>NC_083878.1:96516877-101316877 GCF_032452875.1 Bos javanicus
CCACGCTGGGTAAAAATATTGTACATTTGTTGTTTATAAATTTGGATAAAAGAGGAATGATGTTTACTTCAGATGGAATATCTTTAGACTTGTGTCTGCATAAGAGTTTTTCTTTTTCTAAGTAGATTTTCATACCTGAGGGGTGAGAGCAGCTTACCTTTGAGACAGAAGATTTCTTTGCGTCCACACACACACACGTGCTTGTCATCATCCAGCCTACACAGCTGAGGCTCTGAAGATAGACTGCCATAGCTTTGTTTATTTATCTTCCTAACCTGGATTGAATGCACCTCCAAAGCCTGGAAAACCCTTTTCCCTTTGACTCTGGTCAGCTCTGTGAGGTAGTTTGGTTCCTCTCTTTACCCTCTCCTCGCCATTTCTCTGTGGACCTACGGGGAGGAAAGGTGCTTTATATGCTGGACCCTGCATTTAACCTGAAGACTTAGAGGCTCCCTATGAACAACATGTGGGGCGAAGGAGAAATTCCCAGCCTAGGGCTGGGTAAGGAATCTAGACAGAGTTCTTAGTCAGCCTAGCGGCACAGGCCTAAAAAGAAGACGTTTTGGGTGGACTCACGAAACAAGTTGCAGGTGGATATGAGTGAGGCAGGTGGATGTGCGGGAGGCAGGAGGAGGCCCCCCGGCCCGCACCCTCACTGGTACGGGGGCTCCGGGTCTCGGGGCCGTGCAGCAGGAGGCCGGGCTCTGCCGCAGGCTCTGGGTGTCAGCCAGCTCCCCTCGCCGTCTCTCCAGAAAGGCCCGCCCCGTCACTTCCACTCAGTGTTCCCCAGCTCACCAGTCCAGCACCTCCCTCTTCTTGACTGACATAAAAATATGTAGCGACAAGCTGTCTGCCACAGCAGAAATCTGATCAGACATTGATTTCAGCAATTGCCTCTATAGGCCGAGACATAAGGCAAATTTGTTTCTGAGCACTGTTACTGCTGGTGCAGGTCTGAGGCAGGAAGGGCCGGCAGCCTGTGAGGAGTGCTAGCAACAGCCCGAGTAGGAGCCCCACTTACAGATAATTGGAATCCAGATTTGAATAGTGTGTGCGCCTCCACAGTTCATGCATTTTCATTCTACACAATCCTATTTGGAAGGAATTTCTGGCCTTCATTTTCCAAGGGTTATAGGAGCTGGCTGTCAGGCATGTATAGAAAAAGGTCGGGGGGACTTCTTCTCTATGGAAACGAGGATTAAGCTGGGTTGAGGTTTCTACTTTGTGGAGCTCAAGGTCTTGCCAAAGCATTGCATTGAGCTTCTCCACCGCTCCTTTCTTACAAGATTTTTTTTTTGAGTCATTTGATTTTTACCAGCAAATCAAAGACCGAGCGAGGTGCCAGCTCCAGACCAGCTGAAGCCCTCCTTCAGCGTGCTGACTTATTGCCAAGTCTTTACTTGGTAGGATGGATTTGTTTTACATGCATTTAATCCCACTTTAACACATGCTTCAAACTCCTGCCAAAGTGGGTTTAGAAAATACATTTTGCTAATGCATCTTTGCTCTCATGTTGTCATCAGGGTATTTTCAGTCGGGGAGTAGAATTAATATGGAGACGTGCACCGATGAACTGTGCTTCCCTTTCAGGCTAATGGAGGCTGGCAGGACGCAACAACTCCATCTTCTGTGACTTCTCCTACCGAAGGCCCAGGAAGTGTGCACTCCGATACCTCTAACTAATCTCCGGCAACACTTTTCCCTGAGCTGACATGCCTTGATCCGTGCATTCAGAGCAATAGGAGGAAAAGGAAAGCGCTTTTTGTAGCCCACCATCTACAGCTTTACTGTAAAACCTTGTCTTATTAGAGAACTTGGTAAATCTGTTTTTTAAGGAATCATAATCATTTGTATTTATACTTAAAAAACACACAATGTTAAAAAAGCACTTTATCCAATTAGGCCAAGGTTTAACATTGTTGACAGTCCTGTAGCTATTTTATCATAATTTATTATCAATATTTGACATGAATGGTTTCTCACTTGCCAATTACTTGGCCTTAAGGGTAAAAAAGTACCATATATGCTAAACCTCAATCGTTAAAGCAGATACAAAGACTCACCTCACCTAAACTGAACTTCCTGCATATTTCCATCGCAGACTTGGACTGTCCTTCTTTCATATCACTAATGGAGTTGGAATAAAGGAGCTGTTTGGCTAACTGTTAATGATGGTTGTGTTTAAGAATCTTCCTCGTCACACTTGTGTTTCGATTTCTTATGTTATAATTAGATCAGAGACCGGTAGCATCTTTTCTCTCTCTGAAAGCACCAGTGCCCAGAGTCTGCTCGGTAATGACATTATGGATCCAGATTGTTTTGAGAGATGAAGATCCTTGCTGCTGATACAGGTGACCACGAGATCCGTCTGGGGGGTTACGGTGTGCGCTGGGTGCTGCACAGACTTGTCAAGGTTTGCTACGTCCTCTGGGCATCCACACAAAGGCCCTGCTCTCTGGAGTGTTGTATATAGTGTAGCAAAAGAGTATTTATACATCTCACCAATCAAAACACAGCTTTATTACCTCATGCGAACTCATACGAACCAATAGAATTTCAACATGTTCTGTAGCTTAGAGTGCTCACTTACTACCTCTGAACAATACTCACGCTGTAGTTTGTCTCTTTCTTATCTTTTTGCATCTTGTAATTAACTCTTTGTTTCTCTTCATAAAATGTAATGTACATTGTAATCTTTTAAAAGAAAAATCAGGGTTGCATTCGCAACTTTTAAAAAACTGAGAGTGGAAACATTGGGTCTTAAATTAACACAGGATCAGTAAAACTGTTGTAAATACTGAGAAGCATTTTGAATGTTCTTCATCTTGTTACTAATCCATTCAAAAAAGAAAAAGAAAAAAAAAAGCGATGACTAATTGTGATGCATTCAGATTTCAGTATTCAGTACTGTATATTTCACCCTGTGTAATAGGGCCCCCTCTCCTTTCTCTCTTTTTGTATTGTATGCGATTCTGAAACTGATTGAGTCATGAAAATAATTTGTGGCGGTGATTCTAATGTATTAAAAACGTTTCGTGTTCCTTTCTAACTGGATTACGCCCTGGATTGAAAAAGTCTTCCTCGTGGTAGTTATATGTAGTTTCAAACATGAATAAACTTTTTGCTTTCATGATTAAATGTTGATGCAAGTTTCTTACCCCACCACGTGAGTCAGTCTGTGCAGGCAGAGGAGAAAACCCACCTAGAAGCCGGCCTGAGCATGTAAATGCGTGACCTGTCAGAGAGAGGGACTCGAGGTGAATCCAGATGGGGCTGGAGAGGCTGACCACATTCTGCAGGCTCTAGGTCGGCTGCCAGACCACTGTGAGGTGTCCTCACTTGACACTTATGCTCTAAGAATACCACGAGGAAAATACCATCCCCATTTCACAGATGAAGAAACTGTAGTTCATAAAAGTTAAGCAGATGCCGCCAAGTCAAAGGCCTAGGCCAACAAGGGCCATGCTTGGAACCCAGGTCTGTGTGTATTCTTGTAGCTCACTCTCTCCTGACCTAACGATGCATCTGGCACCTGCTGGATGCAAAGACCTGTTCGGTAATTGTTTTTAATATTTATTTTTATTTATTTGGCTTCATGGGGTCTTGGGGCACATTGTATCTTTCTTTCTTTCTTTTTTTTGTTGCACAAGGACTCTCAAATTGTGATGCATTAGCTCAGTTGCTCCATGGCGTGTAGAAGCTTAGTTCCCTGCTGCTGCTGCTGCTGCTGCTGCTGCTGCTGCTGCTAAGTCACTTCAGTCATGTCCAACTCTGTGCAACCGCATAGACGGCAGCCCACCAGGCTCCTCTGTCCCTGGGATTCCCCATGCAAGAATACTGGAGTGGGTTGCCATTTCCTTCTCCAATGCATGCATGCATGCTAAGTTGCTTCAGTCATGTCCGACTCTGTGTGACCCCATGAACAGCAGCTCACCAAGGCTCCTCTGTCCACGAGATTCTCCAGGCAGGAATACTGGAGTGGGTTGCCATTTCCTTCTCCACTTAGTTCCCTGACTGGGAGTCAAACCTGCATCCCCTGCATTGCAAGGTGAATTCTTAATCACTAGATCACCAGGGAAGTCCCTTGTTTGGTAATTTTAAAATAAATAATCAGTCTTGTCACATTCACTTCTTTGCTTTCATAACTTCGGTGAGATACCAGTTTAGAACAGACAAAAGTTTGTCCAAAAAGAGTGAGCTTCAGAAAAAAAACCACAACCTGTCTTAGCATACCTTTGAAAACTAAACTGATAAGATGTAAGACCAACTAGAAATCCTTTAGCCGGATTAAACATTGTTTTGTTCACATTGTCAGAAACTCCATGTATTTACATGTCCATCTGTCGCTAATATCTAAAGCTTTGTAATAAAAGAAGTCGATAGCAGGTAATTGGCCTGTT
The DNA here is from genome assembly GCF_032452875.1 of Bos javanicus. Classification (NCBI taxonomy): domain Eukaryota; kingdom Metazoa; phylum Chordata; class Mammalia; order Artiodactyla; family Bovidae; genus Bos; species Bos javanicus. Next base: position 96,521,278 of record NC_083878.1, read on the forward strand.
TACTATATCTTGAGGAAATCGACTTACAGGAAATCAGATTAATGTTAATCAGTTGCAGCAAATTGTCTCTGATAAATACAACTGTTTTACTATTTCAGTTGGTCAAGCCAGGCAAAACAAGGGCTAGGGCCACCGTTCGCATTAATCTTGAGGCAGTTACACTGTGAGAGTAAACTTTATAAAATAGATTGCCCTCAAAGCTGTCCTCCCTTGAGCAGGCTCTCGCCTGCCTGTAGGAATCTCTCCCCTGGCTAAGCAGTTATTTGCATGATTCAATTAGCTTATGGGTCAGCCTTTCTTATCTTTGTACATAAAACCATCGCTATGCTGTGTAGTTTTGCAAAAATATCCTGTGGAAACCAGACACACGCGCACACACAAATACATCTTCTTCAGAGTCTAGAAACACACATTTCCTGAGAACCACCCCAGGTCTCCTCTCGGGCCAGCCTAGTGAGAAAAGCACATAGCGGTGTTGGAGATTCACATGATGACTGCCAACACTTAAGGAGGGAAGGATATGAGTCTGTATTCTGGGGAGGCCTCAATGAAAACAGCAGTTGCTTTCCCAGAAGCTAGTTTCGGAGGCACTTGTACATAACTCCCTCTCTGCTCTTCAGTACCCCTCTAGCGGAGGCCAGAAGCACCCTGGCTTCATAGATAAGGAAACGGGGGCAAGGCTTGGGCTCCAAGGCTCTTAGGTCTCCCTCCAGAGTGGGTGAAATGTATTGATCTGATAGACTTCACTAGGTACTTTTTCTGGGGTAAGAAATGGGTTAGGCTCTCAATCCAGAGCACAGTGAAATCAGGCCCCTACCCTCAAGGGGCCAAGATCCTGGACCTAGCCCTTGTTCAGAAAGCAGACAGGGTGCTGGAGAGACTGGTAGGTGTCTGAACCCCAAGACAGGAGAAGTGAGGACCCCACAACCCACTCACAAGTTCAAAGAGCACAGCAGCAGGAAACCACCGGAAACACCCCATTGCAGATTAGGGGGCCTGTCCATGCATCCAGCCAGATGCACAAGGGTACGTGGGGGCTTCTATGACACGACGCGTGCTTTTGTTACTGACACTGTGTACTTGCGTCCACTTGCCGACACACAGTAAAGCCAATCGACTGACTCCGGGTTGTGGGGAAAGGAAAGGACAGCGTTTATTGCAGGGCGCCAAGCAAGAAGCTCAGGACAGCAAGTACTCAAAAAGCCTGAACTCCCTGATGGGTTTCAGCAAAGCATTTTTAAAGGCCAGGTGAGGGAGGGGCGTCCCAGGGTGAGAGATCAACTCCCACACAATCCTCTGGCTGATGGTAACAGGGCGTTGTCACAGGGGTTAACGTTATCAATCCTCAGGCGCCAGTAGGTCTGAGGGCTATAGGCTACATGCTGGTGATCATCAGGTAGTTAATTTCTTTCATTTGGTGGTGGTTTTAGCGTCTGCAAAACAGTTCAGGAAGTGTGCCTCAGGCCAGGGCCTTTGGAGAGGAGCTACAGCAGAGGCTACAGGGAGGGGGTCTGTCCCAGGAAGACCCCGCAGGATCCTGCTCCATTACACTTTCAGGAATTTCTGGAGCTCGTGTCTGAGGAGCTCCGCTGGACAGGAGGTGCGTGGGTGGCGTGGAAGCCTCTAAGGACAGCGGACCAGGTGGGCTTGCCAGCTGGGTTAGAACTTCTCTGCAGTGCTGACTGGGCATTGGTCTGGTGCCAGTCCCGGCCAGAAGCCAGGGAGGGCAGGACGGGGTTAGAGAGCTCCCTCCAGCACCTTACTGAGTAGAGGAGGTGGCAAGGGGCTAAGTCTCCCAGATGGGGAGGTGTTTGGGGTGTAAGATACACGTTGGTGCTGAGGGAAAGGGACCTTCCCCGCCTGGGCTGACAGCTCCAGTTCACCAGCATCTCCGCCAGGTAAACTCTGTATATTACTTAGCATCTCCCATGGAGTCCCATGCTGTGGGTGCTAGCCGCCCATCTTCAGATGGCGCTTTGAAGCTCAAAGCGGTGATATCACCTGTCCAAGTTTTCCCACAGAGCTGGCGAATGCCCCGCAAAGGCCCCCTGTGACATTGTGAGCCACCACTTGGAGTGGGACAGAGAGAGGCCCCTGTGAGCTAGCAGGGGAGAAAAGGAAGGTCCCTTGCTGGGCGACGTGACCAGAGGAACCATTCCCCACCCCAAATTCCTTAGAGCTTACAGCCCTCCTAACTCTGTCTCGTCGCCTGGGCCCCCTTGAGGACAGCGTCCTGTGGGGCGGACGGGAGGTGTGTCACAGACAGTGCGGGACGAGGGGACAAGGAAGACCCTCTGCTTGGGCGGGCCTGGGGGCTAAAGAAGGAAAACAGAGCGGGGACGGTAGCTGTCGTGGTGTGTGTCGTGATGCCGCACACAAGGACCTGTGCCCCGTGGGGGCCTGTTCAGGCCGTGTGCAGCTTAGCCCTGGCTCCTGGGCCCTCTGCCCACTGCCCACATGGCCCCTCCTCTGTGTGGGAGCAGATCCCACCCCCAGGCACGGATTTGGTTTTTGTTGTTTGTTTAAAGATGGACCATTTTATTTAGTTATTTTTGACTGCACTGGGCCGTCCTTGCTGCGCACAGGCTTTCTCTGCTTGTGAGTGGCGGCTACCCTTCATTGCAGGGGCTTCTCATTGCAGAGGCTTCTCTGTTTGCAGAGCACAGGCTCTAGGGTGTATGGGCTCAGTAGTTGCGTCACATGGACTCAGTAGCTGTGGTAGGCTCAGTCGTTGCGGTGCACGGGCTTAGCTGGCCCACGGCCTGTGGGATCTTCCCTGACCAGGGATGGAACCTGTGTTGCCTGCATTGGCAGGCAGACTCTTAACCCCTGGGCTGCCAGGGAAGTCCCCCAGGTGCAGGCTTGAATCTTGGCTTTGCCTCCTCCTGGCTGTGTGACCTCGGGTGAGGGACTGAACCTCCCTGAGCCTCCTCACTCTCTCTTCTCCGACCTGTGCTTCTGTACCCGTCTCCCTGGTGAACGCCTGTCCTTTGAGGCTGGGCCCAGGCAACCGTGTCCTCCCACGGAGCCAAGCCCTTCTTTTTCCCTCGGGTACCGCTTTATTACCCTTCCAGGACATCCAACCAGAAACCTATAGGAGGAGGTTCAGGAAGACCAGGAATGAGCCAGGGGTGGGAGGAGGTGGGGAGTAGAGGCCAGAGGGGGTGAACCAGGCAAGGAGAAAGGCCTGGGCACAGGCCGGGGTGGGGGGCACGGTGAGCAGAAAGGTCATGGGTGCCAACGTGGATGCTTGTTCCTCTGTCCCAGCTCTCTCCAAATACAGTGGCCTTGGGAGGAAGGTTCTAGCATTCGCTCCATTTTACAGATGGGAAAACTGAAGCTACTTGGCCAGATACACACAGAGATGATATATGAGTCTGATGGGATATGTGTGTGCTAAGTTGCTCAGTCGTGTCCAACCCTATGTGACCCCATGGGCTGTAGCCCTCCAGGCTCCTCTGTCCATGGGACTCTCCAGGCAAGAAAACTGGAGTGGGTTGCCATGCCCTCCTCCAGGGGATCTTCCCAACCCAGGTATCGAACATATATCTCTTATATCTCCTGCATTGACAGGCGGGCTCTTTATGAGACTGTGCGAAAACCCACGTTTTCCACTGTTTGTGTCTGGTTGTCTCATGGTGTCTCTTTCTTGTCATGCTGGACAGGCTCGGAGGTGGGAACAGAGAGAGAAGGGGATGGGTACTGGCCTTTCCCCTCAACACAGAGCCATCGGCTCTTCTCCCCAGGCGCCTGGGACCCCAGGGAGCCCCTCAGGAGGTGGCCACGTCTACAGGCGCTTCAGGCCGAGGAATAACATGTCCCCGCTGGGCCTGGGGGCCCCGCCCCGTGCACAATGAGCCCACCTCCCCGCGGTCTTGGTCACTCAGCTGTTCCAGGCTCAGCCGGTGTTCACAGAGCCTCCTTCCAGCTGGGCCCCATTAAGTGCATTGCCAGGAGTCACCACCCAGCCAAGCAGGTACTGGCCTCACCACAGAGATGACAACAGACGCCCAGGGTTCTGTGTGGCCCTGTGGAGAGGAAAACACCGTGCTTCCGCTCATGAATGGGGGCTCCGGGTGAGACCCCCGTGGGGGGATCCCGGCCCTGCTTCGCATCTGCTGTGTGTCCTTGTGCAAGTTCTATAACCTCTCTGTGCCTGTTTCCTTTGCTGTCAAGCACTTGCCTCCCAGCATCGTGGGGAGGGTCAAGCAAGTTGGTACCAGTGCAGGGTCCTGCGTGTTGCAGGGGCTAAGGCTGGCTGCTCTTACTGTCTGTTAGCCCACAGCTTGCCTTGTGCTGATCATTTGCACCCAAATTCCAGCTTGTGTCCCCCTTCACTCGCTATTAACAAAACCCAGTTCTTCTGCCACCAGGCAGGCTCATCACTTTCCAATCAGCATGAGATGGTGTGAAGAGTCAGGCCGAGTTCGGCCACTTTCTAGCTTTGTGTGACCTTGGGTGTGTCTCCACTCTCTCTGTGTGACCTCAGTTTCCTCCTCTGTGAAATGGGGAGAATGTGTTCCCACCTTCCTGGTAAGGATGTCGTTAACGATGAATGACTTGCACTCACGGTGCCTGGCCCGTGGGATGGGATGGGTTCCCTTCTCATTGCTGTTATTGTTACATGGTGCTCCAAGTGATACGGGAATGTCTGGTCATCTCTGCCTCCCCTGGCTAGAATGATCAGTTCCGGTCAGCAGAGAGATGGTCAGGGGATGTCACCTGCTTAGTGAGAATCCTGGGGGAGATTTGGCCTCTTCAATCCACCTACTCTGGCCCGCTCACTCCCAGCCCTCAAGACTGGACTCAGACCTTGGCCTCACCTCTCACCACCATCGCAGGAGATAATAAAAGGCTGATTCTTTTTTCCTGGTAAAATTTCAGCAGAAAGTGTACGCATCATTAAATATGGAAATCCAGAATTTTATTAGCAATCTGCTAGATCTGAACTGACGCCAATTAAACAAAAAAGATATCATTTATAAAAAGGCAGAGTTCAACTTGTATTAAATATGAAATGCAATTTTCTCCTGGTTTTGATTTATTACTGGTGGTCCATTGTTCAAAGAAGCATGTTATATTTCAATAGAGAAATATTGTTTATTCATTAATATTTTAAAACGGGCTTATTGCTGTGCATGGCTCTCACCGAATGAAACTTATGATTTAAAACATGAATTAATAAACACATTTGAAAGTGTTAGACGAGATCACAACCTCTCATTTTTCATTTTCCTGGGAGCATATTAAATTTTTATAATTCTGCATCTACAGTTTTTTCTTTTAAATAAAGATGCAGATTCCGAATTACTCTGCTAATTTCAGGTAACCAGGAGCGAAAAGCAATATCGTGGGGACCCATGTCAGGATCACAGAATCCCCAAGAAGACACTCAGGTTTATTTTTGTAATATTCATAAATCAAAATAAATGAGCTTTGTGCAGGAGGCAGCATTCACGTGTGTGAGGATGCTGGCTGGGCTGGGTGCATGCTTTGGGACTGTCTGTGTGTGCAGGTGGGCTTAAAGTGTCCACGCTCACAGGCACACGTGTGTGTGCTTAGATTTGTGTGTCTACCAAAACACATGCATGGCAGCCTAGATTTTTGAGTATGGGCAGTCTCAATGCATCGCAATTGTTCATTTTGATGGTCACCCACTCTTGATTGAGCACCTACTGTGTGCCAGGCACCATGCTGGTTACTGAGGGGGAGATGGTTACAGGGTGATCTCCCTGCTTTTGTCTTCCACCCACCTGCCTGCACAATCTCCCCACCAGGGGCTGGGGTTGCCAAGTTCCCCACAGTTCCCCCAGCACCAAAAATGATGCCTCCTGATGGGGAAGTCTTGGGAAATATGGGTTGATGTGTGGGTGAACCGAAAGTTTGGGAAGGGAGAGATGTTCACGGGCTGGAGGTGGGAAACGGCTTCTGCGAAGATGACATGTGCTCAGCCAGGAGGAAGGCACAGATGGGATGGGGGACCCTGGGAGGTATGGAAGGGTTTCTCTGATAGCTCAGTTGGTGAAGAATCTGCCTGCAGTGCAGGAGACCCTGGTTCGATTCGTTGGGAAGATGCGCTGGAGAAGGGATAGGCTACCCACTCCAGTATTCTTGGGCTTCCCTGGTGGCTCAGCGGGTAAAGAATCCACCTCCAACGTGGGAGACCTGAGTTCAATCCCTGGGTTGGGAAGATCCCCTGGAGAAGGGAAAGGGTACTCACTCCAGTATTCCGGCATGGAGAATTCCATGGACTGTATAGTCCATGGGGTTGCAAAGAGTTGGACACACGGGGGATGTGGAGGTCCAGGTAAGACAGAAAGGAGGGTACCACCTGAGGTCAGGGAGTGACTGCCCCAGCCCGGCTGAGTCCCCTAGACGCCCTATGGGACACGAGCTGTCATTGCCCCATTTTATAGAGGGGGAGGCTCAGGTCCAAGAGGGAAGAAAGTCGCCTCTGGGTGGGGGCTGAAGTTCAGGCCTTCTCTGAAGAGGTGGGAGAGGGGAGGTAACATCTGCCAAATAGAGTAGCGGGGTCAGGTTGGCCCAATGTGTGGGGGAAGGTAGGGATTTGGGGAGCCTTTGGGAAGCCATTTACAGAAGGAAAAACCGTGGGTGGTGAAAAAGCAACCGCTTCCCCAAGCACTGGCTCAGGAGGAACTTCGCCCAGCCTGACCTGGGGAAGTAGAAGCCCAAGAAGCTCACGAAGGCCCCCTGGGAAAAGCGAGGCACTACTCCCTCTGCCTCACACATGCGGGGATTTCTCCAGAGGGGACCTGCTGGTACTGGGTATATGCTTCTATACTTTAAAAATTATTTATTTTTTAATTTATTGGGCTGCACAGGGTCTCAGTTGAGGCATGTTGGATCTTTAGCTGCGGCACTGAAACTCTTAGTTTCGGCATGTGGGATCTAGTTCCTTGACCAGGGATCGAACCCAGGCCCCCTGCACTGGGAGCTCAACGTCTTAGCCATTGGACCACCAAGGAAGTCTGTAGGTATGTGCTTCTCTTGAACTTGAGTACGTGCTTCTCGTGAACTTTACTGGCAAGACCAAATTGTTTTGGTCATACCAATTTACACTTCAAAGTCCTTGCCAACTTCTGGTATTTCAAATTTATTCCCAATCTGCTGGTTTGAAGATGATATGTCATTGTGATTTTAATGCAAATTTCCATGCTTACTAATGAGGTTGCACCATTTTTTCTGGTGTTTACTGATTAATTAGAGTTCTCTCTTCTGCAAAGCGCCTATTGAAGCTGTTTTCCATTTTTTGTTTGTCTTTTTCTTACTGATTTGTAGTGTTTTAATGAACAGCATTACAATGCTTAATTTTAATGAATAAAGCAATTTTTTTTTTCCTTTTTAGTGACTGCTTTTGTGTATGGTGTGAGGTAGGGGGTCTAGTTGTTCCAGCATCATTTATTGGGAAGTTTGTCTTTCCCCCAGTGATCTGTAGTGTCACCCCCATCACCCATCAAGTGCCCACCGATGTGTATAGTTTCTGCTGCTAAACTGAATGTCTGCCTTGGTGCTGGTGGCATACTGGCTTAACTCTCAGGGCTTTGGGGTTGATCTTGGGCGCTTATAGAGCAAGTTCTCTCACCTTGTTCTGTTTCAGCAATATTCTGACCATTCTCGGCCCTTTATATTTCTCCATAAGTTTTAGTATCAGCTTGTCACCTGTCACAAAAAATTTCTCTTGGGATTTGGATTTGGCTCACATCAGGAGAACTGATATCTCTAAAATATTGAATCTTTGAATCCATGAGCCAAATCTCCGTCTTCATTTCTTTAGATCTTGTTTAGAGTCTGTCAATAAAGTTTTTTGAGTTTCTCCACCCAAATGCTCAGGCTCCCACTCGCTTGTGCTGGGTCCCTCAAATTTCTCTTTGTCTAAACTTTCTCCCTCTGAACCACGGCCAGGGGTCTGGCCTTCCCCAGCGAAGAGGTCCGTCCAGATGCAGTGTCACCCCTGAGAAGCTAGGTCCTCTCACTGGAACTGTGAAACCAGGCAACATCTCCTCTCCCTCCATCCTTCTCTCTCCTTCCCTCTCCCCTTTCCCCCTTCCTTCCTTCTTCCTCGTGGTCTTTAAAACAATTAATGGATTTAATTTTTAAAAATTTTAAGTTTTATTTATTTTTGGCTGTGTTGGGTTTTTGCTGCTGTGCAGGCTTTTCTTTAGTTGTGGCAAGCAGGGGCTCCTCTCTAGTTGCGATGTGCAGGCTTCTCATTGCGGTGGCTTCTCTTGTTTTAGAGCAAGGGCTCTAGGGTGCGTGGGCTCAGCAGTTGCAGCTCCTGGGCTCTAGGGCACAGGCTCAATAGTTGTGGTGCACGGGCTTAGTTGATCCACGACATGTGGGATCTTCCCAGCCCAGGGATCGAACCTGTGTCTCCTGCATTGGCAGGTAGATTCTTTACCACTGGGTCACTGAGGAAGCCCTGGATTTAATTTTTTAGACCAGTTTCTACAGTAAAATTGGAATGTATGGAGGGTTCCCATATACTCCCTCTCCCCAACACGCCCACAACGGCCCCCATGACCTACATCCTGAACCATGGTGTACTTTAGTTGCAATTGATGATACATCCTTATCACCCAAAGGTCATAGTTTATGTTAGGGCTCACTCTTGGTGGTGTGCCTTCCGTGGGTTTGGATGCGTGTGTAATGGCATGTCTCCACACTGCACTGAATAATATCACACAGAATGGTTTCACTTTCCTGAAAACTCTGTGCTCTGCCTCTTCATCCTGCCATCTTCCCTAACCCCTGGCAATCACAGACTCTTTTACTGTCTCCGTAGTTTTGCCTTTTCTAGGATGCCGTATAGTTGGAATCGTATGCATATAGTATTTTCAGGTGTGATTGACTTCTTCCACTTAATCATATGCATTTAAGGTTCTTCCATGTCTTTTCATGGCTTGGCACCTCCTTTCTTTTTATTTATTTATTATTGCTTTAAACAAAGAGACATTTTATTAGCCTCATTACGGCAATGCATCCCAGGAGGGGATGATCCTCAGGACAGAGCCCACTGAGCTGCAAGCAAACTCATTTCTTTTTAGAGCTGAATAATATTCCTTTGTTTGTACCACAGTTTATTTATGCATTCACTTAATGAAAAGCATCTTGGTTGCTTCCAAGTGTAGGAAATTATGAGTAAAGCTGCTGTACACATCCACATGCAGCTTTTGGTGTGGACATACGTGCTCAACTCCTTTGAGTGAATATCAAGGAATGCGATTGCTGGGCAATAGGATAAAAGTGTGTTTAGTGTGTTTAGACTACTCGTGCCTCAGATGGTAAGGAATCTGCCTGCAATGTGGGACACCTGGGTTCGATCCCTACGTCAGGAAGATCCCCTGGAGAAGAAAATGGCAACCCACTCCAGTAATCTTGCCTCAAAAATCCCATGGATGGAGGAGCCTGGCAGGTTACAGTCCATGGGGTTGCAAAGAGTTGGACATGACTGAGCAACTTCACTTTCACTTTTCTGTGGTAGGAAACTGCCCAACTGTCTTCCAAAACGGCTGTACCATTAGCATTCCCATCAGCAACGAATGCGAGTTCCTGCTGCATTTGTTGTCCGTGTTCTAGATTTTGGCTGTTCTAGTAAGTATACTGTGCTATCGTTTTAATTTGTGAGTCCCCAGTGCTGTATGATGTAGAACATCTTTTGCTCCCTTATTTGCCATCTGTGTGTCTTTGGTGGATTGTCTGCTCAGGTCTTTTGCTCATTTTTTAATCTAGTTGTTCTTTTTCTTACTGTTAGACTTTAAGAGATTTTTGTATATTTTGGATAACAGTCTTTTATCAGGCTTCACTTTTGCAAATATTTTCTCACAATCTGTGGCTTATCTTTTTGTTCTCTTGACATTGTCTTTCAGAGCAGACATTTTATTTTTTAAATTTTTTAAAATTTATTTTTAATTGAAGGAGAATTACAATATTGTGTTGGTTTCTGCCGTACATCAATGTGGGTCTGCCATAGGTATACATAGGTCCCCTCCCTGTAAGGCCTCCCTCCCCAGAGCAGACATTTTAAACTTTAGTGAAATCCAGCTTATCAACTATTTCTTTCATGGATCGTGCCTTTGTTGTGTCTAAAAGACCCACAGAGGTGTCTGCTCGTGGGTTTCTGCTCTGGGGAGTTACGATTCTCTGTGTTCACCTGTCTCTCCAGTTTGAGAAGTGGGGGCAGCCGTGTGCCCTGTGACCAAGTTGCTGCTTTTTCAGTTTGTTCAGCTTTTTATTTGTTGTTTGGATGAAGTGGCAATACCTAAGCTCTTTTTTGTTTGTTTTGGTTTGTTTGTTTCCCTAAGCTCTTTACACGCAGAATTGGAAGCAGAAAGTCCCTCCCGGCTTCCTTACTTTCCCTTATGCGCGTGCGCGCGCGCGCGCACACGCACGCGCGCGCGCGCGCGCACACACACACACACACACACTCACACACACACTCCCTGATTTATTTATTTATGTTTGGCTGCCCCAGGCCTTGGTTGCGGCATGTTGGATCTTCATCCAGCGTGTGGCCTGCAGAGCTCCTGGGCTCCCTAGCTGTGGTGTGCAGGCTCAGCAGTTGCAGCATATGGGCTTAGCTGCTCTGTGGCAAGTGGAATCTGAGTTTCCCGACCACAGATCGAACTCGCTTCCCCTGCATTGGAAGGTGGATTCTTAACCACTGGACTACCGGGGAAATCCCTCCTTTTTTTTCATTTTCTGTAAAGAAAAAACATACTAGACATCTTCCTTTTTCTTCCTACACACTTAGGCGGTCTTTGGTGTTGGCATCCTGGTTCTGCATGGCAGAGAGGTCTTCATCTAACTGATCTCCTACAGACATGGTTTATCACAGTGCTCCATAAATAGCATTGAACATGAATTACTGGGGACACAGCTGATCATTTTTGTAGGATACATTTGCAAAAGTGGAGTTGCTCAGTCAGATTCAGGGCATATGCATTTTAAGTTTTGAGAGAAACACTCGAATCTCCCCTGAAAGGCTAGCCTGCATTGTGTCTATTTCAGGCAATCTTGCTATTTAATGCAACAGAGTCGGGAAGCTAGGGTATTAGAGCCATGACTCCCCCACAGACTGCCCACTCCCCGAGTCAGCTCAGAGACTCCTCATGTCTGGAGTCTTGCCTCAAATTACTGACAAGTTTCCTGGTTCCTCCTTCACTTCAACCTGAACCTGGGTGGGAGTATCTTCCAAGATGTTGATTTGCTTAAAACTCGGGGCACTTTTCCTCTAACGATAACGAGTGGAGAAATAATAGCAGGCAGTGACTCAGTAATGCTTCCTAATGGCCAGATTCTGGGTTAAATGTTTGGTGAATATCATCTCTTTGGACTTACGAGCTCCAAGTTGCATTTGAGAAAACTGCGCCCTGAGAACAGAAGCTTCCCGCCCAAGCTCCCCAGTCAAGATCAGTTCTGGTGAGCCCAGCTGTGAGCTGGTGAGCCTGACCAGTCCACCATCACACCTTCTCTGAACTGCAGCTGTGGCCAGGGGTCAAGGATAATGACCTTGTCTCCATCATAGGATGAGGACCAGAAGAGGAAGAAGAGTCTTTGGAGCTTTCAGATGCATGTAAACATAACCAGGGTCAAGGACTAAGGCCAGTGTTCAGATTCAGTCTGGAGTTGTCTGTCTTCACCAGCAAGACCCCCACAGTGTGTGGTCTGGGGCTAGATGTTGGCTCAGGGGATGTTGACCTCACAAAGGCGGATGTCTAACACAGGTTTGCAGGACTTGTCCCAGGAGGTTGCCCCTCACATCACGGCAGCCTGTGATGGGTGTGCCAAGCCTGGCGGTGGCTGTGGGATGCATGGGAGGAATGTACCCTTGGAGTCCAGTGCTGCACAGCTCTGGGGTGCCCTTCTCCTCTCTGAGCCTCAGCTTCCCATCTGTAAAATGGGGATGTTCCCTCACAGGGCTGTGTGAGGGCTGGATGAGATCTTGCTTATGCGTGGCTGGACCAATGGCCTTGCACACAGTAGGTATTCATCAATCAGCGCTCCTGGTTCAGAGTGGCTGTGACATCCAGTCCAGGCACCTCCTTGGGGAAGCATTCGTAACCACAGGAGCAGTTAGTTCTGTGTCTTGTCCAGGTGGACGGCTGTTCAGAGTCCCCAGGCTTCCCCTCCCCACCCCTCCCCCTTTCCCCTCCTCACAGGTTTCTCCCCATCGCCCCTCTGCCTACCTGACCCACTGGCATTTGATTAATTTACACCTTATAATGAAATTAGAGTTTTGAAGCCTTCAGCGATGGATGTAGGATCAAACAAGGACTCCCAGGATGTTCCTCCAAGCCCTCGATGGGTCACAAAATCAGAGCCGACATCTGACATTCTGATGACCCCTGGCACCCGCCACGGTGAGCGGCGAGCCTCTGAAGGTCTTTGTGAAGCTTGCAAGTGTGCTCTGTCATGTGCTTGTCCCTCCGAGGATGGTGACTTCTGTGTGTTTCTGAGCAGGGGTCACTTGGGGCTCTTTGCTACGTTGCACCAGCCTGGGTGCCAGGGGGTGACCTGTGTGTTTGGGGGGTGGTTGGTCTGGGTGTGGTGCTGACATGCTTGGCCCACGTGTTTATCACAGGGTATGTATAAGGGTGTCGCCTGTGTGTCCACATCTCGGGAGTGGGAAGGCCCTTTGAGATTTATTTCCTTCCTCAATAATATTTGCTGAGAACCTACTTTGTGCCAGATGTTTCTTCTAGGCACTGAGGATGCAGCAGAGAGTAAAATACACCCCCAGCCCCTGACATTCTAGATGGAAACTCTGAGAAGTGTGTGATGGATTGAATGAGGTCCCTTTCAAAGAGAGGGTGAAGTCCTGATACCCAGAGCCTGTGAAGACAACCTGCCTTAGAAATACAGTGGTTGCAGGTAAAATCAAGTTCAGATGAGATCTCTCTGGTTAGGGTGGGCTCTCAATCCTATGTGACTATGTCTTGAAAAGAAAACAAAGATACACAGACACAAGGAGGAGGGCATGTAAAGACCAAGAGGAGGACCAATCACCAGAGGAGATTGGAGTGATGTGTCTACAAGCCGAGGGATGCTGAGTCCTGCCAGTCACCAGCAGAAGCTCAGAAGATGCACCATCACCGTCCTTCCATCATCACCACCATCATCACCACCATCATCACTACCACCATCAGTATCCTTACTATCATCACCACTATCACCATCCTCACTGTCACCACCACCATCACCATCCTCACCATCATTAGTAGTCACCACCACCGTCACCACCACCACCACCCTCACCATCGTTAGTAGTCACCACCATCGTCACCACCACCACCACCATCCTCACCATCATTGGTAGTCACCACCATCATCACCATCACCATCACCACCACCATCACCACCATCACCACCACCACCACCACCACCATCCTTACCATCATTAGTAGTCACCACCATCGTCACCATCACCATCACCACCACCACCATCACCATCCTTACCATCATTAGTAGTCACCACCATCGTCACCATCACCACCATCACCACCACCACCACTACCACCACCATCCTCACCATCATTAGTAGTCACCACCACCACCACCACCACCATCACCACCACCATCACCACCACCACCACCACCACCACCATCCTCACCATCAGTAGTCACCACCACCACCATCACCACCACCACCACCACCATCACCACCACCACCACCACCATCCTTACCATCATTAGTAGTCACCACCATCGTCACCATCACCATCACCACCACCACCATCATTAGTAGTCACCACCATCGTCACCACCACCACCACCCTCACCATCGTTAGTAGTCACCACCATCGTCACCACCACCACCACCATCCTCACCATCATTAGTAGTCACCACCATCATCACCATCACCACCACCATCACCACCACCATCACCACCACCACCATCACCATCCTCACCATCATTAGTAGTCACCACCATCGTCACCACCACCACCACCATCCTCACCATCATTAGTAGTCACCACCATTGTCACCACTACCACCACCCTCACCATCGTTAGTAGTCACCACCATCGTCACCACCACCACCACCACCATCCTCACCATCATTGGTAGTCACCACCATCATCACCATCACCATCACCACCACCATCACCACCACCACCACCACCATCCTTACCATCATTAGTAGTCACCACCATCGTCACCATCACCATCACCACCACTACCACCATCACCATCACCACCACCACCATCACCATCCTTACCATCATTAGTAGTCACCACCATCGTCACCATCACCACCATCACCACCACTACCACCACCATCCTCACCATCATTAGTAGTCACCACCACCACCACCACCACCACCACCATCCTCACCATCAGTAGTCACCACCACCACCACCACCATCACCACCACCATCACCACCACCACCACCACCACCATCCTCACCATCAGTAGTAGTCACCACCACCACCACCACCACCACCATCACCACCACCATCACCACCACCACCACCACCACCACCACCACCACCACCACCACCACCACCATCCTCACCATCATTAGTAGTCACCACCACCACCACCATCACCACCACCACCATCCTCACCATCATTAGTAGTCACCACCACCACCACCACCATCACCACCACCACCACCACCACCACCACCATCACCACCACCATCACCACCACCACCACCACCACCATCCTCACCATCAGTAGTCACCACCACCACCACCACCATCACCACCACCACCACCACCATCACCACCACCACCACCACCATCCTTACCATCATTAGTAGTCACCACCATCGTCACCATCACCACCACCACCACCATCACCACCACCACCACCACCACCACCCTCACCATCACCACCACCACCACCACCACCACCACCACCACCACCACTACCACCACCATCCTTACCATCATTAGTAGTCACCACCACCACCATCACCACCACCATCACCACCACCACCATCATTCCTCATCATCACTTCCTCATCTGTGAAAAGGGCACAGTGGTGTCACCCTCACAGGTGTACTGGAGGATTAGATGAGATCACCATGTGAGAGCCTGGCGTTAGGTGACATGCCACCTGGGTTGGTTGATTTATTAATGTGTGCGTTCATTCAGGACCTACTTGCCAGAAGCTCCTCTGTGCCAGGAACCAGGCACAGGGCAGCCTGGCCCCTCTCTGCAGCATCCTCCCCATCGCCCCCCAGGAACCACTAGAACAGGCCAGCCTGGTGCTGGCCTGGTTCCCCTGTGTCCCTGCCTCTGTGTCCGTGTAGGGACTCCACCCTTTGTCTCCCTCCCTCTGTCCACTCACTTCCTGCCTTGGTCTCCTGGCCTCTCTGCTGCCCCCTGAACCCTCCCTGACATCGGAGGAAAAGGCAGGGGCTACAAGACCTATCTCCTGCGTTTACTGAAAATTCATCTTCCTGTCTGTGAAACTCACAGAAATGGGATTTCAATTTTCCCTTAGAATTGTGGATCAAGAGAAAAAAAAAATGAGGCTGATATATATTTTCTCTGTCAAAGCATCATTCACTCTGAGGTCGACAGCTGGGGTGGTTATTATTAGGAGGAGTGTTTGCTGCCAGGTCACTGCCAAAGTGATCTCGTGTCCACACAGAGAGGGGTGGGAGTGGGGCTGGGCCAGACAGGAATATGGGAGGAATGAGCCCTAGTATTAGGGAAACTGAGGCTCAGAGAGGCCAAGGCTACAGTTCAGCAAATAGCGCATCAAGAACTTGAACCCAGTGCAGGAAAATACTTTCAGACAGGGCCTCGCTCGAGTCTCACAATTAACCACAGTTCTGACAGCAGCTGTCTGTTCCTGGCAGCTCCCTGTGGGCTGGTCTTGAGTTTGGCCACGCAAACGTGGCTTAAATTCTATTGAACTCCAGGGATCGGGAATTCCATGATTGCCATTTTATAGATCAGGAATCTGAAACTTACTCACTCCTCTTACGCCTGGGTTGCAGGGGTGAGAGAGCAGACTCCTGGACCCCTATTTAGTGGTAGGTGAACTTGGCTCTCCAGGGATCGCCTCCACCCCCACCCGCACCCCATGGGGTCTTCCTCCTGCCCGGGTAGAAGGGTGGTTCTGGAGCCAGACTCTGAGTCCAGTGGGGAAGCTGGAGGGTGGGGATTCCTGGGAATCGGGCCCAGGAGGGGCACTCTGGGTCTGGCTCTGTCCTGCAGGTGGCTCCCTGCATGGCCTCACGCAGTCCCTGGCCCCCTCCAGGCCCCAGCGGGAGCCAAGAAGGAGGGTCACATTCCTCCCGGGGCCTATGGGAGCCACTGAGGGTGTGGGCAGGGGAATGACACAGCCTGGAGGACTCGGAGGGTCAGGGGAGGAGGGGTCAGAGAAGGGGAGAACAAAGGCTGAAGGCTTCCTTGGCCCTGGAGAGGAGTGATGTCTCAGGCAGTGGTGGTCAATGGGAAGGAAAGGAGACAGTTGGTAGCGATGCGGGGGACTGGGTCTCCGACTTGACTGCGTGTTGGAACCACCTGAGAGTTCTGAGTCAGTGGGTCTGGGGTGATGCCTGGGCATTGGATCTCCCCTGATGATCTAACAACACTCAGGTGGGTGAAAGCCATGAACCTTGGGCTTTGGGTCCAGCGTGGTGTGGGGCACATGCTGGGGTGATAAGCCTGACTCAGGTCTGGGGGGGACCCCAGGGGGACCAGATGGTAGGTCCGGGGGTTCAACAGTGGTTGGCTCTACCTCCAGCGGAACCCCAGTCCAGGTCAAGGTAGTTTCTGAGACTGGGGGACAGATGGAGGCCTTGATGGGGATGGAGGTGAAGAGACCGTCAGGCAGGTAGCCTCTCATCCAGGGGCACTCCTGGAAGTGGGGGCTCTGCTACCAGTGTGATCTGTGTGGCTGCTGCCTTGGACAAGGAGGGGTTGGTCCAGGTGTCTCCGTGGTGTGAGGGGCCTGGGGCTGAGTTGAGGCCTGAGCTAGACTCAGGGAGGACAGGAGCTGTGTGCCTCCCTGGCTGCATCCCTTCTGACCACCCCCGCCTAAATTGACCTGAGCAGTTTTCCAAGCCTGTGTGTGTCTAGCTGGGAGGGGAGTGGGCATGGGCTGTGAAGTGGGACAGCTCTTTTGCCTAGAGCGGGTCCTGCCGCTGATCCCCGCTCCATCCTGCCTGCTGCACACACAGGGTTTGTGGGGAGATGATGTCAAGCATCCAGAAAGAAGGAGAGAAGGCCCATCTCTCCGTGGGCTAAACTTCATTGGCGGGAGTTTTCATCTAGAGCCCACAGACTTTCTTGACTTCAGATTTACAAATTGAAAATCATTAATAATTCTAACCAGGCGGTGATAAATCTGAGATCTCTCTCGATGAACCCAGACAGCATTTCATAAATCAAAAAGATTACTTAGGAATTTTTTAAAATCTGACGTCAAAATGTCATGGTTACTAATGGTTTCGGTAGATCTCGTGCGGTGATATATCATTTATCTACGCTACATCTCAGATGTGACACGGGGGGCAGAAATGGGATGTCTTTTAATATCGTGAATACATTTCAGCCCATAATAAAGGTATTAACAACTTCTTGGTGTGATTTCTTCCGGAGCCGGGGGCTGATTTAATGCCACTGTGGCCGTGGTTCCACCCCCTCACTCTGCAAACTTCCCGAGGCCTGAGGGCCAGAGAGACCTCAGAAAATTCTCAAGAGGCTGAGAGAGGGAGCAGCCCCCAGCCCATGGTGAAAGGAGGGAGGTGAAGTGAGGGACAGCCTGGGCCACTTAAATCCAGCTCCTGCCCAAAGGGCGAGACCCTGAGTCACCCCCACCCCTTATAAAGTATTGCTGTTGTTTAGTCACTAAGCCGTGTCTGACTCTCTGCAAATCATCTAATTAGAGGCAGCGATAATTGCGATGCATTAACTGAGCACTTACTATGTGCCGACTTGCCATCTACGCCTGACATTCTGACTCCTCACTGCCACCCCAGGTTTCACCGCTGTTCCTTTGCTAAACCGAAGTCCAACACACTCTGCCACCTACTTCTCTGTTCCAGAGTAAGCCCCACCCAAGCTCTCCCAGCCATGCGGGCTTTCCTCCTGCTCCTCCGACACCTGCTGGGGCACAGGCCTGCCCCAGGCCTTTGCATGAGCCTTTCCCTCAGTTTGGATCAATCTTCCACAGGTACCTGCCTGGCTCCTTCCCTCACCTCTGTCATATCTTTGCTGGAATCTCGCCGCTTTGCTGGGGCTGCACTTTGACACCTTTTTAATCCTGTAACCTGCCCCCACCCTCATCCTGCTCTCCTTTCCCTTTTCCCCAAGCAGTTTATCCACCGTGGTCATCATTCTCTCCTCTCTTAAGTTTGTTTATGTTCCCTCTTCCCTGTTAGGATGTCAGCTTGGTGAGGATTGACAACTTCGTCAAAAGCCCACAAACAGGCCTAATGTAGGTACTTAGTCAATAAACAGTGGAACAGGTATAAGACCATTTCACAAGGAGGAAACTGGGGCTCAGAGAGGGACAGTCACTGGCCCAAGGCCACACAGCCAAAGCCGTCCTTCATGTTTGCATCCCCCGAAGGGCTGCCCCAGGTCCTCACTGTACTAGGGGCATCAAACTCTGGAGGGAGGCTCATGACAGGTCAGGGCCAGGTCAAGAGTGAGCAGGGCTCCGTGCGAGGCACAGACAGGCCCCCTGTGCCTGGTCCCACTCCGGGTTCACACCCACCCCGCGGGCCTGCACTCTCATCAGCCCTGAGGTCAGAGAGGCGGGCTCCCCCACCAATGTCACGCTAGTGTGATTTCGGGGCAGGAATGACAGAGGCCTGGCAACTCTGCCCTGTGCCCTTCCAGAGCCCACCTGCCTGCCCCTCCTTGCTGGCCCAGTGCAGGGTGTGTGAAGTGTGAAAGTGAAAGTCGCTCAGTTGTGTCTGACTCTTTGCAACCCCATGGACTATACAGTCCATGGACTTCTCCAGGCCAGAATACCAGAGGGGGTAGCCTTTCCCTTCTCCAGGGGAACTTCCCAACCCAGGGATCGAACTCAGGTCTACTGCTTTGCAGGTGGATTCTTTACCAGCTGAGCCACCAGGGAAGCCTAAAACCCTCGAACCCAGTTTCCATCCCGGCTCTGCCGCCTCGGGCTATGTGACCACAGGTGGGGACTCTGCCTCTCCCCAGCTCTTCATCTGCAAAGTGGAGGCAAGGCGCCTTGCTCCCTCTCAGGATTAGGGGCCGTGGCGATGACACAGTGCAGGGGAGCACCCCGCAGATGGTCAGGCCACTCAGCCGGGGTCTCAGAGGGAGGGTGAGGACCCGCTTTGTCTGCCCCTCGGGCTGCTGTGGGCCGCTCTGCACCCTTCCCAGGTGCCCTGTGCTTCCTGCACCCTGGCTGCTTGGTCTCTCTCCCCATCCTGCCTTTTCTCCTGCTTCCCTCCAGGTCAAGGCAGAGCCCCCTGGCATGTCTGGATGCCCGTGGAGGTCCCGCCTGTGCTGGGGAGCCACCGCTGCCCCAGCTTGCATCAGGCCCAGCCCAGCTCCCCTAAAACACCTAAGCACCCATGTGCATGGCTGCAGCCCTAGAGGGCCCTCCCTGCAGGCATCTCTTTATGGAGGGGTATTTCATTGCCTGCCCAGCCTCCAGGGGTCTCCCCTTCATAGCCCCCAGCCTTCCAGCTGCTGGCGTGGGGAGAGGTTGGAGGTGCAGGGAGAGACAGCCCCAGCTTTGAAATGCATCGGTGCTACGCTATACTGGCAGTCACTTGGCTTCTCGGCCCCCATTTCCTTGTCCACAAAATGGGAACAGAGTCAACACCGCCCGCCCAGGATGGGATTGTGAGTGAAGAACCTGGCACAGGGCCCATTGCAAAATCGTTGCCAGGGCATCCAAGCTGTCTTCCCGCCCTGGCCTCTGAGTGTTCCAGTCCCAAAGGTCCGGCCCAGCCCGGCCTGCCGCCTTGCTGGCCTCTCCTCTCAGCCTGGCCCTGGAGGCAGCGGCTCCTCCTCATTGCCTGCTCCCTCTCCGTCCCTCTGCTTGGTTGGCTCCCACCCCTCCTCCCGCTGCCATGTGGCCTCCCCCATCCAGATGCCTTCCTGCTGACCGACAGAACCCCCTGCCACATCCTGTGTCCACCCTCCTGACCCTTCCCAGTTCCCCGTGTTTTATTGGCTCTTTATTTGTTTCTGGTCCGCCCCTCACTTAGCAGATGCTCAGGCCACAAACCTAACAGCCTGGACTCCACTTTCTCTCACA
This sequence comes from Bos javanicus, assembly GCF_032452875.1. Lineage (NCBI taxonomy): Eukaryota > Metazoa > Chordata > Mammalia > Artiodactyla > Bovidae > Bos > Bos javanicus. The sequence goes on from NC_083878.1 coordinate 96,541,511, forward strand.
CGCCACATCAAGCCACCAGGGAAGCAAATGTGTCATAAGAAACTGCTTCTCACCTCTCCCCCTGCTTCCACCCTGGACCAAGGGACAGTGGCCATTGCTGGGAGGCAAGAGCCTCCTCCATGCTTGTTCCAGCTCCCAGCTTTGGCCTTCGACTTCTTTCACTCTCCACTCAGCAGCCAGAGCTCCCTCTAAAACCTGAACCCTGTCCCCACCCTCCCTGTCACTGGAGGGAAAATCCACAGCCCTTTATTTCGTTGGTCCCACTGGGACCTCCCCCTCTCCCCAGCCCACCAGCCTCCTTGACTTCCTCCTTGACCTCTGCCCAGAACTCCCTTCCCAGCGCCTCTGCAGCGTTCACTTCCTTCCCTCCTGGAGATGGCTCTCCACTCCATCTCGACCCCCTGGTCAACCCTGTGCCCCCCAGGCCCACAGCCCTCTCCCTCTGCAACCTATCATCACCCTTGGGCACCGGATTAGTAACTTAGTGTTAGCCGCTCAGTTGTGTCCAACTCTCTGACCCCTTGGACTGTAGCCCACCAGGCTCCTCTGTCCATGGAATTCTCCAGGAGTGGGTTGCCATTTCCTTCTCCGGGGCATCTTCCTGACCCAGGGATTAAACCTGGGTCTCCTGCATTGCAGATCCCCTGGATAAGGGACTGTCCAGTGGAGAATCCCATGGACAGAGGAGTCTGACGGGCTACCACCCGTGGGGCTGCGAAGAGTTGGACATGACTGAGAACTAACACTTTCATGCTCACACTTGCATGAAGCCTTGCAGGCAAGGGGCAAGTCCACCAGCCCGGCTGCCTCTAGGGGGAGCCAGAGAAGAGCTGGGCGGGCTGCTGCCTCAAGGCTGCAGGTGTGAAAGGGTGATTCTGCCATAGTCACTGAGGGACCCCCCCATCCCATTCCCAGCCTCCCTCAGTCCCGGCTCTGGCCTCCACAGCCGATGAGCCTGTCACATTTGGAGCTTTTATTTCACACAATTGCTTCTGCCTGCTGGAAGAGCTTCTCCTCGCAAATCAAATCTACCCCAGGCGAGGAGAGTGAAAATCAATGCTGGTGGAAAGTTCCCTGTGGAAAACTAATTGGTTCTCCTGGAAAGTTCTTTAACCACCACGGGCTCCGACATCCACCCGGGGCCTGTCAGTTTGCCCAAGGCTCCAGTCTGGCTGCCAGGAAGGCTCAGAGGAGCAGGGTGGTGTTTGCTGGGTGTTCCCTGAGGGCCTGGGCAATAACCACGCCCGGCCAGGGCACTCCCAGGCTGGAGGACACAGAGGTGCAAGGGTTGAGGCTTGACATCTCAGATCCAGATTTGAGTAGTCTGACTCTAGTATTTCCCAGCTTCCCTGGTGGCTCAGCAGTAAAGAATTGGCCTGCCAATGCAGGAGACACAGGAGAAGTGAGTTTGATCCCTGAATCAGAAAGATCCCTTGGAGAAGGGAATGGCAACCCACTGAAGTATTCTTGCCTGGAAAATCTCACTGACACAGGAGCCTGGAGGGCTACAGTTGATGGGGTCGCAAAGAGTTGGACCTGACTTAGCGACTAAATGACAATAATAATAAGCACTTCCTGCTGCATATCCCTGGGCAGGTCACTTGGCCTTTCTGAGCTTCAGTATCCCCTTTTCAAAGGCGAGGATATCAAGAGTGCTCAGCCTGCAGGATGATTGTGGGAACATGAATACTAGGCGCACAGCATCTGGCCAATATTAGACTCCAGTTTAAAAAGGCTGAGTGTCCCCAACAGCGCTTCTCCCAGTCAGAGCGAAGGGCAGAGTCCTCTGGCTGCCTCTGCTGATAATCTAATGTGAGCAGAGTCCATATACAGGGTGCTCACTAGGTACCAGGGGCTTACTCTGTGTTATAGGACTTAATCCTCTCGGCTGCCCATAAAATGGCTTTTTTTTTTTTTTTAAGATTTTTTTTCTTTGATGTGGACCATTTAAAAAAAAAGAATTATTTTTAATTGAAGGATAATTGTTTTACAATATTGGTTTGGTTTCTGCTGTATATCAACATGAATTAGCCATAGGTATACATATTCCCTGGTAGCCCAGCTGGTAAAGAACACACCTGCAATGCAGGAGACCTGGGTTCAATTCCTGGGTGGAGAAGATCCCCTGGAGAAGAGATAGGCTACCCATTCCCATATTCTTGTGTGGAGAATCCAATGGACAGAGGAGCTTGGCAGGCTACAGTCCACGGGTTAGTAAAAAGTTGAACACGACTGAGCAACTAAGCATAGCACACGTAGACACGTCCCCTCCTCTTAAACCTCCCTCCAGCCTTCCACCTTTCCCACCCCTCTAGGTTGTTACAGAGCCCCTGTTTGATGTGGACCATTTTTAAAGTCTTTTTCGAGTTTGTTACAATATTGTTTCTGTTTTATTTTTTATTTTTTTGGCAGCAAGGCATGTGTGATCATAACTTCCTGACCAGGGATCGACCCTGAACCCCGTGCATTGAAAGATGAAGTTTTAACCGCTGGCTGGACTGCCAGGAAAGTCCCCAAATGGCTTTTGTTAACACTCCCATTTTAAAGATGAGGAAACTGAGGCTCTGAAAGGCAGAGACCCTTGCCCCAGGTCACACAGAGGTGTCTGAGAGCCAATCTGGGGCTTATCCCACTGCCCCAAGGCCTCCCCAGGCACAAACCTTTCCAGAGGATTCTGAGCTGGCTCCTGTCACGGCTGCTGGGCCCTGCCTGGCGACTCTAAGCCTCCAGAAGTGACATCTATATAAATATTGTTAATGGCCAGAACATAATGTTAAGTCAGGTTTTACTGGACTCCCTCATCCAGCCTGTGGATTTATGGCGATAGAATTTGAGGTAAATGTTTATTGGCCCAAGTGAGAACTGGGCCTGCCTCTCCCCTGACTACCTGCTCCCCAGGGCTGCCCCAGGGCCCTCCACCCACCTGTCGGGAGCACACCAGGATAAATCTCACCGAATGAAATATTTATTAATTTTGCTAACCAGTGCTGATCTCATAAATTACACCGACTTTTTCATGAAATGGTTATTAACATCCAAGGTGCCGTGTTAATGGCTTATTGACCAAATATGGGATAATTAGGCCCGAGGAGCGCGGCCTAGCTGATCTGTGAGAGGCCAATTTGGCCAGGATTACGCCAATGACCTATTTTATATCTCCGCCAGAATTATGGGGCGATTCTGGAGCCTGGCCCTCTGAAAGCTGAATTCTTAAGGGGGCTACTGGCAGGAAGCTACTCTGGCCTCCAGCTCTTCTTCTGGCCTGGAATCCCTACCCCTCCATGTGTCCAGGTGTGATTCAAGGGGAGCACGGTGAGGGCCTACCCTTATGACCCCCATCCTGTCCTCAGCTCTGGCATGAGCAGGTGAGGAAAGAGGCCTGAGAACGGAAGATGGCTCAGCCCAGGTTCCTAGCTCCTCCTACAGGAGCTGGAGGAATGAGTGGCCTGTCTGCCTGGAGAACGCACTTCTCTCTAGGGAGAAAGGTGGTTGGGAGGTGGGGCTCTCTCCCTGGGGCGCTGTGCAGCGGCTGCCTGGCTGTGCTCCTGGGCTCAGGCACACGGCGTGACCCAGGTGTCTGCGTTTGCCCACACACACGTGACAGGGCCCCTGCGTGTGGCACACACACACATGACAGGGCCTCTGCGTGTGGCACAGACACGTGACAGGGCCCCTGCCTGCGGCTCACACCCGTGACAGGGCCCCTGCGTGTGGCACACACCTGTGACAGGGCCCCTGTGTATGGCTCCATGTGGGCCCACAGGCGTGTGTGAGGGTGATGCTTGAGGCTGTCCAGCTCCCTGCCTGGACGGGAGCAGCCTGGCCTCTGCCTGCTGCCTCTCAGGGACCTTGCTTTCTGGCTGATGCTCAGAGGGCCTTTGGGAGCCAACAGTGAAAAGTGCCCCCTCACCAGCCACTGCCCCCTTCCTTGTGGCTCCCCAGGGGCAACCCAGAGAGGAGAAGGGGACAGGCGTCCAAAACAGAGATGTTTTGGCTCAGAGGTCATTCACGTGCTCTCACCCTTTCAGGGGCAGGGCGCGCCCTCCTTAGGCAGGACCTTGATTGTTAAACTTCAGGAACATGATTAGGGAGCCCCTCAGAAAACCACGTTCATCCCCTTCCAGGTGGCTCCCGCCGGCCATGCTGGTTCTGGGTGGTGACCTTGCTCCAGGCCTTAGCTCATTGGTCCAGGATAAGTCACTTCAGTCGTGTCCAACTCTGACCCCATGGATTGTAGCCTGCCAGGCTTCTCTGTCCATGGGATTCTCCAGGCAAGAGCGCTAGAGTGGGTTGCTATCTCCTCCTCCAGGGGATCTTCCCTGGAGGGGAATCCTTTCAGGGATCAAACCTGAGTCTCCTGTGGCTCCTGCACTGAAGGTGGATTCTTTACCACTGAGCCCTGACTGGACCAGGACTGGGCATCTAATCCCACCCGGGGCTCTCTGGTTCTCTCTGGGGGATTTGGACGAGGACAGTGGAGAGTCAGAGAGAAAACCAGGCGGAGAGCAGGCTGCTCCTCCATTCTGCCCTTGCTGGGCCCTGCCAAGGCCTCCTGCCTTCCCTGGGAAGCAGTGTCAGGGGCTTAGGTCTCTGCTCCCAGAGGGGCTTTTCTAGGCCACTCCCAGAGTGGCGAGGAGCTGGCCTGCCCTCTGGAGCCATGGCAGCAGTTGTGGAGTGCGCTTGAGTTCTCTTATCTGGAAGATGGAGGCTCCCAGTGCTGGAAGGTGCTGGAAGATGCCCTGTTCTGAGAACTAGTCACATACTGTGAAGACGAGGACACCCCTGAGTGAGTGGAGGGTTGTCTGGGGGTGGTCTTCCCCCCAAATAACTTCCTCTTCTCTGTCAGAGGTTTGGGGAATCCAACCCCCCACCCCCTGACAGCCCTGCCCAAGACGTCCACCATGACATGCTCTCCACTTTCTCTCTGTTAAGCAAATCCTTCAACATTTTTCTGTTTAACTCTGAGTGCCAACCGAGACTGGGTGGAGTGTGGGGAAGGGGGGATAACTCTGAGGACAGCAGCCCAGCACTTGTGTGATGACCGAGCACAGCGGGGGGCCAGGGGTGCTGGATCCTTAGGGGCACCAGGTGGCCCCACCACGGCCACTTCAGGCCTTTGCAGGATCTTTCCAGAGCTTCAGGTCTCTCCCTCGGAGGAGCTACGAGCTACCCTCTGGTTGTGGGGGGCCCCATCCCCCTTCACCGTCATCTGTCACATCACCCTGCTTGTTTCCTTCTGCAACTTGTCATGATTGCCAATGATTTTTACTCCTTTATCGGTGGGCTATTTCTCCCATGAGACTGTAAGTTCCTTGAGGGCAGGGACCATCTTGGTCTTGTTTAGAATCCTCTCCTAGTGCCTGGCAGTGAGCTTGCTGGATGAATAAGAGAAGTGGCGAGTGAGTGAATGAACAAGTGAACAAACACATCGTGTGGTTGATCCTCCTGTAAAGCATCTCTCAGGTTGCTGACCTTTGGTCCCGTCTGCCCTCCTGGCGGAAGCTGTGGGCAACTCTTCCCATCTGAAGGGTTTTGGCTCCCTTCTTCCAGTCCCATTGCCTGCCCTCCTGGGCAAGGCGGTAGTGAACCTCGCTGGGCAACCCTGTGGCAGCCCTCTGCCTACAGCCCTCCCGTGGATCTGCAGGCCTGTCCTCCTCCGGCCCTCAATGCTCCCTGCAGCCTCCCCACAGCTCCTCCCCAGGCTGACCTGTCCCTCCTCTGTGTCCCTGCTCCGATCCTCCGCATCCTGCTTCGTGTCACCTCCCCACTCCTGATCGGTGTCCCGTGTTTGCTCTTCTTTCCCCTCATGGTGCTCAGCACAGTTTGCAATAACACGCCTGCTGGTTATTATTACTGAGTTTGCCTCTCACTGGCCTGCAAGCCCCCGAGGGCCCTGTCCGTGAGGGAGGCCAGCATAACCCACCCAGTGCCACACCTTCAAGGTTTCTTGAAGCAGTGAATGAACTTGGGCAAAGTCACCAAACCACACCAAGCAGTGCATCAGGATCTGAACCCAGGACGCTCCTCACCTGCTGTGTGTTTGATGTTGCTGTTATTCAGTCACTCAGTCATGTCTGACTTTCTGACCTCATGAACTGCAGCACTCCAGCCTTCCCTGTCCTTCACCATCTCCCAGAGCTTGCTCAAACTCATGTCTGTTGAGTCGGTGATGCCATCCAGCCATCTCATCTTCTGTCATCCCCTTCTCCTCCTGCCCTCAATCTTTCCCAGCATCAGGGTCTTTTCCAATGAGTCAGGTCTTCATATCACGTGGCCAAAGTATTGGAGCTTCAGCTTCAGCATCAGTCCTTCCAATGAATATTCAGGACTGATCTCCTTTAGAATGGACTGGTTGGATCTCCTTGCAGTCCAAGGGACTCTCAAGAGTCTTCTCCATCATCACAGTTCAAAAGCATCAATTCTTCAGTATTCGGCTTTCTTTATGGTCCAACTCTCACATCCATACACAGCTATAGGAAAAACCATAGCTTTGACTATAAAGAACTTTGTTGGCAAAGTAATGTCTCTGCTTTTTAATATGCTGTCTAGGTTTGTCAAAGCTTTCCTTCCAAGGAGCAAGCATTTTTTAATTTCTTAGCTGCAGTCACCATCTGCAGTGATTTTGCGGCCCAAGAAAATGAAGTCTGTCACTGCTTCCATTGTTTCCCCATCTATTTGCCAGGAAGTGATGGGACCGGATGCCATGATCTTAGTTTTCTGAATGTTGAGTTTTAAGCCAAGTTTTTCCTTCTCCTCTTTCACTTTCATCAAGACGCTCTTTAGTTCCTCTTCACTTTCTGCCATAAGGGTGATGTCATCTGCATATCTGAGGTTGTTGATATTTCTCCCAGCAATCTTGATTCCAGTTTGTGTTTCATCCAGCCCAGCATTTCCCTTGATGTACTCTGCATATAAGTTAAATTAGCAGGGTGAATATAAACAGCCTTGATGTACTCCTTTCCCAATTTGGAACCAGTCCATTGTTTCAGGTCCAGTTCTAACTGTTGCTTCTTGATCTGTATACAGATTTCTCAGGAGGTAGGTAAGGTGGTCTGGTATTCCCATCTCTTTCAGAATTTTCCACACATTGTTTTGATCCACACAGTCAAAGGCTTTAGCATAGTCAATGAAGGAGAAATAGATGTTTTTCTGGAATTCTCTTGCTTTTTCTATGATCCAGTGGATGTTGGCAAGTTGATCTCTGGTTCCTCTGCCTTTTCTAAATCCTGCTTGAACATCTGGAAGTTCTCAGTTCATGTACTGTTGAAGCCTAGCTTGGAGAATTTTGAACATTACTTTGCTAGCGTATGAGATGAGTGTAATTGTGCAGTAGTTTGAACATTCTTGGCATTGCCTTTCTTTGGGACTAGAGTGAAAACTGACCTTTTCCAGTCCTGTGGCCACTGTTGAGTTTCCCAAATTTGCTGGCATGTTGAGTGCAGCACTTTCACAGCATCATTTTTCAGGATTTGAAATAGCTCAGCTGGAATTCCATCACTTCTACTAGCTTTGTTTGTAGTGATGTTGTGTGTTTAGTATATTTTTATTGAGCATGCGAACTTTGAGAAGCATCCTTTGGAGGCATCTGGAGGGGCCCCCCTGTTTTTTGTCTTTCCATAGGCCTTCCCCTGGACCAAGGAGGGTGACTGAGAAGGGGGCTTGACCCCTGTGCAGAGCAGAGGGTCCCAGTGCAGATGTGTGCAGGCAGTTTTGAGGCCAGACCCTCCCAGGCAATGGTTGTGAGTGGAGCTGGACAACTCTGCCTGTTGGTCCAGTGCCTCCGCCTTCCCCTCTGGGGCTCTGCCCGAGGCACCTCCCTCGGCAACAGCTCTTCAGATAACTGGGAGCAGGTGGTCTGCCTGCCTGGCCACCCTCCAGGGTCAGCCCTCCCCTAGACTGTGCAGCCCTGCCTTCCCCTGCTCCCCTAGGGCATGCTCAGGGAGCTGTCCAGCTCTGACCCTTAGCCAGGTGGCCCTGGGTGAGGCCCTTCGCCTCCCCAGCCTCAGTTTCCTCCTCTGTACAATGGGTATAGTGTTATTCATCTCTTCCAGACTGCTGGGGGGAGAAGATGAAGCAATTTACACAAAGCTCAGGGCAGGGCCCAACCATTGAAGGTTTTTGGGACTACCAGTTCCAAATTGGCTCAGGACTCAGGCCTGGGCCAGGTGTTGAGGGGTGGGGGCCCTGCCATTCCCTAACAGAGGGCCTGTTCCCGTGAATATAGATAATGGGTTTGTTTCCATGGGAAGGAAAGCTGCTTCCTGCTCACCAGCGGTGCTCTGAGAAGTGACATGTGGTCCCCACTTTCCAGGACAAGACCTGCTTATGAGTGTAACAAGGCACAATTCTACATGTCTCTTACCCTTTAAAAGTGTCCCCAACTGGATGATAAATATGGTCACCCAGCTTGGAGGGACAAGAGTCCATCTGGCTTCATAGAGAATTTCCTGTTCTCAGGTGCTTTTCTATATTTTCCGTATTTTCTGAAAGGAGTAAGGATGGCTCCTACAAAAAACAACACACGGAAGAGACAAGTGCTCCCCTCCTCCTAGACCTGCCGGGAACTGGGTGCTTTGTGGAGTGAAGCCTGGCACCACAGCCCGTCCAAATCTGCCCCTCTGGGGGCTGGATCCCGAGGGCTCCCTGGGCCCTCAGACTTGTCTTCCCTCCCGACTGGCCTGCCCAGGGTCTGAGCTAACCGTCCATGTTGTTCACCCAGAGCCTGGCTTTCAGCTGCCATCACCCCCTCAGCACACACATGTGCGTGCGTGCACACACACACAGAGACACACACACACAGACAGACACACCCCTGCATCCCTCTCTGGGCCCTTTCACCTCCAGTCCCTGCCCCAGACTCTGGCCCCCCCAGACGCCACTGCCTCCCTTTGGGTGACATTTTAAAAAGCCTGGAGAGCAGGCGGAGCCCCGCCCCTGCCTTTGCTGGAGACAGGAATGAGAATTTTAATGAGGGTTTATTTTTAATAAAGGTTAATAAAGTTTAATTAAATTAAATTAATAAAGTCCAATATTTGCCAAGCCGTGCGCCAGGCCTGGGTATGCTGGAAGGCTCAGGGGATTAAGTCTGTGTTTGTGCTTCCTCCCAGTGTGGGAGGAGGGGCACTGGGGCCAGCTGGAGGGACGGGGTCTCCAGAGGCAACACCCTGTTTATCCCCAAGGTGGGCTCTCTGCCACCCCCACTAGCCCAGTGTGGGCTGGTGGGGAGGGCAATGGCCTGGGCCTGGGAGGATTGCCCCCGCAGAATCCAGGCTCCTCCCAAAGCCCCCCTCCGCCTCCCAGGCCACGTCTCAGCCCCTTATGCCAGCACTCAAGGCCTTTCAGTTTTTTGTGTGCTGGGCCTGGCTCTGAGACGTTCATGGGCCGTGTGCTGTGTGTGTGCTCTGTCGTGTGCAACTCTTTGCAACCCCATGGACTGTAGCCCGCCAGGCTCCTCTGTCTATGGGATTCTCCAGGCAAGAATACTGGAGTGGGTTGCCATGCCCTCCTCCAGGGGATCTTCTCAACCCCTGGAATTGGGAAGAACTCCATTACTTGCGTCCCCTGCAGTGGCAGGAGAGTTCTTCACTCCTAGCACCATCTGGGAAGCCCCCGGATGTTCCTAGAGTATTTCGTTTAACCCACCTCCTCCCCCTAGCAGCCTAGGGGAAGTGAGGAATACTGTGCCCATTCTCCAGAGAGGGAAACTGAGGCTTGGGCGGTGAGGGCACCGAGTGGCTGAGCAGAAGCAGGCTGATTTCCTCTCTATGCCATCATGACACAGGGTGACCCTCCATCTAGAATGTCCTTTTCCTGCCCTCTGGACACCCCTTCCTCCTAGGGCTGTGTGTGTATCTCCATGTTTCCCAGGCCCTCTGGGGCCACAGGAGAGGCCTTTGGCTTGACAAAGTTTATGTCACCTCACTCAGTCCTCAGGGACGAAGGTCTATGATTATAATTCTCAGTTTGGAGTTAGGGCAACAAGCTCAGAGAGGCAAAATCATGTATCCAAGGCCCAGAGACAGGGCGGAGAGGAGTGAAAAGGATGGGGAATGTCCTTTTCATATATCCCCATCACCAGCCTTTTCCCAGCCAGTGTGGCTCTGTGCCCTGTGCTAGGACTGGGGCTCCACCTCTCACATCAGCCAGTCTTGCCTTTGAACCAGGGCTTGACATGGACCCTGGGGTGCCCTCGCAGGAATGATCATGGGAATTGAGATAAATGTTCGGCCAAGGAAATGAGGACAATGGGGCTTTCAGGTGGCAGTAGTGGTAGAGAACCTGCCACTAATGCAGGAGGCTTAAGAGATGCGAGTTCGATCCTGGGTTGGGAAGATGCCCTAGAGGAGGGCCTGGCTACCCACACCAGTATTCTTGCCTGGAGAATCCTGTGGACAGGAGCCTGGTGGGCTACAATGCATAGTGTCACAGAGTCAGACAGGATTGAATGACAAACACACACGCACACAAGAGGACCAGGGTGGCTGCCCCCTAAGTCTGAGTAGAGATGGGACACGTCTCATGTTAGGGTTCAGTCCAGCGAGAGACCGTTCTCCTCTCAGGGGCTGAGGAGGGAGGGGTACCCAAGAGTGGCCAGGGTGCTATGACCCGAGGAGGGGGACAGCAGGTATCACTTTACCTAGCCCATGTATGTCATGCGCCATGTGGGTGACATGGGCTCTCTCCCTGCATTCTCACAAAAGCCCTTGGGTTGGGGGGGACTATTATTATTCCCATTTTATAGATGAAAAAACTGAGGGTCAGACTGGTACAGTGACTTGCTCAAGAACCTGGAATTACCTCTTTCTTCCAACACTCTGTCTCCAGCTCAGGCACCAGAAGAGCATCTGCCAGGGTTCCCTGACTGGCTCCTGCTCCAGGAGGGCAAGGGGCAAAGAGTATAGCTTCTGGGCCAGCTGGCATGTAGCCTGGTGGCAGACACCCCATGTGGTGCCTCTGGCGCCAGCTTCAGCGGGCAGCCCTGCCTGACAGACCGCGTGAAAGATGGGGAAATGTTGTAACAAAGGCATTGATTTTCCTATCTCTGCTTTATGCATTTTATTAGCCAAACACTTTACCGTGTAACCACTCAGCGCCACGCTGGCTGGCGATGAATCTGAAACGCCCAGGCACGTAAAATGGAATTGACCACATTGCTTATGCACCAACAACAAAAATAACAGGCAAAAGTGTAATAAAATGAATAGCACCCGGCAATGGCCGTAAAAAAATATTACCCAGGGGACCGGGGAATTTCCTGGGTTGTGAAGTAGCTGCACGAGGGGTCGCAGCGCTGGAATGATGGCAGTTTCCATCTCCATGGATTTGGCCAGAGCCAAGGCTCCTGCATGCTGGCACTGGCTTTGGCCACATCAGACTGAGTTGGCTGCCGCTGGCTGAGTCCTTTTTCATGTGAGCTGTGAGAGATATAAACGGAAGTGGCTTGAAGTAAGACCGCAGAGTCTGGGAGACTGAATTTAAGTCCATGCTCTTGGGGCTGTGTGACCTTCAAAAATCACGGACCCTCTCTGTGCCTGCCTCCTGATGAGGACTGGTGAGAGCACGTCCTTCCCGAGGTTCAAGTCGTAACTGCTTATGAATGGTGGCAGGGTTATTACGCTCCTTATTGTTAGAGAGGATAGTCCTTCCTGCGTGATTCTCTGGTGCTCAGCCAGCTGGTAAGGAGGCAGGGGGATGGCTGAGATAAACTCGTCTCCTGTAGAACCGATGGTCTGGGCCTGGTCAGCAGTGCCCTCCATCCCCAGGGTCCCACTTCAGATCAGATCAGATCAGATCAGATCAGTTGCTCAGTCGTGTCCGACTCTTTTCGACCCCATGAATCATAGCACGCCAGGCCTCCCTGTCCATCACCAACTCCCGGAGTTCACCCAGACTCACATCTATCGAGTCAGTGATGCCATCCAGCCATCTCATCCTCTGTCGTCTCCTTCTCCTCCTGCCCCCTATCCCTCCCAGCATCAGAGTCTTTTCCAATGAGTCAACTCTTCGCATGAGGTGGCCAAAGTACTGGAGTTTGAGCTTTAGCATCATTCCTTCCAAAGAAATCCCAGGGCTGATCTCCTTCAGAATGGACTGGTTGGATCTCCTTGCAGTCCAAAGGACTCTCAAGAGTCTTCTCCAGCACCACAGTTCAAAAGCATCAATTCTTCGGCGCTCAGCCTTCTTCACAGTCCAACTCTCACATCCATACATGACCACAGGAAAAACCATAGCCTTGACTAGATGAACCTTTGTTGGCAAAGTAATGTCTCTGCTTTTGAATATGCTATCTAGGTTGGTCATAACTTTCCTTCCAAGGAGTAAGCGTCTTTTAATTTCATGGCTGCAGTCACCATCTGTAGTGATTTTGGAGCCCCCAAAAATAAAGTCTGACACTGTTCCCACTGTTTCCCCATCTATTTCCCATGAAGTGGTGGGACCGGATGCCATGATCTTCGTTTTCTGAATGTTGAGCTTTAAGCCAACTTTTTCACTCTCCACTTTCATTGTCATCAAGAGGCTTTTGAGTTCCTCTTCACTTTCTGCCATAAGGGTGGTGTCATATGCATATCTGAGGTTATTGATATTTCTCCCGGCAATCTTGATTCCAACTTGTGCTTCTCCCAGTCCAGCATTTCTCATGATGTACTCTGCATATAAGTTAAATAAACAGGGTGACAATATACAGCCTTGACGAACTCCTTTTCCTATTTGGAACCAGTCTGTTGTTCCATGTCCAGTTCTAACTGTTGCTTCCTGACCTGCATACAAATTTCTCAAGAGGCAGATCAGGTGGTCTGGTATTCCCATCTCTTGAAGAATTTTCCACAGTTTATTGTGATCCACACAGTCAAAGGCTTTGGCATAGTCAATAAAGCAGAAATAGATGTTTCTCTGGAACTCTCTTGCTTTTTCCATGATCCAGCAGATGTTGGCAATTTGATCTCTGGTGCCCCTAAATCCTTGCTAATGACTGTGCTTAATGAACAGCAACGCCTTGGGGCAGAAGAAAAAGGAGAAATGGAATCCATATATGGATTCCTCCATCTCCCTGGCTCTTAGATTGTGGGACAGTAGGTGGTGGGTGGGGCAGCATGTTTGTGATGGAAGCGTGGCTGGGTGGGCTGGCGCTCTCGGGGGACCTCCCAGGGGTGAGGATGTGGGGTTCTCTATTACGGTGGTTTGGCCTGACAAAGAGCAGGGCCGAGTGCCCCTAGCTGCCTGGCCCCCACCCTGGGAGTACCCCCCCGCCTGGTCATCTTGCTGGCCTCAGGGTGGGCTGGGCGGCAGCAGGGGGTGCACAGGAAGCCTTGAAGGGAGGGACCACCAGTCCAACGAGTACCCCCTCGCTCAGCCCAGTTCTGGGGGTGCTGCACAGCCCGCTGCCTGGTTTCTTCTGGCCCCTTTACAGGCAGGGTGGCCGGTTCAGAGAGAGCTTCAAGCTCAAGTGGTCTTTTTCCTCCCACAGGGGCCTCAGAATTCAAGGGGCATCAGTGGGCAAGGGCTAAAAACAAGCAGCCTGGGCTCCCCCTGCAGAATGCTGGTCCTTTCCAGGGGCCCAGGAATTTTCATTTTCATAAACCCTCCAGGACAGGGGTCTCCAAATTCCAGGATCTAATGCCTGATCGTCTGAGGTGGAGCTGATGTAATAATAATAAGTGAAAGTGGAAGTCACTCAGTCGTGTCCGACTCTTTGCGACTCCACGGACTGTACAGTCCCTGGAATTCTCCAGGCCAGAATACTGGAGCGGGTAGCCTTTCCCTTCTCCAGGGGATCTTCCCAACCCAGGGATCAAACCCAGGTCTCCTGCATTGCAGGCGGATTCTTTACCAGCTGAGCCACCAGGGAAGCCCAGTATTGTGCACACAATAATAAAGTGCACAATAAATGTACTATTCTTGAATCATCCATAACCAACTCCCCGCCCTCTGCCCCAAGAGACAATTGTCTTCTACTCAACAGGGCCCTGGTGCCAAAAAGGTTGGGGACTGCTGCTTCAGGAGATTCTTATCCAGGGGACTCAGAGAGAAGCTTAAAAGTACCATCTTAGGGGCTCCCAGGCCAATGGTGCTGTGATCTCCCTTCTCAGGGGCCACAAGGGCAGCAGGAGGTGCCCCCTCCCCCGGTGCTGCCCTGGTTGCTCTCCTTGCACAGCTGTCTTTGGGATTTGCCCCATCCTTCCCCAAGTCAGGGTCTGTAAGCCCAGGTGGAGAGGAGAAGGCGGAGGAGCTCTGGGTTGGGACTGATGGCCCTGATTTCACAGCCCACCTCTACGCCTCCATTAGTTACTTGGTCTCCCTAAGCCTCAGTTTCCTTGCCTGCAAAATGGGGAGAATGAGACCCCCTTTAGAGGGCTGTGTCAGTCAAGGGCAATGTGAAGATGTGGAACCCAGGACTCTTGTCAAGCCTACTGCTCCCCATCCTAAAGCCAGGCCGGGCTGCTGAGATAATCCTGGAAGGATTCTGGATTGTCCGTACCAGGCTTGAGATCTGATCACACTGACCCCAGATGCCATGTTCTCAAGCCCAGGTGCCCCTAACTGGGGACTCAGCAATGAATAAAGCAGGACTGGGCTCTGACCTCTTGGGGCTCCCAGTCTGATGGGGGAGATGCATTTTGCCGTCAAACAGGCCATCTCAAAACAGTGCTGAGCTGGGATGGGGGAGGTTGGGAAGCTGTGGGAGCCCATGGTGGGGGGATCCTGGCCAAATTTTGTGGTGGTCAGGGAAGACTTCCTGGAGGAAGAGGCATTGTAGGTGAGACTTGAAGATGAGATGGGGTTGGTCCAGGCAAGAAAGTGTGGGAAGAAGGTCAAGTCTGAAGGCACAGGGGCATGAAGGCCTGGAGATGGGAGCTTGAGGAACTCTTGCTTGCCTGAGAAATAGCGTGTCAGGGGGTGGGGTGGGGGTGGTAGGCTGCGCTGCTGTGGACGAGGCAGGAGAGGATGGCTGGGGCCACAGAGCTGCATTTTGTGGCTCGGCATTTCTCTGAACCCTGCAACCCACCCAGGTAAGACTCAATAGCTTTTGATTGTGCCATTTTTTTCTTATTTTTTAATTTTTGTTTTCCCTTAAAGATGATTTTAACTTCCTGACACACCCTCCCCTTGGCCTCTCCAAGCCTAGAGTGAACACACAGACCTACTTCATCAACCACGGGAAGAAAACAGCTTGGTTATTACACAGTAACTACAGCAGAATTACCTGATTGTTTATATTTTTCTTGCTACGTAATTGTGTTTGGCCTTAGCATGTAAATTGGGCCATAATTACTGTATAATTTATAGTTTTTATATCTTATAACAAGTTAGTGTCTAAATCACACACCCCCATGTAAATACTTTAAAATTATTCAGTAATTACTTATTTACATTATAATTAAAAATAAGTAATTAGCATACATTTACAAAGGATTTACATACTTATTTCTGAGTATCAGTTCTTGGCGGTGCTAGTGGAATCTTTTGCTGATAGTAAATTGAAGGCCTGGAAAGGAGAAACTTCCCCAGGTTAGAAAAGGGGATGTGGCTTTGGGGTCCTCCAAGTTTTTAGAGCCCAGCTCAGGCGGGGCAAGGAGAGTGTGCAGGGTGGGGAAAATCTAAAAATGTTCTTCTGGTCAAATGAGGGCTTTTGGGGAAAGCCTTTATTCTTATCCCTGAGAATAAAAATAGGCTTCATCGGCAGCACAAGGAAGCCGAGGTAGACAGGCAGAGATACTTCCTGAAGATCCGTGAGATTGAGGCCAGAAATGGGGCTCAGACTTGGCAGACCTCCCCGCTCCCAGTCTGTCTTGACCCTGACTGTCTTTCAAAATAATGACTTCAGTGCAGTTGCCATTGGGTGTGAACTTGACATTGTCTCAGCTCTCACTGCAAGATGTTTTAATTCCCATTTTGTAGGTGGAAAATAAAGGCTCAACACAATGAATCACCCAGACCTCTAGGGCCACAGAGCCCAAAGTGGTGAGATCAGAAGGCTGGGAGTGATGGGGAGCCGGCCACCTCGACCCGTCTGTTCCCAGACCCAAGTGTTCTACCTGTTGGGGACATTGAACCAAATAATGGCTGTTGGTTCAGGTGTACCCAGCGTCCAGCCTCACAGGTGGCTTATCTGAGATGACATCTCCACCAGGCACGCCTACCTGTCCCTAGGGACACCAGGCTCTATCCCATTCTTCAGAACACCTTGTGGGCTGTCCTTTTGTTCAACTTCTGGTAGGCTCGCAGCCTCTGGAAGGTGCGATGTTTGGCTGATCCCAGGGTCAAGGGCATCTTCTTTGCCATGAAGCGGGTCTCTTGGTCCAAGGCTGTGTTATTGAGAATCCCACGAAAACAGATCAAGATGCTCTATGAGGCTTACAAGAGTGGTGCTGGAATACAGAGGTCGCACCTGGGGAATACAGAGGTCGCACCTGGGGAATACAGAGGTCGCACCTGGGGTGTGGGTCAGCCCAGTCCTGGGGGATTTGTTGCCCTTGTCAGGATGGTCTGATACAGTCAACTGGCCACATCAAAGGACAACGCAATAAGAGTTGTTTTGTGTTCATTTCTGCTGCTGGCAGTTCTGATGTTTGGCATTCAGCTAGGTCATCCTTGGGAGGGGGAGCCCATGCCTTGGGTCCATGCAGAGTCCCCATCCTGCCATTATGGCAATTCCATTCATGGGTTCATTGCACAGGTTCAGGGGGTGGGAGGCTAGAGACTAGCTGACATCTGCCGGCCAGGTCATCCTGTCCATGTCATTGTCCAGTATCTGTCCTCAGTGGATGTCCTCTGGTGGCCTTCTCATGGGTGCAGAGATCCTTACACTTGGTGCCTGATCCCATGGGTCCATCCACATACCTCTTCCCCAGACCTGTGAATTAAATAGAAATTTGGTGGTGACGATGGCCCCTGTATCTTTTAAGATTTTGAAATGGCACTCACTTGTTGAGGTACTCAGTTGTGTCTGATTCTTTGTGACCCCATGGACTGCAGCACGCCAGGCTTCCCTGTCCTTCATTATCTTCCAGCACTCACTAATCTTTGTCTTTTCCCCCACGATCAAATGATTTTTGGTTTTCTCTTGGCTAGGGAGTGGGTGTGCCACTTCCAGAGCCTTCTACTTCTTCTTTCCTCCATCATTAGCTCTTACTCTGAAGATCAAGGGACAAACATTCTGCCAACTGCTAAACAGGTCCACCAAATATGTCCACTCCAATGATATATTTGAGAACTGATAAAGTGCTCCTTGAGTGGCCTGTGAACCCAAGGGTCCCACTATGGAATGACTTCAGCCAGGGTTCTATTTGTGACCTTCCCCTTCCCCCATGTGTCCCCACTTTTATAGGGAGATTGTGCTGGCTCACTGGGGTCTCAAGTACAAGTGTCACCTTGGGTCCTATATCCTCCAGCCCCGAGGTTCTCTTTCTCCAGTTACTTGACCAAGTGGCTGTAGGTCCCTTTGGGGAAAGGGCCCAGGAATCAGAATGGTGAACCCTTGCTGTGGTGTTACAGGATCCTTCTCCTGGGCAAAGGATTGTGATTTCCCATTCTTGTTCTTTTTTGATTATTTAGAGTAAGGAACACCCCTGTTGGCTGCCCATCCATTTCACTCTAGGAACACCAGGTTCTATTTCATCCCTGGGAACACTCTTGTTGTCTGTCCATCTATCCCAACCATAGGGACATGGGGACCTGCTTGTTCCCTTTCTCCTGAGAGCTTGCCCTCAATAAACCATGTGACCCTGAGTCCCTAACTCAGTCTTGGCTTCAGTAGAACATAATCTAAGGTAGCATGGATGTAGTGGAGAAGCTTGGAGGTGGAGTGGTTAGAGAGGTGCTAGGAGGCAGAACTTCAGGATAGGATTCTTGAGATGCAGGCTGCCATTGCCCCTTGCTGCCACTATGGTAATTATGTCCATACTCAGGTAGTGACCTTGGGCAAGTCACTTCATCTTTCAGAGTTCCCTCATGGTAAAATGGAGAATGAAAAAAAATCATACTTGCCTTATAGAATTGTTGGGGGGATCAGGTGAATTATTGTCTTTAAAATGCTTAGAAAGGTGCCTGATACATTTTAAATGCTCAATGCATATTAAACTTTCCTAGTATTCTTGCCTGGAGAGTCCCATGGACAGAGGAGCCTGGCAGGATACAGTCCATAGGGTCACAAAGAGTTGGACAAGACTGAAACAATTTAGCATGCACATGCATTTCGGGTCTATCTCAAGACCCCTATCCTTGCCCCACCAACAGGCAGGAGACCAAGACTGTATGGATGAGATGGGACCAAGATCCCAGCCTCTGCTCCCCAAGAGTCTCAACTGGGGAGACATTTCAGAATGAGACCAGAGAGCTGGGCAAGGCAACCAAGCCCTTGAAATGCAATGACTCTCAGGAAAGGGAGGACCTAGCCTCTGACTCTGTATCAACACAAAGGACTCACCATGGCCTTGGGGGAGAGCTAGTTGGGCATAGCTTGTAGCTGTGTTGGAAGTGTGTCTGCTCCCAGCCAGCATGGCATGGTGTTAAGCTTTGGGGGATGGTGGATGAGCCTGGGCATGAGAAGGAAAAAGACCTCTTACTGGGTGCCTGCTTGGCTGAGTCAAGAGACCTGAAGCAGCAGCAAGAGCCACTGAAGCGTCAAGGCAAGCAGAGTTACCAGGCTATGCAGTTCCAGTCTTCAACAGCGCCACTGTGTTGCCTAGAGAAGCAGCTGGCATTGACGCTGAGATTGGTTTTCTTTTCTCTAGATCGAACTATTCCAAAGGGGTCTTGACCACAGCCTTGTCTAACTCAATGAAATTATGAGCCATGCCATGTAGGGCCTTCCAAGATGGACGGGTCATGGTGGAGAGTTCTGACAAAATGTGGTCCACTGGAGAAGGGAATGGCAAACCACTTCAGTATTCTTGCCTTGAGAACCCCATGAAGAGTATGAAAAGGAACAAAGCTAGTGGAAAAGACGATGCTGTGAAAGTGCTTAACTGAATACGCCAGCAAATTTGGAAAACTCAGCAATGGTCACAGGACTGGAAATGGTCAGTTTTCATTCCAATCCCAAAGAAAGGCGATGCCAAAGAATGCTCAAACTACCACACAATTGCACTCATCTCACATGCTAGCAAAGTAATGCTCAAAATTCTCCCAGCCTGGCTTCAACAGAACATGAACTGTGAACTTCCAGATGTTCAAGCTGGTTTTAGAAAAGGCAGAGGAACCAGAGATCAAATTGCTAACATCCGCTGGATCATCGCAAAAGCAAGAGAGTTCCAGAAAAACATCTACTTCTGCTTTATTGACTATGCCAAAGCCTTTGACTGTGTGGATCACAACAGACTGTGAAAAGTTCTTCAAGAGATGGGAATACCAGACCACCTGACCTTCCTCTTGAGAAATCTGTATGTAGGTCAGGAAGCAACAGTTAGAACTGGACATGGAATGATAGACTGGTTCCAAATCGGGAAAGGAGTACATCAAGGCCGTATATTGTCACCCTGTTTATTTAACTTATATGCAGAGTACATCATGAGAAACACTGGGCTGGATGAAGCACAAGCTGGAATCAAGATTGCCAGGAGAAATATCAATAATCTCAGATATGCAGATGACACCACCCTTATGGCAGAAAGTGAAGAAGAACATCTCTTGATGAAAGTGAAAGAGGAGAGTGAAAAAGTTGGCTTAAAGCTCAACATTCTGAAAACTAAGATCATGGCATCTGGTCCCATCACTTCTTGGCAAATAGATGGGGAAACAGTGGAAACAGTGACAGACATTATATTTTTGGGCTCCGAAATCACTGCAGATGGTGACTGCAGTCATGAAATTAAAAGATGCTTACTCCTTGGAAGAACAGTTTTGACCAACCTAGACAGCATATTAAAAAGCAGAGATATTACTTTGCCAACAAACGTCTGTCTAGTTAAGGCTATAGTTTTTCTGGTAATCATGTATGGATGTGAGAGTTGGACTATAAAGAAAGCTGAGGGCCAAAGAATTGATGCTTTTGAACTATGGACTTGGAGAAGACTCTTGAGAGTCCCTTGGACTGCAAGGGGATCAAATCAGTCCATCCTAAAGGAAATCAGTCCTGAATATTCATTGGAAGGACTGATGCTGAAGCTGAAACTCCAATACTTTGGCCACCTGATGCAAAGAACTGACTGATTTGAAAAGACCCTGATGCTGGGAAAAATTGAAGGTGGGAGGAGAAGGGGACAACAGAGGATGAGATGGTTGGATGGCATCACTGACTCAATGGACATGAGTTTGAGTAAACTCTGGGAGTTGGTGATGGACAGGAAGGCCTGGCATGCTGCAGTCCATGGGGTTGCAAAGAGTTGAACATGACTGAGCGACTGAACTGAACTGAAAGGGGTCTTAGATCTCTGTGTGTATGTGCAGCAGAAAATCCTTCAACTGAAAGAGGCTAAATGTTTTATTAATAGGTCACGTGGAAATTCAAAGTATTAATGGGAAGGAGAAAAGAAATTTGATCTTATTTACCACATGAATTAACAAAAATGTATCATACTGACTATGTCTGTGTGAGATGGGGTATATGGCAGGTATGTATGATTGTGCGTATGTATTCTGAATAGGGATGTGTTTTGAATCTGGAGTGAATTGCACAATGAGAAAACCAAATGGGACTTTGAAGATTATCTAATTGAACTTCTGGTGGTGTTTGTGGACTGAGCTTCAGAAAAGATGAGAAACTCATCTGAGGTCACATATCAAGTCATTAATAGAGCTGTATTGAAATCTAGGGGCATCTGAACTCTTGGTTTGGGGCATTTTCTTTCATCACTTAAAAAAAAAACTTTTTAGAAGAATTCTAAACGTGTTACAGAGAGTTCCTGCACACCCTCCCATCAGCTTGCTTTACGTGACCACATTTTTTGTTGTTGTTTAGTTACTGAGTTGTGTCTGACTTTTTTGAACAACTTAGACTATAGTTGGACTATATCATTCCGGGCTCCTCTGTCTGTGGGATTTCCCAGGCAAGAATACTGGAGTGGGTCACCATTTCCTTCTCCAGAGCATCTTCCCAACCATGGTATTGAACCCACTTCTCCTGCTTTGGCAGGTGGATTCTTTACCACTGAGCCACCAGAGACCACAGTGCACTTATTAAAACTAAGAAACCAACACTGGAACAGTATTAGTAACTAAACTAGAGACTTTATTTGATATTTGATATTTATTTGATTTATAGATTTCTCTAGCTTTTCCATGGGTATCCTTTTTCTGTTCTAGGAGCCAATCCAAGATGCCACATTGCACTTAGTCGTTATCTCTTTAATTCCTCCAACTCTGTGACAGTCTTTCCTTATCTTTCATGATCTTGACATTTTTGAACACAGTTCACCACTTATTTTTATGTCAACTACTCTAGTCATGTAAACAAATGTGAATATGCCATCATTTCCATGAATAAATTCAGATTTATAGTTACAAGCACATCTCCACATACCTATCTATGTTCTTCAAGTATATTTGTGTGTGGGATGTATGTAAATATTTGGACATGAGAATGTTCACTCAGTGTATTTATTATAATTTTTTATATTTTTGGGAAAAAAACTTGCCCCAGAATCCTGCCTCATTGGCAGCCTGAAGAAAGTTTTTATTCTAAAGGGGAAAGCAGGGGTTTTTGGCGTGATCTGGGGTTAGTGCCATATCAGAGTGGGTGACGTCTGGGCCTTTGCTTAAGCTGGGGGCACAGGGTCCCCCAGATTGGCAGTCAAGGCCCCCGTGCTGGAGGTTGGACAGAGGAGGGAGCCTGTGCCATGACCACTGGTCAAGTTTTTCACACTCTCACTCAGAGTTCTGGGGTCCGCATGACCCCTCCGCCCAGCAAGTGAGAGGTCAGCCCGTGGGGGTCGCCAGAGTATGTATGTATGTGGGCCTTGTCACGCATATCCGCAAGCATAGATGAGCATGTGGGCCTTCATACATGTCCACGTGTGTGAATAACCGACTCTAACCGTCACCGGTTGGGTGACTTTGAGCAAATTACTTAGTCAGTTTGTGTCTCCATGCCCTCATTTCACAAATGCAGACTGGCAGGGTATCTGGGCTCCTGACACGCAGTGAGCCCCTGCATTACCCAGCCTGCTTTGCAGCTGAGTGGGGCCCACGTGACTAGTTCTGGCCAATGAACAGAGCAGCACCTGTCACTTCAGGTCTGAGGCAGTTAAGACCTCGTGTGTTTGTCACCACTTTCCTTTCCTGCCCTGGTGACCTTAGAGGCCACACGTCCACGTGGCACAGCCACAAGACAGAGGAAGGCCAGTGACCTGCACTGGGCTTCATGCGAGTGAGAAAAATACGCTTACTGTGATAAGCCCTGAGATAGGGGGTTGCTTCGTTACTGCAGTATAGTCGTTCAGTCCGGACAAATCGAAGTCATACTCACCTCAGTAAGTGGAGATGCTCACGAGGACTCTGTGAGTTAACATGTCCATGTGCTGGTAACGGAGCTGGCCAACTAGGGCTTTGTGAAGTTTCCACAAGCTGGAGTGGGTCGTATCTAGCAGGTGTCCACACATGCTCAGAAGATAATCATTGTTCCTACCATTCCTTGTGCGTGCATACGTGATGTCTCTTAAGTAAAGTCCGACTCTTTGCGACCCTGTGGACTATAGCCCCCCAGGCTCCTCTGTCCATGGGATTCTCTAGGCAAGAACACTGGAGTGGGTTGCTATGCCCTTCCCCAGGGGATCTTCCCGACCCAGGGATCGAACCTGCATCTCTTCTGTCTACCTGCCCTGGCAGGCAGGCTCTTTACCATTAGCGCCACTTGGGAAACCTCTTACCATTCCTTAAAGAGACAGAATTTCTGGTGAGTTCAATTTCCAGCCCCCACTTGGAAAGGGCTTTTCCTCCCATGTAAAGGATGACTTTGCTTGTTTGCTACTTCAGCAAACGATATTTATTGTACCAGCTATGTGATCCTCTGGTGGAGGGCTGCTGGCAGAAGTGGCAGATGGAGCCTGACAGGGGCCACAGGGAGAGGGGCCTGCAGGATCAGGCTGTTAACAGCCTCCCTCCACCCCCAATCCTGACCACGAGGAGCTCCAGGGTGAAGAAGGGCTCTGTCTCCCAGGGTGTGGCACTTGCAGGCTGGGGCTGGAGCCACAGGAACACCCTGTGTTGGGGACACCCAGGCCTGTTCTCAGATGACACAGACATTGCTGTCAATGTCAACACATGTGCAGAGACCCTTCCATGGACCAAGACCCAAGCTGACCACTTTATGAGCTTTAACTTAGATTCCACACATCTCAGCAGGCAGGGTCTGTTACTCTCCATCTTCAGGACCAGGAAACCCAGGCTCCAAGATAGGGAGGGGCTTGGCCGGGGTTGCAGAGGCAGAGCTGGCTGTAGAGTGCCCACTGTCATCCACCACGCCCTGTCCTGCTGCTGCCCAGATGGTCAGGAGCATACTCGCTATGGACACTCCCTCCCTGCCAAGTCTGCTGGACGTGCCCTTTGAGAGGGTGATGAGGACAGTGGCAGACAAGGCCAAGATGAAGATGCAAACTTCAGAAAATCATGACAGTACAGGGGCATTTTTTATAAGAAATAAAACTAAAAGCTTCTATAGATTCCCACATGTGAAGGCGTAGAGAAAAATCTGGAAGGCTGCACACCAGACTGGTAAGTTGCAGAGACGTACAGGGGAGAAAGTGGAGGTGGTCTAGGGAGATTTCATCTGTGATGCTTAAATTTTTGTTTTGAGTGAGACTGTGTTCGTATATGACCCACATAGCTAAGAATTCATTACAGATTTTAAAGGGTAAAAGCACGCAGACCACACTCAGGCCACACGCGTGGCCTGCCTTTGATCACGCATCCTCACCCTCTGCTCCGTCACACGTTCTGTGTCAACACTTCTGCTTTCTTGCCTTGGGCTTTTGTATATGTTGGCCCCTCTGGAGCATTCTCCCTCCCGGCCCCCATTTCACCTAATAGGTCTTCAGCCTGGCATCAGCAGCTGTGGGGTCCTACAGCTTTGACAGGGGTGCCTCCTCTAGCTTCATTTCCCCGACTGCAGATTTTTATCAGCCTGTATAATCGTCTCGCCTTCTTGTCCGTCTGTATCGCAGTGGATTGTAAAACCCGTGAGGCTGGGAGTTGGGCTGGCCGCATTTCCTGCTCGATCTCCAGCACCTGACACTTGGCAGGAACTCAACAAATGTTTATCTGAATAAATGAATAAGTGAAAGAACAAACAGGTCAGAGGTGATCTAAATGGCATGGCTGTGGGGGGAATGATCACCTCCTTCTTTCTAGCCATCATATCTCTATTGATATAGTCTGAGACGGCACTGGCTTATTGGTGCCTGTACCTTGCTTGGGTCTCGGTAGGCTGGTTTCCGTTGAATTAAAACCCACAACTTCCCCATCACACACTCCTTGTGGGACCCAAGCACCCATCTTTCCTCCTTGTTCAAATTTGTTGTTATGCTCAGACCATTGTTGACTTTCTCCCCTTGCTTCTCATCCCTAGAAAACCTCATTTGTTTGTTTCCATGGGCTCTTCAAGGGTCTTCCCTGATGGCGCTAGTGGTAAAGAACCCACCTACCAATGCAGGTTGAAGATGAAAACTTCAGAAAATCGACAGTGGGTCGGAAAGATCCCCTGGAGAAGGGCTTGGCAACCCACTCCAGTAACCTTGCCTGGAGAATCCCAAGGACAGAGGAGCCTGGTGGGCTACAGTGTCTAGCATCGCAAAGAGTTGGACACGACTGAAGCAATTTAGCAAGCGTGAGTGCATGGGCTCTTCAATGAAGCACTGGCAGCAGTATGGACCGTGTGTGAATTGGGGGTGCAGATTGAATAATGGGGCTTCCCAGATGGTGCTTTAGTGGTAAAGAATCTGCCTGCCAATGCAAGAGACACAAGAGATGTGGGTTCGATCCCTGGGTCAGGAAGATCCCCTGGAAAAGGGCATAGAAACCCACTCAAGTATTCTTGCCTGGAAAATCCCATAGACAGGGAAGCCTGGCGGTCTTTAGTCCATGGGGTTGCAAAGAGTCGGACAAGACAGCACACACACACACACATGCGTTGAATGATGAGAAAAGAGTGAATAGAGCTCATTAGATGGGATGTCGGTGTGCATTAATGGCTGTGAGTGACCATGGCCACTGAGAAGAGGGCCTGTCTGGTTCCATGTCCAGCTGCTGTGGTCCCAGAGGAAGGACATGGCCAGAGACTGGGAGTGATGCACCGTCCATTTATGTCTTATGCAGCCTCATCTCTGATGGGTGTTGCAAACTCAGGGATGTCACAGATCCACGCCAGCCCCTCCTCCACCTGGCCTGGACCCTGCCTCCCCTACCTGCCACCCAGCCTTCCCTAGAGCCAGGGAGCTGGGAGCAGGAAATCACACACCAAGGGCCCTATCTGATGCCCATAAGTTTGCTCAAGCTTATGTAAATCACACAAAAACTGACAAGTTTTCCTATTAAAAGATAATTGTAATCAGGGTGCCGGACGTGCAACGTGGGGATGATTGGAGATAGACGGACAGCACGGAAAGATGGATTGTTTTAATTTGCACCAATTAAATTGAAGTTCATGGGATCATCTTCTTCAATCTTCATGAATACTTTATTTTCTGGCTGCTACGGAGCTATTAAAAAGAATGATTGAGGCACGCGGCAGGCCGGGTATATTTTATGAAATATCACCTTTAAAGAATTTGAGTACGCCATTTTCATAATGAGTTTTCTAGTACCTAATCCTCTTCTCTATTACTACATTTAAGAAGTGGATTGATCTGGGAAGTGCCGAGGGTGCAGGTAATGATACATTTTGCCAGGCGCAGGCGGTGATAATGGATCACGTTTTTGGCGAGCAGGATAATGGATGCGTGTCGGGAGGAGGTATATGCAGGACTTTGGTGGTGGTGGCCCAGCTTGGGTGGGGACCCTGTGCTGAGTCAAGCTTTCATCCTTGATGGGTGACTGTCCGCACAACGAAGGCCTGGAGCCCAGAAGAGGAGTGGAACAAAGAGGTTCCTTGTTGGGGCTGAGCTGGGATGGGAAGGGCTCGGGGCTCCAGGTCTTCGGGCAGAGGCTGGAGTTGCCTGCGTCACCCTGAGCCCATTTCTGATGCTTTGATGTTCAGCTGAAGGCTTGGCTTGGAGGAGGAGTGGAGGATGGGGAAATCTCTGAGCCCATGAGGCAATTCATTCCCGGGGTTCAGAGAGCAGGACAGACTGTGCAATGGCCCCAGCCATAGGCCTGACCACTGCAACCCCATTCGTGACCTTGACCTTTTTCTAGATCTGTCTCCATGCACAGTGGTCTTTGAGTCTAGAGGGGACAGGCATATAGGGAAGTGGGTGGTAGGCTCACCCTCAAAGGCAAGTGTGAATCAAGGGGTTCCTGCCAGGATGGAGTCTGGAGTCCTTTCATATGTGGTCATGATGACGGTGGGGCTGGGACTTAGATGTGACATAACAAGTCAGGTCAGAGGAGCTAAACCCACAGTTCTGGGTCTTGTGCCCTTGTCTCTGGTGATCTCTGAGGGTGTTGGCCTGACCCTGATAGGCCTGGTCCTTGGGAATCACAGCCCCCCGGTGGCTTCCTGAGGCCCCTGACCTTGGCCCTGGGAAGGGTGGGCACCAGGCACTGGGCAGGGATGGCCAGGGGATCAAGCAGAGTGAGGCGCCCCGCCCCACCCCAGACTGGGTCTCTCCTCTGCCACTTGGCTAGGCTTTCCTCCCCAAGCTTCAGAGCAGCAGCCGTCATAATTAACCCTGCTAATTAATCAGGGCAGGACGGATTAATTGAGATCACAGGAGACCAGGAGAGCAGGTGCAGCTTCAGGGCTGACGAGATAACGAGCTCTCTGGATGCCCAGGGGGCCTGGCTCCACCCGGAGGAGCCCTGAGCTCGCACAGTGGTGAACTAGGCAGGTGGAGGCCCTGGGGGACCCAGCCCTCCTGGGAGCCTGGGTCCTGCATAGGCAGGCTTCGACAGGCTGAGATGGGAAAGCTGGCAGGCAGACAGTCTCCATCACCCCCTCTGCTGGGGCCCAGGCTGGTGGAAATGCAAGTTCCACCCACAGCCCATGAGCCAGGAGGCCCTGGGCTGCGGGGGGAGCTGGAACAGAGCAGAGCCCAGGTCTGGCACCAAGTCTTCTGCTGCTCCAGAGGCCCCTGGAAAGAGGCCCAAATTGGAGCTGAGACCCAACTCCGTGCCAAGAGTGGCACCACCTAAACCATGGGAGGACGAGCTTGGTGGGTTTCCAACAGCCAAGTGATTTGCTCATTTATGTTTTGCTGAAATCTCTCTAGCAGCTTTCATGTGGAGGAGAATCTGGGAGGTGCCCAATGGAGGCAGAGACCCCATTGAGGAGGCTGGGGCCATGGTCCAGGCAGGAGAGAATGGTGACTGGGACAAGGTGGCGGCAGAGGAGGCAGAGGGCTCTTGGGGGCTGGAGGCTGCGGAACTTGCTGATGGATCGTGTATGGTGGAGTGAGGGACCAGGGTCAAGGGCTATTATTCCATCTCCAGGAAGCTCTGGTTGGGATGGGGAACATGGAGCATGTTTGGAGGACAGGAAGTTTCTGCCATGTTCTGGGTTACTAGTACCTCACCTACCTTTCAGACTCAGTTGCTATTGCGTTGTTCCAACTCCCCTTAAACTGCTTTGGGTGGTACCCCATCTTCCTGCCCCCCAGCTTGTCAGGCTCCTGGGACACTCGAGCCCACTCATGCACCAGTCCCCACAGGTTGCTCCTTCCTCCAGACAATGGCTCATCTTCCAAGACCACCTTATGCTGCCCCTTCCCCAAGGAGCCTTCTCTGTTCCTGGGTGCGTGGGCCTCCGCGCTCTGAGATCCACCATATCTTTGTAACTTTCCTGGTGCTGTTCCCTCTGCCAAATGCCCTTCCTTCCTTGAACCCAGACGAGCTCCTATTTAGCCTTAAAAGTCCAGAGCAATCCCCATCTCTCCCTCTTGATTTGTCTTGCTTCTGGTTGCTTCTTTCTTGGAGCCCTGCTGCACTTTGTATGACTTTTGGCAACCATGGCTCTGCCTCCTTCAGTCTACTTCTGGGAGTTGCAATTGCCAACACTAGGCTGCAACCTCACTCAGGCATTGTGAACCACTTATTCCTTCCAAGCAGGGTTTCTCAACCTCAGCACCATTGACATTGGGAGCAGAGCATTCTTTGTTGGATGTTAGCAGCATCCCTGGCCTCTATCCACTCGATGCCACCAGCTTCCCCTGTTGTGATACCAAAAAGGCCTTGAGACATTGCCAGAAGTCCCCTGGGGGAGAGGAGCAAAACCATCCTCTGTCGAAAACTATTGCTTTCAAGAGAGATGAGAAACATTAGAAAACCAATTGAGCAGTGAGGATTCCAAATTCTGACCACGGACTGACAGGCCTAATGCTATTTTGGGTGTGAGTTTTGAGACTATTAACATCTAGCGCTTCCCCAGTACAGAGGTTCTCAACTTTTGTACAAATATGTTCCTAAAAGTACACACACCATGAGACATACAAGAACGTCCATAGTCAGTCCCCACACTGGACTAAATGCTTGTTTGTACTAGAATGAATGAAAAACTATGGTTATTCACTCAGGGGACACTGGGCAGCATGGTCTGCTGTACAGGCAGCATTAGGAATGAATCTCACAGGTGAGAGAAGCAGCCAGACCCCAGCGATGCGGACTGTGAAAGCCCATTTATGGAAAGATCTATGGCGCCGGAAGGCAGGATGGTGGCTCCCCTTGGTGTTCCCTCGCCCTTGAGGGGTGGTAATATGCTTCTCAATCGATATCCATCTGAGTGCTGGTTTGCAGACTGTGTTGACTCTGCTCAAACTCTTTGGGCTGAACACTGAAGATTTGTGCATTTTTCCCATATGTATGTGATGCTGAAATAGAAAGTATACTGAAAAAAATAAGAACACTACCTTAAAAACAGACAAATACACAACAAAACAATTACTTGGTCTCTACCATATGACCCAGTAATTCCACTCCTGGGTATATATCCAAAAACAACAAAAACACTGATTTGAAAAGATCCATGGACCCCAATGTTCATAGCAGCACTATTTACGATACCCAAGACAGGAAAGCCACACAAATGTCTATCAGCAGAAGAATGGATAAAAAGATACACACACACACACACACAATGGAATATTCAAAAGTGATAGTGTTAGTTGCTCATTTGTGTTCGACTCTTTGCAACCCCATGGATTGTAGCCCGCTAGGCTCCTCTGTTGGAGAAGGCAATGTCACCCCACTCCAGTACTCTTGCCTGGAAAATCCCATGGACGGAGGAGCCTGGAAGGCTGCAGTCCATGGGGTCGCTGAGGGTCACACACAACTGAGCGACTTCACTTTCACTTTTCACTTTCATGCATTGGAGAAGGAAATGGCAACCCACTCCAGTGGTGTTGCCTGGAGAATCCCAGGGATGGGGGAGCCTGGTGGGCTGCCGTCTCTGGGGTTGCACAGAGTTGGACACGACTGAAGCAACTTATTAGCAGCAGCAGCAGGCTCCTCTGTCCACAGAATTCTCCAGGCAAGAATACTGGAGTGGGTAGCCATTCCTTTCTCCAGGGGGTCTTCCTGACCCAAGGATCAAACCTGAGTCTCTTGCATGGCGGGCAGATTCTGTACCGTCTGAGCCACCGGGGAAATCCATACAATGGAACAACCACAAAAAGGATGACATTTTGCCTTTTGCAGCAACATGGACAGACTTGGAAGGTATTATGTTCAGTGAAATCAGCCAGACAGAGAAGGACAAATATCATATGATATCACTTATATGTGGAATCTAAAAAATACAGCGAACTGGAGAATATAACTAAAAAGAAGCAGACTTACAGGTATAATGAACAAACCAGTGGTTGCAAGTGAGGAGAGGGAAGGAGGAAGGGGCAGATAGGGGTAGGAGAGGAGGAAGGACAAGCTACTAGGTATAAAATAAGCTTCAAGGATATACTGTGCAACACAGGGAATTAGCCAATATTGTATAATGGCTATAAATGGAATATAACCTCTAAAATTGTGAATCACTATATCGTACAACTGTAACTTCCTATAATATTTTACAGCACCTATACTTCAAAAATATTCTCACGCATGAATGTTGAACTTTATAAAGAAGATAGTTCAGCTTGCTGCAGACTAATGAATATCATGAAATGCTAAACCGTGCTTCCCTTCTACACGCAGACTCTGATGTTGCATTTCTAGAATTTTGTTCTTACCCATTTCTCGTTTCTTCGCCTTCATGATTGATGCCCAATGTCTGGCTCTATGCTGGGGTGGCTGATGGACCACTTTGACAGCCTGGAATCTTCATCTGTGTCTCAGATGCATATGTTCCTTCCCCCTAGGTTGGCACACTCATTAAAAATATTAAGACTTGAGCTAAATAAAAAATTATAAGGGCAAAATGCAAAAAAAAAAAAAAAAAAGCAGCTTATGAGTTTGCAAGGGTTTGAACCTGTATTTTGCATTTTTCCCAATAAAATTCAAGGAGGACTCCGAGGGACACCATCAGAACAAGCTATGCCCTGTGGCCTGAGGGTGGCAAGTGTCCCCAGTCAGGTGATATGAAAAGTTGGAAAGATTAGTTGAGTAAAATGCAGTTTTAAAAAAATGGTATGCGAGGGGATGTTTTGAAAATACAAATTAGAAAAATGGAACAGTCTGCATCATCCAAACCATGGGTCTTATTTCCTGGGGTTGGATCATCTATCAGCCCCAGATATGTTTTGACATCTCCCGTCTTGTAAACAAACTGTCCCCAGGGCCCTGTTCTCCTGCCAACACCCGTGTCCCTGCTCCCTTGAAGCAAAATGCCCGGGAGAGTGGTCTTCACCCTTTGCTGCCTCCAGCCGTGGTTCATTCTCCAATCTCTGCACACAGGCCGTCAGCCCTCCCCTGAAATCAGGCGGCATGTGACCAGCGACCAGCAAATATGGGCATTTGCATTTGATGCGCCTGGCTACTCCTTCCTCCTTGAAGCCTTCTCTTCACTTGGTTCCTGGGAAGACTTGCTGCTAATTTTTCTTCATCGCGTTGGCTGTTCTTTTCCAGGATTCTCTACTGGCTCCTTCTCTGGTGTCAGTGAGACCCAGAGCCACGCCCCTGACGCCCTTGTCTTCTCTGGCTCCTGGGGGATCAGGCCCGGGCTCAGGGTGAAGACCCCTGCCTAAGACACACCTCTGCTTGGACCTCGTGGCTGGGCGCTGCCTCCACCCTCACCTCTCCACTGTCCAGTGTCCACTCGGGCAACCAGGGAGCTTTCTAAACTTTCACCAGGTCGCTTCTCAGCTCAGACCTTCCAATCCCAACAAATGCAAATCCTTGCTGCTTCCTGCTAGTTGACTGCGGGCCAGGGGCTTGGTGTGCAGCGTCTCTGGGCATCCTTACAATAATGCTGGGGGGCAGATATCTACCGGATACCCGTCTTTCAGCTAAAGAAACAGCTCAGAGAGGCTAAGGAACTTGCCTTAGGTCACACAGCTAGGGAAAGATGGTCTACCTCAAAGGCTCACGGAGGTGGGGGGCTGACTCTGGCACTCACCAGCAACTTCCCTCCATCCGCCTGGAGGAAAATTGCCTGTCCTGGTCCAACTGTGTCCTGGTATAGAGCCTGGCACCTATTAGGACTTTAATAAGTGAATGGAGAGTGATCTGCAAACCCAGACTCGGGGACACTACATCTTGGGGTGTGTGCTTATTCATGTGTGTGAGCTCCTATGAGTCTCCTTTTCCTCTGCATTCCCTGCCCCAAGGCTGCACTGGTGGCCTAAGGGTCACTCCAGGCCTGGCTTTCCATCCTATACACGCAGTGACAACCCAGATCCCCCATTCTCCTCCAGCGTTCCTTTTAATTGCTCAAAAATTGACGATAGGTGCAAGGAAAATAATGAGGCCTAATTATGTTAATTAAATGGCTAATTCATTAATTAATGCACTCACATCCTTGGCTTGGAGATCCCCTCACTGAGGCAGTGAGGTTGGTTCTGTTCCAGCAGGGATGGGAAGCCCTGCCCGGGGCAGGGAGTCTGTAGCCCTCTCTGGTGGGGGCCACAGGTGCCCGGCTGCCATGAGCCCCCTCCAGCCACCCATACTTGGACACCCCCTGTTCTCCCCTCCTGTCTGCAGTGTATGGGGTGGTGGGAAGCAGGGAATGAGCAGATCTGGGTAGGTGGGGTCTGTGTCCCCCAGGAGCTGCCTGGTAACTTCCTGGGTGGCTTCCCAGCCTGGAGGAGGCAGTGGGGATGGGCAGGGGCTCCAGAGAGAGAGTGAGAGTGGGTAGATTTGTCCAGTGGGGTCAGGCACTGTGAGGCCACGCACAGATGGACACGTTGCCCAGGATGGTCCAAGAGACCCTTCTGTCCCTGGAGGGACCGCCTGGGGCCTGGACCATCTGGATGAGAGCAGGGAGCGGAGGCCAGTGGCTGGGTGCAGCTTGGCCACTGGTTTGCTGTGACCACAGAGGGGCTGACTGTCCTTCACAGGGTAGACCAAGTCCTCACAGTGCCCTGTGGGGCCCCTGGCCCCTCAACTCTCACCTCCCCTCACCTGGTCTCTGCCTCTGGTCCCATCCCCAGGTCAGGACCCCTGAAGTGCTCTCCCAGCACTTCGTCCTGTGTCACTGGAGTCCTCGGTACAGGTTGTAATGATAGGATCCATCCCCATTCCTCTCTCTGAGGTCACAGTCTGTACCACATTATCATTAAAATCATCTGTTCTCCTGTTTTTCTGTCATCAGACAGGGCTGCACCTCCGGGTCCCCCATCCAGGTTTGTGACATAGGGATACATTTCACAGTCACAAGCTCCGATGAAAAAAATTTCACTTGAAGCCATGTGGAGAAGAGGTTAAGGGTGAGGTCTTGACATTGAACCCAGGCTTTACCCTTCACAGCTATGTGACCTCAACAAGTACCTTAACCTCTCTGGTTTATGACCCAGGCATTCCCTTGGGAAACGGGGAGTAGGGGGGTGGGGACGGAGAGTGCTCCTTTCTCATGGGGAGCTCCTGGGCTTTAAATGAGATACTGTGTATAGAGCTCATAGACTGGGCCTGGCAGAGCTTGTGCTGAATAAATGTCAGCAACTTTGATTGCTTTATTTTCGCTAATACTTTCGTTTTGAACTGCAAGACCCCATATTCCCAATGCTAAACATGAAATCCAGGCAGAGTTGGCCAAACTGGGGATTTCTCACTTGGGTTGAACAATTCGTCATGGTAATGCTTTTGTTTGTTCCCTGCCCTTGTCTTCTGAGAGTTGGCGCTAAGCTCCAGAGCTTTCACAAAGCCCTTGCCTGCCTGGCTCCCTGCTGGCTTCTCCTTGAGTCTCTATCTCCCCTGATTCCCCAAACAGTGTGAGAGGAGGAGCCTGAGGCAAAGGGAAAAAGTCCTGTGCCCAGTGTACATTTATCAACATTGCTGTTTAGTCTGACTCTTTTGTGACCCCCAAGGACTGTAGCCCACCAGACTCCTCTGTCCATGGAATTTTCCAGGCAAGAACACTGGATTGAGTTGATCCCCTTCTCCATGGCATCTTCCCGAACCAGGAACTGAACCCAAGTCTCCTGCATTGCAGGCAGAGTCCTTACCATTGAGCTACCAGGGGAGCCCACAGGACCCCCTCCCCGACCCATATTCTAAACCAAGTGGAAAAGATTCATAAAAACTCCACAAAGACCATAACTGTTTGTAAACCCCATAAAGCCCAGTCTGTTTGCACACCATTACCAACCCTCATACACCTGCCCTGCAGGGCCCCAGGTTGATTGGAATCAAGCAACCCTTCCCAGTGCCCAATAATGCAAGTTCTTAAACATAACAGCCAGTCTATTTCACAGTTGATATTTTGTTCATTGTGGTTTTCCTGTAGTCATTTTGATTTTTAAAAATACTATTTCTGGGACTTCCCTGGTGTTGCAGTGGCTAAGATGTCACACTTCCACTGCAGGAGGGTGAGGGTTTGATGCCACATGGCTCAGCCAAGAAATGAAAAAAAAAAAAAAAAAGCACCAAAACTGTCTCTGTTGATCACTGAGTTTTTGGTGCCACTTAAATTTTGCATCCGAGGCAAGTGCCTCTCTTGCCTCACCCTACCCCAGGCCAGCACTGACTCCAAGCTCCTCCTCAGGCCCCCACTCTGCCTT
The DNA here is from genome assembly GCF_032452875.1 of Bos javanicus. Taxonomy (NCBI): domain Eukaryota; kingdom Metazoa; phylum Chordata; class Mammalia; order Artiodactyla; family Bovidae; genus Bos; species Bos javanicus. The sequence continues at coordinate 96,575,680 of NC_083878.1, forward strand.
GATGCTGTTGTGACCTCCTTTGGCCCCCTATTCTCATAAGAGGCTGCTGGAAATGGGCATCCTGGGTGGGACCTGGGAGGAGCAGGGCTTCTCTGCTTTGGGACCCCCAAACCCATCTTGCGGGGGTCATCAGTCACCCTCTTTTCTTTTCTTTGCTTGGGCATCTTCTCAGAGGAAACTGAGCTGGGGAAGCAGAGGGTGAAAGTGACCAGCCTCTCTGGTCTGTCCCTGGAGATGGGCGTGGGGAGTTGGGATGGGTGCTGCAGGGTGAGGAGGAAAGGTTTCTCCTTCTCTCACACATCTTTCCCATCTACCCTGCTGATTCCCTGTATCAGAGTTTGATACCAAAGCCGGGACTGTGGCATCTTGGTTCTTCAGTTTCTTTAAGTCCTGTAGGGCCCTCCCGGCTGGGTGCCCTAATGATGGGGAGGGGAGGGCAGCCGCAGGAAGCAGGGAGTATGGAGGTGAGCTCCCCCCTCTATGACGTCATGCCCCTCTAGGTGCCCAGTGCACCTGGCTGGATGCTTCTGAAACTGGCCTAGAGGCTTGGAGACGGAATGGCAACTGGAGTGAAAACTCCCCAAGGGGTCAGTTGACCACCAGACAGTGCCCCCAAGCTGCCATCTCCAGGCTGGGAGAGGGAGGCTCCAGCCGAGGGGCACCAAGAGCTTCACTTGTGCCAGGTAGAATTCAGCCCTGCTTCCCAGGGAGTGGGAATTGATTGCTTTATTGCCAAGACTTAATCTGAAGGAAGTGAAACTAAAGCCTCATAAGAAATATGGTTATTACAGAACGCTTAAGCCCCTGCCTGGGGAGCCTGCGCCCTGCTCGTCTCGCCCCTGTCTAGGGTAGCAGGAGCCACAATTGCACCCTCTAATTGGAATAGGTTTCTAAAGTGCAATAAAAGCAGCTGCCTGGATGGGGGCACTTGTCACTTGGAGCATGTCTGGGCAGATGTGATGAATGTGGGGATTCTGTGAGCTCCCATCTCCTGACCTCTGGCCCTTACAATAGATGGTAATAATGACAATGATAACAATATTAATATGAGCAGCTGAGTATTTAATGAGCATTTACTATGCACCAGGCATTGTTTCACTGAATCCTTACATTGACCCTTTGTGGAAATGTATCATTCAGTAATTACCACAAAGTTGCTGCGTAACAAATGAGCCCAGAATGCAGTTGCTTGAAAACAATGATCATTTATTCTCACAAGTCAGAGGGTTACTTAGGAGTTCTCTGGTCTTGTCTGGGCTGGGCTGGGGCGATTAGCTCTGCTCCACATGCTCCATCTTTCAGGTCCCAGCCTGGGCTTATTCTTCTTGTGGATGGCAGTGTTGCAGAGAGCAACTGGAAATGCCTGAAGCCTCTTGAAGTCTTGGCCCCCAGAGTGGCTTCCGTTCCTCCTTCCTCCTTCTGTTGCCAAAGCCAGTCACAGTGCCAAGCTCAAAGTCACAGGTGAACACTGTCTTGCCTCTTAGTGGGAGACACTGCAGACTTGGAACCAACAGTGCAATCTGCCACAGGTACCATCCTTATTACCCCCACTTTATAGAGGAGGAAAATGAGGGCCAGAGAGGAAAAATGGCTTCCCCAGGGTCACACAGCGCTGGGAGCTGGGATTCAGAGCTCAGCAGGTGCCTGAGACCCCAGCGACCCCTTTCTCATTATGCAGTTCAGTGTCCGAGCTCTGCTCACCCTGAACAGGGGCGGTTCATCAGGACCCAGATGGCTGTGACTCCAGACACATGGTGGGGCCCACCTGCTGAGGGTTCCTGGTGGTCCCCCATTCACTCCAGTTCCTACCAGACCAAGAGTGGACTCTGGGAAAGGCGCAGATCACTGCTCGGAGTCAGATGTTCCCCCGCCCTTGTCTAATACTTGCTCTGTTCTGTGAGGGGACACCTGGATTCCCTGGCTGGTGAGGGTGCAGTCAGGATTTGAAACAAGCTCCTGATTCAGAGCTTCCCGGTGCTGTGACCCCGAACTGACCACAGGGGCTCCCTCTTAGCTCAGCCCTCCACTGGTGGCTGCGCCCAGGGCTCTCACCAACCTTCCCCCCACCTCCCCTCCCTGCTCCGAGCACGTGGGAGCTGATGGATACAGAAGCAAGAGCTGCCTGAGTTTCCTCCTTCTCAGCCTCTCCTGGAGGCCTTGGCGGCTGTAGGATGTCTGTTTTGCCCTCAGCTCCCCGACCCCTCCCCTGGAGCTTCCTGGGACCCTGGGACCCTGGGCCAGCAGAACCTGTGCCCAGAAACCCGTGGCTGTATGGTCCTCAGGGACCCATGAACTCTCACCACCTGACTCTTTTTAAGCTTTTATTATTTCTCTATTACCCAAGTAATACATGTTCATTGCAGGAAAATTAGAAAATACAGAAAAGCATAAAGAAAAAAAAATCAAGTGTAACCAGTTTAGAAGCATCTCTACTCATTAGGGGTATAAACATGAAATGGTTTTATTTTTCCAATAACGGCCACCGCTCGGCTCCCTCTAAACCGCCTCCCTCTGCCTGCTGGGTGGCAGGTCCATAAATGACATCTCAGTCCAACTCCGTTACTTTCCACCCTTGGGTATTCAGCCTGGCTCATGCTGGTACCCAAGACGAGCTCCTGTGTTGTTTCAAACTCTAAGCCCATTTAGTGTTCAAGGCTTGTCCTCTCCCCCACCACTGGGTTTGGCCGTGGGATCTTCTCAACTGTAACCCCTTCACCCTACCACCCGCCCTGGCAGTGCCCGGCTCAGGGTTGGCCTGGGGAGACGGGGTTCACATAGCCTTGTGTAGGGTTCTGCCCACTGATGTAACTTGCCCGTGGGTGGATGGGCACTCTTAAGATTCTTCCTGGGGAGGGAGGGGGTCCTCCTGTTGTCACTCCCAGGGCTTGCTGGTCACCCCCACCCCCACCGCCCACCACCCTGCGATTCCGCTGCATCTTGAGGCCAGCCCCAGCTGTGGCCTCCAGCTGAGCCCTTCTGATGTGTGACTCCTTGCAGCTGGTAGCCCTCGAACTTGTCTTCCCTGGTGACATTCGGTTACGGGGTTGTGGGCACCTGCTGAGCCAGGTTCAGAGCCTGGGGCCCTGGGCCCTCGGGTGGTGGTCCTAGAGACCACTTGGGCAAGCCCCACCCTCTCAGTCAGTGAGCCCTTTGCCTGGGCTCCGTGGGCACAAGGACAGGCCAGTGCCGTGGCTGAGCTCTGGGCTGGAAAAGCGTTTACCCTCCTCGCAGGCACCTGAGCTGGAGGAAAGATTCCCTTAGACTTGGGAGGAAAAAGCCAAGCTCCTCAAGTGCAAGAAGTTGGGGGAGGGAAGGGACTGGCCACTCCTCTCTCCTGTCTGCTCTCGTCTCCGTCCGGGGAGGGGCTAGGAGGCACAGCAAAGAGGGCTCCATCTGTGGGGTGGCCACCCAGCATGAGTGGCGTGCCTCCTCTTCTCCAGGACCTTCTAGCGGTCTCTGGGGTGAACCATTGTCAGTTAGCTTTATCCCATGTTCCCCCTGCCCTCCACTCCCACCCTAGGCTGATTGGATCCGAGATGTGCCCTTGGCCCCAAGAGATAGAGACCGGATCCGTGTACCTTCCAGTCCAGATAGGCTCATGGCTTCACACCCAACTCAGGAGCTCTGGGTCTTTAGGGTGGCCTCCCAGATTTGCACAAGGACTCTCCAGCTGCAGGCAGAAGGACCTGGGGACAGAAGACCAGGCCTGGTGTGTACCTACTATGAGTCACACACTGGGTTGAGGATGACACATGGGATTTCCCTACCCTTTGAAGGAGGTGCCATTAGCATCCCCATTTTACAGATGAGACAACTGAGGCTCTGGGGGCTGGAGTGACAAGCCCAAGGTCACAAGGCTGATGAGTGGTACTCTGAGGGTCATCAGTTGTTTCCTGGAGGTCACCTCATATCTCCCCACACTGTCATCTCCTTGTCTCCATACCCACTGCTAAACTGGTATGGGGACAAATTCTTGTGGAGTCAAAGAATAAATGAATGAATGAGAGTGAGGATTATGTTTCTATCAGTGGGTCGGTTTATTTTTGGGCTGTTTCTGGACTTTGGAAAAGTGATACACTGGCCACGAGTGTTCCCATTTGCCAGATGGGGAAACAAAGTCTGAGGCCCCTAGTGAGGATGGAGTCCACCCCCTCCCCACCCCCCGGGCACCTGAGCTGGAGGCACGTCCAGTGCAGCTCCTGCCTGTGCTTTGGGCAACAGCTTGTGAGCCAGGAAGCAGCAGGCTGGCCGGACGGCTCTCTTTTCCCTCCCTCTTCTCTCTGTCCCCATCCCGAAGGTAAAAAGTTCACGCGGGCGGCCATCCGTCGCAGGCTGTCAGGCGGCCGTGCAATCTCTCTGTGGTTTTATTACTTAAAATCGGCACGGTGTCCGGGCTGGGGAATTTTCCAAGGTGTTTGAGGCTGCCACGGGCCCCATTTATATTGTGCCTGAGTTTCCTTCCCAGTCTCCTTGAGACAAGTGACCAGCAGGTCCCGCTGTGAAGGCCGTATCAGTCATTTGCCAACCGGAGCCGGGCCGTGAATTATCAGGGGATGGTGTGGTGGGGAGCGCGGGCCGGGGGCGCGGGGTGACCGTAAACATGTCCCGGGAACGTGTCTCCCATCACTCACGTGCAGATAGCAGATGGAGGCACAACGCGGCCCCAATCTCTAAATCTCAGCCTGACCTGGGAGAGAGATGGAGGTGACTTTCAAGGGAGTCCATCTGCAGGCCAACTTGGACTAGAAGTTAACGGCAGGTCGGGTTTCCCTGAGGGTGGGACCTTCTGGTTAGTTCATGTACACATTGATTTATGTTTTCACTCCATGAAACTTTATTATTGAGCATCAGTGACGAGGGTGTGCATTTTGGGTTTCTTGAAAGATACAAAATGAGGGTCTTGGTTTTATGGGGATGAAGAGGTCCCAGAGTCAGCCTCCTGTGATCCCCGCTCTATGGTCCTTTGTCTCCTTGCCCTAGCTTGAGTTCCATGCCAGCTCACCCTGTTGTTCTGTCTGGGACCAAGAAGCTTGCTGTGGGTAATGGAAGAGGAGACTGTGCCCAGGAAAGGGGCCGCTGTCCTGTCTGGTGGGGAGTTATCTTCCCTGGGACAACTGCTCCATGCCAGGCTCTGCAACAGGCACTTACTCACCCAGTCTCATCAAACCCTGCAACCCTGTGACATGGGGACCATATCACCGCATTTTATAGGTGAAGTTAAGGAAACTTCCAAGGTCATCTGGTGACTTGAAGCTAGAACTTGGGCTTCAACCCAAGTCAGTAAGCCCCTAAAGCCCCTGGGAGGAGGATTTTGGCTGCTGCCTGCAGTCTGGGAGGGGTGTCTGAGGACCCTGAGAGGGGGCCACTTGTATCCCATCCACCAGCCACTGACATCTGGGTGTGGGGTCTCACCTGACCCTCCAGTCCACCCTTCCATCCAGTCCCCGATAAAGGGGATACTTGGGCAGAGGACAGAGATGGGAGACAGGAACAGGTCCTCCGAACTTAGGAGAAGGGCAGGGAGAGGAGAAGTAAGGTGTCGAGGGCAGGGAGGAGACAGGGAAGGCAGGTGTTCAGACAGACTCGGAGATGGTGGACACTTTGTCTTCAAACTTTTGTGTCTTTTCTTCTCTCATCTGTCCTCATGCTTGCGTGCTAAGTCGCTTTAGCCATGTCTGAGTCTTTGTGATGCTGTGGACTGCAGCCCACCAGGCTCCTCTGCCCATGGGGTTCTCCAGGCAAGAATACTGGAGTGAGTTGCCATGCCCTCCTCCAGGGCATCTTCCCGACCCAGGGATTGAACCCCTGCCTCGTTTCCTGCATTGGCAGGCAGGTTCTTTACCACTAGTGCCACCTGGGTAGCCCATCTGTCTCCATGATCTTGGGCAAATGACATCACCCACTGAGCCTCAGTCTCCTCACCTGTGAAGTGGGGATTATAGAACTGGTTGCTTTGAGGACTTAAGAGCAGGCTGACCAACTTGTCCTGGTTCTCCCAAGATTTTGCTGAAGTCAGCACCCAAAGTCCCCCATCCTGCAAACTCCACTGTGCATGAGTGCTCAGTCACTCAGTCGTGTCTGACTCTTCTGTGACCCCGTGGACGGTAGCCCATGATTACCAGGACTACAGGGATTTTCCAGGCAAGAATATGGGAGTGGGTTGCCATTTCCTACTCCAGGGGATCTTCCCGACCCAGGGATTGAACCTGCGTCTCCTGCATCTCCTTGGCAGGCAAATTGGAAGGACTGATGTTGAAGCTGAAACGCCAATACTTTGGCCACCTGATGTGAAGAACTGACTCATTGGAAAAGACCCTGATGCTGGGAAAGATTGAAGGCAGGAGGAGAAGGGGACGACAGAGGATGAGATGCTTGGATGGCATCACTGACTCAATGGACATGAGTTTGAGTAAACTCTGAGAGTCAGTGATGGACAGGGAGGCCTGGCGTGCTGCAGTTCATGGGGTCACAAAGAGGCGGACATGACTGAGTGACTGAACTGAACTGAGCCACCTGAGAAGCCCCACAAAACCCCCAGTGCCTGACAAATCGGGAGAGCGGTCACTCTGGGAGAAAGAATGACCTGAGCCTTCAAGTGCCCAGCACACAGCAGCCTCTGTGAACACGCACCCCTGCCTGAATCTGTGTCTCTCATGGGCCTTCTTGGATCCTCTGGTCTCCATTCCTGTGTTTCCACCGTGTTTGCTCCAAGTGTCACTCCCTGGCTCTCTGACGGTTCCCTGATGTCCTCGTCTCCATATCAACCTCTTCCTCATGTCGCTCGAACATTCTTCTCCCCCCGCCCACCCGTCTCTCTCTGCTTCATCCCAGCCCCGTCCCTGTCCTGTATACCCCACTTCTCCATTCTCTGCCCTCCTCCTGGTTCTCAGGGTCAGGCCCCCAATCTCTGTCCTGCGTGAGAGCATCCGCTCCTGACCGTGGGCTGAAGAGTCAGGTGGAGGCCCCAGGCTCCCTTCACAGTGAGTGACCCTGAGAGCCTGCCCAAGGCCCTGAGACTGCGCGGAGGGTCCTGAGAGCCAGTTCCGGGTCCGCAAGAGGGACGGGACCAGGAGGGTCCATTATCCAGCCCCACCCACCACCCTGGGCCTGGGCCGCTCACCTGGAGAGGGAAGAGGCCTGCACAGCCTGCCTGGCAGAAGCCCTCAGCCTGTCTGGGCTCAGACAAGGACTGACTCTTTCAAAGATAATTTATTGGCCGATACCTCATTGCACATGGTAATAGCTTGTGCTTAAATAATAATAAGCTTGATTGCCGTGCAGTCGTTAAACTTTTTTCCCATTCAGTTTAACTGACCATTTTGTGTGTGGTTTGGAAGAAGGGGGGAGAGAGAGCCCGGTCATTATCCCCGGCCTGAAATGGGAGTTAATTTCTAATGAAGGTATAATTTTATTCCGATGATTTTACATTTAATTAACTAAAGCTACAAGTAATTTGAAATTATATGGTGATGGGGCCTCACTTTGGGGATCACAGGGGGCAGAGAAGGGGAGCTGAGGGTGGGGGGAACAGAGGGGCAGGGGTGGCCAGGGAGCAGGGCTGGGTGGGGAAGAGGGACAGAGGGAAGGGGACCCTGGGTCAAGCAGAGGTGGTTGGGGCCAGTTACTTCTCAACCCTTCTTGGCAGGAAGCTCTGTGGTTTCCACTTTACAGGTGAGGAAAGGAAGGCTCGGAGAAACGAAGGAATAGATGACTGTACTTTGATCTTTCTCCCCATTCCCTCCTTGTTCTGGAAACATCAGCTCCGTCTTTACAGCTCCTCCTCCCCCAACTCTATCCAATGGCACTGCCGTGTTGTTCCATAGTCTTGACGCCGAGCAGCACTGGGTTGGGCCAGTGACACCGTTTCCAGGGATTTTTAAACTGGGGCGTGAGAGAGTCAGGCGCCTTTGATGGCTGAAGGATAAAAGTTGCTTTTCTTTCCTATCTAATTTAACTTCCATTCAGGTTGGGGCACACATCTGAAGAGGATAGCTGAATGCAATTTCACGTACGCTTTGCACCCATGTTACCATCGCCCAAGAACAAGCTCCCTGGAAGGCTCCCTCAACTCTTCTTTCCAGTCAATGCCTCCCCCGAAACTAAGACCATTGGCTAGTTTTGCTCTTTCTGGGCTTTGTGCAAAAATCTAATAGCACCTGTTTGATATCTGGCTTCTTTTGTTCCACATTATGTTTAGAAAATCATCCAGGTTGGCGTTATGTTGCCGTAGTTTCGCAGTTTGTCCCTTTACCTCGCTGTGTAGGATCCGTTGTGTGGACTCGCTACCATTTGCTAATTCATTCTCTTGTTGATAGACATTCATGTTGTCTCCGGGTTGGTGCAACCATGGTCATTCTCATCCTTGTTTTCTGGAGGGATGAATACTCACTCTCTTGAGTGCACGCCAGGAGATTCCTTGGTTCTGTACACTTGTCTTTCTCAAGCTTTAGAAAATGCGGCCGCACTATCTCCCAAAGCGGTCCTGCTGCTCTCTGCTCCTCTTACCAACCTCGGAGAGTTCAAGTGTCTCCACATTCTGACACTTTCTGTTGCCAGTTCCTTTATATTTAGCCATCTGGGCAGGGGCATCGTGTACCACTTTGAATTCTCCTGATGACTAATGATGCCGATGACATTAACAGCTCTTCTAGGCTTTCTTGCCCCTTGGATGGCCTCTTCTGTGAAGTGCCTGTTCGAGGCTTTTGGCCATTAAAAAAAAATAGGGTGTCTGCTTTTTTCTTATTTCTTTCTCGGTGTTCTTTATATATTCTGCTTTTTTACTCTCTTAAAGGTGCTTTGATTGCCAGGAGCTCTTTAATTTTAATGGAGTCAAAAGGTAAAGCTCTAAATGTAGAACTAAAAGGCTACTGTTGGTCATGTTTTTCACTCTGGACAAAAGCCAGACTCCAGCAAATGAAGGAAGTGAAATCCCTGTTCTGAGAGAGACAAAAAGAATCCTGCCACCTTCCTCATTTCCAGTCCAGCAGCCCCCAGGCCTGGCTCCATCCCTCCCCTCCTGTGGCCTGAACATTCTACCCATCCTTCCATGCTACGATGTCCTTGATTCCAGCATCCTTCCGATAAAATCCCCCTTTAGCTTAAGCTCATTCACATTGAATTTTCTTCTCATGCAACCTGATGATCCCCATTTCACAGAGGTGAAAACTGAGGCTCAGGGAGATGTCATGATTTGTTCCAGGTGCCAGGGCGCTTAGTCTGGGGTTGAATTAAAGCCCCAGCTCACTATGAGGGTGACTCAGGAGACCATGGTGAAGGGTTTGGGGATACAGCAGAGAGAGGTCAGGGTATGGGATGAGAAGGTGGAGTGACTGAGCCCTAGGGACTGAGGGGTGGGTCAGAGGGAAGAAGGTCCGAGTCAGGGATGTGCGCTGGGCTGGAGGCAGCAGGTGAGGTGGAAATGGGGACTCACAGTGAGATACAGGCTGGGAGAAGCCTGGGTAGGGGGTTCAAACTCATAGAACAGACAGTAGGATGGTGGTTGCCAGGGGCTGGGTACAGTGGGAGGGGATGGCCACAGGGCACTCTCTGTTCCATGAGTTTGACTATGTTAGTTTCCACATGTAAGTGAGTTCACAGGGTATTTGTCTTTCTGTGTCTGACTGAGGGTTTTAAGCAGGGAGTTAAGGGGTTCAGCAGGCACAAGGAAGGGGTTCAGGGATGGCACAGTTTCCCCAAAGACAGGGTCCCCTCTGTCTGGTTCACTCCGTACTCCAAGTGCCTGGAACACAGCTGGCCCAGACACAGCTGTTTAGTGACAGTCTGCTGAATGAATGAATGACCGATGGGTGTGAAAGGAGTGTGGACAAGCAGTTAGCATCAGGTGGTCATGGATTCTCCCACCAAAGCAGGGGTGTGAATCCCAGACACACTCAGGAGGGCATTTCCATGGAGGGTGATGAGAACACCTGGGGCAGCAGGCTTGTGAGGTGGGCAGATGTCAAAGAGCACCCGAGGCCTGGGCCAGGGATGCTTAGACTGCCTTGTCTAGTGCGGAGGTCCAGTGGTTTGGGGGCCAGTGGAAGCCACTGAGCCATGGCTCATACAGAGTCAAATCCCTTTTGAAGTCAAACCTGTGGTTGAGCCAGGATTGAGGTGCCTAGGACTGCTCCCAGGATGTGTTTCTGTGTGGCTTGTCACTCAGCATGTTTTCAAGCAAAGTCCTAGCGTTCCACTTTGTCCAGAGCAGGCTCCCTAACCAGACACAGGTCAGACGTCTGAGTGTCTGAGCTCGACTGTGTCAGGGCTTGACTGCTGACTAGGAAGGAGTCAGCAATTTGCTTTTATTTCATTTTCCAGCTCCAAATGATTGTGATTGGGCATAATATTAAGAAGAGCTCCAAGGCCACATGTAGGCTCATTGGGAAAGAATGTGGTGATCCATTAGTGATGCCTGCCACAGTCATGGGTGCAGACCATGGTAGAACGAACTGTGCATTTATTTCCTTGATAAGGTAAGTTCAGACACTGGGTGCTGAGCTGAGGTCAGGAGTCAGGGAGAAAGTCAGAAACCAGCAAGTGGCTGAGATCAGAAATTAGCTAAAGACTGAAGTCAGTAACCAGATTATGGAATAATGTCAGGAACCAGAGAACTGCCAAAGTCAGAAGCAGACAGTGATGGACATTAAGAGCCATCAGTGGGATGGTGTCCTGGAGTCCCGTTGAGCCTCTAGGAGCAGGATGCTCTGATACTTGGCATGTCAGCCACGACACATGTGGGAAATTGTTGTCATGCATTCCACTGACCTGACATCCCTCAGCCTGAAAACTTGCCAGCTCTTTCACCTGGTGGTGCCCTATTTTTTGTTTCATAAGAGCTTTTTGGATATAGAGGAAAAGAATAGAATGTGGAAGAGTAGAGATCTCTTCAAGAAAATTTGCTATTTAAGGAACATTTCATGCAAGCATAGATACAATAGAGGATAGAATCGGTAAGGACCTAACAGAAGCAGCAGAGATTAAGAAGAGGTGGCAAGAATACACAGAACAGTACAAAAAAGATCTTAATGACCCAGATAACCATGATGGCGGGGTCACTCACCTAGAGCCAGATATCCTGGAGTGTGAAGTCAAGAGGGTCTTAGGATGACTACAAACAAACCTAGTGTAAGTGATGGAATTCCAGCTGTGCTATATCAGATACTAAATGACGATGTTGTTAGAGTACTGCACTCAATATGTCAGCAAATTTGGAAAACTCGGCAGTGGCCACAGGACTGGAAAACGTCAGTTTTCATTCCAATCCCAAGAAGCACAATGCCAAAGAATGTTCAAACTACCATACAATCGTGCCCATTTCACATGCTAGTAAGATTATGCTTAAAATCCTTCAAGCTAGGCTTCAGCAGTATGTGAACAGAGAACTTGCAGATGTACAAACTGGATTTAGAAAAGGCAGAGGAACCAGAGATCAAATTGCCAACACCTATTAGATCATAGAGAAAGCAAGGGGATTCCAGAAAATAATCTTCTACTGCTTCATTGACTACACTAAAGCCTTTGACTATGTGGATCACAACAAACTGTGGAAAATTCATAAAGAGATGGGAATACCAGATCACCTTACCTGTCTCCTGAGAAACCTGTATGTGACTCAAGAAGAAACAGAACCAGACATGGAACAATGGACTAGTTCAAAATTTGGAAAGGAGTACGTCAAGGCTGTATATTGTCACCTTGCTATTTAACTTCTGTGCAGAGTACATCATGTGAAATGCCAGGCTGGATGAATCACAAGCCAGAATCAAGACTGCTGGGAGAAATATCAATAACCTCAGATATGCAGGTACCATTCTAAAGGTAGAAAGTGAAGAGGAACTAAGCACCTCTTGATGAAGATGAAAGATGAGAGTGAAAAAAACTGGCTTAAAACTCAACATTCAGAAAACTAAGATCATGACATCCAGTCCCATCACTTCATGGCAAATAGATGGGGGAAAATGGAAACAGTGACAGACTATTTTCTTGGGCTCCAAAATCACTGCTGATAGTGAGTGCACCCATGACATTGCTTGCTCTTTGGGAAAAAAACTATGACAAATCTAGACAGCATATTAAAAAGCAGAGTCATCACTTCGCCAACAAAGGTCTGCATAGTCAAAGCTATGGTTTTTCCAGTAATCATGTATGGATGTGAGAGTTGGATCATAAAGAAGGCTGAGCACTTTTGAATTGTAGTGCTGGAGAAGACTTGAGAGTCCCTTGGACAGTAAGGAGATCATACCATCAATCCTAAAGGAAATCAACCCTGAATATTCATTGGAAGGATTGACGCTGAAGCTGAAGCTCTAATAGTTTTGCAACCCTGATGAAAAGAGCCGACTTATTGGAAAAGACCCTGATGCTGGGAAAGACTGAAGCAAAAGGAGAAGAGGGCAACAGAAGATGAGATGGTTAGACAGCATCACCGAATCAATGGACATGAATTTCAGCAAACTCTGGGAGCTACTGAAGGACAGAGGAGCCTGGTGTGCTGCAGTTCATGGAGTCACATGACTTAGCCACTGAACAACAGCAACCAAACAATCCCTCCACTTGAAGTATAAAAGTCAGTGGTTTTGAGTGTATTCAAAGGCTTGTACAACCATTACCATGATCAGTTTTAAAAGATTTTCATCACCTCAAAAACAAACTCTGTGCCTATTAGCCCTCCCCATCCCTCTCAGCCGCTGACAACCGTGAACTTACTTTCCATCTCCGTGGATTGCCCACTGTGGACACTTCATGTAAACGGAGTCATCTAACACGTGGCCATGGGAAACTGCGTTCTTTCACTCTATTTAATGTTTTCAAGGTTCACCCGTGTTGTCACATGTATCAGAACTTCATTCCTCTTTACTGTTGAGTAATACTCCATCATTGGATATATCGTCTTTTGTTTATTCATTCATCAGTTTGATGGACATTTGGATCTTTCCACTTTCTGGTTATCATGAATAACACTGCTATGAACACTCATATACAAATTTTTGTGTGGACATATGTTTTCATTTCTACTGGGTATCTACTTAGGAGTATAATTGCTGAGTTACATGGTCATCCCGTGTTTAACCTTTTGAAGAACTGCCATTCTGTTTCCCAAAGTGGCTGCACCATTTTGCATCCCCATCAGCAGAGTATGAGGGCTCCAGTTTTTCCAAATCTTTGCCAACACTTGTTATCTGTCTTTTTGATGGTACTCTATGTGGGAGTGACCTTGCATTTTATTGTGGCATTGATTTGCATTTCCCTAATGGCTAGTATGGAGAACGCAATGGCACCCCACTCCAGTACTCTTGCCTGGAAAATCCCATGGGCGGAGGAGCCTGGTGGGCTGCTGTCTATGGGGTTGCACAGAGTCGGACACGACTGAAGCGACTTAGCAGCAGCAGCAGCAGCAGCAATGGCTAGTAAGGCTGAGCATTTTTTTTCACAGGCTTATTGGCCATTTGTATACTGGCTACTCAGATATTTTTTTGGTCCAATTTAAAGGTGGGTTGTCTTTGTGTGGTTGAGTTGTAAGAGTTCTTTATATACTCTGGATTGTTGTTGCTGTTCACTTACTCAGTTGTGTCTGACTCTTTGCGACCCCATGGACTGGAGCACACCAGGCTTCCCTGTCCTTCACTATCCCCTGGAGTTCACTCAAACTCATGTCCATTGGGTTGGTGGTATCATCCAACTTCTTTCGCCCCCTTCTCCTACTGCCCTCTATCTTTCTGGATACTAGACCCTTATCCGATATATGGCTTGCAAATGTTTTTCCCATTTTGTGGTTGCCCTTCCCTTTCTTTTCAGACATATATTTATTTGGCTGTGTTGGGTCTTAGTGGCGGTGCAGGGATCTTCGATCTTGGTTGCCACGTGAGGGATCTTTAGTTGCAGCAGGTGGGATCTACTACCCTGACCAGGGATTGAACCTGGGCCCCCTGCATCGGGAGCATGGAGTTTTAGCCACTGGACCACCAGGGAACTCCTGATTTTCCCTTTCTTCACAGTGTATTTTGAAGTCCAAATTTATTTATTTACTTATTTATTTGATTTTTAGTTCTAGCTTCCTTGTCACTACAGCCACCACCAGGGCTGTGTAACCAGCACCGTAATTCCAGGAAGCAAGCAGACTCTTTTCCCACAGTATGTTCCAGGTACTGTATCGCTCTGACTAATGGAGAGAAAAGCTATAGACATTAACCACACTGCTCCAGGAAGTTGCTAGTGACATTCTGTTGACCATGGTACCTAGAACAGAAACTCCTCAGAAATCACCTCTCAAAAGCTATCATCAAAATATGATGTCCTCCTTATTTATTTTTCATTTGGTTACTGTGCTTTCGACGTTGTATCTAACAAACCATTGCCTGATCCAAGATTTGCATGAATGCTTTTCTTCTAAGCATTCTAAGGGGGCTTCCCTGGTGGTTCAGATGGTAAAGAATCTACCTTCAATGTGGGAGGCCTGGGTGCGATCCCTGGGTTGGGAAGATCCCCTGGAAGAGGGCATGGCAACCCACTCCAGTATTTGGGCCTGGAGAATCCCCCTGGACAGAGGGGCCTGGTGGGCTATAGTCCACGGGGTTGTAAAGAGCTGGACACAACTGAGAGACTTTCACTTTTTATTTTAGGAGTTTTAATTTTAACTTTTACGGTGTTTGATCTATTTTGAATTAATTTTTGCATATGATGTGAGATAAGGGTCTACCTTCATTCTTTTACATGTGGATCTCCATTTTCTCAGCACCATTTATTTTTGAAAAGAATATTCTTCTTCCATTGAATTGTGTTGGTACTATTGTCAAATGCCAGTTAACCTTAAATATGAGAGTTTGTTTCAACTCAGTTCAGTTGCTCAGTCATATCCAACTCTTTTCGACCCCACAGACTGCAGCACGCCAGCCTTCCCTGTCCATCACCAACTCCAGGAGCTTGCTCAAACTCACATCCATAAAGTCAGTGATGCCATCCAACCATCTCATCCTCTGTCGTCCCCTTCTCCTCCTGCTTCAGTCTTTCCCAGCATCAGGGTCTTTTCCAATGAGTCAGTTCTTTGCATCAGGTGGCCAAAGTATTGGAGCCTCAGCTTCAGCATCAGTCCTTCCAGTGAATATTCAGGACTGATCTCCTTTAGGATTGAGGGTTTGTTTCTGGATTCTCAGTTCTATTCCACCAATTGTGTGTCAGAACTCACACTAGTACCATACAGTGTTGATTCCTATTACTTTGTAGTAAGTGTTGAGATCAGATAGTGTGAGTCCTTCAACTTTGCTCTCTTTCAAATTTGTTTTGACTCTTCTTGTTCCCTTGCATTTCCATACAAATTTCAGGATCAACTTGTCCATTATGCAAGAATGAAGCTGGGAGTTTGTTAAAGATTGCATTTAACATGCACATCATTTGGGAGATATTGCCATTTTTGAAATATTGCCTTCCCATCCATGAATATAGGCTATCTCTTCTTTTATCTAGATCTTATCTACTTTCTTTAAACATTTTATAGTTTTCAGAGTATTGCATTTCCTTTGTTAAATTTACTCCTTAGTATTTAACTCTTTTTGATTCTGTTGTAAATGGGATTTTCTTAACTTCATTTTTTATTTGTTCATTGCTAATATATAGAAATACAGTTGATATTTGTATATTGATCTTATATCTTGCAACCTTGCTTAACTTTTTATTAACCCTAATAGTTTTTTTTGTGTGTGGATTTCTTGACATTTTTATATATGCAAGAATTTTCTCATTCTCATCTACATATGAGACAGTTTTCTTTCTTTCCAACATGGACGCTTTTTATTCCTTTTTCTTGCCTGACTGCTCTGGCTAGAACTTCCAGTACAGTGCTAAATAAAGTAGGGGGAAAGACATTCTTATCTTGTTCCTGGTGTTAGGGCAGTGAGGGTTGCTGGGTGAGGGAGCAGGTCTAAGGGAAAGGGAATTAGGACCTGAAGGATGGCTGAAGGTCATGTGGCAGGTGGCAAGAGGTCAGGATTTGGGAGCTGGCAGTTCCTGGGCGATAACTGCACCCTGAGAGAGGATCCACTGCCCAGGACCGTGTGTGCCCTGGGAGGACCCTGGGGAAGGACTGCCTGGTTGGGGGGCTCCTCTCTTCAAGCCAGAGCCTGTCTCCTCCTCCAGAGGGCAGCCCCATGAGACCATCAGTGGGCGGTGGTCAGGGCATGAGATAGATCTTTCTGCCAGGTTTGGGGAGGAGACTAACTACCAGCCAGAAGTGGTAGCTGGATAGGGGTGGGGGACAGTGCTCAGAGCTGGACATTCATGCATTCATTCATTCAACAGACATTGATTAAGCACCTACTATGTGCTACCTTGATCTAGGTTCTAAACAGAAAGGGTGACAGACAGTGAACAACAGAGACAAGGAATGAGTATATTACACAGTTCCTTAGGGACTTCTTAGGAATGGCAGAGATGCCCTATTCCTAAAGATGGAACCAGCCCCTCCCTGGCGGTCCCTCGCCTGTTCCCCCTTTCCTGCCACTTTTCCCCATCACCCCTCTTCCTCCTTTCTGTTTGGGAAATCACCCCACTGCCATCTGCGGTGGCCATCTGCTGGGTCCTCACTGAAAGGGCACAAGGATGGCTGCTGGGGTGGGCTGGGGCTCATTCTAGCCCTGGGGAGGCACAGTGCTGGGCGTGGGCAATCTCTGTTGCCATGATGCGGGGTGCCGCTTCCTTTGTGCCCCACTTATCTGCCAGACACAGCCTGAGGGACTGCCATGGGCTCACAAAGGCCCTGCCCTGAACTGAAGGACTCCCCAGGGCATGGGGATGAGGGTGAATAGCAGCATCTGGATAACTCACCTGGGAGGGGCAGGCTGCTCCCCCCTGTGAGCAGCACCCCCACACAAGGATTGCACACGCATGCGTGCTGCTTCCAGCAGCCCTCTGAATCTGCATGTGAGTGAATTCCTGAATGGATGTGTATATTCCTTTGCAAGTGCATGTGTGCCCGGGTTCACTGTGTGTGCATGGATTGTGTGTACACGGATTGTGTGTACACGGCAGTTCACAGGTGTGCAGGCCTCTGAATTGTGTGTGTGTGCCTGCATGTGCGTGTATGTGTCTGTCCATGACTACAAGAGGATGTGTGTTTTGACCTGTGCCTCCCCATGACCACCTGTTTGTGGTCTTGTATGTCACTGTTCGACTGTGTACACGAAAGTCAGCACACACGTGGCAGAGGTACAGGGGCAAAGTCTGAACTTTCAGGATGTTCTGGGTCAGGTTTTCCCTGGTAACGGGTGTGCCTGAGGTTGCAGATTAGGAAGTAAAATGTGGGGCACACCTGGACCACAAGGACTCTGCGTGTGAACACGTGTGGCCAGAGGACAGGTGTGCGTGCCACACCACCGTAATTGAGTTCTTGAAACACTGTGGTTCCTGTCCTTCACCCCCGTGCTCCAGTATGGCAAACAGTCAACTACTGCTGCCCAGTAAGTTTTCCACACTGAAGAAATGCGGGGGGTCACCTCTCTCCTCCCACCCTCTACCCCTGGGGTACCTGCATACTAAGTTATCTCGCTCGTGTCTGACTCTGTGTGACCTTATGGGCTGTCGTCCGCCAGACTCCTCTGTCCATGGGATTCTCCAGGCAAGAATACTGGAGTGGGTTGCCATGCCCTCCTCCAGGGATCTTCCTGACCCAGGGATCGAACCTACATCTCTTACGTCTTCTGCATCGGCAGGCAGGTTCTTTACCACTAGGCCCACCTGGGAAGCCCCACCTCAGGGGTACCCTGGTTTTTAAGAACTTAAGGTCCCAGGCAGTGGCCTCCTCTTCTTCCTCACCTCCCCCAAGCCCAGGCTGGGGAGAGGTGAAGTGGGGGATGAGTATACTGAGTGGTGGGCAAGTAGGTGGTGTAGGAGATATCTGGCAGGGCAGTGGCAACTGTGGGGCTTAAGAAAAGGCCCAGGGTGCCACTCATGGAGCAGGGTCTGAGGGGTGAGCGGGGCTGGGGACCCCCTTTTGGGGAGGAGTTCTGGGTGGGAGGGGCTGGCAAGGAGGGAGGCAGTTAGTGCAGGGAAGGGGCGATCAGGGAGGCCTGGAGAGCAGGAGCCACAAGGCCCTGTGCACCGCGAGACTTGGGTTCGTGCAACTTTCTTGCACCTGTTCTTCACAACTGACTCCAATTTACAGATGAGGCAAGTCAGGCTCGTGGAGCTTCATCCCGCTGGTCAGCCCAGACCAGAACGGCCAGGCCACAGACCCAGGGCTGGACCACGGCCCCAGCCGAAGGGACAGGACATTTCCCGTACTCAGAGGTGAGGTCCTGGACTAAGAGGTTGGGGTGAGGGATGGGGTGGCCCCTTCAGAGCCCCAGGGGGTAGCTCTGAAACAGAGCATCAGAGACATGTGAAGGGAGAGAATTTGACCTGCTTGGGTGGCGATAGCCACTGGGGACACCCATACAGGGGCCAGTGAGAGGGGCCTGAGTGGACAGGCTTCCGAGCCCACCCGAGACACCCTCTGGGGACGCCCAGACAGACTTGAGTGTCTCTGGGGGTTGGTGAAATACTGCAACATGCAGGTGAGGTGGGGAACCAGCAAGAATCGTGTACTGTGGCTACTGTGCCCTCATTTATGCACACAAGCAGGCGTGCTGGGGCATTTGGGGGTTCCTCACTCAGGCTGGAGGAAAAGGGGGCGCCACAGTCAGAACAAGCCCCTTGGGAACTTGACTCTGGGTTCAAATTCCAGCTCTGCCTCCCCCACCTTGGCCAAGTATGCCTCACCAACCACTCTCAGCCTCAGTTTCCACATCTGTAAAATGGGGCTAATAATACCATCTCCCCTATAGCAGCAGTCCCCAAGATTTTTGACCCCAGGGACCAGTTTTGTGGCAGAGTTTTTCCACAGGTGGGGGTGTAGAAGGGTGATTTCAAGATGCTTCAAGCACATTACAGTTATTGTGCACTTCATTTCTATTATTATTTCATCAGTTCCTTCTCAGATCATCAGGCATTAGATCCTGGAGGTTGGGGACCCCTGCCCGATAGGACTGTTTTGAGGCCTTAATGAGATAATCGGTTCAAAGTGCTCATTAGAACAGAGCCTGCCAGGGAGGACAGACAAGCCTGAAGCCTCTGTCGAGTGGACTGTACTCCCTCTGCACCAACCTCCAGGCCAGAGGTGTCACCCTGTAATTATCTTTCGGGGCACAGACCCCCATGGTATTTCTGGTGAGTTTATGAGTCTGGGAGATTAGCTGCTCTGAGAAGAATCTCGTCCTCCCTGGCCTGGGGAGGGACAGGGTGCCAGGGTGAGCTGTGTGTGGAAGTGGCCGTGAGTGATGCTTTATGGGGCCTGTAAAAGCTGCTGACCCCGCTCCTGGACTTAATGAGATGAACAGGGCCGTGGCAGCCTCCAATAACCTGCAACTCCAGCTGAGCCCAGCTGACCCGACATGGGGCAGGGACAGGCCTCAGCTCTGCCCTGAGACCCGGCAGGTTAGGGTGAGGGTACGGAAGAGGGGGACAAAGAGGCCCACGCCCCACATTCTGGGGTGCAGGAGCACTGGACACAGACCCCAAGCCCTCCCTGCCCAGCTGGGGCGTCATGGGTGCAGAATCAGACAGACCCAGGGCCCGTGGGGTCTTGGACAAGCCAGTTCTTGTCCTGGGCCTGTTTCCTCTTCCGTGATGCAGCGATTAGAATCCACATCTGTGGATTGTCCTGAGATTTGAGGAGAAGAATGAGTGAGCCTGGTGCCCAGAGCCAGGGCCCCAGTAAAGTGTTGATAGCTTAGGTCCTCAGGGTACTCCCCGCTTGGTCCCTCAGCCGAGGTTCGTTTGCGTTTGGGCCTCTGCTCCCCAAAATGAACTGGGGTGCAGTGCGCCTGAGCTGGGGGGTGAGCAGAGGCTGTGCTGCTTGTCTTCAAGAATGGAGAGGAATGTGAGGGGTGGAGGAGGGCAGACGGTGGCAGGGCCTACGCTCAGACTACGCACCCCGCCGCCTGGGTGGAGTGCCAGCGTCTCTGGGGACCTTCTGCCAGGCTGGCTGGTCAGGACAGGACATGGTCCTTCCACTCAGCCATGCTCATCTCTCTGTCCATCTGTCCAGGGACCTCTGTCAGCAAATGTCCCTTGGCACTTCCTCAGGGACAGCCCCTTACAATCTGTGTTTTTTCCAATCTTTACGACACTCTGTGCAGACAAGGAACCTGAGGCCAGAGGGGCCAAGCCCCTTGACTGAGTAAGGGGCGGATGTAGAAGTCCACCCCATCCAGTGCCCTGTGTCCTTGGCGCCCCCTGCAGGTTTGGGCTGGAATAGAAGGGAAGTGGGGGTTGGGGGACTTCCCAAGCATTAGGTATCTGCCCCTGCCTGGCTCAGCCCTTACAACTCAACCTCAGCTTCCCTGCCCAGCACTCCAGGTCTCCATGGGGGCCAGATTCGACTCTGAATCTGACTCGGTTTTTGAGCACTCTCTGTTCCTCTCTTCTGCCCCTCCCCTTTTCCCCCCAGCTTTTGTTTTCTAAACAGCAGGGCCAGTGAGGGTCTCCATGGGGGGTGAAAGCAGTGAACACACCAAGGGGCCATCCCCCCAGACTCCTCCCTCCTCTCTCCCACCTTGTCAATTGCTCCTTCGCCCACTAACTTCAAGTCTTTTTTTTTTTTTCCTTAAATCAAAGTCTGAGCAGTCCTCAGACCAATGCATTGCCTTAAGAACGTGGAAGAGATCCCACTTTGAGGGGGCTGGCCTGAGAATCCCATTGACAGAGGAGTCTGCCAGGCTACAGTCCATAGGATTGCAAAGAATCAGACACTACTGAAGCGCTCCCTTTGGGTGGGACGGGGCTGGCCCTCCTCTCTCTTGCTCCCTCAGCTCTGCTTCTGATGTGACAGACAGTCCCTACTTTCCCACAGGGTGTGTGGGAGGACCTAGTGAGACCCAGAAAAGCCCCTAGAAAAGGGCCTGGCACATAGTAGGCCCTTGGCTCAGGGGAATTCCCTTGCTCTGACCCCAGCCCAGGCTCACCCCCAAGATGGCCTCCAGCTTTGCATGAGGGGTGGGCTCCCTGATTCCACTGCAGCTTCTTTTCCAGGCACCGTCCAGCAGCCAGATCTGCCCTCTGGTGGGGTCTACTGAGGACCTGGGTGGTCCCAGACCTCCTCCCAAGAGTGTCCCTTTGCTTATGGGGATGTAGCCCCAGGGGATGTCTGTATGTGCTCACCTTTGGGGAGGCAGTGTGGGGACAGCCTGTCTCAGGGCCCTCCCACGTGGCTTGCACCTACCCTGCCCTCTCCCGGGCAGGCTTCCAGACCCCAGTCAGTCACCCCCCACCACCTGATGGGACCCGGACTATCTAGGACTCATCTAGTAAGACTGATCGCGTCCTATGAAGCAACAGAGTGCAGTGGTTGGAGCCTAGCTTCTGGTGCTGGGTTGGCTGGGGTTCAAATCCCAGCTCCTGTTTCCAAGCTGTGTGATCTTGGGTAAATTGCTTAACCTGTCTGTACCTCACACACCTAAAATTTGCCCCCCACTGATGAGGTAATTGCCCCACTGTCCCCACCCAACAGAGGAGGAAAAGGTGGTCTCACTGC
Organism: Bos javanicus; assembly: GCF_032452875.1. Lineage (NCBI taxonomy): Eukaryota > Metazoa > Chordata > Mammalia > Artiodactyla > Bovidae > Bos > Bos javanicus. The sequence continues at coordinate 96,597,239 of NC_083878.1, forward strand.
CTGATTCCAGAGGCCTCTGCTTACTCAACCCAGCCTCCTAACCAGAGGCCACAGGAGGAGTCTGTTACTGGTGGGAGGTACACCAGGTGGGGCCATGGCAGGGTGGGGGTCTGGTCTGGCTGTCCCTCAGAGGCCTGGTGAGCCCTGGCCTCACCAGAGACCCAATTGGACGAGAACTCCAATTAAAGGTAATTCCCCTTTTTCCTACCTTGAAATTCCTATTGATTTCCTCCCTAAATAGAAATTCCCATTGATTCCTTGTCTGTTCAGATTAGTGTCCTTGGCTGTGGCCTTCAGTGCATAATATCTCCCCGCTTCCACCCAGGCCCCAATAACTCTCCCCAAGGTGACCCTGCCACCCCACCCTGTGCTGGGCCCCATGGCTTCCCAGCTGGGCTAGGGGACAGCGGGTGGAGAGGGGTCCTGAACAGGGCTCTGGCTTCCCTCTGATAGCCATCATCCTACTTCTGCCCTTAATGGAGATGAGGAGGGGAGCACAGATGGAGATGTCACTAGACTTGGACATGGAACCACCTTGTCGGACCTGCCTCTGCCCATGAACTGTTGGTCTGTTGCCCCACGGAGACGCACAGAGGCATCAGTGCCAGGCATGAGCTGCCCGCATGGTCCAGGGGGCAGCCCCGCCCTCCCCCAGGCTCCTCTGCTCAGACTGGCGCACAATCACTGACTGTTACATTTTCAGTTTTGGGAGCTTGTTGATGTCACACTGGTAGCTTGAAATCAACCATGGTGGGAGAATTTATACCATGTAAATTGGCAAATGCAACCACTCAGAGGGCCTCCTGGGTGGCGCCAGTGGTAAAGAACCTGTCTGCCAATGCAGGAGACATGAGAGACCCGAGTTCGATCCCTGGGTCAGAAAGATGCCCTGGAGAAGGAAACGGCAACCCACTCCAGTATTCTTGCCTGGAGAATCCCATCAACAGGCTGTCCCAGAGCCTGGTGGGCTACAGACCATGGGGTCGCAAAGAGTTGGACACAACTGAAGTGACTTAGCACCACTCAGGGTCTCTCTCCTTTCATCCCAATTGTGAAAGAGAGCCTGTTCTTAAGCTTTACCAGCACACCACTGCCCCAGACTCTGTCGCCCGCCTCTCATTCCTACCCAGGAACACTGGGTGCCTCTAGCTTTCTGAACTTTGGGAAGATCCCTTGGAGGAGGGCATGGCAACACACTCCAGTATTCTTGCCTAGAGAATCCCATGGACAGAGGAGCCTGGCGGGCTGCAGTCCACGGGGACTGAAGTGACTTCGCACCAGCTTTCTGAGCACAGGGATTTCCTTCCCAGCTCCCTGCCTTGGCCGTGCTGTTCCCTCTGTCTGGAATGACCTCCCCATCCTTTCCTCCATGGGGAGATCCTTGATGACCCTGCTCGATTTCCTTTCTCTTCGTGTCCCTCTGCAAGGCCTGGGCTGGGTATACGGCGTTCAACAATAGGAAGACAGGCAGGCCCCTGTCCTCAGGCAGCTTGCAGTTGGGGGCCCAGGCTCAGAGCCAGCTGGGTCACCAGGAGCTGGGTGGGCTTGGGCAGTCACCGTGCTCCTGCAGCCCTCGGTGCCCTCTTTGTGCAGTGGGTCAGAACAATCCAAATCGTGGTCACCCCTGCCCCTGGGAGCAGGACCGAGCCTGGTGTGGGCTGGTGTCAGCTGGCTGAATGCTCTTACCCACGAGGAGATACTGATGCCTTCCTCATTTTTCCAGGAGGAAGATGAGACATAGAGAGGCGAAGGAACTGCCCTGACTCAGGTCACACTGCTGGTAAGTTGAGGGGCTGGGATTTGAGCCTGTGTGCATACCCATCCCACCCCTGAGGGCCGTCGGCAGGGATGAAGCCCACCCTGTGTCCAGGAGGACACCTGGTTCTCCTCTGGAGCGCTGGCCAGTCTGGGTTAGAATGGTCGAGGTCTGGCATGCCTCTCCCACCAGTCTGGGGCTTCCTTCAGGTGGGGGTCTGCATCTGATTCTCGTCTGTCCTAGTGTCCAGCCTGGGGCCAGACACTGAGGAGGCAGGAGGAAGAATCTGAGAAGTGGTCTCAGATAAGGGTGAGCAGGTGACTGGGGGAGAAGGAGGGTGCTCCATCACTCAGTCGTGTCCGACTCTTTGTGACCCCATGGACTGTAGCCCACCAGGCTCCTGTGGTAGGCTACAGAGGAAATTTCCAGGCAAGAATACTGGAGTGGGTTGCTATTTCCTACTCCAGGAGATCTTCCTGACCTAGGGATTGAACTCGTGTCTCCTAGGTCTCCTGCATTGGCAGGCAGACTCTTTACCACTGTGCCACCTGGGAAGCCTGAGGAGGGAGGAGGAGGCATAACTCGGCTGGCCCCCCAACTCCCAGCCCCCACTTAACCCTGTGGGGGGACCCTGCCTCATGCAGTAACTGCTGCCTGCCTCCGTTCCCCTACCACTAGAACTGGAACCTGGAGCCGCCCCCAGCTTGTACTGGTTGGAGGTAAAAGGAAAGAAAGGATGGTGATGACAAAGGATGTTTCCTGCGTACCTAAGGCGTGTTTGACTTTTGATGTTTGGTGTTTCCACATCAGCCTTCTCATGTGAGGACTGCCGAACCCAGGAAGTCCACCTGGACCTTCAGACCAGGAAACTGGCATGTCCAAAGTCACGTGAAAGTAATTTCTGGAGTGTGTGCTTTGAGTCAGACCTGCCTGCCACTGGCCTCTGCACCACCAGGGTCCTGTAATAGCAAAGACAAAAGTCCTGGGGTCCCTCAGATCTGGGTTCAAAACCCAGTGCTGCTTCCTGCATATGCACCATGTGATGGGGACAGGTGACATCAATTCTCAGAGCCTCAGTGTCCTCAGATCCCCTTCCCCTGGGCTGGGGCCAGAATCCAGGGAGATCTGGTTTGTAAGCCTGTTAGTGCTGAACATTGCCCAGCATAAGGGCTCTGTATGGGATGGCTGTTCTTCCCTCTTTTCTCAATGCCGTCCAGACCCTACCTGGTCCCCCTAACCTCTGAGCTGTGCTCAAAAATGAAGCTGACCTCCTAAGGAGCCTGGACCTTCAAGTCTCACCCCCGCACCTGGTCCAACCTCACACTTTGACCCTCTCGGCTTTGGGCTGACCTCTGTCCAGACCAACCGTGACTTGAGATGGTTCTAAACCAGACTCTATGGGAATAGTCCCCTGGTCCCTCCCATTGTTCTACTGATGGCTCCGGATTCCAGGGCCTCCATCCCTGTAGGACTTTGAGCCTCGGTCCTCTCTCTGTTAAATGGGAACAATTGTACCTACCAGGCTCACATTCAGGGCCTAGGGAAGGTGGTGGTGTTGGTGATGGGGGCAGGGTGCTCAGCAGAGTGGTCGCCACAGCCACTGGGACCTCAGGATCAGGTCCTAGGGGCAAGGTGTCTTGATGACTGTTTTAAGAGCTGAGGTTTATGGAGTGTTGAGGATTTTCCATGCGTGGTCTCCCCATATCCTCCAGCAACCCCATGAGGCTGCTCCTATTAATATCACCAGACACAGCTGCTAAGAGGCAGGGGTGGGGTTTGGTTACTCGCCCCAGGGACCCCGCTCCCACCACAATACAAATCACAAAGCTTCCCCTGTCTTCCTGTAAAGCCGATTCTCCGTCTGATGTGCAGACATTTTTGTGATGGGTATAACCTGACTATTTCCCGATTAATCACTCACCATAGCTAATTCACTCTTCCCATTGATCCCAACTCCTCTGGAAGGGTGCCCCCCTCCGTCTCTAAGGGCCACCCCGATGCTGATGGGCACCTCTGAGAGTGCCAGGTGGGGATCTGGTTGAACTTGCTGAGGTTCAGTTGGTTGCAAGAGGGCAGCTTGTGTGGGTGGCAAAGGCCATGGTCTGTGCAGGCCTGGTGTGGGTGGCATCCTCGTTTTACCTGGCAAACAGTGACCCATCTGGCAGCATCACTGGAACCCCCCACCCCAAATAGTCACCCATTCTTTCCACAGATAGTGATGGAGCACCTGCAGAGTGCCAGGCCTCGTGCAGTGCATTCCCCTATGAAAAGGCCGCCTGGCTACAGCTGTGTGCCTGTGTCTGCATACGGAATTTGTTTATATTCATTCACTGACTCATTTGTGGAGCATAGACTACGTGTAGATAGATCTGTACCCTCACAGAGCATCTCTCCTGGTTGGGGAAACACATGATAGACAAACACCTCAGTAGGGTCGACTCCGAAAGTCTCCAGGGCCGTGAGCGACTGGGGTGTCAGGGCTGGCTCTCTTGAGAGTTGTTTTTGGAACTGCGAAGATTTCAGGGGAGAGCATTCCTGGAGGAGGGAACAGCTAGTGCAAAGGCCCTGAGGTGGAAATGAACTTGGCTGAGACCAAGGACTGAAAGGCCGATGTCTGGATGGTGAGGGCCCCATTAGTGGGAAGACAGTGGAAGCTCAAGTGCAGCCGCTAAGATTCTGCCTTCCGGAGTTGGACCTTAAGGGCTGATGGGCTCAGGGGGGCTGGCGTCCCCTGAGGCCAGGTCAGACTTACCTTCCCTCTGTGCCCACCAGAGCTTCCCTGGCCTCCACTTGCTCCACCTCCTCTCTCTTCTCCCCTGTGGCCAGTCCGAGGCCAAAGTTCTCAGCCTGGGTCAGGACCACCTCCTCCCAGCACATCCCACTATCCCCATGATCCGCTGACAATGTGGCTTGGGGAGCAAAAAAGAAAAAAAAATCTTGTGTTTACAGAACAGCAGCAAGGTATGTGCCTGCGAACAAAGCAGCTTGTTACACTTAGGCCCCAATAAAAAATTTTCTAAGTGCCTAATTAACAGTTTAGGTAGATATAAAAACATAATGAGAAAAACAATCTGTTTGCGAAAAAAAAAAAAAAAGAAGAAAAAAAAAAAGGAAAAATTGGCAGGGCCCGGCTGGCTGCTAATGGTGGCGCGTGTCCGTCTGTGCAAGCTCAAGTGGCCGGGAGGGCCGGCCCAGTTGGTCTGCTCGCACGCCGCTATTGCACCTCTGTACGTCTGAGCAATTTTAAACTTGGCAGGAAGGGAGCCGCGCGGAAATTTGCGTAAGCCTTGATAAATATTTTATGCAAATTAAAATTGAATTCTTTGCTTAGTTTAAGCAATTTCCCTGTAAGGAGTGTGTCGAGGAGAGAGATTACAACATTTGCCGGTTTGTTTATAATTTAATTTTTTTTTTTATGTTGCGGCTGGCAGTGGGGGAGATGGTAACACCTGTGAGTGTTTATAACGTCCCATCTCCTTCACAGCTGCTCCTATTCAAAACACCTCGCCGGCGTAATAATTTCATAAAATTTCATGATTTACCATCTGCTCGCGCCGGTTTGGGCTTCGGCAATAAGCTCGTGCATGGCGCCCGGCCCAGAAAGGTACAATAACTGTATATTTTAACTTAATGGTTTTTTGGGGGGCATGCAAATTTCAGCGAGCAGATTGCACTGAGGCCCGGGCTTGGAGCAGCCTCTCTGGGCCCCGGAGGTCCCTTTCCTCGGAACCCCCCTCCCCCGAGCACCCCCCCAGCTGGGTGAAGGTTGCCCGTGTCAAAATCGAGATATCAAACACCAAGTGTAAAAAGACAAGGTAGGAGGTACAAGAGGATTATTTTCCTTTTAGCATTTGATGTCTGTGCATTTGGGTAATTAAAATGATTACTACAACAATTAAAGCAAGTAATTAGAAACTAATTACACCAGCATTTTTTGTGATTACAGGAGCAGATGAAAATAGTGTTCAAAATTAAATTCATTGCATATTCATGGGAATGAAATTAAATACTGCTGGGTGGATGAGATAATCGGAAGAGAGGAGAGAGGAATGGCATTCTGGGGATTCGGAGAACAGACTGTTGCTAATGCTCCAAACAGACATTTGGTTAAATCAGTGATAATCTTTTAATGGCTTTAAAAGGAGCTAATATTTGGAAAGCAGTCAAAATTGCTGAGAGTTTGTGTTTTTCACTCTCTCTGTGATAATACATACCAGCTGTAGCACAATAGAAAACATTTAATCATTATCCACTCAAATGGAGGCACAGGAACCAGCATCTCTCCGCCTCTCCTGGTGTCTCATGCACGACAATAAATTAAATTAAAGAATCTTAGCGAGCTCTTTCTTTCCCCTCCCTCTCTCTCCCTCTTTCTCCCCTCTCTCCCCCACTATCGACTACCTTCGAGCCACTGCCTTGCCACGACCATTTAATGAGATTCCTTAGATTAAATAGATTTTCTGTTTAACTCCACACTGGTGAGATAGCATGTCAGGGACTGAATGGCTATTAACATTTAAATATTTCACAGAACAAAAAAAAAAAATCGGAATATGAATTTTTCATTGTTGCGACGCTCAGTGGAGTCGCTCTCTCTCCCTCCCGCCCTCTCTCTGGTCCTCTCTCTCTCTCTTTCTCTGCTAGACCTAATGAAACTAAAGTAATTAGAAAGATACAAGAGGAGCACTTTCACTAGAGTGCAATTAAATTGAGCGCGGAGCCGTTATTTATATAGGCTGGTCACTGCGTAGCCGCTGCTATTTTCTCAGCCTGCTTGAGTCATAGATTATTACAAGAGATTAATAATGTAAATTTCACTGACTCTGCTGCTCTCCGAGCCTTGGCCTTCAGAAATTGATGGGCGCGCCATCCATCACCTCCTCCCGTGTCCAGGCCTGTCCTCCGCAGGGCCCGCCAGCCCCCCGTGCCCCGCCTTGCTCCCTGGTGCCTTGTCTCTATCCCTCGATGGCTCTGGCTCTTTTTGTCCCACTTTCTCTGTGTGTTTCTTCTTGTGTTTATTTCCGAGCTCCCCCCACCCGGCGCTCTCTGTATCTGTTAGATTTCTGCCTGACTCTCCTCTGGGGGGTGGGAGCCTCCACGGCCATCTCCCATAGCCCCCGAGTCAAGCTGTCTTGGAAGGGATCCGTCCGCCTACTTGAAGCCCATCTGCTAGTCAGGGGCAACAGTTGCCCCCTGCACCCCCACCTCTTCACCCAGCACACGCCACAGCCAGCCATTTCTCCCTCTGGTCTACTCCTCCACCGTACATTCATCTAGCCGACTGTCCACTCATCCATCCCTTGACATTCCCCCGCCCATCTCTGTTCCTTGTGGCCCTTCCAGCCTCCACGTGCAGGAGGAAGAACCGAGCGTGCAATCTTGACCCTGAGGCCCTGGAGCTGGGTGACCTTGGCTGGCTGTGTGGCTGAGCCTTCACAGCCTCACCCACCAAATGGGGGGAATGATGCCGATGGAGCAGAACTGTTGGCCACAATGCAACTGGATCCTGTGTGCAGATGGCGGGGCGCACAGTAGGGATGTAAGGTGAACCCCACCCTCTTTGGCTTCTTTTGTCTGTATGCACTGCCTCTTCCTTCTCCCACTGTTGCCAGCTTCAAAGTGTCCTCTTATCTCACTGCTTTGAGGGTCCCTAGAGGCCAGGGGTTAGGGGTGAGCTTGGGATGAAAGAGGTCCTGAGTGCACGCTCCCTGTCTGTCCCACCCCAATTTCCTTTTCACCCCAACACCCCCTGCTCCTCTGCAGGGCCGCTTGGGGTCTAGATGAAGTGTGTGGGTGGAGGGGGGGGGGATATGGGTGCATGCGGGCGCTGACTCCCGCCTGCTCAGCGGAGGGGGTGACCTCACCTGCTTGCCTGGGGAATTGCATAAAAATGTGCCCAAGCAAGGGATTCTGTGAAGCCAAGAGGGCTCGCTTTCAAAACAATTAGTGCTAACATCTGCCCAAGCACCCATGCTGGTTTTGTATAATTAAAACAAGGCTCCAGAATCCCACTGGACACTCTCTAAAAACTACTCATTTTCAGCATTATTTACAACGCGGGGGTGTTGGGAGGGAGATGCCTGACACCCTCACGGCAGCCCCCAAGGAGAGGCCTGGGTCTCTTCCACAGTTGCTGTCTTCTTGGTGGGGTGTGGGGGGTGGGCTCCAGACCCCAGACCCCCAGAGAGAGGCTGCAGGACTGGGGAGACCGGGGTGAGACCACCGACCCTCTGCCTTCTCTTCCCTGGGCCTTGCTGGCCATAGGGCTGAGATGGGGAGGGAAGGAGGGAGTGGGCAGGAGTGGGGTGTTCTGTGCTCCTGTTTTCTTAAGATTCCTTGAATCCCAGTAGCTGGAATGATTTATCAAAGCGCAGCTGGGAACTGCTGCAGAGGTGACAGTTCTCAAAGAAAAAAAAAATGCAAAACTTAAACAATAATTAATAGCAAGTCACTGCATTAAGCCTTTTCAATGTAGAGAAAGCTTGAAATTGGGCAGGGGGCAGGATTAGCTGGACCAAGGCAGCAGAGGTCAGCGTCTAGGCTTCCCCTATGTGCACACCCAGGCAAACAAGCACCTTCATTTACTGTCAGATGCACGTGTCTCAAACACACGAGAGCATACAGATGCACAAAGGCAGTCCTGGGTGGCACACACCCAAAGACACACGTGTGCCATGCCATGCTTGTATATACACACAAGCATCTGCAAACATGCACACACATCTGTGAACTTGAGCGTGCACTCCACGTGCCCAGGCATGGGCAGGCACACCTCCGAGGCCCACAGATAAATGCACTCCTATTTATCCATGCACAGGCGTGCACACACAGGCAGGCCCAGGTGGGGACTGTGGGCTGTGCTGGCCGAGGGTGCATCCTTACTCCACTCTTTGCATTCTCGCAAGTTCCAGCACTCTAGGAGCTGAGGTCTCTGTGGGAGCCTTCATATTGTGGGCCCTGAGGCTTGGCTGCATTGGGCTGTTCTCAGCCAGGAGGGGAGGTGGAGCGTCCTGAGCCTGAGGCTGGAGCTCAGTAATGCTCTGAGTTCTCGGGCCCCTGACTCCTCTACTTCACAGCTAAGAAGTCAGGTGTATCCCGCACAGCTCGCCCATGGTCATCGCCCCGGCTCTGAACTTCAGTGACCCTCCTGTGCCCCTTTCCCCACGGCCTGCCCTCCCCAACATGGGCTGCCAGCAGAGAAAATGGATATCTGCGGACCAATTAAATGAGGAAAAGAAGAGCTGACCACTCCCCATGGTTCTTTGGGATGGAAACCAAAGCTTCCGGTGGGCACCTTTCCATGGTGGGGCCATTTGGGCCCCAGGTTTCAAGCGGCAGCTATGCTTCCTCCAGGTGGGATGTTTGGGGGTGAGGAGCCATCCACTGAGGCAGGTGATGGCCATTTGCTCTGAGAAATGGGTGCTTTTCGAGTGTGTGTGCTGCCCAGGCAGGCAGCCACTGGAGGGGAGCCAGGAGAACGGGAAGCTGGAGAGTGTACAAGAATGGGAGTTACTTGGAGTGATAAGGAGTCTGGGTGATGAGAGTCCTCAACAAGTGTGACAAACGTGGCTCTTCCTGGCGTTTGCAAAGTGCTTTCTCATTGGCTCTCCTGGGGTCGGTCGGCTCCCACCTCCACCTTAGCAAAGAGGGAGCCAAGTGGGGAGGGAAAATGCAGGCCTGGGGAGGCAGAGACACATACTTTGGAATCCCAGTCCTGTGTGACCTTGCACGATCCCTTGTCCTTTACTTCCCTAGTATTCTTCTCTGTAAAGTGGCAGCAATGGAGGCACCAAGCTCGAAGGACTGTTCTGAGGATTCAATCAGATGGTGCAGCGAAAGGACCCAGCACAGTACCGGGCACAGAGAAACTCTGGGACTTGTTGGCTTCTGTGACAATAATAAGAATTATTGCTCTCTACTAGAGTACTTGACATTCACAACAACCCCATTTCACAAAGGAGGATTCTGAGGCTGAGGGGGTGCCATCTTTTGGGTGTTTGTTAAGCTCACTCCCTTTTGAGATCGGTCTCCTCAGTCCCTGAACTTCCCTAGTGGCTCAGTGGGAAAGAATCCACCTGCCAATGCAGGAGATGCGGGGTTCAATCCTTGGATTGGGAAGATCCTCTGAAGTAGGAAACTCCAGTATTCTTGCCTGGAGAATCCCATGGACAGAGGAGCTTGGTGGGCTACAGTCCACGGGGTCACACAGACTCTTACATGACTGAGTGACTGAGCATGCACACGTGCTTCTGGGTCCCAGGGGTGGCCTGGGCAGTGATGGAGCCAGAGGACTCCTGAGTGTTGGCATCTGGAGCCAACCAGAGTCTCTTTGCAGGAACTGGAAGTTTGCATTTGAGTCACAGAATATGGCCGGCTTCTGTTGGGTGTCTGAGGGTAGGTAGGGTTAAGGCCAGGTGGCACGCAGAGAGAGGAGAATGAAGCAGAAAGCCCAAGTGAAGGCAGGGAGCAGGCTTGTTCTCTGAACCAGTGCCCGTCTGTTGAGGCCCTGCTGCCTCGTGGGGTCCGGCTGCCTGTCCCACCACTTTCGGGGTCCTGGCAATACCAGTCCCCTTTTCCCCATCCTCAGGGTGTAAGGGCCGTGTTCTTGTAACCAAGGGATACCTGAGCACAGCCATGGTGGTTCACACCTGCAGGCACAGCGCTGGGGGCCAGCAGTGACAAGACAGACCTGGTCCCGCCTTCTGAGCAGGGCGGCAGGATTTGAACACGTGTCCAATCCTTGAGTCATGGTTGTGTGTGTAGTGAGAGCGCTGTGTGTAGTGAGACTGAACGAGCCTGGCCTGGTTGTGTGGGAGCTGGTCAGGGAAAGGCTCTCACGAGTCTCCTGGGGTGAGCTCTGGGCATGGACACAGCATTTGACCGGCTGCCAGTCAGTCAGCCAGGAAATGGCCCAGATGAAGTGGGGGACCCAGGATACCAGCTTCCTCCACCCCCTGAGGCTGCCAACACCCTGGGGCCGGAGAACAGAGCACTGCAGCATGAGGAAGCCTTGGTCCTTGGAAGGCTTGGTGAGGCCAAGGCTTAGACCAGGGGATGTCCTGTGCTCAATCTGAGTGCTTTACTGCTGATTCAGCGCCTGATTTAAACTAGGCGAGTACGAGCGTCACTGCCCACATGGCCTTGGTTTCGCTGGCCGAGTCCGTGGAGGATGAGGCTGTGTCAGTGGCGCAATCTGGTTGGAACACATGGCACAGGTTACCTCCCCAAGCCCGTGGGATGACGTAGGCTGGGGGTGTTGGAGTAGAAGGGGTGACACCATCTCTGGCTTCAAATCTGAGAGAATTATTACCATTACTACTCATAAGAGCTACCCTGTTTTGGGAACTTGCTACATAGCAGGCAGTGTGCTAAGAGCTCTGTGTACATCAGGGGTTCCCAGCCTCCGGATCTAATGCCTGATGATCTGAGGTGCAGCTAATGTAGTAATAATAGAAATGAAGAGCACAGTAAGTCTAACACGCTTGAATCATCCTGAAACCATCCCTCAGCCAGGTCCATGGAAAAATTGTCTTCCTTGAAACTGGTCCCTGGTGCCAAAAGGGTTGGGGACCACGGCATATATGACCTCAGTGATGCCACCCAGCTACTCAATAAGATAGAAACTGGTAATATCCCCATTTTACAGATGAATAAACAGAGGCCCAAGTTTGTTGTGATAGTTTGGGTGCTTATTCAGCAGATCTTTGATTCCACTCCCAGCATGGGTGAGGTGTATTTCCCTGACCTGTTGATGTTGAACTTGGCCATGTAACTCATTGTGGCCGGTGCAATGTTATGGATGTGACATGAGCAGTGGTTTGAAGGTGCTGATTGGTTCCACTTGGCTCGTACTCTCCTGTCATTTCCATGGGAACATGCTCTGTGTAGACGCTGGTTTTAGAATGCAAAGAGACCCAGAGAGCAGGCTTGAATCTGACTCTCAGCCTGAAGCAGAGGCTCTTAGCCAAGCCCTGCTTTGACTGCCTAAATCACGGCCAACCTGCAGACCCATGAGTGTGGCAATACACATGTATGACTGTAAGTTACTGCGTTTTGAAGTACTTTGTTATGCAGCATTTCTGTGGCCATAGCTGACCAATCCAGTTGCATGATCAGTAGTGACTGAGCTGAGATTTAAACTGAAGTGGTTCTGACCAGAAAATGTAAATTGAACCCTTATGCTCTGCAGTCTATCAAATCAGAAAACGTAGGTGAAGTTTTTGGCAGGGTGCAAGGCCCTTCATCAATAGTTATATGTAACAACATTAATATTTGTATTCTCATTATTGCCATCTGTAAAGAGCCAAGGAAACCCAAAGCATCATGGGCTGCTGGTAGGGCCGTTGTCCGCAGTACTGGAGGAAGGGCCCTAGGGGCACTATGGCTCCTATCTGGATTTTGGAGCACAGCCAGAGTTACGCGCTGGTGGCTGAGATGTCTGAGCGGTCTCCACCCGATTCAGTGTCCCCATGGGGATGAGGAGCAGGAGAGAAGCATGGGCTCAGGAGTCAGATCTTGGTTGCTGGCTTGCTGGCTGTACACTTGGGGCAGTTCCCTCTTTCTGAGCCTCAGTTTTCTCATCTGTTAAATAGGAGTGAAGGTCAAAGTTTCCTTGTAGGACTGTCATGAGGATCAAATGCGATTGTTACTGAGGAGGCTTAGCAACCAACCAACCAAAAACATACATACATACATACCTATGTACACAGACTAGGGAGCCAAGAGGACTTGTCCTTGGAGCCCATGTGCAGTGCTCCAGGGGTCACCCGGGCACTTTGGGAGAACTGGGGGCTGTGAGTGGTACAGGCTGGGGCTGGAGAGAATGGCCCTTCTGTGGCTGTTGTGGTGACTCCACCATGACCCTTGGGATGGTTTCCTTCAGGTCTGGGAGAGTTAGCCAATGCCCCTGAATCTGGCCCTGGCAGGCAGAGACCTCCCCAGTACACACGCACCCCAATCCTGGTGCAGCCAACACAGCCTGGCCTGCCTGGCCTTCAGGGGTCACTTGAAGTGCCCGGTCCAGCCTGGCACCCAGGGTCCCCTGCTCACCCCAAACTCCTATGCCAGCACCTCAGACCTTTGCAGGGGATTAGCTGTGCCCCTGATTGGCATGCTTTTTCATATTTGAATAATAAAAAGAGCATCGTGGCCCCTGGCCTCCCTTCAATGTGCCGAGCGCCCTCCCTCAGCTCTTCTCCCAGCTCCCAGGTCTTAGTTTTAAGTGACTTCCTGTGGAAGTTGTCCCAGATCCCCGTAGACTAGCATACACCTCACAGTTCCCTGCCTTTCCTGCTATTCTCTTCCCTCCACATGCCTCTCTCTCTTCCCACCGCTGCCAATACTGCCTGTTCTTACTATAGTGGGAATGACTTACTCTTGTCTACAGCAGAGGCAAAGACAAGCGGGGGAGAAGAATGTTTCTCAGGCACCTGCTGCTGCCAGGCGTTGCGCACACATGACCTCATTTTGTCCACACCAAAGGTTGGCTGTGAGAGGGATTATCCCCACTGAGTGGATGAGGAAACTGAGGCTTAGAGAGAGGAACCCAGGGCAGCCTGACACTGACATCTGGCCCCCCGACCCCTCTCACTCCTGGGTCCCCAGCACCCTGTGCCCTGAGGCCCGGCTCACCCCCTCTCTTAATTGTAATTCAACTACTTGTGATATTTTGGTACCAATTAATATTGATTTTACAATTGGTTTACGGAGATGTTGTTTTATTACTAATATATTTAATGTGCAAATCAATAAGAACACTTGCTTGGCCCTCTCCCTGGAAGGTAATAAAATCAAATATCTCAGGGGTAAAATGCTATCCGAGCCGTGAATGGCAAAGCAGATGCTTAATGTAATAGTTAAAGACGAGGCCGGGGGCTTGGCAAAGCCCATCTGCCCCCAGCCGGCTCTCAAGGCTGCCAGCGAGGGGCCCCCTGGGCTCTAGACCTGCTGGGGAGGCTGTGCTGTGGTTGTCTTGGGCTGTGATGCAGAGGCGGGGACTGAGGGGGACCGGCAGGGGCCCACTGTTTTGGGGGAGCTGCTGTGCGTAGGCCTGCTCTCACTGCCTGTCCTTGTCTTCCCCTCCCTCCCCTCTCTCCTCCCTCTTTCCTTCCCCCCCAACCCCCGCTTCCTTTCTGTTTATTCACTCTTTCATTCACTTAGTTGTTCATCTGATCATTTGTTTGCTCTCATATTTTCCCCTCCATCCCTCCCTCCATCCAATGTTTCATTCATTTGTTCAGTGACTCTTTGGACTTCTGTTCGTTCCTTCATATATTTGTCTGTCATTTGATTGTTCATTCATTCATCCACTCTTGTATTTAGTCTTCAATTTGTTGGTTTGTTCCTTCACTGATTTGTTCAGTCACCCAGCAGCTATGAACGGAGCACTCACTCTGTGAGTGGCTGTTGCCGTGGTTGGGGTGGGCCTTTGGACCAGGTGCGTGGCCCCTGCCCACCTCCTGGAGTCACGGTCAGATAAGGGAGCTGGCTGCCTTTGTTCTGCTCCACCCCCCTTCCCTGTCTCCCGTGTCCAGTGGCAAAGGCTGGAGCAGAGGGACACTGAGGTGCCTTTGTCCCTTGGGGCCTTCCTATACTCAGCGTTTCCAGAGCACCCACCATGCCCATGTGGGAACTGTCCTCACCTCCTAACTAGGGAAAGAGGCCCAGAGACGTGAAGGCATGTACTCAAGCTCATACAGGTGTAGACATTAGAGCTGGGATCTGAATCTGGGTCTGTGTGACTCTGAAGTCTGTGCTTTCCCTGTCACTGAGGCAGGGTGGTTGGGGCACAGACCCTGGGGCCAGACCTGGGTTCTAATCTTGCTCCTGCCCCCACCAGCCTTGGTACCCTCCTCCGTGAGAGTGGGTCTAATCATGGCAGTGAGCTCTGACTTGTGAAGGGTGTGGAGCGGCGACCTACCAGGGTCGAATCTTCTGGATGTGGCTGTTGGCAATGAACAAGTCCTTTCTGAGACTCTGCTTGTTAGGAGGCTGTGGCATGCCTTCGGGTCAGGAGGAGTCTATGTACAGCCTTCTGGGACAGAACATGTCACAACTCCCCCTCTTCTGGGGTCCTCTAAAGCCCAGATCTACTTGGGTACAGGGATGGAGGTGGGCATGGGGGCAGGGAGCTGGAGCCCGGCTCCCCTGCTGTGATTTATAGGGGAGCTGGTAATGAAGCTGGCTGGCAGTAAATAATCAGACATGAAATCTTACCATTTAATTAACCAAATAAATGACCAAGGGCCCTCGGAAGAAGGGAGTCCTGGCCACTGTGGAGTCAGATGCTGCTGTGGGCTTGGCGTGGAACCATTCACTTGCTCTTCATTCATTCATTCATTCATTTGCATCATTCATTCCCATGGGCACAGCCTTTGCTGTTCCAATGGAATGTTATCATACCCATCTTGCAGACGGGAAGCTGAGGCCCAGAGAGAGGAATGGATTTGCTGAGAGTTCCAAGGGAGTCAGTAAGTGACCTGGGATTTGATCTTGTGGCTGCTGAACCCAGGGGTGCAGCCCACAGTCCTCCTCCTTGTCTAGATCTGTCCTTCTGTCTAGATCCTTCTGTTGCCCTCTTTGCCCAGAAAGGCCTCCTGGGCTGCTGTTGCCCTAGGTGCCACCGAGTGACCCCAGATCTTGGGAAGCTGGGGCAGAGCTTGGTCCCAAGCCTTCCTTGCCTCTCTTCGACCTGCATGGGTGGAGAATTTTTTCAATTAAAGACAACACCAACCCATACCTCCAAGTGTAATTTCTATATAAATTTGCTCCCTTGGTGGGAAAAAAAAGAGTCATAGGGCGATGGGAGGACTGGCTCCAGGAGCAAACAGAAAAGTCTCAGTGAGTGAGTGTGTGTGTGTGTGTATTTGCATGTGTGTGTGTGTATGTGCGTGTGTGTGAAGGAACTCTGCGAAGGGCCAGCTTTTGTTTTTCTTTCTTTGTTTCTTAGGGGTCAGCCCCTGACTTTCAGTCACTCCTCCCCAGCCTTCTGTATAATGGGTACATGCAGCTAATTAAATAGAGGGCGGAGAAGAAAGTGGGAACAGAGAGGAGAAGAAGCCAGGATACATGCCCTAGTGTCCTGATTTTGTTGTTCTGGCTTTTTTCTTTCTCTGTTTCTTTTTTGTTGTTTTTATCATTTCTTTGGGTATTTTTTTTTCAGTGCCTTGTTCTTAACTTGAAAGGTAGCTAACATTTTGGAGCCCTTTGCATGTACCAGAGAAGAGTTGCATGTAATGATCTCATTTGGTCTTCACAACAGCCCTGTAGAGTGAGTAGTCTTAGTATCTCCATTTTCCAGCTTAGGCTTGTAAGGCCCAGAGAGGGGCAGTGACATCCCCAAGGACACACAGCTCATTAAGTGGCCCACCTGGGACTGAAGTCATGTTTGTCTGAGCCCAAACCCATGTTCTTTGTCCGCTTTATTTGCTGTTTTCCTGTTTGTGAACTGGCAGGGTCAGAGCAGCCTTTGACCCTGGGAAATGGACAATTCCTGCAGGTTCAAGAAGAAGGGATAGTGTGAGTGGGAAAGAAGATGGGTCAGATGGAGAAGGTGGGGGCCGCCCACTGTAGTCTGGCTTTGGCTGCACCAAAGCTTTGGTTGGGGGTGTGTTCTGTGTGAGACAATCTGGCTTTGTGCCATGACTCTACTGCCCACTTTCTTTGTGGCCCTGGACAAGTCCCCTCCCTTGGGTGAGGGATCACAGTGGGGCCCACCTTCCAAGGTTGGGGAGGGGATTACATGAGATCATTCAGGTCTGTGCTCAGCAGAACATGCCAGATGCACAATAAGTGCCAAGTAAACGAGAGCCAATATTGTTTCTCTAGTGTCAAGACTGTGAAGAAGCTGAGCGCCGAATGTTTCTCTAGTATCAAGACTGTGAAGAAGCTGAGTGCCGAAGAACGGATGCTTCTGAACTGTGGTGTCGGAGAAGACTCCTGAGAGTCCCCTGGACTGCAAGGAGATCCAACCAGTCCATTCTGAAGGAGATCAGTCCTGAATGTTCATTGGAAGGACTGATGCTGAAGCCGAAACTCCAATATTTTGGCCACCTGATGCGAAGAGCCGACTCATTTGAAAAGACCCTGATGTTTGGAAAGATTGAAGGCAGAACGAGAAGGGGATGACAGAAGATGAGATGGTTGGATGGCATCACCAACTCAATGGACATGAGTCTGAGTAATCTCCGGGAGTTGCTGATGGACAGGGAGGACTGGTGTGCTGCGGTCCATGGAGTCGCAAAGAGTCGGACACAACTGAGTGACTGAACTGAACTGAACTGAGTATCAATATTCTACAGAAAGTAAAAGTGAAAGTCGCTCAGTCATGTCCGACTCTTTGTGACCTCATGGACTATACAGTCCTTGGAATTCTCCAGGCCAGATTACTGGAGTGGGTAGCCTTTCCCTTCTCCAGGGGATCTTCCCAAGCCAGGGATCACACCCAGGTCTCCCACATTAATACAAAGTCTTTTTTTTTTTTTTTTGCAGGATTATTGTATGAATTTGGGCTTGTATGAATTGTATTGTATTGTATGAATCAGAGATAATATATTCAAAATGCCTAGACAATCACCTGGTATGCGCTGGGTGCTTCACAAACATAGAGCTTATTTCTTTCTTGTAAAACATATATTTATTTAGGTGCATATACACACTGAACAAAGTCTGGGAGGAGAATTACCAAAATGCCAACAGCGATTTCCCTCTACCCCCAGGATTTCAGCTCGTATTTTTCTTTTGTGTGATTTTTCTGTGTTTTCTGCATCTTTAGCCACAAGGAGATGTCGTTTTTGCACCTGGAAAACCAGAACCAACAGAAGCTGCCACAGCCAGGCCAGCGGGGCCCTCCCCCACCCAGTGCCCCGGCAGAGGGTGCTCATATTCCAGGAGAAGGGGACCGAGAGCTGCCCTGTCCTCCATGACTGAAAGCCCTGGACCCCTGGGCCCCTGGGTCTCAGCACTTTCAGTTCAGTTCACTGGTATTTCCAGCTCAGGCCCCTCGCCTCAGGCATCCACTGAGGGATGTCCAGGGTGGGTCTATGACCAGGAGACACTCCTCACGCTTCCTTAAAGCTGAGGACACCTCCAGGGCAGCCACCATGGTTCCAGCCCCCGCCCCCCCAACCTCAGGCACACCCTGGTTTCTTCCTTCCCACCCCAGTACGACCCTGCCCCTCCTTGCCAATTGGCATATGGAATGTGGAGACAATAGAAGCTGAGTGTAACCACTGTTTACAGAAAAAAAAATGGTACAAGATTTATTTATTGGAAGGTGACTGAGGAATATGAATTCTACACTCCATTTAAAATGCTTTTTATTTCTCTCAGCCTTGGGGCTCAGAGTACATCTAATTTCACCCACAGCTATAATTCTCTACCAAACAGTTCCTGCTGCTCCTCTGGGGTCCCCAGGATCCAAGTTAGTTTATGTCTGCCACTGCTGAGGCGCAGGCAGGGGCAGCGACGGCTACGTGCCAGTGTGCACGGGGCCCTCCCGCCCGCGCCACCCCCCGGCCCTGAGGTGCAGGCCTCTGCGCCCAAGACGGGCTGGGCCCGACTGGGTCCACACGGTGCCCGTGGCACCAGGCCCCGAGCCTTGGGCTGGCCTGAACGCGAGCAGGCGAGCCGCCCATATCTCACGCTGGACGTGTTGATTGCTCCAACCTCAGAGCTAACAGACAATTAGTTTGTTAGTATATTTATCCCGTGAACATTGGAGCCTGTGATTACAAATCCAATAGTGGGATTGTGGCAGCATTTGGAGCTAAATCTGTGCTCTAGGCCTGATGGTGTCAGCCATGGGGGTGGGGACAGCGGCTGGGGAAGGGGAGACATCTAGGTGGCCTTGTCTGCCTGTCCCTGTGGCTGTTTTTTTTTTTTTTTTCCAGTTGCTTGTCTGTCTAGATGTGCTTCAGCCAGCTTGTCTGTCTGGCCCCTTGCTGGCCTTCCTGCCTGGCACTCTGCCCTTCCCTCTATACCAGCCCCGGGGCTGCAGAAGCACCTTGGAAGATGCCACAGCTCGAGTTGCTGATGTTCTACCTGGAGAGACAGGGACACCCATGCTGGTGATCAGTGGGATTGGTGGGGAGAGCACCGTGGGGTCTCAGGGAGGAAGGTGCTATCTCTGCTAGAAGGTCAAGGAGGCCCCTGTGGGCGCTGGCCAGTAGCGGTTCCCTCTTTCTCTCCCTTGTCTTTTTCAGCATCTTTCCTCAGGGCTCCCCTATCTTGAACACAAAACCCCAACCCCTCCCTAGGATACCCACCTCATCTCCCCACCATCATAGTGTTCTTCACTTGTGCAGATTTGGACCACTACCCTCAATCCCTTCTTTGGTGCCCAGTAGATCCAGTTGCCCCTGGAGATGCTGTAATGGACATTTGTCCTTCCCACCTCTTAGCCCCCTGGGTACCCCTGGACTCCCTTCCCTTTGTGACTTCTTGAGCTTTCCATGGCCCAGCAGCCCCTGGACTGGGCTCCATCCCCTCTGAATGAGTCTCCCCAACTCCCTTGGGTCCCTCTTGTTCAGCTGGCTTCTTAACTGAAGCTGACCCCTGGGGCCAGTTCTCTAGCCCCTGCCCTGCTGTCTCTCCTTACCTGTAGGAGCCCCTTCCTCCCATCAGAGCATCCACTGACCCAGCCTCATCCCCCCAGCCCCATAGAGATCCCCATATCTCTGCCTCAAGCCCCAGGCTCTCCCATAGATCTGGGTTTTCTAGGCTCTTCATCCCACTGTGGCCCTCAACTCTGGGTCCAGCCAGCCCCAACACCCCACTGACCATCAAGCTAGACCCTGGGGGTGGTTGGTCATCTTTTATGAGACCTTCTGCTTTGCCCCCAGCTAGGGAGTCACCCTGGAGAAGGCAATGGCACCCCACTCCAGTACTCTTGCCTGGAAAATCACATGGACGGAGGAGCCTGGTAGGCTGCAGTCCATGGGGTCGCTAAGAGTTGGACACGGCTGAGCGACTTCACTTTCACTTTTCACTTACGTGCATTGGAGAAGGAAATGGCAACCCACTCCAGTGTTCTTGCCTGGAGAATCCCAGGGACTGGGGAGCCTGGTGGGCTGCCATCTATGGGGTCGCACAGAGTTGGAAACGACTGAAGCGACTTAGCAGCAGCAGCAGGGAGTCACCCAGGCCTGTCAAGTTCTCTTCTAATGCTTCCACATCTGTTCTTTTCTCTTCCTGTCACTGTCCTTAGTCAGCCACAGACATTTCTCCCTGGCTTGTCTTCAGCAGCCTCTCCATTGGCCCCTCAGCCCAGGAGCATGCCCTGTAAGCCCTGGAATTTATCCAGATATCCTGAACCTCAGAGGGGAACACAGGCAGATCTGTAAAATGGGGATAATAACTCTCGCCTCTTAGGGAGGTTGGTAGGAGTTAATGAGAGCTCAGTGATTTTTAGCGGCCAACATGTATTAAGCTTTTGCTGTGTGTCTAGAGCCCTGCTGGGCTTCCGTGATGGCTCAGCAATAATAAACCTGCCATATTGGAGACACAGGAGGTGGGGGATTCAATCCCTGGGTCAGGAAGATCCCCCAGAGAAGGGAATGGCAACATACTCCAGTATTCTTGCCTGGGAAATCCCATGGACAGAGGAGCCTGGCAGGCTAGAGTCCATGGGGTTACAAAGAGCTGGATACAACTGAAGAGACTGAGCATGAGCACCCTGCCAGGAAATTTACCTGGTGGTCTTATTTCATTTTCACAAGAACTTTGTGAAATAGTTAATCTGTTCATCTGCCATTTTGCAGACGTGGAAACTAAGACTCAGAGTTAAAGCATGTGCCCAAGGTCAGAAGATCGTAACTTGTCGGGGGAGGATTTCAGTGTGGGTCTGCGTTATTCCCAGGCTGTGCTCTCAACGGCTGTCTGTGCTTCTCAGGGGTGCCCGTTCCAGCACCGGCCCCATACCTGGCCCTCAACAGTGGTCGACTACTTTTCTTTTAAGGTCTGGAGCTTTCTGAGGGCGCTGTAGGGCTCTTGCGGTTTGTGAAGAAGAATTTCAGGGCACTGACTAGGGCTTAGACTCTCTTCCACCAAAATCATTGTCTTTTTCTTTTTTTTAAAGACATAATTCTCACACTGTAAAATTCACCTTTTAAACATGGGCATTCAGTGGTTTTTAAAATTTATTATTTTTACTTAAAAATTTTTTATTATTTATTTGGCTGCATCAGGTCTTAGCTGTGGCACGTGGGAGTGTCAATCATCCTTGAGGCATGTGGGATCTTGTTTTAGTTGGGGCATGCACGAACTTTTAGTTGCAACATGCACGAGATGTGTAGGATCTAGTTCCCTTACCAGGGATTGAATCCAGGCCCGCTGCATTGGGAGAGTGGAGTCTTAGCCACTGGATCACCAGAGAAGTCCTAGTGGTTTTTAGTATATTTACAAGGTAAATAGAAGGGGCTTCCCCAATGGCTCAGTAGGTGAAGAATCTGCCTGCAATGCAGGAGGCACAGGAGACATGGGTTTGATCCCTGGGTTGGGAAGATCCCTGGAGGAAGAAATGGCTATATACTCCAGTATTCTTGCCTGGAGAATCCCATGGACAGAGGAGCCTGGCAGGCTATGTCCATAGGGTCACAAAGAGTCAGACACGACTGAACACATAGCATACACAGACAGAATTTCTGGGGTTTACAGTCTAAACCTATGTGTGAGTCCTCTGCCTGTAAATGTCTGACCCTGGGTGAACCAACTGCTTCTCTAATATCAAGAATTTTATCTACAAAATGGAAGTGATAATAGCACCTACCTCATTGGTTTTGTTGGAAAATCAACTGGGATAATGTATGTAGAGCACAGACCCTGGCACACAGTCTATGCCAGGGATTACGACTTCATTTTTGGACCATTTCTCAGTCCACTGTGGATCCTAGTCTGGGATAGTCCAGGGACAGGGAGCTTGAAGATGCCCTCAGGGCAAAGGAGTAGGTCTGCCTTTCCACTTCTCAACAGTCTGTTCTATAAAACAATTTCTTGAGATCTAGAACTTACCGATAAATCAATAATTCTGATCCCATGTAGTCCCAGTCTCCAGATAAATGTCCTCTTGCATCTCCTGGTTAGACTGTGAAAGGGTCAAGTGTGTGGTGTGGATGAGCCCCAGCCAGCACCCTGAACAGAGACTTGCTGCTGTCCGTGGTGCTGATAGCTTTCAGGCCTGCTGCTCACCTTGGAGATGTGGCTACTCAGGGACTAGAGGGAATGTCTGAAAGCTTTGTGTGTGTGTGAATGCATGGGAGTGTGTTTACGTGTGTGTGTGTGTGTGTGCATGTGTGCACGCAGGATTGTGCACACATGTGTGGGGTGGGAGGGACGTGGATCAGATAGCAATTGACCTCCATAAGGTCAAAGAATGTTCAAACTGCCTTACAATTTTGCTCATTTTACTTGCTAGAAAGGTAATGTTCAAAATCCTCAGGTTAGACTTCAGCAGTACATGAACCGAGAACTTCCAGATGTACAAGCTGGATTTAGAAAAGGCAGAGGAAGCAGATATCAAGCTGCCAACATCCATTGGACCACAGCGGGTGGGGGCGGGAAACAACAAGGGAATGCCAGAGAAACATCTATTTCTGATTCATTGACTATGCTAAAGCCTTTCACTATGTGGATTAAAACAAACTGGAAAATTCTTAAAGATATGGGAATACCAGATCACCTTACCTGAATCCTGAGAAACCTCTTTGCAGGACAAAAAGCAACAGTAAGAACCAGACATGGAACAATGGACTGATTCAAAATTGGGGAAGAGTATGTCAAGGTTGCATATTGTCACCTTGCTTATTTAACTTATATGGCAGAGTATATCATGTGAAATGTCAGGCTGGATGAATCGCAAGATGGAATCAAGATTGCCAGGAGAAATATCAACAACCTCAGATATGCAGATGATATCACTCTAATGGCAGAAAGTAAAGAGGAACTAAAGAGCCTCGTAATGAAGGTGAAAGAGGGGAGTCCAAAAGCTGGCTTAAAACTCAACATTCAAAAAACTAAGATCATGGCATCCAGTCCCATCACTTCATGACAAATAGATGGGGAGAAAAAGAAAACAGTGACAGATTTTATTTTCTTGGGCTCCCAAATCACTACAGGTGGTGACTATAGCCATGAAATTAAAAGACACATGCTCCTTGGAAGAAAAGCTATGACAGACCTACACAGCATATTAGAAAACAGACATCACTTTGCTGACAAAGGTCTGTGTAGTCAAAGCTATGATTTTTCTGGTAGTCATGCACATATGTGAGAGTTGGACCATAAAGAAGGCTGAGCACTGAAGAACTGAT
Source organism: Bos javanicus (assembly GCF_032452875.1). Taxonomy (NCBI): domain Eukaryota; kingdom Metazoa; phylum Chordata; class Mammalia; order Artiodactyla; family Bovidae; genus Bos; species Bos javanicus. Next base: position 96,620,300 of record NC_083878.1, read on the forward strand.
GCTTTCAAATTGTGGTGATGGAGAAGACTCTTGAGAGTCTCTTGGACAGCAAGGAGTGCAAACCAGTCAATCCTAAAGGAAATCAACCCTGAATATTCATTGGAAGGACTGATGCTGAAGCTCCAATACTTTAGCCACCAGATGTGAAGAGTCGACTCTGGAAATGAATTTGGGCAAATTCTGGGGGACAGTGAAGGACAGGGAAGCCTGATGTGCTGCAGTCCATGGGGTTGGAAAGAGTCAGACAGGACTGAGCAACTGAACAACAGCAAGGCAACTTAGGACTCCTCCTTCAATCCTGCAGGCAATGGAGACCCTGAGCCAGGATGAATAGAGGTTGGCTGGAGGAAGAGTAACTGCCCCAACCTTCTAGGAATTCCTCTCTATGCTAAGAGAACCTGAGAAAAGCCAATTCCCAGTCTTTTCAGTGGTTGGGACCATACAGTGCCTTATTATAGCAGGTTGTAGGGGACACTGCTCTAGTCTTCTCTAGTGTTAGTTGTTCAGTAGTGTCTGACTCTGCGACCTCAGGGACTATAGCCCACCAGGCTCCTCGATCCATGGAATTCTCCTGGCAAGAATACTGGAGTGGGTAGCCATTCCCTTCTCTAGGGGAGCTTCTTGACCCAGGGATCAAACCCAGGTCTCCTGCATTGCAGGCAGATTCTTTACCATCTGAGCCACCAGGGAAGCCCAGTCTTCCTCTGGTCGGGGACCAAATGAGAGATGGAGCCCCATCAGCTCTTAGCAGTGTCCTCTGGGCCTTGTCTTGGAGCAAGTGAGGGTCGGCAGGGTGTGACATCAGGGCTTTCTTCACCTGCCCACGAGATTTGTGATCTGTCTCCTGTCTCTGTGTCTAACTTCAGGGCTAAAGACTATAGCTTCTCTTCCTTCCCCTTCTGGAGAAACTTGGTTTGTGGGCTGGGCCCCCTGATTTAATTCAAGTCCCTGGTGATGTGGGAGCAGGTCCCCAGACTAGCCTGCCTTCCTGTGGCTAGGACCCCCTCACTGGGGGTTGCCAGCATTTCCCCAGGATCTGGGAATCGGGCTGGGTCACTCTGATCTGGTGTATGTCTGGGAAAGCACTCAATGCCCCAAACCAGCAACTCTGAGACCCTGCCATCCCACCTGAGATCACTTTAGACATACGCTGTAGTCACATTTGTTTCATTCTTAGCTATTCCTGTGCCCATCTGTCCCTGATTCCTGCTGGGAACTTCTTGATTGCTGGAAAGCTGAGGCTACACAAAATAAACTCTTCTCTTTCCCCATTGCCATGGTTCTCTCATCCTCATCTCACATTGGGATGCTTGCCTTTGGGGATGGGGTTCATTTCCCCCACACTTTCTCTAATAGTTAAAAAACAATTTTTAGAAAACCCCCCAAAAGACTTCATGATCCATTAGCAGGCTATAGGACAGACCCAATAGGATGCGTGTGTCTGTTTTGGTGACTGCGAGAGACGCTTGATATACGGTTATTTTTATGTATGTGAGATGTGACTCCATATGGGGCTAAATCTGTATGTTCTTTCTCTGTGGTTGTGTGTGTGCATGTGCACGACGTGTGTGCAAGAGAAAGAGAGCTGTCTCCTTGGGTGAGACAAGATCATGTCAAGAAATAAGTCTCAGTCTCTTTCTCTCCTTTTCCTCTCTCTCTGCTTTGTGAATACACATTTATGCGTATCATCTGTTTTCCTAAAAGCTCGGAGTGCAATGTGCTGGGTGTGGCTGTGTGTCCTCTCCCAACATAAGCTATATCCATGTACACGGGCCGTGGCAAGTGTGTGTGTACGTGGGGGCCGTGCCCATCATTTAGGTTCCTGTCTCTCTGCCTCTCCGTCTCATGCAGCGAGCATACGCCAGTGTCTGTGGGGATGTGATCCTGACATCCTGCCAGAAACCAGTTCCCTTCACCGAACCAAGTTGCCGACTTTTCCCCCGGAATGGCAAAGTTGTTTCTTTGAAACGCTTCCAGCACCTGGCTTAATAGACCTTCCTGTGAGCATATTCCCAGTTCCGCACTGCTCCCCAGTGACTGGGGACCTTTTGTCAAGCACATATGAAATTAAGTGAAATAAAAATCATATTAAAAATTATTACCATCTAACAGCCATTAGTCTGCACACTGCTGTCAGCCTGTGATGGATTCCTCACTTACTTCAATGAATGTTCTAACGACAGTGATAAAATCACTCAGAAAAAATAGAATAAACTGTTAACCCTCTCCCCATCGACACTTGTTTTTCTTTGAGAAAAATACAATAAGAGCTCTTAGTAGAAGAGATTGAGCCATATGTGACTCTTTATTTTCTTTAAAAATATTTCTTTATCTGGCTGCATCGAGCCTCTGTTGGGGCACGTGGATTCCGCCACTGTGGCCCATGGGCTCTCTATTTGTTATGAGCAGGTATAGTGCCCTCCCCACAGGTTGTGGGATCTTAGTTCCCTGACCAGGGATCCAACCTGAATCCCCTGCATTGCAAGGCATCTTCTTAACTGCTGGACCACCAGAGAAATCCCCACATGTGACTCTTCAGACAGAAAAGTGAGCTGGGTGTGGGACGCTAGCTTTGACCTCCTAATTTTGAGAGAGAATTTTGCTCTAGACTCTAGACATCAGCCCTACTTTCTGAGCTCTGAGTTGAGATTTGGATTCTGGTTGAATTGGTCTGAGTCAGGTCAGGTGGGGCTTAGTCCTTGTACTTTAAAGTAGGTTAATTTATTTAGAAAGATTTATTATACATCTGCATCTGATGGGAAGGCCCAGGTGGACCATTATGTGTATCTGGGCTGAGGCAGTGACCAAGGGGATGGGGAGACCAGGCAAATTAGAAAGATGCCTTAAAGGTAGAAAAGACAGGATTAGCTAGTGGGTTTTATATGAAGTAGAGAGAGTGAGGTATCATGATGTTAATTGTGGAAGTGACTAGAAGTTGTTGTTCAGTTGCCCAGCTGTGTCTGACTCTTTGCAACCCCATTGACTGCAGCACGCCAGGCTTCCCTGTCCATCACCAACTCCCAGAGCTTGCTTAAACTCATGTCCATTGAGTTGGTGATGCCATCCAATCATCTAATCCTCTGTCATCCCCTTCTCCTCCTGCCTTCAATCTTTCTCAGCATCAAGGTCTTTTCCTATGCGTCAGATCTTTGCATCAGGTGGCCAAAATATTGGAGTTTCAGCATCAGTCCTCCCAATGAACATTCAGGACTGATCTCCTTTAGGATTGACTGGTTTGATTTCCTAGCTGTCCAAGAGATTCACAAGAGTCTTCTCCAACACCACAGTTCAAAAGCATCAATTCTTTGGCACTCAGCCTTCTTTATGGTCCAACTCTCACATCCATACATGAGTACTGGAAAATCCATAGCTTTGACTATATGCACCTTTGTCAGCAAAGTGATGTTTCTGCTTTTTAATATGCTGTCTAGTGGGGAACTAGAGGTTAGAGGACATGATTCACTGAAGTACGGAACAGACAGTCCTTCTTTAGTGGGAGAGAAGAGCTCAGTAGTGAGTTCACTGTTTGGGGAGCCTCTGGGTTAACCAAAGTGGCTGCAGAGAAGCTGCTGGACTCCTGGATCTGTGGTCTCTGAGAGGGTTTGGGCTGGAGAGACAGATCCAGGTGTCTTTGGCCCTCAGGTCAGAGGAGAAGCCAGGGAGTGGATGAGACAATCCAGGGAGTGTGTGGAAAGAGGAGAGTCCCAAAGACAGTACCTTGAGGACAACTGTCCGTCGAGAAGGTCCCAGCAGGAGACAGAGGAGTGGCTGGGGAGGAGAGGAAGGTGTGATGTCATGGAGCTCCAGAGGGGAGAGGGTTTCACAAAAAGGGAAGTGGTGGGTAAAGTGAAATGATCCAGAAAACCAGTTAGGCGCTGATAAATGTTGATGGCAACATGGAGGTACTGGGGACAATTCTGAGGGAGGAGGGAGAAGGAAGTGAGATGGAGAGGTAGGTACCCTCGCAGGCAGAGCCCCTCTTCCCGAAGAGAAGGTCCCTGAGGAAACCATTCCCTCTGGCTCCGTTTACTGAAACGCAGAGGGGTGAGCCTGCAGACCTCCTAGAGTCTCTCCACCGGGATCAGAGATGCAGGCTGGCTTTGTTCTGGTCCGCTGGGCCCTGCCTTTGCCTGCGGGAATACAGTGTGGAGCCTTCCTGGTGTCTCTCGGTGACCCTCTGGGGTGGAGGCACATGAGGGAGGGGCTTCTACCTCAGACCTTGGGACCCTAATGGGTTCACAGGTTCTGCTGTTTCCTCCGGGGGGCTCACTGCTCCTTGGGTGAAGGTAGGGGGCCTTGAGGAAGGTGGCAGCGCCCAAGAGACGGTTCTGTGTGTCGGGGGAGGGTCTCTCTCCTGGTGGATGACCTGTCCCCGCCTCCCTCATTCATGAGGCTTGGCCCCTTCTCTGGGCTGAGAGATCTGAGTCCCTCCCCCTCCCCTGGAGCCTCCTTTGTGAGAGAGGCAGGCAGGGCACACCTGTTCACAGTGAACATGAGACACTCGGGGTGGTGGGAGGACAGGTGACCCAGCTGGGGTCACACCACCAGCCAGTGCAGGGCAGAGACCAGGGCTACTTGGAGAGGACAGATGGTCTTCCCCAGCTAGGCTGGAAGTGGTAGGCTGCTGGACATCCAACTCCCTCCCTTCAGCAGGGGACTGCTCCCCATGCCATTTTGGGGAAAGCGTGGACCTACATTCACTAGAAAAGTCAGCCAGGGAGGATGGGTGATGTGTCCGGGCTCTGCTTCTGCTGGAAACATGACAAGTAAGCACACACACGTGGCCACACCGATGGGACTCAGATTCTTTCATCCACTTTCCCCTTTTTGGCTTTCTAGGGCTGAGATGATGTCTCTCCTTTCAGACTCAAATAACCAAACCCACTCTATTTGGCTTAAGCTCAAAGGGGATTTATTTTCAAGGACAGGGAACACAGCCTAAGAACAGGGTCAGAGAACCCTGGGGGTCTCAGGCAGCCTCACCCTCCATCTCGCTCTGTGTCTGGAGCCAGATGGCCTGTTGGTTGAGCATCTCCGTGTACATCCATCTCATTCTTCTGTCTGAACTTGGCTCTCCCTGCTTCTCCAAGCCTGTGGACAAATGGGGCTGTGTCCTGAACTCTGCTTTCACGTCACCTGGGTGAGCCTTGTGTCCTGAGTACACATCCCACATTCCTGAGACTGAGAACCTGAGTGGCCCAGGCTGGATCAGGCGTTCACCTCTGGTCCAGTCAGCTATGGAAGGAGTAACATGTTAATAGTAATACTAATGGCAAAAAGGATAATGATGATGATGATGAGGTAAGCAGTGTAATTATCAGCCACGCTTACAGGTGAGACACAGAGAGTTGAAGAGGCACGCTCAAGGTCACACATCTAGAGTGTGGCTGAGTTGGACTTGGAACCCAGGAGTCTGATCCTGACATCTGTGAGCCTGGCTGCTGTACTGTACTGCCTCTTGAACATGGCAGCCAGGCCCATCCCTGGAAGGGCAACTTTTATTTTTATTCTTTACATATTTACTTATTTGGCTGAGCCTGGTCTTAGCTGTGGCATGTGGGATCTTTAGTTGTAGCACGTGAGATCTAGTTCCCTGACCAGAGATTGGACCCCCTGCTTTGGGAGTGAGCAATCTTAGCCGCTGGACCACCAGGGAAGTCCCTTGACAAGTTTTAGAATAAGAGGAGTCGGGACAGATAACTCTAGGGTTGTCTGCTACACTCAAGTTCAAAGACAGCAAAGATCAAAGAGACATGGGAGGGTGTCTGAAGCAGGATGTCCCCTGGTATTGATTGGGATTACAGAAAATTGGGCAGGCTCCAGCCCGAGACTCCGGAAAGAGACAAGCCTGGCAAACGGGGGGTGTCAGGCTTGGACCTGGAGGCTACAGGCAGAAACTCACGGGTACACCCTGGAGTGGAGTAGGGTATGAAATTCATGGCGCTTCCTTGACCTCCCAGCCGCACTCCAGGCTTGGGAGGCCCTGGGTCTGCCTCTCGGTCAGGCACTCGCTGGCTTAGGCCTGGGTGGGGTGGAGCCCCCAGGAAAGCTGACACTGCAGGCAGCTCGACTCCTGGCCCACCCCATGGTCTCCTGAACACAGCCCCAAGGCTGACCCCTTGTTCCAACTTACTGACCTGTCTCAGTCCACGCGTGTGAATGCATGTCTTCTTTGGATGTCCTCGGGGTACCCTTGTCACCCCTGAGGAGTCAGGACAACATGATGGGCTTGGAGTCAAAAAGACCTAGACTTGAATTCTGGTTCTATCACCACTAGCTAGGGGAGAAAACTTAAATCAATTCCTTCTGGGCCCTCTTTGCTCAGGTATGATGTGGGGAGGATGAGACATGTTCATGGGAGAAGGGACTAGATAATGTATGTCAAGTGCCTGCCATAGAGTAAATGCTCAATATATATGTAAAGGAAATCAACTCTGAATATTCATTGGAAGGACTGGTGCTGAAACTCCAATACTTTGGCCACCTGATGCAAAGAGCCAACTCATTGGAAAAGATCCTGATGCTGGGAAAGACTGAGGGCAGGAGGACACGGGGATGACAGAGGATGAGACAGTTGAATGGCATCATTGACACAATGGACATTGCCAGTGAGTTTGAGCAAACACTGGGATGATAGTGAAGGACAGGGAAGCCTGGCATGCTCCAGTTCATGGAGTTGCAAAGAATTGGACATGACTTAGCCACTGAACAACAACAATAATGATATTGAAATCAATCCTTTTGTCCAGAGCTTAAGTTGTGCCCCTTTCATTCCCAGAAACATGCCTCTTGTCGACTTCTCTGCTCTATGTGACTGGCATTGGCTCAAGTCTTTCATGAGATGCTGAGCAAAGGGGCTTTGTGGGGAAGAAGTTGGTGTCCCTTCTAGATGGCGTGGTCTCTGGAGAGACAGGCTCACAGCACACTCTCCAGAGACTGTCACGGTCCTCAGACAAGCTGGCCCCAGCCCATTCCCAATGCACAATGAGAATGCGTCCTGAGCAGCCCTGCGCCCGGACAGCCTCCAGACGGCTGCATTATCCTCCCATTTCAGACCCAGCAGCACCCCACCATCCTCTGATGGGAGGTGCTCGCACACCTGGCTCGAGGCAAAGCACAGGGCCTTTCTCCACATCGGCTTCTGGCCCCTGAGCCCACAGTTGCCTGTTTTAGTTTTCTGGAGCTGCTGTATCGAGTACCACAAAGTTGGTGGCTTAAAATGACAAAGTTTATTCTCTTCATTCTGGAGGCTGGAAGTCTGAAATCAAGGGTGTCAGGAGGGCCAGGCTCCCCCAAAGTCTCTTGAGAAGAATCCTTCCTGGCCTCTTCTTGCTCCTGGAGGTTGTTGGCAATCCTTGACACCCTCTGACTCACAGCTGCATCACTCCAGTCTCCGCCTCTGTCATCACTTGGCATTTGTCTCTCCTCTTCTTATAAAGATGCTAGTGAAATTGGGTTAAGGGTCCTCTCTAATCCAGTATGGCCCCATCTTAACTTGATTATACCCACAAAGGCTCTAGTTTCGTATAAGGTCATGTTCACAAGTACCACTGGTGTTAAGTGGTATTAACACTTTATCATACCATTTTGAGGGACACAATTTTACCCATAGCACCTTCTATGGGGTCCCTGAGACCCTGAGAGTGTCATACTGAGGACAGGGGCTCTGGTCAGAGGGAGACAAGGACAAAGGGGTAACTTTGCACCTTGGGAAGCAGGAGTTGGGTTAGGAAGGCGAGGGAGTAACCATTACCCCCCAAACCACTTTAGCTCTGGGGTCTGAGTCCCATTGCAGGAGGAATGATTAGAACTGTCAGTCCCAAAGCTAGAATAAAACTGCCCCTTCTGTCTTAGAAAAGTCATTATGCAGAGGTGGTGACCTCATCTAAGACCTTGGCCTGAGTATTCCTGGTGGGGTTTCTTGGGATGACTTTGGGATACAATTATGAGACTATTCCTGGGGCTGAGGTCCTCTGGACAGCTCCCCACTCATTCCTTCATCAAACATTCCAACACCAGGAGTTGCCACTAGCATGGGAGATGGCCTCATGGAGTAAGACTCAATCAACCGCTCCAGTGACCACTGCTAACTAGTGATAACTCATGTGTGTGTATGTGTGGTGTGTGTGTGTGTGGTGTGTATGTATGTGTGTGTCTAACAGAATACCTAATAGGGAGGCCTGATTTTGATTATGGGTTCAAGGAACTTAAGCAGAGACCTAATGGATTAAGAAAGAAGCAGGCAGGTAGGGAAGGGAAGGTGGGACAAAGTACTCTAGGGTGTGTGTGCTTAGTCATGTCCAACTCTTTGCGACTCCATGGACTATAGCCCACCAGGCTCCGCTGTCTATGGGATTCACCAGGCAAGAATACTGGAGTGGGATGCCTTCCTCCTGGGGCTCTTCCCAACCCAGGGATGGAACTGAGATCTCCCAAATTGCAGGCGGATTCTTTACTGTCTTAGACACCAGGTTGAGGTGAGGAGAGGTCATTTGAGATGGGGCTGCATCCATTATGGAATCTCCAGATAGGTGACAAAGGTCTGCAGAAGTTGTCATGTGATAGTGAGCCTGAGAGTATGACCAGGGACCTATCAACAGAGTTACTCCAGAGACAGGGACTCTGTCCCGCTTTGAGCCAGGTCACTGTCCAAGGAGGGCGGGGACTGGTGCTCAGTCCCTCAACCCTGTTCCTTTCACGTTGACAAGTCTGGAGATCTGTCTACTCAGGACCCAGAGCTCATGGCTGCCCTGAAATCAGAGAGGCTGCTGTGGCTGCAGAAAGCTGGGGGGCTGGGCGGGCCGAGGCAGAAGGGGACCTGGGATAACCAGGAGGCTGATTCAGTGGGGAAGGGAGGGCTTCAAGATGCCCCTCCCACCAAGACCTCCTGGGTAAAGTAGCTTGGATCCCTTGAGCCCACAGATCTACTGCCCTGACCAGGGTCCGCACAGAGTCTGCGTGGGGCTGAATCTGTAAAATCCCTGAAGTTGAAAGGGACAGCAAGAGCAGGGGTTGCACAGTGGGCTTGAGAGGTGGGACTGTGACCATCCCTGCGGGGCTGTGTGACCACTGGGCTCCACGTGACCTGGTTATCCCAACTCCATGAAGGGGCTGAGGACTTGGGCCAGAGACTAGAATTGAGCTGGTGGGAAACCACAGAGCCTCCTGGGAGGGGAAGGGGAGTTGGAGGGGTGTGTGTGGGGCAAGAAGATTCAGTGGGGCTGAAGCATCACACAGGGCTGTGGGAGGCCCTGGATTCTGCTGCCTCAGAGGGCTTGGGGATTCCTACACACTGAGAGAGGGGCATGGCTCTGCCCCACTCACCCTGGAACCTGGGGGTCAGGAAGGTTCCCATTCTCCTTGATCATAAGCAGTACAATGGAGTCAGATTTGGACTGCGCTGGGCTTTGCTGCTTAGATGCTGTGTGACCTGGGGCACAGGCTTATTTAACTTATATGCAGAGTACATCATGAGAAATGTTGGGCTGGATGAAGCACAACCTGGAATCAAGATTGCTGGGAGAAATATCAATAACCTCAGATATGCAGATGACACCACTCTTATGGCAGAAAGCGAAGAAGAACAAAAGAGCCTCTTGATGAAAGTGAAAGAGGAGAGTGAAAAAGTTGGCTTAAAACTCAACATTCAGAAAACGAAGATCATGGTATCTGGTCCCATCACTTCATGGCAAACAGAAGGGGAAACAGTGGAAACAGTGACAGATTTTATTTTGGGGGGCTCTGAAATCACTGCAGATGGCGACTGCAGTCATGAAATTAAAAGATGCTTGCTCCTTGGAAGAAAAAGCCAACTTAGACAGCATATTAAAAAGCAGAGCTATTACTTTGCCAACAAAGCTCTATCTAGTCAAAGCTATGGTTTTTCCAGGAGTCATGAGTCATGTATGGATGTGAGAGTCGGACTATAAAGAAAGCTGAGGGCCAAAGAATTGATGCTTTTGAACTGTGGTGTTGGAAAAGACTCTTGAGAGTCCCTTGGACTGCAAGGAGATCCAACCAGTCAATCCTAAAGGAAATCAGTCCTGACTATTCATTGGAAGGACTGATGCTGAGGCTGAAGCTCCAATACTTTGGTCATCTCATGTGAAGAACTAACTCATTTGAAAAGACCCTGATGCTGGGAAGGATTGAGGTGGGAGGAGAAGGGGACGACAGAGGGTGAGATGGTGGGATGGCATCACTGACTCAATGGACGTGAGATTGAGTAAACTCCAGGAGTTGGTGATGGACAGGGAAGCCTGGCGTGCTGCATTCCATGGGGTTGCAAAGAGTTGGACAGGACTGAGTGACTGAAATGAACTGAACTAAACTAACATGTTGAGGGGGGTCTGAAGCCCTAGAGCCTCCATCAGTGGCCTTGAGGGAAAGGAGGAGGTTGGTATGAAGAGGTTGAGGGTGAGAGGCAAGAATCTTATCTGTCACCTCCCGATCCCAGGGACTCACATCTGAGCCACGGAGAGACGGTGTCCAGGCAGGAGCTGAAGGAACATTTTCACTGGGGACACTGGTGGCTCAAGCCGTTGTCTGAGCTTCTGTGGGCTCAGAGAGGCGCTTCTCCCCCAAGTCTGCATGAACCCTGCATGGCATTTGCTCATCGAATGCCTCTGGGGAAGCAGCCTTGTTGACATCAAGGCAGCCCCTTGGTAGAGACACAAATTGGACCAGGGTAGTGCAGGAGAGTGCTGTGGGTGACCTCACACATAAAGCCCCCACCCTGAGGGACTCCAGAGCTGCCAGTGTGCTTGTGCAGGGGTTGGAGGGGGTGTGCAGGGAAATGCAGGCACATCTAAGGAGTCCCTGAGATGGTGTCCCCCTTGACCTCTTCGGATTAAACTCAGGATAGCTGGCCACTCCAGGGTCCCACAGAGTCAGTCCCAAGCCAGGCCTTGTTCTCACTGGCTCCAAGCCCAGGGGGTGGAACTTGGGGTGGAGGTGACATCCTGTGGATGCCCAGGCCATGCTGAGTTCATAGATAACTTCACGACTTCTGGCATATCCAGGTCCTCCCTATAGGATTATTTTCTTAGTACATATTACAAGTTGACCTTTTTTCTTTACCTTTTTTCTTTCCTCTCTTAAAATAAATTAAGAGAAAAATTCACCTCTCTATGGGAGACACTCTGATCATAAAGGATTCCATGCCTGGCCCTGGACACACAACAAGCTGTGTGACGGGGGACCAGTCCTAACCACTCTATGCCTTGGCTTCCTTGTCTCTTCATCAGGGCTGATAACCTTGGTGCCCCATATGGTTTTCTGAGGTTCAATAAGTTAAGATATGCAAAGCTCAGAACAATACCAGACCCACTGTAAGTGCTGTCTATATCTAAGCTACATTATTATCATTGCTGTTAAGTGGAAAACCAGCATTTCTTGCTATGAATGGAGGCAGCTGTAAAAATAAATATAATGAAAATGCAACAGAATTATTAAATTCCAGCCAGTTCCTGCAACCTGCAGAGGGCTCGTAGCCTGGGCCCTGCAGTCTCTGTTCATAAAATGGTGATTTGTGGTGTTGGAGAGGTGGTCCACAAGCCAGGACCAGACTGGCTGACTTCTGGACAGTTAAAAGGGAAACCACTTCCCTGCCAAAAATGCAGGGAGTTTTACTGCCGACCAGTGGCCCACGTGCTGCCCTGGGAGGCATCATGGTGGTGGTCAGGGCTGGGCAAGCAGGACAGACAGACACTCCAACCTGGGCTCAGTTCCAGGGTTTTGCTGTTTGCCAGCTGTGTGGCCTGGGCATGTTTCTCCACCTCCCTGAGCCTTAAGCAGCTTGCCTGAAAGGAAGGCAAACCAAGTGGCCATCCTAGGGATGCTGGCGCAGCCAAGAGATGAAGAGCTGCAGGGCTTCCCATGGTCCCAGCCAAACTCCCAGGCTCTGTGTCACCTTCAGTGGGTCAGAGAGGACTCAGGACCACTTCCAGGTGGGAGACAAGCCGGGAGGGCAGCATTTGAGGGTGTCATTTGCAGACACCCGTGGGTCAGGTTCCATCTCCACAGACAGCTCTGGGTTCACCTACGATTCTGCTGTTTTCAAAGCCTGAGTAAGCCGGTGGAGGGAGTCAGGATGCCATGGTGGCCTCTGTTCTCCGCCGTCACTGAAGGGCCATGCAGGCACCTGTGGAAGCTGCCTAATGAGTGGCTGAGGTGGCAGAGGTGGCCTGGGTACTGCCACGCTCACTGAGCAGAGCAGTGAGACGTGACCAGGAGGATCGCGGGGCCTGGCCAGGCTGCCCAGTGCACTCTCCTTGCCAATTTGCTTGTGACCCTGTGCCCGGCTCTTAACCCCAGTGCCTCAGACTCTCCATCACTAAAGTGAGGGGAGGCCCTGTCACCTTCAGACCTCAGGAGGCAGCTCAGGGTGCGAGGAGAGAACCTGGGTTCACGGGCTGGCTCTCCTGGGGTTTGCCTTGTGACCTTGGGCGAGTCCTGTGTCACTCTGGGTCCCAGTTTACATGTTGGTTCTCAGGGGTTGGTCTGGATGATCCCCATAACTTCAGCCTTTGGGGGCCTGGGATTCTGTGGACTGCAGACAGAGAGCAGTGAGGCAGAGCAAAGCTGAGCAGAGAGGAATTCCTGTCTGGAAGGTGCCTCTAAGCCGCCTTCCTGCGTGGTCTAGGGGGCTCTGGGCTAGGCAGAGAAGAGGAGACAAGTGTCCAGACGGCTGGATTTTGGTGTCAATCACGCCTAGTATGAATCCTGGCGCCACATTAAGCCTTGTGTGGCCCTGGACATGTGTCTCCTCCATCCTGAGCTTCAGTCTTCTCATCGGTAGCACGGGGGAGATGGCGGTGTGTGTGGCCGTGACATCACAGCCACACAGGGCAGAGGGGAAGAAAAGAACTGGGCACAGAGTCTGGCTCCCAGAGGCTGAGGAAGTGATGGATGATAATAATAATAGTATTGATTATGGTTGTGCTTTGTTGGTGGTCTTGTTGCTGTTGTGCAGATTCAGAACTAGGGGCTGGCCAGATAACACAAAGGTGGGGAGGCTGGGGCAGGCCTGGGCTCTGGGAGCGGAAGGGTTAAGTCTCCATGGAAACAGGCATGCATTATTTACGTGGCCTAATGAATAAAACATTTATGTGGTAGGCTAATAAATTCCCTCACACAAAGCAAAGTAAGCTATGATTTAAATATCGGCCTCTGCTGGCTGGCTGAGTTATGGAGCCTGCTCAGGGGGACTCTCTTGGTTTTACACTGCCATCCACTGCAGGGAGGGGAGCGGGGGAGAAGGGCGGAGGGGGAGACCCTCCCTAGGAAGTGGCTTTCTGGGCCCTCTGGACCTCTGGCCTGAACCTGCTGCTGTCCCTTACTATGGTGCCCCAGGGAACTTTCCCCAGGGCCACGGAGGGGGCATTGGGTGACAGCTGGGGCTGGTCCCTACCCTGGGACTCGACCTTGTGGGGAGAGATGAACCAGGGGTGGGGGCAGCTTGCTAGGGCATCCTGGAGGTGGTGGCTTTTCTGGGGTTTGAAGGGCTTGGAGATGTGGGTTGGGTGACGAGAGGGCACACACGGAGGCTTGGAGTCCTGCCTGGTCCTCCTGGGAACGGGGCCCATCTGCCCCGCATGGGGGAGCTGGCACAGCTGGGGGGCTGAGGTGCAGGGAGCGCTGGGGGAACATGAACAACACAGAGTGGGGTGGGGGGCAGTCAGTGGTAAAGCCCGTATCGGGGGAGCTGGACCACCAGCCTGCCCCCACCCCTGCCCCCCACCCCCGCCTCGGCCTCTGCTGATGTTTCATCTCTCTGGGGTTTTATCTCACCGGGCATCTCCTCCTTCATTTGTTGGCTGTTTCTGCCCTTCTGTCTCTCTCTTTCTCTCATTGTCTCTCTTTCCCTTTTCCTTCCTCTGCATTTCTGTCTCTTTCTCTGACTCTCTTTTTTCTTCTATTTCTGTCTCTCTATGTCTCTTTTCTCTGTCTCTCTCTTTGTGTCTCTGTCTCTACCTCTGCCTCTGTGTTTGTCTTGCTCAGGTTCTCTCTCCATCTCTGGCTCTTTACATCTCTGTCTCTTTCTGGGGAAGTCTCACATGGCGGTGAGAGGGTCCTGTGTGCTTGGATCGGTTCGTGTGAGGCCCCCATGTGGTTGTGAAGGAGGGGCCTCCCGGGCTCTGAGGATTTGCCTAAAGAACCCTGGGGAAGCAGGCTCGGGGTCCACCCCCACACCAACACACTGGAGATTCCAATGGGCCCCCTTAGCCGGGAGGCCTTCTCAGTTTTGTCTTCAGGCGAGTAGAAGCCACCAAGTGGAGACCTTCACTGGGGAGCCTGAGAAAGGGGTGCTGACATTTTGAACAAGCTCGTTGCATTGGATTAGGGCCTCCTGCCACTCCCTAGGAAATGGTCCTTGGCAGTGGTGCTGATAGAATCACACGCTTGGGGCAGGCCTCTCTTCTCCAACCACTTCAGCGTCCTGCCACCCCTGGGGCAGGTCTCCAACCACTTGGGGCTGCTCCCTAAGGCTCCCATCATCCCAGCTGCATGGCTGGTCAGGCCTCTTTCCCCCTGCTCTGGTCACCCTGCTACATAACCAATGACCTCAAAACAGAGGGGAGTAAAATAGTAAAATAACCGTTTTATGATGTTCATGGTTCTGCAGATTGGGAGCTCAGGCAGACACCTGTGGGTCAGGCAGGGCACGGAGGAAGTGACTCTCCTCTGGTCCCTGTGTCCGGGGCTGGAGATGCTGGAATGATTCGGCTGGGACCGCATATCTGAAGCCTCACATCATCTCTGCATGGCATCTACGGGGGCTGAGAGGCCCAGGTGGTTGCCTTACTCACATGGTGGGCACCTGAGCTGAGATGGCCGGACAGGGAGCTGGGCCAGCATGGCTATCTGTTGCTCTTTGGGCTTTCTTAGAAGATGGTCATCTTGGGGTACATAGTGCACCTTCTTGCATGGTGTTCGCTTCCCAGAGTGAGCATTTCATTGGAACCTGCCTGTCCTCTGAAGTCTAGGCCTGGACCTGGCCGAACATCACCTCTGCCAGTTTCTGCTGGTTGCAGTTGTCACAGATCAACCCAGGCTCAAGGTGGGGGTGGGGGTGTTGGGCGCTGGCTCTTGGTGGGAGAGTGGTGTGCAGGTCTAGCCAGGGAAGGACTTGGTGACAGCATCTTGGATACAAGGGACCACACCCTCCTCAGTGTCATGGTAGAAGGGAAAGCCTGCTGTCTTCACCCCAGGCTAGGTCAGGGCATGAGCTTCCAGACCACAGGCTTTAGGGTTCAAATCCAAGTCCTGACACTCACTAGCCTTTTTGGGGGATTGCAAAGCAATAAGGACGTGGCTTCCACTGATGGAGCACCCACCACATAGGAGGTGGCTTTCCATGCTCCCCATCCCCACCAGAGACCCCAGGGCAGTGTCTGCCCCCTGAGGGCTCTGGCAGCTGCCACATCGGAAGATGCCATGTGCTAGAGTGGGGACGTCACGCCAGAGGTCGTGGGTAGAGGGGCAGCAGAGGAGACCTGCAGGGGATACCTCCCTTGTTTAGAGGAAGCGAGAAGGTGGAAGCCTCGAGAGGACTGGCTCTCACACTTGTGGGACACCCCGGGGGTTGAGGGGCTCACTATTGAGACAGGCAAGCCTAGAGATCAGGACCACGGACGTTGGAACCAGAGTGCCCAGTTCTGGCGCCGCCATTTCTTAGCTGTGCGGTCTTAGACAAATTATTTCTCAATTCTGCCCCTCGTTTCCTCTTCTGCAAAGTAGGGGTATTAAGAATACCTGCCTCATGGGGCTGCTGTGGGAATGAAACCAGATGATACCTATAAAGTGCCCCTTGAGTGGCTGCAGCAAGCAATGCACGTGTGTTCTATTACTCACTCTGGCGTGTGTGCGTGTGCGCATGCGCGTGTGTGCGTGAGCTGGGTGGGGGGCACCCTGCAACGGCAGGTGAGTGCTTAGTGTCAGTCTAACATGTGTGTTGGCAGGGCCGCGTTTGTCCTCATACTGGTGGTGCCTGGGCTGTTTGGGACATCTCTTAATGCACCAGTTCTGCCAGGGAGTTTCTTTTATCCCCGTTTTTGGTTGTTGTTTAGTCGCTAAGTTGTGTCTGAGTCTTTGGGACCCCATGGACTGTAGGCTGCTAGGCTCCTCTGTCCATGGGATTTCCCAGGCAAGAATACTGGAGAAGGTTATCATTTCCTCCTCCAGGGGATCTTCCTGACCCAGGGATCAAACCCACATCTCCTGCGTTGGCAGGTGGATTCTTTACCACTGAGCCACCTGGGAAGCCCTATCCCCATTTTATAGATGAGGAAAGTGAGGCTGTGGGAGCTGAAATGACTTGCCGAAGAGAACCTACATATGTATCCAGTTGGTAGCATGATCACAGAAAGAGGAGCAATCTCAAGTGACTTTAAAATACCGGATTTTGGCTGTATATTTTTTGTATTAAAATTGATTTCAGTAATCACATTGTTGGTAAAGTGTTATTCCTGTCATTCTGAGGCCATTGTGTGCATATGGTGAGATAAAGCAAGTGGAGACTTATGTCAATGTCTGAGGACTAGAAATTTTTGCATGGGAGAAAGGAAAGCAGATGTAAGATGTATGAAGTTAAAGACCTCGCAGTCCTGAATTTGAATTGGAAGTGATAAAAAAATTCAGGATGCATTTTATCTAGAAATTAAAAACAAAAAACCATGTTTCCTTGCTTCCCTGGTGGCTCAGTGGTCAAGAATCCACCTGCCAATGCAGGAGACACAGTTCAATCCCTGATCTGGGAAGATCCCACATGCAGTGGAACAACCAAGCCTGTGTACCACAACTATCGAGCCAGTGCTTGGAGCCCAGGAGCCTCAGCCGCTGAACCTGTGTGCCCTGAGCCCGTGCTCTGCAACGAGAGAAGCCACTGCAATGAGAAGCCTGCGCATTACAACTGGAAATAGCCCTGCTCACCACAACTAGAGAAAAGCCAGCACAGTAACAAAGACCCAGCACAGCCAAAAAGAAATAAAACTATTTTTTTAATTCTCTTTAAAAAAAACTCCACATTGTTGATCTCTGCCCCCTGAAAAGCATTGAAAATGGTGAACAACTGAGTAGCTATGAACATTCCTAGTATTCAGAGTATGGTCTCTAAATGCCAGTTTCCCCTAAAAGAAAGCAGCGTTTATTGGATAAATGATTGATCCCAGGATTAGGGTAAGAAGTGTACAAGATGAGACTGGATTAGTTTGTCTTTCCAGAAAGCAAAGGCATATCAAATGCTCCTAAGATTATTCAAAAGGACTTTGAAGCAAATCTGGAAAAGGCTCCCATGGCCATTAATCGGTCAGTTTGAACACAAATAAGGATAATAGCTGCAATGGGCTGAAACAGAAAAAAATATGTTTAAGTCCATCAGTTCATAATGACTTTTAAAAAACCAACTCATATTAATAGGTTACTTTTGGAAGAAGTTAGCATTATTTTGAAAAGTGGTAAATAAAGGACAGAATCAAGTATTCATCTTGCCATTAACATAGTATTTCCTCAGGTAACCAGTTAATTGATGAAAGGAAATTCCTCTTTATAGAAGCTACCCAGATAATAAGTGAAGAAAGAGTAATAAACTAGAATGTCATTATTTTGTAACCTCTAAGAAAATAATGGATCTAGGCAACAAGTTTCAATAGCTGCAAACACTTCCAAAGGAAAGAAGATAACCAGGTATATATATCTATCTATCTTGATGGGAGGAGCAACACCACTCATAAAATAGTGCTGCCAAAAATTAAAATCTAATCAAGCCTCTAGAGTAACTACCAACTGATAGGAAATGTAGGGAGTGGTGGAACATGCTGCATGAGACTATGGGGATGTAATCAGCAAAATCCAGACTAGTGGGATATTCTATAGGACAAATGATCTGGTTTTTTCAATGAAGCATTAGAAAGAAATGAAAGAACAGAGCAGAAGCTACAAACTGAAAGCAACCAAAGAGATGTGTCCATCAGTTCAAATACACAGTCTTTGTGCGCATGCTCAGTTGCTAAGTCATGTCCAACTCTTTGTGACCCCATAGACTATAGCCCGCCAGGCTCCTCTGTCCATGGAATTTCCCAGGCAAGAATACTGGAGTGGGTTGCCATTTCCTACTCCAAGGGATCTTCCTGACCCAGGGATCGAACCTGCATTTCCTGCATTGGCAGGCAGGTTCCTTACCAATGAGCCCCCTGGGAAGCCCCTATGTATAGACTTTGTTGCTGTTGTTAGTTGCTTGGTCGTTTCCGACTCTCTGTGACCCCCATGGACTGTAGCCCGGCAGGCTTCTCTGTCCATGAATTTTCCAGACAAGAATACTGGAGTAGGTTGTCATTGCCTTCTCCAGGGAATCTTCCTGTCCCAGGGATTGAACCCACAGCTTCTGCATTGGCAGGTAGGTGGATTCTGTACTGTGGAGCCACTAGGGAAGCCCCCATATATCAGTTTGTAATTCAAGCAAACTGTATGAAAAATGTATAAAGCAATTTGATGAATATAAACTGATTAGACTTTATCATGGTTAAAACTATTATTAATTTTTAGGTATGATAATAGTATTTGGTCATTAAAAAGTTTTGTAGAAATACAGCTGAAAGAACAAATGAGTTGATAGCTTGTCTGGTATTTGATTCAAACTTAACTAGGAATCAAGAGTGGGAATTATAGATGAAATAAGACTGTCCATAAGTTGACTGGATGCTTGGGGCTAGTGCACTGGGACGACCCAGAGGGATGGTATGGGGAGGGAGGAGGGAGGAGGGTTCAGGATGGGGAACACATGTATACCTGTGGCGGATTCATTTTGATATTTGGCAAAACTAATACAATTATGTAAAGTTTAAAAAATTAAAAATTAAAAAAAAAAAAGATTTAAGAGATAAAACCATCAACGACCAAAAAAAAAAAAAAAAAGACTGTCCATAAGTTGAGAGTTGTTGCAGCTGGGGATGATTATGCTGTTTACTTTAGTGTAATTTTGTACAGTAACATTTGCTATGTTAAAAATGGAAAAGTGGATTTTTCTATAATGAACTTGAGTTAAAAAAAATTTTTTTTAAGTTTTAAACTGAACAACTCAAGTAATTCCTGGTTCTCTGTCTCTCAACCTGGCAGGGTGCATTCAGGATGCCTCAGTTCAGTTCAGTTCAGTCGCTCAGTCGTGTCCGACTCTTTGCGACCCCATGAATCGCAGCACGCCAGGCCTCCCTGTCCATTACCAACTCCCGGAGTTCACTCAGACTCATGTCCATCAAGTCAGTGATGCCATCCAGCCATCTCATCCTCTCCTCCTGCCCCCAATCCTTCCCAGCATCAGAGTCTTTTCCAATGAGTCAACTCTTCGCATGAGGTGGCCAAAGTACTGGAGTTTCAGCTTTAGCATCATTCCTTCCAAAGAAATCCCAGGGCTGATCTCCTTCAGAATGGACTGGTTGGATCTCCTTGCAATCCAAAGGACTCTCAAGAGTCTTCTCCAACACCACAGTTCAAAAGCATCAATTCTTCGGGGCTCAGTTTTCTTCACAGTCCAACTCTCAAATCCATACATGACCACTGGAAAAACCATAGCCTTGACTAGACGGACGTTTGTTGGCAAAGTGATGTCTCTGGTTTTCAATATGCTATCTAGGTTAGTCATAACTTTCCTTCCAAGAAGTAAGCATCTTTTAATTTCATGGCTGCAGTCACCATCTGTAGTGATTTTGGAGCCCAGAAAAATAAAGTCTGACACTGTTTCCACTGTTTCCCCATCTATTTGCCATGAAGTGATGGGACCAGATGCCATGATCTTCGTTTTCTGAGTGTAGAGTTTTAAGCCAACTTTTTCACTCTCCTCTTTCACCTTCATCAAGAGGCTTTTTAGTTCTTCTTCACTTTCTGCCATAAGAATGGTGTCATCTGCATATCTGAGGTTATTGATATTTCTCCCGGCAGTCTTGATTCCAGCTTGTGCTTCTTCCAGCCCAGCGTTTCTCATGATGTACTCTGCATAGAAGTTAAATAAGCAGGGTGACAATATACAGCCTTGACGAACTCCTTTTCCTATTTGGAACCAGTCTGTTTTTCCACGTCCAGTTCTAACTGTTGCTTCCTGACCTGCATACAAATTTCTCAAGAGGCAGATCAGGGGGTCTGGTATTCCCATCTCTTTCAGAATTTTCCACAGTTTATTGTGATCCACACAGTCAAAGGCTTTGGCATAATCAATAAAGCAGAAATAGATGTT
Source organism: Bos javanicus (assembly GCF_032452875.1). Lineage (NCBI taxonomy): Eukaryota > Metazoa > Chordata > Mammalia > Artiodactyla > Bovidae > Bos > Bos javanicus. The sequence goes on from NC_083878.1 coordinate 96,640,524, forward strand.
TTTCTGGAACTCTCTTGCTTTTTCCATGATCCAGCAGATGTTGGCAATTTGGTCTTTGGTTCCTCTGCCTTTTCTAAAACCAGCTTGAACATCTGGAAATTCACGGTTCATGTATTGCTGAAGCCTGGCTTGGAGAATTTTGAGTATTACTTTACTAGCGTGTGAGATGAGTGCAATTGTGTGGTAGTTTGAGCATTCTTTGGCATTGCCTTTCTCTGGGATTGGAATGAAAACTGACCCCAATATGACTTCTAAATGTCTTGTGAAAAACCTTCATACATTTCCAAACACCTTCATTTATTCTTTCCTTTACTGACCACCCACCCAGGTGGACACCGCCCTGCTGAGCTACTTGCTAATCAATGTGCTAGACTTCCAAGAGTGAGGGGCTCCTGTGAAAATCAGTAAAATTATTGAGTAGTTACTCTATGCCAGGCACCTTGCTGAGCACTGGCTGTGCATTTTATCCTTACTACCATCTATCCTTACTAAAAAGATTTATATCAACAGCCATTCTCATAACCGATAGACCATTCTGCCTCAGGCATGGAGCAGGGAGCTTGGATATCCACTGGTGTGTTTGGGGAGACTTCTCAGCCAAAAAGGCAGTGGGTGTTGAGTGGTGAATGTGGTCAGCCATGGGAGCCACAGGGCCACTGCCCAGGCCCTGGGAGGTGGGGAGGTTAAGAGTCAGGAAATGCAGCTGGTGTGGAATCCAGACGGGGGCAACTGGTAAGAACCAGGAGTCTTTCAGGGGGGTCTGTGGGCCCAGAAACTCCATTGCCTGAAAAGCTATGGTCAGGAGAGGATGAATATGGTTATCAGGTGACTTCTAGTGCAGGAACCAGGCTGCTATGTAAAAGAAGTAGCCAGGGGTGTGTGTGCAGAGCTAGAGGAGAGAAGGCGGTCCTCCGTCAGATCCAGGACTCCGCCCAGTGGCTGGGAGCTACAGGCTTACACTAGGCTGAAGTCTCATTACCAGCCTCCCAGGTCTTAAAGTTCAGGACATGATTTGGACCCAGGCTGCTTCTGGTTTCAGATCTGCATTTCAGTTTCCTCTGTTCCAGCTGTATCATTCTAGACGTGGGCAGTGCTGGGCTTAGAAGGCAAACATTTAGAGGGATGCAATGAGTTTAAAGGAAATGATTATGTTTAACCACATCTTAAATGGAGGAAACAAAGAAATGGTTAAATATTAAGAATATTTTGTCCTTAAGACCAAGGTACTTAATGTGTGGATGTGAGAGTTGGACTGTGAAGAAAGCTGAGCGCCAAAGAATTGATGCTTTTGAACTGTGGTGTGGAGAAGACTCTTGAGAGTCCCTTGGACTGCAAGGAGATCCAACCGGTCTATTCTAAAGGAGATCAGTCCTGGGTGTTCATTGGAAGGACTGATGCTGAAGCTGAAACTCCAATACTTGGGCCACCTCATGCAAAGAAGTTGACTCATTGGAAAAGACCCTGATGCTCGGAGGGATTGTGGGCAGGAGGAGAAGGGGACGACAGAGGATGAGATGGCTGGATGGTATAACTGACTCAATGGACATGAGTTTGGGTAAACTCTGGGAGTTGCTGATGGACAGGGATTCAATTATATATTCAGTTATGGGACCGGATGCCATGATCTTCGTTTTCTGAATGTTGAGTTTAAGCCAACTTTTTCACTCTCCTCTTTCACTTTCATCAAGAGGCTCTTTAGTTCTTCAGCTATAAGGGTGGTGTCATCTGCAAATCTGAGATTATTGATATTTCTCCTGGCAATCTTGATTCCAGCTTGTGCTTCCTCCAGCCTGGCATTTTGCATGATGTACTCTGCATAGAAGTTAAATAACCAGGGTGACAAAATACAGCCTTGACATACTCCTTTATTGATTTGGAACCAGTCTGTTGTTCCATGTTCATTTCTAACTGTTGCTTCTTGACCTGCATACAGCTTTCTCAGGAGGCAGGTAAGGTGGTCTGGTTTTCTCATCTCTTTCAGAATTTTCCACAGTTTTTTGTGATCCACACAGTCAAAAGCTTTGGTGTAGTCAATAAAGCAGAAGTAGATGTTTTTCTGAAACTCTCTTGCTTTTTCGATGATCGAGTGGATGTTGGCAATTTGATTTCTGGTTCCTCTGCCTTTCCTAAAACCAGCTTGAACATCTGGAAGCTCACAGTTCACGTACTACTGAAGCCTGGCTTGGAGAATTTTGAGCATTACTTTACTAGTGTGTGAGATGAGCGCCATTGTGCGGTAGTTTGATTCCTCACCCACCCGGAATTGTGAGAAATGAACTGGTGGTTGCTTTAAGCCACTAAGTATTGGGTGGTTTGGTATGTCATGATGGGTGATCCAGATATAGGTTATTTTATGCTCTGTCTCCAGGCCTCTTGAGGTAAGTTAGGATGTCTTAAGCAGTTGCGATCAGAGGTCAGCTGGCCAGCACTTGGGGCCCTGAGGGAGGCAGATGGCCATCAGGATTTCTGGAGATGGTGTATCTAAGCGAGCCTGGCCTTTGGTGACAGACAGACTCAACTTCCCAGCTCTGTCACTTCCCAGCTGTGTGGCCTTGGGCCTCACTGCATTTCCTTCCTCATCTGAAAACATGGATAATAATTGTATACAGTTGAATTTGAGCAAACTCTGGGAGATGGTGAAAGACAGGGAAGCCTGGTGTGCTGCAGTTCATGGAGTCACAAAGAGTTGGATATGACTTAGCAACAGAACAACAAATTATACACATCTCCTAGAGCTGCACTCTCCAGTAGGACTTTCGGATAATGGTGGAAATGTACTGTTTTTGTGCTTTCAAATTCAGTAGCCACTACTCACATGAGGCTATTGGACATTTGAAATGCAATGAGCCCAATCAAGAGGTTCTGTAAACATGAAATGCACAGATTTGTATGAACAAAGAATGTGAAATGGCCTCATCAATACTTTCAATATTAACTGCACATTGAAACAGTAGTTTGTATTATTTGGGTTAGAAAACATTATTCAAATTAATTTCCCCTATTTTTACTTAAAAAATTATGTATGTGGTTCACATTATATTAGGTTAGCCAATATTGGGTTTTTGTTTGGGTTTTTCTGCATCACCTTATGGAAAAACCTGAAAGAACTCTTTGGCCAATCCAATATTTTATTAGGCTTCCCTGGTGGCTCAGAGGTAAATAATCTGCCTGCCATGCAGGAGACGCAGGTTCATTCCCGGGATTAGGAAGATTCCATGGAGAAGGAAATGGCAACCCACTCCAGTATTCTTGCCTGGGAAATCCCATGGACAGAGGAGCCTGGCAGGTTACAGTCCATGGGGTTGCAAAGTCAGACATGACCGAGCAACTAAACAACAACACCAACAAGTATTGGACAGAGCTGATGTAGAGTCTTCAGAAAATTAAATGTGTATAAAGTGCTTAGTATAGCACCTGGCACATGAAAGACTTTAAGTGAATGGTACCTATTATTTTTGTAAACATTGTCCTACAGGACAGAGCACAGATGCTTGCAGGCCAGTGGCTGGGTTCCTACAGCATGGACCCCACTTTTTGGGGCAGAAGAAAGGAACTCACATGCAGTTAAGCAACTGTGTGCTGCTGACTAGGAGGGGTTTTACTTGGGCCAGCCATTCATTTAATGACTTGTGGAGGAGATATTATTCTTCCCATTGGGCAGATGGGAAAACTGAGGCTTGGAAAGGTGATGTGACTTGCCCAGCTGGTTTTGTGACAGGGCAGGAGTTCTTGACTCTGGGGACTGGGGTTCTGCCGCAGTACCTCTGCTCGGCCTGGAGGCGATGTGCAGACCTAGCACACGCCCCTTGTCTCCTCTTCCCCTTGTCCTCCCCAGATCCTGCCACCGCTCCATCTCCTCTCTGAAGTCCAGGGCCCCCAGCCTGTCTCCTGCCTCCTTGCCTCCCTCCCTATCCAGACTTCCAAAGGAACTAATTTATTTCTCCAAGTATAAATGGACTCTTTCCCACAAAGACACCACATATGCCATTTCATTCGTTATTTGTTAACTTCATCAAACAAAGTACAATTCTCTGGCACTAATGTCAATCTCCACAGCTCATTGGGCTTTTTAAAATAGTAGAAACACAGCCCTCATCTCCCAGCCACGATGAGGGAGGCAGCCTGCGCTCCAGCCAGCGAGAAGAACCCTTTAGTTCTCACCCCAGAAAGAGCCATAAAACACGCTCAGTGCCAGAGCACGCACCCATTTGACAAAGACAATTTGATTTGTCCGCGGCTTCTAAAATATTCATCCCACTTTGATGGACTATCGTTTTATAAATATAGATTATCATTAACCGACACCAGCAGTGCGCTGCTGGCCGACCCAGCGCCACGCCACTGGTTCGGGATGAAGACGTCCAATAAAAAAAATCATTATCTCTGTCTGCAAACCCTGATCTGTATCGTCTGCCTCATTTGCAGTGCAGGGGTCAGTAACTCACGCTAACTGCCTCTGTTTGTGCATTTCACGGCCTGGCCACCCCTGCTGGGGAGATTGGCAGGATGCTTCTCAAGTTCGGACCTGGGGAAGGAAATGAGGTGACTGGGGGAAGGAGAGAGAAGATCCCATCGAGAAGGCTGTGTTTCTGGAGAGATGGTGGAGTGGAGTGGGCACCTGCTATGAAGTTTTGGAGCATGTCAGACCCAGCTCCACTACTTACTGGCTTTGAGACCTTGAGCAAGTGAGTTAAACTCTCTGGGTCTCAGTTTTCTCATAGGTAAAATGGGAACCACAGTCATATCTCTCTATGAGATATTCAGCACACAGTCAGTGTCAGCGATGATGACGATGGTGGTGGTTCTTTTTGACAGCCTTGGGCCCTTAAGCAAATTGCTTGACTTTCCTGATCCCTAGGTTCCCCACCTATAGAACAGTCCAATAATACTGACATCCAATGGTTCTGAAGATCCAATGAACTGACCCACCCAAAGAGCTCAGTGCATTAGATATGCACCCAAAGCACCCAGGAGGGCCATTTTTTTTTAAGCTCAGTGGAAGCCGGACAGAGAGAACAGTGAAGGAATCATCCCAGAGAGTCACTTCTTTAGCATCCTTGTTCCATGAGGACTCAGGATGCATAGCAGGTGAGCCCAGAGCAAAAGGCGGCTCAAGATGTCACGCTGAGATGCATTCAGATCTGTTCTACAAGGATCTCTTTTCTGATCCCCTCCTCCTGAGATTCTGGGTCCTGTGGGACCTGAAAAAGAGATGGGGGTGGGGTAGCTGAGTTCACTAGACATATTCCTTGGTGCTATGTTGCCAGGCAATGAAATTCAACGTGGAATTAAAGATTTGCCTGGCCTTGGAAACAAAGCCTCGTCTGTAGCCTTTCCTCTTATTTTTAGGCTTTTGAAAGAAATATACAACCAGGTATGGGGGGTAAAAAGCAATTGCAGAGAAATTTCCAATAGAATGTAGCCTGAGGGAGAAGAGAAATAGCTTAGAAAGTGTGGAGTTGAGAGCAGAGAGCAAACCTCTCTTCATCCTGAGCAGGAATGGAATGAGAAAGGGTGAAATAAACTCTCAGATTTAAGCTGTAACCAGGGATAGATGAGGCGGATGGCCTGGAACATTCCAAGCAGTCTCAGTGTTGAATTCCTTGCTGATCTGGAGGCAGGCAGGCAAGCTGTGTGTTGAGGCTGCGGCCGGTGGGAAGACAGCCTGGGGCACTCAGCCCCAAAGTTTATTTAAGTGAAAAAAACCCACCCAGAGACAAGAAGAAGTGTTACACTACTGTCAAGTGTAGACGTCGCCATCAAGCAAAAAAAATTACATCCCGTCCTGACGAGCGACTAATCAAGGCATGGCAAACGGTCCTGCAATAAATTACTCCAGCACGAAATAAACCACACAAACAGACCGATGATAATAAATGTAAATTATTTCTCTGAAGAAATTTTCTTGGTATATGAGTAATACGAACCATCAGGAAGGCGTCTTCCTTAACATTAATTACAGAAAATGACAAGTGAGCTGATGACTGGGAAGGCTCATTATCTGAGAACATATTCACAACTTTGCAATTTGCGCGAGATGTACTCCGGCTAAATTAATCTCCCTTCTTTGCATGAGCCTCTTCTAATTTTCATGTTATTAACAGGTTTGCAGTATCAGTCAGTGCTTGTCACTCTAATCAGGTTTCAGCATGTTCGCAAAAGCGAAGCGTCATTTATAAGGATAAGCCCTCATAATGGTGCTTGCTTTCATGTGGAGAATTCTACAAGGCTGCTTTTAATAAGGTACTTTAATCATCTCCTTTGCTCAACTTTTGGCCCCACTGTTCCTTTATGAAGAGTCATTAAAAGACTTTGAAGTTCATCAAGGAGGAAAAATTCATGACATTGTTCTGGGGAGGTTGGGGATGGTTCTGCAAGGAAGCCTGGAAGGAGTCAGGGGTGAGAGAGTTCCCTTGGCCCAAAGCCTGGTTTTGGTGACTAGAGGCTACGTGGGCCCATTGTCTACACCATTCCATTCAACCCCCTGCAAGGTTACTGTTGAACCAAGACTCCTCTGATCAAGTTCACAGGGCAAATTTCAGGATAGATGGTGAGAGAGCCTTAAGGTCTAGAGAAAGGGCCAGCCAGGTCAGCACATTGGACAGCTCCCAGCACTTGGCCATCCCTAAGGAAAGCTGGGAGGGTTCTGAGGGTTTTAGATCAATTTTGATGGTCTACTTTGCTTTGGAAATTACTGACTCTTGGGGGTCAGATTGACTTCTCTGAATCCAGTCATCCTCACTTTTTCATGGGTTTTTAGTTCAGAGGAGACCCTAAGTTTTCTATTCCACCTGGAGTATCCATCCATAGGATGCTCTGAAACTTAGTGGGCTGATAAACCAGATTAATTGGTGAATGAGAGAGTGAGTGAGTGAATGAGTGTGTGTGTGTGTGTGTGTGTGTGTGTGTGTGTGTGTGTGTGTGTACAATCCCTCTTTTTGCTGCATGGCTCAGAGGGGCAAGAGAGGGCTCATCCTGGAATCAAGGCTCAGGTATACCTCTTGTCCCTGCTAAATTTCTCCAGCGGTCCATGAAAATGTCCTTACATGTTTCCATCACCAGAGAAGCATGACTATTAGTTTGCCTCCAGTGATCCTTGGTGGCCCCTGACAAGCCTTTTGAGCTCTCTTTTGTCACAGAGAATCCTTCTTGCTGAGGCAGCTCATCTCATAGTGGACAGAGTACTAGACTGAGAGGCAAAGTCCTAGTCCTACCTTAGTTACTTTCTCATTCTGTGACCTTGAACAAGTCATGCTTTTCTGGCACCATCCACATAACTTTTACGGGTATTTTTCAGCTTAGGCCTTTGAGATGGTATTTATTTTCCATCTTCTGGGGAATGGTAGAGATGGTGGCTCTGTGTCTTGAGGTGGCAATTTGATCAGAGCTCACAAAAGAATAGTATTCCTGTTCCCCGAAGTGTATTTCTCTCCCTGTAGGTGTGGGATGTTCATGGGGGTGGCAGCAATATGGTGTCCTGGGCTCCATGCTGGCAGGGGGTAATGTCAGCAGAATCTTTTGCTCTGATAACAGTGATCACTGTTCTTGGAGATCTGCTCTCTGATGCACAGGAGTGGGTCCCCAGAGCCATAGTGATGCTACTTCGGGCCACCCTCTGGCCATAGTTGACCAGACCACAGCTCAGCAGGTCAGAGTCTTCCCCTTTGTGACTCTGGAATCAGATTAACAGAGGTCTGATAGTGTTGGAGGATAACTGGATCTACAGTGTGGGTGCTCAAGAAGAGTGAGACAGTTATCTTCTCCCATATAACCTGGAGATTGAGCAAGACTAATGGGCAGACCGGGAGAAGGAAGAAGCAGAGACAGGAAGCAGAGAAAGCCCAGCTCCCAGTTTCAGATCCTCTCGGAAACCTTTGGGTTCTATGAGATAGCCTATCCTAAAACTGTATCTCCTTTTCCTACTTAAGCTCACATTTATGTTTCTGTTACTTTCAACCAAAAAGACCCAACAAGTACAGCTTCCTTGAATGTGGGAGTCACTTGCCTGAGCAAGACCTCGTAGCCAGCACCAAGCAGGGTGGAGCTGTTGACCTGGCCAGGGAGGACTGACAGCTGCCCCGGCCCTTGGTACAGAACAGAGGACAAAGACCTCGCTGGGTCTGAGAGGTGGAATGCTCAGTGTGTGGGGGCTTGTTTTGGAGGATATGGTATGCAGCAGATGGAAGCGCCCTAGGGGACAGGCAGCAAGAGCAAGGAACTTCAGCAATGGATGAATTTAGTTTAGGACCAGAAAGCTAATCTTTGGAAACTTGGTGTTTTTTTTTTTTTTTTCAGGCTCTTTGCTACCTGTATTTATTTTTTAGTCATTATGCCTCCAACTCTCTTTAGAGGTGCCTGGCTCAGCTCGGCTCTGGGGGACTAGAGGGAAGGGTGGGATCTCACAAGACCAGAGTATTAGAGGAAGGACAACCCCAGTGATGGTGGCAATGGACTTAGCAGAGGACCTTGAGGACCGAGCTGCGGCATTTGGTTCGGCACCCATCCCGACCAAGTGGGTCCCACTGGTCCATGTATGCCTGGAAGGCTTCTGTGCTTCAGTTAATCTCTCTCTCCCAACTCAACCAACAGACTCAAAGCTTTTAGGGTTCATTCAAACGAGCAGAAGGACGGGACATCTGGGTTCAACTTAGTAATAATGGATCACCTCCAAGGTCAGATGGTCAAACTGTGTATAGTAAAACGGATCCACTTGTATTGTCTTCAGAGGTGGCAGCGGTGCCTTCAGAGTGGGTGACCATTGTGGAGTGGGGAACCCTGGGAGCAGAGCCCAAGCCTGTTCTGCAGCCAGAATCACCTCGATGGAGCTGGGGCAGTGTGGGATTGAGGACAGAGAGGGTAGCAGGCTGGGGTGAGGCATTGCCCCTCTTTAACCCACACTGCAGACCTGATTAGGACTCATAGAGGCCCTGAGGGCCAAAAAGGGTGGAGGGAGGGTGCATACAAGATTAAAAATAAAAGCAACACTAAACTGTAAGACTAGTGTAACAAGTCCAACCAAGCTCTGGTTTTTCCCATGATGGTTTATTTATTTTATTTTATTAAAAATTCTTCTGTTTTCCTCCCTCTTATTGTAAAGTATTGCTCCTTCGGTGGGCCACTAAGCTTGAACTTACCATGCCCATGAGGTGACCCAGTGCTTCTCACCTACCCAGAGGCCTCCCTGGAGCACGGGGTCCCCTGTGGGTCTGGGGGTGTCCCAGGAGGGTGCCACTCATGTGTGTGTCTGTGTCCACACGTGCTCATAGACTTGTGCATCTGTGTGTGCAGGAAACCAGGTGTGGTAGCCTGGAGAGGCACCATGGGCTCCCCCTAAGGTGGAATTCTCTGTCTGTCTGTCTCTGCTGATGCTAGGAGAGAGGCCTTGCAGGGTGGGGACTGGAGCACAGCTGGGCAGCCGCAGTTGGACGCCAAGACAGATGCTCAGCAACACGAGTGCTTAGTTACTCCATCATGTCCAGTCTTTGCGACCCCATGGAGTGTAGCCCACCAGGCTCCTCTGTCCGTGGGATCTCCCAGGCAGGAATACTGGAGTGGGTTGCCATTTCCTTCTCCAGACTCAGCAACATGGTCTGACCCAACAGACAAACAGGCAGGAGCCATGGGGGCCAGGCTTTCTCTCAGCCCCTTCTGGGGACCCCTGTGCTATCAGGCCAGGGTTTAGAGGGGCAGGTCCTCTCAAAGGAGTTGGCCGACCCAACTGAGAAGGGCCTGGGCTACAACAGGGATGACTTTCCAGTCTCCTCCCCAACCCACAGGACCTTTTGTTCACCTCTCCAGCCCCCGATCAGCCGGTCACACGTGGGAAAGAGATGTGAAAACTGTAGTCCTAGGGGCTCTGAAACCAAGTGATGGAGAGCAACCACCAGGCCAGACTGGGCAGCACACTGACCCCTGCAAAGTGGTCCCCTGCAGGGGAGAGGTTCATCTAATGATGTTGCCAATACCCGGGGCACATGTAAGGCCTCAGGAAGCACCATCCCAGAGCTCAGACATGTGGGACCACAGCATCTCACAGATCTCAGCATCATCTGGTTCACCCCCCACTGTCCAAATGGGGCCACTGAGGCCTGGAGGGGCAGTGAGTTGCCCTGGGCTGGGTACTGAGTTGGAGGCATTCTCATCTGGACTTCTGGTCTCCCTGTTCTGTGGGCTTCTCCCTCCTTTGGCCTTATTTTTCACTGTGTAAGTTCTTTCCTTTCAAGGCTGTGCTTGTCTGAATTTTGCAAATAGTGGGGTGTCACTTGGAAGCAGGCATGGGGATCAAGCAGGACATGGTACCCGGCCTCCAAGATGGCCCTCAGGAACCTCTGTCTCCTGGTATTCACTCTGCTGGGTAGTGCTCGCCCACATTGTAACCAGTCTGTGTGACCAGTAGATTATGGTGGAAATGATGGTTTGCTGCATCCAAGAGTAAGTTGGGAAAGACTGTGGCTTCCAGCTTGGTTTCTCTCCCTCATCACTTGCTGTGGGAGAAGCCAGCTGCCATGTCACAAGGACATTGAAGCAGCATACAAAGCAGCCCATCGGAAAGGAACTGAGGCAAACACGGGAGCCTCCAGCTCTGTCTGTGGACCGCAGCCCCAGCCAGCAGTCTGACCCCGAGCCTCAATCACCCAGCTGAGCCATGCCCGGGTAGCCTAAGAAACCGAGCGATAACAAATGTTTGTTGTTTTAAGTCACTACGTTTTAGAGTCTCTTGTTACACAGTGATAGAGAACTAATGTAATGTTTTGTTGTTAGCAAAATGGGGCTGGAAATTTCGATCAGCCTCAGATTCCCCAGATTTGGGGGAGGGAAGGCAAAATTCGAAATGATTCAGAAATGCCACAGATTGAAGGACAGGTTTGCCCCGTTCTGGTCAAGAGGATTTGTGGAGCCAGACTGTGAGTCTTGTCCTAGGCTGGATCACATAGACATGACAAGTTCTTACCATCTGTTGGCAAAATGACAGGAAAACTAATGCATTGTCTTCAGCATGGAGAAATCGTCCCTCTGGGTGATCAAGGAAGGAAACTGGTGCTTTCCGTGTCCTCTGTCCATTGCGTGTCCGTCACTTCATTTACTCTCTCCCAGCGCTGGAGAGTGACCGTTACCATCCTCACTATTTAGTTGGAGCCCAAGGATCAGGGCTTTGAATTCTACAGACATGAGGGCCCCTGGAAGGGTATTGAACTGGGTTTTGGAAAGATGACTCCAACCATCCGGGTAAAGGATGGACCAGAGGAAAATGGCAGGAGGTGGGGACTCTTTCCACCCAGGAGAATAGCCCTGAGCATCGAGCTTAGGCAGGGCCTTGGGGATGGTGAGGGGTGAAGCTAGGAAGGCAACAGGGCTGGAGCAGCCCTGGGGGGTAGGGGAGGGCTGGCTCATAGACCCTGATGTGGGGATAGGGGACACAGTGGTGGTGCTTTTCACTTAAGCTGGGATTCCCCCAAAAGACATTCTGTTGAGACTGGATTTTAGGTGCCTATGGGATGTCCAGGTGATATGCTATCCAGATGGAGTTCAGAGGAAAAAATCTGGATTAGGTCCTCAACTTGTGAATGTTAAAAAAAAAAAAAAGAGAGAGAGAGAGGTCATGGGAGTGGTTACAATTGCCCAGAATGTATGTGATGTCAGGAGAGAAGCCAGCCAGGCCTGGAAGAACTTACATTAAAGAGATGGGCAGAAATGGAGACTGAGAACCATCAGCCAGGGGCAGACAGGGGAAGGAGTTACTTGTGGTAACCTGGAGGCCAGGTATGGAGGGAGCTTCAAGATGGACCAGGGGGTGGCACTGCCAGATGCTGGGGAGAAATCCAAGGGTGAAGGGATGAAGCCCTCTTCAACAGGCATACCCAGTAGGCCAATTCAGCAACAGCCCCAGGCCCACGGGTTACCTCCCAAACCCATCAGAGGGCAACAAGTCAGCTCCTCTGGGGGACAAGACACTGTCCACACATCTCACTTGGAGCTAGGAGGAAGTTACAAACAAGGTCCTAACAACCAGAGCTGAGTAACAGTGGAATGGGGCTATCTGCTGAGTAATGAGTGTCCTGTTGCTGGGGGCATGCAAGAAGAAGTTGCATGGCTAAATGTCAGAATTCCAGGCAGCGAACTGGATTAGACATCCATCAGTGTTCCTTCTGGCTCTGAGCTGTAGAGCAGGATAGGAAGGAGGCCAAAGCCAGCAAACAGACCTCAGCTACTGAGCCCACAGGGGGTCCCAGACAGGGCTTCAGCAGGAAAGGAGGGGGGTCGTGCCCACCTTGGGGAGGAATAAGGTGTCTCTGACACTCTCCCCTATTCCCTTGCCCCTTCCTTCCGTGTTCAGTGGAATGGCAGTCCCTAGCACATACCATGGGAAATCTCGGAAAAAAGACAAACAGATGAGAACTCTGGCTAATTCTTGCTCATGTCTGAGCATGGTGATCCAGACTGTGCCTGGGCACAGGAGGGCCTGGCTGCCTGGCTAGGTAGGGAAGCGTATATGTACTTGATGGGTAGGGGTCTTCAAGGGGATCCACCTAGCTGCCTTCCTCAGACCACTTCTACCCACGTGATGGGAAGAAGCACCATCGTTCCTAGTATCCTGGTATGCTTGCAGTGGTGGGGGCCCCTCTGCCCCAGACCCAAAGCCTCCCTCTCCCCCCGGGGGCCATCACAGGCTTCCTGAAAGGTGGGGAGCCCCTCTCCTAAAGGGTGGGGAGCCTCTCTCCTGTAGGGCGGGGCGGGGCACCCTGCCACAGGAGGCCTGCCAGCCACTTTCCCCCTCTTCCCTGGTGAAGTTCGCGTGCAAAAATAATGTCAGTGCGCTTTTCAGCGCTGACAGAAATCCCACCGATAATTGGGAAGAACGGAAAATGCAAACGTTAAAATCTGCCGTGTCATGGGTTCACTTTTCTGATTGCCTGATAAACGCACCGTCCACCGACAGATGCTGTATTATTAACACTTGATTAAAAATCACTTCAGGTTTGAACCAGCCCGTCGAGAAGGGAGCGTCTTGACAAGACTTGTGGTTTATGATTGACAATTAGTAATATTCGGTGTGTCACAACATAGATAGTGTGACTTATTGGTGCCAGTGTAAGGCAACACATTTCATCTGAGCCTCTCAGATTGGTACATAGGAATCAGAAAGAAAGGATGGAGTCCCATTCAGCCGACTTTGATTACTAACAAAAGGGAGTTTGTACATACCTGTTTCGGCATGCCCTACCTGGATTTCCATCAATCAGCCAGACGGCTGGGACCCCCCTCTTCTCTTTGGGAAGGAGACCCTCAACAGAGTTGGATCTCATTATGCAACCCCCCACTTCTCTATCAGCAGCCAAATCCTTTCTGTCTGGAAATATGAAAGCTTTTCTCTCTGACGCTGCCTCCGCACCGCCAAATTACCAGCCTGCTCCTCTTAAAACAAAGGGCTTCTCATTTTTAAAAAAGAAAACGATCATAACTTGATTGACATGCTACATCCTTTTCCTTCAGCTATTTTTCTATCTTGGTGTCAGCGGGAGTTGGATTCAGGGGCCAATTTTTTTTTTTTTTTGTCTCAGTTCTAATTCAATCCCTTTTAAGTGCTTTTAAGAACAGTGCAATTCAAGGTCTTTCCTTTTTTGGGGTCTGACCTGGATATCGTTTTTAGTTTCCTTCTCTGCTACGATTATCCAGGCAGAGAATGGTTGTTTGCATTAGTGAAAGGTGATGAATTTAATGCTATTAATCTCTGCAAACTTTGGGAGAAGTGGCCTCAGATGTGATTGAAATGCCTTGCAGAACTGTATTCCTTGTAATAGAGAAGTGAACCTTAGCGCAGGGGTCATGTGAACTCCACCCTGCGTGAACTGGCTTCTCAGAACTTGCCACCGTCTAAAAAACTCTCTTCTTCTTTCGTTCATTCACCTATCTTTCTACTGTCTGCTCCCACCCTGTCTCCCAGAACCCCTCAAGAACCCATGAGAATGGAGACCATGTCTCTCTGGTTCACTGCTGTATCCCCAGTGCTAGAACTTTCTGGCATGCGGGAAGCTCTTAAACATTTGTGGGATGAATGAATGAATGCATTCATAATGGGGTCCTGGGCAGTCTGGACGTCAGAACCTAGACCTGGCTTCCATATGAGGGATATTCTCTTGGGGAGGCAAGTAGTCAGCTCTTGGAGGTGCAAAGGGGCTCACATTTCTGTCCTCACCCAGACCTGAGGGCTAGGCTTTTCCAGCTCTGGTTTCCCATCCACCACCATCCCCAGGGAAAGTCTCCAGGGATCAGGTTTTCTGATGGCAAGAGATGCAGCTTCTCTGCAGGGGTGAAGACCAGTGAATGAGGCCAGGTGCTGCCGGAAGGGACAAAACAAAGATGTCATGACAGACTGGCAGAGTGCTGGTCGTTGCTCTGTCCCCACAGGACACCCCTGGCCAATCCAGCCTTGGCTTGGTCCAGGATGAACCTGTTTATCTATTCAATTACTCATTCAGCTCATCAACGAATGTTTCCTGATCTCTAACAGCTGTGTGAAGTGGCACGGAGCTAGGAGCTGGTTACCCCTGTTCTCTCCTGGTGTCCCCGCCCTCAGGCCTGGACATAGCCTTACTTTTGCTGGCTGGACAGGTGGAGCTGCTTTTGGGCCCGCTTTCAGGAACTCATCACCGACTCCATCCACTGTCCATCTCCGAAGTCAGGATACCCCAACTGAGGTCTCAGATCCACCCTAGCCAGCTTTGACTCACTCTGGGTACCCCATTCCCCAAAGAGGAATCAGATCAGGGCATCTCCTGGAGCTGATAAGGAAAAGGGCTTATAATCATGGGTTAGGATTACACAGGAATCTGCCTCCCCAATGCTTGGGGACCTCCTGGGGTGCGGGGGCCATGCCAGAGCTGTATCGTGTCCTCAGCCCCCAGAGCAAGACTAAACAGGGGAAGCATATGGGTTGGGCAGTGGCTCCAGCAAATGCCAAGGTTAAGTTGAAGCTTTGTCATTCACTAGTTGGAGAAGGCGATGGCACCCCACTCCAGTACTCTTGCCTGGAAAATCCCATGGATGGAGGAGCCTGGTGGGCTGCAGTCCATGGTTCCGAAGAGTTAGACATGACTGAGTGACTTCACTTTCACTTTTCACTTTCATGCATTGGAGAAGGAAAGGCACCCTACTTCAGTGTTCTTGCCTGGAGAATCCCAGGGACGGGGGAGCCTGGTGGGCTGCCATCTATGGGGTTACGTCGAGTTGGACACAATTGATGCGACTTAGCAGCAGCAGCAACATTCACTAGTTGGGTGCCCCTAGACAAGCGACTAACCTCTTCAAGCTTCTGTTTTTTCATCTGCGAAATGCAGAGAATGATGGAAGCCACTGCAGAGGTTCTAAGGCAGGGGTTCTTAACCCTTTTTATGCCATGGACGCCTTCAGCAGTCTGGGGAAGGCTGTGGGTCCCTTCCCAGGGCAAGTGTTTCTAAATGCATAAAATCATGCATACAGGATTACCACAGAAACTGATTTCTTAAAATACAATGATCAAAATATAAAAACTTGTGATATATCAATACATATGCTTCTTTATGAACACATTAAACAGCAGGGTCTGGTGGCAGTTCTAATCACTGTCCTGATTTCAAGGTGGTAATAATTGTAAAGGATATTCTGAGAAATTGGCAGCAATTGTGATGTAATGTGAAAACATCTGTGATTTCCACTGGTGACAGAGTCATCGGTATTGGTAACATGACATTCTTAATGGAAGGAAAGGCTAGATTCCAGCTACAGGCGAGTCAGTCCAGGTTTAGGAGCCCTGTTTTGAAGGAAGCAGCAGGAATGGCAACCAGAGAGGCAGCAACGAGGACAGAAGTGAGGAGGGTACCAAGGGTGGGGGGCTGTGGGGCTGGGGTGGGCCTGACCTGCAGCTGTGGGGGGCGCCCAGGCCCTGGGTTCTCAGTGTGAGTCCCGCATCTGATTGTAGCACAGATTTCTTGCAAAAGGCGGGCAGTGTTCGCGCAGAATGGTTTCACTGCAGTTTAACACTGCCATACAGAATGTTCCCTACATACGAACCTTCAGGTCGCGAACTTTCCAAGATGCGAATGTGCATGCCAGCCCTGTGTGCCAGCTGTGGTACTGTACTACTGTGCTTTTCAAGGTACTGTACTGTCAGATTAAAAATGTTTATTTTTTCGTGCTTGTTTTCTTATGTATGTATTGTGTGAAAACTATTATAAGCCTATTACAGTACAGTCCTATCAAGCTGATTGTGTTAGCTGGGTGCCTAGGCTGACTTTGTTGGACTTACCAACAAACTGGATTTAGGAATGTGCTCTTGGAATGGAACCTGTTCGTATTAGGGGACTTACGGTACAGTGGTTGACCCAGCTCAGATGTACCAGGCCGCCTGTGCGCCATGGCCTGTGCTTTCATTCTCCATCTCAGTTAATACAATGGCCCCACAAGGTCCCCATCTTTCAGATGAGGAGACGGGCCTCACCTGCCCAAGGTCACACGTGGGGGGTGGGGGAGTATGGAGGTTGATAGCAAACCCAGGTGGGGTTAATTCCAAAGGCCATGAGTTTTACTTCTTTGGCAGACTTTAAAGGGCGTCTCACTATTTAATCTTTTTAAAAAAATCATTTATGAAGTGGAATTCCTGTGCTTTGATTTACTAGTGGTTTTGCCTCCTGGATGAGTGACCTATTCAAATTCTTGGCCTTGATGCATGTCCTTCAGGAAATCTATTAGTATTTGATGTCTTTCTTACAGTTTGTGATGACTCTTTAGCGCATAAAGATATGCTTCCTGAACGGTGACTATGATTTTGGCATCTTCATTGGGAAATTCCTCTCCCCTTGCCAAACATAGAAAAATGCTTCAGTGATGATGGCTGAATCATTTATTTCTTTTGTACTAACATCTATTACTATTAGGATTCATTACAAAATAAACCAACGTCCACATCATTAGATGGCAAAGAAGGGCTTCTTGAGACAGACATCCTCTCCTCAAACCTGGCTGAGCACTAGACCCAGTAAGGGACTTGCAGACCCAGACAGACTCTGGGCTGCCTGACTCCTCCATGTGCTGCGGAATGGGACGGGCCTGACGTGCTACTGCAGGGGGCCCAGGCCCTGAGTTCTCAGTGTGAATCCTGCATCTGATTGTAGTGCAGATTTCTTGCAAACTTTCTGGGTCTCTGCATTCTACAAAGCCCCTCTGCTCATGTTGAAGACACACCAGTTTGTGGAGCAGCTTGTGGGGACCACTGGTTTATAACACTATTTCTCTGAACAATAAAGGAAGTAAGAAGTGCAGAAATAAACATTCAAACATAATGAGACTCCTGAGCTAGCTTTCAAGTTTCATATGCTGACTCTGCCATTTAGAAGTTGAGTGTCCTCAGACAAATAACTTATCTCCCTGAGCCTCAGTTTTCTCATCTGTAAAATGAATACCAAAGTTTCAAACTCATAGATAAATGAGATCATGTATTGTTGTTGTTCAGTTGCTCAGTCATGTCCAACTCTTTGTGACTCCATGAACTGCAGCACTCCAGGCCTCCCTGTCCATCACGGACTCCTGGAGCTTGCTCAAACTCATGTCCACTGAGTTGGTGATGCCATCCAACCATCTCATCCTCTGTCATCTCCTTCTCCTCCTGCCTTCAATCTTTCTCAGCATCAGGGTCTTTTCCAATGAGTTGGCTCTTCATATCAGGTGGCCAAAGTATTGAAGATTCAGCTTCAGCTTCAGCATCAGTCCTTCCAATGAATATTCAGGGTTGATATCATTTAGGATGGACCGGTTGGATCTCCTTGCAGTCCAAGGGATTCTCAAGAGTCTTCTCCAGCATCACAATTTGAAAGCATCAATTCTTTGGTGCTCAGCCTTTTTTATGGTCCAACTCTCATAACCATCCAGGACTATTGGAAAAACCATAGCTTTGACTACATAGACCTTTGTCAGCAAAGTGATATCTCGGCTTTTTAATACACTGTCTAGGTTTGTTATAACCTTTCTTCCAAGGATCAAGCATCTTTTAATTTCATGGCTGCAGTCACTCTCTGCAGTGATTTTGGAGCCCAAGAAAATAAAATCTGTCACTGTTTCCACTTTTTCCCCATCTGTTTGCCATGAAGCAATGGGATCCGATGCCATGATCTTTGTTTTTTGAATGCTGAATTTTAAGCCAGCTTTTCCACTCTCCTGATCATGTACATAATGTACTAAACAGTGTCTGGCCCATGGTGAGAGCCAAGTAAATGTTCACTGCTACTGTTGCCACAATGACTACAACCGAAATTGCCCTATAATACGATAAATATTCAGGTAGAGCATTTGCTCAAAAGACCTTGGGACTTGGGTAGCTGTGATGACCACATTCTTTAATAAGGAAAGGTGCCATATGGTCATCAAACTCTTGTAACACAAGAGACTTGGGCCTGATTCTGGAGCAGGTGGGACTAGGTTGAGGGGAGCTGGCTAGGCTCCTGGATTCACACCGCAATGCCCAGGGTGACCTGGTGAACTCTGAAGGGTCCAGACTGGCATGCATTAATTCTCTGGGGCCTGCCTGATGGGTAAGTATAGGGGCCACTGCACTGGGAAGCAATGTGGTAGAAGGAACAAAGGTTTGAATCCCAGATCTGCCGCTTGACAGCTGTGTGATCTCAGAAAGCCCTTCACCTCTCTGGTTAATCATATATACCTTTCAGGAACTTAAAAAAAGATGTTATGTATGACTTGACCAAGGGCCTGGACTCATCCTGATATTTGGTAGCTATGGCTTTGATTAATAGGATGGCTGCCCTTTGGGTCCATGGGGAGTCCATTAGAGTTGAGAAGAGACCTCTAGGAGAGCTGGGGCAGATGGCCGCTAGATGGGGGAAAAGGACGAATGTCAGGGACTTTAGCAAGGGCTTGGGGTTCAGGGCTGGTTTCTAGTCTCAGCTGGGGTGAGATTGTGGCTCAGTGGGCAGATGGTGACTAGCTCCCCCAGGCCCATCAGATGCCAGCCTTGAGTCCTATCCAGTGCCAACATAACAAATAATATTCACTGTCAATGTGATTTGGGACCAGAAATCCAAAAGAAGCAACTCAAATGTATATAAACAAATAACCATTTAGTAAAGTGGCCAGAGAAAAGACCTATTTACCCCAGTCAATGCTCTCCTGTGTTCCAGCCACAGTCCGCCAGCAACTGTAATGAAAGAAAGAGATGCCATTCCCAGAAGCAATGGAAAAATACTTAGGAATAAACTTAATGAGAAATGCATGTGACCTATATAAAGACAACTACAAAATTTTATTGGTGAAATAAAAGAAGACCAGAATAAATGGAGATGCATACTATGTTTCTGCATGGGAAGACCGAATATTGTAAAAATGTCAAGCCACCTCCATGTTAATTTGCAGATTTAATGCAATACCAAACAATCCTGTGAAAGGAACTTGATGAAATGATTCTAAAATTCATCTGGAAAAAATATTGGTCAGAATATCAAAGAATATTCTGTAAAAGGAGAACATTGATGTAGAGCCTTACTGAATGTTAAAACGTATAAAGTAGCAATAATTAGAACAGTGAGGATATTGCTGGATAAAAAGAAATAGATTTAAATGGATTAGAAGAGAATGTCTGGAAATAGATGAGATCACATGTAAAAATTAAATATGATAAATCACTCCAAAACAAAGAGTAAATGATGAATAACTTAGCAAATACTGCTGAAAAAACTGATTAGCAACTTGAAAAAATAATTTGTAATTTACATACACCTTAGATACAACTCTCTCTGCATAAAAGCTAAAATTCATTAAAAAAAATTGAATACTGAAAAAGCTAGAAGAGAATGGATCTGAGTATTTATTAGATCTTGGGAATATGAATTTTAAAGAGACAACATAATAAATTATATAAAATGTAAAGTATATACATACAATAAAACTTGTATACAGATATGATGACTAAGTAAAATATTTTCATGGGAGCAAGAACCATGAAGGATAATAATAATATAATATTAAGAAGAACATAATAATATGTTCAGGGAGATGTTTTTCCTTTTTTGTTTTAATAACATTTTTTTTTAGCAAATAAAAATCAAGAGTAAAATGTCCATAAATTATATTTAGATAATTAAATATTATAAAATCTTAAATATGTATGAACACACAATCCCTTTATCTACTATTGCTATTCTGATTTTAATATACGGAGTTGGAAAGCCATTTAAGAAAGGTATTCTCCTAGGTATGATCTCTTTTGAGGAGCTGCTGATAAATGTTCTCACTAATTCTTTAAATTCCAGTTCACACTTTATTTCCTCCAGCTAGAGTCAAGGGCTTTGTCAACTCAGCCTAAATTTACACATAGTTTTATTTTATTGGGGTAAAACTTCTAGAAAAGTGCACAGTCTTAAGTGTGGAGTCAACAACACTCATGTCACCACCCATAAAAATGCAGAACATCTCCAGCACCCAGAAGTTTCCCTCTGGTTATTACCCCACCTTTCCTGGTTACAACATAAACTAGGTTCATCTTGCCTGTTCTTGAGCTTTACATAAGTGGAATCACACATGCTACACTCTTTTGTGTCTGGCTTCTGTGGCATTACATTGTCTGTGAGCTTGATCCATACGGCAGTGTGCACTGCTAGTTCATTTTTCATGGCTGTGTACTATTCCATTGTGTGTGTGCTGATACCATATTTTTGTGCATGCTACTGGTTCTCAGGCGGCTCAGTGCTAAAGAAGCTGCCTGCAGTGCGGGAGACAAGGGTTCGATCCCTGGGTTGGGAGTATCCCCTGGAGAATGAAATGGCAACCCACTCTAGAATTCTTGCCTGGAGAATCCCATGGACAGCTGAGCCTGGCGGGCTACAGTCCATGGGGTCGTAAAACAGTTGGACAGGACTTAACAACTAAAAAACAACAAATGATACAAAGGTGTGGGGTAATGGAGAGAGGCTTATATCACCAACTTAGATACCCCCACCCCACTCCCTGTAAAACCACAGTACTTTCCACTCCCCCCAACAAAGGAAGGAGAGGGGGCCCATCAGTAGGAGAACTTGTGACTTCTCACCTCTGCCCTTTGTTTTGGGAGACCCCTTGTTTGTGGCGTTTAACCATCTTCAGCATTCAGGCTTTAGTGGACATCCGGCCCCTACCGGGCCAAAGCTCAGAACTCCAAAATGCCCCAGTTCTGACCCCCTTAGTCCTAGAGCCTGGTTTGGGAGAAGGCTGTAACTGGTCCAGGGTCCCAGGGGCACCTTTGGCTAACAGATGAAGGAAGGGAGGCCACAGAGTAGGTGTGTGGCAAGGCAAAGCCCTCCCTCCCACCACCCCATTCCCCAGAGCTCCCTTACAGAGAAGGTGGAGGGAAGGGTGGCAGACAGGAACCTCCCCAGGTAGGGGCAAGGGTAGGAGTGGTCAGATGTAGGCTTCAGAAGGACTGTTCTAGTTGGTGAACTGTGGATTGGACAAAGTTAAATGCGGGGAGACCATTTACTCATCTGTAAAGTGGGGTAATAACGCTGACCTCATGGAGGTGGAGCCAGGTTGGAAGCGCTTTGCTCCTGTTCAGGAGGTGGGTTTCCTGATGGAAGGGTGGGATGAAGCGGGGAGGCGGGGCCAGCAGGTCCCTGGCCTAGCTGGGCTGTAGGCACCTGCCGCGCTCTTGATGAAATGAGCGACTAGTGGCCATTTCCAGCTCCACCTTCAGTCTTTTCAGTGGATCGGCAAGGCCAGGTAAATTACACAAGGCATAACAACACCTCCCGCGTGGCATTGTTGAGACAGACCAGCTCATAAAATAAATATCCTCGTGTAAATCCTCAATAAACAGTAGCCGCTGTGGTTTGGGATGATGAAAAGGCTGTGAAGGAGATTCAGGGGTGAAGGTGAGGCCGTGAACCCTCTTTCTAGGCACCAAACACCCCATATTCCATCCCCTGGCAAGACTGTAGGCCCCACCCCCACGCTCCTTGACTCCTCCTCCTCTCGGTCCCCACCCTGCTCTGCGCTCCCTCCCTCTCAGCTGGATCCTGCTTGAGGAATCACGGTTGCCAGGGTCCTGCCGCTTCCATACTTGGCCCCTGACCAGTTCTCCACTCTACACCCAGAGGCGCTTTGACAGAGTTAGACCAGCGCCCCATCACACTTCTCTCAGGGCTGTCTGATGGCTCCCTACGGCGATGAGAATAAAACCCTCTGACTCCTTCACTCCTGCGCCATGGGATACCTCCTCCTTGTCAATATCACCTCTTACCTGGCTCCCAGCCCCTCTGCTCCATGCATGTTGGTTCCCCTAGCCCAGATCCCTTCCTGTCTGAGGGCCTTTGCACTTTCTGTTCATGCTCCATGTCCCCATATCTTTATATGTCTGGCTTAGCTCTTTCAGCTAAAATGGCATTTTTTTCCCCCTCAACAAAGACCTACCCTGAGCAAGCAATCTAAAGTAATGACTCCTTATTGCTTCCCTGGATTCATTTCTTGTGGCACTTAACATCCTCTGAAAAAAAATTGTTTTTGTTCACTTACTTATTTTCTTTCTTACTGGGTGTTGAAATTCAGCACAAGCTCCATGAGCAAAGGATCTTGTCTCCCCAGCAACAGAATAATGTCCAGCACATAGCAAATATTTAAAATATAAAATATGATGAATGAATGAGTGAACAGTGGTGGACAGAACGGTGGTGGGGGCGATGGCTCCTGGGAGACATAATGAAGGTAAGATGAGAGTGTACTTATGATGTTCCTAGTCACTCAGATGTCCTTGTCTGTGGCTAGCTGGTGCCCTTGGCATCTCAAGGGTGTCACATTCTGAGAAGAGATCTGGGGCTCACAGCTCTCAGGACTATCTCTGAACATCCCCCAGTCTATAGAACACCCCAGAGCCCCAGCCATGAAGCCCATCCAGCCTTCCTTTTTGTTTAATATTGAGCTTAAACTTTGCATACCTTGTTTAAACACTTTAGTACCTTTGCATCGATTCTACTCCTTACTGAAAATAAAAATATTTTGGTACTGCAAATATTTGACACCATTTGGCATTTTTCAGTGCATTAATTAGCAATTTTCTGGATAAATATTGCTGTGTAAATCAACAATCACTTCCCGATAATTAAAAGCCAAGTCATATGTTATTGGAAAACCCACCAGTGTGTGCTGCAGCTCTGAGAAACGTTGCCCCTTGCAGCTGTGGCTGGAGCAGAGTAGCCCAAAGAGGGTGTGAGTGATCCTGGGCTGAAAAGTGAAAGTGAAAGTTGCTCAGTCGTGTCTGACTGTTACCAACCGCATGGACTGTACAGTCCATGGAATTCTCCAGGCCAGAATACTGAAGTGGGTAGCCTTTCCCTTCTCCAGGGCATCTTCCCAACTCAGGGGTCGAACCCAGGTGTCCTGCATTGCAGGCAGATTCTTTGGCCACCCGTGAATTCCAGATTTGGTTTCAGGGAGAGAAGAGGGGGGGCTAGAGGTTCTGGCAGGGTCTACAGAGCTGGGATGGTATGCTGAGTCTCTCAGTGCCCCAAAGATGGTTGGGGGGCAAATGTGAGAAACAGATTTGGGGCAAAGTTTTGTGATTAGAATGAGTCAGTCCAGAGGAGTGGTTACATGCATGAACTTGGGAATCCAACAGATGTGGAGGAGAGCCCCAGATCAGCCACTTGCTGGCTGTGTGACCCCAGACAAGGCATGTCTCCTCTCTGGGTCTCAGGTCTATCATCTGTTGAATGGGTATGATAAAAGTCCTATTTCACAGAACTGAGAACAAGTGGGTGGAAGGCATGTGCACTCAGCAGCTCCTGGTGGTTGACTCTCATTGGTTGTTTTTCCTCTGGGTGGCTTGATCTGGGTCCCGTCTCTCTATGCCCCTGTAACTCTTACCCTGATGCTTTTTCCCAGTACTTCCTACCCAAAGAAGGTAGTGGGTAATTCTTTGCCCATCACTTCTTTGCTCTGCCTCTCTCCAAAGTATCTTCTTGGTGGTGAAGCAAAATCCTAATGACCAAATGGGAATCCTCCCTTGGCTTGGCTAGGATGGAAGGAAGGAAGGCAGGGATGGCCCAGCTGGTGGGGTGCTGTAGGGCCAGGCTTACAAGGAGAAGGGTTCTCTCCCCTTAGCTGTGTGGTCTCAAACCTGAGGAGCCCGTTGCATCCACAGGGTGGATGGGAAGCGAAGTCCTGTAGGTTAGGAAGATTGTAAGGAACGTGGACAGTCAGATGGTGAATGAGACAGGGAACTGAGACTTTTGCTTGACTGCTTCCTCCCCTCCTCCCATTCCTTCTGAAATGATTACAGAGTGATATTTATATAGGGATATAAAAATAGGGGAGCACAGAGGACAGGTCCCACCCCCCCCTCCCCAGGCACACAAAAGAGAGTGACGCTGATGGATTAGAAACTGGCAATATTTCTCCCAATACTTGAGGAATCTGTCTGGGGAAAGGGCTGGTCATCTGTTGGACGCATAGCACGAGAAGGAGGTGCCCTCTCAGGAGTTATTAGAGTTTACAGTGATGGTGAACCTGTGCTGGGCTGTGCTAAGTCACTTCAGTCATGTCCGACTCTATGGGACCCCATGGACTGTAGCCTGCCAGGCTCCTCTGTCCAGGGGATTCTTCAGGCAAGAATAGTGGAGTGGGTTGCTGTTTCCTTCTCCAGGGGATCTTCCTGACCCAGGGATCGAAACTTCGTCTCTTCCATCTCTTGCATTGAAAGGCAGGGTCTTTACCACTAGGGCTGACTGGGAAGCCCCTGATGATGCATCTACTGTGTTCCAGATCCTGGGTCAAGAAAGTCCCACGCATAGTAAGCCCTTATCACAGCACAGGGATGAGTTGCTATCACTGACCTCATTTTGTCCAAGAGGCAACTGAGGCCCAGAGAGTCTGTCTGTCATTTGTAGCAACTCAGCTAGCTACTAAACAGCTGAACTGGGACTTGAAGCCACACCCTTCCAACCAACCCCTTAGCCCATATAGTCTTAACTACCAGACTAGATGGCTGCCCTGTGTAAGGGGTCCCCATCAGAACCCCATAATCCACCTAAGCACAGGGAGGCAGAGCGTGAAAATGAGGTGGGCTGGGGACAGTAGGTAAGAGCAGTTTCTGTGAGTGCCCTGGGCAGCGAACTGAGGGGCCAGTCCATAGCTTTGCTCGGAGGCTGGCTTTGAAGACTGGTTTGTGAGCACAGCTGGGTCCTGGGGTGCCTGGCCATGCCAGAGGAAGACAGAGGACACCCCACCAAGTTGGAGGTGCATCCCTAGCTTCAGAAAGGAGGCTCACTGGCAGAGCGCAGATGTTGCCATGATGTGCGTGCCTTAGTATATCATCTGTCTTACTCCCCTCAGACAACGAAACCTAGATGTAGCAAACTAAACCCTCAGCAAACCCAACACTTCCTCATCCGGATCTGGATGATTAGAACGCTCTCAAGCCCTGGGATGGAGAAATGCTCACTGTGAGGATGAGTGACCAGAGGGAGACTGCGGCCGTGTGAAAAGACAGCCGTTCATAAGGAAGGAGCCCACGCGGATGTGTCCCTCTGAGATAAACCTCCTGCCAGGATCAGCAGAAGTTTTTAGAAAACCTCCAGTTTGTGGGCCCAACAAGATTCAAAGGGACTTCGCATATCTGAAAATAGTATCCTCTGAGACTAGAAAAGATTGTTTTCAGCTAAAAAGTGCAACTGCTGCATTTATAAAGGCAACGAAGGTGGGAAATAGCAGGTTGAATACTGCAGAAAAACACAGGTCATGGTTTAAAGGATGAGTCTCAAAAAAAAAAAAAAAAAAAAACCTTTCCATAATTCAGAATAAAAGAATAAAGGAAAGGGCATGATTAGTGAAAAGACACCTTGAATAAAGATGCTACAGATAGAATAAAACGAGCAATAATCAAAGGAATAATTAAACAAAGCTTCTCTTTGAACATTAGGTAAAGCTAATGAAAAGAGACCTATAGGCAGGTGAGATCATTGAATTTCAAGGATTAAAGAGGAAACTCCTATCAATATACAGGCAGGAGAAAAAAAAAAAAAAACCAACTGTATTAGTTGTAGAAGAGACTTGATAACGTATCAGTTCAGTTCAGTTCAGTCGCTCAGTCGTGTCTGACTCTGCAACCCCATGAATCGCAGCACGTCAGGCCTCCCTGTCCATCACCAACTCCTGGAGTTCACCTAGACTCACATCCATTGAGTCAGTGATACGGAGTGCCAAAATAATAATGGCTAGAACAGCATGAAATATTTTTCTTTCACGTAATAGTACAAAAGTATGTGATTCAAGGTTAGCATGGGGGCTGCTCTATGTGGCTTCCCACTGCGCTGAAGTAGAAGAGCATAGACTTCTCTTTTGTTGCCCTGTTATTCTCAGGATGCTAACTTCATCTGCAAGGATCCTTTTTCCAAACAGCAGAATGAAGTAATAATAAAATCAGGGCATACTCATCAACCTCCTTTCAAAATTTGACTCCAGCTAAACTGTGGAAAATTCTGAAAGAGATGGGAATACCAGAACACCTGATCTGCCTCTTGAGAAATTTGTATGCAGGTCAGGAAGCAACAGTTAGAACTGGACATGGAACAACAGACTGGTTCCAAATAGGAAAAGGAGTTCGTCAAGGCTGTATATTGTCACTCTGTTTAACTTATATGCAGAGTACATCATGAGAAACGCTGGGCTGGAAGAAGCACAAGCTGGAATCAAGATTGCCGGGAGAAATATCAATCACCTCAGATATGCAGATGACACCACCCTTATGGCAGAAAGTGAAGAGGAACTCAAAAGCCTCTTGATGAAAGTGAAAGCGGAGAGTGAAAAAGTTGGCTTAAAGCTCAACATTCAGAAAACGAAGATCATGGCATCCGGTCCCACCACTTCGTGGGAAATAGATGGGGAAACAGTGGAAACAGTGTCAGACTTTATTTTTCTAGGCTCCCAAATCACTGCAGATGGTGACTGCAGCCATGAAATTAAAAGACGTTTACTCCTTGGAAGGAAAGTTATGACCAACCTAGATAGCATATTCAAAAGTAGAGACATTACTTTGCCAACAAAGGTTCATCTAGTCAAGGCTATGGTTTTTCCTGTGGTCATGTATGGATGTGAGAGTTGGACTGTGAAGAAGGCTGAGTTCCGAAGAATTGATGCTTTTGAACTGTGGTGTTGGAGAAGACTCTTGAGAGTCCTTTGGACTGCAAGGAGATCCAACCAGTCCATTCTGAAGGAGATCAGCTCTGGGATTTCTTTGGAGGGAATGATGCTAAAGCTGAAACTCCAGTACTTTGGCCACCTCATGCGAAGAGTTGACTCGTTGGAAAAGACTCTGATGCTGGGAGGGATTGTGGGCAGGAGGAGAAGGGGATGACAGAGGATGAGGTGGCTGGATGGCATCACTGACTCGATGGACGTTAGTCTGAGTGAACTCTGGGAGTTGGTGATGGACAGGGAGGCCTGGCTTGCTGTGATTCATGGGGTTGAAAAGAGCTGGACAGGACTGAGCGACTGATCTGATCTGATCTGATCTGATTCCCATCCCATTGGCCAGAACTTCATCACATGATGGCTTTTAACTGCAAGAGTGGCTGGGAAATGTAGTTTTTATTCTGAGAAGCCATGTGCCTGGCTAAACATTAGGGTTTTATTACTACCAGAGAGTTACTGGAGAACTCGTACCCCAACATTCTAAAACTAGAAATTAAGGATAAAATGAGAAAAAAAAACACCAAACTCAATGATTCTTTACCACCTAGAAATTTTTTAAACTCCCTATTAACTAGCACTTGGGCCTAAGAGGAATATAAGCAGAATCTGTAGAAAACCTAGAAAATAAAGAAATTAACTGTCTATCAGAATCTGTGGGAAATAGTTACGGTAATACTCAGAGGAAGAGCCTTCAGTATTGATATCAATAAACAAGAAAGATGAAAATGAGAAAATTAAACGTCTAATCTAAGAAGTTAGGAAAAGAGCAAGAAGCCAAACCATAGGAAAACAGGGGTAAGAAACTCATGATAAAAGGAGAACTTGTGAGTTAATAAGCAGAAAAATAGAATTCAGTTTATAAGGAAACTAATAAATTAAACCGTAAGCTAACCTAATTAAGATAAAGGGCAAGAAAGCCTAAATACACAAAAGAAGAAATGATGAAAGAAAAATAGCCACAGAAAGAAAGGAAAGAATCATGAAACAGCTTTGTTCAACTTTATATAAATATGTTTAAAAACCTGGATGAATTTGGTAATTTTTTCCAAAATGCAAATGAGCAAACTCAATTCAAAAAGAGATAGAAAAGCTAAACATTTTCATATAGAAATTGTTTTATATAAAAAAGTAGATAAAGAGTTAGCTCCCTAAAATATACCAGGCCCAGATGGTCTTTCAGGGAAATTCTTTTAAACTTCTAATGAGCAGATGATAAATAACAATATTATTTAGACTGTTGTAGACTTTTTAAAAGAGGATTTTTTCTAATTATTTTAATAAATCAAGTGGAACATTAATACCCAAATGTAAGAAAGATTTCACATGAAAAAGAGAACCATAGTCACTTTAGGAAAAACAATGCAAAAAACTCTAAATAAATCTTAAGTAAACCAAATCTAACAGTATATTACATAATGACCAAATGTGGTTTATTTCATGAATCTACAAACTGTTCAATAGAAGGAAATAAATGAATGAAATTCATTGTAGTAATAGATCTCAGACCGTTTCCCCCTCAGTCTCTCCCATCAGGAAGCTTCCATAAGCCTCTCATCCTTCTCCATCAGAGGGCAGACAGACTGAAACCACAATCACAGAAAACTAACCAATCTAATCACATGGACCTCAGCCTTGTCTAACTCAATGAAACTATGAGCCATGCCGTGTAGGACCACCCAAGACGGACGAGTCATGGTGGAGAGGTCTGACAAAACGTGGCCCACTGGAGAAGGGAATGGCAAATCACTTCAGTATTCTTGCCTTGAGAACTCCATGAACAGTATGAAAAGAGAGAAAGATAGGACGCTGAAAGATGAACTCCCCAGGTCAGTAGGTGCCCAATATGCTACTGGAGACCAGTGGAGAAATAACTCCAGAAAGAATGAAGAGACGGAGCCAAAGCAAAAACAACACCCAGTTGTGGATGTGACTGGTGATGGAAGCAGGTCTGATGCTGTAAAGAGCAATATTGCATAGGAACCTGGAATGTTAGTTCCATGAATCAAGGCAAATTGGAAGTGATCAAACAGGAGATGGCAGAGTGAATGTCGACATTTTAAAAATCAGCGAACTAAAATGGACTGGAATGAATGACTTTTACTCAGATGATCATTGTATCTACTACTGTGGGCAAGAATCCCTGAGAAGAAATGGAGTAGCCACCATAGTCAACAAAAGAGTTCGAAATGCAGTACTTGGATGCAATCTCAAAAACAACAGAATGATCTCTGTTTGTTTCCAAGGCAAACTATTCAGTATCACAATAATCCAAGTCTATGCCCCGACCATAACGCTGAAGAAGCTGAAGTCGAATGGACCTACCAGACCCTCTAGAATTAACACCCCCGAAAGATGTCCTTTTCATTAAAGGAGACTGGAATGCAAAAGTAGGAAGTCAAGAAACACCTGGAGTAACAGGCAAATTTGGCCTTGGAATACAGAATGAAGCAGGGCAAAGGCTAATAGAATTTTGCCAAGAGAATGCAGTGGTCATAGCAAACACCCTCTTCCTACAACACAAGAGAAGATTCTACACATGGACATCACCAGATGGCCAACACCGAAATTAATCATTCAGTTCAGTTCAGTTTCTCAGTCGTGTCCGACTCTTTGTGACCCCATGAATCACAGCACGCCAGGCCTCCCTGTCCATCACCAACTCTTGGAGTTTTCTAAAACTCATGTCCATTGAGTCAGTGATGCCATCCAGCCATCATTCAGTTCAGTTCAGTTCAATTCAGTCGCTCACTTGTGTCCGACTCTTTGCGACCCCATGAATCACAGCACGCCAGGCCTCCCTGTCCATCACCAACTCTTGGAGTTTTCTAAAACTCATGTCCATTGGGTCAGTGATGCCATCCAGCCATCATTCAGTTCAGTTCAGTTCAGTTCAGTCGCTCAGTTGTGTCCGACTCTTTGCGACCCCATGAATCACAGCACGTCAGGCCTCCCTGTCCATCACCAACTCCCAGAGTTCACTCAGACTCACGTCCATCGAGTCGGTGATGCCATCCAGCCATCTCATCTTCTGTCGTCCCCTTCTCCTCTTGCCCCCAATCCCTCCCAGCATCAGAGTCTTTTCCAATGAGTCAACTCTTCACATGAGGTGGCCAAAGTACTGGAGTTTCAGCTTTAGCATCATTCCTTCCAAAGAAATCCCAGGGCTGATCTCCTTCAGAATGGACTGGTTGGATCTCCTCGCAGTCTAAGGGACTCTCAGGAGTCTTCTCCAACACCACAGTTCAAAAGCATCAATTCTTCGGAACTCAGCCTTCTTCACAGTCCAACTCTCACATCCATATATGACCACAGGAAAAACCATAGCCTTGACTAGACGGACATTTGTTGGCAAAGTAATGTCTCTGCTTTTGAATATGCTATCTAGGTTGGTCGTAACTTTCCTTCCAAGGAGTAAGCGTCTTTTAATTTCATGGCTGCAGTCACCGTCTGCAGTGATTTTGGAGCCCCCAAAATAAAGTCTGACACTGTTTCTACTGTTTCCCCATCTATTTCCCATGAAGTGATGGGACCAGATGCCATGATCTTCGTTTTCTGAATGTTGAGCTTTAAGCCAACTTTTTCACTCTCCACTTTCACTTTCATCAAGAGGCTTTTGAGTTCCTCTTCACTTTCTGCCATAAGGGTGGTGTCTCTGCATATCTGCTGCTGCTGCTGCTAAGTTACTTCAGTCGTGTCTGACTCTGTGCGACCCCATAGACGGCAGCCCACCAGGCTCCTCTCTCCATGGGATTTTCCAGGCAAGAGTACTGGAGTGGGGTGCCATTGCCTCTCCACTGCATATCTGAGGTTATTGATATTTCTCCTGGCAATCTTGATTCCAGCTTGTGCTTCTTCCAGCCCAGCATTTCTCATGATGTACTCTGAATAGAAGTTAAATAAGCAGGGTGACAATATACAGCCTTGACATACTCCTTTTCCTATTTGGAACCAGTCTGTTGTTCCATGTCCAGTTCTAACTGTTGCTTCCTGACCTGCATACAAATTTCTCAAGAGGCAGGTCAGGTGGTCTGGTATTCCCATCTCTTTCAGAATTTTCCACAGTTTATTGTGATCCACACAGTCAAAGGCTTTGGCATAGTCAATAAAGCAGAAATAGATGTTTTTCTGGAACTCTCTTGCTTTTTCCATGATGGATGTGTTCCATCTATCCAGCAGATGTTGGCACTTTGATCTCTGGTTCCTTTGCCTTTTCTAAAACCAGCTTGAACATCAGGAAGTTCACGGTTCACATATTGCTGAAGCCTGGCTTGCAGAATTTTGAGCATTACTTTACTAGCGTGTGAGATCAGTGCAATTGTGCGGTAGTTTGAGCATTCTTTGGCATTGCCTGTCTTTGGGATTGGAATGAAAACTGACCTTTTCCAGTCCTCTGGCCACTGCTGAGTTTTCCAAATTTGCTGGCATATTGAGTGCAGCACTTTCATAGCATCATCTTTCAGGATTTGAAAGAGCTCAACTGGAATTCCATCACCTCCACTAGCTTTGTTCGTAGTGATGCTTTCTAAGGCCCACTTGACTTCACATTCCAGGATGTCTGGCTCTAGGTGAGTGATCACACCATCATGATTATCTGGGTCATGAAGATCTTTTTGTACAGTTCTTCTGTGTATTCTTGCCACCTCTTCCTAATATCTTCTGCTTCTGTTAGGTCCATACCATTTCTGTCCTTTATCGAGCCCATCTTTGCATGAAATGTTCCCTTGGTATCTCTGATTTTCTTGAAGAGATCTCTAGTCTTTCCTATTCTATTGTTTTCCCCTATTTCTTTGCATTGATCACTGAAGAAGGCTTTCTTATCTCTTTTTGCTATTCTTTGGAACTCTGCATTCAGATGCTTATATCTTTCCTTTTCTCCTTTGCTTTTTGCTTCTCTTTTTTTCACAGCTACTTGTAAGGCCTCCCCAGACAGCCATTTTGCTTTTTTTGCATTTCTTTTCCATGCAGATGGTCTTGATCCCTGTCTCCCGTACAATGTCATGAACCTCATTCCATAGTTCATCAGGCACTCTATCAGATCTAGGCCCTTAAATCTATTTCTCACTTCCACTGTATAGTCATAAGGGATTTGATTTAGGTCATACCTGAATGGTCTAGTGGTTTTCCCTACTTTCTTCAATTTAAGTCTGAATTTGTCAATAAGGAGTTCATGATCTGAGCCACAGTCAGCTCCTGGTCTTGTTTTTGCTGACTGTATAGAGCTTCTCCATCTTTGGCTGCAAAGAATATAATCAATCTGATTTCGGTGTTGACCATCTGGTGATGTCCATGTATAGAGTCTTCTCTTGTGTTGTTGAAAGAGGGTGTTTGTTATGACCAGTGCATTTTCTTGGCAAAACTCTATTAGTCTTTGCCTTGCTTCATTCCGTATTCCAAGGCCAAATTTGCCTGTTACTCCAGGTGTTATTTGACTTCCTGCTTTTGCATTCCAGGCCCCTGTAATGAAAAGGACATCTTTTTAGGGTGTTAGTTCTAAAAGGTCTTGTAGGTCTTCATAGAACCGTTCAACTTCAGCTTCTTCAGCGTTACTGGTTGGGGCATAGACTTGGATTACTTTGATACTGAATGGTTTGCCTTCGAAACGAACAGAGATCATTCTGTCATTTTTGAGATTGCATCCAAGTACTGCATTTCGGACTCTCTTGTTGACCATGATGGCCACTCCATTTCTTCTGAGGGATTCCTGCCTGCAGTAGTAGATATAATGGTCATCTGAGTTAAATTCACCCATTCCAGTCCATTTGAGTTTGCTGATTCCTAGAATGTTGACATTCACTCTTGCCATCTCTTGTTTGACCACTTCCAATTTGCCTTGATTCATGGACCTGACATTCCAGGTTCCTATGCAATATTGCTCTTTACAGCATCAGACCTTGCTTCTATCACCAGTCACATCCACAGCTGGGTATTCTTTTTGCTTTGGCTCCATCCCTTCATTCTTTCTGGAGTTATTTCTCCACTGATCTCCAGTAGCATATAGGGTACCTACTGACCTGGGGAGTTCCTCTTTCAGTGTCCTATCATTTTGCCTTTTCATACTGTTCATGGGGTTCTCAAGGCAAGAATACTGAAGTGGTTTGCCATTCCTTTCTCCAGTGGACCACATTCTGTCAGACCTCTCCACCATGGCCCACCCATCTTGGGTTGCCCCACGGGCATGGCTTAGTTTCATTGAGTTAGACAAGGCTGTGGTCCTAGTGTGATTAGATTGACTAGTTTTCTGTGAGTATGGTTTCAGTGTGTCTGCCCTCTGATGCCTGAAAATCAAACCATAATGAGGGTCTTCCTTGGTTCTCTGGTGGTTAAGAATCCTCCTTGCAATGCAGGGGACATGGGTTTGTTCCCAGTTGGGAAAACTAAGATCCCACATGCCCCAGGGCAACTAGGCCCACAGGCCTCAACTAAAGAGAAGCTGGAGAGCTACAACAAAGACCTGATGGAGCCAAATCAATAAATAAATATTAAGAAACAAAAACAACAAAAGCAAGCCATGATGAGACCACTTCACACCCATTAAGAAGGCTACTATCAAAACACACACACACACTAAAAAAAAAAAAAAGCCCAGAAAGTAATAAGCACTGGCAAGGATGTGATAAAATTGGAACCCTATGCCCCACTGGTAGGAATGTAAAGGAATGCAGCCATTATGGAAACAGTATGGCAGTTTATCAAAAAATCAAAAACAGAATTACCATATAATTCTGCAATCCCACTTCTGGAATAGATCCAAAAGAATTGAAAAGAGAATCCTGAAGAGATATTTGCACCCATGTTTATAGCAGCATTATTCAAAATAGCCAAGAGTTGGAAGCAATCCAAGTATCCGCTGAGAGATGAATGATAAACAAAGTGTGGCAAATCCGTACCAGGGAATACTATTCAGTCTTAAAAAGGAAGGAAATGCTGACACACTCTGACATCCACAGCAAGGATGAACCTTGAGGACATTATGCTAAATGAAATAAGCCAGTCACAAAAAGATAAATACTGTGTGATTCCACTTACGTAAGGTACTTAGAGTACTCAAACTCATGGAGACAGAAAGTAGAATGGTAGTTGCCAGGGCCTGGGGGAAAGGGTAGGTGAGGAGTTGTTTAATGGGTGCTGCTGCTGCTGCTAAGTCGCTTCAGTCATGTCCGACTCTGTGCGACCCCGCAGATGGCAGCCCACCAGACTCTGCCGTCCCTGGGATTCTCCAGGCAAAACACTGGAGTGGGTTGCCATTTCCTTCTCCAGTGCATGAAAGTGAAAAGTGAAAGTGAAGTCGCTCAGTAAGTGTCCGACTCTTCATGACCCCATGGACTACAGCCTACCAGGCTCCTCCATCCATGGGATTTTCCAAGTGTTTCAATTTTGCAGGATGGAAAAATTCTGAAGATCTGTTGCACCATAATGTGAATATAACCAACATACTGAACTGTACATTTGAGAAGGGTTAAGGTGGGTTTTTAAAATCATGTTTTTACTATATTTTTTTACCATGATAAAAAATCGAATTATTAAAAATCTCGATGTTTTATTTCTATGGGCCAGAGGATGTATTTTTTTTTTCAAGTCCACTCTCCCCCTCTCCCTGGCCACCTGCTGTGACAGCTCCTCTGCTTACCTCTTTGGTTTTCAGTTTCCACTTTATTTCTTGCTCCTGGAAAAGTCCTCTGCATTTCTGTAAGCTCAAGTATTTGTTACATTGTATCGATCATTTCTAGGTATTTATGGCAGGAAGATTTGGGAGATACTTGGTCCACAGTATTTCCAGAACCAGAGGCCCCTCCAACTCATTTACAAAGCTAAATAAACCCAGCAAAAATAGCACAAAGAAGAAGGCTGCAGGCTAATCTCATTTACAAATATAGATGCAAACATCTTAAATAAAATATTAGCAAATTGAATCTAGCAATATAGAAAATGAATATTCCACAATGACCAGGTAAGGTATATTATTGGAAAGCAAGGACAGTTCTATTTTAGGAACTCTATTAATATAATTCATCATATTAATAGGCCAAAAGGGAAAAACCAAGGATGATAAAAAGGCATTTGATAATATTCAGCATCCATTTCATAAAAAAACATATCTTGGCAAAATAAAAATAGAATTCATCTTTAAAATGGTAAGACAGGCTTACAGAAACCTCCCATTCTTCAAAGGGAAGGCAGGACAGCCTAGGGACCTTCTGAAATCAGAGAAGGTATCTTCCAGTCACCTGTCTCCTCTGCCCCCAAGTTGAAAGGGAATCTCCATGTCCCCACTTCTCTGACTGAGTTGAGGGAAAGCATTCCACTCACTCTGTGAAGCCCTGGATATTTTGGTTCCCAGGCACACACTTAGGACCCGGATAAACTAGAATGGCTGTGTCACATTGCACAAGCTTCTGCCAGTAGCTGAGCTTCTCCAAGCCTCGATTTTCTCATCTGTGAAATGGGATTAAGATTCTCTGTTCCGTTCTCTTTTGTTGTTTAACAAAAGCTCAAAGAATATTTCTCTTTTTAAATTGAAATATAGGTGATTTTCAATGTTGTTTTAGTTTCTGGTATACAGCAAAGTGATTCAGTTTTATATATGTATATTTTATATATATATATAGCTTTTCAGATTCTTTCCATTACAGGTTATTACATGATATTGGAGATAGTTCCCTGTGCTATACAATAAGACCTTGTTACTTTTCTATTTTATATAAAGTAGTTTGCATCTGCTAATCCCAAACTCCTAAATTATTCCTGCACCCCTTTCCCCTTTGGTAACCATAAGTTTGTTATGTCTGTGAGTCTATTTCTGTTTTGTAAATAAGTTCATTTGTATAACTTTTTTAGATTCCACATATAAGTGGTATCATATGATATTTCTCTCTCTCTGTCTGACTTGCACTTAATACGGCAATCTCTAGGCCCACCCATCGGAGAAGGCAATGGCACCCCACTCCAGTACTCTTGCCTGGAAAATCCCATGGATGGAGGAGCCTGGTGGGCTGCAGTCCATGGGGTCACTAAGAGTCGGGCACAACTGAGCGACTTCACTTTCACTTTTCACTTTCATGCATTGGAGAAGGAAATGGCAATCCACTCCAGTGTTCTTGCCTGGAGAATTCCAGGAACGGGGGAGCCTGGTGGGCTGCCGTCTGTGGGGTCGCACAGAGTCGGACGCGACTGAGGTGACTTAGCAGCAGCAGGCCCACCCATATTGCTGCAAATAGCATTATTTCAATCTTTTTAATGGCTAAGTAGTATTCCAGTGTGTGTGTGTGTGTCTGTGTGTGTGAGTGACACATCTTTATCCATTCATCTGTGGATGGACACTTAGGTTGCTCCCATATCTTGGCTATGGTAAACAGTGCTGCAGTGAACACTAGGGTGCGTTCATCTCAAAGAATATTTCTTACCTGATACTTCCTTCCTTCCTAGCTCTCTTTTGTTCTTTCTCCTCATCTTCCCTTCCCAGAATCTCCTCTCCTTTTTCATATCTCCGTGCTCCCACATCTGCTCTGCTTAGTCTCCTTTCCCCAACTAAGCCCTCTAGATAGAGGAATTTGGGGAGACCCCAGAGTTAGCATTCAAGGACAGGAAGGTAGCTGCTTTGGGCCTGCTTGAGTGCTGGCTTGGGGGACTCAACCAGGTTAGTGAGTCCTGGAGATCTCTAGGCAATGAGGTCCATCTGGATAGCTGGCCTAACAAGGGGGTGAGTGGACAACAGCTTGGAGAAGAAAACTCTGTGTTTCTCTGGGAAGTCAGCCTCCTGCTAATTCCTTCTTCCTTTTGGGTTCCTCCCCAGGGACAGAGTCTGGAGTCACTGCCCCTTAGCCATTCTGAGGAGGACTAAAGCCAGACCTTGGTCTCCAGGCCTCCACCTTCAGGTCTCTGCGGCTGCACCCTGCTTCTCTTCCACCGGGCCCCTAAGCTCCATCACACCTCTGCCCTCATGTGCCCATCAGAGTCAGCATTTAGTCCTTTACCTGCTAGAACATCACAATTGTCGCCTGTATTAGTCAGTGTATTAACCACGCCCGTTGTTCTCTGTATCCTGATGCTCTGACATCTTGGATCCTTGTCAACGCTGGAGGGACTGCCCCTCCTAGCCTTAGCTAACTCTTGGAGGTAGTCCCTGACTTTCCAGGGAGCATGCCTTTCAAATGCAAACCAACCAATCCAAGACCCATACCTCCAGCCTTTTCCTTTATAGGACTTCAACACTCTGGGCCCCCATTCCCCTGCCCTAATCACCCCACGGCAGGTACCAGGCTAGTGACAACCCCTCAGACTCAGAGCCTGCTGGAATTATTCAAACCAGCCAATCCTAAACCTGCTACCTGCTTACCTTGCCTCACCTGTCCTTCTCGTGGAAGCCACAATAAAGTCTAGGCTCCACATTTCTACTCACTCCTTCTGCCTCCTAACCCACCCCGTGTGACCCCTTATGGTGTGACTCACCTCCTCTTTGTGGTTGTTCAGTCGTTCAGTTGTGTCTGACTCTTTTTGACCCCATGGACTGCAGGATGCCAGGCTTCCCTGTCCTCTACTGTCTCTCAGAGTTTGCTCAAATTCATGTCCATTGAGTCAGTGATGTTATCCAACCATCTCATCTTCTGTCATCCCCTTCTCCTCCTGCCCTCTGTCTTTCCCAGCTTCAGGGTCTTTTCAAATGAGTCAGCTCTTCACATCGGGTGGCCAAAGTATTGGAGCTTCAACTTCAACATCAGTCCTTTCAATGAATATTCAGGGTTGATTTCCTTTAGGATTGACTGGTTGGATCTCCTTGCTGTCCAAGGGACCCTCAGGAGTCTTCTCAAACACCACAATTTGAAAGCATCAGTTCTTTGGGGCTCAGGCTTCGTTATGGTCCAACTCTCACATCCATACATGACTACTGGAAAAACCATGTGAAAGTTGTTCAGTCATGTCCGATTGCTTGCGACCCCATGGACCATAGCCTGCCAGACTCTTCTGTCTATGGGATTTCCTAGGCAAGAATACGGGAATGTGTAGCCATTTCCTTCTCCAGAGAATCTTTCCAACCCAGGGATCAAACCTGGGTTTCCAGCATTGCAGGCAGACTCTTTACTGTCTGAGCCACCAAGAACTTCATTTTGACTCTATAGACCTTTGCTGGCAAAGTGATGTCTCTGCTTTTTAATATGCTGTCTAAGTTTGTCGTACTTTTTGTTCCAAGGAGTAAGTGTCTTTTAATTTCATGGTTGCAGTCACCATCCGCAGTGATTTTGGTGCTTAAGAAAATAAAGTCTGTCACTGTTTCCATTTTTTTCCCCATCTATTTATCATGAAGTGATGGGACCAGATGCCATGATCTTAGTTTTCTGAATACTGAGTTTAAAGCCAGCTTTTCCACTCTCCTCTTTGCCTTCATCAAGAGGCTCTTTAGTTCTTCTTTGCTTTCTGCCATAAGGTTGGTGCCATCCGCATATCTGAGGTTATTGATATTTCTCCCAGTAATCTTGATTCCAGCTTGTGCTTCATCCAGCCCGACATTTTGCATGATGTACTCTGCATAGAAGTTAAATAAGCAGGGTGACAATATACAGCCTTGACGTACTCCTTTCCAATTTGGACCAGTTCATTTGCTGGATCATTGAAAAAGCAAGAGAGTTCCAGAAAAACATCTATTTCTGCTTCATTGACTATGCCAAAGCCTTTGACTGTGTGGATCACAATAAACTGTGGAAAATTCTGAAAGAGATGGGAATACCAGACCACCTGACCTGCCTCTTGAGAAACCTACATGCAGGTCAGGAAGCAACAGTTAGAACTGGGCATGGAACAACAGACTGGTTCCAAATAGGAAAAGGAGTATGTCAAGGCTGTATATTGTCACCTGCTTGTTTAACTTCTATGCAGAGTACATCATGAGAAACGCTGGGCTGAAAGAAGCACAAACTGGAATCAAGATTTCTGGGAGAAATATCAATAACCTCAGATATGCAGGTGACACCACCCTTATAGCAGAAAGTGAAGAGGAACTAAAAAGCCTCTTAATGAAAGTGAAAGAGGAGAGTGAAGAAGTTGGCTTAAAGCTCAGCATTCAGAACACTAAGATCATGGCATCCGGTCCCATCACTTCATGACAAATAGATGGGGAAACAGTGGAAACAGTGGAAACAGTGGCTGACTTTATTTTTTGGGGCTCCCAAATCACTGCAGATGGTGATTGCAGCCATGAAATTAAAAGACGCTTACTCCTTGGAAGTAAAGTTATAACCAACCTAGGCAGCATATTAAAAAGCAGAGCCATTACTTTGCCAACAAAGGTCCGTCTAGTCAAGGCTATGGTTT
The DNA here is from genome assembly GCF_032452875.1 of Bos javanicus. Classification (NCBI taxonomy): domain Eukaryota; kingdom Metazoa; phylum Chordata; class Mammalia; order Artiodactyla; family Bovidae; genus Bos; species Bos javanicus. The sequence continues at coordinate 96,680,022 of NC_083878.1, forward strand.
TTCCAGTAGTCATGTATGGATGTGAGAGTTGGACTATAAAGCTGAGTGCTGAAGAATTGATGCTTTTGAACTGTAGTGTTGGGAAAGACTCTTGAGAGTCCCTTGGACTGCAAGGAAATCAAACCAGTCCATCCTAAAGGAGATCAGTCCTGGATGTTCATTGGAAGGACTGATGCTGAAGCTGATGCTGAAGCTGAAACTCCAATACTTTGGCCACCTGATGTGAAGAGCTGACTCATTTGAAAAGACCCTGATGCTGGAAAAGATTGAGGGCAGGATGAGATGGTTGGATGGCATTACCGACTCAATGGACATGAGTTTGGGTAGGCTCCAGGAGTTGGTGATGGACAGGGAGGCTGGTGTGCTGCGGTTCATGGGGTCGCAAAGAGTCAGACGTGACTGAGTGACTAAACTGATTGTTTCATGTCCAGTTCAAACTGTTGCTTCTTGACCTGCATTCAGGTCTCAGGAGGCAGATAATGTTGTCTGGTGTTCCCATCTCTCTAAGAATTTTCCTCAGTTTACTGTGATCCACCCAGACCTGAATATAACAGTCTTCTTGTGTGTGTGCGCTCAGTCGGGACCAACCCTTTGCAACCCTCATGGACCGTAGCCCGACAGGCTCCTCTGTCCATGAGATTTTCCAGGTAAGAATACTGGAGTGGGTTGCCAGGCCCTTCTCCAAGGGATCTTCCTGACCCAGGGATCAAAGCCGGGTCTCCCACATTGCAGGCAGATTCTTTACCATTTGAGCCACCAGAGAAGCTCTTAGAAGTCTTCTTAGGGCAATCATCTCCTGGTCACTGGCCTCACCTTCCCCAGTAACAGTAAAACCTACATTTAAAAAGTGTGAGGGTAGGCTTGGCTATGCCGAGGTAACAGGTAGACCTCCCAGTCTTGGTGGCTTAACCCAGGAAGCTTGCTCTTGGTCTAGGTGACTCCCCAGGGCAGTGTCATCTGTGGGCTGCCTCATAATCCAGGCTGCCCAAGGCTCCACCTTCCAGTAGCTGCTCATCTGCAGTCACCGTGGAGGGCAGGAAAGTGCTGGAAGGGGTAAAACCTGCACTTAAAGACTTCTTCCCCAGGACTCCCCTGGTAGTCCAGTGGCCAAGGATCTGGGCTCCCAACTCCGGGGGTCCAGGTTTGATCCCTGGTCAGGGAACTAGATCCCACATGCTGCAGCTAAAGATCTCAGATACTACAAAGAAGACTGAGGATCCCACATGCCCATAACTATTACCTAACACAGCTAAATAAATATTTTTTAAAATTGTTTTAAAAATTAAAAAGCTTCAGCTGAGAAGTAACACACACCCGTTGTGTTCACAGCATAAGCACAGAACAAGTGATGTCATAGGCCAGCTGACTGCAGGGGGCAGAGGGGTGGAATCCTCTAGGGTAAGCAGAAGGAGAAAATAGATGAGTGCACGCTAGAAGTCTCTGCCGCACCCTCTCTTCTGTGTCACCCCATCAGGAAGGGGAGTCCACCCCTGGTGTGGGATGTTCCCCTCTCACATGTATGTGTGCTCAGTTGTGTCCGACTCTTTCTGACCCCCTAGACTATAGCTCCTCTGTCCATGGAATTTAGTATTTGCTAATAGTAGGTTGCTATTTTCTACTCCTGGGACTCTTTCGGACCCAGGGATCAAACCCATGTCTCCTGCATTGGCAGGTGGATTCTTTACCGTAAAACTGTCCTGGTTGGGATAAGTCATATAATTTGCTGAGACAGCATTTGGTGGGACTGGCTGGAGCAGGAAATAGGACTTTGTTGAAGGAAACCCTTATTTTATCATCTCCCCCAGACAAAGTAGGCCAGCTTGAGTTTGCCATCATCTAGAACTTAAAAAAATTAAAAATTTAAAAAGGAGGGTGAGAAAAAGAGAGAGAGAGACAAACAACTCCAATCCCACCGGGCAGAGACACAAATAGCGACTTTTAATTATATAATCTGCTTTTGATGAATTTATTTCTGACAGTTTTATAGGTTGACGAGAGAGTGCATTTTAGATGCAAAAAAACCCATTATTCATTCTGGGCTCTTTGAGCATAAAAATTGTCAAATGATTTTAATACAGTTTTAAGTTTTATGTTTATTGTCAAGGGGGAAAAAAAGTCCACAGCAATTACCGAGTCACATGCCCCTTAAATCTTTATGTTTCTGACAGCAAGAACAATAAAATATGTTTTTGCCCAAACCTTTTACCGCTCAGATTGACATGGCTTCAGCGACAGCTGCTTTTCTTCCATCTTAGAAAGCTAACTTAGAACCACTTCCTCGGTGGGGAGTGGGGAGGGGGCGTCTCGGCCGCTCTGCAGAACAGCTGTTCCTTTGCAGAAAGGTGCAGACCCCAAGATCTGGGTGCAGAAATGAAGTGTGATCTAGCAGATCTAGCCAATTTTATACTGGCTGCATGGCACCCTGTTGATTTGTACACCTTGTCTGGTGGTAACCACATTCAGCACTAGTGTGAATGCCTTGGGCAGGTGGGTGAGGCCCTGGCACACCTACCACATCTGCCCACCTAAACCCACCGAGGAAGCCTGCCATTCAAGTCCCTGGAGCCAATCAGGTACTGCATTGAAAGGACCACCTACCAAGCCAGATATCCCAGTGTGGCCGTCCCTTCCATCTGAGCCCCCAGTAGACATGTGCTGCCTCTCTGCTTTGTGCCCCATGCCAACCCGGTTGCAGGGTTCAGCTCCTCCACGAGTCCCCAGATAAAAGCACTAGCCAACCATAAACACTATTATTAGTCTAGGTGATGGAATTATTTCCATTAGTGTCATAGACAAACCATCGAGTTGTGCTTTGGACGGTGGCTTAGGCCCTGAAGGTCGTGGAAGTGTTGGTCAAGAACTGCCCACCCCATCATGCTGGTGTGATGTGGGGTGAGGGGCATTAGCCAAAGGATGCTGTGGTCAGGGCTTGGCCCAAGGCAGATCAGCAGGGTCCAGTTTCTTTGGAGACTGTTTAAATCTTCAGGCCTGAAGGCTATGGCTGACTTGAGATCCAGCTCCCAAGACTGGCCTAAATTCAAGCTTCACAGGCTTTCAGGCTGGATGGAGTAGAGTATGGAGCCGGTCCAGGGCAGCATTTTGTCATGGGGAACTCAACGGGGCAAGCCTATGGAATGGGAGCAGTGTCCCAGAGGAGTGACGTATGGAGGCTGCAGGGAGAGCCCCAGCTGTCCAGAGTCCTCCCTGGGGGTCTGGGGAGGAACCTCCTATAGAATCACATCTAGGCAGGCCTGGGAAAGCTGTGACCCCCCACAGTGAGCAGGAGCAAAACATCTCAGGGCCTTTATATATGCCATTTCCTCTGCCTAGAAAACTCTCAAGCAACACATTCAACTAACTCCTACTCATCCTTCAGAACTCAGTGTAAAAGTCACTTCTTTAGGGAAGCCCTCCTGGATTCCTCAGTCTTTCTCAGGCTCCAGTGTCACAAGCTGCCATGGCCCCTTGTGCTTCTCATGTGCATACGTGCTCAGTCACTTCAGTCTTGTCTCTTTGTGACGCAATGGGCTCTAGTCTGCCAGGCTCTGTCCATGGGATTCTCCAGAAAAGAATACTGGAGTGGGTTGCCATGCCCTCCTCCAGGGGATCTTCCTGACTCAGGAATTGAACACACATCTGTGTCTCCTGCTCTGCAAGTGAATTCTTTACTGCTGAGCCACTGGGGAAGCCCCCTCTGCTTCTTGGTGGCACTTGTAATTTTAGTGAGAATAATTTATGTCGTCGCTGTGATTTTATGTTTCCCTTTCCCTCTGGGTTCTAAACTCTACAGGGACAAGGTCATGGTCTGTTTCATTCATTGTTCTATCCAAAATACTGTGCAGTATCCAGCAGACTACAGATATCATTACATCTTAAATGGATGGATGGATGGATGGACAGGCTTCATTGCTTGTGTTATTTCAACATGTGCCATTTCCCTTTCCTCTTGCATTCCCAGTTTTCTTCACAAGCAGACACGGCCAGATGACAGAGTCTGGACAATTGAGTGTGGCTGGAAGTGAGGTAGGTACCCCTGGAAGTGAGATTCTTCAGGGGCTTATCTGTGCCGGCTTCTATGTTCCTCTTCTATCTGCTGCCAGGTGTAGAGAATCTCACAGAGAACTCTGAGGCCCTTGGGGACAGCAGAGCTGCAGATGCAAAGGTTCCTGGTTCACTGAATGACTATTATGTGGAAAGCATGTAGCCCTCCCCATGCCAATGGTCCTGATCACTTTATCCTGGGAAATATGCTTCTATTGTGTGAAGCTGCTGATACGCGGGAGCTTATCTGTTACAGCAGTGAGCTGTAACTCACCCTAACTGATACATCCCCTGTGATGGAGGCCCCACAGGAACCAGGTTGCCTCCTGTCTCTGCTTTCAGAGTCCCTGTCTGGTTGCCACCCTCCATTAGAATGGGCCAGGGGAGTGTCCAGGGGGAAGAGGGAGGAATTCGTTTTCAAGCACTGGTTCCCCAGACCCACCCTATCCTGGGAAGGTGTGAGCGGCTCGAGGACCCAGAGGTTCTGGAGTGAGCAGTGGCCACGCAGGAGAGACGGTGGATGGCAGTTGGGACTCTGAAAATAGACAGCTGTGTGTGTCTGTGACCTTGGATGATCACTGTCATTTCTGATAATAAAGCCTGCATCCTAGAGGTATGTGATCATTAAAAGAGCTCGGATGTGAAGCACTTAGTGGAGCGCTCTGCACCCAGTAAACACTCCATAAAAGGGAGTTATCATAATAATTATTATTTTCCTCAGGTCTCTGTTGAAGGAAGCCCTGAATTGAAAGCCTTTTGTCTTGTTCCATTTCCAAGCCAGACGGCCCCATTTTTCTCCCAGTTTCTGCAGTTCTTGAGTGCCCCGGTGCCTATTACACAAACCCCAATGCATCTTTGAAGTTAGCAGCTAATTATGTTCCAGGAAGTTATAGATCTGGAGTTTTCCATGTGCCAGAGGCAATTGCCTGCTCCGGCTCTCATTTCTCGGTGCAGCCTTCCAAGGCCTGATTGAGGTTGTAATTGGGAGCCCCCTCCCCCGGCCCCGGAGGCCTTCTGGGGCCATCTCCTCGGCCCTAGGAGTCAGGCTACTCCTTCCCTCTCCCACCTCCCAAGCTTTGCCTGCTCTGGGCCTCCCTCTGCAGCTGCTGACAGGCTGGGGGAAGGGTGGGCTGGGAGGTGGAGGGACAATCCCTGAAGCCCCCTTGCCAGGGAAGCAATGAGAACCTCTTCTCTCCGGGGAAGGCACCTTTGGTTCTGTGCGATTATAAGTAATAGCAGATTCTGCTGCAGAATGACTGAGCAACTTGTGTCTGTTTGAAAGATAAGTGCTTGCCCTCTCTCCACCTCACTGCCTGCCCAACTGCCTCTCTGCCCCTGACCTCATCTCCACCCCTCTGCTGCAGCCAGCTGAGCACCCCTGCCAGGGCTCGGCCCCTCCCACCAGGCTGCCCCAGGAGGGAAAGCCAGTTCCTCCCTCCAGGGCTGGATCCCCAGCACTGGGGCTGAGACTAGGGTGAGGCTAGTGGGGGGTGCCAAAGCAAAATTTAAGGAGGCACTCACTCTATGGTGCTGATCATGCACTTGCATGCCCTTGAGAATAGGTGCCTCCTTAACTCAGCTGCCTCACTCTCCTCACCCTGGTCAGGGATTAGAGCCTCCTCCCTATCTCCTTGGGAGATAAACTCCTGGGCACAACCCAGCAAAGACTTCAAGCTCCTTTCCCCCTGCCAGCTTCAGCTGAGCTGTGGGCTGTGTGGGGGCAGGAACCAAGGATGTCCTACTCACCATCATCTCGCCATCCTTAGCTCTTGGCCTGGCTAACAGCAGGTCTCAGTAAACACTGGTAAATAAAAGGAATGAAACGCTCCTGATACCAAGATGAAATTTAGCGAGAGATGATGTCAGAAAGGCACTGAGCTGGCCTCTCAGTGAGCAGTAGGTGCTCTGTAAACTTGAGGGCCATTACCAGCACCAGGAGGGCAGCACAAGGGTGAATCTGTGATCTGGTTCATGAGCTAAAGATCTGGGTGTTTAAGTGGAAGTCAGATTGAGTATGTGCCTAAAGTGTGACCCACCCTGAGAAGGGAGATCCTTAATACTCTGCTGTATTAACACCCCATTTAATCTCATTTATTTAATTAATGGTTATTTCTGCACTATGACTATCCCATGCTTGTTTTGACCTTGAATTTTGTTTGGCTCTGAGTGATTTTTGAGACCCCTAGCACAAATTTGGGTAACATTGTGCCAGACACAGTACAGAGCATCTCTGCATAACCTCAGACGTCAGGTTATATTAATAGATGTATAGAGTCTAGAATAAAGGAAGCTGATCATTTCTGCACTAGCGGGAATTTACCCAGAGTGTTCCCCCAGAGTGTTTCCTGCTCAGGGAGCCCCACTTTAAGAAACATATTGATAATTCTGAGTGGGCTCAGAACCAACCAGGTGCAAAGGGACACCATGTAATGTGGAGAACAGATGAAGGCTGTAATGACACATTGTCCACGGATGGAAAGGGTCACTGCCTTTCACTGTATGATCTAACTTCTTTCATGAGGGATTAAACTTCATGGTGGGTAGCTTCCCAGTTTCTGCCTGGCCCAGGCAGGGACTCACCAGCAAGAACCATCCAGCCATGGAGTGGGCTGCCTGGGTAGGTACTGAACTCCCTTCACTGGAGGTGAGCAAATCAAAATGAGGCAGGAACAACTGTATGGAAGAGATAGGCTTCTAAACTCTTTCAGATGTGAGCCTGGGAGCCTCTCTGAGCTACAGCCACTTCAGTCATCTATCCATCATTCATCCATCCATCTATCCATCCATCCCATAAATAGTTACTGAGCCCCAGCCATATGCAAGATACCATGTCAAGTGCTGGAGGAACAATGATGAGAAATACAGCCATGGTCCCTGCCCTTGTCAAGTGTCCATTCAAAGGGAAGAAAAGTTAAAAAAAAGAAAAGGGAGGAAAAGGAAAAGCCGATGAGCCTTCTGACAGGAAAAAGACAATCTCCTAGAAAGATTTTCTTTCGTTTTCAATTTATTTTTTCATTGGAAGAAAATTGCTTTACAATGTTGTGTTGGCTTTCTGCTGTACAACAACGCGAATCAGCCATAATTATACATACACAACTTCCCTCTCGAGCCTCCCTCCTCCCCCCTATTCCACCCCTCTAGGTCATCACAGAGTGCCAGGCTGGGCCCCCTGTGTTATATAGCAGCCTCTCACCAGCTATCTTTGTTACACAAAGCAGTGTATACATGTTGGTGCTACTTTCTCCATTCGTCCCACTCTTTCCTTCCCCCACTATACTTACAAGTCCGTTGTCTTTATCTGCATCCCCATAGGAGGATTTCATCTCCCACTTTGTGGCCTGGGGCTTAGCTCATCAGCTCAGTGACCTGCTAGTCCCCTGCAGGACAGTCAGTTCACTGGTAAAGATGTGGACAGGATACACTGCAACCTGTCCCTGTTCCTTGATTGCCCTGTGGATGTGCTGAGACCTGCTGGGAAGACTAGCATCTTCCACTGCACTTGGCACAGGGGAGGAACTCATAAAAAGTTAGGTGACGAAAGAGGTGGAAGGATGGATACTGGGATAGAGAGATGGATGGACTGACAGATGAACTAGGGCAGAGTGCTGTGGCCTGTCATGACTGCAGTGGATGGCAGGGCCCACCTTCTCCCTGGCCAGGTGTCAGGCGCCTCCGAGGTGCTCTGCAGCCTGTTGGTCCAGGGCCTTGGCGACCTGAGCTCAGGACAGCGTTCACAGTACAGCAAGCTGCCTCACTGAGCAGAATCTCCCAATTCCCCCTAATGCTGTCTGCTCGCCCCTTTCTAATGGGAGGATCAATCTCTTCTTGGGAAGAGTTGGAATCAATAGAGGAGTTGATTAGTCCTTTCTCTCTGCCATCCATTAGAAGAAGATAGTGTTGCAGGAAGGGCATAGGCCTGGGTTTGGGCATGCTGAGTGAATCCTGCCTCATCCGAGATACACTTGGAGCAAATCTCATCCCCAGCCCCAGCCCCTGGGCCTCAGTTTTTTTCACCTTGAAAATGGGAGCAATACTACTGCCTCATGGTTTTGCTGTAAGAGTTGGTGGGGATTGGAAGAGCCAGGAAGGTGGGCGCAGCAAAGGCAAGACCATCTTGGGGGAGGCCTGTCAGTTTGGCAATGTCTGTCTTTCCATCTGCTGGGAAGGCAGCAAAAGGACCCATGACATCCTGCCCCAAGTTGGTGTCCATGTACCCATAGAGGGTCAAACTCAGTATTCCAAAACTAGCTTCAGAGCCTCTATGAACCTGCCTGGTAGGAACAGGTAGATCTAACTGGTGTATGTGCCAGGGAGACCCTCCACCACCCAGATGTAGTCAGGGACGCTGAGGCCCCACATGTATCCCTGGACACTTGAACCTAAGGACAGCCTGGAGCCCCAGGACACAGACTCAGGTGGGGTAACCCCAAGCTCAGTGGCCACGTTCTCAACCTCTTGAGAATTTTAGGATGCAATTTTCTTATTTATTTTAAAACAAATTTACTACCTTTTTTTTTTTTTTGGTTATTGGGCTTGATAAATACCCACCCCCATGAAAAGAAGAAAGTAAACATTTTCCTTAATCCCATCACCTGGAGATAACTCCCCTTAACATACATCTCTCTTTCCTTTTTTCTTCCTATTGGTAACAGCAAACATAGCCACTCTCCTTTCTTTCTTGTCAGATGATTATACCTACCTTGTCATTCATGAAGCAGGAACTCTGTTGTTAATATAAAGCAAAGGGTCAGAGAGATGAGGTACCCTGCCAAGGTCACCCTGCTTGAGTGACATTTATCCATTCAACAAATACTGGAGTGATGGGCAAGATGAACAGAAATCTCTGCCCTTGGGGAGTTTACATTCAGGTGGACAGACGCCTCCCAGACCTGTCAGACGCAGACCCAGTGCTCCTTGCTATGCACTATACAGCTCTGGGAGATTCACGTGCAACTTTTTAAGGGCGCGCATGCAGCGAGGCTGGGATGTGTCGTCCAAGAGACGCTCTTCCATGAGCCTGCTCAGCCATCTAATAGTCTCAGATAAGGAGGTTGCTTTCAAGGTCATGGGCTATGTGTGTGCGGGCTCAGTCTCTCAGTTGTGTCTGACTCTTTGTGGCCCCTTGGACTGTAGCCCACCAGGCTCTTCTGTCCGTGGGATTTCCCAGGCAAGAATACTGGAACGAGTTGCCATTTCCTACTCTAGGCGCTCTGTCCGACCCAGGGATCGAACTCATTTCTCTAACATCTCCTGCATTAGCCCGTGGATTCTTTACCACTAACACCAGCTGGCAAGCCCCAAGGTTGTGGAGCAGCATCAGACAAATGGGTCTGGGGTCTTCCTGGTGAATGGAAGCACGGGGGTTGTCTTGGGGCCCCAGGGAGCTGTGGCTTCCCTCTGAAGTTGGCCAGAGCCCTAGGACCTCAGGACCAGCTCGTCTTTCAGGTGAGTGCCCACCCAGGGCCTCCGCTCTCCTCACAGCCCTGTGAGCCCTTGTGCCAAATAAGAAAAGAGGCTCAGAGAGATTCTGTCACTTGCTAAAGGTCACACAGCCATGGAGGCAAGAGTCTCCACTGTCAGCTCAGGTGGGGGCTTTAGTCAACCCTCAGCTGTAGGTGATCCTTAACCTGGGTCTGTCAGGAGGTGAGGGGGCCATGCTTGGCGTGGTGCTGTAAGTAGGGAGTGGTTGGCAGATGATGGTGATGGGGGTGGTTCTGGAGCATCACTGCCCCATGTGCTAACGGGGGATAGGTTCATAGTTGCCATGAAAATCAAAGAAAGCTTTCTACTTCCTCCTGCATATGCCTGGCCTGGGGCTGGGGAGTCTTTGGCGTGGTCCTCCCCTGCCAGCAGCTATAGACAGACAGACAGGCAGACACACACACACACTCACACACACACACACACACACACACACACACACACTCCTTACAGACAGGCAGACACACACACACACACACACACACACACACACACACTCTCCTTTCCCTACAGTGAGCGGCCACTGTTCACGCTTGGTTTCTGTTGGTCCATCTCTCTCCTCTCTGGGTCTTTGGATGTAACCTCGCCTCATCTTTTATTTCTCTATTTCTGGTTCTCCTTCCCTTTCACCCCCTTGTGTCTCTTTCTCCCTCTCTGTGTGTCTGTCTTACATTTTTCCTCTCTTTGCTCCGCGTCTCTTTCTTCCATCTTCCCCTTCCACCTCAGTCCAAGGTTTCTCCTCCTTGCCCGGTCCTGCCCACCTTGGTCTCCTGGGCCTAGAGGCGGGTGGCTGGGCCGGTGGGGGCCAGGCTGTGTGTGTAGGGGGGTGCACTCTCACCCCACCCACCCCTCCCGGAACTCAGAAGGGTGGTTCTCTCCTCTCTGGCTGGCATGGGTGCCGGTGATTTCATCTGCCTTTAGATATGAAGCTCAAATTGCACATCAAAAAGGATAATGCATCTTTAAGCTGTTACAACGACTTCTCAATTTTTCATTTCCTGTCAGGGTGGGAGCTGCAGGAGGCAGGGGCGGCCGCGGAGCCTGTCTCCTGCCAGCCAAGTGTCTGCCTAGATTTGAGCAGTAGGAAACCCAGGGGTGATAAATCGCTATTTCTAAGTAAATTTCATGCATTTGCCCTTTGGTTAAAGTCTCCCCTCTCAGCACTTTCCCTGTGCACACAGCCCGACTAATAACGCGCCGAGCAAGCGCTCTCCCCTGTGACAACTGATTGCACTTTGAAGTAATAATGGCTGATTTAATAATTGGTATAATTTTTCACTAGTACCTGAATGTCATCGACGCACAAAATAAGCTACCTGGACCCATGGCTGCAGCACTTTCCCTTCTTGGGGAAATCAATAATGCATTAAACCCCCAACCTAGGACCCCGAGAGGCCAGGCCTGGGTGGAAGCTGTTATGGGGGGGTTCAGTCACCCCATGGAGCCTTGAGAGCAGGAAAGCTGGACCGAGACCTTTGGATGGGCTGGGTCCCTCAGCCTAGCCAGGCAGGAGGAGCAGTGACAGAGAGCTGCGAGCCCCCCAAGACCCAGCCCACCCTCTGGTTTCTACCTGCAAAGGCTCAAGCCCATTGGAGACTTAGCCACCCCTCCCCCCGCATCAGCCGCCGGGCACTCGAATGACATGTACGTGTGTCAGTCTGTGTTCCACATGTGCGGGGGTTGAGTTCAACTTCATCGTGATTTACAGGGCCCCATATGAACCAGGATCTGTGCTGGGGACAGAGTGGTGAGCAAGACCCAGGTGGTCCCTGACCCACAGAGTTTTCAGTCTCTTAAAGGGGGATGTGAGCGTGGGTGCAGGCAGACACATCTGGGTGATGAGAGCTATTGTGTATGTGTGTATAAATGTGTGTGTTGGTCTAGATCTGCATGTCCGGGTGATGGGTGAGTGCGTCTGTGTGATCATTAGGGGGTGGGTACCCCCCTCACCTGCCTCACTTAGCTTTGAGGGTGTGTTCCTTTCCAGACCTAAGGGTGGGGCAGGTTCTCCACAGTGAACGGGGCCAGAGTATTCCCCTTGCTGCCCAGACGTCCCTCCCCAGGGTTCTGGCTACCTGCCCTTCCTCACTGTTCCCTGAGCTCCGCCTTTTGCACCCCTCTGCAGGCCACCAGCCTGGACGGAGTATTTCCCCTGGCAAACGGCACGGACTCCACAGTCCCATGGATCCCATCCTTGGAAAACTCACTCACCTCTGAGCTCATTTTCCCATCTAGAAAGAGAGCACAAGAATCCCCAGCCCACAGGTTCTATGAGGAGTAGCAAGTTTATAAAGGCAGGATCTTTGGTTCAGGACTCCATCAACATTAGCTCTTAAAGCTCTGTCCTGGTCCCAGCCAACTCTCAGGAGACCCTTGAGGATATAGAATAGGTTTGATTCAAGCCTGGAGGTCCAGGACTAGGACAGGCTGGGACACGTAGTCAGTATACAGCAAATATCTCCTAAATAGATGCATGGCTTGGTACGAGTACACAAGAGAGGCAAAGGCTTTCTTCACACCTACCTTTCAGGTTATGGGGCCGAAGTTGTCTCCCACTCAGAATATAGTTTGCTAGTACTTTGTAGGGAACATAGGGCCAAATGGACAGGAGGGCCCTAGTCTTGGCCGGATCTGGGGCCCAGTCAGGCCTGGACAGCCTTCCACCCCCAAGCCCTCTCCCCCCGCACCCGCGGTTGTCTGGCTGTGAACCGGGAAATCGATTTCAACTTCATCTCATCTCAAGATCAAACATCTTAAGTGAGATTATTCACGTTCTTCCATTGTTTCTAACTCATTTCCTATTTTCCAGTTGAAAAACCCTGCCAGAAGCATTCTGTGGCAGAGATTAAAACAATTTCGGAAGCAGGCACCCAATTCTTCTCTTTGGATGGTAAGCAAATTGGATGTCTGTGAGAAGCAGGCAAATTTTATTATGAACACATAGTTTGCTACTTAACTATCCTTAAGACCCAGGGTGCTTCTAATTCTCAGCAGGAGGGCTCCAGAGGGGGCAAGATGAAGGGTGGGGAGGGCGTGGGGGTGGAACAGACCCCCAGCTGGGCTCCCAGCCTTTTCTTGCACAGCGGGAAGCAATCAGAGCCTCATGCACTGGCTGGGTCAGTGAAGCCCCAGTCTCCTGGAATAAAGGGAGGGACTCATACTTGCCCACGCCGCTACATCCCAGGCGCCAGGCCAGACAATTCCAGTGTGTGACTTCTCTGAATTGTGTCTAAATTCTTGGGGGAGGAGAAATTTGCTTTGACCATTAAAAAAAAATAATTTATTTATGGCTGTTCTGGGTCTTCACTGTTGCACAGGCTTTTCTCTGGTTGTGGCAAGTGGGGGCTATTTTTTCGTTGTGTTGCTTGAGCTTCTCACTGAGGTGGCCTCTCTCGTTGCAAAGCCAGGCTCTGGGGTGCATGGACTTCAGGAGCTGTGGTCCCCGGACTCTAGAGCGCAGGCTCAGTGGTTGTGGTGCATGGGTTTAATTGCTCCACGGTGTGTGGGGTCTTCCCCAACCGGCGATCGAACCCGTGTCTCCTGCATTGACAGATGGATTCTTTACCACGGAACGACCAGGGAAGCCTGTTTTGACCATTTTGGGGGTGAGGAAATGGAGAGTCAGAGAAGGAAAGGAACTTGCTAAAGATTACCCAGCAAATGGGGGTGAGTCAGAATTTGAGTCGAACCCACATTCTTAGTTGCCACCACAGTAGATGGGTGGCAAAAATGGCCCAAGTTCTTCACACCGACCCCTGTGTCCCTGAGTGGAGGGTCCAGTCCCCACGTGTTGAGTCTGGGCTTGCCTTGTGACTTGAGCACTGGAAAGTGAGAGAAGAGATCCTGTGCTAGTTCCAAGCTCAGGCCTCAAAGAGCCTGTGCACGCTTTTGCACTACCCCCTTCCCCATTTAACTGAAATGCTCATCCCAATTTAATTGATAACCCTGTGAGCCACAGATGTCCTCCTGTAGGGTTATGGCCTGGGGTTCTGGAACCCCTTGAGCATCAGAGGACCTTTGGAAGGCGGGGGTACTGTTCCCCTGTCCCTCCCAGGTTCCTTTGCTCCAGGGATCCTTTATCCAGGGGGCATTTCTCTGGGTATCACTGTTGGTGACTGTCATCAACGTGGCCCTGTCCGGCTAATGAGCAGCCTGATCTGGGCATGGTCAGAGGAGGCAGAGTCTTTGTCCTCCAGGGTCCAAAACCTGGAGGGGAGACCTGGAGGAAGCACTGGGTCCCCTCCCAAACCTGGCGGCTGCTTGAGGTGGGCTGACTTCATCTCCACACTAGGCTCTTCCCAGGCGGTTCCCTTAGCAACAGCGCTTGCTTTGACAGCCGCCGTCACAGACAGTCTGCTTTCCGGGAGGCTTCCTTCCCCAGCCTCATCCACGCTTCAAGCGGAGATCTTTGCAGGGGTCTGAAGCCAAGCCATGTAGCAGTCTCTTCCTGACCCTTGGGAACTCGGGCTGCCCCTAGCTTTCTTGGACTGTTCACAAATGTCCCACTGGTTGGTCCTCCCATTTCTCCAGCTTCCTCCTGCCGCAGATCTTAATTAATTTAATCTTGCTTTTCTCTTTCCCCCACCCCAACCCAGCTGTGCCTCCTCCTTGCTTTTCTCTACCTCCTGACTCCTCTCTTTCCTCCAACACACCTGCGCTCCACCTGCCTTTCACCCTCACATTAGCAGTTAAAGCGTCTGCACTGACATTCAATGTTCTTAATATAGGCCTGGGTGACAGAGGAAAGGGGGCACAGAATTCCCACACTGCCGGGGAAGGAGTGCTTCACCCCCATCTGTGAATACAGGGTCCCTCTCTCCCCCAGTCATTGAGGAGGGGGTGACTTTCATCGGATCCACAAATCTGCACACACTTGCTGGCTTCTCTCTCTGTCTCTTCTCGGGACCCCTTTTCTCTAGGCTTCTCCAGGCAACTAACAATGATGCGAAGAACCTGCTGCCACGTACTGAGCTCTTTCAGCCTGTCAGATACTGTGCAGGGAGCCTCTGTCCCCATGATGTTACTGAGCCCTAATAACAACCCATAAGGTACTCATATTCATATTCCCATTTCACAGGTTAGAAAATGGAGCTTCCCAGAGGTTAACTGGCATACTCAAGGACATCAGTTAATAATTAGAGATGTCAATTACAACAGAATATGAAATCCTTTTTGTGTCTGAGCTTTTAACCCAGTGGAAATGCTGGGAACCCCCACCCCTTGACAGGACCCTTATCAGAGCTTGCCCAGGAGGGAGTCTGAGCACAAGGGCCACCCTCAGGAAGCAGGTCTCATGATATGAGCGCAGGCCCATAAAGCAGCTACTGCATGGTTTTTTCTGATCGTCCTTGCAGCCCCCAGCACCCATCCTGCACCTTCTCCACTGTGTTGCTCCTCTCTCAGCTGCTGTCACTGATGTGGAGGGGAGAGAATTCTCCCATCGGGACCCTAAAATGTGGCCACGTGCACCAGTGAAATGGGGTCAGCTCCTGGCTGATGAGTCAGAGAATAATTGAGTGTCATCCTTGCTTCACACCCCAAAGAGCCTCTTTCCACCAACCTGCAGCCTTAGGGTGGAGGCCAGGCAGCATTATGTGGGCGGCGAGGGGCCCTGCTCTCATTCCAGAACCATCATTTCATTGCTTTAAACTTTGGCTGCCTGTTCCAGTGACCATGTCACCATTGTTATCATAATGATTACTTCCCAGAGGCCCACCAGGTGCCACTGTCAAATATCTGGCCTGGGCTTGGGGAAACATGGGAGCCCAGAGCGTAGAGGTGGAGGTTGATATTAAGGAAGACGGAGTGTAGGTCAGTGGGGAAGGGAGACCAGGCGGGATCCTGAGGGCTGTCCAGAGAGCGCTGGAGGAGGAAGCCATGAAGGAGCCCAATAGTGTGAGAAGCAGGAAGAAATCCAGGAGGGTGGAGTCACCACTTTCAGCAGGGGAGTGAGTCATGTGTGGAGTCAAAAATGGCTACAATGTCAGGAAGATAAGGGCAAAGAGGCATCTATTGGATTTAGCAACAGTCACATCATTGGTGGTGCTGATGGGGGTTGTTTCTATAAAGAGGCAGAAGAAGAAGCCAGTGGTCTAGAAATCCGTGGAATAAAAGAGAAAGCAGATCACACAGTCCTTTGGAGAATATTCTCCATAAAGTATGAGAGAGAGAAGGGTCTGCTTGTTTGTTAGGATCAGGGAGATTTGAGCATGTTTAATGACGATGAAACAGCTCTCATAAAGGGGGAAGGAATAGGGTCATCATTGGGCTGAAATCAGTGGTGGAAGCAGCCAGGGACGAGGGCACTGGGACTGGTGAGGGATGAATTTCTGAAGGGAGCCCCAGGCCCTTCCATCATCCGGGAGGGAAGGAGGCAATGACGGGTGCTAATGGAGACAAGCGAGTAGGTTCAATGGGGAAAAGCTGCGACATCACCAGGTAAGTGCAGGGGAGGGCAGTAAGGTGAGTGGTTCAAAGAGACTGGAGAAAGTTGGCAAGAGTGGAGACTAGGAGTGTGTGTTGGTCAAGGAAATTGGGGACAATTAATGTTCACGGGACTTCCCTGGTGGTCCAGTGATTAAAACTCCACACTCTCAGATGCAGGCAGCCCAGGTTCAATCCCTGGTCAGGGAAGTAAGATCCCACACGCCACAGCTAAGACCTGGTACTGTCAAATAAATAAATATTTAAAAAAGAATTGATGTGCAACCATCTGGAATTGGATGACATCAAGAGAGGTGTGCATCTCTTCCCCACAGGTCCAGGGACATCATGTTGGTAGCTTGAGATTGGTCATAGTGGGAATATTTACACCATAGAAATTGGCGAATGGTACACATTAGAGTTATTTTCCCTGGACAACTGGTTGTTAAATGTTTACTAGCACTCCTTGGAAATCTTAGCACTAAGCAATACAACAGAAAAATAAAAGAAAAATAAATGAATGATAAAGCTACAAGAAAGAAAGGGGAGAAATTATTTTTTACATATTATATGCTTATTTACCTAGGAAATCTGAAAAATCAACTAAAAACTATTATAATTAATCAGAGAATTCAGTAAAAGCTGACTTAAAAGAAATATTCAAGAAATCAATACCTTTCCTATGTACCAGCATTAATCATTGAGAATATATGATAGAAAAAAGATGACATTCACAATGGCAACAAAAATATAAAATACTTAGCAACAAACTTAGCAATAAATGTGTGAGACTAAACTTAACTTAAAAATAAGAATTGACTGTATGGAAACGCCTGCTGTGTTCATGGGAAAGAAGATTAAAAATGGTCAATTCCATTAAGATTAATCCATACATTTAATTCAGTGCCAATTAAACACCAAATGTATTTTCTTACTTGCCAGCATCAGTAAGCTGGGAGTTATAATAGTCAAGAACATCTAAGAACAGCTTAATAAATAAAATTGATTGAGGTGGGAACCACTTCCAAGGTCAGAAATTAAAATGCAAGTATGGCCCACTCCAGTGTTCTTGCCTGGAGAATCCCAGGGACGGGGGAGCCTGGTGGGCTGCCGTCTATGGGGTCGCACAGAGTCGGACACGACTGAAGCGACTTAGCAGCAGCATGGGAGGGTGATGTTGCCCACTGCTTCCACAATGGCCCACTATTGTCTCTAGAATGGCACATGGTCCACAGAACAACACAATACATATTTGTTGACTGAGTGAAGGAATAAATGCATGAATGGGAACGCATGATAAAGGTATAACCATTCACAACCGTGTGAATTAGCACAATTAAACAAATGAGACAAGGAAAGAACTCAAGTCCATATGACTATTTATTATACAATAAAGATGGCATTTTGAATTAGGAAGAAAAGCCATGAATTATTTTAAAATAGTGCTGGGATAATCAGTTACCTATTTGAAAAAGTACACTCAGACAATTGGACATATACTAATAACAGGATCAGTTAAGCAGATTACGTTGTATCAGCGTGATGGAATGCTGTGGACACATAAAACAATGTAATGGATGCTGCCTGTTGGCACGGGTCACTGACTGTGAGGTGGAGAAGGGAACAGGACAAAATAACAATGTGGTTAGAAGGACGAGTGATGAAGACAGGTGACCTTTCCGTTCCCAGTTCAGCTCTAAGACTTCAGCTGTGTGACCTTAAGCTGCATGCCATTTGTGCCTCAGTTTCCTCTTTGATGTTGCTGTTCAGTTGCTCAGTTGTGTCCAACCCTTTGCGACCCCATGGACTGCAGCACGCCAGGCTTCCCTGTCCTTCACCATCTCCCACCTACCCTCATTTGTTATCGTGAAAGACAGATACAGTATGAGAAAATGCATTTCAAGAGCGTTGTGCCTGGTGCATAGTAGGTGCTCCGTATTTATTTATCTACATTTCTTTGGGGCTGCCTTGGGCCCTTGTTGCTGCATGCAGGTTTTCTCTAGTTGCGACGAGCAGAGTCTGCTCTCTGGCTACAGTATGAGGGCTTCTGATTGTGGTGGCTTCTCTTGTTCTGGAGCATGGGTTCTAGGGCCTGCAGGCTCAGTGGTCGTGATGCCCAGTTACCCCACAGCATGTAGAATCTTCCCAGACCAGAGATGGAACGGCATCCTTGCACTGGCAGATGGACTCTCAACCCCTGGACCACTGGGGAAGTCCAGTAGATGCTCATAAATGTTCACTGTTATCATAGCTTTTACTGAGTGTCTCCAGGGAGCCCTGGAGGCACAGTGATGTGTGGGATGCAGTCTTTGCCTTGGAGATGCCCACGGGCTGGGAGGGAATGAGGGAGAGGTTGATGCTGGCTATGAGCAGATGATGTCTGCTTAGGGGGATAGGTTCTGTAACAGGGGAAGGATGTGGTGTTTTGGGAACAGAGGAGGCACTGGGCCAGCCAGCAGGTAAGAGCTTCCCCACCCTTACCCCCCAAGTTCTGAAGATCCATCAAGTATTAGCCAGACAACAAGGGAGGGAAGGGCGTTCTAGGCCAAGGGCACAGCGTGGACCAGTGGCAAGTAGACCGGCTGTGCGGGAGTGGAGACGGTGTTAAGGTAGAGATAGGAGGTGAGGATGGAGAGAAAGGGGAGAGGGATGGTGCCAAGTTGAGGCATTTGAGATCCACTAGCGTTGCAGGCCCCCCACAGTTATTGATACCCGGGGTTTCTCAGGTGTAATTAGGCAACTTGTGTGGGGACCCCGGGGCAGTTTCAGTCCTGATTGCCTTGAGAGTCTGACTCCTGAGACCTACGCCTCTGGGGAAAGTCTCTCTTCCACTGTGGTCCTTTGCAGACCGGACATGGAGCCGGGGCCAGCTTAGATACCTGAGGGCAATCCCGCTTGAGGTGCCCCTCCTTTCCACAGTAATAGCAAGCCCATCCCTTTTCACCTGGGTCCCTCTGGGCAGTTTTCTCAGGCTGTTTAAGAACAGTTTTCATAGCCATTGTGAAGGCTTCCACCTGTTCCTTTGTCTTTTTCTGCCTTTCTTTTTTTCCCTCATATTCCCTACCATAATAGACTGTCTGAGCCAGTTGTAACAGATTATCTAAAGACTGATTTAATCACTGTGGTGGGGGGCAGTCTGTCGATTTCCTTTTAGATACTGGGGCAACTTACTCTGTGCTTACTGAAGCCCCTGGCCCACTTTCTTCCCGATCCGCTTCCGTAATGGGACTGTCTGGATGAGCCAAAGGTATTATTTCAGTTATTCTTTATGTTGTAACTGGGATTCTGTGTTATTTTCACACAAGTTTCTTTTGGTACCAAAATCTCCCTCACCCCTTTTGGGGAGAAGGCAATGGCAACCCACTCTAGTACTCTTGCCTGGAAAACCCCATGGACAGAGGAACCTGGTAGGTTGCAGCCCATGGGGTTGCTAAGAGTTGGGCACGACTGAGTGACTTCCCCTTCACTTTTCACTTTCATGCATTGGAGAAGGAAATGGCAACCCACTCCAGTGTTCTTGCCTGGAGAATCCCAAGGATGGGGGAGCCTGGTGGGCTGCCATCTATGGGGTCACACAGAGTCAGACACGACTGAAGCGACTTAGCAGCAGCAGTAGCAGCGGCGTTGCAAGAAGTTGATCACGGGGTCAGATGGGCAGTTTACAGCCACCAGCCTGGCTACTGTGTAGAGCACAGATTCAGTGGAAGAAGCTCAGGTCAGGGAGACAGCCAGGAGGCTGGAGTAGCCACACAGGCAAGTGATAGAAGTGGCAACAGCAGGATGGTGACAAAGAGGTAGATAAACCATCTGATGCTAGCATTAAGGAACTTGCTTCAAGATCCAGGAACAGAAGGGCTATCACAGAAGAGGGGTGGAAAGAGCCCAGGACCACATACAGGATTCAGCCTTGTGCCCCCAGGTGGGTGGTTATGCTCACTCACTGGCATGAAGGACAGAGGGGCAAGGGCTTAGGGGAAGAGGAACATTTACAGGTTTGGGACAGTTGGTAAGATGCACAGGTGGCCTCCACATGGAGATGGCCGAAAGAAGGAGATGGACAGTGGCTCTGAGTCACCATGAAGCCATCCTTGCTGGAGAGGCACACCTAGGCCCCCAGCCTCCATGTGGAGAATGTGAGAGAAGAGGGACCAGGAGGAATTCTTGGAGCACGGGTGTGGTGTGGAAGCCAGAAAAGGACGCATGGGAATGATGGGATAGGCCAAATAGTATTACAGCAAGAGAACCAGGAGTACTCCATGCCATGGCCAAATGTAGGAGAGTCAGGAAGGCAGGGAACTGGGAGCAGAGTCAAACACAGAAGGCTGTGAAGATGAACAGAAGAGCTCCATGGACTGGCATGAGAATGTCAGTGGAGAGCTAATATGAGGACTTTCAAGGGAGCTGGGAAGCAGGGGTGGAGGAGGGAGAGGAGCCAGCTCACAGAGGCTCCAGGGGCCTCTGATCGTGTTTCTAGTAAATGTTTTATTTTAGATTCACAGAAAAATTGAGAGAGTCCCAAGTTCCCGTATACCCCATACTCAGTTTTTCCTGTCCTTGGCATCCTGGGTTAATATGGTACATTTGTCACAATTAATGAACCACTATTGATCCATAATTATTAACTAAAGTGCCTACTTTATTTAGACTTCCTTGGTTTGTACACATGCCCTTTTCCTATTCCAAGATCCCATCTAGGATCCCATTAAGTTATCATTGTCTCTTTAGGCTTGTCTTGGTTTTGGCAGTTTCTCAGAGCTTCCTTGGTTTTGATGACCTTGACAGTTTGGAAGAGCACTGCTCATTCGTGTAGAATGTCCCTCTACTGGGATTTGCCAGCTGTTATCCTCAAGGTTAGACTGGGGTTGTGGCTTTTGGGGAGAAAGAGCACAGAGATCAAGTGCCATTTTTGCATCACATTCTATCGGGGTACGTATTATCCACATGACTGCTGACCTTGGTCACTTGGCTAGGGGGTGACTGTCAGGTTTCTCCACTGCAGTTACCCTTCTTCCTTCTTTCTACACTGTCCTCTTGGGAAGGAGTCACTGCACAGCCCACATCTAAGGAGGAGGAGTTTTGCTCCACCTCCTCAAGGGCAGGTCATCAATTTGGAAATTAGATGGAATTATTTGGAATTATTTATCCAAAATAATCATCCAAAAATTATTTGGAATTCTTCTCTATGGGAAATTTGTCTCTTCTCCCTCATTTATTTATTAGTTCAATCATTTATTTATATGAGAATGGACTCATGGATATTAACTGTATACTTCGGGTTATAATCCAGCACTGCTTTGTTTTGCTGCTCAGATTCTTCCAGCTTTGGCTCTTGGGAACTCTCTTTCAGGTAGTCCAGGAGTCAATTTTGGATCGGCTTTTGTGAAACTGGGCTTCCCTGGTTGCTCATTCGGTAAAGAGTCTGCCTCTGCTGTAGGAGACCCAGATTCACTCCCCGAGTCAGGAAAATCTCGTGGAGAAGGGAATGCAACCCACTCCAGTGTTCTTACCTGGAGAATTCCGTGGACAGAGGAGCCTGGTGGGCTACAGTCCATAGGGTTGCAGAGAGTTGGACACAACTGAGCGACTAACACAACACATACAGCTTTTGTGAAACTAGCCCATTGGTAAATGCTATATCCAGTCCCTTGGTTTGGGGGTCTTGCTGGGAGAGAGGAGGGCAGGATTCTCTGGCTTCTGGGTAAGGACCACTGAGTGCTAGAAGGAGGTGGCTTGGCTGTGGAGCGGCAAAAGTCAGGATGGCAGTGCTGGTTGCCTGGGCTGTGTTTGAAGGCAGAGAAAGTGTCTTGCTTGAAAGATGTGAACGTGACCCTACACACATATCAGTGGATTTCACAGACAGGTTTCTCAAACCTGAGAACCAGCAAGCTTCATGGGAAGTGGGGCCTGGGGGTGATCAGCACTCTGCAGGCTGAAAGCTGCACCTGGAGCGGCACAGTTATGCCTTTACTGGGGGCACAAGGCCCCCGACCTTGGCCTTGGCTGGCATGACTGACCCCTCAGGGTGGGGGCTTCAAGGGCTGTGTCTGGAAGAGACCAGCAAAGACAAGGACATCAAGGAGAGGGAACGGGAAGGGCCTTCCTGCAGAGGCAGTGTTCCTGGTGAGAGCTCAGTCATGGGAAGGAGGAGGGCATGCCGGGGCAGGGAGGGGCAGGTGGGCCAGGTGTATGACAGCCTCCCTGTGCCTTCAAGTCTCTTCCCTGCGCTGCTCGCCTCTTTTGTCTACCTAAATGTTATCACCGCAGGGCTTCCCTGGTGGCTCAGACAGTAAGGAATCTGCCTGCAATGCAGGAGACTTGGGTTCAATCCCTCAGTCAGGAAGATCCCCTGGAGAAGGAAATGGTTACCCACTCCAGTATTCTTGCCTGGAGAATTCCATGGACAGAGGAGTCTGGCAGGCTACAGTTCGTGGGATTGCAAAGAGTTGGACATGACTGAGTAATATTGCAGCAAATGTAATAAACCCCCTGTGTGCATTCCATGTGCACACTTCCTTCTCAGAACCACGTGGCTAAAGTGAGCCCTTAATGGGGCTAATGAGGGGGCTGTTTGTTTTGAGCCAGGAGGTGTGTGGAGCCACCTCGAGCAGGTGCACAGGCAGCTGATGAAGGGCAGGGCCCAGCCAGCCCACCTTAACTATGTGAGCACAGGCGCAAGGCTGCCGCCCTCCACCAGGGGGTGGAGAAGCCCTCATCTCGCTGTTCTGCAGCCAGACTGGGGCAAAGGGGCAGCTTCTGTAGGGCCTCCTGGCTTTTATATCACCCTCAGGCCTTTCCAACCTCCATGGGGACTTCTAGGGCAGAGCCCTGGGCTGAGGCCGGGAGATCTGAGCCCTGAGTAATAACCTCAGTAATAACCCTCAAACATTCCCATCAGCACGTGGTTAGTGGATCAGCCAGCCTCGGCTCTGTGCTCAACCAGGCAGGGAACAGGGAGGAGAGTCAGGAGCCTGGGTCCACCCCACTTGGCCTCTTGTGTACCTAACCACTCTGGGCAAACCAGGTAGCCAGCTTGAGCATCACCTTTCTTAGCTGTAAAATGGCCATGATAATGCCTCCCCAAAGGGTTTTTGAGAGATTAAATAAGATGATACCGGAAAGGCCCTTAATATGGGTCTGGGCACTGAGTAAATACTCAAAAATTGGTGACTATTGTGTTCAGGTTGTATCAGCCCTTGACCTCCCAGCCCACCAGACCAGCTGGCCCAGCCCAGCTCAGGTTAGCCCACTAGCTTAGGCTCTTCTGGCATCTATAACAGAACACCATAGCCTGGGTGACTTGTAAACAGCAGAAACTTACTGCTCACAACTCTAGAGGCTGGAAGTCCATGATCAAAGTGCCAGCCTGGTCGTCGGGCTCTGGTGAAGACCCTCTTCCAGGTTACAGACTGCTAACTTCTCCGTGTATTCTCACATGGTGTAAGATGCCAGGGATCTCTCTTGTGCTGCTTTTATAAGGGCACTAATCCCATTCGTGAAGGCCCCGCCCCCATGACCTAGTCACCTCCCAAAGGCCCCACCTCCTAATGGCATCACCTTGGGGGCTGGGTTTCAACATATGAATTTTGGAGGGACACAGGCATTCAGAACATAGCACCCAGCTAGCCCAGCCATAGCACTGCCCTGACCCTGCCCATCCCTCCCAAACCCTAACCAGGCTGGGGGAATGATGATCACCCTTCATGCTCCCAGTGCCTCTGGTGGGAGGCACTAGCCTGCATGTTCCCAGCAGAGTCTCAGCCTCCTCAGCCCCGCTAGGCTCCATCCCCATGAGACGCCCTCTGCTTCAGTTTCCCTGCTCAGCACTCTTGTTCCCTCTGAACAGAGAGGTGAGATCTCAGAGACTATAGCATGGGATTCTAAAGTGGAAGATTTGAGGAATTCAGGAGTCTGTGTGCATGCGTGTGTGTGTGTGTGTGTGTGTGCCACACACACTTAGTCACTCAGTCATGTCTGACTCTTTGAAACCCCATGGATTATAGCCCTCCAGGCTCCTATGTTCATGGAATTTTCCAGCAAGAATACTGGAGTAGGTTGCCACTTCCTCCTCCAGGGGATCTTCCCAACCCAGGGATTGA
The DNA here is from genome assembly GCF_032452875.1 of Bos javanicus. Classification (NCBI taxonomy): domain Eukaryota; kingdom Metazoa; phylum Chordata; class Mammalia; order Artiodactyla; family Bovidae; genus Bos; species Bos javanicus. The sequence goes on from NC_083878.1 coordinate 96,704,063, forward strand.
ACCCACATCTCCTGCATTGGCAGATGGATTCTTTAACCTCTGGGCCACCTAGGAAGCCCTTGGGAGTCTAGCCAAATATAATCCTGACTATAAAGCTGTAGTAATTCTCAAAGCTGCACAGGCACTTTATGGAAGCATCAGTACATTGTATAGAGGCCTCTTGAACTATACCACCTGAGCTCAAGTGCTGGTCTCACCATTTATAAGCTCTGTGACCTCGGGCAAGTTGTTACTTTCTCTGTGTCCAAGTTTCTTCATCATAAAATGGGGATGTTGAGAATAGTGGTTCCTTTCTCAGAAAATTTTTTTGGCGGTGATTAAATGAACTGGCACTTAGAAAATGTTTAGAATAGTGCTGGGCATGTCTAAGTGCTGTATAAGAATTATGTAACTGTCATGATGACTACACTTATTTGTTGAGTTCTTAACTACATGCTGGGCTCCAGGCCTAGCACTGCACCTGTTGCATCTCACTGAATCCTTGCACAAACTCATGGATGTGTGTGCTAAACTGTACCTATTTCACAGAGCAGTAACCAGGCCCAGGATCACCTGCCTCCTCCCACCTCTCTCACCCCTTTCTCTCTTCTCCATCTCATTCTGACTTCTTTCTTCCCAGATATACAGAGCCCCTTATTTCTCCCAGGCCCCAGGTTCCTTCTGATGGTCATTTAATTTATGGTATCTGGTCTCACATTTAGGTTTTTAATCCATTTTGAGTTTATTTTTGTGTATGGTGCTAAAGAATGTTCTGATTTCATTTTTTACATGTAGCTGTCCAGTTTTTCCAGCACTATTTATTGAAGAAACTGTCTTCCATTATATAGTCTTGCCTCCTCTGTCATAGATTAATTGCCTATAGCTTTGTGGGTTTATTTTTGGGCTTCCTATCCTGTTCTATTCATCTATATTTTTATTTTTGTGTCAATACCATATTGTTTTGATGACTATAGCTTTGTAGTATAGTCTGAAGTCAGGGAGCCTGATTCCTCCAGCTCCATTTTTCTTTCTCAAGATCAGAGCTTTGATTTTCAAATTCCCAGTGATTAATGATGTTGAGTATCTTTTCCTGGACTTATTGTGCACTTATTTATCTTTTTTGGGGAAATGTTAATTCAAGTCCTTTGTTTATTTTTAAGTTGGATTGTTTATCTTTTTGTTGTTGGGTTATGAGAATTCTTTATGTAGTCTGGATACTAAACTTCTCTTAGATACATGATTTGTAAATATTTTCTACCATTCTGTGGGTTTTCTTTTCACTTTCTTGATAGTATCCTTTGAGACATAAAAGATTTTAATATTGGTGAGGTCCAAGTTATCTATTTTTTTCTTTTTTTGGTGCTTTTGTGTCGTATTTAAGAAGCCATTGTCTAATCCATGAAGTCTTGAAGATTTACATCTATATTTTCCTCTAAGAGTTTTCTTACTTTTGCTATTACATTTAGATCTTTAACATATTTTGAGTTAATTTTCATATACAGGCATACCTCAGAGATACTGAAGACCATAACAATAAAGCAAATATTACAATAAAGCAAACCATATGAATTTTTTGTTTCCCAGTGCATATAAAAGTTATGCTTACACTGTAGTATAATCTATTAAGTGTGTTAATAGCATTATATCTAAAAAAGCAACATGCATACCATAACTTGAAATACTTTATTGCTAAAAAATATATTAACAATCATCTGAGCCTTCAGTGAATCATAATCTTTTTGCAATAGTAACATCAGTGATCATTGATCACCATAACATACAGTTTGAACAAAATTGACACAATATTCCAGGATACTCCCAGGAAGGTGGAATCAAGGACACCCTTTGCTTCTCCCCTTGGAATTTTGAGGTTCTTAAGCCATGTCTCATGATGGATTGAGGGAGTCCAAGTGGCAGATGAAGCCAAGAGGGCCTGAGGCGAGGCTTGCCCTGGGAACAGGGTCAGGGAGTGTGTCCAATAGTCTAGACTCAGCCGTAGGACTGGGCAGTGAGAGGAAAGAGGGGATTGGGGCAGGGGTCTTTGCTGGCAGCATCTTCTGACACGACCACCTGCTGCTATTTGACATAGAGAAAGAATGAATGGGCCTGGGAGCCCAACCACATCACACTGCAGTTCTGCAGTCATGGTTGAGGAGTGACCACTTGTGAGGCATCACGGACATCCACAGTGACCAGGGCAGTATTTCCCAGGGGAGGTGGACAGTAACCAGGGTTGACTCTGGCTTTGGGGACCAGGGGACATACCGGTTGTGGGACTAGGTGGGTGGTGATTTGGAGATCGATGTAGAAACAGGACCTGTTGGGGACCTGGCAGCTGAGCTTAGGGTTATCATTCATGAGATGACAGAGAAACTTGACTTTGTTTCATGGCCTCAGGCTGGTGAGTGTTGAGAACATTTGGATTCCATTTAGAAAAAGAATAAGTGGGAAAGAGAAGAAGGAGAGATCAAAAAGACAGGGTGAGAGGGTGAGGCCAAGGAGGAGACTTCGGGGAAGGATAGGGATGGACAAAGAGAAGAGGAAAGAGAGAAAGGGAGGGAAAAACAGTTAGCAATGGATCCAAGTTGGAAGTGAAAGGCATCTGGCAACCTCGCATTGCCTATGAAATGATATTAACATTTTATTATTGTAAGGTGAGCTTTTTAAAACGGAATTTTAAATGTTACCCTGCTGTTCGGGAACACAAAAACCTTTAATTTTATGCAAATGAACAGCGAGGAGCTGAGTGCTTAATGTAAACGAACACTTTCTTTGTAGGAGAGGTTGGAAGAGAGAAAAAAAAATTCCCCAGGATTCTTTAATTGCTGTCTGAAATTATGTAAATCCCAGCACCAGCCAGAACACAATTACCCCGCGGCCCTCCCTGCCAGCGCCGCTAATGTCTAACAAAATATCGGTGGGTGACATTTAGACGAGGTAATGCAAATGAGAATTAATTTTTTTCCAAGACAAAGGGCAGCTGAAAGATCACCTCATTCATATACAGGAGCGGGGGAATGCTCCCGAATGCTGGGGGGTGGGGTAGGCTGGACAGGGAGCCCTGGGTAGGGGGTCTCCCCTACTTGGGCCCATGTCTCTGGATTTTTGGCCTCTAGGAGCCTTAGATCATCAGCTTTCTGGCTGTAGTTCCCAAGTAGTTCTTCATGAGAACCGGGTTAACAAATGTAAATCACAATAAAAGAAAAACACTCCACAAGGAGATGATGCATCTCAGCTAGAAGATGCTTTCACAAACTTGCTCTTGTTCCCTGCTCCAGACAGCCCTGCAGGGTATAACATGAACCTCTCATGGCTAGTGGGAAACTGAAGCTCAGAGAAGTCTCACCTGGCCAAAGGCACACAGCTGTATGATGGCGAGAATGCTAAGGAAGGGAGGATGCTCTTGGTATTTATTCTTCTCTATCTTGCTTTCCTTCTTCCCTCTTTCTTTCCTTCCTTCCTCTCTCTTTCTTCCTCTCTCCGTCCTCCCCTCCATCTCTCCTTTCCTTCCTTCCTGATTTTTTCCCTTAAGACATTTTTCATTAAAAAAAAAAAGTTTCAATAAAAGAGGACTTGCAGCGGGGAAAGGATAGTTAGGGACTTTGGGAAGGTCATGTATACACTGCTAGATTTAAAATGGATAACCAACAAGGACCTATTATATAGCACAAGGAATTCTGCTCAATGTTATGTGTCAGCCTGGATGGGAGAGGGATTTAGGAGAGAATGGATACCTCTATATGTACCACTGAGTCGCTTTACTGTTAACCTGAAACTATCCCCCCAACATTGTTAATCGGCTATACCCCAATATAAAATAAGTTTAAAGTTCGGGGGAAAAAAAGAGGGCTTGCAGTGAGAAAACCAGGGTTCCTGTTTAGCACGCCCTCCACTCACCTTTCCTGGTGGCTCAGATGGTAAAGAATCTACCTACAGTGTGGGAGACCAGGGTTTGGTCCCTGGGTTGGGAAGATCCCCTGGAGGAGGGCATGGCAACCCACGCCAGTATCCTTGCCTGGAGAATTCCATGGACAGAGGAACCTGGCAGGCTACAGCCCATGGGGTCGCACAGAGTCGAACATGACTGAGAAACCTGGCACAGCACTCACCTCGAGCTCTCATTTCTCCTTGAAGTAACCTTCATACACATAACCTAGCCTGGTCAACTCCTGCTCACCCTTAAGTTTCAGCATCAGTGTCATTTTCTTCAGGAAGCCTTCCTTGACCTGCTTCCCAACCCCAGCGCCCGGGACTTTGCCAAGCACTAACCAAAAATTGCAATAACGCAGCCAAGTCCTCTTTTCTCTTTGAGATCATAAATTCCACGAGGGCAGGGTCTGTGGTTGTTGTCATCACAGCCCCAGTGTCCAGAATATTGCCTGGCACTGCCATTGCTCACTAAATGTGTAATGAATTCATGAATAAATTAGTGATCTAAAAGGAGATTGTGTACTGGTCAAAGTTAGCATGATGGTTTACGCACATAAAACTGTGAAGCAAGATTAAATTGTACACTCTTAACAATTACTCCTGGAATTCTAGAAATGCATTTAGCAGTTGAAAGTGTGAGAGGAAATGTTTTGGAGAGAAGAATTCAGAGATCGTGCAGGTGAAGAGAACTGTCTTCTATCAGTCTCAATGACAATGCAATTCACATCTTAAGTTCCATCAGCTGCTGTGACTTAGTTGAATCAACTCCTGATTGTGAGTCTTTAATGCCAGTTTTTAATCCTGAGACAATTGCTCTAGTTAATATGAAAGACTCTCTGAGCTTAAGCCAAACCTAGAGGCAGGCCAATCTACTGTTAAAACAAAAAAAAAAAGGCAAATCTACTGTTAAAAGCAAAACAAAAAACCTCTCTCTTTTTTTTTACTATCTACCTTAAAACCTGTCATCTGTATCTGTAGCTTTTAAAGGATGATTTGAGATTTAGTCTGTTTTTCTGCCTTAAAAATAACCTAAAATCTACATAGATCTACAACCATGGGAGAAACAGAACATTTTCTAGCTTCCTACTTCAAAAAACTTGAGGTCCAGACAACTTCAAAGGTGAGTTCATTCAAACCTGCTAAGACCAAATAATATTGATGCTTTAAAATTCTTTTGGAGCATACATAAAGAAGGAAAACTTCCTTTTTCCTTTTAAAAAACAAAACCAGGATAATATTTGTCAAGGTCCAAGAAGGAAAAAGAATTCAGTCTGAGTGGGTCAAACAGAGGGAATTTAAAATGGGAATTGGTTGCCCATGTGATGGAATAGCCGAGAAGCCAAACAGTGGCCATTGAGGCCACTCAGACAGTGGCAAAGGGAAGAGATGTGTTGCCGGAGACCATGGGCAGAGGCCACCAGGAAGAGGACAGGATTGTGGTCCCCATAGAGCCAGGCAAAACAGGCAGGTGATGCTGAATGCATGTGAAGGAGTGTGGGAGGAAAGCCACCCTCCTTCAGCCTTCCAGTCTCCTGCCAGTGCCTTCCTGGGCTTATCCAGCTGGAATCCCGCTGACAGAGGAGGGTGGGAAATGCAGCCTGAATGGGTCAGCCCCCTCCTCTGCCTTGATCCAGACCACAGCAGAGAAGTGCTGAAACCTGGATGGAAGAGCAAGTAGGCAGGATATTAAACCTCTGAGCTAGACTTCTGAGAGAAAACTCACCAAGATCAAAGTCAAATTGGTAGGACACTCTCTCGTGTGTGACCAAGGTGACAGCACCCAAACTCTTGTTCATCTTAACATCCCAAATCAAATCTAAAAAGGCGTGTATTCAGAGTACCGAAGAAAGGACTTCCCTGTGGTCCAGTGGCTTAGACTCCACACTCCCAGTGTAGGGGGCCTGGGTTCGATCCCTGGTGAGGGATCTAGACCCTGATGTGCCACAACTAAGACCCAATGCAGCCAGATAAATAAATATTTTTTAAAAAACTATATAAGGAGATAGTAAAGAGACTGGAGAGAGAGGTAATGTCTGGAGAAATATCAAATACAGGCATTTTAAAGCAAATTTAAAAACCCAGAGACTTTATATTAACAGTCTCTCACTAAAGGACTTCTAAAAACTATACTCCAAAAAGAAATGTGACTGTAAAAGGAAGGTTTGAGACGTATATATGAGGAATTATGAGCAAAAGAAATGGTGAACATATGGGTATATCTCAGTAAACATTTATTACATAAAACAATAAAAAGAATAATATCAAATGTGGGAGCACCATATGGCTCCAACTTGACCTTAAAGCAGGCCCGTGACATGTAGAGGTGTCCATGACATTGACACGTATTTATTGCCAGTACTATGGACATTCTATTGGTATTTAGTGTAAGGTAAATATCGGTATAGTATAAGAGTGGTTTCGTTTTGTTCTTTTTTTTTTAAATGAAAACACATTAGACAATTTTTGATCCCCGGGTTGGGAAGATCCTCTGGAGAAGGAAATGGCAACCCACCCCAGTATTCTTACCTGAAAATTTTCATGGACAGAGGAGCCTGGTGGACTAAGGTCAGTAGTGTTGCAAAGAGTTGGACGTGACTACGCCACATTCCTAATCTCATTAGTCAAATCATTGTTCCTTTCTGTCCCTCCATCTCACCATCATTTGATGTCTTCTGTGGCGGACATTGCTGCTTACCTACAAGACAACGTTCCTTTCTTTTCTTTTTTTTTTCCACATTTTATTGAAGTTAACTAATTTACAATGTTGTGTTAATTTCTGCTGTACAACAAAATGATTCAGTTATACGTACATTCTTTTTCATATTCTTTTCCATTATGGCTTATCATAGGATATTGATACAGTTCCCTGGGCCATACAGTAGGGCCTTGTTGTTTATCCATCCTATATATGCTAGTTTGCACCTGCTAACCCCAAACTCCCAATCCTTCCCTCCCTCACGTCCTCCCCCTCGGCGACCACAGGCCTGTTCTGTGAGTCTGTTTCCATTTCATAGATAAGTTCACTTGTGCTGTATTTTAGATTCCACATGTAAGCGATAGCATACGGTGTTTGCCTTCCTCTTTCTGGCTTTGTTTAGTACGATAAACTCTAGTTTCCATCCATGTTGCTGCAAATGGTATTATTTCATTCTTTTTTTTCATGGCTGAGCAACATTCCATTGCTGTTCCATTCATCTGTCGATCTATTCATCTGGTGAGGGCCATTTAGGTTGTTTCCATGTCTTGGCTATTGTAAATACACACACAACATTTATCAACAGGATATTAACTTTGGGAAAGTATTGTGCCCGTCTATTTTTTTAGAAGCCTTTCTCTCAGCCTCCCTCACCGTTTGGGGTGGTACTACGACTCCACTGGTCAAGGCACTGTTAAGTGGAAGTCAGCTGGAAACTTCTAGGGGGAATTCTGCTTTGCAGTATAGATACTATCTAGGTATTGTTCCTTCTTTTTTCTTTCGTTCTCTTCTTTCCCCTTCCCGCCCTCTTTTCTTGTCTTCCTTCTTATTAGGTCTGTAATGTGGATGGGCTGTCTTAAGGTGGAGCTGCCATTTTTGCAGCCTCAGATTGCAAGATCACACCAGGCAGGGCAGAGGAAGAAGGAAGAAGCTCTACTCCTGATGTAGCTGCATCGTTCTTGACCTGTCCACCCCCGGCCAGCTTGTTTCATAAGATGAACAATGCCCTCAGGCAGTGATTATACACCAAGTGTCAGGTTTCTCTTATATGCAACAAAATGCAACTTGTATGTTAATGGGACTTACATGTTAATACAATATCTTGTATGTAACTTCTTATACTTAAAGTCTGTTTCTAAACTGTTTATCATATTTAGTTGAGATGTATGCCAAGTACAGTAACAATTCACCCTTTAAGAGGGTGCAAAAACTTTTAAAGTTTAAAGCTCTGCAATGAGCCTTGTTATTGGGTGGGGCTAGTGCGTGCTGTGATTCATGGGGTCGCAAAGAGTCGGACACGACTGAGCAACTAAACTGAACTGAACTGAGTGCCCCTTGGGCTCCAAAATCTCTGTGGATGGTGACTGCAGCCATGAAATTAAGAGACACTTGCTCCTTGGAAGAAAAGCTGTGACAAACCTAGACAGCATATTAAAAAGCAAAAACACCACTTTGTAGACAAAGGTCCCTGTAGTCAAAACTACAGTTTTTCCAGTAGTCATGTATGGATGTGAGAGTTGGACCATAAAGAGAGCTGAGTGCCAAAAAATTGATGCTTTCGAATTGTGGTCCTGGAGAAGACTATTGAGAGTCCCTTGGACTGCAAGGAGATCAAACCAGTCAATTCTAAAGGACATCAACCCTGAATATTCATCGGAAGGACTGATGCTGAAGCTGAAGCTGCAATACTTGGGCCACCTGATGTGAAGAGCCTACTCATTGAAAAAGACCTGATGCTGGGAAAGATTGAAGACAAAAGAAGGGGACAGCTGAGGATGAGATGGTTAGATAGTATCACTAGCTCAATTGACATGAATTACAGCAAACTATAGGAATTCCCTGGTGGCTCAGAAGGTAAAGAGTCTGCCTGCAATGTAGGAGAACCAGGTTTGATCCCTGGGTCGGGAAGATCCCCTAGAGAAGGAAATGGCAACCCACTCCAGTATTCTTGCCTGGAAAATCCCATGGACAGAGGAGCCTGACAGGCTACAGTCCATGGGGTCGCAAAGAGTTGGACACGACTTAGTGACTAAACAGGTGCCCCCTCATCACCTCACTTTTTCAAAACATCCTATCTATACTCAAAATTTTTTTCTTCCCAATGAGCTCTAGAATTACTTCTCAAGTTGGTCAAATGCATTTTATCTTTGAATGGAACTGTATTAAACCTGTATAGTAATCTGGTAAGAATTCATATCTCTTTAACACTTCATCTTTCTGTTCTTGGGTATGGTATACCTTTCTGTTTTTCCAGGGCTCTATATCTGTGAATAAAGGTTTGTAGCATTCTTCACATATAATTTCTGCACAATTCTTTTTATGGTTACTGCTAAATATTTTATGCTTTTATTGCTATTATAAATAGAATCTATTTTCTATTATATCTTGTAACTGGTTATTGCTAGCATATGGAAAAAAATTGATTTTTAGATATTTATCTTGTATTTGACTGCTCATTCATCCTAAGAGTTTTTCTGTTGATACTTTTATGTTTTCTATGTATATAATTGTATAATCTGTAAATAATGATTTTCTAGGTATATAATTGTATCATCTGTAAATAATGATGATCTCATCTTCACATTTCTAATAGACCTCATCTCTGTTTACAAATTTTACTGCATGGAGCAGAAAAATATTGAATAAAAATGGAAAGAGTCATGCTTATTTTGCTCTTAATTTTACAGAATCTCTGTTGTGTCCCCATAAATACAATTCTATTGTTTTAAGATACATATTTTTTATGTTAATAAATATTCTCCTATTCCTGGCTCTAAAGAGTTTATATAAATTAGTAGGGAATGTCAAATTTTATTCTTTTCTGCATTGATTGAGGTTATCTCCCTTTTTTAAATTACTTCTTCTGATAGAGTGTTATGTTGTTGGGTTCCTTACATATAAGTAATCTTTGAAATTCTGGGATAAATCAGACTTGGTTGTGAAAGCTGATTTTAGGAAGGTCATATGCTGGTTTTAATTTACTAATTTTAAAGGGTTTTTCACATCTAACTTTGTAATTAGATTCATCTTCAGTGCTGGCTTCAAGGTTTCATTAGCTCTATATAATGAAAATAGGTAAGGTAAATTGAATTAGGTTGAATTATGGACTCCAGTCTTTACTCCTCTGTGGGACAGTTAGACATGTCCTCATAGTAGACAGAATGTGTCTTGCCCTTGGCATTGGGTTTGGACATATGACTTGCTCTGGCCAGTGGAATGTGAGGGGATGTTTAAGAGCAGAAGTCTGAAATGTGCTATGCAGCATGCCTGCCTTCACGTGATTCTGACATCGCCATGAGAAAACAAGAGGAGAAATGCACAGAACACGCCTGTTGCTGCAGCTTGGTCCCAAGTTCAGCCAAGTCCAGATGATGTCACCTGATGCCCAGATGGCCTACAGACACATAAGAAAGAATAGATGATTGTTGTTTTAAAACATGTAGTTTTCGGGGTGGTTTGTTACATATATTTGAAAAGACCCCGATGCTGGGAAAGATTGAGGGCAGGAGGAGAAGGGGATGACAGAGGATGAGATAGTTGGATGGCATCACCGACTCAATGGACATGGGTTTTGGTGGACTCCGGGAGCGGGTGATGGACAGGGAGGCCTGGCATGCTGCAGTTCATGGGGTTGCAAAGAGTTGGACACGATGAGCAACTGAACTGAACTGTTACATATGATTATTTTGACAAGAGCTGACTGATATATTACTTTCCACCTTTTCTGGCCGATATTGTTTTCCTTCTCACTTAAGAACTTCTTTTAACATTTCTTTTAAGGTGGGTCACTGGCAACAAACTCAATTTTTGGATGCCTGAAAAAGTATTTCGCTTTCACTTAAACAAAAATTTATTGACATCTAGTTGCTGTACAATATTATATGTTACAAGTGTACAATACAGTGATTCACAATGTTTAAAGGTTCAGTTCAGTTCTGTTAAGTTGCTCAGTCGTGTCCAACTCTTTGCAACCCCATGAATCTCAGCACGCCAGGCCTCCCTGTCCATCACCAACTCCCAGAGTTCACTCAGACTCACGTCCATCGAGTCAGTGATGCCATCCAGCCATCTCATCCTCTGTCGTCCCCTTCTCCTCCTGCCCCCAATCCCTCCCAGCATCAGAGTCTTTTCCAATGAGTCAACTCTTCGCATGAGGTGGCCAAAGTACTGAAGCTTCAGCTTTAGCATCATTCCTTCCAAAGAAATCCCAGGGCTGATCTCCTTCAGAATGGACTGCTTGGATCTCCTTGCAGTCCAAGGGACTCTCAAGAGTCTTCTCCAACACCACAGTTCAAAAGCATTAATTCTTCGACACTCAGCTTTCTTCACAGTCCAACTCTCACATCCATATGTGACTACTGGAAAAACCATAGCCTTGACTAGACAAACCTTTGTTGGCAAAGTAATGTCTCTGCTTTTCAATATGCTATCTAGGTTGGTCATAACTTTCCTTCCAAGGAGTAAGCGTCTTTTAATTTCATGGCTGCAGTCACCATCTGTAGTGATTTTGGAGCCCAGAAATATAAAGTCTGACACTGTTTCCACTGTTTCCCCATCTATTTGCCATGAAGTGATGGGACCAGATGGCATGATCTTCGTTTTCTGAATGTTGAGCTTTAAGCCAACTTTTTCACTCTTCACTTTCACTTTCATCAAGAGGCTTTTTAGTTCCTCTTCACTTTCTGCCATAAGGGTGGTGTCATCTGCATAGCTGCGGTTATTGATATTTCTCCTGGCAATCTAGATTCCAGCTTGTGCTTCTTCCAGCCCAGCGTTTCTCATGATGTACTCTGCATATAAGTTAAATAAGCAGGGTGACAATATACAGCCTTGACGTACTCCTTTTCCTATTTGGAACCAGTCTGTTGTTCCATGTCCAGTTCTAACTGTTGCTTCCTGACCTGCATGTAGGTTTCTCAAGAGGCAGGTCATGGTCTGGTATTCCCATCTCTATACTGTATTTATAGTTATTATAAAATATTGGCTCTATTTCCCATGTTGTACAGTGTATCCTTGTAGCTTACCTTGTGCCCAGTAGTTTGTGCCTCTTACTCTCCTAGCCCTACATTGCCCTTCCCCCTTCCCCTCACCCCACTGGTAACCACTAGTTTATTCTATCTATGAGTCCACAAATCAAAACCACAGTGAGATATCACCTCACCCCTGTCCGAATGGCTATCATCAAAAAGAACACAAGTAACACATGTTGGCAAGGATGTGAAGAAAAGGGAACCCTCCGCCCATACACCTTTGATAGGAATGTGCATTGGTCCACCAGTGTAGGAAACAGTGCAGTGGTTTCCAGAAACTAAAAATAGAACTACCACATGACCCAACAGTTCCACTCCTGGGCATATATATATTAAAAAAAAAACAAAAACAGAAAACACTGTTTCTCCTTCATTTTTAAAGGATACTTTCAAAGGGCATGTAATTCTATGTTGATGATTTTTTATCTTAACATTTTAAATGTTTCACAGCTTTCTCTTCTTGCTGGCATGGTTTCTGAAGGAGAAATTGGATGTAATTCTTATTTCTGTTCCTCTGTTGGCAAGGCATTCCCACCCCCACCCCCCCCCCCACCTCTGGCTTCTCTGAGGATTTCTTTTTATCTTTGATTCTCTGTAGTTTGAAAGGAATATGCCTATGTAGAGTCTTTTGGGAACACTTGGTGTTCTCTGAGCTTCCTGGGTCTGTGGTTTGGTGCCTGACACTAATTTAGGGAAAGTCTTGGTAATTATTGTTTCGAGCATTTCTTCTAGTCCTTCCTCTCTCTCTCCTTCTGGTATTTCCATTATGCGTGTGCTGTGCCTCTTGTCGCCATCCCACGTTCCTTGGATGTTGTCTTCTGCTCTTTCCAATCTTTATTCCCTTTCCTATTCAGTTTTAGAGGTTTCTTTTCATAGATCCTCACAGACAAAGGTTCTTTGCTCAGCTGTGCCCACTCTACTTATAAGCCCATCAAAGGTATTCTCTATTTCTGTTACAATGTTTTTGATCTCTAGACTTCCTTTTCTGTTCTTTGTTAGAATTTTCATCTCTTTGCTTACCTTGACCATTTGTTGTTGAATGCTGTTTATCTATTAGAGCCCTTAGCATATTAATTATAGTTGTTTTAAATTCTTGGTCTGATCACCTCAACCTTCTTGCCAATTTTGGTTCTGACTCTCGCTCTGTCTCTTCAAATTGTGTTTTTGGCCTTTTAGTATGCCTGGCGATTTTTTTTTTCCCTTGAGAGCCAAACATGATATACTGGGTAAAAGAAACTGCTGTAAATAGGCTTTTAGTGATGTGATGGTGAGGAGTGCGGGCAGGGGATGTGTTATTTAATCCTCCGATCAGTCTCAATCTTTTTCTGAGCCTGTGCCTCTGGACTGTGAAATTCATGAGTGTTTCTCAATTTTTTTTCTCCTGCTCAAGTGAGACAGGTTGACTACAGTGGACTAGAATTGGGTATTTCCCTCCCTCCAGGTCAGAGACATTACTTTGCCAACAAAGGTCCACCTAGTCAAGGCTATGGTTTTCCTGTGGTCATGTATGGATGTGAGAGTTGGACTGTGAAGAAGGCTGAGTGCCGAAGAATTGATGCTTTTGAAGTGTGGTGTTGGAGAAGACTCTTGAGAGTCCTTTGGACTGCAAGGAGATCCAACCAGTCCTTTCTGAAGGAGATCAGCCCTGGAATTTCTTTGGAAGGAATGATGCTAAAGCTGAAACTCCAGTACTTTGGCCACCTCATGCAAAGAGTTGACTCATTGGAAAAGACTTTGATGCTGGGAGGGATCAGCTGGGATTGGGGGCAGGAGGAGAAGGGCACGACAGAGGATGAGATGGCAGGATGGCATCACTGACTCGATGGACGTGAGTCTGAGTGAACTCTGGGAGTTGGTGATGGACAGGGAGGCCTGGTGTGCTGTGATTCATGGGGTCGCAGAGTCGGACACGACTGTGACTGAACTGAACTGAACTGAACTAGCTTCTCCTAAGGGAGGACATGCCTCCTTTAGATCAGAGAACTCTGGTGTGTTTCAAAATGGCTCCCCTTCTCTTTTCCCTGCCAGAAATACGAGGGGATTTGCCCCTGAGGTTGACTGTGAGAACCTGGTCGACCTCATGGAGTCTACAAAACTGGGGGAGTCCTCCATGGAGGTTTTTTTTTTTTTTAACTTACTTTTTACTGAAGGATAATTGCTTTACAGAATTCTGCTGTTTTGTCAAACCTCAACATGAAGCAGCCATAGGTATACATATATCCTCTCCCTTTTGAAACTCCCTCCCATCTGCCTCCCCATCCCACCCCTCTAGGTTGATACAGCCCCTGTTTGAGTTTCCTGAACCAGACAGAAAATTCCTGTTGTCTATTTTGCATATGGTAATGTAAGTTTCCGTGTTACTCTTTCCGTACATATCACCCTCTCCTCCCCATCCCCCGTCCATAAGTCTAATCTCTATGTCTGTTTCTCCACTGTTGCCCTGTAAATAAATTTTTCAGTACCATTTTTCTAGATTCCGTATATATGTGTTAGAATATGGTATTTATCTTTCTATCTCTGACTCACTTCACTCTGTATAATAGGTTCTAGGTTCATCCACCTCATTAGAATTGACTCAAATGCATTCCTTTTTATGGCTGAGTAATATTCCATTGTGTATATATGCCACAACTTCTTTATCCATTCATCTGTCAATGGACATCTAGGTTGCTACCATGTTCTAGCTTCTCAGACATGTCCACACGGAGCCTCCAGCAATTTGTTAATTACAGTCCACGATTTCCTTCTCGGCACTGGTTCCTGCTATGGCTTCCACACTTAGATCTCTGCTCTGGTAAGTTATGACCCCCAACATCCACCCCAAGGCGTTGAATTTTCAGTGTGTTCAGCTCTTTTGCTTGTTGTTAGGACATAGTGGCAACTGGTCATGGGGCAAGAACAGAAAACCTGGATGATTAATCAAGTAAAATCCAGAAATTTATCCTGTAAGAAATGAGAATTTAACATGATAAAGGCAGCATTTCTTATCAAAGGGGGAAAATGAGTATTGAATAAATGGCAATGAGACAACTGGGTAACCATTTGGAAAAAAGTAGCTTGGGTTTGTATCCTGTTCCTTATATCAAAATTAATTCCATGGGCATCCCTGGTAGCTCAGATGGTAAAGAATCTGCCTGCAATGCAGAGGACGTGGGTTCAATCCCTGGGTTGAGGAAGGTCCCCTGGAGAAGGGCGTGGTTATCCACTGCAGTATTCTTGCCTAGAGAATTCCATGGATAGAGAAGCCTGGCTGGCTATGGTCTGTGGGGTCACAAAGAGTCAGACACGACTGAGCAACTTACACACACACAAACACACAGCTTGGATTTGTACCTTATTCCTTATATCAAAATAAGTTCTATACATCTCAAATGTTTAAATACAAAAAGTTGGAAAACATAAAGTCATTAAAAAAAAGACTCAAAAAGAATAGTCTTATCTTGAGAGAGCTTTCTAAACAAGACACAGAACCTAGGAAATACATAAACAATTATAGTATTGGATTAAAATAAACAAAAAAATTTAATGTGCAAGAAAAATAGTGTGAGAAGACAGATAACACACTAGAAATATGTGTAACATATTGATCAGTAGATGATTGCATTTTAATATAAAGAATGCTTACAAATAAATTTTAAAAAATACAACAACTCATTAGAAGAGCTAAGGACAGAAGGCTTTAAGAGGCAGTTTTCCAAAAAAGCAAATTCAAATGGCTCTTAAGCAAATGAGAAGACACTCAATCCTATTCACAACAACAGAAATGGAATCTATGGCAAAATACCCTTTTAATCTATCAAATTGTCAGACATCAAAATCTTGATAACACACAATCTTGACATAGGTGTGAGAAAACATGTAAATGCATAAAATATCTATGGGATGTAATTTGGCAAAATGTTTCAAAGTTAGAAATGTACACACCTGCTCTGCAGCATACATTGTCAGGGAAATACAGATTTAAAAACAAGAGTGAAATACACCTATTACACCTATTAGATACACCACTATATACCTATTAGGATGGCCTCAGCAGTGTTCTTGCCTGGAGAATCCCAGGGACAGGGGAGCCTGGTGGGCTGCCATCTATGGGGTCGCACAGAGTTGGACACTACTGAAGCGACTTAGCAGCAGCAGCAGCAGCTTCTCCCGTATTCTATTGGCCAAAGCGAGGTGGGGCAAAACAATCTGGGTCATTGACAACGTCAAATGCTGGAGGTGATGTGGAACAACAGAAACTCTCGTTCATTGCTGGTAGGAGTACCAAATGGCACAGCCACTTTGAAAGACAGTTTGCTGGTTTCTTACAAAACTAAACATACCATACAATCCAGCAATTATACTCCTCAATATCTTCTCAGAGGAGCTGAAACTTTATGTTCACACAAAAACCCGTACCTGAATCTTTACAGCAGCTTTAATCTGCTGTAAAGATTAAAACATGGCAGCAACTAAGATGTCCTTCAGTAGGTGAACAGATAAATGAACAGTGCGACATCCAGACAGTGGAGTATTATTCAGTGATAAAAAGAAGTGAGATCACAAGCCATGGAAAGACTTGAAGGAACATTAAATGCCTATGACTAAGTGAAAGAGGCCAATCTAAAAAGCCGCATTCTATATGATTCCAGCTATCTGATACACGGAAAAGACACTGACACCAAGCTCTATGAGCTGTTTGTGTATTTTGGAAATTAATTCCTTGTCAGTCGCATCATTTGCAAGTGTTTTCTCCCATTCTGTAGTCTTTTTGTTTATGATTTCTTTTCTGTGCAAAAGCCGTTCAGGCTGCGGCCTGCCTGCTCCCTGACTCTCAGCACATGAGACAGGCCGGGGGTCAGGTGCACACCACAGAGTCGTGGGTCAGGCAGGGCAGTGGCTGTGTACCCCCTACCCTCAGCTGACAGCACCAGGGTATATTCGGCAGGTGGCTTGGCATGGGTCTCTTGCCCATTCTTGCTCCAAATACCGAGTGAATCTGGCATAGAAGTTGCCAGAACTTGGGAGGTTGCCCAAGTGCTGTAGGTTGGGGCTAAAGAACGGAGATATTGACCTCCCTGTCCTATCTTGGCTTAGCACTGGACCTTAACATGTGTTTGCCAATCTCCTGCCCCTCTCTCATGGTCCATGTGGCAGCTGGGAGTCCACTGAGGGAGAGCAGCAATGGGGAATGGCTAAGGGGATGGGGTTGGAAGGGAGAGGGGGCTGGACTATGGGAGCTACTAATACAGTGACCTGGCCAAATGTTGGGGACCTGATCAGTCTCTGTTGTAAATACATCTGGTGGGTCAAGCCCTCAAGCCAAAGTGGGGTCTGAAAAATCTGAAAGTTTTGAGGATGAGGTTTAGTGAGATTGCAAAAAATGCATCCAATTTTATCCACTCCTTGCTGTATGCATGCCTCCATGCCCTTTGACACAGCTCCTTCCCTCAGGAGGTAGCCCTTACTTGACCGCTCATTGAATCCAGGCTGGCCTGCAACTCGCTTTGGCCAATAGAATACAGAAGAAGCTGTGCCGTGCCAGTGCCAAGCCTGGGCCTCAAGAGGCTTTGCCCTCTCCTGCGTGCTCTCTCAGAACCTTGCTTTGGCCACGAGGGAAGCCTGGGCTGGCCTCCTGGGTGCACCATTGCCGCTGACAGCAGTTGTACCAGGTGCGTCTGAGGCTGTCCCTAGGCTAGTCGGCGCCCCAGCCAACCTTCATCCACACTTCTGACTGGAGATGCAGGAGGGAAACCAGCCTGGATCAGCCAAGCCCGGCCCACCTGAAGATGAGTGTGCCCTGGTAAATGGTGGTTACTTTGAGTCACTAAGATTTGGGGTGATTTGTCACACAGCATAGCTAACTGATACGAAGAGGGGCCAAGAGGTGACTCAGGCCGCCTCCCCGTGTATCACTAGAGACTGGCTCACATCTGATGCCAGGAAGAGGCTTGGGGACAGGAAGGTGGGAGTGATCCACAGTTCAGACCTGCTGGCTCCCCACTGGCCCTGGGGCTGGCGCACAGAAGGCTTTCTCATCAGAGAGGGCCCTTAGAGTGGGGCCCAGAGGACTAGGGGAGTCAGAGGGAGCTGTGAAGGGCTGGCTCAAGTCCAGAGTGAAGCCTGGGTTAGAGGACCCAGGAACGAGGCCACCTTTGTCTCTGTTGATAAGGAGGAAAGATGGGAGCCAAGGACATTTTCTTCTAGAGAAAGAGACGAGGGATGTGGATAGAGTAGAAGGTTGAGTAGGAATTGGGGTGGGAAGCTGGGGAAATGAACCTTAGGAGTAGACACTGTCTGGTGGAGGGTGAGGGTCTGATCCTTTCCTGCCTTCCCTGGGGGCTCAGAGAAGAGCAGGACCCTGAGACGGTGACCTTCTTCCAGGTCTGGGGCCCCGAGTGTTGTTGGGTGAGCCGAGTGGCCTCGCCCAGCAGATGGCTTAGCTTAAACTGGGTCAATGGTTTTCAAACTTGCGTGGGCCCCAGAATCACCCTCAGAGCTCTGATGCAGGAGGTCTGGGGAGGGACGTGAGGATCTACATTTCTAACAAGTTCCCAGATGATGCTGATGCTAAGCTGACATCATCCTTCAATCTATGGCTCAATGTAGGGAGTTGCCATCATGGACTCCAAAGCTCTATTTTAATCCATTGTTTATGTCCGTGTGACCCTGGGAAAGTCACATAACATCTCTGAGCCTTGACTGCTCATCAATAAATGGGGATAATTATCATCTTCCTTTAAAAGCTTATACTGGGAATGACGTGAAAGAATGCATGTAATGTGCTTCGCATTAGAGGAGCCCTCCAAAATTTATGAGTGATTGTTGTCAGTCTTCAGGGACTCTGGCGTCCATAGGGAAGGTTTCAGTCTGGACTTGACTGACCTTGGGGGATGACAGAAGGGGAGATACTGGTCTGGTCTGGGATAGGGGGTAGAGATGGAGGGAGTCAGTGGATTGGTGAGTGTGTCTTAAATTTCATCTTCCACCCCCAGCTCCCTGCAGTCACGGGTTGGGATCTAGAAGCCTGATCTTCCCAGTTTCCAACAACAGAGTTAGAGAGATGCAAATCAGACACACAGATCCCCAGGGAACGTGGTCCTCAGCTGAGGTGGCCACTCCCATGACTGGAGCCAGGCAGACCTGGGTTCTAGTCCCAACCCCCATGCACTCCTTAGGCACATTTGGAAACCCTTCTGGGCCTCCCCTGTTACCTATAACAGCAAGACTACAGCAGTTCTGTTGGCAAGCTGCTGTGGGCTCCCAAGGCCATGTTCCTGAGTGTGCAGGGCACGACTGCAAAAGGGCTCAGGAGAAGTCATGTCTGGCACAGTGTGGTGCTGTCGAAATCTGCCTGATGAATAACGGGTAGCCTAGTCCTTTTTCAGTTCAGTTCAGTTGCTCAGTCGTGTCCAATTCTTTGTGACCCCATGGACTGCAGCACGCCAAGCCTCCCTGTCCATCATCAACTCACAGAGTTTATTCAAACTCAGGTCCATCGAGTTGGTGATGCCACCCAACCATCTCATCCTCTGTTGTCCACTTCTCTTCCTGCCTTCAATCTTTCCCAGTATCAGGGTCTTTTCCACCGAGTCAGTTCTTCACATTGGGTGGCCGAAGGATTGGAGTTTCAGCTTCAATACCAGTCCTTCCAATGAATATTCAGGACTGATCTCCTTTAGGATGGACAGGTTGGATCTCCTTGTAGTCCAAGGGACTCTCAAGAGTCTTCTCCAACACCACAGTTCAAAAGCATCAATTCTTTTTTTTTTTTAAGTCCTTTTTTTTAAAAAAAAGATTTCTTTCTGCCTGTGCTGGCTGGGTCTTCATTGCTGCATGCAGGCTTTCTCCGGTTTCTCTAGATGAGTGGGGGCTACTCTTCACTGCGATGCTCAAGCTTCTCCTTGTTGCTTCACCTGTTGCAGAGCACAGGCTCTAGGTGCATGGGTTTCAGTAGTTGCAGGACATGGGCTTAGTCACTGCAGCTCGTGGGCTCTAGGCCGCGGGCTCAGTAGTTATGGCATAGAGGCTTAGTTACTCTGTGGCATGTGTGATCTAGTTCACAGAACAGGGATCGAACCGGTGTCCCCTACACTGGACCGCCAGAGAAGCCTGAGCCTAGTTCTTCTCCCCTTGGCTTCTTTCTCAATTTTCATGCCACCCTGACCCCACACAGGGACAGGGCCATGCTGAGTAGGGTTGCTGGGGCTCCCAGCCCCTCAGGTCCCTTCGCCACTCCCAGTGCACTGGCCCTCGGAGCATCTGCTCTAGACAGCAGCCCCTGCCTGGCGTTACGCCTGGAGCACTGAGCCCCTTAACCAGTGACCAAGGGTGCTGGGCCTTGGGGTGAGTGCTCTGGTGGCCTTGCTCTGATCAGGACACCAGGTGTGGCCTGTCTGTCCCGAGCTCCTTCACTGGATGGAACTAAGGTTGCTGTGATGGTTAATTTTGTTTGTAAACTTGTCTGAGCCTGGGAGTACCAGGATCTTCAGTCAAACATTTTTCTGGGTGTGTCTGTGAGGACACTGTGGATGAGAGTAGCATTCAAATCAGTAGACTTAGTAAAGCAGATTGCCCTTCCTGGTGTGGATAAGTGGGTGAGCCTTGTCTCACCAGTTCAAGGCCTGGCTAGAAAAAAAGTAAGGCCAACTCTACTGTAAGTAGGAAGGAGACTGGTTTGCCTGGTTGCTAAGCTAGGTCATTAACTTTCCTTGCTTTCAGTCTCAGACTGAAACATGGGCCCTTCAACCTGCTGGCTTCTGGCTAGAACAAGACCGTAGTCTCTCCTGGCTCTCCAGCTTGTTGACTACAAGTCTTGGGACTTGTCAGCCTCCATAATCCTAGAGCCGATTCCTTAGAATCAACCACTGTTCGTTCTGTTTGAGCCCTGCCAGCAGTTGCCCTTGGGGCACCTTGCTCCCTATCATAGCTGGCTTGGTCCCCTCCTTCCTGCCCAGCTGCAATCTGCCCTGCCTCCCCCCCCATTTTCCACCTAATGCAGCTCTTTCATGGGAACCCTATGTCCTCTTCTTACCATCTTACTTCCACTTTCACACGCTACCTGCTACTCTGCTCTCAGACCCTAATGAGCTGCCTCTTGTTCCCTCAAGCCCTCCCACCCCATCATTGCGGTCACACTCATGCCTCGCCTCAGGCCAGAGCTGACTTGGTCCCAAGCAGGGGGAAAGGACAGGCTGCTAAGGGAGCCCTGCCCCAAACTCCAGCCTGACCTGGGGTCAGGAAGGAGGCAATTCCTTTTCCTGGACCTACCAGCCAAGTGGCCAAATACTTGGAAAGGGACTCATCCCAACATCTGCGCCAGCTAAGAGCTGCTAGACCCACTGAATGTGTGTGTGTGTGTGTGTGTGTGTGTGTGTGTGTGTGTTGCGAGGCAGCTGTTGCCCCCCTCACCTCCAGCCCTATCCTTCTCCACTCCCCCGAGCCAGCTGGTGAGTTCTGGATGCTGCCGGAGCCCACTGCTCGCTGCCCTCATTAATATTTATGACAAGGAGAGGAAGTTGCATAAATCTTCCATGATACTTAATTAAACCAAACTTCTTTTGATTTCCCCTCTTTCTGCCTCACCGAGTGTGGCCGGCATGCCTATTAGATGTTCTTCCTCCCCAAGTGGCCCAGAGCAGGCAGAGTCCCTGAGGACTCCTCACACCCTGGTTCCTCCATTGGCCAGGAGCTGGGGGAAGCCAGGGGACTCCTATGTGCCCTCAGAAGACTGCGCATGGGACTTTGGAAAGATGCTTCTTGGAGACTTGGGGAGTAGCACCCCTCAACACATGCCCTTCCAGACCAGGAAGCTGGAGGTATAGCTGGGAAGTGGCTGCCACCCCCGCCTCCCTTCCACAGCTCAGACAGGGAAGATGGAGTTAGTCCCAAAGGCTGTGCATAGCTGAGTTCCATGCAGAAACTGACTTTGTCTGTTGTCCCCTCACCCCCTCCCCACTCACTCACTGGCACCCCAGTCCAGGGGCTCCAGAGTGCACCTGGCCAGGGCTCGGCATCCCCCTGCACTCCAGGAGCTGGTTAGCACCCAGCTGACATATCTTTGATATGGAATCATATACAGGAAGCAGCTTGACCCCTGAAGGCCCCTCTTAGCGTGGGATTGACACCGAGCATTGACTTTGCTTCAGGCTTATCCACAAATCTCAGCCAATTTTATTAAAGAGCTGTGTGTGGTGTGGAACATGCCAGGGAGACAACTTTATTTATAGATCTTGATCGGCAGAGAGGAGCCCACGCTGGATTCCGTTGGCGCCCTGGCCTCAGGTGGGAGGGGTGATTGGCAGGTGCGGCTCCTCACCATCCCCACCCTGACCAGCTGCATGAAGAGACACAAACACACGTGCAGATAGACACATGGGCATTAACCCAGGACATATGCATATACATGCACATAAGCAAACGTGCACACACACACACACACGTCTTACATTGCATTGGACTAAATTGTGTCCTCCACTCAAATTCATGTGTTAAAATCTTAACCCCCAATGTAGCTCTTTTTGAACATAGGACTTCTACGGAGGTAATTAAGGTTGAATGAAGTCATAAGGATGGGGCCCTAATCTAATAGGACTGGTGCCCTTATAAGAAACGAAAGAGATATCTGCCTTTCTCTCTCTGTGTGTGTCTCTGCATGTGCAGAGGAAAGGCCATGTGAGAGGGTGGCCGTCTCCAAGCCAGGAAGAGAGTTCTCATGAAGAAACCAAATTTGCTAGCACCTTGATCATGGACTTCTAGCCTCCAGAATTGTGAGAAAATAAATGTCTGCTGTTTAATCAATTCAGCCCATGGAATTTTGTTACGGCAGCCCCAGCAGATGCAGCGACACATGGACACACTCAGGCACAGAAACACAGACACGTGGAGACATCACTGCAGACACGCACCCCCCACTCTGTGCCCATTCACACAAACCACTGAGACACAGGCGCACAGCGACATACTGACCTTGTTAGATCCGAGCAGCATCACCCTGCATTCACCCCTAGCCCTAAGGAGATGCTCACGGACAGGCTGGTGACCGAGGAAGGGAGGGAAGGCAAGCGGATGTAGACACGAGTGTGCCCTATGGGAACATAAACCTGTAGATGCACGTATGAGGACTTTCATACCCTGCAGTCCCACAGACAGTGTGTATAGAGTTCTAGAATCAATAGTAATAATAAATAATGCCTCCAAGGCCAGTTCCCCCTAACTAGATGCAGCTGACATTTATTGAGTTTATTATGAGCCAGGCACTCTGCCAGACGTCCCCCACACATCGTCTCGGTTTTGCCTTCACAGCTCTGAAAAGCACAGACACTCCACAGAGGGAACCGAGAGACCTCAGGGACCTGGCTGAGCCCAAGCCCCACCTTTAGCCACTGGCTAGGGCACTGCATGGGGTGTTTGTGGTGATGCCAACACCTGCCAGCACACGCCAAGCATCTGAAACCCCGGGCTGGCATTCCTCTCCCAACCTGCGGTCCTGTTGACACAGACCCTACGGAAGTGGTGGTCCAGACCTGGCTGCCTCACCCAGGAAGGGAAAGGCAGAGAAACCCCCATCAGCCATGCTGGCATCAAGCCCGCCAATGGGAGAGATTTTCAGGTCACCTTATCACTTTCAGGCTGTTGTTTGGCCATTAATGTGGACTTCATCCAGACAAGAGGGTGAGCAGTCTGGAGGCTTGTAACACAGGGTTTCTCCCTAGCTGCAGCAAAGTCAGATTGAAGATGGTTCAGGTCCAGAAACTTCTCTGTGTGGAGACAAAGGGTCCCAAAGTGCCATGTGTATTGCTGCCAAGTGTGCGTGGTCAAGTAGATGGACTTGTGTTGAGTCTAGGCGTGCGGCTCAGTGACCACTCAGAGCTTCTGACTCCGAGGAGCTCTGGGTAACAGAAGGATGTCACGGGGCTGACAGCTGTCCTCTCACACAGTGCCACCCCTGAGGGGGGCTGTGGAGGACCACAGGTCAAGAAGGGAGGGAAGACGCGGGCTGTGGGGGACCAGGACTGGGAAGTGACCTCTGCGCTCCAAGGTGTGACCTCAGGGAGCCTCTGACTCCTCATTTTAATCTGGAGGTGGCAGGAAGGGCAGAGAGCCTGAAACCACCAAAGCAGGACTCCCGAGCTCTCATGAAAGAGCAGTGCTGGACCTGGGTAGGAAAGTGAGGCAGGCAAGTAGCGGTCAGGACAGGACGTCCAGGAAGGGCTCCAGGCTGCAGCACGCATGCAGGGAGCAGGGCTGGCCTGGGCAGGACTTCCTACTGGTGAGGTAACTGGCCTGGGCATGGCTGCTGGGCAGCATCAAGGGAAGGGCTGAAGGCAGGCACAGGTGACAGGGCTCATCCTACCTCTCCCCCACCCCCGGTGGCAGCAGGGCCACCAGCAGAGATGGAGTTGCCAGCACAGCTGAGAGGGAGTGATTAAGAGAGTGGGCACAGGGAACTCAGAGTGATTGCTTAATGGGTCTGGGATTGTATTCTGGGGGATGATATGTTTGGGAATGAGATCAAGCCCATGATTACACAGCATTGTGAATGTACGAAATGTCACTGAATTATATACTTAAGTGAAAGTTGCTCAGTTGTGTCTGACTCTTTGTGACCCCATGGACTTAGTCCATGGAATTCTCCAGGCCAGAATACTGGAGTGGGTAGCCTTTCCCTTCTCCAGGGGATCTTCCCACCCCAGGGATCTAACTCATGTCTCCCACATTGCAGGCAGATTCTTTACCAGCTGAGCTACAAGGGAAGCCCAAGAATACTAAAGTAGGTAGCCTTTCCCTTCTCCAGCGGATCTTCCTGACCCAGGAATAGAACCAGGGTCTCCTGCATTGCAGGTGGATTCTTTACCAACTAAAGTATGAAGGAAGTGGTTGGTTTTATATTATGTGAATTTCACTTATATTTGAAGAGAGGAAGAGAGAAACAAAGAAGCATGGGCATTTAGTTTTATGTACCTGCCTTTGAATTCCAGTTCTGTCCCTCACAGCTAGGTGACCTTGGAAACATTTTTATGTCTTCTCTGAGTTTCACTGGTCCATCTGTAAAATGAGATAATACTAGTACTTACCTAACATATTGTTCCGGATAAAATGATGAAATGGATTTAAGAGTACCTAAAACATGATAGAAACTCTTTCTTGTTGTGATTTAGTCATGCCTGACTCTTTTGCAACCCTATGGATTGTAGCCCACCAGGCTCCTCTGTCCATGGGATTTCCCGGGCAAGAATACAGGAATGGGTTGCCATTTCCTTCTTCAGGGGATCTTCCCCACCCAGGGATCAAACCCATGTCTCCTGCATTGGCAGGTGGATTCTTTACCACTGAACCACCAGGAAGCCCAATAGTAACTCTGCTAGTTTGTAAAATAATAGTTTGTAAAATAAGCCAAAGGACGTCCTGGATGTGCCTTAGAATCACCTACCATCCCAAATCTGACACAGGATAGAAGGACAGTGCTTTGACCAGAATTTTTGTTTACAAAAATCTGCCAGCTCAAGGATACGCTTTCCAGTAGCCAACATGAGGCATCCTGCCCTTCCCCCTGTATCATTCTCTCATCTCCAGAAGTAAGGCCGCCCTGAAGTACATTTCCCAAAAGTGAAGTGCTGAGTGCCATCACTGTGGGGTTTGAAAGGCTCTGGAGGAAACTAACCAGAAAGACCAGGGAGGAGAGAGGTGCATTCTGGGGATTGTAGTTGTTCACTAATTATTTCCTGCAAGGAAAAAACTACAGAGGGTTCAGAGTACCCAGAAATACACAGTACTCCTAATGACCTGGCAGGTCCACCATGAGAGTCCTTCTCAAGTCACGACATCCACGTAAATAATGAAATTAAGAAAGAAACCCATCAGAATGATACCTGGGGCCATTCACAAGCACCGGCCTTCCTGTGTGAGATATGATAGGAAGCAGGGAGGTGCCCCAGCTTGTTCACCGTAAAGTCAAGAGTAAACATGAATAACCAGGGAAAGTGTGGGCTGCATTGGGTTATAAAAAGACTGCACTGTGAAATGTGGAGTCAGTATGGAAAACACACATTTTTAGAGAAATCTTGCCACACGAAGCAAAGTTTTTAAAGTATTTATTTGCTTTGCTCTCTCAAGAAAAAAGGTGAGGAAAAACATGAGCATTATAAAAACAGAAGATGATAAGACCAAGGATGGAGTTACAAAGGAATCTAGCAATGAGGTGAGCAGAAATAATGGTAGAATAGCATCAGATCTAGAAATACTGTAAAAGGAAATAAAAATAAAATCACAGTTAAAATTAACATTAGAAACTGTTTTTTAAAAAAATCAACACTGAAGAAAATGGAATCTGTGTTTTAGAGGAAAAGTTGAGAAGCTTTTCTGTAAACCCGGGAAAGGACGAAAGTTTTTTAAAAATGATTGATAGAAGTGACAGAGAAGAGAGAACTAATTAATTGGTAATCTATAATTGCTTAATAGATACTGCTGAATTAATTGGTATTCTTGAATGAGCCGGGGGGAAGATGGAAAGACCAGAAGTAATATGAAAGATATAATGGAAGAAAATTTTTCAAAAATTAAAAAATTAGTAAACTCAAAGATTAAAAAGTACAAATTACTTTTGAGAGATAATGCACACAGACACAGTCCATGTTTTTTGCTATAGGAATAAAACCCCATAGAGATATAGGCAGATGAAAGTTATCTCTGGAGAACCAAAATTAGATTACCCAGACTGATCCAATATGCTAAAGACAGCACAATGAAGCAGAGCCTATAGAATTATGAAGAAAAAATTTTGTGGCATAAGATTTTACACCTGTGTTTTCCGGCATGAAAGCAGCCGATGTGCTTTCACAAACAGGAAAAGACTTGGCAGGTCTATATCCTTAGGCTCATTCTGAAAATATAAGAAAATTTCCAGCTCAGTTCTTTCTAACCTTTTTCATCTGGTGGCACAAAAATACAGTGACAATATTTGTACCATGCACTGGCTTAAGAAGGTTTGCACTCACTGGGACCTATAGGAATGAGATTTGGGGTTGGGGAAGGTCTTTCTGGATGTGAGAGGAGAACAGATGGGGGAATAAGACTGGAAGCACAGAGCAGTTAGGCAGACGTCTCGGTAAAACTGGTGAGCAGCTGCGAGGTGGGAGGAAAGCCAGGAATGTGCTGCCCTGGAGCCAAGTGAAGAACATGTTTCCAAGGGGACAGGCAGTTGTGCTGAATGCTGCTGAGAGGCCAGGGCAGGTAAGGACCAAGAGCTGACCCCCAGAATTAGCAGCATGGACATCGCTGGTGGCTTGGATGTGAGTGGTTTCCAAGAAGTGGTGGGTTTAGGAGAGATAGAAGGGGGAAAGTGGAAAACATGGATATAAATAACACTTTGAAGCATTTTGCTACAAAAGGGAGTTGAGAAATAGGGCAGTAGCTGGAGGGGGAGGTGGAATCCATCGTTGTTTTCTGTAAGATGGAAGAAGTGTCAGCATGTTCATGGGATGATGAGAATGATCAGATGGGAGGAAAATTTGGTGATGTAGGAGAGAGGGGGGAAGAATTACTGGGCAGTTCCCTATATATTTATTTATTCATTTATTTATTTGACTGCCCTGGGTCTTAATTGCCTCACGCAGGATATGTGTTGTTTCATGTAGGAGCTGTTGTTGCAGACAGACTCCAGTTGTGGCTTTGGGGCTCAGTGCTGGGCTGTGCGGGCTTAGTTGTTCTGCAGCATGTGGGATCTTAGTTCCCTGATCAGGGATTGAACCTGTGCCCCCTGCATTGCAAGGCAGATTTTTTTTTTAATGTATTTATTATTTTTGCCTGCGCTGGGCCTTCATTGCTACATGTGGGTTTTCTCTAGTTGCAGCAAGCGGAGGCTGCTCTCTAGTTGCCGTGTGTGGGCTTCTCTGGTTGCAGAACATGGGCTTTAGGGTGCGTGGACTTCAGCAGCTGTGGCCCATGGGCTCAGTAGTTGTGTTGTACAGGTTTAGTTGCCCCGAGGCATGTGGACTCTTCCCAGACCAGGGATGGAACCTGTGTCGCCTGCATTGGTGGTGGATTCTTAACCACTGGACCACCTGGGCAATTCACTTGAGTAGCAAAAGGGGTAGAATCTAACGCTTCAGTGGAGGGTTGGAGAGTTGATTTAGAGTGATGGCAAGGAAGCCAGGGGGCTCCTTTCTTCCTATAAGTCTTGACTCACATATAACCTTCTCAGGGAGGCCTCTCTAAAACGGCACCCCCTCCTCATGTCATATTCTCTATTGGTTACTCTCTCTCATTTTCCTCCTGTGCTCTTATTACTGTCTAATATGCCCTGTGTTTTGGCTGATTCATAATCTCTCTCCCCACCTAGAATTCAGGCTCCATGAAAGCAGAAATCTAGCATAGCGATGCCCAATATTTGTTGAATGAGTGTCTTCAGCCCCACACCTCAGCCCCATCTTCCCTGAAGGCTGATGCCCCCAGTCCCTGCATCTTTCTGGGGTGCTGCACTGTGCTTTGGGGAGCTCTTTGTTGGCATCCTCTCTTACAACTCATGATGTTTGTCTTTCCCAGCATTTCTAATTCCTCATCCTCATTCCATTTCCAAACAGTGTACTTACATCTCTCATCTTTTCTTACATTTCCTTGTCCTCGTGGTTTATGTCACTTCCATTCCTTTTCTTTTGGTGGGTTTCAGGAAGAAGTAGAAATAAAAACTTTTTTTCTCAGCCTATCACATTTAGCCACAAGTCCCAACATAATATTTTGGGAACAACTCTTTACCCTTGATTGTATAGGGTGTTTGTCCATTTCTGTGTGTTATTGTAACTGTATGGAATTTTACTATATAGACAGATGATAACTTATTACACTCATCCTCAACACTGGACTATTAAAGTTGTTTCTAATATTTTGTTATGATAAAACACTATAATTTACATTGTTATCTTCTCCTGTGTGATTATTTAAATTCGAAAAAGCAGATTTTCAGAGAAAGAGAGGCACGTGTATTTTTAACCATATTGCTAAATTACCCTTCCAATTTATACCCCTCCCAGTGACAATGGTTTGGGAGAGCCTGTTTCTACATGCAAACACCAGCAGCGGGTATTATTATTTTAAATCTTTAACAATGTGATAGATGAAAATTTATATCTCAATGTTATTGTCATTTGTATTTTCCTTAATTACTAGTGAGGTTGAGTATCTTTTCATATTTATTAGCCTTTTATATTTCTTCATTTGTTCATGACATGTTGCAAAAGATAAAAGCAGGTTACAAAACATGTATAATCTTGAGTTTGTTTAAAAAAAAAACTTATCTATGCACAGAAAAATAAGACTGGGAAAAAATATGACAAATATAGGGTGTGTTGATGTCTGGGCAGTATGTAGAATGAGTCTTTCAAACTTTTGTTATTTTCCAAATTTTATAAAATGAACCATGTATTATTTGTGTAAAAAAATGCATTTTTTAAAAAAAGTAATAATAATAATATTAAAATAGGCCAAAGTTTTAAGAATAGAGTTGGGACCCACAGCAGCCCACACGTTCATTAAAAAAAAAACAAACACACTCTGAAACCAAAGCCCAAGGACATCAAAGATTGGCTTCCTTACCAGTGCAGGAAACCCATGTGTGATATATTCTGCCTCCAGAGAGGGCAAAGGTGGGCTCTGGGAGCGGGGCAGCCGGCTCAGGATGTGGCCGGTGGGTACCAGGCGCTCACAGGCATCAGTGGGTAATTACATCTCCTTTTAACGCATGCAAATTGTATCAGTATTATTTATATATTCAAAGCCACGGATGAATAATATATGCATTTATGCAGAGGTAATTGCCTTAGCCAGGTTCTTCCTGGGATTTTTATTGTCTCCCCAGATACTGAATATTCAGCTCCCCTCTCCAACCGTGGAGCTGGGGGTGCAGAGATAATGTCCACGGAAGGGGAGGAGGCCCCGAATTGGTGGGTGTGAGAAGTGGGGGCTGGGGGCCAGGGCACCAGACTTCCACCTCTAGCTGATTCCTCCGTGGTACATCTGGGGACAGGGACCCCGGGGCTCAGTTTCAAGGCTTGGCTTTAAATCCCTGAACACGCCCAAGGCTGACACTCGACTTCTTTCTTAGGCACAAACTGTCAGTCCTGCATGCATCTCAGTTAAACCTGGACATTTAGTCTCATCATGTACCACGTGAAAGGCCTCCACCTCCTTTGTCCCTTTGGCTGCCTCATTTCTAAACCTCTAACCTTGACCCGCACCTTTTTTCAACTTAACTTGAGCCAGACTCCAGGTCTCGGCCATGACTGAGGTGGGCTTCTGGTCTCTGCTGGGACATCCGAGGTAAATACCACTACCTGCCTCATCCTGTCCAGCCTCTCTCTTTAGTGCAGTGTCTCTCCCCCCACCACACACACACACATCTCTGAGGGAGCAAGGAGGCATCTTTCTAGCTGTCTTCATGCAGAAGTGGAAATCACAGTCAGATGGCAGTGGGGGAAGGACACAGCGGGGTGCCAAGAGCCACACCTGAGTGAGCAGACCCCACTGAGGGGGGCATCACCCTTTGGCACCTTGTCTATACATCTCCTGCCTGAAAAGGTGCCCCTTTGTGAGAATGAACTCAAGGCCAGCACCTGCGCCCCCTGCTGTGCTCGCCCGACGTGCCCCTGACCAGAAGGTGAGCCCACAAGGGTATATCCTAGGTAGACTATTTTAAGAAAACTGACAGAGAAAGGAAATTGAGAGCTTTGATGGAAAGAGAAATACACTCAAGGGAAACATTTTTTAAGACAGTACAGACTGGAGCATAACATTCACTGCTGGGACATGCCAGTGAGCAGAGAGGATGGAGGGGGACACCAGGAAAGGAGGGGTGTTTGTGGGGTGAGGCCTCTGGGAAGGGGAGATGGAAGGGGTCCGGGTCACCACCCTGGCAGGAGGGATACAGGGAGGTAGGAGCAGGCAAGGCCAAGAGATTGTGTGTGTTCGGTAGATGGAAGCTGGGAGGCTCTGATCCAAGGTTCTGTTCTTTCCATCAGCCGTGAGACAGGAAGGATTCCTGGAATGAGTGGAGGGGTGAGACAGGAGGAGGTTTGAGGACAGAGTGAAAAACTGGAATAAGTGCTAAGGGAGTGGGAGAGACCAACCTTATCCCTTAGACCCTCTCTTACCAGGCCTTTACTCTGCCATGTCCCTAAAACAGCCTGTCAAGGTGACCTGGGACCTCCATGTTGCCCTGTTCAAGGCCAGTGGGTTATTGAAGTGGCCTCCTAACCTGGACTTCCCTGGTGGCTCAGACGGTAAAGTGTCTGCCTACAATGTCGGAGACCTGGGTTCAATCCCTGGGTGGGGAAGATCTCCTGGAGAAGGAAATGGCAACCCACTCCAGTATTCTAGCCTGGAGAATCCCATGGATGGAGGAGCCTGGTAGGCTACAGTCCATGGGGTTGCAAAGAGTCGGACATGACTAAGCGACTTTACTTCTTTGCTTCAACCTGTCTCTATGCTTCCATCAGTCTCCTCTAGACAGTTCACTCAGCAGCCAGAGGCATCCTTTTCAAGCAAAGATCAGAAAATATCACCTCTTGGCTCCTAGCCCTCCTCCAGCGCCACCCCCACCCCCGTCCCCATCTCGGAGTCCAGCCCTGGCCTGGGAAGCCCTGCACGGTCTGCTCTCCACACCCCTCCCTGCCCCCGTGGGTAACATCACCGCCCTCACCCACCTCTCTCCCCACTTGCTCTGCCCAGTCGCCCTGCCTGTCACTGCTCAGGGCTGGCCTCAGGCCCTGCTTCGGGTTGTGGGTGGCAGCTGTTGTAGTTCAATCATCTTAAAACTCATTTGAGGGGATGTGGAAACCCACCTGCCAACACCACATCAGGAGAGGCCTGGATACGGCCAACTGCACAGCCAGGTCATGCTCCCACCGGGCCAGCGTCTGCGCCACGATGCTCAGGCCGTGGGGGAGTGGAGCCACCACTGGGGACGCTGCAGATGGCAAAGGGGTTGTCATTAGCCAGAGAGCAGCAGGGCTCAGGCCCTGGCATGGGGAAAATGATGGGGGAGGGACTGCTTCGCTGGAGTGGGTGTATTTTTATCATAAAAAACGGTCCACGTTCAAAACGGCAAGGGATAATGAACACTCTGCACTGATCACCCAGTTTCAGCAATTATCAACTCATGACCAGCTTTGTTTCATCTCTGTTACCATTTACTCCCCCTCAATTATTTTGAAGCCAATCCCAGACACAATAACATTTTAACTTTAAATATCTCCATGGCATATGGGGTTTCAATTTCATCCAGAGCTTCCCCCTATGGGCTAGGCAATGACTTATGTTTCCTTCCAGGACCAGAGTGGGCTCTAAGCTCCGGTTCTCACCTCTCTGTCCAGGCCCATGTTGGATTTGGGGTTCTGGCCCTTGGATGCCCCAGCCTTTACTCTCTGGGCTGGGCTTCCAAAAAAGGGCAGTGTCTTAAGTGGAATGCTGATCATTCAGGAAATGAGGTTGACAAAGAGGGCAGCTGAGGGTGGCTGCTTGGGGAGAGGACTTTCAGAATGCCACACTTGGAGCTTAGGTCAAACTAGCTGGCAATGGCACCCCACTCCAGTACTCTTGCCTGGAAAATCCCATAGGTGGAGGAGCCTGGTAGGCTGCAGTCCATGGGGTCGCTAAGAGTCGGACACGACTGAGCGACTTCCCTTTCACTTTTCACTTTCATGCATTGGAGAAGGAAATGGCAACCCACTCCAGTGTTCTTGCCTGGAAAATCCCAGGGACGGGGGAGCCTGGTGGGCTTCCGTCTATGGAGTAGCACAGAGTCGGGCACGACTGAAGCGACTTAGCAGCAGCAGGGCACAGAAGCTAGGGGTGGGGGGCCAGATGGCCCTGAGACCTTTTCCAAAATGACTTAGAGAAAAACTTAGATCCCCATCAAAATCCCAACAGGCTTTCTAGTAGAAACTGACAAATGGATTATAAAATATTTATGGAAAAGAAAAGGACCTACAATAGTCAAAACAATCTTAAATTGATGAAAGGAAAAAATGTTGGAGGATTTATTCTACCTGATTTAAAAATTCACTGTGAAGGTTTACTAATCAAGACACTGAGACCCAGCAAAGAATAAATTAAATGGATCAAAAGAACAAAATAGAGTCCAGAATCAGAGCCATAGCTACAGAGTCAATTGAAAAAAAATTTATTTTAAAACAAAAGCAGCAAGGCTATTCAGTGTGAATAGAAAAAGTCTTTTCAACAAATCAGGGCTCAAGAAATCAAGCTATCAAGAAAAAGAGGCTCTTGATGAAAGTTAAAAAGGAGAGTGAAAAAGCTGGCTTAAACCGAACATTCAAAAGACTAAGATCATGGCATCCGGTCCCATCACTTCATAGCAAGTAGATGGGGAAACAGTAGAAACAGTGACAGACTTTATTTTCTTGGGCTCCAAAATCACTGCAGATGGTGACTGCAGCCACAGAATTAAAAGACGTTTGCTCCTTGGAAGAAAAGCTATGACGAACCTAGACTCCATATTAAAAAGCAGAGACATTACTTTGCTGACAAAGGTTCAAAGTCAAAGTTATGGTTTTTCCAGTAGTCATGTATGGATGTGAGTGCTGGACCATAAAGAAAGCTGAACGCCAAAGAATTGATGTGAAGAACTGGCTCATTTGAAAAGACCCTGATGCTGGGAAAGATTGAAGGCAGGAGGAGAAGGGGACAACACCCTGATAGTTCAGTTGGTAAAGAATCCGCCTGCAATTCAGGGAACCCCGTGTTGATTTCTGAGTTGGGAAGATCTACTGGAGAAGGGATAGGCTGTCCACTCCACTATTCTTTGGCTTCCCTTGTGGCTCAGCTATACATCAACATGAATTAGCCACAGGTATACATATTCCCTGGTAGCTCAGCTGGTAAAGAATCCACCTGCAATGCATGAGACCTGGGTTCAATCTCTGGGTTGGGAAGATCTGGGTTGGTTGAGAAGGGAAAGGCTACCCACTTCAGTATTCTGGCCTGGAGAATTCCATGGAGTGTATAGTCCAAGGGGTCGCAAAGAGTGACTTTCATACCTCTGAGCAACTTTCACATTAAAGAAATAGTGCTGAAACGACTGGACAAATATATAGGAATATATATAGGTATCCCTCATACCACACACAAAGATTAATTCAAGATAGATCATAAAAGCTTACAACTATAAAGGAAATGGGCTTCCCTGGTAGCTCAGTGGTAAAGAATCTGCTTGCTAATGCAGGAGATGTGGGTTTGATCCCTGAGTTGGCTAGATCCCCTGGAGAGGGAAATGGGAACCCACTCTAGTTATCTTGCCCAGGAAATTCCATGGACAGAGGAGTCTGGCAGGCTACAGTACATGAAGCTGCAAAAGAGTTGGACATAACTTAGTGACTAAACATCGACAGCAACAATAAGGAATATATAGGGGAAATACATCCACAACTTTAAGGTAGACAAAGATTTATCAAGAGGACACAAAAACCATGCACTAAAGAAAAAGTTGATAAATGGGATATTATCAAAGTTAAAAACTTATCAAGAGACTTCGATGAGAAAATAAAAAGGCAAAGTGGATTGGGAGAAAATATTAGCAATACATATGTCTAGCAGAGGACTTGTATTCCTAGTATACAAATGTCCTACAAATCAATAGTAAGAACAATCTCAATAAAATTGAGCGAAACATTTAAACATTTCACAAAAGAAAATATATAAATGGCTAACAATCACATGAAAAATAGAAATTAAAATAACAAGGAAACGCTACTACATCCAACAGAATGGTGAAAATTAAAAAGACGGACAATATTGAGAGCTGGCCAGGATGTGGGCAACCAGAAAACTCTAACCTTGCTGGAGGGAGTGTAAAACAGTACAGCCTTTTGGAAAACAGTTTGAAAGTTATTTGAAAAGGTAAACATACCCTTATCACTCTACTTAGCAATTTCGCTCCTAAGTATTTAGTCAAGAGAAATGAAAATGTATTTCTGTGAAAAGATTTGTATACAAATATTTAAGAAGGCTATTATTCATATAAGCCAAACACTGGAAACAAGTCCAATGATTGGCAGATGGATCCACAAACTAGGGCAGCGTCATACAGCAGAGTATTGTTGAGCGATAAAAACGCACAAATTACTGATATGTGAATAAATCACTAGAGTACATACTACAGGATTTCACTGATACAATGTACAAGAAGGAACGAAAGTAATTTGCTGCAAAAGAAATCAGAACAGTGGTTACCTTTGAAAGCAGAGGGAAAGAGCTGACTGCAAAGGAGCAAGAAAAACTTTTAATTTTACCCGGAAGTGCTTTGTATCTTGACCCAAGTGGTGATTTCATGGATATATACATTTGTCAGTATTCAAGGACTGTATGTAATCGCCACTTCCGCCAAAAGCTGGGAAACTTTCAGATCATTCTCTCCCATCTCTAGATGTATAGGGATCCTAAGGCCCAGAGAAGGCAAAGGACCCGCCTAGGGTCACACAGCAAGTTGGGACTGGAGGAAGTGCTGGAATCCAGCGCCCTCTCAATCTGTCCAACTGCTCCACCCTCCCCGGACCTGGGAAAGAGAAGGGGGCAGGAAGACAGAAAAAAGGGATGGAGTAAAAGAGGAACCGCTCCCCCGCCCCGGCCCATCCCATAATGGCTGTCCACAAGGCCTCGAAGAGGCCTCTGCACGCTGGACTTGGGCAGCTTGGGACCTTTCCTCTAGCCTTAAAGGGAATCCAAGATGATTACAGAGTATGGGAGGGGCCTAAAGGCGGTGGTCTCAGTCCTCCCCCTACCCAGCATGGGGCCTGAGCATGCGCCTGCGCAGTGCGGGCTGGAGGGGTGGAGGAGCAGATTGTGGGTGGGGGGCGGTGAGGCACCAGAAGGCGAGAAAGGAGCACGGGGGTGGGGTGGGGGGCACCTGGAGGAGGGGAAGTGGTGATGCAGAGAGGCGGCCGAGTTGGAGCCTCCGTGGGCTGCTTGCCCCTAAATCAAGCGGCTGCATGAATAATAAATAAGGACCGCTCGGATCCTTAATAGTAGTCGCATGTCTTATTAAACTAATATTTCACAAACTTTTATTCTCCCTGTGGTTGGAGGTCGGGAACAAAGAGTCCCCCCTCCCAGGCTTGTGACAGGGACTGGGGGACCTGGGGGGCGGGGCAGACCCGACGGCAGGAGCTCAGCCTGCGCCCCCCAGAGGGCCCTGGAGGGGACCCATCCATCGCTGGTTGTTCATTCATTCTTTCAGCACACGTCCAAAGGGCTCCTCCGGAGATGAGCCCTGCACACTGGGACACAAACGTAAATCGGTGGGATCCTGTTCCTGCCCTGAGGGGCCCTCAGGCATGGGTATGGGACAGACAGACCCCTCAACAAACTGTTGTCCTTGGGAGCCACCGGTGCAGGAACAAAGTGATGCACAAAACACCCAGTTGCTGGGAGGAGGGGAGGCTGGGAAGACTTCACAGAAGGAGACCTTGCCTCTGAGTCCTCTGTCATCCCGCAATGAGCAAGGCAAGCACTTTGGGTAGAAGGGACTATTGGCACAGGGCACCCTGGGGTCAGACAGACCCGAAGTAAACCCACTTCAGCCACCAGCCACGTGGCCTTTGGGCTGCCTCCTTGCTGTCCCTGGTCCAGAGGAGACAAGGGACAGGCCAGGAGAGGAGGTCTCTGTGCAGGAAACTGCTGGGGCTTGCGGGGTTGAGAGGGTAGGGGGTAGGGAAGCAAGAGAGTCACCCCCGAGCAGAAAGAGCAAGGAATCTGTGGACCTGAGACCCAAAGTGGGGGCCCACCTGTATCCATCCTCTTCTCTCAGCCAGGATCTACACTCGAATCTTGGCTCCATCACCATCTATGCAAGCAGAGTCATTGACTGTGTGCTCACGGGTTCCAACAACTCTCTGGTTGAGGAAACATTATGAGTTAAAAGAATTATAGTGGGAGCTTACTCACTTCCCCTTGAGACCAGCCCCCCTCCCCTCTCCCTCCGGGTTCCAGGGGATGGTCTCTGGGTACTAGTCCAGGATGTCCCACCCCCATTGCACCGCTGGCCACAGCTCTCCCTTCTCTGAACTGTGCCTCCCTTGGCTTCATTGCTGCATCCTCCTTGCCTCCCCACCTGGCACCAGGCTGTGCTGAACACCCGGCTCTGGACTGGGTAGAATCAAGGAGCTCTGCCCTGGCTGCCAGTCTTCCTCATCCTGTAGGGGAGGCAGAGGGCACTGGTCCTGCTGGCATCTCATTCCCTCCAGCAGCTTGAACCACTAACCCTAGCCTGCCAGATTTCCAGCCCAGACCACTCATCTGAGCATCAGACTAAGGCTCCAAGCGCTCCCTAGTCTCCCAGGCTCTTTGACTCCGCAGGGTCAGCACTGAATCTCCCCGCTGCCCTTTGGCCTTTACTCTCAACTGAAACAGCTTTCTTCTTCCGGCGCTCAGCATCACCCCTCCGCTGATGGGGTCAGATGGTATGATTTCTCCCTCTCCCACCCCCAGCCCCATCCACTCCACTGAAATTCAGCCAGTCCTGCGTCTCAGCTGGTTCTCCAATCTTTCCTCTCCTCTCCACCTGCTCCCACTGCCCTGGCTCTGGCCTCCCCTCTCTGTCACTTGGCCTATTTCCCCAGACCCTTCACAGGTCTTCCCATGTCTCCTCTCCCCCCAGCCTCATTCATCTTACATCCACTGTGAGATTAATCTGCCAACCACTCAGGTGTAACCTCAGACAGCTTCCGTGGCTCTCCACTGCCCACAGAATGTCAGGCTCCATAACCTGACATTCAGTGCTCTTCTCACCCAACAGCTGCTCTTGACCTGTTATTCTAAACGTAGTTCCTTCTGTGTGCATGTACACACACACACACACACACACACACACACACACGCCTAGTTACCCATCTTCAGCTATGTCCTGTGAATATATATATATATATATATATATTTTTTTTTTTTTTAAGACAGAAGATGGTAGAAGAGAAGTACTGAGTACAGAAGAAAAGTACAAACTACGTCTCTTGGAATGGGCTGTTTAACCTTTATGAGCTTCCTCATCTATAAAATGGGAAAACAGCAACATTTTAAATAGCTTTTTAAATCATTCTTTAACTTTTATTTTATACTGGGGTGTAGTTGATTCACAATGTCATGTTAGTTTCAGGTGTACAGCAGAGTGGTTCAGGTACATGTACATGTAAATGCATTCTTTTTCCCGTATAGGTTATCACAGAATATTGAGTAAGTTCCTTATCAGAGTAAGTCCTTATATGATTATCTGTTTTTATATGTAGTCCTGTGTATATGTTAGGGGCTTCCCTGGTGGCTCAGAGGTTCAAGCGTCTGCCTGCAACATGGGAGACCTGGGTTCGATCCCTGGGTCGGGAAGATTCCCCTGGAGAAGGAAATGGCAACCCACTCCAGTATTCTTGCCTGGAGAATCCCATGGACGGAGGAGCCTGGTGGGCTGTATATGTTAATCCCAACCTCCTAATTTATTCCTCCCTGCCCACCTTTCCCCTTTGGTAACCAGAAGTTTGTTTTCTAAGTCTGTGAGCCTGTTTCTGTTTGGTAAATAAGCTCGTTTCATTAATAGTGGTTTTGTATAAGTTTCAACATTTCAGCTAAAATTAGAATGGAATAGAAAGGAAAGATCTGTGAGCACCTAAGAGGAGGAGGTGTGTAAACCCAGGAGGGTGGTGGGTGTGCTAGGAAAAGGCCACATTGGATTGGCCCATGTTCTTGTCTGTAGGTTAGCTGCTCCAGTCGGTTAGAGAAGGGAGGCTCTGAGCGAAGGGGTCTAGATGCCTAAAAGGTGGTTGATGAGGCCTCTTGGGACATACTTGTAGAAGTGATGGGGAAACACAAAAACACGAGATGGACAAGAACTGAGTGAATGACTACCAAGGTGGCAGGCCGTGTCCACACAGGCGAACCCTTGGTGGCTTGAGGGCTCAGTGCTGTTCAGCGGTGGTCTCAGTCCCTAGTGCGTGAAGGTAGAGGTGGCTTTGCTGGAGGAAGAGAGCTATGCTGGCTCCAGAACCAGGGCAAAACCATGTGCCAGGGCCCCTGAGACTGCTTGTTTGGAAATAACTTACAGGAGAGAGTCCCAACCTACCCAGTATGCGTGGAAGAGGGGTGGCAGGGAAGGGGAGGCTGATAATAGCACAGTGATCGCTGAAGGGGCTTCTCTCTGGTATTAAGCCCCTCACACATAGGCTTATGCTGGAAGAAAGTGGGGTTTCCAGCAGGTCAAAGGACCTAGCATGGTCACCTGACCACAGGGCGGCAGGGCCAGGACACCAACGCGGAACACACGGCAGTAGCGCCAGCTGCTCTAAGCTGCTGCTTGTCGGAGCAGCAGCCTCGACAGCCTGGAGCCTCGGGTTTTTCACGCTTTTTACTACATGGGACAAATCACAGAGGAGGTGGAAGAGGAGAGGCAGCCCCCGGTACTCTCCAAGAAACCTCAGATCAGGGTCTGAACACTGTGCACCAGCGTGGAGGGAATAGTCCAGACCCGTCTGCCCTGCTCAGCCTGGAACAGGTCCTTGGCTCAGCCCCCGGAGCACCCAGCTCTGGGAGGGGACTGGCTGGCAGGCCCAGGGGGAATATTTGGAGCAGCTGAGAGTGGTCGCCTCTGATGATCAGAAAGTGGGGTGCGGAGGAGGGCTGTGAAGAGCTCCTAGTTACTGACTCAAACCTCTGGGGAGCTGATCTGGGGTGGGCAAGAGGGTGGGGGCGGTGGGGGACAGCAGAGGATGGCTGATTTTTGAAGTAGGACCTTCTCAGAATCAGAGTTCCCCAAGGATGGTAGTGAGTCCCCTATCCCTGTAGGTGACAAGTTAAAGCTGGGTGGTGACACTGGGGGAGATATTCAGGAGGGCATCGGGTATTAGAGGATGCTCTAGGTCAGGGGTCCCAGACCTTGGGGCTCTAAGGCCTGATGATCTGAGGTGGAGCTGATGTAATAACAATAGAAAAAAAGTACACAGTAAATGTTATCTGCTTGAATCATCCTGAAGCCATCTTTCCACTGCCAGTTGGTGGAAAAGCTGTCTTCCATGAAACGGGACCCCAGTGCCCAAAAGCTTGGGGACTGCTGCTCTAGGCCATCAAGGGTTCTTTCCACCTTGAACCTTGTGATGGTTTTGCACGAACTGTCACCTGGAATACCTTGTCTTCAAATTCTACCTCGGTGCCCAAAGGAAACCCTGCTCGTTGCGGGGAGTCTTACCAAAGCTTCAGACCGAATCTCATTTCCCCCGATTCATTCATGGTAAACCCGACACCCCATAAAATGAAAGAGAGTGAAATCTCACAGAATTGTGTTAAACTGACAGGAGCCAGGACAACATGCTTTTGGAGCACCCATCAGGGCCAGCCACTGGTCCCCCAGGGCACAGATGTTGACTGGTCTCATCTTTCCTCAACCGCCATTGGCATGGGGATGTTGGCTCCACATTCCAGATGGTTGTACTGAACACCTGTGAGTGAACTGACCTGCCGTAACTGGGATTTGAACCCTGGCAGGCTGGCTCTGGGGTCCCTACTCTGAATCAGTCCTGCGGCTGCCAGGACGATGCAGTGAGAACCCTGAGCAGATCCAGCGTGTAGCAGGCACTCGGTGCAATCAGCCTTTCATACTGCGATCTGTCTGTCTGCCACTGTCCCCGTGCCTCCGCCTTGCTGTCCCTGCCCTGCCCAGCCCTGTTCTCTCCGTTTCTCAGTCTCTCTGGCTTTGTCTGTCTTTTCTTCTCTGTCCCTGCCCATCTCCATGTCCTCACCTCTGGCTCCTCTCTCCCCTGCCTCGGCTCTCGGTCTGTGTCCCTGTCCTTGTCTGTCATTCTGTCCTTCTCTCAGTGAATCCCGGCCCCTTTCCTGCCAGCCCCTCCCCACGGCCCCCTCGGCCTTGTGCTTCTGCTTCTCCTGTCTTCCTGGCGCCTCTCCCCACGTGTTCTTTGTCTTTATGGCCCACCCGGGGTCTCTCTCCCTCTCTCCTTGCATTTGTGAGCCTGTGTGTTAGTGGACAGGGCAGTGGGCTGGAGGCCACTCACTAGTGACCCGTCTCTGCGATCACCTCATTATTTATCACCAGGGACGCCAGTGTTTCCATAAATTACCCCGACCCAGAGCCGCCTGCGCCAGAATCAATAGTCGCCTCTCGCCTAATACCCAATTATTAATAACCACGGGGGAAGGGTGGCCAGACGTGGCACCCTGGGCTGGCTGGAGGGAGGGAGTCCTGGGAGGGAGCTGGCATCCATGCCTAGGTAGGGCAAGAAGTGGGGTCTGGCAAAGGAACCGGGGTGTCCACATTCCCTCCAGGAACAGAGAATCAGTCATGGTTCCTCCCTGAGGTCAGAGGGGAGAGGCAGCTCCCCGGCTCCAGGTACCTCTAGTCTGAGGATGGAGACCCACTAAAGCCTGAAGTCTATTCCTTTGGGACCCACCTGGGGCCTAGAGATAAGGTGCAGCATCCCAGGGAGGGGAGCTGTGGTAGAACCCCAGCCTGCCTGGCTGCAGGCAGATCGGGCTTGTTCTGTGGGGGTAATGGGGTGAGGGGGTGACCTGGGCCCTGCATCTGGAAGGCAGCTATGCTCACCGCTATACCAATGCACACACGCCCGGTGCCCCTGGATGGATGTCTGAGCCTCCGGGAGCTGGTGTTTGGTGGAAGAAACACCAGAGAGAAAGCTGTAAGGGTGGGGTAGGGGGTGGGCAGGGTACTTCAAGGTGGTGCCCAACTGATGGGGCCTGAGGCGAGGGGCTGAGGAGTCAGAATCAGCAGCTGTCCACGCAAGTAACAGGGGCAGGGGCAGGGACAGGGGCCAGGGGCGGAGGGGGGGGGTCTCTGGGAAGCCCCTGACCTTGGTGTGTCCTGGTACCTAGACATACACAGGTGTGCGTGCATGCACACCTCAACTATTCTCTCTCTTCATTATGCCCAGAGGCCCAGGGAAACACACACACATATTCACACACATCCCTCAGATCGATCAATTCCATCACAAAGCAAAGACAGACACACTGAGAAGCGCGTGGAGGCAGAAAGAGACCACACGCAGTCAGACACGCACCTTGTTAGGCACAATCACACACACACACAGGGACACGGGTACAGAGCCAGAGACACAAAGACCCCCAGTGAACATGGGTGCCTCCAGGCACACAGACGCATCGACATACAGAAATACTAATACAGCTTTGTACCTAGGTACCGGGTCCCCCTGACTTCCCCCCAACACACACACGCACTCACACATGCTGAAACAAACATACACTCGCAGCCCATCTTGTGCAGCCCCTCTTCGGGCAATGCGACCTCTAAGGGCATCTTGCAGGAGCCAGGCTGAGGCTCCGGCAGCATTGGAGCCCAGTTGGTGCCAACACTGCCACCATGTGGCTACAGGGGCACAGTGCACCGGCCGCAGGCTGGAGTGCCGGCCAGTGGGGATGAAACTGGGGAGCTCTGAGATCTTGCCCCCAAACCTGGGTCTCTTTGTCCAGATGAGCTTGAGTGCCGTTCTGGCCACTTCCCAGTGAGACCAGACACGGTCGTGGAGAACTGGGGTCAGATTGGGTGGCAGCTGGAGCCAGCTACTATGAGCTAGTGCTGTCCACCCAGTAGGTCCTGGGCTGCCTCCCTTGGCCTGTGTTTCTGTGACCTGTTACCAGTGCCAAGTGGTGGGCAGGAGCCCCCATGTTAGTGTAGGTTGGGTACCAAGTTACTTAAACGCAGCAGAGAGACCACACTCAATCCCAACTGCAACTTCATTATTCATTCATTTACCAAAATGTCTTGAGATTATTCTGTGTCCAAGAATGGTGCTGGGATGACACAGAGCTGAGCCCTGTATTAGTGGTGAGCATTTCCTAGGTGCCAGGGAGCTTGACACTGAAGGGACCACACAGTAAATGTTTATCAGTTTGAATAGGAAATTGCCATTAGTAAAAGTCCAAAGTGGACAACTATGGGCAACTTCCTATGATCCACCCTAACGATGATAAGTGTATGTGTTACAAAGTAGGATGGATGAGGACTGTTATGAAAGGCTTCCTTGAGAAGGTGAATCTGAGCTGAACTTGGAAGGATGAGTAGATTCTAAGCAGCTAAAGACAGTGGAAGAGCTGTGCAAAGGCCCTGAGGCAGGAGGGAGTTTGTGTTTTGTGAAAACCAAGCACTTAGAGCCAAGAACTAAGAGGTAAGGGGTGTGAGTGAAGCTGGAGGGGTCTAGAGAACCAGACTTTTCATGCAGGACCCCAGGTTGCCATGGTTAGGACTTTGGACTTTTTCCCAAGGGCCCTGGGGAGACGCTCCCTGAAGACGTTCATAAGCAGAAGAATGTAACAATTAGCTCATTGTAGAAGGATTGGGTGAGATCTTTGTCCAGTCATTCTCCACATCCAAGCTTTGTCCTGTAAAGTGGGGCTGTAATTTCTATCTTTTAAAAAGGATACAATAAGAAAATGTATATAAAGCATGTAAGTGCTTGGCACAAAATGAGTCTCAGCAAATAGCAGCTCTGAGTCCTTATCTTCTTAGAAATTCAAAGGACCCCCATCCCCACCTCCATAGCAGTTTTGCATGCCTCCTGGGGCCAAGTTCACCAGTGGATCCCAGAGCCCACTGAGGCATAGTTGTTCTCACTCTGATTCTTGGAGGCCCTGGAGCCCTTAGGCATCCTCCTCCCTACCCCACCTTAAACTCTAGATCTCCCCAGGGGTGGACTCCCTCCAGAGAGCAGTGGCTGGGAGGGGCCGTGCCCAGGTTCTCCATCCTCCGAGACACCATGCAGAGTCAGGGCAGAGACCCAGCCATACAGGCCTGCCAAGAAGGTAGCATTATCTCCCCTATACAGATGGGGACACTGAGGCTCCAGGAGATGAAGTCACATGCTTAGTAGCCATGCTGGAATTTGAAACCCCCAAAATTATGCTCTTGATTTTTTTAAATCTCAAGTGCAGCAAGTTCACTTAATCACATATCGGTTCCAGTCAAGGTATTCACGTGAGGTCTGTCTCCTACTTGACTTGTTATTACTAGGAAACTGATATATGTTGACTGTTCTTAGGTCCCCATTGTGGCAGAACCCTGTGCTTGAGGACCCACAGGTGATTCAGGGACAGTGCCTGTCCTTGGAGAGCCCATGGCTGGTGGCAGCAAAGTCTTGGACAAAGAGCTTCAACTCTCCCACCCAGAAGTGCTGATTGGAAGA
Organism: Bos javanicus; assembly: GCF_032452875.1. NCBI lineage: Eukaryota > Metazoa > Chordata > Mammalia > Artiodactyla > Bovidae > Bos > Bos javanicus. Next base: position 96,747,883 of record NC_083878.1, read on the forward strand.
ATTTATCTTAGAGGGAAATAAGAGCAAGGATCTATAAATGTGTTTGTATCAGAATGATAACAAAAATTCATGCCTTTCAATGAGGAATGAATGTATTATCATACAGCGATTTAATGGATTGCTATGCAGCCATTTAAACTGATGACCGTGGTATCACTTTATTGATGAGGAAAGATGACTCCAGCTTTGTTGTTTAGATTTTTTTTAAGTAGACCATAAAATAGTATTCATAGATTTCCATTTTTCAAAAAGCATAGATATATGTTTATATAATATTTTCTTGAATCTAAGATGTACATGTTTTTCACATTTCAACAGTATGAAATCAGTGTGTGATAACAATGACCACAAATGTTTAATGCGGTAATTCTTTTTTCCCTAAAAGGTATGCAATTAAATCAATGATACACCCTACAGTATTGTTCTAGAAGCAAGAAAAATACATACACGAAACATATTCACACACACACATATATATACACACATATGAAAAATTCAGAAAGATACAAATGAGACTACTAAGTCATTAACTCTAGGTGATTTTCACTTTCTTTTTAAACCTTTCTGTACTGTCTGAATTTTATAAACTGAGCACAACTTATTTCTATAATCAGGGGGAAAAAAACCCCACTATTTCTATATTAGAAAACATAACAGAGGTACAGTTCAAAAAAGACAAGGCTTCTCAGACACAGCAGACCAGGATGATCAGCAGGAAGAGCCCCCAGGGTAAGCTGCAGGAACTTAAAGGAGAAAGAGGGGAAGGCAGAGAAGCCCTGGCAGCGGTGGTAAGGAGCTGAGCCTCCTGAGACAGGAAGGACTGGGGCAGGCGGACCACAGGTTTGGGTGCAGCAGGCCGATGAGGAGACAGCCCAAGAGGAGGCCTGGAGCTCCTGGGGCTGGAGGAAGGGAGTGCGTGTGACCTGAGGCCACAGAGATGACAGTAGTGGAGGTAGGGTCATAGCTGGAATAATAACACAGCTATCATTTATTGAGGGCTTATTCTGTGTGAGGTTCTAAGTATTTCATGTGTATTGACTTATGGGCCAAATTTTTAAAACGAGGTCAGTAGGGTGGGCCCTCATCTAGTATGACTGGTATCCTTAGAAGAAGAGATTAGCACACAGATGTGCAGAGGAAGACCACCATCTCCAAGCCAAGAAGAGTGGTCTCAGAAGGAACCAACCCTACTGACACCTTGATCTCAGACTTCCAACCTCCAGAACTCAGGGGGAGAATCAATTTCTCTTGAGTCACCCAGTCCATGGCGTTTTGCTCTGGCAGCCCTAGCCAACCAACACGTTCATCTACCCCACCACAATCCTACAGAAGTAGGTGTTTCCCATTATCTTTTGCTGTGTAACAAGCCGCCCTAAAACTTAATGGCTGAGAAGAACAATTATCATTTATTTTGCTCCAGGACTTGGCAGGGTCAGCCCATCTCAGCTCCGTACGGTATCAGCTGGGGCAGATGGCTTTCAGGATGGCTGGCCAGTTAGCGCTGACTGTCAGCTGGAACACCTGCAGTGACCTCTCCAGGCGGCCACCTGGCTTCCCCACACCATGGCAGCCAGATTCCAAGCGTGAGCATCCCAAGGGAACAAGACAGAAGGACCTGGTGTTTTTATGATCTAGTCCTGGGAGTCATGCAAGATCACTTTTATCATATCTGTCAAGGTAGTCATAAAAGTCTACCCAGGTTCAAGGAGAGAGAACACCATCCCCACTATTCCCTGGAAAGAGTCAATAGTTCTTATTAAAAAAGCTCGTTGGATAGAATGTGTGTTGTGGCTGATATCTTAGGAAAATGCAATCTGCTCCCTTGTGGCTCCACTGGTAAAGAATCCGCCTGCAATGCGGGAGACCTGGGTTCAGTCCCTGGGTTGGGAAGATCCCCTGGAGAAGGAAATGGCTACCCACTCCAGTATTCTAGCCTAGAGAATTCCATGGAATGTATAGTCCATAGGGTCGCAAAGAGTCGGACACGACAGAGCGACTTTCACTTCATAGTAGGTACTATTATTGTTCCTACTTTACAATTCCGGAAACACAAGAAGAAAAAGAATTTAAGTGATAGGCTAAGATCAAGCTTGTGATCTTATGGTGACATTGGGTAGGTTTGTGCTGGATCATGAAAAGCTTTGAATGCCAAGTTTAAGGTTTAGCTTTGTAGTAGGTGGGCAATGGGAAACCACTGAGGTTTTTGAAGCAGAGAGGGTGCCATCATTAGATCTGTGTTTAAGGAGAATCCCCCTGGCTGCAGAATAGAAAGAGGAAGGGAGGAGGAGAGTTTGAAGGCTGTGAGGAGGCGAGGGCCACATTCCTGCTGAGCAGGGATGCAGCCCAACCCAGGGCAGCGCTTAGGGGATGGAGGGAAGGGCCTGGCCGCTGCTCTGCTGCCCGAGGGCCTCTGAGTGGTGAACAGTGCCCATCCCACCCTTCCATGGACCAGGTGACCCCTGGGTTCCTCTAAGATCCACTGCCTCACTAGATACCTTGCAGGTGGTTCTGCCAGCCTCTCCACAGAGGCTGGGGCCCTGCCAGCCCATCTCACTGGCTGTCACCACATGCTGATTTGATCTCACTGTCCCTGTGTGTGTGTGTGTGTGCTAAGTCACTTCAGCTGTGTCCGACTCTTTGCAACCCTATGGACTGTACCCTGCCAGGCTCCTCTGTCTATAGCATTCTCCAGGCAAGAATATTGGAGTGGGTTGCATTTCCTTCTCCAGAAGATCTTCCCAACCCAGGGAAGGAATCTGCATCTCTTCTGTCTCCTGCATTGGCAGGTGTGTTTTTACCATCAGCACCTGCCTGGGAAGCCCTTGGTGTTGCCCAATGAACAAATGAATGAGTGAATGAATGAATGAATAGGAGACAAGCCATAAAGAAAATCCCAGTAACCTGAGTTTAAAAAAAGGGAGGGGGGTATACCCTAAATATAAAACTGCACAGAATTGCAGATATAGGGTTTCTAACCGGAAACCCTGGCAGGAATCGAGGAGCTGGGAGGAGTTTGAGAGGCCTCCAGAAGTGGGTGGAATCAGTTCAGTTCGGTTCAATCACTCAGTCGTGTCCAACTCTTTGCGACCCCATGGACTGCAGTATGCCAGGCCTCCCTGTCCATCACCAACTCCCAGAGTTTACTCAAACTCAAGTCCATTGAGTCAGTGATGCCATCCAGCCATCTCATCCTCTGTTGTCCCCTTCTACTCCTGCCTTCAATCTTTCCCAGCATCAGAGACTTTTCAAATGAGTCAGTTCTTTGCATCAGGTGGCCAATGTATTGGAGTTTCAGCATCAGTCCTTCCAATGAGTATTCAGGACTGATTTCCTTTAGGATGGACTGGTTGGATCTCCTTGCTGTCCAAGGGTCTCTCAAGAATCTTCTCCAACATCACAGTTCAAAAGCATCAATTCTTCAGCGCTCAGCTTTGTTTATGGTCCAACTCTCACATCCGTACACGACTACTGGAAAAGCCATAGCCTTGACTAGACAGACCTTTGTTGGCAAAGTAATGTCTCTGCTTTTTAATATGCTGTCTAGGTTGGTCATAACTTTTCTTCCAAGGTGCAAGCATCTTTTAATTTCATGGCTGCAGTCACACCATCTGGAATAGGAAACAAAAAAAGCCCAGCTGGGATTGAATTCTGATTGGATACAGTGAAGTGAAGTCGCTCAGTTGTATCCAACTTTTTGCAACCCCATGGACTGTAGCCTACCACGCTCATTGTCCATGGGATTTTCCAGGCAAGAGCACTGGAGTGGGTTGACATTTCCTTCTCCAGAGGATCTTTCCCGAGCCAGGGATTGAACCTGGGTCTCTTACATTGTAGGCAGACGCTTTACCGTCTGAGCCACCAGGGAGGTAGGTGTCAATAATTGTGGCTGCTCCATCAGTGAGCCAATCAGCTGGTCTGCAAGGGATGCGCGAAAACAGGAGCTTCGAAATTCAAATCCCTCCCTCCTCCACAACTGACTCCGGCCAGATCTAGGGAGCCTTGTTTCCGTCCACAGACTCAGTTTTCTCAGCTGCAGAGTGGGAGTGAGAGTGGTGCCTCTTGATCAGTTTTGCTTCACCGACTCAGCTGTGGGAAAAGCACCAGCAATGGGTCCAGCTGGAACGGGGGCTCAGGAAGTGAATACCCATCACCTGGGGACTTCTGACCTGGGAGCTGCACCCGCAGAGTGACATGTGTCTGGAGTGAATGTCTACTCACACTTCTCTCCTGCCACCCTATTCCTATGAGCAGGGCCTGTATCCCAGGGCTCAGCTAGAGCCGGGCAGGAGGAGGGCTGGGGAGAGGCCCGGGGAGTTAGTTGCTACGAGCTGTCAAGATTCCTTATTGGACTTTGCCACAAAAGGAAGGCGGTGTTGTGCATGGGCAGAAAGGCAGCTCTGTCTTATGCAGACCCTTCTGAATGCTAGTCAGGATGCCCGGGGAGCCACAGAGGCCACATGGGAGAGCCACCTGGACCCACGGGATTCAGGTCAGGGGTGAATGAGGGACTCCCAGTGGCCAGAAACCAGAGAGAGGAGGCAGGGAGGGCATTTCTGAGTTGGCAGAAAGCCTGCGATGTGTCGGGAACCGCCACACAGCCTTCTTCCAAGGAGGCTGCCATTTCAGTGTCCCTATTTTACAGGTGGGCAAACGGAGGACCAAACACATTGCACCTAGTCCGTGCCTTGAACCTAGGCCTGTGTGATTCCCAAACTGTGCTCTTTATCCTACGTGCCCTGCCTCTGGAGAGACACGGAGGAGGAGGATGCATCGACAAGTTGGACCCCAGCAGGGGCATCTTGGGGCCAGAGGAAGGCAGGGTGCCCTCTCCTAGGTCCCTGCGCCCAGGCACCTCTGCATGGGCTCCTCCTAAGCTGGTTTCCGTAAGTTTCCCCTCAACCTCCAAGGAGTATTCCTTTTGGATTCACGGCTCCAGCCAGCCTACACTGAAGGGGAGAGCAAAGCAAAAGTAGATTTCTCTTCTGTGAGCCTAAGACTGGGACAGCTGAGTGTCACTGGTCCAGCCAGCTGTGGCAGTGGGAAGCAGGAGCCCCCGAGGATGGGGCCAATGGAGAGACCCCAGCAGAGCAGACGCAAGTGAAGAAGGACCATGGGCTGGTGGCTCCTGGATACCCCACCTTCTCCCCAACATTAGATTTACCTTTGGATTCCAGGGCCCCCACCTGGAGGCCCAGCACTGCCTGGAATGATGTTCTAGTGTTTCCAGGGCTCTTGGGCTGGACTTTGCGCTTCCAGCTGAAGGCATCCCCATCTTCAGATTCTTGTGATCTTCACCTACCTGGTATCCCTGCTGGTCACCCCATGCCCCCTCGGCTGTCCTGATCAGGGAAGGAAGCTCATCTGGTGCCAGGAGCAGGCACGAGAATTTGGCCATGCTGCCTTAAGGCCATCAGCATCCCCACAGGGCCCCAATCTTGCCCATACTCTCTCCAGCTGGATCATCTCAAGGCCAAGCTCTTCCAGCCCTTTGGACACGGGTTTAAACAGCTCCCCGTGCAGCCAGCTGGCTTATGGCCAGTCCAGGTCCTGAAATATGCCCCCTTAACCCCCCCAGCCCACTGTGTCCAAACACCCCAGGCCCCTCCTGCTCCCAGAGCCAGCCCCCCCACCCCCATTTCTGTTGGATTTGACATTCGCCCTGTGGCCCAGACTCCCCAGACCCCCCCGCAGCCCTGCCTGGGGACCCTGCCCGGGTTCCAGCTGGCTGGCGAGCCCAGCCAAGCATCACGGCTCCCGCGACATCCCTGAGTGACAGGAAACAACTCGCTCCTTCCAAGAGGCGAAGCTCTGACAAACACTCACTAGGAAATAATAAAGTGGCAAAATAATTCTGCATCGGACACACTTACCAGAGCAGAAAGCGTCTGTGGAGGAGACAACATCTTGTACCATCTATCTTCCTTAAATCCCCACGCTGTGACAAAGTGGAGGGCAAAATCATGATGAATGATCGGACACATTTAGCCAGTACCTGTGTTCTGTAACGAGTGCGCCCGGGAAAGGGGCCCTAATGAAGATCGGTGCCCCCGCCCCAAACCGGGCCTCGTCAGAAACAAGTCTTTATTATGAAATTGGCGCCTGGTTTTCATCCCAGAAAGGATGGAGGCGCAAGGTGTGACATGAATTAACGCTGGCACCTGCAGGGTCAGCCTAGCCCTTGCTGGCGGTACAGAGACAAACGGGTTCGGCTCCCGCCACCACCCTGCGTCTGGTTGACAAGGCGCCAGTCGCCTTCCGATTGTGCGGGAACACGCCTGGGTTTTGTTCCTACCCGGCCCGCCATCATTTATTCTGCTGCCTCATTTGAATATGATGAATACTGTAGTCCTTTATTTGTTCACAACAACCAAATAATTGTAGATCCATGGGCTTCAGGGCAATTAATCACATTTTTCCCTCCACCAATCCACTATAAACATGACATTGAACAATAAAGTACATTAACCTCTGCTTTGCACAAAACTTTGCTTATTTAAACACCGCAAGGTTATTTGTTTTCCTTCTTGCCAGGCCCCTGCCACCAGGGAAGAGTGGTGAGGAGAGAGGGCCCAAGCCATACCAGCCAAGCCATTCCGGCCCATCCTGGCCCCCAGCTCAGCCAGGAATGAGGCAGGGAGCAGGCAGCTATGGCTGCAGGTGTTAGAGTGAGCACCTCTGGGACAGAATTTCTGGCTGTGAGCTTGTGTGTGTGTGCATTGGTGTGCCAGGCACGACTGTGGGTGGATGTGTCTGCATCCCATGTGTATTTGTATACATGTATGTGTTTATCTAAGTCTGCTCTCAGAGCTTCTGAGGACAAGGCCTGAGTGTGTGTGTTCATGTGTAGATGTGTATTGTGTGTATATATATACACATATGTGTGTGCTCAGTCGCTCAGTCGAGTCTGACTCTTTGCTACGCCTGGACTGTATGTAGCCCACCAGGCTCCTCTGTCCATGGGATTCTCCAGGCAAGACGACTGGAGTGGGTTGCCATTTCCTCCTCTCTTCCTGACCCAGGAATCGAACCCTCGTCTCTTGCATCTCCTGCATTGGCAAGCACCTTCTTTACCGCTGCACCCCCTGGGAAGACGTGGATGTGTGTGTGTATAAGTGTGTGTGCAGATGTGTGGCCTTTTAAAACATGGTTGCACATTATTTCACATTTCTCCCATCAAGAGAGGGGGGGGTCTGTTTTCTCCCATGAATCTGGGAGGACTTGTGACTGTTTTGACTAAATAGGGGGACAGACGTGATGCTTTGTGATTTCCAAGGCTAGATTATAAAAGGTCACACCGTGTTCACCTTGAGCACTCCCTCTTGGAGTCCTGAGCTGCTATTTAAGAACCCCAACTACTCCCAGGCCACCATGCTAGAGAGGCCACATGGACAGGCTCTGAGATCTCAGAGAGAGAGATGCCTGATGAGCACTCAGCCATTCAAGTGGTTCCAGGTGTCAGAGATGTGAGCAAAGATGCTTCCAGTCATGGGATTCTTCCCAGCTAAGGTCTTGGTCATAGTGGAGCAGAACAAGCTGTCCCTTGAGAGCCTACTAAAATGGTTATTGCTTCTTGCCACCAAGTTTAGGGTAGTCTTGCTGTGCAACCGTAGATAACCAGAATAATATGTATGTGTCACATGCACGTATGTACTGAGTGTGTACATGTGTCCCAGTGTCTCAGAATAGACGTTCCTAGGGCAGGGTCTCAGAGAAGGTGATGGCACCCCACTCCAGTACTCTTGCCTGGAAAATCCCATGGACGGAGGAGCCTGTTAGGCTGCAGTCCATGGGGTCGCTAGGAGTTGGACACGACTGAGCGACTTCACTTTCACTTTTCACTTTCATGCATTGGAGAAGGAAATGGCAGCCCACTCCAGTGTTCTTGCCTGGAGATTCCCAGGGACGGGGGAGCCTGGTGGGCTGCCGCCTATGGGGTCACACAGAGTTGGACACGACTGAAGCGACTTAGCAGTAGCAGCAGTAGGGCAGGGCCTGAAAGTCTAAGCATGTGTGTAGGTGGTATGTTCATGTGGGCATGTGTATAGTTGCAAATGCTGTATATGAGCGTGTAGGTGAGTAAGGTGAGTGTGTATGAGTAAGTCTGTGTGAATGTCAGCTTGTATATTTGGATGCACTGTGGGCACAAATGGGTCTGGCGTTTTTGTAAGTCTGTGGATAAATATTTTTGTCCTTAAGATCCTGAGTGGGTATCTACCTGTAGATGCACATCGTTGGAGGGACATTGCTGGAGAAGCCAGCCTCCCTGCCAAAGGGCTTGTCATGGGTGGGTGGAATGGAAGTGGGTTTCATAGGCAGGGATGTGCTCAAGAAGCTCATGGAAGCAAGACCCCAGGGCAGGGAGAACCCATTCATGCAGCACCTCAAGGAGAAGGAGGTGCTGAAAGTGGTGGGCCTCCCAGGGATGTGGGCTGAGCACCGCTGTACCAGATGGTGCCCGTGTGTCAAAACAGGGGATTGGTCAATTGACTGGGATGAGATGAAATATGAGATTGCCTTCAAAAATGGCATCTTCAAGAAAATTCTCCCCCAGTAACGATAAATGTAAATGGCAAGTCTTCTTAAAGGAAAGAGAAACCATCAGATGCATAGCCGCTCCGCTCAGTCACCCAACATCTTGGTTACAGGATCTGTACTCTCTTCTTTCCCACCAGGTTGAACAGAGGAGCTGCCCCTTCTCTTTGAGGCAGCCTCTTCCCACCCCCCACCCCCAGAAGAATCTCATTCCACCTGTCAGTCACTGTGGTCCTGATTGCAGCTGTCATGTCAAGGGTGGTATCACTGGAGCAGATTATTAAAGCCTCAGGTTCGTGATGTGCAGCCATTGACTTGGTGAACTTCTTTTCTACTCCAATCCAAAAAGAGGATCTGAAACAGAACAGCAAACATAGTAATTTATAGTTTTGCCCCAGGGTAATATTAAGTCTCCCATCCTCTGTCATCAAATAGTCCAAGGAGTTCCAGCCTTCTTCTTGATTGCACAAAACATCTCATTGATCTATTACATCAATGACATCATGCTGATACAGACAAGCAGAAAGTGGCCGGCTCACTGGAGGTTTAGGGAGGATACATGCATACCACAGGGTGTGCAGGTATTTATAATTTATGTAAGTGGTATCCTATCTTATTACTGTTCTCTTATTTTTCCAATTGGCACTGTTTTTTAGGATCCATCTGTGTTGTTATCTGTACATTTGTTCCTTTGCTTCTTAATAATAGTGCGGGCCAACCCAGATTGCTATTCTTTCCCTCTGAAAACCTGCAGCAAACATCCTTGTAGATTTCCCATTGTGCACATGTGTTAGCATTTCTTTGGGGTGTGTGTGTGTGTGTGAATTTGCATAAGTAGTTTGGGATCTCTCTCCAGAAAGGCTTTACCAATTTACACTCCCATCGGCCATGTGTGAGGGATCCTATCTTCCTCATTTCTGCCATTAATTGGTATTACTCAGCTTTGTAGCCTTTGCCAGTCTAAAGGTGTAAAGTGCTATCTTGTTTTAATTTGCATTTCTTTGACTACTAATGAGTTTGAGCATCGCTTCATGTGCTTATTAGCTTTTGGGGTTTCCTTTTCTGTAAATTGCCTGTCATATCATTTGCCCATTCTTCTATTGGAGTTGATGTCCTCTTCTTGTTGCTTTACAGAGTTCCTTGTAGATTCTAGATGTTAATCCCTTGTCAGTTTCAGACTCTGAAAAAAATCTCAGTCCTATTGTCTGACTCTTAATTGGTCCAAGTTATTTATTTATTTATTTTTGAACACAACCTCTTAATTTTGACGTAATCAAATTCAGCAAATTTGTGCAGTATATGGTTTGTGCTTTAAAAATTTTGTAAAATAAGCTTCCTTACCTTTCCATAAGCCCAAAGGTATCCTCCCACATATGTTTATATTAACCCTATGATTTTTAACTTTCACACTGAGATCTTTAGTTCACCTAGAGGCCACTTAGCATGTGAGACTGAACAGGAACCTAGTTATGATTTTCTTAATAGATTGAGTTTGTTTTCGCTACTCTGTGTGCAAAACAATCCATCCTTTTCCCATTGATGTGCAGCGTCACCTCTTTTTGCCCTCTTAAGTTCCTATATAGACAGAGGTGGGTCTTTGAGGTCTCCATTTATTTCTGTTGATTTATTTATCTGTTCTTGTGCCAACACTACAGATTTTTTATTATTATTATTACAATGACTTTATCCCTGATCTTATTCCCTGGTGGCTCAGATGGTGAAGAATCTGCCTGTAGCGCAGGAGACCTGGGTTTGATCCCTGGGTCACGAAGATCCCCTGGAGAAGGGAATACCCACTTCAGTCTTCTTGCCTGGAGAATTCCATGGACAGAGGAGCCAGATGGGCTACAGTCCATGGGGTCGCAAAGAGTGACTGAGCGATTAACACTTTCACTTTACTATTTTGTAGGAAGGTGTACCCCCTTATTCCTCCCCCCTCTTTTTTAAGTTCACTTAGTTCTTCATGTACCTTCCATTACTGCATGTAATTTTTTGGAGCAGATTTACCAAGTTTTTAAAGCAAACACACACACATATATACACATACATATATTAATAAATATATGGGGCTTCCCAGATGGTGCTAGTGGTAAAGAATCTGCCTACCAATGCAGGAGACACAAGAAACTCAGGTTTGCTCCCTGGGTCAGGAAGATCCCACAAAGTAGGAGGTGGCAACCCACTCCAGTATTTTTGCCTGGAAAATTCCATGAACAGAGGAGCTTGGTAGGTTACTGTCCATGCAGCTGTAAAGAGTCAGACATGACTGAGCACGTATATATATGTAACTGTAATTATGATTGGGATTGTGGTGAATTTATGAATTAATCTGGGAAAAGCTGACTTGATTATAATGTTAAGTCATCCTATCCAGGTGGTCAATTACTCAAGTTTTAAAGTTCAAGTCACAGAGTTCTTATAGATTCTTAGATTAATTCTCAGATACTAAATAATTTTTGTTACGATTGTGATGTATTTTATTTTTAATTGCATCCTCTTACATTTATGATTTCATTACATATTACATTTATTATGTTTTTTGGTCTTTCACTTTTTATATTTTACTAGTTGGCAATTTCTGGTATAGAAAATTCTGGGATTTTTATTTTGGCTAGGTAAACCTTGGGTCTGAGCAATCTTAACTGAGCTTTCATATTAGTTCTAATAACTGATCTGTTCATTATTGGTACCTTAGATGGGTAATCATATCTACAAATAATGACAGTCTTGTGGCTTCCCTTTCAAACCTCACAATCTTACTGCCTTATAGTATTATTTAGAATTCCTAATATGAATACTAGTCAAATGATCTCAGTTATTAGGGACTTCCTAAAGTTATGACCAACCTAGATAGCATATAAAAAAGCAGAGACGCTATTTTGCCAACAAAGTTGGCACTGTTGGGCTGTGAAGAAGGCTGAGCACCGAAGAACGGATGCTTTTGAACTGTGGTGTTGGAGAAGACTCCTGAGAGTCCCTTGGACTGCGAGGTGATCCAGCCAGTCCATCCTAAAGGAGATCAGCCCTGGGATTTCTTTGGAAGGACTGATGCTAAAGCTGAAACTCCAGTACTTTGGCCACCTCATGAGAAGAGTTGACTCATTGGAAAAGACCCTGATGCTGGGAGGGATTGGGGGCAGGAGGAGCAGGGGACGACAGAGGATGAGATGGCTGGATGGCATCACTGACTCGATGGACGCGAGTTTGAGTGAACTCCGGGAGTTGATGGACAGGGAGGCCTGGCGTGCTGCATGCAATTCATGGGGTCACAAAGAGTCGGACACGACTGAGCAAGTGAACTGAACTCAACTGAATAACTAGTACATAAAGATGTATACTATATTGTGTATATTACTTGTTTGGGGATGTATAAACTTTATCAAATTAAGTAGATTTTTTTCTGCTCTAAGTTAAAAAAAATGTATCTGTTTTTTGCTGCTGGGTCTTGACTGATGTGTGCAGGCTTTTTCTAGTTGCAGTGAGCAGAGACTACTCTCTAGCTGTGGTGCTTGGGCTTCTCATTGTGGTGGCTGCTCTTGTGAAGAGCCTACGTATTCTGGGGCACGAAGTCTTAATTGCCCCAAGGCATGTGGAATCTTCCCAAAGCAGGGATTGAACCCATGTCCTCTGCTTTGTCAGACACATTCTTTCCTGGACTACCAGGGAAGTCTTCTACTCCAAGTGTTGTAGGAGTTGTTTTTCGAATCATAAAAGAGCCCCGCAAGTTATCAAATGCCTTTTCTGTATTATTTGAGATTATCATATATTGTTTTTCTCCCCCTATTAATGTTGAATTAAATGGTAACTTTTTCTGATGCTGCATTGTCCTTGTATTCCTTGAATGTGATGATTACTTTTAATACATTGCAGGATTTAGTTAGCAAGTAATTTGTTTTGGACTTTTGATCTGCCTATAAGTGAAATAGGCCTGTGATTTTTCTTTTTTGCTTTTTTCCCATCTGATTTTGGAAGTAGCATTGTATTACCCCCCAAAAAAATCAGCTGGGCCAAGTTCTCTATTTTTCTGTCTTCTGGAGCAACTTGAATAAAATAGAAGATAGTTTCTTAGAGGTTTAGGAAAATTCTTATGTGCATGCATTTAAAATCTTCTGGACCTAGGTTTTTTGTTGGGTGGAAGGGTAGAAAGAGAAGATATCTGACTGCCCATTCAATTTGCTTAATGTTTATCTGTTCAAGTTTAATATACCTCTTCAGGTTTGCTTCCTTTTGAACAAATTTTGGCACTTTATGTTTTCCTATATAGCTAAGTAGTTTTCCTATATACCTAAGTATTTGTTAGCATCTAGCTCTTCATAATACTCTTTTATTATTACTAACTTCTCTCTCTTTTAATTATTTTTTTCTAGAACATTTTGGTTTTGTTACTCCTCTCTAGTTTCTCTTAACTATTTCATGACTAGTATCTCTACTGTTTTTTCCTTTTTTGATTTGTGCTGGTTTGTTCTTATTCATTTTCTTATTTCTTGATAATTAAATATAATTTATTTGCTGCCATAAATTTCCCACTAACTATTGTACTTAGCTGTGTCCATGGTTTTAACAAGCCCTGCTTCCATTTTCATTTACTTCTGAACACGTCTTCAGTCCTTTCAGGGCTGTGTTATAGTGGCTAAAATTCAGGGGCCCTGGAGCCTGTCTACCTGGGTTTGAATCCCTCCTGCACTTCACTGGATGTTTGACCTTGAGATAATCACTTAACCTCTCAGTGCCTCACTTTTAAAAAAATAAAGTAATTAATTAATTTTTGGTTGCGTTGGGTCTTCGTTGCTGCACACAGGCTCTCCGTAGTTTCGGCGAGTAGCGGCTACTCCTTGGTGTGGTGGGCAGGCTTCTCATTGCGGTGGCTCCTCTGTTGTATAGCACAGGCTGTTGGTGCATGGGCTTCAGTACTTGTGGTTCACAGGCTGTAGAGCTCAGGCTCAGTAGTCGGAGTGCATGGGCTTAGTTGCTCCACGGCATGCGGAATCTTCCCAGACCAGGGATCAAACCTGTGTCCCCTGCATTGGCAGATGGATTTTTATCCACTGTACCACCAGGGAAGCCCCATGCTTCACTTTTTTCATTTCTATAATGGTAATATTTACATGAGTACTAACTCATGTAAGGGCCACCGTAGAACATGCCTGCATATAGCAAGTGGACATTTTAGCCTTCCTTTAATTGTTCCACTGGGATAGTAAACCTAGACAGAGGACACTTTCCTAATTCCTCTAAGAAAGACAGAAGAGAGAAACTGTGGACCTGGAGGTATACAGGAGACGTTGATCTTCCAGAGGCGCAGTCCTTGTGGTTGTCGCATTCTCCCCCGAAGGCTTTTTTGTTGGGTGTATTCAGGAAGGTGGGCTTCCCTGGTGGCTCAGCAATAAAGAATCCACCTGCCAATGCAGGAGGCACAGATTGGATTCCTGGGCCGGGGAGATCCCCTGGAGTAGGAAATGGCAACCTACCCCAGTATACTTGCCTGGGAAATCCCATGGACAGAGAAGCCTGGTGGGCTACAGTCCACAGGGTTGCAAAAATGTTGGACACAACTTAGTGACTAAACAACAAGCAGGAAGAAGACAGGTTGCTCCCAGGGTGGAATACTGCAAAGTAGATGAAACGGAACAACAAATGAACAGGAATGTCAAGGATCCTGACAAGAAAAGGTTCAAGAGGTGATTCATGAAAGATACAGCAAACTAAATGTGGGCCTTGAGGGAGAAGAGACAAGAACGACCCCAGATTTCTACAGCCGAGCAGACAGGAGTGCTGACTCCTGAGAAGGGAGACTAGGAGGAGGTGAATGCGGAACTGGGGTTTTGTTTGGGACATGGTAGTGTTTGGGTTGGCCAGGGCCTGGGGTAAGGATGTGGAGCAGGAGAGAAAGAGATGAGAGAGGAGAAAAGTGGGCCGGCCAAGGTAACCTGTCTTATTATGGGAGAGTGATGGGAAGGGGAAGGGGTGGTGTTAAGAAGGAGGTGGGCGTGGTTAATTCTGTGTTTTAGGAATACATTGACTCCAATATTGAGAGTGGGGTATTGCAGAGAAAGCAGAGGAGGGAGATAAGGTGGATGGTTCACCAAACACTTCACCAAACACTGGGCATCACCCAGAGATGGTTTCATGTGCTTTTATAACCTGTGCGATCACAGAGGGTCCTACACTGCAAAGGGGACCACGTTTGGCTTAATGCTCTGCTTTTGCTATCCTAAGATTCTTAATGATTTTCTCTTTGAATCTGCGTTTTGTAAGTCAAGTCTGATGGGACTTGAGCCTGTGCATGAGCGAAGGAGACTTGCCCAGTATGTCCGTCTGCCACTGGTCCTTGTGATGTCCATGAGCACAGAGTCTTAGTAGACCCACAATCCATGGGGTCTTGCACATTCTTAACTATTTGATTGGTATTCTTTATATTTGAAGGAGAATTTGCCCTAATCTGAAGTCTTTGGCCATTTCCCCCTCCCTTAAATATCTTGAGAGTCCCTTGGACTGCAAGGAGATCCAACCAGTCCATCCTAAAGGAGATCAGCCCCGGGTGTTCTTTGGAAGGAATGATGCTAAAGCTGAAACTCCAGTACTTTGGCCACCTCATGCGAAGAGTTGACTCATTGGAAAAGACTCTGATGCTGGGAGGGATTGGGGGCAGGAGGAGAAGGGGACAACAGAGGATAAGATGGCTGGATGGCATCACTGACTCGATGGACGTGAGTTTGAGTGAACTCTGGGAGATGGTGATGGACAGGAAGGCCTGGCGTGCTGCGATTCATGGGGTCGCAAAGAGTCAGACATGACTGAGCGACTGAACTGAACTGAAATATCTTTAAAATGTTGATCCATTTTTAAAACATAAAATGTTACTGTCTAGAATCTTGATGCCATATAGATTTTCTTTTCCTTAAAAGTAACTTTGGGGACTTCCCTGGTGGTCCAGTGGTAAAGAATCCGCCTTGAGATGCAGGGGACATGGGTTCAAGCGCTGGTCAGGGAAATAAGATCCCACGTGCCGCAACTGAGTACTGAGCCTATGCGCTACGACTCGAGTCCAAGCACAGCAAGGAAAGATCCCAAACATTCAATGAAGATCCCATGCCTCGACCAAGACCTGGTGGTTACTAATAAAGAAATAAAATCCATTTCTTGGCCATAGGAAACCATTCAAGGACTTAAAAAAGTAACTTGGACTTTTAACTTGAATGCCTAAAAGATTTTTACTTTAAGGAACAACGGTATCACTAAGCTAAGTGTGGGTATTGACCATTGTAGATTAATTCTTATAGGACTGAGTATGCCCTTTCAATATTTAGATTCAATCGTTTTTTTTTTTAATATTTTAATTCAGTTTTAAATACTTATTCTGCTTCTGTGTTACTTTTAGGGCCTTCAATTATGCGTTTATTGGATCTCATTTGCCTTTTGCATTTGTCACTTTCTCTCAAATCCTTTTTAGCTCTTTTACTTCTGTTTTATTTTCTTCACTTCTATTTTGTATTCTTTACTACCCTTGTGTTCCTTCTAATTTAACTTCATGTGATTCCCCCCCTCTTTATTTTCTGATTTTCTCAGATTGTTTAAAATCCTCCTGTTGTCCAGCCATCTCATTTCTGAGTGCTTCTATTTCTCATATGTGCTGTTCTCTTAAAGCTTCTCACATTTTCTTAATTGCTTTCAACTCATTTAGCTTAGCGTCCACATATGTTCTCTTTGTCTGCCAGACTAGTAGTCGGTTTGTTTCCATTTCTATTTTTCTCCCTTATAAAAACCTTTCTGTGGAGTTTTATTTTTCTTCTGTTTCTTCAATTTAAAAGGTGGGTTTTTTCCTAGGTTTTAAAAGAAGGTTACTATGGAAGTGGCAGAAATGGGCCAGGTGTCTTTCCCTACATTTTTTGTTGTTACTGTTAACAACTCAAATGGTAGTCTCTCTGTGTAACTATTTTTTTTTAATTCTCAGAAGTGAAGTGAAGTGAAAGTTGCTCAGTCCTGTCCCACTGAAGGAAAGTTACATGGGTCAAAATAGCCTGGAGTTAAAATTTCCCTCCAGGTCCTCCCCAGCATTCTCTGCAAAACAAAGAACTCTCTCACCCGAAGGAAAAATTGGACACTAGGTTCGTTACATCCAGCTCCCAGCCGGTCCAGCCTCTGGCCGATCTCCAAAGTTTCTTGCCCCAGCCATTTAAGAGATAACTACTCCCAACAACCCTGGAGAATAACAGGCCCCCTTTCGACAGTAGCTTTCCACATACATGCTTATATATACTTACTCTTTTCTTGGATAAGTGCAGCAGCTCACTAATCTGACTGCTGCCCCTTCTCGCCTCATTAAAGGTGATCTGTTCCTGTAAAGTGCCGGTCTCATTCTTATTCTGAACCTCACCTTCTCTAACTCCCTTACCTTACACAACTCTTTGCAACCTCATGGACTATACAGTCCATGGAATTCTCCAGGCCAGAATACTGGAGTGGGTAGCCTTTTCCTTCTCCAGGGGATCCTCTCAACCCAGGTCTCCCACATTGCACGTGGATTCTTTACCAACTGAGCCACCAGGGAAGCCCAAGAATACTGAGTAGCCTATCCCTTTTCCAGCAAATCTTCCCGACCCAGGAACCAAACCAGAGTCTCCTGTATTGCAGGTGGATTCTTTACCAACTAAGCTATGGGAAGCCCCTGATTCTCAGAAGTTAGCCTGAATTTTTTCCTGGGTTTCTTATTGTTCTATGGGCCTTGTTCTCTAATCTTTAGACTCTTACTGTCAAATGTGGTAACCACTCTTGAAATGAGTCTAAGTCCAATTTGAGATGTAAAATACAGCTTAGTATGAAAAAAACAAAATAACACATTAATAATTTTGTATTGATTACATGTTAAAATAATATTTTAAGAATATTGGATTAAATAAAATGCATGATTAAAATTAATTTCATTTACTTTTGAATATGGATACTAGAATATATAGGCTTCCCTGGTGGCTCAGTTGGTAAAGAATCTGTCTGCAATGCAGGAGACACAGGTTTGATCCCTGGTTTGGGAAGATTCCCTGGAGAAGGAAATGACAACTCACTCTAGTATTCTTGCCTGGGAAATCCCATGGACAGAGGAGACTGGTAGGCTGCAGTCCATGGGATCACAAGAGTCGGACACAACTTAGTGACTACACCACCACCCCTAGAATATATAAAATCACAAAAGTGGCTTGCGTTGGTGGCTCATGTCATGTTCCTATTAAACAGTACTGCTGTAGACTTCACACTTTGCTGTTGCAATAACTGCAGAATTTGCTTCATCCGGACTACTTGCTTCCTATTATTTGAACCTTTGCTCTTACTTCGTCTTACCGTTCTTTCCTTGTTTAGTTCAATTTTGGTTTCTAGCAATTTCCTTTCAGGCTTTAACACCTTGGAGTGTGTTTTTTCTGGATATTTATTAAATCCTTGAGAACTTAGACCCATCATAGAATTCACCTTTCTGTATCACCTTTTCTGTCCTCACCTATAGCTTGCATTTCGGGAGAACACATCCCAGATTATTCAGTGACTCTCAGATCGCCTTGCTCAGAGGATGGCATGTCCATCTGCTCAGGATGGATTATTCTCCTTTTGGGTATGCAAGTATTTTAGAGATCTTTGGGGCTCTGTGCCAGCGGTGGTCCACTTTCAGTCCCTGGTGCCCCTGATCCCCGGCTCTCATGTACTTCCCCAGCTCTCAGTGGTTGGGCCACATCTGCTCGTACACTGGCGTCCACGGAGAATCTTTAGTGCTCAGCTGGTTCACCCCTCCCTCTCTCTCCCTCCTGTCCTTCCTTCCTTTGTGCCCTGCTGCGTGGCATACAGGATATTAGTTCCCTAACCAGGGATCAAACCTGTGCCCCTTGCATTGGGAACATGAAATCTTAACCTCTAGGTTTCCAGGGAAGTCCCTATCACCTAATTTTATTGAAGAAATTGAGTATAGATTTTTTTCCCCTTTTGCTGCTGTATTGATTTTCAGGGAACATTTTAGGGATCATTGAAAAAACTACACAGATGCCACAGTCTCAGGATGACTAGACTTCCCTCATTTTTTTATATAAATAATTATTTAATCTATCTGGGATTAATTTTGATGAACAGCATGAATTGGGGGATCTAACTTTATTTTTTCCTTTTTTAAAAGAGCAATTCCTCTTTTTCATATTATAAAAGTTATATGTATATATTGAAGAAAACATACAGTATGGAAGAGCAAAAGAGAAAAAACTAATTATAATCCTTACACCCAGAGAGAACCATTTTAACATTTTGATCTATAGGCTTCCAGGCATTTTTAAGTTGGCTGACCTTGAGCAAATTACTTAACATCTTTGAGATTCAGTACCATAATCTATGAAACTGGAGAAATAACATATTTCACTGAAACTAGTACGCCATCAATTGTAAGAATTACCTTTTTTGCCACTAAAAAAGAAAGAAAAAAAAACACTGCCAATTAAACTATGACACACAAGCAATTAATTTTAGGTATGTTGATATATAAAAATTTAATCTTAGAATCACTTGAAAATGGTAATAATGACCTTACAGGACTGTTATAGAGATAAGATGATATAATGTGTATAAAGCATGATAAATGGTAACTACTATCATTCCATTCTATTAATATACTGAAAGTTTATTTACCTAGCTTCCTATTGTTGAACATCTATTATAAACATTATATAAACATCTATTATAAACATTAATGATTCATTAATAGATAAATGAAAAAGATGATGAAATATTAAATCTTAATGCTAGCCAAGAAATGCAGATCAAAACAACAATACTATTTAGCACTTTTCAAATTAATAGGATTCTTTCACACTAAAGAAAAATTAGGAAAACCTCAATATCTGACAATACAGTGTAACTAAATAAATTGTGATTCAGTGGTATTCTTAGCCATAAAAAAAAGGTGATTTACAAAGGTGAGCAATTAATAATGTCAAACGCTACAATTCATAATGAAAGCCCAATTATGTATATCCATGTGCTTATACATAATTGTTCAACAGGAGATAGAAGAAGAGACAAAGACAGACAAATTAGTATCCGGAGGCTTTAATTCACCTCTCTAAGTTCATGACATTTACATTAAAGAGTAATAATATAAAACACCTAAAAACATAATTAATGAGGTAGGTCTAAAATATAATCACATCGACTTATCCTTAAAAACAATGACTGCACGTTCCTTTCAAGTGGCCCTATTAGTTTACAAAACTGACAATGTAATTCATTCAAAAAGAAAACAAAGGTAGGAATAGGGAGACAACATTCTCTGATCACAACGCAACATAACCCAAAATTAATAAGATGCAAAAAATATTTTCCTGCTTATAAAATTTAGAATGTTCAAACAAGTCTTGAGTCAAGAAGAAATCAAATTCCAAATTTCAAAGTGTTTAGAAAGTGTGTATGTGCCCAGTCATGCCCTACTCTCTGCAACTCCATGGACTGCAGCCTGCCAGGCTCCCTCCTTTGTCCATGGAGTTTTCCAGGCAAGAATACTGGAGGGGTTGCATTTCCTACTCCAAGGAATCTTCCCAACTCAGGGATGGAAACGGTATCGCTTGTGTCTCCTGCACTGGCAGGTGAATTCTTTACCACTGCGCCACCCGGGAAGCCCATGTAGAAAATAGTGACAGTGAATACCCTGAATATTAGGCCTATAAGATAGAGGTAGGACCGTGGTAAAACAAAGGAAAACTCATGGTCTTAAAAAATCAGAAGGAAGGAATCTTAAAGAAAACAAAAACAAAACAATGAATTAGAAAAGAAAATATTTAACATTGCTAAATCCAGGTGCTAGTTCTTTAGGGCAAAAACAATAATATATCAGTGGTTTGGTGACCTAATGAAAAATGAGAAAGTAAAAATGTACAAAATTTGTACAAATGTAATCATACCAAGTGGAAAATAAATACAAATAAATAACTATAAGCATTGTAAGCACTCAATATGCCAGCAAATTTGGAAAACTCAGCAGCGGCCACAGGACTGGAAAAGGTCAGTTTTCATTCCAATCCCAAACAAAGGCAATGCCAAAGAATGCTCAAACTATTGCACAATTGCACTCATCTCACGCACTAGTAAAGTAATGCTCAAAATTCTCCAAGCCAGACTTCAACAATACGGGAACCGTGAACTTCCAGATGTTCAAGCTGGATTTAGAAAAGGCAGAGGAACCAGAGATCAAATTGCCAACATCTGCTCGATCATCAAAAAAGCAAGAGAGTTCCAGAAAAACATCTACTTCTGCTTTATTGACTATGCCAAAGCCTTTGACTGTGTGAATCACAAAAAACTGGAAAATTCTGAAAGAGATGGGAATACCAGACCACCTGACCTGCCTCTTGAGAAATCTGTATGCAGGTCAGGAAGCAACAGTTAGAACAGAACATGGAACAACAGACTGGTTCCAAATAGGAAAAGGGATACATCAAGGCTGTATATTGTCACCCTGCTCATTTAACTTATATGCAGAGTACACTTTCACTTTTCACTTTCATGCACTGGAGAAAGAAATGGCAACCCCCTCCAGTGTTCTTGCCTAGAGAATCTCAGGGATGGGGGAGCTTGGTGGGTTGCCATCTATGGGGTCGCACAGAGTTGGACACCACTGAAGTGACTTAGCAGCAGCAGAGTACATCATGAGAAACGCTGGGCTAGATGAATCACAAGCTGGGATCAAGATTGCCAGGAGAAATATCAATAACCTCAGATATGCAGATGACACCACCCTTATGGCAGAAAGTGAAGAACTAAAGAGCCTCTTGATGAAAGTGAAAGAGGAGAGTGAAAAAGTTGGCTTAAAGCTCAACATTCAGAAAACTAAGCTCATGGCATCCGGTCCCATCACTTCATGGCAAATCGATGGGGAAACAATGGAAACAGTAGCAGATTTTATTTTGGGGGGCTCCAAAATCACTGCAGATGGTGACTGCAGCCATGAAATTAAAAGACTCTTAATCCTTGGAAAGGCTTACCTGGTGGCCCAGTGGTAAAGAATCTGCCTGCAATGCAGGAGCCACAGGCAATGCGGGCTCGATCCCTGGGTCAGGAAGATCCCCTGGAGTAGGAAATGGGAACCCCCTCTAGTATTCTTGGGCTTCCCTTATAGCTCAGTCAGTGAAGAATTTGCCTGCAGTGCAGGAGATCCGGGTTTGATCCCTGGGTCAGGAAGATCTCCTGGAGAAGGAAATGGCAACCCACTCCAGTGTTCTTGCTTGGAAAATCCCATGGACAGAGAAGCCTGGTGGGCTGCAATCCATGGGGTCTCAAAGAGTTGGGCACGACTGAACACCTAACACTTACTTAATCCTTGGAAGGAAAGTCATGACCAACCTAGACAGCATATTAAAAAGCAGAGACAGTACTTTGCCAACAAAGGTCCATCTAGTCAAGGCTATTGTTTTTCCAGTAGTCATGTATGGATGTGAGAATTGGACTATAAAGAAATCTGAGCACTGAAGAATTGATGCTTTTGAACTGTGGTGTTGGAGAAGACTCTTGAGAGTCCCTTGGACTGCAAGGAGATCCAACCAGTCCATCCTAAAGGAGACCAGACCTGGGTGTTCATTGGAAGGACTGATGTTAAAGCTGAAGCTTCAATACTTTGGCCACCTGATGCGAAGAACTGACTCATTTGAAAAGACCCTGATGCTGGGAAAGATTTAAGGCAAGAGAAGGGAGTGACAGAGGATGAGATGGTTGGATGGCATCGACGACTCAATGGACATGAGTTTGAGTAAACTCTGGAAGTTGGTGATGGACAGGGAGGCCTGGCATGCTGCAGTCCATGGGGTTGCAAAGAGTCGGACATGACTGAGTGACTGAACTGAACTGAAGAGACACTTTACTTTGTACATAAACTTTTGACAACTAGAAGAAATTGATACTTCTATTAGGAAAAAATAATTTGTCAAAATTGACCCCAGAAGAGAAAGAAATAATAAACAAATTGCCATAGAGGAAAGAGAAAATGGTGTTAAGTATTTACTCACTTTTTTGAAAAATAATTCATCCTGAACAGTTTTACAGGGTATTTCTACCAGTGTTTTAAGGGACAGATAATTCTAATGATACTTAAACTGTTTCAGTGCCTAAAAGAAAAAAATGTTTAATGTTCAAATTGATTTTGTCAAGCAAAGATATACAAATGTACATACTCATGTACATATATCTCTGAATATTGATATAAAGGTCCAAATTAAAATTGTAGCAAATAAAATAACAACAGTGCTTCAAAACAAAACTAATACACTATGACCAAGTATTTACTATACTAATGTATTAGTATAGTAAATACCAAGTATTACTATATGAATAATTCAATATTGTAAAATCTAATAGAGTTACTTAAAATTTATTCAAATCAATATTTAATATTATTGCCTATTATGTAATAAAGCACATATAGCAGCATGTAATGGAGGAATGTAGGTGGTTGATTGTTCGCAATGTAAGATTCTTTCATCTTTGGTATTTTGTTTGAAAATGTTCATAATAAAATGGGAAAATATCTATTAATATAATTCATCATATTAATAGGTCTAAAGAGAAAAATCATAAGACCATCTCTATGAACATTGAAAGGCATTTGACAAAATTCAATATCTGTTCTTAATTTTTAAAACATTTAATAAAATAGGAAGAGATAATTATTTCTTTAACATATCAAGTAGACTCATTTCACCCCATAAGCCAGCATTATACTTAGTGGGAAAAAACACTAACAGCATTCCCATTAAAGTCAGGATAAAACAAAAGTGTTCAATATCTTATTGGACTATTATTTAGCATTGTTCTGTACGAAGTAATCAATGTAATTAAGGAAAGACATTAGAGGTATGAAAATAAGAAAATGGGACATTATCTTTATTTGCAGATGATATGATAAGTTTATATGATTGTATAGCTGTAAAACCCGAGAGACTAAACTGCAAAACTTATAAAAATAACATAGCTCAATGTTGGGTACAAAATTAAGAGTCAAGAGTTGTATGTGTATACATTCTTGGTACTTAAAATGGTATTTTATCATAATGAGAAATATGTGATATTTATATAAATAAAACTTTGAAATACTAAAGATCACAAATGATGACTTTAAAAATGAAAAGTTTTTGAACAGAACGCTCAAATTTAGGTGTCAGTTCTTTAAAAATTCATTTACAATATGATGAGATCCCAACAGTATTATTTAATGAAACCAACTGATTTTAAAGTTCAGATAAAAAGAAACCAAAATAGGAAACCAATTTTTAAGTGTCAAGAAATTAGAAGGAAAGAGGGCACTAGATAATAAAATATTTGAACTACATTAAGTACAGCAGTGCAGTGACAGTACCTGCATGTATAAACGGGTCAGTAGTTCAGACCAAAATTCAGAATTAGACCCAATTGCACAGTGGTTTAGTGTGCAACAGAGGTGGCATTTCAGTCCATGTGGAAAAGATCTTTCAGTAGTCAGCCCTGAGGTAACTGCATAGTCATCTTGGGGAAAAAGTCAGATCCCTAGTTTGTACTTTATACCAAATAAATTTCAGGTGAGTTAGAGATTTAAACTTGGAAATTGAAACCATAAGTTGCAGAAGAATGTTTTTATAATCTTGGAATAGCAAAGGCCTTAGTAAGTATGACAAAAGCCCAGAAGCCATAGAAAGATTGATAAATTCAACTATCTTTTAAAAAATCTGTAAGGCAAAAAACCACCAGAAGCCAAATCCGAAGAAATTGCAGACTGAGTGGAATTATATGCTACTCATATCACAAAGAGCTAGGTTCTGTAACATACAAAACAATCCTAAAAAATGGAAAAAATAAGAACAAGAATCCCAGAGGGGAAAATGTGCAAAGTCTCAAAAGTGCACATTCTCAGTGGGTGTTAACAGGCCTTCAGGGGCCAAAAATGGATTCTTGGGAGGTAAAATATCTTGGATATTACAATGGTTTGTGACCCTCCAAAAGCTCACCTCTAAGAAATAAACCTTATTCCTTAAGACAGTTTTTAAATTAACTAATACAGTTAATTAAATTTTTCTCCTTATGGAGTTGATAATGAAAAATTGTTGAGAAATATGAATTTAAGCAAATAGTTGACAGAAGGGAAATACAGATGGTTGTTGGGTTTTCAGTCTCTCATTCATGTCCAACCCTATGCAACTTCATGGACTGTATCCCGCCAGGCTCCTCTGTCCATGAGCTCTCCCAGGAAAGAATATTGGAGTGCGTTGCCGTTTTGTTCTCCAGGGGATCCTCCCGACAGGGATTGAACCTGTGTCTCCTGACTCTCCCGCACTGGCAGGCAGATTCTTTACCTCTGAACCATCTGGCAAAAATACTCTCACACAAAAACTTTATGTAAGTGTGCGAAGCAGCATTATTCATCATAGCCAAATGGTTGAAATAGCCTCAATGTTCATCGATAGATGAATAAATAAAGAAAATGTGATATTCATGCAGTGAAATATTAGACATGCAAAAGGAAATGCTGATACATGCTACAGCACAGATGAACCTTGACAACATCATCTTAAGGCAAAGAAGTTGGGAAAGATACTGGTCACACAAACCACATATTATATGATTTTATTTATATGAACTGTCTGACTATGAGACCCCATGCACTGTAGCCCACCAGGCTCCTCTGTCCATCAGTTCAGTTCAGTTCAGTCACTCAGTTGTGTCCCACTCTTTGTGAGCCCATGAATCGCAGCACGCCAGGCCTCCCTGTCCATCACCAACTCCCGGAGTTCACTCAGACTCACATCCATCGAGTCAGTGATGCCATCCAGCCATCTCATCCTCTGTCGTCCCCTTCTCCTCCTGCCCCCAATCCCTCCCAGCATCAGGGTCTTTTCCAATGAGTCAACTCTTCGCATGAGGTGGCCAGAGTACTGGAGTTTCAGCTTTAGCATCATTCCTTCCAAAGAAATCCCAGGGCTGATCTTCAGAATGGACTGGCTGGATCTCCTTGCAGTCCAAGGGACTCTCAAGAGTCTTCTCCAACACCACAGTTCAAAAGCATCAATTCTTCGGCACTCAGCCTTCTTCACAGTCCAACTCTCACATCCATACATGACCACAGGAAAAACCATAGCCTTGACTAGACGAACCTTTGTTGGCAAAGAATGTCTCTGCTTTTGAATATGCTATCTAGGTTGGTCATAACTTTCCTTCCAAGGAGTAAGCGTCTTTTAATTTCATGGCTGCGGTCACCATCTGTAGTGATTTTGGAGCCCAGAAAAATAAAGTCTGACACTGTTTCCAGTGTTTCCCCATCTATTTCCCATGAAGTGGTGGGACAGGATGCCATGATCTTCGTTTTCTGAATGTGGAGCTTTAAGCCAACTTTTTCACTCTCCACTTTCACTTTCATCAAGAGGCTTTTGAGTTCCTCTTCACTTTCTCCCATAAGGGTGGTGTCATCTGCATATCTGAGGTTATTGATATTTCTCCCGGCAACCTTGATTCCAGCTTGTGTTTCTTCCAGTCCAGCGTTTCTCATGATGTACTCTGCGTAGAAGTTAAATAAACAGGGTGACAATATACAGCCTTGACGTACTTCTTTTCCTATTTGGAACCAGTCTGTTGTTCCATGTCCAGTTCTAACTGTTGCTTCCTGACCTGCATACAGATTTCTCAAGAGGCAGGTCAGGTGGTCTGGTATTCCCATCTCTTTCAGAATTTTCCACAGTTTGTTGTGATCCACACAGTCAAAGGCTTTGGCATAGTCAATAAAGCAGAAATAGATGTTTTTCTGGAACTCTCTTGCTTTTTCCATGATGGATGTGTTCCATCTATCCAGCGGATGTTGGCACTTTGATCTCTGGTTCCTTTGTCTTTTCTAAAACCAGCTTGAACATCAGGAAGTTCACAGTTCACGTATTGCTGAAGCCTGGCTTGGAGAATTTTGAGCATTACTTTACTAGCATGTGAGATGAGTGCAATTGTGCAGTAGTTTGAGCATTCTTTGGCATTGCCTTTCTTTGCGATTGGAATGAAAACTGACATTTTCTAGTCCTGTGGCCACTGCTGAGTTTTCCAAATTTGCTGGCATATTGAGTGCAGCACTTTCACAGCATCATCTTTCAGGATTTGAAAGAGCTCAACTGGAATTCCATCACCTCCACTAGCTTTGTTCGTAGTGATGCTTTCTAAGGCCCACTTGACTTCACATTCCAGGATGTCTGGCTCTAGGTCAGTGATCACACCATCGTGATTATCTGGGTCATGAAGATCTTTTTTGTACAGCTCTTCTGCGTATTCTTGCCACCTCTTCTTAATATCTTCTGCTTCTGTTAGGTCCATACCGTTTCTGTCCTTTATCGAGCCCATCTTTGCATGAAATGTTCCGTTGGTATCTCTAATTTTCTTGAAGAGATTGCTAGTCTTTCCCATTCTGTTGTTTTCCTCTATTTCTTTGCATTGATCACTAAGGAAGGATTTCCCAATTAAGAATACTGGAGTGGATT
Source organism: Bos javanicus (assembly GCF_032452875.1). Taxonomy (NCBI): domain Eukaryota; kingdom Metazoa; phylum Chordata; class Mammalia; order Artiodactyla; family Bovidae; genus Bos; species Bos javanicus. The sequence continues at coordinate 96,774,906 of NC_083878.1, forward strand.
GCTACTTCCTCCTCCAGGGGTCTTCCCCACCCATAACAAATACCATTTTATCATAATCAGAGTTTTGGAGTCCCACCTATCTTTTTTACCTCCTTCCCCCAAGGACATCATTTTCCTTAACAATGGCATCATTCCCATATGTTTACAACACGAGTATATATCTACAAGTAACACACACAATTCTTTGGGATATTTTAAGTTTACATGAATAGTAGCATATTGTCCGGAGAAGGCAATGGCACCCCACTCCAGTACTCTTGCCTGGAAAATCCCATGGACGGAGGAGCCTGGCAGGCTGCAGTCCATGGGGTCGCTAAGAGTCGGGCACGACTGAGCGACTTCACTTTCACTTTTCACTTTCATGCATTGGAGAAGGAAATGGCAGCCCACTCCAGTGTTCTTGCCTAGAGAATCCCAGGGACAGGGGAGCCTGGTGGGCTGTGGTCTCTGGGGTTGCACAGAGTCGGACACGACTGAAGCTACTTAGCAGTAGCAGCAGCAGCATATTGTCTATATCTTCTTTTTAAATTCTTTTTTAGATTTTACGTTTAGGTCTATGATTTGTTTTGCGTTATACAGTGCAAGGTATGATCAGTGCATACCTTGGTACCAGTGCATCAGATCAGATCAGATCAGATCAGTCACTCAGTCGTGTCCGACTCTTTGCAACCCCATGAATTGCAGCACGCCAGGCCTCCCTGTCCATCACCAACTCCTGGAGTTCACTCAGACTCACGTCCATCAAGTCAGTGATGCCATCCAGCCATCTCATCCTCTGTTGTCCCCTTCTCCTCCTGCCCCCAATCCCTCCCAGCATCAGGGTCTTTTCCAATGAGTCAACTCTTCCCATGAGGTGGCCAAAGTACTGGACTTTCAGCTTTAGCATCATTCCTTCCAAAGAAATCCCAGGGCTGATATCCTTCAGAATGGACTGGCTGGATCTCCTTGCAGTCCAAGGGACTCTCAAGAGTCTTCTCCAACACCACAGTTCAAAAGCATCCATTCTTCACTGCTCAGCCCTCTTCACAGTCCAAATCTCACATCCATACATGACCACAGGAAAAACCATAGCCTTGACTAGACAAACCTTTGTTAGCAAAGTAATGTCTCTGCTTTTGAATATGCTATCTAGGTTGGTCATAACCTTCCTTCCAAGGAGTAAGCGACTTTTAATTCCATGGCTGCAGTCACCATCTGCAGTGATTTTGGAGCCCATAAAAATAAAGTCTGACACTGTTTCCACTGTTTCCCCATCTATTTCCCATTAAGTGGTGGGACGGGATGCCATGATCTTCATTTTCTGAATGTTGAGCTTTAAGCCAACTTTTTCACTCTCCACTTTCACTTTCATCAAGAGGCTTTTGAGTTCCTCTTCACTTTCTCCCATAAGGGTGGTGTCATATGCATATCTCATGTTATTGATATTTCTCCTGGCAATCTTGATTCCAACTTGTGCTTCTTCCAGCCCAGCGTTTCTCATGATGTACTCTGCATAGAAGTTAAATAAACAGGGTGACAATATACAGCCTTGACGAACTCCTTTTCCTATTTGGAACCAGTCTGTTGTTCCATGTCCAGTTCTAACTGTTGCTTCCTGACCTGCATACAAATTTCTCAAGAGGCAGATCAGGTGGTCTGGTATTCCCATCTCTTGAAGAATTTTCCACAGTTTATTGTGATCCACACAATCAAAGGCTTTGGCATAGTCAATAAAGCAGAAATAGATGTTTTTCTGGAACTCTCTTGCTTTTTCCATGATGGATGTGTTCCATCTATCCAGCGGATGTTGGCAATTTGATCTCTGGTTCCTCTGCCTTTTCTAAAACCAGCTTGAACATCAGGAAGTTCACGGTTCACATATTGCTGAAGCCTGGCTTGGAGAATTTTGAGCATTACTTTACTAGCATGTGAGATGAGTGCAATTGTGCAGTAGTTTGAGCATTCTTTGGCATTGCCTTTCTTTGGGATTGTGCAAACAAGGCATGATTGTTTTTTGCACAGAGGTATTCATGTTTCTAGTACCATCTGTTATTCTGCACTGTACTGGGTATGAGATCTTAGTTCTCTGACCAGGGATCAAACCCAGGCCCTCTGTGTTGGAAGGCAAAGTCTCAACCACTGGACCTCTGGGGAAGTCCCTGTCCATATCTTTTCAAGCCTTTTTCTGAGATTTACTCATGTTGATGTACAGAAGTTTAGCTTATTCATTTTATCTGCTCTGCTGTATTTCATTGTATGAATAGTCTTCCATTTCCTTTCTAAGGTATAGTTGTTTCCATTTTTAAACTATGACATATAGTGCATGATAAACATTCTTATCCACATGTTCTTAGTACACAGGAAAACATTTGTCTTGGGTAGCTACGTGAAAATGAAATTGCTGAGTTGCAAGGCAGCTTTAACTCGACTAGGTCCAGCATTATCAAGCTTACAGGCCCACCAGCAATAAGAGCGCTTATTTCCGTACATCCTCTCTATCACCAGGTGTCATATGATTTTTGAGTTTTGCTGCGTGATGGCTGTGAGATGTGTCTCACTGGTGCTTCAGTTGCATTTTCCCGGTTACCTGTGAGGTTGCAGAGCTTTTTACGTACTTATTTGCTTTTGGGTTTCCTCTTGGAATTGCCTGTTCCTAGCCTTTGTCCATTGCCCATTTTCCCTTCACTGATTTTTGAAGGTTCCTTATATATTGTGGACACGAATATTTTGTTGCAGGTAGTTTCTCTCAGACTGTGGTTTGTCTTTCACTTTGTTTGTAGTATCTTTTATTGTATACAAATATTTTTTGTGTATACTAAAATGTATCCATGTTTGCCATTATGGTTCATGTTTTTTTCCTGTCTTATTTAGGAAATTTTTTCCACTCCAGTGTCATAAACAAATGTTCCTGTATTTTTTTCTTAAAGTTTCAAGATTTTGCAGCTTATTATTAGTCTTTAATCCACCAAGAATTAATTTTTTATATGATGTGAGGAAGGGATCTAATTTTATGATTTCCTCATAGGGATAAAAAATCATGTCAGTGTTGTTCTTCCTTTTCATTTTAGAAAATTGCAAACATAAAAAATAATACAGCGAAAAAGATAGTAAACTTCGTGTCCTCATCAATTAGCTTCAGCAGTGATCTAATCATGGCCAATCTTATTTCATCCATACCTTCAATCATTCTCTCTTCTAAATTATTCTGAAGCCAGATGTCATGTAATTCATCTCTAAATATTTAAGCGTGAATCTTTAAAAGATCACTTTTTAACCCCAATAACACTATTACATCTAAAAAGACCCCAATAGTTCTTCAACATCAATAAGCAAATTTCTACATGTTTTATCAGTTTTCTTTTTGCAGTTGATTTGAGTCAGGATCCAAATAAAGTCCATATACTAAAGTTGGTTAAATGTTTCCTTACTCTATTATATGAGTATCTCCCTCCTCCTTTTTTCCCCCCTTGATATTTGTTTATTAAAGAAACTAAACTTGTTCTGTACAGATTTCCACATTCTGGGTTTCTCTGATCGCACCTTTGTGGTATCATTCAGCATCTTCCTCTGTCGCTGTGTTTCCTGTAAAGAGTTACTCTAGATTCGTGACCAGATTCAGGTTTGACATTTGGCAAGACTACATCAATAGGATTTTTGTACTTTCATGAGCAGGTACATCAAGTCTAACTTCACATTTGTGGGGGGAAATGTTAAAAACCAAGGATGTGCCTAGATCCGTTATTTCATTAGAGTTTGAAAAATGGCAATATTCTAATTGCATCACTTCTTTACCATTTATTATCAGATCAGATCAGATCAGATCAGTCGCTCAGTCATGTCCGACTCTTTGCGACCCCATTAATCGCAGCACGCCAGGCCTCCCTGTCCATCACCAACTCCCGGAGTTCACTCAGACTCACGTCCATCATCGAGTCAGTGATGCCATCCAGCCATCTCATCCTCTGTTGTCCCCTTCTCCTCCTGCCCCCAATCCCTCCCAGCATCAGGGTCTTTTCCATTGAGTCAACTCTTCGCATGAGGTGGCCAAAGTACTGGAGTTTCAGCTTTAGCATCATTCCTTCCAAAGAAATCCCACGGCTGATCTCCCTCAGAATGGACTGGTTGGATCTCCTTGCAGTCCAAGGGACTCTCAAGAGTCTTCTCCAACACCACAGTTCAAAAGCATCCATTCTTCGGCACTCAGCCTTCTTCACAGTCCAACTCTCACATCCATACATGACCACAGGAAAAACCATAGCCTTGACTAGACAAACCTTTGTTGGCAAAGTAATGTCTCTGCTTTTCAATATGCTATCTAGGTTGGTCATAACTTTCCTTCCAAGGGGTAAGCGTCTTTTAATTTCATGGCTGCAGTCACCATCTGTAGTGATTTTGGAGCACAGAAAAATAAAGTCTGACACTGTTTCCACTGTTTCCCCATCTATTTCCCATGAAGTGGTGGGACCAGATGCCATGATCTTCGTTTTCTGAATGTTGAGCTTTAAGCCAACTTTTTCACTCTCCACTTTCACTTTCATCAAGAGGTTTTTGAGTTCCTCTTCACTTTCTGCCATAAGGGTGGTGTCATCTGCATATCTGAGGTTATTGATATTTCTCCCAGCAATCTTGATTCCAGCTTGTGTTTCTTCCAGTCCAGCGTTTCTCATGATGTACTCTGCATAGAAGTTAAATAAACAGGGTGACAATATACAACCTTGATATACTCCTTTTCCTATTTGGAGCCAGTCTGTTGTTCCATGTCCAGTTCTAACTGTTACTTCCTGACCTGCATACAGATTTCTCAAGAGGCAGATCAGGTGGTCTGGTATTCCCATCTCTTGAAGAATTTTCCACAGTTTATTGTGATCCACACAATCAAAGGCTTTGGCATAGTCAATAAAGCAGAAATAGATGTTTTTCTGGAACTCTCTTGCTTTTTCTATGATCCAGCGGATGTTGGCAATTTGATCTCTGGTTCCTCTGCCTTTTCTAAAACCAGCTTGAACATCAGGAAGTTCACAGTTCACGTATTGCTGAAGCCTGGCTTGGAAAATTTTGAGCATTACTTTACTAGCGTGTGAGATGAGTGCAATTGTGCAGTAGTTTGAGCATTCTTTGGCATTGCCTTTCTTTGGGATTGGAATGAAAACTGACCTTTTCCAGTCCTGTGGCCACTGCTGAGTTTTCCAAATTTGCTGGCATATTGAGTGCAGCACTTTCACAGCATCATCTTTCAGGATTTGGAATAGCTCAACTGGAATTCCATCACCTCCACTAGCTTTGTTCGTAGTGATGCTTTCTAAGGCCCACTTGACTTCACATTCCAGGATGTCTGGCTCTAGGTCAGTGATCACACCATCGTCATTATCTGGGTCGTGAAGATCTTTTTTGTACAGTTCTTCTGTGTATTCTTACCGTCTCTTCTTAATATCTTCTGCTTCTGTTAGGTCCTTATCATTTCTGTCCTTTATCGAGCTCATCTTTGCATGAAATGTTCCGTTGGTATCTCTGATTTTCTTGAAGAGATCCCTAGTCTTTCCCATTCTGTTGTTTTCCTCTGTTTCTTTGCATTGATCGCTGAAGAAGGCTTTCTTATCTCTTCTTGCTATTCTTTGGAACTCTGCATTCATTTATTATAGCATCGTTTATTCGGAGAAGGCAATGGCACCCCACTCCAGTACTCTTGCCTGGAAAATCCCATGGACGGAGGAGCCTGATGGGCTGCAGTCCATGGGGTCGCTTAGAGTTGGACACGACTGAGCGACTTCACTTTCACTTTTCACTTTCATGCATTGGAGAAGGAAATGGCAACCTACTCCAGTGTTCTTGCCTGGAGAATCCCAGGGATGGGGGATCCTGGTGGGCTGCCATCTATGGGATCGCACGGAGTCAGACATGACTGAAGCGACTTAGCAGCAGCAGCATCATTTATTAAATAGTCCTTCCTTTGGCCAATCATTTGTGCCAGTTCCTTATATGTGTGGGTCAGTTTCTATGTTCTTTTCTCTGTTCTTTTGATCTGTTTGTCTGTCATGGCATTAATGCCATGTGATTTAAATTACTACAGCTTCATAGTAAGTCTTCATATCTGGGAAAAGAATACATCACTGAATACATCAGCTTACACAAACACAACAACAAAATAAGAGCTATTCTTGACTCTTTATGATTCCACATATATTTCGGAACCAGCTTATCAAGTTCCTTGAGGAACTTTTTATCAACTTTTATCAAGTTCCCTGAAGTTACTTTCTCTGGCTTTTTGTTGCTGGTGTGTGGGATTGCAATTAGTTTCTGTATATGGAATTTATATTTATCGGCTTGCATTTTTATCAAGCTCCATTATCCTGATAGCTTTTTGGTAGATTTTCTTGTAAATTTTCAAATGTAGGCAATGATTTTTTTTAAATCTTGGAATTACTTAAATAAGTCATTACTTAAATTAATTATTAATTAATTAAGTCATTACTTATCTGTCATTTTCCATCCATATGTCTTTTTTCTCCTATTTTAAAATAATTATTATTTTCAAGTTATAAATTTTTAAAAAGATTTTTTTAAAGGTTTATTTATTTATTTTTGGCTGTGCTGGGTCTTCATTACTGCATGGATTTTTCTCTAGTTTCAGCAAGTTGGGGCTACTGTCTAGCTGTGGTGTGTGGACTTCTTATTGCAGTGGCTTTTCTTGTTGCAGAGCAGGGGCTCTAGAGCACATGGGATCAGAAGTTGTGGCTCCCGGCTCTAGAGCACAGGCTCAATAGTTGTGGTACACAGCCTTAGTTGTCTCATGGCAACTTCCTGGACCAGTGATCAAACCCGTGTCTCCTGCATTTAGCAGGTGGATTCTTTACCACTGAGCCACCAGGGAAGCCCTTTTTTCTTTTATTAATTGTATTTGTCTAGTATAATATTGAAGGAAATGGCAATCCACTCCAGTGTTCTTGCCTTGAGAATCCCAGGGACTGCGGATCCTGGTGGGCTGCTGTCTATTGGGTTGCACAGGGTTGGACACGACTGAAGTGACTTAGCAGTAGCAGTATAATATTGAATATAAGTGGTGATAGCAGTTATTGCTTTCTTTATGGGGGGGCTTTGTTTTTGTCCAACTTTATTGGAAAAGGCAATGGCACCCCACTCCAGTACTCTTGCCTAGAAAATCCCATGGACGGAGGAGCCTGGTAGGCTGCAGTCCATGAGGTCACTAAGAGTCGGACACGACTGAGTGATTTCACTTTCACTTTTCACTTTCATGCATTGGAGAAGGAAATGGCAACCCACTCCAGTGTTCTTGCCTGGAGAATCCCAGGGACAGGGGAGCCTGGTGGGCTGCCGTCTATGGGGTCGCACAGAGTCAGACACGACTGAAGCGACTTAGCAGCAGCAGCATTGAGCTGTATTAATAATTGACATGTAACACTGTTTAAGGCATTCCGTGTGATGAATTGAAGCACATATAATATTGCAAAATGATTATCACAGTAAGGTTAGTTAACACATCCTCACTTCATATAATCACCAGTTTGCACAAGTTTTTTTTTTTTTTTTTGTGGTGATGGTAAAGCATTTTAGATCTATTCTCTGAGCAGTTTTCAAGTATACGATACAGCATTGTTAACTGCAGTCACTGTGTTGTATGTTTGATCCCCAGATCTTATTCATCTTGCAGTGAAAGTCTGCGCCCTTTGACCAGTAAGCACCCCTCATGAGACAATGTGAGTGAGCTTACACTGTTGCGGTGAACGGGGCTGCTCTTCCCTGCAGTGCACTGGCTTTTCCCTGCAGTGGCTTCCCTCGCTGTGGAGCACAGATTCCAGCTGCTCGGGCTTCAGCATTGTGGTGTGCAGGCTCAGTAGTGGCTTACAGGCTTGGTTACTTCTCAGCACGTGGGGTCTTCTCTGACCAGGAATTGAACCTGTATCTCCTGCATTGGCAGGCGATTCTTAACCACTGGACCACCAGAGAAATCCCCCTTTTCATTCTTAATATTGTTTATGGGTGCTTTCTCTGTTTTTTCTTGATAAATTATGCTTGAAATGTGTATATTTTATTAAATTTTGCAAAGAACCAATTTAGGGTCTTTTTCATTTCGTTATCAGAGTATGTCGTCTGCATGATACTGGAGTTTCTGAGACTAATCTGATCTAGTGGTTGGCTGTTTTTATAACTGTTCCACGTACTGTGCTGTGCTAGGTTGCTTCAGTCGAGTCCCTTTCTTTGCGACCCTATGGACTGTAGCCCGCCAGGCTCCCTTGTCCATGGGATTCTCCAGACAAGACTACTGGAGTGGGTTCCTGTGCCATCCTCCAGGGGATCTTCCTGACCCAGGGATCGAACCTACGTCTCTTATTTCTCTTGCATTGGTGTATATGCTTTGAAAAATTGGCTGTTCTTTAAAGTTGAATGCAGGGTTCTAAACAGCTTTATAAGTTTGAGCTTGTTAATTGTGTTGTTCAAATCTTATTTATTACTAATGTTGCTTTTCATCTGCTTGACATATAAATAAGAGACAGTACATTAAAATCTCCCTGTTTGATTGTGGATGTGGCTACAATTTCAGTAGTGTTTTGCTTTATATATTTTGAGGTTGTTATAGACGCATGTAGGTTTACGATTCTTGCATTTTAATTGTTTCTTATTATGCAACACTGCTCTTTATCTCTATTAGTGCTTTTGCCTCAAAATCTATTTCTCCAGATCTTAATATAGCTGTGTGCATGTGTGTGCTCAATATGTCCAATCCTTTGCAACACAATGGACTATAGCCCACCAGACTCGAAAGTGCGTGGAATATTCCAGGCAAGAATACTGGAGTGGGTGAGTTTCCTCCTTCAGGGGATCTTCCCAATCCAGGGATCAAACCTGTGTCTCCTGCATTGGCAGGTGGGTTCTTTACCACTGTGCCACACGGGCAGCCCTAATACAGCTACATCAGCTTTTAAATTGGCTTTCCCTGTGCCTCCATGGTAAAGAATCTGCCAGCAACGCAGGAAGTGTAGGAGACTTGAGTTTGATTGCTGGGTTGGGAAGATCCCCTGGAGGAGGGAATTGCATCCCACTCCAATATTCTTACCTAGGAGATATCATGAACAGCAGCCTGGCAGGCTACAGTCTGTGGGATCGCAAAGAGTCGGACACGACTGAACATGTATGCAGCTTTTAAATTATTTTCAGTTAAATTTCTCTGACGTAACTTTTTCTGTTTTTTTATTTTAACTTTCTGAGATGCAATCTTTTACTATATGTAGCTGTCTACTCTCCCCACCTCCCATCCTGCCCCAATCTAAGTATCTTTGTTTTTTTAACTGGCAGGATTAGTCCATTTATATTTACTTTGAATACTAATGTATATCTCTACCATCTTATTTTGTGCTCTCTGTTTGCCATATTTTTTCTTTATTTTTCTTTTCCCCCCTTATTCTGCCTTCTATTTTATTGGTGAGATTTCTTTGTTTCCTCCCCTCCCTTTTTGTCCTCAGTGGTTTGGAACACTATTTCTCTGCTTTCAGAAGGTATGCTTAAGTTTTTGTGATGCATGCTTGAACAACCAAAGTCTGAAGTTAGTGAATACCCTTGTCTATGTTGTTGCTGCTCAGTCGCTAAGTCGTGTCCGATTCTTTGCAACCCCACGGACTGCAGCAAGCCCAACTTCCCTGCCCTCACCATCTCCTGGAGTTTTCCCAAGTTCATGTCCAATCAGTGATGCCATCCAACCATTTCATCCTCTGTCACCCTCTTCTCCTTCTGCCTTCAATCTTTCCCAGCATCAGGGTTTTTCCCAGTGAGTCAGGTGTTTGCATCAGGTGGCCTAAGTATTGGAACTTCAGTTTCAGTATCAGTCCTTCCAAAGAGTATACAGGGTAGATTTCCTTTAAGATTGATTGATTTGATCTCCTTGCTTTCCAAGTGATTCTCAAGAGTCTTCACCAGCACCACCGTTTGAAAGCATCAATTCTTCGGCACGCTGCCTTCTATATTGTCCCGCTCTCACATCCATATATGACTACTGGAAAGACCATAGCTTTGACTATACGAACCTTTGTCAGTAAAGTGATGTCTCTGCTATTTAACACACTGTCCAGGTTTGTCACAGCATTCCTGCCAGGAAGCAATCGTCTTCTGATTTCACGGCTCCAGTCACCACTCACAGTGATTTCAGAGCCCAAGAAGAGGAAATTTGTCACTGCTTTCACCTTTCCCCCTTCTATTTGCCATGAAGTGATGGGGCCAGATGCCATGATCTTAGTTTTTTTAATATCGAGCTTTAAGCTGACTTTTTCACTCTCCTCCCTCACCCTCGTCAAGAGGTTCTTTATTTGCTTTCTGTCATTACAGTGGTATCATCCACATATCTGAGATTGTTGATATTTCTCCTGGCAAACTTGATTCCAACTTGTAACTCATTTAGCCCAGCATTTCTCATGATGTGCTCTGCATATAAGTTAAATAAACAGGGTGACAATAAACAGCCTTGTCATACTCCTTTCTCAATCCTGAATCAGTCAGTTGTTCCATAGAGGATTCTAATTATTGCTTCTTGACCCACAGACAGGTTTCTCAGGAGACAGGTAAGATGGTCTGGTATTCCCACCTCTTTAAGAATCTTCCACACGTTGTTATGATCCACATAGTCAAAGGCTTTAGCATAGTCAATGAATCAGAGGCAGATGTTTTTCTGGAATTCCCTTGCTTTCTTTACAATCCAACAAATGTTGGCAATTTGATCTCTGGTTCCTCTGCCTTTTCTAAACCCAGCTTGAACATCTGGAAGTTCTCAGTTCACATAATGCTGAAGCCTTGCTGAAGGGGCTTGCGTAACTCAATGAAGCTATAAGCCATGCCATTCTGGGCCACCCAAGATCGATGGGTCATAGTGGAGAGTTCTGACAGAATGTGATCCCCTGGAGGAGGGACTGTCAAGCCACTCCAGTATACTAGCCATGAGAACCCCATGAACCCTTGTCTATATCCTTTCTCAAACTGTTCATGGGTCTGATCACCACTCACTCCTTCCTACGTTGTCCATGTTATTCTTATCTAGAGATTTAATTTCATATTGTTTTTTTTTCATTTTAAATGAAAGCTGAAACAGATTTATTCAGTAATCTAAAGTAGATTATATAATGCAACCAATTAATTTTATTGAAGTATAGTTGATTAATTCCACATTGTTTTGAATCTCCAAATTAAAATTCTGTAGCATCTAGTTTCCTCACCTCAGGGCTACTGAACTTCAGTTTGTACAGACCTGGCTTTTGGAAATCTCTCTATTTCTTACAACTTGACATTCATTTATGTGTATTTGTGTTTATGGGGAGTGATTGACTAGGTTTCTATTTTGAAATATTATAGAATATTTTACATAAGATTTCTAGAAAGATTTTAGGTGATAGCAGAAAGGGATACCACATCATCTCAGTTTGCCATACTGAAAGGCACTTCGGATTTTTTTGGCATTTATGTATGTCAACTTAGAGAAAACACAGTTTGTCTGTGGATTTTTTTTAACACATATCATATTGTATATGTGATACTGCATCTTCTGTGAATTATAAGCATCTTTGCCATCCATTTCTATACATCAAACGGATTCATTTTTAACTATTGTGGTGTATTGCATAGTATGGACTTAATGTAGTTTATTCAGCTGCATTCTGTTTGATGGACTCTTAGGTTATTTCCAGGTTTTGCTTTTATAGGGGAAACTGAAAAGTCAACATGCATGCTCCCTTTAAGTACGTACCAGTGTTTCCCCAAGGTAGAAGCAAAGACGTGGCATTATTATGTTATAGAATACATTTTTCCTTCTGGTCCCGCCCAAATGCGCTTCAAAGAGGGAATGGCATTTTACATACATTTTAAAATATCCATTTTATACTCCTCTCATAACATATGAATGTATTACCCTTGTCCTGCCAGTACTTGTGATACTCTAACTTGAAAAAATCTGCTAAACTAATGAGTAAAAAATAGTATCTTTTTATTTTGCTTTGCAGTTAGTCCCCTGATGACTAGTGAAATGAAGGATCTTTTAAAATATGATTACTGACCGTTTGTACTTCCTTTTCTGTGAATTGCCTGTTCATATCCTTTGTCCAGTTTCTATTAGATTGTTCTTTTTTTTTTTTTTTCTTATTGACTTGTAAGAATTCTTTATTCATTCTTGGCCCTGATTCTTTGTCTCTTAAAGAGGTTGTCGGTATTTTTAACACATTTGTCCCTGTTCAGAAATTTTGTGGTGTCATCTGTCACACGGAACAATGGCTTATAATGTAGTCAATGTATTAAACTTTGTGTTTATGGTCTTGTGCTTTATTTAAGAAGCAGCACATACCCCAAGCTGTTAACACGTTTTCTAATGCAGTTGTTTTGTGTTTATCTTTTAGAACTTTAACCCATTGGAACTTTTTCCTCGTGGATGGTATAACACTGTGTGAAAAGTTGCTCGGTCGTGTCCGACTCTTTGCGACCCCTGGACTGTATAGTCCATGGGACTCTCCAGGCCAGAATACTGGAGCGGGTAGCCTTTCCCTGCTCCAGGGGATCTTCCCAACCCAGGGATTGAACCCAGGTCTTCTGTACTGCAGGCGAATTCTTTACCAAGTGAGCCACAAGGGAAGCCCTTTTGTAAGGTAAGGATCTAATTTTATTTTTTCAAAATGGGAGGCAGTTTTTCTAATATCATTTATTGAATAGCACATAATTTCCTTATGCATTTGACATTGTATCTTATTAGATTAATAAGCCAATGGACAGACTATCCCTGAATTTTCTGCTCAGTTCTGTTGTCTATTTGGCTTTTCCTACTCCAATGTCATGACATTTTAATTTCTATAATCTTACAAAGTCATGAATCTTGTAGAAAATTATGTTTAATACTTGTCAATTCATATACATCTGCTCTTCCATATTAATTTTAGAATCAGCTTATATAATTCTGTGAACATTGTATTGAGCTGCAATTGATATTACATTGACTTCTTTTTAGAAATTTTATTGGAGTACATTTTATTTACAATGTTGTATGAGTTTCAGATATATAGAAAAGTGATTGTTATACATATAGTCATTCATTTTCAGATTCTTTTCTCCTATAGGTTATCACAGAATATTGAGTAGAGTTCCCTATGCTATGCAATAGGTCTTTGTTGGTTATCTATCTTATATACAGTAGTGTGTATATGTTATGGCTTCCCTGGTGGCTCAGAGGTTAAAGCATCTGCCTGCAATGTGGGAGACCTGGGTGTATGTTAATCCCAAATTCCTGATTTATCCCTCCTCTTGCCACTGTTTTCCCTTCGGTAACCATCAGTTTGTTTTCTATATCTGCAAGTCGATTTCTGTTTTGTAAATAAGTTCATGTGTATCATTTTTTAAAAGCAGATTCGACATATGAGTGATACCATATGATATTTGTCTTTCTCTGCCTGATGTACTTCACTTAGTAGGATAATCTCCAGGTTCATCTGTGTTGCTGCAAATGGCATAGTTTCATTCATCTTTATGGCTGAGTAATATTCCATTGTATATATGTACTACATCTTCTTTATCCATTCTTCTGGATGGACTCTGGTTACCTCCATGTTTTGGCTATTATAGTGATGCAATGAAATTGGGGTGTGTGGGTCTTTTAGAAATATGATTTCCTCTGGATATATGCCTAGGAGTGGGATTGCTGGATCATATGGTAGCTCTATTTTTAGTTTTGTCTTTTTTTACTTTCAACATGTACACTTTATTATATGACAAATATATCTCAATAAAAGGTGTTTAGAAAATTTAATACAAAGAATTGCATGCATAATATAAAGGTGTAGATTATTTTGAAGTCTGCATGTATTTTTAAAATTAATTAATTTATTTTAATTGGAGGTTAATTACTTTACAATATTGTGGTGGGTTTTGCCATATATTGACATGAATCAGCCACAGGTGTACATGTGTCCCCCATCCCGAACTCCCCTCTCACCTCCCATCCCATCCCTTTGGGTTGTCCCAGTGTACAACCCAACCCAGTGTACAACAGGGCTTTGAGTGCCCTGTTTCATGTATCAAACTTGGACTGGTCATCTATTTCACACATGATAATATACATGTTTCAATGCTATTCTCTCAAATCATCCCATCCTTTCCTTCTCCCACAGAGCCCAAAAGTCTGTTCTTTATATCTGTGTCTCTTTTGCTGTCTTGCATATAGGGTCATCATTACCATCTTTCTAAATTCCATATATATGCATTAATATACTGTTCAGTTCAGTTCAGTCGCTCAGTCATGTCCGACTCTTTGTGACCCCATGGACTGCAGCACACCAGGTCTCCCTGTCCATCACCAATTCCCAGAGTTTACTCAAACTCATGTCCATTGAGTTGGTGATGCCATCCAACCATCTCATCTTTTGTCGTCCCCTTCTCTTCCCACCTTCAATCTTTCCCAGCATTAGGGTCTTTTCAAATGAGTCAGTTCTTTGCATCAGGTGGCCAAAGTATTGGAGTTTCAGCTTTAGCTTCAGTCCTTCCAATGAATATTCAGGACTGATTTCCTTTAGGATGGACTGGTTGGATTTCCTTGCTGTCCAGAGGACTCTCAAGAATCTTCTCCAATACCACAGTTCAAAAGCATCAATTCTTCAGAAAGCACTCAGCTTTCTTTATAGTCCAACTCTCACATCCATACATGACTACTGGAAAAACCATAGCATTGACTAGATGGACCTTTGCTGGGAAAGTAATGTTTCTGCTTTTTAAAATGCTGTCTAGGTTGGTCATAACTTTTCTTCCAAGGTGCAAGCATCTTTTAATTTCATGGCTGTAGTTGCCATCTGCAGTGATTTTGGAGCCCAAAAAATTAGAGTCTGTCACTGTTTCCCCATCTATTTGCCATGAAGTGATTGGACCAGATACCATGATCTTCGTTTTCTGAATGTTGAGTTTTAAGCTAACTTTTTCACTCTCCTCTCACTTTCATCAAGAATCTGTTCAGTTCCTCTTCACTTTCTGCCATAAGGGTGGTGTCATCTGCATATCTGAGGTTATTGATATTTCTCCCAGCAATATTGGTGTTTTCCTTTCTGACTTTTCACTCTTTATAATAGGCTCCAGTTTCATCCACCTTATTAGAACTGCTTCAAATGCGTTCTTTTTAATAGCTGAGTAATGTGCATATGTGCCACAGCTTTCTCATCCATTCGTCTGCCGCTGGCCATCTAGGTTGCTTCCATGTCCTGGCTATTGGAAACAGTGCTGTGCTTTAGTTTTTAAAGGAACGTCAATACTATTCTCCCTAGTGGTTGTACCAATTTACACTCCCTTGAAGAGTGTAGGAGGGTTCCTTTTTCTCCACACCCTTTCCAGCATTTATTGTTTGTAAGCTTTTTGATGATGACCAACCTGACTGATATGAGGTGATTCCTCACTGTATCACCTCAGAAAAATGATTCATTTGTAAAATATACTAAATGAAATGTGTTAAAATTATTCCATATATATAGATTACATATTTTTAACTGTATCTAGTAAATCATCCTATTAATGAAATTATTCATATCTTCCATATTTTTACTTCTTTTTGCCTAATTGATTTGACAAAGACAAAGTGATGCAATAATATTAAGGTATCCTATTAAGACTGTAATTTTTCCAGATTTATCATGGTATTTCTAATTGCTTTTGCTTTGTATATTGCTGTTTTAAAAATACCATTAATTAGATTTTTTAATAAAGAAAATGTTAAAGAATATCCCATAATCTCACCATCAACATAATACTTAACAACTCCCCAAACACACTAAAACGCACACATACCCACATGGTGAGGAAATTCAAACTGTACAGAAAGTCAGAAAACAAAAACTCAAATTTCCTGCTTGACTCTCCCTCCTCCCAGAGGTAACCAGTGCTAACAGTCTGGCAAATTTTTTGCTGAGATCACCTTCTTTCCTTCCAGCCTTATTCCACAGATCCTTTTGTTTCTGTATTCCCAGTTATAAACTGAACGTGGGCCCTCTAAGGTGGTCCAGCCTCTGCTGGTGTCTTGGAGCAGGTGTTTTCAGGGCTCCTGTTGCCAAGGCCTCTTGCTCTGAAGCTGCTTAGGCCTGAGAAAGCTGCCTTCTACAGCAGTGCTTCTTAGATATTTGTGTGCACACAGATCCCTGGAGATACTGATAAAACAAAGTTCAGTGGGTCCAGAGGAAGACCTGGGACTCTGCATTTGTAGCAGGCTCCCAGGTAGCACACAAGGTTGGTAGCAAGACCCTGTCTTTTGGCTGCACTTGGGAACCCCCTGAGAAGTTTTATACAATGTGGATGCTGGGGTACCAGCCCCAGAAATCCTGATTTAATCGGTTGGGTTGTGGCCTATACACAGGGCAGTTTGAAAGCTCTCCAGGTAATCCTAACACTCAGAGAAGTGTGAGAACCACAGTTCCTGACCAGCTTTCTTCCTCTTCGGCACACTTTGCTTTTTCTGCAGAATTGCTCTCAGCAGTTGCCTGAGCTTAAGCTGCAATTGAAGCTTCTGTAACCTGTTCCCCTGGGGTCCCAGTGAGATCCAAGGGCTCTCCCATGTGCTTGCAAGGCACAACCTTCGCTTTGGGCTGGTCCAGCCTCAAGGAGACTTCTTTGATCTTCTTCTACAGTCATGGGATCTGTCCCCACAATTCCATGCCCCAGTGTTTGCTTTCTCCTTTCAGCAAGGCACTGTTTTGTCCCCTGGTATCTCCCAGAGTGAAAGACAATGATAGCAAAAAGTTGTAGCTATGCTAAAAGTGTCATTGACCAAACACATACTGCCCCATTTTCACGTCCAGGCTGGGCAATGCTGCCAGTTGTGTTCCATCAGCCAGCATCTAACCTAGGCCTGGCTCCATCTGTCATTATCCCACCTGCCCCCCTGCTTCATGCATCTTTACATCTGCAGTGCCTTCCCTTAGAAAACATGGTTCTCAGGGCCTTCCTGGTGGCTCAGTGATAAAGAATCCTCCTGCCAGTGCAGGAGATGCAGGTTGGATCCCTGGTTCGGAAGATCCCACATGGCGTGGAGCAACTAAGCCTGTGCGGCACAACTTCTAAGCCTGTGCTGTGGAGCCCAGGAGCCGCAACTGCTGAAGCCTGAGTCTCCTGGAGCCTGTGCTCTGCAACAGGAGAAGCCACTGCAATAAGAAGTCTGTGTGTCCCAAGTGGAGAATGCCCCCCATTTGCTGCAACCAGAGAAAAATCTACCCAGCAAGAAAGACCCAGCACAGAAAAAAGTAAATAAATAAGTAAAATGATTTAAAAACAAAAGCATGACGTCCCTGGGTGGCAGCCTCAGCATCACTCGGGAATTGGCTAGAAATTCAAAATCCTCAAGCACCACCTGAACCCTGAGTGTGGGACACGGAAATCAGTGTTTTATCAAGCCCTGCGGGGGATTCTTATGCCTACTCAAGCTTGAGAGCCCTTGCCCAAGACCATCAGTCAGAGGTTGACGGATTTATTTGATCAGGGTTGGTGCTCAAGCGTCACTATCTTGAACAGTTTTCCCAGGTGATTCTAATGTGCAGCCAGGAGTGTGCACCACAGCCTTTGAGAGTTCTAATTCCTTAGATTTATCAGGCCATTCTCTCAGGGGCTAGGCAATAACTTGATCTCCAGCGACAGTGGTCCTATTACCTTGAGATTCACCTTGTGATACTTCTAGTATTTTATGCCGATTAATTCCTCTTCCCTCTTCAATTTGCATGGATTCTCTGTAACTCCTTGGTTTAGATGCTCTTAAGGGGAGAAGTCCCAGTGGCTCCAGTGATATACTATTGTGTGTGTGTGTGTGTGTGTGTTCATGTGCGTGTATATGTGAAGAAGAGGCCGTCTCCTGATCACGTCCTGGATATGACAACCTTAGGGAGACTCATTCTGGTCTCCCTCTGAGATCGTGCTTCTCTTCTCTGGTAAGTTTCTTCAGGCATCGTTTCTGGTGTAGTCAAGGCATGGGCCTTCCTCTAATGCTGTCTTTACGTTTCCTTTTCGTATCCATCTATTCTGCCTTCAGGATCACATTTGCTGTCTCATATCCATCTAGTTCTTGAAAGTGAAAGATGCTCAGTCATGTCTGACTCTTTGTGACCCCGTGGACTATACAGTCCATGGAATTCTCTAGGCCAGAATACTGGAGTGGGTAGCGGTTCCCTTCTCCAGGGGATCTTCCCAACCCAGGGATTGAACCCAAGTCTTCCACACTTCAGGCAGATTCTTTACCAGCTGACCAGCAGGGAAGCCCAAGAATACTGGAGTGGGTAGCCTATCCCTTCTCCAGCAGATCTTCCCGACCCAGGAATTGAACTGGTGTCTCCTGCATTGCTGATGGATTATTTACTAGCTGAGCTACCAGGGACTCCATCTAGTCTAGTCTGGTCCCAAGGTCTTAATCTTTCTCTTCCTCCAGCTTAGTGGGGCTGTTTTAAATTCTTTCTTTTTTCCCACTGCTCCTGATCTGATAGTTTGTCTGGGGATACTTCTATCTGTATACCTCAGTTTTCTGGACAACTTAGTTCTGAGAGACAGAGTCCTCCAAGAGCAGGCTTCTTTAACTCCTTCTGTAGTCTTGAATTTGCAATAATTTTTGAGCTTCTTCTCTATGAACTTAAGAAGATAACACCTCTCTTTTAAACAGATTCCCCTTCCCTTTTTATTTGTATATTAATAAAATATGCTGTTCTTCTTAGAGTAAGTCCTCAATTTGGATCTCTAAAATTCAAGGCCATGATATTTCAGAGCCAACTTTAGACCACATGGTGGGGTACGTGACCCCTAAGAGCCTATGCAGAAGCCACATAAATACACAGCTTTCTTCAGCCCTAAGTGTACCAGCAGATAACATAAAACCACTTGGGGTTTTGGCAGCCTACCTACACTATCTATCTCAGCCTCATACTAATAGTATAAAGGTGAGGGCTCACACATGTGCATTCATATAGCATGCATGGAACTTGAAAGAAAGTGAAAGTGAGAGTTGCTCAGTTGTGCCCGACTCTTTGCAACCCCATGGACTATCTAGTCCATGAAATTTTCCAGGCCAGAATACTGGAGTGGGTAGCCAGTCCCTTCTCCAGGAGATCTTTCCAACCCAGGGATTGAACCCAGGTCTCCCGCATTGCAGGCAGATTCTTTACCAGCTGAGCTACCAGGGAAGCTGAGCCATACATGGGACTTTGGTGCAGGATAAATTTTATTTAAGAAACAGTAAAAGCAAAAAGTAATTGTTCCCTTACTGTCTAAAACGTCAGTTTGGTAGGCTGAATAACGTCCTCCCAAGATGCTCCTGCCTTAGTTTCCAGCACCTGTGACTCTGTTACCTCACATGGTAAAAGGGACATTGCAGATGTGTTAAGTGATGGATCTTGGGATGGGGAGATTAGATCATCCCAGTGGCCCTAGATGCAATCCCAAGGCTCCCTATGAGAGGGAAGTTCAGGGCAAAGAAAAGCTGATGCAGCAACAGAAACAGAGGGAGAGAAATTGGCAGATACTACACGGCTGGTTTTGAAGATGGAGGGAGGGATCATGAGCCTAGGAAAACAGGGGGCTTGTAGAAGCTGGAAAAGGGAGGGAAGCAAATTCTTCCTGGAGCCTCTGAAGGGAGCACAGCTCTCACAACACCTCAAATTTTGGTCCAGTGAAACTCATTCTGGACTTCTGATCTCCAGAACTACAAGAGAGTAGATTTGTGCAGTCTTCAAACATTAAGCTTGTGTTAATTTCTTAGAACAGCAATCAGAAACTGATACAGTCTATATAAGGATATGCTATGCTATGCTAAGTCACTTCAGTCGTGTCCAACTCTGTGTGACCCCATAGACAGCAGCCCACCAGGCTCCCCCGTCCCTGGGATTCTCCAGGCAAGAACACTGGAGTGCATTGCCATTTCCTTCTCCAGTGCATGAAAGTGAAAAGTGAAAGTGAAGTCCCTCAGTTGTGTCGGACTCTTAGCAACCCCATGGACTGCAGCCCACCAGACTCCTCCGTCCATGGGATTTTCCAGGCAAGAGTACTGGAGTGGGGTGCCATTGCCTTCTCCAATATAAGGATAACTATACTTTTTCTCCTCTATAATAAAAGCGTCACCCTGCAATACCTGTCCACTGAGAACCCACAGCCTAGTGTGTGTGTGCATATATATCCTAAGAGCAACCACATGAGTCACAGCCTGTTATTATCCTCATTTTCTTGATGAGGAAACTGAGGCTCAGGGAGGCTAACAGTTTGCTTGAGGTCATGGAGCTAAAAAGTGACAGAACTGGGGTTCCACGTTCACGTTTACCTCCACTGCTAAAGTAAGCGGCGGGAGGGACAGACAGATCGGAGCAGACCGCGATCTTTGCAAACATACTGCTTCCAGATAGCACAGGAGAACAAAGATCAGCTAAAAGCATGTTTAGTCTTGTGTGTGACCCTGAAAAGATGCAGGCAGCGTGCCTCTTGGCTCTGGTTGGCTGAATTGTAAAGAAGCACTGGGGCAAGGGAAAAAAATAACTTTTTATAGTATATTATAGTTGATTGTCTTAGATATGTGACGTACATGCATATTTTCAAAAACTATTTCATAGACAATTAACATTATGGGTGAATGAACATTAAATGCAATGTGATTTTATGCCAAGATTTTGGCTATTTTTTACGCATTTAACAAACAGTAGCATCTTCTCGCCATGCCCTCCCCTCATGGTAGCAGTGATTGTCCAAATGCTGCCGAGACACTGGGTCTTGGCCAAGACCTGTTCACTGATGCATCCTGGTTTAGAGGAAGTGTAGTCAGTGTCTGACACTTTCCAGGATTTAAAAGAGTTCCCCTTAAAGAGAAAACAAAACGGCCACAAGAAAAAACAAATCAGGTGTGTGGCCCCATAGAGAACAGTGGCCAAAATGTCTGTAATGTTATATTGTGAATTAGCCCCCTAACTTTCAAACTTTAAAAATAAGAGATAGAGTAATGAAATACCTTTACACTTTGTGCTTTTTTAAAAAATGAGGCAAGTCAAGTTTATCAACATAACACCATCTACTAAAATAATTTTGAGTTTCCAGCCAATTCATTTAGCAGGAGTATGTTCACTGGGTTCCTGAGTGGACCCCACATGACCCTCCTCCAGAAACAAGGGCAGCCCTGTGTTGGAGCTCTAGTGAATGCTGGACTGGGGAGCAGGGGGTGGTCAGCTTTCCTTTCTCTTTTTCCCATCTGCCTTCAAAATCATGGTCTGTGTAGCACTCTGTAAGGCAGGAGGGCCCCAGATTAGGAGAGCTAACCTGAGAGCAAGCCATCTCGCCATACATGAATCTTGGGTAGTTCAGGACGAAGGTCAGCCTGAAACATTGCAACTGAAAACAAAGTCTCGTTATAGAAAAACAGATCTGACATTCTCACTCCTCTTCAAAAAATCCTTCTATGGCTTCATGTGGCTCTAGGGAAAAATTTTACCTGTTGATGATGGCCTGTGAGTCTCTGCTGGGTTGGTGCCTCTTCCCCTCATTTCAAACCACCTTCCGATTTCTTTTTTTTTTTTTCAATTGAATTTAGAAATTTATATCAAAATTCATGTATGTGATTTAAAACAATAGTCCCTAACCTTTTTGACACCAGGGACTGGTTTTGTGGAAGACAGTTTTTCCACGGACTGGGACGGGGGAGGGGGGAATGGTCTTGAGATGATTGAAGTGCATTATATTTATTGTACACTTTATTCCTATTATTATTACATCAGCTCTACCTCCGATCATCAGGTATTAGATCCCAGAGGTTGAGGACCTCCGATTTAAAGAATCAAATAGCAGCGAAGGTTTATAACAAAAAAAATGGTCCCTACTGCATCTTTAATTTCTCCCTTCTAAGAAACAACTTTGAACTTTGCGTAATCTCTTTGCTATTTGCCATCATACTTCAAGACAACTATGTACATTGCTAGTTTTGCTTTACAGAAAAGGCTATTGACTTTCTGGTAAGAAAGATGAAGATTTAGTTCTCTTACATCATACCACACACTTCTCTTCCCATTCTTCTAACATAGTTCCATCACAATTTTTGACAATTCGATATCCATATAATTAGGACTATGTAAATATTGGTCACAGTTGAGCTGGATAGTGCTATTAATGCATTCTTATCTTGTTCAATTTTTGTTTTTCCCAGAGTTAATAATTTGCCTGGTTTTCTATGATTCCTCACCACTTCAGCCTCAAACTTGCCAATGAACTATTAAAAACCCTTCCCAGTATGGTCATTCTCCAGGTAATCCAGCTTTTTTCCTCCCCTGGACACAGTCCTGCTGCGGCCTTCCACATGACTGCCGCAGTTCAGGGCGACTTGTCTCAAGGTCTTGCTGGTATTCACTGTCCTCCTGATACACTTGGTTCCCATCATTCCAGGTCTCCCCTTGGTCTTTCTGTGCATCTCACATCCCGTATCCCATGCCCTCATCTTTCCTAGTTTCCTCCCTTGTTTAGCTGTAGCATGTCTTCCAATGCTGCTAAGTCACTTCAGTCGTGTCCGACTCTGTGCGACCCCATAGATGGCAGCCCACTAGGCTCCCCGTCCCTGGGATTCTCCAGGCAAAAACACTGGAGTGGGTTGCCATTTCCTTCTCCAATGATGTCTTCCAATAGCCTCCTGAAAAGAAATACAGAGAAGCTAATATTTTTTTTAAAATCTCGCACATCTGAAAATGTGTTCATTTTTCAGTTAATTGATAACCAGGTAAGATTTAGAATTCTTGGTTGAAAAGTGTGTCCCTTATAATATGTAAGTCTTTGTTCCATGTTTTCTAGCTTCCAGAGTTGTTTTTTTTTTGGGAAGTTCAATTCTCTTCTGGTCCCCAGTTCTTTGTATGCAGCTTTCTTCCTTTCTGGAAGTTATGAGGGTCTCTCTTTATTTTTGATGTTCTAAAATTTCACAGTAACGTGCCTAGTTGAGAGTCTTTTTTTCATTGGGATGGGGTGTTTCCTTTCAATCTATAAGTTCATGTCCTGCAATTCTGGGGAATTTTCTTATAGTATTTCTTTGATAATGCTCTTTTCTATCTCTCTTCTCTTTTTCTAGAACATCTTTTGCCATTATTCTAGATGTCTTGCACTGATGTCATTTCTTCTCTATTTCTTGATCTCTGATTAGTTATATGTTGGATCTCCTGGGTTGATCCTCTGATTTTCTCATTATCTTATTTTCTATTTGAAAGAACTTCTTTGTATCTTTTATTCAAATTCCTGGGTTTAATCTTAACTTTTTCTTCTAACCCTTTCATATTCTCTCAATATTCCCTTTAAAAATACACACATAACATTCTAATCTTGTTTTATAGCTGCAATGCCATCTCTTATATTTCAGAGAAAATTATTTATAGGTGTTTACTTAAATGTTTCCCTGATCCCTGTGCTATCTCTCTTTCTCCTAGTTGCCTTTCCCTGTTCTCCTGAATCTTTTGTCTCTCGTCTTTCATTCTAGAGTTGTCTACAAATATTTGGTGAGAGATGACTCACTCAACATATTTCAAAGTGTTGTATAAAGAGCTGAGTGGAAGCTCTTTACACATGGCAACCCACTCCAGTACTCTTGCCTGGAAAATCCCATGGACGGAGGGGCCTGGTGGGCTGCAGTCCATGGGGTCGCTAGGAGTCAGACACGACTGAGCGACTTCACTTTATTTTTTCACTTTCATGCACTGGAGAAGGAAATGGCAACCCACTCCAGTGTTCTTGCCTGGAGAATCCCAGGGTCGCACAGAGTCGGACACGACTGAAGCGACTTAGCAGCAGCGGCAGCAGCAGGGGTCACCCAAGGGTCATTAGGCTGACACTGTTTCACTGGAGGGACTTGGAGGGTCTCTGTAGACCTGTTCCTTTGTGCCAGGCACTTGCAAAAAAAAAAAAAAAAAAAAAAATCCAACTTCCTGACCTGAAGGGAGAAGGAGGCATGGAGACAGCCCTCCGTCCAGCTGCCAGCATCCTGTAGGCAACCTAGGGAGACAGAGGTCTGGGCCTCATCTTGGCTGAGCTAATGCCCCAGGTCCAAAGTCTTCCTGTCACCTTCTGAGAGGGTGAGCTTCTTGTCTTCAGCAGTAGGAGGTGTGGTTGGTCCTCTGGCTGAATGAGGCCCCTCCCACTCTCTCATGCTCCTCCCTCCCAGCTGCCTTCAGAAGCAGCCAGCTTCCCACCCCTGAGCCCATCCCAGGCCCGTGGGGCTACTTGGTTTGCCCCTAGTTCCCCTCACCCCATCCTGTAGACTCTCCTTTCAGTTTTGCCTACTCTGCAAGTCAATTACCATTATCCATCTTCTTTCTAGCTCCCAAAATTTGGTTAATAGACCTTGTCTGCTTTTGTCTTCTCTCCTGTTCTCTTTGTCCTATGAATTTATACATCTTTACATTCTATTTAAGCCCATGTTGGTTAGGTTTCAGGAGTGAATGGGAATAAACACATTTTCTACCACCACCCACTTTATTTATCTTTCTCTGTGACCATTTTCTTTGCTTGAGCCATCTCTCTCTCTGATGTGCTAAGTTCCTTCCTGCCCCTGGGCCTTTGCACATGCTGTTCCCTCTCCTGGAGCACTCTGCTTCTCTCTCACCAGCTTGTCCGCTGGCTAACTGTGACTGAGCAAACATGTCTCAACTTGAAAGTCGCCCCCACAGAGGGACTTCCCCAACACGGGCTTTCTAGCTACTTCAAGCAGCTCTAGGGGCTCCTCCTGCACAAACCAGAGCTGCTTCCTCTGGATCTTCTGTGACGTCCCCGCTCCACGCTCCGCCCAGACTCCAGAGGTTTTCAGAAAGAGGGAGAAAAGAAAGGAGGAGAGCTTCCTTCCAGAGCCCCCTCCGGCCCGGCTGCAGCCTCATCCACCCTCTGACCTTGTGTCCGCTGCCCTGAGGGGCTTAGCTGGTCTCTGGGATCCCTCCCAGCTGCTGGTCAAGAGCCATGGTCAGCTGACACACACATCCCTTTGTTCTCTCGGCCTGCCCCTCGTCGGGGACTTTTTACTACCTGCTTGCTTTCTCTGCTCCGTTATTCAGGGTCTGTGTCTCCGAGGCTCTCTGGGTCTCCATCTCAATGTCTCTCTGGGTCTCTATCTCAGTGTCTGTCTGTCCCGTTCCCACTCTGGCCCTTGTTCTCTCTCCACTGCTCTCTCTCCCCCTCTCCCCTGCCCCTCCACCTTTTCTTCTCCCATTTTCTCTCCCTGTGTCTCTTCCTGTCCACCCACCTCATTTTCCCTTTGTCTTTCTGCACATCCCTCCTGCGCTGTCTCTGGCTCCCACTCTGAGAACGCCCCTTTCTCCCTGGCACCCACACACTCAGAGGGCTCTTCAGGGTCCCTGCCTTGCCTCTCTCTGGGTGCCTGGGTGGTAGGGGCCTTCCTGCGGTGGGGCCCCAGGTGTGGTGGCCTTCCTGGTGGCCAGCCGGACCGCCGGCTGTCTAACACTCTTGTAAGGTTACTATTTATCTAGTGCAACCAAAGTTGGCACACACATCTGGCGCCTGGTACTTAGTGCAATTATTTATGATTTCCACCAAGATTTAAAAGCTCATCGCCGGCCTTGTAATGCGGTAACTGATTGTGCTGCTAATGTAATTAAGAAAAGATTATGATGTCCACGTGGCGTACCAGATGGTGGCATTCATAGTAATCGGCGTGCACAACTGGCAGACAACTGCACAAGGGCAGCCGAGCGCAGGCAGCTGGAGACCAGCGTCTTCCTCCAGCCACTTGGAGGGGAGGGGAGGCTGCTGCGGGTGCTGGTCAGTGCAGGGTGGGGAGGGGAAGAGGAGGGGGCGAGGAGGACTGGAGGTGCGAGAAGGGGTCCGTCTCGCCTGATCTGCTCCCTGAAGTTGGTCTCTTTGTTACTACTCCCCCCACCCCCTGAAACACAAATACACTGAAAAGTTTTACTTGTATATGGACAGGCACACACAAACAGAAAAACACACTCAGACTGCCATAAGTAAGGGATTCTCTCCTTCCTTTATTCAAAACTTTTGATTAAGCGACTCCTTCTGCTAAGTCCTGGATCTGTATTGATGAAGCAGACATGGTATCCTTCCTTGCAGAGCTCAACAGACTTAGAATAGGGATAAACATCCATCAAAGAACCACAGGAATTAGACATGAAATTGAGTAGAGTTCTGTGTTACTATTCAGAGGCTGGTGGTGAGATGAGGGCTTCCCCAGGGCATTTGACCTGGTCCGGGGGGCCCAGGAAAAGCTTCTCTGAAGAAGTGATAACTAAGGTGTCATCTGAAGAGTAACCAGGTGATGAGAGGAGAGAAGGATGCTTCAGCAGAAGGAACATGCGCAAAGGCCTGGGGGTTGGAGGAACCATGGCAAACACACGCATCTAAAAGTAGGCCAGTGGCCAACAACAGCCAAGGCAACTTGAGGAGGAGAAATGAAACTGGATGCCAAGATTCTTAATGAAGCTGTAGGAATTCAGGCAGTGTGGTATTAGCACAAGGAAGAACAGACTGACCCATGGAACAGAGGCGAGAGCCTGGAAACAGAGTGGTACACACAGGCGCACCGTATTTATGACAAAGATGACACTATAATCCAGTGGGAAGGAGGAGGTCTTTTCTATAAATGGTGCTGGGCCAATTCACTACTCACACGAGAAAAAGCTTGTCTCAACTCCTACCTCACATTATACACAAAAATCAACTCCAGACTATTTGCAGAGCTAAATGTGAAAGGTAAAGCAGCACAGCTTTTAGAAGAAAACCTTGGAACAGGCAAATATGCCTTAAACAGGACACAAAAAGGCTAACTGAATAAGACAAAAATTATAAGTTGAACATAGTAAACCCGAGAAATTCTGTTCCTAAAAAATACCAGCAAGAGAGTGCCAAGCTAACTAAAAGACAGGGAGGAGACAGTCACAATTCACATATTTCACAAAGAACTTGGATTTAGAATATATATTTTTCAATGCCTACAATCAATAGGAAAACAAAACAGGCAACCCCACTCTTTTTTAGATTGCAACAGATTCCTTACAAATGAAGATGTTCAAAAGGCCAGAAAACATATGACAAGGTGCTCAACTCCACTAGTCAGCAGGGAAACACAAGCTAAAATTAGGAATGGCTAAAATTAAGAAGTCAAAGTATCAAGTATGGACGATGTTGTCAAGAACAGGAGGTTTCATGCACTGCAGGCAGGATATAGATGGGTACTTTGGCGGATTGTTGGTTATTATCCAATAAAAACAGTATATTCTTGAAATGGAGCAGGACCGTATGGTTCTTGCCCCCCAGCCATGTCCTCTGCCTGCCTTTTGCCTGTAGAAAACTTTAGCCAAAGAATAAGTTTAATCAGAGAAGTGAGAAATGCAGAAACAAGGAAAACAGTCAAAGGATACTGAAAAATAATGATGCAGTCATTAAACATAGTCAAGGACCTCTAGTTCTTTCTCAAGGGCTATAGGTAATATTCTGAACCATATCCTGTGAGCTGTCTTACAGACACCAAAACACCAGGTGGAGAAGTGAACTACATGGTGACCTGACTGCACCCAGGACATGAGCTGCCACAATTCTGAGAACTGACCTCAAAGAAATGGGAACAAATGGACCCTGGAACTGAAGATTAACTGTACCTAAAACATTCAAGATGATGCTGGTGAGACCACTCATGACCAATCTGAAGATGACTGTTAAAGACGACTGTGCTGTTCCCGCATGTAACGCCCCCTCCCCAACTCTGTCTGTTAAAGCTCTCACCCCATGCTTGTCGGCCTTTGGACATATGTCTGCCATCCTCTCCTCCCAGTTGCGGCATCTGAAATATAGCAAACTTTCCTTTCCACCAACCTGGCCTGTTTGTTGGCTTTTGAGCAGTGAGCAGCTGGACCACACACACATACTCTTTTGACGACATTCTCACCAGTGACCCAGCAGTTCCACTTCGGGATGTACAGACATACACCACACTAAACGTTTCCCAAAGACATGTGCTGCGTTGTTCATCGGCGCACCACCCATAAGAGTCCAAGCCTCAAAACTGCCGAAATGCCTGTATATACCAGAATGGATACAGTTATCAATAGATAAATTTGGTGTATTTTTACATTGGGATACTATACAAAAAGGCAAATAAATGAGTGACTGAAACATTCGATGTGGATGAATCTCACAGATATACTTATGGATGAAAGCAGACAGAACAAAGGTATAGGTACTAAGGACTTCCCTGGTGGTTCAGTGGCAAAGACTCCCCAGTCCCAACGCAGGGGACCTGGGTTTGATCCCTGGTCAGGGAACTAGATCCCACATGCAGCAACTAAAGATCTCGTGTCCCACAGCTAAGACCCAGTGCAGCCAAATGAATAAATTAAAAGAAAATATTTTTTCTTAAAGATGGTGTATTGAGCATGTGCATTTATCTCTTCTTTTTCTCCTAAGATGCCACCAAGAGGAGTGCAAAGAGGTAAAAAGGATATTCACTTACAGAGATTACAGGAACCGGGAGAAGAGATATCCTGGGCTAAACCTTTCACTGAATTTCTGGAAGCCAAAGGGTAGGTGGCGAAGATATACGCTCTCAGGAGGAACTGTGGTTTCAATGCAATGCATAGTCTCTCCTTCCAAAACAGTTTAATCCCACACAACTTGGGAGAAGCCTGGTCTCAAAGACATGCATGCAGAGGAAGATGGGAGGCTTAAAACAAGGAGATTCATTGGAAGCTGGTAGGAGAAGCCGTCGATTTCTATACCTTCCTGCCCTACTCCTGCACATACACAATGCACAGAATAAAGACTGTCAAGTAGCAAAGACTCTTAAGAAATTAAGCATTGAATCGCTCAAATGAAAAAGTCAGTAGAATTAAAAGATGAATGCAATGAAATCTCCCAGAACATAAGACTGAAGAAAAAGAGGCAGAAAATATGAGAAGAAAATAAGAAAAATAAAGGATTTGTTTAAGGGTTTCAATAACTGACTAATGGTAGTTTTTTTGGGGAAAAATTAGTTTCCAAAAGTGGGTAGAAGAAAGAATTAACAAATAAATAATAGAAGAAATTTTCCTACAAATGAAGAACCTGAGTATACGGAACAGACAGGCCCACTGAATACTTGATGAAAATAAATACATCAAGATCCATTTATAGGGGCTTCCCTGGTGGTCCAGTGGCTAAGACTCTGAGCTCCCAACACAGGGGGCCCAGGTTTGATCCCTGGTCAGGGAACTAGATCCCATGTGCTGCAATGCCACAACTAAAGACCCCATGTGCCACAACTAAAGATCTGCATGCTGCAACTAAGACCTGACGAGCCAAATAAATATTTTTTAAAAGATGCATATATAGACACATCGTCTGGAAATGTCATAGAGCCACAAATAGAAGCTATTAAAAGCTTCGAGAAGCAAAAATACATGCTGCCTAGAAAGGGCTGAGTACCAAAATGGCATCAGATTTTCTCCTAGCAACATTAAATGCAATATTTCCAATATCAAAATTTTGAGGGAAATTATTTTTGACTCGCATTTATATGCCCAGCCAAACCGCTGATCAACGGGAAGTTAGAAGAAAGATTGTCTCAGAAAGTTTACCTCCAGCACACCCTTTTTAAAGGGACTACTTGAGAATGTGCTCCAGTAAAATAGTAGAATAAATCAAGGACAAGGAATGCATAGTGTCCAAGAAAGGTGGGACCAACTCAGAAAGACAGTGGAGAAATTCCAGCAGAGAAGCAACACAGCAATCCACACTGAAGATGGAATCTTCTGGAAAGGGATGCTCCAGGGAGTAGCAAAACACAAAACTGGACGGGATGCCTGAAAACAATGAAAATACAGCCATGGCCAACAGCACTAGTGGGAAGGGCAGGTGGAGTTTCTTGGAGGGGGAAATGGTATTCAAAAAAGAAAGTGCTTCTAAGAATAATCTACTACTTGACTCTGCAGTGAACAGCATTTCCGTTGTGTTTTCTGTGAGCTAAACCCTCACCTATCACAGCAGGAATTCAATGAATGTCGAAGATTTATAAGAAACAGAAATGGAAGCATATTATTGGAAAGCATCAGAGCTGCTGTAAAGAATAGCTACAGGAGCTGAAAGTCTGCCCTGGGATAAGGGCTAGGGGCTCAGGGTACAGAGAGGGTGGAGAGCCATTGTTTTAAACCACAGCATATAATACTTGGGTATAATTTTTTTAAATTGCTGTTTCACTCTGGTTGCAGAGTGGAAATCTGATTGGGGGAGGTCAAATGCAGGGAGACTGGTTAGAAAAGTGCAGCAGCACAGGCCAAAACAAAGGTTTATTGGACTGGATCGGTGGCAGTGGGAGTGGGGAGGAGATGATGGATAGAAAACTCTATTAGGTCACATTGACAGGACTTGCAGGGTGTTCAATAAAAGAGTGAGAAGGACAGGAATGACACCTGGTTTCATGCGTCTATATTTGAGTGGACAGTGGAGCCATCTGCTGAGAATCCTGGCCAAGAACTAGGTCATTAGGAGAGTGTAGTGAGTTCAGTTGGACACATGTTGAATCCGAGGTGCTTTGGGGCCATCGAAGAGATGTTAGGTGGACAGTTGTAAACATATCTCTGAGCTCAGGTCAAATATCCAGGGATAGGCAGTGACTGAAGCCATTAATACAGATAAGACCTTTTGGGGGACACAGTAAGGTCCAGTTACACTGGAGGATTGTGTAAACAAGAGAGAAGTAACTGATGGTGTAAGGTTGACATGAAGTCTCCAGTTAGATACATCTAGCCCAGAAGACATAGATGTATCAACATGGGCACAATGTCCTTACAGGCTCATAATAACTCAGAGGCTCAAAATTGCCTCCTTTGTTGTTGTTGTTCAGTCACTAAGTCATGTCTGACTCTTTTGCAAGCCCATGGACTGTAGCCCCTCAGGCTCCTCTGTCCATGGGATTTCCCAGCAAGAAATACTGGAATGAGTTACCATTTCCTTTTCCAGGGGATATTCCTGAAACCACTGTCTCCTGAATTAGCAGATGGATTCTTTACCACGGAGCCACCAGGGAAGGAAGCCCAGATTACCCCTTA
This sequence comes from Bos javanicus, assembly GCF_032452875.1. Lineage (NCBI taxonomy): Eukaryota > Metazoa > Chordata > Mammalia > Artiodactyla > Bovidae > Bos > Bos javanicus. Next base: position 96,805,910 of record NC_083878.1, read on the forward strand.
TTTCACACTGAAGTCAGAGAGTTCAAGTTCCTATCTGTCAGGCTGTGGGGTGTCTCCCCCAGTATTTCCAGGGGGGCCCAGGCAGATTCTCCTGGGTCGATAGGCAATGAATGAAGCCACCCTTACCAGTATTCCCAGCCCCTGTGACTCTGACCTCCAACTTTGGCCGTTCACACCCATTTCTATCCTGGGTGTGATAGAAATGGGAAATGTGTTATTTTCCCCAAACAAAGGTTATTGCATGAGCAGACTTATTGAAGGTTTGGAGCAGTGAGCACAGTTACAGAACATAGCAGGAAGCAAATGGAAGCTCAGGATTAGACAGCACCACTTCTAGAAGACCAGCAGCCATATCTCACCATAGGGAATTTGCACTGGCCATGGCCTTCTGTGGAATCCCTGCCTTGGTCCCGTGGGGTCCTCTTCCCACTCACCAGCCTTTCCTTCCACCTCCTTTTGGTTTGTATCTGTGCCTCTCACCCCCTGCCTCCCAGGCTGCCCCCAGAAATTCTGCTGGGAAATTCAGCTCTCTCTTTGTTGCACGCTTTGCCTTCCAGGGCTTGCCAGGCCACTTACAACACCTAAGGGAACTAACAATATACTTTTCGAAGCAAAGACCCTTCTCCCCTGAGATGAATTATGTGCATCCCCTACAATGGTAAACTGACTGCCTGCTGTTCAGTCTTTAAAAAACTCGAACTCACACACACTCACATGCAGACAGGCAGAGCGACTTTGACATTCATTCACATACACACATGCTTATGCGCTCACCAACAATCATATACTCATTTGTGGATGCGAGCACACACTTACAGCTGCAGGTCCACACTGTGTGCACACACTTTCATACAGGCTTGGACATGCAGATGCACTTAAGGCTTTTAACAGCACCCAGCGGTCAAGTCTGAAGCCCAGGTTAATCCCACCCTGTGTGTGTGTGCATGTGTCTGTGTGTACATGGGTCTGCCCTTTGCTGCTCTGGTCATTGAGCTGTCCTAAGGGAATGTTCTGTTCTTGGACAGGTGCCTGGCACCTGGGGAAGAGCCATCTCCTTTGACCAGAAACTAGAAAACTGAACTGATGAGCCTAAGGGTACTGGGACTGGGTTCTGAAGCAAGACCTTGTCATAATATCACCGAGGCAGTCCCCATCCTGAGCACATAGCCAGGAATTTGTGGCTCTGGTGGGTGGAAAAAAATGGTCCCCCCAAAATGTCCACATCTAAAACCTGTGAATGTGTTACATTACATGACAAAGGGCATTGCGTGTGATCTGGCTAAGGATCTTGAGATGAACTGGGTGGGCCCAGTGTAACCACAATAGTTACAAGGAAAATAGGGAGAGGGGAGAGTCAAAGGAGATACACAATAGAAGCAGAAGGCAAGATGAGGTGATATTGACTTTGAAGAAGGAAGTGGTGATGAGCCACGAAAGGCAGACAGCTTCTAGATGCTAGAAAAGGCAAAGAAAAGATTTACCTTGCTTTGTAGCTATTAAAATATACAGTAAAGCTATTAGAGGGCTTCCCACGTGGCATAGTGGTAAAGAATCTACCTGCCAATGCAGGAGACACAGGAGATATGGTTTTGATCAATGGGTTGGGGAGATCCCCTGGAAGAAGAAATAGCAACTCACTCCAGTATTCTTACCTGAGAAATCCCATGGCCAGAGGAGGCTGGCAGGCTACAGTCCACAGGGTTGCAAAGGAGTAGGACACAGCTTAGCAACTAAACAACAACAAAGCTATAGAGTCTGATAGTACGGTAATGATATAGGGTTATCGGATTGACAGAAAACTCTGGAACAGAAAAAAGAGTCCAGAAATATATCCCACTATATGTAAGAATTTAATACATAATAAATGTTTTACTCTCAGTGAGAAAAAAAATAAGATTAATTGGTAAATGATGCTGGACGGAAAAAAGCACCTATCCAAGTAAGAAAATGGAGTTGAATCCTCATCTCATACCATATAATAAATTAAAACCAAATTGATTAATAAGGCTTAAATGAAAAAATAGAATATAAAAGTCTTAGGGGGAATTTTAGATGAATACATGTGTAATTCCTCCCTGGTGGCTCAGTGGTAAAGAACCCACCTGTCTATGCAGAAAACCTGGGAAATCCCTGGGTCGGGAAGATCCCCTGAATAAGAAAATGGCCACCCATTCCAGTACACTTACCTGGGAAATCCCATGGACAGAGGAGCCTGGTGGGCTACAGTCCATGGGGTCACAAAGATTTGGACACAACTTAATGACTAAACAAGAACGTGTAAATCAGGGATTGTAGTCCAGTAGCGGGGGAGAAGAGTGCATTTTTATCTATAACAGGAAATACAGAGTCTATTTCAAAGGAAGATAATCATCTTTTATTATGTAAAATTTAATTTCACCCAGCTAATTTTTAAATTTTAGATATTATATGCCTTGGTTCTAGAATCCTCATTCGCTTATTCTGATAGTTTATTTCTCTGCTGAGGTATTCTACTTAATCATTCATTCCTAGCATATTTTCCTTCATGTCCTTGAACATAGTTACCACAGCTGCTTTAAAATTCTCGTCTCTGAATCCCAAGATCTGGCTCACCTTGAAATTGGTCTCCATGATTGCCTTTTCTCTTGAATATGGTTCACATTTTCCTATTTCCTCCCATGTCTGGTAATTTTGGATTATATTCTGGATACTGTATTAGTGACTCTGGGTTCTTTTATATTGCTCTGAAAGAGTGCTGTTTTTCTATTTCACCAGGGAGTTCACTTGACTGAACTCAAACTCAAACTCTAAAATCTGTTCAGTTATTTTAGCCACAGTCAGACTTCTAGGAGTTTCCCCACTTAATTCATAGTTAAAAACAAACAAACAAACAAACACTCCAAGGCTTGGATGAAGTTTATAAGCAGAATCGGAACACCCTCTCCATGAATTTCTCTGTCTGGGATTTCCTCCTTTACGTTCCAGCTACCATGGAAGCCCTCAGTTTTGTTCTTTGATCCCTCCTCAAGTTAAAAAAATAATAAATAAGACCCTGATGCTGGGAAAAATTGAAAGCAGAAGGAGGAAAGGGCAGCAGTAGATGAGATGGTTGGTTGGTATCACTGTTTCAATGGACATGAACTTGGGCAAACTCCAGAAGATGGTGAGGGACAGGGAAGCCTGGCGTGCTGCAGTCCATGGGGTCACAAAGAGTCAGACATGACTTGGTGACTGAATGACAACACAAGTGAAAATGCAGATCTCTATCCGATTTTTAGCCAAGTCATGTGGCACTGCCTGGGGCCTGCTCTTAGGCACAAATATCTTACAATGAGAAATTCATTCACTGTTGTCCCTTTCTTTCAAGTGTCACACTCTCCAGTTTCTGCCAGATTTTGATTGTTTTCAGTGCCTTTACGTAGCCTTTTAAATATTTTGCCCAGAATTTATCATCGTTGTCTGTCAGATAATCTTTTATAGGGTATTCTGTCATTATCAGATGTGAAACTTTCTGACCACATAAAATTTAAACTATTTTAGATGGATAAAGATACTCATAAACAAAGTTAAAAGACACACACTAAGTTGGAAAGATTATATTTACTGTGTCCATGACAGATAGAGTTAATTTCTAGTTCTTACAAATTGGTAAGAAAAAGACAAAGCAGCCAATAGAAAAATGTTCCCAGGGTATGAATAGGCTCAGAGAAGAGTAAACCCAAATGGCCAATAAACATGTGACTGAATCTCCCAATACTCAGGAAAATGCAAATTAAAGTAACTTCTCACCCATCAGATTGGCAAAAATTCAAAAGGATGTTACATCTACTACTGATGGGAGTACAAGGAGAAGTATGTTTTCATATGTAACTGGTGAAAAAGGGAATTGGTATTGTCTTTTTGGAAAGCAATATGAAAAAAAATTTTTTTAAATCATGTCCTTCAACCCAGCGATCCCACTCATAAGAATTTGTCTCATGGAAATAAAAGAGTGCATTCATACATAGGAATATATGAAGGTGTTTCGTGTTGCAATATTTGTAGTGGCCAAAGAACCAAAGAGAGTCCATCAAGGGGGGAGTGTCCAAATCAAAACACTTCATTCCATGAAGTAAAGATGTTGCCATAAAAAGAATGAATTTACTTGCAAGGGTTTCCACAGTATTATTAATTCAGAAATTCAAGAAGTATATGTAATATGATCCATTTTGTCAAACAATCGTGATCAAGACTGGCAATCCCTATATATGTATGTAACTATGGTGTGCTAAGTCGCTTTAGTCGTAATCCAACTCTTTGTGAGCCTATGGACTGTAGCCTGCCAGGCTCCTCTGTCATGGGATTCTCCAGGCAAGAATACTGGAGTGGGTTGCCGTGCCCTCTTCCAGGGTATCTTCCTGACCTAGGGATTTAAACTGCATCTCTTGCATCTCCTGCACTGGCAGATGGGTTCTTTACCACTAGCGCCACCTGAGAAGCCCAATATAACTATGTTGCTGCTGCTGCTAAGTCGGTCAGTCGTGTCCAACTCTGTGCGACCCCATAGACGGCAGCCCACCAGGCTCCCCCATCCCTGGGAATCTCCAGGCAAGAACACTGGAGTGGGTTGCCATTTCCTTCTCCAATGCATGAAAGTGAAAAATGAAAGTGAAGTCGCTCAGTCATGTCCGACTCTTAGTGACCCCATGGACTGTAGCCTACCAGGCTCCTCCGTCAATGGGGTTCTCCAGGCAAGAGTACTGGAGTGGGGTGCCACTGCCTTCTCCACAATATAACTATATGAGCATTTAAAAAGAATATGGAAGGGGAACTTCCCTTGTGGTCCTGTGGTTATGACTCCATGAGTCCTATGCAGGGGCCACAGCTTTGATCCCTGGTTGGGGAGCTAAGATTCCACATGCCACCAGGCAGGGCAAAAAAAAAGAGAGAGAGAGAGAGAAAATATGGAAAGATTAACACCAGATTTTAATGTTGGTTGTTGAAATGTTAGGGAAGGAGTAAATTTTACAAAAATCAAAAGGAAAACTTTTAAATTGACTTTCTAAAATAATATGCAATTCAAAGCAAACATTTTGAAACTTGATCTCAGAGACAATAGGTATTTTTACTGTAATAGATCATGTCTCTCCTCATCACCACCATAATTATCAAAATATTATTACTAGATGTGTTTCTTCAAATAAGTCTTTTATAATTTCCAATAACTTCTCACATTTTTGCTTAATTATAATAAGTGAGATATATTGTTTAAAAATAAAGGAGACAAGCAAATTTGAATATGGATTGCATATTAAAAACTGTTAATTTTGTAGGCTGGGATAATGACATGGTTGGCACATAAAACATACTCTTTCAACTGGCAATGCATAATGAAGTATTTATGTGTGAAATGAGATAATGTCTGAAATTTGCTTGCAAGATTGGAAAAATATGGATAATTCTTGAAGCTGGATAATAGGTTCATGAGAATTTATTATACTTTTTCTCTTCTGTATGCTTTAGATTTTTCGCAATAAAAATTTTTTAAATGTCCCAGAAATGCCCGTGGAAAAAACATGTATGAGACATTTATGTACAAACATACATATGAAAGAAGAATAACAGTAAGGTATTTGAGGCACAATCATCAAAATGTGAATGGTGAGGTTTCAAGGATTATAATTTGTTGTTTATACCTTTACATTTAAAAAATTCTTTTAATCATACAAGAGAGAAATTAAAGCTGTTTTGATCACAAGTAAAAGATTTTAAACTATGGAAGTTGACTACTTCCCTAGGTGATGTTATCCAGCCCACAGCTACCTATATGTCAGTGACCTTGAATTTCCATCTCATCTCTAATCATGGTCATAAGCTACAAGTTCATAGACCAGGATTGCCTACTCAACAATTTCATCTGTATAGGGATTTTGAGCTGGAGAGAGCCTGCGTGGATGGCTTCATTCTCTCCCTTCAAAGGGCTCTTGTACCAGTCTTTCCTATCACAGTAAATGCTAACACCACTTAACAGCTTGTTGTTGCTGATGTTTAATCGCTAAATCATGTCTGACTCTTTGCGACCCCATGGGCTGCAACATGCCAGGCCTCCCTGACCTGGAGTTCCCCCAAGTTCATGTCCATTGAATCGATGATGATATCCAACCATCTCATCCTCTGCCACGCTCTTCTCCTTCTGCCTTCAATCTTTCCCAGCATCAGGGTCTTTTCTAATGAGATGGAAAAAGTTTTGGAGCCTCAGCTTCAGCCTCAATCCTTCCAATAAATATTCAGGGTTGATTTCCCTTAGGATTGACTGGTTTGATCTCTTTGCTGTTCAAGGGACTCTCAAGAATCTTCTCCAGCAAATTAATCTGTTGGATGATACTTTGAAATTATGTGAATATTCTGTGTCAAGATTTCATCCAGTGGTTTTTAGCATCCATTAGTGAGCCTTGTTTGAGTCAATAATTATATTGGTAATTGCAAAGCAGTGATTTTTCTAATTTTACTATTTCCTCTATTTTCTAACTATTCTATGAAGTGAACTGAAAGTCACTCAGTTGTGTCTGACTCTTTGCAACCCCAAGGACTACACAGTCCATGGAATTCTCCAGGCCAGAATACTGGAGTGGGTAACCTTTACCTTCTCCAGGGCATCTTCCCAACCCAGGAATTGAACCCAGGTCTCCTGCATTGCAGGCAGATTCTTTACCAGCTGAGCCACAAGGGAACCCCAATTGTTCTATAAAGAACTTTTTTTCCTGTCTTCTCCTTGAGTGCTGATATAAATGCATGGGTTATTCAATTCAAAGTGCTCTAACTCATTACTTTTTTTGTGTTCAAATTGTTCAGAATTGGGCCAACTCCATCAAGCCATCTTCTGTATCCTTTTGACATGTCCCCACCAGTCTTGCAAGATACCCTTGTTTTCTGGCACAACAGATTAGAGATAATTGGAGAAATTAAAACATAAACTTTATATTAGATATTATTTTATCAGTGTTAAACTCTGAGGTGTGATCATGGTGTTAGAGTTACGTAGGAGAATGTCCTTGCTCTTAGAAGATATTCTAATGTCTCTCAGGGTGAAATGTGATGTTTGCAAGTGACTCTCAAATGCAGGAAGAGGGGAGTAAACAAATGTTGCAAAAAATTAACCATTCGTGAAGCTAGCTCTTATAAAATCTATACCTTTCTTTCAACTTTTTTTGTGGGCTTGAACTTTTTCAAAATAAAAGCTGTGGGAAACATTTGTCCTGTAGCCAGGCCCTGGTCAAGCCCTTCACGGCTTCCATGAAGGGCTTCCATTCTGCCCCTGGAGTTATTCACCTGCAGTCCCACTGGTCCTGGCTTCTCCCCCGCCGCTGCAGTCCTTGCTCACGGAGCTAGCATCTCAAGACTTAAGTCAGAACTTGCCATTCCCTTGCCTGAAGCTCTCCTTGATTCCTGAAATAAAATCCACATTCCACACCAAGATTTTGAAGGCCTTCTATGGTCTGGCCCTGCCTGCTTGTTTTCCTCACCTCTCACGCCCTGCTCACTCACTCTTCTCCAGCTTAAGGTCATCCGCACACATGTTCCCTCTGTTGAACACTCTTTCCTCAGATTTTTACATTTTCTTTTTCTCATCATTCACACTTGTGCTAACACTTTTGTCCCCTCTAAAAGCCCCGTCTGCCCACTCTTATTAAATAGCTTCCCCATACCCACCCAAACTCCGTCCTTGACCCAACTTAATTTTCTTCTTGGTGCTTATTTGTCGTCTCTCTCCCTTGCTGGAATGAAACAAGCTCCCAAAGCAGAGACTTTCTCTATTCAACGTTGTGTCCTTTGTACTGAGAACAAAGCTTAGCACACAGTAGGTACACAATAAATCCTTATGGAATAAAACAATGTAGTCATTCACTGATGTAGGTACATGTACATAGACGGGCTGGTACCCCCAGTTGCACACTCACACAAATGCTTACTGAGGTACATGTAGAGAACAGAGTCCCAGAGAAACTCTATGAGCAGAAGTACAGTTATACAGTTCCTACAGACACAAACACACATACACAGTCATACAGACGTACAAAGACACACTCACACAATAACCCTCACTTATCTTTAGACCTTTATCCCCTGGTCCATATACAAACATTGACCCGCATAGGCACAAACATGCTCACACAACCACACACACGCACAGAGACACAGACATTTAGGCATGGGGGCATAAATGAACACCTGCACACACTCCCGTATGTACATATGTGCATGCACACACTTCGCCTTAGCCCGGCTGGGCCTTTCATGCACTTGCTAAGCCCGGCCTGGGAGTGCCACAAACCTGGCGAAGCTCCCCTCCCAGGACAGAGGGTCTGGGAGGGGGTGGAGGCTGCTGAAGAGGTGCCCCCTGATTTATGGCTGCTCCAAGGCCACCATGTGGAGCAGCAATGTCACCAAGGCCATTAGCTGTCTGGGCAGAGCTGTAAACCACGCTGGCTTGGTGCCCTGTGCTCCAGCCGCACTTGCCTTTGCAGTCACCTGTCTCTCTGGGCAGCACCCAGATACCAGAGGCAGCAGCCTCTCATAGCCACACACACAGAAAACCAGGGCAGCAAGGAGACCTCTGAGATGTCCGCCTACATGGCTGCATGGGGAGAGGGGACCCTATGAGGAGGGGCAGATGGAGGGTAGTGGTCCTCAGCAATGCCAGGCACACTGGCATACTTTCCCCCCACTTACAGCTGGAGCAAGCAGGGCTGGGGGTGTGGAGAGAGCTGTGGCTACCAGGGGAGGGGCTGAGATGGCAACTGCCCCCACCCCAGGTGGGCTCTGCTGGTGCCAGGAACTGCCAGGGCACACTTGGTGCCAGACTGGGGAGCAGACCCGCTCCAGGAGGAGCGGGGGGCAGCCCCAGGCTGCACAGGACTCCAGTCTGAGCTCAAGAAGTCTTCAGAGGACTGGACTTCTTCCTCATTCCAGACACCTGGGATGGGAAGACCCTGGGGACACCTCTGGGCTCCAGTTCACATGGGACCTTTGGGTGACATCCTCCGCTGGGCTCAGGATGTGGGGGGCAACTCCCCAAGGGGTCCCAATAATAAACTCAAAAACTTAGAAACTGGAAGGGATAGTTTGTTCTGGGACTCCTCGACATAGCTGTGAACAGGACCGGCACAGTGGAGGGCCAAGGTGGGAGAGGTGTGCCCCAGGCCTGAGAAAAACCCAGGCCAGCTGGAAGAGAGAGAACGAGGAAGTGCACAGAGGGACAGGAGACCAGGGAGCAGGTGGAGGCCACACACTGAAGCCCTGAGACAAGGATTTGGGGCTTGAACCCAAAGTACTGGGGAGCCACAGATGGGTCTATAGCAGAAGGGGTATGGTCTGATTTGACACAGTGTCCCTCGCCATCTCATACAGCACAGGTTGTTGTGTAGTCACTAAGTCATGTCTGACTCTTGCCACTCCGTGGACTATAGCCTGCCGGGCTTCTCTGTCCATGGGATTTCCTAGGCAAGAATACTGGAGTGGGCTGCCATTCCCTTCTCCAGGGATCTTCCTGACCCAGGGATTGAACCTGCATCTCCTGCAATGCAGGTGGATTCTTTAGCTCTGAGCCACCAGGGAAGGCCCATACAGCACGTGGTTATCATTTTATTACAGAAGTGCAAGGGTGGACCAGAGAGGGAAGATATTTTACAGCGTCGAGGACTGCGCACCAGGCCCCCGTTTTCACCAATAAAAGGACTGCTTGCAACCAGCGTTCAAAGAAGAGGCGGGTTTCCTCTCTTCATTCATGCGTTTGTGCATTCATGCAATTATCCGTCATCATATAGGCTCATAGGAGAAATAAACCAGGTCTTTCCATCCAGGGGTGTCCAGTCCAATAGAGGAACAGAAAAGGGAAGGGGCAGAAGCCGGGGTCAGCATTTATGGAGTGCCACTTGTATGCTTCCACTGAGGTGGGCATATGACACGCATGACCTCCTTTTGGCTTCAGAATCACCCAGTGAGGCAGATGCTTCCCACCCCATTTTACAGACTAGAAAACTGAGACTCGGGGATTGAAGCCATCGGCCTAAGTCCTCACAAAAGGCTCTAGCCCCCAACAGAAAGTCTCAGAGAGTGATAGAGAACAGCCTGAGGCACTTCAAGGGTAATTTTCATCCTTGTCTTCAGGCCTGGCGAGGTTCTGAAGTTCCCAGAAAGGATGAGACCCTGGGGATTGGACCAGGGGCCCTGTGCTGCCTCCCCCTCGGCCCGTGATTAATGCCTGACAGTCCCTCCACTCACAGGGAACTCATCAGACTAATATTTCCTGATGTGAACTCCGTGTCGCCCTCGAATGAGAAATCCCAGCCCCCTCGCATTCCGTGCCCCAGATGAATGGGCTCCCGTCTTGGGGCCAGTGAGTGATGCGGCCTGTGCCTGCAGAGGGAGGTCGATAAAGGCCCTTCATCAGCAGAACTGTGGCCTCTCCCCACTGCCCAGTGGGCCCTGCTTCCCCTCACCATGCCGCTCCCCTGGGGCTGGGGCTGGACCGCCCATCAGAGATGCGTAGGCAAGGTCAGTGCCCAGCAGATGGGGGGCGGGGCTTGTGAACAGAGGGACAGGCCTTCTCCAGTCCTGCACAAAAGTCAGGGCCCGCGGAGATCAAAGGGAAGCGGCAGGATCTGCTTATATTTTACCTTGACTTTGAAGCTCCAGGGAGTTCAAAGGAGGGTGTAAGCATGTAGCCCAAGGCCATGAGAAAAATGCCTCTGTAAGGAAACCTGGGACCTGAAAGGAGACCCCCACTTGCTATAACCTAGTAATTCTAGGGATAGAAATACCAGTGGTTGTTGCTTTAGTAAGATAAAATGGAAACAATAACCGGTACCATCTATTGAGTGCTTATGATGTGCCAGCAGTGGAGCCAAACATTGACATGCATTATTGCACTCAGTCCTCACAAAGCCTCATAGAGTAAGGTGGTATTAGCCCATTGTACAGAGGAGAAAAGTGAGGCCAAGGGCAGTTAAATGATACTCTAAGTAGTAGTGTCAGGATTAAACCCTAGATTTTTCTACCCGGAAACCTGTGCTTTTAGCCATTCATCATCCAGCCATTCAGCGGGTATTTGTGAACGACACCTTCGTGTCAGGCTCTGAGAGGGTGCTGGGAACACGCTCCATACCTGCCGCTGTGGAGCTTGCCGTCCCGTGAGAGCCAGCACCAGGCAAGGTGGCTGTGGTGCTTGGCTCAGAATGTGGCTGAGAGTGGGGTGCTCGGGAAGGCCTTAGCAGAGGAGGACACAAGTCTTGTCTTGTCCTTTCACAGGAAGAAACCAGTCCACCCCCTGAGGACAAATCCTCCCAGAGGTGCCAGAAGTGGAAAGAATCCAGGACCAGAGGTCAAAGCCTTGGAGGCCAAGGCAGGGCAAAGAACAGCCCTCCAGTAAAGCAAGCACCAATGAGAGAGGAGCCTGTCATGCTCCAGTCTGGGGGTTGCAAAGAGTCGGACACGACTTAGTGGCTGAACAACAAAAACAGCAACGGGCTGAAGCAGAAGGCGGCCTCGGGACGTGGGTGACTGGAAGGAAGCAGGGGGCCCCTTTGTGAAGGAGGCAGCCATCACGATCTGAGTGGTGTGGTCCTGGGGAAGGGTGGCATTTGGCCAGCTTAACGATGGAACTCGAGAAGGACAGTTCTTCACACCTGAGACAGTGGAAAGGACATCCTCCTGAGGGTGTCCTTCAACAGCAGGAGATACTTAGAGTCAGATACGCAGCAGCACCAAAGGGATCCGTTCATGCGAGGTCCCCAGCCAGCAGCCGGAAGCTCAGGGAGCAGTTGTGACTTTGGAGGATGGGAGCTGGCATGGTTTATGCATGGGGTTCCAAGCCCAGCAGGATGGGTTCAGGGCCGAGTTCGAGGCCCAGCAGGAAAGTGGAGACTGAGGATGGAGGCCAGAGATGAGCAGATCCTGAGGCCACCTGATGGTGGTGCTGTGGCCGCCAACCTGCTTTCCACCCTGTCAGCCTAGGAAAGGTAGAGAGGCTCCGCATGGCAGAGGCAGGGAGGCTGAGCCACCCCAAGCCTGGGGCTGCCAGGGTCCGTGAGGATGGGGAGGGCGGCAGCCTCAGTCCTGCTGCAAAAAGCTTGTCCACCATCTGCGTTTTGTTAGCACTTTGGCCCCCAAGACTTGAGTTTGAGCAAGCTCCGGGAGATGGTGAAGGACAGGGAGGTCTGGCGTTCTGCAGGCCGTGGGGTCACAAAGAGTCGGATGCGACTGAACAACTGAACAACAGCCTCAAGACACCAGGTTCAGCTTCTTGCATTGCAAAGTGTGGGCCTCTTAGACTCTCTCACCCCATACCTCCCTGAGGCCCTCCTGTTCAAGCCTCCACCCTGTTGCTGAGCCTGCCCTGAGCCTTGACCCTCAATTTATCCTTGACACTTACCCTCTCCCTGACTCTCTCCCCTCCTCCATGCCCCCTATTCAGTTCTCCCCGTCTCTGAGTCCTGCCCCACCCCTGCCATTTCACACCCATCCCAGATCCCTCCTACCCATCTTGCTTCTGGAATGGGGTCAAGACCCTGTGTGAGAATCCAGGAGGAGAGGAGGGGTATCTGTTGCTCATATTCCTTATAAAGTATTTTAAAGCCATGTGCGTGCATGCTAAGTCACTTCAGTCGTGTCCACCTGCTGGCAACCCCACGGACAGTAGCCCGCCAGGCTCCTCTGTCCATGGGATTCTCCAGGCAAGAATACTGGAGTGGGTTGCCATGCCCTCCTCCAGGGGATCTTCCTGACCCAGGGATCAAACCCACGTCTCTTATGTCTCCTGCACTGGCAGGTGGGTTCTTTACCACTAACGCTACCTAGGAAGCCCCATTTTAAAGCTGAGAGGTCCCTATTTTCTTTGGGGACCAAAAATCGGTGGGAATTTCAAGATGACCTCATTAAAATGCCACATACAAAATCAGTCCACAGCTTGAGATATCATAATAGTGCCCCCCCTCCTTGTGGAAGATGGAGGGCAGACAGTAGAGAGAGGGCTGCTGCTGCTTCTGCTAAGTCGCTTCAGTCATGTCCGACTCTGTGCGACCCCATAGACGGCAGCCCACCAGGCTCCCCTGTCCCTGGGATTCTCCAGGCAAGAATACTGGAGTGGGTTGCCATTTCCTTCTCCAATGCATGAAAGTGAAAAGTGAAAGTGAAGTCACTCAGTCGTGTCCGACTCTTAGCGACCCCATGGACTGTGTAGCCCACCATGCTCCTCCATTCATGGGATTTTCCAGGCGAGAGTACTGGAGTGGGGTATCATTGCCTTCTCCGAGAGAGAGGGCAGAGGGGGCCATTTGTACATTTCTGTCCTGTTTGTTTTTTTTTTAATAATTTTATTTTATTTTTAAACTTTACATAATTGTATTAGCTTTGCCAAATATCAAAATGAATCCATCACAGGTATACATGTGCTCCTTGGGTAGACAAGTGTGTTCATTTGGTGACCTTAAATCAAGCAATCGGATTTGTGCATTTAGTTTCGTCTATGTTATGCTTTAATAGAAAGCTTTTTTAAAAATGCAGTCTGGGCATTTCAGGCCCTCAGGGCACCAGAACTGGCATTGGGCTCCTGTAGCAGTTGGGACATGACTACCTAGAAGGCTGGTCGGGCTGATTCTGCCTTAAATGGGCCTTTGGAAAAGCGTGATCAGGCTCTCAGTGTTCCCAGGACAAGCTTTTAGCCCAGCGGGATGCTGACAACAAGCCCCCACCCCCCGCCATGCACCCCCTGTCCACTGGGACCCTGCCTTGGTGCCAGCTGCCTTTCCTAGCCTAACAGCTGTATTTTTCAGGTACAATATGACAGGCTCAATCTATTCCTGTTATATATTTCCCAGTAAATGGACAAGGTGAAAACAGTGTCAGTTCAAATCACTATCATGACACTTAATTCTGATTTACTGTACCTTTTGCTGCAATCTTGAAAGTGCCCGCAACTGTGCTGAGCTGGATCGCCCAGCCAGGCCCCTTGGGGTCGACTTCAAGATGAGCTTCAATAAAAGAATTTAGGGTAAGGCAGCCCCCGGTGGGCAGGGGGCAAGCCGGGGCCCAGAGGACGAGCCAGCAGAGATGCTGGAGCCTGGCTCTCCCACACCTCCCTCCCGCTGACTCTTTGTCCCAGCCCTGTGTTTGCAGCAGCTGGGAAATTTATGGAGGCTCCATAAACGGGTTTTACAGACAGCTGTTAGAGCGTGCGGAGCAAGGCTTGGCTGTCGGGGGACCTAGTCGTAGGCTTACAGCCAAGACACTTAAATATTATGGCCCCACATATATAAAAAGTGTGCTGTGCGTCCTCTGCTACCTCCCTCCTCCTGACCCAGGAGCATGGGGTATGGCCAGAGAATAGCATCGCTCCCAGTTGCCAGCTATGCCAACCAAATGCCTGCAAACTCTCACTCCAGTCCCCGCCTCCCAGTCCAGGAGCCTCTGGCTGGGCGGACAGCATGCATGAAGGGAGATTCATCCAGACAGCAGTGCCAGGCGAGTGCCAGCCCCCAATCCTGCCCTCCTGTCCCGCTGTGCCCAGGCTCAGCTCAGCAAATTCCTTTAGCCTCAGGACCTGGCTCCAGCTCTTTTCTCTGCCTTGAAAGCTTCCCGCCCACCCCCAATCTTTTCTTGCCCTGGCCAGTCCCTATCAACCAGAATTCAGCTGAAATCTTGCTTTCTCAGAGGCAACATCACTGCCTTTTAGAATCAGATACCCTGTTATAAATGCTCACATCCCCCTGGACTTCTTCATAACATTTATAACAATTGTAATTAACTAATTATTGGTGTCATTATCTGTTTAATGTCTATCTCCCCCACTGGACAATAAACTCTGTGGAAGCAGGGACTCTTCTTGAATATATCCCTAGTGCCTTACACAGGGCCGGGAAATAAATATTGAATGAATGAATGAACAAATGAAGAAGCAGACACAATTCTCAGACCTAGTACAAGACAAAAGGTGCTCAGATCCTAAGAGCAGGTGAAAGGTCTGTGGGGGTTCGGTAAAGAGAAACCACTTTGACAAGGGGGAACTAGGAAAGGCTTGCAGGAAGAGGTGCCAGGGATCTCCTCTTTCATTCAGAAGTCCCTACTGTGAAACTTAAGATGTGAGTCAGAGGGCTATTTCTTAGTCTTGTTGAACCTCAGCTTCCTCATCTTTAAAATGGGGCTAATGAAAAAAATAAATAAATAAAATAAAATAAAATGGGGCTAATGATAGTGATGCTGAAAGCTTGACCTCTCTGCACCTGTGCTGAATCAAATCTCAGAGCAGAATTTAGGGCAAAGCAAAAAACAATAACTTTATTGCTTTGCCAGGCAAAGGGGAACACAGCAAGCTCCTGCCCTTGAAAACTGTGTCCCAACCCAGGGTGTTTGGCGAGGAGTTTTATGGCAAATGGTTCAAGGGTGGGGGCTGGTAATAAGCGTCAGGTGTGTGCAGGGCCTGCACTCTTTTAATCTGGCTTCAGGTAATCTTCTTGATGAGCTTTTCTGGTTCCTTTAGCCTCAGGTGGTCTTCTCCAGTATGAAGAAAGCTGACATCTTCCATTTCTGGGTTTTAATTCCATAAAGAATCTGCCTGCAATGCAGGAGATGTGGGTTCGACCCCTCGGTCAGGAAGATCCCCTGGAGAAGGGAATGGCAACCCACTCCAGTCTTCTTGCCTGGAGAATTCCACGGACCGAGGACCCTGGTGGGCTACAGTCCATGGGGTCGCAAAGAGTCAGATATGACTGAGCAACTAACACACACAACTCTATAAAGGGCTTAAAGACCTTGTTACGTGTATCCTTTGTGGTAGAACCAGGACCCTGCCCCAAGGCTGCTCCTCTGTTGTCTTTGCATTCCATCTTTTCCCTTCCTGGGTTAGCAACTGTTCAAATCTGCCCTTTGGAACTTAGGGAAGGTCATGGAAGTTGGAGTCAAGAAACACAGTCAGAAAGACTTCCAAGGCCCAGAGCCCCACAGGGTCCTTCTCGGGTTCGATAGTGCCTGTGTCATATGTTTGTTGCAAAGATTAACTGTATTCATAGCACAGCTCTTGGAATAAGTGTTCCTTAACGTACATGACTTCTGGAAATACATAGCCAGAACTTGGTAATTCCAGGCAAAGGGAATAGCATGTGTGAAGGTATTTATGAGGGATAAAAATCATTTACCTTGATGCCCCTGTGGCTCAGAAGCCGTGTTTTGTGTCTCATAACCCTTTACAGAACATGGCTTGTGAGCCAGCTTAAAACTAAATATTAAAAAAGCTAAAATCATGGCCTATGCCCCATTACTTCATGGCAAATAGAGGGGGGAAATGTGGAAGTAGTGACAGATTTCCTCTTCTTGGACTCTAAAATCACTGCGGATTGCAGCCATGATATCAGAAGACGTTTGCTTCTTGGCAGGAAAGCAATGACAAACTAGACGGTGTATTGAAAAGCAGAGACATTACTGTGCTGACAAAGTCTATATAGTCAAGGCTACGGTCTTCCCAGTGGTCACGTTTGGTTGTGAGAGCTGCGCCATAAAGAAGGTGGAGCACCAAAGAACTGATACCTTCAAACTGTGATGCTGGAGAAGACTCTCAAAAGTCCCTTGCACAGCAAAGAGATCAAACCAGTCAATCTTAAGGGAAATCAACCCTGAATACTCATTGGAAGGACTGATGCTGAAGCTGAAACTCCAATGTTTTGGTTATCTGATGCAAACAGAGGACTCACTGGAAAAGTCCCTGATGCTGGGAAAGATTGAGGGCAGAAGGAGAAGAGGGTGTCAGAGGATGAGACGGCTGGATGACATCGCTGATGCAATGGACATGAACTTGGACAAACTTCAGGAGATGGTAAGGGACAGAGAGGCCTGGCATGCTGCAGTCTATGGAGTCACAAAAAGTCAGACATGACTGGGTGACTGAACAACAACAAACATTAGCCTGAGCAACTTGACAAGGGGAGAGTGTCTGACCAAATAAGAGCCAGTCATAGGTTGGCCAGTGACCTGTGGCCTGACAAAGAAGACATGGAAGAACTGGCAAGAGAGCCAAAGCTCAAAGTTCCGTGATGAAAACATCATTGCACAACAAAATGGAAATTATAACTAAGCATGCAGAATCAGGAAGATGCCTCCAATGCCTCAGATTCCTCAGCTCCCAGCCTATCTGTAGCCTTATGATAGAAGTTGGTTTTGCTTTTGTTTGTTTTGTTTTTTTCTGTTTGAAAAGGCAGTGCAATTAAAATTTGACTTCTCACTCAAAGACATTAGCTGTGTGACCTTGGACAAAGTACTTAACCTCTCTGATCTTCAATTGCCCTGTCTGTAAAAAAGAGATCATAAAAGCATTTATCTCAGAAACTTGTGCTATGGATTCAGTGAGATGATGAAGTAGATAGTGCTGACTTTAAAAAATATGCACAACATAGAGAGTTGTGAGTTAAGTTTTATTTCAGACAAAATGAAAACTATAGCCCAAGAGACAGCATTGCAGATAGCTCTGAGAAACTGCTCCAAAGAGGTAGAGGGAAGGTCAGTATATATATGTGATTTTGGTGAAAGGGGAATACGTGCAATCAAGCACATTATTTTTCCAGAAGGTTTCTGCTAGCCACAAGGAGCAGATGTAACCATGAAGGAATTTAGTGCTTTTCTAGATATGAGGCGATACAAGAATTGGACTCATAAAATCAGCTCCTGAAAATATCTAACTATCTGAAGACCTGTTCTGCCAGTTTTTCCAGAGAGCAGAGGGCCTCATTTCTGCTCTCCACCCGAACTCCCTTCAGGGGTGTTGAAGGTCAGCAGCTGCAGCAGCACCTGATTTAATTCTTGTAGAGGTAGATGGCGAGAGCCTATGGCAAGTACCAATTTGTAGTTGACAATAGTGTTACTCTTCACCGATATTGTCCTCATTAAGAACAACCAGCCTGGCGTAAAAGAGATTGTGACTGATTAACCCCACCCTTTGGGCTCCAATCTTTTGTGGAAAGAAAAAAGGCAGAAAAGTCTGCTCAACCCCCAAACTGGGCATTATTCTCCAATGCTCTCATCATAACGTGGAAGAGGAAAGGTTTAGTCGTATGAAATTGTCAACATTCAATTCAATGTTTTACAGACATCTTGGCCCATAAAAGTGGATTTCCATGTGGTTCAACCTCAGAAAAGGGAGGACCCCCTAAGAGCCAAGGGCCACAGGGATTACTGGACCCACACATTTCTCCCCGGAGATGGAATTGGGGCCTAATCAAGGTCTCTTCCCCAGGCCCTGGGAAGAGACCCCTGGAAATGTGTGTGCCCAGAATGAGTTCAGAATCTACAGAGCTGTGACTGCCATGTGTCTCCTCTTCTTGTCCCTTCAGAATGGAAATGTTTCTCTTGGACTCTCCCATCCCATTTCACCACATATAGCGTGCCTGTGGGTGGCAGGTAGCTAGCCGCTTTGGTTCACAGATCTCGGAATCAAAACAAGTCAGTTCCGTCTTCTCTGATGACGAGAGTTCCAGGCATCACACAGGTATCTTGGGCTTGGAGCTTGAGCCAATGGGTTGCTTGCCTAGAGGAAAGAAGCTTCTACAAGTTGGGGGGGTGGGGGGGAGCAGTATTGAATATGTGATGACCAGAAGGGCAGACTAGGGTAGAGTGTTTTATTGGTCATCAATGTCCCAGCCCCTTGAAGCTAGTCTTGGCCAGGCAGCTTACTTTTAGCTAATGAAATGTGAGTGAAACTGACACATCATTCTAGGCAGAAACTCTAAGAGCTAGTTTGTGTTTTGCCACATTCTTTCCTGCTGAAGTGACAACTACAACCAGGCAGAAGAGGCTCCAGAAGCCTAGGTCCTGGAAGAATGAAAACATGTTCCCAAGCCATGACCAGTGCACCTCATGCAGGTAGCATGAGTGGGAAATAGACTTTGGCCATTATAAGACCCTGGAATTTTGAAACTGTGTATTACTGCAATGTAGTGGGCCTATCCTGGCTGATAAGATGGTAGACAAAAGGTTTAGCACAGAGCCTGGCTCAGAATAAGTGCCGTCATGATTTTTCTCCTATCTCTTGAAAGCCAAGGGATCATATTATTAATAAAAGGCCTGGAGGCAGAAGACATGATTTTTATTTGGTAAAGAATTTGACATAACTGGAGGGAAGGGTACATGAAAGAGAGTAGTTATCAATGAACGTGAAAAAGGGAAGGCCAGATCATGGAGAACTTGGAATAGAAACCGTATGTCTGGCTTAACTAGCATAGAGGATACAAAACAAAGCCACCTTTTAACATTCCAGTCACCCTCAGACCCTATCTTCCAGAGCAGAAAGAGTGTCTTTCTTCGCTTCTGAGAGCACTTATGCTATAGTCTCCCCACTCACCCCAAGTTAAGTCTGAGATCCTCAGCAGGCATCCATTGGAGTTACTGTTATCTCACAAAGAAGATCAGAAAAGTGAATCTGTCCACCAGAGGGAGGGCCTGTGTTTCCCGGCCTCACAGTCTCACTGCTGCAAACAGACTGGCCAAGAGGAAGCAGTGTGAAATCAGCAACTGACAGAGCTCACTACACTAAAATGCAACCCTTCAAATGACGACAGACAGCACAAACAAGCTAAAAACAGGCAATAGCCTGGGAGAAAACGGTTGCAATTTATATAAGAGATAAGGGATTAGCATCCAGAATATATAAAGTATTCTAACCAATCAATAAGAGAAAGACAAATGGCCCAATAGAGCACTCTGCAAATAAAAAAAAAAAAACACACACAAAAACAAAAAACAGTCGATTTATGGAAAAGGAAATTCAAATGGCCAATAAACGTGAAGAATGTTCGATTTCACTAGTAATCAAGGATATAAAGCATTAAAGTACCATAAACTGTATTTTACTCATCAGACTGGGGGGAAAAGTTAAGTTTGATATTAAGTGTTAGTGAGGGTGTGTGGAAATAGGGCCTCTTGAATAGTGCTCATGACAGTTCAGATTGGCACAACCACTTTGAAGGCCAACCAAGTGGTAGTATCTCCCCAGAGAAAATGTCTGCACACGCGCATAAGAAGGCCTGTGTTGGGTTGTTTACTGCAGTATTGTTCGGAAGAAGGAAAAACTGGAGAAAACCTAAATGTCCATCAACAAGGGATTAGCTAAATACACTATAGCATGGCCATCCTATGAGGTGCTGAGACGGGAAGGGGCAGGGGCACAACCTTTAAAAGAATGATATAGCCTGGAGACCGTAAACTGATTAGAACCAAATTGGTCCAAGATGGCAGGTGAATCAATTTCCACTAGACTCTGAGCCTCAGTATATGCTGAGTGCAGAAGAACTGATGCTTTTGAACTGTGGTGTTGGAGAAGACTCTTGAGAGTCCCTTGGACTGCAAGGAGATCCAGCCAGTCCATCCTAAAGTAAATCAGCCCTGGGTGTTCATTGGAAGGACTGATGTTGAACTTGAAACTCCAATACTTTGGCCACCTGATGCAAAGAGCTGACTCATTTGAAAAGACCCTGATGCTGGGAAAGATTGAGGGCAGGAGAAGGGGACGACAGAGGATGAGATGGTTGGATGGCATCACCGACTCAATGGACATGAGTTTGGATAAACTCCAGGAGTTGGTGATGGACAGGGAGGCCTGGCGTGCTGCGGTTCACAGGGTCGCAAAGAGTCGGACACAACTGAGTGACTGAACTGAACTGATATACTCCTTGTAACACATTAGCGTGTTTTCCTTGGAAGGAAAGCTTTGACAGACCTAGACAGCATATTAAAAAGAAGATACATCACTTTGCTGACAAAGTTCCGTGTAGTTAAAGCTGTGGTTTTTCCAGTAGTCATGTATGAATGTGAGAGCTGGACTGTAAAGAAGGCTGAGCACCAAAAAATTGATGCTTTTGAATTGTGGTTCGAATTGTGGCTGGAGAAGACTCTTGAGAGTCCCTTGGTCTGCAAAGAGATCAAACCAGTCAATCCTGAAGGAAATCAAACCTGAATACTCACTGGAAGGACTTCTGCTGCAGTTGAAGTTCCATATTTTGGTCACCTGATGTGAAGAGCTGACTCCCTGCAAAAGACCCTGATGCTGGGAAAGATTGAAGGCAAAAGGAGAAGGGAGTAGCAGAGGATGAGATGGTTGGATGGCATCACTGACTCAGTGGACATGAGTTTGAGCAAACTCTGGGAGATGGTGAAGGACAGGGAGCCTAGAATACTGCACTCCATGGGGTTGCAAAGAATTGGGCACAACTTAATAAGCGAGCAACAACAGCAACAAGCAAGCAAACGAAATGACAGACCGTGACAGTCCTAAGGCCAACCATAAAAGTCAAAAAGTGGGCAGTGGCCCACGTCCTGGTAATCCCCACTCCTTCCCCCAAACAGCTGGAATACTCCCACTCCTTGGCCTATGAAATTACCCAGCCCGATAAAACTGACAACCCCATACCCTGTGGGGCCTCTCTTCCTTTTCAAGGTGGCTCATGCTCTGTCAATGGAGTGCGTTTCCTCCCTGAGTAAACCTTCTTTCACTTCACTATGGCTTGGTCTTGAATTCTTTCCTGTGAGAAACCAAGAACCCACACTTGGCGGCTGTCCCAGGGACTCGGATGTGACCTGGGATGTGACCATTTTCTCAAGCCACACCCTCTTCCCTGCAACAGTACTCTGCGACTGGTTATGGGAATGAGACAAATATATGACGTAATATGAAAGGATACCACGGGTGAATAAAACAAGTGGCAAAAATGCATAAAGCAGGAAACTTTTTTAATGTAGAGATAGAGGAATAAATATACATAATAATTTGTTAATAGATATAAATGCATAAAATATCTGCCAGGGTGATTCAAAGGGGAACAAGAGTAGCAACTGCAAGAAAGGACCTTGTGTGGTGGTGATGGGAAGGTGTAGACAAGTGGTGGTAATGGGAAGGCATCAAAGGGGACTTGAACTTTATTGTCAATAGTTCTGTGTTTTTTATGGAAGAGAAAAAGGAGAAGGCATTTATGGACTGCTTATGTGATTAACAATGAATCATTTATAAAGGGAAAGACCAGCTATGTGGCTCGTGAAACCCCTTCCCACTGGCAGAAAGATAGTCAGGAACCAGGAGCACAGTCACCACCACTGAGGCGATCATTCTTTGGGTGCCTGTCTCAAGAATGGGGTGAGGAACCGTGGACCCCTCAGAAGGTCACTGCGATAACTAACACCACCACCGTCTCAGTGCTTCACACACCAGAAGCTACCTTCTCACTCACGTCACAATTCAGTGTACATGGGGGGCGGGGAAGCTCTGTTCCACACAGATGCTTAGCGACCCAGGCCCCTTCCAGGTTGTGGTTGTACTATCTTGTGGTCCCTTGTCTTCCTCTGCAGTTGGCTGGTGACCCAAGAAACAGGAGGACCGCTCGGGAGACTTGTAGGGGTCGGGCCCAGAAGTGACCATATCTCACATTCTACTGCCTGGAAATTAGTCATATGGCCCCACCTAACTAGTAGGGACAGTGACTGCAGCCATGAAATTAAAAGATGGAAGGAAAGGTATGACAAACCCAGACAGTGTATTGAAAAGCAGAGACATCACTTTGCCGACTGGAGTCTGGTGTGCTACCGTCCACGGGGTGGCAGAGTCCACAGGGTCGCAAAGCACTGGGCACGACTCAGCAACTGAACAGCAGCAAAGCTACTAGGGAAGCTGCAAGCTGTAGGCTCACTGTGCGCTTGGTGATCCCAGAGCAGTGTCTGCTTCACACCAGCTCCCGTTTACATAGGTGTCTTGGGACACATCTTGGCCTGCCTCTGGCAACACTTCCCCCCACTCCCCTGTCCCTCCCACTGTCAGCTTAGCAGGGGTTTCCATCTCTGAGCATCCTCTGAGTCTAGACCCACTGTCTGCCCTCACCTCCATGTCTTGGCCCTGGAGAGAGGTCCCTCCCCACCCTCATGTCCAAATGCCCATCCTATTCTTAGTCCAGTGGGATGATGGGGTATACATGTGAGCAGAGGAGACACCCACAATATTTGTGAACCCCATTCTTTGCCCCCTGTTGATGCATAGTATTTGCAACACCACATAAGCCCAGATTCCTGGTGGACCCACTTCACGCGATTAGAAGCTGCCCATAGCCCCAAGTGGTCACACTTTCCCTTCAAGTAAGAATTTGCTTGGAACATAGAAAGAAGGCAGTTGTGTTCTAAGTAATATGAACTCCCAAGCAACCCTGTCACATCCTTTGGTATTCAAGCTCCTTTCCGGTATTAGCCCACCACTTAGGTTGTAAGCAGTGACTGGAAGGAAAAGATAGAGCAACCAGAGTTCCTCTTCTTCTCCATACTTCCTTCTTCCTCAGTAAGCTCAGGATAGATAATGCTAGCAGAATATGCATATCAAGAAGTAAATGAGAAACAAAAACAGTTGAGCTTGTTTTGCGCAGTGTCCCTATTATTCTGGTAAGAAGAAATTCATCAGTGTATGACCAAATACGTATGTTGCTGTTCAGCTGTTGTTCAGTTGCTCAGTCATGTCCGACACTTTGGGACCCTGTGGACTGGAGGACACCGGGCTTCCCTGTCCTTCACTATCTCCTGGAGTTTGCTCGAAGTCCATTGAGTCAATGATGCATCCAATCATTTCATCCTGTTACCCTGTTCTCCTCCTGCACTCAGGCTTTCCAGCATTAGGATCTCTTCCAATGAATCAGCTCTTTACATCAGGTGGCCAAAATATTGGAGCTTCAGCTTCAGCTTCAGTCCTTCAAATGAATATTCAGGATTGATTTCCTTTAGGGTTGACTGGTCTGATCTTGCTCTCCAAGAGACTCTCAAGAGTTTTCTTCAGCACCACAGTTTGAAAGCATCCATTCTTCAGTGCTCAGCCTTCTTTATGGTCCAAATTTCACATCCGTAAATGACTACTGCAAAGGCTCGGACTATATGGACCTTTGCCGGTAAAGTGATGCCTTTGCTTTTAAATACACTGTCTAGGTTTGTCATAGCTTTTCTTCCAAGCAGCAAGCATCTTTTAATTTCATGACTGCAGTCACTGTCCACAGTGATTTTGGAGCCCAAGAAAATAAAATCTGTCACTTTCCCCCTGTCTATTTGCCATGAAGTAATGGGACCAGATGCCATGATCTTCATTTTTTGAATGTTGGGTTTTAAGCCATCTTTTTCACTCTCCTCTTTCACCGTCATCAAGAGACTCTTTAGTTCCTCTTTGCTTTCTTCCATTAAAGTGGTATCATCTGCATATCTGAGGTTGTTGATTCTGCCTATGAGTTAATGCTCTTATATATGCATTACAAAATATAAAGTAAAATTCATGCTAATAACTTTAAATTGTGTTATTTCTTTACCTAGAGCAGCATTAACTAGCAAATAAAAATATTTAAAGTCAAGAGAGATCCCACTAAAGAAAGAAAAAAGCTGTGTATTTTAATATTTTTTACTGCACTTTCCCCCTGTTTTTGGAACAAGGGGGCCATGTTTTCCTTTTGCACTCACCCCTGCAAATTATTTTGTGTATTGTGCTTCGGGCCTCAAGACCAGGGAAAGTGTGTGCTCTGGGGGAGGCATTTGGGCTCACTTACTTCTTGACCAGGTGGTCCAGCTCTTGTATAATTTGACCCTGTCTCTGACTCTGGAGGTAGATTGCCCCACAGTTCAGAGCTAGGCTTGAGCTAGTCTGCTCCAGTTCAGACCCCAACTCTGCTACTTTTGCTGGCTATGTGATCTCAAGTTACTTGATGTCTTTGTACCCACTATCTCTTGAATGGGGATTATGATAGCAGTACTCACCTCAAAGAATTGTTGAGAAAGTTAGGCAAGTTAATACCAGAAACATGTTTGGAATAGCTCATGGAACCTACAATTAAGACTCAGTTTATGTGAACTATTATTATTACACTGTTTTCCACGATTTTGCTAGCCCCTGGAGGAAGTCTCTGGGCATCCTCTCCTCCTGTGTCTTGGTGATGCTGAAAGATGGGACCAAACTCAGTCCCTGTGCTGAGCAAGGGAACTCACCAACAGGAAGTGGGCTTCTGATCTGTGCATGTGGGATGTGCTGATGAGCTCTGAGCAAGGCTGTGAAGGCAGCAGTGGGCCTGGGGTGGTGTTTGGGGGCTGCCGGAGGTTGCTTGGTCTCTCCATGTCTATTTCTAGGTCTGCCATAACAAAATACTACAAACTGGGTAGCTTATGGCAGAAATTAATTTTCTCAGAGTCTGGAGGTTAAATGTCTGAGACTAGGGAGTGGTGGGGTTAGTTTCTTTTGAAGCCTCTGTCCTTGTCTTCCCAATGGCTGTCTTCTCCCTGTGTTCACGTGGTCTCCCCTCTATGTGCATCTGTGTTCAGATCATCTCTTATCAAGACACCAGTCCACACTGGATTAGGGCTCACCCAGGGACTTCAGTTGACCTTAGTTACCTCTTTAAAGCTCTGGCTCCAGATACAGTCCCATTCTGAGTTCCTGGGGGTCAGGATTTCAACACGTGCATTTGATGAGACCCACAATTTGGCCTGTAATAATGTCTGTGACTGAGTGGCTGTTCTGTGGGTCCCTCATCACGTGACTGCACGCCTGTGGTTCTGTGTCAGTGTCTGTGTATCTGACCTTCAGAGACTGTCCTTGTGCCTCTGTGAGGCTGGGTCTCGGTGGGCCTGACCTGGTTGACTCTGATGGCATTCCTCACCAACCTGCTTATATTGTGTGTACTCCATGAGTTCGTCTGTACTGTAACCTGTAATCATTCAGAGTAGGTCTGCAATCCAGGATGTCATAGGTCTGAGGGGAGGGGGTGGGGCTGTGGAATGCCTGGAGAACTGGATTGTCTCACCTCTGGGTCTCTGTGCAGGCGAGCCCTATCGTGTGTGGGTGTGTGTGTGTGTGTGTGGGTGTGGGTGTGTGTGGGTGTGGGTGTGGGTATGTGTGTGTAATGCCTGGAAACTGGATCTTCTCACCTCTGGGTCTGTGCAGGTAAGTCCTATGGCGCACATGTGTGTGTTGTGTGTCTATGAATCTGAAATTGTGTGTGTGTGTGTGTGTGTGTGTGTGAATCTGAAATCTGACCAGGCGTGTGGCTGGCAGGCAGGGTTTGAAAGGAGGGTGGAAGGATCCTATTAATTTGAGATTTGAAAGAAGACAGCGTGTTTACAAATGCGGGAGACCAGCGGGTTAAACATATGTTGGCGATCACGGTGAGAGGACGCAGCTGAGGCTGGGCTGGCTCTGGTGTGAATTCCACGGCATGTTGGTGTCTCTAAAACTGTCACAAACCCAGACACGGAAGGAAACAATGAAACTGAACCGACGCCACGGTGGGGGCAGGGAGAGGAGGAAGCAGAGGCATCTGGGAGGCGGGGTACTCGTGAGGCCACTGTATCTCCGTCTCCACACCAGCCGCAGAGGAGGCTGAGGGTCGGGGGTGGGGGGGCTCACTCTCCCCCACTGCTTTCCAGCTGAAAGGAGTCTGCACCTGGAGCCCTGGGGCAGTGGAGTGGGGCGGGGGGGACCCTCACGTACAGAGCCCCACTCAGGCTGTGCTGTGCTCTCTACTCCTCCCTACAGGAGGCCTGCAAGGGAGTAATGATTATTTCCATCTAAGACCTGAGGAAACTGAGTCCTGGAGAGACACGCGGCCTTGGTCAAGGCTTTAGTGGCCAGGATTTGAACTGTTCAATTCAGCTCAGTCATGTCCAACTCTTCGCAACCCCATGGACTGCAGCACACCAGGCTTCCCTGTCCATCACCAACTCCCGGAGCTGGCTCAAACTCAAGTCCATCGAGTCGGTGATGCCATCCAACCATCTCATCTTCTGTCGTCCCCTTCTCCTCCTGCCTTCGATCTTTCCCAGCATCAAGGTCTTTTCCAATGAGTCAGTTCTTCGTATCAGATGGCCAAAGTATTGGAGTTTCAGCTTCAGCGTCAGTCCTTCCAATGAACTGAGATTTGTCTAACTGCTCTCAGGATTCCTGGATGGTGTTTGGTTAAGAAACAATGAATGAATGAATGAATGAATACATGCCTGAGAGAGAGAAAGGAGGGAGGGAGGAAGGAGGAAGGAAGGGAAGAAAGAAATGATAAAATAGTCCCCATGCTTTGAGGTGGAATCTGCTATGCTATGCTAAGTCACTTCAGTTGTATCCGACTCTGTGCGACCCCATAGACGGCAGCCCACCAGGCTCCCCTGTCCCTGGGATTCTCCAGGCAAGAATACTGGAGTGGGTTGCCATTTCCTTCTCCAATGCATGAAAGTGAAAAGTGAAAGTGAAGTCGCTCAGTCATGTCCTACTCTTAGCGACCCCATGGATTGCAGCCTAACAGACTCCTCCGTCCATGGGATTTTCCAAGCAAGAGTACTGGAGTGGGGTGCCATTTCCTTCTCCGGGTGGAATCTATGTCCAGGCACTAACTATTTCATGCCTTGAAGGGCAGTAACCAACCCGTGTTTTCTCCACCACACCCATCAATCCTGTAATAAATGGGGTTAAGCACTTTGATTTATTCTTTTGGAAAAATCAGTAGCAGTCAAGAGACAGTGGACCCTGGTGTCTTCTCACTCAGGGAGCAGCCTTTTTCTTGGGAAACAAACAGGAAGGAGATGGTCTGAACAGAGACTCTTGTTTCCCGCCCTTCCCCCAACACGAAGTCACTAAGTGCCAGCCTTGGTTTCGTCAGCTGTGGCCCCGGGTTTGAGTATGAGCTCTGCCACACACTTGCCTGTTCATTCTCCTCGCTGTCCTCTTCTGGACTTGCCCTTTCATGCCCTCCTTTATTTCACTGAGCAGGCTTCATGCACAGGGCTCTCGGGTTGTTTTCTCATCACCAGGGCTTTTAGGTACAAATGTGTCCCCTGTATGTACCCCCTGGGTCTTCCTCTTGGTGGCTTGATTCCTTGTGTGCTTTGTAATTGTCATCTGTACACTTACACTAAGCTTGTGTCCCATGGGTGTCCCACGTGCCCTGGGCGGTAGCTGTAGAGCAGTGGGAAGCTTGCCTCCACTGGGGATCCCAAGGCTTTCTTCTGGTCCCAGATGAGGTTGTTTATTAATTTTCCAGGATGTCTCCATGGCTCCAGGCTTTCTACAGGAGCATGCTGCCTCCCTGGGCTCCCATTTCCTTTTCCACTCCTGATACAGGTGAAGGGCAAGGCTTTTTGCCTCTTTCACAGGCCAGTGAGCAGAAAATTTTCCCTATAAATTAAAAAAAAAAGTATTTAGGTGTAATTGCTTTACAGTGTTGTGTTAATTTCTGCTATATGACAAAATGACTCAGTTATAGATATACATATTCTTTTCCACTGTGGTTTATTACAGGATGCTATACAGCAGGACCTTGTTGTTTATCCAACCTATATATATAGTTTGCATCTGCAAATCTCAGACTCACGGTCCACCCCCACACCCACCCTTGGTGACTGCAAGTCTATGTCTGTGAGTCTGTTCATTTGTGTCATATTTTAGATTCCACACACAAGTGATAATCATATATTCGTATTCTCTTTCTGACTCCTTTGCTTAGTGTGATAATCTCTAAGTATGTGTGCATACTCAGTCATTTAGTGGCTCCGTCATGGCTGACTCTTTGTGATCCCATGGACTGTAGACCACCAGGCTCCTCTGTCCATAGGATTTCCCAGGCAAGAATACTGGAGTGGGTTGCCATTTCCTTCTTCAGGGGGTCCTCCAAACCCAGGGATCGAACCTTCATCTCCTGCATCACCTGTCTCGGCAAGTGGATTCTTTACCACGGAGCCACCTGGAAAATACTCTAGGTCCACCCAAGTTTCTGCAAATGGCATTATTTCATTCTTTTTGATGGCTGAGTAATATTCCAGTGTGTGTGTGGGGTGTGTGTGTGGGGGGTGTGTGTGTGCACATATGTGTGTGTGTGTGTGTGTGAGGTGGTGTATGTGTGTGTGTGTGTGCACGCGTGTGTGTATATACACACCACATCTTCTTTACCCATTCATCTGTCAGTGGCCGTTTAGGTTGCTTGCATGCCTTGGCTATTTCAAATAGTGCTGCTGAGAGTGTCGAGGTGCACCTATAAGCTTTGATAGGTAGAGTTTCTGTCCTTGTTTACTTGTAAGTGTGGCCCTTTCTGACTTCCATGACAGTGTCTTCTTGGACCCATCATAATCTGGAAATATCTTGGCAGCTAGATCCTTTTTTTCCTTTACAGTTCCCATGTTTGTACTATCATCTTATGTTCCTTTATCTGTGGCCTGATTCTTCCACCACAGATTTCTTTGTGGGTAAAAGTTCCCTTCTAACCTTGGGCTTTGGCTGCAATCTATGAGTTGTGATAAAAAGTGTTCTCCAACTCCAGCAATCTAACAGTCATTGCAGTTTCATCTTTGATCTTCCCTGGATTTATAAGTGCTTTGTTTACTTCCCAAGGTTTCTTTTCTCTTCTTTATCTTCTGTCAGTTCTAACAGACTTTAGAGTAGATTCTAACTAGAAAGGACAACTAGAGAGGCATCTGCTACTGCTAAGTCACTTCAGTCGTGTCCAACTCTGTGTGACCCCATAGACGGCAGCCCACCAGGCTCCCCCGTCCCTGGGGTTTTCCAGGCAAGAACACTGGAGTGGGTTGCCATTTCCTTCTCCAATGCATGAAAGTGAAAAGTGAAAGTGAAGTCGCTCAGTCGTATCCTACTCCTAGCGACCCCATGGACTGCAGCCTACCAGGCTCCTCCGTCCATGGGATTTTCCAAGCAAGAGTACTGGAGTGGGGTGCCATTGCCTTTTCTGAGAGAGGCATCTAGAGACGGTTTAAGTTGAATGTTTAAATAAGTTGACAGTGCCTGATGGTCAGTACACAAGATGGGAATCTGGTGGCCAAGCTGGAACCTCTGCTCCAGGCCTGACTTAGTCATGTCACTTGGGTGGTCCAGTTTCGCAAAGGTCTCAGGGCCTCTGGCTGTTCTTCAGGAACATGGTGTCAGAGAGCCCTGGGCGGAGCCATCCTGGTACCTCTTTCTCTTAGCAAACTCTTGCCTGTGGCTCCTGGCTTTATGGAGGTAGCTCAGTTTCTGCCCATTGTGTTCAGATGGCCCAAGGCTCCCACCAGCCCCTTCCCCAGGGAGCCCCTCAACTTCAGGTCCTGCTCACTGTCCCAACCCCAAATTCCCTCTTTATCTAGTCCCTGGGGTTTCCTCTTTTATTGGCTTTGAACTCAGCTGGGCATTTACATTTTGGGGGGTTATAATATATCAAGCATTTTAATGTGTGTAGAAAAGAAGACGGGATTTCCCACATTGACCCAATATATGACATTAACTAGAAGTTTCTGGTGTGATTAACTTTGTATCTTTGAGCAAGACACTTAACTTCTCTGACACTGTCTTTTCATCTATAAAATAAGTAGGTCCTATGATAGTAATATCTACAAAATGGGTTGTTACAAGAATTATGTGACAGGCATGTAAAGAATTAAGCATATACAGTGCCAAGAATATAGTCAATGTCTTATAAATGGTAAGTGTGACTATAATTTCCCCTCGTTTTACATATAAAGATCTTGAGCTCAAAGAGATGAACTTGCCTGAAGTCACTCAGCTGGTCAATGGATTAAACCTCAAATGTCTGAGTCTTGTCATCCCAGGAGCTAAGCATATGAGTGAAGAGGTCTTTAGAATGACTGGGGCCGAAGTCACCATCTGAATATATCCTCATAACGGAACCCCAGTGAGAACTACCTAGCAGAAGCCAGGCAGTCCCCAGCTTCATGAGCAAAGTAAACAATGGCTTTTATTGTGAGTCAGTGTGTGGGGAACAGTGGTCACACAGCAGTAGACAGCATGAACACTGTCTTGTTGCTTACTAGGCACAGTTAAGCTGGGCAGACAGCATGGCATCATTTGTTCATCTGTCCATTTACTCAGCAAACAGAGGTTGAGTCCATCTGTGCTACAGGCTCTTTGCTAGGCACAGAAGACTCAGCGGTAAACAAGACAGGCAAGATAGGAAACAGACACATAAATGAAAAACGAAAATACCTGGTAGTGATAAATGCCAGGATGAAAATAAAGCTTAATGAGACATAATGACAAATGGAGTCTTTTCAACTTAAGGGATCAGGGAAGTTTCCTCGGAGGCATCTAAGTTAAGATGAAGGTCAGGAGGGAGTAAGAGCTGGCAGCAGAATATGCCAGGCAGAAAGAATTGCCAGTGGAACCACCCTACAGTGGGAGTGAGCTTGGCATCCATCAGAGGCTGGCATGACCACAGTGCAGTGAGTGTGGGAGCAAGAGGCAGGAGAGGAATGCCAAGAGGTGTGCAGGGGCAGAGCATGCAGGGCTCTGTAGACCAAGGAAAAGATTTCAGATTTTTTCCCAAATGCAATGAGAAGGCACTGGTAGGTATTTTCGCAGGGTGATGTGTCAGTAAAAATCAGTTGGCGATGCTGCAATAGCAAATAAACCCCTAAATCTCAGCGGCTTCCCACAATAGAAGTTTACTTTCTTCCTACATACAGTCTACAGTGTGTCTACACGGTCTCGTCTACTTGGCCCCTTAGAAGCTCAGGCTGCCTCCCATCTTGTGGCTCCAGCATCCTGCAGTTTCAAGGTCAATGTGATGTCATCTACCCAGGGACAGGAAGAAGAAGAACAAGGGATGGGAAAGGCACACCAGATACTTATCTCCCTTAACCTGGAATGAGTATAAATCACTGCGCTCACATCCCATTGGCCAGAACTAGTCACATGGCCAAACTAACCATCAGGGAGGCTGGGAATGTGAAAGAGCATACAGATCCATCTGAGAGCTCTGAATATTCTCCACCACAGGTAGTAATAGGATCTGATTTATATTGCAAGTTGGCACTCTGGTTACTACGAAAAAAATGTGAGTCATGAGTAGTGGGGAGCAGGCTATGGTTAGGTTCTGAAATGAGAGGTTAACTTCTTTGCCTTTCAATTTGTCGCTTGTGGCCTTAAATGCTGGGCAAGGTTTACCTCCTTGAACAAAATATACTGAAAGTTGTGTCCTGAAGGAATGTTCAGATCAAAGCTGCAGTCTGGAGTGCAAACCCAAATGTTTAACTCACGCCAGTCAGGACGGCCATCATCAAAAAGTCTACAAATAAGAAATGCTGGAGAGAGAGAGAGTGTGTGTGTGTATGATGCGTGTGTAATGTATGATCTGTGTAAAGTTGTCAACTGTCTTTTCTAGTAATGTTCTGTATTGTGCTATTATTTCCTTCTCATTTATAAATATTAAGATGCCTTTTTAAAATGAAATTATGGTGACACTATCTACTTATGAGGCAAAATAACTCTTTGTTGGTTTCCAAATTAGTTATGGAATTTACCAATCCAGGATCCCAAATTCTGGGAATCGGGGCCTTACTGATGAAACATTTGGAATTTGTTTTGACTTTTTATTGGAGTATGGTTGGCTTACAATGTTGTATTAGTTTTAGGTGTACAGCAAGGTGACTCAGTTGTATGTATATATTATATATATTTTTTCAGAGTCTTTTCTGTTATAGTTTATTACAAGATATTGAATATAGTTCCCTTTGTTGTATAGTAGGTCCTTGTTGCTTATCTGTTTTTTATATAGTAATGTGTATCTAGTGATCCCAAACTTCTAATGTATCCCATCGCCACCCCGCCACATTTTCCTCTTTGATAACCATATGTTAGTTTTCTAGGTCTGTGAGTCTGTTTCATAAATAAGTGTATTTGTATTATTTTTTTAGATTCCACATGTAAGTTATATTATATATTTGTCTGTGCATATTTGGCATTGGTGTGCTTTCTGAATTGCCTGTGAGAATCTTTTATCGTCATCCAATGAGGGAGATATTCGGAGTCGCCTGTGTGAGAAGCTGCTTGAGGCACCTTACCCCTTTTCATTCCAAGAGTCCTCCTCAAAACTTTCAATTTGGGAGTCACAATTGAAGTCACCTGGGTCTTCTTTTACTGTGATACCTTAATCTCATGTCACGGGCCTCTCGATGGGCCACTTGACAGGCCTCTTATAAAAACTGCCTGCCAGTTTGAGGCCTTTCCTCTTGGGAAAGTCCCAGCGTGATTTCTGTGCTCACCACGTAACTTAAACTTGAAGCCAGAGCTTTCCAAACTGCACTCACGTTAGTTAGGTCCAGCCACGTTCCTGGGACTCAGTAACAAACAGGCAGAAATGTAATTCTGCTTATGTGATGCCACATTGTCCTTACTTTTCTCATTTCCCTATTTGCATTTCTTGTCTCATTGACAAGCACTGGCCCATGAACTGTATTTGGAGGCAGCTGGCTTGGGTGAACAACAACAGCCAAGGTCCAGAGCGAAACACAGAGGTTTAGGAACCAGGATGCCAAGGGCGGCCACGTAAGCAAAGGGCAGGAGTCTGGGTGACTACAGAAGGGTTGGACACATGTCTTGGGGATTGGTGACAGGCCACAGCAGGCCTGCAGGGTGAGCTGGGCAGCCCAGTGAAGGCTCGTCGGGCCCAGGAGGAGCTGGCAGGACTCCACACTCCTCTCCCGCCTTCCCTCGTGTGGCTGCCTCCAGCCAGACCGACCTCCTGGTCACCCCCACACAAGGCCTCCTGCTCCTGCTCCTGTGCTCTCTGTCCTTTCTGCCCACTTCACCCCCTTTCTGTGCCCTAACCCCACCATTTTTTGCCTGGCCAACTTGTATGCCTCCTTCAAACAGAACATGTTCTGTCTCCTTCTACACAGATAAAAAGAAACTCAGCACGCAGTGGAGGCACCTGCTTCACTGCCCCGAGCCTTGAGCCTCACGATAGATGTGAGATAGGAGAGAGGAAGAGGGGGCAAAGATGGCTCCCGGGTTTCTGTCAGAACAAATGGAAAGGTAGAGTTTCCAGCAGCTGAGCCGGGAAGACTGAGGAAGGGGTGGGCTGGGAAGCCACCATCAGGGACCGAGTTTCAGATGTGGTACATTTGATTAAGACGGTAACGTTTTTATTTCTTTTGGCCAAGTCATGAGGCATGCAGGATCTTAGTTCCCCAACCAGGGATCCCTGCATTGAGAGTGCAGAGCCCTAACCACTGGATTGCCAGGAAAGTCCTAGATGTGGTCCATTTGAGATGCTCGCTAGGCATTCAGGTGGGCATGTCAGATACCCTTTTGGATACACATGTTTGGAGTTAAGGGAGGAGAACCAGGTTAGGGACATAAATTTCAGCATCATCAGCATAAGGCTGATATTTAAAGTCATTTTTTGCAGGCACTTATGGGGAATGTGGCTTCCAGAGTCCCTCAGCCTGGCACATCAGAGCCTTCCAGCTGGCCTTGGGCATCACTTAAGCCCACTGTTGCCCCTCCAGCCATGTGCCCTTGATAGCAGCTCCAGCAGCACCACTCTGCATATGTCCATAGCTCTCCTTCTTCGTCTGTCACTGATGGCTCCTTATTCTTCAAAAACCAACATCTTTTTTCTCGGTACCTTTTTTTGGAAGAATAAATCTTCCTATTCTCACAGTTACAACAACACTTTGACTATGTGAACTGAAACCCTAGGGCAAATTACTTCATGCTGTTTTATTAATATAATACCTGTGTCACTGATAAACATTTTGAAATATTACCCAAGGTGTTTTCTCCTTGGCAGTTCCTCTAGTGTCTCAACCTGAGCCTCTTCCCTCTTTAAAGCATCTTCTCTGAGGCTTAACAGCTCAGAGAAGTAATACAAAACAAAATCAACAAATAAATAGCAAAAAAAACCCAAACTTCTTGATTTTGAGTTTTCAAGTTTCACATTAAAAACAAAATCCATAGCATCAAGGGAATAAGAGAAAAAGCCACAGATTGGGAGAAAATATTTGCAGATGACAGGGCCTGACCCGTGGAAGTAGGTCAACAGATATGAGCCTGCCCTGTGCCCTAAGTTATTGGGTTCAGGGTAGACCTGACCATTACTGGGTCTTTCAGATTCCTGCTCTCTGACCCCCACTGCTGCCCTTACTCTGGAATTGGGGCTTAGAGATGCTTGTTCATGTCTGCAGGTCACTGGAACTAATAAGATACCAGTTCAATTCAGTTCAGTCACTCAGTCATGTCTGACTCTTTGCAACCCCATGGACTGCAGCACGCCAGGCTTCCCTGTCCATCACCAACTCCTGGAACTTGCTTAAACTTATGTCTATCAAGTTGGTGATGCCATCCAACCATCTCATCCTCTGTCATCCCCTTCTCCTCCTGCCTTCAATCTTTCCCAACATCAGGGTCTTTTCCAATGAGTCAGTTCTTTACATCAGGTAGCCAAAGTATAGCATCAGTCCTTCCAATGAACATTCAGGACTGATTTCCTTTAGGATGGACTTGTTTGATCTCCTTGCAGTCCCAGGGACTCTCAAGAATCTTCTCCAACACCACAGTTCAGAAGCATCAATTCTTCGGCACTCAGCTTTCTTTATGGTCTAACTCTCACATCCATACATGACTACTGGAAAAACCATAGTTTTGACTAGATGGACCTTTGTTGGCAGAGTAATGTCTCTGCTTTTTTAATATGCTATTTAGCTTGGTCATAGCTTTTCTGTCAAGTACAAGTGTCTTTTAATTTCATGGCTGCAGTCACCATCTGCAGTGATTTTGGAGCCCAAGAAAATAAAGTCTGTCACTGTTTCCATTGTTTCCCCACCTATTTGCCATAAAGTGATGGGACTGGATGTCATGATCTTCACTTTTTGAATGTTGAGTTTTAAGCCAGCTTTTTCACTCTCCTCTTCTACTTTCATCAAGAGGCTCTTTAGTTCCTCTTCACTTTCTGCCATAAGATTGGTGTCAGCTGTGTATCTGAGGTTATTGATATTTCTCCCAGAAGTCTGGTATAATATAATGTACACAGGCTATATGGTAACATCACAGCAGCCCCATTAGACTGAACTGGCAGGAGAGAAAAGATGAGAGGCAGACATAGGAAAAAAGAGTAACAGGAGGAAACATGACTCTGGAATTGCCTGCCTCGTGACTGCAGCCTTGAGAATCCCCATTTGTTCCATGACTTTTCTTTTTTTGCCGAAGCTGGCTTTAGTGCATTTCTGTTACTGATGGCCAAATGGTTGTTGTCCAGCAGTAACTGAATCCCCTCCAGACTGTGAGCATTTCGAGGGCAAAACTGCTTATTTATAGAGTAGCAGGGCTCTGTCCATCAGGGTGTTCTCCAGGGCTCCAGGAATCCTGTTGGAGAGTTTTGCTCAGTAAAGTTACAAGCATTTGATTTGGCGTTTGGCTTCCAACCCTCCTACTTGGTGCAATGTAATGTAGGAAGCCCCAGTTTCCATGGCTTTAACATGCAGATCCCAGTTCCTGGTTCACAGCCTCGATATTGGTATGAAGTGAAATAATTTCTGCAGAAGTACCTAGCCTGATGCCTGGCACAGAGGAAATGCCCTGTGAATGGAAATTGGCATGATTTATAACTGCTATCGAGAACTGACCTTATCCATTCAAGAAATATTTGTTGAGTACATACTGTGCCCTGGAGTGGTGAAGAGAGAGACAAGATCCTTGAGGCACCCACTCTCATATAGGTTACAGTCAAAAGAAAAGGAAGTGGCTTTTCCTCATTGCCTCTGTGTTCCAGCGCTCCAGGTCAGGCTCCTCTTGATCAGGGAGGGTATCGAAAGACTCACACTTTGGATCTGTCGTGATGCGGTGCCTCTGTGTAATAAAAGCAGTCTGCACGTGGTTATGGTATCTTAGTTTCAACAGCACCATTTGTGGTTATGCCATGTTTACTTTTCACATCCTTCCAGTTAAACTCCTGTGAGGGAGAGCCAGCCACGTTTATACACCTGACCCACAAGTGAGTTCCTCCCACCTGCCTGTCTTCTGCTCCCGCAAGCATCTGGGTTCAATCTGAGAGCACCGATCAGATTAAACCCTGTGCAGATCAGCGGAGAGTTCTGTTTAGCTAGCGAGACTGATAACTGATGAGAGGTTACCCTCCCTCCCTCAAGGCAGAATCGATCCATTCTAGTTCCTATGGATCCATACCAGAGAACAGCCTTAGGAGTAATGATGAATTCATTAATTGAGAGAACACTTATGGAGGGCCAAAAAGGATAAAAGTGATCAGTGGTGATCTCAGGTTCAGGATGCTGGCTACTCAGTCTCCGACCTGCGTGGGCTTGGTCTGGCAAGCAGATACTGCCAAGCTGTTCCCAGGACTCTGCTCAACTCTCAGAACAAATACTTTTTGTGATATTGACCACCTTTAGAGTTCTCATCACATCTGAAATACACTGACTTTTTTCCCCCATGAAAATAAAGGTTATATATGTTCATTATTAAAACAAAAAAATCTTAATGGCCTTCCTCCCTAATAAGAAAATAGTGATTATTTTAATTTTATTTTTTCCTCAGCTTCTGTTGTTCAGTTGCTAAGTCATGTCCGACTCTTTGTGACCCCATGGACTGCAGAACACCAGGCTTCCCTGTCCTTCACTTGGAGTTTGTTCAAACTCATGTCCATTGGGTCGGTGATGCCATCCAACCGAACACCATGATTTGATAGATGCACATATTGTGCGGTGATTACCACAATTACGACAATAGCACATCCGTCCCCTTATACGGTTATCATTTTGTGTGTGTGACATGAGAACTTACAAGGTCTACCCTCTTAGCATCTTTCTAGTATATAATACAGTATGGTTAACTAGTCACCATGCTATACATTAGAGCCCTAGTATTTACTCATCTTACAACTGGAAGTTTAAATCCTCCCACCCTGCCCCTGGCAACCACCAATCCACTCTCTGTTTCTACGAAATGTCATTTTATATTCCAACTCACCACATGTAAGTGAGCTCAGACAATACCTGTCTTTCTCTGTCTGACTTACTTCCCTGAGCGTGATATCCTCAAGTTTTATCCATGTTGTCACAAATGGTAGGATTTCCTTCATTTTATGGCTGAATAATATTCCATTTTACATATCTATGTCTATATCTATCTCACACTTCCTTTATCCATTTGTCCATCACAGGCACTTAGGCTTTTCCCATGTCCGGGCTGTTGTGGATAATGCTGCAATGAACATGGGAGTGCAAATAACCTCTTTGAGAACTTGTTTTCATGTCTTTTAGATATATATCCAGAAATGGTATTATGTGTAGTTCTCTGTTTAATCTTTTGAGGAACCTCCATTCTGTTTGCCAAGGGAATGGTGATTTTTATTGGCCAGGCAGAATGGGCAGCCTCAGGCAGTGATTGACAAAACCAGTTCCCTAGCTTCCTTTACAGTTAGCAATAGCCAAGTGACCCATTTCTGATCGTTTGGATCACAGCAGATCTGCTAGGGCGTTTCTGGGAAAGATTTTGCATTTCACTCCATCCCCCATCCTGCCATGAAAGAAGAGGCCATGACGCCTGAGACTGGAGGAGCCACTTTGTGCCCATGAGGCAACAAACATGAGTGTAAAAGACAACCACTTGAGGAGGTCGACAAAGCCTGGAAGGACACGTATTCTTTTTTTTATTATTATTTCTTATTTTTAGCTGTTCTGGGTCTTGTTGCTATGCAAGGGTTTTCTCTAGTTGCAGCGAGTCGGAGTTACTCTTCGTCACAAGGCACGGGCTTCCCGTTGCAAAGGCTTCTCTCGTTGCAGGCTCTAGAGTGTGGGCTCAGTAGTTGTGGCGCATGGGCTTAGTTGCCCTGCAGCATTTGGAATCTTCCCGGACCAGGGATTGAACTCATGTCCCCGGCATTGGCAGGTGGATTCTTAATCACTGGGCCACCAGGGAAGTCTAGGACATGGATTCTTATTGTCTTCATTTTCCTGTAACAATAAGACTGGAGGTAGATACTCCTGGCCAGAAAAAATAAGTGCTTACTATTCAAGCTCCTGTTGGTTGGGTGTTCTATTTTTTGCACCCAGATTCCTAAATATGCTAAAATATAGACATACAGATGTTCCTTGACTTCTGGTTCAGCTTAACAATTTTTCAACTTTATGGTGATGCAAAAGCGATCCGCATTCAGTAGAAACCGTGGGCTTCCCAGGTAAAGAATACGCCTGCTAATGTAGGAGAAGCAGGAAATGCGGGTTCAGTCCCTGGGTTGGGAAGATTCTCTGGAGTAGGAAATGGCAACCCACTTAAGTATTCTTGCCTGGAAAATTCCAGGGACAGAGGAATCTGGTGGGCTACAGTCTGTGGGGTCACCAAGAGTCAGTCCCAACTGAGCACACACTCATATAGTCATTTAGCAAAAACCATACTTAGGACTTCAAATTTTGCTCTTGTTCCAGGCTAGTGACATGCAGTAGGATACTCCCTTTGATGCTGGGCAGTGGCAGTGAATCCCCACTCCGTCAGCCACTGATCACAAGGGTGAACAACTAGTACACTTACAGCCATTCCATAATCATACAATGGTTCTGCTTTGCACTTTCCATACAGTGTTCAGTAATTTACATGAGCTATTCAACAGTTTTTTTTAATAAAATGGGCTTTGTGTTAAATTATTTTGCCCAATTATAGGCTAATGGAAGTGTTCTGAGCACTTTAAGGTAGGCTGGGCTAAGTTTTGATGTTTGGTGATGTATTAAAAGGATTTTTGACTTATGATATTTTCAACTTATGGATTAAAAAATTTTTTTATTAAAAAAAATATTTATCTATTTATTTGACCACGCTAGGTCTTAGTGGTGGCACACGGGATCTTCGATCTTTGTTGTGGCACTCAGGCTTTTTAGCTTAAGCTTGCAAACTCTTAGTTGTGGCATGTAGGATCTAGTTCTCTTACCAGGGATAGAACCCAGACCCCCTGC
The DNA here is from genome assembly GCF_032452875.1 of Bos javanicus. NCBI lineage: Eukaryota > Metazoa > Chordata > Mammalia > Artiodactyla > Bovidae > Bos > Bos javanicus. The sequence continues at coordinate 96,845,630 of NC_083878.1, forward strand.
ATTGGGAGTGTGGAGTCTTAGCCTCTGGACAACCAGGGAAGTTCTTCAACTTATGACAGATTGATGATGCTGTGAAAGTGCTGCACTCAATATGCCAGCAAATTTGGAAAACTCAGCAGTGACCACAGGACTGGAAAAGGTCAGTTTTCATTCCAATCCCAAACAAAGGCAATGCCAAAGAATGCTCAAACTACCACACAATTGCACTCATCTCACACGCTAGTAAAGTAATGCTCAAAATTCTCCAAGCCAGGCTTCAGCAATACGTGAACTGTGAACTTCCAGATGTTCAAGCTGGTTTTAGAAAAGGCAGAGGAACCACAGATCAAATTGCCAACATCTGCTGGATCATTGAAAAAGCAAGAGAGTTCCAGAAAAACATCTATTTCTGCTTTATTGACTATGCCAAAGCCTTTGACTGTGTGGATCACAATAAACTGTGGAAAATTCTTCAAGAGATGGGAATAACAGACCACCTGACCTGCCTCTTGAGAAACCTATATGCAGGTCAGGAAGCAACAGTTAGAACTGGACATGGAACAACAGACTGGTTCCAAATAGGAAAAGGAGTATGTCAAGGCTGTATATTGTCACCCTGCTTATTTAACTTCTATGCAGAGTACATCATGAGAAACGCTGGACTGGAAGAAACACAAGCTGGAATCAAGACTGCTGGGAGAAATATCAATAACCTCAGATATGCAGATGATACCACCCTTATGGCAGAAAGTGAAGAGGAGCTCAAAAGCCTCTTGATGAAGGTGAAAGGGGAGAGTGAAAAAGTTGGCTTAAAGCTCAACATTCAGAAAACAAAAATCATGGCATCTGGTCTCATCACTTCATGGCAAATAGATGGGGAAACACTGGAAACAGTGTCAGACTTTATTTTTCTGGGCTCCAAAATCACTACAGATGGTGACTGCAGCCATGAAATTAAAAGACGCTTACTCCTTGGAAGGAAAGTTATGACCAACCTAGATAGCATCTTCAAAAGCAGAGACATTACTTTGCCAACAAAGGTTCGTCTAGTCAAGGCTATGGTTTTTCCTGTGGTCATGTTGGATGTGAGAGTTGGACTGTGAAGAAGGCTGAGCGCTGAAGAATGGATGCTTTTGAAGTGTGGTGTTGGAGAAGATTCTTGAGAGTCCCTTGGACTGCAAGGAGATCCAAGCAGTCCATTCTAAAGGAGATCAGCCCTGAGATTTCTTTGGAAGGAATGATGCTAAAGCTGAAACTCCAGTACTTTGGCCACCTCATGTGAAGAGTTGACTCATTGGAAAAGACTCTGATGCTGGGAGGGATTGGGGGCAGGAGGAGAAGGGGACGACAGAGGATGAGATGGCTGGATGGCATCACCGACTCGATGGACATGAGTCTGGGTGAACTCCGGGAGTTGGTGATGGACAGGGAGGCCTGGCGTGCTGCGATTCATGGGGTCACAAAGAGTCGGACACAACTGAGCGACTGATCTGATCTGATCTGATGCAGATGACACCACCCTTGGCAGAAAGTGAAGAGAAACTAAAGAGCCTCTTGATGAAAGTAAAAGAGTAGAGTGAAAAAGTTGGCTTAAAGCTCAACATTCAGAAAACAAAGATCATGGCATCTGGTCTCATCACTTCATGGGAAATAGATGGGGAAACACTGGAAACAGTGTCAGACTTTATTTTTCTGGGCTCCAAAATCACTACAGATGGTGACTGCAACCATGAAATTAAAAGACGCTTACTCCTTAGAAGGAAAGTTATGACCAACCTAGACAGCATATTCAAAAGCAGAGACATTACTTTGCCAGCAAAGGTCCATTTAGTCAAGGCTATGGTTTTTCCTGTGGTCATGTATGGATGTGAGAGTTGGACTGTGAAGAAGGCTGAGTGCCGAAGAATTGATGCTTTTGAACTGTGGTGTTGGAGAAGACTCTTGAGAGTCCCTTGGACTGCAAGGAGATCCAACCAGTCCTTTCTGAAGGAGATCAGCCCTGGGATTTCTTTGGAAGGAATGATGCTAAAGCTGAAACTCCAGTACTTTGGCCACCTCATGTGAAGAGTTGATTCATTGGAAAAGACTCTGATGCTGGGAGGGATTGGGGGCAGGAGGAGAAGGGGAAGACAGAGGATGAGATGGCTGGATGGCATCACCGACTCGATGGACATGAGTCTGAGTGAACTCCGGGAGTTAGTGATGGACAGGGAGGCCTGGCGTGCTGCAATTTATGGGGTCACAAAGAGTCGGACATAACTGAGAGACTGAACTGAACTGAACTTTATGATGTACCCCATCATAAGACAAGGAAATCTGTATTTGTTTGTTTGTTTTGCTGCCCAGCTTGTGGGATCTTAGTTCCTTGATCAGGAATTGAACCATTGCCCACAGCAATGAAAGCGTGTAGTCCAAACCACTGGACTGCCAGGGAATTCCCAAGGATGATCTGTAGATACAGTAAAACAGAAGATGAAAGTCTCTGTTCTTGCTCCAGATATAGACACTGTTAAAGTTTGGTATAGATTTTTCTAATTATTGTTTGCATATATTAGTACATATTAATAATCAAAAATACATATAAAATTAATGGACTCATAGAATAAATGCATTCTGTTTTATAACCTGCTTTTTTTTTATTAACAAAATACCATGGCTTATTTCTATCAGTACCGCTTTTTTTTTTAACAACTTAATCTTCTATTGCTACACATTTAGGATGTATCCAATATTTTCTCATTATAAGCAATGCTGAAACAATTATCCTTGAACATGCATTATTAGACATGGACAAAGGGTATGCACATAGTAAATGTTGATATATATATCAAATGTTTATTGAAGGGCTAGTATATGTGGCACATTTATGCTTGATGAACAGGTACTTTGGTGGGGTTTTTCATCTGGGGGGAGACTGACAGTTGAATAAGTAAACAAAGAGTTGTTGTTTAGTTGCTAAGTCATGTCTGACTCTTTGTGAGCTCATGGACTATAACCCACCAGGCCCCTCTGTCCATGGGATCTCCCAGGCAAGAATACTGCAGTGGGTTGCCATTTCTTCCTCCAGGCGATCTTCCCAACCCAAAGATTAAACCTGTGTCTCCTGCATTGGCAGGTGGAGTCTTTACCACTGAGCCACAAGGGAAATCCAAACGACTAGTAAATAGTTACAAATTGTGGTAAGTGATAAGCAGGAAATGAACTGATATGGTATGAAAACACTGGGGACCTAACTTAAATAGATGACCAGTGAAGGCCTCCAAGGAGGTGACATTTAAGCTCAGAGTTTAAGGATGAGAAGAGCTTAGGAGGAGTGCACTAGCTGAAATCCCCCAGGGAAGAAAGAACTTTGATGTTAAAGGATCTAAAAGGCAATGGGTGTGACTAGAACAGCTGAGAAGGAGATGAAGGGGATGCAAGGTCTAGACAAAACAAGATCATGTAGGTCCTGTTGCGGTATTTGAATTTATGTTATGGAAACTCACTGGAGAGCTTTAAGAGAGGGAGTGACTTGATATATTTTATTGTTATTATTATTTAATGATCACTCTGGTTGCTATTTTCCATTGTTTGGATGGAGTCAAAGCCAGATCAGTAAAAAATTCATTGAAGTGGTCTAAGCAAGATAATATGATTTGGAGTGGAATATTAGAAATATGCAAATATATCAGTGGATAGAAACAAAGCATTTATAAGCAGGCATTGCAGGTGGATTCTTTACCAACTGAGCTATCAGTGAAGCCAAACTTATACTGCTGCTGCTGCTGCTGCTAAGTCGCTTCAGTCATGTCTGACTCTGTGCGACCCCATAGACGGCAGCCCACCAGGCTCCCCGTCCCTGGGATTCTCCAGGCAAGAACACTGGAGTGGGCTGCCATTTCCTTCTCCAATGCATGAAAGTGAAAAGTGAAAGTGAAGTTGCTCAGTCGTCTCCGACTCCTAGCAACCCCATGGACTGCAGCCCACCAGGCTCCTCCGCCCATGGGATTTTCCAGGCAAGAGTACTGGAGTGGGGTGCCATTGCCTTCTCTGGAACTTATACTAGTGGCCCACAATTTTATTTAATGAAGTTTTACATTATATTTTAATATGTTAGAACAGTATTATTACTGTTCTATGATGTGTACTTTATATTTTATATTCATTAATAATGTTCTTATAATAATAATTTAAAATTATTATTTAGTTTTTTAAATTTCCTAGATATTTTTCCGTATTTACCAAGTTTATTTTTATTTTTATTATTAGTTTTAAAATAATTTTGCTGTGTCCCATTGCACCCTACCCCCAAAATCACATTGGTTCTTTGATTTGAATTCCACTAAGCGTATAAGTTGAGTCTGGGAAGTATGTCATCTTTGCAATATTCAGACTTCCTGCTCAGGGATTTGTTATGTTTTTCCTTTACCTAAGAACTTATTTTCTAGGTTCTTCAGTAAGGTTTTATAGGTTTTTTTCTTATGGGCCTTGACATTTCTTGTTAAGGTATGCCTATGTATTTCATAGTATTTATTCATTGCTAATGGAATATTTTTTTAAAAAGGCATACTTTATAAATGGAAATCACAGGTATTTAGTATTGTGTTTAGGGGACCCCATAAGTAACACATTTCTTCCTTTTCTGAATTTGGAAGAAACTGAGGCATAGGAGATAAAAATACTACATTCATCACTGATAAACTTGGCTGGAAAATGTAGCTTTTGACCTGAAGCCGAGTGGGCTTCCTGTATTTCCTCCTGAATTGGATAGATTTACTTCTATAGAAAGAGGTAGTTCTGGCAAATAGTCCACTTACCACATAGTGGAGAGCACATGAAAATATTTGCTTTCTGCAGTCAGCCAAAGCCAAAAAGAGAACTCATAAGCATCTATTCTTGTCCACTCCCTTCTCCCAAATTCACTAATCAGGTTGTCATTCATTTTCCTCTAGGGTGGGGACAGGCCACGTTCAGTTCAGTTCAGTGGTTCAGTCCTGTCTGACACTTTCTGCCCCCTGACTGCAGCACGCCAGGCTTCTCTGTGCATCACCAACTCCCAGAGCCTGCTCAGACTCATGTCTATCAAATTGGTGATGCCATCCAACCATCTCATCCTCTGTCATCCCTTCTCCTCCTGCCTTCAATCCTGACCAGCATAAGGGTCTTTTCAAATGAGTCAGTTCTTTGCATCAGGTGGCCAAAGTATTGGAGTTTCAGCTTTAGTATTGGAGTTTCAGCTTTAGCATTAAAACTTTCAACGAACATTCAGGACTGATTTCCTTTAGGATTGACTGGTTTGACCTCCTTGCAGTCCAAGGGACTCTCAAGAGTCTTCTCCAACACCACAGTTCAAAAGCATCAATTCTTCAGTGCTCAACTTTCTTTATAGTCCAACTCTCATATCCATCCATGACTAATGGAGAAACCATAGCTTTGACTAGATGAACCTTTGTTGGCAAAGTAATGTCTCTGCTTTTTAATATGCTGTCTAGGGTGATCACAGCTTTTCTTCCAAGGAGCAAGTATCTTTTAATTTCATGGCTGCAATCACCATCTGCAGTGATTTTGGAGCCCACAAAAATAAAGTCTGTCACTATTTTCATTGTTTCCCCATCTATTTACCATAAAGTGATGGGACCAGATTCCATGATCTTAGTTTTCTGAATGTTTAGTTTTAAGCCAACTTTTTCACTCCCCTCTTTCACTTTCAACAAGAGGCTCTTTAGTTCTTCTTTGCTCTCTGTCATAAGGGTGGTATCATTTGCATATCTGAGGTTATTGGTATTTCTCCCTGCAATCTTGATTCCAACTTGTGCTTCATCTAGCCCAGCATGTTGCATGATGTACTCTGCATATAAGTTAAATAAGCAGGGTGATCATATACAGCCTTGATGTACTCTTTTCCCCATTTGAAACTAGTCTGTTTGTTCTATGTCTAGTTCTAACTGTTGCTTCTTGACCTGCATACAGATTTCTCAGAAGGCAGGTAAGGTGGTCTGGTATTTCCATCTCTTTAAGAATTTTCCACAGTTTGTTGTGATCCACACAGTCAAAGGCTTTGGCATAGTCAATAAAGCAGAAGTAGATGTTTTTTTGGAACTCTCTTGCTTTCTCGATGATCCAACGGATTTTGTCAATTTGATCTCTGGTTCCTCTGCCATTTATAAATCCAGCTTGAACATATGGAAGTTCATGATTCACATACTGTTGAAGTCTGGCTTGGAGAATTTTGAGCATTACTTTGCTAGTGTGTGAGATGAGTGCAATTGTGTGGTAGTTTGAACATTCTTTGGCATTGCCTTTTCTTTGGGATTGGAATGAAAACTGACCTTTTCAGAGAGAGGCCATGAGTCTTTCTCTAATGGAAGTCTCTCTTTATGAAAATAAGCCTTTTTCTTTAACATTTAGGAAAACCATTGAGTTTGGTTTTTATCTTATAACTAGCCACTTTACTAAAGTCTCTAAGCTTTTTAGTTGATTCCCTTCCATTTTTATGTTTAGGTATGTATTGACATCACGAACAAATAATGATAAGTTTGTCTTTTTCCATTATTTATATTTCTTAGTTTTCTTATCTTATTGTATTGGCTTTGCTGCTGTTGCTGCTAAGTCGCTTCAGTCGTGTCCGACTCTGTGTGACCCCCATAGACGGCAACCCACTAGGCTCCTCTGTCCCTGGGATTCTCTAGGCAAGAACACTGGAGTGGGTTGCCATTTCCTTCTCCAATGCATGAAAGTGAAAAGTGAAAGTGAAGTCGCTCAGTCGTGCCCGACTCTTAGCGACCCCATGGACTGGAGCCTACCAGGCTCCTCCGTCCATGGGATTTTCCAGGCAAGAGTACTGGAGTGGGGTGCCATTGCCTTCTCCATGTATTGGCTTTAGTCTGTAGCAATTATAGTGGGCATTCTTGTTTTGTTTTTGACTAAAATGAGAATGCCCTTAGTGTTTCACCATTAAATATGTTTATGGATGGCTTCTGTTAAGTAAACTTTGTCATTAAGAAGCTTAAATATTCTTCCTAGTTTATTAAGGGTTTTTTTAAAAGAAAATTATAAGCTATTGGTGTTGAATTTATAAAATATTTTTAAAGTGTCTCTTCTGTTGATAATATCCTGTGATTTATTTTTCTTTACCAATGAAATGAGTTTACAGAGTCACTAATGTTGAATCATCCTTGTACTTTTGGAATAAATCTTGCCTGATTATAGTGGATTTTGACTTGTTTTAGAGCAAGTTGGATTCAGATTGCTAAAATTTTATTTAGTAGTTTTGCAACTACTATATACTTCAGCAGATTGGTCTGTAAGAGTAATGATTCACAGGTTAGGGATTAATTGGTGAACTTTGAAAAGGTGGTCCTGGCTCAGATGAGTTTGGGAAATACCAGATTTGTTTACTCTTGTACAAGGTCCGTCTAGTCAAGGCTATGGTTTTTCCAGTGGTCATGTATGGATGTGAGAGTTGGACTGTGAAGAAAGCTGAGCACAGAAGAATTGATGCTTTTTAACTGTGGTGTTGGAGAAGACTCTTGAGAGTCCCTTGGACTGCAAGGAGATCCAACCAGTCCATTCTAAAGGAGATCAGTCCTGGGTGTTCATTGGAAGGACTGATGCTGAAGCTGAAACTCCAGTACTTTGGCCACCTCATGCGAAGAGTTGACTCATTGGAAAAGACTCTGATGCTGGGAGGGATTGGGGGCAGGAGGAGAAGGGGATGACAGAGGATGAGATGGCTGGATGGCATCACCGACTCGATGGACATGAGTTTGAGTGAACTCCGGGAGTTGGTGACGGACAGGGAGGCCTAGCGTGCTACAATTCATGGGGTCGAAAAGAGTCGGACACGACTGAGCGATTGAACTGAACTGAACTGGACATCACAGAGACCTTAATTATACTTATTGTGATTCTTTAAAAGGTAGACTATAGGTGGCATGCAGTACTTTCTCAAGTTATTTGACTGCAGAACCTCCTTTTCAAAAAAACATGTATTAAATTCTCTGGGGACTTGTGTTCTGAAACTGGCCTGTAACTCTCCTTTTTGGTATTATCTCTGTCAGTTTTGGTATCAGTTATGCTAAACTTGGGAAGTGAAATGGAAAACTTTTTTCTTCTGTGTAACGGTTTAAATAACATAGAGATTATTTGTTCCTTAATGGTTTGCTAGAAATTGCCTGTAAAACCATCTGAACCAGTGGCATTTCTGAGTGATAAAAATGCTTGGAATACACACACTAGGAAGGCTTCCCCATAGGACATTTTCCTCAACAATCAGTTCTTCAGAACACCTTTTTCTTTTTTTTTTGTTTTAAAGGATCAAACAGCTATTTTAGAAAAGCCTAAGAATGTGTGGAAATTAGACTTGAAACATTAGCAAACTGATACTAATCAGTCCTGCATGGTCCTCATCTCTAACAGCATGCTGGCACTCCCTCTGAGTGCCTTGCTGGGGCTGTGCGGGGCATTTTTGGTTAAGGATGCAGAGTTGGCACCACCAACTAGCCACTCTAGCTGAAGGCCAAGCCCTAGATCCCTCTCCTCATCCAGTTCCATTTTATCCTCTGGCTTGTACATTTTCCCAAGTACTGTAGGGCCAGAGATCAGCTTAAACTTTTAAATACTTCCCCTAAGCCAGCCTCACAGTCCTTGCTTTGGACCTCTGTAGGTAGCATAAGAGGGAGACAGATATTGCTAGGAATTTGGGGTCAGTGTGAGAGGCCTGTGTTGGCACTGGGGACTGCGGCCAGGCTAAGCTTGTATTGGGTCAGCTGGGCGATGGGGTCTCCTGAACCAAGTGAGCTGAGCTGAAAGATTGGTCTGGGGTCCCGTAAAGCATAGGAGGGCTGAGTGTTCCTGCAAAAGGGGTGTGTGTGTGTGTCCCTGTCCCTGCAAGAGGCATGCGGGTGTGTGGGGGTGTGTAACGTTTATCCCAGGTTCCAAGAGGCCTGGAGGCTTCCAGGGATGTAAGGACTGGTCTAGGGTATAGTGATATAGTGAGGCCTAGGAGAGCAGAGGGGGCTGCGGGTCCCTGGAAGAGACCAGCTTGGCGGAGGGGGAAATCGGGGCCCAGGCTCCAAGAGGCCCGGGGCTCCCTCGGGTCTGGGCTGCTCCGAGGGGCCGTTGCGGACTCTTTGAGAGGCCGGGTCGGCGGCGCCAGGGCCCTCCCCGGGCTAACGGGCCAGGCCGTGGGGGAGGCCGGCGGCAGGGGGGGCGAGGGCGGGGTGCCGGCCGGGCGGCGGCGCGGGCTCCGGACGCGAGGGCTCCCGCTCCCTCCTCCCGCCCGAGCTAGCCTCAGGCGCCCGGCGCCTCCCCCGGAGCCAGAGCCAGAGCCGGGAGGCCCGGAGCCCGGCCTGCCGCCGCGGCCCGCGAGGGAGCCGCAGCCGCCGTTGTCGCCGCCGCCGCCGCCAGGCCGCGCCCCGCCCCTGCCGCCGCCGCCGCCGCCGCCGCTCCCCGGTGAGGCTCGCGCTCGAGCTGCCGGCCCCGCCGCCTGGGCCCCGGGCCCGGCCCCTTCCGCGCCGCCCGGGCGATGAGAAGCTGCTTCTGCGTGAGACGGAGCCGGGACCCGCCACCGCCGCAGCCGCCGCCGCCGCCGCCCCAGCGGGGAACAGTTAAGTGAGGGCGGGCCGGGCGCCGCGGAGGCTCGGCCGAGCCGGCCCTGCTCCTTCGGGGGACGGGCGGGCGGGCGGGCGCGGAACCCGGGCCGAGGGGCGGGCGGGCGGGCGGAGCCGGGCTGCACCGAGGCCTTGCGGGCTCCGTGCCCGGCCAGCCGCGGGGACAGGCCCGGCGGCCTCTGCTCGGCCCTGCGCGCGCCGCGGCTTCGCGTCCTGGCTTGGCCTTGCAGCCGGCAGGCGGGAGGATAGCGCGGGGACCCCGGGGCGAGCAGCGACCCCCTGGGCCGTGGCAGGTGAGGTCGCCGAGAGCCACGTCCGTACGGTGAAAGGTGAGGCGGCCCACCTGTGCCGGGGCGCGGCGGCCACCTGCACAGACCCGGACCTTCGTTTCACTGGCGGGGCCCGGGGTCCACTCTCTGTGGTCACGTGGGTGCCGAGCAGATTGCACCTGAGCCTCGGGCATGATCTGCGGCCTCATCTGTGACCTGAGCAGAGCAGAGAGGACAGCCAAACTCCAGGGCACCTGTCTGCAAGGTGACGTGCTGGTCGAGGCACCCAGGACCCAGAGTACCATCCTTGAAGGGTAGTGAGCCTGTTGATAGTCACCCCATGGGGACTCCAGTGCAAATGAGGCTCAAGGGCAGGGGCCAAGTGAAGAAGCCAGACCCATGAGCATCTTTGTCCTCTTTGTTACCAACACACAACTCTTCCTAAATCATCAGCCTTTCCCAACCATTAAAAATGATTCTTGTATTCTCTACCCCTCCACAGCCTCTTCAGCCTGGCCCAGAGGAGGTCCCACTGGAGGGCAAAAAGGGAGTGGCTGTTGCCCCTTCTCTGCTCCCTGCCCCCACCCATGAGCCAGCCCCGACTCAGTTTTCTGCCACAAAGCAGACAGCAAGCTGGAATCTCTTTAGGGGCCTTTGTCTCTGGTGGTTCCTTCTCAATATAATCTCATTGTACATTTCTGGACAGCTGGCTGGATCTCATCTCATTTTAACAGGGCAAGAAAATCTTATCAGCTGCACCAGAAAAACCTTAGAAAAGTTAGGAGATAGTTCAGTGGAAGCCTAGACTAACTCAAAAACTCAGCGTACTCAGAAAGTTAGCACAGGAGACAGGTGACACCTTTCTTGCTTGCGGGAAATTGAACTGGCTATTTCAAGATGTTATGCCTTGCATAGAATATTTAAATGGGGCCTCTGAGAGACGGGGCCTCTTCTGGGACCTGGGCACCAAGACCTGTGCAAAGCAATTGACATAGCAATTACTGGTTCACTTGAACCCAGAATCATCTTCTCTGATCCACATTTTTCATTCCTTCCTTCTAGCTTTTAGGCCACACTCCTGATTTATGCTAAAGGCATTTCTCTGCTTTGCCTCCTTCCCACTGGTGGGGTTTTCCCCCACTTCTAGATGGAAGAGTACAGTACACCATGATTAAATGCGAGAACGTCAGAATTAGACCTCAGCTTATGCCTTGGCTCTCCTTATTGTGTGTTCTTACGCAAATTAGTGAACTTTTCTGAGCCTCAGTTTCCTCATCTGTAGAGTGAGGCTCATGATAATGTCTATCTCATAGGATTATAGTTAAGAAATAAGAGAAAAATAACAGGAGCAATGCTCAGCTCCGTGCCTGCCACAGGGCAAGTGGTCAGTAAAAATTAGTGGTTAATATTCAGGGTTTGTTAACTGGTTAATCAGAAGAGTAGCTTCAGTTTTTTTACTGTGCTTCTCTGTTAGTAGTTGTATTGAGGGCCACTAGGAAAGGATGCGGAGAAGGCAATGGCACCCCACTCCAGTACTCTTGCCTGGAAAATCCCATGGACGGAGGAGCCTGGTAGGCTGCAGTCCATGGGGTCGCTAAGAGTCAGAGATGACCGAGCAACTTCCCTTTCACTTTTCACTTTCATGCATTGGAGAAGGAAATGGCAACCCACTCCAGTGTTCTTGCCTGGAGAATCCCAGGGATGGGGGAGCCTGGTGGGCTGCCGTCTCTGGGGTCGCACAGAGTCGGTCACGACTGAAGCAATTTAGCAGCAGCAGCAGCAGGAAAGGATGGGAGTAGAATGAACACTGGGCTTGGAATCTCAGGATACCTCCTGGAACCTAGGTAACCCTAGGCAAGTCATGGAACCTCATGGGACCTTTCAGAATCCCCATTTGCTTATTTATTAAAGAGACCTAAGCATAAAACCTACCCTGTAAGGCTGAACGAGTTAAGGTATGTGAATATGTGTGACACTGTGGATGGGGTGGGGGGATCCTCACTAAATTTAAGTGGGGTCTAACCCTAACCCCTAGTCAATTAACTAGGGGTCTAAGACCCTAGTTTTGTGGGTCTGCCATTTTGACAATTTGTTGTGGGTCTGCCATTTTGACAATTTGTTGTGGGTGTGAGGGGCTGGAAGAAAAACAATGCAAGAATATCTTGCTGTACATTTTACAAAACCACACGACCACGTGAACACTTTGTGATCTGCTCTCAGGGCCTTAGAAGGGGTAAGTGGGGGCTGGGGCAGGGGCTGTCTGGATCCAAGCGTCCTGGGCCCCGCTGCCATAGCAGGTTGAAAGTGCTCTGTGCCTCGTGCTCAGAGCGCGGCGTCCTTGCCACGCTGAAAAGCAATGACGGTGTTGGAGTCAAGCGTGGGAAACGTCAGAGGTGCTGTTATGATGATGAAGATAACAAATGACTACATGGCTGGATATGATGGGCTGAGAACACTGCGTTTAGTTGGCTGCGGCTGAGTGAGCAGGGTCTTGTTTGCTCACTGGGTTGTGGGAGGGGAGGCCTGGGTTCCCTGAATGAGCTGCCTTTCTGCAGGCTGTCCTGGCTCTATCTGAGGCTCTCCCTGGCCTGTGGTGCCTGGCCACACAGGCTCTCCTTGGCCCCCTGCTCACTGGGCCACCACTGGGAATTGTGGTTTCCCTAGTTGTCTGCACTGTTTGCAGTGGGGTTGCTTGCCTCAGATCTCTTCTTCCCCGCTGCTTGGGAGGCAGGGTGTGCTTGACATTACCTCCTTGCTGGGGACATCCTGTGGGCAAGCGTTGGGTTACACGACACACTTCTGGTGAGATGCAGAGCTTGTGTAGGCTGAAATGTGAGAGGCCTGTGGGCCCAGAGCCCAGGGGTCATGTACTTGAGCTTTGTAGCAGCTCAGACTCCCCTGAAAACTGGAGGGCCATCTTGTTGGGCCTGTGGCTTTGGGATTGTTCTACACACATACACACACACACACACACACACACACGCGTGCGCACACACACACACACATTTTTTTTTTTTTCAGGTACTGATCTGCCCAGGAAAATGTTCAAAAGAATATCCTTTGATCCTTTAGAAGAGAGAAATAAATGAATTCTTAATGAGCTAAATATCCCCAGGATGTTGATTGAAATGCAGATCCCAAGGCCTCAAACCCAGACTTTGAATCAGAATATCTGGGGAAGGGACCCCAGAATCTGCCTGTTGAACAAGAATCTTAGGTTGTACTTAATGCTTACTGAAATTTGAGGACCACAGTTACAGATGCTTTTTAAAAATACGGTGAAACACACAAAATAAAGTTTGCCATCCTAATTTGCTACCTAATGCATTGGTGGCATTAAGTGCATTCAAGTTGTTGTACAACTAACCGCTAGAACTTTTTCATTTTGCAGAACTGAAACTCTGTACAGTTGACCCTTGAACAACATGCGTATGAACTGCTCAGGTCCACTTACAGATGGAATTTTTTCAATAATAACTGTTGCAGTACTACACCTTTCCCAGTGAGTTGAACCCCCACATGGCAGGGACCGTGAATTTGGAGGGCCACCTATAAGGTATATTCAGATTTCTGACGACTCGGAGAGTTGGTATTCCTAACTCCTGCATTGTTCAAGGGCCGTCTGTGCTCATTATGCAACTCCCATTTTCTCCTCCTCCAGCATCTGGCAACCACCATTCTACTTTCTATGAATTTGACTACTGTGAGTACCTCATACCTCATGTAAATGGAATCATGTAGTATTTGTCTTTTTGTGACTGTCTTATTTCACTTAGCGTAACAATGTCAATGTTCATCCACACTGTAGCATGTGTCAGAATTTCCTTCCTTTTTAGCAATAGTACTCCATTGTATGTAAAGACCCCATTTTACTTATCCATTTATCTGTCTGTGGACACTTGGGTTACTTCCACCTTTTGGCTATCGTGAATAATGCTGCTGTGAACATATACATACAAATATCTCTTCGAGACTCTATATCCAATTCTTTTGGGTATATATCCAGAAGTGGATTTGCCAGATCATATAGTCATTCTACTTTTAATTTTTTGAGGAATCACCATACTGTTTTCCATAGTTGCTGCATTTCCTTTTCCACCAAGAGTGCCCCAGGTTTCCAATTTTTCCACATCCTCAACTATACTAATTTTCTGGGTTTTGCTAGTAACCATCTGGAGGGCATAGCAACCCCTTCCAGTATTCTTGCCTGGAGAATCCCCATGGACAGAAGAGACCCGTGGGCTACAGTCCATGGGGTGGCAAAGAGTCGGACACGATTAAGCGACTAAGCACAGCACAGTAACCGTCCTCATGGGTCTGAGATGATATCTCACTGTGGTTTTGGTTTGCATTTCCCTAATGAGTAGTGACACTGAACATCTTTTCAGATGCTTTTTGGACATTTGTATATCTCCCTTGGAGAAAAGCCTTTTCAAGTCCTTTACCCTTTTTTTTCATCAAGTTATTTGCTTTTTGTTATTGCTCTGTTGTAGGAGTTCTTTATAGACTTGGATTTTAACCTTGCATATATTTTGTTTGTTTTTCTTTCATTTATTTTTGGCTGCACTGGGTCTTCATTGCTGCATGTAGACTTTCTCTAGTTTCGGTGTATGGACTTCTCATTTTGGTGGCTTCTCTCATTGCTGAGCACAGGTTCTAGAGCACAGGCTCAATAATTATGATGCACAGGCTTATTGCCCTTTGGCATGTGAGATCTTCCCAGACCAGGGATCAAACCCATATGCCCCACATTGCAAAGTGAAAAGTGAAAGTTTCTCAGTCATGTCCAACTCTGTGCAACCCCATGGACTCTGTGTGTGTGTGTGTGTGTGTGTGTGTGTTAGTCGCTCAGTCGTGTCCAATTCTTTGCGACCCCATGGACTGTAGCCCACCAGGCTTCTCTGTCCAGGCAAGAATACTGGAGTGGATTGCCATTCCCTTCTCCAGAGGAACTTCCCAACCCAGGAATTGAACCCTGGTCTCCTGCATGGCAGGCAGATTCTTTACCATTTGAGCTTCTCCAGGCCAGAATACTGGAGTGGGTAGCCTTTCCCTCCTCCAGAGGATCTTCCCAACCCAGGGATCAAACCTAGGTCTCCTGCATTGCAGGAGGATTCTTTACCAGCTGAACCACCAGGGAAGCCCAAGAATACTGGAGAGGGTAGCCTATCCCTTCTCCAGGGGATCTTCCAGATCCAGGACTCAAACTGGGGTCTCCTGCATTGCAGGCAGATTCTTTACCAACTGAGCTATCAGGGAAGTGTGTATTGCAAGGCAGATTCTTAACCACTGGACCACCAAGGAAGCCTGGATTTTTAACCTCTTATCAGATATATATGGTTTGCAAATATTTTCTCCCATTCTTTTGTTTCTTTTAATGGAAGTCCTACAAGTACTTTATATAGTTTAAAACCCTGTAAAGAAAATATTATGCATTGTTCCAGTTTTATAGGAGTGGAAACTCAGGCCCAGTGCAGTTTGCCTGCCTGCGGTCACACAGCTGTGTCTGAGTTGCAGCTCAAGCCCTGGTTCCTCTGAGTCCAAAGCCCATACCTTTCCTATTTCTCTACTTTACCACCCAACCCTCCCCGGAGCTAACAGCATAGAGGCCCTGCCGGGTCTGCAGGAAGTGGCAATAGCTTGAGAAGCGTTCAGCTTCAGGAGAGGAAATGGGAACCCAAGACTTGGGAATCTCCCTTCCGACGACTGGGGCGCTCCTTAGATCCTCATCATTGCTTGGACCTTAGAAGGAGCACAGAAGCGCAGACAAGTTTGGAAAGGTTTTGCTTGTTTAGCATTTCGTGAGCTTGTTTCAGAGCCCCTTGCTCCTAACAGTTCCCTAGACAGCCCGGCGCTTCGTGCCACTGCTGTTGCCCTGTGCTCTCCCCGCACCTCTTGCAGCGCTCTGTGCCCGCTATCTTTCAGGAAGGCCAGCACCCTGTCCGCACCCCCACCACCTGCCCCCGGCAGAAGGGAGTGTCCCCTTCATTTACAGTTCCTTTCTTTGAGGACATTTCCTCTAGCCTGTGAGCCCCGTGGGTGGTGGCCATGACTTACCTGTCGCTGTGTCACCCAGCACAGTGCCACTGCACCTGGGCAGTGCATTATCCAGCCTCTGCCCCAGCCCAGACCAATCAGATCAGAACCTGGAGAGTAGCTGTAGTTTTTACAAACTCCATGGGGAGTCTTCACGGAGCCCCCGGCCAGGTCCTTATCCAGCCTACTCTGGATCTAGGGCAGACCCGCTTCTGGAACTGCCCAGAGTACTGAGGTCCCACCTCCCTTGCTCGGCAGGTGGCTCGGCCCTGGAGTTGTGGTGTTTGTCCTGCACCAGGCATCAATGACCCAGCGGGGCACGCTCACCATTGCTCCTGCTGCTTTACGTGCCCCCTTAGTCCAGTGGAACACAGACAGTTTTGAAAGCAGGACAGGGACTTCGTTTATCCATCCTCCCATCCATCCATCCATTTATCTATAGTCTATTTATTGATGATGCAAATTTATTGAGTATTCGCTATAGACTAGGTACTATGATGGACATATACCTTTGAACAACTAATGCTCTGCTTGGGAAAGTGTTGTAACCTTCTGAGAGTCAAGACCGTGTTTCTTTACGTGTGTGTGTGTGTATATGTGTGTGTGCGCATGTGTGCCCATGTGCTAAGGTCATGTCCTTGGACAACATCAGGATTCTTAGTGACAGCATCTGTCTGGCTGGGCAGTGGGGAAGATTTGGGGTGAATAGGAGATGTGACCCAGAGTTTGAATGGTGGGGTGGGTGCCATAGGGGAGGGTTTGGGTGCTCTTGGGTAACCTGTGTTAGGGAGGGAAAGACTGAAGGACTTACTCTGAGGCTGCTCCCCAGGGATGATGACCTTTAGGTTCCTTCTTCCCTCTTCCCTCCCTGCCTCAATTTCCTTCCTTCATCAAACATCCCATGAGTACCTACTGCCTTTTACTCAGACTTTGGACTGTGGACCAGCTGTTTCAGCATCTACCTGGATCTTGTTAGAAATGCAGCTTCTCAGGCACCGAGTCAGCACCTCGGGAAGTGGCTGTACGACTTTGTTTTTGTAAATCCTCTAGGTGACTCAAGCATGCTAGAGTTTGAGAATTCGGGCTTCCCATCTTCGTCGCTGCTCCATGCTCAGCACAAGAGCTTTCCACAGACATCTGTGGGCTGACTGTTATGCACCAGGTCCTGTTCGGTACTAGGGATGTGGAGGTGCCTCGGGGGGAGGATGGCGAGGTCAGCCAGGTTGAAGGTATCAATGGGACACGCAGGTGGCAATAGCCAGCAGGGCACCAGAGACACATATCTGAGTCTCAGGAGAAAAATGCCAGCCTTGGAGGTAATTTGGAGTCATCAGCACACACAGGTAGAATGAGTACATGACCAAAGAAACTCTTAAGGCCCATGTGAGCGTCAAGAGCGTGGGTGGTGATGAGGTGGGGTATCTACTGACCTGAGGCCAGGTGTTCTGACGATTCTGGCCTCAGGGCCCATTGCCCAATGTTGAGGTGACATGTTAGCATTTTTACTCAGCAGACACTGCTCATCAAGCCAAGGCTGTGACCGTTTCCCATCACCGAATATTAGGCAAACGGCCAGCCGGCTCTTGGGGCCTCCTGGGATGGTTTCATTTGTAGGGTGTCTGCCTTCCATGGGGGTCCACCTTCTGCCTTCTCTCCAGGGGGCACTATGGCACTAAGACCTGATGGGAGTGGGTAGGGACGGCCTTCATCTGCAGTAAAGGCGAGCAAGCTGGGGTGGGGCTCACAGTGTTCTAGAGAATGCCCCCTCCTCCCCAGCACCAGGCTCCCTGGTCTTGCAGAGCCGGGCCTGTAGGGGCAGGCCTTTAGCCACGGCCGTGCTGTAGAACTTGATCCGGATTTATTTTGGGAGAGTATATTCTGGGATCCAGCACTGCACTGTACTGCAGCCACCCAAACCCCAGGTGTGCCTCACATGGTTTATGATAAATCTGTTTGGCTATCAAATGGTTAATGCCAGTCTAAGCAGAGGTCTGATGGGGTGGATGCATTTGTACACCAGATTCTTCTATTAGAAGTAACAGACTTTTACTGGGAAAAAAAGGAAGTGCTCGCCATTGTTAGTTCCCTGGCTGGAAAGTTCTTTGTGATCCAGGGGAGCTTAGGAAAATACTTGCTTTCATTCCCCAGTATCTTAGCAGCCTTCCCAGCAGCCTGTGGCCTGTTGCCACCAGATCGTACTCGACAGCATTTGTCAGAACGATTTGGTTTCTGACTGGTCACTCGGATCAAATGTCCAGGCCAAAGTACAGGATGCACCAGGAGGCTATCCTGAGGTTCCACGGTGGCCGCCTCTCAGCCTGTGTGCGCTATCCCTATGGGTGGTGCCCAGAGCCAGCTGGCCGTTTGCCTGGGTGCTGCATGGACCCTGACCTCAGCCTGCAGTCTCCTGAGGAGGTAGGGCTCTGCATGCGCCATGGCTGCCTGCGGTGGCCGGGTTTGTGTATTTGTGTGTGTTGTGGGTACCTGGGTGAAGCCTAGCCACCAACTTCCTCCCCTGTCCTTCTGTCCCCAGCTTAAGATTTGTTAGCAGGAAGGAACCGGTAGTTATGGGGTAACAGAGACGAGCAGGGGTTCCTGCAGCCCACCGCCACCACCGAGCTGCTGGGAAGCAGGCAGAGAGCTGCCTCACGCTGGGCTGCAGCTTTTCCGCAGGGAGGCTCTGCTCTTCGGCCGTTTGCCACGGGGAGTGAAATATTTATCCACTGCTTTTCCCCAGCTCTGCAAGCTGGTAGATGTGGGCAGACAATTTATGTCTTTTCTGCCCTTGACTTTGGATTTCAGACAATCAGATCACAAGTTCATCCTTCCGTAGAGACTTAATTAACCCACTGGTTTTGTCATTTCAATCCCAGTAGCCCTATCTAACCTGCCCCACCCCCCAATACTTTGATATTACTCTCCTCCAAAGCTGTGTGCAAGTCCCACCTTCAGCCCTGGTGGGCAGCACTGGCTCCGCTTCTGAGCTGGTCTTCCTTCCTTGTCCTGGGTTCCTGCTGTGCCTCCTTTGAAGGCAGCATCCCCTGCCCCCCGGCAGTTGTTGCCTCCCCCCACCCCCAATGTGCTTTAAACTCCTCGGCTCATGCCCTACCCTGCTGCTGGAAGGGCCTCGGTGGAGAGAGGTCTCAGCTCTGTTAGTTGGGTTTTGATTTCAGTACAGGAGTTGATAAAACGAGATAAACCCCAGGCTCACAGGGCCGGGGAAATTAAACAGAGATGATATCAAAGTTCCCCTGAGTTTTCAACTGTGATTCAGTAGCTTAGTTTTCTCCCAGACTGCGGCTGGGAGGCACGCCTTTGATACTGAAACAATGTTCAGCATCAGTTAAGCCCAGCACTGCTGACTTTTAGGGATTAAGCACACTGTCGTAGTAATTCTTTGATCAGCTACAAGGGAGCCCTGTGCTGTCTGTGTGAAGGGGCTTTATAGTTAAAGTTCATTTCTCTGTGAACCTGGGGCGACAGCCTTGGTGAGGTGCTGCCGTGCCGGGGGGCTGGGACCTCCCCCGGGCACTGTTCGGTGCACACTCAGGAAGCTCTTCTCTTACCCAGTGTTGCTGGATGGAACTCATTGAGCACGGCTGGAAAAAATCCTGCTGGGTCTGGAAAACACACCTCGCCCTAACTGGCCCCATCCAGTCCTTCAGTCCCAGGAAGTACCACACACACACTCTCTCTCTCTCTCTCTCACGCACTCTCCACACACACACACACACACACACACACACACATTCTCTCTCTCACGCACTCTCCACACACACACATACACACACACACACACATATACATTCTCTCTCATTCTCTGTCACTCTTCATCCCAGTCCCCCAGTCCCAGGATGTACAACACACACACTTACTCTCATCCTCCCGCTCGCTGTCTCTCTCTTTCTCCCCCTGCTTTATGGAGAAATCCTCTTGGGACAGACACAGGCACAGCTGCCCAGGGTGAGGCTCTGTAGCCCCCAGCCTTGGCGATGGTCTGAGTGAGGCTGGCTGCACGCTCGGGATAGACAGGGACTGGACGACCTGTGAGGTTAAGCTAGGAGGACTAGGTCAAGGTCAGTGCTGCCAGGGTACTCTCTACTCTTCCGACCCTGCCCGAAATCAGACGTGACTCCCAGGTGCTGCTACCGTCGTCATTCCTCTCCTGACATTTCCTGGAAATCCACTTAGCTTCAGGTTGGCTCCTTCCTAGAGTTCTCAGAAATCTCGGTCTCTGTTATCTTGTCATCTAAAACACTGAGTGAACTTTTGGCTTTTCCTCTAGGGACCCTCCTTGCAGCCACAGCTGGGGCAGTAGAAGTTTCCCCATCCCCTGCCCCTGCCTCCGCTGGCGGTGCAACTTGCAGTTGGCAATGGAGGCCCCCCCGCCGCCCCCCCCCGGGTGCTGTTGATTGTGTTCACACCATGCTGTACATCACCCCGTTCCCTCCTGTGCAGCACGCGGGTCTCCCTCATTAGGCCTAAATTTACCTCTGTCCTACACAAACATGGCCTTAGCTCATTTTTATTGCTGTAAATTATTTATGAGGGAAATGTTGCATCTCGAAACTGAGGTGTGAGGAAAATTAATCCCATGTTACTTTTATCTCTCAATACTTTTCTCCCCCTCACTTCACTTACTGGGTTACTGCTAGAGAAAAGAGAGCTTTGGCATTTTAAAATATAATTGGTGCTGAGAGCACTTTCTTGATGAGGTATGGGATGGGAAGTTGGGTCTGTCTCTGCCCAGTGTGTGGAAAGTAGACCAGACTGGGGAGGGAGGGTCAGAGGCCCCTGGGGCTCTGCCTTCTGCCAGCCCATGGCATCTGAGAACTCCAGGCCTCTGTTTCTTTGCTCTGAAATAGGGATTAATATGCTCCAGTCCCCTTCCTAGGTTTGGTGTGAGCATCAGTTGAGAAGGAGCTGGTGAAAGCTTTTTTGGTAATTGCAGGGCACTGCTCAGATGCGGGGAGGTGTGTGAGTGCGTTCTGTGTGCAGCTAGAATTTGGAGCTGGAGGTGGATGCCAGGCTGGGCAAAGAGAGCTGAGGAGGATGCCCGTTGTTGCAAGCAGGCCTGGCATTTTCTGCTTCAGCCCAGCGTCAGCGTCTTGCCAGACAGGTTAATGGTGGTCTTAAACACCCCCGCTCGTCTGCCCCTCTCCCCAGGCAGCTCTGCTCTGCAGCACCCACCCCCCCACCCCATTAATGGCCTCTTCTCCCCTTCGCCGAGGCCTGGCTTGTGACCCGGGCAGCCGCGGCCGCTGCCGTGCCATCCCCTTCGGGCCGGAGGTTCCGCGCAGCCCAGGGAGCGCCGAGTGCTAGTTAATAAATGGCCTTTTGTGAGGAAGGTCAATTGAAGTGACGGTAGAGACGCTGTTAAGAGTAATTTGCAGTCAGAAAATATGTAATTCAGGGCAAGCGGCTCTGAGTGATTGCCTCTGCCATGGATATCTTGGGCGTTTCTCATTAAAAGCTTCCTTTGCTGGTGGTGGCGCTTTCCTCCGCCGTCCCAGCGAGGAGTCATTTGTCTGTATTTCACAAAGGCTGCTGGATCCCCCAGGGCACTGCCACTGGGGGTGTGTGTGGGGTGTGGGGGCGGGGGTGGAGGCGTGCATCTGAGATGCTCAGTGCTAATGCCCTGCCCGCCGCATCCTCCCAGCCTGCAGGCCCGCAGCCCGCCGGCCGGCTCCTTTGTCTGCTCAGGAGGCTGCCCGCAGCCATCTTGGGGCCCGGTGCCCGGCTGCCCGGTGCATTGTGGGAGCAGCGGCGTCAGCCTCCCCCGCTCCCGCAACTTGCTCGCGCTGCAGAGCAGAGGAGGGCGGTTGGTACCTGGACCGGGATGCAGTGACCCGAGGATGGGGCATCCCTCAGCGAATAAAATATTTCTTATTTATTCCCATGCTCCCCACCCCCCACCTCAGATAGTACAGGCAGCACTATCTTAATAATAATAATAATAATAAAACTTACGTCTTATGTTCTTTATTAAATTCACAGCATGATATTTTAGCACTGGCAGAATTCAGTGCCTTCTGTTAATGAGTTGTTAATTGCAAAGCATTTCGGTAACCAACAGCAGGTATAACAGTATTTTGCTAACGGCAGCGATGTTATTTCCATGTTAACCAAGAATACCGAGTTTTCCAAATGAAGTACTTTTTGATCAGTTTGCTTTGGATTCTGCTGGTGCAGATAGTGAATTCTAAACCTTCCTGACTGGGGGCATCCCTGCGGATTCATTCAGGAAATATTCACTCAGTGCCTACTGTGTGCAGGAAGCACTGAGCCCTGTGCTTTATGCAGATAAACTCGCCTGGTAAATAAGATCTGAAAATAGAAAACAATTCAGTGATGCGGTGTGATGTCCTGCCCCCCTGCCCTTTACTTCCAGAAGCTTATTTTCAGTAGAATTAAGTAAAGCTTAACTTAGTTTGGCTTTTGTCATAAACAGAAGCTGAGACTGTGGCTGCTGCCAGGTGCTTCCTAGCCTTGATCAGAGAATTAGCTCCCTGGCACTGACGAGCCTGTTTCTGGAGCCTTTCGTGGGTTCCAGGGAATGCTGATTACACGGTGACTTGCATACAGCCCTCTGGTTGTTTCTACGGAGGAGGCTATAGTCATTTTTAATGGCCTCTGCCTTTTCTGATTCTAGGCTGAGAACTTAAAATATTCCTACTGGCTGCCCAGTTAGACGAGAGTGTTTGGTTTGCTTTAGCAGCAGTAACCAGCCTTGAGAGATCTGACAGACCCTACAGCCAGTGGAATGAAATCGCTGCAGAAGGAGGTAGAATTTAACTTGCTGTTTTCCACTGCTGGTCCTTTGAAAAAGCTCTAGAAGTCATTTACATAAGGTGTTACCATTTTATATGCTTTCTGGTACACTGCCACTGGAGCTGCCCAGACCCAGTGCTCTCTATATTCTGTTGGTCTCCTCCGGTCACATCAGGAGGCAGGCAGCAGCAGAATAATAATTTCATTTCCCTCCCTTCCTCCCAGTGTCCAACAAGAATTACAGTCATTGTTCGTGTTTAGCTTTGAGTAAGTGTCCACATGACCCTGGGATTAAACACAACAAAGGGACCCCCCGGTCCTCTTGGGAACAGCCGTGACCACGCTTCTGGCTGACTACACTGGACCTTTGTGTCCCTCACCCACCCTTCTCACCTGCATTTTGCTGAGGGCCTACTGTGTGCCAGGGGACCTCTCCAGGCCCTTCGTTTACGGGATTCCCTTAGTTCTCACAGCAGCTCTGCAGCTGTCGGTGTCCTGAATCTTTGCTTGCCTGCTCACCAGCTGTAGTCATGGAGCCTGGACTCCATTGCCTTTCTGTGTCCTCCATGGCAAGAGCACTTTCCTCTATGTGTTCACAAAGCTCTGCCTCCCCAACAGCCCACCCTTGGATGTAGTCATGGCTGTGGATTTGGAGGGCTGTTCTTCTGCCAGGAGATGCTGTGAGGGGGAGAGATGGAAGGTGTTGCTAGATTTAACCATGTCTGATTTATCCTCAGAGAAGCTGCTGGTATCTGTACAGAAGTCAGACAGCAGGGCGGGAGAGTGTTCAAAACTCACTTGAGAAGAGCAGGAGCTGGAGATGACTTGAATTCTTTTTTTTTTTTTTTTTAATAGAGTATTTGTTTATGTATTTGGCTGTGCCAGGTCTTAGTTGGGGCATATGGGATCTTTGATCTTTGCTGAAGCATGTGAACTCTTAATTGTGGCATGTGGGATCTAGTTCCCTGACCAGGGATCAAACCCAGGCCTCCTGGCTTTGGGAGCACAGAGCCTTAGCCACTGGACCACCAGGGAAATCCCTACTTGAATTCTTGATCTGAGGAAAGGGTCGGGTAAAGCCAGGGCTCCCTTAGCTGGTCCATGTATGTGAAGCTGAGTTCAGGATATTTGCCCCAGGATTCTGGTTCTGTTTGAGACTTTGTATTGCTCACTTTAAATGCTCCATTTGAATTTTGTGCTTTCTTTTTCCTTTTTGGAATCAGGAGCAAGCCACCATGCCTGAAGTCAAAGACCTTTCAGAAGCCTTGCCAGAGACGTCAATGGATCCCATCACAGGAGTCGGGGTGGTGGCTTCTCGGAACCGAGCCCCGACAGGCTACGATGTGGTAAGTCAAGATTCATTGATATGGCAAATATTTGTTTACTTTGTTCAAGACCCTCTGAACGTCATGTGTAAGATGTGTTTCTGCACTCTAGGAACTTAAACAGGAAGGGAAAGCACCACCAGCGGCAAGGTGTGGCAAGTGTCCTGGCTGGACCTGAGCCCATCTGGGCTGTTGCTTGGCCTTAGCTGGGTCACTTGACCTCTGTGATGGTCATCTTCACATTCTGTAAAATTAAGGGATTGAATTAGTTGATTTCCAAAGTCATTTTTAGTTGTGACATTTCATGAAAAGAATCCAAGCATCTGAAAGACCCTTGGTTGTCACAGATTGTCTTGTATAAATGTTAAAAATATATTGACATGTGTTTATATAGCTTCTTACAGTTTACAAAGCAGTTTTTCCCACCCATGAACTCAGCTGGCTCTCACAATTCCCTGAAGAGTGGGAGGGCAAGTTGCCTTCTGTCCACTGTGCTGATCAGGAGAACACAAGCTCCGAGAAGGGAAGTGATGGAGACCCAGCGCTTGGGAGTGGTGAATCAGGTGACTCAAGCCCAGGGCTGTGATGACCGCATCACCACAATTTAGTAGAGACTTGGCTTTGCTTTTCAGCACACGTCTGTGGTGATGTTCAGTAGTACCGATGGCTCGAATTAATTATATTATTTTTTCAGTAGATAAATTCCAACTTGGGTGGGGCTTAAAATGTGCAGAGGAACTATTGGGAGGCTTTAGTTAACGGTGACTATTGTCATGTGTTCTGAACTTCTAAGGTGGAGGGTTTTTTTAAATTATTATTTATTTTTGGTTGTGCTCGATCTTCATGGCTGTGCGAAGGCTTCTCTCTAGTTACAGTGAGCGGGGACTACTCTCTAGCTGTGGTGTGAGGGTGTCTCACTGCAGTGGCTTCTCCTGTGGCAGAGCGCAGGCTCTAGGGCATGCGGGCTTCAGTAGTTGTGGCACAGGGCTTAGTTGCTCCGTGGCATGTGGGATCTTCCCGGATCAGGCTCGAACCTGCGTCTTCTGCATCGGCAGATAGATTCTTTACCACTGAACCACCAGGGAAACCCCTAAGGTGGTCTTATTTTTCACTTTCCTTATTTTGTTTGATGACAGAGGACGAGATGGCTGGATTGCATCACTGACTCAATGGATATGAGTTTGGGTAAACTCCGGGAGTTGGAGATAGACAGGGAGGCCTGGCATGCTGCGGTTCATGGGTTCGCAAAGAGTTAGAGACGACTGAGAGACTGAACCGAACTGAACTGATTTTGTTTGGGATGACGTTTTATTCTTGCTCATTGAAAATGTATACCCAGAATACATAAGAGTAAAAGAATATAAGTCTCATTTGTCAGCACTGAACACCTGGCGCAGTGATAAAATCAGTGTCTGATGTGAGGTGTGAGTTGGGGGGACATGCCATGCCTAGTCCAGAAGAAGCCCTAAGGCAGGGTTTCTCACCCTTGGCATTACTGACGTCTTGGGCCAGATGATCAGATAGTAGTATGTGGTGGGGCTGTCTCGTGCATGGCGGGGACAGCATCCCTGGCCTCTTCCTGCTCGATGCCAATAGCCCCAAACCCCAAGGTGTGACAGCCAAAAATGTGTTCAGACTTGCACAAGTCCTCAGGCGGAGGGGGCAGGCAGGCAAAATCAGCCCCATGGTGAACAGTGCCTGTCGCGTCAGCCCACGCTGGCTCCCATGTGAGGAAGGGGGAGCCTGTTACAATCCTCCACATCACTTTCCCAGCTGCTGGAAAGCTTATAAACATTTTTAAAGTGAATGAACGGGGGAATCTTTTTTTTTTGACAAAGATTTGAGTTTTACCTGCTGCCTGACTTCAAAGCACTGTTTGAATGTATAACTTGCCATAAAATAGAATCATTAGGTATGGCTTTGTGCCATAAAACTCTTGGGGAAGCTAATAAAAATGTTCCTTATTTGAGAAGCCCAAGTGTCTTTTGATGAATTAGATATGAAGCAGTGCGTCGTGAATCAGGGCAGGGGCTTGGTGCGCGCCTGTCTCTGGGAGGACCGTCTCCAGGGTGACTCTCTGGGTGGGGGGCAGGGCTGGGGGGGAGGTGGAAACCCGGGTCTTCTGACTGTTCCCTTGTGTGGATCTGTGTCTTTAACATTCTGCTGGCCCCTTTGGGGTCACTGTGAATGCCGAGCAAGTGGGCGGCAGATGGCCTTTGATAGTCTGGTTTTCTGAAAGTCTTGGTGAGTCTGACAGGAGCAGAATCTATCCCTATCATTTTCTCCTAACATCGAGCTCAGGGCAGAAGAGCGCGGTATCAAATGAGTGAGATTAATAAGCACATTTCACGGTGGGGCTGCACCAGGCATCATCGTGAAAGGTGAGCAGGCCAGGAGGCTCCAGAGGGTCAGCTCGGCAATTACCCAGCCTCCACACGCTAAGACTGAGTGTCCGAGCTCCTCCAAAAGCCCTTCCGGGGAGAGATGCAGGAGTCCTGTCTTTGTGCTGACCGCTAGACAAGCATCTGCTTCCTCAGAGGTCTGACCCTGAGTTCAAGGGGGATGGGGGAGGACACCCCCCTTCCCTTTATCCAGAGTTTAGTGGGAGGTTGACATCCAAACCGAAGTGCCAGGCTTTTGGTGGTGGCCGGGCTACAGAGATGCTGAGACAGAAGTGCGGCGGCCGAAGGAGGCTCTGCTGCGGACTACGGCTGGGGCCTCTCCAGCATGTGCTGGAGGCCTAATCCCTCTGTGCGCTCAGAGCACGCTAGGTACCCTGACACACAAACCCGAGAGTGGACGCCAGATGGACCGCTGACTCTCAGTGGCACAACCATTTTAAAATGAGCAGAGGCCCTGGTGCTGCTTGAAGTAAAAGATGCCAAGTGTTTGTTTATAAAAATTGAATTTGACAAATTCTCTGCCCGTCAGGGGATGGTTTTTCAGGTAGGGGCTGGGGATCACTTGCTAAACTTCTCAGTTTACCGTCTCTGTTTCTGCAGCTGCCTCTGAAATAGCCTCCCCTAGCCTCCCCTTCCTGCCTGGCAGCCACAGGCTCAGATCTAGAACGTTGCTGCCAAGGCCCAGGTCTTTCCTCTGGCCCCTCCGTGCCCAGCTTCTGCCCTCTCCTGGCTGCCTTCACTCTCCCTGACGGCAGCGTTTAGAACTGCCAGGTGTGGAGGCCCAGCCAAACTGAGTCTTGGCCTCCGAGAGACTTGGAGATTTTTTTTGTCTTTTTCTTCACTGTGCTCCAAGAGCTCCTTCCTTCCCTTCCTGAGAAACCCCGTGTGCAAATGGGAGTCTTTGTGGCATGGTGACCCAGAAGTGACAGTTTATCACCTAGTTCAAGGACTGTTCCCAGACGCCCAGGTCGGGGGTTCTCGCGCTTCGGAGGGCCTCAGTCCTCTGGAGAACCCCACACCCCAGATTCCTGCTGCAGTAGGTCTGGGGTGGGGCTGAGAGCTTGCATTCTAACCGATTGCCCACTGATGTTGATGCTGCTGGTTCAGGGGCCACACTTTGAGAACTGCTGGTCTAAGTTAAGTCATTCTTAAATAATATGTACCTGTGGACCCCACAAGTCTAACTCAGGAAGGGCTGTACTAGCTTTTCCTGTTAATTTTTGACGTGTCCTGATTTAGAGTTTAGAAGGTCTCAGGGGAGACTTTCTGTGTATGTGTTTGTGGGTTTTTTAAAAATACAAATGAGATGGTACCATTTATACTCTCATAACTTAAAAAATTTATTGTGGGCTTAGCTCAGTATCAGTCTATATAGATGTATCCCCTCCTCTTAATAATGCATGTTTATTGTTTGGCTGTTTCCTAGGTGGTGCAAGCAGTAAAGAAGCTGCCTGCCAATACAGGAGACATAAGAGGAGTGGGTTCAATCCCTGGGTTGGGAGGATTCTCCTGGAGAAGGGCATGGCAACCCACTCCAGTTTTCTTGCCTGGAGAATCTCCTGGACAGAAGAGCCTGGCAGGCTACAGTCCATGGTGTCGCAAAGAGTCGGACAGGATTGAAGTGACTTAGCACACATGCACACCAAAATTTGGCTAATAATTCAATATTGAAGAATATTGAATTTGTTCCCATTTTTGTTTTCAATGCAATAAACAACACCCTTGTGTCTGTATTTTGGCATGGTCATCCTGTTAGTGCCATAGAATAATTTCATAGGTTGAAATTACCGGGTCAGAGTGTTCACATTTTAAACTTGATAAGTGTTGCCTATTGTCTTCGAAAAATGTTGTTACATTTTGTGTTTCTGTTCTCACTCAAGCAAGTGTTGAGTAAAGTGAAATTTTGGGGCTGGGGGATGAATTGATCAAGTCCCCCTTCTTCCAGACTCTGTGTCCAGTTTCCCATCACCAGTAAGTCCAGGCAGTCCTCCGGGGTGAGGGCCTGGGCAGTAAGCAATAAGTGGTAGCCATGGATCTTCTCTCTAAGAGCATCCTCCTCTCAGACAACCAGAGAGAGGACAAATACCCAAATCCTTTAACTTGACACACGTGTCTTCCAGTCTCACTTCCTTCTACTCTCTTCTCCTCCAACCTCATCAAACCTCTAGTTTCTCACATTTGGAATAAGGGGCTTCCCTGGTGGCTGAGACGGTAAAGCATCTGCCTGCAATGAGGGAGACCTGGGTTCGATTCCTGGGTCGGGAAGATCCCCTGGAGAAGGAAATGGCAACCCACTCCAGCACTCTTGCCTGGAAAAATCCCATGGATGGAGGAGCCTAATAGGCTACAGTCTATGGGGTCACAAAGAGTTGGACACGACTGAGCGACTTCACTTTGTACCATCAAACCCTTGAACCCACTTGGCCCATATTTTTAAAATTCCTGTGTTCCCACCTTTTTGGATAAAATTTTTCTCATCCTTCAGAACCCAGTTTGAAAACTCCTTGGTGAGGCTTTTCCCGATGTTATGCGTTTATTGCTTCTCACATCGGCTTCACAGGTGTTTATTGACCCCCTACTATTGTGCAGAAGCCCCGGGAATTCCAGTATCCTGGGAGGGGTTCCATCATGTGAAAGGGGAAAGGTGAGAGATGAGGTAGTGGGGGTGGATAAGGTCGTGTCACACCAGAGGATTACAAGCTACACAAAGGCATTGGCCATTATTCTGAGGGTGGTAGGAGTCATTAAAGGACTTTAAGAAAAAGGTTCTTACATTTGTGTTTTTAAAAGTTTCCTTGATGTGTGTAGAAGGAGAATTGGAGGGCATAGATATTGAGTCAGGGGGCTCAGTTTGTAGGGTCTGTGTTGGTGTAGGGTGTGAGGGTAGAAACCTAACCCACCAACAATGGAGGGAAGTGGGAGCATGGGGCTTGGGGACCCAAATGCACATTCTTTCACAGAAAAAAACATAGGCTGAATGTTGGGAGATAGGTGCAGAGGTGAAGAAAGGGAAGGACCAGAGCGACATGAAGGGTGTCTTGCTGAGCAGCTGGGGGGATGTTGATGCTCTCTGTTGAGATGGGGACATAGACAACCAGGAAGATTGAGGGTGGAGGGGAACCGTTGGTTCAGTTGTGGACACACTGAGCTTGGGGTGCTCGTGTGATATCTGGGTAGGGATGTTGAGCAGCCTTGGGTCTGAAGTCCAGGGAGATGTCTGAGTGTTATCATCACATGGGAGACCCTGTAGCATCATGGAGATGGTCCTGTCACCTCAGACTCCTTATCAGAGTCCACTGTAGCATCAACAATTAGGAGTGGGGAGAAGGAGGCACTCGGGGGCCTAGGGCTGAGCATCCAGAGAGGTGGATGGAAAATTAGTAAGAAACGGGGGAAAAATGAGTATTTCTAGAAGGGGTTGTCAGTATTAGTCAAAGCTCTGTAAGGGGTAAATAAAATGAGGCTGAACTGTTTCTGGGAGAAAGCAATGGCACCCCACTCCAGTACTCTTGCCTGGAAAATCCCATGGACGGAGGAGCCTGGTAGGCTGCAGTCCAAGGGGTCGCTAAGAGTCAGACCTGACTGAGCGACTTCACTTTCACTTTTCACTTTCATGCATTGGAGAAGGAAATGGCAACCCACTCCAGTGTTCTTGCCTGGAGAATCCCAGGGATGGGGGAGCCTAGTGGGCTGCCATCTATGGGGTCGCACAGAGTCGGACACGACTGGAGCGACTTAGCAGCAGTAGCAAAACTGTTTCTACTGGGCTGAGTTACTAGAAGGTGCTTGTGAAGTTGGTGGTGGCTCAGAAGACTGCCAGTGGGCTCAAAGGGTCCACCTGAAGTGGGAGGTATGGGCACAGATGCCTTAAAGAAGGGAGGGTGGCGGCTAGAGGATGCCTTGGGATCAGGAGTCTTCTTGCCTTTGTTTAAGGGTGGGCAGGTGTTGAGTGAGTGTGGTCGGTGATAGCTGTCTGATGAAGCAAGGCCCCCGAGGAGCCGAGGACTTGGTGTCCAGAGACTGGTCAGAGAAAAGCCCAGGAAGTCGTGTGTTTTTAAAATTAATGAATGTTTGGGCTGTGCTAGATCTTCTCTGTTGCCCGCCAGCTTGCTGTAGTTGCGGTGAGCCGGGGCTGCTCTTCATCGTGGTGTGTGGGCTTCTCATTGCGGTGGCTTCTCTTGTTGGGGAGCGCAGACTCTAAAGCACAGGCTCAGTAGTTGTGGTGCCTAGGCTTAGTTGCCCCTTGGCTTGTGGGATCTTCCCAGACTAGAGATGGAACCTGTGTCTCCTGGTTGGCAGGCAGACTCGCACTCAGTGGCCCACCAAAGATGTCCCAGAAGGCTGTGTTTGTGTCATTCTTGGCCCCTCCCAGGGCTGCGTGCTGGGAAGCCAGCCTTGCTCATGGCCTCTGACCAGCAAATGGGCCCCCGAGGGCCGTGCGTGGACCCATCCTCCCCTAGGTCTTTACTTCCCGTTTCTTCTGTGCTTCCTCTTCTCCCGCTTCCTTTCTCTCAACACTCCCATTTATTTCTGGGACTGATTAAACAGCAAAACATTTCTTATAAACTGCTGGACCTGTATAGTTTATATATTTGAGATTCCTAAATAATGGGAAATTATTCAAAGATTCTGATGCTTAAACTGCCAAATGAGGGGCTCTGGGGTGCTAGGAGAGGCCAGCCCCCCTCTGGGGCTGTGGGCTGTTGTCCAGTGCCATAGAGAAGGATGAGTTTAAATCTGCAAGTGAAGTTCAGCCTACAAAACTGGAGAAAGAAAAAAATAATTCGCCAAGTGCTGAAGCCTAATTCAAGCAAGTTGGTATTTTTACATACAGCTCAAGAAATTTTAAAAAGTCAGTGAAAGACATGCGAAGATGGTCATGATATCTAATTAAAAGCATATTGTAGATATCAGGTGGAAACTGTGGAACATAATCACACGTCTGGCCTGAGCACAGCTGTCACGTGAGTCTCCAGAAAGCTGATGCTGTGGGGAGGCCCGAGCCAGGCAGGAGGACCACCCCACTCCTCGGGGTCAGAAGACAGGAGGGCCGCGCCCTCCTCCCCGCCCCCGAAGCTCTGGCTCCACGAAGCAGATGCAGAAGCAGGTGCGGCAGCCTCTTCCCACTCTCCCCAGCTCCTGCCCCATGTGGCTTCGCTGCCCAGGGCCTGCTCCCAAGGGCGGACGTGACCGCAGACCCGAGCCCCACCACACGCTGGTTCATTTTCAGAACCAGAGCTGGTTTTCATAAAAGGCACCAGGTGTTCCTGCCTTTTGTTTTGTGGGAAAATAAAATGATAAAGATTCACTGAAAACACAGAAGGTGACTTTATGGCCCGCCCTTGGGCCTTTGTTTCCTGTGGTCTGGATTAGCCAGCTTCGGTAACAGCATCAGCCCTGCACCTTCCCGGGTGCCCTGCAGAGCCCTGGCCAGTGGAGCTGCACCGGGTGGCTGGGCAGGGCCACTAACATGCGCACGTGCCTGGCTTCCAGGAGGGGCGTGCAATGCAAGCATCGCTGTTGTCAGGATGACTCTCAGAGATCCTGGCTTGAATTGCCTCCTTCTAGGCTGCTCTCCCCCACCAAGTATGCATTTTGGTTTTGACCCAAAGACTTTATTCTCGCTAATGACTTGTTCCATAGTGGGATCAGTGGGAAAGGAGAGAGGACTGGGGGGCACTGCAGCGTGCTGGCACTCCATCCTGCTCACTGCAACCTCCTATTCACCATTTACAAAGGCTCCTGACAAAGAAACCTCACAGAGTGGATTAATGGGAAAGAAGAGGGACTTGCTTTAATCTTTCTTTCATTTTTTTTCAGTCAAACTTTTAATTTTGAGATAGTTAGATTCACATGCATTTGTAAGACATACTACTGGGAGAGCTTGTTTTTAACCTGTTTCCCCCCAACGGTAACATCTTTGAAACTCTAGTAGAGCATCATAACCAGGATATGGACAGGGATACGGTCAAAATGCAAAACATTTCACTTCTAAAATGTACTACCTGGGATTTTATTTTTATTCGGGTGTGGTGAGGCCAACAGATCAGCAGAACACTGCCATTGGAAGGAGAGTTTATTCTCACAGTTTAAGAGGAGGGATCCATCCACTCCATGGAGGGCCACACAGGGAGGCACCAGGGGTTGGTCAGCAGGCAGAGGGAGGGAGGAGCGATTTCTGTGGGGAAGGCAAGGCAAGGCAGCATAAGCAGATTTAGGATTGTCTAGTTTAAATAATTTCAGCTTGCTCTGGGCTTTCAGGGTGGCCTTAGTTGTCACATCGCTGGCCTTGGGGTGATTTAGGGCAGGGAGAGAGTGTTTCAGACTGAAGGAGCCTGAGAAAAGAGGGCAGGTGGGCATATGGCCTCAGGATTGGTTGGTTTGCATATCAAATTGTGTTCTGTCTCTAGAAATTAACTAACTCCTCTTTAACCACTGACAACCATTAATTTGTTCTTCATTTCTATAATTTTGTCTTTTCAGGAATGTTATATGAATGAAATCATATACCATGTAATATTTTGCAAGTTTTTTTGTTACGTTTTCAAAAACTCGGCATAACTCTCTGGAGATTTCATCTAGAAAATCTATTGCATATGTCAATAGTTTGTTCCTTTTTATTGCTGCATAGATTTAATTGATACGACTGCAGCACAAATTGTTTAACGATTTACCCGTTGAAGGACATCTTGGTTGTTTATCCAATTTGGAGCTATCATGATTAAAGCTGCTATAAATGCTTTTCACAGGTTTCTGTGTTAATGTGCCCTTTCATTCCTCCGGGATAAATGCCTAGGAGTGTGCTTGCTGGTCGTGTGGTAGTTGGATATTCAGTTTTGTAAGAATATGCCAAACTGCTTTCCTGGGTGGCTCGTAACCTTTTACATTTCTCCCCGTTTTGCCACTTCTTTTCCAGCGTCTTTCACTGTCAACATTTGTTGTTCTTGTTTTTGTTTTTAGCCATTCTGATAGGGTTGTGGTAATAACTCGTTTGGTTTTCATTTATGTTCATCTAGTGGCTAATGATGATCTTTTCCTGTGCTTATCTGCCATCTCTGTTTCTTCAGTGAAATGTTGCTTCATTTCTTACTCATTTTATAATTGGATTGTTTGGTTTTTTACTGTTGAGTTTTAAGAGTTCTTTGTATATTATAAATGTGAGTCTTGTTGTTTGGAAACATTTCTTCTAGTTTTCACTTGTCTTTTTATTTTATCAGGATCTTATATAGAGCAAAAGCTTTAAATTTTGATGAAATCCAATTTATCAGTTTATCAATCATATTTTTGGTGTTAAGTCTTATAACTTTTAGTCTAGCCCTGGATCCTGGAGATTTTCTCTTATATTTTTTCTACATATTTTACAGTTTTACATTTAACAAGTCTGTGTTAAATTTTGACTTAGTTTTTGTATAAGGTGTGGATTTAGGTCAGAGTTCTTATTTTCCTCAATGCATGAACAGCTGCTCCCGTACCATTTGTTCAAAGTTGAATTGCTTTTGAACCTTTATAAAACAAATCAGTCGGGCATATTTGTGTGACTCACTGTTCAGTTTTATTCTGTGTGTCTAGCCCTCTGCCAGTACCACTGAGTACTGATTGTTTTAGCTTTATAGTAAGTTTTGAAATTGGGTAAAATGTTTTCTTCAACTTAATACTTCATTTAAGGTATTGTTTTTAACTATTCAAGTTCCTTTGTCTTTCCATATAAATTTTAGAATAATCTTACTGGAATTTAGATGGGAATTAATGTGTAAAAGGGGCTGTGGACCAACTGGGAGGTGGTTCCCTATATCAACAACAAGCAGTTCTCGGACACCACCTGTAGGTGCCCTATAGTTGAACACTTCTGACACTGTCTACCTGGAAGTAGCTTCAGAGTCCACAGGTTAAGAGCTCAATCCCACAAGACTGCGCCGTGCCCCACCCCAACTTAGGTGCTAATCACCAGCCCAGATTATCACCTGTGTATCTAACCAGTTGGCTGTAGTTCAGGGGTTCGAATGACCTCATTCCTTAGGTTCAATTACTTTGCTAAAGTGACTTACAGAACTCAGAGAAACATTTTACTTACTAGGTCATTGGTTTATTATGAGAGGCTATACCGCTGGAGCAGCCAGATGGAAGAGTTTATAGAGCAGGGTGTATGGAAAGGGTGAGGACCTTCCATGCTGTTTTTCCTAGCATGCAACTCTCCCCAAATCTCCTATGTTCACCAACCCGGAAGCGCTCCGAACCTCATCCTTTTGGGTTTTTATGGATGCTTCTTTACATGGGTATGACTGATTAAATTCATGCCCATTGGTAACTGATTCAACCTCCAGCCCCT
This sequence comes from Bos javanicus, assembly GCF_032452875.1. NCBI lineage: Eukaryota > Metazoa > Chordata > Mammalia > Artiodactyla > Bovidae > Bos > Bos javanicus. The sequence goes on from NC_083878.1 coordinate 96,880,328, forward strand.
TTCCCCTTCCTGGAGATCAAGGAATAGGACTAAAGTTCCAGCCCTTTATTCATGGTTGGTTTCCCTGGCAACCAGTCCCCACCTTTAGGTGCTTTCCAAAAGTTACCACATTAACATTAACCCAGTTGTGAAAAGGGACTTGTTATGAATAACAAGACACATACTTCACTTTTATGGCTCTGAAGTGATTGCAGGAACTAAGGAGAAGAGACCAAATATTCTGACAAGGGACTTCCCTGGCAGTCCCGGTTGAGACTCTGTACTTACACTGTAGGGGCCATGGATTTGCTCCCTGTTTGGGGAACTAAGATCCTGCATGCTGCATGGCATGACCAAAATTTCTTTTTAAAATAAATGTTATGACAAAAGATGCTCCCATTGCCCTTATTATTCAGGAGATTCCAAAGTTTTGGGGAGCTGTGAGCCAGGAACTGTGGGTGAAGACCAAAGATGCATTTTTTATTATAAATCACATTATCACAGGCTTAAATTTGTACATAAATTTGAGGAGACTTCACATCTTTATTATGTTATGTCTTACAACTCATGAACATAGTATGTCCATCTGTTTATATGTTATTTTTAAAATTACTTTCAGCAGCATTTTGTAGATTCAAGCAGATAAGCTTTGTATGTGTTTTGGTTGATTTAAGCCTAAGTGCTTTATTTTTTTTTTGAACAATTGTTAATGGAATTGTATTTTTAATTTTGATGTCCATGTGTTCATTGCTATTATATAGAAATATTTCAGTAAAATTGAGTTTTGTATGTTTGTTTTTGCTGAATTTTAAGACCTTGCTGAACTCACTTATTAGTGTATATTCCTTGGGATTTCTCTGTAGACTATCCCATCATCCTTTTTTCCTTTCTAGCTGGTATGTCTCTTATTTCTCTTTCTTGCTTTATTGTAATGGCTAGAACTTCTAGCACTATTTTGAAAAGAGTGGTAAGAGTAGACATCTTTGCTTTATTCTTGATCATAGGGGGAAAGCATTCAGTCTTTCACCATTAAGTATGACATTAGCTGTGGGGTTTTGTTTTTTATAGATGCTCTTTATCAAGTTGAGAAACTTTCTTTCTTTTTCTGTTTTTCTAAGAATTTTTATTATGAATGGGTATTTTGTCAAATGCCTTTTTTGCATTGATTAATATATCATGTGATTTTTTTCCTTTAGCCTGTTAACATGGTGAATTACATTGATCTTTAAAGAATGAACTGGCCTTGCATCCCTTGAATAAGTCCCAATTAGTCATGGTGTGTTGCTGAATTTTCTTTCCTAATATGTTGTTTAGGATTTTTGAGTCTGTATTCATGAAGGATGTTTATCTGTAGTTTCCTTTTTGTACCATTTTTATCTAGTTTGGTAATACTGGATTCATAAAATGAATTGAAAAGTGTTCCCTCCTATTCCATTTTCTGGAAGAGATTATGTAGAGTTGGTGTTAATAAAATGTTGTTACTGTTCAGTCACTCAGTTGTATCCACCCCTTTGCGACCCCAGGGACTGCAGCAAACCAGGCTTCCCTGTCCTTCACCATCAAGTTTGCTCAAACTCATGTCCATTGAGTCGATGATGCCATCCAGCCATCTCACCCTCTTTTGCCCCCTTTGCCTCCTGCTCTCAGTCTTTCCCAGCATCAGAGTCTTTTGCAATGAGTTGGCTCCTCACATCGTGGCTCAGCCTCTTCATTCCTTCTGCAGCTATTTCTCTGCTCTTCTCCGGTAGCATATTGGGCACCTACCAACCTGGGGGTTCATCTTTCAGTGTCATATCTTTTTGCCTTTTCATACTGTTAATGGGGTTCTCAAGCTAACAATGCTGAAATGGATTGCTGTTTCCTTCTCCAGTGGACCATGTTTTGTCAGAACTCTCCATGGCCCGTCTGTCTTGGTTGGCCTTACATGGCATGGCTCATAGTTTCATTGAGTTACAGAAAGCTGTGATCCATGTGATCATTTTGGCTAGTTTTCTGTAATTGTGGTTTTCATTCTGCCTGCCCTCTGATGGATGAGGATAAGAGGCTTGGATAGGCTTTAAACATTAGGTCAAATTGTCTAGTGAGGTCTAGACCTGGAAATTCATTTTTTGAAAGTTTTAAAATGATGAGTTCTCTTTTCTTACTAGTTATAGGGCTATTCAAATAATGTATTTCATATTGGGTAAGTTGTGATAATTTTTGTTTTTCAAGGACTTGACCTATTTCATTCAAGTTACCAAATTTACGTGTGTAGAATTGTTCGTAGCATTCCTTTATTATCCTTTTGATGTCTGCAAAGTCTATAATACTACTCTGTGTTTCTGATATTAATAATTTGTCTTCTCTCTTTATCTGTCTTCCTAGATAGAAGTTTGTCAATTTTATTAACATTTAAAGCAATTTTTCTTTATTTCATTGTATTTTCTATATTGTGTTTTCAAATTCATTGATTTCTGCTTTTATCTTTATTATTCCTTTCCTTCTGCTTGCTTTGAGTTTATCTTGCTCTTTTTCTTGATCCTTGAGGTAGGAGCTTAGATTATTGATTTAAGAGTCTTCTTCATTTCTAATATATGCATGTAGTGCTAAGAATTTCCTTCTCAGCACTGCTTAAGCTGTATCCCACAAATTTTCATATGCTTTATTTTTGTTTTCATTCTCTCCAAAATATTTTTAAATTTCTCTTTAGAGTTCTTTGACCCATGGAGTATTTAGAATTGTGTTGTTTAGTTTCCAGGAATTTAGACTTTCCGTAATCTTTCTGTTATTGATTTCTAGTTTGATTCCATTGTGATTGGTGAACACACTCTGAATGACTTCAGTTCTCTTCAGTTTGTTGAGGTTTGTTTTATAGCCCATGAAATGGTCCATTTTGGCATGCATTCATGGTTGCTTGAAAAGACTGTGTTGTCTTCTGTTACTGAGTGGGATTTTCTTTAAGTATCAATTAGATCCTTTTGCTTAATAGTGCTATTTGTGTTTCTCTGTATCCTTGCTGATTTTCCGTCCATGCATTTTATTAATTTTTGAGAAAGGAAAGTCTCAAACTGTAATTTTGGAATTGTCTTTTTTTCCTTTCATTTGTATCAGTTTTTTTCTTCACATATTTTTCAGCATTGTTGTTTTTACACTTACCATTTAGGATTGCTATGTCTTTTTGGTGTATTGGCCATTTTGTCATTATATAATATCCCTTTCTGGTAATTTTCTTGGCTCTGAAGTCTGTTTTATTTGATATCAGTATAGCTACTCCTGCTTCCTTTTTATTAAAGCTTTCATAATATATCTTTTTCCATACTTTTACTTTCAACTTGCCTATAGAATTATGTTTGAAATAAGTTTCTTGTAGATGTCACATAATTTGATCAAAGGTTTAAATCTCCTTTGCCAATCTCTTTTAATTGGTATATTAAGACTTTGTATTTAGTGCAATTATTGATATGGTAAGGCTTAAAGCTGCCGTTTTATTTTTTATTTTCTAGAGGTTTTTTCCCCTGTATTTTTCTCCTGACTTCCTGTGAGTTACCTGAACATTCTTTAGAATTTCATTTTTAGCTTAGCGAAGTGTTTTTTCGTGTGCTTGTCTGTATGGCGTTTTTAGAGGTTGCTCTAGGTCTTGCATTTTGTTGGTATCTATGTGTGTGCCTTGTAACACTCGCCTGGTGACATCATTTTACTGGTTTATATGAAGTACGGAACCTCTGCTCTCTTCTGTATCGTTTTGTTGTTTGTGACTGCTGTTCATGTCAGACAATTTGTGACCCCATGAACCGCAGCACACCAGGCTTCCCTGTCCATCACCATCTCCCTGAATTTCCTCAGACTTATGTCTGTTGAGTCAGTGATGCCATCCAGCCGTCTCATCCTCTGTCTCCCACTTCTCCTCTTGCTGTCAGCTTTTCCCAGCATCAGAGTCTTTTCCAGTGAGTCAGCTCTTCACATCAGGTGGCCAAAGTATTGGAGCTTCAGTTTCAGCATCAGTCCTTCCAGTGAATATCAGGGTTGATTTCCTTTAGGATGGACTAGTTTGATCTCCTTACAGTTTGAAAGTGGCAATTCTTCGGTGCTCAGCCTTCCTTATGGTCCAACTCTCACATCCATACATGACTACTTTTACTCTCCTTCATTTATAAATATGATTATCTTAAATATTTTTTTCTACATATATATAGAACCATGTCAGCAGCGTTACAATTTTTGTTTCTAATTATCAAACATAATTTTAAAAATTCAAGAGGCATGAAAAGTCTACTTTATTTGCTCATATTTTTGCTTGGCATATTTTTTCTTCCTTCCCAGTGTTTCGAAGTTCCTTCTTTTATCATTTCTTTTCTGCTTAGTGAGTGTCCTTTAATGTTTTAGAGTATGTCTGCTGGAGACAAATTCACTTAGTTTTTCTTTATCTGAAAATGTCTCTATTTCTTGTTCATTCATGAAGGATATTTCACTGGATATAGGATTCTGGGTTGATAGTTCTTTTAGCACTTGAAAAAGGATATGTCATTTCCTTCTGGCCACTATGATTACCAATGAGAAATCTGCAGTCATTCAAATTGTTCTTCCCCTTGTAAGTAAAGTGTCATTTTTTTCTCAATTCTTCAAAAATGTTTCTTTGTCCTAATTTTTCAGAAGTTTGACTGTGATGTGTCTTGGTGTGGATTTATTTATGTGGATTTATTCTGTTTGAAGTTTGCTTACCTTCTTGATTCTGTGAATTTGTGCCTGTTGCTAAATCTGAGGAAGTTTTTAGACATTATTTTAAGTTCTTTTTCAGCCTCACCCTCTTTCTTCTCTCCTGAAACTCTGATGGCAGGAATGTTAGATCTTTTGTTATAGTCCCATGGGTCCCTGAAACTGTGTTCATTTTTTGTTTCAGTCTGTTTCCTCTCTGTTGTTCATATTGGATAATTTCTATACTCTCTCTCAGTTCACTGATTCTTTCTTCTCTGTCTTCTTTTCTGATGTTGGGCCCATCTATTATATTGATTTCAGTTATTATATTTTTCAGTCCTAAAATTTCATTTTGGTTCTTCTTTTATTTTCTATTTATTTATGAAACTTTATGTTTCTTTGCTGAGACTTTTTGTCTTTTCATCTTCTCCAAGCATGTTCATCATTGATCAGTGAAGCATTTTCACAATGACTGCTTTAAGAAATTTTTTCTGGTCATTCTGACATCTCTGTAATCATGACCTTGGCATATTCATTTTTTAATTTGTGTTCAGTTTGAGATCTTTCTGTTTCTTGATGATTTTCTTTGATTAGTGAGTTTTGATAGGAGACTGGAAATTTGGGGTACTATGCTACATGACTTTCGATTTTATTTAATCTATTTTACCTGGCTTCTTTTGACACTGCTCTGATTCCTGACAGGAAGTAGTAGTCCAGTTTCTCCCCTTGGTGACACCTGAGGAGTTGGGGCTCCTTGTTACTGCTAGATGGAGGTGGGGGGTTCTAACTCCCTACTGCTGCTGCTGCTAAGTCGCTTCAGTCCGACTCTGTGCGACCCCATGGACGACAGCCCAGCAGGCTCCTCCATCCCTGGGACTCTCCAGGCAAGAGTACTGGAGTGGGGTTCCATTGCCTTCTCTGCTGCTGCTGTTGCTAAGTCGCTTCAGTCTGACTCTGCGACCACATGGACGACAGCCCAGCTGGCTCCTCTTTCCCTGGAACTCTCCAGGCAAGAGTACTGGAGTGGGTTGCCATTTCCTTCTCCAATGCGTGAAAGTGAAGTCGCTCAGTCATGTCCACTCTGTGCGACCCCATGGACGGCAGCCCAGCAGGCTCCTCTGTCCCTGGGATTCTCTAGGGAAGAGTACTGGAGTGGGTTGCCATTTCCTTCTCCAATGCATGAAAGTGAAAAGTGAAAGTGAAGTCGCTCAGTCGTGTTGGACTCTGTGCGACCCCATGGACTGCAGCCTTCCAGGCTCCCCCATCCCTGGGAATCTCCAGGCGAGAGTAGTGGAGTGGGGTGCCACTGCCTTCTCCAGGCCTCACTTAAACCTTCCTAGCAGGAGTTTCTCATTACAGCTCCCCCTGTGGCCTCCACTGACATCACAGGGCTGGGGAGCTGGCTTCGGTAGACAGATTATCATGGTGAAAGTCCTGGCTCCCTACTTGGCCTTCCCTGGCACCATCTTGAGGTGTGGGGATATCTTGTTATAGCTTGGTGAGAATGGAAGTCTGGGCTCCCTATCTTGGTTTTGCTGGCATGAGTAGGGGTGGGGCTGCTGTATTTTATGTGATATTTGGCTGGAATCTGTTACCGCCTGAAAGTGTCTGTCTTGCTAGGAGCCCCTCTAGCAAAAGCAGCTGTCAGGGGCGGGGGGCAATTTTTGGTCTGTGTCTGTTGCTGTTTCCGGGTTGCTGGCCTCTTTCACTCCAAGTCAGGGATGTGTCAGGCCGATGGAAACCCAGAAACTCACCGCCATGTTGCACCTTGGGTCCCGAGGTCCCTACCTGCTTGCCTTCTTCTCTCACCTTTCAGAGTCCACTTACTGTTTGTTTCATATAATGTTCAGGGTTTTCAGTTGTACGTAAGAGGAATAGGAAAAAGTATATCTATTCCATACTCCTGGAAGTGGAAGTCCTGGTTCGCTTTAATTTTATGTTAATTCAGGGTTAACTAGAGAATCTGTTTGTTTCTAAGCCTGTCAGAAATCTTCCCCCTAAATTTATGATCCAGGCTTACATTACATATGTAGGCAAGAAATACACTATTGCATGCTTGTGAAATACTTGTTGGATTACTCCTTAATGCCCAAGACTCAGAATGCTTCAGGGCCACCTTTCTCAAGTTTTGTGGTCCACATTTACAGTGTTAAGAGGCTGTTTGTGTGAGGATGGTATGTATCAGGAAGAGGAGATGTGGCTGGAGTTGAGAGCCGTGGGTGGTGAGCTGTGTTTTTGAAAGATCCAAATCACTGAAAGGGAGAGTTGGTACGATGTCTCCAGATAAGGGAGATGAGACCTGAAGGGAGCATCTGCACTGGTTCTTGAATAGGCAGACATCCAGGGGATCTAGTAACTGGTTCTATCGTTAACTAGCGCATTATTTCGGAGAAGGCAATGGCACCCCACTCCAGTACTCTTGCCTGGAAAATCCCATGGATCGAGGAGCCTGGAGGGCTGCAGTCCATGGGGTCGCTGAGGGTCGGACATGACTGAGAGACTTCACTTTCACTTTTCACTTCCATGCATTGGAGAAGGAAATGGCAACCCACTCCAGTGTTCTTGCCTGGAGAATCCCAGGGATGGGGGAGCTTGGTGAGCTGCCATCTATGGGGTCGCACAGAGTCGGACACAACTGAAGCGACCTAGCAGCAGCAGCAGCGCATTATTTGTAAAGTATTGTTTTACCTTAATAACAAGTAACTGTTGTTGACAGTTTGGTCTGTATCCTTCCTATTCTTTTTTGTGAATTTGCAAGTACCTGTTTATATATAGAGAGAGGCTGTACAGTCTAGTGGTCAGAAGCATAGACTCTAACTCTCCAACCTGGGTTCAGATCTTGGCTCCTCCAAGTATCCTTGGACCAAGTATCCTTGGTCAGGATACTCTACCTCTTACTGCCTCAGTTTCCTTGTCTCTAAAGTAAGATCAACAACAGAACTTTCCTCAGTTTAATCCTTTCCTGGTGAGGATTAAATGAGCTAATAATGTTCATAGAGTAGCCTGAAACTGCCCAAGCTATGTAGCTGTTAGTATGTTGTTGTTATTATTATTTGTATAAATGCTATATATAATATTCTTTGACTTTCCTCTTTCCTTAACAGTATGTATAAGAAATCTATCCATGTTATGTCTGGGCAAATATATCAGTCTCATTTTTTCCAGTGGCTGTTTTCCTGCTGGGTAGTAAGTAGCTTGTTAACCCCTTGTTCTGCAAATGAAAACTCAGTTTTTTTGTCTTTGTAAAGCAATGCTAAGTATCCTGGTACATACATCTCTAGGTGTGCGCTGATGGATCAAAAGATATGTACATGTATAATTTTTCCATCAGTAGTTACTATCAGTAGCTTTTCACAAATGCTTTACCAGTTTATCTACACTCCCAGTAAATGATTTACAAAAGTTTCTATTTACCCTCATCCTTACCATCGTTGTTTATTATCAGTCTTCCTATTTTTATTTTTCCAAACTAGGGGTTTGTGGTGTAAATTTGCAGTTCTGTAAATAAGGTTGAGCACCTTTTCATGTTCATTGGCCATTTGTGCTTTTTCTATTAATTTCCTGTTTTTACATTTGATTCATTTGGTTGGCTTTTTCTTATTGATTTATACAAATCCCTCATATTTTCTGTTTATTAATTCTTCGTCTGTTATATTTGTTACATATATTTTTCTCAGACTATCATTGTCTTTCAAATTTGTTCCTAGTATCAAACTTTGATTCATCTTATCAGTTTTTCATTTTATGTAGTCACATCTGTCAGATTATTTCTTTTTTAAAAATATTTATCTTTGGCTGCACTGGCTCTTTCTTGCTGCATGCGGGCTTTCTCAAGCTGCGGTGAACAGAGGTTGCTCTCTATTAGATGCTCAGGCTTCTTATTGCCGAGGCTTCTCTTGTGGAGCAGGGACTGTAGGCCCACTGGTGTCAGGAGCTGGGGCTTGAGATTCAGTATCTGCAGCACACAGGCCACTAGCTGTGGTTTGTGGGCTCTAGAGCTCAGGCTCAACTGTTGTGCTGCATGGACTTAGTTGCTCCATGCCGTGTGGGATCTTCCCGGATCAGGGATCAAACCCGTGTCCCCTGCGTTGGCAGGCAGACTCTTAACCACTGGACCACAAGGGAAGTCCCCAGTTTTTTTCTTTTTGGACTTAATGGTTTAAAAGATCTGTCTAGATGCTAAAACTAGTAGGTACGAGTTTTAGGGGGGAAAAAACGTATATTTACATAGTCCTGAAGTATCTCTCACAAAATACAAAAGAATAAAAGTGGGGAAACCAAGCAGATACCACCTTAAGCAAGTCATAGAAGTTAACATTACCAGTGACAAATCAATATCATGTTCTCTTGACATGGTTATAAATATTACATATATAATGTACGTGAGAGGAAAGAAAAGAGAGAAGAAGCAAATATGGTAAAATGTTAACATTTCGGGGAATCTGGGTAGAGGGTATGTAGGAATTTTTTATATTATTTTTGTAACAGCTCTAAATCTTACAAAATAAAAATTAAAGATACAAAGCACCTTCCTGTCTCGAGATTATAGAAATATTATCCTATAGTTTTTACTAATACTTCATCTTATTGATTTGGCTTTTTAAACATCCAGATTTTATTCTGGAGTACAGTGTAAGGTGGAGTCTAACTTATTTTTTCCAAATGTGTAGCCACACTCTGAGCACACCTTCTACCTATCTGATGTGCTGCTGTTGTAAGCTCCATCCTCCAGTGGGTTGTGCTTGAGAAGCTTGTTTCCTGACCCAGCGGTGGAACTCTTCTCCTTAGGGACAGGGCCCTTCTGCAAACAACACAGGATGTGAAACAAACAAAAATATTACAGTCTCCTTCTGACCTGTGCTGACCCCCCAACCAGACCACCAGAGTTGAGGTTATGGAGTAGGGGAGAGAGAGCTGCTCTGGCGGTTGGCGGGTGGGGTGGGGGGTCCTGCAAGGAATGCTGGGTAGCCCTTGCCTGTAGGGCTGGGATGTGAGGTCCATGTGCCTTGTTAGTAGGTTTAATAGCTCCACTGCAGCAGGCCCAGGGCCAGAGATAACACCCCAGTTTGGTCAAATTATACCACTAACAGCAAATTGTGCCCTTAATATTCAACCCTGGCTTTTGTGCTTAAATCTAAACTACTGTATTATATCAGTGTGGCAACATCTGCTTCTAGCTGGAGGCCTGCAGCCATCAACTGATTTAGGAAGCAGTTTGTTGACCAGTCTTGTCACAGGATAGCATTTGCTGGAGTCCCAAAGAGGGGAATTTTCCAGACTGTTTTCTTCTGTTCCATTAATTTATCTAACCTATTCTTCTACAGTAACACACTAGTTTAGTTATTGAAATTTTATAGCACATGGGTTTTCTTGAACTCAGCAATTCCTTGGTTTTCTAAAAACATACATGAAATTCCTGTAACATAAAATTAACCATTTTAAAGTGAGCAGCTCAGAGGTGTTTCATGCAATCACAGTGTTGTGCAACCATCACCTCTGTCTAGTTCCATAACATTTGGTCACCCCAAAAGGAAACCCTCTATCCCTTAAGAGGAGAAGGCAATGGCAACCCACTCCAGTACTCTTGCCTGGAAAATCCCATGGATGGAGGAGCCTGGTAGGCCGCAGTCCATGGGGTCTCAAAGAGTCAGACATGACTGAACAACTTCACTTTCACTTTTCACTTTCATACATTGGAGAAGGAAATGGAAACCCACTCCAGTGTTCTTTCCTGGAGAATCCCAGGGACGGGAGAGCCTGGTGGGCTGCCGTCTATGGGGTCGCACAGAGTTGGACACGACTGAAGTGACTTAGTAGCAGTAGCAGCTACCCCTTAAGAAGTCACTGCCTCCCATGTTCTTGTCTCTGGTAACCAGCACTGAGGTTCTGTCTCTATGGGTTTATCTATCCTGGGTATTTTGTTTATTTGGAATCATCTAAGTATGACTTCTTTTCCTTTCACTCACCATAAAGTTTGCAAGGTTTTCATCGCATGTGTGATATTTGATGGAGTGGTTTCCTTCCTTTTTCTCATTTTTCCAAAATATTTGGTTATTACAATCTATGATCTTTTCTGAAAGAACTTGAGAATCGACTTGTCACATTCCACAAAATATTATGTTTTGACTCTCAGTACAATTATGCTGAGTTAAACATTGATTTTAGGGGAATATGTATATTTATGATATTGAATTTTTCCATCTAGACACATGGTTTACATTTCTATTTATTTAGGTCTTATTTTATCAATGTGTCCTTAAGTAAGGTTTGTAGTGTTCCTCATATGTCTTATCATTTCTAGAAGTGCTTTACTTTGATTTCTGTTATATATGGGTTTTTTCTAATACAGATTGTTAAGATATAATTGATCTATTGCATACATCTAGTGTTCAGTTTGATGAATTTTGATGTAGGTATGTATACATTTGTGAAGCCATCATCATAGTCAAGTTGATGAGCAGGTCAGCCAGTGCCCCAGACCATCCCCAGAACAATACTGGTCTACTTTCCTTTATTGGAGACTAGGTTGCATTTTTTGCAATTTTATATAAATTTTTTTTATTTGACTTTTTTTCTCTCAGATTTTTTTTTTTTTTGGTCTGACTTTTTGCTCTCAGAATATTTATTCTGAGGTTCATTCATATTGTTGAGCATGTCAGTAGTTTTTATTTTCTTGTTCAGTTCAGTTCAGTCGCTCAGTCATGTCTGACTCTTTGCGACCCCATGAATCGCAGCACGCCAGGCCTCCCTGTCCATCACCATCTCCCGGAGTTCACTCAGACTCACGTCCATCGAGTCAGTGATGCCATCCAGCCTTGTTAATGAGTGGTAAATACTTCATTGAATTCTTACAGTTTGCTTGTTGATGACTTTTTGGGTTTTTTCCAGTTTGGACTATTAAAAGTTAAACTTCTGAACTTTCAGATACAAGTCTCTGTGTGCACATATGCTTTCATTTCTCCTGGGTAAATGCCTAGGACTGGATGCTGCTTTGAATGGCAGATGTATGTTTAAACTTTTAAGAAACTGCCAGACTATTTTCTAAGTTCTTAAATCATTTTACATTCCTACCAGCAGGACATTAGAGTTCAGTTGTTTTTATATCTTTGTCGACACTTAATATGTTCATTCTCTTAAAGTTTACTATTCTAGTGCATGTGTACCCACTCCAGTGTTCTTGCCTGGAGAATCCCAGGGCTGGGGGAGCCTGGTGGGCTGCCGTCCATGGGGTCGCCCAGAGTCGGACACCACTGAAGCGATTTAGCAGCAGCAGCAGTGCATGTGTAGTGGCTTTAGATTATGGTTTGGGTTTGCGTTTCTCTAATCACCAGTGATTTTCACAAGTGTCTTACCTTGTGCTTTTTTCCATTAGTATATCTTCTTTGGTGAAGTGTTTGCTCAATTTTTTTTTGCCTGTTTTCTTATTGGGCTGTTTGTCTCACTGTTCAGTTTGAAGCGTTCTTTATATATTTGAAATGCAAGTCCTTTATTGGATATATGTTTTACAAATATTTTCTACCAGTCTCTAGATTACCTTTTCATTTTCTTCACAGTGTTTTTGAAACTTTTAAACTTTGATGAATTCAATTTATTAATTTTTTTGTAGTTAGCATTTTGTATTGCATTTTTAAAAAATTGCCTAGATCAGATCAAGATTTTTCTTTATAGTCCCTTCTAGGGGTTGTATGATTTTAGTTCTTAACATTTATGTCAATGACTTCTTTCAAACTGATTTTTGAGTGTGCTATAAGGATCAAGTGTCGCTTTTACGTACAGCTGTCAAATTGTCCTAGCGCTCTTTCTTTAAAAATGATTGTCCTTTCTTCACTGAATTGCTTTGGCACTTCTGTCAAAAATCAGTTGATTTAGTGTACAGGTGTATCGCTGGACACTATTCTGTTACTGACGATCCTTCAGTTCTGCCGTCTCCCACCTCCTCTCCCTCCTCCAGCCAGTGACTCTTCTTGCCTCTTCACTTGATGCCAGTCCCTGAATGCCAGCTCTTATACTGTACTACTGTACCTTCCAAGGTATTTTTCAGTAAGCTTTGGAACATTTTTTCATTGTTTGTATTTGGTGTATTATTTGTGTGAAAAACATTGTAAACCTATTACAGTACAGTGCTATATAGCTGATTTTGTTAGGTGAATACCTAGGCTAACTTAGTTGGACTTAACAAATGTACTCTCGGAACTAAACTTGTTCACATGTAGGGAACTTACTGTCTACTTAATGTTATTTATTAACATCTTATTTAATTCCATGTCATCAGAGAATAACTCAGTTTTATGGCCTAGCATAAATCAGCAAGAGATGCAGGTTTGATCCCTGGGTGAGGAAGATTCCCTGGAGGAGGAAATGGCAACCCATTCCAATATTCTTTCCTGGAGAATCCCATGGACAGAAAAACCTGGCAGGCTACAGTCCATGGTATTGCAAAGAGTCAGACACGACTGACCATGCATGCACACACAAGTCAACAAACATTTTCTGTAAATGTTCACATAGTAAATATTTTGAGTTTTGTGGGCCACATATGGTATCAATTGCATACTGATTTTTTTAACCCTTTAAAAAACATAAAAACCATTTGTAACTCACAGTCTGTACACAATCTACAGTCTGGATTGGCTTACCTGACCCCAAGCCTAAACGATGATCCATCTTGGTAAATGTTTCTTTTCTCCTAAAAGGAATGTAGATTCTGCTGTTACTGCAGTTGAAAAGTTTCTGATAGTTATTAAAATTAAGTTTTTCATCTCTCCTTTTCTCTGAGACTCTGATTACATGTATGTAGACTACTTTATATTGTCCCAGCTGTACCTAGATGAACGCATGGAAGGAAATAATACAGATATAATCAGAAATTAGAAGTAAGAAAGAAGAGAGGAGAGTTGTTAATTGAGAATCAATTCTCAAGCATAATAAACTTGGCAAATATAATAGTAAAAGAAAATAAAATAATTGTAAGCAGAATTTAGATGGCAAAGAGTAAAGTAAAAGTGTAAGGAGATTTGAAAATTATAAAAGAATATGTTGCTTAGCTCTTACGTGTAGCCCTATACAGCTAAGATTGAAATTCTTGATGAGTTAAATCATTTCTACTGCTATTTAAAAAGAAGGAATTGGATGTCAAACCCATATCGAAGGAAAAAATTGGAAAAGTCATTAGAGAATTATTTCCAACAAAAGCACTTGACCCAACTCTTTTTAAGGTTCAGTTCAGTTCAGTCGCTCAGTCGTGTCTGACTCTTTGTGACCCCATGAATCACAGCACGCCAGGCCTCCCTGTCCATCACCAACTCCCAGAGTTCACTCAAACTCACATCCATGAGTCAGTGATGCCATCCAGCCATCTCATCCTCTGTCATCCCCTTCTCCTCCTGCCCCCAATCCCTCCCAGCATCCGAGTCTTTTCCAATGAGGCAACTCTTCGCATGAGGTGGCCAAAGTACTGGAGTTTCAGCTTTAGCATCATTCCTTCCAAAGAAATCCCAGGGCTAATCTCTTTCAGAATGGACTGGTTGGATCTCCTTGCAGTCCAAGGGACTCTCAAGAGTCTTCTCCAACACCACAGTTCAAAAGCATCAATTCTTTGGCACTCAGCCTTCTTCACAGTCCAACTCTCACATCCATACACGACCACAGGAAAAACCATAGCCTTGACTAAACGGACCTTTGTTGGCAAAGTAATGTCTCTGCTTTTCAATATGCTTTTTAAGGTAGCATTCTATAAAATTCTCAATAAAAGGTAATCCGCCCATTCTGCGAACTATCTTAAAACTTTGAAAAAAGATGGGAAGCTTCTCAGTTTGTGTAGTGGAAAACGAATCTTTTAAAAATACATTTATCTTATGTTCAACAACCTCATTGAATTCTTTTATTGTTTCTACTTTCCCACCTTCTTTCTTGGCTATTTCATGACCCTTTGGATTATGTTTGGGGCTGATAAGTTTATGAGTTTTATGTGATAGGAATTATGTGATTGCAGATTCCATGATGTTTGTGAAGAGGAGCAAATGAGAGGGGAGAAGTTAGCAAACTTCCAGTAATTCTATTCTCCCCTCCTTTTTCAGTCCTGTTGAATGGGCTCCCAGCATCTCTCCCTGACTCCATTCTAACCTGTCTTTCCTGCATTCTCACCAGTGGAAATTTTCTAAAGATCAGATTACTCACCTGCTTAGAATTGTCCTCCAACCCTCCATTTTTAGATTCAAAGGCAAGTTCATTGATTTATTTACTACTGGATGCTCACAGCTAACACTCAGTAGGTGTCTATGCAATGGGTGGACCTCCCTGGAGTCCAGGACATTTTTAGATGTGCCCCCTCCCTACCTTTCTAGCCCTCCTCCTGTCAGGGGAACTCCATGCAGTTCTCCAGACCTGCTGCTGCCATTTTTGCCTTTGTGCACACTCCGTTCCTCTCCCTGTGGGTTATGTTCGGCTCTGTGTTGTGATACTGCCTTTATTTCCCTCCATTGCAGCTCGTACCACTCTAGGCACGGGGCAGTGAGCGTGCCTCTCCCTGCAGCCAGGGCCCCTGGAGGCCATACGAGGTGCCTTTCACCCGCCCTCCCTCCAGCACGCTGCTCGGGTGTGTCCGTGCTCCAGGAGGCATGCAGCAAGCCTTCATTGAGTTGTAGTCGCTGGCTCCTTTCTGGTTGGCGTTTCTATGTCTGGGATATTGGATGCCAACCTCCAGCTAAGTTATGTTTGTGTTAAACATGAATTGAAATGTAATTACAGCTGGCAGTGTGGTTTGGGGGCTGAGTAATAGAGTAAATAAGAAGGGTGGCTTCGTCCCGAGCGCCAGTTCATCTCCTTTGCTTTCCTGCCTCCTGTCATTGAGCGTGACTCATGAGTTCAGCTTGTCTCCTCTTAAATCCCATCACTTTCGCTCTTCCTGTCCTTCTTGCATTGTAGGAGCGCTTGCAGGGCCCCTTTGTTAAAGCCAGTCAGAAGCCCACGAGCCAGGCCTTTGCGGTCTGGTTGGCCTCCACAGCACCTCTGCAGCTGGCTCCGGTGGTCTGTGTGGAGCCTGGGCAGAGGGGCCACTCAATAGCTCTTTCCTAATTCTTATTCTTCTTGACCTCATCTCACCTCTGGATGCTGTTGACCAATTTCTTCCTTCCTTAATATATTCATTTTCTGAATATAGAACTAACGCATGCTCATTGTAGCCAACTTGGAAGAAAAGTACAAGGGAAAAAATGGCTCATAATTCTACAACTCGAAAGAAATATGCTGTTAACATTTTGAGATGCATCCTTTAGTTTTTTTCCGCCTCCATGTGTGTGTTAGCGATAATGGGATGCTATCATATATGCTCTTGGATAACATGCTTGTTATTGCACTGCATGTTGTTGTTATGCTACCGCAGTGTTTTCTTGGCTCATCAAGTATTCTGTAGCCCTTCTTTCCTGAAGCACTCTCATCCCTTAGATGTAACCTCACCTCTCTTCTCCCTTGTGTTTTCCCAATTTCCCCTTCGCTTGGGGTCTCTGCCACGCTGTACACGTGACCCAGTCTCCTTCCCTGTGAGCCCTCCTCCAGCCTGGGGCCCAGCCACTCCCTTCCCCACCAGTCACCTGCGCCAGCCTCTCTCCTTAGCCAGGCCCACGTTTCCTGCCTGGCATACAAGCCCACCCATCGCGGCTGGCTGACACTCATCCTGAATATTCCCAAACTCCACTGTCTTCTGTGTCCTCTCCACTCCCCACCCAGGCCTCCAACCCACAGCCTCCCCTGGCCTGAACTTCCTCCCAGGTGGAGGCCAGGTTCCTCCTAGGGCTCCTCTGCCCTCCCCCACCCCTCCCGTACCCCATCTGGCAGTTTCTTGGATTCTCCTTCTGCCTCATCCTTTGCATCATCCTTTCCTGTCTTTGCCTCCCCACGCAGGTCCTCAGCATTCTTGTTCTGGATGGGCTCTTCCAGGGGGACTCTAGTCCCTCCCTTCTCAGTGCCAGGTGTTCTCCTCTAAGCATCACTCTTAGAATTCCAGCTCCTGCTCTGAGCTCCCCAGAGACCGTCCCTCTTGCACAGGGCCGAGTCCTGACTCCTGCACTTTCCCTGACACCCCAACCCTCTGTCTGCTCTCACCGTCCAGCCATTCCTGTTCCTCCCATGCAGGCCTCTTATGACCCAGGTCCCTGCCGTTCCTGCTCCTGTCTTTTCTGGGGCCGTGCCTTCCCCGCTTCCTCTGCTCCATTCCCACTGTCGATGCTTTACGAGACCCCCACCTAAAGCTGCCTTCGGTTCTCCTCTCACTAACCCGTCCCTGCATCCTGAATGTCCATGCTAGGTCTGCCCCGGTGGTAGGTGCTTCCATGGATAGTGTTTACCTCACAGAATGACCCCATGAAGATACTATTATAATCGCACTTTACAAATAAGAAAACAATCTCAGAGAGCTCAAGGGCTCTTCGTAAGATCACACAACAGGTGTGGATGAGCCAGAATCAAACCTGGGGGTTCTCCTGCCTCTCAGCGTTGTGCCCTCCTGCTGATCCAGAGTATCTCCAGGCTTTCCTCCAAGGGAGGTTCCCCGTCTTACTCATACTTGTAAATACTGAAGCGTGTGGTGCAATGCCTTGCACATTGTAAGTGCTTAGTAAATATTTACGGAAAGAAAAGGCTTGTGGCCCGAAGGGATGAATTGCAGCCTAGTGATGACTGTACCTGTACGTAGAAGTCTCTGCTTAAAGCCAGGTCAGGCTGCATACCCCAGGGCAGCACGGGAAAAACCCAGAGCATATCATACAATTTGAACACCAGTATTTACCACTGAGGAAGTGTTTTCTCTGTGCTAAGTGAAGAGAAAGTGTTAGTCAGTCATGTCTGACTCTTTATGACCCCATGGACTGTAGCCTGCTAGGCTCCTCTGTCTCTGGAATTTTCCAGGCAAGAATACTGGAGTGGGTAGCCATTCTCTTCTCCAGGGCTTCTTCCCGACCCAGGGTTCACACCTGGGTCTCCCTCATTATAAGCAGATTTCTTACCGTCTGCACCACCAGACTAGGTGCTGGGCAAAGCACGTTACTGACACTTTAAATTATTACTGCAACTGCTTGAGATAGAACCTGTTGTCTCCATTTACAGAGGTAGAAGCTGAGACTCAGAGAGGTCAAGGAACTCAGCCAAGGTCACACAGCTACTAAGTGACAAAGCCAAAGTTTGAATTCATATCTGTCCTGTACCATAGTCCATGTTTTTTTTTAATTAATTCATTTATTTTAATTGGAGGCTACTTTACAATATTGTAATGGTTTTTGCCATACATTGACATGAATCAGCCATGGGTGTACATGTGTCCCCCATCCTGAACCCCCTCCCACCTCCCTCCTCATCCCATCCCTCAGGGTTGTCCCAGTGTACCAGCTTTGGGTGCCCTGTTTCATGCATTGAACTTAGACTGGTGATCTGTTTCACATATGTATCAATGCTGTTCTCTCAAATCATCCCACCCTCGCCTTCTCCCACAAAGTCCAAAAGCCTGTTCTTTATATCTTGTGTCTCTTTTGCTGTCTTACATATAGGGTCATCGTTACCATCTTTCTAAATTCCATATATGTGTGTTAATATACTGTATCGGTGTTTTTCTTTCTGACTTATTTCACTCTGTATCAGTTCAGTTCAGTTCAGTCTCTCAGTCGTGTCCGACTGTTTGGAACCCCATGAACCGCAGCACGCCAGGCCTCTCTGTCCATTACCAACTGCTGGAGTCTACCCAAACCCGTGTCCATTGAGTTGGGGATGCCATCCAACCATCTCGTCCTCTGTCGTTCCCTTCTCCTCCTGCCCTCTGTCTTTCCCAGCATCAGGGTGTTTTCAAATGAGTCCACTCTTCGCATCAGGTGGCCAAAGTATTGGAGTTTCGGCTTCAACATCAGTCCTTCCAATGAACACCCAGGACTGATTTCCTTTAGAATGGACTGGTTGGATCTCCTTGCAGTCCAAGGGACTCTCAAGAGTCTTCTCCAACACCACAGCTCAAAAGCATCAATTCTTCGGCACTCAGCTTTCTTTATAGTCCAACTCTTAAATCCATACCCGACTACTGGAAAAACCATAGCCTTGACTAGGTGGACCTTTCTTGGCAAAGTAATGTCTCTGCTTTTTAATATGCTGTCTAGGTTGGTCATAACTTTCCTTCCAAGTATAATAGGCTCCAGTTTCACCCACCTCATTAGAACTGATTCAAACTCATTCTTTTTAATAGCTGAGTAATATTTCATTGTGTATATGTACCACAGCTTTCTTATCCATTTGTCTGCTGATGGCATAGCCCATGTTTTAAGCTGCTGTGTTCTCCTGCTTCCTTGGCTCAGGAGAGAAGGTATTTGGTTGTATGAGGTCTAGGTTGTCAGCCCAGAGTCCAGCCAGAAAGGGACTTTGGAATGTTGTCCCATGGTAAGCAGGGACAGAGAGGGTGGTCTTGAGGAGCTGAACTAGCCTTCAGCAGTAGCTTCTCTTTTCTTCTCTCCTCCTTCCTTCTCTGTCAGCAGACACATCCTCCATAATGAAGTTCTAACCCTCCTGATTCTGTGATAGAGAATCAGTGAACCCTGCCTTTTTTTAATTAAAAATATCTTCGTGACATTTTAAAAACTATAAAAGCTCATTTCAGAAAATCAAAATCATGTAGAATTATATAAACCGAAGAGCAAAAATGCTACCTTTTCTTCCGTGTAATCCCACGCCTTTTATTAACAGTTCGGAGATAGCCTGCTTGGGTTGTGTTTCCCTTCTGCAAGAAAACGTATTTATTTTTAATTAAATAAGGAATACAAAAGCTTCTTATTTAAAAATATCAAACAGCACAGCCAAAGCTCAAGCACCTTTTGACCACACTCCTTGTTTCTGTTAGTCGCTGTCCTCAGTTTGCTTTTTCGTCCTTTTCTCCTTCATTTGCACATGTAAATAACTGTCAGAAATACAGCTTCATGGCTTGTCCTCTCAGTATGACTTATATCACGCAGTGAGCTCTCGCTTTGTCTCTGCTGGAGGATGCATGTGTCATTTAGATCTTTCTGTATCAGCGTGTGTGTCTCACGGGTTCTCACTCCCCCATGTGTGGTGTGTGTGTAGGCTGAGCGCTCTGCTCAGGCAGCCCCCTCTCACTGCTCAGATTCAGTTTCCTCCCAGTTTTTCACTAAACAAAGCCTCAGTAGAGGCCTCTTGTTTGGATCACCAGATTTAGCAAATAAGAATACAGGATACCCAGTTAAATGTAAAAATTTGAAAAAAATGATTCATTGTTTACCTGAAATTCACATTTAAGTGGGTGTCCAATGTTTCCTCTGGCAACCCTCCTCCTTATGCACATTTGCAAGTATTTAAAGGCCCAAGTTTTTTGCTTTTAAAGTCTCTTGTCTGATTTTCTTAGATTAAAAATTGTGTTACAAAGCATTTCATATATGTACAAAGGATAGAGAATAAAGGAGCAAATATCCATGTAATCACCATGCAGCTTTTCCAGGTCTTAATGTTTCACCAAGTTTATGTGGTTTTTTTCTTTTTTAATAAAAGAAACAAAACATCATTGGTGCCTGTGTACCCTTTAGGCCCGCGTGTCCTTCCTAAACCAGAGTAACCACTGAGTTCGGTGTTTATCGTTCCTGTGTATTTGTTTCTGCTTTCATATCGATGCTATCATCATGTGGAAAGCTTATCCTACTGTACATATTTTCAACTTGCTCTTTTGCTTAGCATTGTTTTTGAGATTTATCCTTGTGGGTGCATGTAACTCCAGTTCACATGTTTTTAAAGCTGTGTGGATTTTTGTTGCATGAATATACTGTGATGTACTTATTCACCCTTCTCTTGATGAGGATTTGCATTGCTGCCAATAATTTACTACTATAAACTGTATTACAAATAATAATCCTTATGTCTTTATGCTAAGAATTTCTTCTCTAGGGAACAATTTAGGAGCAGAATTGCTAGGTCGTTTCCTCCTTACCAAAGTTAGTAAGTGTGCTTTCCAAAGGAGCTGTGCCAGCTTGTGCCCCACTCATTTTGGTCAGATAGTTATTATGATTTAGTCAGTGATTTACCATGAATGGTATAAAATTGTCATTTTAAATTTGTTCTTAGCCACTTCCCTGGTGGCTCAGTTGGTAAAGAATCTACCTGCAGTGAAGGAGACTGGGTTTGATGCCTGGGTCAGGAAGATCCTCTGGAGAAGAAAATGGCAACCCACTCCAGTATTCTTGCCTAGGAAATCCCATGGACAGAGGAGCCTGGTAGGCTACAGTCCATGGAGTCTCAAAGAATCAGACATGACTGAGTGACTAAACCACCATCAGAGTGGTCGAACATTTTCTCATGTGGCTTTTACATGTTGTATATTATTTTTCTTTTCTCTTCCTTTTTTTCTTATTGATTTGTAGAAGTTCTTTATTTATTTTAGATATTGTCAGTTCTGCATTGCTCACAGTATGAGACTTGTCTTTTCACTGTTTTGAGTGGCCTCTGTTGTATCAAAGCTTTTAGTTTTAGGATAATAAGTTTCAATGAAACTATGAGCCATGCCATGTAGGGCCACCCAAGATGGACAGGTCATGTTGGAGAAGTCTGACAGAATGTGGTCCACTGGAGAAGGGAATGGTAAACCTCTTCAGTATTCTTGCCTTGAGAAACCCATGAATAGTATGAAAAGGCAAAGAGATACGACACTGAAAGATGAACTCCCCAGGTCGATAGGTGCCCAATACCCTACTGGAGAAGAATGGAGAAATAACTCCAGAAAGAATTAAGAGACAGAGCCAAAGCAAAAACAATACCCAGTTGTAGATGTGGCTGGTGATGGAAGTAAAGTCCAATGCGGTAAAGAACAGTATTGCATAGGAACCTGGAATGTCAGGTCCATGAATCAAGTAAGTTGGAAGTGGTCAAACAGGAGGTGGCAAGAGTAAACATAGACATTTTAGGAATCAGTGAACTAAAATGGATGGAAATGGGTGAATTTAACTCAGATGACCATTATATCTACTACTGTGGGCAAGAATCCCTTAAAAGGAATGGAGTAGCCATCATAGTCAACGAAAGAGTCCAAAATGCAGTACTTGGGTGTGATCTCAAAAATGACAGAATGATCTCTGTTCATTTCCAAGGCAAACCATTCACTATCACAATAATCCAAGTCTATGCCGTAACCAGTAATGCTGAAAAAACTGAAGTTGAATGGTTCTATGAAGACCTACAAGACCTACTAGAACGAACACCCAAAAAAGATGTCCTTTTCATCATAAGGGACTAGAATTCAAAAGTAGGAAGTCAAGAGATACCTGGAGTAACAGGCAAAGTTGGCCTTGGCATACAAAATGAAGCATGACAGAAGCTAATAGTTCTGCCAAGAGGACGCACTGGTCATAGCAAACACGCTCTTCCAACAACATAAGAAAAGACTCTACATATGGACATCACCAGATGATCAGTACTGAAATCAGATTGATTATATTCTTTGCAGCCAAAGATGGAGAAACTCTATACAGTCAGCCAAAACAAGACCAGGAGCTGACTGTGGCTCAGATCATGAACTCCTTATTGCAAAATTCAGATTTAAATTGACAAAAGTAGGGAAAACCACTAGACCATTCAGGTATGACCCCAAATCAAATCCCTTACGATTATACAGTGGAAGTGACAAATAGATTCAAGGGATTAGATCTGATAGACAGGGTGCCTAAAGAACTATGGATGGAGGTTCATGACATTGTACAGGAGGCAGTGATCAAGACCATCCCCAAGAAAAAGAAATGCAAAAAGGCAGAATGGTTGTCTGAGGAGGCCTTACAATTAGCCGAGAAAAGAAGAGAAGCTAAAGGCAAAGGAGGAAAGGAAAGATATACCCAACTGAATGTAGAGTTTCAAAGAATATCAAAGAGAGATAAGAAAGCCTTTCTCAGTGATCAATCAGTGCAAAAAAAATAGAGGAAAACAATAGAATGGGAAAGCCTAGAGATCTCTTCAAGAAAATTAGAGATACCAAGGGAACATTTCATGTGAAGATGGGCACAATAAAGAAGAGAAATGGTATGGACCTAACAGAAGCAGAAGATATTAAGAAGAGGTGGCAAGAACACACAGGAGAGCTATACAAAAAAGATCTTCACAACCCAGATAACCACGATGATGTGATCACTGAGCTAGACCTAGACATCCTGGAATGTGAAGTCAAGTGGGCCTTAGGAAGAAGCATCACTACAAACAAAGCTAGTAGAGGTGATGAAATTCCAGTTGAGCTATTTCAAATCCTAAAAGATGATGCAGTTAAAGTGCTTCACTCGATATGCCAGCAAATTTGGAAAACTCAGCAGTGGCCACAGGACTGGAAAAGGTCAGTTTTCATTCCAATCCTAAACAAAGGCAATGCCAAAGAATGCTCAAACTACCAAACATCTTACATGCTAGCAAAGTAATGCTCAAAATGCTCCAAGCCAGGCTTCAACAGTACGTGAACTGTGAACTTTCAGATGTTCAAGCTGGATTTGGAAAACGCAGAAGAACCAGAGATCAAATTGCCAACATCTACTGAATCATAGGAAAAGTAAGAGAGTTCCAGAAAAAGATCTACTTCTGCTTTAATGCTATGTCAAAGCCTTTGACTATGTAGATCACAACAAACTGTGGGAAATTCTTCAAGAGATGGGAATACCAGACCACCTTACCTGCCTCATGAGTAATCTGTATGCAGGTCAAGAAGCAACAGTTAGAACTGGACATGGAGTAACAGACTGGTTCCAGATAGGAAAAGGAGTACGTCAAGGCTGTATATTGTCACCCTGCCTATTTAATTTATATGCAGAGTACATCATGTGACATGCTGGGCTGGTTGAAGCACAAGCTGGAATCAAGATTGCCAGGAGAAATATCAATAACCTCAGATATGCAGATGATACCACCCTTATGGCAGAAAGTGATGAACTAAAGAGCCTCTTGATGAAAGTGAAAGAGGAGAGTGAAAAAGTTGGCTTAAAGCTCAACATTCAGAAAACTAAGATCATGTCATCCAGTCCCATCACTTCATGGCAAACAGATGGGGAAACAATGGAAACAGTGACAGACTTTATTTTCTTGGGCTCCAGAATCACTGCAGATGGTGACTGCAGCCATGAAATTAAAAGATGCTTATCCTTGGAAGAAAAGCTATGACCAACCTAGACAGCATATTAGGAAGCAGAGACATTACTTTGCCAACAAAGGTCCATCTAGTCAAAGCTATGGTTTTTCCAGTAGTCATGTATGGATGTGAGAGTTGGACTATAAAGAAAGCTGAGCACCAAAGAATTGATGCTTTTGAACTGAGGTGTTGGAAAAGACACTTAGAGTCCCTTAGAGTCTCCTTGCAAGGAGATCAAACCAGTCAATCCTGTAGGAAATCAGTCCTGAATATTCATTGGAAGGACTGATGCTGAAGCTGAAACTCCAATACTTTGGCCACCTGATGTGAAGAACTGACTCATTGGAAAAGACCCTGATGCTGGGAAAGATTGAAGGCAGGAGGAGAAGGGTATGACAGAGAATAAGATGGTAGGATGGCATCACCGACTTGATTGACATGAGTTTGAGTAAGCTCCAGGAGTTGGTGATGGACAGGGAAGCCTGGCATGCTGCAGTCCATGGGGTCGCAAAGAGTTGGACATACTTAGCAACTGAGCTGAAGATTTATCCGTCTTCTCTTTTATAGATTTTCTTATACATGTGTTTGTTTCTTTAATAATTCTCTCTATTAAAATTATAAAGATAGCTTACATCTTTTTTTGAAAAGTTCTAAAGTTTTGCTTTTCACATTTAATCTTTAATTCACCCAGAATTTGATTTTTATGTGAGGCAGAGCTCTAATTAGTCTTTTATTCTACAGTGATTGTCACGTGTCTGCATGCTGTTGTTGTGTAGTTCATGCCTTGGCCCCTGGTGTGTCAGCAACAGCTCCGTCACAGACTGAATGTTCGTGGCTGAGAGGGGCGCACCCTCCACATGGGTGCCCACCAGCCACGAGGAAACCTCTGTGCCACTGATAATGCTCTCCACGGGGCCCGTGGAGGAGGTCCAGGGCTGTGTCCTGGCCTGGCCGTCTGGGGGCGGCAGAGGCAGAAACAGGGCTCCTATTTTCCAGGGGTGTCTCTAGGGCCCTTAGCTTTTTTCCACCCGCCCAACCTCAGGAACCAGCCCTCTCTGTGCCTGCAGTAACCATGGCAGCTGGTCAGAGGTGGAACAAAGAGAGGGCCGTTCCGTGCAGCTCTGATGTGCTCCCTTCACTCCATGTGCATTTTTCAGACTGTATGTTTTTTACTTGTTCACTCAGACATCTGGTCAATATCTGATTGTGTTCCACCAGCAGGGCCTTGGGCTGGGTACTCTGAAAAACACCCAGGGAGTACAGTAGGATCCTTATTTTAAGGAGCAGAAGTAATCGTAAAGAACTAACATTTTTGGAGTATCTGCTACATGCCAGGTCTAAGGCTTTTTTCCAAAATACAGCTTTATTGAAATATAATTAACCTACCAGAAAACCCTCCCCCTTAATAGTGTATAGTCCAGTAGTTTTTTGTATATTCACAGAGTTGTGTAATCTTCAGTTTCAGAATATTTTCATCACCCTAGAAAGAAATCTCAAACCCATTAGCAGTCACTCCACATCTCCCCATGCCTCCAGGCCCTGGCAACCATGAAACTACTTTCTGTCTGTGGATTTGCCTTTTCTGGAGGTTTCACATAAATGTACAGTATCCTTTCGCTTGTCATAATGTTACCAAGGTTCGGCAGTGTTGAACTTCATTCTGTTTTTATGGCCAAGTAATATTCCATGGTATGGATAGATCACATTTTGTTTATCTGTTCATCAGTTGATGGATATTTGGATTGTTGCCACCTTTTGCCTCCAAAAACTCAAGTACTTTCCTCTGTCATACAGTTTCCTTAATATTAGAGAAGGTTTGATGCAAGAAGCTGTGAGAAGGGAAGATCCTGGAAGAAGAGAGCATAATCCTGGCTGGTGGGAGCAGGGAGACGCGGCAGTGGGCTCTGTCAGCCAGGCCCTGAGTGATGAAAGGGAACCATGGGGACAAAGCCTGGAGGTCGCCAGGTGCATTCAGGGAAGGTGAATTTGAGGAGGGAGAGCTGGGGTGTCAGTGGAGGGACCAGCCTGGAGGCGGAGGGAGCCGTGGCAGGCTCGGGACGGAGCCACACATTCATTTCTCTGGCTAAGAAATACCCAAACTTTTAGCTGAAGATTCCTGGCAGGCTTGAGTCTCCATTCAGGATTCAAAACAATAAGATAATGCAAATCAGATCAGAACCAAAACTGAAGACTTCCTGGGCTCGTCACCAGATAAGTCAAAAGGCTCATTTCACTTTATCATTTTCAGAAAGCATTTTGGTCACACCTCCTATTAGAGATCCAGAAGGATGTTGTGCCCACAGTGGTCTGAGTAAGGGTGTGGGGCTCCCTGGTTGGCCACTGTCTGACCTGGGCCAAGTGTGTGTGTTTCAGCAGTGAATGATCTAACACTTCAAGAGCCCTTTGAACGCGACTCTTATTCCTAGCGTCTGCCAGATATTTCCTTTGGAATGTCTGCAGAATTTCCTGGCCCTTTGACTGCTTTCTGTCTGCCAAGCACATCTTTGAATTGTGGGTGGGCTCTCTTAAAACACCAGGGTGTGAACGGGTTGATGAAACCCATGGTTAGCAGTCTTTCAATAGCTTCTCCTTGGGCAAGAGTACTTGATCCTGACATTGAAGGACCTCTGACAGTTTTAAGGATTTACTGCCAGCCCCTCTCCAGTCAGCTTAGTTGGGGAGCTGATTTACAAAGTGTTTCTTAGGTTTAAATCCAGCAGATCGTTATTTCTCATTCCATC
The DNA here is from genome assembly GCF_032452875.1 of Bos javanicus. Classification (NCBI taxonomy): domain Eukaryota; kingdom Metazoa; phylum Chordata; class Mammalia; order Artiodactyla; family Bovidae; genus Bos; species Bos javanicus. Next base: position 96,906,842 of record NC_083878.1, read on the forward strand.
GAATGAAGTCTTTTAAATTGTTGTTTTTCTTTTCTTAATATTAAAATTTTTTGTTTTTCTTATTATGAAAACCATAAAGAGTTAAAAGGTACAAACTTCTAGTTATAAAATAAATAAGTGATGAGATGTCATGAACAGCATGGCAACTGTAGTTATATTTACTTGTGACTGTGTCACATATTTGAAACTTGCTCAGTGAGGGTAGGTCTTAGAAGACCTCATCACACACACACAATTCTGTAAGTATGTATCATGACAGATGTTAACTAGACTTACTGTGATCACTTCACAGTGTATAGAATGTTGAATCACATGCTGTATAACTGAAACTAATACAATGCTGTATGTTAGTTACACCTCAATAAAAATAAATGTAAAGCAATAACATTAAAGAATACCCATAATGTCAACTGTGCAGAACCAAACAGTAGTTTAATACGTTGCTTTGATTTGTTTAGATCCTTTCCTGTATAGCTAACTTTTAAAAACAAAATATAAGATTGTATTTTTAAAAAATTTATTGGAGTATAGTGGATTTACTGTGTTGTGTTAGTTTCAGATGTACAGAAAGTGAATCATTTATATATATATATATATATATATGAAAAAGTGTTAGTTGCTCAGTTGTGTCTGACTCTTTCTGATCCCATGGATTATAGTCCGCCAGGCTCCTCTGTCCATGGAATTCTCCAGGCAGAAATAGTAGAGTGGGTAGCCATTCCTTATCCAGGTTATCTTCCCTGCCCGATGATCGAACCCATGTCTCTTACTTTATTGTCTGAGCCACCAGGGAAGCCCATGTATATACATGTATGTGTGTATATCCATTCTTTTTCAGGTTCTTTTCCCACATAGGTTATTGCAGAACATTGAGCAGAGTTCCCTGTGCTATAGTAGGTCCTTGTTAGTTGTCCGTTGTCAGGGGACGTTTGACTTTAAGGAATCCAATATGTTGTCATTTCTCAAGGATTCTCTGTTCCTAATCAGTTCCTATTCCGGAAACGAGTGAAACAGCACGCTGTTCCCAGGACTGAGGTCATAGGATGACACATGTATGAATCCCCTTCAGTGACTCTTTTCTGCATCAGCGACCTTGTATGTATCAGACTATCCATATTGTGACTATTGATAAAATTTCATCCTGTAATCATCTTACTAAAGATAAATAAGCCTGCATTTCTGCTAATAAAGCACCCTTGCTCCATCAGAGCTTGGGTCCCCGTGTCTGTCTGTCTTTCTCTCTCTCTCTCTTTCACTTTCTTATCGTCAACTCCGGACCGCCGGGTTCCGGTCCATTAAAGGATCCCAGCAGTCTGTTTTATATATAGCAGTTTGTGTATGTTAATCCCAGTCTCCTAATTTATCCCTTTCCCCACTTTTCCCCTTTCACTGGTTTGATTTGGAGACCTGTGAGTCTGTTTTGTAAATAAGTTCATTTGCATCATTTTTTTAATTCAATCCCAAGATTGTACTTTAGAAACCACTGTGTAACTTACTCTTTCCCTTCAGCTTCCCTTGTCAGGCGATGTGTCCTCAGCATCGTTTGAAATGCTGCAGAGTCCTGCGTTGTAAGGACATCCTCTGATCATCGGAAGTGTGTCACTTGCTCCCCTTGTTTGCCTCTACACTGTTGAGATTCCGCTTCCTACCAGGCTTTGGCCCCAGAGCCCTCCCCTTGCCCCTGTGGCCCACCCGTCAGCCTCATCTTCCCCTCGCTGCACACAGCTCTGCCTCCAGGTCTCTGGACAGCATCTTCCCATCACAGGTGTCCGCACTGAGGCCCCTCCTCAGAGAGGCCCTCCCTGGTCGCCTGTCCCCATTACTCTGCTTTATGTAAGACTCTTAAGACTCCTAAAATCATCTGACATATTTGTTTGTCTACCTGTTTGTTATGCATCGTCCCCCATCTGGAACGTCCCCTGTGGGGTCAGGGCCCAAGTCCACCTCGTCCAGCCCTCTGTCCTCTGCACCTCGTCTACGTCTGGTGCCCAGAAGCTCAGTGTGAAGGAACAAGTGATGATCCACTCTTGTGCACAAAGCTGATGTTCTGCTTCAGCTCTCTGCCCAGAAGTGACGTTCCTTGGTCACGGGACATATATAGCTTTAAGGCTTTTGATAGGCAGCACCAAGTTAATGGAATTTAATACTCATTCCAGGAGTAACTGGTATGTCCATGTCCCCCTTATATGGATATTGAGGTCTAACTGACATGCAGATTATATTAGCTTCAGTTATATAGTATGTGTCCTATGTATGTCCATTACATAGACATACCATAATTTATTTAGCCACAATCCTTTTGTTCCTCAATTTCCTCATCTATAAAATCAGCTAGTAACCGATTATTGCAGTGACTCACGTAGGGCTGTTGTGTTAAATGAGGTAACTTACACTAACGAGAATAAGATACTTGGGGCCAGTCCCGGCACCTAGAACGCACCCAGTGAATGTGCGGTGTTGCTGGGACCCTCGCAGCGTCTAGAACGCAGTGAACAGACTGGAGAGTGGGTTCATCTGCAATGAGTGCAGTCTCTTGCACAAGCCCCTGCATCTCTTCTCCGAGCAAGTGAACCCCCATGTGTTCTCTTCCTGAGGCCTGCCTGTTAGCTGGGGTGCTCCCTGGTCCCCGTGTGCCCGTGTCCTCCACCCTCCCCTCGTGTGGGTGAACTCAGGCGTTCCCGTGTCGTGCAGGTTAAAGAGCAGCGTTAGAACACTGGGCCCTGTGTGAGCGCACAGGACCTTTTAAAGCGTTCCAGTTAGTCTGTTTCCTTCTCTTCTCCTGTCATCACAGCAAAGCTCTCCAAATCCATGGGCTTCCAGACTGTTCCCGAGCGCTGTCCTCTCTGCAGCGTTCAGGGATGCCCTTTCTCAGGGCGTCCTCTCCATAGCATTCAGTTCAATTCAGTTCAGATGCTCAGTCATGCCCGACTCTGCGACCCCATGAATCCCAGCACGCCAGGCCTCCCTGTCCATCACCAACTCCCGGAGTTCACCCAAACTCATGTCCGTTGAGTCGGTGATGCCATCCAGCCATCTCATCCTCTGTCGTCCCCTTCTCCTCCTGCCCCCAATCCCTCCCAGCATCAGGGTCTTTTCCAGTGAGTCAACTCTTTGCATGAGGTGGCCAAAGTATTGGAGTTTCAGCTTCAGCATCACTCTTTCCAGTGAACACCCAGGACTGCTCTCCTTTAGGATGGACTGGTTGGACCTCCTTGCAGTCCAAGGGACTCTCAAGAGTCTTCTCCAACACCACAGTTCAAAAGCATCAATTCTTCATTGCTCAGCTTTCTTCACAGTCCAACTCTCACATCCATACATGACTACTGGAAAAACCATAGCCTTGACTAGACGGACCTTTGTTGGCAAAGTAATGTCTCTGCTTTTGAATATGCTATCTAGGTTGGTCATAACTTTCCTTCCAAGGAGTAAACGTCTTTTAATTTCATGGCTGCAGTCACCATCTGCAGTGATTTTGGAGCCCAGAAAAATAAAGTCTGACACTGTTTCCCCATCTATCTGCCATAAAGTGATGGGACCAGATGCCATGATCTTAGTTTTCTGAATGTTGAGCTTTAAGCCAACTTTTTCACTCTCCTCTTTAACTTTCATCAAGAGGCTTTTTAGTTCCTCTTCACTTTCTGCCATAAGGGTGGTGTCATCTGCATATCTGAGGTTATTGATATTTCTCCCGGCAATCTGATTCCAGTTTGTGCTTCTTCCAGCCCAGCTTTTCTCATGATGTACTCTGCATAGGAGTTAAATAAGCAGGGTGACAATATACAGCCTTGACATACTCCTTTTCCTACTTGGAACCAGTCTGTTGTTCCATGTCCAGTTCTAACTGTTGCTTCTTGACCTGCATATAGGTTTCTCAAGAGGCAGGTCAGGTGGTCTCGTATTCCCATCTCCTTCAGAATTTTCCACAGTTTATTGTGATCCACACAGTCAAAGGCTTTGGCATAGTCAATAAAGAAGAAATAGATGTCTGCAGCATTCAGGGATGCCCTTTCTCTGTGGCACTGTTTTCAGTGGCCTGGGTGGTTCTTTGTGTCAGAGAGGCCTGCCCATGGCTTGTCAGCTGTCCCCAAGGCAGGGCCCAGAGGTGCCCTGGTTTTGACCCGGAAGGTGGACCGTCCTTCCCTGGGCTGTGTGTGGGTGCTCTGCTTACTGGATGCTGAGGGGGCAGAGCCAGAGGGCACAGAGCCCCACCTCTGCTCTGACCACGGAGTGACTTTGAGTTAGTTTATGGAAGTTCACCAAGCCTCATTTTCTCATCTGTAAACTGAGGGGGAAGTAGTGCCCCTTGCATCAGGTGATTGGGAGGATTCAGTGAGACTCTGCACAGAAGCTGCCTGGACCAGAGCCCCGACAACAGTGAGTACTCAGCCGGGATCCCTGCCCCTCTACCTGTCCTCAAACCAGGAGGCTTTCCTGCAGTTATGCTCAGGGGTTCCTTCCCGCGCCCCATGGGCTCTCTGGGCTTCCTGAACACACATTTCCTTCTGGGACTGCCTCGTGGTCATGCAGAATGTGACCTCTGAGCTGGAGCCCGAGAAGGAAAGAAGTCAGGGGCCTGGGCTGCATGAGCCAGAGGCTGAGCCCGGGCCGGGCAGGCAGCTGTACAAGGCCCTGGTGTGGTTCTGCCAGGCTTGGGGCCGCGGCTCCTCCACATGCTCCTGTTCCCTTGGGGGACTCGGCAGTGGAGAAGGCACTTGCAGCTTTGGACGCTGTCACACACTGGGACACACTAAGGAGATGACAGGAGCCGGGTCACGCTGTACCCGCAGGAGCATCCCTGTGGTCCTCGCAGTAATGGCTTCTCTCCAGGGAGTATCGCCTCCATCCTGTCTTCCATGAGACATCTCCCCAGCTCTCTTGAGTTTTTAAAATTAAAATTCACTTTTCTGTTTTTAACAAAGTGATGCCTACACAGTTAAATCAGAGAGTACTAAGGGACTTTTAATAAAGTATAGCCAGCCCGGCCCTGTCTCTGCCTGCTCTCCCTGTTTCGTTCCCCAGAGGCAGTTACTTTCAGCTCTTTTAGATTTTTTCGCTTCTGGTACTTCATCTCCATATCTCTAAGTAATGTGACTGTACTGTTTATTTCTTGATCGCCTATCCTGCACATGTAGTTTTCTCGTGTTCTCCGCCCATCAGGCAGTATCACAGTTTCGGAACATTAGTGGGCAGCGTTTATATATCATAACAAGGCAAACATTGGGTACCACTGGATCAAGTGATGCAGCAGGACTGGAGGTTCCTGTTCTTGGAATTAGTTCTTGGCTTGTCTCTTTCATTTACTTCCTTGTCTAGATGCCTACTGAGTTTTACATGAGAATTTAGTTTTTCCTTAAAGTTTTCAGGTTAGTTACTAAGTTATATTTTCACGCAGAGCTTCAGGCCTGTAAATGCTCGCACGTCTGTCCCTCGCCCATCCGCACCTCTTCCCAGGGTGCAGTCCACACTGCCCCCTCCCCCAGAGACGGCCCGCATTGCTCTTCTTTCCACGACCTGCTCTCCTTTCCCTCCATCCAGGCTGTCCCCGGGCTGTCTTGTGTGGGGCCTGTCCAGGAGCTCTAGGTTCCTCTGTATGATTCAGTCCCCAGTCATGCTGGCACATCCTCCCCTAGGCTCCCCAGAAAAGGCAGCGGGATGAACTTTGTGAGTCCTTGGATGTCTGCTAAGATCTTCTACCTTCATGCTTACTTGACGCTGGTTGAGGTGGAGAAATCCAGAAATCCTTGGAATTTTGAAGAGATTGTTCACGCCTTAGTTTTCAGTGTTGCTGAAGAGAAGTCGAGTGCATTCTGATTCTGTTCCTCTGTATGTGGCCTGTTACTTCTCTCTGGAAGTTTTAAGGGCGGTTTTTTCATCCCCAAATCAATGGGATTCTCCATGGCTGTGCTTTGGGGTGGACTTTTTTATTCACTGTGCTAGAACTCTCAGGATCTCCTTACTGTGGAAGCTCACTTTTTCTTATGTTTTTTATTTCCCTTTCTGGAATTTCATTGTTGGATACTATATTGATTCTTCAGTTTTCTTAGGGTTTTTTTTTTCCCATCTCTAGTTTCTCTCTTCACCTTTGTATTTTATCTTCTGGGAGATTTCTTCAATTTTCTCCTCCAATATGTTTTTTTTTTTAATGTTTAATTTTAGCTACAGGTTTTTATGTCTAAAGTCCATGTGTTGTCTTAAATTGTTCCTTTTAAAACGTTTTCCACAATATTCTATTCTCGTTTTAAAAAAAGTGAAAGTGTTAGTTGATCAGCTGTGTCCAACTCTTTGCAGCCCCATGGACTGTCCATGAAATTCTCCAGGCAATAATACTGGAGTGGGTGAGCCATTCCCTTCTGCAGGGGATCTTCGTGACTCAGGGGTCGAACCTGGGTCTCCGGCATTGCAGGCAGATTCTTTCCTGTCTGAGCCACCAGGGAAACCCAGTTCTTGCTTGGTGACTGTGTATCTTCACTTATTCCTCTGAAGATATTCATTACAGGTTTGGTTGTTAATTCTTTAGCTTTTGTTGTTTCCTCCTGTTTGCTGTGCTATCTTCAGGTTCCCTTTCTTCTAATAATTTGGACCCTGTTGTCATATTTGAGACTCCCCCAGTGCCTGGTAATTCTTTGTTGTCAGTTAAGAGCCAGGCCCTAGCTCCTAGGGTCGGAGCCCTGTGGTAGGGGTGCGGCCTGATGACTGGTGGGCTGCACAGCAGCTGGTGCACCAGGGAGCTGGCTCTTGTAACTGTAACCAGAGACCTCAGAGCCTGTGGGTGCTGGTCTTCTCTCTAGCACTCTTTAATTTCTCCAGAGACGCATCCTTCAATTTGCAACATTTAGGGGTACACCTGGCTCCCAAGGTTCCAAAAGCAGGAAGGAGGGTGGGCCTGGAAGGGACAGGGGAGGGCCCACCTTTCAGTCACTGTTCAGCTCAGTGTGCATATTTATTACCCTCTGCTCTGACTCTGGAGTTTTACTTCCTCCTTCACCTCCTTCCCCACCAAGCTGGTGTCCTGGAGCTCTGAGCCCTCCTGATCCCATCTCTGCAGAAAATACTTCTGAAGCAGAGTGGGGCTCTAGGAATCTTAATGGCTTTGTTCTGCCTGTCTCCAGTTCTAAACTCGCATCCCACCCATCTCCAGGCCCTCCACCCTCATCCCAATGGTGTCTGGGGCCCTGGGATATCTGTCCCCCCTCCTCTGCTACATCCTGGACCTTCCACTTCCCACGTCTCCACAGATCCGATGGCCTCTGCCTCGTGCTGTACTCCTCTCTTGCTCTTTATTTTAGTGGCTCTGTACTGTCTCCACCAGGTTGTCATTTTAGAAGAATGTTGGCGGGGAAGAGCGGTAAACCCAAGTGCCCTGTCTGTCACTGCCCACCTCTTCCTCCACAGAGGCAGCTCCTATACTGGGAAGATGGGAGAAGGAGAGGGAGGGTCTGAGTGTGTGAGTGTGTAAGAGGGGTATGTGTGTGTGTGTGTGTGTGTGTGCATGCACGTGTGAACCCCTACGACAGACACGCCCGGGGCACTGCAGCCGGCAGCAGCATTGGGCATCCTCTAGTCATTTTGGGAACAAGACAGGGTATAGATAAAACCAAAGGAATAAGTGGCCTCGCTGTTGAAATTGGGGTTTGACCTGTGAGTGGTGATTTTGAAGGGGACACATTCATTCAGCTCAAGGGATTAAGTCCTGGAAATTTCATTTTTTAAATTTGTATTACCTTACTCCAGCAGCTAGCGGGGTTTCTTGGTTTTTCACAGTTTGCTGCAGATCTACAGGCTGATTTGTCCGTTCACTCCTTCAGCCAGTTGTGGTTGAGCCCGTGTGTATCAGGCAGGATGCTGAGTACAGGGAATAAATGGCCATTGGACATCGTCCTCGGCTTGGCGAAGCTTTTGTCAGTGGCGGGGCAGTAGAGCCGGCAAAGGTTAATCACACAAGTACATAATCTGTGTTGAAGACCAGGTCTAGTCCCAGAGATGGGAAGGAACCCCAGGGACCAGAGGTTGGAGCTGAGCCCTCATGTGACAATGCAGGGCTTTTCAAATCCTGATGTAGTGTGTTGTAGCTATAAAAGCGTGTTTCACGTCGTCACGTTTGCGTAGACCTGTCAGTTGGCAGTGGCTTCATGGGATCGTCATGTTTACGTAGACCTGTCTGTTGGCGCTGGCTTCACGGGGTCATCACGTTTGCGTAGACCTGTCTGTTGGCGCTGCCTTCATGGGGTCGTCACGTTTGCGTAGACCTGTCTGTTGGCGCTGGCTTCATGCGGTCCCGGGTGAGCACTGAGGCAGGTCTCGTGCATTATCCCCTCTGTCCCCACAATGCCCTCAGGGGTGGGGTTTGCTTAAGCCTGGAGTGTCAGGTTGGGGTCTGCTGTACCTAGAGTCCTCTTCCTCCACCCACAGCCTGCCTCCCTGTCCCCCACTTCCCATCCTGGGACTCAAGACTGAGTTCACAGGGACAGAGTTTAGATGTGAACTTCTGTGGGGCACCCATGTAGCTACTGACCACATACTTACCTCATATGCTTGGTCACTTCAGTCATGTCCGACTCCTTGTGACCCTGTGGACTGTAGCCCGCCAGGCTCCTCTGTCCATGGTGTTCTGCAGGCAAGAACACTGGAGTGGGTTGCCATTTCCTTCTCCAGCTTACCTCGTAGCTAGTCTAGCTTGCCATGGGGAGAGTTTAGGTTGAGAACTTGCTCCAGGGAAGGCAAGCTGTGAAGGCCCAGCCTTGTTCCTCCAGGGACTTCCCTAGCCCTGCTGCTGAGCCAGATCTGGGCTCCCCACACCTCAAGCAGCATTGGAGGTGCATCCAGCCCAGGCTGTGGACCCCTGGCTGCAGGCACCTTTGTGTTCTGCACACCCACATCCACCCATGCACACGCATGTGCACACGCACACCCACACACACACGCTTCTCTCCCTCCTCTTCTGTCTCACTCTCACCTCCCTTCTCACTCCCCTTGGCTGGGGTTGGAGGGCGTTACACGTTTTCACTTCACCGCACGTGAGCTGTGGCTCAGGGCAGAGCTGGGCCATGGTGGACCTTGTTGAATGGGTATCAGGAGCAGGTTGGAGGCCTGTTAACTGCAGGGACAGAGGGAGGGAAGGGGGCCTCTGAGGAGGGAGCAGGCCTGCTCCTGCTTCCCTCTCCCCTCTTTGCATTCCTGCACCGGCCTCTTCGTCATACCAGGGTGTCTTCTCATTCAGAAAAGGGAAGATTCTAGCAGTGGGGTGAGAGAAGGGAATCCTCATTTTCAAACCCTGGAAACGATGGCCTTGAATGAGGGGGCACACCACCCCATGGTAGCCAGGAATACCCTCCTGAACCCCCAGGCTTTTCCGTGGAAGGCTGGAGGTACCACAGCCTTTGCATGTTCTGCAGACTCTCTGTTTTTTGTAAAAATTTATCAAAAATAATATTTATTATAGAGAAACTACATAGGTTCCCTTCTTTGTTTGTTCCTGTGGCATCTTGTCACATTTTAATGGTTCCAAAATTGCAATGCATCTGAGAAATTGGTTTCTGCAATTTGACATGATGTTTCTTTTTTTCCTAAAGGAGCGTTCTTTAAATCCACAGGTGATTCTCAAATGGCTACATCTTTGAACTGAGGAAATACAAGTACAGTTTGGGAAACAAAAATCTTTCAAACGTGGAACATGTGGGAGAAGACAAAGCATAAGGGATCCTTGGTGGTAGAAGTTGGGGCCACGGCCTCAAATCTCAGGTTTTCTGAGGAACTTTATGTGTGACCATTGTGGGGACAAGTGCGGACAAGGCCTGGTCTGTTCGGCCGTGTTTCTTTCTGTGGGAGTGACATACTTGAACCAGACTGTCCCTGAGATTGTCACCATACCATTCCTCCTTCAGATTTCAGGTCAAACATCTTTGCATATTCAGCACGAGGACCCTTCTTTTCCCGTATGGCATTTATGAACTTACCAATTGTTCGGTGTGAAAGCAAGCCCTTTTCTTTTGCCAGTTGGCCTTTGGTCTTTTCAGGAGCTCCCTCAGAGAACATGGACGTGGGGGCTCTGGGACCCTCCTGGAGGAGTCGGCCCCCACACTCCCGGCTTCGCACGTGACAGTCCGAGTCGTGTGGGCCTGCTGTGCAGTGTGGACACAGGACGGGGCAGAATCAGGGCAGTTTTGTGTAAAGAACAAAGGCGTTTTCAGCAGTTTGTGAGGACAGCCCAGAGCTTGTCAGATCAAGGAAGGCTTCCCATAGTCTTCCCCAGTGGCTCAGCTGGTAAAGAATCTGCCTGCCGATGCAGGAGACTCAAGAGATGTGGGTTCAATCCCTGGGTTGGGACAATTCCCCAGAGAAGGAAACGGCAACCCACCCCAGTATTCTTGCCTGGAAGATTCCATGGACAGAGGAGCCCGGCTGGCTACAGTCCATGCGGTCGCAAAGAATCAGACCCAACTGAGCACACATGCCTCCAACAGTCTAAGCCTCAGAAGGAGGAGCAGGGAGATTCCAGAGTGCACTTCAGGGGGCCGGCTGCAGAGGGCACTGCTCCCCAAAGGGGCCCTGCTCCCAGTCTTCCTGGAGTCCCGTTAGGGTGCAGCCAGGATGTGGATTCCTCTGACCTGTTAGGTGCTGAGGGAAGCAGCAGCACAGAGCCTGATTGTTCCTTAACGAGCATCGTGGAGAGAATGGGGAGAGCATGTCCCGGCCAGCCTTCCCCTCCTCTCCCGTCTCCTCGTGAGCTCTTCCCACTGATGGCCTTGGTCCCACGGCCCAGGGCCCAGGCCCTGTAAGACTCACATCAGGGCTGGCTTCATCCTTGAACGCGTCTTGAAACTAAAAGTGAAAAGTGCTAGTCCCTCAGTCATGTTCGACTCTTTGCAATCCCAGAGACTATAGCCTCCATGCTCGTATGTCTATGGAATTCTCCAGGCAAGAATACTGGAGTGGGTTGCCTTTCCCTTTTCCAGAGAACTTCCCAACCAAGGGATCGAACCCAGGTCTCCTGCATTGCAAGCAGATTCTTTACCATCTGAGCCCCCAGGGAAGCCCTTAGAGGGAAATTCCTACAGCCATATACGAGACTATGGCTCCTCAGTGAGACTAGAAACTAGCAGCTGAGTCTTTTTTTTTATTTTCCTATCACGCTGGTTTTCAACCTTGAATTCCACTCACAGAACTTGTGCTGAAAAGAAGCGGGGCAAGGCGAACCTCCCTGACGCCCTGCCCGCCCCCCGCGCCCAGTGATAGCAGCCCCTGGCCAGCCCAGTCAGCCCCGGGGCAGGAAGCTGTGCCAGGCGTCTGGCAGGCGGGCCCCTCTCAGGTGGCATTTCACGCCCCATTCTTCCCTCTGCGCCCTGTACCGTCCCCGGAGTGACTGGTAATGAGCACCGTAACGCGCTGACTTCTCCAGTCCCTTCTCGGTCCACGACAAACAGAAGTTCCTCTTTTCTCATTAGAAGCACTTTTGTCAGGGTGTCTTTAATCAATGACTTCCCCAGGGACAATATTTTTAGAAGTTGTATTTTTCACACTCTCCCTTGGCCCCTCTTGGAAAAATCTCTTCCCAGGGCCTGGTGAAGGGGACTAATGAGATGCTGCGCGAGTCCAGGCGGAGTTAACTGGCGCAGGCACGGAAGCCCCTCGCGCCCGCCCTCCGTGGCCCCTGCCTCACCTGTGTCCTCCTCCCCGTCTCTCTGGTGCAGGTCGCTCAGACAGCAGATGGTGTGGACGCTGACCTCTGGAAAGACGGCTTATTTAAATCCAAGGTTACCCGATACCTGTGCTTCACGAGATCCTTTTCCAAAGAAAATGTAAGTCTAGCTTTCCGTTTGCTAAGTGAGCACAAGTCATTTCCATTCGTGTTTGAAAATTTCCTCACTTTTTTGGTGGTGGTTTGTTTTCATTGCTGTGTTAATTTATTGGTGGTTTTAAGTAAACAGGGTAGGATCAGCAGCCACCACTGGGTTTCATTTATTAACAGTATTATTAACCACATACCCAAGTGTGCCGTGAGTTCCATTAAAACCTGTTTTCCAAAGGAAACACGGAAAAGATTTCTCTCACAGCTCTCATCCTGCCTGCCTTTCATCGAGTAACAAATTGCAGGGTAGTATGATGGGAACATAGCCAGAAGATGCCCCACGGTCACCCCTGCCCGAGACTTTCTCCCCAGGTCTCTCTGCCACGTGACCTTTCATTGTTTCTGCAGGTAGGTATCCACCACACATGCAGATTACTTTTACTGTGTTGTTTTTAATACTTAAGCCCATAAATTAGGAAAGTTTAAAGGCACCTACTAAAGGTGTTCTAATAGGTGGTTTAGAAAAAAGAGAAGTGGCTCTTGTGAGTCTCCTTTCCATGTGAGGCCTGTCCTGGGCACTCTGCAAATATGCTGCCTCCATCCTCAGACTCTTAAAGTAATAGCTCCTGAGATCAGGGAGTTTATGTGCTTGTCTAAGGACACCTGTCTTCCCTAACCCTAATAGGGAGCAGTCAGATTTTCAATTTTAGGGGTGCCATTTTATTTTGGGCCTAAATGCAAAACAAAAATCAGATGGGAAATATTTTTATTGTTTTTTTATTGTTTTTATAAATCTTATGGCAACAATAAAATATGTTCATAAGTGATTTAAAAAATAATCAGGTTCAAGCATCCCCATTCAGAAGCCTGGAAGGGAAAAGATCACCGTCTTTCTCTCTGTCACAAGCCCACAGCCCCATGGTCCCGTCACAGTCCTCATGCGTCCCTGAAGCATTTTCTGGCTGTGGCTCGTCACATGGATCTGTGGTCCACACTCTTGTCCAGCAGCTGTTCCCATTTGTTGATAAGTGTTTGTTAGGAAAATGATTTCTAACATACTCAGGGAAGACTCGTTGCTCTCATTTTTTCCCACTCATGATGCGAGTAATAAATACTCACTGTAAAGGACAGAGCTCCTGATGGAGGAGGGAAGTTCCTGGCAGCTGGGCCCGCGGTGGGTCTGAGCAGGACCTTCAGGTCACAGAGCAACGAGGAGACCCCAGGGGCAGGTCTGAATCCTGTCACAGAGCAGCGAGGAGACCCCAGGGGCAGGTCTGAATCCGGTCACAGAGCAGCGAGGAGACCCCAGGGGCAGGTCTGAGGTCGGGTCACGGTGCAGCGAGGAGACCCCAGGGGCAGGTCTGAATCCGGTCACAGAGCAGCGAGGAGACGCCAGGGGCAGGTCTGAATCCGGTCACAGAGCAGCGAGGAGACCCCAGGGGCGGGTCTGACGGCCGGTTACCTTTCCAGATGTCAGGCCTGTGACTTTGGGCAGTGCCCCTGGCTCCATCCCTCCATCCTGCGTCCATAAACACCTATGGTGCTCTCTCGTCCCCTTTGTCCTTGGAGGTTACCTATACCCTCTTTGAAACCATGCATATTCTTAGCGTTTGTCACCTCTGTTCTGCTGCTGGCTGCCCCTTTCCGCGGGAAGTCCGCGTGTTCACTGCGCGCAGGGCTGCGCGACCACCTCCTGAGGCTTGAGCAGCGCGTGTCCACACCCGTACTCTGCCCAGTGGTTTCGCACGTTCACTCCTGACCTGCACTCAGCCTCAGCCCCTCCTGCTGAAGAGGAGTCCGCAGCTGCAGAGAACAGATGCTCTCATTGGCTGTTTTTGATTTCTGTTTTTGTTGCATTTCCTTGAAGGCTTATGGGGTGTCGGTACTCTCGGCCCAAAGAGCCCCTGATCCCTTGGAGTAGGGACACTAAAAAGTTAAAAAATGACAGAGAGGAGTCACTGGGGCTTGTTAATTTTAGTGTCATGGGTAAGTGGATGGTAGAAAATAGATCAATCTAATCATTTGTCAAACATTCAGGAGATGTGTGTTGAGTGCCTACTTTGTATCTCTTACTCTGTGAGGGCCAGGCAGGCATGGTGAGGTGCCTGTGGGAGAGGATGTAAGACGAGGACAAGGGCAGTGGGAGAATCCCCTGCCCCCCTTTTGAGGCAGTAAGGAAATTAGGTGCATTTTATTTTCAGAAAAAGAATGAATGGGTCCTGTAGTGAGACACAGAGGGAAGGCAGTTCAAAGGGGTGGCAGGGGCCCCCTTGCCAGCTGAGGAGTAGAGCAGGAATGAGCCATATTTTAATGTGTTACAGCCGGTCTGTCCCAGTCCCGCTGTCAGAGCCAAGACTTTGCATGGCATAATTTTTTACAACTGCAAAGGAGGGATGTAGAATCTCAAGACTGGACGGATTCTTAATTAGGCGACTTGAGACTCCCTGTGTAGGAGTTTGGGGAGACTCCTCTGGAACCTGAATTCCTTTCCCCCAATAATGCTGTTAACACAGAATCCTGGCTTTGGAGTGACATTGCTTCCTGGGGAAGGATCGAGATTAATTGCACTTTTCATGCCCTGTACTTTCTGCATTACCTGTAATAATAATGTACATAGATTAGGTAGGGAGGATATTAAACAGAAGGATTTATGAACATTTGAATATTAAGTTGGTTATCTGTGGCTACCTTAAATGCAAGGTTGTCAAAAATAATTACAGTATACTAGCAAATACTGGCTACCAGAGACAATATAAATACCCTGAGTCAGTGCATATTGGGCTTTTGGCATGAATCATTTGCTCAACAAGGATTGGGAATACGTTCTTCATATTTATGAGGAGGAAATGAAAGAGAGCACAGGATGGGGGAAGGGAGAGGAACAGGCAAAATTAATGGTGTCGCAGACCTACTGTATTAAACCCGGTGCAGCGGCAGCCCAGGGCGCCGAGGGACCTCACTTGGGCTGCAGGAAGCTCTGACAGTGCAGCCTCCCATTCCATGTGCACTGGAGGGGGGTCTTCATGCCTCTTTTAATGGCTGCACCACTGATGTCCTGGCTTTATGATCAGGGACGTTCGTAGAGTGTGGAGGGTGAGGTCGCTAAGTGGTTTGCAGTTGACTTCTGTTAAAACCCAACTTGTCAGATAGAAGACGTTGGAGAAGGATATTGATGAACGCCCATCCATCTACAGGGCAGGGAAACATACCCAGCTGTTAATTTCTCAATGCAGAAAGCAGTGATGACATGGAAAAGCAACTGCCATGAAAAAAAAAAAAATGTATGATAGATTAGATCAGACGATTCTGAAAGCAGCTGATGTTTGCGAGTTGGGTTAATGGTTCCAACCCTTCCTCCACGGTCAGAGATTTATTCCATGTAGGGTTCCGCTCTCCACTTGCTGTGCTGGCCTGTGCGTTGTTTTCCTAGACCCAGCTACCTGAAATGTAATCATTTTAAATCCTCCTCAAATACCAGCTTTTGAGAGAGATGGCTTTCTGACCACAGTGCCGAGAAAACACTGGTCATAGTTTACACTCGACACTTTGACCTTCATGGCTAAATTTCAGGAATTTATTTCATTTGTGTACTTTTGGTTTATAATGCACTTATTAACTATACTTTTAATATTTTTGTTGGCATTATTTAGATTTGTCGTCCAAGCAAGTCCATTTTGATTTCAGATTCTGAGTGGCCCGTCTGGTTGAAAATGTACCCCAGAATAGTAATTTATTCAGCAGTAATTATTGAGTACCTACTGTTTGCCAAGATCTATGCTAGGCTTGGATGTATAGTAGTAGCAGAGATGGTTTTGGTCCTCGTGGTTCTTAAACCCTGGTGGGGAAGCAGATACTACATAAAAACCTCACAAAGAAGATACTACCTAAAAACCTCACAAACATGCCATTAGAAATTTATACGAAGGAAAGTTGAGTGTGCCAAGAGAGAACAAAGCATAGAGTATAGATGATAGGAGTTCCCTGCTTGGTTTTCAGTGATGGTGTTGGCACTGGGCAGGACGGGCGGGGCCGCAGAGACTGAGGGCCACACCCTTCTCTGACCAGGCCAGGCTTGACTCCAGAGGAACTGCTGTGCAGGGCAAGGTGGTGGGGTCGTCTAGGAATGCAGAACAAGTAAACCACGTGTGTGCTTATGGGGGCTTAGGCATTTCTGGAAGATGGGCATGCCAAGTGCGTTGTTAGCATCCTAACAGGAGAGATTTGGGATGGGAAGGCATCATTCTTTTTCTAACTGGCTCTAACTAGAGAGAGGGGGAGCTAAGTTGTAAATGACTCTGAAAATGTTAATGAAACCTCCGAGGTGGCCCCACTTTGTTTAAGTTGTAGGGTAGATCTCTCTAGAGCTTGTTTCCAACTTGAAATTCGGGCTGCAAGTGCCAGGGCATTTGCAAAGAATTCTCTCTTGCAATTATAGGACTGCATGCCATCTTCGAAGATATTTTTGCTCTGGTTACAGCAAACTGTGCACCGTGGACCCTGTGCACCACCACTAAGTAGAAGCTTTAAGAGACCCCTGTGCACATCATTTTGGAAGATGTGTAATATTAGGCAGCAGGGCTTTCCCACTCTGTGTGAGTTTACGATTTGTGGAGTTTTACAGAACATATCTAGCCACTGAAATGCGTGTCAATATGCAGAGACCAGTGATCACTGGGGAGTGTGGTTGATTCTCTGTTAGAGATGTAGCTCCCCTGCCTCCCGGTGCAACAGCCACCCCGGGAATGTGCTCTTCTAAACCTGCTGCCCCGAGAGCTGATGCTCAGGGCTAAGGGACCACATGGCCCCGGGACGTGGGTGCACAGCTGCTCTCTGCTCAGTTACATCTCGGGCATCTCCTGAGCCACTCATTCTGCTAACCAAGGCCACGTCTGAGTGAGTGGCCTTGAGGTTCTGCAGACGAAATCCTTTTCTGGGGGCCACCAGAGTCCCTGTGTAGCCGCTGGGGATCATTAACTGGCACCTACTCTAATTAACCTGCTGTCGTAAAGCTGCATGAGTCATTGTGTTAAATATGCCTTTTGAAGCCAGAATGGCAGACCCACCACAGGCGTGTTCAGATTAATCGTCTATATCTCTTTTCTTTCTTCCCAAGAGCCATTTAGGGAACGTGTTAGTGGACATGAAGCTCATCGACATCAAGGACACTCTGCCTGTCGGCTTCATCCCGATTCAGGAGACGGTGGACACACGTGAGTCACCCCTGGCCCTCCTCACCACAGTGAGCGTTTTCTTCCTCCAGGTGTATGTGTAGACATTTTTATGTGCGGTTTGCTTCAGAAACATTTTAGGCGGCCTTACTGCATGCCCACAAATAAACCCTGCTGCTTCTGACATGTGTCTGACTTGGCTCTCCTTTGGCATGTTCTGGGTAGGGGCGTGAAAGTGAGCAGAACTCACTCTTTTCTCTGAGATTGGGGCTCCCCACTGGATCAGTTCACTCTGGAAACCGGTTGTAGTTTGTCCTTAGCCCATCCTCCAGCAATGCTGAAGCCAAGCTTCGCACAAGACCCAGAAGCAAAAGGAAAAAAAACCAACAAGTGCCCTGATAACCCCCACTTTTGGTTCTTGGAGCGTACAGGAAAAGTCAGAACCAGAAAGACTGCAAGTTAGAGTCCTCAGGATCTGAAATTGAGGGAAGACCCTGAGCCACATGGAGCAGGAGTGAGTGGCTGACACGTCAGAAGCTTCTTCAGGATCGCGTGGCAGTTTGAGGTTCTTGTCGAGGCGTCAGTCATTAAACAGTGCTGGAAACCTCTGCGTGGCTGAGCCTCCTCAGTTTGATATACGGCGACTAACTTGCTTTATTTTATATTACTTAGGACCAGTGTTAGGATATCCACAAGAGTGATGTGGCAAATAAGAAACAAATCCAGAGAATCCTTCCTTTATCATACACGATCCATTATGAAACTTTGCATCTCACTTTTTGTCGCACATACTTTGTTTTTCCCATTTTAGACCTACTTTTTTTTGGGGGGGGGCTGTTTTCCTGCAAACGTTTCTTATAGATCAGACTTTCCATATCTACACGGACCCCACAGAGCTATTATTTTAATGAAACAAGTGGATTCCATGGGTAGCATACTTTTGTTAATGCTCTCTTCACTTTTGGACATGGGTCTACTTCTAGTTGTTTGTTATTAACATGTATTAGCAATAATTTCACAGCAGTCAGTATTTAGTATGTATTTACTATGTAGCCCCTGTCATGAATGTTCTACATACTTGATCCCATTTGATCTTCAGAAGACCCCTGAAGATAGGTACCTATTTGGAGATAGGTATTATTAATACATACCCATTTCACATATGAGAAAAATGAGGTGCATTAGCAACTTAAGGATTAAAGAGCTTATCCAAGGTTACACATCTAGAATGGAATGGAAAGAATACACGGAGGAACTATATAAGAAAGATCTTAATGAACTGGATTACCGTGACAGAGTGGTTAGTCACCCAGAGCCAGACATTCTGGAGTGTGAAGTCAAATGGGCTTTAAGAAGCACTGCTGTTAATAAAGCTAGTAGATGCAGTCAAATTCCAGCAGAACTACTCAGATCCCTAAAGGATGATGCCATCAAGGTTCTGCATTCATTATGTCAGCAAATCTGGAAGACCCAGCAGTGGCCACAGGACTGGAAAAGGTCAATCCTCATCCCAATTCCCAAGAAGGGTAGTACCAAAGAAATATGCTAACCATTGGACAATTGCACTCATCTCCCATGCTAGCAAGGTCATGCTTAAAATCTTGCATGCTTGGCTTCAGCATTATGCAAACCAAGAACTTCCAGATGTCCAAGCTGAGTTTAGAAAAGGAAGAGGAACTAGAGATCAAATTGCCAACATTGGCTGGATTATAGAGAAAGCAAGAGAATTTCAGAAAAATACCTATTTCTGTTTCATCAACTACACTAAAGCCTTTGACTGTGTGGATCATGACAAACTGTAGAAAGCTCTTAGAGAGATGGGAACACCAGACCATCTTACCTGTCTCTGGAGAAGCCTATATGCAGGTCAAGAAGCAACAGTTAGAAACCTGTATGGAACGACTGATTAGCTCAAGGTCGAGAAACGAGTACAACAGAGCTGTCTGCTGTCACCCTGTTTGTTTAACCTATACGCTGAGCACATCATGAGAAATGCCAGGCTGGATGAGTTACAAGCTAGAATCAAGATAGGCAGAAGAAACATCAACAACCTCAGATATGTGGATGATTCCACTGTAATGGCAGAAAGTGAAGAGGAACTAAAGAGCCTCTTGATGAGGGTAAAGCAGGAGAGTGAAAGAGCTGGCTTAAGACTAAATATTTTAAAAAAAAAAACAAAAAACCTAAGATCATGGACATCTAGCCCAATTGCTGCATGGCAAATAGAAGGGGGAAAAGTGGAAATAGTGGAACAGATTTCCTCTTCTTGGGATCCAAAATCACTGCGGATGGTGACTGCAGCCATAAAATCAGAAAACGATTGCTTCTTGGCAGGAAAGCAATGACAAACCTAGACAGTGCATTGAAAAGCAGAGACATTACTGTGCCAACAAACGTCCATATAGTCAAGGCTGTGGTCGTCCCAGTGCTCACATCAGGTTGTGAGAACTGAACTGTAAAGAAGGCAGAATGCCAAAGAATTGATGCCTTTGAACTGTGGTCCTAGAGAAGACTCCTGGGGCAGAAGGAGAAGTGGCTTCAGAGGACGAGATGGTTGGACAGCATCACCAGTGCAATGAACGTGAACTTGGGCAAACTCCAGGAGATGGTGAGGGACAGGGAGGCCTGGCGTGCTGCAGTCCATAGGGTCACAAAGAGTTGGACACGATGAGGTGACTGAACAACAACAACAGCAACACATCTAGAAGTAGGGAGATAACTAGATTACACACAGAAGCGTGACTCCCCACACTTTTAACCACAATGCCACCTGAAAAAGCATGTGTTGAAGCACCTTTTACTGATTTTATATATTGATATATTTGAGTTTGGGGATAACAGCTTTATTGAGGTATAACTCACATACCATACAATTTACCCATTTAAAGTTGCAGCCCAATGGTTCTTAGTATATTCACAGAGTTGTGTAACCATCAACACAATCAGTTTTAGACATTTCATTACCCCCAAAGAAATTGCATACCTACTAGTAATCACTCTCCTTTTCTCCCTAGTCCTCACCTGTCTACCCTCTACCAGCCCAGCCATAGGCAACCACTAATCTTCTTGCTGCATAGATTTGCCTATTCTAAACGTTTCATGTAAGTGAAATCATATCACCTGTAGTCTTTTGTGTCTGGCTCCCTTCACTTAGTATAAGTTTTCAAGGTAGGTTCGTGTTGTAGCACGTCAATACTCCATTCTTTTTTGTTGCCAAGTAATTTATATGCAGAGTACATCATGAGAAACGCTGGGCTGGAAGAAGCACAAGCTGGAATCAAGACTGCCAGGAGAAATATCAATAACCTCAGATATGCAGATGACACCACCCTTATGGCAGAAAGTGAAGAGGAACTAAAAAGCCTCTTGATGAAAGTGAAAGAGGAGAGTGCAAAAGTTGGCTTAAAGCTCAACATTCAGAAAATGAAGATCATGGCATCTGGTCTCATCACTGCATGGGAAATACTTGGGGAAACAGTGTCAGACTTTATTTTTCTGGGCTCCAAAATCACTGCAGATGGTGATTGCAGCCATGAAATTAAAAGACCCTTACTCCTTGGAAGGAAAGTTATGACCAACCTAGATAGCATATTCAAAAGCAGAGACATTACTTTGCCAACAAAGGTCCATCTAGTCAAGGCTATGATTTTTCCAGTAGTCATGTATGGATGTGAGAGTTGGACTGTGAAGAAAGCTGAGCGCGAAGAATTGATGCTTTTGAACTATGGTGTTGGAGAAGACTCTTAAGACTCCTTGGACTGCAAGGAGATCCAACCAGTCCATTCTAAAGGAGATCAGTCCTGGGTATTCTTTGGAAGGAATGATACTAAAGCTGAAACTCCAGTACTTTGGCCAGCTCATGCAAAGAGTTGACTCATTGGAAAAGACTCTGATGCTGGGAGGGATTGGGGACAGGAGATGATGGGGATGACGAAGGATGAGATGGCTGGATGGCATCGATGGATGTGAGTTTAAGTGAACTCCAGGGGTTGGTGATGGACAGGGAGGCCTGGTGTGCTGCAGTTCATGGAGTTGCAAAGAGTCGGACACGACTGAGCGACTGAACTGAACTGAACTGAATACTCCATTATATGGATATAGCATTTTGCGTAGCCATTCAGTTGATGGATATTTGGGTTGTTTCATTTGGGTTATTGTGAATAATGGTGCCCTGAACACTGGATGCACAGGCTTTTGTGTGGGCATATGTTTGCACTGCTCTTGGGTATACACCTAGGTATGGAGTTGCTAGGTCATATAGTAACTCTATATTTAACTTTTTAAGGAACTGCCAAACTGTCCTTCAAAGGAGCTATACCCTTTCGCATTCCATCCAGCAGGGTTTGAAGGTTCTAGTTTCTCCACATCTTCACCAGCGTTGGTTATCATCTTTCTTTTTAATTCTGACCGTCTTAGTGGGGATGCAGTGGTCTCTCATGGTGGTTTTGGTTTGTGTTTCCCTTGTGGCTAGTGATGGTGAACAGTTTTTCATGTGCTTATTATCCATTGGTATATTTTCTCTAGAGAAATGGCTGTTCTAATTCTTTGCCTGTTTAAGATTGGTTTTTCTTTTTATGATTGAGTTATAAGAATGTTTCCATATATTCTAGATGTAAGTCCTTTATCAGTTACACGATCGGAAAAAAATATCTCCCATTCTGTGGGTTTTCATTTCATTTTCTTTATTTAAATCGAAGTAGAGTTGACATACATTCATTTCATTTTCTTAATACTGTCCTTTGAAACAGAAAAGTTTTCTATTTTGATGAAGTTCCATTTATCTTTTTTCTTTGTTGTTCATGCTTCTGGAGTCATACTTAAGAAACCATTGCAAATCCAAGGTCACCAAGATTTATGCCAATGTTTTCTTCTAAGAGTTTTATAGTTTTATCTCTTTCACTTAGGTTTTTGATCCATTTTGAGTTAATGCTTGTGAACTGTTCAAGATAGGAGTTCAAATTTATTCTTTAAAAAAATTTTTTTTTGTTGAAGTATAGCAGCCATGAAATTAAAAGACGCTTACTCCTTAGAAGGAAAGTTACAACCAACCTAGATAGCATCTTCAAAAGCAGAGACATTACTTTGCCAACAAAGGTTCGTCTAGTCAAGGCTATGGTTTTTCCTGTGGTCATGTATGGATGTGAGAGTTGGACTGTGAAGAAGGCTGAGTGCCGAAGAATTGATGCTTTTGAAGTGTGGTGTTGGAGAAGACTCTTGAGAGTCCCTTGGACTGCAAGGAGATCCAGCCAGTCCATTCTGAAGATCAGCCCTGGGATTTCTTTGGAAGGAATGATGCTAAAGCTGAAACTCCAGTACTTTGGCCACCTCATGCGAAGAGTTGACTCATTGGAAAAGACTCTGATGCTGGGAGGGATTAGGGGCAGGAGGAGAAGGGGACGACAGAGGATGAGATGGCTGGATGGCATCACTGACTCGATGGACATGAGTTTGGGTGAACTCCGGGAGTTGGTGATGGACAGGGAGGCCTGGCGTGCTGTGATTCACGGGGTCGCAAAGAGTCGGACACGACTAAGCGACTGATCTGATCTGACCTGATCTGATAGTTGATATACAATAGATTTATTCTTTTTTCAAGAATCATTTGTTGAAGAGACTATCCTTTCCCTCACTGAATTGTCTTAGTATCCTTGCTGAATATCAGTTGACTGTAAATGTGAAGGTTTGTTTCTAGACTCTGAGTTCTTTTCCTATGATCCGTAGGTCTTGCCTTAGTCCAAAACCACAGTCTTGATTACTGGAGTTCTGTAGCAGGTTTTGAAACCAAGAATCCTCCACCTTTGTTCTTCTTTTTCAAGCTATTTTGGTTGTTCTGGGTCCCTCAAACTACCACACCAATTCTAAAATTAGTCAATTTCTACAAAGAAACTATCTGGGATTTTGATAAGGAATGGTGTTGAATCTGCAGGTCAGTTTGAATATGTATAGATTTTGAATGATTTTCTTGTGATAAGTTTACAAGTACTTGAGGTTACTGGGTCCTGGTCCTCTACACCTGTCCCCGGCCTTCCTCTGCAAGCATCTTCCTCATCTTCAGGCACCAGTGCTTGACCCAGACGAAGCCACTCACTGTGCCCTCTTGTGCATCTTTCTTTTCGTTCTTTTTAAAAAGCTCCCTTCTGTCTGTCTATTTATGGCTGTGCTGGGTCTTTGTTGCAGCTCGTGGGCTTTCTCTGGTTGAGGCAAGTGGGCTTTCTCTAGTTGTGGTGGCTTCTCTTCTTCAGGGCACATGGGCTTCAGTAGTTGTGGCACGTGGGTTCTGTAGTTGCAGTTCCACGCTCTGGTGCACAGGCTTAGTTGTCCTGCGACTTGTGGAATCTTCCCAGACCAGAGCTTGAACCCATGCCCCCTGTGCTGGCAGGCAGGTTTTTAACCCCTGGACCGCGAGGGAAGTCCATTCGTGCTCCTTTTTTCCCTGACTCCACGGATCTGCTTTGTTGTTTTCCCTGCTTGAGATGCCCTTTCTCTCAACTCCGAATGTCACACCCCATGTCTTTGTAGGGTGAGCTCTGATCTAGATGCAAGTGTAAAGCAGGCTCTCTCCTCTCCTCAGTCAGCTACTGTGGGTGCATGTCTCCTGCAGGCTCTGCAGACTTGGCTTTGGGATACAGACATGAGCCTAGGGAAAGAACCCACAAGGGGCTTAGTCCAGAGGGTGACTATAATCACCTGGTCAGGAGCCCTGTCTGCTCTCTACTACTCTTCAGCTGCTTGACACAGCACACGTTTGTTGAAGGGCGGGAGGAAAGTAGGCAAATGTAAAGAACAGTGGTGGAAAGCCCATACGATTCTGGTCCTGAATGCCCATCATTCCCTCTGTTAGCACAGACTGCACTTGGCATAGTGGGAGGAACTTGGACTCTGGAGTCAATCTCGCCTAATGTGGAGTCTGGCTCTACCACTTACAAATGAGGGACCCTGGGCAAATGACTTCACCTTCCTGGGCCTCAGTTTCCTCATCTGTAAAATGGGGCAGCACTGTCCACCTCATAATGTTGTTCTTAGCTTACATTATAGCCATTTACATGTTTTCTTCATGTCTTTGCTACTTACCTCTTTCTTGAAGGGCAAGATCTGTGTTTGATTCACCTTTGAATCACGTAAGATACCTGCCATACACAGCTCTGAGGATAAGCTCAGTAAAGATAGGCTTTATTACCCTCTGTTGTCAAATTAACTTCCAGAACACCAGTTCACGTTGCCCCTGATGATACCGACTTGTACCTTTTTTCCACAGGCCTGCCAGCATAGGCTTTATATTTTTAATTTAGCTTTACTATTCTCATTTTATTTAATTTTTACTTATTATTTATTAGCAATACTGAACATCTTCAGAAGTTTTTGCTTGCTCCTTTTGCTTACACTTATATGGTCTGCTTAAGAAATAAAATTGACTTGTATTAATTTCCTACTTCTCCCCGTGTTTTTCTTAGTTTTAAAATTTGCATTGTCATTTGTTTTTGACAGCTAAGTGGCTTAAAATGTCTTGCTATTGATTTACTATAGAGTCAAGGGATTTCTCGTTCTGCATTTTCCTCAATTTGTTGAATCCGTTCAGTGAGGAGGCCCAGGACTGAGTCCTGGTCCAGCTACTGTGCAGCCACATGATCCTGGGAAGTCGCCCCGGTGACTGGGGGTGTGTTGGTCACTACCCACATGGCAGAGTGAGGTTGGGTCCTCGTGTCTCCAACAGGTGTCGTATCCCACAAGGAAGGATGACCGTAGAGTCACCTATTCATTTAGGGTCATCCAATCTGTGGTCAGCTCCGGGACATTTGAGAGCATTTAAGATCCTGATTTTTTTTTTTAATCAGCCAGCAAATGAGACTCCTGTAATTAATTTAATATACGTTTTGTTGCAATCCATATAGCACTTAAAAACTGGAAGACTGTTTGTTTTAGTAAAGTGCTGTGTCCTTTCTCTGTGTTCATTAGCATGACTGAACACATTTCTATTGACTCTGTATAATATGTTTACTTAAAGTCAGGCCTGTTTAAGCATGTGTAATTAGCGGCTCCATCTCTTACCCCCAGTTTGCTGTAAATGGAAGAATGGAGTGAAGAGCAGCTGGCAAAGCAAGTACATAAAATACCTGCATCTTTGTTTACTTTGAGGAAAGGTCTCACCTCCTTCACACTTTCAAAGGCCTGAGTTTACTGGCTAATAGTTTTTAAAGCTGCAGGGTTGCTGTGAACGGTGTCCCCGCAGGAACCCCTCCTGGCTTGTTGGATCCGTGTTTGGGGTCTAGATTCAGTTTCCAGTATTATTATTCAGAGCTGGTATGTCTGATCAAGCGCTCCATTTCCTCTCCTAGGAAAAGAATTCACAAAGTTTCTGAGTTTCCAGCTGGTAATCCCAAAACATCAGCACCTGATTCTCATCTTCCCTTGATAAAATCAAGACTAACAGCAACACAGCGCTCTCCTCTTGTGTCTTGCTGTCCAATGTAAATATGCTTATTTCCTGCAACAGAACTGAAAGGCCTTGAAAAAATCAGTGCCAAACACTGACACAGATTGCATGCTCGAGGCTTCCTCACAGTATTAAGATGAGAGTGACCACGACTATTCTTTACTGATCACATTCTGCATGCCAGGCACCAGGCTAAGTGAAGCATACGTGTCATCACGTTTCATCCACCCCATGTCCCTACAGTGTCAGGCTTCATTAACTCCCTTTTAGTTGATGAAACCAAGGCTCAGAGAAGTTAAGTCCCTTGCCTAAGATTAGGGTGCTGGAAAATGATGGAGTTGGAATTTTAACCCAGATCTGTCCCACGTATTGAATGGCTGCAGTGATTGAAACTCATCCTGTGTGGTTTAAAAACCAAAACCATGTGGGTAGTCACCCCTTGTGGTTGTTAGGCAGCAACTCCTTACCCTAAGACTTGATAAATTAGAGAAAAGAATCACAGATGTGTCTGTCCTTTCCTGCACTAGAGCATGTTTCAGGGAGACCGAGTAGTTGAAGAATGAAAGATTTTTTTATAGAAAAATTCCAACTAATAAATGCAGAAGGAATGACAGTTAGAAAATCGCTATTTGACACCTTTAATGAAGTTATGGATCTAGGCACGGTCATCAGGGGATGAGAAGACCACCCAGAGCAGGGTGTTAGGGACTTTATAACCAGGGCAGCAGGCTGAGGGCACTAAAACCCACCGAGAGTGTCATCACATTTCATCCATCCCGTCACCATCAGATGTACATGCACCACCCGTGGAGTCCTCCTGCCTAGCTGTCTGACCTGAATAGAATCACACCTTTCACTCAGCCATGTTACAGGAGATACAGCGGGTGACCTGAGC
The DNA here is from genome assembly GCF_032452875.1 of Bos javanicus. Lineage (NCBI taxonomy): Eukaryota > Metazoa > Chordata > Mammalia > Artiodactyla > Bovidae > Bos > Bos javanicus. The sequence continues at coordinate 96,933,121 of NC_083878.1, forward strand.
TCTGCATCCTATGAGTGCCCTGAAGATGAAGGGTAGGTGGGGAGGTTACCACAGAGCAAAAGAGACATAACCACCGAATGCCATGCACAGACAGTGTTTGGATCTTGGTCCAGACGAACCGACAGCTAAATGACATTTTTTGCGATAATGGAGAAAACCTAAATGCAGACTACTTGGTGATATTAAAGAATCATTGTTTGTTAAGAATAATAACATCTTATTATTAAGATGGTTATGGTTAAATATATATATATATATATATTAGCCTACCCTGGATGCCTTCCAAGATATTGGTGGATGAAATGACATCGTGTTGGAGAGTCATTTTAAATCTCCGCAGAGCTGAAGAGAGTGGGGGAGAAGACGAGAGGGTTCCTCCATTGTTGACAGTATTGAATTGGGTTCATGGGAACACGTGGATTCAGCTTATTTCCTGTTCTCTCTATTGGAGGGAATGTTTGAAAATATCTGTAATAAAAAGTGAAAAAGAGAAGGCCCGTGTAGTGAAATGTGTTAACGCTGGGGGCGTCCGTGTGCTTGTGTCCGAGGGTTGGAGCAGCGAGCAGGCTGCCGCCAAGGATTTATCCCAGGCTTCTCCTGGCAGAGGTGTGTGTGTGCCCCGTGGGCCCCTTCCCGGCAGTGGGCGTCGGGGATCAGGCCCTGACGGCAGGGCAGGGTGACCAAGACTGTCCACTGTGGCCCTGCCCGGGCCAGAGCGGTGGCGCCCCAGCCTTTCTGTCGGGTGTCTTGGATGACCAGTCATTTCCACCGCCGGGAAGGGAACACGACGGGAGACGTGGTGTTGAGGATAAAGATGTGGGCATCTCTGGAAGACTCATAACTCTTCTTGTGATCCTTTCCTTCAGAGGAAGTGGCTTTTAGGAAGAAGAGGCTGTGCATTAAATTTATCCCGCGGGATTCAACTGAAGCGGCCATTTGTGACATTCGGATCATGGGCCGGACCAAGCAGGCCCCGCCTCAGTACACGTTCATTGGGTAAGTCTCAGCAAGGCCAGGCTCGTTGCTGCTGTCTGCTGAGCGCGCTCAGGTCCCTCCCAGGGGCCAGGTCCGGAGACCTGTGTGACCCACAGCCTCTCAGCCGCCTGCCTCTCCTGGGCCTCCATCTGGCCCTAGCGCTTCTCACTGCCCTTCCCACCTAGACGACAGCCAGTCCAGGACACCACCCTCCCAACTTCTCCTCCTGTGCTCACGCCACCTGCTCCACCTAAGGGGCTCTCCTTCCCTCTTCCTCCTATGTGTTCATCCTCAAGCTCTCAGGGGTCTTTCCAGATGCCTTGAGCCAAGGGGCTGCCTCCTTTCCGACCACTGGGCCTCAACTCTCCCCACGGTTTATTCACCCCATCACAGTTTAGGGAGCACCCTGTTTGGTGCACAGGGCCAAGCCCTTGGATATGGCGGTGAGTGAGGCAAAGAGCCTGCTCCCTTGGAGCTGGTATTCAGAAAGGGAGACAAGCAACAAACAAGAAACCTATGGGTGAGACCTATTTCAGCTGGTGAAGAAATGGGGGCAACTAGGAATGAGGGGTGTCTGCTCCCCAAGTGCAGAGGGGAGGTAGAGAGTCAGAAGGGGGATGAAGGGGTGCTGGCTATCCAAAAGACAACAGACGTTCAAGCATCAGGCCTCTGAAATTCGGGTCTCTCAGATTAACAGTGTGGTAGATGGTTTTTGGCCTCTTGGCCACATGCCATCTCCCTGGCCAGCTTTGCAGGCTTCTTGCCTGCCCCTGTGGGTCCCCAGGGATGTGTTCTCCTACTTGACTTTGGAGGTCGACTTCCTGGATCTTGCTCATTTGAGCCTAAACCCTCCTCTTTACTCAAAAAGCCATGGCCTTTCCTTGAAGGCTGCACACAGGCTGGGAGGTAGATACATAGATGGATAGGTGGATAGATAGATAGATAGAGCCAGCTGTAGTGTTTGCTTGAAGCGCTTGGGGAACAAGTGTCACAGAAATAGTTTATTTTCATCTTGGTGCACAACAGCTTGTTTGACTCTTCAGCTATGGAATCTGAACACTCTTCTCTGAGATTTTAAGGTCCCTAAGAAGGACTCTGTGATCACACCCTTTCTACACACTCAACACTCCTATTTTGCAACACGGTTTAAACTCATTATGTAAACAAGATTACTAGAGTAGAAAACAGTTAAGAAAATAACCATACTTCAGGTATCTTAGAAACAGCCACTTATATACAAATAGTAGAAACCAACAATTTAATAATTGTTACATCTATTATGTATATTCAGTTACTATGTGTATTCAGGTTTTTTGAATTACACCCTATACTCTTTTCAAAGATTCAATTTTTAACCAATTTAAGCAATTCTAAAGAATAGATTCTTACCATATATGTCTTGGTAATCAAAACTAGAATCCTTTTCTTACATCATTTTGAGAAGATTGCTAAATAAAGTATATTTTTGTTTCATCTTGGGGCAAAAATTCTTTTCCAGAGGAAGACAATTCCAGTGTTATTTGTAAGGAAAGAGATTTCAATGTTCAGAACTCTTAAGTCACTTTTTCTTAAAAATGGACACACCCCTACAGGTTACTTTGCAAAGGTTTGGGGTTGTCGGCTGTGAGGGATAGAAACCTCAGACCAGGAACAGCTCCTCCAAAGCCTGACTGTGGCCGTGACCGAGAGGTGGCAAAGTCAGTGCAGCTGATTAGAATCAACCAGCTAATAAGACACGACTGGTTGAGAATAGTTCCTGCAGTGTACTGATACAGAGAAGCTACCAGAAGGATCCACTGAGCAAATCTGTTCTTGTTTTTTGGAGAGATGACCTTCCTCTACATCCCAAGATGCAGATCTAGGGGGCAGCTGAGAAGTCGGAAGTTGGATGTGGCTGAGATAATCCAGTTACAATTCCAAAGAGTACACCTGTCTCGTGGGCACCTGACTGTGGGGTGGGGCTGGGCGGGTATGCCGGTCAAGTAACAGGAAGCCAGACGTGGCCAGCTGTCAGCCCCACCTCGGTTGTAGTGGTTCATGGGGCACGTGCCTGGCATTTTGTGATGCAAAGATGTCTCCCAGACAGGCCCTGAGAATGACGGGCAGTGAGGGGCCTGGAGGAGGGGCGTGGCCCGTTCTCCTGGCAGTTCAACACCAGGTACAGGTGGTCTGCCCTCTTGAAGTGGATTACGGCGCAAATACCCTCAATGAAATGACAGTAAAAAGAATTTTGCAGACTCAGAACCGAGGCACACATTGACAGCATATATGTAGGACAGCAGGCCCCGGGATGGAGGAAGATGACCACGCCCGACAGGCCTGCAGGGTTGGGACAGTTGCCATCACCTCAGGCTCTGAACCGTGACACCTTCATGGGCCAGAATCGACTCCCTGAGGTCTGAGGCCATGACCCTCTGAAAATGAGTCGGTCTGCTCAGGTCATTTTATGCTAAACCGCCTCCATGAAGATTTCTCTTTTCTCTTAAAGGGAATTGAACAGCATGGGGATCTGGTATCGAATGGGCCGAGTACCACGAAATCATGATTCATCTCAACCCACAACGCCTTCCCCGTCATCCGTTGCTTCCACCCCAGCCCCCAACCTTCCCAGGTGAGGCCCTGTCCGTGGCTCTGTTCGGTTATGCATGTCCCAGAGGAATGTGGTCTTGGGTCGCACTGCGTAACTTCTTAAACACTTCCACTTAGGATCTGCAGAAACACTGCTAGAGCAGTATACCTTTAGAGGAAATTTTGCAAAACCGGTTAGAAATCTTTGCATTACATGAATGTAAAAGCCGTTCTGTGTTTTGTTGTACATATTCTGCAGGATTCTAAAATAGCAGAATATGCAACTTAAAATGGGCTTGTTATTCTGAAGAGCTCATAGCTGCAACCAGTCACATGATCTGTAGCCTTGCGGTTGGGAAGGCTAGCCATGGAAGGTGGAGTTCTTTCTCTGCCTTGGCCAGCAACTCGTTTCACTCTAGGAGAGTTGGTAAGTGATTTTGTTCATTTCCATATTGTTTCTTTTCCCAAAGAGCTGCAGATAAGAAACAGGTAGTTTGGGTATGAGAGAATAGCGAGAAGTTTTTCAAGGGCTGTTCATTTTAATACTTGTTTCCACAAAGAAACGTGGCTGAGCAGACTGGTCTCTGCACCTGATTTAACTTGATTTCCATCGGAGCAGAAATCTGGTAATAGCAGATTACCTGAGTAGTAGTCTCAACACTTTCTATCTGATCAAAAACCTCTGCATCGTTAGCAGTAAATTATTTGAGGACAAGGAGCAAATAGCAATGATAGACTGAACTTGAGAAAAGAATTACAAAAGTAAACAAGCAAGTAAGAAGTGGCGAGGCAGTGCCATTGGAGGTGGATGAAGGTTAAGGAGAAGAGATCTCAGAGCTTCCATTTGGGTGAACAGAGGTGACAGAATCGGTCAGGAGCAGGACAAAGCCTTTACTGGGTGCTTGCCCCTCCGCACGCCCCAAGGTCCACACCCTGCGCCCCAGAAGTTGGAGGAGAGGGCGGCATGGCTGGTCCCTCACGCCCTGTTCTCCGCTGAGCCTCCCCTGCCTTCAGGGGAACGTGCTTGCAGGAGCTGGCAGCTCGGAGGCCTGTCCTTTGGGACTTTTCCAAAAGACAGTCAGGTGTTTCTCGCTCAAGACAGGTTCACACACCAAGAGTGGTGGTTAATCGTAACTATCCCTGGCCTCACCTGAAACTTGAGGGGTGAAGAGAAGTGAACAGCTTCCCAGAGCTTCCCAGAGTTGTGTCTTTGGTTTAGGAGTACGAGGCTCATGCAGCTCAGGTCAGCCCTTTGGAGTTCCTTTCTCACTCCCCCAAGCACCGTCACAGCTGTGATCACTTTCACATGTGCTCGGGGTTGGCTCAGACCCATCACATGTGCCCAGGGTTGGCTCGGGCCCATCACCTGTGCCCAGGCTTGGCTTGGACCCATCGCCTGTGCCTGGGGTCGGCTCAGGCCCATCACCTGTGCCCAGGCTCGGCTTGGACCCATCGCCTGTGCCCAGGGTCGGCTCGGGCCCATCACCTGTGCCCAGCATCGGCTCAGGCCCATCACGTGTGCCCGGGGTCAACTCAGGCCCATCACCTGTGCCCGGGGTCGGCTCGGACCCATCGCCTGTGCCTGGGGTCAGCTCGGACCCATCACCTCGGAGAGTTTACAGCTGCTCCCTGTTGACGTCATGTGTTCTGGAAGGGCCTAGAAATAGGTGCCATCTCCAGGCAGGTTTAACTTTTTGTGAGATAAAGAGCTCCACTACTCCAGTTAAGGCAGGAGGAGTGCCCTCTCCCCACCCAGAGGCTAGCCGGTCAGCACGAGAGCACAGTCACTGGGACCTGAAGCCAGGGGACGCGGGAACACAGGCCACGGAGAGTCTAAACTGGAGGTAGCACATCAGACGGAGCCTTACAAGGCTTGTGTATTTTATAACCTCTTGTTTTTCAGTTTATGGTTTACAATGGCTGCAAGAAAATTGGATCAGTTTCATTTTACTTGCCAAATAAAGCAAATGTCAAAATAGTCAATATAAAATGTATTCTAATTTGACTGAGTTAAGTCAGCCAGGGTGCAGTAGGATAATTGAATGTTACATTAACGCTCCCCTTGTGTGTCCCAAGCCCTCCTCTCTCATTGTGCAGTCATTTATAGATGGTCCACACACCTATGAGCCTACTAATTCAACAGAGTGTTTTTTTTTTTTTTTTAATGTTCTTCAGTTTTTGTGAATGAAATGCTGATAATTCAGATTATCCACTGAAGATTTGTGAAGTGATGAGTGTGTTATTCCGTGCGGCTTCTGTCCAGCAGAGGAACCTGGCAGCTTTCTGGCGGAGAGCTGTGGGTGACGCTTGTGTTCCCGCTGGGGGCCTGTAGGATGGAGGCCTCTGTGCCTAGATCCCAGGAATGGTCTTCTTTCTCTCGTCCGAAAGCCTCCAACTCAGAACCAGCAGCCTGTTTTTCCTTTCCTGTCTTGTGCTTCTGCGCCTTTGTTCATGTGGACACTTGTGCATCCGATATGTCTTGCATTGCCTGCCTCGGATGTCAGCTCAAATACTGCCTCTTGCAGGAAGCCTTCCCTGAATGCGCTGTGCCAGGCTCTGCCCTCAGAGCCTTCTCAGCCATTACCCCTTCACTTTGTGATCATGTTGTAAACTCCTGGAAGGCGGGGACTGTGTCTAGCGTCTGTTACCTCCCTGAGCTCAGCCCAGGTGCAGAAACGTTCAGTTGTGCAGGAAATGCCTCTCCAACAGCCTGGGACCCCATGCTGCGGCCTCCCCAACCCCAACCGCAGATGACTCGTGAGCCCCTGAAGACTCCTCAGGCTTTTCTGATTATGAGAGGAAGACAAGCTGGTAGAAAATAGCATAGAAAATAATGAAAGAAAAAAAAGACTCCAGTAAGCAAAGGCTCATTACCTTTGGGTACATTTCTTTCAAGTCGTTTTCCTGTGTACTTTTTACATAGGTGCTATTATATCACAAAAAAGCAAAGTCTGTGTTTCGCTGCTGCTTTCTCTTGTGAAAGCACAAGCAATACCTCAGCTGTGGTCTTTGTGTGGACGCAGGGATCAAGTTGCAAAGCCAGGGCTGCGGTGAGAGCGTGGTGAGGCAGCGCCCTCTACTGACCAAGTGTGGAGGAGGCTGGAGGACGGGCAGGCTGTTGGAAGCAAGGGCGGCGGACCATTTTCCCAATTTCTCCTTTCCCTGGGGGCGGGAAGGAAGCCAGGGAGAGCCAGTAGCAGGCCTTGTTGCCTCCGTGAGCTTGACTTTATGTCTCAAGAGCCAAAGCATGCTCTCTGCCTTCATTTCTTTTGTTGTTAACTCAGGTTTCAAATAATTTCCAGTCGTTTTATGGAGAGCTGTCACCCCCGTTGATCTTAGCCCATAGGGGCAGTTGGCAAGATGGTGGGTCACCACCCGAGGACCTCGCGGTCCTGGCAGAACCACCTTCTCCTTCCAGAGGCAGGTACTGCCCCTCGGAACGAGTGCTTCCTGCCCGTTTCTTCCCTGTTGTTGCAGAGAATGCCAGCTGCGGGGCCAGACGTGGTGGTGTCCTTTCAGGATGGGCAGGCCCCTCGGCTGTATCCGGCGAATGGGGCAGAGTGTTTGAAGTTCATGGCAAGATCCAGGATAAGGTGTGTTGGCAGAGCTCCTCTTGCTCGTCCAGTGAATCTTTCTCTCACACGCACATCTCTCCACTCGTTTCTTGACAGTTTTACCCACGTGAGGAAGGGTGTGTCACTTCTTCCCCGGGGGCCTGGAGCCTCCATTTCTCCCTGGGCCCCAGCGCTGCTCCGTCCTCTGCCATCTGCTTCACGAACGTTGACTAACAGGGTGGGCCTGGCCATGGGCCTCGGGCGTGATCCTACGAGCCCACCCGTCTCCCGGGCTGGCCTCAGAGTTTTGGGTCGGCCCAGTGCGTGTGAGCAAACACTGGTGTCCCTGGGTCCTGGCCCTTCTGATCCTTCTCTGCTGCTGCCTCGTGACGGGTGCAGACAGAGCAAGCACCTTCCTTCCCCCTTCAGCCTGGGCAGCCCCCTCCCCAGCCCTCATATGTCATTCTGCCAGGACGAGAAGTTTCAGCTTCTGCTGGTACCAAGGTCTGGAAAATCTTGGGGAGGCAGGAGGACTTGCAGCTGATGGAGCACCAGCTGCCCCAGCATGTGGGAGAGGGAACGGTTCTGTGCCCTCCCAGGAGGGGCCCTGGTGGGCTGCTGCCCCCCGGCTTGCCGAACGGTAGAACCCGTAGCTTGATAAAGACATCAGAGGCATGCTTATCAAATGTGCAGATGACACAGAGTCATTAGAGAGAGCTGATGTGCTGAATGGCAGAATCAATACCCCACGTCTCCTCTACAGTCAGAGCATCCTGCCGCATCCAGGAGATGAAAGTTGATGAGTGAAAATGGACAGGGCCCCCCACAGTTCAAAACATCCAACTGCACGGGAGCCAAACTGAGGAAACCTGGCTTAGCCGCGGTCTGTGTGAAGCGGGCGCGGGCTTGGGTGCGTAGAACGAATGCAGCCTCATGCGCACAGTGGGACGGCTCGCCTTGTATTACGCAAATCGAGCATTGAGCTTGAGTGCGAGGAATCGCTGAGCTTTGATCTGAGTAAAGATGGGGCAGCTGGCTTCAGATGTCCAAATGGTTACCGTGTAGAAGGGAGCGTAGAAGTGCTTCCAGGTGGGGCTGGGGCACTGGGAGCCCCTGGAGGCAAAATTAAATCAGGTGGACTGAAGTCACAAGGAGGTAGATTTGGGCTTAACCTTTTAAAGTCAATAAAGAGAACTTACCAAGGGTGAAAACCCCATGGCATTAAAGAAGCCAGCTTAGGAGGCCATGTGCACCCAATCGCTGGCAGGATTCAAAAGCAAATGGATTTTTCAGGCCTTCAGTGGTTCTTCTTTAGCCCGTTAAGAAATGTGTCACACTCTCCAGCCCCGTCCTCAGGAATCCAGATTCAGCTGGCCTGCACGTTAGGGCCGCAGACCCCTTGCCCATGGGGTGCTCCAGTGGGCGCCTTGATACCCAGGTCTGCTCACAGCGTGCCCAGTGCTTCCCCACCCTCCGACCTGTAGCCCAGCCTCCTGCAGCTCACCCAGAACCAGTGTCAGTGGGTCGGAGCTTGGGGCCTGCGGGTGGCGGCACAGAGCCCTGTGTGGTGCAGCCGGACCACACGGTTCCAGCGGCTCCTTCTGGCCGTTCTGCTGGCTGGGGGTCCCCAGGGAGGAGCTGCCCCCCAACTCTGCTCCTGCAGACCTCAGGCCTTGGGCGGTCCTGTGACCCTCCACAGACACTGTCACCCCACCCCCTGCCCCAGGAGGAAATGTCATCTTCCCTCCGGGAGCCTCTCACCCGTCAGGCGGGGGCTGAGCCTCCTTATAAGGTGTGCGGCGCTGCTCCGAGTTGTTCAGGAATCTTCCGGTGATTTGTCAGCTTCCAGCAAGTTGTCAGTCACAGGTTCCGAGGTATGTTTCTTAGTGACAGACATAATTGTACTTAACTTTCTGTGTGGATGTTATCAATCTGTGACAGATACTCTGGGAAATGGGGCATTTTGATTGCAGAAGATCTGTCACCCACATTTACTCTTCCACTCAGGGACACAGGGATTCAGTCACAACTTTCGCATGTCCATGTCAGGTTTTTGAGAACATAGATCCTCGCTGACCTCAGAAATGGTTCCGTCACTGCCATCCCGGGGCTGTCATCTGAAAGGTTAATGGCTCCTCCTAAAGGAGAGGCAGCATCCCGCAGAGGCGATCTAGCATTCAGGCTGCGCACACGCAGGCTCGTCCCCGCCACATCTGTTGTCAGGAGCCTGCGGGCTGCCGCGCTCCATCCTGGCCCCCTGGCCCCCGCTTCCTATGGACGTAGGATCTACCGAGCCATTTGATCTACCCACAGAATACTCCGACAGCCGGGATGGAGCCTTGCTCACCAGCTGCAGTCCTGCTGGCTTAAAATCCTCGGGCTGCCTTCTGTCCATGTTGGTTTATAAAGATGCTTTTTGTATGACTAGACCACACCTGTTGTGGCAGGACTCGAACAGGAGGCCCAGGGCTGCACAGACCAGGGAGGCTCTTTTCCCTTTCCTGCCGAGGTGCCTGCCCCCGCCCCAAGGGGCAGCAGGCTTGGCGAGGGGACGTTTGCCTATAGGGAGGCCTGGCAGTTTCACCGCTTTTGTATCTTTACTAGGAGAAGGCTTCCCTGGTGGCTCAGCGGGAAAGAATCCGCCTGCCAGTGCAAGAATCGCAGGTTCAATCCCTGGGTCGGGAAGATCCCCTGGAGAAGGAAATGGCAGCCAGCTCCAGTATTGTTGCCTGGGAAATCCCACAGACAGAGGAGCCTGGCAGGCCACGTATAGCCCACGGGGTTGCCAAGATTTGGACACGACTTAGCAACTGAAGGACAACAACAAAAGGAGAAAGCCCAGCCCAGAGGGTTGGAGGGAGTTCATTTTCGAGTTGAAAGCTGTTGTGTAACAAGGATTCATCATTTACGAGAAGGGTTACACGGGTCCCACATGAGGGTGAGATTAGAAGGCGAGTCCAAGGGCCGGTTCTGGTGACGTTCCCCCTGACCTCCTGATAGCAAGCAATTTAGGACATGGATTTTGAGCTCCACTTCTGCAGTAGCAACAGTTTGGGGGTGTTTGAGCCCAGCGAGGGCCTGTGGGACCGTGCCCGTCTGCAGGGCAGGTCCAGGCACAACTGTGAGTCTGGCTTTACTTAGGAGAACTAGACTTCCTTTTTGTTCACACGCACACCACACGCCTTTTTTGTTTCAGTCTGAAAATAGGACACACGTGTTGTATCCTTCCTGCTGTGAGCGTCCTTTGAAGATGGAGATGGTAATGTGGCTTTGCCGCCGCCTCCCCCTGCTCACGGGCACCCACCCACCCAGCCAGCTGAAAGCACCAGCCTCCAGGGGCATCCCAAAGAAGAGGGGGCGGAGCCAGACCACAAAATCAAACTTAGGCTCCTGGGGCTCGGTATTAATTTCATCTAAATAACACACACCTACATTCTTTGTCTGGAATTTTAAAGTCCTAGGTCGCCTCCCATCCTGTTGGGGTTTTCAAACACACACACACACACACCACACACCACACACACACACACACACACACACACACACACACACACACACACACACACACACACACACACACACACACGTCCCCCAATTCGGAGCCTTCCCTGGCCTGTTACCTGGGCTCACGTGAGTCAAGTCCATCTCCTCTTGGCTCCTGGGCATGTTGTCCTTATCCCCCACCCATCTCTGCTCGGGCCATTGCTGTGTGCCTCGTCTTCTACCAGCCCCCGCATCCCCCGAAAGCGGCAGATTGGACTCCACGGAGTGTGAAGGCCTGGTCCTGTCCGCCTCCAGGCTTGGCCTCGCCCTCGCCACTTCTGGAAGGCCTTCCTCCCCTCCGTTGCCCGCACCCTGCAGTTTGGCATTTCCCGTTTCCCTGTCATTGCCATGTTTGTTTATATTTGGTCTTGTGACTAGATCTGCTGGCTTATTGATGACAGGGAGTCTCACATTCCTTTTTTTTCCCTCCCTTAAAGCCTCAGAAAAGGCTAGTGACAGAAATAGAGATGATGACATTTGCATCATGTGTATCAAAACTTACCAGGTTCTTTAGGCTGCATCCTCTCATTGGAGACTGTAAGTGTCCAGTGGAAAATGGTGTGGCTCTAAAACGGTAGGGACCTTTGAACTCCAGATGCCTGGCACGTGGTGGCCAATGTTTACTGAATGTATAAAGTGAGCTGGTTAGACACATTGGACCAGGTATCGTATACATCTCTCCTTCCGTCTAGCCAGCCAGCCAGCCAGCCAATCGAGACTTACATTTGCATTCTCTGGGTGTCAGGCACTATTCAAGTAAATTACAAAGAAAAGCTTATCTAATTCTCGTAACACTTTTTGAGTTGGGTACTGTTTTTTTCCTCCTCTTCGAAATGTGGAAACTAAGATCAGGGAGGTTAAATTCCTTTCCCAGCATCACACAGCTACTAAGTGTCAGAGCTGGGATTTGAATCGAAGCACAGATGAGCTGCCAACTCAATGGACATGAGTTTGAGCAAACTCTGGGAGGTGGTGAAGGACAGGGAAGCCTGGCGTGCTGCAGTCCATGGGGTCGCGAAGAGTCCGACACAACTTAGCGACTGAACAACAGCAGATGAGCTACCCCTGGTTGGCAGACTGTCCTCGTGCCCTGGTCACAGGCTTCCTAGTGTGAAGCATGTCCCTGGGGAGCGAAGCAGGTGCCTCAAGGGGCCGGTGGTTGGGGTGTAGCTTCTCCAGGCTCCTTCGCGGCTGCTGGAGAGGACTTCCCAGAGCCTGTGGTGTGGGCAGCAGCCCATCGCGTTCACACACTTCCCGGGAGACGTGTGGACGCTGGCTGGGGGCCAGTCCTCTCGAGTTGTGATTGCTGCCTGAGGAGAACATGTGGGAGCCATACCCCAGCGGGTCCCTCGACCAGCTTCAAAGCCCTCGATTACGCAGGGTTACAAGCAGTTTGATTTATTCTGGTGATTATGAGAGTGGTGTGAAAGAGACCTGCAGAGCGAGGTTATTTGAATATCTTTGAAATGCTTGTGCCGCAAAGCCTGGACTGCCTTTATAACAATACCCAACTTAGTTTTGGTGTCAGAGTAATTCTGAAGGTGAAATTTCATTAGAATACAGTTTGGTATTGTTAGATATGAATGATGAGTTTAGGCTGAGCGATACGCTTTTTGATATTAATTTTTAATATGGCTTCTTGGGAAGTCAGAGCTTCTGTTTAATGAAGAATTGACTAGTAGTCAATACAGCTCCCACCTCTGAGCAAGCCTTCTCTGTTTTCACTCTCCTGAGTCAGATTTTTGACAAGGTATTTGCTGCTTGTAAGTGTGTGATTTTTGTGATCTTTGTGACTTTGTGAGTGTCTTATTTTTCTTGGTGGTTATGATGGTTATGCAGGCTTGTTGCTGTTGTCCCAGAAGGCAGGGTTATAAATGTGAAACGATTCCCTCCAGTGTCTGCTTCTCAAATGTGCAAGTGCTCTTTGCACAGTGGGTGTAAGCTCTGGGGTTTGGAGAAAGGTCTTTTTCAGGATTATGAAAATAGTTTTCCATGTGTCAGAACAGATTTATCAGTTCACTTTAGGGTCAGTGCTGTGAACCAGACCATTTAGAGGAGGATATTTTACCTTTTATCAGAGTGGAAGCTGACAGTCTATTTGCAGGTAGCTCTCTGGAATATTTCACCTGGGTCTCTCCGTGTAAATCCAGCCGCTAAACAAAGTAAAAATGAGTGTGAAGTGGAATTTCCTGGTATTTCACCACTCCTGCATGTGCTGCCCACCCCCGCCACTATTCTATTTCAAGACAGGGTTTCAATGATTAATTTGGGTATTTAATAAAATTTTTTGCTTGTAGTAACTTTTCAAAGGCCTTTGGATTTACTCGGGTGGGGCTTTTGCCCATGAGTAGGGTGGCATTCAACTTGAACTCCCTTCTGAGCAGCAGATGTTTTGTTTCCAGTTGAATAATAATATTAATAATTATCAGAATAAATACAATTATCACCACCATCATTATTATTTCAGCTACAGGGTTTTTTCTTTCTTTTTTTTTTTTTGGAGGGGGGGGCATCTAGTACCAGGCATTGAGTAAACACTACATATTGTGTTTAATCGTTCCAATCTTTACAGCCATGCAGTGGGGTGAACAAACATGTCCTTATCTTGAGAAATGAGAAACCCAAAGCTTGGTGAGATGGCGACTTACCCCAGGGCAGAGGGTTAGGATGGAGAGGAGCCAGGATGGGAGCCCAGGTCCCTGCCTTCAGGGAGCCTCATTTGGCATTCAGAGCCCTCCCCACCTCAGCGTCCCCTGCAGCCAGTGGCACAGCCGAGGCCAAAACCCAGCCATCCAGCCATCAGAGCTCCGGACCAGGGCCCACATTCCTCCACCCGATTAGTCCTCGTTTCACTTTGTTTTCCGCAGCTTTTGACACTGAGTGGGCAAGAAGGGGAAGAACGCGCCTTGGGTTCTTTATGAGGGTTTGTTTTCCGCCCCGGGCCCCTGCCTGTCCTCCCCGTGCTCTCACGCACACGGGGCCTTTCATGAATCTGAGTTTTGGCAGGCTCGCTCCCCTTGAATTTTGGAGAAGCGGATATTTTAGTAGGCTGGAAGAAGATGAAAAGCTCGCAGTGCCCATATGTTCCTTGTTTTTAAAAGCAAGGTCAGTGAAGTTTAGAGACTCTTTAAATATTTCAGTTTATAAGATGAGACGAGATCATCTGGAATGGACGTGCGGTGCCCCGAGTCCCCAGCTTGGTTCTTTCCTTCTGTAATGGAGGTAGGTGTTCTGGCATTTCAGGGTTCAAGTGTAATAAAACTTAAAGTAGTGCATAAATACCATGATTTGGAACATTGCTGCAGCTATGAAAGTTAGATTTCCTCCCACCCTTTTTTTTTACCCCCCTCTCTTTTGCTTGTCGAGTAATCAGTGACTTGAAAAATAGCAGATTGGTCTAAGGATGGTAGTTTCAGAAACCAAAAACTCCCAGCTTTCAGGGAGTACCGTGTTCAACATTTTTCTAAGAAAGCGTTTTCTTCATTCAACTAAACCTTCCCCATTTGAGATTAGACATATGTTCCGAAATGTATGGCTACTGTACTTTGAAATGCTACACAAGCACCCATTTTTAGTTAAGACAGTGCCACCCTCTGCCTCCGTCTTCTCTTGAATTTCACAAAACAAATGACATGGTGGGTGTTTTTCTTGATCCCAAGTTATTTATAGAAGCCCAGAATCCAAGTGACTGTCCAGCCCATCCCTAAGGATACACTGAGGGGGCCACTGGCATGACCTGTTGATGCTGGCATGTGGGCAGGAGGATCAGGTCTGGGACCAGGTCTCATCTCCCTGTTACCACATTCCTGGGAGGTGAGATGCTGGTTACCAACCCAGGTGCAGGCGGGGGATGGCTGTGGTCATAGCCTTGGCAGGACCTCTGAAGGCCCAGAGAGGCGGCCTTTGCCCCTCATTGTTTTCCAGGGCCTGGCCTTCCCCCACCCCTGACACCCCACCCCATGGAGGAAGCAGGAGCTCCGTGCTGCCGGCATTTCCTGTCATGTTCCCTGCACTCTTTATACCTCTCCGATTCTAAATTTCAGAAGTAATTTGTCAGTCTAGAGGCGGGAGTCATTAATAACCATTATTTAGAACTGTCGAGTCTTCCCCTGTGTGTGTGTGTGTGTGTGAGTTAAGCATCCAAAAAATTGGCTTTGTTGGTGGCAAACAGGGCATCTCTATTGACAGATCAGGCCCGCCCCACCCCTGCTGGCCTTTCTCAGGTCTGGTTATTCCAAGTCTGGCTTTAATCACCAAAAAAGGGTGGTGGCAGAGTGGTTAACGCATGTCCTCCTGGAATTCATTAGTATTATTACCAAAGACCGTGTTGTAAATTGTTAATTTTTTTTTTAACTGCTTGGAAAAAATGTCTCTCTATTTCATTTTAATGTACTTAAAGAAAAAAAATTGTTTTTTCCTCGTCAAACATTTGAAACAGAATAGTTGAGAAGCTGGGACTTAGATCGCACTGGGGTGGGCTCTGCGTGGTCGCCCTCGATGGCACTGAAAATGTGTCACCATCAGACTCACACTGGGGTGGGCGCTGCATGGTCACCCTCAGTGGTGCTGAAGCTCTGTCACGAAGCTGGGACTTAGGTCATACTGGGGTGGGTGTTGCGTGGTCGCCCTCAGTGGTGCTGAAGCTGTGTCACCATCCGGTCGGGGTGCAGCCTGAGCCCCCAGACCGTCCAGCCGTGGTTACGGAGAGGTGTCGGCATTCAGTGTCTGTTAATGCAGGCTGTTATTCTTTAACATTAAAATTCCACTAAAGGACTAATAATTACTGTTAATATCTTTCCATGGAAACTTACAGTAAAGGAGCAATAGCAGAAACAGTATTTAAGGGAGAGCTGCCGGCATGAGAAGAATGCAAATAAGTGTTATTAGCCTAATGATTTTGCCGTCGCCATGGTTGTGCAGCAGCTCTGTTGTGAATATGTCATCCGGCACCCGTGAATTTGGAAAGTGTGTCAAAACACAACTTCAATTAGTTTGCTCTAATTATGGCTCTGGAGAGTTTGTAACTACATCACTCCTCATTAAAAGAGATTTTCTTATATGGATTAATGTAATATACAAAGGAAAGTTTCAAAGTTCCCGACGCCATTTGCTCCCGCAAGGAGCAGGCGCCGAGGAGACATTCTGGATCCCGGGTTTCCCGCTGCCCGCTCGGCTGGGCAGGGGGGCTGGGCAAGGGGGCTGCATGGCCAGCTCTTCCCTTCCTGCCGGAAGTGGCCACTGCCCATGAAACTCTGGCCACATCCACGTCCACAAGAGGGTAAGCGAACCCATCTCCAGCTTTTAGAAGAGACCTGCTAATCAGAAACCATCAGGACGCCCACCCCCACCCAAGCTCCTCTGTGGAGTCTGGAAGCAGAAAGATCTCTGGACCCACCACGGCCAAGTGCAGGGTACGAAGGGAGCCTTTGTCCCCGTTCCAGGGGCCATGGGGGAGATTGCATGGAAAAACGTGTTACTTTTGGTCACGCAGAAACGCATGGTGCCCACAAAATGTCTTAAGTCTTTTTCATACAGTGAAAAGAAGACCTTAAGGAAATGCAATTCTCTTGGCCAAACCAATAGGTAGTTATAAAGGCTATTGCTGAGCCACTGCCATTTCAAAAGAAAAAAACCAGATTCACATTTTCTTGTCCCATTACCAACCTTCACCCCCTGGCCTGACACCAGTGGTGTTCCACAGTGACCACCTTGGCACGGCCCCCTTATGCAGGGTCGGGGTGGGAGGGAGGGGGCAGGATGGGCAACAACTCAAGGCCGCTTCCTCAAGCTTTGCTACCCATCCCTTTGTCCGGCTCCTGAGCAGCTGGCCATAGTGGCAGAGTGATGTCCCAGCTTGGGGAGCTCAGGGATGCATTTTGAATCCAAGAGTTGAAGTTTAGATTGCTGCTTGAGGAGGCCTGGGTCTGTTGCCCTTCCCCTCCGATTTATTTGCAGGATGCAGAAAACCAACAATGCAAAACAATGCAGCTTTAAATGCATTTTTGTTAACCATTAAGTGTCCTATTTGTTACTTTTGATGAATACAAGGTAGGGGTGCCTGAGTGATGAGTAACTCGGCCTTGAGACTACTCAGAAGCAGTGTCATGTTGAGTAAGTTACATCACTCCTCTGAGCCTCAGTTTCCTTGTCTGTAAAATGGGGACAAGAACGCCTTCTCTGCAGGGTTGCTGTGAGAACCAAATAGGAAGACACACGGAAGTGCCATGCTGGGCACACGGTGGGCACCCATGTGTGTGACTTTCTGTCTTGGTCCAGGGTTTGTTTCCAAGTTTCCTTTGGGCACAAGCAGCCAGTCCCCTTGAGACCTTTCTGTTGTCCCCATCCAGCCCCTTTCAGCCTTGATCGCCAGCATCCCCAGCGAGTTCCCAGAGCATCAGGCTGGTTACAGGCCTGCTCCCCCACAGAGCTGCGCTCACAGGTGAGCAGCTGGGAAGGGGTTAAGATAGTAATTGTGTAAGTCTTCCAGGCTTTCTCCCAGTTCTGCGATAATTTGATGAAGAACTTCACCCTAATTAAATATTCAAATTAGGAATAAGTGTCAATATGGCTTCCCATTGCCTGGAATGATGATTAATTGTATTCAAAACTCTAGTGGCCCACTGTAATGTAAACTGAACCGTTGTTCTTGATTATTTCTGCACCACACTTGCCATGTTTTTGTTTTAAGATTTAAACTAGTAATTGATTTGCCATATGCTGTCGAGCTGCACATACTTTAAAGTTATGCGTTTAGGAACTTGGGGAGTTTGGAACTGAAATTCCCTAGTCTTGCAGAGGCAGCCCTTTATTCCTGGTCCACTGCAGAGTGATTTGGTTGGAGGGTGCGTGTGTCTGTGCGTGTGTCGGTTGTCATCCATGAGGAAAACTCATTATACCGTCAGGTTGGTAGGTTGAAGTTATATTGATCATGGCAAATGGGTTGCTTGAATGGAAAATGAACAAGTCTGCATTTATACTTCTGTGCTTCTGCCGTCTCGGTAAAGCAACATGGCAGAGTGGAAAAAGCATGAACTCAAATCCCACTCAGTCAATTCCTTTAGCTGTGTGACCTTGGACAGGTTCCTTAACCTCTCTGAACCTTCTTTCTTCCTACCAGTAGAACCTCCCCTGGGTTGTGAAGATTCAAGGTGAGTGAGAAGCATGAAGAATAGTGCAAGTTTTCAGTAAGGGGTGACTGTCGTAGTCACAAGTGATTCTAGGAACAAAGCCTTCAGTGGTCCCCTGCTTCCAGGAAGCCACTTCCAACCCTGAGTCAGAAATGATGCCTCACTTGTCTCACTGCAGGAGGCTCTGTTGCCCGTCTCTGACTTTGTCACAAGTCTTAGGTCATTGTCTTGACTCTTGAGTTGCTGTTGCTGTTCGTTGCTCCAGCCTTTTCTCCCCCACCACATTCCTCCCACTTGGCAGGTAACGCCACGACTCCCACGTCCCTGGGTACTTCACAGGGCCTAGTCGAAGGCCTGGTGTGTGGTAGTTGCTGAACAAATGTTTGTTTTGTTTTATGCCATTGTTTTAAAATTGAAGCATGTAGCCTTATAGTTTTCTATTTGTATATCTTGTGATATTTAGAATTTTTAAGTTTTATGATAGAGGGGTTTCCCTGGTGGGTCAGTGATAAAGAATCTGCCTGCCAATGCAGGAGACTCCGGTTCGATCCCTGGGTCGGGAAGATCCCCTGGAGAAGGAAATGGCAACCCACTCCAGTATTCCTGCCTGGAGAATTCCGACAGAGAAGCCTGACGGGCTGCAGTCCACGGGGTTGCAAAAGAGTCAGACACGACTTAGCGACTGATCACGCGTGTACTTTATGATAGAGGGAATTTATATGTGTGCTTCAGTTTACTTACAGATACATCTAAAAGGGAATGATGAGTCTTAATTGGGTTTGGGGTTTTTTTAAAATCATTTTTAAAAGACTTTATTTTTTAAAGAAGTTTTAGCTTTACAACAAAATAGATACAGGGATTTCATGCCCACATCTAGCTTCCTCCATGATCAATGTCACTCACCAGAATGGCTGTTTCCTTTTTATTTTTAAAAGAGGAACCTACGCTGTCACTGTGTAATCACCATAGTTTACCTTAGGGTTCAGTCTTGGTACCGTGCCTTCCATGAGTTTGGACAAACGTATGACGACATATGTTAATCGTTATATTGTCATAAATGGTATTTTCACTGCCCTAAAAAGTCTCTGTGCTCTTCCTGTTCATCTCTCCCCATGGCCCCTCTGGCAACTACTGCTCTTTTTCCAGTCTCCATAGTTTTGCCTTTTCCGGAATGTTGTAGAGTTGGAATCATACAGCATGTAGTCTTTTCAAATTGGCTTCTTTCATTTAGTAATAGGCACTTCTCATTTAAAAAAAACCTCTCAAGAGCCAAACACAGTGCTGGGACATAGAATAGGAGCTCAGTTAAAAACCGGTGCTCTGTGTTGGTCACAGCATATCAATTCTAGCACCTCCAGGTGCCTCTGGACCCCATGGTCTGTATCCCCTTGGATGGCATCAATTTACTGGCTGTATTTGGAATTAAAGTTTCAGGTCTGGGCATGGAAAGTTTGAGATGGTGAATTGTCATTGCAGAGGAAATAGGTCCATTGTTAGGTTTTTATAAAACCTCACTTGACTTCGCTGGTGTCATTTACAAAAAGAAAGAAAGCAAAAGGTCTCATCAATAGAAAGGGTAGTAAACTTTGCACTTTCTGAGGTTGACTTCAAAGTCAGTGAGGCAGAAAAAAAATCACCTCACCTAAAAATATCCTAGGGCCCAGGTCATTAAAATAGCTGACTCTCTATTTTATTAGAACCTAGTTACAAGAAAATGCAGCGTTTTCTCGCCTCCCTGGGTCTGCATGGATCTGAATGGTAACTCAGGATCTCGGTCTGGAAGCACAGGGGACCTGGTGCAGGGATTCTACCTGTGAAGTCTTCGAGGAGGCTGTGCATGCTGGCCAGGCCCTTCCAGCTGAAAATGATTCATTTTAATTACCTTCCTGGACGCTCCGTTACCTGAGCATATGGTCCTTAAGAAATCAGCTTCCCCAGACTGTCAGCGAGTGTGGGCAGTGGTCAGGGACCTTGGTTCTGACACCGCTGACCAGCCTTGGAGAGCGGACGCTCGAGAAGGTGCTTATTAAAATGCCAGCAGGTGCGGCCAAGGTCCCCCTTCCTGTGACTCCCTCACCCCGCTTGTGCCAGGTGTTCTATAAGAGCCTTTTTCTTCATTAAATGGCATTCATTAAGCACGTCCTTACACCTGGCACAGAAGCTGTGTGTCACAGATGACTTCTTCCCAGTGGTGTTTTGCAGGAATAAAGTGGAATTTCATTTAGCCGTTTGCCGTGTTTCTTTTCCCCTACCCACTTTAGCTCAATCCCTGGCTTTTGCATAATACATTCTTCCTCCATCCCTACCCCCGTGCTGTGACTGTCTTTTGCACGCATTGTCTCTGGTCCTTGTCCCCCAGCAGCCACGTTAGCACCGAGTGCCGTGCAGGACGATTCTGTAGACCGCAGCTCTTGCAGAATTCTCCTATTGTCTGCCGTCTTTGTTTTCTGATAAAAAGGAAAATAATTTCTCATTGAAAAAATTAACATAAAATATATGAAAAGCAAGGAGAATAAGTCTTTGCTCTGACCTCAGACAGTGATTTGTGTCATCTACACCATGGGCATAGTCCTGCCGTGAGCCCAGGGCCATCACTGCTCTGAGCAGGCACGTCCTTCCAGGTCATTTTCGTCCTGGGGCATGTGTATATCTGTTGCCTGTAGGAAGATGTCATTCTTGTAGTGGTTTTCGTATATGTCATTCTGCAATTTGGTTTTCGTTTTGTTCCCTTTTATTTCAACCTAACAGCCATGTCTTTGAGATCTGACCACGTTAACGTTAGTATAAAAACATCCAGCTCACTCCTCCTTGGTCTGTCCCGCTAGCATCGTATGAACACTTTCCCAGTTCCCTGCTCTTATAGACACCACCCCAAGGATCCACTTTCTGCCTCTTGCTGTAGCCAAGATCATTCTCCCACACAACCTGCGCCTGAGTTCCTCACTTAGCATCATGTCTTAAGAACCATCCCCCAGTTCCACCCAGAAAACCTGGAAACATCATTTTAAGTCTGTAGAGCATTCTGACATCTTATAATGTTATTTCCAGTTTTTAAGTAGAGCGTTGTGACTCAGAGCTGAATTTTGTAATTTGCTCCATCAGGGTTCAGATCCAAGCTGTGCCCCCTCAGGCCAGCTGCTGAACCTTTCTGAGACCTTCTGTCCGGTAGAAATGATCTCAGCGCCTGGTATAGGATTCAAGCAGGATCACATGATGCCTGTGCAGGGTAAGCCCTGCAAAAATGTCAGTGAACGTTATTTTACTGTTTCTATCTTAAGCAAGTCATCTCTCATGTTTCAGATTGTTTCCTCAGGCTAGGTTTCCAGAGGGAGGGAATAAACGTTGGTCTTTTTGTCCCATTACTTCTCCATTCTTAGGTCTTAATTTTGAATCACCTGGAGCATGTTTTAATGTATTTCTTTCAGGGAAAGGGGCATGATCTTCTTTGTTGTCATGTTCACATATAAAAGACAACCCGGGGTTCAGAACTGTTTCATCTGTTGCGCATTCTTTCCCTTCCTGACTCTGTGGCTTCCCAGCCTTCAGCATGTCGTGTAACAGGAAAGGTGTGAGGTCACCTCCAGTGTTTGCTGGGATTCATCATGGGTCTCTGTTTACTGCCCTTTCTGGAATACTGTGAACCCCATTGGCTTCTCTATCTAGGTATTTTTTTTTCTAAGATCAGGAAAATATTTTCAGCTTTGCTGAAATATACTAGATGCACAATAAAGTGTACATATTTAAAGTATAACTTGATGAGCTTTGACATAGGTAGGTATACACCCGTGACACCATCACCAAAATCAGGATCGTGACTATATCCACCACCCCCAAAAGTTTCTCTGTGCTCCTTAGTAATATATCCTCTCTCTTCGGCCAGCAACAGATCTTCTTTCTAACCCTAGAGGTTAGTTTGCATTTTCTAGAATTTTATACAAATGGAATCATACCATGTGGATTCTTTTTTGTCTATCTTATTTTGCTTAGCATCATCATCCTGAGATTATCCATCTTACAGGTATCACCAGTTCCTTTTTGATTGCTGAGTAGTATCCATCATATGGCTGGACCGCAACATGTTTATCCAGTCACTTGTTACTGGACATTGGGCTTGTTCTTAGTTCTTCACCTTTACATATAAAGCTGCCCAGTACCTGTGTATTGGAATCTTGGTAAAGACATATGCTTTTGCTTCTCTTGAGTGAAAATCTATCCATGTAATGGCTGTCTTGTACTAAGGGTATGTTGAAGTTTTTAAGAAATTGCAGACTGTTTTCTGAAGTGATAGTACTATTTTACATTCCTACTAACAGCGCATAAGAGTTCTAATTGCTCATTAGCTTTGTCTACAATTGATATTGTTGGTCTATTTAACTTTTGTCATTCTAAAAGACATGTAGTAATGTCTCATTGTGGTTTCAATCTGCATTTCCCTAATAACTCACTGGTAATGCTGAACATTTTTTCATGTACTGATTAACCATTTGTGTACTTTCTTTAGTGAAATGTCTGTTTAAATCATATGGTCTTTTTAGAACTGGCTTGTTAGTCTTCTCTTAGGCTGTAAGAGTTATGCATGTATCCTAGTTATAAGTCAGATGCGTGTTCACAAATATTTTCTTTAGATCTTTAGCTTGCCTTTCAATTTCTGTAATAGCGCCCTCTGAATAACAAGAGTTTTAAGTATTGGTGAAGTCCTGTATATCAACTGAAAATAGTTTGTGCTTTTTTGTGTCCTGTGTAAGAAGTCTTTGCCAAACCTAAGTTCACAACGATTTTCTCCTCTCTTTTCTTTGACAAGAGGCCACTCTACACCTGGCCAGTCGAGATGCATTTAAATAAAAAGTATCAAATCCTGGGCCTGGACTTAATAATTTATACCTTCCTCTTTTCTGGAATCTCTGTGAATCTCTTGGGTTATTTTATGTATGTGTGTGGTGTGAGGTAAGTGTCCAGGTTCTTTTTTGTTCTCTTTGCATGTGGCTATCCAATTGTTCTAGCACCATTTGCTGAAAAGGTTTGTTTCCCCACTGAATTGTCTTGGCACCTTTGTTGAAAATCAGTTGATCATGTATGTGTAGGTCTATTTTTGGACTCTCTATCTGTTCTATTGATCTTTATGTCTGTGTTAATGCCAATACCACACTGTCTTGATTACCATAGCTTTACACTAAGTCTTGAAGTTACATAGTCTTGAAATCGGGATTTATTTAGCTCTGAGTCTCTTTATTGATTTTTGCTTAGAATCTTGGAAGCCATGTTGGCTTCTATATTTTGTTGTTTGTGGGTTGGTTGGTTTTTAATCAGGCAAGCTTTCAGTATTTTTTTTTTTTTTTTTTTGGTTTTCACTTTTAATTGTTCTAATTTCTTTCTAATACCTGGAATGTTTAGGTTGGTCTTTGTTCTCCACATTTATCAAATTTTTCCTCATCATGATCATCTTTGTTTTCTTTCTTTGCATTCTGGAAACTCAAGAGGGGCAGGGGTTTATCCATGATGCTGCTGATTTAGTTTTGAGGGATTTTATTTCTGCATTATTGCTAATGCAGATAGCTTTTTCTACATCCTACAGGAAATTTTTTTCCCAGAAATAATGTTCTTTTCCTCTTGTGTGACACTTTTTTTACAGGCCCTCACAAGGAGATGTATTTGTAGACTGGGTATTGGCCAAAGGGCCGGCTGTGTGCATGCCTCCTCCCCTCATCTCTCCGGGGCACTCGTTATTTGAATGACTCATCTTCCGAATCTTCATTACCTTTCTCTATTCTCGTTAGCTTTTGCAGACCCTTGGTGACCGGAGGCTAGCTGGAGCTGTCACTGGCCCTACAAGTCATGTAGTACTGTTATATTTTTAAGACATGTATCATTTCACCCTCCTAGTTTGAATTTTTTTTCATTCTTTTAAGTATTGTCAGCTAACAATTCTTTATACCAGTGAAAGTGAGTAAGCAAATGATACTTCTCATTATGGAGGGGATTCTTGTTGTTCAGTCACTCAGTTGTGTCCAGCTCTTTGCTGCCCTATGGACTGCAGCACGCCAGGCTTCCCTGTCTCTCTGCAGCACCCAGAGTTTGCTCAAACCTATGTCCACTGGGGGAAATGCTGTTTAAAAATCTAGAGTAGCCTTGTCATTCTGACTCAGGAGGCTTATGTCTGGGGAACATTCTGACCCAGAGGTCGTACAACCAGACATCTGCCTCCGCCCCACTGGCCGGATGTTGAGTCTTCTGCAGAGTTATGGTTAACACATTATCCCCTATTAGTAGTTTTCAAACCTTTTGGTCTAGGACTTTTGTTTGTTTGTTTTGATGTGGACCATTTTTAAAGCTTATTGAATTTGTTACAATATTGCTTCTGTTGCTTATGTTCTGGGTTGTTTTGGTTTTTTTTTTGGCCTTGAGGCATGTGGAATCTTGGCTCCCTGATGAGGGATCAAACCTGCACCCCCTGCCTTGGAAGGTGAAGTCTTAACCATTGGACTGCCCAAGAAGTCCCAAGGTCTTACAAACTGAGGATTCCCTCTTGCTGGGGAAAAACAAATTGAGAATTAAGACTAACTTTTGTTTGTGTAGGTTATATATATCTATATTTATTGTTGTCATTATTTAGTTGCTATGTCATGTCCGACTCTCTTGCCACCCCGTGCATTGTAGCCCACCAGGCTCCTCTGTCCATGGGATTTTCCTTCTCCAGGGGATCTTCCCAACCCAGGGGTTGAACCTGCATCCCCTGCATTGCAGGCAGAGTCTTTACCACTGAGTCACCAGAGAAGCCTTGTCTATATTTACCTTATAAAAATTAAAATTCAGAAAAATGTAAAACATGAGACTACCTATGCAAACACCAGAGTGATGACAGCCTCACGAGTCACACAGCTTCTGGAAATTTTTTCTGCCTACTTGTGAGGATGGAGAAGGAAATGGCAACCCACTCCGGTATTCTTGCCTGGAAAATCCCATGGATGGAGAAGCCTGGTAGGCTACAGTCCATGGGGTTGCAAAGAGTTGGACACGACTGAGCGACTTCACTTTCACTTTTTGAGGATAAGCAGGGAAAAGATGTCATATTATTATGAAAGTAGCAGTGACCCAGTGGACTCCCTGAGTCTGAGGAGCCCCCGGAGGTCCCCAGAGCACACTCGGAAAACTGCTGCCAGAAGGTAGTCTTAGTTTAAAATACAGCAGAAAACAATGGCAATTGTGATTTTAACACCACAGATTGCATTGGTTGCAAGGGTGCGTGTAGGGGGTGGGACATAAAAGTAGCATCCATCTCTAACCACGAGGCTGCCTCTGCCGTTCCAGCAGCCACTGGCCCCTCGGCGCTGCCCTCTGATGGTCTGAGAGGAGAGCGGGCATCGTGGCTGCCTGGGCAGGGCCATCTTCATTACATGTGGCCACTGGGTTCGGAAGATTAATAGCAACATTTTAAAAATTCACACAGACCTGGAATCAGCACGAGAAAATACAGATTTAAATTAACAAGGAAAAAGCAGAATCCCATCAAAGGAAATAAATCGTACTGGCAACTATTGTCACATAATAAAATGTATTCTATAACTGAAGGGCTTTTATATGGAGCTGTCTGCGGCTTAGTGGCCATGTTAATTGAATAAGGTGCCAAAGACTGACTTGGGGGAGAAAAATGAAATTTCCCTCAGCCTCTATTTATCAGGAGCTGTTGTCGGCAGCACGTGTGATGCTGACCTATTTGTTACAGAACAGCCAGGGCCCCTGCAGACAGACATGATGGCTCTCGGGGTGTACCTGGTCTCCTCTGGGCTGTCCTGGAGGCAGGGGCCAGGGTGGGGAGCTTGGTAAAGCTCCCCCAGGATTCAAGGGCTGTTCTAGTTGGAATTCTCCAGTGACCGAACAGATTTTGGGATCATGATCCATCATTTGAGTCAAGAGGCAGAAATTGTTGTCCTCTAATGGTCAGTGCCCTGTGCCAGTGGTCCAGAACCTACTGGGGATGATAGCCGAGGGTCTTCATCTCTAGGTGACCCCCAAGATAGAGCCAGTTTCATGAGTTCTTGGGTTTGCTTCTCCTTGGTCTGCTGGTAATCTTTATGAACACACTTAAAATCTAAAGCATACTCTTCTAGATCAATAGAGAGTGGTCTGGAGGGATCACAAAGTGATCAATAGCTTGGGGTCCATTGAAATGACTCCAGTGAAACTGCTGTCTGTGGGGGCCCCAGCCAGCATCGTGTTCACAGACTTCTCAGCTTTGTTTGATGCCATCGAGTACCAACTCTTGTAACTCCCCTAGGCTTAGGTACTTCGGAACACCTGAGCATTTAGTGCCATGATCTACTGAAGTGCCTGGCTCTTTCTTTCCTCCTCCAGTAACCCCCAGTGTCATGAGTCAGGCATTCCTTCAATCTCATTAGACAATCAGGTTATGGGAAATAAGCCACAGAGTGTTGGGTTAACTGATTACAATTCCAAGTGTAAAAATAAGGATTTTATATATTTTTTCTCAGTAGATGGCTATGGTAATGGGCATGGGCCCAGGCTATTAGTCTTCTAAAATATTTCAAGTGACTAAAACATTTTATCAAATGGCTGTACAATAATTTTTTAAGTAGTCCCCTATTTGATCTCTAATTTGACTCAAGATTTTTGGCTTTGTAGGCAGTGCCATGATGAATGTAATTCTTGTTTGCATAAAAATATTCATGAATCAGAAATAGTCACATTTTCCAAACTATTACCCAGCCCAGCCCCAGGGATGAAAAGACAGTGGGAAGCCCTCCCCAGTGATCTCTAATTGCAGGTCAGAGTCAGAGTCATTCATTTATTCAGCAGCATTGGGTGATCTTGTAGGGTTCTCCCTAATGTTTTCTTAAATGCCCGCTGTGTGCCGGCCACAGTTGTAGACACTGTGGATGTGGTAGAAAGCGCCACGTAGATCATATTCTGGTGGCGTGTAAACAGATCGACAGTCTTACAGAGCTGGAAGGGCTCTGTAGAATGGGGAAGTGATGGGAGAGCCACAGGGGAGGCGGGGTGCCTCCCACAGGAGGAAACAGCAAGTGCAAAGCCCCAAAGCAGGAATGAGAGTGGGGAGGGGAGGACCAAAGGCAGCGGGTGAGGCTGCAGGGTGTGAGTGCTGGGACCACCACCAAGACCAGAGCAGAGAGGAGGGATGGGCCAGAACCGGAGAACTGGCAGCGCCTGGCAACCATGGGCGGAGCGGGGCTCAGATTTCCTTCTAGTACAGAGGGAAGGTACAGATGCGCTGTTATAGTCCTGTGCTGAGGCCCTCGTGCAACTGTTAGTCACTCAGTCATGTCTGACGCTTTGCAACCCCATGGACTGTAGCCCCTCAGGCTCCTCTATCCATGGGATTCTCCAGGCAAGAATACTGGAGTGGGTAGCCATGCCCTTCTCCAGGGGATCTTCCCATCCAGGGATCGAACCCAGGTCTCCCGTATTGCAGGCAGATTCTTTACCCTCTGAGCCACCAGGGGAGACCCAAGGCCCTCATAAGTGGGACTTAATGCCAGGGAATCAGGAAGGGGAAGAAATCAAGATAGGAGTTGTGCTCCCATGCGCTCAGTGCATCCTGGTTCTATACTGTTGGCTCTGCCTGCATCTGTGTGCTGGGAGGCAGCCTGCCCATGATGAAGGGCACCCAGCTCCTGCTGCTGGCACTGGGATTTGAACCTGTGTCGGCTGAACACTGGGGTTGGTAGCCTTCACCACCGCACCTGCTCTGCCTTCCCAGGTAGATGGTTGGGCCATTGGTTGTCCACGTCTGTATGTAGCTCTTCCCTTGTTACCAAGTTAGATTGACTGTGACCAGTCGTCAGGGTCACTGAGCTAGCAAGTGGCAGAGAGGTTGGGTCCCCGGCACCATCGCTTTCCCAGGTGGACCCCAGTTTCCTGGTTGAGTGATCTCCGCCTGTGTATGGATGGTGAAGATGGTCCATCAGAGTGACTTCTGAGATGCTGATGGTGACCCCCAGGGGACTCGTGGACCCACCTTTGCATGAATTCTGGCTCACTCTCTGTCAGCTTTGCCTTGGAAGACCTACAAGTGATTGTTCCTACCTAAAAAGCTTGCTGAGAGGATCAGGCAGGTGATGTCCATGGAGGAACCCAGCCCAGTGCCTGGCAGATGGGCTCCCACCAGACGCTGAGGAATTAAGACTCTCGTTGCGCTCCGAGGTTCAGCTGACCACTGGGCCAGTCCTGCCCATCCTCACTTCCAGGCTGATCTGACACCGAGCCCCTGGGTCACTCCTCCTTCGTTGGATTTAAACCACGGGTGCCCTGTCCCCTCAGCCCGAACTGTCCACTCTCTTTAACAGGAGACCTTGATGTACCTTTGTGGCCTCCTGTCCCCATGCCCCTTCCTCCCTGCGTCCAGTAACCAGAGAAGTGATGATGCCAAAGCAGCTGTTTGTTATGTGGGGTCTCCTCCCTTCAGCCCTCTCTGGCCAGGGGTCTTCTTGCTGCTCAGATTGCTGCCCTAAAACCCCCTCCCCACCTGGTGGCTATCAGCCACCAGAGCTGAAGCTTTTGGTGACTTGACTTCAGTTGGATGGATTCCTGTTGAGCAATTAGCCTCTGAAAGAGTCAGGCCTGTAACTTGAATTCTCTTGGAATTTCCCACTTACCCGCACCAGCCCCACATTGTCTGCCCGTTGTATAGTGCTCAGAGCCTTTTCTTTCTTTTTTCCCTTGTGAATTCCTGGTCACTGCCACCACTGACTTCTTACACCGACCTGTTTTCCTCTTGAGTGTCAGGGAGTGGGGTGTGTGGTGTCATGGGTCTCCTAGAGACCTCTGAGTCTAACTGACCAAGCCCACAGGCACAAATGCAATAGTAGAGGCAACAGCAGTTCGTGTCCGAAAAGACCCAGGGGTTTCAGTGGAGTCTGTTCAGCACTCTTAATTGTTCAGTGATCGTCTGCCCTGGGGAAGAACCTGTCCTAGAAAATGGGGTACCACCTTGATGAGAGTTGGCCTTTTCCTTGACGTGTCTTGAGACAACCAGAGTGAGAGAGGACATCCAGGCACCCAGTCCCCCCCGGGACAAGCCCAGGAAGGGTTTTTACCAAACGAGGATGCTCAGAGTCTTAAAGGACCAACAGGAGATTGGAGAGGAAGTAAGGAGGAAGTGGAGACCGCAGGAGGAGGGAGCAGGGTAGACGAAGGATCAGGCCGAGGCAGACCCAGAGAATCACAACTTTCTCGCTTTCTGGTGGAGACAGGAGTGACAGGAGTGTCTGGAGAGGTGGCTGGTGTGTGAGGACGGCTCAAACCAGGGCACAGGTGCCGGTTAGGCTGCCCAGGGAAAGTGCGTGGAGTGAGAAAAGAGCTAAACCAAACCCTTGCCAACAGCAGGCCCCACAAAGTGGAAGAGGAGCCAGGAAGGGCCATCTGCGAGGGGGAAAGAGAACCAGGTCCCAGGGTGCGGGCAGAGGGAAGGGGGTTGCAGTCTGCAGGATGGGGTCAGCCAGGCAAAATCTGATGCCCTCGAAAGGCAGGCAGGCTTGGACGGAGAAGTCCTTGTGGATGGGGCAGCTGTAGAGCCAGGCAGCTTGATTCTCTGATCTACACTTCTTAAGTTCTGTGGGCCATAGAATCCCCCTGAAACTGTCTGTTTAGAGGATCACAGCAGGAGATTTGGGTGGGAAGCATTGAGTCTGCACATAGTAGGTGCTGCATAACTGCTTGCAGTTCCATGAAAACCCTCATAAAAATTGGCTGCTCTCTTCCCATCTACAGTACATCTCAATTTTTCCCCCTCACTTTCCCATAGGGAGGTAATCTTCTAAAGTTATTAATTGGAGCTTATCCCTTCTCAGCTTAAAACTCTTCAGGGTAAAGTCAGAACTTGTGCAGGGCCCTGCATGCAGTGACCCCAAAGCACTCTCTTCAGCCGGCTTCAGGCCCTAGCCACCCCCACCTCCTTCCAAGCCCCTCTCCTCCGCCAGACCTCCTGCTGCTTAGGAGTTACCCCAGAGCCCCTCCTTGCCCCCCATCCCCAGCTCCCAGGGGGAACAGCACTTCCTGGGGGAGCGTGGAGAGTCTTCCCACTCGCCCCGCGTCAGCCATGGCTCCTGTAACCTGGTGGCATGTCCCTGACCCCTGCTACAGGGTTCGGTTCAGTTCAGTTACGTCTGACTCTTTGTGACCCCCTGGACTGCAGCACACCAGGCCTCCATGTCCATCACCACCTCCCAGAGTTTACGCAAACTCCACCGACTCCATTGAGTCGGTGATGCCATCCAACCATCTCATCCTCTGTCGTCCCCTTCTCCTCCTGCCTTCAATCTTTCCCAGCATTGTGGTCTTTTCAAATGAGTCAGCTCTTCACATCAGGTGGCTGAAGCATTGGAGTTTCAGCTTCAACATCACCCCTCCCAATGAGTATTCAGGACTGATTTCCTTTAGGATGAACTGGTTGGATCTCCTTGCAATCCAAGGGAGTCTCAAGAGTCTTCTCCAACACCACAGTTCAGAAGCATCAATTCTTTGGCGCTCAGCTTTCTTTATAGTCCAACTCTCACATCCATACATGACTACTGAAAAACCATAGCCTTGACTAGACAGACCTTTGTTGGCAAAGTAATGTCTCTGCTTTTTAATATGCTGTCTAGGTTGGTCATAACTTTCATTCCAAGGAGTAAGCGTCTTTTCATTTCATGGCTGCAGTCACCATCTGCAGTAGGGGAGCTCTGCAAAAGCAGGACCCTGCCTGTCCTGCCACCCTGAGTCCCCCCTCCCCAGGTCTGGGTTGACTGGACCAGGGCTCCCTTGGCCATCTCTGATGGCCATCTAGCTGGTCTGGCTCTGTCTTCTCAGCCAAGGAAGAGACCCCCCTGTGCTGTCACCCGGGTTGGCCTGTCATCTGAGGTTCCACCAACACCCTGCCTCCTCTGCAAGGGCCCTGGAGCGCTACCACACCATGCCAGCGGTGTGGTGCGTCCTTAGTTAGGTGTGGCGTACCTTCTTAGGGCTTTCAGGGCTCAGTGGTCTCAGGGCATGGCAGTGCTGAAGCTCAGTTCTTCCCCAGCTCCTGGAAAAGCCTCGGGGCACAGTGGGTGCAGCGCCAGCACGTGGGGCACACCAGCTGCACGAGTGTGTGGCCAGTGCATGGCACAGGCCCCCGTTCTGGAGGGCCCCATACTGGGTTCAAGGCTCTGCTGTCGCCCTCTTGAAATGCTTAAGGATATTCGACACAGGTGCCCACGTTTTCACTCTACACCAGGCTGGGTTCCTGCCTTGCAGGGCCGGTATGCAGAGCCAGAAGAGAACCCAGGGATCTGCTGACCCCGAGGCCCCCGCTCAGGGCCAGCCGACCTTCTCTACAGGGCCGCCTGTCATTGTTTTAGCTCTGCTCAACCACAACCACAGTCAGTAATTTATTCTTCTGTTTGCTCAGCTCCACTGACTGAGTGCTGCGGTCGGAGGCATTGATCACCTGCTTCCACCCTCTGAAGCTCTCCTCCCCCTGCCAGGGTTCCCAAACCAGCCCATCCTCAGAGTCACTGCTCGCCTGGTTCCAGGGATTTCTAGGGTGCACCCCCCCAGGCCTCTGAACAGACTCCCCAGGTCGGGGAGCTGAGTCTGTGTTGTTAGCGAGCTCCCAGGTGCCTAGAGCACTGCCTCTGCACTCTGACGAGCAGAACAGAGTTCAAGAACCTTCATCCAAGCGGATAGATCCCAAAGCCTATAGTGTGGCTTCTGGCATCCTTTCCTGTCTGGCTGTGGCTTTGTTTCCCACTCTAGCCCTGCAGCAGAGTGGCTCCCTGACTGCCCGTACGTAGGTCCTGTCCCCTCCTGTAACCCACATCCAGCTCGGAGGGGCTGCCACTGTAAGCCCTGCACCCCCGCCTTCATGCTGAGTGCACAGATTTTATCCTCCTTGGAGCACATCTCCTGGTGCACCCCAGTTTGTTCCAGCCCTTCTGTCCCCTGTAGCCTAGAGCTCCTTGTGGAAAGAGCTCGCCTCGGTGTCACCCTTTCATCAGGAAGGAGCCAGCAGTGCAAGTTCACAGCACATGCATCCCAGCGCCCTGTGGATACTCCTCTCACGTGAAGTGTCACCGGTCCCCCCGTGCCCAGCAAGGCCCCGCCGCCTGCTTGAGCGGCCGGCCGGATGGCACCGGTGTTCACCTTCAGGGCTCACCCCACAGCTCAGCCACCTCACTTAGAGCCCTCGGCTTTCATCTTGGCCCTGGGAGGGCCTCTGCTTCTCCTGGCCCCGTGAGAACAGGCCCCACCTCCCTCCCAGAGCCGTTCTAGAAGACGACGTGTTTGTTGTATGAAAAGGGCAGCGTGCAGAACGTCAGCTTCCTTTACGTGATCGGTACCCTCCATCCCAGCCTCTCCCATTTTGGGAATGACTGTGTGACTGGAGCTCAGGCTGCTGAGCGACTTCAAACCAGCCCCAGTCGTACCACGAAGGGGTGACTGTGCCCCCCAGACCTGTTGGGTTTTAAATGTCTTTCCTATTATCATCATCTTTTCTTCTCAGCATTCACTAAAAGGCAGCTGATAACCACACCAAATGGATTATATGCTTTGAACAAGGATGCACTTACGCTCTGGGCGTTGAGCCTTAATGGCCAACACCTGTGCCATAAAAGACACACTGGGTCAATGGAAGGTGCTTTCTGAGCATCTACTGTGTGCTGCCACCTGAGGCGGACGTGTGCTGCTCACAGAATTCAGGGGAACATGCCATTCTGATTCTCAGTGGGCCTCGTTTCCTGGGCTCACCTGGTAATAACCCCTAACATCTTCCTTCACCAAGTGCTTCCTGGGACAGGCGTGGAAGCCACTGGGTGGGTAATGGGACCAAGATGACGGGACAAACCGAGGCTTGTGTTCGGAGCTGAGCATCCTGGTCCCCTTGGTGTGCTTTGCCCAGTAAGCAGAGATCAGGGTTAAGTCACCCACCTCCTCCAGGCACCTGGGACATCATGTAAGGCTTGGGAAACCCTTTCTTCCTCTTGGATGTCCTTCTGTGTATAGAAAAGGTAGCTGCTGATGTCCAGAAACTTCTCAATTCCTTGGGGAACTCGAGCTGCTTGGGTAGATGGAGGCCTGCTGCGCTGTGGGCTTATGGCGGCACCTGCGCTTTCTGAGCCTTGGGGACTGCTCCATGCTCCCTGTAACCTCCTTTTCTCTCCTCTGTCTTCCTCAGGCACATCTCTCTCACGCTCCCCGCTACCTTCCGAGGCAGGAACAGCACTCGGGCTGACTATGAATACCAGCACTCCAATCTCTATGCCATCTCAGGTAGGTGGGCCACCGCCAAGGGCCAGCGAGCATGCCTGTGTCCCGGGCACCACCTCCCTCTGCGCGTCTCACTTCTAACGGCACCTGTGCGTCTCGTTGCTCTTTCTTCCCCTACAAGGGGCCTGCTCCCCACAGGGTCCAGGCCTCCCCTTTCCTCCGTGTCACCGCAGCACTTAGTGAAGGGCCAGAACCTCAGCATGTTTTGAAACTAATGATGAAAAACAGCGTGTGGGTTTCACAAGCTTGAAGGGAGGTTTCGGAGAATAGTGACCACATTGTTCACCTGCCAGGTCCAAGCCGAGTTCCCCGCAGGGACCGGGGACTGCGCAGATCCGAGGCCCGGTGCCGCCTGCCCTCCTGTCCACATCTGTCCTCGCCTCTTGTTTCTCAAGACCGGGTTTGCGACCAGAGGGTACACAGGGGGCCTCCCTCCCGCTCCCCCCAACCCCCATCATCTGAGTCTGTGATTTCTGAACTTGGCCTTGAAATGGATAGTGTTACCTTGGCAGGAACTTCATCACAGTTTTCTTTTTCACCTTACCCAGAGAGGGAAAAACTTACAAAGCCTTATTACGGAATTGAGAGTCATTAGGTGGCGGGCAGTGCAGGGGAGTTGCTAAGAGTTGAGGAAACCCACGAACTTGACTCCGATTATACAGGGGCCTCCAGTCGGAGGCCTTGGTGTATCAAGGGGAAATGGCACATCGGTGCCACTTACCAGCACGCACCCCTAATGGTGAGTGACGTTTTGAACACGGGAACATGGCATTCATTCATGTACCATAATGAACCGGTTATTTGAAAGGTAATCTTTTTTTCTAAAAATTGCAACTTCAGGGTACTAAACAGATGAAATAGAACAATGGTATAATTCGTGTCAGTATTCGTTTTTCTTTGTTATGATCGCTCCCTAATAGGTTTGGAAGGATAAGCAAAGGCCAGTTGTTCCATTTCTGGGTGGCACTCCTGCCGGGAAAGGGGAGCGACAGGGAGGTCCCCACAGCCCTCGTCCTAGCCCCATGCCAGGAGCCGAGTCCCCAAGGGGAGCGGGCGCATGTTGTCTGAGAGCAGCGTCTCCAGGGAGAATTTCTTCTGTGCTCTGGCTATTTCAGCAGAGTCGACAAGGAGCATAACAAATGTGGAAAGATGACCTATTTTGTAGAAAAGCTGGATATTTCCCCAGATGCTTAGTGGCAGAGTGGTGCAAAACAGGCCTGTGAAATCCAGCGGGGTGAAATCCCGCTCTGAATGCACATACAGGCAGCTCAACCAAAGCAGATGCCTTTTTCCCCCCTCCAGCTTGCAAATCTTTTTCCAGCCACAGGGTCCAGCTGCCCCCACCTCACCTGGGTTCTCTGATGGCTTTCCCAGCTGTTGACATTTCTGCAGAGAAGGGCCCACGAAGTGAAATCTCCTCTGGTTTGGCAGGAATGTTCCTGTCTGCCCCGGACCACTGCTTCCTCGCCCCGCAGCTTTGATGAGGTGTTGTCTGGGTTCATTTCAGCTGTTAGTTTAGCAGTACCGAGGTAACAGCCTCAAGACACAGGGGAAGCCATTCAGGAACTTCCTGTTACATTTATGTAAGTGGCAGTCAATTGGATTTTATCTTCCAAACAGAGGTAGTTGAGGCCGCAGCCCATAACAGCAGGCAGCTCAGGCCTCCTCGGCGGCTGCAGGCCCCAAATTGCTCTGCCAGGGTCCAGGACTGCTTCATTGTGAGGCTGCCAGGCGTGCCCTGCAGGGCCCGCTGGCTCCGTAAGGCCTGCAAGCTCAGCACTGGGCAACCATGGTGCAGCTGGGAAGCCTGCCCGCCCACCAGCAGCCTGCCTGCAAGCCGATCTGGCTAGAGGGAAGCAGAGACACCCTCCCCGCCGTCCCGCCCGTTCCAACGGTGCTTGGCACCGAATGGCACGTCTCAGTTTGGTGTTGCGAAGTTAAGGTTTCAAAGGTTTATTCCAGAAACAGTCAAGGCAGCGGGTGCCGCAGGCCCAGCCTGGGCCCCGTGCCTGCTGCCATAATGGCTGGTGCTCTGCTGGTAATGGATTGAGCCACCACACTGTTCTCCTTCTAAACCAGCCCTGCACACATTCACTGCAGACCTCAGGCCCTGAGCCTTTGGTACAAACTCCTGGTCTGCTCTGGTTCATTCCTGAAAACACTTGATTACCGCTCCCTTCATTTGCAGTCCCTTCCTAAGATAAGTAGATTTCCAAACAAGGTAATCAGAAATTTGAAAAGCAGCCCACATTTCATTTGTACATATGGTTATTAAAGTGATATTTACTTTTGCATATTTTCCCAAGGGCGTACCTGTTAGGATCTCCCCTCTGTACTCTCACTGAGACAGTTCATCTGTGTCCTGCCTGCAAAGGGAGTGACACTGCTGGGGAATCTGGTACGGACCACGTGTAGCTCTGTCCCCAGCACACAGAGGTGCTCCTGAAACAGTTGTGGGAGGAAGGGAGGGAGGAAGAAAAGCTTTTAGCCCATGTCTACCTTGCCCAGGAATACCCTTTATGACATCTCAGGGAGGCGATCATTCTAAATGCTATTTGAGCCCTCCAGCAGCTGGGGCCACCACCTCCGAGCAGCCCAGCCCATCTCCGCAAGGTCCTCTGTGTTGTTCAGCTGTGCTGTCTCGCTGTGCATTCATATCCGCCCAGCCATTTGGGATACCACGCATCCCATCAGTGATGCGTGCCAACTATTCTCCACCATCCAGCCTGTGGGTAGCTCTCTCCTGCCCACAGAATTGGGGTGAGGAACTTCTAAGCCTCTGTGCCAAAATCCTGAGATGCTTACTCCCTTCTCTGCCAGCTATTACCCTCATCAGAATGGCCATGAAGCACAACTTTGATCCTCACACTTCCTCTTCCAGGAATTTCCTCTGGAAAATGCTTACAGATGTGCAAAAAAAAGACTTATCCGCAAGGGCGAGCACTGCTGCTTTTTAAATGTAATAACTCAAAAAAAGAGGTGTGGGGGGTGGATATCCTAAATGTCTAAAACAAAGGCAAGTCGGTTAAATTATGAAACCTCCATACAGTGGCCTTAACTTCTCAAGCATCAAACAGATTTTTTATTTAGATAAAAAGGTGTGCATGAATAGTGCTAAGTGACAACTGGAGTGTGCAGTGTGATATCATTTTAAAGGATATATCCACAGACCTGGAAACGTACACACACAAGACATTCACAGTGGTTTTCACTGGGTTTTCCAGCTCTTCTTTTTGTTTCTTTGCAGTGTCTCACTTTTCTATGATAGCACGTGTTATTCCCATAATAAAAAATACCGGCTTGGGGTTAATTCAGCACATTCTTGGGAAGCTTCCCAAGTGGCCACCGTCTTTTCTGAGGGCTCACAAGCCTCCGTCTGAGTGCTTCACAAGGACTTCCCCGTGGCTCAGATGGTAAAGAATCTGCCTGCAATTCAGGAGAGCCTGGGTTCGATCCTTGGGTCAGGAAGATCCTGTGGAGAAGAGAATGGTGATGCACTCCAGTTTTCTTGCCTGGAGAATCCCGTGCACAGAGGAGCCTGGTGGGCTACAGTCCATGGGGTCGCAGAGTCGGACACGACTGAGCAACTAACACTCTCACAGACTCATACTGTGCTTTCGAATTCTAATGGAAATCACTTCCAGACCACAGATCAATAGCCTCTTCTTGTCCCTTTTTGTGGACATGATTGTCCTCTGTTGTCCCGTCCCCTGGACCCTCCTGTCCACTGATGTTCCTCCGAGATCACTGACCATCCTCTGCGTCTGCTGGCCCTCCAGTCCCCAGCTGAGCCCGAAAGCACCTGGACGCACCTGCTGCCACCTCACCTTTCTTGCCCCTCAAATCCCCCATCTCCATGGTATTCACTCTCTAAGGTTTGAGGGTGGTTTTCCTTGAAAGAGGAGATGAAGTAAAACGGTGGGTGCCTGGTGTGGCCCACTCTGTAACCCACATATATTAGGGTCGGCAAACCACTTTTTAAACTGGTCTCACTTGTGATCCGTGGCAGCTGGCAGGCGCATGCTTTCCCGGTCGTGTTCTCACTGCTGTGTCTCCCTTGGTTAGATGCCCTTAAGGTGTTGTCCCCCGGGGGGACTCTTCAAGGCCGTGTTGATTTCTCTAGATTCTGTCCCAGAGCCCCAGCTCCTAAGTTTCCTTGTCAGAACTTCTAGTGACTGTTAGTTTTCTTTTAAAGAATGTCTTCTTGCTCCTCAAAGTCTTCTATTTTGGTCCCAGGTGGTGGTGTCCTCCCTTTTTTTTTTTTTTCTTATCATTTTTTTTTTTTTTTGATGCTTAGATGTCTGAGCACTTATTCATTTCTCTTCCACTTATTCCAGAAAGATTTAAGGTAGCTCTGAAAACACATGTAGCGAAGTGAAAATGGAAGGGGCAGAGCAGGAGTGGATGAAAATACAGGATAGCAGAGGAGGGTGCAGCCTTGGGTGGGGTTTTGCATGAAGGGGAGATTCCAGGTTTGGTCCAGAGTCAAATCTTTTTATAGGCAACATAGAGACAAGCCAGTTGATCGGGAAGAATGTAACTATTCCTTTTATGAATTCTTCCGCATAGAGAGGGCCCTGTAAGGTGCTGGAAACAACAGAAGAGCCGCTTTTCAGTGAGCTTGATAACGATAGAGTGTGACCTACTCATGTTGGAAACCCTAAATGTTTGGAAGTTGAATGCAGTGATTTTTTTTTTACTGCGCTGAGTCGTCATTGCTGCACACGGGCTTTCTCTAGCTGAGTGGGGGCTGCTCTAGTTGCCGTGCACACGCTTCTCATTGCAGTGGCTTCTCTTGTTGCGGAGGAGGGGCTCTAGGGCACACAGGCTTCAGTCACTGTGGCGCAAGTGCCCAGGGGCTCCGAGGCACGTGGGATCGTCCCCGACCAGGGGTCGAACCGGTGTCCCCTGCATTGGCAGGTGAGTTCTTAACCACTGGACCACCAGGGAAGCCCGAGTGAGATGTTTCTTAAGAAATGTCCTTGTGCTGGGCATCAGACCAGGGGCTGGAGACCTGGGGGGACGTCAGGAAAGAGGAGCTCCCTGATGTCCTGTCCACCTTGAGGGTTTCCTGTGCCGAGGGTCCCTATAACGAGTAGCGCAATTCAGAGACCCCAGAATTGCTTTTTCCAACCTAGGAACCTCCCATCAGTCTCATGGCAGGTTTTACTTCATGAACAGGGAAGCGACACGGTAACGTTCTTTTGTTTTTGTGGTGGTTATAAACGGATTCATAGCTCCACGTGAAGAATTTTTTCCCAAAGAACTTATTTTTCTTGCTTTTGAATAAATCAACATAGTTGTGTAAAATAGTAAAATAAAGCAGGTGCACATTAAAACCAGCACGTAATAAAGCCAAAACTCTCAAACAGCCCAGTTTGAGGGTGAGCCACACGCAGACGTGCATGGAGGCCACACGGTGCGGGGAGCACCTTTTAGTGCCTGATGTCTTCATCTGTCCTTCAGTACCAGGCTGACCACTTAATGTATTTTCCACGTCGTCACTTTTGAGAGTGAAAGGGGTGTGGAGCTGCCCCAGACAGAGCCAGGGAACCCAGAGCCGACCTGGCCAACTGGGGGTGCAGTCACCCTGTCTTGAGCTCTTCTGGGTTTTTCAGGTTTTGGGGGTTTTTTTCCCCTTTTTGGTTTTCTTTTTGATTGTGGAAAAGCCAGCTTATTGCCCTCCACAGCTGTTCCCTCTTAAAAACCAGTCCGTTTTCAAGATGTTTGACATCAGGAAGCATGTGAGCATGGACAAGCCCGAGTCCATCAGCAGGCAGTGTAGCCATGACCCTCATTCAGAGAGAAGGGGGATTTTCTCTGAAACACAGAACCCCGTACCAGCTGTGTGACTCTGACATCAGACCAGGAAAGCGCAAAGCAATTAAAAATAATTAATGATTTCTGAATATCAGCCTTCTCCATGCAGTTTTAATCTAGTCCTCATTTAAATTGGAAGATGGACATTTAATTATCAGTATTATGAAATTCATGATTTATATATTTCATCCAACTGGATAAAATTTCTGCCACCGGCTCTTCATCTTATTATGAAAAGAAAACGAATCTGTGTGTTTTACAATGTGATCCTTTAGAAACTTGTCTATAGCGTACCAAACAATTACGAATGTATTTTCCTTTCATTTTTAGTGATTGCGTTATTTCTGTCTTTCAATTAGGAGAAGAAAATCTCTCCAGGAAAGTCAGAAACAAACTTGATACTTTAATGACCATAAAGCAATGCCAGGTGGGAAAACGACCAAAAGACTAAAACAATCGGGCATGTGAGAAATGAGAAATGCCCTTCTTTTTTGTGTGAGGTGTTCTGACTGACAGCCGTCCACGTGCCCCGTTTATGCTGCAGAGTTTGCGTGTGTTTTGTGTGGGTGTCACATGTGTGGGTGAGTGCCAGCCTGCGGGTGGGTTCACAACCTCAAAGCTGGGGAAGGGCTGCTAGCTTCCAGCGGGAGCCCCAGAGTAAACGTTAGTCAGCCTCTGCATTCACAGTTACCTCTGTGGCCTGTGAATTAATGGACATGTTCTTGCGGCTTCTGTGGCCTTGAACTTCAGACCTCCCCCCACCCCCCAGCCCACCTCTTTTCATGTATCCTCCACTGAGGATTTCAGACTCACCTAGGACTGCTCAGAGTGGTGGGGGGTGAGCTGGAGGGAGGAGAGGCAGGGAACCAAGGGAGGAACGTGGGTTTGACGGGTGCCAGATGATAGCATATGGGGAAGATTCCTCAGTGGAGTGAAAAAATATATATATTTATAATAATGGTGCTCGAATCAAGAAGGAAATAAGTCATTTTAAAGGCATATAAATTTTTATCATCCCCTCTAACATGGCGTCCCTTGTCTATCCATCTCTTCCTGCCCTGACAACAAAACCGAGCACAAAGGAAACGAGGAGAAGAGCAGGCAGAACCGAGCGGGCGCGGGTGGGGACTTGCTCGAGTAGTAGATCTGTACATCCTGATGCAAAGGTGCGGGTGACAGGTGGCCAGGTTTGCTCTGTACACAACCATGTGTGTGCTGTCAGGCGCTCACACGCCGCCTTGTTGCGATTGATGAATTGCCTGCTTTCTTGATTAAACCTTCCGTCACTTAAGAAACAAAAAGCCTGTGTTTAGATGGCAGAGTGGGACACGTCAAAAAAATCTGTCTCCTTTACCTTTGTGCAGATGTTGGGCACAGACTGTAACATGTATTATTAAAATGAATGTGGCATTTACTGTGCATTATTCCTTTCCTGGGAGAAAGGACTGTAAATTATATGCTAATAATAAGCTTTAACCCTTTCGAAATGCAAAAGATTTAAGAGTGCAAATATTCATGTAGGCCCGGCTAATTGGACGTGCCTTCATACACCCAACCGTGGTTGCCGTGTCACTGGAGTTAATGAACAGCGTGTGCAGGCAGACACGCAGGGCGCTTTGGGACCTCTCGCCTCCTGGAGGGGCTCCACTCTGCAGTCGCCTCTGCTAGGATTTTGCAGAGAGAGACCCCGAAACCCCTGGGCTGGGCTCTGGGTCACCCTTCTGACAGATGAGGGCCAGAGCCTCGTCCAGTTCCCCCGGCCCATCTTCTGGACCTGAGCATCGGGCGTGGTCCTCTGTGCTCTGTGTCCCCGCCTCCGGGGCCAGCTGGGCTCGGGCCTGGCAGGTACCTTGTTGGTACTCAAACTGCCTTGACCTGGCTTATCAGTCCCCAGTCCAGTTGCCCAGGTGGC
Source organism: Bos javanicus (assembly GCF_032452875.1). Lineage (NCBI taxonomy): Eukaryota > Metazoa > Chordata > Mammalia > Artiodactyla > Bovidae > Bos > Bos javanicus. Next base: position 96,973,881 of record NC_083878.1, read on the forward strand.
AGACTGACGTCCCCAAAGCACACCTCTTCAGATCACGTTCACGCCAGCCCCAGCCCACTGCCGACTGCGTTCATGCGTACCTCACTTGCCGAGAGTGGGGGCTGTCGATGGCCAGTCTCTCCCTGTGCGGTGTCTCTTCCTCCAGGCCCCCCAGCCCAGGTAGCTCCCGGTGTCCTCTCTCCATTGTGTCTTTCTGTGCACCTGTCCCTGCCGGTCCTGTGGCCTGATGGCCCCAGCGTCTCCTCTGCTGACCCATCCCTGAAGTCCTGCTCCCACACTGCCTCTGCCACGAGGCTTGTCTCATTCCCTCCCAGTTGGGGTGCTGGTTTCCTCCCCCTCGGTTTTGTGTTGGAGCCATTTCACCTGTGAGCACGCTGAGACAGCAGAGGCTGTGTTTAGAAGAGAGGACGGAGGCTGTCTTCACTCCTTTTTGAGTCATTGAGGATGTTATTAAAGGCAGAGAGAGAAGAACGACTGTTCACTTCTCTCTTCATTCAGCAGACAGCGCTGCCGTGTGCCAGGCCCCGTGTTCCCACTTCCAGGGCAGCAGGAAGGTTCAGCATGTGACTGACAGGGCATTTGGGGTCAGAAGCGCATGCAGCCATCGCACAGAGCCGCCGTGAATGGCCGCACAGGTGGTGTGCTGAATAACCCACACAAATGGTTCCCAGGTAGAGCTGTGCAAGGGCCCTGTGTTACGTGGCCCTGGGCAAGTCGCTCGATGCTAGTTATTCACCCCTCCCTGGTGGCTCAGATGGTGAAGAATCTGCCCGCAATGTGGGAGACCTGGGTTCAAGCTCTAGGTCAGGAAGCTTCCCCTGGAGAAGGGAATGGCAGCCCACTCCAGTATTCTTGCCTGGAGAATCCCCATGGACAGAGAAGCCTGACAGTTACAGTCCATGGGGTCGCAAAGAGCCAGAAATGACTGAGTGACTAACACTCTCACTCTCGAGACAATGCAGTAACCGCCTGTTGCCTTCTTGTTACGAGGGTCCAGGACGTGTGAGAGTATTTCATAAATCGGGAAGCACCTCCCCTGCCGGAGCCCAGAGTTTTGTTGAGAATTATCACCCAGGGCACACTGGCTCATCTTCTCAGTCCTGCGCTCCGTTGTATGATTTTGTGCGTAAGATTTCTTCTCAGCAGTCGGCGTGCTCTGAGTGCTCAGGGAAGACGTCTTCCTGGGGCCGGAGAAACTTGCAGTAAAAGCTCTGGCGCAGCTCCGCTGGGCACCACCCAGAAAGGAGACGTCCTGTCACGCGTTGTCACTTAGACGTGGGCTGTTTTGCGTGGCCAGCGGCCCACAAGCCCTTTCTCGGGAAAGTGACGGGATGCTGGTGTGGGGGCAGGAAGGGAAGACGCGCTTGGCAGAGTGAGCTGGCGACCTCCATAAAATCTTGCAACACGCCTTTGGTTTCTCGGAGGAAAAGTGCTTGCGGTGGGGGGTTGGGTGTGCTGCTTTCGTCTCCAGGTTTTCATTTCTGCTCTTCCTGTGCTCCCCCGGCAGGAGAAAGTTAAGACTTTTTCCAGTTTCGTCATGGTGAAAAATAAAAATATAATGAGGTGACGGATACTTGAGTGTTCTTAAAAGATGGCCACCCCCTGCTGTGCCTTCATTCTCCATATTTTTCTTTCACGTGTGGCAGAGAGTAGGCGGCGTTGGTTTAATGGGCCACGTCCCCCTCCCTCTTAAATCCTTGAGTGAGGCAGCTGAGAGGTGGTGGGAAGATTCTGGGCAGGAGCCAGAAGGGTAGGTGCAGCGAAGTTTCTGCCACGGACCTGCCCAGTGACGTCAGGCACAGCACCAAGCCTTTCTGGACCTGATGCCCCTATCTCTCAACATCAGTAATTGCAATAATGTTAATCATTCAATTGTAGCAATAGTTCAGCTCATGTTTTTTGGAAGCATCCTCTGTGTCTGCCATTGTCTGGCATCTAGGGGAGCAGTGATAACACCTCCAGGGGCTGGGGCCGTGTGGGAAGGAGCTTGTGTGGTTTTCACATTGGGATACCCGAGACGTTACCAGCAAATGCACACTTACTGCCTCCACACTTCAGAGAAATGCCATCCAAACGCTGTCTTGACCATAAAGGTCCCACACGTGGACAGAGAAAAACCATCTCTCTGACACTTTCTCTCTGCATGTGTATCTTCTTTGTCTAGTCTTTAAGCAGAAATATGTCTCCATTTCCCATCATAGTTCGCTTCCTGGCAGGCAGCGTGACTGTGGTCCTTTCTGAAGGCCTAGCCAGAGAAAGGGCTACCCAGGTGGCGCTAGTGGTAAAGAACCCTCCCACCCAAGCAGGAAAATGCAAGAGACCCAGGTTCCATCCATGGGTCAGGAAGATCCCCTGGAGAAAGAAATAGCAACCCACTCCAGTATTCTCGCCTGGAGAATCCCATGGACAGAGGAGCCTGTGGTCCATAGGGTCGCTAAGAGTCGGACACGACTGAGCGACTTAGCACGCAGCCAGAGAAATGCTGAAAACAAATAGAAGACGCTCAATCTCAGCTCTTCATCTGCTCTTAGCACTTCTTCAGAAGTTTTCTCTGGGGTGAGTGAAGTCATGGGGGTTACCAAACACTCCTGCCTAGGAGCAGCTTGTATCAAACTAGCCTTTTGTTTCTCTTTATACCTGTGTCTCTGTCTTGCAGTAACAGACTATCAGCTGAGACGGAAAAAAATGATATAATTAAGGTAACTTCTTTAAGCACATTTTGGGAGCTGAAGTTGTTTTTGCTTTTATTAAAATGGATCACTTTAATTTATTTTAATAAATCTAACCTTCCTTTAGACTTACCATGTACAAAACTCTGTTGTAAGCCCTTTCCATGCATTTTGTTATTTAATCCCAGCAAATCCTTATCAGTAACCTTACAGAAAACCTCTCGGGGTTTGTACTGTTACTGCTGTGATCTCTGTTTTACAGATAGAGCTTCCAGTGTTGCTGAGTCCCCATGTTCAAGCCTTGTTCAAAGCCTTAGAGAATGAATCCCTGTAATAATAATGAAAGTCAAGCCACTCGGTTGTGTCTGACTGAGTACAGTCCATGGAATTCTCCAGGCCAGAATACTGGAGTGGGTAGCCTTTCCCTTCTCCAAGGGACCTTCCCAACCCAGGGATCAAAGCCAGGTCTCCTGCATTGCAGGCAGATTCTATACATTAATATGACAATAATAATAATAAATATTGTGCAGGTGGAGAAACTGAGGTTTGAGAGTGATTTACCCATAGTTAGCAGTGCTAGTCAGCGGAAGGGCTGACATTCAAGCCCAACCAGCCCCTCAGCTCTCCGCCACTACCCTGGGGACAATTCCTCCTAGCTGGGGACCCTGTCCCTCCCTGTGTCAAGCGACGCTGGAAGGACACACACTAGAGTGGCTCACACGAGGACTCATCGGCTTATTAGGTCTCAGTGTAGTTTAACCTCAGGTGGCCCCTGGACCATCGTCTCTGGGACCTCGTCAGAGTGAGGCCTTCATGCTTGACTGAAGATGCCCTCCCTGACCCCCGCACCCTCAGGTCGCCTCCAGGGGTAAGTGTGGGTCCTGCTGGGCAGAACAGTGCAGAGCTGAGCACACAGCCCCTCTCGTAAAGCTGAGTGGCCTTAGGCAAGGGCCTTCACCTTTCTGGGCCTCAGTTTCCTCGTCTGTCAGATGGGAACAGCAGTGGTTTGCAGTGAGGATTGGAACCGAGCCTGGCACATAGGAGGTGCTGCAGGGGTGTCCTCATGATTGTAATTATCCCACAGCTCCTCCCTCCGCCCCGTCTCAGATCCTTTCCAGACCAGCAAGGGCAACACTCCGGATGCTTCAAGGAACCTCCCCGCCGTTAGCAGGCAAGGCTGCCGCTGGTCCTGCTGTTGGAAACCTCTGTCTGGGGTTGGGGGGAGCTCTGGGCACCTGGGTGTCCCCTTGCCGTGGTCTTCCCTCAGCCCTGAGGTGACAGTGGCCAGCCCAGACACACCTTCTCACGTCTTGGGACTGAACTGTAGGCGTCTCCCCCGACTCCAGCTCTCTGAACCCTGCACACAGCAGGGCTCCTACATGAACTGACAGTCACCGTAGTGCCACCTGCTCTGAAGCTTCACCCTCTAGGTTGGGCTTCCTAAAGTGCCAGCCTCTACCGAGGTGACCGAGCTGTTCCAGACCCTGTGCGACCCCGTGTGCTCCTGGTCCCAGGTCCCCTCCTGCCGGCTCCGCTGCCTGAGTTCTGCTGCCGTCTGTGTGTCCCCGCTTCCAGGCTCCAGCCTGGCTGACCTACCTCAGTAGTCCTCGGGGATCAGCTGCCAGGTGGGCATCTGTAGACTCCTGATGACTTAGTAATGATGGGAGAGTTGGTAGAACTCGGGGAGCGGCTGGACGGCTACACAGGATCCCATGATGAGACGGGAAGTTTTCTCTGTCCCCCACACAGGATGTCAGGATGGGTGCATTTAACTGCTGGCCTCAGGACCAAAGAGTTCTGATCTGTTCTGTAGCAACGAAGCCACTTTTCCCGTGGACGGAATACCTGCATCCATCTGTTGTTGTGCGTTTGGCGTCCGTGTCCTGAATACCCAGTACTTTTTTTCCCCATCTGTTTATAAATGGCCAGTGACGGTCTTAACCTGTTTATGTTTAAAGAACAGACTTCATTGCTCCAGCCTGGAGTTGGGATGGGGTGTATTTATCACATGTCCCAGAGAACGCGGGGCCCTCAGTCCTCAGATTTGTCTTTCGATTGTCTCCGAGACAATGAGTGATGCAGAGCTCTCAGCCAAGGTTGAGATCCTTTGTTAGCGCGCGGTTTCTCGCGCCTGGCTTGTTTTATAGCGTGAACGATCTGATGATCCACCGGCGAGGCGACATCCATAATTTTGAATGAGAGAGCAAAGCTTGCCTCGTCGGCCCTAAGCATCGCTCCTGGTGACACGCTTAGAAGTACTTAATCGCTTGCTACCTGGAGGCAATAAACGCACCCATCTTTCTGTTCCATTGCCTCCTGTGTTTACCTTAAATATGCCCTGGGCTAGCAGAATGCCACTGACACTCCTGTCAGAGGGTCCCTTGGCTTGTGAATTACACAGCCGCCTCTCACCCTTCTTCCGGCCAAAGGTGGTTGGGCCTCCCATAGGCCCAGCGTGGGCGCCTTCTGTGTCCAGAAGCCTATTGGCTGTTGATGCTGCTTGTAAACTTTGCCGTCTGATTGGTTTTGCCAGTTCTGAGAAGGGTGACCTGTTCTTGGTTGTAACATCTCATTCTGTGCTCAGTTCTCCGCTGGAGTCCACGGTCTGTCCCGGGAGGTTAGGACCACAGGTCTCACACCCAGGCAGCCCAGCCTGCGGGAGCTACTGAGATCCTCATTGTTGGACTGATTCTTGAGACCCACCCTTTGTATCCACTCTCCCCGGCTGCACGACTTTGGACAGTTTACTAACTCTTCAGTCATTTCCTCTTGTAAAACTTGGGGATTAGGGATAATGTATGTGAAGTGCCTTGTACTGAGCGGGCCCCCCAGAAATGGTAGCTCACATGACTGTCATAGACCCTGGCATTCCAGGGAGCATGGGTCTTATTTCCCCCTGAAGCAGGACCCCAGCCCCACCCCACCTAAAATGCAGTCAGGAGGGGGGCTTAGGCCCACTAAGGCAGGGCCGGACGGGGACTCACGGGTCGGAGCCCGCCCAGGCCAGGGTCCAACCCTCCACCCTAGTTCAGAAATCTATAATTGCTTGAGATGCAAGTTTGTTAGTGTGTGAAACAGTTTTGAAGAGAACTTCTCAGCGTTTAAATCAGCCTCCGATTTCCCTTTTCCCTTCTCCTTGAATCAGCTCTGGACTGAGAAAGGAGCATTACCTGTTCTCAGCGCTCGAAACATTTGACTCCTTTCTTCTTTGTCCTTTGGCTCTTTCTTTCCTGCCCCTCCCATCCCAGGACCCTTGCCCCAGAGTCCTTAACAGACCTGTGAGCCGAGGCTTGGTCTCAGGATATGTCGAGAGTCCCACCACCCACTGGGCACATCCTGAAGGCTCCCTCATGTTCCAGAGCGGCCAGTGGAGCTCTAAGGCCTGTGCCAAAGGCTGGCTTGGCAGCCACGGGACACGCCGTCCACTGAAGACCATCTTTCTTGGGGTTTGGGAGAGTAGTTTAAGCAACTTTCTGAGACATTCCCATTTTAAGAAAGGATGCCAGACTATCTGTCAATGCTCAGGGATTGCTCCTTTCTTTAGACTACCTTTTTAAAAAAGATATTGTATCTTTTATTTGGATTTAATGAGGGCAGACATTTTAATCAGAGGTTAGTCATTTATTTTTGCAAACTATTGTTTTGATTCATCATTTATGCAGATAATTAAATGGTTCAGTTGGCACAGTGTGTCTACTTTATTAAAACAGGTAATTTTGGGGGGAAAAAAGAGAGAGATGCTGTTTTTTGGATCACTGCACAAGAATTGCTTTTATCTCCATCTCTGTGCATAGTTTCTGGTTGTGTTGCCACAAGGTCTCTCACCTTCAAGTGTTTGGTGTCCTCTCTGGTCTGGGGGGTGCTTGCCCTGGGATGATTGGGGTGTAAGCCGTTATGCCCTTTGAACTGGGAGATGAAGAAATCCTGTGCTGTTACCTTTTGGAAAGTCTCCAAGGTTTTAATTGGATTGGGGGAGAAGAGCCTACAAGTTATGAACTTTGCAGAGCAGCAGTTCTTATGCTAAAAACAGATTAATTGTAGCCCTCGCAGGGGGTGGAGTTTAAAAGTCAATTACTACTTGTCCTATTATAATTTATACACCTAGGATTTGAAAAAGTCTGTCACTTGGTGCAAAAATGAAAAGGTTACGTGTACTAGTGTGAGTATTGCCGTGACTTTTCATTTGTAAATGCTTTAGCTACACGCATCTGTATGTATGCAGCTTGTAGGTGCAGAGCTCCGATATTATTGCAGCTTAGAGCAGGGTTTCTCAGGAAGAGTAACCTTTAAGATTTCAGTCTTTAAATCCATAATGGCTTGAAACTTAGTCCTTTGTCTGGTAGTTCACTCCATTTGTAGGCACCCTGGCAGCCCCAGCTAGGGCCCTGGGGACACTCCACTCCCGGGTCACAAACCAGTAAGAGATGGCCCTTTAGGGGTCAATTTTTTAAAAACAACAAATTGCTTGCGAGGTTTGCTCTCCTTGATTTTTCCATGTTTGCATCCTGAATCAGTTCATTCACTCATTAAAAGGATTTATTTTAGGCAGACCAATTAAAACTTTGGAAGCTAATTTTTTGCTGAGCAGCGCACAGACCTCAGGAAGCACGATTTATAACAGGGCTTCCGCCCTTTTCCACCAAGAGCTGTCTGATGGCGCTGCGATCCCCAGCGCTCAGAGCACAGAACGTCGGTCCTTCGCGGGTGGGTGGCTCCTGGCCTCCATTGTTTCCTGGAGAACCCGCAAGTCTGAGAAGCCCAGCCCAGCCCGGGAGTGGCTCGCAGGATTTGTTTGCTTGCACAAACCCCACAGTTTAATTTTTTTTAATAGGAAGCTGCTGTGTAGTTTGGATATTTAAACAGTTATTAACCGAATGACAATTAACAGATTGCATAGACAGATTTTCTTTTGAAAACCTCTGAAATTGAGTACAGTTTGCAAAACTATCACGGCCTAGTAATGACAATGAATTTTGATTTCCCGGAACTGATATTAGACTCCTTATTAAACTATGTGCATCTGCTTTTAATTTACTCCAAATAATTGGAAAATGCAATGAAGCTTTCCAATTAAAGCACGGCTTTATGCTGTTTAATAATACCCCCATAATATTATAGCTTATGAAGTGACAGGTGAGTTGGTGTATGAATAAAACATAAAGGCAGCAATAAGGGACAGAAAACCGGAGACAGTTGTGGGGATTTTAAATGCTGGATGTAATTTGCATATATTAATCTCTTCTTTTCAGCCTTATCAGGCGTTCTTCAGTATTTGAAGTTAAAATAGCGTTGACAGGCGGGAGTACGCTTAGTTTTTTCAAGGATTTATTACTTGTATAATTTCTGATCTTTAATAAGCAGATATGACTGATCCTCATAGTTCTATAGAAATCGGTTAATTGTTCCAGATGGCGTGTACTGATTATGCAAAATTACTTTTCACACCATTTTTTTTGTGATGGAGTTTGGAGTAAAATTAAATTTTTTATAGCCTTCTTATCATGCTGTTTTACAGTGGTTTTTCCACAGAAGTTGAATTTAATCTACTATATTACATTGACCAGCACAGTTACTCTAATGTAGCATTTTGTGATTTGACAAAGAATAATAGAACATATTGCTCATTGTTCATTACTGTGTCCCTAATAAAAAGGAGCTCCTGTGTATAGAACATAGCTGTTATTTATGAAGAATGCCTAATTCATACAGTTAAAAATGCAAAATTGTACTATGCAGTAGTTCCTTGTAGGGAGAGAGTATCTGAGGAAAGCAAATGGAAATAGGCTTGTTGCTACAGATTTTACATGCTAGAAGAGAGGTCTTCTTTTAATGACCAGAGAGTTTAAATTGTGCTGCTGCTGCTTCTGTGAGTGGGGGAAAGAAAAGGCTAGATAATCTCATTCTATTGATATTAAGAGAGGTGTCACCGGTTGACTTGTCTTGATTTACATAATCCCAGAAGCCTTTCGTAACTGAATAGCGTTTATAAAAGGTGGTTATACTTTGGTATAAAGTATCAAAAAAAAAAAAATAAAGCCTAAAAAGCCTCAAAGATAATTAGTCTCTAACGTTTTCCAAAGCGTCAGTTTTTGCAAAGCATCTTGTGCTGGTGTCAGATCCAAGTCCAGGCTGTGCATTTTACCAGGTGACATTAATCTAAGCTTATCCTTGTCCAGGTTCTCGGATAACATTCTCTCTACAGTTCAGCTGGTAGCGGGAGACGACTCAGCAGGCGCATCCCAAAATGGGATTGTAGGCCTGTTACCGTGATGCAGGGAGAGATCCAGTTTCTTTCCTTTGGGAGAACTCCTCCCAAAAGCAGAGGGAAGGAGGACAGGTTTTTCTGTTGCATGAGAAGAATCCTGTTTGGGTGTGTAGTATTTTAAATACAGTGCAGAAAGCAGTAATGCATTTCTGTGTATATAATCTAAACTTTGACTTGTTTTCAAGGGGCCACTGTGCATATGAAACCTTATCAGGATTTGTATAGACTTGGGATGTACATTTCTGTTTCAGGTGGAGTCAAATCCCTTGTGCAGAGAGACTCACAGATCTTTCTGTGGCCCAACTGCTCCATCCAGGTAGTTCGTTTAGTTCTGTGCGTCATCACCCCTTGCCCATAGCCGTCTTCCCACAGGCCTTGAGAATGCTTCCTTGTTTGAACAGACTTGAGGTGGATTTGGATCTGTTTAAAAGGTTCAATTCCTTTCGCCCTGGGGGAATCACATGTCTTTTTTAAAAAATATATTTTTCTGCTAGCAACACTGATTGCTGATCACAATGCTCCGTCCCCGCTTCCCCACCAATCCTCGAGTAGAAGCAGGACTTTATTGATGCCTCTCTGGCAGGTTTGAGGGGACCAGACCAGCTGTGTCTGCTGAGGGTGGGACTTGGGATGCAGGGCAGGGGTGCTCTCGGGGTGTGAGCTCTCCAGAGGGCCCAGGAGAACAGATTCAGTTAGATGCCCACGTTACCATTGCCAGTATTGTGTAGATTGTACTGTTTTCTAGTCTTCAAAATATTTTCAGTTAAGTTCTACTTTGTATCTAGTCTAGTCTTGAAAGAAGTTAAATAGGAAGGTAAATATATTTGGCTGCCTACAGTACGGAATGACTAATTAGACCAAATATAAAGAAATGTAATTCAGAGCCCAGAGCACTTTCAGTAACCTGTACTAACTGAATTCTGTATTCTCTTTACCTCCAGAGTACTCAAAAAACCTGAAACCTTTCACCTGCCCTCTTTTGTAAACTCAAGATATATTTTTGTGAAAATGAAAATTATATGAAAAAGAGCATGCATAAATCAGACATGATTAAAAATATTTGTTCTAATGCAGTAATAATGTGGTAGTAATGCTTTCATCAGTATAGCTTAAGGCTACATTAAGTGGACAGACTTTATATGGATTCTCTAATTTTAATCTTCAAAATGCTATCTAATGTCTCATTAAGACTTGCATATAATGTATCTTAAGTACAGTCATTAAATATAGTTTAGGGAGATTTATGTTCAGATATTGCTTAAAGATGTTTTAATAGGCCCATTTACTCTGATGATATTAATGAGCTCTTAATACAGACTAAGCTTCTAAAACTAGTTGTAAAGACTCCAGCCTGAACACAACAACTTGAGATTAAAGCCCGGTTTGCACGAGAGCCTGCAGTTTTGCCCCACCAACACGCAGGGTCAGGGCCACCCCTCTGCGGAGCCTGGAGCTTTGGAAAAAGAGTCTCCCTTGCCTTGGTCTGGCGGCTGACCCAGACGACTCCTTCCTTCTGCCAGCCCTGAGTACAGTCCCAAACCGTGCGCTGGACACGTGCTAATCTGGCCAAATCGCCCGTCTCCAAGGTCACCTGAGCGGCGTTGATGCCCTTGGCGGTATCGCTGGGGCACGGGAGGGTTAAAGGGGCTTTGCTGTGCTTCTCCCATAAGCATCTGCCAGGTAAGGTGTGCGCAGTCTGGTGACATCATGTGAACAGCTTCGACCTGCCATAAGCAACCTGTAAAAGGTCGCACGGGTGTACTTTCATCACAGACATTCGTGGTGACTGAAATACATGTATTAAAGTGTCCTGCAAATTCAGAATTGGAAAGAAAAGCCCAGCCCACCAGGAGTCTTTATGTGTCCACTCTTGTGTATAGTCACCCCACCCCACCTGACCCCCTGCTACCAGGCCCCACTTTTAAACATGTTGAAAAAAATAAAACTCCATGTTGGTGTTTCCTTTTCTTTCAGAAAAATACTGAAAAGCATTTTTTGTTTGTTTGTTTCAATTATTTTAGGGGAGGGAAGAAAAAAAGAACCTATGAATTCAGAGACTTTTCTAATTACTAAATTGGTTTGTTATAAAAAGATAATAGCAAATTTCTTCTTTTCGTAATTGGACGTCTCTTCCCTGTAGGCTGATGCGTGCACAGCCCGTGCATGCACAATAAGTTGTGCTTTTGAAAAGCCATAACTAGCTAATAACAGCTACAGTGTCATCAGAGAGTAATGGTGTGCTGATTAGCATAATTAATGACAAATGGTGGTGCGGAATTGGTGGATTGGTTTAGCGGATGATGAATGCGGGCGAGGCCTGGGCTGGGGCCTGCCAACTAGGCCTCGCTGGCTGTCAGCCCTTCTGTTCTCGCCGAGGCAGCCCTCATTAGTCACGATGGGAGGTGCCAGTTCGTATTCTGTTTGGAGCACAGAAAACTTAATAATCCAAGCGAATGTGGCTTCCCCTCTCTCCTGTGTATTTACTCACAAAACTCTCTCCTCGCTCGTTCCCACTGTGGGCTGACCCATGAGGACACAGCTCCTTTGAGAGGCTGCCGTGATCCTAGAAGCGGGAACAAAAGGTGGTGCTGTAGAGACACACGCGTGTGGCCTGGTCCTCCCCTGACCACAGATGAATTACTCCCATTCGGAGGACTTCTGCTTGTGACTCTGTTTATCTGGGTCTTTATAAGGGGAAAAGAAATGAACTCAGTAAGCTATACATTCCGTCCTGAAATAAGACTAGCACATTTATCTTTGGCTTGATTAATCAGACCTAATTTGCATTCTCAAATGAGACTGATAAAAATGGATTTACCTTTTAACCTTTAGAGGGGGGAAAAAGTATTTCTCTGCAAGATTTCCAGGGCTATCTTTCCTTAACTGATAAGAAGCAACTCCTTTATCAATAAAGATGAAAATCCTTAATTTGCATTAGTGAATGAGACTAATTATTATATAGTTAATTAGCATCTGGAAATGAGGATTATCTTAATTACAAAGCACAATTTCCCTAATAGCTGCAAAACTGTAAGTTTGATCCGTGTGGAAATTGGTAACTATTATTATGTAATTAGTGATAACATTAATAGTACAGAGTATTTAGACATCATTTGCATATGCAAATGTAATTTACCTGAGCCAAACAAGTGGACCATTAATGATTAAAGCATGATAGAGCTGAGTGAAAGTTCTAGATAGCTGAATAGTATCCATTATGCAGAGTATCTAAATAATTGTCGTAGAGTAGACACGGACCTTTTATATTTAGATGGTCAGAATGGTTTTTGTTTTAAGAAGGATTAGGACCAGAAAGATTAAACACAAGGCTTCACTGCTTAGGGAAGTAGCTGGCCACATAGTCATCTCCTCAACTCTGCTTTCCCCATGCTTCCCAATGTGCCTTGAACCTTAGATGTTCTTTCCCTGTATATCTTAACATTTCTGGGTACTGGCTTTGTCTTTCAGCTGATGCGTACTCCTAAAGCAGTTTTACCCGCACATGAGCGTGGTGAACTGTGAAGTTGATGGTGCAGCGTACAGTTCTTAGGGGGTCTTCAGAGCTCTCTGAATTTTATCTGTGTGGCCGCAGTCTGCCCGGTGCAGAGCTGCTGCTTTGTCTACATCTCCTCTGGGGCCCAGCCGCTCCCTTTCAGGCTGTAGCAGTGTTTGCCAGAAGATGGGTGTGTGCCCGTGAGGGAGTGTGAGATGTGGGTGGCCGTTAAGATGTTTTTATTTCAACTCTAATAGCATATCAGCAGATAGTATTGTTGAGAATAAGATTAAAGCAGGTGCAGTCAACCAACAACCCCCCAAACCACCGTGGCTTCCCGTACCACCATTCGGTATGCCACTCAGGTTCCAAGCTGGGGAGTGCAGGTCGATGGGGTTCCTGCTTCATGTGTCATCTCTTCCTGGGGCCTGGGCTGAAGGAGCAGACCCATCTTCTGAGACATGCTGTTCTTGGAGCAGAGGGCAAGGGCAGGAGACCTGGAAGAGACACCCAGTGGCTCTGAAGCCTCTGCTCTGACATCAGAAGCCTTTGGACAAGACATCCAGACCAGTCAGGTCCAGGTGCGGGGTGCCTGCTCTTCCCCAGGAGACCCTGACCTCCCACCTCTCACAGGGAAGTAGGATCATACACCCAGGAACGGTGACTTTGTGGGGTTTAAAAAAAGTAGTTCAGAAAAAAAAAATTTTAATGAAGTAACATTTAATTTAAAAAAAATTTAAGTGAGTTTTCAGATGTAAAGGAAAATATAAAGTCAGTAATTATACATGGAAGAAAACAAGTGAATCTGAGACACGGGATAGTTTCCTGACGTGTGGGAAACATTGGCCTAGAGTGTCTGTTGCTTATCTTCAGCTTGGCAGGAGCTTGAATTCTCCTGGGAAGGCTGGGGAGTCGCTCAGGGATTTGCACAGCTGTTCCAGTATGGTGGAAATAGCACTGCCCTCTGGGATTTAAGGCTCATTTTGACTGCTTCCAAACCTGAGAAAGCGGCTTCCTTTGCCGGGTTCACTTTTCCCAGCTGCAGAATGAGGCTTTGGGGCCAGGTGGTCCCTGTTGCTGCTCAGCCCGCCCACTACCCCTTTGGAGCACCTGTTGAGAGCCTGCTCCTCGCAGGGGCTAGAACAGAGGTGCTCCAGAAAGTTCTGCCTCAGGGCTGGTGGGACTCAGCGGTTCCTGTAAGAACCTAAAAAACAGTTTGTTGCTAGCCAGAACAATTTATGATAGCTGTTCTGGTATCCATGTCTGATTTTTTTTTTTAATCAAAAACATATACAAACTTTTCTGATTTATAAAAGTAGAAAAATGGGAAAATATATAAGCACATACAGAAAAGCATACGGAAGAAGATAAAGATCATTCATAACCCCATTATCCAGAGAAAAAATTATTTTAAGGTATACACCATGTATTTGTTCTTAATTATTAGTTACTAAGTGTGTCTGACTCTTTGCTACCCCGTGCACTGTAGCCCGCCAGGCTCTGCTGTCCATGGGATTTCCCAGGCAAGAATACTGGAGTGGGTTGCCATTTCTTTCTCCAGGGCCTCTTCCCAACCCAGGGATCAAACCCAAGTCTCCTGCCTTGGCAGGCAGATTCTTTACCACTGAGCCACCAAGGAAGCCCCTATACACCATATATATTTATATATAAAAGTATATTTCTACCTAATTGTCCATTATGGGGTTTTTTGGTTAGATTTATTGAGGCATAATTTACATACAGTAAAATTCACCCTTAACTTTATCGTGCATTTCTTAAAATTATAATGTGTACAGTTACTGAATTTTGACAAATACCAAATCACATGATAAATGTCGTGTATCTACCACCAGAAGTAAGGTAGGGAATCTCCCCATTACCCCCCGAGTTCCCTTGTTCCTGTTTCCAGTCGCGGTGTGCACCACCCCCAAGTCCCTGGCAGTCACCCATGTGCTTCATGTACAGTCATGGACTCGTACAGTACTGTAGTTTCGTGTGTCACCTGGTGTCCTGTTTTTGAGATTCGTCCACGTTGTTGAATGTATCAGCAGCTCTTCTTTATTCCTGGGAATGTCCACTCCTTTTGACTCGTCATCTCCAGAGCCTTCCTCGGGGCTCGTTGAACAGATGCACAACTTCCCTCCTGAATCCAATGCACGTTTTCCGACCAGTCCTCGGTGGCTAGACACTTCTGTCATCTTCGCTTCTCAGAGTAGTACTTCGGTGAGCGTTCCTTTAGACAAATCTTTGTTCCTTAGGGCACGTATGCGTTTTTAAACATTTCGATGTGTAATGGCAGATTGCCCACCAAAACGGTGGAATCCCTCTACAAGTCCATGTCAGCCAAAGAGGCTTTCTTGCTCTGAAACCTTACTAACTGGCTGCTGTCTCCCAAACTCGTTATCGGTCTGAAAGTTGGGGTAGTGAGGGGCGGTTCCCTCCAGCCCTTTCCTGGCCAGCCATCCCTCTTTTCCGTTGAAGTCCAGTTTTTGCTTATTGAGCTGCAGCATCTCCTTAAAGAACAAAGTCTTTTTTTGACTCTCACCTTACTACTGCTGTTTTTCAAAGTTTGTGATTTGACCTTTAATTCTCCTTTTCCTTTTTTTGTTGTGCTTTTGCCATCACATTTTTGAAACGCCTTTTCCATCTTATCATATATTCTGGTACCTCCCTTTTTTTTAACATTTACATCTAAATTTCTTCTAGAAATTGTTCTGATATATGGTATAAGGATCTAATTATGTTGTCCTAAAATTATTTGCCTTTGTCCCAGCTCTACTACCCTGGGTCAGGAAGATCCCCTGGAGAAGGGAATGGCTACCCACTCCGGTATACTTGCCTGGAGAATTCCAAGGACAGAGGAGCCTGGCGGGTACAGCGCACAGGTTCACAAAGATTTGGACATAACTGAGTGACTAACATTTAACAGCACTACTTATTAAATCTTTTTTTTTTACCAACTCATTTGAAAATAATCTTACATTAACTTCCTGTTACCCACTATGATAGATTTTGTGGCTTATATCCTGTTTCATTGGCCTGGATGCATATTCTAATGAGTAGATCACACCACTAAGTATTATTCATGTGTGTGTTTTGATATCTTATTTATTCTTTGTAGTTGACTTTAGGAATGTTTCTGGTAATTCTAGCTCAATTTTTTATCCAGTTGAAATTTGGAATCACTTTACGGTCCAATGAAAATACTTTCAAGGTTTTGATTAATAAAATATAAAAATTACAACTTAATGTTGGGAGAATGATCATCTTTAAAGTACTTGATCGTTCCTTCTAGAAATGTAACATGAATCTCCATCCATTCAAATGTTCCTTTATATCACACAGTAAAGTATTATAGTTTTTTTCCTGATGATCTAATTCCTAGTTTTTATATTTGTTGTTATTATTGCTTTGCCCATGATGTTTTAACTGAGGATTGCTTATATGTATTTTAAAAACTACTGTTGGTTACTTTTTTTAGATTTTTTTTTTCCTTTTTAAAATGTATTTATTTATTTTGGCTGCGCTGGTCTCCATTGCTGCTAGCAGGCTTTCTTGAGTTGCAACGAGCAGGGCCTGCTCTCTGTTGCAGTTTACGGGCTCTAGAGCGTGGGCTCCGTCGTTGCAGCACACAGGTTAGGTGCTTTTTGGCATGTGGGACCTGCCCAAATCAGGGATCGAACCCGAGCCCAGGTCCCCTGCATCAGCACGCAGCTTCCTAACCACAGGACCATCAGGGAAGTCCCTACTATTGGCTTTTGAATATTCATCTTGTGACTGGCCCCCTCTCTGTTTGCTTGTTATTTCCAGTAGTTTCCAATCCATCACCTGGGTTTTCTCGGTAGACAGCAGTGCCATCTGCAGATATGATTTTGTCTCTTTGATAACATTGATACTGCATTTCTTTTTCTTGCTTTATATTATTGGCCAGAACATCAAGAACAGCAAATGATAATGGCAGTAGCTTACATTCTTATTTGGTTCCAGCCTCAGAGAGGCTGTTTCTAGTGTCCTGCAGTCAAGGCTAAGGTAGGCTAGTAATTTAGGAGAGAGAGTTTGATTATGGAATAATTCTTCCCTTTCTATATTCCTGGGTTGTTTTTTTTTTAATTCAGACACTAATTTCAATTTCTTATGAAAATAACTTCAGAAGCTATCAATGTATTATTATATTCATTCTCACTTAATTTATTGATATGAATCATTTTGATGATTATCATTTAGAAAATTATCACTGTATTTCATACTAAATCTTATTTTAGTACGGTGCATTCTTTATGGTACTAGATTTGAGCTGCTGTTATTTAAGTTAGAATTCTGATATATTTTGTATATGTGAAGTTGGATTTAATGCTTATTAAGATATTGTTTTTGTGTGACCTAAAAATTGTGTTTTTTTTCAAATATAAGTATATTTTAATTTCTTTTCTTGGGGGGAAAGAAAATGAAAAAAAAATCCCTGTAAAAACTAAATGGACTTGAAAGCATTTGGGGGAGCTAAGGGTGCTTTGGGGAAAAGGACACAATTTCAGTTTCTTTCACAAATGATAGATTTTTTTTCAATTTTATCATTTACATTTTCTTGGGGAAAAATCAGTGCTTTTCACATAAGTGTTAAAGTTGAGTAGTACAAAATTGTGCCTAAGAGTTTATTTTAATTTTAAAAGTAGTATACCCATGGTCATATATATCACTATTGGGCTTTTTTTTTTTTTTTTTGCCTTTTTTCTTAGTTATCCTTACTAAGGGCTTGTTTTATTTATCTTTCAAGCAGCCAGTTTTTAATTTTTTTTATAAAGGCATTAGGCTTTTGCGTTACCTTTCATTGTTTACTTTTATTTTTATTAGTTCCTTTTACTACTTTCTTTTGGCTTATTCTGGGATTTTTGTAGCTTCTTGGGTTGAACCATCACCTTATTCGTTTAATTCTTAATGATTTTCAGTGAAAAGTGTTCAAAGCTATATAAATATTCTTGTGTGTTACTTTGATGGCAGTCTCATATGTAGTACTCATATTTATAAATACATAATAATTTTAGTTTCGTTGCCTCTTTGACTCAAGTGGTTAGAAAACTTTTTTTGCTGAGTGATTGGGATTTTGTTGGATTAGTTTCTAATTTTATCTCATGGTGGTCAGAGAATGTGACCTCTGTAATTTTTTTCATGTGATTGGATCTTTCTCTGTCTTCTAGCACATGATCAGTTTTAGTAAATGTTCTGTTGACACTTGAGCTGTGTCTTCTTTCTGTGAGGCACACACACTCTACCATTCTTTGATCAGCTAGGAGGAATGGGTCCATATCCGCGTGCACATATACATTTGTCCATCACATTTGACCCAAGATGGTAACCCTTATTGTTTTTCAAATTTCTTCTTGTGTCATTATCATTTTAATCATTGGTTTTGTTTGTTTCAACATACTGTTATTCGGGCCACGAAGGTTTACGATTGTGTGTTTTGTTGTTGTTCAATCACTAAGTCGCGTCCAACTCTGCAACCCCATGGACTGCAGCACGCCAGGCTTCCCTGTCCTTCACCATCTCTCAGAGTTTGCTCAAACTCTTGTCCATTGAGCCAGTGATGCCATCCAACCATCTCATCCTATCTCACCCCCTATCCTCTTGGCCCTAATCTTTCCCAGCATCAGGGTCTTTTCCAGTGAGTAGACTCTTTACATCAGGTGGCTAAAGTATTGGAGCTTCAGCTTCAGAATCAGTCCTTCCAATAAATATTCAGGGTTGATTTCCTTTAGGATTGACTGGTTGGATCTCCTGGCAGTCCAAAGGATTCTCAAGAGTCTTATCTAGCACCACAGTTTGAAACCATCAGTTCTTTGGTACTTAGCCTTCTTTATGGTCCAACTCTCACATCTGCACATGACTATTGGAAAAACCATAGCTTTAACTATACAGACCTTTGTCGGCAGAGATGTCTCTGCTTTTTAATATGCTAAGTTTGTCATAACTTTTCTTCCAAGGAGCAAGCGTCTTTTAATTTCATGGCTGCAGTCACCATCCACAGTGGTTTTGGAGCCCAAGAAAATGAAATCTGTCACTGTGTCCACTGTTTCCCCACCTATTTTCCATGAAGTGATGGGACCAGATTCCATGATCTTCGTCTTTTGAATGTTCAGTTTTAAGCCAGCTTTTTCACTCTCCCCTTTCACCTTCATCAGAGGCTCTTTAGTTCCTCTTCACTTTCTGCCCTTAATGTTGTATCATCTGCGTATCTGAGGTTGTTGGTATTTCTACTGGCACTCTTGATTCCAGCTTGTGCTTCATCCAGCCCCGCATTTCGCATGATGTGTGTTTTACCTTTCATCAAAATAAAATTCCACTTTTTTTATTCCATTTGTGTTTGGGGCCTCAAGTTCTATAATGTTCTTGTCCCATATTGGCTCTCAAGTGATTTGCAAGGGCCCTGTAGCTGTGGGCTCTGTCACCCCTCCCTGTGCTCTGGCTGAGTGAGGCTTCTCAGGGTGCTGCCTACACGGGCCTTGCTTGGGGCTTCCTCCTGCCCCAGAGAGCCTTCCTGTCCCCTCCACATCTTCACCAGCCCCGTCCTGCACTCCAGCCCCAGTTGTTCGCAGAGACCATTCATCCTTGGTGATCCCTGCTGCCCTCTGGTTCCTTCTGCAAGTGCATCCAGCCCACCTTTGTACCTGTATGTGAGCACAGTCTCTCCACTGCCCTTCACATGCACGCCAGCTGCCCTGCATAGGCTTGGCCCACTCCCTGAGGACAGGACCTCTGCTCTGTGAGTCTCCCAACCCTGGCACGTGGTACCCAGTCCATCCCTGCTCAGTCTGTCTTCGCCACATAGTTCCCTTGTTACCACAGGGGCTGATTGCTGCTACTGGACTGTTTTGTTCTTAGAGTGCATCATGAAACACCAGCTATTTCACCTTTCCGAAATTACTCCAAGGCCCTTGCTCTGAAACTTTGATCACTGGCAGTGCTGCACATAAGCCATGCACATTCCATTTCAATATTCCAGTGGCACACACACAAGAACACTAGGCAGGAGGGTGTAGGGGGGAGCAGTGGCTTTGGAAACCCCCGCCGTCCAGTATCTTGCAGCCGCTCTCACTTGGACTCACAAGGCTCCCTGCACCCGTGTCAGACTAAGGCCTTGAGTATTCACGAGGCCATGTGCTCATTCAACAAGCAGTTACTCAGAAACTCCTGGCCAGGGTAGGGGGCAGGCGGTGACATTCAGCCTGGGGGCCAGGCATGGTTGATGACACATACAGTGCCTGGCAGAGCCTGGGGCCAGTGGGTGGGTGCTCAGAGTGTGGCCACCCACACAGACATTGCTGTAACCCAGTCCCAGAAATATTCAGATCAGACTGTGGGGATAAGACATGTGCATTAACTTGTGGGGATGTCACTGAAGAAGGCCCATAGCCCCACATCCACAGAGCAAGCCTGGTGGGTGGGGACAGCCCCAGAGAGCCAGGGTCCTGCTCCCTCAGGTCATGAGGCTGACAGACTTAAGCCATGAGTATTCACGAGGACATGTGCTCATTCAACAAGCAGTTACTCAGAAACCCCTGGGTAGGGCGGGGGTTGGGGGCGCGCATCCAGCCTGGGGGCCAGATATGGCTGATGAGAGCATGGCCTCCCTGGCTTCCTGTCACTAGCGTGGTTTCAGATGAGAGTAGATGTGCCCAGGCGCCTCCTCGCTAAGGCTTATCTCCACAGGAAGGCAAAGACTCATCCTTCATGGCTAAGAGTAAGGACGGCCTCTAATTGGGGCAGATTTAGGCACTTGCTACCTTTCCTGCCCAGAGACCCCAGTAATTCCTGAACCTGGAAGGGCTGACCTAGGCCCAGGAAACCCTGAGCCCCGTGGGCAGCTGTACCCAGGCTGAGATGGCTGCTGTATCGTCATTCATACGGAGAAGGGTCGGCCCTTGTTCTCCCCGGACCAGCCTTCCCACAGAGGAGCATGTGGCATGCTTCTGCTTGGTTTTAGGAATAATAATGTGCACTGAGTGGAACTGCTTTCACCACAGGGATTTATTAAACTGTTATTCCCATTTTATACATGAGGAACAGAGGTTCAGAGAGGTTAGCGGGTTTTCCCCAAGGTCACACAGTAAACCGTGACCACGCACCTGGGTGTGTCCATAGCGCCTTTCACGGAATCCTGTCACAGCTTTTGACCATCTCCTCTTGGTTTCAAGTTTCTTTTTTGTTTCCTGGACTGGACTCCGTGGGGAAGTGCTTGGCCTCGTCAGTCTTTGTACCCTCAGCGTCCTGATGTGTACAGCGACTGAGTTGATTGTGAAGGCTCTGCGGTCAAGTTACTGTCCCCCGACTCCGGCCCCACAGCACAGCAGGGGCAGAGCAGCACGGGCAGGGCGGTCACCAGGTGACGAGCACTGCAGGTTACCCGCCTCGTGCAGCGCCAGGACCCCAACCCTCCCTGGGAAAGAAGGCCTGGCTCCCAGGGAGCGGCTGGGGAAATTCCATCTCCTCTCATTAGGCAGTGTAACTGATGGCCTGCTGAGCTTGCAGTTCTGTCCAGGGACTGGTGGGCCCTCCTGTAGGCTCCCAGAGCAGCCTGGGAAGCCGGCCCCGTCGGGGTAGCACAGATGGCAAGCCCAAACGACAAAGTAAACTCCAATATGTCTTGGAGACATTGTCAGCCTGCAGCTTATTTGTCATGTCACAGCGGCCTCGTGGAGCAGGGACCCCACCCCCCAACCCCGTCCGGCTCCCTTCCTGTGTGGGGATTATTTACAGGAAACTGATTTTTAGTAGGGTTGGGGGGAAAGCACGGAGACAGCGTTTCCACAACAGACGTTGGTCGTTTTCCTTCATGTTTAGAGGCGACTAATAACAACAAGAGCAAATACCTGGCATTGATGAAGTGCTGCCCCTGTTCTGGGCGCTTTACCCAAACCGTTTCTCTACTCATGATAGCCCTAAGGGGCATGCTGCTGCTGCTAAGTCGCTTCAGTCGTGTCCAACTCTGTGCGACCCCAGAGGTGGGGCCCACCAGGCTCCCCCGTCCCTGGGATTCTCCGGGCAAGAACACTGGAGTGGGTTGCCATTCTCCAATGCGTGAAAGTGAAGTCGTGTCTGACTCCTAGCGACCCCATGGACTGCAGCCTACCAGGCTTCTCCGTCCATGGGATTTTCCAGGCAAGAGTACTATTAGAGTCCAATTCCTTTCAATTTATTACAGGAGAATTAATGCTATTGTTCATAATTCCTTTGCCAAATCTAGAAAAAAAGAAACTTCGGCGCTCAAGCAGATAAACAGCCCACCCAGGCAAAGGACTATTTTAAAAAGAGCCGGCCAGGCCTATAAAGATACAGGAGATCTTCCTGAAGTCTCTGTGCAACTCAAAGCTCTGACACTCGTAGAAGTATAAATGCTACAAACTTACGAAACATCACCTGAGAGTCGACTTGAACTTCCTCCAAACTCATCAAGTTCTGTAAATTTTAAACAGTACGCTCTTAATTTCAATTTTCTGTCTCAGCCCATTGTTCGCCATCTTCAAGAGAGACTGAAACAAAAAATCAAAACCAAGAGCTCAACATCCAAGACCCACAAAATTAAATGAGTTTAGAAGAAACCCAAGCAAACTCTCAAGTGATGCCTTGTGTCTGTAGCACTTAGGCTTCTGCGGCAGTGTCCTGGAGTGGGGCAGAGGTATCCTTAATCCCAGCTTACAGATGCAGAGATGTAAGCTCAGAGGTTAGTTAACTTACCCACAGTCACTCAGCTCTGGCAGGGTGGGTCCACAGCTACTCTTAACCTCCACACTCTAGCGTCCAGCATGTGGTGGAGGGTAAGAGGTCCCTGGCCCCTTACTGAGGGCTGGGACTGCTGGTCACTGCTGCGGGATCCTGTGGGTGCCGACCAGCTGCTCCCCTCAGCCTGAGACCAGAGACAGTAAGGCAGGGTGTCTGGGCCATCAGGTCCTCCTCCCCCAGTGACAAGGCCCCGGGGTGACAAGCCGTGGCAGGGCCAGGCGGAGATGTCTGCTCCAGCCCAGGTTGTGACCCGGCTCCTCAGTAGTGACATCTTTGCATCGCTGGAAGGGCAGGGGTCAGAGGAGGAGCAGGGGGCCTGGGGCCCAAGCCTCCCCCGGGTCGGCCCTTCACCCCAAACCATGATCAGGAGGCGGGCCATCTGGGCCTCAGTTTCCTCAGCTGTAGAAACAGAAGTGGAGGCA
This sequence comes from Bos javanicus, assembly GCF_032452875.1. Lineage (NCBI taxonomy): Eukaryota > Metazoa > Chordata > Mammalia > Artiodactyla > Bovidae > Bos > Bos javanicus. The sequence continues at coordinate 96,996,504 of NC_083878.1, forward strand.
CTAAAAGCCTTCTCAGAGAAGACAGTGGTGCTTTGAGAAAATGCCTGGCCCACAGCAGGAGCAGAAAGTGGGCGCAGTGAGGAGGGGACACCGGTGGCCCTGCTGGGGGACAACCCTGAGGGGTGGCTGTACCCACAGGCCCCGCAGTGCTCTGAGGAGGAGCCCTGGGTGCCAGGCCATGGCAGGACTCTCAGAGGGGGGTTCACACATTCTGGGGGAGCAGGGAAAAGAGTGAGAGGGGACCAGTGTAGCTCCAGGTCTGACTGCCTTCATCCCTGCCTTCCAGAGGCAGAAAGAGAAAACCCTCAGGGCCAGGCTGGGTATCCAGAATGCGTGTCCCTCGAAAGGATTTATTTATCTTTCCAATTGAGCTTTAAAGATGCCCCGGAACTCACAGCCTCTGGTCACAGGTGAGCCGTAAAAAGCCAGGTAGAATGTAAAGAGCCGATTCGGTGAACTGTGATGAGTCGAGAGCTGTGTTCCCAGTCTCTGTGTAAATTCCAGGCTGGTTGGCTGACGAGGACCACCTGGAATGTACCAGGCTCAGCAGCGATGAGTCACACGCTTTACCCTCTTACTGAGGAGGTGACGCTTGTAGGAACAGCCCGTTCCCAGCAGCCCGAGTGCACACAGAAGCAGGGGCAGCTGGTGAAAGCCTTCTTCAGGCATTCAAAACGAGGTGCCTTTTCTCCCCTTTGGAAGATGGAGGAAGGAGAGAGGTTGCCGAGTGCCCTGGTGGGTCTTCACACTGCGTGTGCCCTTACCGTGTACAGGATATGCACTAGCACGTCCGTGTGGCCGCACACACATGCAGGTGAGCACCAACACACACCCAGGGCTCCCAGATAGAGTTTGCTTTGTGCCTGCTGTTGGGTGTCGGCCTTTCAGCCAGTGGTTTATCAAGCCCAGAAGGGCTGCTCCACAGCGATCATTCTGCTCGATTCTGGGCCGCAAACGGCGGAGAAGGCAGCCCAGGCAGGGGCTCTCCTCTGGGGACACGTGCGCCCGGTCCCGGCTCCTGCCCGTGTCGTCAGCATCACCCTTCCTGCCACAATCCAGACCTGGGCTGAGGGCTCTCCAGGCCCCGAGAGGGCAAAGTGAGAGAGAGAAAACCAATGTCTTTTGTGCCATCAGGGAAGCTCTAAGCCAGGAGGCGACACGGTGAAACCAGGGGTCAGAGGCAGACGTGCGGGCCCATTGCTCTGATCTGGTGCCACCCGCCGCCCGTTAGCGCCTTGCCTCGGTCCCTCGGCAGTTTGAAACCATCTCTCTGTACCAGGGCCTTGCCCTTCTGCTTTTACTTTCAGACTTCAAAGATCCCTTTTGAAATAGTTTTTCCAGTGAAATTCCAGAGGTTTTACACATGTGTGAAAGGAGGAGTTTGGCTGTTAAAACACGTTTGCTCTGCCCTCGGTCCTCTTAACTACAAAGGTTCCGAGACCGCCCCCACTTTGTTCCCTTAAATGTTAAACCAGCTACCTCGCTGCCGCCACGTGGGGCTTCGCCCCAGCCTCTTCCTGGCGTCCCCAGACTGGTTTCTGTTCAGCTAGAGCCTCACGGGGCAAAATTGATCATTTTCTATTCTTTTTTTTTTTTATTATTACTGGAAGAATTATTTTGTGTTTGGGCGCTGTTCACAGCTCACTGCCATGAACCCTGGTCTGTGTAACCGAGACAGCTCTGGGGTCCAGTGCTGGGCAGAATGGGTGGTGGCCCTGGCTGCAGCTCACAGCACTTCCCATCTGAGAGTGGGAGTAAGTTTTCGGTGGGTGGAGTGTGGGCATGGTTGATTTTAACCCCTGCATGTCTTTAGCCCCACAGAGACCCAGTAAATAACTGGGGTGAGGGTGGATTTCTGTGTCCCTGACGCCCACCTTGTGTTTTTGGTGTCATGGGTGATTCCAGAACAGTAAACTTTGATAGGCCATCTTAAACATCTCTTCCGAATACAGTAATCAGACCACAGATGTTTTCAGGGAACGGCTCCCTGAAAGATATTCCCCAGATTTGAAAATAGCTCTTTAGCCCATAATTTCTCCCACAAAAGCCTGGCAACGTAAAAGTGAAACGTTTTGTTGAGCCTGTAGAACTAACGATTCTATAAATAAAAGTTGACATCATTTATAAAGTTTTTAAAATAAATTTTGTCATTTAAATAAATTCCTCCGTATATTACATCACCGTTCATAATAATTTTAACTGTGGGTTTTATTTATGTAAAAAAGAATTGGGCCAAGACCCAGGCTTTTGCTGATCAGGCTATTGGTGTACTTGGCCCGGGTTCCTGTTTCACCCCTTCCCATGCCCCCAGATCAGGACGTTCAAAGCAATAGTGTGAATCCAAAGACAGCCGCAAAGGGACTTCTGTGGCAGTCCAGTGGATAGGACTTGGTGCTTTTGCTGCGGGGGCCAGAGTTCTGTCCCTGGCTGGGGAACTAAGATCCGGCAAGCCACACAGTGCAGCCAGAGAAATAAAGACGGCTACGGAGCCCCAGGAGCTGCTATTGTGAAGCCTCCTCGGACTAGGAAGCTTCCTCTGCTCCAGGATATTAGGTCAGGGGTGGTATTTTCTTAAAACAGAGGCCAGTTTCGTCTGCACCGACTCCTCGGCCCTCAAGCCTGGTAATGAGGCTTCACCAACAGCCACGTCTGCCCGGAGCTCCCTCTCTAACACCCGCTTGTAAAATGCAGAAGAGACAGAAAGGCCTCTGAAAATTCTCAAGCTGCCTTTAGTCTTGGAGGTGTTCCCGGGTCCCTGCTTTCTCCGGAACCACCTCGAGAATCTGTTACTTTCTGCGAACGTCCTCACACCGCAGGGCAGTTAGGTCTTCGCCGTCACCCAGGGTCGCCCTCCGTCCCTTGGCGAGCTGTCCTCATGTGCTCAGTGCCCCGCCGTGCCCCAGGCCAGCGGTGCCCCTGCCCCACCTCCTATCCCGCTCTGTGATTGACCCTGTGCTCCGCCTCTCACCCCAGCGACGCCCCCTTCACTGTCTTAGCCCTTTTTGACTCCCCTTTCCCTTCCAGCACCAGCAGTTGGCTCTTGGTTGGGGTCAATTTTTTAATGTAAAGAAAGTTACTGCTTTTGCAGGAGAGAAGCTTGGAGTAGCTCAGTTGGGCTGCAATTCAGGTGCGGAGTATCTGATGGGCTTCCTTGCTGACCAGATGCCCCTACTCATGAAATCCCAGCGGTGCCTTAGCAAAATGAGCAGTTGCTTCACATCACGGCCTGCAGGGTTTCCGCGGATAGCAGATCCCATGAGTCCGAGCCTTGAGTACCAAGTACTGAAGGGGAGGCTGTTTCAGGGGCAAGGACAGCTCCCTCTCTGCTTCCGGTCACACCGCAGATGACCTCGGAAACAGGGTGGTGTTGCCTCTCGCCTCAGAGGGAAGAGGTGTGCTGGAGGGTCGCCCCTCGCCCCTGGCCACCTGGGCCTTACAGGCAGAACCGGTAACGCCACCTGGTGTTTTCACAACCCTCCGTGTAAATGAAGTCACAGCTTGGTTCTGGTCCAACAGCCTGGACGAGCATCAAGCTGTGAGCCCCAACCGGCGGACGCCGGTTTGCTCTCCACCAAAACCTAAACAATAAAAACAAGCAAAAGAGGTGTGCTTTCAAAGTGCATCCGTCAGAAGACGATTTGGAAACACTTTCACAATAAGAACTGAAGTCTGAAAGTGAAAGGCGCTCAGTCGTGTCCAACTCTCTGCGACTCGCATGGAGTGTATAGCTGTTCTGGCCACGGAATTCTCCAGGCCAGAATACTGGAGTGGGTAGCCTTTTCCCTTCTCCAGGGGATCTTCCCAACCAAGGGAGAAAACCCAGGTCTCCCACCTTGCAGGCGGATTCTTTACCAGCTGAGCCACCAGGGAAGCCACCCCCCTCACCCCTCCCCAAGCAGACTGTTAATGATTTGTGTCCTTGCAGTCCCCAGGGCCCTGAATTTTCTCTCACTGAAAGGCGGCCTTTGATTTTGGATTCGGAGTCTCTTCCAGGCCTCTGCTCAAATGGTTCTTCCATTGACCCAATAAATGATTACACGGCAGTCAGGAGACCCGTATCCAACACTCGACGTTGTTACCAGCCTGTTGGTCACGCTGAGCAAGCCAGTAACCCTCTCCGAGCCCAGTGTCGTCCTGGTGAAACTGGGCCAGGGTCAGCCTCATGGGCACAGGGTGGAGACCAAAGGAAATCCTGGGTATGGGGCCCAGAGGCCAGTCACGAGGCCCTGCGGGCATCCACCTGGAGCTGCTCAGACTCCAGTGAGTGCTCCCTGGCCTGGCCCATCTGTCCCTCCCCACTGGCCTAGAGCTGTGCCCACCTGCAGGGTTTCTGTTCCCCTGTGGGGTCTGGGTTTTTTTTTTTTTTTAAGTTCATGTAATATTACCCCTTCCCTGGGACTTGAAAGAAATGTATTTTTAAGAACAGGCCCCTGGTTTCCTACTGACCTGCTTTACTTCGTTTTCTTTTTTTTTTTTTTTCAATTTTATTTACTTATTTATTTTGGACTGTGGTGGGTCTTCGTTGCTACACAGGTGTTTTCTCTAGTTGTGGAGAGCAGGAGCTCCTCTCTAGTTGCCGTGTGCGGGCTTCTCGTTGCATTGGCTTCTCTTGTTGAGGAGCACTGGCTCTAGGGCATGAGAGCCGCAGTACTTGTGGCCCGTGGGCTCAGTCGTCACAGCTCCCGGGCTCTAGAGCACAGGCTCAATCGTTGTGGCTCACGGGCTTAGTTGCTCCGCAGCGTGAGGGTCTTCCTGGACCAGCGATGGAAGCCATGCCTCCCGCACTGGCAGGCGGATTCCTTTACCACTTAGTCGCTGGGGAAGCCCTGACCTGCATTTCCTGAAGATTATCTGCTTCCGGCCTGCAGTTTTTCCTCCTCCGTTATTACCTCCACAGCCCTGAAGTCCTCCCAGTGGAGACATCACTTAGGTGTATCTTTTTGAGCCCTTTGTTCCTACTGAAGTATGGGCTTTCACACTTTGTCCTGACAAAAAGATTCCTTTAAAAACTCCAGGACAGATTTTCAAGCTTCTGGAAGTCCTCACTCAAGAGAAGCCCAGAGGGGTTTAAGGAGGAAGCTTGAGTCTCAAGTGAGAGCTGAGTTCCTTGACTTCAGAGTGTGCCGAGTTCACTTTGAGTAAGGTAGACAGAGAAAAGCCTTCAGTCTGGAATCCAGAAAGACAGCCACAAGTGACGTCAATCTCTTTTTCCTGATATTGAAGGTAAAAGCTGTAGAAACCCTGAGTACTCAGAAATCTGAGTACAGAGAGATACAGAGACAGAGAAACCAAGGACTGTCCTGAGTTCCTTCTCGCTTGTGAGTTTTAGAGGCTCAGTCCACAGAGGGTCTGAACCAAAGAGACTCCCAGAGTTATATTACAGCATAACAAATAATCTCCCTTATGGATCACAGCCTTGTCGTGGCAAAGGGACCTGGGTAACCCAGTGAAGCTATGAGCCATCCAAAAGGAAATCAACCCTGAATATTCATTGGAAGGACCGATGCTGAAGCTCCTTGCAAACAGCTGACTCACTGGAAAAGACCCTGATGCTGGGAAAGACTGAAGGCAAAAGAAGAACAGGGTGGCAGAGAATGAGATGGTTACATACAATCACTGACTCAATGGACATGAGTTTGAGCAGACTCTAGGAGATGGTGAAAGACAGAGAAGCCTGGCGTGCGGCAGTCCATGGGGTGGCAAAGAGTGGGACACAACTGAACTACTGAACAACAACATACTGAATAATCCACTAGTGAACAGAGTCTCTGATTATGCTTTGGCACTGCTGTTACTTGACACCAGATTTTACAGGAGTGTCAAGAGGCCGGTCTTCTGAGCTAAATGTGGGTGACGGTGCTGCCTTCCCCTTTCGACTGGAAGCAGGGCTCTCTTGCTTCTCGCAGACATAGGACAGAGTGATCCCATCTGCCTCACAGGGTTGTGACAGCTTTCTCCAAGTGACCGCTGTGGCCAGTGCTGACCACCCCACCCCCCCGCCCCCTGACACCGTTAGTCCACACGGATAACGGAGAGCCTTGCTCGTGCAGAAAAGCTTCACGGAGCTACACCCATGAAACCCTCAGCGAAGCACTCTCTGGATCCTAGCCCAGAGAGGAGTCGCTCCTGTTGCCATTGTCTCTAGGTTCCTGAGCCGGTCTCTGGAGGTTTGGGGCTAGGCAGCTGCAGTTTTAATGAGCACCCCAGGCCATTCTGACATACCTGGAAGTCTGAGAACCTGCTGTGGGAGAGTCTGGGGCCAGCTCTGAAGACACAGTCTTTAAAGCCCTCCCCCCCTGCCTCCCCCACCCCCCACCAGTCTGGACCAGTACGTTGCCCATGAGGGTGCCCCTTGTCTTCTCGCGGGATGTCGTTTGCTCTTTAGAGAGAGGGCGTGCGTGGCCAAGAGCGTGAGCTGGTGCCCTGGGTGAGCAGCAGTGTCCTGGTGGTCGGGGTCATCTGCCTGGACTCTCCATCAGGGCTCCTATGAAAACCACTTGTGTTTCCTGCCTGGGGCGTCTGCGATCTCTTGGAGCTCACTCAGCTGCTCTGGAGGTTGCCTGCCTGTGTCCCCGAGGACCCCCTGGCACTCCCCCACATAAATCTGTGGTACCCCTCGCAGCCTCTAAACCTGGGCGAGTTCCATCAAGCCATGTTTGCTTGTGTGAGTCCGCTCCGAAACTGCCCTGACAGGGCAAAAAGAAGCCCTGCTCGCCACGCGGGACCAGCGCTTACTGCAAAACAAGGCAGGATGTGGGAGGAGGTGCCCTGGGGTCTTAGGCAATGTGGACCTGCGCTCTGGCTCTGTGGCCACCTTGCTGTGAAAATCACGAGACCCTGAGCCACGTATCTTCACCTGAAAAAGTAGGCCTTTCCACAGACAGGCCAGCAGCCTGCTGGCTTGGACCTTTCCTGTGTGTCCTTTGACTTTATCCTCGGAGTCCTCACTCCCGTTTCAGCTCCCACCAGCCGTGTTTTCAGCTGTTCCGCCTGGGCAGTCCACTGCTGCTACACTTCCTGTGATTTAATAATAATAACACAACCCCATGGGGTTGTCATGAGAAATCAGTCGACACACGGAAAGCACCCAGACCAGGGCCTGGCACAGGGCAGTTCAATTGAGATTGAACCGCCACCACCACCCTCTTTGGATTTAAAGGACTTTGGACTCAAGGTGCGTGAGGACAGTGGAGTTTAAAAGTATGAGAGAAAGAGCAGGGTCCTGTGGCTCTAGGCGACCCCCAGGTGGGGGTGAGAGATGGGGAGTGGTAGAGCCTTTCCCCAGGATTGGGAAAATGAAACAGGAAGCTCTGTCTAGGCAAGAGGGAACCAGATCCACCCTTGCTTGCTTCTCTCTCGAAGGAGGGCAGGACAGTGCCTGTGGCCTCCACCGTGGTCCCCTCGTGGGCTCAGCCACATGTAGCGAGCGATTCCCACCCACAGGCAGCACCGCAGCTCTTCAGGGATTGCTGTCTCCTATCTGTGAATCACACTGCTGGGGAGTAGTTTGCATAGATTCCCAAGTTTGTAATTAAAACAACTGAGAAACAGTTTTCACTATACATTAAAAAAAAAAAAAGCATAGCTGAACAGGAAATGTCTTTTAAGCAGATATTGTGCTGTGAGCCCCGTAGAAATATTATCTTCTCATCAGGCCAGCACGGTTATCTCAAGGCTCAAAAGAAACTAAGGGAGCATCTTTTCTCCTAACCTAGCATTTCTTTAGCGCCTGATATCATTTCACATTTAAAGGTGACAGCAATATCTTTAACATTTTTCTATTGGATTAATAACATTTAATGTTCAAAGCAATAAAGCGAAATGCTTTTGTGAGGGTTCCTTATATCAGTAGCAGAAAATTCAAGTTTAAAAACAAAAGACCACACACTCAAAGTACAACAGACGTCGAGAGCCATAAACTTAGAAGGGAGCACTGGCGTGGAGGTGGTTTCGCGGAGTCGGTGGGTGTGGGTGTGCAAGGCCTGCCCCACCTGGTGCCTGGAGGGACTTGTGCACTTGGCAGGGAGCGCTCGGCGCCCTCGCCCACTCCCCCAGCCATTCATCTCCCCCCGCCCCGGCAGCAGAATATGACAATGTTAGCATTTTTCATTTCCCTGACGTTACCATTAATAAAGCAATGATCCAAAAGGGGCTTTGCTGACTCTGTTCTTTATGCTTCCATCACTCACGACTAGATAATTTCACACAGGATCGTTTTAAAATTAAATGACGATAAAAACGCTCTGCTGTTCTGTGTTCACCAGTTCATAGAAGTCTATCAAGTCATTAATGTGTCATGACAAACTGCTCGATGGATACAAGAGTAATTAATTATTTGAATAAATAACAAGTTGAACTTGGGGCTTTGAACCACAATGACACCATGCATCCCATTAAGGGAGTCTTGGAACCTTTTCAGGGCGCCGGTCTGAAGAGTTAAAACGCAGGCCAGGGTATTTGGAAACGATGAAAAACAATTTCATAAACACAGGGTAACGTTTTAACAGGGAGAAAGCCAAAAGTGTCACGTTGCCATGCCCACATGGAGTTCATTCGGTGTTAAAAAAGTTCTCCTCTGCGGCCGTTTCAAGATACCACTTCATCAGTGATGATTTCAGGGAACAATTATACAGATTTTCATAATCACCATTAATCTCTGCATGTTTTTCAAGATAATTACAGCAATTATTATTTAGATTTCTCTTTCTATGTGCCCATTGTAGAAAGGAACAAGTGCTTATTATACCGGATAGTTCAAAGAACCTTGGATTAGAATTCTTTGTCATCTCTGCACTCATTATTTCAACTCGTGTTGCCTCTGAAAGTTCATCAGCTCTAGAAATGAGCGCAGTATGAGCAGGGCTCTATTATTAAACCTTAAGGTTGAGCTCAAACCGTGGTGAATTGTTCGTCTGTGGGACTGCTGGGTTCGGTTAGAATTACTGTCAGGTAGAGGGAGACGCCCCTGACAGATGCAGTCGGAGACGGGTGGCAGCCTCACACCCAGCTTCCGTGATCGACTTACAAAGTGAGCTCACAACCTGTATTCAGAGAGTACATTTCTGTGACATGCCCTTTAAAGGTTAATATTAAATCTGAAATCTGAGCACTTGGTGGCATTGTACTTCAGAGACACTCCCCAGTATTCCAGATGAAAGCGGGTGTCAGCCTAGGCATCAGTTTTGTCTCTGGCTGCTCCTTTTTCTGACATCACCGTGGTCCTGGGAGCTTGTCTGCCGGAGCTGAGTTTGGGGCATGTGATACATGGTTCTCATGAGAAGTTGTTTCCAGGGAAGAGCCCCTTGAACATCCCGCTGGTTGGAAAGGCGCCTCTGGGCAGGTCGATGGGCACGCCTGTGCCCCGTGCCTGCTACAGAGTGCAATTTTGTCATCTCCTGTCATTGCACACTCTCCGTGGGCACCAGCAGCCTGCCCACCTCAGCCAGAAGCTGCAGGTCTGGCTACGTGAGGGGGAGGAAGGCCAGGCCTTCGGTTTTTAACTGGGAATTCCAGTGTTTGAGAAAAATGCAAGACAGAGAAATGGTTTGATTTTTTTCCTCTCTTCAAATTAAGTTTTATTATAAAGTTATGACCTGGTTCAAAGGCACACGGCAGTGCAGTCTTACTTAAACAGGTTGGATTTCGATTGCTGCCAGACTTCCCACGTCATTTGGTCCGTTTCTGTCTGCCACTGGGCCTGGGCTTTTGGAATCACCCGGCAGCTTGGGGAGGATGAAACTTGGGGCCTTCGGGGGTGGCTGCCCCTTCGTGGCTCAGGCCATGGCTCCAGGGTGCTCATCCTGAGTTCTCCCCTGCACTCAGGGGTGCCCAGGCCCTGGTGAACGCGATCCCACTACTCAAGATCAGGACATCTGTGTGCTGTGGAGCCAGAGGATCACATTTTGTTCCATTTTCCTTTAACCTGTGGGCAATCTCTTTCCAAATCTTGAAATTTATAACGTATACCTTTCTAGCTGTGTGATGCTCTAGCCAGTTGTCTTATCATTAAAGTACTTGGGCAAATAAACAGTTAATTAACAGCTTACTCATTGATCGTGGAATCAGAAGAAAAGGAATTAGAATGTCCCTTTTCATAGAGTCCTACTAGAGAATTCTCATCTGGAAACACAGCTTCCTTCGGGAACGCCGGCCTTCCCTCGTTTTCCAGGGTTGCCACGTCCTTGCAGGCCCTGGGCTAGCAGGGAGCTCCTGATCTGGGGAAAGGCACTGGGGTGGGTTACAGGAGCAGAGTAGTACTGGGAGCAAGGCCATTGACTCCAACGAGTGACAGCTCAGGAGGTGACCCAGAGGGGTAACTTTCAGCCGGTTTAGGGGTTCACAGGCAGGAATGGGCTCTCCAGGCAGAGCACAGAGCAAGGAGCCGGGTGCATGGTAAACAGAAGGCCTGGCTTGGTCAGAAGTGGCAAACAGGTTACAGTAATTAGATCTCAAGGTGTACGGAGCCGGTGGGGGAGACTGCAAAGCTAGGTTGGGGTCAGCTTGCCAGGGCCCGGGCTAAGACCTTTGGATATCAACCTTTAAACTTGAGGAAACAATTGAAGAGTTCACAAAAAGGAATTACATGAGGAGTCCTGCACTGAAGCCAGCTCCAAAGATCCCTGGGGTGGATGTGTCTTGGCCACAAGTGTTATATCCCTGGGGCAAGTGCTCAGAAGACCCTGTGGAGACCCCCCCCACCCATCACCACTGCCCGCCCTGTGCTGGCTGCTTCACAGCCTCCACTCGGCGTACCTTCCATCCTGGTGCTCACCCTTCCTGACTGCGGCTTTCTGCTCCCATCCTTCTCTGACTGCTTCATGCCACGCAGGGAGGTGTCCCCATTTCTGCACCAGTTTTGTGGCCCTGACCTGGCCCCTCCCTTCTGGACTCCGGAGCCCTTTGCAGAGCCGGGGTGGTGACACTCATGGGGCCGTGCAGAGGCTTAATTCTTGTTCAGTCACCAAGTTGTGTCCGACTCTTTGCCACCCCAGGGACTGCAGCACCCGAGGCTTCCCTGTTCCTTACCACCTCCCAAAGTTTGCCCAAATTCATGTCCATTCAATCGGTGATACCATCCAACTATGGATGCATGTGTAAGTGTCCCTGACGCTGTCCCCTGGACAGGTACCCCAGGGCAATGCTCCCCTGAGCATGGGTCAGTGCTGGACAACCTGGATACCTTCTCTCTGCCCTTTAACCCCAGGAGAGGGGAGGCCTCTGGTCCAGAACTTACTATAACCCTTCGTAATTGTTGCTTTTGAGGCTTTTTGCATAGAATCTAGAGGAAGGGTAGAGACATCAGCTGTTACCTACAGTGGGCCAGCCTGGGTGGATTTCGTCCATTGTTTCTTCTGAAGCTTAAATCCAGGTCTCCAATCACCAATGCGTATTTAATACTTAGGGTGATTCTTACCGTTTGTGAGACTGAAGAAGGTCAAGGCTGGGGCAGATTTTTGACATCATCTCGTGGCCCAAGGCTGTGCAGACCTAGCTGCACACTGCAGCCACCTGGGAGCTTTGAAGACTGACTGATGCCTCAGTCCCCCTCCTCAGACCAAGTAAAGCAGAACCTCCCAGGGAGAAACAGCAGCAGCAGCAGCAATTTTTGAAAGTTGCCAGGTGAGCACCAGCCAGGTGGCTGATGTAGCCCAAGCTGCTCACTCACTCAGATGAGGATGCTGAGACCAGACTGGCCCCATGTGGGCCCCCTGGCTCCACGGCCAGTTCTCTTCACTGTTATTTATTCTTGGTGTATCGTATCAGGAGGTCTGTGATGTGGGTGTGACTCGGCCGTGGTGAAGTTTTGCTGGTTGAAGTGCTGTTTGCCAGGTTTCTTCACCGTGAAGTTTCTGTTTTTCCTTTTGTAATTAACGCATACGTTGTGGGAAATACTTCAGACTATGTAAACAGCTCATTCCAAATCAGATTTTCACCTCCTAGTTTTAGCATCTGTTGATTTTGTCGCTCCATCCTTCCTTCAGTATTTCTTAGTTGGCATTTTATAATAAAGAAGAGTTTTCTCTTATCCCCAGTTTGTGTATATTGATGTGGACTAATGGATTTGTATTCATTCTTACCATTATTTATTTTGAAGCTCATCACTGTGAAGGGAGGCCCGACCTTCTGCTGCTTTCCCCTCGTTCTTTGAGAAAGTCTTTACTTTCTGGTACAACAAGATGTTGCGTGTTCCTTCCCTGCCCAGCACTCAATCGGCCACTTCTCCAAAGAGCCCCATTTCTTTTAGAGAAGAATCCTGGAATCCCAAATCGGGGCACTGGGCATTCTCATCACTTTCAAGGCGCCACTGCTTCTCTGGCCCCAGGAGATAGAAGTGTATTACATGTGTGTGTGTTGGGGCACATACACATACATGTAAATGTGTGTATGTATATACATATACATATCTACATGTGTTCACCTCTGTAGCTGATTTTCTTCTTTTGAAGTATAGTTGATTTACAGTGGTGTGCTAATTTCTGCTGTACAGCAGAGTGACTCAGTTCAGTTGCTCAGTCGTATCCAACTCTTTGCAACCCTATGGACTGCCGCATGCCAGGCTTCTCTGTTCATCACCAACTCCTGGAGCTTACTCAAAATCATGTCCATCAAGTCAGTGATGCCATCCAACCATCTCATCCTGTGTCGTCCCCTTCTCCTCCTGCCTTCAATTCTTTCTTAGCATCAGGGTCTTTTCCAGTGAGTCAGTTCTTCACATCAGGTGGTGAAAGTACTGGAGCTTCAGCCTCAGCATCAGTCCTTCCAATGAATATTCAGGACTGACTTGGTTATACACATGTATCCATTCTTTTTTTTTTTTTTTGATACTGTTTCCCACTATGGTTTATACAAGGAGATTGGATATAGTTCCCGTGCTGTACGGCAGGACCTTGTTGTTTATCCGTTCTAAGCGCAGTAGTCTGCATCTAGTAACCCGGAACTCCCAGTCCATCCCTCTTGCCCTCCCTCTCCCGCTTGGCAACCACAAGTCTGTTCTGTATATGGTGGAATACTGTGTTCAGTCACTCAGTCGTGTCCAGCTCTTTGTGATGGCAAGGACTGTAGCTCGCCAGGCTCCCCTGTCCATGGAATTTTCCAGGCAAGACTACTGGAGCAGGTTGCCATTTCCTCCTCCAGGATACCTTCCCAACCCAGGGATCAAACCCATGTCTCTTGCATCTCTTGCATTGGCAGGCAGATTCTTTACCACTGTGCCACCTGGGAAACCCACAATGGAATACCAGTCAGCCATAAAAAAGAATGGAATGTTGCCATTTGCAGCAACATGGATGCAACTAGAGATTATCATACTAAGTAAAGTAAGTCAGACAGAGAAAGATAAATACCGTATGACTTCACTTATAAGTGGAATCTAGAATGTGGCACAAACGAACCTATCTGCAAAGCCAAAGTATACCCATAGACACGTATCTGCTTATTAAAACCAGGTTCCTGCTGACACATCTACTTTCAGAGTACATTCTCGTCTTCTTCCCGTCATTTTGCCAACTTCTCTGCCGCAGCCTGCACATTAACAGTCAGCATCCGTCAGTGTTCCATCCTGGGCCCACCTGTCCTCAGTTATCACGATGCAGGTAACAGCCAAACACTCCCTTAGGTCTCCTTCCTGTACTTGTATCCGGGCAGTCCTCACCAACCAGCCTTGCACTCCTGGTGCTTGTTTCCGCACCATGTTGGCCAGTGTCTTCCCTTGGATGTCTCACAAGCCCTTCAGACTTCACACATCCAAAATGGGACCCTCCAGCTCGCCCTGCACTTCCCGTCCCCGCCCCCACATCCATGCCCAGCACCCTTTCTCCCAACTGTTTGAACCTCAGAACACCTCAGAAGCACCCTTGACTCCTCTGCCCTTGCTCCTCCATAGCCCATCGCCGCATCTCTTGATTGTGCCATCTAAATATCCCTCCCCCTGTCCCCTCCCCTCTGTTCTCACTGTCACAGTCCTAGCCCAGGCCCCCAGCATCCCGTGATTTGCTGTCAGAACCTCCTCCAGGTTGCCCCACCTCCAGCCTTACTCTCATCGCAGCATGGGAGACATCCCTAAAATATAAACATGATAGGTCCTTTCCAGCTCAGAACCCTTCAGTGCTTTCCCAGGGGCCTCACGGGGACATTCAGGCCACTGTAGATGGCAGTCAAGGCTCCTTGTGAGCTGGCCCTCCATTGTCTCCACCCTTTTTTCGGTGCAGCTGTAACAAAGACTGGGATAGATCTGTAGCCACCCCAACACAAGTTCTCTGACAGGTGGAAAAAACAAACTGCAGAACAGTCAGTTATGCTGTAATGCTATTTTTGTTAAAAAACACCAATGAAAAAGGAAAAAGTGAAAGTGTTAGTCGCTTCAGTCATGAAGTCTTTGCCTGGACTGTAGCTTGCTAGGCTCCTCTGTCCATGGAATTCTCCAGGCAAGAACACTGGTGTAGGTAGCCATTCCCTTCTCCAGGGGATCTTCCTGACCCAGGAATTAAACCTGGGTCTCCTGCATTAGCAGGCAGATTCTTTACTGTCTGAGCCACCAGAGAAGCCTATACCCAAAAAAATGCTACATTTCTTCTTGACTTGCAAGCTAATAGGCAAACACAGGAAATGGAGGGACTGCAGGGGCCGTATGCAGACCACTACCCCGGCTGCCCCAGAGGACAGGGCTCTGCAGTCAAGGGGCACTTTCACGTAACTGGACTATTGGAATTGTTTCTTTAGAAAACATTCATTTATTGAGAGGTTGAGAAAAAGAAAACTTAAAAATATGTATGAGTTGGTTTTGAGACAGTGGGAAGAGCCCTGGAGAACAAAGTTCATCTCCAGCGCTGGGTCCGACCCTGCCAGGTCTGTCCCGTCCCCGTCAAGGCTTGGCCTCAGTCACAGGACAGTGGCTGTGGGTTGACCGGCTTGGTTTAGACCTCGCCCACCTCCCTGAGTAACATGCTTGCCCCTGGTGGCAGTACCCCTGGGCTGGCCCCTCGGTTCTGCCTCTTGTTCTGCACTCACAGAGGCCCTTGTGTTGCTCTCCAGCTCATGGAGGAGATTTTGTGTGTGTACACTGGGGAAGCAGGTGTGAACACATGGTGATAGTGACCCGCCCGGGAGCCCCTCAACAAGCCACAGGGGCAGGTGTCGCTTAACTGGATTTTATCTTTACTTTGAGGGAAATGCAGTTGGTCCCTGCCCCAAGCCTTGAAGTACTTACAGAGTTTTATACTTCCCTGGTGGCTCAGACAGTAAAGCGTCTGCCTCCAGTGCAGGAGATCCGGGTTCAATCCCTGGGTCCGGAAGATCTCCTGGAGAAGGAAATGGCAACCCACTCCAGTATTCTTGCCTGGAAAATCCCATGGATGGAGGAGCCTGGTAGGCTACGGTCCATGGGGTCGCAAAGAGTCGGACACGACTAAGCAACTTCACTTTTCACTTTCTGCAGCCGAGTGAGGGTGTTCTCCTTCATGTATTTCGAGGGCGTGGTGGGCGTGGCAGCCACCCATGGCCCAGCTGCATGGGCTCCCACCGCCCAGCAGAGACCCTCGAGGGTCCTCCTGCACAGGCCTCCTCCTGCACAGCCCCTGGGGCCCTCTGGGGTGCTTCTTGGAATGGTGGGGCAAGAGGGCTGGAGGGCCCCCAGACTCCTCCTAGGATGTGGGGATGCAGGAAAGTGAAGCAGGCTATAGGACTGAAGTGACAGTTATCGTCAGGTGCTGTGCATTTGGAAGGTAGGGGCAGAGATATGGGGGGACTTCCTAATTACCCACACAAAATAGAACCTCAGAGACCATTCATTTGTGGTGTGAAGGCATCTTTATTTGAAAAGTGCCGTATTTCTGCCTCAGTTCAGTTCAGTCGCTCAGTCGTGTCCGACTCTTTGCAACCCCATGATTCACAGCACGCCAGGCCTCCCTGTCCATCACCAACTCCCGGAGTTTGCTCAAACTCATGTCCATCGAGTCGGTGATACCATTCAGCCATCTCATCCTCTGTCGTCCCCTTCTCCTCCTGCCCCCAACCCCTCCCAGCATAAGGGTCTTTTCCAGTGAGTCAACTCTTCACATGAGGTGGCCAAAGTATTGGAGTTTCAGCTTTAGCATCAGTCCTTCCAATGAACGCCCATGACTGATCTCCTTTAGGATGGACTGGTTGGATCTCCTTGCAGCCCAAGGGACTCTCAAAAGTCTTCTCCAACACCATGGTTCAGAAGCATCAATTCTTCGGCGCTCAGCTTTCTTCACAGTTCAACTCTGACATCCATACATGACCATTGGAAAAACCATAGCCTTGACTAGACGGACCTTTGTTGGCAAAGTAATGTCTCTGCTTTTCAATATGCTGTCTAGGTTGGTCATAACTTTCCTTCCAAGGAGTAAGCGTCTTTTAATTTCATGGCTGCAGTCACCATCTGCAGTGATTTTGGAGCCCCCCAAAATAAAGTCAACCACTGTTTCCACTGTTTCCCCATCTATTTCCCATGCAGTGGTGGGACCAGATGCCATGATCTTCGTTTTCTGAATGTTGAGCTTTAAGCCAACTTTTTCACTCTCCTCTCTCACTTTCATCAAGAGGCTTTTTAGTTCCTCTTCACTTTCTGCCATAAGGGTGATGTCATCTGCATATCTGACGTTATTGATATTTCTCCCGGCAATCTTGATTCTAGTTTGTGCTTTCTCCAGCCCAGCATTTCTCATGATGTACTCTGCATATAAGTTAAATAAGCAGGGTGACAATATACAGCCTTGACGTACTCCTTTTCCTATTTGGAACTAGTCTGTTGTTCCATGTCCAGTTCTAACTGTTGCTTTCTGCCTAACCTGGTAAAATTAGCCTCCTGACACCCAGGGGCAGTTTTGTTCTCTTGGCGTTGGGGGCTCTTTTCCAGGGGACGTTTAGCATCTGGACCAGCATGGGCCTTGCTCTCACAGGTGAGCTTGACCTGTGACTGTAGGGACGGCAGACACCAGGAGAGCCGAGGTCGGGGCACCCAGGGAGGCCGTCCCGGGCAGGCTTTGCCTCTGCACCCCCAAAAGCCTTTGGCCTCAGATTACGTAATTGAATGTGGATGCAGTTGTGTTTTTATGTAAAAGCAGAGAGAAAGAAAGGTCTATCTTAGATGGCTTTTCCATCTAGTGCAGGGCTGTTGATAGTTACTGAGGACTTAGTTTATACCTGGGGCTTTACATTTTTAACCTCATTTAAACTTTGCAGCCGTCCAGGTATGACTTCCTTCCTTCTGCAGTCAAGAAGCAGGCTCAGAGAGATGACATGCTTGTCCTGAGTCAGAGGTGTGGGCAAGGGGGTGCCTGCCACAGGCCCCCAGCCTCTTCCCAGCAGTGTACTGCGGACCAGGCGTGCCCGTCCCCCTCCACGAGGACAGTTGCCTCCTTCCTCCCACGGAGCCGCGTCATGCATGGGACTTGGGAGGCTCTGGTTGTGGCCGATAAAGCAGTGCTTTTGGCTTACAAGTAACGTGGCTAAACTGATTACTATGGGGATCCAGAAGGAAGCTGTTGGCCTTGTGTAAACTCAATTGGAATGTCACCTAGCAGACAGCTCTGGGGCGTCCACAAATATCTTCCAAGGAATTTCCCCAAAGTGAAATCAGAGAAAGCAGACCGGGCTTGGCCGTTTTGGTTTGCAAATGAGTTTTGAGAAATGGCCCTGAGATCTTGAGTTGTTGGCATTTTCCCATCACAGACTGTAAAGGACTTTTGAAATGCCCTAGGAAAGGGGGAAAGAAAGGGCCGGGTTGCTGATTACTTACAGCTCTGAGCCCCAAGCAGGTACACGGAATTAAAGGCCTCCCACCCTTCCAGCTGCATGTAATTTTATTGTGAAAATGACTGCCTGCCAGTAAGTCACGTTGTTCACCCTCATCTCTGCGAGGACTTCTGAGGAAGCACAACTGAGCTCACTTAACACCACTTGGCCGCTGTAAGCAGATGACAGTTGAGATGCTGGTGGTGGAGTCTTTTTAAAAATTTTACATTTTCGCCATTGTTGTTCAGTCTCTTAAGTCGTGTCCGACTCTGCGACCCCCTGGACTGCAGCATGACAGGCTTCCCTGTCATTTACCATCTCCTGGAGTTTGCTCAAATTCATGTCCATAGAGTTGGTGATGGCCTCCAACCATCTCGTCCCCTGTCGCCCGCTTCTCCTCCTGCCTTCAGTCTTTCCCAGCATGAGGGTCACATTTTAACCTATGACTTTATGAATCTCTGGATCGAGTGTGCTGGAAGTAATTCATGTGTCAGTTGGAGTATTTCCTCTTTGAGGAAGGCATCAGCTGGTCCTGGGCCCGGTGCCTTTGGGAGCTGGTCAGCAGTGGGTTTGTGTTGAGCCTGCAGAAGTCCAAAGGTATGTGTGTGCGGAGGCGAGAATGAAGGGAAGGCACCGAGGGATTGCCTTGGCAAGTAAAATTATAGTTCCCATACACAGGAGCTACGGCCCTCTCTTGTTGCCAGGCAGAGTTCCCGCAGATTCATGGCAGAGGTGTCTGTGCAAACGAATCCAATTTATGTCCAAACAGAAATGACATGCAAATCGGACTTCTTCCCCCAAGGAAAGCAAAGGCAGGTAGCACGGTCAGTTGGGAAAAAAATAAATAAATAACTGCCCCCCCCCACCTCCTTTCCTTCTTTAGAAGAGGGAGTGGTATTAATATAGTAGCAGATTAGAGCTTTATTTGTTTAAACCTTGCAGATTCTGTAAGCATTCACAATCCTCTTGACTTGTAGTGCCTGATTGTAAAAAGAACAGTTGAATGAGCTCATTGTTTCCTGGTTTTTTTTCTGTAATGTATTTTACAAACACTCCGGTGACAGGCCTGACACGCTGATTTCTATGTAGTCGCACTTCAGTTTGGGATTACAGCATTAATAACAGAGTTCCATGCATCATGCCATTTTTAAGCATGATCGTTATGATAAAGGGCATATACTTAATTACAGGCCTGCTTAATTACAGCTCTGTTGAAGCTCGTTTGTTTAGGAGAATGCTAATTGCGCTACGGAGCCCACGGCACATCCTTGCTTTCATCTGCTGTGTGCCGCTCGGTGCCGAGGATCAGGGTTTTGTTAAAACTGCCACCAAAAGTAAAATTGAAAAAGAGAAAAAGGGGGAGGGGGGAAGGAAGAAGACGAAGAGAGCACTCGTCCTAGTCCTGAAAGGTGGCCTGCCTGGCGCGGGGCTGTGGGCCTGCACAGAAGCCCCTCCTGGGGCAGATGCCCTGTGGTCCCCGCTTTACAGGCAGGGCGGCCAAGGCCCAGAGGGGTGAGATGGCCACACATCTGCTGCACATCCTCCCTGCCACAGCCATGGCATTGCCACTGCCAGCTGGGCACCTGGGCTCAAATCCTGGCCCCATCAAACTCCCTAATGCCTCAGCCTTGGGTTCCTTAAACGTTAACTTGCCCGTGACTATCGTGGAGGACGTTATTTGGTGCACGTTGGCTCTCTTGGGTGTGGTCAGTAAATGTGGTTTCCTTTCCTTCACACTCTCTCTGGCCTAGAGTTGGGCAGGGGAGAAGTTCTGCTACATCCAAGGTTTCAGGGGGTCACGGGACTGGGACAATGGATTGCTCTGGGCCCCGGAAGCTCCACCTTCAGTGCCAGTGAAGAAAGGACAGACCTCTGTGTCCTGCCTCTGGGTTGTGCCCATGGATCGGTCAGGCTGTGTTCATGTGAGAGCCTTGTGCAAGCCCAGGCTGCCTGGGAGGCCTGGTGAGGGGGGGAACGAACATGTACCCCCTGAGCGGTGGCTCTGTGGGAGCTGCCCCTGCTCACGGCTCCCCCTCAGCCCCTCCACCGCGTGTCACTCTCACTGGGACTCGGCAGTGGTTGAAGGCTGGGGGAGGAGTGGGATGAGGACAGAGCACCAGAGCACGGTGAGGAAGACACGTGCTCCCCCATGAGGAGCACGGACGATGATTTATGAGATCTTTTGGAACATGTAAAAAATGAGCACCATTGATTTTAAGAATTATGTCTCACAAGCCTCTGGATATCTTAAAATGTGGAAAAGCTGCCCAGATAGGGAGAATAGAGATGGATGTCCTGGAATTAGAAGGGGATGTAGCAGTCCCACAGATCAGCTTTTCTACCGATACACAAGATCCCTCTCTAACCCCCTGACAAGTGGCCGTGTGTCTGGAACTTTCTCAGCCAGTGCTGTGCCCTTCCTTCCGGCTTCTCCAGAGGAGGACAAGGTCTCCCCCGGAAATCGTGCCCTGACGCCAGCCCCTCTTCTTGTGACAGCTCTCAGAACACGTGCAGACGCTTGACCATGTTCACCTCCAAGGCTTCTCTTATCTGGTGATGGTGGTTGTTCAGTCACTCAGTCATATCCGACTCTGTGCGACCCCATAGACTGTAGCCCACCAGGTTCCTCTGCCCATGGGATTTCCCAGGCAAGAATACTGGAGTGGGTTGCCATTTCCTTCTCCAGGGCCTCTTCCCGACCCAGGAATCAAACCTGCGTCTCCCGCATTGCTGGGCAGGTTCTTTACTGCTGAGCCACCAGGGAAGCCCCTCTTCTGTCTGGACCAGAACCCATCTAGCTGCACTTCTTCTCGCATGCGGGACACTGGGCTCTTGGGTGCCAGGTATGGTCAGGCCTCCCTACAGCAGCAGATCTGATGACTTCCTCTCCTTCCCTCCTGTGGGCTGGCCTCAGGTCCCTCACCAAGCTGTCCAGGACAGTGGTCTTGAGAGTGCAATCCCAGCATGGAACCCCTCCGTTGAGCCCAGAACAGACCAAGGTGGTGATTCCCCCACCCTGGCATGGGGACGGCTGTGCTGTCGCGTACAATGGCAGCTCCCAACTTCTAAACAGCCAGGTCACATTGTTGACTTGTTCCACTACAGACAAGTGTTTTTTTGTGTCTTCTGCTGTTATTCCAGCGTGAACATCTCTTTCATTCCATCTGACGCAGTTGGCATTTTGGACCCAAGGTACAGGACTTAACACTGACCTTTAACAAATTCCATCTATTAAATTTAGCCCATGACCCTGACTTCTTGAGATCTCTATTGGATTTCTCTCCCTTATCCAGTCTGTGGGCTGTCCCCATCGGCCGCATATCAGATATGCCTACTCTGCGTGCCTTCACTGAAGTAATTGATAACGCCCTGGGCACCCTCCAGAGAGGTTGCTTGAGGTCAGTGTCAATCTATTAATCAGCTTCTTGAACATCTAGTCCAACCAGTTATGGATTCTCCTACCCTTAACATTGTCCAACCGTACTTATCTGTCTTGTCTGTTCAGATAACGTGAGAAATTTGTCAAATGCTTTGCTCAAATCTGCCTTCTTTCAGCCTACCATAATCTTGGCTATGCTAGGTTTTTTTTTTTTTTAATAAATGAAACTTGGTTGGCAGATCATCTGTTCAGCAGACTCTCAGCGGCTCCTGGGGACCTGGCTCCCCTTTTCAGGGAGTCCGAGCATGTCACCCCAGAGGCTGTTCCTTTTGAGGCAGCGCCTGCCCATTCAGCAGCTTCTGCCCCCAGGACCCCGTGGATTCACTCTCGTTTCCTCCAAGACTGTTAGAGTCTGTTCTCTAGAAGAATGCAAGGAGTATCTGGCTCTGCCCATCTTCCCATCCTGAACTCTTAAGATGAGGTGGAAACTTATCCCCAGATTCTCATCTCTCTCTCCCTCCCCAGACGGCTCCCCTCAAGGTGGGATTAGGTCCGCGTGGTTCTCCACAGCAGCCCCTCTGCTGCTCAACCCCATCAGGAGGCCATCACCCCACTGTGCTAAGGGCCACCCTCACACTGCCTCTTGCTTCTCAGTCTTGGGAATGCATCCTCCCTTCTCCCCAGAGGTATCCCAGCCTGGAGCCCCGTTACAGGGAATGCTGAGCTCCCCAGGCACCCCCTGTGCTGGGATAGGAACACAGAGCTGACTCAGATGTGGACAGTCAGAGGCCCATGGCCAGCAGAGGAGACGCGGCCCTAGCCAGGCACCCATTGGGGCAGGCAGGACTTCAGGGACAGCGTCCTGCAAGAGGACATGCTGAGCTGACCCCAGAGGGATGGTGGAGGGACGGGGGTGGACATAGGGTGAAGGGGGGGAAGGGAGCACCCCTCCTTGGCAATTCCTGTCCCTTCCCTTTGGGTGCAGCTGTGACTCCAGCCTCGTGTCTCTCACTCCTGCCCAGTGCTCCCCAGGACTCTCATTTCCTGTAGTAATCCGGCCCTTGCAGGTCAGCGTACCACATTTTCAGAACACAAGTTCACAGAACAGACATTGACATTTTGATGGAAACAGATGTCACCAGTGAGAAGGGCAATCTTCATCATATCTTTCCAGAACCTCCAGACACTATGATGGGCAGAAAGCCCAGTGAATGACCAGACAGGGTTCCCAGCCCAGGAATGCAGCCAGGGCAGGTGACCACAGGGGCTTTGAGAGTTTGAGGGACAGGTAAAGTAGGCTGTGGTTCCCAGCATCTGACAT
This sequence comes from Bos javanicus, assembly GCF_032452875.1. Taxonomy (NCBI): domain Eukaryota; kingdom Metazoa; phylum Chordata; class Mammalia; order Artiodactyla; family Bovidae; genus Bos; species Bos javanicus. The sequence goes on from NC_083878.1 coordinate 97,018,958, forward strand.
GGGGTGCAGGATGTGGGCGGTGGCTTCATGACGAGGGGACTGACTATGGAGGGAAGTGTGGGTCCAGAGGACAGTGGTGGGTGTGACTTGGGGCTGTTGGCGCACATAGTCACCTCCTGGCCCGTAGGTCTGTTGGAAAAGAGCTGGCCAAAGGCCAGCTAGACACTTGGCGAGCATGTAGTATTATCAAAACCATGAAAGGCCCTGGTGTGGAAGAAGCAGGTTTGCTGTCAGAAATAGCAAGTATCCCTCATAGGAGGGCCAGAGACTAGAGTCACTGCTTCCACCTATGTGGCCCCTGACCACCTGTCTGCGAGTGATCAGAAATGCTGCCAGTGCTGCATGCCCACTGGCCTGCATCAGGAAGCAGCCAGGGTCAGAGTGCCACGTGAGGTGAGCCTTGACTTCCAGCCACGGTGGATGGACGATGGCAACTGCGGGGAAGGGAGCTTGGCCCTTCCCTTGGGTTCTGAGTGGGCCTTGTCCTGTCTATTCTAGAAGGCATCGCAGCCTTTCAGGGATCATCTGTTAAGGGCTGTATTTTCCAGCTGTGAATGCGCATGCATGGCTGTGTCACTTCAGTCATGTCCGGCTCTTTGTGACCCCATGGACTGTAGCCCACCAGGCTCCTCCATCCATGGGATTCTCCAGGCAAGAATCTTGGAGTGGGTTGCCATTTCCTTCTCCATGCATGTAGAATGCGTGTAGGTGCTCACATTTCCTTAGTATATTTGTGTATATGACATACTGCTTAAGGTGACAGTGGGCTCCCTGCTCCTTCCTGGGGAGGTGTCACACTGTCCCCAGTGCTTAGCTGGGTCTCCAGGCAGGGAGGGCAGGTCCCCGGGGCCTCTGTGATGCAAGGTCTCTGACCACAGATGTCTCTGTCCGAGCCCCATGGCCCACGCAGCCCAGGAAAGGAGGGGGTGTCCCGTGCCGTAGTAGGGCCGGCTGCGGGGAGCTGGCGCGAGGTCCACCCCCGGCTAATCCAGGGTAGCCGGCCGAGCTAGTTCCTTTTCATACTTCCCAGAGAAGGTCCATTTTCTCCCTCCCCAGAAATGATGGAAGTAGCTTAAAATGAGACATTTGGCTCATCTTGTTGATCAGAGAGGATTTGTCCCAGAATTCTTTTCTTACTTCCTGTTCTTCTTTCTGCTTCTGCGACTCTCTATTTCTTAGGACTAAAAAAAAGAAAAACCATTGTCCACCACCAGTGTCCCAGACAAGGCCCTCCAACCCCAAGACGACAGGGAAAGTGGGGACCTTCATTCCTAGGGAACTAACTCATCACTCCACATCTTTCCGTAACCACAACTGACCAGAAAACCGTGAGGCCCCCCATGCCGTGCCTGTGGCTGGGACTAGCGAGGCCAGTTTGGCCCCTGCTCGGGGCTGATGGGGACGCTGGACCCCGGGAGAAGCCCCTGCCCATCTCCCAAGCCTGTGGCTGCCCAGCCTTCACACTAGGAGCGCCTGTGTCACGCTCTGTCCAGGGTGACCTGTTTCCCTGGGTGCCAGGGTTTCCACATGGACGTAGGAATCCCTCATCCCAGGAGAAGAGGGGCAGCCCCAGGTCATGACTTGGTGGCGATGATGACCTGGGGACACTGTGGATGCAGGGCGGCGGGAAAGAACCTGAACCCCTGACCCCTGCCTTCCCTGTTTTCCCTTTTGGGGGCCCATTCCCACCGCTTCTGTGTCCTCTGAACACTGAGCAGACAGTTGAGCCTCCATGCAGCCCTAAAAGACCAGGAGCCAGCAGTGGTGGCTGCATAGGCCCACCTGCCGAGCTCACATGGACAGCTCACACCAACTCCTACACAGGCCGCACTGCCCTCCTTTTAAACCCAAGCACACCCAAGGTCGTGGCCAGGGTTCAACCCAATCTTTTTGACTCCAGAACCACTCTTTCCCCCCAAACCTGGACCTTTCCTGTGAGCCTGACAGCCTGGCTGTGATCAGGACTCGGCCAGGAGGGCACCTCATGAACACACTCACTGCCCGCCTCCACCCCGAGCCCCCAGCCTTGTCCCTTCCACCCTGTGAGCCTCTGTCCTGCTCCCAGCCCCTCAGTAGCTCCCCCCACTCACAGCTGGGACCCTGGGTGGGCTCCGGACTGTCCTTGCTCTCACAGTTCCTGTCTGTACTTCCCTCTGGGTGTCTGCCTCGCTCACCAGGTGTGTGTCCTGGGAGCACGGATGGTACCTGGGCACACGTCGCCCTCGGCCCCACTCACCTGTGCACGTGTCAGCCGGCTCCAGCCCCTGACCGCCCTGTACTGTCCGTGTCAATAGCTCAAGTTACTGAACGTCAGTGGATCTGCAATGCCATTTATTTTCACTTTTTTTTCCCCCTTTTCTTTTGCAGCCATGGATGGTGTGCCTTTTATGATTTCAGAGAAGTTTTCTTGTGTTCCAGAAAGTGTAAGTTTCTTGCATGATTGCCCTCCCCCTCAGCTCCCTCCACCCCTAGCCTAAGCCCTTCTCTTCACAGCGCTGCAGGGCCATCTTGGCAGCCCCCAAACCCCTCCCTTGCCAGAATCATCCATCGCTACCTTTGTGCCTCACCCCCCACCACCGGAAGCTCAAGAGCAGGACTCTGTAGCTGTGCCTAGAAGGTTCTTGATAAGTGAGAGAAAAGAAAGGATAAGGGTGGGGAGGGAGCAAGACAGACGAACAGACACACTCAGACGCAACCACAGCCGAGGCTTCTTGATTCAGCTGTGATGGTGAATTGTTCTGAACCTCGCTGGCTGTAAATGTTCCTGGTTTCCAAGCTCACCTTGTTAATTTCTGCTCTTTTTTATTTAACATTGACAACGTTCAGCAGAAAGCAAGCTGCTAACCCTTTCCCATTGTCATTGCCACATCCTGTGATGACCACATTCTCTGCTCTGAGTCACAGGCGTCTGAATGGCAGGGCTGGGCCTGTTCACGCAGGCAGCTGCCCGGCAGCTGTGGGTCCATCGCCCACGGCAGGCCAACCCAGACCCCACGGTACACGAGAGGGAACCGAGGCCAGGCTGGGCCCCCAAACCGTCTTTAGTGACAGAGGGATGAGTGAACTAGCCAGACCTGAAGGCCAGACCCCACACCTTGAGAGGCATGCACGGCCTTGCAGGGCCCATCTGGCACCCCTGTGCCCTGTCTCCGGCGGTGCCTGCACCCCTCAGCGGTGCAGGCCTGGTCTGCGGGCTCAGTAGACTTGTTTCTGGATTTTTTTCAAATCCTTGCTGCAGAAGTTTGCTCTTGAGTAGTTAATAAACATGACAGCCCTGGTTTGGGCACCAGCTCGGAGTCCTTCAAGCAAAAGTGTTTTTCTTGGATCCAGTTTAAAACCACCCAGCTTGCGATCTGACCTGCCCTAGAGTTTCCATTTTCATGAAATATAATAGGCCTCCTCTGAACCCTTCTGGTAAGCAGCTTAATCTTGAAAAAAAAAAAAGAAAAATACACGCCCGTGATGTTGACACGAGGAGCCTGTGTAACTTCAGCCGACCACTCACTCCACTTGGCTGTGTTGCCATGGAGACGCTGGCACCTCTCCCGCCCGCGCACTTGGAGAGGCCATTCTGTCCTGCGCTGCGGCTCCAAGCGGGCAAGTTTAGTGGGGCAGTTAGAGCCTAATGATACAACAGCTGGACCACCGCTGGATCCCGGGCCGCGTGGGCAGGCGGCCCCATGCTCACGCCGCGCGGGCTGGCAGCAGGAGAAAGCCAAACTGTTTTGTGGTCGCAGGCAGCGCAGCTCCAGGAGCCGAGAGCCTAATTCGGTGGCCCCGTCCCAAGTCCGGGCTCTGCCGACTCAGCGAGTGCTCAGGCAGGCGGCCACGGGCCAAGTCCAGCGCTTCCCCTCGCTTCTCTCTCTAATCTCCCGGCAGCCCGGCCTGGCCGGGAGGGGCCCGCCCACTGATGCTTTGTAACCAGAGAGGAGGTTGATGGAGGGATTAACCTGTCCTGCTACATCCCACCTAGAAGCAGGCGGAGGCACTGAGTCCCGTCAGAATCCAGGTCCTGGGGCTCAGAGCCGGCCTTCAGGGAATCCCCCCACTGGCCCTGCTCAGACTCCAGCTCTTGCCCCCTGCCTCTGGGCTGCAGTTCAAAACCACGAAGGCCTCCGGGGGTTTTATCCGACTCTCGGGTTTCACCTGTTCACCCCCAGCTGCTAACCCCACAGAGCTGCCTTGGGAATACAGACCATGGGGATCCCAGAGGGGACCCTGGCCAGGGACCTTGGAGACAGGGCTCCCTCTGCCCCTCACCGGGTGCTTCAGCCCAGGCTTCTCTGGGCCTCCAGCTGACTCTCGTTGCCCTGTGGTTTAATTTTTCATGCTGGCTGTGGAAAAGCCAGTGTTTTCAAAGAAGAAAGGTCCCCATCTCTATGAAGTTTTAGAAACAAACACCCCATTAAAATGGTGTTATTATTTTCCACCACTGTTGATTTCTCAAATGACCATTGATAGGCAGTTGGTTAGTTCATTCACCTGGCATTTTAAATGACCTAGAATTCCCTCCACCCCCTTCCCTGATGTTAAGGAGTCCCAGGCAAGAGATGGGCTGCCTGCCTCCCCAGAGTTCCTCAGACCTGTTCCAACACACAGGCGGGGGTGGTCAGGGCAGTGTAGTGAAGCCGTGGGTACCTGCATCCCCCTGGCTGCAGAAAGAGCATACTGGCCTTTCCGGGGAGGGTTATGGGGGTGCAGTCAGAGAGAGACGAGAGGCAGAAATGACTGGTGACAGCGATGGTCTTTCAGGAGCGCTGTGACCGCCCCCGACCTGGGTGCCTAAGCAGGAGTCCCCACCAGAAGGGGCCCGGCGGCAGCCAGGTTTTCTGAGTCTGCTCCTGCAGCACTGTGGAGTCGCACTGATGGTTTCTGTGGCAAAGGAGTGGAGAAAACACCAGATCGCAGTGGGGTTTGAAGTGTCGCAGTTGTGAAGAAGAGCAAATGTGAAGCAGCAATTTTTCCAGCCACGTAAGAGGATGACTCGATGTATTTTCAGATGCAGCCCTTTGATCTCCTGGGAATCACCATCAAATCTCTGGCAGAAATTGAAAAAGAGGTAAGCAAGCTCCCCAGGATGGGGCAGGTGGGGCCCGGGTCCTCGCTGGCCGGCCCGGCGTCTCCCTTCCACATTAAGGGTGTGTTCCAGGCACAAGAAGGGACCTCGGGGTGGGGCAGCCCTCTGAGAAAGACGCTTTCACTCAAGTTTACTTCTTAGAAAAAGAAGCTCTCTTTTTAATGTGTGTATTACTTAAAGTAATGACGGAAGGTTTTACATGATAACACGGAACAGTCAACGCTGCTTCATTTTGTTAAAAAAAAAAAAAGTCTCGGCTTAAAGAAGGCAGAGGCTGGGGCCAGGACGCGGAGTTGGCTCTATCCTTCAGCTGTATTATTTGCCTCCAGTAGGGGTTTGAGGAAATGTCCGAGCCGTTTCACAATTTAGAGGAAGGATCAGGACACATTCCATTGTGCTTGATAAAGCCAAACCCCACTTGGCAGACTGGTTAGAAAGAGTTTGGATGTTTTCCTAATAAAAAGAGATCCCAGGATTTGGAAGCACATGTGACACCTCTGAGGACAGAGAGTGGCGATAACAGAACGAAACTGGGGGTCAGCTCTCCCGGTGGTCTCCCCACTTCCATCAGACAGTGCCGGCGTGCGTGTCGTCTTCTGTGTGGAGACGGCTGTTAAGCGGTCACATGCTTGCAGCCGGCTCTCCTCAGAGAGGGACATCCGTCTCAGAGATGGAAATGGAAGAACCATTTCAATATTCTCAGCTCCTCTGGGTGTTCTCTTGTGTACCCGGCTAGCAGAAGCAGGTTGCATTATTGAAAGATGGCTGAAATCAAGGAAAATTGAATCAATATAGTACAACAAATTTCTAAACCTGTCACAGCAAAAACAAGACAAAAAAGTCCCCCTTTGTCTTGGATTTTCAGTAAATTGTAAAACCCCAAGCTGACTGTCATCTATAGATTTTAAGAGGGGTAGAACAATGACCGGCTGCCACATCAGAAAAACACGGGTGGGTGGAGCCCCAGGTCAGCCCTGGCTGAAAGTGAGGTGACGCCCCCCTCCCCAGACTGCCTTTGTGTGGGGTCCCCACAGGGTGGCGCCGGCGAGCGTGTCCAGACGACCTTTGCAGAGACTTGCAATGGCAACCCACTCCAGTACTCTTGCCTGATGGATGGAGGAGCCTGATGGGCTGCAGTCCATGGGGTCGCTGGGAGTCAGACACGACTGAGTGACTTCACTTTCACTTTTCACTTTCATACATTGGAGAAGGAAATGGCAACCCACTCCAGTGTTCTTTCCTGGAGAATCCCAGGAACGGGGGAGCCTGGTGGGCTGCCGTCTCTGGGGTCGCACAGAGTCGGACACGACTGAAGCGACTTAGCAGCAGCAGCTCTGGCCACAGGCTGTGAAGCGGGGAGCGGCCTGTGACCTTTCAGGATGGACAAGGTCGCACGGACTTTAAGGGGTGGGGGTGGGGGGGCCAGGGGTACGCCCCTTCTCTGCTTAAAGCTTGGATAACAGGAAAACCTGTCTCATGAACACTAAAGGGACAGGTGTGAAAAACACCATAGACAGCAAGTGACCATCACTGTGGGTTGGTGGGGGTAGGTAGCCAGTGCCGGAGACAGGGCAGCTGTGAATGTCACCCCTTCTCTCTCTGCCTGTCCTCCCGGGCTGTAGCCAGAGCCCCGTTTATTTAAGCATCTGCTACATGCATAAAGTCCAGGCTCTGGGCCTGGACTTTACCTCCATTATCACCGATTCTCACCTCAGGCTGACCAGGTGACAACATTCCTCCCCATCTCGTGGGTCAGAACTTGAGGCTCAGAGAGGCGAAGTTATCTGCTCAAGACAAGATGGAGATCTAGCGCATCGTACTCCAGACACCCTCCGTTATGACGTAAAGTCCATGGCCCCCTGTCCTCAGGCTGGTGAGGACAGTGGTACTAGGGAGGCCCATCAGCCTGGGTCCTGACCCCACCTGGGCCTTCAGGTGACCAGGACAGGGTGAAATAGGAGAGAGCCCAGTGGTAGAGCCAGTGTCCATGGTGGAAACCACCATCAATTCTCTTAACTCTCTTGCCATGGAAGGGCCAAAAATGTGTTTGTTTAGAGTACGGTGTGCTGATGTCGGGTGCTCTGAGCAGAGCTTGGCAGGGGTAGCATCCTCAGATTTTCCATGTAACCTTTCTGAGCCTCAGTTTCCTCTTATGTAAAGCCAGGAAAGTATTAATAATGAAAACGCTCTGTAGCATTTGTGGGTATCACTGAGACAGTCATGGAAATGGCCCAGAGCAGCACTTGCTGTGGCAGCTGCCCAGTTAGGTATCAGTTCATTTAAGTCACTCAGTCGTGTTCAGCTCTCTGTGAGCCCATGGACTGTGGCATGCCAAGTCCCCCTGTCCATCACCAACTCCCAGAGTTTACTCAAAGTCATGTCCATCGAGTCAGTGATGGACCAACCATCTCATCCTCTGTTGTCCCCTTTTCCTCCCACCTTTAATCTTTCCCAGCATCAGGGTCTTTTCAAATCAGTCCATTCTTACATCAGGTGGCCAAAGTATTGGAGTTTCAGCTTTAGCATCAGTCCTTCCAGTGAATATTCAGGATCGATTTCCTTTAGGATGGACTGGTTGGATCTCCTTGCAGTCCAAGGGACTCTCAAGAGCCTTCTCCAACACCACAATTCAAAAGCATCAACTCTTTGGCGCTCAGCCTTCTTTATAGTCCAACTCTCACATCCATACATGACCACTGGAAAAACCATAGCCTTGACTAGACAGACATTTGTTGGCAAAGTAACGTCTCTGCTTTTTAATATGCTGTCTAGGTTGGTCATAACTTTTCTTCCCAGGAGCAAGTGTCTCTTAGTGAGGTATAGCAAGTGTCACGATGGTGGGTGGTGTATTTTTATTTATTTTTGGCTGCGCTGGGTCTTCATTGCTGCACATGGGCTTTCTCGAGTTGCGGGGGCCCAGGGCTCCTCTCTCACTGTGGTGCACGGGCTTGTTATCGCGGCGGCTCCTCTTGTTGCGGAGCTCGGGCTCTAGGGCGCGTGGGCTTCAGTAGTTGTGGCACACAGGCTTAGTTGCCCCGAGGCACATGGAACCCTTCAGGACCAGGGATCAAACCCACGGCCCCTACATTGGTAGGCGGACCACCAGACAAGCCCAGTCATGTTGTGGTCATTGTCACCACCACCCCCCTGGTCCACAGGAAGCGGGTGAGCTGGTGCAAGTCCGCCCTGTTGCAGCCTGACGCTCTGCCCTCTGTGGCAGAGCAGAGAGAGCCAGTGGACCACGCCCGGCTTCCTTCCTTGCTTTCAGTGATAGGTTAAAAGCACACACTGTGTTCTCTGTTGAAGGAGATTAAAGTGGAGTTAGAGAAAATGTAGGGAAATGGGGAGAGGTTAGACATGCTAAATAGGCTGGGAAACCATCACTGACATCCCCACCGTCAGGGAGGCCATGAGGGTTTTCATTTAATCTGAGGATTTAGAAGTTACTTCCACCAGCCATCCGCGTGCACGTAATGGTGATTAGCATGTTGACATCCACACACTCCCGCAACATCAGCGAGCATTCTCCATAAATAAACTGGAGAACTAGCCCCTCTCAGCCCCTGAACTCAGCATAGCTCCTGGAGTTGGAGGCAGAGGAGGAGCTGAGCCCACAGCTCCCTGGCCCCCTGGCCCCGCTCTCGGGCTCCGTGGGCTGGCCCTGAGCACCTGGGGGTCCCCTTGATTTTGCCCCTTTTCACTCACACCCAGTCTGTCTGTCCTTCGGGGGTGAGGGGCATTGCTTGGGGAGGAGGATGGGGGCTTGCTTTGCTCTTGTTTACGGCATCAAGCCCAACGCCCTCCCCCAAGAAGTCAGGAGACTGCCTTTGGGTTCAGGGCTGACGGTGACCTGCACCATCCCCTTGCCCATCCTGAACACCACCATCCCCCCCCGCCCCGCCCCAGATCTTGCCGGGGATTCGCAAACAGCAGGGAGAGCCTGGCATCTGTGGGGGCTGCCTTGTAAGGGGCAGGCTCTCCCCTCCCTTATCCCTGCATGCCTCCAGGGGGAGGTGGTGTCATCCTGGCACACAGCAGAAGCGTGGGCCCCGGGTGGTCCTGGCTGTAGAGGAAGCGGGAGTGCTCGCCCCGAAGCAGCCCGTCCAGGAGTGGCATGGCCTGCTTGCTCCCCTGCCGGCTTTACCGTCCCCCACCCTGCCCTGCCTGGGGGATGCTCTGTCACCATCATTTGGCCTCAGGGACAAGTCACCCCCAAACCAGCCTCATCACTCTGTCTGTCTTGAGCTTGGTGATTTGGGACCAGAGAGGACACCTGTCCCCAGGTGCCCCCCCCACCCAGAGCAGGGACCCACCGGACCCCAGCCTGCCACTTCCAGGAGTAACAAGTGCAGGGAGACTGGGTGTCGCCCCTCCCCCACCAGCAGTGGGTGGCAGTGCTCCTCCAGCTCCCCCACCGTGGAATCTGACCACCTCAAGGAGAGGGTGCCACCTGGCCCTGCCAGCAGGGAGGTGGCACAAGGCTCGCTGGCAGTGTGGACCAGAGCCATCCGCCGCTGTGTAGACACCGATGTCTGTGGACTGTGCGGACCGCGGAGGAAACATGGCATAGTGGAGGGACACAGTTCTTGAGTCCAGCCCCCCTCCCCCAGATAGCACGCCAAATCCGCCACCTATGCTGACCCTGGAGCAGGTCCCCTGGCCTCCCCATCCTCAGGGTGGCATGCAGGCCTGGGGTCCCACCATGGCCGTAGCGCCCACAGGAGGCCCCCCGCAGGCGTGGTGACACCAGGCTGCGTTTCACGAGTGGCCCCCCAGGAAGGTCACGATTATAAAGTCAGTGGCCGTGCCACCCGCCACGTGTGGGGGGAATTCTTTAGGTGCTCGCAGGTGGTGTGGGCTGTTGAAGTAAACGAAGCCGAGGTGAGTAAACCAGTCCTCGCTTGGAAGGCTGTCACTCTCCAGGCTCCAGCAGCCGCATCCCATGCCATCCACGTCTACCCTCGGCTCGGGGCCGGGGCTTTGCCACGTAAATTACCCCTTAAGTCAGGAGAGCATGTTTTTGCTCACCCCCTCCGGGCCACGGGAAGTGACCAGGGAGCAGCCAGCAGCAGCTGTTGGGCGGGCAGGGGGCGGGGGGTTTGCAGTGGTCCCTTCTGGCCCTGACCTGGCCCCCGTGCCCCAGGCAGCAGTCATTGGGCTCTGCAGGAGGGCGGCAGGGGTCCCCAGAGGGCTGCATCCAGTGTGAAGCCCTTATCGTCCTCCCTGTTGCCCAGACAAAAGGTTCTCTCCATTCAAGAGTCGGGAAAAGTGTAATTTCGCAGCCGACCCGGTGATGAAGCGTCTTCTCTCAGCGCCAGGAGATGGGCATATAAATATTCTCTGTCTCTGCCGCTCTTTATTTCCCTTGTAAGCAGGCGCCCCATCCCTCCCTCTGATGGATGCCCCTCGCAGCCAGCCCGGGAGCTCCCCAGCTCCTCAGTTCGGCAGCGATTCTCCGGTCTCCTTGCCTCTCCCGTAGCCTGTTCATCCTACCCCCACCCCCAGCCCCACCTCCCTCACCCACGGCCCTGTCCCTTGTCTCCAGAGCAGTGGCCCAGAGACAGTGGCCTCGACCATAGATTCCATGCCAAGTGCACAATACCGCAAGCCTCTATAAATAGGAGCCAAGGGTTCCTATGCCTGAAAGGGCAACCCGAGAGCCTCCCAGCCCCATACACAAAGACTTTCCCCACCATGGCTGCCGCCCTCCCCTGGAAAAGACCACAGCGTTCAACCCCCTTCAGTGGTCACCCCACTCAGAAACGTGGCGAGGAGCGTCATCATTAGCCCAGCACACTCCCTGGTGGAGCAGACGGCCTCCATTTTCACTCGACTTTAAGGCTAAAAGACAAGGGAGAGTCTAATTAGTAAAGGGACGATCTGATATTAATCACTCCCTTAAAATTGACAAGGGAGGCAGTCCATTTAACCACTTAATGGCTACAGGTTTTTATGGGCTGCTGTTTGCAGATGTATTTAATGATGAAGTTATAAATCCAAAGGAGCTTACAATTTTAATTTTATACCTGAATATTTCCCTTGTTCTCATGTTTGTGGTCGGTCCTCCAGAGTGTAGTCACGTGGAATGTTCCTTAAATGAACATATTTGCTAACTGGCGTGATTTCAGTTTTTAAAACATTGGTTCCAGCAATTAGGCATTTTTTTTTTCAGTTCCCAAATGACTAGAGAAATTCGTCTTGATTATAATTGCTCTTAGCCACGCATATCTAATTTGTGTCTTTTTAAGTGTTAATTAGTAAACAGTTTGAGCTGACATCTTTATGTGTTTGTGTGTTGAAAAATGGGGCTTATTGCTTATTTAGCTTGGGGCTGATTCCACTCACATTTACGTCACGACATTGAGGTGAAATTAATGGAAATACAATTGGCCTCACGAGGTAAAAAGAATTTTTGGAACCAACTTGTGGACGCCCACTTTGCACGGACTTCTGCAAGCGCTTCCGATATATGAGATTAGAGTGGATTTGGGAGCTGCATGTGCGGAGAGAAAGTGAGGCAGAAGATTTTTGTATCAGTAATGAAATGGCAGAGTCCCAATTTTATAAAAGCAAAATGTTCATATCCCAGTGCAATTGTTCATTCTTCCTACTTCTGGAAAGCTTTCATTGTGCATATTAATGTTAGAAGAATTTTGCAGAGGGCGATGTCACAAAATGCGTGATCACTTTGCACCATCTAGTGGTCAGGTCTCAAACTGCAACAGGAAATAAGGTGTCCTTTATCCGTGAGATTCAACGTTTTCATCCCCCAGCATCTTTTTTATCTTTTGTTTTCAGTCAGGAAGCTGATATGTTTGGGGAAAGAAATTCACCTACTTCATTTATTAAATGAAAGTTAGTTAATTAGATAGAAGTTAACCTTTCTTATCTATTGTTCTGCTCCCCCTTTGTTTATATTGTTTTCAAAGACCCAGTTGTTCAGTCATGCCACTGAATTCTTTTTTTTTTTTTTTAACTTTACAATATTGTATTGGTTTTGCCATATATCAACATGAATCCGCCACAGGTATACACTGAATTCTTACAGAGCTATCACACTAAGCTGAGATCATTTCAGCCAAAAACAAAGGAACCTAATGAACTAGTTTAATGGATAGCCATCCTAAAGGCATAAGAGAAGGGTTGCTGTTGTCGCTCAGTCGCTAGCTCGAGTCCAGCTCTTTGCCACCCAATGGACCGCAGCAGTGCCTGGCCTCCCTGTCCCTCCTCATTCCCTGGAGCTTGCCCAAGTTCACGTCCATCAGTGATGCCATCCAGCCATCTCATTTGCTGCCACCCTCTTCTCCTTTTGCCTTCAGTCTTTCCCAGCATCAGGGTCTCTTCCAATTTGAAATGTGGGAAGTAGCTTGGGGACCTGCCTCTCATGGACCCTTCAGGAGTCTGACCACAGCTTGGGAACCACTGTTTGAGGCCACAGACAAGACTAGTTCTCTCCCCATAAAGTGTGGCAGCCATCGTGGGCAGTTTATCATCTTCAGGGTCTACCCTGCCAATCAGAATCAGTTTTTAACATTTAGTGTTTTCTTTCCAAGTGCAAAGGTCATACGTGTTTTTTAAAGAGAGCCCCCCATGGTCCACTCCTGGGAGAGACGCCCGCATCCAGCAAGCATCACAGATGTCAGTACCGCACATACCGTTCCTGGGTCTTGCTTTCACACCGACTAGTATATCTTGCACAACCTTCCATGTCATCGCACACAGATCTGCCCCATTCTTTTTAATGACTACATGTGGTTCCCTTTTATGATTGTGTCATAATTTATGTAAGCAATCCGCTATTGATTGACTCTTGAGTTGTTTCCAATCGTTTACTATTTCACTGCTGCAGTATGTTTCCTTGTACACGTCTTTGCTCTCCTGGGTCTTTCTTTAGAAGAATGCATGGTATTACCATTTTGCTTTCCAAAAAGACAGTGACCCCCCTGCTCCCCCTGTCCTGTGGTGTGTGAGGGGTACCTGTTTCCCACACCCTCACTATAAGCATCACATGTATGTAAAGGTGGACATCTTTTCATATATTTATCAGCCATTTGTATACTTCTTTTGTGAATCTATTCTGTGTGTGCCCTTTGCCCAGTTTTTTCTATTGGCTTTTTTAGTTTTTTCATTCATTTGTGAGTTTTTTATGTTCTTTGTAACAGCCTGCTTTCTGTCCTATGTTCAAACACACACACACACACTTTAACCAGTGGCTTTTCACCTTGTTAAAGATGTGTTTTGCTATATAATAGTTTTTAATTTTTCATGGGCAATCATGACTTTAATGTTTCGTTTTTGGTTTCATGTCATACTTAAGATTATAAAAAATACTCCTATTTTCTCATACCCTTTTGTGTTTTAATATCTTACAGTATTAAACAGTTTTCAACTATTTGATCCATCTGAAGTTTATTAGAAGGTAAAAACTAGAACCAGCTTCGTTTTATCCTAAACCGTTAACCAGTTTTCTTACCATTGTTTACTTCCTTCGGTAGTTTTAAGTGTTACTCTTATCGTATAGTTCCATCTGTAAGTGGACCAATGGATGTTTTTCTTGACACTCATCTCTGTTCTTTTTGTATGATTACCACACTGCCTTGACTCTGATAGCTTTATAATAAGCTTTAATATACGATAAGCTTAGTTCTTCCTTCTCCCCCCAGCCCAGACTTTTCTAATTATAGTCCCTTGATTATTCTTCCAGTGGAACTTTAGACTCTTTTCAGGGGGAGAAACTCCACCCTAGATGTTTATTGTTGACTGCACCGAGCATGTAGGTTAATAGATGTTTGGTGAAGAGTCTCCACCTGGGGCTTTGTGTCTGTCGCTCAGCAGGGTAGAAGGGTGTTCTTTGCAGAGAGTCTGCACACTTCTTTGTAGGTTATTGCTAAGTGTTTGATGTTTTTGTGGTTCTCATGAGTAGGGTCTTTTTTTCCATTATATTTCCTGTCATTTTTTTTGTATCAAAGAGCCGTTGACATTTGTATTTTATTTTAGGGGCTGGCTCTCTCGCTGACTTCTACTTCTGATGGTTTTCAGTTGCTTTTCTTTGGTTACGCAGGCCGGCGTTAATGTCGTCTGCAAACGCTGACACCGCCCCCTTCCTGAACCTTCAGCCAGCATTGCGGCCAGAACGATCAGGTCACTGGGCCTCCTTGTCTGAACGGAAATTTCTAGTTTCAATACTCACCCATAATGCTGCATTTTGGCTTGCTATATATAGGCATCATTTTTTTAATCATGTTAAAGAATTAGCCATCTATTTCTATTTTCCTAAGTGTTTTTATCAGGAATGGATAGTAGCTTTTGATAAATGTCTTTTAATCATCCATTGAGATGATCATATTTTTTTCTCTGCGGGCATATTAATATGGTAGATTATCTTAATAGAGTTCCTAATTCTGAGAGTCTGAGTCCCCCTCCCCCCACCACCCCCTCTGGTTCTATCAGCAGCAGGGCCGCCAAGCGCCAGCCTCCGCCCAGGTCTCCAGGTTGCTGGCGCAGCAGCCCAGGGCGCTCATCATACAGATGAGGGAGCCAGGCTGAGCCCTTGGAAATGAGCCTGAGGCAGAGCCGATGTTTGACAGACAGAATTATCTGCCCTGGATACCGTCGTGAGTTATACCTGGCTCATGTAGAATAGAGGTCAAGGTGAATTATTTGGTCTTTGGAAAGTGCATCCTAAAAGGATTTTTCTGTCCTTTTCTTGTGGTTTGGGGAACTCTCATCCCCCAAGTTTTAAAGTAATACCCCATACACCCCAGGGACTTCCCTGGCAGCCCAGTGATTAAGACTCTGTGCTTCCACTGCAGGGGGCGGGGGGTGGGGGCGGCGCGAGTTCAATCCCTGGTCAGGGAACTAAGATCCCACATGCTGCGCAACTTGGCCAAAAAAATAGTTAATAACCCCCCCAAAAAAATAGTAACACCCCCCCAAACTGAACTCTTAGAAGGTTGCCTGACGTGTAGGTAAAAAATGAGCATAAAGATGACGAGTAAGGAGGGCATAGTCCTGTAGTGATCACACAGCTGCCTCTTCACTCAGAAATCAGTGTCAGAAAGCAGCGTCGTTCCAAACATTTTCCACAAATAACCTGGGAGAGGGAAAATACAAATACCCATCTTTTAGGTGATACTTAGATGAATTCTGAAATGCCGGTTCACTGAGGGGGCTAGCCCTGTGGCTGTTTGTTGACGCACACCAGTGTTGAGTTGGCCACAAAGGTATTGTCAGCCCCCAGCCTTGCCCAGAGCCCCACGCAGATGACGCTGGTTGACACACAGGTTCCCGCCAGGCCCCCAGCCCCGCAGCACAGGAGGGGCCTGGAGAAGCAGAGCTCGTTAATACTCACACAGAGATCTAAGTCCCACCGTGGAATGCACGTTCCCCCGTTTCCTTTAAAATGCCTGGCCTTCTCCATCTGTATTTCGTTTTCCTACTTTTAAGCATGATGGGCACAAGAAATAGTTCTTGCTTACTCTGTCCCCATCAGTCCAAACAAAATGCAGTCATGGTGATAAAATGGCAGAACACTCTGGTTGGGTGATTTATAGGGAGTGGTGGGGACTGTGCAAATTGGAAAACCTGTGTGTTTCTAGAGGAGGCAGGCTCCATTCACCTGTGTGAAGCTCATGGTCGTGGTGCGAGAGTCAAGCCATAGCCCCCTATTTTTTTTATATAAAACCTGGAAAATGTTGGCATTTATGCCAAGTCTCTCAACTTTTCCACGTTTATGACTATTTTAAACCCAGGAGGGAGGTGTGGAAGCTTCCTGCACAGACCTGTCCCCAGGCATGGCTTCTCAGATCCCACCCCCACCCCTGCTCCCTCCAAGCACCATGCCTTGGTGCCTTTGGGAAGGTTACTCCCCCCGGGACATTTGTCCTCCTCTGGGGACGATTAATTACTGGCCTCCAGCAGCATGAGCCTCCAGCTTGCACATGTCTGAGATACAAACACAGATCACATCTATACTTATACTGTCACCATTCATGGTGGGGGGTGGGGGGGGCAGTGGTGGCAATGTGGATGAACCCTGGGATCAGCACTTTGCCTCCATGAGGTAAACACCCCAGGATAGGGGCCAGGACACCATCAGCCCAGAGGCCATGGCAATGCAGAGGACCCAAGGCTGGACCGACACACTGCTGCTTCCACAAAAGACTGAGAACCCAAATGACCTCCCCGTTGTCTGAGAACTGAGTCCCTAAGCTAGCTGTCTGCTCTGCATGGAGCTGCCCCTCACCCATCCACCCACTCACCTCTCACATCCTGTACCATCATCCATCCATCCATCATTCGTTCGTTCATCTCTTCTGGGCCACAGCGTCTACCAGACTCTGGAGCTACAGAAATGGCTGAGCCCCCACCCCAACCTTGCACTTAAGGAGGAAATGGACAGTGATGTGGGGCCCTGGAGGCCAGTAATTAATCGTCCCCAGAGGAGGACAAATGTCCCGGGGGGAGTAGCCTTCCCAAAGGCACCAAGTCATGGTGCTTGGAGGGAGCGGGGGTGGGGGTAGGATCTGAGAAGCCATGCCTGGGGACAGGTCTGTGCAGGAAGCTTCCGCACCTCCCTCCTGGGACTGGAGCTCTGCCCCAGGTGGGGACTTGGGAGGCACTTCGCCACTCTGTGCTCCATCGGATCCTAGCTGGAGATGCTCCTGAGCAAGGGTGCCCTGCCCTGAGTGGGGGGCTCTCCCAGCACTGAGCCCAGGGCGGCAGGCTGTGAAGGGTGCAAGTGGGTGCTGCCATCCCCTCCCAGGAAAGGGGCAGGAAAGGGAAGGGGGTGCTGACAGGCATTGACGAAGATGACCTGGGTGCCCCAGAGTCAGAAGACGCAGGGGCTGATTCTGCACATGGTCTCAGTCACCCTGCAGCCACACCGGGCACGGTGCCCAGACAGGCGTGGTCCCTGCCCCTGGAGCAGGGGCATCTCAGAGGGGAGCTTTTCCAGCCCTTCATTTAGGGTGAGACCGAACAGCGGGACTGGGTGCGGCTCAAGGTTTCTGACTCTGGGGTTGCTGCTTGCAGGTTAGCACTGGGGAACCCGAGGGGAATGCAGAAGAGGCTTCCCAGAAGGTTCACACCAACCCCGCTGTGGGCTTGTCATGGGACCCGCCTGCTTCCCGACCCGGTGGCCTCACTCAGGACAGTCACCCATCATCGGAAGAGCGGTGGCACCAGCTTCACTGGCAGAGACGATTCTGTCCCCAACCCTGACTAGGGACCCAGCAGCTCCTGCCCCTCCCGTCCCCTTACGAGTGGCCACACTAGTGACCAAGGGCTCGTGGGCTGTAATCCAGGAGCCCTGACCTCCAGGCCCAGCTGTGGACTCTCAGCAGCTGAGGGGTGAACAAGGCACCACCCCAGCTCTGGGGTATTCTAGGACCCCCTCCAGGTCTGGGGGGCAGCCTGTCTTGGCTGCCCCATGTCCCCTGAGCCCCAGTCTGCATGTGACAGCCTTTCCCTGGAGCCCTTTTAGAGCCCTTCTACGGGCTTCTCAGCCTGGGGCCTTCCCCTTTCACCCAGGCTTTCGGGGGTCTCTCTGGAACCGTAATCCAAGTGGGAAAATGGGGAGACCCGGACTTGTCTCTGGGCCTCCCTGGCCCTTTCCACAGCTCGAAGGGGTGGACATGTATTCACATCAGCTGGACGGGCCCTCCCAGCACACAGAGGCCTGCTCCGTGGGCCGTGGGGGCCCTCAGGGCCCACTGCTCACAGGGGCACCTGCTCCTTCCCTCCCCTGGAGAGGGGGGCCAAGATCCAGCAGCCAGGCTTCAGGAAAGAGATGGGAGGACACGAGCCCTTGTGTAGGGAGAGGAAGCTTCCAGAGCTGGAATTCCCCGAGGGTCTGAACCAGGCATTGAGCATGGCAGGTATCGTGTCCTGGCCCCCGCGGCCGGGCAGGTGCCAGGGCAGGCTCCAGGAGAGGCAGTCTGGGGACCGGTGGGGCCACTGCTCAGAACTCACCCACCACCGCGTGCCCCAGGCACCCTCACAATTGTGGCTCCAGCCCCAAACCAGACTTGGCATTGGCCGGCGTCTTGCTCCTTCACCCCCCAGCCTGTCTTCACCCGGCCAGGCCCCTGAGGCCCAGCCTGGGCTCCTTCAGGCCTGCCCCTGCCACCATCCTGCCAGGCCCTTCTGTAACCCCACCTGCCCCCCCATCTCAGAAGCCCACCTGTGTAAGTGGTGAGTACAGACCCCTGTCCTGAGTCCGGGTCTCTGCCCCTGGTGCTCTTGGGGCCTCGTCCAGCCCCCAGGGACCTTGGGAAGTCTGATCCTCCCCTGAACCTCAGCTCCCACGTCTCAAAATTCAGGTTCTAAAAACAGCCCCTCACTTCTGTTTCTCGTCGATGTGATGGTTACGAGACCCAGGGAGGGAAGCGGGGAGGGTACGTGCTTGCCTTACTCTGCTGTCCGTTTAATTTAGTAAAAGGTCTCAGGTAGTGGTTCTCCGCCTGCCTAACCATTGAAATCACTTTAGTGCTTTTTAAAAAAGCACCGATGCCTGCCCCGCCCGCCAGTTAAACCAGAACTACCCTCAACCCGCCCGCTGCCAGGCAGGGTCCAGGTTCAAACCCTTGACTCTCCGATGCAACCCTTGACTCTGACGGAGGACCGGGTTTTCACTTTCAAGGTGCTTTCACGCCAGTTGTCTCACGTCTCCGCGAGTGGATGCGGGCTTGCTCCCCCACCCCCACCCCCACCCCCGTCCCTTTCTGCCTCGAGGCTGAGGCTAGGGTGCCTTTGGCTCCACGGTGTGGCCTCCCAAGGCCAGGACGTCGGCCTCACTGTGACAAAAGCTCTCGGAATCTGGGAATTGAGCGCCACGGCTTAAGAGTTGTCATGATGGCTCTTGTCCACCAGAGGGCGCTGTGGCTGGGGGCGCTGCTCCGCGGGGGTCTCAGCTCTGTGAACCAAAATGCTTTTTAATTGAAAAATTTTTTTAATTCAAAAAGGATTTGCTGTTTGTGCGCGAGTGCAGGTCCTCCTTATGCAGGAGACTTAATGTCTTGAGTAAACAGATCCGGGCCCAAATCCACCTTCAAAGGTACTCACTGTTTGCCCAAGGGAGCGAAAGGGCTTCCAGAAGCGGCCTAGTCTCTTGGGCAAACACTCGGGGCCAGCCCGTCCCGGGTAGGGGACAGCGTCTGTGGGAAGGGTTATCCGCGGCCTAAGGGGGATTATGGCGGGGGGACATATGTTGAAATTTCATTTGGGGAGTTAAGAGAAAACAAGAGTGGGGGGAGCAGTGCTTTTCTCCAGCCAAGATGACCTAAAAAGGGAAAAATCTCAAGGGTAGGAGCGGGGCGGCAGTGGGGGTGGGGTGCAGGCTGTGCAGTGGGTCCCTGGCCCTCTTTGGAGGGAGGGGCGGGGGAGGCGGTGGCATACTCGGCGGCATACTCGGCCCTGAGTCAGGAGAAGGCGGCTGTGTACCCCTGATTTCCCCCCCAACACATGCCCACACCCCCTCACCCCAGAGAGTGAAAGAAGCAAGAATTTAGTTTATCCTTGAAGGCTCTTCTACACCACCAGCCCGCCCCCCACCACCCAGGGACCCTGTCCGTTCCTGGCCACAAAGACGGCCTCCCAACCACCCCACAAGGCACTTCGACCCCGGCCCGCCTGCACCCCCTTGTCCCCACTGCCCCATGCCCTCAGAAAGTACCCTTTCTGGGCCTACCCCTGGCAGTATCCAGGTCTCTGGGCCTGGCCCCTGGGCCCCTGGCTGTGGACATCTGGGGGCCCGTGCCTCCGTCCCCTTTCACGCACCCTCTGTGGCCAGCTGGCCCCCAGCAAACTCAGGCGGCTTCCCTGCCCTGGGCATTCCTGCCACCTGGGAGCCGGGCACAGCAGGCACTGGAGGGTAGAGGTGACCCAGCCCACAGCTGGTGGTGCCACTCCAGCGGCTGACACTGGGCTGGCTCCCTCACTTAAGTGCCTCACTTCGGCTGTGCCCCAAGCAAGGCCTCAGAGCAGCCCAAGTAGAGCCCCCCCGCCGCAACCACCACCAGCCTCCTCCCCACACCGCCCCCCATTCCCTCCTCAGCGCCCCCTCAGCCCTAAAGTCTCTGGCTCTTCCTCTCTGCCCCTCCCGTCCACTCCCACATCCCACATGTGGTGGGGCCACAGAACCGACCTGCAGCATCGGGTCACCAGGGAGCTGGCTGACGAGGCAGAATCTCTGGCCCACTCCCCGGACCTACTAAGGCGGGACCTGTGTGTGTTACAGGCTGACCAGCCTGCTGCTTTCAGTCTGGGTGCCACCCTCTGTCCACCCTTGAGGAGAGACCACACTCTGCTGCCCACATCGGCACCGCCCTGGAGCCTGTGCCCACCCAGCACTGCCCCTGCTGAGGTCACCACGTGTTTTTAGTGACCCCATCCCCCCTGCCCCAGCCTGTACAGCTCAGGCCAACTGCTGCCCCCTGATCCCCCCCGTCCTCCTACCTGGCCCTGGGTCCATCACCAGGGCTGGGGTCCTGCCTTCCAGGCCCGTCCTCTTTGTCTTCTGATCCTGTGAGCTTTCCTACAAACATCCCTGCACTGTAACTCCAGATACCCTCTCCCCCAAGGGCTCGCACTTCCATCCCTTCATTCCTGGTTCATCCACGTCTCTGCAGCCGGGCAGGCGCCACCCCTGAGTACTCCTCAGGGACCACCCTTGGCCATTGGCAGAAATGCCTTCATGTTCTCTCCCCAAGGCTGCTATCTTTCTATTGCCCATTTGGGTTAAAAGCACCGGAGTTCCGGCGTCCATCCCCTGCCCCTCTTGTAGGGCTCCCTCCTGACCCCAGAGCCCAGCACAGGCGGATGCGGGTGGGTGAGTGGGTGATAGAGGCAGAGATTGTTTCCTGCCGTGATGCTCCTGAGCAGCCACCAGGTGGCGGTGTTGTCCCAAACTTTGCCCGAAGTCCTCCTGGTCTGAGGCTGCACTGCTCCTCCAGCCTCCTGGAGCTGGAGTGCCCGGACCATGGCTGGAGCCCGGGTCATTAGCAGGAAAGTGCGGCCACGTCGATGTCTTCTCTTACGTAGCCAACAAATGTACAGTGAGTGCTTGCATGGTGCCGGGGCAGGCGGGCCCTTAACCTGCCGCACCTCATCCCCCCCTCAAAGAGGGCCCCGGGAGTAGAGATTGTCACCCCCACCTTCTTTATTGAAGTGTAAAAGGCATATTGGCTTCAGGTGTACAACATGTGTCGATAGTTGTATATATTGCAAAGCAATTATCATAATAAATATAGTTACCATCTTTTATCTTACATAGTAACAACTGTTTCCTTCTGATGAGAATTTTTAAAATTTAGCAACTACCAAAATACGAATTGCAGTATTGATATCCATATCCACGACGCTGCACAGTCTGTCTTCAGGACGTAATCACTCTGTAACTGGGCGTCTGTGCCTTTCCACCGTCTTGCCCCATTTCACCCGCCCCACCCGCCTCTGGCGTCTGCTCTGCCCAGTGAGCTTGGTCTTGCTGTATTCTGGATTCCACATATAACTGAGATCACAAAGTGTTTGTCTTTCTGTGTCTGACTGACTTCATTTAGCACAACGCCCTCAAGATCCATCCATGTTGTTACAAATGACAAGATTTCCTTCTTTTTTTATTCTTTAAATTTTTGTTCTGAGTATAGTTGGTTTACAGTGTTAGTTTCAGGTGTGCAGCAAAGCAGTTCAGTTTTTTACACAGATACACACACACACACACATATATACACACACCCTTTCTCAGAGTCTCTTCCCTTATAGGTTACTATAAAATATTGAGTATAGTTCTCTATGCTACACAGTAGGTCCTTGTTGGTCATCTGTTTTATATACAGCAGCGTATATTTGTTAATCCCCAACTCCTAATTTATCCCTACCTCCTGCTTCCCCTTTGGTAACCACATGTCTCTCTTCTGTGTCTGTGCGTCTATTTCTGTTCTGTATACTAAATTCATTTGTATCCCTTCTTTTAGATTCCACATATAAGTGATTTCCATGATGTTTGTTTTAGTCTGATTTACTTCATTTAGTATGATAATCTCTAGATCCATCCATGTTGCTGCAGATGGCATTATTTCTTTTTATAGTTGAGTAGCATTCCGTTGTGTATATATAGGCAAAATTACTGGAGTGGGTTGCCATTCCCTTCTCCAGGGGATCTTCCCAACCCAGGGATCGAACCCAGGTCTCCTGCATTTGTAGGCAGATTCTTTACCATCTGAGCCACCAGGTAAGCCCAGGTGGGGTGTATATATATATACAGGTATGTGTATATATATACACATACATTTTCTTTATTCATTTCTCTGTTGATGGGCATTTAGGTTGCTTCCATGTCCTGGTTATTATAAAGAGTGCTGCAGTGAACATTGGGGTACATGTATTTTTTCCAGTGATTTTCTCTGGATATATAGCCAGGAGTGGGGTTGCAGGATCATATGGTAACTCTATTCTTAGTTTTTTTAAGGACGCTTCATACTGTTCTCCATAATGGCTGCACCAATTTACATTCCCACCAACGCTGTAGGAGAGTTCCTTTTCCTTCACACCGTCTCCAGCATTTATTATTTACAGACTTTTTGATGATGGTCATTCTGACCAGTGTGAGGTGATACCTCACTGTAATTTTGATCAGCATTTCTGTATTAGCAATGTCGAGCATCTTTCTATGTGCCTTTTGGCCATCTGTATGTCTTCTTTAGAGGAATGTCTGTTTAGAGCTTCTGCTCATTTTTTGATTGGGCTGTTTGTCTTTTTATATTGAGCTGTATGAGCTGTTTGTATTAATATATTTTGGAGATTAATACCTTGTCGGTCGCATCATTTGCCAATATTTTCTCCAATTCAATAGGTTGTTTGTGGTTGTTTTGCTGTGCAAAAGCTTTTGACTTTAATTAGGTCCCATGTGTTTTTTTGTTTGTTGGTTGGTTGTTTTTATTTCCATTCCTCTAGGAGACAGATCCAAATAGAGATTGGTATAATTTATGTCAAAGAGTGTTCTGCCTGTGTTTTCCTCTCAGAGTTTTATAGTATCTTGTGTTCACCTTTAGGTCTTTAATCCACTTTGAGTTTATTTTTTGTGTATAATGTTAGAGAATGTTCTAGTTGTATTCGTTTACAGGTAGCTGTCCAGTTTTCCCAGCACCACTTATTGAAGAGACTGTCTTTTCTCTATTGTATGTTCTTTCTTCCTTTGTGGTTGATTAATTGACCACAGTTGTGTGGGTTTGTTTCTGAGCTTCCTATCCTGTTCCATTGATCTGTATTTCTGTTTTTATGCCAGTACCATACTGTTTTAATTACTGTAGCTTTGTAGTGTAGCCTGAAGTCAAGGAGTCTGATTCCTCCAGCTTCATTTTTCTTTCTCAAGGTTGCTTTGGCTATTCAGAGTCTTTGTGTTTCCATACAAATTAAAAAATTTTTTGTTCTGGTGCTGTGAAAAATGCCATTGGCATTGAATCTGTAGACTTTCTTGGGTAATATAGTCCTTTGACAATACTGATTCTTCCAATCCAAGAATGTGGTATAACTTTCCATCTGTCTGTGTCATCTTCCATTTTTCATCAGCATCTTATAGTTTTTGGACTCCAGATCTTTTGTCTCCTTGAAGTGAAGTGAAGTCGCTCAGTCGTGTCCGACTCTTTGCGACCCCATGGACTGTAGCCTATCAGGCTCCTCCATCCATGGGATTTACCAGGCAAGAGTGCTGGAGTGGATTGCCATTTTGATGCAGTGGTAAATAGGATTTTCCTTAATTTCTCTTTCTGATATTTCATTTTTTAGTATATAGAAATGCAGCAGATTTCTGCGTATGAATTTTGTACCCTGCAACTTTACTGAATTCATTGATGAGCTCTAGTCTTCTGTCAGTGTCTTTAGAATTTTTTATTAGTATGTATAGTAACATGTCATGAAAATGGTGACAGCTTTACTCTTTTTTTTCCAATTTGGATTCCCTTTCTTTTTATTATCTGATTAATTACCATGCCTCGGACTTCCAAAACTGTGTCGAATAAAAGTGGAAAGAGTGGACATTCCTGATCTTAGAGGAAATGCTTTTAGCTTTTCACCACTGAGTACGATGTCTTAATACCTGTGGGCTTGTCATATATGTCCTTTATTATATTGACAGTAGGTTCCCTTTGTGCCCACTTTCTGGAAAATTTTTACCATAAATCAATATCGAATTTTATCAAAAGCTTTTTCTGCATCTATTTAGATGATCATATGGATTTTACTCTTCAGTTTGTTAATGTGATGTATCACATTGATTTACAGGTTTTTTTTAAATGGCATTACTTAAAAGATAGTTTTATTCCCTGAAATAAACCCACTTGATCATGGTATCAGTTCAGTTCAGTTCAGTCGCTCAGTTGTGTCCAACTCTTTGCGACCCCATGGATCGCAGCACGCCAGGCCTCCCTGTCCATCACCATCTCCCGGAGTTCACTCAGACTCGCATCCATCGAGTCAGTGATGCCATCCAGCCATCTCATCCTCTGTCGTCCCCTTCTCCTCTTGCCCCCAATCCCTCCCAGCATCAGAGTCTTTTCCAGTGAGTCAACTCTTCGCATGAGGTGGCCAAAGTACTGGAGTTTCAGCTTTAGCATCATTCCCTCCAAAGAAATCCCAGGGCTGATCTCCTTCAGAATGGACTGGTTGGATCTCCTTGCAGTCCAAGGGACTCTCAAGAGTCTTCTCCAACACCACAGTTCAAAAGCATCAATTCTTTGGCGCTCAGCCTTCTTCACAGTCCAACTCTCACATCCATACATGACTACAGGAAAAACCATAGCATATGATCCTTTTAATGTATTGTTGGCTTCAGTTTAGTAGTATTTTGTTGAGGATTTTTGCATCAATGGTCATCAGTGATATTAGCCTGTAATTTTCTTTTTTTGTGGTATCTTTGTCTGATTTAGGTATGAGGATGATGGTGGCTTCATAGAATGAGTTTGGGAGTGTTCCTTCTTCTGCAATGTTTTGGAATAGTTTGAGAAGGACAGGTGTCAACCCTTCCCTCAGTGTGTGATAGAATTCGCCTGTGAAGCCGTGTGATCCTGAACTTCTGTTTGTTGGGAGTTTTATAATCAGAGGTTCAGTTTCAGTGCTTGCAGTTGGTCTGTTCAGATTTTCTTCCTGACTCAGTCTTGGGAGACACACCTCCCTAAGAGTCTGTCCTTTTCTTCCAGGCCGTCTGCTTTTATTGGCATAGAGTTGCCTGCAGTGACCCTCGTGGTCCTTTGTATTTCTGTGGCGTCCCCTTGTAACTTCTCCTTTTTCATTTCTGATTGTATTGATTTGGACCCTCTGCCTTTTTTATTCCTTGATGATTCTGGCTTGAGGTTTATCCATTTTGCTTTTCTGATTTTAGTTTCATGAAGATTGCATATTTTTTATGAATACCCTATGTACGCACCACATTTTCTTTATCCATTCATCCATCGATGGGCACAGGTCGCTTCTGTATCTTGACTGTTGTGAATGATGCTACAGGGAACACAGGGTTCCCTTTTCTCCACATCCTCACCCACACTTGTTATTTCTTAATAACAAGAAATTATTATTATAAAGGAGATGAGTTCACTGAGGTTCAGAGGTTCTGGGGTCACCCTGCAATGTCAAGTCCTTCCCTCCCCACCCCTTCTCTTTGTAGGGAGCACCGTCCTGTCACTGGCGTCCCCTGGCCCCTTTGGCTGCTCACACAGGACGGCCGGGGCCCGCCCAGACCTTGCCCCCACACCCAGCGCCAGCTGCCCCTCTGTCCTGGGCCAGTCTGTGGGCCATCGGCGGGTAGCCGAGGATGAAATGCTGGCTGCCTCGTTCTCCCCACCCTTTCCCCCGGGAGGAATAAACCCCTCCAGCATCCTCTGCTCCCCCCTCATTCCCAAGTGACCCCCAAAACCCCTCAGCTGTGCTCCCTCAGCTCAGCACAGCCCCTGGAAGGGCCTCGTAGCTGCAGGCAGCTCACTGTGGGGCTCGGGGACCATTTGGAGCCCACAGCTGTGGCACCTTACTGGGTGGGCACCCAGTGGTCACCCCCCCACACCCTTGCTGGGACGGTTCCATGTCATCCTGGCAGGCTCCCCCAACTGGGTCCCCGAGAGGGCAGCTTCAGGCAGAGGCTGAGTTCAGCCAGGTGGTTCAACTCTGCTCTGCTTTATGTAGGGGAGCCCTTCCTTATGGCAATTTTAGTGCTGAAAAGTTTTTGAAAATATTATTTTAAACGTTTAATGACCACTGATCTAAGCAACTCATTCCTAAGACCCAGGGTCCCACGTGGCTGCCGCCCCTGGTGTCCAGGCCCTTCTCACGGCCCACTCCCAGTCCCGCAGCCTGCGCCCCACTCTTCTTGCCTGGCACACCTGCCCCACATTTGGGTGTAGAAATCCCCCCTGGCCATCAGGGTGAACCACAGGTGTTCCCCCTCCTCTGAATTTCCACCAGACTCGGAGCCCACCATCTGTCATTTCCGTGACCCGGGTCAGGTGGGTAGGCTTGGGTCTCCAGCATGAGAACTGAACGCAGGTTCAGGCCGGCAGCTGGGCAGGCGAGCCCAGGTCCACTCCGCTGGTCCCACCCTGGCCCAGGCTCTCATAGCTTATTACAAACTGGCCCCAGGAGCCCAGGGAGGAAGGCGCTAGGGGCATGGGGTGCCCCGTCCCTGTGGCCCACGCCATCTGAGGCTTGTCTTCGGCTCAGAAAGCACTGAGCAGGCGGCCGGCCCCAGGGGCTCCCCAAGCCTGCAGCCACAGCCCGCCTGCCTGGCCAGGTCTGGGGTGGCGCCCAGGGCCATCCCTCCCCATCCAGGAGACTCCTCCCGCAGCGGGAGTAGGGGGACTGTCTGCCGGGAGGCGGGAGGGCGTGCAGCACACCGCCTGGCATGCAAGCTGCTGCTGCTGAGGGCTCATACCACCCGGGGAGTGGTGCGCAAGGGTCCAGTCATCACAGATGAGCGAGCCAGCCAGCCACCACGCAGCACCAGAGGCGTGCCCCCTTCCCTGTGCACACACGCACAGCCCACGCCTGCGGTACGTGTGCACGTGCCAAGGGCAGCCCTCCAGTGTCCTCGGGGCCTCCGCCCAGCTTGTCCACGCCATGGGCTGGTTCTCTCCAGTGTCCCCTGCCCTGACTGAACTTCTCTCCCCCCTGACCTCCCGCAGTACGAGTACAGCTTCCGCACGGAGCAGAGTGCCGCGGCCAGGCTCCCGCCCAGCCCCACCCGATGCCAGCAGATCCCCCAGTCCTGAGGGGCCGCCCACCCGCCCGCAGGGAGACGACACAGCGCCCGGACTACTGAGCGCCCCCTCGCCCGGCCCCTCCCGCCGCCCATCCACACTGCCCTGCTCGGCGCTCCTGGGAGACTCTGGGCAGCTGAGCTGTTGCCTCCTCAGTCATCGGTCATCAGCTTGCCCAACGTGACGCCCCCTGCCTCCCTGGGGATGCTCTTCCTTAACCTCCACTAACCTGTGTGTGCTGTAGTGACCAGCGGCTCCTCCTGTGTCTGTGTGATGCCCAGTAGTCCTCTGACCAACCCTACCCACCACGGGAGCCATCTGAGGGCCCTGGACAGTTGTCTGGCCGCCCAGTGATGCCACCGGCTCCCTGCCCTCCTGACTCTGCCACCATGAAGCCATCGCCTCCTCCCAGAAGACCCTGAGGGGCTGGTGGCCTGGCACAGGGCACCCACCCACCACCCCCCCTAGCACTGATGGGTTGCCCCGTGGAACAGATCTCTCACGCCAGGGGCCTCGAGTGCCCGAGAACTTCATGGGGACCCTAAGGAAACACGGAGGGGCGGCCGGTGGTGCCCAAGTGGACCTGGGCCTAGCTCCCCTCTGACTCACCCCTCAGTTCACACACTGGACGCCCTGAGGACGGGGGCCGGCCATCCCACAGCCACCGGCCCAGAGAGGACTTGCCTGAGGCCG
The DNA here is from genome assembly GCF_032452875.1 of Bos javanicus. NCBI lineage: Eukaryota > Metazoa > Chordata > Mammalia > Artiodactyla > Bovidae > Bos > Bos javanicus. Next base: position 97,046,966 of record NC_083878.1, read on the forward strand.
AGGCAGCCGAGGGGCTGGGTGCTTGCGTGGACATGAACTTTGCCGCCAGGTCCCCATGCCCAGCCTCCTCACCATCATCCCCACAAAGGGCTCATCTCTGCAGTGCTCACGTGCCAACAACAGCTCCAACTGCCTGTCCCCACGCCCCGACCATCATCACGTGGGTAAAGAGGCTCTGTGAGCCGGTGCCCAAGGACGTGGACACACAGTCACCAGACTGAAGCCAGAACTGACCCTTCTGCCACTAGTGCCAGTGACCACACCATCGTTCCCCAAGGTGCTGGCCACCCAGCCCAGCTCCCCACACGGGCACCATGGGAACGAGGCCGCTGTCCTCCCTGGAGGCCCGGTCCTCACCTGGTGTCTGCTTTGTCTGGCCATGGGACTGTCCTAAACTCCCAGAACCTGGTATCTCACACCTTGGAGGTGGGGGGCAGGGGTCAGCAGATAGTTGGAGCATTGGACGTGAGCTTTGACACGTGTCTGGCGTAAGCAAGCAGCCCAGGAGAGGCCCTGCCCAGCTAGGAACAGAGCCCCTGCTCCCTGCAGTTCCTCGAATGACACCGGGGTGGCTGGGGTGCAGTCAAGAGGAGCAGCCTCTGGCTGAGACACAGGGCCAGGGCAAGACATACCTCAGTCAGCCGGCCTCAGCTCCGCCATCTCCAGACCCTCCGCCTCCCCCCGCGGCTGCCCCTGATCTTTCCCTTCCGATACCTCCTGATTCCTGTGTGTCGCCGCTCCCCGCTGTCCCCAAGACCTGAGGACATCCCTGGCAGGGCCGGCCTCCCCTGGGACCCACCAGGGCCCAGGAGGCACAGGTGGAAATTCCTCGGGCAGACCTTTGGGATGGGTGCTCGCCCAGGGCTGAGCCAATGATCTGGCCTCAGACATACGCACTGAAATGAGCTGGTTGTTCCTGGGAGTCGGGGTGGGGAGCCCTGAAGGGCCCAGAGAGCCTGCGTCTGCTGCTGCTGCCAGGATGGTGGAGCTAGTCCTAAACCAAGAGCGGGGGTGGCCCCTCTGCTCACCTCTGTCCGGCCGTGTTGGCTCCGTCCCTCAGTCTCTCCTCACACCCCGGCCGTGGGGTCGTCCCGCCAGGTAACACCCGCGGCCTTTCCGCGGCCTTCCTCCACTGAGAAGCAAGCATTTCGGCTCCATGGGCCCGAGGAGGTCCAGAGACGGTCACGTGAGATTTCCTGTCAGGGAGCAAGAGGGCCATGAGGGTGGCTGTTGGGGAAAGGGTCTCCCCTCCACCCCCCAACCAGGCCGATAGAGGCAGGGTCCAGGGCCTCCAGGAGAGGGCCAGGCCTCCCCTAGCAGGCAACCTCAGCGCGGGGTCTAGCGAGTGACTGTGGACGGCGCCGTGATGGCAGCTGGAGAGAATAGAGCAGCGACGGTGTTGGAGAAGCCGGCGTCCCCAGTGGGTCTTAGGCAGCTCCTGACCTCTGTCTCTCTCCTTCTGAGGGGGGCTGCCCACCCGCGTGGAGGTGAAGCTCGCTCACTGGGGACCAAGCCCCCTCTTCCCCCTTCCTTTCTGGGACGGTGCTTTTCTCCGCAAACCCTCTGGCCACGAGGGGCGGGGAGGCAGGGCTTCTCTCAGAAACACGAAGGGCAGTGACCTCCACCCTTCCCAGAAGGACTCCCCAGAGCACAGCGTCCCCCGCTGCCGCCTCCTCGTCCCCTGAAAATTCTAAGCCTGTCAGCACAGGCCTTGGAAATGGCACAATGGCACTAAGGAGCAAGCAGCCAGCCCAGGTTCACTTGCAAATTTATAACAAGGTTTTCCCCCACCCCCGAGTCCAGGAACTGACTCTGGCCACGACCTCCTCTCAGAGGGATGGTCAGGACGGCGGGGGATGGGAGGCGAGGGCCAACACGTCCGAAGCACCTACTCCTTGCCGGGCACACGGCCGGCACTTGAAGCACATTTTCTTCTGTCACTCCCACCCACCCCGCCAAAAAAAAACACCAATACCCAGAAGCGGATGCTGGTTCCAGATGAAGATGCTGAGCCGCGTCCACAGGCACAAAGCCGGCGCGGCAGAGGCGGCCCAGGCCCCGCTCTGTCCCGTCTCGAGCACCTGCCTCCCGTGCAGTAACGGGCCTGCGGGCGTGATGGTGTCTCACCGAGCACGGGGCGAGGGCCGGGTCCAGTCCCCAGGGCTGCGGGCTGCCCCTCACCGTGCACACGGATCCCAGCCCGCAGCTCCCTGGAGCCGGCCAGCGAGCCTGAAGGTGAGCCTGAAAGCCGAGCTCGCCTCCTGGGGCCTGGAGCGGCCGGCGCCCACTCTCACCGCAGCTGCCCGCCCCCCAAGGGCGGCTGGCCGTCCTCACCTGTTGGACCCTGCCGGCCCGGCCTGTCACCACCAGGAACCGGGCCCCGGGCGGGCGGCTGGCTGCGCTAGGTTAGGAACAGCGTTGTACTGTGTGTATTTATTTGAGGTGACTCTAGTACTTGGCAAAGGGAAGTTTCACTGTGTGATTGTCTTCTTAATATAATTTGTTAAATAAACGTTTGTTTTAACCTTTTCCTGACTCGCTGCTGTCTCTGAGGCATGGAGACCGGGGTCCCTCCAGCTCATTCTGGATGCAGGCCGGGCCGGCACCATCCTGGCCTTCCAGCCTTCTAGAAAGAGCTGGTGGGTTTTCTTGCCCTGTTTGGATGACCTGGTGACAAGCCAGAAGGATCCAGGAGGAGCGGCAGCCCTCAGGAATGCTCCTGGAGGGAGAAAAATGCCAGTTTCCATAAAAGCATGTGAAGTGCACGTGTATTAATGGGTCTCCAGCAAGGAATGCAGAGGGCGCTTTCATCTCCAGCTCGCCCCGAGCCTTGTCTGTGCCGGGGCGGGGCCGTCTGGCTGCTGGAGCGGGGGTCATACAACCACACGGCTTCAGCACCACTGGTTTTGTCCCATCCCCTCGCTCAGCTGCTGGCAAGACGCTGCCCCAGATGCCCGGGAGGGGCTGCCAGCCCCAGACATGCACAGGCTCCTTGTGGGACACAACTGGTCAGGTTACACCATCAGAGCTCTTTGCCTCCTTTATAAAGTGACCTTAGTGGCTCAGAATCTGCCTGCAATGCAGCTCGATCCCTGGGGTCGGGAAAGATCCCCTGAGAAGGGAATGGCAACCCACTCCAGTGTTCTTGCCTAGGAAATCCCATAGAGGAGTCTGATGGGCTACAGTTCATGGCGTTGCAAAGAGTCGGACACGACTGAGCAACTAACACTTTCACTTGTCCATTTTGGGGCCAGACACCTGGGTCTCAGCCATCTCCACCTCCAGGCCTATTAACACCAGGCTTGGGTGACCCATAGCTGTCATCTCACTAGAACCGTGAAAATCCCCCAAAAGGTAACGGTACCTCCAGCCTAGGCCCCCATGCCCAGCACCCCTCAGGTCTTTTTTCCACGGTGGGAGAAGGAGAACAGCCCAGAGAATTCTGTGAGAAAGCCACGAACGCCGCTCAGCATGGAGTTCAGAGAGCTGACCTCACGTTCCGGTGCTGCTGCTTCCTGAGCACGTAGCTCGGAGCACCCCACGCCTGTCTAAAGGGGCCATGCCTCCCTCGGCGGCCTCCCCTGGGAGGACGGAATGAGGACACTCAGGGCAGTCAGCTTGGAGACCGAGTGACCTGCCAGCTATCTTTGGGGCCTGGTTCTGTGTTGCCGCCCACCGGATGTGCCGGGTCCCTCCCGGGGCTGCATCACCCAGGAAGGTCAAGGGGTGGCCTTTGACACCCAGGACACAGAACCTGTTTCCAGAGGGGCCTCTGGAGAGCCCCGGAGAAGGCTCTAGGCAGCAAGAAACTGAAGTCCACACACAACAGCCTGGACCAAGGAGGGCTTTGTGGCCAGACCTGGAGACACTCGGAGTCCAAAGCAGGATGCAGCCGAGCCTGTGAGGGGCCAGAGCCAGGTGGCAGCTCTTTGCCCTCTGTCTGGACACCTGCTTGCTTCTCGTCCTCTCACACCCCGGCCCTCCCCCTCACCTGCTCTGTGCACCAGCACACTTGGCACATGCATGCTCACATGACCCTCCATGTTTCCACATTCTCAGTTCAGCAGACCCAGAGACAAGAGTCCCAGGACAGACTGTGATTGGCTGCCTGGGTCAGGTGACCCCTTCTGCTCCTGGCTGCTCTGGCCCTGGTGGGAGGGGGGCTGTGCAACCCCAAAGCGCCTGGAACAGGTGTAGGTTTAGACCCTTGAGAAGCATCTGCTACAGAGAAGGGAAGAGTAGGCAGAGGGGTGGGACACCTCCCCGGGTGATGGTGGAGCCCTCCACCACTCGGACAAGGAGGGAGGCCAGTGAAGGGGGTGGAGCACCGTTCATCCATCCACACATCCGCCCAGCTGTCCAAGCCGTGTTACATATCCACGTGCAGGCCCCAAGCCGGGCACTGCGGGCTCAGCAGTGACTGGCACCACAGACCTCCCTGTCTTGTGGTGCTGATGGTCTAGCCCATCCCACTCCACGCACGCCCCCACACACACACATCCCAGCCGTGTCTGTCCTACTCCCCGCACTAACTGGCTTGTTGCTAAAACCCAGGATGCTCCCTGAGCCCAACTTCACCTCTTCCCGCTGCTCCCCACTCCTGGCAGCTGGGAGCCAGTGGGTCTTTATGCTTAGGTCTGTCATGGCCAGTCTGCTTGAGCTCCAGCCGCACGGCCGCAGCAACAGTCTCCACGTGGACATTTCACCTTGATCTCAGCACATCCCGAGCCGAGTGTGCCACCTGCCCCCAGGCCCCACACTGCCTGCCTTCTGCTAACGTCCCCATCTCTGGAGCAGCCCTACCATCTCTCACCAGAGCCACCCACGCCCCCACCTGGAGCTGCCTGTGATCACCCCATTTCCAGCTGGGCAGTTCTTGCATCTAAACTTGCTTTCAAACTCAGCCCCTATTTTTCTTGCTGCTCCTTTTTAAGTTCCAGCCTCAACACCTTTGGCCTGGATGACAACATCGACCCCTTAACTATTCCCCCCACTGCTTCCCCTGTCTTGCCATCTCTTCCATTGTCCTCACGGCCAAGATCCAATAGTACTCCCCCACTTCCTGTGCTTCATCCCTCACCCTGAGAATGAAATCTGAGCCCCCAGGTCTCCATACCCCACTGTTCTAGGTCTGCCCCCACCTCCCATCCCAGCCTCACCTGCCGCTAATACCCCTGCTGAATTATTCACACTTCCTCAACCCTTCCTGGTGGCTCAGAGGTAAAGCCTGCAATGCAGGAGACCCAGGTTTGATCCCTCAGTCAGGAAGATCCCCTGGAGAAGGAAATGGTCAACCCACTCCAGTACTCTTGACTGGAAAATTCCATGGCTATGATCCATGGGGTCACAAAGAGTCAGACACAACTGAGCGACTTCGCTTTCACTTTCTTCAAACATAAGCTCTCCTTTCTTGCCTTTGCATATCCTATTCCCCTCTGCCCAGAATGCTTTTCCCACATTTTCTTCTGCCTGGTAAACTCTGTTCATCCTTCAAGACTTGCTCATATATCTCCTCTGTGATGTCCTTTCTTGACTCCCTTCAAACCACTGAACACCTTTCGTTTAAAAGCCATTGATCTATTGGTGGTATTGGAGCCATTTGATCCTCTTATTGGGTTATCTACTCCTGGAGGAAGGGGTATATGTCTCATTTATTACACTTCCTCCCTGGGTACACATACTCAGAGCACCTAGTACAAGCCCAGAGGAATAGCAGGCATGGGCAAATGCTCTTTGAATGAGTTTCCTGAAATGGGTGCAGAGACAGGTGGACCGAACTCAAATTGATGAGGAGCCCAAGAAGAATGGGCCCCAGTGGCACTTGCTGGGAGGCTTGTGACCGCCCCAGGGACCATGATGAACAGCACTGGGCTTCCACAGGCTTTCTATGCTGGCTTCAAAGACACCAGAGACAAGGGTGAGAGCTGGGTCCTCACCTGGCTCGTTTCTGAAGCTACAGCACCTAACACAATCAATGATGGTGGTGGGGTTGAGACAGGAAGGTGGACTGACATGGGCTGCTGTTTCTCTCCCTTGAGCCCAACTCAGGGGGGTGTCAGAGAAAGAGACAGGGAGACTGGTGGATCACAGGACCCAGCACTAAAACTAGGAGGGGCTTGGCGAACACCAGGCCAGAGAGAAAGACAGCCAGTGCTACAGATGCAAGATGGTGCGGGGAGGCGGTTTTCTGGCTTTGCTCGTTCATCTCTCTCCCACCCTCCCACCCTGCCCTGGCTGGGTCACTGCCATCCTGTCACTGTCCCTTCACTATTTCACCCTTTTACCACCAAAACAATAGCTGGGCTAGACACGTCTCTTCTCCCCACACCTTGGGCCAGGTAAATGCAACTAGAGACACAGATCTCAGGAAAGGTGGTTCAGGGGCATAGGTCTTAGACACTGAAGATCTGAATCCCCTGATGGGGGAGGACACACAGGCAGAAGTTGGCACAGGCTGGAACCCCCAAGGTACATCAATCCCTCTGTAACCCTCTTATCCTTCTCTGGAGGGAGTTGAAGGGTTTGCAACCTTGATTGCTCATTAGAATCAACTGAAGAGTTTTTAAACCTTCTTATGCCCAGATCATAGTTGCAGGATACAAAAATCAGTTGTTTTAGTACACTAATAATTAATTATCAGAAAGGGAAATTAAGAAAACAATTCAGCCTATAATTACATCAAAGACAATAAAACATCTAGGAATAAATTTTAACCAAGGAGGTGAAAGGACTGTATATTGAAAACTGCAAGACACTGGAGAAAGAAATTGAAGACACAAATAAATGGAAAAATACCCCATACTCATGAATTAATAGGATTAATAGTCCTAAAATGCCCATATTCTCTAAAGCAATCTACAGATTCAATACAATCCCTATCAAAATTCCAAGGGCATTTTCACAGAAAGAGAATAATCCTAAAATTTGTATGGAACCACAAAAGATACCAAATAGCCAAAGCATCCTTGAGAAAAAAGAACAAAGTTGGAGGCATCGTGCTCCCTGATGTCAAACTATTGATATATTTTAAAGTTTTATTAACCAAATCAGTATGGAATTGGCACAAAAACAGACAGATAGATCCATGGAACAGACAGCCCATTAATAAACCCACACACTTATGGTCAATTAACCTACAACAAAGGAGATAAGAATATACAATGGAGAAAAGACAGTCTCTTCAGTAAGTGGTGCTGAGAAAACTGGACAGCTACATGCAAAAGAATGAAATTAGAGTATTTCCTCATATCATATACAAAAGTAAACTCAAAATAAATGAGATCTAAAAGTAAGACCTGAAACCATAAAATTCCTAAAAGAGAACCTAGTCAGAACATTCTTTGACATAAATCATAGCAATATTTTTTTGACCTAAGGTTAAAAAAAAAGTAAAAAATAAACAAATGGGACCTAATTAAACTGAAAAGCTTTTGCACGGCAAATAAAACCATCAACAAAATGAAAAGGCAATCTGCAGAATGGGAGAAAATATTTGCAAATGATATGACTGACAAGGGATTAATATCCAACATACATGAACCGTTCATACAACTTAATAACAAAAAACAAACAACCCAATCAAAACATGGGCAGAAGACCTGAAATTTTTTCCAAAGAAGACATCCACATGGCCAACAGACATGATGTTGAGCAACATCATAATCATGAAGGAAATGCAAATCAAAACCACAAGATGTCACCTCACACCTGTCAAAATGGCTATCATCAAAAAGTCTACAAATAACAAATGTTGCTGAAGATGTGGAGAAATCCCACTGTTGGTGGGATTATAGACTGATGCAGCCACTGTGGAAAACAGTATAAAGTTTCCTTTGAAAACTAAAAAATAGAGCTTCCGTATGATCCAGCTATTCCACTGCTGGGTATTCACCTGAAGAAAATGAAAAACCTAATTCAAAAGATAATTTCATCCCAGTGTTTATAGCAGCATTATTTATAATAGCCAAGATATGGAAGCAACCTAAGTGCCCAACAACTGATTAATGGATAAAGAAGATGTAGTATATGTGCATGTGTGTGTATGCATATATAATGGAATATTACTCTGCCGTTAAAAAGAATGCAAGTCTGCCATTTGCTACAATATGGATGGGCCTAAAGAGTATTATGCTTAGCGAAATAAATCAGATAAGAAATACAGATACTCTATGTTATCATTTGTATGTGTAATCTAAAAAATAAAGCAAAGAAATGGATATAACAAAACAGAAACAGACTTATAGAGAACAAACTGGTGTCACCAGTGTGGAGAAGGAAATGGAGAGGGGTGAGATAGGTTATGGAATTAAGAGACACAGACTACTTTGGATAAAATAAATAAGGATATTTGCAGACTATAAAACAATAAGGATATTTGGATAAAATAAACAAGGATACACAGTACAGGGGCATTCTGCCATTATATTGCAATAACATTAACTGAGAATAATCTGTAAAAACATTGAATCACTGTTATACACCTGAAGCTAATGTCATATTGTAAATCCACTGTACTTCAATTAAAAAAAAGATAAAAAGGGCAGCCATCACCATCATTTTACAGATGAAGAAACCAAGTCTTCAAACAGGTTAAAGTGATTGCCTAAGGACATTAACTGATAAACGGTGGGTTTAAAACAGGAACACAAAGGGCTTCCTGGTGGTCCAGTGGTTAAGAATCTGCCTTGAAAGGCAAGGGACACCAGATCAATTCCCGGTCCAGGAAGATCCCATATGCCACAGAGCAACTAAGCCCATGCACCACAACTACTGAGCCCACACACTGCAACGACTGAAGCCTGTGTGTCTAGAGCCCGTGCTCCGCAGCGAGAAGCCACCAAAATGAGAAGCCCGTGCACAACAACAGAGTAGCCCCCTCTCGCCACTAGTAAAAGCCTGTGTGCAGCAATGAAGACCCACCAGTCAAAAAGCCAATTAATTAATTTTAAAAATCAATAAAATGGGGACACAGAGCTAATTTCTTTAATACATTCTCTGATTTGTAAGCACTTTGCAGTGTATTATTGATAAATAAGTAAATAACACCACCACCATGACAATGAACCTAGTGCATATTATAGAGAACGGTAATTGCCAGAGACGGGGGTGGGGGATGGGCAAAATGGGTGAAGGGGGTCAAGGGATACAAACTTCCAGTTATAAGTTCTAGGGATGTAAAGAACAGCATGGTAACTGCAGTTATTAATACTGTATTGCACATCTGAAAGGTGTTAAAAGAGTAGATCATAAAAGTTCTCATTATGAGAAAAAAAGTTTAACTGTATGATGACAGATGACTTCCCAGGTGGCACAGTGGTGAAGAATCCGCCTGCAAAGCAGGAAGCACAGGAGACGTGGGCTCGATCCCAGATTTGGGAAGATCCCCTGGAGGAGGAAATGGCAACCCATTCCAGTACTCTTGCCTGAAAAATCCCAGGGACAGAGGAGCCTGGTGGGCTACAGTCCACGGGGCAACAAGAGTTAGGTATGACTGAGCATGCATGCACCATAGGATATATAAAAACAGATGTTAAACAGATTTGTTATGGTCATTTTGCAACGTATACAAATATTGAATTGTTATATTGTACACCTGAAATTAATATATGTCAATTACTGAAATCAGATTGATTTTATTCTTTGCAGCTGAAGATGGAGACGCTCTATACAGTCTGCAAAAACAAGACTGGGAGCTGACTGTGGCTCAGATCATGAACTCCTTATTACAAAATTCAGACTTAAGTTGAAGAATGTAGGGAAAACCACCAGGCCATTCAGGTATGACCTAAATCAAATCCCTTATTATGGTAAGTGGAAGTGACAAATAGATTCAAGGGATTAGGTCTGATAGAGTGCCTGAAGAACTATGGATGGAGGTTCGTGACATTGTATAGGAGGTGGTCATCAAAACCATCCCCAAGAAAAAGAAATGCAAAAAGGAAAAGTGGATATCTGAGGAGGCCTTACAAATAGATGAGAAGAGAAGCGAAAGCCAAAGGAGAAAAGGAAAGATACACCCATCTGAATGCAGAGTTCCCAAGAATAGCAGAGAGAGATAAGAAACCCTTCTAAGTGAACAATGCAAAGAAATAGAGGAAAATAATAGAAAGGAAATAGAGATCTCTTGAAAAATTAGAGATACCAATGGAACACTTCATGCAAAGATGGGCAGAATAAAGGACAGAAACAGCATGGACCTAACCAAAGCAGAAGATATTAAGAAGAGGTGGCAAGAATACACAGAAGAACTATACAGAAAAGATCTTAATAACACAGATAACCACAATGGTGTGATCACTCACTTAGAGCTAGACATCTTGGAGTGTGAAGTCAAGTGGGCCTTAGGAAGCATCACTATGAACAAAGCTAGTGGGGGTGAAGGAATTCCAGCTGAGCTATTTCAAATACTAAAAGATGATGCTGTTAAAATGCTGCACTCAACATACCAGCAAATTTGGAAAACTCAGCAGTGGCCACAGGACTGGAAAAGGTCAGTTTTCATTCCAATCCCAAAGAAAGGTAATGCCAAAGAATGTTGAAACTACCACAAAATTGCCCTCATTTCACATGCTATCAAGGTAATATTCAAAATCCTTCAACCTAGGCTTCAATAGTATGTGAACCAAGAACTTCCAGATGTACAAGCTGGATGTAGAAAAGGCAGAGGAACCAGAGATCAAATTGCCAACATCCGTTGGATCATAGAAAAAGCAAGAGAATTCCAGAAAAACATCTACTTCTGGTTCATTGACTATGCTAAAGCCTTTGACTATGTGGATCACAACATACTGTGAAAAATTCAAGAGATGGAAAGAGTAGACCACCTCACCTGCCTCCTGAGAAACCTGTATGCAGGTCAAGAAGCAACAGTTAGAACTGGACATGAAACAACGGACAGGTTCAAAACTAGGAAAGGTGTGTATCAAGGCTGTATATTGTCACCCTGCTTATTTATCATATGCAGAGTACATCATGCAAAATGCCAGACTAGATGAAGCACAAGCTGGAATCAAGATTGCAGGGAGAAATATCAATAACCTTAGATACGCAAGTGACACCACCCTTGATGAAGGTGAGAGAGGACAGTGAAAAAGCTGCCTTAAAACTCAACATTCAAAAAACTAAGATCGTGGCATAGATGGGGAAACAATGGAAACAGTGACAGGTTTTACTTTCTTGGGCTCCAAAATCACTGTGGACAGTGACTGCAGCCATGAAATTAAATGACACTTGCTCCTTGGAAGAAAAGCTATGACAAACCTAGACAGCATATTAAAAAACAGATGCATTACTTTGCCAACAAAGGTCCATATAGACAAAGCTATGGTTTTTCCAGTAGTCATGTATGGATGTGAGAGTTGGACCATAAAGAAGGCTGAGGGCTAAAGAATGGATGCTTTTCAACTGTGGTGTTGGAGAAGATCTTGAGAGTCCCTTGGACTGCAACAAGATCAAACCAGTCAATCATAAAGGAAACTCTGACACTTTGACCACCTGATGCGAAAAGCTGATTCATTCGAAAAGACCCTGATGCTGGGAAAGCTTGAAGGTGGGAGGAGAAGGGGATGACAGAGGATGAGATGGTTGGATGGCATCACCGACTCAATGGACATGAGTTTGAGCAAGCTCTGGGAGCTGGTCATGCAGCTGGCGTGCTGCAGTCCATGGGGTCGCAAAGAGACACGACTGAGTGACTGAACAACAATGGCAACCTCAGTAAAAAAACATCTCAATATTTAATTTTTGAAGTTATTAATATAGTCCAATTATCAATCTTTTCCTTTCTGCACCTTAAGAATCTTTGCCCATCCTCTCTAATCCTTTAAAAATGACTTTTGTTTCCAACTAGTCCCCATCCCTTGGAGAGGAGTCCTGGAAGATAGTAGAAGAAAGGTTTTGGAAGAGACAAGGTGGGTGATGAGCTCTGAAGGGGATGGACTGGGATGAAGGATGTTCCAAGTAAGGGGCAAACAAATGGAGGGGGCTTTGCATTTGGTCACACAGCCCCCGCACACATGTACGGAGGACCAGAGCAATCTGCTTTGTGTGTTACACCACAGTCCATGGGCTCAGACTCTTTCTACCTTCATAGGTTATGCCTATGCAGAAACCAGGCTGCAGAAGGATGGATCAACCAGAGGGAGCTCAGGGTGTCCAACCAGAGTACTCCCAGAGCCCATGCTGAGCCTGAAGGCAGCCGGGATTCCATGCTCTGGGTGTCCTGTCCCGTTTGGGGATGACTCCTGAGGTTTGATGGCCCCAGCTCAGCACCCAGCTCTGAACACAAGCCTGGGGCCCTGAGAATACAGCCAGCAATCACCAGGGCTTTCCAGGGGAGGATCTGAAGTGAGACCCTTAAGATGCTTGGCACACAGTGTGGCCTAATGCTGGCTACCACCCACAGAAGGTACTGGGCTCCAAGGAGGCCAAGGAAGGCCCATTTAGGATATGCAGGAAGGGGGAGAGGCACTCCTAGGAGACCCCAGCCCACCCCAGACCTATCCACCCAGTGTGGGGGCCCCTGGCCTGGGTGCCCCATCAGTATTCCCTGGCTGGATTTTGCCAGAAAATTTCCAAAAGCTCCGTATTTGGAATTTGCTTCCAGCACCACCTCACCCATCAGCGCTTCCCGCTCAGGTAGAGGGCCGCGGTGGGCCCCCCAGTACTCCACCCCTCGGAGGGGCGGCAACAGCCTTTGGTTGCTTCCAGGGAGCAGGCCTTTCGCAGGGAGGCACTCCCCCACTTTGAATTCCATTTCCCAGTCGGGGGAACCTGGGAGGTCTCTTGCCCCTATCTTCTGCCTGTTTTCCCCTCTGTAAAAACAGGGCTTATCGCGTCCTAGACCTCCCTTTCCGGCTGGTGCAGAGCACGAGGCCCCTCTCCGCCCGCAGCCTGGGACGCGGGCTCGCGCGCCCCAGTCCGGCCACGCGAGGGCGCTCTGCCGCGCCCGGCCCGGCGCCGGCCCTCGCTGGGCTCTGCGGGGGCCCCGGCTCTGCGTGCTGGCGGCTCACCCACCGTTCAGAAAAGAAAGCAGAGCTCCGAGAACCCCTCTGACAGTTCGGAAAACGAATCCATCGCCTCCGCACTGCGGGCATTTGTTTGGATGGAGGCCAGCCCGCCGCGCAAGCCCCTCCGCGCCTCTCGGAGGTCCCACCCCAGCCGCTCCCCGCAGGTTTGCGGAGGGCGGCCCGCGTGGGCTCTCGACCGCCGCAAGGGAATAACCAGCCCCGCTCGCCAAGCTGGGAATCCGGATCAGCTGGAGGGACCCAAAGCCTTCGGCTCCGCCCTCCCCCAGTAGCTTGGACCACATCCTAGAGACCAAACTCTGAGCCTCGACTTCCACACATAAATTGGGAAAGACAACAGTCCCTACCGTGGAAGTTGCTGAGAAAGTTAGAGATGGGTCTCTATCGTCAGGGCTTTAGACAAACCACCTGCGTCTTTCTGAGCCTCAGTTTCCCCAGCCGCAAAATGGGGATAATAAAAGTCTTTACCTCCCAGGGTCACTGAACAGGCCAGATTGCAGCAGCCACTTGGCACCCCCTGAGCTTTCGGGCAGTGGAGCCACTGGGGTGGTTAGGAAGGCTCTGCAGAGGCACCGAGTTCACAGCTCATTCCAGAGCCCCAGAACCCCATGGGGTTGTCTATTAGGAACCAGGTCCCCCAGCTGGCTTAGAGCATGGCTGATGATCCCTCACTTCCCTGGCTCAGATGGGGGGCTCGCTGTGCAGCCCACACGGGCATGTGGGCAGGGGGCTGGGAGGCAGGGCCCCCCACTCCTCCTGGTTGGTCTTCAGGGCCCTCTCTGGTTGAATCACCAGGCAAAAACACACAGCTCTGACACCATCCAGAAAATGAAAATGTCTCCGGCATCTAATCCTTCCCTTTCTTTTGGCAACTTAAATCTCCCTGAAACATAACCGAGATACCAGACGCAGTGTGAGCGCTCATGATGGAGCTGGCCTCCTCCCATAAAGCCGGCCTCAGGGACTTTGTGCAGCAGAGCAATGCCTCCAGTCAGGCTCAGCCTCACCAGGTAGGTGATGACCTCTGACCTCCCCAGTCCACATCACAACGTGCCTCCACACTGGCCCTGACCTGACGGGCACCCTCAAGCCCTGACTTCCTTCCCAGACAAGGGCTGCTACCCACCCCCACCTACCCACCCCCCAAATATTTGGAATGGTCTTTGACTGAAATGAGATTAATCCTCAGTTCCCTGACAGTGTCTTTGGGCATGTGTTTTTATAACCTCCCTTTCAAATGAGAACCATTTGTCGTGGGGAAGCTGGGGAGGCCCAGCCCTAACTGCTGGGCCAGACATCATCGGCACCTGATTGAATGTCAAGGACAGTGTGAGGGGGCAGGGCCAAGGTGACGGCAGGCTGTAAGCAGCGATGACCTGTCCTTTGCTGGTCCCCGGCCCAAGCCAGTGTCATAAGTCTGAGGATCCTGGCTCCAACCCAGTCTCTCCCACCCGCCAGCCAAATACCCTTGAGCTGGTGAGCCTTTAGCCTTTGCCTCTAGGAGCCTTACTCTCCTCATCTGTAAAATGGGAGAGTTGGGCTTCCTAGGTGGCGCTAGTGGTAAAGAATCTGCCTGCCAAAGCAGGAGATGCAAGAGATGGAGGAGCTGCAGGTTGGATCCCTGAGTTGGGAAGATCCCCTGGAGGAGGGCATGGCAACTCATTCCAGTATTCTTTCCTGGAGAATCCCATGGACAGAGGAGCCTGGCAGGCTACAGTCCAGGGGGTCACAAAGACACGACTAAAGCAACTTAGCACGCACACACGCTGGGCCCAGCCCAGTGCCTGATAAATAACAGATCTTCAATGTCCAAAGAGGCTTTTGGTGGGGAGGCAAAGCAGCCCACGCTGGGGTCTTCCAGGGGGTTGCAAATGTCTGTCCAATGTGTGACTCAAGTCTGTTCCCTTTCCGGGCTCACCCTAAGTGAGGGGCACATCCTTGCATAGAACTTGAGTGGCTGGCACTTGAATAGGGAGAGGGTCGAGTTTATAGGTGCCCCCACGCAGTCTCTTTAATTAGCTCCGAGCCCTCTGTCGGTGGCCTCCCTGCTCAGCACCATCTCCCCCCTACCCCCACCGCCACCCCAGGTCCTGTTTGAAGTTGGCAGACCCCCACCCGCTTCCTGCCGCCCCAGCTTGCTGAACCAACTACAGACCCTTGGGGCTCAGCTGGGAGGAATTTATTGGTGGAGAATTTCAATCATGGGTTCTTGGCTCAAACTTGTTGCTTCCCCCACCCCCAAAGTCTCCCCAGCAGTTTGATACTCATGGAACTGAGGCTCAAAGGAGGGACTTCTGACGATCTCAGAATTCCACCTGGGCAGGTCGGAGAGTTCACAGCCCCTCGTCACTCGGAGGAAGGGAATGCAGAGGAGCAAGGATGCAGGTTCCTGAGACCATACGGAGGTACCGGAATTTGCTCACCTTCCAGGGCTGCTTAGAAACACCATTCCCACCTTCACTAGCATCCCCTCCCCAGCACCGCGGCAGGTGTCTGGATCTCTGAGGTGTGAGCTTCCCCTCTCCCCAAAGTTGGTCTCGGGGCTGGGGGAAAATGGGGGAATCCGAAGAGCCCGGAAAGGCAGACCTGGTCACCAAAGCCACAGAGATGTACCATTTTTCTGAAGCCGTGTGCCTTTGCCTCCCCAGAGGCCTTCCCTGGGCGGTTTCCAGACCAAGAAGCCCACGCCCTTCCCCGGGAGCCAAGCCAAGAAGGTCCTGGGACTGAGGGCCCCATATGCCGCTCATTTTCCAACCCCTCTGGGCAGGGCTGCCTCCGCTCCATGCCTCAGAGAGATCTTTGCAATGATGGATAAGCCGTGGCCCCGACGGCCCTGGCCCTGGGGAGGAAAAAAAACATCTTTTGCAGTTTCGTGTAAAGCCTCCCACTTCTCGCTTAATAAGTGCTGAAAGAGGCACAAACAGAGGGACCCCGAGCTTGCCATGACTAACAAGATGACCACATCAGGCAGAGCCAAGCTGGGGGAGAGGACCGCGCCGGCCGGCCGCCCGGCTTCCCGGCGCGGAGGTGTCCGATTCCCGATTCCCTCCCGGGACGCTCCGCCAACAGTGCTTTGAAGCCGTGCCTAGGAGCCCGGAGCAGGGAGGCACGGAGCGAAGTGGGGAAAGGGCTGGTCCTCCCTCCCGCCTCCCGCAGGATGGGCACAGATCGCCCAAGATAAAGGAACCGCAGCCTCCTCCAACTTGTGCTGAGTCGCTCTTTTCAAAAGCCCTTTCAGATGGTTTCACTTCTCCGCGCGCGCTTTGTTGAAAGATGTAAAAATTTCAAACCACCACAGAGTAAACATTTCAAAACTCGCTCTTTGCAAAAATCAGTCACATTTTCCCAAAAAAAAAAAAAAAAATCTTGAATTCCATCTCTCCACGCACCACCACTCCCCCCGTCTCCCCCGCCCCCTCAATCCCTTTTTCTGCGCTCTTTGGATTCGAGTGTTTTTCATTAATTTAGAAGCAGTCCAGGTAAAGCTGGTGTTTGCGAGCTGGTGTTTTACGGGCGGGAAGTAGCTTTGTTATTTAGGAGATGTTTTAGATAAGTCAATGTCTTGTCAAAATCAAGCAGGTTTTCTTTATTAGGGTGAAATCGTAATGAACTCATCTGCTTCTAATATTTATAAAGAGAAGAGAGGCCATTAATTCTACTGCTTGTGAATAAAACCATCTGTGATTTCTTTCCATTTGATGGGTTTTGGTTTTAATATACATTTTTCACAAATAAGCGCAGAGATTTTTTGGTGAAAATGTCACATTCAGGATCTCATAAAGAAAGAATGCAAAGAGAGGAAAACGAAATGTTTTGTTAGCTAAGTAATTTCTCACCTTGCAGAGTGGGGAACATTTGAGCCAACTTTAGCACATTTGGGTGATGGAATCGCCCGTTCAACGCTAATGCAATCCATGACATGTTACAAGGCGAACCGCGTCCGTTTTGAAGTTTGTTTTCCTTCGGGAATTACACAGTTCATTTAACCTAATCTGTCCTGACACTTGAATTATAATATCATGAGCTTCTTCAGGGAAGTAAAACAGTAGTTGCCTGCTTAAAAGCAAAGCAGAAGTTAATAAAGCGGGCAAAATGTCAAGGAAAAGGAGCTAATCGAATCGCAGTGTCATTCTCTAGAGAAAATACAGTCAAGTTGTATTTTTTTTCCAGTCGAAATCTTGGACGCCTAATGACACATTTCTGTCCAGGAAGAAATTTGAACTCCGAAACCAAACTTGATTAAACCCCAAACTGCAAGACCTTGCCCACTGGGGACCGCTCGGGGACTTTGACTTCTGGGTGTCAGAGCTTAATTAAAATATTCATCCAGCTGCTCTCCCCTTGCCAAGAGGACCCAGAGGAATTAAACCAATAAGCCTAATTCTATTAGTTCACCTGCCTGTGTACACAGAGATGCAGAAGACCATTTACAGGTTCAGAAAAAAAGAAAAGGCACCAGAGCCACCCTGCATGCTCAGCGTCAGTGAAGTGGCCCCCTAGACAGAGTTCCACGTACTATTTGGGGGTCTCAGTTCCCGGCTCCAAACATACATGACAAGTTAAAAATTCTCTTTCAAGAAAACAAAAATGCCAAGTAAGACATTGTAAGGATTTGTGTGTTATGATTTATGTATCTATAATAACATCTAACATTCACTGAATTCCCTGTGCCGCTGGGCTGACCCTGTCCCTTTCACATCTCAAGGAAATCTTCAGTTCCCCTTTGTGAAGTAAACACTGTTATTACCCCCACTCGACAGATGAGGAAACTGAGGCTCCTCAGTGAGACAAGTAGCTTGAAGCCCAGAATTCCCAGACCACAGTCTGAGCACTTAACCTCTAATATAATGATGGCTTCCCTGACATTCTGATCTTTGTTTCAAATTTTAATGATTTTGTATTCACCCTACACACACACACACACACACGTACAAAATTAGGAAAATAGAGAAGCTGTAAAGAGGAAAGTCAACCTCGGTCTCAGCCTTCCTCGGTCCCGCCCCCAAAGCAGTCTCTGTGGACCATTTCTAGTGTTTCCTTCCAGAGTCGAGGCTTATTCCAACAGTTATGCATATATTTCCCTTTCAAAAAAAAAAACATATATACAGAGCATACCAGTACACAATTCTGCAGCTTGCTTTTTTCCATTTTCTAATACATCTTGGAGGGTCCTCCATCTTATCCCTTTTAAGACTGCCTGGTATAACACAGAGAACTATATTCAGTATCTTGTAATAGCCTATAGTGGACAAGAATCTGAAAAGAATATACACACACACATATATGTATAACAGAATTACTTTGCTGTACACCTGAAACTAACATAACATTGTAAATTAACTATACTTCAATAAAAAAATTTTATTTAAAAAAGTGCACACCATCCTATTCGGTAGAGGTGGTAGATGGACCCATATGAGATTATCAATATTCAACCATTTTTGACCAGCAGAAGTGGCAGCTTAACGTGGTTCTGCCTAATATCATACTTTTTTTTTTTAACCCAATCTCCAGTAATGGATGTGGAGGTGGTTTCCCCAACTTGGCACCTCAAGCAGTGCTGTGTTGAATATCCCTTCACACAATGGCAGGTACCATCTATAGGGCAGACTCCTAGAAGCGCTACTACCTGGGAAGAGGGGAAGTCAGGTCCCATCCTTGACCCAAAGTCTTTAAAATGAAGTGGTCACCCTGGCTAATTTCCGAAGCCCCTGTTATCACTACATTTGTAATCCCACAGCCTAACTAGAGATGACCCCCCCCCTCCCCACAGACACACACACACACACACACACACACACACACAAACCTCACAGCTCCGGCCTCAGGATCCCCCAGATCACTGTGAAAATAAATGTTTTCCACCAAACGTGGACTCCCTCCCTACTGGCTGCATTTGTCAGCCAGGGAATGAGACATTTCCCTGTGATCAATACAAATGAAATAGAGATCCAGCCTGGGCAGCCGCAAGATGTGGTTTTTTAATAAGGAGACCTCCGGAGGATATTGCATTCCTATGACAACAGCCGGCAGACCTTGATTTTTAGTGTCAGAACCTGTTTAACGTGAAAGCCTGTGGCTAGGGCCTGGCCGAGCACTGGGTGGGTGGGTGGGTTGTCTGAGGCTGGAATCAGGCTGGTCCTCCAAGGCTGCGGCGGAGACCAGCCACCGCCCCTGCGGGCCACCTGTTCCCAAAGGCGGCTGCGTCTACCAGCTGGGCGGCCGTGGAGGTGGCGTGGCTGTCCAGCCAGAGGTGATCTACAGCCACGGACTGGGTTATTTACAGCTCGCCTGTGGTCCCCGACACCTGGGCGTCTCTTGGATGACGGCAGTTTGCCTTGAACAGGACCGGTACCTAAGCAGAGGTGGCAGCGAACGTGAGCAACTCTATTGACCATCTTTTTCTTTTTATAAATTCACTGGTAACAGAGCAAGTCAAAGAGACGATATGAGTTGGTTGCTATTTGAAAAGACTTGAGAAGGAACAGCTACGAACTATACAGGATAGAGTAGGATGTTCTAAAAACACAATCCTTGCCCAAACAACCTAGATGCCTCTGAGGTTTCTCTCTCGATTCTCCAGCCTCTTTTAGAATTATCTGCTAATACAGACCAGGGCCAAGGACGACAGCAGAAACAGAACAGCTGGTGCTTAAGGGAGATGGGATCGGCAGTGCTTTATTCCAAGGATTTGATATTTTAAGTTATTGTTGTTGTTATGTGTGTGCAATAAATCATGTTTTAAAGTATCTGTTAATAGAGTGTTTTATTCTTTAAAAATAATAATTCTTTTTTTTTCTTTCAAGTGGATGGGTTGTTTCTTGAAGCTGAAACTCTCAGGTTTTATGAAGAGCTGTGACAATCAGTAAGAATGTATCAATAAATTTTTCCACTGGGAAAAAAATTTTCACCCAATTTTATCACCTAGAAAAGGTCTTGTCCTTTAAAAAATTAGAAGGAAAAGAAGAAATGGAGCCTTAGCTAGTATGGCTTAAAATACTTGGTTTGAATTTACGTAAATGTATTTAGTCCTTTAGCTTTTTTAACCACTGAATTCGCATTTAGGAATTTTAAATACCAGGATGGGTGCTCTTGAGTTTCAAATGGCAACTCTCAAAGCAGCATCTGCCAAAGCTCTTGAAAACCAGGGCACAGTGGTCCCCCAAGGAGGGTCTTAGAGGATGATTACAACATTCCTTTGTGTGACACAATAACACCCCGCTCGTGGACACTCTCGGACCCTCTGCTGAAAGTAACCGGCTGGGCCGCGGCTTAAAACTAATCTTGTCCGCGGCTCCCGGCAAGAGGTCAGGAGGCGAGTCTTTCAGAAAATGATCTCCGGCAAGATCTGAAGGGCTCCGGGAATATAACAAGTTGTAAAAGGGAGGGGGAATGGGGAGAGAGAGGGAGAAAAGAAAAGAATAAAAGGAAAATGAGATTTTTACAATTAAGTATACTCCTTTTTTTTTCATTTAGTTAATTTCCAGCCGCTCACGTTTATTGCACATTAATTATGCATACAGCTTTTGTGCGACTTAAAAATGTGAAGACTGTGATCCTTATCCTTTTATGGAGGATCTGGCTGCCACGCTGGAGGCCCCACCGGAGAAGCTTCAGGTCAGACGGGGCAGGAGTTGCCGACAGCCAGCGGCCCGAACCAGCCAGTACCCTCCAATCCCCCTCCTGGCTTTCACAAAAGAGATTCCTATGGAGGGGAGGGGGCGGGGGTGGGTGTGTGACTCAGGGCCCCAGAGGGTCTGAATCAAGGGAAAGGATCCCAAGCAAGCCCTTGGCTTGACCAATATTTATGTTCAAAGCCACTGGCCAGGCCTGGGGCTAAAACAGAATGTCACAAACAAGAGGTGTTGGGGTCTATTTCCTTCCTCCAAGTACCCATCCCATACGCCAAAGGAAGCCAAGGAGGCAGCAGGCATAACCTGGTGGGAGACTGTTCCCCAGTCCCACCCAACCCCAACCTCCATGCTCCCACCAGTGGCCTCAGGAAGGTATTGGCAGATGGCCCTCGGCCAGAATGCTGTGTGAAACCAGACAGGGCCACAGCCTCTCCGTACCCTCCTATCAGGAACTGTGCAGAAAGCCCTCTGGATGCCAGCAGGCCCAGTGCCTCTCTGCCTGCCCCCATTTTGCCTCGGCAGGCCACAAACAGAAGACCACCAGAGCCCAAGCAGAGACGGGGATTCATCATTTGGTACATCCACTTGTGGGGAGGGGCCCAAGAGCCCCTTCACCAGCTGATCAGACCTAGGCTAAGAGCATAGATCCAGGAGCCCCAGGCCCCTACTCGAGGAGGGAGAGACCCTTGGGGACTGAAAGTTGCCATGTTGGGCCAGGACCCCCAGGTTCTTCTCAGATCGGGGCTCCCAGCATCCTCAGAAGCTGCACTTTGCTCCCCAGCCTGAGGTCAGCTGTCTGGTCACCCCAAGGAGCCCACCCTGAGCCAGTGGGGCAGGGCCGTCCCCCTACTTCCTGCACAGGTTCTGAGCAGACAGCCTGGGGTCCCCAGCACAGGCCCACCCTGACCGCTGGGCAGCTTGGGTAACAGGGCTTCCCTCTCTCAGATCCCAGATTCCTCATCTGAAAGTGGGGATCAGATGTGACACAGAGTCACCCTAGGGTCAGGTGGAATGGCCTCCAGAGCATCCAGCCCCAGGAGAGCACCCAGGAAATGGGGCACTCACAGCAGCCCCAGGGTGAGAGTGAAGCCCCCATGTCACAGATGGGGAAGCTGAGGCTTTCAGGGAAGGAAGGCACCAGCCGACCACCACAGTCTTGGTGGCAGGACCAGCTGCATGACACGCTCCAGGAGTCTTCCTCAGGGGTCCCCCTGCCCTCCGCTCACGAAGGGCTGGAACCCCCACCCCTTCTCCAGGCACTGCATCGGAGGGGAGAAGAGAGAAAACACACACTCAGTCCCTCGCTCCCTCCCACGGACAGCTCTTGTGACAGGTTTGCCGAGGGGTGTCACAGCCCGCATGGGCTCTTGTCCCTGTTCCCTGCAAGTTCAACCACACACCAGCCCCTCTGACCCCCAGTGCTGGCCTGGGGAACAAAGGCAGTAGAAGCTGCCCAGAGGCCCACAAGCCTGGCCGGGCAGTGAGCGGCTCCCACCACAGCCAGACCTCAGGAGGTCAAGGCCGGGTTCCAGGACAGGCGCCCGCAGGCCACAGTGGCCCCCTGACCCGCTCTTGGGAGGGGGGCTTTGGGCCTGGACAGCTTCCTCTTCCTCTGTTGTTTTAATAACAACTGCTCTCTACTGGGATAAACTGGCAGCGATCCTTCCTGCCCTTCTCTCCCAGCATCGCCACCCTGTTCGGCAGGGACTCTGTGACAATCTTTAAAATGAAATTGTCATCATAAAGAAGTCAACCGCGCGTACTAATAAACAGCACGCTTAACATTTATTACTCTGCCTTCTGACAAACTAAAATGTGAAAACATGCCAAAATTCGGGTTTCATAAAACAATTTTTCATCAAGTTCTTTCCTCTGACAAAATGCCTCTGTTTCGTTCCTGGCTGGCGGGACTCACTTCAAACGCAGCAGCGTTTCCAGAAACGGGTCTCTGGTCTGACGCTCCCAAAGCCATCTCTGGCTTTCTGAGACTTTATCTGATTGATCACGTTCTGGGCTTTGCTAGCAAGCACCCACGGGGGACAGGGGGCACCATGGTTCTGACGCAGAACCTTACAAAGCCGCCAGTCACAGGCACCACAATCCCACCATTTTATTGTGGTAAAATACACAACATAATATTTACCTAGCCATAATCCTAACCATTTTTAAGTGTGACATTCAGTGGCATTAAGTACCTTGACACGTCATACAACCATCACCTCCATCCTTCTCCAAAACCCCTTTCACCTTGCAAAACAGAAATTCTGTCCCTATTAAACAGCTCCCCACTTCCCCCTGCAACCCCTTCTCTACTCTTTGTGAATCTGGCTGCCCCAAGCACCTCACATAAATGACACGGTACAGTCCTCATCCCTTTGTGACTGGCTTAATCGCACTGAGCTAATGACCTCCAGGTTCCTTCAGCTCGTAGCCTGTGTCAGGATTTCCTTCCTCTTTAAGGCTGAATACTATTCCATCAGCTGCCATCCAAGCTCTCCTAACCTCACACAGGTATAGGTATATGATGCTCCCCCTCGGCTGGGGAGGGCAAGGGGCCTCAGTGTCCGAGGAGGTTTCACATGGCACCATGATCCTAGCTCAGTGTTGACGGCCCCGAGGGAGCTGGAGATTTGGGGGTACCCCAGTCAGCCCAGGTCTTAGAGACTCAAATGGCTCCAGTCTACCTACCAGGCAAACCCTGACTCTCCCCCCACACCTCCCTGCTCTGGGCAAGGACGGAACCGGGAGAACAGAGCCCTCCCTGTACTCAGGGGCATAAGGGGCTGCTTCAGGATGGGCTCTAGCCAGGAGTGAAGTCAATCAACAGCACCTGGAAGGTACCCACAGTGCCCCCTGCTCTGCTCTCAGAGCTCACGGGCTTGTTACCAGAGTGCCACCCCTTCCTCCACCAGCTGCCCTAGATGGAGACTGAAACCAAGGGAAGCTTTTAAAATAACAACACTCTGCTGGGCTTTTTGTTTTTCTTCTGAGGTACCAGACCTTGTGTTTTAACTAATTATCAAAATTCTTCTCTCTCAAATTACGGCTAATTTTCTTCACATGGTAATGGTGTTATGGTTCCAGAGGAAAATGTCCTTATTCTTAGAAAAAGCACCCTGAAGTATTTAGGGATGGCACACAGAATTTAGTTTCAAACTTGTAACAAAAATTACAGGTATAGGTATGTGTATACATCGGCTTCCCTGGTGGCTCAGATGGTAAAGAATCTGCCTGCAATGTGGGAGACCTGGGTTTGATCCCTGGGTTGGGAAGATCCCCTGGAGCAGGGCATGGCAACCTACTCCAGTATTCTTGCCTGGAGAATTCCGTGGACAAAGGAGCCTAGCAGGAGGGCCTGGCCTGGTGGCCATGGGGGTCACAAAGAGTCAGACACGACTGAGAAACCAAGCACACAGCACATACATAGATAAAGTATAGTAAAATGTTCATGTGTATTGAATCTAAGAAGGGGGTATATTGGCATTCCTTAGACTGCTCTCAATTTTTCTATATATTTATAATTTTTAAAAAGTCTGTGTTTGAATATATTTGTAACAACAAAAAAACAACCTAATCAGAAAATGAGCAGAAGACCTAAATAGACATTTCTTTAAAGAAGACATACAGATGGCCAACAAGCTCATGAGCCATACTCACCATTGCTAATTATCAGAGGAATGTAAATCAAAACTACAACAAGGTACCACCTCACACTGGCCAGAATACCTATCATTTGAAAAGCTACAAATAACAAATGCTGGAGAGGGTATGGTGAAAAGGGAACCCTAGTATGCTATGGGAGGGTAAATTAGTGTGGCTGCTATGGAACACAGTATGAAGATTCCTCAAAAAATTGAAAATAGAGTTGCCATGTGACCCGGTACTCCCACTGCTAGGCATATATCCAGACAAAAATATAATTCAAAGAGATACATACACCCCAGTGTTCATTGCAGCACTGTTTACAATAGCTAAGACATGCAAACAACCCAAATGTCCATCAGCAGATGAATGGATAAAGAAGATGTGATGTATATATATACACACACACATATATACACACAATGGAATACTACTCAGCCAGAACAAGAATGAAATGCCATTTGTAGCAACGTGGATAGAACTAGATTCTCATACTAAGTGAAATCAGACAGAGAAAGCCAAATACCATATGATATCACTTATATGTGGAATCTAAAATATGCCACAAATGAACATATCTAAGAAACAGAAACAGCCTCACAGACATAGAGAACAGCCTGTCGTTGCCAAGGGAGGAGGGGTGGAGGAGGGATAGACTGGGAGTGCGAGATTAACAGATGCAAACTATTATGTATGGGATAGAGAAACAAGGTCCTCCTGTAGCGCAGAAGGAACTATATTCAACATCCTATGGCAAACCATGTATGTATATGCACAACTGCATCACTGTGCTGCACACCAGAGAATTAACACACAGTAAATCAACTATACTATCAATATAAATACAGCTATATTTACACAATAAATCAATACATTTTTTTTAAGTTGGGGAGAAGCCCTTTGCTCTCATCTTGCCCTTCCTTTTATCATTCTGCATCCTCTTACCACAGATGTGACCCAGGGGTCCGAGAGGGCATGTCAGTGACGGGACATGGGAAGAAGAACCTGCCCGAGGCTCAAGCAGGAGTACTCCATTCTCTGGCTCCTAATGGAGGCATCACATGGCTCAGCCCAAAAACCGCAGGTCCAGGTGGGGGCAGGAGGCATCAGGACCACCACTACTCCGGTATCCTTTAGGGACCCACTGGGACCCCAGGAGGGCTGTCACCCAACAGTGAGGGCTCTATCCCCAGCCCTTGCTCAGGAACCCTGGGGCATCCATGATCTGCTGTAGATTGTGTGGCCCAGAACCCGTTGCTAATCAGAATCAGAACCACCTCCCCCCACTTCCCCGCATGAGGACAGGAATCACATCCATCTCCCTGGCCACTGTGCCCCCAGCACCAGCCCAGGGCCTGGCACAAAGCTGGG
This sequence comes from Bos javanicus, assembly GCF_032452875.1. Taxonomy (NCBI): domain Eukaryota; kingdom Metazoa; phylum Chordata; class Mammalia; order Artiodactyla; family Bovidae; genus Bos; species Bos javanicus. The sequence goes on from NC_083878.1 coordinate 97,072,638, forward strand.
GCCTGGCAGGGTGAGTCAAGGCTTCCAACTGAGGTTCTCTCTTCACAAGTTAGATGAACCTTAAGGTCCTTCCTCGCAGACAGCTGACCAGAGGTCAGGGGGACTGGGCACACCTGCCCCATCTTCCTGGCAGCAGCAGCGGAGGGCAAGAAGTCAGTGGGCCCGAGGCGCCCTGATGGGAGAACCTCAAGGGCAGGTGGCTGGGATCCAAGCATGGGGAAGGCAGCAGGCCACCAGGCCAGGGACAGTTCTAACCCTGGAGTCTAGGTGAGCCTCTCCAGAGTCCCTTTGAAAGCAGGACCTCTCTCGCGGGAAGGCTCTGGGAGGGGACAGTCTCTGGCCACTCACTGTCTGCCAGCCAGAAAGGGGGCTTCCCTCCCTGATGAGGAGGAAACCCCTGGAGAGGGTGCTTTCCTTTAACCAGAGATCAAAGACAAGTCCCCCTGGGCTAGGGGTCCTCTATCTCTCCTTCCCACTCCAGGGTGCCTGACTCTCGGCTCCCCGCTTCCAGAGCCGCTGCCTGGGGCCACCTCTGGACACCTGTGGGGTGGGGGAGCAGGACCTCAGAGCTGGGGTCTTGCTAACTTTATGGCTGTGGTCTTACTGAAAGCCCAGGCACAGGTAAGAAGAATCGAGGAAAGGGCTGCGCACCTGGAGAAGTGGTGCGTCACGGGGGCCTGAGGACCAGCTCAGGCTCCCACCTTCCAGCGAGGCCAGTGATTAAGAGCTGGGCGGTGGGGTGACAGGTCTGGTCCCACCCTGCCTCTGACTGGCAGGCCACCTAACTCGGAGCACATAGGATCATCCTCGTCAAACGCTTGGTTGGTCCCCGGCGGACTGAGCGCTCCGTAAGCAACCAGGGTTATCTTTGCCGGCACTGTTCTTACTGACTCGGGTTCACTCCCCACGCCAGCGTCCCCCGTGGCTGCTGAGGTTGGCTAAGATGCATCGTAGGTGAGTTTTTTTCACTGGGAGCCAGTGAACCTGGCATGACGGACACGTAGGTCTGAACATGGAGGCTAGGAAAGCCCCCTCCCTCGGCCACAGCCCGTGGCCTGGGCCAGCACCCCCACTCCAGGGCCAGCCACCTCCCTGCCCTTCCCAGGAGGTGGGATGGCCTGCGTCCCCCGCAGACAGAGGCCAGAGACTTTGGCCTCCTCTGCCATGAAAGAGCGAAACCACCGCAGGGTTCAAAAGGAAAAGAGGAAAACCTGGTAACTCGACCCAGACGGTCCATCCGCTTTATCAAAGCTGAGTCCAGGGAGCAGCTTTCCCACCAGGAGAGGCTGCGGCCTCATTAGGGACGATGAAAAAGCTTGGCCGCAACGCACATCCCAGGGACAATTAGGCCTTGTCTCCCTGCCTTCAAAGGCAATCTGTGTGTGTGTACATGTGCGTGCACATCTTTTGCATTCGTTTTCTCTCCCCCTCCTTTCCACCTACCCTCTCACCCCTCCAGCACTAAGTGACTCGGAATGTCATTAAAGACCCATCCTTGGCCCACTGGGTACCCACAGAGGTTCAAGACCCAAAAAGAATTCCCCCAAAGACCCTGCTTTCATGCAACTGGCCCTGAGACACTGCCCCCAGACACTCAGCTCAGCGAAAAGACAGGCGCAGTGCGATCATTTTCGAGCGTTACTCCTCCTGAACGCCAGTTCTCCCATCCGAGACACAGAATGCAAACTATTCCCCTAGAGCAACTCCTGCTCCGGTTTCCGGATGCCTCTCTTCTAGCAGCAACAGTCTGAGCCCCGGAGACTCTTCTCCAAATCCTGGCGAGCACCTCCCCGCCCCTTCCCCTGGAATGTTCCTTACCCACTGGCAGGAATCCGAAGCCGGGACACTAACACATTCCTTCGCACACGGACACTGCCTTAGACCGACAGGCATCCCGCTGTCAGGAGGCAAGGACTTGTTTTGGGATTGCCACCCTGAAACGGACCCAGGCCCCGAGCACAACCCAGGCCTGCCTGGTCCTGCCAAGGCCACCGCCCGCCGCCCAGGCCCTGGCACCGTGAAAGTTTCCTGTAACCGACAACGCCACTTGTGAGATGCCGATTCTGACATCAGGCAGTTATTTGAGGGGATCAGCGTGTTGCTTTTAGTGAGAAGGCAAATTCTAGATATTTGTTTTTGTCATAACACCGGAGGAAGCGGGCGCAATATTTGCGAAATTAGAAACAGCCATAGGTCTCAGGCCCTCGCTGATGGCACCCAGGTATTAATCCATTAAGGGAATCAAAAGAGCTTAAATAAAAGTCTGAAGCCCGCAATATACATGTCCATGAACAAGCAGTAAAACTTCCTGAAAAGGTGATTTCAAAGCCATATTGCCCACGCTTGGCAAATTGCATATTTAATTATTTTGTCATTCCCTCTCTCTCCTCTAATCTTTGGGAAAAATGCCTTTGGACATATGAAACCAGTTAGGATAATTAAACTATGATGGAATTAGGTGTCGGCTGATTCCTCAGGAAGATGGCATACTCTAACCTGGTATGAGATGTGTACAGGCCCCAAAAGGCAGTAACGTTGCTAATGCCTGCCTTTCTATAGAAAGATCAAAGGTCTTTTGCCCCTTTCAAGATGTCTGTAGAATTTGTTTCCCAATTATCCCACATTTGCGCACTGGGACATCCTAGTTAACTCTTTGATAGCACCTCTAGAATTGGGGCATAATTGACATCAAGCCGCACCTCATGGCTCCAGGCTTGGGGCCAAGATTCCCCTCTGAGGTCTATGATCCCAGAGGGAAGAGGAGGGATGGGAACTGGAAAGGGGGTGCTGGCTGAGGTTTGGGTCCCTTAGGTTTCAGCCAGCGTCTTTGCTCAGGAAAGCAGGACTCACCCCATTGTTCAGATTTAGCGGATGGAGCGTAGGTGAACTCCCCTGGCTCTCATTCTGATGTGAATTGGGACTCGAGTTTTGTCTTTGCAAAATTTTGCCATCTTAAAAGCAGAGCCTGACTGCCTTTAAATACTGTTCTCCAAAGGAAATTCACTGAATACATTATTTTCCCGCGTTGGAATATTTTTTCTGGTCCGGGAAGATGTTTTAAAAAAACAAAAAGAAAGAAAAAGCCATCAAATATTTGGGAGAAGTGAGAAAAATCCAAGATTTGATGTTTTAGTTACGGCATCTTGAAACTAAGTGTGACTAGGGTAGCACAAGGTAGAAAGTTAGATGTCAAAAAATATTAACAAAAATCTAATATAAAAGACTTTTTTTTCTCGTGTGTGTCTTTTACTTGCTTTTTATCTGTTTTCCTATTTTCAAGTTCTGTTGATCTTTCTTGACTCTGCAAATATTTTTTCCTGATTGCCTAGTTCAGATAATGTCTTTAACATCTATGTGTTAGCTTAAGAAAGAGAATGGGAAAGAAAAAGATCTAAGTCTCTTTATATGCAAAGGCAGCAGCCCTTTTGGAAATAATTTTTTGGAAAAGGACCTCAACAGTTTGAAAAATGAAACATCATTGATCCCGAGAATTGTATTTCAAGAGGTGCTCCGAGAACTTTTGCTAGAACTTTTGCGGGTATTTTGTGTTTTTCTTTCATTTTACATCTTAAAAAAAAAAAAAAATCCACCTGTGTTCCAGCAAGTTTTAAATCGAGGAGATGAGCTTCCAGAAACATCAGAAGGAAAAGTTCGCAGGGCACCATCGGCTGTTTTCCACATTCGTCAAGAGAAACTAGAGACCACAGGAACAGTCCGCCCGGCACTGCCATACCCTCCACGAGCGACAAACTCAGGACCGCCCCGTTTCCCAATAAATAATTCCCCTTGAGAGGGAGCCCTCCAAGCCTCCTCCAGAAGCAATACCGGAAGAAAAATACCGCAAGAAAACGCATTTGCTGTTCTTCGCAACAGTAAAGGAATAATTATGGCTTCTGGCGTCTCCAAATTGCAAGACCGGTGCCTCCAGCCCAGGGTCCTGCTGACAGAGAAGAGCCTAGAAGATTCTCCCCGGAAGGGAACAGCAGCCCCAACTGGGGAAGGGGGCCTTGGGTAGAATCGCCAGATTTTAACAAATAAAATACAGGATGCAGGATTTAATTGGAATTTCAGGTAAATAAGGAATAGCTTTTTTTCAGTATAAGTGTGTCCCAAATATCGCACTGGACAAACTTACACTGGAAAATTATCCCTTGTTATCTGAAATTCCAGTCGGATGGAGAGTCCTATATTTAATCCCACAACCCCGGCCCAGGGCTCTAGAAGGGGTCGAGGAAGCTGAGCAGGGACATCCTAGTTTTCCGCCCAGAAGCAGAACCAAAGCCATCAAGAAAACAGTGCTTTGCGTTGGGCTAGAACAAGGCTTGGCCACCATCGTGTGGCTGTGACCCCAGAGACCTGTCCCATCCTCTCGCTGCACCCAGGTTTCCGTATTGTGGGTTGCAGGTTGGGGTGAGGTTTGCAGGAAGGAAGGAAACTGACTGGCTCAGCTCAGCCCTGAGCGTGGCTTTCCAGGGTCTCTCCTGTCCCCAGATCTCCAGGGTCAGTGGCCCTAGTCCGAGGGAGGAAGCACCAGGCTGGGTCACCCTGTGAGCAGACAGAGCCTGTGCTTAGGGCACCAGCTGAACACAAGACACCTAGAGGTTTCAGCTGAATTGTTTTAAAACACCAAAGTGTTCATTATGGGGAGAACTGGGACATTGCAGGCCTTCCTAACCCTTACTGAACAGTTTTGTACTTTGACAGTTTATTTTCATGAGCTACGGTTTAGCGTGTGGGGGGGCATCATGATGTTTGAGGGGGTGCCTTTGGCCGCTAAAGGTTTTACCTTCTGGGACCGGCTGTCCTCAGCCTGGGTGGGCTGAGACATGAGATGCCCCAGAACCCTGACTGTTCAGCAAGCTTGGAGGGGCAGCTTCAGGGGCTCCTATTTAAAGCTTGAGAGCCCAGACGCTGGGCCTGCTGCAAGAGTGGAGCGTCAGACCCACAGGCAGGGCTGGGAGAGGGTGATGGGTTTGTTTAAACGTGTCATGGAGGAGGAGAGTCCTTGGGGCTAACTTTCCGAGTTCTCTCTGGCCCCCACGAGCTGTTTGGAGCTGCTGTCCTGTTCCTTACAGCTCCTCAGAGCCTGACCACCCCCCTCAGCCAGTTCTTCCTCCTATCCCTCCTAATTCTCTCCTGCTGTAGAAGCCCTATCTGGCTCTGCTGGGCCTCCAGGGAGACAGAGAACAGCTGGTCAGCATCTGGTGCTCGCCATTAGCCGGGGCCCCTGCCCCCTGGGCCTTCCGCTCCCCGGGAGGAATAATCCCGCTTCCTCTAACCTTTCGGCTGGGTCCCGTGCTCCGGGCCTTTCATCATGTCCATCGTGGCCTCTGAAGCCACTCCAGGCTCCCTGGCCCTCCTATGGCTTCTGCTGGGCTGGGCCAGGCGAATCGGCAGGGGTCAGGGCAGGGGGTGAACAACCCGCTCTCTTCTCGGCACAGAGAGAGGTGGGGGTGGGGGCAGCCATGTCCAGGGAAAGGAGGCGGAGGTCAGGGCCCTGCCAGGTTCCCCGCTGCCAGGTGAGTCTCGGCTTGTCTGGAAACCGGGGGAGCCTACGCTTCCCTTTAAGGTTTGACGGGAGGGTGCCTGCAGGCGATCTTGGTAGGATCCTCTGCTTTTAGTCCCAAACGCTCTGGTCCATTGGGCGACTTCAGGTCAGTAAGCTCATTGCTTAAACCTGAGCTTCCTCGCACACAAAGGGGTAGTTAAGGCCCCAGAGATAAACTCACCCCTGACTCGCCTCCGCACGCTTGGCCCTGGCCCATAGTGACAGCTCAGAACCTGTATCATCACGGGTACTGTGCTCAGCGGTGGGATCGTCATCAATCTCTTCCCAGGCCAGAAAAGTGCCCATCCCAAGGCTCAGCTGGCTCAGGCCCAGCTCTACCTCCCCGGCCCCCTGGCTGAAAAGGAGGGACCTGCGAGCGCAGCTGAATTCAATGTTTCTCCTCGGGGCTTCCAGAAAGAGGGGGGCTATCTCCTCTTTCCAGAAGCTTCTGTGAGCCCAGCGTGGTGCCTCAGCTGAATCTCACAGCCCCTCTCCCTGGCGTGGGTGGCTTCCCTGAGCCGGGCCAACATGCCCCAAGCCATATGGATAGACCTGGGGGCATGTCCCTCCCACACCACCATGGAAGCATCCCAGAAATGCCAGTGGTTAAGTGTCCAAAAGCAACGTGTACTCTCTGACTTGGAGACCAGTGTGTCACCCCGCCTTGGGTCCTCCGAGGCACCTTGTCCTGAAAGGGGCTGCAGATCTATCAGATCCCCCATCTGCTTGCCCCCTCCCCAGCCCTCTGTGATCCCCCCAGGAGTATAGACTCCTATGTGACCTTCCAGCTCACATTGAGGTTAAGAAAGAGCCACTGGCCGCATCGCCAGCTGCCTCAGCCACAGGGCCTCATATCTGCCCATAAGCCAGCACACACCTCGCGATTAATTTGGTGATCATGACTTGGAAAGAACCCCGGAGACCAGAGACATATTTATTAAATGCAAACTTCTAATTATTTCTTGGAACACTGATGAAAACTACTCCTTAAGTAATCTTTTTTTTTTTTCTTGGCTAGTGACTGAGCTGCCGTGTAGTTTTCTAGCAATTATTTTTAACATCCCAAAAATTGCCCTGAAGATATGCAAAACACACTTCCTACGAATCGCACTTGAGAGAGGCAAGCAGCTCTTTTCTCTCCATTTCAGTTATTAAGAAAATGGGAAGTCAAATTTATTGATAAACACACTTCCACGGCAGATCCTAATGGGGGCAACTGCCCCCACAGCGAACAAGAAATCAACCAGAGAATGCGTCTTTGTGTGTCTGCCATGACTGCCAAGGGACACGGGTTTCCGGAGTGGAGTCTTCCCCAGGGTCAAGGGGCACCAGGCTCTGGGAGCGGCTCGGATGGAGTCCAGGGCCGTGGGAACTTACCTGCCGGCGTCCGAGGGGCAGGGCGAACTCAGGAGCTGGCGGTGCCAGGGCCGGCCCAGGAGGTACGGCTGCATGGAGGCTCTCTGTGGACAGGTGCACGGGCCCATCTCTCTCCCAGGCTACCTGCGGTTTAGTGGACGTTTATTAGAAGTCCACGCAATCTCATGAAGCACCTGCAGGCCATAAAACCTCACATGTGTGAGGCCTTGAGGAAATTAACGGCTCCTCCCTGGGGGTGCATATTTTGTGAAGATGTTTATTACAGATGAAGTGCTCCTGGGGTGGAACATTAACAAGTTGTAGAGTGATAAAAGGATTTTTATCCTTTTTCAGTGACAGAAGTAGGAAGAAGGCTTTAACGGAATCTATAAAAGACCCACTTCCTAATGAATTTTCTTAACTCTTTATTAATAGGGTCGGCTGAGTGGAGTCAGGGTCTTTGGACTGTTGGACCACTGGATGAGGGGGGTGGGGCCGAACGGAGACCACGGGGCCTGGATGCTGGACAGAGGATGCCCAAGACGGATGCGGGTTGGAATTCCAGGCGCAGAAGGCCATCCGAACCCGGGCGCATGGGGAAAGCTTTCTGCCCCAGGAAACTCATTTGGAGGCCCCTCCAGGTGATGGGGTGAATTGGGCCTAAAAGCAGGTTCTAAGCCCCTCTTTTTAACCCCCTGTTCCCCACTCCGGCCTGCAGACCATTACCGAGATGAAAGCCCAGAGAATGCCTTTGGACCACGACTGCGGGATCTAATTGAATTATATGAACGCAGTTAAACGCCTGCTTCAGAGAGGCAGGGCTTGCTTTCAAGACTGGATGCTTCAGGAGTTAATGGGCTATTTGAACAATATAGGCCGAGAGCCGAACACAGGTGGGCTGTGTTAATAACTTTATTTAGACCCGCTTTTTTTTTTTCCCCTTTGAGGCGCACAAGCCTTCCATTAATGCATTCATTAGAGTTTATGGCCAGGCTCTGGTTTTCTCCTAATGACACTGTCCAGACCCGGCTCCCCGGCTAATTGAGGCCAGCTGCCCGGCTGCCCCGCCCCGGCCTCAGGACCCAGTGTCACCAGGATTAGCCACTGGGGCTGGAGCTGGACTCGGCCTGAGCCGGGCTGGATGATAGCCGTTCAGGAAGGGAAACCTGCTACTCTCCCCAGCCCACAACCACTGTAGCTGAGGGGGAGGAGGGGTCAAGGGAACCTGTGTGTCTGGACACCCTCCAGCCCCACCCACGCACAGCGAAGGAGCCCGGGTGGGTGGGCTCCCATCCCCACGTCTCCTCACCATGGCCTGTACCGCCTCCACTCCTGTCCACTCCTGGGCCTCCTCCCCACCGCAGTCACACTGACGATCCCTGAGACCAACCTGATGCCGTCGGGCCCTCTGAGCAACCTGTTGTGGCTCCCCACAGCCCTCCGAGGAAAGTTTAGAAGATATGTCTGCATTCACAACCTTCTTATTGCCTTAGGTCTCATCTCTCATCCCTCCTCCACTGTGTGGACCGTCAGCCAGGAATGCCTCCCTCTGTCCCCCATGGACCCCCCTCCATCCTGAGTCCTCAACCCTGCTGGAGTCAATTTAAATGCAACCTCCTCCAGGTAGCCTTCCTTTGCAGAAAAGAATCCCATGAATGCATATAGGTCTTGTCATTGCCCACCTCCCCCCCTACTAGAGTATGAACACCCTGAGAGGATATACGTTCATTATTTTTACTAAAGTAACTATAACACACTAGTGGGTCCCACTTGTCAAGCGTTTGCTTTATGCCAGGTGCTTTACAAGCTTTAACTCATGAAATCTCCATAGCACCCCAGGACATACATTTTATTGGCCCCATTTTACAGATGAGGAAACTGAGGCTCGAGGGCAGGAAGTTACTTGCTCAAGAATACTCAGTTCTCCCATTCACCAGCTGGGTGACCTCACTTCACCTCCCCAATGACAGCAGCTATGTCATGGGATTGTAGCAGCCGTGTACTGAAATTGGTTCAGACAAGCCCCCAAGAACTGCTTGTTAAATTTTCAAGAATTAACTTTGTGGGCTGGTCATTAAAAATAGCCTTTGTTAAAAATTAAATTAGGTAAACTTACAATTAAATATTGTGATATTGAAATAAATACTCCAAATCTGTCAATTCCTGTAAAATTACATTTTACTATCATCAACGCCCTGAAGGTTGTCTGGGTCTGTTGTATCTGTGGTGGAAATCCCACATAGGGGTGTGTTATTGTCTATCTCTTCTAGTTCCACATCCCATGACATCATGGGTCACTTGAAATCAACCACGGTTGGAGTATTTACACCAGGGAAATTGGCAAACTCTACAAATCAGGGTGTGGCCACCTCATACGAAGAGTTGACTCATTGGAAAAGACTCTGATGCTGGGAGGAATTGGGGGCAGGAGGAGAAGGGGACGACAGAGGATGAGATGGCTGGATGGCATCACTGACTCGATGGACGTGAGTCTCAGTGAACTCCGGGAGTTGGTGTTGGACAGGGAAGCCTGGCGTGCTGCAATTCACGGGTCACAAAGAGTCGGACATGACTGAGCGACTGATCTAATCTGATCTGATCTGATGCTTTTTCTCTGGAGAACTGGTGGCGAGACCTGTATCAGCACACCACTGGATTATAGGGAAGAGTCAATAATAAAAAGCACAGTGCCTTTTTATTTACTATTTATTTACTTATTTATTTACTAAGTGCTTAATTAAAGTTCGCTTAGATGAAGACTGGGCGTCCCAGGTGGCTCAGCAGTAAAGAATCCTCCTGCAGTGCAGGAGACACAGGTTCAATCCCTGGGTTGGGTAGATCCCCTGGAAAGGAAATGGCAACCCACTCCAGTATTTTTGCCTGGGGAGGCCCAGGGTCAGAGGAGCCTGGCCAGCTACAGTCCAGGGGGTCACATGAGTCGGGCACAACTTAGCAACTAAGCCACCATCTCAGTGAAGATCATGAGTGGCGATGACAACGAGGATGTCATGCTCCCCGGGCTCCAAGCCCAAAACTGTCCAGGGCAGGATGCTCTCCTAAGCTTTAGATCCCTGGCCCCAACTTCCCAGATACCCCCAACTAAGATGCCTGAGAGCCCCTTGGACTTGACACCCCCAGAACAGAATCATTCCTCTGGGATTCCCCAGCTCAGTGAATGGCATTTCACCCCTCAGTGGCCACACCAGCAGCCTGACCATCAGACTTGGCTCCTCCCTGACTCCCTCCCCTACAACCAACCCTTCACCACTACCCATTACCTGCACTGGGGTAGCTTGACCACACTGGCTGCCAGTCTCACTCCTTCCAGGACATGCCCCTCCCAACCAGCAACCTGACTATCCATAAGCATAAGTTCAACCACTCATCTTGCCCGGCTGACTGACTCCAGGAAAAGATCCAAGCTCCTTGCCATCACCCAAGGCACGCCCCACCCCCAGCCTGCCGGTGGAGTCTACTGGTTCTAAGCCTCATCTCCCGCCTCCCTCCTCAAGTTTGCTCTGTTCCCAGCAATGCCAAACTGTTTGAAGTTACTGAATAGGCTTCTAGATGGTGTTCTAGTACTAGGACCACAAGAGTGAATAAAGTCCCTATTCCCTTGAAACTCCCATTCTAACCGGCAAAAAAAAAAAAAGGTTAAAAATCATACATATATATCACATCACACATTATGATATATACATACATATATATGTATACATATACATGTGTATGTGCATGTGTATAAAATCAGGTGACTTTATAAGCTCAGAGGAAAATAAAGCCAGGTGAAGACAGAGAGTAACTGAGAGTTTATACAGGGGTCAAGGACAGCCTCACCAGTTGGTGACATTTGGGCAGAGACTGGGGGAGAATGAAGGTGGGAATCTCCAGGCACAGGGAGCAGGCAGTGCAGAGGCCTGAGCCAGCACTGTTTGGGCTCTCCGAGAAACAGCAGTGGTTGGAATAGAGTGATTGGGTAAATTCAGAGAATCACTGAGGCCAGATACATCCGGTCTTGCTTGTGTCAAGGACTTTGGGATTTATCCGAAAGTGAAAGTTAAAGTCACTCAGTCATGTCCCACTCTTTGCGACCCCATGGACTATACAGTCCATAGAATTCTCCAGGCCAGAATACTGGAGTGGGTAGCCTTTCCCTTCTTCGGGGGATCTTCCCAACCTAGGGATTGAAACCAGGTCTCGCACATTACAGGCAGATTCTTCACCAACTGAGCCCCAAGGGAAGCCCTGGGATTTATCCGGAGCAAGCTAAAAACCATCAGTGGATTTTCAGCAAAGGAGGGACATGACATGCTAGGAGGCAGGTACTACAGTCGTCCTGAGAAGAGATGACGGAGTTGTGCTGGTCCTTCCCTTTGGGTCTTGGTTCCTCGTGTCCCCTTAGCATGGATACCCTCTTCTCCTCATCATGCAAGACAAATTCCAGGGCCACCTTCTCCAGGAAGCCTCTTTGACCTCTCTTCCTGGGTTGGGTCAGGTGGCCCTTCCTGGGGTCCCACAATGCCACTCATGTCCTCCTGACTGCAATTACATCACTGTGTATAAGATGTGTTTACTCACCTGTTTCCCCAATAGCCAAACAGCACCTTGAGTACAGGTGCCGAGATTCTTGGGGGATTCCTGGGGGATCAGCATATGACCAGGCACAAAGGAGATGCTCAGCAAACATGTGTTGACATGAACTAAAAGATACAATAAAAGTAACATAGTGAATGCTGTTCAACATGAACTCAAGGAATACCTGTCAAAAGGAAGTTTCTACAGTGTGCCAGAGATTCTGCCCTGAAAACAACCTACCCTCTTGAATCTCCTACTCTAGGGCCTGGGGAATTTTGAGAAGTTAGGTGTGGCCAGAGGGATTGATCCCTGAGTCAGGAAGATTCCTTGGAGAAGAAAATGGCAACCCAGTCCAGTATTCTTGCCTGGAAAGTCCCACAGACAGAGAAGTCTGTAGTCCAGAAGGCTGTAGTCCACAGGGTAGCCAGAGTTGGACGTGACTGAGCATAGCACAGCTAGAGTATAAGAGAGTGAGGGAGAGTAGTGACAGACGGTGCAGAGGTCAATCATACTGCAACTTGAATGTCAGGCTAAAGGATTTTTGCTTAACTTGTAGTCAATGAGAAGCTGTTGAAAGCATATGGCATAGTTAAATTTCAGTTTTAGAAAGATGACACTAAAATGGCACCAGGCCCAGAGGGTTTTATGTACTCTCGCAAAGAATGGATAATCCACCTGCAATTAATACTTTCCTGAGATTAGGAAAAGATTAAAATGTTTGCTTATAATAGGAAAGTATGGAAAGTTTCACTTATAATTCTATTAAGCAATCAAAAATCTCATGTCATAACCCAACAAAGACAGTTCCGTAAGCCCTATAGACCAATCTATCAAAGAGAATCTAGTAGAATATAAAAGTATAATACACTGTGATTAAATAGCAACTATTCCAGGAATGCAAGTCCAAGAATACATAGTTAACACCAGGAAAAACTATGTAAATAGCCCGTTACATTCAATGCCCATTTAAATATCACGCAGACTTTGTACTTAGGTGTCAAACAGCAGACAGATGAGCCAGCCCAGGTTGTTGACAGGGTGCCTGTGATGGCAGCTAGGCTACAACTTTGCCCAGGAGTTCTCCTCCTTTTGTCTTAGAGACATGCTTATGTTCCCTTTTCCTCATGGCCACCTCCAGATGCTTAAAGTGGTGCTCAGCATCACTAAGCCACATCGGAGGTTATTGGTGATTCCCAGACCACACACTATAACCCATCCATTCCAAATAATCATGACATAGAAGGCTAAAAGGAAGTATAGATACTGGAAAAGAAAGCATCACCATTCTTCAAATGAAGATGCTGTTTGCCAATAAAACCCATGATAACGAAATAAAAAATTATTAGAGCTAAAGAGAGAGTTCGGTAAAACAGCTAGTGTGTTGTTGCTGCTTAGTCACTTAAGTTGTGTCCAACTCTTATGTGACCCCGTAGATTTAGCCCGCCAAGCTCCTCGGTCCATGGGATTTCCCAGGCAAGAATACTGGAGTGGGTCACCATTTCCTTCTTCAGGAGGTCTTCCCAACCCAGGGATTGAACCTTCGTCTCCTGCATAGGCAGGCAGGTTCTTTACCACTGAGAAACCAGGGAAACCAATAGTTAGATGATTAGAAAGAAATAACTTTTCTAGACTTCAGTAGCAAGCAGTTAAAATATATAATGGGAAAAATCCCATTTATAAACACCATTAAAAAGTACCAAATGCCTACAACTAAGCACGACCAAAAATGTATTAGGACCTATACAAATGAAACTTAAGAACTTCCTTGAGAGACACAGAAGAACTTTTAACTGGCTGGGCAACAAGGCATTTTACTGGATAGGAAGGTGGAGCGCTGTAAAAATCTATAAAATGCCTACCTTCTTCGAAGTAATCTGCATATGCAACACAAACAAAAAGTCAATGGAATTTTATTTTTCAAATTAAATGATTCTAAAGTTCATCTGGATATGCAAACATATTAGAATCACCAAGAAAGTTTTGAAAAGAAAGATTAATGAGAAGGGTTTGCTTGTAAGATTACAAAACATATTATAAAACTACAGTAATTAAATCAGGGAGATACCAGCAGAGGGAGAGACAAGCATGCCAGTGAGATAGATCCAAAGACAATAAGAATTAATTACAGCAAAAGACAATTCAAATCAATAAGGAAATAATGGAACTTTTAATAAAGGATCAGAGACATTAGAAGAACCACTGAAAAAAAAATAGTTACATCCCTACCTTAAGTGAAAATAAACTTCAGATAGATTAATGATTTAAGTTTTTAGAAGGGAATTTATTTTTTCAATTACCAGAAGAAACTATTGGTGAATATGTTTATAATCTTGAGGATAGGGAATATCTTTCTAGTTTGACTTCCAAAGATAAATAACAAAATTTACTCTAACTACATAAATTATAAAATAATTTGGCATAGCAAAGTATTCCAAATGAGCAAAATATAAAAGATACACTGTAAATTGGAGGGAGGAGGGCTATTTGCTAGATATATGACAGAAAGAAGTGAGCATATTTATATATAAGTACATATACATATGGGCTTCCTAGGTGGCTCAATGGTAAAAAGAATCTGCCTGTCAAACAGGAGACGCAGAAGACTTGGGTTTGATCTCTGGGTCAGGAATATCCCTTGGAGGAGAAAATGGCAACCCACTCCAGTATTTTCCACTCCTGGGAAATCCCATGGACAGAGAAGTCTGGCGGGCTTCAGTCCATGGGGTGACAAAGAGTCAGATATGACTGAGCAACTGAACACTCCTGCATGCACATTTACGTATAAGAATCTCTCACAAATCTAGAAATATGTCAGAGACAATTCACAAAACAAATGAAAGTGGTCCGTATGTGTAAGAAAAGGTGCCCAACCTCACCAATACCCAGAAAAAGGCAAATTAATACAGCATCAAGATAGAATGTTTGGCTTATCAGATTGGTCAAGATTCAAATGAATGATAATACTGGGTACTGGTGAGGCTGCAGGAAAAATCGATTGGTCAGCCTTCTAAAAGAGGCAGCATACACTGACAGTCTCTAAAATATACATAGGGGCTTCCCTGGACTTCCCAGGTCGTTCTAGTAGTAAAGAAGATGCCTGACAAGACAGGAGACCTAAGAGACGCAGCTTTGATCCCTGGGTCGGGAAGATCCCTTGGAGGAGGGCATGGCAACCCACTCCTGTGCTCTTGCCTGGAGAATTCCATGGACAGAGGAGCCTGGTAGGCTATGGTCCATAGCATCACAAAGAGTCAGACACGACTGAATCGACTTAGCATGCACGCATACTAAGGCTTCTCTGGTGGCCGGGTGGTAAAGAACCCACCTGCCAACGCAGGAAACATGGGTTTGATGCCTGGTCCAGAAACTAGGATCCCACGTGCTGATGGCAACTAAACAACTGTGTCCACCTGCCTCAACTACCGAAGCCCGTGCACCCTAGAGCCTGTGCTCCAGAACAAGAGAGCCAGCTCAAGGAGAAGCCCACGAACGGCAATGAAGCATAGCCCTCGCTCATCACAACTAGAGAAAGCCCGATCACGGCAACGAACAGCCCATGTGCTCCAGTGAAGACCCAGTGAGGCCAAAAATACATTAAAAAAAAAAATATATATATATATATACATTGTTTTATTTAACATTTCTGCTTCTAGGATTTAGTGAAGATAGACAAGTTCCATACACAAGCATATGCAAGGAGGCTCTGTTAATAAATATGTGACAACCTGGATACAGCTAGAAGTCTACGAGATGGATACATTTTGCACAACCATCTTAAGTAGCCTTAAAAAGAATGAGGGAAACCTTTGTGTGCTGATGTGGAACCATCTCCAAGACTGTGGATAAATAAGTATGTAAGCAAATGCCAAACTATTTATAGCATGTTTATAGTTATGGGGGGAAAAAACATATTTACATGTACATGCATAAAAGTTCTAAAAACATGCCCTCCCAAAACTGTTAACAGTGGATGGTAGGGGGGGGATATAGCTGCTGCTGCTGCTGCTAAGTCGCGTCAGTCGTGTCCGACTCTGTGCGACCCCAGAGACGGCAGCCCACCAGGCTCCCCGTCCCTGGGATTCTCCAGACAAGAACACTGGAGTGGGTTGCCATTTCCTTCTCCAACGCATGAAAGTGAAAAGTTAAAGTGAAGTTGCTCAGTCGTGTCCGACTCCTAGCGACCCCATGGACTGCAGCCCACCAGGCTCCTCCGTCCATGGGATTTTCCAGGCAAGAGTACTGGAGTGGGGTGCCATTGCCGTCCCAAAACTGTTAACAGTGGATGGTAGGGGGGGAATACAGCTATTTGTACTTTTAATATTTTTATCTTGTGGTTTTTTTTTTTTAATTAAACAAAAAAGTCATGGTAAATATGAGTGTGTGCTCTCACATGGGAGAGCTATCAAAAATTAGCAGTTACTAAGTGGTATAAACAACAAGATACCATCTTTTAAAAAAAAGAAAGAAATACGTGTGTGTGCATGTGTGTTTGTGTGTGTGTTTTGTTTCTGGCTTAGTTATTGTTTCATTTCATTATTGTGTGTGTGTTATTCTGGACACAAAATTGGGGCTTAATAACATTTGTTGGACAGTCTAAATGTACATTGCTAGAAGATGCATGTTGATATCTTACATGGTGCTGGTCCCTCAGTAATAAGGTTATAAATGATTTTTTATTTTCTTCTATTTGCCATTTTTCCTTAAAGTTTCTTTAATAAATAGATATTGTGGTTTTTTCTGTCATTATCTTTTTGATTAAAAAAATAAAAGCCAATCATTTCCCTACAAAATGGGCTGGTCAGTGGTTGAGGTCTGGTGACCTTATGGAAGACAGATGGGAGGGGCTTGACATCCTGGCCCAGTCTGCCCAGGGCACACACCTACCAAAGAACCGCCCGCAACATTCCCTTCCCCAACATCCTGGTTTCCATCCCAAATAAGCATCAGTTGCACCCGGAAGCTTATTAAAAACAGTTATGCTCAGTCTCAGCTTAGACCAGCCTGAAACGGTGAGTGAGCCCACTCACCAAGGTGGCTGAGGGCACTCTGGTCTGGAGCCCCCAGAGCCCCATTGGTGCCAGGGTATGGAGCAGCCCACAGATCAGGGCTCGACCACGATGCCCTGGGTTCAAGTCTGCTCATGATCTGGCCTCAGTTTAGAGCCCTGAAGTCAAATGGAACTTGAAAAAAAGTGAAGTGAAAGTGAAGCCGCTTAGTCGTGTCTGACTCTTTGTGACCCCACGGACTATAGCCTGACAGGCTTCTCCTGCCATGGGATTTTCCAGGCAAGAGTCCCAGAGTGGTTTCCATTTCCTTCTCCAGGGGATGTTCCTGACCCAGGGATCGAACCTAGGTCTCCCGCACTGCAGGCAGAGGCCTTACCCTCTGAGCCACCAAGGAAGCCCTGTATGGCACCTTCTTCCCTCAAATCGCATTCCCCTCTACGCCCCACTAAAGCCCTCACTCTTCCTAGAACAGACCTGACCCCTTTTCCCCTTTGCCCTATTGCACATACAGCTCCCTTATCTGAAATGCCCCCTCTTTGCCTTCTGGCTCCTTCCTACCCATGGAAGCCAATTCTGGGCACCCATTCAGAGACACCCCCCAATAACAA
Source organism: Bos javanicus (assembly GCF_032452875.1). Lineage (NCBI taxonomy): Eukaryota > Metazoa > Chordata > Mammalia > Artiodactyla > Bovidae > Bos > Bos javanicus. The sequence goes on from NC_083878.1 coordinate 97,089,731, forward strand.
GTGGGGTCTGGATGCTCTTTGCTCACTCCTGCCCTGGAGAAGGCCTTGCCCAGGGAGGCCCATGGGACACAAGGGCAGGGAGGGGCTGTAATGGAACAGCTCTGGGCCCTGGGCCCTGGGCCCTCGGGATGAGAAAGGAATGATGTTCGGAGCCTGGTGGGGGGTCAGAGAGACAAACAGATAAGGGGGCCTTTTGGGGCTGGGGTCGGGCCTGCTCAGAACCCCTGTGAGCTTCAGCTCCCTGTCCCTGAGGGGGATCTTGCTGCCAGTCCTCTGTGCTTTGCCCATGGCACCAAGCATCACTGGAGACACCTAGCCAGGCCTTCCAGCCCTCCCCTCAGGCATCCCCTTCCTGGCCTTTCTCACTACCCACCCTAACCCAACAAACTCCCCTTCCCAAGGCAGTGGGGGCCTTCTGAGGGGAAGTCCCCTTAACACTTTGGGGCCCTAAATGGAAGTCTCCCCACTGCGGTGCCCACCTGGCCTACAGTGACCAGGTGGGATCTGCCTCCAGCCCCTTCATCAGAGGTTCCTTTTCTTTCTCCATCCGCCCTCGGCCTTTAACCTCTCAGGTCTCTCCACACTGGAAAGAAAGTCCTGGGACTTCCCTGGCAGTCCAGTGGTTAAGATGCCATGCTTCCACTGCAGGGGGCACAGGTTCAGTACTTGGTTGGGCACCAATGCCTTGCATGTCGTGGCCAAAAAAAAAGGCAAGTCCTTTGAATCCCTCCCCCAGTAGCCACACCTTCACACTGCTCCATTGCACGGCAAGCTTCTCAGAAGGGTCCTGGGCATCCCAGCCACACCTTCGCCCCACCCCTCCACCAAAGCCCTGCTCTCCCAGCCTCCTGTTCCAAGTGCATCTCCACCCCATGTCAGCTCCTCCCTCCAGCTTTCCTTAGAGACTCGGCCTTCCCTGGGGTTCCCTCCCCCTCTGCACTCTGGTCCCCCTGCCCCCCAACTCCCCGACCTTCACGGGGAATGGCCATTTTGTTCTTTGCTGAATCCTGGACACCTGAACAGCGCCTGGCACAGCTGATGAGTGAGTGAGTGAGTGAATGAGTGAGAGAAGCCAGAGCTCAGCGTGGGGCAGTGGGGCTGAGAGGGTCCAAACAGAACTGGGTGGGAAAGGCCACTGTGGCCAGCAGAGTGGGTATCATTGTGCCAACAGGGACCCCAGTGAAGCTGGGGAAGTTGGTGATTAAGGGTAAGGATCACGGAGTCAAACAGTGCTCATTCCAACCTTGACCCTGCCTCCTGGGCCTCTGTTTCTCATCTGTAAAGTGGGTCTAATACCCCCCTGGGAAAGTATTTGTGGGGATTAAGCAAACACAGGACACAACTTGCCTGTGTCTGGGGCTTGCTGTAAGGAGCCTGGGTTTAGCTTCTTTTCACCACAGCCTGGAATTAGTCAAGACTATTGTCCCCATTTTAAAAAATATTTATTTACTCAGGCGGGTCTTAGTTGCCATGCACCAGCTTTGTTGCCCCACAGAACGTGGGATCTTATTTTTTCTGGTCAGGGATCGAACCCATGTCCCCTGCTTTGGAAGGCAGATTCTTAACCACTGAACTGCCAGGGAAATCCCCATTGTCCCCATTTTTCAGATGAGGAAGCCAAGGCTAGAGAGGTTAAGTGGTTTGCCCAGGGCAGCAAGGCTCAAAGGCAAGGGGCTTCAGATTTGAACCCAACAGTGTGACCCCAGAGCCAATATTCCAAGCACAGCAAAGCAGCCAGCACACTGAAGGTGCTCCAGCAACAAGGGTGCCCACCCGGCACAGGGCTTACTCTCTGGGGTTGCCCAGAGATGGAGGCCCAAGAAGACAGTAAGGAAGCCCATGAAACTGAAGGCTTTCAGCTAAAAAGTAAGGATGCACCAGGCTAGAGGAGAAACAACAGAGAATCATACACTTCAGGTTGGGGGTTGGAATGCGAGCCACAGGGAGCCATTGCAGGTTCTTGAGTGAGAGGAACCCTGCAGCAGCAGTAGGCAGGGTGGATGGAAGGCACTGTGTCCCTGGGGCTGAAGTTTACACTCTAATAAGACAAGGATTAAGCTTGGCTCATTTGCCACTTGGCCTTCTGTGCCCTGCTTAGTGGCTGGCCCTTAGTAGGCAAACTATGGTATAGAGTAGTAGGCAAACTGTTGATAGATGGATGAATGGATGGATGGATGGGTGAATGGATGGATGGATGGATGGGTGAATGGATGAATGGATGGATGGATGGATGGATGGATGGGTGAGTGGGTGGGTGAAGGGATGGATGGATGGATGGATGGATGGGTGAATGGATGAATGGATGGATGGATGGATGGATGGATGGGTGAGTGGGTGGGTGAATGGATGGATGGATGGATGGATGGGTGAAGGGATGGATGGATGGATGGATAGATGGATGGGTGAAGGGATGAATGGATGGATGGATGGGTGAAGGGATGGATGGATGGATGGATAGATGGGTGGGTGAAGGGATGGATGGATGGATGGATGGGTGAAGGGATGGATGGATGGGTGGGTGAAGGGATGGATGGATGGATGGATGGATGGGTGGGTGAAGGGATGGATGGATGGATGGGTGGGTGAATGGATGGATGGATGGATGGATGGGTGAAGGGATGGATGGATGGATGGATGGGTGAAGGGATGAATGGATGGATGGATGGATGGGTGAAGGGATGGATGGATGGATGGATAGATGGGTGGGTGAAGGGATGGATGGATGGATGGATGGATGGATGGGTGGATGGATGGATGGGTGAATGGATGGATGGATGAATGGATGGATGGATGGATGGGTGGGTGAATGGATGAATGGATGTATGGATGGATGGGTGGGTAAAGGGATGGAGGGATGGATGGATGGGTGAATGGATGGATGGATGGATGGGTGAATGGATGGATGGATGGATGGGTGAATGGATGGATGGATGGATGGGTGAATGGATGGATGGGTGAATAGATGGATGGGTGAATGAATGGATAGATGGATGGATGGGTGAATGGATGGATGGATGGATGGATGGGTGAATGGATGGATGGGTGAATGAATGGATAGATGGATGGATGGGTGAATGGATGAATGGATGGATGGATGAGTGAATAAATAGATGGATGAATGGATGGATGGATGGATGGATGGATAGGTGAATGGATGGATGGATGGATGGGTGAATGGATGGATGGATGAATGGATGGATGGATGGATGGGTGAATGGATGGATGGATGAATGGATGGATGGATGGATGGATGGGTGAGTGGATGGATGGATGGGTGGATGGATGAATGAGGTTGCTATATTAAGAGAGATTCTACCCTTCAACCCAACAAGTTCTATTCTGGGAATTGTCCTATAGACAAACAACCTGATGATGTATGTATAAGGTTCTTCCACACATCTTTGTTAAAAATAAAAGACGGGCCACAATCAAAACATCTGTCACAGGGGTCTGGTTAAATCAACCCAGGCACCTGCACAATGGAATACTAAGCAGCTAGAAAAAGGAGAGGACCCTTCACATCAACATGGGAAGATCTCCAGGACGTAGCATTAATCAGGGAAAGAGCAAGGTAGAGATCTTGGTGCACAGTGTTTTGTTTTGTTTTGTTTGTACCTTGTAATCATACCTAAACATATACGTGCATAAAGAAACTCAAGAAGAGTACCCGAGAAGCCGACAGTGGTGGTGCCCTGTGGGGGTGGACGTGGTGACTTCACTATTCTGTCTATAAATAACTTTGAACCATGTGAACTGTGATGTATTATATATACAGGGATCTCCCTGGTGGTCCAGGGTTAAGACTCCATGCTTCCAGTGCAGGGGCTATGGGTCTGATCCCTGGTGGGGGAACAAAGATTCTGTATGTCTCAAGGTGCAGCCAAAAGAAAAAAATAACAAATAGGTATATATTTTGGCCACATTGTAGGGCATGTAGGATCTCGGCTCCCTGACCAGGGATTGAACCTATGCTTCCTGCATTGGAAGAATGGAGTCTTAACCACTGAACCACCAGGGAAGTCCCATGTATTTTAAATAATTAAACTTAAAATATTTTTTTGTGGATTCCAGGGAGAGACGGGGTCTGGGAGAAGACTAGCTGAGCCCTGAGTCTGACCTGGGGGAGCCAAAGCCGGAGCTGTGCGTCGCTGAATGCACTATGGGTGCCCCTCGGGCCCCTACTGGGGGGTGGCAGGGACCATACCCATTCCCCGGGCAGAGTGATGGGTGCTCCTGATGTGTAGTTGAGGAAACTGAGGCACAGAGAAAGTGAATCATCTGCTTGCTTGGTTCCTAAAACCAGTATAGGAGCCTCTGTTCCAAACTCAGGGTTGCTTGTCGGCTTCGTTCATTTATTCATCCATTCATTAGATCCAGTAAGTTCCTTACATGCAAATGAGCTCTGTTCTGACAGCATGTTCATAAGTCCAACAAAGTCAGCCTAGGTACCCAGCTAACACAATAGGCTTTATAGTACTATACTGTAATAGGCTTATAATACTTTTCATACAAATACTACATTAAAAACATAATAAAGAAAACATTTTTAATCTTACAGTACGGTACCTTGAAAAGTACAGGGTACAGAACAACAGCTGGCATACAGGGGCTGGCATTGAGTGAACAGGCAAGAGTTACTACCGAATGGAGCAGGGAGAGGAAGTAGGAGACGGTAGAACTAAAGGATCGTCAGCAGTAGGAGACGGAGGGCCAGCTGCAATGTCACTCTGTCCATGGGGTCGTCCAGGCAAGAATACTGGAGTGGGTTGCTAGGCCCTCCTCCAGGGGATCTTCCCTGGGTCGCAACAAGTAGGACATGACAAGCGATTCAGCATGCAGGCACTGACACGGATGACACAGGTTCTTGTTCCTTGTTGGAACCAGATGCACAGTTGCATCTTTGAAAGTTTGCAACTTGAAGGTTCATATGTAGCGGACTTCTTTATTCCCTGAGTTGATGCTATCTTGTCGGGCTCTGGACTGGGTGCCGGGGGATTCATATGTCATCAGAGGAGGCCAGGGAGGGACACGGTGGGCTGGGACATGAAAGACAAAACAGAATCTACAAACGGAAGGCTAGACAGAAGGACCCGAACAGGTGAAGGCAGGGAGGTGGGAGGGGAGGGGCTGCTGAGAATGCAACACTCGGCCTCACCCCGTTCTCCTCCAGATACAGCCTCCAAGCAGAGCTGGAGATCTGCCCGGACTGTGGGTGGGGGGGAGGTGCGGGCAGGGCAGGGGGCAGGGACGTGGCAGGAGAAAGGGAAGAGCTGGGTGACAGGAGGTTGGAGCGGGGAGGGGGCAGCAGGGAAGGGGCAGCAGCTGCCGCCTCTGGCTGGGCGATGGGCAGGCTGATAGCAGCGGTGTCGGCCGGCGGCGGGGCTCACTGCATCTTCCTCGCACGGTTCCTTATCGGCAGGATGCGCCGTTGCCAGGGAGCCCGCTTCAAGCCCCGCTCCAGCCGTTGCTGGGAGGATTATCAGCAAGATTTGAGTCTTTTTAATTAAATCTGAGCTGAACGCAATTCTGCTCCCGCCTGCCCTGAGAAGCCCATTCAGTATCCTGTTGAAGACTCTGATAGCTTTGTCTCGAGAGCCCTGCTATCAGGGTACCTATCTGGTAGCAAGGCGCGGGCACCCCTGTCCCCAGCCTGACAACTGCTGGCACCTGTGGGGATGGCTTTTAAAGCTGAGAGGAGGGTTGGCCCGGGGCTGGTTTTCTGGCGTGGCTCTGGTCTCTGCAGAGGCTCCCAGGCCAGCACCCAGAAAGTTCATGCCTCAGGGGCCTGCACCTTTCACTCGGTTCTCAGTCTGCAACCATAAAAGGAAGGCTCTAGGATCATTCCCATTTTACAGATGAGAAAACAGAGCCCTAAGGGGAGTTACTTACCCAGGTCCACACAGCTAGGAAGTGGCAGAAGCAGGATTTGAACCTAGACCCTTTTGACTCTCAAGTCTCCACTCTTAATTGTTGTATCTAGGAGCTTGAGCAGCCAGCATGGGCTTCCCCAGCCACCCTAGCCTCCCTCCCGCCAAGCCCTCCTGGGCTCCACACAGAAGCCCCCACCACCAGGGCTCAGGATGTCAACAATGTTCACAGCCCATGTTGGCTGAGTGGTCACTGAGAACCCAGCACCCTTCCTCACTGTCTCATGGGTGGGGGGCAGGGGTGGCAGCTTCAACTTCTAACTCACTTCTCAATGCAGAAACAGACCATCTGGGCGGAGTGAGTCACTTGCCCGACATCACAAAGCCGGGGGTGTCCTGCCCGCTCTTTCACATCTCTAGCTGGCGTTCCTGGTTTTGCTCCTCCCCCAAGGAGGCAAGCATGTGCCTGGCACAGCCTGGGAGCTGCAGGCAAGTCAGGGTCGGGGCTCAGGGGCTTGGAGTTGGTTCATGCCATGGCCAGAGGATAAAATTAACTCGATAAATAACATGGGCATGCGGGGAGGGGAGTGTTCTTTTTAGAAAACCCAGCAGCTCCCAGCACCCACGCCTGTGTGCTGAGTTTATAGAGCTAAGTTTTAATTGCAGGCCCCACACCCTGGCTGCAGCCGCCCTGCAGAGGAGGATGTGTGTTCTTTTTAATTAAATCTGTCTGTTATCACGGCAGATTGTGATGAAAGGAGGCCCATTAGCGGCGCATCGGCTGCTGGGAAACCTCTCGCTGCACTGGACGCATGGCCCTGAGAAATCCCCGATGGGGCCAGATTCCCTGACCTTTCCCCCTGTCCGCACTGTGCCACCATGGAGAAGCTCTGGACAAGCCGCCTGACACTCAGCCCTACTACCCGCCAGAAGGCAACTGCCATCCAGAGCTCTTGCCAACAAGCCTCAAGCCCCTCACGCCAGAAACTGGAAGGACCTGGGCTCTGGGGTCAGAGACACCTGGGCCACTGCTTTGCAGCGTGATCCTAGGAGGGCAACTTCACCTCTTTGGTCTTGGGGGTGACAGGCAGTTCACATAAACTGGCCCATCCTAGAGGGGAAACTATGGGCTCTTAGCACAATCCTGGACTTCCCTTTGGCTCAATGGTAAAGAACCCACCTGCCAACGCAGGGGACACAGGTTCGATCCCTGGTCCGGGAAGATTCCACATGCTTCAGAGCAAGTAAGTTCGCATGCCATAACTACTAAGCCCACGTGCTGCAGCCACTGAAACCCTTTCACCCTAGAGCCCACACTCCACAAGAGAAGCCCCCCAAATGAGAAGCCCCATGCACTGCATCAAAGAGTAGCCCCCACTTGCCACAACTAGAGAAAAGCCCAAGTGCAACAACGAAAACCCAGTACAGCCAAAATTAAACAAACTAATTAATTTTTTTAAAAGAGCAGAATCCTATTGACCACACACAGCACCTCAAGAAGTAGTAGTGGTTCAGTCACTCAGTTACGTTTGACTCTGCGACCCCATGGATAGCAGCACGCCAGGCTTCCCTGTCCCTCACCATCTCCCAGAGTTTGCTCAGACTCACGTCCATTGAGTCAGTGATGCCATCCAGCCACCCATCCTTCATCATCCCCTTCTCGTGCTTTCAACCTTTCCCAGCATCAGGGTCTTTTCTAATGAGCCGGCTCTTCGCATCAGGTGGCCAAAGTATTGAAGCTTCAGCTTCAGTATCAGTCCTTTCAATGAATATTTGATTTCCTTTAGGATTGACTGGTTTAATAGCACCAGTTTGAAAGCATCAATTCTTCAACACTCAGCCTTCTTTATGGTCCAACTCTCACATTCATTCATGACTACTGGAACAATCACAGCTTTGACCATATGGACCTTTGTTGGCAAAGTAACGTCTCTGCTTCTAAGGCTATCGTTATTCCTCTTATACAGACTGGGAAACTGAGGCTCAGAAACAACTTACTATGGGTCACTACAACTGAGCTAGGATTTGGATGGATCACTGAGAGTTTCCCCACCTAGAAAGTGAAGCCAGTGATCCTCAACTGGGAATGGGGGCTTAAGATAGGACAGTGAAGGGCATGAAGTCTCAGCGAATGATGGCTGTTTTTATTTGAACTTTGTATTTTAAGTACCAGAGTGGCTATTAGCCTGATTATCCACACGAGAAAGCTGAGGCTTTGGCCCCCATCACCCACTGTATACCCACCCCAAGATCACTGCACCCCTGGACATGCCAACGGCCTCCTTATCAGGGTTCCTCCTCTGATTTCATGCCTTTCAAATCCTGTACCCAGAGCAATCTCTCATTCTATTATTAGAATAATGTATATTTGATTTTTCTTACTTGAGTATAAAATCAGGATAAACATGTGTTCAAAAGAGTATAAAAAGAAAATTAAAATCCCCTGTAATTCAATACTGTTATCTATTTGGGGTAATTTCTTTCTGACATTTTCCTGTTTGCTTATTCATTCGTTGAGTAAGTATTTGGTGAGCTCCTACTCTGTGCCAAGCCCTGTGTGCAGTGATGGAGAAACAGACTAACCCGCTCCCTGCCTTCAGTGAGTTCAACATAATGGGAGGAAGCCTATATTAAATAGGGAAACACATCTATGATAGTGAACCTTAGGTGCAAAATGTGCTGTACCATAATATTAGGAGGATTATACTCCATGACCAAGTGGGATTTACTCCTGGAATGCAAGGATAGTTCAACATATGAAAATTGTTCTGTGTAATATATCACATTAACAGAAGGAAGGGGAAAAAACCCATGTGATAAAAAAAAGGCCATGATCATCTCAGCCAATGCAGAAAAAGCATTTGACAAAATTCAATACCCTTTGTGATTTTTTTAAAGAAAATACATATAACAAACTGGGAACAGGAGGTAACCTCCTAAACAAAATAAAAGCCAGATACGAAAAACCTACAGAAACGTCATACTTAATGGTGCAAGATTAAAAGACTTTTCCTCCAAAATCAGGAACAAGGCACAGAAGTCTGCTTTTCCACTTCTGTGCAACATAGTACTGAAAGTCCTAACCAGAGAAATTAGGGAAGAAAGGGAAATTGAAGGCATCTCGTTGGAAATAAAGGAGTAAAATTATATCTGCTCACAGACAACATAAGCTTATATGTAGAAAACTCTAAAATTCCACAAAAATCATGGGCAGAACTAACAAATTCAACTAAGTAGGAGGATACAAAGTAGACACACAAAAATTAGTTGCAATTCTGTACACTAACAATGAACAATCTAAAAGGAAAATTAGAAAACAATTCCATGTACAACAGCATCCAAAAAAATAAATGAAATACTTAGAAAGTAACTTAACCAAGGAGGTGAACGATTTGTACAATAAAAACTATAAAACATTTCTGAAAAGAAATTAAGACAAATAAATGAAGAGACACGCTAAGTTCATGGGTTGGAAGAATGAACATTTCTGAGATATCAATGCTACCCAAGATCATCTATATACTTAATGCAATCCCTACCAAAATTATTATCTCAATAATTTTTTGCAAAAGCAAATATTAAAAAAAAAGTCATCCCTAAATTTATACGGAATCTCAAGGGACCCCAAAAAGCCAAAACAATTCTGACAAAGAGGAACAAAATTCAGGTCACACTTCCTGATTTCAAAACTCACTATTATACAAAGTTACACGAGAGAAAACAGTGTGGTACTGGCATAAACACAGACATACAGACAAGTACAATAGAATACAGAGTCCAGAAATAAATCTTTACATGTATAGTCAAACAATTTTTTATAAGAATGTCAAGACAAAAAAAAAAAAAAGAATGTCAAGACTAATCAATGGAGAAGAGACCATCTTTTCAACAAATGGTTCTGGAAAAATTAGATATCCACATGCAAGAGAATGAAGCTGGACCTTTACCTGACACCATGTACAAAAATTAACTCAAAATAGATCCGTGACCTAAACGTACAGCCTAAAATTATAAAACTCTTAGAAGAAAACACAGGACAAAAGCTGTACCACATTGCCAGTGATGTCTCGGATATGACACCAAAGGCAAAGACAGCAAAAGGAAGAGAATAGACAAGTTGGACTCCAACAAAATTATAAATTTTTTATGCATCAAAAGATCCCATAAAGAAAGTAAAAATGCAACCCACTTAATGGGAAGAAATGTTTGCAAATCAAATATCCAATAAAGTATTACTATCCAGAACACATAGAAAACTCCTAAAACTTAACAATGACAAAATTCAACAAACAACCCAGTTCAAAAATGTGCAAAGTACTTAAATAGAAATTTCTCCAAAGAAGATGTATAAATGGTCAATAAGCACATGAAAAGATACTCAACATCATTGACCATTAGGGAAATGCAAATCAAAACTACAATGAGATACCATTTCATATCATTAAGATGACTATTATGAAAATAAATAATAGGTGTTGGTGAGTATGTGACAACATCGGAACCCATATGCACTGCTGTTGGGAACACAAAACGGTTCAGCCACAGTGGAAAATAGAATGGTAGTTCCTCAAAAAATTAAAAGTAGAATTACCAAATGATTCAGCAATTCCACTTTTGGGTAAATACTCAAAGGAGTTTAACGAGAGGTGGCTATGGAGGGGAGACAAAGGCATGATCCTATTTCATACAACATTTGGATTTTGTTCCAGGTGACTTTCATAACTGAAAAATAGATAACATTCAAAAAATAAATAATACAGCTTTCAAATATTACAGTTTTTAAATTTCTCTTTGGGCTAGAGATGTATTATCTATTTACCTGGGTTCGAATCCTAACCCCATCACTTCCTGGCTGTGTGACCTTAGCAAGTGAGCTCATCTCTTGGCACCTCAGGCTCCTTGTTCACATTGTTCAAAGGAGAGCAACTTTGTGAGACGCGAGAACAACATGTGTCAAGGTACCCAGTGCAGAGTGGGTGCTCAACTCTTCCCAACAGAGCTCAGCCTGGGTTCCCTTACTCCCTGCCTCACCTTACTACCGTAACTGTGGCTTTAGCCAGGGTCATCTCTTCCCCTGGGGTGGCCCTGACCAGCTCTGGCCCCAGGCATGGCTGGCAAGTCCCATCCCCATGGGGCAGGGGACTGGAAATGGTGGCCTCTGGGGCTCGAGTCCCATAGCCCCTATCCATCTCCTGCCAGCCGGCCAGCGCACTGAGACCCATGTGTGTGCTCTCCCAGGCAGGGGTTTGGGTTCCTTGTTTACGGCTTCCTAATCCACACTTGGCAGAAAGGAAGTCGTGGGTCCACCCAGCCGTGCGGAGAGTGGCCGGAGGATCCACACAGGAAAGATTCATGGACCATCAAACGGGTCTTGTGCCTCCCAGGCCGCCCCAGCCCTTCCCATGGAGATAAATCACAGCCAGAGGAGGAAGATAAAAGGTACAGGATAGCAGGGTCCCTGTTTTTTCTTATGAGAAAAAACACGCAGAGGGGGACTATTCCCTGGACTCCTGCAGAGCTGGGCTGGTGACATCCCAGGGGCTCCTGAGACATGTCCCCCATAGGCTTTCCCCAGACCAAAGGGCTGGGCTTCCTGGGCGTTCAATTTGTACAGTGACACAGAACCTCGAACTTAGAAGGGCCCTGTACTTGGCTTGCTGATCTGCTTTATTTTGAAATTCTTAATTTTTGAGCAAAGGGTTCCACATTTTCATTTTGCAGCAGGCCGTGAAAATGATATAGCTGGTCCTGCCTGTCCAGGAGCAGCTTTGGGCACCTGGTGCCCCACACCCTCTCTGGTGGGTGCTTACCCAGCACAACTTGCACACCTCCGGGGATGGGGAACTCACTTCCTCCTGATGGGGCGGCCCACTGAGTCTGCTGAGGGGCAGCTAAAATTCAGAGGTCTTATATCACTGTTGTTGAGGAAAGGCTCCTAGTCTTCCGGTCCTGGAAAGCCCTGGCTATGACCTGGGGCATGTTATTGAGCCTCAGTTTCTTTGTCTGAGAATGAGGTTAATAATAAGACTATAATTAGAAAAATGAGAATTCAATGAGATCTTGCATAGTCAGCACCTGGCACAAACTGCTTTTCACACACACATGCACACACATGTGGACACACACACACACACACACAGAGCCAGAGGCTCCCCTCTAAGGTCAAACCGAGTTTCACCTGGGCTCCACCCATCAGGTACCTTGTTCTCTGCTGCCATCTGCTGGCTTGAATAGGGCACTGCATCACAGGTGGCGCCGCTGGACTCCAAGCTTCATTAATAATTGGAAGATAATCGAATCCTTCCCTAGCTCTTTACTGAAGACCTGCTTTAAATTTTCTGATGAACATAAAAGACAAGGACCTTGTCCTCCCGGAACTGATATTCTTGTGGGAGAGATGGATAACAAGCAAGAAAAACAATCATTTGATTTCCACCAGTGAGAATTACAACAAAAAGGAAAAACAAAAACCGAGGGCGGGGAATGGAGCCGGTGCACTCTCACGGAGCCAGGAGAACGAAGTCCATTTGGAGGCTGGGTCAGAAAAGCCGCAGGCTGAAAAACTGTCTGGTGCGGGGAGAGCCTGTGGCTCTGCTGTTTGTCCGGTCCCCCCACTTCCTGTTTAACTTTGGGCAACTTCCGCCCTTGACCCAGGCCCTAGTTTACCGATCTGGAAAATGGGGAGAATCACAGGCACACCTCAAAATAGTGCTGTTGTGAGGAGTCAGTGGGATCCTGGAGAGGAAATACAGTTTGAACTGTATTATTTTGTTTCATTATAATCTTATTGTTAGTTAATATTTGCTCAGCATTTTTCAGAGCCCTTTCATAAATCGCCTCTTTGAATCCTTAGAAAAACCCTTCTTGGTAGATACTGTGATTACTCCCCACTTACAGATGAGAAAATCGCGGCCCAGGAGGTAAAGCAGCTTGTCCAAAAACACAGAGTACGGTGGCAGCTGAGGGGCTTGGATGAGTGAAAGTTTGGGGACCAGCATGTATCAGCAGGAAGGCTAAGGGTCTTGCTCTTTTCCAGACTCACTGCTCCCTCCCACTCCAAGTCACCTCTATCCGTCCTTCCAGTTCTCACCTCCATGGGGAGAGATGGTAAGAGTAGAGGGAAGGGCTTCTCTCATGACCACGGCCACGGCCATGGCCAGCAGACCCTGGGCTCCACTGTCCAGGAAAACATTATCTATTGACCACAAGTCTCCCATGCCACGCAGACACAGGCGTTCCTGTAACCACGGAACTTAGTCGTTCACCCTCAGCAGGTCCTGTCTGACCCCAGATATGCTGCCTATTTCTCTCTGGCCTCAGTTTTCTCACCCTTATAGCAGGAAGAATAAGTAGGATCATTGGAAGGTTCATGAAATAAGAGTGGAAGTGTTATGTAAACTGTGAAGTGCAGTGCACACGGGGCCCCAGCCGTCGCTGCTCTTCTCCAAGACCCCATGTTCAGCACTTTTCATTCTCACAACAACCCTGTAAGTAACTGACCAACTCGTCATCCCGGTTTGCCTGGAGTTTTCCAGGCTCGAGCACTGAATGTCCTGCATCCCAAGAAACATTCAGTTTTGAGCAAACCTGTAAGGTGGAGAACATTGTCTCCATTTTCCAGGGGAGGAAACTGAAACTCAGAGTCCTGGGCCCTGGGGCTTCCCTGTAGCTCAGCTGGTAAAGAATCCACCTGCAATGCAAGAGACCCGGGTTCAATGCCTGGGCCAGGAAGATCCCCTGGAGAAGGGATAGGCTACGCACTCCAGTATTCTTACCTTGTGAGAATACTACCTACTTACTACTTGCCTACTACCTTACTCCAGTAGGCTTACCTTGTGGCTCAGATGGTAAAGAATCTGCTCGCTATGTAGGAGACCTGGGTCCAATCCCTGGGTTGGGAAGATCCCTTGGAGGAGGGCTTGGCACAACCCATTCCAGAATTCTGGCCTGGAGAATCCTCATGGACAGAGGAGCCTGGTGGGCTTCAGTCCATGGGGTCGCAAAGAGTCAGACGCGACTAAGCACAGCACAGCAGCCTGGGGTCCCACAACCAGAAAGGGGCCCGGATCGGTGGGCTCCAGAGCTGTCCTCTGGCTGAGGTGTCTGGCTGGTCCTCGTGGACACTGGGAGCCATGGAAGGTTCAGGGCAGTGGCAGGCACATGCTTGAGAGCTCACAGCCCACCCAGACAGGCCTGGGCCATGCAGCCATTGAAATGTCAGCCAGCGATACACTTCAGAGGAGGACAATCTGAATGAACAGCAAAACACCCTGTTACCCTCCCTTCCATGTTTAGGTTTCGACTTTGAAGACACAAATGCCTCAAATAAGTTCAACATGGACTCCAGGCCCAAGAGACTCGGGCCCCAATTGCTTCCAAATGGGCCTGAAGATTCATCTCCCAGAACCTGTTGTCATGTACACGTGGTTTCAGACGCCTGAGGATCCCGGGCAGGGCAGAAGGGGCTGCGAGCGTTCCTGGAAGGCCAGGCCTTGGAGAGGGAAAGCTTGGGCTCAGGGTTGACAGCCGGGCAAACCCCAGGTCTGAGTTCTATTGTCAGTTGCCATTTACTGAGTAGTCACTGAGTAAGCCTGTAGAAGTCTCTGAACTCTAGCTGTGTTATTATCCCCATTTTACAGATGGACAAGTGAAGGCTGAGAGAGATGCCTTGCCCCAGGTCACCCAGTGGGAAGTGCTGGAGCCAGATCACACCCAGGATTCGACAGCCCCCCAAGCCCCACAGTTGGCCTGCATGTCCCACCTCCTGTATGCCCCGGGTATCTCTGCCCTCTGTGTCCTGGTTGGCTCACCTGGAAGCTGGGAGTAAGAGTCCATACCTCCTAGCATGTTGAGAAGACTCAGAAAGATTTGGTTTGCAGGGCACTCGGGAAGGACTGAGATCATGGCAGTGAAATGATTGATAGTTGTGGTTATCACTGATCTCCAGTGAAGGGGCTCTTTGGGTTCAAATACACAATTTTCTCCTGTGTCCACATCACCTGGAAAGGGGGCTAATGTCCAACAATCCTGAGATGGGCACGTCCTCCTCCTCAGCCGCTCACAGGTACAGAAACACAGACCAGAGCAAAGGACCTTCTGCTGCTAGGTGGTGGGGCTGGGCTTTGAATCCAGGCAGACTGGGTCTACACTCCAAGTTTGATTCCACAGGATGGAGGCTCCCAGAGGTAGCTGGGACTCCTGGACAGGGCCAGGGCCAGGGATGCCTGGCTTTGGTGGGGAGCAGGAAGCCGGAGAGCTCTGCCAGGGCCCCACGCACCGTGGGCACCCAGTTTGGCCCACTGTTACGTGCCCTCATTCCAATCTGTCTCCTCTGTAAAATAGGAGGTGAAGCCCCAGAGGAAATGAAACCAGGGTGCGGGGATGGAGTATGGGTGGGTGGGAATGGGGAAGGAACCATGGAAGATAGAGTCGCCAGAGCAACCTTGCTGAAGAGGTGACAGTGGTACGGAGTCCTGGAGGTTGGAACAGGCTAGTCTTGTGAAGGACTTCCAGAGACAGCACACCTGCTCGTCAAGCCAGCCTCAGTTTCCCCATCCGTAAAGGATGAGGGGTAGAGCTGCTGCTGCCCTTCCAGAAACTAAAGTGAAGCAGAACTCCAGGCAGCTCTGACCCATGGGATCCAGGCAAAGCTCAGAGGAGGGACTTCCCCAGTGGTCCAGTGGCTAAGACTCCAAGCTCCCAATAAGGGGGCCAGGGTTCAATCCCTGGTCAAGAAACTAGATCCCGAATGCCGAAACAATGATCGAAGGTCCCCAGTGCAGCCAAATAAATATCAAAAAAAGAAAAACTCAGAGGAGTGAGGGAACCCTGGGAACTGGGGGACAGGGAGCTGGAAGGGTTGACCAGAAAGCCTGAGGAGCCCGACCCACAATACTGAAATTCCCCTTCTGGAGGGGCAGAGACAGGCTGTCAGGACAGGATGGAGGCCCCCGAGCTGGGAGGGGGAAGGGACCACAGATGGGAAGCAGGTGGGGGGCGGCGGGTGGGAGGCAGGAGACAGATGAGGCCTGGACAGGGAGGAAGCGGAGAACAAGATGAGAGATAAGATTTCAAAGGCGCGTCAGACAGTGGCAGGGGCGGAATATAAGCAGCAGTGCCTGGACCCGGGAGGGCTGGGGTGAGGCGGGCGGGGAGGGCTGACGGACCCGAGGAGGGGAACGGAGGACTAGGCTCCCTGGAGCCCTGTCCACACTGCTGTGTCTCCCAGGACCATCCCCTGTGTCTCCACCACTATCCGCTGTGTCCCAGACTGTCTATGTGACACACACGCTGTTCAGGGGTGAGCTTGGTACCCACTGT
Organism: Bos javanicus; assembly: GCF_032452875.1. Lineage (NCBI taxonomy): Eukaryota > Metazoa > Chordata > Mammalia > Artiodactyla > Bovidae > Bos > Bos javanicus. Next base: position 97,105,918 of record NC_083878.1, read on the forward strand.
TGCCAGCATCTCCAGCCACAGTGTGATCCCAACCCCGTCCCTGTCGGAGTCCCTGTAGCTCTGGCCACGCCCTTGCCTGGGGACAGCACCCAAGTTCAAGGTGGGTCCCTGTGTGGTGGGAGGACAAATCCAGGCCCCAGACTCACTGGGCAGCCCACAGTGTGGAGACTCCTGCAGCCCCCACATTTCAGAATTAGATGGACCCCAAAGTGGGGGGTTGAAAGAGCACGGGAGAAACCTGTACAGAGCTGTGTCCCTGGAGCATCTAGAAGAACCTGGATGAGCTGAACATATCTCCACCCCCTGCCCCTCCTCCTGCCTCCTGTTTACACCTCAGCCTAGGTGCCCTACAGGTGGCTCTGGGGACACAGAGGCATGGAGATCCTACAGTAGCCCCTGACCTGCAGACATCAGCTCAAAGTGTCCCCCTCAACCACTCCGCACCATGGGTGTTGGCACCAGGCAGCCAGGTCGACACCCAGCTCCACCTGGCCCTGCTGGGGGCCCTCGGCAAGTATTCGGCTCTCAGGTGTGGATGGGTCAGTGGAGGGACCTGCATCCCACGGTCAGTGTTAGGAGCCAGGGAGGGTGTGGCACACAGTAGGACCTCGCTGCTTTGGCATATGATGCCCTGCCATCTCCATGACTCTAATGGGAGTGATGGCATCTGAAGGACCCAATTGGAGGGTAAGACCTGGGGGCATCCCAGAGGCATTGCCCAGGAGCAGGAGGCAGTGTCAGAACCCAGGGTGGAAGGGGGCGCCAAGAAGGTTTCCTGATGGAGTAGATTGGGAGGCAATGAGAAAACAAGAGGCAGGAGGGAATCTCCTGTGCAGAGACGGGGCTGGGTGGGTGGAGGCTGGCCTTTGGCTTCTTGCACTGAGGACAGCAGGCAGGCGCAGCGAGGGATGGGGCTGTGTGGTGGATGGCAATCTACAGTGGCTGCAGAAATGAGGACAGCTCGGGGGTCTCATCACAGAGGGTCTGTCACCCCCTTAGCTCCTGCACAGGTTGTGGAGAACAGCCCTGCACCACAGGGGTTGGGATCTGATCGCCCAGAGGGGCAGGAGTGGAAGGTGCAAAGCCAAGGTTGGGCCAGGTGGGCATGCCAGCAGGTAGGCGTGGGGGTGGGGAGGAACCAAGGAATGGGCTCCGAGTGCTCCCTTAAAAGTCCTGGGACCCCTCAAGCCAGTGTGGGTGGTCTGTCTGCAGCCTCTGACACCAGGGCACATGGAGCAACACCAGGAACTTGGAACCAGGCAGGTCCAAGTTTGAATCCAGCCCCTCGACTTCCCAGTGGGCAACCCAGTTGGAGACATCTCTGGGTAAAAATCTCTCAGTGATATTGAATTTGGAGGTTTACATCCTCCCCTTTCTGTGCATTAGAGCAAATCCAAATTCACTTTTGTAAATAACTTTATCTTGGCTAATGTCTGTCAGGCACATATTCCTCGTCGGTCATTCTGCTAAACAACGCTCCACGAATTATCTGGTTTAATTTAGTCTCTCTCCTAACCTTAACCTTTGCCAGTTGACTCCTGGGCCAGTGATTGCCAATGGGCCAGTTGGCCACTCGGACTCTTCTAGTTTGTGATAATAGAAACATCATCAGAATACACACAAAAACTATACTTCTAACCTCCAGAGCTATGCTGCCCAGCACTAGCCAATAGCCGTGTATAGCCACTGAGCACTTGACATCCAGCCAGGGCCAATGACACAAATGACCAGCATAAAATACACACCAGATCGCAAATACATAGATGAATGAAATACATAAACCAGCTCATTAATTTTTATATTGATTGTATGCTGAAATAACATTTTGGATATATCATATTAAATAATTTCTTTAATATTTGTTTATTTTTGGCTCCATCAGGTCTTCTCTGTGGCACACAGGCTTTGTTGCTGTGGGTGGGCTTCTCTCTCTCTAGCTTTGGTACCCAGGCTCCAGAGCGCGTGGGCTCAGAAATTGCAGCACTCGGGCTCAGTTGCCCAATAGCATGTGGGATCTTAGTTCCCCAACCAGGGATCAAACCCGTGTCTCCTGCATTGGAAGGCGGCTTCTTAACCACTGGACCACCAAGGAAGTACCTAAATAATATTTTATTAAAGTTAATTTCACCTATTTCTGTTTTAATACAACTCCTAGAAAAAATTGCTGCATGTATTTTATTTATTTCTGGTGGACAGCACTGCTCCAGACCAACCAAAGTATCCACAATTATCATCAAATCATGAAAGTTCCAAGCCCTGGTTTACATCTCTGGACGTCTTTTCTGACTTCCCAGGGGGCACTCCCCACTGGCTCTAACTGTGCAGGACCCAGAGTCGGTTCTGTGTAGGCATCAGAAACCAGCTAGGCTTGGAGGCTTGACCCAAGGTCTCCCCAAAAGTCAAGATATGACCCATAAAAGCCACAACCACACATTCTTTCTGCAAGGTTCCCTCACAGGAAACCCAGAGGGTCAGGTTCAAGGCTGATTCATTCTCATCCCAGGCCACAGCCCCAATGTCACCTCCTCGGAGATGCTGTCTGGACACCCTTGAGCACTTTGGATGCCCAGGGCCAGTAGAACAATGCCTCACTAAGGTTGGGCAAACCTCGGCTCACCTGCCGTGGGGTTTCTCTCTGCACACTACACAGTGGACATCCACTCAGAGCCCACATATTTGCAACCCAAACATTCAGGAAGAGATAATGCCCAGTGGGGTGAACCACTAACCAGCGAATGGGGTAAACCTTTGAGCAATGGGGGACTGGTGTGGTGGACAAGCCTTTCCCCTTCTTGCCACGGGTCCTACAGGACTGAGCAGACATTGTCCCTAGATGGCAGAGGTCAGCTTGATGACAAACTTTCACACTGGCTCCCCCTCCTCCCTGACTCACTCTCCAACCCTCACCCCTCCCTGGGATCGCACTCCCTGTAAAGTATTGGGTTGGCCAAAAACTTTGTTTGGCTTTTTCCAAAGGAGCTTAAAAACCCAAAAGAACTTTTTGGCCAACACAGTACTTGCACTGATAACTTTGTCTCAGTCCCAGCTTGCTGGGGAGCCCAGGCGGAGACAGAGGCCCCGCCCCGGCTGCCTGTTCCCAGCCCCCAGTACCCCCAAATCACATCTTTTATGCTCCTGATGATCGTATTCATTTCATTTGCTTGACTTGTGTTTCCCTCTCTGCCCAACTAGACTGCAGGCTCCATGGGGGTGCCATCCCCAACACCTGAAACTGGACCAAGGGCATACTTGGTGCTTGATTGAAAGGAATGGCCCCAACCAAGCCTGACTGTCCTCTTAGAGCTCGTTAGACTGTGAAGCCCAGACTCTGCGTGTATCCGATGGGTCAGGCATGTTGAGAACAGACCACCTAGTAAGCTGGTAGGTCTTCGTCCTGGGGACAGATGATGCTGCTCCTCTGAGAAACAGGATCTTACCTTCTGGATCCACCCAGAGGGGCCCTTGCCCTTGAAGGTGATGGCAGTCAACAAAGAAGCACATGTTGAAATCCACCAGTCAGACAGCATTTGGAACAGTTCTGGGGACACATAATCCTCCCTTGGAGACTGGATGGCCTTGAGCTTTTAAGTCACCTGGGATATTAGGAAGTTTCTCCAAGGTCCAGAGAGCAGCCCAGGGGAGCTGATGACAAGGACTTCCTTTGGCAAGTGGCAAAGGTCCTTTCTCACTCACCAACCTCGCAGGGAGTGGGGTGGGAAGGGGCTTCCTCAGGGGTTGGGATGGGGAACAAGTGAGGAGCGCCTGACATATGCATTGTCTTCATGTTCTTTATTCTTTCCGCTTATGATACTGAACCTTCATGTCAGACTTAAGACACAAGCCCTGTTCCTCTCACACAGACCATGTCCATTCCAAGGAAGTATGTCTAGAGCAGGGGTCCTCTACAAGGGCAGTGTTAGCCACCCCCACCCCCAGGGCATGTTGGCCATGTCCAGAGGCATTTTGGGTGGTCAGAGGTGGAGGGAGGATGTGACTGGCAGCTAGTGGGTAGAAGCCAGGAAGCTTGATCCTCCAGCGCATGGACAGCCCCTCGTATGTCAGTCCCAAATGTCAGTAGAGCTCAGTTGAGAACCCCTGAGTTGGAGGATGCAGGGTGCGTATGGAATGTGCCCTGAGCCTCCTGCTGCATGGGACAGTGTGGCAACAGGACCCCAGCCGACTGGGTCTGAGGCCTGGATCCTCTCTGAGTGTCTGTGCATCCTCAGGCAAGTGAAGTTCCCCCTCTGAGCCTCAGCCACCTCAACTATAAAATGGGAAAGACTATACCCATCGCTATAAGTTGCAGGAGGATTAAATGAGATAGTATTTAGAAGGGGTCAACTCAGTTCTTTGCGGAAAGAGCTCATGGAATGGGGACTGTGCTGGGTTGAATAGTCCCCACCTCACCACCATTCATGTCCAACCAGAATCTCAACCCGTGACTTTATTTGGAAATAAGGCTTCCCAAGTGGCACAGTAGTAAAGAACCTGCCTGCCAATGCAGCAGACTCAAGAGACTCATGTTCGATCCCTGAATCAGGAAGATTCCCCTGGAGAAGGAAATGGCAACCCACTCCAGTATTCTGGACTGGGAAATCCCAAGGACAGAGGAGCCTCTTGGATTATAGTCCGTGGGCTCACAAAGAGTTCCACACGACTAAGCAGTGACTGCAAAGGTTTTTGCAGATGTAATTAGTTAAACTATGATGAGGTCACGCTGAATTAGGGTGGGGCCAGAATCCAATGACTCATATCCTTGTAGAAGAATGGAGGACACATTTAGACAGGCGGGCACTAGGGAGACCCCTTCGGGGAGAGACCAGATGGAGACAGAGGCAGAGACCGGAATGATGCAGTTACAAGCCACGGAGCACCGAGAGTCGTGGCCACCCCTCACTCCAGGAGAGAGCGTGGAGCAGGTCTCCCCGGGGCTGTGGGAGGAACCAACCCCACCTGCACCTTGACTTCAGACCTCGGGCTTCCTGAAACTGTGAGAGAATAAATTTTGGCTATCTTAAGCCCCTAAGTGTGTGGCTCTATTTTACAGAAGCTCCAGAAAGCTAATCCGGGGCTGCAGCCATCCTGCGGCTGTGACCGACGTTACCTGGAGGGAACAGCTCCAGGGCACACAGATGTCTCACCCCACTGAGGGCACCTGCATGCAACGGGAAAGCCCAGGCTGAGTCTGGAGTGGGAAGGTTTTCTCCACGGATGGGGAGAGTGTATCTCCAGACATCTAGTCGTGTCTGGGAGTCACTGGCGGTCCGCAATGTATACCATCGGTGCCACCTGTGTGCACCAACCTGGGGGGAGGGTAGGGGTACGTCCAAGGTGGTGATGGCTGGCGCCTGGGGTGATGTGTATATCAACACAGCTCGCCACATGTGCCCAAGGAAAGGCGGACAAATTTGGAGGATGCAGACAGAGCCCGTGGCACACTCGTGTGCGCACACGGCGGGAACACCAGGTGCGGCCCACCCACTGTGTCCCCAGCCCACCGACCATCTGGAGGACACAGGGCGGGTCTGCGGCACCCGGGCGCATGCGCAGCCCACCGTGGCTACCCGCGGCCTGGGAGGATGTCTGCCCGCGGAGATGGCTCCGAGAAACTCGGAGTAGCTATGACACATGGAAAGCAGAGAAGGAGGAAAATCCATTTGGGGCCAAGAGCTCTGTCTGAACTTTGTCCTTTTCTCAAGCAAAAGAAAATATTATTTCACCCTCTAAAGAACCACACATAATAACAGGCGAAATGTCAAGACCAATGTTGATATAAACCCCCAAGGAAAACAAACATCTCTGTACCTTCTCCGCGGCCTCCCCACCTCACCCTGCTCAGCTAGTTTAAACAGATCTAGCGGTGGGCAGAGGGGAGGTGGGGGAGAGCCTGCCTGGCTGGGAGCTGCGAGGGAAACAGGGTCTCTCCTGGACCAGGAGCCGTCTGGGCAAGCCTGGCCTGAGGGGACACACAGACCAGACCCATTAAGAAGTCATCCTGATTCCAAGTCCCGGTGTCGCTCGCTGGCTGTGTGATCTTGGGCAAGTAGCCTGACCTCTCTGAACCTGAGGTTCCTCTTTGGCAAATGGAGAGGATGGCATGGGATCATGCAGTAGGGCACCAAGCATGGCACTTTATGATCATTACCCTCTAGCAGGCCAAGTGTCCCCTGGGGTTGTCACCAGGGAGAACCCCAAGGGGGCATGAAAAACCATGTTCTGACTACCTACTAGGTGCCAGCACTACTGAAGCAGCCCTATGGCAATTACTCATTGAATCCATGCAGTAATCTCCATGTGGAGATGACCATCGAGTTGCAAGAGGCAGAACAGGTTTGGAGAGGTGAAGGGACTTAACCAAGGTCACACAGCTGGGAAGCAGCGTTGAAATTTCAAGCCAGATCCGCTTGGCTCCAAGAACCCAGGCAGGGCTCAACCGTGAAGCTGAAAGGCCCAGTTCTAGCCCCAGAGTTTGTGGAACTCTCTGCAGCCCAGGATGTATGTTGTGGGGTGTTGGATTATCCTGCCCAAGAGACCCTCCCCTGCTAAGTTTGGTTCTGGATTGAAACCTCAATTCACCAGCCTGAGCCTACTGGTCCTCCAAGCCCCACCCAGGTGATCTTCTAAACTTCAGTCTAGCTTTTCTTTTTATTTGCTTTTCTGAATTGGAAGCAATCTGACAAATATTCATTGAGCTCCTTCTCTATCCCAGACCCTGGGCTGAGCACTAGGGACCCAGAGTTAAATTCTCCCTGAGCCCAACTCTTGAGAATCTCCCCATCCAGTAGGGGTGGGGTGGGGTGAGGGAGACAGACAGATGTAACAAGACTATTACAGTATATACTAAGTACTCACTTTCATGGTGACTGTATAACCCTTAATAGGACCTTAGTGAAGGGGCACCTGAGACATCCAGAAGAGTCAAAGGGAAGCAGCATCTGAGAGAAGATTTGAAGAGGAACAGTAGTTTGCCTGGAGGATCAGAGAAGAAGAGTGTTCAAGACAGAGAGAATAGAGCATGTAAAATTGTGGGGACAGCAAAGCCTCAAGTGATGGGGATTGGCACGCAGTCCGTGTTGATACCAAGCGTGGAGACTGGCAAGAAAGGGTAGCGAGCTGACCCGAGATGCCCCAATGAGAAAGCAGGGTGGAGAGGCTCTCAGGGGCCACATCATGGGAAGTTTTACTGAGGTGGGTTTTATTTCAAGAACAACAGGAGGCCATTGAAGGGACGTAACCAGATCAAATTTGCATTAGAGAAAAATGTCTCTGTGTACAGTGGGGAGAGGGCTTCCCTGGTGGCTCAGTGGTAAAGAATCTACCTGCCAATGCAGGACATGTCGGTTCGATCCCTGGGTCAGGAAGATCCCCTGGAGAAGGAAATGGCAACCCACTTTAGTATGCTTGCCTGGGAAATCCCATGGACAGAGGAGCCTGGTGGGCTACAGCCCGTGGAGTCTCAAAGAGTCGGACACAACTCAGTGACTAAACAACAGCAACAGTGGGGAAACGAGTTCAGAGGAGCAGGGCTGGAGATGGGAGAGCAGTGAGGAGGTAAGGAAATACGGCAGCCTGAACGAGGGCGGAGGGCCAGAGGTGTGAAGGAAGAAGGGGAATAGAGGATGCACAGGAGGTAGAAATGACAGGGCCTGGTACCCGACGCAGAGCAGGAGTGACTAGAAGAGAAGACAGAAGGATCCACAGGGTGCTCCGATTTCACACTGGGCCAGTTGAGCTGCTGGAGTTTGAGTCATGGGAGCTGACGGGTTACATGGGAGCTGACTGGGGGGTCCTGCGGAGAAGACCAGGGTTGAGGTCTGGAGGCCATGGTAGGGGAGAGGGGTCTTGCCTTGAGACTGAGGGACAGAAGTGATGAGCTGGAGGGTCAACCTGGAGAACGCTGGGGGCGCTCATCAAGGGCAGGCCGAGGACTCCAGCAGGGCTGGAGCGGCCGGGGCTTCTGGACGCAGCCTTATCTGGGTTTGCGTCCCAGCCCCATCACCCACCAGCAATGCAACCCCACGGCAACCCCCCCAGCACACACTGCTGCTCCTTCTTCCCTGAGACCCGGGTAGCAGCAGTCCCTGCCCCACGGGAACACATGCACAAAAGGCATTCAGCCACAGGACTGGAGAGCGGAGGACCTGGATAAATGTGAGCGAATAAGAATAATAAATAATGCGGAGCCATCGAGGGGTTTTGAAGCCGGGAAGTGACAAGGTCAAATCTGTATTTTAGAAAGACCCCGCTGGAGGAGGAGTAGCCTTGGGGAGAAACTAAAAGGTCGTGCACTTCTCGAGGTATTTCTCTGAAGTCTGTGGGAAGTTTGTAGTGTCAGGTTAAGGATTTTATTGGTTCCATGTTTGGTTTTTGATTCGGCTGCTTCCTCGGGTCCTCACACGTCGGATGCCGGTCTTACTGACGGAGCTGCTGAGTTGGGTCTATCTGGGGTCTGAGGTTTATTTTAGGGATGAAATGAAGGGGCAGGAAAAGAAAATACAGAAAAATAAATAAATAACGGGGAGGGGGGGTTTGGGGGAGGGGGAGGTGTGGCCCAGTGTCGCCCCCGCCCCACCCCGTTCAAAGGATGCTGTAGCAGGGCGAGGGGTGCTGGCCGAACCAGGAAGGGGCCGGGAAACTGAGTCCTCGTGAGATTTCCTGGTCGGCATCCAGGGATGACCTGCCACTGGGATTCACACGGGTCAGCTGCCCTCACACCCCTCATGGCCTCATCAGGGAAAGCTTCCATTTAGGAACAGCATGGACCCATCTTGTAGGAGACTCCTGGGGGCTGAGCCCCGGGGGGTTAGAACTGGGTGAGACGCAGCAGTGATAACAGCACTCACGGTGGCTGTATTGTGTTCTCACTGGCCATCCGGCCGCACGGCTCTCTGATGAGACGGACGCTGTTATCTGTCCCATGACACCGAGGAGAAGGGGCTCGGGGAACGCTGTTTGCCAGAGGCCTGGGCCTGGATTTGAGCCCCTTGGAGGAGACGCCCACCTGCTTTTCCATCCTACTCCAGGGACCCCGGCCTGTGTGGAGCCCTTCGCGGGGCCTCCCCCATGGAGCCCCAGGGAGGCTGTTTTTTCTCTGCCAGTCACTCAGGCACAAAGTAGAGAGAGCCCAGGGGAGCAGGTGGCCTCCCCTTCCAGCACTCTGCTAGCCTGCTGTGTGACCTTGGGCAAGTGCCTTCCCTCTCTGAACCTTGACGGCCTCCTCCTCAGTCATGTGACTCGGCGTCCAGTCTTGGTGGGGGTCGGGGGGGGTTGGAGGTCTCACTGGCTCCCGCGTGCCTTGGGCCTAGCACATAGTAGGCACTCCACAGAGGCCCGAGCCCTCTTCCAGGGCTTCCCTGTCAGGGCCAATTATGTCCATGGAATCCACACTGTGAAAATAAACATGAACTCAAGTGGCCCCGGTCTCCGTGGCAGCCAAGGGGAAGCTGGGTCCCCAGCCTGTGTCTGTTCTGGGCAAGAACAAAAGTTTCCCTGTGAAGTTGCCCCCACCCCCGCTTCCCTTCTGGAGCCAGCTGGGATGGGAGGACGGGCGGGGGGAGGGGGCCCAGCCAAGAGCAGCCCAAGAGCCCAGCTGCCTGTCAAAACCCAGTCTCCCTCCCCCGCCCAAGCCCATCCCAACACACACCCCCACCCACCGGGGGCGGGGCTCAGGTAGGTGAAGGGCCCCCAAACTCAGGAGTCCTAGGGGCAGAGCTGAGTCTGGTTAAGGATTTGAGGAAGAGAAGGTTCCCAGGGGTGGTCCTAGGTACGGAATATGTGACACTATAGAGTCCAGGGATGCAGGTGGGAGAAGCTGCCCGGTTACTCTTGCACCGAGCGCCATCCGGTCCATGCCTCTTACAGCCCTTTACCCCCTACCCCAGCCTCTCAGCTCAGAGCCTCTCCCAACCAGGGGGAAATGGCCAGTTCTGGAGGACTCGGCCAAACCAGGACAGAACTTGGCATCAGAGAGAAATGGCACAGATTCTGGCTCCATCATAACCTGCAGTGAGACCTTGGGCCCGGAAGGCGCTCTCTGAACCACCATCTCTGCCTCTGCATCACAGAATGGACTGGGGCCGAGCGGCAGCCGCATCCAAGTTCAGCGACACGCCTCTGCTCAGCAGCTGTTGTGCCCACCGGGGACCAGGCAGCGTCGTTGGGTGGACCTGGAGCTCACCCACCTGGGGGTCAGACGTGTGACATGCGACAGCCTGGGAGAACATGGGAGCGGGGTGCCGGGAGGAGCAGAGGGCCCCGGAGAGAGGGAAAAGAGCCAGACTCAACCCAGGGCCAGAGGAGCAGAGGGTGACTTGGACAGGATATGGCTGCTGTCAGTGTCCAAGCGGCAATCCTAACACCCACGTGGACACAGCTCTCCTAACAATGGGATTGCTCCCTGAGGCGGGGGAAGAACTGTGTGGAAGGAAGCTTCACTTCACTCTGCTCCTTCCTGGGCCCAGGCAGCGCTGCTGCAGGGTCCCCTAGCCAAACAAAAGCCGGAGGAACAACCTCCCCTTCCCTTCTAAGGTCATCAGGGCGCGAGAAGTCCACAGGGAGCAGCACTCTGCGTGGCCAGGGGCCATGGGGGAGAACTCTGCTCAGCAGGGCTATGACTGAGGTGAGGAAGGGGGAGGAGATGTCAAATGACAACCAGGACTTGCAGGAATTGTATCTCAATAATGCTGTTGAAGAAAACATGATTGTGATTGCTCATTCCTAGTTTATAGAAAGACAAGTGATTTGGGTTTTGTAAAATATATATTTATTTATTTATTTTTGACTGCACTGGGTCTTCGTTGATCCGAGTGGGCTTTCTCTAGTTGCAGTGCATGGCCTTCAGTTGTTGCAGAGCGTAGGCTCAGTAGTCGTAGCTCATGGTCTTAGTTGCCCCTCGGCATGTGGGATCTTCTGGGACCAGGGATCGAACCCCTGTGCCCTGCAATGGCAGGTGGATTCTTAACCACTGGCCCACCAGGGAAGTCCTGATTTTTGTATTTTGACGTAGTATCTTGCAACCTTACTAAACTCACTTATTAGTTATAGCAGCATTTTTTGTAGATGACACTGCATTTTTCTACATAGATGATCATGTCATCTGCAAGTAAATCAATGCTATGTTTTCTTTTCAAAATAAAATGACAACCAGGACTTACCTGTGGGTGCACGTTCCACACCCCTCAGGGTCTCCCTGAAACACCTCGAAGGATAGGGCCCTGCAAGGTACAAGGTCTCCTGAGTGAAGAGACTGATGCTGAGAACTAGCAAGATCCTGGTTAGTGTCATCCTAGGCTGATGAAATCAGTTTCCGAGATCACAGTTTCTGCCCTCTAGGGGTATCATGAGAACTCATGATGTCAGAGCTGTAAAAGCGTCTGATGCAGAGAAGACTGGGAGCCCACAGAACTGGGATCCTTGCCATCTGGAAAAGAAAGTCATGTGTTTGATAACATTACTGTGGGCTCAGTGTTTGTATCCCCACCCAGATTCTATGTTAAAGCCCAATCCCCAACATGATGGTATTTGGAGTTGGGACTTTGTGGGGAGGTGATTAGATCATGAGGGTTCCACCCTTCCAAATGGGATTAGTGTCCACAAAAGAGAGACCCCAGAGAGCTCCTTCACCCCTGCCCCCACGTGAGGACACAGGTGGCTATAAATCAGAAAGAGAATCCCATCCCCAGACACCAAATCCACTGATCTTGGACTTCTCAGCCTACAGAACTGTAAGAAATAAATTTCTGTTGTTTATAAGCCACCCAGACTCTGTTATAGCAGCCCCAAAACACTAAGACATGTTTTAATCAAAAACTAAACATTCCAATAAAAATTACAAGGTAGGTTTTAAAATCTGCAAAATTTTTGATTCTGCGATCTTAGTCTTAGAAACTGATTATAAGAAAATTATGAAATGCACAAAAATACAGGTTAATTAATTGACAGATGATGGAAAATGCTATCACAGCATCAATTTCTACAAAAATGATTTGGAGATAATCTGAATATTCAACAACAATATAGAATGCTATGCAGCTGTGCTGCTCAGATATACCTTTGTGATGCGTTTTATTTCTGAGTGCAATAGGTTACAATACAGTATTAGAGAAAAATCTCATTTTGCTTTATACATGTGCAAGCTAAGTCGCTTCAATTGTGTCCAACTCTTTGTGATGCTATGGACCATAGCCTGCCAGGCTACTCTGTCCATGGGATTCTCCAGGCAGGAAAACTGGAGTGGGTAGTCACTTCTCCAGGGGATCTTCCCGACCCAGGGATCAAACCCGTGTCTCTTCTGTCTCCTGCATTGGCAGGCGGATTCTTTACCACTAGTGCCACCTGGGAAGACTTTATATATGTCGCTAAGACTCAGACACAACTGAGCGACTTCACTTTCACTTTTCACTTTCATGCATTGAGAAGGAAATGGCAACCCACTCCAGTGTTCTTGCCTGGAGAATCCCAGGGACGGGGGAGCCTGGTGGGCTGCCGTCTATGGGGTCACACAGAGTCGGACACGACTGAAGCGACTTAGCAGCAGCAGTAGCAGCAGTCTCAGTTCAGTCACTCAGTCGTATCTGACTCTTTGCAACCCCATGTACTTTATATATGTACATGCATATACACACATATATATGGAATGTCCGGAAGAAAAATATTTAGCTGATTATTCCTAAGAGATAAAATTAGGAATAATGGAATAATGTACACTTTTTTCCTCTGGTATTTTTTGCTTTTTCTGAATTTTCTTGCTTTTCTACAAAATTATAATGACAACAATATAAATAACTACCATTTATTGAGCATGTACTTTGTTCCACACTGCACTGAGGGCTTTCTATATGTTTCCTTACTTAATCCTTACAACAATTCTGAGAGACAGGTACTAATCTTTACTAGGAAGGGTTCTTTCAATTGAAAGTGACAAAATACCCAACTCAAAAGGGCTTCCCAGGTGGCTCAGTGGGCAAAGAGTCCACCTGCCCACGCAGGAGACACAGGAGATGTGGGTTCTATCCCTGGGTCAGGAAAATCCCCTGGAGCAGGAAATGGCAACCCACTCCAGTATTCCTGCCTGGAAAATCCCATGGACAGAGGAGCCTGGCAAGCTATAGTCCCTAGGGTCAAAAAAAGTAGGACACAACTGAGTAACTGAGCACATATGTACACACAACTCAAACTGGTTTAAGCCAAGAAAGAGGGTCAATTCACTTGGAAGTGTCAAGTGTCAATGGAAAAATCATGATTGACTTCAAGCAGGGACTCAAACGTTTCCCACAACTGGTTTCTCTTGGCTCTGCTCCCCTGAAGCACACTCCCATTTGGGAGCAAGATGGCTTTGTAGCAGGGACCTGTCACACCCTCACAAATGCAAGGCTTTATGGAAAAGAAGTGGTTGACCAAAGCCCTAAGGAATACTCCATTGGAATGGCATGGGTCCACATGACCACCCACCAACCCATCTCTGTGGCCAGGTGATGGGTGCACTGAGTGGCTTAAGCCTAGGTCACATGCCCGAGAGAGTGAAATCATAGTTCAGGGTAGAACAGAATTGGTTCTCTCAAAGCAAAAGCACAAACAGAGTAGCAGGTGGATGGGAGGGGGAAAAGCTTTCCACTGCAACCATCATCTCCAACTTATTAAAGAAGAAACTGCAGCTCAGAGCTGGGAACTAGTTTGTTCAAAATGGTACAGATAGGGGAATTCTCTGGTGGTCTGGTTAGGACTCTACACTTCCACTGCAGGAGGCACAGGTCTAGAAACTAAGATACCCCAATCCCACAAGCCACCCACATGGCAAAAATAAAAAAAATCTCAAAATGATACAGATAGTAAGTAAGGAGGCAGGGACTCATTGTCTAGTTCCAAAGACTGGAAACTTAGTTACTATGCAATATTGCCTTCCAGGACTACTTGGGTAGTATTTTGGTGAATTTAGAAACAAAAGAAAGTCATAATTCCCCCATCAGTGGGTTTAGGGTGCCTGGCTGCTTAAGGTCAGGGTGGGGTCAGGGCACAGCTGAGATATATGTGCCCAATGCTTCCTTCCAAGATGGCAATCATCCAGTTGCTTCACATCCTTCCATCAAGACGAGCTGTCAGAGCAACACTGACACCAGAGAATGGCCAGTGCAGGTTGGGAAAAAAGAGAAGACCCTCCAAACACAAGTTATAATAATAATATCTGATATTTATTGATGGCTTATCCTGGGCCAGGCATGTGCTCTTGTGTCCTCGTGACCCCTAGTGGACGCAGGAGCAGGTGCTGCCCTGGGTTACAGATGCGGGAACTGAAGCACAGAGAGGTGAAGCTCCTTACTGAGATCACACAGCCATCTCAGGAGGACCCAGCTGAGAGTGAGTCTGACTCCAGAGCCAGCCCCTAATCACACTCTCTGATGCCAGCATCACAGCTCCTCACCAGCCAGGAAAGAATTTTAGTGGTACCTGCAGAGATCAGAACTGTAGAGAGTGAATGTGCTGATAACATAACGCTGAGCCATATAGGAGCCAAGTAAGGCTGATGTCTCCACCTGATTTCTTGAGGCATTTCCCTGGGCCTTTGTGGGGGAAAGGTTGTACAGTCAAGGCTGAGGCCCGGTACCCTGCTTAGAAACCTGCTTAATAGTCTTCCCATTATGATATCCACCTTAGTCTTGAGTTTATAGTTATTTTATGTGGTAAAGGAAATCGTCACTGGTGAAAATAAATCCAACCTCTAAGTAGACCCTTAAGTCTGAAAAGATGTTCAATTAAGAAAATGTTCATGATACACTGTTAGTGATTTTTTTAATGCAAACTACAGAGCTATTTACATATATAGAAAAGATCCAAATGTTGTTTCTTAAACAAAGATATCCATACATAAAAAAGACCAAAGGAATAAACAGAAAGACTAACTCCAGGGGCTAGTATTACGGATTATTTTTATATTCTCATTTATGCTCTCTATAGTTTCTAAATTTTCTATAATTTTCTAATAGTAATAAAGTATATTATACCCATAATTTAAAAGTTATTAAATTTTTAACAAAGTTTTCTGAGTATAAGTGACATAAGACTTCCATAACAACCTCAAGCTTTGTTCTTTCAACCTCCTTTATTTATTTATTCATTCAACAAACACCACTGGTTTCTGCTGTGTGGGGTTCTCGCTTCGAGTGGAGCAGACAGAGTCCCTTGAGGCACTCCCTGTGCAGTGGGTGGAATGACAGACAAATGCTCAGACACAAATGATGCCCTAGGTGTGAGCCTCGTGAGGACAGGAGCCTGCCTAGTTCATCTCTGCATCTCAGCACCTGGGATGGAGTCTGAAACAGAGTTAGGAGCTTTGGAAATTCTTACAAACAAATGGGGGAAGTCAGGGAGACAAGAGTTCAAATCGTAGTTCATTAAGTTCCAGTTTCCATTTCTGCAAAATAGGGGGATAACAACTACCTCCTGGGATTGTTTGAGGGCTCCACTAACATGCAGGCATCTTTTTATACAAAACTGGAAATAACAGTGGGCCCTCAACAAAGAACAGAAATAATGAATTTCTAGTTGGGTGGATTCTGACAGTGTACAAATTCTGCAAACAGCCGACTCACTGGAGAAGACCCTGATGCTGCGAAAGACTGAGGGCAGGAGGAGAAGAGGGCAACAAAGGATGAGATGGTCTGATGGCATCACCGATTCAAGGGACCTGAACTTGGGCAAACTCCAGGAGACAGGGAGGAACAGGGAACTAGCGTGCCGCAGTTCACGGGATACTGAAGAGTCGGACACAACTTGGTGACTGAACACCACCAACAGCAACACGGAGTCCGGGGTCAGCAAGTATCTGGAACTTGACTAGGAAGAAATTGGGTTTAAAATTTGGAGAAGAGTGTGTAGACTATACTCTTATTTATCTGAGAAAAGAGGAGGCATTGTATTTTTAAATGAAAGGATAAACTAAAACCTTGAAGCAGCAAAAGTTACCGAACAGGAGAGGAACAGCATAGAGAAGCAGAGACGGAAGGTAGACTACGTGTCACATTGCATGATTTGTGGACCTGACTTGGAAACCAGGCAAATATTTTACATAATCATGTGTTAAATGTTTGGAAAAGGAATTCCAAATAACAAAAGCAAAGCAAAGAAACAAAAAGCTAACTTATGGCAAGTTGGTGATGAAGCCATGGAGAGGAATTCTTCCAAATAACTAAAACACAGTACTTTGGACTGTCCATCCCTAATAAGATATTCCCTGAAGGCAAAGCAAAAATAAACTGCAAAAGACAAAAACACAGTAATTGCACTGTGGGTGGTACTGTATTCTCATCTGAGAGTGTCATCTGGAATGCTCATGTGTGCTCACTTGTGTCTGACTGTTTGAGACCCCATGGACTGTAGCCCACCAGGCCCCTCTGTCCATGGAACTTTCCAGGCAAGAATACTGGAGTGGACTGCCGTTTCCTACTCCAGGGGATCTTCCTGACCCGGGGATCGAACCTACACTCTCTTGTTTCTCCTGCATTGGCAGGCAGACTCTTTACCACTAGAGCCACCAGGAAAGTCCATTATGCGGAATAGGATTCAGCAAACGAGTGCATCTTTCACTGGGAACTGGGGAGAAAGGGCACGCAGCATGGGGAAAAGGATATGCAGATGTAAAATGAATGAGGCTAAGTAAAAACACTGCAGCCCTGACTTTGAATAAGGAGTGTCAATATGAATTCATATTTTGAAAATAAATTAATGGACCTTATTTAACTTATATGCAGAGTACATCATGAGAAACGCTGGGCTGGAAGAAGCACAAGCTGGAATCAAGATTGCTGGGAGAAATATCAATAACCTCAGCTATGCAGATGACACTACCCTTATGGCAGAGAGTGAAGAGGAACTAAAAAGCCTCTTGAGGAAAGTGAAAGAGGAGAGTGAAAAAGTCGGCTTAAAGCTCAACATTCAGAAAACGAAGATCATGGCATCTGGTCCCATCACTTCATGGGAAATAGATGGGGGAACAGTGGAAACAGTGTCAGAGTTTTTTTTGGGGGGGGGCTCCAAAATCACTGCAGATGGTGACTGCAGCCATGAAATTAAAAGACACTTACTCCTTGGAAGGAAAGTTATGACCAACCTAGATAGCATATCGAAAAGCAGAGACATTACTTTGCCAACAAAGGTCCGTCTAGTCAAGGCTATGCTTTTTCCAGTGGTCATGTATGGATGTGAGAGTTGGACTGTGAAGAAGGCTGAGTGCCAAAGAATTGATGCTTTTGAACTGTGGTGTTGGAGAAGACTCTTGAGAGTCCCTTGGACTGCAAGGAGATCCAACCAGTCCATTCTAAAGGAGATCAGCCCTGGGATTTCTTTGGAAGGAATGATGCTAAAGCTGAAACTCCAGTACTTTGGCCACCTCATGCGAAGAGTTGCCTCATTGGAAAAGACTCTGATGCTGGGAGGGATTGGGGGCAGGAGGAGAAGGGGACGACAGAGGATGAGATGGCTGAATGGCATCACCGACTCAATGGACGTGAGTTTGAGTGAACTCCGGGAGTTGGTGATGGACAGGGAGGCCTGATGTGCTGTGATTCATGGGGTCGCAAAGAGTTGGACACAATTGAGCGACTGAACTGAACTGAACTGATTTTTTTTTTAGCAATTTTAGGTTTACAGAAAAATTGAGCAAAAAATACAAGAGTTCCCATATACCGCTGCATCTCTCCTCCTCCCAATGTCCTCCATTATTAACATGAGTGGGGTATACTTGCTACAGTTGATGAGCCAATATTGATACATAATTATGACTCAAGGTCCATAGTTGATATTAGGGCTCACTCTAGGTGCTGCACTATTTTTTAAAGAATCATTTATTGTTTTTTAATCAGGAATATTTTATTTACTTATTTATGGCTATGTTGAGTCTTTGTTGCCATGCAGGCTTTTCTCCAGTTGTGGTCCATGGGCTTCTCACTGCAGCGGCTTCTCTTGCTGCCGTGCGTGGGCTCAGTAGTTGCAGCATATGGATTTAGTTGCCCCAAGGCATGTGGGATCTTCCTGGACCGGAGATCAAACCTGTGTCTCCTGCATTGGCAGGTAGGTTCTTAACCATCGGACCACCAGGGAAGTCCCAGGTGCTGCACATTTTAAGGATTTTGACAAATGTATAATGACACATATCCATCATTGTAGAATCATTCAGAATAGTTTCAATGCCCTAAAAATGCCCTGTGTTCTGCCTATTCATCCCTCTTCCCACCAGTTCCTGGCAACCACATATCTAGTTGTCTACAGTTTTGCCTTTTCCAAAATATCAGAGTGTTGGGATCATACGGTGTGTAGCCTTTTCAGATTGACTTCTTTCACCTAGCAATGTGCATTTAAGGCTCCTTTATGTCTTTCCACGGCTTGATACCTTATTTTTTTTTTTTTTTAGCACTGAATAGCATTCCATTGTGTGGATGTACTACAGTTTGTTTATCCATTCACCTTCTAAAGGACACCTTTGTTGTTTCCAAGTTTTGGCAGTTATGACTCACAATGTATTCTACCTGTAAAAAACAAATGTATTTCCTAGCTCTGTCTACTGAAAATGCCCAGAAACAACGACTAGCCCAGTGGTGCTAAGCATTACTTAAACCTTGACTGTAGTCTCTAAATGCCACTCCCCACTCAAAGAAACCAGGGTTCCTTGGAGAAATGGTTGATTTCTGGTCTGGGCAGAAAATGTCCAAGGCAAATCCGGGAAACTAGGGTATCTTGCTGTTCCAGAAAGCAAGAAAGTATCAGAGTCTACTAAGGTCAAAAGGCTGCAGGAGCAAACCTGCAGAGCTTCACTCTGGCTGAGGGGGAATCATTTGAGTATCTTAAGAATAATCATTGCAGGGGATTAAAACACACCAAGTAACATTAAATTTCTATGTTTGTAATGATTCTAAAACAAAAAACTCCATTAAAAAATAACTTCAAGGATGTCAGGAAGCCAACTTATTATTTGAACACTGTTAAAGAGTCAAGTATTTTGTACTATCTGCATTATATGTATGAAGGATATTGTATTGTACCTCGGGGTAACTAAAGAGTTGAAGAAGAAAGTTTCTCTTTTACAAGCCTTCTAGCTAATAAATGAAGAAGGAAGACATAATTAGAATATCATCCTTTGGCAATCCCTAATTAAAGAATGAACTTGGGCAGTGAACCTCCATGAACTGCTAACTTCACAGAAACAGAGATCACAAGAATATGCAATAGCTCCTGTGAAGTATTGTGGCCAAAAATCGAACCTGAATCTGACCAAGCCTTAGATCTAATTACAGGAAATACAGAGGACAGAGGAACACGTTAAAGGACCCCACAGGAATACAATCCAGATTGAAGGAAAGTCTACAGGACAAACAACCAGGTTCCTTCAACAAATAAATGACAAGGGCAGAGAGGGAGGGAAGGGGGATGCGGAGGGGACTACAGATTAAAAGGGACTTAAGAGACAGATATGGTCTTTTTTACAAGGTGCAAAAAAACATTTATGAGACAGTCCAGGAAATGTAAACAATGGCTAGATATGTGTGATGATGATAATTTCTCTAGCTGTGATAGTGGTATTATGGCTATAATCTCTTTTTTAAAAAAAGATTTTTTTATTTTTAGACATTTTGTTTTATGGAGTATAGCTGACTAACAATGTTGTGATAGCTTCAGACGCACAGCAGAGTGCACAACATACACGTGTGTTGCACACACAAACATACACGTATCCATTCTCCCCCATACTCCTCTCCCATCCAGGCTGCCACATAATATGCAGCAGAGTTTCCTGTGCTATACAGTAGGTCCTTGTTGGTTATCCATTTTTTTTAACTTTTTATTTTGTCTTGGGTGTTCTTGCCTGGAGAATGCCAGGGACGGGGGAGCCTGGTGGGCTGCCGTCTATGGGGTCGCACAGAGTCGGACATGACTGAAGCGACTTAGGAGGAGGAGGATAGCTGATTAGCGGGCTTCCCTGGTGGCTCAGTGGTAAAGAACCTGCCTGAATGCAGGAGATGCAAGAGATCCAGGTTCGATCCTTGGGTCGGGAAGATCCCCTGGAGGAGGGCATGGACACCCACTCCAGTATTCTTGCCAGGAGAATCTCATGGAGAGAGGAGCCTGGTGGGCTACAGTCCATAGGGTCGCAAAGAGTCAGGCATGACTGAGCGTGCACGCATGCATGCACACATACCCAATGTGTAACCCATGGCTGACTCATGTCACTGTATGGCAAAAACCACCACCATATTGTAAAGTAATTAGCTCCAATTAAAATAAATAAAAAACAATGCTGTGATGTTGTGACAGTTTCAGGTGAACAGCGAAGGGACTCAGCCATACATATACATGTAACCATTCTCCTCCAAACCCCCTCCCATCCAGGCTGCCACATAATATGGAGCAGAGTTTCCTGTGCTATACAGTAGGTCCATGTGCTATCTGGTAGGTCCCTGATGGTTATCCTTTTAAATGCAGCAGTGTATACACGTCCATCCCAAACTCCCTATCTCTACCCACCACCCTTCCCCCCATAACAATGAGTTCATTCTCTGAGTCGGTGAGTCTGTTTCTGTATTGTAAATAAGTTCATTTGTATCATTTCTTTTTAGATTCTGCATATAAGGGATATCATAGGATATCTCTTTCTCTGTCTGACTTATTTCACTCAGTATGACAGTGTTCTAGGTACATCCATGTTGCTGTAAATGGTATTATTTCATTCTTTTTAATGGCTGAGTAATATTCTGTTGTATGTAAGAACAACATCTTCCTTATCCATTCCTCTGTCAAAGAAAATTTTTCTTATCTTTTAGAAGGATATAGCCAAATTGCTATGGTTGAGATGTTAAAGGGTCTTGGAATTGCTTCAAAATAGCCCACTGGGATAGAGGAACTGGGGTAGAATATGCATAAAACAAGACTGGGCATGAGTTATAATTGTTGAAGCTGGGTGATAGGTATATTATTCTCTCGACTTTTATGTATGCTTGAAATTTTCCATAATAAAAAAACAAGCTTACCAAAAATAAAAATATTAGCTCCTTCTAACAAAATAAGAGGTAACCCAGAGTCTCCCATGCCTCTGATGTTTTTACGTTGTCATCTCTTTGTGTGAAACTGACCTGAATGGTAACTTTCTTCTCTTTTATCTTCCAAGTGTCTGATGGTGAGTTGGTTCTAACCTGCCTGAGCAGAAGTGAGGAAGAACCTCCTGTGATCCCCCCTTCCCGTATCAGCCTGCACCCTGGGGGCAGACCACCAACCAGCAGGCAGAAGGAACCAAGCCAAGTGTGGGTCCCAGCCCAGCAGCCAACTCTGAACGGGCTCCCCTCTGGGTCACCTACAGTGCTGGGCACTCACAGCCTGGCACGGGATAGATAAAAGCAGAATCATGTAGTTTTTAAGAGCTCAGGTTCTGAAAGACAAAGGTTCAAATCCCAGCTCTCCCAGCATGTGTCTTCACCTGCCTGAGCCTCAATTTCTCCATCTGTAGATGGGGAACAATATGAGCTCCTTCCTCGTAAGGCTGGTGGGTGGATTCCACGTGAGAATGTGTGTGAAGCAATGAACTCAGTGCCAGGCTGGAGTAACAAATGGTGGTTATTTCTGCTGCTACTATTATTGTCAGTATTTTATATTAATTATTTTATAGGTAGAATATAAAGTAAGGCTTTCCCCCCACCCAATTCCTTATATTTGCCTCTTTCCAAAGCATGGTGTGTTATGGGTCATTCTCTCAAGTATTTCGTTTGACCAACAGTGTGTTGTTTGGGGAAGACACACTGGCCTGAAATGACCTCACTGGGTGCTCATTTTGGATGTTAATTGCAGTAAGCTGACAAATGGGTTAAAGGAGATAAAGTAATTTCGTGTAGCTTTAGAATTTCTCCCGGGAGTGTGGCCTGGCATACATAGGGGTTGGATACTGTTGCAAACAAGCCTTTTACAATTCACTTTACGATGCAATATAGCAGCTCTGCAGATTATGAACTTGCACCTACAAGGAGAGTAAGTATAACCTAGTGCCATAATATGTGGCCAATCAGTATTTGTGGCTGGCATAGTTACTACACCAAGCATGAATTTGTCTGTCAAGCAACTTAGAGAAGTAAAGAGAGGTGCTCTGGAAAGTGATGCTGGACATTTTGAAAGGTGGCTTTGTAATGACAAAGGTCACAGACTCAAAAATGCAGGTGTAGCACAGGCAACAAAAGCAAAAATAGGTAAACTGAACCTCAAAATTGAAAATTTCTGTGTATGGAAGGACTTGAATCAACAGAGTAAAAATGCAACCCACTGGATGTGAGAAATATTTGCAAATCATATATTTGATAAGGGGTTAATATCCAGAATGTATTAGGAGGAGAAGGAGGAGACAGAGGATGAGATGGTTGGACGGCATCATTGACTCAACAGACAGCAAGCTCAAGGATATAGTGGAGGACAGAAGAGCCTGGTGTGCTGCAGTCCGTGGGGTCACAAAAACTCAGACACAACTGAGCAACTGCACAACAACTCCGCAACAACCAAGATCCCTACCAAACATGAGGAAAAGACTTGATAGACATTTCTCCAAAGCAGATATACAAATGACCAATGAGCTCATGAAAAAACGCTTAGCATGGCTATTCGTTGTTATCACTGTTCAGTCGCGCTATTTATTAGGGACACGTAAATCAAAAGTACCATGATACCACCTCACATCCATTAGGATACTACTATCAAAAACGGACGACATGGAGAAATTGGAACCCTGGTGCACTGCTGGTGGGAATGCCAAACAGTGCAGCCACTGTGGAAACCAGGATGGCGGTTCCTAAAAATAATAATAATAGAATCACCATATGATACAGCAGTTCCAATTCTGGGTCTATACTCAAAAGAATTGAAAGTGGGAATTTGAAGAGATATTTGTATACTCATGTTCATAGCCACATTATTCACCTTAGCAAAGAGGTGGAAGCAACTCAAGACAAATGAGAAATGGATAAACAAAATGTGGCGTATATATGCACAATGGAATATCATTCAGTCTTAGGAAGGGATTTCTGACACATGCTATAACACAGATGAGCCTCAAGGGCATTATGTTAAGTGGAATAAGCCATTCGTAAATGGACAAATATGTATGATTCCACCTAATGAGATACCTACTGCTGCTACTGCTGCTAAGTCACTTCAGTCGTGTCCGACTCTGCGCGACCCCATAGACGGCAGCCCACCAGGCTCCCCTGTCCCTGGGATTCTCCAGGCAAGAACACTGGAGTGGGTTGCCATTTCCTTCTCCAATGCATGAAAGTGAAAAAGTGAAAGTGAAGTCACTCAGTCATGTCCGACTCTTAGCGACCCCATGGACTGCAGCCTACCAGGCTCCTCCGTCCATGGGATTTTCCAGGCAAAAGTACTGGAGTGGGGTGCCATTGCCTTCTCCGAATGAGATACCTAGAGGAGTCAAATTCATAAAAGACAGAATGTTGAATGGTGGTTGCCAAGGGAGTCAGAGAAGGAGAGAAGAAGAAATTATTGTTTGATGTGGACAGAGTTTCAGTTCTGCAATGACAAGAGTTCTGGAAAAGGGTGATGGCTCCACAACCAATGTGAATATACTTAAGGCCATTGTACACAAAAATAGTTAAATGGTAAATTTTCACACAATTAAAAAATAATTTAAAAAAGGAAGAAAGTCAAGTGAAGAGGCTAAAATTACACTATGTCACAAACTGTAAGAAAAAGCAATATTTATATTTACTATCGCTTCTTAACCCATTTACTAGGTTACTGCTATAAACATCCAAAATTATAATAAAATTTTTGATTACAATTTTACAGATAATACCCGACTCGTAATATTAATATTTTAAGTAGCCATTTGAAAGTTTCATTGTCTTGAGCTCCTATACTTAAATTGGCCAAAAACATTGGAGGGTAATCTTCTCATTAGGCAAATGTGGAAGAAGTGGAAGCAGTGATGAATTTTATTTTCTTGGGCTCCAAAATCACTGCAGACAGTGACTGCAGCCATGAAATTAAAAGATGCTTGCTCCTTGGAAGAAAATCTATGACAAACATAGACAGCATTTTAAAAAGCAGAGACATTACTTTGTCAACAAAAGTCCATATAGTGAAGCCTATGACTTTTCCAGTAGTCATGTATGGATGTGAGAGTTGGACCTTAAAGGAAGTTGAGCACTGAAGAACTGATGCTTTCGAATGTGGTATTGGAGAAGATCCTTGACAGTCCCTTGGACTGCGAGTGACTGAGAGTCACTCCTAAAGGAAATCAACCCTGAATATTCATTGGAAGGACTGATGCTAAAGCTGAAGTTCCAATACTTTGGCCATCTGAGGCAAAGGGCTGACTCATTAGAAAAGACCCTGATGCTGGGAAAGATTGAAGGCAGGAGGAGAAGGGGATGACAGAGGATGAGACGGTTACATAGCATCACCGACTCAATGAACATAAATCTAAGCAAACTCAGGGAGATAGTGAAGGACAGGAAAGCCTGGTGTGCTGCAGTCCATGGGGCTGCAAAGAGTCGGACATGAATGAGCAACTGGACCACAACAAGGGTGCTCACCCTTCCTCCTCACGTGTTCAGGACACAGTGGAACCATCTCCCGTCACTGCCGTTCCCTCATCCTGGCTCTCCTTGGGCAGCCAGGACTGTTCTGGGCTCCCATATAGACTAGAACCTGGAGCTCAGGGCCCCAAAACTCCCACAAAGCCTCTGTCTCCCTCGTGGGGAGCTTCCTAAACACAGAAAACATTTATTGTCTAAAATGCTTGTGTTTGTGTTATGCTTCTTAATGTTCCTTTATTAAAAAGAAATGAGTTTCTGAAAGAAATGGTTGGAAACAGATTTTTTAAATTGCTATTGTGCCCTAACACCCTGAAAATACAGTTTTCCTTTTGGGGGGTCCCCTCTGGGCTGTCACCCTCCAATTGCCCCCACAATGAGCTCCTTCCATGGGAATCTGGCCTCTGCTCAGCAGTGGCAGACAAAGGCCTGAGGCCCCACGGGTGAAATCCGATGGTCATCACCATGCGCGGGGTGCTTATGAAGGGACCAGGCTCCTGGCTATCTCTTCTCGTCCCCTTGCACTGTGTGAGGCACCACCACACCCCTAGGAGTTGCCTCTGTGGTTGCCATCAAGAAGCCTTAGGTAGGGACATTCCCTGACAGTTCAGTGGTTAGGACTCCATGCTTCCACTGCAGGGGTGATGGATTCGATCTCAGGTTGTGGAATGAAGATCCTGCATGCTATTCGGCCAGAGAACAAAAACAAAACCAATATCTAACCTATGTAACCAAAAGATCTCATTAAACAAACCCCACTTGGAAAAATAAAAATAAAAGAGTCCCCAGGTATATCAACTATGTGTGCTAAGGTGCTTCGGTCGTGTCCGAGTCTTTGGGACCCCATGGACTGTGGCCCGTCGGGCTCCTCTGTCCATGGGATTCTCCAGGCAAGAATACTGGAGTGGGTGGCCAAGCCCTCCTTCAGGTAATCTTCCCCGTCCAAGGATCAAACTCGTCTCTTATGTTTCCTGCAGTGGCAGGCGGGTTCTTTACCACTAGCGCCACCTAGGAAGCCATATCAACTATGAAGTGAAGTGAAGTGAAGTGGCTCAGTCGTGTCCAACTCTTTGAGACCCCACAGACTGTAGCCCACCAGGCTCCTCCATCCATGGAATTTTCTAGGCAAGAGTACTGGAGTGGGTTGCCATTTCCCTCTCCAGGGGATCTTCCCGACCCAGGGATCGAACCCGGGTCTCCCGCATTGCGGGCAGACGCTTTACCGTCCGAGCTACCAGGGAATCAACTATAGTGAAGTTCAAGTAGCTCAGTCATGTCCAACTCTTTGCGATCCCATGGACTTAGTCCATGGAATTCTCCAGGCCAGAATACTGGAGTGGGTAGCCTTTCCTTTCTCCAGGGGATCTTCCCGACCCAGGAATAGAACCCAGGTCTCCCACATTGCAGGTGGGTTCTTTACCAGCTGAGCCACAAGGGAAGCCCAAGAATACTGGAGCGGGTAGACTATCCCTTCTCCAGTGGATCTCCTCAACCCAGGAATCGAATCAGGGTCTCCTGCATCACAGGTGGACTCTTTACCAACTGAGCTATGAGGGAAGCCCCATATCAACTATACCTCAATCTTAAAAATACTTTTTAATTTAAAAAAGAAAAAAAGAATTCTATAAACAAAGAACAGCCTCTCCTTATCTCACCATCTTTCACCCCCATCCTTAGGCCTTTAGGCTCCTCCCCACCCCCAACTCTGCTGCTGCAGTTTCCCCAGACCATTCCACCGTCCCCTAGAATTTAGCAAGCCCAGGTCTCCATTCGCATGTTTTCCAGCCTGGGCTGTGAGTCCAGGTTTTCTTCTCCCACATCCTTAGGGCTCCCTGGCAGAGGGAAGGGCAGTGAAAAGGGACAAACTGGGGCAATTATTCAGTGCAATCAGCCTCATCTCATGCCATGAGAAGTGATTTCTTGCCTTGAGTCCTCAGCTGGTCTATGTGGGAGACATGTATCTTCAACCACTGAGCAAGCACAATATGGCCCATGTTATATTTCAAGAGCCCTTGTCCCCTCCCCATCTTACAGATCCCCTTCCACCCCCATCCACCAAGGAAGTCCTCCCCATCTCTCCTTCCTGAGACCGCGGGACTGTTGAAGAGTGGGGAAGACAGATAACCCATCGCCCCATGATGAAGAAATACACATTGCTGAAAACACATAAGAGGAAGACCTAAGCTAGTCCAAGAAGTGAAGGAAGGCTTCTGGGAGGTGGTGACATTTACACTGAGTCCAAAAGGATGAATAGGAGTAAGCTAGGAAAACGGAATGGAGAAAGCCTGCCAGGCAAAGGGAACAGCCTGTTCAGAGCCTGCAGGCAGGAGAGAGTAGAGCTGTCTGAGAAGCTGAAATAAGGCCAACAGTTTTAGAGAGTAATGCAGAGTGGAGGGGAAGGAGGTAGGGCTGAGGCCAGGGGGTGGACACAGGCCAAGAAGCCTTAGAGCCCATTGGGAGGATTGTAGACTTGGAGGCTTTTCCTAGGTTTGGAAAGCCTGAATTGCCAAGCTCTTCCAGGGAGAATAACTGCCGGGCAGATTATGTGGGCTGAAGTGAAGGTGGAGGCCAGGGTGCCAGGTTGCAATTCTCTGGCTTTTCTGTGCACTGGGAACAGCTGCAGGGCTGTCTGGATGCCACAGAGTTCAACAACACACCAGCTTGCCACCCTTCTGGGGCGGCCCAGCACCCACAAGTGGCAGTGTAAGGGCAGTGGCTACTGCCCTGGTTCTACCACTCAGTAACCACGAGCAGGCATTTCCCTACTCTGGGCCTCGCTTTCCTCATCTGTATAATGGGTATCAGTGCCGCTACCTCACAGGCTTATTTTAGGATGTCATGAGATCACAGGGCCTTCCCAGGTGGCACTAGTGGTAAAGAACCTGCCTGGCAATGCAGGAGACATAGGAGACGTGGGTTTGATCCCTGGGTCGGGAAGATCCCCTGAAGGAGGGCATGGCAACCCATTTCAGTATTCTTGCCTGGAGCATCCCATGGACAGAGGAGCCTGGTGAGCTACAGTCCATAGGGTTGTAAAGAGTCAGATATGACTGAAGCGATTTAGCATGCACGCAGGCACGCACAAGATCACAGATGTTAGAGACTTCACAAAAGCCTGGAATGGTCATCAATACAGGTTAGTTGCTATCATCATTACTATTACTGTTATTATTGGTGTTTGCAGCCTGTCCCAACTCCTAAAACACTGTTTCATCTGTTGGTTGCTGGATGGTTTCAGGGACAGACACCGCCAAGGCCCAGCACTGCAATGCTCTACTTTTTTGCATAAAAGTGCATTTTGCATTCAGAAGAGCCCCTCCTTCCACAGAGGGTCCAGCGGGGTTGCTCGGGGGACACATTCCAGAAAGAATAACTCTGTGTAACATGAAACCCTGAATCTGGAAACACAACCTCTATGGGAAATTAGAGGATAAGGTCTGCTCTGCGGACCGCCCAACCTCATTCCATACAAAAGGGATATTGAAACCCAAAGGCCTCGTCACTTGGCCTCTCGCCTATGGTCTCACCCTTCATCACAGCCAGAAAGATCTTCCTAAAAAACAAACTTGACTGTGGCATGATGTTGTTCAAGCCCTCCCATGGCTCCCTGCTGCCCTTGGGTTCAAGTCCACACTCCTCGTCGTGACCTAGGATGTCCTGCGGTCAGACTCCTGTCCACACCTGCAGCCATGGCCTTCTTCTGACCCAGCCATTCGGGCGTCCAATGGATCGAGTTCTTTCCCACCTCAGGACCTTTGCATATCCAGTGACACCCTTGCCCCCGCCTCCAACAGGCCACCTCCAATTCTTCCAGACTCAAAAGCCCATAGGTCTTGTTGAACCTCCAAATAGTAATGAATAGTAATACTATCCCCATTTCCTAGATGAAGAAACCGAGGTCCAATGAAGTATCACATTGCTCCTGAAACTAAGCCTCAGACTAAGTCAGGCAAACTCCAGAAACCTTTGTGCACCCAAGAGGACGTACCTGGGTGCACCTCCATCGTAACAGGAGATTGGAGGGGGACCAGATAAGAGGGTTGAGCCAGTGTGGCACAAAGGCATACCACTCACACATTCGTAGTTCAAGGCAAGAAATGTGACCTCGCTGAACCTCAGTTTTCTCATCTGTAAAGTGGGGCTAAATAACATCACATACCTCATAGGCACCTTGTGAATCTTCGGGAACAACATACAGGAAGCGCCTGGCGTGTGCTGGATACTCAGTGACTGGCACAATGCCGCCCTCCCTGGCTGCATCTGGGAGGCTGCACCCGTCCAGACCAGCCCTTCCCAGACTAGACTTGCATCCCTCGAGGTTAGGCTGCTGGGGCCTGGGAACCATCCCTGCCCTGTTTTCTGTTTTGGGTTTTGTGTTTCCCAGCGTTTCCTTTGGAAAAAGTCCAGCTTCCTCCCTGCTGGAAGGAGGCAGAGGGGGATTGTTCACGCCTGGGCCGGGATGCCCAGGGGAGCCATGTGGGGAGGCGACAAGAGCCTGAGGTTTGGGGTCTGGCCAATCCAGGTTTGAATCCAAGATCTGACACTTAGAATGCTGTGTGACCCCGGGCAAGTGACCTCACCTCTCTGAGGTGCTGATTTCCTCACCTGTTAAAAGGTCTCATGATTTCTACCTCAGAGGATATTGGATATGGATGGAGGGACTAGGATAAGACTCTGAATCCACTTCCCCAGTGTACATACAGTAATTCCTTTGGGGGAAGGGGCTGAAGAGCAGGGGAGAAGCCACAGGTTTTATAGCAGGAGTCACCAATTCATACACTCCCTGACAAACTGAAGGGGATGGGTGTGTAGGGGTTAATTAGGGGCTGGGGGAGGGCACAATTCAGCTCCAGATTATCAACACCCCACTGGAATAAGGATCCAAGATAAGCAGACCTCTGGATTTTCAGGAGAAAAATCCCTATTTTCATGCAAAACCCCATGATTAAAATATGGTTAAGATGTACATACTCTATGACTCTGCACATATAAAATTCAAAACCAGACAAAACTCATGTATGGTGATAGAAACCAGATAGCAGTTTCCTTCATGAAGGGGGTGGGCAGTGCCTGGGAGTAGGGCTGTGGAGACATTCTGCATAGCCAGAACATTTCCTCTCTTGATTAGGGTCTTGGGGGCATAAGTGTGTCCCCTTCATAATTTTATGCATTGTGCACTTCTCTGCATGTTTTTGTTGTTGTTGTTTAGTCACTAAGTTGTGTCTGACTCTTGAGACCCCATGGACTGTAGCCCACCAGGCTCCTCTATCCATGGGATTTCCCAGGCAAGAGTACTGGAGTGGGTTTGTCACTTCCTTCTCCAGTGGATCTTCCTGACCCACAGATCAAACCCAAATCTCCTGCTTGGCTGGCAGATTCTTCACCCCTGAGCCATATCATACTTCAATAAAAATGCTAAAATAGTTTGAGAACAAATAAATCAAGACGACAGGGCTGGGAGGAGAGACAGCCAGCATGAACCGAACCTGAGCACACCTGCAGGCCTCTCAGGCACCAGGTGGACACCTGAGACAGGGACACAGATGCTCCTAGCCCCTGACCCCCTGACCTGTCTCCTGGCCTTTAGGGAGCTCCCCTGCTTCCCCGGGCCACACAGGAGGAATGCCCATTCTGCGTCACCCTGGTCACCTTGTGCTGAGAAGGCTGGAGAGCCACATGCCCATTCGACCTGCCTCTCCACCAGATTCCGCTGAGCTCAAATTCCAGAGAAGTAGGTCTACCCTGCCACTTGGATGATAACATGACACGTGCAAAACTCACCCTTATTTTTTATTCATTTTTCTTCACCAAGAATATCCAAAGGACAGTAATCAAAAGGCAGGCAGAGTTCTGTTTCCAAAAAAAGCCTTCCTAAAATCTGTGCTTCACCCAACCCGCCTCCTAACCCAGGGCAACTCCATGCAGCAAACCCAAATGCCACAAAACTTATTTGGTGGCATCCCCGGTTCCTATGAGCCCTCAGCAGAGGGTGGTGGTCTGCAGGGGGACGGCCTCGGCTCCGCCCCTCTGCCTGGGCCGGATATCTTGGTTTTATTTTTATTTTCACTCTCGTTCTTTTCTGAGGGCCAACAGAAGACGCACACGCCTCCTATATAAAATGGCACTAGCCAAAACAAATGCACATCAAATGCATTTATTTGCACAGACACTCATAAAAACTTTACTAGACACCAAATAATTACAGGAAGAGGCAAACCTCCAGCTCTGCCGATCCCCCGCTTTTGAAGTGGATTTAAGATAAAGATCAAATAGGCTGGGCGCTGGCCCCTGCATCACACCCAGCCCCCCTTCCCCAGTCACGGACCCTCGGGGTGGAGACCAATGAACTTTCTTGCTTTTGTGAATTTGGGTCCAATTCATATAAAATGTCTTTCTGCGAGTTATTCGTAAGTGTCCTAATGGGGGTTTTATGGCTCGAAATATGGTCCTGGGCCTTTTCTTTGTTCTGGCTCAGGTCCTCCATCAGGGAAGCCCCGGTTCTATAGGAGCCGCTGAAATACCCCAGCCTGTCCATTTGGCAAGAAATGCAAAGATTCTTGAGGAAAGTGCCTTTTAGGAAATAAATATAAATGGCACCTTGGGAGTCCCACACGGACAGCTTCGATGCATTGGGCTGAAGCCCCTAATTTTGTTGCTGTCTGAAAAACCCCTCAGCCTGGGCTCCACAGCCAAAGCAAGGAGTGAAGGCTGAGACTGTGCTGGGCTGTCTGGGCACTGCCTGGGCGGGGGGCAGGGGGTCTCCTGGACCCGGCCCACAGCTGCCTGGACCTGAGTTTCACCTGCCCTAAAGGAAGATAGATTGTTGAGCTCAGCATGCGTTTGGGCAGGAAGGAGGCAGCTGCAGTCTCCCCTAAGTCCTGGGGACTCTCTTTCCTCCAGATATCTGAGTGGAGACGCACTATGTGCCAGGCACTGTGGTGAGCACTTGTAGTCCATTCTCCCAACGGCCCTGCGGGAATTCAGGCTATTACGCCCACTTTACAGATGAGGAAGTTGCAGTACAGAGTGAGGGGAGGGCCTTCTGGAGGTCCTAAACCAGATCTGGGGGGACTTCCTGAGACCTGCTCTTCACCCCAGTTCTAACCCACTGCTTGGCCAGTGAGAGATCTCAGCCCTGGGCCACCTGACTGGGGCACTGTCCCTCTCCAGCCCTGAGGGCTCAAAGCAGCCTTTCGATCTGCAATCCTGAGTCAGGATATCCTGACCCACCAAGGAGAAATCTCATGACTAGTAACCCAGACCTTGTGCTGAAAAGTCATGAGTCCGTGGCCAGAGACCCCCCCACCAGCTGGTTGAGGATGGTGCTGGGGCTGGATAGACCCCACATTGCACACGGATACACACCCGCACACAGCCTCGGAGCCACACACACTGTGCCTCACCAGCAAGTTCTAACTAAAGTCTTGTCCCCTGCCGCCTCAGTCTAGAAAACCCCAGATGGGAGAGTGAGGCCTGCTCCGAGTCCTGAGTCAGAGGGACCCCCCACACACTTGGAAACCGCACCCCCCTCCCCAGTCATCCCTCTGGGCACCTCCACGGGACTCAGGGTCTCTGAGCTCTCTGCAGACATGGGAAGACCACAGACCCTCTTCCCTGGGCTGCGGGAAGGTGACCAGATTACTTATCACACACATGCATCTCTCTGCTAGCTGAGAAGAGACCTGAGCCTTTGACCCCTGTGTCCTGGGGGTCAAGTACAGCCGGTGATCCAAGGAGTCAAGGGTGATCACATCTGGCTCCAGAGGCCGGTACACTCAACCCCTTCAGTGCCTGCCTGCTTCACTTCCTGAGCACCCAGGTCTTCAGAGCCCAGGCTAGGTCCTGGGAGGAGCAGCCCCCAGCCTAGGTCTTGGCTGGGGGCCTCAGCTCTGGTCCAGGCTGGCTCCCCCCACATTCCTACATGCACACATCTGAGGATCTCAGGGGCCAGTGGCCAGCAAGCAAGGCAGGATGGGGTCTGCGTGCTCTGGCAGCCCTGACTCTACCCCTGGCTGGCAGGGTGGAATCTCAGATCCGCACAGCCCGGCGCCCGCGCCTCCAAGCTGTGCAGCACCAGGCTGGGCCGTGCCCTGTCCTCCACTCCTGCCCAGGATTCTGGCTTCCAGCTGGGGCTGTAAACTGGGAGGGGACTCACGGCTGGCTCTGGTCAGAAGCACGGCTGGGGGAGAACAGACAGGGCTCCACTGCCCAGAGGGTAGGGGTCCTAGGACCCTGCTTGTGGGCCGCTGGTAGCGCGCAGGCAGGCGGCGGGAGCACTAAGCCCTAAGGAAAGGAGCAAGGAGGTAGAGAGAAAGGCTCAGGGGAAATGAGGTGTCCATAGAATTGGGGAGCTAAGACTCCCGCCCTACAGCTTCCATCTCAGTTCTTGCTTCTTCCCAAGCGATTCCGCACCGTCGACTGGGTCTTCCCTTAGGTGGAGAAAACCCGAAGCTGTTTCTGACACCTTAGTCCAAGCCCAAGAGAATCCCGGATCGCCAGAGGGCCCGGGGTCGCCCTGGGGAGGAATTGGCGGCTTCTGTCGGCCGGCCGGTCCGAGCAAGACAGCACTCGCCAGCTACCGGCAGTATCCAACTTCGGGCCGAGGCCCCATTT
Organism: Bos javanicus; assembly: GCF_032452875.1. Lineage (NCBI taxonomy): Eukaryota > Metazoa > Chordata > Mammalia > Artiodactyla > Bovidae > Bos > Bos javanicus. Next base: position 97,139,100 of record NC_083878.1, read on the forward strand.
CTACAGTACAGTCCGCCAAGTTTTCAGCAGGGGAAGCCCGTCGGGAGACGCAGGAGCCACAACTGGGCTTGAAAGAGACCTGGGGCCTCTGCGCTCAGCGCGAAGGAGCCGGGACGCCGCCGACTCAGCTAGGGGAGAGGGGGAGCAGAGACAAAAGGCAAGGACAGGATCCACGGGTTGATCCAGACGGTGGGGTGGGGTGGGGAATTAATGCGCAGCAAACCGGGAGGAGGAGGAGAAGGAGATGGGAAACCAGGTTTGTGGCCTAAGCAACCCCGCTCCCAGATCAGAGACAGCAGACTGCGGCCTGGGTCCAAGCCTGAATCTCAGCGGCTGCCGACAGCTCTGGGCACCCACCTTGGCCCTGGTGGTGTGGGCTGCGAAGCCGGCAGGAGCACAGGGTGATGGGCCAAGATTCTGTGCGGCCCGGGGGCCAGGTGAGCCATGTACCTGAAGGTGGGTCGCCGGCTCACCCTTCTGCTTGGAGATGCGGCCTTTGAGCCGCCCCGGGAATGCAACCCTGGGCACAGTTCCGACTCAACTCTGTACAGCAGCCATAGAGTCCCAGAAGCTCAGAGGTCTCCATTCCGACAAAGGGGATAAGAGAGATGTGGAGAAGAGGCTCGGCACAGGGAAGGCGGGAGTGGGAAACAGGAAGAAGGGGATGACCTGCTGTTCCCGGAATTTGGAGTCTGGGGTGGGCCTGCAGGACCTGTGATGGAAGAGGATTCCTAAGTGATGGAAGAGAATTCCTAAGTGCGCTCTGAAGGAGGAGAGGGTCTGAGCCTGGAACAAGGACCCTCTCTCCTACAAGCAGTCCCCCGACAGAGGGTGCAAGAATGCAGCGCTGCCAGCAGAGGGCAGAATGTGCCCGATCGGTCCGCCAGCCCTGAGCCCGGCTCTGCGCCCAGGGCTCTGCGCGCCCGAGCCTAGTCCACCCGGCTTCACCCGCCGCTGCCTCGCCCCCAGTCCCAGTCATCCTGCAAGGACGGTCCAGGCCCAGGCCCAGGCCCGGCTTCGGGAGCTCAAGGCCTGGGGTTTCCAGGTTGCCCAAGGACAGGGCACCAAGGGCTTGTGGGAGAAACTCCACACCCACTTATCCGCTGTCCTGGATACAGACATACAAAGACGCCAAGAAATCAAGAAAAACACGGAGACACAAAGACATACACAACTCGGAGACTCGCGAGCACAATGAATCGTTCGGAAACTCGGAGGTACACACAGACACACAAAGGTGACACCAAGACACCAACAGAAAAGGATCCCATACACAATACGGAGGGTGAGAGTCATACAAAGACCTTGGGACCCGCATAGCGTGACAGGCGCAGGGGCACACACAAAGACCTACAAAAACGCTAACTATATGGAGACACAGAAGGCCCAGCAGACTCATATCCAAACACACACGGATGCGGGGATATCAGACACGGATTCAGAATCACATACTCGGAGCCCAGACATTTGTAGGGACGCAGAGAAATCGTATGTGCACAGAGACACGGGTGCACAAGCATGGCAGAACCTCAGAGACGGGAGCATCGAAACGCACAGACACACACACACACACGCAGATACCCACCGACATACACGCAGGTATTGGGATAGGGAGGGAGCTTTCTAATCCTCCACAAAGCCGGGCTCCTCCGCGGGGCCCCGCGGCACAGGGGGCCACTTCTTACCAAGCCTCCCGCAGGCTTCAAATCCGATCCGCCCTCTCGCCTCCAGCGGGGTCAGGGGACCCGCCTCCCTTGCCCTCCGCCCCCGCCCAGCTCCGCGCCGCTGCTCCGCTCCGGGAGGGGCCCAGGCTGCCCCCAGCGGCGCGCAGGGTCAACCTGCGCCTGCCCCCGGGCCGCGTCGGCCCCCCTGCTCCCGGGCGAGCCGTGCCTCCGTGGGGACCCCGGGAGCCGAAGACACAGCCGGCCCGGGAGCGGTACGCCGTAGCCGGACGCAGCGGCCTGCGTGCGGAGTGCGGGTGCCAGACCCGTGGGAGCCAGGCCAGGCGGGCGCCCGAGTCGGCCGCTCATTCTCGGCGGCCTCTCCTTTCCCGGTGCCGAGGCCCACTCTGCCCAGACTGGCCAGGGCCCTGTCCCTGCCGGGTATGGCCTACTGACCCCCAGCAGGGTCCCTCAGCCACCCAAGGTAGCTTATATTCCAGCGATCAATCCGGTTTCCTTCGCGCTCTCCAACTCACGTCCTCCGCGACCCTGGTGCCACCACCTTCTACCCCTGCCACTCATTGTCAATCCTGCGAGGCCAGGAATTGTCCCCACCCCTAGGCACTATCGCTTTCTCACTCCTAACCATCTTCTAAACTCTATGTCGCCTGCAGCCCGGCCTCACCTTTCTGGCCCGCCCGTGTTCCCATTCTTCATCCCGGGGGCCCTTCTCAGATCTTCGCTCACCCGTCCACCCACTCTCTGCCACTTCTGAAGCTTTCCCGGACCCCCACCCCCAAATCTGGAGCCAAATCCCACTCCCCCCACCCCGGGTCAGGGCTTTGGCAAGTCCTGGGCCAGCAGCCCTTCCCTCTTGCCCGCCGGTCCCCGAGCTTCGATCCCCGCAGCCAGCCCTCTCCACGGAACACACCAGATCCGGGAAGGCGCCGGCACCGGGGGTGGCTGGGGGGGGGGGGCGGGTGCGGGGGGACGCCAACTCAGCCCGGTGCGACCTACCTCGGCCGACGGTCGGGGTCTCCCTCGGGCGGCCACTGCGGGTCGGCGCCGTCTCCTGGTGGAGCCGCTGCTCTCCCCGCCGTCCGTGAAGAGTCTGTCCTCTCTCAGGGCCACTCCTCTTAGCACTGAAGCTTTACAAAATATTAATAATAAAGAAGGCAAAAAGAGGGAAGAAAAAAAAAAGAAAGAAAAGCTTTCATTCCCCAACTCCCAAATCAATTTTTCAAGGGGGTGGGGCAGAAGGATTTGTTTCGAAGGCGACCCAAACTTCTGCGAGGGACCCGCGGGGCGCTCGGCCTGGCCGGGGGCGCCCGGGTCCGCACTCGGGGGCCCAGCGCAGCGCAGGGAGCTCAAGCCGGGGGGCCGCGGGGAGCCCTCCCGCCGGGGGTCGGGAGGGTTGGAGAGGTGGGGGGGTGGGCAGCGACGGCACTATTTGACGTGGAGTCGCCGGCTCATCCCGGCGCAGGGATACGAGGCGCACCAATGAGTTCAAATGTCAGGAAGTTTGAGGAGCGGTGAGGCGGCTCCCGGCCGGGGTATCCCTCCGCCGCCAGCCCCACAGCTCTAAACCGAGCGGCTCCTCGGGCGCACCATGGCACTGGGGTAGCGCGGGGAGCGCGCCTGGAAGCCCGCGGCCCGCTGCGCCCCGCCCGGGACCCCGCTGCGCCGCCCGCGCGCCCCCCCTCAGCCTGCGGGGCCGCCCCTGCACCCCCACCCCCTCCCCCGCCCGCCCGCCGCCGCCGCCGCCGCCGCAGCCACCACCACCACCACCACCAGCACCGCCGCCGCCGTCTCCTCCTCCCCGCGCGGCTCCGTCCGCCGCCGCCGCTCGCCGCCGCTGCAGCCCGGCTGCCGGGCTGACAGGCAGGTGACTGACAGAGGAGCCGGCGCGCGTGCCCACGAGTGCCCCGGGAGAGAGCGCGGCGCGGGCTGCAGCCGCCCCGGCCCGCCCGCACGACGCCGGGGCCCGGGGCCAGCGAGTGGCCGCTCCGCACTCGCCGGGGGCAGCCGGCGGCCCCAGCCGCAGCTCCAACCCCGCGGGGGCCGGGCCTCCCCGGCTCCCCGGCTCCCCGGCGGCGGCGGGAGGCGAGCGGGCCGGCAGGCGGGGAGGCAAACACCCTGGCCGGCGGGGCCCGCAGCGCGCCCCGCGTCCCATGGATATAGCAACAGGTCCCGAGTCGCTGGAGAGGTGCTTCCCCCGTGGGCAGACGGACTGCTCGAAGATGTTGGACGGCATCAAGATGGAGGAGCACGCCCTGCGCCCCGGGCCCGCCACTCTGGGGGTGCTGCTGGGTGAGTGCGAGGTCGGGACGCCCCGAGTAGTCTACTGGCAGGGGACAGGGGCCTCGGCCCCTGGAGGTGGACACGGGGGGTCCAGGCCAACGGATAAAGGCAATGGTGTTGCAGAACGTGGGGGTGTCGGGGACACAGAGAAGACTCCTGGAGTGATCACCAGAGGGACGAGAGGCACGCCTAGACAGGCATCCTGAGGGGACAGAGGTACGCAGGGACACCCCCTAGGAGGAGCGAGGACAGGCACAGCTCTAGCCGCCACCTCCCATCCTCACTGGGCCGCAGTTCTAGAGCTGCCACTCGGGAGGCGAGAGGTAGGAGGCGGTGGCAGGGATGATGGAGAAGACAAGAAGTCACCTTGGCAAGCTTGGGAGTGGTGCCGGTCACTTGGGGAAGGGCCGTGTCTAAGAGAGAAATGTTCCCCGGGTCACCTACATTACAGATTTGGGGGGAGATGTGGGAGAGAAGACAGCGAACGCCACCATTGGGCGTGCGCCTAAGCCCTCACCTCGCCTGTCTCGGTGCCGGCCGGCTGCCCCGCGCCGTGCTCGTTCCTCCTCTCTTGTATTACCACCGAGCGCTGGATCTCCGGAGAAGGGGAGCGCTCAGCGCCGAGCCGAGGCTCCAGGCCCGCGCGGCCTCTCGGCGCCGGAGTCCGCCGACCGGGATGAACTCACTGAGTCTGCCCGGCCCCTGGCGCGGCGGCCGGGGAGGCGCAAGCATGCGGGCGGCGCTCCCGGGCTGCCCTCGCCTTTGGGGCCGGGGGCCGCGGGCACAGCGCAATCGGGACGCTGGGCCGGGCTGGTCGGCGCTGACGGCCCGGCTCTCGCCCTGTGCGCTGCAGGCTCCGACTGCCCGCATCCCGCCGTGTGCGAGGGCTGCCAGCGGCCCATCTCCGACCGCTTCCTGATGCGAGTCAACGAGTCGTCCTGGCACGAGGAATGTTTGCAGTGCGCGGCGTGTCAGCAAGCCCTCACCACCAGCTGCTACTTCCGGGATCGGAAACTGTACTGCAAACAAGACTACCAACAGTAAGCGCCTCGCGTCCTCCTCCTTCCCCGCCGCCGCCCGGCACTCGAGCCCGGCCGCCCCTCTGCCAGGCCGTGGCCCGCGTACGCCCTGCAGCCGGCCCCGCGCGCAGCTGGGCTCGTCAACTCCAGAGAGAACTCCGCGGGTTGCGCGTCTCCCTCCAGGGCAGAACCATCCCGGCCCGGCTAACCCCGGTGGGGTGGCCGGGACCCTCCGGCAGCCCCTAGTTGCCATCTTTTTTGTTCGGGAAACCTGCGCTGGGCTGCTCCCGTTGGAGTGCGTGGGACAAGGGCCCTGAGCGGAGCGGGGGATACGATGCTGCGGTCGTGGGACCAGGGCCTAGCTTCACGGAGGCCTGCACTGGGGACCGAGAATTGCTTTTCAAACGAAAGCAGTGCTGTAGGGAGCCGGGCCCGAGCGGTGTGCTTCCCCAGCCCCAAGGCAGGGTTTGTGTCGATTGGGGATTGCTAAAGCAAGGGGGTGGAGTGCCAGGGTGCTAAAGCGCGGGAGCCCTCAGGCATGCCCCCTTTCTGCCAGGCTCCCTGCTGCCGTTTCAGTCCCCGATGGAGAGAAAAGGGTGTGCACCCTCCCCAGACCGTTCCATGCGGGAATCCTGCACACATAATTATTGTTGGCTGGCGACGCTGTCTAGGAAGAGGACCTTAAGAGGTGGCAAACCACAATCTGGGCTCCCCATGGGGTGAGGAGCTGACCAAGTCAGCCTTCCCCAGCAGGCCCTCTTTCTTGCAATGTGTGTATGTTGGGGAGGGCTGGCCTGCTTTGGCCTCCTGCAGCCCAAGCCTCTCAGGGTTGGGGCCAGAGAGTGAGCTGAGCCCTACCTGCTTGGCTTTTGTTTTTAGCTGAGACTATGGATTTGTCTGGCAGGGGGCGTGGGGTAGATAAAAGTAGATCCAGGTTTTTGTTTTGTTTCTTTTGACCCTCTGGGTTTTTTGCCTGGTGGTGTGATTAAGAGGGAGGCGGAGGGGAGCAACAGCAGGAAGAGAGGTGTGGGGATGCCCAGGGCAGCGACTACTGGGTGCCTGTGAGAACTTTGCAGTGACGCCCAGAAAACCATTTCTGATAGGGCTGTGGGGTAGGCTGCTCAGGTGGTGTGGCACTCAGAAGGGGCTGTGTGTGCCCAAGCTTCTGAGAAAAGACAGGGCGGCCAGTGCTTGGTATCGATAGCAAGGGCAGCCTACCTGCTCTGCTCAGAGACTGTCCCGAAATCCACGCCCTGATGGGAAGGGGAGCAGCTTGACTGAGACCTGGAAATAGGGGGAGCTGCAGGCCAGAGCCCTGGAGAGGGCATCGGGTTCTACTTCAAAAGACCCCAGCTGAGCCCTCCACTAGCACCTACTCTGTGCTCCCCTGGTCCAGGGGCCCAGCAGGAGCTGCTTTCTGTGCCTCGTTCTTCCTGCCAGCCGGGGGGATCTGCAGGCAGGAACTGGGGCCCTGTCCTGAGCCGGCTCTTCTGTGGTCCCCAAAGACTGCCCCTGTCTCTGGAGCATCCCGGGTTAGGCACACTACCATTCATGGGGTTTGTGCTGTGCCCCGGACTGATATGGTTCTAGTTCCAGAAGAAGGTGAGGCCACCAGTCAGCTCAGCCACAGGCAGGCATAGAGCAGTATAAAGAAAAGGAGGAAAGTAGTTGGAGCTAGGTGCAGTCAGAGGCTTTGGGCTGGCCCCAGGGACTGGCCCCTCAGCGGGGCTCACCAGCCTCCAGTCCACATATCCTGCTGTCCTGCACCCCTCCTCTGGCTCTGCCTGCCCAAGCTCAGCTCTGGTGGTGCCACTGCCCAGGGCAGCTCAGCCTGGACAACTCAACACATGGGGGCCGGAGGCCCAGAAAACTGGAAATGAGCCTCCAAATCATTTGTGCAAGTTTTTGGAAAAAAAAAAAAAAATTTTTTTTTTTTTTTTTATGTTTTGTAAAGACTCTTTCCAGCCACTTGTACCCATCTGCCCATCCTCTCCTCCCCACACTCCAGTCATTCATAGCAATTTTCTTTAAAACAAGGAGAGGGTGCTCCCCTGGTTCTTCAGAGCAGGGAATTATAAAGTCACACAATTTGAGCTGGATGATCTTTTAAAGCTGAAAGGCCAACTCCCTGATTTTACAAAACAATTAAGCATTAGACAACTATTGCTTTGCTGAAAGTATATTTGTTTAAAATAGAAAAAAAGGTACCTAAGAGCTTTCTCCCTCAGTGCAGCAGGGGTGTGTTTGCAAGTGAATTTTGGGTCCGGGTGAATCTCCAGCGCAGAGTCTAGGTCCTGTGGGCAGCAGGCGGGCATTATTCATGCCTCTCATGGTGTCCTCCTCCCTCTCCTGTCGCCTCTTTCTTCCAATAATGCCAAGCAGGTATCTGCACTAGGCTGGCCGGTGGAGGAGGGGGCAGAAGTAGGGGTTGTTATCAAGACAATTCTGGGGACAAATCCTCCGGTGGATCTCGCATCAGCTTTTCTCTGGGAGAGCAAGGGCAGAGAGGCAAGCAGGGGCTCACTGAGAAGCGATGTTCTTTGCACAATAAAAATGTATTTCAAGATTTATTTTTTTCTTTGAGGATTGCAGATGCATATTTATTGCATCTGTGCCGAAATGCTTTTCAGACGAGAATGCAGGCAAGTGGGCGCAGAAATGTGCCTTCTCGATTTTGTAGAGTCTGCGTCAGTGGTATAGGGAAATTAACACACACCACCCCCCCCCCCCACACCCCCCCCCAAAAAAAAAAAAACAACTTTTGAAAACTGTTTCTTCGCCTTGAGAGGAGCTAAAGGGCTCGATCCTTGGAAAGAGGTTCCTATTTTTATTAAGCGTCTCTTCCTCCTTCCGATTTATTTTAAAGATCCGGGACACTCAGAGGCACAACGTTATTTTACGCACCACGGGGGTGATTAATTGACGTTCGGGCGCATTTAATAACGTTTGATAAAAATCCACCCGCACATCATGATCCTGCAAAGTGGAGAGCGGGCCACGGACATTTGGGCGTTTTCACGCGTCACTCGAAGTCTTCTTTTTCTCAGTTTCGTGTTTTTGTGTGTGGGAGGGGTGTCTCCTTCAGGGGAGAAAAAAAGCATCGGATCGTTCAGCTGTGCCCCAGACTTTGGCCCCTCGGCAGCCCGAGCTCCGTTTCGGGTAGAAAATCGGGTTAGAAACCGGGAAGACCCACAACCTCCAAACACAAACACCCTCTCCTTCCTCCACCCCCAGAACACATTTAAAAAATGACATTACCAACCTCCTCGGTTTTGTTTTTGTTTTTTTTTTTTTTTCTCTTTTGCCGCTTAGCCAAATAGAATTATGTAACTCTCTTTTCCTGCCGTCTGTCGCTCGTCTGGAAAGGGTTTCTATCATTCTATCCCGAGGAGATGGCGAATTCCGGGAGGAGGCTCCGGAAGGGGGGAGGGTCGTTGGCAGAGTCCAAAAATCTGTCACAAAATGGAGCCTAATCGCTTGGAAGACAGCTCCCAGATCTGGCCACCCGAGCCTCGTCGGTGTGCGGCCCGCGGGAGCCTGCGTGCGCTGAGCGCCCACCTCTGCGTCTAGGCTGGCGGCGCCTTTTGGCTGCCGGGCCGGCCCGGGCGGCCTCACCTCTCCACCGTGGAGCCCACGCGGTGCCCTGGGCCTTGCCTGCCCAGGTAGGATGCCCCCACAGCGGCGAGAGTGGGGCAGCGAGGCTTTGCTTGAGTTTCACCAAAAAAGCTGTCTGAATCCTGGGGTGATTTTCTTTTCTTTCTTTCTTTTTTTTTTTTAAATTTACCCCAGCTGATTGTGGCTCCAGTGCCCCAACCCCAGTCTTCCCCAGCGCATTCCTTTCCTGGGAAATGTTTACACCGGGAAGGGCCTTCCTGGGAGATTCACCTCACCTCCCAGCACCGGGTGTGGCGCATGGGGAGAGCAAAGTCAGGCCCCAGCCTTTGCTGGCGGCTGCTTCTCCCTGCTTGGGAGGCCTCCTTTAGGAGGGCGCCAGTCACACCAGCAGCATCCCCTCCACCAGTGGGTACCCCAGCTGGCATTGCTCCCAGCAGACTAGTTTTGAGCTATGACATCCCTACCCACAGCCTGGGGTAGAGTAGTGGGTCTGTCCTGGAAACGGATTTCCTTAGAAGGAAGAGCCAGCGCTTTGCCTTACTTAAGAGACTTCTCAAATGCTCTCCCTGGACATGGAAGGGCTGAGGGGCTCCCTCTACCAGCCCAAATCTAGGGACACTCTGGCCCCCGGGAGGGCACCTCCTTGATTAACCCCAGCAACTTGGCTGCAGGCGGAAGGGTAAGCAAGGGCCTTCCTGAGGCTGCAGTTCTCTGCTGCTGAACGGATGCATTATTCACAGCTGACTCCTGGCTCACCCTGTATTCCCCAGGCCCCGGGCTGGTGTAGCCTAATTTGTTTGCTGGGTTTTTCCCGAGTGGGGGAAGCAGGCTGTGAGAATCTCCTCTGGGGTATGTGAGGCTCCCTCCTGTGTGTCCTTTGGAGCCAGGCTTAGGACCACAGAGCCCCAACACCTACCTGAGCCTCTTCTGTAAAATGGGGGACATACCTACCTGGGAAGGGAGAAGTATTTTTATGAGGATTGGAGATAATGTGCCCCAAAGGACCTGGCATCTTGCCTGGCACATTGTTAATACTCTGGAAATTGTTATTGTTGCTTTATCACCATCAGCATGGCAAGGAATGCCTTGTCTCTGAGGCCACACACCATACCACCCATGGATTCCATGCCAAAGAGAGGGCAGCTGGTATGCTAGGCTTGCCATAAGGAAGGATGAGGGACACCCCTGGGAAAACCATTCCCTTTGCCTGAGTGGGACACTGAGGCAGACCCGGGTTTACCTCCCGGCCTCAGCACTCAGCAGCTGTGTGATCTTAGCCAAGCGGCTGCCCATCTCTGAGTCAGAGGTTCTCCATCCACAGAATGGAAGTGACGATATAATTTCTCAGGGAGGTTGTGAGGATTACACCGGGTACCTGAGTAGGGGTGAGGAAGCTTCAGTAAATGTTCCATACTTCATGGGATCCAGTATCCTCTCCTGAACCTCCATAGAGGCAGAAAAGCTTCTGATTACATGAGTGAAAACAAATGCCAACTGTGCATTGTCAAGAAGGGCAGCGGGCAGCAGGGTGGGCCTGGCCTATTCCTTCTTGTGGCAGGGCGGGCGGGGTGGGGGGGCAGCGCGTGGAGGTTGGGCTAAATCAAAGATCTTTCCATTGGAATCTCCAGGGTCTACATATAACTTGGAAAAGCACACTCAATAATATAATTTAGTATTTGGAGAGCTGTTCATGTTCATTTGCTCTTGTGATTCAAATGACAGAAAATAAAGCTCAACCGACATCTCCCAGGCTGCAGGGGGGATTCCGAAGAGATGGTATGTGTGGGAGAGATCCAGGGATCTGTGTGTTTTTCAGGTGAGAAACACCAGCGCAGGCAGTCAGAAGGCTCTTCCAGCCCAGGGAGGTTTTTTGGTCCATAAGAGCTGGCAGTGCTTCCCCAGGGAACTTCCTCTATCCTGCAGCTGTGAGGTTTTTAAAACAGAAAAGGGAAAATACACACATACACACACAACCACCCAGTCCTACTTTGGCATTAGTTAGGCGGAGGGATGGAAGATACTCTCAGTGACATGAGTTATAACTTCCAATTTGTTGGACACCACAATCAGGCCTCAGCTTTAGGGGAGGGAAGAAGGAGGGATGGTCCACTCATCCAAGGAGTTCCTGTGAGCTGTCAGTCAACGGAGGGTGCTGGAGGACCCAAGGCCCTTGGCTCTCTGGCTGACCCAGCCCTCTCCAACCTCCAGATTCTGTGCTGATGGCAGCAGAGAGCAAAACCAAAATTATATGTATGTATTGCCACTGCAGTCAGAAGTGGGGAGGCGGTGGTACGGAGGGGAGGGCAAGGCTGAAAACCATATTTGAAAAAGTTGATTCACGAAGGCAGAGGAAGCAAAGTGGCAGACGTTTGCCATTTCATCGGCCGGCTGGTGTTCTCCATTCATGTCATAAATGTCTCCTGTCATTTGAAGCCAAAAGCAACATGACTTGGTTCCCTGGTGGCCTATAGGGTTTTTCTCCATTTTCTTTTTTTTGCAGTAAATGTTTATTTGTTAATGATATACTTTAAACAGCCTAGCCTTGACCTCAAGTCTCCTGAAGCATCCATCTCCTCTCAGAAAAATCTTTCAAAGTTTGTGTAATTTTGAGGGGAAGGTGTAACTGACAGGGCAGTGAAGGGCCTGTGTTTGCTTTAACTACTGCGGTGTTGGGAGTGGAGGGGTATAACGGGCCACTGTGCTCCGAATGGCAACTTTCTTGAGTTTCAGCCCTGGCTGACAGCACTTCCTCGATGCCCTTTACCTTTGGGTCGCCTGATCAGTACAAATAAATTTCTGCAGAGGCCCTTCCTTTGTAATTCCCAGGGCAATATTGTATCCATTTCTGTTCAGCTTTTTGATTGGCAGCCGCTGGATCTGCCTGGTAGACCCTGGACCCTGAAAAGAGGTAGGGGAGTCTCAGGGTCCAGGAGACGTGTGTGCGCACACTGGGGAGGGAGGGGGCTTTGTCTCAGTCGGGAGCCAGGCCCAGACCAGGACCAAGTGTGCCGGCTGATGGCAGAGCACCTGGCTGGCCTGGCGCTTGGTGACCTGGGGGCGGTGATGGAGGTGGGTGGGGACCCGGTTCCTGGAATCGGGTTCCAGGAGAAACAAAGATGTTTGCTTCCTGGCCGGCCATGCTGTCAGAGGTTTCCTCAGGAACTGTGAGGTGGGTGCCAGCCGGGGAGGGTGCTGAAGGCTGTCCAGAGCAACAGAGGTGCCCACCGGGGCCGGGGTGAGGAGCCCGCAGAGCAGCGCGCGCTAGGTGCAGGAAGATGAGTGAGCATGCTGGAATACCGAGCTGCCAGGGCGCCCCCCAACCCCAAATGCCTCTGCTGATGCTGCCCACCTCTGATGGCAAGGAGCTGGGTGTGACCGCCCTTCCCCTCTCCCACCTCTGGCTTTCAAGGGGGACTCCGTGACTGTTTGTCATGTGACTCCTGGATTGCCATAGTTACTGGGCTGCCGGGGTGTGGGCACCCGCCCGGGCCTGGAGTTGCCCAAGCCCATGCAGACGGAGAGGACCAGGGTGCTCTGGGGCCACCTCCTCCAAAGGGCAGGCCCTCCGAGGGGGACACAGTTTCTCAAAGGAAAGAGCAAGACGGCAGTTAAGACGGGGGCTCGAGAATGTCTTTGGCTCCCAGTAATGCAGGCCAAGGGCATTTAGGAAAGCTGATGCCTCTTGCGGAGCTTCAGTTTTCTTTCTCTGTGTAATAGGGATGATCTTTCCAATCTCACTGGGTTGCTCAGAGGAAAAGTGAAACAAACCCAAAGATGCCAGCCTACCTTCGGCATCCAGTCAATGTATGTTTCCTGCCTGCCTGCCTGGGATGGAAGCCTGAGGCACCCTGCCCGGCAGGAATGCATTGTCTGCCTGAGTGGGAGGCCCAAGGAGCGCAGCTTCCTAAACCGACCTCCTAGAACAGCCATGCCCACCCTCTTACTTCTCACCCGGGTCTGGACTGGTGTTTGGGGGTTTTCCCATTGCAGAACCCCAAAGCCGGCACAGGGTTGGCTATCAGAAGCTGGTCCTTGGAGGCAGGCAGTCAGCAGCCTGTGGATGGACCCCCATTACTGTGGGTAAGGCACATAAGTTCCCAGTTTTTCCCAGCAGACCCTGGCAGTTGCCAGGGTAGGTGTTACTAACACCTAATAAGGTAGGTTAGCTGTACTAACCCCAGAGCATCAGGCCACAGAAGTGCATCTGGAAGGAAAGCGACGGGTGTTTTTTGAGTGTCTAGATGGACACTCACCTTTTTTGCTGCAGCTCTGTGTATTGGTGAGAAAACCCAGGCTGGGAGAGTTAATAACTTCCCCCAAGTCCAGAGTGACTCTGTAGCAGATTCTTCCCCAGATGGGGCTAACTCCCAAAGCGGTAGGGACCCTGCACCCCTTCACTCCTGACGTTCTGGAAGCTCTACGTTCCCATCTTGGACCGTTGTGACCCTCCCTGGAGCACCCAGAGGGAGGTGGGGGAGTAGTGTCACCGCCGGAGGTTTGGAAGGGGTGGAGTTGGGTGGATCACTGCTCTCTTCCACCGGAATGCCCCAGTAAGGCCAGTCCCGGCCAGAGAAGGAAAAAGGTTAGAATAACTGCCTTTCTCGGGGCGGGAGAGCTGCCTTCAGCGCCCCCCTTCGGCGCTCAGGTGGGGCGGCTCTCAGTGGTCTCCACCCGCCTTCTCCTCCAGGCCCCCCTCTCGGAGAGTTCCTGCTCCTCGTTCTATTTTACCCCCGAGTGGGGGCAGCGAGGTGCACGAGCTCCTCGGTTCTCCGGCTCCTCGGCTCCCGGGATCCTTGGCCGAGCCACGGGGCGCCAGCGGCGGTTGATGAATTTCGGTGTCACCAGGGGTTTAGCCCGGATTTGGGAACCGAGCGCTCTAATACGCGCACACGGTCCTGCCCTTTCTAAAGCGCAGCCCTTTCACCCAGCCGCTGATTTATGAAGGAACCCGATCCCGGGACGGGCTGGACTGGAGCCGGGAGCCCGGGGCCCGCGCGGCAGCCTTCGGGCTCCTTCTCGTTGCGGGGGCCCTTGGCGGCTCCGGGCGTTCTCCTGGGCTGGACTCGAAGAGCCCTGCCGGGCGGGGCCTCCCGCGGCCCAGGACTTCCCTCCGAGCCACTTGAACCCCCTGGAAGGGAGCGAGGCGGGTGGAGAGAGTTCGCGTTTTCATTTGGAATTGAGCAAAGCCCTCGCCCCTCCCCAAGCCCTGCGATCGACCCCCTCGGGCAGGCCCTAAAGCGGCGAGATCGGGAGGTTTGTTTATCGAGGGAATAGAAAATTGAGGGGTGGGGTGGGGGGAAGCGTCCAAGACCTTTTTTCCCCGCCGCAGAAACATGCAAAGTCCCTCAGCTCCTGGAGGCGGCGTGGCGCCCCGATAGCCGAGTTCCCCGCGCGCCCACGCGGGGCCGACCCAGCGCCCTCCCTCCTGCGCCCCTGGCCGAAGCACGGCGGGAGAGCGGATTTTTTTTCAGATTTGGTTTGCAGGGGGGAAATGGGGTTGTATCAATCCACAAATATTTACTCTTAACAGACTTGTATCTGTGGAGATTTCTAACAAAGACAGTTTAGGGGGATTACAAAAACCCTAAACCCCGTTTTTCTCCCGGACTTGGTACTTTAAATGCCAATTACAGGCGAGCCATATCCAACAGCAACGGGGGGGAGGCGAGCAGGGTCCGGGGAGGGAGTGGGGGGCGAGTCCAGCCATTAAATGTAACTTTTCATTATGAAAAGGCTTTCGCCGGTTTTATCTTCTAATAAGATTATGTCACGAACACAAGTACCTAGGATGGTGCTGAGTGACAGGGCTCTGTCGTTTAATCAGAGGCTGCGCCGCTCAAACTGCGGGGCCCTTTGTCCGACGGAGTGAACGACGGAAACTTGCCGTCCTAATCCCCTTATTCATGTCAGGCAGAGAAAAGAAGCCGAGCACCTTACAACCGTGTCCCCTCCACCCCTTCCGAGGGCGGAGAGAGGAGGAGGGCTCCAGCCCTGTGCCCCCCACCCCACCCCCAGGCGCCTTTCGTTTCCCGTTGCGCTTGGGTCTCGGGAGCCCGCCAGGCATTCCAGCAAAGGTGGGGGAAGGGGATGCTTTTCGGGAGCCTCAATTGTCAGCTTCTGGAAAATGGGGGCAAAGGCCCCAGGACCAGAGGATTCAAATTGGTGGGCCTTTTTTTTTTTTTTTTTTTTTTGCCTCCGTTGACAGAGGACACAGGTCCTGTCTGTTGTTCCCTTTCTCCAGGAGAAGTGGCATTGGGCAGTGCACGCCCATCATCCCCTGTAAAGCAGGATTGAGAAGCTGGGAGAGGCCGGAGGGAGATAACCAGGCTGGGGCCCTCCGCGGTGCGGATTTCGTTGAGATCCCTGGGACTGATGTCGCCAAGCTGGTACCCCTGAGAGTCTCAGGGTTGACCGTTCGCAGCCTACTCGCTGGGCCCCTTTCTTCTGAGGGCGAATTCCTTTGTTCAACCCCTGCGGAAACCTGCTTCTCCGCTGGGCCAGTGGCGCCTTTATCCTCGCCACCGCCGCCTCCACCCCTGTCCCACAGTATGCAGATCTTTTCAGAGGAGCTCGGGCCGCCCATACCCAGCCAGGTCCACCGACCCCGGATCCTCGACGTCGCTGCCCTGCCTGAGCTCTGGCAACCAGCTAGATCTCCAGCCCAACAGCGGGGGCGCGGCTGCACACTTCAGCCGCTGGCGTTCGCCTCGGGGCGCAGTGGGAAGCCGCGGGCTTACGAGAAGTCGCGGCGCACGGCTCCGGGTCGCTGCACAGGCTGAAAAACACCAAAAGCAAAACCAACACCCAGCAAATGAAACCCCCGCGCCCCCAGAGCTTCGCTCAGCGCCCCTCCAGGGGACCATGCCGGCGACCTCCCGCCTGGCTTCTAGGATCTCAGACCCAAAGCCCCAGAGTCAACGGAACTGGTGTGTGTGGGGGGTGGGGGGTGGGGGGGGTACTTCGGCGGAATTTGTCTCTCGTATACCCAGCTCCTTGGTCTCCTTTTAAAGCTCTTAGGCTGTGCTCCGGGGCAGCCTCCCGGGGATCCCATTGCGCCCTGGGAGCACTCTGAAGACGCCTGACTGCACGCAGTCTCCTCCCTCTCGAGCCCAGGCTCCGGGGCGTGGGGAGGATCGGGCTGAGAGCAGGGTGTCACCTCGTAAAAGCGACAGGCAAGGGCTGTTTTATGGGGAGGGAGAAGGGGCAGGAAGTGATGCTTCCATCTCTGGTCACTCTAGGACAGAGAGCCCCAAGGAGGGAGCCCCATCTGAGCAGGGGACAACCAGGGAACCCGGGCAGGGTCAAAAAACAGCCAGGGCTGCGGCTGTGAAGAAGGGCATGGGGACCGGCCAGAGCTGGGAAGGGGACCAGCGGGCCTGGGAATTCGGATCTCACCTCCCACCGGTGCTCCGCCGCAGCCCCCTCTGCAGTGCCTGCTGCAGCCAGCAGCCAGCCCCGGCCCTTCCTCCCAGGCCGAGGGTGGGGGAGAGACTTTCTCCCTCGAAACACTTGATACCAACTTTGTTTTTTTGGCAAGAAAAATAAGCCTTGTTTGGAAAGGGGGGTTGGTGGTCGAGCGAGCGGGGGGGAAGGAGCGAGCCGCCGGCGGCAGAGCAAACTTTGCGGATTAGGTTTCAGCGCCTCCGCCCCACCCCCAGCCCCGCGGCGGTGATTTGTGCGCGGGGGTCTGTGACCCTGCGAGGCATCAAACGGCCCGCGGGAACCGGCCGAGTTCAGAGGGACAGTGGGCAGAGGGGCGGCCTAAGACAACGCAGATGGTTCATATCAGCCCAGCCGGGCCAGCCTTGGGCTCGCAGCGTCTGCCCGCTAGCCTGGGCTCCTCTGGCAGGGGAGAGGCCTGGGGTCTTCCAGGGAGGCCAAGGCCTCAGCTGGTGATAGGTGGCCAGCAACGGAGCAGTCATTGACCAGCGGGTCACAGCTGAAAGAAGGCGAGGCAGCCAGTGACAGGGTTCTTCCACCAGCCAGTCCTGACCACATCCAGCTAAGGTGGGGCCTGACTTCCAGGGTAGTCTCCGAGAACTGAGTGATGCCCAAAGGAGACCCTCCCACTGCTGCCCTATGGCAGCTGGACTCATCCAGGTCATAGTGCCCCTTCTCCGGGGACCATGAGTGGCCTTTTTCCTCTCCAGGAGGTGCCCTATCCTCAGCCTGCCTGCTGTAATGGGTTCAGAAAGCCCTCTCCGCTGACATTCATTCACTCATTCATTCATTCATTCTACCACTAAGGTAGACTGCCCTTCCTCTCTCTGCGGACCCTAACCCTTCTGCCTGATCTGGGCAAACTCCTTCCTCCCTCCTAGCTCTTAGGGAAACCTAAGACAGAGGCTCTCTCTCAGGTTAGCCCAGAAACTAGCTTTGGGGGCTGGGCCTTGGGTGGTCAGGGTACGAGAGGTCCTTACCCACACCAGCCTTGGCTCTGAGCCTGCTGCACCCCCACCCCAAAACTGGAGTCCTGCAGTAGGCAGTGGCATGCCCAGGCCTCCCTGCCCTGGTCTCCAGGACCTGGCTTTCTCCTTGGCCTCCAAGGACCTCAGAGGACAGGGTCACACCTGCCACTGGGACCTTGGGCTGGTTTAGAGTATCCCAGCTGAGGGCCTCTTTAAGATCCTTGTAGAAATGGGAAAATGAGGCCCAGGTGTAGCCAGGTGTAGCCCAGCATCTCAGTGGTAGCAAAACAGAGTCAGGAACCTCATTCTGCTGCCTAGTTAGGGGTCTATGTGCCAACTCCACAGTTCTTTCTAGAACCCTCTTCTAGGCTCTGGCTTTATCAGTGACCTTGTCAGTTCCCCTGGGCTAGGCTCTGGCTTTATCAGTGACCTTGTCAGTTCCCCTGGCCTGAGGCCACTGAGGTGGTGGGCAGATGTTGACCTCAGACAGACCACTGAGAAAAGGTCCTACAATTTCAGTTCCTAGAGGTCCTACAATTTTGCAAGCTTTCTGGATAGCATGGGGTTGTGTGGGCTTCGGAATTTTATCTTCTAAATTGGGACACCAAAGGACAAGAGCCAGGTGGCACAGTGCCACATCCCATTATCTCTCTGTCCCCCAAGTGTCAGACTCCCAGATCCCCTGGGCTTGGCCCTTCCTCTCTACAGCAGGTCACAGGGAGGCCAGCCGCCTGGCCAAGGCCACAGAGGGCCACTGGGCTGCCAGGACCTCTCGGGCCTCTGTCTCCCAAGGTCCCTGCCTCGGGGGAGCAGCCGGCTGGGTCATCTGTGCACAGAAGACACATCTGTCTTCCACATGTTGGAGGCCGAGCAGAGGACATGTGGTTTGGGACGTGTTATCTTAATCATATTTATTAACCAATCCTGAAATGTAAAAATGTTTGATATTGTTACGATTCGGAAAAGATCCCTGAATCTACATGGCAACAGATCAGGGGATCCCGCCAGCGTCAGCCAGGTTTCTTTCAGCTGGGCTCAGGACACAGCTTTGGAAGTTCTCTCAGTTGTTCTAGTGTGGTGGGATCTCTGTGCTGTGAAGTAACACTTCCCGCTTTCATTTTCCCAAGCAAAGATCTGAAGCAAAATTAATTACCCGCCTTGACTGATAGTTGTTCTGTTGGAGTATGGTTCTAATCCTTATTAACATTCTCTAAAGTCAGGCATGAAATATGACTTTTGCACCACACTCTTTGGCATATGTTTTTCTTTTCCAGGATATTTTTCAGGCTATCTCTGAGCCTCGCTGCTGTTCATTATTTCTGCCATAGGTCTAAAGTTGCCGGTCCCGCACTGAGCCCAGTCAAGGGGGTGGGGAGTGGGAATGACACATCTCCGCTCACAACGCAAATTGCTTCTGATTATTGAGCTTTGAATGTTTTCCTCCATCATGTTTTTATTAAAAACTCCAGCATATTTACGCTCAATGGTGTCTTCAATTAGGATTTTTTTTTTAAGCCGGGGGTTCTCCTTTCTATAGCAGTATGTAAAGAAAATAGTTGTTATGACCGCAAAATTACCGTCCAAACCTGGTTTTAGTAAATCTGGCCCCGCTTTGACAAGCCCAGTGGGCTTGGAGCTTTTTTCCCCTAAGTGTTCCAGCTGCTGGGGAAACAGACAGGGAGGAAGCCCACAGAAGCCTCTGTTCTGCAGGGTACTCGTTGCGCCTCTCAGGGGCGAACACTTCCCAAGTTTGGGAGCTGCAGAAGGGGGTCTGGCTGCAGGGGGCTGGCTGATGGGCAGACCCAGGCCAGCAGCACACAGCCTCAGCAGCAACAGTACTCATCACAGCCGATGCTTGTCGAGGGGCCGTGGTTTGTCAGGTGCTGCTCTAAAGGGTGGGTGTCCCAGGTGGCTAGTGGTAAAGAATCTGCCTGCAGATGCAGGAGCTGCACGTTCGATCCCTGGGTCATGAAGATCACCTCGGGGAGGAAATGGCAGCCCACTCCAATATTCCTGCCTGGAAGCCCATGGACAAGCCCTTGGACAGAGGAGCCTGGTGGGCTGCAGTCCACAGGGCCACAAAGAGTCAGACACCTGAACGACTGAGTGTGAACGCACTCTAAGGGGTGCTCTCATTATTTATCTCACTTTCAGATAAGGCAAGAGGCACCGAGGAGCTGAGTGACTTACCCAAGATCACACAGATAGTAAGTGGAACTGGGATTGGAGCCCAGGCATTCTGGCAGGAGAAAACTTTCAGCCATCCCATAGGAGGCAAATTCCAGCCCCTTGGGTTCTGTACCCAAGTGGTGGCCTGGCACCCAACTTCACATTATTCGTTGAATGAACACTTTGTAATTAAAGGCCAGTGTTCACTGTGTGCTGCCTGTGGTAAGGGTTTCATGGGGATTCGCTCATCGAATCTTCTCACCACCCTGGGGCAGGTATTGTCATCTCCCATTTTGCAACTTTGACCTGAGAGGTGCGGTGTTTTCCCACGCAGCATCCGT
Organism: Bos javanicus; assembly: GCF_032452875.1. Lineage (NCBI taxonomy): Eukaryota > Metazoa > Chordata > Mammalia > Artiodactyla > Bovidae > Bos > Bos javanicus. Next base: position 97,158,614 of record NC_083878.1, read on the forward strand.
TATGTCCAGGCTCAGGGCTAAGCCCTTGGCACCCCACATCTTAGCAAGAGTTCTGAAAAGCTCAGTTGTTGACCCAGATTTCCAGGTGACAGACCTGGGGCTCAGAGAGGTGAAGACACATCCGCAGAGTCACAGAGCCAGCATGGAGCTGCACCAGCATCTGTAGGTGCCAAGACTGGACCATTCCTCAGCCTCGAGGGGCTCGGGGTTGGGGGAGCACTGGGACCAGCCTTCATGGTGGGTCTCACTTGGGATGAATAACTGTCCTGGCAGGAGGCAGGACGTATCTTGGAACTGACCGGAGGAGCATGTCTGTGTCCAGCCTTGTGCAGAGTGGTCATGGCATCATCCCATCCTAGCCTCCCCTTGCAGATGGGGAAGGCAGGGCACAGAGAAGTTAAGTGACTCGCCCTGGGTCACACAGCTAGTGAGCAGCTAATGAGATCCCCGCTCCAGTGTCCTGGCTTTGGGGCGGTGTTTCTCAGACATTCTAACTCATCGTTACTGTCATTGACATCATGCGTGACCATCCTGAGTGCCTTCTGAGTGCTTCGCAAACACACAGTGACAGCAGGGTGGTTCCCAGAGGGAGGGTGCTTTCCCAGTGTCGCCCTGCAAGATACAGCCGGCCAGGGTGTGCCCGCCTACTCAGGGGCAGGGGACAGGGGAGCAGGGGCCAGCCGCTCCCTGGCAGATGAGAGGTGGATGGGAGCCCTGCCAGCTCTCCCAGGGCTGCCTTGACTCCTGCCCTGCCTTCCGGGCTCCGGCTGCCGGTACAGCAGCTCCGGGCAGGCTCTGTCTGCCCTTTGAAGGGGGACAGCCTCCTGAGCCTGTCACTTTGAACTGCAGAGGAGCCTGCGGTGAGGGCCCGGCCCCCTCCCACGTGCCCCCACCCGCCCACCCCTCCAGGTCTGGTTCCAGTCGGCAGGCCTGGAGCCGGAGGGGCGGGCAGGGCGACAGCCCCCCTGTGGGATGTCAGCCTGATAAGTGAGTAGCGGCAGACCCCTGGAGGAAGATGGAGCAGGCCGCCCACTGGTCCAACTGTCCCACGTGGTGAGAGTTCAAGCCGGTCACCGAGGTGGCATCCTCCACAGACAGGCCCTGGTGACTGCAGAGAAACATCTCCCCAAACATCAAAGATTTAAATTAAAATAACAGTAATGACCGTAATAATAATGATAACTTATAAAAGGAAACCTCTCACCCTGGGGCACAGGGAGCATCATGGCTTCAGCCACGTGCTCTGTTTGGAGACTGCTCAGCGGCAGGAAGTCAGGAGGGCTGGTAGGTAAGAGGGGTGCACTTGGGCAGCTTGTTACCAGGAACACAGCTGGGGGCCTTTTAGTTGTTCAGCCAGGTCCTGGCTAAACTGGGCCAGGATGGGGCAGAACCACCCCACCCTCTCAGAGCTCCTGGGTAAATTGGTATGCTGGGGGTGGGACGGAGTTCAGCAGAAATCATGCTCGCACAGTCCTTATGCCTGGGAATGCTGGCCTTTTCTCTGATTTTGTGACCCCAGAACTGATTCCTCGGGAGGCCAAGAACTTCTCCAGATTCTTAGGTAGAGAGAGAAAAGATGCCAGTGCTTTGGAGCTGCAGGGTTTGGAGTTTGACCTAGGCTCTGCCACTTCCTGGCTTTGTGACCTTGGGTTAGGTGCTTTACCTGTCTGTGCCTCAGTTCCCCCAGGGCTTCCCAGGTGGCACTAGTGGTAAAGAACTTGTCTACTCATGCAGGAGACCTGGGTTCGATCCCTGGGTTGGGAAGATTCCCCTGGAGGAGGAAATGGCAACCCACTCCAGTATTCTTTCCTGGAGAATTCTATGGACAGAGGAGCCTGGAAGGCTACAGTCCACGGGGTTGCAAAGATTCAGACATGACTGAAGTGACTTAGCACGCAGGCACTCAGGCCTCAGTTCCCTCAAAGTCTATTGAGACCCAAACACCTGCCTCAGGGTAATGATGAAATTCAAAGGCAAAAGCTGGTGAAAGGGTCACGGTTATGTGTATGGCTTTTGCTGATATTGTTACTGATGCTCCCATAGTCCTTTGCGTTGGGTCTGAACAGGCACCTGGCTCTGGTTATGTGTGTCAGGCAGACTCTTTGCCAGACTTCTTTGTGTGCGTTGTGCCTCGGCTAGAACAAGGCATGGTGCATATAGTAGGTGTCCAGTTAGTACTGAAAGAATGTATGAAGCGATAGTTTATGGCTAGGCTGACTCACCTGGATTCCAGGCTCAGCCTCTTTCTAGCTGTGTGACCTTTGGTGAGTTCCTCAGCTACTCTGAGCCTCTGTTCCCTTGTTGCTAAAACAGGGATAATAAAAAAGCCTAGCTTCTCAGGTTGTTGTGTTAAATGAGATGATGCATACAGAGAACCATACTGGTAGATGTGAGCTCTTTTTGTTGTTGAGAACGGGCCATGAGCAGGGATCTGGTTAATCACTCAAGACAGAGTCTGTGTGCAGGGTTATCCTGGAGAGTTTGTAGAAGGCATTCCAGGTAGGGGCACTAACAGCAGGAACAGTAGGGGTTAAAGTGGTGGGCCGAGAAGAGTGGGCTGAGACAGTGAGTCTGGCTGGAGGGACTGCCTGGGGACTGCTGGGGCATGGGGCTGCAGAGGGAGGTGGGGGCCAGTAGCTATGCAATGGGGTGTGGATTTATCCTGCGGGCAGGAGGGAGCCATTGAAGGTTATTGGATGGGGGAGTGACAGGGCTGGAGAGGCACTTTATGGAGATGACATTGGTGGCGTCTGCACAGGATTGGAAACTGGAGACAGGCAGGAGGAGGCGAGGGCAGTGGCAGGGACTAGAGACAGGACAGGTTCATGCCAACTTGAGGCAGCGCTGAGGGCCAAAGGGAGGGGGTAGGCCAAAGGGAGGGGGTAGGGCAAAGGGAGAGTCAAGGGGGCCTGGGGCTTGGAGCTGGGGTGACTGGAAACCCCAGATTCTGAGCGCTCTGGGCTGGACACAGCAAGAATGAACCACTTGGCTGGGTGCTGGCCAGATCCAGCTTCATGGGCACGTTGACTGTTCAGTCACACTGGGCCCTCCCCTTAGAAGAGCTCTTGTACTCAGTTTAATGCTCTGCCATCACCCTCTTGAAATTCTTAATGTGTTTTGAACAAGTGCCCTGTATTTGCATTTTGTGCTGGGCCCTGCAAAATTATGTAGCTGATTCCAGTCCCTGAGTCTCGGGCTCTGGGCTCTTGGAATGGAGGCCTGGGACAGCTCAAGCTGGAACCAGGCCTGCAGGAATTAAAGAGACCTGCCTCTCTACCACAGAGCCGAGGCTTGTCCTCAGGTGGCTTCTTCCTCCTGGCTTGGCCTTCAGAACCTTCCTAGGTCAGTTTAATGCTCTGCCATCACCCTACCTCTTCTGGTATCCTCTGAGCTCAGCCACCAGCTCACCTGCTGTTCCCCACACAGACCCTTGTCCACATCCAGGTCTTACTCAGTCTGTACTGGTGGCTTCAGGCTCTGTCCCCTGGCTTCTATCATTCTGTCTTCTCCAGGAAAAGTCCTCTGAAGGCCTGGCATAGGAGTCATCAGTGCCACACAGTGCCCCTGGCTCTCCACCCCTCCCTCCTCCCCACTGAGGCTTGGGTCAGTCTTGCAGTGCTTCATAAACATGCAGATTCCTGCTCTAACCCTCAGGGTGAAGCCTGTGAATCTGCATTCCCAGCTGGTCCCCAGGGCTGCCTGTACACACTGGGGTGAGAACCTCTGCCCCAGGTAACCCCAAGCCCAGCACAGGGCCTGGTCCTGGCTAGGTGCTCTGTGTACTGAGTGAATGAGCTGTGGTTGTCTCATCCTCTTGATGTATGCAGCCTCCCTGGGGCCTGCGTGGAATGGCATTAGTGGGTGGCTCTAGGTGGTGGTGGGATGGAGCAAGTGTGGGTCTGAGGAGGGTTGAGAGAACACATGACCCATCCTGGGGACTGTGGCTGGGCCAGGGTTCTTCCCTTTTCCCTGAAGCCTTCTGGGTGTCGGGTATGCCCTCTAGGAGACAGAAGGTAGGCAGGACCCTTCCCCTCCCGCTCCTCCTAGAGGGCTGTCTGTTCCCGGTGTGGTCCCCTATGTGCGTAATCACTTTGTTTCTTTATACTGCATAGGCACTGAGTTAGGGACTCACGCTATTTCATTAAACCCATACAAGTGCATGAAGCAGGGTCTGTTATTATTCCCATTTCAGAAACTGAGGCACAGAAAGGGAACGTCAGCTGTCCAAGGCCATACAGCGTAGCTCAGCCTTTCCACCATTTGGCCTCTGAGACATCTGATCTCCCTGTGGCTCCTGTCCATGATGTCCCAGGAGAGCAAGTGTTCAGTGAGTATTTGGGGAAGGGAGGGAGAGTAGAAGGAAGCCCAGCCTAGCCTCCCTGCCCCTATCTAACTGGAAGGACTCCTGCTCCAGGCAGGGCTGGAACCCAGGCTGAGCTGAAGCGTCGCAGCCCTGTGCGTCTAGGGATGGAGAGCATGAGGAGCTCAGAGGAGAGCAGCTGGCAGGCAGGACAGGTTGTGCGGGTACATTCAGAAAGCTCTGTGCTGGAGGACCAAGGCCAGGCAAGCCTCTTTGCCCAGTGGTGCCAGGGCTCTGCCAAGAGGCCCGGGTGAATCTGTTCCAAAGATGGCATTCTATGGATAAAGAAGATGCGGTACCTTTATACCATGGATATAGGTATGCTGCTGCTGCTGCTGCTAAGTTGCTTCAGTCGTGTCTGACTCTTAGCAACCCCATGGATTGCAGCCTACCAGGCTCCTCCATTCATGGGATTTTCCAAGCAAGAGTACTGGAGTGGGGTGCCATTGCCTTCTCCGGATATAGGTATATAATATAGTAATAATGTAATATTACTCAGCCATTAAAAAGGAAGGAAATGCCATTTGCCACAACATGGATGGACCTAGAGATTGCCATACGGAGTGAAGTAAGTCAGACAGAGAAGGAGAAATATGGTATGATATCCCTTATATATGGAATCTAAAAAGAAATGATGCAAATGAACTTACTTACAAAATAGGAGCAGTCTCACAGACTTAGAGAACAAACTTACGGGTTGCCGGGGGAAGGATAGTCTGAAGAGATAGTTAGGGAGTTCAGGATGGATGTGTATACACTGCTATATTTAAAATGGATCAATGGAGAGGTGGCAGGAACTAAAGCTTTCAAGTCCCTGTTTCCATTGAGTTCATATTCTGATGGAAAATGCAAATAAATGTGTTAAAAGGAAAAACCAAGGAGAGCAAGGGGGACAGGAGTCCCCTTAGTCCCCCAACAAGGACCAGCTGTGTAGCACATGGAGTTTTGCTCAATGTTATGTAGCAGCCTGGATGGGAGGGGAATTTGGGGGAGAATGGGTATATGTATACACATGGCTGAGTCCCTTTGCTTTCTACTTGAAACTATCACAACATTGTTAATCAGCTGTACCCCAATACAAAATCAAAAGTTTGGAAAAAAACAAAAATGGCATCCCAGAATCTTGAGTGGAGCCCCCTTGATGCCAGGCCTATGTAGGGTTGGGAAGGTCTGAGGAGCAAGACAGATGCAAGTCTTGCCCTTGGGCGGCTGGGGGGTGGGGATCATGATCCAGGAGGCAGACAGCATGGAGGAGACCCAGCTAGACGGGCCCTGAGGAACTAAGTTGGGTGGGTTCCAGCCAAGAGAAGACAGGTGCCAGGAGCAGGCCTGGCACATAGTAGGTGCTCAGGGACCTTCCCCATGACATTTCTCAGTTGTCCACCTACTGCAACAGCCCCCTTAATTGATACCCCAGAGGACAAGGCTCCAGGCCCTCCCTAAAGCCATGACTATGAGCTGCTGTCTTGAATGAGTCCTTTGATCTTTCTGAAACTCAGTTTCCTTAACTGTAAAATGGGTACAACTATTCCTCCCCTCCAGGTCACTGGAAAGATTAACCATAGGAGGATGTGAAGCTCTTAGCACAAAGCTCATCACTCAAAAATAGAGGGACTTCCTTGGTGGTCCAGTGGCTAAGACTTTGAGCTCCCCGTGCAGGGGGCCCAGGTTCAATTCCTGATCAGGGAACTAGATCCCACAAGCCACAACTAAGAGTTCACATGCTGTAACTAAAGATCCTGCTGCCGCAGCAAAGATCGAAGACCCCAGGTGCCACAGCTAAGACCTGGCACGGCCAAATAAATAAATATTTAAAAAAAAAAAAAAAAAAAAAGACCAAGGTATAAACGTTAAAAAAAAAAAAAGAACAAAGAAATGTTTCTTTTACAACTATTGTGGTGGTCATTGTTATTTTTGTTATTAATAAGAATTCTAATAAAATAAACCACAGGAAGGCCAGTCCACACCCTCTGAACCCTCCAGGGACTGACTTAGCTCCCTTTCTCCCCTCTCCCGCACCTCCTCAGGGCCAGCCTGGTCCCCCATTTCTGCCTCCACCCCTACCCCCACCCCTGCACAGGAGCAGAGGTGACTCAGCTGGCCCCACCTTGCTTGTACTCCAGCCTCTCAGGGACAGAGTTGGGGGTGGAGGAACGGGGGGGATGGTGGGCATCATTTAATCCTGTGGATGGAGGGCTGTGACAAGGGGAGGGTCCTTAGGGAAAGGGCATCTGGAGGAAGGGGTAGGGAATGCTGCCCGGGGAGGTGGGAAGCTTTACTAAGCGGGGAACATTTGGACAGAAATGGGAGAGGCAGGAGGGGGTGCTTTCCAGGCCCAGGGAATGGTGAGAGAGCCAAGGCCTGGATACGTGGAAGACTGTGGCCTGTTAGGAGAAGCAGTGTCCCCTCCTTCCGCTTCCCTTCCTGCTCTGTCCCAGGCTGTCCTTCCCTTAGATCAGTGTGGTCTGGCCAATTCGATTCAAGGTCTAGCACCCACTACATGCCAGACTCTGGCTGAGCTTGTCACATACACCTGTAAAGCCCTCTGACACACCTGCCAGGTCGGTGTGATTATCATGCCCATTTTACAGATAAAGAGATTGAGGCTCCGATGTGGTAGGCAACTTGCCCAAGGCCACACAGCTGCATCACAACCAGATCTGACTGCAGCCCCTGCCCCTCCATCACCCCTCCCACTCCCCTTTTAGTGAACAGCTTGTCATCCACTTGCTCATTGCCCACACCCTCATGTCACCTGGGGCTCACACACAGAGGGTAGGAACTCTTGGGACTGGGGAGATTGGGAGCAGGTATGGCGGAAGTGGACACACAGGAAGTGTGTGTCTGAAAACCCACTTGGAGGCAGAAGAGATGCTGGAGTAAGGGCGCTCCAGGGTGAGGGGACTACTTGGGCAGAGGCAGAGGCCGGCAAGCCCTGGCCATACCAATAATTCTGTGCACGTGGCTGATGACACGACCCAAGCACCCTGACCTTGGAGGTTCAAAGGAGTGAGTGTGTTTCAGAGCCTGGTGCTCCTTATCTTGGTCTCATCCCTTTCTGCCATTTAACTCAAGTTCCTTTGCCTATGAATGGGGCAAATCTAAAACCCCAAATCAGGATTTTCAGCAAATGAAAGAAATGGTAGCTGCTATTTTTAAAGTAGTAATAATAACAGTAATAACAATAATGATAATAATAGTAATGAAAGTCTCAGAACATTACAGCTGAGGAAATTGGAGCTCAGAGAGGTTAAGTAGCTGCTCTGAGGTCACCCAGCTAAGGAAGTGGGTGGTTTGGACTCAGGTCTGAGGGCTGTACCTCTTGGTGCTGTGGGCTGCTGCTTCCCTAGGGAAGGGAGGGGAGGTGAGCCAAGGCCTGATTTGAACCCAGGCAGTCTGAGCCAGTACCTGCCCTGTGGGCTGCCAGGCTCTCGGTGGTGGACAGAGAGAGGCATTTCACTCCTACGGCCCAGGAACAGGTGCAGGAGATGAGGAGTTTGGAAAAGACTCTGATGGAAGAAGCGTGGGACATTGTGGACCCTGGGGAAAGGGCTCTTCTCCAAGACTAGGGGGCGTGGAGGAGGACTTCCTGGAGGAAGAGCTGTCCACACTGAGAGCTGAGGGATTATCAAGCTAAAGTGAGGAGGGGAGCAGCTTTGGGGCATCTGGAGGCGGGCCGTGGTGGGGGTGCAGAGAGAGGTCAGATCACACAGGGTTTGGAAGGCCATGCTGGGAGTCTGGCCTTTACTCTGGGGGCCACTGGAAGCCTTGGAAGCATTCAAGGCAGGGCAGTGTCCTGGTCGTATTTGAGTGATGAAATTCACTCTGATACTGTGGATTGCAGGGGGAGCAGAGGGAGGGCAGAGAGGAAGTTGTACACATGGAGAGGGGGCCCTGCAAGGCGTTGTTCACGTGTGCACACCTGAATGCACATGGCTGTAAGCACAGGTGGGTGCTGGCATCTGTGTCCGTGTCACGGGACTTGAGCTCCTCCTGGCCTGCGGTGGGGACTCAGTATGTCAGCAGGCACCGGACACACCCACGTGTGTGTGCACGTACCTGGCATCCATCTGTGTGAGTCCATCAGTGATGGTGGTGTGTCCCTGTGTGTTTCCAAGGGTGTTTGTGTGTGTGCGCACATGGCAGGTTGTGAGGTGGCAGCTCTGTCCAACCATGCTGTCCAGGAGAGGCCCATCCAGCCTTGGGCCGGCCCAGCCCACGTGGATACCACCCAGTCTCAACACCCTGGCCGGAGGCTATCAGCTCCTCCTCCGCTGAGCTTTAGTGCCTTGTCATCTGAGGGGGTTATCGCTGCTGTAAATCATCCCCCGAATAGTTTAATCACCACCGAAGTACCTGCCTGGCTCCCTGCAGCTGAGCTGATGGCTGGCGGGTGGCGGGTGGCAGGCGCAGCGCTCTGGAACAGACAGCATCTGGAGAGGCAAGCCCCGAGCCTCCTTGGGGACCCTGGCTGATTCTCCCACATCTGAATGCCAGTGCATATGGAGGGCGGGCAGCAGGGAGGGACAGTGCCTGTGTCGGTGTGTGTGTCAGTGTGTGTGCACATGTGTGTCCCTGCCTGGGCCGCTGTGTGCCTGGGTGTGCCGCGCTGCAGGTGTGTGTGCGCCTGACATCAATCCTCTGTGCCCGCAACTGAGCGTGCCTGCCTGTCACCATGTCAGTGAGCGCGGGTGTCAGGATGCACACGCACGTTTTTACCTGTCTGCCTGTGTCTGTGTGTGTCAGCGTGGGAGGGTGCGCTGCTCCAAGTGTGTGTGGACACCAGTACTTCCATGACGGAAGGGTGTGTGCACATGTTGCGTGTGGGGAGGTCATGTGTGGGTGTGAGTGCTGGCCCCTGTAGGCTGATACGGCAGGGCGTGGGGAGGGTGGACACACGTGTCAGTGAGGGCACTGGTGTGTGCACGCCTGTGTGCACGTGTGTCTGGACACAGGGAATGGGTGTGATGGGTGGAGAAGCAGATGGCCCCTCCTGGTCTGTGACGTCCATGGCCACGGTCAGAGAGCCCAGCCCAGGTGTGGGCAAGAATTTACTCTCACCTTCATCATGGTCAAGAGGGTGGAGGGCGGGGTGTGATGAAGGATGAGACTCTGGGGCCGCGGGCAGCAGCGGCAGGCGCACTCCCCACTCCCTTCCCAGGTGGGAACAGTCAGTAGCTCCTCCCCTTCCTCCTCCCCTGCTGCCTCCTCCTCTCATCTCCCTCCTCTCTCTTCTCAGGTGCTGAGCCCAGGCTTAGCTCCAGGCCAAAAGGTGTGGATACCGGGAGAGGTCAGACCCAGACCCTGGGAGGAGACAGACGCTCCTGGCTCCTCTCCCATGGCCCCGACCAGGGGTCTGCTTTGGGTCTGTGGTCAAGGACTTTCACCAGGGTGCCCAGGCTGGCGCCGCAGGGCCTGGAAGCATACAGAGAAGGGGTCACACGGCCTGTGCCCAGGCAGGGGGCAGGCGGGCAAGTTGCTAGAGGCCCAGGCGGGCCTCTGCGGGTGTCCCTGGCAGGCGGGGCACGGCAGGTGTGCACCAGCGGATGTGTCCCGGTGGGTGTGTCCTCACAAGTGTGTCCCAGCCCGTGGTTCCCCAACAGGTGTGCCCTGACAGGTGTGCCCTGCCCCCAGTTTCCCTGGGAGGAGCCAGGGGGGCCGGCTGCTGGGCCTGCAAGAGTGGCTGAGCTTCCAGGGCTCCCGGTATCACCCCCTCCCTACCCGCTCCTGCGGGGAGGCCAGGACCCTCCCGCCGCTGCTGCCCCCCGCCCCCGGCCGCCGGCGGCCTGACCACCCCAGGGAGCTGACCCCGACCCCACCCGGCCCCCCACATCCCAGCTCGGGGGCTCACAAAGGGAGAGAAGAGAAGAGAAAAATCGCAGAGATTTGTCTTGTCTGGGGCTGACAGCGGAGCGAGTGATTGCCAGGCCCGCTTGGCAGTTTTTAATCATTTTATCTCTGTTCTCGGCTCTCCGGGGAGACAGCCAGTGCTTAGCAGTCTGCTCAGAAAGACCTCGGGGCGCGTGGCGCAGCGGCGGCTCCGAGCTCCCATTATTAGCTGTGCTCTTCGGAGCGCGCTCCGATCTCTCCCGGGGGAGCCGGTGAAAAATTAACACGGGCCGGCGGCGCGGGCGCCCGATGTAACTGTAATTACTCCATTGATATTCCTCACACAATAGCGCTGTCATCAGTCATTTACATAAACTTTCTCTCCGCGAAGACGGGCGGAGGTGCCTAATCCTATTGGGTGCTTCCACTGCATGCATTATACATGGCAGGGGGGCCCCTAGGTGCGGAGGGGAGGGGAGAGAGAGGAGGGAGGGTCGTCGGAGAGGAGAGGAAGGGACTGGGAGGGGCTGGGAGGAGAGGAGGGGAAGGGCGAGAGCCTTGGGAAAGAAGTGGAAGGCAGGGAACCAGCAGGAGAGCCGGGTACCGGCTGGGCGGGGCGGGGGCCAGAGCCATAAGCCACACCCTGCAGGGGGCGGGGTCCCGGTGGGCTGGAGCCCCGTGGGGCTAGGGTCCCGCCTTGCCTGATGAGGGTCCCACTGAATCCGGAGCCCTCCCGCCAGAGTCGGGCAGGCGAGGCTCCTCTGTTGTGTCGGGGTTGGGGGAGGGAGGGAAGGTGGACCCGATCCCCCCCAGGGGTCCCCAACAAAGCCTGTCCCCCGATTCGGGGACCATTCCCCACTTCCTTACCCACCGGGAGGGCCAAGCCCTAAACCCTGCTGGGCATCTGGGCTCAAGCTGGAGGCTCTTCAGCTCCTAAGGAGTTAAAAACCTCCCTGGAAATTACCCCTGTAATGACCTAATTAAAGACTTCAGGGCCACCTACTCCAGGGTGAAAGCTAATAACACCCTCCCAACAATAATAATCCTGGTGGAGCCTCCTCCCCCCACCCCGTTATTGCTGCAGCCTCAGCCCCCCTTTCCACCACCCCCACCTGACTCCCCTCCTCCTCTGGTCCTGCCTGCGCAAGCTGGTGGTGTCTGGGGGCCGGCCAGGGGCTGAGCCCCCAGCTGGGCAGGGAAGGGCTCAGGATGGGACCAAGGGGAGAGGCCTGAGATAGTCAAATTTCCATTGCTGAATATTTAATGAAGCCCAGCGCGGTTTATTTGGTTGGCCTGTCGATTTTTATTCTTCTGTCAATAGCTTCTCATATGTGGGGCTGTAATGATCTTTAGCAGGGCCTCTCCAGGGACGGCTGCCACTAAATGCAATTATGGATTTTATACCTCAATGTGTTTGATATTTCCACTGATCTAATTTGCAGCCTGGTAGTTTATTGTTTGGCATTTTAATGGCGTTCAAATGCTATGGGAAATTTGATTTCTTTTTATAATTCCTCCTTAACGCAGTTAATGCGGGTGGCGGGTTGGCCCAGATTTTTACAGCCCAATGTATAGAAAGAAGAGAGAAAAAAAGATCACACCCTGTATACACTTAAGGATGTGTCCACTGAAGGATGTGCTCCCTTTGAGGAGTAGGGCCCAGGTGCCTACCTGCCTTGGGGTGGAGACCTCTGTTGGCTGGTGTAGGGAGCTGGGACTGAGATGCAGGGAAGCTAGTGTGACTCCTTGCTCCTACACGCAGTTTCCTGCTCCTTCTGAGCCCCATGGTCTGCTGGCCTTGTCCCGAGACCTCTGCAAGTGGCTTTCAGGTCATTGCCCTGCTCAGTTCTGAGCAGCTGCAGAGTCAGAGAGGCCAGCCCTCCCACTGCCACCAGTTTTTGTGGCCTGCATCTGAGGGCAGGGGCTACACCCAGTCCTGGGCCTTTGAGACCAGGGGTGATTTTGTGACCTGCCTGTCATCGGTGTGACACGTCCTCATGGGGCCTCAGTCACATTCACCAAATGTGTCCACTTCCAAGTCCCGGGTCAGGGCGGTCCCCACTTCTGCCCCTCATGCACCTCTCCTTCCTGGCCTGCTCGGGAAGGCTAAGTGTGGGGGTGTGGCTAGGATGGGCCCTGGCTGCTCCGTGTCCCAGACCTGGGTTCCTAGAGGCCGTGCTGGTTCTTTCCTAGGCTGGACTGGAACAGAGAGGAAGCCAGGGTCCACAGAGCTGGGTGGAGGACCCCCGCCTCCTTGGGGCAGCCTCCCTAAGCAGAGCCACTTTATTTCCTGACAGTGAGTCCATCGGCCAGGCTCTGGCCACGAGGGACCTTCTGCCCTTGATTAGTGGGGTATGCCTGTGGAGGACACTGGGTCGCTGTGGCCCCGCCCATGGAGGACAGCTCGGGCCAGTCCACCAGCAGTTGCTCTTGATTTTCTAAGACACCTTCTGGGGAAAAGGGTCCAGAAAGGCTCAGGAATTTCTTCCAAGTGGCCTGCCGGGAAGTGAGCGAGGAAATGGTCCACGTGTCTCTGGCAGCCTGGCCTGGGGAGCTGTGAAGGAACTCAGCCTCAGGCCTTCCAGGAGGGTCTTTCTGGTATTCCTGCGGCCTGCAGACCCCATGTTCTGCTTTGGAAGATGCCCTTTCCTGGCACAAGTGGGCCTGGAGTCCAGTTGCTGGGGATGCAGAGTGAATCTGGCCACCTTTTACCAGACACCCACTGTGTGCCGAGCAGAGTGCTGAGCACTTGGCATACGTCGTCTTGTCACAGCCCCAGGAAATGCAGGTACCATTGTTATCCCCATTTCACAGAGACATAGACTGAGGCTCTAGGAATTTCACACCTGCCTGAGACCATAGTAATGGCGGGGCCAGAACAGGAAGCGAAATGTGAGTAGCTTCAGAGGTGCTGCTCTTGACCACGTGTCTCATAGTACAGCGGTCCCCAATCATTTGGGCACCAGGGACCAGTTTCATGGGAGACAATTTTTTCCATGGACCAGGAGTGGTGGGGGGAGATGTTTAGGGATGATTCAAGACCATAACGGGCTTTCCCGGTGGCTTAGCAGTAAAGAATCCTCTTGCAATGCAGGAAACACAGGAGACGCAGGTTCAATCCATGGGTCAGAAAGATTGTCTGGAGAAGAGCATGGCAACCCACTCCAGTATTCTTGCCTGGGAAGTTCCATGGACAGAGGAGCCTGGTGGGCTGCAGTCCATATGCAGGGTCTCAAAGAAACACGACTGAAGCAACGAAGCACGCATGCGCTCATAAGAGCATCGCATTTATTGTGCTCTTTTATTTCTAATCGAACACAACTGCTGATCTGACAGGAGGTGCCGGTCTGCGCCCAGAGTTTGGAGACCCCTGTATTACATTCTTCCCAGGGCCAGGCTGAGCGTGCCTGCGTAGGGAGATGTCACCTCCTAGCTGGGGTCCACCTCTTCCTCACCTCCTCCTCCCGCTCGTCCTCCTCAGCAGAGCTGACCCTAGTTTCTGTCCCTGTGCCAGGCTACCCCCATAACCCACAGGGCTGCTGGCTCAGGCCCAGTGGGTGGGTTCTGTCTTGGGAAGTTTTGTACCTTCCGGAAAGGAATGGCTGTCCTTCCCTCCTGGGGGATTCTAATCCCCCACCTCCCCCAGGTTTCTGCTGTGTCCAGTCCATCTTCTGCACAGCTGCTGTTCACAGTACTAGCCCTGCCAGCCTCTTGGCCTCTTAAATGTAAGCCATCGCAGTAAGAGCTCACACTCATGAACCCCTACTCCGGACCAGGCCCTGGGTGAGCACTTCTCACACATTGTCGCACAACTCCATGAGGCAGGGACCATGGTTATTTCCATTTTACAGATGAGGAAACTGAGGATTAGAGAGGACACATTCCTGTTAGGGGACTAGTATAACTCAAAGCTTCCCTCTCCAACACCCCCCACAATTAGAACAATTAATTATATTACTCCATTGCTTTCTTGTGTGTCTCATGCCACCTAATGCCATGGCAATTTGTGTTCACGTGGTGCTAGTGGTAAAGAACCCCCCTGCCAGTGCAGGAGACAGAAGAGACACGGGTTTAATCCCTAGGTCTGGACAATCCCCTGGAGGAGGGCATGGCAGCCCACTCCAGTATTCTTGCCTGGGAAATCCCATGGACAGAGGAACCTGGTGGGCTTGGTCTGTGGGATCTCAAAGAGTTGGACACGACCAAAGTGCCTTAGCATGCGTGTGTCTCCAGCCAGCCTGGGAGGCCCAACAGGCTGGGGCAGGGTCAGTCCTATTCATAGTCTGTCTGTTGCTATAACAGGGCCTGGCAACCCCCAGACACCAGAAAGCGTGTTGAACAAATGCACGAATGAACTAGTAAAGGCCCAGAGCCCGTACTCCTGACTTCTCCTTACAGGCTTTCTAAGATCTCCTGGCACCTTCAGGAGAGATCCAAGTCTGGGTACCAGGTGCCACGGTTTCCCTACCCCTTAGGTCCCACTGCCAGCCCCTCAGCCCCACTCCAGATGCCCAGTTTTCACCTCCAAGCCTCACTTTCCCCAGATACTCATCTCTCCATGTGCCTCTGTGCCCGGGTCCACACCGTCCTCTCCATCAAAGAGCTTCGCCTCCCCTCACCAGGCAGACTTCACTCATCCTCATCCTGCACCACCCAGCTCCGGGGTCAGCACCCGCCCCCCAACCTGGCGGTCTCTGCAGTGCCCTGCAAGGCTGCCCTGCCTGCACCCCTGCTGCCCCAGCCCTCATCACATGGCTCTGCCAGTGTCCCCTGCTGCCCTCGCGTCGCTTGGAGAGAGAGTCTCCCACAACCGCACAGGCACAGGGGAGGGTCTGCTGAATGAATGAATAAAACAGGGAAAACAAGGAGAAGGAGCGCTTCTTCTGTGGGTCGTCTCAGGCAACTCCCCTGCCCAGGCTGGAGGTTGACAACACATTGGCCCCCTGCTCGCCTAAAAACTCCTGCCCTGGGATGGGAGGGAAAATGGACTGAAACTCTGTTGGCCTCCAGTGTGGACAGGACACTATCAGTCAGTGATGGATAAGCAGCCCCGCTTTGGCCTCACCCTGTCCTTAGAGCTGAGTGTTAAGTGAGCTCCTCCCTTCCCAGCCCCAATCAGTAGTGAAATCAGACCTGAGTAATCTGATGTTCCACTTAGGAAAGAAAACAGGATTCCCCAGGTGGGGAGGAGGCTGAGGCCTGGTGGGCAGTGGAGGACAGCCTGCTAGCATCAGCGTCAGCCATCAGGGGCCTGATAAGATCTTCACAGCTTGTTATCCTGGGTCAGGCTGCCTTGTGTGCTTGGCTTGGGGGAGCTCTCCGGGTAGCTGGATCTGCTCTGTACATAACCCACCTGAGGAGGGCTGCAGGGGCTGTGTGTACATGTGGAGACAGCTGCAAGAGAAACTGGGTCCCGAGGGTTCTGTCTGCCCCCAGAAGCACCAGCTTTTGATCCTTGAGCCTTCAACTGCATCTCATAACAGAGCCCAAGAGAAGGGGTGAATGCCCACAGTGCGGTTCGGTGGGGTCAGTGTGAGCCTAGCTTAGTCACTCACCAGCAGTATGCCCTTGAGAAAATCACATACCCTTTCTGAACTGCAGTTGCTACTCTGTAACTGGGGAGTACAATTCCTACTCCTGGGTTGTGGACCAGACTTAGTGACATCTTGTTTAACCCTGATACAGCTAAACAAAACGTAGGTGACCAAGCCACTCACTGGCCAAATCAGGCCACTTTCAGAGTGAAAGGGGAGGTTATTAATAATTGTGTTGGAACCACAGGTATGCACCAGGACCCTCCCAGGAATCCTGGGATATATGGTCACCTGTCAGTAAAATGGGCTTTCCTGGTAGCTCAGCTGGTAAAGAATCTGCCTGCAATGCAGGAGACCCCAGTTCAATTCCTGGGTCGGAAAGGTCCCCTCAAGAAGGGATAGGCTACCCACTCCAGTATTCTTGCGTTTCCCTCGTAGCTCAGATGGTAAAGAATCCACCTGCAATGCAGGAGACCTGAGTTCAATCCCTGGGTTGGGGATATCTTCTGGAGGAAGCCATGACAACCCACTCCAGTATTCTTGCCTGGAAAATCCCCATGGACCAAGAAGCCTGGCGAGCTACATATAGTCCATGGGGTCACCAAGAGTTGGACACAACTGAGCGACTAAGCACAACATCAGTAAAGCACTTTTCAGGGATCAGGGCCATGGTATCTCAAAGTATGCCATTAGGCTCCCATATCATTCCTTAGTGCTTATTGGCAAAGGGCTCCTGGGATTAGCTGAAAACAATACTCTGTAACAATGATGGAGCACTTAATGCATGCCAGTCACCATGCTGTCTCATGGGATTGTCACAATAACCTGATGAGATCGGTACCACTTTTATGTCCACTTTACAGATGAGGAAACTAAGGCTCAGAGGGGTCATGTGACTTGCCAAGGTCTCACGGCCAGGAAGGAGCAGGACCAGGGCCCGCAAGGAGGTCTGGTTGACTCCCAAGGTGAAAATGTGACCAGTGGACTGCACTGCCCGTGATCCCACCAGGTCTGCCCAAGCAGCCGAGGGGAGAGGAGGTTGGGCTGATAAAGGGCCATCTGGAGGCCAGGTGGGAGCCATCTCGCCCTGCCAGGTAACTGGGCTGCCAGCTCTTGGGCCTGCACGGGCCTCCCCAGGCCCTCGGTGTCCTGCCAGCAGGGCATCTGCAGAGCTGGTTTCCCGGCTGGAGGGTCTCCCCCATCAGCTCAGCAGCTGTCAGGATTAAAGAATGAGATGGGGAGAGAAATCTATAAACTGCGGTTTTGAAAAACCTGTTTGTTGGGCGAGCTATTGATTGACTGGAAGGAAGCCTCCTCCCAAGTCACCATTTAAACTTAACGGGCTACAGAGGATGGTGGGTCAACCAGGTCAGGCGCAGAGGACGGGGAGGGAGGTGGTAATTTCCCCCTGCCCCAGCCTAGTCCCCTCCCCAGAATAACTTGCTTGGATTCCCTGGCGTAGGGATGCCCCTGCAGCCTTAGGACAGCTGTCTTTGGGGATCAGTTGTTCCCTACACAGGAGGCTTCCTGCTTCCACGGCCTACATCATGGGATGGTGCTTGACCTGGGCAGGGGTAGGGCCCTCGCTGAGACAGGGCAGGAGAGAGAGTGGCTTTGCCCTTCAGCTGAACTGAATGAGAATCCTATTGTGCCCCTCCCCAGGCCTCAGATTCCCTTTCTGTAAAATGGGACCACGACCCACCATGCAGGGCACTGGGTGACTTAGATGCGTGCTCAGCTGGGCTCAGTGTGGAGGGCGAACGGTTCCAGGCACATCTTCCTGAGTCAGGTGGAGAACGGGTAGGGGGTTTCACTTGGGATTCTCTGGATCAAGAGAGGCCCTTTCAGCAGCTGAGTTCCTCGGAATCCCTGCCAAGAGCTGACAAGGATGGGGGCTGGAGGGTTCTCCTGCACCCCCAGCCCACCTGCTGTCAGTCACCCCCCAAAGAGGCACTCTGTCCCCCTCTCCCACCTGCTGCTGGCGGCAGCAGGCATCCGCCCTCGTTGCATTCTTCCGACTTGCTCCTGATTTGTGTTCATGTGGTTGGGTTGCCCCCCACCCCCCTGGAGGTCCTGCTGAAGAGCCTTCCTCAGATCAGGGAGGCCACCTGTCAAACAGACCTCCCCCTGCCACAACGAGCTGGCACCTTTCTCCAGAACTAGCACCTGACCCTGGGCAGACCCCTCCCTGGCACCACCTCTGGGCCCCGTTGGCCTTGTGGAGGAACACAGGGAGGACCCTGTACCTGGATGCTGTCCTTGGGGAGCCCTTGTCTGACTGGGGAGAGGGATGGATACTGGTGACACCAAACCCGGGGTGGTCCCTGCTGTGCTTGAGGGATGTCCTGAGGCCCTGCAGGGAGCAGAACCCCTTCTAACCCAGCCCTTCCACACAGGTACACACAGACTGAATTTCAACCCACTCACCCCTCTCAGGAGCATCTTGTTCAGTGAACAACCTACACAAGCATACAGAGCAGCCTGGGTGATCCATGGAGGCAAAGTCCACAGGCAAGGCAATTACTCTCTTTGAGTCAGAGATGGCACTCCCAAGGCTGAAAGGTGGAAGAGTTGTGCTTCCCAGACCCCTTGAATCCGCAGAGGGGAAGGCAGGGGATGGTGTTGGTGGAGAATGGCTCCAAGGGGACCTGGAGGGGAAGTGGGCTTGTCCTTGGAATCCTCAGATTCCATGGTGAAGCATTGGATTTGACTCCAGAGTCCAGAGGGGGTTTTGAGAAGGGAGCAGTAGTGCCCAGCTGCTTCAAGGAGGGTGTGCTGATGAGGGAGGAGAGTTAGGGAAACACTAGTCCTGGGATGGGAGTCCCATGAAGGCAGGGTTTGCCCTGGCTTGTTCTGCACGTAATACTGTCCTTGGAGCCCAATAGGCACTTCTCCTGAGAGAATTTTTGACCCAGAAGAGAGCGTTAGAATCTTGGCTCAGTTCTTGTCATTTGAGGCCAAAGATTCCTGGCTTCTTGGGGGTGCTACCAGGGCAAACCATGGGGCTGAATTCTCGTCTCCTTTTGAATAGAAGAAGAGACCCTCAGTTTGCTCCCCTGTGATGTGGGGTGAGGCCCCAGAGTCGAATGTGGGTGTTGAGAGGAATGTCTGAGTGCCTAGAAAAGCATAAAGGTATACTGACCCCTCTTATCTCATTTGTCCATTCTCCCACCCACTCACCCACCTGTCCATCTACCCATCTGCCCATCCATCCATTTATGTATCCATCCATCTGTTCATCCATCCATCCAATCACTCAACCACCTACCTATCCATCTACCCATCTGTCCATCTGTTTGTCCTCTGTCCATTCTTCCATCCATCCATCCATGCACCTACTCACCTATCCATCCATATATTATTTACTGAGAGTCCACTCTACACCAGATTCCATGTTAGACAAAGACATGGGAGTGCAGTCTACATGCATAGTCTGCCCTCGTGGACTCAGTCCAGTGGGGGACACAGACAAGTCATCAGGTGACTAGGTGCAGCAGTATCCAGTCCCATGAGGCCAGGGCCAGTATGGACATCTGTTAAGACAAGTCTCTTGGCTGCTGGGTTCCATTTTGGGGAGATGAGCCGAGTCCAGCCCTTAGAGCTGGCGTCCCCAGAATCAAACTCTTGGTCCAGTCCACACATAATTCTTGAGCTCTTCCCCTATGCCAGACCTTGCCCTAGTGCCAGGACACTGCAGGCAAGGTCCCTGCCCTTGGAGCAGGGGGTGCGGGGCACATGCTCACACCTTGTGCTGGTTCTGCAATTGCTAAGGTGAACTGAACAAAGTCACGGGCTACGGGGGGACACAGACAGACTGACAGCCCTGAGAGCTCCAAATCAAGGTTTGGGGTTTGCTAAGAGGGCAAGCACGTTTTACTTTGCTGGATCAGAGAGGGTCTAGGTAAGAGGGAACAAATTAACTTACTCTATTGAACAAATATCCTTTTAGCTTTATTATTATCATCATCATCAAAGTATTACTATCATCACCAAAGTGATACATGCTAGGAAAAAGTCAAATATAGACTGTCTAAACAAAGAAGTGTAAGCCCTCTCCCCACCCTCTGCCCCCTCCCCTTGGAGATCAACTCATTTAGAGGTGGGACCAGTTCCTCCGGACACTGCTCCACAGTTACATTCAGTTCTGTATGCAAGACTGGGACAGGGTGGAATCGTGCTGCACACACTCTTTGGCAGCTTGCATTTGTCACTTACTGGGCAGTTCCTTTCCTGTTGATGCCCCCTCGTCACTGTGCGCTGGCCCAGAGTCCCTTTGCATGCATGCATGCTTAGTCACTCAGCCGTGTCTGACTCTTGCGACCCCATGGACTGTAGCCTGCCAGGCTCCTCTGTCCATGGGATTTTTCAGGCAAGAATACTGGAGTGGGTTGCCATTTCCTCCTCTGGGGGTGGGGATCTTCCTTACTCAGGGATCAAACCTACGTCTCCTGTGTCTCCTGCATTCCAGGTAGATTCTTTACCCACTTAGACATTGGGAAAGCTCCTAGAGTCCCTTTAACCAGCCCCTAATGATTAACAAGTGGTTTGTATCCGGTTTTCACTATTACAGACACTGCCACGGTGAGCATCCCTGCACAACAGCTTTGCACAGTTGCACGAGTGAATTTGGCTGTGAGTTGGGAGAGTAGGGGACCACCAGGTGGACTGGAGGGGAAAAGCAAACACCCATAGATGTGGAGAGGCTTCTGCCTGGTCCAAGAACTGGTCAGTGTCTCCGGGGAGGTGCCTGGTAGGGGAGGTTCCCTGATCTGACTGATTCGCTCAGGAAGCCGCATTGGGAGGAGGCAGAGCTTGGGGCACCTGCTCGGGACTCTCCAGATTCTGGCCCTGCATGGGGATGCCAGGTTCTCAGGGAAGTCCAGAGATCTCATGCAGCCTCAGGCCTAGCCTCACAAGCCCATGCTCTGTCCTTTGGAGCGGCCAGTCCAGGGCAGTCTTGGGAATGGACTTGCAGAGTTCCTGGGGACACAGACTTCTCTCCCCAGAGAGCCAGTAGCTGCCTCCCCCTCCATCCTGCTGTCTCCAGGGAGCTGTCATCCCCATCCTCCCCTGCCTGCTCTCCTGACCCTGACAGCTCCTTGGGTGATGGGAAAGGCAGCTTTCCAGCACGTGGCCCTGATGCGATGCTGTATGCATTTCTGTTTTTTCCGCATGTTGTGAAATTCATAACGCCCGGTAATGACTTCCTCACTGTACTGGGTAAAGAGAAGGAAAGGGGGAGGGGGGAATAGAAAAAGGCCCTTGAAGAAAAATGAACCGTGGCAGGCATGGACTCCATTTGTAACAATATGGAAATTGATTGTTGAGTCAGAGGAATATTTTGTAGTTTGCTTAGCTGTGCTCAGCACTAATAGCCAGGAACATTAGCGAACCCAGGGAATGAGTTATGGGCACATTAAGGAGGCCTCGAGGCTCCCATGCCTCCCTCGGAGGCAGGTCCCAGCCCCCCTCGATTCTGCCCACCACCGTGGGCACTAGCTCCTTTCTCCCCTGGGAAGACCGGACAGGTCTGCGACTCCTTCTTGAGGAGGAACACAGGTGCCGTCTGGGTGGGGTGGTGGGGGCTGGGCTTGGGTTTAGATCTGAACGCCTCTCACTTGTTTGCTGTGTTACCTTGGGCCGCTGACTTGACCTCTCTCAGTCTTAGTTTCTTCTCACCCGTAAAATGATGTTCATCATCCCTCGCCTAGGGAATGTGGGGAAAATAATGAATTTGAAGCCAGGAGCTCAGGGACGGGCAGGGCGGTGGCTCAGCCAGCCAGGGGCTCAGATGCGGAAGGGGATGACTGTCCAGCTAAAGATGATGCTGGACTCAGTGGAGAGATGCTGAGTGGCCAGTGGAGGCCCTGGGAGGGAGCCACCAGGCTGCACAGGACCGTGAGGCAGCTGCGACCATAGCGATGGGGAGAAATCGGGTGGAGGGGGGCCATGACTTCCAGCCCCCTCTACACATCAGCAACTTCCCAATCCGGAGCTCCCTGCCAAGACAGAGCGTCAGACTTCTTGACTTCCTCACATGAGGGTCTTCAGGGCCCTGAGACACCACTGACCCTGAAGTCGTGGTCCCCACCCTGACCCATCGACCCCTCTTTACTGCTTTGATGAGAGGCAACCGTCGTCTTGTCCTGGTGCTCAGGTCAGGCTCCTTGATGCCTCCTTCTCCCTCACCTCCTACATCCCTGCCGTCTGCCCTCCTGACTGTCACTCAGACCTCTGCCCTTCTCCCTGTCCCCTTGGCCACCCCCAGCCCAGGCCTTCCTTCTTTCTTCCTTCCCCGGACAGCTGCCTCAGCCCTCTGCCTGCCAGCTGCTCCCCTCTGCCCCGAAGCATGCTTTTTAAAATGTCATCTGACTTTATCACTCCCTCGCTTAAAACCCAAGACCCTTCCAGAGACCTTCTGGGAATCCCCTACAGGCATTCACCTGCTATACCTCCCTGTGTCCCCCGCCAACTCCCCTCCTGTGTATACTCTGGCACCAGGGTTCTCAAACCAGATGAGGTGTCAGAACCACCCCTCCACCCCCCGCTACCCCGCCTAGGACTTGTTAAAATAACCGCAAACCATAGTTTGTACAAACTACCAACAAGCTAGTGTGTTAAAACACTTCCCCAGGGTTTCCGATCCAATACATTGGGGGTGGGGCCTGAGGATTTTGCATTTCTAATAAGGTTCCAGGCCTCCAGGCTGTGGTCACTGTTCTGGAAACTTCACCCTGAGAACCACTGTTCTAGGCACATTTTTTTTTTCAGTTGTTCTCAAACATCAGGTTCATTCTCGACTCCAAAGGTCTGCACCTGCGTGTCTGCCAATGAGAGTGTTCTTTCTTCCTCTTCTCAGCCTGGTGAGCCCCAGTCCATCTTCTCTCCATGTCCCCAGGCAGAGGTCCACCAGGAGCCCCTCTTTCACAGCAGCCTTTATCCCTGTTGGTCTGCACAGCAGGAGCTCTTGTCTGATTACCTCTGAGTCTCCAGGAGGGCCAGGCCTCAGATAATGGGCTTTCTGCCCTGCTCAAGCGTCAGAGCAGCTTGTGCTAGCAGGTCAAGCACAGAACCTGGCTTCCATGGGGACAGGCTGTGTGTGGGGGACGCGGACCCTGGTCAGCCCTCCTGGAACCCACAGGGCACAGAGGCCTCTGGGAAGACAGGGCCAGAGCCGCAACGCGGACCCGTCAGCTGAGAGGCAGGCAGGGCTCTGGGGGACAGCCCGGTGTTTTGTTTTAATCACGAACGAGATGCTGACGTGCGCCTCCCCGGGGGACAGTGAGGGGGAGACCAGCCCTGCCAGCCGTGGAGGCGCTTCTGCAAACAGTGAGGAAAACCCAAGTCAGCATCGGCGGGGGAGAGAGGGCCAGCGGTCCTGGAAAGAGAACATTTCTTACGCCAGGAAGGCAGCGGGAAAGCCCCGACACGGCTCTGCGGCGCGGCCTCCTGGCTGACTGCTCGGCTGCCCAGCGCTCGGGCCTGGCCTGGCGCGCCCGGGGGGTCCCCAGGGCAGTGTGGCCGCTGGCTTCTTGAGGGGGCCCCGTTGGGAGCCACCATGCAGTTGGAAGTTGTGGCTGCAGCAAAACTTCCAGCGCATCCTTTTCCGTGGGTGCCCTGGGCGGCCCTCCGCGGGCAGGGAAACTGCTCACCATACCTATTTTAAACACCAGTGTGATGGTTTATGGCCCATCGAGGGATAATTACGGAGTGCAGAACCCGGCTTTTATGGCCCCTCCTCCCCGGGGCGCACTTAGAGAACAGTATGTGTCATGTAGCCAATTTAGATAATGATTCTGATAAAGATAAACGGAATTGTTTATTATAAGTAATTGGGTCTGCTAAGGCCCAGATGAGGCGGGGGTGGGGAGGATGCACTCAGATGTGGGGACAGGGGCCGGGATGGGGCTCCAGGGCGGAGACAGGCCTGCTCCCCTCTCCTCGTATCTGTGCGTGTCTCTCTGTCTCCCCTTCTCTGCTCTCCTTTCTCCATCACCTCTGGGGCCTGAATGGATGGATCCTCCTCCATCTGTATCCTGGGCAGAGGCTGCTCCTGGGCAGAAATAAATCATGGGGTTTTCTGTCGAGTCAGCTGAGCGGGGAGGCACCTGGAGGGAAGGCTGGGAGGATCAGGAGAGGCTTCGGACCCGCCCTGGGCTCCAGGGCAGCCCCAGCCTGTTGGCCACAGACCCCATGCAGGTCCCTGGACCCCTGAGGGCTACTGTCCTGCCGGCAGCTGGCAGGTGTGCAGAGAGCGTGCAGGGAACTGGGGGCAACCCGGAGCTGAGCGGCAGAGCTGTCTCAAGGGGGACAGTGGCTCCCTGGTGGGGGTCTTTGTGAAAGATAAACAAAATGAAGGCCCTTCCAGCCCAGCCCCGCCCTGCAACACACACACACCTGAGACCTCTAATTATGCCGCAGCCCCGGGCAGGCCGTGGGAACGCTGCCCCTTTAACCTGCTCGTCTGACCCCTCTCCCCCAGGCCCCTCCTGGGTCTCAGTGCCTGGCTGTGTGGGGCGGGGCAGGGCGGGAGTTGGGGACGGGATCCTGAAGACCCAGCTTCTGAAGGATGAAGGCTCAGAGATTAGAGCCTCAGAGAACAGGACCTAGTTCCCCAGGTCTCTGAGATGAGGACCCACAAAGCCAGGCCCTGAGCTAAGGGTTTAACAAGCCCAGGTGCACACCCACAGGTCCGGCAGACCAGCCCCCTTAGGGGTGGGGCAGAGACCTACAAGCCAGGGTCTTAGATGGATCCCGCAATGTAGTTTGAACGGGAAACTGCAGAAGCCAAGGCGGGAGCTTAGGGGACCCCACAAAATAGGGGAATCCTATAAACCAGGGCCCTTGAGGAAAAAAAAAAGCCATAAGCCAGGGTGCCTGAAGCTTGGGGGTCCCCGAGAGCCAAGACCCTTGAGGCAGGGTCCTCACCACAGAGCCCCCCCTCCCAGTGGCCCATCAGACCCAGGTGTAAGGGGCCCCAGCTAGGCTGCCCGAGGCTGCAGCTCCCCCGGATTGAAACCCAAACCGGAGGAGCGGCCTGTCACCTGCCTGTGATCCTCGCATGATTGAGAGGGGGGGCAGGGGCTGCAGGCCCGCAGGCAGCTCCTCTGCGGGGAGCAGCGGCGCAGCAGGAGTCTGAGGAAAGAGCAGGGGGTTTTCTCTTTCTTCCCCTTGCGCTTATCTGATCACAGCCCAGGGGAGGGCTCCGGTTCAAAGGCAGTGTCCTTATCAGCTGGGATTTGTTTGGGGCGTGATAACTGCACCTGGCAGGGAAGCCATCCTGCAGGTGGGAGGGGGACGGGCAGGCAGCCTGGGAGGGTCCCCATTGCTCCTCTGTGAGTGTGCACGCATCTTTCCGCACCGACTGTCTCTGCGTGCGCAGGTCGGCGTGCCCTGTGCGTCTCCCTGTTTCTGTGTGTGCGCCACACGGCTGTGCTGGGTTCGGTGCACGTCTCCCGCCTGTGTGTGACTTTGTGCACGCGGGTGGGCACGGTGCGGACCTGCTCTGCACAGACCACAAAAAGAAGGGGCTCAGGTCTGTACCTGGGACTGGGCTTCCCCAGTGATGCTGGTCCTTGCCCGTCCACACCCTCCCGTGGGAACCAGGGGGTGGGTAGGTAAGTGGCACCCAAGGTCACATGGATACAACGAGGACAAGGGGAGTGAGGAGGCACACGATGCCGAGGTGTGGCCCTGGACACGCTTATGGAGAAGAAAGAACCCCAGGGAGAGGCCAAATCAGGTGAGGGAGACGGTCCAGCCTGGGGCCAAGGAAGACTGAAGAGCGAAACCAGCTGCAGGGCCAGGGTGCCTAAAGGCAGGAACAGAGCAGGGGGCCCAAGGGTGTCATGGGGCCTGGGTCCTTTTGTGCTAGGAGTTGAGTTCGCTTGAGACCCATCCCCCATCCCAAGCCCCTGATCCCCTGGTTTGGGTTTTATTTCTTTAAAGTAGATATTTTTAAATTAATTTTTTATTTTGAGATAATTGTAGAATCACGGGCAGTTGTAAGAAATAACACAGAGCGATCCCTCGTACCCTTTACTCAGTTTCCCCCAGTGGTGACGTCTGAAGTACAGCCTCTCGACTCGGAGATGGACACCAGTACCATTCCGATTTCCCCGGTGTTACCTGTGTTCGAGTGAGTTCTCGGCAGTCTGATCACTAGTGCGGATTCCGAATCCACCACCCCGGATGAAGGACAGACCGATTCTATCACAAGGATGCCTCCCACTGTCCTTCTGTAGCCAAATCGGTCTCCCTCCTACCCCTACCCCTAACCCCCCAGGGTTCATTGTTTTGTCTTAAAAAAAATGGCCCCTCTGTCCACCAGGCTCCCACACTGAAAAATCAGCATATTGTCTTGGTACCCCTCATCTCCACTCCTCATCCTGTGCGTCCAGTCATCAAGGCCTGGACATTCACCTGACCCCAGTCGTTTCTAGAACTCTCTCTCTGGGGTAGCTCCAACAGTAAAGAATCTGCCTGCAATGCGGGAGACCTGGGTCCATTCCCTAGGTCGGGAAGATCCCCTGGAGGAGGGCATGGCAACCCACTCCAGTATTCTTGCCTGGAGAATCCCATGGGCAGTGGAGCCCTGTGGGCTACAGTCCATGGGGTCTCAAGGAGTCAGACATGACTGAGAGATTGACACACACCGCTTCTCTCCAACCTCCCATCACTCTCCCATCACTGCCTTGTCTCTCCATTGTACCTGGGCTCTCCTGCTCCGGGCTGGGCCCTGCCTACCCACCCACCCACAGTGGCAGCTGTAACTGGGCCCTCCTTCTCCACCACAATGTCAGCTCCATCACCACGTACCCCAGAGGTCCCGCAGCTCCATTGTTAGGATAAAAACATGAAACACTCTGGCTCTGCCCTGCCCACCTCCCGGCTGCCACTCTCTTGCACTCTGTGCTCATTCTGAGCTACTGGCCAGGCCCCCGAAATGCCACCCTCCCAAACCCTCCCCTCTGCTGGGACCCCGTACCCACTGCTGCCTCCTTCTCTTGGGTAACCCCGTCCCTCCTGCAGGTTTTGGCTGGAGGGCCACAACCAGGGGCCTTCCCCGGCACTCCGCCTGGGTTTGCTGCCCCTCGGCTGGGGTACTGCAGCCCCCATCCTTCGTATTGTCACAATCTGTTTACTCACTGGTCTTCCCCAGAGACGGCAAATAATTTGAAGGCAGAGCTGGTGTCTGTTGGTGCTGAGAGCCTGGTGTCTACATGGCTGGAAGCAGGCCCCCAAATCGAGCTTGTGTGAATGATCAGTGGACGGGTGGGTGGGTGGTCGTAGGTGCCCAGGTGGGGATAGACAGCCGGGGATGGTAGCCAGTGGAGGGAGAGAGTTGCTCTTGCCAAACTGTAGCCACATGTCCCAGAAGCAGGCCTTCCCCCATGACCACTCTCACCTGGGACCTGAGTGCCAAGGCCTGAGCAGCTGTCTCTGGAGAAGGAAATACAGATTAATAAATTATTGAGTGCCTTCTGGATGCCGAGCAGGGAGCATGCCCCAGGAAACGAAGCAGGCCAGTGGAAGAGTAGGCTCAGTTGTGACACACAGTCCTGGGTCTGTTTTTGCCTGCTGGGCGACCGTGGACAAGTCCCTTCACCCTGTGAAACGGTGGGTTACGATACCTTGTGAGCAGGGCCCAGGAGGAGCCAGGGAAGCAGTGGGCACAACTGGAATAAAGCTGTACTTTCGTAGTGGAATAGTTAACTTTTGGGGGGCTCCCAAAGATGCCCTGGCCTGGAGTCAGAGCCAGGAGGGTGTCCCCAGCTCAGCCCTGAGGACCTCGCCAGACCTGCCCTCTAGTGCTCGCATGTGGCCCCCGTTGATGGGAAGGTCTAAGTGCCCTCACTGCCCCGGACACCCAGCTGGTTCTCTTGAAGAGCAAGGTGGAACACTGATGGGTGGGGCTGAGGGGGCTGCCAAGGGTGCCAGACATTGTGGGTCCCCTCCCCAGTGCAAGGGAATTCCATCCTGGGAGAGAAGACAGGCAGATGGAAGGGGGCTTCCAGGCAGGGATGACTGGCATCCCAGACAGGAATCCTGGCTTTGCCTCGGACTAGCTGAGAAGCTCTGCACAGCAGAAGCAGCACAGAAAGAGGGGGTTTGCTATGTGTTGGGTTTTTTTAAATTATTTGTTTTGGGGGGAAAGATTGAAGGCAGAAGGAGAAGGGGACAGCAGACGATGAGATGGTTGGATGGCATCACCGACTCAATGGACGTGAGTTTGAGCAAACTCTGGGAGATAGTGACGCACGGGGTAGCTTGGCACGCTGCAGTCCATGGGGTCGCAAAGAGTCGGACACAACTTAGAGACTGAACAACAACAAACATTCATTCATTTATTTCTGGCTGTGCTGAGTCTTGGTTGCTGCGCGGTGTCTCCCTTAGTTGTGGTGAGTGGGGTTGCTCTCTAGCGGCGGCGTGCAGGCTTCTCGCTGGGGTGGCTTCTCTTGTTGGGGAGCGCGGGCTCTAGCTGAGCGAGCTTCAGTAGTTGTAGTGTATGGGCTCCCGAGCTCGGGCTTAGTAGTCGTGGCGCACGGCCTTAGCTGCCCCGGCAGCATGTGGGATCTTCTCGGACCAGGGATCAAACCTGTGTCTCCTGCATTTGCAGGCAGACCCTTCACCACTGAGCCACCAGGAAAGCCTGGGTTTTGCTGTTTTGTTCACTGTTCCCTAATTCTCAGAACAGGAGCTGCTCAGAAACTATTTGTTCAATGACTGAATCAACCTTTGGGCAAATCGTGTCACTTCTCTAAGCCTCAGTGGGAAATGGTTTTGCTGCTGTTTTGTCTGACAGATAATTCACATCACATAAAATCCACCATTTCAAAGCGTGCAATCCATGGGTTTTTAGCAGAGTCGAAAGATCGGATGCTGCCATTCCAGTCACTGAATGTGATACCGAGGGGCGAGCGATCCATAGAGTGACTGGCTTGGCTGCTCGGGGACAGGGCTGTACCTCTTTATGATGCTTACCTGCTACTTCCTCAAAGGCATCCAGCTTCTTAAAAGCAGTGGCTCGGCTCCCTGGAGAATGCAAGGGAAGTCAGTTAAGCACCCAAGCTGATACTTTCCCTAGAAGAGAATTCCACTGAGCTCTGAGCATCCTGGCAGCTGAGACAGAAGGGGAAACAGGATGGAGTAGAGAATCCCTGAGGTCTGACCACAAGAGGCTGATAAGTTCATTGGGAGAGATTTTTTTTTTCCTCTTCCTGTTAACAAACTCGGTTTTTACAGGTGCCTTTGGCCACCTCATGCAAAGAGTTGACTCATTGGAAAAGTCTCTGATGCTGGGAGGGACTGGGGGCAGGAGGAAAAGGGGATGACAGAGGATGAAATGGCCGGATGGCATCACTGACTCGATGGACGTGAGTTTGAGTGAACCCCGGGAGATGGTGATAGGCAGGGAGGCCTAGCATGTTGCGATTCATGGGGTCACAAAGAGTCAGACACGACTAAGCAACTGAACTGAACTGAACTGTATGAGGAATGAAAAATGGGCAGGTGTCAAGCCCTCAGCCCTTGCCTGGTGCCTGCCCATCAGAGGCTCCTTCGATGAAGTGAAATACTGACCAAGACCTCCAGAGGAGGCTGTCTACTCCCCATCACACAGTGTCAAACAGACAAGGACGAACGGCAAGGAAACTGCTTGGAGAAGGCCTTTCTGAGGGTCATATGCCAGGGAAGGAAGGGATGTGACACTTCAGGGAACTTGAGGGACATGGGGCAGGTAGGGCTTGGGTGCCCAACAGGAGGGTGGAGGCCTCCATGCCCTCCGCTGGTCAGGCCACCGGACTGGGCACTGTTGCTCTGTGTTGTGGGGGATGGTCCTGGAAGTTCAGCAGCATCCTAGCCTCTACCCACGAGATGCCAATATCACCACTCCCCAGCCATGACAATCCAAGACACCTCCAGACATTGCTGCAGTCCCCTGGGGAGGTAAAATCACCCCTGGCTGATGGGGTGGACCACTGAGACGGAGGGACGCCAGACTTTCTGACCTTCCCCTGTGCTGTGGCCCCATTTGGAGATGTGGTGTGCTGGTACCCAAAACTGCCCTCTGTCCTTGATCCAACTCTTGCCCATCACCTGATGGAAGAAAGAGTCACACTCTTGTGAAGTGGCATTGGCCACTTCCCAGCCACTCACCTGGCCCCATTGCCAGCTTTTAAATAACTTGTATGCATTTTGGAGGGACTACTTTATTATACTTTGTTTTGAGCTTTTAAAAAAAAATGTAAAACAAGCGCTTCCCTGACACCTCCCTGATCCAGGGAGATCCCACATGCCGCAGAGCAACTGAGCCCTTGCCCCACAACTACTGAGCCCATGCTCTAGAGCTCGTGCTCTGCACCGAGAAGCCACTGCCGTGAGAAGCCCACGCACCACAACTAGAGAGCAGCCCCCACAGCAATGAAGACTCAGCACAGCCAAAAGCTAAATAAATACAAAGTAAAACAAGTGGTCAAAATGAAAGCACTACTACCAGTAAGAAGAAAGCTTCTTCTCACAAAGGTAGACATGACCAGTTTGACAAAGTGGACCAAAAACTGTCCGATTGTGGGAAGTCCCTGGCAGTCTGGTGGTTAGGACTTGGTGCATTCACTGCCTGGGGCCGAGGTTCGATCCCAGGTCCGCGGTGATCCCTCAAGCCACGTGGTGCAGCCAAAAAAGAGACTGTCTGATTGTGAAGGAAAACAACGACGTTAAAGAACACAGACGCGGTAGGTAGTGCCGAAGAAACACTGGAGGGCATTTTTAAAGACTGGGTAGGTATTTGATGATACACAAAAGGCCCAGAAGAGGCAAAGCGTGCTTGGAAACCTGACCATACTTTCAGTTCTCTGCAAACAGAACTCTGCTCATCTGTGCTGCCCAGCAGGGACCTGTTGCCAGGGGCTGCCTGCCTGCAGTGGGCAGGGCTGGGGGCATGGGAGAGAGAGCGAGCCGTGGGCTTTGGATCCCAGAAGCCTCTCGAGGGAGAGCAGCAGAGTGTCCCCCTTGTGGAGCCCTTGTCACTTCACAGGGGCGTGGACACCCTGCAGCCCTGGAGCCAGAACTCTGGAAGTGGGAGGATCTTAATGCATCCATTCATTCAGCAAGCAATCAGTGAGGACACGCTGTGTGCCAGCCTCTGCGTTAGGCGTGGAATACACAGAGATGTAAGACAGCCCAGGGAGCCCCTGAGGCTGTTTGGTGAGCACTGTGGGAGCACCCAGGGCTGCTTATGAACTGTTAGTACAGGCTGTTTTCGCTGCAAGGGGTGAGTGGGAGACTGAAACGAATCTCACTTTTTTACCTGGTTCAGGTCCAGCAGAAGGGGTGCCACTCTCATTTACTGCCAAGGTCCAGCATGGGCCAGCAGTCCAGAGGAGGGGTGGACAGGGGCCTTGGAGCTTCGCTTGCGGGAAGGAATGGTGGGATAGAAGAAGCCTTCTCAGAAGAGGGGGCTACAGGACCTGATATGGACGTGATAGCCTCCTTGCAGAGTCCTAGATGCGGAAGGCACGGAGGGAAAGCTCCCGTGAGCGCAAAGGTCAGGGAGGCCTGAATAAGGAGACTGTCTCTACGGAGAGGGTGGCCAGGTTGTAGGAGTTGGGGGAGGGGTGAGAGGTGAGGCCAATGGGATAGGAGCCTTGAGCCTGCAAAGGGCACCACCTGCCAGGTTTGGAGTCTGGGGAGAGTGGGGAAGGGTCTACAGCCAGGGCGGAACTTGTCAGCTCGAGATCCTTTGGGCAGGGGCATGGGTGGGGGTGGGACGGGGAGGGGGGGATCTGGAAGCAAGCCAGCCTCCAGTTTGGCTTGCCCCCCTCCCACCGGCAGCCAGGCCTCCAGGGGCCTGGGGGCACCTTGCCTGTTGACCCTCTGCCCTCTCTGCTGCCCACCAGCACCCTCCCCCTGGTCCAAATTCCCACCTCCTGATTAGATTTGGGAAGGACTAATTAGATATAATTCATTATCCCCAGAAATGAGATCAGAAATCAGGAGCTCTCCTCAGAAGAAGGTGGCCTCGCCCCTCATCCATCATGCCTCTAAGTAACCAATTTAAAGCCAGGCGGACGCACGCGGCAGCGTTATTACCTTGTCATAAATAGTTAGGGGAAGGCCCCCCGAACCAGGCAGCTTTATAAATGGTTTTTATCACATTAGTTTGCAGTTATTTGTCATCCACTTTGCTTAAGATAAATGCCGAACAAATAATCAAATTATCAAGCCAAAACCTTGGAAAGTCATTTGCATTAATTGCAGCAGGAAAGGCCAGGCATCCCAATCCAGAGAGCACCCCTGCCCCTAGAATAGGGAGCAAGCGCTTCCTGGTGGGGGTGGGAAGTCTCTACTGGGGCTGGAGACACCTAGAGGTGTGTCACCATGGACAGGCTGGCCCAATCTGGGGCTGACAGGAGCCTTTCAGGGGGCCAAGGGGCTGTGCTTCCTGGGGCTGGAGCCAGGGTGTTAGGGCGGGTCTGTTGGGGCCTCCTCTCCCTTATACACACAGAACTCACACAAATATACACAGATATACACATAGATGAGTGCAAACACATGCTGTCTCTCTCTCTCTCTCTCACACACACACACACATGCTCCTCCCTCTCTGTTGCTGGGAGCTTGTTGGTGCCTTTTGTCTGGTCCCAGAAGGGCCTTGTCACAGGCCTGAATGGACCCCCTGCCCCCGCAGAGCATGACAGCTTCAGGCGACTCGTGCCCCAGGCCTGTCTGGTTCCTGTCCTGGCCACCAGTGCTGGGCAGGTGGTGAGGAGGTTCCTGGGCCCGGACGGAACATGTCCAGGGGCGCCGACTGACCCCCTCCCAGCTGGGCCCGGAAGGCTCCCTCCAGCATCAGCCCCTCCGTGACGAATGGTAATTTCATGCCACACCCCCCCACCCCCGGAGGCCCTCCTGCACCCCAGCTGGGCCAGGGACCAGCCAGGCCTGTGGGCACCCGCCCCTCCTCCCCGCCCAAGCAGGGCGGGCCCTGGCCCATCCAGCCTCCTCCACATTCAGGTCAGTGCAGGGGCCTGCTCAGTCATCTGGCTACAGATACTGGCCTGACTTCAGAGATGGTCCAGTGGGTGGGTGTCTACACTGACCTCAGAAGTCGTCTTACGTGGAGTGGTCTACACTGGCTTCAGAGGCTGTCCTCTCTGTGAACATCTCCACTAACCTTAGAGGTTGTCTTGGTGTGGCCAAGGCAATATGAACTTTATCTGGTTGGTGTATACCTTCTTGGAGCTGCCCAAGAAGGAATTTCTGAGGCCAGTGTAATAATAAAGCAATTAGCATGGACTCCGGAGCCAGGTAGCCTGGGTCAAACCCCAGCTTGACTGCTGTGAGACTTTGGCAAGTTACTTAACCTCTCTGTGGCTCAGTTTTCTCATCTACAGTAGCGGTGTTAGTCGGTCGCTCAGTCGTGTCTGACTCTTTGTGACCCTATGGACTGTAGCCCTCCAGGCTCCTCTGTCCATAGGATTCTCCAGGCAAGAATACTGGAATGGGTTGCCATGCTCTTCTCCAGAGGATCTTCCTGACCCAGGGATTGAACCCGAGTCTCCTGCACTGCAGGCAGATTCTTTCTGTCTGAGCCATCAGGGAAGCCCTTGATTTCTTATCTATAATCAAGTCTATAATCAAGGTAGTAGCAAGACCCAGCTCCACAGGGCACTGTGAGGGTTAACTGGGTTCATAATTTGTAAAGCGCATGTACCAAAGTCTAGAACACAGCACCATAGCAGGGCTTGAAATCCTAGAGGTCACAGTGATCTCCTGGCTCGTGTGAGCATTCAGGTGATCCATCTACCTGTCCCTTCCTTCCTTCATCTAACGCTCATCTTCTCTGAGCATCTCAGGTGGGCCGGGGCTGCAGCTGTAACCAAGCGAGCCAGCTGTGGCCCACGCCCACTGTGATTCTCGGGTTGGGATGGGGACACAAGCAATGAAACAGGCAGTGTCGGGACCTTCGGTGGGTGTCATCACAGGGGACGAATAGGCAGGTGCTATGGAGTCAAAGCAGGACAGCCGAACCAATCAAGGGACCCCACCGATGTCCCTGAAAACCTAAGATCTAAGATCTAGCCTCGGAAGGAGATAGCCCCGGGAACCAAGAGTCGAAAAACTTCTCCATACAGGACAATCTCTGAGGCCAGTGTAGACACCCTGACCCAAAGTGGCTTCTGCAACCAGTGTGGACACCCCACCCAAAGTGAGTTCTGAGGCCAGTGTGGACACCCCAAGCAGGGTGACCTCTGGGGGTGTGGACACCCCAAGGTGGGCTCCCTTTGTAGTTCTGTTGGCTTCTCGCCAGGAGCTCGTGCAGCATCAGGGCAGGTTTTGAGCAAGGCAGCCCAGGGATGCGGCAGTCAGTCATCTCCCGGGGAGCAGCTCTAGCGGGTGGGCAGAGGGCTGGCAGGTGGGAGGTGCTGAAGCTGAGCCGCAGCACATGGTTGCTGTCTGTTTATTGGGCAGCGGAGCTGGTTTAATGGGCCAGCCCGCAGGCTGTGGAGAAGCGGCCCTGGGATGCCCATCCCTCTGCCCTGCCTGTCCCAACTCAGCTGGGCCGCCAGAGCCTGGGGCTCTGTTGGGGTCCCTGCCCACTCCTCCCTGCCCACCAGCCTGCGGTGGGGCTGTGGCCTGGCCCTGAGCAGGCACCTGGAAAAGCCAGGCCCCAGTAAGAGGGGCTGGCCCATCCCTCCTAGGGGTTCCTGCAAGGTGTGGCCGTCCCAGCCGGGAGGAGGACACCTGGCCAGGCGCGACCTTTGCCCTCACCCGGGCAGGCCTGCAGCGCCCCCCAGCCCGGTGGCCCCGCAGCCCCCAGCCACCTCAATCATTCATCTCCCCACCCTCCGAACAGCTGGTGCTTCCAGGGAAATTACCTAATGAATCAACAATGCGGGGATTGTGGAGGCAGAAGGGCTGGAAACAGGCCTCTCCCCACACTAGGCCCACTGGGTGCGGAGGGTACCTGCGGGCTCCCTGCACCCCTCCCCCACCCACAGGCGCCTCCCCCCAGCACCCTGTGGGTTAAAGAAGTCTGGAGTCAGGCAGACTTGGGTACCACCGCCAGTCTATCACTTGCCTGCTGTATGGCCTTACGAGAGTCACTTAATCTCTCTCAATTTGTGTTTTGGTGAATGGTGTTCATTTAGTATCTTGTGTTGGGAGACTGTGATGATTGAGAGATATGGCTTAGCGGGGGCCTGGCATGAGTGACTGCTCAGGGCATGGGAGCCTAATAGTAATTATAATTACTCTACCTGGGTTGGGAAGATCCCTGGAAGAAGAAATGGCAACCCACTCCAGTATCCTTGCCCAGGGACAGAGAAGCCTGGAGGGCTACAGTCCACGGGGGTCACAAAGACACGACTAAACAGCAAAGAGCCGCTAAACAGCAACATACCTGCCCAGGAAATGTGCGTTTATTTATAGTTACCAGTGACCTCACCAGAGAACTCCCTTCAGCCTCACTTTCCCCAGCTGCAAAGTGGGGCCAGGAGCCTCTTGGCTTGGCGTCGCGGCAGGGACTGAAATGTCCCAGCCTGCACATGGCGTCTGGCCTGGTTCCTGTCCCTGGAGACCTCCTGGCTCCCAGCCTGGGAGCACGGCGCTGGGAATTCTGCAGAACCAGTTCCCTGGTCTTGCTGCCGTGCGACTCCCACGCCCTGCCCTCAGAGGGAAGGATGCCTGCTCCCAGGGTGGGCACCACGGGGCCTGGGGAGGTACTGCGGAAGTGTGTGGGGCTGGGGCTGGGGCTGGGCTGGGAGCCGGGGGGGTGGCCTGTTAGAGCAGGCCCTGCGCTGGGCACAGAGGGCCCATTGTTGCTGGGCCCAGCCAGGCCAGGCCCTCGAGAGTTTCGAGAAGTGTCTAGACGGGGGCAGCCCCAGGTCCTGGCCTGGCCTGCCTCTGGGCGGGGCTGTGTCACAGGGGACGGGAGGCGAGGCTGGCATCCTCAGCTCAGAGACACGGATGGAGGAGGCTGGGGTGCGGGCAGGGCTGCCCCATGGGAAGAACAAACAGGCGCAGTTCACACACTGCTGGCAAGGAGGACGGTGCTGGCTGTGGTGACCCACTTGAGACCTGAAGAAGGGTCCTGGACCTGGGAGTCAGAAAGCCCTGGGTTCCAATCCTGGCTCTGTGGCTGTGTGACCTGGGGCCGGTGAATGCCCCTCTCTGAGACTCAGTGACCTCAAGGGAACAACATAAGGTTTAACAGCTCTGAAGTCAGAGAGACCTGGGTTCGAATCCCAGCTTTGTCACTTCCCACAGCTGTGTGCCTTTGGCAAGGGAGCTTTGTGAGCCTCAGTTTCCTCATCTGTAAAGTGGGGATAATTTTTTCCTCATTTCTAGAATGGGATGAAACACATGAGATGTTGAGAAGGGTGCCTGGCAGATAATGAACGTGGAGTAAACGGCAACGACTGAAGTGTTGTTATCCTCATCACCCCGGTTTGTTTTGGAGGAAAGCAGACCTGCAGATCACTTGCCAGGCAGTGCCTGGCACAGAGCCAGGCCTCACTGTTGAGAGAGCCTTCTCTGAGACTACGTACTAGGGCCCTGATCCTCGCCTTGGCCTCGGTTGTCCTGCCTATGAAATGGGCTCATCCCTGACCAGGCCACCCACATCGCAGGGGCAGCGGGCCAGGCTGTCTGGGGAATTCCCCTCCCAGCCTCTCCGCCTCCCAGCATGGGCCTATTTTTAGCCTGGTGGGTAGAAGTTGCTGCTCTTATCTCTCCTGGTATTTTTGGCACGTCCTGACCAAAGGGGCTCCTCCACCCACCTGTGCCAGCAGCGCCCGCAGAACCTGGTCTGAATCCTGTGCCAGGGTCTTGGCTCCCACCCAGCCCAGGAGACACCAGGTGGAAGAGACACCTGTCCAGCCACCTCTCATTGGCCTCCAGCGGCCTCCAGGCCACCCACAGCTGGCCCCAGGTCTGCGGCTGTGGGGGTCTTCCAGCGCCCGCCGGGCTCCCCTCCCCCCAACGCTCTGTGTGGTTTCCACGGCAATGAACACAAATCCCCCAGCCCTGCACAGAGGAGCCTTGTTTGTTTTGCCCGCATAACTCTGGAGACCATGTCACAGGCCCCAGCCCCCCCAAGTCCCCCACTCAGCCCAGCACGCTCCCGGACCCAATCAGACGGACCAGCTCGGAGTGGGGGGTAGCACATTCTTCCTCCTGTGGATCGGGAGGCTGAGCTGCATCACTTCCCGGTCCCTTCCGCACTTGGAGGCTCAGGTCCCTCATCTGTAGAATGGGGGTGTGTCACAAGATAGAACACGTGACGTGGCCTGTCGTGTTAGTCGCTCAGTCGTGTCCAACTCTTTGTGACCCCATGGACTGTATCCCGCCGGACTTCCCTGTCCATGGGACTTTCCAGGCAAGACTAGTAGAATGGGTTGCCATTCCCTTCTCCAGGGGATCTATACTAGGTGCTTAATAAATGTAGAAGTTGTCCAGAATTGTTCCAGTCCTTGACCAAAGCAATTTGCCTTTCTGAGCCTCAATTTCTCCACTTGGGGAGATAGGGGATAAAGATCTCTATCTTATTAGAGGGGATGAAGCATGACATAAAATGTTGCCTCTTCAGTGCTTAGCATGGTGCTTGTCACCAAGCAAGGGCCCAGTCTGTGAGGATGCTTTCTTGAAGCAGGTGGTGCTCCTGTGCCATTATTATTATCATCCCCAGGTTGGGGGCAGGGGGTGTTCCCACCAGGCCCTTTGGCCTCTCTGTCTTCCTCCAGCTCAGGGGCTGCCTGAGCCCAGCCCACCTACCCACCTACTCACATCCACCACCACCGCCCCCCACTACCGCCCCTGTCACCCCTCCCCCCATAACCTGATGGGGGAGGGGTAGCACAGCCTGGCACAGCCCATTGTTCAGTGTCCCCCTCAACCTGGGGCGGGGTGGGGTGGGGGGTTGGCGGGGGCGGGGCTGCCAGCTGTGTGGTGACATTCCGCAGCCCTCCTAACCGCTGCTCCTGACTCTGGTGGCTAAATTGAGTCTCGGTTTCCTTAAAATGACTATTTATTGCTTTAATGCAGTATTGAGTATTTACTGAGTGTTGGCAAAAAAAAAGGCTCACCCAGCTTGGGGCGGTGCGGCAGCCAGCAATGGGGCTGCTCCAGGAGGGCTGTCTGGAGAAGGGAGGCGGCCCCTCTTTTCCAGAGAAACAAAGGCCCCTTCGGTGTACCCCCCCCCGCCCCCACCCCCATGCTGGGCTGCAGGGGCGGGGTCACCAAGTCTCTGATCCCCACCACCCCCTCCCCAGGTGGTGTGTGTTCAGCAGGAGTGGGCCTGCCCGACACCCCCCACCACCCATCACCAGCGTGGAGAATCGCTGGCCTTTGAACAGATCAGGCACCAGCTGCCCCCTACCTGCCCCTGGGCAGCCTGCCTCCTCTCGGGGCCAGCTCATGCCAGCCTGGGGCATCTCAGCTGTGTGCCCACACAGAGACCCCCACATGCCCAATGAGAGGGGCGTGGGCCCTCCCTGAGGGCGGCACCACTGTCTCCAGGGTTAATGCAAGCATTGACCAAAGCCCAGAGGGAGCCGTGCATTGAGAGGCCGCAGCGTGCTGGTGAAACAGAGATGGGAGGAGAGGCAGCGTTTGCATCAGAGCTCACGAACCCTCCTGACAGCCTGTGAGGTAGCTACTAGAGTTGTCCTATTTTACAGATGGGAAAACTGAGGTTTGCGAGACCAGATCTGAACCCTGGTCGGGCTGCTCAGCTCCCCACCTCTGTTATGACAGCCCACAGGAGGATGCCAGGGACGTGGGTGGGCTCCCTAGAGGAAGTGCCCATTGAATAGTCCTGAAGGACAGAAAGCATTCAACTGACAGTCCTGGAGGGGCCCCGGGCAGGCCAAGAGGAGGAATGTGGGGAGCATAGGCGGTGAGTGAGCTGGACTGGCAGGGATTTCAGAGCGTGGAGTAGCTGTGAGAGTGAAGCCGATCAAGTGAACGGGGCCAGATCAGCGAGAGCTTACCTTTGTGTGGCTGGAGCCTCAGATCCACTTTGAGAAAGAGAGGAGAGGGAGAGAGAGGGCAGAAGGCTGAGGGCAAAGGAAGAAAGGACAAAAGGACAATCGGAAATGGAAAAGAGAAATCGCTGAAGTGGCCGCGATCATGAGGACCTTAGCTCAGGTGTCTGGCCTTTTCGCCAAGCTGGCACCACTCTGGGTGCTTCATGTATTAAAAACATAGGCAGCGACTTTCCTGGTGGTGCAGTGGCTAGGACTCCGCAGGCGGTGGGCATAGGTTCGATCTCTGATTGGGGAACTAGATCCCACATGCTGCAACAAAAAATCAAGCATGCTGCAACTAAGACCCAATGCAGCCAAATAAACAAACATTAAAAAAAAAAGAAAAACATGGACAGAGAGCTTGGGCTGGCCGAGGAGGACATCAGCGGCTCGCTCAGACTGTGGGCTTCTGAGCATCTTGACACCCTTTGACTTTCATTCCCAAAGAGCCAAGAGGAGGTGGAGAGGGCCAGGAGGCCAGTGTAAGGCCTGGCAGGGAGGGCATACGGGGACAAGGGCCCCCAGCGGTGCCACGGGGGCAGCATAGGAAGAGGAGTGGACCAAGGGCCTGCGGTTCTGGACCTCAGCCCTGGGAACACAGTAGTCACCTCCGGGAGAGCTGGTCAGATGAACTGAGCTTTGGGGGAAAGACACATGGAGTTGGGGCATTTGTTTTTCTTTTTTATATTATAAAAGTTTTTCTTGCTTGATCAATAAATCCCAACCAAGCAGAGGTAAGCCAAGCAAAGTGGGACGGTCCTCACCCCTTCCTCCATCCCTTTCTCAGAGGAGGTCAGCGACTGGTGGGGAACATGCCAGACCTTTCCTACATGTGCGCGAGCATGTCCCATGCACATGCGGCTGGCTTTCCTTTTTACGGGATCCATATTTTCTCTGCCTGGCTCCGCACTTTGCTGGCTCCACTTGGCGGCACGCTGAGGACATCTGCCGTGTCAGTGCATGTGGGTTTACCTCTGTCTTTGTAACCACGACCTAACAGTCCAGGGAATGGGTGAGCCTTGATTTATTAACCCATCTCCCCCACTGACAGCCCCTTGGGCTGCAGCCAGTGCTTTGCTGTCACACGCACAATACATCAGCAAACATCCTGGTTCATAGATCTTTGTGCACATGTGCCACATGAGGGAACTGGGGTGTAAACACACTGGGCGGTGCTGCCCTGGGGGCACCTACTCCGAGCAGCCCAGGAAGCAGGTGGGTGAAGGGATCTGGAGCCCAGGGGAGGAGGAGGGGGGCCTGAAGGAGGGGTCAGTGCTACAGAACTGGAGGTGGTGGCTTAAGGGCATTTGGCATCAGTGACAGTCGAAATCAGAAAGGGACAGAGCCCTGGGGGTCCTGGCCTTAGAAAGCAGGTGGAGAACCAGAAACCTGCAGATGTGGGTGGGGGGATGGGGACCAAGACCATGCGCCATCATAGTTACCAGGAAAAAGGGATGGCTAAGCGTAAAAGGCAGAGGAGGGTGTCTAGCTCCTTGCATGGTCCTGGCACATAGAAGCTGCTCACGAAACACTGGCTGGTTAAAGGAATGAATGCGCACGTGAATGAGTGAGGCCCTTAAGTCTAGAAGGTGTTGTGTGTTTTTATCTGAGTGGTATT
Source organism: Bos javanicus (assembly GCF_032452875.1). Taxonomy (NCBI): domain Eukaryota; kingdom Metazoa; phylum Chordata; class Mammalia; order Artiodactyla; family Bovidae; genus Bos; species Bos javanicus. The sequence goes on from NC_083878.1 coordinate 97,198,982, forward strand.
TGGTGCAAGTGGATATAGCTGAAACCAGGCTATGTGGGGAAAGACACAGTGGGCGTGGACAGTCTCCTTGGAGCCTGGCTGGCCAGGGATGGGGAGAGGTGGCAGGTTGAGGAGGTGGCGGAGGGGTGGGGCTGAGTGTCCTGGCAGGTTAGGATGGGGAGGGAGAGGAAGAGATGCCAAAGAAGTTTGGGGCTCAGGGACAGGGCTCTTCTTGGGGCCAGGGGCCCACAGGAACCTCAGTATTAGGGGTGCTTGGGTCTTAGACTGGGTGTGGTAGTCCCTTCCTGAGCACTGGGCTCTCAGCACTCACACTCTCCTTGTATCTTCACCAGAACCCTGCAAAGGCAGGTTACAACCTCCCATTTTACAGAGGAGGAAACTGAGTCTCTGGAGGTGAAGTCATGAGCCCAGGCTCACAAAGCTAAGATGAATCCACAACCCACAGACTCCAAAGAAGCCCCCACCTCTGTGCCCCCAACTCTCAGGGCCCTGGCCCTCCTCGGGTGATGCTTAGCAAGGAGTGATACCCCAGTGGGAGCCAGGAGCCCTTGGGGAGCCAGTTCCCTGTACCCACAGAGCGAGTTTGCATTTTTCTTCCTTTCTTAAACCACCATGGATGCTTCGTTGGATGAAAAACCGAGATGTAGTTTATCTTGTTTGCCATTTAGAAATGGAGTCAGAGATGGTGACAGGCCTGGGGTCCAGTCCAGCCAAGGGGCTCTCTAGACACCTCGAGCACTGGGCAGCCCTGGCCCCGCAGGCTGAGGGCAGGGATGGGGAGGAAGAGTGTGGCTCGCACAGCAGAGAAGATGGGGCAGGCACCCCAGGGAGCAGACAGGCAGGAGTGAAGGGTGGAGAGGTGACCACGTGTGCAAGGAGCAGCAGAAAAGCACAGCAGAGTCCCTGTGAGGGCTGAGACCTCCTGTGCCTGAGATGGGGCTGGGCCAAGGGGTGACAGATGGAGGGCAGGGAGGCCTAAACAGTGCTGGAGTGAGAGGGCAGAAATGGGGATGATGGCAGAAATCGCAAGGGGATGAGGATGGGGAAGGTTGGAACCCCGGGCAGAGAGGAGGCAGTCAGCAAGCTGGGGGGCTGGACCCACCACCACTTGGCCTGTGGGCCGGCCACGCCCCTCTCTGTTGGGACCACATCCCACCCAGCATTAACCATGTAGCTACTTTCAGGAGAGCCAAAGCTTCCTAGACATTTTCTCCTGAAAAAGAGCTTCACTTGGGCCTACAGTGTGTATTTATGTGTGTATGCATGTGTGTGTACCAGTATGTCTAGTGTGTCCCTGGGCACCTGTGCGGGCCGGTGTGTCTTTTTCACGTGTCTGTTTGTGTCCTTGTTTGTCTAGCATCTCTTGTATTTTTGTGTGTTCGTGTGTGCCTGGGTTTTTGTGTCCTCTGTGTGTGTCTGTGCAAACTCTGTGTCTTCAGACGCCTGTGCATGCCTTTGTATGTTCATGCAGGGTTCCCTGTGCAAGTAGATGGCATTTCAGTCTCCTTAGGTGTGACTGTGTGTCCACATGTGTGTATCTGTAGGTATGTAGGTGGGTTATGAGTGTGTCTCTCTCTGTGTGTGTCTATGTACTTGTGAAGCCATGTGGCGCTGGAGCTGGGACTCAGCTATATGTAGAGCAGGGCAGAAAGGGAGCCCAGAGTCCCTTGGAAACCGGGTAGCCCACTTTCCTGCCCCCAGGATGACTGTCCCCAAGGCCTCCTAGACGTTGGCAGAGGTGAGGGAGGCCGGTGAGGGGGAGGATGCCAGCAGAGGAGGCTGAGGGCCAGGCTCCTGGGCACGAGACTGCTGAGCAGCACGCAGGACCCACCCAACTGACAGGGACCCCAGCCTGCTGGCTCTTCCCGGTGCTGGCCACTGGGAGGTCTCCCGGATCTGAATTCCCAAGAGTACCTCTGGCCTATGCCTCAACCTCCCGGAACGGAGGCCAGCAGAACTGGCCCTCGATCTGGTGACAGCCCGCTAAGGACAGGCTCCTGGAACAGCCCCGACCGCCTCCCGCAGCTAGGCACGCCTACACGATGTCTCCCCCCCGGTGGGAACGTACATGCATCCGCGTCTGTACACAAGAATGGAATGTGTGAACATGCTCAGAGACCAGCCTGTAGATGCAGTGGTGTGCAGGCCTAAAAGGAGGCATGGGTTAGTGTGCATGTGAATTTGTGTGGACAGTATGTGTGTACACAGGGGTGCAGACGCTCATGTGTGTGTGTGAAGTCGTGTGTGAAGGGCAGAGTGGGGCGGATACAGATGTTCCAGTGGCTGTGAGTGGCTGTGTGTGCATGTGTACGGATATGTGCCCATGTAGTGCCAACATACACATCCATGTTGTCAGGCTTAGGGAGGTGGATATGGCGGGGCGCTGTAGACTATTGGCATATGCAACCCAGGCATGCACATGAGCGTGTGTACAGGAAGGGGTGTCTATGTGTGGAGTCCTGTGTTCCATGGTGGAAGCTGAGCTCACAGGAGACTTGTATGCACTTAGATCTCTTCTCCCTTACCAAGTTCACTGCTGCCAGGTGGTTGTCTGGTGCGGAGTGCAGGACAGACAGACAGATACATAACCAGGGGGGCATCCCAGTGGCAGAGGTGGGGGTGAGGGAGGCTCAGGCTGAGGACACCTCCCCAGCAATCCCAGAGCCAGACATCCCGGGCCCACGTCCCTGCCCAGCTCACCCTCGAATTGGCAGGATTCAGCCCCACCCTGGTAAACCCAGCTCTGCTACACCACTGCCACCAAGCCATGAGCTGGGGGAGGGGGCCACGTGCGGAAATCAACCATAAATTTCTCAAGATGCTTTAATTTTTTAAAAGCCCCACGTAGATGCTTTGCATTGCGAAAACCCACAAATACTGGCTAAATGAGGTGCGCCAGCGGAAGGCCTGGCCAGGCCCACCGCCCTCCCCTCCCAGCAGCTGGGCCGGGGCTCAGCTGGGGCCCCTGGCCGGGCCAGTGGGGCCGAGGGGCCCATCTTTGTTCCGAGCAGGGCTCAGACTGCAGAGTGGCTGGGTAAATAGTCGCCGCAGTAATCGCAGGCTGATTCCAACTAATTAAATCCTGCGCCAAGAGCCCACTCCAGTCAGTATCCCGAGAGGCCACGAAAACACAGACACCCCAGACGGGGCTTTGCTCCAGGTCGGGTCTGCTCCTCTAATCCCGTATCTTTTGAAAGATAGGCGCGTCCCGGGATGAGGGGTCAGCGGGCCTGCCCTGCGCCGAGCAGTGGAATTTTTCAATAACCAGCAGCTGGGTCACCAGGCACACAAAGGCAGTGTAATATCCTGTGGGCTTACGCAAGGAGAGAGCTCAGGCCGCTCAGCGCCAGCTCCCTCCAGGCCCAGGGCAGTGGCCCCCCACAGCCAAAGCCCCCAGTGGGCCAGGCCTCCACTGCCCTCCCACCAGAAGAGCAGGGACAGCCTCGGTCGCAGCCTCTGCTGCCCCCGCCTTCCAAACCCGGGCTTCCAAGAAAATTCATCTTCCTCATTAAAAACCAGCCTTGATGCTCTCAGGCCCCAGCTGTAGGCTGCAAGGGGACCTGCCCGGGGCAGGGCTGTGGGGACCAGGCCCCTTCCAAGGGGGCAGTGGATGCTCCTGGCCTTGGGGGGATGCCACGCTAAGCAGGGCAAAGGTCTCCAGCTCTGGAGTCGGAAGGGTGGTGGTTCAAATCCCAGGGGGGCCTGTCGGCCTGAGGGGGGCTTGGCTCGTCCGTGCACCGGCTGGTGACCTTGAGCGAGCTGTCCCCTGGTCCCCTCTGTGAGTGGTGACCAGGGCCCAGTGGATCTCTGTGCCTCCCCCAGCTTCAGTCTCTTCCACCCTATAATGGGGATCAGGGCCCTTCCTTCCCAGACTCTGGGGAGAAGCAGGGTTTGTGCCCCCGAGGGGCTCCCACACTGTAGAGGGCTGTCCTCGGCGGGAACACATGTGAGAGTCATTAGAAGCTACAGAGACCCAGTTTATTTTATTTTATTTTATTTTTTCCCTTAGAGAAACAATAGTTGCCCCCTCTCCCGAGTCTGGAATGCTTTACGCCCAGGTCTGGGACCCCTCATTTAAATTGGCTGCGAAGGGACAGGCGCTGTGAGCCCCGGGAGGAGGTTGTTAGAGATGGAAGCCGGGGCCCAGGAATTTACAATCCGTTACTTGAGAGGTGTCCTGCCTTCCCCCCTCACCCCATCCAGGCCTTTGCAGGCCCGGCATGTGCCGTAAAGATGTCACATTGGGTGGGGGTGCCGAGGAGGGATCCAGGGCCTGGCCTCTGAGGGGTGGGGGGGGGGTACGCAGCCTAGGACAGAGTCCCTGCGGCACCGTGTTTGGCAAGATGAGCCCGGACAAGAGCTTCCTCTCTGAGCTCTCAGTCAAGCAGGGCACAGGACACTCAGGGTAAGCCGGAGTGTGTGCTTTTATCAATCGCCCCTCCACCCCAGTAATGCCAGCTGTGTGTCAAGTGATGACCTGATGTGATGAGATCCACAGACCCCTCTCCCGGGGGCACCTCGCAACAGGGACTTGTCAGAGTCGAGCACTTCTTACTGCCCGCCTCTGCCAGGCGCAGCGCCAGGAGCTCTGCTCACTTACCAAGCCAGCGGCTCTTCTTGTCCTTTGCCAAGTCACACACAGACCTTCTCTCTTATTTGGGGCTCTGCAACTTTGTAGCTGCAAGGCTTGCCACAAGGCACATTGGCTTCTCTGGGCCTCAGTCCTCATCTGTGAAATGGGTCGTCATTTCCCCTGCCTTACAGGATTGAGGGGAAGTGAGAGAATGTGTGGACGCAGCCCAGGGCCAGGCATGCACACAGGTGCTCAGCACACAGCGCTCTTGGTCCCGAGGCAGGGGGAGAGCCTGGCCCTGCGGGGGCACCTCCTAAAAGAAAGGGCATTTGAGGGGACCTGAGGGAGTGAGTAGGGCCACCAGCAGAGTAAGGGGAGGGTGTGGCATGCTGGTGGCCAGGCCCCCTGGGGACCTGCCACACCAAGTCCACTAAACAACTCACCCCCCCATCGGGAGGGTTAGCTCAAGAGCCACACTGAGCCTGATGATGAATCAGAAGTGGTGACAGGTGTGAGGGGAGGGGGAGGACCCAGGGGTCGCTGAGGCGGAGGGGCAGGCTGGCTGGGGGCGGCCTCGGGGAGCTGGAGACGCCTGTCTGGAGGCCAGTTAGAGAGGTCAGCTTCTCTTGAGGCCTCTGAGGAATCAGGGTTGGGACGCTGGGCTGTGGCTGCCTGGGAGCTGTGAGGAGCAGGGCAGAGGGTGGGCTGATGTGGGGCCCAGATGCCTTGAGAGCCCGCCCTGTGGAGCCCACCCTGGGCAGACATGTCCCCAGGTAGGCGATCTGAGGAGGCGATTCCCCAGACACACCAGCTTCTCCAAGTCTCCGGATCCTGAGAAACACTCTGGGCCAGAAAGTAGGCATTGGGCAGCATCACCAGGAGCCTCCCGGACAGAGTGGGCGCCCGGGACCGAGTTCTGTGGGGCCTCGGGCATCTGTGGGGCCCCGGGCTACCATTTCAGCCACCCACTCCTGGAGCCCCTCCACCCAGATCAAGGACATCTTTTTCTCCTGGTCAGTTGCATTTAGGAATCTTCTCCGGGGTGGTGGGAGGAGCAGGGGTGGAGGGCCGTCTGTGTGTGTGTGTGTGTGTGTGTGAGTGTGACTGTGTTGGGGGAGGGAAGCAGAGTAAACAGCCATTGCCCTGCCCTCTCTGCGACTGTGGCCAGGTACACAGGCCTGTTTGGACAGCTGCCTTGTCTGTCTGTCTGTTTGGGAGATGCTGGCTGATAGATGGGGGTGGGCCGACTGTTAACCCCTAGCTGTCTGCAGTGCTCACTGCCTCTTTCCATGGGGTTCAAGCGGGGCAGAGGGTGGCTCTGGCTGCCCTGACCCCAGCTCCTCTGGGAGAGTGTCTTCTGAGTCATGGAAAAGTTTAGCGGGCTCCAGGACATGGAGTCTTCCCCCTCACTCCCACCAGGGAGCCACGGGCAGAGGAAAAGGGTGTTCCCCCTCCCCGTTGGTGACCGGGGGCAGAAACTGTCCAGAACCCTCCGCCTCACACCCATGCTCTAGGGGCCAGCTGCCGGGGTTCTCAGGGCTGCCTTCTCTCTACAAACACAGCCTTAGCCTGGCTCAGAGCAAGAGGGGTTCGGGGCTCCAGCAGCAGCAGGCCTGTCTAAAGTGAGAGCAGGCAGAGATGGGACGCGAGGCTGGCTGTGGGGGTCCTCAAAAGCCTGCCGTGGAGGGAGATCCCAGTCCCCATGATGAATCAGACACGCTGGCTGTTGGTACTTCGAGACCAGGGTGCCTTCAGACCTGGCGTCTTCATGCTGTGCCCCATCCACCACTGTGTGTCCCCAACCCCATCTCTTGCATCCACCATCTGGCAGGATCCATCTGGCAGGATCCGGGCAAGGAGGCCACCCCGGGCCCCTCCCACCAGCCCAGAGCCCAGTCGGTCTCCTGCCCTACATCACTCTCTCAGAATAATCCGCTCCCTTCTCACACTCCTGCGCCCCCTGGCCGAGACCCCCTGCGCCTCTCACTGGCAGGGACCCACAATGATCCTCTTAGCTGGTCTCCCTGCTCCCGCTCTGTGCTCCCCCCCACAACTCCCCCGACCCTGGGTCCCTGCTCAGGGGCCAAAATGATCTTTTAAAAATGTAGATCGCTCTAGCCACTCCCCACTTAGCACATTTCAATGGCTTCCCGTGGCTCTTGAGATTAAGACAAAAATCCTTTAAATGGCCCACAAGGCCATCAACGGGGCATGGGTTAAATAAATCAGGGTTTGCTCGTACAATAGAGTATCCAGCAGCTGTAAAAGGAGGTACTCCGGGCCAAGACTTGGACGTTCTCTCCAGCAGATGGCGGGGGGGCGGGGGGGGCACGGATATCAGGAGTACAGTGTGTAGTGTTTGTGTAAAAAATATAAATTTGAACCAAACTCCCAACAAGTCCTCCTTTAAAAAAAAATGGAAGGAGGGGAATGATGGGCCTACAGGGGCGCGTGTATTCCTTGTGTGGGATGTCTTGGGAAGGGGGCTTGACTAGAAGATTGGGCTGGTCTCTGGGGAGGGGACCTGCACTGCTAGGGACTAGGGACAGAGTGGCGGAGACTGCAGTGAACACTCTTTTTACATTTGAACGTGAAACAGGCACTGCACTACCTATTCAAAAATACATCCAACTATTTAAAAAATAGCCCCAATTTTAAAAGTCGATGGGCTCCAAGACCCTGTTCACTGGCTCCTGCTACTCTGAAGCCTCCTGCCCCGTCTGCATCTCCGAGACTTTTATTTCTGGTTGATGCTGGTCTGTCTCTGGGCCTTTGCATGCAGTTTCCTCTGCCGCCAGGATTGTTCATCACTTCCCGTCCTCACCTGGCCGAGTCTCCTTCCTCCCTGGCTCACACCTCTGTCTTCCAGAGAGTGGCCTTCTCTGATGCGCCCCCAGCCTGGGCTGGCTCTTGGACCATCGTGCAGTCTTCCTATTCACTTGCCTCGCTTCTTGGCTTGTAGGTCCGTGTGGGGCAGAACCCACTTCTGGCTTGTCCACAGCTGACCACAGCACCCACCACTGCATCTTACACCAGTAGGCACCACATCGGTATTTGGGGAATGGGTGAGATAGCAGGGGGAGAGGGTGTTCTCGGAATTCCAGAGAGGTAGGTGGGTGGGTGGGTGAGAGGGAGATCTAGGAGGGAGAGGGTATAAGTATAGGGTTAGCTGATTTGGGCTTCCCTGATAGCTCAGACAGTAAAGAATCTGCCTGCAATGCGGGAGACCCAGATTCGATCCCTGGATCAGGTAGATTCCCTGGAGAAGGGAATGGCCACCCACTCCAGTATTCTTGCCTGGAGAATCCCATGGACAGAGGAGCCCTGGCAGTCCCTGGGGTCGCGAAGAGTCGGACGCGACTGAGCAACTAACACATAGCTGATTTCCTTCCTTGTACAGCAGAAACTAACACAACATTGTAAAGCAAGTATATTCCAACAGAAAAATAAATTGCCAAAGCGAGGGCTGTTGCCATGGAGTTGGTAGGTGCCCCACCTGGGCCTTAAAGCAGGAGGATTTCCGCCCGACTGACAAGGTGCCTGTGCACCAAGCAGAGGGCATTCATTGCTGGGCGCAAAGCCCAGGCAGCCGAATTTCTCTCTCCCGCACCCGATTTGCCAGTTCCCAGGCTGAGCTGTGTGTGTTGGCCCAGATAACCTGCCCTCTCTGCGCCTCAGTTTACTAGCCCTTAGCTACATCCAGACGCAGGCGGGGGTCCGTCTGCAGTTCTAGGGGCGGGGCCTGCGGACCCCCAAGGGGAAGGCGTGCACACAGTCGGCGCTCGATAATTGCCGAGGGAACGGCTGAGGGCGCGGGGAAAGGGTTAAAGCCCGGTGCTTTTTAATTGTCAAATGACTGCGGGCGATTAGCGCTGGCAGCTTCCTCAATAATCGCTCTTCTCTGTACCTGCTGGGAGCTTAATTAAAAAACAAAGAGGCTCAATTTAAAGGCCATTACTATGCTAATGCGGCCGGGCAGGCGGTGATTAAGCGGCTGGGGCGGGCGGCGCGCGGCCGGGGCGGGGCGCGGGGCGATCAGTTACCCGCTAAACGGGCGGCCGGGCGGCGGAGCCGGAGCGCGGTGCGCGGTGGGGACCGGGGCCCTGACCAGCCCGCGGCGCCCGAGCGAGCGCGGAGCCCCGGGAGCGGAGGCGGCCTCCCGGAGCCTCTTCTTCCTCCCTAGCGAGAGGCCCGGGCTGAGCGGAGGGGATGAACGCCATCCACACCCCCGAGGGCCGCCTCCCCCAGTAAAAATCCCCTCTGACCTCCTTCCGATGCCCCCTTCCCGGTCGCTCCTTCCACCCACTTCTCAGGTCGCTCAAACCCTTCAGCCCCGGACCGGTTCTGCCCACGCCCTGTGGCCGTGTCCAGGCCCTGCAGAGTCCAGCCGGGCCGTTGGCTGAGAGCAGGTCTCTGGCTCCCAAACGCTGAGGCCTTAGCTCCCAGGAGGGCAGGGGTGGTTACTAGCCAGGCTCACCTGGCATGGAGCCCTCGCTGTACACAACCAGCTGGGTCAACCTAAGAAAGGGACTCCCGCCCCGAGGGGGGTCGGGAGGCACTGGGAGGCCCCTACGCAAGCAGCTCTGAGCACAGGGTGCCCTGGTTCCTGAAAGCGACAGTGGGAACAGATGCCAGGGTGTGGTTCGGAAACGACAGCAGGAGCGCACAGGTGTGTGTGTGAGACAGAGAGGAGTAGGAGGGGACTCGGCCCAGACCTCAGGAGACTGGGCAGTGAGGCTCTCCGTGACTGAACTAACAACAGTGTTCTCTCTGGCTGCATCAAGAGGAGTATAGGGTAGGGAAAAGGGGAGGAGATGGCTCTTCTTGCCCCTGGAGGCCTGTGCTGAGGATTGGGCTACTGGGTACCAGCTTGATTAAGGGCTGTTTTGATAAACTCAGACTTATGTCCAGAGTATAGAAAGTGCCATCAGAGCCTGGGAGTTTAAGTGGGAGAGGGAGGTGTCAGGGGAGGGGTCATAGTCTTTGAGAGAGAAGGAGAACCGTGGGATCTCAGCTGAAGCTGGACATTCGCACCCCCTCGTAGGACACCACAAGGCTGTCTTGACCCATGGTTTTGACCCTGAGCGGGTTTTCATTGGCCGCCTGGTAAAATCTGTGGTCATAAACTTTGTAAATTTTGTTGCTAACATTAAAAACCATCCTACCTGAGCCTGGGGGGAAATTTAACTTGGTAAATTAAGCAGTACAAAATACAACTGACGGCAGTGAAACAACCCGTGCTAAAAATATGTCACTGGCTACAAATTAACTGAAGAGTCTAACCCTGATACTCAGTAGGGTATTATACAAGCACAAAGCTGACAATGGAGCAAACCATTATTGAAATTTTTTCATGGGAAATAATTTATCTCAATGAAAATAATTTTAGTAAAATAAAAATGGAAATGGAAAAAGTTGTAAATTATTTAACTGCACTAGAAAGAAAATTGTTCAAAAAATTAAATTGCCTTAATGGAGTTTGTTCCGGAAAACACTTGCTCAAAGGAAGTTTATCAATGTTGTTATAACCCTAATTAAAATGCTGTGGTCTGTGTATAGAGAGTCCAAATCCTTGGGGTCCGAACGATGGGGCCAGACTGTCAGCGCGGCCAGCTGTGAGGCTCTCCACTGGTATCCGGGATTTCTCCTTCCGAGACCTCTTTTCCCCTGGAATACCCTGTCCCCCATTACACCAGGAGCTCACTGAGAGGAAGTGAAATCCCCATGGATTTCTCATCCCCTAGCATGGTGCTTGGTCGTGGTGGGTATTTGGTAAATGCTTACAGAATCAACTGGCTTCCCTTGTGGCTCAGCTGGTAAAGAATCCGCCTGCAATGTGGGAGACCTGGGTTCAATCCCTGGGTTGGGAAGATCCCCTGGAGAAGGGAACGGCTACCCTCTCCAGTATTCTGGCCTGGAGAATTCCATGGACTGTATAGTCCATGGGGTTGCAAAGAGTCAGACACAATTGAGAGACTTTAACTACAGAATCAACAAGCTTTACAGTAAAGCCTTAAAAGGCAGTTTCTGCTTTCAAGAGGAGGAATCGTGACATAGGATTTGGCACAGAGTGAGTGCCTGAGTATGTGTTGGATGGATGGATGTGTGTGTATAGTTGGATGGATGGGAAATGGGCAGATAGCCCAGCAGGTGGATGGATGGGTGCATGTACGCATGGGTGCACGGATGTGTGTGGGTGGACAGACGGATGGATGGATGGATGGATGGTTGAGAGGGTGGTTGGGTCGGGGATGGGTGGATAGATGGATAACTGGCTGAGAGGCTATGTGAGTGGGTGGGTGGATGGCTAGATACAAGGACGAGTAGATGGAAACAAAAGAAACCTGACCTCTCTCTTCTTTAGCCCAGCATTTAAGGCCTCTGGTTTGAGCCTTCTGCTTTTTCACCTACGCTGCAACCTTTCTGACCCACTGTCTCCCTAACCTTGAAAACGGTCTCCATGTTCTTCTTGCCTTTGCTTATATTCAACTGCTCCATCTCAGAATGGCCTCTCTGCTCCTCTGCCACTGCCTACACAGAGCCCAGACTCTGGAATTAGACACAGTCCTGTTGCCATCCCAGCCTGCACTTGCCCCATTCAGTCTTTTGCACTCTTTGTAACGCCCTTTTCCAGGAAGACAACCCCCCCGGTTCTGTCCCCCACCCCGCTGACCTTACACCTCCTCAGGCCCTGTCCTGGATCACTCAGCCCTTCCCAGGCACGCAGCCTTGAGCCCGGCCTGTTCTGGCCACACGGGACCCTGGAGAGAAATCCAAAGACCTCTCCATCCCATGGGGTGGGCTTTCTCATCTTGCACCTGTGTTGGTGGCCCTCTGGACCTTCGGCTCCCCCAGGCCCAGCCTAGGTCACAGGCCCACAGCTCTGAGCTGATGGAGCAAGTGCAGTGGCGGGCAGGGAGGATGAGGCTGAGGCAAGAGAGGGCCTTGAGCACAGGGAGGTCCAGGCATCAAGCAGGGAGCCCATTGTCCCAGCTTTGAACCCAGTTCTGCCAGTTCTGAGAGGTGGTGGTACCCTCTCCAAGCACCACTTTCCTCTCTTGTGAAAAGAGTGGCAGAGCCTGTGTCTAAGGGGTCTTATGGGGGAGGAGTCTGCGTGCAAATAAGGCCCAGGGCCTAGGATGTAGGAAAACACTTAATAAATCTTAGCAAGAAATAATAACAATAATGGCTGCTGGATTTGACAGCCAGGAGCTGGTGACTCAGTGAGAATGGGGTAAGGCAATATGGGATCAGCTCAGAGGGGTTGATGAGCAGGTGGAGGGTAAGCCATTTGGCCTGGTTCATAGTAGGTACTCAGTGAATGTTAGGTGGATGGGTAAATAAATGAGCCATCAGATGAATGGGACTTGCCAGTGAAGGGCAGACAAGGGAGGAAAGAGCATCAAGCCAAAGGCCTGGCCTGGAGCGCGCAGACCTCTGGCGCACTAGGCGCTGGCTGGAGGGCAAGCACGTGGAGGGTGGAGGGGCATGGTCAGAAGGACACGATGCTTCACCTTCCACCTGCCCTGTACCATCGACAGGTCTGGTCCCCAGAGAAGCCCCAGTGTCCCCAAATGGAAAACAATTCCTGGGGCTTGCCCCTAGTCCCCCAGGGGTCAAAGCCCCAGAAGTGAGAAACTAGTCATCAGGTGCTGAGAGTGTATGTGTGTGTCTATACTGGGAGCTCCCATATGGCACCTCCAGCCCGGATCTCTGTCTGAAGTCTAGATTCATATGGGCTGCTGCCCTCTGGACACGTCCACATGACGATCAGAAGGCAGCTCGGGGGTAACAGGTCCAGAACTGCACTCCTGATGCTGCCCTCCCCTACCCTGCCTCAGTCTCCATTTCATTTAGTGGCAACTCCATCCTTCTGGTTGCTCAGGCCCCCTGATCTTGGACTCACCGACACCTCTATCCTTTCTCTCACATCCTCTCGTGTCCCTGTCTCCCTTCAAAATGCATCCCAGCGAGGGCAATTTCTCAGAAACTTCCCTGGTCTCAGCCAACACCATCTTTTGCCTGGATTATTGCGATGAACTCCCAAAGCATCTCTGGGCCCCCACACAGCTGTCTGAGGAACCTGGTTAAAATGCAAATCAGATCACAACCCCTCTCTGCTCAAGACCCTCTCTCCAAAACACCAGGTGACTTGCTCTCCCCACCCCCCCCAACCCCACCAGTGCTTCTGCACCTCCTAACTCTTGCCCTGTTGATCACCTGTCCAGCCACATCATCTCCTTGCCTTCTGTCCAACACCTCAGGTACAGGTATAACACTCAGGCCTCAGGACCTTTGCACTTGCTGTGCCCTCTGCTGGGAATTCCCCCAGATATGTCAGGAAGGCCTGAGACTGTTCTTGCTAACCCCGCTGGCCACTGCCTTCGCTTTTCTTTGCTTCATCGTGATTCATCATTGTCACTATTTGTTATACTCTGCTAGAGATGTATCTCCTGTCTGTCCGCTCACTCTTTAAATTGGAAGCTGGGGGCGGGGTGGGGGAGGTGGATGGTTGGGAGAGACCATCACTTTGACTCACTGCACTACCCCAGCCTCCAGACAGTGCCTGGCACGTAGTAGGTGCCAAACGAATGTGTGTGGAGCCACCGAATGTGTGCCGGCCCGGCCTGGCTGGCCCTCGGATGGTACCCCAGGCTCCCAGCTGGACCCATCCCTCCCTGCCCCTGGCCCCTGACCCCCAGTCCCGGGCTGCGGGCTCCCAACAGCGCCCCGGGCCGGGATCAAAGGGCCGTGGAGCCGTCGGCCCCGCACAGCTGGGTCTGTGCGCCCGCAGGAAGCGCCGGGGCAGCCCTCGCGGCAGGCCCGGCCCCGGCGCGGCGAGGCTGCGGAGAGGCCCGCGCGCCGCCGCCGCTGCCGCCGCCGGTCCCAGCTCCCGGCCCCGCCAAGCATTCCAGCCGCGTGATTGACGCGCGCACCGGGGCCCCCGCCTGCGGCTCCCGCCGCCGCCCGCCTGGCTCGCCGCCGCCGCCGCCGCATCAAAGCAGATGTTTGCAGCTGGTTTGAGTTGGATCCCCATCAACAGGCCCCTTTTTGTCTCAAAATAAAAAACAGCTACGCCCGGAATGATAAGGACGCAGCAGGCACGTGGGGGAGATGTCAACAAGTCGGGGAGGGAGGCGGTCAGGCAACTCCTTCTGCCTGCTCTCACCCCATCAGCTCCTCCGAGGGCCAGGCAGCCGCCAGTAGCTGCAGCCCGGCCCCCGAGAGTGTCCAGGGTCTTGTCCCCTCTGCCCCTATGAACACCAGCTCACCCCTGACGGACACCACAGTCCCAGGAGCCATTCTGACAGGAGTCACCTACTGAGCACTCAGCACCTGGGGCCTGTCCTGGTGCTCTGTGGCGGGTCCAACCTGGGGTCCTCCACCAGCCTGTAGAGGTGTGGCACAGAGGAGTCAACACGGGGTCATGATGACCTGTGAGGCAGGGGCTGTGATCCCAGTTTTCAAACTGGAAAACAGGTTGAGACAGGAGAGGTGACGAGCCCCAGGGTCAGGCAGAACTGGGACTGAGACTCTTCAGACGGTTCCTTCTGCCTGTAGGACCGGGTTCTTTTAACTGTCGTTTCACCTTTTCCCGGAAGTCCCCAGCTCTCCTCCGGATTGGCTAGCGTGCCTTTCTATGCCCCGCTCCCAGCCTGCTGAGTGTACCTCATCAAAGCACATGTCGCATTCTACCAGCTCCCACCGGTGGAGATTTGGTCTGACTCTGTTCCCCAAGCGTCTTGCACAAGCCTGGCACAGTCAGCCTGCTTGGGTGTGTGCTGGGTGAATCCATGAAGGTGGGGACAGAGGGGCTTCAGTTCCAAGCGCCAAGCCTTGTGGTCCCTGGGGAGGGACTGCTTCCAGGGACTGTAGGACTTGGGCCTGGAGAGGCCCTAAGGCAGTGGTCTCTGACCTTTTTGGCAGCAGAAACCGGTTTCATGGAAGACAGTTCTTCCGCAGATTGAGGCAGGGGTTGGCGGGGGAAGGTCTCAGGATGACTAAAGTGCTCTACATGTATTGTGTGCTTTATTTGTAGTATTACTACATCAGCTCCACCTGAGATCATCAGGCACTAGATCCCGGAGGCTGGGGACCCCTGCTGTAAGGGAAACCAGGTTCAAAAGCTGCCTGATCCCCAGTGTGACCCTGGGTGAGGATCTCATAGAAGCACATACCTCAGGGAGAACTCAGACCCAACCATGTGATGGGGGCTTCAGACTGAAGTTGAAGGGCAGAAGAGGTTCCAGAGCTGCCTTGGGTACCACATGAGACATAGACTGGGGAGAGAGAGGGCACACACACCTCCTGAGACACCCCCTAGGCTTAGCCCTCTCACATCACCACGTAATGGAGGGATTAACACCCCCATTTTACAGAAGAGGAAACTGAGGCTCAAAGATGGAACGTAAATGACTCAAGGCCACATAACTGGTGTTGGAGTCATGGGAATCCACACCTCTGAGGACAAGGCTGAGGATTGGGGGTGAGGGGTTAAAAGGAACCTTGAATGAGCAGGAGAAGGATGAGACACAGGACAGAGGGTCCAGTTGGCCCAGCTTGAGTCAGGTGTCCAGGCCTGGCCCAGTCACTTGAAGGTCAGAGAAGTCATTTTATACCGATAGGGCTCTCCCTGTGTACCATGCGTGAAGGTGCCATGCAGCGTAGGAGGTGTTACTGCAAGACTCCCAGCCTAACGGGAGGCACGTGGCGAACTTTGTTAATAAAAAATTGGGACACTGAACTCCACGGTGTGTGGTTGTGAAGGGGGCACACGAGGGCAAGTTCAACTTCTCTTGTTAGCTGGTAGTGTTCTCAGACTCCCCCAAAAGCAGAGTGTCCAATATTCTCTTGTCCTTCTGTTATTCCCTTGAAATGACTGCCCATTTCATTTCTCCCAGGGTTATTCATTCATTCGATAAATAGTCACTAACCACCAACTCAATACCAGAGCAAAGGGTAGGGGATTGAATTAATTCCTTCTTTCTAAGACAGTGGGGAGTTCAGACACACAGATATCTGGATCTGGAGGCATCAGGGAAGGCTTCAGAGAGGAGGTGATGCTTTGAATTGTGTCTTGAAGGCTGAAGATAAGTTCAACAAGAAAAAAAGGGAAGGGTTTGAGAAAACAGGTCGTAGAGTCAGATGGAATTTTAGGTGCTAAGGAGGCCAGAAGGGACTTGGGTTCAGGGAACAATGAGAAGCGTGGCAGCTAGAGCAGAGCACCGAAGGCCAGGTGTGGCAGGGTAGAGTGGGGCCTTGAATGCCATGGTTAGATCTTTGCGCTTCTCCTAAAACTGTTGGGAGCTCTTGGACTGAGAACCCAGTGAAGAGCTACATAAACTGTAAAGTGCAGTGACACGAGTCCGGGAATGGCCGCACGGTGAGGAGGCAGAGGAGAGTGAACTGTGCTGGAAAGGCTTGGATAGACGATGACAGTGATCGTGATCTGCACTCATCAAGCCTTTCTCTGCCCAGCTGTGACCCCACTGGACAAATGGGGTCACTGAGGCTCAGAGAGGAGAAGGGACTTGTGTGGGATTCCAGTGTGAGGAAATGACAGAACCAGGATTCCTAGCCTAGTACATGCTGTGTGGCCTCCAAGAGCTGGGGATGAAGACCCATGAGGAGAGGCTGGAGGGGCCCTGGGACATTAGGAAACCAGTTTTATGAGAGGTAAAAGAATCACCTGTGTTGCATGCATCTCTGCAGGTATCAGTGGTTTGAAAGTGTTCGTCGCTCAGTTGTGTCTGATTCTTTGTGACTCTAGGGACCATAGCCTGTCAGGCTCCTCTGTCCATGAGATTCTCTAGGCAAGAATATTGAAGTGGGTTGTCGTTCCCTTCTCCAGGGGATCTTCCTGACCCAGGGATCAAACCCCAGTCTCCTGCATTGCAGGCAGATTCTTTACCGTCTGAGCCATCTCAATGGTTTAAGAGAAATTAACAAATCAGATTTGTAACCTGTGTTCACATGCTCCCGAAAAAACTGGTTTTTTGAGTTTTGTTTATTAGCTTTATGACTTTAATACATTGAGAATTAAACAAACCCATGAAAGCTCAGAGGAGATGGAGATGTGTTGTCCTAGCCTGGCACACTTTAAGGGAAGGATATCCTGAAAAGAGGAATTTCTTACTCTGCAATTACAGATGATCCTGGGGGAAGGGGGTGTATTTGCTGCAGGGGGAGATATTCAGTTTGGTTCAAGGAAAACCCACCCAGCCACCTTGCCTGGACAATCTCATGGACAGAGAAGCCTGGAGGGCTACAGTCTATATGGTAGCACAGGGTCAGACACAACTGAAGTGACTTAGCATACACACGTGCACACACCCAGCCACACCTACTAGGTGCTGGGCTTACGTCAAGTGATAAAAACTTGGAGTGTTCCGAGCCTTGAGGGCAGACAGACGTGGGCATGGCAAAGGGCCAGGGTAATTGATGAACAGAAACATTTGGATACACAGAGCAAAGAGGGAGTATATGGCAATGCTGCCATGTGACTTTGAACCTGCCCTCTGCACCTTCCTGTGCTCATCTGTGAAACAGAGATGGAAACAGTGTCTTCCTTTTAGGGTTCTGTGAAGACTTAATGGGGTGATGCAGCTAGATGTTAATTGAGATCAATGATACTAATGAGACAGCCAGAGAATGAGCCAGGAGCGCTCTCTCCAGCCTCCAGACAGAAGCTGGAAGGATGGATCCAGAGCCCAGGATGGAGATGAGAGGGAGCATGGTTAGCATCTGGGTCAGGAAGCCTGTGCCCAGGAACTCCTGGGAGATCCCAGCAAGGATAATCCAGGAGAGCATGTTGGACTCGCACAGAACAGGAGAAAGGCAGACACCAGCAGTTGTGAAATGCCTTTTAATGCCAGCAGAGGGCTGAGAACTTTACATGGGTTTAGCCCTCCCAGCAACCCCATGGGTGGGTACCATCATTCCCATTTTACAGATGAAGAAACTGAGGCTCAAAGAGGTTAAAGTGTCTTGACTAAAGTCACACAGGGAAAAGTTATGGAGACAGGAGGGAACACCAAGCTGCCCGGTTCAGCACCCGCACCTCCCCACACAGGTCCCCTCCCAGGGGACCCTGTCTCTACAGGGCAGGTGGGTGGGGCTCCCACAGACCAGCTTGCCCTGCCTCACAGGCTAAACGACACTCTATTGGCTGATTCAGTAGTCATTCAGCAAACATTCACTGCTCACCTTTAGTGTGTGTGGGGACTTGGGCTCAGTGCTTAAGACACAGGTGGCCCTGGGAAGGTGTACCTGGAAATACATGAAGTGTGTCTGCGACTGGAAAGGAGGAGGGGGCTTTGGGAGGAAGGGATGCCCAAGCTAAATCCTTCCAAATTAGCAGGTGTTTGCCAGGCAAAGGTTGGGAGTGGGGGGAATGGCCTTCTCGGTTGTGGGGACAGTGTGTGGAAAGGATAGTGCTTTATGTGGAAAACGGGGAAGAGGGTTGTGTGGGTTGGTAGCAAGTGATGTGGCCACAAGTTTTTCACGAGTCTTTGTCTAGCTTTGGAGCTTCTGGATTGGGGAAGGGGCCAGGGCAGGCAGATTGGCACCAAGAGGGCACAACCGTTAGAGGGGAAGCCACAGGTAACTCTGCCTTGGCCAGAGCTTCGGAGCCACCCCACAGCGCCCTCCATCCCTGACCCCAGGACCTGCTGCATCCAGGCTTCCCAGCCCCAGTGTGAGAAGCAGAAGCACACCCATCTGGAGTCCCCAGCCCAGTGCTCTTACAGAGGAGGGAAGTGAGTGAGGTTCAGACTCGCCCAAGGTCCCAGAGCTGGGAGGGACGGAGAGCGAGTCCAGGGCTCCAAACCCAGGGCCCTTGTTGCTTTCCCGGGCCCTCATGCCAGGCTTTGGGGCGGGAGGGGAAGGGAGGCGGGGAGGCACCAAGCTTTTCAGCCCTAGCCATTCTGCATCTCCAGTCAATATTTGCAGCTTCCAGGCAGTGTTCACAGAGAGGCTTCCCCAGCCCCCGCTTCACTCCCTTTGTGCTCACAGCTTTAACCTGACAAGTCAGTGCATTTTCACACTGAGAACCCAGCAGCGTTGTTGAGCCCATTATACAGATAAGCGAGCTTAGAGGGAAGAAATTACTTACAAGCCAGCAAGCGGCAGAAACAGGCATTGAACCTGAGTCCATCTGATTCCATTGCCACCCGCCTCTGCTTGGGGCTGCTTCTCAATGGCTGGTTCCACTGGTCCTGTGTGATGGGAGGGATTCAGGGAGGGAGTAGGGGCTCACAGAAAGGAGGGGCTCCCACTGGCGCCTGAGCCCCTTCCACACATGCTGTTTGTAGCTCTCACCCTGGCGTGGTAGACAAAGGCAGCCCCATAATTGGGAGCAAGTATTTCATGCATCCCCCCCGATGTTTTATTGGGTGGAAAGATGCTTGGAGACCAAACGGATGGCCCATTCCGTTTATAAAGTGTGCACGGTTTGTTTTATTTCCCGAGTTTTTGCAATCTAGATAACAGATGATGCCCCGAGTGGCTGGCGCTGCCTCCGTAATGGCGGCACCGAGCCTTTGGAGAAGTATTAATAATAGATTGTGTTGATGAGTTTGGAGAAAGTAGCAATCGACCCCCTGCTGCCAAGGCATTAGCGCGGCTGTTCTGAACGAAGCCTGCATGGTGGCAGCGCCTGCAAATGCAGGTCACCCCCCACCACCGCCGCCACCCCCTCCCCTAGACTCAGAGGGCTTCTTCTCTGGGAACCACCAAAGGCGTGCCAACCTGGCCCGGGGCCCCAGCCCTTCCAGGTGGACCCAGAGATGCCCCAGCACTTATCTGCCCATGGGCCACAGGGACCAGGCTGCAGCCCTTCATGGGGCCTCTAGGTCAGGAGGTAGAGCGTGGGGAGGAGGACAGACAGGCAGTGAGAGGGGCAAGGCAGAAGTGTCCCCCATGTCAGAGCAGCAGGTTCTGCGAACCTGGCTTCTTCCCTAGCCCCTTGGCAGAACCCGAGGGCCAGCCCGGTTCCTAGGGGCCTCTGCTTAGGGCGCCATGGGCAGTTGGGTGGGTTGCACCCTGAACAAAGGTCTCCAGCCAGAGGGCCAAATTGGAGCTGACTTCGGCTCACACTCCCCTGGTGAAGCCCTGTGCTGTGTGGGCCAGTAGGGTCCTGCCTGCCTGAGCCAAGCCTTTACTTTCAGACTTTGCAGACACTGAGGCCTCCTGGTGGATCAGGTGGACCTCCGTGGAACTAGGAGCTGACAGGGTCACGTGCCATCACTCTGATGCGGGACTCATTCATTGAGTTAAATGCTCAGTCCCCTTGAGTCCTGACAACAGCAGCCTTTGAGGAAAGTCCTGTTGACATCCCTGTTTCACAGTAGAGGGAACTAAGGCCTGAGGTGAGCATAGAGGAGGCCACCTCCCCCAGACTGGGGCATCAAAGAAGGCTTCCCAGAGGAGGTGGTGTTGGAGTTGGGCATTGCAGGATGAGTAGGAGCCTGCTGGATAGACTAGAGGTGGCTGGCAGGGGTTGCTGGGGTCTCCCCAGTTTGAGTGCCCTGGCCAGTGCCAGGGCAGCAGGCAGAGCTGGGATTGGCCTTGCCCACTGCGTCCCACCCGCTCACCGTGGGTGGTGTGGATGGCAGCCCCGGGAAGGGAGGCAGGCCGAGAGCCTTGCGTTTATGGCCGTTTCTGTTCCAGAACAGATTAGTAGAGAATTGCAGCTGTAATCTGTGCCTGTGATGGCGGGCCATAAAGAGGGATGGGATGCGCGCAGTGCTCCCAAGGTGGCGCCCGCAGACGTGGCCCGGGGACGCGGGGAATGAAAAATGGTTTTAATTCCCTCCCAGCAGCAATAATTTGATTCTTCATAAATTTTTCCATCAAAGTGTTGTTGAGGCTGAGTTCCCACAGAGCAGGGCACGTGACAGGGATGGGGAGCCGAGAGGAGCGGTCAGTAGGTGCAGGCCAGGGCAGGGCCCTGCTCAGACCCTTGTGCTCACTCACCAGAGTCGCGAAGACCCACCCACCCCACCCCAAGCATTGTCTCCCGAGATGAAAGATGGATCCTCTTTGTCACGGAGGGACAGTATCAGACCCCGGACATTTACTCCCCACGTGACCCTGAGCACATGCCTGCCTCCCAGCACCTCAGTTTTCTTATCTCTAAAATGGGATTAATATTTCCTGCCTTGTAGGGTTGTTGCAAGGATGAAATGCACTTCTGTACACAGAGTGCTTGGAAGAGCGGCTGATACTGCACACGTGTTCTGTGACTATGTGTTCACGGGGGAGATTCCTAGGCTAAAATGAGAAATAAACAGGTGTGGTCAAGGCAAGGGCCAGAGGAAGAGCATGCCAGAGGGCCATGGTGATGGTGCCCTGGAGGGCTTCAGGCAGCAGCCTCCGGGAGTAGAGGGGTAAGAGGGGAGGCAGGACTGTGAAGGGCCTGAAGGCCAAACTCAGAAACTTGGAGGTTCTCCTGAGGGCACGAGGGAGCCGTGGATGAGTCTGGGGCAGGGAGGCAGCGTGATCACGTGTGTGCTTTGGACAGACCCCTCTGTTTCTCATCCTGGAGGGTGAGTCAAGGGTTGGAGAGGCAGTAAACCAGCGAGGATGCTGGGGCCCCTCCGGCAGGAGGGGAGGGAGCCAGGCTGGGTGATGGATTGGGCAAGGATGGGGATCACTTGGATGTGGGGGAGAGGCAGGGCCAGGGAGGAGGAGCACAGATGCTGGAGGGCCGGGGGATGGGACCTATGGGGTGCCAGTCCTTCCGCTCAGGGCAGGGCCCACCTGGCTCTCAGGGAAGGTGGAGACTGGCCCTGCACTCTGCCCTCTAGTGGTCGCTGTGCCTCTGAGCAGGCAGGCTCTTGAGCTGACATCTCTGGGCAGCATGCCCAGTGCCCATCTTGGGGTCGTCAGGGGCCCTGCCAGCCAAGGGGTAGGGCTCCCACTGTCTGGCTCTGTGCCCAGGGAGGGCCTCTCCCACTTGGGCCGGGTGGCTCCGGGTGGCAGGAGGAAGAGGTGCTCTGTGGGCAGTGCCTCTGGGAGGGACCCCTGAGCCCAGCCAATATGCCCCGCTTCTGTGCACCCACAGGCTCTTTGCGGCCAAGTGCAGCGGCTGCATGGAGAAGATCGCCCCCACTGAGTTCGTGATGCGGGCGCTGGAGTGCGTGTACCACCTGGGCTGTTTCTGCTGCTGCGTGTGTGAACGGCAGCTACGCAAAGGCGACGAGTTTGTGCTCAAGGAGGGCCAGCTGCTGTGCAAGGGTGACTACGAGAAGGAGAAGGATCTGCTCAGCTCCGTGAGCCCCGACGAATCCGACTCCGGTGAGCTGCGGCTGGAGCCGGGTGGGGGGCTTGGCACCCATGCCGCAGAGGGTCGCCCTGCAGGAGAAACCCACTCCTGACCCTGGGACCCGTACCCCACACAGACACTGCACCCACACCCACAGCCAGTGCACACAGGCACGGAGGTGTTCACATGCGGGGTGCACACAGACACGTGTGCATGGCCCCACAGGCCCACAAACGCACCTGGACACGATCACGCACAGGGATAGGTGCATGTGGTTGTACGTGCACACACACAAGCACATAAGATGTGTGTGTGGATACCTACGCCCAGGAATGTAAAAACATGGACACATGTCCACTAGACATGTGCTCACATGCCCAAGCACACCAAAGCCCACACCCATGTAAACACACATGTGTACACATGCCCTAGCACACTCGTGCAGTAAGTCTGGCTACACGTTTATCCATGTGCTCACAGGTACTGTACTTTGCACACACATGAATGCATGCCCCCTGCTCTCTGGCCCAGCAGTCCCCCTTTCCCTTGCTGTGACCCCACCGCAGCCCCACCTCACAGGGGTCTCTCCCAGCATCGAGTCTACAGGCATCTGATACGACGCATCCTGTCTCCATCACGCCCCCCCAAGTCTTCAGCAGTGGGCGGACTGGGGTCCTCGGTAGTGGAGGGAAAGCCTCCATTTCCTGGGGTGAAGGCTCCTCTCCACCCTGCTCCAGCCTCCCAAAGACTGCCAGTTTGGAGCGCTCCTGGCAGGAGGGGCAGGGCCAACCAGGGACAAGTTCTTAAGGAGGAGAAAGTCAGGAAGCAGGCTGGCACCTGGTCATTCCTGGGGGCGGCAAAGACAGCCTGGAGCAGGGGGCGTGGGGAGGAGGTGCCCTGGTCTGCCAGGCCCTTGTGGGGAACCTGGAGCCCATGGTCAGAGGACCTGCCCACACAAAGGAGCCGTGTCCCTGCCAGAGCCCTTGAAGGGGGGCATGAGCTGCCCATGCATCTGTCCCTCTGCCCACCCCTGGGCAGGGCACCGTGGTGGCCAGGCTGCCTGGGCTCCTGAGGGAGAGCGGGGACCAGCCAGGTGCCATTGGCACATTCCTGCCAGGCCTAGGAAGGGGGTCTCAGAGGGAGGCCCTCCTCCGCAGGGACTTGTGCTCAGAGGAAGATGGGCTGGGGGCAGCAGGAGGCATGGGGGTGGGGGAGGCTCTGCTGTCTGTTTGGGGCCCGCATCTCTGAGACCCATAACTCGGGCATGCAAGTGGGTGTGGGGTCGCTGGGTGAAGACGCATGCTTCTGCATTCAAGGGTGTGTGTGTGTGTGTCCAGACGTGTGCATGCCTGTATGTCCCTGCTTCAGAGCATGCACCTGTGTGTATGTGTGTGTGAGTGCATGTTTTGCTTGTCAATCCTTAGTCCCTGGAAGCTCCTTAGAGCCTCCTCTCTGGGCCCTGATGCCTGGCTGATGCTGGGCTAGTGCCATGGGAACTGGTTTTCCTGAAAGCCAGCATTCTGGGCTGGGGTCCCCCAGGGCCTGGAGGCCACAGGCCAAGGTGGGGCCCAGGCAGGTTGGGTCAGGGGAAGCTCAGGGCCAGACTGAGCACAGCTGCCAGCTCCTCTCATCAGGAGGGCTGTGGGCCTGATGGCAGATGGGCTGCCTGTGAGCGTCAGCGTAGCTGTGCTCCCTTCCGTGTGCCAGCCACACATGTGTGTGCCATACGTGTGCACCTGCGCATTTCTGCAGTGCCCGAACCTGTCCCCATGTGGGCCTGTCTCTCTGCCCTTCTGAACGTGAGTGCATCTGAGTGGGCAGCGTGTGTCCGTGCCTGCTCACCAGGGTGCCCTCCTCTGCCTGTCTGGTCAGCAGGGCAGGTCTGGTGGCTTTGGTTCAGGTCTCCCCAGGGGGCTGAGATAAGGGCGCGAGGACCGTTTGCTGAGGAAGGGAACACACCGGGCTGGGTGGGGCAGTGGGTGGACAGGAGGTGAGAGGTGAGACGAGGCGGGGCCTGTGGCCCAGGGAAGGGGGCAGTCTCTACCCTGAGGGCCCTGGGGAGTCGTGCTGGGTGATGGCAGGAGGTGACGGGACCCCAGCAGCAGCGGGTTCCTGAGCATACGGGCTGATCCGCTGCATCGCGTCCCCCACAGTGAAGAGCGAGGATGAGGATGGGGACATGAAGCCGGCCAAGGGACAGGGCAACCAGAGCAAGGGCAGTGGGGACGACGGGAAGGACCCGCGGAGGCCTAAGCGGCCCCGGACCATCCTCACGACGCAGCAGCGCAGAGCCTTCAAGGCCTCCTTCGAGGTCTCCTCCAAGCCCTGCCGGAAGGTGAGGGGCGGCTGGGGTGGGGCGGGGGCTGACACCCCCACACCCGCTGCCTTTCCAGACTCCTGCGGGGACCTGGGCATCCCTGCACCTCCCCGCCCAACCCCCCGGACCTGCCACCTTCGGCGCCTGCCCACCCCCGGGCCTGACCCTTCTCCCTCTCTGGGCAGGTCCGAGAGACGCTGGCGGCGGAGACGGGCCTCAGCGTGCGTGTGGTCCAGGTCTGGTTTCAGAACCAAAGAGCAAAGGTGAGCACCGGCCACCAGCCACCCTGCTGGGCAAGGGAGAGGGTGGGCAGGCGGGAGACCGGGGGCCTGATGAGGGTGGGGCGGGAGTGCCTGGGGGCCGAGGCGGGGCTGGCATGCACCGTATCTCCTGCAGATGAAGAAGTTGGCACGGCGGCATCAGCAGCAACAGGAGCAGCAGAACTCCCAGCGGCTGGGCCAAGGTGAGCCAAGGGCCCAGCGCGGGGCTCAGTCTGTCACGAGACTCCCAGGAAATTTCTCCCGCCCCGGGGGTCAGATCTCAGGGAGCCAGTGCCTGGGAACCTGCTGAGATCCACGGACAGGCAGTGGGGACCACGGGACACAGGAGGAGGAGAAATGGCAGGGGAGGCAGCCCGGAGCGGGGACAGAATTTCCACATTCACCCTCTCTCTGCGCCAGGCACGGTCCTCACCATTCAACAGCTTCCGTCTCACTTAACTCACAGATCCCTAAGAGGAGGGGCATTGTTATCGCCCATCTCACAGATGAGGAGACTGAGGCTCAGAAGACTAAGGGACTCGCGGGGATCACTCAGCTAGTAAGGGGCAAAGCTAGGCTTTGGCCCTGAGTGTAGGGCTCCTGCGTACGTGCTCAGTTACTCAGTCGTGTCTGACTCAGCAACTGCATGGACTGTAGCCCTCCAGACTCCTCTATCCATGGGATTCTCCAGACAAGAATACTGGAGTGGGTTGCCATGCCCTCCTCCAGGGGATCTTCCCAACCCAGGGATCGAACCTGAGTCTCTTACTGTCTCCTGCATTGGCAGGCAGTTTCTTTACCACTGGACCACCAGGGAAGTTCCTGTTGGGCTCCTAAACCTGTGCTTTTAACACGACCACACACCCTCTT
The DNA here is from genome assembly GCF_032452875.1 of Bos javanicus. NCBI lineage: Eukaryota > Metazoa > Chordata > Mammalia > Artiodactyla > Bovidae > Bos > Bos javanicus. The sequence continues at coordinate 97,224,268 of NC_083878.1, forward strand.
GCCCATGTAGAATTCAGCAGAAGTCTCCAGAGAAATTTCCAGAGAAAGTCTTCAGGGTATTGAGAGTCCAGGGTGGACTAAGCTTTGCCCAAATGCTGTTTCCACATCTTGGACTGGGGCTGGCCTCCCGGACCCCAGCGGGACCCCATTGGAGCCTTCTAGGCCTTGGAGGGGGGCCCAAGTGTTTCCCGAGACTGCTGGACTGGGGTGGGGGCTGCCGCTGTCCGCTCCCATGGGAGACGAGTGCCCTGAGGCAGATGCCAAGGCACTGATGGGCAGCTCAGGACTCTGAGGCCAGACCAGTGTCCCAGGCTGGACCCGGGGCTTCGGGCTATGTGTGGCCTCAGAGCCCAGCTCTTCCTGTCCTGTCCCCTGCCCCCTCTCCTGAGACAGCCCAGCCTTTGGGGGCTGCTGCCATGGCCACGGGCATCTCAGCCTGCCCCTACGCTCTGTCTTGCTCTCCGGGGTTCCCAGCTGCCCCCTGGACGCAGTCTCCCCAAGAACTTTCCAGGTCCCCTTGAGCTCATCATAGCCCACACTGTACTTCATGCCATTGTCCCCAGGCCACACGCATACAACACCCCCTGCTGCTCCCCAACGCCCCCCTCCACCCACCCAGTACCCACACCAGAAACCTGGGCGTCACCTCTGACCTGTCCTGTTCCACAAGCACTGCATCTGCTAAGTCACCCAGTCGGTCGGTGATTTCTTCTCCCAGGTCCCTCATGCCCCTCTCAGACTTTCCTGCATTTACCTTAATGGGGACCCAAGCCCCTCACCCCACCTGTCTCCTCTTGATGGGCCCTGCCTCTGTCCTCCACCCTCTCAGCCTTTCTCCACAGTCCCTCCACAGCCAAGACCCTCCACTGGCTTCCTACAGCCTCAGGGGACACCCTGCCCCCCACTCAGCTCGGGTCCCCAGGGAACCATCTCTCTCCCCAGGCATGACCTTCTCTTGCCCTCATGTCCAGCCCTGTGGACTGGGCTCCCTGCTCCCACCGGGCAGTTTCTCCCTTCTCTGCCTTTGCTACCCTTCAGCCTGGCATCCTGCCCCTGGCTAGGCTGGTTGAACTCTCTGCTGGTTCTTGAAGTTACATGGAGGTGGAAGGCCCCTTCCTCCAGGAAGCCCTCCTTCCCTGAGCCTTGCTGGCCCAGGTGCAGGCTCCACCTTGGCGCTGCGGGTGCAGGGCACTCAGTGCACCCCCGTGTCATGAGTCATTACTGGCTGTTGCCGGAAGCCTCTGACTTTGGATAAACTAGTTCTTCTAGAGGCGCTGGAGTGTGTGTGTCTGGGGCAGGTTGGTGAAGTCAGGTCAGATATGGAGGCTCAGCGACCCTGGAAGCTCATGGGCAACCTCAGCAGGGGGAGGGGCTGGGAAGGAGGAGGTCAAAGGGACGGCAGCGGGCAGCCTGGACTGGGTAGCAGGGTGGGGGTCGTGTGGGATGGGAAGCCATGGGGGACTCCTGGGATACATCTGTGAGGTCCCCTCTAGGCCAGGACAGCCCCGGGCGGTTAGTGAGGGCGTGGTCTCTCCCCAGAGGTCCTGTCCAGTCGCATGGAGGGCATGATGGCCTCCTACACGCCGCTGGCCCCGCCACAGCAGCAGATCGTGGCCATGGAGCAGAGTCCCTACGGCAGCAGCGACCCCTTCCAGCAGGGCCTCACGCCACCCCAAATGCCAGGTGACCACATGAACCCCTATGGTAAGCTGCCCCACCCCTCATGGCCCAGCACCGCCCCTGCCCCCCCAGCCTGACCTGGCAGGCCCTTCCAAATCAGCCCACCTGCCTCCTCCTGTCAGGAAGGGGGTACCCTGGAAACCCCCACCCGCAGCCCCCCAAACCCCCGCCAGCTGGCAGTCATCCTTTCCCTCCCTTACCTCCAGCCACACGGCCTGTAGGGCCAGTGGGGCCCCCAGAAGCCCCCTGCCTGGAACCCCCGGTGCTGACGCCCACCCCCTCTGCCTGCCGCCCCTCCCCCACCTCCAGGCAACGACTCCATCTTCCACGACATCGACAGCGATACCTCCTTAACCAGCCTCAGCGACTGCTTCCTCGGCTCCTCGGACGTGGGCTCCCTGCAGGCCCGCGTGGGGAACCCCATCGACAGGCTCTACTCCATGCAGAGTTCCTACTTTGCCTCCTGAGAGCCAGCCGGGCGGCACGGACGCTTGGGCAAGGGTCCTGGAGGGGAGGACTGCTGGCCACAGATGCTGCCTCACCACCCCCAGCCCCCCCGCCCGCACAGACTCTGCAGACAGCCATACGGTGCCCTCCCCTCGGCCAACCGGGCCTGGCTAACGTGCCCACCGGGCACAGCCAGACAGGCAGATGGGCGGAGCCTGGGCAGGGACTGTGTCCTGCCCCCAGAGACCGTGTCACCCCCAGGGACCCAGAACTCTCGACAGCCACTCACCTCCCAGCCCCACCTTGGCCTCCATCGCCTCCCTCCCCCTCCCAATCTCTTTTATGGGAAGCTTAAATTCTCTCTATTTTTTTAAACGTCCCCTCTGTGTCCAGGCCACCTCCATGGTGCAGGCCTAGATCAAGGCAGGCCCCCCGCCGCCGTGCATGCCCCAGACGATGGCGTGAGAAGCCTGTGTACCCTGTGCCCTGCACTGTGCCCACCTCCTCCCACCTCTGGGGCAGGCCCACCAGCCTAGGATCACCCTTTCTACCTGGAGCCTGGGGCGGGAGTGGGGATGAGCCTGGCAGGTGGGCCAAGCCCACCACAGCTCTCCCCTGGGGAAGGGGGCATCATGGGGGCGCCAGGGGCGGGAAGGTTGAGCCCAGGCCGACTCAAAGGGATGGAGACATACATGCATACACACACGCTTCAAGGCACACCCATGCGGATGTGCACACGGGTACCTAGACACGCTGAGAGAGACGGAGAGGCCCCTGCGGGTCAGCCCTGCCCTGTCAGGAAGGGGAAGGAGGCCAGACGGGGACAGGGGAGCCCCTCTGACAGCAATAGGAGGGGCGAGAGGAAGGGCAGAGGAGGTGAGCTCAGAGCACATGGATGCAGATGTAGCTTCGCCTCCGCCCGGATGGGGCTGCCTGGGCAGTCAGAGGCCCCAGAACCAGGCAGAATCAGGCCCCATGGCGGAGCCTCCAGGTGGGAAGGCGTCTCGGAAGCACCCCTTGGCACTCCATCTGATGCTGGGCTCTCACCCAAACTGCTGCTGCCTCTCCTTGCACACCTCCAGTGACGAGGAGCTCACTACTTCATGGGGCCCCAAGTTCAGCTGCCTTTTCTGCTGATCTCACCTCTGTCCCTTTTCAGCCTTTGTCCTCGCTTCTTAAAGCCAGGCTTTTCCAGCTTCCTTTTAAAAGCCCTTCCTTTTCCAGCTCTTCCTTTTAAAATTGGACCTCCCCCGCCCCCACCCCCACCCCCCCAGGCTGGCTCCAGCTTTCCGTCTAAACGTGTAGAACAGATATAACCCAGTGTGCCCACTGTCATCAGCCAGCCTGGCCCTTCCGGGCTTTTCTTCTTCCACAAACTTCCACAGAGTCTCAGTCGTCCCGCGTCCTCCTGCAGCCTCAGCCAGCCCAGGTTCTGTGCCATCTCTTGGTCCTGGGTCTCCACTGGTCCCTTAAAGCAGCCACTCTGTCCTTTGGAGGGTTGGTCCCCTCTCTCCTCTTGGGCCCATATAGTCAAGTCACGCTGGGGGCACTTGGAGCAGGTCTGGAGTAGATGCTCCCTGCCCAGTAGACCTGGCCCTTCTCTCCCAGACTCTATGTTGAAAGAAACCTCAGGAATGGATCAACTAGTCTGCCCGTTATTGCGCAGCTGGAAAACTGGGCCAGGAGAGGGGCAGGGACAGGCCTCTCAGCTAGTGAGGAAGAGAGCCGGAGCACAGAAAAGGGGCACCACGCCAGCTCCTCATCCTCTGTGCCTGGTGAACGGCCTCCGGGTTGGGGGACATGACTCCTCTTAGTAGACTTGCCCCGCCCTGGGCCTCATAAACCCCAAGTCCAACCTGCGCTCTGCCTCTGCCATGACACTGCCCCCTGCCAGGAGCTGGTACAGGGCACACATGCCGATGAACTGCAGGTTGTCAAAGCCAGAGGGTCCTCAGCTCCCTGTGCCAGAGACACCCCGTCAGCTGGTTTAGGTTAACTCCTTCGTGCTACTGCGGCTTCCCCCAGGCTCTGATAACCACGCTGCCCAACCCTGGGCTGGGTGTCGGGACACAGATAAGCAAGATGTAGGGCCCCGTTTGAGGACCTCTCTCCTGGGAGGAGAGACATACACATTCTGTCCCAAGCCTTTCCAGACATTGTTGGGGACCCATTTCTCAGATGAGGAACCTGAGGCTCAGAGAAGGCTGCCCAGCAGAAGCACACGGGACCAGTCAGGCTTGCTGGGGTTGGGGTGAGTTGAGATGACTGGGTTCTGTCCACTTCATGTAGGAAAGCAGAGCCTTGACCTGGGGCGGGGGAGGTGAGTGGCCAGGACCACCCCCACCCCTGCTGTGATGTGGGACCACCATCATGTGGTGCCTGGGTGGGAAGCCAGGGGAGGGGGACGTGACAGACTATTCTCTGGAGGAAGAGGGAGAAAGTGAGGGGTTGGGGGGGGAAGTGTCAGAGGAAAGTGGAGTTCTGCTTCCCTTTCGGAAAGCTGAGGCTCAGAGGGAGGAAGGGAGCTGCCCCTGGTAACACAGGGAGTGGTACCACCTCCGCTGTGGAGCCCTCCAGGGAGGCCACACAGAGGGACACTGGTTCTAAAGGTCAGACCATGGGCCCAGCAGAGCCTATAGAGAAGTGGCCAGTGCCAGTGGGCTGGGCATCTCGGGAGGCTTCCTGGAGGCGGTGATGTGGGGAGTCCACCATGTCCAGATGAGCAGGCCCTGGCAGTGAGGTTTGGGGGAAGGAGAATTGGCTGACCTCTGCCCGGCCCAAGCCTGAACTCTGGGCACCACCTGGGGTGAGACTCTCACCTCCCGTCTTTGAGAACCTGCAGCTCTGGGGCTCACTCTGCCCTGCGGGCAAGGGGGAGGGCCACGCTCACAGACGCGCACACAGCCACACACACACACACACAGCCAGACACACACGAAGGCCCACAGACCCACATTCACAGACACGCCGCCTGGGGGCTGGGGAAGCAGAAGGGACCCTCGAACCTTTGGCCCTTGGACGGCGCCACTGCCTGTGGGCCTCTCTGCCATGGCTGCCCCACCGGGGTCCCACGGGAGCCCAGCCCAGCCAGGTGTGGGGCCCCGGCCGCCGGCCATTCCTGTTCTCCTTGTACAGACTCTCACTGTCCACCCGCCATCCCCAGACACATTTTATTTAATAACTTGTCATTGTTAAATTATTTATTAGCGTTTACCACATCACCACCCCCACCCTGCCCTCCACTCTCACCTTCTGCCTCTTCCCACGAAAGCAGAAAATGGAAACAACAGAAAAAGACGAGACATCAGTATATTTGTAAATAAACCAACCTGTACACGCCTGTGGTGCCTCTGCTTGGGGGGAGGGGCTGTGCGGGGCCTGAGCCAGTCCTGCCTGAGATGCCAGCAGATTTCTCAGTGGGCGCCAGGGTCAGCAGGTCAGGAAGGGAGAGCTTGGGGTCCCTGGTCTTGCCCAACACATTCCCTTGTTCCATCCTATAATCGTCACCTCCCCATCCTCATCCTGTCCCAACCCCGACCCATCACCATCCTTGAAACAAATGCCTCCCTCCCATTTCAATCATCCCTTTCCCCAACACACTCAACCAACCACTACAGGGGGCCCTTAAGTGCCAGCCACTAGGCTGAGAACTGGGATTGGTCCCTGCCTCACGGAGGTAGACAGTGTGATGTGAGCTCAGCCTTGTTTCAGGGGTACCCAACCTCATCTGGAAGGACGGAGCATCATGGAAGGCTTCCTGGAAGAATCTGCATATTAAGCTGAGATGGGAAGTTAGCTGGTGCAGGGGGACTGGGTGAGGAGGAGGAGGAGTGTCTGCAAGTTCTTGAAGCTTATGCAAACACCTCAGGTGCAGGCAGAATCTTGTGACTCTCCTAAACTGCAAGAATAGCTAAGTTTGGGGCTGGGGGAGAAGCATGAGGCCAGAGGCAAAGCCAGACCGTCCATGGTCTTGCTGCTGAGTGGAGAATGGATCCAAGTAGGTCAGGTGGACTGGACAAAGATGGGAGTCAGTGGGTCACCTAGGCGACAGATGATGACGGCTCTGACTAGGGTGGTAACAGGAGAAAGAAGGAAGGAAATCCTGGAGATTCTGTGAGAGAGGGGAGTGAAGGCAACATCGAAGTTACTGGATAGCTGGGATGGGGGTCCCTGGAGCACTCTGATCTGGGGCACAGGGAGCTGACGGTCTCTGGGGCATCCATGAGCTGTCAGGGGCAGGGCTGAGCCTCAAAGGGGCCAGACCTGAGCACCCAGGTGTTCAACAACCAGTAGCTGGTCACTGAGACACAAGGTGGGTGAGATCACTCGGGGGACTGCGACAGGGAGAATGAAGCTGAGGCCAAATCCTGAGGAATCACAATGGCTCGAGGCTGGATCCAGGGGAGATGGTGGCCCTGGGATCCAGGGGAGATGGTGGTTAGGGTGGGGTCGGGTGGTGTGTGGAGATGGCAAAGACTCAAGGAATTTGGTTCTCAAAGTATATTCCTTGAGGTCTTGAGGTTCCCTAGAGTACCTTGGGGAATACCAGTGTGTGTACACGTGCAAGCACGTGTTGATGATGGCTCCGTGGGTTGGTTTGCCTGGGTAGGTTGTGCAGGAAGCTGGGTGTCTGCAGGTGATCAGTGTCTGGTGTGCGGCTGGCTGTCTAGATCTGCCTATGGAGTCCGGAGTCTCAGACTTGTGTCTGTGCGTAGGTGAAGACGTTTGCGCATCCACTCCTGGGTGTATCATTGTACATCTCTGCCTGGCTGTGTATCCAGGAGGCCCCAAGCCCGCAGACCTGAAGTCCTCCTCCCCACCTTGTCTGGCTGCTCCTTCTCAGCCCTTTCCCCGTTCCCACAGCCAGGAGCACCTGGGAGCATCTGGAGCCCCTCTCTCTCTGCCCACGGGCACAGCACCCCCTGGGGAAGGCCGCACCCCACCTTCTCCTGCAGCCTTGGGTGACTCACAGCCCCAGGGGCTTCTGGGCTTGTTCATTTCCTCCCCCAAGGTTCCACTTTCAGAAGGGAAACCCAAGACTCAGAAGGAGGACATGACCAGCTTGGTATGACAAAGCTAAAAAGGGGCAGCAAAAGCATGGCTCAAAACCAGGTTCAGCTGCAAACCCATGGCCTGGACATCACCCCGGCTGCCTCCCCAAGCCCGCACTCTGGTCCTGCAACCTGGTCCTCCAAGGTCAGGCCCAGGGACCCAGGAAACTCTTCCCTTCCGAATGGCCTCACTGAGGCTCAGAGAAATTGAGTCACTTGGTCCAGACTGCAGCAGCATGGAGGCAGGACTAACTTGGGTCTTCCATCCACATCCCAGGCCTGGGCTTCTGCGAGAGGCACCTCCCAGACCCCTCCCCCATCCCACCCCCCAGCAGTGAGCTGACAGCTCTCTCGCCAACAGCAATCATTTAAAATCCTGTCACTAAAACATGTTTGGGTGCGGGGTGGACAGTGGGCTGTGCTAATCCACTGCTCCCCTCTCTCCTGCCTGTCTTCTCCCCCCATCCCAGAACGTGAAGTCAGGGGAGATGGAGGAAATGTAGGCCTGATCTGGAGACGAGAGCGTGTGAGACAAGGTCTTTCTCCAGGCCCCTCTTTCAGAGGACCGATTCTAGCCAAGTCCGTGCCACTGCCAGAGACAGACTTCAGCCTACCGACCCTCACAATCCAGAACAGCTCTTATCCCATTATACAGATGAGAAAACTGAGGCTTGGAGAGCAGTAACTTGCTCCAGGGTGATTCTTCCCAGGAACCTGGGGTTGGAGAGGGTCTAGAGTCGAGGAGAGGGGTGGTCCCAGGAGAGGAATATGATTCTGAGCCCACCTTACAAAGCTGGTCCTGAAGGGTGTGAGGCCCAGCCAGGTCCTACCTCTGGAGCTCACCACTGCCGCCTTCCCTGAAAAAACTTTGGGTGTGAGGCCTGGACTAGAGTGGGTGAGGTCTGGGCAACAGCTAGGTGGAATGCGAATCTACTGGGACAGGTGGTGGTGAGACGCATGGTCCAACAGGCATTAGGAGGGTGGTCTGAAGGAGAGCGGCCGCAGTCCCCCAGCAGGATGAGAGGGGCACCCCCCGGGCTCGGGCAATGCAGTTGCCCAGCCTGCCCATGGCTGACCTGCTAAAAGGTTCGACGGGCACTGAAGCAGAGAATTAGGTGACCGAGGGGCTCCACTCACTGCTCTGGGTGCAGCCACTGGGGGTGTTCGCCATGAACCCCACATTGTGCTGAGCCTCACATGTCTTGTTCCGCTTTCCCCTCGAAGCCCCATGGGGCGGGAACAATCGCCATGTCCACTTGACAGTGAAGTCTCTGCTCTCTGCAGTTCCTCTCACTCTGCCAGGCCAACGCTGCTCTCCTCAGATGCTCTCTTTGGCCACTGAGTGTTCCAGACCCCATGCCAGGCAGACCTTGACCCTGGGCACTGATGGATGGACAGGGAACTCTATGTATGGCTTTGACTGCAGGGCAGCCCCTGGGGCTTGGAGACAGCCCCCAGATTGCTCATCCCTTTTGGTCTTCATCCTTTGCATGGCAGACCCTCCCAGGACCCATGCCCATCTGGGAAGAAGATAAGAAGGAGCTCGGAGAGAAGCATCGAGGCCTCAAAGCTGGGGGAGGGGGGCTCATGGGCTGTGCCTGGGGAATCAGGGGAAGCCTCCTGGAGGAGGGGACAGCACAAGTGCTCAGAGGTGGGAACTGCAGAGGGTCCACTGAGACAGGGCACACCCAGGGTCCTAAGGCCAGAGATGGCAGGAGGTGAGATGCCCTCGCTGGGCATGCCAGGGGCAGTCAGGCCCTTGGCAGCGGGAGGATGCCTGACACATCCCACGCTCTTGATTTAGCTGAGAATAAAGCGAGCATGTTTGAATAATAGAGAGGGCATATGTGAAGTACCTATATGTGGCATGTGTGCTCAGTCACTTCAGTCGTGTCTGACTCTTTTGCGACCCCATGGACTGTAGCCTGCAAGGCTCCTCTGTCTGTGGGATTTTCCAGGTAAGAATATTGGAGTGGGTTGCCATGCCCTCCTCCAGGGGATCTGCATCACTCAGGGATCGAACCCATGTCTCCTGCATTGCAGGCAGATTCTTTACCACTGAGCCACCAGAATAGCCTATTTGTGGCCTAAAGAGGAATCATAAAAACGAAAAACCTCTGGACCCATTCCTTCGATAAAGAAGATATAACTTTTAATTCCTTGGAGACCATGATGTGCCCTGCCATGGTTCCAGAAACCCCTATCGCTTCATTTGAAAAACTCTCATCCCAATCGAAGCCAAATCAACCATGGAATGAAGCTTAGGAAGTTCCTAGCACAGAATCTATTAACAGCAAGAAAGGGCAGGAGTCCCTCACGCAGATCCTGTCCCTCCTGTCTGCACAGAATATCCAGGCGCCTTTCTGTGGGCAGCACCCTGCTTTCATTTCTTACGTCCCTTAGGGGTACTTTGCTATTGAATAGGAAATCCCCCAAACATACTGGAAGCTCATTTGAATTTTTCTTCTGAACCTGCAGTCATCCATCAGGCCACGAGGTGGCGACCGGGAGTCAGGCAGGTGAGAGCTGAAACATGGGTTAGGCTCAAGAGATGATGCAGCTTCAGATCATGGCCAGAGAAGGGAGGAGGGAAGAAACTCTCCTTCTGGGACGTTTCTGCATGCCAAGCCCCATGCGAGAGCTTTACATGGACGATACCACACATTCTTCAGCATTCTAATTTTATAGAACAAGAAAGTAGGCTAAGAGATGTTAAGGAACACTCCTGAGGCCAGCACAGCTCGGAAATGGCAGAACTGGGATTTGAACCAGAGCTGGGGCAGTGACAGAGACAGAGGAGGAGGAAAATGAGGGGAAAGGGAGGGGGAAGAGCAGCATCTTCTTGCTTCAGAGATTCCCAGCCTTGTCTGTCTGACTCTTCACACTCACCTGCGAGGCACCTTCTGGCACTACCCCCATTTTGTTGATAAGGAAACTAAGGCTCAGGGAGCTGCTATCCTCAGCGCCCTGGCTCCTGGGGAATCAGCCCTCCCTGAGCCCAGAGGGAGGCGCACAGGGGAGAGGGGAGGACTGGCAAGCACCCCGCTGCCCCGCTGGGCCCCTTCCCCTGCACCCCTCCTTCAGGACCCAGGAAAGCCTCGTTTCCAGGCACACGAAGGGGACCCCCTCACCAGGGCAAGATCCAGCTCCACCCTCAGTGTGCAGTGACCCTTGTGTGCTTCCAGAACATAGGATGCAGGTCACGGTTGGGGGCCCCGGATGTGAGGGTCAGTATCTCATTCTGATCATTTCAGTCCCTGTGGTCTACCAATGAGGGGGCAACTGTTCTGGTGGGTGCCTGGGGCTGTGGTGTCTGAGGGGACCCCACCCTGTCCAGCTTCAGAGAATGGGAAGTGAGAGCAATGTTGTCAAGTTCCAGTCCTAGCTCTGCCACTCGCTGGCCACGTGACCTTGGGCAAGTCACTTAACCACCCCCCAGCCTTGGTTCCTTTGTGAACCGAAGGATGAGCACAGAGCCATCGTGAGGGTCACTTGAGCAAGTGAACCAGGAGTTCAAACAGTGGGGCTGACTATTCATGGATACCCCTCCCTCTGCCTAGCCCGGAAGCTAACTCAGCCCAGAACACTGAACCAGGAGGGGCCTAAGGGCCTTGAAAAGTCAAAGTGTTTGTTGCTCAGCTAAGCCCAACTCTTTGTGACCCCAAGGACTGTCCACCAGGCTCCTCTGTCCATGGCATTCTCCAGGCCAGAATACTGGAGTGGGTTGCCATTCCCTTCTCCAGGGGATCTTCCCAACCCAGGGATCAAACTTCAGTCTCCTACATTGCAGGCAGATTCTTTACCATCTGAACCACCAGGGAAGCCGTTGAAAGAGGTGGATATGGGGTGGTCTTTGGCACTGACACTGGCAAGGCCCCACCTACCCATTAAAGCTACAGTGTAAAGCTCTCGCATGGGGCCTGGCATGACAGGGAAGCTTCCAGGAGCTGGGCTTCCTGTGATACCAGCCTTCCTTCCCCCATGCTCTGAGACTAACAGACACCTGGGCCTCCAGGGCTATTCCAGAAGAGGCATTGGGGCACAGTCAGTGGGAGCTTGTCCCTGCCAGTCAGCCAGGCCTGAGCCTCAAGGCACAAGTTACAGGGATGTTGGTAGCTATGTCATCTGAGGTCTTGGCCACAAGTACCTGCCTGGTCCCCTCTGGTCCCACACACACGGAAGGGAATCCTCTCTGGTTCACCCACAGCTGGAACTGGGAGGCTGTGCCGCAGGGCCAGGCAGTGGGGGTACTTCATAAGCAACAGCGTTCAACTGAAAAAGTGAATTACTGGTGCCGAGTTACTAATGAGCAAATAATCAAGTTATACCCATCAGAAAAATGTCCACAAACAGAGTGACTGTGACATGAGCAGAAACCTGCTCTGCAAAGCAAAGTGAAGCTGCAACTCTGGAAGAAAGCAACTTACTGCGTCAGGTCTTTTTTGCTTATAAAAATACTCTGCCAACAATAAGTCATAATGCTAACAGTGATGATAACCAGAATAATGATAGCTGCTGAGTCCTGAGTAGTTATCATAGGCCAATGCCTCTAGATATGATCTCATTGCCTTTTCACTCAAAGTATTATCATCCCCATTTTACAGATGAACATGCTGAGGCTATGACAGGTGGAGCCTGTTCAACTTCACAAAGCTAGTGAGTGGCAGATCCTGAGAGCAACTCACCAGTGTAAACAAGCAACTCTGCCTACAAGGAAGACCAGGACAGACAGGAAAAGCCCCAAAGATTATGCAACTCTGCCTTTCTGAGGGGGGTGGGGCAGACTTCACCAGACCAGGCTCCAAGCCAAGGAGTGCAATGGAATGGCCAGAGAGACAGCGGTGGAAGCTGCATCCCAGGACAACAGGTGTGAGGACTCAACAGCGGGGCTGTGAGGTATGGCCGGTCCTAAGCTGCCTCCCAGGTGCTGGCCAGCAGGTTGGCTCAGACAGGCCAGGACAAGAGAAGCAGGGAGAAAGGGAGACTGCCAGCCAGAAGCCACCCTCCCTCTCATGGCTGGCCCCGTCTATCACAGACAGGACTTCTGCCTGTGCATCATTGCCTCATGCTGTCCAGAAGGGAACAGCAGAGCTCAGAGTGGTGCAGCCACTTACTAAATTCACACAGCCAGTCTAGACTAGGAACCTAGAAAGTTGATGAACATCAGGCAGGTCAGGAGAAGAAGCAGGAAGAAGTAGGGGTCATCCACTGGGGAGGCCAGTAGAGAAGCAGATACAGGAGCTGAGCTGGAGGCTGGACGGGGATCCCTGGGAGCCTGGCCATACTCCCTGAACCCTTTGCAAATCCCTCGGGAAGGTGGGCACCTGTGGTGACTCCTCAAAGCCGCCTGCTCAGGAGTGGGCCTGGCCGGCAGCACCATGGCAGGGCGGACTCTCCTCCCACTGAGCAGGAAGACCATTAAGACAAACTACTGAGGTTTTTCCCCTGCAGTTTTTACTTTATATTAGTTGGCCGCTGTGTTGCTTGATACAATAAAGTTTATGATTATCTTTCCCAGGAAATGTAACTTTCTTCATTAGCTAATGTTCCTCTTTGTTCTGTTTAATGCTTTTGGTCTTGAATTCTACATTGATAATAATGCTGGTACCCCTACATTCTACATGTGTGTGTGTGTGTGTGTGTACTTTCAGTTCAGTTCAGTTCAGTCGCTCAGTTGTGTCTGACTCTTTGCGACCCCATGAACACAGCACGCCAGGCCTCCCTGTCCATCACCAACTGCCGGACTCTACCCAAACCCATGTCCATTTAGTCGGTGATGCCATCCAACCATCTCATCCTCTATTGTCCCCTTCTCCTCCTGCCCTCAATCCCTCCCAGCATCAGGGTCTTTTCAAATGAGTCAGTTCTTCACATCAGGTGGCCAAAGTATTGGAGTTTCAGCTTCAATCAGTCCTTCCAATGAAGGACCATCAGTCCTTCCAATGAACACCCAGGACTGATCTCCTTTAGGATGGACTGGTTGGATCTCCTTGCAGTCCAAGGGACTCTCAAGAGTCTTCTCCAACACCACAGTTCAAAAGCATCAATTCTTTGGCTCTCAGCCTTCTTCACAGTCCAACTCTCACAACCATACATGACCACTGGAAAAACCATAACCTTGACTAGACGGACCTTTGTTGACAAAGTAATGTCTCTGCTTTTTAATATGCTGTCTAGGTTGGTCTTAACTTTCCTTCCAAGGAATAAGCGTCTCTTAATTTCATGGCTGCAATCACCATCTGCAGTGATTTGGGAGCCCCCCAAAATGAAGTCTGACACTGTTTCCACTGTTTCCCCATCTATTTGCCTTGAAATGATGAGACCAGATGCCGTGATCTTCGTTTTCTGAATGTTGAGCTTTAAGCCAACTTTTTCACTCTCCACTTTTACTTTCATCAAGAGGCTCTTTAATTCTTCTTCACTTTCTGCCATAAGGGTGGTGTCATCTGCATATCTGAGGTTATTGATATTTCTCCCAGCAATCTTGATTCCAGCTTTTGCTTCTTCCAGCCCAGCGTTTCTCATGATGTACTCTGTATATAAGTTAAATAAGCAGGGTGATAATATACAGCCTTGATGTACTCCTTTTCCTATTTGGAACCAGTCTGTTGTTCCATGTCCAATTCTAACTGTTGCTTCCTGACCTGCACATAGGTTTCTCAAGAGGCAGGTCAGGTGGTCTGGTTTCCCATCTCCTTCAGAATTTTCCACAGTTTATTGTGATCCACACAGTCAAAGGTTTTGGCATAGTCAATAAAGCAGAAATAGATGTTTTTCTGAAACTCTCTTGCTTTTTCGATGATCCAGAGGATGTTGGCAATTTGATCTCTAGTTCCTCTGCCTTTTCTAAAACCAGCTTGAACATCTGGAAGTTCACAGTTCATGTATTGCTGAAGCCTGGCTTAGAGAACTTTGAGCATTACTTTACTAGCGTGTGAGATGAGTGCGATCATGCGGTAGTTTGAGCATTCTTTGGCATTGCCTTTCTTTGGGATTGGAATGAAAACTGATCTTTTCCAGTCCTGTGGCCACTGCTGAGTTTTCCAAATTTGCTGACATATTGAGTGCAACACTTTCACAGCATCATTTTTTTGGGTTTGAAATAACTCAACTGGAATTCCATCACCTCCACTAGCTTTGTTTGTAGTGATGCTTCCTAAGGTCCACTTGACTTCACATTCCAGGATGTCTGGCTCTAGGTGAGTGTGAGTGATCACACCATCATGATTATCTGGGTCGTGAAGATCTTTTTTGTACAGTTCTTCTGTGTATTCTTGCTGCCTCTTCTTAATATCTTCTGCTTCTGTTAGGTCCATACCATTTCTGTCCTTTATTGAGCCCATCTTTGCATGAAATATTCCCTTGGTATCTCTAATTTTCTTGCAGAGATCTCTAGTCTTTCCCATTCTGTTAATATCTTTGTCTGTGTCCAGCCCTTTATTTTACAATCTTTGGTGGGGTTTTTTTTGTCATTGTTATTCCTTATTTTTTTAATATATAACTGGATTTCATTTTTCCTTTTGTTATATTTTATATATACACAAAACCTATAACTGATATAAGTTGTGAAGTGTAATAAGATAAATACCTATGAACCCAACTAGGGCATTACCAAACAGAGAAGCTAGGACATACCCAGGACCACTGAGCCTTCCTGTGTATTCCAGCCAACTTTCTCTACACCTCATCCCAAAGATAACCACTATTTTGTATTTTGTGTTTATCATTGCCTTGCTTAAAAAAAAAAAAAAACTAATTCCTGATCCCATAAAATTATTTTTTTTTTGTTTTTTATGTTTTTGAATTTTATACTAGCAGTACACTATGCATAGTCTCCTACTAGTTCCATGTTTAATACAATATTGCTGCCAACATCCATCCATATTACTGCATGTGGCCATTGTTCATTGCTATACAATATTCCGTTTATTAATTCTCCTATTGCAGATACTTGGGTTTTTCCAATCTTTCATTAAAATAAACAGTGCTACAATGAGTGTCCATCTACACGAGTCCTAATGCACACACCCTAGAGTCTTTCAAGAGCATAGCCTGGTGGGGAATTGCTGGGCTGCCGGGATATGCACGGGGTCAGCTTGTCAGAAAGTGTTCCCCCGGTGACTTTACTGTTTACACTTCCAACCGCAATTAAGACGAGCTGTCATTGCTCCACATCCTTGACATGACTTACCCGTTTTGATCTGCCCCAAAGAATCTACTATTATCGAGGTTGAGCATCTTTTCAGATGTGCATTCTACATCGGTGTGTTTTCCTTTGGGATATACCTGCTTATGTCTTTCACTCAATTTTCTTTTGGGTTGTTTGTCTTTGGTGTATTTATTTCTAGGGTTGTTTGTAAGAACTCTATTCTAGATACAAATTCTTTGCTAGTTATATGTGCTACAAATAACTTCTTCTAGCTTATGGAATAGAAGGTCTTTAATTATGGAATAGAAGGTCTTTAATATATCCATCTGAATGCAGAGTTCCAAAGAATAGCAAGGAGAGATAAGAAAGCCTTCCAAGTGATCAATGCAAAGAAATAGAGGAAAACAATAGAATGGGAAAACTAGAGATTTCTTCAAGAAAATTAGAAATACCACGGGAACATTTCATGCAAAGATGGGCTCAATAAAGGACAGAAATGGTATGGACCTAACAGAAGCAGAAGATATTAAGAAGAGGCAGCAAGAATATACAGGAGAACTGTACAAAAAAGATCTTCATGACCCAGATAACCACAATGGTGTGATCACTCACCTAGAGCCAGACACCCTGGAATCCGAAGTCAAGTGGGCCTTAGGAAGCATCACTATGAACAAAGCTAGTGGAGGTGATAGAATTCCAGCTGGGCTATTTCAAATCCTAAAAGATGATGCTGTGAAAGTATTGCATGCAATATGCCAGCAAATTTGGAAAACTCAGTAGTGGCCACAGGACAGAAAAAGGTCAGTTGTCATTCCAATCCCAAAGAAAGTCAATGCCAAAGAATGTTCAAACTACCACACAATTGCACTCATCTGGTGGCTCAGAGGGTAAAGCATCTGCCTACAATGTGGGAGACCAGGGTTCGATCCCTGGGTTGGGAAGATCCCCTGGAGAAGGAAATGGCAACCCACTCCAGTACTCGTGCCTGGAAAATTCCATGGACTGAGAAGCCTGGTAGGCTACAGTCCACGGGGTCGCAAAGAGTCGGACACGACTGAGCAACTTCACTTCACTTCATATTCTAGCAAAGTAATGCTCAAAATTATCCAAGCTAGGCTTCAATAGTATGTGAACCAAGAACTTTCAGATGTTCAACCTGAACTAAATCCAGAAAAGGCAGAGGAACCAGAGATCAAATTGCCAACATCCATTGGATCATAGAAAAAGCAGGAGAATTCCAGAAAAACATCTATTTCTGCTTTATTGACTATGCCAAAGCCTTTGACTGTGTGGATCACAACAAACTGTGGAAAATTTCTCAAGAGATGGGAATACCAGACCACCTTGCCTGCCTCCTGAGAAATCTGTATTCAGGTCAAGAAGAAGGCAGTTAGAACCAGACATGAACAACGGACTGGTTCCAAATTGGGAAAGTACATCAAGGCTATATCTTGTCAGCTTGTTTATTTAACTTATATGCAGAGTACATCATGCGAAATGCCAGAATGGATGAAGCACAAGCTGGAATCAAGACTGCTGGGAGAAATATCAATAACCTCAGATATGCAGATGACACCACCCTTATGGCAGAAAACAAAGAGGAACTAAAGAGCCTCTTGATGAAAGTGAAAGAGGAGAGTGAAAAAGCTGGCTTAAAACTCAACATTCAAAAAACTAAGATCATGGCATCCAGTCCCATCACTTCATGGCAAATAGATGGGGAAACAATGGAAACAGTGACAAGACTTCACTTTCTTGGGCTCCAAAATCACTGCAGATGGTGACTGCAGCCATGAAATTTAAAAATGCTTGATCCTTGGATGAAAAGCTATGACAAACCTAGACAGTGTATTAAAAAGCAGACATTACTTAACCAACAAAGGTCCGTTTAGTCAAAGCTATGGTTTTTCAAGTAGTCATGTATGGATGTGAGAGATTGGACCATAAAGAAGGCTGTGAAAGTCACTCAGTCGTGTCTGACTCTTTGCGACCCCATGAACTACAGCACGCCAGGCCTCCCTGTCCGTCACCAACTGCCTGAGTCCACCCAAACTCATGTCCATCGAGTTGGTGATGCCATCCAGCCATCTTATCCTCTGTCGTCCCCTTCTCCTCCTGCCCCCAATCCCTCCAAGCATCAGAGTCTTTTCCAATGAGTCAACTCTTTGCATGAGGTGGCCAAAGGATTGGAGTTTCAGCTTCGGCATTAGTCCTTCCAATGAACACCCAGGACTGATCTCCTTTAGGATGGACTGGTTGGATCTCCTTGCAGTCCAAGGGACTCTCAAGAGTCTTCTCCAATACCACAGTTCAAAAGCATCAACTCTTTGGTGCTCTGCTTCCTTCACAGTCCAACTCTCACATCAATACATGACCATTGGATAAAACCATAGCCTTGACTAGACGGACCTTTGTTGGCAAAGTAATGTCTCTGCTTTTGAATATGCTATCTAGGTTGGTCATAACTTTCCTTCCAAGGAGTAAGCGCCTTTTAATTTCATGGCTGCAATCACCATCTGCAGTGATGTTGGAGCCCCCCAAAATAAAATCTGACACTGTTTCCACTCTAACCCTAACCCTAACCCTAACCCTAATTTAGGCATGTTTAACCACCATTTCTTCTTCAGGAGTATACAGATAGTCTTGGGTTTTTGGTCTTCCACTTAGATTTTACAGTCAGTTAGTAAAGTATTTTTAAAAATTCTACTGGGAAGAATCCTTGGGCAGTCCAGTGGTTAGGACTCTGCACTTCCACTGAAGCGGGCAGAGGTTTGATTCCCTGGTTGGGAACTAAGATCTCACATGCTTCAAGGTACAGCTTAAAAATTAAAAAAAAAATTTTTTTTTAATTTTATTAGGGTTTTGATTGAAATGACAATCACTCTGTAGATCGATATGGGAGAATTGATAAAATATGGACGATGAGTCCGTCTCTCCTTAAACAGAATAACTGCTGCTGTTTAGTTGCTAAGCCATGATTCTACCATTCCATGGGCTATAGCCCGCCAGACTCCTCTGTCCATAGGATAATTCTCAGGCAAGAATACTGGAGTGGGTTGTCATTTCCTTCTCCAGGGGATCTTCCTGACCCAGGGATAGAACCCGTGTCTCCCGCATTGGCAGGCGAATTCTTTACCACTGAGCCACCTGGGAAGTCCCGAACAAGATAAATCTCCCTGTTTATTGGTCTTCTTTGATGTCTTTCAGTAAAGTTATATCATTTTCTGCAACAGGTCTTGCACATCTTTGATTAGATTTGTTTTCAGATCCCTTACTTTCTGTTGCTATCCTAAATGTTGTCTTTTTCTGAATTGTTTTATAAACAAGTATAGAAATGAGCAATTTTATTTTGAATATTATCTTTATATTCTGCCACCTTGAAAATTCATTAATCCTAATAACCTCTTGGTATATCATTTTGGATTGTTTTAATGTAGATAATCATCTCACCTAGAAGTGATAGCTTTGTTTCTTTCTAATCATTCTTCTTTCCTTCCTTTTCTTCTCTTTCTTGCTCTTTTTAAATATTAAACACATTGGCTAGGACCTTCACTAAAATGTTGATTAGGGGGATATTAAGATTCTTAGCTTGTTTTGTTAAGTATAATGCTTTTTACCTTTTATTAATAAGTATGATTTTGCTAGATTTTCCAAATTAAGAAAATTCCCTTATATTCCTAGGAAGGTAAGAATTTTAATCATGAAAGAATGTTGATTGTGATTAAATGATCTTTCTCCATAGATTTCCTTCTTTAACCTGTTAATGTCACTGCACATATTTACAATTCTATATACATTAATATCATTATAGACTATATAATACATGCTGCTGCTGCTAAATCGCTTCAGTCGCATCCGACTCTGGCTCCCCCGTCCCTGGGATTCTCCAGGCAAGAACACTGGAGTGGGTTGCCATTTCCTTCTCCAATGCATGAAAGTGAAAAGTGAAAGTGAAGTCGCTCAGTCGTGTCTGACTCTTAGCGACCCCGTGGACTGCAGCCCACCAGGCTCCTCCGTCCATGGGATTTTCCGGGCAAGAGTGCTGGAGTGGGGTGCCATTGCCTTCTCCAATAAAATACATACTAATATGTAATAAGTATCTATTATATATAATATTATAATATGATAATAACAATAATACTGTATTAATATATGACATATATTAGTGTTAAACCACTCCTTACATTTATTGTATAAACCCAATTTGGTCATGATTTTAAAATATTTTGTTGGACTCAGCCTTCTACTCTTTCTTGATTTTTGCATTTAGGTACACGAATGAGGTTGTCCTGGTTTGGGTAATAAAGTTATACTGGTTTCTCAAAGTGAACTGATGAGTGTTCCTTCTTTTCTATTCTCTGAAAGAATTTGCATAAAATTGTAATTTCTGTTCTTCAAATGTTTGAAATCACCTGGGCTTAATGTTTTCTATGTGGGACTAACAACTTATTCAACTATGTTTAGTAATTATAGGACTATTCAGGATTTTTTTTTCTTCTTAAGCTGATTTTGGTAAGTCATGTGTTTCAAAGAATTTGTGCATTTTACCTATTTTTAAATTTATTAATACAAAGCTGTACATTCTCTTTTAAATCTTTGCTCTAGCTGTAGCAATATTTCCTTTCTCATCCTTAATATTATTGATCTATGCCTTCTAAAAAATTCTTTTTAAACTTTGCCAGACGTTTATCTACTGTATTAGTCTTTCAAAGAACTAATTTTGGCCTTGTTGATTCCTTCTACTGTACCTGTATTTTTCTATTTTATCAACTTATGATGTTCTTTCCTCTACTTTCATTGAGTTCTTTTATTTTTTTTTCTATTTTTGTTAAGTTGGATGCTTAGCTAATTTTCAGCTTTCTTTTTTAAAAATATAAGCATGTAAGGCTTTAAATTTCCCTCAAACTTACCACTTACACTGCATTACAAAAGTTTTGCTATGCAATATTTTCATTCATAAGGACTTTAAACTTTTCCAGTGTGATTTTTTTTCTAATTTAAAAACACATGGAAATATTTTTATGCATTGTTTTATCATTGACTTTTAATCTAGTTGCATTATAGGTTACAGAAATATGATCTGTATGATACCAGATTATTATAATGTATTGAGAATTGTATTATGTTCTAGCATGTAGTCACTTTTTATGCATTTCCCATGTATGGATGAAACCCTTTGTATTCTCTAATTGTTGGATTTAGGATTTTATCTACATCTATTTGTTCATGTTTTTAAATTATGTAGTTAAAATCTTCTATATCTTAATTTTTTTCTTTACTTGACATATCAAGAACTTTACGAGATATGTTGAAATCTTCCATAATAGTCATGGATTTATCCATTGTTCTCTGTAGTTCTATTCATTTCTCCCTTGTATATTTTGAGGTTATTTTATGAGTTGAATTGTTTTATCTTTCAAGTTCATTAAAACTTTAATCATTATTAGGAACTCTCTTTATCTCTTATAATAATATTTAACCTGATGACTATTTTTTGATACTAATGAAGCCACTCCAACTTTCCTTTGGTTGATACTTTTCCTCATGTATCATTTTGGATATCTTTATTTTCAGCCTTTTACTGTCCTTGTGTTTTTAGGAGTAACTTTCGCAGACAACATACAGCTGGATTTTTAAAAATATTTAATATTTTTAAATATTTGAGGAAGGGCATATTGTCTCAGCATATTGTTTATTGTATTGCTGACTAACACTCACAGTGGCTTGTTTCCTTGTAGGTCATCACTGATTGTTAGCTCATTTTTAATTTAATCTGTGGGAATCCTGAGGGCCTAAATTGGAGGTGCATTCCTACTGAAGGCATTTGCATTTAGTTGGGGCTGCTATTAACCTGAAATTGCTTTAGCCACCTTTAAGAGACCCTGACACAATGCAGGCATTTCCAGTTAAGTTCTTTCACCTCGCCTCGGCCCTAAACTTAATTTGCCTATCACAGTGCTTATCTCAACATTTAGCTTGACTTTCCTGTTTCCCTGTTAGTAACAACGTCATGCTTTAGTTTTAGCTCCCCATTGCCTTGTTAAGTTTTTCTTGGCAGACAATGTTCAGTCCTTAGAGATTTCCCTTACTTTCTAACAAACCCACCAATGCATTCATTAAAAACAATGGTCCATTCTGCTTTATTTTTGTAATTCATTCAGAATCTAGTTGTATTTTAGTGGGAGGGCCTTTCAGAGTACCAGTTCACCATCTTGCCAAAAGTGGAAATCCCATGATGCTATTATTATCCCCATTTTACAGATGAGGGAACTGAGGCTCAGAAAATCAAATGTCTTGCTCAAGACTACAGAGCCAACCCAACCAGTGGCAGAGTCAAGACTAAGACCCATGCTGTCTCAGTCCAGAACCTGAACCTGAGTTTATCTAGGGGGTTGCTGGTCCCCTAGAAACATGTTTATAGGGTTGCAGCCTTGAAGTGCATGGGGCAGGCTCATGCCAACACTCTGGGATAAACCCACAAACTTCTATTGAAGTGAAGTGAAGTGAAGTCACTCAGTCATGTCCGACTCTTTGCAACCTCATGGACTGTAGCCTACCAGGCTCCTCCGTCCAGGCAAGAGTACTGGAGTGGTTTGCCATTTCCTTCTCCAGAGGATCTTCCCGACCCAGGGATCAAACCCAGGTCTCCTGCATTGTAGGCAGACGCTTTACCATCTGAGCCACCAGGGAAGCCCTTAACTTCTACTGATGAAGGGACGATGAGGCCCAGTCTGGCCCAGAGCACTCAGGCTCCAGCCATCTAGCACCAGCTGCCAGTTAGGCAGCAGCTCAACCAGAGTCTACATAGGGCGCTAAGCCCGCAGCTCCCACCCTGGGAAGGGAGCCAGCAGGAGCTTCCTGCACTCGGGTTTCCATGACAACCAGTCACCAAAAGGGATGAGATGTGAAAGCCACAGGCCGAGAGTGGAACATTTCTGAATCTTGAGTCTTCATTACAGGTGGGTCTTCTCCAGCCTTGGGGGCAGTGTGAGAGGGATTTAGAGGAAAGAGAATTTATGTGAAGGAATAATGTTCATGCAAGCCCACAATGCCACTGGCCAGCCCCTTTCTCCTCACCCATACCCCAGTTATCATGGACTAAGGGTCCCAGGTCCAAAGAAGTTCAGAAACAGGCTGGGGCAGCCTGGTGCTAGGTCCCAAACAATACTGGTTCCCCTTCTTCCTTTGTCAGCGATCCCTTCCTGCCTCCTCCTTCCAGGTTCTCAGGCTCCTGTGCGAAGTGAAGGTCCTGCCCTCAGTGAGCAATCCGTCTAGTGCAAGACCCAGACAGACCCGAACAGCTAATTACAATTAGGGGACAAGAAAGCACAGAAGCCATGAGAGCACAGAAGAGGCATTCCCTCCAGGAAGTCTTCCCAGAGCACGGGTATTTGCACTGGGCCTGGGGTGACAAAATTTTAGCCCAGTACAGAAGGGAGAGAAGGACATTCCAGGCAGAAGGAACTACACACACTAGACTCAGAAGCACGAAGGAGCAAGGTCACTTTAGTAAAACAAGATGAGGGAGGCAGGAAAGGCAGCCTTGAACTGGATGCTGTGAACTTTGCCTTGATCCTGGGAGCAGCGGGCAGCCCTTACAGGGTTTTCCAAGGGTAGGACAGGGCCCTATTGTCATGACAGTATCGAGGATGGATACGAGCTTGTTGCGATAACACAAGGAGAGACCACAGTAAGAAGGACGATGACTGAGGTGGCAGGGATAAGAGAGAGGGGACAGATTTGAGAGACGTGTAGAAGGACAAATCCAGAGGACTTGGTGAGAGATTGGTTGTGAGGAGTGTGCAAAACAGGAGTGTTAGCCAGGAGCAGGTGTGGGAGCAGGGGAGGGGCAGCTGTAACAGACCCTTGCCAGGTTGTGTAGAGATGACCAATTTTCCCCAGGCTGCTGGTTGAGCTCCCTGGAGTGTGCTAGGCAGGACATGTCCTCTCCAGGTCAGTGCAGAAAAAAACTCATTTCAGAGCCTTCTTCAGCAGCTTCAACCACCAGGTGGGCAGTTCCAGCTGTCCTTCTGCCCCCACTCCCCACCCCCTGCTCTGAACCCTGGTGTCCCAGAGGCCCCCCCTGCCCCCCACAAGGGGCAATCTGGGCAGCTGGAGTCTCTCCCTGCCAGGCCAGGCAAGCCAAATTTCTGTTTGGAGCTGTGTTTCCTTCTGGTTATGTGCTAGTCACAAAGTTGTGTCTGGGGCTGCTTGATTGCCTAGCCTGGGCCGTATTAATAAGAAGTAGATTGTAGAGAAACCAAGGTAATGATTAATCTTAGAAAGGGGCTCTGGAGTCAGACCTAACTGTGTTCAAACCATTCCTCTACCCTAACTGGCTGGTTGTCTATGGGATCCTCGGATATTCCACGCCTCCCTCGAGCTCCTCTCCCTCGAGCTCCTCTTCTGTCCCACTCACCTCCTTTTCTCCCTCATGCACTCCAGGGCAAGACTCCCGCCCGTCCTCCCCCACACCCCCACCGGACCTGAACCTGGTGAGGAGTCCTGTCAGGCTCCTGAGAGAAGGGTGGGAGCCCACCTACCTCCCCAGCCCCTCCTTTCATCCTCAGCCCCCAACCTGATCCCCAGACAGGTGCCAGGCCGTCAGGGACCGGAGCGTGCCTGCCTGACTCATCTGCAGACTGTACCTGACCCAGATCCGGGCTTCGGGGCACCAGGGAAGCTGGAGTGACATTTGGCAAGGCCGCTGGGGCCCCAAAGCTGGTATCCATTTCTGCTCCTCTGGTTCCCTCTTCCAGTACCCTCCTCCGCCCCCAGACACCCCGACATTAGCTAGGAGCCAGAGGAGGGAGGTGTGGTGGGTGAAGGAGCCCGGAAAGGGGGCGGGGCCAGGCCCGAAGCTACAGGCAAACCCCACCCCTGGGCCCGGACAATCCGGACCCCCCACCTCCTCCGAGAAGGCCCCGGGGAACCAGAGTCCGGGCGGGGGGCAGTCTCAGGCTGGCCGCCCCGCAGAGTCCGGCGCCCTGGGCCTGACCCGCGCCCCGCCGGGTGGAGTCACCCCTTGGCCTGGTAGGCTCCCCGACTCCGCACCCGCTTCCTCCCCGGGGCGGGGCCGGCGGCCACAAGCCAAGCGCCGTAAAATTTAAAGAGGTGAGAGAGACACTTCGCAGAAACCTCAGCAGTGCGGGGAAATGAAATAAGGCCTCCCTTCGGGGCGTCCGCCCCCGCCTGCGCCGCCCCGGCCCGAGGTCACCCCGGAGGGTCCAGGTGCGGCCCCACGCTTGACACACCCCCCCCCCCACCCTTCGCAGGGCTGGGGCGGAGACACGCTCCCCTCCTCCCAACCGCCCCCATCGTGGGAGAGTGAGGCCGGGCACCCGGGATCCGGGGAGCCTTCAGGGAGCAACCTGCAAGGGTTCCAGGCTAGGGCTGTCTGGTCACTGTCCCTCATCCCCGCCAAGGCCGAGGGAGCATCCCCTCCCCCACGTGGAATAGCAAACCCAGAAAAGCCCCACTCCCCCAACTTGTCTTGATGTTGCCTTTCTCGGGTGTCCGATGGCACTTCTGGTTCCCGCCGGCCCCTCCCTCCCCTCGCCACCCCCTCACCCCCCGTCCAGCCCCCATCTTTCCCCCTCCCCACACCCCATGATGGATGGAGCCTTCAGGGAGCCAGTGCGGGCGGGCTCGGTTCAGGCGGAAATGAAGAGGATAAGATCTGCGAGCCGAGCCGCCGTGACACTGTGATATCCGCCTCGCTCGCTGCGCTCCGGGTGATGGATGGGCGGAGCACCCCCACCTCGGGGCCCGGTACGCTGTGGGGCCGAGGGTCCCCGCCCCGCGGCGCCAGAACCCTGCCCCCCACGACGGAGCTCAAGCTAGTGCAAGAGCGCACACACGCACGCGCGCGCACACACACACACACACACACTCCATGGCGCACCTCCCAGAAACACCGCGCTGCGGCCACACACGTGGCAGACTAACTCCCCCTTCCCAAACACTTAGCCCTCTACACATCTGGCCGTGCCCCAGGCACATATATGGGACTGTCCCCCTTCCCCTAACACACTCTCAGCAGACACTTCCCTGGCACACACACAAACAAGAATGCCCTTAGCGCAAATCACACCTTATCCATTTGCCCATCTGACTTCTCCTTGCCTGTGGACATACATCCCACATCCAGGCAGGCTGGACCTCCTTGCCCCCAATCCCGGTGTTTCTAGAGTCCCATGGACCACTCAGGAAGAGGGTGTGACCACTGTGAAACTCAGCCCTCCGTGGGGGTTTACAACAGGGAACAGGACAACAGTTGCTACTTGTACTAGTCGTCTCACTGAGTGGGTCAGGCTTGGCATGGACAGCAGGCAGTACTAAGCCCTCTGTCTAAACAGGCCTCACCATCAGTGTTGCCATGGTTACCATCTTCTTAGGACTATCACACAGCAACATCATGGTTACTATGGTTGCAGGCACCTGCATCTCCCCCTTCTCTGCTTTGCTGCATTTACTTGCCATTGCCAGTACCATTGATTCATTCACTCATTCCTGTATTCACTCATCCCCTCATTCTGCTCATCAACTAGGGATACAGAGAAGAGTAAATTAGTGCCCACCTTTGGGAGTACACAGTGGAATGGGGAAGATGAGAGGAAACCAACTAACGGGATTGTACATTCTGCAGAACCCTGAAGATCCATGAGGACTTGCTATATAGACGGTTTGATAGAAAGGATACTCAGGGAATACCATGCAGGGAGGGCAACAATAAGGGCGTGAAGCCACTGACAGCATTGTCACCACCAGCAGCTGGTGCTCCCACCTGTGCTTGGAGAGGAGAATACTCATCAGAGCTGGCAGTAAGGAGGGAAGGCCAGTGGGCACCACACTCTGAAGAAGCGTCAGTGACCCAAGATTCCCTGTGGCTTGGATCTGGGAGTCGGACAGACCTGAGCTTGAATCCTGACTTTGCCAACCCCTAGCTTAGGGACTCTGGACGAATCATTTCTGCCCCGTGTCCAGTACTTAGCAAGTCATTGTTTTCTACTATTGTTATTTTAAACCATGCAAAGAGGCTTTAGAGAATCACCAGCATTAACACTTTTGGCCTCTAGGGGAAGTTCAAGTTCCTCTCCTCACTCTCCAACCTCCTAATGCCAAACCCAGAGGAACCAATGTGAGTGGTTCAGGCCAAGGGTATTGCTTACTGAAGGATGAAGCCAGGAAGTGGGGCTTTCCTAGAAACCTGTTCACTTGTGCACGATCTTTCCTTTGTCCACAGGCTGACTCTCAGAGGGAAGAAATCCCTATTTTACCTAGTGGAAAAAGGCCCACTCACCCAGACCAGGGGATTCAACATGGTAGTTTGAATGCAAGGTCTTAGGTGACTTTCTTTATCTAAGGTTTCCCATCAGAACAAATAGGACGGATTTTTTGAAATGTGCATGCCTGAAAATTCTGACTCAGTAGGTCTTGGTTTGAGCCCTGAAAGAAGCTCATGCTGCTGCTGGGGCTGCTAAATCACTTCAGTCGCGTCCGACTCTGTGCGACCCCATAGATGACAGCCCACCAGGCTCCGCAGTCCCTGGGATTCTCCAGGCAAGAACACTGGAGTGGGTTGCCATTTCCTTCTCCAATGCGTGAAAGTGAAAAGTGAAAGTGAAGTCGCTCAATCATGTCCGACTCTTAGCAACCCCATAGACTGCAGCCTACCAGGCTCCTCCATCCATGGGATTTTCCAGGCAAGAGTACTGGAGTGGGTTGCCATTTGCCTTCTCCAGAAAGAAGCTCATAGAGGGTTATAATCTGTACCCTGGTTAATTTCCCATACACCTTGGCTGCTTATGCCCTTAGGACCAATACTCAGTGGGTATCTTTGGTTCTGTCTGTGCAGCTCCCCTCTCAAGGATACTACCTCCATCCCCAGCCCCCTACTAAATACATGGCTTATAACAAGAGCTGCCATATTCTACCATGACTCAACTGATTGATCCAGAAGTGGGCAGCTGACTCAGGATACGCCAATTAGACTCCTTCCCTGGGATTCTAAACAATTATTTTATTAAATTTTAAAATATAAAATATTTCATACATATGAAAGAATAGAATAATATAATGACAACCTTCTGCTCATCATCCATATTTAGCAATCATGGAGATTTTGCTGTTGGACTTCCCTGGTGGTCCAGTGGTAAAGAATCCGCCTGCCAGTGCAGGGGACACAGGTTTGATCTGTAGTCTGAGAAGATTCCACATGCCACAGGGCAGCTAAGCTTGTGCGCCTCAAGAGAAGCCACAGCAATGAGAAGCCCCCACACTGCAAGTGGAGAGTAGTCCCCCAGTTGCTGCAACTAGAGAAAGTTCACATGCTGCAAGGAAGACCCAGCGCAGCCAAAAGTAATTAGTTAATTTAAAAAAGGTTTCTTCATAGTATTACTTCTATCTGATTTTGCCCTCCTCTTGATCCATTTTCATTACTTTCTTCACTACTACTAACCTATAGGTAACTATTATTACAAATTGGTGTGTATCCTGCCAGCCACATTTTTATACTTTTTACTATAGAGGTATCCATTAAAATACAGTGTTATATATTTTTAATATTTAAATAAGTTGTCACATACCACTATGTACATATTTACATAAATGGAAGCATTCTCAACTTGTTTTCATTCAACATTATGTTCTGAGATTTGTTCATGTTGATACATGTAGCCCGGGTCCGTTCATTTTACCTGAGGAAGAGTAACCCGTTGTATGAAAACACCGTAATGTATTTCCTCCACTAATAGACATACAGTGGTACATACGTACAGTAGTTCATATTTCTTATGCAACGAGCATCCTTGTGAATATCTCTTTGTGTATAAGAACAAAATGTCTCTGATTAATATACCAGGGAGTGGCATTGCTGGGTCCTGAGGTATGTAGATTGTCAATTTGTGTTTTCAAATTACTCTCCAAAGTCATTGCATTAATTTGCCCTCCCACCAGCAGTGTGCAAGTCTTTCCCCTACATCTTTATTAATACATACTTGATACTACCAGACTTTTAAATGTATGCCCATTTGATGGACATGATACAGTGTCTTAATGATCTTTTTGGTGTGTTTCCCCAATTATTAACAAAGTTGAGCATCTTTTTCTTTTTTATGGGGAATTCCATTTTCTCCTTTGTATACTAGCTGTCCGTGTCCTTTGTCTGCTTTTCTTTTGGTTGTTTTTATCTTATTGAATTGAAAAAGTTATTTTACGTAATCTGAATATTAATCCTTTATAGCTTTTTAATTTTGAAACTGTTTTCTCCCACTTTGTGGTTTTTAAATACTTTAAATTTAGGATGTCTTTGTATATGGTGGTTTTGGCACAGGAACAGGCAAAACAACGGAGCAGAAAAGACAAATTAATCCCTCTCTTCCTTCATGGTTGGTTCTCCTCTCTCTTTCCCATGTTTAAGAAATCTTTCCTAAACAACACCATTAGATATTCTCTAAGACTTAACAGTTATTTTAGTTTGCTTTTTTACATTTACCCTTCAGGTCACCTAGATTTTTACATATGGCCTTACATCAACCCTGAATAGTCACTGGAAGGACTGATGCTGAAGCTGAAGCTCTAGTACTTTGGCCACCTCATGTGAAAAGCCGACTCATTGGAAAAGACCCTGATGCTGGGAAAGATTGAGGAGAAGGGGACGACAGAGGGTGAGATGGTTAGATGGCGTCACTGATCCAATAGACATGAGTTTGAGCAAGCTCTGGGAGACAGTGAAGGATAGGGAAGCCTGGGGTGCTGCAGTTCATGGGGTTGCAAAGAGCTGGACAGGACTTAGCAACTGAACAACAATAAATGTATTAATATTCATATATTATTTTCTTTTGGCTTCCATATAGATGGCCAGTTGTTCAAGCACCCTATGCTACATGGTTCGCTATTTCCTCACTGGTTTGTGAAGTGAGCACTCTCATATACAGACTTCTTACACACTTGTAGGTCAGTTTCTGGGTTCTGCTTTCTGTTCTATTGATCTATTCATTTATCCCTGTGCCACTACAGTTTTGATGATTATATCTGTATAAGAAATCTTGATATATGGCAGATGTGACAAAGACTGGCTCACTCTTTGCCACAACTCTTTTTTCTTATTTCTTGTGACCACAGCTGGGCTCTATCTCACAGTTACCCTTTTACAAGGCCCTCTTGCAAGTAGGTAGGTGAATTCTGGCCAGTGATGTGAGTGGAAACAATATATACCGTTTCTATTACTACTTATAAAACCGCCCATGCATGATCCTTCATTTGCTGATTCCCCTTCTGCCAACATATATAGTTTGATGCAAACATATATGATAACCTTGAAAAATGAAAGTCAAATGGAAGATGCCTGGTTTACAAATTGCTGCTTGAAGTAGAGCTGCCCACTGATCAGGAATATCTGATTTGGGTTTCAAACAAGCCAGAAATAAAGTTTTATCGTATTTGAGCCTTAAATATGTTGAGATTTGTTTCACCAGCTACTGTCATTCTAATAAATGTGGCTAAGTCTAGTCAAGGCTATGCTTTTTCCAGTGGTCATGTATGGATGTGAGAGTTGGACTGTGAAGAAAGCTGAGCACCAAAGAGTTGATGCTTTTGAACTGTGGTGTTGGAGAAGTCTCTTGAGAGTCCCTTGGACTGCAAGGAAATCCAACCAGTCCATTCTAAAGGAGATCAGCCCTGGGTGTTCTTTGGAAGGAATGATGCTAAAGCTGAAACTCCAGTACTTTGGCCACCTCATGCGAATAGTTGACTCATTGGAAAAGACTCGATGCTGGGAGGGATTGGGGGCAGGAGGAGAAGGGGATGACAGAGGATGAGATGGCTGGATGGCATCACCGACCTGATGGACGTGAGTTTGAGTGAACTCCGGGAGTTGGTGATGGACAGGGAGGCCTAGTGTGCTGCGATTCATGGGGTCGCAAAGAGTTGGACACAACTGAGCAACTGAACTGAACTGAAGTATCTCCTTGTCCCCTTGTTCTTCCTCCTCAATGTTGTTTTGAATATTTTTGGCCTTTATCCTCATAGGAATTTTAAGATCAGTTTACCAAGTTCCTTTTAAAAACCTTGCTGTGTATTAAATTCCATTTAATTTCTTTTTCTTTTCCTTTTTCTTTAAATTGACGTATAGTTGATTTACCATGTTGTGTGGAATTCCATTTAATTTCTATATTAATTTGTAGAGGCTTTCTATCTTTAAAATACAGAGGTTTTCCATTCATAAACATAACCTACATGTTGAAATATTTTTTAGTAGATGTTACCAGATTTTATTCCCTTCTCCAAGGGATCTTCTAAACCCAGGGATCAAACCCAAATCTCCTGCACTGCAGGCAGATTCTTTACCATCTGAGCCACCAGGGAAGCCCCAGATTTTATTATATCAATAAAAATGTACAATTTATGGTATACATAGGTCTTATATATATTCTATTATTTTTAATCATAGTTATCTTTATTTTTGTTACCATTGTGAATAAAATCTTTATCCTTTTCACATTCTGTGTCCTAATTGGTTGCTACCACTGTACAGGAACCCCAGTGGTTTTTGTATATTTGTCTTGTATCTGACAACCTTGCCAAATTATCTTATTAGTTCTGATAATGTATCTATTTTAAATATACAATATATAAAAGATGGTTCCACTTGCCGTTTTTTATTCCCTCGGCCTGGAACTCCCTTATCCCACTAAGTTCACTCTTTCACAACCTCAGGTTTTGTTCAGGTAACTAACCAGGCAGGCCTTCCCTGACCCCTGCGTAAAGTAGCACATACACAGCACTCCTCCTCCCCTTTTTTCTTTTTAGAACTGACATATTATAAATTGGTTTGTTTTTGCCTGCACCCTCCACTAGAATGTACACTTTGTAAGAGCAGAAACTGTTTGCTTATTTCTGTATCCCCCAGTGGGCTCGATGGAGTTTTCTTACACAAGTGTCAAATGTATTCCCTTTTCCCTCATCCCTATTCCTGATATTTCTTTCCTGATTTTTTTAAGAGGTTTTATTTTTTAGAGAAGTTTTAGGTTTAAAACAAAATTGGGAGGAAAGTACAGATTTCCCATATACTCCTTGCCCCTACACATTACCAACATCAGTCACCAGAATGACATTATTTTTTAAACAGGGATGAGCCTACATTGATGTGTCAAAATCACCCCACGTCTAGAGTGTAGGTTTCATTTTTGGTGTTGGGTTATAGTCTTACGGTTCATTTCTGGTGTTGTATAGTCTATGGATTTGGGCAAAAGTACAATGACCTATGTCCATAATTATAATATCATGCAGAGTATTTTCACTGCCTTAAAAAATCTCTGCCCCTCTTTACCCCTGACAACCGCCGATCTTTCTATTGTCTCCATAGTTTTGCCTTTTCCCAGAATATCCTATAGTTAGAGTCATACAGTATGTAGCCCTTCAGATTGGCTTCTTTCACCTAGCAAAACATGCACTTAAGGTTCTTCTGTATCTTTTTTTTTTTTTTTCTGGTCATGCTGTGCGGCTTGCAGGATCTTAGTTCCTCCACCAGGGATTGAGCTGGGCCACAGCAGTAAAAGCACCATTAGACCACAAGGGAACTCCCCCCTCTTTGTCTTTTTATAGTTTGATAGCTCATTTCTTTTTAGCATTTAATAATATTCCATTGTCTGAATGTACCACAATTTATCTATTCACCCACTGAAGGACATCCTGGTTGCTTCCAGATCTTGGAAATCATGAATAAAGCTGCTATGAACATCCGTCTACAGGTTTTTGTGTGGACATAAGTTTTTAACTCCTTTGAGTAAATACCAAGGACTGCGACTGCTGGGTCATACGGCAAGAGTACATTTGGTTTTCTAAGAAACAACCAAATTTCCTTCCAAAGTAGCTGTACCATTTTGCATGCCCACCAGCAATGAATAGAAGTTCCTGTTGCTCTACATCGTCACCAGCATTTTATCAGTGTTCTGGATTTGGGCTCCCCTCAGTTCAGTTCAGTTCAGTCTGTCTGACTCTGTGACCCCGTGAATCTCAGCCCGCCAGGCCTCCTTGTCCATCACCAACTCCCGGAGTTCACTCAAATTCATGTCCATCAAGTCAGTGATGCCATCCAGCCTTCTCATCCTCTGTCGTCCCCTTCTCCTCCTGCCCCCAATCCCTCCCAGCATCAGGGTCTTTTCCAATGAGTCAACTCTTTGCATCAGGTGGCCAAAGGATTGGAGTTTCAGCTTCAACATCAGTCCTTCCAATGAACACCCAGGACTGATCTCCTTTAGAATGGACTGGTTGGATCTCCTTGCAGTCCAAGGGACTCTCAAGAGTCTTCTCCAACACCACAGTTAAAAAGCATCAACTCTTCGGCGCTCAGCTTTCTTCACAGTCCAACTCTCACATCCATACATGACCACTGGAAAAACCATAGCCTTGACTAGACAGACCTTTGTTGGCAAGGTAACATCTCTGCTTTTCAATATGCTATCTAGGTTGGTCATAACTTTCCTTCCAAGGAGTAAGTGTCTTTTAGTTTCATGGCTGCAATCACCATCTGCAGTGATTTTGGAGCCCAGAAAAATAAAATCTGACGCTGTTTCCACTGTGTTCCTATCTATTTCCCATGAAGTGATGGGACCAGATGCCATGATCTTAGTTTTCTGAATCTCTTATAAATAAGATATATGGCTCAATTTCTAATCCAATCTGAAAAACTCCATCTTTTAATGGGTGAATTTATTTACATTTATTGTGATTATTATTTTGTTTGAAATTATTTATAACATCTATTTTGAAATTGTGTATCTCGTCACTGCTTTTCTTTGCCCCTTCCTTCTTTCCAACCTTCCACTGAATTATTAATTTTCCCTTTTCCATTTTATTGGCTCACAACTTGCATATTGTTTATCTTATCTGAGTAGTTGCCCTTACATCTTAACATAAATAACTGATGTGACAAGGTCAAGAATAATTAAATCTCTATCATTTTCCATAATTATATAAGAACTAAGATGTTTAATTTACATATCAGCCCATCATCAATTTTTTTATTGCCTAGTATTTAGTATTATTTTTAATACTCCCATTAGGTAGGTAGTTGTGTTTTACAGCTGATGCTTAGAATATTTTATCAAATCTAAGATGTCATCAATTGTAAGAAACACTATTATTTTATGTATTCCTAAGAAAAAAGGGAGGTGACATCAGCGAAATTGACAATTAAGGGCCTCCATAAAAGTAATGAAAACACTGGCAAAAATTGTTAGAAACGACTTTTTCAGAACTCTGGAAATTAACCAAAGGTTTGTAGAAATCTGGAGATCATTTATTATTATTTAAAAAAAACTAATAGCTGGATATCAGTAAGAACAGCAAACTTTATGACATTTTACTTTCACTTTCTCATCTCTCCTTTTCTTGCTCTGCAGGTGCCCTCTCACTGCAATTACAGTAAAACTCAGCAGCCTGGCAGCTATTGGGCGGGGTAGAATGGGTTGGTGCCACTTCAAAGTCCCATTCCCAATGTAAACTCAAATTACTAAAACCAGAAATTGAAGAGGAAAGAGTACTAATGACCTTATAGAAATAAGAAAATATTATAAGGGAATACTATGAACAATTGATCGAAATGAAATGAACAAATTCCTAAAAAGACACAGAATACTGAAATGGGCTTTTAAAAAAATGTTGAATATCTGAATAGACCTTGTAGCAAGAGACTGAATTAGTAATCAAATCTTTTGGCAAAGAAAAACCTAAGGTCAGATGGCCTCATTGGTGAATTCTACCAAATGTTTAAAGAATGAACACAAATCCTTCACAAACTCACCCAAAACATGAAAGATGAGGAAACACTTCCCATTCATTCCATTAAAACCAGTATTATCTTGAGTCCAAAACCAGACAGGAAAATCTATTGACCAGTATCCCTTATGAACACACATGTAAAAGTCCCTAATAAAATACTAGGAAATTAAATTTATCAACTTAAAAAGGATTATCGGACTTCCCTGGTGGTACAGTGGATAAGAATCTGCCTGCCAATGCAGGGGATACAGGTTCAATTCCTGGTCCAGAAAGATTCCACATGCTGTGGAGCAACTAAAGCCCATGTGCCATAACTACAGAGTCTGTGCACCCTAGAGCCTAGATCCCATCTGCTGCAACTACTGAGCCCATGAGCTAAAGCTACTGAAGCCCCTGTGCCTAAAGCCTGTGCTCTGCTGCACAAGAAGCCACCACAATGAGAAGCCCATGCGTCACAGCAAAGAGTAGCCCTGCTAAGTCGCTTCAGTCATGTCCGACTCTGTGCGACCCCATAGACAGCAGCCCAACAGGCTCCCCGTCCCTGGGATTCTCCAGGCAAGAACACTGGAGTGGGTTGCCATTTCCTTCTCCAATGCGTGAAAGTGAAAAGTGAAAGTGAAGCCGCTCAGTCGTGTCTGACCCTCAGCGACCCCATGGACTGCAGTCTTCCAGGCTCCTCCGTCCATGGGATTTTCCAGGCAAGAGTACTGGAGTGGGATGCCATTGCCTTCTCCGAAGAGTAGCCCTGGCTCACCACAACTTGCAGCAATGAAGACCCAGTACAACCAAAAATACATAAATAAATACTTAAAAAAAAAAAAAAGGATTAGACACCATGACCATGTCGGATTTATTGTGGGAATGCAAGGTTGGTTCAACATATGAAAATCAATCAATGTAATGAGTGAGTGAGTGAAGAGTGAAGTCACTCAGTCGTGTCTGACTCTTTGCGACCCCGTGGACTGTAGCCTATCAGGCTCCTCTGTCCATTGGATTCTTCAGGCAAGAATACCAGAGTGGGTTACCATTTCCTTCTCCAGGGGATCTTCCGGACCAGGGATCAAACCTGGGTCTCCCGCATTGGAAGCAGACGCTTTAACTTCTGAGCCACCAGGGAAGCCCCAATCAATGTAATACAGCATATTAATAGAATAAAAGCCAATGATCATTTCAATGGTTATTGGACTATTTAGATAGTGGTGAGAGAAACCAGCCCCATTTCTGCTCTTTTATTCCAAGACCTTGAATCCTGTTTACAAATGATACCACACGTTGGTCACAATGATTCAGTGCATATACCACAACCTGAAAGATTCTGCCTTGAGTCTGCAAGCATTACACTCATCTGGTGTCATAATTGAGTTTCCAAAAGGTCATTTCATTGTTTTATCAAGCCAGCTGCTGCAGAGTAGTGGAGGACATGATAAATAAAATAAAATACTTCATCAAGTTAAAAAAAAAAAAAAAAGATCAGTGGATACCATAAGTCATAAGCCTGTTGCCACTTAATTTGCTGTAAAATGAGTTATCTGGTCAGAAGCAATGCTGTGGAGTATACCATGACAGTAAATAAGGCACTAATGGTAAAAGAAGCATTGTAAGAGGGAAGGCAAATCCACAACCAGAGTGTCTTCTCTAGTGAGGATGAAGTGCTATCCCTTCCATGTTGGAAGTGGTCCACGGTAAACAACCTATCACCACATAGCTGGCTGGTTGATTGAGGTGTCCCTAGGACTGAAATTAATGGGCAGCCTTCTATGGTCTTATTTGATTTGTATAAACCAAAAGCTCCAACATTATACTTCTTCCATCATGATCCAACAACATTTGGTTCCACTCCTACACTGATACAAGTTGAAGACATCTTGCAAATCTTTGGTATATAATGTTGGGCTTCCCTGGTGGCTCAGTGCTGAAGAATCTGCCTGCCAATGAAGGAGATTTGGGAGTTTCAGGTTTAATCCCTGGGTTGGGAAGATCAGCTAGAGTAGGAAATGGAATCCCATTCCAGTATTCTTGCCTGGAAAATTCCACAGACAAAGAACTGATGCGGTACAGTCCATGGGGTCACAAAGAGTCAGATGCAACTGAGCACGCAAAGTCTCTTCATGAGTCACGCTTTGTACCTGACCCCCTGAAGCTTGCCATGTTTTGATTCTGGTAGAAGATCTAGAAGCAATGTGGCTGGGGGGGGGGGGCAAGTCTTAAGGAAATCACCTTTCCCCAGCAAAAATATCACCTCAAGAGGGGCCACTAGAGTTTTTCCAGGTACCAGGAAAGTAACCTCCTCAGAAGGGGAGGATGGGATGCTCCCACTGGCAAAAGGGTGGGTAAGTGTTGGGAAGTCACAACTCTCAGGTTCATCAGATTATGCCCAGTCTCTCCATTCCAGTTTCTAGGCTCCCACAGCATCTCAATCAAAGCCCTCTAATAAGAGAACTTCCAGGGTGTGTATTTAGTTGACATTATCCTTCAGTCATCCACATGAATAGTCTTTGGGTTTGGTTTTCAGAAATCTCAACCTGCAGCTCTAGGAGATAAAGAGTTTCTTTCAGGATAGACACAAATGTTTTCTGGATCTTGACCCAGATCTTGATTTGGGAATTAAAAGTCCTAGGCGCATCACCGGAGAAGGCAATGGCACCCCACTCCAGTGCTCTTGCCTGGAAAATCCCATGGACGGAGGAGCCTGGTGGGCTGAAGTCCATGGGGTCGCTGAGGGTCAGGCACGACTGAGCGACTTCACTTTCACTTTTCACTTTCATGCATTGGAGAAGGAAATGGCAACCCACTCCCGTGTTCTTGCCTGGAGAATCCCAGGGATGGCGGAGCCTGGTGGGCTGCCATCTATGGGGTCGCACAGAGTCGGACACGACTGAAGCGACTTAGCAGCAGCAGTAGCAGCAGGCGCATCACCCTTTTCCTCCAAATCTTCTCAACCACAGTCCTTATATTCTTATACCCACCCCACAGTCTTTATACCCTTTATTGCCACTGAAATGTTGCATGGGTAGCTATTTGGTCAGTCTCGGGTTCTATAGGCTTTGACTCCAGGGGTCTAAAGGTGGTAATTTAATAACAGATTCACCAGTATATGCTATGGACCATCGATGTCCCCTTTACTCCTGAAAACAGTGTCTTTAATGCCTCTAAATCTACTCAGACAACCAATGTCAGATTCCCATCCTTACATTTCTGGTCCCCTGGAAGCATCGCCACTACTAATAACTGTATCGGTCAGGGCTCAGTCAGGGAGGCAAAGCCCACTGTGAGCATTATAGGATATGAATTTATTTTAGGGATTAGGCCTGACACAATTGTGGATGGAGCTAGGGAAGTGCAAGTCTAGAGGGGGAATTAGAAGGTCAGAGGCAAAGTCACTAAACAATATGCCTGAAGCTTTGACTTGGGTGGAATCTAGGAGGCCAAGCATATGGAGCCCCTGAAGTGGGAATACAAAATAGGGCTTGTAGGAGGTCTGTGGGATACTGTTGCCTCTGGGTAGCTACCTGCCCTATGAGCCCATTGCTAAGTATCTCATGTTGCTATTACTGCTCTTGGTGAACAGGAAGAAACACAGGTTGTGGAACAGAGAAGAAGGATAGATTGAGACCCAATGGATACCTTAGCATCTGTCTGTCACCATTTTTAACCACAAAGACCATCAGAGAATAATGGCAGTGACTGCACCTTCACTTCACTTCCCAATTCTTCTTTTAGTCAACTCTACCCTAGAAGGAGATTCTAGGAGAGATGTTCATAGCTTAACCAAGCAAACAATAGAATTTTCCAATGCAGGGAATATAATGGCTCTACAGCTTATAAATATGCAAATTATCATTGAGACCGATTTGCTGCCAAATCTCCAAAAGGCATGAAAAGAAAATCTGATTGGCTCAGCTTGGGTCATATATCCATACCTGGTCCAATGGCTATGCCCAAGGTCACAAGTCATGCAGTAAAACACAGGCTGGGTGCCCTCCCCTGGGTGTCAAGAGGCAATTCTCAGGGAAAGGGGTTAATGTATAGCTTAGGCACAAACTCCCTCAATTGGTACTGTGTAAAATTGAGAACACTGGAGAGTTGTTCTCCAACAACAAATGGCAGGAACCAAAGAGAAAAATTAAAATGCCTGTCATCCACTCAGACGATCTTCACCATGTGCCAGACACTGTATTAGGTTTGGGAACTAGTGCAATATCAGCTCTCCTGGTGCTTACAGATTAGAAGGGCTTACATGGTTGGGGTCTGCCAACCCATGGGAGAAAGGATTGGAAAAGAAAGGGAGGCTGGTGATGCCCAAGGGAAAAGTAGCCTTTTTTTTTTTTTTGATGGTAAAGCAGAATTTATTCAAGGAAATTACTACAACGGGGTGGTAGGGGGACAAAATTTGCCATGCCACAATATGTCTTTGATATGTGGATTATTTCCAGCTGAAAACAATCAAGGCCCAGAAGACTCAGGAAGAAACTGGCCTCCCCCTAAATGCCTAAAAGGATTGAGATAGAGGAGTTCTTCCTGGAACAGAGCTACCACCAGATCTCTGCATTCTGTCCTGTATTGCTCTGCTCCCCCAAAATCTAGTATTATATTAACAGAGCAACTGGTTTTTCCAGTAGTCATGTACGGATGTGAGAGCTAGACCATAAAGAAGGCTGAGCACTGAAGAAAGACTCTTGAGAGTCCCTTGGACTGCAAGGAGATCAAACCAGTCAATCCTAAAGGAAATCAACCCTGAATATTCATCGCAAGGACTGATGCTGAAGCTCCAATACTCTGGCCACCTGATGCAAAGAGCTGACTCATTAGAAAAAACCCTGATTCTGGGAAAGATTGAATGCAGAAGAAGCGGACGACAGAGGACTAGATGGTTGGACGGCATCCCCGACTCAATGGACATGACATGAGTTTGAGCAAACCCCAGGTGGGGGTCAGGCAAGCCTGGCGTGCTGCAGTCCATGGGTCGGACACAACTGAACAACATTACAGTAAATTCTACCTCACAATCAAAGAAGTATTTCTACCTGCGGAAAACACCCTGGATTACAAACAAAAGGATTGTCAGGCCACTAGTCTCATAAGAACAGCAGGCCCAAATGGGGCCTGATGGTAACCCTCTTTCAAACCTCCTCTTCAACATGGGGACCTACAGCCCCAGGAGGGCGGTCTGGTGGGCAAGGGAAGGCCTAACCAGCAGACCAGGAGGGCCCGGGCCTGAGGGCAGGTGCCCCGGCTATGACTGAGCAGTAGGGACTGCAGGACTCAGCGTTCAAGCTACCCTGGGATGGTCCCCGGATTCAGGCCTCGTAGGACCAGACTGGGCCATGACCAGGGACTTCTGGAGGCCACACTGCGACGCCAAGACCCATCCCACTTCCAAACAGTTACCCGTTTCCCTGGAGCCACAGCTCCCGAAATGCCTTGGCTTCGCCATCCCTGGCTGGGCCTGCAAGGGGGCTGAGAGTCACCTGGGAAGCTGCGGCCCCCAGAGGTCCTGGGTGTCTTCCCGGCTCAGGGGACAGGGTGGCGGGGACGGGGGTGCCGCGGGGGAGAGGAGGGTACAAGGGATCAGACTCCAAGGACAGTCCTTGCTGGGCAGCAGGAGCGCCCTGCAGGTGCCAGGGCAGCTCCAAAGAGACGGCCTGTTAGGCTCCGGTGGCACTGGGACAAGCAGCTTTTCAATTCCATAGACCCTGCGATTGCCGGTAGCTTGCTGAGCCTCACTTGGCACCACACACCCACCATCACAGGATCCCCTCAGAAAAGATCTCCTAGATGTCAGCCACCACGCTAGGGGATGGTTCTGTGTTCTTTTAGGTGATGGTCAGTCAGGCGCCGCCACAAGAGAGGACATGTGAGCAGCTCAGGAAAACAGTATATTTACTGAGCACTGAAAAATTGATGCTTTTGAACCATGGTGTTGAACTCTTGAGGGTCCCCTTGGACTGCAAGGAGATCCAACCAGTCCTAAAGGAAATCAGCCCTGAATATTCATTGGAAGGACTAATGCTGAAGCTGAAACTCCAGTACTTTGGCCACCTGATGCAAAGAACTGACTCATTTGAAAAGACCCTGAGCTGGGAAAGATTGAAGGCGTGAGGAGACAGGGACGACAAAGGATGAGATGGCTGGATGGCATCACCGACTCAATGGACATGAGTTTGAGCAAGCTCCAGGAGTTGGTGATGGACTGGGAGGCCTGGTGTGCTGCAGTCCATGGGATCACAAAGAATCGGACAGGACTGAGCAACCGAACTGAACTGAGAGATGAAGTAACTATAGGCCGAGATTATATCACATTTGAGGAGTGCCCAGGGAGGTCAGTACCAGTGAGGACTCGGGGCGAGTGCCTTTATCCGGGATGTGATGGGGGTGGGGGGGCGTAGACAAGAAATAGCACAAGGGGATTTCATTGGTGCGTTTGAATGTTGCATGCGTTTTCATTGGTGCATTCATTACGTGCATTTCATTGGCGTGTCTAAAGGTCCGCAGGGAAGGAGAACTTCTGAGGCCAGCCAAGCTTATCTCGCTGGTGTACCTGGTCAATTGTGGTCACCTAAGATGGTGCTCACAGCGTGTTTGTGGGGGACGTTGAGGCAGCAGGGGAAAAAGGGAGGGAAATATGAAGTTTTCAAATTTACAAGACCGAGCTGGAGATAGTCTGGGAGAATGCAAGAGGGCGATTCGGAGAGGACTGAACCAGTATACTGGTTTGAGCTCAGCGAACCGCCCCTAAGGTCTTCTTTTTTCCCTTCCTCCTTCCTTTCCTTCCACTTTTCCATTTTTCTTTCCTTCCTTCCTCTCTGCTCCCCTTTCCAGGAGAGATGCGACACCCTGGGCAGTCTGTGGTTCAGTGGTTAGCCGTTTATATATTACTGGTCACATATTTTACACTCGGCAGCATGAAAAAAGGGCATAAAACTGCAATTAAATGTCTGAACTGTTGCTATTTTGGAAATTAAAACAGCCTACATTATCCTCAGTGCAACTCCGATTACTGACTCAGAGCTGAGGAGCAGTTATTCCCACCACTTTAACCGACTTCTTTCCCATAAAAATCCGTTGTTAATGGGTCCCCGGGGACCTCTGAAAATAACAAGATCTGTAATAAAGAAATTAATAACATGCAGAGCAGGCCACAGCTAAAAAGCTTTTTAGAATACATTAATGGTTCTGTTCTGAATGAGGAATACTTGCACCAAATACCTCCGTCTTTGATTTCTAGTTGGTACTGGGGGGCGGGGTGGGCGTAGGGGGGTGTCCTAGCGGCAGATGGGGGAAGATCGTTCCTCCCTGAAGACAGCAGAGTATCCTCAATCCCCAAAGTTTGCCTCGGCCTTTCTGCTTGCTCCTGTCTTCCCTCTGCCTCTCTCTCTGGTCCCATCCTATCATTTCTCTGTCAGTTTCTGTCTCCACCTATTGGGCCCTTTCTCATTTTTCCTTTCTCCTTCTCCCCTTTCTTCCGGATGGTTCTCACTCTCTCCTCCCTCCCTCCCGGCTCCCTCCTTGTCTGCTCTCTCTCTCTCTTTTGCTCACTTTGTGTCCTTTTATGTCTCTCTCTGTTGCTGTTTCTGAGTTCTGGGCCTCTGTTTCTCATTGCCTTTCCCTTTCTTTTTTTTTCCCCTCTCTGTATCTCATACTTTATTCCTTCCTCAATTTCTCCAATTAAATGCTCTTCTTCTTTCTACACTTCTGTCTTCCTTCCTTCCTTCCTCTCTCAGTCCCCTTCCTTCCCCATCTTGGTCTCCCCCTCCTGTTTGTCTCAGTTCCCATTTCTACCTGGCTTTGCTGTCTTCTTCCTCCATTCCCCTAGACCTGTACCTCTCAAAACTCCACACATTGTCTGTATGAATCAGAAGCTCCTTCCCCTTTAGGTCATCTGACTCTGAGCTGGGAATTTCCTAAAGAGAATCCATTAGGAAACTAACCGGCCCTTAAGAAAAGGCAGCTGGGGACTTCCCCGGTGGCTCAGTGGTGAAGAATCTGCCTGCCGATGCAGGAGACACGAGTTCCATCCCTGATCTGGGAAGATCCCACATGCTGTGGAGCAACTAAGCCTGTGCTCTAGAGCCCGAGAGCCAGAACTACTGAAATGCACATGCCCTAAAGTCCGTGCTCCACAAGAGAAGCCACCGCAGTGAGAAGCCCGCACACTGTAGTTAGAGAGTAGCCCTGCTCACCGCAACTAGAGAAAAGCCTGCACAGCATCGAAGACCCAGCACAGCCAAAAATAAATGAGTAAAATTATTTAAAAACTTTTTTTTTTAGAAAGGAAGATAGAAAAGAAGAAAAGGCAGCTGCCCAGAAAGGTCAAGTTTCGCTGGAATTTTGTATTCCCACTCCATGTGGCGGCCAGGAAGGCACATATTTAGCCTCAAGAGGCTGGAGGAAGGGCAGTATGGATTCTCCACATATTGCTGTCCAAGAGCTTTGGAATCAGACTGTGTTCCAGTCCCACGTACTTACCCACTTCCCCACTGGTTGTGGGACCTTTTAGGGATGTAAATAATTTGTGCCCATTTTTGCAGTCTACCACAGCATGGCAAATGGAGAACAGAAGATGGCAGAAATCTTTTGCAAGTGACTTTGCATTTCTTCCGTCATGAGATTTCTATTTCCCTTTCCTTGAATCTGGGTTGTCCTTGTGACTTGCTTGACCAGTGGAGCACAGTGGGGTAACAATATGACGATTCTGAGCCTGGCCCTCCCTCACTCTGCGGACGCCTGCAGTTGCTCTGAGAACAAGCCAGGGCTGGCCAGCTGGGGGATGAGAGCCTCCATGGGCAGCCTAGAACTCTTCCATCTGAGCCATACTAGGCCAGCCCATCCCCAGCCAATAATGCAACTGATTGCAAATGTATGAGTGGTCCCACCTCAAATCAGCCAGTCTGCCTCACTGAGCCCAGCCCAAACTGCTGATCCACAGAATCAGAATCAGAAGCCAAGTAAATTGATGTTTAGCTTTGGTTTCTGTTTTATCACCTTAACCCTTTTTAAGTGTATGCTTCAATAGTGCTAACTATAGGCACCTTGTGTATCAGATCTCTAGAACTTTTTCAGCTTGTAAAACTAAAACTTGCAAAATCCATCAACAACAACTCCCTATCCGCCCTGCCTCAGCCCCTGGCAACTACCGTTCTACCTTCTGCATGAATTTGACATCTTGATGTGTCTCCTGTAAGTGAAAGTGGTATTTGTCTTTTTGTGTCTGGCTTATTTCACTTTGTGTTACATCCTCAAGCGTAATATTCTGTTTTGATGTTGTCTTAAGCTGCTAAATTTTGAAATAGTTGGTTACTCAGCAAAAGATAACTGATAAACATACCTTCTTCATTATTCATACACTCACCTTTTTTCTTCTGTTGTTGATCAAAAATATTTTTCTACAAGTTGTCATACATTCTATATCTGTTCTTTTAATGGTTATTTTTTCAAACTGTTTTGTGCTTAAATTGTTGACACCCATTTTTTAAAATTTATTTATTTTTAATTGAAGGATAATTGCTTTACAGTATTGTGTTGGTTCCTACCAAACATCAGTTTGAATCAGTCATAGGTGACATCCATTGTTAAATGTGTTTTCATAAAATACCTAAAGTTAACAGTCTATACATCCTGGAATGTGAAGTCAAGTGGGCCTTAGAAAGCATCACTACGAACAAAGCTAGTGGAGGTGATGGAATTCCAGTTGAGCTATTTCAAATCCTGAAAGATGATGCTGTGAAAGTGCTGCACTCAATATGCCAGCAAATTTGGAAAACTCAGCAGTGGCCACAGGACTGGAAAAGATCAGTTTTCATTCCAATCCCAAAGAAAGGCAATGCCAAAGAATGCTCAAACTACTGCAGAATTACACTCATCTCACATGCTAGTAAAGTAATGCTTAAAATTCTCCAAGCCAGGCTTCAGCAATACATGAACTGTGAACTTCCTGGTGTTCAAGCTGGTTTTAGAAAAGGCAGAGGAACCAGAGATCAAATTGCCAACATCTGCTGGATCATGGAAAAAGCAAGAGAGTTCCAGAAAAACATCTATTTCTGCTTTATTGACTATGCCAAAGTCTTTGACTGTGTGGATCACAATAAACTGTGGAAAATTCTGAAACAGATGGGAATACCAGACCACCTGATCTGCCTCTTGAGAAATCTGTATGCAGGTCAGGAAGCAACAGTTAGAACTGGACATGGAACAACAGACTGGTTCCAAATAGGAAAAGGAGTACATCAAGGCTGTATATTGTCACCCTGCTTATTTAACTTATATGCAGAGTACATCATGAGAAACACTGGACTGGAAGAAGCACAAGCTGGAATCAAGATTACTGGGAGAAATATCAATAACCTCAGATATGCAGATGACACCACCCTTATGGCAGAAAGTGAAGAGGAACTCAAAAGCCTCTTGATGAAAGTGAAAGTGGAGAGTGAAAAAGTTGGCTTAAAGCTCACATTCAGAAAATGAAGATCATGGCATCTGGTCCCATCACTTTATGAGAAACAGATGGGGAAACAGTGGAAACTGTGTCAGACTTTATTTTTGGGGCTCCAAAATCACTGCAGATGGTGACTGCAGCCATGAAATTAAAAGACGCTTATTCCTTGGAAGGAAAGTTATGACCGACCTAGACAGCATATTCAAAAGCAGAGACATTACTTTGCCAACAAAGGTCCGTCTAGTCAAGGCTATGGTTTTTCCTGTGGTCATGTATGGATGTGAGAGTTGGACTGTGAAGAAGGCTGAGCACCGAAGAATTGATGCTTTTGAACTGTGGTGTTGGAGAAGACTCTTGAAAGTCCCTTGGACTGCAAGGAGATCCAACCAGTCCATTCTGAAGGAGATCAGCCCT
Source organism: Bos javanicus (assembly GCF_032452875.1). Classification (NCBI taxonomy): domain Eukaryota; kingdom Metazoa; phylum Chordata; class Mammalia; order Artiodactyla; family Bovidae; genus Bos; species Bos javanicus. The sequence goes on from NC_083878.1 coordinate 97,269,224, forward strand.
GGGATTTCTTTGGAAGGAATGATGCTAAAGCTGAAACTCCAGTACTTTGGCCATCTCATGCGAAGAGTTGACTCATTGGAAAAGACTCTGATGCTGGGAGGGATTGGGGGCAAGAGGAGAACGGGACGACAGAGGATGAGATGGCTGGATGGCATCACCGACTCGATGGACGTGAGTTTGAGTGAACTCCGGGAGTTGGTGATGGACAGGGAGGCCTGGCATGCTGTGATTCATGGGCTCGCAAAGCGTCGGACACAACTGAGCGACTGAACTGAACTGAAAGGAAAGACAAAAAAATTTGGCGTTTTCCTGATTTTCTTCTACACACACACATATACAGATGCACACACTTTTAGATTTGAATTATGCTTCCAGTTGTTATTTAAAATAATTCTTTACTATAACTAGTTAAAAATTATCAGCATGTGTTATGTTGCCTCCCCTCTGCTTCACATAACCCACAACTTCCTTCCGACTTCACTTTTCTCCTTGTTGGAATTCATCTTTAGTTAGTTCTGTGAGTAACTAACGGAGGGTCTGTGAATAACATCTTTCCTGCTTTCTTATGTACCTGTTATGCTTTTATTTATTTCATCCTGAAATTTGAATAATGGTATAGAATCCTACATTCAAAGTTACTTCTGATTGGTATATTAAAGCCATTCCTACACTTTTTTTTCCCTTGCATCCAGTGGAGCTGATGAGAAGGCTCATGTTCGTTTGAGTCTCATCTGTTTTTAGGTAATTTATCTTTGGGGGCAGGAGTGTCACTCTTACAATTTCCATAACTCTAGTAGACAGATATTTGTACTTTTGAATCTAGTCTCCATGTCACAACTTTTCTTTCATATGTTCCATCTCTTTTTCTCTCTGTACTGTTTTCTGAAAATTTATTTCTGAAAAATGAAAATTTATAAATTTACATTTATGCTTCAGCAAACTTAAAAAAAATTCAACAGTGGTCTGGCTCTTATTTATAAGCTAGTTGATTCTTTTTCATAAACGCCTATTTTGGCTTCATAACTTCCTATTATTGTAGAATGGGATTTTCTCCTTTATCTTTGATGCTCCTGCTCGTGTCCTTAATTGACAGGCCTTTCCTGTCTGCTCAGTCTGCCTCCTAGGTGACATTCCTGATCTGTGGAGCTGGCTGTCACGCTTCTGTGGTGCTGATGTTCTCAGGTGCTGGATGACTCTTGGTGGATGCTCACGTCTGAGGCGATCCTTCAGCTACATAATGTGACCGTAACTGGCTCCTTCTTCCTGTGTGACTTTCATTTGTTTTCTTGCTTTAAGGATTCCTGTCTGTTTCTATTGCTCAGGACATTCTCTTCGTTGCTTTCTAATATACTTCCATTTTAATTAACTTTTAAGTCTTTTTTGACCATTTCCAGGGTTTGATGAAAGATGGTGAGATTTCAGTGCTCGCTTAGTCTCTGCCAGAAAAACACATTTTTTGGCACATTGCTAATGAGCATTTAGCAAAAGTATGATCCCCCCCCCCCCCACAACAAGGCTTGAGATCGGGAGCCCCCTTTGGGAGTCTCTGGTGTGGTCCCAGCTGCCCCTTCACTAATCAGTCCCCAGAATCCAGGAAAGACCAGCCACACTCTGAATAAGGTCCTGATGACTCCCAAGAGACGACCCAGGGGAGAGCAGGGCAGCCCTCAGCAGAGCTGTTCTGGTGCCTCCTCTGTAGCCTCTTGTTTCCTCTCTGTATCCAGAACAACCTCTGTTGTGCTTTTTCCTCCTTTCCCTCACGCCCAGAAAATTCTCCCTGTAATGGCTAAAACTCTGGGTTATAGTAATTTTGTGAAATTACTGGTTTTAACAAAAGGAGGATTTATTGGCAGAATCTTGGAGAAGAACATGGTGAGCCACCAACCAGAAAAGGTCAGAGTAAGCTGAGCCTGAACAACTGGCACCAGCAAATGGAGTGCTGTGGGCTCCTCTCTCTAAATCATCATTTCTTCTCTCTGCATGCCTGCTTCACCCTCGTCTCCCAGGACAAACCGGCTCCCCTGCCCTTCAGGCCGTATGTCCACAGGACAGACCACCTGCCACCAAGGGCTTCAGAGTTGACCATGTCACAGCTTCAGCTGTCCAGAGAGCCTCACTCTACTGTCTCTAGATCTGAAGTTCTAAGTCCCATAGGAGACCTCGCTGGTTTGCCTTGAGTGGACAGCTGTGGCTACGTGGAGATGCACAGCTCAGACTCCCCTTCAAGGAAGAACTTGCTGCTTCTGCAAGGAGGGTAGTTAGCTGTCAGCCTCCAGATGCTAGTCTTTGCATGCCAAAGTCATGTTCTTCTTGGGGTGGCCCCAACCAATGACTGTGGCCCCACAAGGCTGTGGTAGAAAGGTTTCTCCTTCCTTTCCCCTTTACAGCCTTACTCTCCAACAGACCATTTGCCTCCATAACTCTGTTCCTGCTTCTGTGAGAACCCAACGGCCCAGCCCTTGGTCATTGTCTGAGCTCAAGGGGTCAGACAAAAAATAGTTGCACAAAATAATTGTTCTCATGGAAAACACATGCTTGGAGAGGGGGATTGTCCAGAGGAGAAGATGCCCAGGACTCTGCTTCTCCTGAAACTTCCAGGTCTGGGTTTTTAATTATTTTTCTTCCAATTTTATTGAGATATAATTAATATATAGCACTGTATAAGTTTAAGGTGTATAGCATCATGATTTGACTTGCATACATCAGGAAATAATCACCACAATAAGTTTTGTGAACACCCATCATCTCATATAGATACAAAATATAAGAAGTAGAAAAAAAATTTTCCTGGTGATGAGAACTCTTAGGATTTTGTTCTTTTAGCAACTTTGTACAATGTACAACAGTGTACAATGTACGGCAATGTTAATTGTACTTATCATATTGTACATTACATTCCTCATACGTATTTATCTTATAACTGGAAGTTTGTACCTTTTGTTTATCCAGCATTGCTTATATCTTTTGGCTATTGTAAATAATGCTACTATGAACATGAGTGTACAGATAATCTCTTTGAGTTGTTACTTTCAACTCATTTGGGTATATACCCAGAAGGAGAATTGTTAGATCATATAATTAGTTCTTTTTTGTTTTTTTTTAATTAGTTCTATTTTTAACTTTTTCAGGAGCTGCCAGAATGTTCTCTATAATGGCCACACCATTTTACATTCCTACCAACTACGACCCTTTTGCACTATACACACACTTCCTGTCACTGAACTGTGTACCTGCCAATGGTTTTGATGATAACGTTTATGCGAATGTTTATTTTACCACAACTTCTTCACATCCTCACCAACGCATGCTATTTTCTGGTTTTATTGATAGTAGAGTATAAGGTGGCTGGCCTGTGTTTTATTGGGATGGGCACCCAACCATCCCCACTGACAGGTGGGGCTGTGTCCTGGAGGCTCAGGACCAAGGCCCTCACTCACTCAGCTTCCAGGAGTGTTGCCTGTTGACAGCCCTTGGCCAATGGGACTGCCTCCTTCCCGTGGGATGGACCACAGCCAATGAGCGCCTGCGGCTGAGGCCGAAGACCCGCCTCCTTGCCTAACCTGGAGGGCCATCCCAGCTCCGGAGCCCCGCTGAGGCCTCCGCTATAACTAGATCACAGCTCAACATCACCCTTTGGCCAATCTGGCTTCCCTCCCTCCAGTTCTTGAGGCCAAAGGGACTCGATAAAGGACTGCATCAATCTGGTACGGAGCCAAGTTTGAGAACCACTGCTTTAAACGCTGGAGCCCTTTCAATCAGACTGTCAGGGCCCCAGCCAAGAGTGAGCCTGACCAGCAGCAGTGAGGCTGCCCAGGCTTACGCCTCTGGGCTTTGGGCTCTGTGTTGAGACCTGCCCCGCCTCAGCGGACACTCCTTCTACAAGCGGCCCCAGGACCCGGCCAGTTCAGGCTCTGGGAGGTACTGACTAACTTGTCTACACTTCCATTCTCTGAGGACCTTCACCTCTGCTGTGACCACCAGAAGCTTCACGGGACACAGGTTTCTCCCTGATACTGACCTCAGTCTTGGTTCCTGCAGGTCAGTGCATTCCACACTCCACGCCCTGTTTATGCTCCTCTCTGGGTGGAGTGTTCTTCCGGTTCTGGCAAACCCCTACCTGTCCTTGCTCTAGCTCGAGAGACTCCCCTTCAAGAAACCTTTCCTGGCACTTCCTTGGTGGTCCAGTGGTTAAGACTCTGCACTTCCACTGCAGGGGGCATGGGTTCGATCCCTAGTTGGAGAGCTAAGATCCCACATGGAAAAAAAAAACTTTCCTGACTTCTCTCACCGCCACCTGGACAGAATAGAAGGCCCTCCCCCTTTGTACCCCTCCACAGCCCCAGTATTCATTGGAAAGACTGATGCCAAAGATGAAACTCCAATACTTTGGCCACCTAATGTGAAGAGCTGGCTCATTGGAAAAGACCCTGATGCTTGCAAAGACAGAGCAGGAGAAGGAGGTGGCAGAGGATGACATGGTTAGAGAACATCACCGACTCAATGCACATGAATCTGAGCAAACTCTGGGAGATGGTGGAGGACAGGGAAGCCTGGCATGCTGCAGTCCATGGGGTTGCAAAGAATCAGACATGATTTAGTAACTGAACAACAATAATAACAGCCCCTGAACCTCTTATGCTGGATGTGCCAGTCCCCCCAACTAGACCAGGCACCCCTTGAAGGCAGGGCTTATACGTGCTTCTCTCTGAGTCTGTTGAGCCCAGCAAGCACCTGGCACAGAGCAGGCATCAGTGAGTGTCATACAGAAGGGATGGGCCTGGCTTGGCCTTGGAAACACCTAGATTTGTCTGATCTTGTTCCAGTAACGCTTAGACCTCTAGGAGGTGTTGGTTCTATTGAAGATGAACACTGCTCCCATACCCCCTAATCCAAGGGGCCTGGTTCTGATCAACCATGACTGCCCACCAGCCAAGATGAAAGCAATCTAGGTAGCAGGGCTAGGGTGAGGAAAGGGCCCAAAATATAAGGAGGCTTCGATCCCAGGTGCCCACCTGCACCTGCGCCCTCCAGGAGGGAGGCCTCTTCACATTTTGCTCCCTGGGCACCTCGCCTGCCTCGCCCTAGTCCCAATTCTGCCTGGTAACAATGACGGCAATAACAATGGCCACACCTGACAGATGTGAAGCAGTTACTACGTGCGGGGCACTGAGCTAGTCATTTGCAGGCATTACTCATTAATCCACACAACACCCCATGTGATGGGAACCTCATGTCTCCATCTTATAAATGAGAATGTCAAGGCTGGGTGACATTAATGGCAAGCTGGCACAGACATTTGCTCCCAGCCTGGCCTAGCATCTTGTAACCCTGCCCTGGAGAGGGAACCCTTCTCTCCACACCTCCCACCCCTGGGCCTTTGCACATGCTGTGCTGTACAGGGCCCTCCTGTACCAAGGAAGCACTACTGGTGCCCTGTCTCCCTAAATCACAGCAGCCCTGGGTGCTATGGTTCTCCTCACCTTTTAAAATATATTTATTTTATTTTTAGCTGTGTTTGGTCTTAGTTGCTGCAGGCCAGCTTCCCTCCAGTCTTGGCATGCAGGCTCCAGAGTACGCAGGGCTCAGTAGTTGCCCAGTGCCTATGCTTAGTTGCTCCCAGGCATATGGAATCTTAGCTTCTCAACCAGGGATCGAACCCACATCCCCTGCATTGGAAGGCAGGTTCTTAACCACTGGACCACCGAGGAAGTCCTGGTTCTCCTTGCCTTACAGGTGAAGACACTGAGTCTCAGAAGTATGGTGCCCCACTCTCTCCAACCACCCTGGGTGTCTGTGGCAGAGCCCAGCAGGGTACCCCCCTCCCGCCTCATCCCAGGACTCCTCTGTGAGACCTTCCGCCAACATGCACCTCATCGGGTATTTATGGTTTTGCCCGTAAAAGGACAAGTCATCCCGATAAGATAGAAACGTTTTATGGGGCAACAAAAATATAGATAAAATTTTATAGTGCAAATCAGGAGGAGGAAAGTATTAAGTTCCACAAACACCTTTAAATTTTAAACAGCCCCCTTTGCAGGGTCCCTGGAGCCAAACTTAAATGATGGATCAGAAAGGGGATAAATCTCCCCAGTCCCCTGTGTGACAGTGGAAAAGGCCTGATCGACAAACAGACAGGAAGGGGGCGCGGGCAGCCACCCGGTGCAGGGCTGGGCCCTGGCGGGCCGCAGTGCGGGCAGAGAGCCTTGTCTTTATTGTACTTATAAAATATACATGGCCCTTTATTGAATTGCCTGCTGTCGAAATCTGCAAGAATGTTATTGCCTTTTACTGTCCTGGAGAGAAGCAGAGCAGCAACATCTGTGTAATTTCATAAGATGCAGGAGCCATAAATCTGATTGTGCCGGATATAAGATCGATCGTAAAAAATCACGCATTGAACAGAGATCAGGGGTGCCAGGAAGCGGTAGGAGCTGGCGTGCAGCTTGGTGGGGGGGCGCTGCCCTCACCCCCACCATGCTCAGTCCCAGGGGTCTGGCCAGCAGGTGCTTTGGAGAGGCAAGACCCTCTGTGTGGGATCAGAGTCTCCCTGGAGTCCCGGGCTTCAGCGGGGAGGAGACCCCACCCGGGGTTCAAATGCTCCCAGGTACAGCTATGGCGTGTTGAACCCATAGGAGAGGAACAAGAGCTGGAAGGTGGGGGTGGGGCAGGATTCACTGTCCTTGATCCCTAAGAGGGACACAAGAATGTAGACACAGTCACCGCTGACAGCAGGGACACAAAGGCACACCCGAGACACGCACTCCAGCCCCTGTCCCAACTCCCCGTGGCCACCACCCGCAATGACCCAGTTGCCTGGTCCTTCCTTTCTATCACAGCTTCCTTTGTATCTTCATTTAACAGCATGATTATTGTGAATATATACATTGAGATTTGAGATGGAGACAACGAATAAAACCCCTCTCTCTCCTGCTGAGCTTGGAGCCAATGAGAAATAAGGCACAGGGACACCCATCTGATATCAGCTACATTGCTCCTCATGTCGCTAAGTGACCCAGAGGGCTTCCTCGTGCCCCTTCTGAACTGAATTGCCCCTTCTGCTTGCAGGCTGCCCCCTGCAGGGGCAGAGACTTCTGGGGAAGCCTTCGCTACCCCTGTTAGGGGCAACCAGCACTGCAGTCTCCCTGCAGGTCTATGGAGTCGAGAGAGCCCAGCAGGGACTGGGTGGCACCTCCTCAGCTCCTGCCTCAAAATGCATGGATCAAGCCTCACCTCCTTTGTGGGGGAATCAGCGAGGGGTGCAGAGAGAGGCCAGGAATGCTCCTTGTGGAAATGTGAGTCCACAGAGCAATACGAGTACCTCCGTTCCTGGCCTCTCTTCTGAGATGAAATCCCAGGAACTCATAGGAAAATGTGAAAAGATGGGAAAGGTGTGCATGGGGCTCTGGGCTCTCTGAATGCCTGGAAATTACTTTTGCCTGTTAATCACAGCTGCTTTTGCCCTGCAATTGCGTGAGGAGGGGAGAGGTTTTGAACGGCAGCTGATACAGAGGTAGGAGTTGGTTGCTCCCAAATAGGCAGTGTTCCAACAGCACGCTCTCAGCTATGCATTGTTGCATAACAAATTACCCCAAAATTTAGGGGCTTGAAATAAGAACATTTGTTATCGCATAGCTTCACGTAGGTCTGGAATCCTGGGTCTTCTGATTCGGGGTCTCTCACAGGCTGCAGTCAAGATGTTGGTTGCAGATGCAGTCATCTCGTGGCTCAACTGGTGAAGAATCTACTTCCAAGCTCACTCGTGTGGTTGTCGGCAGAATTCAGTTTTTCATGGGCTGTTAGCCAGAGGCTGTCTCTAGTTTCTTGTCCCATGGGCCTCGCCAGCATGGCAGCTTGCTCCATCAAAGGGTACAAGCTGAGAAGACAATAGAGACCACCAGCAAGATGAAAGTCACAGTCCTTGTAGTCCAGTCACAGGAGTGACATCTCATCACTCTGCCATATTCTGTTCCTTAGGAGCAAGTCTCACTCAAGGAGAGGGGTTACAAGGGCATGAAGACCCCAAGGCAGGTATCACCAGCAGCCAGGTCAAAAGCTGCCAATCACAAACACTCTTTCCAGAAGCTCCTCTTCCCTAGGCACAACTAGGACTCAGAAGGACCCCTGAGGCTTGGGTTTCAAAGCATACTGCAATGACAAAGCAGGCATGAGGAGAGCAGAGGGTGAGAGCAGCCAAAGGTAACTGCAACTGGGACCAGAAACATGAGGCCGTGAATTCAAGAGTGGGACTTTTTACATGAAAGCCTGACTTCTACCTATAGAGGTGGATGGTGTAGTGGGACTGTTCTTGGCTAACCCATCAGCCACTGCCAATCCCATTTTCTCTTGCCACCTTCCACAATAAGCCAAAAAAGCTGTTATTCTCTTCTCCAGCCTCCTTTGCATCTGGGATAGCCTTTCAGAATTTTGACCAATGACATGTAAATATTCTGGGTAGCATCTGGATAAGAAGTAGCTCATGCCATCCACCTTCCCCTCCTCCCCACCTGGGGTACAGGCATGTTCCCTGGAGTAGTGGCAGCCACCTTGTTGACTATTAGATGGTAACCTTAAGGCAAGAAAAACCCACCTGCTAAGAATGTTGAATTAGGACTTCCCTGGTGGTCTAGTGGTTAAGAATCCACCTGCTGGGGACACCAGTCTGATTCCTGATCCAGGAAGACTCCACACACTGCAGGGCAACTAAGCCCATGCCCCACAACAACAGAAGCCACTGCAAAGAGAAGCCTGCACACCACAGCAAAGAGTAACCCCTTTTTGCTGATAGAGAAAGCCCACCCACAGCAATGAAGACCCAGCACAGACCAAAATAAATAAATTTTTAAAAAACAATATTGAATCAGAAAGAACGTTGCAGGCATCAGTGATCATTGGACCAACCTCTACAAGCAGCCACCTTTCTCCAGACTTCTTTGTACAGGAGAAAATAACTCCTATTTGTTGGAGCCAGCATTCGCTGGGTTTTCTGTTACCTAGCCAGACAGATGCATCTTCTATCTGGCTGAAAATGGCAGCCAATAAAAAAAATGCAGCTTTGTAACAGATCTGTCCTTGTGTGATGAGATGCAGTGCACTCGTTTACAGATGCAGAAGGGCAGAGAGAGATGAAAAAAAATGTCTAAAGGAATGCCATCCAATTTGGCAGGAGTGTGAGGAAATGGTCACTCTAATGTACTGTTGGTGGAAGTATAAACCAGTTTGGCCTTATTAGTGGGTAATTTAGCTATATCTATTATACTATAAAATGCATAAACTCTCTGACCTAGAAACCTCATTTCTATAAATCTATCCTACAGAAATAATCACATGCTTGGGTAACGTGATAAGCATAAGAATGTTTGCTATAACATTGCTTCTAGTAGCAAAAAGTAGAAGCAATCTCTAGTCCCGTCAGCAAACCCTCAGCTAAATTATGACCAAAGTCTGTGCCATCCTGTATGGTCGCCACCGGTCCTGTGTGGTTACTCAGCATTTGAAATGGGACTAGTCCAAATTGAGATGTGATGTCAGTGTAATATACAGGATGGGTTTCAAAGACTTAGTATTTTAAAATAACATAAAATATCTCATTAATAATTATGTAGTGTTTTCACGTTGAATTGATATTATTTTGGACCTACTGGATTAAGTAAAATATATTATCAAAATTAATTCTACTTGCTTAATTTTCTTTTTTTCAGTGTGACTACCAGAAAAATTTAAATTACATGTGTGACTCATATTTCTACTAGATAGCTCTATTTTAAACGTAGACAGAATACCATGCAGCTTTTAAAAGAGTGAGATAGAGAGGGATATTCATTTGGGAAAATGCCTACAATGTATAGCTAAGTTGATAAAGAATGTGTACAACTAGAAAATTGGTGTGATCTCAGTTTAGGAAAAGAAAGCGAGTGAGTGTTATGTGTGTAGACAAAATTCCTGAAGGACATAACTACTAACGGTGGTTACCTTGGAGTGAGACTGGGGTCTGGCTTCTTATTTTTTAGACTTCTGTTATTTGATTTTGTCACACCAAGCATGTATTTCTTCTGTAACTGAAATGATTTTCAATGAAAAAGAGAGAAGGGGAACAGCAGTAACGTAGCAGCTGCCACATTTTGGTTACAGAAGCTTGCACATTAGAAACCAGATTTCTTTTTTTTTTTCTTTAAAAAATTTTTTAAATTTTATCTTAAATTAACTTATTTATTTTAATTGGAGACTAATTACTTTACAATATTGTGGTGGTTTTTGCCATACGTCAACATGAATCAGCCATGGATGTACATGTGTCCCCCCATCCTGAACTCCCCTCCTACCTCCCTCCCCACCCCATCCCTCTGGGTTGTCCCAGTGCACCAGCTTTGAGTGCCCTGATTCATGCATCAGACTTGCACTGGTCATCTATTTTACATATGGTAGTGTACATGTTTCAATGCTATTCTCTCAAATTATCTCCCCTCTCACCTTCTGAACAATGCAGAGGGTTTGATCAGGGCAAAGAACTATAGAAAAGCCAAGTGGGAGGAGGGGGTGGCCCCAGGGAACGAGAACTCAAAGGACAAAGCCAGCAGGGGTGAGATACCATGGCAGCAAACTGGTTGCACCTGGCCTATTTGTGAAATATTTTGGACATCTTCCCTGACCTCTGAGTACCTGGGGTGGGAAGCCATCACCAACCCCTCTCAAGGGGACGCAAGATGTGAGTGTTCTGAGCACTGCTTTTTGGTAAAGCTGCATGTGGTCCACCATGTCAGTGGTCTCAATTAAGACCCATTTGTGAATAAGAGAACCCCACTTCCCAGCACCTTAGGAGAAATGGGAGTTGTTCTGGTGGTCTCCTGACTGCTTGGTTTATATCTGCTCCTGTTGCTTGTATAGCCATGGATCCTTGGTCGAATTTCTCAATCTCAGTTTTATCATCCATTATATGTGGAGAATAATAGTTCCTACTTCTTACTTTCACTTCAGAGGGCCAAGTTAGACTTCTGGTCAGGGAACTAGACCATGCAAGTCTCGCCACTCCCCCCCCAAAAATGACCAATTATTTCCAATTATTCAGTTCTCCTATGAAAAGACAAAGATTTTCAATTTGAGTTAAAAAGAAAAATCTAGCTCTATTCTTGGCTCAGTTATCTCTTGGTGGTGATAAGCCACCCCCAAATGTAGTGGCTTAAAGCAACACTGACTTGTTATAGGGTTGGCCCAAAAGCTCATTCCATTTTTTGCCCTATGATAGCTCTAGTAGTGCTTGTGCTGTCTCCTCAGTTCAGTTCAGTTCAGTTCAGTCACTCAGTTATGTCTGACTCTTTGCGACCCCCATGGACTGCCGTACACCAGGCTTCCCTGTTCATCACCAACTCTGGGAGCTTGCTTTAACTCGTGTCCATCGAGTCGGTGATGCCATCCAACCATCTCATCCTCTGTTGTCCCCTTCTCCTCCTGCCTTCAATCTTTCCCAGCATCAGGGTCTTTTCCAATGAGTCAGTTCTTTGCAGGTGGCCAAATATTGGAGCTTTAGCTTTAGCATCAGTCCTTCCAGTGAATATTCAGGATTGATTTCCTTTAGAATTGACTGGTTTGATCTCCTTGCAGTCCAAGGGACTCTCAAGAGTCTTCTCCAATGCCACAGTTCAAAAGGATCAATTCTTCAGGACTCAGCTTTCTTTATGGTCCAGTTCTCACATCCACACATGGAAAAACCATAGCTTTGATTAGACAGACCTATGTCAGCAAAGTAATGCCTCTGCCTTTTAAGATGCCGTCTAGGTTGGTCATAACTTTTCTTCCAAGGAGCAAGTGTCTTTTAATTTCATGGCTGCAGTCACCATCTACAGTGATTTTGGAGCCCAAGAAAATAAAGTCTGTCACTCTTTCCATTGTTTCCCCATCTATTTGCCATGAACTCAGTCATGTCCAACTCTTTGTGACCCCATGGACTATGGCCCACCAGGCTCCTCTGTCCATGAGATTCTCCAGGCAAGAATACTGGAATGGGTTACCATTCCCTCCTTCAGGGGATCGTCCCAACCCAGGGATTGAACATGAGTCTCCTGCATCTCCTGCATTGGTAGGTGGATTCTTTACAGCTGGGTCACCAGGGAAGCCCTCTGACATCCTAGACCAGCAGAAATATAGTAGAGTATGAACTGAAGAGATCATGGGGCAAGTGAAATGAACCACCACCAACCACACCAAAGGTTGGTCTTCATTCAGAGAAGGTGACGTTGTGTATATGGTGGGATTGGAAGGGAGTCCTCTATTATGAGTTCCTTCCAGAAAACCAAACTATTAATTTCAACAAGTACCACTCCCAATTAGACCAACTGAAAGCAGCATTTTACAAAAAGTATCTGGAATTAGTCAACAGAAAATGCACTATCTTCCATCAAGATAACACAAGACTGCACGTTTCTTCAATGACCAGGCAAAAACTGCTGTAGCTTGGCTGGGAAGTTCTGACTCACCAAACATTGCATCTGCAGATTTGCATTTATCTTTACAAAATTCTCTTAATGGAAAAAAACTGCAATTCCCAGGAAGAGTGTAAAAGGCACCTGGAACGATTCTTTGCTCAAAAAAATAAAAATTGTAAGAAGATGGAAATATGAAGCAGCCTGAAAAATGGCAGAAGATAGTGGAACAAAAGGTGAATACATTGTTCAATAAAGTTCTTGGTAAAAATGAAAAAATATGTCTTTTATTTTTACTTAAACATCAAAGGAACTTTGGGGACTTTTCTCACAGGTCTGTGGGTCAGGAGTGGGAACAGGGCTTGGCTGAGGTCTTCTGCTCCAGGGAGGCACGGACTGGGGTCACTCACTCAGCTGTATTCTGCAGAGGACTAGGCTGGACTGGTCAGTCCAAGAAGACTTCGCTTACGTGTGTGGTTGCTCAGTGCTTGTCTCTGTCTTCAAGTGTGCTTTATCATTTAATATTATAGACTGAACTTCTTTCAATATGGCTACTGGCTTCCTCCAAACACAAATGGAAGTTTTCTGACACCTTAAAGGATAGATTTGGAACTGACATGATGTTGCTTCCTCTGCTTTCAACTGGTGAAGGCAAGATACAAGCCATCCGTATTCAATAAGAGGAGAAACAGATCCCACCATCTGGTGGGTGGAGGGACATTTGCCTATAAGGAAGGAAAGAACTCATGGTGGCCATCTTTGGCCATGTCTTTGGCCAATTGTCCTTTACAAGAAAGCCATCAAAAGTTTAAAAATGATGAAAGATTTAAGATAGATAAACGTATTTCAGGAAAATTCAAATAGAATGAAGAGAGGGTGGTAATGTTCTTATTTTTAAAGGCATAATTCAAGAGGGAAAAGCATTAAATGGAACTGAGGAATACTTTTCAACTGATGAAATGTACAAGCATTAAGAAAATGTAATAATGGCTATTTATGAACACTCACATGGATCATTTTATTTAATCTCACAACAGTTCTGGAAGGTAAATGCTATTCTTTGCTTCACTTCACAGATGAGAAATCTTAGGCTTAGAAAAATTAAGTAAATCAGCCACACCTACATTTTATGTAAGAGACAGAAACAAGACTGGAACCCGGGTAATATAACACCAGAGTTTATGCTCTTAATCACTGAGTGATGGATTGATTAGAAATCTGAAACTAACGTCTGGACAAATAACCTCAAAAGAATATATAGAGCAAACCCTGAAGTATGAGGAGATTTCACAAATCTGCAACCAGATTAGGAGGTTTTAAAACAACCATCTCAGAATTTAACAGATCAAATATTTTAAAGATCACACAGACAACCTAAGTAATAAAATTAACAAGATTGTCTTAATAAATCTAGATAGAATTTGAACAGGGAATACCTTTTTTTTCCCAAATGCTCACACAGCATAAAGACAAATTGATTAAGTAATGAGTCACAAAGTAAACCTCAATAAATTCCAAACAGTAGAGACTACAATCTCTACAAATCAATAATAAAAAGACAAATGACCAAGTAAAAAAATGGGCAAGAGATAAGAAGGGACAATTTACAAATGAGGATATATAAATGGCCCGATAGAGATGCTCAAACCTCACTAGCAAACATGGAAGTTGAAATCAAAGCAACAAGATACTATTTCTTTCACCCAACGGAATGGGAAAAAATTTTTAAATTGAATATCAGTTGTCAGTAAGATGACAGGGAAGAATTTTATATAGTGTTCAGTTCAGTTCAGTCACTCAGTCATGTCTGACTCCTTGCGACCCCGTGAACCGTAGCATGCCAGGCCTCCCTGTCCATCACCAATTCCCGGACACCCAAGTCCACTCCCATTGAGTTGATGATGCCATGCAACCATCTCATCCTCTGTCCTCCCCTTCTCCTCCTGCCCTCAATCTTTCCCAGCATCAGGGTCTTTTCCAATGAGTCAGCTCTTTGCATCAGGTGGCCAAAGTATTGGAGTTTTGGCTTCAACAGCAGTCCTTCCAACGAACACCCAGGACTGATATCCTTTAGGATGAACTGATTGGATCTCCTTGTAGTCCAAGGGACCCTCAAGAGTCTTCTCCAACACCACAGTTCAAAAGCATCAATTCTTTAGTGCTCAGCTTTCTTTATAGTTCAACTCTCACGTCCATACATGACCACTGGAAAAACCATAGCCTTGACTAGATGGACCTTTGTTGACAAAGTAATGTCTCTGCTTTTTAATATGCTGTCTAGGTTGGTCATAACCTTCCTTTCAAGGAGTAAGTGTCTTTTAATTTCATGGCTGCAATCACCATCTGCAGTGATTTGGAGCCCAGAAAAGTAAAGTCAGCCACTGTTTCCACTGTTTCCCCATCTATTTCCCATGAAGTGATGGGACCAGATGCCATGATCTTAGTTTTCTGAATGTCGAGCTTTAAGCCAACTTTTTCAATCTACTCTTTCACTTTCATCAAGAGGCTCTTTAGTTCTTCTTTACTTTCTGCCATAAGGGTGGTGTCATTTGCATATCTGAGGTTATTGATATTTCTCCCAGCAATCTTGATTCCAGCTTGTGTTTCTGCATATAAGTTAAATAAACAGGCTGACAATATACAGCCCTGACGAACGCCTTTTCCTATTTGAAACCAGTCTGTTGTTGCATGTCCAGTTCTAACTGTTGCTTCCTGACCTGCATATAGGTTTCTCAAGAGGCAGGTCAGGTGGTCTGTTATTCCCATCTCTTGAAGAATTTTCCACAGTTTATTGTGATCCACACAGTCAAAGGTTTTGGCATAGTCAATAAAGCAGAAATAGATGTTTTTCTGGAACTCTCTTGCTTTTTCCATGATCCAGAGGATGTTGGCAATTTGACCTCTGGTTCCTCTGCCTTTTCTAAAACGAGCTTGAACATCTGGAAGTTCACGGTTCATGTATTGCTGAAGCCTGGCTTGGAGAATTTTAAGCATTACTTTACTAGCGTGTGAGATGAGTGCAATCGTGCAGTAGTTTGAACATTCTTTGGCACTGCCTTTCTTTGGGATTGGAATGAAAACTGACCTTTTCCAGTCCTGTGGCCACTGCTGAGTTTTCCAAATTTGCTGGCATGTTGAGTGCAGCACTTTCACAGCATCATCTTTCAGGATTTGAAATAGCTCAACTGGAATTCCATCACCTCCACTAGTTTTGTTTGTAGTGATGCTTCTTAAGGCCCACTTGACTTCACATTCCAGGATGTCTGGCTCCAGGTGAGTGATCACACCATCGTGATTATCTGGGTCATGAAGATCTTTTTTGTGTAGTTCTCCTGTGTATTCTTGCCACTGCTTCTTAATATCTTCTGCTTCTGTTAGGTCCATACCATTTCTGTCCTTTATTGAGCCCATCTCTGCACAAAATATTCCCTTGGTATCTCTAATTTTCTTGAAGAGATCTCTAATCTTTCCCATTGTATTGTTTTCCTCTATTTCTTTGCACTGATCACTGAGGAAGGCTTTCTTAGCTCTCCTTGCTATTCTTCGGAACTCTGCATTCAGATGCTTATATCTTTCCTTTTCTCCTTTGCATTTTGCTTCCTTTCTTTTCACAGCTATTTGTAAGGCCTCCTCAGACAGCCATTTTGCTTTTTTGCATTTCTTTTTCTTGGGGATGGTCTTGGATGAATGTAAATGAATGTGTACTCAGTCACTCAGTCATGTCCAACTCTTTGCAGTCCCATGGACTGTATCCCATCAGGCTCCTCTGCCCATGGAATTCTCCAGGCAAGAATACTGGAGTGGGGTGCCATTTCCTACTTCAGGGGATCTTCCGGAGTCAGGGATCGAACCACTGTCTCTTGGATCTCCTGCATTTTCAGGCAGATTCTTTACCACAAGAGCCACCTGGGAAGCCCATAATGGATACAGCCATTGTAAAGAACAATTTGAGGGATTTCTCTGGTGGTCCAGCAGTTAAGACTTTGCCTTCCAATGCAGGGGGTGCAGGTTCAATCCCTGGTCTGGGAGCTAAGATCCCACATGTCTTGTGGCCACAAAATAAAAAACAAAGTAGAAACAACATTGTAACAAATTCAATAGAGACTTTAAAAATGGTCCACATTAAAAAAAAAAAAAACTTTTAAAAAAAGAACAATTTGAAAGTATCAATTAATAATTTAATGGACTATTTCACCCACCAACTCAATTTGTAAAATCTTCACTGGACTTCTGGTGCTGGTGGAGATCAATTAAGTCACCACAGCCCATCAGTCTTCAGCTACAAGATCTAGTATATGTGTACTCACTCATGTCAGACTCTCTGCAACCTTTGGATGTAGCCCGCCAGGCTCCTCTTATCCATGGGCTTTTTGAAGGAAGAATACTGGGGTGGGTTATGATTTCCTCCTTCAGGGGATCTTCCCAACTCAGGAATCAAACCTGCATCTCTTGTGTCTCCTCACTGCAGGCAGATTCTTTACCCACTGAGCCATAGGGGAAGCACAAAAGGTCTGGACAAAATACAAAGTCAACAGCCCGAGGACTCTGAAAATAGTAAGTGGGTTGGCAAGGGGAACCAAAACTCATAGGAAGCCTCTTACAGAGTAGGTTTCCAGGGTTCTCGTCCTCTTCTACATCCAGCTTTCACCCAAGGGTAACCCCAATACCAAACAGTGCAGCAGCTGCAGGCAGCAAAAACGCAAGAGAAACCTGTTTTCCTGGACAAAGAATTGGAGAAAGAGGCCTCTGTGAGCTAGAGTGCGGGGTATCTTTTTTTTCTATTTCCTCTCTTCAACCTGTCCAAAGAGTGAAGCAGTCACAAACCTGCACTGTGGTGCAGACCTGGTGGCATTGCCACCTAAAATCCCAACAGAAAATCCACCTTTCTTGCCAGATGAACCACAAGAGGGGCTCTTACGGTTTAAGGAGTCTAGGCAAATTCCCACTATTTTTTCTCCCTCTTTTCTCTCTCTGCCTTGCTCTGAAGGTGGCCCAGGTCATATGGAGCAGTGTGACAGCACAGGTAACTAAAATGTTAAGAGAAAGTCCATCAGTAGAAGACAGGTCTAAACATGTTAGTTAAAAGAAGACATTGTCAGATTGGTTTGAACACACATACTCGTGCAAGGCACAACTACATGCCATCAACAAGAAACTCACTTTAATTACACGGGTAGGTTGAAAGTAAAAGGAGAGAAAAGGTTATATCATCAGCAAACACTGATCAAAAGACAACTAGCATAGCTATATTAATATCAGACAAAGTAGATTTCAGAACAAGAAATATTGCCAGAATAAAGAAGGATATGACATAATAATGAAAAGGTTAATCCATCAAAAGGATATAAAAATCCTAAATGTGCATGCACAGAGCAACAGAGCTTCAAGATGCATGAAGTAAAAACTGATAGAACTAAAATGAGAAGTGGAGCGATTCCCTGTTACTATTGGTGAGGTGGTTCAGACGGTAAAGAATCTGCCTGCGATACAGGAGACCGGGGTTTGATCCCTGGGTCGGGATGATCCCCTGGAGAAGGGCATGGCAACCCACTCCAGCATTCTTGCCTGGAGAATTCCATGGACAGAAGGGCCTGGTGGGCTACAGTCCAGGGGGTCGCAAACAGTCGGACACAACGGAGCGACTAATACTTTTACTTCTCAATAAACCATAGAAAAAATAAAAAATTAGCAAGGATATAAAAGATCTACCACTATCACTCAGTGCTGTTTGACATTTACAGAACTCTGTGCAAAAAGAACATAATACACATTCTTTTAATTTCACTTGGAACGTTCACCAAGATAAAACATTTGGGGTCATAAAATTAACCTTAACAAACTTTAAGCATCAAGATCCTATAATGGTCTCTGACCATAACATAAACTCAAAATAACACAAAAAATTTTTTTCAAGTCCTCAAATATATTGAAATTAAATAACACAGTTCTAAATAACCTATGGCTGAAGGAGGAAATATCTTTGAAGGAAAATTTTATTTAATATTTTGAATACTATTTTTATTGAATTTTAATAAAATGAAAATATAACATATAAATATTTGTGGGAGAATGGTGACTGCCAGGGGTTAAGGGGGAGGGGAAAGGAGGAGTTGGGAAAATGGGCATCAAGTTTCAGTTCTCAGCTGAACACAAAAACATTCTAGAACTCTGCAGTACAACAATACTAAGCCAGCTTTTCCACTCTCCTCTTTCACTTTCATCAAGAGGCTTTTTAGTTCCTCTTTGCTTTCAGCCATTAGCATGGTATGATCTGCATATCTGAGGTTATTGATATTTCTCCTAGCAATCTTGATTCCAGCTTGTGCTTTATCTAGCCCAGCATTTCACATGATGTACTCTGCATGTAAGTTAAATAAGCAGGGTGACAATATACAGCCTTGATGTACTCCTTTCCCAATTTGGAACCAGTCTGTTGTTCCACGTCCGCTTCTGTTGCTTCTTGACCTGCATACAGGTTTCTCAGGAGGCAGGTAAGGTGGTCTGGTATTTCCAACTCTTAAAGAATTTTCCACTGTTTGTTGTGATCCACACAGTCAAAGGCTTTAGTATAGTCAATGAAGCAGAAGTAGGTGTTTTTCTGGAATTCTCTTGCTTTTTCTATGATCCAACGGATGTTGGCAATTTGATCTCTGGTTCCTCTGCCTTTTCTAAATCCAGCTTGAATATATGGAAGTTCTCGGTTCACGGACAGTTGAAGACTAGCTTGAAGGATTTTGAGCATTACTTTGCAAACATGTGAAATGAGTGTGATTGTGCAGTAGTTTCAACATTCCTTGGCATTGCCCTTCTTTGGGATTGGAATGAAAACTGACCTTTTCCAGTCCTGTGGCCACTGCTGAGTTTTCCAAATTTGCTGACGTATTGAGGCAGCAGTTTAGCAGTATCATCTTTTAGGATTTGAAATAGCTCAGCTAGAATTCCATCACCTCCACTCGCTTTGTTTGCAGTGATGCTTCCTAAGGCCCACTTGACTTCACACTCCAGGATGTTTGGCTCTAGGTGAGTAATCACACCATCATGTTTATCTGGGTCATTAAGAACTAAAGAGCCTCTTGATGAAAGTGTAAGAGGAGAGTGAAAAAGCTGGCTTAAAAGTCAACATTCAGAAAATTAAGATCATGGCATCCAGTCCTATCACTTTGTGGCAAATATATGGGGAAACAATAGAAACAGTGACAGACTTTATTTTCTCAGGCTCCAAAATCACTGCAGATGGTGACTGCAGCCATGAAATTAAAAGACACTTGCTCCTTGGAATAAAAGCTATGACCAACCTAGACAGCATATTAAAAAGCAGAGATATTACTTTGCTGACAAAAGTCTGTCTATAAGTCAGAAAGAGAAAGATAAATATCATATACTAAGGCATATATATGGAATCTAGAAAAATGGTACTGAAGAATTTACTTGCAGGCCAGCAATTGAGAAACAGACATACAGAATAGACCTATGGACATGGGAGAGGGGAGGAGAGGGTGAGATGTATATTGAGAGTAACATGGAAACTTACATTACCATATGTAAAATAGATAGCCAATGGGAATTTGTTGTATGTCTCAGGAAACTCAAACAGGGGCTCTGTATCAGCCTAGAGGGGTGAAATGGGGAGGGAGGTGGCAGGGAGGTTCAAAAGGGAGGGAATATATGTATGCCTATGGCTGATATATGTATACTATGGCTGTATATGCCTATGGCTGTATATGCCTATGGCTGATATATGTATCATGTATATGATATATGCCTGATATATGTATACTATGGCTGTATATGCCTATGGCTGTATATATGTATCAGTTCAGTTCAGTCTCTCAGTCGTGTCCGACTCTTTGTGACCCCATGAACCACAGCACGCCAGGCCTCCCTGTCCATCACCAACTCCTGGAGTCTACCCAAACCCATGTCCATCGAGTCGGTGATGCCATCCAACCATCTCATCCTCTGTCGTCCCCTTCTCCTCCTGCCTTCAATCTTTCCCAGCATCAGGGTCTTTTCCAGTGAGTCAGCTCTTTGCATCAGGTGGCCAAAGTATTGGAGTTTCAGCTTCAATATCAGTCCTTCCAATGAACACCCAGGACTGATCTCCTTTAGGATGGACTGGTTGGATCTCCTTGCAGTCTAAGAGACCCTCAAGAGTCTTTTCCAACACCACCGTTCAAAAGCATCAATTCTTCGGCACTCATAGTCCAACTCTCACGTCCATACATGACCACTGGAAAAACCATAGCCTTGACTAGATGGACCTTTGTTGGCAAAGTAATGTCTCTGCTTTTTAATATGCTGTCTAGGTTGGTCATGGAGAAGGCAATGGCATCCCACTCCAGTATTCTTGCCTGGAAAATCCCATGGATGGAGGAGCCTGGTAGGCTGCAGTCCATGGGGTTGCAAAGAGTCGGACACGATTGAAGTGACTTGGCAGCAGCAGCAGCAACAGGTTGGTCATAACTTTCCTTCCAAGGAGTAAGTGTCTTTTAATTTCATGGCTGCAGTCACCATCTGCAGTGATTTTGGAGCCAAAAAAAATAAAGTCAGCCACTGTTTCCATTGTATCCCCATCTATTTGCCATGAAGTGTTGGGGCCGGATGCCATGATCTTAGTTTTGAGAATGTTGAACTTTAAGCCAGCTTTTTCACTCTGCTCTTTCACTTTCATCAAGAGGCTCTTCACTTTCTGCCATAATAAGGGTGGTGTCATCTGCATATCTGAGGTTATTGATATTTCTCCTGGCAATCTTGATTCCAGCTTGTGCTTCATCCAGCCCAGAGTTTCTCATGATGTACTCTTCATATAAGTTAAATAAGCAGGGTGACAATATACAGCCTTGACAGGCTGAGCTACCTCCCTGTTAGTTGTTTGGCCTGAGGCAACCCAGTCCTGAAGTCTGCAGGCTCTATGGTAGGGCTATTGGAGACCTCCAAAAGAACTTATGCCAATATACGTCTCCCAGAACTGCTGCTGCCAGTGCCCTGTCCCTGAGGCAGGCCACTACCAACCCATACCTCCATGGAAAACCCTCAAACACTCACAGGCAGGTGTGGCTCAGTCTCTTGTGGGGTCACTGATCCTTTCTCCTGGGTCCTGGTGGGCACAAAGTTTTGTTTGTGCTCTCCAAGAGTCTCTGTTTCCCCCAGTCCTGCAGAAGTGCTGTAATCAAATCTCTCTATCCTTAAAAGTCAGATTCGCTAGGGGTTCCCAGTCCATGGGATTCTCCAGGCAAGAATACTGGAGTGGGTAGCCATTCCTTTTTCAGGGGATCTTCCCAACCCAAGTATTGAACCTAGGTCTCCCACATTGCAGTCAGAGTCTTTACCATCTGAGCCACCAGGGAAGCCCCTCCTAGATAACTGTGACAATTGTTTCAGGCAAATACACATGGTTCAAATTGACTCTATAGGAAGAAACAAGAAAAGACTAATACTGTAGCAAATAAGTTTAAGGTAATTGTCAAAGGCCCTAGAACCAAATGGTCTTACAGATGAATTAGCAAACACTTTAGGAATAGCTACTGCCTAAATTCTTTAAAAATTTTTCAAGTCACTGAAATGCACTAAAATATATGGAAAAATTTCAGTTTGCTTTATGAGGCTTGCATAATCCTGATGCCAAAAGCAAATAAAGCACAAAAATCTCACCTACATATAAAAATTCTAAATAATATATCAAGAAATAGAATCAAGTAAAAAGTGATATTGCATTCCAAGGTTTATTCTTGGAAAGCAAGTTTGGTTTAATTTAAGAGTGTGGGTTTGGGAGGCAAGCTGCCAAATTCATCACTTCCCAGGGTTTGGCGAGGTGACCTGGGTAAGAGACGTAACCTTTCTGATTCTTTTCTGGTTTGTAAAATGTAAATGACAATATCTAATTCAGAATTTAGCCAAGTATTTGGTACAATGTAAGCACTCAACAATGGCTAGATACTAGTATTAATTTTAAAGTGATTTTTAAGAAAACCCTTGATGATGCAATTGGCAGTTGGCTTGAGCTCTCCACTCAGTTCAAGTTCTCAAACAGGGGCCAAACCAAATGTCTTAATTTCTGAGTGAAAGGAGTGGAGAGGAAGACAGAGGGCAGGACACTCGAGCAGCAGTCCCTGTGTTCCCAGTACTCTCCTGGCCCAATCTCCCTAGATTGGTTTGACAAGTTTAATATCAAACCTGGAGCATTCCTAGAATTACTGCTCCTATCCTAAAAGTCTCAGCCAACCACAGAACTCAGAACGGTCCCCATAGATATTTAAGTATTATGGGGTTCCCCCATGGCTCAGTGGTAAAGAATCCACCTGCGATGTAGAAGATGCAGGAGATCTGGTTCGATCCCTGGGTTGGGAAGGTCCCCTGGAGAAGGGCATGGAACCCACTCCAGTACTCTTGCCTGGAGAATCTCATGGACAGAGGAACCTGACTGGCTACAGTCTATGGGGTCACAAAGAGCTGGACACGACTGATATGACTGAGTATACACATAACAAGTAACCACAAGGAGGCAGCAAACCGCAGGTTAGTTCAGTCACTCAATCGTGTCTGACTCTGCGACTCCATGGACGGCAGCACACCAGGCTTCTCTGTCCATCACCAACTCCCGGAGCTTGCTCAAATTCATGTTCATCGAGTCAGTGATGCCATCCAACCACCTCATCCTCTGTCATCCATTTCCCTTCCTGCCTTTAACCTTTCCCAGTGTCAGGGTCTTTTCCAATGAATCAGTTCTTTGCATCAGGTGGCCAAAGTATTGAAGGTTCAGCTTCAGCATCAGTCCTTCCAATGAATATTCAGGACTGATTTCCTTTAGGATGGACTGGTTAGATCTCCTTGCAGTCCAAGGGGCTCTCAAGAGTCTTTTCCAACACCACAGTTCAAAAGCATCAATTCTTCGGCACTCAGCTTTCTTTATGGTCCAACTCTCACATCCATACATGACTACTGGAAAACCATAGCTTTGACTAGACAGACCTTTGTCAGCAAAGTAATGCCTCTGCTTTTTCATATGCTGTCTAGGTTGGTCATAGCTTTTCTTCAGGTAATCAGGGTCATATTGGACACTACAGCCTAACCCTGAGAGCGCCTGACCTGCTGGCTGCTCAGTTTCATCCTGTTCATTCCACAATCATGCAGTCCAGCAGTTTACCCACATAGAATATCTTGAACCACATTTAAGGCATTGTGGTGGAGTTTCACTAGACAAATTCAAAAGCAGAAAATTATATGACCATCTTCATAGATATCTAAACATCACATGATCAAATTCAACTTCCATTTCTATTTTTTAAGAAAACCCTTAGTAAACCAGAAATGAAAGAAAATAGTCTTACCAAGATAAAAATTATTTGTTCATTCACCCAACAATTGTTTTTCCAAAAATCACAGCAAATGTCATCCTGACTGGTGAAGCAGCTCCAACATTACCTGTTTGATCTCTGTTCCAAGAGATGTTACACAGTAAGGCATGAGAAAAAAAAGAGTTGATGACCAATCAGTTGAAGATAGGGCTTCCCAGGTGCACAGTAGTAAAGAATCCACCTAAGAATTCAGAAGACATAGAAGACACCAGTTCAATCCCTGCTTCGGGAAGATCCCCTAGAGAAGGCAATGGCAGCCCGCACCAGTATTCTTGCCTGGAAAAATCCCATGGCCATAGGAGCCTGGCGGGCTACAGTCCATGGGGTCACAAAGAGTTAGACACAGTTGAGCACAGACACACACACACAGTTGAAGATATGTTACTTAATGTAGAACACCCACAAGGCATATTAGCAAAGAATTTTCTGATTATTGCTGAATTAAAGAAGCATGTTTGTCTTATTTAACCCAGTATAGTCAAAAGTTATCTGGGCCCCAGAGCCTTTTTTCTCAATAAAAATTTTAGCATCCTGCAGAAAAGTATTCTTCAAATGTCAGGTTTAGAAGCTGCATTAGACTCTTCCTATTCAAGGTAGCAACATTTCAAGAGTGTCTCCTGTATCTATCAGCAAGGCAGAGACAATGTTTTCATTATCTGCAAATGATGTCTCTCACCACCCTGAGAAACCAAATGCAAAAAGCTACAAGAACTAATGAGAGCAATGAATAAAGAGAGGGCACAAGGTGATAAATATGAAGATCAATGCCTGTCCATTACACCAGCAACAGCAAATTAGAAAGCCTGGGGGTGGGGAGCAGCAGGTACTACCCTGGTGACTCAGTGGTAAAGAATTGACCTGCCAATGCAGGAGACACAGGTTTGATCTCTGGCCCAGGAAGGTCCCACATGCTACAGAACACCTAAGCTGGTTCACCATAACTGCTGAGCCCACATGCTGCAACTACGGAAGCCCACGCACCCCGGAGCCCATGGTCTGCAGCAAGAAAAGCCACTGCAATGAGAAGTCCTCACACTGCAACTAGAGAAAAGCCCCAGCAGCAGTGAAGACTCAGCACAGCCAAAAATAAATTTAAAAAAACTTTTTAAAGAAAACATGAGTGGGGGAGAAGTACATTTAGCAAAATATGTGCAAAGATATATGCTGAAGTTGGATGAAGGATATTTAAAAAAGACTTGAATCAATGGAGAAATGGATCCCATTCTTGAACTGTATTGCAAAATTGTCCATCTCCCCTCAGGTAATTTATAAATTTGATGTGATGTCAATAAAATCTCCCCAGGAAAGTTTTATCTTGAGAAATTGACTCTATGGTTCATCTAAAAGAGTAATTGCACAGAATAGTTAAGAAAGTTGGGAACTAAAAGACTAGCCATGGGGGTGGAGGCTTGCCTTACAAAGTTACTTTCAATACCATAAAACTAAGCTAATGAAAATACTGATGGAAAAAGTCGACAAATAGACCAACAGACCTGGGGGGAAGGGGTACAGAAATAAAATATCTGTGTATCTGTGGTGGTTTCTGTAAGGCTTTGGGAGTGCAAAATTAGATGATCTTGCCATTATTGTTTAGTTGTTAAGTTATATCCAACTCTTTGCGACTGCATGGATTGCAGCACGCCAGGCTTCCCTGTCCTTCACCATCTCCCAGAGCTTGCTCAGACTCATGTCGATTGAGTCGATGATGCCATCCAACCATTTCATCTCCTGTTGCCCTCCTCTCCTCCTGCCCTTGCTCTTTCCCAGCATCAGGGTCTTTTCCAATGAGTTGGCTCTTCCTATCAGGTGGCCAAAGTATTGGAGCTTCAGCTTCAGCATCAGTCCTTCCTATGAATATTGAGTTGATTTCCTTTAGGATTGACTGGTTTGATCTCCTTGCAGTCCAAGGGACTCTCAAGAGTTTTCTCCAGGACCACAATTCGAAAGCAGAATCTAAATAAAAGGTGGGCAGAGCTTGGGCAGGGCAGGAGCCAGGGGTGTTCAGGAGTGTTCACAACAGAACACGTGGTCCTCCTGGTAAAGCTGGTGCTGTCCTGCCTCTGTGTCCTCTCCCTCCATCTCTTCCTCATTTCAGTTCTGAAGCTGCTGATTTGGCTCTTTGCAGATCAGATATTTGCCCCTGATCCCACTAGGAACGGCTGGGGTGAAGGAGCTTACACCTGGATGCAGAGGGAAGAGTTTTCTCTGAAACCCGAATATGCCCAAAAGATTCTCTACCTTGACATCACTCATGATTGTCATAGGTACTTCCAACTCTGCTCAAAAAAAACGACATGGGCTCTTCCCCTACTAACCTGGTCTTTCTCCAGGTGTCCTCTAGTTCAGGAAGATACTCTCATAATCCAAGCCGGGCATATCAGAAGCCAGACGTCCCCAGACCCCTTTGCTTTCTCCCATCCCACATGTCCAACTGACCACAAAGTCCAACTTATTTTTATCTCCTAAATATTTCTACAGTAATCTATCTCTATTGTCTTAGCCATAGTTTAAAGAATTATCATGTCACCTGGATTTCAATATCCTCTTTGCAGGCACATTGCCACTTGCTAACATTCACCAACCACACTGCATTTAGCAAATGCAAAGTGAATCAAGTCATTCCCCTTCCAACATCTCCCAGGAGACCACTAGCCTCTGCAAAGTCTGGCCACTGCCCACCCAGCAGCCCATCACTAGCTACGTCTTTCCTTATCTTCCGGACTCCTGGCCCTCTGGCCTCCCTCCACCCCTGGAATACATCACATGCTGTGCTGCCCCGTGGTCTATGCACACATTGTACCATCTTCCCCAGGCTGCTCTGCCAGAGCCACTACATTACACAACCCAGGAATGCAATTATGGCTATGGTAGTGGCGCCCCCTAGGGTTGGGCCGTGGGAGCAGCTCTGCCCACCCAGCTTTCTCCAGGTTAATGTTTACTCATCCTTCAGAGCTCAGCTCAACATGACTTGACCAGAGAAGTGCTCCCTGGTGGGACCGGGCCCACGACCTTCTGCTTGTTTCACCGCTGCCGATTCTGCGTAGCACTCACAATGCGCAACACATCGTTTATTGTACGCTGGTTTTGCTAGTTGGGGTATAACTGCTTTACAATGTTGTGTTAGTTTTTGCTGAACAGAGAAGTGAATCAGCTATATGTATACATATATCTTCTTCTCTTTTTTGAATTTCCTCCTCTCTTAGGTCACCTCAGAGCACTATGTTACTTCCCTGTGCTATACAGCAGGTTCTCATTAGCTACCTATTCTATACATATTCGTGTATGTATATCAACCCCAATCTCCCACTTTATCCCACCCCTTTCTTCCCCCCTTGGTGTCCATACTTTAGTTCTCTACATCTGTGTTTTTATATCTGCCTTGCAAACATGTTCCATGTTCATCTGTACCACTTTTTAGGTTCCACATATATGCATTAATTCATGATATTTTTCTCTTTCTGACTTACTTCACTGTATATGACAGTCTCTAGGTCCATCCACATCTCTACAAATGACCCAATTTTGTTTCTTTTTATGTCTAATATTCCACTGTATATACTGTATGAAGTTTTAAGGCAGTTTACTGCAACATAATTTGTATATAATAACATTCACCCTTTTCCAGGGTACAGACCTATGAGTTTTAATAAACACATGCAGTCGTGAGACCACCACCTCAATCAGGATATATAACACATCTACCACTGCAGATGCCTTCAAATTGTGGTGCTGGAGAAGACTCTTGAGAGTCCCTTGGACTGTAAGGAGATCAAACCAGTCCATCCTGAAGGAAATCAACTCTGAATATCCACTGGAAGGATTGATGCTGAAGATGAAACTTCAACACTTTGGCCACCTAATGCGAAGAGCTGACTCACTGGAAAAGACTCTGATGCTGGGAAAGATTGAAGGCAGGAGGAGAAGGGGACGACAGAGGAAGAGATGGTTGGATGGCATCATCGGCTCAATGGACATGAGATTGAGCAAACTCCGGGAGATAAACTCAGGGAAGCCTGCCATGCTGCAGCCCATGGGGTCACAAAGAGTCAGATATGACTTAGCAGCTGAACAAGGAGCAATAACAACCACCCCAGAAAGGTCTCTCATACCCCACCCCCAACCCAAGCCCCCAGAACTATGGACCTGTTTCTGCACCTATAGCTGTGCCCACTGCAAAATGCCACACCCATGGGCTCTATAGCACGCAACCTTTTAAGTCTGGCTCCTCACACTTAGTCTTGTATGTGACTTAACGTGTGTCTTCACCGCCAGAATGGAAGACTCTGCACAGTGAGGGACCATGACTGATTCAGTACCCACTGTGCCATCACAGTCCACCCCAGTGTTTCTCAACCTTTTGTTTACTGTGGCTCCTCTAAAGAGAAATTTTTAATTTAATTTCAATTCTCCCTGATTAGAGAGATTAAATACTAAAGAATAAGCTATAGCTGAGTAAGGTTGAGCTTCACAGAGCCACAAAACACTGAAATAACTTAATATTTTTTCACTCTGCAAGAATGAATTTTCATCTGTGGGAGTGGAAATCACCCCCACTGAGCATGCGTGGCCCGGCAGATAGTAGGTGCCCAAACAAATGTCTGGATTCAGAAGAGAATGCGTTCAGACATTGCCATGTGGTGGGACCTCCCAAGAGAGCCAGCTCATCTTATTGGAAGACATTGCTGGGTTTCAAGCTGAGTTGAGAGTGACCACCCACCCAGATGTGGAAACACCTCGCTTCCTCTCTTGAAAACCCTACCAGTAACTGCCAGGCACCACGCCAATGGCTTCAGAAGCGAGATCCTAGCATTCATGTGTTGTTGTCGTTTACTGGCTAAGTCGTGTCCAACTTTTTTGTGACCCTATGGACTATAGCCCACCGAGCTCCTCTGTCCATGGGATTTTCCAGGCAAGAATACTGGAGCAAGTTTCCATTTCCGCCTCCAGGATCTTCCTGACCTGGAGATGGAATCTTTGTCTCCTGCATTGGCAGACAAATTCTTTACTGCTGAGCCACCTGGGAAACCCAGAATCCAATGTACTCAGGACTTAATCAGGTTCATCCTTTTGAAAGTCTGCTCTGGCTCCAGACAGGGAGAGGAAATGGGGAAGAGGATGGAAGAGGGCAGAGCAGATAAGAGGCCGTTGTAGTTGTGGCAAGAAATGAAAGTGGGCAGTGCAGACAGAGAATAACTGAGAAAGTAGAATCAGCAGAACTTGGCGATGAGTTAGTTGTAGAAAAAGGGAAGAAGGGTGGACATATTTCTAGCCTGGACGTCAGGGGGAAAGGTGGGTGACATCACGGAGATTGGACACCTGTTTGCAGGGGGCTGAAGGTGGCATGAAGTTTTATGGACTCTTGAGGTTGAACTGGCTTTGGTTTATTCAAGCACAGTGTGTTCTTGGCTGTTGGATATACAGGTGAGAAGTTTGAAAGAACTCTCTGGGCTAGAAATAAAGATTTGGGGATGGTCAATGTAGATGGTAGCCCAGGCCATGAGTGGAAGACCTCATCAGAGAGCATGTAGCCAGACAAGAAAAGATGGTGCAGGGTAGCCACCAGGAGAATAGCAACACTGAAGGGTGCCCAGCTGGAAGAAGAGGCATAACAGTGAAATTAACCATTAGCACTAACATTTAGGTAGTATCTAGTTTTTGTTTTTGTTTTTTTTTTGTCACTGTTGCTGATTGCTTTGCTTTTTGCTAATATAAACAATTCTGTCAAGAATATCTGTGTAGAAAGCTTTTGCTGAGTATAGGACTATTTTCTCAGGATATATGCTTAAAAGAAGAATAACTAGATTAAAAGATCAGAACATTTGTGACCATTGATGTATTCTGCCACATTGCCTTACGAAAGGTTATCAATATGTCTTCTTGTCACCAAAGCTTGAGAGCATGCTCTTATGGACTGGGTAGTCTTCAGTCTTGTTCTTTTTAATCTGCTTAATTTGATAGGGAAAAAGGAAGGAAGGGAGAGAACTGGTGGGTGAAGTGGGAGACAAGGCAGGTGATGGAGTCCTCAAGATTTGGTGACCAATGAGATGTAGAGAAAGCTTCCCCAGTGGCTCAGCAGTAAAGAATCCACCCTCACTGCAGGAGCCATAGGAGATGCGGGTTCGATCCCTGGGTTAGGAATATCCCTTGGAGTAGGGCATGGCAACCAACTCCAGCATTCTTGCCTGGAGAATCCCATGGACAGAGGAGCCTGGCAGGCTACAGTCCATAGGGTCGCAAAGAGTCAGACATGACTGAAGTGACTTAGTACTCACACAAGAAATGTGGAGTGGGGAAGTCACGGAGAAGTTGGAGATAAGTCTTAAGTTGTCCCTGGGTGGATGGTGGGATGGACAACTAGTGGGAAAAACAGTCTGACATAAAGGTGACGAGTTCAGTTTTGGTTTCTCTGAGTTTGAGGTACACGTGAGGCATCCGGGAGGTCAGATGTTAGAGGATCCGTTGTGTTTGCAGAGCTGAAGCTCAGGAGAGAGGCTTGAGCTTCAGAAGGGAAGAGCTGAAATCACAGTTCCTGATCCTGATGTGGAGGGAGCACTATAGTGTGGAGGGCGTGTTTTGGGGAGCCCCCAGCATCCTGCATCCCATGCTTTCAGCTCCCAAGTGATTTCAGCTGCAGCTGTGGTGGACAGTTCCATCCAAGCTCAGACTTCTCTGGCTGGCAAGGTCCTACCTCAAGCACACACCACGTGTCTTGTCTTCTGCACCATGGCTGTGTGTTCATCCTGTATTCAAGTGAGCCCTGGGAAATGCAGGGAGTTAGCAGCCTTGCAGACACCCTCCCGCAGTGGAGGCAGGTGTCCCATAGGTGGGTGAGCAGGAGGACTCTTCCTTTAACAGGCTGAACGAAGATTATCTGCACAGTCCCGGAATCCTTGACCCTGAATCCTCTCCACAGAGCCTGGATCTTTGCAAAACAGTCTCCTGGAGGCTGTGCAGTCTGGCTCCTCCAAATGGGAAGGGATGAAGGAGGGAAGGTAGGTTTCCAGTCCAAGATAACACTCTGCCCCTCCTCTGCCATCAGTGCCCCTGCCTTCTTCCCTGCTCTGTACTGTCTCCAGGGCTGGTGAACAGGACCTCCTGCAAACCCAGGAGGGCCCTGTATCATTCCCAGCACGTTCTCCCATCCCCATCTGTCTCTTTTATCTTGCCTCAACTGCAACAGCGCCACCTTCAGGTCATCCTGAAGTATTCAAACCCCATGAAGGGTCTGGATTACAGTCCTTCCCGGTTGGGAGGTGGGATGGCAGAGGCCGGGTTTACAAGGGAAGCAGATTGGGGCAACTCCCTACACCTCTGGGAGCCCTGTTGCAAAATGGTCATTGGCAATATCTCAATGGGAGACTCTGAGGATAGAGCGAGATAACCACATAACACACCGAGAACCAGCCTGGTGCCCAGCAACAGCCCAGTGACCAATTCTGTTATAAGGTTGGATGAAAAGCTTGTTGAAGCTTCCCAGGTGGCTCAGTGGTGAAGAACCTGCCTGCCAATGGAGAAGATGCAGGTTCGATCCCTGGGTCTGGAAGATCTCCTGGAGAAGGGAACGGCAACCCACTCCAGTATTCTTGCCTGGGAATCCCATGGACAGAGGAGCCTGGGCTACAGTCCATAGGGTTGCAAAAAGTTGGCCACAACTGAGAGACTGAGCATGCACGTATGACGTGCTTGTTGGCCTCATTTGGAAAATCCCTAAACAACTAACAAGCTCTAGGTTTTATTTTTTTAAAAAAACAAAAAACATAGAAGTCCTTGACTCCTTTTTCTTTGATTCTTTCCTTTCTTTGCTTTGGACCACAAAAGCACAGGATTCAATTGCTCACAGCTGTCAGTTCAACTCAGTGATTATCAGTCATGCACAGGTCCTCTTGTATCTTTGCTTTGCTTTTGTCTCTTCCATCCTCTTTCTTGAACTCCCTGCCTTCCCTCGCTCCTCTCCCCACAGGCAAATATTCTTATGTTGTCGATCTGTGAGCGTGTTAGCCTTGAGAATATATATTGCAGCATATATAAGCAGTACCTGCCAGACACCTTGTTTGGCATTACCTTTTTACGACCTGCCCATATTAATACACATCATTCTAATTCATTCCATTGAATCCTGCCTCGTGTTCGTTATTTGCATATGCCGCCTGTGATTTATCTACTTCTTTTTGAGTAGACATCTTGGGCGTTTCCAGCCCTTGGCTATTACCAGCAAATGCTTAGAGGAGGAATATCACTGGGGAAGTCTCTTTGTCTGCCTGTGTGAGAGATGCTCTGGAGGACGTGATCAGAAGTGGAATTGCTGGGATATATGCCCTCCACACCGGCCCCATAGCTCACTCTTCCACTAGGACAAGGATTCCTAGGTCTCTACCAACACCTGCCCATCGGATGGTTATAAAGTGGAGCTCAGGACTTCCCCGGCTGTCCAGTGGCTGGGACTCCGTGCTTCCACCGCAGAGTGCTCACATTCAATCCCTGATTGTGGAAATAGAATCCTGCACACTATGAAGATCGGCCAAAACAATAAAATAAATTGGAGCTCATTGTTACCCACCTCTCTTTGTCCAACCAGCCTGTCCCTCCTGCATGTGCTGGAGAAGGGATGGATGAGGTCTCCTAGATGCCACGTATTTTGTTACCTTTGAAGATAAGTGGCTCCAGCTGCTGGGTGTCCTCAAACTCCATCACTTGTCATCATCCACGCACAAGGAACCAGTCGAACAAGCAAAGATGCACGAGCCTAAAGATGTACCAAGGTGTGTGGCCAGCCCCAAGATGGCCCTGAAAACTCCATTCATTCCAAGAGTGTCAAATCAGCCATCAGATGCAGCTTGCCTGCCCACCTCCTCTTTCTCAGAAGTAGACATTCGGGGCAAACAACAGTGGCGTGGGTGATTTTGTTAGGACTGCTGTTCTGAGCCCCCATTAGCAATGCTCTTGGTTGCCCCTGAGGTATAAAGGGCCATGCAACTCAGGATAAGCTAGGGTCTGGGACCAAGTGGCCATATTCCCTTTAAGCTCAAATTCCTCCAAGTCTCTGCAGTGTGTTTGCTTAGAGGATTTCAGAGTCACAGCCTCTGGAGTCAGAATGTCCTGGGTTCCAGTCCCAACTGACCTCACAGGACTACTGCAGATGACAAAGGCGCAGTACGTGCGAAGTGCTGAGCGGGCTTCCAGGCACGTGCTAAGCCTCGGAAGGCCATCTGTTATCCAGAACAATCCACAATACAAGAAATACGTTCTCCACTTTACAAATTATAAAATTTGTAATTTTATATACCCAGAGAGGCTGAGCTACTTTTTTCGGAGAGCAGAATTCAAACTCAGGTCTGTCTGTCTCTTTTTGTTTCCCTCTTCAAAGGAAACTTCGCTGATTCCTGTCCTCTGCCAGGACCTTGGGCTGAGACCGGCATTAGATGCCTCCACGGGACTCCAGGTCCTGGATTCAGTGGGGACAGGCCCGCTGGGCCTTCTTGGCAGGAGTCCCTCAGGGAGTGGGAGGCCCAGGGCAGGCCTGGGCCCTGGCTGGGCAACAGGAGGCTTCCAGGTGTTGGGGAAGGCAGCAGCCTGGCTGGTCTCCAAGCACATTCAGAGCCAACCCGAGGGAAACCCCAATTCTGTCCGTGGCGGCACGCCTGGGGCAGAAACATTGGAGACATTAAATATTAAATGTGTCGGCTGGCTTCCAAACTTGGTAATTAAAACTCTTATTTCATATTTTACACAGGATGGACGCGGAGGTCATGGGGCTGCTCTAAGAGGTCTCATAGCTCCCTTGTTCACAGATGAAGTGGCTCTTCTGAGGAAAACCTCGCTCTCATTCGGGACCCACACTGCCCTATTTATAAAGTGATTTCCTGGGAGGGCAGGCAGTGGAGGTCGGGAGGTCTTCCAGGGAGGGTAGGGCCCGTTCAGGGCTCCCAGCTGGGTCTCAGGCTTTCTTTCTACTTCTCCGAAATAGGCCTGCATTCCCAGGAGCTTGCAGAGGGTCTAGCTTCAAGCCCCTCAAGTCTGCTGCAAGGGCAGCCCAGGGAGCTGGAGTTGGCTCTGAAAACGGGGAAGGAGAAGGAATAGCCAAGGGAGGGCTGCAGGGAGGGTCCGAGGGAGGGGGACCCGTCCCTTAGCCTCTAGCGCCATCTGCTGGTCATGTGCTGAACTGCATCACCCTGGATGCCACCTGGAGACCTCACGGGAGCTCTGGGCTGGGTTGAGAACAGGGGATCAATGAAAATCAGGGCTGATGCTTCAGGGAACAATTTTAAAGCACAATTTAGTTTTATGAATTTTTCAATCAGTCATTCTCTGAGGTCAAGAGCTAAATAAGACTCAGACTTGGATCTCTGGGGACCCAACCCAGCTTGATAACCAGGATATCCATGGAAATCAGCACACGGTGAGCACAGGCCTCCACGATTTATGTTAGTTATCTCACTATGGGGGCTGTTCTCATGCTGCATGCCCATTTGACAGATGAAAACACTCAGCTGACAGAAGACCCCAAAGCCAGATTACTCCCCTGCGCCCACCCCCATCATCAATCTTTCTGCAAGGCCTGACCCTTTCCACCTCCAAAACATACCACGAGTTTTCTTCTTTCCCCCATCATCATTCTTACCTCCTTGGTCCAAGCCATTTTCACCTCTTCCCTGGACAAAAACTCCCCAGGACCTTCGCAGGAGGATTTAAGCAGCTCCAGCCTCGCCCTCTACCAACTATGCTTCACAAACAGCCAGTGGGATCTTAGGACGCGAATTGAATCACACCCATCCCTTGCTCAAAAACTTTGATGGCTCCCATTGCCTTTAATATAAAATCTAGGACTTCCCCGGTGGTCCAGTGGTTAAGAATCTGCTGCCAATGCAGGAGACATGAGTGCAGCCTTGGTCCAGGAAGACCCACACACTGAGGGGGAACTAAGCCCATGGACCACAACTACTGAGGCCCACATGCTCTAGAGCCCACAAGCCACAAGAGAAGCCCCCACAACGAGAAGCCCAAGCAGTGCAGCTAGAGAGCAGACCCACTCACCACAGCTGGAGAAAGCCTGCATGCAGCAACGGAGACCCAGCACGGCCAAAAATAAGCAATTAATTAAAAAAATATCTCAGCTCCTTGCCAATTCAGAAATGCCCTGATGTGGTGTTCTCACTAGCCTCATTTCATGCCCCTCTCTCCACCCTCCGCTCACTCCACTGCCTTCATGCGGGCTTCCTCAAACATGCCAGATCCTTCCCAAGCTCAGTTCCTTTGTAGATGCTGTTCACTCCACCTGGAATGCTGTTCCCTTCACTTCTTCTCTCCGAATTAAAAGTTCTCCATGTCATGGAACACCCCAGGCCTTTCCTGACCACCCTCTCTAAAGAACACCTGCCCGATTGCCCAGTTAGTTTCTAACCCAGTCTTTTGTTTTTTCTTTATAGAACTTCTTGGCACTTGCAACAACTTTTTTATTTGCTCATTAACTTTTAAAAGTTGTTCCCCCAGCTGGAATGAAAATTTTGAGCAGGCAGGGAGCAGATGAGCTTTGTTCATCATAGCACAAGGCCTACCAAACAGTAGGCACCAAATAAATACCTGACACCAAATGCAGATATAGAGCATCAGAGAAGGTTTCTTGAGGAAGGGACATCTACACTGAGACCTGAAAAAATGGATAGGAGTAGCTCAGGAGAAATTGAAGAGGCAGAGGAGCCTGGAGGGCTACATTCCATAAGGTCACAAAGAGTGAGACACGACTGAAGCAACTTACCACGCACATATCTAGGCAGAAAGGGGAGTGACAAGGAGGAGCTGAGAAATGGAATATTTCCTGCCACATCAGTGGCTTCCCTGGTGACTCAGATGATTAAGAATCTACCTGCAATGCAGGAGACCCTGGTTTGATCCCT
This sequence comes from Bos javanicus, assembly GCF_032452875.1. Taxonomy (NCBI): domain Eukaryota; kingdom Metazoa; phylum Chordata; class Mammalia; order Artiodactyla; family Bovidae; genus Bos; species Bos javanicus. The sequence continues at coordinate 97,304,882 of NC_083878.1, forward strand.
GGGTCAGGAAAATCCCCTAGGGAATGGACTGGCTACCCACTCCAGTATTCTTGTTTGATAAATCGTATGGACAGAGGAGCATGGTGGGTTACAGTCCATGGGGTCACAAAGAGTTAGACACAATTGAGCAACTAACACTTTTCACCTTCAGTAAACAAAGATGTCACAGTCATCAGCAATTGCAGCCACCAGGGTGGTGAGCTGGTGAGCCCGGAGGGAACTCCAAAAGGAAAGAACACCTGCCATCCAGCAACCACCAACTGCAGCCACTCCCTATGGTGAGTCCTGAGGAAATTCCGGATGTGAAAACACAGGATACTGGCCTCAGATAGCTGATCAGATCAGATCAGTTGCTCAGTCGTGTCCGACTCTTTGCGACCCCATGAATCACAGCACGCCAGGCCTCCCTATCCATCACCAACTCCTGGAGTTCACTCAGACTCACGTCCATCGAGTCAGTGATGCCATCCAACCATCTCATCCTCTGTCGTCCCCTTCTCCTCCTGCCCCCAATCCCTCCCAGCATCAGAGTCTTTTCCAATGAGTCAACTCTTGGCATGAGGTGGCCAAAGTACTGGAGTTTCAGCTTCAGCATCATTCCTTCCAAAGAAATCCCAGGGCTGATCTCCTTCAGAATGGACTGGTTGGATCTCCTTGCAGTCCAAGGGACTCTCAAGAGTCTTCTCCAACACCACAGTTCAAAAGCATCAATTCTTTGGCGCTCAGCTCTCTTCACAGTCCAACTCTCACATCCATACATGACCACAGGAAAAACCATAGCCTTGACTAGACGGACCTTTGTTGGCAAAGTAATGTCTCTGCTTTTGAATATGCTATCTAGGTTGGTCATAACTTTCCTTCCAAGGAGTAAGCGTCTTTTAATTTCATGGCTGCAGTCACCACCTGCAGTGATTTTGGAGCCCAAAAAAGTAAAGTCTGACACTGTTTCCACTGTTTCCCCATCTATTTGCCATGAAGTGATGGGACCAGATGCCATGATCTTTGTTTTCTGAATGTTGAGCTTTAAGCCAACTTTTGCACTCTCCACTTTCACTTTCATCAAGAGGCTTTTGAGTTCCTCTTCACTTTCTGCCATAAGGGTCGTGTCATCTGCATATCTGAGGTTATTGATATTTCTCCCAGCAATCTTGATTCCAGCTTGTGCTTCTTCCAGCCCAGTGTTTCTCATGATGTACTCTGCATATAAGTTAAATAAACAGGGTGACAATATACAGCCTTGACGTACTCCTTTTCCTATTTGGAACCAGTCTGTTGTTCCATGTCCAGTTCCAACTGTTGCTTCCTGACCTGCATACAGATTTCTCAAGAGGCAGATCAGGTGGTCTGGTATTCCCATCTCTTTTAGAATTTTCCACAGATAGCTGAGGTGCATATCAAAAGAATGATTTCAGAGAGCCCAGACTCCTGCATCTTTGCATACATAGAAAAACACTAAGTTCCTTAACTTGAGATATCTAGTTTCCTTTAATTCACAATAATCTTTTTATTATTAATCCTTGGAAGAAAAGCTATGACCAACCTAGACAGTATATTAAAAAGCAGAGGCATTACTTTGCCAGCAAAGGTCCGTCTAGTCAAAGCTATGGTTTTTCCAGTAGTCATGTATGGATGTGAGAGTTGAACTATAAAGAAAGCTGAGCACCAAAGAATTGATGCTTTTGAACTGTGGTGTTGGAGAAGACTCTTGAGAGTCCTTTGGACTGCAAGGAGATCAAACCAGTCAATCCTAAAGGAAATCAGTCCTGAATATTCATTGGAAGGACAGATGCTGAAGCTGAAACTCCAATACTTTGGCCACCTGATGCAAAGAACTGACTCATTGGAAAAGACCCTGATGCTGGGAAAGATTGAAGATGGGAGGAGAAGGGGAAGACAGAGGATGAGATGGTTGGATAGCATCACCAACTCGATAGACATGAGTTTGAGCAAGCTCTGGGAGTTGGTGATGGACAGGGAAGCCTGGCGTGCTGCAGTCCATGGAGTCACAGAGTTGTACACAACTGAGCGACTGAACTGAACCAAACTGAACTGAATCTTTTGATGTTCAGACCACCTGCCCTTTGTTGCAAAACTTCTATATAACTTGGCTCCCTTGCCCCCAACCTCATTGCAGCAGTTCTCTCAGAGTTATTTGAGATGCTGCCTCCTGGGCTTGAAGTTCTAAAAATTCCTGCTGAATAAAACATACCTCTCAACTTTTAAGATGTGAATATTTTTTAAGTTTACAAGCACTCCAGGCAGAGGGGAGAACAGGTGAAAGTGTTATAAGGCAAGAAGATTCTTGGCACTTTTAAGAGATTAAAAATAGAAAGAGGGATTTCCCTGGGCATCCAGTGGTTAAGATTCTATGATTCCACTACAGGGGCACAGGTTCAATCCCTGGTTGGGGAACTAAGATCCCACGTGCCACATGGAGAGGCAAGAAGAAAAGAAATGGAAAGAAAGCTGGTATCACTGGAGAGGAGTGAGAATAAGGAAAACCTGAGAGTAAGTTATAGCAGAAGGATAAGTCTTCCTCCTCAGAGCCTGGAACACCATTGAGAAATGAGAGGCAAGAGGGGAAGTGAGAAGATTCATGTTTTTACAAAGCTATGACAAACCTAGATAGCATATTAAAAAGCAGAGACATTACTTTGCCTACAAAGGTCCATAGAGTCAAAGCTATGTTTTTTCCAGTAATCATATATGGATGTGAGAGTTGGACCATAAAGAAGGCTGTTCAGTTCAGTTCAGCCACTCAGTCATGTCTGACTCTTTGCGACCCCACGAATCGCAGCACGCCAGGCCTCCCTATCCATCACCAACTCCTGGAGTTCACTCAGACTCACGTCCATCGAGTCAGTGATGCCATCCAACCATCTCATCCTCTGTCGTCCCCTTCTCCTCCTGCCCCCAATCCCTCCCAGCATCAGAGTCTTTTCCAATGAGTCAACTCTTGGCATGAGGTGGCCAAAGTACTGGAGTTTCAGCTTCAGCATCATTCCTTCCAAAGAAATCCCAGGGCTGATCTCCTTCAGAATGGACTGGTTGGATCTCCTTGCAGTCCAAGGGACTTTCAAGAGTCTTTTCCAACACCACAGTTCAAAGGCATCAATTCTTTGGCACTCAGCTCTCTTCACAGTCCAACTCTCACATCCATACATAACCACTGGAAAAACCATAGCCTGACTAGACGGATGGACCTTTGCTGGCAAAGTAATGTCTCTACTTTTCAATATGCTATCTACGTTGGTCATAACTTTTCTTTCAAGGAGTAAGCATCTTTTAATTTCATGGCTGCAGTCACCATCTGCAGTGATTTTGGAGCCCAAAAAGATAAAGTCTGACACTGTTTCCACTGTTTCCCCATCTATTTCCCATGAAGTGATGGGACCAGATGCCATGATCTTTGTTTTCTGAATGTTGAGCTTTAAGCCAACTTTTGCACTCTCCACTTTCACTTTCATCAAGAGGCTTTTGAGTTCCTCTTCACTTTCTGCCATAAGGGTGGTGTCATCTGCATATCTGAGGTTATTGATATTTCTCCTGGCAATCTTGATTCCAGCTTGTGCTTCTTCCAGCCCAGCATTTCTCATCATGTACTCTGCATATAAGTTAAATAAGAAGGCTGAGCCCTTAAGAATTGATGCTTTTGAACTGTGGTGTTGGAGAAGACTCTTGAGAGTCCCTTGGACTGCAAGGAGATCCAACCAGTCAATCCTAAAGGAAATTAGTCCTGAATATTCACTGGAAAGTCTGACGCTGAAGCTGAAACTCCAATCCTTTGGCCACCTGATGTGAAGAACTGACTCACTGGAGAAGCCCCTGATGCTGGAAAGATTTGAAGACAGGAGGAGAAGGGGATGACAGAGGACAAAATGGTTAGATGGCATCATTGACACAATGGATATGAGTTTGAGCAAGCTATGGGAGATGGTGAAGTACAGAGAAGCCTGGCATGCCACAGTCCGTGGGGTCCCAAAGAGTCAGACATGAGTGGATGACTGAGCAACAACCAGGCTGTCCTATGATGCATGCAGAGCAGAGGCTGGAAGCAGGAAGATCAACTGGGAGGCCATCACTCTAGTCAGGTGGGGATGGAGGAAGATGTGTCATGGGGAATGGGGGAAGGTGTGTCCCAAACCAGGGCAGAGGAGACAGGAGGAGATGAGTGGATAAGCCCAGAGGCCTTGAGAACATATCAGATAGGGAGCTGTAAAAAAGGAAAAATGTTTACTGACCTACATGTTTCCACAAAACTGGACATAAGGAAGTAGCATTCACTGAGATAAGGCACAGGTTGATGTGTGAGGAGATAAATCAGCTGCGATTCTTTGTGTTGCAGGTCATAAAAGCCCAACTTAAATTGGCTTAAATAGCTGGAGAGTCCAGAGACAAAGTGAGCTTCAGGGTTTGTTTTGTTTAGAGACCAATGATGTCATTGAGTACCCTATTTCTTTTTTTCTTCTGGTCTTGCCTTCCACAGTGTCAGTGTCTCCTGGCGGCTGCTCCCCTCATGCTGACAGAATGGCTGCAGGAGCTCCAGTCTTCACATTTGCACCTACCCAGCTGAGAAGATGAGAAAGGGCCAGCTGTGGCCCCCTTGGGGGAATAGAAATACTCTTTCCCTAAAGTGCCAGTAACTTACCCTCATGTCTCACACTGGTCTAAAGTGGGCTTTATGCCTATTTCTGTACTAATGGTGGTGGCCTGGGGAAGCTTTATTACTTCAGATGTGGCTACTTGAACTAATTACAGCCAAGGAGAAATGACTTCTTGAGTGGATTAAACCAGGTTTTCAAACCCAATTGCACATTTGAGTCCCTTGGGCTAAAGCCTAGGCCAGGGCACTTGAAGAGTTCCCCTAGGTGATTGTAATGTGCAGACAGGGTTAAAATCCATCAGGGCCTATTCCTAGAGTTCGGAGTGGGGTCAACCCCATCTCCTCCAAATCTATGCAGTGAAAGAAGGCTGGAAGGAAGAATAAAAAGAAGCCCCCACATTCAGCCCATGTTGAATCCGAGTTGCCATGGGTACCCATGGAAAGTGTTATGTTGGGCACAGGATTCTGGGCTGAGATCCTTAGCCCATGATTTGACATTTCGTAAACATAGCACAATCATTAGCTGTTAATACTTTACCTCTATTTCAATGGCTATAACCTCATTTTATACTTGAATTAATGCTGTGTTTGTATGCCTTCACCCACCTGCACTCATAGTGCAATATTTTGCTTCTGACAGTTGATGTGTGCGTGTGTGCTAAGTCGCTTCAGTTGTGTCCGACTCTTTGCGACACTATGGAGTGTAGCCTACCAGGCTCCTCTGTCCATAGGATTCTCCAGCAAGAATACTGAATTGGGTTGCCATGCCCTCCTCCAGGGGATCTTCCCAACCCATGATGGAACCCATGTCTCTTATGTCTCCTGCATTGGCAGGTAGGTTCTTTACCAATAGCACCACCTGGGAAACCCCTGATGGTTGATAAAAGGAAACAATGTTGTATGAATGGCTCTTTGGAGATCAAGGCATCACAGAGCCGGGAACGTTAACTTCTCTTGCAGCCCCAGGCTGGTGATGAACTTTCCTACAATGCAGATTGAGCCTGTAACCCCTCTGGTGACATCCTCCCATATCCAGTCCATCGAAGATACTGTACCAGTTTGTCACTGCTCCTTAATAGACCGTCCTAAAATCCTGTGGCTTTTAACAACAGTTGTTTATAATCACGCACACCTCCACAGGTTGGCTGGGTTTGGCTGAGCGAGTCTGGGGTCCCTTTGACTGTTCTGCTTGAGGCTTCAGGGGCCTCTGTGGTCATTCCACATGTCTCTCATTCTCCTTGGGCCAGCAGGCTACAACTGCCGAGCACAAGAGGGTCAGGCAAAACCACAAGACCTCTTTCACCCATGTTTCACAGAGAGAAGACCAAGAAAGGATGGGGAGTAAGTACTGATGGGGAATAAGTGGGAAGGACCATGAGTTACATGGCAAAAGGTATGGATACAGGGGGAGTGCATGCTTAGAGCCAATGAAGCATGGCCTTATTTATTCTAAGTAATGGACAGTGTCCTGGGATAAAACAATTGATGTTTAGGAAGCCAATCCTTGCCCACCACACACACACCCCTCTCAAGGAGGGAATCCTGCTTGCAGGGTTGGCTCCCGGCGGCCCTTTTCTTGTGGAGGTTCTAGATAATCAGCAAATCTCACAGAAAGTAGCCAGAGGGGGACGTTGATCTCTATAATAAAGACATGAAAGAGAGCCCAAGCTGGAGAGAGTCAAGCTGCTTGGGTCCGGAGAAAGAACGCTGTCTGGGTTCCAGCAGTGCCTCAGGCCCTGTTCCCGTTCCTTCCTGACACCTGGCTCGGTCCTCAGCCTCAGTTCCTTTTAAGAAGCCACTGAAGGAGTTGAGGCTACAAAATGACAAGATTTGATCTTGGTCTTCTGAAAACCACTCTGACCAAGAATAGCTAGGACACTCAAGAACAGCAGGCATCAGGAGTCAGGATTTAAGAGAACGATTTTATTAATAATTATTATTATTTGTTAAATTATTATTACTATACCATTACTAATTTTATTTAATTATTTTATTAATTAATCAGGACGGCATGGTTTTAGCACAAGGACAGATATTAAGACCAGTGCAGAAGAAGGTAGGCCCAGAAACAGATCTTTCTACACATGGGCACGTGATAAATGACAAGGTAGCCCTGCAGAGCAGTGGGGAAAGGAGAGTTTTCAGTAAGTGAGTTCTGAGATAATTGGATCTCCACAGGGGAAAAAAATGAAATAGGACCTCTAATTCCACCATCTGCAACCATAGAAATGGTGTGCAGGCTTCAGGAGGAGCTGGATCCAGGAACTGGAAGACTTTTGGGGAACCATGGAGGTTGCTCTACTTCAACCCCTGCCCCTCCTCCCCTGATGTTTCTTGAGCATGTTTTCAGCATCGGACACTGAGGGTTTTATGGGCACTCTTGTGTCCCTGCAACATTGCTTTGAGGCCAGTGTTAATATCCCCATTTTATAGCTAAGGAAACTGAGGCTGGAGAATTGAGACCTTTGTTCAAGTTTACATGATGCACACATGGCAGGACTGGGATTTGACCCCAGTAGGGCAGTTCCAGAGCCCACTGTTCATTCTTCCTCCTAAACAGCCCTCAAACCTGCCCCCTCCTCTAAATCTCCACAGCCATCCCTTAAACATCTCTCATGTGGATAGCTGCAGGAAGTAGAGACCTCAAAGGTCTCTCCCTCTTCAGTCTTAAAATACACAATAGCTGTGTCATTCCTCTGTCTAAAACCCTTCAGTTACTGGCACAGAAACAGACATACAGTTCAGTGGAATAGAACTCAGAACCCAGAAATAAATGTATATACTTATGGTCAGCTAATTCTCAAAAAAAAAAAGGGTGTCAAGATATTTTTTGACTACACCAAAAGTCTTATGGGAACTTGCTTCCCTCCCTGGCCTTGAAAGCACCAAGTCCTAACCACTGGGCTGCCAGAGATTTACCTACCTCAATTTTTTAATAAAGCAAACACATCAATGACCCCAAGACTTTTTCACCATCTAACAAATGCCTGCCTACCCTTCCAGCCCTATCTCTTACTAGTCCTTCCATTGATCACTTTGCTCAGAGAAGCAGAGAGTCTAGGAATGATTTTATTTTAAGGGATTGAACTTAGAGATTTGACCTTGACTGTAGGAGCTGGGCAAGCTTCCTCGGTGGTTCAGAAGGTAAACAATCCGACCTCAACGCAGGAGACCTGGGTTCGATCCCTGGGTTGGGAAGATTCCCTGGAGAACACTCCAGTATTCTTACCTGGAGAATCCCCATAGACAGAGGAACCTGGTGGGCTATAGTCCATGGGGTTGCACAGAGTCAGACATGACTGAGCGACAAAGCACAGCACAGCACAGCACATAGGAGCCGGGCAATCAGCCTTTCTAAGTCTGTTGCCCCTGGTCGACATGTGTGAGCTGCAACAGCTCCTGACTCACCAAGGCTACTGCTTCATCTCTGTCTTCCTGCTGCTGCTAATTCGCTTCAGTCGTGACCGACTCTGTGTGACCCCATAGACAGCAGCCCACTGGGGTTACCCCCGTCCCTGGGATTCTCCAGGCAAGAACACTAACCTCACCCAAAGTTCCCCTGAAGTCCACCCCATCCCAGAGCACTCGGGGAAGGGCATTCTGGGAAATGTAGTTCTAGCCTCGCTAGGTGGACACAGCACCAAGCCACCCACGGCTCTTCTCACATGCCCTTCCCTCTGCCTGGAACATGGTCCCCGCTCTTCACCCACTTATTCCTACTCCACCTTTGAATCTCAGCCTCCAACAGGAAATCGCTCTGGCAGTTCCTCCAGAACAGAGGTGGGCACTTCCCCCAACCTCTGGCCCACCACGGGCAGCTGTGAAGGTCGTGTACAACCCCAAGAGCACAGATCGCGTTCACAGCCATCCTAGATGGGTGTCTTCATTATTTCATTGTTTGTTTGGCGGTGCCGGGTCTTACTTGCAGCATGCAGAATCTTTAGTTGCAGCATGTGGGATCTTTAGTTGCAGCCTGTGGGATACAGTTCCCAGACCAGGGGTCGAACCCAGGCCCCCAGCTTTGGGAGAGCTGGCAGAGTCACAGCCACCAGAGCACCAGGGAAGTCCCAGATGCTCATCTTTATATGACTGTCCTCCCACAGGTGGCAGTAAAGTGACTAGAGTAAGGAGCATCCTTTTCTAATTCTAACAACTGTGTTCATGGACTGTTGCAGGACTGGGTGCACTTCCTTTATCCCAAGGGATACTTGGCTGCCAGGCTGTGCCCCTTTTTACACTGTGAGCCCCACTTGGCAGGGGCCGTAATGGGACAACTCACTGCGGGGTCCCCAACACTTAGCACAGAACCTGACACACAGAAGACTCTCCGTATCCATAAAACAACATAATAGGAAGCAACCTAGGTGTCCATCAACAGACAGATGGATAAAGAAGCTGTGGTACCTATGTATGATGGAATACTACTCAGCCATAGGAAGGAACGCATTTGAGTCAGTTCTAATGAGGTGGATGAACCTAGAGCCTATCATACAGACTGAAGCAAGTCTGAAAGAGAAAAACAAATATTGTATATTAATACATCTAGAAAGATGGCACTGATGAATCTATCTGCAGGACAGCAATGGAGATGTAGACACAGAAAACAGACTTACGGACAAGGGTGGGGGGGAAGGAGAGGGTGAGGTGAATGGAGAAAGTAGCCTGAAAGTATACACACAACCTCATGTAAAGCAGACAGCCAATGGGGATTTGTTGGATGACTCAGGGACCTCAAACTGGGGCTCTGTGACAACCTAGAGGGGTGGAAGAGAGTGGGAGGTGGGAGGAAGGTTCAGGAGGGAGGGGACATATGTACCTCTATGGCTAGTATATGTTGATGTATGGCAGAAACCAAACCAATATTGTAAAGCAATTATCCTCCAATTAAAAATAAATAAATTATAAAAGAATAACTGAATGTCTAGACGATGAGAGAGGGGTAACAGGAGAAAGCAGAAAGATGAATGAGCTGGGGGCTTTGGGAGCAGGCTGGAAAGAAGAGGTAGCACAGCTGGGTGGTTCAGAGCATGGACTCAGGAGCCAGGCTCCACCTTCATCACTTACCAGCTGGGTGACCTCTCTCAGTTACTCCACCTGTCTGTGCCTCAACTTGCTCATCTGTAAAAATCAAGATAAGAACAGCACTTTCTTCAAGGAATTGGTAGGAGAATGCATCAGACTGATGTTTGCAAAGCACTAAGACAGCAATATATAACCATTTGTTTAAAAAAATTAGATAGATGATAGATAAAATGAGGGAAGGATGAATCATTTTGTTTCTCCCTCAAAGCCAGGGTGAAAGGCAATCCCGATGGAGAAGCTGCTGCCAGGGTCCCCCATTTGAGTGACTGGAAGGTGGTGGAATGCTCCTACTCTGAAAATATATAGGTTTAAGAGCATTGAGACAAACACCCTGGCTGGTAAGAACATCTAGACTAGAGGGTATTACATTATCATATGGTTAGTTAAGGAATTATAGCTCTTAGGGTACCAGCTTCTGCACAATAAAATGATTTTTAAAACAACATTTTAAAAACCCGATTAAAACATAATGCCCTGTTTAGTTACTGCCACAAAATGTTTCATTTGCAGATTACAGCCTAGCGGATTTAATTTACTTTCCACTGACACCCATATTAGACACGATGAGCCAGGGAGGCACTCAAGGCTGTAAGCTGCAGAACTTAGAAGCTCATGGGTTCTAAGCCTTTTTGGAGGACGTGGCATGGCCAGGCTTCCTCCCCACCCCCGGGACCCTGAGGGTTTCCTGATGGTTGGCACACAGCGCTCCTCCCTGCAGGCTCTTCTGATCAAGTAAGGTTTGGGACTCTGCAGGATGCTATATGCTGAGAGTTCAGACTGAAAACTGGTGCTTCAAGGGCCAAGTTCGGCTATTGATCATCTGCCTCACAGCATGATTTCTAAATAGTCAAGCCAACATTTGAAACATCAAGAGATCTCACTCTAAACCTGGACATTTTGCTACTTTTAAAAAATGGGAAGAATTGACAACGCTGAACTGTCACTGTCACGGCAACGACAGGCTGGAGTGGGAGAGGCCATGTGCTTTCCAGTTCGTCACAATCCCTACCATTCCTTACCGTCTCCCTCACAGTTAGGGGTCTGAGAGTTAACTCAAATCCAGTTTACTATTGCATGTGAGGTGCTCTTCTGTTTTGTTTTTCAGTAGAGAAACATTCCTTGATTCCATCTTTTGAGGTACCAGCAGGAAATAGACAACATGCTCAAAGCTGGGGAGGTGAGGAGAGTTTAGTAGTGGGATTATTTACCAAGGTATGGATAGAGTTTAGGAAAAGCAACAAAGAATGATACAGCCTCCAGTGCCACAAACACTGGGGAGTGTTACCATCCTGAGTCCGAAGGGATGCAGAGAGGGGGCCTGGAGAGAAAGCGCTGCTGATGGAGCTGAGTCTGGGTCAAGGGCGGCAGTCAGCCCAGGGTGACTCCTTGTGGACAGAGCCTGGAAAAGACTCCTCCAAGTTCCTTTCCTCATGCCTCCAGTTTCCTCTGGTGACCCCCATGGGCCACACCAACTGGAAGCGAGAAGACAAAGGGATCCTCCCAGGCTCCCCATATAGCTCAGATTCCAGGACACAGAGTTGGGGAGCATGGGGGACAAAGAAAGGACCTGGAGAAGGACCGAATAAAAGAGAGCCAGCATGCCATGTATCCGTCAAAAGTGGCAAAACAGAAAGAGGGTGTATATATCTGTGTGGAAGTTAAGAATATTCTTGTACTTCCCTGGTGGTGCAGTGGATAAGAACCTGCCTGCCAATGCAAGGGACAAGGGTTCAGTCTCTGGTCCAGGAAGATTTCACACGCCTTGGAGCAGAGAAGCCTGTGCACCACAATTTCTAAAGCCTGCACACCTAGAGCCTGTGCTCCCCAACCAGAGAAGCCACTACAGCGAGAAGCACGCGTACCACAGTGAAGAGTAGCCCCGCTCACAACAACCAGCGGAAGCCCGTGTAAAGCAACTAAGACCCAGCGCAGCCACAAATCAAATAATTTTTTTTAAAGAATATATATTCGTATATATTTAATGTGCCAATGCTTGGTCCACTTCTCTCGTCTGCGTCATCTTCGTGGTCCCCTAAGCATCTGACTATGCATCACTGGCCCTGGGAGAGTTATCTCCACCCCTGCCCTCCACCCCCATCCCACCACACCCTCTTTCGACTTCTTCTCCTCTTGGGGAAGGAGATTCCCATCCATTCCCCAAAGAGGAAACAGCAGTAGAAACAAGACCCTCCCCATCCTCCTCTGCACGCCCTCATCTGTGCGGTGAGGTGGAGCTCAGGTCAAGTTCAGACATGGCCCTCCCCCTGGACCTGCCTTCTAGAACAGCTCATCCTTCTTTCTGCTCCTGTTGCAGGCAGTAACTCAGCAAGACGAAGCATCACTGCCCTCAGGAGAGGGCTGTCTGGTCTAAAGGCGCCCCCACAACTGGGAGAGAAACTCAATCCCTTTAGGGAAGGAGAAGTCAGAAGCCCCAGGTTCCAGCTACATTCTCTAACTCAGAGTTCCACTAACATTGCTGAAGCTATTATTCCCATTTGATCTCAATTCCTTTTGCCCTGTATTGAACATTTGTCCTATTTTTCTGACTTCCCAGCAAGGACTCCCATCCTGTTTTTGAGGAATTCCTCATTTTACAAGGCTTAGAAGGAAACAGAATTCATTTTCCACTCTGTGTGCTCGGTCGCTCGGTCGTATCTGACTTTTTGACACCCTTTGACCCTTTGGACAGACTCTTCTGTCCATGGGATTTTCCAGGCAAGAATACTGGAGTGGGTTGCCATTACCTCCTCCAGGGGATCTTCCTGACCCGGGGCTTGAAGCTGTATCTCCTGTGTCTCCTGCATTGCAGGCAGATTCTTTACCTGCACTCTAGAAGCCTTTAAGGCTGGGTGTCATTTTCCCGGTCTCCTTTGCAGCTAGGAAGCAGCCACAGGACCAGGCTCTGAGTTGGTCTCATGGCTCAGGGAGGTGGCAGCAGCAGTTGCAGTAAGACCAGCTTCCAAGGCCGTGAGGCCAGCAACAGTGCAGCTTGGGGCATCGGTCAGCAGTGGTCATGGTGGTGGCCCTGGGGGTGGCAGCAGCGTCCTGGCCACTCCAGTTCTGTGACCTGATTGTGGGCAAAGCTATGTAGTCACCAAGCCTGCTTTTCCAGCCTCCTAGGGACTGTGTGAGCCACCCATACCTTTCTGGTGAATTCCTTTACTGCCAAAATCAGCCAGACTCCATTTCTGTTCCTTGAGTCTTTTTTTTTTTTTTTTAATTTGGCTGTGCCGGGTCTTCGTTGTAGCACACAGGATCTTTAGTTACAACATCCAGGCTCTTAGTTGCAGCATATGGGATCTAGTTCCCTGACCCGGGATCGAACCTGAGCCCCCTGCATTGGGAGCTCGGAGTCCCAGCCACTGGACCACCAGGGAAGTCCCTGCTCTTTGTGACTTGGAACTCCTACTGATACATGTGACCACAGAATCCTGGAGGGAAGAAAAGATGAATGGCACCCCTAGCTACACCCCCAGCAACTCCCTCCAGATTATGTGTCCATTAAGACTACCTCAATTATTTAACAATGCAAATCAAAATAAAAGCAAAGCCTCAAATTGAAAAAGAATAAAGAGAAAGTGTAAGTTCACAGGAGCCTTGTGGGTTAAGGCTAGAAGCAGATTCTCACTGAGAAACTGATCCATCTCTGGCTCTCTTGTAAGTCCTTCTGGCTGTCAAGTTCATCTTCAGCCCCCACACAGGGGCCCCTGCAATTGCAAGGCTTCCTCTCCTTGCAATAAAACAGCTACAGTAGTTCTCGACCTCACCTCCTCCCACACCACCCTACAAAAGAAAGTCTCTTCTGGGAGCTCTCCCACAAGTCCAGGGATGTCCAAATAAGGTCACAGGCTTGTCCTTGCACACATCATGGTGGCCGGAAAATGGGATAAGCTGATTGGCTTAATCAAATCAAGGCTCATCTGAAACTGAATTTTCTCAAACCATCGGATGAGAATGCGGCAGGGTGGTGAAGTCCCCAAGGAAAGTCAGCTTCCTGTTGGTGGGAAGTGGGGGCACGGATGCTGGGGACCTCTGGGGGACTCAGATATCTGGGTCAAGTCTCAGCTCTGCTCCTGCCTACCAGTGTGAACCTGGCCAGCCCCTTTTCCTCTTCATGTCTCAGTGGCCAGGTTTATACCATGGTGGAGAGTGGGGTACATTCTACAAGTCTACGGGTCTTGGAGGCAAAGTAGCACTACCTTGAGTCAGTGGCTAGATGACCTGAATTGTGTCCCTGACAAATTCACATGTTGAAGCCATAGCCCTCAGGACCTCAGGATGTGACTATATTTGCAGAACAGGGCTTTAGAGGGGTGATAAAGCTAATTGAGACCCTGAGAGTAGGCTTTTCATGTAACATCCTTATAAGAAGAGGACATTAGGCTATACAGAAACACCAGTTCTCTTGCCCATGAGAACACAGCCAGAAGGTGGCCCTTGGCAAAGTCGAGCAGGGCGGCCTCAGGTAAAACCAAACCTGATGACACCTTGATCTTGGACTTCCAGCCTCCAGATCTGTGGGAAGATCAGTCTTTGTTGTTTCAATTAGCAGTCTGCGGTACTTTGTTATGACAGCCCAAGCTGACTAATACAGAGCTCATGAATTTGAAAGGGGAGGTTCATCTGGCCAAGTTCCCATACCCTACCCTGTCTCGTACCAGTTGTATACCTGGGCAAGGCACTTCACTTCTCTGAGCCTAGCAGCTTAGCTGGGGGAACATATTCTCCAAAAGTACCTACTATTTCAATGTTTCTATTGGACACCTGCAGACATGGTAAGAATATGATGAAAAGATATTAGAGGGAGCAGAGGGAGGGTTGGGGCCAGTCTGTTCATCAGGCAACTGAAGCATCAGTGACCAGAGCTTGAGCCTCACGAGGAGTCATCAAAGGAGAATGTGCCCCCAACCGACCAGTGCCAGGGATCCCCTCTCAGCCCCCACATACCCACCTCTAGGCCCTTACTGAAGGGCGGAACTTTTGGGGGCTCCCACTCCCAAATGAGAACATCTGGCTTGCTCGTCTGCCAGCGCTCCAGATTCCTCACGCATAGAGTGAGGACAATAGCATCACCTGCTGCATGGAGTTGCAAATGTTTAATACGATAACAATGTGAAGTGCTCAGCACAGCACCTCCTGCAGAGTAAATGCCTGAAGGATGAATGTGAAGAGTACTGCAGGTGCCCTTCAACTTCCCTTGAGCCAGATATTGATCCTCCCCCAGTGATAACCCAGATTTCAGCAAGACTCCTGGGTCTAAAAGAAAAAGATGATCATGGGACTTCTCTGGTGGTCCAGTGGTTAAGACTCCATGCTTCCACTGCAGGAGACACGGGTTCAATCCCTGGTCAGGGAACTAAGATCCTGCATTACATGCAGTGCGGCCAAAAAAAAAAAAAGACAAAAAATGATCAGCTAAAACCACCACATCTTCTCCTGTGGAGACTTCAATGTGTTTCCAAGATGTTTGCAGGTACCCTGGGTGCACCTGTTCTTGTTACTCCTGGATCTAAGCGCCAGCTTATGTTGAATTTGTTCTATTTCTGTCATTGTCTCCAAAGGAACTTGACCCTTCCTTTGATGTACACACACACACACCCCACTCCTGCAGGGCTTTTTGTGGGTCTAACAGCCTTTACTGAAAGTCTAGGATGACAGAGGGGAGGTTAACGTCACAAGCACTCAAGCCAAAAGAAAAAAAAAAACACCTTAAATTCACATATGAAATATCTTTTATCGTAAATGAACGTTCATGCTTTCTGCACCAGAGATTTCTCACTGGCCACACCACAAAGATCCCTGGAGTCTCATCAACTTGCACACTTCTCTGTTCTTTTTGTCCTTCCTCTTTACCTACACTTTCCTATTAATAGACGGTCCCTCTGAATTCTTCTCATTCCAGTATCAGAGTAATGATGATATATTGAGATATCGGCCCGAATTCCTCACCGCTCCCTGTGTCCTTTTCCCATGGGACTTTGCACATCCCCCTCACTAGAAGTGGAGTCCACTTTCTTACCCCTTGCCTGTGGGCTCAGCCATATGACTTGTTATGGCCAGTGTGATGTTAACAGAAATGACAAAAATATGCTTGCACACTGAGGATTCATCTCTTAACATCTCTGCATTCCATGAGAAGAGTTTCCCCTGGGTAGCTACCATCCCTTCAGCTGGATCCCCAAATGGAAACACATGGACAGACCTGAGCCTAACCTGCCGTGAGGAGCCAGGCTCACGTGGACCCACAGCCTGAAGCACAGCTCTCAGCTGAGTCCACCTTCACTGATCTGTAGACACATAAGTGAAAAAATAAATCAGTGTTGTTTTAAGCCACTGAATTTTGGGGTGAATTGTTTTGTAGTAATGAATTGTTTTGTAGTAATGGCAGACTGGGGGACTTCCCTGGAAGTCCCGTAGTTAAGACTTTGCCTTCCACTGCAAGGGGTGCAGGTTCCATCCCTGGTCAGGGAGCTAAGATTCCACATGCCCTGGCCACCCAAAAACCAAAACATACAGTCCCAACCTTGTGTTTTTATCTCTGGTCAGCTTAGGGATCTCCCACCTGCTATTTTCACTCTAGGACTCTTGTTGATGGAGCAAGCACTTTCTAGAACATTGCTGGTCTTCATGGCAGAGAGAAAGTGAGGAGGGGAACTACACACTGACTCTCAAAACTTTCACCTGAAAGTGACACAGGCCATTTCAATCCTTTTTCATGGGTCAAAGAAAGCCACAAGGCCACATCTGTGTTCAGGGGCAGGCCTAGCCTCTCCAGGAGAAAGAAAGAAAACATTTAGTGGCAACAGTCGTGAATTCCACAGTCTCCACTCTGATGGTGAATCTGTGGATTTTGACCAATTTTTACTCTATATCATCATTTGAGGCTATGATATCATATGGTTACAATTTAGAATTATCATGTACTTCTGGTGAGTTGAACCTTTCTCATAAAATAGCCTATATTTATTAGTCATCTTTTGCTAAGTTAGGCATGAATCATGCACTCATTCATAAAGTATCCACTTGGAACTGACATATTTCATGTTACATTAGTCAAAGAAAGCCACATGACCACACCTAACTTCAAAATCTCAGTGGCTTATAAAGATGATGGTTAATTTCTCATGTTATACATGCTTTGGGTCATTTGTAGGGTTTCCCAGGTGGTACCATGGTAAAGAATCTGCCTGCCAATGCAGGAGGCGCAAGAGATGTGGGTTCAATCCCTGGGTCAGGAAGATCCCCTGGAGAAGGAAATGGCAATCCACTCCAGTATTCTTGCCTGGAAAATTCCACGGACAGAGGAGCCTGGTGGGCTGCAATCCATGGGGTGGCAAAAGTTGGACACGACTGAGCATGCACACAGGGGTCATTGTGGCACTACCCACTCTTCATTCTGGCTTATTTTCATTCAAGGACCCCGTGGAAGGAGCAGCCCCATCTTGGATGTGACCTGCCTGTGGCAGAGGGAAAGAATAGATGGTTCATCATTTCTATTCATGTGTCAGTGACCAAGCCTGAAGTCCACGGGTTGGGAAGTACAGGCCTCTTACAGGAGTAGCAAATTATCGAGAACGATGATAAAATTCACTACACTACTTCTAGCAATGCTTTTGCCTCAAAGTCTACCTTGTCCAATGTTGATACAGCTAAAACAGACCCAGCATGGAATCTCTTACCATTCTTTGACTTTAAAATTTGTCTTTGTGCATAGCTAAATGCTTTCAAAAGTTGGTGTTACAATCTATCTTTTAACTAGACAGTTCAAGTTTTTAAATATATATGCTGTGCTGTGCTTAGTCACTTAGTTACAGCCGATTCTTTGGACTGTTGCCTGCTAGATTTCTCTGTCCATGGGATTTTCCAGGCAATACTGGAGTGGGTTGTCATTTCCTCCTCCAGGGGATCTTCCCAACTCAGGGATCAAACTAGCATCTCCTGTGTCTGTTGCATTACAAATGGATTCTTTACCCACTAAGCCACCAGGGAAGCCTTATTGTGATTACTGAAATATTTAAATTTGTTTTTCCACTTTATTTTGTGCTTTGTATTTTTCCACTGTTTATGTTCTTTCATTCCTGCCGTTATTTCCTTCCTTTCTCCCCCTTTCCTTCTTTCTTTTTTTTTTTTCTTTTTCAACAGAATTTTTTAAAGTATTGTTTATTTGGCTGTGCCAGGTCTCCATTGAGGCATGCAGGGTCTTCCATTGCAGCACACAGGGCATGTGGGATCTAGTTACCTGCTCAGGGATCAAACCCAGACCCCCTGCATTGACAGCCACTGGGATACTAGGGAAGGCCCCTTCTCCTTTTAAAGTTTTGTTGATTTACTTTTGGCTGCACTGAGTCTTCACTGCTGTGTGCTGACTTTCTCCCATTGCAGTGAGCCAGGGCTTCCCCTTGCAGTGGCTTCTCTTGTTGCAGAGCACAGGCTCTAGCGCATGCGGGTTTCAGTGGTTGCGGTGCACGGATTTAGTTGCATGTGGAATCTTCCCCATATCAGGGATCGCACCTGTGTCTCCTGCATTGGCATGTGGATTCCTAACCACTGGACAACCAGGAAAGTGCTTTCCTTCTTTTTACAAATCTTCTTCTTCTTCCTCTGGTTTGGTCTTTTTTCTTTAAATAGTAAGCCTTGAAATTTTAACATTCGTATTTCATTAGAAGTCTAACGCTAACCAATACTTTCATAGACAGTGGAATCGGTTCACTCTAACTGACTGATACACCTAAAGACTCCAATTCTTTGCTTTCTTATGCACACTCTTTGCCATAATCCTTTATAGCTCCCTCTTACTATAGCCTTGGGCTTCCCTAATAGCTCAGTATTCAGAAAACTAAGATTATGGCATCCAGTCCCATCACTTCATAGCAAATAGATGGGGAAACAGTGGCTGACTTTATTTTTGGGGGCTCCAAAATCACTGCAGCCATGGTGATTGCAGCCATGAAATTAAAAGATGCTTACTCCTTGGAAGGAAAGTTATGACCAACTTAGACAGTGTATTAAAAAGTAAAGACATTACTTTGCCAACAAAGGTCTGTCTAGTCAAGGCTATGGTTTTTCCAGTGGTCATGTATGGATGTGAGAGTTGGACTATAATGAAAGCTGAGCTCTGAAGAACTGATGCTTTTGAACTGTGGTGTTGGAGAAGACTCTTGAGAGTTCCTTGGACTGCAAGGAGATCCAACCAGTCCATCCTAAAGGAGATCAGTCCTGAGTGTTCGTTGGAAGGACTGATATTGAAGCTGAAACTCCAAGACTTTGGCCACCTGATGTGCAAAGCTGACTCATTTGAAAAGACCCTGATGCTTGGAAAGATTGAGGGCAGGAGGAAAGGGGGACAACAGAGGATGAGATGGTTGGATGGCATCACCGACTCAATGGACATGGGTTTGGGTAGACTCCAGGAGTTGGTGATGGACAGGGAGGCCTGGTGTGCTGCGGTTCATGGGGTCACAAAGAGTCGGACACGACTGAGTGACTAAACTGAACTGAACTGAACTGAATAGCTCAGTTGGTAAAGGATCCACCTGCAATGCAGAAGACCCCAGTTCTATTCCTGGGTTTGGAAGATCCACTGGAGAAGGGATAGGCTATCCACTCCAGTATTCTTGGGCTTCCCTGGTGGCTCAGCTGGTAAAAAATATGCCTGCAATGCTGGAGACTTGGGTTCAATCCCTGGGTTGGGAAGATCCCCTGGAGAAGGGAAAGGCTACCCACTCCAGTATTCTGGCCTGGAGAATTACATGGACTGTATAGTCCATGGGGTCCCAAAGAGTTGGACACGACTAAGCGACTTTCACTATTACTACTACTACTACTACTACTATAGCCTTGGACTCAGTCATGTGACCTTCTTTAGCCAATAAAATATTTTTTAAAGCCTTAGAAAATGTGCTTATACTTTTCCATTGCTCTCTTTTGTGCACCTACCATTGCCATGAGAATTTATCCCCATTGCCTGGCTGGTGAGTAAGAGACACATGGAACAGAGTCAGGGCTCCCAGCCGAAACCACCCTAGATCAGCTGACCCTAGACATGTAGGCAAGCCCAGCCAAGCTGAGCAAAGCTTTCTAACCAACCCCAAGCAGACACTAGACATATGAGCCAGAAACAAATAAAGCTGTATCCCTCTGAGGTTTTGAGGCTCTATGTTATGCAATAGTTAACCAACACACAGTTTTATAATGTATTCAGTTCAGTAATCCTTTTATACTATCATTCCATTATTTTGGTTTTACATTTTTTGATCCTACAAATTATAAGTTGTTCTTTGTTTGTTTGTCCCTAATGTTTGTTTATATTTACCTATGTTTGCCATCTTATCTGCTCACTAATCCTTACTGTTCCTCAGTTTTTCCTCTTGGGATCATTTTATTTCTTCCTGAAATAAATCTTCTAAGAGATGTTTCAGTTAAGTTCTGTTGGTAGTAACTCTTAGCTTTTGTTGATCTTAAAAGTATTATGTTTTCATTTTTTGAAAGATTATTTGCTAAGTATACAATTCTAGGTATAAGATTATTTTCTCTCATCTTCTTAAGGCTATTATCCCATTAATGATATTATTTCATGCTATTATTATTATCATTGCTCCCATTATTGCTGTTGAGTAGCCAGGAGTTGGTATCACTATCATTCTATGGTAGATAACCTGACTTTCTTCTCTATCTGCTTTTAAAATCATCTCATGCTTTGGTGTTCTGCAGTTTAACCAGATCTAGGTTTTCTTTTCCCCAATCCTAGTTGGGATTCCTTGTGTTTTCTGAGGCTGCTTCTCTTTCATCAATTCTGGAAAATTCCCAGCCATCAATATTTGACAACTACTTTGTTCATATTCACTTTATTATCTTCTAACATAAAAGAGAGTCAGACACGACTGATGAGACTTAGCAGCAGCAGCAGACCTCACTCTTTTTCATTTCTTTATCTCACTGGGATGGCTTTTGGATTATTTTCTTCAAATTTATTTTTTAGCTCATGAATTTCTCTTCAGCTGTACCTCATTAGTTATTTAAACCTTCCAATGAGCTAGACATTTAAAATGTATCTGATGCTGCTGATTGTCTTCTCTGCCCATGGGTTTTGTTTTTTGATTGTGAATTTGTATTTTCGATATATCTCCTAGCAATTTTATCTATTTTGTTGCGGTTATACTTGGATATATGTAGTCTATTAACCGGAGAAGGCAATGGCATCCCACTCCAGTACTCTTGCCTGGAAAATCCCATGGATAGAGGAGCCTGGTAGGCTGCAGTCCATGGGGTCGCTAAGAGTCAGACACGACTGAGCGACTTCCCTTTCACTTTTCACTTTCATGCATTAGAGAAGGAAATGGCAACCCACTCCAGTGTTCTTGCCTGGAGAGTCCCAGGGACGGGGGGGCCTGGTGGGCTGCTGTCTCTGGGGTTGCACAGAGTCGGACACAACTGAAGCGACTTAGTAGTAGTCTATTAACAGGCTTCCCAGGTGGCGCAGTGGTAAAGAATCTGCCTGCCAATGAAGGAGATGCAAGAGACTTGGGTTTGATCCCTTGGTCATGAAGATCACCTGGAGTAGGAAACGGCAACCCACTCCAGTATTCTTGCCTGGAAAATCCCATGGACTCAGGAGCCTGGCAGGCTACAGTCCATGGGGTTCCAGAGCTGGACACCTGAGCAACTGAGCAGTCTATAATATTGCCAGAAATAACGCCCAAGACCAAAGCAGTCCTACAGAGCTGAGATCTTGGGTCTGGAGCCAGACTGCAGGGCTTAACTGAAGTTGTGCCACTTACTAGTCGTAAAACTACTCATACAACAAACATCCAGGGATACACCGTCCAAACCTGAGACTATAGCTTAACCTCATCTGAGAACTAGGCTCTCTCAATCTTTCTGCTTTGTTGGCCTTAGCATTTGTCATATCACAGGCACATGCCAGTAACTGAATTTTCAACCTTAGAGACAGGAAGAAAATAAAGGCTGCAAAACACTTGAGCATATTCAACTAGAAGTCTTGGTGAACTTTGAAAACAAGAACAGAATAAACAAAAGCTTTTTCAGAAGCCCCAGTTGATGGCTTCTCTAAGTATTATGGGCCAGAAATTGGTCACATGCTTATGCCTAGTCCAACTACTGGCTAATAAGAATGAGTTTATCACGAATAGTCTGGACCAGTTATGAGTCATTCAATTGGCGTGAGGCTTTTCCTAGGGGAACCCGGCACAATGCTTGAGAGGGCATTGGTCCCTTCACTAAACTCTTACTGAACATCTGCTACAAGCTAAAGGCGCTGTGGAGCCAGTAAAGGATTTGACATAATCTCTATCAGACAAGCTGAGATAGGTCAAAGTGTTTATTTAGCACTCCTCTCCGCAAACGTCAGCGTTGGCCCTAGAGTACCTACAGGAGACTGACCTGCTCCGGGCTGTACTGCGCAGCCGCGGGTTCTCTCGGAGCACGCTCCTGACGCCCCGCCCCGAATGCGAGTCCCGCAAGCGCACATGGCTTTCTCTCAGACGCACCCCCGGAAACACTGGCAGTTTTAGGGGGCGGGACCGGTAAGCGTTTCCGGAGGCGGGAGGCGCAGGCTGAGGCGGTCGCGGCAGCTACGGCTTGAGCGGGCCCGGCGCCGGCGGCGGCGGAAAGTATCCCACCGGCGGGCTATGTGAGCGCCGAGCCCTTGGCAGGTATGGCAGAGTCAGGACAACGCGTAGCAAGGGGGCAGGAATGGAAACCGGAGAGGTTTGAAGGGTTCTCTGCAGGTTCCGGCGCGCTCACCGCTGACACCGCCAGGCCCATTGCGCCGACCGGGATGCTGAAGCCGCGCGCGGGACCGTTGGAGTCCCGGCGCCCCGGGTCCGACTCCTGCTGTCTCTGGCCAGCCCGGAGCTCGTGCAGCGACACCGAGGCCCCCGAGGCGGCCTCTCGTCCAAGGTCACCCTCCGGTGACGGACCTCGGCGGGCCAGAGCGCTTAGAGATCCCGCCACCCCTTCTTCCCCCCGTCAGACCGCCCCTCCGGCCTTTCGGGGGCGCGGAGTGGGCGCGGCTTGGCGACCTCTTGGTTGAGTCAAAGCCAGGAGAAAAACTGCGCTTGGGACTTGGCTGATATGGTCTCTGTTTACCTCTGCGTTTCACGTCTCTTGCTGTCTGTGTCACCTGTCATCACCTGCCCTTTATGCCTATTAACTCGGCCTCGGTCAGCTTTGTGTTTCTCTCGAACCCATCTCCTAGTATCTGGATCCTGTCTTCATTTCTGTTTCCACCTTCTGTGTCCCTTGACCCTGTGTTTCCCTTAGTCTACTCTGATTCACGGCCTTCCTGTCGGTCCAGCTCTTTACTCATTCTGTGCTTCTCTGCCAGTCGTATGTCTTTCTCTCTTGTTTCTGCCTCTCCTCACTGGGTTTCTCTGGGCGGGGCGGCCTGCCCGGACCTCTGAGCCATGGCAGGTGACTCATGACCCTGTGAAGCTTCCTACACTGGTGACATGATCAGCGACTAGACTGCAGTCTGACCTCAGCTCTGACAGGTGTCGCCCAAACGGTCAGGGTGTAGGCGCTCCTGGAGGACAGAAGGCCATCTGCAGGCCAAAGTAGCTTGATGAATCCTTGCTTTTTCTTACCCATGGTTTTTCAGAACTGCCGACTCGACTTCCCTTTGCTCCATTCACGTGGCTTCCAGGGTTCTAAGGAGCCTGCTCTCTGAGTTACCACTGCTTAACCAGGCCTGTGTACAGGCTGAGGAAGGGTCTGTCAGAGATCCTCTGCCCGTTGGGGCTCGTGGGGCAGTAGCAGGATTTCTGGGAGAGCTGTATGCTTAGTTTGAAAATCGTGTCACTATGTACAGTTAAATTGTGAGAAACCTAGTCGCTTGGCGTTCATTCTTTGCTCTACAAAAGTATTCAGTGGAGAAGTAAGCTGGACCCAAAAGAACAAATATTGAATGAGTCCACTTATATGAGGTATCTAGAATAGGCAGATTCATGGAGACAGAAAGTGGAGTATAGCTTTGCCAGGGGCTGAGGGTGTTGGCAAAATCTTGGCTCTCTGCGCACCAGTGCCCAGCAGAAATACAGAGAGTCATGGAAGAGAAGGAAAGAGTGGCTTTACTGCTTTGCCAGGCAAACGGGGAACAGAGTAGGCTAGCGCCTCGAGCTGTGCCCCACTCCCAGGTGAATAGAGAGAGGTTATATAGTCAGACTGGAATGTGTGATAGGATTAAGGCAGTCACAGTCTTGCATTCTTCTGCAAAGTTTCAAAAGGGTGGGATTGCTGACAAGATGCATGTGCAGGGTCTTAGGTGGGCTTCCCAGGTGACACAGTGGTAAAGAATCCACCTGCCAGTGCAGGAGACTCAAGAGACTTGGGTTCAGTCCCCAGGTTGGGAAGATTCCCCTGGGGTATAAATAGCAAGCTTCTCAAGTATTCTTGCCTGGAAAATCCAATGGACAGAGGAGCCTAGTGGGCTCTATTCTGCAGGGTCACTGAGCACGAACACAGGGTCTTGGGTTCATTCTCCTAATCTTGATGAGCCTCTCTGGTCCCTTTAATCTTACCTCAGGTGATTTCTTGGCTGCTCCTCCCTTGATTAGCAACTTTTCTGCCCTTTGGAACTAAGAGAACGTTGTGGAGGCTGGAGTCTTGCGTATGAGAAATGGAGGACAAAAAGACCTCAGTGTCCTGGAGCCCCACAGGGCCCTGCTCAACATCAAGGGGGAGGAGAGGATGGAAAATTATTATTTAATGGATACAGGGTTTTAGTTTGGGATGATGAAAAAATTCTTCAAACAGATAATGGTGGTGGTTGCGCAACTGCATAAATGTACTTAATGCCACTAATTGTAAACTTTAAATGGTTACAATGGTAAATTTTATGTTAAGTATATTTTACCACAGTACCAAAAAGAAAGTTGTTGAATGTAGATTCCTGAAACTAACAAGCTCTTTGAAAACGTGATTTTAAAAATTCCATTCTGTAGCTTTTAGAAACATTTAGTTGAACTGACGTTTCTTGATGCCTGCTCTCCACAGCCAAGGTCCTTAGAAAAGGAGTTTGGTTAAAAGAATGTAGTTAAAAATTTCTACTTTTAGCACCCTGACTCTCCCTCTGTATTCATTGGGTTCAGTGCAGAAATCTGCTGCATAAGCAGGAAACTAGAGGATGGTTTTACTTTTCACTTGAAGAAAAATAGTCCTTTTATTATAATAATGAAAAATTATGTGTTATGTGTTTTCTGGTGGGAGAGGCCTTTGTTTTATGTTTTCTTATCTAAGCTGTCAGTTTGTAAGCTAGTTTATCAAGCTTTCTTATAAGATGTAGCAGCCAAATTACTGCCGTATTGAATCCCTTGATATCATTGGTTATTTTATGTACCACCAAAGGAAGAGAAAGCTTTGGCAATTAAACTTCTGCTTTGTGCATGCTAAGTCACTTCAGTAGTGTCTCACTGACCCCATGGACTGTAACCTGCCAGGCTCCTCAGTCCTTGGGATTTCCCAGACAAGAATACTGGAGTAGGTAGCCTTTTCCTCCTCCAGGGGATCTTCCCCACCCAGGGATCAAACCTCCGATTCCTGAGTCTTCTGCTTTGGCAGGCAGATTCTTTACCAACTACACCACCTGGGAAGCCCAATTAAGCTGTTACATATGCTTTTTTACATGTTTAAACTTATTTAGATATTTTAAAGTTATATTCTAGTACATTTGTAAAAAGAAGAAAAGTGAAACAAACTGATTAAAATGTTCATTAACCTCCTTACTATTCCTACTCTTCTGAATACTTTTCAGTTCAGAGTTACACCTGTGCTTTTCCACAGTTTGTCCTGTGTGTCCTCAGAAGCATTGGTGAGGCTCTCAGGAAAGCTCTAGTACTGTTTAAGCAGAGACAACTGTTACAACTTCCACCTGGCCATCACATCCTGATTTCAGAAATTTGAAAATGTGCCTCTTACAATCAATTGACTATAGCTCTATATTAGTTTCAGGAACTTTTCCGTTTTACCTTTTTATGTTTGCAGTTAAAATACAAAGAGATTTTTGTCTCATTTGTAACATATTGAGGGGAAAAAAAACTTTTGTTGTGTATGTTGTAGAACATACAAAACAGCAAGTGCTATTTCTTCCTTCTGCTTTCTTGGTTCAGCTTCTTATCCTTAATTCTAATGAATATGAGAGTGCAGTTAAAAAACATGTCCTTGGCTTGATTGTAATGTTAATGGCAGGATGAGATGGTGGATGGCATCATCAACTCAATGGACATGAGTTTGAGCAAACTCCAGGAGATGGTGAAGGACCAGGAATCCTGGTGTGCTGCAGGCCATGGGTTCGAAAAGAGACACAACTGAGCTGAACGACTGAACAACAACAACAGCAATAGCAGGATGACTGATAAGTGGAGAGTTAGTGGTTAGAACAATAACTTCTCTTTTGAATCGCAAAGAATTTTCCACACTGGATCATTTGCCCTGAAGTTTCAAGTAAAACATTCAGCTGTGGCAGGAATCAAACTTCATAAAGTAGGTAGCTTGTTTTTTAAAAATCCTAGAATAGGTTTTACCAAGTGCTCTGGCTGTGTGTGCTCAGTTGCTCAGTTGTGTCTGACTATAACCCTTTGGACTGGAGTCTGCCAGGCTCCTCTGTCGGTGGGATTTTTTAGGCAAGAATACTGGAATGGGTTGCCATTTCCTTCTCCGGGGATCTTCCTGACTGGAGGACTGAACCTGGGTCTCCTGCATTGCAGGCAGATTCTTTACCTACTGAGCCATCAGGTTGCAGGGGGTTGCGGGGGCGCGGATGAGCAGTGTGTTCCAGTTAGAAAATATAGGTATATTTGATTGATAATGGTCTAGAGAACAAAAAATACTTTTGCACAGAGTAGTTTAATTCTGCAAAATTACATAGGTATTTTGAGAGAGGTATCTAGTGAGAGTTCCAGAAAAACATCTACTTCTGCTTTATTGACTATGCCAAATCCTTTGACTGTGTGGATCACAGCAAACTGGAAAATTCTTCAAGAGATGGGAATACCAAATCACCTGAGCTGCCTCCTGAGAAATCTGTATGCAGGTCAAGAAGCAACAGTTAGAAGTGGACATGGAACAACAGACTGGTTCCAAATCGGGAAAGGAGTATGTCAGGGCTGTATATTGTCACCCTGCTTATTTAACTTATATGCAGAGTACATCATATGAAATACTGGGCTGGAGGAAGCACAAGCTGGAATCAAGATTGCTGGAAGAAATATTAATCACCTCAGATGTACAGATGACACCCTTACGGCAGAAAGTGAAGAAGAACTAAAGAGCCTCTTGATGAAAGTCTGTTGATGAAAGAGGAGAGTGAAAAAGTTGACTTAAAGCTCAGCATTCAGAAAATTAAGATCATGGCATCTGGTCCCGTCACTTCATGGCAAACAGATGGGAAACAGTAGAAACAGTGACAGACTTTATTTTGGGGGGCTCTAAAATCACTGCAGATGGTGACTGCAGCCCTGAAATTAAAAGACACTTGCTCCTTGGAAGAAAAGTTATGACCAACCTAGATGGCTTATTAAAAAGTAGAGATACTACTTTGCCAACAAAAGTCTGTCTAGTCAAAGCTATGGTTTTTCCAGTAGTTATGTATGGATGTGAGATTTGGATTATAAAGCTGAGTGCTGAAGAATTGATGCTTTTGAACTGTGGTGTTGGAGAAGATTCTTGAGTCCATTGGACTGCAAGGAGATCAAACCAGTCCATCCTAAAGGAAATCAGTCCTGAAGATTCATTGGAAGGACTGATGCTGAGCTGAAACTCCAATACTTTGGCCACCTGATGTGCAAAGCTGACTCATTTGAAGAGACCCTGATGCTGGGAAAGGTTGAAGGCGGGAGGAGAAGGAGATGAAAGAGGATGAGATGGTTGGATGTCATCACCGAGTCAATGGACATGGGTTTGGGTAGACTACGGGAGTTGGTGATGGAGAGGGAGGCCTGGCGTGCTGCAGACCATGGGGTTGCAAAGAGTCGGACATGACTGAGTGAACTGCACTGAACCATGGTGATACAAGATGTTAACATTTAAAGAAAGCTGAGTGACAGTCGTGGAGGAACTCAACACTTTTTGTAACTTTTCTATAAATCTAAACTTATTCAAAAATTAAAACTTTATTTAAAAAATGCAAAGGCAGTAGCTCAGAAGGTAGAAAAGCTGATATAACAGAAAATATCAGTCATGATTACTTTTCTTTGCCACCCACCCACAGATACAATTTTATTAGCAAGACACTGGTACACAGTGAATGGCACCAGCATCTCTCACATTTTTAATGTGATTTTTCTTTTCAGAAAGCACTGTGATTTTAGTTTGAAACAAAACTAAGAAATGGGTTCCTCTTTGTCATTTATTCTTACTGTCTTTTGATGGTCATGGCATAAAGAATTTTAGCCCAGGAATGCATCTTTTCTTTAGGTAAGCTATAAACTTGCTAAAAATACAGTTTTTAAAATTATTTACTAAAATGGTTTCTTTTTCAGTAATTTTTTACTGAAATAATAATGTAATTGTATTTACATTAGACCAGAAGGTTCTTTTACTTCTGAGGAGTAGATACTGCGCATTTTAAGGCCAATCATTGCCATTCTTTGTTCGAGAATTTAACTTCCAAGAAACTTCTCTAAGTGACATTTTTTTTTCACTTAGAAAAATATTAGATTTGGAATTACATTTCTATTTGAATCCTAACATACCACTTCTGAGATATGTGACCTGGGACAGATCTTTTAACCTTTCTGAGCTTCAGTTTAACTCATGAGTGTGATGGTATAAAGGCTATTGCCACCCCTGAGTTTACATAGTCTGCTTAGTGAACTGTAAAGCATTTGGCTAAAGTATTTGAGTAGGCATGGGGTGTTGGTATTTTTGTACATTTGTGCCAGACTAGAGATTTACTAAAGTAACATTTACTGTGTTTAAATGTGCTCTCTACAGTAAGCATGCAAATTACCATGCACTCTGATTAAGAAATCTCTGGAGGGCTTCAAGAAGAGTCACTGGTGGGTCACCTTCCCTATTATACTGTTGTCTTGTGTGTTTTTAGGATATGGAATTGGTGTTTAAACAGTATATAAAGCTTGACATACAATTCCTCAGCTAAATAATAGATGTAGGCTACAATTAAACTCATCAGAGTTGGAAAGGGTCTTGTAGGTCATCTAGTTCATATTTACCCTTTGTCCTCTGCTCTTAAAAAGCCAGATTAGAACTTCCCTAGTGGTCTAGCGGTTAAGACTGTGAGCCTCCACTGCAGAGGCTTCAGGTTTGATCCCTGGTCAAACCTCACATGCCACGGGATATGGTCAAAAAAATTAAAAAAAAAAAGAAAAGCCAGATTATTTTAGGGAACAATGGAGGGAGTTAGCTAGGATTGGTGTGTTTGTTTTAGAACTGCTACTATTGGATTAAAAAAAAAATGTATACAAGGTGACATAAAATTGCTAGTACTTCATTAAGTCTGAAGATGGCGAGTAATTTGCTCTGATTGCATTGCACACTGTAGACTGTTTTGGTTATTTGTGAAAATATTCATCTTTACCTTTCATACTGCCTCATCTCTCAGACTATTGGGTCTGAGCCGGTGTTTTGAATTTAAGTTCCAGCTTCATCACTTACTGGTTGTATGACCTTAGGTACATAGTTTAGCCTCTCGTCTATTTTTTATTCTTTACAATAGGAGTAAAAAATATCTTATCAAGTGATTTTTTTATGAGGATTAATTTATGAGAATATATAAAGTGCTTTACATAGATCTGTTACAATACATTCATTAAATAAATGGTCCATGCGATTACCTGTCCTACTAATTATGACATTGTCCTGCTTACCCAGTGGGATTGGTAACTAGTTTACCTTGCATGCATGCTAAGTCACTTCAGTCGTGTCCGACTCTTTTCAACCGTATGAAGTGTAGCCCACCAGGCCCCTCTGTCCATGGGATTCTCCAGGCAAGAATACTGAATGAAGTGGGTTGCCATGCCCTCCTCCAGGGGATCTTCCCAACAAAGGGACTGAGCCCATATCTCTATGTCTCCTGCATTGGCAGGTGGGTTCTTTACCACTAGCACCACCTGGGAAGCCCAACTAGTTTATCTTGCATTACTCTGTTTTTAAAAACTGCTTTATCATGACATAATTCATATGCAGTTTAGAGTTTTTTTAGTATATTCAATGAGTCAAATACCCATCAAAGATTGAGGGCAGTAGGAGAAGAGGGCAACAAAGGATGAGATGGTTGGATGGTGTCACCGACTGAATGGACATGAGTTTGAGCAAACTCAGGGAGATAGTGAAGGACAGGGAAGCCTGGCTTGCTGTAGTCCATGGGGTCTCAAAGAGTCAGATATAACTTAGTGACTCAACACCACCACCACAATTTAATTTTAGAATTTTTGTCTCCCCTTTTAAACAAACCAATTAGCAGTCACTCCTTATTTCCTTGCCCTGTAGTTTCTTGCAACTGCTGACTTATTTTTGCCTCTGAAATTTGCTATTCTGGACATTTCATGTCAGTGGGGTCATACAAGATTTAGCCTTTTGTATCTGACTTCTTTTACTTGGCATGATGTTTCAAGGTTTGGACTTCTGATATATATCAATACTTCATTTTTATTGCCAAAAGGATGTTATGATGCATGTAGTATGTAATAAAATGGAATAATATTCCATTGTATAGTTATACCATGTTCTATTCAGTCATCAGTTGAGGACATTTGGGTTATTTCCAATTTTTGGCCATTATGAATAATGCTGTTAGAGACATTCATGTATGTTTTCTGTGGACATCTTGTTTTCGTTTTGGGTAGATACCAAAGAGTAGAATTGTTGAGTTATATGATAACCCTGTTTAACTTTTTGAGGAGCTACGGAACTGTTTTCTAAATTGGATGCACCATTTTACATTCCCACTATCAATGTTGCTGTTCAGCCGCCCAGTTGTGTCTGACTCGGCGACCCCGTGGACTGCAGCACATCAGTCCTCCCTGTCCCGCACCATCTCCCAGAGTTGGCTCAAGTTTGTGTTCATTGCACTGGTAATGCCATCCAGCCATCTCATCCTCTGACACCCTCTTTTACTTCTGCCCTCAATCTTTCCCAGTATTAGGGACTTTTCCAATGAGTCATCTGTTTGCATCAGATGACCAAAATACTGGAGCTTCAGCTTCAGCATCAGTCCTTCCAATGAATATTCAAAGTTGATCTCCCTTTAGATTGACTCGTTTGATCTCCTTGCTTTCCAAGGGACTTTCAGGAGTTTTCTCCAGCACCACAGTTCGAAGGCATCAATTCTTTGGTGTCTGCCTTTATGGTCCAGCTCTTACAACCATATCTGACCACTGGGAAGACCATAGCCTTGACTATACAGACCTTTGTTGACAGAGTAATGTCTCTGCTTTGCAATGCACTGCCTAGGTTTGTCATCGCTTTCCTGCCAAGAAGCAGTCATCTTCTGATTTCATGGCTGCAGTCACCGTCTGCAGTGATCTTGGAGCCCAAGAAGAGGAAATCTGTCACTCCTTTCACTTTTTCCCCTTCTATTTGCCATGCAGTAATGGGGCTCCAGGAGATGGTGATGGACAGGGAGGCCTGGTGTGCTGCGATTCATGGTGTCGCAAAGAGTCGGACACGACTGAGCTACTGAACTGAACTGAATGGGGCTGAGTGCCATGGTCTTAGTTTTTTTAATATTTAGTCTTAGCTCTTTCACTCTCCTCCTTCACCCTCATCAAGAGGCTCTTTAGTTCCTCTTTGCTTTCTGCCATTAGAGTGGTGTCATCCACATATCTGAGGTTGTTGATGTCTCTCCCGCCTATCTTGATTCTGGCTTGTAACTCGTCCAGTGGGGCATTTCTCATGATGGACTCAGCATATAGGTTAAACAAACAGGGTGACAGCAGACAGCTGTACTGCAGTGTATAAGGGTCCTAATCCTTCCATATCCTGTCTAACACTTGTTAGTGTCTGTCTTATCACAGCCATCCAAGTGGGTGAGAAGTGATAGCTCATTATAGTTTCAATTTGCATTTCCCTAATGAATAATGATACTGGACTTCTTTTGTGTGTCCTACTTGGGGAAATGTCTGTTCAAATCCTTGACCCATTTTTCAGTGGGTAGTCTTTTTATTATTGAATTTTAAGAGTTCTTTATGTATTCTGGAGTATGAAGTGGCAACCCACTCCAGTATTCTTGCCTGGAAATTTTTGTGGACAGAGAAGCCTGGTGGGCTACAGTCCATGGGATTGCGAAGAGTCAGATACCATACCACTACCACCACCGTATGTATTCTGTATACAAGTTGCTTGTAAGTTACCTGATTTGAGTATGTTTTCTCCCATGTTGTAAGTTATGTTTTCTTGATAGTATTATGTGTACTTTGGCCCACTCTTGTATCTTCCTGCCTACTGATTCAGTAGGTCCCATTGATTCTGTTTTCCATATTCATTGTTACTTTCATTGCCTCAAACCTAGACCATATTTACTGAAATCTTAGAATTGGCCTTTACTTTAGGCTTGCTCCTGCTTTAAGTCCATCTGTAAATTATCCTTTCTGAACATTTTTCACAGCATGTCACACAAAAGTTTTCAGTGCTGCCCCCAGTGCCCCATTTAAAGCTCAGACTCAGCCTTTAGCAGGGTAGTGCCGGTCATTCTTTTCAGATTTATCTCTCACTACCCCTGTCACTTGTAGAAGGAAGCACAGGCAGTGATGCCCATGCCGCCAGAGGTGGTCTTGAATGGAAGAAAGCTTCTAAGAGGGTCTTCTGGTGGTAATTTTACCATAAAATAAGTTCTTGCCCTCAGTGTGATGGTACCAGTAACTCAGTTTCTTCAGTGTGTCACACTCATAATACACTCAGCCTACAAGAAATTAAAGCAAAATGCTGTCTGGTTTATAATTTTTCTTTTCTGTGTTAATAAGTGAGAGAGTTATGTTTTTTCTTTGTCCATTTTTGATACTGTGGTTTTATAAAAAATACCAAGTTTTCTTATATCTTTGTTCCCTTTCCCCTTTCTTCCTCCTCTGAAACAGTTTATATAACATAGGAATTCGTTTTAAAGAATTTTCCCATAAAATATACTGGGCCTGGTGAGCTTTGGGCAGTCATTTGAATATGCTTTGTCATTTCTCCACAGTTACTTATCTCTTTAGGTGTGTCTATTCTTCTATGAAGTTTTTTTTTTTTTTAATCAATGTGACATTGAAATTTATTAGGGGAAAATTGTCTTCTGTTTTAAAAAGTTTCTGTCGTGTGATTATATTTTGTTTCATTTCTTATTCCTAATTTTCTGAATTTGACATTGCTGGTTTTACATTATTTGTTGTTATTGCTCAGTCGCTAAGCTTTTCTTCTGCATTGTTAATTCTGTTGTTATACCCAGCCAGTGTTTGTTTGTCTTTTAATTTATAGTTCAATTTTGGAGTTCCTGTGTGTTTGTTAGTTTTCCTGTGTACCTACCATGCTTAATTTTTGTGAACATACGAAATGTAGAATTTTCTACCAGTTGTAGAAGTCTGTCATTTCTGGGTCTGTTTCTGTTGATCAATTTTTTTTCTCTCTCTCCTTATTATGAATTATAGTTTCCTTCTTTGCATGCCAGGTGATTTTTTTTTTTTAATTGGATGCCATACACAAATTTTACCTTAGTGGGTTCTGGATTTTTTGTGTTGTATAAATATCCTTAAGCTTTGTTCTGAAACACATTTAAGTTACTAGGAAATATTTTGATCCTTTTGAGGCTTGTTTTTAAACTTTATTTAATGGAACCAGAATTGCATTTTGTCTGAAGCTAATTTGTTCCCACTGTTGAGGCAAGATTCTCCTAAATACTCAAGGTTTTACACTCGGAAGTTTTCTTCTATTAGATACTTTGATTATTCCTTCTGCTCCATTCATTTTGTTCTTTCTTTCAAGAACTTTTAACTAGCCATATGTTGGAACTATATTCTCTGTTCTCCTGTTCTGTTATCTTCTACCTTGCTGTTATCCTATTTTTATCCTCCTCCTGCATAAACATTCCTCAGAGTGCTTCCACATATTGATTCCATTTTTCTACTCCTTACCGCCTATTTAAATTTCTGCTCTCTTTTAGTTACCTTATATCTTGTTCTTTTTGCATCATTCTACTGTTTTATCTTCCCTAAATTTTCATTCACAGAAATCACATTTTCATGCTTGTGGAAAACATCAGTTTAAAAAGGTATTCTAAACTGTACTCTTTGTTTACACTTTACTATTTTCTTCTTTTTGGTTATTGTAGAATCTATTTACAGAATAAAACAGTGTTGGGAAACATTTTGTTCAGGTCTGAAAGTTTCCCCCCTTTTGGATAGATCATTTTGGATAGATCACTTTATACCTGAATGCTGTTATAGTCAACTGTTAGCTCTTTTGCTGGAGGATGGGTTGATGATATTGACATCAGTGTTATAACGAGTTAAAAAAACCCAAAAAACTAGGTTGAGACATTGTTAGGCAAACTTGAGCTCCATGCAATTTGTTCTGTGTTGGTGAAATTGTTTTACCAGGGGCCAACTTGTGTTTCTTTGGTCTAGCTGACAAAGGATGGGCTATGTCTTTGCTTCCTTCCTGGGGCTACTAATGAGCCCCACCCTTTCATATCAAGTCTTTAAAAATTTTCTGCTGAGGCAGTGTGCAACCTTTGGTACCCAGTGCAGCCATCTCTGAATGTTGCCAGAATGCAGGACCTTTCCTGTGGTCTGCCCTCTTTAACTGTGGGCCTTCCTGATGAACAGGTACCTGCTGGTCCTCTGTCAGGATTACTGCTGCCAGAATTGCCTGGTGTAGCAAGGGGAGTTGCCAGGGCAGGGTCTCCCTTTAGCCTGGCCCCATCTCCACTAGATCCTTAATTAAAATTTGTTGCATAAAGACAACTCTGATCCCTGCTTTTCAGGCTAATCTTTTTGTTTCTTATATTTTTTGGTTTGGATGTAGTAGATGGAAAGAATTATATGCTGCTTGCAAGTCTTCCTTTTAGCCTGGTGACCAGCAAAATGTATAGTGACGATATATAACTTTAGAATACACCAGGTTCCCTCCTCTGAATTCCTCATGATTTGTAATCCTCTTACGGTGCTTATATCAGGCTTTGCATTGAGTAACAGGATTATATGCATGGGGTTTTTTGCATGTTTTTTTTAATCCCCCTACCAGATCATAAACTCTGGACAGTGACATTCCTTCATCGTCTTAGAAATCCCCCTCGTACTTTGCACATAGTGTTTTATGTTGTGGGGCACTTGAAAATGTTCTTTTGTGGTGAGTTAATTACTTCTGTGAAACTCTTAACAATTGAAATGGCAACTACTATTATATAGACCTCAGTTGCCTGTGAGTTTGTAAATATTATTTGCTTCTGTGCTGTCATGTCCAACTCTTTGCGACCCCATGGACTGTAGCCTGCGAGGCTCCTCTGTCCGTGAAATTTTCTAGCAAGAATCCTGGAGCAGGTTGCTGTCTTGTACTCCAAAGGATCTTCCTTACCTGAGGATCAAACCCATGTCTTTGGCGTATCCTTCATTAGTAGGTGGGTTCTTTACCACTGCGCTACCTGGAAAGTCCAGTATTGCTTATATAACAGGGAAACCTGTAGGAGAGATTTAGACTTTGCATGTTACAAGATAGGAGAATATGTAGAAGTGCCAGAATCATTCAAATTTAAGGGTAGAGGTCAAATACTTATTAAATTACAAAGATTATTACCATCTCGACAGAGTTAAAAAATAAAGTTACATGACCTTTTTCCAATTGTTTTTTAGTATGTGGTAAAAAATACATGTTATTCAATTTGCTACTTTAACCATTTTCAGGTTACTTATATTCCAGTATTGTGCCTGACGTGACTTATATTCTAGTATTATACAGTCAGCACCACTTTCTAGTTCCAAAATATTTTCATCACCCCAAATAGAAACTCTATCCATTAAGCAATAACCCCCCATTCCTTATTCACCCAAACCCGTGACAACCTCTAATCTACTTTCTCTGTATTTGTCTCTTCTAGATACTTCACAAAAGTAGAATTATACAACATTTGTACTTTGTTTCTGGCTTACCCTAACGTTTAGTATGTTTTAGTGTAATGTTTTCAGTGTTCATCCATGTTGGAGCATATATTAACTTCATTCCTTTCTGTTTGTGTTCTGTGTGTCTTCTCAATATAATTGACTTATAATGTTGAAGTCCTCTGTTTCCTTATAGAGCTTTTGTCCTATTTTTCTAGATGCGTTGAAGTCTCCCCCTGTTAGTGTACATCTGTATGTTTCTCTCTTGAGTTCTGTTCATTTCTGCTTCATATAGATTTCTTTTGTTAGGTGCGTATATGTTTTTGTCATACATTCTTGAAAGTGAAACTTTTATCAGTGTATAATATCCATCTTCTTGTAACCTTTTTGACTTAAAATCTATTTTGTCTGATAGTGTTAATAATGTAGTCACCCCCCTCTCTTTCGGTTTCTCTTTGCGTTAGTCACCTTTTCCATTATTTTACTTTGAACATCTTTGTGCCTCTGTAACTGAAGTGAGTCTCTTATAAACAGGGTATAGACCGTGTTTTTTAACCTATTCTCCAAGTCTCTTGCCTTTTAACTGGAGAGCTTAATCTACTTCATTTGAAAAAAATTACTGATAAAGATGGATTTATTTCTACTGTTTATTTCTAGCTATTTTCTGTGTATCTTATGTGTTTTTTGTTCCCCTTATTGCCTTTTAGGTTTTTGGTAAACATTTCTTGCATCTTCTCAACCTTTGCCTCCTTTCTTTTTCCGAGATCCTAAATCATATTCACTGTCATTGTTCTGCATTCTTTTTCTGGAAGGTTGCCTATCTCCACTTCTTTTACTTGTTTTTCTGGGATTTTGTCTTGTCCCTACATCTGGGACATAACTTTCTGCTTTTTCATACTGATTAACTTTCTGTAAAGTGGTTTTGTTCTAGTTGTGGGATTGTGGTTCTTGCTTCTTCTGTCTGTCCTCTGATGCAGCAGGGTAAGAGGTTTGTGTAAGCTTCCTGATTGGAGGGACTGGTGGTGGGAAAAACTGGGTCTCCCTCCAGTGGGCAGGACCTTGCTCAGTAAAGCTTTAATCCAGTTATCTGCTGATGGGTGGGGTTGTGCTCTCTCCCTGGTAGTTTTTGGGCCTAAGGCGACCCAGCCCTCTGGGCTCTGGGCTGTATGGTTAGGGTAATGGCAAACTTCCAAAAGAGTTTACGCCAAAGAAGACCTTCCCAGACAGCTGCTGCCGTCCCCCCATCCCTGTGGTGAGCCCCTGCTGACCCACACCTCCCCTGGAGACCCTCCAACACTAGCAGATCGTTTCAGATCAGTTTCCTGTGGAGTCACTGCTCCTTTCCTCTGAGGCTTGGTGTACGCAAGGTTTTGTTTGTGCCCTCCAAGACTGGAGTCTGTTTCCCCCAGTCCTGTGGAAGTCTTGTCATCAAATCCTGCTGCCCGTCAAGGTCAGATTCCCTGGGGATCCCCAGTCCCTTTGTCGAGTCCCCAGGCTGGGAAGCCTGACAGTGGGGTTTAGAACCTTCACAACAGTGGAAGAACTTCTTTGGTATTATTGTTCTCCAGTTTGTGGATCACCCACCCAGCAGGTATGGGATTAGATGTTATTGTAATTGTGCCCCTCCTATGGTTTCGCTTCTTTCTCTTTGGACGTGGAGTATCTTTTTTAGTGGGCCCCAGCGTCCTCCTGTCAATGGTTGTTCAACAGCTAGTTGTGATTTTGGTGCTCTCGCAGGAGGAGATGAGTGCACTCCTTCTACTCCACCATCTTGAACCCCCCCTTATTGCCTTTTAATTGAGATTTTTGTTTTATATATTGTTTAGATTCCCTTCTTTCCTTTTTATGTATATTTTTAGTTATTAGTAGTTATCTTGAGGTTTACAATTAACATCTTAAAACTTATAACAAGCTATTATCAGTAGTATATTAAAAAACAGAGATATTACTTTGCCGACAAAGGTCTGTCTAGTTAAAGCTATGGTTTTTCCAGTAGTCATGTATAGATGTGAGAGTTGGACCATAAAGAAAGCTGAGCGCCGAAGAATTGATTCTTTTGAACTGGGGTATTGGAGAAGACTCTTAAGAGTCCCTTGGACTCCAAGGGACTTGGACTGCAAACCAGTCAATCCTAAAGGAAATCTGTCCTGAATATTCACTGGAAGGACTGATGCTGAAGCACCAGTACTTGGGCCACCTGATGTGAAGAACTGACTCATTGGAAAAGACCTTGATGCTGGAAAAGATTGAAGACAGGAGAAGGGGACGACAGAGAATAAGTTGATTGGATGGCATCACCAACTCGATGGACATGAGTTTGAGCAAACTCCGGGAGTTGGTGATGGACAGGGAGGCTTGGCGTGCTGCAGTCCATGGGTTTGCAAAGAGTCGGACACGACTGAGCAGCTGAACGGACTGACTGATCGGTAATATGTGAAAACTCTACTCCTATGTATCTTCATCCCTCCCTCTTCATATTGTTGTTGCCACTGATTACATCTTAATACAGCAGTCCCCAACCTTTTTGGCACCAGGGACCTTTTTCATGGAAGACAGTTTTTCCACAGAGCAGGGCTGGAGGGGTGGTTTCAGGATGATTCAAGTGCATTACATTTATTGTACACTTTATTTCTAATCCAGTGCCACTTCTGAACTAACAGGAGGTACTGGTCTGCAGCCTGGAGGTTGGGGACCCCTGTCTTAATACATTGTGTGCCCAATAACATAGACTTATTGTTTTATTCATTTGCCTTTTAAATCATTCAGGAAAACGGAGTTGTAAACCAAAAGTGTAATAATATCGGCTCTTACATTTACCTATGCCATTACTTTTACTGGTAGCCTATTCGTTCATATGCTTTGAATTACTATCAAGTGTTCTTTTATCTCAGCCTGAAGGACACCTTTATCATTTATAGAGGAAGCCTACTAGTAGCAAACACCCTTCGCTTTTGTTTATCTGGGAGTGTCTTAATTTCTCTCTCTTTTTAAAAAAATATTTACTTATTTGGCTGTGTCGGGTTCTTAGGTGCGGTGTGCAAACTCGTAGTTGCAGTATGTGAACTCTTAGCTGTAGCCTGTAAAATCTAGTTTCCTGACTAAGGATCAAACCCAGGCTGCCTGTGTTGAGAGTGCAGTTTTAGCCGTTGGGTCTCCTTCATTCTTGAAAGGATAGTTTTGCAGATATGAAATTCCTGGTTGACAGA
Organism: Bos javanicus; assembly: GCF_032452875.1. Classification (NCBI taxonomy): domain Eukaryota; kingdom Metazoa; phylum Chordata; class Mammalia; order Artiodactyla; family Bovidae; genus Bos; species Bos javanicus. The sequence continues at coordinate 97,343,812 of NC_083878.1, forward strand.
TCTTTCTTGTAGCACTTTAAATATGTCGTGTGCTGCCTTCTGAGCACCATGGTTTTTGATTAGCAGTTAGCTGTTAGTCTTACTGAAAGTAAAAGTGTTAGTCACTCAGTTGTGTGTCTGACTCTGTGACCCCATAGGGTGTAGCCTGCCAGGTTCCTCTGTCTATTCAGTTCTCCAAGGCAAGAATACTGTAGTATTGCCATTCCCTTCTCCAGGGGATCTTCCTGACCCAGGGGTTGGAACCCGGGTCTCCTGCGTTGCATGCATATTCTTTACTGTCTGAGATACCAGGGAAGTCCAAGTCTTACCGAGGATCCCTTTTAGGTGATGAGTGGCTTGTTTCTTGCTGCTTTCACGATTCTCCATTGTCTCTTACTTTCCACTGAGAAATGGAATATTTCCCGCCATATCAGTAAACAAGGACGTCATAGTTAACAGCAGTTTCAGCCACCAGTATGGTGAACTGGTGAGCAGTGAGGGAACTCAGGATGTGAAAATGCAGGATACTGGCCCCAGATAGATGGCACGCATATCAGAGGAATGATTTCAGTGAGCCCAGACTCTTTTGTCTTCCCACACATAGAAAAATGCGAAATTCCTTAGCCTGACATATTTGGTTTTCTTTAATTATCAATACTCTTTTGACTTTCCCAAATACCTTTCCTTTGTTGGAAACCTTCCTATATGTCCTCCCTCTCTTGCCTCCTCAGAGCAGTTTCTCAGAGTTATCTGAAACACTGTTTCCAGGGCGCAGTCCTCATTTTGCCCCAAATAAAACTTAACTTGCAGCTCTCACATTGTGCACAAATTTTTTTTCCAACCCCACTATTTGACTTACAATGTATCTTATGTGGATCTCTTTATCTACTTGGAGTTTGTTAAACTTCTTGGATGTGTACCGTTTATGTCTTATCAAATTCAGGAAAATATATCATTTCTATTCTTTTTTCTGCTTCTGAGACTGATTTGCATGTTGGTATATTTGGTTTTCCATAGTACCGCAGATTGTGTTTCTTTTTCTTTGTTCCTAATACTCCTCAGACTGGATATTTCAATTGCTTTACATTTGAGTTTGATGAAGTTTTTTCCTTTTGCCTGCTTAAATCTGCCATTGAACTCCTCTTATGAATTTTTAATTTTAACTTGTATCTGTTTCCTTGGTCTGCCATAATAAAATACCACAGGCCAGGTGGCTTAAGCAATGAGAAGTTATTTTTTTCACAGTGTCAGAGGCTTGAAGTCTGAGAGCAAAATGCTGGCAGATTTGGTTTCTCCTGAGGCCCTTCTCTTTGGCTTGCAAGTGCCCCCTTTTCATTGTGTGTTCACATTGCACACATGCCTGATGTCTCTGTCCAAATTTCATTTCTTTTAAGAACACTAGTCATCTTGGATTAGGTCCCACCCAAACAGCCTCCTTTTAACTTTACCTTTTTAAAGGCCCTAAATCCAAATATAGTCACATTCTGGAGTACTGAGGGCTAGGGCTTTAACATCGGGGAATTGGAAGGATGCAATTTAGCCCGTAATGCAGCTATTAAAATTTCCAGCTCCAGAATTTCTATTTGATTGCTTTTTACAATTTCGATCTCTTTATTGACATTGTTCTCCTGATTTTCTTGAACCCTTTGTCCATAGTTTTCTTTAACAGTTTGAGCAGGTCCACAGCAGTTGACTTTAACAGATCTAACTAGCTCTTAACAATGTCTGGTATTCCTCAAGGATAGTTTCTAATTTTTTTTCCCCTGTGAATGTACCTTTTTTTCCTTTTTTTGTGTGTATTTTGTGTATTTCTGTGTAATTTTTGGTTCAGAACTGGATATTTTTAGTATTCTAATGGGATAGCTCTTGAAATCAGATTCTTCCCTTCCTAGGGGATTTTTTTGTTTATTTCTTGTTGATGGCTGCTGGGGTCTATATGGTGGTTTTTTCCAAACTGTTTTGCAAAGTCTGTACTCCTTGTTGCATATAGTCCCTGAAGTTTCTGTTGCTTTAGCTATGTGGTAGGCTGTGTCCTGACAGAGATTTCCTTAAGTGTTTGGGCCCAGGAAATAGCGGGAAAGGTGTGTGTATTTTAAAATCTTATGATGGATGCTACTGGGGAAACCACGCAGCCCGAGACAAAGCTGCATGGATCCGCCAGACTGGCCAAGATGCAAAAACCCCAATTTTTGAAGAACACCGTTCTTCTACCCTGGCATCAGCTAGGCACTCTTGGAAACTGGGCCACTGTCTTACAGATTGTGGCAGGAGGAAATGGCAACTTGCTCCAGTATTCTTGCCTGGAAAATTCCATGGACAGAGGAGCCTGGTGGACTATATACATGGGACCGCAAAGTTGGACACAGCTGAAGCGACAAAGCATGGACACTCACTCTCTTAACAAGGTTTAACAGCCTCTTCTTTGATCAGGCATTGCTGTGGTTGCTGTTAAGTGTCTGATCAGATTCCAGAGTTCTGAAATGGTTGATTTTGATCATCTTAACAGTTTACTGATTGTTTTGGTGGAGGGACTGACACCTAGAGCTTCCTACTCCATTTTCTCTAACATCACTTATGGCATCTTTTTTGTAGAACTGTTTTTAAGTCTTATCTCAGTCACATAAAATTTCACAGCAAATATTTTAAATCTTGAGGAAAAGATGAGTTATTCAGTAAGTAGTGTAGGAAAAATAGGCTTGCCATTTTGGAGGGAAAAGGAAAAACTGGATCCTAATCCTCTCCTTATGCCAAAATAAATTCTTTATGTATTAAAGACTTAAATGCCTTTAAAAGAAAAATGGTGCCAGGAATAAAGTCTAAATAATTCTTTTTACTTTTTAAAAATAACCTTGCAGTCAGGAATGCCTTTGTGTGTCTAACACAAAACCCTGGAGCTATAAAAACAAGATTGGATAATTTGCACAAATTTGAAAAGTTAATGTCCTGAATTTACAAAAATTACAAATCAATGAGATGAATTGCTTAATTTATTTGAACACAGAGTATGACTGATAATATATAGGAAAAACAAATGACCAGTAAATGTAAGTAGAATATCAGTCTCGTTCATAATTAATTGAATGTTGATCGGAACAATGACTCATGGATTATTCACTTGAGAAATTTGCAAACTTTTTGTGTTGTTTGATCAAGTTGAGAAATAGACACTGTCATTTATTGTTGGTAAGAATATGACTTGGTGCAACCTTTCTGGAAATTAGTTTTATTGACCCGGGAATTCTACTGGTAGAGATTACCCTATAGATATTTACAAAGATAAACCAAGATAGTCATAATTTCAAAAACCCCAACAATTGAAATTCCATAAGAAGAGAGCCAATTAAATTATCGTTAAGTCCATATAGGAAAAAACTATATAGCCATTAAATAGAATGAAAGTGTTAGTCGCTTAGCTATGTCCCACTCTCTGTGACCCCACAGACTGTAGCCAGCCAGGCTCCTCTGTCCATGGAATTCTCCAGGCAAGAATACTAGAGTGGGTAGTCATTCCCTTCTCCAAGGGATCTTCCCAGCTCAGGGATTGAACTGGGTCTCCTGCATTACAGGCAGATTATTTACTGCCTGTGCCATCAGGGAAACCCAGACATAATGAATTCCCTCTTCTTATGCTATTATGGTGTCTTAGTCCATTCAGCCTACTCTAACAAAGTGCCATAGACTGGGAGTTCTGGAGGCTGAGAAGACCAGGCTCAAGGTGCCAGCAGGTTTGGCTTCTGGTGAGGGCCTACTCACTAATTCATAGACAGCCAACTTTTCACTGTCTCTTCATATAGCCAAAAGGGACAAGGGAATTCTCTGTTGTCTTTTCATAAGGGCACTAATCCCATTCAGGAGGGCTCGGCCTAATCATCCCCCAGAGCAAACACAATCACACTGGGGGAGGGCGTCAGCGTGCATTTGGAGGACATAATCAGTTTTTAGGGTGTCAGATACTCTGCCAGATACGTTGAGTGACAGAGCTAGGACAGAGTAGAATGTAGATAATGAGCCCATTTGGGTTGGAATTTTTAAAGAATATAGATCATTTATTCTGATACATGCACAGAGAAGTTTCTAGAAATATATACAGGAGTTTGTAAATCTTGGTTTCTTTTGTGGGGGAGGGGAACTAGGAATAAATGGTGGAGAGATTTTTTTCTTTAACAGCTTTTTGTGTTTTATGCCCTCCCGATTTTTTTCCAAATAGCTAAAACCAAAATTCTGTGGTGATGAGAGTTTACATACCTGTAGTCTGTATGCATTTATGTAGGTAACTGTTCCTTTTGAAATTATAAATAGCTAAATAGTTAATTTTCTGGTCTTTTTGTTGTTTTTTTATCATTATGAAATGTTCTGTGTGTGCTCAGTTGCTCAGTTGTGGCTCTTTACGACCCCACAGACGGTAGCACACCAGGGTCCTCTGTCCGTGGGACTTCTCAGGCAAAAATAGTGGAGTGGATTGCCGTTTCCCTCTCCAGGGGGTCTTCCTGACCCAGGGATCAAACACATGTCTCCTGCATTGGCAGGTGGATTTTTTTTTTTTTTACCGCTGTGCCACCTGGGAAGCCACTATGAAATGTTCTGAGAGCTCTAAATAATAAATTAATGCTCAATTCTAAAAACACTGCCTTACCTCTTAAAATTAGTCATGACTAATCTGGTATTTTCACATCTCCTTAGAAGATGCAGTGATGTGATAGGAAAAACAGCATAGGCTTTGGAGTCGTAGAAACCTAGATTTCAAATCCCAACATAATAAAAATTAGCTTTAATTTTAGCCTTAGGAAATTTACTTGAAATAGTGAACTTAAGATAACAGCCCTCTACATTTGCCTGGCGTGCTGCGATTCATGGGGTCGCAAAGAGTTGGACACGACTGAGCGACTGAACTGAACTGAACTGAACATTTGTAGATTAGATGAGAAGGTGTATAGTCCCTCAGTTCAGTTCAGTCACTCAGTCGTGTCCGACTCTGCAGCCCCATGGACTGCAGCATGCCAGGCCTCCCTGTCCATCACCAACTCCCAGACATGCTCAAACTCATGTCCATCGAGTTGGTGATGCCATCCAACCATCTCATCTTCTGTCGTCCCCTTTTCCTCTCATCTTAAATCTTTCACAGCATCAGGGTCTTTTCCAGTGAATTCAGTTCTTCTCATCAGGGGGCCGAAGTATTGGAATTCCAGCTGTATAGTCCCTGGTATATAGTAACTACTCAAAAAACTTTGGAAGTTTCTTCTCTTGGTATCTCTCCCTGTCTCTGAAATGTAACTTTCAACCTTTGTTGGGTTATCTGCTTCCTTTTTCTGGTACTTAGAAAATCTGCTGTTTAGCAATGTTTAGATATGGTATCAGACTCAAGTGACAAATAGCATCAATAAATCTGTTGAGGGACTTCCTGGTGGTCCAGTGGCTAAGACTCCAGGCTTCCAGTGAGGAGGGCCTGAATTTGATCCCTGGTGAGGGAACTAGATCCCACATGCTGCAGCTGAGAGTGTGCAGCCTGCATCTGGAGAGCCTGCCTGCTGCAACTGAGACCTGGTGCAGCTAAATAAATACAAATTAAACAGATAAATCTGTTGGGTGTTCTGGTTTGTTTTAATTTTCTCTGGAATTGCAGAGGCTGAGCAGCATCTCTAGCAGAGTTCATCTCATTGATCACTCTTGTGAATTGTCTGTAATGCTTGACTCACCCCACAAAATATATTTACGGTAATGCGACAAGCAATCCCTTCTTTGTTATAACTATTTTCAGATTGAGTTCACTCAGTGACAGGGACAGTGTTTACTGTACTCTTTGTTTGATAGCTTTTAAAACAATTTGGAGATTACCAGTGAGAAAGAATACCTTGCCTTGCCATTTTGTTCTGTTTCACATTATCAGAAGCTCTTAAAGGACTAGAATTCTGACAGCAGCTAGAGCAACCCATGTTGTTTGGGACCTCAGTGAGTTAGCCCCTGTGGTGCTACAGAACCAAAGACCTGACTGAACTGATCACAGCTCTTTGGCCCCTTATCCCCTCCCTGGATTCTAGCACAATGGTCTTCTTTCAGTTCCTTGCAGTTACCGAGATCACGTCTGCCTAAGGGACTTTACCTCTGCTTTAAGAATCTGCCAGCAATGCAGGAGACCCAGGTTTGATCCCTGGGTTGGGAAGATCCCCTGGAGAAGGAAATGGCAACCCACTCCAGTATTCTTGCCTGGGAAATCCCATGGACAGAGGAGCCTGGTGGGCTACAGTCCATGGGATTGCAGAGTCGGAGACGACTAAGCAACTAACTCCCCTTCTTTCCACAGTTCTTCCTCGTGTGGATTGAATTTGAGGCCTCTTAAAAATTCTGTCAGGAAAAGGTATTGTATTTGTTCTGACTAGAAATATTTATTTTGTTTTACTTGGGATTTATATGGTTTACAAATATCTCTGGATTCTGTTTTCTCACAGACACAGGCAGTGTCAAGAGTTAATACCATAAATAATGGTGGGAGGCTCTTGCTTTTGGCACACTCAACACCTGCAAGCCTTGCGCTGGGGGATGAAGGCCCCACCCACTGTCCCCACAGGCCAGGACGTTTTTTGAAACTATGGAACCTTGGTTTTCTTAGTGATCTGTAAGTTTCTCTTTGGGCTGGAATTAGTACTAATTTTTCTTTCTCTTTTAGCACCAACAAGATTTGTGATGAAATGGAGCCTGGAACAAACTCTTTTCGAGTAGAATTTCCTGATTTTTCCAGCACCATTCTGCAAAAACTGAACCAGCAGCGCCAGCAGGGACAATTATGTGATGTGTCCATTGTTGTCCAAGGCCACATTTTCCGAGCACACAAAGCTGTTCTTGCTGCCAGTTCCCCCTACTTTTGTGACCAGGTACTCCTGAAAAACAGCAGGAGGATTGTTTTGCCTGATGTGATGAATCCCAGAGTGTTTGAGAACATTCTCCTGTCGAGTTATACGGGGCGTCTAGTAATGCCTGCTCCAGAAATTGTCAGTTACTTAACAGCAGCAAGCTTCCTCCAGATGTGGCATGTGGTCGACAAATGCACTGAGGTTTTAGAAGGAAACCCTACAGTCCTTTGTCAGAAGCTAAATCATGGCAGTGACCACCAGTCTCCAAGCAGCAGCAATTACAATGGCCTGGTAGAGAGCTTTGAGCTGGGCTCCGGAGGCCACACGGATTTCCCCAAAGCCCAGGAACTGAGGGATGGAGAGAACGAAGAAGAGAGCACCAAAGACGAGCTGTCATCTCAGCTCACTGAGCACGAATACCTTCCCAGTAACTCATCCACAGAGCATGACCGGCTGAGCACGGAGATGGCGAGCCAGGACGGGGAGGAGGGGGCCAGCGACAGTGCCGAGTTCCACTACACCCGGCCCATGTACAGCAAGCCCAGCATAATGGCTCACAAACGCTGGATCCATGTGAAGCCCGAGCGCTTTGAGCAGGCGTGCGAGGGCATGGATGTGCACGCACCCTATGATGAGCACCAGGTCACAGAGTCCATCAACACCGTGCAGACAGAGTACTCAGTCCAGCCCTCGGGGGTAGAGGAAGACTTTCACATTGGGGAAAAAAAAGTGGAAGCAGAGTTTGACGAACAGGCTGATGAAAGCAATTATGACGAGCAGGTGGATTTCTATGGCTCCTCCATGGAAGAGTTTTCTGGAGAGCGGTCAGATGGGAATCTCATTTGGCACAAACAGGAGGCTGCCCTAGCATCAGGCTACAGTGAGAATATTGAGATGGTAACAGGGATTAAAGAGGAAGCTTCCCACCTAGGATTCTCAGCCACTGACAAGCTGTATCTTTGTCAGTGCGGCAAGAGTTTCACTCACAAGAGTCAGAGAGATCGACACATGAGCATGCACCTCGGGCTCCGGCCTTACGGCTGTGGGGTCTGCGGTAAGAAATTCAAAATGAAGCATCATCTCGTGGGTCACATGAAAATTCACACAGGCATAAAGCCATATGAGTGTAATATCTGTGCAAAGAGATTCATGTGGAGGGACAGTTTCCACAGGCATGTGACTTCTTGTACCAAGTCCTACGAAGCTGCAAAGGCTGAGCAGAATACGACTGAGGCTTGTACCAAGTCCTACGAAGCTGCAAAGGCTGAGCAGAATATGACTGAGGCTTGTACCAAGTCCTACGAAGCTGCAAAGGCTGAGCAGAATACGACTTGAGTGGCAGGCACAAAAATAAACTGTGGTAATTATGCAAATCTGGGCACAGATGATGCGTGCTACTTGCTATTATGAGAGAAGCTTAAAAAAAAGGAAGATATTTCTGCAAGACCAGTTCTAAGTAGGCCAATTAAAAAATCTAATTCTTCAAATTTGTATGTTCCTGGCCTGGAGTGGCTAAAGGGGATAAGTGCACCCACCTCACACCTGGCAAGGTGAACCTTCAGGCCTCTTGAGTGAAGCTGGTGGACTAGAGGGTAGAGACGCCTGCACTTGGAATTGGACTCCAACCCCCCAGTTCCGTTTCAGGTGGCAGCGGTGTTTGATCAGTCATTATTACAAGGTCATATTGGAATTTTATTTTGCTCTTACTATAGATACTTAGGTAATGTGGGTTTGTTTTGGTAGCTGCTTCACTGAATGAAATGCTCCTTATCTAATAGCTACAAACAATGTGATTTCTAGGATACTAAGTTGATTAACAGAGCTCTTTTATCTGGTTTTGTTCTTTCTAAAGAGTATTCTAACCAAAACTATGGAGATTATTAAGAGGGTGACATTCTAAGTAAAAAAAAAAAAAGTAACTCATGGTACCAGCTCCAATTTCTGTAAGATGCCACTGTCACAACGATTTTCAGACTCTTGATAAGTCAGAGTTTTATATTTTAGTACTAACATTTAGTTTGAACAGTTGTTTCTAATTGTAATTCTCTAGGGTGCCAGAGATAGGTATTTCTAACTGGTTTGCTGTCCCAAATCCTGTTTGTTTAATTGTAGCATCCACACGGTGGAATCTGCTGTGGCTAGTAGACTTCTAGCCTGCCTTGACTCTGACCACGGTACCATTGGCTGCTCCAGCCCATTCACTCTGTCTTAGATTATGGTGCTTCCTGAAGTGGTCAGTCAATGACCAGTTACTGGGAAGGAGCTGGAAGCCACAGCTGAGAGTTACCTGTGAACTTCAGGAGCCTATAGAGTGCTACAGTGACACTCCAACTGTCAGAATGAGAGCCGCCAAGTAGCAGAATTTTGAGTGTCAGGTTATGGGGATGAGGGGAACCAATTGCTCAAGAAAAGGGGAGTTTTGAAAATACACTGGTAGAGATACTCACAGAGGGGTACGTTGAGCTGGTCCTCCCAGCGCTTTAGGAGTGCTGGAATGTGTTTTAAAAGAGGGAAAGAAAGAGTCCTAATTTTAGGAGGTTGTCTGCAAATTCCTGTTCTCATTTAATAGATAAAGCTGCATAAATTTACAAGTCCGTATAGCTATACCTACCAAAAAAAAAACCCAAGAAAATTAGCTATTCTGAGACCTTTTCTGAGGATCAGTCAGAAGTTTGGGATTAAAAAAGAAGCTTGTTCAGGATGTTTTAAACTGTAACATACCTGAAGCTGTCACCAGGGTTGGGACAGGGTGCTACTGTTATGTTAACTTTTCCATAAACTTAGTAGTTTATTATTTCTTAGTGGAAACTTTTTTTTTCCTGAAAACAAAAATAACTTTTCTTGGATTTGGAATGAAGTTTTTGTTTTAAAAGTTGGGCTTTGCTCTGAAATGAGTGACTTTCCTGGCAATGGCCTCTGATCCTCAAACTCCTACCATCAAGGCATTTAGTTGTATGGAAAGGGGAAAGATTTACTTACCAGTTAACGCTTGTAATCGAGGTTACAAAACAGGGATCTATTCATTAACACTGTATCATTCTCAATATATAAAAAGCACTTTGTATTTAAAACTTTATTATAAATATATATTGATTTTTTTAACCTAGAAACTAGATATTACCTCTTGGTTGTTTGCCATGTTAATACCCTCTTCTCTTAGTGTTGAAACTTCACCAGTTAACAGTCATTTCTCTGTGTACCGGACAGAGAATGTAGAGGTGACTTATAGCCAAGCTCAGATGCTGCTTCTCTTTCTCATGTTAGAAGCATTGGGTTTTAGGTATGATCCCAGCCATTGTATGTGAGGAAAAATTGTTGTATTCCTTCTACTGATTTCAGTACTAAGGCAGTGAAGCCATTTTGTTCGTCCAAAAGCCAGTCACCCTCTCTCATAGTATCAGCAGACCATTTCTGCCTGTTTGGAAGGTTTGATGTGCTGGTTTCTATTAAAGATTGTACTCAAATGAGTGTTGGAACACTTGGGAAGAAGAATCTTGAGAGGTAAAATAAAAATATTCTGGAACAATCTCATGGTCCTTCAGTTATGTTGAGATCAGCACGGCAGTCGTCGTGAGTAATGAGGAGGAGGAGGACAGGACTAGGGGGCAGCTCTCTGGTGGTAGTTTTAGAAGCTCTCAGTTGTGCTGGGACTTCATGTGTTATGAAGAGAAGCAGATCTTCTATTGAAATCCTTATGTGTACACCTGCTACTAAATGTAGAATATAAATGTAAGTTCCTCACACCTGCTGTTTGAAGCTTTTTATGGTAGTGGGGTTTTTATAAAAGTTAGAGTTGCTGATCAGTCAACCAGACCCTGTGAGATGATTGGGCATCTGAAATGCTGGCCATGTCCAGAGAGGCGGGGCAAGGGGGTTGCCTTAGTTTGGATATTGAAAGTGAATCTTTATAAACTTTGCTTTTAGGCTTAAGAGATCATACTGTATTACTACTTTTTTTTTTTTTTTTCCTCCTGCCCACCCTGGGTTGGACAGATAGTCTCTGTCTTTACCCTCAGTACAGCTTTAGAAAATCTTTCTCCTTCCCGTTGAGTTTGGAGAGCAGTGGGTAACGTTTCCAAACAGTCTTTCAGGGATCTTGTCAGTGGCCCGCAGCCAAGGTGTTTGTCCCTTACTTTGAGTCTTTACTGTGGTTTCTCTCCAGTCCCAATGGGAAAGGGCTTGAAGGCACCACCAGTGGTCTTTAATATTCGTACTGATGCTATGCCTTTCATTTTAGATCCACACATTACAATAATCCACCTGGTAAAGTAGGTCTGACCAGTTGAGAACAGACTGCCATAACCTTTTCTCAGCTGTTGAAGGTTACCCCCCAGTCCCTTCTTTTGGCCGCTGGTCTCAAAGAGTCTGCCCGAAAGGGTCTCCTCCGCTGTAGTGGGCATTTGCTGAACTGAACTGACCCTAAGCTGACTTCTGACTGACTGGGAAAGCTGCTTAGTCTCAGTGGCATCTTCCTACGGAGGCACACACCTCCTCCTGAGGCTGCTGTGGACATGAAGTTGGGGCTGAGCAGAAGCAGCAATGCTGGCTTTCCCTGGGAAGGGGGGTTTGCTGCGCCCCCCGCCCCGGGGCGGGAGGGCAGGGGAGGGTAGAGAGGATGCCATCACACCAACTTCAGGAGTTTGCTTTCATAAGGTCTCTGGATAATTTAGGAATGCTGAACACCAAGCAACATAGACCCCCACCCCTTCAGCCCTTCTGTGCCACACTAATTTTGTGATTTAGGTTGCTTTTCTGTGACTCACTTTGTTCAGTGAAACCAGGGTGTTTGTTTGGGTTTTTGTCTTTGCTAACTTATGTATTCGAAGGTACATGTTTCTTATTTCAGATTTCTACTGATAGTGCCCAATGGGAAGATGCTGGAACACATTTTGCAAATGTGATTTTTTTTTTTTAGTTTTGCTTGAAGCCTGTGTCATAATGTCAATTGCTGCTGCCTTCTTTCCTTTTATGAGGTTCCCAGTGTTTCTTCTAGAAAATTATTTATGCAAGTCAGGTGACTCTTAGACCACAAAACCATTTGACAATAAACAGAGTATCATTAGGTGCATATCTTATTGATATTTTGTGAAATGTTATGCCTGTGTTGCAAAAGTTGAATAGTTTTGTCTTTATATACTGCTGTCTTCAGTGTACAGCATGGTTTTACTTAATTGAATGTTACTGTTTAATATTTTCTTCTTATAGAAGAGACCATGCCCTTTTGTATGACATGTTTTAATAAATGTTATCTGTCAACTTTGTAAAAGTTTTGTTTTTCACTCTGGATATTTGACCACAAGTCTTTGTTTTCATTCTGACCTTTGCCACCTGAGAATAAAAGTTATATTGTGGCCTTTTGATAAGTAAATGCCAACTAGCCTGCTCAGATGGGTAGTGAGTTGATCATTTGCCCTGTCAGGCATTTATGACGATTATCTCGCTTAGCCCCCCGCCCCGTAGCCCCGTCAGGTGTTTGGGTGTCCTGGTTATTCTCTCTTGGCTCCTCCAGATCCCCTCCTTACCCTGGGCTTCGCTTTGGCCGCTCACCTCTGTGGACCTGTCCCGGCTTCTGGTCAGGGTCTACAGGAGACACGCTGGGAGGAGCCTGGCGGGTGGGAGGAGAGAAGTCCGGCCATCCACGGCTCCTTTCCGCCAGGCCAGGCGTGGCTCCACAGGCGGGCTCCCTCCGCAGCTCCTGTCAGGCAACTTCAGCGTCTGGGGACTACACCCTCCTCTTGGGCTATCAAGCCGAGGCTCGGTCCTGACTCCGGTTTCGCCGGCCCTCAGAGACTGAAGTGTCCCCGTAGGAGTTCCTGGAGCCTGCCCACACCCTTTGTAAATAGTCCCTTATGAAACGCCCGTCTCCCAGCTGAGTTATGCCTGTGTTCCGTGCCCGAACCCCAGGTGATGCCTTAGGTGCACTCGCCTCAACATGTGAGCCAGCTGTGATTCACAGGAGGGGAGTCTGTTACCAAAGGTGGCACCGCAACTTCCCCGGCAGAACTGAGATTCAGAAGCACGACTTGTGGCTGCAGCACTCGAAAGGTGGTTTTTTCCAGTCTCTTTAATGCCGCCTTGCTCTTTAGTCAGGTCTCTGCTTCACCTCACTTTCCCCTCCCCTGCTCCCCAACCCCCACCCCCAAGAAAACCCGCAAGAAGCAGCAACAGTGCTCTTTAAAAGTGCCGCAGGCACTGAGGGCCACACGTATTTCCTAACAACAGCTCATTACCAGAGACACTGCTTGTTTTAGACCAAACTTAACCATCTTCCCACACAAACCTTCTGTTACCACTGTTTGTTGTGAGGTTTCCCCCCGCCCTCCCCACTGCTGATTTTGAAGCCAGCTACAGATTGCCTCAGCTAGCTTAGCCATTCTCTGTATGGGAAGAAGTCCAAAAGAACCATTTCTAGTCCTTTTTTTTTTTCTTTGAGGCGAGGCTGTCCATTCTGACCAAGGGCAAACGGTTAAGGCCCTGCAGCATGGTGACCCCGCCGACCCCTACTCTTGCCCTTACTGGGTACCCTGCAGAGGCCCCTGGTTACCCCCAGTCCAGCCCACCTAGAAAGTAGATTTCGGGGGCAGAGACCATAGGGTGAAGAGGCAGGCCCCTTTTCTTATCAGGGGAAAAGAAAAGGATGAAGTGGCTCATTTGTATTTGTGAACAGAAGCGGGGTGGGATGTGAGGGGTGTTATCCAGACGGAGCGTGTAACACCTGTGCAGTTTATTTAGGTTTCCTTATAGTCAGTTCAGGGACTGCTTCCCACCAAACCACCGGAGCACTTCTTGAGAACAATCTCCACGCCTAGGCGTCCTGGAGGGTGTACAACTCTAGGATTTGCCCACGGTCAATGGACCAGTTCGCAGGTCAGCGACAGGAAATGAGGTAAGCTTGTTGAATTGGATTTAACAGTCATTTACTGTTTGGCAAGTGATCTTAAATTTGTTCTTTCTCAGCACAGAACATGAAAGATAAGGGCTCTATACCCTCCCATCTCTGTCTTGGGTTCTCTTTAAGAAAAGAATGAATGAATGGTAAATGAAGATAGGCACAAATGGTATATTTTTTCCCCCACTTAATGAGAAGCCAGAACAGGAGCAGCGGTGGAGAGAAAAGTCTCATGGTCTTTCTGAACTGGTTTGACTAGTTTGAATCAAAACCAAACCATTTGATTTTATAATCTTCTGTCACTTTCTTGTCCCACTGCAAGTAGCTTGATGCCATCACAGGAGAGACACAGCTGTCTTTCAAGGGAGTATGTGGGCACTATAAAAATAAGCAATATTGTAGGTAAGTAGATGTTTTTAAAAAATTGTGGCTTTTAAAGTCTAGAAATTGTGAGTTCTATTTTTTTTCTTCCTCATATTCCAAAATAAGAAAACAGGACTAAAGCCATTAAATGTATTTATAACTTAATAAGATACTTGTTACTCCCCAGAGTATAATGGTCTGTCTAATGTAATAGCTAACTTTTATGGATAGAAGCGAAAGACTGCCTCTAGAACTGCCCCTGTCTTGTTAATTTGGGGTCAGCCACACTGTGATAAAATCTCACTTGTTAGGGTTCTCAGAAAGCTCCTGAGCTGCACAGTGCTCCACTCATGGTGGACGGACGCCAAATCTGAACCGGTTGCTGGAATTCCTGCAGGGTCTGGCCGAGTGGAGATTGTAGGCTTTAAAATGACAGCAGTGACTTTGAACCAGACTGGAAAGGATTAATTTTTAACCTCATTTATAGAGTGTGTCATAATGTGTGAGGTATCTTTTGTCTACTCCCAATGTGGTGATACAGAGAATCTTTCTTGGAAAGTTTTTTTTTTTTTAATGCAGTTCTATATCTTTAGGACTCTGAACACCCACTCAATCCACTGAACACCATACCTACTTTAATAGGTGTAAGAAGAATTGGGATTGCAGACTATAAATAACAGCCCTAGGAGAAGGTTCATCACAGGCTTAAGCGTGTGCTAAGTGTCTAACTTGCATTAGCTCACTTATTCCTCATAAGAGTCTGGTGAGGCAGAATTTTCTCCCAGGCCACCTTGGGTAGCAAGAAAGGATGACAGCTTCCTAGTCTGCAGGGGAGATTTTTTTTTTCCCTCAGGGAAACCCCTCTCTGAGCCCTTGTTCATGGGCTAGGAAGGATGTCTGCTTCTGAGATTTGCACAGTTACCCTCACCACCTGTAGGGCACTGAGCAAGGCTTCTAGTGTGGGGTGGCAAGGACCTGGGATAGATTAACCTTCCAGTGCCTTTAGGTGCTGGGTGACTCACTGGATGTCGCTTGGGTTCACACACTTTGCTCTCTTTGGAGAAATAGAGACTCCGTCTGAGGACAATTCCAGGCCTGGCACCAGTAGGTCCCTGCTTGAATGCCTTAGGTTCAGGAAATATATGAAGAAATTAACCCCAGGGGTGGAAAGTCCAGTGATTTTCAAACTGGTAGGAAAGGCGCATCAGGGCCTACTCCAAGAAAAGGGCAGGGAAAAGGAGCATGACCCGCCCACCACCACCCTCGCCATCAGAGCAGCTTTATTTTCACATAGTACAATCAACCAATTGCTTGCTCCTTGATAGAGTTCACATTTACGTGGGCCTACTGTGTTCTGCACCATTCTAAGCACTTTTCTTGGCCTGACCCTTCACCCTCACACCCACTGTGCAAGGCAGGTGCTCATGCCGTCACCATCTAGCAGGAGGACGCTGACAACAGAGCCAGCATTCCAACCCAGCCAGCCTGAGTCCTGGGCTCCACTAAGCTACACGTGTTCTGTCGGGCTCAGCATGTCCGGAGGAAACCCCGCCCTGGCTGCTGGTGCCCTGGATGTGAAATTTTGAATGTAAATTGTCTAGAGAGGGGTTCCAAAGGCCACAGGCTTATCTCAGCCCCCTGACCACTGCTCTAGTGTCTTATCTTCAGGAGACCGGGTCTTGGCACCAGCAGCACCTGCTTATCTCTAGGTTGGTGGGCCCCAAGCAAGCTCACCCTGTTCCCATCAGCCTCTGGGGCAAGGTACTCCCTCCCAGCATCCCCAACTCCTCACTTAACTGCTCCAAGCCCTACCCCCTCCCAAGCAGATCTAGTCCTGTTACCTCCCATGATCCCCCTCAGAGGATCTTAAACCCTTAGCTTGCCATCCAGGTTCCTGCTGTCACAGTAGCTGGCTGGTCTGGTCTTAACTGCCCATCTCCACTTGGGCCCTGGCTCCTCTCCTCGGACTTTTCTCTGTCCTTCGACGGACGCTTTTCCCTGCCTTGAACACTCATCCTTCTCTTTTCCGTCCCCACTTCCTAACTTTCCTCCTCCTGGAACACTTTATTCCAGGCTCTGCAAAAATAACTCCTGTGATGCCTTCCCTGAGTGCCCCTGAAAATTATTCACACCAAGTCTTAGTGATTCCATTTTCATTTTAAAGGTAACTCTGCTCTAGCCTTTGTTACTATCTTAGAATGTTACGTATACCATCCATTCTTCACACAAACCCATGTTCCCTGCTAGACAGTGAGGTCCTCAGAAATAGAAACTATACCTTAATTGCCTCTGAGTGACCGTTGCTGACACAGTCCTGATCCACAGTCAGTAAATACTGCTGAATTTTAAAAATTTTATAATGATTGCTGATCTACTGTTGAATCTTTAGCCACCAGATATGACCATGAACTTTTTGCTTTGTCAGACACCTTTCTCAGGAAGTAGGCATACCCAACGATCATAAAAAGGCCCTCTTCCCACTGAATGTCATCTAAGTGATGCTGAAATTGCCTGTTAGCTAAGAATTTTAAGGTAAGTATAGATCCTCTTTCCTAACCCAAGTGAAAGGTTTTGTATCTGAGAAAGTACTGAGCTGTAATATTTGATGCTGTTTATTTAAGTAGAGTCAGGCAGAAGGGGGCAATGAGATTTATCAAAAAAATGATTTCTGGTAGAGAAAAGTCAGTGTCTGGCTCACACCAGAATGTCAGTAGAGTAACTTAAAACAGTTGACAACTTGCTTTGGAAGCAGAATAAACTGAATTGCCAGACTCCTTATTAAATACACCAGCCCTGTAGTGAAGGAAAGTGATGAATATTTTTTTGTTGTTAACTTCTGCTAAGAAGCTTGTTCTAGAAGAGGGCATATTTTCAGTGAATTTTGGCGCAGTCTAAAACAGATGGTTACATGTTATTTGGTGCTTCATCTAATACTAAAACTTGCGGCAATTGATTAAGGACCAAAAGTTGCTTTTCTACAACACTCAAAACATGATTGTAGCATTCTGAGCTTTAAGTATTCTTAATAATAGCAGTAGGATGTTGCAGTTGGGAAACACAGGATCTGGACTACACACCTGGGCAGGTTATAGGCAATAAAGGCAGTTTGTTTTGTGTGAATCAACTCTGAGAGAGCATGGCATGAGGCTCTTCTGACCATCTGAAAGTAGAAAGGGCAGCAGTGAGCTTGTGACTCACACAGGAGTTCTGTCTAAAAGGTGCTAAGCAGTTCTGCTAGAAACTGTTTCAGAAGCATCTCAGGGCAAATCTTCTCAATCTTTTCAAGTAGAAGGATTTTTTTTTAACTTTTACTTTATTCCTTTTTTCGGCTGTGCCATGTGGCATACTAGATCCTAGTTCCCCAACCAGGGATGGAATCTGTGACCCTTCCAGTGGAAGTGCAGAATCCTAACCACCAGACCACCAGGGAATTCCCAAGATCTTTTTTTTAATATTAGAAAGATTTGCAGAGCCCCCTCCCACCATGACAATCGTTTATCAAGAAAAATTCAAAATTGCAAAACACTATTATGAATTTTATTGTATGTAAATGTATTTACATTTATTCTTTGTAAAGTGTGTGTAATTGAAAAGTATTAATGCAAACATGGGATATCTCAAAAGTAGCTTTATATCCTTCCAGGGTCTATTCTTTGGTTTATTCATTTGCTCATTTATTTACCAAGTATTTATCAACCACCAGCTCTGGCCCTAGACTGAGCCTCCAGATGGTGATTCCTTGCCTTCAGTTCAGTTCAGTTCAGTCACTCAGTCATGTCCGACTCTTTGCAAACCCATGGACTGCAGCATGCCAGGCCTCCCTGTCCATCACCAACTCTCAGAGTTTATCCAAACTCATGTCCATTGAGTCAGTGATGCCATCCAACCATCCTATCCTCTGTCGTCCCCTCTCCCACCTTCAATCTTTCCCAGCATCAGGGTCTTTTCAAATGAGTCAGTTCTTTGCATCAGGTGGCCAAAGTATTGGAGTTTCAGCTTCAGCATCAGTCCTTCCAGTGAATATTCAGGACTGATTTCCCTGCCTTCAGAGATTGTGAAAAACACTCTGGGAGATGAGGAAATGGACATTTCAGGATAGGTCCTTTGCTGTCTGTGTCATTAGAATTGGTTAAATCTTAATGAATCCAGGCCAGTAAATAAGATTTTACCATCAATTTCAAGAGAATACTTCTCAAACAAACCTAGCTGTGGATGTGGTCAAAGCCACTGACCTTAATTCATCTGTAAGACAAGACCCAAGTTACAGCCATTTCCTGTAATAGCTACCCTCAAAATCAGTTGCTTCTCTGGGTTTTCTGGGTTTTAACTCATCTCTCTCATCCTGAGGGTAAAGAGGGCAAACCTTCCTCATCAGTGATTCCTGTTTCTGCCTCCCAGGATTTTCCCATTCCCCACTTTTGAACAGAGTCCTTTTCTCCTAGTTTGTCTGCCACCGTTCAGGACACTGAATTCACAAGGATAACATGGACACTATAGAATAAATCATATCACAGGTTCCCAAAAAGCACACTCTAGTGAGAAGAGTCATGCTTAAAAAATAAACCAACACTATGTGTTGTTCTGGATGCTGGGGATATAGCAATAAACAAAACAAAATTATTGCGGCCCTCCTGGAGTTCACATTCTAGAGGCAGGTAAGACTAGTACCTCTCGAAGTACCACAAACTCCACACGGGAACAGGATGCCAAGGGACATGCACGAAGCCTTCCTAGTGCCATTAGCATCTGAGCAGGGCCTGAAAGGATGGGTGGAATTCTGGCATGCAGATCCATGAATAAGAGTGAAGAAGAGGCCAACTTACCCAGAGTGAAAATATAAAGAATGGCAGAGGGGGGAAGTGAGAAAGGAGCTGTGGCAATACAGTAGGAAAGGTAGGTTTGGGGGGCCAAGTTGTTACTATGGTGATGGATGTCAACCATCCAGCATTTACTGTATGCCAGGCTCTGCGCTACATTCTTTACGTGCGATACCTCTTTAGATCTTTACTACAACCTGGCTTCAAAGGTAAGGGGAAACCAAGGCTCAGAGAGGTTAAATAAGTGGCAGAGCCAGAACTCTGAACTAGGTCCTCTGACTCTGGAACCCAAGCTCGCAGCAGTTACACCATATTGGTACTCAAGGTCATGAAGGACCACGGATCCTAGGCTGAGGATCTGATTTCATAGACAATGATCAGAGCTGTTAGGAAAATGAACCCAATGGAATGATATGACCCAGGACGTGGTATTTGTGCTGCATTCCCTATGTGGGTTGAGTGACAAATAATAGGTTTGCCAGTGTGGCCTCCTGGGTGTATAGCAGGTATCTGGTGGGAGGAGCCAACATGAGCCCAGGTAGGTCAGGTTCAAAGTCAGTGATACAATGGGGCAGGCTGGACTCCTAGCAGCCTACTGAGGGGCTGTTGTTAACCAAGGTAGGGTCATCTGAGAATGAGAATTGCAGAGGCTCCCTCTACACTTGCTTTTCTTCCATGGGATTTTGGCCCTTGGCACTGAGCATGCACCCTCCTGCCTTGTGTGCCAGTGAAATTCCAATTAGCAATTCCTTCAATGTAATTCAACAATTGCTCCACCAACATCCTCATGAATGGGCAACACCTTCTTCCTTACATGAAGGTCACGAGGGGAAGGATAGTTGGCAGGGAGTCTCAAGAACTCCACCCACACATATACTCAATTAAGTTCAATTCTTTGAAAGGACTTCTGTGGCAGTCCAGTGATTGGGACTTGGTGCTTTCATTGGCGTGGCCCTAGGTTCAGTGGCTGGTCAGGGAACGAAGATCCTATAAGCCAAGCAGTACAGCACCAAAAAAAAAAAAAAAGTCCCATTTGTTTAAGGTTTGGAAGGTAACTGTCCCCACCATCGTCCTCCTCGTCTCTCACCTCGATGACTGCGCCAGCCCGCTGTCCCCACTCCACTCCCTACACACACCCATCAACCTCACTGTTCCCTCAGGTGACCACACTGCTCTGAAACACCCCCGGGGGTCCCCGATTCCTACCACAGTTGGTGCATCCTCTCCAGACCGTAGGCTTCGTCTCCGTTTCTGGTTTGTTTTCACTGTTTCTCCTGCCTATTTTACTCTCAGGCCAAATCCCACGTTCCCTTGAAATTGCTCTCAGCTTCCCTATGACCATGAGGATTACTGAGACTCCCTCTGCCACCAATTCCATTATGTCCTCTCCTTTTGACAGAATCCTGCCCATTACTCCTGCCCCAAACAAAGCCCACTTCTGATGCCACCCCCCTGGTCTTCCTTGGTGGTCCAGTGACTAAGACCCTGCGCTCCCAATGCAGGGGGTCTGGGTTAGATCCCTGGTCAGGGAACTAGATCCCACATGACACGACTGAGAGTTTACATGCTGCAGTTAAAGATCCCGCAGGCTGCAACTAATTAAGACCAGGCACAAACAAGTAAAAAACAAAATAAATGCAAATATAATGCCACCTCCTCCAAGAAGCTTTCATTTTTTCCATCTCAGTATCATCTGTTCTTCCTTGCTGCTGCTAAGTTGCTTCAGTCATGTCCGACTCTGTGTGACCCCATAGATGGCAGCCCACCAGGCTCCCCCATTCCTGGGATTCTCCAGGCAAGAACACTGGAGTGAGTTGCCATTTCCTTCTCCAATGCATGAAAGTGAAGAGTGAACGTGAAGTCGCTCAGTTGTGTCCGGCTCTTAGCGACCCCATGGACTGCAGCCCACCAGGCTCCTCTGTCCATGGGATTTGCCCCCAAAAAACTTACAAGGTGTCACCCCTGCAGACATCATTTGTATGCACATTGCTAAGCTCTGTGAGGCCCAGAAGGTTGTAGAGACCTGCTTGTGTTTGTTCATTACATGTCTGTGTGACAGCAGAGGGCCTGGCACCCAACCAGTTCGTTCAGTTGAAGTCAGAGCCACCTCCTACAGTCTTTAGCAAGTCTTGAGTGTCAGTAGCAAGATGAGAGACTGGAGACTCTGGAATATTCACTTGAGGTAGATACCAAATACCAAATGAGAATGTATGAAACTGTAAATACTGGTTGAATTTCCTCTTGTAAATTCAGTCATCTTGAAAGTGAAAGTGAAAGTGAAGTCGCTCAGTCGTGTCCAACTCTTTGCGATCCCATGGATGGTAGCCTACCAGGCTCCTCCATCCATGGGATTTTCCAGGCAAGAGTACTGGAGTGGGCTGCCATTTCCTTCTCCAGGGGATCTTCCCAACCCAGGGATCGAACCCGGGTCTCCTGCATTGCAGACAGACGCTTTACCGTCTGAGCCACTAGGGAAACTTACAATCAGTCATCTTACAAGGCAGATTTTTTTTATTATACAATCAGCCACCCCAAGCCAGGAACTGCCTCAGAAGTCACTGGCAATTGAAGGTTGGCTTGGCCACATTCAAGTTGCTCCCTTCTTGGTGCCTGTGATGTGCCGATTCACTGAGGGGACCCTGCTGACCTCCAGCACCCATGAGCAGCTATCACAGCTTAGTGCCCAGGACAGGAACTGAGCAGCCCAGGAACCATGGTCACACCTGCAGCCAAGCTGCTTCTGCTCCTTGGGGGGTCTCTCAACCCTCTTTACAAATGGAGGCCAATGGTAATTCAGCTGTATTCTCTTTTTGAATTTAGGTAAATGACTAGCTTATCTGACTTTAAGCAAAGTCTCTTCCTTGTTGTATGAGTCACCAACTGCTCCTTTCAAAAGTCCAGACCCCAAAGAATCATCCTGCCTTGGGCAACATGAAAGTCAGCTTATTGTTCTGCAGAATGCCTGGGAGGCAGCTTGTCCGGGGATCAGAGTGGCACTTGGGGGAAATTCTTCAAGATGGCAGGGCAGCCTCAGACTCTGTGGTTGGAAGCCCCTCCCCACAAAGGATCCTTATCTGCTCCAGGGGAAAGTGTTACATGTCTTAAAGATCTTTTCCAGACAACAGCTATACTTTCTAGCAGCTGCTGACCCCTGGCCTCCATCAGAACTCATGATGACACAGAACTTAACAGAGAGTGATGGAGGAAGACAGCCTGGGTGAGGGGTTCTCTCCTGTTCACTAGGAAAGGAGAATTTCCTCTTGGTAGAGTTTAATGACCCCAGTGTTCACAAGAAAGCTGGTCGGGGTGTGCTAGTCTTTTCACTGCTCTGTGAGTGAGTTTAAACTTAAATTTACCCCAAGGCTTTGCATTATCATTGTGCGGTTCAGTCCTGGACCTCAGGATTTCCTGCTGGCCATGTGCACTTTTTATTTTTTATTGGTAACTAAAGTATGGTCAAGCATAAAATAAAAGCACAAATCATAA
The DNA here is from genome assembly GCF_032452875.1 of Bos javanicus. Taxonomy (NCBI): domain Eukaryota; kingdom Metazoa; phylum Chordata; class Mammalia; order Artiodactyla; family Bovidae; genus Bos; species Bos javanicus. The sequence continues at coordinate 97,366,191 of NC_083878.1, forward strand.
ATATACAACTCAGTGAATTTTCACAAAATGAATGTACCCATGTCATCAAAAAACATGAGGCTGAAAACTCCCCTCCTTCCCTTCCCTGGTGGCCCAGTGGGTCACTCCAAGCTCCCAATACAGGGGGTCTGGGTTCAATTCCTGGTCAGGAAGCTAGATCCCACGTGCTGCAACTAAAGATCGCATGCTACAGTGAAGACTGAGAGTCCCACGTGCCACAGCTAAGACCCGGCACAGCCAAAATAAATACATAGATAAATAAATGTGGTTTAAAAAAAAAAAAAAAGCTCCCTCATTCCTCTTCCCACTTCCTGACTAGTAGCACTGTAGATTAATTTTGCCTGTCTTTGAACTTTATATGAATGGGTCGTATATCGGTCACACTCTTGTGACTAGCTTCTTTGGCTCAACATTATGTTTCTGAGCTTTATCCACTTGTGTATGATCGTAGTTCCCCATATTCATTTCTTTATTCATCTGTTCTGTAAATGGGATGGTCTCCAAAACTGCAACTCAAACTGCATCAAAGTGCCATTCCCTCCAGCACCCCATTTCAGCTGTGAGCTAGATTGTCATACAGAATCCTCTCCTCCTAGAAACAAGCAAATGATGGGTATATGGAGGGACTCCTGGGCCAACAGTATAGTTTCAATTTGACTGAGCAAAGAAAGGGCCATGTTTACATTTTTTCCTCCAGTTCTCAGTTCTTGGGTCTCCTGAGAGGGCTAAAGTCAGGCTGTCTTTGGAATGTGCTTTAGAATTCAAGAGGGCCTTTCTGCTGAGGGCATTTAACTGGGAGAGGATCTAGAGGCTGAAGTTATCAGTAACCCTTAAAGAAGATGCGCTCTGCACAATTCATTGAAAGAATGGCTGTCTAATGGGTGGGTTTTTGGAACACATTGTTGGTACAAGATGGTCGATGTATTGAAGGAAAAAGGTTTTCTGAGACTATGGATTCTCCCACTGGGAGAGGGAGCTGCATCAGCTACACACTTCACCTAGCACCTGGAGCTTGCTGTTGCTCACTTCTTAGAGGTAAGCTCTGCCTGTCTCTCAGCTCTGTGGACAGGCAGGGTGAGCAGCACTTTTGAGAGGAGGCTGAAGTGAGGACCAAAGAGGGCTGGCATGGTAGGGGATGATCGCTGGGCGCTGCCAATCTGTATTCCTCATCCTGAACCATCTCATCCTTGTGGGAGCTAGCTAGAGCCTGACCTCTTGATCCTTCCTTTGTTCCTTGGTTTTAAAACATTTATTGAGCTTGGTGCTAGGCGCAGGGATCACAGTGGGAAACAAGACAGTGTCCTTGCTCTCAAGTCACAGGAAGTCCCTGACAACAGGAAATGCTGGTAACTTCTAAGAACTGTGTGAGAGCCAGACAAGGTCCTTGTCGTTAAGCTGCTTATGACTGGCGAATCAGCAGATACCCAGGGTTCAGTGTGTGATAGCTTCCAGGTAGCCAGACACGATAGAGAAGCCTCAGCAGGAAAATAAGACTTTTTCCTTACAGACTTCACCGTGGACATAGGAGCTTCTGGCTCTTGCTTGTTTATCACTCATGAGGCACTTTGCGAAGTACATTACAATCTTTATCTCACTGTACTGCTCCCCACCACCCTTTCAGATCAGAACACTTATCTCCATTTCACAGATGGGGAAACAAGTTCAGAGAGGTTAAGCATCTTAACTTTGTTCAGTGAGCCTTTTTTTTTTTAATGAGCTACTCATCACCCAATAAATTTGTCTCTATTCTTAACTTTCTATGTCCCTGGTTTCTGCAGTGAGCTTTCTTTTTTTTTGGCCTTGAGGCATGTGAAATCTTAGTTCTCCAACTAGAGATCAGCTTGAGTCTTAATCACGAGACCACCAGGGAAGGCTTTGTTCAGTGAGTTTTGACCATAGAAACTGTGTTCTTAATTTATCACTTGACCAGAAGTTGAGCCACCCCTAACAAGCCTTCAGGCCCCAAATTTCTGCCAAGGAATCCAAACAGATGAGCATGTCCAATTTGGTCAAACTCAGGCAGCTCAAGGAAAAAGAAATGAGAAGCTCATTAAAGGAAGAGTAGAATGGGTAGAGGTTACTCGCTTATCTACACATCTTGTGAACATGGGGAGCGGGTTAAAAAATAGGCATTGTTACAGTGTAAACTGTAACTGTCAGCTGGGCCAGGCTTCCATGCTGGGAGATAACAAAGGGGCTTTGATTCTCATCTGGCAGAGATCCTCTCCCCAGAGGAGGACCCCGGACAAACTAGCCCACTGACTAGTTTGGCCGCGAGTGCATTCAAAATAAAGAAAGGTCTAAGATAACCCCCATCTTCTTGAGTCTTGACTGACAAGGAAGGCATCATCCCCTTTGAACAGGGACTGTTCTTCGGGCGATGACTGTGGGAGGGAGGGAGCTGATCAGTGGGAAAGTCTTTCTCATTAAATGGCCAGAGGCAAAGATTCCGTGGAGCTAAACTCGGTGATGAAAGGGGAGCCGAGAATGACAGAATGTCAGGGGTTGGGGGAGGACAGGGGAGATGCAGAGGAGGCCGGGAAGGGATGCAGAAAATGAAGCCAGGGCGCACCCCCACTCTGCGCTGCCCCCTGCCTTGCTGCCATTAGCTCAGTCCCTCCTGCATGAACAACTCCGGCTGATTCGGCACCCACTAAATGCAAGCCTCTGAAAACCACTTTGCATCTACTGTCTCATGAGATTCCCCTAACAACCATCTGGGACAGGTGCACTATGACCATGCCCATCTTACAGATGAGAAAACTGAGGTTCAGAGAGTGATTAACTGGCCCAGGTCTCATGGTCTATACTACGGGATCCACTCTTAGATGGTGAAAAGGGGCAAGTGTCTAGTAATAGTGGATGCTCTGAATCTGAAAGCAAAGCCAGGCCAGGGACAGTGGGCAGGGCTACAGAGATGAGACCAGGGGACAGAGTAGACACAGGAGCTGCTGAGGAGCAGATCCTCAAGGAGCGCAGCAAAAGAAAATTGACCAGAGCAGGGCAGGTACAACAGGCAAACCCCAGCTCAGGGTCAGCAGGGGGAAAAGATTCAGGTCAGGAAGGCAGGTAGAGATGCCATTAGCCCCTGCTCACCCAACAGCTGTGAGGATCCTCTGGTTTGATACAGAAGTCAGGCAAGAATTTCGAACTTGTATGAAGCTCTGTCATCGAGCCCTTTTTACCACCTAACATGCTATATATAACTTTCTCTTTTCCTGAAAGCACGTATGTTCCTGAAGGGCAGGGATTTTTTTTCCCCCCTGTCCACTGCTACATCCCCAGGGCCTAGAGCAATGCTGGCACTTAATTAGCACTCAAAAAGTACTTGTTGAATGAATAAATAGATATACAACAGTTATTCTTGTATATCTCCCAGGCACTGTGAACCTCCACAGCCCCGCTGATCTGGCCTGAGTATGGTGAATTCACCTCCTCCTAATAATTCCCCTCTTCCTATTAGGGTTCCATCCCAGTCACTGATTTCTGCAGTGTGAACAAGCAGGGCAAGAATGCATGGGACTCTAGGAAGCAGGATTAACACCCAGATGCTGAGTCCCTTGTTTGTGCTGCTACTGCTACTGCTAAGTCACTTCAGTCGTGTCTGACTCTGTGCAACCCCATAGACGGCAGCCCACAGGCTCCCCCGTCCCTGGGATTCTCCAGGCAAGAACACTGGAGTGGGTTGCCATTTGGTGGCAGTTAACAGATGTATTTGTTGTTGTTTAGTTGCTAAGTTATGTCCGATTCTTTGTGACCCCCTGGACTGTAGTCCACCAGGCTCCTCTGTCCATGGGATTTCCCAGGCAAGAATATTGGAGTGGGTTGCCATTTCCTTCACCAGGGGAATCTTCCTGACCCAGGGATCAAACCCAGATCTCCTGTACTGGCAGGAGGATTCTTTACCACTGAGCCACCAGGGAAGCCTCTTAACAGATGTATACATTGACCAAAACTCAATTTATCTCATTAACATGGACTCTCTTCTTTGCTCTGCAGTGCCTAGAACCATCCCAGGGAGTTGATTCCCAAAGGGCTCCCCTCCATTCTGACTCTGTTTTAAGAAGGGAAAAAGAGAGATTAAAGAGACACCGTGTCTCCAAATCCTCATATTTGAAATCTTTAGTGAAGCCATCAAACAATCAGATGCCCTGGCTTTTATTTTTAAACAGCTTTCAACTCTAGAAAGTGCCAAACTCATGTCTAAGGTCAGGGGAACTATTTTTTCTGGGGAATTTTACTGAGGGGAAAAGGTTCCATCTCCCCGTGCATCCTTTTTTAAAGAGTCTTGGTCATCAAAGTCATCCTGCAAAGCCCTCTGACTTCTGAGGGAAGGGGAGCAAAGCTTCTGGTCTAGAGTTTGATGGACAGGATGTGGGCTTTACATTAAACACATGTGGCCGCAAGAATGCTCTTCACATGCAGCTTGCTCACTTCATTGAAATCCAAGGCATGCCTGGTGGGTTTGAGCCTGGTTTAGAGCACTTAGAGCTCAGTCACCTTTTGAAACCAGCATACATCTTTACAGATGTCTTCATTTTACCAAGTTTAATCAGACATCTGCCTGTGAGAAAATGTGATGTGAGTTGCCTCAGTCCACCTCAAGACATAGCTTTCAAGAAATGCCACTGATTCTGAAATATACTCTGGATCTACTGACTGAGTTTGAGGCAAGAAACCCAACCAGATTAAATATACTTATTGATTGTAAGGTATCTTCTGATTGCAGGAATGTCTAAATGTAAACAAGAGTGTTTATTAAAAGAGGAAATTCAGGAATGTTAGGCCCCATTGTCCTATGAAAAAGTAAAAAAAGAAAAAGGTTAAGTAATTCACCCAAAGCAACTTCTTGACTTCTTTCCTGCTCTTGACCAAAGTCTCCTCCATTCTCTTGATCAGAAGTCAACACTGCCAACCACAGTTTGCATGAGTGTGAGTGTGCATGAGCCATTAATAGCAAAGTATGAAACTTTGCTATTAATGGCTTTGATGAAAACTGGGAGATAAATGCACAGGGCCAACAAGTGGTGTGGATCTGTGTAACTTCTCCTGGAGGGTAGCCACCCTTTTTGATGAGGTAGATGTGTTCTCTGCAGGAACTGGGGTGGGTTTCCTGAAAACCTTATTTTTCAAATGAGAACTCCCTACAAATGTGGAAGAACTTTCTCTTCTCACCTGTTCTCCCTGTGGATCAAGGGATGGTACAAGATGAGCTGTTCAGCACCATTCACACTGACAGGGTGTTAACCCAGTCCAAGCTCGCTCTGCTCACCACATGACAGGTCAATGGATCAGAGGGATCAAAGAAGAGGTATTGAAGCAAGGAATTCGACTTTATTCAGAGAGCTGACTGATCAAGACGACAGACTAATGTCTTAAAATAACCATTGTTGTGGTCTGTGCTTGGGTTGGAAAAGAATTTCCAGACAAGAGGCAGAATGAGAGGAGAATAAAATTTATTAGAGGGGGAGAGGCTATTAGAACAATGGGCCCACTCAAGGGAGAGATGACCCCTTTAGTGGGCTAACTGCCAATTTTTATAGCCTCAAGATGGAGAAAATTCCTAGTGGAATGGTGGCATTAGGTGATTGGTTAGGATGATACAGGATGGGTAATAGGGTGAGTATTTTACCTAATATGGATTCAATGAACATGAGTTTGAGCAAACTCCAGGAGATAGTGAAGGACAGGGAAGCCTGGCAGGCTGCAGGACATGGGGTTGCAAAGAGTTGGACACGATTGAGCAACTGAACAACAATATGGCATCAGGGAACTGGCTGGTTTAGATCTGGAGGCTCATGGCAACAGTTGCTGTGGGGCTTGGTCAGTTCCAGAGTTTCTTGTTCTGTGGCCTTGGTATAGGGTTCCACTACCATCTTATCGGGGGTCTGGCTGCCAGGTTCTTTTATGGGTCAGAGATGGGGTGATGTGAAGAAACAAAGTCAAAAGGATGTTAATCTTGCAAATAGCTTCTAAAATGGCAAGCCTCAGGCAGGGGATATGTTAATGTCTTCCTTCCTGCCATCTACAGATGTACAGGGTTCCGAACAAAGGCATTTTTAACAGTCAGGTAGAGGGGCAGGATTCTCTGAGGTAGGCCATTATGATTACACTAATAAAAGCAATGAAGAGCAAATCAAAGAAACAATTCCAACACAGAGTCAGAATTGACTTCTCCCTGCAACAGGGGGACTTGGCCATGATACAGGGAAAAGGGGAAGAGAAACAGGTTCATTCTCTCAGTTCCTCCTCTCACTTACTCATGCTTTGTTCCCCTCAGTAAGTCTTCACTGCTGCTCATTTAGTGCCAGCTTCTCTGCAGGGAGCAGAGGAAATGGATCAACTAAAAACAGCTCATACCCTCAGAAAACAGGAGCAAAAACTGGTAACTGCTTGTTATCTATTAATTCAACAAATAATTATTGAGTACTAAGCACTGGGGAAAGAGCAGGAAAGAAGTCAAACACAGTCTCATCCTCATGGAGTTTACAGGCTTGTGGTGAGGGACACAGATATTACTCATCATTGTACACATCATTAATTAATTGTCATCGTGGCTACTACACAGGAGAAGTAGAGAGTGCCAGGGGAGTATGTTACAAGAGGTGGTGTTGGGAGAGTCAGCAGGAAAAGGAGAGAGAAGATGAGGAAGAAAGAGACAGGAAGGAAGGACTCCAGAGGCATTCCCCGGACCCAGTGGGCGTCATGACGCACAGCTCAGGTTGGGCCCACCCAGAGACTGGACAGGGGAGACAGGAGGAGGGGAGAGAGCAAGCCCTCTCTCTAGGAAGTGAGAAAAGGCTCATGGAAATGGGTGGAGTCTTGAAGTCAACCTTTCTCCCTTGCTTTCTTGCTCACCAAGAATAATAATTGAGGGTGCCATGTTGGAAGCACTCTATGATCATATTTACCACTGAGGTCACTGTCATCACTCTCTATACAGATGAAGAGGCCAGAGCTCAGCACGGTGCCTGGCACCCCCTCAGATCACGGTGCCCTATGTGGCTGAGTGAGGACCAGGACCGGATCCGCCTCACTGCTCAGCCACAGCGCTCTGCTGCCCGCTCTTGGCTGTGGGAGGGGAGACTACAGCTGAATCACCATTTAACAGATGAAGGAGAGAGGCTCCTGTCACACAGGCAGTGAGGACCAGAGGAGTCTCCCAGGAGTGGCCTTCCCGGATTGGGTGGAACACCCACTCTACCCTGGAAGGTCTGCTGCCTGCAACCCTGACCCTCCAGAATGCTCTAGAAGTCAGTGGACACCTTGGGACTGTTTGGAGATGTGGACGCCCCCTGCTGGCCCAGAACGATTCAGGTGGTGAGACAGGTGGAAGGGGCACACCAGTGGGTCCTGGTGATGGAAGCAAGAGTGAGAAAATTCTAAAGAATTCATCTAATTTTGTTGTTGTTTAAAGGATATTCATGACTTATGTCGGAGAAGGCAATGGCACCCCACTCCAGTACTCTTGCCTGGAAAATCCCATGGATGGAGGAGCCTGGTAGGCTGCAGTCCATGGGGTTGCTAAGAGTCGGACACGACTGAGCGACTTCACTTTCACTTTTCAATTTTCATGCATTGGAGAAGGAAATGGCAACCCACTCCAGTGTTCTTGCCTTGAGAATCCCAGGGACGGGGGAGCCTGGTGGGCTGCTGTCTATGGGGTCACACAGAGTCGGACACAACTGAAGTGACTTAGCAGCAGCAGTAGCAGCATGACTTATGTCGTAGAAGGCAATGGCAATCCACTCCAGTATTCTTTCTTGGAAAATCCCATGGGCAGAAGAGCCTGGTAGGTTGCAGTCCATGGGGTCGAGAAGAGTCGGACACGACTAAGCAATTTCACTTTTCACTTTCATACCTTGGAGAAGGAAATGGCAACCCACTCCAGTGTTCTTGCCTGGAGAATCCCAGGGACTGCGGAGCCTGGTGGGCTGCCGTCTATGGGGTTGCACAGAGTCAGACACGACTGAAGCGACCTAGCAGCAGCAGCATGACTTATGTGTGTCCTGGAAAGACTCTGACAGGTAAAAACAGACAATAAGCTTTGCCAAACTCTGGGGATTTCAAAGTGGACCTGAGCTTTGGCAGAAAGGGTCCCGTTGTGGAGCTGGAAGGAGGAGAGGCTGGGATCAGAGAACCTGGCTAACTTGTCCAAGTGCTCAGGAACGGCACAGATGAAGAGTGGAGATTTGGGCCCTATTTGTCCAAAGGAGGAAGAGGAAAAAAGAGGGGGAGCAAAATGAACTTTTACAAACATTTTTACCTGATCTCAATTAACACATGATATGAAAGATATGTTTTAACTGTGTGGAAGTTAAAGGGAAGAAGGGAAGGCAAAACACCGATATTGCCTGGCACCAGGTGCCACTGTTGCATACCTTCATTACGGCAAAACCTTCCTTGACTGGATGAAATGTGAGTTTTATCATTTCATAAATATTGCTAGGGAGCCTGGGCAACTGTGAAAGAAGGCCCATACATCACCCTCTAGGCTCATTTCGGATTTCAAATAGGCAAAGTTAAGTCATTAAAAAATGCCACAAAGATTATAGGAAAACAGAAAACATGTACCCTAATTGTGAAATGATGATTTTTGAACTAAAATAAGTTAATAGAGACTATGACACATAATCAGGCAAATGACAAGGAAAAAAGCAGGGCACTGGAAAAAAGTATGAGTTGAGTGAATCAATGAGATGAGGGAATAAACATAAATCTATGAGGGAAATAGTGTCCAATGGACAGATGGCTAATAACTTTGACACTTGGCACAGAGGTTAAATACTAAGGAACATGTCAGTCTGTATAATCCTTTCTATATTACAGGTGAGAAGACCCCAATTTAACAAAAAGCAGTTAAAGTGATAAGCCCATAGCTGGTCTGTGGGGAAACAGGAACTCACTTATGTGGTGTGTGAATCCGCCCAGTGTTCCTGACGAAACGTGGGCTGACAGGATGATACCTTCCTATGCCTCTGGGCTCACAGACCTCACTTTGGGGGGCAAATCTCAAGGAAAATAGCTCAAGAAGAAACAGCAACTAGAGAGCAAGATTCTCTACCCAGGTGCCTGCAGTTAGGAACCGGTTACCTAAAATTCTGTTCAGAATAGTCCATTGCTACAAAAAGTTCCAGTTTGTGGTCAGAGGGACAAGGGAGATCATCCCAAGTAGACATTTGGCTGTGTGACTTTAGATTTGACACTTAACTTCTCTGAACTTCATTTAACGTCCCTCCTTAATAAACTGGGGATATCAACAGGTCACTACCTCCCTGGGTTGTGTATTAAAGGAGGTCACGTCTCGAAGTGTCTACACAGCGCCTAGCCGGGTGTTCAACAAGGGGTGGCCGTCTCCATTGGAAGGTGACTACTGGACGGGGCCTGGAGAGTTCTCGCCCAGAGGCAGGATCAGGGCGTCTAAGCTTTCTAACTTGAAGAGGAGCTGGTTTCTTTGACTCCTAGCTTTTTTTAATTACAAAGTCAGAAAAAGGAAAATAAACCTCTGCCACAACTTTGCAGGCGTCCACCAAAATGCAAAGGTCTTCAAAGGTGTTAAATTCACCTGAAACAGAAAAATGCTGAGCGAGGCTCCTACTCCCACCGGAGTATCAAGATTGGGCGCCCTCCAAAGATCTGGAAATGCACGTTTTTTGGAGACTTGGTCTAGGACAGGAGTTTCATATTCCCGAAAGTTCGGAATTTTCATCTCCTCTTTGAGGGAGACATCTGCCCAAGGTCCCAAGTTAAGTGACCCGGTCTGGCAGGGAGTAGTAACCACCGCACGGACGACCCATGCGCGGCCCGGGTGAGTGGAGGGCATCATAAGGGCTGTGGGAGCCGGGGTTCCGGAAGCGGAGGCTGGGCGCAAGTCCCCGGTGACGGTTGTGGGTCGAGGGTCCTGGCTGTCTCACCCATTCCGCTCCGGGAGCCCCGGGGCGCGCCCCGCGGAGCAGCCCTCCTCCAGCCAGCAGGGGGCGCTGAGGAGAAGGCGGGTGGGGAGGTCGCGGTCCGAGGAGCTGCCACTCCCCGGTACTCTCCCGGAGTCGGGACCGAGGCTGCAGCTCGCCCATTCGTCCGCAGCTAGGCTCCCGGAAGCGGCCCAGGCGGGATACGGGACCCGGAGTCCCGGAGAGAGGTCCCGACCGCGTCCGCAGCACCGCACTCCGCGCTTGCCCGGAAGCGCCGGCGCCGAGGGGGCGGGGCCGGGAAGCGCTTCCGGGGGCGGGGGGCGCGGGCTGGGGCGGCAGCCGGAGCGGCGGGGACGGGCCTGGCGCCGGCGGCGGCGGAGGGGGCGCCGCGGGAGGGCGATGTGAGCGCGGCGCTCTCGGCAGGTGAGGCGCGCCGGCGAGGGGGCAGCGGGCAGCGGGCGAGGCGCGGGCGTAGCCGGCGGGGTCGGAGGCAGTCCCGGGCCGCTGTCCGGCTCGCTCTGGGCGCGGCGGGGCTGGAGCCTCCGCGCCTGGTCAGTCCGGCGGGTGGGCGGGTGGCGCGGACTGGAGCCGAGGCCGGGCGGGGTCGGGAGGCCCCGGGCACCTGCTCCGGCCAGGCGCGCGCCCCCGACGGGCCAACCCTGCTTTGGCCCCCGGTGTCGGGAAGCTGCTTGCGGTGCTGAGGGTCGAACTCAGCCAGCTGCCCCGGACTCCCCCAGCCTCCGCCCTGGGCGTCTCGGGATCTCCTGCTTCCGGGCTCCTCGGCCCCGGGGGGCGCTCCCGCTTTGTACCGGGAGGCCGGATGGTTAAGTCCCCTGGACAGCCGTGCCGGGCCGTGGGGTCGGCCCTGCTGGTGGCTGCAACCGAGCCCCTGCCCCCATGCCACCCCTTTTCTCCAGGTAAACAGGCGACGGCGCGTCGTGCTTGGCCCTGGACGTCTCCATGGTCACTCTTGCCCTCGGAAGGTCCTGCCGTTACGGAGGGCTGGGCTGGCCTGGGGGGGTGTCTACAGTGTCCTTCTAAGCTAGGCGGCTTGTGCCTTGGGGCGTCGACAATCTGCGAGTCTCAGGCTTGAGGTTTCAGCAAGCCTCTTCCATGTTGGACCTCAGATTCCCACTTTGATCAGTGAGGGTATTTAGATGAGCTCTCTAGAGACGCTTCCAGTTCTGTCAGTCTATATATGTCTGAAATTGGAAGGGCTGTCCCTGGTTCAAGATACTGGGCAGTTTCACCGAAGAGTTTGCAGATCTGGACTTTTTAGCCACTTAATACACTTGGTTTCAGACAGTCTTTAAAATGAATCCAAGAAGCCTTTCTAAACCTTGCCTTATCGTAATTCATCCCTCGCTTTTGTTCCTGGCAGGAGTCAGTCACGTCCTGCAGAGTTTTTGCACGCACAAAATTTTTTGTTGTTTATATCTGCCCATTTTCCCTTTGTTCCCTAGTCAGGCCCTCTTTGCTTGACATCTGGATTATTGCAACAGCTTCTTAACCCGTCTCAGACTTCAGAAGTACCCCCACCTCCCCCACCCTTCCTTTATGCTAATGCCAAACTTAATGTTGGAAGTCAAAAAAAGAGTTGAGTGCTTGCTTATTAAATGTCAAGACGCTGTTCCATGTGGTGGGGTAAAGTCGTGGAGGCACACTTACAGTATCCAAGCAGCTTTACATTGGGTGCAAAGACTCTACCTGTGCAAAGGTGACTGATTTGATGAGAAAAGCCTGTGAGCTATAGAATTAAGAGGGAGGAGGGATGTAGGTCACTGTAGGCCAAATGGTCAGGGAAGGCTTAGTGAGAGTGGTGGTTTTGAGCTGGCTGTTAAAGGATGAGTAGGACTCAAGTAGGAAAAGAAGAGTCAGGTCCAGTGATCCTATGGAGTTAATGAATAGACCAGTCTCCTTGTGGAGAAGGGTGCATATAGGAAGGGATAAGAGGAAAAGATTGTCTGGGCTGGTTCCTGAAAGAACTTGAGCACTAGGCCAAAGTTGAAACCATTCTGAAGTCAGTGGTGAGAGGCCAGAGACTAGAGGTCATGATCATTTGCAGGAGGGGAAGGGAGAGGCTCAGGGCCAGGACATCAGCTAAAAGGCTATGGTATTTATACCACTTTCAAAGTCGTCTGCCTGCCACATTGTGTCCAGTCAGTGCCCACCCTGTCTTTTCAAGGCTCTCCTTGATTTGGCCCCTGGTCGCCTCCCTGGACCTTATTCACTGCTTCTCCTCCCTGTCTGTCGTCTGTCTCCTGCAGAAGCGAGTTTGTGACTGCCTCTAGGGCCTTGCTCCTCTAGTTCCCCCTTCTGAAGTACCGGCCTCCTTTTTCTTCTCTGTGTAAATTCTCCATTTCACTTCCTTCAAGCCCCTGCTGAAGATATACTTCCTCCAGAGGGTGTTCCCTGACAGCCCTACCCCCATCCATGCCTTTGTGGCACTCAGAATCTAAAGCACAGGACTCAGCACTTGTTCCTTGGTTATTGAACTTGCTCTTGTCCCAGTTGGAATGGGTGTTTTTGGAGGGCATTTTGTCTTAATACTTATCTAATATTGTAGCTGTACTTTTATAACAGGTATGTAAACACTTAATGGTTTTTGTTGGTAAATGACTTATAAACATTTTTTTGAATCCCCTCTTTTTAAGGGAGACTTTTATTATCAGTTTTCTCTGTCATATGTCATTGATGTCTAATGCTGCTATTTAAGGCAGGTGTTTTCAGCTTTCCTTCTTTGAGTGCAGATAACATAAAACAAATCTTTGAAACATTAAAATATTTGCTCTTGATTATGGGAAAAGAAAAAGTCATGTAATTCTTCAGTGGGAGGTTGTGGAGAAAGAACATGAGCTTGGGCATCAGGTCTGGATTTGAATCCCAGCAGGGCTCCTTACTAGCCATGTGAGCTTGGACCATTTATATAATGTCTTTGACTCTCTTGTTTTCTCGTTTGTAGTGTGGGGATAATAAAAGCCATTTCCTAAGGTTCTGTGGATTTTGAAATGAAGAAAAAAAGTATGTGAAGGAGGTGGCAAAGTTTATAGCACTTGGTAACCGCTTAGTAAGTTCTCATCATCATCATTATTGTGAGGTGTAAATGTGTCAAGGTGGGGACATGCCAGGTTGCTGACCTTCAGTGTGTCTACTGAGCTCTGGGTTTCTGCATGTCTCTGGATCCTCATTCTACCTTCCAGCTGAAGTAGTTGTCAGAAATGTCGGTATCACGAATCTGGAATGCGTCATTATGTTTTATTCCCATTAATTTCCATCTTTCTCAAGTGTGAATTCTGCTTCATGTTTTTCAGACTTCTTGATTGTGTCCATTTAATGTTTTGTAGCTGACAAACTGCTGAATTTAGCTTAGTGAAGCTCAACTGATGTCAGTTTAATTTCTAATGGTTATTTTCTGGTTGTATTCATGGCATGGAAAACCTCATGGAAGAAAGCAATTCAAGGTGAGCTTTTCTAATCCTTTCAGCATAAGAGGTTCGGATTTAATCTATTTCCCAAGTCCAGTGCCCCTTGACATGCCAGCAGCGTGCAGATAAGATGCAACTCTTTGACTTCATTGGGGTCTTTGCCCCAGGAAGGCATATTTATTCGTTTTTCTTTTCTACTTTTATTTATTTGGCTGCATCGGGTCTTAATTGTGGCATGGGGATCTTCGTTGTGGAGCTCGGGCTTCTCTCTAGTTGTGACGAGGGCTCTAGAGCTCAGGCTCGGTATTGGCCATGTTTGGGCTTAGTTGCCTTGCGGCATGTGGGATTTTCCTGGACCAGGGATTGAACCCACGTCCACTGCATTTCAAGGCGTATTCTTAACCACTGGACCACCAGGGACGTTCCTTATTTATTCCTTTAACTGAAACTAATGTTTCTATTTCATGATAGGATTTTAAACATCTAATTGCCCGCTTCATAGAAGTAAAAATAATGGACTTTATGCAGAGAAATGGCTGCCAAGTACAAGAAATTGTAACCCCTTAATTATTACTGTGTTGGTGTAATGGTGTAATGATACAGCCTTAAGTGAGAATTTTTTTTTTTCCACTCATAGGTGATCAGTAAGGCTCTAGCTCCAATAAAACCCCTAATTCTCACCACTGTGCCTGGATTAAAGTTTTCCTGTTATAGGAGAGAAGAATCCTGGTTTTGGAGACAGTCAAATCTAGGTTCAAATCCTGGCTTAGCCATTAGTGAGTTGGGATGAATTGGGAGAGGGTCTTAGTTTCTCTGAGTGTTTTTCCATCTGTAGAATGGGTGCAGCTGCAGAGTCTGTTTCATGGAGTTGTCATGAAGATTCGGTGAGCGGGTAGAGAGCTTACTTAGCGTACAGTACACAGGTGGAGCTCAGTGACTGTTATTGCCAGGCAGGTTACAGAGTGCATTCCTACCTTGCTTGGAAAGCTCAGAAGAAGCTTCTGATGTTTTGTACTGACTGAAAGACAATCCCCACTGTCAAAGCACACTGAGCTCTCAGAATTAGTGTAGCTGAGCAGACTTGGAGAATGTTAGCGCCTTGGTAGGAAATCTCACAGTTTGGATAAAAATGTTCTTTCAGGCTCACATGAATTAATGCAGTAAGAACTCTAGACTTGTTTTCTTTTAAATTAGGATGAGTGCTTCATGAATATCCATCACGGAATGCCATTTTATTTATTTTTTTTTTCCTTGCGTTGGGTTTCAGTAGCACCACAATGTTTCAGGCAGGCCTGGTGTTTTCCGGCTGCTACTTTCTGAAGGATTAGATTGTAATTCATGACAGCTCAATTTTAGTTTTGACCTAGACCCAGGCAGAAATACCTAGGAAAGTTATTTTTATAGTGTTGTTACTGCTGTTTCCATGCCTGTTGTCCCCAGTGCTCCCATCTGCAGTCTTTTTAATGACTTTTTGTTTAAGAATGAAAACTAGGGATCTTCAGGGTCTTCAGTGCCTGATGAAGTCTAGCTTGAGTTGTGTCTCCAGTATCAGCAAGTGACTGAAGCCAGCAGGTGCGAATCTGGGTTTGGAATCATGAGCATCTTGATGCAGAATAATGGTACCTCCTGGTGCCTTAAACAACTTCCAAATTTGTAACCTTGCTTTCCTTTCTTGGAAGTGTCACTGGGTATTTTTAAATGAAGTGGAGCAAATGAGAGTGTTTATGGGTTAGATGGGAGTGAACTACCTTGCTAGATTTTTCCTGCTGGTGAGACGATCCTACATCTCTTGGGTGTTCAGCGGGAAAAGTTGAAAGCTGAGCCACCAGCTTGGTTGGGGTTGCTGAGGGCCTCCCTCTGCTAGACTCTGGGCACACAGTCACTGACCGCAGAGAGCTCACCCCCGGGGGCGTGCACTCAGCAGCACAGCCGGCTCAGAAATCAGCACATCGCAATTGCTTAGGTTTTACACTTTTACTTTTGTTCATGTTGTCATTATGGGGAAGCAGTTCCTGGACTTTACCCAAGGATTTTGTCGAGGGGATTTCAAGACTCATGTGGGTATTTTGCCCAGGTGATGTGCAAGTGTCTTTTCTTATCTTTAGGTTCTCTTTGGAATGGGTTAGCACTGTGGGAAGATGGCACTCGTCTAGGTTCTGGTTTTCATAACTCAGTTTCCTTACAGCTTAACAAAGGGCATGATGCAGAATTGTGCTAGTTCAGTGAAATGGCGTGTTGGAGGGAGGATAGATGTGGATGTTTCCTCTTTCATGAGATACCGTGTTACAGTAGGAGCAAGTCTGTTCTCAACTGTCTTGTCTGTTTTCTCTGTCTGAGTAACCACATGTTAGCACGTGGGTCCTTGGCTACTACAGTTTTGGTTTACTCCCAAATGGTTTATTGGTCAACTCTGTTCAGTTGCCCAGAGGGCAGCCTAAATGCAGCTTGTCTGAGGCAGAGCTAACTTGCCTTCCAAGGTGGATAGCATCCCTCAGTCTCCAAGTCCTACTGAGTCCTTCTTTGGACTCGTGTTCAAATTGGCAGCCACCAGGATCCAGTTTGAGATTTCCAGTCTGGTATTCAGGGACGTCCATGTTCCCACCGTGGCATTCCTCGTTCCCTGGTCACTCCTTGTGCCTGGGGCCTGCCTGGCCACTGCCCCAGACACCATACGTTTTCGCCCCGCTGTTCTTTGATTCTCCCAGACTTCTGCCTGGAGTCTTCTTCCTGCCATTTGAAATGCAAAGTCCTGTTCAAATATTGCTTCCACCATGAAGTTTTTCTGTTGGATTAAAGATTTTTCTGTGGTCAAAAGTAATCAGTCTTGTCATTGCTCTCTCAGTTCTTTGTTTCTGCCTCTGTAATTGTCTGCTTGATACCGTAATTATCCATTTGCAGCCTATCTTTCTCTAGATTCTTTGGTTTTAAAAATTACATCTTTTTAGGTAGAATCCTATAATGTATCTTAAAAAAAACTTTTAGTGAGACTAATACAGCTATATGATAAAAAATTCAAAAAAGTATAAAAGTCTGTTCCCCTTTCTTCTTCCCAGTCTGTAGTCCTCATTCCCAAAAGTCACCAACATCAGTGGTTTCATGCGATTCCTTCCAAAATCAGTACAACAGCATATACTTGTTCTTTTAAGAAAAGTACGTGAAGGAAATCAGATATATACATACATATTTTTTAATATCTTGTTGTTCAGTTGCTCAGTCGTGTCCCATTCTTTGCGACCCCACCATGGACTGCAGCATGCCAGGCTTCCCTGTCCTTCACCATCTCCCAGAGTTCGCTCAAACTCATGTCCTTTGAATCGGTGATGCCATCCACCCATCTCATTCTCTGTCATCCCCTTCTCCTCCTGCCTTCAATCTTTCCCAGCATCAAGGTCTTTTCCAAGGAGTCGGCTCTTTGCATCCGGTAGCCAAAGTATTGGAACTTCAGCTTCAGCATCAGTTCCTCCAATGAATATTCAGGGTTGATTTCCTTTAGGATTGACTGGTTTGATCTCCTTGCAGTCCAAGGGACTCTCAAGAGTCTTTTCCAGCACCACAGTTGGACAGCATCCATCCTTCGGTGCTCAGCCTTCTTTATGATCCAACTCCCACATCCACCGTTTTGGCTAAATATTAGAACTCCTTTTCAGGTCAAAGGATACAGATCTGTCTCCTCCTTTTTTTTTTTTTTTTCTGGCATGTGGGATCTTCCCCAACCAAGGATCGAACCCATGCTGCCTGTAATGAGAGTGAGGAGTCTTAACCACTGAACCTCCAGGGAGGTCCTGTCTATTCTTAATGTCTGGGTAGTGTTTCATTGTTGATTGGGTTTTTGTTTTTTTGAACCAGTCTTCTCTCCATGAATTTTGAGCTCCTTTCCCCTCTTTTTTTTGCTACAGTGAATAAAAATGCTCAGCAGACATCCTTGTTTCATATATCCTAATATGCTATTGTAAGTACTGTGTATTTGTAGGCTTAATTCTTAGTAGTTAATTGTGGACTAAATAGTAAATGCTTCTTATATCTTGATCAGTGTTACCAGATTATCCCTAAGGATTACACCTGCACATTTTTTTTTAATTAATTTTTATTGGAGTATAGTTGTCACACATTTAAAAATGTGTGCAGGTCTGATGGGCTAGGAATGGTATGTCATTTTTTCTTTTTGTAATTCACATTTCTCGATCATGAATAAAACTAAACATCTTTTCATATGTTTTTTGATCACTTTTTCTCTCAACTGTTCATATCTTTTGCCCCTTCTTCCGTAGGATTATCTGTGTGAGCCCAAATCTCTTTGAGTTATAACATAAATTAAGGAATTTGGAAAGTAGCCCTTTGTCAGGGGTGCGTGTACTTTCCCTCAAAATGTCGTTTATCGTTTGGCTTTGATGGGGAGGGGGGTTATCATGCATTTCTATGTTGTCAGATGTATTTGTGCTTGTCTTTGTTGCTTCTGGGATTTATGTCATGCTTGCAAAGGCCTCTATGTCTTTATTGTAAATAAACTCACCCATGCTTTTCAGTTAGTTATTTTTCGGTGGTAGTCACGTCTTTAAAAACTACTGTCATACTGGGGGCGGTGGGGAGGGGAGGGGAAAGGAGGGTTAAGGAGTTTGGGCTGGACATGTACACACTGCAATATTTAAAATGGATAACCAACAAGGACCTACTGTATAGCACAGGGAACTCTGCTCAGTGTTATGTGGCAGCCTGGATGGGAGGGGAGTTTGGGGAAGAAGGGATATATGTGTATGTATGACTGAGTCCCTTTGCTGTTCACCTGAAACTTACAACATTGTTAATTGGCTGCACCCCAATACGAGATAAGTTTAAAAAGATATTGTCATAAGACTGTAATGACATTAAATGGAAATAATAGGGCCCTTCTTACATGCCCTAGTGCTGTATAAGAAATGGATAAGGGTGCAGTACCTTTGGAAACTTGGGGAGCTGTATTTTCCATGAATCAGGCGTTTTGTGTGAGCCTGTAGTGATCACAGAGAAGCACACTCATGGCCCTTTCACCTCATTTGCTCACACTCAGTGGACGGAGCAGGCTGCGGGGAAGAGCAGAGTGGTGATGAACGGGTGTCTGTCCACCCTTCCCAGGGTCAGCTGTGTCTATTAGATTATGGTCGGCCAGTTTCCCTGTCTTTGTGAAGTGGCTCTTTTTAAAGCTCCTTCAGGTAAAATGTGTGTATTCCTAGTGAGCTTTGGACTCTTGATTAGGGGGTATCATTCCCTTTTTTGTAACATTTCAGAACAGCCTCTTGTCCTGATGCCTGGGTGTGGTCCTGTGTTCCTATTTTGGGTGGGAGCTCGAAAAGATTTCAGGCAGCTTTACTCGCTAAGCCTTGTTGTCATATGGTCTTGCATCAGATTTTTGTTTTCTTTTCAGAGCGTGCGTGCACATTTATTTCTAGGATCCCTCTCCTTCACCTTTTACTTCCAGCCTGCCGGTCGAGTCTCCCTGGCTGACTTGAATGGTAATTGATGGGCCAGCACCTCTCCCCTGTGGCTTGTGCCCACATTGCCTCGCCGAGTGAATGGCCTCCCTTCTCTGGCTCTCCAGTCTGTCCTAGCTCTGCAGCCTGTGGTCGTGGGCTTCGAGCCTGCCCACTCTTGGCCCCGC
Organism: Bos javanicus; assembly: GCF_032452875.1. Classification (NCBI taxonomy): domain Eukaryota; kingdom Metazoa; phylum Chordata; class Mammalia; order Artiodactyla; family Bovidae; genus Bos; species Bos javanicus. The sequence goes on from NC_083878.1 coordinate 97,385,159, forward strand.
GTGGTTCTGCTTGCCCTGGCCTGCGCTGGCCTTGCCGCTCCCTCAGTGCTTTCAGAGCTGGCTTCCTCACCACTTGGTCAGTCCTGGGTAGCCCCTCACACCCTGCTTTTGCTTTGCTTTTTAAAAAAATGTTCATTTATTTGGCTGCACCAGGTCTCAGTTGCAGCACACAGGCTTCTCTCTAGCGGCGGAGCGCAGGCTCCAGAGCTTGTGGGCTCGGTAGTTTGTGGCTCCGGCTTACCTGCCTGTGGCATATGGGATCTTAGTGCTCCAGCCATGAACCAAACCTGTGTGCCCTGCGCTGGAAGGCGGGTTTTAACCACTGGGCCACCAGGGAAGTCCCTGCTCTTGCTTTTTGAAGTCCAGTCTCAGCGCTGCTTGCATTCTGTTGAACTTGGGCTGAACTTGTGTCTTCTTGGCAGCATGTGCTCTCTGTGACTTTCACCCTGGAATACCAGAAGGATCGCTGACTTGAGCCCGAGATCCGTGGGTTCTAACGAACAGAGGCTTTAGCATATAAAGATAGCTGTTTATTTAAAGCAGGTTAAAATCAGCCAGGGTGCAGGGCTCTGATGGGGAAGAGGGAGTAAAAGCTGTAAGTGTGGAGGGCATAATGTACCGCAGCTGGAGGGCCACCTGGGACTTTTTTTTTCTGCTCAGGGCCCTTCCTTCTACTCGTGGCTTTGATCCAGAAAAGAGGGAGATTTTGATCTTGAAAGAGGGTGCTGTCGTAAATTCCTAGAACTAAGACTGCTCATTCACCGGGTACGTGCACTTGTCAGTTTGGCAGGCGTTACTAAAATGCGCCCCTTTGCCTTCTCCACCTCCCTCCTCTTCACAGAGGAAGGAGTCAGAGCCCTGGGCAGCAGTGGGAGGATATTTGTCACCTGCCACTATCCCTTTGTCTGGCCACCACCCTTGGGCAGGAGTGTAAGCTAGGTCAAGCTTTCTTTTCCTCCTGCCTTTTCCTCAACTCCCCTGCCTCCCTGAGTGGTCCTACTGTTACCCTTGGGAAAATCAAACAAGGATAAGGGATTATTGTGTAGGGGCTCTAGATGGCCAGACTTTGCAACAGTCCTGAAAAAGTTAGCCTCTTCGAGCCTCAGTTTCCTCACCTCTCAAGTGAGGGTGATAGTACCTGCCTTCTCGTGGAAGGTCAGGATGATTCAGTGAAGTAATACACATAAGGCCTTTACAACTTGCTCAGCATGTATGGAGTATTCAGGAAACGCTGGTTATTGATAATGGTGGTGACGGACTTTCCCAGGTATCGAGGGGAGGCTCAGAAGTGTGGTGGAAGATGGCAGGGATTCCCTTTTACAGTTGCCGAGGCTGGTGTGGGGGTGGTTGGATGGATGGCAAGGGTGCCCACATCCTTCCCAGAACCCACTGTTTTGACCAGTGGTGGCTGAGTCTCCTCAGCTGACTGTGGCAGGGGCTGTGTGCAAGGTGAGAGCTGCCTCCAGAGGTGTGAAAGGATTCCAGTGAAGGTGGAGAGCAGAAAGGTTTGTGTATCCATTAGTTGAATGAGCAGAAGAGGATTATGAAGAAATAGAGGAGCTGACAATTTTGAACTTTCCAGCAGACCATTTTAACTAATATCCTCTTCAGGTATGTTTTTAAAAAGAAGTATTTCACATTCTTATCCAAAGTATAATTTTACAAACAAAACCAAAATAAGTATTGTTAAAATTAAGTGTTAATGGTATTGAAGAAAAATATCCAGTTTATATATACTTGTTTTTTAATTAAAATATAGCAGTGTAAATATCTAATTGGGGGTGGTTTTGTCATGTATGGATGTGAGAGTTGGACGATAAAGAAACTGAGCGCCAAAGAATTGATGCTTTAGAACTGTGTTGTTGGAGAAGACTCTTGAGAGTCCCTTGGACTGCAAGGAGATCCAACCAGTCAATCCTAAAGAAAATCAGTCCTGAATATTCAGGACTGATGGAAGGACTGATGCTGAAGCTGAAATTCCAATACTTTGGCCACCTGATGCAAAGAACCGACTCATTGGGAAAGACCCTGATCCTGGGAAAGATTGAAGGTGGGAGGAGAAGGGGATGACAGAGGATGAGATGGTTGGATGGCATCACTGACTCAATGGACATGAGTTTGAGTAGGCTCTGGGAGTTGGTGATGGACCAGGAGGCCTAGTGTGCTGCAGTCCATGGGGTCGCAAAGAGTCAGACACGACTGAGTGACTGAACTGTAATGGGACAGAAAGAGCTGTGATAAATCTGCTGAGTGAAAGAATACTGATTCTGATGTATTTGGTGAGTGGCATAATCAAATTCATTATTGTTTTCTGTAGCAGCTGCAAACTTAGTCTAAATGAAAAACAATATAAATCACTCCTCTGCATTATCAAAAATGAATTCCATTCCCCTATCTCTCAGAGTTGGGAGGAATCTGCAGTAAGCCTGTAACAAACTACAAGGCTGGGACTCTTATTTATCTTTGAATTCCCTTTGGTCATGTGCATGTAGAAGATTGAAATTGAATATTTCCTATAAATGTAGAAAAATAATTTAAATTCCCAGTCAGTATGCCATTTAGTGATTGCAATTAAATCTAATACTTGCAGCAGGTTTGACAGAAGGCTGATTTTCTTAATTTGTGAAGAACTCTGACAATTCAGTAAAAGAGTCAGATATGGGCAAAGGAGATGAGCAGAAAGACAAACAGACAAATTGCCATTGAACACCAGAATAGATGATCTACCTCACTTATAATTAAGTCACAGCACAATGAGATGCCACTTTTAACCTGTCAGCGTGGCCAACGTGAGGCACTTCGATACTCGTTGTTGGCAGTGATGGGGGTACAAGCACTTGGTGCGCTGTTGGCGAAAGGACAGTGGCTGCTGCCTCTTGGGAGATGAGTTGGCATTATCCATGGATGTGAAACTAACCCAGCACTCCCTCTGCTAGGAGGAAATGCTGTGACCATTTAAATGGTTTCCTGCTTTTGGCATCACCTGGGGACCGACTGAGCACATGGTGACACAGCTATCCATGGAATACGAAGAAATCAGGAAAGAGGATGAAGTCGATGAATTTGCGCTGCTGTGAAAGGATTTGAAGGAGTATCAGATACTTTTTTTTTTCGGCTGCGTTGGGTCTTCGTTGTGGCACCGTGGCCTTTTTCCTGTTGCTCAGCACAGGCTCCAGAGCACTCGGGCTCAGTAGCTGTGGTGCATGGGCTTTGTTGATCCTGTAGCACGTGGGATCTCAGTTCCCCAACCATGGATCGAACCTGCATCCCCTGCATTGGAAGGCAGATTCTTAACCACTGGACCACCAGGGTAGCCCCTTAAATACATGATTAAAAAGCAGCCTACGGGACAGTTTATGCTGATATGTGTTTATAGTTTTCTCTGAAAGAACACCCGCAAATGCTTCCCAGTGGTTATCTTTGGAAGAAGAGACCGGAGGAGAATGAAGATGCCCACTTTATATTTTTCTGTACTATAGTTTGAAGTTTGACCATATGCATATATGTTACTTTAAAGATAAAATTAAACGTCGATCTAACTTAGGTGTGGGCCCGCTGTCATCCCATTCACAGGAGAGGTCAAGACCCTCGAGGAACCAGTGATTAGCCCATGCTGGGAAATGGCTAATACAGAGGATACAGAGGAGTATGGAGGGTTCTGCTTGAATTTGATGTCTCTCTAAGAAGTTCTGACTTCCGTTGCTTCCGGACCGCTGGACCTGATAAGTCAGGCCTGGGTGTAGACTTGTGATTAGTTATGCCTTTACTCCCTTTAACCTGGTAATGTGACTAGGACTTAAATTCCCTGTAATTTCCTTGTGTGTCAGTCTCTGAGAATCTTCCTCCTTGAGTGTTGGCTTGTTAGCAGCTTGAGGCTGGACTCTGAATGTCACTGTCACAGCCGAAAGGAGGTGTCAGTGTCAAGGAGAGAGTGGAGCACTTCCTTTCTCATTTTGCAGAAAAATGGAATTCCTCTCTTAGGTGTTAGTCGTGGTCTTTTCATTTTTCTCTTCAGTGATTTCCTTTCGAGTGCAGTTCTCTGCTTTCTGAGAACAAGAGAAAAAGCCACGTAGAGGAGGAGGAAGCCTCATTGTGGAGCTGTTTTCAGTTTTAGACTATTTCAGAAATGCTTTTTTGTTTTCCTTTTTCTACTGGTTTTTGCCCAGGACTCTGTACCTTTTAAAAGCCTGAACCCACCTTCCTTTTGCCCTTTAATTCCAAAAGTCACTGTTTACACATCCTGTGTGTCCTGAAAATGCTGTAATGAATAGGTAACATTTGACCACTGGCAGGTGCCAGGCAGTGGGTGTGTTCTAGAAAGCAGTCTGGTGTAGTTATGAGCCTGACCTCTGGCTCCAGACTAAGTTCATCCATTAGCACTGGGACCTTTGGCAAGTGTCTTAACTTCTTTTCTTCAGTTTTTTCATCTATAAAATGGCAACAATCATAGTATTCCCCTCAGATTGATAAGAGAAGTTAACATATGTAAGATGTTTAGCACGAGATAGGCACTCATTATACCTAAGCTATTGTACTCATTCATCGCATGAATTTCCTTCATTCAATTTTACATCAGTCGTGTTGGGTAATAGTTCTTCCACAAGCTTTTCATACAGAGATCAGAGTTAACTGATTTGTCTGCTGCTGCTAAGTCGCTTCAGTCGTTTCCGACTCTGTGTGACCCCATAGACGGCAGCCCACCAGGCTCCCCCGTCCCTGGGATTCTCTAGGCAAGAACACTGGAGTGGGTTGCCATTTCCTTCTCCAGTACATGAAAGAGAAAAGTGAAAGTGAAGTCGCTCAGTTGTGTCTGACTGTTCGCGACCCCATGGACTGAAGCCTACCAGGCTCCTCTGTCCATGGATTTTCCAGGCAAGAACAGATTTGTCTGAGGCCACATAATTATTTAAACGTTCATTGTTGTTATTTTTACTAGAAAGTAGCACAGCCAGGATTCATAGACAAGTCTAATTTCAAAACCAATTCTCTTTGTTACACCATCCTGTCCCCTAAAAAAAGTCTCGGTAGCTAATAACATTGATTGCCGTGTGCCAAGCATCCATGGTACAGATTGCTTCTTACATGTTTTCTCATAACAACCCATGAGGCAAAGACTATTACCATTAAAAAAAAAAAAAAAAAAAAAAAACTGAGACTTGGAAAAGTTATAAAGTACCTTGCCCAAGGTTTTATAAACGGAAATCCGGCATCGTTTGAATCCACATCTGACTCCAAATTCTTCCAATGAATATATTATGATCTTATTTTTTTAAAACTAGATGAAGTGCCTTAAATTTTTTTTTAATGCTACCTGTTTTAGATAAGTAATACATCCACATGGCTCAGAAATGTTAAAAGTCTACAATGATTCACTGAGAGCTAATGGGTCTTTCAGCTACTCTGTGATTTCCCCCTCCCAATAGGCTGTTTGTTTTTGTGCATCATTTCGGAAATATTGTGCTCGTATCTGTATATGTTGACACAGGTATATGTGTTTTCACTTTGCTTTGTACAAATATAGTATCATATATACTGCTCTGCATCTGATTTTTTTCATTCAGCAATATATTATAGTGATGGTTTCATAACAGTATGAAAGGGAAGTCGCTCAGTTGTGTCCGACTCTTCTCGACCCCATGGATTGCAGTCTACCAGGCTCCTCCATCCGTGGGATTTTCCAGGCAAGAGTACTGGAGTGGGGTGCCATTGCCTCTTCCTTTTTTTATTTTTTTGTTTGTATAGTAGTCTTTAGTATGGACATATCATAGTTTATTAGTCAGGCTCCTCTTGATTAGAATTTAGTTTGTTTCCAGTCTTTTGTCATGAACTATGCTGTAATGAATTCCTAGAGCTAAAATTGCTCAGTCATGGGGGATCATTTGTAATTTTGCTGGATACTATTGAAATGCCCTCCATAGTGTTTGTACCATTTTATATTCCAATGTCTGTCAAATTATCATCTAGTTGGGATTTTAATGTATGTGTGTGTGTGTGTGTGTGTGTGTACATATATATATATATATATATATGTCATTCCAAGAAATGCATGTTCGCTATAGAAGTTTGGATCATACAGAAAAATACAAAGAAAGTAAAAACATCTTGACTGTTTCATTAATGTAAATGTTTTGTATATATTCTTTAATATTATCTATGTTTATTTAATATTTGTAAATACACACATACTTTTAGAAATACCCTTCTTTATATTCTGTGATCACCTGATTTTTGTGACAGCTTTGTTGAGGTATAACTTACATATAAAAATGCCCATCTTAAGTATACGACTCAGTGACTTTTTAGTAAACGTAAAAAGTTGTCAGACTACCATCGTAATTCAGTTTTGGACTATTTCCATCACCCATGAAAACCCTTCCTGGCCATTTGCAGCTGATCTGGTTTTTTGCTGTGTCACTGTATATTTATTCAGCACATTCTTACTGAGTATCCACCATGTGCCAGGCAGTTATCTGGCAGATGGTTAATATAACAGGTAAAAATTTCTACCCTCGTAGTACTTGTATTTTGTGGAACTCTGAATTCTTCTTTAACATCATTTTAGTAGTGACTTGGTATCTGGTATATAGGTGTGTCGCACTTTAATAATCCCCTTATCATTGAACGTTTATTCACGTTGTTTCCATTATTTGCTTTGTAATTGAATGTAGTTATGAGTAAATTTTTGTGCCTTTATTCATGACTTTTTTTATGGTACAGAGTGCTAAGTCGAGAGAAATTCCTGTTTTAAGGCTTTTGTTTTATTTGCTTACCAGAGTATATGAGAGCATCCCTCTTCCTATAATCACTGCCTACTGAGTTGTGCTTTTAAAAGCCTGGGCAATTTGAGAAAGAAGAATTGTGTCTTGTGTTAATTTTTATGTTTTGGCTTATTGATGAAGTTGTTAAGCATTTTATCCCTACGTTTAAAGGCTATTTTAATTTTTTTTAAGCATCTGTTCATATTCTTTGCTCACTTTTCAGTTGTCCTATTTGGCTGTTATTGATTTGTAAGAGTTTTATAATTCTCTGCCATGGATGTTATATATTTTTCATAATTTATCTCTTTATGATAAAAATATATTTTTTAGATGTAAAGAAGTTTTTTATTATACTTAAATAGTTAAATCTCCCTTTCTTCTGATATCTGTCTTTGTGTGCTCAGAAACGCCTTCTCAAAGTTATTTTTGAGTGTGTTATGAAGAAGGGATCTGACTTTATTATTATTTATTCATATTATCCCAGCAGCATCTATTTCCAGAAACCTTCCTCTGTCACTGATTGAAAATGGCCCCTGAAGGCCATCCTGGTCTGATTTCTGCCCGCCTTGGTCGCCCCACGTGTCCTCTGCCCTTGCTCCTCGTCCTAGCTGTGCTACTGTGCTCCAGCACTTCTTTCCTTCCCGACTCAGCCTCTCCTCCTCTGTGCGTGTGACTCCTCCTGTCTGGAAGACTGGAACGTTTCCCTGCAGCACCCCCCAACATCTGGCTAACCTTTACTCTTCCTTGAGGTCTCAGCTGAGATATCATCCTTCTATCCTCCATTATGAAAGATCTTACAGCTCTTACCACAGTTTACAACAAAAGAATTGAAGCTCACCTGGGTCCCTAGTGGCAAGCATACTTTTATACAGTGTATAAATACATACACTCAGTGTATATTTACAAGATGAATGAATTATAGCTTACTCATCCATTTTGACATCTGTGTGTTTGGCTGCAGTTTTCTTTTTCTATTATTTTTTCAGGATTTATTCTTCTAGATCTTTGCTGCCCAGTATGGTAGCCACTGCCCACTTATGGCTATTGAGGACTTGAAATGTAGTTATTCCAAATTGAGATGTGCTATAAATATAAAATATACATCATGCTTCAATGACTTAGTATGACAAATATGAAATTCTAAGAGTGTTGTGGAAATACCTATGTAACCTTGAGTAAGACCCTTCTCTTGTATCTCAGTTTCCTAATCAATAAAATGGAAATAATAATGGGAAAAAAAAGACTTAGTGTGGAAAGAGGAATATAAGATATCTCATGAATAACTTTCTAATGTTGATCTTAAAATGGTAATGTTTTAGCTATATTGGGTTTAAAAAATGGTTTAAAGTTTATATTTTTACTTTTAAACAATGTTAACTGCTAGAAAACATTACACATGGCTTACATTGTATTTCTGTTGGACAGCAATGTTCTAGATGAATTTTAAAATCATTTTGTCAGATTTCTAATAAAATACCCCATTGAACTGCATTATATTTATAACCCAACTTGCAGGAAATGTGTTCATCTTCATAGGATCAAATCTTCCCACCAGAAGCGTGTGTGTGTCTTCATTTGTATGTGTTTTTGTCTTATTTAAGAGCTAGCGTTTTCTTCTTGTAGATCCTATTTTTTGTTTATCCCCCAAGTGTTTTATAGTTTTTGTTACTGTTGGTTGTAACTTGTCATTAGCTTACCTAACTGGTTTTTTATGAATAATAATTTTTGGAATCCTCCTGTTATTAGATCCTGATTCTAACAGATTTTTTTTCAAGCAGTTCTTTTGTATTTTCTGTGTAAATAACCGTATCTCCCTTGAAAAGTAATTTCACCTCCTCTTTTCTAAAGGCTATATGCCTTAGTTTTCTCTTTTTGCTTTGCCTGGAACGTCAAGAACAATGTTAGGTAAAAGAAGTAGTGGGTAGACAACCTTCTAGCTTTGCAGGCATTAACAGGAATTCTACAAAAGTGTTTACCAGAATGTGTGCCCGGGAACACTGATTCTTTGGAATATTAATATGTGTACCTTGAGAGAAGAGCTTCATGGTTAAATAAGTTTGCAAACTGCTGAGTTGAATAGAATTCTTGTCCATAGGACTTTGCAGATGGGTTATTATGCTAATATTTTTAAGCCCTAGGAGGTTGTGATGGTGAGCTTGGGGCTTATGTTCTACTGAATACATATTGGGAAATGCAGATGTGTTTCCTTTTTCAAGGTGATGTTGCCATTGGTTTGCAGTAGACACTGTTTATTATATTAAGAAAATATTGTTCTTGCTTTACTAGCTTACTGAGTATTTTGTTCCTTACTTTGAAAGTAATTTAACTTTCTAAAATGCATATTCAACATAGAATTGATACGGCCATATGGTTTTTCACCTTTGACTTATTGAGATTGCAAATTATATTTGTGTATTTCATAATATATAGCCATCCTTGGAGAAGGAAATGACAACTCACTCCAGTATTCTTGCCTGAAGAATTCCATGGACAGAGGAGCCTGGCAGGCTGCAGTCCATGGAGTCGCGAGACTCGGACACAACTTAGCGACTACAGAGAGCCATCCTTACACTTGATCATAATATATTATTCCTTTAATGAGTTATTTTTGCTAATATTTCCTTTAGGATATTAAAGAAAGTCTGTTTAGTGAAGTCTCTTTACTGAGGTAAAGTTGACAGTCGTCTTTATGCTGTTTGCCATTTCCTGGTATCAGACATATGCCCTATGAACAGAGATGCTTTACCGGTTTGAGCATGCGTCTAGAACAGTGTGAATGGCCTGAAGGTCATTTGTGCTTTAGCACTTCTGTTTCTTTTTAATTTAATCCTGCCAGTTTTTGTTATCCTAAAAATATATTTATGCCACTCAGATTTCAGATTGATTTCAATCATAAATCTAGAATAAATAAGGGCACAGGATTCCTCTCTAAAATGTTTTAACAAATTCTGATGTGATTAAAAAATATTCTAATGTGATTTATCACACTGATGGATATTTTTCTGAAGGAGTCTTAAATTTAGTTGCACATTGTCTTATCTTAAAATTTAAAACTTTGTGATTAAATACTCTTCTATATTACTTTTTTGTTTTCTTTGGATTTAACTTATTGTTCCTTTTCTAACCTCTTAAGTGATTTTATTTTTATTCTTCAATGATAAAAGTGTTGTAAGGCATTGATATTGCCTGTTAAAATTTGTTATTTGAGAACCCCAGCATTTCATTGTGAAAAATATCAAGCATACAGAAAAGTTGAATTTTATTATACAACAAACAACTGTATACTGAATCTAGATGCCACACTTGTTAACATTTTGCTCTGTTTGCTTTATCACATATCTATCCAGTTCTTTTTGGATGCATTGTCAACTAAGTTGGACATATAAATAAATTTCATTCCTAAACCCTTCTTACTGCAGATTTGATGTGAGTTTTCTTATTTTCTAAACAGCTTTATTCCTTATTGATTTTTCTCTTTGATTCAGTACTTATTCAGGAGGTGTTTAAATTTCTATTGATTGGGCTTTAAAAACAGAAATATAAATGTCAGATCTAATTTGGTTGTGGTCAGAGAATGCAGCCTGAGGTCTACACCTTCTGTAGTTTTGAGTAATCAGAGCTGTGGATTCTAGGCAGGGGGGCAGTTAACATCATAAGCACTGGCAGAGGATGATACACTCCTGGTATGTCCATCACTCTTGCTCCTACCCTCTAAAACCTCTTCACTGAAAGAGATCGAGCATTGCTCTATGAATCACCGACCCCAAAGGAGATAAAGGTGTGTAGAGCTGAAGGGGAAAAAATGTACATCAAGACAGCAACTCAAATTCTAAACTAAAAAGGGCTTATGCTCCATTCAGTGTATCCGGTGTGCCGTATACTTGAAAAACACCAGTTGAAAGTATGCACATAAAGCAGAACATTTTAAAAAATGAATATACTTATCTTTTACAGAGTACAACTCCTCAAAGGTAGGTGAAACAGGAAAATATGTTTCTCAAAAGGATACCAAGTTCTCAATTAGAGCAAAGATGGCCCTACTATATGCAACATGTTTTACTTCTATCAAGATGAAAGGCAGCTAAGACTCCAGGCTAATTGATCATTATTTAGCTTTAGGTGAATTAAATGAAGACATGAAGGACTGAAAATAAGTAAGAGGAAAATTGCTCAGGCATACCCTAAGATATACAGTAGCTACAGTGATGACGGTGGTGGTCTTTTTTGTACATTTGTGTTTATACGGCTTGTACTTAAGTGAGGAGTCACTGGTGAATTATGAAACTCTCTCTTTCCTCAGATTACGCTTCATGTCAGTAGAAATGGACAGCAGCAGTTTTATTCAGTTTGATGTGCCCGAGTACAGCAGCACCGTCCTGAGCCAGCTAAACGAACTCCGCCTGCAAGGAAAACTATGTGACATCATTGTCCACATTCAGGGTCAGCCATTCCGAGCCCACAAAGCCGTCCTCGCGGCCAGCTCCCCCTACTTCCGGGACCATTCAGCACTAAGTACCATGAGTGGCTTGTCAATATCAGTGATTAAAAACCCCAATGTGTTTGAACAGTTGCTTTCATTTTGTTACACTGGAAGAATGTCCTTGCAGCTGAAGGATGTTGTCAGTTTTCTGACGGCAGCTAGCTTTCTTCAGATGCAGTGTGTCATTGACAAGTGCACGCAGATCCTAGAGAGCATCCATTCAAAAATCAGTGTGGGAGATGTGGACTCCGTGACCGTCGGTGCAGAAGAGACCCCGGAGAGCCGCAACGGAGTGAAAGACAGCAGCTTCTTTGCCAACCCGGTGGAGATCTCCCCGCCATACTGCTCTCAGGTACGGCAGCCCACCACAAGCAGCGATCTTCGGATGGAGACCACACCCAGCAAAGCTCTGCGCAGCAGCCGTTTACAGGAGGAAGGGCACTCGGACCGAGGGAGCAGTGGGAGCGTCTCCGAGTACGAGATCCAAATCGAGGGGGACCATGAGCAAGGGGACCTGCTAGGGAGGGAGAGCCAGATCACCGAGGTGAAAGTGAAGATGGAGAAGTCCGACCGGCCCAGCTGTTCCGACAGCTCGTCCCTGGGAGACGACGGGTACCACACCGAGATGGTTGATGGGGAACAAGTCGTGGCCGTGAACGTGGGTTCCTATGGTTCTGTGCTCCAGCACGCCTATTCTTACTGCCAGGCAGCCTCACAGCCAGCCGGTGGTGTATCTGAGGCGTTCGGAAGTCTGAGTAACTCCAGCCCCTCCAGATCCATGCTGAGCTGTTTCCGAGGAGGACGGGCCCGCCAGAAGCGGGCCCTGTCCGTCCACCTGCACAGTGATCTGCAGGGCCTGGTGCAGGGTTCCGACAGCGAGGCCGTGGTGAGTAACCCGGGCTTCGAGAGTAGCCCACGGGAGAGGAGCGCGCGAGGTCACTGGTACCCGTACAACGAGAGGTTGATCTGCATCTACTGCGGCAAGTCCTTCAACCAGAAGGGAAGTCTTGACAGGCACATGCGACTCCACATGGGAATCACGCCCTTTGTATGCAAGTTCTGCGGGAAGAAGTACACGCGGAAGGACCAGTTGGAGTACCACATCCGGGGCCATACCGATGACAAGCCGTTCCGCTGTGAGATCTGCGGGAAGTGCTTCCCTTTCCAAGGCACCCTCAACCAGCACCTGCGGAAAAACCACCCCGGCGTGGCAGAAGTCCGCAGTCGCATGGATTCCCCCGAGAGAACAGACGTGTATGCGGAACAAAAACTAGAAAACGATGCCTCGGCCTCAGAGATGGCCCTGGATTCCCGGATGGAAATTCACACGGTGTCCGATGCTCCTGATTAAGATGGTAAAAAAAAAATAGTGCACCCACGCAAAGCACATTAATCAATGCCTATTTGTGATTTGCTTTGTTGTCATCTTTGGTTTTCCCAACCATCTGGAAATCTCTTGGTCTCTTGGCAGTTTTTCTAAGGTTTCTGGAAGGAACACTCCATGGTGTTTATCCTTTCCCGCCCCCCGCCCTCCCTTCCCCAAGGAGCTCAAAGCATGAAGGGCAATGTATCCAGGGAAAACAGGCTGACAGTATTCCTCTTTGGCCGAACTCTTCATCCAAAATCTGCCAGTGATTTAGCTATGCCAACTGGTCGACCCTCCGTCTCTGCCAAGAGGCATACTCTCTCATTGTGTGCACTGGCGCCAGTGCATTTCCATGGAGAGAGACTGGGATGCCGTCAGCTGATACAAATGGGTAACCTTTTCTAATTTAAAATTACTTTTAGGGGGTAGTTAGACAATTTATATATATATATAATAAAGCGATTATTATATATATAGTATATATACATTCTCAAATTTGATTTTATTCTGGTTGAGGTGAATGTAAGAGGAATATATAATTTAATACAATGTGAACAGGGCTTTGGACTCTGTCTCGTCCCTACCTAATATGTTAGGGTTTTGCCCCTTTATTTCCCTTATGAAAGAATGTTAATAGGTTTTCATATATATATTAATCATTGTGTCCAAAAGCAAGCAAAGCAAATCACAGTGTTCATAGCTCTGCTTCATAACAAACACATAAACCAAATGCCATAAAACGTATTCAACTCTAGTTGGAAACCATTTGGAATTTTGTTAGTTGTCCAGTTAGGTAAGCTGGATGACCCGTGGTGCTGACCTTTTTACATAATGTAGTGTTATATTAGCCAACCCCAAAGGAGCAGTGGTTTTCAATGTTTTTACTGGCCTCTGAATCTACCTTCATTCCGTACTGTAGAAACACACACACCAGGTAACTAAATCGAATCACTCTACCGTGAGTTAGTACTCGCAGTAAAGGAAAGGAATTTGTAGTTCTGTCTACAAAACTCTCCAAGCAGTGTTGTGGTTTTTTGTTTTTGTTTTTAAACCTTCTTTCTCTTTTCAAACAGCCAGTTCAGGTGCACAGCAACTTTTTCTACATGCAGTTCCCAGGGAAACTGCAGAACTTGGAATTTGTACTTTTGTAAAGATATACTCTATGGGAATTGCAAGCAATATATCTATCTTAGTATTGTGTGTGCTGACAAGAGCCTCATTGGCTCCCCCACTCTCAGTGTTTCCTGCTTAAAGAAACCAACAGTTAAAAAGCCCTCTAAGATACTCTGTGTGTCACCAAATCTCTGTGTGTCACCATTTTTTTGGTCACGTGGTGCTATTTTTTATGTTATGTATCTTTTAGGTCAGTATAGTTGTAGAAAATGTGAAATGTAATGGTAAAAGTGAATTACAATTTTTTTTTTCCCCTTTCCTGAGTTTATAGCTTGAAAAAAAGACCTCAAAAGCATGTGCTGGCAAACACATTACTGTATTAAAAAAAAAAAAAACCCGAGTCCTATTTGGATACTGTTTTATTAGTGCTTGAGGAAATGTCGTGAGTTTTATATTTTGTTCACCCATGTGCTTCTGGTATACAAAACAGGATCTATAAGATTGCTCTGGTACTGTATACTCCAGCAGAGAGTAACGTGAGCAATTTAGTGTTGAGTTTGTGCCATGGGCCGCTGGTAAGATATCAGCACTCCAGACTCTTCTGCTTTGAGAACCTTGGCCCTAAAACTCACAACCAGTGTGTCTCCCCAGGAGAATAGCACAAACCCCCTAAGAGGAAAAAAAAACAAAAGTGAAACCTCAGAAGCAAGGAGTTAAAAGGAATACAGAAATAGATGTTTGCCAGTTTCCCATGCTTTTTTGGCTCTTAAAATACCAAGAATGGAGTTGGGGTGGGGGAGTGTTTGGGGATTTTTGTTTTGTTTTGTTTTTTGGTTCTGGGGGAAAAAAAAATCATTCAGGCCCTTGTGTGTGACCGCCCCCCAGGGTGGTAGCTGTGCAGTAGCGTCTCTTCAGCACAGGGGGTCTGTCCACACGGCGTGAGCCACCACGCTCCACATCAGTGTTACTACGTCCAGACACACGCGAGTCCTGCTGCTCGAGGAGCGGCTTCTGCTACCGGGTATATAGTATGCCTTTTCCTGTCAGGCTGCCTAAGTCCGGGGCCTGTTCTCTCCCTGAAGCACTTGTTCAACTCCTATGAAAGCCCTGTGCCTCGAGGGGAGGCTGGACCCCCTGTGTTTACCCACTTAAATATGTTCTGGGGTTTCAGGTAAATGTTTGTAATTTTTTTTTCCTTACAAGTTTGGTTTTGATTTTTTTTTTTTTTCTTCAAAGAATTAAATGCAAAAAATTTGTGTTGTGATACAAATTAAAGTTTGTGACAAGAAACACCCAAATCGAGGACACGAGAGGTCAGGCTCAGGGAAGGAACCTCCTTTTCACTCAGGCTTGGGGCCTTCCTCCTGAGAGGTCTCCAGAGCATTCTGTGATACACGAGACAAGTGAGGAGGGAAGGCACTTGGGGCAAGCGCCTCCAACGTCCTGGTTCTTGTCACCGTGTCCGTCTTAACCTTATGTACATGGAGTTCTTCGTGTGTGTAAATTTGTTTAACTGGTTTGAGTTTACCAAAGAGTGACTTATCCAAAATTGTCTTTGACAAAAAAAAAAAAAAACTACATTGCTTTGATTGTACAGTTCAGGTTCAGACATTGTAATGGGACTGTTAAGGGGCAGAAAAATTGATTGCGTTTCTCTCGAGTAATGATTCCACATTTTGCAAGTTCCACTTGCTCCCATTCACGTTGCTAACACTTTACCTTCTCCACTGCTAGCAGTGCTCAGAATGAATTCTCAAGCCATAACCCAGTACTGTAAGGTTCCACAGGGCTTCGCGGGAGGCCGTGCGCAGGCCAGCGCAGAGCTGGGCGCCGTGCTCCTCGGTGTGCACGGCCAGTGAAAGCTCAGCTCCGTTCAGACCGGGCAGCAGCAATTAATTGTGCCTTGTCACATGAGGATGTGCCAGGAGGATTGACGTGACCACACCAGAAACATTCCCTCCCCGAAGTTCACTTCACGTCTCCACAGACGAAGTCCGCTGTGTAACTCTTTAGAGCGACTCTTTTTTTTTTTTTTTTTTTTTGGAAAGCGAAATCCCTATTTCTGTACAGTTTTAGGTTAGATGTTTCACTTATAACAAATGCAAAAACTTAAGACAAAAGTGATATGTGAAGAAGTCTTTTACAGTAAAATATATCCTGAATCCATATAGGTTCGTTCATAATTGAGTCTCTTCTTGAGCTACCTTTTCTAACATGTAGACAATGTGAAGACAGTGACAGCGTCCTTTTCTAGAGGTGTTTAACCTGTTCTTACAAACTGTGAAAACAAAGAATTTTCTACTTTACTAATGTTTGTGGTTTTAAACAGTTATTTTCATTCTAATCAGTTCTCTACCCTCTAATTTCTACTAAAACTGTAAATACATTTAGAAATGATATTTGTAAATACAGTATATGAAGTCAAGTTAATTTTGGGGACAGTGGAGAACCTCCCAATTGGCTCTGCCTTGGCAGTTTTGTTTTTTGTTGTTGCTGGTTTTTTTTTTTTTTAAACAGCAGAAAGGATACTGTCGGTTCACTGTTAAGCAGAATATACTGTAGAGCTAAATTGATAACTTCTAAATCTTCCAGAGCATGACTAGATGTCTTTTCTAATGATAGCAGTTATATAACCAAGTCTTTATTTGTCCCTTAGCCCAGACCATAGGCCTGCATATTTTTGTGTGTGGTTTTGTTTTTACTTTTGTTTTTATAGCCTCTAGGAAGAGTTTGCAGGAACACAAAACAAGGGCTGGGATGGGGTAAAATCATCTATGTGAACGAGCTTTACTTTAAAGAAATCAATGTATTTTATTTTAACAATGTTTCCATTAGTTACTGTGATTTTCTGTTTTGTTCTTTTGTTGTTGTTGTTGTTGTTGTTATTGTTCATTATTGTTAAAATTCTGTAATGGTTTCCTGTGAAGCCTCCACTGAAAGGGACTCAAATATGCAACACCTAAACTATTTTCCAAGGGCACATGCCCCTTGAATGGTGCTTCTAGACTGGTCAGGGTTATTTATTAAATTTTATATATGAAAGTATTGGGGAATTATGTAAATTCTTTATATGAAACTATCTAGTTCATAAATCATAGATTTCATATTACTCAGTGCAACTGAACTGAAAGTTCAGAAGAGTCATTCACATTGTTCGAAATTTGTAATGGTTGTCACACATCACGTACGTCTTTTCAGTAAGTGCCAGAGTCTTTGCACTGTTTCTGCCCAGTGCTTGACTCCTCGGCCACAAGAGACCCTTTTCTCTCTGGTTCCCTTGGGTCTGGCACAGACAGGGCTGGTGTAGTTCTCGATCAAGTCCTGGAGTAAGCCTTGCAGCAGATTCAGTAAACAGACCTCTTGCTGCCCCCTCAGTGACAAGTATGCTGTGAATTCAACCTTTGGACTTGCTGCCCAAGCCCTTGGTTGCTGCCCTGACTCTAGTAAGAGGTAAGCGTATGGTTTGTTCGAGAATGACCATTTTCCTAATGTGAAAACCATCTCTCTCACCACTTTGATTAGTAGGGCTAACATTTTTTTCCGTTATAAATGGTTGAGCAATTTGAATGACTTAACACAGTGTCATTATCTTGCAATATATAAACTGGTAACCTCACAACTCCACACTTCATCGCCATATGAAGTAAATGAAGCTAGCTAAGCGGATGCTGTATCAACTCGTAACTTGCCATTAAGGATTATTTTATAGCATGAATTTAAGACTATTTATTCAAATGATATTTTACTCTTGTATTCATTTTGTTTTAGATTTGTGACATTGAATATTTCAGTGCTGCTTAATTTTGTTCTGAACTCTTGTTTCTTGCTTGTAAATGGCTTTTTTATGGTATAAAGTCAATGGAAATTGCTGTTTGTAAATAAAAATGCTGCTAGAGCAAATGTGCTGTGGTCTCCGTCTATATCTGCCCCTTCTGGCCTCCTGAGTTTCACTGGCCCTAACAAACATCCGCTGGTGTCACAGTTTCTGTAACCACTGTTTTTGAAAGGTTAGAATTTCATAAGAAGCTCTTGTGCCACTGTGGTGCTGGAAAGAGAAAGAAGCAGATATCTCTCTGACCTTTCTCACGTGTGGCAGAGACTGGATTGCCAGGGGGCTGAGGTCTGCTCCCGAGATATCTGGTGAACTCTTTTTTCCCCATCTTCCTGCAGAAGTAGGAAGTGTCCACTCCCAGCACAGAACTTTGAGGTGCACACACCCTGTCTGCTGCCTCCAGCTGTTGCAGGAAGGGGGACCCCTTCCAGGGCCCGGGAGTGGGCTCCTGTCTAACACTGAAAATGAGTTGTCTGAGGAGATATACGTGCTGCCAAAGCATTTATTGGGAAGGGGCACCCGGGTGGAGAACTGCAGGTAAGGGAACCAGGAGAACTACTCTGCCGAGTGGCTTGCTATCTCAAGTTTTATGGTGATGGGATTAGTTTCCTGGTTGTCTCTGGCCAATCATTCTGACTCAGGGTCCTTCTTGGTGGTGCACACATTGCCTGGCCAAGATGGATTCCAGCCAAGATGGATTCCAGTGAGAAGGATTCTGGAAGGTGGTAGGGCACATGGCATGTACTTTGGACCTTTCCTCAGTTCTTCCTGTTGATGGTGGCTTGTTAGTTCCCCGTTCCTTACCAGGACCTCCTGTCCTTAAATAACACACAAGTGGTTTCTGTGGTGCCTGGTCAGGGTGGGCGGTTTCAGTCTGTTTCTCTTAACACAGCTATCTGAAACCCAATGAGACCCTGTGGGGCCCTCCTGGATACAGAAGCCTTTCCGTGTCCCCTGTTTCTTGTTTACAGGAAGAAGGCTTCAGCCTCCAAGACTGTCCGCAAACACCAAAGTGCGGATTCAAACATTGCTGATCACAGAAGGGAAGGATTGCAGTAACAGGAGCAGTCAAGAAGCCAGTGCAGCTACCAAGAGTTCTGGTTCCTCTAGGAATATACATAACAATATATACCTTTCAGTTCTGCGGAGCTAAGGCCCCCACCCAGGTGGAGGACTTCAGGCTGAGCACCGGAGTCCTGGATTATGGGCTGCCATCTATGGGGTCGCATAGAGTCGCACACGACTAAAGCAACTTAGAAGCAGCAGCAGCACCAATCAATCAGAAAGAAATCACATGCCCTGCAGCCCCTCACCCCAATTTTGCCTAAAAAACTTCAGGGAAGTTGGAAGTTTTTGAACACGAGCCACCCATTCTCGCTGCTTGGCCCTAAAATAAACCTTTCTCTGCTCCACACAGGCTTCCCTGATAGCTCAGTTGGTAAAGAATCCGCCTGCATTGCAGGAGACCCTGGTTTGATTCCTGGGTCGGGAAGATCTGCTGGAGACGGGATGGGCTACCCACTTCAGTATTCTTAGGCTTCCCTTGCGGCTCAGCTGGTAAAGAATCCACCTGCAATGCCGGAAACCTGCGTTCTATCCCTGGGTTGGGAAGATCCCCTGGAGAAGGGAAACGCTACCCACTCCAGTATTCCGGCCTGGAGAATTCCATGGACTGTGTAGTCCATGGGGTCGCAAAGAGTCAGACACGACTGAGTGGGCTTCACTTTCACTGCTCCACACTCTGTCATTTGGCCTACAAACTTGGGTTCTGTAACAGATCTTCCTCAAAGCCAATTAACTCCTCCGCAGTTATAGCTCAGGCCTTCCTCCCTGCAGCAGCCCTTCTAGGTCAGGCCCCTTTAACAGAGCCGCTCATTGAGCTGTGATCCTCCTGCCCTTCAGCGTAATTCATTGCTCTGAAAAAATTGGTAATTGTATATTGATTAGTGAGATGATTCAATTAATGTTTCTCCTAGCCTGCAACCTCCATGACAGCAAGGATCCTGGGCTGTTCCCTTACCTGTATATCCCTCAGCACATGGCCTGGAACCCCAGCAGGCGCAGTTGGGATTGAATGAATGAGCAAACACATATTCTGGGAGGGTCAGGCAGGACAGTGGACTGGGAAGCAGGCCAGGATGAAACTTGGCTTCTGTGCTAATAGAGCTGACTTGTTCCTTGCTGTAAAACAGGTTCTCACCTTTACAGTCAAGTGGGCAGTGCGACTGCAGCTGGTGTAAGAGGTCCACCTAGGAACTGGCTTCCTTGCCAGCTGGGGACCCCACATTAAGGGTGTGAGGGAGAAAGTGCAATGTCTTCTGGGAATCTGGAGGTCTAGCTTTTAGCCATACCTTTGCCTCACAGCCTCTTTTGCTGCAGTTTGTCTAAAAACTGATGGAGTTGGACTCTTATGGCTCAGGTAAGTTGTGAGGTAGTGGCTTCTGTAGGTTTGCTTTTTTCCTTTTGGGCTTCGCCAGTGGCTCAGTGGTAAAGAATCCACCTGCCAAGCAGGAGATGCAGGTTTGACCCCTGGTCTGGGAAGATCCCCTGGAGAAGGAAATGGCAGCCCACTTCATTATTCCTGGCTGGGAAATCCCATGGACAGAGGAACCTGGCAGGCTACAGTCCATGGGGTTGCAAAGAGTTGGACACAGCCGTGCCTGAAAAAGTTGCCCAACACGAAGAATTGAGCAAGCCTCTTGGCAGAGTCGAAGGAATAATCCCAAGGGGACGTGGTCCTGGAAATGGGAACACCACCTGAAGCAGAGCTGACTTATTGGAAAAGACCCTGATGCCGGGAAAGAGTGAGAGCGGGAGGAGAAGGGGGCAACAGAGGATATGGTTGGATGGCATCACCAACTCAATGGACATGAGTTTGAGCAAACTCCAGGAGATGGTGAAGGACAGGGAAGCCTGCTGTGCTGCAGTCCACAGGGTCACAAAAGAGTCAGACACGTGTGAACAACTGAACAGCAACAACCTGAAGCAGATAAACTGAGTTGGAGCAGATGTGATGTAGACAGCATTGAGCTGCCCTACCGGCAGAAGCCATTGGCAGTCACTGGCCATTTTTCGTCCTGAAGTCACGATCTGTGCTCACTTAGGTTTCTTCCACTTGTAATTCATAATTCTCCCCACCTGGCTTCAGGGATGTCTGTGATGTCCTTTACCATGTCAGTACCCACCAATCCCCTGACCATTCCTTGAAAACCCATCAAGCCTCCGTGACTCATAATTAAATATTTCTGTGACATTTTCCTTTTGTTCAGCAGGGCAGGCCTAACTAGCATAATTTTGGCCAGCAAACAGGGTTCCAAAGTTCAGAATACAAAGTAAATGGCCGAAGGAGGCCACCTCAGAGGAAACCAGTGTCGCAGAACCTACCCTCTTGGGGTAATGCTGGGGAATGCTCCCTGGGTGACTGCTCTTCTCAACGATAGGTGTACAACAAAGCTTGCTGCTCTAGCTTTCATTGGTCGAGAACATGCTACGATTCTAAAGTAGCAGCTGTGCGGGGAGGTATGTACTTAAATTAACAGTGGATTATAATGCAGTTACGCATGGGGCACCCTGCCTGAGTCTGTAGAGACAGAATTGTGTCTCTTTCCAACTCAGATAGCAAACAGGTGCCCCTCACCTCATCTTTCTAGGAGGTCATTTATTAGGGCTTCTCTTGTTCCTGCCTCTGTCCTAAAGGAGCCCTTGAATCTGATCAGACTGGCTGTGAGAGCTGGACCATAAAGAAGGCTGAGCACTAAAGAATGGATGCTTTTGAACTGTGGTGTTGGAGAAGACTCTTGAGAGTCCCTTGGACAGCAAGGAGATCATACCAGTCAATCCTAAAGGAAATCAACCCTGAATACTCATTGGAAGGACTGATGCTGAAGCTCCAGTACTTTGGCTACTTGATGCAAAGAGGTAACTTATTGGAAAAGACTTTGATGCTGGAAAAGATTGAAGGCAAAAGGAGAAGGGGGCGACAGAGGATGAGATGGTTGGCTGGCATCACCAACTCAATGGACGTGAGTTTGAGCAAACTCTGAGAGCTAGTGAAGGGGAAGCCTGGTGCGCTGCAGTCCATGGGGTCGCCAAGAGTCGGACATGACTGAAAGACTGAAAAACAAAGGCTTCTAGGGACTAGTGACATCCCAGTTTGTTTGTTTGGGGCAGCTAGCTAGGTGTCACTACTGATCAGGCTGTCCCCTGAGGCTATGCAGACAAGCCCACCTCCTTTGTAGTGGTAACAGCAAGATTGCTGGCACTCAAAACATGTCTTCAAAACATCCCATTTGGGGATTTCCTTGGCAATCCAGTGGTTAAGACTCTGTGTTTCCAATGCAAGGGGCACAGGTTCGATCCCTGGTCAGGGGAACTAAGATCCCACGTGCCGCACAGCACGGCCAATAAATAAATAAGTCTTGGTAATTCCCTAGTGGTCCAGTGATTAGGATTTGGTGCTTTCACTGCCGTGTGCTTGGGTCAAAACACACACACACACACACACAAAGTTAAAAAAAAAACCCTGAATCTTAAATAAATCCTGAATCTTAAAAAAAAAAAAATCCTGTTCAGTTTCAGCCTTGGCACTGGTGAGCCTTGGGCCTCTTCTTTGTATCCTGCCACAGGATTTTCCCTGTTGTCCTTCCCTGGACTCCCTTGGACTCCGCTAGTGGCTGTGCATAGCCTGGGCCTTTGAGCTAGGATGGATCCTGGAAGCTTGCGTGTAGCACTGTGAGGTGCCTTGGAGCAGCTGGGCCCAAGCACCACAACTATTGAGCCTGTGCTCTAGAGGCTGGGAGCTGCAACTGCTGAAGCTCTTGTGCCCTAGAGCCTCTGCTCCCCAACGAGAGAAGCCACCACGAGAAGCCTGCACACCGCAGCTAGGGAGTAGCCCCCACTCACCACAGCTAGGGAAAAGCCTACCCAGCAAGGAAGATCAAGCACAGCCAAAAAGAAATAAATAAAATTATTTTTACAATTCTTAAAATGTGCAAATCAGAGGATAAGTCATTTCAAGTTCCTCCCCCTTCCCCACCCTTGCCCACTCTTAAGAATAGGAAAGCCTCCCCCACTTCCCATCTATTCCCCGCCTCTCAGGACCAGGACTCCTACCCCAGTCCTTGTAAGTAATCTCCAGTTTCTACTTGCTTGTGGGAACTGGCTGACTCCCTTTGACAAACAACTTTCTAGAAAGTCCTTCCTTATCCTGAGCCCCAAAACTGCTTCGCTGGAGTTGGCCCTTTGGCTCTTTGTTCCGCTCTGCAGATCACAGCCTCCCTGACTCCCTCCAGCCCCCTCTTTGGGCTTCTCTAGGCTGAAAGTGACTCTGAGCTATTTTCTCTAGAGTCTAGGCCATGGGAACAGTCTTCCTCTTTCTGTCTGCCCACCTCCTTCCACTTCAGGGCTTCAACAGATATTATTAGGAGGCATGTTTCTGACAATTTTGTTGGAACTGAGGAATCCATAACTTGGAAGAACACGTCTTTGGCAAAAGAATTGCTTTTGTGGGACTGTTAGTTTAACTAGCCTGTCTCTGCCAGATGTTCCATTCATCACACATCTGGGTCCCTGGAGCTATTTTCAGCTGTGTGTTTTGTTTTGATTTTTGTTTTACTCCCCAGCTCCTTCACTCTCTCCCTTTACTTCTCCAAATATTAATGTGAGAATCAAAAGCTGCCTTTCATTTCGTAGATGTGGGCTCTGAGGCTGGACCTTTGCACCTGAACTTCCCGGGAAGCCTCACACTGCTGCCTCTGACGACCTGCTCTCCCTGGGCCTGCTGACTCTCCTGGGCTGGGTGCTCAGGCTGTCTGAACTTCACAAGGGCTGGTGCTAACACAGCCGGACCAGGGCATTCCTGTCTTGCATGTCTCGTCCTTGGGAGGGGAGGCACGGGTCTGGTTGCTGGCTTCACTCCACTTCCTCTTTGCCGTTTTCAGCACAACTGCATCCTCCCCGAGGGGCCCTCACTCACTCTTTCCTGCCTGCTGGCCCCTGGCCAGGCTGGTGGTCGGGTGCGGATGCTATCAGTGTTCACTAACTAAACCGCTAGTCCTCTTTCCGTCTTCTGCATGGACCCTCTTTCCCCAGAATAGGGCTCCAGGGACCTCCTGCCACCAGCTGCAGTCCCTGTAACGACTATAGACTTCCACCCTGAAGTAAGTCCAGTGCCTTTTTGCTTAAGATTTTTCCTTGTGGAAGTGTTTCCCTTTATCAAGTGTCAGTTGCTATCTGGATATACTGTCCTAAGCCCAGCTGGAAAGAATTGAGTGGTGTCCTTCCTGGGAGTCTGTGTGGATAGCTAGAGCCTCACCAACTCCCCCCAAGAGAGCCAGCAACAGGGCCTGGTAGCCTTGAGAACTCTTGGAGGGCAGAGGACAGGGTATCCTGCACGTTTGCTCTGGGCACTAACACGACCACTCTCTCAGGCTTTGGATGGCAGAACTCAGGTGGCCCGATCTTGATTTCAGGAAACCACTCCTTTCTACTGTCTCTGAAAAGGACCACAGTGTCATGAACTTTGCCAGTCCTGGTGCGCTGCAAAAAAGCATTGAAATGCTGCTGCTTCTGCATTGGATATAAGTTGCATTCACTGGTTGGAGCCAGTGGATATTTTCTGTAAATAGAGACTTCAGCTTTAAGGCTAAAACTGCCTGTGAGTAATTTTGAGCTTCCTTGAGAAGCCATATCCTGCTGGTGGGAGTGGGGACCTGGACAGACTTAGTCTGAGTGAGGAGGCCCAGCTAAGTGAAGAGCAGGGAGACCAGAAGCAAAATTCAGGTGAATTAAATAGTTAATTGTAGAAAAATGCACCCATGAGAAAATTAGTTTTAAAACAAGGAGGTGATGGTTTATTTGCTTTTGCAGTGGGGAAGATTTTCTTTAGACCAAAAAGAAGAAATCCTAAAAAA
Source organism: Bos javanicus (assembly GCF_032452875.1). Lineage (NCBI taxonomy): Eukaryota > Metazoa > Chordata > Mammalia > Artiodactyla > Bovidae > Bos > Bos javanicus. The sequence continues at coordinate 97,409,619 of NC_083878.1, forward strand.
AAAAAATTGGTTTGACTATATACAGTGTAAAATATGTTCAATAAAAGCAAAACAAGAAAACACACTACAGGTTTAGAAGAAAAAATTTTGCAACATATTGAACAAGAGCTTTTTAAAATTAATAAGAAAAAGGTGAATGGTCCAGTTTTAAAAAGAGAAAGGACCTAAAGAAAGAACCACAGAAGAAACACTCAAGGCTAATATGTACAGAGTAAAGATATTTTACATCTGCAGAAAGCATTCAAAGCAATAACAAGAGACTGCTTTTCTATTATTTTGTTGGCAATACCCAGCATTGATGAGGGTGGCGGAAAATTGGGCACTCACACCCTGATGTTGGTTTTATAAGTCAGCATAACATTTCTGGAAGATAGTAGTTGGTACCATGCTTCAAAATTTTAAGTGTATATTCCCTTTGGCACCGTGGTACTATTTTAAAGAATTTAACCTAAGAAGATAGTCTAACAAGTAACAGAAGATGTATAAATATAAATATCATTCATCCCAGTGTTAATTATAATACTGAAAAGTTGTAAGCCCTTATAAGGTCTACCAGTAACTCTGATACATTCCTACAATGCTATTGTAGAGAATCATCTAAAATGATGATATAAATGTGTAAAACCTTTAAGGCATGGAGAAATAAATACCCATGACATATTGGTGAGTGTGGGAAAGCAACTTACAAAAGAACATACATTGTGTGAGACTACTTAGGTTAAATACACACATGTATATACAGCATATGATATTACATAATAACATGTACATACTGATCTCTGTATACATGCAGATATCTATATTTTTGAATGAGATCACATATTTGATGAGATGAATCATAGTAAATGTTTTGCGAATGCTAACAATTAGGAGATGAGTATAAATAGGGAGCTAGATCTTCAAGTATATTTTATTTCAAGCTAACAAATTTGGATTTTTACCCTGTGGCCATGGGGAGGCAGTAGAACTCAGTTCAATGAACATTAATGGAGTGTCTATTACAGAAACGCCAAAGTTGAAAAAGGCTTTTTTATAGAGAATATTGCTGAAGATGTTGAGGTCTGTATCAAGGGAAAGTCAGCCAACTGGGCTTCAGGATAGATGGTCTGGGGACTCCACCAAGGTCTGGAGCAGCCCTCAGCCTGGTCCATGTAGAAACCTGATTTTGGAACACAGGGCAAGTGGGTCTGAATCTAGCACTGACTCACAGTCACTAAAGATCTGATGTCTAGAATTAGGATGCTCCTATGTTATGTTTTAATGAGATCAAACCAGTCAACCCTAACGGAAATCAATCCTGAATATCCATTGGAAGGACTATTGCTGAAGCTGAAGCTACAATACTTTGGCCACCTAATGTGAAGAGCCAACTCATTGGAAAAGATCCTGATGCTAGGAAAGATTGAAGGCAAAAGGAGAAGGTGGTGACAGAGGATGAGATAGATAGCATCACTGACTCAATGGATTTGAATTTGAGCAAACTCCAAGAGAAAGACAGAGGAGCCTGGTGTGTTGCAGTTCATGGGGTCGCAAAGAGCTGGACGTGACTTAGCGACTGAAAAACAACAATGGGTAGGTGACTGCATACCTGTAACAGCCTAATCCTGCTGTATGGCCTCCTCTACATCAGTCTCGAACTCTGCCTGTGCTGGCACCAACTAGCGGTGGACTGCTGAAAAATCTCAGCCATTGCAAGAGATGGTGTAAAGAGAAATCCTCCCAGCAGATGATGCATTTGGTTGCCCATTTTTTTGTGGACAAGAAGTACAGGTATACATAGACTCATGGGCAATGACTAACGGTTTGGGTAGATGGTCAGGGATTTGAAGGAAAAGGACTGGAAGATGGTCACAAGAGGACTTTGGGAAGAAATATGAAGACTGACCTCTCAGAATGCTCACAGAGTGTGAAGATATTTGTATCAGTTTTCTATTTCCACATAACAAACCACCCCCAAACTTAGTGCCTTAAAACAATAATCAGTTCATTTCCTCATGATTCTGTGGATCAGCTTCATTGGGCTCTTAGGTTCTGATGACTCAGAATCTTTCTGTGATATTGTGATTTATAAGAAATATATATTTGATCTTCGTCCATGATTCCTAGCTCACAGCTCCACAAACCCTAGAATTTCCTAGGCAATTAGAGCAATTGTAGCATCTTTTGTGAAACTATTTGGTATCTTGTCTTCAGTTTCTGGAGGGAAAAAAATGCTTCAGGGCCATATAGATGAAAGATGAAGTGGACATCATGTTATCATAATGATAACATTAGCAACTGTTATATTAATAAGGTAGCTTTTGGGAATCCTCCCCAAATAGGGGGCTGATTGCCAGCAGAACCAACGGATAGAGGATTGGAACTTTTAGCCCCACCCATCATGACTTCTGGGGAGGAAAGAATGACTGGAGGCTGAACTAGTCACCAATGGCCAATGATTTAATCCACGGTGCTGATGTAATGAAGCCTCCATGAAACCCCAAAAGGGTGGGGTTCAGAGAACTCACAAATTAGGGCACTAGAAAACTTCCATGTGCTACCATGGCAGGCCCCAAACTCCACGAGGACAGAAGTTCCATTGTTCAGGACCTTGCCCTATGAATCTCTTCAAATGGCTATATCTTTTAAAATAAACTGGTAATCTCATGAGCAAACTGGTTTCTTGAGTTCTTGTGAGCCACTCTAGCAAATCAATCAAGCCCAGGAGGGGGTTGTGGGAACCTCTGATTTATAGCCAGTTAGTCAGGAGCAGGTAACAATCTGGGCTTTCGATGGTGGCTGAAGTTGGGGGACATTCCTGCGGGACTGATCACTTAACCTGTGGGATTCGATGCTATCTCTGGATAGACAGGATCAGAACTGAGTTGTACTGTAGGACACCTGGATGGTGTTGGAGAAATGCCAGTTGGTGTGCGAAAAACCACACCCCTTCCCACACAGTTAATTGGTGATGAGAACCTTTACTTTCCTTTGTCCCTTCAGCCTTGGGAACCGGAACTGCTTCCTTCCATCATTACATGTTTCCTCAGGGTCATTAGGTCCTTACCCTGCATGAGAAATGATGTAATAGTATTTGAAGATAGACTCTGAATAATTATCATAATATTGGAAAACTTAAGGCAAACATGAGATGGTTAGATAGCATCACCGACTGACTGGATATGAATCTGAGCCAACTCCGGGAGACAGTGAAGGGCAGGGGAGCCTGGCATGCTGCAGTCCACAGGGTTGCAAAGAGTTGGGCATGACTTAGCAGCTGAACAGCAACAACAACAAGGCAACCATTAACATCTTTTTAATGTCTGATGGTTTAACCTACTCTACTGGCTTGTCTGCAGCAACTTAGAATCATTCCCTGCTTCTTCTATACCCTCCCCTCTATCCCAGGGTCTGGATACTTATGAGAACTACATTTCCCAGCATTCCTTGCAAGAAGGGTTAATAGACTTTACTCGTGAGAGGTATAGTTGATCTATTATTCTCAAGGGTTATGCCCTATAAAGTCACTGAGAACACTTGAGTTAGTGAATACCGAACCACTGCTCCTAAGGGAAACACAGAGTTAGGTTCTTTTCGAGTCAATATTTTTGCCAACCAGTCAATACATATCCTTGTTTTATGTGTCTTTCTGTTTAAAGGCACTTTATATGATAAATACTGGTGATCTGTTCACAGGAAACTCATGACCAGCAGACTGTATCTCATGCCTGAGCCAAATTCATCTAACACATCACTTTCTCAGTATGGCACATCACAGCCTTCCTGTGCTTAGAACCCTGGACAGCACTTCAGCACTATTCCTGGGGGCTACTTTAAACAGTAAAACCACCACGAAAGAGTACCAAAAATGTGAAAAACGTGGCACTAAGTAGACTGTGAAAGGGACAGCTGTTTACAGCGTGAGAACTAAACAAGAAGGCAGTGTTACCTGGTTTGACCTCTGCCCAGACAGACACATATTGGGTGACTCAGATTTTTGCCCATCTGCAAATGACCTTGACAGCACTACGAGTGTTGATTCTGGATTGCAAATAAATTTTAGCAATAGTCTAATTCACAAATATGGAGACCATGAATAATGAGGATTGAGTGTATGTTCATTTCAGCACAGCCACTCCTTTTACCATCTTCCAGGGCAACTCAGGTATTTCCACTTCCCTGAGAATTGGTCACTTCCACCCCCCAACCCTCCCCAGGCTTCTAAGAGCCATTCCAGTAGCTTGGGTCCTTGTTAGGGCATTAAATCCCATGTCCTGAGAAAATATCCCCAAGTCAATAAATTCTTGTTTATCTGGTCTTACATTCCAGCTTCCTTGATCAACCCTCTCAAAATTCAACCCTAGGGGTACTCCCCTGGTTCCTACCCGTACATGTTGGCTAATTCTTGCATCCTCTAGGCATATCATCTATTTCTTCCCTTATCAGGCCCTGGGCATCAACAGACAGATTATGTTGGAATTTAACTCTGATTATCAGCCTGGCCCAGAGAAGGCAATGGCACCCCACTCCAGTACTCTTGCCTGGAAAATCCCATGGACAGAGGAGCCTGGTAGGCTGCACTCCATGGGGTCACTAAGAGTCAGGCAGGACTGAGCAACTTCACTTTCACTTTTCACTTTCATGCATTGGAGAAGGAAATGGCAACCCACTCCAGTATTCTTGCCTGGAGAATCCCAGGGACAGAGGAGCCTGGTGGGCTGCCGTCTATGGGGTCGCACAGAGTCAGACACGACTGAAGCGACTTAGCAGAAGCAGCAGCCTGGCCATGTGGAGAGGAGGTTGGGACAACACTGCAGGTAGGAGCAGTTGTTGTCCGCAGGGAAGGGCTTCTATAGAACCAGTAAGCACAGTAGTAGCTCCAGTCCTTACTAAGGAAAAGTGTCCAAGCCCAGAGGGGCCTGAACTGCATGTTGAAGAGTCAATATCCTCAGAAACATCCATCCAAATGTCTACACTCCATTACTCAGAGTCCCAGGTTTTCCCCACCAGGGCTCTGACCTTCACCAAGCAGACTTGCTTGGCTGAGCATTCAAACATCTCTGGAGCTCTGGACTAACAATCCAGTTTTCGGCCTCTGTTCAATGTGTCTTTCCTTTCACTTCCTTAGGTGATCAGAGCCTTTTTGTAAGCTACCTCCAGAACACTTTGGCTCACACTCTCACTCTTAACCATTATCTTAATATCTTCTGACAGAAGCAGAAGATATTAAGAAGAGGTAGCAAGAATACACAGAAGAACTGTACAAAAAAGATCTTCACGACCCAGATAATCATGATGGTGTAATCACTTACCTAGAGCCAGACATTCTGGAATGTGAAGTCAAGTGGGCCTTAGGAAGCATCACTATGAACAAAGCTAGTGGAGGTGATGGAATTCCAGTTGAGCTATTTCAAGTCCTAAAAAATGACACTGTGAAAGTGCTGCACTCAATATGCCAGCAAATTTGGAAAATTCAGCAGTGGCCACAGGACTGGAAAAGGTCAGTTTTCATTCCAATCCCAAAGAAAGGCAATGCCAAAGACTCATACACTAGTAAAGTAATGCTCAAAATTCTCCAAGCCAGACTTCACCAGTATGTGAACCATAAACTTCCAGATGTTCAAGCTGGTTTTAGAAAAGGCACAGGAACCAGAGATCACATTGCCAACATCCGCTGGATCATCAAAAAAGCAAGAGAGTTCCAGAAAAAACATCTATTTCTGCTTTATTGACTATGCCAAATCCTTTGACTGTGTAGATCACAATAAACTGTGGAAAATTCTGAAAGAGATGGGAATACCAGACCACCTGACCTGCCTCTTGAGAAACCTATATGCAGGTCAGGAAGAAACAGTTAGAACTGGACATGGAACAACAGACTGGGATCATGGTCCCATCACTTCATGGCAAATAGAAGGGGAAACAGTGATAGACTTTATTTTTTTGGGCTCCAAAATCACTGCAGATGGTGACTGCAGCCATGAAATTAAAAGATGCTTACTCCTTGGAAGGAAAGTTATGACCAATCTAGATAGCATATTCAAAAGCAGAGACATTACTTTGCCAACAAAGGTCCATCTAGTCACAGCTATGGTTTTCCAGTAGTCATGTATGGATGTGAGAGTTGGACTGTGAAGATAGCTGAGCACTGAAGAATTGATGCTTTTGAACTGTGGTGTTGGAGAAGACTCTTGAGAGTCCCTTGGACTGCAAGGAGATCCAACCAGTCCATTCTGAAGGAGATCAGCCCTGGGATTTCTTTGGAAGGAATGATGCTAAAGCTGAAACTGCAATACTTTGGCCACCTCATGCAAAGAGTTGACTCATTGGAAAAGACTCTGATGCTGGGAGGGATTGGGGGCAGGAAGAGAAGGGGACGACAGAGAATGAGATGGCTGGATGGCATCACTGACTCGATGGACATGGGTTTGAGTGAACTCCGGGAGTTGGTGATGGACAGGGAGGCGTGGCGTGCTGCAGTTCATGGGGTCACAAAGAGTCGGACATGACTGAGCTACCGAACTGAGCTGAACATAATCACAAACATCGAAAAATCTTTGCCTTATTCTACTGATTGGAAGTAAGTCAGGTCCTGCCTACATTCAGGGAAGAGGATCCCACAAGCCCATAGACTTGTAAGGTGAGGATTATGGGGGCCACCCTGCTGCTACTGCTGCTGCTGCTAAGTCGCTTCAGTCGTGTCCGACTCTGTGCGACCCCATAGACGGCAGCCCACCAGGCTCCTCCATCCATGGGATTTTCCAGGCAAGAGTACTGGAGTGGGGTGCCATTGCCTTCTCCAGGGGGCCACCCTAGAGTCTGTTTATACAACTTCCTTGTTGATCAGCAGCTCTAATGAAAAAATCTGCTTGAACTGTCCCAAAACTTCACTCTGCATGATATACAAGCCTATGCAGAGGCAGCTGGCCTGGCCTTGGTGATTTTTCCAGCCCTCCTTTCCTCCCCTAGCTCCAAAGTTCCTTCCCTTCATTGAGAGCCCGCTTATTCCACCAGCACATCACACTTTCACTGTAGGTGATCTGAATCCGAGCAGATGCAGTCAGGATCTTCTCTACATCCTGTTACATGGTGTTTGAGCATGAGACTGACATGCCTGACCAGAGTTTCTGATAACTTGTAATAATAGTTTTACTATTATAAATTCGTATACTATATAATTCATGCATAAAAAGTATACAATGCAATGGCTTTTAGTATATTCACAGAGTTGTGCAATCACTGATTTTAGTATATTTTCATTATCTCAAAAATAAAGTCCACCTGCCTTAGCCATTACCCTCAATTCTTGCACCACCCCCCACCAAGCCCTAGACAACCACCAACTGTTCTCTCACTATATAGATTTGCCTATTCTGAACATTTTATATAAATGGAATCATATGTGATCTGCCTTTTTGACTTACCATGGCTTCAAGGTTCATCCATGTTAATCGAAGTATTGGAATTTCATTTCTTTTTATATTCCGTTGTATGGATATACCACATTTTATTTATCCACTCATCAGTTAATGGACACTAGGTTATTTCTACTTTTTGGATATTATGAACATTTGTGTACCAGTTTTATACATGGACATATGCTTTCATTTCTCTTGGGTATATACCTAGGAATTGTTGGGTCATATGGTAACCCTACGTTTACCTTTTAAGGTACTGTTTTATAAAGTGGTGGCATCATTTTATATTTCCACAAGCAGTGTTTGAGGGTTCCAGTTTTGCCATCTCCTCACCAGCCCTTGTTATTGTCCACCTCATTTGTTATAGCCATCCTCATGGGTGTGCAGTGGTATCTTATTGTGGTTTTGATTTACATTTTTCTGATGGCTAATTATATTGAACATCTTTCCACATGCTTATTGGCATTTGGATTCAGATCCTTTTCTCATTTTAAATTTGGGTTTACAATAACTTTTTGATATATTACAAAAGAATCTATGTTAATTGAAGAAAACTTAGAAGTTATGCATAATCATTTTAAAAATAAGAGATGCCATTTAGCAAGCATATATTACACACACTGTGCTGAACTTCCACGCTTGCCCTAAGTCACACAGGTAGAAATAACAACAGCTAATGTTTACTGAGCTACTGTTAGGTACTAGGGCTTCTTCCACATGTCATCTCATTTAATCTTCCCAGCAGTCTTTCTGAAGAGGGTGCTATTTTCAGCACACTTATTTTTCAAGAAAGAAACCGAGGCCCATAGACAGTAAGTAAAGTGCTAATCTACACACAAGTTGCTGGTGGCAGAAGCAGAGTTTGGACTCAGGTAGTCAAAAGTTCCCAGCTTTAGCACTCAACCCCCACCCTGTGCATTTCTGAATACAGAGGTTCTGAGCAGAATGAATCATTGCATTGTATTGTCTCCTGTTCTCTTTCAGTAAAATAGCTAAGTAGCTTCTTTGATAATTGTTCTTATCTTAATGCAAGATGGCAGAAATTTCCCTTGGAGATCCCTGAAGATTTAGAAATGCATTAATTTCCACTGACCCTGTTTCTCTTCTGTTCATTTGTTTCTCTCTTTTTCTTCCATCAGCTATGGGAAGACAGTAACAAATCTTTTCATACTCTGATATTACTGCAGAATGAATTCGAAAGTTGTCAGAAATGACTTATACTACTTGTTTGTGCATCCAAGAATCATTCAGAGTAACGTAGGACATAGAGCCTCCATTCTGTGGGAGGCAGAACAGAGATTTTCTGTGGTTCTGACTTGCAGGGCTTCACAGAACTGACTTCCGCCGCCTTTACAACTTATTATCTCGGGGGTCTTTTGGTCAAATGACTTAACCTTTCTGCTCATCTCATCGTGCGTGGCACAGAGAAAAGGATCTGGGAGCCGAAAGATGAGACAACTCCATTTCCCAGCTTTGTACTTGTGTGGTCTTGGGCAAGTCTTTTTACCTCGAGAGGCCTAATTTTGCCCAGATATAAATGAAATGGGTTGGACTCGAGGCTCCCGAAGGTTTCTTCTGGCTTTGATGTTCTGTGTTCTGTGCCTACCTCCGAGTCATAAAGAATGGGCATTCAGGTGATGTTTCTCACAAAGCCATTTTTTTGTTGTTGAAAAACAAATGAATCTTAGGTAGGGATTTCAAAGGGAAACTGTATGAAGCCTGGAAGGATGTATGGGGAATAAGATGCACTGCTATTTCTAGGAAGAAGATGGGCGTGGCGGGGCGCTGATCGGAGTGTGCAGGCTGCAGAGCATCCTTGCAGGCGGAGACCGAGTCTGAGGGCTTCTAGCGGAGGCCGAGGCCAGGGAGGACCTGGGTTGCAGCGGCTGCGCACTGGAGCGCCCAGCCGGCCGATTTGCGTGTCTCCGCCTCTGCAGTGAGCTGATTGGGGAGAGGAGTCCGATTCCGCGCGCCTATTGGCTGAGAGGCCCGCCGCTCAGACCACCCCCCCCCCGCCCTCCAGGAGCGGACGGTTCCTACTGCGGCTGGGCACCGGCTCTGCTCCCGCGTCGGCCCGCGCTCCAGCTGCGCCCGGCCCGGCCCTGGCCCGGCTCGGCCCGGCTCCAGCCTCCGAGCGAAGTCGCCGCTGCCGCCTGGGCCGTTCCCAGGGCCATGAGGAGGCGGCGGCAGCCGCTGCGGCCCGCGTCAAGGTGACCGGCCAGGACTGCGGCGGCGAGAGCGGGCGGTGAGAGGAGCGGCCGGCGGGGCGGGGCGGGACCCTGAGGGCCGGGCCGGAGAGAGCTGCAGGTGCGAGGGGCGGGACCCTTAGGCGGGGGTGCCTGCCGCCGGGCAGGGGTGGGGCCTTGGGGCGGGAGGCGGGGCTGGGGGGTGGTGGTGGTGGGGTTGTTTCAGGCGGTCCGGGGGGCACTGGGGCCGGGCCGGGGGGCTTTAGGTGCGTGATGGGGATGGGGGTTTTGGTCTGGGGGACGGCAGGTGTGTGTGTGGAGGGGCGGGTTTGGAGTTGGGGAAAGGCCGCAGGTGCGTGGGGCGGGGCTGGTGGAGGCAGTTAGGAAGGGCTGAGGGGCTGCAGGTGCGGGGGGGGCGGGGCCAGGTGGGAACCACAGGTTTGCCAGGGGGAGGGGGCTGCGAGGTGAGGCCGAAGCGGCCGGACCGGCCGGGCCTTGAGGACACCACAGGTGCAAGGGGGGCGGGGCCGGGGAGACCTGCAGGGGTGGGGGGGCGGGGCCCCGAGTGGTTGCAGGTCCGGAAGCGGGGGCCCCAGGTGAGCAGCGGCCAGAGGGTGAGTGAGGGGTCGCGGGGAGAAGGGAATGCTGCTTTCTCCTCTGCCGGGATTTTTTTTTTTTTTTTTGAGGGGAAGCAGGAGCTTTGGGCTTTCTGAGGATTCTGGAGGCTTCGAGGGTTGCCGCCGCTGGGCCGGAAGGGCCAGCTCGGCCTTGCCTGTGCTCCTCCTGAGTCGGACTTGGGTCTCAGCTGCCCTGGTTACTAGGCCGGCGGCTTCCCCTATGCCTCGCAGTGGCCTGACGTGGGGCGCACTGGTTTTCAATCTCGGGGAGGCTTTTTCGTGTCGCTGTTGCAGGGGGCATGCCTCGATTGGGGCGGAGTGGGGTGGGGGCCGCCCGTTGGCTTTCATTCTATCAGCTGTTGAGAAATGTGTGTGCTTGAAGAGTAGTTAGTGTGAAGCTGGAAGGGTGGAAGGGTTCTTGGCCGACTGGCTCCTGGGACCTGGAGGCTGCTGCAAATCTTAACAGTGGTCGTCTCCAGAAGATTGAAGTGGCAGCCTGGTGAGGGGGCAGAACAGGAATGAGGGTTCAGAGGCTTTTGCCTCTTTGTTGCCTGGGACAGTCTCTCACCTCTGAGCTTTGTTTCTTCCTATGCGAGGTGTGCATCCTGGTACCTGCCTTGTGTTCCCCTCAGGGGGCTTGTGAGGGTGGGACAGACTGAGGACATCTTTGTGTAAAGCTATGAGTCTGCTGCCTCTGTGCTAGTGGGCAGATTGTGTTTGGAAACTGAGGGTCGAAAGAGGAGGGGATTTTTTTTTTTTAATTTAATCAATCAATTTAGTTTTGGCTTTGCTGGATCTTCGTTGCTGTGCAGGCTTTTCTCTAGTTGCAGCGAGTGGGGGCTACTCTTTGTTGTGGTGCGAGGGCTTCTCATTGCTGAGGCTTCTCTTGTTGCAGAGCATGGGCTCTAGGGCGTGCAGGCTTCAGGAGTCGTGGCTCTCTAGAGAGCTGTGGGCTCTAGAGTACAAGCTGTCATTGGGTTGCACGTGCTTAGCTGCTCCGAGGTATGTAGGATCTTCCCAGATCAGGGATAGCACCTGTGACTCCTGCAATGGCAGGCGGATTCTTTACCACTGAGCCACCAGGGAAGCCTGTGGAGGGGATTTCTAATCGGTAGACCGCTTTCTTGTTCGAGGTGGGGCTGAGGTAGGTAGTGGGGATGAGGTTTGTGGTGGGATGGTGACTCCTGCTTCCTATGAGGCCTGTGAGGCAGCTGTGGCAGATGGAAAGCACCAGAACATTTAATTGTTTGCTGACCTTTAGACCCCAACTCCAGTGAAGACTCTGAATTGGAACACGAAGCTCAGACTTGAGCCTTATGGAATTTCCCTTCCCCATCCGAGTATGAACACTGATTTTTATCACATTCCAGAAGGAAGACACCCAAAAGAGGGGAATGCCAAAACTTGGTTAGGTTTCCATGTGATGGAGAGAGGAAAGCAAGATGATGGGACTCCCTCCTATTTGGAAGAGTATCCCATAGCCAAGCGTGTGACCTCATTGCCTTTGCTCACCAGCAGTGTGACCAGTTCGTCCCACCTGTGTTGCATGGACAGAAGAGCGGCAGGAGGAGGCTTCTCCTGAATGAACCTGCACTTTTCTTCGTTTCAGGCACTGGGACTTTGGGGAACCAACTGCCATGGTGCTGGCCTCTCTCACTACCATTTGGTGTGGCATGACCCAGTGGCATCATGGGGATGTTGTCTCAGATGTGGGTCCTTACTGGGGTCTGTGCTCGTGTGGCAGGACCCAGAGGCTCTAAAGGCATCCTGTACTGTCCCAGCAGAAACTATGTAAATGACTCAGAGAGTGCTGTGCTCTGGGTAATGATCGTGCTCTGTGGGTTCAAAGGAAAGCCCAAACTTGGTGGTCCATGAGAGCTAGAAAATGTATTGGGTAATGAGAGAATTGGCTTTTTGGTTGGTAGTGTTTGAGTGACCGCATCCAAGGTTGAGAGAGAAACTTCATTAATGAAAATATCGCATCCAGGGTTCTCCGTGATATGGCTCCAGTCTACCTTTTAAACTTGATTTTCCTTTTCAGCATGGAGGGTAAGAGCTCTGGCTCGGAAGTCAGACAGAGCTGCCTTCGAAGCCTCACACACCAGTTTCTTGACTTCTCAGAGCTTTAGTCTCCTTATTTATAACACAGGGATAATCATGCCCACCTTGAGAGGTTGCTGTGAAGAGTACACGTGGCTAGATACGTGAAGACACCTGATGTATTAAGCCTTTGTTGTTAGGGTCTGTTTCTGCCCCTCCCTGACCACCCATCTTTCAACACAACAAAATAGAACGTCCTATGTGAGGAGAGCAGGACTGGTCATTGTGAGGCCTTCGCTTCTCGTGTGACCTCTATCAGGCCTTCCCCTGTCCAGGCCTCAGTTTTCTTAGCTGAGAGAGGATATGTGAACATCAGGCAAGAGTGATCCTAGCTCTGGCATTCTGATGAGCATGTTTTCCCGCAGGGCAGGAGGGAGGACACTGATGACCCGTTACTTAGTTCTTCTTTTAAAAATACCTGTTGAGTGCTTTGCCTGGCACATAGTGAAAGTGAAAGCCGCTCAGTTGTCCAACTCTTTGTGACCCCATGGACTATACAGTCCATAGAATTCCCCAGGCCAGAATACTGGAGTAGGTAGCCTTTCCCTTCTCCAGGGATCTTCCCAACCCAGGTCTCCCACATTGCAGGCAGATTCTTTACCAGCTGAGCCACAAGGGAAGCCCAAGAATACTAGAGTGGGTAACCCATCCCTTCTCCAGCGGATCTTCCCAACCCAGGAATCAAACCAGGGTCTCCTGCATTGCAGGCAGATTCTTTACCAACTGAACTGTTTATCAAAAAATACCTGTTGAGTGCTTTGTCTGGCACACAGTAGGTGCTCATTAAATACTTGTTGAAGGGACGAATGAGGGACTTTCAGAAGAAGGTGTGGCATCTTATCCCTGCTGCTTATATGGATGTTGTATCTGTACCTTCAAAGTGCATTTTGTTTATTGAAGAAAAAAAAGTTGCAACAGCTTTATCGTGAAATTAGTGAAGCTCAACATGAAAGACGAAAGTTATTTCACAGTCCTCTTTCACTACAAATTAAGTTCACTCCAATTTTCACAAACATACAAGTTTTTTTTCATGGTTGCAGTCATATGTACGTGAGCATTTGGAAAAGGCTTGGCAATAAGGAGTTTCTTTAAATGATGTTTTTATCTTATTTTTTTTAAGAATTAAAAAAAAATCACACATAGATTTTTTTTTTTTTTTCTAAAAGATAAGTATTTCAAGGGGGGAAAATTGTAAAGTAAGTGTCTTTCTTGTCTCAAGCTTCCAGTTCCCAGTCTTCTCTCTAGTGGTAACCACTATTATCATTTTCTTGTTTGTTATATATTCTTTCTCTTACGCAAAGAATAGCATCCTATACATACTTTTGCTCCTGTGTTTATTTACTTGATTTCTTTTGGAAAGTGTCCCAGCATTGGAAAATGTTCTAATTGGTACATACAGTTCCTCTTTAATAGATGTTTTTTTTCACCGACGCCTTGAGCACAATTTTGTGTCTCCACTCTCCCCCACTCTCCCTGATGTTTACTCAGTAATGGTCAGCAGTCATTGTTTAGAAGACTAACAAGAGACAGCCCTTGTTTTTCTCGAGGGAAGAAAAGGCTCCAGTTCCAGTGAACAGTAGACTAAAGGGCAGTCCATGTATCTGGATGCAAGGCAGACACAGAAAGAGAAAGGAAAAGGGATTTGTTCACTAGTAATTGAAAACTGGTTTTCCCTTCAGCCCATGATTCAAAGTCCAGCCCTGTCACTTACCAGCGATATGACTTGGGGCAATTTACCTAATCTTCCTTCCTTTCAGTTTCCTTATCTGTTAAATGGATGGTGATAATAGGATCTGCCTTTGGGGGCTTTTTGTGAAGAAGAAACGAGATCATGTGTGGGAAGTACTTGCAGGAATAGGTCTTGGTAGATGCTCCACAAGGGGTAGCTGCTGGGTTATTAATAATCTTTGTTAGCAGACACTTACTGGGCGGTGGAGGGTGAGCCACAGGAGATGCTCAAAGTCCTTGCCCTCATGAGGTGCTCACATGCTCTGCAGGGAGACTGGCACACAGGTCACTGAAGCTAGAACAGGGCCCAGGGGTGCGGAATTGGGCAGTGTGGGGGTCATGGAGGCAGGAAACAATGACTTCTCCCTTTGTGGTTTGGGAATGGCTTGCCACCTCCTCTGTGAAACCCACTGAATTCTTCTGCAAGTGACCACTCCTGTCTGCGCTCCCTTGGCATTCTTGTGTGAGTAACCTGGATTGGAGCATGCACCTCGCTATCGCACGCGTTGTTTTATGCCCGTGTCTCCTCTGCACAGGGAAAGTCTCCTACTTTCTTTGCTCCCGCGTTTCCAGGGTAGACTCTTGGTGGACCTCGTGATGGACCTCTGCTCAGACAAGTCATGCTACCAAATGCTGGCACACTCTTCTCGATAGGTCTTCAGGTCTCTGATGAAACCCAGACTCTGGACTCTGTTGCTTCATTCTCCAGGTACTTGAGTGCTGACCGAGACACACACAGCTGTCTGCCAGCTGTAGGTTTTGGGTCTGAATGGTGGTACTTGTCCTACTGAGTCTTGGGAGAGGGAAGAACTATTTGCTCCAGATAGTCCAGGACAAGACGGGGAAACAGAAAGAAGGATAAGTCTGAAAATGAACTGCTCACGCTTGCTGAAGCTCACCTCCCCCTTCCTCAGAAGTGTGGCTGCTGAGGTGGGCTAGTGGAGGAGCAGGCCGCAGGGAGCTGAGTAGGTGGTCTGTAGTTGCTGATGAGGGATGGGGAGCAGTGGTTGGGCTGGCCTCCTCGAGGGGCATCCTGAGGCATTTCTGGGGCCACTTCCTTCCTGTGGGCATTCATCCACCAGCCTTGCTGTGCTCTTGCTTTGGGCCCAGCTCTTTGCTGAGTGCTGGCCACGTGGAGATGGAAGAGTTGTGTCTTACCCTCGGAGCTGACGGCTAGTGGAGGAATCAGGTGCAAACAGAACGTGACCAGAAGGGGAGTGGTGACGACAGAGGACCCCAAGTGATGTGGCCAAGCAGATTCCAACTCTGGCGCTAGACCTGGGTTCCGATTCTGACTCATCCACACACAACCTTTGTAACCGTGGGCAAGCGTCTTTCCCATTGTTAGTCTCAGTGACGATAATGGGAATGGCAGGGTTACCTGCCTGGAGGCTGTTGTTGGAGATTCTGTGAAATAATGCTGTGGGTTGCTCAGCGCCCTGCCTGACAGAAACTTATGCTTACAGAGTGCTCATTGTACTTGATTATCCTTAGTGTTGGGGCAGCACCAGGAAGCACTTGTTTGGCTGTTTTCTCTGGGTTCCAGTGTAGCGGTGATGGTGCCAGTCAGTGGTGAAGGTGAAGGTGATGGCCACGGCGTCTGAGAAACCAGCTCTGAGGTCATAGAGTGCTCGAGGAGTCCTTGGGGCTTTCCTCACGGGCCCACAAGTGATTCTTCTCCCTTTTCTGCTTGGGGCCTTCTCACAGGTGGTCCCAGCCCAGCACCACCCCGAGCCCCTTCTCTTTGATCCCCTGCACTGATCAGTTCCATGGCTTTTCCGCACGGGAGGCATGAGTCCGGCTTGTCTCACCTGCACTTTCTGAGGAGAGCAGACTGTGCAGACCCGGAGAGGCACATTCCCCCCACCCCCATTATTTTGCAGAGCTTTCAGGTCCTTTGTGTTCTTTACAGGAGACACCGCCTCAGTGTCGGCGAAGCAGACAGGGCAGCACTTCTAGCAGACCTTGAAGTCAGGCTTGTGTGGGTTTATGTCCCGGCCCCACTTGCTAGCCCTGTGGCTTCAGGCAAGTGACCAATGCTCTGTTTGCTAATCAACACGGGAAGCACAATGATACTTACCTCCCCCTGGTTCTTACCTGACTTTAAGGAGATGAGAGGAACAGGGCTTAGCATAGTGCTCCACGTCATGAACATTCAGTCAGGGTGAGCTCTGTTAACCTGTTGACATCCAGGGCTGTCAGGATGCCTGTTTGGGGGGATGCTCACTTATTGCCTATGAGTTATGTGAGTTATTGCATGTGGAAAGTGTGGAGAGGGTGGCAGGCTGCTGGGAGCACCCCGGCTAGCAGGCAGTGCTCAGCCTGCCTTGGGACTGTGCACGCAAGCCTGGACCCCCACAAAAGCAGAAGATGCTGGTGCGTGGGAGGATGGAGTCAACCTCGTGGGTGGGCCTGTCTCAGACCCGTCCAGGAACTGAAGGCTGGTTTCCCAAGTTCTTGCTGTCCCCCTGTTCTGTGATTCCATGTGAATAATGGGACTTTAGTATAAACTCATATATAATATAAACTCATGCAACATTATACTTTTCCCTCATTAGGATTTAAATGTTTTTATTATCTGATTGTATTTTAAGGTTAAGACAGTTACTTGAGTAATCAGAAGAAAATGTAAATATTTGGCCTCAACTGTCAAAAGTTTCCTTGAAAAAAAAAGTTCCCATGAAAATCATCTTATTAGAGACAAAAGAAAGAATGATGAATAATTAAGTTCGTATTTATTGGATACAGTAATTCTCACCCACTCTTGTATGAGCTTGATAAGTAGGTCAGGGGAAATCTGTGCTTTTGATACATTTCTGAGTTACTAAATATTTATGGAAAACAAATTAGTGAATTCTGGAGAATTTGGTGTGTCTCTTTTTGTGGCAATCAAGTCTGTTATGTGGAATTAGGGACTTTCACTATGTTGATATTTCTTGTTCTGTGCCCTCTCTGTAGCTGTTTTTTTTTTTTTTCCCCCTCTCTAGGCCCCGTATCTCTAGCACTTTGAGTCCACTGGTGTCTAGGGTTGTTCCCACTGGGTTCCCACAGCGCCCTGGTGTAGCGGGTAGTAACACTGTGTGACCGGCCTCAGCTTCCTCTCACCCCGATTCCAGACTTTGCAGAGTCAGTCTGCATTTTTTCTCCACGTTCAGGGCCTAGCCCAGGGCTAGTAACCGGCAGCCAGAACAATCTGAGTGTGGTGTTCCCTCTGCTTCTGGTTTCTCTCAGAAAAAAGCCAAATGGTTTACGTGGCCCGCAGGTGTAACAGCTTGCTCTTCAGCGTAACTGTGAGTCCCCCGGTACGGTGTGTGCCATCCTGTCACACCACGGACTGTGGCTTCTCTGCCCACCATCCGGTCCTCCGTGCCTGGCGCAGCTTCCGGCACGGAGTAAGTAGTCCATAAATGTTTGTTACAGGGACACATGGAATAAAGGGTGAGAGCCCAGTGACTGATCTGAACCTGTAAAACGAGAAAGCTGTTGGATCTGAGGTCCCTTCATCATAAAATATTTGAGCACTTTACAAAGTCTCGACACCTTGTTTTTTAGCCTCATATTGATTCTGCAGGGTAGGTGGGGGTCGACTTTGGTCTTTGGAGGAGAAAACTGAAGCTCAGAGAGGGTGAACAGATTGCCCAAGATGGAGCTATGGGAGACACAGAGGGCTCCTCAAGTGTCTTTTCTCACAGCCCATGCTGCCTTGAGGTGTGGTTTCTGACACACATTGGAAGAGCCACAGGTGAGACAGGTAAATAGATTCATGGAGAAAAGGTTCTTGCAGCAGTTCCTCTTGGTTTTAGTTGTTTTTTCCTGATAATTTGAAAAGTTGAGTTCAATTTGGGACGATGGCTTTAAGGTCTGAGATCAGGAAACACTGATCTTTCGTGTACACAACGAAGGTTCAGGATTGGTGTATGTGCTGATTGGTCGGTGACTAAGATTAGAATTTGTTCTTTTTGGGAAAATTTTTGGTAAGAGTAGAAGTTACTTGCTGACTGATATGTAGCGTTGTTGTCATTGTTTAGTCATGGAGTCTTGTCCGACTCTTTGCGACCCTATGGACTGCAGCACGCCAGGCTTCCCTGTCCATCACTAACTCCCAGAGCCCACTCAAACTCATGTCTATCGCATCAGTGATGCCATCCAACCATCTTACCCTCTGTTGTCCCCTTCTCCTACCCTCAGTCTTTCCCAGCATCAGGGTCTTTTCCAGTGAGGTGGCTCTTTGCCTCAGATGGCCAAAGTATTGGAGCTTCAGCTTCAGTCCTTCCAATGAATATTCAGGATTGTTTCCCTTTAGGATTGACTGGTTTGATTTCCTTGCAGTCCAAGGGACTCTCAAGAGTCTTCTCCCGCACCGCAATTCAAAAACATCCATTCTTCAGCGCTCAGCCTTCTTCATGGCCCAACTCTCACATCCATATGTGACTACTGGAAAAAACCATAGCTTCGACTATGTGAACCTTTGTCAGCAAGGTGACATCTCTGCTTCTTGATACACTGTCTAGGTTTGTCATAGCTTTCCTTGCAAGGAGCAAGTGTCTTTTAGTTTCACGGCTGCAGTCACCATCCGCAGTGATTTTGGAGCCCAGGAAAAGAAAATCTGTCACTGTTTGCACCTTCTGTTTGCCATGAAGTGATGGGATCGGATGCCAGGATCTTAGTTTTTTGAATGTTGAGTTTTAAGCCAACTTTTTCACTCTGCTCTTTCGTGATTGTCAAGAGGCTCTTTAGTTTCTCTTCACTTTCTGTGACTTTTTATGACCCTATGGACTGTAGCCTGCCAGGCTTCTCTGTCCATGGGATTCTGCAGGCAAGAATATTGGAATGGCCATGCCTCCAGGGGATCTTCCCGACCCAGCAATTGAACTCTCATCTCTTACTTCTCCTGCTTTGGTAATCAGTTTCTTCACCATGAGTGCCACCTGGGAAGCCCTGATATGTAGCATTATTTTGATGCTTTCAAAAGATGCTAATTGCTTCAGTTAGCCTGTTTTTCTAATTTCTCTCTGGGTGTACCTGCCTTGGGCTCTTTTGCTGTGAGCACTGCTGCAGACTTTGTGCTTATCAGATACAGTGTCAGTCAGATCTGAAGGTGAGAGGTCATCAGGGCTGCTCTTCCTGCTTTCCACATGAGGGTGGATGGACTTTGCCAGGGTTTTCAGACTCAGGCGTCCTGACTCTCCACCTGTAAACCCTGTGGACTTCCATCTGTGTGTTGCAGTTTCTCAGCAGCTGCCTCCTCTCGTAGTGTTGCTCATAGACCACGTCCATCAAAAGGCAGTTTCCAGTGAGGCTCTGTGTGGTGGGGGCGTGATGGCTGAGCCAGCGCCCAACCAGGAGAGGTTATTCTCTTTGTGTGTGTGTTAGTCACTCAGTTGTGTCCAACTGTTTGCAGCCCTATGGACTGTAGCCTGCCAGGCTCCTCTGTCCATGGCTGGAGTGGGTTGCCATTCCCTTCTCCAGGGGATCTTCCCAACCCAGGAATCAAACCCAGGTCTCCTGTATTGCAGGTGAATTCTTTGCTGTCTGAGCCACCAGGGAAGCCTACTTAACGTATAAAATTGGGAAGTACTAGCATTTGAATGGGAGAAGGCAATGGCACCCCACTCCAGTACTCTTGCCTGGAAAATCCCATGGACAGAGGAGCCTGGTGGGCTGCAGTCCATGGGGTCGTGAAGAGTCGGACATGACTGAGTGACTTCACTTTCACTTTTTACTTTCCTGCATTGGAGAAGGAAATGGCAACCCACTCCAATGTTCTTGCCTGGAGAATCCCAGGGACGGGGGAGCCTGGTGGGCTGCCGTCTATGGGGTCGCAAAGAGTCGGACATGACCGAAGCAACTTAGCAGCAGCAGCAGAGGTATGTAAGTGTAAAAATAAGTCCAAAATAAAACAAATAAGTGTTGGAAAGGTTAATTAGAGCACTGACAGTGGCTACAAAAGAAGAGTACAAGGTGCTCAGAGGCCATAAGCCAGATGGCTTTACCTGGCTGGGCGATCAGAGATTGCTTCCCAGAGGAAAGAGGAGTTGGGGTTAGCCAGGAGAAGAAGTGGCTGCAGGTTGCAACAGTACACTGTTTGGAGTCAGAAAACCTTGGTTCCTGCTCTGAGTCGCTTAGTTTTGTGAGCCTCGAGAGAGGCACTTAATTTCAGTCTTCTTTAAAGGTGATCATAATACTGACTTTGTGATATCTTACTGATCAGGGCCACTAAAATAATAATAATAAAAAAAGAAGACTATTTCAAGTGCTGGCACAGTGATAAAAAAATCCACCTGCCAGTGCAGGAAATGCGAAAGATGTGGGTTTGATCCCTGGGTTGGGAAGATCCCCAGAGAAGGAAGTGGCAACTCAGTCCAGTGTTTTTGTTGTATGTTTTGTTTTTTTGGCTGCGAAGCATGTGGGATCTTACCTTCCCAACCAGGGATCAAACCTGCACCCCCTGCATTGCAAGGCGAAGTCTTAACCACTGGACCACCAGGGAAGGCCCTCATTCCAGTGTTTTTGCCTGGGAAACTCCATGGACAAGAGGGGCCTGCAGGACTGCAGCCCGTGGGGTCGCAAAGAATCAGTTGATTGGCATGCAGCTGAGCATGCCAGCACTTCAAGTGCTAGCAAAGATGTGGAGCAGCCAGAATGCTCACAGCCTGCTGCTGGGTGTGTAGATCGGTTTAGCCAGTCTGGAGAACTGCTTGCCATCATCCAACAAAGCTGAACATTTAATCAGCTATGACCCGGTAGTTCCACTCTTGGGTATCAACCCAGCATGAAGGCATATGAATGTACCACATGGCACCACTCAGAAGGCTTACAGCAGCACCCCTGTGATGGCCCAGGCTGGAAACAGTCCCAGTGTCCGTTGGTATAGAGTGGACAGGAATGGTAAACTCCCACAGTGGGAAAATAGTAAGTGAACAACCATGGAAAATCAGGATGAATTTCACAAACATAATGTTCATTCAGGCACAAAAGATCATGTCCTGTATGGCTCCATTCATAGAAAGTTTAAATAGGCAGATGTAATCTCTGCTGTTGAAAACCAGAGTGGTGGCCACCCATGGGAGGCTGGTAGAGATGGAAGGAGGTGTGGTGGGTTTTTGGAGGGGATCATGGTGTTTTCGCCCCATCCGGGTGCTGTGACCTGGGTATGTTCACTTTGTGAGACCCCTTTGACTTGTGCACTTGCATTGTGTTCCTGTATGCATTCTTCTGCACGCATGTTGCATTTCCATGGGAAGTTTGTTTAAAACGCTGACGGAAGGAAGCTTATCAGTCATGTTCCACTCAAATTATGATTAATGGTGAGAATGGAAGTTTTTTTGTATTGATGAGTAAAATAATCATTTTAACATACTTCATCTTTATCTCTTCCTTTGATCTTTGCATTTGTTTTGTAAGGTAACGAACATATCAGTACCTTAGAACGTATATTTAATTTACAAATAAGCTTATGTATGTAAGAGGTACTTGCTCAATGCATGTTCAGCTGTTAATAGTGAAGGACTGGAGAGTTTGATGAGCTGTAGCTCAAGGTCATAACAGAAGGGGCAGCCCAAGCAACGGCCTGGCTGCGGGAAGCAGGTGGTGAGGAGGGAGCCTCAGTCGGTTTGGGTCAGCAGCCTGTGTTTGGGTTGTTTTCTTGCTTCTGGAACACGAAGTGTGGGCTGGGGTGGGGGTGGCCTGAAGCCAGAGAGGGAAGCAGAGCCTGGCCTCTTGAGCGCCTTGGGTCCCAGGGACCCCAGGGGAAGGGCTGCGAGGAAACTCTGGAAGTGGGAGGACTAAGGGAAGGGGGCAAGCAGAGGAGACAGGAGGAGAGGGGGAGAACGAGGTCGTTATTGAGGCTGAGAGATGAGGGACTGGTGCACCGTGTTCAAAGCTCAGCTGTTAGGTCCTGCTGACCTAATGGGTGGTGGGAAGGTGGTGTGGTGCAGGGAGGATGAGGCCTGGAGCTCAAGGACCGAAGCTGTTTGAAAGACTGGGGAGAACTTCGGGTGTTCTCAGGCATGGGGAAGGATCAAGAGAGTGGAGGAGGCTGAGGGTGCAAAGTGGGCTGCCGGAGGGGAGGTGGCGGTGCCCTGGGTAGCCCTGGGTCTCAGGCGGACACCTCTTCCTCAGAGTTGGGAGTCGGGTGCCAGGAGACGATGCGGAAACTTCAGGTTAAAGGAGGGACCCAAGGGAGGTGAAGTCAGCTTTCCTCAGTGGAAGAGGTCATGAGGTTGCCCTCCTGGGGATGGTGGAGGATGCGGAGAGGGGGTGCTCTGTAGGAGGGAAGGCAGACTGGCCCCAGGGCCCTCTGCAACGGCTGTGCGGGATGCCTGTCCTGTGCCACGTGGTCTGCCTCCCTGACCACTTGCTCTGAGGGTTGGGGTGTTTGTGCCAGGTACTCCTGAGTTTTCCCCATGGGCCCCTTCCTGAGGTCTTGGCCGGGCTTTGCAGCTGCCAGAATGCATCTTCCTGTGGAGTCTCCTGGCAGACCCTCCCGTGCTTCCACCAGCGTGTATCCAAAGCATGATGGGAAAGGAGAATAGTGACCACAGAGATTTAAGTTAACTTTGGTGATTTTAGGGCAGGCTTTGCTACCTGATCGGCTAAATGGTATCGCATATTGATCTATGGGGAAGGCTTGTGACATTTCACAGAACAGGCTCAGAATCAGATCTTGTTGTACTATATTTGGTCTGACTTTGTTGAGTGTCGAGAAACAAGTCTCACCATCTGGAACATCGTGTAAATCGAATTACCCCCCTGCTTTTTCAGAGGCTCCTGTTTGGAAAGAGACCTGCTGGGACGGTTTATCCTGTTGGCCTGGGATTATGAAGCCCAGCACGTGTTCCTGGTAAGTGGGTTCACTGACCCTGGTGCCCTGTGCCCTCTTGAGCAGAGGGCCAGGGTGTGGCACCCAGAGGTGCGGCTGGTTTGGGTGTGAGGTCAGAGAACCTCCCGCCGCAAGCCTGTGGGGCCGTGGAGGGCACAGGGGCTTCTGGGACTCGGGTGTCCTCAGTGAGCCACACCCAGAGACTTGGGCTCTGGGGTTTTCACTCCTGACTCTTGGATCAGGGTTTTTTCCTTCCTCTCTCTCCTCCTCGTGCAAAAGCTCTTGTTGCCACACTGTTTCGGTGTCATCCTTTTGCTCCTGTTGGTCAGAAGACGAACGTTCTGTGTCATGCTCCCTACAGTTGGGGTGACTTGGGTGATCTCCTTTCTCCAAACCTCAGTCAAGTCCTTGCCTCACCCCACAAACCTCTGCCCCCTCTCTCTCAGTTCAGCTTCCCTCCTCACTTTGGGCTATCCTTGCCACAGAGCCTTCGTCAGAAAGGGCCAACCGTGGTGTGAGTCACGCTTGGCCCTGGGAGGATGGGGGAAGGAATACGAAGGTGAGTAAGACATGATCGTGGGCTTCCAGAGACTCTAATCTACTCGTCAACCCCTGTCTTCCTGCCCACTTCCTCCCCCCCGCCTCGCTCCCTGAGGTTCTGTCCAGCCTACCCGACACCTCTTCTAAGCATGCTTTTCTGCTCTCCTGACTCACTTAAGCTTTCCTTCTTTTAAACTGTCATGACACTTGTCATGACACATGTCATATCAAGGCCTCTTGTGGCCTTGGCCACAGTCTGCATCGCAGTCTGCTTTTTTTTTGACCTCCCCCTTATCTCCTTGACTAGACGTCAAGCACTTTTAAGGCAGGGGCTGTGTCTGGCTCATTATTGTGTTCCATGCAGTGCTTTGCTCCATGCCTTACACACAGTAGGTGCTCAATAAGTGTGACCAGACGGGAACCAACGTGGACTCGCTCATGGTTCTTAGCACCCATCCCCTCTGCAGCCATGGTTCTCAGGTCTTGAGACAACATATGACCACAGGGGAATATCTGCCTAGAAGAATCCTAGGAGATCTTATTCAGATTGGAGTAGTCACAAAAGTGTTAAAAGCTGAAATATTACAATATTTTTCAGATTCTTCCTAGTACCTTACCCTTCTGTCAAGCTACTCTCACAAAGTGGTAGAAGGTAAAGTTTCTGATGCTTTCCTGCCAGGGCCCTAGGCTTCCTTGATTACAGTACAAGTAATTCATACAGTGCTTAGAAGAAGCAAGTTCCCTGAAACTTATATATCAGAGGGATTGGTTCCTTTAAGGAGGTTGCTGGAAATACTTGGTTTAAAGATAAGAGGACGTGAGAAAACTGAGACTGGGAGATAAGTCATTTTCCCAAGATCACACAGCAAGTAAGTGGCCGAGTTGAGTTTTGACTCTAGGTTAGTCTAGTTCTAGAAATGGGGTTCCTCTTTTCTGTGCTTTTGAGTCGGATGAGAAATGGATTCCATGGGCAGGGCTGCAGCTACCTACTTGCTGCCTATGCCCTCAGAGGGACTGCTCAATTTCACGGATCCCAGGGGGTCTGGGCAGAAATGCTCCTAGCCCCTGTCATCACAAGGGGACCAGAGGGCAGGGGGTCCTCTCCGCATGTCTCAGCAGGAAGATCACAGTGTGCCGGCCCATTTCACGTGGGTCCCCTTGAACAGAGGCTGGAGTTGTCCAGGCTCACCAGTGCCGCCGTAGCTCGAGCAGTCTGCCGTGAGCATGGGCTACGTGAACCTGCGCCCTCTGGGAGGCAAAGACACATGACAGCTTTGTGGGGACCTGGCCAGTGAAAGAGGGGAGCCAAGCTTCACACTTGGAGCAGTGGGTCCTTTGAGGCAGGATAGAAGGAGAAGATATATAAGAACTTTAGAGAATTCTGACGAGGATGCAATTAAAGTGTACCAGAGGCTTGCTGGAACTAAAAAACATGGCTTTAATTGGTGGTTTGGAAGGTCCAGTAGAAGAAAAGCCTCAAAACCCAGAAAAATAATAAAAAGAAATGGAAATAATGAACTAAAATGTGAGATGCTGTCCGCAGGGAAAGGCCTTGGAGACCTTATCCAGGGGACCTGGCATGGAGTCATGGGAGTTTCAGAAGGAGAAAAAAGAATAGATGGAGGAGTAATAGGAAGACAATAGAAGAAAATGTCATTGAATTGAAGAAAGATTTGATTCTTCAGATTAAATGGATCCTTTCATCCCACACAAAAACCAACACTCAGACCTACTTTCTAGTAAAAGTCCTAAACTCCGAGAAGAGAGAGAAAAATCTTAAAATTTTTTAGGAAGAAAGAACAGATTGTTGTCAAAGTAGAGAGAATTAGGCTGACATTGGGCCTCCTATATGCAGCCTTGGAGGCTGGAAGACAGTGGCCCGGGGTCTCCAGACTGTTCAAGGGAGAGGGCTGCAGTCCTTGCTGTGCCCATTGAGTTGTCACTCATGGTCATTGTGAAAGAAAGGCATTTCACACATGTGAGGACATAAAGCATAAGTCATCTGGTAAGTGTGCCTGAGGGAAATGTCCAGCGAAGTTCTCTAGCCTAAGGACAATTAGAGCAGAGTTCCTGGGGTGGGGGATGTGGAGAGTGAGGGGGCAGTGAGCGGCAGTGCACCCTTTGGCTCATAGAGACTAATCTCACAGGATATTGCTACTGTGACGTGGAATTTTTATTTTGTGTTATTAAGAACTTTTAAAATAGAGGAGAGCTGTATGAGAAAACATAATAGGCTGAAAATTCTAAACCATCTCTGTAAAACCCAAGCCTGTGGGAGAATGGATAGAGTTGGGAAATGAGTGTTCCACTTTTAAGAGACTTAAATAAACATAGGGAAAATAAAAACCAAGGCATTGTTATTTATGTGTGTTACAGAAAGAGAAATAAAGGCTCAGTTTTGACTTGGGGATCAGAAGGTGTGTTAGGACTAGATTTTGTCACATGTAATAGATAACCCCAGAATAACAATGACTTAAACATGTAGGAGTTTATACTATTTCATGAAAGAGTAAAGAGGTTGGAGTGATGGAATCAAAGTCACCACAGAGCCAGGTTCCTTAATGTCTCGATGCTCTTGCTGCCATAGCAGATTGCCTCCTGACTCAAAATGGCTGCTTGAGCTCCAGTCATCACATTTGCATTCTAGAAGCCAGAAGGAGAAAGAGGAGAAGAGGCATGCCCTTTCACATACTTCTCAGAAGTCTCACCCGGCACTAACATTTACATCTCACTGAGTAGAGCTTAGCCACACCGAGCTACAAGGGACCATGGGCTGTGCTTAGCTAATAGGAGTTTTCTTGCTGGAGAAGTAAAGGAGAAAGAAAGAAGTTGGGACTTTCTGCCTCAAAAGATCATCACTAGCAGAATGCAAATAAAAATAGTTCTGTTTTACCTTTTTAAGTGGCAAAATGTTAACAAAAATTGATAAAACCAATGTTAGCAAGTGACTGAGGGAAATGAGTGCTCCCTTACACTGCTGTTGGGAGTATGAATTGTTCTAACTTTTGGGGAATATAATCTGAAAATATCGAATGAGTATTAAATATCCATATCTGTCAGCTGAGTAGCAAGACCTGCAGAAGCCCCAATGCAAAAGGCAGTACAAAGCTGTTTTCTGCACCACTGTTGTAGTGGCAAAAAGTGGAAGGGATGGGAACCCCCATCAGCCACATATTAGGCATTTATTAAAAAGCAAGAAGAAGGCTGAGCGCCGAAGAATTGATGCTTTTGAACTGTGGTATTGGAGAAGACTCTTGAGAGTCCTTTGGACTGCAAGGACATCCAACCAGTCCATTCTGAAGGAGATCAGCCCTGGGATTTCTTTGGAGGGAATGCTGCGAAAGCTGAAGCTCCAGTACTTTGGCCACCTCATGCGAAGAGTTGACTCATTGGAAAAGATTAATGCTGAGAGGGATTGGGGGCAGGAGGAGAAGGGGACGACAGAGGATGAGATGGCTGGATGGCATCACTGACTCGATGGACGTGAGTCTGAGTGAACTCCGGGAGTTGGTGATGGACAGGGAGGCCTGGCGTGCTGCGATTCATGGGGTCGCGAAGAGTCGGACACAACTGAGCGACTGAACTGAACTGAACTGAAAAAGCAACCAGATCTCTCTCTCCACGTTGACGTGAGGGAAGCCCGTGATACATCATCAGATTTAAAAAAAACAAATTGCAGAATACTTTGTCTCCAGCAGTGGTTGCAAACTGTTGACCAATAGTAGTGTGTCCCAGGCCAGTGCTAAGTGCTTTTTACATAATTTTCTTCTCACCGTGAACTGACAAGGAAGGGACTATTGGGTCACCTCTTTTCAAAGGAGGAATTAGAAGCACAGAGACTAAGTGACTATCTTGCGGTCACCTAGCCAATAGGTACAGGGCTCAGGAAGTGACCAGGCCTCCAGAGTCTAAGCTCCTCCCAACTCTGCTACCCTGCCCAGGAGCACTATCTAGTCTGCCTCTCCAATGCTTTTATGGCTTTTATGGCCAACTCAGTGTTTCCCAAATGTTCAAAATGGAGTGGTGCAGTTAGCCACTGGACCCATCTGTCCTCATTCCAATACACCTGCAGCTTTGCCAGTGACACAGTCTGCTGGGCCCCACAGGCCTTTGTGGTTCGACCTTGGCTTCTGGTCTGAGTCCCACTTAGTTACATGTATTTATGTTGCTTGGCGGAGAAGGCAATGGCACCCCACTCCAGTACTCTTGCCTGGAGAACCCATGGACGGAGGAGCCTGGTGGGCTGCAGTCCATGGGGTCACTAAGAGTCGGACACGACTGAGTGACTTCACGTTCACTCTTCACTTTCATGCATTGGAGAAGGAAATGGCAACCCACTCCAGTGTTCTTGCCTGGAGAATCCCAGGGACGGGGGAGCCTGGTGGGCTGGCCTCTATGGGGTCGCAGAGTCGGACATGACTGAAGCGACTTAGCAGCAGCAGCAGCATATTGCTTGGCACAAAAACTTGGAGGAAGACACTCCTGTCTGCCCAATGGGATTACCTTAGTGTGTGGAAGGGGGTCGGCTCTGGGGGATGGCTTTCATGGCTTTTTATTTGTACACCCCTGTTGGGTTTGGCTTATGGCAACAAAGATACATTATTTTTGTAGTTTAAACAAAAGTACAATAAAGTTTAATTTAAAATGATGAAACATCAAGAAACAACCCAGATAAATTACTACACTTTCCTTTTTGTCGTTTGTTTCTTTTGAGGTTGTCTTTATAAACGTCTGAAAGCAAGGAGACTGGAGTTTTTCTTTTTTATAAGATGAAGGTTCAGGTCATCCACTGTGTTTGCTTCTGACACCTTCTGTGTTTGAACATCTCATTCTTGAACCAAAACATTATAACAGGAGCAGCAGTGGTCCTCCCTGATCAGGAGGAAGTCTCTGCCCCGTTGTAACCTCAGAGTCAGACATGGGAAGCATGTGGAGGGAGGGTGCTCAGGAAAGGGCTTGTGAGCCCCAGAAGCCGTGGGCTGCTCCTGATGCTGCCGGCGTGACCCTCTTGCTGGACATCTTGGGGAGGCAGCGGAGCACGGCCACAGCTGTGACGCACCGGGAAGGATGAATGTAATTTAAGACAAATAGGATGAGTGCTAAGAGGCCTGGGCGCTCTAAAACCCTGTAAGAGGAGAACGCAACACTGGGGTCCCAGCACGGGTCCCAGAGGAAGTAACATTGAGAATGAGACTGGAAAAGAGAGGAAGGAGGAGAAGGAGGGACAAGGAAGGTCCAGGGAGAGAACCAGTCCCTGAGCACACCTGGCTGTGGGGGACAGGGTGGGGTGGGGGCTGCAGAGTGTGGCCACCAGTCTCCTCAAAACCCTTTTGGCACGTGTTCTAGCCTGCACGTCCTTGGCTAGAAGCCACTTCCAAAAGGCCGGGTCAGGGAGGGGTGGCAGAGGGCCTGCACACGCCCAGCACCGAACACGTCCTCCCCACCCCAGGCAGAGCCTGTGACTCTAGGTAGGTTGGGCACCTGTCAGCCCCCCTCCTTCCCTCATACCAGCTTTTCTCAGTGACCTTGCCTGCTGACCCTCTCCTGGCAGGACCACAGCCCTGGCCACCTGGGATCAGAGCTGGAGGGATGGTGAAGGCAGGTCTCAGCCACTTTTAACTTGACACCCCTCTGGGTGGTAGCTTCTGCCTGAGTCCTCCGTGAGCCGAACCGAGCCCAGAGTGATGCTGCTTCCCCTGCCCCCACCCCAGGAGTTGGCATCCCTTCTCCCTGCGTCTCCCACCCTCCTCAGGCTAGCAGGGATCTCTCCTTGAAGTCCACTGTGAAGTTCAAGTGTCTGTCCCAGCGGCCTAAGCATTGCAGTCTTGCCCGGACCTTGCACCTTCCTGAAGTAGACTAGGGTGGGGGAGTCATTTCTTCATTTCTACTGAGAACAAGGCAGACTGCTGGGTACTGTGCTGGGGACTGGGAATAAAGTAACAGTGTTTAAGCTCTTACCCCCTGCTAGGCGCTGTGATCAACCCTCCACAGAGAGGACCTGGGTTCAGGAACTTAAAGCGTATAAAATGCTTAGACTGCTGCCTGGTACCCACTGCTACTCCTGAGTGCCAGCTGGTGCTGTTCCTGGTCCTCATCATAGCCACACGGGGGGGCGGACAGTCCTGTATCCCCACTTTACAGAGGCAGAAACTGAGGTTTAGAGGGGCACTTGCTTGCCATCACGTAGGATTCAAACCCAGGTCTCTCTGAGGGTGAATGAGTGGATGTGACTCTCACCTTCCAGGGCTTATGGTCAAGCAGGGAGATAACCCAGAGAGAAGATGTCCTTGCCAGAGTGATGGGCGCCACAGCTGGTTGAGCAGAGGGCTCACGGAGGGGCCTGGGGGTGGGGTGGGAGAAGGCCAGGAAACCCATTCCATGCAGCACCCTTGTTGAGGTGGGGAGATTGTCACTTCCTCCCACCCGTGGGATGCACCTTAGTTTCCCCGGGGCTTCAGTGAGGAGGCACTAGTTTGGTGGTCTGTGCACATACTCAGTTAGTGGTTAATCATCTGAGGGTCCGAATGTGGCTTCCCCTCCCAGCCATACTCCTGGGACCTTGTCCCCCAGGTGGTCCCATGGGGAAGACCCCTCTGCCTCCAAGCTCAGTGTGACCTGAGGCCCTGTCCCTCTACTTTATGAACCCCCAGCCTTCCTGGGGACATATGTGCAGATGGCCTGGGTTATAGCTCTGAGTTGCTTACCTCACCTCTCACTCCATTCCTGTCCCTCGAGTGAGTACGTTCTGCTGCCCCGTAGAAAGGCTCCATTGCAGTCAACAGAAAGGAATAAAACACCGTCATAGAACTGTGATTGAAAATCCCAAGCTACATAAATCCCACCATGACCCTGACACCCCAACAAAACTCCTTCTATTGCCCATTTCCTCTCCAGTTCCTGTCCACAGGGCAGGTGGGTTTTTACACGGTTTTTATGCATCTTGCCTCTTTTTTACCTTGAGGTGGTTGGTTGGAAATGAGATCGCTCAGTTAGGAGGTGACCACCAGGTGGCACCAGAGCACCAGACATTGGACTCCAACCTCCCATGTCAGATCCCTGTCAGTGGAGCATCCCCGAAGTGCTTGTCTGTGGAGGTTCACTTTCAATTTTCCCTCCAGATGCTGTGTTACTCACACATGCGTCGCCTACTTATTTTAGAAGAAGTTGGATGGTACTGGAGTGTACAAAAAGCAGAAAGTAGCAATGCCATACAGTGACGCCTGTGAGCACTGACGTTAAGACGCGAGCCGCGCGAGTGCGTGCTTTGATGTTCGGTGCTTAGTCGTGTCCGACTCTTTGGGACCCCATGGACCGTAGCCCACCAGGCTCCTCTGACCCTGGGATTTCCCAGGCAAGAATACTGGAGTAGGTTGCCATTTCCTTCTCCAGGGGATCTTCCTGACCCAGGGATCGGATCTGCGTCTCCTGCATTGCAGGCACATTCTTTACCACTGAGCCACCAGGGACGCCAACGACTTGAGTACATAACCTTCTGTACTTTCGTATGAGTGTTCAGATGTAGGTATAAGTATTTCAAAACATGTCCAGATGTCATTTTCTCAGTAATCCCTTCTCAGACCACTGCCCCCATTTAAAATTGTAAACCCACCCCTTCCCCACTCTGTCTGTACCTGCTCCTTGCTATACTTCTCTCTCTTTTATCACTAGCTTATGTGCCATATATTTTACCGAATGCTTTATTTATTGTCAGTTCCCCCCACTAGAATGTCCCAGGGGATTTCTGTCTGTTTTTTATTGCTTTATGCCCAGTACCTAGAATAGTACCTGACACATACTAGACTGTCTACCAAATACTTGCTGAATGAACAAATGAGTAAGAGTGAATATGTCCTGAATCTGCGGGCATCTTTCTGTGTCTGTAAATACTGCTCTACTTGCCCAAGGCCGCTCTGCAGAGCGTGAGCCAGAGCTCCTGTGGAGCTTCTTTCTGTTTTAAAGATTTTTTTTTTTATGTGGCACATTTTTAAAATTTTTTATTGAATTTGTTACAGTTATTGCTTCCGTTTTTTGTTTTAGTTTTTTGACAGAATCACGTGGAATCTTACCTCCCCCATCAGGAAGAGTTGGGGGCAAAGTCTTAACATTGGGAGGCAAAGAGTTGGGGGCAAAGTCTCTGCATTGGAAGGCAAAGTCTTAACCACTGGACCTCCAGGGAAATCCCATGGGTGGCTTCTTTCTGTATTAACAGGACTTCATCATTTCATGCAGCATTTCAGAACTGTATCCCATTTACTGACTGACTTTCATCTCTTTCTTGATGTCTTTTCCTATACAAATGTTTCAATTTTAAACATAGTTAAATCTGCCGATAAATTCCTTTATTTTCTAACTTTTTATCATCCTAGAGAGGACTTCTTCACCCCAGGATAATAATAATAATAAAAAAGCATAATGATTTGTGTTTCCTTTGGTATTTTTCTGGCAGTTAATCTTTATCCAGACTATATGGGCTTCTCAGGGAAGCCTGGTGTACTGCAGTCCCAAGGGTCACAAAGAGTGAGTGACTGAGCAAGAGCAACAGCAGATGCCGGGAGCGAGAATCCTCTTGGCAGTGTAGGAGATGTGGGTTCAATCCCTGGATCGGAAAGATCCCCTGGAGGAGGAAATGGCAACCCCCTCCAGTATTCCTGCCTGAAAAATTCCATGGACAGAGGCGGGCTATAGTCCTTGGGGGTGACAAAGAGTCAGAAACGACTGAGTGCACACACACACGTCCTTATAAATGACATTGATAAAATTTTAAACAAATTCCCTCTCAAGTGAATAGCAAATTGCCTCATCAACATTTATTGAATAATCCATTCTTCCCCACTGTTTGAAATGCCATCTTGACCAGATAGTAATTCTCATGTATAATTGATCCTATTTTCCGGACTAAGTTCTGTCCTGCTGACCATTTATCATCAGTGTGGCTTCCTGGAAGGACAGGTCCCTTTTCATTATAGTTTTTACTTTTTTTGAAAACTTCTTGGCTGCTTTTAGTTATTATCCAGATGAAGTTTTAAATCAACTTGTTGAATTCCAGAATGAGTCCCCTTAGGATTTAGAATGAACTTTCATTTTATTTACAAATCAACTGGGGAGAATTGATGTCTTTATAATATCTTCTCCTTATTCGGAAGGAGTGAAATGTCTCTCCTTTGATTTAAGTCTTTTTTTGTGTGTGTGTAATAGTAAAGTTTCATAATTTGCTTCAAATGCTTTTTGTACCTTCCTTTTACAGTTTATTTCTATGTATTTTCTTTCTTAGTAGACCCTTGTGCCATTACATTTTTCTAGCCAGTTATCTTTTGGATAGAGGAGACAGTTGGGTTTGTGGCCATGTGTCTAATGTTCATAGCTTTCTCTTGGATCTGATTCCATTTGCTTCAAACTTTCTAGGCACTTTTAATTTCTGGTTTGTTGTTGTCATCATTCTCTGTATTTCAGTATTATTAATACAACAGATTTCACATTGTTTCTTGTGTTCTCATTTTGGCAAGATTAGGAAAAGTAAAGTCCCCAAGTGTGTGAACCTCGTTCATTGTCTTGAACCCATATAGTTTGATGTGAAGGTGTCATTTTCTCCATGCCCTTTAGCTCTCCCCCTCCCACCTGCCTTTGCCCTTCAGTGTTCTCCACAGAATGTGGAAGGCCCTGGAAGATGACTTAAAACTCAGGGGGTGTTTCCCTGAAGCCCCAGCTCACATCGCGCTGAGGGATGAGCCCTCTGTTCCTTGTAGGCTTCGTCCCACCGCCACTGCTATGCCCGCCCCTCTTCTCCAGCCCTGTCTTGCCCGCCCTGGCTTACTCTCCGGAGACAGTGTCCTTCCTAATCTGGTGGGAAGCGCCAGGGTGTCCATGATGGTCAGGACTCAGTGGTATTTTTCAGGAAGGACCAAGGGTGTGGGTATCCTGTCCTGCCAACCTCCTCCTCACCTTGAGCCTCTGAGGCACCTGGTCAGAGGGGAAACAGCAGCAGAGGACAAAAGACCCTCTCTGTGAACCGACCTGTGCCTGGTGCCCACTGCAGGGCTCTCTGGTCAATGCCAGTTGAAGCAAGTGATGGGCTCCCAGTTGCTTGGGGTCCTTCCCACACTCCTGAGCTCGCTCCGTGTCGTGGACTCTCGCCTTCCTCTGGCACTGCAGTGCTCAGGGCCTTACAGGTGGGAGTCAGAGCCGGCTGAGCCCAAGTGGAGCCCCATCCACGCGTGGATCCCAGAGCAGCAGTGAGAGGAGGGGGCCCTGAAGAGGCGTGCCACATGGCACCTGGCGATGCTCCTGACAGACGGGGTCCAGTCAGTGACCTGGACGGTCCCCAGCCACACCAGTGCTTCCTCTGCCCTTGGCAGGGACTAGGAGGAAGGCAGGGTCCTGCTGCTCCTTACAGGAAACTGCCCTCCATCCCATCCTCTGTCAACCGTAGATGGTGTGTGTTTGGCCCACACATAACAGGCGTAAAATACCCAAACCTCCATGCCCCAGAGCGCAACCGTCAGATCATGGTTTGTGTGGGCAATGGCGAGTCCCTGGCATCAGGCCTGGTGGTGGAGCTTATGTGTGTGCGTTGAGGGGTGGCCTATGGGGTGGGAGGTGAGGGTGTAGGATCCCTTTTTAAATTTATCTTTTTATTTTGAAGTAATTTTCTACACAGAAATTTGCAAAACTGGGCAGAGCACTTACACATACCCTTCACCCAACCTCCCTGTTAACTCACGTAACCACAGTACAGTAATCAGGTTAACCTGGTGAATTAGTTTAGGTACCACACTGTGAACCGACTGGCGGCCTTTTCCAGGTTTCATCATTCGCCCCCATTGCATATTTTTCATTCACACTCCTCCCACTGCCTTACCCTCGGGGTGATTTCTCGTGTCTCATACTGAGAGCATTATTGCCCTCGCCCAACCCTGCCCCCAGGAGAATGACAGTGGCGGTTGTCGTTAAAGATGCAGTGCCACGGCCGCTTCTCACGTGCAGCGTTCTGTGCATCCCTTCAACCGTCTGTGCCCTCGGCACCCCAGTTCTCCCCATTTCACAGATGAAGAAAGTGAGGCTTGGCCAGGTCAAGCAACTTGTCCAGGGCGCAAGGTCAGTGATGGGTGAGAATGGAGATCCTGGTTTATCTGTTCTTTAAGCTACAGAGGTAACCTACTCCTTCTCCCGCCTGAGAGCTTGCTCTGTAGCCGTCCTGTTCTTAGCTCCTGCCGGTCCTACTGTGGTTGTAGCTTGTCAGCCTCTTGGAGGTGGGGCTGTTGAACCTCAGGCTGTGTATACACACACACACACACGTGTCTATCCGTGTGTGGCTGTGTACACAAGTGCTGCCCCATACTGTGTGAACATGTTAACTCTGGGGGACAGGAACTAGGGGTGGGTCATGGGGACTTTTCTTGTTTATTTTACCCCTTTTTATCCAGTTTATGTAATTTTAGTGTGCACATGTATTACTTTTATGTAGAGAATTCTGGAAGCCCTTCTCCCTGCCAGGAGGGGGCATTCCTCGGCTGGACTTTCTGAGGACGGATGGCCCTGGTTGGTTTCAGCCACCCTGGTCTTGGCACACAGCGTGTGAGGGGTGGGAGTCCTCAGTCCGTGCTGTCGTCTTCCTTTGCGGGGGTGGCCCCACGTCAGCTCCGTATACGTAGGGGCTGCCCTTCCCTAGGGGGACGCCCTGCCTGGTCCTTTTCTCCAGGTTCGCTCAGTTTCACAAGTTTTCTCTCGTTTCCGTCTGTCTGTGGACTCTCAGTCTGGAACCCAGCCCTCTTGCCCAGCACGGCCGCTTTCTCTCCCTGCCGGGGGCTCAGCCGTAGTGGCCCTGGGACACAGCGGTGCCTCCTCAGCCGTCTGGCTGGCCCAGCCCACTCTCTGCCCTCAGCGAGGAGGGGAGATGTGGGATGTTGAACATGTGGTGGTGGCTTGAAAGGGGTGGCGGCGGGTGCAGGTGGGACATGGGAACCTGGCCCAGAGGGACGGCCTCTCGAGCCTCACGTGCTCATGTAGCCAGGGCCTCACTTTGAAAGCTTCCAGACAAAGCTGCTGGCCAGGAGGAGGCTGGGCCAGCTTGGAGAGGGCCGGGGCAAGGGAGCCATAGTGCTGCCAGCCCTCACGGGGCACCTCTCCTGGGCTCCTGGCAGGTGGTCCAGCTCTAGGATGATGGTGACCCCAGGGGAGACCTCTTGGTAACACAGAACGGACGTGCCGAGGCGTCCGGAGAGAGGAGAGAGGGAGAGCACACACACTCGTTGCTCCTGACGTGGCATGAACTGTTGGCTGTGGGCACAACCCTCTTTGCTTCCGTCCCCTGCATCTTCGGTTCAGACACAGAAGATGGAGTGGCTGTGGCCAAGCCTGCAGAGGAGGGCAGGGCGGTCACACGAGGAAGCGGGCTTGGACACGGGGCTCAGGGTCTGCCTCTGAGCTTGTCCGAAACAGTTGGAAGACAGCACTCTCTTGTTATCGAATGTTCCCGGATGTGTGTATTTTCTTTGAAACAGCCTCCACACGCTCAGGAAAAAGTGGTTTTTCTGCCTTCTCCCCAGTGGTCTGCAGCAGACTGTCTCCTGTTATTTCCTTGGTTTTCTGAACCTGAGACGTTGAAGCCTGGAAGGAAACCAACCTCCCATATGGGACTTGCCCTTCCCTCTTTGAGAGCCCACACACGCGAGACCGGAGTCTGTCACACAGAAACCAGAGACGCGGGCGGTTCTGTGGTTCTGATTCAGCTGCCACGTTCCTGCGAAGTTACATCATGAGAACCGCTTTTCCTGCCTGCAGTGCTTTGTTTCCAGGGAGCTTAGCTAGTGAGCGAGCGTGTGTGCATGCGTGTATGAGTATGTGTGTGTGTGTAAGAGGTGAGTGAGGTACAGGGAGGGTGGGGAGATTGGGTTTGTTTGGCACAGGTCAGCCTGACCAAACTTAGCAGGGTGGTGCCCTTCCCTTGGAGAAGGCAATGGCAACCCACTCCAGTACTCTTGCCTGGAAAATCCCATGGACGGAGGAGCCTGGTAGGCTGCAGTCCATGGGGTCGCTAGGAGTTGGACACGACTGAACAAGTTCACTTTCACTTTCATGCATTGAAGAAGGAAATGGCAACCCACTCCAGTGTTCTTGCCTTGAGAATCCCAGGGACGGGGGAGCCTGGTGGGCTGCCGTCTATGGGGTCGCACAGAGTCGGACACGACTTAGCAGCAGCAGCAGCAGCCCTTTCCTTGACGCCAGACTGCCTCCATGTCCAGCAGGGGGCGCAGGCAGGCAGCTGTGTGAGAACGTAGCTCCAAGTCACAGCATAGTTTCTCTCTCTGAAACTCCGTTTTCTCATCTATAAGATTTTTTTTTAATGCATTTAAATCCTTAGCCAAAGCTTGAAACAAAGTAAGTGTCTAATAGATTGTCAGGATGACAGCAGTCAGACTGCAGTGAGCTCCTTGGGGGCTGGTCTGACTCCCCTGCACAGGGCTTGGGGAAAGGGTCACCAAGTTTACTGAAGGATCAAGGGAGTGACCAGGAGGCAAGATGCTGTTCCTGTGGCTGTAATCTTAGGTCCATCTGTTAAAGCTGACTCCATGGGGACCACTGCCTGGCTTATTACACCCGGGTTAGTCTAGGATGGGCAGGGGCTGGAGTCAGGTGAAGGTGGGGGAACCTGCCCCCTGTGCTCCTGGCACTCTGGCATCTCAGTGTTGTTTCACACCTCTGGGCTTCTGCACATGCTCAGAGTGCCCACGGCCCACCCGTGTCTGAAAACACGCCTGCTCATCCATTTAAGACCAGCGCAATTGCTCTTCTCAGTGGTGTCTTAAGCCCCCAAGGTGAACCTGTCTGTTACACCAGGTATCCTGAGAGTAGCTCCCTGCTGGTTTTCTCCCCCCAACTACCCCGCAGGACCCTGGAGGGCAGGGGTGCGCCATCGTCGACTCTGGTCCCCAGAATTGGTCCTCCAGGTCTCAGTGGGGGGGTGTTGAGCCAACGAATGGATGGACTTCTGAGCGCTAGGTGGCTCTTGGGCCACCATCTATCTGTTCATAAGGGCTCCAGAGGTAGAAGTCATTCGTCCTTGATTCCTCTCTTTTCCTCTCCCCTCACGTGCAGCCCATCAGCAGGTCTTACCTGTCTCACGTCCAGAACCCCTCCCAGATCCAGCTCTTTTCCCTGGGGCCAGCAGTCAGAGCAGTCCCATCTCTTACCCCAGCTGGGTTTCACTGCCCATATTTCTGGCTTCCCAGACAGGTTTTTTTTTTTTTTTTTTTCCCCAGCCAGTTTTCTGCACAGTAGCCACTATGATCTTCCAAAACAGTGAGATCGGATCTTGTCAGTCGCCTGCTCAGAAACCATTCCCAGGCCTCCAGGTAAAACCCAAACCCCCCACCATGGCCTGCAGGGCCCAGCCTCTCCATTGCCTCCACTGACGACCCCCCAGCTGTGGCTGTCTTTCTCTGTCACAAACCTGCTGAGCTCCTGTGCATCTCACGGGCTTTGCGCTCGCTGTGGCCTCTGTGAAGAACACTCTGACTGGTTTTTATGGCTGACTCCTTCCTAGGACTCCAGCTCAAATGCTGCATCTTCAGAGTCCTTCCTTGACCACCCTGGCAAATACCATCTTCCACCCTATTTTATTCCTTGAAGACCCTCAAGATCTGAGTTGCCTTCTAGGTCCACATGTGGTTTCTGACTTCTGTGCTGGGATTGAGTTCTCAGGGAGCAAGACCTGTTCACTTTGTGTTCCCTGCATCTGGAACAGGGTTCTTGACCAGCTTTCCTTGAATTTGGATGGGAAAAAATGACATTTTTATTTTCCCTGACTTTTAACTGAAGTTTAGCATCTCCCTCAGTTATTAACATAGATAATAAATCACAGTAATATTTATAGTACCTGGGACTTTGTCACCAATAAAATCATAGCTACTTCCATGAAGTGAAGTGAAGTGAAGTGAAGTCGCCCAGTCATGTCTGACTCTTTGCGACCCCGTGAACTGTAGCCTAACAGGCTTCTCCATCATGGGATTCTCCAGGCAAGAATACTGGAGTGGGTTACCATTTCCTTCTCCAGAGGATCTTCCTGAGCCAGGAATCGAACCCGGATCTCCCACATTGCAGGCAGACACTTTAACCTCTGAGCTACCAGGGAGCTACTTCCATACCACGTAGTTATTGTGGGCACGCACCTCAGAAGCTCAGGAAACTGGGCTTCCCTGATAGCTCAGTTGGTAAAGAATCCGCCTGCAATGCAGGAGACCCTGGTTTGATTCCTGGATTGGAAGATCCACTGGAGAAGGGATAGGCTACCCACACTAGTATTCTTGGGCTTCCCCTGTGGCTCAGCTGGTAAAGAATCTGCCTGAAATGCATCCAGGTTTGATCCCTGGGTTGGGAAGATCGCCTGGAGAAGGGAAAGGCTACCCACTCCAGTATTCTGGCCTGGAGAATTCCGTGGACATATAGTCCATGGGGTCACAAAGAGTCAGACATGACTGAGCGACTTTCACTTCACTTTCACCTCAGAATATTTATGCTTGTGACTACTTTGAAATTAGGGTTGTTATTAGATCCACAATAGATATTGCTATTTAATACAATGAGATATATATATATATAAAAAACCTTACCTGAAGAAATATATATATTCCTACATTATAAATTGCTTTGAAAATAATAACTGAATTTTAATATAATTTGCTTCATGCATAGTCATGTGTATACTTGGTTTCCTGTGTAATTTTATTTTATTCATTTAAGAATGTCTCTGTGAGAAGGGGCCCATAGCCTTCACCAGATGGCCAAAGGGGTCCAAGGTACAAAAAATGGTAGGAACTCCTGGCTAGAACAAGGTGCACACGGAGTAGGAGCTCAGTGAATGGATAGATGGACGGGTAAATGGATGGTGCCATCTTCCCTGGTGAGGATGAGCCCCTGTGTGTTTTCAGGGCTGGGTGTCAGTGGCTTGGCATGAAATTGGCCTAACCCTAACTTTGAAGCCAACAAAGGTCCGTCTAGTCAAAGCTATGGTTTTTCCAGTAGTCATGTATGGATGTGAGAGTTGGACTATAAAGAAAGCTGAGCACTGAAGAATTGATGCTTTTGAACTGTGGTGTTGGAGAAGACACTTGAGAGTCCCCTGGACTGCAAGGAGATCAAACCAGTCCATTCTAAAGGAGATCAGTCCTGAGTGTTCATTGGAAGGACTGATGCTGAAGCTGAAGTGCCAATACTTTGGCCACCTGATGTGAAGAACTGACTCATTTAAAAAGACCCTGATGCTGGGAAAGATTGAAGGCTAGAGAAGAAGGGGACGGCAGAGGATGAGATGGTTTGATGGCATCACTGACTCAATGGACATGAGTTTGAGTAAACTCCAGGAGTTGGTGATGGACAGGGAAGCCTGGCGTGCTGCAGTCCATGGGGTCGCAGAGTTGACACGACTGAGTGACTGAACTGAACTGAACTTTGAGGAAAAACTTACCTGATCAGTCTTTTCTTTCTTTCTTCTTTCTTTTTTAGCATGAAAATTATCAAGCGTTCAGGAAAATTGAGAGACTGATACAAAGAACTATTGGTGAATGGCAGTTGTTAACATTAACATGTGTTTTACAGATACATTTGAAAGTATGTTGCAAATTCACTTCACCTCTAAATTGTCAGGTGCATCACTTAAGGATAAAGCCCTTCTGCTCCTTACCCTCCATATTGTTATCACTCCAAAGAAAGTGAGTAGCAGTTCAGGGTCATCTAATATCCATATTCAGCTTTCCGTAGTTGAGCCTCAGGTGTCATTTATAGCTCAGCTTAGTTCTTTTGAGTGTTCTGGGATAAAGGAGGGCAGGGAGGAGGCCCACTGGCTGTGGTTGAGGAGATGGTGGAAGAAGAAGATGGAGTGGTTTGGGGACGTATGGGGACAGAGCCCGGGTTGCATTGACCTCCTCTTTTGATTGTTGACTTGTTTCCTGGTGGCACAGGGCTCTGTGATGGGCTGAGGGCTCCGGGATGATAACAGGCAGTCCAGATTGGGCTGGTGCTTTCTTCTTTCTGATCTACCCCCAGCCCATCTTTCCCAGAGACTTCTGGGTTTGACCGTGCTCCCCAGAATGGGTTTTCTCATGGGCAGCACAGATTCGGCATGTCCTAAATCAGATTCATCATCTTTTCTCACAAACCTGCCACACCGCCTCTGTTCCTTTTCTCGATGAGGCGCACAGCATCCTCTGGTACCTCGAGCCAGAAGTCTTGCGTCCTCAGCTGGTTCTCTCCTCCCCCCATCAGTGTCTGTTGTGTTTCTGTCCTTACTGCCTCTC
Source organism: Bos javanicus (assembly GCF_032452875.1). Classification (NCBI taxonomy): domain Eukaryota; kingdom Metazoa; phylum Chordata; class Mammalia; order Artiodactyla; family Bovidae; genus Bos; species Bos javanicus. The sequence continues at coordinate 97,450,296 of NC_083878.1, forward strand.
AGCCTGTGTGCTTGCCTTTGACATCACTGCTGCCACTTTAGCGCAGAGGCCCCTTGTGGCCTGCCTGATAATTGCAGTTGGCTTCCAGGCGGCCCCTTTGCCTTCTCCTTTCCTGCCCCCATTATGTCCTGGGCTCTCTCCTGCTAAAAAGCTGGTGGTGGCTGCAGTGCTCTGACATTTGGTGATGTGATAAATGCCCTACTAGGGGCATGCGCTCATTGGCAGGTGAACAGTGGTTCTGGTTTGAGTGGCTCAGGTGTGATAACCAGGGGAAATGATGCTGGACATTTGAGCTGGGTCCTGAATGATGATGGTTTGGTGGGATATCAGGGCACAGATTATTTAATCTCTCTGGGTTTCAGATTCTCCACGTGGAATATGGGAGTAGTAGCAAGACCCACCCGAGGATGTCGTGAGGGTTAGAGGAGTTACTGGAGGTAAAGCGCGTGGCCTGTGGTGAGACTTCTGCAAGTCTTAGCCAGTACTCATGTTGTTATTGATGAAACACTCTGGTACATAGGAAACATGGTAGATTCAGTTTGTCTTCGTCACCTGTCTTCTTGTATAAACATTTTATTTTAATAACAGTCTTTATCACTTCAGTTTACATCATTCCATTACAAAAATGTTTAATTGAAGAGAGGCTGTTTCTTCAAAAGTCTGAATAAGTAGAACATTATCAATTAAATGTACAGCGATACAGCCTTTAGGACTACATAATTCTTCCATTTTACAATAATGCTTCCCCTTTAAAAATTTGTCATAGTTTGTCACAGATTTAAAGTACGAGGCACCTAATGCTGAGAAAGGATAATACAGTGTACGTAATGTAAGTGAACCAGATCTTTTCTCAAATATCGATTCTTTCTAAAGCCCTCCCAAATTTATGTGAACATATTTGTTTCATAAATTAAACATTTTTTTGTGTTGTTAATTATTAATATTCTAAAAAACTTAAAAATATATTCCCTAGCTGTTATAAGCAGCTTATTTTAGCATTTCACCTGTAAGAAACACTGATCTGTATACTTAAAATGATTTCTTGAAAACATTTTCATGATATAGTCCAACATTTAATAATAAGTGTGAAAATAAAGTCTCCAGTATATTAAGATTTTATCCCTTGATTAGTTCAAGTTATTTCATCAGTTGAATTCCTTGAGATGTGTAAGGCGGGTTGGTCCTTTAGAGGACAGTAGACTGAAACAGAGGTCACAAACTGGCACCTAGCAGGGCCAGGCAGGCTCCCAAGTGGCCGCCCAGGCCAAGTGCAGTCTGGAACGCCCCTAGGAAGCCCTTCAGTACGAGGAGCAGCGCTGCTCAGTCCAGCTGATGGCCATCACGCAGGAAAGTGGACCCAGTGCCACCAGGAAAGTCAGAAACCCAGAATTCTATGTGAAACCTTTCCATTTTAAGTGTTGGTGATTAATTTCAAAAAAATTCCTAAAACCTGCACAAGCCTAACAGACCACATTTGTGGGCCATATTTAGCCTGAAGACCACAGCTTGTAACCTTTCTTTGAGGGTATCCTCTGGGGTCACGTGCTCGAGTCCAGCACAGCTCTCTCCCAGGGTGGGATTAGGTTGGATTTGAAGGCTGGTTTTTATGCGTGCCTTTGCCTTGCAGGACTTCTCCAGACAGGTTATGTCACCGACAGAGGCTGCCCTGAAGCTCTCTGTGGCCTGGAGACTATGTACAAGAGGAATGGTCTGATGGCTAGCGTGTTGGTCACCTCCGCCACTCCACAGGTACGGCGCTGGGAGGACGGGGCTGGCGGGGAGGGAGCTGTGGGGAGGGGCCCTTGCGTCTGACCCAGGCCCCCTGAGTCGAGGCCTGGGGGCTGCAGGGCTCCGTGAATGCCACCATTCTTAGCCTTCCCGAGGCCTCGGCCACGCCAGACGTGAGATTTGGGAGGCAGTCAGCCTTGAGGATCAGGGTGTTTTCTGAAGTCGTTCTCTTCAAAGAAAAGCAAATACCTGCCCCGTCCAGTTGTAGCAAGTGCCACATTCCATTTTGGTGGCAAGAAGGGATCAGACCTTCCCCAGGCCAAGCTGCGGCTGATTATAAGTAAGTCGCACATTCCAGGATGAAGTCAGACAGAAGGGTTTCCAGCTGGCCCTGCGCTCATGTTTACCTTGCTTAGGAGGAAACGGCCGTAAGGGCTGGTGGTCGAGAGTGGCTTGGGCTCCGGCCCCTGCCCTAGAGGTTTGGGAGTTTGGTTTTCAAGTTCCATAATGGACCGGAGGCGGGCAGAGGGCGGGGTGTCATCTGAGGCTCGGGGAGTCCGTTGTGTCAGATGTGTATCGCCAGGCTCCTGTGACAAATGGGCAAGAGGGGAGCTCTGAGTTCTGCTCTCATTAGGCCCTCCCAGTCGAGTTGGGCTTTTGAAATGAGCCTGTGCAATCAGCTAGAAGTCACAGGGGTTAATCCATTGCTTATCACCCTTTTAAAAAAATTCCTTAGTTTGATCTGTGGTTCTGAAAGCAGACTTAAGGGTACCTGTTAAAATTCCCAGATGGCGCCAATATAGGTTCAAATAAAGTTACTGCATCATCATCACCACCACCACCACCACCACCACCACTGAATGTATCTGGGGCAGCTTGTGATTAATAAGGCCCCTTGTATGAGTGTGTGTGTTTGGGGCAAGTGCAATGGGGTGTTACAGGAAAGTTATAAAACCTGAAATTCCAGGAATGGACTCTGTTTGGTAACTGGAGGAATCAGACTTCCATTTCCATTTACAGTTTACATTCCATCTAGAGTAAAACTTCTTTCTTTTCTAGTCTCTGTTTATACATATGAATCGGAGAAGGCAATGGCACCCCACTGCAGTACTCTTGCCTGGAAAATCCCATGGATGGAGGAGCCTGGTAGGCTGCAGTCCATGGGGTTGCTAAGAGTTGGACATGACTGAGCGACTTCCCTTTCAATTTTCACTTTCATGTGTTGGAGAAGGAAATGGCAGCCTACTCCAGTGTTCTTGCCTGGAGAATCCCAGGGACGGGGAGCCTGGTGGGCTTCCGTCTATGGGGTCGCACAGAGTCAGACACGACTGACGCGACTTAGCAGCAGCAGCAGCATACATATGCATCCATACACATATAAGTGTAACCACACACATACATGCTGTATATGTGTACATATATATGTATCTATACAAATATGCACGTACAAGTGTATCCAGAGAGTGGTGAGTGCTCAATAATATGTGTCAAATGAACCTATGAACGAATACATATCTTATTGAAGTGCTCAATACATTTTGGCGACTGAGTGACATATTTATGCAGATACCCACCCATGATTTAGTGCTTACTATATACCAGGCGGCTGTATTACTATATTCCCTGGTGGGTCAGACGGTAAAGCGTCTGCCTGCAATGCGGGAGACCCGGGTTCGGTTCCTGGGTTGGGAAGATCCCCTGGAGAAGGAAATGGCAATCCACTCCAGCACCCTTGCCTGGAAAATCCCATGGACCGAGGAGCCTGATAGGCTATAGTCCATGGGGTCGCAAAGAGCTGGACACGACTGAGGGACTTCACTTTCACTTTCATATACTGGGCACTTTTTTGGTGCATTCCACAGGCATGATCTCATTTAATCCTCACAATAATCCCAGCAGGCACAGGCTGTTGTTTGACCCCCAGTTAATAGGTGAGGAAACTGAGGCAAGGAGTGGTGGATGAACTGACTTCAGATCACACAGCTGGCAGAGATTGACAGCCAGGCTTCTGTGACTTTGGAGCCACTGGTCCCAACCACGATGACACGACACTCCCTGGAAGAAAGTCAGCTGCGTCAGCTGCTCCAGGCTGCTCCGTGGGAGGGGATCGTGGGCGTGCAAAGAGGTTTATCGGTAGCCGCCTGCTCAGAGTTCGGAGTTCATGAGACTGAGCGATCGAATAGACGGCCAGTTCCAGAAGCACTCAGGATTAGTCTTGATTACTTTTCAGAAGTTCAGCACACATTCTTCTCAGGGGAGAATGTCCCATCGCAATGGCCGTCCCCTCACCCTCCACTCCCAGGTCCCTTGAAACAGTGTCACCCAGGGAGGGGATCCTGCCAGCTGCTTTGTAAGCTGCATTTTATACAAGTGCCACAGCCCGGGGAGTAGGTTCTAATGGTGCCCTTTTACCGATGGTCGCTGAGGCACAGCGAACTGAAGAAGTCAGACTGCAGCTTGCTTGGAGCTGGCATTCTAAGCAGGCCTGTCTGATTTCAGAGCTCAGAGCATCTTAAGATCATTTTAGAGATTTTGGTATAGTAGACTCATTTGTAAGCCTTTAAATGACACAGGACTATTGAAGTCTACAGGTTTAAGTTTCAGCTCCTCCTTGTAACCTCACATTTTCAGTTGTTGACTATTGGTTTCCCTCCCTGGCCTAAAAACCCTCTAGTTTCCAGTAAGATTGCAAAGTTTTTCCAGATATAGCCATTTTGGAAAGAGTGAAATAAAGGGGAATTAATAAAAGCATATTCTCTAAATCTCAGTCCAAGATGTTGAGGTTAATGGAAACCACAAAATCCCTCTTCACAGGTTGAAACGAATAAAAGTGTTTATGAACAGGGCACAATTTTGGGGTGGTAAGCTCGACTGGTTCCCCAAAGTAGAATTTGGTGAAATTAAATAAAATTGAAAGGAAGGTATGTTCAAGGTTCTGGGATCCCCGCAGTGTTGGGTTTCATGAAACTGGCCACATCTGGGGAGTTTAACTTGCTCTTTAACTGAAGACCTTTCCTTTACATGCCGGCCTCTCGGTGTTCTTGACAAGGGGCTCTACTAAGTATAACTTTCACGCCATCTCCAAAGCCAGCGTTACCTCTCACCTCATCAGCTAACAGGCTTTGAATTCCAAGTGGCCCCTACGTGAAACAAGCCTTGAGAGCCAATTTGACATTTTGTATAATAATTTCCTGCAATGAACTTCAAGTAGAAAAAATAAAGGTGAAACCAGGTGTTGTTTAAAAACACGTAACAAAACAGGTGATCCCCTCAGGCCTCCTAAGGAGTGAAGGGTGGGCTGTATCTTTCAGCCGTCACCCCACAGGCAGCCGGAAGCAGCTGGGGTAGAGTGACTGAGGGAGACTCGCGACTGGGCTTGCCTCTGGCTCTTCACTTTCCTGGCTGAGGTATGCTGGGCAAGGGGCATGGCCTCTACTTCCTTATCTGTAGAATGGGACTAATAATAGTGCATCATCAGAGAGCTGTTATGAGAATTAAGTTAGATTATGCACATGAAGGGCTTAACACAGTGCCTGGAATGGAGTACAGCACTGAACAGCAGAAGCGCTTATCATTGTTCCGTCCTGCCGCTCTCACTTCTGAGGTGTGGGCGTCAGTGATGGTGGAGTCAGCCAGACTGCTCAGGGGGCCCCATCTCTCCCTGTCCTCCGCAGGGCAGCAGCAGCTCAGACTCTCTGGAGGGCCAGAGCTGCGACTATGCCAGCAAGAGCTACGACGCCGTTGTCTTCGATGTCCTGAAAGTGACTCCCGAGGAGTTTGCCGTAAGTGTCAGAACAGATGTGGGAGGCTGGGCACCGCCACAGGAAGCTCGGGGGTGGGGGGTGGGATGGTGATGACCGCTCACAGTTGTTTGCTCAACTTGGAAACAACCCAAGTATTGCTGAATAAAGTGTTCTTTATGAATACTTCATGAATCCCATGGAGCATTAAAAAAGGATGCTATCTGGGTGGGCGGGGGGAGAAATTAAGGAAAATTCCATAGACAGAGGAGCCTGGCGGGCTGCAGTCCATGGGGCTGCAAAGAGTTGGACACAACTGAGCGCACACTGTATATAAAATAGATAATCAGAAAGGACACCCAGGGAACAATACTCAGTGTCTCAGATTAACCTATAATGGAAGAGAGTGTAAAAAAAGAATGTGTGTGTGTGTGTGTGTAAGTGTAACTGAATCACTTTGTTGCACACTTGAAACTAGCACAGCATTGTAAACTATATTTCAGTAAAAATTCTTGAAAATTTAAGTGCCTATAAATATTTTCAGAAGATGTATTTTAATACCTGATTTGGAAAAATTGTTTGAGGAGAAAAACCTTTGTTTTTCTATCTGTAGAAAAACCTACATATATACCTATCTATATACACCTATCTATCTATACACCTATCTATCTATACCTATCTGTATACAGAATTAATTTGAATACTTGTTGCCTTGGTGTGAAGATCAAAATTAGAAAAAGAAATAAGGAAGAAATGTATGATGCATATTTTATACAATTATATAAAAGCAAAATAATAAATGGCTTTGAAAGTGTAAAAAAAAAAAAAACAAGGTGAAATTTAACCACCTTGGAAGGCTTATACAATACATATGAATAGTAAGTGAAAGGAGCCAGTCAAACCCTGGCTAGCCAGTCACACCTTTCCTAAAGGAAATCAACTCTGAATATTCATTGGAAGGACTGATGCTGAAGCTGAAGCTCCTGTGCTTTGGCCACCTGACGCGAAGAGCTGACTCATTGGAAAAAATCCTGTTGCTGGGCAAGATTGAAGGCAGGAGGAGAAGGGGACGACAGAGGATGAGATGGTTGGAAGGCATCACCACCTCAATGGACATGAGTTTGAGCAAATTCTGGGAGATAGTGAAGGACAGGGAAGCCTGACGTGTTGCAGTCCATGGGGTCGCAAAGAGTCAGACACGACTGACTGAACAACAAAAGTTAAAAGCAGCAGGTTACCACACAAGTTATAGAGAATAGTGCTGTTTTTTAAAAAGCATGCACAACACATAAATATTTATATTTGCATAAAAAAATATTTGATGTTTACATATTCACAAGTATCTGAATATCTATATAGCCAAACATATTACTGACTGTGGTTTCTGGTTGTAAGAGTCTAGAATATTGGAATTTAATTTCTTTTTATTGTGCTTTCTATATTTTCACAATGACTGTTCTCTACAATGATAGACAATATCATTTGAATGGATTTTGTAATTACATATGTTTCAGAATCGTTTTCCCACCAGCCACTGTGTTGCTGCGGGTCTGGCCGTGGGGCTTCGTGTCAGAGGAGCAGACCAGGCTCCTCATAGAGCTGTGACCTGCTGTCTGCCTTTTGCACTGTGAGGGTTGTCGGAGGACGCTGGCTCTGGGGTGACCCGACTGCAAAGTGCTGACTCGCGCTGCACGTCTCTGGGGAGCCACCGGTGTTGCTGACCATGGCCTTTTATTCCAGGGCCCCTTGCTCTGACAGGGTTGTGCCCTCCGGGGGCCTGTGGAGCCAAGTGTGCCACATCTCTTTGCTCTGCCATCACTTGCTCCTATGTTTACCTTGTTGCAACAAGGCAAGCCCCGCGCTGAGCCCCACACGTGGGTCGCCTCTCAGTGTGTCTGAGGGAGCCTTTTAGAACCTGTGTGAAACTCTCTAGAGGTCCGCTCGTACTAGGAGACCTGGCCTTCCTCTCAAGGCCCCCAGTGCCCCGGGGTCTGGCCGAGCCTCCTCTCGTGCCCCTCCTTGCTATCCAGCCGCACACTGGCTGCAGCTTTCTTCTCCAGGCTCACCCGACATCCCCCCTGCCCCGGGGCCCGGTGCTGCTTCTTCCTTCTGTCCTAATGGCGCTTTCCCACACGTCTCACCATCTCTCTTAAGATGTCAGCCCTGGAAGAGGCATTTTACCCGCTAAGGTAGCATCTCTACAGCTCTGCCCTGACCCTGCTCTGTTTCCTTCGTATCTCTCCAGACATTACATTCTGTAATAGTGTTTCACATGGCCCTTCTCCACTAGAATGCCAACTCCCAAAGAACAGGAACTTTATCTGACTTCTTCACTGCTTTCTCCCCATTGCCCAGAACGGTGCCCTACTCATAGTAGGTACTCAGTAAATACATGTTGATGAGATGAATTCAGTCCTTAGAACAACTCAATAAGGCAGATTATTAGCTCCTGACTTTCTAAGAAAGAAATAGAGGATCTAAGAGATTTTTTTTTTAAACCTGGATCATAGAACCAGATGTGGGCAGAGCCAGGTCTGAAACCTTCATCTTCTGGTTTCTCACCTGATGCTAGGTGATGATAACAAGGGCAGCTTCCACTTTGGAGCACTTGCTTTGTCTAGGTCTTGTACTAAATGTTTACATGCATTAATCTAACTTAGTTTTCACAACAGGCTTGCAAATTAGGTCTATTTATTATTCCCTGTATATTGGTGAGCAGGTGAGTACGTAGAGAGGAAAGTCGCCCCTTCACGTGAATAGTAAGCGGCACTGTCTGTCTGGGCTTTAAAACCAGGACTTCCGGCATCCTGTGTGTGTGCTCAGTAGCTCAGTTGTGTCCGACTCTTTGCAGCCCCATGGACTGTAGCCGACCAGGCTTCTCTGTCCATGGAATTTTCCAGACAAGACCACTAGAGTGGGTTACCATTTCCTCCTCCTGGGGATCTTCCTGACCCAGGGATCGAACCTGAGACTCTTGCATCTCCTGCATTGGCAGGCAGATTCTTTACCACTGGCACCACCTAGGAAGTGATTTCTTAGACCAGCCTTTGATTTCTTAGACCAACAGAAATATAGTCTGAGTCACATATGCAATTAAAAAATTTTTAATAGCCACATTAAAAAGGTGAAATTGTTTAAAAAATATTTTTTATTTAACTTAGTATGTCTAAAATGTCACTTCAATCTGTAAGCAACATGAAATTATTGAGGTACCTTGCGTTATTTTTTCACATTAAATCTTCAAAGCTCAATGTGTCTTCTGAAGTTGGCATGCTGGCGACACTTCAGATGCTCAGTAGCCACGTGTGGCCAGTGAGCACTGTATTGGGCGGTGCAGAGCTAGTCTGTCCTCTCAGGCATCAGGCTGTAGTGCCTCTGTCTCCTCTAGAAGACGTCATGGACCTTGCTGGCTGATGGCGTAGCTTCTATAATCTATTTGCTTTTATTTGCTTGCTGTATTTTTGATTATTTTTTTTCCCTTGCTTCGTGAAAAGGACGAAGTAACAATGAGGTTTAAAAGTCCCTTTGCTTGGGAGTTCCCTTTGGCCTAGTGGTTAGGATTCTGGGCTGTCGCTGCTGTGGCCCATGTTCAGTCTCCCAGCTGGGGAACTGACATTAGGCAAGCCGTGCAGCACAGCCAAACAACAACAACAAAATCCCTTTGCAGTTACTCGCCACATGGAATAGCAGAGAAGGGGCTTCGCAGGTGGTGCTAGTGGTAAAGAATCCACCTGTCAGTGCAAGAGACTCAGGAGACTCGGGTTCGATCCCTGGGTTGAAAGCATCTCCTGGAGGAGGAAGTGGCAACCACTCCAGTATTCTTGCCTGGAAAATTCCACAGACAAGAGGGGCCTGGTGGATGCATGGGGCCACAGGGCCGCAAAGAGTTGAACACAACTGAGCGACTGGGTGCAGGCTGCACCCAGAACAGCATTGTCCAGCAGGACCCCTCAGCAAGACTGCGGGCCCGGTTTTCTAGTCTCAGCCCTAGAGTGTTGCTCCACCTGCCCCAAGCTGGGAAGACTGAAGGGAAGGGCGGTGAGTGCTCTGAGAGCTCAGTGTTAAAAATTGGCTGCTCCTGCCAGAGCCAGTATGTCCTCAGCTTAGATGTGAAGCCAGGTCCCCTGGAGTCTTTGGTCTTTGGGGAAGCATTGGAGTTGCCAGGTGTTGGAACTGAACCAGACCACCTGGTATTTTAGTTTCCTGTCTAATAATACGAAAGAAAGAAAAAAGCCAGTCCCAAGAGTCCAGTAAAAAAAAATCACTTGAGTGATTCTGGGAAGATGGCAGTGGCAGCAGCATAGTTCTTTATTCTCCCTGAATCCCCACATAAAAACATCCATAACAGCTAGATAGCAAACCCTCAAACCCTTGAGCAGTATTTACAGTAAAACTGGGTGTTAAGTTATCCCTATCAAATCTCAAATACCAGTAGCTTGAGGATATGCCACTGGTGTCAACAAGCCCTGCAGAGCATCAGCTTCAGTCTAAAGAAAGCAGAAGTACGTACTGGGGCATTTGACAGACTAGGGGATAGAAGAACCCCAAAATTTCCAACGGGAATTCACCGGAAAGTTCAGCAGGTCAACGTGAGAATAGCAACTGAAATTGAGAGGAATTTTGACCACTCAGATAATGGATGGCTAGAAGAGATCTGTGAACCAACCCTTAAGAGCTCTTGAAACCAGTCAACCATGGCTTACTTCCAGAACAAGGGTCTGTACCAAAAAGGAATTCAGCTTGGGAGTAGACCAAAGATGATCAGGATAGGGAAAGTTACAGTTAAGGAAAAGGGAGGTTTAAATGAATTTGTGTTTGTGTGTGTGTGGAATCTCAAAAAGCAGCTGCCTGTTGTTGAAGATGACATGAAAGTAAAAGAAAAGCTATATGAAGTTCGGAAAGCTACCAAAAATTACTGATGTCAAGTTTTTCAGTTATTACAAGAAAAACAAAGAGTAAGGAGAGAATCCTGTAGATAATGAAAGCTTGCCAGAGAGACATGCCACAAAACAGATGAAAACTGTAACTTTCTATTTCAAAATTAGCTAAGAGAAGAAGTTAAGATCACACTGTGAGTCATGAACAACATAAATCTGACATATATAAATTTCAGAAATGAGGTGGCAGAGTTAGGAAAACACTGGAAATAAAACTTATTTTGAAAATGAAAGTTGAGCACAAGAATAGATAAACATAACAGAAAATGCCTTAAGGGAGGAAAAAGTTTAAGATCAAAATAAATGAAGAGATAAGAAGACCTTGAAAAATAGCGATAAATATTAATGATAGGCAAAGAAGACCCAACATCGGATACATATACCAACATACCCAACATAATATAAATCCCTGAAAGAGGAGAATAAAATACAGGGAAACTGAACAGGTAATTAAACTATAAGAAGATGGTCACAAAATAAAAGATTCAAGCCTACGTATTGAAAGATTATACTATGAGGCAACCCGGAATGGTCAATACCAATAGTCTTGGTAGACTACTTGGGTGATAAAATTATAGAGGAACTTGAGGGAAGTCAAGATAGTGGTTACTTTTCACGGAGGGAGGGACTTGTGATTGGGACAGGGCACGTGGAGGAACTCGGGTGACTCCTCTTTTTTTTCTTAATCATGGAGAACTATATGTAATACAAACATGACCATCTCAACCATCTTAAGTGTACGGTTCATTTGTGTTAAGTACATCCACAGTACCATGCAGCCCATCTTCAGAGCTGTTTTCATCTTGACGGCCCCAAACTCTGTACCCCTTAAACAACTCTTCATCCCCGCAACCTCCACCACTTACTTTCTGTGTCTGTGAATGTGACTACTGCAGGGTTCTCACGTAGATGGAACCATACAGTGTCTTTTTGTAGCTTATTTCGCTTAGCATAATGTCTTTGAGGTTCACCTATATAGTCGCATGTGTCAGAATTTCCTTTCTCTTTTAGGTCAAATAATATTCTGTTGTGCGTGTATAACACACGTTTGGGCCCATGTATCCATCTATTGGAGTGGCTGTTTCTTAATGTGGGTGGCGGTTTTAAAGTGTTCGCCTCGCAGTAAGTCATCAAACCATGCATTTGTTTAGCGTGGTTTTCTGTTAATGTGTCATTTTACAGTAAAAAGGGTTAAACTCCTTTCGGAGGTTGTAGTTGTTCTAGTGGGGGTGCTCTGTAGCTAGATCTCAGGCTTTCTCCCCAGTGGCTGAAAGCTGAACAAAAAGCAGTGCTGGAACTTGTCTTTATTATCAATAGATCGTATGTATAAATTTAATCCTCTGTTCTTAAGGCTGCATAGTATCCCAGAGTCTGGATGTACCATAATTTTTTCCAAAAAGTTCCTTTTTTGATGGTCTTTGAGATTACTTGCATATTTTTACTACTACAAATAATGGTTCAGTAAACATCTATATTCATCTCTGTATCTAAATGTAGATCTTTCTCCATATGTCTTCTTATAAACCAGTGCTTTTCTTTCTGTAGGTGTTGGGATTGCTGAGTCGACAGTATGCGCATTTCACCTTATAGGAGATAATATCTAAACATAATGCTTGATCCTGGATGAAGAAAAAATTGCTATAAAAAACAGGATTGGGATAATTTGAAAATTCTGAATGTGACTGTATATTAGATAATACTGATGTAACAACAATAAATTTCTTGAGTGTAATAATCTTATCATTATGTAAGAGGGTCATCTTGTTCTTGGGAAATCAACTGCTGAAGGATTAAAAGGTGAAGAGTCATAATAGCTGCATTTTACTCTCAAATGGTTCAGAAAAAAAAATTATATACTTATATAATTATGTACATAAAAATAAAGTAAATGAGGCCAAATGTTAATAAATATCAGTAGTGAAGCGAGGTGAAAGGTTATAGAGTTTATCATGTTATTCTTGTAGATTTTTTCTAAGTTTGACATTAAAAATGAAATTAAATGTTAATGTTTTTAATGGGTTACTATCAGATTACTTTGCAAAAAGAACAGAGCGACTCATAGCCCCATTAGTTGTGATGGCTGTTGGACCACGAATGGTGTCTTCCTCTTTAATTTGCATTTCCTTGACACAAGATTCTAAAATTGTCAGACACAGCAGTTCTAGGAGGAGAGGCAGGAATCCATCTTTGCAGCCGATTGCTTTTTGTTCCCTGAAGCCATCCTAAGGCTCATTTGGAGTGATCTCAATGCAAATTTATAGATATTTTTTATTATAAGACAGCCCACTGTTTCTGCCAACAACGTTTTTGTTTATTTGGACCCAGTGTGGGTGGAGCAGGGAGCCTTCCTTGTACTAAGCTTGTGGCTGGGAAGAGGGGATTTAGTCAGCCACCATTAGAGGGAAAACATACGTTCAGCATATGTAGAAACCAGTTTGTTTTCTTTTTGGCTGATTTGCTGTCACTTATCCACAGAAAACCACCTTGCTCTCTTGCTTTAGGGCCATATTGTGATGGACTCTGCTAGGTCTCTTCGTCCTGAAGGCCGCATCTCCAGAGAATTGTCCTGTAATATGTGGAGATTGGCCGTTTCTTTAAAAAGCCTGGATTTCTAGGGGGCCCTGGACTAGGAGGAAGGAGATGGGGGAAGGGGTTAGGGTGAAGGAAGTTGTTGCCAGGCGACCAGTTTAACTGGACATCCTGTTGCTGTTGCTCAGTCTGTCAGTCATTCTGACTCTTTACGACCCCACGAACTGCAGCACGCCAGGCTCCTGTCCTTCACCGTCTCCTGGAGCTTGCTCACGTTTGTGTCGGTGATGCTATCTAACCTTCTCATCCTCCGCTGCCCTCCTTCTCCTTTTGCCCTCAGTGTTTCCCAGCATCAGGGTCTTTTCCAGTGAGCTGGCTCTTCACATTAGGTGGCCAGAGTGTTGGAGCTTCTGTACTCTGGACATCCTGTTCAGTTCAGTCACTCAGTCATGTCCGACTCTTTGCGACCCCATGGACTGCAGCACACCAGGCCTCCCTGTCCATCACCAACTCCTGGACTTTACTCAAACTCATGTCCATTGAGTCGGTGATGCCATCCAACCATCTCATTCTCTGTGATCCCCTTCTCCTCTCACCTTCAATCTTTCCCAGCATCAGGGTCTTTTCAAATGAGTCAGCTCTTCGCATCAGGTGGCCAAAGTATTGGAGTTTCAGCTTCAACATTCGTCCTTCCAATGAACATTCAGGACTGATTTCCTTTAGGATGGACTGGTTGGGTCTCCTTGCAGTCCAAGGGACTCTCAAGGGTCTTCTCCAACACCACAGTTCAAAAGCATCAATTCTTCGGCACTGCATGAAGTGGACATCCTGTATGAAGGCTTTATTTTCAAAAACAAGGAGAGGCCATTAAGAGACTTGTCATGAGACCTGTGAGATGGTGATGTATGTTCTCATCACAGGCACATGCTCCCATGACAGCAGGAACCAGAGGGCCTCATTGTCTCCTGTTCCTGTTGAGGCTGTGCCACACTCCTAGGAGCCTGGGGACTAGCTGTGAAAAGGGATAGGACCCTGATCTTGCCCTGCAAGTCCCCACTCCTACACACACCCTTCCCTTCGGTAAAACTACCTGCCTTGCAGTGCTCCAGCTTCAAAGGGAGGATTACTCAAAACCTTACTCAACCTTGCTACATGTGTTCGGCTTTGTAGTAAAATGACATGTAATTTATACCCCAATGATGTTACCTATCTATCGATGTATTCTTGCTCTGGACACTGCATCCTTTTGGGCCAGAACTGAGAATATAGAAATGGGAGAGCTGCTTCTGAATAGTTTCTGATGGTGTGTTTGGGACCAACCAGTCTATTTTCAGCCTGGTGACCTCTGTTCTGGTTTTTCTGGTTTATCTTGAATGAAATAAGCACATTTTTGACTGATGGTCTGAGCAGGGATAATAATATTTGAAACTTGAACCATCTGAAAAACTATGAAACGTAAAGTCACTGTTTTAATACATGATTTGGAAATTCATGTAGCAAACCCTAGAACTGATGGCAGGATTGAAAGGAAGTTTTCTCATTTTCACATTAGCAGACTTTTGGTTCTTTTTCTAAATGACACTGCAAACATCCTGCCAGTTCTTCCAGATTGGGAGTAAACTTGAATTGCGGGAGAGATTTCCAAGGCCCTCTGAGCTCTCAGCTCAAATCTTATGTTTTCACGAGGTCTTTCTGCTCCCCAGGATGGCAGAATTAATCCATGTGTGAGGAGCACTTGGCCAACAATCTCCTTGAGTCTGGCAGGAGAAATGCCAGTCTGTTTGCACCTGGGATGGAGCTCTGGGCCCTGTATCTCTGGTTCAGACACGCAGGCCTGCAGGCTTCACCAAGCAGTAGTCACTCACTCTGTGCTGATGTCCACGGCTGGCTTGCTCTCGGTAGATGGACCCAGAGGTGGAACTGCTCGGACTCTGCGTTGCCATCCATGTCACTACTGAGCTTCCAGTAGCGGCAGCATTTCACCTCAGTGCCCGTGACGAGCCCCAGCCCCTTGGGGGGACAAAGCCACCTATTTATTTTCATGTCCTGCTCAGCCCCGGGGATGGTATGCTTTGGGATGCATCCCATGCTTCCCAGAAATCCACTGATCTTGGGTCACCTTTCAGTTGTGCCAAGAGGTGACCAGAATTCTACCTAAGCCCTGGATTGTGGTTACAGTTGACATACCACGTGTGTTGCTATTTTTCTCCAATGTATTCTTGACATCAGGGCTTCCCTGATAGTTCAGTTGGTAAAGAATCTGTCTGCAATGCAGGAGACCCTGGTTCAGTTCCTGGGTTGGGAAGATCCACCGGAGAAGGGAAGGCTATCCACTCCAAAATTCTTGGGCTTCCCTTGTGGCTCAGCTGGTAAAGAATCTGCCTGCAATGCGGGAGACCTGGGTTCAGTCCCTGGGTTGGGAAGATCCCCTGGAGAAGGGAACATCTACCCACTCCAGAATTCTGGCTTAGAGAATTCCATGGATTGTATAGTCCATGAGGTTGCAAAGAGTCAGACACAACTGAGCGACTTTCAAAAAAAAAGAAATTCTTGATATGAGGCTTTTTTCTCATGACAATATAACAGCCTCCTTTAAATATTTTTTAGAGCAGCTTTGAAACATGGATGTTCAAACATGTTAATAGTCCATTATTTCCTATCTGGTGTTTTGGGCAGGAACCATATACCAGAACATGAACCCATCTATTTGACTCCCCTTTTGCCAAAAAATTATGATACATAAGCATATAAATATATAATCTTTGTGAATATGCAAGACAAGAGGTACAGAATGCCTGGCACCTGTGAACGCACACACACAGTCATATATGTACACATATATACGTATATAGAGAGAGTACCAATTAGGCGCCAGGCATTCTGCTCCTCTTGTCTTGAATTCTCACAGTGATCCTATAAGACAGGGATGGTTGTCACCATTTTCTAGATGTGTCAGCTGAAACCGGGAGAAGTTAAAAGTCATGTGTCAAAGAGAATGTTGCTGTTAAGTGATGGTGTCCAGACACACGCTGAGCCCTGTGAATTCCAGAGCCCACATCTGTTCACTGCATTGTGTCCTCCCAGATGCCCTGTGGACAGTGGACAGGTGTCTTCTCTCATTCATGGGCATCCGGAGCTCTCAGCTCTCCTTGCCCTGGCCTGTCACAGAAGCATCTGTTGACTGTGTCCTGGCTTCCCACGTGGCATCTGGAGAGAGGTATAGGCCATGTGAAGGCAGCCCAGGCCATGCCTTGGCCTGCAAAACTGTCAGCAATGACACCTTCTCTTACCATCACCTGATGAGCTTATAGCGATAGGAACAGCCTTTTAACTAGATGTGTGTTTTCTGTGTGGACAAAATTAGTGCTTCTTAGTGTGGAGAAGGAAATGGCAGCCCACTCCAGTGTTCTTGTCTGGAGAATCCCAGGGATGGGGGAGCCTGGTGGGCTGTTGTCTCTGGGGCCGCACAGAGTCGGACACGACTGAAGCGACTTAGCAGCAGCAGCAGCAGCAAGCTAGGTTTGATAAAAGACCAGTTTCTTTTCTTTCCAGTCAGTAGTCATGAAGGGACGTGAGAATTGGACCATAAAAAAGGCTGAGTACTGAAGAATTGATGCTTTTGAACTGTGGTGCTGGAGAAGACTCTTTTAAGAGTCCTTTGGTCAACAAGGAGTCAGACTAGTCAATCCTAAAGGAAATCAAATCTGAATATTCAGTGGAAGAACTGATGCTGAAGCTGAAGCTCCAGTACTTTGGCCATCTTATGCAAAGAGCCAACTCATTGGAAAAGACCCTGAATCTGGGAAAGATTGAGGGCAGGAGGAGAAAGGGACGACAGAGGATGAGATAGTTGGATGGAATCACTGAATCGATGAACATAGGTTTGAGCAAACTCTGGGAGAGAGTGAAGGACAGGGAAGCCTAGTGTGCTGCAATCCATGGGGTTGCAGAATTGGACATGACTTAGCGACTAAGAGTGAACAACAGCAAAGGACTAACGCTTTAAATATATATATAACAAAAATGTCATGGGGATGGCTATAAAAGTTTCCAAATGCTTGCTCTCAAATTCTGTAGTTCTCTCATTCTGGGCTGGTGGAATAAACAGTTTGTGATCCAACACTGGTCTGTGGGGGCGTCTCAAATGGGACTCCACCATATAATTTAGAGGTGGCTTAGGCTTCGAAAGAAATGTACACTTTCTATAAGCCACAATTTAAAAAAAAAATCACTTTAGAGTAATAGAGAGTGTCTCTGTTTAACATTCTAACTTATAATATTGTGTCTGCAACTTTTTTTAAGTTGTAGAAGTAACTTAGACTTGAAACAAAAGCTCAAATAGAATGAAAATATCCAAACTAAAAAATGTACCCTCCAAGCTACTATTATCAATCCCTAAATTGGGAGTCCATCTCACATTCAAGAAGGAAGAGTGTGGATCAAGATTTATAAAGAAGGAAGGGATGGGAGAGGTGTTTTCAAAGTCTACCCAATTTTTTACTTTATCTTGATTTTTATTTCAAAGGGGAAAGTGTGACTTCTCAGAATGTGTTATTATTCTGTAGAGTTTCAAAGTCACATGGCAGCTGTTTTTGGTTTCTAGTGTCTTCTAACCCCAGTTCTCTTTTGTTGCAGAGCCAGATCACGCTAATGGACATACCCGTGTTTAAAGCCATCCAGCCGGAGGTCTGTACTTGTCCTGTCCTCTGTACTAGCAGTGCTCGGGCGGGGAGGGAGGATTTTGTCCCATTAGAGGGACGAAGTTTCTTGGTTTCTCTCTTGAAGTCTCTATAAACGCATGTTATCAATTTAAGCCCCCATCAAAGAGAGCATCCAGGAATCCCATTCTCGAAGGGGCTCATCCTCTGAGCCTGCTGTTTGGATTTTTCCAGAGGATGGCACCGCGTCTGGCCCTCTCTGTCAGGGCTGGGGGCAGTCAGTGCCCACGGCTGGGGGCAGTCAGTGCCCACGGCTGGCCTCCATACCTGAGTCTAAGGCCTGGCCTTCTCCCGGGCAACCCCTGCTGGAGACACTCACTGTTCAAGATGGAGATGGGAGGGAACATTTCCTTAGGGAGCTTTCTTTCTGTTGATCCCAAATTCTGGTGGTTGCCTTGTTTCTGATTTTGAAGCCAGTTGCTGCAGCAAAAATGTATATGTATTTACATTAAAAGCATACATATATTTTTAGAAACAGCATATTCAATAAAGAGAAAAAAAGTTGAATTTAGTCTTTCGAAAAATTCCTGGAAATGTCTAGCAGTTGATAACATGGCTTTACAGTTATTTTAGTCCCAGTTCTGGTTTTGTTATCAAGTGATAGAAATTCATTTCAAGTAGCTGAATAGGCAGAGGAAGAATTTACGAGCGTAAAGGGGGCACTTTCTGTACCTGTGGGCCTGGAGTTCTGGCAGCCTACAGAGCCGAGCAGGACGCAAGCTCTCTCCCTGCTTTCTGCCTCGCCTCTGCCTTCCCCTCTCCCCTCTCTCCTGCCCTGTTCTGTCTGCCCCTGTGATCCAACCTGGCCTCTCCAAAGGGCCCGCATTTGCGCAATGTCTGTGGAAGCCACCTTCCAGATCGGGCCCAGCCCGTCTCAGTCCAGCCCTGCTGAGTCCCGTGTCCAGAACTGGTTCAGTGACTCAGCTCAGGAGTGTGTGGCCAGGACGAGCGCGCACAGCTGAGCAGACCCAGCTTTGTGAGTGGGGTGCAGATTTCAGAGAAGAGGGGTGTGGGTCGGGGGACGTGTCGAAACCATGGTATGAATTCCAGAACACTCTTTAATTATTGATTTGTTGATTTACCTATTTATTTTTGGCTGGGTCAGGTCTTTGTCACGGCACGCGGGCCCTTTGCTATGGTGCACAGGCTTCTCCTTAGTTGCAGTGTGCAGGCTCAGCAGTTGTGGCGTTTGGGCTCAGTTGCCTCATGGCATGTGGGGGTCTTAGTTCCCTGACTAGGTATCGAACCTGCATTCCTTGCATTGGAAGGTGAAGTCTTGTCCACTGGGCCACCAGGGAAGTCCTCAGAACACTCTTAACAGGATGCCCTTCTTCTGACAGTGTGGTGTTGTTAAGACTTTGAGAAAACAGCGTATTTTAATACAAAGCCAGACAAAGGATCCAGGCCTTCCTAGAGCTGGCGTCTAACCCACTATAAATCAAGGGGAAAGTAGTATTGCTAGCTGTGCCCAGCACTTGTGTGAGGACGTGGCAGTGATTTGTATTTGTGTGTGTGTGTTTTATTCATTAAGTTTGGGGGGGCAGAACTATGTTTGATTTTTTGAACTGGCTGACTTAAGTCTTTCTCTATTTTCTTCTAATGTGGGGATTACACATTCTTTCTAATTAAAACAAAAACCAACACCCACTCAGCGCACTACACCCTGGAGCCTGTTGGGGGAGTAGTTGCTCGACAGTTGCCTCAGCTGAATTATTATTAGCTCTCTGCTCACGTTCTCTGCTTCGGCTTGACCTGGAGCTGTGTAGACGTTCGGAGCTTTATTCTCTGCCCTGAACATCGAGGAGGGCCGCCCAGTCTGCGGTGAGCCCAGGGATGCAGGCATGGCTGCTCGGGCCGATTGTAGGAGGGGAGGGGTGGGGGGCTCTCAAGAGGCACGGCCAGGAGCGGACTGAGACTTTCCCCAGCGCGTTGCAGTTCAGAAGGTGCCTCATCCAGGACAGATCTTGTGTCAAGCTGTGACAAGACATTAAGTTTTGCTTTCACGACGCGCTTGGAGCTGTGGTTCTCAAGCACAGCCGCGCATCAGAATCACCTGGGCAGCCTTGGAAACACTGGGTGCCTGGACTCCAGTTCAGAAGGTGCTTCATCCAGGGCATATCTCGTGTCAAGTTGTGACAAGACATTAAGTTTTGCTGTCAAGTTTTGCTTTCAAGATGCGCTTGGAGCTGTGGTTCTCAAGCACAGCTGTGCATCAGAATCACCTGGGCAGCCTTGGAAACACTGGGTACCCAGACTCCACCCTAGACCGTGGAATCTGAGCCTCTGGGTTAGAGTCCAGAACACGGTCAGCCCTGTTTTGTAGAAGCTTACCAGCTGATTCTGCTGCCAAGTGAGGATTAAGAATGATCTGCTGCGAGGTATCTGGAGAAACCCCAAACTTCTCCGTTTTAGATCTGTGATATGTTAGCTAAAAACAGAAGTTTTTTCCTCATAGTCATTGTCAAAGCCGTGGTTAAAAGGAGCACCCTGGGAGCTGTCCCAGCTTCTCTGCTCTTGTTATTGTTGTCAGCAGACTGAAAACTGGAACCTTTCCCCTTGATGATGTCTGCCACGTTACAGCTGGACCACCCCAGAGTCGGAAGCAAAAGAGTAAGGGACACGTGTCAGTGTGATGTAGACGAGACTTTGCAGGGAGCAGAGGCTGGCACCTGATAGTGAGATGGGCACCCTGGGTGATCTGGATTCCCAGAAGGTCAGGAAACGTGTGCCTTGCAATCCTGGTTGTGCTTCAGAATCAGTTGAGAGCTCCATAAAAAAAAAAAAAAAATCCAGATGCCTAGCCTTTGTGCCTGGAGATTCTGATTCCATAGGCTTCGGGTGGGGCTGGGAATCCCTTCAGTCAGTTGTATGCATAAATTGTTATTCCATCGCTGAGTTGTGTCCGAGTCTTTGTGACCACATGAACTGCCACTCACCAGGCTCCCTTGTTCTCCACAATCTCCTGGAGTTTGCTCAAATTCATGTCCGTTGAGTCAGTGACGCTATCTAACCATCTCATTCTCTGCTGCTCCCTTCTCCTCTTGCCTTCAATCTCTCCCAGCATCAGGGTCTTTTCCAATGAGTTGGCTCTTCACATCAGGTGGCCAAAGTATAACTGTATAAAGTATAATGCGTAAATTATCCTGTCTTTAACCAATGGGAGCCCTTTCATGTCATCTCCTGTATCCTTTTAACATGATCCCATTATTTTTTGAGAAATTCCTTGCTCCTTGATACAAGATAAACCAGTTTCCTGCTGAAGACCTGGAGTCAGGCAGTCCCTCAGGGGTCCTGGTTTCTTTTAGTGGAGAACAGTGTTTAGAAACCACAGCCCCGGGGAGAGCATTTTCATTGCGATTGGACTGCCGATGCTTTTAGGCCTTTTTGGTGGGTGGGGCTAGGAGATATTTATTTTTTAAAACTGAAAGTCATGAGTTCATGACTGGATGATTGGACGGGCGATGTTATTCCCTCCTCATCCTTATCATGGCTTCCCTGCTGGTGGTGTATATTTCCCCACCCCTGGACTTTGGGCCACACTGGTGACGTGGGCACAATTGATGGGACGCCAGTGGTGAGCTGAGCCGCTGAAAGTCAGGAAGCTTCACCAGCCCTCTCAGAACTTCCACTCTCTCTGAGGGACCCATTGCTCTTGTGCTTTTAGCCTGAGTCCCCAGATGAGGATGTGGAAGGTGACATGACCCCGACCCAAAGCCCGAATTCCAGCGCAACTTGGTACAGCCCGGTGGTTCCAGCAGAGATCAGCTGAACTGCAGTCACTCTAATGACCTGCTTGTCACCGTGAGCCTCTGAGGTTTCAGGATCGTCCCTTAGGCCACTGTATCCAGTGGAAGCACGACCAGTACGGTGTTGGTCTTTCCAGTTCAAACCTAGCATTCCGGGATTGTTAACTTAATTCCTTTGATTTTTTGGTGTGTTTTCTTTTACCCTGCCAATTTTGGTTCCTAACAACATTAAATAATTATTTTTATTGTATTATTCATCTCTCTCTCTCTCACACACACATATATACACACACACATATATGATAGTTTTAAAATAATAATATCAGTATTATTATTTAACAGACTGCTACAGTTGAACATTTAATTGCAGTTCTATTTGTCTTTAGTTCCTTTTCTTCTTATCTTCTCTCCCTCCTACTACTTACACGCCCAGGTGGGTCTCCTTCCTTGGCCTCCCCGCAAAGGTCTTTAAACACACCAGGGCAGAGAAAGAGTTTATGCTCACTTGTTTCTGGAGGGTTGCATCCTGAGAGACCCTGTTGTAATCCCCACGCCTGGAACGTACTATCTACACAATAAATATGTGCTGAGTGAGTGGAGCATGAATGAATGAAGGAGAGAAGCACCGAAGCGGAACAGTATCTGGCCAAATGCAGGCATGTTGCCAAGGAGGGCGTACCAAGGAGGGGAGGTGGTTACCACGGTGCCTGCTCTGCGGTGTAACCACTTCCCCCAAAGCCAGGGTTTTGCCTGGTGAGTTCAGTCTTTGAAGATTCACATTTCCAAATGCTGTTGATAACTGAGGGTAGAACTGCGGCTTTGCTCGTTTCTGCCAGCGGGGCCGCAAGAGCATCAGCCCAGGGCTCAGAGGAAGCCAGGCAGACAGTGAGTTAAGGATTGGCAGAGAGCAAGGAAAATGGAGGTTAGCAAATACGGAGTCATAACTATTCTCTGGTGACTCCAGCAAGTGACCAATTTTATCAAAACCTGGCAGGTTAATGCAGATACAACCTTGCAGCATAATGGCTCTCAGCCACATTTGCCTGGCTAGCTGTGGCCTAGAACCCCCTCCATGCCATGGTGGATTGGGTTGCAGGGATGGGTGGATTCCTGGCTGCTGCTGCCCAGGAAAAGGGCTGCATGGTGAAGGGGGTCTTTCTGGGGGGGGTCGCCATGGCAGCTGCCTTGGAAGAGGGTACCTTTGGCAAGGTGGCATTTTTGTCTCCGCCAGCCTTCCCTACAGAATCTGCCTGTCCTTATGCCCACCTCCTGGCCTGTGGAATCGAAGGCCCACCGGTTTCTCAGAGACCAGTTTGAAGGTCGGAACTGTTCCTGTTGTTAGTTTTAACATGAAGCATCAGTGGATGAACTGCTGTTCTTAGAATGTGCACGCTCTGCTCTGTGCTCGACTCAGCCCAGGTTCTGCCCAAGTCCAGCTTCTGGGCCCACTGATCATGCTTGGGGTGCTAGACAGCATGGGCTCGGCCTGGCAAGGCTGGGGTGCAGTCCCAGCTTCACCCTTCCCAGCTTGGAGTGTGAAAAAATTACTCATTCTCTTTATGCTTGGGTTTTCTAGTGTGTAAAGTGAGGGAAACCATAGTGTTCACCTCACGTGAAAGAACTGGGTGCAGTACCTGCGTGTGGGAAGTTCCCAGTCACTCGAGGCTGTAATTCCTCACCAGCGCATGGTCTGAATAGGTTCTGTGCATTTTGGATGTGAGCTCATGCTCAGAAGAGCATTCAGGGATTCCCAGGTGGGAGCCAGTGGCCCAGAGGAGGTGATGGTCTGAGTAGCAGAGCAGTGAAGAGCACTGTGTTCGGAATCCTTCAGACCTGAGTTCATATCCGAGCTTCCCAAATGGTGGGGAGGCTGAGGTCTGGATGGAGACACATCCCACGGTGTCCTGGGGCCACAGAAAGACTTGCTCTGCTGTTGTGTTGGGACACTGGCTTCTTGGAAAGAAAGCTGTGATGAACTTAGCGTATTAAAAAAGCAGAGACATCACTTTGCTGACAAAGGTCCGTATAGTCAAAGCCATGGTTTTTCTAGTAGTCACGTATGGATGTAAGCGTTGGACCATAGAGAAGGCTGATCACTGAAGAACTGATGCTTTTGAACTGTGGTGTTGGAGAAGACACTTGAGAGTCCCTTGGACAGCACGGAGATCAAACCAGTCAATCCTAAAGGAAATCAGTCCTGAATATTGGAAGGACTGATGCTGAAGCTGAAGGTCCAATACTTTGGCCACCTGAGACTCATTGGAAAAAACCCTGATGCTGGGAAAGATTGAGGGCAAAAGGAAAAGGGGGAACGCAGAAGATGAGATGGTTGGATGGCATCATCAACTCAATGGACCTGAGTTTGATCAAACTCCGGGAGATAGTGAAGGACAGGGAAGCCTGGCATGCTGCAGTCAATGGGGTCTCAAAGAATTGGACACGAATGAGTGACTGAACAGTAACAACAATAGCAACTGGCACTGAGCCTGGAAGGCTGAAAGGGATCCTGTCTGATGGGTGATTCGGGGAATGGGATGGGGTTGGGAACGACATTTCAGGCAGAGTGAATAACTCACTGCAAAGGCAGATGGTGTATTTCCCCAAGTTTAACACTATTTTTGGTACCTAGTGTCTGGGGAGAAAAAAAAGTGAGTAGTTGTTCTCCGGGTCCTGTGCTCCTAAGGGACGTCCTTGCAGGGGGTGTGGGTGTGCTGGAAGCTCCCCAGAGATCAGTGTGTCATTCTCTTCCCGTCTGGCAGCCAGGGGAGCACAGGGTCACAGAGGCGCATGGATGGGTGTCCAGAGACCCGACTGTGATGGAAACGAACTGCAGTGGGTACCAGACTCAGTGAGGTGGGGAGCTTCTCCACGCGCCTGTGTTTCTTCCAGTCCCGCTGCCCCTGCCGACGTTGCTCCATCCCCACTGCCAGATTTCTCACTCATTGACATCTTCATGAATTGGTGAGCCACATGCTGGAGAGACAGAGGTGGAGGGGCCGTGGGCACATTTCTGCAAGAGTGAGGGGCAGATATGGAAACAGACAGTGGACTAGAAGCATTTGGGCTGTCGGGGCCTTGAGCAGAGAGTGGCTGGTGGAGAGGAGCAGGCAGCAGAGCTTTAGGTGGCTAGCCTGGGGATCATGGGGGAGCTTCACAAAGGGAGTGATGGGCACAGATTTGTATTCTAGGGACTTTGTTCTAAGTGGGGAGACAGAGCCGACTGCGCTCAGGGAGACTGGTCTGGGGGCTGTGCTGCAGTTGTGGGGAGGCAAGGGTGGTCTCAATGGTGGGGAGGTGCCTGGCCCCGGACTGGGTAGGGGCCTGCCCTGAGGGCTGAGGCAAGAAGACACAGGTGACAGAGGGGTGCACTTTGAGTTTGGGGAGCAGAGGGCAGAGGGAGTGGCCATGGATGCAGGAAGAGGCTCAGGGAGCCCAGCGTCCTGATGCTGAGCAGGGTAGCGGGCAGCATCTTGTCTGGGCGAGGGAGGCCAGGAGGTCCGGAGGGAGAAGGATTTCAGAGTTCAGGGTCAGAGCTGGGGTCGCTCTGATGACTGTGCTGGACGGGGTGCTGGCTGCGCCTTTGGGTAGCTGAGGTGGAGGGGGATAAGGTCTTTTGGGGGGTGGTTGAGGTACAGTGTGACCCAGAAGCACAAGGGTACCACCCAGTGGACTGATGTCCTCAGATGATGGTGGGAGACCGGGAGGAGACTGTGAGCCCCTGCTGAAGGTGAGAGCATCCTGGGGCGAGGTGGGCAGGATGTGGAGGGGAGACGGAGGGCCGGAGGGGTCCCTCCCTGAAATGGCTCAGAGGAGAGCTGTGGGCATAGCCTGGGAGCCTTGTGAGGGATGGGGCCAGAGTGTCACCAGCAGCTGCCACTTGGGTTTGAGGCACGGGCCAGGTGGAAGGCAGGCGGGGGGCTATTCCGGGTGGGCATGCAGCCTGGATCCTTGCTCTTTTCTTCCCTGTGGCCCTGGGGCAGGGCAGATCCGGTGAGGAGGAGGAGGAAGAGGTGGGCCTCATTTACAAGTGTTTGGAGACAGTGGAGGCGGTATCCAGATAGAGCTCTGGTCCCTGGGGGTGCCCACCCTAGAGAGACTCGGTTTCACCCTCCCGGAATCAGGGCTGAGCGCTCAGGCCTGGCTGGTCCCCCTGTCTGCTGCTGTGCTGAGGGGCGGGCCTGCAGGCCTGGGAGACTCCCCGCCGAAGCACATGCTTTGCTCGGGGCCACATGACACGTTGCAGTTCAGGAAAACACTGCCTGTGGGTTCAGGAACCTGACCCTCTGGCCTTTTGTCTGGATGCCGTTTGCTTGCTTGCTCTGAAGAAGCGGGCATTCCTGAAAGCAGAGGTCAGTGTTGGATGGCGGACAAGCCCTGTGTGTCTTTGCTGCTCCTGGAATCAGAGCATTTGGCCCTGGGAGAAGGGAAGAGCGCCGCCAGCAAGGCAGTTATTTGTAAAGAGGAGATCGGTTTCGCTGACATCATTAAAACCCCTCTTTCAGGTCACATGCTGGGCCATTTTCTCAGACCTTTTCCTTCACTGCCCCAGCCTAGCCTGAGTCACTGCTACCCATCTTCCGATCACATCTCCGCATGGTCGGTTCCCTCCCCCCCCCCCCGACAACCTCCTCTCTGTATTCAGAGACATCTTTCTAAAGCCAAAATCCCACTGTGTCTTTGTCCTGCCCAGAACCCTCTGAGGCTCCCCACTGCTCCAAGGATACAGACCCACCCCCTTTCCCGGCCAGACTCTGCACAAAGGGCCAGCAGCAAGCCCACTGCTCTGTGCTGCCCCATAGCCTTCCCTGGTTTCCCTGCCATCTCAGCAACCTTCCTGCAGACTGCGCCCTCCATCGGGGTGCCCTTCTCGTCCCCATCACAGGCGACTCTTCCTCCTGCCTCAGGAGGTGGGGTGAGCAGCTTAGAGCTTGGGCTACAGCAGGCTCCCCTCTGCTCCCTCTCAACCTCACCGTCTGCCGCTGCTCATGTACAGGCCTTTTCACCACTGTGCTGAACCGTCATGACTTTGGAAAGCCTGAATAATTAGTGTTTCAAGTCTGCCTCCCTCCTAGATTATAGACTGCATGGCCACAGGGGTCATGCCAGAATTATTCACCCCATATCCTCTGACCCAACACAGTGCCTGATGTTACTTGTTGAATATATTTAGGATGTGGTAGTAAAAATAATAACAGTAAAGCCCCATTGAGCCCTCTTGACGTCTACGCTGTCCTGCTCCTTCTCTGTTAAAAAAAACTGAATTAGGTAGTAGGGGGTGGGCCAGGTGCCTCCAGCGGCCCAGGCATGGGGGAGGCGGCTCTGCGTTTCAGTGCTGATGCTCTTTAGCACCGGAAGCCCAAGCAGCTGTCTCTCATCTGTTACTGCGTTTGTTATTTGCTTCTCATTTCCTAGTAATTGCTCTGTCCTTTGTAAGAATTTCTTGTCACAGTGGAAACAGAGTGGGCTTCCCCCGACAGCTCACTCCCTTCGTGATGGAAACAGAGGTTGGAGAACTTCTCTGAGCCCCAGAAAAAGACCTGCCTGGAGAGTGGGGAGAGCTGGCTGGGTCGGAGTCTGATCTGGCTACAGACACAGGCCAGCAGCACATTTGATCCAGTAAAACAAACACTTTGCAATTTCTAGACTCATTTTTTTTTTTTCCCTCTAACTTCTTGAGTGTGGCTATGACATTTGTGCTGGTTAGAAACCAAATTTCCTTTTAAATGAATTAATAGTGCAAAACAGAATGTTTGGTGAACAGCTGTTCTGGTCCACAGGGACTTGGAACCTGGTTGTGATTTTTGTCTGTGAGGAAAACAGGGTTCGTTTGGGCTCTTGCTGCTAGAGCAACTGCCTGACTTGCTGGGACGGGAGAAGGAAGATCTGGCTCTGCAGCCCTCCAGCTTTGTGATCACGGCAGGTTCTTTCAACTCCCTGGGCAGTTTCCTTAGCTGTAAAGTGGCAGCGATACCCATCTCATAGTGTTGCGATGCTTAATGGTGATTGCATGGGCAGCCGGGAGGGAGGCAGAAACCCAACAAGGTGTTTCTCTTCTTTTGAGAGATGTCAGTATATGAAATAAGGAGAAAAGCAATGACAGACTAATAAGTCAGCTTAGAAGGGCCCTGGGCCCAGCAGTGTGTCAGATTCTCTGAGGAAGGACCTTTTGTCACTGCTATGTCTCTTTACTCCAACCACAGTGGCATGTCATAGGATCATTACTTATCTTTAGTTGAATAAATGAGAAGCAGGGAGAAGAGCCTTTCTTCCTTGCTCAGGGGTGAGAGGGATAGGTTGGTATCTGTGTGACCACGCTTAAGTCGCTTTATTACTCTAAGGTTCAGTTTACACATTTGCACAATGGAGCCGATGATATGATGGCCTCAAAAAGTTGGGCATGAGGACCGAGTGAGATTTTTTTTTAGCTTTATTGAGGCATAACTGACATATAATAAGCCATGCATAAATGAAGTCAATGATTTGATGAGTTTGGATGTATGCATATACATGCAAAACCATCAGCAGATAAAGATAATAAACATACTATCCACCCAGAAAGTTTCCTCATGCTCTTTGCTGTCCCTCCCTCTCCCTACTCCCCGCCTTCACTGTCTTCTTAAAATCAGGTAATATAAGTCCCTAAAATGTGTTCCTCTGTTTCAAAATTGTTTTGGCTATTGTCCTCTGCATTTCTAAAGAAAATTTAAAATCAGTTTGTTAGCTTTTATAGAATCCCCCAGGCTATGACTGTGACTGGGTTGAATCTTTGGGTTGAATCTGTAGATCAATTTGGGGAAAATTGATATCTTAACAATATTGAGTCACTGGAACCATGAGCATAGTATGCAGTTCTGTGTACTTAGGTCTTTTATAATTTATTTCAGTATATGTTGTATACTTTTCAATGTATAGGTCTTAGATATCTTTTGTCAGACTAATTCCTAAAATTTAATTTTCTGTGCTGTTGTAAATGTTATCTTATTTAAATTAAATTCCAGTTGTTCATTACTGAGATATGACCGATTTTTGTAAACTGATCTGTATCCCACAACTTTGCTGAACTTTCACTTATTCTAGTAGCTGTTTTTGTAGATTCTTTAGGATTTCTACACAGATGATGATACCTCTGTGAATGTACTAAGTCACTTCAGTAGTGTCTGACTCTTTGTGATCCTGTTATGGACTGTAGCCCACCAGGCTCCTCTGTCCATGGGATTCTGTAGGCAGGAATACTGGATTCGGTTGCCATGCCCTCCTCCAGGGGATCTTCCTGACCCAGGGATTGAACCTGCATCTCTTAGGTCCTCTGCAGTGGCAGATAGGTTCTTTACCATTAGCGCCACTTGGGAAGCCCATCTCTGTGAATAACAGCAGTTTAAGTTCTTTCTTTCTAAACTAGATGTTTTTGTTTCTTTTCCTTGTCTTATTAACTGGCTATAATCTCTAGTACCCTGTTGAGCAAAAGTGGTTAAAGCAGATATCCTTGGCTTGTTTCTAGCCTTAGAGGAAAACCGCTCTTCCATTTTTCAGTATGATGTAGCTATTCAGTTCAGTTCAGTCACTCAGTTGTGTCCAACTCTTTATGACCCCATGGACTGCAGCACACCAGACTTCCCTGTCCGTCACCAACTCCCGGAGCTTGCTCAAACTCATGTCCATTGAGTTGGTGATGCCATCCAATCATATCATCCTCTGTCATTCCCTTCTTCTCTTGCCTTCAATCTTTCCCAGCATAGGGTCTTTTCCAGTGAGTTGGTTCTTCGCATCAGATGGCCAAAGTATTGGAGCTTCAGCATCAGTCCTTCCAATGAATATTCAGGACTGATTTCCTTTAGGATTGACTGATTTGATCTCCTTGCAGTCCTAGGGACTCTCAAGAGTCTTCTCCAACACCACAGTTCAAAAACATCAGTTCTTTGGCACTCAGCTTTTTTTATGGTCCAACTCTCACATCCTTACGTGACTAGTGGAAAAACCATAGATTTGACTAGATAGGCCTTTGTCGGCAAAGTAATGTCTCTGCTTTTTAATATGCTGTCTAGGTTTGTCATAGCTTTTCTTCCAAGGAGCAGGCAGCTTCTAATTTCATGGCTGCAGTCACCATCTGTAGTGATTTTAGAACCCAAGAAAATATAAAGTCTGTCACTGTTTCCATTGTTTCCCCATCTATTTTCCATGAAGTGATGGAACCAGATGCCATGATCTTCATTTTTTGAATGTTGAGTTTTAAGTCAGCTTTTGCACTCTCCTCTTTCACTTTCATAAGAGGCTTTTTAGTTCTTCATTTTCTGCCAAAGGGTGGTGTCATCTGTGTATCTGAGGTTATTGATATTTCTCCTGAAAGTCTTGATTCCAGCTTGTGCTTCATCCAGCCCAGCATTTCGCATGATGTACTCTGCATATAAGTTAAATAAGCAGGGTGACAATATGCAGCCTTGACGCACTGCTTTCCCAATTTGGAACCAGTCCGTTGTTCCATGTCTGGTTCTAATTATTGCATCTTGACCTGGATACAGATTTCTCAGGAAGCAGGTAAGGTGCTCTGACGGTCCCATCCCTTGAAGAATTTTCCACAGTTTGTTGTGATCCACACAGTCAAAGGTTCTGGCATAGTCAGTAAAGCAGAAGTAGATGTTTTTTCTGGTATTCTCTTGCCTTTTCTATGATCCATGGGATGTTGGCAATTTGATCTCTGGTTCCTCTGCCTTTTCTAAATCCAACTTGAACATCTGGAAGTTCTTGGTTCACCTATTGCTGAAGCCTAGCTCGGAAAATTTTCAGCATTACTTTGCCAGCGTGTGAGATGAGTGCAATTGTGTAGTAGTTTGGACATTCTCTGGCTTTGCTTTTCTTTGGGACTGGAATGAAAAGTGACCTTTTCCAATCCTGTGGCCACTGGTGAGTTTTCCAAATTTGCTGACATATTGAGTGCAGCACTTTCACAGCATCATCTATTATTTGAAATAGCTCAACTGGAATTCTATCACCTCCACTAGCTTTGTTTGTAGTGATGCTTCCTAAGACCCACTTGACTCACAGTCTGGGATGTCTGGCCTAGACACATTCCAGGATGTCTGGTACCATGTGATACCATCGTGGTTATCTGGGTCATGAAAATCTTTTTTTGTGCAGTTCTCCTGTGTATCCTTGCCACCTCTTCTTAATATCTTCTGCTTCTGTTTGGTCCATATTGTTGTTGTCCTCTATTGTGCCCATCTTTGCATGAAACGTTCCCTTGGTAGCTCTAATTTTCTTGAAGAGATCTCTGGTCTTTCTCATTCTATTGTTTTCATCTATTTCTTTGCATTGGTCACTTAGGAAAGCTTTCTTATCTCTCCTTGCTACTCTTTGGAACTCAGCATTCAGATAGATATATCTTTCCTTTTCTCCTTTGCCTTTAGCGTTTCTTTTTTTCTCAGCTATTTGTAAGGCCTCCTCAGACAACCATTTTGCCTTTTTGCACTTCTTTTTCTTGGGGATGGTCTTGATCACAGCCTCCTGTACACTGTTATGAACCTCTGTCCATAGTTCTTCAGGCAGTCTGTCTATCACATCTAATCCCTTGAATCTATTTGTCACTTCCACTGTATAATCGTAAGAGATTTAATTTAGGTCATACCTTAATGGTCTAGTGGTTTTCCCTTCGTTCTTCAATTTAAGTCTGAATTTGGCAATAAGGAGTTCATGATCTGAGCCATAGTCAGCTCCTGGTCTTGTTTTGCTGACTCTATAGAGCTTCTGTATTTTCGGCTGCAAAGAATATAATCAATCTGACTTCAGTATTGACCATCTGGCGATGTCCATGTATAGAGTCATCTCTTATGTTGTTGAAAGAGGGTGTTTGTTGCAACCAGTGGGTTCTCTTGGCAAAACTCTGTTAGCCTTTACCCTGCTTTATTTTGTACTCCAAGGCCAAACTTGCCTGTTACTTCAGTTATATCTTGACTTCCTAGTTTTGCATTCCAGTCCCCATGATGAAGAGGACATCTTTTTATGGTGTTAGTTCTAGAAGGTCTTGTAGGTGTCATAGAACCGTTCAGCTTCTTTGGCATTTGTTGTTGGGGTACAGACTTGGATTACTGTGATACTGAATGATTTGCCTTGGAAACGAACAGAGATAATTCTGTCATTTTTGTGATTGCACCCAATACTCATTTTGGACTCTTTTGTTGACTATGAGGGTTACTCCATTTCTTCTAAGGGGTTCTTGCCCACAGTAGTAGATGTAATGGTCATCTGAATTAAATTCACCCATTCTGGTCCATTTTAGTTCACTGACTCCTAAAATGTTGATGTTCACTCTTGCCATCTCCTATTTGACCATTTCCAATTTACCTTGATTCATGGACCTAATATATTCCAGGTTCCTATGCCATATTGTTCTTTATAGCATCGGACTTCCATCACCAGTCATATCCACAACTGGCTGTTGTTTTTGCTTTGGCTCAGCCTCTTCAGTTCAGTTTAGTCACTCAGTCATGTCAGACGGTTGGACATGATTGAGCAACTGAACTGAGCCTCTTCATTCTTTCCTGAGCTATTTGTCCACTCTTCTCCAGTAGCATATTTGAGTACCTACCAATCTGGGGAGTTCATTTTTCAGTGTCATATCTTTTTGTCTATTCATACCCTTCATGGGTTCTCAAGGCAAGGATGCTGAAGAGGTTTGCCATTCCCTTCTCCAGTGGACCACATTTTGTCAGATCTCTCCACCATTTTAAAAAATTTATTTATTTAATTGGAGGACAGTCAGTTCACAACACTATGGTGGCTCCTGCCACAAATCAGTCACTGGCGCACATGTGCCCCTCCCCCACTATCGGGAATCCCCCCCACACACCTCCCTCCCCACCCCATCCCTCTGGGTTGTTGCAGAGCACCAGCTTTGAGTGCCCTGCTTCATGCATCAAACTTACACTGGTTGTCTGTTTTACATATGGTAATATACATGTTTCAATGCTATTCTCTCAAATCATCCCACCCTCGCCTTCTCCCATAGAGTCCAAAAATATGTTCTCTACATCTGTATCTTTTTTGCTGCCTTGCATATAGGATCGTCATGACCATCTTTCTAAATTCCATATATATGTGTTAATATACTGTATTGGTGTTTCTCTTTCTGACTTACTTCACTCTGTATAATAGGCTGCAGTTTCATCCACCTCATTCAGTTTAGTTCAGTCACTCAGTTATGCCCGAGTCTTTGAGGCCCCATGGACTCCAGCATGCCAGGCTTCCCTGTCCATCACCATCTCCCAGAGCTTGCTCAAACTCATGTCCATCGAGTCGGTGATGCCATCCAACCATCTCACCCTCTGTTGTCCCCTTCTCCTCCTGCCCTCAATCTTTTCCAGCATCAGGGTCTTTTCCAGTGCATCAGTTCTTCACATCAGGTGGCCAAACTATTGGAGTTTCAGCTTCAGTTCATTAGAACTGACTCAAATGCATTCTTTTTTTATAGCTGAATAATATTCCATTGTGTATATGTACAACTTCCTTATCCATTCGTCTGCTGCTGGACATCTAGGTTGCTTCCATGTCCTAGCAATTGTAAGCACTGCTGGAATGATCATTGGTTTACACATGTCTCTTTCAGTTCTGGTTTCCTAGGTGTGTATGCCCAGCAATGGGATTGCTGAGTCTTATGGCAGTTCTATTTCCAGTTTTTTAAGGAATCTCCAAACAGTTCTCCATAGTGGTTGTATCAGTTTGCATTCCCACCAACAGTGTAAGAGTGTTCCCTTTTCTCTATACCTTCTCCAGCATTTATTGTTTGTAGACTTTTTGATGGCAGCCATTCTGACTGGCGTGAGATGATGCCTCATTATGGTTTTTTATTTGCATTTCTCTATTAATGCATGACAAATTGCTGACAAAGGCCCATCTGGTCAAAGCGCTGGTTTTTCCAGTAGTCATGGTTGTGAGAGTTGGACCATAAAGAAAGCTGAGTACCGAAGAATTGATGCTTTTGAACTGTGGTGTTGGAGAAGACTCTTGAGAGTCCCTTGGACTTCAAGGAGATCCAACCAATTCATCCTAAAGGAAATCAGTCCTGAATACTCATTGGAAGGACCGATGCTGAAACTGAAGCTCCAATACTTTGGACACCTGTTGCGAAGTACTGACTCGCTAGAAAAGACCCTGATGCTGGGAAAGATTGAAGGCAGGAGGAGAAGGGGACCACAGAGTATGAGATGGTTGGATGGCATCACTGACTCAATGGACATGAGTTTGAGCAAGCTCCGGAAATTGGTGATGCACAGGGAAGCCTGGTGTGCTTCAGTCCATGGGGTCACAAAGAGTCAGATACAACTGAGCGACTGAACTAAACTGAATAATGAGTGATGTTCAGCATCTTTTCATGTGTTTACTAGCCATCTGTGTGTCTTCTTTGAGGGAAATGTCTATTTAGTTCTTTGGCCCACTTTTTGATTGGGTTGTTTGTTTTTCTGGTATTGAGCTGCGTGAGCTACTTGTATATTTTGGAGATTAATTCTTTGTCAGTTGTTTCATTTGCTATTATGTTCTCCCATTCTGAAGGTTGCCTTTTCAGCTTGCTTATAGTTTCCTTCGTTGTGCAAAAGGTTTTAGGTTTAATTAGGTCCCATTTGTTTATTTTTGTTTTTATTTCCATTATTCTGGGAGGTGGGCCATAGAAGATCTTGCTGTGATTTATGTCAGACAGTGTTCTGCCTGTGTTTTCCTCTAAGAGTTTTATAGTTCCTGGTCTTACATTTAGATCTTTAATCCATTTTGAGTTTATTTTTGTGTATGGTGTTAGAAAGTATTCTAATTTCATTCTTTTACACGTGGTTGACCAGTTATCCCAGTACCACTTGCTAAAGAGATGTTAGCTGTAAGATGTAGGTTTTTCATAAATGGCTTTTATCAGATTGAGGATTTTTCCTCCTAATCCCAATTTGCTGAGAATTTTGATCTGCAGTGGATATTGCATGCATGTGCTCAGTTGCTCAGCGGTGTCCAACTCTTTGAGACCCTGTGGACTGTAGCCTCCCAGGCTCCTCTGTCCATGGGATTTTCCAGGCAAGAATACTGGTTGGGTTGCCTTTTCCTCCTCCTGGGTTTTGTCAGATATTTTTTCCTGCATTTATAGAGATAATCATATGATTTTTCTTTTTCAGTCTGTTGCTATGGAGAAGTCACAAGATTGATTTTTGAATGTTAAGCCAACCTTGCATTCCTATGATAAACTCCACTTGGTCATGATGCAGAATCCCTTTTGTATATTGTTGGAGTTGATTTGTTAAAATTTTGCTAAGAATTTTTGCATCTGTGTTCATGATGACAAATACTGGTCTGTGTTTTTCTTTCCTTGAAATGTCTTTTTCTGGTTTTGATATCAGTGTAAAGCTGACCTCATAAAACAAGTTAGGAAGCATTCTTTCCTTTTCAGTTTTCCAGAAGAGTTTATGTAGAATTGGTATGATTTCTTTTGTAAATATTTGGTAGATTTCACCAGTAGAGCCACCTGGACTTGGAGTTTTCTTTGTGGAAAGGTTTTTGTCCTTTCCTTTGCTGTGAGCAGTTTTAGCTCACAGCAAAATTGAGCAGAAAGTAGAGAGTGTTCTCATATACTCCTTTCCCCCTTGATGCCCACAGCAGTTCCCCACTATCAGTGTCCACATCAGAGTGGATTACATTTGCTTTAATGATGAACCTACATTGATACCTCATTATTACCCAGCACCCATAGTTTAATTTAGGGTTCAGTCTTGGTGTTATACATTTTATGGGTTTTGACAAATGCATAATGACATGTATTCACCATTATAGTATCATAAAGAATAATTTCACTGCAGAGCTGTACAAAGAAGATCTTCATGACCAAGATAATCACGATGGTGCGATAACTCACCTAGAGCCAGACATCCTGGAATGTGAAGTCAAGTGGGCCTTAGGAAGCATCACTACGCACAAAGCTAGTGGAGGTGATGGCATTCCAGTTGAGCTATTTCAAATCCTGAAAGATGATGCTGTGAAAGTGCTGCACTCAATATACCAGCAAATTTGGAAAACTCAGCAGTGGCCACAGGACTGGAAAAGATCAGTTTTCATTCCAATCCCAAAGAAAGGCAATGCCAAAGAATGCTCAAACTACTGTACAATGATTTTGCACTCCTCTCACACAATAGTAAAGTAATGCTCAAATTTCTCCAAGCCAGGCTTCAGCAATATGTGAACCGTGAACTTCCAGATGTTCAAGCTGGTTTTAGAAAAGGCAGAGGAACCAGAGATCAAATTGCCAACATCCGCTGGATAACTGAAAAAGCAAGAGAGTTCCAGAAAAACATCTACTTCTGCTTTATTGACTGTGCCAAGACCTTTGACTGTGTGGATCACAATAAACTGTGGAAAATTCTGAAAGAGATGGAAATACCAGACCACCTGACCTGCCTCTTGAGAAACCTATATGCAGGTCAGGAAGCAACAGTTAGAACTGGACATGGAACAACAGACTGGTTCCAAATAGGAAAAGGAGTATGTCAAGGCTATATATTGTCACCCTGCTTATTTAACTTCTATGCAGAGTACATCATGAGAAACGCTGGGCTGGAAGAAGCACAAGCTGGAATCAAGATTGCTGGGAGAAATATCAATAACCTCAGATATGCAGATGACACCACCCTTATGGCAGAAAGTGAAGAGGAGCTCAAAAGCCTCTTGATGAAGATGAAAGTCGAGAGTGAAAAAGTTGGCTTAAAGCTCAACATTCAGAAAACGAAGATCATGGCATCTGGTCCCATTACTTCATGGGAAATAGATGGGGAAACAGTGGAAACAGTGTCAGACTTTATTTTGGGGGGCTCCACAATCGCTGCAGATGGTGACTGCAGCCATGACATTAAAAGACGCTTACTCCTTGGAAGGAAAGTTATGACCAACCTAGATAGCATATTCAAAAGCAGAGACATTACTTTGCCAACAAAGTTCCGTCTAGTCAAGGCTATGGTTTTTCCAGTGGTCATGTATGGACGTGAGAGTTGGACTGTGAAGAAAGCTGAGTGCCAAAGAATTGATGCTTTTGAACTGTGGTGTTGGAGAAGACTCTTGAGAGTCCCTTGGACTGCAAGGAGATCCAACCAGTCCATCCTAAAGGAGATCAGTCCTGGGTGTTCATTGGAAGGACTGATGCTGAAGCTGAAACTCCAATACTTTGGCCACCTCATGCGAAGAGTTGACTCATTGGAAAAGACTGATGCTGGGAGGGATTGGGGGCAGGAGGAGAAGGGGACGACAGAGGATGAGATGGCTGGATGGCATCACCGACTCGTTGGACATGGGTTTGGGTGAACTCAGGGAGTTGGTGATGGACAGGGAGGCCTGGCGTGCTGCAATTCATGGGGTTGCAAAGAGTCGGACACGACTGAGCGACTGAACTGAACTGACTGAATTTCACTGTGCTGAAAAATCTTCTCTATTCATCCCTTTCTCTCTCCTAACCTTCAGCAACCAGTGATCTTTTTTAGTGTCTCCAAGCTTTGTCTTTTCCAGCTTGTCATAGAGTTGGAATCATACAGTTTTATGACCTTCTTTCACTTAGTAATATGCATTTAAAGCTCTTCCATGTCTTTTCATAGCTTGGTTAGCATTTCTTTTTTTTTTAGCATTGAATAATATTAAATTATCAACAGTTTATCCATATATGTGTCCTACTGAGAGACATCTTGGTTGCTTCTAAGTTGGGGTGACTATGAATAAAGCTGCTGAGACATCCAAATGCAATATTTTTTATGAGGCTGTAGGTTTTCATCTCTTTTGGGTAAATATCATGGAGTGCAATTACTAGATTATTGTGGAACATTTTTTTAACTATGAATATAATTTCTCTAATAGATATGGAGTATTCAAGTAGTCTGTTATTTTTTTAGTGAGCTTTGGTTGTATTTTTCAATGAGTTTGTCTATTTTATCTAAGTTGTTAAATTTATTCCCATGAAATTGTTCATAATATTCTCTTATCCTGTTACTATCTATGGGATCTATAATGATTTCTACTCTCTCATTCCTGATATAAGTTGTATCTCCTTTCTTTCCCCACCCCCACGCCCGCTGATGATTTTGGCTAAGTTTATCAATTTGGTTGATAGCAAAAAAGAGCATTTGGTTCCATTAGTTTTTTTCTATTGGTTTTTTGTTCTCTAATTCATTGATTTATGTTCATATATATTTTTAATTGGAGGATAATTGCTTTACAATGTTCTGTTGGTTTCTGCCATGCAACAGCATGAATCAGTCATAAGTATACATATGTCTCCTCCCTCTTGGACCTCCCTCCCGCCCTGTTCACATTTTCATTTGCTTTCTTCCACTTACTTTGGGTTTAATTTGCTCTTCTAGCTTCTTAAAGTGGAAGCAGAGGTCAGTGATTTGAGACTTCCCTTTGTTTCTGATGTAAGCATCTGGTGCTGTAAATTTCCTTTTAAGTGTTGCTTTAGTTTCATTCCACACATTTTGATATTTTGGGCTTTCATTCAGTTCAAAATGTTTTCTAATTTTCCTTTTGATTTCTTTTTGATCCATAAATTATTTAAAAATGTGTTATTTCATTTCTAAATACTTGGGGATTTACTAGATATTTTATACTATTGATTTCTGCTTCTGTTGTGGTTAGAGAACATACTTTGCATGGTCTGAAATTATTTAAATTGATTGAGGTTTATGTTATGGCATAGAATATGGTCAATCTTGGTAAAGTTCTGAGTCAATTTGAAAAAAAAGTATATTCTGGAGTTTCTGCATAAAGCATTCTATTGAGGTAAGTGGGTTAATAGTATTATTGAAGTCATCTGTATTCTAACTGATTTTCTACTTATTTGTTCTCTTGATTATTGAGAGAAGAGTATTGAAATCTCCCATTATATAATTGTAGACTTGTTGATTTCTCTTTTAATTCTATCAATTTTGCTTTAATGCATTTTGAAATTCTAGTATTAGCTGCGTAAGCCTTTACAACTGTTATGTCTTCTTGTTGAATTTATCTTTCATCATTATGAAATGACCCACCTTCGTCTGGAGCTCTTCTTTGCTCTGAAATCCACTTTGTTTGATAATATAGCCATCTTTCTCTTGACCAGTGTTAGCATGTGCCATGGTCTGACTGTACCTCCCAAATTCACATGTTGGAATTCACACACCCATGATAATGCAATTAGAACATGGGGCCTTTGGGCAGATCCCTGACGACTGGCATTAGTGCCCTACTAAAAGAGACCCCAGAGAGCTAGCTTATCCTTGCCAGCATGTGAGGACACAGTGAAAAGGTGCTGTCTGTGAACCAGGAAGTGGGCTCTTACCAGACACCAAGTCTACCAGCATATCCTCTTTTCTCTTCTGTCAATAATCAAGAGAACAAATAAGTAATCAGTTAGAAATAGACGACTTCAATAATACTATTAACCCACTTACCTCAGTTACATTCATAGACTGCTCTATGCAGAAGCTGCAGAATACACCTTTTTTTTTTCCAAATTCACTCAGAACTTTATCAAGACTAACCATATTTTATGCCATAACATGAATCTCAATCAACTTAAAATTGGACTTCCCGGCCTTCAGAACTGTGAGAAATAAATTTCTTGTTTATAAGCCATTCTATTTGTGGTATTTTTGTTATAGCACCCTGAACAGACTAAGAGAGCATGATGTAGATTTTTAATCCTGTTATTTTCAACCTATTGTGCCTTTATATTTAAAGTGCGTTTGTTGTAAGAAGCATATAATTGAGTATTGCTTTTTTATCCAGTCAGACCATGCCTGCCTTTTATTTGGGTACTTAGACTATATTAAATGTGATTATTGATATGCTTGGATTTAAATCTATTCTTCCTTTTCTTCTGATTTCTTTTTAAGTAACTGAACATATTCCATGATTTCATTTAATCTCTTTTGTTCAGTTCAGTTGCTCAGTCATGTCAGACTCTTTGTGACCCCATGGACTACAATCTCTTTTACTGGCTAACTATAATTTATTTTAGTAGTTGGTTTAGGATGTATAATATACATCTTTAACATAAAACTGTTCATTTCCAAGCGATAATATATCATTTCATATATAAGAACTTCAGGCTTCCCTGGTGGCTCAGACAGTAAAAATCTGCCTGCTATGCAAGAGATCCAGGTTTGATCCCTGGGTCAGGAAGATTCCCTGAAAAAGGGAGTGGCTACCCACTCCAGTATTCTTGCCTAGAGAATCCCATGGACAGAGGAGCCTGGAGGGCTACAATCCATGGGGTCATAAAGAGTCCGACTCAACTGTGGCTAAACACGCATGCATAAGAATTTTACAATAGTGTACTTCTATTTACTTCTCTCCCATTCTTTGTAGTATTGTCATGCATTTACTTCTACATATGTAATAGTCTCAAGACATTGTTCTTGTATTTGCATTAAATAATTACCTGTTAAAGTCCATTATATTAAAAAAATTTTATTTATTTTTGGCTTTCTGGGTCTACACTGCTGTTAGGGGGCTTTCTCTAGTTGCGCGCAGGGGCTACTCCTGGTTGCGGTGTGTAGGCCTCTTACTGCTGTGGCATCTCTTGTTTCAGAGCATGGGCTCTAGAGCACTTTGGGTTTTGGTAGTTGCAGAGCTCGGGCTTAGTTGCTCCACAGCAAGTAGGGTTTTCTCAGACCAGGGATTGAACCCATGTGCCCTGCATTGGCAAGCAGACTCTTTACCACTGAACCACCAGGGAAGTCCAGTCAGCTATCTTTTAAAGAGATTTGTAGAAGCACATAAAATGCACAAGTCTGAAAAATGCAGCTCAATGCATTTTTACAAAGTAGCAAACTATGTAGCTGCCACTGGATTAAGATACAAAACATACAAACACCCCAGAAGCCTACCTCCAGACCCAAGTTATGATCACTATTCTAACTTCTATCACTACCAGTAGTTTGCCTGTTTTTGTTTTTTAATTTGTTTGCTTATTTGGCCATACCATGCAGCATGTGGGATCTTAGTTCCCTGACTAGGCATCAAGCCTATGCCCCTGAGCATTGGGAGCATGGAGTCTTAACCACTGGACCACCAGGGAAGCCCGAAGTTTATTTTTGAATTTTATATAAATGGAATCATATTGTGTATTTGTTGTTATTTAGTTGCTCAGTTGTGTCTGGCTGTGACCCCAGACCCCATGGACTGCAGCAGGCCAGACTTCCCCGTCCTTCACCATCTCCTGGAGTTTGCTCCAACTCATGTCCATCGAGTCAGTGATGCCATCCAATCATCTCATCCTCTGTCGTCCCCTTCTCCTCCTGCCTTCAATCTTTCACCACATCAAGGTCTTTTTCCAGCGAGTTGGCTCTTCACAGCAGGTGGCCAAAGAACTGGATCTTCAGCTTCAGAATCAGTCCTTCCAATGAATATTCAGGGTTGATTTCCTTAAAGATTGACATATTGTGTATACTTTTTGTCTATTTTTACTTAACATTATATGCATGAGGTTTATCATGTTTGTGTGTAACAGGAGCTTTATCCTTTTTCATTTTTGTATCATATTCCATCCATTTATGTATAGATTTAGTTTTATTTGTCTTTTTCAGTGTTGATGGATATTTATTTGTCCTTTCCTGGTTGTTTCCAGGTTGGGGCTTTTATGAATAATGCTACCACAAAAGATCCTTGAACTTGTCTTTCGCTGGAAATAAGCACCCTCTCTCTTGAATATAATTTCCAGAAGTGGAATTGTTTAGTCATAAGGAATGTGTGTGTTCACTTACTAGGTACTGTCAAACTGTTTTCAAAAGTGTTGCACATTCCCATCAGTGGAAGGAGTCTAGTTGTTCCCCACCTTTGCTGGTACTTGGTATCATCAGAGGATGCAGTAACAGTTAAGACAGAGCTCCCCTCAGGGCGTTTCCCTTCTTTCTGGGATCTTGGGTCCTC
This sequence comes from Bos javanicus, assembly GCF_032452875.1. Classification (NCBI taxonomy): domain Eukaryota; kingdom Metazoa; phylum Chordata; class Mammalia; order Artiodactyla; family Bovidae; genus Bos; species Bos javanicus. The sequence goes on from NC_083878.1 coordinate 97,491,602, forward strand.
ATATCCTAGCCCCTTTGGTTGCTCTCTGAGATGGTTACATAGCCATGATTTTGTTGCTGTTATTTTATCCAATTTTTATGGTTAATCTGATATTAGTTACTTTGTCATGAAAAGAAGAAAGAAAAGTGCTTGTGTGCTCAGCCCTGTCTGACTTTGCAACCCCATGGACTGCAGCCCACCAGGCTCCTCTGTCCATGGGATTTTTTTAGTCAAGAATACTGGAGTGGCTTGCCATTTCACACGCCTGGGGATCTTTTCAATCCAGGAGTCGAACCTGCATCTCCTGCCTTGACAAACAGATTCTTTACCACTGAGCCACATGGGAAGCCCTTACTTTGTCATGCTGCTACTGCTGCTAAGTCACTTCAGTCGTGTCCAACTCTGTGTGACCCCATAGACAGCAGCCCACCAGGCTCTGCCGTCCCTGGGATTCTCCAGGCAAGAACACTGGAGTAGGTTGCCATTTCCTTCTCCAGTGCATGAAAGTGAAAAGTGAAAGTGAAGTTGCTCAGTCATGTCCGACTCTGTGCAACCCCATGGACTGCAGCCCACCAGGCTCCTCCATCCATGGGATTTTCCAGGCAAGAGTACTGGAGTGGGGTGCCATTGCCTTAGAATCAAAACTCTCTTTCTTTATTTTGAAAATTATTTTTTATTTTAAAAACTGTCTTCTGCAGAAAACAGATATTTTTCTCAAATCATATTAAGGTATCATTCTACTCCAAAAGTGTGTAGGTTGGCATGAGATGCGTGCGTCTGGGTAATGACAGTTTTCATTGTCACTGTGTTACGTTACCTAATATTTTTCCTTTGAAAGGAATTTATGAAAGTGTACTTTACCTTTTGATTACTGTACTATATGTCTGTCTGTGTTAGCAATGATCCTAGCTTAAGTGGAAAAAAAAAAAGTCAAACCAAAAGAGAGCAGTGAAGCTTAGATTCTTTGGTCTTCCTTTCATAACCAGAGGTGGAGGCTGCAGGGACGGGACCCTGGTCAGTGATCACATGACACTTCACAAGGGGTGGAGTACCCACATCCAAAGGTGCCTGGAGGAGGGGAGACCTTCTGGGGGAGAAGAAGTCTTGCCTTGGAAAGGCTGGACATTCTCCAAAACTCAGACTTACTGCGACACAAAAGCCTTGTTTTGAAATACCCTTCAGGACTGCTTATTGCATTGCCATGCAAGAGAAGCCAGGGCGACAGGAGAGAGCCGGGTGGAGCTGCATAACCTGGACCTGGCTGATCTGTGCTGTGGCTCAGGGCAGAGGAAGGAGATTAAAGCAGTTCTTATGTCAGATGATATCATTTCTAGAATAGCTGACCCATCTTCTGGTATTTTTAAGTAGGTCATGGAGGAAAGCCGTAACTTTGCCGTGTTTTGTTTTTGTTTTCTTTGAAATTCATCACACAAACTGCTAATGATAGTCTCAGAGCAGCCAGCTCCTATTGCAGCCTGTTACCTGCGTGTGGTCAGCATCCAAGAAGAATTCCTATATTGCAGACCTCTTTGAGAAATTTCCAAGTCTTCACGAATGGCAAACAGTTACCTTGCCAAGCTAAATTTTGACTGAAAGGAATGTCAAGGCTATCTGTGCATGGATGAAGCATCTGCTTTGTCTGGCAACACATCTGGTTTTGTAGCTTTGATGAAGCAAGAAGGCCCACCTGCCCCTGTGGCTGGGCTCTTCTGTGCCAGTGTGTGTTGATGTCAAAGGCTGCAATGGTTCTGAAAGCCTGCTTTGAAAGCCTGCAGTTTCATCGGCGCTGGGGCCTTGGGTTACTGCCTCCTCAGGAGGTTTCGCTATGAAATGGAGCAGAACGCAGAGCAACTTCTACTGCCCAGGAGTTTGCTGGCTCTCCGAACGGCAGGTCTTGGAGTACTTGAAGTTCTATTTTTTTCCTTTGAAAGTAAAGGAAAACACACACAACAGAGAAAGAGGAATTTATTCATGACTTGGCTTACTTGCTAGATATTTTTGGCCTTGTGAATGAGGTAGACCTGTTTAATTCCCCATTAGAGATGTTTCTGGAAAGTGGGGCCATGTTGGCCATGCTGCCCTCTAGAAAAGGAGACTGGGCTGGATGAGTCTGTGGCCTTCCTACAGCCGGGGTAGGGGGGAATGTTCGTGTAGGCCGGGAATGGCAGAGTCACACTAAGCCCTCAGCAGCAGAAATCTGGAGCAGCCTAGAGCTCTGCACATCTCCCTGGAAAGAAAGGGAAGTCTGGACTCAAAAGTGCTTCCTTGGGGGCCACCCGTCGGTGAAGGAGACATTGAAATCGCTTTACTCAGTGGGTTGAGAGAGAAGAAAGCGATGCAGCGTTGATTCAGTCGGCCAGCTCTTGGAGAACAGTGCTGGTCCTTGACGTCGAGCACTGGCTGACTCTCGTCCGTGGGCCTCGGGAGTGACTGTCTGGTGCCACTGCCTTCCCCTGGGAGTCAGGGTTCCACATCTGTTGGTAAACCAAGACATCAAGTTGACTGAGCATCAGGGTGTCGTGTGTCGAGGAGCATCGTGTGTGTTGGGTGTGTATTTCTTGTGTTCAGTAATAATACCTATACCTGTAGTTACTGAGAGCAGGCGGTGTGTCATTCACTAACAGGCATAGGAGGTAGGCACTTTTATGATCTTTATTTTCCAATGAGAGGCCAGAGAGGTTAATCAATTTGCCCAGAGTCCCAGGTCTGGCCAGTGATAGACTCAGATTTGAGTGCAGGTGGTCTGGTTCAAGGGGCCACACTCTGAACCCGGGTGATTGCCTCACGAACCGGACTGCAGCAGGATCCATGGGGCAGTCTTATCGGCACAGTTTGGATTTCTTTTAATTCTTTTCAGGAAGTTGGTGTTAATTTTTGTGGGGTTTTTTTTGGCTTGGAAAAAATAAGAGAAATGATCTCTGATAATCAGATCTTTTTTCATTTAAATTTAATTTAAAAATAGTGTACATAATTTCACATAATTTTGTGACTCGCATTTCACTGAGGAGGGAGCCTGTAGTTTTCTTTAGGTTCCAAAGGACCCTGAAACACAAGCCTCTTGTATCTTGGTGCCTCAGATGCTTGGCGTGGTGCTGGTCACGTAGTTCCTGTTGAGTAAATTGTCATTGACTCACTGACTGAAACCTGCTGTGCTGAGAGAGTTGAGCTGCCACTCAAAAGTGGAACATTCATTTTTTTTTTTTTTTGGTCAAATCACTTTACTTCCCATGGGTTGCTCCTGGATGCCACTCACTCAGTCAGCAGTTAGTTATTTGGCACCTCCTCTGGCCGGATTCCCCCTCAGGATCCAGACACACAGAGGTGAACAAGTGAGGTTCTTAGGTGCTATTCCCATGCAATGCCAATGGTCTAGGGAGGGAAGACGGAGAAGTCAACAAGCGCCTGCATACAGAACAGTCTGGGCTCCTGTCAGGGGCCTTACTTCTTCCATAAGAGGCTTAGAAGGAGCATCCAGCTGGGCTTCGGGTGGTGTGGGGGCTCAGGGAAGCTGGTCTGAACAGATGGTCTATGAATGGTGTGTAAACCTGGGGCACGAGGTGGAGGTGTCAGGTGCTAGGGAGGAGGAGGAATGTTCCTGACAGAGGGGGCAGCTTGCACCAAGGCCCGAGGTGAGAGGCCAGGCCAGGGAGGACAGGGCACTGAAAGAAATCTCCCACGTGGCTGGCTCACACAGCCTCTGGGCACCTGAGTGGCTGGCAGAGGACACGGATGACATAGGGTGGGCACTTGGGGAATTTGGTTTTGTGGGTGTTGCATTTGGGGAGCTTATGAGACATCCACAGGAGATGCCTGGCGCCAGGAGCATGACAAGGCAAAATTAGATCACTTCTTTCTCAGAAGGTCTAAGTTGGGCTCTTCTGTGGACTAATCTGCATGCCCTCTGGCAGATTCTAGATTCCAGGAGCTGCTGGTCATGGTCCTGCCTTGAGGAGGACCCCTAGGCTTGTGGAGGGATGTTGAAGGCTGACTTGCCCCTGGAGACTCATTAGGGGTCAAAGTGTCGTTGGAAGTTGGGACAGTTGGTGGGATCTGGGAAAAGAAAACACCTGAAGGGGCAGCCGTGAGAGACGTGGCCCTAGTGACGGCCAGAGCGCCAGAGCGGGGTGCAGCTCAGATACGATCCCTGTTTGCCTAGAGCCTTCCAGAAAGGAAGCGCAAGAGTCAGGGCTCAGGCACCTAACTCTGGGAAGACCGTGTGGCCTACTGGTTAATAGCATGAGTTAAGTGGAAAATTCTGCAAGAGATGGGAATACCAGACCACCTGATCTGCCTCTGGAGAAATTTGTATGCAGGTCAGGAAGCAACAGTTAGAACTGGACATGGTACAACAGACTGGTTCCAAATAGGAAAAGGAGTACGTCAAGGCTGTATATTGTCACCCTGCTTATTTAACTTATATGCAGAGTACATCATGAGAAACGCTGGATTGGAAGAAACACAAACTGGAATCAAGATTGCTGGGAGAAATATCAATAATCTCAGATATGCAGATGACACCACCCTTATGGCAGAAGGTGAAGAGGAACTAAAAAGCCTCTTGATGAAGGTGAAAGTCGAGAGTGAAAAAGTTGGCTTAAAGCTCAACATTCAGAAAACGAAGATCATGGCATCCGGTCCCATCACTTCCTGGGAAATAGATGGGGAAACAGTGAAAACAGTGTCAGACTTTGTTTTTCTGGGCTCTAAAATCACTGCAGATGGTGACTACAGCCATGAAATTAAAAGATGCTTACTCCTTGGAAGGAAAGTTATGACTAACCTAGATAGCATATTCAAAAGCAGAGACATTACTTTGCCAACAAAGGTTCGTTTAGTCAAGGCTATGGTTTTTCCTGTGGTCATGTTGGATGTGAGAGTTGGACTGTGAAGAAGGCTGAGCGCCGAAGAATTGATGCTTTTAAACTGTAGTGTTGGAGAAGACTCTTGAGAGTCCCCTGGACTCCAAGGAGATCCAACCAGTCCATTCTGAAGGAGATCAGCCCTGGGATTTCTTTGGAAGGAATGATGCTAAAACTGAAACTCCAGTACTTTGGCCACCTCCTGCGAAGAGTTGACTCATTGGAAAAGACTCTGATGCTGGGAGGGATTGGGGGCAAGAGGAGAAGGGGACAACAGAGGGTGAGATGGCTGGATGGCATCACTGACTCGATGGGCATGAGTCTGAGTGAACTCCGGGAGTTGGTGATGGACAGGGAGGCCTGGCGTGCTGCGATTCATGGGGTCTCAAAGAGTCGGACACGACTGAGTGACTGATTTGATCTGATCTGATGGTTCAGAGAGAGCTGAGTTGAGATCCTGCTCCATCACAAACCAGCTGTGTGGATTTGGGCAGGTTCCTCAACACCTCTAGACTTTTGTTTTTGCATCTGTAAACTGGCCATGATGGTCGTATCCCCTTCCTAGGGCTATTGGAGGATTTGTGTGATAATGCATTTGAGTCCTTACTTAGCACTCTGACTGCAACAACAGCTGTGCCCAGCAGGTGGCTGCTGCTGGTGTTCCTCCTCGCCCTCATTTTTATTTTTTGGTTTAATTAATTGATTAATTTTTGGTTGCACCAGGTCTCCTTTGCTGCTTGCGGGCTTTCTCTAGTTGCAGTATGCGGGGGCTACTCTTCGTTGCAGTGTGCAGGCTTCTCATTGCGGTGGTTCTTGTTGCAGAGCACGGGCTTTAAGTGCACGGGCTTCAGTAGTGTGGATCCTGGACCCTAGGACGTAGGCTCAGTAGTTGTGGCACATGGGCTTAGCTGCCTCGAGGCATGTGGGATCTTCCTGGACAGGGATCGAACCCATGTCCTCTTCATTGGCAGGCGGATTCTTAACCACTGGACCACCAGGGAACTCCCTCTTTTTGTTTAAATAGTTGTCATTATCACAGTCACCCAGATGTCTCTCTGAGATGGATACAAACCTGTCTTGAATCTTGAATCCCAACCCTGTAGATTAAGGAAGGCCAGGTCTTTCTCTTCAGGTCTGTGTAAGTCCCTGGAGGCTTATTCCTAACACATACATCAGTTCTGCCCTGAGCCACAGTGATGGGGCAACAGTTCTGCAGATTCCCCCCACCTGAAGAATCTGTGCGCAGCGTGCTAGGGAGCCATGGAGACTTCTTGGAAAGGGAACTTTGGGAGCCACACTAACAACTTGAGCAGGCGCTGTAGCCATCACACTCTCTAAAATACCCATCGGCTGCCCCATCGCTGTGGGCCCTCAGCTGATCCCAGCCACTTTCCAGCTCTTTGTTTCCCTCCCAGGACCATCCATGTCCCTTGACTGCACAGAGCAGTTCAGCTCCCCACTGCCTGAAATCCAGTGTGCAGCCTCAGGTCCACTGAGGTTCTCAGTCAGACAGTGCACCTCCATCCAACAGGCCCACCCTTCGTTGAGGACTGAGACTGTAAATAACCCCTCTGGTGGGGATGGGAGAAGAGGTACAATTTCATTCTTCTTTTTACTGAGGGTCACAAATGCTGCTTTGCTCTTGGCCCCAGGAAAGGAGGACTGGTAGGTGAAATCTCCCGAAGGGGTGGAGCTGATACCATGGAGGTTGTTGTATGGCCCACCTTGGTTGAACTGGCCTCATGTTTGCTGCTGTGTGGCCTCAGGAAATTTCACTTCACTTCTCTGAGTCCCTGAACTTCTGAGCCCAGGCTAGCTTTTCCTTCCCCAAAACTCCACACCCTGGGGCACATGTCACCCTGGAGGCCTGTGTGATGGGATGTTCTCTTCACCTCCACCCTCCCCATTTCTGGGGTATTAGCTCACAGCCCTGACTCCATTGACCTTAGCTCTGTGACCTTTCTGGAGGGAAGCAGGAAGCAAAGCCTCACATCGGGAGGGTCAGCAGAGTCCAGACTCCCTGGGAACCAGAAACCAGGTCCCTGGCCTCTGGTTCCTGGCTCCTGATTCTCCCAAGGAGGTCCCTGGCCTCCCATTTGACCGGTTTCCATGAGAAAGGGGCTTTCTGAGACTTGGCCCCTGTCAGGCTGTGCCCCCGCTTCCTCACCTTTTCTTCATTGAGGCCACCCAGGCTGCTGGGCTGTGAGAACAGAACAGTGGGAGACCAGGTGATGTTTTTAGTTTCAAGTAACAGAAAACAGCACAAGCCAGCTTGACAAAGGGGAGTTTGCCAATAAAAAGGGGAATTTGCTATAAGCCTTAGGGGTATCTCCTAGAACCCAAAGTGGAGAAGAGCTGGAATCTGGGCTTAGAAGCCTGACCAGACTCCTGTCCGTCCTGTCTCCTGCATCCTTCCTCAGATCCCTCTCTCCATGACTCCTTGGTTGGCACGGAGCGGGGGGTGGGGGGGGGGTGGGGGGGCGGTGGAAGGGCTCGGGATGCACAGGATGGCTGCAGGCTGCAGGCTGACTCTTTTCCCTCTCCCTCCACCTAGAGCCCAAATTCATACACAGGGAATTATTAATGGCCCAGTGGAGGTCAGGTTCATGTCATTCAAGGTGCTGCCCCTGTGATGAGGTTGCAGGCATGATGCAGTTCCCAGAGAGGTGGGGATGGTCAAGAGCAGGGCAGACACTCCAGCGTGTGAGTAATGGGGAACCGGTGTCCTTCAGTGTCTCCTTGCCCTAATACATCGCCTGCCTCTTGGGGACCTTCTGGCGCTGAGACCCTGTCTGCCCCAGTCAGCGCTGTTGCTGTTTGTACTGTGCAGGCTTCTGAATGGAGCCTGGGGTTGGGGGGTTTGGGGGAGCAGTGAGGGCCTAGGGGGGGCGCAGTTAAATGAGTGATGGCTTCTGCCATTGATGCCCTCAGACAGCCCATGTTCAGACAACCTTTATTTGCACATGGCTTAGGTCAGATGTGGGACACTTGGCCATTAAGAAGTGAACGCTGCATAGCTATTTGAGGTTAAGAAAGATCTCCTTATGTAGGAGCTCACTCTGCATGTTAGTAACTCTTCCTGTGGTTTGTGATGTGTGTCTCCTTGGGGGATGAAAGCCGGCCTCTGGAGGACTCAGACAGCCAGGGGCCAGTCTGGGCCATCTGGGTTATGTGGCAACTCCTCGAGACCTCCTCGGGGTGGAAGGAGTCCCAGAGCCTCCGCGGTCCCTTCCCCCTGGGTGGTCACTGCAGTGTTGCCAGGAAAGGGTCTCTGCCTTAGATGGGCACTGAGGGGTCTGCCCTGGGGGCTGGGAATACGCGTGGTGCCCCCAAACCGACTGCCTATTTTTTATGGAAGTAATTTTCCTCCAGACACTTAGAATTCAGTAGTGTGTATTAGACAAATTATATACCTGCCTAGAAAAATCTTAAGTGCATTTTAAATCCTTGATTTATATCTGGCTGATATTAAAAGAAAAGCCATTTTGGTCACTTCTGACTAGGTTGTTACCTGTATGCAACTGAGACAGTTAAATTGATGTTTAAAAAAAACATAGTGTTTAATAGTACATAGTGTTTAATAGGATTTCGCATGCCAAGATTGAGGCTGAGTGTCAGAGCATAAAAATAGGTTTATGTGTAATGGGGAGGCTACAGGCAGTCCCCTGTACCCCCGGCCCCCTCTCACAGAGTGATCCTGGCAGCCCCTTCCTGCCTGTAAATATTTGGGGTTGCCTCACTGGCATGTCAGCATGGGTAAGAAGAAGCCAGATGATTTTATGAACTATAAACGCAAGCACCAGACATGTTCCAAAATTCATTAGTGTTTGCTTGTCGTTACAAATAGCCTGGGTTGTTTGCCTTCCGACTAGACGGGCGGACAGTCAGGGCCCGCCTGCAGGGCGTGAAGGGCTCTGAAGCTCTGGCTCTCTGGGGAAATGAGAGTTTAAAGCCGGCCTTTAATTTATGGCTGGAGAGCGTTTCTTTCTCTTGAGTGTAGGTCTTGAAAAGTTTGACTCTAGATGTAGGTTGGCTTTTCCTTCAGTGGAAAATATGAGATTCTTGGATGAAAACGGCTCGTAAAATGAGTTGTGATCTCTTGTTTTTTCCCCTTTTCCTCTTCTGCATCGTGGATAAACTTTTTGGAGAGGGCAAGCCTCTCAAAATGTTATGCCCAGACACTTCTGTGTGCAGCTGGATTTGGTCATCTGTCTCTAACCCTGTGCCTCTCTTTCCCAGCATCAGGGTCTTTTCCAATAAGTCAGTTCTTTGCATCAGGTGGCCAAAGTATTGGAGTGTCAGCTTCAACATCAGTCCTTCCAAAGAGTATTCAGAACTGATTTCCTTTAGGATTGACTGGTTGGATCTCCTTGCAGTCCAAGGGACTCAAGGGCCACACTAACGAGAGCAGACTGAGCACCGTCTGGGCGTGGGGCTGATACGTGTAGCCGGGGCACGGACACGGCACCCCCAGAGGGGTCTTGCTTGCTCACGGCCTGGAGAAATCACTGTGGTCTGGACACAGGACCAGAAGAGAGGGCATTTCAGGTGGAGGGAACAGCTTGAACCTGGTAAGGTGGTTGGGAAGAACATGGCCATGTACAGGGACCAGTGAGCAGATTTGGTCGGCCAGAGCAAAGGAGAGGGGAAGGGCGCCGTGCAAAATTAGACTAGAGAATGGGGTGTTCCCATCGTGGAGCCTCAGACACCATGCCCAGGGCTCTTAGGACTTGGTTCTGTAGGCAGAGCTGTGCTTCTTCCAAGAAGTCGTCGGTGACTCCTCTCTCTTGTGTTCTCTGCTCCTAGGCAGTCCCCCGAGCCCTGTCCCCACTCCTTCCACCTTTCTCTGTCCCCAGAGTCACCTCCCAGGTAGGCTGTCCTCTCGCCTCCTTCTCACCTACTCCTCGGGGACGTCTCCATACCCGCTTCTGTCCCATCCTGCTCTGTTGCCCACCCTGCAGTTTTTAAATCTCTAACCACCTCCCCGAGTGTCTTCAAGATGTCCACTGGTTTCCCAAGTCTGCAGGCCCCGTGAGACCTGGTTTATCTCTCCCTGTCCAGCCCTCCCCACCCACTGTCTGCTCCCCCTGCCCTGGCTGCCTCGCAGGCCCTCGGATCCACCACCAGGCCCAGGCACTGACTGTTCACTGCCCGGCAGGCTGCCCTCCATGCCCTCCTGTCCCAGTGCCCTGGCTCAGGGCCAGGCCCCCTCTCCTTAGCTGTGAAGCCCCTCATTACTTCCTTGCCTCACTCTGCACTTGTCCTCAGGCCCTCAGCAGCATGTTCTGAATGAATGCTGGTCTCCTCCACTGGCAAGGGCAGGAGGCAAGTGCCGTGTCCACCGTCCGAGCCCCCAAGCCTCGCCCAGAGCCTGGCACAGACAGGGGAGGCCCTGGTGGAGACTACCCGGTCAGTGTTCCTGGTGAAATGGGGCTGCAGACAAGAGTTGAGGGGTGGCCAGGCCCGAGGCGGGGATCGAAGGAAGCCATGGCCTTACTCCCCGTCCTACAAAAGGTGGTTTCACACCTCAGAGGCTGTTGGCTCCAGAGTGCGAAAGGCTTCCTCACACTTCTAATTCCAGCAAGTATCCTCATGTAGATCAAATGTGTGAAAAGTGGTTCTTGTTTCAGCTTCTCAGGAGAGGAAACAGCTTCTCTGAAAGAGCCGTTCCTCCCGGTCCCCATGCACTGGCCGTCTCTGGTCGCGGTCAGACTGTTCCCACGTCAAACCCGCCTCACTCCTGTGGTGGATCCTGCTGCGGAACCACCACTGGAGTCTATCAGGAGTCTCTCGTTGTTTCCAGAAATCCTGCTCTGTGCGGGGGCTTCACGGTGCTCACTATCAAAAAGCGAGTTCCTGGGAGGTGGGAGAGGAGGCTGAGTGTGCTACATTGAATGAAACGGTGACTTTGATGACTGGAGACACCGTGTGGCCCCCTCCTGCAGCTCCAGCGGAAGTCAGGCCTGATACACAGCGCGGGGGTCAGGGGATGTCCTTAGGGTAGGACAGCCTGGAGCCCCTGTGCAACCTCCAGCCTCACGTTTTCTACAGCTACCTCCCCACCCCCACCCCCTGGCGAGGTCAGCCTTTTCTGAGTGAAGTCGTCCACTCCTAGGCCCCCTGTCCGGTTACCTTACCTCATACCTCAAGCCCACCTCTGGGGCCTTTCTGTATTAAAAGCCCAGGCTGTGGTGTCTGCCATTTACCACCCGGATAAACTTGCATGAATGACTTCATCTCTGTGAGCCTCAGTTTTGTCATCTGTAAAACTGGAACAGTAAAATCTACTTCGCGGTCTGGCTTTGAGACTTGAGCACAATAGAGTAGCCGCACGTTGTTAGTGCCTGAGGTGTGGGAGACACGCAGTGCCTCGCGGCTCTCTTCCTTCACCCTTTTGTTCACTCTTAACCCCTACAGTGCCATCCACCAGGCAGGCACAGTGTTGTTCAAGATGTTGGTGAAAAATCATGGCAGTAATGCTTGACCAGGCTGCAAGCACAGTGGTTAAGAGATTAGGTTTTAGAGTCACACAAACCTGAGTTTGAATCCCAGTTTTGTCATTTATTTGCTGTGGGACCTTAAGCAAGTGACCTATCCTCCCTGAATCTCAATTTTACTTGTGTGTAAACTGGGGGCAAAGAATAGCTCTTCCTGGTAGATGCCATTGTTAACAGATTAAAGGATGTAATATAAGAATAGTGTTTAGCCTTGCCTGGCCTGTAGTAAGTAAGCTGTTAGCTGCTGCTGCTGCTATTTTATTCTCATTGTTATTGTTATTTGCAGCCTGGGGACAGGACTGGTTTGTCTGCTCACCTCGCAGAAGGAGCAGGAGCCGTGGGGCTGGCGGTCGGTTGTCTCCCTGCCCTCCCCTCTGTGCTCTCCTCCTGGCTGGTGTGCTGAGGGGCACACGGTGTGGGTCTCAGCCTCCCCGAATGGGCCCCTGGTGTAGGGTGGCCAGTGCTGCCTCTTTGGCCTCTGACCAGGTCGTGTCTGCTCCTGACATGCAGACCTTCAGAGGCCTCTGTTTTTGGGGACACAGACAGCCTGTGGGGCGCGCCACGTGAGTGGCCACTGCTTCTCTCTCCAAGCTCCTCTCCCACGCCCTGGACAGCAGGCTGCCCCTTCGGGGCTCCCCACACCACTCCCTCCCTGCCCTGCTCCACCAGGGCACCCTCTCCCCTCCCTGGTCCCAGTCCATGGATTCAACCTCAAACACCTTTGGATGCATTTCTTTCTTCTCTCTTTTCTCCCCTGTTCTTTCCTTCTTCCTCCCTTCTCCTCCGTCCTCTCCTCCTTCCTTCTCCCCTCCCCTCCTTTCCCTTCCCGTCCCTCTTTCAGGAACCTCAGTTGTGTTTTCTCTGTTCGTCTGCCCCCACCTTCCTCCCCTGATCTGGTTCCTGTCTCCTGCCTCCCCGGGCTGTCCCTTAGGAGCAGCGCGGTGCCCCAAAGCCCCCGCCCCTTCCTGACTGTGTCTCAGGCTCAGCCTTTCTGCGCCTCTCAAAACACTGGGAAAGAAACTGCTGCCATCACGCAGTCTCCGGGGGCAGGTATTACTTAATCGGGGGCAGGTATTACTTAATCGTGTTAAGCTACACGTGTGACCTCTGCTCCTCGAAGGCTCATAGAATGGGAGAGCTGGGAGGACCTTAAGGACCGTGGAGGGCCCACTGTATTTTATAGACAGGACGCTGGGCCCCCTTAACTGGGAAGGACTGGCCCAAAGTCTCAGAGGGCGCTCAGGGCACAGCTAAGATCAGAACCCAGGATTCCTGGGTTAGGAAGTCCCCATGAAAACGTGAAATCACAATGTGAATGGCACATGTCTTTCTCCATCTTTTTTGAATGTATTTCTTTCCATCTGCTTGATTGCCCTCCTCTATTAGTGCAGTGACAAGCTCACCTCCCTTTTCAGGGGGCAGGGGAGTGGAGGTAGGGACAGACCTTCAGCAGCAGGGTCACGAAGAACCCATTACTTGAGATCAGCCATGAGTGGGTACCTCGCCTGGTCTGTCTTCCTGCTTTCCCCAGGCTAACTTTCCTCCCTGGTCCTCGACTGACTGCCTTGGCTCCCCGCCGGCCCCAGCCCTGCTGATGGGGCTTCTGGGCTTATCTTTGGTTGTCCTGCCTGACCTCTCCAGTTCAGTAATTCTTTCTCATACTTCAGGGTCTTGCCTTTGTACCTTGGTTAGAGCTCTGTTGTCCAAGACGGTGGCCACATGTGGCTATTGGACCCTTGACATGTGGCTGGTCCAAACTGAGGTGTTCTGTAAGTGATTTCAGAGACTTAGTACAAAAGAATGTAACCTATCTCATGAACAATTTTGTATATTTTATATTGATTACAGGTTGAAAAGATAATATTTTGATATGTTGAATTAAATAAAACAGTTGAAAGTAATTTCACCTTTTTTCTTCTTTTTTTAAACATGGCTATTAAAAAATTTAAAACACATGGCTTGCACTGTATTGCTATTGGCCAGCACTGGGGTATAGGCCTTTTTCAACCAGGGGTCCATGAGAGAGTTAAGCCTGGTGCCTGAAGGTCCACTGTGTTTACAAGTGTCCTAGCCTCAGGAGGGTTAAGAAAGTCACTCACATCATTTTCTGTGTTGTGCAGTTCAGATAAGGAACCTTGTTGAGAAAGGTCGCACACCTGTTGTTTGTAATTCAGATTCCTGTGTGTAGGGGTCCCCAGCCTCCGGGATCTCATGCCTGTTGATCCGAGGTGGAGCTGATGTAATAATAGTAGAAATAAACCGCACAATAGATGTCATGTGCTTGAATTGTCCCCAGATCATCTCTCCACTGAGGCTGTGGAAAAACCGTCTTCCGTGAAGCTGGTCCCCAGTTCCAAAGACGCTGGGGACCACTGCTGTAGTTCTCCTCTTGTTACATTACATATTGATGGCTGTTGGTTTGAGATAGATATTACTAAGCTTCTAAGTTCTTTTTTTCTTTTTAGAAATCCCATCAAACGTTGCATTTTGCTAGTTACTTTTCAGTATCTGAGAGGAAAGTGACCCTTTTCCTTCTTTGATTTACCCACTCCAGTACTCTTGCCTGGAAAATCCCATGGACGGAGGGGCCTGGTGGGCTGCAGTCCATGGGGTCGATAGGAGTTGGACACAACTGAGCGACTTCACTTTCACTTTTCACTTTCATGCTTTGGAGAAGGAAATGGCAACCCACTCCAGTGTTCTTGCCTGGAGGATCCCAGGGACGGGGGAGCCTGGTGGGCTGCCGTCTATGGGGTCGCACGGGGTCGGACACGACTGAAGCGACTTAGCAGCATGCTATTATAATGTTAATAGTTTTCATAATATATAGCTTATCCTTACATTTAAAATTATTTATTTATTTATTTGGCTGCGCTGGGTCTTCGTTGCTGCACACGGGCTTTCTCTAGTTGTGGCGAGTGGGGGCTTCTCTCGTTGTGGGACACAGGCTCTAGGGCGCGGGCTTCAGGAGTTGTGGCTGGCTCATGGTTAGCTGTTCCGAGGCACGTGGAATCTTCCCCGACCAGAGTTGGAACCTGTGTCCCCTGCTTTGGCAGGCGGATTCCTATTCACTCTACCACCAGGCAAGTGCCTTACATTTTTTCAGACAAACCCACCACGCCACGTAGCATGATTTTTTTTTCCCCATTTGTTCTGATTCCTTAGGTGTTCAGGTTTGGGGCTTATTTCCATCACCTTTTGTGCCTGGAATAAATTATTTAGCGTAAGAATTCGGTATTACTTAAACATCTAATGATGAAGTCTGATCAGACCCACTGGTAAAATCACATGGCCCTGGAACTTCTGAGTTCACTTTTCCAGTTTCCGACATGGTGTTTAGCACACTCACCAGACATAGAAAAGTTTGAGTTGGCCAAAAAATAGAAGGCAGTGCAAGGGCTAGGTCAGAGCCTGCCCGCCCCATGAAGCAGGTACTCCCAGAAATTTCATCTTGGTAGTGTCGTGGACAAGTGCAGTTTGCAGAGATCCAGATGGAGAAGGGTTGAATTGTGTGGGGGGCCGGGGGTGGTGGGCGGTGGTAGCGGGGAACGTGATTACCAGATTTAAATTGCAGTGGCAACAGTGAGCAGCGAACCAACTATTGCAGAAAACCGAAGGAGAATTAAATGACAGACTGAAATTTCCTCCTAGAGCTAGGAAAAACAAAAGGACACAAATACAATGAATTGTTTTTAGGAGATGTCCTGTGTGTCTGAGGAATCCTATGAACGGAGAGCGGGGCAGACGTGAGAACATGTGGGAAGGACGGAACCGCACCTACAGTGTGAGTTTCATCGGGAGGGTGAGTGTGTGCCTGCGTGCAGCCCTCCTCCTCCTCCTGCCCTGGGATTGGGCAGGGGTCCCTGTTCTGGACACAGACACCCTCTGATGCCAAGGAGGTCAGGCTCCTGAGACCTGCAGACTCAGGTTTGAATCTTGGCGCTCATATCGACCACATAAGTGGATCTCAGCAAACTGCTTAACTCCTCTAACTAAACTTTCATTTCTTCCATCTGCAAAATGGGGCAGTCATAGTACCCATCTGCAGGGTTGTTGTGAGAATTCAGTGAGCAATGGATACGTGTGTGTAAAACACTGGACGTGGTGCCTGCCCCTTAGTAAGCGTTCAGGGAAGTTAGCTGTTGTAAAACACTGGACGTGGTGCCTGACCCTTAGTAAGCGTTCAGGGAAGTTAGCTGCTGTTGTTTCTGCCATTATTATTAATCGAATGTGAATTCTGGTTTCTCTGGGTGTTAGGCTGATGGGTGACTTCAGGTCTCTTCTCTGGGCTTTCTGTGTTGTTTAAGTTTTCTGTAGTGAACACGTGCTAGGTCCCTGATCAAAAAAAGCCAAAGTGTACTCTTTTTAAAAAGAGAACATCTGAATGATGTTATTTGGAAAAATATTTCCCAAGACTATGGAGAAAGGGGGTTGAGCACAGTCCCCAGGGTGAGAGTGGGAAGTGAACGTGTGGCCCCGTGGGCCTCGTGACCAACCTGGAATCCGGGCGGCTGTGCTGCGGGCGGCTCTCTGCGCTCTGCTCACGGGGCCCTTTCCCCGTCACATGGACTGGAGGCGGTCCACGGGGCTGCACTTGGCCGCTGCCCTGACTGGACAGCTGGTTCCAATTGTGCCGAGCTGCACAGCCCTGGGACTGGAAAGGTTTGCATCATCTTCACGACCCTCAGTCTACATGTTTGCTCAGCAGATGGTAGTCTGAGGACTTGACGAAACAGTAGCGACTGTGAACGTGTGGCTCTATCGAAATGCATAGAAGCTGAAAAAGCGGATTCCTTCTATTCAGTCAGTGACCCCTGCCCTACACATGCACCCCGGTTCCGCAGAAGGCACTGGCGACTCTTCCCCACTCTGTGGTCTGTCTGGCCAGGGTTTCTGAGCCCTGCAGAGGCCCTCGTGTGCCTTCCTCCCCGGCCAGCCTCCTCCTTTTCTCCGCACACAGCCCCCAGCAGGTGCTTGATTCATATCGCTAAAGTGACTTGCTCTCACACGAGAAAAGGATGTTGCCTGTGTATGAGGCTAGACTGTAGCATAGCACAGGAGCCCCTGACAGGGAGGTTGGGTCCACTGCGCCACCACCTCGTGGGTAGAACCCACCCCGCGTGCCACGTGAGGCTTGGGGCTGCTCTGCTCAGGCCCTCCGCCGTCCTTCCGTCCCACTCAGAGTCAACGCCAGTCTCTACCTGCCCTCCAGGCCTCCACCCCCTTCCTTCGCACCCCGTCTCCTCCCATCTCCCCAGGCTCCAGCAGCTCCAGCCTCCTTGCGCTGTCAGAACTTCCAGGGTCTTTACACACGTGCTTCCTTCCTGGAACTCTCAGCCTGGAACCCTCTCCCGGATCCTCCGGAGCTTGCTGCCGACCTCGTTCACGGTCTCCGCTCCAGCTGGTTTACCGGCCAGGCGTCCCAAGGCATCTGCTCCAGTATTCCATTCCTGCATCCTGGTTAACAATTTTTTCAAAGGATTTATCATCATCTGACTTACCACAGATTTCTCATCTCTCTTCCCTCCCGTGGAACATAGAAAGCAAGAGCATGTTTGTTTCGTCCTTTGCTGTTTTGTTTGGTCCATTGCCAGTCCTTTAACTCTGATATCAGATGAGTGTAGATGCGTTTCATAGACCGTCAGTTACTGTTGTCTCTTCCTCTTCTCTTTCTCTTCCTTCTTCATCCTTTCTTGTCACCCTCCTTCCCCTTCTTTCTCCCTCTTCTCCCTCTCCTCCCAAGAAAGAGCTAAAGATGCCTCTCTCTCTCTCTGCTGATGTCACTCAGGAGACTCCACTCTAGGAAAGGCTTTTAGGGCTTCAGCCTTCAGAAACAAAGCAGGAAAGTGCTGTCGCCCTTTGTTGTCTTGAGTTGTGGCGATTTGGGTCCCTGTTTGTCTCCCGTACCGGCCACTCACTAAGCTCCTCGAGGCCTCAGCTTTGGTCCTAGAGCTGCTTCCAGCACGGGGCCTGCTGCTCAGTTGGCTCCCCCGCCCTCCCTTCTTCCCTCCCCTCTGCCCTCATCCCTCCCTTTCTCTTCTCCTTTCCTTCCTTTCTTCTGTCCTTGCCTCCTTTGGCCTTTCCTCATCCCCTTTTCTCTTCCTTCCATTTTTCATCACAGCTGATTTTGTCCCAGTGAGGATTTAAGGCAGCAAGGCAGGAGCCCCATTGGTGGAACCTTCCCGCTGCCCCAGTTAGCAGCTCTCTTCCTCTGGGCTTCATTTGGGTAAAGCTCTACTGTTTCCTGTAGGACAGACATGCTTCCTGAAGGTCCAGATGGTCGTGATTTGATAGGCACACTCCTTCAGAAGGTACAGGTCATGTGAAAATTATCTGTTGTTTATGTTGACACATTTATGTCATAGATGTTGACCCTGACCGGTTATCAGCAGGTTATGAGTTTATAAAAATTTTGTAATTTGAGTGTTTACTCAACTGTTAAAATTTTATTTTAGAAAGTTTACAGTGTGTAATATTGTAACATGTCACCTATTAAAGTTTGTTTCAGAGTCATCATTTCTTGATATTCTAATAGTAGAGAAGAACTAATAAAGCCAGGCTTTGATCTTTTACCCCAGTCCTCTCCCCAGAGGATTCTCTTCCCCTGGTTATTTTTGGAACTTTATTTGGTGCGCTGAAACCTCTGTTTCTTGTTTCATCAGCTTTATATAGTGTCCGTTGACTGCTCACTTCCTATGCTTCTCCTTTTCGTCTCCACTGACCACCTCTGTCAGCTATGTTTACATCGTCAAGTCAATTAAATTAACATTCTGACATTTTGCAGCTGCACCAAGTCCTTCCGTCCTTCCTTAGGTTGACTTTAAATGTTGCAAACCAACAGGCAGCATCCATTTTTATGGCTGTGTAAATGTGAATGTGCAGATGTCATTTGGGGCCAAGCCAGGTGGCGTGCCAATGTTGCGTTAATTTTCTAATGACCCAGCGCCATTCAGGAGAGAATATGCCTCACGTCAAGGACCCACAGATTCTCTTTTTATCCATCCATTGTCTAATATTGGAGAAAAAATAAAATATTTAAATGTGTGCAACTATTAAAATATATAATATGTAAACATTTTAAATACACACTATTTAAATGTACATATACTAGTTAAGAGCTTCCCAGGTGGCTCAGTGGTAAAGAATCTGCCTGCCAGTGCAGGAGACTTGGGTTTGATCCCTGAGTTGGGACGATCCCCTGGAGAAGGAAATGGCTACCCACTCTAGTATTCTTGCCTGGAAAATTCCATGGATCAAGGAGCCTGGCAGATTACAGTCCATTCGGTTGCAAAGAGTTGAATGCGACTGAGCAACTGAGCAACCTAATACCTGGTTCCTCCATATCCAAGATTCTGAATCTGAAGATTCAACCAACTGCAGATCATGTACTACTCTATTACTTACTGAAAAAATCTATGTCAGAGTAGACCTGTGCAGTTCAAACTTGTGTTGTTCAAAGATCACATGGACTATGTTTTTTCCCTATGCTACATACATACTATGATAAAGGTTAATTTATAAATTAGGCACAGTAGGAGATTAACAGCAATAACCAGTAATAAATAGAACAATTATAACAAGATGCTGTACTAAAAGTGAGGTGAATGTGGTATATTTCAAAATCTTGTATAGATTTACTGTCTTTTCCATCTTAGCTAAGCGCTCACCGTGCACTGTGGCTATATCTTTTGTAGTTTGAAGGGCGACAGCAAAACTAGCCTGAATTTCTTCTTTCTCCTTCACAATTCCACAGCTAGATTTGTTCTTACTGTAGGTCTTAGCAACCTCAGTGCATTTTTTTTCTATCTTTATTAAGTCAAGAACTTTCACTTTTTCATTTAAATAAGAAGCACTTTACAGATTCTTTTTGGTGTATCCCAATTGCCAACATCACTCCTCCTGTGCTCTGGGGCCATTATTATTTTTTTTTTTCCTTTCCCTTTTTTGGTTGCACCACGTGGCATGTGAAATCTAAGTTCCCTGGCCAGGGATCGATGTGCAAGCTCAGAGTCTTAACCACTGGACCAACAGGAAGATCCCTGGGCCATTATTAAGTATAAGGGTTACTTGAACACAAACCCTGCAACACCACGACAATCAGTCTAATAACTGAGCCCGCTACTCAGTGACTAATGAACGGGCAGGACACGGTGGACCAAAGGATGATTCATGTCCTGAGCCGAGCAGAGCTGGAGGGCATGAGATGTCATCACCCTTCAGAATGGTGCACGGTTGAAAACATGTGAATTGTTTATCTCTGGAATTTTCCATTTAATATGTTCGGATCTGCAGGTAACTGAAACTGCAGAAAGTGAAATTGCGGATGCAGTAGGCAGGACGACCATTTTCTCACGGGGCCACCAGGACCCAGGGTGAGAACTCACCTAGCCCCTCAACACTTCTCTGTGCCCCATTCCCTGTGCCACCGGCAGTCAGTGATCTAGTTTCTGTCCCTGTAGTTCTCACCTTCCTCAGAATGTCGTAAAAGAGGAATCCTATAATATTTTTCTGTTTGGTTCCTTTCACTTAGCATAGTTTTTGACATTCTTCTGTGCTGATGTCTGTATCAGTAGTTCATACATTTTATTGCTGAGTAGTGGCTGATTATAACAGTGGATCACAATTTGTTTTCCCCTTCACCACCTGATAGAAATCTGGGTTGTTTTCAGTTTGAGGAAATTGAGATAAACGTGCACATGTTTCTTTTGTGTGTGGACAGATGTTTGCTTTAGTGAGATTGCTGGGTCATTTGCTAAATATATGCTTAAAATGAAAAAGAAACTGCCAGGAACTTCCCTGATGGACCAGTGAGTAAGACTCTGTGCTCCTAATGCAGGGGGCCTGGGTTCCATCTCTGGTCAGGGAACTAGATCCCACATCCTGCAATGAAGAGTTTGCATGCCGAAACTCAAGATCCTGCATGCTCCAACTAAGACTTGGCACACACACACACACAAAAAATTAGCCAAACTGCCCTCCCAAATGGCTCTACCATTTTGCATTCCCAGCAGTGAGGTATGAGAGCTCTGAAATGTCTTGTTTCTTAGACTCCCACTGCCAACCCACAAACTGGTGCTGTCTCTCCCCACTACCTCAGTGGGTCACCCACTCCCTAGGGTGTTTCTAAAACTCCTTTGACTAGTGCATGACTGTCCCGCCGGTTCTTCTGAAGATTGTCCCAGAGGGCAGGATGGGAGGAGTGGGGAGAAACATGGAGAGAGGAAGGGGAAAAGATTGCCATTGAGCAGGATGGTAATGTGATGTCACTGGCTGGTGCCGCCTGGTGGTGGTCCCTGAGGTCAGATTTAGTGACCTTCCCTTGAGGTGGTACATTTTCCATGTGGGCATGTTTTAGGAATGTAATTTGGAGAAGATCGTAGATAGAATTAGCTCATGCGTGGAAGGGCCTTGTGTGGCTGCCTGTGGCTCAGTGGCTTAGATCCTGTGGGGGTCTTCTGGGAGAATTTTGTCCCCTTTCCCAGATCGCCTCTTCCAGGGCCTTACCTCACTGACCCCAGACACAGTTTGGTCAGGCCTTTCTCAGGCCACCTCAGGGCATCTGACTCCTAAAACCCTAAGCACAAAGCTGGTGGCCAGAGAAGCTTCCAGGGTGAGCAGAGACCAGTGTTGACTCTTGTTCTCACCCAGGAATGCTTAACAGATGGGGATATTAAGACAAAATTGTTTTTACACTGGCTAGGGATTTTTTCCATGGACATTTTTGTTATAAACACTGTCCTTTGTTTGATTGAACGTCTAAATGATTCTCTTGTCTTTAGGTGTTCTTTATTTAAGGCAGCTGATCAGACACCCTTTTGGTTCTGGGCCTTCTGATTTTAGGGTGTTTGTGGGAGGCCAAGGAAGGTGTGGCCAGCAGGGGGCTGACTCTACTGGTCTGGAGTCAGAAGAGAAACTTGGGCTGGACATGGGCATGTGCTGGAAGCCATGGGGAAGTGTGATCTTCCTGGAAGGGATGCAGACATCTTCCTGGAAGGTGACCTTGGACAGGTTTATGTGGGGCTTGGGAAACATGGGGAGCTTCCCTGGTGACTCAGATGGTAAAGAATCTGCCTGCAATTCAGGAAACCTGGGTTCGATCCCTGAGTCGGGAAGATCCCCTGGAGAAGGAAATGGCAACCCACTCCAGTATTTTTGTCTGGAGAATTCCTTGGACAGAGGAGCCTGCTGGGCTACAGATCATGGGGTCGCAGAGAGTTAACCCCATGACTGAGTGACTAACACTTTCATTACTTGGGGGACATGGGTCAGAAAAGAATAAAGCAACTGAAAAACCACTCAGAATTAGGGGCGGGTGTGGCTCAAGAGGCGAGAAGACAAGCAGAAGAATGCAGAGCTGAGGGGCGAGGACAGAGAGTGGAAAACAGAGGGGTTCCCCTGCCAGGGGATCAAGAAAGAGGCAGCCAGGAACGCTTTCAATAGATGTGCCTGAAAAGGGAAGAAAGAGTGAGTGAAAGCTGGAGGAGCCGGAGGTCTGGAAAAGATGGCCTTGGTTATTACTGTCAAAGTGATATGTCATCACCATTATTATTCTTTGCCGGAGAGGCTTATGTTAAGCGTCTTAAAATGCTAGCAGGAAAGAAACTGGAGAAGAAGAGGTTTGAAGATACAGGTACCAGAAAAGGCATCAGAGCAAGAGCTCTGAGCAGGGAGGGCAAGGGAGCCAGAGCCCAGAAGATCGGGCCTATGAAGACAGGACCTGCCTTCCACTGAAGCCCGAGGAAGGGAGAGGAGGCAGCTTATTTAGTGGCAGAAAGTTTCTCCCTGATAAACCCAGGGCAACAGCTGCATGATGGAGGAGAGCTGCTACAGGAGGCTGGGAGGACTGACCGGGTTCTTCCTGTCCTTTCATGTCCAGTGGACCTCGGCAGACAGCTCAGAACCAGGGGCAGCCTGGGCAAGACCAGGGCCCCATGCGGCCCGGGGACAGCAGCCTGGCTCTCCAGCATGGAGGCTACAAGGGCCTTACTAGCCTCAGCCCAGCCCCTCGTCTCTTTTCCAGAACCAGCCCCGTCTCCTCTGGTCAATTTTAACTGAATTATGCTCAAATCAGTTCCGTAGTGTAGACCTTTTTTAGGCACTAGTGACTGGAAGAGTGTTGCTCTATTACTTCACATTTTCCAAACCCGCTTCACACAGATGGAATCTCTTGTATTCCAATAAGGCCAAACACAGAAGAGGAATGGTGCCAAAGAGGCTGGGCCCAGGACTTGTTTTAGTGCAGTTAGAATGGTCTTATTTCGTTAGACACTTGATAAATCTCTCTGCACCAGTTTTGGGAGATTTCAGCCGTGAGGAAGGCTCATGCCCTGTGCATTCCCCAGATGAATCCGCTGTGAGCCAGGCCTGTGCCCTGCATGTCCTCTCCTTTGTCGGGCTTTGTCTCTCTTGGTCTCCACCAGAGTTCTGTGGAGTTAGTCTCAGCATCCTTCTCTTCCTCCGTCTCGATGAAACTGATGCCGGGAAAGTGGTCCCCAAGGA
Source organism: Bos javanicus (assembly GCF_032452875.1). Taxonomy (NCBI): domain Eukaryota; kingdom Metazoa; phylum Chordata; class Mammalia; order Artiodactyla; family Bovidae; genus Bos; species Bos javanicus. The sequence goes on from NC_083878.1 coordinate 97,514,436, forward strand.
AAAGAGTGACAGGCTTGGGATTCGCAGCAAAGAAAGAACTCTCTCTCTTTTATCAAGGGATTGCTCAAACATAGTGTTTTACCCTGTTGAGGTTTGAATTCTGAATGTGACATGTCTTGTAGCATGAAAGGGTCCAAGAATTGCACATAGTTGTTATTTATTTATTTATTTTTAAAATTATTTATTTATTTGGCCACACTGGGTCTTAGTTGTGGCATGTGGGATCTAGTTCCCTCACCAAGGAGGGATTGAACTCAGACCCCCTGCACTGGGAGCACAGGGTCTTAGCCATGGGACCACCAGGGAAGTCCCTGCATTCAGTTTTTAAATCAAGTTCTTAGGAATGTTCAAATCAAGCAAATTTGGGGCAGATGTGTTAAGTACCTGCTTTGGTTCCTGCCTGCATGACATCAGCAAAATGAAAAAGAAATAATGGTAGATTTTTGTTAATAATTCAAGACAGCAGTGAGAGCACATGTAGAATAAAGAAGGGAGTGTTTGGAGTTAAAGTCATGTCTGACAGCACGTGGCCGATGCTGGGAAGAGGAGTGGGGCGACCTTTATCAAGTAATTGCTGCATACCAGGTGCCCTGTGTGTGCTTTAAGCTCACTTACCTGTTCTCAAGATGGGTAAATATATCATCATACCCATTTCAAGATGAGAAAATTGAGGTTCTTCTCAGAATGCAGCTGATATGTGGAGGGCAGACTCTGACCTCGGTCTGTCTGTCAGGTCCACACTGCTCCCTTTGAGAATGCCTTCCTACACGGTGTGAAAATAAGACCCAAGCACTGAATTAAACGAGCACTTACAAACATGCGATGTGCACCGCCCCCATGGATATGTATATAACTTCTGCTGTTTATTAAAGAGTTCAGGAAAAAACAAAGAGGGGAACAGTCACCAGCAATTGGGCAACAATCAGTCCTTGAACATTAGTTTTACAAATTCTCTTTTCTATCAGATTATAGTCCATACATTTCAGAGATGGCTTTAGGAGAGAAGGAAGAGAAGCTCTTGCCTTCACAACTATACTTCAAAAGGGCAGTGATGCACATCTGCAGACTGATGGAAGCATGTGTTCTAAAGTGGGTGGTGGGAGGGCTCAGTGGCGCAGAGGTGGGTCAAGTATACATTTGGAAAGAAACCCAGATATACATTTCAGAGCAAGGAGAATCATGGTAAACAGAGGTAAACTCTGCGGCTCAGACTCATGTCTACTTGTGAAAAGAAAGGGAACAGAAGGGGGGCCAAGGCTTCCCTAGTAGCTCAGCTGGCAAAGAATCCACCTGCAATGCAGGAGACTCCGGTTAGATTCCTGGGTCGGGAAGATCCTCTGGAGAAGGGATAGGCTACTCACTCCAGTTTTTTTGGGTTTCCCTGGTGGCTCAACTGGTAAAGAATCTGCCCGCAATGCGGGAGACCTGGGTTTGATCCCTGGGTTGGGAAGATTCCCTGGAGAAGGGAACAGCTACCAAATTAATGGACTTCCCTGGTAGCTCAGCTGGTAAAGAATCCTCCTGTAATGCAGGAGACCTGGGTTTGATCTCTGGGTTGGGAAGAGCTGTTGGAGAAGGGATAGGTTTCCCACTCCAGTATTCTTAGGCTTCCCTGGTGGCTCAGCTGACAAAGAATCCGCCTGCAATGCAAGAGACTCCGATTAGATTCCTGGGTTGGAAAAATCCCCTGCAGAAGAGAATGGTGAATGGCTACCCACTCCAGTATTCTGGCCTGGAGAATTCCATAGACTGTATAGTCCATGGGGTTGCAAAGAGTCGGACACGACTGAGTGATTTTCAGAGCATTCATTCAGGAGGATGAGTAGTACTGAGCCCTCTTCTTCTTTATTAAAACTGATATGGTGAGAATTCTGTGAGATAAAAAGTGAGGCTTCCTGTTCTCTGCCCACACATAGCGGGGGTTCTTGGTACCAGCCTCACTGATAGGTAATATTTAGGTCATTTGATTCTTCAAATTATAATGCTAAACTTGCTAGGAAAAAAGAGACAAGGCTCCTGAAAGAGATATTAAGGGCACCTCTCCTCCTGCCCATCTTTGCTTGTGTGAGAGATAGGAGAGGCCAGCTTCAGGAAAGAATCCAAGGTCATCCAAAATATTCTCTGATAGCAATGGGCTTGGCATGGGATGTTCTCTGATTCCAGGAATGGAGGATGTCCCTGGGCCAATGAGAATCTTCAGCCAAATTTTAAGTTAGCCCTGGGAGGGGGTGGTGAATCCTGCTTATTATAACATTATACCCTCTATCAGACAGTCTTCAGTAAGAAGGGACTTCTAGTCCCAGGGAGCTGGCAGAGTGGCCTTGTCGGGTTGAGAATAATTTGGGCACAGAAGTCCCGAGAGATGTGGCTGGGGTTGTGGAGATAAGTAACCTGCTTCTCACCCTCGCCTCTGGGGGTCCCAGGATGGCCCTCTGCCTGTGGACCCAGCCCCTTTCTCCAGAGGAGGAGGAGACTCTCCCGCACCCTGGGAGGGCACAGATGGCCAAGGTTTCAGCCCTTCCCCACCTCTGGGCCCACCTTCCAGGTAGATGCCCGTCTGTATTTGCATCCTCATTGGAATCACTGTTTGAAATTGACTCTGTGCTTCCTAGGAACTAGCCAGCTGTGGATGGAGTAAGAAGGAGAAACATAGTCTCGCCCCCAACGTCGTGGCCTTTACCCGGAGGTTTAACCAGGTAAGAACATCCCATGCACATGCGCATGCAGATAGTAATCTGTTGTCCCCCGTAGGCTGGGAGCCCCTCCAGGCTTCACTCCCAGGCGCTGGCCCGAGTCCAGACCCCTCTTCCTGAACCCCCTACCTTCATCCGTGCTTGTGCTATCACAGTCCTTTTTCACACAACAGATGGAATTGAACACATCTTGTCTGTATCTAAATCATTTCAGTGGCTTCCAGTTCCACTGAAGCTGAGGTTCTCTGAGCACCTTAATGTGCTCTGCAAGGTCCTGCACGGGGGTCTGGCTTCTGTCCCCTCCTCCGACCTCATCTCATCCCTCCCCTCTACTCTGTGGGCTTCGGCCTTCCTGGCCTCCCCCCTCTTTCCTGCTGCATCACGTCTCAGTCCCATGAGGCCCCCATTTGTGCTGTTCTCCCTGTTCAGCTCCTAACTTGATCTCAGCCAGAATGTCACCCTCTCCAGGAGTCTTCCATGAATCCCAGCCGGTGTAAGGGCTCCCCGTCACATGTGCCCTCATTGCTCCTCTGGGTCTCTGTGTGGCCCTTTCCCCGTCTGGCCGAACTTTGTGTAGCTCTTCAGTCTCCATCTTCCTTGCCAGTCTGTGGGCTCCCTGAGGGCAGGAACTGTGTTTGTCTTGTTCATCTCTGCTTCCCCTACCACCTTACCCAGTGTCAGCTGTATTCAGTAAGTATGTGTAGCGTGTAAGAATGAGGTGCTCAATAAATGCTCCTCAAATTGAATTTCTCTGAGTTCCTGATGACCTGGTCACTGGCCCCACCCATGCTACTACTACAGACCGGCGAGGCTCACTCAGAAGCTTTGCTCCAGGTATGAAGCTGCATCCCCACCTAAAGGAATGTTATCAGAGACTTGGACCAGTCGAGCCAGGGGGTTGGGGGCACGGGCTTCTGATTGCTCAGACAGACCTGCCAGAACATGATCTTCGGTAGAAAGTACCCTGCAAGACCCCCTTGAATAGACCAAACCTCCAAATGGGACTGTTGACAGCCTTTCCTCTTTGTTCTGTTTTTCTGGTTTCAAATGAGGACAGTGGCCTAGAGGTTGCACAGCCTACGTGACTGGAGCCTGGAGTGTTGGGCCTGGGATCCCTTTGGGCCTTCCCTCCAGCTGGGCCATCCCTCTCGGAAATGCCGGGTGCTATGCATCACCATTATTCAGCCTCTCCAGCCTCAGCTGGCTACCACCCCGAGCACAGCGGGAGCCCTCAGAGAGGCACCAGCTTGTAGTCAGCTGATCAGGGCTGGAGTTCACGTTACCGTTGTTTTATGAGATACAGTAGGAACTACAGAAGGCCTAGCTGCATCTGCGGTAGGGACTGTACATCGTTTGTTTTGAAAAGAGAAATTCTGAAGCCTTTTGTGTTTTTGTGTGTGTTTTTTTTTTACTCTTTATTTTCAAAATCTTTTCCTTTTCAACTGAGCTTAGTCTTTTAAAAACAACCAGATGTGTACACACTATCAGGGGATTCATAGTTTCCTTAGCAAAACTATTTGGAAGCCAGCCGAGTCCCACCTCTGATCAGCCACAGTGCTCCCGGAGGAGGGCCACTGGGGGCTCTGATGTAATCTGCTTTGCACGCGGAGGCCAGGTCAGCTTGGCAAAGGGCAGTGCGGCTTGTTCTGCAAACAGTTGTTTCGTGTCCAGCTCGGACCAAGCGGGTGAAGCAAGCCAGAAGTAAAGCTGCCTTTTCCCAAACAGGATGCTCTGAGAGATGGTCTTACTGCCGGCCTGTGAGCCGCTTAGAGAGCAGTTCCTAGACGTAGCCCTGGTACCAGCTCTGGCTTGAAAACTGGCCCATGGCCAGGCTGTCAGCCACCAGAGCTGCTTTCCCTGAGATGAACTGATGGGTATCCATCCCCTCCTGGCCAACTTTCATATGTGTCAACCAGGCTGCTCATCAGACTCCAGCTAAAGGCAAGCAGGTCACTTACCTCTCTGAGCCTGTTTGCTTATCTGCAAATGAAAATCATAGTAGTCCTCACTTTGCACAGTTGTTTCAAACATTAAATGAGATGATCTAGGTAGAGCTCTTATCTTAGCACAGTGTCTGTGTCTAGTAGGCATTCAAGCATTTTTTGGCCAGGGCAGGGAAAAAGAAAGATTAGCTGATTGGAAGGAGGTTGCTGGGGAATCTGAGGCTCCCTGTGGCCAAATCAGAGCCAGTGCTCTGGTCAGCCCCGGAGGACGTGGCTGCTCCTCCATGGGGCCTGCGTCCCTTAGCATTTGTTTATGGAATGGCTGGGACGGAAGAGCTGGGCTGAGTTCCCTAGGGGTCTGTTATGGGCCAGGCCTGTGTCTTGGCCCCAGGGAGTTTATCGTAAAGCCAGAAGTTCTCAACCCTTTTTGAATCATGGGTTTTTGTTTTTTGTTGAGAATCTGATGTATCACCAATGAACCTGCCCTTAGATAAATAGGCACATGTATACATTTGCATTTAAGTGAGTGCATTTAAGTTAAGTGACTGGATTTTCTGCTGGCCCCCCACAGCCCCCGAGTTTTTGCATGAATACCTTAGAGGACAGCAGGCTGAGAAGCTGTGGTTGTGTGGAACCCAACAGACTGGAGTATGCATCTTAGCTGTATGACCTGTTACCTGTATGATCTTGACATGTGTTTCAGCCTCTGACCTTCCTCATTTATGAAATAGGAAGAATCATTTCAAGTGGTTTTTGAAGATCAGATGAGAATCATGGATGTAAAAGGTTTAGCTCAGCACCTGACACACAGTAAACAAATCAAATTAGCTTTAAAACAGGTGGTACCATGATGGGCGGAGAAGGCAATGGCACCCCACTCCAGTACTCTTGCCTGGAAAATCCCACAGACGGAGGAGCCTGGTAGGCTGCAGTCCATGAGGTCACGAAGAGTCGGACACGACTAAGCGACTTCACTTTGACTTTTCACTTTCATGCATTGGAGAAGGACAGGGCAACCCACTCCAGTGTTCTTGCCTGGAGAATCCCAGGGACAGGGGAGCCTGGTGGGCTGCCGTCTGTGGGGTCACACAGAGTCGGACACGACTGAAGCGACTTAGCAGCAGCAGCAGCGTCATGGGAGCTACAAGCTGAAAGGAAGGTTAGTTTTGGGCCCAAGTGCTGGTGGTAGGGTGGGGATTGTGTCCTGAAGATGAAGAAATTGGAAGAAATGGACAGGGAATTGGGAGAACTTGGTTCCAGTCTAGTCTCTGCTGCTAACCTGTTCTAAGGCCTGGACAAGTCCAAGTGTGGGTCATAAGATCCTTACATATTAGTAGGGACTGGACAGGGCAGAGGTTCTCAACGCTTTGCCCGGGAGGGTGGCTTTCACTCTACTCAGGACTGATATATACACATAGTTCCTAATGACGGAAACCCCTACTGGCTCATGGAACAAATCCAGGGAGAGGTTAGACTTAACGTATTTCCGGGGGGCCTCAGGCGGTACTGCTGTCTCCACCTGGAGGTCCCGCTTTCCTCTGCGCCGGCTCCCCACAAGCAGCCTCCTCCTCTCTGGTTCCCGGCAGCTCCCTGTGAGGGCAACTCCCGAAGCAAAGACCTGCCCCTCTTCCACTCCACGTCCTGGACTGGAGACTCCGGGTTGATGGCCGTGGTTTGGATCCTCTGCTGTGCACCCTGACCTCATGGCCCTGACAGGAAACAAGAGGCCCTGGCTGGCCAAGTCTCAGAAGCAGGCCTTCCGGTGGAGGCAGGGAGTGAGACTGGAGGACCGGCAGTTCCTCCAGGAAAGTCGGTGCTCGGGCAGGAAGTGGCTGAGAGTGATGGCAGGGCCCCCACAGACCCTCTTCCCTCTTGCACTCTTCCATCCTTCTCGGAGCTTTCCTGCTGATGCCCCATCACTCTTCTAACTGCCCGCTTCCCCCCTGCCCCCAACTCCCGTCATTAGCCTAACCCCTGAATGTTCCCACTCCTCCTTGGCTTTACTCAAGACTCTTAAAAAAAATGTTTATTGAACACTTCGGCTCAACTCACCTGAGTTAGACACTGTACTGAGCATTTAACCTGCATTTGATTCTGTTTTCACAAAGCCCACTGAGGCTGATATTTTAAACCCATTTTATGAATGAGAAAGCTGAGGTTCTGGAAAGTGAAATAACTTGCTCAAAGTCACATAGCTGGTGAGTTTCTCTGTTGAAAGGCCTCCCCTATTTTTCTGAACATGACTCCAGTAGATCCCCCTGGTTCTTCCAGACCTCATTTATCACAGAGCTGGGAGGCAGTGTTAGCATTTTCCCTTCCAAAAGCTACTTCCAAACAACTGTTCTTTCCTCATTGTATAAACCCACTTTCATTTGAGGCTCATTGCTTCTAGTTACATTCATTTATTTATTTAATAGGTATTGACTGAGCATGTCCCAGGCTCTGTCTTTGGTCCAGGGTGGTCAATAGTAAACTAGATGTAGCCCTTGCTCACAGTCTAGCTGAGGAGACAGAAGTAATGGAGGGGCTGACAGTCCAGGAGAATCAGCATTAGGATGGGAAAACCAGAGGAGAGGTGTGGGCAGTAGGAAGGGAGGCCAGGAGACTGGATTGGAGTCTGTCCCATTCATCCAGGTGAAGAATAGAGATGTGAAGTGGCCGGACTCAACAGAATATTGAGACCAAGTGGTAGCTCTTGGTGATTGATGAGACGTGGAGGGAGATGACAGGGAGGTGCAAGGAGGGCCCCTTTGGTCCTTGGCAGCATCTCTCTTTGAGATAGTAAGCACAGAGGAGGAGCAGCTGTGAGGGAGGAGATGAGAAGGGTTTGGATGTGTGAGTTCAGCTGTGCAGCAGGTATCAGATGTTTGCGTCTGGGAGTCAGGGGAAAGATTCAGCATGGAGATGCAGGTATTGAATCAGCTGCATCCGAAGCACAGGAGTGGATGGGATCACCCTGGGAGCAAGAGAAGTCCCTGTGAGAGTGGGAAGGGCAGAGGAGAGGGGGCTGAGAACGAGCAGCCCGGGGATGAGAAGATCCCCAAGAAAAAGTGGTGTTTGGAAATCAGGGTCTCAAGGATATGGGGATGCTACAGAATGGGTCAGTTAAAAGGACTGGAAAGAAAGTCTTAGCAGCACGGCGGTGGTGAGCTCAGCAGGAGCTGTTTTGTGGGGATGTGAAATAGAAGCTGGGCTGTAGCAGGCTGAGCCGTAGGAGGTGTGAGGGAATGGAGAGAGCAGATGTAGGCGATGCTCCCAACGAGAAAGATGAGGAGTGGCTGCAGGGACTGAAGATGTTCAGGGAGGTAGTAATAGTCCTTTTTTCTTTTCAGCGGAAAGAGCTTTGGGGATGTTCTTATTTTGAATGAAGGGAGCCAGTAGGCCAGGAAAAATTAAAGATGAGAAGAGAGCAGGTATACGTAATGAAGTGAAGTTCCAGCAGAGGTGGGAGAGGCCGGGACCTGGGCACTCTGCGTTGTAAAAGGCGAGTCTGCAGAAAGGAAAGATACAGACACAGGTCTGCTTGTAGGTGTGGTGCGAGGAGGTTCGTGGCTCCTCTTTCCTCATGGAATTGGAGGTGAAGCTGGGGACACAGCAGGGAAGCTTGAGGGAGCTGGGGAAAGCTTGAAAAAACCACCCAGGGAAAAGAGAAAACTGACCCTGGAAATATAGAAAGACTCATGGGTAGAGCCAGTGGACCAGATGAAATAGAGATTGTGGCTTTTAAAGTGACCCCAGGGCATGAGGGTGGATGGTTTTATTCTAGTTGCACTTGGCAGCCAAAAGAAAGGGGCACAGGAAGGTAAGTGGTTGGATCCATCCACAATTAGCAAAGCAGATTCTTTTTGAAGGACCCCAGGGCAAGGGACTGAAGTGACAAATGATAGAGGATCTGTCTGCTTTTAAGAAGGGAAGGGTTTCCAGGGACTCCAGAGTCTGGCGAGAGGGAAGGGTGGGCACAGGGCTGGGGGTGGACTCAAGGAGAAAGTAAGGACTAGAAGGGTTAAAGGTTATGGCCCAAGACTGGAACTTCAGGTCTCTGATGCAGGGCAGTCCTTGGTAATTAGGAGAAGGAGGTGACTGGAGTGGTGGGTGGTAATAGCTGCCGAAATGATAACGTGACCTTGAGGCCATGGTCTCAAGGTGATGGTCTTAGGTGATATTGAAGTTGCCCAAAGAATAAGGCAGGATTTGCTATGGAGAGGAAGGTGGTGGTCCAGATGCTGATCTACCTGCTATCTCTAAAGCTTCACTTTTCCAGACTCTGAAAAAAAAGGGGACGCATATATATGTAGCCTTTTCAGACTGTCTTTTCACTTAGCCACATGCATTTAAGATTCATTCATGTATTTTTATAGCTTGATGGCTTTTTTTTTTTTTAAGTAAGTACTATTCAGTGTTTGGATTTACCAGTTTGTCTATCCATTCATCTATCAAAGGACTTCCAGTTTTTGATAATTATGAATAAAACTGCTATAAACATTTGCATGTTGTTTTTTTTGGTGTGTGGACATAAGACTTCAGATAAACTGGGTGAATACCTAGGAGTAGTTACTGGATCCTGTCTGTGCCATTTTGCATTCCCATCAGCAATGAAGGGAAGCTTGTGTTGCGTCATATTCTTGCCAATAATTGGTATTGTTGTTTTTTAAGAAATTTAAATTAAAAGTTTAAACTAGAATGGCTCAGTTCTAATAGGTATGTGATAATCCCACTTTACTATGCTTTATCCAACCACTCCTAGACAGTTATGCCTGGACCTCGGTGCCCCACGTGAAGACTGGGATGTCACAGTGATCAGAGGGTCGGAGGGTGAGGGGAAAGAAAGCATGTTATACAAGGATCAGAGGAAGGATCTAGGAATGTGAAGACTTGGAGAGGAGGTAATTAAGGTTTTCAAGTAATTGAGGGGTTCTTATGGGGAAATGGACTGAATAGAACCTATGGGGCCTAATCAGTAAGTGCAGGGAGCAGGGGATAGAAGTGGGTAGGCGGTTGCTTTCTCCTGATACAGGGTGGTTCCCTGCCCATGGAGGCTCAGGCAGAGACCAGACAGTGTTTTATTGCAGCGCCAGAAATCTAGTGGTGGGAGCAGGGAGAGGCTGGGACCTCTGCTTTCCCATCTTACTCCAGGTTTCTAAGGAAACCATGAGTGGGCTTATTGAGAAATTTGGAGCAAAAGTCACTCTCTTGTAAGAAAAGATAGCATTCTAAAACCTGGATTTTTCTTTACTTTATGCTTTGATTGTTTTCATTTGTGGTTGATTAGCTAAAGCTCTTTGTGTTCATAACTGTTCTGCTTTATTCACTTCTAATACTGCTGTGAAAATTCCCCGAGGATATCTTAGTCCCCAGTGCCTTAACTCCAGTGCTAGCTCTACCACCAAAACAGTAATCGTGATCGTAATAGCTTATGTGTTTTACAAGCTTACTAGCACCGTGACCAAGAGGCATTTATTCCATGTGTGCATGGACTGATTCAGCAGTTGAAAATGAATTAATGTAATCCACTGCATTAACAGGCTAAAGAAGAAAAAGCATAACATCTTATCAGTTGACCCAAAAAAAAGCATTTGACAAAATTCAGCATGCATTCATACTACAAAGAAACTCTCAGCAAATTAGAAATAGAGGGGCAACTTCTTCAACTTGATAAAACACATCTACGGAAAACCCTGCAGCTGACATCATACTTAACGTTAAGACGCTCGATGCTTTCCCTTTAAGATTGGACGTGCTCTTTCACCATTGCCATTTAACATCGAACTGGAAGTCCTTGCTAGTGCAGTAAGACAAGGGAATAAAAAGATACTCAGACTGAAAAGGAAGAACTAAAACTGCCTTTATTCAAAGATGACATGATTAGGCCTTCCCTGGAGGTCCAGTGGTAAAGCCCACCTCGCAACGCAGGGTACCTAGTCAGGGCACTAAAATCCCACATGCCTTGGAGCACCTGAGCCCACATGCTGCAACTGCTGAGCCCTTGCACCACAGTGGACGATCTGTGCTGGAACTAAGACCCCACGCAACCAAAATAGGTAAATAAAAATATTTTTAAAAGGATGACATGATTGTGCAGAAAATCCCAAAGACATCTATTTTTAAAACTTCTGGAACCATAAGTGAGTATACCAAGGATTCAGGGCACAGAATCAATATAAAAACGTCTCTGTGTACCAGCAATGAGGAATTGGAATTTGAAATTAAAAAATAACACCACCATTTACAGTAGTGTGTGCACACACACACACAAGGAATACTTAGGTATAACTCTAACGAAGTACGTACAGGTTCTATATGTGAAAAACTATAAAACTCTAATGAAGTCAAAGTAGATTGAAATAGATATTCTGTCTTCATATATTAGAAGACATGTTATTAAGACTTCAGCTTGTTCCGTAGACTTGTTCCATTTTCTTGATCTGTAGACTCAATTCAACTCCAGTCAAAATCCCAGCAAGCTGGGCTTCCCTGGTGACTCAGTGCTTAAGAATCCACCTGCCAACACAGGAGACACAGGTTTGATCCTTGATCTGGGAAGATCCCACAGGCCACGGAGCAATTAAGCCCGTGAGCTACAGCTATTGAGCCTGTGCTCTGAAGCCCAGGAGCCACAGCTACTGAGCCTGCATGCCTTAGAGATGGTGCTCTGCAATGAGAGAGGCCCCCACAAAAAGAAGCCCACGCACTGCAACTAGAGAGTAGCCCCTGCTTGCCACAACTGGAGAAAAGCCCAAGCGGCACCAAAGACCCAGCACAGCCAGCAGTAAATAAATAAATAAACTTATTTTTTTTAAATCCCAGCAAGCTATTTCATGTGCTGTGTGCCGTGCTCAGGTGCTCAGTCATGTCCAACACTTTGTGACCCCATGGACTGTAGCCCGCCAGGCTTCTCTGTCCACAGTATTCTCCAGGCAAAAATCCTGGAGTGGGTTGTCATGCCCTCCTCCAGGGGATCTTCCCAACCCAGTGATTGAACCCCCGTCTCCTGAGACTATTTCATAAATACCAACAAGCTGATTCTAAAGGTTATATGGAAAGGCTAAAGCCTTAGAATAACCAGAAAAAGAACAAAGCTGGAGGACTCACTCTGCTTGATTTCAGGACTGATTGTAAAGCTATAGTAATTGAGACAGTATGGTACTGGCAAAAGAATAGATACCTAGGTCGATAGAATAGAGAGCCCAGAACTAGACCCAGACAAATATAGGCAACTGACCTTTGACAAATGCATGAGGGCAGTTAGTGGAGAAAGGGTAATTTCTTGAACAAATAGTACTGAAACGGTTGGAAGTACTTTTGTGTGTTTGAAAAAATGAACCTGCAAGACTTTAGGCCTTCTGTAAAAATGAAATAAAAATTGACCATAGACCTAAATATAAGACATAGAACTATAAAACTTAGGAGAAAACATAGGAGAAAATCTACATGACTGTTGGTGATGAGTTATTAGATATAACATCAAAGCTCAGTCCATGAAAGAAAAGAATTGGTAAGCTGGGCTTTATTAAAATTAAAATCTTATATTTTGCAAAAGACACAGTTAGGAGAATTAAAAGACAAAGCACAGCCTGGGGAAAATATTCATGAAACACACATCTAATAAGAGTTGAATCCAAACTATATTCTTAAAACTCAACAATAAGAAAGCAAGCCAATTTAAAAAAGGGCGAAAGATCTGAATAAATACTTTACCAAAGAAGATATACCAAAGGCATATACACATATGAAAAGATGCTCAGCGTTATTTGCCATTGGGAAAATGCAAAACACTACAACCTTTTAGAATGCCTAAAATACAAAAAGAAAAAAATCCTCCAAGCCAAAAAAACAAAAAACAAAAACCTACACCAAACCTGGCAATACCAATTCTTGGCAAGTATTTGGAGCAATATACACTCGCATTTGCTGCTGGTGGGAATGAAAAAATGGTACAGTCCAGAAATCGCATTCTTCGATATTTATCCCGTTTATTTGGAATCTTAAGTCTACCTGTACACATACACGCAGATACACACAGTTGTTTATAGCAGCTTTGTTTGTAATGGTCAGACACTGAAAGTAACTAAGATGTCCCTCAGTAGGTTAAAGGATAGACAGATTGGTAAATTCATACAATGGAATAAATAGTATTCATTCAAAAAAAAAAGGAAAGAATACACTCTCAAGTCATAGAAAGTCATGGAGGAATCTTAAATACATATTACAAGGTGAAAGAAGCCAGCCTGGGGAATTCCCTGGAGGTCCAGTGGTTAGGACTTTGTGCTTTCATTGCCAAGGGCACAGGAACTAACATCTTGCAAGTAGCCCGATGTGGCCAAAAAAAGAAAGAAAAATGGTCTAAGAAAGCAACATAAATGTGATTACCTACCCCATTTTTTAAAAAAAAAGTTCGGGAAAATGTTGAAAAAAATTCTGCAAAAGGTAAAACTGTAGAGATGGTAAGCAGATCTGTGTTTGCCAGAGGCGTGAGCAGGGGAGAGGGTTGAGTAAGTGAAGAGCAGGGGGATTTTTAGGGTGGAAACTGCTCTGTATGATGCCATGTGTTGGGTACACGCTGCTGTGCATTTGTGGAGACACATAGAACTTGACAGCACTAAGAGTAAACCTCAGTGTACCCAGATTTTAGAAAACTCATTGTGGAGATTGAGGGGTCCTAGGATGGAATGTAGGTACCCACTCCAGTGTTCTTGCCTGGAAAATCCCAGGGACGGGGGAGCCTGGCGGGCTGCCGCCTATGGGGTCGCACAGAGTTGGACACGACTGAAGCGATGCAGCAGCAGCAGCAGCAGGATGGAATGTAGAACATAGCGCATGAGCCTCACTGGATTATAAATGTATGAAACAACCACGCTGAGAAGGGTGAGGGGAGAAGGTGAAATCCTAAGAAACTCTGGAATTGAAGGGAGCCTGAGAGACTAAAAATGAAAGGACCTGTATGTAGTCTTACACTCTAGTAAAGTGTTTCCCATATGGGGATGGGCAACAATTCTGAAGCCATTATGCGTGGACACTGGAACTGAACAGTTAAGGAATTGGGTGGCAGATGGCGGGAACCCGGTTTCTCCCACCTGCTGGAGTGGGAAGTTACAGGCAAACAGGAGGAGAAGGCTAGAATGATCCATATGGTGATGGATTAGAGTTGGAGACATTAGTGTGTGCTCATTTAGTTTAGTATAGATACAGATGGTTAGATATAGAAATGTTTATAGGCATGTGTATATACAAGAGTTAGTACGTGCACAGGCACACACACACACACACACACACACACACACACACCTCTCCTTGCTCTGCCATCTGAGAGGACCTAGTAACAGTGATATCTCAGTAGCTCAAGCGTATATGCTCCCAGATTTTGGTTTCTAATTCCATTATCTAATAAAAGGAGCCAAGGCTCCTTGGAGAAATGGCTGGTTTCAGACTGGGACAAGAAATGTACAGGATGAACCTGTAGCATTTTTTAAAGTTAATTAATTAGTTAGTTAATTAATTTTGGCTGTGTTGGGTCTTTGTTGCTGTGCTCTGGCTTTCTTTAGTTGCCATGAGCGGGGACTATTTTCTAATTGTGGTGCACGGGCTTTGTTGCCCCGCAGCACGTGGGATCTTCCCAGACCCCATGTCCCCTGCATCGGCAGGCGGATTCCTCACCACTGGACCACCAGGAAAGTCCCGTAACATCTTGTAGTTGCAGAGAGTAAAAAAGTGCTCAAACCAACCAACCAGTGCTGAGGGCATGTCAAAGCCAGCTGTCAGTAGCTGAAGCTGCAATGGCTTTGAGTATGAAATAAATAACATAGTATCATAACCCAAAAGTATAAAATAAGTATTCATGAGTCCCTTTAAACAAATGATGGAATAAATAAATGGAGGTGACTAGACAAACCTCCTATGCAGAAGAATTCCAAATAATCCTTGTAGATAAACTGTCTCTTTCCTTCCATGACAGCTTCCTTCCAAAGTGTGAGGTGATGGTGTTCCTTATGCACCCTACTCCCTGTTGGTGGGCCTGTTCCTTTGCTTTATAAACAGTGCTTCGGAGAACTGGAATGCACATATCCCTTTACATTTCTATATTTTTGTAAGATAAATATTCTAGGGAGATTATAACTTTAACGGCTTGAGAGACATGTTCAAGTTGTTCTTCAAAATGGCCCTTTAAGTTTTATAACCTCCCTCCCAAACAGCGTGTAAGAGTACCAGTTTCTCCACACTCTTGGCACACTGTATGACTCACAAAGGGGTGATGCATTCACTTTGATATAAGAGACCTTTTACTAACCAAGAGTTAGAGGACAGGTGTCCCGATAGAAAGGTGGCTGGAGGACCAGAGCACATAGTTCACAGGCAGATAGTACAAATGGCTGATAAATGTTTGCAACAAAAAGCTGAGAAAAAAAGTGCAAGAAAAAAAAAATGTTAACTGAGCAATCATGAAAGAAATGCAGAATACGGGCAGTAAGATGTTAGTTTGTCCATTATGTTAGTAAAGAAAAAAAAGAACCGTAATAACTGATCTTGGCTCGTGTAAGGGAACACAACTCTGCTTCAACTTTGATGGATCAACAAAATAAACCTTGTGGAGGCCAAGTTTTTTTAATACATACTTCTGAAAAAAGGTACACATATTTTAATTCACCCCACCTTGAAAGAATTTATCCTCAGATCTTCATTAAAAATGTATAAAGATATATATATATGTATGTGTGTGTGTGTGTCTGTCTATCACAGCAAAAGAATTCGAAATAAGCTACCCAGCAGTACGAGGTTCCTTAGAGATGAGACATCCCTGAGATGAATCACTTGGCAGCTACTAAAAAAAGAGTCAATATTCTTTTTCTTCATTTATTTTGCATTTTTAAAAATGTGATGTCCTTGTTTATCTTTGGCTGTGCTGGGTCTTCCTTGCTGCGCCCAGGCTCTCTCAGGTTGCAGCAAGCAGGCTTCTCATCGTGATGGCTTCTCTTGTGGAGCACAGGCCTAGGGCACGCTGTCTTGGCAGTTGTGGTGCCCGGGCTTAGTTGCCAATGGCATGTGGTATCTTCCCAGACCAGGGATCGAACCTGTGTCCTCTGCATTGGCAGGTGAATTCTTAACCACTGGACCACCAGGAAAGTCCTTGATAGTCTTATTTGCTTATAAACACCCTTGTGATAGTATGATTAATATATACCAGTTTAATTGAAAAAGAGAAACAGGTTCTATGACTAGAAGGACATATGTTCTGAGACTAGACAAACATATGTTCTGAGACATGACAGGACACATATCACAGTGTTTATAACAGGGGGTCTGTATGTGAGAACGATCTTGCAAATGGCTTCTGTCTTTTGTGCTTATCTCTGTTCCTTTGTTTTCTGCATTAAGCTTCTCTTAAATTTTGTAGTTAAAAACAGAATTATAACAGTTTAAAACTATGCTGATTCTCCCTTTGAAATGCCCTTCTCTTTCACTTCTTCCCCCCATCTCCTGCAGCATGGCCTAGCTCGAACCTGCCATCTCTCATTTAGACCCTCATATCAGTTTCCTGATGGGGGTCCCTGCCCCCACAAAAGGGTCTAGGCTGTCATCCCTGTGCTCAGAAGCCTCTGGAACTCTGCCCATGCAGCACAGTGTCCCCTTGTTGCTCCTGACCCCGGCAGTCTGGCCCTCGCTTCCCTTCCCTTCTAGCTTCAGCTTCCCTCCTACCCACCCCCACCCCTACCCCCCAACCCCCCACCATGGGGCACCTACAACACCAGTCCTGTTGGCCCACTCAGCTCTCCCTGGTCTCCTTACCTGCCGAAGGTCTGCCCATCTCTCAAGGTCGACCTCCTCTAGGAAGCTGCCTTCTGTCATTGCCTTCCGCACACTCCAGTTCACTTGGTCTGAACGTCTTAATGGCCACAGCCACCAGCTGCCTTTTAACACAGTGACTTCTGGAGGATCCTGCCTCCTCCGGTATCCTCTGTGTCAGGCAAGGGCAGACAGGTCTGGGACTCACAGTGCCTGGAGCACATAGTAAGGGCTTTGTGAAAGTCTGCTGAACTGAGCTGATCCAGAGTTGCCCCTGCACACCATGTGCTGCAGATCAGAGCCAGCTCTGCCATATTCTGTAATTAAATATGTGTAATTTTTTGGCACATAAGCATCTATTAAATTCTACATATAAACGATCATACTTGAGATTTATGTGGCATAAAAGTATGCATGTATTAAAATATAAGGTTTATGGGCATATCATTTAGTATCAAGAAAATCTTTCTTCCGTAACCGGCTAGTAAACATTTGAGTCTGAACTTAATTTTAGGCGGTTCCTTGGAAAAAATGATTCTATGGAAACCCAGGCATGTCCTGGGGGCAACCACAGATGATTATGGAGAGAAAACTTTTCTATAATATTCCTGCTTAATATAAGAAACCAAATTCTGATTCTTGGTTAATCCTTTCTTGTTTTCTCACTGAAAAGTTAACAGTATTTCAGTAAAGAGAAGGCATGTGGTCGCAGCAGTAAACACGCCTTGTTAACTCTGGAGTATTCCTATTTGATTCTTTGTACAGTGTAGAGGTTTTAGATGCCTAGTTTTCATTCCACGCATCCCCTGCACTCTGTCCATCTCTCCTTTCTTTGCGGTGCTGTTGTTGCTCTCTTGGGCATCCAGGTTTCACAAAAAAACTGTTCTTATAGTCGTGAAACGTAAACAGGAAGACAAACCACTGCCCAGTGTTTCTTGGCATGAAAGGCCTCCTGTTTCATTGAGTCAACTAGACACTGGTGGATGACTTTCTTTTTCCCACCAGAGGATTCAGGGCCTCAGGGATGGTCAAATGTGAATGATATTCTGAAGCAAAAGTACCAGTATATCCTTTTGGCATATGCTGTCTGCAGAAAAATGTGTCCTTTAAACTGCATTGCTTTACAGAACTTTGAGAGATGCTTTTGTATCACATAAATAATTAGGCAAACCTCTTCTGGAAAATTAAATTGGTTACAATTGTTCGTATACAGCTGAGTCCTTCTTGCCTTGGGTCTGGCTGGGAATGTGGATCTCATGGATGGTACTGCCAGCATGCATATCCCTTTGTCTGCCATTTGTCCATTCATCCATCCAACCATCCATCCATCCATCCATCCACCCATCCATTGTTCCTCCTGAGCAAGAATCCTGTCTGTTTCATCTCAAAATTCCCTTCACCCCCTTCAGGGAGACCCATGTGTCATGCAGGCCCAGGAGGTCCCCTGGACAAGGATGGACATACTTTCTGCTCTCGGCATCGCTGTGTGTGTTGGAGAGCTGGTGCTGACAACAACGACGCCCCCCCCACCGGCCCCTGCAGGGTTGGGTGTCATAGAGAGACCCTGAACCTCCTCAGCCCTAGGGTGTGTTCTCCCCACCTCCTGGAAGTCCCACAGAAGTGGTAGGCAGGGCAACTTGGGTGGCCTGTCATTTAACAACGTTTTTGGTGTGTGTGTGTGTGTGTCTGTGTTTGACTCTCCAGGTCAGTTTTTGGGTTGTACGAGAAATTCTAACAGCACAGACTTTAAAAATAAGGGCAGAAATCCTGAGCCATTTTGTGAAAATAGCCAAGGTAAGCTGTTTTGTTATTACTTCTTTCCTTCCTGTCCTATCTCTTTTTGTCTCAGAAATGTGTTTCCTTGGTACTTCGGGAGCTAGTTCGCTCTGGACCTGCGGGGCAGGGTTCAGACCAGCGGCAGTGACCTGACTTCCCCAGGCAGAGACAGCTGCAGGACCAGCCTGACCGCCTGCGTGGCCTCCCAGCCCCTGTGTGCGCACAGGCAGGTGCCCTCTGCCCTGTGATTTTGGCAGCCAACCACCCTTTATAAGCTGGCCTTTCACAGACTCTCCCCGTGACACCAAGGGCTACCCCTGGGATCTGTTCCCCTCCTATTCATATCCAGGCAGTGCTGGTGGCTCTCAGCATCAGTGGTTGTGATACCATCACATCCTGCACAATTTGTCCCCAGTCAGCAGAACTCACCGCACCCCATCCTGCGCTCAAGGCCTGGCCTGATGACCTCTCTGCCCCACTCCCACCTCCCGACCCTGCTCAGATGGGATCAGTCCTGGCCAGTGTCTGGGCACCAGGCTCACGTCTCCACCCCACATTTCCCCTCCTCTTCCTTCATCTCTGCCAGCCCAGGATGCGATCCCATGGGCCTTCCTGGACCACACTCATCACTTAACACGGTCCTGCCAGCTCCTCCCAGTCCACCACCCCTGACCACAGGGCTTGCCTGCCTCAGCAGAGCA
Organism: Bos javanicus; assembly: GCF_032452875.1. Lineage (NCBI taxonomy): Eukaryota > Metazoa > Chordata > Mammalia > Artiodactyla > Bovidae > Bos > Bos javanicus. The sequence goes on from NC_083878.1 coordinate 97,533,324, forward strand.
TCATTCTGTGTGGCTCACTGCCTGCTTCCTGTGTGTGCTACTGTCTTCCCAGGCGGGTGCTAGGCCAGCTCACTTATATGCAGCCCCTCTCTGGCCAGGCCCCATAGAGGCTGCTGTACAGAAATAATTGCATTTGACACTCACATTATTATCATCCCATTTCCAGAGGAGGAAGGGGAGGCTTAGAGAGGTGGGTGTCCATGCCGAGGCCCCTCAGAGTCAGTCGGAGCATGTCTCTGTTCTTCACAGCAAGGTTAAGTGCGTCCGGCTGTAAGTATGCAGGGGCACAGACACTTTTATGTCCTGAAGTACCTGGAACCGCGCTGGGCTTAGTGGTACTTGTTGCTGTCGATGAGTTCTTGCTGGGCCACGAGAGAAAGTGGGACGGAGTTCCAGCCCACCTGGTGCTTTCAGTTTGGAAGTTTACAGTCCCCACCTGAGGAGCCCGAAACGATTCCTCCTTAAGCTCTGCCATTTCCCGATGGCGGACCATCGTGCTGACGCTGTGTGCCCCGGGTGTGTCTGGTGTGAGCCTCTCCTTTCTCTGGGCCTTGGTTTTCCATCTATACAATGAAAGGAGTGGATTAGATAATCTCCCAGAGGACCTTCAGCTCTGAAAGGAATCCTGTGACAAGCACAGCAATTCAGATACAAAGGATGAAAAGCTCCCTCAGAGGATCTATTATTACCCACAGGAAGCAGTTAGGGAGTGTTACAGATGTGTGAAATGCAGCAGTCACTAGTGTGGTAAGGGAGAAATCCCTGGGTAGGAACAGCTGTGAGAACCAGGCATAGTCCTCCTCACGTATTTGCTCATTTACTAGGTCCTGCTCTGTGCTGTCCTAGGCCCGAGGGCTGTGATGGTAGAGCCCACTTCACCCCTGATGAGAATCCGCTCTCATCTGCCCCTCTCTCACCCGGGACCGTGTGTTCCCTGAGAGCAGGGGTGAAGTGGGAGCTAACATCACAGCCCTCGGGCCTAGGACAGCACAGAGCAGGACCTAGTAAATGAGCAAATATGTGAGGAGGACTATGCCTGGTCCTCACAGCTCTTCCTACCCAGGGATTTCTCCCTTATAGGTGTGTCCTTTGGCAAGTTCTGCTTGACCAGAACCTGGCATCAGGAACAGCATACAGTGCAGTGTGGGCTGCCCGTTCTCCGTCAGGAAGACTTGGCCCCAACCTCTACCCCTTGCTCGTCACTTGTCGTGGGTGCTTCCAAGCCCTGGTGCCGCTCCCTCTAGTATGTCTTTCCTGACCATGCTCCCAAGTCTAGGAGGTAGAAACCCCCATCTGTGTGTTCCCAGGGCGCTGAGGAGATGTACAGGCTGCTGTGGGAACACAGGTTGGGGGTTCTGGTCAAGCAGGTTACATGCACAGCCCATGCAGCAGAGGCTCCTCGTTTTAAGTCTGAAGACGTGGAGGCTCAGAAGGCGTAGGTAACTTGCCAAAGGACACACCTGTAGTGGGAACTGGAGTTGGCCCCAGACTTCTCGGTCCCATGGAGCCAGCCGGCTACACAGCCTTCACTGACTCCCGAGAGTGAGAAGCGGAACCCAGGTCCTGATCGCAGGTTTTTCCCCAGCGTAGAACCAAGAGCAGAGCAATTACATTTTTCTGCGCTTACCCTCACTCTCGTGGTGAGGAACTTGTCTGAGATGGTATTAAATCCAAATGTTCTCACTCATTTGGGGTCTGACTCAGGGGAGCATGGTCCGTGTCTGGGAAGCCGGAGCTGTGTGTTCCCAGATTGATAGCCTCTCTCCTCAGCCTCCCTCATGCCGGGTGTGAAGGTGATCACAGAAGACCCACGTTGATATTGTTGGCACAGCGGGGGTTCCAGTTTACAGAAGCCTGCTGAGACAGTTGAGATTCATCTAAAAAAGGAGCAGAAAGGACACTATCAAACTTCATCCAGGCCACGTTTCTGTCCAGCAGCCAGACTAGTCAGCTTATGCAATTTGGCACATGTTTCAGATGCACACTCACCTTTTGACAATTTGAAAGAAAAAGAGCATATGGTTCCTATGAACTTCCTAGAACTATATTTTCTACATGAGATATTTTTAAGTGTAATTGAATTTCATAAATATGACAGCATTTGGTAACACTTCAGCATGTTTTTGTTCTGTTGTTTATAGCAGCAGAATAATCAATTCCATATCTTTTTTTTTCCCCCCAGAAACTTCTAGAACTCAACAACCTTCATTCTCTCATGTCTGTGGTGTCAGCATTGCAGAGCGCACCCATCTTCAGGCTGACGAAAACCTGGGCTGTAAGTTAATCTCCCTAAGACTGTTCCTTCCGTCTGGGCTGTCATTTCTTGGGTGAGGTTCTCCATTCCTGAGGCCCAGAAGCCTTTCTCGGTCTGCTGTTTGCCACCAACACAGGATGACTGTGGGTTAATTGTGTCCTGTGGCCACACTCTCCCCTTCAATGACCTTGACCCAGTTCTGGGACAGGGAAGCTGTGAGGATGCTGGTGTGGCTGGGGTCAGAAGGGCCCCTAGAGTGGCCCCTCCTGGACCTGACAGCATCACATATGACGGTGGGGTCAGTGGCGTGATGTTTGCTCCCCTGGCCCCAAACTGCCCTGGGGAAGTCCTCCGGGCTGATGGTTTGCAATTGCCCCAGGGCTGCTGACTGTACATCTCAAGAGTTTCTCTGGAGAAACCTGTGACCTTCATGTAGGGAAAAATGATTTTTTTTTTCCTGAAGGCCATGGATAATTTCAGCTCAGAGGTGGAGTCTGATCGTTATATAATTGAGTCTGTAGGAAAGTTTTTCTGCTGTAAAAATACTTTAAAAATATCTCAGGCCTCTTTATCCTCCCGAGCTTGGCACCATGCCTGACGGGGGGGAAGTCATGGCTCTCCACCTCTCATTAGCATTCACCTCCTGGCCCACCTGGTCCGGGGTCTCACCTCCTAGTCTGGGGTCTCACCTTCTAGTCCGGGGCCTCAACTCCTGGTCTGGGTCTCTCACGGCCACACAGCCCCAGCCTTTCAAGACCTATTTATGTCCCACAGAACTGAAGGAAAGTGTATGGAACCATCAGCTGTGCCTCTGTAGCTCATTTCCGAACTTCTCTCTGCCAGCCTGCGGGGCTGGGCTCTGTTTCAGACTTGGCTGGTTCAGGGGCCTGTAAAATACTTAGGGATTATGTTGTAGGTGATCAGAAGTGAGCCTTGTTTCTTTAAATTGCAATTTTCCATAGATGAAGCCACAGCAAAGTGGAACGAGAGGTGTTAGCCCGGAATCAGAAAACCAGGTCTGTGTTCAGGCACCATCTGTGCAGAGTGATTCTGTGGGTCTCGTCTCCTTGTGTCTACTCAGAGAGCTTGGCCTGAATCTGTGGTGTTCCATCAGTGCTTCGGGGAGCCCAGGGGCTCTTTGGAGCTGCCTCAGGGCCAGCAGGGCCTGGGGCAGAGGCGGGAGGGAGTCCAGCAGGCCGCCTGGGCACGATTCCTGCCAGAGCGGCTCGGCTATATCAGTTTTACGTCTTGGGCTTCTGGGTGAACTTGAGTTGAGCAATGGCTTTGGAGGTCAGAAGCAAGTTTGGAAGCCACTGGTCTCTGTGGTTGCTGCCAGCCCTGTGATTTCCCCGAGTGCATCTGAGCCCTGAGACTTTTTTCAAAAGTTGCTTGGAGATTCTTTCTCAAATGAATTTTCCATCATTTAGGTGCTGCTATTGTTTCTTGGACTGCTGGGAGCTATGTGTGGGCCCCGAAGAAGGAATGATGATTCTCACGGTGCACAGAGCTCACTGTCAGTAACACAGGGACTCTTGGTGGCCCCTGTAAGTGGCACAGTCAGTGAGAGCAGCAGGGGGTCAGCGCACGAGGGACCAGGGTGGCTCCGGCACAGAGATGCCACCCAGTCATGAATGGGCAGGGCCCGTCCATGGAGCTTTGACCAGTGTTCTCCCCAGATGCCGTGCCCAGCCCTGGATGGTGGCAGCGTCAGGCCAGAGCAGCCCCCAGGACCGCTCCCTGTGGCTCCACAGAGCCCTGCGCCACGGTGGCCAGTCATCACGGCTGTGTATGAAAACAAATCTCCCACAGCTCCCCAGGGAGCCAGGAATGAAATATCCACCCAGGACCCATTCGAAAACCTGAGCTTCCTCACCTAACTCCCTTCCAGGCCACAGGGGTCAGCTGTTCTTCCTTACAGATCTGCCCAGTGCTGCCCTAAAAGCTTTCCCTGTATTAACTCATTTCCTCTTGACAGCTCCCTGTCGAGGCTGCCACTGCTGTCAGTGTTCTCAGTTACAGATGAGGAGACGGAGGCGCAGGGCGGTGGGAGGACACGCAGGGTTCCCTGGCCTGAAGGCAGAGCAGAAACCAAACTCAACCGTCTGTTCCAGAGTCTCCGTGCTTCCCCACCACACCCCACGGAGCTCAGCAGGAAAGACAGCACCCACGGCCTCTTGGCACTCAGAACAAGAGAGGGGTTCTGTTTTCTTGTTGCCTTCGTCCGCAGCGCTCCGATAGGACCCTGGAAGATGAGATAAGCAGACTGTCGGTGCTGCCCCAGGCCATGGAGCCTCTGTTCTGGCTGCTGCTGCTACTGGCTAGGCCACGGCCTCTGGGGTTCATCCTTCTTTTGCCATTCATTTCTGGTAATGAGATTAGCTCGGGAAATGTTGCCAGGAAAGAGCTGTTTTCCTTCTCCCTGCTTGTCCCTTGATCTGGGGAAGGGAAGTCGGAGGGCCCCAGGGAGGAGACACGCCAGTGAGGCAGGGAGCTGCAGCCAGGCCTTGAAGGCCGCCTTTTGGTCACTTGCTGCTGCTACTGCTGCTAAGTCGCTTCAGTCGTGTCCAACTCTGTGCGACCCCATAGATGGCAGCCCACCAGGCTCCCCGTCACTGGGATTCTCCAGGCAAGAACACTGGAGTGGGTTGCCATTTCCTTCTCCAATGCATGAAAGTGAGAAGTGAAAGAAGTCGCTCAGTCGTGTCCGACTCTTAGCGACCCCATGGACTGCAGCCCACCAGACTCCTCCGTCCATGGGATTTTCCAGGCAAGAGTACTGGAGTGGGGTGCCATTGCCTTCTCCGTTTGGTTACTTACTCCTTGGTTAGTCCATGGCTTCAGCTGCCTACTCCCCCGAAATCGCCTGGAATTGGCCCTGACTTTGACCTCTCAGTGGGCATCTAGCCGGTGGGAGCTAGGGACAGGCCAGGAAGCTGAGTTTGTGTGTCACCGGAGAACAGGGACCCAGGGCAGCAACAGCTGTTATTTTTCTGAGAAATCTCCCCATGGCTTCCTAAGGACTGAGGACCAGGACTGTTTTCTTGGTTACGCAGGGCTGCTTACCAGGGTAAAAGAGAGGGAGATGCAGCTTCCTAGGAGATAAATATAGCAGCCGCCAGCAGTTGTGTTGGGGAGAGAGGAGCTGATCCACTTGGGGTGGATCACAGTACAACATCTCCAAGGCCACGTGTGGGGAGCTGTTTGCTCTGGGCAAACCCGCTGTTCAGCCTTTGTTTCAGACCATTCTCTCCCCTTTCGCCCACCTGTCTTGTTAGTCCAAGGACAGCGGCTGGTGCAGGGCATTTGGGAAGTGGGCCAAACACGCCATCTTTCTCCTTCATCCGTATCCACCCCCAGCCCAGTGGAGTTGGCGATGCCACAGTATTCCTGACACTCTCTCCGCCTGTCGGGACGGAGAACATGGGGCGCCTGTTCTGCAGTGCTGCCCACAGGCCGGCCTCCCTCTTTGACTGCCTCCCTTCTTGATGAAGTTGGATATTTGCTCTGTTTCCCCAGTGCCCAGCTGAGTTTACAGTGGGTCGTTTGACTTCTATGCATTTGTTGTGTTCATTTGCATCCTTCTTTTGCTACTTCTTTTCCTGCTAATGAGATTAGCCATTGAAATTGCCCCGAAACTGCTGTTTCCCTTCCCCGCACCTGTCCCTTGATATGCGACTGGTGAGAACACATGGGCCCACAGGGCAGGGGGAGCAGGCACACCAACTGTAGGAGCCCCAAGGTCAGCGCTTTAACAGGCTTCATTGTGCAGAGACGGAAGCTGAGGCTTCCTGTGACCTGCCCAAGATCACGGAGCTGGTGAGAGCCAGCGCCAGCACAACACAGCTCTGCCTCACGGGACACTCGTCCACATCCTTGTCCGTTTGCCGGATGACCTGTCTGTGATAGAACTTGATGTTGGAGTCAGGCCGGGCACAGGGCAAGGAAGAGTGGGCACCCATGCTGCCCGGGAAGTGGGGCTGGAGACGTGAGATTGGCACACTGGCCCTGGCGACAGGGTGTGACCAGCTCCCTGAGTGCTGTCCCTGGGTTGCCCTAAAACCCTGGCTATCTGGGAAACCTGGGTGGAAGGGGGTTACAGGTGTGAGAAGAGACCTGCCACTTGATTTCCCCATGGACAGCCTTCAGTGAGCGCCAGCTGGTCATTACTGGGTGGGCAGGGCAGCCTGTCGGCCTGGCTGCTGAGCACCAGTGGCTTGGTGATCTGTGACAAGACGGAGGCTGACCTTGCGCGCAGGCCCACACATACCAGGCCCTTCATAAATGCTGGTTGGTTGTGCCAACAGGGACGGAGTCACCTTCTGCTGGCCTGGGAAAGTGCAGACAGGGTTTGATTTATCCCAGTGCTGGGCCCACTTTGGAATATCAGTGGCCTCAAAGCCACGAGACCTAAGCAAGAAGTCCTATCAGCCAGCTCTGATTTCCTGAGCACACGTACCATATGGCTCTTATTCATTTCTGCAAATCAAGTATTTATCAAACTCTCCCTTTCCCACTCCATGCCAGGCCCTTAGGCTATGGTCAAAGCCCCTGTCTCATGGGCTTTTATGTTATCCAAGGGAGATACTGCCTATGTATGGATGTGAGAGTTGGACTGTGAAGAAAGCCGAGTGCTGAAGAATTGATGCTTTTGAACTGTGGTGTTGGAGAAGACTCTTGAGAGTCCCTTGGACTGCAAGGAGATCCAACCAGTCCATTCTGAAGGAGATCAGCCCTGGGATTTCTTTGGAAGGAATGATGCTAAAGCTGAAACTCCAGTACTTTGGCCACCTCATGTGAAGAGTTGACTCATTGGAAAAGACCCTGATACTGGGAGGGGTTGGGGGCAGGAGGAGAAGGGGACGACAGAGGATGAGATGGCTGGATGGCATCACTGACTCGATGGACGTGAGTCTGAGTGAACTCCGGGAGTTGGTGATGGACAGGGAGGCCTGGTGTGCTGTGATTCATGGGGTTGCAAAGAGTCAGACACGACTGAGCAACTGAACTGAACTGAAGCACATGCGAGAAGTGATCAATAAATGTGTGCTGAATGCATGAAGTAATGAACCAAGAGCTGTCAGATGGGAATAAAAGTGATGCTGAAGACCCAAAGAGGAGGATTGGTAGGAATCAACTGAGTGTCCAGGGAATGCCTCTCTCAGACCTGAGTGACAAGAGGGAGCCAGCCGCGCCAAGAAGTGGGCGCAGCCAGCACAGAGATCGCGGTGGAAAAAACTCCACAGCCAGTGTGGCCGGAGCACAGTGGGCCTGGGGGACGCTGTGAGCATACTGTGGGCGGGCTGCAGGGCCGCTGGGGAGGGGCTCAGCCTGGAGAGAAGTTCAAACAGGAGACAGACACGATCTGGTTCACAGTTGCTTTTTGTGTTTTGTTTTTTAAAATTAACGTTTCAACTCTGTGGCTTCACACGTGACACTAGTGGTAGAGAACCCACCTGTCAATGCAGGGGCTGGTTAAGAGACTCGGGTTCTATCCCGGGGTTGGGAAGATCCCCTGGAGGAAGGCATGGCAGCACACTCCAGTGTTCTTGCCCAGAGAATCCCATGGACAGAGGACCCTGGTGGGCTACAGTACGTAGGGTTGCAAAGAGTTGGACATGACTGAAGCAACTGAGCATGCGTGCACTCTGTGAAAAGCAGATTGCAGAGGAAGTGCAGGGGGGCAAGAGTGGAAATGAGGCTGGGTTAGGGCGTTAGGGCAGAATCCAGGAGTGAGCCAGTGCTGGCTAAACTGGGGCAGTGGCAGTGCACGGGAGAGAAGGAAAGTGAGAGAGGAGGGATTCTGAAGACAGAGGTGGCGGGATTTGTGAAGGATGGGATGTCAGAGATGAAGCAAGGAGGGGCCTGGAGAGTGGTTCCTAGGTTTGAGGCCTGAGCAGCTGGGAACTCAGGTCTAGGGCTAGAGAGAGATTGGATGAGCTCAAGGAGGCGGCTACCACTGGGGCATGGAGGAGAAGATAGATGGGGCTCTCCAAGCCAGGGAGACCCCACGGGACAGGGGTCTGTCTAGAGGACAGGGAAGCCTGGCATGCTGCAGTCCATGGGGTCTCAAAGAGTCGGACACGACTGAGCGACTGAACAATAGCAACAACAGCTGGGACGAGGGTGAGACCTTTTCTCAGATCAGAGTGGTCCCAAGAGGAGCTGGACTTAGACAGGAGAGACCTGAAGGTATGGAATTCCCGGAGTATGGGTGAGTCACTCTTTAATTACAGTCATGAGCTACACACACATACTCTGCTTGCTGTGTACATGTTCTATTGTGATTCACACACACACACACACACACACACACACACACACACTGCTTGCTCTGTACACGTTCCTATCGTGATTCGCTCTTTCCTACTGAATTGATCCAGAGAGTCTGACCCATCTGCAGCAGCAAAATGAAAACTGAAGAACTTGGCCGGAAGGAAGTCACAGCCGATGGGTCAGGAGGCCTGGTCTGCAGGGCGGTGGTCTGGAGGGGACCCGCCTGGGAGCCGGACTCTCACTTTAGGCATCTGGGGGTGCAGGGTCGTTAAGCGGGTATCCCAGGAAGGTGGATGGGTGGTGGCATTCGTATATTTCAGATTTTCATCTTTCATGCGGGAGGTGCCTCTCCCCTCTGTGTCTGATGGAATTCCCCCTTGGATGCTGTGGAGGACATCATGATGGGCAAGGCTATCCCAGGCTTTCCTGAGCCATGGCTCATGGGGGAGGTGAGGTGGGGGAGGAGAGGACATTCCCTGATGACTCATCACCGGTCCCTCCCCTCGTCTCCATTCTCAGGAGTTCTGCTGATGTCTGCACCCTCGTCTGCCTTCACTTTGCCACAACATCTATCACCCCCGTCCTGAAACATCTCTCTTCACGCAGCTTATTCCCTTCCCCACCCCTACCCCCACCGCATTCTGACAGCTGGCTCCTCCCTGACCACTTTTGTCCCTCTCACCCACGGGCTGTAAGTGTCTGGCGGGGCTCTGGCCCAGCTCTCACCTTTCCTGATCCAAGTCCTGTCCCATGGGGTCTTCCCAGCTTGGAAAGCCCCATCTTGCTCCTGTGGAGGCTGCCTCCTCACACTCATCCCAGCCCCTCTCTCTAGCCCTACACCCGCGTTCCCACGAGCCCTCTTCTCGCGTGTTTGTTTGACAGCTCACCACTGGCATGTCTGAAATCAAAGTCTGGTTCCAGAAAGTGCTGGTTAGTTCCAGGCTTTCTGAGTGGACCTATTTGGACTTTGAGGCAATATGGTAGACTGGGCAGATGAGCAGTAAGCCCTTTCTTCCCTCCCAATCACCTGCTGCAAACACACATACAAATAAACCAAATTATAAACCAAGAAGCAATGCTGAGCCAGAAGCCAGGAAAGGGAAGTCACCGTGTGCTAGAAACAGAGAATGCTCTCAGAGTCAGCGCAGGGGGCAGAGCGCAGAGAGCTTGCTAGATGGAGACCTTGCCAACTGTCAGGGGGCAAGGGTTCTAATGCCCGCTTATGGCGGGCTGGAACTCAGCTACTCACAGGAATCAGAGAGCCAGCAAGTGTCCCCCACTGGAAAATCTCGGGCCAGCCTGGGGGAGCCCCAAGGGAACACAGGTAGAAAAAGTCCCTATGAGAAAATGTCACCTTAGCCTGTACTTCAGGTAGGTAGCTCTTGGCTCTCAGCCCACATGACCAAGAAATGAGGGGTAGTGTCCTGTGGAGGTTAGGAGTGTAGACTCTTGAATCAGACTCCCAGGCTCAGCCAGCCTTGGACCTGCCTCTTATGGTGAGGGTTAAATGAGTAAATATATGAAAAAAATGTTTCGAACTATGCCTGGCACACAGTAAGGGCTAGATAAGTATTAGCTGCTGCTTTTATTATTATTTTCAACTTTTCTTGACTGTTTTCAAATAGACTGGCAGAGACCACCATCCCTGTAAGCCAGGTCCTCTGATTTATAACCTGATAACATCATCATCTTCTAGTGGTTCCCTTGCTTCTCGTCTCACTCCCTTTCTCACGCTGTTCATTCATGGAGTGATCGTCCTACGACACAGCTCTGGTGTTTTCACTTGCCTGATTAAAGACAGTTTTTAGCAACCCCCCATCCTTTGGGTGGGGGGTGGTCTCTACCCACCACTGCTCCAGAGCAGGATGCTCCGATGTAACCGTGTTTTTTTTTTTTTTCTTAAGAAAGTATTCCAGCACTTTTATTGTATAATTAGTGAACAAGTTAACATGAAATTGCATGAGACTTTTTCTTTTTTTCTCCCCCTCTCCCCACCACCTCTATCCCCTTTGGTAACCATGAATTTGTTTTCTGTGTCTGTGAGTCTCTTTCTGTTTTGGAAATAAATTCATTTGTATCAACTTTTTAGGTGCCAAATATGAGGGATATCATAGGATAATTGTCTTTCTCTGGCTGACTTGCTTCACTTACTGTGATAATCTCTAGGTTCATCCATGTTGCTGGAGATGGCATTATTTCATTCTTTTTATGGCGGAGTAGTATCCCAGTGTACATATGTACCACATATTCTCTGTCCATTCATCTGTCGATGGATTCTTAGGTTGCTTCCACGTCTCCGCAATTGTAGATAGTGCTGCTATGAACATGGGGGTGCATGTATCTTTTCAAATTAGAGTTTTTTTCTGGGTGTATGCCCAGGACTGGGATTGATGGATCATATGACAACTCTAATTTTATTTTTTTAAGGAGTGTCCCTGTACTATTCTCCATAGTGGCTGTACCAATTTGCATTCCCACCGACAGTGTAGGAGGGTTTCCTTCTTGCCACACCCTCTCCAGCAAATTTATTATTTCTCTACAAATTAGTTATTGGTAGACTTTTTGGTGATGACCATCCTGACTGGTTTGAGGTGATATCTCGTTGTAGTTTGGTTTGCATTTCTCCGATAATTAGTGCCGTTGAGCATCTTTTCATGTGCTTGTTGGCCATTGGTATGTCCTCTTTGGAGAAATGTCTATTTAGGTTTTCTGTCCATTTTTTGATTGGGTTGTTCATTTTTTTTTTTTTTTTGGTATTAAGCTGTATGAGCTGTTTTTGTATTTTGGAAATTAATCCCTTGTTGGTCATATTGTTTGCAAACATTTTCTCTGAGTTCATAGATTGTCTTTTTATTTTGTTTATGGTTTCCTGTGCTGTGCAGAAGCTTCAAGTTCAATTAAGTCCCATTTGTTTATTTTTGTTTTCATTACTCTAGGAGATGAATCTAAAAATATATTGCTATGATTTATGTCAACGTGTGTTCTGCCTAGGTTTTCCTCTAGGAGTTTTATAGTATCTGGTCTTACATTTAGGTCTTTAATCCATTTTGAATTTATTTTTGTATATGGTGTTAGAGAATGTTCTAATTTCATTTTCTTACATGTAGCTGTCCAGCTTTCCCAGTACTACTTATTGAAGAGACTGTCTTTTCTCTTTTGTGTAGTCTTGCCTCATTTGTTGTAGATTGATTGATTGGCCATAAGTGTGTGGATTTATTTCTGGGCTTTCTATCCTTTTCCATTGACATATATGTCTGTTTTGTGCCCGTACCACACTGTTTTCATTACTGTAGCCTTGTAGTGTAGTCAATAGTCAGGGAGCATAATTCCTCCAGCTTTGGTCTTCTTTCTCAAAATTGTTTTGCCTATTTAGGGTCTTCTTTGCTTCCATACAAATTAAAAAAATTTTTGCTCTGATTCTGTGACAAATACCACTGGCAATTTGATAGATATTGCATTGAATCTTTAGATTTCCTTGGGTAGTATGGTCATTTTAAGTATTGATTCTTCCAATCCAAGAACACGGTATGCCTTTCCATCTATTTGTATTATCTTCAATTTCTTTAATCAGTGTCTTACAGTTTTCAGACCACAGGTGTTTTGCCTCCTCAGATGTGTTTATTCCTGGGTATTTTATTCCTTTTGATGTATGTTGTAACGATTTTGATGTTGCTCTTTTTAATCCATCATTTTAATTTTCATTGCACTACTTCTTCAATGAATATTCAGGACTGATTTCCTTTAGGATGGATTGGTTGGATCTCCTTGCAGTCCAAGGGACTCTCAAGAGTCTTCTCCAGCACCACAGTTCAAAAGCATCAATTCTTTGGTGCTCAGCTTTCTTTATAGTCCAGTTCTCACATCCATACATGACTACAGCCTTGACTAGACAGACCTTTGTTGGCAAAGTAATGTCTCTGCTTTTTAATATGCTGTCTAGGTTGGTCATAACTTTCCTTCCAAGGAATAAGCATCTTTTAATTTCATGACTGCAGTCACCATCTGCAGTGATTTTGGAGCCCAAAAAAATAAAGTCTGTCACTGTTTCCACTGTTTCCCCTTCTATTTGCCATGAAGTGATGGGACCAGATGCCATGACCTTAGTTTTCTGAATGTTGAGCTTTAAGCCAACTTTTTCACTCTCCTCTTTCACTTTCATCAAGAGGCTCTTTAGTTCTTCTTCACTTTCTACCATAAGGGTGATGTCATCTGCATATTCATTGGAAGGACGGATGCTGAAGCTGAAACTCCAATACTTCGGCCACCTGATGCGAAGAACTGACTCATTTGAAAAGACCCTGATGTTGGGAAAGATTGAAGGCAGGAGGAGAAGGGGACAACAGAGGATGAGATGTTTGGATGGCATCACCAACTTAATGGACATGAGTTTGAGTAAACTCTGGGAGTTGGTGATGGACAGGGAGGCCTGGCACGCTGCAGTCCATGGGGTTGCAAAGAATTAGACACTACTGAGCAACTGAACTGAACAATACTTCTCAGGTGGTGCCAGTGGTAAAGAATCTGCCTGCCAGTGCAGGAGATATAACAGATCCCTGGCTTGGATAGTTCCCCTGGAGGAGGAACTGGCAACCCACTCCAGTATTCCAGCCTGGAAAATCCCATGGACACAGGAGCCTAGTAGACTCCAGTCCATGGGGTGGCAAAGAGTCAGACATGACAGAGCATGCACACTACTACACTACTTCTAGTTTTATAATAATGAATATTTTCAGTTAAGTTTTAGCTGTCATTTGGATTTTTAACTCTAGGTTTCAGTGATCCCTTCGAGTTAGGGAAGATACTGAGCTTAGGTGATAAAGGGATTTTGGTGTGTTCCAGTGGGTGTTTCTCAGGACAACTTGCATTTGGGAATGAGGCATTTGAGGAGAACCTTTGGGTAGGGAGATTCTTGCAGGGTGCAGAGGACATAATAGAAGCATTTTGGCAATGGCAGCAAATACCAAAAGTTTTCATACCTACTTCACACCTACTTCCTTGCCCTGAAAAACAAATCATAAACCTTTCAGTTGTGGCCAGTGGAGCATCTATTGCCACCAGCAACATAGCAACCCAGAGCCCCAGGTCACGTGCGGAAGAGACGCAAGAGCTGGCTAGAGGAATTTCCTGCTCAAACACAGCCACAATCAACTCATTCTTTCCCCTTTGATTAGTATTCAACTGTTCATGCTTAGCCGCTTGTGATTTGCACCCTGTTGGCAAGTTGAGTTGAAAGATCTGGAAAAGGAGAATAAGCTGTCAAATTGGCCATCACATGTCCACAGTATCCAAAATGACCTAGTCAAAAGCATACTTTGCCAAATGGCGAGTTTCCATCTCTCTCTCACCTTCCCAGTCTTGTCCAAGGCAACACCTGCCTACAGTTCTGCCAAACTGCTGCTCCCTTGAGCATCGCTGTGTGTTCCCATTGCCAGCCCACTGCTCATACTTTCTTTGGCCTCTGGGGCCTCTCCAGCCTCATCTCTGCTAGTTGAAGCCCAGCAAGACTAGTTTCCAGGATCACCTTTTCCTGGTTCCTCCTTCCCATAATGGAGTTTGTTCTCTCCTTCCAGAGCCCTCTCATAGTGCTTCTGACTCTCCCATGCCTTAGCCAGCCCTTTCCATGGCTCAGCCATGCAGACCAGCTCTGGACCCAGGATGGACCCTTGGCAAACTTCCATTCAAGGACCAAGGTCATCCTCCTGGCTCTACTCTTGGGCTTTTTGGGAATGTCTCTTGGGGTTGCCATGAGCATAATTTATTTAAAACTTAGCAAAATTACTGGAAACGTGATTAAAGTTGATCTACAAGATTATACATTGTGTATTTATGTTTGCATGTATTTATGTATATGTGCATATAAACTGTCAAAGAATTGTTTTTTTAAAAGATAAAATAATGACTTATACAAGTATAAAATGATTATTTGTCAAATATTTTATTTTAACTTATTAATTAGTGAGAGATTCAGTAAGATATTCAGTTCAGTTCAGTGACTCAGTCGTGTCCGACTCTTTGCGACCCCATGGACTGCAGCATTCCAGGCCTCCCTGTCCATTACCAACTCCTGGAGTTTACTCAAACTCATGTCCATTGAGTCAGTGATACCATCCAACCATCTCATCCTCTGTTGTCCCCTTCTCCTCCCACCTTCAACCTTTCCCAGCATCAGGGTCTTTTCAAATGAATCAGTTCTTTGCATCAGGTGGCCAAAGTATTGGAGTTTCAGCATCAGTCCTCCCAATGAATGCTCAGGCCTGATTTCCTTTAGGATGGACTGGTTGGATCTCCTTGCAGTCCAAGGAATTCTCAAGAGTCTTCTCCAACACCACAGTTCAAAAGCATCACTTCTTCAGCGCTCAGCTTTCCTTATAGTCCCAACTCTCACATCCATACATGACTACTGGAAAAACCATAGCTTTGACTAGATGGATCTTTGTTGGCAAAGTAACGTCTCTGCTTTTTACTATGCTGTCTGGTTGGTCATAACTTTTCTTCCAAGGAGTGAAGTGAAAGTGAAAGTCGCTCAGTCGTGTCTGACTTTTTGTGACCCCCATGGACCATACAGTCTATGGAACTCTCTAGACCAGAATACTGGAGTAGATAGCCTTTCCCTTCTCCAGGGGATCTTCCCAACCCAGGGATCAAACCCAGGTCTTCCTCATTGCAGGCGGATTCTTTACCAGCTGAGCCACAAAGCAAGCATCTTTTAATTTCATGACTGCAGTCACCATCCACAGTGATTTTGGATCCCCCCAAAATAAAGTCTGTCACTGTTTCCACTGTTTCCCCATCTATTTGCTGTGAAGTTATGGGACCAGATGCCATGATCTTAGTTTTCTGAATGCTGAGTTTTAAGCCAACTTTATTTCAAGAGAACTGAGAATACTTTACTTTATGGTCAGTTGAAGAATGCTGAAATCATCTTTAAAATGGATAGAAAATTAGTATTCCCAGAATGATGATCAGTGGGATACTATGGGACATCAGTTGCCTTTATATGGACTGGAATTGTTTGCATTACTACATTTTCTACAGGTTAACATCTATTTGTACAGAATTTAAAATAGCCTTAGTCAAAGACAGATATGGATAGCTTGCTAGAACACTTATTAAATTTCAGAGTCACAGTTTTCCCTCACATTACTTATAATAGTCTCCATTGCATCTACTATTTTACATTAGTTATATGGCTTTATAGTTTGTTTTTCAGAAGCCAGTAGTTCATATCTGAAGAATTTAAGAATTACTCTTTTGAAGTGCCCTTGTTTCATTCCTTTCTCATTGCATCTTCAGTCTGTTGAATCCATTGATCCATAGATTATCCACAGCACTAAAAATTCTTTCCATACCAACAGTAGACACTGGAATTGAAGTAGGATTTTGAGCCAGTTTTAACATATTTGGAGCAACACGTTCTTTGTTGAAAAACATTTCCACGTATCAAGAACTGTTTCTCTCAAGACAAGGGAACAAGCTACCAATGTCCTCATAAAGAGGATTTGGAGGACTTTTTTTTTATTCCATGGAGCCTACTTACCAGAAGAGGGGAATTTTTCATCATTAGTCAAATATAAGTGCCACATACAGGCTCTCTAGCAGCATGATAAGGGGCATTTCCAAAAGCAACGCACTTCTTCAGGTATCTGACCAAGATTCGTGATCATCCTGGCTTTTAACCCGTGGTTGAGATGTGCCATTTATCCCTTGCAGCAGATGTTTGTCACCATGTAAATTATTTAAAATCAAAAGGCTGGGATTTATTTTTACCTTGTAATTTTAATTCACTTTCTATATGTAGCTATGCCCATTTCTCAATCTTAATGTATATTTTTTCATTTTGCCTTACTTCATAGAGGTTTTGCCTGTTTTATTGCTATTAATAAAATTTAGCTCTTGGGTTTAGTTATCATGTCTATAGTTTTAGTGTTTAGTTTTATATTGTATGTTTTAAACATGGTTTCTGATTTTATCTATATTAATCAATTTCTCCTACTTCACCCCTCCCTCGAATTTCCATAGCTTTTTGAGTTGAGTGTTAAGCTTATTTATATTCATATTGTTTAGTTATATGAATTAAAAACCATGCATTTTTTCCCTCTCAGTACACTTTTGACCTCATCACATAGTTTAACATATCATGATCTGTATGTGCTTTATGTTTCTGGTTTATAAATAGTTCATTACCCTCGCTTTTATTTCTTCTTTTACTCAAGAATTATTGGAATATTCAAAAATTTCCAAAGAATTGAATTTTTAAGTTGTCATTAGTTTTCTTATTCTTTTTTTTATTCAACAGATTTTTAGGCAGTGTTTTCTCTGTGTCAGGAACCATAATAGATGCAGGGTATTATGGAATGAATATAACCAGCATGGTCACAGCCTTCATGGGAGTCATCCTTTGCTGAGTGAAGCACAGATGTCATCGTTTAAGTAGTCACAATTATAATAAATGTTATGGAAGGAAAAAATCTCAGGGTGGCCCAGCACTTCTAAAATTTACTAGAAGTACAGTTGCCTGTTGTATTTAGTGAGTATTTCCTATATGTTGTTTAATCTTGTTTCTCCTTTCCTGAATGTGAATGCTTTTAGTGTCTGTTTGACTCAGGTAAGCAGATAAGTTGTTTTCTTGCATGTAGTTCTGATGGTTTCTTCCTGAGGCTTCCTGTAAACTCTAAAATCTAAAGGACCCTCAATGCATATGAGGTTTTCAGTTTATGGCACTACTTGTAATAAAAGTTTAGAACAAGTAAATGCTGTTCTTTTTGAATAGACAAACCCTATATTAAAAAATTAAATCTTAAAATAATTTTTCAGCATAATACGTGTGCATGAATTTTAAAAATCACTAAATACTGAAAGGCTGAGTGAAGCAGCTAACACTCCTTGCTCCATCTCTGCATAACCCAGTCACTCCCTAGAGGCAAACACTCAGTTATTTAGCAGTTTCTTCTTATGGTTTCTGCCATGTTTCCATCGATGTGTTTTTGCTGCAATTTCTCGATCCACTCACTTTGGACAGTATATGGTGACTTCTTTGTAAGATGGATGTTGGTTTAGTTTTCCTAAACCGTCTTCCCTCATTCTTCAAAAACACTCATGTTACCATAATTACATCACTTTAGTTAAATGAGTGTTCTTGTTTTAATTATTAGGAATGTGTAAGTATGGTTTTCCATAAATGGCTCCTCCATACTTAAGTGGTTAAGTGTGAATAACATGTTCTTTCTGGAATATCCCTTTGTTTCCCTGGCATTTCTAATCCCCTTTTAAGGAAAAATTCTTACTCTAGCTACTGCTTATCTACCAGATATTTTATATGTATACGTAAAATACACATATAAACATATGTAATATTATATAATATCTTACCAGGCCTTATGTATATTATACATAAAATCTTTAAATTATTTTATTTAATTTTATTTTTATTATACATAATAAATTATGTCCATTCCCTTCCTCCACCCCACCAACGTGCTATCCCATTGGGTTTTCTGTCGAGTCTTCTCTCTCTCTGGAGGCCTCTTCTGGGGTAGAAGGATGTAGACTAGCCTTTCTTTAGCCTTGCTGCTCATCTGTCCTCTCCCTTTACTACTGCTAGTTTGGATCCACTGTTTCCTACATCCCGTATCCTCCTGTCCTTGGTTTATTCTTTCGTTTTGCTAGGGGAAGTTCTCAAATAGTATGCATATTACTTGGGAGATAGATGTTCTTTTTCATGTCTTCTAACATCCTGTGCATTCCCGCTGAGAAATCTGATGCCATCCTGAATCTCATTTGTGGCCACAGAATGGAGCAGATGAGTGAAGTTAACTAGACCTGGCCATTCCGAATGTGTGTGTGTAGGTGGGGTGGAGGGTGCGTAGGAAGTATGTGTGCAGACAGACACAAGGTTAACAGAGGCAGGTGTGGTCTGGAGAAGCCTGGTTTTAAATTTGGGAAGTGTGCAAATGTGGCTGCCTTTGGTCGGCCCACTCCACTAAAGAACTCCAGTTGTTGGTTGGAGGTCAGTCTGCAGGGTGATCTTTAGGGACATCCTCCAGGACTGTGATCATGTTGGCCTCGTGTCCATGTCAGGACACAGATGACCCCCTGATCAGCTCTGTGGTGCCATGCATCGAGGTACTTGACAGTCTAGGCAGATAGGCCAGACGTGCCAGGGTACATGGGCAGCCCCTCAGCTGGGTCCAGAGACCCAGTGGAGGCAGACTTAGGCTCCAGTTTGGCTCAGCGGCAGTGTGTATGAGGACGACATAGGGATTTGTTGAACTGCTGGATGAACATGGGTGACTGCCACAGGATTCAGTGGGCTTCTAGGTTGTATTAATAAAGAGATGACCTCCCAGCCAAGAGGGTGAGGGGCCTGCTCAGCTTTACAATGGGGCCATTCACAACTAGAGGATCTGGTTCTGTTCTGGGTATATGTTGTTTATTTAGTGACTTTCTTATCCTTAAACATTCATTTCAAATGCTTCTCTCTTTATATCTTCCCTTGATGCTTCCCTTGCCCATAATTTACCTACTGTTGGTCTGAGTTCTTATCTCTACTTACTTACTTACCATGTTGCTGTAATATACATGTCTCTCCTCTACTGAATCAAGTTCCCCAAGGGTGCTCTGACAAGTCACTTAATACTTGTGATTATGAACCTGAAATAGCGGCAGTCATCCTGGCTCCATCTTCGTCCCTGGGCTTTGTAAAGATCAGATGAGTTGTATGTTTTGGTGCTTTACAGACAGCAAATGGGAGATGATGGCGTTATTTCCTGTCCGTTTGCTAATATGATGAATAACAGCCTTAAATTAACAAGCTGGTTAAGCAGCCGTTGTTCCTCGCATCTGTGTAGCATCCCCTGATGTGTCCTGAATTTCTCAATGAAAAAAAAAAAAAAACCTCACTGTTTATTCTCCAACTTCTTCATTACTGGGGACGTCCTTTCTGCTTTTTCTTTTGCCTCTCCTCTCTGAAGTCCTTAAGCTGTCACTGCTCAGCTGGGCTGTTGCACAGCTGCATCCTCTGTGACTCCAGAGGCTGAGGATCAAGGAATTAGCCAAGGCAGCCTGAGTTCCCCGATGCACCAGACATGGCCTCAGCCTGGGATTTGCAGACTTGGGTCCCAGGAACCCAAAAGGCCGCTTCAGTTCGAAAGGCTGGCTTCCCCTGATGCTGGGGAGTACTGCTCTCCTTCTCTCTGCTGTATGATGAAACTGTTGGCCACTGGCCTACGTTAGTCTAATGGATGTGGCAGGGTGGCTGGTCCTGGTCCTTGCACAGACCATGGGGTCTCAAAACCACACTTCACCAAGGATGCTCCTGGCCTAGGGTCCCTCTCCACTTATGCTCCTGGGCTCAGCCATGGATCTCAGATCCCAGAGGCACTGGCCCTGGAAGCTAAACTTGGGGGTTTCCAACGTCAGCCACGTGCTGTGCCAGAGCCAACCCTCTCCACTGACCCTTTCCCATATCCTCTTTTCAAGCCTGCTCTCGGCCTAGATTCCTTTCCTCAAAGCCATTTTATTCAAGGAGCCTCATTGCCATTTTCTGGCACTGGGCCTTGATGTAGAACTTGCGGGATGACCACAGCATCAGGTCTGGAGAACCAGGATTCAGTTTCTATTCCTTTCTTCCAGGAAGCCTCCTTATGAACACAGAGCCATCCTTTAACTGGTAACCAGCTTTACATACCAGAGATCTCAGTCATAAAAGATCTTACTTCTCTAATCTCTGGGCTGTGGGTATCTGCTTATCCTTTAGTTGCGTAACTAAATCACCCCTTAGATGACAGCATGTAGAAAAAAGGTGTAGCTTATTTTGACTAAAACACTGTAGCCAGTGTAAATAAGACACAGCCATGGACCACAGGGGATCTGGAGGAGATAGCCCTGATTGGAGAGATGGCCTGGCTAGGTGCACAGAATGTGCAGGCAAAGTGGGTGACATTTTGAGGGGGCCTTCAGTAATGGCAGAGATGTTGAGGAGGAGTAAGAAGTTGTGGACCCAGGGAGAGAGACATAATGGGGCTGTGAAATTGCTCTGGGTGACCTTGAGGAATTTGCTTTACTCTCTGAGCTCCTCGTTGTTGCGGGGTCTGTGCACCATGGTGTTGGTCATATGCAGAGGATTCTAGTCTCGGACAGAACAATGGACTTGGTAGCTCTGGAGGGTTCCTTCTAAGTGTAAGGTTTTATGAAAAATGACCAAGTTGAGCTGTGAAACGTTTCATCTCCACAAGACACAGCTTCTTACAATGCTTAGTTGCACCCAGGATTCCGCAGACCACAGACATACCATTTAGCACGTTTCCTTTTAGTTTTTGTTCACAGTTATCCTTTCTCTTTAGCTTCTTCTAGTTTTTTTGCCTTCTCTCTCATACTCTTTTTTTCTTCCACCAGCTTTTGAATCGAAAAGACAAGACCACCTTTGAGAAACTGGACTACCTGATGTCCAAAGAAGATAATTACAAGCGGACTCGGGAATATATCCGAAGCCTGAAGATGGTTCCCAGTATTCCCTATCTAGGTAGGAGTCTGAATAGGATTATTGTTTTTTTAAGAAACCTACTCAGTGCTAGATGAGATGTTTTTACAGTTTCTAGTTGAGAAAGTTCCACAAAGCAGCATGGGTCATGGATAAAAAGGTGATTGGTTGGCTCTTCAGGTTAGAACAGGCTGTTGGGACTCCCTGAGAATGGGGACTTCCTGAGGAGGGTCCTGGAACAAGGGATATTCTGCTGCTGATACAGATGCCCAGTGAATCCCAAGCCTCCGCAGCCTGTAGCTCAGAAGGATCACGAGACTCTTACTGGTCTATCCCCATCCTTCTGAACTGGGGGAGTGTGTCAGTTGCTCAGTCGCATCCGACTCTGCGACCCCATGGATGGGGGCCCCCAGGCTCCTCCATCCATGGGATTTTCCAGGCAAGAATAGTGGAGTGGGTTGCTATTCCCTTTTGCAGGGGATCTTCCTGACCCAGGGGTCGAACCTGGGTCTCCCACATTGTCAGCAGACTCTTTACTGTTCTGAGCCTCTAGGGAAGACTGAACTGGGGGAACTCAGGCCCAAACCCCTGTATTCTGGTTCTCTGGGCATTAATAATATATTATGTAAGATTTGTCTCAATGAAATTATTATAATGATTATTGATTTTACTGATTCAAAAATACTATGTGTTTATTGAAAGGAATTAGGAATAGATAAGAAGATTAGTATCATTTGTTATCTCATCCAGAGATAAACATTATTTGCTTCAAATCTTTTCATTCATTTGGGTGCATATAAAATCTGTATGTTTACTCTATTGTGAACATTTAATGTTATTACCTGCATTTCTATACTGTGACTCAGTCCCACTTGGATTTGTCCAACTGAAATCTGCTCTCTAATAATGACATATAAATTGTCTCTACATTTTTGCTATTAAAATTCTGCAGTGGCCATCCCTGTTGGATAAATTTCCTACGTGTAATTATGATTATTATCTTCTAAGAGATTCCTGAAAGTGTGATTATTGGGTCAAAACTTGATGTGAAATTTTATGCCTTTTCATATATATTTTCAAAACGCTCTCCATAGAGGTTGTAACAATTTATGTTCACATTAGAGGGCAAAGAAATTGCCTATTTTCCGCATGTGCACAAATGCTTTGTGTCTTCATGTGCTTTTTTTCCTTTATCATTCCTTTTTTTCCCTTTGCCAGTTTGACAGGTGAAAAATACTTCTTATAGTTTGGTTTTCACAGTTATGCTAATTTTATGATATAAAATAATACTAAGAACAAGGGAAATTAAGATTTTATGGATATGACCCCTAATATTTTCAGAAATCTAGTGCAAGTTTTTTGAGATAACATTTTTGACAACTTTTAAATGTCCTCTATGAGCATTGTGTATTCAGTTTTTAAATTCCTTTAAAACTAATTTGGAAAATTAAACTTTAGTAGAAAATTGTTCATTTGATCCAAGTTTTAAAAATGATTAGCATAAAGTTTTTCCTCAGTTTGTTTTGACTGAAAAGTTTTGTGTAACCGCTTGTACATTTTAACCTCCCGTGTATATGGGGTTATATTTGCTTTGCATTCCTAATAGCGTGCATTTTCATTTTCTCTTTCTTTTTTTTAATTTGCTTTGCCAGAGGTATGTCTGTTGGTCTTTCCTAAGGATTAGACTCTGTGTCTGTGTATCAGTCCACTGTCTTCCTGCTTTCTAATCTGCTGTATTCCATCAGTCTAGGATGTGCCTTTTCCCTCCGCATTTTTAAACCTCTCAAATTGGGATGCATCTTTCAACTGGTGGTAACAAAGCACTGTGGCGCTGGTTAATTGGCAGCAGTGTTCCTTACGATACATAAAATAATGGTGCATCCTAAATTTGTAATAGATGACATCCTAAATTTGTAATAGATGACATCCTAAATTTGATGAAATATGGAATTTATTCTTTTGTCTCTTACGATTCATCTCTTCTGCTTTCCTTAAAGTTGTTTTGTTATTGTAAACAAATTATTGGCTTATTTGTGTATACATTATTCTTTCCACTTTCATTGGAAAATAGTTACTGGTATACATTTCCCTCTAATTGACGCTTTTGTTGTATCCTACGTGTTTAAATGTATAGTATGCTCACAATAGTCTTAAAAGTGTTCAATAATTATAGTTTCAATTTTTCTTTTATGCAAGTGTTATTTAAGGTAGTGATGTTTTAAATTTCCAAGGGCTTGAGGTTTTTGTTTTTGGTTTTTTTCAAATGGCTTTATTGAGTTGTAATTCATGTGTCACCCATTTAAAGTGTACAACCAATGGTTTTAGAACATTCACAAAGCTCTGCAACCATCTGCAAAATCAATTTTAGAACATCTTTATCACCCCAAAGAGAAACCCCGAACCTGTTTCTAGTCACTCCTTTTCCTCTAGCCACCTCCCTTCCACCCCCTCACCTTCAGCCCTGGACAACTGCTAATGTACTTTCTGGCCTCGTAGATTTGCTTATTTGGGACATTTCATATGAATTGAATTGTACAATGTGGTCTTTTATGACTGGCTTCTTTCCCTGAGTGTTATGTTTTCAAGGTTCATCCATGTTAGAGCATAATCAGTGTTTCATTCCTTCTTATTGCCAAATAGTATTCCACTGAATGGATGCTCCACGTTTTATTCTTTAAAACTTTATTGATTTTATTTCTGGCTGTGCTGGGTCTTTGTTGCCATGTGGGTTTTTCTCTAGCTGCAGAGAACGGGGCTACTCTCTGGTTGCAGTACACGGGCTTCTCACTGCAGCCGCTTTTCTTGTCTCAGAGCATGGACTCTGGAGCACCTGCTCAGTAGTTGTGGCCATGCGCTTAGGTGCTCCGCAGCACGTGGGATCTTCCCGGACCAGGGATCGAACCCGTGTCTCCTGCATTGGCAGGTGGATTCTTTACCACTGAGTCACCAGCGGAGCCCCACCACATTTTATTTATCTGTTCATCATTTGAGGGACGTATGAGTTGTTTCACTTTTGCGTTACTGTGGATAACACCACTATGAAGGGCTTTGCTTTTTAAGAACAGTCTTCTAATTTTTTCAATGTTGGTTTTAGTATATGACCCATATGCTTTTGAGGTTTTTAAAAATATGTTGATATTTATCTTGTGGTTTAATATAAGATCAATTTGTGTAAATGTTTCATGGGTGCTGGAGAAGATGTAATCTCACAAGTTACTCTTATAATTACATTATAACATTCAGATTTTCATTTTTGACAACCTGGTCGATCAGGAACAGAAATATATGTTAGAGTCACTTTACATTTTTAATAGTTTCTGCCTTACTTTATTTTGTATACAGTTGGCCCTCCATACCCCTGGGTTCTGCATTCATGGATTCAGCCAACCCTGAGCTGAAAATATTTGAAAAAAGAAATCCACAAAGTTCCAAAAAGCAAAGTTTGAATTTGCCATATGCTGGCAACTATTTACATAGCATTTACATCGTATTAAGTATTATAAGTAACCCAGAGATGATTTAAAGTATAGGGGAGGGTGTGCGTAGGTTGTATGCAAATTCTATGGCATTTTACATAAGGGACTTGAGCATCCCTGGATTTGAGTATCTGCAGAGGTCCTGGAGCCAATCCCATGTGGATATCAATGACTGAATAGATGTTTTTAACAGTTGCAGATTTGTTATGAAGGGTCCCATACAAAATGATCTTGATTCCATTTGTTATTTGCTTTTATTTCATCGATGTTGATTCTGTGAAATCTGATTTATTTTTCCTTTGCATTCATTTTATAAATCTTTGACTGTATTTTTCATTTTGATATTTTAAGTTGTCTTGTCTTAAGTGTGATCCTTGAAAATCATATTTGTGTGTGCTTGTCTGTGCTTAGTTGCTCAGTCGTGTCCGACACTTTGTGACCACGTGGACTGCAGCCCGCCAGGCTCTTCTGTCCGTGGGATTCTCCAGGCAAGAACACTGGAGTGGGTTGCCATGCCCTCCTCCAGAAATCATATTTAGCTGGGCCCAGTATGAGAGATCTTGCCTTTTAGTAGGGGAGTAAAAGTCTTTCCGTGTGTTTAGACTTAAGCAATGTTATTGAATTATCATTTTTTTCTTTTACACTTTCTTATCCTTTCTTTGTTCTCATCTTATAGCTTGCTGTAAACTTAGTATCCTTCCACCTAGGTGACCATGGGGGTGAATCACCATCTCAGATATGTAGATGGTTGGGCATGCCCAGCTGCCAAGCCCATTCCCGCCTTGCCTGAGGCTGATCGATCTGAAAATGGGTTGGTGGCATTAGGGTGGGGGCAACCCCTGGTTTAACTAGCACAGGTGCTCCAGGATTAAGGATGGCCTCTTCTCTCTCATAAAATGATCACTAGAATTGCTGTTGATCCCCTGCTTCCTCTGCGCCTGGCACTTGGCTAGGTGCTTTAATGCATCAACTCAGTGAACGCTCACCATGGCCCAGTGAGTAAGCAGGTGCTGAGAGGTTGCCTCGGGTCACATAACAGGAGCACGGCAGAGCCAGGCCTCGGCCCAGATGGCCTGGCTGTCAGCCCTCGGCTCTGACGCTGCCCTCTCCCGACTCCCCACCTCCACTGCTCAGGTCGTTATCCGCCCTTTCAATTGTCACCCGTATGTCCTCTGCTATTTATGACTTGTGGATGGTCTCCATCGGGCACTAGTATGGTGGGATTAATAATACACTTGCGATTAATAATACAGTGGGATTAATACACTTTATACAAGTAGGATAAATTATCTTGGCACTTTGCTGTGACACTGCTCGTGGACCACAAAGCAGTGCGGTCTTGGGCCTCTGAGGGATCGGTCACTGGACCTCAGCCAAGGGCAGACTGGACCAGTACCGCCTCCCCTTGCTAACCTATGTCCCTTCTCATCAGACTAAGCGTATGCTTCCAGACCCCTCCCCTTCAGATGAGCCCCCTGTTCAGACCGCTGGCCAGATGCCCCTCACGAGTGACCACGTCAGGCCGAAGGACAGGTCCGCTCTTCCAGCGGACACATAGCCTGTGCCCCAGTCCAACGCCACTGAGTTTCTG
The DNA here is from genome assembly GCF_032452875.1 of Bos javanicus. Classification (NCBI taxonomy): domain Eukaryota; kingdom Metazoa; phylum Chordata; class Mammalia; order Artiodactyla; family Bovidae; genus Bos; species Bos javanicus. The sequence continues at coordinate 97,559,396 of NC_083878.1, forward strand.
GACGGCCCCCTCTGCTTGTCCTTGGTCATCGCATCGCAGCTGCCTTCCTGGCAGGTCCTCCCTGAGAGGTTCCGTGTGGGCCTCTGTTCTCCTGGAAGACCCTCCTGCTGGCCCCCGAGTGAGTCCCGCTCCATGGCCTGCTCCTGCCCCTTCAGCCCCACGAGGCCCTCCCTCCCCTCTTAAGCCAGCTGGGCTGCGCTTCTCATCCTTGCACCAGAACGACTCCTGACACGTACACGTCAGATGGAAAGAACAGGAGGCGGATCCACCGTGCTTTCCGTCCTCAGGACGCTGTGTGAGGGTTTACGATGGGGTGTGGGGGTGCACGATTTCATTAAAAAGGATGAAACGAGACCCCATCCTGAGGGCAGCCGGGGCCTCGCTGCCCTCTGTGGCTGTGGAGAGACCCTGCCCAAATGGAGGTTGTGGTTGTAGTACTAGATTCCTCTTGAAAACCCAGCTTGTCCTAGGGATGGATTTGTTTATCAAAAGAGGAAAAGTTACATAATTCCTGGAAAGTACAATATAGGAAAAAATGTCTGAAACCATTTCTTTTTCCCCTGGCAACATCCTCACTGTAGGTCTTTCCCTGGGGGAGAGGGAGTTATTCTTTGGGAGGAACTTGAGGTCAGTCCTTGATATTTCCAGCTGCTGTGTTCGTTTAGTTCCTGCTTGAGACCTCGAATGCTGCTTCAGTGGTTATTCGCCTCTGATAGCAAGTATGGGTTTTCCTTTGGTAACGATTCTTTTAAACCGCTGTGGAAGGTTCAACACCGCCTGGTTTCCAGGGACCGACCGTTCCCACCCGTGTCGCTTACTCCATGTAAAGATCGCCTCATGTAGTGCTAGCCGTTGTTATTAACCGTGTGGGTGTGTGTTCCAGCTCCTTGCGATGCAAATTTTAGAGCCAGTTGGCTGCACTTTGGTGCACTGTTTCTCGTGAAACATAATTTAAAAAACACGGAGGGAAAAACTTACTGCATTTTAAAAATAAGACTCTCTTTGTCTCAAAAAGTTTATTCCCGTTTACTTCAGAGTGCAAAAACAGTGGTGGGAAATAGTCGAGTCAGTTATTTGTAGCTTAATTTTATCTGATAGCAACTCCTTGTAAATACCCAGTTTGGGTCAAAATAATAACAGAAGCAGGCTGTGAGCTGTGAAGAGTAGCTAACAGCATTTGTTCTAAGCAGCCTTTATTGACTTACAGGGTGTTTGGTTTTTAGTACCTATAATTCCCTCCAGGAAATAGCTAAATCAAATTAGGAATGTAATGGATTTTAAAAGGGTTAGAGCCTGATTCTAAAAGTAACTATAGGCAATGTGGAAAATGGTGATCTCTCTCAAGGAACAAAAACTAGGCATCCTGACAGTTCTGAATAGTAAAGAGAACATTTAGATTCTTGGTAAATTTACCCAAACTTCTAATATGTGAAGTACATTTCTAGAATCTAAGCTGTTCCTTCAAATAAGCAAACCCTTCCATTTTTTTAAAAAAAGTAAGGCTTTATTTTCAGATAGAGACTCTGAAGTTTAAAATAAAGGCAAGTTGTTTCCAGATTCAGAGTATAAAGTTAACAGACCTAAACTGAGGGATATCTAAAGGACTTTGGAAAAGAAGTAGTTATCGGCCAAAAAGAAGGATTTAATCCCGATGCCCCAAAGCCCCCAGAACAGGTGGCAAGAGAGGGGCTCCCGCTTTGGGCCTGAGGGCAGCACACACCAAGCCCTTTGCAGAGTGGGTGTCGGACTCTGGTTCTGCTCCCGTGGAGCTCATGGCCCAGCTCTGATCACCAGCAGCGCACTCTAGAAACCAAATGAGCTGAGCACCGTGGCGGGAAAGGCAGAGGAGCAAATAAAGGGGGCCTGTCCCAAGCTGGGGGCCGGAAGCCCTAAAAGATAAGTGAGCTGGGTGAGGAGGTGGGATGCGAGCATCCCAGACAAAGAAAACAGCTTGTGCAAGAGCCTCGAAGTAGGGGAAAATGACGTTTGTTGGAAAAACTGGCTGGAGAGTAGTGAATGCTGGGGGCACAGGGCAGGAGGGTCGTGAGAAGCAGCTGGAGTGAGAGGGAGGTGAGGTCTCTTAGGGCCTAGACACTGAGAGTGGGAGGCTCAGGGTCCAACCCCCACGAGCAGTGGAGGATCAGGAGGGTTTAAGAGTACGGGCGTGCCTGGCTTGGGCTTGCCTGGAACATGGGTCTCCTGGCCGACAGCAGATGCCCGGCTTAGAGAAAGTCAAGCTGTAAGGGGAAGGCCGGGCTGGTGACCATGCAGAAGCCTGTGGCACATCACTGTATTTCAGAAACTGTTGGAGGTGGGAGAGGGAAAGCCCTTTTGAAAGCAGCTCATTTTTGAGCAAAACCTTGGAAAGACCTAAAACAGACTTCGGTGAGCATGTCTGCCTGATGGAGATGCATCATCAGGATGAGGGAGATGGTGTCTCCCTGTACCTGGGCTTTGGGGATGAAGATGTGTGTGCATTCGAGCAGAGACAAAAGGGCACGGACATAACGCTCTCTTGATTGTTCCTCCACAAGGCAGGAGGGCTTGAGCTGAAGGATGCCAGCAGAGCTTCTGCTTCCTCCTTGGTGGGGGCCCCCGCCACACCAGGACCAAAGTTGGGTGGTTCCCAAGTCAGGGTGACCACAGTGTTATCCAGCTGTCCCCAGGCTTGTCAGCATTAAGGGCAATCCTTTCCTTTAATGCCCAATTGAAAAAATTCCATTCCACATGCAGGAAATCCAGTCTTTTTTCCCTTCAGTTTCCCCACCCCACGTGTTTGCAAGAATCCCCAAGGAATACTCATTTGTTCCACAGATCCATCCTGGTCGTTCCTGGAGCCTCAGCCTACTGCCTGGCCGCAAACCTCTGATCCCTCCCTCCAGTCATCTCCTGCTTTCCTACCCTGTCTCTCCAGCTGAACCCATGTGGAGCTAGGCTCCTCCTTCCTTAGCCGGGGGAGCACAGCTTGGGGCTGGCTAAGGGATGTCGAGGCCACAGAGAAAAGCCTGCGTTCTAGAAAGCCTGCTCCTGGAGCCCAGGGCCATGCTCCTTGCCTTCTCTACCCGATAGCCACAAGCTGCAGGCCCTGACCTGCTGCCCTCCCTCCTGAGCCCGGAGAGCCTTAGATCAGGTCTCTTCTTCCCCCAGATCAAGGCATCCACCCCCTCAGTGGCCCAGCAGGCAGGCGAAAGCTGTGTGCTTCTCAGTCAGCAGAGTCACACAAAGACACAACGCATCTGCACAGAAGGAATCCTTTCCCATTATTTTGTCTAGTCCTCAGCTGCATATGATCTCAGACCTCTCCCTTCCAGACAGGATTTTGCCTTTACTTTTGCAATCTCAGGATTTGTTACCTGAAAATCCACCATTTATCTGGGACTTCACAGTCCTGCTCAGTTTTTACAAAAAGCTATTGGATGCGGCTTCCTTGGTGGCTCAGTGATAAAAAAAAAAATCCACCTGCCAATGCAGGAGACACGGGGTCAGTCCCTGATCCAGGAAGATCCCACATGCGGAGGGGCAACTAAGCCCATGCACCATGATGACTGAAGCCTGCGCACCGAGAGCCTGTGCTCAACAATGAGAAGCCACCTCAATGAGAAGTCCACGCACCGCAACTGGAGAGTAGCCCTCCGCTCGCCACAACTAGAGAAAAGCCTGAGCACAGCAACGAAGACCCAGTGCAGCCGAAAATAAAGAAATTAATTAAAACTTTTTAAAAAGCCAGTGGATGTTTTTAAAACCCCCATTTTGCAAATGAAGGAATCCCTACAATTTCACTTATGACCTACCAAAGTCGTATGCCAGCTGGATACCAAGTTTAACTCAAGACTTCTTGTTCACCGCTGGGGTTCCACCCACCTTAACTTATGCATCCTCTGTTTATCATCTCTGTCTCCATGGAGAGAAACAATGTGGGAGGAAAACACGCTGGAGGGGAGGTTTGTTTCTTCCATGCTCTGTGGCCCAGAGCTGAGCACCTTGTCACACTGGTCCCTTCTGGGGCACAGGAAGGACTTGCAGTCAGGTTTTCTCTGGGTCAAGCAGTTTTGTGTGATCCCCAGAAGGCCGTGAGAGCATGAGGCCATTTTTGTGCCAGCAAAGGTGTGTTTTCCTAGCAGGAATCGGTTAGAGTCATCAGGATGACTGCTCTCCTTTGACCTTTAGTCTTTGAGTGTCTAATTAGAAGCTGACAGTAATAATAATGAAGACTAGAGCACACGTTTTCCACCATGTGGCAGGTGTTGCACCAAACATTTTACACACAATGTTTCATTTAATCTTCCCAACTCCTCTTCCTTTCAGGGAGGCACTTTTTTTTTTTTTTTTTTAACTTATTTACAGCTGCACAAGCTGAGAAAAACTCACTAAACTTTCACCACTTACTAGTGCCGCTTTCTAATGGTGAGACCAGTTCTCAAACCCCGGTCTGACCCCAGTGCCTGGTAACCTCAGAAGATACCGAATGTTCCCGCTAACAGCCCTTTACCCTCTGGGGAAACCAGAGAGTGGGTGGAAAAGAGGAATGTTGCCAGGACCCTCCTATGTGGTACGGGGGGCTCAAGATGGGAGATGGAGGGCCCTGCCAGGGTCAGCCAGCCCTGAAGAGGTGAAGGGTTAGGGATGCAGAAAAGGCTAGAGTTTCTCCAGCCTCAGGACTCACCTGGGGCCGTTGGGGTGTCTCTTTTGGAGGGAAAGTAGCCCTGAGAATCTGAGAGATTTCACGTGGTGGACAGCTTGTAAGACAGCGCCCCGTGATTCCTTCTGTAGCCCCTCCCCTGGAGCACGGCGGGACACACTGACTTGCTACCAGCAAGTTGAGTGTGACGGAAGTAACGGGACATCTCTCCAGGCTTCGGTTATTAAAGGACTGTTTCTCTGGGGGGTGTTGCTGTCTTCTTCCTCCCTCTTGGTGCACACATCCATGGGGAATCCAGCTGCTCAATATTTGGCAGTCCTGTGGAGAGGCCAGTGGCGAGGGTTTGAGGCCTGCCAGGAGGCACGTGAGTGAGTTCAGAAGCACATCCCGCCCAAGCGGAGCCTCCAGAGGAGACGCAGCCCCGGCCGACAGCTTTACTGCAGTCCCACGGGACACGGCCAGAGACACACCCAGCTGAGACACACCCAAACACCTGACCCACAGAACTGCAAGATGGCAAATACTCATTATTGTAGCTGCTAACTGGCATGGGGGGCGGTGATGCGTTGCACAGCGATGGATAACCAGTGCACGGCCCCACCTGTGTCACTGCCTCCCGTGTGTTGCTTTGTGGTTTCCTCATCTGTGCTGGACCAAAACGAGCTGCAAAACTCAACACACAAACGACTGTCAGGGTCTCAGTGTTGAAAAAAACAGACTTGAACTGCCTGAAGTGTACTCATTCATCCATTGCACACATATTTTGTATGGACCCGCCATGGGAATTCAAGAGATGCTGCAGAAACAGAGGGCAAAACAGTGTCCTCAAGGTGCCCACGGACTTGCCGCAGGAGACACAGCAGGCCCCGGGACTGCATTAGGAGCAGGTTACAGTCAGGGCCAGAGAGAGACAGAGAGGCAAGTTCTAACTGCAGGAATCAGGAAATGCTGAGCTACCCCACAGGGCGGCCTACATGATGGTGGAGCGAGCCAGCAATTCCTGTATGTATTTTGGGTTTGCTGTATCAACGGAAGTCCAGAGCTGAGACCTGTTCCTTTGTGGAGGTAGGGCCGACCCAGAAAAAGGACGTGATTGCTGTTGACAATCTCCCAAACAGAGCAGATGCCTCAGGCTGAACTCCAGACTATGGAAAGCAGGCTTTAGGGAGGGAAAGACTCCTTTTCTCCCTCTCTCTGGTCTTTAGTCTCTGGGGTCTGGGCTTCTAGTGGTGAAGATGGAGGTGTGTACCCTTGGGCTGTGGGTGCTGAGCTGATGTCTGCAACGAGGGACTAGTGCAGGGGCAAAGAGGAAGGAATTACTTCCTACCTGCTCTTGACTGTTTATGGAGAGGACTCTGTGAACCCATAAATTCAGGGCAAGCCACTGATCCTCAGAGTCCTTAGATGTATGCTATTTTCTGTTTACTTTTTGGAGACAGTATATCAGAGTAGTTAAGAGCCAGGGGCCTGCTGGCCAACCACTTTGTTTTAGGTCCTGACTCTACTGCTCATTAGCTGAATAATCTTGGAAATGTTACTTGCTTCCCCTCTGCCTCCCTCCATGGTCTTTAAAATGTGAATAATCACAGGATTTACCTCATGGGGTTGTTGGGAAGGGAAAATTGTTGCATGCAGCGAACCCCAGATAATCTTCTACACGGAGTAAACAATAATTGTTTGCTGTAAAATATTTATCGTTAAAAAAAAAAACTCAGTAAGAAAAAAGACTGTCAGATGGCTCTCTGGGACAAGCAGGAAGTTCTGGGTCCCTCTCAGAAGCTATTTTTGAGAGGAGGAAATCCTCTAGGGCAGAGGTGGTGAATTCCAGCTGCTCTGTGAGCAAGAAGGGTGCCTGAGGACAAGCTGATGAGGCCCGAAAGGTCCCAGGAAGTTATCCTCAGAAAGGCCTAGAGTAAGGCATCCAGGTCTTCAGTGTCCCACGAGTGCCTGTTCAGGGCTGGAGTGCTGGGGGGCAGTGGGGGCGAGAGCTCCACTTCATGCGGCCAGGAAGGCTGTGCCCAGTGGTGCCATTCTGCTCGCACTGATCGTTTCCATTTGTTGCTGTTGTTCAGTCGCTAGGTCGTGTCTGACTCTTTTGTGACCCCCCTGGACTGTAGCCCGCCAGGCTCCTCTGTCCATGGGATTTCCGAGTCAAGGATACTGGAGTAGGTTGCCATTTCTTTCTCCAGGGGATCTTCCTGACCCAGGGATCCAACTCTCGTCTCTTGCATCTCCTGCATTGGCAGGTGGATTCTTTACCACTGAGCCACTCGGGAAGCCCACTGATCCTTTTACAAACTCTTAAAATGACAGAAGTAACACATTGTTTGTTGTAAAACTTATTTACCTTAGAAAGTCTCTGCTTTGCAGAGGCGGCCAGTGCTGACAGGTGGGTGTGTCCTTCTGGGCACTTGAATCCACACATACAAGTATCTGGGCACGTGGGGGTGTGCGAAGAGTCTTGCCCTTTTTAACCAAACTGGGGACATTTGGGTGAACAGCCTGTTTTGCACCTTACTTTTTGTTCCCCTTGCAGTGCAGTGGGTATTGTTCAGTGGCAGCAAGCGCCTGACTCCTGCATTCTTCCCCGTGGCTCCGTGGCACCCATGGCCACGTGGTGGCCTGTCAGACTGGGGCCTGGACATGAGTCGATTTGTTTGGCCCCAGTTGATAAACACTGAGGTCGTTTATACTTTTCCCCCTGGACGGATGCTGCGGCAGAGAACGCCTTTGTGCGTGTGTCTTTGCTCACCTGCCAGGGCATTTCTGAAACACTGTGAGCGGAGGTGGGACTGCTGGGTGAAGACGACAAGTGCTGCTGGTGAGGGCCACTCCGGGCTGCGCTGAGCTCCCACCAGCCGTGCCCGCCCGCCTGTCTTCTCCACTCCCAGCAGCGCCGGCCTTTACCTACCAGTGACTGACGATGAAATGACAGGGGAAGGAGGGCCTGTAGTTTGAATACATATTTCTCCACCCACAAGTTCTTTGTGCAGATAAGCTCTGCTTCCTGCTTCAAGGCTGTGGTCCCTGGGCCTGGGCTAGGCAGCCAGGCCGTCCGGCCTCCCACCCGGCTGTCCCTGCTTCCTGCCTCTCGCCCTGAATGTCCTTCCTTAGTCCCCCTCCCCGCATCCCCAGCACAGCTCTGCGCTGCCCTTTGGAGAGGCACTGACAGACGTCCACGCCCGGCACACTAGCCTCGGGCTGGGTCGGCTTCCCCAGCTCCAAGGAAGCTGTGTAATTCTTCTAATTCTCCCACTCTCTGAGGTGACTGGGGTGTGGGCCTGTGTCTAAACACAGCTCCAGAGGCAATTCTAATTCCATTCCCTCTTAGCTACTCCCTCTGGACTCCTTAGCCACTTGGGAGGGGCTCTGCTACGGGTCAGGGCCAGTGTGGCCAGTTCAGCCTTGCCCAGGGAGCTGTCTTCCTCATGTGAGACGTCCCTCAGCTCCAGGAGGGCACACGTACCACCTCAGGCGGAAGGGGTCACCCCTGACCAGCCCGTGGAGACAGATGTATCATGACCATTGGCAAGCGGGGGAGGTGCTGCTTGTGGAAGTGCTTGGGGGAGGCTGCACAGATGGGAGGGATTATCTGTGTCTGGGCTCCCATGTGTGGGTGAGCTGGCCTGGGATGCCCCAGGTCAGGAGAAATGGGAGTACCGGAGTGCCCCAGGGATAGTAGATACCAAGACATGTGTTCACAAGTGGCAGAATCCCAGACTGGGGCTGATTCCGGCCTCACTGTGAGATCTGAGAGACTAGCCAAGCAAGCCCGGGTCCTGAAGCTGTGGAGATGGGAGACAAGCCAGCACAGTGGGGACCCAGTTACCAGATGGTGCAGACCAAGGCTTGGATGAGATGGAATTGGTGCACGAGGTGATGGCCGGACCAGCCACAAGCAGGACACTCCCCGTGCCAAAGGGTGAGGCTTAGTCCATAGATTGTCTGACAAGAGAAAAGGAGAAAGGCAGGGCCAGCCCCGTGAGTCCTGGCAAAGGACTGGAAGCCCCAGGAAGCTGAGCAATGTCCTCCATCACTGCCCTTACTCTTCTCTGCCGTCAGCATGGGGCTAAATTGGGCAAACAGCCCTAGCCTGACTTCCTGACGCCTGGGGCCCTACCATCCATCCGGCTGCTTCTGCACAGGCAGGCTGGCCAGCCATCTCACACATCTGCTTCTGTGGGCAGTGGACTTCATGCCTCATGATCCTCAGACATACAGGGACGCGATGATGGAGTGAGGGAGGAGCCTTAGTGGTTTCATTTCATCTTTGGGGACCGAGATCTAATCCTCCCAGAAGCAGGAGCTCAAAAATCAGACAAGCTCAAGCTCAAACCCTGAGTGTCCCAGGCTACATGTTCTCAGGCCAGTCACCTAGGGCCCATGAGCCTCAAGTTCTGTTATGTCGAAGGGAGGCTAATTGTAGAACCCACCTCACAGGGTGGTTGTGAAGGTTTAGAGAGATGCACATGGTGCCTGGCGCATGGAAAGCACCCGCCCACAGGTGGTGGGTGGCATGAGTGTTATCTAGAGGAAATAATACCTGGAAGAGCCCAGCAGCAGGGGACTCGTGGCCTCCTGTATCCATGGAGGCTGTTGAGAAACTCTGCGTATCCAGGAAGGGCAGGAAGAGCCCCATCTGGGCACAGCTGTGTGTCATGCTTAGTGACACAGCTGAGCCTGGGAGGGCAAGCGTCCACAGGGGAGGAGCTGGTAGGACACGATGTAACGAGTAATGGACAGAATCCATCTAGCTGGCAAAGTGCGGTCTCCAACCACAGCTGGAGTATCGCCTGGACACCCTCTCGGGTACAGCGCCAGCTTTGACCTCTCCTCCCATGGGACCGTGGGAACTTCCCCTACTCCTTCCACTGCCTTGAGCACCAGCAGCCGTGTGCCTTCCACGCAGCTCTGCTTTGGAGCCCAGTCCATAGAAGTGAGGTGGACGACCAGCTGGAACGGATCAGTCAGGTCCCCTGGCTGGGAGCTAGTCAGGGAGGAGAGGGCTTTCAGGTCTTTGCTGGCACTCAGTTGGGGAGGACACATGAGCTCAGAAATTCCGTGCTGGGAAAAGCAGATCCTCTCAATGAGAAACAGAGACCCTGCAGGCAAGGGGAAGGGGAAGGAAAGGGAGAGAGGCCGAGAGGCGGCCGCCTGGCCTCTTAGAAGGCCTTCCAGGCAGTTTCTGGTTCCTGGCCCTCGTGAGGCCCAGCTGCGTCCCTGCTCATGGACTCCGGGAGATACCTCGTGTCCTTATGTAACCAGCTTATTAAAGGAGCTGGACTCAATCAGGTGTAAGAAGAAACCGACTTTATTTTTCCCCAGTGTCCTTTCCAGCCTGCTCTGTGGATTAGCTCTTTTCCCAGTCAACCCAGGGAACGCAGCAGGCCCCGAAGTCTCTCTGCTGTTAACAGTCACGTCCCTGCAGACCGTCCAGGGTAGAGCTCAGAAGCCTGGGCTCCCACAGCCTGGCCAGGCAGGAGGCCTGGAGTGGGGAGGCACACGCTCAGTCCACCAGAGCCCACCTCCCCCCGGGCCACTGAGCTTTGTGGCCCTCGGGGTGGGAACAGACGTGACAGACGAGGGGGAGGCAAGGGCCCATCTGATGTGGCCCCTGAGGTTGGAACCAGAGCTGGCGCCCTGTGCGCGTGCCCATTGCCAGCACGCACGCTCTGTCTTTTCTTCACTTTGCTTTCCTTTCTCCCTCTTTGCTGCTGCTTCTTCAGAATTTCCATCCTGGGCACCTCTGACTCAGCTCCCTTTGTGGGAGTAGTGCCCTTCCTTGGCCCCTGGGCCTCCAGCACTGCCCCCTCCCCTCCATGCAGGCAGCCCCCTGGTTCCTAGGATCCATGTCCGGGCCTCCCTACCCACCACTGTGGTCTGCCCTTGGCTTGCAGTGCAGTACCGCTTCTCATTGCTTCCCGCCCCGGCCTGCAGACTTGAGACATGAGTCAGATGGTAGTGCTGACGCTCACCCACACCAGGCTCCTGGAATGGTCCCTGGAAGCTCCTCTCACTAGACTTGAGTAGGGTGGGTGGGGAGCACCCACCCTCCCTGTGGTGGTGGGGAGCATAGCATGGGGACAACTCATCCTCTCCCCCTCGCCCACCCCGACTCCTTGGGATGCACTTTCTGAGCCTCCCACATAGCCCACAGATGGGCAGTCAGCTGATGCTGCAGAACCGTTGTGGAGCCACCCCCTCACAGGGATGGTCCTGCACCTTGCTCCAGAATGTGGGAATCTTTGGCAGCTATTATTTTGTCCTTAGCCTTTCGAGCCTCAGGTAAAACTGAGGCAGAAAAAGTGGCTGTTTAACATTTTGTTACACTTAAAAAATGTTCCCTTTTCTGTTTAAGCCAGCTCTCTAGCTTTCCCTTACTGCAACTGAGAGTCTTTCCCAGACCATATACAACGGATGAGGTGCTCCTGGGAGATCAGGGGACCCTTGAGTCCCCACAAAGCACCTGTGGATTATGAGTGTCGTGGATTCCTGCCCCATGTTTGCAGCAGTTCAAAGGTTTCTGTTTTCAGTCTTGGCTCAGATCTGCTTGGTTCGGGGGAGGGGTGCCATTCAGCGTCACTCTCTGTCTTCCCGCCATGTTCCCCGCAGGAGTCCAGGAGGCGGGTGCCCTCCATCCACCAGCGTTTCACTGACTTCCTCCTGGGTCTGTCTGTGGATCCGTTCACCATGGAGCCCTTAGTAGCAGGAGGAGCCCTGTGACTGTCCCCTTAGAAGTCCCTGGGCGGGATGGGGGAGGAAGAGGGGTGTGGATGTGGGTTTGGTTGGGCCGAGTGCTGATGGGCTGCAAGCTGGCCGGGGAGCAACTCCCGGAGCACCAGGAGCTGTGCTCTGAGCACCGCCCTTTCCTCTCCCTGTTCTCTTCTTTGATGCTGTTGGTTTGGTAAACTGCTCCCCTTCCACCGTTTTACCCCAGGGAGAGTGGATTTCCTAGTCTCTGGTGCGCTTATTCCTTCCTCTCCTTCCATGTAGCTGGGGTATGATTTGACCAAGACTCAGTTTTAGGTATCAGGGTGAGTGGGGCTTGGTGAGATGGTCGGATGGCATCACCGATTCAACGGACAGGAACTTGGGTGAACTGTGAGAGATGGTGAGGGTCAGGGAGGCCTGGCATGCTGCAGTCCATGGGGTTGCAGAGAGTGGGACATGACTTAGCGACTGAATGACAACAACAGCTTTGGGTATTGGGGTGAGTGGGGCTTGGAGAACGGTGGTGTCATGCCCTGCTTTTGTTTGATTCCCAACCAGTTGAGAAAAAAAGTTGCTACTCTTCATCCCCCTTTCCCGAGCTTGCAGCTCCGGGGTTTGTACAGATGACCAATGACAGGTTAGGTTAGGCTCTGTCTTCCTCTATCTTCCATCCCTGCATGCCACACACTCCACTCCAGGTATCCAAGGGTGGGGTGGGCATGGTCTGGGTCAAAGTTGAGGAGACTTGGAAGTGTCCAGATTCCACTGTGACCCCCACCACTGACTGGGGGTTTGGGAGAAGGGAGTTGAGAACTCTTTCCTTAGAGCCTGACTCCCAGAACCTTCCGGAATAATCCTGCAGGTGCATTTTTACCAGCACTTTGGCTGCAAGCCCCACTTTCTCCCCTACTGTGGAGTGAGAACAATAGTCCCTCCTTCACAGGCTGCTGTGAGGTCGCATACATGGACACAAGTCCAGTTCCCAGCACTCAGTAAGCTTCAGTGAGCATCAGTCTCTCCACACAACAGCTCTGCCAGAAAAGGCTCTCGTATGGCACCATTGCTTGGTTATCACGAAGAGAGATTGGTGAGTCCAAAGGTTTCAGTGCATTTCAAATGTTGATATATACATTGCCAGACTGCTCTTCAAAAGTATTGAATCCGTTTATACTTCCATGCAGAGTACACGGAATACGTGTTTCCTCTCTATTCCGTTGTCAACGTGGAGACTGGCCTTTTGTCGTCTTTGCCAGTCCGCCAGGCGCGTGTGATGGTCTCTGCTTGATTCAATGCAGTGCTCTGGCGATTACTGAGGTTGGCCTCTTTTCTTGTCTGCTGGCCACTTGTGAGTCTTCCACTGCGTTTGTGTGCTTCACCGAGTTTTCTGTAACAGTGTTTATATCTTTCTTCATAATTTGAAAGAGTTCTTGGCACAGCATGAATGTCAATCCTAAATTTTTCTCTCATTTAGTATTTGCTTTTCAATCTTGGTCATTTTTTATTTTGCTTTGTTTGTCAGAGGGCAAAAAATATGGTATTTTCTTTAATCCTATCCCTTGTCTTTTCCTTTATGGTTTTGGGGTTTCCCGTCATGCCCAGAAACGCCTTCCCTGTCCACCGAAGATGGTTCTGGCAGCTTGTGTGGAAGTCATTTTGGAACGAGGAAGGCGAAGGCACAGGGCTTCTGGTCTGGTGGGGAGCCTCAGTCAAGGGGAGAGGGGAGGAAGGCCTATACCAAGGCAGAGAAGAGGCCTTGCGCGGAGGGATGGTGGACCATGGCCAGGGAGAGGGAGGAGTCCTTGCTTCTGGCCCGAGCAGTTGAGTAGGCGTGCCTGCTCAGTTGTGTCTGACTCTTTGCAATCCCATGGACTGTAGCCCCCCAGGCTCCTCCGTCCATGGAATTCTCCAGACAAGAATACTGGAGTATTCCAGATCCCTATTCCAGGGGATCTTCCCAACCCAGGGATCGAACCCAGGTCTCCCACCTTGCAGGCACATTCTTTACCATCTGAGCCACTAGAGAAGCCCAGAGCAGTTAAATAGATGGTGCCATTTGATGAAATGGGACCAGATCTGGGGAAGGGTGTTTTAGGGGTTGACTGCACTGCCTGTATCCATCAGAGACATCCAGAATACAACTGGACTTAAGGAGGCGGGACTCCAGAGAGCCTTCGTGGCCTGAGGTTCTGTCATGGGACTCCTGAGGGCGCGGGTGGCACCCTATCTCCAGGGATAGGGAGAGTGGAGTGTCATTTAATAGATTTCAGTGGACGAATCTCTTCCTGGTGTTACTCAAAGAGGCTGTGGTGTCAGAGGCCCCAGGAAGGCTTTCTAAAACAATAATACACGATATAGATACATCCAAATAGCACAGACGGCTTTTATTGCAGATGTGTTATTACAAGGATAATCTGAGAATATATTAAAAAAAAAAACCCCTCCCTTTTATATACACAAAACGTGCTACATGGTACACTTGTGAGACTGCTGAGGTAATAGGCACACAGCCGGACGCAAACAGTACCAAACGTTCCACCGTCTCACCCGCCCGCCCTGACCCATGCGCCCTCCAGGAGGGTCTCACCTTCTTGTTCGTCCCTCACTCCCTGCTTGGCAAGAGTCCCAGCAGTACCGAGCCTGATGCTTCAGGGCCAGCAACGTGCTGACCGAAGGCTCCGTGGCCCCTGGTTATTCAGTAACTCATAGCAAGTGGCCAGTTCTCGTTTTTGAGGCGCCTGGTCTCTGGGGAAGTGTAGTCTGGAGACGAGATGTGGATGCCAGTCGGCCTGAGAGCTCGGCACCTTTGGTCTGTAGCCGTTTGGGGCCCCCAGCAATTGGATGATGCTTTCTCTTCAGTTGAGCATCTTCTGGCAAGGTAGGCTGTTACTTCTGCGGAGGTTAAAATGACAGGTAGGCTAATTGTGACTGGAAGGTACGAGACTGAAATTAACCATTGTCCGTGTGGTCGAGAGCGAGCTTTGGGGCCTGACTTTCCCTTTCCTGACCATGTGGAGTCCAGACTGTTTCCTACTGAGAAGCTAGGGAATCTTGCCCGGGAAGAAAGCACAGGGGGACAGAAAAGGTAAGGAGTAAGTCGGCGAGGAGAGGAGAACAGGAAAGGTGCCTGGAACTCGAGCGGCTGGGACTGGAGCGCAAAAGGCACTTAGTGAACGGGGCGGAGTGAACACGCGGGCGGGTGGGCGGCTGGTTGGCTGGGGAGGTGGCAAACTGTCCTGAGAACAAGGAGAAGGCTAGAAATAGAGAGGGGAGGGTATTCTGAAACTGGGTTAGGTGCCAAGGAGGATCTTAAGCAAGCAGGTTGGGAAGCCCGGTGTGAGAGGGTAGCACTGTGGCCGGCCCTCGGAGCGGCCAGGCATGGGCACACCAAGCCCTGCTGTTGAAACTGGAGCGACACGGTCCGCGACGCGCCCTCAGACTCAAGTAACACAACACAAACGAAGTGCTCTTCTCCTAAGAGCAGAGCCGTCGTGAGCAGCCCTCAGCGTCTGAGAGTTGAATATACACGTGTTTCAGTATATACGGCAAACCTATATATATGTATCTAGATATATGGCACGGGTATATATCTAAACGCATATATACGCGGCATACACACAGGTGCACGAGGTTGGCTCACACACGTGTATATTACGAAGGTACTTTGCAGGTGTGTTTTTATTGTAGGGACTTAATTTACTTAAGGAAAGACTTGTGTGCAGTCCTGTCCTGTCTGGAAACACGAAGGGCTGTCCGAGGTGGAGAGGAGTAGTAGGGACAGAGATCGGTCGCATTTATCTGCTGCGGTGACTCGGGGAATCAGAGTCCAGCGTCCCGGTCCTCACGGCCCTGAGGGGGGCCGGCCTAGTGGAAGGTGTTGGGGTTGGGCCGGATCATCATCACCACCTTCTTGAGCGAGTAGGAGCCTCCACGGAACTCAGCCCAGTAGACCCCGTCCTGGTAGCGGCTCCGGTAGTGGCCCCCGCGGTACCAGACCCCGTTGAGGTTGGAGTGGGCGCAGGCGTTATACCACCAGCCGCCCTTCTGGTAGTGGGCACAGTTGCCTGCAGGAGAGAAAGAGCGAGAAGATCAGGGAGGAGGTTTGACCTGTGTCCGCTGTTTGCTCTTGGGGGGCTTCCGAGGGACCCCTGCCCATTGGGGGGCATTTGGAACAAGGATGCCAGAGAGGGCACGGGGCCTCAGACCTGCTCAGACCTTCCCTCTGACTGGGGCTCTGTGATCTTGGGTGAGCAACCTAACCTTGGTGAACCCTCGAACACTCCTTGTAAAACAAGGATGAGGCGATGCCCCCGCACAAGGTAGGTAGGACCCACCTGGGAGCTGAAGGAGGCCGAGTACTAGCCCAGGGCTAGCTGTGGAGCAAGCACCGGGGAGGGCTCCACACCCCGGGTTTGTGCAGGAAACGGAAATCACCCAAAGTGGGCCGGTTGAGAGCCAAAGATTTTTTCTTAGGAATTCCTTTTTCGTTGAAACTATTAGATCAAGAGTCTTTCAAGAGTGACAAAGAAAGTGTTTAAGATGAAATGTTCCATTATTCCTCCCTAGCCTGTCATCCAGCCAAATTTTTTTTTTTTCTCACAAAAGCAAGATATTTTCATAAAGTTTCTGGCACCCTCATATCATGCTGGATTGTGCTGCCAAGGACAAGCAGTTCGGAACACCAGTAAAAGTGAGGGCAGGGCACAAGTGGGCATGCAGGGGCATTGCCCTTCCCAGGAGTGGGGATGGCACTGTCAGGCCCGGGAGGCACCCCACTCAGGGGACGGGCTGCCTTATCAGGTTTGTGGGTTTGGTGACCCAGCGGGGCTGGCGGCTCCGCTCCAGAAGTTGCCGTGGGGTGAGGTGAGGAGGGAGCAGGCTGGCTGAGGCAGAACGCGGAGAGGAGTCCCAGCGCCAGGCGCCCAGAGCCCCGGTAGCCCAGGTCTTCCCAGAGTTCTCCTCTGGCTCCTTTGGGCTACGACTCGAGGTCACAGACTCCAAGTGGTTGTGTCGGATTCAGAGGGCAGGGCCCTGGGCATGCCACAGCCCAGCCTTCCCTCAGCCAGCAGACGCCCCTCCTAAGCTTGCCCCACACGCCTCCAGGGACAGGGAGCTCACTGCCTCGTGTCCAGTGACGCTGTTGCCAGACGGGCCTGACAGTTGGGGTCGCAGAGCAGCCTTCTGCTCCCGATAATGGCTGTAAGCCAGCCTTCTGTCTCCAGTATCCGACCAGCTCAGAGGGTTATATCTTCCTGAAGCCTGGGCAGCCCCGGTCTCAGCAGACATGCCGCCTCCTGGGGGCCCCTGCGGCAGGGTCAGCTCGGCTCCAGGGAGTAGGTGGAGGTGTGGGCGTGTTCCCATCTGCCGCCTGGGGACCTGGGGTGGGGACCCTCCTGGGGCGGGGGAGGCAGCTGGGCTTTTCTGAAGAGCAGGGAGTTCCTGGGGCTCAGTCGCTCAGTTGTGAACAACTCTTTGCGACCCCCTGGATTATAGCCCACCAGGATCCTCTGTCCGTGGGATTTTCCCAGGCAAGAATACTGGAGTGGGTTGCCATTTCCTCCTCCAGGGGATCTTTCCAACCCAGGGGTCGAACCCGCGTCTCTTGAGTCTCCTGCATTGGCAGGCAGATTCTTTACCACTAGCGTCCTCAAAGCGGGGAGTAGCCTGTAGCCTGGGACTAAGGGGCCAGGTTCGCCCACGAGAATAGATAGCCTCGGCCTGAAGGGGGGCTCAGCCCCTTGCAGAGGAGCCATGAATTCTGCCACCTGACAAGGGCGCAGGGCCCCTCGTCCCCAGGAGCTGAGGTGGAGCCTTGAGATGCACGCGGGGATTTGATGTCTAGCCCCGGGGCCGGGCTGTGTGTGCTTCTCACAGTTTTCTGTTTTCTCTCTTGCTTTTTATTTACTAAAGATCTGGCCCTGAGGCCTGCACTCTTGGGCAGGTGGATTCGTCCCTCCTGCCCGGTTTCCTCTCAGTAGCTCCCCACAACGCTGCACTAACAGAGCGCCTGAGAGACTGTCCCCGCTCAGAGCCCAAGTCTCCCAAGTCCCAGGCAGAGCACTGAAGGCACATTCTCACCTTCTCACCCCTTTCTCACCCCCTGCCCGGTAGGTATGTCCTCATTTCCAGATGTGGAAACAGGCCCAGAGGAATGGGGAGGCACACCCGAAGGCTCAGGCGTGTAGGAGGCGGGGCAGCCTTGTCCGCAGGCTGTGTGGCCCCGACTCCGGTGCTTAGGCAGGGAGTGACGCGGTGCACAGCCCAGCGCAATGTCCAGCTTGGCCCAGAGTGGCCCTCCAGTGTGTCATTCCGGGACCTCTGGACCTTCCCCTTTCCGTAAAGGCCATGCTGACCCAGCATTGCGAAGGGGATCTGTGGGCAGAGGGCGGAGGAGTAGACCTTCCGGGGATAGGAACAGAGTTGGGCAGCTGGGCCCTGGGGTGGTCCTGTTCTCAGGCCCGGGAGTCAGAGGCTGGGCTTTGATTGATCCCTTTCCCTGGCCCTTCACCTGCCAGTGACCCCACTGCTCCTACCTGTGTAGACATCGTGGTCTCTGTCCAGGGTGGTGAACTGCTTGCCGTTGTGCCAGGTGAAGGAGTCGCCAGCGTTGCCATGGTAGCGCCCCAGCCGCAGCTTGTAATACTCGCTCTCAGGCTCCAGGCGGAAGCTGGCATACTCTGCGAAGACCTTGCGGCCAGACCAGTCCTCCATGGTCACCAGCAGCTTGTAGTTGCCTTGGTTCGTCAGCCAGTAAATGTTCTCCAGACCCAGCCAGTACTCGCCGTCAATGTTCCCAAACCCTTGCTGGGGAAAATGCGGGAAAGCATTAGTGAGGAATACGCAGTGTGCTCAGCCAGCTGGGCCCAGCTGTCGGCTGCTCAGTGCCGGATGCGGGGTCTTGGAAGCAGGCAGAGCAGAAGGCAGGCCTGCGTATAATCCCTTGCTTTCCCCACCTGGCTGTCACTTGATGAGTCTGCATGTTCCCAGCCTCAGTCAGGCGTCACTCAAGACCACTGAGAGAGCGCCTGTCTCGTGCTAGGCAGCGTGTGAACGTGGGTTCCTCTTCGTTACCCATCCTGCAGGGTTGCTATAGGGACACACGTAACCTGGTAAATTGAGAGCCTCGCACACAGTAGGCTTGCAACATGAGTTCCTTGGGCAATTCCCTTACTTTCTCTGAGTTTCCGTTCCTTTCTCTGGGGAGGGGCTGTGTGTAAGGGTCTCTTGTAAACTAAGGCACAGGTGTGAGCTCTGACAAAGGCATGATCCCTCCTAGATCTAGAATCCAGTGGATATATTACCGTTTTTCCATATCGTTTTAAGAGTCATCGGCCAAGTGGTGGCTGCTTGAAGTCTTGGAAATAGCTGAATTCGTTAATGATAATAATAGCTAGTGTTCAGTGAGCACTTAATGATGTGCTAGCACTCTTATCAGAACGTTTCATAGGTTATTTTCTTAATCCTCACGGCAGCTCTGTGAGCGGGGTACTCTCAGTGTCCTCCCTAGAGTGGGTGGATTGAGGCCCAGAGACGCCAGAGTCACAGAGCACGTGAGCCAGGATTTGAGCCAAGAGCCCAGATGTAACCCCTGTGCCGACTGCTCTGAGGAAGGGAACGTGGAAAGGAGGTGGAAGGAGTTAGGGAAGTGAGTCTTCAAGAACCTCTCAGCTAGGAGGCAGTGGAGAAAGAGGGGGAAGCAAAGGGCACAGGCTAGTCAGGAGGCGGGTTGGAGGACAAGCAGGGTAGGAGTGGGGCCCGCGGAGCCTAGTGTGGGTGCCGTGGTCCTGGTGCTGGTCGGCGTGCGGGCATCGAGGCTGTGCCTCGGCTGTGTTTCACTGCTCTGCCTGCTCCTGTCTGAGCAGACGTTCATCCCTAAACTGGGTCCAGGCCAGCCTCTCCCCACCGGGGCTGACCTGAGAGTAAGGAGGTGAAGAACAGAAGCACCTGCCTGCGGGGGTGTCCTCCATCGGCCTCTTTGTTCAGAGGAGGAAGCCAGGAGTGGGTGGAGCCCTCAGCCTCTCCTCCAAAAGGAGGAGCGCTCAGCTCCCTGGGAATTGGGAGCCCCGAGGCTAAACCCTGGGGTTACGACCCAGTATCTCCGCAGTTCCCTCCACCCAGGGCCCTGGAGCCTCAGGCCCTGCCCTTTCTGGGCTTTGAGGGCAGGTCTTCCCCTGGGAGCCCCAGCTGGGACCACAGTGCTCCCCACATCAGGATTGGGTTCCAAGTTCCCTCCCTGTCCGTGGAGCTTTCGTGGTCGGGACCCCTCACTCTGTACCCCGCTGCAGTTGTTGGTGGGGCAGGGGAGGAGCAGCCGGTCCTCCCCACCTGGTGGCTCTGTCAGGTTCCTCCTTCCTCGGGGCCACACAGGCCTCACGGGCAGCACCTGGCTCCCTCCGAGGGCCCTGGCGCTCTGTGTGTGTGTGGGGAGGGTGTCCTCACCTTATACGTCTCCCAGTTCCGGAAGAAGTTGACCGAGCCGTCCAGGCGCCTCTGGATGACCGTCCAGCCCCCGGGGTCATGTCTCTGGTCGCACCACACCTGCATGAGGCGGTTGGTGTTCTCTGGCTTCACCAGGTAGATGGAGCTGGTGTCGTGGCCGTCTTCCAGGGCCTGCAGGCAGTCTCTCCATGGGCCTGGGGACACAGGTGTGTATGCGTCATGGACTGCCCTGTCACCTGGCCCCCGAGTCGCGTCCTCCCCTCCCCCCCACCGCCGGCTGCACCCGGAGCAGCACAGCCTTGGGCCGGGCTCTGGCTGGAAGCCACAGGCCTGCAGGGCCTGCTTTGGGTTTGTGAGTTTGAGAAGTAATGTGATGTAAAGACAAGAACCCAGGACTTGGGGGTCCGGACACTTGGGTTCTGGGCACACTTTCACCCCTGACTGCCACACGGTGTGGTTGGCCGAGCTTCCTTACTTGCCAAGCCCTCTGTTTTGCCCTTCTGTAGAGGCAGCTTATGTTTACCTCATGGAACTGTATGGATGGCTGGGATATTTGTGTGCAATTCCGGGAGTGATTTTTCTAAGTTGTTTTATTGGCAAAAGGATATGTGAGCCTGCTGAGGGGCAGCAGCGTCTGTCAGCACCTTGTGGGGCTCCGCCTGGCCAGTGAGCCTGGCTTGCTGCCCTTCCTGGCCTGGCTGACTCCACACCAGCCTTCCCAGGGACGGTGCTTGGGGACAGTTGCTGCAGTTTTTAGTAAGTGAGCTTCTGTTGGGTCACAGGGGCCCCATTGGTGCCCAGAACCTGTAGCCAGAAATTTTGGGACATTTCTGGGATTCAGACAGTGGCCTCCAGATATTTTGAGGGGACTTAAGTTTTTGTTCATTGCTCAGTTGTGTCTGACTCTTTGCGACCCCATGGACTGTAGCCCCTCAGGCTCCTCTCTCCATAGAATTTCCCAGGCAAGAATACTGGGGTGGGTTGTCATTCTTTCTCCAGGAGATCTTCCCAACCCAGGGATTGAACCCAGGTCTCCTGCATTGAAGGCAGATTCTTTACCATCTGAGCCACCAGGGAAACATTGGAAGGACTGATGCTGAAGCTCCAATGCTTTGGCCACCTGATGAGAAGAGCTGACTCTTTGCAAAAGACCCTGATTCTGAGAAAGATTGGGCTTCCCTGATAGCGCAGTTGGTAAAGAATCTGCCTGCAATGTAGGAGACCCCAGTTCGATTCCTGGATCAGGAACATCCCCTGGAGAAGGGATAGGCTACCCACTCCAGTATTCTTGGGCTTCCCTGTGGCTCAGCTGGTAAAGAATCCGCCTGCAATACAGGAGACCTGGGTTCGATCCCTGGGTTGGGAAGATCTCCTGGAGAAGGGAAGGGCTACCTACTCCAGTATTCTGGCTTGGAAAAGTCCAAGAACTGTATAGTCCATGGGGTTGCAAAGAGTCAGACACGACTGAGTGACTTTCACATTCACATTCTTTCTGGGGAAGATTGAGGGCAGGAGGAGAAGGGGGTAGCAGAGGATGAAATGGTTGGATAGTATCACCAACTCAATGGACCAAACTCTGGGAGACGGTGAAGGACAGGGGAAGCCTGCCGTGCTGCAGTCCATGGGGTCACTAAGAGTCCGACACGACTCAGCGACTGAGCAACAACAAAAACATTTCTGTTTAGCTCTGTCACTATATTCTAGAGCAAGCTCACCAAGGGCCAAGGTACTCAGAGCTCACGTTTCAAGGTCCTTGAGCTTTAAGGATGGTGTCCAGCCCATCCCAATACATGGCTTTTCTGAAACTGAGACCAGAAGGGTTCTGTGACCTGTGACTTCCCTGAGCTTGGGCAGCCGGGTCAGAGTAGGTGGGGTCACTGTGAGAGGTCTTTCACCCCTCCCCCACCCCCGGCCGTGGTTTCCCCTGCTTGAACGTTAGTCCTGTCCGCAAGAGGGCACAAACCCGAGTCACTAGGAGCCAAGTAAACTGGATGCATCCTAACTGATCTGAGGAAACTTCAGATATTTTTCAGGACCTAGCCACTGAGCTGTGTATTTTTAAATAATATCACCACACACAGCTTCAACTTGTCTTCAAAGCAGTCCTAAACTGAAAGTGGTCCAGACCAAAAGTCCTAAGGAAACTCCGTCTCGTTCCATTTGTGCGTTTGTTTGTTCAGCAACTGTTAATGTTGAGTCCTGGGCCCAGCAGGTCCTGTGCTGGGCGGTGGAAGCCTTCTCTCGACCTGCGTTCCCGTGGATCCAGTCCTTTCTGCGCGTGGGGGAGGGGGGTGGACAGGCACAGGCAGCAGGTGTAAGTAGCTTTTCCTCCTGGCAGTGATAGGGCTGGATTAGTCCTCTGTGATGGTTAAGCAGGATGAGGTTGGGGGTGGTCTCTGTCGGACCCCTCAGGTGGGCCTTTCCTGCGTGAGCATCCCCACCTGGAACCTGATGGCAGGGCACGGGCTGCCTTTTTCACTCTCTGTGCTGAGAAGCAGCACCAAGAAGAAAGGTGGGCACTCACCACTGACTGCTGACCCCCTCCCTGCATCCTCCAGGGAGCGGCTGCTCACCCATTTACCCGCTGGCCAGCCCTCTTGGTTCCAAGCACCCGCCCTGTAGCAGATACAACACAAACAGCTACCTCCTTCTTTGCCTGTGCCTCTTCCATCCCGAGAAGGGGAACCCACACCTCCAGAAAGAACATTCATGACGGAGAAAAAGAAAAAATGGGTTGTGTTCGGCCCCCAGCCCTGGGGACCCAGGCAGAGAATGGGAGTCTGTCCCCGGCAGCTGGAGCGGAGCGCGGAGCAGGGGTGGGAGGCCTCCCAGCTCAACACCGAGTCAGACGCACAAGAGAGCCTGCTGGACACGAAAGCAGGTGACAGAAGGTCCAGCAGCCTGCAGTACAGCACCCACAGAAGACGAGCAGCTGGGCCTCTTCCTCTCCCTGCAGAGCTGCAGCGGGTCCCATGGATCCTCAGGCTGAGAGGCCAGCTGGGAAGGCGGGCGTGCCACGCGGGGAGAGTCTTTGAGGCCCAGGGGGTGGGGGCAGTCAGCCTCATGGCTCCCACCTGCGCTACCTGTCTGGGTTCCAGGAGTGGTTCCAGCTTTGCCTTTGACATTTCTCCAAAAGGCCGTTTTTTTTTTTTTAAGAAGCACATGTTTTTAAATGTTTTGGGGCCACCAGTCCTTTTAAACATTTGGAGGATTCTCCAGATCCTCTATCCAGAAAGACACACAATTCTGCTGATAATTAGAAGGTAAATGAACCTCCAAACCCCAGACTGTAAAACCTTAGAGCTAGGAGAGGCTTGACTGGAGTGAAAGTAATACTAAAATATGCCTACTAGCCACCACTGCTGGGTCTTCACTGCGTGCCCCATCCATGCATTCACACCTGAGATCTTCCTGACACACCTGCCAGGTGGGCTCCTCCTTCCACAGACGAAGACATTAGAGCATGGGACCTTGGGTGACACTCCCGAGGTCACGTGGCCGGTAGGGGGAAGGTGCGGTACCTGCACCCGGGTGGTGTCCAGAGCCCACATCCGGAAGTCCTCTTCCTGCTCCTTGAGCAGATTGGAGTGCAGGGCAGGGGCCTGGCTGAGTTCTCTCTGTGTCCCTGCTGCTGGTGCTAAGTCGCTTCAGTCGTGTCCTACACTTGTCTTAATCGTTGCCCCGCAGCCAGGCTAAGAAAATAAGAACTTACAGTTCTTCTTTGTCAAAGTGTTGTGCCTTTTAAAATCTTCCTTGATTTTTCTTCTGTGCTTACGTTTTGGTGTCCTTTGCCTGTTTTATTTTAACTGTTTCAGTGTTTCTTATGACATATCAGCCTTCCTTTTCTTTTTTAAAATGTTTTTTGTTGATTTATTTTTACCATTAGATTTGTGTTTATTTATTAGTTTATGGCCACACTGGGCCTCCCTTGCTGTACTCGGGCTCTTCTCTGGTTGTGGCGAGCAGGTGCTGCTCTCTAGTTGCGGTGCTCCGGCTTCTCACTGAGGCGGCTTCTCTTGATTCGGAGCACAGGCTGTAGGGTGCGAGGGCTTAATTGTTGTGGTGCACGGGCTTAGTTGCTCCATGGCATGTGGAATCTTCCCGGACAAGGGATCGAACCTGTGTCCCCTGCATTGGCAGGTGGATTCTTAACCACTGGACCACCTCCTCTTCTTTAAAAAAAGGCAAACCTAGCAATTCTTTCCTTTAAGTCTTGTAGGTATGGCATGCTTTCTAAAGTCATGGGATAACTGTGAAATAGTGTAGACATGTTTAGTATTTTCTGCTGTTACTAAAATAAATCTCCATGTGTCCCCTGCGTGCTGCACTTCACATGACCCTGAGGACCTCCCATCCTGAGTGTGGACCTCCCATTCCAAACAGTAATTCCTCAGACACCCCTGCAGAGCTCTAGAAGAGCTCCTGCATTCAAACACATTCCCTTTTCTTCTTAAAGGCGCCAGGGCAAGGGTCAGTAAGTTAAATGGTGGACGAAAATTAGTTGGGAAAATACTTGGCATTGAAATGTTGGCAGCAATAAAATAATAAAGTAGCAGGAAACAGCAGCAGGGAGATTGTCATGCAGCTGCATTAAAATGACAGAGTCAAGACACCCGCCTCTGATGAGAAACCTGTAACTGGTACGTGTGCGTGGTGTCTGGAGGAGGACGTGGCTCCCACTCCAGTGTTCTTGCCGGGAGAACCCCAGGGACAGAGGAGCCTGGTGGGCTACAGTTCATGGGGTCGCAGAGTCGGACACGACTGAGCCACTGAGCACATGCATGACATCGTGGTGAAGGACTCAGCGAGGTGTCGGACTTTGACTCAGAAATCTGTGTGCCTGCGGCGGGACCCCAAACTTGGAGTCAGGAGCCCTCGGCTCAAAGCTTGGTGGCCACATCTCCTCACTGTGTGACTTTGAGCAGGTCCTCACTGAGCCTCCGCCTTCTCTTCTATAATCAGAGAGAAAAGACCTTACTGTTCTGAGGGTCTCTGGAAGACAGTGCCCAGCACAAGGCCGACCAGGGCAGCTGCCAGAGAGGGTTCGAGTTCCCTTTCCTTTGACAGTTGAAAGCTGGTAGTTTTAGAGCTGTCCACCACAAACAAGCAATTGGATTTGCTTTTTTGATTCCCAAGACTAAGCGTAAGCTTATTTACTGATAGACATTTTCCATAAAGGCATATTGTAAAAGTCAGAATTTCAGTGGCAAGGGCCACAAAGAAGCATTGGGATGAAGAATGGAAACCTTTTTTTGTCAATGAAGCTGCATCTTTGGCGTGCGGCGGGCGGGGCTCTCCTTAGAGAGCGCAGAGTGCCCAGCGGTGTTTCACTTGGCACACCTTCTGAAAGGGCAGCCCTGCCCGGAGTGCCAGGCCAACACTAACTCGGCGGCACCAAGGCTCTGAGTGCAGGGAGCGCCCCAGCCTCCTCTCTATAAAGACCATATTTACACTCTCGGCGGAGCTGCGACCAGAACATTCCACGTGAAGAGAAGTGCCATGGCTGAGCGGAGTCTGCGTGGTTCCCTGGAGGAGCAGCACAGGGAGTGGAGGGCACACAGGCCCTGAAGTCAGGAGGGCCTCGGGGAGAAGGGATGTTGGCCATGGGAGCATAGAACATACAAGTCTCGGGCCCCCAAGTCCCAGGGTCTGGCGAGCATTGGAGGTCTTCAGGTTTGGGGCCCTAAGTGCCTTCCCACTCCCTTCCTCCTTGTTGGGATTCCTCGCCTCCCAGGAAGCCACCAGCCACATATCGCTGGCCCATCTGGGGCTCAGCACCCCCAATGGCGGGGCCTCTCTGTGAAGCTGGATTTTAGCCCGCAGTCAGCCGGGACCTCCAGGTGACTTTAGTCCCAGTGTCCTCCCTGTTGGTCTGAAGCAGCCCAGCTTCAGCCCAACTTGCCCACCCAGACCCCAGTGGAGAAGTGGGCTCACCACCTGCATCAGTTTTCAACACAGTCACCCCTCCACTAGGGAAACACGGCCTGTGAAGATCTGACCAGCCGACCAGCTGAGGCCACAGTCACCCCTCCACCAGGGAAACACGGCCCGTGAAGATCTGAGCAGGCCGACCAGCCGAGGCCAGGAGCTGAGACGTGGGTGGACCTCAGACCTCTGTGGCTCTTCTCTGTGGTGCCCTGAGGCTTGGGGAGAGGGCAGAGCCCTTCCCAGCCGTGAGCTGGCCTAGACCACGCTGCCGGCCCGCAGCCTGCCAGGCATCTTTACCCCATGTCTCCAGACTGGGCCACCTGAGCCCACGCAGAGGAGCCCGTGGCCTGAGGGGAAAGTTCTGGGGTGTCTTAGTCCATACGTGGGCCCTGGGGAGGGGCTTCTGTGGCGCCGCCAGGAAGCACTGCTCTTACGTGAGAACCATGTGCCGGTCCCCGTTATCCTCACAGACGGTCTGCCTCCAAGTCTTTTGGCCACTCTCTGAAAACAGTTTTCTAACAGGAGAAATGACTAGTTGTTGAAATTGGATCTGGAATATTCCACTCAAATCAATCATCTGAGCGCCGGGGCACGTGGACTGCTTAGGTGTGAGTCCGGTGCCCGCACAGTGTCAGGACCTGTCTGCATCCCAGGTGAGGCCGGAGAGCTGACACCTGGATGTGGAGAGGGGGTGCTGCCCAAGTCTCACGCATGCAGACAGCTGGGGAGACCATACTTTGGTTGTGAACATCTATATTCTCCATCAGTCACCACTTTTGGTGATCCAGAGCACAAAACAATGACCTAACACAGAACAGCTGGTACATTCCCAAAGCCATCTTGGCCAAGCTCCTGCAGCACCCGCCCCAGAGGTGACCCTCTGAGGATCGTTTCTGGTTCTTTTAGGGAAAGAGTCCAGATGCTTGTGCCTGCTGTTCAGGCCCTTTAAGTCCTCGGACACACAGCCCACTGCTTAGGGCTGACATGCTTTTCAGGAGCTTATGAAAAGCGTTTTAGGCCTAAAAAAATGTGTTAACTCTAAAATATGGGGGGAAAAAAAGGGCTAAGTCCAAATTTATAAGCATATAATTAAATTTCTACAAAGTGTAACATCTTGTCAAGTCCATTAAATTTAGTCTTCAAAAATGTTATTACTTTTGAAAACAATTTGTAGGTTAGCTTTTTCTCACTTCCCAAGAATTCCTCAACATGCCTGATGTTTGCCGAGAACTCAGAGCCAACTATAAATTAATTGTGCTGCTCTTGGCCAAATACTTTCAAATGCTAAATTATTAAAAAATTTCCTTTCAAAATTTTTACAGTAAAAGTTACACTGGATGTGCAAGGTGGGTATATTTCAGTGTACTTGGTACGTTCTGAGACCTCCCCTAACGAGAGCCCCTGGGGCCCAGGAAGAGCCTGAAGGGATTCCATTTCGCCTGTTTGACCTCAGGATAGACAGATAAGCAGCACTGCTTCCCAGAGAACACTTGGAAAAGCACAGCGTCTACTCCTGGGCGTCCACCAGTACCCTCGGGCAGGGGACAGATGGCGACTTCAAATCGATTCAAAAAGAAAAGAAGTCAGGTTAGGAGGGGCTGCGGGGGGTTCTCTGGGTTCAGAGCAGCTCCTTGAGGCTCCCCAGACTGGTGGGGTGAAGCTCTGGACCCTCTGGCTGCAGCGATGAGAGCCTTTTCAGGGCACCTTGTGGAGAAGCTCTGTAGACCCCTGCCTGTGACCCCGCAGGCCCTGGCTGGGCGCCCTGTTCCTATGGTTGGGCACCCTGCTGACCCTTCCCAAGAGAGGGAATCAGTTTACAGGCTTGTTCCTAGAGAACCTTGTTCGCTTTCATTGATCACCTTTCACTTTTCCCAATGCCACGCACCCCTCTTCATAAACTTTTCTGTGTGTAATTTCACTGGGGTTTGACCACAGGCACGCAATTCTAGTACTTCATCCTTTTTCCTCTTTCTGAGCACAGGACATCCGCTCAGCATCAAGCCTGATCTTCCTGGTTTCTTGACGATGGGGGCAGTGGTTCCGAGAGCTATCTGCCTGGTCCTCAGCCCTCCTCCAGGAAGCCTGCCCCCACCTCTGGAAGATCTACTCAGTCCTCGGGGTTCCCATAGAGCCTTAAATGTCTGTCTTTACTGGAATATAGTCAGAAGGATGACTGCCATGGATGTAGAGCCTTTCACTTGCTGGGTGCTTTACACACTCTTATTTTAGACTCACGAGGCCCGGTTTGGAGCAGTCCCACGACTGGGAAGTGGAGGATGTGGGGATTCCACATCTGCCTTCCATGCCCTGGTTCTTCCTACTGCCTTCTCAGGGCAGTGATCATGTGCTGACCCAGTTTAGCGCCTAGGTTCACCTCTCGCCTCCCTCACCTTTCCCTGCCTCCTGTCTTCTCACCACCGTGAGCTGTGTTCCCTTTGTCATCTTCATTCTGTTTTTTTTTCCAGCTTGAGAATCAGTAATAATAAATCCATCCAGTTACAGGGACCGCTCCACAGCAAAGGACAATTAGCATCCAGATCAAACCTTGAGAAATGAAACCTGTTTTCTGGGGAAGCCTAGACAGCCTAAAATAGGATGCCTGCACTTCATGCTCAGGATGGTGGTGGTATTCGGTTGCCAAGTCGTGTCTGACTCTTTGCGACTCCATGCACTGCAGCACACCAGGCTTCCCTATCCTTCACTATCTCCCAGAGTTTGCTCAGATTCACACCCATTGAATCAGTGATGCTATCTAACCATTTCCTTCTCTGTCCCCATCTTCTCCTTTTGCCTTCAATTTTTACCAGCATCAGGGTCTCATCTAGTGAGTGGGCTCTTGGCAGCAGGTGGCCAAAGCACTGGAGCTTCAGCTTCAGCATCAGTCCTTCCAATGAATATTCAGGGTTGATTTCCTTTAGGATGGACTGGTTCGATCTCCTTGCAGTCTAAGAGACTCTCAAGAGTTTTCTCCAGCACAATTCGAGATGCTCAGCTTTCTTTATGGCCCGTCTCTCACATATGAGAGTACATGACTAGGGCCAGGTGATTGGATTTTCTGTTCTTTTGGATGTTACTCTAGCGTGCCACCTAAGATTGCTTTATTTCAACATTTGGGAATTTTTTTTTTAAAAAAGCTATTTTATCTGTCACTTAAACTATAACTTTCCTAGCAAAATTTCTCTCTGTGTGTACAGTAATTTTAACAAATTATTAGAAAAATCTATTCTGGGAAAATCACTTATTCATTTGAAAAAATGACATAAAAGCATTCCAGGCCTTGCAGCTTATTGGCTCATCTTGTGATGAAAGACCAGGATCCAATGTGTTCTTCCTCCAGAGTCATCTCAGGGGCATCTGAAGTGCTGCAGGAGAGGTGGGATAGTAGTCTCATTGTCCCTGGGGCAGTCTCAACATCTGCCTTCCTTCCTCGATGCTGACCAAGACCACTGGGACTTTTATAACAGTGCTCGACCCACTGAGTTCAACAAACCTAGCCAGCCTTGTCTTAGACACTGTAGTATGATGCTAACTTAATTCTGCCTCCTTTATCGTTTTTTTTCTGGGGGAGCATCCCAGGGTTACAATGCAGTCCACCGCATAAATCTACCACAGCAATGCTTTCCTGTGACTGGTGAGCTGGCCAGAGAGCTCTGAGCTCCAGGATTTTCTAGATTACATTCATTCTGCCAAGTGCCAAACTGTTGGGATTTCCAGGCCGAAGGATGCCAACTCACCACTTGTAACAATAACAAGTTGATGGTTTATCTCCCAGGGCTGTAAACCGCCTGAGGATTTAGCCGAATGTCCTCCCTGGAACGTGCCTGAGTAACAGAGGAGAGCTTGCCATGGTGCTGTGCTCCAAGGTACCCCAGGAGGAGAGCACACATGCTCAATTGCTCAGTCGTGTCTGACTCTCTGTGACCCCGCGGACTGCAGTCTGCCAGGCTCATCTCTCCATGGGATTTCCCAGGCAAGAATACTGGAGCAGGTTGTCAGTCCCTTCGCCAAGTGATCTTCCCAACCCAGGGATTGAACCCACGTCTCCTGCATTGGCAAGCAGATTCTTTACCACTGAGCCACCTGGAAAACCCCAGGAGGAGAGCAGAGAAAGCAAAGCTGGGAGGAAGATGACCCCACTTGAACTCAAGTGGCATCTGTTTATGAAGAAGCTAGCAAAGAATGCTCTTTGAAATATCACTGGATGACGTCTTTACTAATAAATTTGGGAGTCTTATGTTGTTTAACAATAACATTCTAGAAACAAAACAGCACAGGCTCTGGAGGCGAGAGAGCCAAGTTGGGTTTTCCCGCAGCCTCTGTGCCTCTGAAGACCACGTGCCAGGCAGCCACACCCTCACCATCCTCACAGTGCCTCGCTCCAGCCCTCCACCAGGCCTCCGGCACATGTGGGACCAGCAGCCCTCACCGGAGAGACCATTGCTTGACCTCCAGAAGGAATGGAAGGCACGAGTGACCGATCTCGTTCTCTGTTTTAGACCACAACCAAACGTACACATTTCCTGCCTTGTAGGGGGAAATAAAATATAAAGGGAGGGGACTTGCCTGGCGGTTCAGTGGTTAACAGTCCATGCCTCCAATGCAGGATGCCCAGGTTTGATCCCTGGTTGGGGAACAAAGATCCCACATGCTGCAGGGTGATGTTAAAATGGCCTTTCTCTCTGTGTCTCTCTCTTTGTCTCTCTCTCTTTATATATATAAGAAATCCATCTAGGAAAACAGTCTTGTTAGGGTTGTCTGTGGCTCCATGGCCGAGGAGTATCCATTGTGAGGGATGGGTGATTTCTATGTGTTCTCTGTGAAGCAGAGTGATTGCCACCTGTTGTGGCCCCAAGAACAAATCATACCTACTGAATTTTATATATTTAGGGTTAACATAGTTAAAGAAGTCAGGACTTCAGACTAGGCATTAAAATGCTGAGTAGAAGTAACCCCGGAAAACTGGCCCAGACTTGGTATTGACAGCTCCAGCTGGGTCCACTGATGGCGAGTCAAGTGCATTTCGTGTTTTCTGTGGGAGAACTCAGTTGTTCTAGAAACTCTGTAGTATGAGGCTGGCTTAGGTCTACTTCCTTTATCCTATATTCACAGTGATGATGTCTCTGTTATCAGAACCATGAGAGTTCTAATAACAGACCTCACAAATCTAGCTGATCTTTTACGGGGAGCTGTCTGGAACCCGGTACATGAAGTTGTGATGGAGCGTCAGGTCCCAGGCAGCTGGCACTGGAGGTCAAGTCAAGCATCTACAGAATGATGTTCACACCAGTTCCCCCCAGGCTTTCCATGGCAATTTCCAGTATCCCAGAGTCATTAAGACAGACTTGGGTCTGAACTTTGGTTGAGCCAAGGCTGTGTAGTCTTCCCTAAGTTGCTTAACCTCTCTGAACCTTAATATCCTGGAAGTTACAAGTCCCGGGACCAGCGTTGGCTCTGTCACCGACAGACTCCGGAACAAGCAGGCTATGCCAGGGGACCCGAGAAGCTCCTAACAAGCTCCAAAATTTTATGATTTTAAGGTTCCTTCTCTATCCACTGAGAAAACAAACCAAGCTGATTATGTTTTTCTCTGGAGAGAAAACAGCTGGAAATGCCTACTCCTTTTGACTTTTAAAGATGCATTTTAGACATGGCTTCCCTGTGGCAGCTGGAAGCCACACTCTCTTTTCTTCTCGGTACCTAGGATGGCGCTGTGGCAGGAGGGCTGGCGTGTGTGTGGCGGTGCCCAGGCTGGGCTGAGGGGTCATGTCCCAGGCCTCACAGGACCACCTTGAGAACAGGCCAGAGCCGAGGCTCCATGCTGTCCTTTCCTGGGACTTTTAGAGAGTGACCCCTGCAGCCTTCTTCCTCTTTAACAGATCTGACTGACATGCGTGCAGATCTGACTGACGTGCATGCACAGGGCATGCAGGTGAGGAAGAGGTCAGAGACTCGTGAGTGTGAGGAAGAGTGGCGGGGAGGGAGAGGAGGGAGGGCGGCAGCCACCCCAGGACTCCGCTGGCAGAGGGCCATAGGACTCCCCCCGCCCCCCGCCCACCACCGGGGGAAAGGGCCACAGGCAGGGCCACTTGGCCCAGGTCTCGTCACAAACGTCACTCTCATGGAAATGCCCTTAGGTCTGGCCAGACAGAGACAAGACAAAACCCAAGTGAGGCGCCAGGGAAGCCAGGAGCTTGCCTGGGCCTCATCACTCAGGCTCCCAGCGGCCTGGGTCTGGCCTGGGGCCAGCCTGTTACTGTCTGGCCGGGAACAAGCTGGTTAGTGCAGCGTCAGATAAGTGGCCACGGCAGCCTCAGCCCCCTGGAGAGGGGCGTGCTGCGGACGGAGCGACTGGGACAACGAGAAGAGGCGGTGGCTCGGAAGCTGTGGAATGAGAGATTTAGAAGCTGCCAGGGCGCGAGTGCCGAAGTGCTTAATTGCAGAGGTGTCTGTGGCTGTGTGATGTCCGTGGGCCTAAGGAACTGTCAGGCCAGAGCAAAGAGGGAAGTTTCCTCTACACCAGACCCTGCTCCAAGCTCTCAGCACGGGCGGCTCGGAGCTCTCTGCCGATTGGCTGGAGAGACCTTCTGCCTTTTCCTCCTGCCCGGTCCAACACCAGGAAAGGAGAGGGCCTGCAGCCTCTGCCCTCCCCTTTCAGCTTCCGCAGCCAGGTGTTTAGTCTGGGGAGGATGGGGGATGTGCCTCATGTGGAAAGCTCAGTGGTCAGATGAGTCACGAGAAAGCAGTCACCAACAATCAGTACCAACGTTTGGGAGAGCTTTGCTTTAAAAAAAAAAAAGTTAATTATAGTGCATTCCAATGATCTCCATGATAAAATCACTGCTGTTCCCTCCATGCTGATGGGCTTCCTTCAGTGGGAGGAAAAGGGGTTGGTCACACCCAGGAGCCTTGGAATGCACACAGTCTGGACTGAATCACGCATGTGAAGAAGCAGTGGAGCTGGGCCACTTGAGGGGCCTAGGATAGGGCCAGGCCCTTGGGTCTTTGCACAGACTTATCTCCACAGGGGACCCACTTGTAACTCAGTTGCCCAACTCCTGAGTCCACTTGGTAAACTCTTACAGATCCTTCAGGAGGCAACACCGCCATCCCCAGCTCTGTCCAACTTGTCCCTTCTACTCCACGCAGACTCAGTCATGCCCCACTGTAGACCTAGTGCTGTAGGCCCTCATCCGCCCCTCTGTGGTCACCCAGCACCCCATAGGGCTACCATGGTGACTGCACAGTCCATGGTTTTCACTGCATTCCTGATTTCAGGTACTCTGCTATGTTGGTCCCAGAAGTTCTCACAACATTCTGGAAATGTTGGCTTTGCAGGTGCTCCCTCTCAGCGAAATCCCTTGTAAGATCTGAGGTGCTGATCTTGGAGTTGAGAACTGGTAGGCAGCAGACGTGAGGTTGCGAAGAGTTGGACACGACTGAGTGACTAAGCACAGCACACAGCACAGATGGGTTCCAGTGCATTCATGAATCTGCCACCTCCCTCCAGACTAAATTCCTGAAGGTTAGGACTGTCATTTTCACACAGTCCAGCACTGTGACTGGCAAAGAGGAGGGACTCAGCTGTTGTTGGCTGCCCCTACACGATATATATCATATGCCTGATTGCATTGAGTTTCCACAGCAACCCTGTGATGTTATGACTCTTGTCCCCATTTTACAGAGGAGAAAAATAAGGCTCAGCGGAGTTAAGTAACTTTCTCAAGAGCAAACAGTTAGCAAAAGGTAGACCCTGGATGCAGAGTTAGGTCTTTGTTCCTCCACTGTGTATCTGCCAGCTTAGTTCAAGCTCAGAAATGTCTTGGGATGGTTGAGTCAGAAACCAGAGATGCTTAAGCTAGAGGAGGTCTATTGCATAAACATTGAGGTCAGCTTGCCTCATGTCAGAATTACAGTGTTCAGCTGAGCCTTCATGTGGTGCCCATGGGTGTGTTTTACCCTCTGCGTGTTCTATCAGGTGTATTAGCGTACTCTGCCCTCTCTGGTGGAACTTCCTGGTGGCTCAGTGGTAAAGGATTTGCCTGCAATGTGGGAGATGTGGGTTCAATCCCTGGGTCGGGAAGATCCCCTGGAAAAGGAAATGGCAACCCACTCCAGTATTCTTGCCTGGGAAATCCCATGGGCAGAGGAGCCTGGCAGGCTGCAATCTGTGGGGTCACAGGAAAGTCGGACTTAGCAACTGAACAACAACAAACAATAAATGAACCAGTCATCAGCTGTAGAATGCAGAGCTAAATATAGACTGTCTTTTATTAATAAATTTCAATCTCCTGTTTCAAGATAAAGAGACCAAGATCAGAGGAAACTCATAGTTGCCATGTAATGAAACTTACCATGGGCCCAGAACTCTGCTAACCACGTTTTGCAGTATTTCATTTAATCCTCAGGTAGGCACTATTTAAACCCATCGCCAATTAACAGATGGGGAAACTGAGGCTCTGGGGGGCAAAGTGACTTGCCTAATGTCCCAGAGCTGATCAGTGGTAAAACCAAAATTTGAACCCAGGTCAGTCTGCTCCAGAACACAAGTCCTCAACCTGCACACCCAGTAGAGGGCTTTGCTGTGAGTAAGATGCCTTGCTCCTACATCTCCCCGACACCGACTCCACCGCCCTGGGCCTGCAGACAATGCCGCCCTTGTCTTTCGCATGGGCCACCCTCCTGCACTCAGGTTCAGTCCCTCTCTGGAATTAGCGAGAAGCTGCTCTTCCCAGTACTGGTGGTTATTTTCAGAAGTGTGAAATAAGTGTAAAACAGGATATTTTCAGTAAAAATATCTCCCTGCTTATATAACGAAGTGGTACAAATGTCACTGACTGAAGCAGATACGTGGTTACTTTCTGCAAAGACGGATGTAGTCCTCACCCGCCAGCCCATTTGGAAGACTCACAGGTCTTGGATGAGTAACCCCAGGGGCTGGACTCGTGGTCCCCCCGCCCAGGGTGCAGATGCCCAGGGTCCTAGTGCACAAGAGGGGTCAGCCCCAGCTTTAAAGTGAAAAGCCTGAATTCAGACCCAGCGTGAGCAAGTCACCCATCCTCTCAGTTAACCTTCCATAAGGAGCCGCAGGGGTTAAAGAGGTAACATACACCGAAAGTGCCCAGCGTCAGTGTCTGGGTCAAGCTTCAGAACCTACCAACAGTCCCATTCCTCCCCCATCACGATATTCTGAGAATTACCATATTTTAAGATGAAACACGTATTTAAGAGTATGTGGAATCATCACTGAAAATTCTAGACTGCAGCAGACTCTAGGAAATGTGTGGGCTTTAGAAAGTGCTTCTTCCTAGGGAGGGGAGTAGGCCTCTCCCTACCACGTGTTCATCCTACTTCTGCTGTGATAACACTTTCTCTTCCTCTGGTCTGTTGTTTCTTCCATCAACATTCACTGAATGCCAGTTCTGTGCCAGGCACATTACGAACACTCATAGGAGCACTCATCCTATCTAGTAGCACAGAGCACCTCACGCACAGCCCAGAGAACTCAGGCCTGGGGTTTTTCCTAGCAGAAGCCAGAAAGTATCTGCTGTCTTCCGACACTTCCGTTTCCTGGTTCTACCTTGGGGCTTCCATCTGAGGACTGCAGCCACCCTCTCACCCTGCCGGCTCCAGCGGCTTGGCCCCAGGGACTGCTGGGGGATTACACAGCCTTTGGCCCGGCTTCAGCTTACCGCTATTCCTCCCCTGCTTGCGGTCACAGCCAAGTGAGGCCCGGTGCCCAGCTCCGAGGCCCAGATGTTGCGGGTCTCCGCAACGTCGGGAAGGACTTACCCGACGGCTTGTCTGTGGAGGACGGGAGGCTGGTGAGGGTGGGCATGGTGGGCAGAGGGGGCGGCAGCACTTTTAGGTTCTGGTCACTCTGGATCTCGTTGGTGGAGATCTGGTTGATGATGCGGTTGTAGGGGGGTGGCTGGTAGACGCGGGGTGGGGTGGCGGGGGGCGGCTGGGGCACAGGCCGGGCGGCGGGCACCCGCTGGCAGTGCTCCTCCAGCTGGGCAATGATCTCAGACTGGTTGTGGGCCAGCGTGGCCAGATGCTGGTACTTGTGCTCCAGGTCCTTGTACTTGCTGGCCAGCTGCAGCATGTCAGCCGTCTGGTTGAGGATGCGGTTCTCCAGCTGCGAGAGCTCGAGCGCGTTGTCCCGCTTGCGGATGATCTCGTGCAGGAGCTGCATGTAGAGCTGGGTGACCCGTGAGTTCATGTTGCGGCTCTCCTTGCGTAGCAGCTTCACCTCGCTCACGATGCCGCCGTCCACCTCCACCAGCTGCTGCAGCGTCTCAATCTGCCGCTTCTGCTTGAGCAGCTCGTTGTTGAGCAGCTCCAGCTCCTGCTTGTGCACCCTGTTCTCCAGGAGCACCTCAGGCTCCTTGGAGTTGACGCAGATGGCGCCCGTGACCCGCTGCTGGGGCACGATGAAGGTGTAGGTACACTTGTCTGGGGACTCGCCGGCTCGCTTGTACCTGTTCAGGTAGACGAACTCGCCAGGTGAACCCTCCTCGGTGCCCTCCAAGCCATCCTTCTGGCTCGCCACTGCTCCCAGGGCAGCCAGCAGTCCCAGCCACCAGCACGTCACACACAGCGGCCTCATGGTCCTTGCACACCAGGGGTTCGTCTTTGCGAGCAGAGCCTACGAAACGCTGAAAGTAAACAGAAGAGCAGACTCAGTAATGGTTACGTCACGGCCAGCGGCCAGTGCCATAAATGAGCTCAGCCTTCTTGTTGGGCAGCTGTTTCCAAAAACGCTGCTTCAGGAGGCAGCCCTTCTGGGAGCCGCAGAAGGGGACAGGAGGCCTGGCAGAGGCGGAAAAGATTTGGGAGGGGACCGGGGCATGTGCAAGGCAGCAGGCCGAGGCCCCGCCACTCCTGGGGCTAGCCAGTGCCCACGGCCCTCTTGTCGAGCACCTGGCCTGGAGCCCAAGAACCATAGGAGGCAACTTGAAGCTGGAAGGGGAGGCATAGGAAGCTTGGCCTGTCTCTCTCCTCCTCTGCCTCAGACTGTTAAGTCTCCCCCTGGATGTGCCCTTTGTAACACCCATCACGCATGAGATGAATCTGAACTCTGTGTGATCTCTTCATGGATCCGTGCTCCCTGATGGCCAGCACTATGTCTGTTTCCATCCTGTATCCTCAGGATGCTGCACTCAGGAAGCTGTCTGCAAATGTTTGTTAAGTGAATGATTCGCTAGATGTGGTATGCGACGTGTTCGGTTTATAGTGGACAACGTCAGTGGAAAGATGTGTCCAGTCATGTGGCTTCAGTCTCTGTGTTAGCCAAGCTGCAGAGCAGACAACTGAGCTCTGCTAAATGCACCTATTTTCAACAGGCAGTACCCACACTGTCTCCATCATCGCAACATGATTTAGCCAGGTGGGAGCAGGAAAGAGACACGTGTCACCAGATTGGTTTCAATTCTGTTCTTAGACCACTTGTTCCTTCCCCAGATATCCATGGAACACCTGGGGTATGCCAGGGAGTGTGCTGGCTACTGGAGATGCAGCTGCAAACAGGACAGAGCCAGCCCTGCCCTCAGCAGGCTTACCCATCATCTCAGAGCCCCTGAGTGCCAGGAGGCAGACGTGGTGAATGTGATGGGAGGGTAGAACGGAGAACTGACCTAGCCAGAGGGGTCAGGAAAGCTTCCCTGAGAAAGTGACCTTCGTGCTGACCCCAGAGGGATGAGGAGGAGCAAGCCAGGCCAAGAGGGAGGGGACGGACGGACGCAGCTCACTCCTCTGCCCACTCAAGGATGTGGCTCCGTCCACTCTTCCCCAGCTCCCTGGCGTGATCACTTTTTCCCTAGATCATGATTTCTTTCAGCTTAAAGAAAATCCTCTCTTGACCTCATGTCCCTTCTCCAGCTACTGTTCCATTTCTCTGCTCCCCTTTTTAGCAAAACCCTCTGAAGAGTTACCCACACCCTCCCTCACCATTTCCAGAAAGTTCTCTCTTGAGTTCATTCCCGTCAGGCCTGCCCCCTCCCCTCGGTTCCGAGTGTCCTGAACAGGATCACCAGGGGCCTCTCTTCCCAGACCAAAGGCTCAGTTCTTGGTCCACGTGGATGTTTCGCCTCTCAGCACTGCTGGACATGGCATATCACTCCCTCCTGGGACTTCCTTCCCCAAACACCACCCTTTCCTCTCATCTCATTGGCTACTCCTCAGTCTCCTTTGCTGGTTCACCCACCCCCCCACCCCCTGTCCAGTCCTATCCTGGGTGGGGAGGGGGTGGCAGGGCTCAGTCCTCAGACATCTTCAGTGATCATCTTCGGTGATCATCTTCAGTGATCTCATTGTCTAGTCTGAGGACTTCCCCCTGCCCCTCTGAATCCAGACTCATATGTCTAACTGCCTCTTTGACATATGGGCATCTCAGCCATAACCTATCCAGAAATGAATTCCTGGGGTTCCCCAAGTCTCCATCCCAACCTATTCATCCCAGTTTTTCCCAGGTTAGCAAATGGCGACTCTGTTCTTCTGATTGCTCAGCCAACAAACTTGAAGTCGTCCTTGACTCCTTTCTTCCCATCATACCCCACATCTAAGTCACCACCAGATTATCACAGCAATATCCTGGGACTATTCTCAGGATCCTACGGCTTCTCCCTGCCTCCCCTGGTACAGCCCACCTTCACCTCTCGCCTGGACCAGACTGGTCTCACTGCTCCTGTCCTTGTCTTTACAGGCTGTCCTCAACCCGGCAGCCAGAGTGAGCCTTTTAAAAAAGTCAAATCAGGTCAGTCTGCTGCTCAAAGTGCTCTGGTGGCTCCTCATCTTGGAGAAGCAGCTAACAGGTCTCTAAGGCCCCCAGCTCTGGCCCTGTTTCCTCCCTGATCTCATCTCCAACTCCTCTCATCCTCACTCACATGCTCCAGCCACGCTGGCCTCCTGGGTGTTCTTCAGGCTCGCTGATGGCGAGGGCCCTTTGCACTTGCTCCAGTCCAGAACACTCAGCCGCTTCCTTGATGGCGGCTCCCTCACTGCTCTCAGGTCTTTGCTGAAATAATCACCTTCCCAGTGAAACTTTCCCGGCTTACTTAAAATTGTGACCTCGCCACCTTCTCCCTGCAGAGTCCATGTCACCATCAGACATGTGGTGCCTGTCTACCCATGCCTGTGAATGAAAGCTCTCTGAGGGCAGGGGGCTTGTCTGTTTTCATCACTCCTCCCCCACCCCCCGCCCCCACAGCGCCCAACACAGGGAATATTTGTATGCTGAATGATAAGCCACATCCACCAACAGTCGCCACGCAGTGGGGAGTGCTAGGAAGAGGGGCACACAGGGCCAGAGGAGCCCAGGGCAAGTGACTGCCTGAGGGTGCGGGGACATGCACAGGAGACCGTGACTCACATTTACTACCACCGTCCCTAACATCCACTTCCTGAATGCCTGTCGTGTACCTCACCCTGCACTCAACGTTTTGCAAGGGTTTTCTGCTTCATTGAATTCTCACAGTGTCTTTTTGGTAGATACCATTGTTATTTCCATTTTACAGATGAGGAAACCGAGACTCTGTGAGGCTAAGTGACTTGTTTAACCTCACACAGCTGGAAGGTAGCAGAACCAGGACTCAGCCCCAGCCTTATGTACTCAAACCTTCAAGTCTTAATGACTACGTAGAAATTTTCTTAATCTGGTTTCTAATAGTAAAGTCACGATTTTCTGATTTCACGATAGTTTACACTAAAATAACCACAACCCAGAACCGGAAGGTTTTGTCTTCCCCAGACCCCTTTGGGGGCTTCTCTGGTGGGCAGCCTGGACAGCGGGAGGTTGCAAAACAGATCCTGTGCTCCCCAGGGCCACAATGAGCTGTTTTCCACTTGACTGAGAAAGCCCCAGCTTGGTTCCAAAGGCCAGTCCAGGCCTTTTGGGCCAGGCGGAGAAAGGTGTTTGAAGCCTCTGGTTTGGGTTGGGCTGTGGGGTTAGGGCTGCAGTGACGTTGGTGGAAACCGGGCTGAGTTTGTGAGTGTTTGCCTAGTTTCCAAGCTCTTTAGCTGCTCCTGTGCCTGGGCCACACCCGACCCACAACAATGGGGAGGAGCCGCCCTCCCAGCCTGGGCGGCTCACCTGCCTCTCTCTGCTCTGTGATGCTGACTGCGGATGCCAGCGAGGGCTCCCCTTGGCCAAGAAACTGCCATGGTCCCAGGAGACAACTTGGCTCCAGGCCTCGAGACCTGGCGGGGTAGCAGTGTTTACTGTTGAGTTCTGTCCCCTCCCAAGTGTGGGCTCACACGGCTTCCCTGGGCAAAGCTCTGTGCCCTTGGACTTAAGATCCTGAAGGCAGAGCCTCTTCTATGAGATGGGGTGATCCAACCCCTCTCCCACACTTGGTGAGGGCCACGGAAGTGCTTCCGAAACTAGAGGTGAAGATGTCATGATAGCCGTATGAGAGCTCCAGCTGACCGAACGACAGTGTGTGTCTGCCAGCACACACTCACGGGCTGTGTGTCCAGCACGTGCACCATCTCCTTGGATCCTACCATTCCCCCACCCACCGCCCAGGAGATCCCACGACCAGCTGTCTCATTTCACAGAGGAGGGCCTTGTTCTATGTAGCAGAGCTGGGCCTGCCCAGGAGGTCTGTCTGGCCTCACCTCCCAGCCCAGTGGTTAGACTGGTCCTGGTTGTCACGGTGTCCGTAGCCTCTCACATGGCGCTGGGCGCAGAGCGAGGAGGCTCCAGATGAGCAGACGCAGTCAGAGACTGCAGTCTTTAAAGAGCATTTCTTGCAGTTGTTCAATTAAAAAGAGAACCAAACTTGATGGTTAACACTCGTTCAGTTTTTAGGTTCACAAGGCCCCTCGCGTAACATATTATCTCATGGAATCACCACGACATTTGGAGCTGGTTAGTAATATTCTGCCCATTTTGAGGGTGAGGAAACTGAAGCCCAAGAGGGTGTCAGGTAGCTTGCTCCCTGTTGCATTGCTGCTGGTGGGAACAGTCATGAAGCTGCACAATTTGGGGTCTTACTGTCACATTTCCATGAGGCGTGGGCTTGGCAGGAGTGACGCGGAGCCAGTCGGGTTAGAAGAAGGATGGGAAGGAACCAGGGCACTGTCTCAGGGAATCCAGCGAGACTGGTTCTCCCCAGGTTTATAAAGGGGGGCAGCAGCACCCAGAGGGCTCAGTGGTTTGCTGGGAGCACATGGCAGACAAGAGCCAGTGCTGACTCTGTCAAGAGCTGGGGTCAACCTGATGCCAAGGGCTGTGCCCCCTCTGCCTTAGAGTAATTGACTTTCCTTCAAGGTTCCAGCCCCCTTCCTTAGTTTTTTGCAAGTTTGGCAGGTCTTAATGGGCAGTAATGAGTTTGCTTACTTTTGCTCTCCTGGTATTTATTCAACTAATTGCATCCCAAGAGAAGGAACTCCACCCCCTACCCCATCCCCCAGCATTCCAACTGTCTTAGGCCTGGAGAAGAACTCGACTCCAATCAAAGAGATGCTCCTCAGTTTCTTCCTATGACCAACCGAGGAAAGCAAATCCAACTGTTTTCCTTGGCTTCAAAAGGAAAATAAAAGCGATTCTTGAAATTGCTTTTCCACATTGTATTGTGAGGAGTTTCCATTATACATGGGTTTCCCTCCCCACAAGCGGGGCTGGTGTGACCGAGCCACGTGACGGGCTCTGCACGCAGGGAGGCCACCTCCCCAAGGGCTTGGGTCCCACCCAGCCTCCGGTGGGCAGCTCTGAGCGTCCCTGCTTGGCCTGCTGTGGTGGGGCCACACACCGTGTGTCCACGTCCCCTTTAGCACTACGGCTCAGGTGAGGGGCCACTCTGTGGGAAGAATTGTTTTCATAAGACAGAGTTGTGGGTCCTACCCTGCTGCAGAAGTTACTTTCCTGAGGTCACTGCAAAGGGTAGGAATAAGACAATTTCAAAAATAATAGTGACAGCTAATTATCACTGTGACCCAAACACTTTATAAGCATTGCCTCACTTCATCCTCCCAACAGGCCCGGGAGGGAAGCTGTTATTCGGGTGGCCATGCATGGTGACCCAGGTTGTGTACTATGCAACTCTAGAGAGCACAGCTCACATTCATAGTCTTTGTGGTTTTGTATATTTAAATCACAGCAGTGTTCTAATTCTCACAAAGATGCTTTTAAGACTAATGGCAGAGCTGACAGTTGTTCCTGTTGCAGGCAAGGAAGCTATTAAGATTCAAAGTCCATGAGTCATTTTGTCCTAAGTCATCAGCTTAGCCAAGTAGCAGTCGGTAACAGAATCCCAGTATACATCTGTGTTGAATGTATAAAAGTGACAGGGAAACTCAAGAGAGATTGTTCCCTGACAGCCACGCCCCCTCTAAGGCAAGGAGGACAACAGGAGAGCTCTTGGGACCCCCAGGACTCCTGACCCCGAAGTGAATCAGCTCTCAAGATGGTGTTTTATCATTAGTCCATGTTGAATTCCTGCCTGGGGGCTCACAGAGCCTGTCCCTCTCTCCCCAGCCTGCCCTGCCCCATCACTCTGTGATCACAGATGGAAGCCAGGTAGGAGTCCAGGCCAGAGGCCCTGCAGGAGGCCTGGGCAGGGGGCCTCTGCCAAGGCAGCAAGGGCATCTGGAACTGCCCCCTGGCCCAGTGCCCAGCTGGCCCCTGACAGGAAGCCGGGAACTTGAGCTGTGCTTGAGTGAGCTTGGTGGACCCGAGCATGAATCATGATGTTAAACCAGCATCAGGACAGAAAAGAAAAAAAAAAAAATCGAAACTTCAAAGTTGATGAACGGTTTTTCTTGCTAAAGCTGGTTATGAGATACATGATGTGTCAGTCAGGCAGTACCAAGCCAACTGGTAATCTGGGATGAGAGGGATCCAGATAAAGGAATATTCCAGAAGATACTGCCCTAGAGGGCCCAGCTGACCACATGACCAATGGGATAGATGATAGCAGCTGCCATTTGTTTGTCATAGATGACCAGTGTGCTCAGCTGTGCTCTACCTCATTGACAGCCTTATGGGTAGGGGACTGGGCATGCTGGTTGGCCCCCCTTGAGGCCTGTTGTCTTATTAGTTATTAATAGCACCCCATTTTATTCTCACAAGTGTCCTCATTGGGTAATAAACTATTTGGTCCCTTACCTAGGAGACAGGCATTACTATCTGCATTTGTAGTAGAAGAAACCCAGGTCCAGAAACGTTAGGTCACTTGCCTAAGGTCCCTTGAAGGAAACATCTGGACTGGGAAGTCCATGTCAACTGCAAGGTCTGTGCCTTCACTTCGATCAAGAGCATCTCTCCAACCTGTGTGAATAATAGGTGCCTGTCTGTTTGCTTAACGGCCGGGATGCAGATTCCCTCTTAGTCATTCTTAACTGACAAGGTAGAAATGGCTTTCACGTCAGCACAAGGGTGAGTCTTGTTGGAT
This sequence comes from Bos javanicus, assembly GCF_032452875.1. Taxonomy (NCBI): domain Eukaryota; kingdom Metazoa; phylum Chordata; class Mammalia; order Artiodactyla; family Bovidae; genus Bos; species Bos javanicus. The sequence goes on from NC_083878.1 coordinate 97,602,500, forward strand.
GGTGGAAACAGCTGCTTGATCATCCAAGTGGTGAGACCCCAAAGTGGACATCTAGAATGTGCAGCGGTGTCCTCACCTTAGAAACCCTGGGGAAGGAACTGTGCATCGCTTGTCCTGGTGATTCACCGCCAGCCTGGAGGCCAGGGAGGGAATAACCACATCTCCAACTGCCGTCCCCTCCCAGCCCGGGAGCCTGTGAATCATCCCCGCCAGAAGGCAGTGTGGGCACCCAGGGGGTCTGGAGCTGATTGCCAGACCCTGCCAGTCCAGCTCTCATAAGACCTTCGAATGAGCTGTCTGTCCAGCCAGCCAGCCCTCCATCCATTTAGTCTTCCCAGCCAACCAGCCATCGTGTGTTGCTATAGTCAGGGTCCAGGCCTGTCCTGAGTGCTGGGAACATGGGCTCAAGCCAGAGAAGCAGGAAGTGTAGGACTGTACATATTTGCTGGGAAGAGCGTCAGTGGAGGGTCGAACCTGCCTGACACGCCTGCCCCTGGTGCGTTGCTGGCTCCGGGGCAGGGCTGAGCTCATGGAGGAGGTGGGTTGTGGTCATCCTGTGAGGTCATTGTGTTAGGAGAGGATGTGGTTCAGCATCGGGGAGCGGGTTTCCTTTGCCAGGGGATAAGGATGCCACTGTTCCTTTTCCGTACTACATTATTTTGGAGCCATCTTGAAAGGTCCCAAAGCCTGCACACTGATCCCTCAGGTGCCAAGAGCCCTGGCCAGCAGAGCAGAGGCGGAGAGCTGCAGAAGCCATTTCGGAGCCCAGCTCCTGAGTTGGCTGCTGCATTTCCGGCCGTGCCTCATGTGCTCTGGAGCTTTGGATCTGGGGGAAGCCCCTGACAGCAGGGAGCAGCTGGGGACCAGGTGGACAGCGGTGCCCTGGGGCGACTTCCCAGGAAATGCAAACCTTGCCTGGGGCTGCTCTTCCGGCCAGGCTGAGTGTTTGGCCCCACGACCACCTCGGCCCTGTTGCAGGGCTCGTCCCCAGCACAGGGATGATGAGCACGTTGTGCCTCTGTCCCGGATCCCAGCAACTCTGAAAGGCAGGGGCCGTGAGAATCCCTGTTTCACAGATGAGGAAACAGAGGTAAGGGTGGAGCCTTGCCCAGACATCAGAGCTCCGAAGTAGTAGAACTGGGCTTGGAACAGATGTGTTGACTCCAGAGCCAGCTTCCTTACCCACACGGGCCTTGCTGGCCTGCCTACTGCTGCAGGCCTATCTTTCTAAACCTCATAGCTGGCCCCGTCAGTGTCCTGCTGGAAGGCAGAGCCTGTGTTGTCCTGCCTCCCTGCCCCTGCAAGTGCTGTTCTTTCTGCCTCGGCACCTTCCCCATGTCCTGCCTTCCTTGCTCAGTTGACCTTCTCGGTGAAGCCGGCCATTCTCAGGGAGGGGCCCCCTCTCTCCTCTGCTCCCAGGAGCAGCCCAGGCTGCTTCTATCACAGCACCCAAGACCCAGCTTGTCCTCATCTGGTTCTCTGCCCAAACTATCAGCTTCTTAAAAGTGAGGTCAGGGTGGTTTCCCCCTCTGAATACCCAGTAGCCAGGATGGCACCTGGATTATTAAATAGGAAATTCAAGGCATTCCCTCAATGAACAACTTCCTAAACATTTCTCTGGTGCCAGCCACTGTGTTGGGGACCAGATAGAGCAGGAGCAAGGGAGATGCCTGCCCTCAACGGGCCACAGGAGTAGGTGAGACAGAGAGCAGGTGCTGGTGACACTGGGTATCAGGGCCCCCACAGGGCGGCTCAGGGGACTGGGAGCACAGCTGGGGTGGAGCACCATAGCAGCTGGAGGCAAGAGGCTCCTTCGTCTGGGTCTGCGGCTCCCTCCTTCCTTCCCTCCCTCTTTCATTCATTCAGATCCCTTCCCTGCCTGTCCCTGAGTGGGTCCTGGAGGTGAGCGGTGACTGAGAGATTCCACCGTCCGCTTTCAGAGGCTAGAGGGGGACCATCTCCGGCAGGACTTTGGTCATTCCTGGAGCCAGGCAGGTCCTCAGGCATCTCTCAGAGACAAGAACCAAGTTCCTTCTGGGCTTTCCTGAGGTGGTCTTGGGCGTGCCTTTCTGGGTGAGGTTGGGGGGCTCTGGGGCTGCTGGCCTCTAGAAAGGCTGGTTTCTCCAGAGCGTTGACCCGACACAATAGCTTGATTGTGAGAGGCCTGGCTCCCCCCACACAGCACGTTAACATGTCTGTGATCAGAGTGTGTGCTTACAGTTGATGTGTACGTGGAACAGGACATTGTAGCGCTTTAGCGCCCCGCCCCCCCGACCCAAGGCTGTTATTAAGGCAGTCGTATGGCTTGGAGTTGTGTGGGAATGTGGTTTTTGTCACAGAAACTACCCTCAGAATGAGGTTCTGCTGTGACCCTTCTACCACCGCAAACTGCTTGCTGCCAGGGTCTGAATGACCCCTCTATTTGGGGTGTTTTATATAAATTCACAAAAAAAGAAATGCTATTCAATGAATTGATTCATTCTTGAGATTCCCGCAGTGTGTTTGTCCAGGCTGGCAGTAGGCTGGGGCGGAATGGGCCCAGATCTGGGTTTGAATCCTTGCTTTTTTGGCTCGCCGGTGGAGAGACCGTGGCAGAGGCGCTGTACCCTCTGACCCTCAGTTTCCTCTTCTGTAAAATGGGACAGTCTCTCTCAGCACCACACGCCTCCTCCCTACGAGTCTCCCACTGCTGTGAATTAGATTCACCTTCTGCCTCTTCCCACTGGGCTGTGGGCTCAGGCAAGCAGAACCCCTCCTCCCCTGTCTGACTGCTCTCAATCGAGATGGGTTCGGGTGAAGTGGGCTGTGACTCAGAGAGAGGCCAGAAGCTGAATGTGCTTGCCTTGGGCGGGGCTGCTGCCTGCTCTGTTTGTTCTGCTGGAGCTGCCAGTTGCAGCTCCCGGGTCTTTTCTCTTTGCTCAAGTGTGGCCGGTGCAGGCCGTGAAGACCCAAGCTCAGGTTCTGCAGCCCTTGGAGTCTCTAAGCAGAGACTCAGGAAACGGTCCCTGGATGACTGGGGGCCAAGGCTCTGCCCCCTCTGAACTGGTGCAGTTCCATGGTGCTGCCGTGAAGGGTGGTTGGGGGGTGAGGGGCAGCCACACAGATCACCTGTCTGTGAATCTGCAGGGTTCAGAGCTAAGACAGTCTGGCTTGGAATCTGTTCCCACCTCTCGTTAACTGCGCTACCGCAAGCACGCTATGTAGCCATGATGAGGCTCAGTTGTAAGAGGGGTGGTGATGAGGCCTGTACTGTCTCAGAGGTAGACTTCTAGGACAAACAGATGGCGCACCCGAATCAGGTGAGCACGTGGCTTTCAGATGGAGTGGTACAGTGTCTCTAGGACACCAGCCAAACCAAAGGCCGTGAGATGCTCTGAACAGGCCAGTGAAGTGAGGTGGGGAAAGGCATGGCCTGCAGAGCCACACCGGCCGGGGTTCAAGTCCCACAGAATCACCAGCTGTATGCCCTTGGTGCTCAGGTTGCTCACCGTGTCTGAGCCTTTGTTTTGTCCTCTGTCAAATGGGACGCTAAAACTGAAACATACCTCCTGAGGTTGTAGCGAGGATGAAATGAGATATGTGTGTGCCTTACTTAGCCCAGTGGTACTTGGTAAATCACTGTGGGATGGAGGAGTGGAGGAAGAGATGGCTTAGTTGCTTTTCCCAGTAGGTTGTAGCAAAAACCCCTCCTGGACCATGTGCTTCACACATCTTTGCCTGCCTTTACTGAGTAATGAATAGCTCACTCATGTTAGACCCGTGAGGTCAGTCAGAGCCTCTGCTTGGCCCAAGCTGTCCAGGTGGCGCTAGTGATAAAGAACCTGCCTGCCAATGCAGGAGACATGGGAGACACGGGTTCAGTCCCCAGGTTGGGAAGATCCCTTGGAGGAGGGCATAGCAACCCACTCCGGTATTCTTGCCTGGAGAATTCCATGGACAGAGGAGCCTGGCCGGCCATAGTCCAAAGGGTCGCAAAGAGTCGGACACGACGGAAGTGACAGCATACATGCACGCCCAGAGAGCAGAGTGAGCTGCTATGGATCCAGGCTTGAGCCAGGAAACCTGCAGCTTCCACAGCCCCAGAGGCCATGTGCTGGAGAAGTGTCTGTTCGATGCCAGCTTTTCCAAACGCTTCCAAGAGTTCAGGGACCACTGAGAGCTCTGGGGCCACAGGAGGGAAGCCACTGTCATGGGCTAAGATTCACCACTGTTGGCCGGACTTGGCCATCTTGTGGGCAGATTTGGTGATTGGGATGGAGACTGGGGGAGGTGTCGCTGCCTCTCCTTTGCAACCCCAGGACAGGCCTGGCATTGGTCCTCCTGCTGTGGACCCTGGAGCAGTGCGGCGGTAGCTCACTTGCCTCGCCCACTGGTTCAGGCGAAGAGACCAGCAGGCAGGAGAACAGTGCCCTGCGAGGGGTTGGATGCTCTTCCTGTAGGGGTGGTATCAGAAGCACCCGAGGTCCTTTTGTTGGTACATCTGCACTCCTCCTTCCTGTGAACTTCTAGGACTTGGACATGTGGCCCCAAACATGAAGCTCCCCTCCAAAGGCTCCTGGGAGGCCCCCCAGTGTGGGTGGAGGTAGTGGTCATAGCCTTGGCTGGGCCTTCCGGAACTTCCTGACAACCCCAGCAGGACATATCCAGAGTCCGGGTCTCTGCTCTTCCCTCTGTGATTCTAATAGTTATGGCTCATAATACTCAGAGGTTTTCTGAGGCTTTGCCACACACCAGGCACTGTGCTAAGGCCTTCTGGGTCATGCTCCCCTGTGCTCCTCCTGGAGAGTAATGGTGTGTAGCTCAGAGTGCTGGCTCAGACGCTGGTGCCGACACTAACCGTGTGGCTTTGGACACAGCACTTAACCTCTGTGCCTCAGTCTCCTCACCTGTGAAATGGTGATGACTAACAAGTACCTGTGTTACAGGGTAGTTGTGGGGGACTCTACCAGTTGGTGAGCGCCATGTAAGTGCCCTGAGAGAAGGGCACTACTGTTACCCCATTTTACAGATAAGGAAACTGAGGCTTAGAGAGGCTAAATGATCGGCAAGCGTCACTTGGCCCTAGGTAGAAGAGCTAGGGTCTGAGCCTAGCTTGTGAGCCTTACCTCCCTCTGTCTCAATTTAGAAAAATACATGTGGGGAGCATTTGGCCAGCTTCGGAAGTGGCATTCTCAACTTTCCGCAGAGCCCCGGTGAAAGGAGATCCTTCTCTAAGTAACCGAACTGGCCTCTGGGAGCTCTCCTAATCCACAGCAGAGGCAATTGCTGACCCGTGACACACATATCACAGAGGAGAAGGGAGGGATCAGCGAAGAATTTCTGTTTGGAAATGTTATCTAACGAGTGCTTTCAAGGGACTCGGAATGCGGAGCCTGCGCTGTCCCGCTGCCTGGTGCCGGGAAAGCCTCATCCTCCCGGGTCCTGGCCAGCCCACGGACAGCCCGCCGAGACCCAGGGCCCTGTCCCGTCCCACCCCCTGCGAGGAGGGTCCAGGTGTCCTGGGACGCGCCCGGAGACCGGGGCAGTGCGGAGTCACAGCCACAGGCTGTGCCTCCAGGCTCTGGATCCCTCAGCTCCTCTCCTCCCGGGCAGGGGTGGGAGCGGAGTTTGCTCAGCCCCCAGGGACCTTTCTGAACAAGGGCTCCTGGCACTTGCAGGACAGCATTTGCTTTTGCTGTTGCCGCGGCAGAGTTGCCAGCCAGGGTGCACAGGAACCCGAAACAGAAAAACAGCTTCGCAAGTCCTTGGGCCAGCCCGGCCAGCCGCGATGCCTGGGCCCGCTGGCCCGTCAAGGGCACCGCTCCACACAAGCTCACAGCCGCGCACACACCCCGCACCCGGCGGCCGAGCCCTGCCGGGAGCCGCCTACCTTCACCCCAAAGGCTCTTTGTCTGAAGGAGAGTGAGGCTTACTGATGAAGCCCTCACAAGCCCAGCCATGACCTCACGGTCCCCCAACCCCACCCCCCCCGAACGCCCCCCACTGCCCAGGTGTCCACAGGTCCTGTGCTGGCAGCTGCCGTGTTGGGCTCCCAAGTGAAAGCAGGAGGGCCCAGCTGCAAACACCCGCCTCCCCAGCCAGAGGGGTCAGGGCTCTTGAACCCAGAGACCCGGGGCCAGCTGCTGCCTCTCACCCACTGTCCCTCGGGGTGCCATAGAGCCCGCCCCTTACCTCGTCCCTCCTGCCTGGCTCCGGGGCTGCTCCTCACATGCTTCACTTGGCCGTCAGCGGGGCAGCCTGGCCATGGCCTCCAGGAGGGGTCCCCAAGTCACAGACCGAACCCGGCCGGCCGCCGAGTAGCCCTGCCTCACTGGCCTCTGCTTGCTCCGTAGCGGGGCTCCAGCCAGGGGATGGGGCTGGCTGGGGGTCCTGCCGTGTGGCTCACAACCTGCCTTCTCTCTCGGGGGCAGGCTGCTGCCCCAGTGCCATGCTCTGCAGGTCCGGGGCTCAGGCAGCACCGCTCAGGGCTCAGGGTCCATTCTCGGCTGTGGGCAGCAGCCTCACTTGAACTCCCAACTCCTTTGTGGAGCCTTTACATGCTGCCGGAGGAAACTGTGAGCACAGCCTGACCCTGGTTGGCTGCAGGCACTTCTCTCCACCCACCAGTGCAAGAGGATCCCCCAGGCCCCAGAAAGGCTCCGGGCCTCCCCTCAGCCCCAGACAGAGGCGGGCCGCCCGGTGATGTCACACTAGCTCCGGCCCCAGCTGGCCCGGCCCCTCCTGCCCCAGCCTGCTTTGGCGGCCTCGCCGGCCCCCTCCTTCCTTGGCATGAGCAGCTTGGCCAGCTCTGCTTGCTGGCCCAGCCGCTCCCAAAAGCCTGGGCAGCCCCGGGTGCGCTCTGCCGAGGCAGAGAGCGTCCCCTCTGACTCAGGTAATGGATTTAGATCCGCCCCAGCTGTGCAGGCAGCCGGGAGCCGGGTCCTCCCCCTGGGTCGCTTCCTGTCCCCTGCTCTGCCCTGCAGAGCCCCCGGGTGTGTGTGTTGGGGGCGGGGCAGGGGGGGTGGCGTGTAGGCAGGGCAGTCCCGCACAGACAGCCTCTCCCCATCAGCCGCCCTCCTTGGAGACTTCCCTCACCTCTGAACCCTGGGGGAGGAGCCCCAGGCTGTCTTCACAGAAGTCAGCAGGATCCACGCTGTGAAGTTAGAGAGAAGCAGTGGCTCAGGACAGGCTGGGGGTGGGGAGGCGCCAGAGAGACGCTCTGTCTCTTCCCACCTGAGCGGCCTTGATTAAGTCACTTCGTCTCTCTGGACATCCCTCTCGTGCATCAGTAAGTGAGCTGAGATGAGTAATCTACCTCCAAGGGCAGCGGAGACGAGCTCGTGAATGTTGGTAGGGTCAGAGCAGGAAAGGAGACAGCCCTGGACTCCATGAAGTGAGCGATGATACAGACTCGTGGGGTGGGCAGGCCTGCTGGGGGGCACCAAGGCAAATCCTGCAAAGGGGCGTCCAGGGGCTGGTTTGTCCTCTGCCTGGACAACAGCCATGTGCAACGTTGGTGGTAACTCTTCTTTCCTTTTTAAAAAAATTGATTGATGGTGGTGGTGGTGGTGATGATATTTGGCTACCAGTTGGGAGAGAAACTTTAATGGGGTTCTTCACACCCCTAGGCACAGGGTGTCATGTTCCTGGTCCAGGGCAAATGGGTCCTTCGAGGTCCTTGCCTCCCTGGGATCGCCACTCTGGTCTTTGCAGGGAGCAGACTTTTCTTCTTGCCTCGGTTTCTCCTGTCCTGCTTAGACCTTCTCCCTTTTCCATCTCTCAGTTCCATCCCTTTTTAGAAAGTGAGTCTTTGCCAGAAGACCCCAGCATCTTGCAGGCTACCTACCCCATTAGCCAGACAGCTGGATGGCACAGAGACCCTTCGCATAGGGACTATGGGGTGAAGATGCCACTCACTCTGTGGGTATTCTGAAGGGCCTGGAGGGTCCTGGTGGAAACCGGGCAGTGGGGCCAAGGAAGGCTGGGATGCGCCTGAATTCTCCTGAGCGGCACCCTTGACAGCCTGTGTGCAGGCATGTTCCCCTCTCTCTCTCCCTCCTCCTTCTCTCTCCCTCCTCTTTCTCTCTCTCTCTCTTTGACTCTCTTCTCCAGAAAGTTTTTTTTTTTTTTTTCAGAATCTGCTCAGGCTTCTCTGGTGGCTCAGATGGTAAAGAATCTGCCTGCAATGCAGGAGACCCGAGTTCGAGCCCTGGGTCGGGAAGATCCCCTGGAGAAGGGAATGGCTACCCACTCCAGTATTCTTGCCTGGAGAATCCCGTGGACGGAGGAGTCTGGTGGGCTACAGTCCATGGTGTTGCAAAGAGTCGGACATTACTGAGTGACTAATTCTTTCACTGAGCCAACACCAGAAAGGCAAAATTCCTGTCCTCACAAAGCTCGCAGGCAGGAGGGGAGGCAGACAGACAGACTGAGGCACATGAGAAGCACTGGGCACACGGAGTATCTGAGCAGGAGGCCTGAACAAGCAGTCAGGGCACGTAGTACAAAGTGGTGCTGAAACCTGAAGGGTGAGTCAGCAGGTGGTGAGTTTGGAAGGACGACGGCCCATCAGTTGGAGAGAACAGTGCGTCAGGTTCAAAGATGGTCCCGGCAATATCTCCCTTCTGCAGTGAGACCCTGACACTCCTCCCATTGAGAGGCAGGGTCTCTGCTCCTTCCCCTCATATCCGGGTGTTTCTTACTTGCTTATAGAAGCAGTGGGGGTGGCACCGCCTGACTGCCAAGGCTGGGTGAAAAAAGGCAGTCTGTCTTGTTTGCTGGCACACTCGGTGTTGGAGCCGTGGGCCAGGCTGGACCCGGAGAAGTCCAACTACCCAGAAGCCGCCGCGCGAAGACCACATGTGTTGTAGGTCCCAGCTGGTAGCCGGCACCAACCCCAAGACACGGGAGAAAGAGGCCTCTGGCCACTGAGTCATTCCCCAGCTAGAGAGTCTTCCTGCTGAGACTCCAGGCCACCGGAAGCAGAAAGAAGCCATCCTGGTGTTCCGAGTCTGAGTTCCTGACCCACAGAACCCACGGGGGAAGGAAATGGTTATTTTCAGTTCAGTTCAGTTCAGTTGCTCAGTCATGTCCGACTCTTTGCGACCCCATTAATCGCAGCACGCCAGGCCTCCCTGTCCATCACCAACTCCCGGAGTTCACCCAGACTCACGTCCATCGAGTCAGTGATGCCATCCAGCCATCTCATCCTCTGTCGTCCCCTTCTCCTCCTGCCTCCAATCCCTCCCAGCATCAGAGTCTTTTCCAATGAGTCAACTCTTAGCAGGAGGTGGCCAAAGTACTGGAGTTTCAGCTTTAACATCATTCCTTCCAAAGAAATCCCAGGGCTGATATCCTTCAGAATGTACTGGCTGGATCTCCTTGCAGTCCAAGGGACTTTCAAGAGTCTTCTCCAACACCACAGTTCAAAAGCGTCAATTCTTCGGCGCTCAGCCTTCTTCACAGTCCAACTCTCACATCCATACATGACCACAGGAAAAACCATAGCCTTGACTAGACGAACCTTTGTTGGCAAAGTAATGTCTCTGCTTTTGAATATGCTATCTAGGTTGGTCATAACTTTCCTTCCAAGGAGTAAGCGTCTTTTAATTTCATGACTGCAGTCACCATCTGTAGTGATTTTGGAGCCCCCAAAAATAAAGTCTGACACTGTTTCCACTGTTTCCCCATCTATTTGCCATGAAGTGATGGGACCAGATGCCATGATCTTCGTTTTCTGAATGTTGAGATTTAAGCCAATTTTTCACTCTCCACTTTCACTTTCATCAAGAGGCTTTTTAGTTCCTCTTCACTTTCTGCCATAAGGGTGGTGTCATCTGCATATCTGAGATTATTGATATTTCTCCCAGCAATCTTGATTCCAGCTTGTGCTTCTTCCAGTCCAGTGTTTCTCATGATGTACTCTGCATATAAGTTAAATAAGCAGGGTGACAATATACAGCCTTGACATACTCCTTTTCCTATTTGGAACCAGTCTGTTGTACCATGTCCAGTTCTAACTGTTGCTTCCTGACCTGCATACAGATTTCTCAAGAGGCAAATCAGGTGGTCTGGTATTCCCATCTCTTTCAGAATTTTCCACAGTTTATTGTGATCCACACAGTCAAAGGCTTTGGCATAGTCAATAAAGCAGAAATAGATGTTTTTCTGGAACTCTCTTACTTTTTCCATGATCCAGCAGATGTTGGCAATTTGATCTCTGGTTCCTCTGCCTTTTCTAAAACCAGCTTGAACATCAGGAAATTCACGGTTCACATATTGCTGAAGCCTGGCTTGGAGAATTTTGAGCATTACTTTACTAGCGTGTGAGTAGGCCACAGAATTTTGGTGGTGATTTGTTACACTGCAGTAGCAACAGAAGCAGACCCTGAGGCAAGAGCGACTGTGAGGGACTGAGTCAGGTGCAGTTTGGAGGAGAGAAGGGGAATGTGGTGGAGGACAAGTCCTTGTCAGAGGGGGACTTCTTCCCAGGGGCAGTCAGGAGCCACTGAAAGGTTCTGAGCAGGGCAGGGTTCCGGCCTGCTGTTATTTTTAAGGCCATGATGGCGTTGAGCACAGACTGGACTGCCAGGCCCTACAGTTGAGGCCCCAGAGCCGCTGGGCAATGGTGGAGACACTCTGGAGAGAGAGGTGACTGGGAGGCCACAGGACCCCTGCTGCTGCTGCTGCTGCGTCACTTCAGTCGTGTCCGACTCTGTGCGACCCCATAGACGGCAGCCCACCAGGCTCCCCCGTCCCTGGGATTCTCCAGGCAAGAACACTGGAGTGGGTTGCCATTTCCTTCTCCAATGCATGAAAGTGAAAAGTGAAAGTGAAGTTGCTCAGTCGTGTCCGACTCTTTGCGACCCCATGGACTGCAGCCTACCAGGCTCCTCCGTCCATGGGATTTTCCAGGCAAGAGTATTAGAGTGGGGTGCCATTGCCTTCTCTGCCACGGGACCCCTGGGGCAGGGGGATTCCTAGGTTTTCCCGCCCCTGGGAATAGGTGTAGCCCAAGTCCCTTGGTTGCTAAACAGATTTGCTTTCCCAGTTCTAAGTTGCTAGGGTCCCATGCAGTGGGGGAGAAACACTAGGGTGACCTCTCAGTGAGCACCATCCCTGCATTTCCACCTGTGTGCTGGACCAGTGTCCTGTGACTGACGCGTTTGAGGAGCAGGGAATCTTTCTTTTCCTTTTTTATACTTTTTATCAGAATGAAAGAAGAGTGTGACATTTACATGGTGGCAGAACACCAGCAATCTTAATTGTGTCCCACAATTTGTATAAATGATTTCATGGTTTTTCTATCTTGTCACATTCCTGACAGTTACAGTTTTTTTCTTTTTTTTGTTGGGAATGTTGGGATGGTCTACTGAGATAACCTTGTGTGAGGGGTGGGGGTGGGGTAGGAGTGCACGAATGATGTGGGTGCTTATGTAAACAGGGGTGCTTGGGAAGGGGCTTTGCTGTTTCTTGCAGCCTCAGAGTCTTACCTTTTAGCAGGATTTCAGGCTTCATGTATCCCAAATTGATGTATCCTTTCAGCAAGCACTTTTGAAATCCCTTTCCATTGTCCTCTGGCTTACATTGTTTCTAATGAGCAGTCAGCTCTCTTCCTGTGTAGTCCTTCCTGTGTACATGGAAAGGGGGTCTTTTCTCCTCTAACTTCTTTTAAGATTTCTCTTTATCTTTGATTTTCAGCAATATGATGATGACGTAATTTTTTTTGTTTTGTATTTTTTCTACATGGGATTCACTGAGCTTTTCAGATCTGTGGGTTGGTATTTTTCACTGAATTTGGGAATGTGTTATGGTGCAGGGGAGGTTGGGGGCCATTATTCTTTTAAATATTTCTTCTGTACAATTCTCTCTCCCCTCCCCTTCTGGAACTCCCCTAACACACTTGAGTTATTCCACAGGTCACTGAAGCTCCATTTATTTATCTTTTTCAAAAAAATCTCTGTGCTTCAGTTTGGATCATTTCTATTACCTGGCTTCAAGTTTGCAGATCCATAATTCTATAGTGTTTAATCTGCTCTTAATGTCCAAATTATGTTTTCCATCAGGTGCTATATTCTTTTGGTTTTAGAATTGCCACTTGGTTTATCTTTATGGGTCCCATTTCTCTTCTGAGATTCTCTATCCACTCATTCATTCTGTCCTTCATTTCCTGAAAATCCTGTGCATATTTAAAAGTAATGCTCAAAATTCTGCAAGCCAGGCTTCAGCAATACGTGAACCGTGAACTTCCTGATGTTCAAGCTGGTTTTAGAAAAGGCAGAGGAACCAGAGATCAAATTGCCAACATCTGCTGGATCATGGAAAAAGCAAGAGAGTTCCAGAAAAACATCTATTTCTGCTTTATTGACTATGCCAAAGCCTTTGACTGTGTGGATCACAATAAACTGTGGGAAATTCTTCAAGAGATGGGAATACCAGACCACCTGATTTGCCTCTTGAGAAATTTGTATGCAGATCAGGAAGCAACAGTTAGAACTGGATATGGAACAACAGACTGGTTCCAAATAGGAAAAGGAGTATGTCAAGGCTGTATATTGTCACCCTGCTTATTTAACTTATATACAGAGTACATCATGAGAAACGCTGGACTGGAAGAAGCACAAGCTGGAATCAAGATTGCTGGGAGAAATATCAATAACCTCAGATAAGCAGATGACACCACCCTTATGGCAGAAAGTGAAGAGGAACTAAAAAGCCTCTTGATGAAAGTGAAAGTGGAGAGTGAAAAAGTTGGCTTAAATCTCAACATTCAGAAAACGAAGATCATGGCATCTGGTCCCATCACTTCATGGGAAATAGATGGGGAAACAGTGGAAACAGTGTCAGACTTTATTTTTGGGGGCTCCAAAATCACTACAGATGGTGACTGCTGTCATGAAATTAAAAGACGCTTACTCCTTGGAAGGAAAGTTATGACCAACCTAGATAGCATATTCAAAAGCAGAGACATTACTTTGCCAACAAAGGTTCGTCTAGTCAAGGCTATGGTTTTTCCTGTGGTCATGTATGGATGTGAGAGTTGGACTATGAAGAAGGCTGAGCGCCGAAGAATTGATGCTTTTGAACTGTGGTGTTGGAGAAGACTCTTGAGAGTCCCTTGGACTGCAAGGAGATCCAACCAGTCCATTCTGAAGGAGATCAGCCCTGGGATTTCAGCTAAAACTGAAACTCCAGTACTTTGGCCACCTCATGCAAAGAGTTGACTCATTGGAAAAGACTCTGATGCTGGGAGGGATTGGGGGCAGGAGGAGAAGGGGACGACAGAGGATGAGATGGCTGGATGGCATCACTGACTCGATGGACATGAGTCTGGGTGAACTCCGGGAGTTGGTGATGGACAGGGAGGCCTGGCATGCCGCAATTCATGGGGTCGCAAAGAGTCGGACATGACTGAGCGACTGAACTGAACTGAACTGAACTGACACATTTTAAGGGGCTTCCTTCTCAGGTGGTGATAGTGGTAAAGAACCTGCCTTCCAGAAGATGTAAGAGAGGCAGGAGACCTAAGAGACGCAAGTTCGATCCCCTGGGTTGGGAAGATCCCCTGAAGGAAGGCATGGCAACCCATTGCAGTATCCTTGCCTGGAGAGTCCCATGGACAGGGGACCCTGGTGGGCTACAGTCCGTACGGCTGCAAACAGTCAGACATGTCTGAAGCAACTTAGCATGCATGTCTCTGGGATTATCCAGGCAGGAATACTGGAATGAGTTGCTGTGCCCTTCTCCAGGGAATCTTCCCAACTCAGGGACTGAACCTGCATCTCTTAGGTCTCCTGCATTGGCAGGTGTTTTTTTACTACTAGCACCACCTGGGAATCTCAGCACATACACACTCATGCGCCCACACACACACTCACATACACACATTTTAAAATCCCTTATATAGGGATATACTAATTCCAACATCTGGGTCATCAGTGGGTCTAATTTTATTATTTCTTTTGATCATGGATCATATTTTCTTGCTTCTTCACATGCCTATAATTTTTAAATCATACGCTGGACATTTTGGATCCTATGTTGAAAAGACTCAGCATGTTACTGTCTTTCTCTCCAGAATGATGTGTTTTGTTCTGACAGGCAATTAAATTACTGGCATATTACCTTGCTTTTGTGCAGGCTAGGTTTTTAGGTTTTTTTCAGGTAGGTTTATTTTGATTTTGCCCATAATCCTAGAGTATAACCCTTAATCCTGGGTTTAATAGTAAGGCATGGCCTTTCTAGGATTAAATTGGGAGCCATAAGTGTTGGCTAAGCCCTTTTAACTTGGCAGTGCTTGAACTCCAGACTCCATCTTTCAGGCAGCTGTTGAACTTTCTGCCTCTCAGTCACTGCTTTGTTTTGGGCTCTATGAACTCTCTCTCTCCATGTGTACAATTTAGGAGTCAAGTAAGGATTCAAGGGAACCTGTATGGTAATTTTGGAGCTCCTCGTTCTGTGGCTATCTCCTTTCTAGTGTTTTCCCCTGCAGTTTCCATCCACAGGGTCCAATGTCTTCCTCTTCTTCCCAGCTGGTAACACTGCTGAATTCTGTTTCAACACTCAGTGTATCATCATGAAGAGGGAAATACCTTAGTGTGCTTCATGTCTTTCAAGGACCGTATCCCTTCCAGCTTCTATTGGTTGCTTCTTTGAATTGCTCTCAACTGCTTTCAAGCAGTTGTCTTTTGTATATTGTCCAGCTTTCATCATTGTTACTGATGAGAGGGTTAATTCAATACAACCTACTCCTGCTTTTCAGGAACTGGACCTCTCCACATCCCAGTGGAATTTGCCTTCTCACCCAACCTTCTGTACGCCTGCTTTTGTTGGTGTCCTACCATACACGAACCAGCTGGTGGGTGTCCTTAATTCAGTTGTCTGCCCTCCCTGTTCTTTGTCAGAGTCTTTTGGGAAATATCAGCCCCAGTAATTTGTAGGTTGCTTCAACTCAGTGTACCCACCAGGGCACTAGAAGATAAAAGAAATGTGTGTCCTCAAACGCCTTGTTAGAGTACCTGTGAACACCAAAGATGATGTTCTTTTCATTGCAGGGGACTGGAAAGCAAAAGTAGGAAGCCAAGAGATACCAAATTTGCCTGGAGTAACATGCAAATTTGGCCTTGGAGTACAAAATGAAGCAGGGCAAAGGCTAACAGAGTTTTACCAAGAGAACGCACTGGTCACAGCAAACACCCTCTTCCAACAACACAAGAGACTACTCTGTACATGGACATCACCAGATGGCCAACACTGAAATCAGATTGATTATATCCTTTGCAGCCAAAGATGGGGAAAGCCTATGCTGTCAGCAAAAACAAGACTGGGAACTGACTGCGGCTCAGATCATGAACTGCTTATTGCAAAATTCAGACTTAAATTGAAGAAAGTGTGGAAAACCACTACACTACTCAGTTGAGTTCAGTTCAATCTCTCAGTCGTGTCTGACTCTTTGCGACCCCATGGACTGTAACATGCCAGGCTTCCCTGTCCATCACCAAATCCTGGAGCTTGTTCAAACCCATGTCCATTGAGTTGGTGATGCCATCCAGCCATCTCATCCTTTGTCATCCCCTTTTCCTCCCACCTTCAATCATTCCCAGCATCAGGGTATTTTCAAATGAGTCAGTTCTTTGCATCAGGTGGCCAAAGTATTGGGAGTTTCAGCTTCAGCATCAGTCCTTCCAATGAGTTTTCAGGACTAATTTCCCTTAGGATTGACTGGTTGGATCTCCCTGCAGTCCAAGGGACTCTCAAGAGTCTTCTCCAATACCACAGTTCAAAAGCATCAAGTCTTCGGTGCTCAGCTTTTTTTATAGTCCAACTGTCACATCCATACATGACTACTGGAAAAACCATAGCTTTGACTAGATGGACCTTTATCAGTACCTTTACCAACAAAGACCATTCAGGTATGACCTAAGTCAAATCTCTTATGATTTTATACAGTGGAAGTGACAAATAGATTCAAGGGATTAGATCTGATAGACAGAGTGCCTGAAGAACTATGGACGGAGGTTGGTAACATTGAACAGGAGGCTGTGATCAAGACCGTCCCCAAGAAAAAGAAATGCAAAAAGGCAAAATGATTGTCTGAGGAGGCCTTACAAATAGCTGAGAAAAGAAGGGAAGCTAAAAGCAAAGGAGAAAATGAAAGATACATCCATCTGAATGCAGAGTTCCAAAGAGTAGCAAGGAGAGATAAGAAAGCCTTCATAAGTGACTAATGCAAAGAAATAGATAAAAACAATAGAATGAGAAAGACTAGAGATCTCTTCAAGAAAATTAGAGATACCAAGGGAACATTTCATGCAAAGATGGGCTCAATAAAGGACAGAAATGATAGGGACCTAACAGAAGCAAAGATATTAAAAAGAGGTGGCAAGAATACACAAAAGAACTATACAAAAAAGATCTTCATGACCCAGATAACCACGATAGTGTGATCACTCACTTAGAGCTGGACGGACACCCTGGAATGCGAAGTCAAGTGGGTCTTAGGAAGCATCACTGCAAGCAAAGCTAGTGGAGGTGATGGAATTCCAGCTCAGCTATTTCAAGTCCTAAAAGAAGATGCTGTGAAAGTGCTGCACTCAATATGCCAGCAAATTTGGAAAACTCAGCAGTGGCCACAGGACCAGAAAAGGTCAGTTCTCATTCCAATCCCAAAGAAAGGCAATGCCAAAGAATGTTCAAGCTGTTGCACAGTTGCACTCATCTCACATGCTAGCAAAGTAATGCTCAACATTCTCCAAGCTAGACTTAAACAGTACATGAACTGAGTAATTCCAGATGTACAAGCTGGATTTATAAAAGGCAGAAGGCACCAGAGATCAAATTGCCAACATCCATTGGGTCATAGAAAAAGCAAGAGAATTCCAGAAAAACATCTACTTCTGCTTCACTGACTATGCCAAAGCCTTTGACTGTGTGGATCACAACAAACTGTGGAAAATTCTTAAAGAAATGAGGATACCAGACCACCTTACCAGCCTCCTGTGAAACCTGTATGCAGGTCAAGAAGCAACAGTTTGAACATGGAAAAACAGACTGGTTCCAAATTGGGAAAGGAGTACATCAAGGCTGTATACTGTCACCCTGCTTATTTAACTTATATGCAAAGTACATCATGTGAACAGTCAGGCTGGATGAAGCACAAGTTGGAATCAAGATTGCCAGGAGTAATATAAATAACCTCAGGTATGCTGATGATACCACCCTTATGGCAGAAAGTGAAGAGGAGCTAAAGAGCCTCTTGATGAAAGTGAAAGAAGAGAGTGAAAAAGCTGACTTAAAACTCAACTTTCAAAAAACTAAGATCATGGCATCTGGTCCCATCACAAATAGATGGAGAGACAATGGAAACAGTGACAGACTTTATTTTCTTGGGCTCCAAAATCACTGCAGATGGTGACTGCAGCCATGAAATTAAAAGATGCTTGCTCCTTGGAAGAAAAGCTATGACCAACCTAGACAGCATATTAAAAAGCAGAGACATTACTTTGCCAACAAAGGTCTGTCTAGTCAAAGCTATGGTTTTTCCAGTGGTCATGTATGGATGTGAGAGTTGGACCTTAAAGAAAACCGAGTGCCAAAAATTGATGCTTTTGAACTGTGGTGTTGGAGAAGACTCTTGAGAGTCCCTTGGACTGCAAGGAGATCCAACCAGTCCATCCTAAAGGAAATCAGTCCCGAATATTCATTGGAAGGACTGATGCTGAAGCTGAAGCTCCAATACTTTGGCCACCTCATGCGAAGAACTGACTTATTAGAAAAGGCCCTGATGCTGGAAAAGCATTGAAGTCAGGAGGAGAAGGGGATGACAGAGGATGAGATGGTTGGATGGCATCACCAACATGATGGACATGAGTTTGAGCAAGCTCTGGGAGATGGTGAAGGACAGGGAAGCCTGGCGTGCTGCAGTCTATGGGATCGCAAAGAGTCAGACATGACAGAGCAACTGAACTGAACTGACTGTAGGTACTGTGATGTGCCGGGTAACAAGCTTAGTATTTTACAGGTATCTTTTTTCTTCTCTTGAAACCCTATGAGGGAAGTTTTACTATTTTGTTCTACTAACAAGAAGAGTGAGGCTTGGCAAAGTGAGGTTCCTCACAGCAGACCACGCTGCTAGGCAGAAATGGGACCAGGATAAAGACTTACATCAGGAGCACTACAGCAGGCAGGCACATTATGGTGTTGTCCTGGAAACAAATTGCATTTCTTTGATTCTAACCTTTTAATGCTTTTTTCTTGTTTTTGAGATCTCTGAAATCAGGGGACATCTTAAAGGTACTAGCATGTCAGGGTTTAATTGGCAGCACTTTCTTTTTTGCTAGAACACGACCCATTTAATGGTTGACGACTTCTCAGATTCGAGGAAAGGTGGCAGTTTTTAGTGATCATGGCTACCGTGAGGTTGACCCATGGGTGAGGGATTGAAAGGCAGGGCCCCTCGTCTCCCGGTCAGCTGGTCTTGGGAAGGCCTAGGGGAGTGTGTGAGCATCAGCAAGGCTGTGAAATTGCCAGAAGCCTCCATCCATCTGATTCAATGAAACAGCTGCCTCTGAGCTGAGAGTGGGCCAGCTGGTCCCCTCCTCTCCTGGTGGTGTTGGGGTCGGGTCCTATGACTTGCTGCCTCGTGCTTGGCAGGGTAGCCGTGTGTTTCCTGCTGAGAAGTTAGGGGGCTTCATTTACGGGAAGATTCTAAGGCAGTGCTCCTGTACCGCCCAGTGTCACAGAGGCTGTCCAGGCACACGGAAAGCCCTTTGAGGTCACTGTTTCTGTTAAGTGCTTGCCAGGTCAGTCTATGCAAATGTCAGCACAGGGCACATGCTCAGTTACAAAAGCAGTTTGAAGAGCCTGTTTTCAGCTTGCGTGAGTCCCATCTCGTTCCCGACTTGTCAGCCCGCCTGCCGGAGGACAGAGTCAGGGCAGCGCCTCTCCTCAGGCCTGGACATCACCTGCCAGTCCTAAGGACGTCACCTGCCATATCCGCTACCTTGGCAACAGATACTTATTAAGTCCCATCTGAGCACCACCTGTGGGCTCCAGGTCAGTTTGCCCAGAGAAAATTTGCTGAGACTTTAGTTGACGAGTTTCATCTTGTCTTTATAACGATATTTTAGGGAATGTTCGTTTGTTTGGTTCATCGCTGCCCTCTCACCCTGTTGCTTGACATGGGGCTCATCCCCAGGACGGGAGACCGAGGAGCAGAGAGAGGAGAGATTTAATTTTAGCATTCGTTGGTTTTCTTTTGTAGCTTCATAACAGAACCTTCACAGAAAATTTCCAAAGCTGTTTAAAATCATCCCCATCTTACATAAACAATTTAAAAACAGTTGCCTCTGGAGCATTGTGGTCTGTGTCAGCAGGACCTTTGTCCTATCAGGAAATGAGGGGCTGGAGGCAGCCTTCCAGTCCATGGGGGAGGACCCCAACCCCCTTACAGACAGACACCTGCTGAAATTCTCGTCCCTAGGAGCCGCTGAGCTGATGCTGACCTGGCTGATTGGTCCTGGGACCCAACAGGGCAGCAGAGCAGATAAATGAGGGCTTCTGGTAAGAGACGGGTAGAGTGAGCTTCCCAGGCATGAAGTCAGGTGGGGCCACTAAACAGAGATGCTGGTGCTGGCAGGGAGATGGGCTGGTGTCATCAGAGAGATCCGGGGGCTGGGCCTAGGGCTGCCTCGGTCTGGGCTCTGGCCTGAGCATCTCACTCAAGGCCTGGTGTGTGGAAGCACATGATTGATGTCTGTTGAATGACTGCAGGGGAACACTAGCCTTTTAAAGCTCATCCCAGGTTCCTGACTCAGGGTCTTAGGGGTGAGGGCAGCATGGACCCCCCCATTTGGAAGTCTATTTAGGAGGAAGAGGGTGGGCTTCCCAGATGGCTCAGTAAAGAATCCCCCTGCTGATATAGAAGCCTCAGGAGAGAGGAGTTTGGTCCCTGGGTCGGGAAGAGGTCCTGGAAGAGGAAGTGGCAACCCACTCCAGTATTCTTGCCAGGTTAATCCCACGGACAGAGGAGCCTGGCAGGCTGCAGTCCATGGGGTTGCCGAGAATGGGATATAACTGAGAGACTGCGCACGCTAGGAGGAGAGTGGGGAGGAGACTAAGGAGAGAAAGACAGCTGCCCTGACATAGCAAGGCTGTGTCTAAACCACTGACGGACTGCCCTGGGTCCGCCCCAAGCTGGCTCTGGGGGTCCTGGGTGACTCCTCCTCCACTAATGTGACTCCTGGGTGCCCCGCCCCAGCCACGCCCTCCCCGCTTCCCTGCTCTGTCTGCCAGGCCGGTACAGGAAGGAAGGCAGGACCTGCCATGGGCCTTTCAGGGCCACCCTGCCAGGTGCAGGTGGGCAGCAGAGGGACATCCCTCGCTTGAGTTCCTGGTCCAAGTGGGTGACGGTGGTGTCCCCAGTCCTAGCTCCTCTCCTCTGCATGGCATGGCCTGTCCCCAAGCACTTGGGCATTTGTTATCTCCCTTGAGACTCAAAGCAGGCCTGCGGCTGGAGAGGGCAGCAGATACTCCGTTTCACAGATGAAGGAGCAGAGACTGGGAAAACCTTACGATTGCTATTACCGTCATCATTTATTGTTCACTACGTATCGGGCGTCGTGCCGGTCTGTTCACTGGCCTCATCTCACTCGGTCCTCCCGGGGTCTGTGCGGGTGGTGCCCGAGGTGGGACCCAACTCCTCCCCCGACCCCCGCCCTGGGCACTCTGTGAGCACCTCCCCCACTACAAATACTAAAAACCATCTTCTGTGACTGTGTTGGTGTAAGGAGAAATACATTAACATTATATATTGAAGCATTTTCTGACCTAAAACTTCACTGTTTATTCTCATTTTGAAAGAAGTTAGAACATTTTGGGGGGCCCCTGATAGTGTCATGAACCCCCAGCCCTGTGCCTACTGCACCCGATGGATAACTCAGCCCTGACTGAGAGGCCACACTCCCTGCTCCACAAATTCAGAATCCCAAATCACGGTAACAATAACCCTGTATACGAGACAGCAAAAGAGACACTGATGTATAGAACAGTCTTATGGACTCTGTGGGAGAGGGAGAGGGTGGGAAGATTTGGGAAAAAAAAATTTAAAAATTAAAAAAAAAAATTCAGTTTATAGTCTACAGGAACTTGAATAGAATTTATATCCTACTGTTGTGTGGAAATTGTGTAAATCGTTGAATTGGTTCATGGTGCTTTTCGGGTCTACCATATCCTACTTTTCTATCTATTCATTCTATTAATTTCTGAGAGTTTGATGTTGAAACTCCAACTAAAAACTTATATACTTAAAAAAATAATTGCAATATATAGTGGAACTGTATGTAAGTTTGTTCTGTGTTTTTCAAGTCTCCTATAAATGTGTTATCATACTTTCATAATTTAAAAAATAAAAAAGAAAGAGAAAAAAAAAAACAACAAAGAAACAAAAAACCCAGCAAGCCTTTTTTTTTTTTTTTTTTAAAGAAGTTTGGCACACGTTCATTTGGCGGTAAAAATCCATCTTGACTCGACGTGAGGTTCTGTGTAGTATTTGGGCAGCGTGTTTACAGCCCCCAGGGCCGCCGCTCAGTGCTGGCCACCACCCCCTCCCTCACTCCTGCCTCCGTGGTCGTGTTCACTGTAGATGTGCCCTCCTGAACAGCAAGTTCCTCAGGGATAGGGCGTCTCTGTGGATACAGATGTTAAGTATTTCTCTGTAGATCCATGATTCCCTCTTTCTCAGTGAACCCTAAAGTTATCAGAACTAGAGTCCAAAGTGATGAGCCAGCGCTGCTGGTGTGGTGGTGGCGGGGCGCGTGGTATCTCTGCTCTAGCAGGTATGAGGAGGACAGTTGCTGTTGGGTCCGGGGAGGAACGCATGGGGGCAACATCATGGCACCTCGTAATGGAGACGACGACACGACGTGAGCGTTGGCCCAGTGCCGGGCACTGAGCTCAGGGTTACTGTGAATTACCTTGTTTGTATTCACAGCAGCTCTGGGCCGAGGAAAAAACAAGGTGTAGGCAGGTTCGGTGGCCTGCCTGAGGGCGTACCAGGTGAAGTGATGGAGCAGAGACGCAGACCCAGGCACGGGGACTTCTGGTGCCACCAGGAAGGGCCTGAGTCTGGCCTGGCCTCCAGAGGGCAGCCTGAGCTCCGGGCAGCGAGGGCTGTCAGCAGAGGCAGGAGGGGCTGTTTTCACTACAGTGGTGGTGAGGCTGGGGCTCAGGCAGTGCTGAACTGTGAGACTCGAGGCCACAGGTCTCCGCACGAGCCACGGAGCAGAGCAAAGGGCCAGGCTGCCGCCCTCATAGGGGACGTCCTCTCAGTTATTCCACAAGTCTCTGCAGTGCCAGGTGCTGGGGACACAGCAGTGAACAAGACAGACATAGCCCCTGGCCCTTTGGAGTGCGCCTCTCTTTGAGGAGGCAGACAATGAAGAGATGAGATAATTTCCAGACTGATAAAACCAGTTACTGGAATAGGAAAGATGGGGGTGGGAAGGAGGCTGTTTTAAACAGGGTGCTCAGGGAAGGCTTCCAGGAGGGAGGCTCACATGAACCAAGGCCCAGAGACCTGAAGGAGGCAGCCACGCAAAGGAATAGCACATGCACAAGCAGTGGGATGGGAGTGAACTTGGCCTTCTGAGAAATGAAAGATCAGTGTGGCCCAGCAGAGGGGCTGAGTAGGAGAGGGGAGGGAGGCAGGCGGGCCCCTCCTGTGGGCCAGAGGAGGTCTCGGGGTTGGATGCAGACTGCAGTGGAGGCCTCTGGGGGGTTGCACACAGAAAAATGAGGTGCACTGTTCTGTATCTTCTCATTGTCCCTTCTGGGGCTGGGTGGAGAGTGGTCCAAAGGGGAATAAGAATGGAGCTGAGAGCATGGTTCCATTAGGAGACTGAGAAGCAAGGGGCCTGCCACCAGGGCAGAGTCAAGGAGACAGTGACCAGTGGTTGGACTAGGCTAGGTTTTGGAGGAAGAGCTGACAGAAACCCACATGACTCTGATACGGTAAAGATCAAGCTGCACTGTTTAGCACCCAGAAGATTTACTACGTAAGAGCCATAGAAATAGAGTTCCGGGAATTGAGGTAGTGACCCACACTCATGACCGCCCTATCTAGTTGGGCAGTGCACACCCTGTGCAGCTGTCCCTGGCAGCCCTGACCACAGCCAGCTCTGACAGCTGAGTTGTGTTGGGCACCAGCCTCTAGGAGGGTAGAGAAACAGATACCAACAAGGAGCTAGAGTGAGGAGACCCCAACCTAGACACTGCAGAAATAACTGGGGGAACTTGGGAATGAGGGTGAGGTGCTGTGGATATGCTCGTGGGGGTCTAGAAAATATGTCTGAATTGCTGTTAATGTGATCCTGTGTCCCCTCAGACTGACGTGGACTGGAAAAGTCCATTTAGTTACCCCACTCCTTGAACTGGTTTGTTTTCATCCTTGAGGTAGCTCCTGAGATAGATGCTCACGAGGTTACTGTCTAGAGAGACGTGGACAGCTCAGGGTCCTCTTGGCCTTCCTGAAAATTGTTTTCAGCAAAGATTCATGGCTCTGCTGCCCCAAAACCGGAAGGGGAACTTTGTAGCAGGCCCTATCAGGGGGAGGCAAGAACTTATGGCTGTGGCCTTTGAAAATCAGGGTGGATTGTTTCTCCCTCTTTTTGGGCTTAAGGCTCCCAGACCTACCCTGATTTCTCTAGCAAATAGGTTTGGGGTGGGTATCCCAGGGGCCCCCAAACAGGCCCTGCAGGGAGTAGGGACAGCTGGCGTGGAAGGCTTGCTTCAGCCCCGCTAAGCCTGCAGACCACCTCACTGCCCTCCCTCCTGCCCACCCTGGGCCAGTTCTGCGGCTGAAACCTCGGAAGGCAAGGGGCAGGCTTCACCTGTGCTGGGTATTTTCCAGTTGCCATCTGGATCTGCCCTTCAGCATCCTGCCCTGTGCCCCGAGGCTGACCTGTCTGGATGGCCTCCGTGGGCTCCCTTGCCTTCTCGTTTCCGGTTGGGTTTGGCCAATGGCAGGTACCAGCAGTTGATGAGAGGGTGGGAAGAAAGTGAGGACGGTGTATATGGCCAGCTCCCTCCCTCTGGACCGTGACTGTCGTGATGGCGTGAGGGCAGTCGGCCACGCCTGGTTTGAATTCTATGTCCACCTCTTAGTAACCACGTGCCTTCTGAAAGTTACCTGTCCCCCCTGCATCTCAGTGTCCTCATTTAAAAACTGTGGATGGCAACACCACCTTCCCAAGATGGCTGGTGGGAGTACGTGGATCCATGTGAGTGCAGATACCCTAGCGTGACGCCTGCCACACTGTGGGCACTCAGTAAATACTGGCTCTCCTCCTTCAGTAAGGAGCCCTGTTACCCTGGGTTTCTTACACACTGGGACTTCGGGAGAGCGCTGGTCATTTGGTGTCTCTCCAGATGGCCTCTTTCAGTCTTCCCTCTTTGCTTTGCACGTCCTTCGGTCCCGAACCACTCCCGCAGGGCGTTGCAACCAGCAGTCCTTATGTCATGAAAGTGCCTCCCTGCCCCTGCCTTGATCCGCAGCCTGCATGTGAAGTCTGCTTAACCAAGGAAGATAATCCTTTTCACCTGGTGGGAAGCAGGCTCGTGGGCAGTGCACATGTGCACACGCAGACGTGACCTGTAACATTTACTGAGGGCTTGTCGATCCCCATGAGATTGGTTCCTTTATTATTACTCAATTTTCAGTTGAGAAATAAGAAACTGAGGCTTAAGGGGTTCCTTGACTTGTCCAGGGTCAGAATGGTTACATGGTGGACTGGTCTTGAACTTGGGCAGTTTGGTGCCAGGAGCCTGGCCTTTCAGACTCTGGTGACCTGCCTCTGTCACAGGGAAGCCTCTGCTCTCCAAGCTCCAAGGACCTAGTCATTTTAGATCATCAGGGTGACCAAAAGCTACCAAGTTATCTGTCGAAACATCCAATGCTTTGAAATTTTTATCCATTCTCAATTAAGCTTTTCACACAGACTTCCCTCAACAGATATACACACACACACCGCCCACTAGCATCTGAAAATCTTGGCTAATCACACTCTGCCTGGTGACTCAGTCATCCTGAATAGCCTGACTTTACTGCCTGTAAGCTCCAAGCAGCTGTGTTTGTTGTTACTTTTCTAGCTCTCCTTTCCATGGCAGCAGTCACCTTCCCTTCCCACCTCCCAACCTTCTCCGGATCTGTTGTTTCTCGCCAGCCGATGTCCCAGAAATCCAATAGGATTATTCCTAAATAAGAGTAGCAGGGCGCTGCCCTGGTCTAAAGAGCTCTCTTGCAAGTGAAGTACATGAGAGTCAGTGCCTGTACTTGATCACAGCAATTGTGGGGGCTCAAAGGCCTTCAGGGCTTACGGGGTCTGTGCGCTCACAAAACATCTGCGTCTGCCATGCACTCACAGTTTGCCTGGCATGGTGGGAAGCCTTTCACATGGAGCATTTCACTGAATCCTCAAAAAGAGAACCTCCCAGGAGAGGTTTTATTTACTGTCTTTTGTTTTAAATGATAAACATAGGTCAAACACAGAGGGGTTAGGGAGTCAACCCACTGCCACACAGGATCTGGGCCTGTCTGCCTCCCAAGTCCACAACCGTAACAGGCTTTATGCTCTCAGCCACCCAGCAGCACGAGGATGGGCAAGTTAGGGAAGCTCCAACCCTCGCTGCTTCCCTTGTAGGATAGCGCTGTTTGTGCCCAGAGTCCCTGGGATGGTTGAGATGTCACATCCTCGACACATACTAGGCAGTCAGGGAGTGCTGGGTCTGTGGTGCACATCATTTCAGCCCCTCCCAGCTCAGAGATTCTCAAGCTTTGGCAACTTCAGAATCATCTGCGAGCTTGTTAGAACAGTTTGCCAGGCCTCACCCCTCACCCCACTCTGAGTTTCTGATTCTGTAGGTCTGGGGTAGGGCCTGAGAGTTTGCATTTCTAAGAAGTTCCCATGTGGACCGCACTGTGGGAACCACTGCTCAGGGTCGACAAGCTTGCCAAGAAGTTGCGTCCAGGTGCCCAGCTGAGACCATCCCCACTTCTGATGGCCATTTCACGTGTGCGGGCCCTGGTACGCGCCACGCCGGGAGAGTGTGGTCTGGCTTTTTGCAACCGCTCCTGGGAGCCGGCTCGTGGCTTTGTCACCCTTCCCTTCTCCTCCACCAAAATGACCTGGGAAAATGTAGTGTTTAAGCAGAAAAGTGGTGTCTGAACTGTGAAACAGGGTTCATTCGACCAATTTTATTAATGTTTCTCTGACTTCCAACTGCTTTGCTGGTACAGAATAGGAAATAAAGGTGCATAAAAAAATCATCTTGTAGAAAGTACTCTTTCGTAATAATTTTTATTTATTTATTTTTGACTGCCCTGGGTCTTCATCGCTGCATGGTCTTCTCGCCAGTTGGGGTGAGCGAGGGCTACTCTCTAGATGTGGTGTGTGGGAGGGTGTGGAGCACAGGCTCTAGGGTGTGGGGGCCTTAGTAGTTGCGGCTCCCGAACGCTAGAGCACGGCCTTAATAGTTGTCACGCATGGGCTTAGTTGCTCTGGGGCATGTGGGATCTTCCTGGACCAGGGATCGAACCCATGTTTCCTGCATTGGCAGGTGGATTCTTTACCACTGAACCACCAGGGAAGCCCCCAGAATTAACTTTTATAAATTATCAAACACCCCTCCCCCCTCATTTAAAAAAAAAAAAAAAACAGCCTTCTGAAGTGTTACTCAGGGCAGATACACTTTCCTTCACACTTGGAACTTTGGGTGTATTTGTTCATTCACTGTTATGATTGGTGTTCTCACTTCCCCCAGCAGGTTCTAAGGGTGGGGCAGTCACCTCGTCACCCCTGGGTCCCTAGTGCTCAGCACACAGCAGTGGGTGCTTAGTTGGCGTTGCTGTTGGGTGGGTAAGTGAAGGGCTTGGTGGCACAGTCATGGGTGCTGGGGTGAGGGGGACCTGGGTTTATGCCCAAGGCCTGTCCTCCCCGGCCAATGGCCTGGGGTGAGTGCCTTACCTTCTGCGCCTTCATTTCCCCCTTTGTAAACTGGGGATAGTAAAAGCGATACCTAGGTTTCATTGGGTTGTCGTGAGAATCAGATGACATGAGGCATCCAAAGTGCCTGCCATGTAATAAGTGCTTTATTTTTTCACCATCATCATCCTACCCGTGTACTTGAGCACTTCATGTCACCCCTCTGTGCCTCTGTGTCCCCATCTGCAAAGCAGGCATTCCCAGGCACCCATGTCGCAGAGTTCTTGTCACCAGCGAGGACGCACATGTGTAAGGTGCTTCCACGTCTGCAGGGCCTGTGGAGCCGGCAGCCTGGCCCCACGAGGAGGACATGGGGTGGCGAGGGGTGGGGGAGACACAGCGCACCCCGAGGGGGAGGCCCGCCCCCCCAACACCCACAGCCCAGGAGAGAGATTAACAGGGGAGTGTGCCTGGGTGGAGAAACCTCCCCGGGCTCCTGCCACTGGAAACCCCTCTTCCTGGCAGCCCCGGGGCGGCGCGGCTCCGCCTCAGCTGGTTCTGATTACCCTCACGGGCTCCAGAGCGTGCTGCGGTGGCGCCCCCTCCCCTCCGCAGAGCCGGCCCGGCCGGCAGACGTCACCCTGCTTCCCGCTACCTGCCAGGCTGGGCTGCGCGGGGGCGGGTGCACCGACAGGGACAGCAACCCCCACCCCGCCCACTCGCCAGCCTGCTGTGGCCTTTCTTCCTCTGCCAGGCTCCTTATGGGCACCCCCGGGCCCGGCCCTCCTCCCTGGCATTGTCGGAGCAGCTTTCAACACCTCGAAACCCACCCTCCCTGTCCCCTCTACTATGGAACCCAGACCAGCCGGTTTCTATGTGTGCAGATTTGGTAAACAGAATGCTTGAGCCCTGACTTGCTGGAAGGGGCGATTCCCAGCTGACAGCCCAGACGCGCGCAGCCTATTTTCGGCCTCCTCTCCCCTTTTCTCTCCCCCGCCAAGGTCTGTGGTCACTGTGTTCACGTGGGCTCCCTGCCTCCTCCACACCAGCACCCACCATTACGCCCACCATTGCGGGGGGTCAGAGGACGCAGGAGCGGGTTTCAGGTTCTTTTCCTAGCCTGGGCCCCGCCAGGTCCCCAGCCCCCTGCCGCGCCCCCCTCACCCATCCACCAGGCTGCACCCGCGGATGCCTGGTATCCGCTTAGCAAATGCTCTTGTCCCCGCTCCCCCCTGTGAATGCCGTGATTCAGCACACACAGAGAGGAGCTTCACTTAAGAAAGAAAGCATTCACGGCTGCCATCCAGCTCCAGCAGGCGCCGGGAGTCAGCTGCTGGCTCCGCCCGCCACCCTCCACACACAGAGGGGTCTCTCCTCCTCCTCCTTTTTTAATGACCCACAGTCTCTTTTGGTTGCTGGACCAAATGCAGTTTAAATCTGTGTTCAGAGCACCTCGTTAATAAGTAGCAGATTAATAGTCTCCTGGAATCAGGAGAACACCACCCAGTCCATAAAATGCACACTACAGGCCCACGTGTGCCCGGTGCTGGGCTGGGCTCCTGAGGACACCGAGCCAGCTGCCTTGGGATCCCGTCCGCACTCAGGACCCCTTCCATGTCTCTCCTTCACTCTGCGTTTTGAGAACTCATGTAAATGATCGTCGCTGCCGTGTGTACTGTGACGTTCGGGTCCCGGGTGAAGCTCTTTATCACCTCAGGGAACCCATGACTCCTTGTCATGAACACGATGACTCTGATCTCCACCGTGTAGATGAGGAAACCGAGCCTCAGAGAGTCAGAAGTCTCGCCCAGGGTCACCGGGGGCCAGGTCTTGTCCCCCCAGAACTGACACAGAGCTCCGTTTCTTTACTGTTGCAACACAGGCTGTCTCTGTGAAACACGCTGCTGGTGTTTGGTGAAAAGAAATGCCTCACCCTCTTGTTAACAAGCTCTACCAGCCCTTCCAACCCGGCCGGCCGGCAGGGAGTAACTATAGGATGTTTGTCGAACAGAACCGAGGTGGTGGTTTCCGGTCCCACCCCCAGTCTCAGCTGCCTCCCCACACCCACCCCGGTGACTCTTGGGGGTGTCCCAGAGGAGGGAGAGTCCTGGATTCGCAGCAAGGGTGGTTTAAGATGAAACGGGTGCTTCTGTTCCCCAGAGCCAAACCAGGAGGCTCTGGGTGAGTCCTTTGCGAAAATCAGGTGCCTCCTACAGTGGAGGGACCAGGTACGTGAGAACCCTCAGCCTACCATGGAGCGTAGTAATGCCCCCGGCAGCTGAGAGTAGGGGGCTGCGTCCTTTTCAGCTCCCTTCCCTCTCTGGGGAAGAAGAGAAAGAGGGTGATTGACATACAGCCCCCAAAATCCAGGTCACCCTGAAGGTGGAAGCTGGTGCCTGTTTCTGGTGTGATGGTGGTCGTGGTGGTTTAGTTGCTCAGTTGTGTCCGACTCTGCAACTCCATAGATCGTAGCCCTCCAGGCTTCTCTGTCCATGGGATTTCCCAGGCAGGAATACTGGAGTGGGTTGCCGTGCCCTCCTCCAGGGGATCTTCCCGACCAAGGGATTGAACCCGGGTCTCCTGCACTGCAGGTGGTCTCGTGCATTGCAGGTGGATTCTCTATCGACTGAGCCACCAGGGAAGCCATTATTTCTGGTGTAGAGGTTTCTTGAGGGGGCATGTGTGGGATCACCAGGCTCAGAGAACATGGGTGTCTGGGAAGAGATGGGTTCACCTCCCACTCGCATTGGCTCTGGCCCTCCCAGGATGCCAGCAGCCGCCCCAGACGTTACTGTGTCTCCAGGTGAAGGGGGGAGAGGCTGGCAGTTGGGCAGGAGCTGCGGCCACCCAGATGACCACTGCACTAAGCAGTGGGACACTCAGCCTAGAGAAGGGTCGGGACACACGGCCCTTGTGGCAGGGTAAGGATGCCTGGCTTCCTTTCAGCCATGGAGGGGTCAGGCTGGAGAGCCAGATCACCTGCATCAGAGGGACCAGACCAGACCAGCTGTTCTCAACAGTGACAGGTGGACCCCGTGAGTGTATCTCACTATCCCCCGGCAGAGAATGGGCCCAGGGAGGTCTGTCGGAGTCTGAAAGGTGTTGGGGAAGGAGGTTCAAACAAAGAAGATGGCCTCGCGGAAGAGCTGAACCTTCCATTCCATCCCCTCCAGGCCCCCAGGAAGGAGGAGGGAGTGAACAAAGATGAGCTTTGAATTGAGTTTGAATCAAGTCTTCAGATAAACAGAACCCACTCTTAAATCTTGAAATGCAACTATGCTAATAATGGGAAGTGGCTGCAAAGCTATAGAATCTGGCCCAGATTTCATTGAGGGACCAGGTGCCCAGAATTGGAAAGGGCAGTCAACACAGCACAGTCGGGCAGTGGGTGTTGAAGAGAATAAAGCATTTCATGTCTGGACCCCAGTGGACTCCAGTTCTGCAATAACCTAGTAATGATAACCTCAGTCATCCAAGGACCCCAGGTTGGGAGTCACCAGTCTGGCCACCTGAACTTCCCACAGATGCGCAGAAGGGTAGGGGAGGTGCTGTGTCTATGCGGGATGAGACCCGCTGGGACTGCCAGCCAGGGGCGCCCTGGCAGCGGAGGTGAGGGGTGAAGAGGGAAGAGAGGGATGCAAACAGGAGGAGGGTCTCTGGAGCGTTACTGAGCTCTGTCCTCTGCCCGGGGCTTTCACAAGCTTCTTCCTCACCCACACCTGACTCTGGTCCAAGCACAGCACGTCAGCCCCCAGCCCGGCGGGGCGGAGGCTCTCACGGGCCAGTCAGAGTTTCTGCCTGTTTGTCTTCTTATGTTTCTCTGAAGCCAGGGACGAGGGATCTCTCTGCCCTGGTTGCAGCATGGTCAGATCCTGACACCACTGCTCCCAGTGGCCTCACCTCTGGCCCATGGAGTGTCTGAATGACTGAGGCCGGGGCCTGAGGCTCAGCAGCACGAGGGGTGGAGAGCGGGTTGTGTGCAGGCCGCAGGCGCCCACTCGGGCCACCGCCCCCAGCGGCACCCATTCTGGGGTGCAGCCCCCTGGTCCTGTGAGCCATTCTGGGATTCTTAAAGTCCTTCCCCCTTTAAAAGCTGGTTTCAGGCGAGTTTTTGTCACTTGCAACTGGGGTCCTGACTTACACATCTCCCCCTCCTCCGCCCCATCACCTTTTTTCATTTAAGAACTAGTTCCTGAGTGCCCGAGGTGGAGCAGAGCAGCCGTGGTCCCCGGCCCTGGGGCTCGGAGCCTGGAGGGGGCAGGCGTCCAGTAATCAGCACTTTGGGCAGATGAGGCGTTAGACTCCACTCTGTCCCTTGCTGTCCAGGTGACCTTAGACGGGTTGTTTAATTCTCTGAGCCCAGGCTGCTCACGGTTTCAGGAAGATGTGATGTAGGGCTGGCCACAGGCCTCGGGAATGTGAAGTCGCTCAGTCGTGTCCAACTCTTTACAGTCCAACCCATAGACTGTAGCCTGCCAGGCTCCTCTGTCCATGGGATTCTCCAGGCAAGAATACTGGAGTGGGTTACCATTTCCTTCTCCAGGGATTCTTCCCAAACCAGGGATCAAACCCAGGTCTCCCTTACTGCAGGCAGGCTCTTTACCATCTGAGCCACCAGGGAAGCCCACGGGAATCCGCCTCCTTTAATCACAAAGCGACTGATTGTTACAGAGGAGCAGCCGGAGGTGGGAGGGGGGCTCTGCAGGGAGTGCAGCGTGAGCCTCAAGCTGCAGAGTGAGTGGATTGTGTCCAGGCGGTGGGGACAGTGCTCATGTGCTCATGTCCACAGCCTTATACTCCATGATACGGTGTATGTAGCACACTGGTCTTTGCAGAGTCAAAACCTTCTTAAGTGTCAGAGCTAGGAGTTCCAGCCCCTTAGCTCACAGCTGAGGTTGCGGGGCTGCAGGGATGGGGCTGGGCTGCTCGGAAGGGGCAGGGCTGAGACAGGAGCCCAGAACCCAAGGCCAGCAGCTGGGCCAGCGCTTGTGGAGCACCCCGGTCATCCAGCTGCTGGGAGAACTGGGAGCACGTCCCGGGAGCTGGGAGTCCTGATGAGAGAGGGCGGACCGGCACCTGTCATACCAGGCTGGTGCTAGAGGGGAAGCCGGGACCACCCTGGGTGCAGGCTCACCCCGCACAATAGGTGTCTGACAAGCTCACAAATTGCCGCCATCCTCAGGCTGTCAAAGAGGCCCCAGAAAATAGAGCCCTTCGTGCCAGCCGTCAGCCCACAGAGCGGCGTGTCCCCTGGAGTTCGGCCACTGAGGGATGGAGTCTGGATCCTTCTCAGCTGTGTGACCTCGGGCACCCCTGTCACTCAGTATCCACACCTCTAAAGGGGGCGTAGTGCTGGTAGGCCCTTAGGGAAGCCCAGTGCCGGACACCCACCAGGCGCTCAGCCAGGAGGACTTGCTAGTTTATTAGTGCAGTAGGGTCACAGTGAGTGGTGGGTAGACAGTACTTTTATCAGCTGTGATTTGTAGCTCAAACCTACTCTGAATTCTTCGTATCTGTTCTGGTGCTGGCAGAGCTGAGCCATTCCCACAGGATGGCTCTGTCTCCCGCTGGCCTTGCCCTGCACCCCAGTTGTCTGTCCTTCCAAGGGATGGAAGGTGACGCTTCCGGGGATGTGTGTTCAGGCCACAGGGCCAGCAGAGCCTTGTCTGGACTCGTCCTGCCTCAGAGAAAGGTCTGGCCAGAAGTGGGGTCACACAGCCCTGCGCTGACACGGTGCAGGGCCTGGTGAGGCAAGCCCACAAGCTGCCCTGTGCCCCCGGGCTCCAGGAGGCTGCGGGTGCAGCCCGGGGCTGGGAGAACTCTATAGACCTGCCCTGCCTGGGTCACTCCGCCGAGGGAGGAAGAAGCTGTGCCTTCTGGGTGGTGGCAGAATTCACCCATCCATGCCACCCAGCCTTCTACCCTGGAGGGGTCCCTACTCGGCGCCATACAAACACTCCTGAGCCCAACCTGACGTGTGCCCAGCTGTGCTGGCCACAGAGGCTCCTCCAGTGGACAAGACTGGGGTAGACCTGCGGGGAGATAGACGCTGAACAGCCATCTGGGTCGTGTGACCCCTCCAGGGCCAGAGCTTAGAGAATGTGCTTTGTGAGTAGCGGTTGGGTCAGCAGAGCGAGGGCGAAGGGGCGGAGGAACTGAGGCGTCCTCAGGGGGGGACCGGGGCCATGCAGGCTCAGACCCTAACCCCAAGTCACCACTCCGTGGGTGCCCGGACCCTCCCCAGACCTTGTCGTCCATGGAACAGCTGCTGTGATGATCTGAGACAATACAGTGTATCCCCACGACCATCTTCACTAATCCTTCTAATACTCTGGCTCAGTTTTCTCTTTAAATCTGCTTTATTCTTCTCTGTGGTATTGAGGGTCTGCTGTGCTACAGCATGCTAAAATAGACACAGATGTCCACGCCTGGACCACTGGTCCCCTCAGTGGAGTGTGTCCACACGTTGGTGAATACCTGTGACACATGTTGATTCCTGGTCTTGAGGCTCGGCAGGTGGTGAGCTCTGAACACAGGTCAGCTTGTAGGCTGTTACCACTGTGGTTGTTGTTCCCATCGTCATGGCAATAAGCCTGTAGGAGGGAAGGAGGAGGGAGCTTGGGCCCTCTGGTTACTGCAGCCCCTCTTCTCCACCCCAGGAGGTCTGTCCTCTTCCTCCTCCTCCCACCTTAAGTGTTGGCTTTGGAGCACTGGAGAAGGTGGTGAGGCAGAGAGGGCCTGACTGACAGGGTCAGATGTGTGCATGTCCACGCCCAGACCCTGGTGCGGGCCAGCACCTGTGTAAAGCCGTAGCTCTGATGTTGGGCGCGGTCGTGACTGGGCTGGACAGGGCGTGCCACGGGCTGGCAGCGGGGCTTGGGGCCTTCCCGGAAGGCATCTAGAGCGTCCAGCACAACACAATGCCTCGGAGCCTATCGGGGTTGGGACCTTCCCACTTCCACTGCAGAATGAGTCCCCTGGGCCTTCTACCAACAGAACCATCCACCAGAATCTCCGGGCGGCTTGCGGTCGGCTTGTATAGAGGAGTGTGTTTATGTGAAGGACACACCTAAGTCCCAAGAGAGCTTATTTCACAACAGTGTGGTTACAGGCCGTTATTTTTCTCATCAGGCTTTTCTGTTTTCTAGGATGAACCTAAATTCCCTTAATCAGAAATGAAATATTCTTTTTTTTTAAACCTTAAAAAAAAAAGAGTATAAATAGGGAGCATTAAAGATACCTAGACAAGCGTGGGGTCAGTCTGGGAATCCCTGCTGGCAGAGGTGGAGGGTAGGAGGGTGGAGAAGGCATGCCGGGCAAAGGAGGACAGAGCAGGAAGCCAGGCCTTCACTTAGGAGGCTGGGTGCCCCCAGGGAGGGACAGTGGGCCTGGGGGTAGGCAGCCACTGCGGCAAGCCAGCCACCAAAAGAAACAAGAGAAGCACCAGGGAGGGGCAGGACTGTGGGGTACCGTGGGGTGGGCCTGGGGTCCTGCTGAGGTTGCAAATCGGGTGTCTGGACTGGCTGGGGGCCTCCCGCAGCATCGGGCAACCTGCACTCACCTGGTCGAGGAGGGGTGCGGGGCTGAGGCCCCAAGTAAGACAGGGGTTCAGGTGCCAAGCCTACAACAGTACGTAAACTCTGGCAGGAAAAAAGAGGTGAGCTCAGTCGCTTGAGACATCGGTGCCAAGTTGAAATTCCTTCTTACTCAACCTTCAAATATTTTCTAAGTTTGCGAGATCCTGCAAGATACGAGCCACCTCCCTGCTGGCCGCCTTGGTGGCCTGAATCACTAGCCACCCTCCGGGGTTTCCAGCATGGGCACCCTCCGAGCCAGCCACCGGGCTGCGTGCTGCTGCTGCTGCCAGAGACGCACGTGTGCGCTCATGCCAGTGGGTCCAGGCTTCAGATTTCATGGGCACAAAGAAAAGCTTAGAGACTCTCACAAGGCTGCCAACTTTTTTTTTTTTTTTGATGGCGAATAAAGAGAATATTAACTATCATCGTTGTTTCCCCCACGAAGAACATTTTAATACCAACAATGTAAGCAGGCCATAATCTCAGAATAAAGGATTTTTTTTTTCCCAAGTAAGAATAATTTCCAGCCTTTTGCTGACATGATTTTTTTAATTTTTTTAAAAAAAAATGAATTCTTTAGTTAAAATGTTTTGAATATGGAAAATTACAACATAAATTTTACTGCATGCTTCTGCCTTATATGTAAATGTATCTTTGGTAAGGATTTGTCATTTTGGAGTCTGTGTTCAACAGCCCATTCCAGGACTTGGCGTTTTTCACAGCTGTTTGCAAAAACCCAGCTTCACAGAGGTCTATTGCTGAAAACAGGAACAGCCTTCTGAAATGCTCGTTGCTCCGTCTGGAACATTCTGGGAGAACATGGGCCTTGTGCCTTTTCTTCTGCCTTCTTCTCCCCAGGTGCTGGGAAGTAAATCACGGTGGCAGGGTGGGTTTTGGTCTAGCCAAGGCGGTGGCCATCCTACCTAGCAGTGACAAAAGCCCAGGGCTGAGCATCAGAGGCCTGGTCACCTTCCACAGAGCAGGTGGAAGAGGGGCTCTAAGAGGGGCTCAGGGGCCAGTAAGGACACGGTCCTTACAGACAGGCCCAACATGCAGGTGTGTGGGAGCCTCTGTCTCAGGCACCCAGAGTAGAGTGTCTGATTAACGGCGGTTCTGCAAGTTCACGAGCGAGTGCCAGCCTCCGTTGCAAGTGTGGGCCTGAGATGCTGGGCGGAGTGGTCCCACCTAACTGCGTGGGTGAAGGCTGGTAGGGCAGCAGGAAGGGCAGGCACTGCTTGGGGACGGCAGGAGCCGTCCTGGAGGGTGGAGTAAGGTCAGCAGGCCCGTCTGCAAGGAGAAGCTCCCAGCTCTGTGCCCCTGGCTGCAAATAAGCTCCCAGAGTCACTGCAGGCTTACCAGCCTTTCATGTGCCCCACGGGATGGTTGACCAATTAAATAAGTGAGAAGAGGGGAGGGCATGAAGTCTCCTGATATTTGGGGGGGGGAAACCCCAAAGTAGGGAACTTGTTGACTGTTCATGTTTACATGTATGTATAACAAATACATGTGTTTGTTGTTGCTTTGGTGAGCAACAACTGACAATAAATAACTGTGATTTGAATAAAGTTTTATCTTACTTACAGATGAATGCATTCCTTTTAAAAATGCACTGACAACCAGGTGACTCTTGGTTTTTTAAAAGCACTGAAAACCCTACCAGTTCCAGCACTTACGTTTCCATATTTTTATCCTGTCATTCATTTTAATTTCCTTAGGTATTTCCCTAGTTTGATATCAAAATGCTTCTTATTTTTGCTGTTTTGTTTGGCTTGTAACCACTGTAGATGTCCCTGCAGTGGATACCTTTGTGTGTGTGCAAGGTTTCCTCTTTCTTTTAAACCTATTTCCTAAAGAATATGTTCCTACAAGTGGGATTACTTAGTCAAAAGGTATCCAAATTCTTCTGGCTTTCTTATCCCTAATGTTTTGCAGAAAGGTTGTACCATCATACCCGACTGCCAGCCATGTATGGGTTTTCCCGTCTCACCGCAGCCTTGCTAGCTGGCAGCATCAGTCTTATTTTAAATATAATGATGTAATGGATTTTAAATGGCAGCTTTTATTTGTTAATTTACATTTCTGTGTCCACTCTGTCTCTCTGCTCAGAGCCCCTGTGCTCTTTCTGCACGTTCCCCTGCCACGACTTGATCGCTGGCGACCCCCAGGCATGAATCCCCAATGAATGAATGACTGTTGGGGCTGGACTTTCTTCCTGTTTGTACGGGAACTACCTCAATCGATTTTAAGGGGGAAAGACAGTGTAAAGATGTTTAAGCTATAAATAGATTTGGTGACACCTCTTATTTGGTTAAGGTGGTCCCAGTAATGAATGCAGACTCTGTGCTTCTGGGAGTATGTTTATGTCTCATCTGAATTCCAGAAGACATCAGAGTTAAAATGTTAGCGCATGATGTGTAATTTAAGTCCGAGATGAAAGAGCCCCCATCAAAAACAACCTCTTCTTTCTAGGGGTCCCGTAATTACCAAAGCCAAGTCTCCAAGAGGGGCAGGACTCCGGGAAGGAGCCTGTCTGAAGGGAGCTCCAAGGCCAGCCCCTGCACTTGGCCTCACCCTGTCCTCCTGGCCCCCAGAGAGTCGGCCTGAAGAGCAACCAATGGAGGACCGGACAGCCTGTGACCAGCCCCAGACCCCTCCTGGGGCTTCGGCTCTGCAGTCATCTTTGTTGCTGCTGAAATCCCAGGCCATCCCCACCCGCCCCCCTGCCCCAGACCACCTCCTTCTCTCCTCTGGGCCCCGTACTCCCATGACTCCAGGGGCTCGAGGCTTACCTCTCAGGTCTGATGCTGCCTCTCTGGCTCTGACGCCTGGCTGGCGCCCCCCACCCCCATAGTGCTTTAGACCCATCGTGTAACCACTGCATCCAGCCTGGCTTCAGGTCCCAGGATCCCACCCCACAGTGCCCAGAGCTGCCAGCCTCACGGATGGTAGGTGAGGGGGTTCATGAGCTCCAAGCTCCCCAGAGTGTGGACGTGCACTGCTTGTGGCCTCCTCGTTTTATTTAAGAACTTTTAAAAGATGTATTTACTTGGCTGCGCCAGGTCGTAGTTGAGGCACACAGGGTATTTGATCTTCGTTGGGGCATGTGAACTCTTAGTTGTGGCATATGGGATCTAGTTCCCTGACCAGGGTTGAACCCAAGCCCCCTGATTCTAGATGGCTCGTAGATAACCCCTCTTACTTTGATAGGGCTTCCCTGGTGGCTTAGATGGTGAAGTATCTGCCTGCAATGCAGGAGACCCAGGTTCGATCCCTGGGTCGGGAAGATCCCCTGAAGGGAATGGCAACTCGCTCCAGTATTCTTGCCTGGATAATTCCATGGACAGAGGAGCCTGGCAGACCATAGGCCAGGGGATTGAAAAGTGCTGGACATGACTGAGCAGCTTTCACTCACTTTGATAGCTAAGTGTCATTATTAGTGTGATTAGCAAATTAAATTAGAGATTTCACTTTAAAAAAATAGGTTAAAAATATATAGTAACCCAGCAAATCCAGTCCTTCTTATATTCCCAAAAGGACTGAAAACAGGTATTCACACAAAAACTTATATGTGAGTGTCCATAGCAGCACTATCACGGTAGTGAAAGGGTGGAGACAACCCAAATGTCCAGCAACTAATAAACAGATAAGAAAATATGGCACATGGACACAGAAGGAGAAGGGGATGACAGAGGATGAGACGGTTGGATGGCATCACCAACTCAATGGACATGATCTTGAGCAAACTCTGGGAGACAGTGAAGGACAGGGAAGCCTGGCATGCTGTAGTTCATGGGCTCGCAAAGAGTCGGACATGGCTGGGTGACTGAACAACAGCAGTACAGTGGGGTGTTATTCAGCCATAAGAAGGATCACACGGGGGACCCTTGAGCACAGGATGCTAAGGGAGAGAAGCCAGATACAGAAGGCTGCATGTTGTATGATCCCACTTGTATGAAATGTCCAGAGCCGGCAAATCCATAGAGACGGAGAGTAGATGAGTGGTTGCCTAGGACGGGGGATGGGGAGTAAACTTGGTCCAGGATTTCCTTCTGGAGTGAGGGAATGTTCTGGAAACAAGCCAGCGGTGGTAGGTTGTGCAATACTGTGATGGTATTGTTACTCAAGGTGAATTTTGTGTTTACTTACACCAATAAAGGGAAAGGCTACCCACTCCAGTATTCTGGCCTGGAGAATTCCATGGACTGCGTCGTCCATGGGATCACAAAGAGTCGGACACGACTGAGCGACTTTCACTTTCACCCCAATAAAAAAAAAAATTATACTGTAGATGTGCTCTGCTGGCAAAAATCATGAAGGTGATATGTAAATAAATGAAGTTAAAATAATATTGCGGTAAATAAAGCACACCAAGAACCAGAGCTCCAACCCTCCACCTTCCAGAGAGGTCTGTTTCATCACTGAAAGCTGCTTGCTGCAGGGGCAGGGCCCAGCTTTACCCTCAGTGTCTGCGTACCTTGGTCTCTCTGCAGCCTCACGGGCCTTCCAAGGAGGTGCCCTCATTCCCCTCATGTTACAGACCTGGCCAACAGCAGAGCCAGGCAGGCACGCCTCCCCTGCCGCTCCAGACCCTGCGGCGGCCCGCATCTTCTCACCCGGGGTTCCTTGGGAGCCGCCCAGTTGGGGTGTCACCTACTGCTGACACCCGCTACCGTTAGTTGTCAACAGTCAGGCAATTTCTTTCCTAAACTCATCTGTCAACTATAGAGTTCCTCCCTCCGATGCCTTCCCAGGAGTGAGTGACCACCCCACCCCCAACCCTGGACAAGCCCTCCCTTTCTGACTGGGGTCGGAAAGGGCCACAGGTCACAGCGGAGAGTCAGCTAAGTCATTTTGCTCTCAGGCTCTGGTTCCACCTTGGCTATGAGCAGCGGCTCTTAAACGAGAGGAGGAGCCCTGGGAGCCAGGGGGCTCTCTGTAGGTGATCTCGACGCACTGGTGCCATTCTAGGCATAATAATTCACTGAATGAGATGCGGGGCCCGGCTCTGCCTCTCGCCAGGTGTGTGACCTCAGACCAGTTGCCTCAGCTCTCTGATCACTAGTTTTCTCATCTAGAAAATGTATGAGATGGCATTAACTCTGAGGACTGTACGTCTCCTTTTTTGTTCTTATCATCACAGTTTCAATTGACAAGTTTATAGGTTCCATTCCTTGTTGACTGTCTGACCCTCCTCCAGGCGGTCAACCCTACAGAAGCAAAGGCTGTCTCGGGTGTGTTCCTTGCATTTCCCTAGCATCTCATCTAGCATTTTGATAGACGTTTGTTGAATAAAAGGATAAATGAATGCCTGGGAGCACTGAACACAACACTTGCTACATAATAAGTGCTAACAGAGGTTAGCTGTCATTAGTGTTGTAATTATTGTTACTGTGGGCTTCCCTGGTGGCTCAGATGGTAAAGAATCTGCCTGCAATGCAGGAGACCTGGGTTCAATCCCTGGGTTGGGAAGATCCCCTGGAGAAGCAAACGGCAACCCACTCCAGTACTCTTGCCTGGAAAATTCTATGGACAGAGGAGCCTGGTAGGCTACAGTCCATGGGGTTGCAGAGAGTCGGACATGACTGAACAACTTCACTTTCACTTTTTATCACTTGTTCTGGGTAACATAGTAAATGCTTTCATACAGTAACTCTGATCCTCAAAACAAGGTTGGAATATGCTCCTCTTGCAAAACTGGAAATCAAGACTCAGATAAAAGTAAATAATTTGCCCAAGTCCCCTAGAACTGTTGACCCGACCACAAAGCCCACAGCCTGCCGCTTCCCTGTATTCTTTGTCAGTAGCTACAAAATGCCGA
The DNA here is from genome assembly GCF_032452875.1 of Bos javanicus. NCBI lineage: Eukaryota > Metazoa > Chordata > Mammalia > Artiodactyla > Bovidae > Bos > Bos javanicus. Next base: position 97,642,849 of record NC_083878.1, read on the forward strand.
GTCGTCTTGTACAAGCTGGGAACAGTGTATGTGATGTACGGTTATACCTGTTTAAGCACACGTGTCTGAGAAATAAAGCAGACATGAAATAAATGAATTCTATGGGAAGCAGGGAAGTCCTCAGAAGTTACAGTTACTCAGCCGTCCTAGGGTCCTATCCCCGAGTACAGAAGGGCTCTCCCACTGTGGACCACCGACCGGGGCTCTCTCTGCTGGTCCAGTAGTGGCCAGCTCCCTGCTGGATCCAGGGTCTCGGTGAAAGAGGGAGCCCCAGAATCCACTCAGCGCTTGGTCATCAGGCCCAGGAGGGCAGGCAGGCAGCACGTCTGGTTTTTCTCACTGTAGTTACCCTGGAGCCTGGTGCATAGATTGGTGGAAACAGTGCTCAGCAACTTTCCAGCGAATGAAAAAATGAATACATGCCTGACTGAATGAACGATGGAACAAGTGAACAGACAGATGAACCACCCACTGTGTGTCGGACACCATGTCGGCTTGCTTACATTCTCTTGTGCGATGCTTGGGTGGACCTGTGAGGTCAGGGCAATTGAGATGAGAGATCCAGGGGCCAGGCTGGTTCACCTGGGGTTATCCGAAAGGCTGGGTGTTCAAACCTGGGTCTCCCTACTCCATGTACCACTCTGAAGGGTAGAAAGGGTTCCCTTTCCCTAAACAAGAGCACCCCTCACAGCCCTGTGGTAGAGGTGGAGGCCAGAGAGGAGGCAGAAGCCAGGGACAAGATGTTCTCAAGGTGGACCCATCCTTGTTCAGCCCTTGCCATGGAGGTGACAGGATGTGGGGCGGGGTAGGGGGCGGGCACTGGCAGACAATGTGAAAGGGTGGAAGGTGCAACCTGGGTCCTCCTCTCTCTGTAGACTGGATCTGCCACAGAGTCATTTCTGCTGATGTCATCACATCACCCCAGCCTTGATTGGGCAGTGACCTTCTTCAGGGGGATAAACATCCCTCACCTGGTTCATCCCACCTCCACTTGAGGAAAGTTAGTCTCTCAGTGTCCAATTCTTTGCAACTCCATGAACTGTAGCCCGCCAGGCTCCTCCGTCCGTGGGATTCTCCAGGCAAGAATACTGGAGTGGGTAGCCATTCCCTTCTCCAGAGGATTTTCCCCAACACAGGAATCGAACCTGGGTCTCCTGCATTGAAGGCAGATTCTTAACCATCTGAGCCAGCAGGGAAGCCCTCCGCTTGATGATAGAACCATTAGAGCCCCGTCCCCTGCTACAGAGGCTGGAACTCAGCAGCTGAAAGGCTAAGGAGCTTTTCTGAGACAACCGAGAGCAAGTCAGTGGCAGAGTTGGCCCTCCCCACAGACTGCCTGGCTCCAGAGCCCCCACCCTGCGTGGCACCCCAGGCTACCTTCCCAGGCTGGCCTCCAGGGGACCACTAATCCCCGGAGCCCAGGTCCAGGCGCCATTTGGAGTGTGTTGGTGGGCCACAAATCAAACTCTCCTGCCTGAGCCCTTGCTAATCCACTTGGAACTAAGTCCTGTTCTGGCCCCTGGAGATGTTTCCATTTCCCAGAAGGACAGCTGCCCCCTCTGAGGACAGGGCCATGACTCAGCCCTCCAGTCCTGGGCTAAGAATCTCAGAGGGCATTGACCATAGGGCTCAGGTCCTGACATGAAACAAAACGGGAGGATCCCCCCATCCTCCTGTTGAACACAGATTGGGACCAGCCAAACCTAGATTTCAATCATAGCTTCTCCATCTACTGTCCAAGAGACCTCTGGAGAGTCACCCTACCATCCCGCGTCTCAGTTTCCCCATCCGGGTGATGGGGGTGATGATGCTTTCCTGGGAGCCCTGTTGGTAGATGAACTGAGGAGATGTCTAAGCCCCAGAGCACAGGGCCTGGCTCAGGATCACCCCACAAACGCTAGTGTCCCCACCCCACCTTGGCAAGCTTCACACATTCATGCGTTGTCCTTTGGGGCCGGGACGAGGAAGGGTGACTGTCAGAGCCAGACTCCAAAGTGAGGCCTGGGGTGCATCCTTGGCTCTGCCACGCATGTGCTGTGTGATCTTGGACAAACAGCTTAGGCTCTCTGAGCCTCACTTCCTCTTCTGCTAAATAAGGACTCCTTGAGATTCCGCAGATGCGGCAGCTCTTAGCCCAGAGCCTGGCGCACAGTAGGAGCTCATGACCATGGTCGTTGATCCCAGCTCTCGCTTGCCTGAGGCTCCCATCTCCCACCCTGTGCCCTGAGGCAGCCTCCTGTCCCAGGAGCCTCTTTGAACTCCCCACTCCTGGGTCCCTGTGTGTCAGCAGGTCACCTGAGGGTCTTGCTGAGAGTAAGAGCCAGGCCAGATTTCTGTCAGGAAACCCTGATGGAGGGAGCGGAGTGGGCCTTCACCCAGAGCCATGCCCACTGCCCCCCAGGAAATAGGACATTTGCAATAAATTCTTCCTTCACTGTTGCCGTGAGGCAGGCTTTCTGCTTTAGCTGAGATGAGCTTTTTTCAGCCTCCTTCTTACTGGTGTCCCCAAGCACCCTCACCTCCCGCTCAGCCCACCTCCAGGTGAGTGCAGGCTCCTGCTTCCTGGGTGCCAGGCGCTCCGGGAGTCGTCGGCAGGAAGCACCCTCCCCACACGCACTCTGGACTTGACAGAGGCGCCTCTGCCTGTGCTGTTACAGTCCCTGCGCGGGTGACTTCTCTGCCGGGGCCCCGCAGAAAGGCTATTCTCCGTGGAGCTCGCCTGCACCCTCCACATCCGACACAACCATACAAGTCGCCAAGCGGGCGCCTGCTGTCTGTCCCAGCCCCTGGGCAGCGTCTGCAGGAGGGGTTTCTGGGCTTCACAGACTGCTGACGAGGGAGTGTGGTCAGAGCACATTTGATCTGCTAATAACACTTCATCCAGAAGTCTTTGTCTTCTCCTCCTACCCTCAGTCTGCGATGGTGAAACATTCCCATCAACTTATGGAAAAAATGTGCATTGACCAAAATGTCATGGCATCCAAAATCACATATCCTCTCTTTGGGTCTTTATACTTAAGTACCATAATTAAATAGGAGAAAATATTTTTCTTCTTAAAAAAATGAAAGCAATTGACAGAACACCAGATGTTCTGACATTTCATGAATAAACAGTCCCTCCTGCTTTGAGAAGCTCCTCCTCCCGCAGGGAAGCAGTTGGGCAGGCAGTTACCATACATCATTGCTAGTCATTATGGTGGAAGGTCGGGTTCAACTAGACCCAACCTAAAGGGGCCCCTACGACTCACTTGAAGGGTCGGGGTCACTTCTGTGTTTTTTTTTTTTTCCTTTGGGGGAGTTCTGTTTTTGTTTTTTGCAGGAATTTGTTTGTTTGTTCAGATATTTATCCAGGGTATGTCTAGGGAGGGATCTCTTTTCTGGGATCTGGGACACACTCCTTGGGAAGATGCCCTTCCCTAGGTCAGCTCTCTGTCCTCAGGCCCCCACATCTGTATGTCCTTTCTATCCTTTAGAACTGAGGAGAGTGGCTAAGGCAGGGACCTTCCTGTTTCTATCTCACATACCACTGGTTCCTCTGGGGTCTCCCATGGGAACCCAAGGATAATTGATAATTACAAAGTAAGCCTGTACTAGAGTATTATTTTTTTAAAGCACTTTTTTGCCCTTAATTATTTGTATGACTAATGCTTCTGTTGACTGTTTCTGCCGACTTGTACACATCATGATATTGGGGACCATGCCTGACTATATGCCTGTGTCTATGGGATGTGGGATGTGTGAAAGTCACTCAGTGGTGTCCGACTCTTTGCTACCCCATGGACTATAGTCCATGGAATTCTCCAGGCCAGAATACTGGAGTGGGTAGCCTTTCCCTTCTCCAGGGGATCTTCCCAACCCAGGGATCAACCCCAGGTCTCCCACATTGCAGGCGGATTCTTTACCCATTGCAGCATTCTTTACCAACTGAGCTATCAGGGAAACCCAGAATATGGGAAGCGCTCAGTAATATTTGTAGCATGAATGCCCTTTCATGCTGGACGTCGCTGAGTGGGCTGATCTCTAAAGCGCGTCACCCTGTGCGCTCACAGCGTCCTCTCCCCACGGCTACCTGCCACCTTCCTTCTTGCTCCCCACCACTTCCGATCTGTCAGCAGATGTGCTTCCGGGCCCCTTCAGCTTCTCTCTTCCCAGAGGGTGAAAAGTACCCTCTGATGATGTAGCCAGGAATGAATGTCTCAGTAAGGGTAGTGTTCCCAGGTGGCTCGGTGGTAAAAGAACCCGCCTGCCAATGCAGGAGGTGCAGGAGATGCCAGTTTGACTCCTGGATTGAGAAGAACCCCTCGAGAAAATGGCAACCCACTCCAGTATTCTTGCCTAGAGAAGCCCATGGACAGAGGAGCCTGGCAGACTCCAGTCTATGGGGTTGCAAAGAGTCAGACACGACTGAGCAACTGAATTTGTAAGGGCAGCGTTGGCCCCAAACCCTGGTAGAACGGCAGTGCCCTGTAAAGAAGAGGAGAAGGCAAGACTGAGAAAAGCTGGTGCTACAGAACCAACCAGAGTAGAAGTCTGGGTCTCATAGAGGTGACCAAGAGCCCAGAGTCATGGGGTTGGGTTTTTCGAATCATTTCCCAAGGGTGTTGAGTCCGGCAAGCAGGAGAGAGGCAGCACACAGAGAGTAGATGTGGGTGGGCTTTCCAGTCTAATGCCTGACCCCAGCCAGTGGCAGCTGCGTTCCCCTCCAATCTCCCTTCCCACCCAGCAGGCAATCCCAGAACTAAGAAAGGCATGGCTACTTCCAGCGCCCCCTGCTGGTAGGGGCAAGTGCTTCACGTGCCGGGGTAAGATTGGCTCACTGGCTTTGTTGGGGTTGCGCCCCCTACAGACACATACCGTGGCCCAGGACTGGGAAGGGCCTGGCTGGGCCGAGGTGGATCATATACACAGCGTGACCTGGAGAAAGGCACCATAGAGACAGCCCCCAAGGTGGAGCCACAGGAACCCCTGCTCCCTGAATGCTGTTTCCCAGGACAGGCCTACAGGACTCACATCCTCACATCTCCATCCTTATGAAAGGCAGGGAGAGATCCAAACACCTGGGCTTGAAAACCCCAAATAAATTCTTAGTCAGATGCCTCCTTTCTTCCCAAGGGGCCCAAGGAGAGTCTTTCGGTATTTCATTTCAGCAGAATCAGAAAAGAATTTGCTTTCAGAGAGCAAAAATCAGTTTGGATCTAGCCAGCCCTCCGCAAATCTGTTGCTCCTTTCCCAGAGAATGCAGGGATTGGTGATTGAGGTTTACAGTGTCGTGTTTTGTTACACAGTTTCCATCGAGTAATGACTGAATCTGACAGCTTTGCCTCTGCCTCCATGATTTTTTTGTTTTGTTTTGTTATACTTAAAGACTAGGTGAAGTGTGGTCACAGATGCTGTGAGCGCATTTGGGGAAGTGGAAAATACTTCGGTGATTGAAGCAGCCGTCCGTGAGCTCACTCTCTGGCCGGGATCCTGGCGGCCTCGGACGTCCAGGGAGCTTTTCCGTGCACAGTAGCGCAAGTCCCTGAGCCAGGGTTGGAAAGACAAGCTGGAGAGTGTTTTGCTTGGCACGTGGGCAGCCTCGGTTCTACCCAACATGAGGCAGGTTTCCGAGGCTTTCACTGGGGGAATCATCTTGCATTTCCTTTTGGTGACGTTAACTACTCTGGAAACCCTTTCCAGTCCTGAGAAATACGGGTATTTAGCTTGGAGACACCAGAACTACAGGGCTGACCTTAATAGGGTGGCTGTGGAGTGGGTGCTTGGCAGCCATGGCCACTCCCATCCACCGAGCAGTGGGATAGTGGTGGCTGGAATGAAGAGCCACGTATGTGCAGATAAAGACTGGGCATCCTGTTTGGTCATCCCGTACTCTGTGCTGCACCCCGAGAAGGCAGAGATGGGAAAGACAGGACCCTGGCCCTTGAAGAGTGTGTGATAGATGCCGTAATGGCGGGAAGAGTGCCGAGTCTGAGAGTCTAAGAGAAGCCCGCTAACAGCCAGGAAAGGAGGCCGAGTGGGCCAGGGGAGTCCAGGGCTCTGCCAAGCTCAGAGGCACGAGGCAGAGGGCTGGTCTCAGGAATTGCAAGGGGCCGGTGCCCAGCTGGAGGATCCCGTGAGTGAAGGGTGGAAGGGGAGGCCAGAGACACAGGCGAGGGATGGACCCCAGGAGCCATGAACACCTACCCACTGTAGCAGGAGAGTCCTTGGGTAATTTTAACTTGGAGAAGGGCATGGTATGATGGGGTTTTAGAAAATCACAGGGCAGAATGGATTGGAGGTGGAGACCAGTGGTGATAATGAAGTGTGAGCAATGGCCTAGAGACAGATCGTCAGCAGTCAGTAAAGGTTTGTGGCCTTTATATCGAAAACTGAAGACAGGGTCTTCAACAGGAGCCTAGAATGCTTGAGAAACCTTTGGGTCTACTATTACATCCCTTCTCTGGCCAAAAATGTGTTTGCTTTTTTGAGGAAAGAGAGAGACAGTCATCTTGTTCTTTTCTACTTCCAAAAGCAGTACATTTTCATAGCTAAAGACCAAAAAAATATACAACTGTATAAAACAGAAAATAACCCTAAAATTCGATCTCTGAAGATGGTTGCCATTAACAGGACGAAATATTCTCTCTATCATATGTGTGTGTATGTATAGTCACTCATACCATATTTTTTTCACTTAAAAACACCTTATGGGTATCATTACATGTCAGTGCTTAGAAATAGATATTTAATCTTTTTAATAGCTACATAATATTCCCCTGTTTGGATATGTAGTTATACATGCACACATATATTCATTCATTCATCTAAACCATGAAATCTTTTATAATTATAAATAACAATGGTGCAGTGACTATTCCTTGTTTATATTTGCCAACTTGTAGGAGTATTGGTCAGAGAAGGCAACGGCACCCCACTCCAGTACTCCTGCCTGGAAAATCCCATGGACGGAGGAGCCTGGTGGGCTTCAGTCCATGGGGTCGCTGAGGGTCGGACACAACTGAGCGACTTCACTTTCACTTTTCAGTTTCATGCATTGGAGAAGGAAATGGCAACCCACTCCAGTGTTCTTGCCTGGAGAATCCCAGGGACGGGGGAGCCTGGTGGGCTGCCGTCTATGGGTCATACAGAGTCAGACATGACTGAAGTGACTTAGCAGCAGGAGTATTGGTATAGAATAAATATCCAGAAGTGGAATTACTGTATCCTAGAAAATACATATTTGAAATTTTTGATAAATACTGCCACATTCTCCTCCCCAAAGTTTCTATCACTTTACAACCTTATTTCTATTCCAAAGTTTCTATCACAATTACAACCTTATTGAAGAGTGACTATTTCCATGCACTCTGGCCAGCATTAAGTAGTACCAATCTTTCACCCGGATAAATGGAGAAAAAAATTCTTGTTTTAATGTGTACTTCCTCGATCACTAATGAGGCCTGAGCATCTTTCACGTCTTTACTAACCATCTTCTATAACATTGTTTGCCTTTATTGTGAGAGCTCTTGATATTTTGACTATTGACTGTCATAAATTGAAAATATTTTGCCTCCTTTCAGCCTTGTGTATGATCTGGTTTTTTGATCATCCCAAGTGTGCATGTGTATGTGTGTGTGTGTGTATTTAATGTAGTACAATATGTCAGTCTTTTATGGCTTTTGGGTTGCATGTCACACTTAAGCCTTCGTATACCCCAAGATTATAAAAAATTCTCTTTTGTTTTAGCACTCTTCTTAACTATTTAGATTTCAATCCTAATTCATCTGGAATTTATTATATTTTAAGAAATGAAGTAGACAATCAGCTTTACACTTTCCTAAATGAATAATCAGTTGTCCTAGTACCATTTATCAAAGGACCCATCCCTTCCCTATTGACTTAATATGTTTGTTGTTCAGTCACTTAAGTTGTGTCTGAATCTTTGTGACCTCGTGGACTGCAATTCACCAGGCTTCTCTGTCCTTCACTATATCCCTAATTTTGCTCAAACTCATGTCCATTGAGTCGGTAATGCCATCTGATCATCTCATCCTCTGTTGTCCCCTTGTCCTCTTGCCTTCAATCTTTCCCAGCATGAGACTTCTTTACTAATGAGTCAGTTCTTCACATCAGGTGGCCAAAGTATCGCAGCTTCAACTTCAGCATCATTCCTTCCAATGAATATTCAGGGTTGATTTCCTTTAGAATTGACTGGTTTGATCTCCTTGCTGTCCAAGGGACTCTCAAGAGTCTTCTCCATCTCCACAACTTGAAAGCATCCATTCTTCAGTGCTCAGTATTCTTTATGGTCCAACTCTCAGATCCATACATGGCTACTGGAAAAACCATAGCTTTGACTATATGAACCTTTGTTGGCAAGTGATGTCTCTGCTTTTTGATTCATTGTCTAGGTTTGACATAACTTTTCTTCCAAGGGGCAGCATCTTTTAATTTCATGGCTGCAGTCACTGTCTGCAGTGATTTTAGAGCCCAAGAAAAGAAAATCTGTCACTGTTTCCACTTTTTCTCCTCTATTTGCCATGAAGTGATGGGACCAGATGCCATGATCTTAGTTTTTTGAATGTTGAGTTTTAAGCCAGCTTTTTCACTCTCCCCTTTCACCTTCATCATGAGGCTCTTTAGTTCCTCTTCACTTTCTGCCATTAGAGTGGTTTCATCTGCACATCTAAGGTTGTTGGTATTTCGCCCAATAATCTTGATTCCAGCTTGTGATTCATCCAGCCTGGCTTTTTGCATGATGTATGCTGCATATAAGTTAAATAAGCAGGGTGACAATATACAGCCTTGACATACTTATTCCCCAATTTGGAACCAGTTTGTTATTCCATGTCCACTTTTAACTGTTGCTTCTTGACCTGCATAGAGGTTTCTCAGGAGGCAGGTAAGGTGATCTGGTATTCCCATCTCTTGAAGAATTTTCCAGTTTGCTGTGAGCCACACAGTCAAAGGTTTAGTGTAGTCAGTGAAGCAGAAGTAGATGTTTTTCTGTAATTCCTTTGCTTTTTCTATGAACCAGTTTATGTTGGCAATCTCATCTCTGGTTCTTCTGCCTTTTCTAAACCCAGCTTATATGTCTGGAAGTTCTCGGTTCATGTACTGCTGAAGCTTGGCTTGAAGGATTTTGAGCGTTACTTTGCTACCACGTGAAATAAGTGCAATGGTACGGAAATTTGAACATTCTTTGGCCTTGTTCTTCTTTGGGATTAGAATGAAAACTGACCTTTTCCAATCCTATGACCACTGCTGAGTTTTCCCAATTTGCTGGCATATTGAGTGAGGCATTTTAACAGCATCATCTTTTAGGATTTGAAATAGCTCAGGGGGAATTCTGTCACCTCCACTAGCTTTGTTTGTAATAATGCTTCCTAAGGCCCGCTTGACTTCACACTCCAGGATGTCCAGCTCTAGGTGACTGACCACACCATTGTGGTTATCTGAGTCATTAAGACCTTTTTCGTACAATTCTTCTGTGTATTCGTGCCACCTCTTCTGCTTCTATTAGGTCCTTACCATTTCTGTCCTTAAATGTTACATAGTTTTTCTACCAAATAAGTTTTATTCATATTGGTCTTACACATGTTTTTTTAAGTTTACTCCCGGGAGTTTCATAGTTTTATTTTTATGCTAAATCACTTTTTTTTAAACCATTTTCTAGCTGATGATTGCTGATACAAGAATATTAGTGACTTATATAATAGATGGGGAAACAGTGGAAACAGTGTCAGACTTTATTTTTGGGGCTCCAAAATCACTACAGATGGTGACTGCAGCCATGAAATTAAAAGACGCTTACTCCTTGGAAGGAAAGTTATGACCAACCTAGATAGCATATTCAAAAGCAGAGACATTACTTTGCCAACAAAGGTTCGTCTAGTCAAGGCTATGGTTTTTCCTGTGGTCACGTATGCATGTGAGAGTTGGACTGTGAAGAAGGCTGAGTGCCGAAGAATTGATGCCTTTGAACTGTGGTGTTGGAGAAGACTCTTGAGAGTCCCTTGGACTGCAAGGAGATGCAACCAGTCCATTCTGAAGGAGATCAGCCCTGGGATTTCTTTGGAAGGAATGATGTTAAAGCTGAAACTCCAGTACTTTGGCCACCTCATGCGAAGAGTTGCCTCACTGGAAAAGACTCTGATGCTGGGAGGGATTGGGGGCAGGAGGAGAAGGGGACGACAGAGGATGAGATGGCTGGACGGCATCGCTGACTCAATGGACGTGAGTCTGGGTGAACTCCGGGAGTTGGTGATGGACAGGGAGGCTTGGCGTGCTGTGATTCATGGGGTCGCAAAGAGTCGGACACGACTAGCGACTGAACTGAACTGATGTATATCTATTTTGAACTTAATTGTTATTTAGTTGTAATATTTTTTAATTGACTTTCCTGGATTACTTAATTACATAACTGATTTGATGATTAATTATATAGCCTAAAAGTGATGACAGTGTTTTGTGTGTCTTTAATATATACGCCACATTTATTTGTCTTATCTCGTTGATTTGTTCATCCAAAATAGTGTTAAATGACAGCAAGATGACAAGTATTCTTGTGTTAGTGTTTCTACCATGTATCTTTATCATATTAAGGAAGTCTGTTCCTAGCTCAGTGCTTTATCAGGAATAGATATTGAAATTATCAGTGACTTTTCAGCATCTCTCAAGATTACTTGTTGAAATATGATTGCAATCCTGTAGTAAACCTATTTGCTTTATTGTTCTTCGATATACTGCTAATTTGATTTGCTACTATTATTATTTAAAACTCTGGTAAGTTGTACTTGCCAGCATTTTATTTGGATCTTTATTAATGATATTGGCCTCTTTTTTTATTCCATCTCTGCCAGGTTTTGGTATCATGGTTATACTCAAGCCATAAAAAGAACTGAAAATATTTCTGACTTTTCCTGTGCTCTGGAACAGTTTAAATAACATTCAGTTTTTCTTTCAAGGTTTAATGGATGGGTTCCATGAAACCATTTGGATGTTGTACTTTTTAATCACGGTCTCTTTCTTAATCTTGTCAATATTTTTCTCTTTGTTTGGTTAGTTGAGGGGTTTTGCCTCTTGTTGAGGCAATTTTGGGAAAATAGATTTTCCTAGTAACCACATGTTTCAACTCTATGTTCAAATACATTGGCATGAAAATCGCACATACTACTATTTTAACATCTTCTCCATATTTAAAATCATATCCCTTCTCACATCCCTATCATTGCACATCCATGTTTTTTTCCTTTCTTTTTTCCCTCCATCATGCATACTAAATGACTGTCTACTTTACTGACTTTATCACAGAACCAACTTGCAGTTTTATTTATCACTCTACAGGACTTTTTTTTAATTCATTATTTCTGATTTTATATTTTTAATTGCTTTCTTCTACTTTCTTTTGCTTTGTCTTATTCTTCCTAGTTCTCTATAATGAACAGTAAATTCATTTTTTAATATTTCTTCATTATTAATAGAAGCATTTGAGACTATGAATTTTTATCTGAGTTAGGTGATTTGACTGCATCCTATCTGTAGACAGTTTGTGATTATAATTTTTTATGAATTATTTGCAGTATTTCTTTTCCTTTCCCAAATGGTTCACTTTTAAATTTTGTTTCTACCCCCAGAGCAGGGGATGGAATGAAATTGCCCCAGGCTTACCATGTGAGTCACAAGTATGGGAGGTATGGTTTCCACAAAGGAAAGGTGAAGGCTGTTCCCCGAAGAACTGGGAATAGGTGTCAGGCAGACAGACATGCCAGTTTCTTCTCTACTGCCGGTAGGGTTGCTGGAGGATTAAATTAGATAGTACCTGTAGTTTACTTAGCACTGTGTCCAGCACAAAACCAACTGAATAATAATCACCAGGATAATGCCCTCTGTCCTGCCCTCCTTTACTGCTGGTCAGAATCCCAGCACATGGCACACAATCCCGCAGCTCTCCAGAACCTTTGCAAACAGTAGGTCATCCCATTGTCCCTGCAGATCACCAGGTAGTCCCCAGGGCAGGGGGAGGCTGTGGTTGTGCCCTCATTGGACTTCGAGCCACAGGTAATTCTGCATGGGCTATAAGGCTGGGCTCACATGCCTTTGTGATTCACAAGCCCCAACACCAAGAAAAGCACACGAGGCCACGCACTCCTCTAAGAAACATGGTCTCTGACCACCTGACACGAACCACCTGGCCCTACCCTTTTCTGCAGACCCAGGAAACATTTGTCTTCATGTCAGCCAGCTTCCAACACCTTTCACTTGAGGAATATTCTTTCCATGAGGATTTGTTCTGAAGTCCATGTTTTACAGGGTTGATACTAATTAGTGGGCCCTAATTAACACTCAGAGTCTTCTCCATCAGATAGGGATCCTAAGCCGCCCGCTGAGATCTCCTTTTGCAGTTGATGGCATCGCTTTGGGCTCTCTTTAAAAAAAAAAAAAAAAACCCAAAAACTCTAATGAGCTGCTGCTCTGTTATTTCATTTGAAATTTATCAGAACAGTTTATGTGATCAAACCACGCAAGTATAGTTCTGGGTGCCAGCACTCTTCATTTCTGAAGTTTGAAAGTGCTTTTCAAAGCAGAGCAGGAGAACATGGAAAAAAGTCTTTCATCTGAAACTTTGAAAGAGAGAGAGAGCAAAAATGGAAAGCATAAGATGGAAATGTGGCATATTTTTATGCTGCGGAGGGGTTTTTTTCCCCTCAACGCAGCAGAATTTTCCTCATTAAATAGATAGCTGTGTGAGAAAAACCAAAACCAGACTCGGGATGGAAGAGAGACGGGTGGCGATGGAAGGAACAAGAGAGCAGTGACTTTCTGGGCTGGTGGTGAAGCCCGGTGCCAGCCTCGGGCTTTGGCTCTGGGAGGCTGGGAGCGCCCAGCTCCGAGCAGGCTCCACGCCACCGAGCCTGGTGTCCGTCAGCCTGAGAGAAGGGTCTGTTCAGGAGAGCACCTCCTTTGTCAGCATGACACCCCCGCTTCAGGGCCGGGGCGTCTTGTGGACACCCCCGGTGGGGGAGCCTGGATTCACCCTCAGGAAGAAGGTTTGGCCACACGCCCCTGGGATTGGGACCAGTCCAGCTGGGGAGACGTCCACAGGAGAGCCAGCCAAGGGCTGTTCACCCCCGGCCCCTGGGGCCGTCTGCCTCACCACAGCAGGCTGGTTGGCACCCCTGTTGCAGCCACCGCAGTGTCACCAGGCCCTGGGTGGGGCATGGCAGAGGGAACAGAACATGTTCTGGGTAACTGTGCATCTCCCAGGAGGTCGAGTCTGCAGACAGGCAAGCCACAGGGTGGATACTGGCTGCCAGTGGTATCCTTGGGTGGGCGGCAGGCCACAAGAGGGGTCCTCACAGCGCCAGCTCTGACTCTGGGACCCTCGTCCCTGTGCCAGCCAATGCCTCCCAGCTTTCAGCATCCATATCCCAAAGCTTTATGGGGTCAGGCGGCCTGAATTCAGATCCTGATTCCCGCCACTTGTAAGCTGTGTGGTCTTGGACAAGTCACTTTTGCTCTCAAAGCTTCCATTCCCTTATCTGTAAAATGAAGAAATGAGTACACCTATTGTGCCCTGCCAGCTGCTGTGAGGTTGTAGTGGAACAAGCAAAGCCGGCCCTTTCCTGTCGCAGATGGTGGCTGTTACCCTTGTGGTTGTTCCTCCAGCGCGTCTGTACCTCCCAAGGGTGGCTAGCCTCCCCGCTGCCCGGCACCATTCAGCCTCATGGCTGCCAGGACCAGTGGCTGATCCAGTAACTGTCCATCTTAACAAGGTCAACAACACAGTGTCCTCTGCCGCTGTAATGCTGTGTAAATAGGAAAGGAGCTGAGACAGCCCAGCTGTGCTGTCCCAGTCGAGACAATAGCTCCCAGAGCTGGCCGTCTGAGGTGGGTGGCCACACGCGGTCAGCATCTGGGCGCCATCCACGGTTTATGGCAAACCCAGCTGGGCGCATCTCACCCACTCCAAGTGGGGCCTTGCCGTGGAGACAGGCTCAGCTTCAAGGGCACCTCAGTGGTCCAACCCGGAGCTGAGAGGCTCTGACAGCCACTGTCATTGCCCCCGGTCACCATCAGGGAGGTGGAAAGGCTTCCCTGAGGCCACCCAGCTGGTTGGTGGCAGGGCCAGGCTTCCCAGTCTCCTGGCTCTGAGCCTCACACTCTCCACTTCCACCACAGCTGCATGTCACGTGGCAGAGCTGGCTGGGCCCTCAGCCTGTAGGGGGGCCACCGGCGATGGGACCTAGGACAGATGTGCCACCACGGGAGGAGTGGACAACACGGCCACCCTGTAGCGGTCAGTCCTCCTGGAGAATGTTGACTACAAGGGGAATACTGGGCAGGGAGAGCCATGGCCAGGTTGCCTCTGGGTTCAGCTGTGCCCTGTCCTGCCTCGCCTGCTGCCGGGCTCCAGAGGACCCGGGCTGGGGTCAGAGAAGGACTGACAGTATGGCCACCTGCACCGACTGACGTGTGTTCGAATCCTGCCTCTGCCACTTCCCAGCTGTGTGGCCTCAGACAAGCAGTGCCGTGCTCTCAGCTCGTTTCTTCCTCTGTAGAAATAGAGTGAGTGAAGCAAAGTTGCTCCGTCGTGTCCGACTCTTTGTGACCCCATGGACTGTAGCCTACCAGCCTCCTCCATCCATGGGATTCTCCAGGCAAGAGTACTAGAGTGGGCTGCCATTTCCTTCCCCCAGGGGATCTTCCCGACCCAGGGATCGAACCCAGGTCTCCCACGTTGCAGGCAGATGCTTTACCGTCTAAGCCACCAAGGAAAGATATAAATAAAGCCTCCCTGAAAACAGAATAGTTATTACAAATCAACCAACAGGGCTAAGCTCTTAGTTTAGGAGCTGGCACATAGTGAGTGCTCAGACTCAGATTATAATCATCACTTGACTCCCAGTGTCTCTTTCTTAGCTCCCAAATGAGGATAAAAATGTACTTCATAAGGTTATCTTGTGGACTGAAGTAGGCTTGCATTCATACCTTCCTTCTTTCAGCTGATGTTCACCAGGCAGCTCCTATGTGCTCTGTTCCAGCTGCTGGGACTTGAGCTCGTGGAGCAAGACATTTCCTCTTCGGAAAGGTTTACATAAAGTCTGAAGCGGGCATCAGACAGCAGATACAGGAACAGTCCCAATAAGTATCTAATTGCGGTGAGCACTGGCCCAGTCCAAGTGGGCAGGGCTATTCTGATGATTTCATCACAGTTTAGGCTTTTAAATATTGCCAGTTATGGACTGATGACAATACTGAGAATTTTCCTGGACTTACGCAGTATTAACTGTAGATTTCCTGCTTGGAAGCAGTTTTTGTTGCGGCAGTGATGAGCCGTTTAGATGCAGACTGTCAGGTGGTGCCGAGGTTTGGGGTCTGGTCAGGGGGCCTCCTTTGGGAGGTCCTCTCCACCTCACGTGTGGTGGCCTCGGCCTGGACTGGGGGAACGGATATGTTTCGTGGAGTGGGGTGAGGAACAACTGTACAGTGGGGTTTGCTCCTGTGAAGTAATGAGCTCTCCTTGCCCCCAGGAGACAGGCAGGGGCTGGGTGGAGATGGTGTTCAGCTTCTCCTCGCCTCTGTTTGCAGAGCCAAGACCTGAGAGGATGCAGAGAAGCCAGCCCTGGTCCTCACAGGGCGGCGGAGGGCGAGCCTTCCCTGTGAGGGTGTTATTCAAGAAAGGGTGACTAATTCCGTGACCAGTGAGTGAGTTGGAATAGGCGCTGGAGCCAGAGAGACCTGGGTTCGAATCCAACACACTCCTGAGGCCTTAGGCCAATTTCTTAATCTCCCTGAACTTTACTTTGCTACTCAACCCTCACCACGGGGTCGATGGGAAGATCACAGGAGATGAGGAGGTTCCCGTCTTGTAGCAGATTCCTAGGAAGCATCGTTCCTCTCCTGTCTCCCATATCCTGCTCCTCAGGGCCTTGCTCCTGAGCCGAGGTTCACTCTGCAGCTCAGAGCCAGTGGGTTTGGTCTGCACAGCGTGTCCCTTATCCCCTCACCTCCTGCTCAGCACTAGGGGATGCTTTCTGTTGTGGTTCAAGCCTTAATGGAATTTTCAGGATCGCCATTGCCAAATCCTTGGGGAGGTAACCAACTTAGATTTTCAAACGGGAAGAGGGAAAACACAATAAGAGAAATCATGAACCTGTGAAGTTAAACCTTCCAAACTTGGAGCTTCGATACAAGGGAGATGATTTCTACTTTTTTTAAATTTTGGAAACATGGTGCCACTAGAAAGAAAGGAAGTGGAAACGACTCCTAGGAGAAGTACTAGCATATGTTTCTGTGATTTAACAGTTTCCCGTAAAAAACGTGTAGCTATTTTAAAAGCAGACGAGTGACTCATGGTATCCAGCAGCAGCAGTCCACTGTGATGGCAGGAAGCGTGTTCTCTGGGGAGGCAGGCGTGGGTTCAGCTCCCACCCCTATCGCTTACCAGCTGTGTGACCTGGAGCAAGTTATACATGCTCTCTGCATTTCCTTTTCCTCCTCTGTGAAATGGGTTTTATAAAGACAAATGACACAGTGAATGTAAAAATCAGTGCAGTGCTGTCCAGCCATGCAGAAAACCCACAACTTGCCTATTAAGTACCTGGTTAGTTACATTTGTTGCAATTCTTAGTAGTTTAAAGGAAACTTCTAAGGCTATAAATTTTCCTCTGATTACCACTTTGGTCTGATCTCTTAAATTTTGTTACATAGTGTTCTTATTGTCATTGCATAGTCTTTGCATAAAGTTTTTATTTTAGATTTCTCATTTTTTCTGTGCAAGTTCCTTATGAGTGTGTGTTTAACAAATGGTTAGAATTTTTTCTATATTTTTTATTAAATCCTAGATGTAAGGTCAAAGAGAACATATTATGGCATTTATATTTTGGAACGTATTAAGCTTTTATTTTTAATAGACTAGCATATAATCAGTGTTTATAAGCATTCCATGAGTATTTTAAAATAATTGTCTTTTTATTTATATAACACCAAGCTTTTAATTGTTACTTCAGTTCAGTTCAGTTGCTTAGTCGTGTCCGACTCTTTGTGACCCCATGAATCACAGCCAAGCCTCCCTGTCCATCACCAATTCCCGGAGTTCACTCAGACTCACGTCCATCGAGTCGGCAATGCCATCCAGCCATCTCATCCTGTGTCGTCCTCTTCTCCTCCTGCCCCCAATCCCTCCCAGCATCAGAGTCTTTTCCAATGAGTCAACTCTTCACATGAGGTGGCCAAAGTACTGGAGTTTCAGCTTTAGCATCATTCCTTCCAAAGAAATCTCAGGGCTGATCTCCTTCAGAATGGACTGGTTGGATCTCCTTGCAGTCCAGGGGACTCTCAAGAGTCTTCTCCAACACCACAGTTCAAAAGCATCAATTCTTCGGCGCTCAGCTTTCTTCACAGTCCAACTCTCACATCCATACATGACCACTGGAAAAACCATAGCCTTGACTAGACGGACCTTTGTTGGCAAAGTAATGTCTCTGCTTTTGAATATGCTATCTAGGTTGGTCATAACTTTTCTTCCAAGGAGTAAGTGTCTTTTAATTTCATGGCTGCAGTCACCATCTGTAGTGATTTTGGAGCCCCCCAAAATAAGTCTGACACTGTTTCCCCATCTATTTGCCATGAAGTGATGGGACCAGATGCCATGATCTTCTTTTTCTGAATGTTGAGCTTTAAGCCAACTTTTTCACTCACCACTTTCACTTTCATCAAGAGGCTTTTTAGTTCCTCTTCACTTTCTGCCATAAGGGTGGTGTCATCTGCATATCTGAGGTTATTGATATTTCTTCCGGCAATCTTGATTCCAGCTTGTGCTTCTTCCAGCCCAGCATTACTTAGATACGTTCATATAGAACACATACATACATATACCTATAGATACATGTATATGTATATATTTTTGTATGTACATACATATGTGCACACACGCACACACACATTCTGGAAAAGACATACCAAAAGCCACCTCTATAGTTGTGGCTTTGTTGAATCCACTTTTGATTTTTGGCACTTTTTTGCTTTGTATATTTTGGTGCAGTATCACTTTGTGCATAGAAGATAGGAATCATTAGCTCTTCTCAATCACCTATGCCTTTAATTAATATCAGCCCTTCCTCTTTGCCTCATTCAGTGTGTTCTGCCTTCAGTTCTGCTTTGCATCACCACTTGTGCACTTCACCAGTGTTATGGGTTTAGTGGCAGTACTCTGGAAGGGGGCTGCTGGAAGGCCATGCCACCGGTTGTCCACGCACACCTCGAGATTCTGAAGTGTGGCCCTCAGCAAGCCAGTCAGCTGGACCACGCTGCACAGCCAGTCCTCTTCGCCCGTCTCTGGTTAGTCAGCTTGCCCCCAGTTCCCCTTGGAGTGATTCCCTGAGGCTGTGCTGAGGCTCCCTACTGGCCTATCACAGCAATGTTTCCACATCACACGTTATTTTCTTATTAAGCACCCTTAGCAGGAGAATTCTCTGTCTAGCCTTACTTCTTTGTACCAAGGACTATTGCTTTTTTGATTTCTTCTTTTGTTCCTTTATTTATGATTTGGGGGTGGGGTGTGTGTGTGTGCATGTAAGGAAAAATAGATAAACAAGTAGACTAACAGTTAAGTGAATAAATGAAAACCTGAATTCAAACAGTGTTCTCATGGGTATGACACCTTAGACCTATTAAACAGCAGTGGTTGGTAAAACACAAGTATTCATTCATCCCTTTCATGTCCTGTTATTTTCCAGCTGGGTTACAGGGACTAACCCCTGTTGCTGGAAGAGTGTAGGAACTCAAAATGCTAAAATCTTGCCAGCATTCATTTTGGTTGTTGCTCAGATGTTTGATTTACGGTTGAGCAATTTATGTGAACAGTTAGTAGTCAGGATTGGAATTGAAGTCCAAATCATATTGCAGTTTTCCATAATCACCGTGTACCTTCTAGCAGAGCAGTTCTGTTCTGTGCCATTCTGATAAATGAACACCTTCCATCATTAAATATCTTCTTTGATTTTAGGCATCTATCTTCTGGATTTAATCTACATTGATTCTGCGTATCCTGCCTCAGGCAGCATCATGGAAAACGAACAAAGATCCAATCAGATGAACAATATTCTCCGAATAATTGCTGACTTACAAGTTTCCTGCAGCTATGGTTAGTCCCCCTGGTTGTTGGGATTGTGAAATCTTTTGGGTGCAGCACATTATCAGTGAGAAAGTTCTAGAGACCAGGTAGTCCCCACCCCAGGCTCTTCGTTTTGATATCCTGAGCATCAAATGCATGCTGGATCCATTGCAAGCATGTTTGATCATCAAAGACTGTGCAGACTAGACGTTACCATCCCTGTATCAAGGATGGGGAAACCGAGGCTGAGCATACTGTGGTCACCTGTCTAAGGGCACACACCTAGTCAGTGGCAGAGCCAGGTCTCATCGATGAAGAGCTCTGTGGGCAGCTCCTGGGTGGCTCTCCTCCAAGCAGATTCTGGGACTCGGGCTCCTCTATCATGTGGTTCCACCATGTCCCACGGTGCCAAGTCCTCCACGGAACTCTGCATCCAGCTGGCAGATGCAGAAGAAGAGAGAATCATATAAGAATGGGACTTCTGGGTCAGACTTGCACATGGCACTCATTGCTTCTGTCCAGGGAAGGTAGGAATGCAACATAGCTGTGGGCCTAGAGGGAAAAGAGCATTGACTTGGTCAACAACTAGCCAGGCTCTCCCACAGGTGACCAAATCCAAAGGGTGACCCTGATGATGTGCATCTGAGATGGATGGAGGAGATATTGATGGAGACGCCGATGGGCCAGCCACGTGGACACTGGGGAATAGGCTCAGCCAGGAGTCAGATACCCAGGTCCTCCAGGAATGGGCCTGAGTGACCTGGGCACCATGTGGCAGAAGTCACAGGGAAGAGGGGAAGGGTGGTACAGCTGCGGTAATGTGTCTCGGTGGAGCAGAGCTTCACAGGAGGGGGAGGAGTAGAAGTCAGGAAGCAGCAAAGCAGGAGGAGAAGAGACCAACCCTTCCTCCAGCACACGGGGTGGGAGAAGCCAGCTGCCTCCACGTGGGAAGGCCACTGCGGGGGGCAGGCACAAAACCCAAAGGTTCGCTCAGGAGTACCCCCTCAACACACACTGCGGGGCGGGGGAGGGGGAGGCCGCACTTGTAGACCAGCTTTCCTTCTGCACAGAACGCAGGAAGAGGCCTGAGTTCCCAGGGCCCTTTCCACTTCCTGGGGGCTCAGCACTGGTCATGCTGGCCAGCAGAGCAATTACAGGCTTGGCTTCAGCGTCAGAAAGATGCGGCTTCATGTCTCAGCCCTGCTTCTTGAAAAGTCTGTCTCCTCTGAGGTTTTCTCATCAGTGACAACAGGGAGGTGTGTGTGCCAAGCCCTCGCCCCAGCCTTTTATCAGAGCTCAGGAAACGCTCACTCTTACCGCTGTTCTGTGTACCTGTATCTTCCCCCTCATCAGCATTGTGAAGCAGGGGTTCTTATCCCCATTTCAGAGACCAGAACACATTCAGAAACCGAATGACCCGCTGAGAATCTCTCAGTTACTGGGCAGAGTCATCAGAGGCTCATCTTGGCACCCAGATGCACTGCCAACCCCCTCACCCCTGCCCCAGGAAAGCAGCGGCCCTTCCCCACCCTATTTTCTGCTCCTCTGCAAGGCCTCCTCCACTGCCTCCACCTCCCTCCTCAACCAGTTCTGTCCCAACCAGTGGAGAATGGCAGAGAGGATCAGGGAGGGTGTGGGCACCCCTCAGAAAGAATGCAGTGACCATGATGGTCTGAGGAGAGCACTTGACATGAATCAGCCTGGGCCAGAGAGACAGACAGCGCAGTGTGGCCGAGGCCACAGGTGACTCAGGTCAAAACTTCTCAGTGGAGTGACCTTGCAAGTTATTGTGGCTTCCTCCTCTGTGCAGCTTATTCCTGGAAATGAGGCAAGTACAAAGGTTGAGGCCAGATGGCTTCTAGAAATCACCCAGTGCAGAGCCTGGCACAGAACAGGTGCTCAAGCATCGAGGCCCCTCCCCATCTTCTCAGGGTGCAGCAGCCAGGCTCTCAGGCTGCACCCGATTCTGGGTTTGGGTTGCTCACCAGGCTGAACAGGATCCATTCATTCTTGTCACATGGAGCCGGTGGGGTGGGTGAGGGAGACTGGTCCAGTTATTCCAGTGGAAACCTGTTTGAGGGCACGCATCTGGCTCTGGTCTTTGCTGGAGGCCATCTTTCCCCACCACACCCCCCGCCAAGACCCATCTTTGCTCAGCCAAGGAACCGTGGTGACCTTGGGGTGTGGGGTCTATGGCCCAGCCATCTGGGGGGGCATGCCTCGAGGATCTGTGCCCAGTGCCCAGTGCCCAGCCCAGGCCTGGCCCAGGGGATCATCACCAACTGTTGAAAGACTGCCTATATGTCTCAGTCGCGTCTCAGGTGGGGCCCAGAGACAGGGAGAGACAAAGACGGGGAGAGACTGAAGCCTCTGGGTCTTCTTCTCCTGCAGACCACCTCACCACCCTGCCCCACGTGCAGAAGTACCTGAAGTCCGTGCGCTACATTGAAGAGCTCCAGAAGTTCGTGGAGGATGACAACTACAAGTGAGTGCCCGCCCTGCCCCGGCCACCTGTACAGCAGCATCCATGCCCCCACCCCAGCACGTGAGTGTTCGGGGCCCTCGGACCCCACAGAGCCCAGAGCGGGGCTGCTGAGCGTCTCCTCCCACACCAGTCCGCCCCCATAGGCCCCTCTGGACAGAGGATGGTGTTCCATCAGCTTCTCGGCGTGGCTTTTTCCAGTGGGGAGGGTAAAATTGGGGCTCCACGGCGGTGTGTGGTGCAAGCTTCATGCTCCAGGTTCTCATGACGGACTCCCCACTCAGAGCACTGAGCGGAAGGGCAGCTTTCTAGACTCATCTCCGCGCTGCCAAACAGAGTTCTCAAGAACCTGTTCACGGACGAGGCAGCTCCCTGGGGCCCCCACTTGCTGCTGGACTCTCGCCACCTGGCGCTGGTGGAGGCTCCATCTCCATTCCACGCAGCCCATATAGAATACACCCAGTTCCCATGAAGACCCCGGTGGGCCCTCTGGCCTCGTCTCCCACTCACCTGCTCTGGCTTTCAGTTCTCTCTTCATCTGTGGCAGCTGGGAATTTATCCAGCATTTCTATGTAATTAAAGGGAGAAGGAGGACTTTTCATGCTGAGTCTGTCCACCGTATTTTTTTTTTCCTGCTGAATTGTTATTGGAGTATAGTACCTTTACATGTCCCCCATATTGATTGGACATTCTTGGCTCATTTTGAGCTTGAGGTCATCTCAGAACCTCAGGGCTTTTCACACGGCCTATTATCAAGGCTAGTCTTGGACATCATGTAATTGATTGATTTCCCCCCTTAGCGCCAGCTTTGCATGTGTTCTTTTAAATCTTGTCTTATTGGTTGCGTCCAGTAAAGCGTGCATAATCTCTTTGAATCCTGCTCTCCAATATATTTTTTAATCTTTTCCAGTTTTACATTTAAAAATGAGGTCAGCTTGATGATTTGCTCTTCATCTAAGTGGCTGGAAACTGTGGCCACTAGGGGCACCTTCAGGTTACCCGTTTTCATTCACCAAGCCCTTGGGAATGGCTGTTGAAGTAACACCACCCCCGCCAGCTCTGCGGTAGTGGATTTCAGCCCTGGCCGTGGGCCAGAGATACCCAGGAAGCCTTCTAGCCTCCCAGATGTCTGGGATGGGGCCTGGAAATCTGTATTTGTTTCCAAAGCTCCCCACATGGTCCTCCTAGTGGTTGGCTGTCTTTAGAAATATAGAGGTGATACCTTTAGTTGTTATTGTACAATATTTTGTTAAAATAGAATGTAATACATTTTGATCTGTTACATAATCGTAACAGCAATAGATCAGGGCCAGAGATGACCATTCAAATTATGTTTGCCACAAATTGCTCATTGTTACTGACAAAGCATTTGCTGTTCCTGAAAAGAGTACCCTGGAGTGGGAAATTATTCCCAGTTAGGTTCTGGGATAACATTTTCCATTCGTGTGCCAATAATTTTATTAAAAAGACAGTAGTTTTTCATTAACACTAATATACTTTAAGGAGAAAAATGGTCCATAAATACTTCTAACCATGAGCTAATCCTTGGACAAGCTGCAAATTGTGAGTAATTACGCCTTCCATTCTGAAGGACAATGAACACCCCTAGCACTTAATGCCTGGATTTCACAAAGGCTTTTTGTTGTGGTCCAAGTGGGCACACCCAGGAAGGAAGGCTGTGTTCTTGTCCCGGGCCCAGACCACTGAGGGGGTCCCTTCGTAGGAGGACCCTGGATCGGAGTGACAAAGGATGCCTGGGGCTTGTGACTCTGCTGGAGGGACCCACACCCCATGGCCCAGTGCACACCCAGCGGCTTGATCCCCACCTCCGAGGACACAGGCTTCCTCTTACCTTGAAGACATTGTGCCAAGGAGCCCAACCAGTGTTTTGTCTTCTTCAGTCTTTCATCTATTTTACTTTATTTAAGAAAAATTCCCCAAATTCCGGCCACTTGAAAAGCATGACTGTTGGCATTAAATGAGCATTATTCTGAGCCTTCTTCTGTGCATAGAAAGTGCATATATACACATGGAGAAGGATGGATAGATGGATGGATGCAAGAATAGAATTTATTGAAATTGGATTATACTGCACTTGCTATTTTTTAATTAAAACAACTTCAGTTTTACTCTAACCAGAAAAAGGAACTGAAATAAAACATAAGGAATTGCCACTCTTCAGATAAACATTTCTCCACAATAGATATTATTCCCTAAAAGAGCCTTCTAAGATTAACAGAAGAGGTCAGCAAGAACATGACGAGGTTGAAGTCCCTAAGTTCTGTTTTAACTGGATTTCCATGGTGAGCAGGGCCCATTGACTAGGTCATAAAAGATGAGCTCGTTAGCAAGCTCCACCTGCCTCCTTCACCTCTCCTGTACCACCTTCCAACTCCTCCTTAGTTATCTTCTTGTTTCTCCAAGTTTGTAACACACACATCATGTTCAGGAATTATGATTCCTACTCTTTAGGAATCATTTTAGTTAAACGTTTTCAGTTCTTATCACCTGTCGCTTCTCCATTCCTGGAGTCTTTATTTTAACTCAGTCCCTTATTTAGCTGGGTTTCATCGTGAAGTAGGTTTGCTCAAGTCCTGCACACTCTGATGCACGTCTTTCGTGAAAACATCTGCCTCTAACTTGCTGGGCTCCTTGGTTTCCCTCCCGCAGGACACAGAGAACCTGCCCCACTGCCGTCTGGCACTGGGTGCTGCTATAGACAAGTCTCAAGCCAGTCTAGATTTTTCCTCTTGTAAGTGACTTGTTTTGTCTACCTCGTGGGAAGAATTCCTTAAAGTTCAAAAGCCTCGAAAGGGGAATGCCTCCTAGTGGAGCTTTCCCTGGAACGGCATATGCTCTTTCTTCATCACAGAGGAATTCTTTTGGTTTCTATCTTCGACCACTTCTTCTGCGCCATTTTTTGTCTTTTCTCTCTCCGGCATTCCAGGAATCCATACACTGGATGCTATCTGCCTTTCATCGCCATGGACTTCTTTCTAATGGCTGTAATCTCCATCTCTTTCATCCTCAGTCACTGGGGTTGATCTGTTTCTCCTTTGGTATCCCTTCAGTCCTCTTGTTTCTGCCCTTGGTTTGTTCCCTGGGGTCTCCAGTCTCCCCTTTCATCTTTTGTGTTCCCATCTCAGTTTCCAGGTTTGGTTCTATACAACCCAGAGTCTCAAGCACCTGGGGGGATTTCCCCGTGTCCCCTGGGGCTGCCCTCTGGGCCAAGCGATCTGGACAGTGCTCTCTTCTCCCTCTGTCCCCTTTTTCTGTGAGGATGTTTGAGTTGGCCCCACTGTTTCTTTCTGTTTTGCTCCCACGTGAGAGGCTTCCTCTAGCTAGTCCACGGCTCTGATGGAAGGAGGTGCCGTCTGGTTCTGCTGCGCTGTGTGGAATGGGCTGGTTTTCCTTCCGCTGTGCTGAGAGGCACAGGGGTTCTCATTCTCTGCCCTCTGTGTGGCCTGGGGGCACTCAGGGCTCCAGCTCCTTGGAAGCAGGGAGCAAGCCATCTGTTCTAGAGAAGGGGACTCTGTTAAAAGGCCTTCATCAGTGTTTCCTCCATCTAATAGGGGGCTGAATCCCATTCCAGAAAGGGATACCCTCAGGTTTCAGATGATGCACCCCCACCTCCCCCGCCGCACCATGGAGACTTCATTTCCATCAGAGCATCCCCCATGCCGTCCACCCACCACCCCATCCGTGTCTCTCCCAAATCTGGAGCCGTTCAGACCCCCTGAGAAGTCCGAGGTCAGGATGGGAGCTGGGCCACACGATGGCTCTTGTTCAGCTACACGATCCGCTTTTTCTTTCCCTGGCTACAAGTTCTTGAAGTTCATGCCCCCTCCCTTGTTAAGCAGCAGCTGGGGAGCTCTTTTACTCCTGAGTGTTTGTAATTGTTTATTGGTCTTGTTGGGTGAGGGAAACTCTGGCATCCAGTTTCACTCTGTCATTTTCAGCCAGAAGTTTCTTAATCGATGCTTTAAAGAAAAACAATAATAACTACTATGTCATGCCTCTCTGGAGGCATCTGAGAATGCAGTGTAATGATTAAACCCCCTGGCTTGGGGTCAGACAGCCCCGATCCCCTGCTCGGCCAATTGTTAGCCCCGCACATCTGGGGGGAGCTGTGTGACCTCACTGCCCCTCACTTTTTTCATCTACAGGATGGGGATGGTGTTCCTAGTTCATAGTGTTGTCTTGAGCAGGAACACATCTGTACCCGGCAATAAGGGGCCATGATTGCACTATTTACTGTGTCTTCCCTAGCCATCATTTCTTGGTCATGGAAATCCCCCGGGGACCTTGGAAAGCTGTGTCTGTGATCTGGAGCAGACCTCAGAGCACTGCTGGCTCCATGACAAATAGCCCTTAGCAGCAGTCCAGTTTCCCAGTTCCCAGCTTGCACATGTCCGGTTCCCCCTCTGACACCCTAGAGCCCATCTAATCCTTTGAAAATCTTTGTTTTCAGACTGTCACTCCGAATTGAACCAGGAAGCAGCTCCCCGAGACTAGTCTCTTCCAAGGAAGATCTTGCAGGTATCGTAGCCCCTAGGGTGGGGGCAGACTCACCAATGGCCCAGATGGGGCTGCCAGGGTTGGCCTTGCCTGTGGAGCCAAAGACCAGAGTCCAGTTTGCTGGCTGGCAGCCTCAGCATCCCTGCTCACAGCCGCCTCCCCCACCCCATGCAGCCTGCCCAGGCTTCTGATCACACTGGGTTCCTATAGGGCACCTCTGGGCTGGGGGCTCCCTGGGAGAGTCTGAGACCCAACAGAGGCAAGATCAGAGCCCAAGCTGGGGGCCTGCACTGGGTGGAGAAACCCAGGACACTCTCCAGGTCACCTGGATGCTTGTCATCAGGCCTCCCACCCAGGCTTGGGGTAACAAGCCCCAGAGGGGTGCACGGGTTGCCTGGGGCATTTGGTCCCACCACACACACAGGGCTCACCTTCCTGGGGCATCAGTTTTATTCCCATATTTGGGATGCATGTGGCGTCCCATAGAGATAAGAGGCCCAGGCTTTGAAGTCAAACTCGAGCTGTGCTGCTTCCAGCCCTGTCACCATACCTCTCCGATCCTCAGTGGCCTCGTCCACAAAGTGGAGGTGGAACCAGCTCTCACCTTGAGGGCTGGGCCACTCACGCTTTTAAAGCACTCTGCCCACGTGTACGCGATGTTGGCTGCTTCAGAGTTGTCTTGCGACAGTTTCCTTTTGGTTGTTGTTCAGTTGCTAAGTCGTGTCCGACTCTTGCTGGGGCTGCTCTCTGCTGCTGTTCCGGGCAGGATCAGATTGCAGGCTGGGGTCCAATTGTACTTCCTCCTCCTGGTGTGAGCTTATGTGACACTCACCTGGGTGCCAGGCCACTACAGTCTTGGACAAGCAACTTTACACCCTCTGGGCCTCGGTTTCCTTACCCATAAGATGGGGATAATAAGCCTCCCATCCCAGAGTCACTGGAATATCAAAATTGAAATGATACATCTGACAGGCGGTTAGTGAGTGGTGAGGAGGCGGCTGTCTCAGGCTTCTGCCTGGTGTCATGGCCCCTGCCCCCGACCTGTTGACCTGCTAACCAACCACTTACTCCCCTTTCTGGAGCCAGGCTGGTGCAGCGGTGCTGCCGTGTCAGGACCCTAGGGCCGCAGGAGGCTATGTCACAGCCTCTCACTGGCCCCGCCAGGCAAGGCCTCTGCCCTGACTCCGGGGTTTCCTCCAGGCGCCTTACCTTTCCCAGCCTCTCCAGCTCCAGTGTGTAGGCTGGACCCTGCCCCTAGCCCACCCCCAGGGTCCCACGGTAACTTAGCAGAGAGACGGAGACGCTGGTTGATCCACACAGCTTGGGGATGCTGCTGTCTACACCTCAAGAGACAGAGTCCTGGCCTAAACTTGATCCTCACAGGGTTCCATGAGCCCAATAGGAAGCTGTCTCCCATGGTCTCCTTTCACGTCCACTGCCTTCTGCACACGGCAGATGACCCACCAGCAGTGACCAGAGAGAAGTTTCTAGCGCTGGTCTCGTCTCTGCCTTCTTGTTTTAGAACCTTCTCCCGCTTAGTCAGCCGTGTTCCTTCCCGATGCTCACATACACCCGACCGTGG
This sequence comes from Bos javanicus, assembly GCF_032452875.1. Lineage (NCBI taxonomy): Eukaryota > Metazoa > Chordata > Mammalia > Artiodactyla > Bovidae > Bos > Bos javanicus. The sequence goes on from NC_083878.1 coordinate 97,670,527, forward strand.
GTGGGGGTGGAAGGGATCCATCAGAGGGGTGTAGGAACACTAACCACTCAAGGCTTTTTGTTCCGGAGGGAATGCCAGGGTTCTGGAGCAGAGAGTGGGCTTGGCTACAGAGGGTTCTGCCCTTCCGTCTCCTGATCAGTCTGAGTAAGAGTTCCCTGCACCCTGTCCGGTTAGCACACCTGAACGGGATGAGTACATCTCAGGCCTCCCCCAGGTGCTGTCAGGTCCCCACGGCCCAACAAGCTGGAGGATTTATCTGTCTCCCAGTGCCCCAGGTGGAGACAGGAGCCAGGCACAGGAAACTTAACACTGCTTCTGGGGGCCTCCAGAAGCAGACCACTCCCCGAGCCCTGGGGCAGGAAAGGAGGAGCTCCATTCACTTTTTAACAATACGATATGTGTGTCTTTGGCTGCACCGGGTCTTAGGTGCAGCACACGGGATCTGTAGTTGCGGCATGTGGGATCTAGTTCCCTGACCAGGGATCAAACCCGGGTCCCCTGCACTGGGCATGTGGAGACTTAGTCACTGGACCACTGGGGAAGTGCCTACACTCACTTTTGAGCCCTGCCTAGGATGGAAACCGGTACCAGGGCTGGATCCGGGCCCCTGTCCAGCCTCCTCGAGGTTCAGCCCTACTCTCCTTCCATCCCATCCCCCCTCATCCCCACCTGGCTCCGGTGTTTATTGGCCTTATTGGCCTTGTGAAACCAGAAGCCAGCCAGTTAACTAACCTCCAGCATCAGTCAGAGTCCTGCCAGGAAACAGAATTGCCCCCAGATGACTCACCGGAAGAGACTTAATGAAGGTGAAATGGGAATAGGAATAAATACTTTACACAAGGACAGCGGGGTACCCAGCACCTCTAGGCTGAAGGACTTGGGGAAGAAAAACTGTTACCAACTCCAACAAGTGCTGAGTCGCAGAGGACAAGTCAGCTCAGCAGGAATTGTGGTAGCCAAGGGTAAAGGAGGGGGAAGGGCGGAGCTGAAATGCCCTGCTGTCTCTCTCCTCCGCCCTCCCACCGTATCTACAGCTGGAGCCTCCCGTCAGCCAAACCCAGCTGGAAGCCTGGGGTAAGGGAGCCAAGAGATGCCTCTTGGGTCCAGCCTCCCAAGGGCACCAAGTAGGGTGAAGGACTCATCTGAAGGGTCGGACAGAACACCCCGTGTGCCCACCGAGCCTTGATTTCTCCACCTGTAAAGTGGGCATAGTAATACCTCCCTCAGAGAGTGGGTGTGAGAATTTATTAAGATCACGTGTGCCTGACACAGAACACACCCTCATCAAATGTAACTTTATTAGGATGATGTTATTACTGTCAATGTTATGATTCTGCCTCTGTCGCTGAATCATCACTCGGGTTTGGAGAAATCTTTCCTCCTCTCTCTCCTCCCGCTCCCCGACCAGGTCAGGTCCGCTGTTACACTGGGGAATGACACACGTGGCTCTGATGCAGACCGCTCTGGTTTGTATCCAAGCACAGCCACACAGCCGTGGATGCACTGGCTACTTGCTTGCTATGGCAGCAGAGTTGAGGTTGAGACAGAGACCCTGAGGTCTGCAAACCTAAAACATCCACTACCTGCCGGTTTCCAGAGCCTGCTGACCTTGAGTTACACGCTCTTGCAGCTCTCCGTGCTTCAGGGTTCTTCCCTTGTGGAAACTAGACAGCTTTCTGTGCTTCCCTGTCCCATGTCTGCCTTCCCCAGGCCTGGAATTCCCAAAGCCCCGCATGTGGGGTGCTTGATCTCTGGGCTCCCAGCTGGGCCTGTGGGCACCTGGTTCTCCGGCTGCCTGCTGACTCCACACTCCTCCCAGCAAAGTGCTGAGGCCAGCAGACCTCAGTACCCAGGCGCATCTGCCACTGACTTTCCACAGCTGCGGCTCCAGCCTCGAAGCAGGGTATTAAGGTTTTCATGTACCATCAGAGGGCCCAGAAGTGTCTGGAAGGCTTTAGATGCACTCAGGGATCCCGGCTTCCCAGCCTCAGCTTCCAGACAGCAGAGGGGACCTGCGGGGTCCCTTGCAGGCAGGACAAAGGGCAGCCCCAGGGAGGTCTTCCATGTCTGGCAATTAGATGGGGCTGCATGGCAAGAGCCCGACCAGACCAGGGACAGGAATGTGCCTCTTGCAGTCCCAAGAATGGGAGGAACGCAGCCTCCCTCAGCTCCTCAGGAGGGGGCTGGGGCTACAGTCCCAGGCTCTTTCCAGCCAGCAAGCACCCCACACCTGCTGAGGAAAGGCCCCAGGAGAGTCTGTTCACTGGAGGCTTCACATGCCAGGGGCCGACTGTGAGCCAGGCCCCCTGAGGAGCCTGGAGAAGACCTGCCCTCGTGGGCTTCATTCTCGCCTTAGCTGGGGAAGCAGGCAGCAGACAGCGTGAGGAACTGATGGGTGCGGTGGGGGGAACAGCAGCCCCAGGAGGCCAGCGTGAGCTGCCTGACCCCGTTCTGTGGCTACACTCGCTCCCCCTCTCAGCTTGCCGGCCCTGCCTGGGAGACACAGGCTCTGTGTTGGACGCAGCCCTTCTGTGAGGTCTCTGGGGCCTCGGTTGGTATCAAGGTGGTCCCCCGAGCTGCAGCTGCACCCTGTGTCCCTCCGATGCCCCCACACCCCCTTCTCCACTCCCCGGGAAGCGGCCGTGCCAGCAGCTCCACACCAGCAGATGGACAGACTGTGAGAAAGGAAGTGGAGAAACCTTCTCAGTTTCTGGTCTGGGGAGAAAAAAGGCCAGGAATGCCACGTTTTCCATTTCCCCCCATATGTAATGTTTAGCTTATATAAATGAACTAATATTTTCCTGGAGAGCAAAAATCATAAAGAACGTTGACCCCGAGAGAGGGCAGTTGGTGCTGTGTGTGCCTTGGAACCGGTGAAGACATTTCCAGATCTCGTGAGCCCCGCCTCCATGTGGCTGAACCAGCTGACAGGTTTCCTCTGAGATTCTTTGGCAGCAAAGCAACTCCATGGAGAAGCTCAGGCTGGCCGCAGGTTCCTGTACCTTCAGGACTGCTCGCCAAACACCTTTCTGTCTTCCTTCTGTTGCCCAGTGGGTAAAAGCCAGGCAGATCTTGGAGTCGGGCCGACCTGAGTGCAGGGCCAGCTCCAGTGCTTCCTAGCTCTGGGACTTTGGGTGATCGGCGTGGTCCCTCTGAGCCTTGGTGTTCTTATTGGTGAAATGGGAATAGGAATAACTAAACACTTTGGATTAGGAAATGGCAACCCACTCCAGTGTTCTTGCCTGGAGAATCCCATGGACAGAGGAGTCTGGCAGGCTACAGTCCATGGGGTCACAAGAGTCGGATGCGACTTAGCGACTAAAGCACCATAAATACTTCATGTAGGCTTATTTCATGGACTGTGGCTGGGCCAGAAAAACCCTTAGGCAGTGCCTGGCACACGCTTACCACTCAGGAATGTTCGCTCCTGACCCTAACAGATAGGCTCTGATGCTGACCAGATGGAGGGACAGCATGGCATGGCCAATGGAGCACTGGACGGGGGCACCAGGGGGCCCTCACGTCAGTTCCAGCTCACACTCAGCAGCTGTGCCAGGTACTCTGGCTGCATAACTTGCCCCTCCAGGACCCAAGTGGCACAAAGCGGCTGTATTATTACATGCACAGACTTTTGGGCTAGGAGGTTGGACAGGGCACAGCCAGGGTGGCTTGTCTCTGCTCCATGACAACTAGGGTCTCAGTGGGAAATACGGGAAGGCTGAGAGGGACTAGATGTTGGGGCTGGAACCGTTGGGACACGTGTGGCGCTGGCTGTCAGCTGGGGCAGAACCCAAAGGTCCACATGGCGTCCAGTGGATGCCCACATGGGCTTCCCTGATGTATGGGAGCCTCAGAGTCATTGAGCTCTTGCATGGTATTGCCCTCCAAGAGCAGAGGTCCTCAAAGCATCATGCCATCTGTGTGACCCACCTTGGAAATCATTTAACCTCACTTCTGCCATGCTCTATAGGTCAGTTCAGTTCAGTCGCTCAGTCGTGTCCGACTCTCTGCGACCCCATGGACTGCAGCACACCAGGCCTCCCTGTCCATCACCAACTCCCAGAGTTCACTCAAACTCATGTCCATCGAGTCGGTGATGCCATCCAGCCATCCCATCATCTGTCATCCCCTTCTCTTGCCTTCAATTTCCCAGCATCAGGGTCTTTTCCAATGAGTCAGCTCTTCACATCAGTGAAGGTGGCCCAAGTATTAGAGTTTCAGCTTCAGCATCAGTTCTTCCAATGAATATTCAGGACTCATTTCCTTTAGGATGGACTGGTTGGATCTCCTTGCACAGTCCAAGGGACTCTCAAGAGTCTTCTGCAACACCACAGTTCAAAAGCATCAATTCTTCGGCACTTTGCTTTCTTTCTGTCGGTCAAGGCAGTCTCAAAGGCCTGCCAGGCCCAAGGAGAGGGCAGGGAGACTGAGCCCTCAATGAGAGTGTCAGAATTTGTGGACCTGTGTTAAAACAAACCACACCAGCTGGTCCACAGGTAGGGAAACAGGTTAAAGATAGTAATAGCTGACACATACTGAGCGAGTACTCCCTGCCAGGCACTACTCTAACCCCATCCCGTGTGCTTGCCTGGTGAATCTACACCTACCTTGTGAGGTAGGTATACCTGCCCTATAGGCGAAGGCTCTGGGTTGCTCCCCCCATCTTGCACCTGGAGGAAGGGGCAGAGCCAGTTGCTGACCCCAGGGGTCTGGACTGGTTGTTGCCTGAACACAGCACAGGGAAGAAGCAGGATGCACCAGAGGGCCCCGGAGTTCCCTGGGCTCCCCATCATCGGTGCAGTGCAGGAAGCGCCCTGCCCTGGGTGACCACCTTGGCGCACCCATGACGTTGCCACTGACACTGTGAGTGGCATGCTGTCCCAGCATGGTCCTCAGAAGGCTGGGTCTGTGTAAGAGTAGATCCTAAACATGCTTTGGCATATCCTGTCCTCCTCTTGCCCTGTCTGGGACTTCCCACTGTGGCTGCGGAGTGGGGGTGTTGCCATCCCCCCATTCTGGACTTCCCTCTACCTTCCTCGGCTGGCTAACCTCAGGGTCTGGTTGCCAAGAATGGTGCGGGCTGAGTGCCGACTCCGGGTGCTGTTTCCTCTCACAGGCGCTTTCATGGGTTTTCCGGCGACCCCACAGCCCCATGACCTGAGCAGATGCAGATTTTTTCTGGGGGTGGGGAGGCACTGCACGGGCCCTCAGCTGGTGCCCACCACGTTTCTTACTGCTTTAAGTCCCCTCCAGCCCTCAGCTCCACTCACAGGGACCACCTTGGTCCAGGAGAGGCCACACCTCTCCTGGTCCGGATGAATCTGTGAGTGTAGCTAACCCTGGTGTGGCCACAGCCATGTGGACTCTAGGCCTGAGGGAGGCACTCAGAGTCCCCTGGGTCTCCCAGCTGCTGGGGACATATAGCAAGTTCCTCGAGTGGCCTGGAGACCCCTTACTGTGGTTGAGAAGAGTGAGAGAGCACCCCCATGGGTGAGGGCAGTGACCCCCTCTTTCTGCCCTCATATTCTCAGAGTGGGTAGAGGACCCTAGGTGAGGGACTCAAGGGACAGGGACCAGTTTCGCGGGTTCCCTCTGGAGTTCGCGTCTGCTTTGTCCTTGGAGTCTCCCATCCGAGTAGCCCTTAAGGACAAGGTCAAGCAGAGGGACCAAGACTCAAAGCTGCTGCCCTGCTGCAGCTGGGGACTTGGACCTCTGGCTGTGAGAAGAACGCGTCCGGGCCTCACTGCAGTTGAAAGGTGATCGGATGCCATATTTCAGAAGGAAGTGAACCGGGGCAAACCGAGTGACGTGTGAGATAGAGCCTGGCTCGCAGTAAGGACCCGTAAGAGTTGCATGTATGAGAAACAAAGAACGCATGTGAACATAAAAGTCACCGGCTCCCAGGCTCCACCAGGAAACCTGGCCAGAGAAGGCTTTCAACACAAACAGGCTTTCCTCTGCAGAGGGGCCCCCGGGGCCCAGAGAGCTCAGGGCTCTGGCAGACCCGGTGAGAGCCCCAGTGTGGGAACAAAATGAAATGGAGAATGAATGAAACACAGGAATGAAACGGGGAGACACGGAACCCCTTGCAGTTGGGAGGGATGTGGGCCCCGTGCCCCAGACGCTCAGGCTGGTGCTCTCGAAGCTCCAGATCGCAGCAGTGGTGATCCTGGCCTCCAGGGATGATGTGGAGGCTCAGAGCCGGAGAATGGACCCCAGCTCCCTGCTCAGCCCGGGGACTTGGCTGGATGGAATGCGAGTCTTGTGACTCCAGATTGAGTCGTTTCCCTCCGACACAGCTGCCTCCCATTAATCTCCGATGTGCGAGACTTGGAGCGCAGCCCGTGAGTGGCGGCCGGGCTGCCAGGTTGCTTGAATCGGGCAGCGCTAACCCAGGGCAGGACTGCTCCGATGCCGCCGGGACCCGTGGGAACGAGGCTCCCCTACCCGGGTGCGTGTCCTCCTCGGCAGAGCCGTGGGCACCATGCCGGTGCTCTCGGCACATGCTGCTGGTGCTCCAGCTGCCCACCCAGCCCTGTGCTGGTCACTGAGACACGGTCCCTGCCTCCTGGGGTGGGGGATGGGGATGGACAGTCAGCAGGAAATCACGCACAACTACTTAGCTTCGGATGAACGGGTGCCATGAAGGCCGGGCGTGGGCCACGTGCACCCAGAACGATGGGGTGTCACCCTCTTTGTGAGAACTCCCACCCTCGGGGCTGTGAATCCTGCACCACGCCGGGCTCTGTATCTCAGTGAGGGTCTAATTTAACCCCTGAGGATGGGAGGGGCCTCCAGTTCTTTCCCTCCATTTCTTTCTCTTCCAAGAGAAATGTACAGGAGGCACTGGGGGCGTTTCAGATCTGTCTCCTGTGACCCCCGTGGGTGGGCAGAAGAGGCCCGTGGCCCCCACAGTGTCTCAGCGCTGGCTGGCTGGCCAAGGCCACCTCTGAGAAGAGGAAGTGACGGCCGAGACCGAGGCTGCCGAGGTCAGAGTAGTGTGTGGCTTCTGAGCTGCCTTCCTTTAGAATTACAAGCGGAGCACAAGGCCACTGTTTCCCACCGCTCACCAGCCCCTCGCCCCGGCAAGCTCTTGAACCCTTCCAACTGCAGGTGCCACATCATAACGTTGAGATGCCACCAACAGGGCCTGCAAGGCAGTGTTACTGTGACGCTGACATCAGATCCTCTGTCCAGAACATTTAGCACAGTCTCTGGCCCCTGGTAGATTCTCAGTGAGTGTCACCCATTACCATCGCCAGCCCTGGCACAGTTGTGATAGTTATCCAAGTGATGTAGTTACTGCTATTATCATATTTCTTTATTTTTTCTTATCAAAGCAGATATCTTTCCTGGGTGTAATTATCTGGATGCTTGTCTCTGTCCCCACTTGACTGTGACTCTGCGAAGGCAGAGTGTCAGCTCTCTAATTCAGAGTGGCTGGGGCGCACCCCCCCTGTGTTGTTAGGAAAGAGAGAGGCCAGCGCTCTGTCCTTTTATCCTCACCAGGGTGCCACCAGGCCGGCTTAGTGCCCCTGTCTTGCAGACGTAAAATTCATGCTCAGAGGTGCGAGGTGACTCGCCCAAGGTCGCTCAGCCAGGGGGTGGCAGGTACCAGTCGGAGCCTGTCTGCCTTTGGGTCCCACGTTCTTTGCTGTAGCCATTCATCATCCTGATCCTGCCCACTCCAGAGCCTTTGTTAGAAGGCTCTGTGCTCTTTTCTCTTCCAATCAGTGAGTGGTCTGCTGGGCAGCATGTTGGTTTCTTGAGAGAAGTGTAATGAAAACCAGATTTCGTTCATGATATCTTGTTCCCCAATGACTGTCAGTTCTCATATGTTCCAATGAAACTGCTAAAGAAACAGCCACTTAAAGATTATTCATGGAAAAATTATGCTGAGGAAAAATAGAGCAATCCTCTGAGATAGTCAAGCCGCGTGGTCAGTTTTTCCAGCTGCTCGTGCCATATCGGGCTGGGCAGCGGGGACCACACTCTGCTAGGGCAGGCCAGAGCCCCAGCCCATTATCACCGCCCCCGCCCCCACCCCGAGGACACAGAGGAACAAACTTGTTAGCACCCAGCTCCGAACCAGTCCCAGAAGACACGTGTCCCGGGTGCTGTCACATGACGCGCCCCCTCTCCCCCCGCCAGGCCTGGTGGGGCTGGCACGTGAGGCCTTTCAGTAGCAGAGTGTCACTTACTGGCAGAGAGGCCACCCCCCGACACACACACCCCAGGTCCCAGCTGAATGGAAATTCTTCTGCTTCAGCGTCAAAGTCCTGCTGTTGGTCCACAGTGCAGGGACGGGAGTGATGGAGACCCAGGGCACTGAGACCAGCATCAGCTCTGACCCTGGGCCCAGGAAGATCACAGCCCCCTACCTTCCCCCAGCTGAGTTCAGGGCCATCTGAGGCCAGGCCTGCCTCCCATCCAAAGCAGCAAGGAGAAGGGGGTGGATCCGCGCCTTGGCCTGGAGGGAGAGTCAGGAGCTGAGTGGAAGCGACCAGGGGCGAGTCCAGAGGCTCAGGAGAGCCTGACTGGGGTCGGAGCCAGGGCGCAGGAACCTCTGGGCAACAAGTGGGGAAGGGAGTGGGTGAGGAGAGAGCCGAGGCCAGGGAGGTTCCCAGAAGAGCCTCGGAGTGTCCACTTCTCACTGCACACAAGGCTGGTTCAAGGAGCAAACCCAGCTCCCCTCGGCCACGTGACCTGGGGGCGGGGAGGTCTCCACAGGACGGCTGTAGGAGTGTTGATGGCTCGCGAGTCACTGGACTCAGCAATGGAGTGTTTATACAAGCCTGGCTCACAGCTGGTGCACAGTAGGTGTTAGTCTCCCTCACCTTCCCTTCCTCCGGAGCAGCAGTGGGACGTTTATCCACCACACGTTTCCTTCAAGAAGTGCCTTCTGCTTAGATCAGATCACCTCGATGTGTCGCCGTGTTCCTCCTTCCTCAGGTTTCCCCTAATGCCTGACCTCTGAACTGCTCGAGCTCCTTCCCCACCATGGGCCACCCCCCACGCCCCACCCCTTCCCCTGGTTCCCGGAGAGTGGCGCAGGGCCCAGGTCCTGCTCACGGGCTCTCTCACCTGCAGAGCTGGCCTCCTCCGAGTACTCACCTTCTGGGTGGCAGCACCACACCCAGCCAGAGACCAGGCCCGCAGCACTCAATTATCACTGTTATTAATGCTAGGACACCACTGGTTCCAACCACGGGGAGGAGCCAGGCGATATGACCTTTACAAAATACTTACTGAGCCCGGGGTGGGAGCCAGAGTGACTCAGGCATCGAGACTGTGATCCTGCGTACAGGCAGCTGATAAACAAGCCACATTCCACCCTCCGCACGGATTCATTTATTGAGCAATATGTACAAAACAGAAACAAAGCCTGGTGCTTCCACGCTGCCCTTCCTCCCGCGGCAGCTACACAAGATGTCTCCCCTGGGACAGAACTTGCTTTCATCCCTGTGCTTTGAGCAGAAGTTCTTCACAGGGTGCCCATCAGAATCACCCGAAGAGCAGCACCCCTGACCCAGCTGAGGCCAGCAGAACTAGACCCTCCTGGGCTGGGCCCAAGAAGCTCCGATTCTCACACACCCTCCAGATGCTTCTGATACAAACATGCCCTAGTTAAGATCGACAGTCTCAGAGAAGCTGACGGCGACGTGTAACCCCTCACAGGAAAGTACAAGCGCACACAAAGCTTAGCCGTAGTCCTCGCCAGCTCCCGTGGACCCTCCCAGGGTTGGCGAAGTCCAGGCCACAGCTCTCTGACGTCATTGTCATTGGTTGGTCTGTCGGAGCCCCAGTTCTTGAGATGATGCCACATGCAGGCTGGAATTGGGACCTCAGACAGCGCCCCCTCTTCTTATCAAATTAAGTCTTTTGGATCCCCCTGCTCGGCCCGAGCCTGAGCTCTCTGTCTTGGTAGAGGAGGGTTTTACTCCCATTCAGGTCTGAGTGGGCAGATGACAGAACAGAAGCTGAAAGCAGCGCAGCAGAAGCTTTATTCAGTGGCCAAAGAATGGAGAAAAGGGAACTAAATTAACAAAGGCAAAGGGATGAGCGGTGAGGCTGATAATGGGGAGGCAGATGCCTTAGTCCCCCGGGGGAGGGATGGGGCTTTTGCAAGGGAGTAGGGTGCCACCCCCTTTCTATCCTTCTTTGGTCCTTAATGTCCAGTCTTGGCCACCAGTGGATATGTCATTTAATATGCTAATGTAGTCAGATGGAGGTACAAGGAGACTCAGAGTCTGTTGGAAATCACATTCATCGCCATCTTGGGCCCAGCTGGTTCCATCTGGTTTTTTCTTTGTGTGTGTGTGCGGTTTCCTTTCCTATCTCTGGACCCTTTCACGTAAAGATTTACATTCACTCCTGCTAGAGGTGGGAGAGTTGACAAATTTTAAGCAAGGACACTTCTGCTAACAGTGGAGGTTGATGGGTTTATTTTTCTTAACTTTATTTATTTGACTTAGCCAGGTCTTCTTTGTGGCACATGGGGTCTAGTTCCCCAGCCAGGGATGGAATAGCTCCCAAGAAGTCCTGGTTGATGGGTTTTGAACAAAGACCTGGAGCATCTCTGACAGCACTATCTCCTGCCACCTGGCCCAGGCAACCAGGCAGAAGGGAGCCCACTGGCCAAGGCCCCATCATGCAGCCCCCAGTTCCTGGCACAGGGTGGGGAAGGATAGACCTGGATTCCAGCACAGCCCCTAGCACGGCACCTGGTACAGAGAAACTTTCCACTCATTTTTCAAGTCTGTTCATTTTAAATCATGAAACCTTTCTACAAAGAGAATATCTATGGTACCTCCCACCCATGTTTAACAGAAGCGAACATTTTGCCATATTTGCTTTACATCTCCTTAATTGTTTACAGATTGATTACACCCCATCCTTTCCTTCCTTCTGTATGGAGGTATCTACTGTCCCCATAGCATTTTGTGTTATTCCTGTGTGGATTTTTGTATTTTACTACACGTATACCTATATATGGGCTGCCCAGATAGCACTAGTGGTAAAGAACCTGCCTGCCAGTGAAGGAGACATAAGAGGTCCGAGTTCGTTCCCTGGGTTGGGAAGATCCTCTGGAGGATGGTATGGCAACCCACTCTAGTAGTCTTGCATGGAGAACTCCCATGGACAGAGGAGTCTGGGGGTCTATAGTCCATAGGGTCCCACAGAGTTGGACATGACTGAAGCAACTTAGCATGCGCACATACATATAAAAATGTATACTAGTTTTTAAAAATATTACATAAGTGGCATCATGCCATTCACCTAAACATTCATCTGCAACTTGCTCTGCCTGCTTACCATATGTTTCTGTCATATGCATTGTATCCACACGGATACCTGCAGATCCAGTTTCTTCATTTTTTCCTGCTCTGCAGAATTTGTTGAATGAATGAACTGCAGCTCCCTTATCCATTTCTCTACCGAGGGGCATGCAGGTTGTTTCCACTTGGAACGTCCTTGGAAAGGAAATGTGTCCCCCTTGTGCACAGATGCACGTTTCCTGAAGGCAGACACCCAGAATTGGAATCCTGAGGTCACGGTGATGCCATGAAAGGACCTTTACTCAGCATTGCTAATTGCTTTTCAAGTATTGGACACTCAAATGAGCCCTTAACTAGCATTCACATTTGATATTGTCAGGCTAATCTTTTTTTTTTTTTTTTTAACAATCTAATAAGTTGAAAATGTATCTCAGTTTTACTGTAATTTGCATTCCCATTATTACCAGTGAGGTTAAGGCATCTTTCCATATAGTTATTGGTCATCGGGGTCATTTCCTCTTTTGTGAATTTCCCATTTGTTTCCTTTGCCCATTTTCTTGGGGCGTAGTTTGTCTCTTTCTTACTGGTATTTGAAGTTCTCTGTAAATCTGAACCGTAACCCTTTGATGGTGATGTGGGTGACATATTGCTTCTCTCAGACTACACCTTGCCATCTAATGTTGCTTTTCCTGTCTTTTGTTTATTGGCTTGATTTGGTACAGAAATGTTTAATCAAATTTTTTTCATTTTTAAAAATTTATTTTTTAACTGGAGGAAAATTGCTTTACAATGTTGTGTTTCTGCCGAACAACAGCACAAATCAGCCATAATTATACATATATCCCCTTCCTCTTGAGCCTCTCTCCCCTCATTTTTTTTCCTTGAAGGTTTATGCCTTTTGTTTCTTTCCTTTCGCCAAGGTCATAAGGATTGTCTCCTTTTTCTTTCCAGTAGTTTTGCATTTCTGCTTTTCATATATATATAATTAATCCACTCACATAATGTAAGGTAAAAGGACTCAATAACTTCATCTTTCTCCACGTGGAACCTAATGGTTCTAGACCCATGTACTGAAGACCCTGTCTTCCTTTTAACTTGTAATGCCGCTGCCACCATGAAGAAGTCTAGACTCTCACCTGTGATTCACTGAACAGTTTCTCTGTCCACGCGCCAGCACTAGACTGTTTGAGTTACTTTTGTCTTGTGCTTTGGTCTGATAACTGGTAGGACAAGTCCTGTGCTGTTCTTCTCAAAATTTGTTGCGACTACTTTGTCCCTTTCTTCTTCTTCAGGATTTTAAGATTAGCCAAAATGACCAGATATAACAGGATTTGAGCACCATGCCCCTGACAGTTTCAGGCTTTTCACTTATCAGACTTTCATGAATCTGTATGATGGTTGGATTTGAGAAGTTTAGACTGGCTGCAGGAAGAAGAGAAAGTGTGGTAACTCAGACCAGTCAGTGAGAAGAGAGATGGACAGGGAGGGGGTGTAGAAAACCTAGGGGTCTTGACGATTGTGTGTGGCAAGTAAGAAGAGATGGGGAAACAATGGAAACAGTGAGAGACTTTATTTCGGGGGTCTCCAAAATCACTGCAGATGGTGACTGCAGCCATGAAATTAAAAGACGCTTGCTCCTTAGAAGAAAAGGTATGACTAACCTAGACAGCATATCAAAAAGCAAAGACATTATTTTACCAATAAAGGTCTGTCTAGTCAAAGCTATGGTTTATCCAGTAGTCATGTATGGATGTGAGACTTAAACTCTAAAGAAAGCGCCAAAGAATTGATGCTTTTGAACTGTGGTGTTGGAGAAGACTCTTGAGAGTCCCTTGGACTGCAAGGAGATCCAACCAGTCCATCCTAAAGGAAATCAGTCCTGAATGTTCATTGGAAGGACTGATGCTGAAGCTGAAACTCCAGTACTTTGGCCACCTGATGTGAAGAACTGACTCATTTGAAAAAACCCTGATGCTGGGAAAGATTGAAGTCGGGAGGAGAAGGGGGCGACAGAGGATGAGATGGTTGGATGGCATCACCAAAGTGATGGACATGAGTTGGAGTAAGCTCCAGGAGTTGGTGATGGACAGGGAAGCCTGGTGTGCTGCAGTCCATGGGATTGCAAAGAGTCGGACACAACTGAGCAACTGAACTGAGTAAGACGAGAAAAGGCAAGTCACAGTCTTGGAGAAGCCAAGACGACTGCTCCTTCCAGGCCAGGTGACTGAATGGCCAGCAGGGCCTCCAGCCAAGGCTGGAAATACAGGAAAAGGGTTCAAGTTCAACCTTGGCTGAACTTATGATATCTTAGGAAAGCTCAGATGAAGGGATCAAGCCAACAGAAGGAAATGCAGGTCTCAGGCTCAAAAAAAAAAAAAAAAAAAAGGATGGCTGGAGACTTCCCTGATGGTCCAGTGGCTAAGACTCCTTGGGCTCACCATTCAGGGGACCTGGGTTTGACCCCTGGTCAGGGAACTAACTTCCACATGCCTGCAACTAAAGATCCTACACGCCACAATGAAGACCCAGTGCAGCCAAGTAACTAAATAAATATTAAAAAAATAAATAACTATTGTGGATTTCCATAAGCTCCCTTGCTCTTTAAAACAAACAACAACAACAAAAAAGGATGGCAGTAAAGGTTTAAGAGTCATCAGCCAACCCGCTGAGTTAAAATCAAATCAGAACCAGGAGCCAAAGAGGGAGGCTTGTATAGACAATACCAGCCACTGGGGGATCAGGAACCCATAGAGGAGGCTGAGTGACAGCGATCAAAGAGGTTCAGGGAGAAGCAGGAGGGAGTGATATCACAGGCACCCAGGAAGCAGAGGCTTACGAGGAGCCATCACCTGCATCACCCACCAAGGGCGCTGGTGAGGAAGCCAATGAATGCTCGACGATTTGGTCCAAAGGAGGTCAATGGAAATGTCATTAGGAAATGGAAACCAGATTTAGTGACTTGAAGAGTGAGTGAGGGGGCGGCAGCTGGTTTTTGAGGAAGTGTGGCGCCTGGGAGGAGAGCTGGGCCAGGGGACCTTATTTTGCAGAAGGTGGGAAAATCAGAGTGTATGCATAAACTGGAATGGACCGAGCAGGAGAAGGGGAAGTGGTGCAGTGAACTCCCACTCCCAGAGATCGTCCCACCCCCCTGTGCCTCCTCCACATCCCATGTGGTGCCTGGGAGGAGAGCTGGGCCAGGGCACCTTCTTTTGCAGAAGGTGAGAAACTAAGAGTGTATGCATAAACTGGAATGGACCGAGCAGGAGAAAGGGAAGTGGTGCAGTGAACTCTCAGAGGGAACAGGAGGTTGGGTCGGAGGTTCCTGTTCCTCGGGGGCCTGGCAGGAAGCCTGGTGTCTCCGGAGGTGCACATGGCGATTGAGGGCAACCAAACCCAACAGGCACCGTGTTCTCGTGGCAGGAGAGTGGCAGCATTTTGGAGGGGAGAGAGTCTGATAATTGTGTAGTGGGGCTGAAGGAGGGGTTGACACCTGGGAATAGTTGTTGAAGGGAACAGCGGAGACCTAGTGCAGGGCTTGGTGGTGGGGCCTCAGGGAAGTGAAGGAGAGGATGTGGAGGAGGCACAGTGGGGTGGGACGATCTCTGAGAGTGGGAGTTCAGAGCCCGAAATTTCGTGAGTTCCTTGCCTCGGGAACCCTCTTAAGTGCCAGAAGCTGGACTTCCCATAGTGCACAGGCTGCGGACAAGGGTCGTTGTTTTGCACGCCAAAATAAGAATGAACCGAGCGTGCTGGGGGACACGGGGACCCTTAGGTCACTAGTGGATCTGCAGCATCTTCTGGTGGAGGATCTGGAGCCCTGGGTGGACCTCTGGCCTCACAGGCCCTCCAGGATGTTCCCCAGCACAGCCAGGCAGTAGCCCCCTGGTTTGCCCCACATTCGATGTGCTCTGCAGGAAGTAACCGAGCCCCTTTGCAGAAACCCTGGCTCCCATTTCCAGTGTCTGGCCCAGGTAGCTATGGCTCAGCTATCATCTGGGGTCACCTCCCTTTGACATAGGTTGGGACCTGGGGCTCTTTACTGCTTGCACCTGGACAAATATTTGAGCAGCAGATACAAAGAAACTATGAGGGACTAAAAATAACCGCAGGCATATGCAGTTGGGGCAAATTTCAAACAAAAGGGTCAAAATCCAACCACCATGTCTGAGGTGCCTGGAGCAGGGTACTGTGTGTGATCCCTTCATGCAGCACCACCAGGGGGTGGGCAGACCACCTAGGCCGCCCCTCTGGCCTGACCCACTGATCTGCACCTACCCTCACTCCACTCAAGGAACCAGATCACCTACCCACAGGGAGCAAGCAAAGGAACCTGTTACTTGTTTTCGCTCCCTTGTGAGCCTGATTAAAGCCTTGCCTGAATTCCTCGTCTAACCTCTTATCTGTTTCTGTTGATTCGAGTCCAAGAACCCAGCTTGGTAACACCTTAAGACCTCCCTTCCCAAATCACAACCACAGAAATTAAAGAGACAGCAGTGGTCTAGACCATGCCCCACAGAAAATAGCTGTGAATGTGGCTAACATGAAGGGCTCAGTCTCTCAGCACATGCTGCTCAGTAGGGTTTGTGACCCCAACCCCCTGGCTTTGATGACCTTGCATTGGCCCCATAATTGGGGCTGAGGAGGACAGGGTAACCTAATCATAATAAAACCAGAGAGAGCACTAACTGAAACTCTGCGTATGTTACCCCAAGACCTCTCCCAGCCACCTGCAGGGTGAGTGTGTTGTTCCCACCTTTCAGATGTTGGAAACTGAGACTCAGAGAGGAAGCAACCCATCCGAGGTCACCCAGGCAATAACGGATGGGCCTGGATGTCTGACACCCTGCCTGCATGGCTGTGCTGTCTCGCTCAGTTAATCCACTGCCCCCAGTGAGCCCTGCACACATCCCTTTTGGTTGGACATGTGCTTCAGAAGAGAGTCTGGCCTTGGAAGGGCACAGGGGTATGGGCCCTGGACCTGGACTCAGAAGTCACACTGCTGCTGCTGCTGCTAAATCACTTCAGTCGTGTCCGACTCTGTGTGACCCCAGAGACGGCAGCCCACCAGGCTCCCCCATCCCTGGGATTCTCCAGGCAAGCACACTGGAGTGGGTTGCCATTTCCTTCTCCAATGCATGAAAGTGAAAAGTGAAAGTGAAGTTGCTCAATCGTGTCCGACTCTAGCGACCCCATGGACTGCAGCCTGCCAGGCTCCTCCGTCCATGGGATTTTCCAGGCAAAAGTACTGGAGTGGGGTGCCATTGCCTTCTCCGGAAGTCACACTAGTGAGGCTCAACTCTGTCCCCCAGCGGGGTGGCCATGGAGAAGTACCACCCCAGGGAAAACAGGCCGGCTGCCGACCCCTGCCTCCACCCCTGCCCTGTCCATCCATGGCGCTCTCCTCCACGTGAGCAGTGGGGCTGTCGGGCCAGGGACACTGAACAGCAGGATGCTGGCCATCCTGATGGCCTGTTATCAGGCTTATTATGTGTATCACAATGTGCCTGGCAGCTGGGGGTGAGGGGTCAGGGTCTCGTGAGTAGACAGCTATAGGGCTTGGGGAACCTTGCCCCCTCCTGTCAGCCGAGCCAGGGATCTCCCTGCAAACCCACCTCCCCTAAGCCTCCCCAGCCCCTCGCCTCACTCTCTGTGCTCTGTTCACAGGCCCGTCCAGTGGCTCCAGTTCCGCAAGGTTCAGCCGGCGGCCCACCTGTCCAGACGCCTCTGTGGCCGGCAGCCTCCCCACACCCCCGGTCCCGAGACACAGGAAGAGCCACAGCCTGGGCAACAAGTGGGTGACCGCATGAGCCCCCGACATTGGGGTCGGGGTGGGACTCAGTATGGAGCGGGGGCTGAAGAGCTGCTGGGGATGCCAGCCCACCCGGGCCTCCCCTGCCTGTCTGGGAGCTGCTGATGGGCATTCTTGGTCTTCCGGGCTGGTGCCCCCTCCTCAGGCTGGCATGGGCTCAAGAAGGGCAGGGGTGGTCGTGGCTGCATGGCCCGTGTACTGGTGACAGGTCTCTGGGGCTCAGCAGCTGATGGAGGAGGTGTGCAGGAAAGGGCAGGGAGGCAGTGGTGGGCTTCTAGCTGGTTTGCCCAAACTTGGTTAGTGCCTCCTCGTAGAAAGAAACCCCAGAGTCCAGGAAACACCATGATAGTCCTCCAGGGAGCATGTGATATCTCATGGCACCTGTGTGTCATGGCTCAGCATCTCCACTTGCTAAAAGTTGCAGAAAGCCTGCAGAGCCCAGAGCCTGCTGCAGGTTCCCCCGGCTCCATGGGGCTGACCAGCTGGGGGACATGTGTGGTCCTTAGCATGGCTGGGCAGATGTGCGCATGTCCCCACGATGTTGGGCACAGATCCCTGAGCAGTTGGGTCCCTTCTGCCGTCTCTCCCTCCCTCTCTCTCCTTCTCTCTGTTCCTTCCTTCCTTTCGTCCTCCTACCGTTAAGACACAAGCCTCAGCCAGCACAGGCTAGCCCTGGAGAAGAAAAGCCTTGCTTCTCCGAGAGTTTGGGGCTTGCTCGGTGCTGGCTACACTGTCACGTGCCTGGCCAGCATCCTCTCACTGGGCCCCTGCAGGCCTCCGGAGTACCTGCCTGATTCGTGTTGTAAGAATGAGGCCAGGAGGTCCAACAGGGGAAGCACCTGGCAGTGGTGGGTACGGCTGGAGCAAGGACTTGGACCAGCTCTATGACTCCAGAAGCAGACGTGCTGACCACGAGGTCAGCCATCTTTTGGCTTGTTTGGCCCCATCACTCGAAAGCACCATCCGCTCACTTGAGCTTCACAGTCATCCTAGGAGTCGGGCAGGGTGAGTAGCGTGAGTCTCCATTTGCCAGAGAAACTGAGGCTCAGAAGAATGATGTGACTTGCCCAAGGTCACGCCATGGGGAGATAGGACCGAGGTTCTGGATGAAGGTCTTTGTCCTGCAGCGGTGCTGTTCTGCTGAGGCCCCCGGGGCAGGTGGAACCACTGTTGCTCTATAGATAAGGAGCTTTGCCTTCTTTCTTCCTTTCCATTTTCCAGTATGATGTGTCAGTTGAGTGTAGTTGAGAGTAAAAGCGCGACATTCCCGTCGGAGAAAGCGAGGCACCTGCTGGATGACAGTGTCCTAGAGCCCCGCAGCCCCCGCAGGGGCCTCGCCCTTGCCTCCTCCTCCGCCGTCACCAACGGACTCTCCCTCGGTAAGCGTCCCCGGCCTGCACACGGCAGCGGGTGGGCCACGGCCCGGCGTGTCTGTGTCTGTGTCCGTCACTGCAGTGCCCGGGGGCCCCGCACCCCACCCCCGCATAGAGGGCTCCCTACAGGCGTCGCCAGGGCCAAAGAGGCCTTTGCTTCCCGGTCTCCACTTCACAAAGGGCCATGGGTCCTCATCCTGCCAGTGGCTCTGAGAGGGGCAAGAAACAGGGGACAGACACGTACCTGAGACCCACTGTCCTTGGCAGGCGACTGCCAAAGCCTTGTGGCTGCTGCCCCCGCGGGGCTCCATCCCTGGGGAGCCACAAACCCTGGCCCACAGGGCAAAGGAGGAGATTCTGCCTGGGGACGGCAGCAAGGCGGTCCCGGGGTGCTCCCCATGCGCTTGTCTTCATACCAAGAAGCCAAAATAAGGGAGGATGAAAAATTGACCTTCTGGGATGAAAATGTATGTCTGAACTCCAGCCAGAAATGGTGCTTATATCAATAGAAAGACAGAGGCTGAGCTGCTGGGGCCAGGGTTGGCAGGGGTGGTATCAGACCTAAGGGTGGCAGTGAGCTCTCGTCACAGGCCCAGCCCCTGTGGAGTCCAGGCCACCCGGTCATTTCTGCCGTCAGACAGGTGTACTGTCCACTGCTGTCCTGTCAGTGTGCCATGCTTCTGTAGTCTGTGTGTCCATGTGTCTGTCCTAACAGGGAGCCCTCCCGGGGCTGGCAGCAGGTTAGACAGAGGCCAGTAGGGTGGAGGGCCCCAGCGCATGGGAAAGAAGAGGTAGTACAGGCAGGAAAATCATGCGGGAATCTCGCATCCCGTGATACGGGGCCAGTCTCTGAGGCAGTGTCGCCGCGAGGGGGCACCTGGCTCCCACTTCCTAGAAAGCATGTGACAAGCAAGGCCCGTGTCTGCTGTCCGTCCAGGGAGGAGATCCTCTCCTTGGACCCGGCCAGGGGTTTCTGCCAGCTCGGGACAGTGTAGCCCAGGCTTCCTAGGTGCGCCTGGGGAGAAGAGTTCAGGGTCTGTGAGTTGGGGAAAGGCTGGATTAAACCAGGGCAGTAGGTCTCTCCCCAGAGACTGGACCATACTGATGGGCATCATGGGTCTCCCGGGAGGCAGCTGAGCCCGAAGGTTCCCACACTGTCTGGGCCGGAACCCTCCTCCTTGGAGAATCCCATGGGGTGGGGTTCTGAACCTGCGTGGGAAATGCCGGCCCGAGAGCATTGGGCTGGGCAGTAGAACGGCTCTTTTACATCCAGGAAACTTTCTGAGCTGTGCCTGAGCCCAAGCCTTGCTATTCCTGAGACGGAAACCAAGTCAGACGCTGTGCTGTCCGGCATCCAGGCGGGAGATCCCCAGGCGCTGCGGCTCTCAGCTTCTCCACTCCGAACACTCAGAGGTTTTTCTGTTTGGAGCTGGAGCCTGGGAGCTCGCTGCCCTGTGTGCCTGTGCCCTGCTTGAGACTGAACTGGTCCTTGTGTCCTGGAACTGCCAAGGGGCCTGGGACCTCCCCCTCTTTCTCCCCACTCGCACTGCCCGGCTGTGGTGCCAGCAAGGCAGCCCAGGCAGAGAGGGCAGAACCCAGGCGCCTCCAAGGAACATCTCTCTGCTTCCTTGTGGCTGAAGCTGGGCCTTGGTGAGTCCCAGTCAGCCTCGGGGTGCAGGCCAGGGGAAAGCTGAGTCCTCTGTGTGCACACTGCCCCGGGCTCTGAAAGGGTGCTCCGTGGGGGCCTCTGTCCAGTGCTAGGTAGCTGCTCCGTGGCCCGCATTTAGTCCAGCCCTGACCTTTGGAGGGAGAAGTTGTCATCTGGCCCCTGGAGGGCAGGGGTGGAGCCTGTGGAAGACAGAGTCCTAAGGGTCCTGATCCCAGGGGACTGGTGTGTGGGCAGCCGCAGCGCTGAGCGGGCAGGGAAGGCAGAGGAGGGCCCACCTGGGAACCGTGGGACGGGGTGGGCCTAGTGTCAGAGCAGCAGCAGAGCAGAGCCCAAGCCACACTGACACCCCCGGGGTCAGGCGGTGTCCCTCCAGCATGTTCGTGCAGCTTGGGGCCTGGGCCCGGCGGAGAACAGGCCGCTCTAGTGGCCCCACTCCTGCGAGGCCGCCCCGCTCACTGATCTATGTTCCTTTTCCAGGCAGTAGTGAGAGCTCAGAGTTTAGTGAAGAGATGTCTTCAGGGCTGGAAAGGTGAGTGTGGCCTGGGCTGGGCCTCCCTCCCGGGGGAGTCGCTCAGGGGGGGCCCAGGGAGCTAGAGACCAGCCCCACCCTCCTCACCCAGCCTGTCGGGGGCTGCCCCATAGCTCCACAGGTCAGCGCAGCCCAGGGGCAGGGAGGCAGCCCAAACAGGATGGGCGTGGGGTGGTGGGTCCCGCCCCTTGCTCTGGCAGGACCCCTCATCCTCGGGTCCAGAGTTGTCCCAGGAGCCTCTCCCTCAGGCCGAGCTGCCAAGGAGACCTCCGAGCACAGATACAGTCTGAGATGTGGGTTCTCGAAAGCAGCAGCCTGACAAATGGGTCTGGAGATGGACATGTGGCTCCGCCTGGTGGGGTCTGAGAGCATTGCACCCCTCTGGCCACGGGCTGATACCCACCCTCCTGGGCGCTGGTGAGCCAAGGGGACTCTGCCCAAGGTTCCCTGCAGCCAGTCCGTCCACCCCAGGAAGTTCTCCCTGTGCCTCCCTCCTCTACATGCTGGCACTTTCTCTGTGCCATGCACCAGGTGGGCTCTGGGAAGACAGGGACCCTGGGAACGGGGAGCTCCTGCAACCTTGGCACCGCCGATGGTGACGGGCATTGTGGGGACTCAAGTTCTTGGGAGAGCGGGGGGCATCCAGTGACACAGAGGTAGGCTTGCATCGTCCTGGAAAGTAGCCCCTCCTCTAGCCTGTGTACACAGGGGTCCACATGCACAGACAGGCACACACAGGCACACCCTCAGTTATACACAGCCACACCCACGCCCCTCCCGTGGTGCTCAGCCCCCACAATCATAAATGGTCAGAGAGGAGGTGCAGCCCACTGGCGCGGGGCGGGGGCACAGGGCAGAGGGATGGGATACGGGGACAGTGAGCTTTGTTGAGTGCTCCCCATGTGCCAGGCGCTGTCTTGGTCTCTCCCAGTCCTCAAGCCCTCTGGTACGGGGGTTAGCTGTAAGATGTCCCCGTTTCATATCTGTGGACAGCAAGGCGCAGACAGGTGGCGTGGTCCTGCCTCACCCGCCCCTGCGGGGCAGAGCTGACCCACGTCCACCTCCCCCAACTGCAGAACCCACCTGGTCATCACCATGCCTCATCCAGAGCCTCCGTGACACTGCAGGGACTGGCCCCACGTCAGTCAGCCTGTCTGTCTGTCCTGGTGATACCGTAGGTGGGTGGCTGGGTTGGGGGAGGAGCTCCTCTTTCTGTCCCTCCCCAGGCCTCCTGGAGGGACATTTGCTGGGCTCTGATTTGGGGAGCATAGGCCCCCTCTCTGTGGGCCCGCTGCCCTCTCTCTGCCCACCCCACCGGCGGGGCGAGAGCCAGACAGATAGCAGGCAGACATCAGATCTGACTGGCGGAAGTTTGACTCTTCTCAGCGCCAGTCAGGGGACTCCTGGGGCAACCCAGCGTCTCCCCAACCACACACAAGCCAACGAGGCGACAGTTATCCTGAATAGCACCCAGACCTGGACCTGCTCATGGCTCATTCATCCCTTCGGTCATTTACCCGTTCACTCATTCATCCCTTTGTTTACTCATCCATTCATCTGTTCATTTATTCACTCCTCCATTCCTTCATTCATTCCTTCATTCACTCCTCCATTCGCTCACTCATTCACTCATCTGTTCTTTCCTTCGCTCACTCATTCATTCAAAGCTGTGTATTAAGCAGGTGCTCCCTGCCAGACACCTCACTAGTCTCTGAGGGTGGCGGACACGGTTCCTGCTGAGCCCCCACGACTGAGATGGGAGCTGCCAGGGAGGAAGGGGGTGAGAGAATTCCTGCCTCAGGGACATAGTGCCGTGTTCCACTCAGAGGGGAACTCCACACGCTTTGGTGTTTCGCTTCTTTCTCTTCCACTTGGGATTTAGCGGTAGATTCAACTTAGAGCTTAGTGGTGGATTGACTCTGCATCTGAGTGTCTCTAATAGGTCATTTTGGAGAGCTCCCTGGCAAGCACTGTCACCCACGCAGCCCACTGTGCAGATGCTCAGCCTGCCTCCAGGGCCCTCAGAACAGCACCCCACCCCATTTCTCATCTACTTGGGACCCCGCTCTCAGTCCAGCCCCTCCTTCCTGAGGGGAACAGGAGACCACCTGCTTTAGAAATTCAAGGTGACCCTGATGATCCAGACACCAGGTGCCCCCCCACCCCCCGTGGCCCAGCCTCCAGCCTCCACTGCTGTCCTGCACTGGCCTCTTCTCATGTCCCCCAGAAAGAGTCCACTCCCTCAAAAGCATGTGAACATTCGAGACTTTCTTAAAGACCCCACGGGAGAGTTGGAGAAGCTTTACCTCACCTTCGAAATCTTTGCAAAACATTGCTCTTTCTCTCACAGTGCAGTGACCACAAGTTCCCCTGGGCTCTGCCTACCTGGAGCCCAACCCACCAGACCCCCCTCCACCCTGGCCTCCCCCATGCCACTTTGCTCCTGCTCATTGAAGGGGAGCGGATTCCCTCTTCCCCAGGAACCAGACCTCACTCTTCCTGGGCCCAGAGGCCAGCAGGTGCACCCACAGAGCCTCCCCTCCTGGACCCCCGCCTGCTGTTCCCGGCAGACGCTGTAAGAATGCGCTCTCCCTGCATCCTTATACCTGCGTGAGGAGATAGTGACCTCGGAACCAGAGACAAGGGTGCAGGAGAGGGCTGGGCCACAGGGGAAGAGGTCCTAGTTCTCCAGTCCCCAGAGGCAAGGCAGGGGCTGGAGGGGAGGCACCTTGCCCCACAGCCCTGAAACTTACAGGGTACAACCTTCAACTCACTTGCCCACCAGTCCCCCAACCCTAGTGACAAACTTGGCCTTGGCTAGGGAGACACATGGAAGCAGATGCGAGGATGCGTGGCAGGGAGGCCCAGGCCAGTGACCACCCCACCACCACCAGTACATACCCTTCCATTGGTCTGAGGCCATATCAGTCAGCCTGGAGGCCATGTGAACAGACAGGCAGGATGGTTCTTATTGTCTGGCTAAGGGGGTGGTCATGTGGCCCATTTTGTGAGTGTCTCTCCGGGTTGGGTCACACTCTTGGATATTTCAGCCTTGGGGCCCCAAGGCGCCCTTGGGCGATCCTCTGCAGTCCAGAGCTTGGACTGAAGTGGCCAGTCTTAAAGAGCAGGCGTGTTGGAGCCCCCAATATCCTGGGGACCCTCTGGGCTGCTCTCTGTGGGAGTGGGCCAGGTGTGGCCAATGGGTCCTGTTCCTGCTGGGCCTGTGGAATGCGGGTTCAAGGGTCACTTCCGAGCTCCGAGCTCCGCTCACCTCCTGTCCCTCATCCAGCTCAGCCTCAGCGAGTCACAGGCTTGGGTGCTGGGGAGGGATGGGAAGAAATGAGAGCCCGGAAGTGGTCAGACCCTGGGTGGTGTGGGTCATTTCTTAGCCCTCAGAGACCCCCAAAGACCCTCCCCTATCGTCAGGGCCCAGAATGAGGACAGAGTGGTGGTCCTGGCTCAGGGAGCTCCAGGGAACCAGAGGCCAGAGAGTCACTGGGGAGGGGGCAAGCGTGGGACCCAGCTTATGTCCCAGACCTGCTGTTCTCTCACCTCAGGCATCCTGGGAGTGGGACAAAGGCGAGAGAGCCCCGCATCACCTCTGCCTTCCCAAGGAGGGAGGGGGCGGCCCTGGAAGGCATTTTCAGCGCAGCAAGTCCTTGATAAATTGAAACTCCTTGATGAATTGAAAAGTAGGGGCTGTGGACATTGCCCCAGGCTGGCCTCGAGCCAACCTCAGGCTCCTCACGAAGGGGAATGAGAGTGGGATTGTTAGGCAGGCCTGTCCGGAAGGGGTAACAGCTGCTTCTTTGTGCCTGAGTAGAACAAGAGTATCAGCCCAGGAGTTAAACATTTTAAGTGAGGCTTTTAGAGAAAGCAGAGTGGATGACAGGGAAGAACACGTGTGTGTGTGTGTGTGTGTGTGTGTGTGTGTGTGTGTGAGAGAGAGAGAGAGAGAGAGAGAAAGTGCATGGGATCATTCATCTTGGTTATCTCTGCTTCTAGAGTTATTGAGTGAGTTTCTTTTATTTTCTTTTTCTGTAGTCTCCAAATTTTCTACAAGTGGTAAATGTTTCTCTTTCACCCAGGAAAAAGTAACATTTAACTTTTTTAAAACAGGACATGATCAGAAAGGCTTATGGGTCACCTTTTAAGGGGTAAAATAGGAAAGCGCGTCACAAAGTTCATTACGAAATACTCAGCCTCCTGTCTCCTCTAGCCTGTGAGGAAGAGCCTTCTCACGGGACGAACTGGCCAAAATACGGGTGGTGGAAAGCCTGGGAGGCAGAGGGGCCCTTGGAGGAAGCCCCCTCTGGAGGGAGAGGGAAAGGGAGCAGGTGAGGAAAGTGCACCGCCCCTCGCCCCCGCCCGGGCCTCCCTCCCAAACCCCGCCCCGGCCTCCCTCCCAAACCCCGCCCCACCCCGCCCCACCCCGCCCCGGCCTCCCTCCCAAACCCCGCCCCGGCCTCCCTCCCAAACCCCGCCCCGGCCTCCCTCCCAAACCCCGCCCCGGCCTCCCTCCCAAACCCCGCCCCGGCCTCCCTCCCAAACCCCGCCCCACCCCGCCCCACCCCGCCCCGGCCTCCCTCCCAAACCCCGCCCCACCCCGCCCGCCTGCCCGCCCAAACCCCGCCCCGGCCCCACAAACCTCCGCCCCGCCCTCCCAAACCCTGCCTTCTAGGGGAGGGGGAGGCTGCAGCAGGGGGCTGGTCACAGCTCACGGCCAGGGTGGGAGACAGATTTGGTCGACACGCCAAGTGCACAGAAGGTCGGGAAGAGGACATGATGGCAAAGTCTAGCAGGGGGAATCGAGTCAGACGGCGGGTTCAGGGGTGACTTCTGTAGAGATGATGGTTCAGCAGAAGCCCAAGGACACCAAGTGAAAAGGACTAGAGTGGGCCCTCGAGGGCGGGGGTCGAGGGACCTGAGGAGGCTGCGAGGCCTGAGCCATGTCCTGGGAGGAGAGGTGGCCCAGCGATGCTGAGCATCCCTGAGTCTCTGCAGGAGCGGTAGGGCCCGCGATGAACCTGGTCTCTGGAGTTCTGGGTGTGCCTCTGCAGGGGGAGGTCATGGTGGCTTCTGGATGTTGTCAGCCGTGTTGGGGGAGGGGGAGGCTGAGGTCAGGGCTGCTTGCGCTCTCGGTGACCCTGGGCATGTCTCTCAACCTCTCTGAAACTTGGATTCCCCCAACTCTACAGGGAGGATGCTCACAGGAAGATCTGGGCATGTAGGTGCAGTTGCTCCGTCAGGGAACTTACTTTGGGATGTGTATGAACTTCACTCGGTAGGAACCTCTTGCCAGCAAGCAAGCGATCCTGGAGTCTAAGACTGGGTAGGGTGAAGAGAGAGTCCCCCACGTGGCAGTTCAGTCATCCTGGGATGGATGAACTGCAGTGAAGGCAGGTGTCCACATGCCTGCCAGCCTCTAGGGTGACCAAACTGTGGGGAAGGCACTTGTAAGAGGGAGCTGTCGACACTTGGGCCCACAGGTGCTCTGGGGTGTAGAGGAGATTCGATAATGCAGATTCTGCCTCTCTCTAGCCTCTGTACTCTCTTTAGCCTCTGAAATCTCCCAGCATCCTCTGGGAGGTCCCAGGAAAATGGAATCATGGCAGCAGAGCCCCAGGCCTGCCACTCCCAAGGTAGAGCCTTTGAAAACAGTCCTCTCCCTCCTGGAGAAGGTTAGGGGACTCTGGCAGATGCCCTGGGATGGGCCAGGGTTCAGGGGTGCCTCTTGGGCCCCAAACTGCCATGTGTTGGGAAAGGGAGGCAAGGTTCTGGGGGGTGATCCTGGAGGCGAGGGGTTCACTTCGACTGAAGTGCAAGCATAAGGGTGATGTTTCAGGATGACTCTCACCAAGGGCCTCGCTGCCCCACCCCCACCCCACCCCATCCCCCTGTGGCTGAGGCCCAGGAGCCCCACCCCGAGGCTCGTGTCCCTCACCTGCCCACCCCTCAGTCTGGTTTCCCAGGCCCATCCCGCTCTGTGCCTCCATTCTGCTGCTCTGCCTTGGGTGGAAGCCCAGCTGGGTGATGGGCCAAGCTTCTGCTTTTGGTTCCCCCCGAAGGCGCCATCGCTTGCCTTGCTCTCAGCGTCAGGCACTGAAGTCTGGCAAGTAAGTCTCCACCCAGGAGCTCAGGCTCCTCTGGGAGAGAAGAGTGGGCACAGCCCCTGACCTTTTGATTGACCCTGTCCTTGGGCCCTGCCAGCTAGCTGCCACGGCTTCCCAGGTAGCTGAGAAATCTCTGCCCACGACCTCTGTGTCCAGCACCTAAAGTCCCTCAGGGTCGGGACCTGCAAGGTGGGCAGGCCCCTCCTTCCATCTCAAGTTACTCTTCTCTGTGCATATCTACTGTGCTCTCCGCTGTGTCTGCAGCCCAGATTTCTAGACCTCTCAGATCACATTAGGGATGATGCCTCTTAGCTTCCAAATTTACATGTTAGAGCTTCACTGAGCTGCAGAGCCTGACTGTCAGCCTCTCCTATCTGATTCCTCATTGCCAGAGTTAAACCTGATTGACCTGGCTTGGATCAGGGGTTGTTCTGTCCCCTTACTTAAGCATCCAGTACAAATACAGCTCCTAGGGACCCACTCAGTGGATCAGGGACACTGCCTAGAGAAGAATTTGACTACCAGGCAGCAAAAGTCCTTTAACAAAAACTACTGGAAGGGAGTCCCAGAGGACTCAGCCTGGACAACAAGTGGGTGACCTTGTGAGCCCCCGACACTGGGGTCGGGGCTGGACCAAGCATGGGGAGGGGGCTGAAGAGCTGCTGGGGATGCCAGCCCACCCGGGCCTCCCCTGCCCGTCTGGGAGCTGCTGATGGGCGTTCATGGTCTCCTAGGCTGGAGCCCCCTCCTCAGGCTGGCACGGGCTCAGGAAGGGCAGGGGTGGCCATGGCTGCGTGGCCTGTGTACTGGTGATGGGTCTCTGGGGCTCAGCAGCTGATGGAGGAGGCATGCAGGGAAGGGCAGGGAGGCAGTGGTGGGCTTTAGCTGGTTTGCCCAAGCTCGGTTAGTGCCTCCTCGTGGAAAGAAAACCCCAGGGGCCCGGGAACACTGTGACCATCATCAAGGGAGAACGAGGTATCTCATGGTGCCTGTGTGTCGGGGCTCAGCATCTCTGCTTGGTGAGAGTTGCAGAAAGCCTGCAGAGCAGAGAGCCTGCTGCAGGTTCCCTCCAGGGGGCTGTTAGCCGGGGGACATGTGTGGTCCTTAGCATGGCTGTGCAGACTCAGGGAGGCAGCTTCCTGCCTGCAGATGAGGATGAGTCATTAGGAAGTGGCCAGGGCCAAGCTCTGGCCCAGTGGGCAAGGGTTTGCTGGTGCAGGTGGACACTGCTGATGGACAGCATCGTGTGGACCCTTCCACAGGACACCTGACCAGGGTCTCTGTATGTAAGATAGAAGAACTGGGGAGGCGGTGTGCTACTTCTGCTAAGACAAGATTACTGAGGCCTCAATGTGATTATTATCCAAGGCTCCTCCCTGCTACCCATTCCTGGACCAGCAACAGGGACTCAGAGCTTTATGAAATTTAACCCCTGAGATACCTAACACCTAATGTGTGTTGAGGGAAAGCTGCCTTTCAGACCTGTCTTGGCCGCTCTGAATTCTCAGGATACTCTTGGTCCAGACAGGCCCCTGGCTGCTTCCACCTCATTGGCACCTCCCATCTTTCTCTTCCCAGTGTTGTGACCTTGGGCAAGTTACTCCACCTCTCTAAGCCTCAGACTCCTTATCTATAAGGTGGGGATAAGAACAGTGCCTGCCCCTCAGTGCTGTGATAAAACAGGATAATGACCCAGGACTGCTTAGCATCTGGTACTCATCATCCCATCATCACCATCATCCCATCATCTTTATCCTCCTCCTTTTCATCGTCATCTTCTTGAACACCCTTTGGAACTGAGGTTCTGCTTGGTTGTGAGCCCACATCTTCCCCCAACCAAACTTCCCATGAGGAAGGTGGCCAACTGCAGGCCTCCACCCCACCAAGATCTGTCCCCAAGAGGGGCCCGTAGAATGGCCTTCCTGAGATGCATTCTGTTCAGCCACTTGTTCCCAGCGTGCTGCTGGAAAAGGTGTCTGTGATTCTAGAGTTGGGAGCTCCCTGTGTCAGTTGGAGAGTCCCATGATTTCTGGAGTTCACTAAATACCTCTGCCCACTGGTTTTGCATTTTCTGGTCCTGAACATTCAGATAACATTCTCAGAGCAGGGATGTGATCAGATGGTCTGGTTCCAGTGGCTGAAGATCCTGGCTCTTCTGTACTAGGCCTAGCCAGAGCCAACCCACCTGTCACAGCCCTCCTCCAGCCTGGCAAGGCTTGCCTTGGGCGGAAAGGCCAGCCAACACCCTGCCTCTAGTCTCCTAAAAGCTGGCCTTGGCAAAAAGTCACCATTCCACTGCCCTTCAAGGCCAGGGTCATTCCCCAGGCTCCAGGCAGAGTGGGCTCTGACCCCCGCCCCCCCAACCCCCCGACTTGGAGCAGCTTGACTGACAGGGGCACTCAGCTTCCTGTGGAAAAGACATCCTCCCTTTGTGAGCACATGTGTCCCCATCCCTAATGACAGTCCAGTAGGTCGCTTCCCCTCCTGGAGCCCGTTTCCTCATCTAAGACAGGGTGAGAACAGTGCCCTCTCCCCCCACGGAACTGGGAGGAGCAGGGTGAGAGAGCACTCAGCCATCTCATGGTGAGCAGGCGATCGATGGCAGCTGCTCTTAAGTGCCAGGCAGCCCAAACCACCAGGAGAAGACTGTCGGGGGGTCAATGGACCTGGCAGGTGGCCCCACCCCAGGAGACCCAGGGTCTAAGAATCTGTGGTCATCCCGCCTCTCAGACACTGACAGAGCCCGTTCACCATGTGCTGTGGCAGAAACCTGCAAGAAGGGTGCCTCTGAGAACAGAAGGCCAGGGAGCCACCCACAGGATGCTGGCTCCAAACACGACCCAGTCCTCCTGGCAAACTCCTCCAAAGGTGACAGCTCAGCCTGGCTCCCACCCTGAAAAGTGTGGAAGGAGCCTGGAGAGTTGGTCAGACCTGGGTTCAAACCCTGGCTTTGAATGTGCCTCAGTTCAGTGTTTTCACATAACTGAGCCTCAGGACCCCGTTCGGCGATGCTAAAACAAAGCTCCCCTGAGATAATCAATGGCCTGATGCATAGCAGCGGTCACTCACTAGTGACTCTCCCACGAGCTGCCCCAGTGACCCCCGGCATCCCTGCACATCCCACCAGTCCACTGCACTCTGGGTCACCTCACTCCTTCAGGAAGAACAGGAGGAAAGACTGCTTAGAAGGCTAGACTGGTTGGAAGATGCAGGTCTTAAAGTAGAAAGAAAAGTGAAGTTGCTCAGTCGTGTCCAACTCTTTGTGACTCCATGGAATGTAGCCTTGGGCTCCTCCATCCATGGGAGGACAGAAGTCTTTAAAGCCCTCTATCAATAGTCAGTCCTTCCAGCCACGGACTGTCTCACAAAAGAGGAGAGGAGGCGGCAGCGCCCACCACCACATGGCCCTGTCTTGGAACAGTCCACTGTCGTCATACATTTCCTGGGATGCCGGGAGCAAAGACTCATGAGAAGAAATGTGGAGAAGAAGGGGCCAGAGGATCCAGCTCTGCAAAGGGAGGCTCCATCCTCAACTCCAGAGAGATTAGAGCTCAGAGCAGCAATGCACATCAAACCAGGAGGCATCCTCTGGGCCCAGGAGTGTTGCTGCAGAAAAGTTCACTGTCAGACCCTGCCCTGCCTCATAAGGGATCCTGGCCATGGCTGGGAGAGAGGCAAGCCCGGAGGCAGTCTCTAAGCCCCTGCGCTGCCTGCTCAAGCACAGGGCTGTGACATGCCATGGTGTCACACCCAGTTGTGAAGAAAGAGAGGAGGCACTCTGGCCTGTGTGCCGGGGGTTGAAGGTGCCAGGGCCTCTGAGTGCACGGTGGGGGCAGGGTGGGCCTGCAACCATCATATCATGAGGGTTGGCTGGGGAAAGGGCTGAGACTCATTACGCTTGAGGACTTGGGGGACCGAGCACGTGCTGCAGCTCTTTGTCACCTACAGAGGAGTGGCTGACGGACGAGAAGGACAGGGTCCCAGGGCAGTCGACCTGGATGACCATCAGGCTCCCACCAACCTTGAGCTTGGGCCTCTGGAAAGCAAACCCAAGATTGTCGTCAAGAACTGTTCCTTCTTGAGCAGAGGATGGAGGGGCAGGGAGCAATGCAGCCACCCCTAAGAGGAACCTGAGCTCAGAGATGGTGTGATGCACCTGCGGTGATGAATGAGGACGTCCCCATACCACCCAGGTGTCCAATGCCACAGGGCAACGTGCAGGAACCTGGGACTGGCAGTGGACAATAGAGGGAATAGTTGAAAAGAGAGTGTGGACCTTGTCTGGCTTTATAAATTGAGTTGCATCATTGTTTGGCCAATGGAGGGTTATAGCCCAGGGACAGACTATTAGTGAAACAGTTTAAATAAGATAGGAGTTACCTATTGGGCTTCCCTCATAGCTCAGTTGGTAAAGAACCTACCTGCCAAGCAGGAAATGGGGGATCAATCTCTGGGTTGGGAAGATCGCCTGGAGAAGGGAATGGCAACCACTCCAATATTCTTGGCTGGAAAATCCCACGGACAGAGGACCCTGGTGGGCTGCAGTCCACAGGGTCACAGAGTCACGCACAACTTAGCAACTAAACAGCAGCAGCAGCAGACCCCTGCAGAGGTCAGGAGAAGACTGAGAACCATGTAGACACAGGAAGTCATTCTGCTAAGAGAGGAAAGGGCAAAGAGAGAGAGATGGAAGCCTGACCCCCAAATAGGTTCAGCTCCCTACCTGCCCTGGACGCTACACCTTCCCCTGGAAAGGCTCACTGCAGGGGAACTATGGGTGAGAAAGAGGCCAGATGGGAGCCCACGGAGGGTTCTGGAGCACCAACTCTTAGACCCTGAAACGGATCACAGAGCAGGTTTGCTGGGGACCGTCTGGGGCCAGCAAGGAGCCTGTCCGATGGAAGTTCAGTTCAGTTCAGTTCAGTCGCTCAGTCGTGTCTGACTTCTTGCGACCCCATGAATCACAGCACGCCAGGCCTCCCTGTCCATCACCAACTCCTGGAGTTCACTCAAACTCACGTCCATCGAGTCGGTGATGCCATCCAGCCATCTCATCCTCTGTCGTCCCCCTTCTCCTCCTGCCCCCAATCCCTCCCAGCATCAGAGTCTTTTCCAATGAGTCAACTCTTCTCATGAGGTGGCCAAAGTACTGGAGTTTCAGCTTTAGCATCATTCCTTCCAAAGAAATCCCAGGGCTGATCTCCTTCAGAATGGACTGGTTGGATCTCCTTGCAGTCCAAGGGACTCTCAAGAGTCTTCTCCAACACCACAGTTCAAAAGCATCAATTCTTCGGCGCTCAGCTTTCTTCACAGTCCAATTCTCACATCCATACATGACTACTGGAAAAACCATAGCCTTGACTAGACAGACCTTTGTTGGCCAAGTAATGTCTCTGCTTTTCAATATGCTATCTAGGTTGGAACGGAGGAATTCAGTAGCACCTGGTAGATACTGATGCTGCACATGCCCCGCCCCCTCTGCCCTGGACCAACACGCAGGACAGCCCACAGTTCTGTGTCCATAAGTGTACACGTTTAATTGGATTGACCATGGAATATTGGGACTTTACAGGCACGACTGAGCGACTTTCACACTCACTCAGTGTTTTCTCTCAACCTCACACTGGGATGAGGGGTGTGCCCAGATTTTAGTCATCCCCTTGTCACTGGAAGAAAGCTGAACACTTAAGGCTGAGGAAGCACTTACCTGGAGACTTGGGGACCCGCACTGATGGAGGCTCCAGGGGTGTTGTGCTCCAGGTGTACCCCGGATGTGTTGCAGTGTGAATGAGGAGGCCAGGGGAGGAATTGGGGCTGAGGTTTCTGGAGCTCATGACCACACGGTCTGAGATGCCCTCGCCTCTTCCGGAGGGGCTCGTTTTCCCAGGCTGTTGCTAAAACTCAGCTCCTTTCCTCTGAAGCAGGGGACGTCTCTATGCCACGCTGGGGCCCAACTGGCGCGTTCCAGTCCGGAATTCTCCCAGAACCCGGAGCTGCGTCTACAGGTACTCATTTACTCATCTGATCATGTACTTGACAAGTAGTTCCAGGGCGCTTGCTGGGCGCCAGGCGCTGTGTTCAAGGCTGCCGACGAGACGGATACAGCCTCTGCCTCGGTCCATGGGGCTGAGAGAGAAATGGAATAGAAAATCATGGGTGCCGCTGGTCCAGAGAGGAGGCTAACCTGGAGAAAAGACTGGAAGAGTGATAGGAACTAGCCAGATAAAGGGAAGGGAGGCGTTGGGGTAAGAAGACCCACAGCCTAAGGATAGTCCATGGGGCCAGGAGGCAGGAGGAGCAGGGTGGTTCCAGGAGTGAAGGAGAGTCCAGGTTGTAAGAAGTGAGAGACGGGAGAGGGCGCCAGGTGAGGCCAGAGAGGTGGACCAGAGCCAGGTCCAGCAGGCGGTGAGGAGGGTGGTCGCAGAGGCTCTGGAGGGGTTGCATGAGGGAGGGGGATGGAAGGGGTGAGGGATGGAGAGGGAAGGGAGTGGCGGGACCCAGGTCATCCTGGCTGCGGTGTGCAGAGCGCATGGAAGTCAAGAGTGGACGCAGGGAGGCCAGAGGAGAGGGTCGGGAAGTTGCTCAAAGGATGACCAAGTTCTGCTGTAAGGTGGGGGGTGGGGTGGCTGAGCTGGGCAGTCCTGCATATTTAGGGCATGAGATCAGTGATTCTGGGATGCCGAGGGATAGCAGCTTGGCTTCGGTGGGGCGTTGAAGGAGGTGCCATCCAGGGAGCCAGGGAGCCGAAGCCAGGGCTTCGGAGGGAGGCCTGGACCGGCGCCGCACTGGCCCTCCTCACCTGCAGGTGGCGCCCTAATCCCCATGGCAGAGGGGGGAGAGAGGCGTCCTGAGGCAAAGGTGCGGGGCATGGGGTTTGGGGTCCCCCCATCCCCTTCCCTCCTACTTCCCCACTGCTCCTCCCAAGCTCCTGCCAACACAAGGAGGAGCGGGTGCTGCACGGTCCCAAGATCCGCAGCGGGAGAGGAAGCAGGATGCGGTGTGGGTGACGCTAGGAGCTGGGTTACAGGGAGCGAGCGTGGTCCCCAAGCCTAGAGCTGCTCAGCGCTCAGAAAGACAAGGGCGAGGCACGTTCCGAGCTGTGGGCAAGCCCAGAGCCATCTTCCTTCAGGCTCTCTGTGGCCACAGAGCCCTCCCTCCCGGGCCTGGCCCAGCCCTGTTGAGTTCTCAGTCTGTGGTGGCATCCTGGACCTGGCAGTGGGGGGCCTGTTGGCCCCATGGGTGAGAGGGTGCCTGACCCCAGCTCCTCTGGGTGATGTCTGACCCATGTTCTCCCCCCACTGCCCAGCCCCACCGGTCCATGTATCTGTACACTGGGGAGCTCTGCGGCGGCCCCTACCATGGAGGGGCCTCTGAGAAGGAAAACTCTGCTCAAGGAGGGACGGAAGCCCGCGGTGAGTGCAGAGGGGAGGGAGGGCGTGGGTTCCAGAGACAGGCCAACCAGGGTCCCAGCCCTGGCTACGCCACAGGGTGGGCAGGGCCTCAGTTTCCACATCTGTAAATTGGAATAAAATAGTCCCTACCTCCTGGAGGACTGGGCAGGAAGGTCACGTGTGTGGCCCTGCACAGAGCGAGCAGGCAGTGGACGTTGCCGTGTGATTATCTTGAGGGCAGGTGGAAGCCTGGAGGCCCCGGGAGTCAGGGTGGATGCTGTGCCTGAGATGGTCAGCACGGCCTGGGAAGTGCAGATCCCCTCCCCGCTCAGCACCATCATGAAACATGTGGTGGGAAGGACAGGGACCAGGGATCAAGAGGCCTCTCAGGCTCCAGCACTAGCCGCCAGGTGCCAAACCCAGAGACCCCTGGCTCCATGACCCCTCAGCCCCTTGCAAAGGCCTCTTTTTTCATTCTTTGGGACACCCATGACTGGCTGCCCACAAACCTGCCTGTGAGCTGAGTCTCCAGGCTTCGTCTGCCAGTGTCCACTCTGGCCTCCCTCTCCGTCTCTGGTTGCTGTTTGCCTTCATCCACTGCCCATGAGGCCACTTGGAGATGCCCCCTCCCACTGATGCCCAGTGTGAAGATGCCAGGCCCGTAGTCTGGGGTCCGGTCTAAAAGCTCCCCATTTTCGGGTTCCAGGCAGTTCTCGGATGAGGAGAAGCATCTTCACCCCAGCCCTGGGCCACTCTCTGCCCCTGGACTCAGTGTCACGCAGCACCCTGCAACGTGAGGCCCTGTACCTGGTCTGCTGTACAGACCTGCTTGCCACCCTTGTGTACCTACATCCAGGCCCCAGTCATCCTGAAGCCAGAGCGAGACAATATCCTAAAAGCACTGTTGTCCCAAATGCTGGTTGGCCCACTGGTAAAGCGATGAAGGCAGTCCAGGGGGTCCTGACCCATAGTTTTGAACAGAATAGACTGGAAAATGTTGGAGTTTCTTACACATAATAAAGACGAGTATGGTTTCATGAAGCTTCTTTTGGTCAACACACAACACCATGCTTGTGTGTCGTACACACCTGGCGGGGGTGTCATCAAAAAGGTCTGAAAGCCACTGCTTTCATCATCTGAGACAACGCAGCACCCCGGCCCCTACCAGTGTGAAGAGGAGCCCCCCAGGCTGTGATGCAGGGCAGTCTGCTGAACCTCTGTCTTTCCGCGATGGGATATTTGCTTCGCTTTTGCAGAACTGGCTTTTCCAAACCAATGAGTGGAGCCCCAAACCGGGGATTCCAGGCCTTATGCCTAGAGAAACAAAAGCTACACCAGCAGTTTGGCCCTGCTGGGCATCACCCCTTCTAGCCATAAATGCTTTCGAGGTGCTGCCATTCACCCTCAGCCAAGAGTGCCCATCACAGACGTTCCAGTTCTTCCACGCTGTGGTTTCCACTTGTCCATTTTTCCCCAGGACGTTCTTGGGTTCAGGTCACCCAAACTCACAGAAGTTATGCCTTGGCACTAAACATGGTGGGAAAAGGAAGGGCTCTGGGAGGAAAGGAGCCAGGGAGGGGAGGCAGGGCTGGGGCTGACGATCTGCTGAGGAGTCTCGCTGGCTGCTCGGGGCCCTGGAGGCGTGGCACCGAGGGGTGGAGGGCAGGGAAAAGAGGAGGCCTACACTGGCCCCGCTCAGAAGAAGGGGCCACCCTTCCGCCCATGTGCCTGCGTCTCTAATCAGGCAGCCTGGGGACTCCACCCCTGCCACTTGCGACATTGTCACTCTGCCTCCCCTTCCTCCCTAGCTGTCTTCATGGACCAGGTACTGGGTCATACTCTCAGGATCCACCCTCCTGTACTACGGAGCCAAGTCCTTGCGGGGCACAGACAGAAAACATGTACGTTCCATGAAAGAACTCCCTGTGCTGGGCCTTCATGTAGTGTGAACTGCAAGGGGTGTGGGGGGAAGGTGGGGAAAGGTGGTGGGGATGGGAGGGAAGCTTGCCTGGCCCAGGTGGGCCTTCCTAGGGGAGTGGAAGGCACAGGCCTCCCAGCTATGCTGTTGTTCCCCTGCAGTATAAATCCACACCTGGTAAGAAGGTCTCCGTCGTGGGCTGGATGGTGCAGCTGCCCGACGACCCTGAGCACCCGGACATATTCCAGCTGAATAACCCCGACAAAGGTAGGTGGCAGGCCAGAGCTGGTGCCTGTAGCCTCTCTCTGCCTTGTTCCTTCTGCGGCTAAATGTGCGTTTTGAAATGCACAAAAGTAGGAACTTTTGAGGCTGCTGCTTTCCCTTCACGTTAGGTACTGATGTTCACAGGGTCCCCTTAGTCCCTAAAAGCTGCTTAGACCGTGGTGGGCGTGTCCAATGAGCAGTGCGCATGGCAAGTGGCTGCAGGAATCCTTTTCACCTGTGGCTGCTGGGGCCCATCTCACCTGGAGCTGTGGCTTTGGGGTCTTGGAATAAATAGCATCGTGCTGGATGAGGCAGTGACTTTGAAGCTGGAGGAGTCTGTTTTATCTTATGCATTTGACACATTATTCTGAGAAGGATCCATGGGCTTCACCAGAGCCCAAGACACCATGGCAGGGAAAATGGTTGAGAGAGATGGGGGCGGGAGGGGCACAGAAGCCTCCTGATCCACGCGCCCCGACCTTGGCTGCTCCTGACCTTCCCCAAGGCAGTCACCCAGGTTCCCGCTTATCTTCACACCATGGGCAGACCCTCCCATGTGACCTTCCTCTCAACCAGTGGCCTTTCCACCACCAGGCAATGTTTACAAGTTCCAGACTGGCTCCCGGTTCCATGCAATCCTGTGGCACAAGCATTTGGATGATGCATGTAAAAGCAACAGGCCTCAGGTAAAGTCACCAAACTCCTGCTTGTCACCTGAAATACCCTCTCCCACCCTCGGGCAAGGGTCCACAGAAAACACACCTTCCTCCTTCCCCCAGAGACTATCAGCGAGGCTCCCAGGGACTCTCTTTTGATCAGCTTTTCCCCATAAGACAGGGCACCCCCCATCTGGCTTACAACTAAGCCCAGCTTCAGACTAGAACTTTGAACCTGTCTCCCGTGTCTTTGCTACTAAAGGAAACACCACAGAAACATCCCATCAGAGACAGGTGACAGGTGGGGTACTGCCCCATGGCTCAGGCTACAGCATCTATTGAGGTCATCCCCCTGAAAGTTGATTTTTGGGCATCCTCCAACCTGACCAAAGGGTCTCCCTGCCCCCCACAGCCCTTAGGAATAAGGATAATAGCTAACTTGTTGAGAGCCAACCATGGCTGTTGGTGAGTGGGGCTCCCCACTCCTTGGCATATTTGAACCAATGGGACTGCTGGTTTGCCAGGCCCTGGCTTGAGGCTCGCTCCCACCCCGATGCCACCGCTCCCAGGACCAGGCTTGAGGCGAGATGCTTTACGTGTAGGAATTGGCCGAATCCTCCCAGCATCCCTGTGGGGTAGGTTCCCGAATTGTCCCCGTTTTATGCTGAGGTCACTGAGGCTCACAAAGTGGTAGACCCTGGTTTAGGGCCCCCTGGTGAGTGAGGTCTCACCCCCTCCTGCCTGACAGCACAGTCTAGACCGGCCACCCCTGAGCTCTTCCACCACAGGCATCCCCAGGGCCCCTGACTTGCTCAGCCTCCTGCCATCGAGCTAGAGGCCTGGAAGCAGAGACTCCGCTGTCCAGGCTTGTGAGAGAGGTGGCCGCCCAACCCTCACACCAGCCCAGGCAGTGTGTGGGCCTCTGGGACCAGAACCAACGCTCCCGGCCCTGAACTTCCCTGACCTGTTCCCCAGGATGAGCTGGAAGAGGGTGGGGGTGGAGGAGCTTGGTCCCTCTCCTCTGTCTAGAGAGCCAGCATCGGAGCTGGACTAGAGGGAGGCAGCTTTGAGGAGGAGGATGGTGGTGCGGAGGCCACACCAGACGTGTGGGGCCAGGAGGGCCAGGGCTTCCGTGGTGCTGGTCGCAGCTCAGTCACAGACTTCTCAGCCCCCAGGGTGGTTCTCACGAAGCAGAGGGAGGTCTCTAGTGGCATGTCCCGTGATTCTGTGTTCAGTGTGGGCTCATTCAGGATTTTCATCTGTAACATAGATGTGGACATGTATGACAAGCTGATCAAATTAGACATGATAAGAAGCTCGACGGCAGAATTAGCAGAAAGTCCTCGACAAACTAAAACAGGAGGGCAAGACTGACACAGGGATAAACTTGAGCCCCCACAGGGAAACTCAAGATAAATTGCGTTTGACACGACTGAGCGACTTCACTTTCACTTTTCACTTTCATGCATTGGAGAAGGAAATGGCAACCCACTCCAGTGTTCTTGCCTGGAGATTCCCAGGGACGGGGGAGCCTGGTGGGCTGCCGTCTAAGGGGTCGCTCGGAGTCGGACATGACTAAAGCGCCGTAGCAGCAGCAGCACTCACTTGCTAGGAATTTGACCCTGGGCACATGCTCACACATACACACACAGGCTTGTGGTCAGAGTGTTCACTGCAGCATTGTCCTTAATAGAAAGAGAGAAAGAAAAGCCACTGGAAACCTTGCTGACCCTCAGTATGTCCCTACTGTGCAGCCCCTGATGTGTGTGTGATTACCTAAAAGCTGCTGCAAGTCACAAGTGAGAAAGCTTAAGTGTAAAAATGCATGTCAGGATGATCTCATTTGTATTAAAACACACATGCATATTTATCCTATGCATGGTGGTGCACGTAACGTTAGTGAAAGAGCATACAGGAGACTACACTTTTGAGGTTTCTAGAGCATGTTTCTCACATTAAGCAAATGTAACTGCCCGTCCCCGTGATGAGGAGACCAGGGTCCTGGGTTGACAGTCACCTCAAGGTGATAAACAAAGTGCCACCTCAGATCCCCTTAGGAGAGGAAGAGCCTCCTGCCTCCCTCTGCTCTGGTCACACAGTGCCTGCAGGGCCCCTCCTTGGCTCTGAGGGCACGGCGCCTGGAGCTCACCTGTACCCAGGTGGCCCCAAGGAGTGACAAGAACTGAAGCCCTGAAGTGGGCCCCACAGTCGGTGGGGCGGAGAGAGAGGCAGGCCCTTCCTCGGTGTCTGCCCCACGAAGACAGTCGTGGCTCTGAGGAGATGGGCAGTCAGGAGCGGGATGGTTGCCCTGAACAAGAGCCTGTGTCCTGATCTGGGGGCTGGGGGGCAGCCTGAGGGAGGCAGCAGCCCCGCAGCGGGTAGCTGGGACCTGGGTCAAACCCACTTAGCAGGGGAGGTGTTTTGTGTGCAGGACAAATGGATTGCCTACCACGTCTGGCAAGTGCTGTCTTCCCGCAGCAAGGTTTTGCAACATTGAAGTATTTTTGTCCAGTTTTTAGACCTAAGGGAGAAGGTCTTCTATTTTTTAATACTTTTTATCTCTAGTTTACTTTCAACCAAATATTCCTGCTGTCTGCTGTATGTAATAAAAATGGCAACATCTAAATATTCCACAGCAGGGGATTACTGAAACAAGCCACAATACCTGCCTGCGATGGCATGCGAAGGGGCTGCAGAGAAGGGTGATACAGAAATGCATCTTCTCCCGTTGAAACTCTCAGTGCCTGAATGACTTTTTTGTGGAATTGCATTTCTTAAAATCGTCTGTGGTAATAGGGAATATGTGCGTTCGTGCGTGTGTGTGCTAAGTCACTTCAGTCGTGTCCAACTCTTTGTAACCCTATGGACTGTAGCCGGCCAGGCTCCTCTGTCCACGGGATTCTCCAGGCAAGAATACTGGATTGGGTTACCATGCCCTCCTCCAGGCGATCTTCCTGACCCAGGGATCAAACCCTCATCCACGTCTCCTGCATTGCAGGTGGATTCTTTATCGCTGAGCCACTGGGGAAGCCCAGTAGCGAGTACGCTTAAACTTACTGATGGCATGTATATAAGGTGTAAACCACAGCGATAAAGCAAATAACCATGTGCCCCGACCCAGCCTAATGGCAAGACTTCCCAGGCCTCAGAACACCTCCCTACCAGGGGGGTCTTCCAAGTTCTCTCTCTCCCACCCACTTGCACCCCATAACCGCATTCCTGATTTGTTTGTTTACTGTTGCTGTAAAGCATTGGCACTCGTATTTGATTGCTTTATGCGTTATCTGGGGCGCACTTTTAATTTTTTTTAATGTTCACTATTCATTCATTGATTCATGTGTTTATTTGGCTGTGTCAGGTCTTAGTTGCAGCACGCGGGATCTTTCGTTGCCGCGCACAGACTCTAGTTGTGTTGCGTGGCTCAGTAGTTGCAGCACACAGGCTTAGCTGCCCCGAAGCCTGTGAGATCTTAGTTCCCCGGCCAGGGATTGAACCCATGTCCCCTGCATTGCAAGGCGGATTCTTCACAGAGCTCTTACTGCATAGCTTCTTCTGTGACTTGCTTTTCTCCTACAGTATGATCCTAGGAT
This sequence comes from Bos javanicus, assembly GCF_032452875.1. NCBI lineage: Eukaryota > Metazoa > Chordata > Mammalia > Artiodactyla > Bovidae > Bos > Bos javanicus. The sequence goes on from NC_083878.1 coordinate 97,711,118, forward strand.
TCCTCCGTGTCAGTGTGTAGCTGTGATTCGTTTGTTTGTAATTTCTTATCACTTCTCCTGTCCGTGATCCCAAGAAGGATTTCCTGCTTCTTGCTATTTTGAACAGTGTTGCCACGACCATTCTTTTAACTGTCTCCTGGTGCAAGGAGATGCATTTTTTCCAATTCATCATTTTGACCAAATTGACACCAAGATGGATTTGTTTCTGATGAAATTGCTTCTCATCAAATTTCCTGGAACCCCATGGCCATGCTGGGGAGGAGGCCTGGGGCTGGAGGCATGTCAGCAGCTTTGAAGGGAAGGAGAAGCACCGTGATCTAGGGGCTGAGGGTCCCCCAGTAAAGGGAGCTGGGATCTGGTCCTGGGGACACAGCATGGGAAGGTCTTGTGGTTCCTGACATCCCCAAACTTCCTCCTTCTGCTTGTGCTTCTACTTGCCAACTCCTACTATCCGCTAACCACCCCTCTTCTCTCCAGAGGCATGGGCTTACCCTACAGGCTCAGTCACCTCCTCCTGCAAATGCACTTGTGCTTTGACCCAAGGATAGTGGTTGAGAGCGTGGGTGGTGATGTCACAGCCCTGTCACTCACCCGCTGTGTCCTTCACCTCCTTAAGCCTCAGTTTCCTCATCTTTATAATGGGAATAATTCCAGTACTTGCCTCCTGGGGTTGTTGTGAGGACACAGGACACAATACTGATGGGGTTCTCAGAGCCCTTCCTGGCACATGGTGGCCCCTTAACATATGGCGGCTGTTACTATTGCTGTGTCCTCTCCCCATCCCCACCCACTCATTCACAGACTGACTGGGAGAGGCCTGAACCCTTCCCTTAGGGACCCCTCCACCACCCCCAAGCCCCAGCCCCTTCCAAAAGGTCGGAACTTTGACAAGAGACTGAGCTTTCTCTTCTAGGTACCTGCAAACCTTATGTCATTTGAATAAGTCTCTGCAGGACTTGGCGTGACTTCGGAGGCCTCTGGGAGCCCAGCCTGGGACTGGTGGCCAAGCGCACATCGGGGCACAGGCCGCTGGCGGGGTGCTGGGAGAGTCAGACCTGGACTTGAGGGGACACGGCCTCACAGTCCGGAGGGCTCTGCCGGTGTGGGGTCCACCTGCCGATCCCCAGCCATCCTCATGCCCCTCATTCTGCAGCACCACCTCGCAGGGCCTTGATCGGTCCGCAGACTGTACACCCTGCCTGCCCGCCTGCCCAGCCTGGGCCCGTGTCTGTCCACCAGCTGCTGCTGCGACCAGAGAGCACCCGGCCCACGTTGGGTCCCCAGGGCTTTCTCCTGCACAAAGAGTGGACGGCGACCCCCGTGTGAGGGCCAGAGGGACAAGACAGGCTGGGGACTGGCTCTTTTCACCCCAGCGCGTGGGGTCGCTTGCCCACAGGGCTGCCTCAGATTTTGTATACCCGAAGCGTCCTCTGCGTGTGCGTGCCGTGTCTGTGTGCGTGCAAGCGAGCGAGCGTGGACTATCCGAGAAACATGCATTTTGGCACAAGACTCATGACATCACACACTTCATTCTCTCTGAGGCCCTGCTTTCACCTTAAGCGATAGACTCATCCACCGAGGAAGGTCAGAGTGAGAGCCCAGTTTCCTCCTGTGTTAAGGGTCCCTCGCATTCTTTTACTGTAAACAAACAATGCCTTAAATTGTGTCTTGTTTTCTGTTCCTATGGGTGCTATTCATCCGGAAGGCCTGCTCCCTGGGCCCGCAGGCCCTCCCAGGCCTTGTTGCGGTCGGCTCTTCTGAGATAGGACCCGGCTTCGGAACCATGGACTGGGCCAGCCGCTGGCCTGCTTGCTTCCTCCCAGCCCCCTCCCGCAGGGTCTGAAGGCGCCCCCCCACCCCCACTTGCTCCTCCCCCCTCCCCCACCCTGCCCTGTGCCAGCATGGGAGCCGCTTTCTGCCAGCTTCTCGAAGCCAGCTGTGCGCGGTGACCTGACCCGCTGCACGGAAGCTACTCTGCACCAACCTCTCCCCACAGGGCCAGGCTTTCGCTCCCCACCTCCTCATCTCTCTGCCTCCACTGCCAGGGCGGGGCCTCTGGGATTCCTGATTACACTGGGGAGCCTGAGTGACACTGAGGCCTTAAGCTCCCCGATTCTTGCCCCCAGACACAGTCACCAGCAAATTCTCCATCATCCAAGTCCAAGGGCACAACAGTTGATGACCATGGTGACGAGAGAACAAAGCCCCGGGGAGCAGACAGTCAGAGCTCTGGTTTTGGCTGAGAGCTCTTCAGGTGAACAACATCCTTCACCTGTCACTCCTTGTCATGTTTTTAAGTGACTTACTTTGCACAAATACATTTTTATTTAAAGTCATGAACAAAGATTAGCTTTATTTATGGTAGCTTTATCACTGTAGCTTCTCCTCTCAGCCCTTTTCTGCCCTCTCCCCTCCCCTCTTCCTCCTCCTCTTTCCCTCTCTCTTTTTTCTAATCTGGGTGTCCTGATTCTGAGAAGGAAACCTGAATGATTTTTTGAAAGAGACTGGATTTTTGGGTCCTTGTCACTCTCGTGGTTTCAGAGCTCACACTGATCAGACAGCAAACTACTCTTAAAAGAGTTTCTGGGCAAGATGCTTCAAAACAACACCTTAACCACTAAATGTAATAGGTTGATTTAAAAACTGCCAAAGAACCCACCCCTGTATTTTGATCAAAAGGTGACCACTTTACCGAAAATTCAGATGAATTAGTGAGGAAAGTGATTGTCATCGGGGTCTTATTTTGTGATGGCACCTTACTGTGCTCAGTAACTAACTTCCTTTGGAACAAGGTCTAGAATACTTTGGTGGTGGGAGAAACACCCAATGGGGAAGTTGAGGCCATCAAACCTTGTCCATCAGTGTTTCGCACACCCTCCCACAGCTGGGGTCAGATGCATGCACCTAATTCATACCAACAACTACTCAAACTAGCATCTGGAGTCTGAATGAACACACCAGACACCCCAACACCTCTCACCAGAACCATGCAGTGTTAATGCTTTAACCGATTGTCTCTGATTCTACCTGCTAATTTTTTTTTAAAGTCTAAAGTTTGAACTACTTTCCTTGAGTTTCTGTACTCCTCAAACTGTCCTGGTTTTTCCATCATGAGATGTCATAGAAGCCAATCCAAAAACCTTTAAATTTCAGGCTCCACTAAATCAGATCATTCCCTGCCCTTTCCAGATTTTCTTTATCTTTCACAAATGTTTTCTTCTGAGCTCAATTTTGAAATAGCACAATTGCAGTTCTTATCAAAGTGTTTAGTCTTCTCACTAGTTGAAATTGATCCCATGTCCCCTCCTGGAAACATTCTTGGCTTGGACTCTCCATAGAACTGGTAAGAACCTTGAACTTACCAGAAGAGTCCTGCGGATGAAGCTATAAGGCTCCTGGCTCTCCCAGCAGGGGCTCAGGGCCACGCTTGCTGTCTTCCTAACATTGGTTTGTCCTTCACGCCACCAGTCTTAGCAAGCCAGGCCAGAGGGAGGGCTAGGCACAAACCCCAAAGGGGAAAGTCCCCAGGTGGGTTCTCACCCTGGAAGGAAGCATTCCTGGGTCTTGCTCTCTGACTCACCATTGTGCACAAGTGTCTGTGAAAACACTGAAGGTGGTGTCTCTTGCATGCGTATGTTGCATCTTTTTTTTTTTAAGCAAAGAAATCATGGCACCCCTGAATGAAAGTTCTAGAGTGCTGTCTACGAACCATGGAGTAGATGGCTAGTATCATCATGTTGCCATGCAAATGGCTCACTCACCTCTCCCCAGGAGTAATTTTTACTCCTCTCCGTCAAACGCATTCTGTAACTCAAGGTCAACCAAGTGCATTCTGACAACTGAAAGTTTGTGGAGGACAGATTTGGTGGAAAGCTGTAGAAATTTTGATCTGAGTGTGCCCAGTGGGACAGTGCAGCCTGCCTCCCTTCCCTGGAGAAGCCAGTTCGTCACCCAGTCCCCTGTGGACCCTGAACAGAAGGCATTGAAGGGGTTCTGCTTATGAAAGAGCCCACTCTCTCTTGCCAACTGAATTTATAAAGTTTTTGTTTTCCCTTACCAGTGTGGCCAGTATTTCTTTCATTGTCTTCCTCCCACCTTCCAAGCCCAAGAAGTGCGTCTTTTAGGATGCCATTTGACAGGTGGAAGATGGTTCACGAAGCAGGAAGCCCTTACAAGCAAGCTCTGCTTTCATTCCACAGGTGGAGAGTCTAGAGTTCTGGACCCACATTACTGATGCTGAGAATCAGGTGAACAGTGCTGAAAACACAGCCTGACTTACCTATTGTGACTTGGTAAATCACTTTAATCAGTCCCACATCATTCTGACATGTTGGGTAATTTCACGTTTTAAAGAGAAAAAAAAAAAAAAAACTACAAGAGTCCTTTTAAATAACAGACCCTCTGTGTAAAGCCACCCATTTGTCCATCAATTATCATCTCTAGTGAGTGCTTCCTGTGTGCCAGACTCTTCCCTAGGATCGAAGTGCCCGAGAACAAGATAAACCTAAGCCCTGCCCTCATGGAGCTGACCTCTCAACGAACAAATAGTCCTCACCACTCCATTTCCTCTCTCCCAGTAAGATCCTGGCTCCCCACCCCCCACAACCCCCACCCAGCACTGGGTAGAAACCCTGTGTGGATTCCTCCAGAAAGGCTTCGAAAGGCTCAACAGATTGAATAGTCTTCAATTTGCGAGTCCAGTTACTGTCCGAGTGGCCGGTTGGCACAGGACAGCCAGGCACAGAGCTATGGCTGGACACAGTCAGGATTCCGAGGTGGAACGAGAGAGTCACATCAGAACGCTTACAGTATTTACTTCAGAAGTTCTTTGGTTTTAATTTCAATGTTAAATACAAGTACAGCTTGAGCGAGAGCTGCTTTCCCTTGGGTGTCGAGAACTTGTCCCACGGACCACCTCACCACTGGTGCTGCACAAATGTGTGTGCGCCACGGGCAGCCCCCAGCCCCCTGCTCGCAGCAGCAACGATGGAGCATCTGTGAGTTCTGTAATCACTCATCTCTTTATCCGTTTCTGAATGACTGTGACCATTCAGTAACAATAGTGATTAATTTAGTGTGGTAAAATCTTCAATAAATTTTGTGCCAAAATGCATGGTTTTTCACTTAGCATTCAAAATGTTGCATAGAGAGTAGTTTTCAATTTCTTACATATTCCTCCAAGTAAGTTGAAAATCAATTTTTACATTTCAATTCATTTCTTGTTCAATCTGTTGCACTCTCCCGAGCTGTCTTTTTTTTCCAGCAGACCCCCCTTGCATGCAGTTGTGTAAGGACTTTCCCTAATTCTTGTGAATTGTCTCACCCGCAGTAACCACTGAACATCAGCCCTCTGTGGGATTCTTTAGATTTTTGGTGAAGTATTTTGTTACCTCAGTCTTGTATCAAGTCGCTGTGTTTTTCAGCTTGTTACGCGGATAATAATTGTTTCACTAATTAAGTACTTTAGTGTATAAACATTTTTGTTTACTTTGAAATTAAATGTGTTTTCCAATGAATATTGCTCAGTTTTTTAAAGTCATGTGCATTCCTTTAGCCAACAGTTGCTGTGCCAGACAGACGTGAAGAAGGTATGGGCACTCAGATAAGAGATTACTAGAACATGAATGACATACAGGAGCAGTGCCCTCAGGGAGGGGCAGAGTTAGTGCTGTTGCCACTCGGGGGCAGGACACACAGAATTGCGGCAAGCCTTAGAGAGAGGGCAGTGCCATTTGCAGATTCATTTCAGAGATAGCTGAACACGTGGTGGGCAGGAAAGGTGGGAAGATGCAAGAGGAGAAGGAAAAGGACAAGGTTGGGGAGGCAGGCAACCCAGTATCGCTGAGTCAAGGATTTGGGGGTGTTATGGGCTCCAAGACTGAAAAAGTATGTTGGAGGAAGTTCATGATGCTGCACGAAACCCAGAAACCCACTCTCACTTTGCTTAAAAGGAAAGTGGGGTAAGGGAGACTGTCTTACAAGGATTGTCTCATAGGAAACCTGAGGGGAGGACCAAGTTGGAGTCTCAAGGGGCAGGAAAGAGAAATGGGAAGTCCCTACATTTTGTCCTCTCCCCTGCATTCTCCAGACTGACTTCTCTGCTGGAATATGCGGCAGTGAAGGAGTCCAGACCTGGGAAAGCACCATGAAGTTGTTGAGAGAGTGTGCACCAGGGGGTAACGTGATCCAAGCTGATTGTGGGGACCCCTGGCCCCACCTGCCGCAGTTTCCCAGCTAGCGTCTTCCAAGTTCACGCTTCCCACACACACACTCCTCAGCGTCTGCTCCACCAGTTCTTGGCCAGCATGACCACACCTTCCTCACTATGACATGCCCCCCTGACTGAGGGTCCCTAGTTCACCTCCTCCTCACTACTTATGTGGTACGATGACCGCCAGCTTTACCCGGATAGGGTCGCTGCCCTCAGATGAAGGACATTGTTCGAGGGCTCTGAGATGGATGCATCTGACAGTGCAGGAAACTAAGTCAAGACTTGAGCCCACAACTGGTAGCCTGCAAAACTCCAGCCCCTCGGCCTCACTGCGACAGGCAGGCAGGCAGGCGTCACAAATGCCACCTGCAGACAAGCAGTACTCTTTTTTTGATGGATGGCGAGATCCGCGAGCTAACGCAGACGGTAAAGTAGAATCCCTATTGAGCTTCGATTTGGTACCCAGAAATGTAACCAGCCAGCCAGGACCTGGGTACCCGCGGAGGTGAGGAGGAGTAGGCGGGGGTGTGGGCGGGGCCTTAGGGCTGGGTTGAGGCGGGCCCAGAGCTTGATTTGGGAGACCTCAGTCCCGGGCTGGGGAGGTGGGGTTGGAGGTGGAGGGTGCTGGAAGAGAAAAGGCAAGGCCTTGCCTATGGGTGGGACACGGGGAAAGGCGGCCCTCGGGGGGACGGCGCTATATTAGAAAGAGCTGAGAGGTTCTTGGACGTGGAGGGAAGACTCTAAGGAGCAGATTTTTGGGGGTGAGGGCAGAGGCCTCGACCAAGAGCTCAGTAGTGGGAAGGTAGGTGTGTGGGGCCTGGGTCTGTGCTGAGGGCCACCGAGCGGGAGCAGCGAGGCCACGGACCGTACGGAGTTGGGGACGGCATGGCAATGTTGGGCTCGTGGGCCTAGACGAGGTGCTGACAGCCTGCCTCGCGAACCCCGCGGGATTCTGTGCGGGAGGGGCGTGACTGGAGCGCGGGGCGGAGCTGGGGTGGGCCTGGACCCTGCAGACAGTCGCTGAGTGGGCGGGGGCTGCAGCTCGGGGCGGGGTTGGGCGGGGTCTGAAGCGGCTGAGGGGCAGAGAATGGGCGGGACTCAGTCTCGGGGCGGGGCAGGGGCGGGGCCTAGACCCACCCCCACCCCCACCCCAATCGAGGGGCGCGGACTGGACTGAAGTTTGGGGCGGGGCCTAGGCCGGGCTGAGGCACGCGGGGCGGGGCGTGGGCTGCGGCGCGGTAGCCGAGCGGCCCGCCGAGCCCCGCCGAGGCCCGAGCCCACCCGAGTGCGCCCGAGCCCGCGGCCCCCGCCCGGGGCGATGGAGCCGGAGCCCGGCGGGGCGGCCGCTGCGCTCCTGCGGCAGAAGAGGGCGGCGCTGCGGCGCAGGGGGTGCAGCTTCGAGAGCCCCAGGTACAGCGGTCCGGGAGGGGTGAGGCCGGGAGGGGCGGAAGTGGGGAGCCAGCCACGTGGGGGGTGGCGGTCTGAGGGGACCGAGGGCCGCGAAGCCGCGGCTCGAGGAGGGGTCTCGGCGGGGGCTGGGTGAGTCTGAGGGGAATCCGGCAAGGAGCCTGAGCCCAGCGGCCGGGAATCGAGGGGGGCTGGGCCTCCCGAGCGGCAGGTGCGGGAGGGAGTCGCCTCAGAGAAGCGCCTGACGAGAATCCCATCCCGACGAGACGCCCCCAAAAGCGTCGGTCCCTTGGCAGGCCCCGAGCAAAGCCGTTGGCTGTATGCAGATTTCGGGCTGTCCGCCTCTTGTAAATGCTCAAGGACAAGGTCGGGAAATAGCCCCCCTAACGTCTAAGGGAGGAGGGTCTCCCTCCACCGGGGGAGTTCCTCTGCGCCGCCCCAGGACCCGGGCCAGCTCCAGCCTCCCCGCCTGGCCCCTCAGGTAAGCACACCTGCTGCCTCTGGGCCCCGCCCATCCTGGCCGTTGGCCCCGAAGTGCCCGACCCCTCTGACCCGCCGACGCCTTTCCTCTGCCAGGGCTGCCTTGCCCCTCTCGCCCGCGCCCCTGGGGAACTCGCCTGAGATGTTCGGGTCCTTCTCCCTGGAACCTTGCCCCGCTGACACGCGCTCCCCCGCCGGCCTCGGTGGCGCTCCGTCTGCCCGGCTAGATTCCTTCCCTCGGAGGGCATCTTCTTAACTTAGAGTGCCTTCTCTCCCGCTCTGACGTCGCTGAAGTGGGCCCTCCCGTTTTTTCAGTTTCTGGCCTCTTCTAGAATACTCTAGCAGCCCCCCAACTACACTTTTCTGTCTTTATTCTTCCACCTCTCTTTATTTTAAACAAAAAAAATTTCCCCCGTGGCTGCACCTGGCATTAGTTGCGACAAGCAGAATCTTCTGTCTTTAGTTGTAGCATGTTGGAATCTAGTCCCCGAACCAGGGATCGAACCCCCAGCGCTCTTGGATTGGCACCACCAGCGAAGTCCCTCTTCCACCTCTTCAATCCACATCCTCGCTGTCCGCTGGAAGAGCCTTACCACACTGTCCACTGCCCTTCCCATGCCTTACCCCTGCTCCCCACTCCTGAGAGTTCTCCATCCCCCAGGGCCTCCATCTGGGCTGGGGCAGAGAAAAGGGAGAAAGAAAGGAAGTGGGACTCTGGCCCTCCTGTAGAAGAAAAGCTAGGATAAAGAAACCAACAGGACCCTGAATATGAGATGCCAGGCTCTTGGGCACCTCACCTCACCCTTGGTGCTCCCACAATACTGGATAAGAGTGTCAATCTCCTGAGAACAGGGACTGTAGCTGTTCACTGCTCTGTCATCAGAGCCTGGCTCAAACCTAGCCCATCACAGACGTTTACTATCTGTTGAGTAAATAAATGCCTGACCAGCTGGTGATTCTTCCCCTATGCTGTGCTGTCTCTCATCTGTGCCTTGACTCATACCATGCTCTTAGAATAAATAGTCTTTTCTTTAGTCTTTGGGTAATGCCTTTCCCTCCTCCTCTGGGAAGTCTTCCCTGAACCCCAGGCTGAGCTCTGTGCTGTCTCAGCAGTCTACACATTGATCTACTATTCCACACATCACTGAGGATAATTACTGGGATATTACCTTTCCCTGAGCACGAGGCAGGTATGGTTTTTGCCCTTCTGATGCTTACACTCTTGCTGGAGCACGAAGGATGGGAAGTGTACCAAGAAATGAGGCTGAAGAGATGAGTCAAAAGCTGGATCCAGGCCTGCGGTAGAATGTTTAGAGCAGCTCTGTCCAATAGAACTTTCTGTGATGATGGAGGCATTCTATAATCTGTGCTGATTCTGTGGCCACTGGCCACCTGTGGCTATTGAGCACTTGAAATATGGCTAATCCAACTAAGGAAATGAATTTGAAATTTTATTTCACTTTAAATCTCCTTTGCCCATGGGATATCCCAGGCAAGAATACTGGAGTGGGTTGCCATTTCCTTCTCCAGGGGATCTTCCCGACCCAGGGATTGAACCTGGGTCTCCCGCATTGCAGGCAGATTCTTTACCATCTGAACCACCAGGGAGTCCATTTAAATAGCCACCTATGACTAATGTTTCCAATATTGGACAACACTGGTTTAGAAAGTTTCTCTCTTCCTTTGGAATCTCACTTTTACTCCTCCTTTGTCTTCATGACCTTATACCTGAAATGACTTCACAGCCTCCAGAGGTTTTTCCCTTTATTTAACACTCCATGATATTATCATATAAACCTTAGAAATAACAATTACCATTTTTCTGATTATAAAAATAATTTATTGGAGGACAATGTATTTAAGCCACGCTTTATTATTGTACATGCAGTTTATTATCAGTTTTTCACTTGTACTAAAGATGCATGGAATGCACATGCATTTGTCTGTATGTGAGTCTGTAAGAGGTTATCATCTTCAGAGAAATTCATAGCAGTGATGGAGATTATTGGACCCAAGAAAATGAACATTTTAAAGGCTTTGAAGCATAAGGCCAAAATGCTGGAAAGTTGTGGCAGTTTACAGTTCTCCCAAGAGCATATAAACATTCCTGTTTTTTTTCATCTTCAAATGCTAGGCATTATTTATAAGGCATTACTATTTATAAATATTTGCCGAAGTGGTACCTTATTTTAACTTGAATTCCCACATTTAGTAGTGAGATGAAACTTTTTTCTCACATTAACTCATAATCTGTATTTCTTTTTCAAATGAAATACATATCATGCACATTGTCCATTTTTCCTTGGGAATATTTATCCTTTCCTTATTGAAATACTTTATATTTATTAAGGGAATTAATTTTTTGGTCACATATGTAGCAAGTATTTTTATAGTTCATTATTTGCCTTCTAACTTTCTTTACAATGCTTTTAGACAATTATTTTTTTAAGTTTAGTCAAATCTATTAATTTATTCATCTTGTTTATTGTTAGTTACCAAAGGCTTCCCTGCCTTAAAACAGTTAAAGGTTTATCTACAATTTCTCCAGTTGTTTTTGTTCCTTTAAGAAAAAATTACCTCTTTAACGAGAAAAACAAATATACTATATTAACACATATATATGGAATCTAGAAAAATGGTATTGATAAAACCTATTTGCAGGGAAGGAATGGGGAAATGGCAACCCACTCCAGTATTCTTGCCTGGAGATTCCCCATGGACAGAGGAGCCTGGCAGGCGACAGTCCACGGGGTCGCAAGAGTTGGACACGACTTAGTGATTAAACCACCACCAATGGGGATGCAGGTGTAGAGAATGGACTTTTGAACACAGTGGGGGAGGGTGAGAGGAGGACAAGTGGAGAAAGTAGCATCAACATAAACACACTCTCAGGTGTAAGATGGCTAGCTGGTGAGAGGCTGCTGTGTAGCACAGGGAGCCCAGCCCGGTGCTCTGCAATGACCTGGAGGCATGGGATGGGGCAGGGAGGCTGGGGAGGAAGGGGTATGCTGTATAATTATGGCTGATTGGCGTGGTTGTACGGCAGAAACCAACACAACACTAAAAATTTTAAAAACAAACAAAAAATTACCTCTTTCATGCAGTAATCCAAATCATCTCACTTTTAAGTGAGACTATGAAGAGCAGTCTTGTACTGGACTGACATCATGGACTTTTAGGGCCAACAGAAGAATCACCTGTGAAGCATCTTAACCAAACAGGTGTGTGGGTCCCTCCCCCCGGCCTGTTGTTCCCAAAAGTCCAGGATGGTGATGGGGTGTGGGATGCAGATGACTGTGATGGAAAGCCAGGGGAGAGAGCCTCCGTCTCACTTCTGGGTGTGTTGCAGGTTTAGCCTTCCCTACTCCAAAGTCCTCTACTGCTTCTCATTTCCTGTTGTGTCAAGTTTAAATGACGGTGCCTCGTGTTTAGGGCCTTTCAGAATCTGGTTTGACCGTATTTATTCATTCATCTTGGTGATATCATGGCAAAGAAGGCATTACTTTCAAGATGTCAGCTATCTTTGCTGACTCTGCCATATCAGCGCCAATAACTGTGGGCAGACACAGCTCATAATGGATTTAAAGGAGCAAGGAGGGGCCCAGGCGTGAGGGCTCCTAGCAGGTGGCAGTGAGAAGGACTAGCTGGGAAACCCAGTGCTGCGAAGCCGCTTGCCCTAGATGTGTTTGTCCTCATTGGTAGGAAGGCTTATCAGGCAGTGTTCGAGAACAAGGACTTGGGAGCCACACAGACCCAAGTTCAGGTTTCTAACATCTCACCTGTATTGTGTGTGACCTTGGACAAGTTGCTTAACCCCTCTGAGCCTCGGTTAACTCATTTGTAAAATGACAGTTAACACCGCTCTCACAATATTGATGTGAGCTGTAAGTGAACTGATTTATGCAAAGTGCTAAAAACAGTGTCTGGCACAAAGCGTGACTAAATCATAACTGTTACGGACAAAAATGATTAATGTCTACGTGAAAGTTCTCAACCTTTTCCTTCCCATGCCTCATTAAAATTCTAGCTTTGCCTGTTCAGTTTTTCCTCCTCCCCTGCCCTGAGAGCAGGGTCCTGCCCAGCATCTTTGCAGTTTTTGAAGCAGTAAATTTAGGAAGAGAGGGACTGAGGCAAAGGACAGTGGGTCCACAGGGCACTGGTTAGGACTGCTCGAATAAAAGCCTTTAGGAAGCGTTGACCAGTCAGATACAGAAACACCTACTTTGTCTGAGGGCAGCTAATAGGTTTCCCTATCGTTTTTGTTGCTCTAAGTTATATTTTAAGAAATACATCTGTTATCTTTTGTGACTTAGTGATGAACCTGAGTTATTTTAAAGTACTCTTCTACTGCTGAGCTGTGTCATTTTGGCGGCAACACTGCATGGAGCCAAACCACACATGAACCGAAGCGTTAACAGGGTCGTGCAGTAGGACTGGATTTGCAGCGTCAGTCCTCAAGATCAGAGAATCTCAACACTGAACGGAACTTCAGACATGTCTTAGGTCACCCTCTCAAACAGTGGTTCTCAAAAATGTGGTCCCTGGACCAGCAGCATCAGCATTATCTGGGAATTTGTTAGAAATGCAAGTCCCCAAGCCCAGCCCCGAATTTACTCAATCAGAATCTCTGGGGATGGAGGCTTAGGAAACTGAGAATCAGTGCTCTCAAGTCTAATAATGTTCTCAAACCTGACATATATGAGAATCACCAGGAAGGATTCCTTTCTTTTTTAAAAGAAAAATCATTTATGTATTGGCTTTGCTGGCTCTTTGTTGCTGTGCACTGACTTTCTCTAGTTGTGGAGTGTGAGGGCTACTCTCTAGTTGAGGTGCACAAGCATGTCATTCCAGGCCTTCTCTTGTGGAGCACATGCTCTAGATCATGGGCTCAGTAGCTGTGATGCACGGGCTTAGCTGCTCTGTAGCGTGTGGAATCTTCAGCTTGAACCAGTGTCACCTGCATTGCTAGGTGGATACTTAACCCCTGGACGATCAGGGAAACCCAAGTTCAGTTCAGTTCAGTCACTCAGTCATGCCCGACTCTTTGCAACCCAATGGACTGCAGCACACCAGGACTCCCTGTCCATCACCAACTCGCGGAGTTTACCCAAACTCATGTCCATCGATTCAGTGATGCCATCCAACCATCTCATCCTCTGTCGTCCCCTTCTCCTCCCACCTTCAATCTTTCCCACCATCAGGGTCTTTTCCAATGAGTCAGTTCTTTGCATCAGGTGGCCAAAGTATTGAAGTTTCAGTTTCAACATCAATCCTTCAATGAACACTCAGGACTGATGTCCTTTAGGATGGACTGGTTGGATCTCCTTACAGTCCAAGGGACTCTCAAGAGTCTTTTTCAACACCACAGTTCAAAATCATCGATTCTTCTGCACTCAGCTTTCTTTATAGTCCAACTCTCACATCCATACTTGACTACTGGAAAAACCATAGCCTTGACTAGACGGACCTTTGTTGGCAAAGTAATGTCTCTGTTTTTTAATATGCTATCTAGTTTGGTCTTTCCTTCCAAGGAATAAGCGTCTTTTAATTTCATGGCTGCAGTCACCATCTGCAGTGATTTTGGAGTCCAAAAAATGAAGTCTGTCACTGTTTCCACTGTTTCCCCATCTATTTGCTATGAAGTGATGGGTCCGGATGCCATGATCTTAGTTTTCTGAATGTTGAGCTTTAAGCCAACTTTTTCACTCTCCTCTCTCACTTTTATCAAGAAGTTCTTTAGTTCTTCTTTACTTTCTGCCATAAGGGTGGTGTCATCTGCACATCTGAGGTTATTGATAATTCTCCCAGCAATCTTGATTCCAGCTTGTGCTTCATCCAGCCCAGCATTTCTCATGGTGTACTCTGCATGTAAGTTAAATAAGCAGAGTGACAATATACAGCCTTGACGTACTCCTTTTCCTATTTGGAACCAGTCTGTTGTTCCATGTCCAGTTCTAACTGTTGCTTCCTGACCTGCATACAGATTTCTCAGGAGGCAGATCAGGTGGTCTGGTATTCCATCTCTTTCAGAATTTTCCACAGTTTATTGTGATCCACCCAGTCAAAGGCTTTGGCATAGTCAGTGAAGCAGAAATACATGTTTTTCTGGAACTCTCTTGCTTTTTTGATCCAGCAGACACTGGCAATTTGATCTCTGGTTCCTCTGCCTTTTCTAAAACCAGCTTGAACATCAGGAAGTTCACGGTTCACGTATTGCTGAAGCCTGGCTTGGAGAATTTTGAGCATTACTTTACTAGCATGTGAGATGCGTGCAATTGTGTGGTAGTTTGAGCATTCTTTGGCATTGCCTTTCTTTGGGATTGGAATGAAAACTGACCTTTTCCAGTCCTGTGGCCACTGCTGAGTTTTCCAAATTTGCTGGCATATTGAGTGCAGCACTTTCACAGCATCATCTTTCAGGATTTGAAATAGCTCAACTGGAATTCTATCACCTCCACTAGCTTTGTTCCTAGTGATGCTTTTTAAGGCCCACTTGACTTCACATTCCAGGATGTCTGGCTCTAGATGAGTGATCACACCATTGTGATTATCTGGGTCATGAAGATCTTTTTTGTACAGTTCTTCTGTGTATTCTTGCCACCTCTTCTTAATATCTTCTGCTTCTGTTAGGTCCATACCATTTCTGTCCTTTATTGTGCTCATCTTTAGATGAAATATTCCCTTGATATTTCTAATCTTCTTGAAGAAATCTCTAGTCTTTCCCATTCTATTGTTTTCCTCTATTTCTTTGCATTGATCACTAAGGAAGGCTTTCTTATCTCTCCTTGCTGTTCTTTGGAACTCTGCATTCAAATGGGCATATCTTTCCTTTTCTCCTTTGCTTTTCGCTTCTCTTCTTTTCACAGCTATTTGTAAGGCTTCCTCAGGCAGCCATTTTGCCTTTTTGCATTTCTTTTCCTTGGGGATGGTACGTCACGAACTTCTGTTCATAGTTCATCAGGCACTCTACCAGATCTAGTCTCTTAAATCTATTTCTCTCTTCCACTGTATAATCGTAAAGGATTTGATTTAGGTCATACCTGAATGGTCTAGTAGTTTTCCCTACTTTCTTCAATTTAAGTCTGAATTTGGCAATAAGGAGTTCATGATCTGAGCCACAGTCAGCTCCCAGTCTTGTTTTTGCTGACTGTATAGAGAGGGCTTCTTAAAACAGTTTCCTGTCCTTCCCCCATCCCCCCTTGAGATTCTGATTCTCTGGGTGAGGATGGATCTGTGGATGCATTTGTAACAAGCTCACAAGTAACGCCCGAATTGCTGGTCCAAGGACATGTTTAAAAACCAGTCCTCTAGGATAATACAGGAATCTTTTCTACAGAAACTCTTGGAGCTGGTCATCCAACTTCTGCTTATTACATCTAAGGTCAGGGAGCCCACAACTACATTTGTTATCAGGCAGCTTTATTATCTTTCCTTAATAGTGAAGTCAAAGCTTGCCTCCCTATTCTTACCACCCATCATTTATAGTAATAATTCTGCTTTCATTGCCACTTGGAGTAGCAATGCCTGTGGCTCTGATACCAGGTGAAAACTGGTGGCTGGATTGTGGTCAAGTAATTCGTACTCCTGGCCTCTTGGTTATAATCACCATTGAACAGTTGTTCTTCAGCTACAGGAAGGACTAGTAATACATCACACTTTTTCTGTTTAGTACCTTAGCACTTTTTCAAATTTTTTTGAGATTATCAAAGGCTGTAAATGGCAAGCAGAGGAGAATCATCAGCTCATGAAACTGCAAAATGCTGGGGAAGACCAAGCTTTAAAAAGTGAAAGTGTTAGTTGCTCAGTAGGATCCCACTCTTTGTGACCCCATGGACTGTAGCCTGCAAGACTCCTCTGTCCATGGGATTTTACATACAAGAATAATGGAATGGGTTGTCATTACCTTCTCCAGAGGATCTTCCCAACCCAGGGATCGAACCCATGTCTCTTGCATCTCCTGCACTGGCAGGCATATTTACCACTGGTACCACTTGGGAAGCCCAGACCAAGCTTTAGGAAAGAGTAGAACCAGGTGCTCAAATAATGTCCTCAGGAGTCTTTTTTCATTTTCTGGATTGACTTGATTCTCAAAGTCTTTCCACCTGGGGACAAAGAAAATGAACGATTCCAGGCTTACTTTCTATCAGTGACCTATCCCAGCAGAAAGATATTATAAGACCTCCTTCTCAATGGTTCTAGAACACGCCCCAGGCTTGACATTCTTTGGATCTCTTGGGTTCTATGCTCATCTGTGAATCAATCATTTTGACCAGAGGGGATAACACATGCTAATTGGCTGGGCCTGGGTCATGTGCCCAAGCCAGAATTGGGCAGGGTTGGGGGGGGGGTGGGGAGCGGGGTTAGATCACTTCACAAAGACCATGAAGAAGTGATTGCCCAAAGGAAAAATCACAGTGCTATCATCAGAAGAAGGGGAATGGATACTGGATGGGCGTCCCTATCCAAAAAAAAAAAAATGCAATTAAATTTGGAAAGCTTTCCAAATTACAGATTCCCAGATGTCACCCTAGAGTCACCGAATGGGGATTTCTGCATTTCTTAAATACTCATTGTAAAAGACTACCTTAGTTGAGTGGTTAAATTATGCTTACTAAGTTTAGCCACAGTGAGAAAAGAGCCCTACATAGACAGAAGATTCTGAATTACAAATAGAAAACATATTTTTCACTTTCCCAAATACTGCTTCCTACAGAGTGACTTCCTTATTAGTAATGCATAGAGCCCACGCCTTGTGAGAACAAATTTGATGCCAAGACAAATGCTTTCTTATTCCTGAAGATGGCTTTCTAGGCCAAGACAGAATCAAAAAAGAACAATTATCCATTATGCATTTGCTTGCCTCCTTTTCTTCTTCCTTATGTTTCCCCTGACTCTTAGATTTTTTTTTTTTTTTTCAGGAGAACTTTTTTTTCCAGGTAGTGTAAACAAGCATTTTAATGTGAGTTGTTTTCACAGCCTTTGTTCCTCTATATTATGTCATTATTCTTTTTGTTTATGTCAGCCCCTTAAGTATTTAATCACAAATAAATCTGCCACTGTCAATTTTCTTTTGGAAAAACAGCAGTTCCTGGGAAAGGCTATTAAGAGCTGTCTTGTATCGGGTTGACATAATGAGCTCTTAGGGCCAACAGACGAAAATTAATTTTCATATTATGTCTGTTCCCCTAAGAGAAGGGAAAAAACAACTTTTATTATTCACTAAAGAGTTTAAGTTAATATAAACCGGCTTCCTTTCTTGGAGGAAAACAATAGTCAAATTAGTTTTGCTTTGGAGGGTTAATATGAGAAATTATATTTGGTTGTCTGGTTTCCAGAGCTGAAGATCTGAACAGAGATGAAGTCTGACAAACAGCGCTATAGGAAAATTAGGAGATTTAGCTTGTACAGTGAGGCTCACTGCTGGTTTTCCTGGGGAAAAAAATTCTGAAGCAGCACGCAAGTTAGAGATGTTGTAAAGTATAAACCACATATCTGGTTGTCTCCAGAGCCAGGATCTTAGAGGACAGGAAGCAAATATGAGTTAGCAATGAGGCGTGACGGCCCAAGGAGGTGTATGCAAAAGGCTGTTTGCTGTAGGATTGCTTGTAAAAGTGGGGAAAAAAAGTCCATCAGGAATGTATCAGTGCAATACTAATCATCTGTTAAAAAGATTAATACCTATCTGTATTCTGACTTGGAAAGATAACTACGATGTTCGTGGTTATTTAGTGAAAAGGAATAAGTAGCTTCTAGTAATAGCAAGTATGTAAAATTACATATGGAATTTCAGATTTTCTAGTAGCCAGATTTTACTTATGTGTTTGTTTATGGCCGCACTGGGTATTTTGTTGCTGTGCAAGGACTTTCTCTGGTTATGGCAAGCAGGGGCTCCTCTTGAGGTGCGTGGTCTTCTCATTGTGGTGTCTTCTCTTGTTGCGGAGCATGGGCTCTAGGTGCACGGGCTTCAGTAGTTGTGGCTCGAAGGCTTCATTGCTCCTCGGTATGCAGAATCTTCAGAGAAGGCGATGGCACCCCACTCCAGTACTCTTGCCTGGAAAATCCCATGGATGGGGGAGCCTGGTAGGCTGCAGTCCATGGGGTGGCTAAAAGTCAGACACAACTGAGCGACTTCACTTTCACTTTTCAGTTTCATGCATTGGAGAAGGAAATGGCAACCCACTCCAGTGTTCTTGCCTGGAGAATCCCAGGGACGGGGGAGCCTGGTGGGCTGCCATCTATGGGGTCACACAGAGTCGGACATGACTGAAGCGATTTAGCAGCAGCAGCAGCAGCAGCATGCAGAATCTTCCTGGACCAGGGATTAAATTTGTGTCCCCTGCCTTGGCAGGCAGACTCTTATCCACTGTACCACCAGGGAAATCCAGTACTAGCCATATTTTAAAAGGTAAAAAAAAAATAATAATAAAATTTAATTTCAGTAACTTATTTTATTTAACTCAGTATACCCCAGATATTACCATTTTAACATATACTCATTATTACAAATAATTAAGGTAATTTTCTTTTCTTTTTGAAATCTGGTGTATATTTTCTGCTTCAGCATTTTAGTTCAGAGCAGCCACATTTTAAGTGCTCCAGAGCCGTGTGTGGTTTGTGCGTGCCTTACTGGACAGTGCAGATGTGGACTCTCAGGTGGGAAAGCTGTGAAAGAATGCATCAAGGTTTTTGTTTTGTTCTGTGAATTGCAGAGAAATAGGGAAAGGTAAAGACATTGTGAGAAAAATGTGTGGAATACCAGGAGATTTTAGGAAAAGGGAATCGATAAACAAACTTTATTAGTGAGAAGGATGACTCTGATTTGATGGACTTAGCTTAACTGTTCACATAAGCCCCAAATAAAAGTTAGATTTTGAGACTTATATGTGAAACCACTGTGTAGCATGGCTACATGATCTAATTTAATTTGGGGGAAGGAGGAAATTAGTGTAAATAGTTTTAAAAAACAGAAAGAGGTTATGATTTTTCTGTGTCAAATGTTGCTGCTGGGTCATCCAATGAAGAGCCAGGAATTGACCATTGGCTTAGCATCATGTGGGTCACAGGTGGCCTTTGACAAGAACTGCTTCTTTAGAACAATGAGGGTGAAAGTTGCACTGGACTGGCTTCAAGAGACAATGAAAGGACAGAACTGGAAACAGTGAGCCCAGTCAGCTCTTTGCAGGGCCGGAGGGGGTGTGAGTTGAAACTGTTTGGTTTTTTGTTTTGGTGTGTTCTGCTTTTGTTTAATAAAGATATTTATGTCTGGTGGGAATGATCCAGTAAAGAAAAAAAGATTCTTGGGCGGGGCGGGGGAGGGGGAGGTGTTTTACTTGAAAAAGAGAAAATTCACAGAGGATATAATAGCTGCCCTCTCACATTTGAAAGGATGTAATATGTATGGATGTAAGAGTTGGACTGTAAAGAAAGCTGAGCGCTGAAGAATTGATGCTTTTGAACGGTGGTGTTGGAGAAGACTCTTGAGAGTCCCTTGGACTGCAAGGAAGTCCAACTAGTCCATCCTAAAGGAGATCAGTCCTGAGTGTTCATTGGAAGGACTGATGTTGAAGCTGAAACTCCAATACTTTGGCCACTTCATGCAAAGAGCTGACTCATTTGAAAAGACCGTGATGCTGGGAAAGATTGAGGGCAGGAGGAGAAGGGGACGACAAAGGATAAGATGGTTGGATGGCATCACCCACTCGATGGACATGAGTTGGGTAAACTCTGGGAGTTGGTGATGGACAGGGAGGCCTGGCATGCTGTGGTTCATGGGGTCGTGGAGAGTTGGACACGATTGAGCAACTGAACTGACTGAACTGAATATGAACAAGGAATTAGGCCCTCTCTCTGCATGACCCCGGGCTAGACCTAAAATCACAGTGGCTACAAGGGATAATAAAACAGACTGGATTCAATACACAAATCCAGTGGCCAGTGCAGCCTAAACTAACATGATGACCTCGAGATGTAGTAAAGTTTTTATTGTGGAGACATTAAACCATCTATCCGTTAGCCTGTGTGTGTGCTCAGTTGGTTCGGTCATTTCCAACTCTTTGTGACCCCATGGACTGACTGTAGCCCACCAGGCTCCTCTGTCCATGGGATTCTCCAGGCAAGAGTAATGGAATGGGTTGCCATTACCTTCTCCAGGGGATCTTCCTGACCCAGGGATGAAACTTTCCTCTTATGTCTCCTGCACGGGCAGGCGGGTTCTTTACCACTAGTGCTACCTGGGGAGCCTGGGAAGCAAGCCCATAGGATAGACTGGTATTTCTCAACTCTTCTGTGATTTCGGTACACTTCCGGATACAACAGTTTTTGGTGACACACCTGGAAAAGGCTGAAGACAACATGAAGCAAGTTGCGGGGAGTGATCACAGAGTCATTGCTCTGGAGTAGCAGTGACTTTAGAAGTGTCCACAGTTAGTGCGTGTTCTTTTGGTTGCCTTTTAGCACCTCTTTGCTGATTGGAGCAGAAAGGCCTAGTGCTGTGAGCAAGCTCTTTTAAATTCTCAAGGCCAAATGCCTATGTTTTCCCTTCAAAGTACACAGTCTCTTTTTCTTGCCCACTGGAGATTGTACCATTGCTCCCACCTGAAGACTGTGCATACTCTGCACTCTGCACAGGGTCACATGAACTGTTAAGCTCAAAACCCAGTGAGACACACATCACTATGTAAGGCCTATCGGTCAGTAATCTGTTGCAGACAACAGAAACCACTCCACCTGGTAGAAGCAGAATGAGATTTAATAGCAATACAGGAAATTAAGTGCTTACAGACTTGTTGGCAGGGCCGGAGAGCAGACTCTAGCCTGAGCTCCCAGGCACAACTCCTGTCCCCAAAACCACTGTGCTCTGCAGTGACCAGGGAGGCTGCCACTGCATAACAAGAAGCTGATCCATCAAGAAGCAGCTGCCACCAAAGCCAGCAGCAGAACCAACCCGGCTTTGATCCCCAAAGCTGCCCCTGCTCCCTCAGAAACCCAGAGAGTCAAGACGCTGCTGACTCTAGGACCACACCAGCTCTGTCATGATCTCCAAAAGCAAGCTGGTGCCCTGTGTCCTCTATTTTCATCTGCCCAGCTCCGATCAGTCTCTCACGAGTGCCTCTGATTTAGAGTGTGGACTCTAAATCACATCCAGAACCCTAAACTGCCAACCAGGTTAAGAAATTATGTCTCAGCCTTCCAACTTTTGCGATTGTTCCGAAGTATCTGCCACTGACAGCATCTTTCTTCAATCACAGCAAACATAAATAAGACACACTGATCCAAAGTTGGTAGTACACACTGGTGTGCTGCTGTGTAGCTGGCACGCCAGTCTTGGAGCCGTCTTAGTGGGCGAGGAGGTAAAACTGGGAAATCAAGCCTCAGATGACTTTACAACCGTTAAATGTCAGTGATTCCATAGTTTTAATACAAATGAAAGCTAGGACATAAATTCCTGTCTCACATTTTATGACCAGAGAGAAAAGTGCCTTTAGAAGCGCTGCCAGCCATTAAGGCTTTCCTAGCATCAGTGCCATACATCAGGCCTGGTTGATGCCTGGCAGATGGATTCCTTTTGCTCCCTGCACTTGTCACAGTCCTCACGGACCAGCTGCCTGTCAGAGATGGATAAAGAAATAGAGCAGGTCCCACAGCGCTCTGGCCAGGGCCACCAGTGACCTCATTCAAAAAGAGCCAAAACAGCCCCACGAAGTCTCTCTATTCCGAATGAACTCGTTCCACATATTTTTACATTTTCTCATAGCCACGTATTCATTCAACATATATTTTTCGAGCCCTTCTCTGTGCTAGGCACTCGGGGTACACCATGAACAAGGCAGATGGGGCCCTGTTCTCATGGAGCTAACATTTAGTGGGGGGAGTGGTGGGAGGCAGACAGGGTACCAGTAGCTGGGGTGACTCCCAGGGCACTGAGTGCTGCAGAGGAAGAAAGTGGCAAGATGGGGAGTGACTGTGTGAGAGGAGACAGTTTCCTTCGGGATAGAAGTCTCCTCGGGGCCCCCAGCTCTGTGGGAATTACTGCTCCTTTGGCTGCTGAGCCGGCTCAGACCCCAAAAGCTGATCATGGTTTTCCGATAAGCAAGAATGAAGACTTGTGCAACTAAGGTTGTCTTCAGCCAACAATCTGAACGGGAAATAAGATACAAGATCAAGAACGTAAGGGAAGGACTTCCTGGCAGTCCAGTGGGTAAGACTTCGCCTTCCAGTGTGGGTGAGGCAGTTTCAATCTCTGGTCCGATCCCTGGTCAGGAAGCTAAGATCCCCTACGCTTCCTAGCCAAAACCCCAAAACATGAAACAGAAACAATATTGTAACAAATTCAATAAAGACTTTTAAAATGGCCCAGATCGAAAAAATAAATAGAACACAAAGGAGTATGTGTGGCTTCCAGAAGTTTCCCATGTTCCTTGTGGAATTATGGGTGCAGCTCAGGGACCCATGCAGCTGCACCAAAGGAGCTCTCATCCCTGTGGAAGGAGCCAGAACTGAGATGCTGTTGCCTTGTGTGCCACGTTGCTGCCTTCCGGGGTCCACCTCCCAGCGTCTGAAACAGCACTCGTGCCACAGTTGTGTTGGATGGCATCACCGACTCAATGGACATGAGTTTGAGCAAGCTCTGGGAGATGGTGAAGGGAAGCCTGGCAGGCTGCAGTCCATGGGGTCGCAAAGAGTCGGACACAAATGAGTGACTGAACAACAACAGCAATCCCTTTAGACTCATGATACGGATGCTTGAGTCGTCCTGAGGGCTTGGGAGTCACAGAGGAGAAGACTGTAAGCTGTGTGCATCTGAGGACCATCCCCAGTCCAGGAAGAAAGCACACACATACACAGCCCCACGCAGGAGATTCACTCACAGGCACCCTCATTTCCTCCCCTTCAGGCCCACTCCCCTCCCAGAAAGCACCTCCACACTGTGAACCAACCCTTTTCCTGCCACAGTCTGGGATTTTTACTAGAACCTTGAAAAGTCTGTCTATGGTATCATCTGATCTTTTGTTTTGAGTTCTTACTGTCTCTCTCTCTTTTTTTTTTTTTTTTTTTGAGAAAACCAAGCTATTGTTATGTTTCCTTTGATTTCTATTTAAAAAAAAATCTTCTCATCTATACTCTCATCTGTCTTTTATAAACCTCTTTTCACAGGTCCTGTGCTAGTTTTCTCCTGCATGTTCATCTTGGGTAGAAGCACCTCTGTCTGGGTCTGCATTTACCCACTGATAATATGGGTAGATTAACCTTGACCCCAGCTTCTCTGAGCGATGGTGCATCTTCTCTTTCAGAGCTGGTGCTGGAGGTCTGGCTTTGATGTTTCTTGGGAAGTGGGAAGGGGACAGAGGCAATGGGGACATGCTGTCTGGTTTTACTCTCTCCCCACCCTGTCCTCCTGTCTGCAGAGTCCCCTGTGCCTGTGGTATATGTGACCCCATGGCAGGTCTTCCCTTGAATGTTCAGCTCTCCATCCTCTACTCACTTCAGGGCAAACAGGCTCCTCCAAAGAGGGCCTAGGTCAGTGGGGTTCCCCATGGTTCACGGGCCTTTGTTTAGTGGGCTCAAATGTACTTGGGTAATATCTTTTGAGAGGTTCAAATGGCTCTTAAGATGTACTCTTCCTTCTCTCCTTCAGCCTTTCCTCAGATTAGGCCTCCGCTTCTTTTTAGAAAGCTGGGCCCATGAAAAAGAAAAAAGAACAAACACCTTCTGCCCAGTGCTGCTCATGCTTCTGGGCCTCATGCCTCCAGATCAGGCACTGTCGGCCTTTAGAACGTTCTTGCCCATACAGCAGATCTTCAGAATTACAGCATGGAGTTTCTCCCTTCTCTTGTTCCAGTAGCTTTTCTTCTGTGTATTGGGCTATTTTTGCTCATTTCCATGGGTTCCAAGGAGTTATGCAGATGAGCACTTCCTCTGCCATCTTTCCAAGAAGTTCTTCCTCTGCTGAATATTTTAAATAGTGAGACAAGAAAGATAAAATAAGTCAGACGATTAAGAGGAACGTACATTTTTTTAAATTAGAAAATTAAGACTAGAAAAGATAACAGAAATGAGTAAAGGATTAAAATTAACAGTGATGAGACAGCATCTGAACAGTTAAACAATGAAGCTAAAAAATTAGATGAGAGTATAAAAAAAGAACTCAAAAACTCAAAGAGTAAAGTTAGGCAAAAAGACAAAATTAAACAGTGGAAAAGGTTTAAAAGAACTAACATTTAAGTGTTTCTAAACATAATTTTAAAGATGAAAGGGCTAGACATGCTAAAACAATGAAAAAATCTTAGTATTTAAAGATTAAAAGAATATAATAAACATAGGAGGTATTTCCTTCTGTAATGTTCCATGTTAAAGATGTATCTGTATTTACTGATTTACAAAGATATCCAAGACTGGATTAGAGAGAAGAGCAAATTACAGAGCGCCATTGTAGTCTCAGTACATATGTCACATAAAAGTTGTGAATATGTAGACAGAGGAGTGATGGGAATCATACCAAACTGAACTGGGAGAGGTAAGGGATCGGAAGTGGGGGTGTCATGCATACCATCAGATCCCTTCACCATTTCTGGAATCTTCTCCCCTCCCCTCTTCAGTGCACTTTTGCCCTACCACCCACACCTGGGTGGCCACCCTTCCTAGGTGGGCTACCCTCGCGCTTACTGCAGCTGCTCTGCCCACCTGTGCAGAGAGCACCGTGTGCCTGGAGTTTACAGCCCCCACCCCGCGACCCAGGGCCCTCAGCTCCTCGTCGCAGGTGGGACAGCTCTGATGCATAACCGACCTCAAGCAGATTGAAAAGCCAGCTCTGTATGTGATTTTACATTTTCTAGCCACATTAAAATCCATACACTTTATCTTCAACATGTAGTCAACATAAAAATTATTGAGACAGTCTGCATCCTTTTTTATTCGTACTAAGTCTTCAAAGTCCGGTGTGTGTTTCACATGCGCATGTCTTACTTTCCCTGCCTGCATTTCCTTGCTCAGTGGTCACATGTGGCACGATGCTACTGCATGGGACAGCCTGCCTCCACTTGAGTTGAAGCTGTTCCTTCACAGGACTTCGCCTGACAATGAAACCTCACCTCCCCATCCGGCTTCCTTCACTCCCTTACCGGTTTCTTACAGGAGCACTCTCTTTCCTTTTTAAAAAAAACCTTGCATAATTGAGAAAGGAACATTTTCTTAATAAATCTTTTGCATACAACTGTTATTTTTGTAATTTAGAAAAATCTATAGAGGGTTCAAAGAAAAACTGTGCCTCTCACCCAGAACCCTGCTTCGTTATTTGTTTGTTTGTTTATTGCTAAGGCAGCCATAACCCCTAGGACTCTGGGTTTTGGAAGACTTGAAGTACCAATGAGTAAAGAATAACTGACAACAAACATACCAGAACCTTCCCTCCTTGCCATTTGTCGTACGTGGAAGGCTTGAGCCTTTCGTGTCTGTCGAGCTGCTTCCAAGATAAGTGGCCTGAAGCCAGCTAGGGTAAGATTATCCAGCAGTCTGGGTCAGGTATGTAGCTTGTGTTCTCAGACCCAGGCAAGGTGATGGGGGGAGCTGGGTCATCACTTATAAACTTGGCAAGAGTGACCTTTTTTCTTTTGCAACATGCCTGCAGCCTATAATTGGTACCACTGCAGCTTGGGAGTGGGTAGTGCCCATCTGGCTCCAAACACCCAGGCTGTGTGGAGTCACTTCTCTTGGCATCTAAACCCGGCAGCAGGATGGGGGCTCCCTGTCAGAGGCCTCTTCCTCACTAATAAGACCACCAAGGCTCTTGTCTTTTGCCTCATCACAGCGTTTATTGAGAAGACAGTATAAAGAGTCCCTTTTGACATAAGTGTTAGCTAAGACTGATTTTTATTTTTCCATTTCCAAGTAGTTGGATTTTCTTTGCTTTGGATTTGTGTGTCACTTTAGGTAGAGATGAGGGAAGAATGCTGTTGATTGGCTCAGAAAATAATTCCAATCAGAAAAAGCGGGATGCTTACATTTCCTAACAAAGCTGACCTCTTTTGTCCCAGAATCACCTTCCCACCTTCCTCACTGTGTCACCGGAGAAAGAAACAGGCTTGTTTCAGTAATGCATTTCTCAATTTCTTCCCATAAACCATCCATTCGTTAATTCAACAAGTGGTTACTGCTTACTTCCTCTATGCCATTACTCTTGAAATGTGACTTTGGTCCTTTTGACTACAGCGTTGTTGCCAGCATAGGCTCTTTTTATGGCTCTTCTTGGCTGTTTTAATTGGAAGTTGGGAGATAAACCAGGCACTCCTGGACTAAACACCGATGGCTATGAGGTCCATCCTCTGCAGGTACTCCAGACCGAGCTTTCCCTTCCCCAGCGGATGCTGCCTTTTTCTAAATAAGTCTGTGATGGTTCACATACTCACTGTCCTCCTTGTACCTTCGACTCCACTGCCTGGGAGTGTGGAGGCCTCCACTCATTGCTAAGGGATGTGATAGGATTTGGATGGTTCTATGGCCGTGATGTCACAGTGTGCAGTAAGGGTTTGGTGCAGTCTTGGTGGGGCACCTGGATCTTGGGAGTGTCTTGTCTTCACCCCTTATTACTGACGGGCTGGCCCCCAGGGAGGGAACAGGCCAGCACTGGCCCGTGTTCTACTCTGTCCTCAGTGCTTTTCCCAACCCCTCTGCTTCAGTACAGCACTGCAGCCTCCAGGCCCCCTGATGGACCCTCTGACGAAAGGGCCCTGCGGGAATCAGATGGCACAGACCCTCATGTGGAAAGCCAAGTCCTCTCTGTCCTTTGGCATCCAGCCCCTGCAGACGTGGCCGGCTAAAGACCCTGAAGTAGAGGCCCAGGTCAACCTGTAAGTAAGTAAGAGAAGCATCATCTCAGTTGGGGCTCATGCTCACTCTAGCTTGAAACCCTAATGCTCAGGAAGAAAATTATCTTTGGGGGGAAGAGTATGGAGGGAGAAGGGAGTGGATATTTGATTGGGAGATTTCATTTCTGTTTCTTAATGGTGCCTTATATGCATTTGTGTATTTACTTAGCCATGATCATTGAACACCTACTCTGGCCAGGCCTTGTGTCAGGCATGGCAGGCAAAATAGATTCAGCTCCTGTTCTCAGGGGATTTATAGCTCATAGAACAGATAGTCATTAATCAGATAATCACACAAATAAATTGTGACAAGTGCAATGAAATGTGGTACCTTGATTCAATAAACATTTACAGGATGTCCTCAGTGTGCCAGCAACATACTCAGGATATAAGGAAATAAGATATCTCCTCACCTGTGGATATCAAATAGTATCTAGAAGGGGAAAATTCCAATTATTATTCAGAAGAAATGATAATAATAACTATGTTATAACTAATATATTAATAGATTCTAGGTCCCAGAGGGTGGTAACTATGTTTTATTAAATTTACTCCTGAGTCCCCAGGGCTTTGTTAGGGTGTACACTATTTGCTGGATGAATGAATAAGTAATGAATGAAGAAGAGGATACCTCAACACAGGGGTGCTTAGCTTTCCAGGGGAATCAAAGGCAACTAGCTGCAACAATATGATTGCCTTAAGAACAAGAGATACTTCATCGATTCCATGCAACAAAAATTATCAATGCTTACTGTACCTGGTGCTTTTGCGAGCCTAAATTCCATTGAGGGTCATGGATCAGAATCACCTATCAGGCTTAAGAAATAGCTGATGCCTGAGGCCCACCCCAGAGATTCTGACCCAGGGACAGCCTTTCCAGGAAGGCAGAAAAGTAACCAAATATTAATAACTCCATTGCCACTAGAAAAGGAGCATGTAGAAAGTGCTACAGGAGGAAGGAATCTGTTGGAGGACAGGGAGGAAAACGAGAAGCAGTTGCACTTAGCCAGTCAGGATGACCGGCAGCCAGGCAGGAAAAGGAAAGAAAGCCACTTGAAACAGAGGAAACTGAAGAGCAAAGGCTCGGATCCGTGGAAATGGGTCCCAGCAGTGTTGACAGGCAGTAAACTAGTGATTCTCAAACCAGTGGTTCTGCAACCCTGGTTGCACAAAGTCAGCCTGGGAGCTCTGAAACAGAAAGCCGGCACATTCTACCCAAGATGCGCAAGTCAGGGTGGAACACAGATACCAATATTTTATACAGCTCCCCAGGGAATTCTCATATGCAGCAAATGTTGAGAAATGTTAAATGTAACATCAGTTACATTTAACATCAGTTCAGTTCAGTCGCTTAGTCATGTCCAACTCTTTGCAACCTCATGAACCACAGCACGCCAGGCCTCCCTGTCCATCACCGACTCCTGGAGTTCGCCCAAACCCATGTCCGTTGAGTTGGTGATGCCATCCAACTATCTCGTCCTCTGTCATGCCCTTCTCCTCCTGCCCCCAATCTTTCCTAGCATAAATAAATACAAAATAGCTATGAAGCAACTTATATGCCTAGCTAAAGTGAAAGTGAAAGTCGCTCAGTCATGTCTGACTCTTTGCAACCCTGTGGACTATACACTCCATGGAACTCTCCAGGCAGGAATACTGGAGTGGGTAGCCTTTCCCTCCTCCAGGGGATCTTCCCAACCCAGGTATCGAACCCAGGTCTCCCACATTGCAGGTGGATTCTTTCCCAGCACAGCCACAAGGGAAGACCAAGAAGATTGGAGTGGGTAGCCTATCCCTTCTCCAGGGGATCTTCCTGACTGAGGAATGGAACCAGGGTCTCCTGCATTGCAGGTGGATTCTTTACCAACTGAGCTATCAGGGAAGCCCTGAGGGGTATAAATTTTTATATCTCAGGCAATGGGGAGCCACTGATAGCTTGCATGATTTTAAGCGACAATACAGTTTGAAATAGACAAAGTTCACAGTTCAGTTCAGTCACTCAGTCATGTCCAACTCTTTGCAGCCCCATGAATTACAGCATGCCAGGCCTCCCTGTCCATCACCAACTCCTGGAGTTCACTCAAACTCAGGTTCATCGGGTCAGTGATGCCATCCAGCCATCTCATCCTCTGTTGTCCCCTTCTCCTCCTGCCTCCAATCCGTCCCAGCATCAGAGTCTTTTCCAACAAGTCAACTCTTCACATGAGGTGGCCAAAGTATTGGAGTTTCAGCTTTAACATCAGTCCTTCCAAAGAACACCCAGGACTGATCTCCTTTAGGATGGACTGGTTGGATCTCCTTGCAGTCCAAGGAACTCTCAAGAGTCTTCTCCAACACCACAGTTCAAAAGCATCAATTCTTCTGCCCTCAGCTTTCTTCATAGTCCAACTCTCACATCCATACATGACCACTGGAAAAACCATAGCCTTGACTAGACGGACCTTTGTTGGCAAAATAATGTCTCTGCTTTTTAATATGCTATCTAAGTTGGTCATAACTTTCCTTCCAAGGAGTAACAGGGTTTGGATAAATTCAGGATTGCTAGTTCTGCAGTGGGTTCTTCCAGGAAATCAGAGAAGTCTGGAGTCACTGCTGGCTTTTCAGAGCTGCCCCCATTCTTCCCACAGTGGCCCCGTAGGTCCGTTTATGAGAATGTGGGAAATGAATGTCACCTCGACTGTAAACTGAAATCTAAAATTTCAGTGAATGCTGAATTATTTGACCGAAATGCTCCTGTTTCTTGGGAGGTGGCTGGTAACTAGCGTCCAGGCAGGCCCAGCGCTCTACGCTGGAGAGCAGGGAAACCTGGGCTTCATCAGCCAAAGGTGAGATGGGGGAATGGCGCTCTTCCTTCCTCCCAAGCTCCAGGCCAGAGTCACAGCCCTCAAAGTGAACCCTGCGGTGGGCGCTGCTTTTGTCTATACTACAAGCCCCATAGAACACCGAGCGGATGACGTAGTCAAAGGGGCGGGCAGAGCTGCCGGGAAGCCTATGAGATGCAGCGGCCGCAGCCCGAGGAGGGGCCTTCCGGGATCTATTGGAGAATACGTTTAGGGGTGGGACCGGTCCTGGTGATTGGCGGCCGCAGGGCTGGCGAAACTGCAGCGGGAACAGGGAGGGCGGGGTTTGGCTGCACCCCAGATTCAGGGGCGTCAGGGCTGGACTCACTGGGAGCCAGATGTTGGGTTTTCTGGAAAACGGACTAGAGAGATGTGTCTTTAAGAATTGCTGCCATTCTACGGGCCGTTCATTCACTAACTCATTCATTCAACAGATTTACTGGCTACCTGTGCCAGGCACTTGTGCAGACATACCAAATGTGTTTTCTCTTTTTAGTCTTCACCAAAAAATCCAACGAGGTAACAACTGCTGGCTCCATCTTACAGATGAAAGGTCCAAAAGAGTTAGAAACACGTGTTCAGAACACACACTGCTCTGTAAGTGATGGAGCAGAGATTTGCACCTGTCTAGTCCCAGTGCCACTCTCCTAACCTCAGCTGTGCAAGTAAGAGCAAAGTGTTTATGGCATGTCAGTATCCACAGGGTATCTTGCTTCTGTGGAGTGAAGAATACAGCAGGACCTGACTGCACTTCAGTAAAGCTGACCAAGCACAAAGTTGGGCCTTATGTGAGGTACCATGGTTATCCAAGGCCTGCTTTCTGCCAGAAAGTATTCTGATATCTTTGTTGTTGTTCACTCTCTTCAGTCATATTGGACTCTTTCCAAACCCATGGATGGTAGCACACCAGGCTTTCCTGTCCTTCACTATCTCCCAGAGTTGGCTCAAACTCATCTCCATTGAGTCGATTATGCCATCCAACCATCTCATTCTCTGTCATCCCCTTCTCTTGGCCCCAATCTTTCCAATGAGGGAAAGCATCAGGGTCTTTTACAATGAGTTGGTGCTTCGCATCAGGTGGCCAAAGTATTAGAGCTTCAGCTTCAGCATCAGTCCTTCCAATGAATATTCAGGACTGATTTCCTTTAGGATTGACTGGTTTGATCTCCTTGCAGTCCAAGGGACTCTCAAGAGTCTTCTCCAACACCACAATTCAAAAGCATCAGTTCTTTGGCACTCAGCATTCCTTATGGTCCAACTTTCACATCTGTACATGACTACTGGAAAAACCATAGCTTTGACTATATGGACCTTTGTCATTAATGTGACATCTCAGCTTTTTAATATACTGTCTAGGTTTGTCATAGCTTTTCTTCCAAGGAGCAAATGTCTTTTAATTTCATGACTGCAACACTGTCCACAGTGATTTTGAAGCCTAAGAAAAAAAGTCTGTCATTGTTTCCACTTTTCCTCCATCTGTTTGCCGTGAAGTGATGGGACTGGATGCCATGATCTTAATTTTTTGAATGTTGAGTTTTAAGCCAGCTTTTTCACTCTTTTCTTTGACTTTCATCAAAAGGCTCTTTAGTTCCTCTTTGCTTTCTGCCATTAGAGTAGTATCATCTGCATATCTGAGGTTATTGATATTTCTCCCTGCAGTCTTATTCCAACTTGTGCTTCATCCAGCCTGGCACTTCGCATGATGTTCTCTGCATATAAGTTAAATAAGCAGGGTGGCAATATATAGCCTTGACAAACTCCTTTCCCAATTTGGAACCAGTCCATTGTCTGGTTGTAACTGTTGGCTTCTTGACATGCATAGAGGTTTCTCAGGAGATAGGTAAGGTGGTCTGGTATTCCCATCTCTTGAAGAATTTTCCACAGTTTGTTGTGATCCACAAAATCAAAGGTTTTAGCATAGTCAATGAAGCAGAAGTAGATATTTTTCTGAAATTCTCTTGCTTTTTCTGTGATCCAGTGGATGTTGGCAATTTGATCTCTAGTTCCTCTGCCTTATCTAAATCTAGCTTGTACATCTAGAAGTTTTCGGTTCATGTATTATTGAAGTCTAGCTTGAAGGATTTTGAACATTACCCTGCTAGCATGTGAAATGAGTCCAATTGTAGAGTACATTCTTTGGCATTGCTTTTCTTTGGGATTGGAATGAAAACTTGACCTTTTCTAGCCCTGTGGCCACTGTTGAGTTTCCCAAATTTTCTGGCATATTGAGTGCAGCACTTTCACAGCATCATCTTTCAGGATTTGAAATAGCTCAGCTGGAATGCCATCACCTCCACTAGCTTTGTTCATAGTGATGCTTCCTAAGGCCCACTTGGCTTCACACTCCAAGATGTCTTGACTTCACACATCCTGGATGTCACCGGGATGTCTAGGTGAGTGATCACAAATCAACTTACTGAGTACCTGTGTGCTGCGCTGGGCCTTGTTCTAGGCACTGGGCATGCAGAGGGAGCATCTCCTTCCAGATTAAGCTGGGGCTTGTGGAAGTGCTGTTACCTAGGGAAGTCCAAGGAGATTTCTCAGCGGAGGGACTACCTAAAGGATGAGACCTTTACCAGGCAGAGGCCAGGGAGGCGTTCCCAGACAGAGGGGACCATCTGTGCAAAGGCCAGCAGCATTAAAGCACTCAAGATTTGAGGGGAGCCACAAACAGTCTGGTCTGGCTGGTGCTTCTTGGGGAGTGGTGAGCAATGAGCCTGGGATGGCAGACAAAAGCCAAGTCACTGGGCAGTGGGGGGCTTAACCGCCTTGCTAGGAAGTTTGGTCTTGACTCTCTTAGCTAGAGCAGAGCATGATCAGATTTGCATACTGGAACGATTACTGGCGTCAGTGGGCAGCTAGATTGCAGAAGAAAAATGTTGGCAGCTGGGAGACCTATCGGAGTGGCTGGGTAAGAGATATTAAGTGTTCTGATGAGTGGCAGGAACAATGGGATTGGGTTAAGGAATAATTAAGAGGAAAGTTAGAGTGGACCTGGTAAATGCATGGGTGGTGAGGTGAGGAAGTGACCCTCAGAGTTTTGACTCTGGCAGCTCAGTGATGGTCTTGCCCTTAAAGAGAGGGTCTTGAGATGAGGCAGCACAGAATCTGAGACAGAATGAGACAGAGATCATTAGATACTGCTGTTGGGGCAGGCTTCAATAATATGTGAACCGAGAACTTCTAGTTCTGAGGAGGGATATAATTACATCTTTGGAGGCAGGAAGTTATTAGAAGAGTCTTCTTAGAGTAAAGTGAAGTGGATCTTGAAAAAGGAGGAGAACCTTCCTTCTTTCCTTTTTCTTGAATAGATTTTAATCAGCAGAGGTAGAAGGGTGTTCTGGATGACCAGATCCTGACTTGCCACTTGTATGGAGTAGTAGGAAGTCTGGAAAGTCAGACGGGGGGACATATTGTGAAAGGTGTTGTACTTAATCCCAGGACAGTGGGGCACTGAGTGGTTTTTGAGATAGACAGGCGATGGTTTGGGCTCTGATTTTTAAAAGTTAATTTCACTGATGTGTGCAGTGAGGAGGCCAAGAAACCAACTAAGAGATGAACTGTGGAGGGGCTTGTTGGTTGTAAGTGATAGAAACCCATCTCAAAATAGTTTAGGTATAAAAGGAGAATGTGTGGGTTCATGTGACCAAACTAGGGAAAGGGACAGATCGTGCCTCAGGGTCAACTGGATCCAGGAGCAGTCAGTCCACACCCTCAAGCTCCCACTCCTTAGCCGGCTTTCTTTCTGCCTGTTGACCTCCATGTCTCCTACCATCCATGAGTTTTCACCACTGCAGTGAGTACGATATTGGGCAGCGTGGGGTATGTTCTCAGACTTGCAACTTGAGAGGACAAATCTTCCCCATTGACATACGTATGAAAGTGAAAGTGTTAGTCACTCAGTCATGTCCAACCCTTTGTGACCCCATAGACTAGCCCCCCAGGCTCCTCTGTCAATGGAATTCTCCAGGCAAGGAAACTAGAGTGGGTTCCCATTGCCTTCTCCAGGCAATCTTCCCGACCCAGGGATAGAAGCCGGGTTTCCTGCATTGTAGGCAGATTCTTTACCATCTGAGCCACCAGGAAAGCCCTGGTATATACCTATGGCTGATTCATGTTGCTATATGGCATGTTGTATGTATGCTGATGCATGTTGATGTATACATGTTGATGTACAGCAGAAACCAACACAATATTGTAAAGCAATTATCCTTCAATTAAAAATAAATTAACTAAAAAATATATTTTCCCTTCAGTTAGAGGAACCCTGGGAAAGGACTTGAGTTTCCCAGCCTGGGTCACATTTCCATTCCTAGTTCTGGGGGAATGTCTGTTACCAGGGGCAGAGGAGGCAGTTCTTGCTTCCCTGGTGAGCAGTGGGAGGGCTCAGGAAGTAGAAAAACATAATTTGAAGGGGTCAGAAAAGCCAGAGGGGCAGTTTCAAAAAGGAGAGTGCTCTCTGACCAATCACAAAAATAACTTAGGAAGTTTTTTAAAAAATATGGATCGTGGAACTGATTAAATTAGAATCCGTAGTGGTGGGACCCAGGCCTGGGGCTGAAGGTGTTGAATATAACAGAAAGTTTGAAGATCAAAACGATATCTTCTGTTGAGTTTGATGATTCAGGAAGCCATGGGGCTCCTCTGAGAAAGCGGTTTCAGCTGGGAAGGGAGGGCAGAGGCACACAACAAGTCTCTCTGCATCCTCGTGTCTCCTCATTCATAACCTCATTTCAGGGCTGTGTCCGACCCTACAAGAAGCAAAGTCAGTCAGTTTAGTTGCTCAGTCATGTCTGATGCTTTGCAACCCATGGACTGCAGCATGCCAGGCTTCCCTGTCCATCACCAACTCCCAAAGCTTGCTCAAATTCATGTCCATTGAGTCGGTGATGCCATCCAACCATCTCATCCTCTATTGTCCTCTTCTCCTCCTTCCTTCAATCTTTCCCAGCATCATGTTCTTTTTCAGTGAGTTCTTCTCATCAGGTGGCCAGAGTATTGGAGCTTCAGCTTCAGCATCAGTCCTTCCAATGAATATTCAGGACTGATTTCCTTTAGGATTGACCTGTTTGATCTCCTTGCAGTCCAAGAGACTCTTAAAAGAGTCTTCTCCAACACCACAGTTCAAAAGCATCAATTCTTGGGTGCTCAGCTTTCTTTATGGTCCAACTCACATCCATACATAGACGCAGACGCCTCTCACAGGCCGGATGCCTCTCACTGGTGGATGTGAGGTAGGGAGGGTTCCAGCTTCGGCCTCCAGGCCTCCGCCGCTGCTGTGTCTAGTACCACCACCAATACTGCCACCTCCGTTGGAGCTTTGTATTTCTAAAATGGCACCCCTGGACTAGGACAAGTACGTGGAGATAGTGCGGCTATGCAAATACCTACTGGAGAAGGACTTGAAGCAGCTTTGTGACTACGTTTGTGACCTCCGCTTGGAAAAGGAGCCAGTATCAACACCAGTAACAAGAGGCACAGTCTCTTCGTTAGCTCAATATATTAGGAAAAGACAAAGGAAACCTATAGAAAAGATGGTTATTCAGGGCCATTCTGCCTTAAAAGGATGTCAACCAGGACCTGAGGAAAGAAAGTTTGAAGAGTTTTTAATCCCGTCTGAATTATCTGCCCACTCTTTAAAAAAAAAATTTATTTATTTCTTTATGTGGTTGCCTTGGGTCTTAGTTGCAGCATGTGGAATCTAGTTCACTGACCAGGGATAGAACCTGGGCCCCCTGCATTGATTGGGAGCTTGGTAATCTTAGCCACTGGACCACCAGAGAAGTCCCTGCCTATTTTTTTTTTAAACCATCAGTCCTTCCTATGATTAGTTACAATATCCTAGCAACAAGTGGATTTTTTTTAAAGTACAATTCAGATTCATTTCC
This sequence comes from Bos javanicus, assembly GCF_032452875.1. Lineage (NCBI taxonomy): Eukaryota > Metazoa > Chordata > Mammalia > Artiodactyla > Bovidae > Bos > Bos javanicus. Next base: position 97,746,801 of record NC_083878.1, read on the forward strand.
ATCACTAGGCTGAATTAGCAGTGGTTTACTTGTTGATCTTTTGGAGAAAGTTGTCATGTTTGAAAGAGTTTATAATCAAGGCATTATACAAATTTAGGCAATTTCATATTTAAACATGGGAAGGTCCCCTGGAGGAGGGCGTGGCAACCCACTTGTGTATTCTTGCCTGGAGAATCCCCATGGACAGAGGAGCCTGATGGGCTACAGTCCATGCAGTCGCAAAGAGTCAGAGACAACTGAGCAACTAACCACAGTACATATTTAAACACTCTAAAATAGCTTTCAAAAGCTATTTAAAACCTAGTTTGCTCCTGAATAAAAGTCTACTTGGTTTAAAAACACAGAGCTGGAGAGAAAGCCTCTGGGTTTAAATGAGGGGAAGTAGTAGGAAGCCCAGGTGGCTGTTGGTCTTGGCCACATTTGCCAGTGAAACTCCAACAATAAGGAAATTGATGTTTCAATTTCCATTTGCCTGACTCCTGTCACTAATTTTCAACTGATTCCAAATACAGAGAAGAGAGCAGTTTGATTTATTAAAAGCCTCCTAAAGCTCAGACAATTGTGAGGCAGGCTAGGATTTGTATGGGTCTGGCTAGAAGGAGGTTTTATTGATTTATTTTTATTTTTATTATTTTTTTTCCAGTTTTGTTCTGTTTTATTTCATCAAATACTAACCCTACTCTTGTTTCACCTTCTTTCTCATATCCATCTTCATTTGCATTATTATCAAGCCCACCCGAAATAGGGCTTTCATCCCCTTATGTATGGCTCACCCTCCACCAACCCAACTTAGCATAATTTTAGATTAAGTTCCCCTAAACACTTTTTAAGACATGGTCCTCTACTCTGATCCCAAACTTAAAATGCAAAGGAACATCGGGAGTCCCCTGGCAGTCCAGAGGTTAAGACTGTGCTTCCACTGCAAGGGGCACGGCTTTGATCCCTGATGGGGGTGCTATGGTCTCACATGCTTCAGTGCTTTTCAGTGTTATTCAAATGGCTGAAGGCAGTAGTTCTAAATGGAGAAGGCTTTGCACTGATCTTCTTGGGGGATTCTCAGAGAGGCCGGGCCATGCCCCAAACACTCCTGACCGCTCCGTGTCCGCTTGCCATCTCGTCCCCAGGCTGCGCACGCTTGCACCGCTCCGTGTCGGCCTGCCGTCTCGTCCCCATGCTGTGCACGCTTGCACCGCTCCATGTCGGCTTGCCGTCACGTCCCCGTGTTTGTTTCCCTTGCAGATTTTTTTGGATTTGGGGCAGAATACTGATTTGCCGGGGACCAGCCCTGGCTGATCCAGGGTATTCGAAGGAGAGACGGCGTAGGCGAAGATCAGGAAACAACTGCTTAATTAAACGTTAATTAAGGATATAAAGAGTAATAAAATGAGGATAGCTCAGTGAGGAAATTCAGTGGAGAAAAGAGGCTGAAATAAGGATAGCTCAGTGAGGAAATTCAGTGTAGAAAAGAGGCTGAATAATTCAGCCAGAAGGTAAGAGAAAGAACGACACGGTGAGACCGAGTTTCGGTAAACAAGGCCCCTGATTTATTTATTTATTTATTTATTTTACATACAAAGTTTCCATTTTTATTGAAATCTTGTGTTAGGTATCAAACAAAATTTGCTTTCTTCAGATAAAAATATTCTCTCAGATGTATCCAGGTAACTGCTAAGCCTAAATTGGTCCTCCAATGTCTTGTTTTTACTGTCCTCGTGAAATGTTCATATGCACTTAGGATGTTCCCAAGAATATTTATCGTGTAAAGGACCGTACGTGGCGACCTCTACCGCTGCCTCCACTAACAAACTTTCCTCTCGAGCCTCCACTGCCGCTATTTGCACTTGCCCAGGAAGGCCCAAGCCCCCCACGACCTCTGGAAGCACGGTCACAAGGGCTGATTTATTTTTAAAATTTCTTGTTCTTCTTGGTCTTTACAAAGTGTCTGACACATAGAAAGTGCTCACTAAATATTTGTTGGGTCAGTTAAAGGTTATACTTTGGCCACCTGATGTGAAAAACTGACTCATTTGAAAAGACCCTGATGCTGGGAAAGATTGAAGGCGGGAGGAGAAGGGGACGACAGAGGATGAGATGGTTGGATGGCAGCACCGACTCAATGGACATGAGTTTGAGTAAAGTCTGGGAGTTGGTGATGGACAGGGAGGCCTGGCATGCTGCAGTCCATGGGGTCGCAAAGAGTCAGGCACGACTGAGTGACTGAACCGAACTGAAGTTAAAGATAATAGAACAAAGATGCCAATTAGGAGCCTTCTGCAATGATGAAGGTCTAAGCTAAAGCAGAGAAAGGAAATGAAAAGGAGAAGGAGTGACAAAGGACTACGAGACATGGTATAATTCTGGAAATATCCTCAAGTGCAAAATGGCATGTACAGGTTATGCATTGCAGTTTATTAGTAGTAGCAAAAGGTTTAAAACCATTTACCTAGGAAACTGGTTAAATAAAATATGGTGTGTCTACTCAATGGAATAGTATGTAGCCAAAAGAAAAAATTACAGGGGCTCTTTTGGTACTGATTTGGAAAGCTTGCCAAGGTACATTAAATGAAAAAATAACAAAAAGAATGGAATTGTGAATGGTTTACTACTGATGTATTTACCAAAGACAAAAAGGAATATATGTTTTTCTTTCTTTGTAAGTGCACACAGCATCTCTGGCAGACACACACCAAACAGTAGAGGCTACTGATGGGGAGAGGAAATGGGAGAGGGGGGTGGGGCCAAGAGGGAGGAGACGAGAGACTTTCTCCTGTATGGCCCTTTGGACTCTGTGAATTTTGAAGGAAGTGAGCTTTATCTCTTCAAAGAATGACATATAGAGTACCGGGTTAAGCTCCCTGTGACAACCTAGACAGGTGGGATGGGGTGAGAAATGGGAGGGAGGATTAAGAAGAAGGGGATATATGTATACTTATATATGTATACTTATGGCTGATTGACATTGTAGTGTGGCAGAAACCAACACAACATTGTAAAGCAATTATCCTCCAAATAAAAATAAATTTTAAAAAGGACACCAAAAATATGCATGACTAAAATTTTTAAAAATAATGAAATACAAATTCACACATACAAACATGCACCAGTCAAAAGCAACACTGTGCAGGCCTGTACCGGGGCTTGGAGACTGATTAGATGTTGGATATGGGGGAAAATCTGGGTGATGACCCTGAACTTGAACCTCAAGTGAGTAGGAAAAACATGGCAGTGCTGCTGACCAAGATGTGAGTGAGGAGTGGGAGTGAGGGTGCCTGGGGGCATGTTATGTTTTAGGGGCTCCCAGGGGGTTCACAGAACCACGTCCAGCAGTTGGAAGTCAGAACTTGCACTTGGAGAAAAAGTTTTGAGTTGGAGATTTGCTTTGGATTAGCATAGAGGCAGTATTTGAAGGTACAGGAGTAGTGAGGTCCCCAGGGAGGTGAGTGACTCAAATGGAAGGGAGACGAATGTGGACTCACATTCACCTTTCAAGGGTGGCTTAAGGTTCAGTGCTGCCTTGCTGCTCTGTGTGATCTAAGTCAGGGAGGAGTATGGTGTCCCTCTGCCAGGATGTCCTGGTCCTTTTCTGGGAATGGAAGCTGCACCACTGAGCCCCACATCCCCTGGAGGAACAATCACTAACAGCAATCATTTTTCCTCAAGGAGGTTATGCCATTACTAAAAATTTTATTCCTTTGACTATTCGCATTTTCTATTCTTTCAAATTTTACAGTCCTCAAGGGCCAGCAACCCATTTTTGGTGCTCACCTCATCTCAAAGTACAGTACAGTACACCATGAGGGCACGCTATAAATAGTGGTAGATAGTAGGACTCTTTGTAATCGTTGCTTATAAGAAGCAGAAGGAAATAGTTCAGGCTGCCATGCCCTAAATTCACCTAAACTAACCCTCATTTTTATAAATCCCATTTGGCTTTGGATGGAGGCTGGTTGTTTTCCTGTCATCTCCTATATTAACAAATGTTCTTGGTTAAAATCCTTTTGCCTTCTATATTTCTGTGAATTTGGTCTATCTATTATTTTGCTATTTTGCTTTCTTTGAAGAACATCCCCCCCCCCCCGCCCACCCTCTCTACTCTCTCATCCTTGGTCTCAAAGTCTCATTTTTGTAGACTGTCTCAGGATCAGAGTACCTTGGTGAAGTTAACATTTTAGAAAATCTTTCACAAATATAGTTTGACCTTAAAAGCACAGAGTAAGCTGCTTTTCTTCCAGCACATGGTCTGAATGTATCTGGAGAAAAACAGAGCACAAGTAAGTATGGAGTAGCCACCTGATGCGAAGTCAGCTTGTTGGAAAATACCCTGATGCTGGGAAAGATTGAAGGCAAAAGAAGAAGGGGACGGCAAAGAATGAGATGGTTTGGTAGCATCACCGACTCAATGGACATGAATGTGAGCAAATTTCAGGGATAGTGGAGAATAGAAGAGCCTGATGTACTACAGTCTGTGGGGTCACAAAGAATCAGACATGACTGACTAAATAACAAGGGACCTAAATTGATCCTAAAAATTAGAATAAAATACAGAGGTCATTTAAAAAGCAGTGGGAGGAGCCTTCCCCCTCTCCTAGGTTATTTCAAGGGAAAATTCAGTCAGTTCCACAAGCATTTACCTCTACATTTGAGACTAAGAATTTTTCACATATTGATAGGGGCTGTAAAGCAGATCAAGATACACCACCCCAAAAATGCCACTTTGGCATAAAGATTATTTTGAGCTGAAGGAAGCTGAGAAAAGGCAGATATAGGAAGAACTGTCTGCCCTCCCCCATCTGCCTAAAAGCAGGGCATTAATTTCTCTATGTGAAGGTACCCCCTTCCCTCTCTTTACGAAGAGGAGGAGAACAGCCCTTGCTACCAGAGACAGAGACTGCACAAAGTGAGTCTACATAAACAAACCTTTCTAAGTAACCCTATCTATCATTGCTTTCCCCCATGTGGCTCCCTTCCCATGACTGACCCTCCCAGAATCCCCAAATTTGGCCCCCTTTTTTATGTCTAGTCACTTCTCCATAATTTATTGCCCTTTGTTTAAATGGTATATGAGTCTCTGAGTCTAACTGCTATTTGGGGTTTTCTTTTCTGTGCAGCCCTTGTGCATGTAAAATTAGAAATAAAATTTGTATGCCTTTTCTTCTGTTCATCTGTCTTTTGTCAACTTAATTCACAGGCATCAGCTACAGAACATAGAAGAGTAAAGGGAAAGTTTTTCCTCCCTAACTGCTATTTCTTAAAGTTAGAGCATTTTTGATCACAAGAGAGCCTAGCTTATCTCTGGATTTCCACAAAGAGACTTTTTTTTCTTCTTTGTATTGTTCAAATGCACATACCTTCTTGCTAATGAGAGACATGGATGCACAATCTCTGTTTCTTCAAGTAGTTGTTGTGCTCAGACTATTCACCATGCTAATGTGTGTTTTCTCTTTAAATCCAGCAGCCCCATGAGGACTGTCCCATGTTTATCAGTATTTGTTGAATTAATTCATAAATCAAGCCCCATTTTACAGCTGTAGAACTGAGGCCCCATGAAAGGCTGTTTCTTGCCAAAAATCAGGCAGTAAATGAGTGGTGGGTTATCACAGGGCTGAGTAAATATCAGGCAACCCTATGCACATGGAATTTCTCTATACATACAGATGTTAATTTATTTAAATTTAGGATCAGAGTTTCTTTTTTACTCTGTATAACATTTTTAAGTAATTTCTTATTGTACTATAATTTACATGCAATAAAATGCAAGAATCCTAAGTTCATAGTTGGATAAGTTTGACACCTGCAGCTGATCCACTTTGTAATGTTACAGTGTGATCTGTTGCACTTAATTGTATTACCTGTTTATTGAAGGATGCCAGCCACTAGACATAGGAAATGCCAGCCTCATCGTCAGCTAATGGCTAGTGAATGATGTCACAATGTATTCACTGTGATGGCCCCCACAGCATTTTCTTTGTTTGCTCATATTACTGGCATTGTATTCACTTCTGAAGTAAATTTATTGAGATTAACCTGCGGCAACATTTACAGTATTTTCAGGTCTGACTCAGAAATGAATTTCACAAACATGCTGTACAGTGCTGCTCACTTCCAGCAGCAGCCGACAGCGGACTTGTGAGCGCCTGGTGGTGTCTCTCCAGGCCTGATCCTTGAGGAAGCTATGACGTGGTCCCTGTGCTCGCCCTGCCTCTTCTCTGGGTCCCTATCCGTATGGCTGGTCTCACCCTCCTGTGTCTCTCCCAGCCCCTTGCAAAGAAGGAAAATCCTAGGGGACCTGGTGGCTTTCTTCAGACATTTGAAGGGCTTTCCTGTAGAAGTGATCTTGTTTTATGTGGCCCCAAAGGATTGGCTGGCTGACTATTATTCACTCATTCACTCATTCATTCATAATTCAATAAAACCCCACTAAGAGCTAATATCTGTGCCAGGAATTATGTAACATGTCAGGATTTTGCACTGAACAAAACCAACAGAGAACCTGTCATTGTGGATGCTTATATTCTAGTAGGGGTGGCAGATGTTAATCCAGTATCCTCTTTGTATTAATAATTTCTAGTCTGGGGAGTAGGGGTAAAGTCCAGAAGAAGAAGCAGAAGAGGCAGTTTGTAGACAGCTTTCCAGGTCCTAAGATGAGAAAGATGCTCAGCAGGCTAAAGGAAAGGAAGAAGGGCAGTGTGGCTGGATTGCTGAGATGAGGAGAGAGTGGGCCAGACAGGACCACTGACCGGGGTGTGGAAGTGATCATAAGGAAATTAAGAAGAAGTGAAAGGGTGAAGACGTAGGACCAACTGGTGGCAATTAAAGTGTGATGGATTTCAATTCAATACAGAAAAAAAAAAAAGAAACAAAATTGTTTGACAGGGAAAATGGAGTGCCCTGGGCCTTGTGGGCTTCAGTTCATGGGGTTGCAGAAGAGTCAGACATGACTTAGAGACTAAACAATAACAACAATGATAGCGTGTAATTGAGACTTGTTAGCCATATTTAAAGTATCTGGTAGAGAATACACTACCATAGGTGGCAGGTTGGACACCAAGTGATCCTTGAGTCTCTGGACCTGAAAGTCTCTGGACATTTCTGGAAGTCTCTTCCACCCTAAAATTATATGTTGAAGTGGCTGGAAGACTGATGAGGCTGTTATAGGAATCTGGACATCAAATAGTGAGGACCCATGAGATGGAAGGACTTGGCTGGCTGAGTATGGGAGATGATCACTGATGAAATGTCCAGCTGTAAGAGAATGGAGGATCAGTGGGATATTGACACAGCAGGAGGCTACACAGCACTGTGAGTCAATGACTAGAGTTACGGCTGTCAACGTGTACAAACCTCAAAAGCACAGTGTTCAAAGAAGCTAGTTGCAGGGAGATAGTCATGGTTTGATATACAAGTGTATAAAATTTAAAGTCATGCTAAACAATACTGCAAATGGTTTATGACTACATGGTACAAATGTCAAAGATAAGTAGGAAGTATGAACCAAATTGTTTAGTCAAATTGTGTCAAAGGAGAGAAAGATGAAAATGAGATCAAGGACAGGTACACAGGGGTTTTCAGTGTATCTATAATGTTCATGATATTCATTTTTCTGCATCTTAAACCATTTCATAATAAAACAGACGAAATCCAGGTGAGTCTGACATACAACTAGGTTTGAGAACCAGAATCAAGTGCTTCTCAAAATTCAACATGCATTTGAATCCTCAGGGGATCTTGTTAAAATGCTGATTTTGTCTCATTAGGTCTGGGGTGGGGCCTAAGAGTCTGAATTTCTAACCAACTCAGGGAAAATTATCCCTCTGAGTAGTGAGGATGGGAGATTCCCGTTCTCTAGGATTCCTGCTAGCCAGGGTACTGCTCAGAAATGCTCCTCTGGACAGCATGCCTGCCTTCAGAGTCTGGGTACAGCTGGAGGCACAGTTTGGCAATCTCAGAAGAGAAGCTTGGAGAACCTAGGGAGACAGACTTTGGAGGGATTTCCCCAAAGAAGTTAAATCTGCAGGTGATCAAGGCAGGTCTGCAGCAACATATGTTGTCTGCTGATTTTTTCTTCCTAAACGAGTTTCTGTTTAACGCTTTGTGGTCATGCATGTATAGGTGTCCTGTGGAGCAGTGTTTCCCTAACCAAATTATACTCAGCTGGAAATCCCTTCAGCCTTGACCTTATAAGAAAGAATCCAAGGTCACTAGAGAGTGGAGAGGGAGGGAGCAGACGTGTGGACATTACACTTTGTAGGAATCATTTGTAAGTAGCAGCTCCCAGGTTTTCTGGATGGTGGGTCTTCTAAAAAATTAATTTTGGTTGTGCTTGGGTCTTCGTTGCTGTGCAGGCTTTCTCTAGTTGCGGTGAGCAGGGGCTATGCTATAGTTGCGGTATGTGGGCGTAGTTGCTCTGGGGTATGTGGAATCTTTGGGGATCAAACCCATGTCTCCTGTATTGGCAGGCAGATTCTTATCCACTGTGTCACCAGGGAAATCCTGGATAGTGGGGCTTGAGCTGAGCAGAATGACAAGCCTTCAGGCTTCTGCTCTGCACACCCACATCCCAAGACGACATATGCTACTTAAGAAGGGGACAAAGGGGACTGTTGTACAAGTTACCAGCTTTGCTACCCACAGGTGTGATGTGCTTGCACACTTTTTGTTCTGTGAAGTCCAATGTCCTTTATATTTTCCCACTGAACCGTAAGTGCTATGACTGTGGGGACCACACATCTTGGGTTTAGCACCTGGCCCAGTACCTGGTACATCTTAGGTGCTCAGATCAGATCAGAGATCAGATCAGATCAGTCACTCATTCGTGTCTGACTCTTTGCGACCCCATGAATCGCAGCACGCCAGGCCTCCCTGTCCATCACCAACTCCCGGAGTTCACCCAGACTCACGTCCATCGAGTCAGTGATGCCATCCAGCCATCTCATCCTCTGTCGTCCCCTTCTCCTCTTGCCCCCAATCCCTCCCAGCATCAGAGTCTTTTCCAATGAGTCAACTCTTCGCATGAGGTGGCCAAAGTACTGGAGTTTCAGCTTTAGTATCATTCCTTCCAAAGAAATCCCAGGGCTGATCTCCTTCAGAATGGACTGGTTGGATCTCCTTGCAGTCCAAGGGACTCTCGAAAGTCTTCTCCAATACCACAGTTCAAAAGCATCAGTTCTTCGGCGCTCAGCCTTCTTCACAGTCCAACTCTCACATCCATACATGACCACAGGAAAAACCATAGCCTTGACTAGACAGACTTTTGTTGGCAAAGTAATGTCTCTGCTTTTGAATATGCTATCTAGGTTGGTCATAACTTTCCTTCCAAGGAGTAAGTGTCTTTTAATTTCATGGCTGCAGTCACCATCTGCAGTGATTTTTGAGCCCAGAAAAATAAAGTCTGACACTGTTTCCACTGTTTCCCCATCTATTTCCCATGAAGTGATGGGACCAGATGCCATGATCTTCGTTTTCTGAATGTTGAGCTTTAAGCCAACTTTTTCACTCTCCACTTTCACTTTCATCAAGAGGCTTTTTAGTTCCTCTTCACTTTCTGCCATAAGGGTGGTGTCATCTGCATATCTGAGGTTATTGATATTTCTCCCAGCAATCTTGATTCCAGTTTGTGTTTCTTCCAGTCCAGCGTTTCTCATGATGTACTCTGCATAGAAGTTAAATAAACAGGGTGACAATATACAGCCTTGACGAACTCCTTTTCCTATTTGGAACCAGTCTGTTGTTCCATGTCCAGTTCTAACTGTTGCTTCCTGACCTGCATACAAATTTCTCAAGAGGCAGATCAGGTGGTCTGGTATTCCCATCGATGGTGTGATCACTGACCTAGAGCCAGACATCCTGGAATGTGAAGTCAAGTGGGCCTTTGAAAGCATCACTACCAACAAAGCTAGTGGAGGTGATAGAATTCCAGTTGAGCTATTCCAAATCCTGAAAGATGATGCTGTAAAAGTGCTGCACTCAATATGCCAGCAAATTTGGAAAACTCAGCAGTGGCCACAGGACTGGAAAAGGTCAGTTTTCATTCCAATCCCAAAGAAAGGCAATGCCAAAGAATGCTCAAACTACCGCACAATTGCACTCATCTCACACGCTAGTAAAGTAATGCTCAAAATTCTCCAAGCCAGGCTTCAGCAATATGTGAACCATGAACTTCCTGATGTTCAAGCTGGTTTTAGAAAAGGCAGAGGAACCAGAGATCAAATTGCCAACATCCGCTGGATCATGGAAAAAGCAAGAGAGTTCTAGAAAGGCATCTATTTCTGCTTAGGTGCTCAGGAACTGTTTATGGGATGAGTGAAAGAATTTCAACTCAGATACACGTGTTTTTAAACTTAACCTTTTTATTTTGAGAGCGTCATAGATTCTTATAACGTAGTTGTCAGAAAAACACAGAGAGATTCCAGGTATCCTTTCCCCAGTTTCCCCCAGTGGTAACATCTGGCATAATAACATTAGTGCAGGATCAGTCACAACCAGAAAATTATCACTGATACAATCTGCTGGCCTTAGATTTCCCTGGCGTCACATGCAATTTTGTCTTGGGTAGGTTCATTTATTTATCATCACAGATGACAGACACAGAATGGCTCCATCACCACATACCTTTTTATAAGCCACCTCCCTCCTCTATAATTTTTGAGAATGTCACCTCAAGAATGTTGTGTGATGGAATCACAGCAGTATGTAACCTTTTAGCGTTGGCCCTTTCCACTCCGCACGACTTCCTGGACCTTGTCCAAGCTGCTGCATCTGTCAGTGTTGTGTTTCTCTTCTGGGCTGAGGGACATTCCAGTGTGTGCATGCACCACAGGTGCTTTATCCGTTGGCCCTTCCAAGGATTTCCAGGCTTTTTCCAGTTTAGGGCTATCATGAATAAAGCTGCTGTAAACATTTGTGTATAGGTATTTTGAATATATATTTTCATTTCTCTGGGATAAATGCCCAACAGTGCAAATGCTGGGTCATATGGTAACTGCATGTTTAATCTTATAAGAAACTGCTAACTGGTTTTCAGAGAGGCTTGGCTTACCTTGCACATTTCTACCCAGAGTTTATGAGTGGTCTGGTTGCTCTGTGTCTTCGCCAGTGTTTGGTGTGGTTGCTGTTTTTTAGTTAGAACTCTAAGGACACTGGTAGAGGTCATTATTGAAAGGAAACTTGCAGTGAATTACCACAAGACTTTAGTAATAGCAGAGAATCCAGTAAGTTTGGGGACACCTGTCTGTGTCCAGAAACTTAGTGGGCACAGAAATACTGTAGGAGGAATGCATTTCACAATATTACAAAAATGAAGATTAAAGTGAGAAAGATGGCTGAATAATGGTGGAAGTAGCATCAAATATACCGAAAGAAATGTCAGAATATCCAATGGCAGATGGATGGTGGAAGAGGGAAAGGGGGAAGGGGGCAGGAACCCATCTGCATTCAGCAAGAGCAAAAACCAGCAGAAGTGAAGTGAAAGTCACTCAGTCCGAGTCTTCGTCACCCTGTGGATTGTAGCCCGCCAGGCTCTTCTGTCCATGGAATTCTCTAGGCCAGAATACCGGAATGGGTAACCGTTCCCTTCTCCAAGGGATCTTCCCAACCCAGGCATCAAACCCAGGTTTCCCATGTTGCAGGCGGATTCTTTACCATCTGAGCCACCAGGGAAGCCCTAAGAGGTTATCATTAATTCATAACTCATTAATGCAACAAGTATTCATGGAGCAGCCTGCTCTGAACCAGGCACATGGGGCATGGTCATGACCAAGGTAGGTAAGGTCCCTGACAGTTAGAATAGCTAGCTTTTATTTATGTGTCAGATATGCTAAGCACCTTATGATATCTTTTAATCCTCCCACAGAAACAGATTATTTTAAGCCCATATTACAGATGAGGAAACAGGCTCAGAGAGGATAAGTAACTTGCCAGGGGCTACAGAGCTATTGTGCCATGGAGCTGACATTCAGATCCAGGCATGTCTGACCACTTTATGATTGGTGGAGTTTGCTAATGGATGTTAAACTTAAGATCAGGAGTATGTGATGCTGGGAACCCAGAACCTCAGTGGAGGCACAGGATGCTGTCTGGAGCAAGAATCCAGGGGCTTAGATTTTTCTGAGACCCTAACATTCCAGAAATCCTCTTGCTTACTTCCTACTTCCTGGTGTCTGAAATCTTTTCAAAAGAGGATGAGATTCTTCCATTTCATCATTAGAAGTTAATGTATAATTGCAGCTCTGCTTTTTTGTGTCATTATCTCCAGAAGGAGAGACAACTGCTCCCTTATGTGCAATAAGCTATTCTAGTACCTGTTGTTAGGAGGCCCTGCTTTCCCTCTAAGCCTCAGTCTGTCAGCTGGCACATTTTTCAGCTCCTCTGTCCCTCAAATAGGGGGATCCCTTCCATCTGTCTATTACTATCTGTTTATCAAGGGGGTGGAGGTGGTGCCCTGGCACTCTTGACATTGAGCTCTGCTGTTAGTAAGCCTGTTGCTTTTCACTATTTCTTTCAGCTGATCCAGGAAGAATCTCATTCTTCTGTTGGCTTTAACTCTGCCAGCAGGGCTGGAGATGACTGAGGCCTGGATTAGTGGGGTCTGGCCAGTTGTTAGGGTCAGTCACTAATCTCCGGGCCACTTGAGTAAGGAACTATATCGCTGAGTTCAGCTTCCTTTCCCCACCCTGCCTTTTTCAGTTTCCATAACATCTACTCTTTGCAGGGGATTGTCCTGCTTTCTGGGATCCTGATTTACATAATGGTCATTTCTCTAGCCTCTGTGTGGGGCTGGAAATCTTTGCTCTCATCCCAGGCCTTCTTTAGAGACGTAACATGCTTGCAAATCATGCTTGCAAAGCGTGATCCGGCATCCTCACACGTTAATTTGCTAAAACAGAATTTCTATTTAGAGCCAGACCACCTTGTCTATGAGGAACTTGAACCCACTGGTTCTTTTTTGCACCTGCCTGTTCTGGTGACCTGCTCTCAGGCCCAAGGATTTTCTAGGTGAGGTCGCACTGCTAGGCCAACACTTTCAGGAAGGGGATGGTCTGCTGGGCTGTGATGCTGCCCTAAGCCCTGCCCTAGGGGGCTGCTTGGCCCCAGATCTCGCGTTTTACCACAGCGGGGAAAAAACAGGCATCTTGTTTTAAGTTCTTTAAAAGTTATTAATAGTAATCATGTAGGCTGCAGCCACTTTCCAGGACTCTCTAACAACCAGAGAAGAATTCATACTAATAAAAAGAGCAATAATAATAGCTAACATTTATTGAGTAGTTTTCATGTAATAGATATTATGCGTAGAATAAACTTTTATCTGCTCTTTTTAGTTTATTCTGTATAACCCTGTTAAATAACTGATATGATCAGCCACATTTTATACACATGGGAACTAATGCCCAGGGGGCTTAAGAACCCCTGTCTGTGACTGAGGCCCTTGCCCTGAGGCACTATGTGACATCTCCTCCCATTCAGGGAAAACTTGATCAAGGCCTTGTCCTTCCTTATAAAAATGCCACAGAATGGCTAACAGGTTTCCCAGGGATTCCAGAGTCATCTGGAAAAGCAGTATTTTTCAAAACACTGTCTGTGAACCACCTGCATCAACACCACGGCTTATTAAAATCTCAGTCAGGCTGAATCACAGCCTCTGGGAAAAGGGCCAGGGAATCTGCATTTCTAGAAAGCTCCCCCAGGGATTCTGATGGACTCTAATAAACACTGCTATTTTCATTGGCATCCTAATCACAGTTTATGGGTAGAGCTGATACCAGCAAAAGGGATTCGTGCGTCTATGGGCAGGGGTTGGGCAAACTTTCTGGGAAGGGCCAGAGCATAAATGATTTGGGCTTTGCAGGCCCTGCAGGTCTCTGTTGCAAGTTCTCAGCTCTGCTACTGAACCATGGAAACAACCACAGACAGCCTGTCACCAGAGGGTGTGGCTGCATCTCAGTAAAGCTTAGTGTTCAGCAGGGGAGGCCACAGTGTGCTGACCTCAGTAGTTGTCCTGGCCCACCAGCCCTCTGATGACCCCTTTTTTGTGGGACTTCTTTTCTTCTTAATTGGAGGAAAATTGCTTTACAATGTTGTGTTGGTTTCTGCCATATGACAGTGCAAATCAGCCATAATTATACATATATCCCCTCTCTCTTAAGCCTCCCTCCCGTCCCCCATCCCACTCCTCTAGGTTATCACAGAGTGCCAGGCTGGGCCCCTGCATTATATTGCAACTTCTTACCAGCAATCTGTTTTACACAGGATAGTGTATATATGTTGATGCTACTTTTTCCATTCGTCCCACTTTCTCCTCCCCCCACTTGTCCACAAGTCCATTCTGTACATCTGCGTCTCTGTATCACCATATCTTCCCTACAAAAAGGTTCATCAGTACCATTTTTCTAGATTCCATATATATGCATTAATATATGATATTTATTTTTCTCTTTCTGACTTACTTCACTCTGAATAACATGTTCTGGGTTCATCCACTTCACTAGAACTGACTCAAATTCATTCCTTTTAATGGCTGAGTAATATTCCATTGTATATATGTACCATACCTTCTTTATCCATTCATTTGTAGATGGACATCTAGGTTGCTTCCATGTCCTGGCTATTGTAAATAGTGCTACAGTGAACACTGGGGTAAATGTGTCTTGTAGTATTGTAGCTTTCTCAGGATATATGTCCATTAGAGGGATTTCTGGGTCATATGGTAGATTTATTCCTAGTTTTTTAAGGAATCTCCCTGCTGTTCTCCATAATGGCTCTATCAGTATGCATTCTGTGGGGCTTATTCTTACAGTACTTTCTGTTGCCTGTGGAGAGCTATATCTATGAAGATAAAATCACCTGTTGTAACAGATAAACCTTGAATCTTTGTGACTTAAAGCAGTACAAGTTCTGTCCTCTCATCTCACAGCCCAGTGAGAGTCTGCCTACTTGGGTTCTTCTGTGTTCTTCATTTAGGGACCTGGGCTCCTTCATAGTGTAGCTTCATCCTTCTTGGTTCTCACAGCCATCCTCAGAGCCAGTGGACGAGGAAAGAGAGCCAGGATTATTCATGGGAAACCTGTATGGGCCTGGTCTGGAAGAGGTGCCCCGCATTTCTACCCATACTTTACTGGCCAGAATTCTCATTGCGTGGGGTCCTGAAACAGCAATTTCTCAAGGCTGTGAGGCCCTTGGTCTCAAGACTTTCTCTAGTCCCTTCTATCTTTGCTTGAAATCCATCCACTTCTAACCTGGGCTCATCTCTTCCTTGTAAAAAGCCTTGCTAAGGTCAGTCAATAGGAGCCAGCCCATGGCCTCACTCTGACCTGTCCAGCCACATTCCTTAGGCACAGAAGGCACAGATCCACCGCCTCAGTTATTGTAGGTGTGAGTTTTATCACCTAGTTTGCTACTGTGTAACCGAGATCTCCATTTCTCTAGGCTCTGAGACCATTTCCTCCCTGGCTGCTGCCTGCCCGTGAAGCCTGCACCACATATTTTAGGTTGTTGCCATGGTAGCACCCCAGTGCAAGATACCAACTTCTGTACTAGTCCAGGTAGCACAGAGGCTTCACCAGGTAAACCCCAAAATGTGTGTGATGAACACAACTAAATGTTTATTTCTTGCTCACATCACATTCTAATACAGATGTTCTTGGAGGCATGACCTTCCATTTGGTCATTCAGAGACCTGGCTTTTTTCCATCTCAAACCTCTGCCTTCCTATGGGTCCTTGTGGTCCTCTCTTGCTGGCCACGGGGAAGGCAGGCAGGCTTCCCATGGGAGCCCATGGCATATCACTTGGGTCTGTATTCTCTTGGCCAGAAATCAGTCACATGGTCACACTCCCTGAAAGAGGGGCTAGGAGATGAAGTCCAGTGACAAGTCCCAGAGGAAAGGAAGGAGGTTTTGGTGTGCATGTGGCCATATCTGCCTCTTGGGTCAGGACTGTCTGGACTGATGGAGTGACATCCAGGGGCTTATCAGGGAGAAAGTCAATAGGTGGCCTGCCTCAGTGATCACTAGGGGCCCTATCAGGCAACAGCTAGTGAGATCCGAAAGATGTGCGAGTAAACAACAAACGTTTACTGCGTGTCCATTCTGTGCCTAGCAATGGGCCAGACTCTGGGGACCTGGAGGAGAACCAAGCTCCTCTTAGAGCTCTGGGTGATCCTCCTAAACACAACCCTTGTGCTGGATGCCAAGGGGCCAGGGAGTTGGGGAAGAGAGTGGGTTTTCTACTACGGCTGGTTTGAGTGCCTCCTGTAGCCCTAGAAATGCCTCCCTTACAGTTGTGCGTGGCCCTGTCATCAGCAAGCACCCTCTCTGCGGTGTACTGGACGAAATGTAATTAGAAGGGGAAAAGGGAAGCCCACAGCAGATATTCTGTTTATCTCTCTCGGTTGTTTTCCTAGGACATCGTCTGCCCTCAGTGAGGCTTCTAAGGAGGCGGTTGCTCCAGATGTAGGGTCATCACCCTGTTTTCTGTGTGTTTCTGGCTGTTGGCATTGGCAAAGTTAGGAAGCTGGCACTGTCTCGGAACCCCCTCTGTGGTTCTGAGGGCGGCACAGGGAGGGGCCCAGATCCCCACATCCCTGCTCTCTTCATGTTTTTGGCCATTTGGGTTAGAAACCGCTGCTGCTGCTTCTGTTGATGACTGAGTCACGGGCCTGACTTAACTGAAGGTGTTGGCTGAGGTCCAGGCAGACAGCTCTCAGTCAGCCACCGTTGAGCATCAGCTCTGTGCCCAACCCCTGTTCAAGAGCGTGGATGCACCCCTTACAGGAGCCCACTTGCTCTTGGTAACTCAGGGCTGCTGGAGAAGGATCTTGAAACTGTTATGTAAGGCAACAGCAATATTCTCCAGGAGGGTTTTCAAAAAGGGCCAAGAAAATGGGCGTAGAGGACATAGCTAACCTTGGAGCTGGCCATGGAGGGAAGCTTTTACATCTCTTTCAGAGATTTTTCAGTAGAAAGTCATGTCACTAGCAGCAGGAAGGTAGCTTAGGTAAGTATCTAGGACACCCTTCCAAGCTGCCTTCATTAATTTGTTGCACAGTTTCTTCTAAGGCAGTGAGGACTACAAAAGGTTAAATCTCTCCTATACGATGAACTCAGCCATCCCCGTGAAATGGAGGAAGCGGAATACCATTAGACTCTCTAATCTCATTTCTCTCATGCTGTCCTTCTTGGAGCCTATCAAACAGTGTCCTGGCAGAGAGTCAGTTCTGTGGCCGTGAAGCATCAGAGTCAGTCTCTTTCTGAACATGCCAGAAGGGCTGTAATTTAGAAAATGTAGCCTACCTTTTAAGGAAGGATGAAAAGGTACTAAATGCACCTTTCTATGCATGTTAATTCCCAAATATTTGGGATATATTAAATGTGTCATTCCTGGGAAATTTTATTTTCTGTTTTATTAGAGTTATTTGCATGACATATTAGAACAGAACTTATAAAACTGTTTGTATTTGTGGATCTCTGGTGGTTTCATGAGTACTGCTCAGGGCCCTCTCTGTACCAACTATTCAATAAGATATGTGTCTTTTGAGTGTGTAACTGTACATTCAAGATGCAAATGCAGTAACAATTTTGCCCTGGTTTTAATTGTTTTTCCTCAAAGACGCATGTGATTTTTCTTATCTGATTTAAGCATTTCTTAAGGGGAGGGGGTAGGAAAGTATTAGCTACTGCCACATCAAAAAAAGCTAAATATAATTGGAAGTTAGATTTTGAGATTTTTCTGTTAGTCCTAGTCTTTTTTCCGTATTGTGATGTTGTCATAAAGGGGAGGGGGGTGGGGCCTACCAGAATTTTGAAGTTTTTTTTTTTCCTCCTATTTAAAGTTTATGTCTCCTAGATAGCATCCCATAATGCTGGTTATTTTTATGCAGAATATTTGGGACAAAGAGGCTCTCTTTAAACGAAAGATAATTGCAAGCTTTGTCTGTTGCCTCAAGTTTACTGCAGGGTTTCTCTCCCCTCTGGTTATACAGAAATGAAATTATAAACCACCAGTAGCCTGGGAAATGTCAATCGATTCCAAATGACTAAATATTTAATTCAATCATTGCCTATACCTCCAAGGATGACTCGGGTGTTTTTCTTCTTACTGAGGGCTCCATGAAAGCCGGGCTCTGCAATGGCTGCTGAGGACTGTGTCTGTTGCAAGGAGGCTCCCCTGCAGTGAGGAGCTGGGCAAGCCTGTTCCATAGCAGCCCTTTTTGCAAATGGTAGTGGATTTTTGCAGAAGGTTTGTGGCCAGATCGCTATGTATAATACTGATGAAGCATTTTTGTTCCAGCTCTGTCTCGGAAGACCTAGGCTGTAGACGTGGGGATTTCAGTAGGAAACATTATGGATCTGTGGAGCTGGTAAGTTTACACTGTCTGTTCAGTGGTAGTACATTGATTTCGATTTAGAGAGGATCGCCAAGCTCTTCAGATCTTTTGTTGTATATTTACCGTTAGACCATGTGGGTACAGTATAAGGGCTGGATGGGAATGAATGACTGTTGAAAGGCTGTAATAGCGATCATCTTTATCTGTTGTGTTTTTACTGTTACGTACTTTTAATCTGTGCCTTTCAGTGTGTTAAAAATATGTTGTGGCTTGGTATTTTTCCCTGTTCATGGTGTTATGTAATTAAATAAAATGATTTATGTATTAGGAAAGGTAGCATTTAGCTTTTATGTTATCTTGTTCCTAAAAGTTTCTAAATCTAGTTTTTGAGGTTTAAATATTATTATAATACATATTCCAATTTTTCTGTACCCTTCATCTCTGGATATGTGATAGGAGTTAGAATATCTGCGAGCTCTTTTTTTCCCCCCTGTTACAAGTATATGTGTTGGACTAGATAAATGTCTGTGTAGGTAATAGATATCTGGATTGAAAATATTCATATTTTTCTTAATGAGAGAGATTGGGGTTTGTGTTATGATTTTTTAAAAAGGGTATGCTTTCATTTTAAAAGAGGAATAGTGAAGATATATCATAGCCTCATTTTTTTTTTATCATAGCCTCAGTTTTTTAAAAGACAGAATTGTGAGTTTTTTCCCCAGTTACATGGAAATTTGAACTAATTTTAAGGAAAATATGCTCATAAAATTCTCTTGGTTAATATTTAACTATTAAAAACATTAAATTTATTATTTCTGTCTATTTACAAAAACTGAGTTGATGGGATCCATTTGTAAAGTATTAATATAAGCTACATTAATTACAGGTTTAAAAAGTAGAAAAATTTATGTACCAGAATCATGTACAAGTAGCATTCTACTTGAATTCAACTATATATTACAGATTTGACTGTGTACCTGGCCCAGGTATATTCTTGGAAATATGCATTAAGTAAAAGATTAGGTCCTTGTTTTTAAGGCTCCTACTGTCCTCCTGCTGGGCAGATAAGATACATAATATATCTAAAGAATGAATTTAGTCACATAAAAGACACCCTGGTTGACTTGGTTAGTGTGTGTTCTATGTCAGTCACTGGTGATACAATGCCAACACCACCTCTACTGAAGAAGCGTGTGCATAACTAATTCAGAATTGGTAAATATTGTGAGAAGTGCACAGACAGGGCCTGGTGGGGGTTGGAGAAGGAGGGAGCAACCCCTTCTGGCTAGGCATCTCGGGGAAGCAGCCTGGAAGGCCTTCTGGAGGCTGTGGGATGTGAGTTGGCGACAAGGAAGATAGAGGATATTTGCAAACAGCATGATTCTTGGCAACGATGATTTGAAGGGCAATGAGCACATGGTCCTGCCCAGCAGAGAGTATAGGGCTAAAGAGCTCAGTGGTTACACAGCAGGTAGGCTTTGAAATCAGACAGGCCTGGCTTCATATACCAGTTCCCTTACTTATTATCTCTGTAAACATCACTGAACCTCAGTGGTGCCTAAGAGTTTGTGCTTGGAAGTCATTCTTGTTCCAGCATTTACTAGTTGTATGACTGGCCTCAGTTTTCTCATCTATGAAATGGGGTTTATTAGTATTATCTATTTTATAGGATTGTCAGGAGGACTGTATGAGGTGATGCACAGAAGCACAGTCCCTGTTAACTACCCAAAGTAGGAAAGATGAAATTTGATAGCACAAGTAGGATGTTGACTCTCAGGTGAAGACTTTGAACCTGATCTAGTAAGTAGTATGGAGCGCTTATAAATAGTGAGAGTGGTGTTTGGGGGAGACAACATAGGTGTGTAGGATGGACCCTTTATAGACTTGTGGAAATCACAGAATATCAGACTGGGAACATACATGAGAGAAGTGCTTTCAAGCTTGAACAGGCATCAGAATCACCTGGTGAACTTATTAAAACAAATTGCTGGACCCCATCCCCAGAGTTTCAAATACAGTGAGTCGGGATTAACTCAAGTTCCCAGGTAATGTTGATGCCACTGTTGCCAGAACCACCCTTGGAAAAACCCTGCTTTACAGAATCCCCAACTGGTCATCAGTTATCCCCAGCTTGATGAGGCAGCTCATTGACCAGCTCAGTTTGTGTGTGTGTGTGTGTGTTTATAACTGACTTTTTAAATATTTTAAAGTAAATTTTAAATACATTTTAAAATTCTATGTATAATTTCACCACCTTGCAGCAAGTATTTTCACCTGCCTTTGATACCTTCCAAATTGTATAGCTATAAGTGCTATTTCTACATGGTTGTAATCAAATTATATATTTACTCTTGCATGCCTCCTTTTTCATTTAACTGTGTTTTATAAGTATCTTCTTGTTATATAGTTACCATTTTAATCCATGTGTGATAGATAGACCAGTAAGGTGATCAACAATGATCTGTGGAACCATTTTCCTCCCTACGTAAAATCAGGTCATTTCTAGTTTTCCCAAGTTGGAAATGACGTGTACTAGAGGTTGCAAAACTTCAGGAGATGGTTGAGGGGCAGAAGGCCTGGCGTGCTGCGGTCCATGGGGTCACAGACAGTCAGATATGACTGAGTGACTGAACAACAATAGAGGTTGCAAGGGTTGGGAATGATGCAGTGAGCAAGTTCCAGTTTTGCCGTGTGAGGATCTCTTGAGATTCTGACTCCAGTGTTTTAAGGAAGGAGATGTTTTCTCCCATCTATGAACACAGAGTATTATCAAATTAAAAACCATATTATGTGTCCTATGTTCGTGAGAAAGCCAGTTCAATTTTTCTTACACTTGATTTGATGAATATTGTTGGGAACCCAGTCAATCTTGGGTGTTTGTAGAGGGGTCCTTGGGATTCTGTAAAATTGAAATTTTAGCATAAACTTCTTCTGATGTTCAGTGAATTAGATAGAAGTCCTTGTGAAGAGTGAAATTGACCATTCAAATCAGCAATGAGGGGGATGCAGGGGCTTGGTTCCCTAGGTTTCAGTTGAGTATACATTTGGTGAGAGACCATGGCGCTCAGACACCTACTCTACAGACTCACAGGTGAGTTTCTCAGCCCTAATTCAACAGCTGTGGGTCGAAGGCTCCCACCATGGGGCAGGCATGGTGCCTGACACTGAGCGGGGAGGAAAAAGCCAACTGCTCTGCTCTCCTGGAGCTGGAGGTAGTCTGGCTTTAGAATCCAGCGGCCTCAAATTTTGAGTCTCCAGGCTGCATCTTAGCTGTGTTCCCTGCCTGAATCAGGGATGGTTTCCTTGCAAGGGATGGAGATCCACTCAGTCCAGATCCAGTATAATGTAATTCGCAGAACGGGTGTGGGAGAATCTCGCCAGAATGCACTGCAGGAAGCACAGCTGGGCCGCATGTGACTGGGAAGCCATCAAGCAGCTCTTCTCGTTTCTCTGGGCCCCTGTGGTTTCTCAGCTTCACTTTGCTCTGCATGTCAGTACCAGTCTCCTCTCTGCACGCCAGCTTCCGTGACAGCACAGTTGCCTCTCTCCAGTCCATTTTCTCCCAGCAGCAGTGTTTGTTTGTTTTTTTTAATACTTCTTTTTATCATGGTGAAATATTCACAAAATATAATTTACCATTTTTAAGTGTACAATTCAGGCCAATTATGTATATTTGCCGGGGTATGCAACCATCAGTACTATCTACTTTCAGAACATTTCTCATCATTCCAGATAGACACTGTATCCATTAAACAATGACTTCCCATTCCCCCTGCTCCCTTGCAACCTCTGTTTTATCTTCTGTCTCAATGAATTTGCCTATTCTATGTGGGATTATACACCTTTTGCCCTTTTTTGTCTGATTTATTTCAATATTTTCAGGGTTTATCCATGTTGTCACATATATCAGAATTCCGTTCCTTTTTCTGGCTGAATAATATTCCATCGTGTATATATACCACATTTTGTTTTTCCATTCCCCTATTGATGAATTCTTGGGTTGTTTCCACTTTTTAGCTCTTATGAATAATGTTACTGTCAACATTGGTATACAGGTATGTGCTCAAGAGATGTTTTAAAATGTTGACAACATAGTATCTTTTCTTTCATAAATCTCTTCTGTGGCCCATTGCAGTGCAAGCCCAGACCCTTTACAAAGCCCAAAGAGATCCTTCATGGTCCCTGTTCTGCCTTCCTCTCCCACCTTCCCACAAGCTGCTCACTCACTGTGCTTCGGTGGTCTGATTTTCCTCTCTAGAACAATTTGAGTTCCTACCTGTCCTTTGCATGTGCTCTTCCCTCTTCCTGGAATGGGCTTTCCCAGCATTGCTCACCGCTGATCTCAGCTTAAATGCCATCTTCTCAGGGAGGCCTCCCCGATCACCCTCGCTGAAGTCATCCTCCTCATTATGGAGGTCTCTAACTCAGCATCCTCTTTATTTACTTAATGGTGTTTATCACAATCAATATTTGTTTACTAACTATCCTCTCATCCACTAGAGGGGAGGGTGGAAACTGTCTTTCTTGAGATTTCTAGGCCCTGGCATATACTAAATTCTCATTCAGTTTTTTTTAAATTACTAAATTGATTTCTAGTCCCCCACGCTATCCCTAGTCTTGCAGTCCCTGTGTCCACTGTAGTCTATTCATTCTTGGACCCTAATTTCAAATTCCAAAAAGAATGCTATGGATTGGTTCCGCAGGTCCAGTTATCTATCCCTGATTCAAACAGTTGAGTTCAAGGTAGGGTGGTGGTTTGGGGGGGTGTCATGTGGTATAAATGTGGCCTCCTAGACCCCCTCAGCAAAGTTTGTGGGCAGATTCTCTTTGGAAAGGATATGGGGAAGAGTCAGTTTCAAAGAGCATGAGCTGAGAAGGGAGCTTCAATATGTCTATAATATTTCCTCATAGAGCAGATGATTTAAAAGCTCCATCTAAAAGCATCTGGTTAAAATGTCATCTTCTGCAGGTGGACTGTTATCCCTGGCACTTTTTAAAATTCCATAAACAATGATATGAATTATAAACCCTCTAAAAACAGGAATTAAGGCTCTTGATTACCACTGTGTCCCTCATACCAACCACAGTGCTTAGCTTTAGTTACTTAGTAAAAATTAATTGAATGAATGAATGGTTCAGTTTGGTTGGAATTAGAGAATAGCCTAACCCATCAAAAATAAAGAAAGAAAAGGAAAAACAAGCTTCTATGATTTCCCCCCTCCCCAATATAGTTAGACTCATCAGTTTGCAGTGCATTCCATCTGAAATGTTTGCCGTTTTTCTTCTTGATGAATTGAAAGTCTGGTCTCTCGTGGCAGCATTCTAAGCAAGGCACAGCTATTACCCCATTGACCATTCTTCATCACTTCATATCGAAATCTGTCAGGAAAAGCATAAGATTATTTGTAGCTTTTATTGATCTTTTCTTGGCCTTTGACTCAATGGGTAAGAAACTGATGTGTTACAAATGATGAATGGTATGGGCACCATATGGGCCTCTCCTTTCCAAGCCCAGCTGCTGATCCTCACATAAGCCCACATCTGGGTAATTCTAGGGAAGCCACGATCTGCAGGTAATTTCAAATCCAGGATAAAAGAGGAGGGTTTGTTGTCCATTGGGCTTCGCAGGTGGCACTAGTGGTAAAGAACCAGCCTGCCAGTGCAGGAGATGTAAGAGACTCAGGTTTGATCCCTGGGTCAGGAAGATCCCTTGGAGGAGGGCATGGCAACCCACTCCAGTATTCTTGCCTGGAGAATCCCATGGTCAGAGGAGACTGGTGGGTTACAGTCCATGGGGTCACAAAGAGTCAGACATGACTGAGGCAATTTAGCACACATGCATATTGTCCATTCCTTTTTAAAACTTGCACTCAAATGAGTCAAGCCTGCATTTGGACCAGCTGCCTGCTCCCCTGGTATATCAGAAAGAAATATATAAATGTCTCTCCGTGAGGATAGCATGGTTTTGTTGTTTTGAACTCAGAGTGGCCTCAAAGGATACCTGGCTATACTGAGTACAGCCAGAAGAAAGGTTTGTCATGAACTTGATTGGCATCTGCAGATTTTAATATCTGAGGTTTTGACTGTGTGACAACTTTTGAAGTCTAATATATAGTCATTTGTATTTTTGCTCAGGCACGAACTTGAATTACGCCTGTGGGACTGTTGTGTTTTAGATGATTCTTGGCTAATGAGTGATTTAGCTGCCTGCCCAGCATCCCTAATACAGCACAGTTTTGTTCTCTATTCAGGGTTGAGTAGGCTTTTTGTTTTCAGAGGCATTCTGTGGGAGAATTATATTCTATGTAGTATCACCAAATTGAGAAATGAGTGAAGGTTCCAGAATATCTCCCCTAGGAACATCAAAACATCACGACTTCTGTCTTCTACAACTAGAATCATAATTTTGGCAAATGTTCTCTATTTAACTGGCTTATATCTAAGGCTTTGATAGCAGGTTGACTCATGTAGGTACCACAAGACATAACATTTATCTTGGAATTATCAATGAGCTGGGGCTTCCCAGGTGGTGCTAGTGTAAAGAACCTGCCTGCCACTGTAGGAGACAGAAGAGACTCAGGTTCAATCCCTTGGTCAGGAAGATCCCCTGGAGGAGGATGTGGCAACCCACTCCAGTATTCTTGCCTCAAGAATACCATGGACAAAGGAGCCTGGTGGGCTGCAGTTCATGGGGTTGCAAAGAGTGTGAAGCAACTTTGCACATATGCGTGCATCAGTGAGTTAACATGGTTAGAAACTATGGTGCTCTTTTTGATATTTCGATGCCTTTGTGGATGATTGGTAATGCTTACATTGAACATTTTCCAGGCTAAAATTATTGCAACCATTTTTAGTAATGCAGAACTTTGAGACTTTAGTCATGTTTATGTGTTAGAATGGAACTGGAAATCTTTTATTATGTTTATTAGTTTTGCTGTTTATTGAATGTTTACTATGTGCCAGTCAATGAGCTAAACACTTTTGATTCATTTACTTATTCTCCCAAACGACCATCGGCAGTTTTTTATTTCATCACACACTGTGGCTGCTCAGGAAATGTTGGTGGACATTGAATGGATTCCCATTTATCAGGTGATCTCAGAGAGATCCCACAGCTAGTAGAGGTAACACTTAAGCCCAGATCTGTCTGACTCTAAGAGCCCCTGTACTTAATCTCTCAGCCTATGAGCCTAGGCTGTTTTATAAGGAAATTGGGTTGATTGTTAGAGCACACATCTCTGCCCTTGGATGCGTGCGTGCTAAGTTGCTTCAGTCGTGTCCGACTCTGTACGACCCTATGAACTTCAGCCCCTCAGGCTCCTCTGTCAATGGGATTCTCCAGTCGAGAATACCAGATTAGGTTGCCATGCCCTCCTCTAGGGGATCTTCCTGCCTCAGGGATCAAACCCATGTCTCTTACGTCTCCTGCATTGGCAGGTAGGTTCTTTACCACTAGCACCACCTGGGAAACCCATCTCTGTCCTTAATCAACAGCATAGAGTAGCTCTGCTTTAAGTCTTAGCTGAAATATATAATTTCAAACTCTCTTAGGTCCAAATCTTAACAAATGTTTGATTTTAAGAAGAATGTTAAAAAAAAATTACCTAAGAAATGTCTGTGCGATAAATGTTTTAAATTTAATTCCTGGTTTAGGCCCAACCATAACGTAGCTACAAACACTTGGCCCGCACTTTAAAGGGACCACTTTTCTTGGCCCCTCTTAGAAAAGCAAGAGTTTTTCTTGATCTGTGCCCTTGTGTTATGCCTTTAGCTTGCACTGATGGGCATATCAGAAAAGAGCCATGTGACTCTGGAGTGTGTTGCTTGCAAGGAAGCTCTTGAGGATTTCTCGGTCTGTCACACAGTGTCTCCTTTAAGAAAGCCTGTGAGAAAAGTTCTCCCAGGACCAAAAAGCAGCTTCATTGTTAACCTTTTATGCAATGGAAATCCTCTAAATAAATGGACTTTTTCCTCTTTGCTCTGGCCTCTGGGACGCTCAGGACCCTATTTATGGCTTGCCTTGAACAGCCTTAAAGGACTCTATAACAGGCAGCCTAATCTTATTCTCTTGTTTTCAGTTTATTTACCCACACCTAATTTTCCCTTGTTCTAAATTTGTTTTGTATCTAATTTTCTCCTTTGAGTGAGATATCTCAGTAAGATGCTTTAAATCTTTTCTAAAAAGTAAGGTAGAGCATAAAAAAATATTTTCTGTGTTCAGCTTCTAGCTCTTAACAGCACATCCTCTGTCCCCCATTGAGGGTAACCTAGTTCACAGAATGGTTTTGACCCTTGTCTCCTCCCTCCCCTACTTTTTGATCAGGGACCTATGACCTATTTTCCTAGGATCAACTACACCTGGGGAGAATTAGCATCCCCTGCCCAGCTATTTGGTGACTGCCTTAAGCACGGAGCCGTGTGTTAATTAGGGTCCAAAAGTCTTCCAAATCAACTAGCTAAACACATACCGTAATAAGAATATCAGACAAGTCCTCCAAGTTTTTCCAGGCAAAATCAACCCTGGAAACAGCCACTCCAGGGATTTTTGGCACCAGTGTGCTCTCTAGTTTCAAAACTAGAACTGCAAACGCTCCACTCCCTCCCTCCGCAGGCCTGGGCAGCTCATGCCACGTTGCTGGTGGCCACACAAGTCTCCCATTCCTGTGTGCCCCACGTCCTCCTTGGGGGTGACCCTCCCTCCTGCCACTGCACTGTCAGCTCAGCTCATAATCTCTGGCTTCTGCACCCTCTGCTGGAACCCTGGGGTCTTTGTTCTGTGACTCCAGTGGTCTTCAGCTGGTGGGATATAGGTCCCTGGTGCGCTATAAAAATACTTTCAGGACTTCCCTGGTGGTCCAGGGGCTGAGACTCTTTGCTCCCAACGCAGGGGGTCTGGGTTTGATTCCTGGTCAGGGAACTAGACCGCACATGCCACAACTAAGACCCGGAACAGCCAAATAAATAAATATTTAAACACAAATAAATACTTTCAAATTTTGGTCAGTGTTTAATACAACAGTTTATATTTTGTGTAACCAGAGATACAAACTGTTGGCATACTGTTTATTGGTTAATTCTTCACAGCAAATTGAGTTTTCTACCTGTGATCTCTTGTATACTATGGAGGAAAACTCTCACGTGTGTCTCAGACAACCAGTCTTTCTTGGTGCCTGCTTGATAATATCTATTGCCTCTCACTTCTCACTTGTGCCAAAGTGACCTCTGCCTTACACCAGGTCCTGTCATGTGCCCACCTCAACTTTTAGTACAACAAGGCTTGGTGGTATATATCATCAGTTGTAGCAAAAATAAAATTTAAGCTTGAGCAAAAATATGACATCACCATCTCAATGGACATGAGTTTGAGCAAACTCTGGAAAATAGTGATGGACAGGGAAGCCTGGTGTTCTACCGGCCATGGGTCGCAAAGAGTCGGACACAACTGAGTGACTGAACAACAAATACTGTTTTTATGAATACAAAGTATTTCCTTTTCTGGAAGGTATTTTTAAGAACCAGTATTTACTTATTTATTTAGGCAGGTCTGTGATCAAAGACTGAAGAAGGGAATGGCAACCCACTCCAGTATTCTTTCCTGGAGAGTCCCATGGACAGAGGAGCCTAGCAGGCTACAGTCCATAGGGTCACAAAGAGTCAGACACAACTGAAGCGACTTAGCATGCTTGCATGCATGATCAAAGATGTAGTACTTGGGATTCCTCTGGTGATCCAGCGGTTAAGACCCCAAGCTTCCAATGCAGGGGCCTGGGTTCAATTCCTGGTCAAGGAACTAGATCCTGCATGCTGCAACTAAGACCCAGTGCAGCCAAATAACTTTTTCTTGATGTAGTACTTGGCAGCCATGAACACACACCCAAGGATTTGAAAGCCACCCTTTTACTTCTTTTTGTAGTATTACCTTGAAAAGGAATCTTACCTTTTTGCCAACCTTTCACCATATGGTCTCTGAACATTTATAGCTGTTTGTTAGACCCTCAGAACTAAGTCTAGAACTTTTAACTTATTAGCTGCCTCCTGGCAGACAACTTGGGACAGATTTCCCCACGGCTGCGGGATCCAGAGTATCTGAGGCTTCATTTGAGTCTCAGCAGCCCCAAGCTGAGACCCTTGCCTTCAGCTTTCTTCTGTCTCAGGGCAAGTCCTGTTTCCTTCCTTCCTTCCTTCCATCCCCTGGTGGCAGCTTCACTCTCTTGGTAGAAAGAGAGAAGATCTGTTAGGTCTAAAATTTGCTCCCCTATTCCCCCCACTGGGTGAATTTAGGGAAAATCATGCCCAAACCCAGTGTCACCTGCTGTGACCAACTTACCAAAAAGGGCCTCCAGTTTCATGCCACAACTAATATTCTAATTTTTTTATATTGAAGTATTTTACATATTAAAGCTGTTACTTTGGGCTCCTTTATGTGTAAGAAAAGGATCGTATGTTTTTTGGCCTCAGTCTTTTAATTGGTCTTTTGCCGTTATCTTTATGTTGCAGTGTTTTAAAATATAATCTCAAGCTGTGTTTGCTGAATAGATGTGAAGACTTTACCATTACTTTAGGAATACATTTCAGCCACTCTAAATTCCCTTTTCGATCCCTGCGATAGTTCTACAAATTCCCTTCTTAATTTGCCTTTGAACGCTCTCCTTTCTTGTTCCCACTAAGCCTGCACTTGCCAAGGTCGCTAAAGACCTTCCTGCTACCAAGTCTAGGTGACGCATCCAGGCTTTAGCTCACGGGCCGCTCTGCGCATGCGCCCTCTTAACACGTTCCCCTCCCCCAGTGTCTGTGCCTCTGCTGTCTCGTGTTTTTCCTCCTGCATCTCTACTATACCTCCTCTGCTTCTTTTAGGGAGTCCTTCTTTCCCGTCTGGTCCTCCCATTTGGATGCTTCTCAGGGCTCTGTCTCAAGACACCTTTCTCACCTGATCTGCTCTTCCTCGTGATCTTTCCTACCCTCATGGTTTCAGGTACCGTCTTCAGGCTGGTGACTCACAGATCCATATATTCTTTCCAGGTCTCTATCAACAGCATCTAATGCCATCTGTTCATATGCCCACAGGACATCCCTGTGGGCAACTGAACCTTAAAAGGCCCACTACTGAACTCAGTCATCCCTCTTTACCCTCCCACACCGCTAGGGAATGGCTTTACCTTCTTGCTGGTGCTGCTGCTGCTGCTAAGTCGCTTCAGTCGTGTCCGACTCTGTCCGACCCCATAGACGGCAGCCCACCAGGCTCCCCCGTCCCTGGGATTCTCCAGGCAAGAACACTGGAGTGGGTTGCCATTTCCTTCTCCAATGCATGAAAGTGAAAATTTAAAGTGAAGTTGCTCAGTCATGTCCGACTCTTAGCGACCGCATGGAATGCAGCCTACCAGACTCCTCCATCCATGGGATTTTCCAGGCAAGAGTACTGGAGTGGGGTGCCATAGCCTTCTCCGTTTACCTTCTTAACCATTGCTAATTTCAGAAACCAGGAAATCACCCAAAGCCCACATCCAGTCTCTTACCAAATCCTGTTGGTTTTATATTCTCAATAGATTTCCTGGCTAAGTTTCTCTTACATTGATGTGCATGTATAATGCCAAACAGTCTTTTGAGAAAAGAGAGAGATAGACATAGATTCGTATATATGTATGAATGGAAATATGTATTATGTATTCATGGGACTTCCCTGGTGGCTCAGATGGTAAAGAATCTGCCTGCAATGCAGGAGACCTGGGTTGGATCCCTGGGTCGGGAAGATCCCCTAGAGAAAGAATGGCTACCCACTCCAGTATTCTTGCCTGGAGAATTCCACGGACAGAGGAGCCTGGCAGGCTACAGTCACAGGGTCACAAAGAGTCGGACACGACTGAGCAACTAACACTTTCACTTTTCATATGTACTCATATGAATTTCACAACTACCTGATAGTTTTATAGATACTTTTGTTACCCCCATTTTATAGATGAGGTTACCAAAGTCCAAAGAGATGAATTAACTTGTCCAAAGTCACACAACTTGTAAGTTGTTGAGCCTGCCCCTCTCCCATCTTATGCACAGTAAGTTGTATTTATTTAAAAGTTCTGTGATGTCCCCATTGTTACAAGCTGTGCTCCAATGCCCCTTTGTTGTCATCATCATGTGCGCATGCTCAGTTGTATCCAACTCTTTGTGACCCCATAGGCTGTAGCCCACCAGCCTCCTCTGTCCATGGGATTCTCCAGACAAGACTCCAGACAATACTAGAGT
The DNA here is from genome assembly GCF_032452875.1 of Bos javanicus. Taxonomy (NCBI): domain Eukaryota; kingdom Metazoa; phylum Chordata; class Mammalia; order Artiodactyla; family Bovidae; genus Bos; species Bos javanicus. The sequence goes on from NC_083878.1 coordinate 97,777,352, forward strand.
GGGTTGCCATTTTCTCCCCCAGGGGATTTTTCTGACCCAGGGTTCAAACCCACGCTGTCTCTTGTGTCTCCTTCATTGACAGGTAGATTGTTTACTGCACCACCTGGGATGCCTCTAGTACCCCTTACTGTGCATAAAAATCACTTGCGGAATTTATTTAAGATTCCGGCTCTGATTTGGCATATCTGGAACGAGCCAAATAGTGTGCTTTTTTTCCCCCACAATCTTCCATTGTGAAAATGACTGAACTTCTTACAAGTTTATCATTTGACATCCGGGGAAGTCCAGAGACTACTTTGTTTTTAAGTAAAGAAGAACAATAAAGGACTTCCCTGGTGGTCCAGTGGTTAAGACTTCCCACTCTCAATGCAGGGGACCCAGGTTCGATCCCTGGTCAGGGGACTAGATCCTACACGCTTCAACTAAGAGTTTCCTTGCTGCAACAAAGATCAAAGATCCTTAGTCGGACGCGACTGAAGCGACTTAGCATGAACACAAAAATGGCTTAAAACAACGGAAATTTATTCTCTCATAGTTCTGGAGGCTAGGAGTCTGAAGTCAAGATGTTGGCAGGGCTGCACTCCCTCTGAAGGTTTGAGGGAAAAATCGTCCCTCGCCTCTTCCAGCTTCTGGGGTTGCCAGTAATCCCTGACATCCTTAACTTGTAGCTGCATCACTCTAGTTTCTGCTCTGCATCACATGGCCTCCTAGCCTGCATTTCTGTATCTACATCACCCTCTTTTCTCTTATAAAGATACCAGCTGGGACTTCCCTGGTGATCCAGTGGTTAAGACTCCGAGCTCCCAATGCAGTGGGTATGGGTCAGTCTCTGGTCAAGGAACTAGATCTCACATGCTACAGCTAAGACCTGGAGCAACCAAATTAATTAATTTTAAAAAAGAGAGAGAGACACCAGCCATTGGACTTAAGTCCTACCCTAATCCAATGAACTCATCTTAACTTATCTAATTACATCTGCAAAGACCCTCTTTGCAAATAAGGGCACATTCTGAGATTCAGAGGGTAAAGCGTCTGCCTACAATGCAGGAGACTCAGGTTTGATTCCTGGGTCGGGAAGGCAATGGCAACCCACTCCAGTACTCTTGCCTGGAAAATCCTATGGACTGAGAAGCCTGGTAGGCTACAGTTCAAGGGGTCGCAAAGAGGCGGACACGACTGAGTGACTTCACTTTCACTTTCACTTTCTGAGATTCCAGGTGGATGCAGAGGTGTTTGGGGTGGGGGACGGGGATTGGGGTGGGAGCACAAGGAACACCATTCAAGCCAGAACAGTTCCTTTCTGCCTTTTAGTGTTCAGAAAGAAGCCTGTGACAGTTTATTTTCTTTCTTGGTAACTTTTCCTATTTTGATCTTTCTCAGACTTTCTTCTTTTATTTTTAAAATGTTTCCCATAGTTTCTCTATGTCTTCTCAGCAACTTTGCCTAAAACATTGCATCTTTGTGATTCTTCGACCCAGGTCTTATGTCATGGATGAATATTTTCTTCAGATGTAAATTTGTTTATTTCTCATTTTCCCTCCTGAAATAGTAAGGAAGGTCTTTTTCTCTGTCCTCTATCACTGCCTTTTCTTTCTCATTATTTTATATTTTGTTCCTCTTCATTCTGGGAAGGCATCTCAAATGATAAACATATTGCTATCTCTGTTTTGTACAATGAACATTTTGCTTTCCTCCTCCAATGAGGATTTTTAATTTTGATCCTACATTTGCATTTTTTGGTCCTCATTTATCTTGCCCACTTCCACAACCTTTACCCACTTATTGTAAAAATTGTCCTCTGTCTTACTGAGGACAACAGCTGCTTTTTAAATCTTTTATTTTGGTTTCATAGTAAAAAATGATGTGCTTCTTTTTTTCAGTTTTCAGGATCATATGTAGCATTACTTAAATAACTCCCATGTTTGTGATTTTTTTTCCTTTTTATAATACAGAATCTTGAGACAAACACAAAGAGTTATTCAGACTTTTTATTGTCAACAGACAAAATGTACAACTGACCCTGAGCTCTCGTCCTTTTGGGTCCCGCAGCTTTTCTGAACCAAACGTCTGGATGGCTGGTGGTTATTCAAAGCTCCCTGATCACTGTCCAGGGTCTAGTTGGTGTTTCTCTAGTAAAGCTCTGCTGGAAAGGGATAGGATGTCCTCCATGCTTGGCTTTTTGCTTCTCTGAACTGGTGGCTCTAGAATTTATACATATAGCCAGGACTTAGAGGGCTATGGGTAGCAGTCTGGTTGGAAGAGGAATATTAATGTTTGCCTAGCTCTTTACATAAACTTGAGAAGACACCATCTGTGTAAAGAATTGGTTGGAGATTACCAAGGTGAAATCCCCTCATACCCAACCACACTTTGGTGTGACCACTTGCTTGGCATATTGACAAAACTGTGTCCCCCAGGGTGCTCTGCTACCAGGACCCTTCCTGTCTCTCTCCCTGCCTATGGCCCTTCACTTATGAAGACTGCATTTTCTATCTTTTTATCTGTTTATTTGGTTGTACTGTGTCTTAGTTGCAGTACTCCAGATCTTTGATCTTTAGCTGCAGCACACAGGATCTTTAGTTGTGGCATGTGGGATCTAGTTCCCTGACCAGGGATGTAACTTGGCCCCCTGCATTTGGAGCACAGATTCTTATCCACTGGACCACCAGGGACGTCCTAAGGCTGCATTTTCTAACATAGACTTTGTCTCTCTCCCTGCCCCCATCTTACCGGATGTTTTCTTAGAGAGGAAAAAGAGGTGCTGGAGTGGCTAGAGCTACCTTAAAATGCAGTGCTCATGCAGTAGAAAGATGACTTCCAGTGTTTTATTGTTATTCTTTATATAGATCCAGGGTTTCTTAGCCCAAAGGAGATGGGGAAGGGAAAATAAATTGCCATCCAGCTTTCTGTGATGACCAGAGATTTGTTCTGTTTCAGCTAACAAAGTCAGTGACCAAATAGGTTTCCCAGTTATTCTCCATTGGCCATAGAATAGGTAAAAAATGTCCTAATATTCTGGCCATAGGTTGGGAAATCAGTCTCAGATTCATGAATTGTCATCTTTTGTGCTGAATCTTCCCAAATATTTTACTGGGAATTTGAGTATCAGAGACTGCTAGTCAGATATTATTTTAATGAAGAAGCCAAGATGGATAGATATACTTCGAGATAAAAGGTTAGAGTAGAATACTTGTGCTGACTTACCTCAGATTTCTCAATAGAACAGGTGGAAAAGTCACTGCTTAGAAGAAAATGTGTTTCTGGAGTGATGACTTGGTGATTGCTAAGTCAGGACCAAGATGGGAGATCTAATGGGAAGTAAAAAAGAAATGGGTAAAAGAACTGGAGAGTGGTAGTGAGGATCTAGCCATGGTCAAGGAGCATGAGCTTGTCGTAGTCCTAGCCACATGGAAATTTGTTTCTTGGAACAGAGAAGGAGAGAGTGAGAGTTTACTTAGTAGGGGGTGATTGAGAGCTGGGATTTGACTCAGGGGATTGTAAATGCAGTGTTGACGTGAATAACCATAGATCCCCAGCTAACATGTATACCAGAGAGAGCCAGAGTGGGTTTATGTCAGGTACTATGATGACAACACTCTACTAGTGTGGGTGAGAATGGGTTTGGGGTCTTGGGAATGGATGACCAAGTCATGAAGTCAAGTGAGGTCATTAGATTTGAGAAAGCAGAAGGGTGCAAGCTCAAGACATCAGAGAGATCACTGTGATGGATACAGAGTTTGCTGAGGATGGTGGCCAGAGATGTGGATGATAAGTCTGAGCCCAGATCCAGGACCCTGCTGGTTCTTCAGTCAACGTTTATCGTCCTAGTTGGAGACTCTTCTAACTGATTTGGGTACTCTGACATGCACCCTGGTGCTCAGCACTCCAGCCACCCAACCTCCCACGTCTTTTCCCCGCCCCTTTGCACGGGCAGAATAGGATGAAGAAAAGAGTGGGAGGAAGAGAACACCTGCTCTGACCTCTCCCTGCAGGCAGTGGAAGTGACCAAGAGTCACCAGGAGAAGGAATCCAGTCAGGGGATGGCTGTTTCCACCCATGTTCAGGCGTTATCTCCCCACCTTTTTTTGATGCAAACATTTTGAATCTATTTCTTCCCTTCTGAGTATTTCTAAGTCAGGTGTGTGTGTGTGTGTGTGTGTGTGTGTGTGTGTGTACATGTCTGATTTGCATATGCAGATGGTCTGCTTGACCAGTATTGGTAGTTTTTAAAATCTGCTTATGTTGGAAATCATTTCTTAAAGGTCCTATACATCTTCTAGAATAAATTGCATTATAGTGGGACTTCCCTGGTGGTCCAGTGGTTAAGACTGCGCTCCCAGTGCAAGGGGCCCAGTTCTATCCCTGATCAGGGAACTAGATCCCACATGCCACAACTAGGAGTTTGCATGCCAAACTGAAAAGATCCCGAGCGCCACAACTAAAACCCGTCACAGCCTAGCAAATAAATAAGTACATATTTTAAAAATAAATAAATAAATTGCATGATAGCAATGAGACCTTCAGCTCCCCCAGGCAGTTATCCCTGCAGCATCTGACCTCCCCGTGTGCTCCGTATTTCCTTCTGTGCCGTGGCATTTAACCAGGTTGTGTGTGATTTATCTGTTTACGTGTGTGTATCTGTCTCTCCCACTAGGCTCTGTGCTCCTCTAGGGTACAGATCATGTTGCATTTGTCTTTATAAATCCAGCAGTTAGTACAGGCCTGGGGAAATAGGTTCTCAATAATGTTGGAAGAGCGACAAACATTTAAACAGACTTTCCAAGAGTTTAAATGCAGCATTGAAATGTTTTACTCATACTAGCAATAATCAGGGCCTTTTATATTAATCATTACCATACATGTTATTAAAATACATGTTGTTATAACATGATTGAACACATCCTATGTTCAGGCACTATTCTAGGATCATTCCATGTTTTATATTATTGAATTCTCTCCCCAAACCTAGAAGTGGCTACAGTCATTGTCTTCATTTTATTTTTTGTCCTCATTTTAGAGATAAGGAAAATGAAATTTAGGGAGGAAAAATCAAGTGATTTGCCCAAGGTCATGCAGCTAGTAAGTGTGGAACTGAACCTGATAAGTTGGGTGCTAAAATCCACACTTGTAACCACTCATGTCAAAGAAAGGAGTTGGGGATGGGGGATAGAAATCTGAAATCTTATTTTTAAAGATATAACTTACATAAATGTTAAAAGGTCTTTCCCTAGATTAAAATACTGTTTCTGTGACTCATATATACCTGAGTGTCCAGTACCCAGTGTGTGAGAAGCAGAATCACAGGAGTCCCAGCACTTCTGCAGGTGTGGAAACAGACACCAGCCCAAAGAAACAAAGCAATTCAGTGGGGAGAAGAGCCTTATGTTTCTGAAATTTTATGTATTTGTATTAATTTAGGAAATATTCTCATCTAATTGCCTCTAATATTAAGCTAATAATACTTTTATTTATAGTACTTAATGAATACCTCTTTATTATTCCTGTTTTTAATTTTTTCTTTTACGTTAGTTTGTTGAATCATACAGATGGTTATAAGTGCTTGGAGATTACTTTTTACCAGAAATAAAACATCTAAGATATTAAACACTGTTTAGTGTTTAATGAATCAGTTTGGCTGAGATTGAAACAAAGCCTCTACTGCAGATACTAAATTACATGAATTTCCACCATTTTTAGTGTACTCAGCTAGCTGAAGGTGATTCAGCCTGAGAAACTGAATTGATCTTGGTCACCCTGAGTTGCATCAAGGTCCAGCATGTCACACAGTCCTGTCCATTAGAACTTTCCACGACTGTGGAAATTTGTCATTTGCTCTGTCCAGTGTAGCCACCACCTGGGGCTGCTGAACACTTGAAATATGGGCAGTGCCACAGAGGAACTGAGTGGTTTTTACTTTGTCTTAATTAATTTAAAATTAGATCTGAATGGGGCTAGTGGTCCCAGTACTGGCCAGTGCAGGATCTCTAAAGGAATCCCTTGCAGGGCTGGGCAGAGCCTAACTGATGATTTGCTTTTTCCCTTTTCTCTCTTAGGCTCAGTGCTCCCCAGCACTGAGCCTTTGGTGTATGTGGTGTATGACCAGATTAGAGACGTTAGACAAAACAAAGTAAAATAACATAAAGAGCTTGTCTTTTCTTCTTAACATTACTGATGTTGAATATTTGTTAAGGGACTTCCCTGACCCTTGGTGGGTTAAGTCAGTGGTTAAGACTCCGCCTTCCAACGCAGGGGGTGAGGGTTCGATCCCTTGTCAGAGGGCTATGACTTCACGTCTCACGGCCAAAAAAAAAAAAAAAAAAAACCACCAACAAACAAACCAAAACAGAAACAGTATTGTAAAACATTCAAAAAAATTGTCCGCATTAAAAAAATACATATATATGTACATTAATACATTTCCCTGAACTTGTGTACCAAAACAAATACAAAAGAACTCTGCTATTTGCTTCTTCTCCAGGGAAACTGCGTTACTATGAGTGAGGGTATGGCTGGCAGGTGAGGACAGGACCCTTCCCCTCCTCAAAGGCTCTCTGAGCCAGGGCTGCCTCTTTGGGGCAGACAACCTCTTCAGTTCTATAGTTGCTAGTATATTCAGGTTTCTTTCTCCTTTTTCAAATAATCTTCTTTATATGTATTTTCCTAGAAATTTTCCATTTCACTGAAGTTTTTGGTAATATTTGCATAGTCTCATATTGTATTCTCTCACATCTTAAAAAAATCTCTTTTCTTTTTAGCAATTATATTTTATTTATCAATCCATATATTTGTGTTTTTCTTTGCTTTTTATTTTATTGAAATATAGTTGATTTACATTATTGTGTTAGTTTCAGGTGTACAGCAAAGTGATTCAGTTATGTGTATTCAGTTCAGTCGATCAGTCGTGTCCAGCTCTTTGTGACCCCATGGACTGCAGTACACCAGGCTTCCCTGTCCATCACCAACTCCCGAAGCCTACTCAAACTCATGTCCATCCGGTTGGTGATGCTATCCAACCATCTCATCCTCTGTTGTCCCCTTCTCCCGCCTTCAATCATTCCCAGCATCAGGGTCTTTTCCAATGAGTTGGTTCTTAGCATCAGGTGACCAAAGTATTGGAATTTCAGCTTCAGCATCAGTCCTTCCAATGAACATTCAGGACTGATTTCCTTTAGGATTGACTGGTTTGATCGCCTTGCAGTCCAAAGGACTCTCAAGAATCTTCTCCAACACCACAGTTCAAAAGCATCAATTCTTTGGCACTCAGCTTTCTTTATAGTCCAACTCTCACATCCATACATGACTACTGGAAAAACCATAGCTTTGACTAGGTGGACCTTTGCTGGTAAAGTAATGTCTCTGCTTTTTAATATTCTGTCTAGGTTGATCATAGCTTTTCTTCCAAGGAGCAAGCATCTTTTAATTTCATGGCTGCAGTCACCATCTGCAGTGATTTTGGAGTCCCCAAAAATAAAAGTCTCTCACTGTTTTCATTGTTTCCCCATCTATTTACCATGAAGTGATGGACTGGATGTTATGATCTTAGTTTTCTGAATGTTGAGTTTTAAGCCAACTTTTTCACTCTTCTCTTTCACTTTTATCAAGAAGTCCTTTAGTTTTTCTTCACTTTCTGCCATAAGGGTGGTGTCATCTGCATATCTGAGGTTTTTGATATTTCTCCCGCCAATCTTGATTCCAGCTTATGATTCATCCAGCCTGGAATTTTGCCTGATGTACTCTGCATTTAAGTTAAATAAGCAGGGTGACAATATACAGCCTTGACGTACTCCTTCCCTGATTTGGAGTCAGTCTGTTGTTCCATGTCCAGTTCTAACTGCTGCTTCTTGACCTGCATACAGATTTCTCAGGAGGTAGGTCAGGTGGTCTGGTATTCCCATCTCTTTCAGAATTTTCCACAGTTTGTTGTGATCCACACAGTCACAGGATTTGGCAAAGTCAATAAAGCAGTAAATGTTTTTCCAGAACTCTCTTTGCTTTTTCAGTGATCCAACTGATGTTGGCAATTTGATCTCTGGTTCCTATGCCTTTTCTAAATCCATCTTGAACATCTGGAAGTTCACAGTTCATGTACTGTTGAAGCCTGACTTGGAGAATTTTGAGCATTACTTTCCTAGCGTGTGAGATAAATTCAACTGTGTGGTAGTTTGAGCATTCTTTGGCATTGCCTTTCTTTGGGATTGGAATGAAAACGGACCTTTTCCAGTCCTGTGGCCACTGCTGAGTTTTCCAGATTTGCTGGCATATTGAGTGCAGCACTTTCACAGCATCACCTTTTAGGATTTGAAATAGCTCAACTGGAATTCCATCACTTCCACTAGCTTTGTTCGTAGTGATGCTTCCTAAGGCCCACTTAACTTCACATTCTAGGATGTCTGGCTCTAGGTGACTGGTCACACCATCATGGTCATCTGGGTACTGAAGATCATTTTTGTACAGTTCTTCTGTGTATTCCTGCCACCTCTTCTTAATATCTTCTGCTTCTGTTAGGTCCATACTATTTCTGTCCTTTATTGTGCCCATCTTTACATGAAATATTCCCTTGATATTTCTAATCCTTTTGAAGAGATCTCTAGTCTTTCCCATTCTGTTGTTTTCCTCTATTTCTTTGCATTGATCACTGAGGAAGGCTTTTTATCTCTCCTTGCTATTCTTTGGAACTCTGCATTCAGATGGGTGTATCTTTCCTTTTCTTCTGCCTTTACCTTCTCTTCTTTTCTCAGATATTTGTAAGACCTTGTCAGACAACCATCTTGCCTTTTTTCATTTCTTTTTCTTTGGGATGGAATTGATCATTGCCTCTTGTACAGTGTCATGAACCTCCATCCATAGTTCTTCAGGCACTCTATCAGATCTAGTCCCTTAAGTCTATTTCTCACTTCCACTGTATAATCATAAGGGATTTGATTTAGGTCATACCAGAATGGTCTAGTGATTTTCCCTACTTTCTTCAATTTAAGTCTGAATTTGGTAATAAGGAGTTCATGAAATGAGCCACAGTCAGCTTCTGGTCTTGTTTTTGCTAACTATATAGAGCTTCTCCCCATCTTTGGCTACAAAGAATATAATCAGTCTGATTTCTATACTGACCATCTGTTGATGTCCATGTGTAGAGTCGTCTCTTGTGTTGTTGGAAGAGGGTGTGTGCTATGACCAGTTTGTTCTCTTGGCAAAACTCTGTTAGCCTTTGACCTGCTTCATTTTGTACTCCGAGGCCAAATTTGCCAGTTACTCCAGGTATCTCTTGACTTACTACTTTTGCTTTCCAGTCCCCTATAATGAAGAGAACATCTCTTTTGGGTGTTAGTTCTAGATCTTGTAGGTCTTCATAGAATTGTTCAACTTCAGCTTCTCCAGCATTACTGGTCAGGGCATAGACTTGGATTACTGTGATATTGAATGGTTTGCCTTGGAAACGAACAGAGATCATTCTGTCATTTTTGAGATTGCATCCAAGTACTGCATTTCGGACTCTTTTGTTGACTATGATGGCTACTCCATTTCTTCTAAGGGATTCTTGCCCACAGTAGCAGATATAATGGTCATCTGAGTTAAATTCACACATTGCAGTCCATTTTAGTTCACTGATTCCTAAAATGTTGATGTTCACTCTTGCCATCTCCTGTTTGACCGCTTCCAATTTGCTTTGATTCACAGACCTAACATTTTATGTATATATATATTTATGTATATATTTTTTCATATTATTTTCCATTATAGATTATTATAAGATTTTGAACATAGTTTCCTGTGCTATACAGTAAATATTTGTTGTTTCTCTGTTTTATGTACAGTAGTGTGTATCTGGGAGAGGGCAATGGCACCCCACTCCAGTACTCTTGCCTGGAAAATCCCATGGACGGAGGAGCCTGGTAGGCTGCTGTCCATGGGGTCGCTAGGAGTTGGACACGACTGGGCAACTTCACTTTTGCTTTTCACTTTCGTGCATTGGAGAAGGAAATGGCAACCCACTCCAGTGTTCTTGCGTGGAGAAACCCAGGGACAGGGGAGCCTGGTGGGCTGCCGTCTATGGGGTTGCACAGAGTCTGGATACGACTGAAGCGACTCAGCAGCAGCAGTGTGTATCTGTTAATCACAAAGTCTGAATTTATAAAGATATGGAATGCTTCACAAATTTGCGTGTCATCCTTACTCAGGGGCCATGCTAATCTTCTCTGTACTGTTCCAATTTTAGTATATGTGCTCCCAAAGTGAGCACTCTTTGCTTTTCAGAATCAGGCTTCCTGGCCTGATGTCTTTATTGATTCTACTGTCTTTCTAAATCTGTAATTTCTGCTCTGATCTTTTATTGATTCCTTGCCCCTGTTTCCCCTGGGTGTATCTCAGTGTTCTTTTTGTGTCTTCTAGAAGTTAATGCTTTAGTTTATTGTTTTTATTCTTTCTTGTTTAACAATGAAATCATTTAGAAATATGAATTTTCCTGTAAATACAGCATCTCTCCCATTATCTGTTTTGGTAGGTACTGTTCTTATTGTTGATGTCTGGATAGTGTCCTATCTTAGTTTTCCTACTTGACCCAAGAATTTTTTCAGATGTATGCTTTAAAATTCCCTTTCCGTATCCTTTTGACACTGATTTCTCATTTAGTTGCACTGTACTAAAAAATCATCTGTACAGTTTCTATTGTCGAATTTATTCATGCTTGTTTTCTATCCAGTATTTGGTCAGTTTTTACAGCTTTAATAGACGCCCTTAAAAGGTATGTCTTTTCTGTTTGTACCTTGATAAATTCTGTATCTGTCTACTAAATCATGCTTATTCATTTTATTATTTGATTTCTCTGTAATTTCTTATTAGTTTTGCTTTGACCTATCAGAGAAAAATATACTAAATCCCCTACTATAATTATAACTTTAGAAACTCCATCTATTTATAATAGTTTTGTCTTAGAATGAGTGTCTATAATTATTATATGTTGGGAGTGAGTAGATCTCTTTACCCATGTATCATTACTTTTAAAATTAGATACTTTTCTCCTAAGTTCTACCTTCTGATTTTATTATTCTCTCACCATTTTCCCCACAACTTACCATGAATACTTATTACTTTGCCTTTCTTTTTCATAATTTATTGTCTTATTGTATTGTTCTATTTTGTTGCTTCTCGCAGCGAATTGGGTTTCATTTATATTCCCAACCCTTGAGTCTTTTCCTTTACCAGGGAGAGTAACCTGCTGATATTTATTGTAGTGTCTGTGCTGTTTCTCTAATGACCTCTAGGAGGAGTTCCGGTCGCCTCATTATCCACGTCCTCATTTTACCCCTCTACCTCATTCCATCCTTCAGGAGTTTGGATTTTTATTGGATTGATCCAATAAAAAACATCTTAATGGTCACTGAACTGGTCAGCAGAGCACTTGCAAAGGTCAGAGCGTGCTTGGGAACATCCTTTTTGGACCTTTCTCCCAAAGAATAACAAAGAGCCAGATATATTCCTGTGTGAGGAGACTGGCCAGCTCCCTCCTCTCTGCTGGCCTCCGAGGGGCGAGACCTCAGGCTGCCTGCTCTCTGCTTTGTGTCTGAACCTCTCAGGCTGTTCTGCAGCAAATAAAGGCGTTCTCTAGTTGTGGTCTAGCTCACTAGTAGGGGACCTTACCAGAGAGAGTTGGTCTAGGTAATGATTTAGTTAGTCTTGTGTTGTCTACCCAAAGACCATCTTAATAACACCTGGGTCCATTATTCCTTGCATTTTCCTCCCAGGTATGTTCTCTGTGCTTTTGCTAATCATTGTTCTCTGTTTATCTCAAACTGATATTCTAATTTACTTTGGGGGGGGGGGGGCATTTTCTTCTCAGTATCTAATTTTGAATTCACTGTAGTCCCTGTGAGATGCGGTTTCCATTTCCGAATTCAGAAACTGTGCTTTACATCTGAAAGCTGATCACAGATTGTTTCATATTCATAGATCAAGTATCCTCCCAAATTATTACAATTAGCTATGGCCTCAAATTTCCTTTGCTTTTTGTAGTTAATATATTTTCTAGAACATGTGTTCGTATACCTCAGATCAGTTTCCACATTTTAAATTATGGACTTGTCATAGGTTTAATTATTTTTTTCTTTGTTGTTCCTTGATGGTTTAGAATATCAAAATGCAGTTAAAAACAAGCATATTTATCTGTCACAACTAGCCAAGCATTTTAAGTTGTCAGATGCCTCTGTCCCACATAGTCAGGCTTGGAATGAACCCTCTGTCTTCAATGTGGGCTTGGAGATCTCTCTGGTTTCACCATTGAGGTTTAACCATGGAGATAGAAAGAGCACATGGCAGGGGGCACCCCCTCTCTAAAGGGCCGGGATTCCTGCACGCCTCTGAGACTTTGACCCTCCTGCAAGTGGGGAGATGAAGTCAGATGGCCACCTTGAGGGAAATGTAGTCTAGCTATGTGTCTGGCTACAATTCCGTTACTGTGGAAGATGGTGAGAATGGATTTTGGTGGCAGCCAGAACTCTGTACCACGTGGAGAGACTCGGGGGAGGCTCCTTGGTTGTGCAGTACTGGACATTTAGATGGGTTCTGGTAGATGTTGTGTCATTCCGAAGTCCAATCTCCTTCCAACAAATGGAAGAGTTTATAGATTTTTAAGTTTTAACTGGCCGGATCAGAGGCTTATGAGGAGTAATAGAAGGATAACTACTGAGGGAAACAGCTTCTCTGTCATATTAAAAGGATTTATTTTTCCCCTGCGGTGTTATTTTTTTCAACCTCTCATTCACTAGAGCACTGTCCCCTTTCATGTCAGCTGCTGGACCAGTCCCCATCCGCACCAGCCTCCACGACACCCTTGGCTTTTTTTAGCCAGCTACCCGAGCCCACTGTGAGGTGGGGGGTGGGTGGCAGGGCAGGGGAGCTCTGGGGCTGCCATTCCATGTGCCAGCAAGAGTCACTTCCCCAGTGGGACTGGTAGGTCCCCTTCTCACCTGCTGCATGAACACCTGCCCTCACGGCAGATAGGCCTTGGCAGGGTGAGCTCAGCAGCGTCAGTCCGACCTGCCGAGTTGGACTGTTGCTACTCAGGCTGCCTTTCCCTTGCACAGCCTTGTGATTTGGTCTGTCCTTCCCTTTGGTCTTTCTTTCATGACAGACTGGGTAGAATCTCTTTGAAATCGTGTATGTGAGTAACGAACTTTCTTTGGTTTCCGGGACTGGAAGTGCTCTTGCCACCAGTCTTCTATCCCTTTGGTCATTTCCATAGGATTTAGCATTCATCTATTGACGGGCTTCCTGTGTAATAAATATTTATTATCAGTACTGTGTCAGGCAATGAGCATAGCTCTGGGGATACAGCAGTGAGAAAATAGTCTTCCTGAGTTTCTCAGAGGGAGTGAGGAGAGACAGGCATGAATCTGGTAATGGCACAAAAGAACGTCAACCAGGACCCTGAGCACCCCCTGAGCCTTGCTGGGGGTGTTTTCGTGGGCATTGAAGTCAGGGAAGGGGTCTGAGAAGTGGGGACTGTGGTGGAATTGAAGGATGAGGAGTTCACGAGGGGAAGGTGGGAGAGGAGGACCTTCTAAGTGAGGGGTTCCCGTGCATGTTTGTCCTCTGGTGGGAAAGAAGGGGCTGCCAGGATGGAGCTTGGATCACGGGGCAATCAGATTTGTAGATGCCAAAATCCCTGCTCTTTGGTATGAAGTGTGGTTTGGAGAAAAGCGATGGTGGCGGGTATTCAGGCCAGTTAGGAGGTGGTTGCAGTCACCCAAGGGAGAGATGACAGCAAGCTTATGGAGATGGTTGGTGGTAGGGAGAGTGACGGTGATAGCGTTAAATGTGTTAGATGGAGGCGGAAGTTCAGGGTCTTCAAGAATTTTGTGATGATTGTTCAGAGGGAGCTGAATTCTTTCTAACCATCAAATCATTCAATATTTCCTCCCTTTCTTCTTCTTGAACCTTTCAATCAAGATGAGCAATAAGCTTCTTGTTCTAATCTCAGCCAAGGAAAAGGTCATCATAGCCTGTGCCCGGCAGTGTCTGGAATACAGTCCACCACTCTTTACATTTGTTATGCGAATGAATGAGTGAATCAGTGAATGATGATCAGCCCTTCTCCCAAGCTTCTGAGTCCCTGATGAGACTCGCTGCTAGAGTGAGGAGTATGTCTACCAACCTCTAATGCAAGGATGTGTGCATTACCCTCTCTCTTTATATACCAGTGGCAGACGTTAGTAATTGATTGCGGCTCTCTCCTCTTGCCAAGGCTTCCCTTGTGGCTCAGCTGGTAAAAAATCTGCCCACAATGCAGGAGACCTGGGTTCGAGAAGATCCCCTGGAGAAGGGAAAGGCTACCCACTCCAGTATTCTGGCCTGGAGAATTCCATGGATTGTATAGTCCATGGGGTCACAAAGAGTCGGACATGGCTGAGCGACTTTCACTTTCTCTTGCCAAATCCAGATGTGACCTCAGAGTGTGCAGAAAGCTGTTAAGCTCACTTACTGTTTATTACAGCAAAAGATTAAAATCAGCCAAGGAAACAAACACATGGGACAGAGCCTGGAGAGTCCAAATGCAGGTCTTCCAGCTGTCCTCTCCCATGGTGTCATGGTCAGCATCAACACCTCCTGGCAACCGTGTGTGATCTGCACGTGGAGTAGTGACAACCAGGGAAGCACATCTCAGTCTTGGTATCCAGAGGTAGATCTGATACCGAGAGACCCAACGCCCCCACCATACTCTCTCGTGTGGCTCAGTAGTCACCAGAGAAACAGACACTCATGTAGGACATTCCCAGGGCTTAGAGATCACCTCCCAGGAGCCGAGAATAAAGGTCAGAACAAAGGTATTGCTCTCTTTAAAATAAAAAAAAAAGTATTTATTTATCTGGCTATGTTGAGTCTTAGCTGCAGCACATGGGATCTTCATTGCAGCATGCGAAATCTTTCATTGTGGCACACGGGCTTCTCTGTCTAGTTTTGGCCCTTGGATTCCTGGGTGTGCAGATCTGTAGTTTGCAGCACCTGGGCTTAGTTGCCCCGAGGCACGTGGGATCTTAGTTCCCTAAGCAGGGATCAGACTCGAGTCTCCTGTATTGGAAGGTGGATTCTTAACCACTAGACCACCAGGGAAACCCCCAGACTTCTCTCTGGGTAAATTAAATTCTTTACTACAAAGCCTCTATTGCCCATTTTCAGTTTATCAACAGTGTAATGATCAGATAACATCAAAGCTAAACATATACATAAATCTTCTTCATGTTTTTTTTTAAAGTTATTTTGCAGGATATAGGTTAAGTATAAAAACTGTACCTTATTATGGACATTCCATGGAGGATGGTTAAGTAGGGTAGAGGTCAGGGGAGAACAGGCTTCTGGAATCTGACTGCCTGTGTTCACACTGCCTGCCTACCACAGACTAAATGTAATCTTGCCTAGTTATTTTAACCTTCCTCTGCCTCAGCTTCCTCACTCATAAATGAGAATAATGACAGAATCTACTTTGTATTATTTTATGAGACTCAAATATTAAGGCCAGAGGAATATATGGTACATAGTAGCTCTCAGTAAATATTATATTCTATTATTTTTGTATTTATCATGGGAAAAGTATATCAGTCATTTTCAAACAAACAGGTTTCCTTGAAGATAAGTGAAAAATTTCCACATATTTTCACACCTTCATGTCTCTTAAACACAAGTTAGAACATGAGATAATCATTCTTAAGAAACCTTGTATCTTTTCACTGAGTGAGTCTTGCATTAGAGTGGTGAGAAGTACCCCTCTGGGCAAGCATGTTCTAATGGGTCTGGGATATGGAAATCGTTGGCAGATCTTTGCTGCAAATTTGTGGGAAGATTTTAAAAGTTGAAAAAAAGACATGTCATTCTCTCAAGTTGCTACTGAGAAATTCAGACAATTTAGGAGAAAGTAAGTTAAATCTTGAGTCAGTGATTTGAGGAATGATGCTCGAGGCCTGATTTCCTCTTAACTCCTGGGCTTCCCTGATGACTCAGTGGTAAAGAATCTGCCTGCAACGCAGGAGACACAGGAGACGCAGGTTCTAGCCTTGGTTCTAGCCAGGGAAAATCCCCTGGTGCAGGACATGGCAACCCACTCCAGTATTCTTGCCTGGAGAAAATCCCCGTGGACTAAGGAGTCTGGTGGGATACTGTCCATGGGGTCGCAAAGAGTCGGACAGGACTGAAGCGACTGAACACAAGCATGTCTCTTTCTGGCTTCGAGCTCCTTGAATGAAGACTATTTGCAAGAATCACATTGCTGGAGCTAAAATACAGTCTGCCTGCCTTGGAAAGGGCTAATTGGCCTTTTGGAAACTGAAACTGAATGAAGCACAAGAGCTGTCTGTGATGTTAGTAGAGCCTTGAGTTTCTGCCAGCCATTAATTGTTTTTTAGGCTTTCCTGTGAAGGCAGATGAACTTGAGACTTGGCTTTCCCTTTTGCCATCTGTGAGCTGCACTTGTCCGCCTATGACGCTTATTAAGGTTGATTTTCAGGGAGCGTCCTTTCAGTGCTTTTCCATGTTGGAATATGTTCAAATTTAGATTTGATGCTCTTACTGTCCACTCTCGTGGGCTAGGTGTTCCTCACTCTTCAGCTTCCTAAAGACTATGGGGCCACCTGTGTGAGAACGTGATTGACAGCTTCCGAGAGACAGTCAGTTTCCAGGTTGGGCCCTCCAGCTCTTGCTGGATCTGACTTACTTCTAGGCAGATACAGACAGATGGAAGGGGCATTGCAAACAGCTTCCTAACCGAGTCCTCTTTTGTTCCCCAGCTTATTTCCAGTGATGCCGATGGAGCCATCCAAAGGGCCGGAAGGTTTCGAGTGGAAAATGGCTCTTCAGATGAGGTAAGGAGGCCTGTACATCACTGAGCACCTGATCATGGCACCTGAGATACAGCTGTGAGCAGCCTGTGATCCTCATTTCCACAGAAGACCTGCCTGAGGGGAGCCCGGGAAGGGTCAGTAGGGCTCTTCAGAGTTTGCTGGAAGGGAAAGTACCATTGTTCTTTATATGGAAGGTGCTATTAATAGGGTGAAGGTACCCTTTGATAGATCTGTAATAAAGCCAGGGAGACACAGGAAGATGGTCTGCCAGAATGGGGCCAAAGACAAATTCACATAATCCTTTGTGAACGGTCCCCGGAACCCTAGCTCTTCCCCTTTCCTGGACTGGTCAGCTTGGCACTGCCATGTGAGCAATGCCGAGGTCCAGGAGAGAGAGGCAGAATGACTGTGATTACAAAACGTTATCTTTATTCAGAGGACAGCAGGAAAGGAGACCGTCCCTGTCTGCCACTGCCTGAGGCCCTAGCCTTCTTCCTAGGCTCTGCTGGTCATCCGTGCCATAGGCCACAGGGCCTTGCCTCACTGGCCTTTCTCTGTTAAAACTTCCATTGCCAAACTCCCCTGGTGGTCCAGTAAAGAATCCACCTGCCAATGCTGGAGACCCGGGTTCCATCCCTGGCCTGGGAAGATCCCACATGCCTAGGAGCAACTAAGTCCATGTGCCACAACTACTTGAGACCACCCATGCTCTGCAACAAGAGAAGCTACTTCAATGAGAGGCCTGTGCAGAGCCATGAAGAGTGGCCCCTGCTTGCCGCAGCTAGAGAAAGCCCACGTTCAGCAACAGAGACCCAGCACAGCCATAAATAAATAAATCTTCCACTGTCTGCTCCATCCCTAAATGCCTACCCCCAGACCTGCAGAGTGCTAAGCCCCCCAGCTTTTTCTTCTTTGCTGCCTCTCTGAGAGGTAGCCCACTGCAGTGCTTCAGCAGCCCCAGCTTTGGCATCAGGCAGGCCTGGGTTCACATGCCAGCTCCCCCGTCTCCTAGTTGTGTGACCCTTTCTGAGCCCATATTCTTCATCTGGGAGAAGGAAACAGTCTTGGGATTGTTGAGAGGATTCAGCGAGCTGAGCTTGTAAAGCCATTAGCACTCTGCCCGGTATACAGTGAGAGTTCGGTGAGTGAGAGCTGTAATAGTAATCATGGTTGTTGTCGATCCCACAGATAGTGCTGGGTGGCCAGCCTTGCCCTCCCGACTGCCTCCTTAATCATGTTCTTGGTGATGGGCTATGAATTTAACTTGAAAGTCACAGCATTCAGTAAGTTGTTGCTCATCTTCACCTTTGCCTTATCTTAGCAAAGCCCTTCACCCAGACGTGGTAACTTGCCTTTGCTGGGAGGCAGAAGGGGTAGTCCCCACTTGGGCTAAACCCCTGAGTAGCTGCCCACATACTTCTTGTCCAGAATGATGTCAGCTGACCTGCATAGAAGAAAGAACTCCCAGGGAAATTTGCTTCTGAAACTTGGAAACAGCCATCGCCTGGTGGTCCTGCTCGTGAGACAAGACAGTCCTATCCTCACAGAGTCAAGCCACCAAGGGTGTCCCAGGAGCTAAGTCGGGAGAAGAAGCCTCAAGTGCTCTTTATCCAGTGCTCAGAAATCTACTGGCCACCACACCGAGTATCTACTTGGAGAACTTAAGTCCCAGAAAACCCAGAGGTTACTATACCACAGCACATCTTTCTGCTTCCAACATTTTACAGAACTTCAGCCCAGCCTGAAATGAACAAACTGCATTGGCTTGTCCCATCAGACATAAACACATCTTTGGCCCCAAGAGAGGAAATGGCAACCCACTCCAGTGTTCTTGCCTGGAGAATCCCAGGGACTGGGGAGCCTGGTGGGCTGCCATCTATGGGGTTGCACAGAGTCAGACACGACTGAAGTGACTTAGCAGCAGCAGCAGCAGCAAGACCAGTGTCTAGAGGAAATCCATACCTCCCCAGAAAGACCTAAATGGAGCCTTCATGTGGTCCTAAGATCACCACATACTTTGGTTATCAAACACTCCTCACCTGGCCCTGTCTCTTGGCCATGCCTCACACCAGAGGACAAGGTCAGGGACTGCAACTCACCTATGGTGGATCATGGGCAGCAGTAGTTCTAGAGTCAGGCTGCTTGGGTTCAAATCCTGCCCCACAATTCACCAGTAGTACAGCCTTGGGTGGTTCACTTAACATCCTTGAAACCATTTGGTGGAGTTACTGATTTAATAAATCCTTGTCGTCTGTTGTGTTTAAAACACAGTCCCGTCTCGGATTGCTTCTGTGGAAAATACGATACCAAGGCTCAGCTGTTGTCTTACGTTTTGTTTCCACCAAAGCCATGAGTGTGAGTGCTCTGTTGGAGCCCCTTGGCTGGTTTTATATGGCCACAGGCCAGCCCTCCTGTAATTTGCAGCTCCATCCTGTATCACCTGGGTGGTTTAAAAAGTCTCAAGCTGGTCTTCAGTTAAAAGCGCTGGACAGTGCTAGCACCCTGCCTGATAAAAGATCATGGAGGAACCTGAGACTCAGAGGGAAACAAACCTGCAGGCTCTGAGTTTGTTAAAGCAGTTAGTGCTTTAAAAGGCTCAGTACAGCTGTCTGAAGTTTTTCAAGCTGGTGAACAAAAATTACAAAGCAATTTCATTATTGAGTTATTTTCCTCTTATTATTACAATTTAAGAGTTCTCGATACAGTATGGATACTAGGGCTTTATCAGATATGATTTGCCAAAATTTCCTCTCATTCTCTAGGTTGTCTTTTCACTCTCTTGATTGTATCCTTTGAAACATAAGAGTGTCTTAATTTGATAACATCTAGTTCATCTATTTTTTGTATTGTTGCTTGTGCTTTTCGTGTTGTATCTAAGAAACCATTGCCTATTCTAAGGTTTTTTTGGTCACTTTTTATAGTTTGCTCTTCCCTTCAGTTAATGTCAAATTTGTTTTTTATTTCTTTAAACATAGTATAATGGTTTTATTATCTATGGCTGATAATTCCCATATGTGAGGTTTTTGGTGACCTTCTGTCTGTTAGACTTTTCTCCTGGCACACGCTCATGGTGTACTATTTCTCTTTGTGCTTGGCTGCTGGAGAATCCCAGGGACGGGAGCCTGGTGGGCTGCCGTCTATGGGGTCGCACAGAGTCAGACACTACTGAAGCGACGCAGCAGCAGCAGCAGCAGCAGCCTCATTGTGTGCTGTTTGTTGTTCTTGAAGATGACTTTTTAGGAATAATGGAAGGTGTAGGATGAGTTGCCCCTTGGTAGAGCGTGTGATACTGCAATTTAATAATAAGAAATATATCATTTGGTCCTTGAGCTTCTTCCTGGCACAGAGCTCCTGAAACCCTTGGGATTTTCTAGTGAGGGTGATCGTGATGTCTTTAGGAAAGCCCCTAAGTTTCCTAAGGATGGGGGCTGGTCACTAGAGCCAGCCACGTGATTAGAGGGTTAGAACTTTCAGTTCAACCCTAACCTTCTGGGAGGGCAGAGGGGCTGGAGATTGAGCTGAATCGCCCATGACTAATACTTTAATCAATTGTGCCTATGTGATGCAGCCTCCATAAAACTCCAAAAGGACAGGGTTTGGAGAGCTTGCGGATGCATGAACAATGGAGATTCCAGAAGAGGTGCACACTTGGAGAGCATGGGCGCTCCACACCTGCCCACATCCACATACCTTGTCCTGTGTGTCTCTTCTATCTGGCGGCTCCTGAGTTATGTTCTTTTATAATAAACCAGCAATCTAGGTAGTACAGTGTTTCTCTGAGGTCTGTGCTCTAACAAATTAATCAAACCCAAGGGGAGATTTGTCAGAACCTTCAACCTACAGCCAGTTAATCAGAAGCACAGGTGACAACCGGGATCTGCAATTTGCACGTGAAGTTGCAGAGAAGAAGCAGTCTTGTGGGACTGATCCCTTAACCATCGGGATCCGACCCTATCTCTAGGCAGACAGTGTCAGAATTGAGTTGAATTACAACTGGTAAAGAATCTGCCTGCAATGTGGGAGACCTGGGTTCGATTCCTGGGTTGAGAAGATCCCCTGGAGAAGGGAAAGGCTACCCACTCCAGTATTCTGGCCTGGAGAATTCCATGGACTTATGTATAGCCCATGGGTTCACAAATAGTAGGACACGACTGAGCAACTTTCACTTTCACAAACAACCCAGGCCATGTGGGGAAAAACCACATATTAGAATCACTCTCAGAATCAGAGGAAGGGTTTGCTTTTGCTTTTGCCAGACACCTTGAAACTAAATTCCCAGCTCGAGACTTTTAAGCCACCCAAGTAATACAGAATGGAGCTGCAGGTTTACATGAAGGCTGGCTTGTGGTCTCAGCACCTCAGAGACACTCCACTCAGCACAGTGGCATCCTTCCTTGAAGTCTTTGGGAAAGAGGTGGTCCTTTCTGGTTCACTCTTTTTTAAAAAATGGTTCTTTTTTAAAAATATGTATTTGTTTATTTGGCTACATCCCCTAAGACTTGCTGTCCACTGCTGTCGACTCCATCACAGACTCTTGGCACATCAGCACAGTCCGTGGACCATACCTTCCTGCTCCAGAGTTCAGCTAAGCCCATCCCCCACCCAAGGCATGAATCCCTGTGACAGCTTTGCGAACAGTCAGCTCATCTGTCCCTGCCTGAATATATACTATCTCCAGGAATGGAAACTTGATCTCTCCTTGATAGGTTTTTGTTCTCTCTGGATACCAATCAGTTCCGACACCAACTGAGTCGAGTCTCCTACAGTTCAGTTCAATTCTAACCCTGACAACCCAGAGCTAGCATCAGACTTCATGGGCTTCAGGCTCAGTTCCACCAGCTGCCCTCACTTTAGACACCGGTGTCAAGTATTGGGTCCCCACACATCCGTTTGACTTGACTACTAAGTCAGAGGTTCCCATAACCCCCCTCCTCATGTTCAGTAATTCACTGAAGTGACTCTCAGAATTCAGGAAAGCACTTTACTTACCATACTCATTCATTAGAAAGGATACAACTCGGGAACAGCCAAACGAGAGAGATTCAGAGGGCAGGGGATCGAGGGTGGGGCATAGAGCTCCTGTCCCTCTTTGAGTCCACCGTCATCCCAGCACCTTGATGTCACACCAACCCAGAAA
This sequence comes from Bos javanicus, assembly GCF_032452875.1. Taxonomy (NCBI): domain Eukaryota; kingdom Metazoa; phylum Chordata; class Mammalia; order Artiodactyla; family Bovidae; genus Bos; species Bos javanicus. The sequence goes on from NC_083878.1 coordinate 97,799,309, forward strand.
CTCACTTAGGTGTAGTTGATTAAATCATTGGCCATTGTTGATTAACTCGATCTCCAGCCCCTCTCCCCTCCCCAAAGTTTGCAGCGTAGGGCTGAAAGTTCCAAGCTTCTAATCAAGCTTGGTCTTTCGAGCTGCCAGCCCCATCCTGAAGCTAGCTGGGTGCCCACCAAGAGTTGCCTCATTTGGACAAAAGATGCCCATGTCACCTTTATTACTCAGGAAGTTCCAAGGGCTTTAGGAGCTCTGTGCCAGGAACCAAAGACCAAATATATATTCCCCATCGTACCACAACTCTAAAGTTCATTACGTTTTTCGGCATCTCTCTTTGCTAGAAAGTTCTTTCTATTGAACAGCATCCATCCGTCTTTATTTTCCACTCAGAGTTTCTATTTATGGTTTCTGGAGCCTGTAGTGTAAGGCTGAGCCTTCTTCCACATGACAGGCTTTCCAGCATTCCAGGACATCTGCTGTTTTTCTCCTAAGACGTGGACTCAGTTCCACTTATCATCACCCTTGCCACTGCTCCTTGACACATGTGAGGAGCATGTTAATGGATCTTTTAGGGGGAAGTGCTCAGGAATGAGCAGCTAGCTCCGGGCTCGCCCCACACTGCCACAGAGGCTGACTCCTTCTCTTCCTTGCTATGCACACGCTCCTCTTTTCACGAAGCCTGAGGACTCATTAGGCACCTACAGTATACTAACCCCACCCCTACCCCACCCCAGTCTTTTCCATGTGTGCTGTTATTTCACTGTGAGGCAACTTCATGCTGCAGTGGAGATGTATTGGAGTCAAACAAACCTGGGTTCAGACCTCAGCTCCGCCACTTACCAGACAAGGATTCAAGGTTGCTGAGCCTCCATCTCCTACTGGATAAAAAAAAGAGAGAGAGAATTGCTACTTTATAGCACCTGGCCTTCTCCACCATGTACTTGTGTAATTTGTGTTTGTACCTAAGTGTAGGATTTTACAGTTGTCCAGGCTGAATTTAATCTTATTCATGTGTCCCATAATTGCTAATTATCAAATTTTTTTGACATCTTGATCTGTCATCTGTTAGCCAATAGGCTTACCCCCCTGAGAATCTTGTATTACCTTCAGATGTGCTTATCCTGCCATCTGCGTACTCATTCAGGTTATTAATTAAAATGAATTTGACCCTCGGGTAGATCACTGGAGACCTCCCTTACAGCTCACTTGTGTGTAGCAATTAGTATATGATGAATCAGGGGGACAGTCTTTCAGCTTTTTACAGTTATCTTCCTTAGCACGGGAATGGTTCTCTTACACACTGCTGTTGTTTGTCACTAAGTCATGTCAGACTCTTTTGGGACCCAGTGGACTGTAGCTTACCAGGCTCCTCTGTCCATGGGATTACACACTGTTGGGGGACATGTAAATGAGTACAATCCTTTGGGAAGGCAATTAGTAATTATTAAAGATACATATACTGAAACTTCCCTGGTGGTCCAGTGATTAAAACTCTGCACTGTCAATGCAGTGGGTGTGAATTGGATCCCTGGTTGGGGAATTGGGATCCCACATGCCACATAGCATGGCCAAAATATAAAAGAAAACAAAGAAAAAGAAAAAATTCATATGCCATTTGGTCAGCAGTTCTACTGCTAGGATGTGCATTGAAGCTTTGTTTTAAAATAGGAAAAAAATAACCAGGAAACAACCTCAGTTTCCATCAGTAGAGGAATGATTTTGAAAATCATGATACATTTATACAATGGAATGCTTAGTAGCTGTTAGAATGAAGTAGCGGTAAATGTAATACCGTAGGAAAACGTTCACCATACAGCACTAGACTTAAAGGCAAACTCCAGAATGGTTTGTTTGATATCCCATTTCCTTAAAAACAAACAAAAAAGGTAAGCATGCTTGCCAATATGCAAGAAAATTTCTAAAGGGACACCTTAGAATTTAATAGTAATTGCTTCTGGAGTGGAAATGGGAGGTCAGGGAAGAAGTTAGAGGACCTTAACTTTCTACTTTAGGCCCTTTTATGTTTACATAGGTTTTGCATCTATACTCAACTGAAGTGTTTAATTTTTTTAAAAAGCTATGTAATCGTTAAAAAGAACAAGGTAGATCTGTAGATACTGACAAGAATCTAAGATTTTTTCTTAGTGAAAGAAGTTTCAGTGTAGTATCTATAATCCTGCCCCACTTATGAAAGTGGGTTATGTGTGTCTATGTTCATATGTATGTATGTGAATGTGTGTGCATACGTATAAACACATTTTTGTAAATGCATAAAAGGACCTGAGACTATCCAAACCAATCCGATGACATGGTTATTATAGGCAAAGAAAGTAGATTAGGACATGGGGGTTGGGAGAAAGAAAGGATTTTAATTTCATGTGATTTCACTTTCTTCAACCAGCTTATATTTATATTTGCAAGTTGACATTTTTTAGTTTATTATTTTAAAGATCCATCTTTTTATTGCCAGTGTTCTTTTGCAATTTAGCCTAGAAAGTGAGGGCAAGTCAGTTTTAAAACATTTGCTCATTAATTAAACTCACTCTAGAAAGAACTCTGAAAAATGACAGGCATCACATGAAACCGTGGCTCTCATTTGTAGTCGGAGTGCTTGTGTTATGTGGACTCCCTGCTTAAAGTCAAATATTAGAGAGCATTCAGATAAAATGCGTGTATTACACATGGATTTTTATTAAGTTCTCCTCACAGTATCTTGGCCATATACAGTCATCTTCCTTCACATCCCACAAGTATATGTGGTTAAGCAAAACAAAACAAGGAACTCAACAAGGAGCTTTTGTGGGCTTTGGAATCTAATGCAGAAATGATTCAGTCTCAAGACTCATTCAACCCTGTGGACGTGTTCAGGCAAGTCTGCAGTATAGAAGAATTTGAGTTAATTGCTCCACAATACCTTCTAGCAAATGATTATCTAAAAAGGGATACAATTAGTATGGGTATTTGCAATGTTAAAGTTTGGTTGTCTGATAAATGTATTCATCGGAATATTTCCTCCTAACTTTCTTTTTGATTGATATCAAGTAAATAATGTTTCATCATCACCTTGAAGTGCTGTAGGAAGTTTCTATATCTTTGGAATCTTCTCTAAAATTTAGGTCATACTTAAAATAGTTAAAATTTATTGTAAAACTAAAACAACAATTGGGTACTACTACACCCATTCCAGGGTGGTAGTGGCAAAGAATTTGCCTGCCAGTGCAGGAGACATAAGAGACGTGGGTTTGATCCCTGGGTTGGGAACATCCCCTGGAGGAAAGCATGGCAACCCACTCCAGTATTCTTGCCTGGGGAATCCATGGACAGAGGAGCCTGGCAGGCTACAGTTCATAGAGCCGCAAAGAGTTGGACATGACTGAAGCGACGTAGCAGGCACACATGCACACCTACTCTAGAACCACTAAAATTTAAAGCACTGAATTGCTCAGAGTTGACCAGAGAATGTGGAGCAATTGGAAGTCTTCTATTTATTGATAATTGTGTAAATTGGTGCCTTCCTCTTAGAGACTGTTGATAACATCTACTCAAACTGAATGTCTGTATCCTCTGGGTCCCAGGATGTACACCCAACAGAAAAGAGAGTTCACTGTGGCTGTATTCTTTTCTGTGTGTGAGTTTTATTTATTTTTTAATTTGGCCATACCATGTGGCATGTAGGATCTTTAGTTCCCTAACCAGGGATCAAACCTGTGGCCCCTGCATTGGAAGCACAGAGTCCTAACCACTAGACCACCAGGGAAGTCCCTATCATGGCTTTATTCTTAATTACCAAAAACTGGAAACCATTCATATGTCCATCAACTGGAAAGTGAATACATGAATTTTGGAGTTCATACGTGGACTGCTGTGTAGCAGTGAGGCAAGGTTGAACTACTGCTTCACTGATAAAGTGGATGTCACACACGTAAGGTCTAAGAACAAAGGACCTGACTCAAATGAATACAGATGATATGATTTGGTTTCCATGAAGTTCAAGAGTAAGTAAAACTAATCTATGGTGATAAAAGTCACAACAGTGCTTACCTTTCAGAGTGTGATTGAGTGTTGATCGGGAAAATGCATGAAGGAGCCTTCTGGGGTACTGAAAAGCTTCTCTGTCTTGATCAGGTAGTTACAAAGGGTGTATGTGCATGCGTGCTCACTTGCTTCTGTCCTGTCCAACTCTTTGAGACCCCATGTACTATAGCCCACCAGACTCCCCTGTCCATGAGATTTTCCAGGCAAGAATACTGGAGTGGGTTGCCATGACCTCCTCCAGGAGATCTTCCCCACCCAGAAATTAGATCCACATCTCTTGCATCTCCTGCATTGGCATGCAGTTTCTTTACCACTAATGCCAACTTGGAAGCCCACAAGGATATATATATATGTGTGTATATATATATCCTGCTGCTGCTAAGTCACTTCAGTCGTGTCCGACGCTATGCGACCCCATAGACGACAGCCCACCAGGCTCCTCCATCCCTGGGATTCTCCAGGCAAGAACACTGGAGTGGGTTGCCATTTCCTTCTCCAATGCATGAAAGTGAAAAGTGAAAGTGAAGTCGCTCAGCCATGTCCCACTCTTCACGACCCCATGGACTGCAGCCTACCAGGCTCCTCCGTCCATGGGATTTTCCAGTACTGGAGTAGGGTGCCATTGCCTTCCCCGATTGAAAATCATTTCACTGTACACTAAAGACTTGTGCACTTTCCTGTCTACTGCTGCTTATTATCAGGAATTGGAACTGGTTTTCAAAGTCTTTCTTCTGGGCTCCTGAGCAGAGGGATTTTTTTGTTTTCTGCTTAGCCTCCATTTCTTTTGTCAGTTCCTGCATGTTTTCTTGTCTTTACTCTTGTCTTTACACCTCATCATATGTGCTTTTAACAAGGGACAGGAAGTGTCTTGCTCTACGAGACTCACAACTTTTTGGGTGTTGTTTTTCCCCAGTTTAGTATTCTGTGAAGATGAAAGTTAAATAGGTATCTTTTTGATCATTAAAAAAAGAACTCATAATTGACAGTTTGTACTCAATGGAGGTTTGGGGTGTGACACCGGCCAGAGTCCCATCTCTCACTCCCAGGTGCATGCTGCCTCTTGCCTCACCTGTATTACACCACTCCGCTGGTGCCAACACTCAGAGCACTAGGAGGCAAGTCTGCAGATTCAGGGCTGCAGAGGGTCTAGAGTCGGAGGACATTTTCTACGCCTTTGAACCCCCTCCTCAGAATAATATTTTTTTATGCTTTAAACAAGATACATGGAATTATAAAACAGTTGTATTGAAATAGTTATAAAAATTACTTTTAAACCTAATTTATAATACTGTAATATACATGCTTTTCAATGAATATATTAAATAACAAATTCAGCAGCAGATATCATAACTGTTGTAATTTTGAGCAGTATTTTGAGAGATCTGCACTCACTGGGATGAGTTCTGAAAGTATCTGTGATTTTTCTTTTTTTTTTTTTTGGTGACATGGTTATGAAGGCTGTTCCTTCTACTTTTTTTTTTTTTGCATACATTCATAATTGAATGAAATGCTGAATTTTAGTTGAAAGCTGGGGAAAAGAAAGATTTTTTTTTTCCCCAACCAAGTTCATGCTCCCTCTGGGTTCTGTTAGAACCCTTGGTATAGAGCATTGATTCTCAATGCCCATCAGAAATCACTGGGGATGCTAAAGAAGCTCTCTGAGCCATGCAAGTGTTGGAGGTTCCAGAGGCTTAAGTGTCCTGGTGACTGAAGAGTTTCCTCTCCAGTCTCTGCTGATGCTTTATAGGATCCAGGGCCTTGGAACCATGACACACACCATACACTGTGGGTCTGATGGTGTAAGGCCAGTTGCCGTGGCTGGACCCCACCAATGTCTGGTCAGATGATGCCTGAGGCTGACTGCTGGACTCCAGGTGATGTCATAGCTGTGTGCTACATGGTGGCAGAGTGAAGAGAGCTGTGGACCAGGAGCACTGCCCGTGGTTTAGGGTTATAAAACGAATAGCTTTTGACAGTGAATCAGCCAGAGATTCTATGAGGAACAAAATCCAATTATATGCTCTTCTCGAATCACATCAGAAGGTCAAAACTGAGAGGCAACATTTTGGGCAGATGATCAACATTACTGTCACCAATGAGAAACAGATGGACATCTTGAAATCTGATCTGCTGAGAAGGACAATCCTTGCTTATGTTGTATTCCAACCAAGCACACATCACTTGAATCTAATCATAGAGAAACATCATACAAACCCCAAATGAGGAGTGCTTTATTTAAAAAAAGAAAAAGAAAAATAAGAGGTATGTGTGTGCTACATTCTTCAGAAATGTCAGTGTCACAAATGACAAAGAAAACCTGTGGAAAAGTTCCAGATTAAAGGAGTCTAAAGAGACATGACAATCAAATGAAAATGCTTCAAGCAATACTGTTGAGTCAATTGACAAAACTGGAATACAGATAACAGATTAAAGGATTATATCAAGGTTACATTTACAATTGTTGATAAAGCTGTATCGTGGGTTATGTAAAAAGATATTCTTCTTCTTGGGAAATACACATTGAGGTATTTAAGAATAAAGGGATATTATTTATGCAACTTAGTCTTAAATGGTTCAGAAAAAGTGTGTGTGTGTGTGTGTGTGTAGAGGGAAAGTAGTGAACAAGTGGATAGTTGGGTAAAATGTTAGCAGTAGGTAAATCTGGTAAAGGGAAGACAGATGCTTTTTGCACTCTTCTTATTCTTGCAGTTTTTATGTAAGTTTAAAATTATTGCCAAATAGAAAGTTATATATATGGGTGTGGATGCGTGTGTGTGTGTGTTCAGTCATGCCTGATTTTTTGCAACCCCATGAAATATAGCCTACCAGGCTCCCCTGTCTATGGAATTTTCCAGGCAAGAATACTGGAGTAGGTTGCCATTTCCTACTCCAGGGGATATTTCCTACCCAGAGATCAAACCCACATCTCTTGTGTCTCCTACATTAGCAAGCATATTCTTTACCAACTGGCACACCTGGGTATAAAGATATATATAGATAGATATGAAATTTTAGCCTACTTTTTACCCCTTGGTAGATTAAAAAGGCAGAACATTAAATAAAGCATGCAGAAGATGATGTAATGGTTAAGATTAAAAAAAAGAAAAAATTCTGACATTGGATTTGATTTGTTTCAGCTCCACTGCTTATTATCTCTGCCATCTTAGGCAACATAGTTAGCCTCTCTAAGCCTCAGTTTCCTCATCTGAAAGTAGGGGGCTAAAATCAACTCTGTTTCATGAGTTGGTGGAGACACTATGGAGGTGATGTATGTAAAGTGTGTGGCCTAGGACCTGGCATGTAGAGCTCTTTCCGTGAATATCAGTATTTCCAGAGCAGTGAGCAAGACAGAAAGCATCCTGACTTACATTATAAAGTAATGTAACCCTGAAGGCATGCCAGAAATACATACAGAAAAGAAACCTATAGATTCATCTACTAAATATGATACATAGCCATTTTTTAAAATCCAGCAGTAAGTATGTCAGAAGAATACCTAGAAGGGTGTATTTCAGAAATCTAAGAATGATTCAGTATCAGAAGAGCCATTAGGGTAATTCATTACATTACTGTGATTTTCCCCATTTAACCTATTTGCTCAATCATTGCCCAAAAAAAGCTTTCAGTAAAATTCAATATCCATTTCTCAGAAAAGCCTCTTTATAAACTTGGAATTGAAGGGAACTTCTTCAGCATGATAAAGAAAGCACCACTGACCACAAATGTCTAGTAAATCTCTAGAGGCATGTCAGAATGCGAAAAGAATCTGCCAGTAGTCTGGCACATGGTGCAACAGAGATGTCAGTAGAGTTTCAAACTGTACATTCAGTATGATTCCATTTTGGTAAGAAAATGTTGGGAAAAAATTAGAAGGAACCATATCAAGTCATTCATAATGATTATTTTTGGACAAATGATTCAGATTATTCATTATGTTTATCCATATTTTCCACATCAATTGAGTTACTTGTGATAACTTTTTAAATTTTTACAAAAAATATGAACACAGATAAGATGCCAGGATATTTTCCAGGTGCAATGTGCCTGTTACAGGGATAACAATCAGAAGGGCCTGCCTCTAGGGGGCACCAGCTTCCAGATATCCTGGAAGCTTCCTACCAGAAAGGAAAAAAACTTTCAAGTTATATTTAAGTTAGAAGTCGCTTAACTCACTGGTTCACCTGGTGTTTTTTCCTCCACCCCAAGGACCTCCAGAAAATTTATATGATGTGGGTTTAGACTGGGTGTCTTTTCTAATAAGAACATGTGGTTACAGCCCTGTTCGTAAGCTTTTAACAGTGACTTTTCTGCTTCTTTGGCATCTGGTTCATTGCTACCTTGTTTACTTTCTAAGTCTCTTAATGGCATAACTTTGTTCCATTACAGAACGCAACTGCTCTGCCAGGTACTTGGCGAAGGACAGACGTGCACTTAGAGAACCCAGAATACCACACCAGATGGTATTTCAAGTATTTTTTAGGACAAGGTAATTATGCCATTCCAGTGGTTGGGAAGAAAAGATATTCAGAATGAAAATTAGTGCCAGTGTAATTTCTGGTACCCTGTATATGTGAAACTTATTGGATTAGAGGATACTGAGGTTAGGGCAGTTCATTTCAAGGTCAGTTGTAACCTCTATAGATTTGAGGATTCAATTCCGAGTCTCAGCCCTAGCAAATTTTCTCAGTTTTAAATTTATTACTTATATTTTTAATTTTTTAATTTAATTTTTTGCCAGTTGTTTTTGACCCTGGGGAGTTACAGAGGATTAAGTAGTCTGAATAAGTGATTTGCAAGATGAGAAAAATTTGCAGGGCACAAAAAACTTTAGACTCAACAAAGCCTGTACTCAGTCTGCAGTGGGTCTTGAACACTTGATTCAAGGTAATGAGGAGAGAAACGATTCCCTGAGCTCCAGGGCCAATACAGAACAGAGAGGCATTATGCTATAGGTTCTGGTGACCAGGGTTTATTTGTCACCTGCCATGTGCCAGACACTGTGCTCTGGCAAAGGTAGTTATGATCCCTGCCCTTGGGACTACAGACTGATTCCTGGGTCTGGTATTATCCATATAGGACCCTATACCAGTTACTCCCACTTCTCTGAGTCTTAATCTCCTTATCTTTAAAGCAAAGATGTTACTAATATGTATATGCCTAGGAGGTTTGAACAGAAGTATCAATGAGGCACAGTAAGCCTGGTGCCTGGCACATACCAAGAACTCTGTTATGAATAGTGGTGTACATTTTGACATGAAGGACTCATGTGATGATACATGGAAAGATGAAAACAGGAGCATGGTTAGCAACAGATGGTAGTGAGAATGGAAGAGTAATCACTATGGCAGGATTAGAAATGAGTTGAAGAAATTGCTTGTCAGGCTAACTCGTTAATTTATTTTTATTGATTTATTTGTAGAAGATGTGATACTTGAGCTATTCGATTGGACCCAAATGATATCTTTTTAAAAATCAGACACTGTATTATTCTAAGTTCATATATTTGGCAAGACATATCTCTTTATAAAGAAAGAAATGGAGGGAGAGTTGCTATCTTCCCAATTACTTGAAAGCCTTTGCCTGGAGTAGTGAGAACTTCTGAGAAAAGTGGTGCCATCAGTTTGGATGCCTTCAGTTGCCTCAACTGGCTTAAATTTCAAGGGAGAGAGCAAGAGGCCAGAGATAGGGCAGGCTCTGGGGTTGCTGGAGTCAGAGGCTCAGTGATGTTGTCTGTGCTGGCCCTCCCCAGAGTTACAAGATGGTTGCAGTAATTCCAGGCATCATTTCTAGACACCATCTCCAAGGGAAAAGGGAAGGCCATCTTCAGCAGTGAGGAAGACTTCTCAGAAACCCCTTGACACACTTCTTCCCTTGTCTCACTGGCCAGAATCGGGTCATATGTTCATTCCTGAGCCCATACCTGGAAAGCATGATTAGGATAGAGTCGCCAGGTTCTGTCCTGAGCTGGGCTGGAGATTACCATTCTCTGATCCTGTGGGAAGGGCTGGCTTCCACCTGCACTGCCCACTGCTCCCAGTGCCCAGAGGAGCCAGCTGCGTTTTCACATTCTGAATCCTCCTCTTTTCCAGTCCATCAGAACTACATTGGAAACGATGCCGAGAAGAGCCCCTTCTTCCTGTCCGTGACCCTCTCTGACCAAAACAATCAGCGTGTCCCTCAATACCGTGCGATCCTTTGGAGGAAAACAGTGAGTGTCTGACCTGCACCTGGAGTTTCAGCACCACTCCACAGAGTTTAATCAGTGTCGTTGTTGGCTTTTTTCCTACGAGGATTTTTGAGAGGGCCTATTGAGGATTATTCTGTTCGCAGGAGAGACCTTCATGCTCTGAGTTGAATATCAGCTTTTCCTACATAAGCCACTAAGCAGACATGTACCTCCCCCTCAGTCTCTGCCCTCTGGGAATACAGGACTGTGTTAACCTTTGCTGTTACTGGTACTGAAAGTGATAAGCTGACTCACCTTCAACTAAAAGAAATAAAATTTAGTGGAGTATAATACTGTTACACGGGCCCAGTCCCTAGGGGACCCCTGTTTCCACCAGCCAATCTCAACCACTGAATCAGCTGTGCTCCTAGGATTTCTTAGAGGCTTAGCTCCTTTCATCAATATCACGAGGTAGAAAAGCAACCTGAGATTTAACAAATACCTGCTGCCCACGGTGGGCTCTGGACACTGAGCTGAAAGCAGACTCTTTCAACTCAAGGCACAGGTCTTTCTTTAACACAGGAAAGTTTTTTTATGTTCATTAATGTTGCTTCTTTCCTGTTTTGATTTTTTTTTTCTAGTAATTCTTAGATTTGACCTCTGTCTTTCATCTTCTACCTTTTCTGCTTCTCTTGGTCTTTTTTTCTTTGCTCTCAGAGAAATTTTTAGAGATAATATGGACCCTGGAAAGAGCAAAGCATTGGAGTTAAGCAAAGTAGGGTTAAAAAAAAAAAAAAACAAAACTCAATAACAAGTTCATCTGGGTTGGATTTGAGAAGATTTCTCATGCCCTCTGAGCCTCCACTTTCTTCTTTGTAAAGTAGGGAAGGTTCTGGGATGTAGCTGACAGAATGATGAGTACTAACAAGACTACATTAAGTGAGATCTTGAAAATTTACCCAGTGTCCCAAGCCATCAAATCTTAAACTGATTAGATGCCTGAAGGTTAAAACATTTTATTCTTGGATTGGTGAGTACAGCATATAATTTAACAAACAATAAAACAAACCGCACTTAGAAAATGTTAGTTCTCTTATTTGGTATTCCCACTTGATGGGTACCTTTGTTGAAATCCAGTATTTAAATAATCACATGCTGATTTTTGTCTCAGCTACATAGGATATCTAAATTGCTATGTAGATCTTTTTAGAAAAGACATAACAGAAACTTAAAAGAACAGCAATTTTTATATACATATACGCACTTTTGCACACATGCATACATAGAGAGCAATAAAGTAGCAACTTCAAAAAGCCCAAAAAGGATTTCCAGTAACCACTACAGAGTAAACTGTGGCTAGGAACTTCTTGTAATGATTAAAAATAGTAATAGTAATAACAGTGAAATCTAACACTTACTGAGCACTTGCCATATGCTAGCTAAGTCCTCCGAATACGTAGGTGTTATTACAGTTTAGGGAGCTTAACCAACATGGCCAAGGCTACATGCCAGTAGGTGGCAGACCAGGCAGAACCCAGGGCTCATGCTGAGCTGTCATCACTGTGCCCAGTTAATCCTAGATGTCATTCTTTGACCCGTGCTGTCACTCTCCCTAGACTGTGATCTCCATGAAAGGAGGGGACTTAACTGCTTGGTCCTCAGTATCCCTAGCAGCAAGCCCAGTGCCTGGTACATAGGAGGAGCTCAAAAAATATCTGTTGAATACATTAATGGGATGATTAATGACATGATTAATGACTAACGAAGTCCAGCTTAACCAGTGTACTCTGTTGCTGCTATTTATATAAACATCTATGTTTCAGAAAATTTTAAGCAGGTTTAAGGTAAAAATCTGATATAAAATAAAGTTAGATCTTACTCATGAATTATTTCCTGCAGAATTTTGGCCTTACCACTCCCCCGATGCCAGTGCAATCGGGGTTAGTTTCGCCGTCAGCATGGCTGCTCTTGAACCAAGTTTGAATGACAGTTTTATAAGATAGTGCTGGGGGACATGTGCCAGTTTTCCCCAAGAGCGTGCATGATCATCTTTCTCCTTAGCTCCCTACTGAGAAGTGAGGGTGCCTTCATCCAAAGCCTCTTATCTTCTGCAGAAAAACGCTGTTTTCTGCCCTCCTCCACTGACTTATTTTATGCTTGCCTACTACAGTATTCCAGTCTCTTCTGGCTTAAACGTTCTCCTTGGATGACTATCTCTTCTGGACAAAATCAGCCTTTCGGATTTCTGTCCACTAACCCTGTTCCTCTTGAAGGTGATATTTGGGTGCAATAAGAGAGGGTTTCTGAGACCTCACAGTGGCCAGAGGTCCACCCAGGACCCTCTGGGTTCTTTCTGGTCTCTGTTGTAGAAGAGCAACCTCTGAGATGTAACTAATCTCCTGGCTTTTAGGGGGTCATTGGAGAACGCCTGTCTGTGAAGTCCTTGTCCTGGCCACTGGCTCCTTGTAGTGAAGTCACCAAATGCAGGAAGCCTCTGACCTGATCCCAGGTCTCTGCCAGTTGCTGGAAGTGCTCCAGCCTCTCGGCCTGGGGCCAGAAGGGGAGGGGCCGGAGCCTTATCTCCAATATCTAATCTTGTTGACCAGCCATGCCTGAAGCTACCCCTCAGGGTGTTCAAACAGGTTCTACCTGAACATCCTCTGGAAGGCCATGTCTGGGAAGTTTGCTAGTCCAGGTGCCTCCAGGCCTTACCTTGATGTCCTTGCGGCCCCTCCACCCCACCCCCATCCAGGTCTGTCCTCAGGAGGCAGGCACCCAGGGCCCCAGGGCCTAACCCCTCAGCTTGCCTGTCTTCCTTCTGCCTTCCTTCCACCTCCCTTTCAGGAGCCAGGGGTCGTGCCACACTGCCGCTGCCTCTGTCTGGAATGAGAGTTTCTCAATCCCGTCTTCTTCCCTCAGGAAGTAACTGTCCCTTCACTTTCTGGACGGTTGCCAGGTTCTGCGGAGGAAGAGTAGGGCACATGCAAGGGAAAGTTTTGCTTATTTTAATTTCCAAAGATAGTGTCTAGATTACCTTATAAGTTGTGTAAGCGCTTAAAGGAAATGAAGACAGAGAATGATATGGGAGGCTGCCAAAGCAAGCTCGTCCAGGGACGTCTCCTGAGGAGCTGATGTTCAAGAGACCCAGAGGATGCAAGGGAACTGGCCACGTAGAGAGTAGAGGGAGGGGCGGGGGGCAGTCAGAAGGAACAGGAGCCTTCTGGGACGACTCTTGGATGGTGAGAGAAGTCAGGGAGGTGGGATTGAGACCTGGGACCACTGTGGAGTTAGGATGGGCAGAAAGAGCATTCAACCCCCTCTGAGTAGTGCCAGCGCCCAAATCCAGAACTCTTCTCTCAGCCCTGAATCTTGCAGGGCTGGGTAGGTGTTCGCTGCCCACTGCAAAGCAGTGAGGAGCTGAACATTTCAAAGCAGGATGTCAGCATGGGGGTGAGTTACTGAGCCCCTGGTGGCCCAGAGCCAGTGCTGGAGGCTGTGGGGAATCCAAAGATGCAGGTGACTCAGCGCTCCCTCCCTCTTCCCTTGAGCTCACATTCTCCAGTTAAACAGAAACACAGCTAAATGTTTAAACCTTGCTCGAAACTGTCTCACGCATCTCTGAATGTCTTCCTTCTAAATGCAAAGGAAAAAAATGATTCACCCTTGTAAAAATTCCATCCAGACAATACAGCAAGTAAAACAGGAGAGGATCAAAATTCAAGTACTCAGAGATAATCACTGCAGTGTCCTTCTTGACATCACACACATACACACACACACACACACACACACACACACACACACACACCCAGGCTAGGTAAATGGATTGATGTTGACACGCATGCATGTATCCTCCTGTGCTCACTTAGTATAGCCGGATATGCACTTGTACTTGACTCTCCCGTGCGTTTGTTAATTCCACTGAAAACATAGACTGGAAGGTGTTTTTTCTTGGAGTGACCCCGGAAAGCCACAAAACAAAGGTGATGGGGAAGAAGAGCTTTACCTCTTTGTCATGAAGAAAAGTACAGAGGCACAATCCCATGAGCCCTGGGCTTTATATCTGTGTTGGCAGCTTATGGTGATGTTACCAGCATCCAGGCTGGGCTGAATCCTCCCTCCCTATTCCATGGTGCTGTACACTTGGTCACTTCAATCATGCCTGACTCTGTGAACCCCGTGGACTATAGCCCACCAGGCTCCTCTATCCATGGGATTCTCCAGGCAAGAATATTGGAGTGGGTTGCCATTTCCTCCCCCAGGGGATCTTCTTGACCCAGGGATGGAAGCCGTGTCTCCTGCATCTCCTGCACTGACAGGCGGATTCTTTTAGAGTTAAAAAGGGAATTTTACATATGGACCACGTCATAATCTCTTTTGCTAAATAAACGTGTAGTATAAATCCTTTGCAGATTATAAATCTGTTCAGTTCAGTGCAGTTTAGTCACTCAGTCATGTCTGACTCTTTCTGACCCAATGGACTACAGCACGCCAGGTCTCCCTGTCCATCACCAACTTTCAGAGTTCACTCAAACTCATGTCCATTGAGTTGGCAATGCCATCCAACCATCTCATCCTCTGTCATCCCCTTCTCCTCCCGCCCTCAATCTTTCCCAGCATCAGGGTCTTTTCAAATGAGTCAGCTCTTTGCATCAGGTAGCCAAAGTTGGAGTTTCAGCTTCAATATCGTCCTTCCAATGAACACCCAGGACTCATCTCCTTTAGGATGGACTGGTTGGATCTCCTTGCAATCCAAGGGACTCTCAAGAGTCTTCTCCAACACCACAGTTCAAAAGCATCAATTCTTTGGCGCTCAGCTTTCTTCACAGTCCAACTCTCACATCCATACATGACTACTGAAAAATCATAACCTTGACTAGACAGACCTTTGTTGGCAAACTAATGTCTCTGCTTTTTAATATGCTGTCTAGGTTGGTCATAACTTCCCTTTCAAGGAGTAAGTGTCTTTTAATTTCATGGCTGCAGTCACCATCTGCAGTGATTTTGGAGTCCAAAAAATAAAGTCTTGACACTGTTTCCACTGTTTCCCCATCTATTTCCCATGAAATGATGGGACCAGATGCCATGATCTTCGTTTTCTGAATGTTGAGCTTTAAGCCAACTTTTTCTCTCTCCTCTTTTACTTTCATCAAGAGGCTCTTTAGTTCTTCTTCACTTTCTGCCGTAAGGGTGGTGTCATCTGCATATCTGACGTTATTAAGATTTCTCCTGGCAATCTTGATTTCAGCTTGTGCTTCTTCCAGCCCAGCATTTCTCATGAAGTACTCTGCATATACATTAAATAAGCAGAGTGACAATATACAGCCTTGACATACTCCTTTCCCGATTTGGAACCAGTCTGTTGTTCCATGTCCAGTTCTAACTGTTGCTTCCTGACCTGCATACACATTTCTCAAGAGGCAAGTCAGGTGGTCTGGTATTCCAATCTCTTTCAGGATTTTCCACAGTTTATTGTGATCCACACAGTCAAAGGCTTTGGCATAGTCAATAAAGCAGAAATAGATGTTTTTCTGGAACTCTCTTGCTTTTTCCATGATCCAGCGGACGTTGGCAATTTGATCTCTGGTTCCTCTGCCTCTTCTAAAACCAGCTTGAACATCTAGAAGTTCACGGTTCACGTATTGTTGAAGGCTGGCTTGGAGAATTTTGAAGCATTACTTTGCTAGTGTGTGAGATGAGTGCAATTGTACAGTATTTTGAGTGTTCTTTGGCACTGCCTTTCTTTGGGATTGGAATGAAAGCTGACGTTTTCCAGTTCTGTGGCCACTGCTGAGTTTTCCAAATTTGCTGGCATATTGAGTGCAGCACTTTCACAGCATCATCTTTCAGGATTTGGAATAGCTCAACTGGAATTCTATCACCTCTACTAGCTTTGTTCGTAGTGATGCTTCCTAAGGCCCTTGACTTCACATTCCAGGATGTCTGGCTCTAGGTGAGTGATCACACCATCGTGATCATCTTTTTTGTACAGTTCTCCTGTGTATTCTTGCCACCTCTTCTTAATATCTTCTGCTTCTGTTAGGTCCATGCCATTTCTGTCCTTTACTGAGCCCATCTTTGCATGAAATGTTCCCTTGGTATCTCTAATTTTCTTGAAGAGATCTCCAGTCTTTCCCATTCTATTATTTTCCTCTATTTCTTTGCACTGACCACTGAGGAAGGCTTTCTTATCTCTCTTTGCTATTCTTTGGAATGCTGCATTCAAACGGGTATATCTTTCCTTTTCTCCTTTGCTTTTCACTTCTCTTCTTTTCATAGCTATTTGTAAGGCTTCCTCAGACAGCCATTTTGCTTTTTTGCATTTTTTTTTCTTGGGGATGATCTTGATCCCTGTCTCCTGTGCAGTGTCACGAACCTCCATCCATAGTTCATCAGGCACTCTGTCTATCAGATCTAGTCCCTTAAATCTATTTCTCACTTCTACTGTATAATCGTCTGTAGCTATTCCCTAGTGGCTCAGATGGTAAAGCGTCTGCCTGCAATGCAGGAGACCTGGGTTCGATCCCTGGGTTGGGAAGATCCCCTGGAGAAGGAAATGGCAACCCACTGCAGTACTCTTGCCCAGAAAATTCCTGATGGCTACAGTGCATGGGGTCATAAAGAGTTGGACATGACTGAGTGACTTCATGACAACTGTATAATCATAAGGGATTTGATTTAGGTCATACCTGAATGGTCTAGTGGTTCTCCCTGCTTTCTTCAATTTAAGTCTGAATTTGGTAATAAGGAGTTCATGATCTGAGCCACAGTCAGCTCCTGGTCTTGTTTTTGCTGACTGTATAGAGCTTCTCCATCTTTGGCTGCAAAGAATATAATCAATCTGATTTCAGTGTTGGCCATCTGTTGATGTCCATGTATAGAGTCGTCTCTTGTGTTGTTGGAAGAGGGTGTTTGCTATGACCAGTGCGTTCTCTTGACAAAAGTCTATTAGCCTTTGCCCTGCTTCATTCTGTATTCCAGGGCCAAATTTGCCTGTTGCTCCAGGTATTTCTTGACTTCCTACTTTTGCATTCCAGTCCCCTGTAATGAAAAGGACATCTTTTTTGGGTGTTAGTTCTAAACGGTCTTATAGGTCTTCATAGAACCGTTCAACTTCAGCTTCTTCAGCATTACTGGTCAGGGCATAGACTTGGATTACCATGATATTGAATGGTTTGCCTTGGAAACAAACAGAGATCATTCTGTCATTTTTGAGATTGCATCCAAGTACTGCGTTTTGGACTCTTTTGTTGACCATGATGGCTACTCCATTTCTTCTAAGGGATTCCTGCCCACCGTAGTAGATACAATGGTTATCTGAGTTAAATTCACCCATTCCAGTCCATTTTAGTTTGTTGATTCCTAGAATGTTGACGTTCACTCTTGCCATCTCTTGTTTGACCACTTCCAATTTGCCTTGATTCATGGACCTAACATTCCAGGTTCCTATGCAATATTGCTGTTTACAGCATCAGACCTTGCTTCTATCACCAGCCACATCCACAACTGGGTGTTGTTTTTGCTTTGGCTCCGTCCTTTCATTCTTTCTGGAGTTATTTCTCCATTGATCTCCAGTAGCATATTGGGCACCTACCGACCTAGGGAGTTCATCTTTCAGTGACCTGTCTTTTTGCTTTTTCATACTGTTCATGGGATTCTCAAGGCAAGAATACTGAAGTGGTTTGCCATTCCCTTCTCCAGTGGGCCACATTTTGTCAGACCTCTCCACCATGACCTGTCCGTCTTGGGTGGCCCTACATGGCATGGCTTAGTTTCATTGAGTTAGACAAGGCTATGGTCCATGTGATCAGATTGGCTAGTTTTCTGTGATTGTGGTTTCAGTCTGTCTGCCCTCTGATGCCCTCTCTCAGTACTGGGGTTTCTCTTACCTTGGACATGGGTTATCTCTTCACGGCTGCTCCAGCAAAGCACAGCTGCTGCTCCTTACCTTGGACGTGGGGTATCTCCTCATGGCCTTCACTCCTGACCTTGGACGTTGGGTATCTCCTCTCGGTCACTCACTGCTCCAGTGCCGCGTGGCTGCCACTTTTGGGAGATTATAAAGAGGCTAGCCTTGTCTGTCCTGGGTGCTTAGACATGGGACTGAACCATTCAGGCAAGCCTTCCTTTAGTCCCTTTCCTTCAGCCAGTATTGACTGAGTACTTTCTATGATATAGTCACAGTGGGTACTCATTCAGAGAGGAAGAAACAGACTTTAAATAAGTAAACACAGAAAAATATCAAAGTATACATTATGAAAACTTGGAAAGCGCCAGATGATTTCTAGTTTGAAAAGTTTTTGACCTGGAGGAATCATATTTGTGTCCTATTGAACACATAGAGACTGTTTTCTTATTCTGATCTTTGAGGCTGATCCAGTTCTTGGCTCAGAGACCAAACCCCTTCTCTGGTTTAGGCAGCTCATCTGCTCATCACAATGCCAGAGACACCTGAGACCAGCAGTCCAGATGCTTAAAGCGTAAATGCCTAGGGGTTGGAAGGATGGGGGGTGTTGTTGAGCCTGTGCTGTTGAGCCTGATTAAGAATTTTTCCAACGTAGGATACATTTATTCATATATGTGCCTCTTAAAGAAACATGAACAAGACTAGTCATGGGTTTCTTTTATGTGACGAGGTAAGACTCTTCCAGGGACGGAAATTGCCAAGCTTCTCACTGGTTTGCTGTTTTGACTTTCTAGGGTACTCAGAAAATATGCCTTCCCTACAGCCCCACGAAAACACTTTCTGTGAAGTCCATCTTAAGGTGAGTATGTGTGAGCAGAAACCCAACAGCAGGCAATCATAAATGGGTTTTATTCTATGAGCTTTCTGATGTCAGCTTGCTATTTCCGTGGGCCTTGGCTATATACTAAACATTTTGCTAAGCACTTGGCACACAGTACCTAATTCAGTAGTCACAGTAACCCTGTAGGGCAGGTAGTACTATTATCCCATTTTTTGGTGAGGAAATGGAGGCCTAAGAGGACAAAGCCACAGCTGCTGTGTAGTGGAACTGAGGCTCAAGTCCAGGTCTGGCTGGTTCTGAAATTTGCTGTCAAGCATTTCCGTCCTGCATATGTTGCCTGTTTCTTCCCTGCACGTGTGCAAATACTTTGATTTTGTAAAGAAAATCAAGAAATATTTTTTCCTTTCATTTTTCTTGTTGGAAATAGAAACTCAGATGTCAGCAAATGCTTCTCAGAGAAGAACGTGCTTTTTCTTCACCAAACAGAAAGCTAAATGAATGGAAGGAACTGCTCACTTCTCGGCACTCAGCTGCTTCTCATGCCCCCACCTTTCCACCTCCCTCTGTTCTTTCCCCCATGTTGGGTGTCAGCCTCCCCTTGGCAATGTGGCCACTCAGGTCAGCCTGGTGCTTTGTCACCAGCTAAGATGTTACAGTAACAGCAGCTTCTGTTTGTCAGGCACTGTGCTGAATGTTTTACAAGCATTGTCAGGAAATCTTTAAGCCGGCTCCATAAAGTAGATCTATTATTACCACCTACTACCACTACTCTACATAGGAGGAATTGGAGCTTCAGAGAGGTGAAGGGATTTTACAGAGATCTCACAGCTGGTAGACCACAGCGCTGGGATTTAAACCTAGATCCGTGTGACTCCAGGGCTTGGGCTGTCAACCACTAATGTCACACACTAGTCCTGTGTGACTCTGAGAGCTTATCCCAGTGGCCTGGTAGTTTAGTCTCTATTCATCTGCAACCAGGTGGTGGTCAGAGATGGCATTTTCCATGTTCCCACCTATTACTGTTACTTGGCAGCATGTCTCTTACAGTGATGAACTTGACTGTCCATTAGTGATTGCAACTGGCTGATGAAAGGGTCCTGAGATTAACAAATAAAACATTTGTATCTTGTTTTCAAGCTTGATTTTGTCTTTGAATTGCAGACCATCTCCCCTCTGCTGTAGGCCCCCTGGTTTTTCTCCTGGCCAGTCTGAAGCCCGAGCTAAGAATGACTCCATGGAGAGGTTAACCTTTTTGTTGAGCACTGAAGTATCTTGCTGCTTCTAAATCTGAACTTTAAGAGTCATACTTTGAATTATATTGGCCTAAATTTCTGAAAATCCTTTTATTTTCTTCTTCTAAAATGATGTTTCTCCAGCTCCTTTCTTCTGTATATTTAAAGACTGGGGGTTTCAATGAATTTTAATTTCATTTAGTTATCTGAGGAGACCTTCACTTTTCGGCCCACCACTCATAGCCACAGCAAGCTGCAGCAAGAAAGTATTTTAAAGTTGCAAAGATTAAAATTTCTACAGTTGCTGCCAATGGAAAAAAAGATATTCTCTGTTACAGTCATCAACTTGAAAACTTAAAAATTAAAATATACATACTATTGGGTCAGATAAGCTGAGTTCAAATTTTGGCTTCATGACTTAACAGCTTTGTTATCCTTAACTAGTTCTTTAACTACTGTGCCTCAATATCCTCATCCTCAACGTGAGGATAAAATAGTACTTGCCTCATAGAGATTGGATGAGATAATCCACGTGAAATATTTAGCAGGGTGCCTGGCATATAGTAAATGCTCTGTAAATATAGCTATTAGCTTTACCTTTCATTTACAGATATGAGGATTCTTGCTGAAGAGGTCAGGGATCATTTTGTTCAATTACCTTGTTTTGTCCTAGAGGAACTTAGCTCAAGGAAATTCAAGTTGCTTGGTCAAAGCAAAACATAAAAGAATAATCTTGTTAAGAACAACCTTTTGTCCTTAGTGAGAGAGGAATTACCAAAGGAAGAAAGACATATCAGGTCATCTTAATTACATTTCATCTTATCATTCATTACTATGTAAATGTCAATGGATCTCTTTTTTTGGTAAATAAAGGTAAGAATCATGGAGATTAGCCAGGGTTGCCTACAGCAGGTGCTCCCCACTTCTCCCTTCTCTCTGTGAGTGTGCTCAGGGGCAGCCTCTGAGGTTGGTTACTCAGATATGTTCCTTCACTGATCGCTCCTTGTTGGCTCCTACCTCCTTTGGCCCCTCTAGAAATCCAGCTATGATCTTCTAGGGTATAATACTTGGCTTTTCTGAGGACCTAAGACTGGCTCCACATTATTTAAGTTTCCACCACACTGCAGCTCACTCTGTCCATTCTATTGCAGTGCCATGAATCTGGACAAATTCGAGAAAGGCCCCAGGGAAATTTTTCACCCTGAGATACAAAAGGTAACTCAGAACTTTGTGCTTCGTAATTGTATAATGTGCCCACAGTGTTAGAAATGGCAAATTATCAGTGATTCTTAGCCTAGAATCCCAACCAGAATCACCAGTGGTTCTCATCATGAAGAACTTCCCACCTGAGAGTCCGATGGGAACTGACTAAGATGGAGGCTGGGAGTCTGTCATTTTCAGAAATTCAGAGGATAGCAGGCATCCAGAAAGCTGTCCTGTTTTCTTGGGACTTACTGTTAAAGGAAATCAGTCTGCCTTGGGAGAAAAATGTTTAGAGTCATAATCAAGGTAATGGTCCATCAGAAGAATGGCAACTAGACTTTTGTCTCGCAGTTGCAATCAATTTCACTTCTAAATTCTCCCCTTGAAACTCATAAATGCAGCCATCACTAACAGTGTGACAGTTGTGTGTCAGAGCTGAGCTTCAAGGAGCCGGCCTGCCAGGCGGGGTGACATGGGAAGAGGTTGGAGAGGCAGCCTGGCTGGGTTCTGTCCGGGAGGCAGCAGGCAGCCAGTAGAATCATCCTGCAGAGGAATATCTGAAAATGAGATATAGCAACCTTCTGTCTATTTATGTCATACCTCTATGCCTGTTTTCACCAAAGACACTGTCATACTCTCCCTTTCACTCATGAGCTTCCCTTCTATCCTCTGTGTGTGTCCGTGTGTGTGTGTGTGTGTGTGTATGCATGCATGTGTAAAACTTACCAGCAGTAGTTCCCCTGTTGTAATCAGGTGTCTGTAGGTTTCTCTTAGGAAGCTTGAGCAACCAGCTTCCAGCATAGGGAAAAGAGTTCTGACAAATCACTGGATCCAAAAAGTACACAGTATAAGTAAACTTTAGCTTAAAAATGGAATATTTTGAGGTGGAGAAAAGTGGTGTTAGTGACAGAAGATGAAGCTTGGCTTTCACAAAAAGTCAACATAAAATGATCACCATTAATCCTGGACTTGACTTTTTGAACTTCATTTGACAGGACTTGCTGGTCCTTGAAGAACAAGAGGTAAGTAGTGTTGCGAGATGCCGGGTCCTGCTACCCCACCTTGATGTTTGTCAATGAGCTTCCCCTTCACCAGGAACACAGCCTTTCCCTCAGGCACACCTCTCCGTGGATTTGCACAGCGAGTCTCTTATCACTGAAAGACTTGACTGACATATTCTCTCCGGTGTATTTCAGAATTTTCTTTGCAGCTAGCCATAAAGATAGAGAAACAATCAAGCTGCTTAAATCTGCTTGGAATCATTCAAATTTTAATCCCATGATCAGGGTGAGGAATGAGGTTTTCATTTTCGTTCAATTAAAGCTGAGGTACTTTGTTAGCACATTCAGAATGCCATATTATGTGCATGTTTCTATTCCCTGTTGTCCCACTTGAAAAAGAATGTTAGGTTTTACAAGTGCATGATTAACGTAGAGAAATATCTGAAATACTATCACTCAACAGTTGAGTATTTACTCAATGAGAGTGTGTGTACACTGTTCCTGTTGGTAAACGGCAGTATCACCTGTCCAGTTGCTGAGGCCAGACTTGGAAACATCCTTAATACCTCCTGTCTCTCACACCCCATCTAATCCATCAGCACATTCCGATGACACTGTTTCAAAACATACCCCTGACTCACACGCTTCTCAGTGCTTCCACCACCACCACTCTAGTCCATCGACACCAGTCCCACCATCTCCCACCTGGATTCTGCAGAGCCTCCTGCTCTTCTGCCTGCTTCCTCTCTTGCCCTCTCTTCTAGTTTTCATAGAGCATCCAAACATGGTAAGCCATCTGCTCCCTTTGCTCACAACTCACTGGCTTCCTATCCCACTCAGATGAAGCCCAAGGTCCTCACTGCAGCCTGCTAGGGCCTGTGTAATAAGGCCATCCTCTGCTCCACCCTCAGCTCCACACTAGCCACTGGCCTCCTGCTTCCTCGTCTGCAGGAAGCCTGCTACTCCCACTGCAGGGATGCTCGTCCCAGACGTCTCCTGGGTCACACCCTCTCTTGATTGGCATCTCTGCTCAGGGAGGACTTTCCAGTCCCTTAACTAAAATATCTCTCACCCACTGCCCTTCTACACTGTTTGTTGATCTTCTTAACACATGGATTTCATTTATTCAGTTTTTATCTGTTGCCCCCACTAGAACAGGGACTTCTTCCATTTTTCTTCACTGCTGTATCCTCAGAGCCTAGAATAGTACATATAGAGGACACAGAGTAAATATTTGGTTGAATATGTGAATTATTCACTGACTGAGTGAATAATGAAATCGTATGATGCCATTGAAAGAAATGAGGTAGATCTTTATTTACTGGCATGGAAAGATTTCCACAACGTAGTACTTACCGAGGAAAAAACAATTTGTGGGGCAATACAGTATAAGCCTAGTTGTTTCTGTAGGCAAAGATTTCTATGTATATTCATTCATTCCTTGATTCAACAAATGTTTACTGACCTCTGACTGTGTACTATTTGAGGCGTTGGGGATACATTGATGAACAAGGCAAGGTCCCTTCTTCATGGAGCTACAATCTGCTGGGCTGAGACAAACTAAGCAAGAAAATAAACAAGCATAAACACAGTCCTACTGACAATTCCAAGAGCTCTGGGGAAAGTAAACAAGATAGTAACACAGCATAAGGAGTAGATTTTACCCACTGGCCAAACAGAAGGTTTCTCTGAGGCAGCGACACCTCATGATTCCTGAACATGGCAATGTAAAGTCGAGGAGGGAGGCTGAGCGGCTGCCCCCCACATTGTTGGCAGGAGTCGCCATGGGCAGGTTAGTGGAAGTGTCGGGCAGGATGTGGCAGAGAATGGGCAAAAGGAGACATCTACATTGTAATCTACCTATTATCCGTGTACAATCATGCTTGTTGCTGAAGAATCCATGAACTCCATGTGTAACTTGTAAAAGGCAAAAGATAAAAGTCATACACATTTCTGATAAACATTTTAAAAATGCAGAAATGAACAAAAGATATAAGCAAAATATCACCTAAAATCACAGAGAAAACTAGTATTGGTAGAGTATCACATTTTGAGATATATTTTCTATATTTTATCTAAGATTAGGGTTATACCATGTATAGTTTTTAGGCTTCCCTCATGTCTCAGCAGTAAAGAATCTGCCTGCAGTGCAGAAGCCGTTGGAGATGTGGGTTTGATCCCTGGGTCAGGAAGATCCCCTGGAGGACAGCATGGCAACCCACTCCAGTCTTCTTGCCTGGAGAATCCCATGGACAGAGTAGCCTGGAGGGCTACAGTCCATAGTGTCACAAAGAATTGGACACGACTGAAGTAACTTAGCACGCATGCATGTATAGTTTTTATGTCTCAAAATTCCTAATTCATAAATATTTACTGCACACCCACACAGTACATGCACCTGCCCTTTGTGACAAACAATACAGAAATGTATCAGTGGAAAACAGGAAGGAGCTTCTCTGCTGGCTCAGACGGTAAAGAATCTGCCTGCAATGCAGGAGAACTGGGTTCAATCTTGGGTTTGGAAGATCCCCTGGAGAAGGGAATGGTTACCCACTCCAGTGTTCTTGCCGGGAGAATTCCATGAACAGAGGAGCCTGGCAGGCTACAGTCCATAGGATCACAAAGTGTCAGATACGACTGAGCAGCTAAGCACACATACACGTCGGTGGGAAACACAAATGCTCCCCCACTTCACCACTTCCACCCTCTCTTGAAGAACCCCTGTTGCTGTTTGGTTTATTCTCTCGTACTTATCTTTGAACCTCCCAAATTTTGAAAAAGGAGTAGCTCATCTCTTTATTTCTCAATTTTATTTCCTTACCAAGGGCATATTTGCTAGCAGCACCAAGGGCACTGATTATAATGTACTTGAGGAGGTGTGACCAGTGATTAGCATCCTTCGCAGCCTCCCTGAGAGCTGTGTGGCCAAGGCACTCTTCTTTAATCTCACCCGCTTCTTGAATTTATCCCGGTTCTTCCCAATTATAGTGATAATCAGCTGCAAAGATGAGCAGAGAAAAAATAAACACTAGTGATGTTTCTGAACGGTTGGCTATTTG
Source organism: Bos javanicus (assembly GCF_032452875.1). Lineage (NCBI taxonomy): Eukaryota > Metazoa > Chordata > Mammalia > Artiodactyla > Bovidae > Bos > Bos javanicus. The sequence goes on from NC_083878.1 coordinate 97,824,743, forward strand.
GTAAAGTGTTGTTGGTGTCCTGAAATCCATTGTGTGGAGAGCCTCCTCTCCCCCCGGCAAGAGAAAACATGGTGTCCCAGGCAACACACATGGAGGGGTTGACAGATGTGTAGGAACATGTGAAACATGGAAATATGGAGGCATTGCCCAGACAAGAGTAACGAGGAGCTGAGGGTATCCAGTGCTGAATTAAGACATCATATCTTGATTCCAAAATATCCTTTTGGAATCCGTGGGGCTTGTTGTTCAGTCACTCAGTCATGTCCGACTCTTTGTGACGCCATGGAATGAAGCACACCACCTGTCTTTCGCCAGCTCCCAGAGCCTGCTCAAACTCATGTCCATTGAGTCGGTGATGCCATCCAACCATCTTGTCCTCTGTTGTCCCCATCTCCTCCTTTATTCTTCCCTCTCATACTTCACTTTCCTCAGAAGAAATATAATTCCTAGCATACTATTAATTCCCCAAAATGTGACTATACGTTGGTTTATAATCATGTTGAGTTTTGTCTCATAAAATTTGGAACTTAAAAATGTAAAGTCCCATACAAGTAGGAATTACAAATATGACCTTATCTCTATGGTGAGTGTCTGAGCAGGATTGAAGTCCCGAGAAAACCAGTTCCCACAATTCCCTCCACCAGTCACCTCCCTCCAGGGGCCCGGGTATGGTCTTGAGACTTTGCACTCCCAGCCATCCCGCAAGGCCCCCTGCTGCATGTAGCAGCCAGCCTCATGAAGCACTGATGACAGCAAGTTCAACGCTGTTAAAATATGACCCGTGATGGTCAGGTAGCCCCAAGTCAAGTGATGCCCTCCTCAAATAGCCCCTCATAAAAGCTATCTCCTCCAGAAATACCGTGCATTCTGTTTAGTGATACCTTGATTTCTGGAGATAGGAGACAACTCTGTTAGTCACTGACATCATTTGGGAAGCCCTGGAAACAAAATTACCTAAATGAGACTCTGTAATTTCAAGTGCTTACCAAGGCCTTGCAACACCAGTCTTTTGGGAGCCTCCACCTGAAGTGGAGGCTGAAGTGATGCTGAAGCTGAAACTCCAATACTTTGGCCACCTGATACAAAAAACTGACTCACTGGAAAAGACCCTGATGCTGGGAAAGACTGAAGGCAGGAGGAGAAGGGGATGACAGAGGATGAGATGGTTGGATGGCATCACCAACTCAATGGACATGAGTTTAAACTCCAGGAGTTGGTGATGAACAGGGAGGCCTGGCGTGCAGCAGTCCATGGGGTTGCAAAGAGTCAGACACGACTGAGTGACTGAACTGAACTGAACTGAACTAAACTGAACTTGAAGTGGACGGGGTCCTCTCAGCAAGGATGCTGGTGCCAGTGACAGAGAAGCCCAGAAAAACTTTCCAAAGCTTCAGTCAGTGATCAGGCAGCAATGGACCCTATTTCTGCTTGTAACTCTCAGCTTCACTCAACTCAAAACCATCCTGAGAAGACTGTGGCCCTGTGTTGAAAAGAGCACTGCATTGCAAGTCAGGAGCCCCGACTTCCAGCTCCAGTCCTGCCATCCACTTAGTCCCAGGCTTGGGCACATTGCATCTTCCCTGGGCTTCAGTTGTCCTGTCTGTAAAGTGAAAGCGTGGATTCAGTGGAGCATAGGGCGGTTAGTTCATGGCTCATCATTTCAGTCATTGACCCAGTACTTCTGCCCTTGGCTTGCTAGCTGTCATCCCAGCTGGACATGACCCTGAGCTGGTTGCTTCTGCTGTTTGGGTCCTCCAGTCCAGTGATTCTCAGACAGGGGCCCCTGGGCCAGCAGCATCGCATCACCTGTGGACTTGTTGCAAATACAGATTCTTGGACCCTACCCCAGACCTGTGGGATTGGAGGCCCTGGGATTGGGACCAGCAATCTTTATTTTAACAAGCCTCCCAGCTGATACTGATGCCTGTTCAAGTTGGAGAACCACTGCTTTAATCCCTGTGCTGTTATTCTAAGAAGGTTATCTGGCAGACCCCAAACCACTGTAGGTGCTTGTTAAGGGACCACTGAGAGTGGAAGAGGTGTCAGAGTCATGGAGACATATGATCGCTATCATCATTTCCAAAAACAGAGAAAGAAGAGCTACAAAAAAAAAAAAAAAGAACCCCAAAGTGACAGAGATCCTTGTCAAAATCCCAAGAAATTTACCAAAAATACATTTATATGGAAGAGGTGACCATTTGGACATCACCAGATGGTCAACACAGAAATTAGATTGATTATGTTCTTTGCAGCCAAAGATGGAGAGGCTCTATACAGTCAGCAAACATAAGACTAGGAGCTGACTGTGGCTCAGATCATGAACTCCTTATTACCAAATTCAGACTTAAATTGAAGAAAGTAGGGACAACCATTAGACCATTCAGGTATGACCTAAATCAAATCCCTTATGATTATACAGTGGAAGTGAGAAATAGATTTAAGGGCCTAGATCTGATAGATAGAGTGCCTGATGAACTATGGAATGAGGTTCATGACATTGTACAGGAGACAGGGATCAAGACCATCCCCATGGAAAAGAAATGCAAAAAAGCAAAATGGCTGTCTGGGGAGGCCTTACAAATAGCTGTGAAAAGAAGAGAAGTGAAAAGCAAAGGAGAAAAGGAAAAATATAAGCATCTGAATGCAGAGTTCCAAAGAATAGCAAGGAGAGATAAGAAAGCCTTCCTCAGCGATCAATGCAAAGAAACAGAGGAAAACAACAGAATGGGAAAGACTAGAGATCTCTTCAAGAAAATCAGAGATACCAAGGGAACATTTCATGCAAAGATGGGCTCAATAAAGGACAGAAATGGTATGGACCTAACAGAAGCAGAAGACATTAAGAAGAGGTGGCAAGAATACACAGAACTGTACAAAAAAGATCTTCATGACCCAGATAATCACGATGATGTGATCACTGACCTAGAGCCAGACATCCTGGAATGTGAAGTCAGGTGGGCCTTAGAAAGCATCACTATGAACAAAGCTAGTGGAGGTGATGGAATTCCAGTTGAGCTATTTCAAATCCTGAAAGATGATGCTGTGAAAGTGCTGCACTCAATATGCCAGCAAATTTGGAAAACTCAGCAGTGGCCACAGGACTGGAAAAGGTCAGTTTTCATTCCAATCCCAAAGAAAGGCAATGCCAAAGAATGCTCAAACTACCACACAATTGCACTCATCTCACATGCTAGTAAAGTAATGCTCAAAATTCTCCAAGCCAGGCTTCAGCAATACGTGAACCATGAACTTCCAGATGTTCAAGCTGGTTTTAGAAAAGGCAGAGGAACCAGAGATCAAATTGCCAACATCTGCTGGATCATGGAAAAAGCAAGAGAGTTCCAGAAAAACATCTATTTCTGCTTTATTGACTATGCCAAAGCCTTTGACTGTGCGGATCACAATAAACTGTGGAAAATTCTGAAAGAGATGGGAATACCAGACCACCTGATCTGCCTCTTGAGAAATTTGTATGCAGGTCAGGAAGCAACAGTTAGAACTGGACATGGAACAACAGACTGGTTCCAAATAGGAAAAGGAGTACGTCAAGGCTGTATATTGTCACCCTGCTTATTTAACTTACATGCAGAGTACATCATGAGAAATGCTGGACTGGAAGAAGCACAAGCTGGAATCAAGATTGCCGGGAGAAATCTCAATAACCTCAGATATGCAGATGACACCACCCTTATGGCAGAAAGTGAAGAGGAACTAAAAAGGCTCTTGATGAAAGTGAAAGTGGAGAGTGAAAAAGTTGGCTTAAAGCTCAACATTCAGAAAACTAAGATCATGGCATCTGGTCCCATCACTTCATGGGAAATAGATGGGGAAACAGTGGAAACAGTGTCAGACTTTATTTTTGGGGGTTCCAAAATCACTGCAGATGGTGACTGCAGCCATGACATTAAAAGACGCTTACTCCTTGGAAGGAAAGTTATGACCAACCTAGATAGCATATTCAAAAGCAGAGACATTACTTTGCCAACAAAGGTCCGTCTAGTCAAGGCTATGGTTTTTCCAGTGGTCACGTATGGACCACTGAGAGTTGGACCAGTGAGAGTTGGACTGTGAAGAAGGCTGAGCGCCGAAGAATTGATGCTTTTGAACTGTGGTGTTGGAGAAGACTCTTGAGAGTCCCTTGGACTGCAAGGAGATCCAACCAGTCCATTCTGAAGGAGATCAGCCCTGGGATGTCTTTGGAAGGAATGATGCTAAAGCTGAAACTCCAGTATTTTGGCCACCTCATGTGAAGAGTTGACTCATTAGAAAAGACTCTGATGCTGGGAGGGATTGAGGGCAAGAGGAGAAGGGGACGACAGAGGATGAGATGGCTGGATGGCATCACTGCCTCGATGGACGTGAGTCTGGGTGAACTCCAGGAGTTGGTGATGGACAGGGAGGCCTGGCGTGCTGCGATTCATGGGGTCGCAAAGAGTCGGACACGACTGACCGACTGAACTGAACTGAACTGAACTGTGGAAAATAAGTTGTATCTGACCACTTGTGTTTCTTTCCTCATTTATTACACACAGAGTTGTTCCATGAATATTTATTAACCCTCTCCAAAATACCCAGCATGGTAGTGGGCCCTGGAGATTCCACAGAGAGCAAGATATGTACCATCCCTCCTTCATGGGACTTAAGTTCTAGTGGTGCGTGCGTGCTTAGTCGCTTCAGTCGCATCCGACTCTTCGCAACTGCCAGGCTTAGACTGCCAGGCTTCTCTGTCCATGGGATTCTCCAGGCAAGAATACTGGAGTGGGTTGCCACGCCCCACTCCAGGGGATCTTCCTGACCAAGGGATCGAACCCAGGTCTTCTTCGTCTCTAACACTGCAGGCAGATTCTTTACCACTGAGCCTCCAGAGAAGCCCAAGTTCTAGTGGTAGAAACAGACAAATATGCAAGTTCAATAAAAAGAATTACAGAGTGTGAATAAGCCTATTAAGAAGATAAACAAAGGGCCATGAAGGAGAATAACAGTGCAGGGAGGGTGACCATGTTAGGAGATCAGGAAGTCCTCTCTGAATTGACAAGTGAGCTGAGACCCGCATGGTGGGCAAGAGCCCTGGGTGGAGGCACCATCCTGAAAGCTACCTCCCTCTTCCTCACTCTACAGAGAAAACCACTAGATAGAAAATTATTACTACTGATGGGTATGTATCTGTCCTTCAGATGTACTGGGGACAGAAGAATGTTTAGAAGTACAGCCTTAGCCCCTTGGCTTTTCAGAGTTTGAATGCTCCCAGACCAGCCATCCTGAATTCTGTGCTCTGTCATGACCCACCCACCTCTGACCCATTGGCAATACTTTGTTGTTGTTTAGTCACTAAGTGGTGTCGACTCTTTGCAATCCCATGAACTTTAGCCCACCTGGCTCCTCTGTCCATGAGATTTTCCAGGCAAGAATACTGGAGTGGGTTGCTATTTCCTTCTCCAGGGGAACACCTTGATGGAGAAATGGACTAAACCTCTCTAAATTTGGTCTTCCCCTAGATGACTTGAGAGATCCCCTGCAAAGGCTTGGGAAGGAGAAAAGTAGGTTAGGTTCTGCCAAAGGCTGGGCTTACCCTGATTGCTTCCCAGGCCTCAGGAGTGAAATGGCTTGCATTAAAAATCCAAGTGGGGTATAGTTTCTTTTTTGGAGGATAGGGTTATTAATTTTTTTGATATTAATTTTCTTTTAATACCAAATCACTATAATACTGTGTCATTTTTGAACATTTTAATCTTAATGGATCCCACTCCCTAGCTGTTTCCAACAGCAACAATCTCCAAGGCTAGTTTTTCTACAGTCTCAATAGTTTCCACATTCCCAAGGCCAAGTCTGCCCATACTGCCCTTGCCTAAGCCCGTGACAGGTTGGAGAAGAGGAATCACAAATGGCCTTCCCTCCTCCACCTAAGAATTGTGCTTTCTCTAGGGCCTATTTTCCAGAAGCGACCTCTGAGTTCAGAAACCATCTCTGTGAGGTCAAATGGCAGAGGCATCGAAGGATGCCTTTTTCCCGTACGGCCGGCAGTATTCTACTCACCTTTGTTCTTTGTTGGCTCCTTAACTGGCAACTGAGAATCCCCTCATCAGACAGCCTTGCAAAAGTTGGTCTTTTCCAACCTCAGATTTTTGTTTTAATTATGCAATATTAAAAAAAAAAATTATGCAATATTTCAGGCACACAAAAAAAGCATAGACTATATATAATGAAGACCTATGAACCTATTACTCAGTTTAAGAAAAAATTATATGAAAAACACAATTGCAGTACTTTCATGGTGGCCTAGTGGTTAGGATTCTGGGCTTTCACTGTGGTGACCCGGGTTCAGTTCTGGGTCAGGAAAAATTCTGCAAGGCAAGTGGCACAGCCAAAAAATAAATAAATACAATTGAGCTCCCTGATCCTATTCTCTCTTACCTGTAGAAGCTGCCATCTTGCATTTGGTATTTATCACTCCCACAGCATCTGATTTTAATCCTACATTTAATGTTGAGGATAGTAGACTGAACATTTATACTGGCTACTTCCTGATTGCTTTTTTCTCCCCACATCTGTTTTGTGACTTCTTGAGATTAAATAGCTTTAGGAGTTGGGGCAAATGAGGTTTTAGACCACATTGTCTTCAGTTTCCATTTCTGTTTCTAAAATAGTCCACGAGTTTTTAGCCTGAGATTGTTGGGTTAAATTTTGAATCACCCTGAGCTCTCTGCTAGCTGGGTTCCAGACTGCCACTGCTGGGCTGATCGGAGCATGGTGCCAGTCCTGTGAGCTCCTGGGGTCTGTACTTTGAGCACTGTTTTGCTGCAGAATGGACCTGGCATCCTGCAGGCTCCATTGGTAATGAAATTTCCAGTGAACTCACAGAAGAACACAGGGTTTCCTCATAAGCTATAAAAGTCTATAAAAATCAACAAATAATTGTTGTTAATATGGGTCAAAATTGAAATGGAGGGGAGGAAGTAATCCAGCAAGTCGCCACTGAGGTCCCTGTAGGGTCCCTAAATACCAGCACGTCGCATAACTGTGTCTGCTTTGATGAGAAAATTAAATCCAGCACCTTTTGTTGTCTCATTGTAAGGGCTCTGTGAATTTCAAGTTCGGGGTTCTTTTTGCCAAAGATGGCCAGCTCACAGATGATGACATGTTCAGCAACGGTGAGTGTCTCCCCCTTTTTCTAACAGAAACCCTGCCCCGCCTCATTGCAATTTAGACAATTGCAACTCATCTTACCCGCTCAGTCTTTAATGCAAAGAAACAGCCAGTAGTTTTTATGAAGCTGAAGGGTAAATTTTCAGGGTAAATTTGGTAGGACATATGTTTTCCCAGTTTCGTTCATTTGACAAATATTCACTGGTCACTGAATCTGTGCCAAGCACTGACATGGGGGATTCAGTGTAACTGGAAAATTACATGGGGATTTGTTATCTCAGGAGCAACGGGGAAACTTTTCTCTGTGATTTTTATGCTTAAGAGAATTAGAAAATGGCCCTCTTTTCCTGTTATTTAGCACTTTTCATATTAGAGGCCTGTTCCTTATTAACAGGAGTAGTAATTATGTTTTCCTTCTGCATTACTAGATCCTTGTGACCCCAGCCTGGCAGCACTCAGGTTGCTTAGACTGACTCTGTAGTTTTTCCTTTCCTCAGATTCTGGGAACTGTGGGCCTCCTGCACAGTCTCCAGAAGAGGGAATGTCCGTGGAGCCTAGTTAATCTTCAAAGGATTTCAGTACATAGCTAGAAACTAGGACCTTGTGGACACTGCACTTTGTTCACACTTGACCTCTTCTTACAGAAATCGGAAGTGAAGCTTTTCAAAAATTTTTAAATCTGCTGGGTGACACCATCACTCTCAAGGGCTGGACAGGCTACCGTGGTGGTCTGGACACCAAAAGTAAGCTTGCCTCCTCCTCCATTCTGCTGTGTTTTGTAGAAGTTTTGTTTGCCAGCCTCATCTGAATTTGAATGTATACCCAGGGTGGAGTGTGCTGTCTTATAACTATACAGCATTTATGGGTTTTTTCTTGTGCTTGCACTTCTGTCGTTTTATCTGCTCTTCACAGCCAGTCCTGGAGGTAAGCCAGGCAGGTGATGTGAGGCTCATTGGCCTAAATTTGATAAACTTCAAATCAGGTATCCTGAGCCTCTGGGGGCCTCGTCTCTCCACCAGCCCACCAGAATTCACAAATTCTGAATACAAGAAGGTCAGGCGGTTTGTGAGAGCTGCCCTGAGCTCTCCTTATCCACCTTAACTGGTGGATGCTGGGATAAAGTATTCAGCCCCAGTGGTCAGGCCCAGCTTCCCACTCCCATGACCCCGAAACAAGCTCTGTGTGCCCATGGTCACTCCTGGAGTCCATCAGCCTCATTTCCCTTTCCTGGGATAATCTGATAGACACCCCTAGGAGTTAGACACTACTTTTATCTCTATTTGCAAATTTTAAGAAACTGAGGCTCAGAGAAAGGTGAGGTAATGTGTCAGAAGGAACATAGCTAATGAGAACTCGAATCTGAGTCTGCCCAACTCCAAACTCCATGCTATTAGTCAGTATCCAATGCTGCCAGGGATATAACTCCTTTTGTTTTATGGACATGATAATTACTTGTATGTCATCTTGTGTTCATTTTGGCCTGGACACCAGCAGTAACTAGAAGGCAAGGAGTTGTAACATGCTGTCCTTTGGGGCTCAGACTTCTCATGATCTCCTCTGCTCTAAGCAAGGCATGAATGAGACAGCAAGAGAGCTTAGAGGGGGATGAAGAGGCCCCCACGTGGGCAGTAGCCTTGCCTCAGCTGGAGAGGGATCCGTACTGTTGCCTCCACTCAGGTGGATGATCATAGGATCTTTGGAATGTGCTAACTGTGCTGTATTCCTCTAGCCTGCAAATAAAGACTGTTTCCTTACGGCCTCAGAACTCCCTGTGCCCACTAAATGCGTATTGTATTTTTACAGATGATACCACAGGGATTCATTCTGTTTATACCATCTACCAAGGGCATGAGATCATGTTTCATGTTTCTACCATGTTGCCGTATTCCAAAGAAAACAAACAGCAGGTACGTGTGAACATGCAGAACATTCAGCAGTGACCGCAGTGTGGAGAGTGCATTGCTAACTTCATAGAACCAGAGACTGTGGATGTTCATACACGAGCCGAATTTCAGGACCAGTTTGGGGATGTTGTTTCCAGTCTGTTTGCTTGCAGTTTCACCAAGGCTTAGGAAGAACTACCCTTACTGGTGCTGGCCCCTTCAGGAGATAAAGGCTCAGACAGTCATGCACCTGTGTGTCTGTGTGACCATGTGTGTGTGCCTGTGTGTGAGTGTGGTTTTCTAGACCCCTGACAGACGGTTTTGCATATACGCATCCTGTGACTTCTCTCCACGTGCCTGTGTCTTGTCAGAATGGTTGCAAGCATTTTTTCAGGTTAATGCAGGAGGTTAACACTGACCATTTCCCCAGTGGCCTGTGCCCCGTTGCGGAAAAAACTACCCAAGAACACTCTGCCACTGCAGAGATTAGCCGTTTCCAGAGAAAACTTGCCCATTTGATGAAATCCAGATATAACAAAAATACATGCTGCTGGTTTTTTAAGGATTTGGGGGGTTCCATTTACCTTTGTATGAGATTCTTATCCCTTTATTACACATTGAAGGCATCTGTGTAAGTAAATATCACAAACATGAATCGACAGTTGTTCAGCAAAGATTTGCGAGAAATGTGAACCTAGAGCCAGTACGTGAGCGCTAAAAGGGATTTTTTCTAAACACTTATAATCCTTATTTCAATGAGATTCCAGTAGGAGAAAGACACAAAGCAGATGGTTGGGCTAAAAAGTGATGTTATGATCATGAGACATAGCGATGCTTTGGGGACATGCAGGTGGTGGGCTCAGGAAGAGCTAGTTCTGTTTGATGGTTTGGGGCCTGGAATAAGGAGCTGGTGGATTGTCTTACAGGCAGTGGAGACCCTCTGGAGAATTTAAGCTTGCTCTGATTTTAGAAGGCTAACTGGCAAGGGACAGGCGTAAGCAGGAAGTGCCTCGGCCCAGTAGGCTTGCTTAAGTGTCTAAGAGTTCCTTTCTGCAAGCTTCTTCCCTTGTGTGGCTGAGGTGACCTATATTATCACTACCAGGCTCCACTTCTTAGGAGCTGAAGCTCTTAGGACCCTGGGTTCACATGGAGAAGAGAGACCAAGCTGACCCTCCAACTCATCATGAATTATGTTGACCTCTTACATCTCAACAATGCTAGGGAAAAAATTCCACTGAAATATTTCATAACCCTCCTCCTCCCCCAACCCTGACCTTTTCAGCCCCGTACATTCACTAAAATAGCCTGTGTCCTGTGACAAATGACGGCATTAGCCGGAGACAGGAGGAATGAATGTGACAGTTCAACCTTTGCCCAGCTCCAGACTTTAACCTTATCTTTTTGAAGGGGCTGTTAGCATATTAAGAGAAAACAGGCTCACCAGAAGCACTGAAATGTTCCCAGATGAACTCTGGTGTTCTCAACATCTTGGCTGGATCTGTGGGTAGTGCTTGGGCCTTCCACTTGCCCAGCATCAGTAGATGTGAAGAAAATCACAACTATGAACCTTCTCTCTGTTACCAGAAACATAAAGCAGTGGGGAAGAGAGCCAAAGAAGTGCAGAATGACAGTGAACCTTCTCGGTGCAGAGAAGGACCAGTAACCGCAAGCCTCTCTCTGTACCTGCCATGGTCTCTTTGGGGCCTAAGGTAACGGTCAGAAAATCTTGGTGGCTCATAAGATCTTGGTGGCTCTTTGATCTCCTAACATCTAAAACACTTGTGGAACAGTCTGAGCCACATCCCAAATCTGATGTAAAGAAACAAACTTTCACAAAGATTTTGTAGATTTTGGTTTTACAATAACTCCTTCATCTCTTTCTTCTATCACCGAAGTAAACCACAGTGGGGGCAAGAAAGGGGGTATTGATATTTGTCTTTCTGGGGCTTATCTTCTCCCTAACATCTGTGATGTCCTCGCCCCTAACACCCAGTCTCCCAGTGCTCCAGAACCTGACTACAGCTTTCAGGACCAGATAAAAGCACAGGCTCTGTGTCAGCCCTGGGCCCAGCCCCAGCTCTGCCTCAAAGTGGCTCTGGGATCCTGGACTCTTTGTGTGTGATGACAGCCCCAGGGCTCAGTTCTCAGCTCCTTTCTCTTCTCTTTCTATACTCACACACCCATTCATATCCCATCCCATGCCCCAGACACCCAAACTTACATCTCCAGCCAGCCTAGGGGGAACTCCAGACCAAATATGCAGGCTTCTTGACGCCTCCCCTGGGCTCAGCGTCTCACACCCAGTCTGTCCAAAGCTGAATTCCCTACTCTCCTCCAGACCTCTTCCTCCCAAAGTCTTTCTTATCTCTGATGATGGCTCTTCTGCTCTTCCTGTGTGTGGGGCAAAATGACCTTAGAATCATTCTTGATTCCTGTCTCTCCTTCTCATCCCATATTCAGTTTGTCAGGAAATCCTGTGGGCTCGACCTTCAGGTGACACCTGAGCTTTTGTCACACTTCAGTTACCATGCTGAATAAGTTCCTCTCAGCCTCCCTGGTGCCCTGACAAAGTGTTTCTCAATCCACTGGCCAGAGCGATCCTTAGAAATGCACGTCAGCCTCTTCCCAAAGCCCTAGTGCCTTCCGCTTCACTCAGAGTCAAAGCCAGATCCTTAGAGTGGCTGAAGGCCCCTAGTGACCTCCGTACCTCTCTGGTCCCCCCACCCACTGCTCTCCTGGTTTCCTCCCTTCCAGTCATATCATCTTCCTTTCCTGTCCCAAGTCACCAGATCCTGCTCCACGTCATGGCTTTAAGCTGCCCTTCCTTCTGCCTAGAACTCTCTCCTACCTGGTATCTTCTGGCTGACTCACTGACCACCCTCAGATCTACCCAAATGCCAGCTGTTAAAATGACCCCATGACTGAATTAAAGCCACAACCCACCCAACCCCAGTGCCCCCAGCGCCCCCAGGCCCCTGCACGGCTCCTGTTCGTCCATGGCACATATTGTCACCTAACATGACACATATTATTTAGAACACTTGTTTACGTTTACTGTGTAATTTCTGTACCTACTGCTAGAGTGTGTGCCCCATGAAGGCAGGAATTTTGTCTGTTTTGTTCCTGATACAGAGCAGAAGCAAAATAATTACTTTACAAAATATATATAAAAGCTTTATTGAGACATATTTCATATTCCATTCACTTTACCCACTTAAGTATGTTCACATGGTTATTCAGCTATCATCACAGTCAATTTTAGAATATTTCATTACCCCGAAGAGAAATCTCTCGCGGCTTTGCCATCACTTCCCACTCCCCGCTGCGTAGCCTCTGGTAACTAGCAACCTGCTTTCTCTTTCGATTTGCCTACTGGGGACACTTTGTACAAATGGAATCACGTCATGTGTGGTCTTTTGTAACTAGCTTCTTGCACTTGGCATGCTTTCAAGGTTTGTCCATGTTGTAGCCTGTATCTGTATTTCATCCCTTTTTATTGCAGAATAATTTCCTATTTTATAGACACATTTTGTTTATCCAGTCATCAACTGATGGATGAGCACTTACTTATTTTCATTTTAATATAAAATTTACAGTTTTAACCACTTCTGAATTTATAGTTCAGTGCCATTAATTCCATTAAGTGCATTGTTGTGCAGTCATCGCCACGGTCCATCTCCAGAACTTTATCATCTTCTCAAACCGAAAGCCCGTACCCATTAATCAGTAAATCCACATTCCTCCCTCCCCAAGCCCCTGGCAACCACCGCACTCCTCTCTGTCTTTATGAATTTGATTATTCTAGGAATCTCATGTAAGTGGAATCATACATTTTTCCTTTTTGTCTGGCTTATTTCACTATCACAGTGTCCTCAGGGGTCGTCCATATTGTACCATGTGTCAGAATTTCCTTCGTTTTTAAAGCTGAGTAGTATTCCATATTTTTATACCACATTTTCTTTATCCATTCATCCATCGGTAGATGCTTGAGTCATTTCCACCTTTCGGCTATTATCAATACAGCTGCTAAGAGCATTGGTGTACAGATATTTGTTTGAGTCTCTGCTTTCAATTTGGGGAGAATATACCCAAAACTGGAATTGCTGGATCATATGGTAGTTCTGTGTTTAATTTTAAATATTTTTCCCAGCAGTGGCTCTGTTTTACATTCCCACCAGCAATGCATGAGTTCCAGTTTCTCCACATTTGTAACAACGTTTGTTATTTGAGTTGTTTTAAAATAGCTATTCTGATGGGTGTGAGGTGATATCTCATTGTGCTTTTTATTTGCATTTCTCTAACCATTAGTGATATTGAACATCTTTTGTGTTTATTATCCATCTGTATATTTTCTTTAAAGCATTGTGTATTCAAGTCCTGTGCTTATATTTTAATCACATTATTTGGGGTTTTTGTTGTTGAGTTTTAGGAGTTCTTTATATATGATTGAATATATGACTTGTAAATATTTCTCCCATTCTTTGGGCTGTCTTTTTACTTTGTTGATAGTATCTTTTAATGTAAACAGAAGTTTTAAATTTTAATGTAGTCAAATTTATGTATTTTTTCTTTCATTGGCTATGCCTTTAGTGTCATATCTAAGAAGTAATTGCCAAAAATCTTTTTGAGTTGAATTGAATTGAAGTGAAATTATCAGAGCATCTCTAAGCCTTAGTTTTTTTTACTTGCAAAATGAGAGTAATATCTAATATGGGTCAGGTAGAGATCCTGTTCTCAGGAGCTTACAATGTAAGATAGGGGACACATGAGAGACCCACGGAGAAAAGTGAATCATTCTCCTTGGCCAGTTGTGCAAAGTTCTTGGACAGGGCTTGGCAAACTATGGCCCATGGACCAGATCCAGCAGACTGCGTGGTTTGTTAAATAAAGTGTTGTTGGAAAACAGTCTTGCCCGTTGATTTATGAATTGTCTACAGCTGCTTTTTGCCACAATAGCAAAGCTGCATGGTTGTAAAGAGTATGATCTGCAAACCCCAAAATACTTACTGTCTGGACCTTCATTGTTGTCATTCAGTTGCTCAGTTCAGTTCAGTTTGGTCGCTCAGTTGTCTCCAACTCTTCGCGACCCCATGGACTGCAGCATGCCAGGCTTCCCTGTCCATCGCCAACTCCTGGAGTTTACTCAGACTCATGTCCATTGAGTCGGTGATGCCATCCAACCATGTCTTCCTCTGTCACCCCCTTATCCTCCTGTTCTCAGTCTTTCCCAGCATCAGGGTCTTTTCCAACAAGTCTGCTCTTCGCATCAGGTGGCCAAAGTATTGGAGCTTCAGCATCAGTCCTTCCAATGAATATTCAGGACTGATTTCCTTTAGGATTGACTGGTTTGATCTCCTTGAAGTACAAGGGACTGCCAAGAATCTGGACCTTCACAGAAAAGATTTACTGACATATACGCAATGGAATATTACTCAGCCATAATAAGGAATGCATTTGAGACAGTTCTAATGAGGTGGATGAACATAGAACCTATTATACAGAGTGAAATAAGCCAGAAAGAGAAAGATAAATACCATAGTCTAACGCATGTATACAGAATCTAGAAAAATGGTACTGAAGAATTTATTTACAGGGCAGCAATGGAGAAACAGACATAAAGAATAGACTTATGGACATGGGAGAGGGGAGGAGAGGGTGAGATGTATGGAAAGAGTAACATGGAAACTTACATTACCATATGTAAAATAGATAGCCATGGGAATTTGCTGTATATATCAGGAAAGTCAAACAGGGGCTCTGTATCAACCTAGAGGGGTGGGTTGGGGAGGGAGATGAGAAAGAGGTTCAAAAGGGAGGGGATATATGTATACCTATGGCTGCTTCATGTTGAGGTTTGACAGAAAACAGCAAAATTCTATAAAGCAATTATCCTTCAATTAAAAAATAATTTTTTTAAAAAAGATTTATTGGCCCTAGGTCTAGCAGATCATTTTGGAAAGTCAGCTGGGGTCAGATTAGATAGGGGCACTATTCTCATCAAGTATATGCTTCAGAACGAGTGAAGGCATTCATTTATATTTTTAAATATGCATATTTGAGCCCGTCCCCAGGGAATTCTGAGGCAATGCCTCTGTTCTAGGGGCCTTGAACTCCAGGCTAAGGAGATGAAGCAGGAGTGAAGGTGAACCTGATCAGAGCAGTAAAGTGTGAAAGAATAGAGGCAAGGAGACTGTTTGGAGGCTCCTGGGGGAGGGTAGTGAAGATTAAATGCAGGACTGAGTTGGAAGAGGAGTGGAGGAGACTGCCAGATGAGCTAGGAGATGGGCTGGAGAAGTTTGGGAGGCAAGGAGACAAAGATAATGAAGCTCAGGGCTCTGTGAGCATTGGAGTTTGTTTTGCTGCGTTAGTGCATTAACTCTGGGAACGTGCCGTGTGTGAGCGGCCTTCTCAGTGATGCTGTTCATTTACATCCAGGTGGAAAGGAAGCGCCACATTGGAAACGACATCGTCACCATAGTGTTCCAGGAAGGAGAGGAACCTTCTCCTGCCTTCAAGCCTTCCATGATCCGCTCCCACTTCACACGTATCCTGGGCCTGAGTGAACCCTCCCAAGTTAGCCTCGCTGGACCTTAAATGACCCTCAAGCCTGATGTCATGGTGGACTGGCACGTGCTGATTGTTTTGGTTGCTAGACCCTAAGAGCCACTCTCTCTGTCCACTGCAGCGATGAATGGACTTATTTATTCTCAGAGAATTCTTCACTTCACAACTGTTTTTCCTTTCCTCAAGTATCTATGAAATAAAGGGAACTTCCTACCTTCCACTGATAATAAGGGAATTAGAAGAATTATAGGTAGTGAATCCTCTGAGAAATTTGCTTTAGGTATAAAAAACTTGCAAGCTGAGATAAAAAGCCAAAATAATGTGCCTTTGTTGATTCTAAGTCCTGGGAATGGCTGCTGTATTACCATCTCTTAACATTTGAGAAGTGATAGAATTAATCCTATTTTTATTTGCTTTCCCTCCACTTCCTCTCGTGCATCTTTAGCTCACTTTGCCACCAAAGACCTGAAGTTCTCAGTAATGCCCAAGCTCAGTGCACTCAGACAGGCCTGGGGCATGAGCATGGCCAGCCCGACACATCCCCAACCATGGCCCCATTGTCCTGGGCCACTGGCCATGACAGTGAGACCCAGCTGTCATGCTGGCCATAATAAGTAAAGGCAAGTAGTAGTACCTACAGGTGTTTTTCAGAATAAATTCTGGTCTAGTTATTCATATTCCCTGGAGACCCCAGTAAAGATGCTGGGAGCTAGGACCACTGTGACTCATGACATCTACAAGTAGATTGCTCTGCATCCTCTAGCTTGTTCGCTTATGTCCTAACATTATAGAATGTAAGTTTTTCTTTAAATTATTTATCTGGGGGCTTCCCAGGTAGCTCAGTGATAAAGAATCTACCTGCCAATACAGGAGCTGCAGGAGACACGGGTTTGATCCCTGGGTCAGGAAGATCCCTTGGAGGAGGAACTGGCAACCCACTCCAGTATTCTTGCCAAGATAATCCCATGGATAGAGGTGCCTGGCGGGCTACAGTCCGTGAGATCGCATGACAGAAGCAACTGAGCACATTTATTTATTTGGCTGCACTGGGTCTTAGTTGTGGAACTCGAGATCTTTGATCCTTGTTGTGGCATGCAGGACCTAGTTCCCTGACCAAGGATTGAACCCAGACCGCTTGCATTGCAAGCAGAGTCTTAGCCACTGGACCACCAGGGAAGTCCCAGTATGTAAGTTTTAAAAGCTGAAAATTGCCATGAGGACAGGGAATAAAACAGGTTTGCACATACACATTAATAATAAGTGATATCTTATTCTGGTCACTGGCATGGAGGACTTTTGTGCAGCAGTTCTTCTTACAGAACAGAAAGAAAATTCCAAGAGGGAGAGGGAGGTGACTCAGAGTAACAGAGAGATCATCATTATTTTTAGAATTTCCTTTCATTATGAGTTTTAGATTTGGGACTGGGCTTGTTTGTTTCTCCAAAGGGACAAATCTAAGAGTGGGAGCACTCTGAGGGATTGAGGAGGGTGGTATTTCAACCCTAGCTAAGAGAAGCTAGGGCTGGGAGATGCTGGGGGAAAAGGAGGAATGGGAGAAGAAAAAAAATGCTGGTGGAGGTGGTACTATTTTAGACTCAACATGCCCAACACGAGCAAAGTAGATTCTGCCTAGAGACTGCCGCCAGCTACACTGGTTTGTTTGGGTTTGTTTTGTCTACTAAAAGCCAGAAGGAGAGAGAGGGAAAGTATACAGTGGATACATTTAAACTGCTTTTCCTTTCAAAATGTTTGAGACGACATATCTGGTTAATTTCACTGGGGATCTTGTATATATTTCCAGGCAAGGGAACTGATCTTTTTGCTCTGGTTTTGCTTTGTTGTAGTGGTTTCATAGCATTATTTACATTGCTTTTCTGACAGATTTGGAGGTGAAGCCCTTTCCCAAAAGGACGAGCACGCAGAGGTCAAACCTGTCTCCCCCGGCTGTCTCTTTTACAGAAGACAAGGTTCCATCTCAACCTAAGGGTAACAGGTGCCCTGACCCCAGGAGAGCAGGTCCAAGATGATCCTGTACCCGGGGTTTACCAAACACAAGCTTTTGACTGTGCCCATCGGGTCCTTAATTGATTTCCTTAACCATCACCACAGATATTTTTGCCTTAGTGAGGTATGATCAGCAAAAGGACAATTACAGGTTGGTAACAACTTTATCTTGATGGCTTGTTCTAATCCTCATGTTTACGTGTTAATTTGGCATTCATTTTATGAGACTCTTGATTTATTACCTGTTTTTTGATTGACTTGAAAGACTGTGTCTTCAGGAAAAGCTTGTCTCATATAGTGTTTTGTTTTGATTTGGGTTTTTTTATTTGGCTGCGCTGGGTCTTAGTTGCAGCACTCAGGATCTTTAGTTGCAGCATGTGGAATCTAGTGCCCTGACCAGGGATCAAACCTGGGCCCCTGCACTGGGAGTGTGGAGTCTTAGCCTCTGGATCACCAGGGAAGTCCCCTGTTTCGTATAGTGTTGCTCTGTGCAGTAGACCCGAGGGTCAGGGCTAGCTTGGAATGTGGTTGTGCTCCACAGAGGGCACAAATGCAATATGTTTGATCTTGCCCAGAGCACCCTCCTTCCTAGGCTACATCCTTGCCTGTTTATGCTTTTGTTCTCAAAAATTAATCTGTTAAAAGCTATCATGATATTGTGAAAAGAGGATAAACTGTGAGGCAAATAGACCTGGGTTGGAATCCCAGCTCTGTCGCTTACTAACTTTGAAGCTTTAGGGGAAAAGTGTTTATCTTCTTGGAGCCTCAGGCTTGTCTGTGGAAGGAAGGTAATGGCTCTACTTTGGCAGGCTGCTGAGAATCAGCGGATACTATGTCTTAAAATACCAAGTATGCTCCCTGTTGTGCAGTGGGTGCAAGTGGTGGTCTTTGCTGTCATTACTGCAGTGGGTGACCTTGCCCGCCGCTTGGTGGGTTGGACCATGAAGGATCCAGGAAGACCTGATCTTTGCCCTAAAGCAGATAGGACTGCTGCATGGTGGCCAAGGTTCTGGAAGAACAGAGGATGCCTTCCTCCTGTGGAAGTATTCCTAAGACATCACATAGGCAACTGGAGAAATTTAAGATCCAGATGTTGATGATCTTTTAAGAAAAACCAACTAACTCTACAATGTTCTCTACGCAGGCTGAAAATATTTTCAGAGGAAAGCGTACCACTCTTTGGCCCACCCTTGCCATCCCCACCAGTGTTTACAGACCACCAGGAATTCAGGGACTTTTTGCTAGTGAAATGTAAGTTTCTATTTTGAAATGTTTTTGTACCTTGTTCTACATCAAAATACATTTCTTCTAATTCTTGCAAGATACTGTAAAGAAGATATCATCGTTTAAGCATTGATTGCATTCCACGTTCTGTTAATTTTTCATGAGAAACATATTTAGCTTTCTGATGGTGTTTTGGAGGTCTCTCCTGGGTTCTCATCTATACCTAGCATCCTAGCCACCAAATAACTAATATTTATTCAGTTCAATAGGCCTAGCTCTGTGCTCTTTTATGTGTTCTATCACATTCTTACAACCCCATAAGGAAATATGGTTATATTCATTTTATATAATAGAAAATTGAGGCCCAAGGATCTAAATAATTTGCTTAAGAATGCACAGACAGCAGCACAGCTGGGATTCAAACCCATAACTGCCTCAGCCTCAAGCTCCTAACTACTGCACACTTTGCATTCTGCGCTCTAATGTGTAACTGGACATTCCACTTCATTGACTCTCAGTGTCTGTAGTCCACTAAACCACCAGCTTTTTCTTCCAGAAGAAACTTTCATTGGGCTAAGAATTCCAGTACTCTGCTTAGGCAATGGTGGTGTTATTTTTTCTAACACAATCCATCAAATATATATTTAATCCCATTGAATGGCATCCTATGGTTTGACCATGTGTTGGATGGATGGGTGAATGGGTGGGTATGTGGATTAATGGATGGATGGATTAGTGGATGGGTGAGTAGGTGGGTGGAATGGTGGATGAGGGCAGGTTTGGGTTCGAGTTAGGTCTTCAAGTAATTAGTTATACCCTCTGCTCAGGAATCTTGTAATCCAACAGGAAAGGCAAGATAGATATACCTATGGAGTATGACTTTGTACAGAGAAATTTAGCAAGTTTTTAAGGATTCTTCCATGAAAGGAGGGTAATAACAGTATTAGGAAATGGGTGGCATTTACTGTGAAAAGTTTCCTTGAGAAGGACATTCTTCAATAACCTAACATTTGTAATTCCCTTTGTAACTTGATTTATCTTAGTAATTAACGGTGAAAAAGCCACTTTGGAAACCCCAACATTCGCCCAGAAACGTCGACGAACTCTGGATATGTTGATTCGATCTTTATACCAGGATTTGATGCCAGATTTGCACAAGGTAACCCTGGGTCCATGGTCTTCTTTCTTTCCCATGGGGTCTGAATTGAGAACACAAGTCCTTGTGATGAGTCCTGGTTAGAAGAGTGTAACATCTCCTGATCCTGGCTGTCAACACTGGACTGTGGCCGCCATGGGCTGGGGCTCTCTCGTGGATACCATGGGAAGAGGGGACGTTTAATGTCCATATAAAGGAGTGCGATTTTCATAAAAATCTTGTAGAGGTCACCATGCAGGCTGGGGCACGAGTGTCAGTCAACAGTCCGTGGAGCAGTAGAGTGCTTTGGGGTGGCTGGCCTTGGAGTACCGCTCAGTGTTGCCTGTGCCATGGAGCTGATGGACAGGCAAAGTAGGGATTTGGGAGAGAGACTACGCTCTCTTAAGGTTTTCTGGAGATTTAGTGGCGAGTACCATATTTAGGCACTGAAATATGCCTGTGCATTTACTGAAAATCCACTTTGCGCCAGACACTTCCTAGGCTGAAGGTGTATCCACACTGAAAAGACCCAGCACCTCCCTTGAGGAGCCCAGCACCTCGAGGGCGCCACACTCTTTAGAGGCCTCCGGACTCAGTACAAGATCGCCGTGTGTCATGGTGGCTAATAAGTGTTAATGCGGAATGAAATCATCATTGTTTAGAAGCATTTCTCGTATTTAACAAAGAACACAGAACAAGTGGGAACACTCCCCTAGAATCATTGGGGCCACAAACTCCAGCCACAGGAGTTGCTACTGAATGTGAACATAAATGCAGTGTCTGGTCTCAAGTACCCCCCACCCCCACCCTGGGGAGACGAAGAACATCAGAACACACTGGTGCAGACAAACCGTGTGATCCTTTCCCTTCAGCACAGTGACCACCGCCCTCTTAGAGGTGCCCCTGATTTCCAGCCGGTCTCTACACCCAGCTACTTACAGGGCTTGGGCCAGACCAACCCCAGGGCCCTAAATAGCCAGCCATAATTGGCAATCTGCCCATTTCCTTATTTCCTTAAGGTCAAGGAAGGATGAAGAGAGAGTTATTGTTGTTCAGTTGCTAAGTCATCTCCCACTCTCTGCAACCCCATAGACTGCAGCACGCCAGGCTCTCCTGTCCTTCATTATCTCCCGGAGTTTGCTCAAACTCATGTCCATTGAGTCGGTGATGCCATCCAACCATCTCATCCTCTGTCGCCCCCTTCTCCTCCTGCCCTCAGCCTTTCCCAGCATCAGGGTCTTTTTCAAAGAGTTGGTTTTTTGAATCAGGTGGCCAAAGTATTGGCGCTTCAGCATCAGTCCTTCCAGTGAAGAAAGGGTACCAAGAGAAGTATGTGATGTCTTTGCAGGTCTTAGCTGAAGCATCACTGCCTTAACAGGCTTTCCCCAGCCCAGCTGAAGCTGAGTGCCCCTGTTTAATGCCTCCAGATGCTTTATGTACCTCCCCTTCATAGAAGTTATCCATGTGCCAGTCATGTAGTCAGTTACTTAATCTAGCTTTCCCGTAGACTCTGCTCCATGAGGACAGAGATTGTGTCCACCACATTGCCCAGATCCAGCAGAGCATAGGTGTTCAGCCACTACGTGCTAACTGCAAGCATGCACCCAGTTCTCTGACTGCTGTCTGGAAGAAAACTGACATTTACTGAGTGTGTGCTCAAGCACCTCCCATACATTTCCTTCCTTAGTCCTTATAACACACCTCAGAGACAGGTATTAGCCACACAAAGACACTGAGACTCAGAAATTAAGTTCCTTGCCCAAAATTACCCAGAAGACCACAGAGTTGACAAGTCCAGGGGCCCTGTTCACATGGAATTGAGTGTGTCATGTTCTGGGGGTACCCTCTCTGAGAACGGCATCCTTGGAGCTGTGCAGCGTAGCGGCCAGTCACTCTGGGAGGCGGTTAGTAAGTGGAGCTGCTGGTTTGCTTGCTTTCTGAGCCCCTGCTCTCAGCTCTTCCAGGGGCTGGCTCTTTCAGAGGCTATCTCTCCCCCTGTTGGCTCCTTAATCCCTTGCGGCTCACACAGACCTGGGCGGACACTTGAGCGGTGCTCCATAGATGCTTATTGAGTGAATGAATAGAGGCGGCAGAAGTAGGACTATTTGGACAAATAGGTTTGTGGAGTAAGAGAAGGCAAAGATGAGATTTGATAACCATCTTTGGAATTCATAACTTGTCTTTCTTTTTCAGAACATGCTTAATAGACGATCTTTCAGTGACGTCTTACCGGAATCGCCCAAGTCAGCGAGGAAGAAAGAAGAGGCCCGCCAGGCAGAGTTCGTTAGAATAGGACAGGTGGGTTTTCTTCTGACATCTGTTGTGCAAGACACAGAGTTGTGAGTCCATCCAAACCAGATGGCCCTTCTGCGAAGAATGTTATGTTTGCACACTCCTGGAGGAGCTCTGTCACTTCTCTTAGGGTCATTGTGGAACCATAAGGAAGATTTTTTTTTAATTTTATTGAAGTATAATTGATTTTCAATGTGTTAATTTCTGCTGTACAGCAAAGCGATTCAGTTATACATATTGATATTCTTGTTCATATTCTTTTCCAATCTGGTTCGTAACAGGATATTGAATATAGCTCCCTGTGCTGTACAATAGGACTTTGTTGCTTATATGAGGAGGGGTGATGCTGGCTGGGAGCAGGAGACCACAGGGCTCAGTCCCTGCTCCCTCTTGTCAAGGGAGCACATACCATTTGCTTGACTCCTGGGGATTTTCTGAAGAGTAGAGAGCCAATTTAGGGAAAGCACTTTGAACTGCCCCCTGGCAGGAGTCAGCACGGAGGGGGCTGTCCTCGCAGGAGACCCGGATTTCCCCCCTACCGCTTGAAAGCAGTCATCACAGGGAGGTGGCTCCTAGGCATCACCTTATTCCAGGTTTTAGAGGAAGCCACTCCCTCTCTGCCTGGCTCCTTTCTCGATTCTGGAGGTGACACAGCCTTCTGCCTTGGTCCCATGTCACAAGAGGGAGAAGAGCTGTCTGCTGCAGACAAGATTCTGACCTGAAAGTGGAAGCTAATCAGCAAGGCAATCACAAAAGCTTAGCAGCAAAGATAACCTTTTCCCAAAGCAGGAGCCGTGTCACCGGGGCCTCCAACTTCGGTCCGTGTTCAAAGATAGTACCCCGACTCTACTTTCAGAGAATCTGATTCATCAAGTTTGAGGAAGGACCTTGGGATTTTTTTCAGTACTGGTGGTTTGGAAATCACTGTACTGATATACTGATCAGTTGAAATGACAGAATGCATTTGACATCATTAGATCCAGCTGACTCCTTTCCTTATCTTCAGTGATAGGGCAGCGTGGGAACCTGAAACAAGCCTGAAATTACTCCTGTTTCATTTTAAAAAGTTTTTTTCAAGTCATAACTGTTGATTCTTATGCTTTTACTGCCTGATAAACTGAAAGAGATCTCTGTTCTGTAAGGCACTAAAGCTGAAATCCATCGTGAGAGGGGACGCTCCATCAAGCTTGGTGGCATCAGGGATCTGTAAAAAGGAGGTGAGTTATTGATGCTTTCATGTTCAACTGTGAATGTCCTGTGTCTTCGGGGAAGTTATTGAGATTCTTAGAAAAAGCTTTGTGGGGCAGGAGGAAGAAGAGCTTGTCTGAGGCAGAGTCTGCAGACAAAGCCCCAGGTAAAGTTGGGCAGCATTTAGTGAGAGCCTCCTGGCTTCCATGGTGTGCTTGCACCTTTGCTTAAAGGGGCAGAGCTGCTGGACCAGGCCTGGACAGGCAGACTGAGCTCAGCAGTGCGCCTCAAGCCTTGTGTGTATACAGACCGCTGGGACATCCTGACCAAATGCGGGTTCTCATCAACAGCTCTTCAGCCGGGCCATGATCCTGTATTTCCAACAAGGTCTCATGTGGTGCCTGTGCTGCTGACCATGGACACGCTCAACAGCAAGGCTCTAGGGCAGTACTTCTAAAGCTTCAGTGTGGGTTAGAATCACCCCCTAGAACCTCTGATTCCATAGGTCTGAGTGGGCCCTGAGAATTGGCATTTCTCTCAAGTCGATGCTGATGCTGTTGGTCAGAGGACCACAGCTGAGCAATCAGTGCCTCCTCTACAACAGGGCCTGTGTATCTACTCATTTCTACTTCCTGCAGAAAAAGAACTAGGTGGTCATCAAGCATTGAAGAGAAAACATAAAAACAAATCACAGTATCAACTTATTGTTTGCATTATTTTGTATTGTAAAGTCATACCCTACATACTTCATTATATCTATGTTCAGAATATGTAAAAGATAATTAAATGGAACAACTCCACAGACAGTGTATCACTGGAGAAGTGGCCATTGTAAAAGCAAAAGAATTATGAATATATCTATTTTTGCCCTAAAGGTATAGATGATCTATATCTGAACTGTAGAACCTACACAGTTGAAAGTCTGGTTTCAAGAAAATTATGCGCTCAAAATACAACTGGTGCTGAAAACCCACAGCCAATTTAAGACAAAACTGATGACAAAGTATCTTTTCCAAAGGTTGCCAAAATTCCCACTATCTGCTTATTCATTTGAATAGTAGAATTTGTAGTGTTGTCAAGGACTTCATAGATAGCACATTCCAATAAGATTTAGTAACTTTCTTAACAGAGAAGGCAATGGCAACCCACTCCAGTACTCTTGCCTGGAAGATCCCATGGATGGAGGAGCCTGGTGGGCTGCAGTCCATGGGGTCGCTAGCAGTCAGACACGACTGAGCGACTTCACTTTCACTTTTCATTTTCATGCATTGGAGAAGGAAATGGCAACCCACTCCAGTGTTCTTGCCTGGAGAATCCCAGGGATGGGGGAGCCTGGTGGGCTGCCATCTATGGGGTTGCACAGAGTCGGACACGACTGAAGCGACTCAGCAGCAGCAGCAACTTTCTTAAAAAGTTCTTAGGGAAATGCCACTCCAAGTAATGACCTGCACTTGGGCAGCCCTCTTTCAGTTTATAAAATATCTTCACGTCCTTTGTGTGATCTTTTCACAACAGCCCAAGCCTCATCTCAGCAATGAGGTCGCTCATTTTGAGGCTGGTGGGTTTCATAAAGGTATAGCATGATTTTCCAAGACAGGAATAATTCACACAGTGTTTACCCTCATCCCAAACAGCACCCTGGCAGGTCACCTCAGAGCCATCACTCCTACTTTGAGTGTGCCAGCACGTGCTCACTTAGAACTTACAAACACACCTATGTACACACCTTACACATGCACACAGGCTCTTGTACAGCATCAGGTAAAAGTGAAGATGTAGGACTTCAATTCGTCCCTGAGAATCTGTACAGACATCCTTGTCCTTTGAGGCCAAGCCACATGCTTTGGAGGGAAGTTAATGGTTCCAGGCATCAGCCACAGCTCCGAGGGAGCAGTAAGGCAGTGCCAACTATTCCTGCCCCATCCATGTAGAATGAAACCAAGGATGCAGGCTCCATGACATGAACGTGTCAAGTGGGGGAACAGGAGTAGGTTTCATTGGAGCCCTGGACATATTCCTATGAACAGACATTATTTTTTTTCTTGAAGATTTCATAGCCATAAGTGGGTCAATAAGCCTTTTCATGTTAAGATGATAGCAACCTCTTGCATTGTGTATAGTTTAATAGTTTTGCCGAATCAGCAGCACAGGAATCTGACTTTTTTTAGAGAGTTGGGTGGGACTTCCTTTTATAAAGACCTATTGTGAA
This sequence comes from Bos javanicus, assembly GCF_032452875.1. Lineage (NCBI taxonomy): Eukaryota > Metazoa > Chordata > Mammalia > Artiodactyla > Bovidae > Bos > Bos javanicus. The sequence continues at coordinate 97,850,385 of NC_083878.1, forward strand.
ACCTCCAAAAAAGAATAGGTGCCAATTGGTCCAACTTCTAAGTATTAAAAAGAAACGTTTGGTTAGAAAACATTATTGGTGCTTCCCTAGCCCTTGAGGGCATCATTATAATACAGGTCACGGTGCCAGAAACACGTGAGTCAGCCTTTTCCTGTTGCATAGATTTCTGGAAGGAGACATTTTTTTCTTAAGAAAGGTGACTGAGTCAGAGCCCATCTAACTCCCGGGGTTTGGGGGCATCTGTGCTACCGTTTCGGGTGGTATGTGTGCGTTTCCCCCTGATGGGCCGGTGTGCTCTCTCTGTGCTCTTAACCTTCCTACGCTTGTGTTGCCCCGCAGCCTTGGGAACCACAGTGTTTCTGCAGTAACTTCCCTCATGAGGCCGTGTGTGCGGATCCCTGGGGCCAGGCCTTGCTGGTTTCCACTGATGCCGGCGTCTTGCTAGTGGATGGTTAGTGAGTAGCTGCTCCTTTAGCTGTCTCTCTGTGTGAATTGTCATACTTCTAAGATGGGTGACCACTGGTCGGCTCCCTTTGGATACATGTGTCCTCAGTGGTGAGGTTAGCGGACTCTCATCCCCTTACAAAACTACCCCATTGTTTTCAACTCGCAAGCCAGAGGGGGAGGCACCCATGACAATTTCATCCCTTCCTCAAATCTCTGATTAATCTGTGGATATCAAATGATGCAAGAGACACGAGCTCGATCCCTGGGTCAGGAATATCCTCTGGAGAAGGAAATGACAATCCACTCCAGTATTCTTGCCTGAGAAATCCCATGGACAAGAGGAGCCTGGCAGGCTACAGTCCATGGGGTTGCAAGTGTCAGATATGACTGAACACTGAGCACATCAAACGACCTGCAAGGAGAATCTCCTTTGCAGGAATACCTGTGATTCCAATGTTTGACTTTAAATCAACAAGGGCACATGGTATCTCAGGGATATACTCTCTCTCAAAGCACATTTTTTTTTTAAGGTTTCTAATTCAGAACATACTCAGTATCTAAAACAAACAATAAGGATCTTAGATAACCTGTTTGATGGATAGAGAAAGAAAAAGATTTTGACAGGAAGACAGATCTCAACTCACAGCCAGGTCGGTCAGCTGCCCCAGGGAGGCAGACAACTCCCTGTCGCCAGTAGGACATGACCTTGGAGAGCATGCCCTAGAGGGAATTCAACTTTGAGTGGGGATTTAATTTAGAGTCAAAGACTGCAGCAGGTTTCTTGGATTCTTCCATACTCCTAATGACTGATAAAGGATCTAAAGGATCAGTTAAGTTCAGTTCAGTCGCTCAGTCGTGTCCGACTCTTTGCGACCCCATGAATCACAGCACTCCAGGCCTCCCTGTTCATCACTAACTCCCGGAGTTCACTCAAACTCATGTCCATCGCGTTGGTGATGCCATCCAGCCATCTCATCCTCTGTCATCCCCTTCTCCTCCTGCCCCCAATCCCTCCCAGCATCAGAGTCTTTTCCAATGAGTCAACTCTTCGCATGAGGTGGCCAACGTATTGGAGTTTCAGCTTTAGCATCAGTCCTTCCAATGAACACCCAACTAATCTCCTTTAGAATGGACTGGTTGGATCTCCTTGCAGTCCAAGGGACTCTCAAGAGTCTTCTCCAACACCACAGTTCAAAAGCATCAATTCTGCGGTGCTCAGCTTTCTTCACAGTCCAACTCTTACGTCCATACATGACCACTGGATAAACTATAGCCTTGACTAGACAGACCTTTGTTGGCAAAGTAATGTCTCTGCTTTTGAATATGGTATCTAGGTTGGTCATAACTTTCCTTCCAAGGAGTAAGCGTCTTTTAATGTCATGGCTGCAGTCACCATCTGCAGTGATTTTGGAGCCCCAAAAAAAGTCTGACACTGTTTCCACCGTTTCCCATCTATTTCCCATGAAATGATGGGACCAGATGCCATGATCTTAGTTTTCTGAATGTTGAGCTTTAAGCCAACTTTTTCACTCTCCTCTTTCATTTTCATCAAGAGCCTTTTTAGTTCCTCTTCACTTTCTGCCATAAGGGTGGTGTCATCTGCATATCTGAGGTTATTGAGATTTCTCCTGGCAATCTTGATTCCAACTTGTGCTTCCTCCAGCCCAGCGTTTCTCATGAAGTACTGTATATATAAGTTAAATAAGCAGGGTGACAGTATACAGCTTTGATGTACTCCTTTCCCGATTTGGAACCAGTCTGTTGTTCCATGTCCAGTTCTAACTGTTGCTTTCTGACCTGCATATAGGTTTCTCAAGAGGCAGATCAGGTGGTCTGGTATTCCCATCTCTTTCAGAATTTTCCACAGTTTATTGTGATCCACACAGTCAAAGGCTTTGCATTGTCAATAAAGCAGAAATAGATGTTTTTCTGGAACTCTCTTGTTTTTTTGATGATCCAGTGGATGTTGGCAATTTGATCTCTGGTTCCTCTGCCTTTTCTAAAACCAGCTTGAACATCTGGAAGTTCATGGTTCACGTATTGCTGAAGCCTGGCTTGGAGAATTTTGAGCATTACTTACTAGCATGTGAGATGAGTGCAATTGTGCAGTAGTTTGAGCATTCTTTGGCATTGCCTTTCTTTGGGATTGGAATGAAAACTGACCTTTTCCAGTCCTGTGGCCACTGCTGAGTTTTCCAAATTTGCTGGCATATTGAGTACAGCACTTTCACAGCATCATCTTTCAGGATTAGAAATAGCTCAACTGGAATTCCATCACCTCCACTAGCTTTGTTCATAGTGATGCTTTCTAAGGCCCACTTGACTTCACATTCCAGGATGTCTGGCTCTAGGTGAGTGATCACACCATCGTGATTATCTGGGTCGTGAAGATCTTTTTTGTACAGTTCTTCTGTGTATTCTTGCCACCTCTTCTTAATATCTTCTGCTTCTGTTAGGTCCATACCATTTCTGTCCTTTATCAACCCCATCTTTGCATGAAATGTTCCCTTGGTATTTCTAATTTTCTTGAAGAGATCTCTAGTCTTTCCCATTCTGTTGTTTTCCTCTGTTTCTTTGCATTGATCGCTGAGGAAGGCTTTCTTATCTCTCCTTGCTATTCTTTGGAACTCTGCATTCAGATGCTTATATCTTTCCTTTTGTCCTTTGCTTTTTGCTTCTCTTCTTTTCACAGCTATTTGTAAGGCCTCCCCAGACAGCCATTTTGCTTTTTTGCATTTCTTTTCCATGGAGATGGTCTTGATCCCTATCTCCTGTACAATGTAACGAACCTCCATCCATAGTTCATCAGGCACTCTATCTATCAGATCTAGGCCCTTAAATCTATTTCTCACTTCCACTGTATAATCATAAGGGATTTGATTTAGGTCATACCTGAATGGTCTAGTGGTTGTCCCTACTTTCTTTAATTTCAGTCTGAATTTGGCAATAAGGAGTTCATGGTCTGAGCCACAGTCAGCTCCTGGTCTTGTTTTTGTTGACTGTATAGAGCTTCTCCATCTTTGGCTGCAAAGAATAGAATCAGTCTGATTTTGATGTTGACCATGTGGTGATGTCCATGTACAGAGTCTTCTCTTGTTGGAACAGGGTGTTTGCTATGACCAGTGCGTTCTCTTGGCAAAACTCTATTAACCTTTGTCCTGCTTAGTTCCATATTCCAAGGCCAAATTTGCCTGTTACCCCAGGGTTTCTTGACTTCCTACTTTTGCATTCTAGTCCCCTGTAATGAAAAGGACATCTTTTTGGGGTGTTAGTTCTAAAAGGTCTTGTAGGTCTTCATAGAACCGTTCAACTTCAGCTTCTTCAGCGTTACTGGTTGGGGCATTGGCTTGGATTACCATGATATTGAATGGTTTGCTTGGAAATGAACAGAGATCATTCTGTCATTTTTGAGATTGCATCCAAGTACTGCATTTCGGACTCTTTTGTTGACTATGATGGCTACTCCATTTCTTCTAAGGGATTCCTGCCCACAGTAGTAGATATAATGGTCGTCTGAGTTAAATTCCAGTCCATTTTAGTTCGCTGATTCCTAGAATGTCGACATTCACTCTTGCCATCTCCTGTTTGACCACTTCCAATTTGCCTTGATTCATGGACCTGACATTCCAAGTTCCTATGCAATATTGCTCTTTACAGCATTGGACCTTGCTTCTATGACCAGTCACATGCACAACTGAGTATTGTTTTTGCTTTGGCTCCATCCCTTCATTCTTTCTGGAGTTATTTCTCCACTGATCTCCAGTAGCATATTGGGCACCTACCGACCTGGGGAGTTCCTCTTTCAGTATCCTATCATTTTGCCTTTTCATACTGTTCATGGGGTTCTCAAGGCAAGAATACTGAAGTGGTTTGCCATTCCCTTCTCCAGTGGACCACATTCTGTCAGACCTCTCCACCATGACCCGCCCGTCTTGGGTGACCCCACAAAGCATGGCTTAGTTTCATTGAGTTAGACAAGGCTGTGGTCCGTGTGATCAGATTGACTAGTTTTCTGTGATTATTGATTCAGTGTGTCTGCCCTCTGATGCCCTCTTGCAATACCTGCCGTCTTATTTGGGTTTCTCTTACCTTGGACGTGGGGTATCTCTTCACGGCTGCTCCAGCAAAGCGCAGCTGCTGCTCCTTACCTTGGACAAGGTGTATCTCCTCATAGCCGCCCCTCCTGACCTTGAACATGGAGTAGCTCCTCTCGGCCCTCCTGCACCCATGCAGCTGCTGCTCCTTGGACATCTAAAGGATAGTAGCAAATAACCAAACAAAAGAATTTATTTAAAAACAAAACAAAAACAGACCTTGGAGGCTTAGTCTAATCTCTTAGTTTTGCAGATAAAGAAAAGGAGGCCTAAAGAAATTAGGACTTCCCTGGTGGCTCTGTCTACAATGTGGAAGACCCAGGTTCAATCCTGGGTTGGAAAGATCCCCTGGAGAAGGAAATGGCAACCCACTCCAGTACTCTTGCCTGGAAAATCCCATGGACAGAGGAGTGTGGTAGGCTACAGTCCACAGGGGCATAAGGAGTCGGACACGACTGAGCGACTTCAACTTCACTTTTCTTTCAAAGAAATTATGTGACTTGCCCAAGACCACACAGCTAATTAGTGGCATTTCTGGGACCAGAACCCAGAGGTGATTCCTTGTCCATTGCTCTCTCCATTTAGCCAACTACATTTTATTAAAGTTAAATTAAACTCTACCGATGTTACCATCTTTAGCTTGATACAGATTTCCAAAACCATGGTCCTGGACAAATAATTATGAAAAATTTTATGATGAAAAGAATGTCAAATTGTACCTGTTTGCCTTTTGGGGAAAGAGAAATAATTTCATGATTATTTGTAAGACCTGTCTAAAAACAGAAAAAAATTCTGTTTGAGTTGCTTCTTTGTAAATATAAAATCCAAACCAAGATTACCCAAGTCCCTTTATGAAATTTTCATCTTTATGGATACAAAATGTAATGGAAGTGTCAGATAATAAGGATTATTGTGATTGCCAGGAAATCCTGTTCTTTCAAACTTGAGGAACATTGTCTATGCAGGTGGTAGCCATATATATCCACCACCAGCTTGCCTGTATTAGTCAGATTATTACTTTCACGTCCTGATTATGCAGTAATGCTTCCCTGTTTGCTTATGCTGAGAAGAGAATAACCCTTAAGGCTTTCTTTGTATTCTTTGTTGTGCTTTTAAGCCATAATTATCTTGTTATTTCTTTGTTTACTCTGTCTTGCCTACACTTAATTCTATTACGAATTGTTTCCATTAGTGAATCTTCCCATTTCGTTTCAAGGCAAGTTCCACTCTATTCGATTAGCCTCTGCTTAATTTCATTAGACTCATCCCCTTGAGAGTCTGCTCCTTTCAAGGTCACTATTAAAAATTCTTTGCATTCTAAGCATAGCAAAACCTGCTCTGAAGGGAGACCAAGTACTGAATAAATATGCTGTCACCGTTTGTTTTGTTTTGGTAATAGAAAAGCCAGATCATCTAAAAGATGGTTTCTTCATAAAGAGATTACAAGAAGCAATCCACAGTTTTGAAACAGTCATTGAACCCACATCACTTTCTCATATCCTTGCCTCCTCTTCCTTCCTGTGCCATATATAAACCTATCTAGCCACAGGAGTACGTGAACACTGTATATTGTCACCTTGCTTATTTAACTTACATGCAGAGTACATCATGAGAAATGCTGGTCTGGATGAAGCACAAGCTGGAATCAAGATTGCTGAAAGAAATATCAGTAACTTTAGATACACAGATGACACCACCCTTATGGCAGAAAGTGAAGAGGAGCTAAAGAGCCTCTTGATGAAGGTGAAAGAGGAGAGTGAAAAAGCTGGCTTAAAACTCAGCATTCAAAAAACTAAGATCCTGACATCCAGTCTCATCACTTCATGGCAAATAGATGGGGAAACAATGGAAATAGTGAGAGACTTTATTTTCCTGGCCTCCAAAAATCATTACAGATAGTGACTGCAGCCATGAAATTAAAAGACGCTCCTTAGAAGAAAAGCTATGACCAACCTAGACAGCATATCAAAACATAGAGAAATTACTTTGCTGAAAAAGATCTGTATAGTCAAAGCTATGGTGTTTCCAGTAGTCAGGAATGGATGTGAGAGTTGGACTATAAAGAAAGCTGAGCACCGAAGAATTGATGCTTTTGAATTGTGGTGTTGGAGAAGACTCTTGAGAGTCCCTTGGACTGCAAGGAGATCCAACCAGTCAGTTCTAAAGGAAATCAGTCCTGAATATTCATTGGAAGGACTGGTGCTGAAGCTGAAACTTCAATACTTTGGCCCCCTGATGTGAAGAACTGACTCAGAAAAGACCCTGATGCTGGGAAAGATTGAAGGCAGGAGAAGAAGGGGATGACAGAGGGAGAGATGGTTGGATGGCATCGCTGACACAATGGACATGAGTTTGAGCAAGCTCCAGGAGATGGTGAAGGACAGGGAAACCTGATGTGCTGCAGTCCATGGAGTCACAAAGAGTCAGACATGACTGAGCTACTGAACAACAACAAAGCCACCTGAACATCAGGGCTGTTCCCTTGCTCACCCCATCAGTCCATGGGCATGCAGTGCTGTTTTTAGGTTATAACACCAGCTAAGAGCTCACACTTTGTCCTTGCATGGACTTGAGTTCCACAGGTTCAGGACATGTGCTTCGACAATTTCCTAGCACCTCTGAGCCTCGGATTTCTCATTTGTTAAATGGGAATATTAGAAATTCCTACCTAATAGGGTCATTGTGGGACATTTACATTAAATGATACCTACAACACTTACATTAAGGCCTGATATGTAGGAAGCCCAGGGCATAAATGCCTGGCCTTAATGAAATAATCATAGTTATTTAGTCAAATGCAGAGATGGGCACTGAAATGAATGATCATCTCATGGTTTGAAAAAAGGATTCTTGCCCCCACAGAAGCACAAAGAGCCTCAGAATGAATCCACTTGGGAAAGCCTGAGGTATTAGAGGAAGGAGAGTGTTTGATGGGCTGCCCCCATCATGAAGGACAACTAGAGACAAGCCATCTGTTTCATAAGAGCTTATCAGGCTCTGTGCTCTGACAAATCCAGTGCTCTCACTGGGCTGCAGGAGCGGGAGACTCTTCCCCGGGGTTGGGGTGAGGGGTAGGGGTTGTTACTAATCCTAATGACGAAAGTTCTCCCGCCTCCTGGGCACCGTCCACGGAGGGATAAACTCCCAGACAGACAGGTTTCTGGAAGAGTCAAGATCCTTAGGGCCTCCTGCACCTAAATTATAATTAAGGAAACACCCAAACCCACAGCAGAACACTTGAAGACTTAAGTGTCTTCAAAGAATCAGGTAAAGAATCACCTAGACACTTCTGCCTAAAATGTCTATACGTCCTGGGACATCTTTGCCTTGCCCTGATTCTGTGTCAAGCTCAGAACAGACCCTTTGCTTAAAGTGAAAGTGTTAGTCCCTCAGTCATGTCCGACTCTTTGTTCCCCTATGGACTGTAGCCCACCAGGCGTCTCTGTCCATGGGATGCTCCATGCAAGAATACTGGAATGGATTGCCATTCCCTTCTTCAGGGGATCTTCCTGATCCAGGGATTGAACCCAGGTCTCCCGCATTGCAGGCTGATTCTTTACCACCTGAGCCACGAGGGAAGCTCTTTGCTTATGGAACTGCCTAAATTCTTTAAGTCCTCTTTGCCCAAGGGACTCCCAAGAGCAAAGTTCAGTTCAGTCGTTCAGTTGGGTCTGACTCTTTGCGGCCCCATGGACTACAGCACACCAGACTTCTCTGTCCATCGCCAACTTCTGGAGCTTGCTCATACTCATGTCCCTCGAGTCGGTGATGCCATCCAAAGCAGCAAAGTAATTGCTAACAATTTAAGATCCCAGTAAGTAAGCTTAAAAACAAACCCAGGACTTCCCTGGTGGTCCAGTGGTTAGAAACCCGCTTTCCAATGGAGGACATGGGTTTGAGGGAACTAAGATCCCATATGCTATGGGGCAACTAAGCCTGTGTGCCACAATTAAGACCTAATACAGCCAAATAATATTTTTAAAAATCCTTTAAATCATCCATTTCCCTGAGATCTTCCCAGATATTTCCACGGAAATTAGTTTTTTCATGTTATTTTGGAAATGTAATCGATATTTCTCTTATTTTTGTCTAAAAAGAAGATTTCCTATTCCTATATGGAGAAATACTGAAAAATGATAGGTAAACTACTATTGATTCAGACATAGGCCATGTTGGAATAGGGTGTTTGTTAAATACAAAAGGAAATTCTTATTTTACTTTCTTGAGAAGTATACAAAATAACCTAAGATGTGATGTGATTTCAAATATGACACAAAAAAAATCAGAAAATATTTAAGAGAAATGACTAAGTGTATTAGCACTTTTTAAAACTTGGTATTCGGTTCTTTGGAATAATCCCAGCCAAAATTGGGATTGAGAGATGCTGCCTTTTCTTGGATGAACATCGAGGAGAAGACTCTAGCTTCGGGACCCTGCTGTTGCGCTCCCTGTACGAGGTGTGAATGCCTTTGGGAAAGAAATGCCAGTCCTCCCTGAGCTGAGAGGGGACTAGTGCTTGAACTTTCTGTGTCGCCCTTAGGAAGGATCTAGAAGCTGACCTCCTTCCTCACCTAGGGAGAAACGGGGTCCAAAACTACCCATAGGCACATTTTCGTAGGTTCTAGAGAGTGTGAGCTGGGTGTGGCACTGGGTAACCAGGCTTCTTTTCCAGACGACCTCCCATCAGTGCCCGTGTTTGACAAGACTCTGCCCGTGAAGCAGATGCATGTGCTGGAGGCGCTGGACCTTCTGATCCTCAGAGCAGACAAAGGTGCTACTCCTCCCCGAGGGATGTTCTCTGGGAGGAAGGGGAGCTTGTAGCCTATGGCCAACACAAGGGTCTCGGGGCTCTGGCTGAATCACTGGTGCCAGCTTTTTCTTCTGGTGCCCAGGGCTCAGGTCCTTGGTAGCCCGTTTGTTCTCTGAGGCAGGGATGGTGAGGGAGAGAAGGGGTGGGCGTCCCTGATCACATTGTTAGGTGAAGGCAATGCAGGGCTTCTCCCCAGTTCTGGAACACCTCAAATCCTGATTTCTTGAGTAGTAGTTTTCTACACAGTCCACCCCTTCAGTTCTTCCAGGTCATCTTACTTTTCCATCCATCTCCTCCATCTGCTTCATCCCACAGGGAAAGATGCCCGCATCTTTGTCTTCAGGCTGAGCGCTGTGCAGAGGGGCATCGAGGGCAAGCAAGCCGTGAAGGGCAAGTGTGACTGTAGAGAAAACAAGCTCGAGAAAACAAAAGGTGACTCAATTCTTCATATTTTGCTGGTTTTATCCAATTAATCGTTTTCTCAGACTGCCAAGCTTTTACTAAAAAAAAAAAAAATTTGAGTAGGAATTGTATTTGATTTGTTTTTTCACTTGGAAACATCACAAAGGTAGTATCACTTGTTCCCTAAGAGAAGCTTAAGTTATAGAGAAACATGTTGAGGCTAGAGGAAGTTTTAGGTCTTATTTGACAAGTTTGGGAGGTGAGTTAAGCTCTGTGAGCAAACTTATGAAAAGAAACTTTTAGAATTTTGTTCCTGGAACTCTGCTCACCTTTCAGTTTAATTCATGTCATGTAGTGGATGTGAATCTAAGTCCACAAACTCTAGAATAGAGGGAATATGACTTCCTTAATTTTGCTGTAACTCAACCTAATTTTTATTTCAAGTCCCCACTTTGCCTCATGGCAAAAACGTCCTTAGTCATTTCACTGTCTTATGTTTAATTTCCAGGGTTCTTAAAAATATCACCAGATTGTCAAAGCTGAGGGCTCCCACCTCTTGTGTGTTCAGCATCATTCCTTTCTCTTCCTAGGCTGCCACCTGTATGCCATCAACACTCACCATAGCAAAGAGCTGAGGATTGTCATTGCCATTCGGAATAAACTGCTTCTGATCACAAGGAAACACAACAAGCCAAGTGGGGTGACTGGCATGGCACTGTTATCTCCCCTGTCAGAGTCACCTGTTGAAGAATTCCAGTACATCAGGGTAGGTTTTTTCCTTCAAATTGTTTCACTCCTGGCCCAGGTGCCTGAGGCAGACTCCCCCCTTCCATCCAGGGTGTGTCATTCACTGGGGTTGCCCTGCGGTTCAGTAACTAACTGGGGAAGCCCTCACCTGTGGCCCTGGTTACCCCGGGAGACTAAGGCGAACAGAGTTTTCCTGACTCCATCCAGCTCATTCACATAGTAAACACCTAAAGATGCTGCTCTAGGGGGGATCATTTTGAAAAATATAGAAACTTGGAATCATGCTGGGCACCAGAAACTAACACAGCCATGAAGTGAATTATACTTCAAAAACCAACTCACGGAAAAAGAGACCAGATTCATGGTTACCAGAGGCAGGGGTTGAGGGGAGGGTGAAATGGAAGAAGGTGGTCAGAAGGTAAAAATTTCCTATCATAAGATAAATAAGTACCAGGGGTATAATATACAACATGATAAATATAATCAACACTGCTGAATGTTACATATGAAAGTTAAGAGAGTAAATTCTAAGAGTGCTTATCACAAAGGGAAATAAACTTTATTTTGTATCTGCATGAGATGATGAATATTCACTAAATTTATTGTGATGATCATTTCATGATGTATGTATTAGGTTGGCCAAAATGTTCATTATTATTATTATTAAATCTCAAGACAAGGACCGGACATTCTAAGAGCTAACACAGACCACACTGTTGAATCCCTTTTGTAAAATTGTCTCCTGACCTCTCCTCTTTGCAGTGAACAGAGGTCTGAGCCTTGAGGACAGACTGCAGAAAGGAGCAGTCTAACCCATCCCTGCCCCTCTTTTCCCTGCCCCAGTCTGGCACAGGACTCTGCAGGAGCAGAGGGCCTGGGGGGTGGCTGCGTGAGGAAGTGAGGGTGTTGTAGCTACGCATTCCAGGAAACAAACTCACTCAGAAGGAAAATGCAGATAGTGGAGTGCAGTTTACTACACCGGTGGGCCCAAGGCAGAGTCTCCTCTTAGGCCAAGGACCCCGACCAGCATCTGTGAAAATCTTTTATACCCCATGTGTACATGTCTGAACCCACCACTCCAAATTCCTTGAGACTTACATAAACCAAGGAAAATACAATCCCAATAACCCCATCATTCACATGCTATACGCTCATGTACTCAAACAGTCAAACAATTAGCCAATGATCAATAAACCCAAGGTTACACTCCAATAGATACAGAAAAATTTATGGCCTATCTGAAGGAAGGGGTAATTAGTGTATGTTTTCTCTTAGGCGATGAGTAACCTAGATACGATCTTCAAGGTTCCCCTGTCTAGGAGGGATCTTACTCTTCTGTTGTTGTTTTCATAGGCACTAAGCACACAGTGGCCGAGCATGATCAGCATGAACAGGCCTTAGATGGAGCCCAGGCCCTATGAATTCCTTCTTCAAGGGGGCCTTTCCTGGATGGGGGCAGGCAGTGGGGTGGCTGCTCTGTCCTCACCCCTTTCTCCTCCATCCTTGTCCATCACACAGGAGATCTGTCTGTCCGACTCTCCCGCGGTGATGACCTTGGTAGATGGGCCAACGGAGGAGAGCGACAACCTCATCTGTGTGGCTTACCGGCACCAGTTTGACGTGGTGAATGAGAGCACGGGAGAGGCCTTCAGGCTGCACCACGTGGAGGCCAGCAGGGTGAGTTGACGGACGTGGGGGTGAACGGGAACCAAAAAGACTGGAGCTGTGTCTTCTAACTTTGCGAGACCATGATGAGGGTTTCTTTAAAACTGTGCGCTCTTTATCATATCTGTAACCTGTGATACATATTTAGGCTGTACCATGTGAAGCTGCCATCTTTGTAGGTCAAATGGGTTCAATATCATATAACTGCCCATTGCCCTCTTTAGCTTTTCCACACCTCCTCCTGCCATTCCATCCTTCCCTACAGAAGAGGAATGAAGTGTCAAAACTCACTGTAAATAACTGAGTAATGAGAACAGTTGTTTGGTAATTCATGCTAGAAGGGCCCCTGGAGAGTCGGGTTACCCTCAGAGGCCCTGCAGACCCACAGCAAGGGGCTGGAAGGTTGGGGAGGGCACAGCCCAAGTCTGCATTCCCTTAGAGGCGCATTAGGAAAGGAAGATGGGATGAAACACCGCTGGGAGAGAGAGGAAAAGCAGATCGGCGCTGGGGGGTCTACACCTCCTGGCCTGAGCCGCACAGAGGGCAGCCATGTGCTGGATCTGGACAAAACCTGACAAGCAACTCACAGAGTTCTTCAGCCCAGTTATCGCTGGGAACCAGGGCAAGGCCTGATGACAGCTGAGCCCCTGGAGGTTTGCACGGTGCAGGGCCAGCACTCCAGCTCAGGTACGAGAACAGGGCAGAACAAGGATGTCGCCCAGGGAGAGTGTCATTCCTGCTGAGAGCTTCCCCCAGTCCTGTTCAGATGTGTCAGAGAGTGAGGAATTTAATTATGTTTTACAAGAACTAAAAAAATACAATTTAAATTTGGACCAGCCCTACATAAATATTCACTAAAGTTGCTAATTACTCTAAAGAAAACACCTGAGAGCAAAATTTGAAGAAATAGAAAAATCAGAAAAAGAAACATCTAGATATACTTAGGAGGCCTACTTATCTTCAGCTGTTATCAATCACAGCTCAGTCTGCCCATTCATGTGTGTATACTGGTAGCACCCAAACTCATCTGCTGTTGAAGTCATGGAGGAACTTCAAAGCTACGGATGCCCTGTGTCCCACCCCCCAGCAATTTCACAGCCTTGGGTGTGACGTGAGCTTTAGAATTTTGGGATGGCCCCCAGGTGATGTGGGCAAATTTGGGAACCACTGGTACACACTGCTCCTCAACTGTGGCTCTAATTGCCCAGAAAGCTTTAAACAGATCAGTGCTCTGACACATCCAGATCAGTTAAACCAGAAGTCCTGGGTGTATGGGATGGGAATCAGTAGACTGTAAGTCTCCCACAGGTGATGTTACTATAGACGCAAGAGATGGAAGCTCTCCTGACACTCTTCCTAGCAAGGTCAGGAGGGTCCCCTCCATCCCAGCAATTGGGAACCTGTCATCTCTTCCCGCGGCTGACTTCTGAGGACTCAGAGCCCAATCTGGCCTTTAAAAGTTCTTGCCCCTTCTTGCTTTTCAAAACTCTGGACAGGGACTTCCCTGGCAGCCCAGTGGCTAAGAGTCCACCCTTCCAATGAAGAGGGTCCTGGGTTTGATCCCTGGTCAGGGAACTAGAGCCCACAGGCCGAAACTCAGAGTTTGCATACTGCAATTAAAGATCCCACGTGCCACCAAAAAGATTGAAGATCTTGAGTGCCAAAACCAAGACCTGGTGCAGCCAAATGAATAAATAAATTCTTTTTAATTAAAAAATACAATCTGTACAACCAACCGTAGGAGTCAGAAAAAGCATGGCTTAAAAGATCTTTGTTGAATCAATCCTTCCCTGGCAACTAGTTTCCTAAGACTGAACCCACTTTTCCTGGAAATTATTGTTATTTACTTATATTTAATACCTTGATAGTTCATGAGTGTGTCTGTGGATTTTTTTCTGTTAAGATTCATGAAGATCCAGGGAAAAAAGAGTTAAAAGCAGTTTTCTTTGATGACTTCTGTGCTTTGTTTTGCTGGAAGGTATGAGAAATTTTCTGTCTTTTCTTCAACATGCTTTGTAAAACAAAGATGCAAAGCTTTTCTCTAAGAAAAAACACTTAAAAACATCTTTGTGTTGTTAAGCACTACCCCAGGGATTTGAGTGAATCAGTATGTATATTCGCACTGAGTTAATCCTCAGTGGCTATGTTTGCTGAGCAGGCAGAGGTGCTGAGACAGTGGCTTGTCTTTGGGTGGAATTTACTGTTTGGTTGGAAAGATACGCCCTAGAGAAATGAGCAAACTAATGAGCGGGTCAGAGAAGGCAATGGCACCCCACTCCAGTACTCTTGCCTGGCAAATCCCATGGACTGAGGAGCTTGGTAGGCTGCAGTCCATGGGGTCTCTAGCAGTCGGACACGACTGAGTGACTTCACTTTCACTTTTCACTTTCACGAATTGGAGAAGGAAATGGCAACCCACTCCAATGTTCTTGCCTGGAGAATCCCAGGGACGGGGGGGAGCCTGGTGGGCTGTTGTCTATAGGGTCGCACAGAGTCGGACACGACTGAAGTGACTTAGCAGCAGCAGCAATGAGCGGGTAGAAGCGGCCTGCAGAAACAGGGTTACTTCTCACCGAGACATTCCTGCAGGACAAGCCCTGAGCTCAGTGGAGCAGGAGAGAGGCTGACCCTCCTGGACTCACCGCCAATTAGTGCTTCAAGCAGCCCTCAATGCCTACCTCCTCCGTGCGCCACCATGCAGGCCAGGCTGGCCTGGTTTCTTGCCTCCGCCCCTCCTCTCGTCTCAGCCAAGACCCCTCAATTCCCGTTGCAGGCTTCGAAACCACCTCAGGGTCCAAGACAATCCTAGCTCAAGAGAGGAGCCGTTTAGGAAGCACCAGAGCAGCCTTCTGAAAATCAACACCAAGTTTGTTCTACCAACAGGCCAACTCCGACGTACTGCCCTGGATCCAACAGCCAGCTCTGGCCTCCTTCCCCAACAGAGGCCTCCTCCAGAGGGAGGTAACAGGATCCAGATCTCTGGCTTATTCACTAGGCCCAGGTCCCCATCCTGAGTGTCTGCCCAGACCCCAGCTGGTCTTCATTGAGAGCTCACCCTGGAATCATGTGGGAAGGTTGGACACTGACCTCACAGTGCCAACCTCTTTCACCTGTTACAAGTCTGTGTTTCGAATTTTCACCACCACCATATATTACTTTTATTATTTTAAAATGCAATAAGATAAACTATTTTTAATCAAGTGAAAAATGAAAGGCGAATGTCTTTATCCTACCCTGACCTACTATATATCAAGATGTCCAGGAGCAAGAACCCAGAATATGTATCTTTTAAAAGCTCTCCCAGTGAATTCTCAGGTCCTTGCCTGGTCAAGAATGTCTCCTGCATGAATGTCTCCTCTGAGGCCCCTCGCCTGGGAGCTAACATCTATACCAACATCTGTATCAACATCTGTACATGTAACATGTACATGTGAACTGGGCTTCTCCACGCTCAGTGTTAATGAAGGTCTGATGAAATGCGATTGAGGGCCTGAGGAGAGAGTGATTAAGTCCACGCTATGGTCACTGACCCCAATTTCAGCCCCATAGCCCTGACAGGTAGGTGCTGTTCTCTCCCCGGTTTCTGCAGAAAAGGAGGCTGAGGCTCAGAAAGGAGAAGTCACTTATTTATCCCAAACCACACAGCCAGTAAGTAGCAGAGGCAGGACTTGAGCCCAGACTGCCTGCCTCCCAAGACTGCGCCTTCAAACCCAGCACATGGCAGCCACAGCCCCGTCACAGCCCTAAGAGGAGAGCAGGTCCAGGTTACACAGCTGGTGGTGCTCGGCCGCTCCCTCAGAAAGTGCAGAGCAGACACAGCAGCACCCACGAGGGCTGGAAGCCGCTGGCTGACATCAGTGTTATCTAACTGACAAGTCTGGGGACACTGAGGAGGAAGTGATTCAAGTCAGAGTGCTGGGGACGGACAGGAGGGTTCCCTCCAAGGGCCCAAGGGCTGTTCCCTCCCGTGATACACCCCAGTGGTGCAGGTTCCAGAGCCAAGTCATGCCAGCAACTGACATTTATGGAGCATTTACCGGGCCCTGTGTGACCTCCTGGAATCCTCAGCCCCGTAGAGGCAGATGTTCCAGCCTCTCCCATTTTATCGATGAAGACCCTGAGGTTCCATGAGGTTAAAACCCTGACCACGTGCCCACTGCTCTCGGGTGGCAGGGCTGGCATTTCATTTACATGGTCATGCCTCTAGGTAGCATGCCCTCTGCTCCTGATACTTGACAGGTCCTGATCCAGGGACTGAGGGGGTCACATGAGCGGAGCAAGGCCTCTGCTTCATGGAGCTGAGAGCCCAGCACGGAGGAGAGTGCCAGCAAGCAAGTGAATCTAAGATGGCAGTGCACGCCCTGCAGATAATTAAAACAGAGGCTGTGACACATAGCGGCAGAGGAAGTATTTGGCATTTGACTCCCAGGTCCTTCTGACCCTAGAATCAACACCCTTGACCTCTAGGACTCACTGTCTCCCACCCCTACAGAGCCTCCGCAACTCATGGTTATGGTATGGGCTCCATTATGACTTATTTTATGTACTTGTAAGCTTTTCTGACATTTTGTTGAGGGGTGAAACCCTGTCCTTTCATTTCTGTGTGTTTAATGGAGACTCGTACAATGCCAGACTGTTCAGAGGAGAAGGCTGAGTTTGGGTGAGAGCAGTGAGGGCCACCTGGGCAGAGAGCCTGGGGTGGGAAATGGGGAAGTCCAGAGGCTGGAAGGGGCTGAAGAGAGCCTAGCCAGACGGAGACACCGGAGGAGCCCGGAGGTGGGGCCGAGCCCGGAGGTGGGGCCCAGCCCGGGAGGCGGGGCCGAGCCCGGCGTGCAGCAGGGGTGAGATGAGGAAGAGGATGGTCTGGACTTGGGTGAGAAAGGGACCCCCTCCGAGACTTTGAGGGTAGCTCTGCTAAAAGAAAGGAGGAGGCTTGAAAGGAAACTGGTCATGTGAGACCTCCATGGAATGCTGATTATGTGTCAGGCCCTGTGCAACAATGTTTGCCTTGTTTCATGGAATTTTCATGACAATCCAGCAGTGTCAGGATTACTGTTACACCAGTTTACAGATGGAGACCTGGGGCCAGAGGACCGTTTACCACAAACCACAAGAGGCAGCAAGTGGTACTGGCAGCTGGGAGCTGTCTGACCTGCTCCTGTCTGCTCCCCTACCCAGCCCCTTGAGTTCTTCTCAACCTACTGCATTTGAGAGAACAAAAGACTTAGGAACCTGGGCTGGAGCTCAGAATGTGTGCCTGAGGTTGTAGATTTAGAGATTTTGAGCAGAGTAAAATCTGAAGCTATCAAGCTGGGGCTTTTTCTAAATGAGAGAAGAGCCAAGAAATGGAAGAAGAATCTGAAGTGGGAGAGAAGCCAGAGGGAGGAGCTGTCCCCTGTCAGAGGTTGTGAAGATATGGATGGAGAGATGAGCCATGGTCAAAGGCCTTCAGTCTGGAGAGAAGGAAAACTTCTTGGAACTTAAGAGAGGGCAGCGTCCCTGGTGGTACAGAAGGCCAGACTACAGGGCTGAGAAGACAAGTGAGGCAGCGAAAGAAGAGGAGATTTTTAGAGGCTCTGAATTTTGATTGAAACTTGAGAACCATCTTCTCAAAAGCAGAAACCGAGGCTCACCAAAGCCACAGAGCTGGGGCTTCCAGCACCCTCTGCATCTTGTCAAGCCACCTCCCAGGAAGTGAAAGAAGTAAAAAAGGGAGAAAAGAAGTGCAGACATGGTGGTCTGGAGATTCAGAGACTGTGTTTGAGGCAGGAGGCAGTGTGGCTGAAGTGCAAGGCTGTTGAGCTTGGAAAAGAACCAGGGACCTGGTGCAGATCCTGGCTGGGGCACCTCCTCACTGAGGGACTAGCACGACTCACCTCTCTAAGCCTCGCTTTCCTCATCTGTAAAATGGATGGAATGCCATCTACTTTCCAGGGTTGATGTGGAAGTGAAAGGAATAACCCGCGAGAAAAGCTTGGTGGACTGGAGCCTGCTCTATAAATGGGAGGCCTGCCAATAGGGAGAGTTCTCCTCTATAGAGCTTCTTAAGGCTTTGAAAAGATGATGAGAAAGTCCACACCATGGACTGCGGTCGTGCCTGAGTTTACAGAAACTTGAGAACATCTTTTCCTAGTGTCAGTGTCCAGCCTGCCCACTACCATTGCCCATTCTCATTGCAGGTTAATTTCGTTGCAGCTATTGATGTGTACGAAGACGGGGAAGCCGGCCTGCTCCTGTGTTACAACTGTAAGTAAGGGATGTGTTTTGATCGCCACTTGCTAAAATCCACTGTTGTTTTTTTCTTTCTGGACAATGTACAGGGACTTAGCTTTAGATTTATCTGTTGCATTGTTCCTGGATCCTTAACTGCACTCCAGGGAGCAGCTAAAAATTGCCTTCCCACCTGGATCTCCCAATACCCAGACCTCTCAGTGAGATGGTACAGCAGTTGCCTTGGGGTGTCTCTGGGACGTGGAAGTGATGGCAGGGGCTTCCATCTAGGGAACCCCTACCACATGACTGGGCTGGGCTCCGTCAGCCCCAGGCACTGCTCACTGACTTCTCAGTTTCCGTTCAGTTCATTTCAGTCACTCAGTCATGTCCAACTCTTTTCGACCCCATGGACTGCAGCACGCCAGGCTTCCCTGTCCATCACCAACTCCCGGAACTTACTCAGACTCATGTCCATCGAGTCAGTGATGTCATCCGACCATCTCATCCTCTGTTGTCCCCTTCTCCTCCTGCCTTCAATCTTTCCCAGCATCAGGGTCTTTTCTAGTGAGTCAGTTCTTCACATTAGGTGGCCAAAGGATTGGAGCTTCAGCTTCAGCATCAGTCCTTCCAATGAATATTCAAGACTGATTTCCTTTAGAACTGACTGGTTGGATCTCCTTGCAGTCCAGGGGACTCTCAAGAGTCTTCTCCAACACCACAGTTCAAAAGCATCAATTCTTCGGTGCTCAGCTTTATTTATAGTCCAACTCTCACATCCATACGTGACTACTGGAAAAACCATAGCTTTGACTAGACGGACCTTTGTTGGCAAAGTAATGTCTCTGCTTTTTAATATGCTGTCTAGGTTGATCATAGCTTTTCTTCCAAGGAGCAAGCGTCTTTTAATTTCATGCTGCAGTCATCATTTCCAGTGATTTTGGACCCCCCCAAAAAAAACTAGTTTCTGTTACTGTCTGTCATCTGGAGATAAGGCACCTGAGTGGTGAACAGACTTTCTCAAGATTGTGTAGCTACAAACGGCAGAGCCCAGGTTCTCTTGACATTTGGGGCCCTCTTGACTCCAGTGCCCCGACAGTTACTCTTCCCCTTTTTGCTATTTCTCAGATGTTACTGAAATCAGCCTCAGCCTGGCATGCCTGGCCTCAGCTGGATTAGTTTGGGTCAGGTGGCAGATGGGTTTCAGGCAGACCAAAGATATCAAATAGGACTTAAGGATTTGCAGTTTTTCAAAAGCTAATGTGATACCACAATAAAAAAGGATCTTTTTAAAGCTAAAGATAGTGAGATATTTTCTTGGACCCAGGCTATGCAGTCTAACTAAATAAAACCTTTTTTTCAGCCTAGAATTGTATCAGTTTTGAGTGGTGATGCTGGTTATAGCACATGGGGCAGATACATTAATTAAGTAATCTTTGATTAGTAAGAATTTTCCATAGAGAAATTTATTGGGTAAACTTCCTCTTTCAAAATTCGAGATTTATGGGGAATCAGCAAAGAACTTCACCAATGAGTCACTCTTTTAGGATATTTCATCCACAGGTCTGTCAAAACCCTCCTCAAAACAGCAGGTCTTTATGGCCCATCTGATGAGAAGGGCCACACATAGGGTGACCGCAACAGGCCACGTGCTCCAGCGTGGATCCTCGCTGCCCAGCTGCTGGCGCTCGGAGGGCTGGGCCGCTGCAGCTGCTGCCACCCCCCGCCCCAGGTCTGCAGGGACGAGCAGAGTAGGAGCGCACCTGTGTGCGGTCACTTCTATAAGATGTTAATCTCTTTAAAGTGTGGTCTTTTTACTTTATTGAAAAACCTATTTGAAAAACATATGGCTTTAAAAACTGATATAGATATTAATACTTCTTTCTTCCAGCTGCTCAACTGGGGGTGATGTTAGGTGGTAAAGAAAAACAGAAAGAGAGCAGGTTTTAGACCGTGAACGTGAGTCCCATAATGAAAGAGGGGCATGGAAACAATGTGGATGGCAAGCTCTGTACACAAAATTAGAAGCCGAGTCAGCAGGCAGTGCTGAGGCAGGGGGTGGGATTTGAGGGGGTGGTCCCACACTGGGCCTCTGGCTCCTGGAGCCCCTTAAAAGTTCCACCTCCTCGGGCTTTGATCACCTCCTGGCTACAGGCCCTGGTTTCATCTCAGGATGTGATCAGCATGTATCTGTTCTCACAGACCCACCGGCCATCAGAAGATGATCTCTGACCTCGGGTGGGTCAGGCCTTGGCAATCCCAGAGGGGTCCCCAAACCTGACTCAGTCTCCCCAGACCTCGCCACTTCCTTCCATTGCTTTGGGTCAGGCATCTGGCTTTCAGTTTCCATCTCCGTCTTTCTCTTGGCACGTTGGCAGGTACCTGGGGATCCAGGGAATGAGCTGGTTTCTCCCAGTGACCAGCTGACTTCTGTAATTCGTCCCCCACACAGTGCACACCCATCTGCTCATCTCAGTCCACGTTCTTGTCTTGGTCACTGACACCCACAGGAAAGGCCCTTTCTAGCCAGGAGCTGTGGAAGGAGATTGTTTTCCCCAAGTTTGAAGCTGATTTTTATAAGTCTGCTTCTTTCTAAAATATAACTTCCAGAAACCCAGAGTTTTCTATACATAAATTTTTCTCTCAGATAAGTTAAAAACGTTTGTACGTGCCGAAAGGGACTTTTCTTCAGAGAAATTTGTTTTAAAACTAAAATCTACATACTGTTCTTCACCAGCTGGATGGGGAAGGTCAAAGTAGGGAAGATCATAGACTGAGCTGCTTCCAGGGCAGTGACTTTCTTAGACTCCTGTCCCCCTCATCCCCATTCAGGGCCCATTTAACTACAAGGGACGGCCCTCTCTGTGCCAGGCCGTGTCAGGCTCTGGAGACACAACAGTGGAAGGCACTGCCAGGGATGCAGTGAGCTCACCCTTCTGGGGCCAGCCACGCATGGGTGCCCGTGCATGGGTGTGAACGGGCTGCAAGCTCTGGAGTTCAAGAAACACTCTTTGCTTCTTTTTTGAATTAGAGACCTGCTGGTCTGAGACCACCAGCTCTCGTCACTGGGAGGGAGACCCCTCTGCTTCCCTGGGGCGGATCCCATTGGAAAAGGGGGAGACAGGACCT
Source organism: Bos javanicus (assembly GCF_032452875.1). NCBI lineage: Eukaryota > Metazoa > Chordata > Mammalia > Artiodactyla > Bovidae > Bos > Bos javanicus. Next base: position 97,871,889 of record NC_083878.1, read on the forward strand.
CTGGACTGCAGTCCAGTCACCTCCTCCAGGCCTGCGTGACCCCCTCTGAGGCAGGCAGGGGCTGGGACAAAAGCCTGATTGCACAGGTCAGGAGAGCTTGGGAAAGAGGAAGTGGAGCTGGGGAGTCCAGACAAGCCTTTCAAAGAATTTTGCTTTAAGGGAAAAGAATAAGGAAGGTTGCAGCAGCTAGAGGAGGAAGAAAGGGCAAAGGGTTTTGTTTTTTAAAACGTTGAATAAACAGCATGCATAAGCCTGTTGGGAAAGATCCGCTGGAGAAGGGAAAATAAGACAGAGGGGAGAGGGGTGAGCCGACCTCGCACAGCAGGTCGAAGGCGCTGCTTGGAGACCTGGGCGTCCTTTGTGGGCACTTGTTTTCTCAGGAGCAAGGTCTTTGAGAGTGAGGTTTCTTTTCCTCCCCTAGTGAGTCCACTGTAGCAAAACCAAAAACTGACGCTGATAAGAATTTCTGTCCTAATAACTCACTCTGTTAGAAGAACTATGATAAAACAGCATAAGGAAACTGCTTTACAAGGCACAGGGGTCTCATCAAAAGAGCCCCTGAGCCCTGCTGCTGCTGCTGCTAAGTTGCTTCAGTCGTATCTGACTCTGTGCGACCCCATAGACGGCAGCCCACCAGGCTCCCCAGTCCCTGGGATTCTCCAGGCAAGAACACTGGAGTGGGTTGCCATTTCCTTCTCCAGTGCATGAAAGTGAAAAGTGAAAGTGAAGTCGCTCAGTCGTGTCTGACTGCTAGCGACCCCATGGACTGCAGCCTACCAGGCTCCTCCGTCCATGGGATTTTCCAGGCAAGAGTACTGGAGTGGGGTGCCATTGCCTCCTCCGCCTGAGCCCTGCAGGATGCTCCGAAAGGGATAGACAGGCAGGGCTTCAGATGGCCGCGGCCACCGCCCCAGCCTGGCCCCACGCTGAAGGCCTCCGCAGCAGCTCTGGCTCTGTGACTTCTCCCCTCTCACAGAGGGGCCACAGCTGTTAATTCTGACACTAGGAACAGGGAGAGACTGCTTCATGGGCCTGAAGTTTCTCATTAGGGTGATGAAAATGTTATCAAATCAGATTGTGGTGATGTTATTCAACTCTATAAACAGACTACAGTTCATTGACTTGAATGCTTAAAATGGATGAATTTATGGTATATAAATTATATCTCAGTAAAGCTGTTTTTAAAAATAATTGAAAAACTAGTTTGCATGGCTAAAATGTGGCAGGCTTTTGGAATAAAGGGGGCCTTTGTTTTTCCGTTTGTGTGGATGTGAGAGTTGGACCATAAAAAAAGCTGAGAGCCAAAGAATTGATGCTTTTGAACTGTGGTGTTGGAGAAGACTCTTGAGAGTCCCTCGAACTGCAGGGAGATCCAACCAGTCTATCCTAAAGGAAATCAGTCCTGAATATTCATTGGAAGGACTGATGCTGAAGCTGAAGCTCCAATCCTTTGGCCGCCTGGTTCGACAAACTGACTCATTTGAAAAGACTCTGATGTTGGGAAAGATTGAAGGCAAGAGGAGAAGGGGATGACAGAGGATGAGATGGTTGGATGGCATCACTGACTGGACGGACATTTGTTTGAGCAAACTCTAGGAGTTGGTGATGGACAGGGAGGCCTGGCATGCTGCAGCCCATGGGATCACAAAGAGTTGGACACGACTGAGCGACTGAACTGAACTGGTTTCTTGGTGAACTTTTTCACTCTATGAGGGTCTGAACCACCTGGACTTGTGTTTAGAGCTCAGAGCAGGCCAAGAACCTGATAATTGAATTACCCTGGCCTTACTCTAATGCTGGCATACAGGCATATGGCTTCAAGTTTTCATTATAAAATGTTTCTGGGAGTGTATGAGTCCCACCACATATGTCCTGCTGATTGAGGTTTGGGGAATGATCCCCTGTAGGAGAGCTTCCTCCATCCAGGGGTGCCATCAAGTGCCCCTTCTTGTCTGCAAACCAACCAGTACTGTCCCCCATGCAGGACTTGTGAGGCCGTGGACAAGCTACTTCACCGCCCCTTGCCTTGATTCTCTCATCTGCAAAATGAGCATAATAACAGCATCTACTTCATAAGTTCGTACAGGTTAAATGGGAAAATGTTTTAAAGCTCGGCACCTGGCACATAGTAAATTCTCCCAAAATGGAAGCTATGACATGTGGCAGAAATATTACTCTGGCTCTGACTGCCTCCTGCCCCTGAGAATCTGGCAGCATGGCAGTGGTTGTGCTGGCTTTCAGAAAGAACAGGTAGATAGGATGCTCTTCTTGTGGCCTGTGTCTCATTTATCTGATGAGTTGCCTGAGTGTCGTCTCTAACAAAAATAAGTCGCTGTTGTTTCGTTGCAGACAGTTGCATCTACAAAAAGGTTTGCCCATTTAATGGTGGCTCTTTTTTGGTTCAACCCTCTGCGTCAGATTTCCAGTTCTGTTGGAACCAGGCTCCCTGTGCGATTGGTAAGGAAACCTTTTGTCATCCTGGTCTTCCCCCAGAAAGACTCATCTGAACTGTTCCATCCTATGTGAGCGCTGGCTTACCGCTAGATTTTCCATGAATTCTCTGAGTATAATGAGTGTAAACAGTCTTCTTCTTCTGTAACTGTTTTTCATTTTGCTCCCCTTCGGGGACTATTGTCTCCCACTGTTCCTTCCAGGTCTCCTCAGTGCCTGAGGATGTAAGCCTTTGCGAGCAATTAAATATCAGTTTTCAGTACTTGGGTATCTTGCAGTACCCTTTCATTTCTGGGCCTCACTTTCTGACTTCTAAAATATGAGAATTTAGAAAGATTCCATCCTTGAACCTCTGACTGACTTGGGAGAGAAGCATAATGCACTCAAGCAGCCTTCTTATACATTCTGAAGCTTGAAAGTCTAGAGTCACAGAAACCCTGGTACTTGACCTGCCACTGAAATGTCAGGACATGCGTGGTGGTGCTTCGTTTCTGTGGTTCAGGATCCACAGCTGGACAATCTGCCTGGCGAGAGTCACATCAGAGCCACATATATTAACATTATTGTCCTCAAAGTAGAAGCATTTGTTGATAGGTAAACATGATAGAGTTTTAACTGAAGAGCAGAGGGGTGGAGCCAGGTACTGGGAGGACTGGGTTGGCTCGGGTGCAGATTAGTTATGGTAAGACAGAGAGGGGAGGGTTAGAAATGGGTCTCAGGTCTGAGCCACAGCACTGGGGACCCACTGGACAGATCAAGGCTAGAGGCGTGGGAGCAGTAGGAAGAGTCACAGATGAAACCAGGCGAGCAGGAACAAGACGCAGCCCCCGCCCAGACACACACAGGAGGAGCGTAGGGGAGGGTGACTCAGGGACAGGGAATGAAGGAGTAAAGGCCAGGTTCCTGGACAGAAGGCACGTGGGCAGAGGGCATGTCTGGACCACAGAGGGAAGGTCCTGGGGACCTGGATGGGCAGTGTGCCCAGAAGATGAGGTGGAGAACTGCAGTGGGGGAAGCCGGGACAGTGCACTCCTCCACGGGCAGGTGCTCAGTGGCTGAGGGAGGCTCTCCTAGAACAAGGGGACACGCGCCCCCGAAGGAACAGACACAGAGGAGGAAGGGGAGAGCTGGGCGCCGCCAGAGAAGCAAGCTGGGTGTGAGAGGGCCCCAGCAGCTCCCCAGCCGCAGCCCGGGCTGGGTGCTGACACCCCGCTGCCTTGCAGTCTGTGCGTTCCCCTACCTGCTGGCCTTCACCACCGACTCCATGGAGATCCGCCTGGTGGTGAACGGGAACCTGGTCCACACGGCCGTCGTGCCTCAGCTACAGCTCGTGGCCTCCAGGGTGAGTAGAGCTGGGGTTTATTTCTGTCTGAGGGGCTTCGGGTGCCCCCAGCACCACGAGGTCTCAGGCGGGCGAGGACACATTTGGGGCGAGACTGATGATGACAGCACCATATGTGTGTTGAGATGAGAAAGCTGGAAACAGTCCTGGGTTGAGTTTTCCTATGTGGGTTCAAAGCACCTTGGGCTGCAAAACACCCCTCCTTAGCGCTCAGAGTCATCGCTGCTGGGGGTAGCAGGGGAGCAGTGCTCAGCCAAAAACGGAAATCCTCCATGTGAGCCTGGGTTGCTGGTCACAGAAGGACAGTCCGAGGCTAGAACAGTTAAGAGCTTGAGGTAGTGCTTTCTTCCTTTGCTGCTGTCTGTCTTCAATTTGAACTTGTGTCCCGCATACATGACTGACAGACGGATTCATGCCTAGTGACAATGTGAGCAAAACCGAGGGATGCAGGAACAAAGATCTTCCCAGGTGTCTTCTACTGCAGGCGCATAACCCACCGGGTCTTGTTCTGGTTCCCTCCTCCGGGTCACCCCACACCCTCTCCGTGGCCTTGCCAGGCCAGCTGGTGCTCCATCCTAACGGGCATCACATTTGGTGGTGGGAGGCTGCATACTCCCCACCCCCACACTGACAGTTCTGTGAGGACATACCCTAGCATCTTCTGCACTAACGTAGTGCTAGTAGAGTGCTGGTAAGTGTGCAACCACTAATCTTTGGAAAACGGGTATGCGTGTATACACACACTTGTATATATATATGGACATCAGTTGATTATAAGTTTTACTAGTAATATCGTGTATTAACACCTATATATGGAACCTAGAAAAATGGCACCAATGAACCTATTCGCAGGGCAGGAGTAGGGCAGACATAGAGAACAGCCTTGTGCACACAGCGGAGAAAGGTGAGGGCCGGATGAAGTCAGAGAGCCGCACTGACATGGATACGTTACCGTGTGAGACACAGCGAGCTAGTGGGAAGGTGCCGTATAACACAGCGAGCTCAGCCTGGTGCTCTGCGACGACCTGGAAGGTGGGATGGGGGAGGGTGGGAGGATGGCTCTAGAAGGAGGGGCCGCGTGTGTGCCTGTGGCCGATTCACATTGTTGTACAGCAGAAACCAACACAACATTGTAGAGCAAGCCTCTGATTAAAATGTTTTAAAATTTAAATTTTACTGATTATAAAAACATAAATAGCTTACAATTTATAACTAAAAATAAAATATACAATGCCTTTTATCTCAAAGTCCATTTAGCCAATTGGCTCTCATAAAACACTTTTGTTTTCACTAAGAAGAAGAATTAGTCACTCGGTCATGTCCCACTCTTAATTTTCACTGATTTTCCTTTATCTATAGCCAACCTCTGGCTGCAGTTCAACCACAATTTTACAGCTGGAATTATATCTTAACCCGTTCATTCTTTTTCCAAGTTTGTTGTCATTAAATCTGACATGTGATCTATTAAACTATTTTTCACCCTCATACAAGTCATTAAACTAAAACTTCTTTCAATTTCAGCACTGGACAACATACTGTTAATTTTAATCTTCATTATTAATGTTTTCTCCATCACTTGAAGTCCAGACCATCAACAAAACAACAAATCAACCTCTGGTTTATAGCATTTGCCGATTTCCACAGTGTAAATAGTCCCACCATGATTGATCTCAAGCTTCCCGTGTGACACCTCAGCACATGCATTAGGAGCCACTATTACACAATCTCCCCCCCAACACACATACACACAGACACTGTATAAATTACCTCAAGAGTATGGAGAATTGTCAGTGTAGTAAAATAATGAGGAATGGTTGAATTTTGACATTTAGTTCCTTTGTTCTTTTAACACAATTTAAATTGAATAATGGCCGTGTTTACCAGCCAGCTTGCAAGACCCCTGAAACTCAGTACCCTGAGTCCACAGGAGCCGCCCACCACCAGCCACACACCAGCGCCATTGCCCCAGAGCTGACCCATCGCGGGTGGGCTTGAGTATTTACTGAATCGTGAGTGAGGACCCATGTCCCCACCGGGGACATAGACATAACTAGATTCCAAACCTTCCCCAGTTCTAACCTCTGGTGCCCAAGCTCCCTTTCAGGGAAGTGTATTGTGTCTGTATTTGTGGAAGGCGTGTGGGAAATTGACTATTTTCTATTTTGTGTCAACAAGTAGATAAGAAGGGAGAACTGAGCCCTCAGGAGCCTTCTGAGCCCAGAGCTGGCAGCCACCTCCCTGGCTCCTTCCTGCACCGCAGACCCCGTGGGACAGCTGGGGGTCTGTGCAGTGATGACAGGAGGGCTGGTGGGTGCAAGGCCCTTAAAACTACACACCTCAGAAACGCCTTCTCTTTCTCTCCAGTCGGATATCTACTTCACAGCAACTGCATCAGCGAACGAGGTCTCATCCGGAGGCAGCTCCAAGGGGGCCAGTGCCCACAATTCTCCTCAGACACCCCCAAGCCGAGATACTCCAGTGTTTCCTTCTTCCCTGGGGGAAGGTGAAGTCTAGTTTTTACTGTCTTATGATAGACATTTTTGATCCGTTCTGATTTCTCTGAAAGGTGAAAGTGTTAGTAGCTTAGTCATGTCCGACTCTTTGCAACCCCATAGGCCATAGCCTGCCAGGCTTCTCTGTCCATGGAATTCTCCAAACAAGAATATTGGAGTGGGTTGCCATTCCTGTCTTCAGGGAATCTTCCTGACCCAGGGATTGAACCCAAGTCTCCTACATTGCAGGCAGATTCTTTGCTGTCTGAGCCACCAGGGAAGCCCCTGTAGTTCATTGTCAAATACTGACATGTGATTACTGTTGAAGGAAACAAACAGTGATTACTGTTTGAAGCCACAAAAAAACTTGCAGTGTGGTTGCATTCTTAAGAAACCTTGTGATAATCCCCACCCCCAAACAATTCCCATTAGGAAAACACTTGTTTCAAAGGGGAGAAGGAAGTTGAGGGTTAAAGAGACTGCAGTTGGCCCCAGCAAGTTATCCTCCCTTCAGGAATGTTAAGGATATAATAGAATTTCATAGCTAAAAGGATATCATCATAAAACCCACACATTACTCAGCACCCAGCTTTCACTCCGTCTGGCTTCGCCCTTGAACCCCACAAACCTTTGCTGTGGTTACTGCCTCACGCTTTTCCTAACTTCTCACCACATGAGTCGTCTTTATGGCTCGCTGCCAGGAGAGCTCAGAGCTCCCGAGCAGGACAGCTGTGCCTTTCTTGCCACCTCCTTTCTCCTGCCCACGCATAACCAGGAGTGGGTGTGTTTTGTCCCGTTCACCCATGAACAGGATGCCGTTAGAGGACAGAGCCAGCGAGTGCCACCACTTTATTGCCCCTAATGAAACTTGGCGGGGCGGGGGCGGGGGGGGGGGGGCGTCAGCCTGTGACATAAATTCTTCTTTTATGCTAATGCTAATTATGTTGAGGAACCAGGAAATATTCTCTCATGAATAACATGAGCTCTTCTTAAAGTCCTAATGTTCTTTTTGAACACTTATTTCAGGTGAAATTCAGTCCAAAAATCTGTACAAGATTCCACTCAGAAACCTGGTGGGCAGAAGCATCGAGCGGCCTCTGAAATCGCCCTTAGTCTCCAAGGTCATCACCCCACCCACCTCCATCGGCATTGGCATCGCGGCCATTCCTGTCACTCACTCCTTGTCCCTGTCCCGCATGGAGATCAAAGAAATAGCAAGCAGGACCCGCAGGGAGCTGCTGGGTAATGGCTGTCCATTCTCGTGTTTGTGATGTTTGTAAAGATACCCGCTGATTTTATCTGCGCATATTGGTTGTGCTTAGTCATGTCTGACTTTTTGTGACTCCATGGACTGTAGCCCACCAGGCTCTTGTGTCCATGGAATTTTCCAGGTAAAAATACTGGAGCAGGCTGCCGTTTCCTCCCCCAGGGGACCATCCCAACCCAGGGGTTAAACCTGCGTCTCCTGCATTGGCAGGGGGATTCTTTACCACTGTGCCTCTTGGGAAGCCCATTTATGGATATTAATTATCCTCAAATGCAAAGAGCCCTATCATAAGGGATTTATAAAGAAATTATAAACTTGCACCCACACCAAGGAATACTGTACAGTCTGCCCAACAATGATGTGTCAATCTAGACTTATTGGTATAGAAAGTGTGCAAACCATATGAAGGGCAGGTGGGGAGGCAGTTTGTAAAACAGTCTGTCTAGTCTGATAACAGTTCTTTAAATATAAGTAATCTAAATAGGTATAATCCTAGAAAAGTGTCTAGAAGGGCTTACAGCCTGCAGCTCTCAGATAACATTTCATACTTATATATCCAAAATGTAAATCTGTCTGGGATTTTCTGCATATTTTTGTTCCCTTTTTTGCATATTTGTGGTGCAGTTCAGTCATCCCCTCTCGAAGCCCCTGGGCCAGGAGGCAGGTCTGTGGGGATGGGAGCAATGTCAGGTCCCTGCTATGCCCTCCTGTCAGTTCACAGGTGAGAGACCAGACCAGAGACATAAAGAGCACCATGATAATCGTCAAGAGGCTAGACTGTTGTAAAGGTTTTTGTTCAGAGTTGTGAAAACAAAATGAGGAAAAATGGAGGCATTATGGCAAAACAGTAAAAACTGGTTTAAAACTTGAATTGGCATCTGCATGGTGTAAAACTACAAGGACACACACCTGTCCTCTGGCCAAGTCTCCTGACCAGCTGGAGAAGGGGATTCAGATCCCCTGACAGGGCAACCTTGACACTGGCAAAATCGGTTGGCTCTTGAAGTTGGTCCCTTTCACTGAGCTTTTCAAATGTATGTATTGCTATTTTTAACCCATTATTCCCTAAGAAAGCTTGATCTTGCCAACTATTGTTGTATAAACCACTGTGCTTTTCAGAAATTGGACCTCTGAGTTGGCGAATTACAATTTCCAGTGGTAGGACTGTAGATTTTCTTTCCTTCGTTAAACTCTTCTGAGTCATTTTTTCCCAATACATATATTCGTTCTAATCAGAAACAAAAGACCTTTTACCAACAAGACAATGAGAAAATCAATTACTTAAAAATACAGACTTTTATCATCATTCTTCCTGCCTCCATCCCCGTAATGTACCAATACCCAACCAGGAGAAAAAGGGCATTTCCTGTCTCTTGGCAGTCTGATGGTAATGACCCTCTGACCTGTGATTCTCCCCTCCCATCCAGGCCTCTCTGATGACGGTGGATCCAGGTCAGAAGGAGCACCAAAGCCCAAGTCAAAGGCCCGGAAGCGGCTGGAAGAAAACCAAGGAGGCCCCAAGCCAGGGACGGTGCGGTCCACTAGCAGTGACAGGTAAAGAGGGACGTGGCCCCTGCTCAGGGTGGTGGCCCCTCAAGTCGTGGGACAGCCACAAGGCCCCTTCTGCTGGGTGACGGTGCGTGGGCCAGCCCCTTGGGCCAGCTGCAGCAGAGGGTCAGCGGCCATATCCTCTCTGAGGACCCCCAGAGAGCACAGCCTGCCAGGAAGGGGCCCAGGCAAAGGGGCAACCTCACTAGCAACCCAACAAATGCACACTGAAATACAGAGACGTCTTTTACTCACCAAATTGACAGAGACTTTTTTAAAACAAAAGTGCTCTCCAGTACTTCTGGTGGGTCCTTTCTGGATGGCCATTCAATATCACACTTCTATGAATATTTGTTGAATCCCACTGATTTGTCCCCTGAGGTTCTCTGTGTCCCTCATAAAACACCTTGCCTGCTTCTCTGTGGAGGCCAAGGGGGCCTGTGTTCAGGTTCCATTCATTCAGGCAACACAAATTCTTAGAGCACCTGGCACTGAGCTGGGGACATGGAGCTGAACTTCAGGGGCTCATGGGCTGGTGGGGAAGGCCAACCTTCCCCAGAATTATAGAGAACTATACCATTCCAGGGCAGCAGGTGATACAGAAGAATGAGGTGTGCCATTCATTCCACGCCTGGGGTAGAGGGGTCCCAAACATCAGGAAAGGCTGAGCCAAATCTCATAAATCAAGCAACCATTAGCCTGGCCCAGAGAGGAAGGCACTCACTCAGGCTTTAATCCAACACTTTCACTGAGCTCCTACCGTGTGACCAGGCCCCTACCCTCATGGACTTCACATTTTAGTCTGGAGAAACAGACAATAAACCTGTGAACAAGTAAGCAATTGCTATCACTTCCTTTCGTGACCAGCACTGCAAGGAAGTTTAAAACAAAGTGATGGGGGTGGGGTGGATAGAAGGTCTACTTGAGGTGGGGGCTGGGAGTCAAGGAAGGCTTCTTGGAGGAAGTGGCATGGAGCTGAGCTCTGAATGAGAAGGAGCTGGGGGAACAGCCCTTCTGGCAGCTGAACCAGCAGGGGCAAAAGCCCTGAAGAGAGAGAGAAGGAAGTAAGTGGGTCAGCTTGGCACAGATAAGGAGGTGAGGTCAAGAACAACCAGAGGCTGGACCTCGGGCTTTTACAAGGCTACATGAGTCCTTGGTGAACGGAGGAACTCCCTGAATCAAAACCTGGTCAAACTGGTTTTGCAGGTGTCAAGAGTGTGAGCATCCTGAGTGCAGGAGAAAATAGAGGGCAATGATGGGCTGGGAGGAGGCCAGAGGGGTCAGCAGGGTGGGGCCTGTGGGCCTGTGGACAGGTGTTTCAGCCTTGTCCTCAGGCCATGGGGAGCCAGGGGAGGGTTTATCCCAATTTGCCTCACAAACACATATGTGTCACCACTGACCTTTCTTTTTTCCCATTTTTTTTCTTTTTTCTAATGGTGATAATATAAAACATACTATTTTAACCACATTTAACTGTACAGTTCAGCAGCACCAAGTACATTCACATTGTTGTGCAACTTCCACCACCATCCGTCTCCTGAATGTTTCACGTTCCTAAACTGCAACTCTGTCCCCATTAACCACTGATTCCCCATCTGCCCACCCCATAGCCCTACCCCAGCCCCTGGCATCTACCAATGTACAATACCAATGGCATCTACTTTCTGACTCCATGAATTTGACTATTCTAGGTATCTCATATAAGTGGCCTTTAAAACCCGTAACAACCCAGGAGATCGGACAGTCTGCCTGCAGAACACAAGCTCTGTTGGGGCGGGCATCACCCACCTGCACGTGCCCACCTCTCCCTCACAATGGTGGGGGGTGGGAAAGACAGGCTTTCGCATTTAGGGGAGGAGGAAACAGAGTAGCCAGCTCAGTGGTGCACCCCAGGATCTGTTCACTGTGACTTTTCTCCTCTAGGATCACATCGAGCTCCCTAGAAAGTCCTTCCACTTCCGAAGCCAATCCCAATGGGCGTTACCAGTCGACCAGCTCCGACCCAGACCCTGTGGCCGAGCAAGAAGGCAGCCCTGTCTGGGGCAGCTGCCCCTTTCAGCTCACCGCTTTCTCGGATGAAGACATGATTGACTTGAAGTAAACAGAGTCCCAATCGAGTTTGCCATGTTTAATTTTCTTACAGAGGTTTATACTCTTTAGCCAGTTCTGACATCATTTCTCAACAAAATGTGGCTTTTAGCCTGTCCATGATCTATTGGACCAAACCTTCTGCACCCTTGGCCTGTTTGGGTCACTCTCCAATGTCCGGTGCCATCTTTCTTGACCTTTATTTCTTTCTGTTCAGGAACCATCAGTTCCCTTGTAATAAAGGTGGTAGATTTCATTGAGGTTTTAGATTGAAACTTTGAATAAATCAAAAATATTCATTCTTATTTACTGCAACCTTCTCTTATATTTTATATACTTAGATGGAAAAGTTATTTTTTCATTACAGTTTTGTTTTGTCACATAATTTGTTTCTTTTATTGAGATAAAGAAAAGCCATTGCTTTAAAAATGTATTATAAATAAGTTTTCTTTCTGCACCTCTGGCCCCTGTTGCTGTTTCAGTTCACTGTGATTGGAACCAGCTGCATTCCTGCCTATAGACTTTTGAGAAAAGCTGAATTTTTAGATCTTAGAAACTCCTGCTTCTTTCTCCTTGTGTCTCACAAAAAAAAAAAAAAAATAAGGTATAGGAGCCTGTTAAGAGTCTCAAGATTTTGTTTTGTTTTATTGTTACTGTGAAATCATACAACCTAGAAACAGTTACACTTCATCCTCAAAATTATCATTCTCAAATTCCCTCCTCTTGTTCTGGTCTGCTTTGCTCTCTCACATGAATCAAATGAGTAGCCTTCCTCTTATCATGTATCCACCTTCTGTTGCTCCATCCTCAAAGAGAGAAGAAAATGTGAGTTTGGCCAAGTTTGAAGGAAACAGTGAGATATCAGTCTCTAGCCAGGGGAGATCAAAGGAGGAAAACTGAGTTTCACTGACAATTGTAAACTTTTTAATCTGTGTAAAGAAGATAACTTACTTTTGGCTTTAGTCTAACCGATTCCATTTTATTATATCTTGTCTTGCCTATATTACCCATCAAAAGAAACGAGGTCGTTTCCCCGGTTGAAGTGGCTCTGAGGAGTTCTTCTGCAGGTCTTCTCGCTTACTGCAGAGGTCTGTGCTGGACATGACTCCATCTGATAGATCTCAGACCCTACCTCCTTGTGGGCCTTGCATACTGTGGGGAGAGCTCTCCTCTCCACCTGTGGCTCAGAGAGTCCCACATGATACATCTGAGCTGAAGGCTGCCTGGTCCCCTTCAGCAGAAGGCAGGAGGTCAGAGTGCTAAAAACAGTGCTTTTTCAGTGTACCCAGGTGGGGTCCATAACCAAAGGAGTCTCCTCACAGTCTTTGCAGCATTCAGTGCTCCTGCTCTTTTGTGTTTTGTTATGCCCTTTTCATATAAGAGGGGAAAACACAAGATCAACTACATGCTGTATCTTGACCTCACCCAAAGCTTTATGGATTGGGTTTTACTATGTTTGCTTTTCAAATAAGGAAACTGAGGTTCAAAAGGGGGTAGTGATTTGAACCTGTGAGTTCTCTGACCCCAGAACTGTGCCCTGTCCCCTGTCCACCCTACAGAGCCAGGCTGAGTGCCTTGTGTCAGCTGGATCTGGCTGGTGTTTTTTGTGTTAAAATAATTTGTAAGCCTCATGAGCTTGTATGTGTGTTTTTCCTGTCATCTTTTTCTTTCCCCTGAAGTTTCTTGCTTCTCAGCCTGGAATTGAAAAACCAAGGGCTATTTAGACCATTCTTCCAAAGAGACTGGCAGCATCAGAGCCACCCCATGATTTGCAAGAGTCACAGATCTGAGGAGTGGATGTAGAATGGGCAAGGGGTGGGCACTACTAAACAGTTTGATGGACTTAGCTTATAAAAGGAAGGCGGGAGTCTGCTCTGGCAGCAATGTCTGCTTACAAAGGCCAAGTGAATGCTGCACACTCATGGGGAGGGAGATGACCAGCCAGAGGGCAGGAGCAGGTTTGCAACAGTTCATGGCTTGGCGGCCACTCCAGTAGTCTTGCCTGAAGAATCCCATGGACAGAGGAGCCTGGCAGGCTACAGTCCGTGGGGTTGGAAAGAGTTGGACACAACTGAAGCGACTTAGTGCACACGCATGGCTTGGAGGGCTGACTGGCCTTAGCTAGGCTCACTGATCACCATGTCTACAGAAGCCTCTCTGCATACCCTCAGGCTGAACTGCCAAGTAAACTGTCTAGCAGCAGCAGTTTGCCCTTGGAATCTGAAGCATCCATCCCCTCTGCAAACATCCAGTACCCACTGTCTGGAGCAGAAGATCATGTCCATTGGGGAAGGGAGAGAAGTAGACAGGTGAATCACAAGCAATGATTAGCGCTGTAATAAGAATTTACGATTGGAGCACAAGACACCGAGGAAGAACCGAGGGATGGTTGCCTATGTCTTGAAAGATAATACAATCTGGTGACTGCACTAATTATACTGCCTAATATTTGAGTTATCTGGAATGTACTTGGTCTTTTCACTTTGCCCCTACAACAAACCCTCCTGCAATGATAGATACTATCATTTCCACTTAGAGAAGAAGAGAAAGAGGCCCAGAGAGGGATTAGAAGCTAAGCCTGTTACTCTCTTAGTCCTGGTTCTTGACAGAATTACACAGCACTCCACCGCAGCTGCCTGCACCCAGGGAATGTGGCATACAAATCGCGACGTTCTACAGCGCCCTGACTTCTTCATACTCACCTCCACCAATGACCACGGTGCACACACGTAGAGAGACGCTATTAACATCCGCAGGGGACTCAAAATTGGGAGGTGTAGTATTAAGATGAAGATTCCAAAGTCAGGATTACCTGTGAAGTGAGCGGAATTTAACAGAGACCATGGGGCTCACCATTTAGGGCCAGATCAGTCACAGCTATGCGGCATGGGGGACCCCGCCCAACACGGGTTCTCAGTACCCGAAGGTCGTGGTCGTCATCGGTCTGTGGCTCCGTAGCAGTCAGCAACCTTGGCTCTCCCGCCCTCACTCCAAGTCTTAACAAGCACAGGAGTTGGGCTGCGGCGTCCAGGACCACGCCTCCCAAAACACAGCTGATCCGAGAACAGACCAGCCCATAACCGGTGTTTGGAGACCTTCCACCCTGCGGCTCTCTGTGGGCAGAGCTGCCCACGCCTCAGAGCAGAGGTTAACGCTGAGCAGTTACTGCAGACGCTAACCAGGGAGGTCAGCGGCGCTGCGCAAAGAGAGGGAGGGCAGTCCCGGACGCCACCCACGTGCCCCGCCTCCGTTCGGCTTCCTAGCTGCATTGGTGGAAGCTAGATTAAGAGGCGGTTCCCGGCGCAAATGTAATCCTCACCCTCCACTCTCATTGGCCAGCGTGGGTCGCGGTTTCTTAGATGACCCCGCCTTCGAGCTCGCATCACCCTCCTATTGGGTGGCTGTGTGAGCCCCCGCCATATACAAGCTCCTCCCCTGCCTATACATTGGATGGCGGTCCTGGGGACGGTTCCAGTGAGAGACCCCTCAGGTTCTTTCCTTCCATTGGTCCGCTTTCACTTGAAGGGCGGCACCTAGAGCAGAAGCTAACCCCGCCTTGCGTTCCCATTGGCTGCTCCCTTACCCCGGCCTGGAGCCGCTCCTCACCGTCTGTTGGTTGCCCTGGCTGAAACGCCGGTGCTGGCCGCACTCGCGGGACCCGTGGCAGTTCAAGGCGTCAGAGCCCTAAAAGCAAGCGTTGATCGCGGACATGACGCCTGAGGACCAAGAGGAGACCCAGCCGCTCCTACGGCCGCCCGGCGGCAGGTGAGCGGTAGGGGGATCCCGGGTCCGCTGGCGCGGCCTCACCCCATCCGCTGCGCCCAGGCCTTGCGGCTCACCGACCGCCCCTGTCTCCGCAGCGCTCCCCGCGGCCGCCGCGTCTTCCTCGCTGCCTTCGCCGCTGCCCTGGGACCGCTCAGCTTCGGCTTCGCCCTCGGCTACAGCTCCCCGGCCATCCCGAGCCTGAGGCGCGCCGCGCCCCCGGCCCCGCACCTCGACGAAGACGCAGCCTCCTGGTTCGGGGTGAGGCCTCGGGCTCACCCTCCTGCCCTCCTGGGACCCTACTTCGCCCACCCCTAAGACGTGTGCCAGGACCCTCCCCGCGCTGCCTGGCTTCGGGCGGGCACGGAGACCCTCCGCCGAGTATGTCCCGGTTCCCCTGAGAGGGGTCGCCCGTCTCCCCTGCCCCCGCAGCGGCTGAGGGTGGGGTGGAGGGCGAGGTTGGGCCGCGGGCCCCCGGCGCCCCCT
Source organism: Bos javanicus (assembly GCF_032452875.1). Taxonomy (NCBI): domain Eukaryota; kingdom Metazoa; phylum Chordata; class Mammalia; order Artiodactyla; family Bovidae; genus Bos; species Bos javanicus. Next base: position 97,887,325 of record NC_083878.1, read on the forward strand.
CCCTCAGCCGGCGGTCTCCCCGCCCCCAGGCCATCGTGACCCTGGGCGCCGCGGCCGGGGGCGTGCTGGGCGGCTGGCTCCTGGACCGCGCGGGGCGCAAGCTGAGCCTAGTCCTCTGCGCCTTGCCCTTCGTGGCCGGCTTCGCCGTCATCACCGCGGCTCAGAACCTGTGGATGCTGCTCGGAGGCCGCCTGCTCACCGGCCTGGCCTGCGGCATTGCCTCGCTCGTGGCCCCGGTGAGTGTGTTTCCCCCCAGTCTGGCGCCCTGGGACCCAGGGGAGGGGGCCGAACTCGGGGCCTGATTCTCTCCCTGGCTGCGGCCTCTTGAGTGCCTGACACCATGCCCCTCCCCTGCTCCATCTTCCTTACACTCCCATGGGGCCTTGGAAAGAACTGTTGTTATCCATCCCTGGTTACAGATGAAGCTTAAAGGAACGTGAAGTGAAAGTCGCTCAGTCGTGTCGGACTCTTTGCGACCCCATGGACTGTAGTCCATGGAATTCTCCAGGCCAGAATGCTGGAGTGGGTAGCCTTTCCCTTCTCCAAGGGGATCTTCCCAACCCAGGGATCGAACTCAGGTCTCCCTCATTGCAGGCGGATTGTTTACCAGCTGAGCCACAAGTCCTTGGTTTAAGCACAAAGTCAGTGGTGATGCTACTTCTTGAACCCTGGGTGGTGGCACTTAACAGGGCCTCTCTTTGGGTCTACAAATGAAGTGCCCTCTGTGGATGGTCAACAGAAGCCTCACACGATGGCTTAGATCCCCCTTGGCCTTCAGACCAGTGGCTACAGTTCAGCAGGAAAATCCCACTGTGGTTTGTCCCAAGGGGCAGAGGCTGTTGGGACCTGGTGCGCCCCTTCACTGCTCAGAAAGCGGCCCTCCAGGCGTTCCCCCTGCTCTTCTCTCACCACCTCCTGACCCAGCACTGCCCAGGCTGCCTTTGGAGCTGGACACGTCTGGGTGAAACTGCAGCCCTGGGCAGAGCACCTCTGTGAGCCCTTAAGGTGGGAATGACGGTGTTAGCTCAGGCCATGCCTACACAAGAGCCTACACACACGGCCCTGGCCCTGGCATGGCGGGTGGAAGGACTTGGACCCTGGCAGCTGGGATTGCTGGGTGTCCTGTGACCTGCTCCTGGTCGTGGGCTTGAGTGATCCACCACCACCCACACCCTAACCAATCAAGACTAAAAGCAGTAGCTCAGAATCCCTCCCTTTGCACCTACCATTCATTTCAACTGCATCTGCTGGATAATAGGCAGCAGCTAGGTTGGATTTTATATCTGGATTTTTTTGGTGTTTTTTTTTTACTGCGCAAAAACACACCTGACTTAGTCGTGGACATAAGATATGGAATAACACAGAAGCGTGGGCAAGCGCTTTCTGGCTCCTGAGCCCAGAGGAAGCTGTGGCAGTCACTGGTGGTGACTGAGGCAGAGAGTTCCTGCTTTCACTCCAAGGGCTCCACCCAAAGTGTGGTCCTTGGGTCAGCAGCTGTGTGTCTCCTGGAGGTGGTTAGACAGGCGGAATTGTGGGCCCACCACACATCTGTTGTTGTTTAGTTGCCAAGTCTCGTATCTGACTCTTTGTGACCCCACAGACTATATCACACCAGGCTCCTCTGTCCGTGGGATTTCCCAGGGAGGAATACTGGAGTGGGTTGCCATTTTCTTCTCCAGGGGTGCTTCCCCACCCAGGGATGGAGCCTGTATCTCCTGCGTGGCAGGTAGATTCTCTACCACTGGGCCACCAGGGAAGCTCTACACACCTACTATGTTAGAATTTGCTTTTTGTCAAGGGTATACAATTAAATGAAAGTGTGAAAAGCTCTGTGCCACACCCCCCCCACACACACACAGTGTCCACATATGTACCCTTCAAACATGTGCTGTGGATTACATGGTAGGGAGCTCTGATGTCCAGGCACCTGCAGTTAGGGGTCCCCTGGGCCTGCAAGTACCCCAGTCGAGACTCTCCTCAGCTCTGAATGGCTGAGACTTTTCAGTTTTAAGAACTCCTGGACCCCATGTACACTCTCGTCTTAATTACCAACAGGTCTATATCTCTGAAATTGCCTACCCTGAGGTGCGAGGGCTGCTCGGCTCCTGTGTGCAGCTGATGGTAGTCACAGGCATCCTCCTAGCCTACCTGGCAGGTATGGTTTTCTTATTATCTCTTGTGACTGTTCATGGATGTTTGACTATCTTACAGATGTAGAAACTGAAGTTCAGAGAGGTCAGGGGACTTGCCCAAGGTCACACAGCCACTGCCCAAGATGCCACATTCCCAGACCACTTCCCTGAGAACCCTGGGTCATGTGGGTCTTGAGACAGTATTCTGAGGAGAGCTGGAGAAGGTGATGTCTCATCTCCCCAGAGCAGAAGCCCATTCTAGGAGTGTAGGGAGGGCTGACGAGTTAGAGCAGTAGCTCCCTGTGCGGTGACCAGCTAGGATTCTGGGGCTGGAAGGAAAGTCTTTAGCCTGAGAGCTTGGAGGGCGCAAATGTGTGTCTCCCTCAGAATCAGTACTGGATTTGCAGCCTGAAGGCGGCAGGTTCCAGAGAACCCGAGGGTCAGCTGGAGCCAGCATGAGGAAGCTTCCAGAAACAAGAGGAAGCTTCCAGAGGCACCCTGGAATGAACTGGGGTAGAGGAAAGGCAGGCTTCATATCTGACAGCCCTGGATTAGGGGAATATGCCACTTATTAGCTGTGTGATCTTGGCCTAGTCAACTGCCCCTGGGAGCCTCAGGTTCCCTGTCTTCACGTGGAGATTAACTTTACCTAGTCCAAGGCTGCTGAGGGATTAAATTAACTGATGCTGTAAAAAGTGCCCAGCAGCAGGCCCGATAAGAATTGTCAAAGGATGGCCTGAGAACCATGTGGGAATGGGGGTTTGGGGCCAGATGGGCAGTGGCGGGGCCCGGGGCATGTGTCCTCTGGTTCCTCAGAGTGGACAACATGCAGGTCCGTGGTCTTTCCTTTCTGCCCACTTAGCATCCTGACTGTCATTCAGAGTCCTGGCCGCAGTCTAGCTGCCTTGTGGGGCCAGCAGTGTCCGAAAGCCACTGTGTAGACACTGATACTCAGGGTCACGTGGGTGTAGTTACATCTATAGGATTTCCTCCAGGTCATCATAAGCCACACTTTAACTGCTCAGCTTCTATGAGTTCTGATTGACGTTTTTCAGTGAAAAATGCCCCCTTCCTCTCTGTCCCCCTTCTTCCCGGAGGAGCCAGCCTTGCCTGCTTCTCAGTCCATCCACCGGGTGGAGGCCTGTGCACACATGGTCTCTTGCCGCCCCTCCTTGTCAGACCCCTGGTGCCGTATATCACGTATATCTCGGCAGTACAGAGCGAGCACCTTTGTTTAGTGGCTGCATAAACCTTCACTGATATACGCCCCCCCGCCTCGTTTCCACACTTAGCAATAAAACGACAACATCAATGACAAACCCTGGGGAGTCCTGCAAAGACACTAGGGTCCCCACCTTTGAGCAGAGTCCCTGGGTTGGCAGGAGGCAGGCGCTCCCCGAGAAGATCCGGGCTGGCTCACACCACTCTGACATCTCTCCGCCCCACCCTCAGGCTGGGTGCTCGAGTGGCGCTGGCTGGCCGTGCTGGGCTGTGTGCCCCCCTCCTTCATGCTGCTGCTCATGTGTTTCATGCCTGAGACCCCTCGCTTCCTGCTGTCTCAGCACAAGCGCCAGGAGGCCATGGCCGCCATGCAGTTCCTGTGGGGCTATGCCCAGGGTTGGGAGGAGCCTCCCCTTGGGGCTCAGCACCAGGTGAGGGGCTGGGAGCCAGCGCGCGGGGAGGGGGACCCGGGAGAATCGCCCCTGAGGTCAACACAGAGCGGCACCGCAGCTCCACACATGTGTGGTCACACACGTGTACACATGAGGGCCCGTGGACTTGGGAGTGATGTCCTGTGGACCACTACTTGGCCAGACCCAAGTCTGAGCCCCAATCTCCCTGTCCCTGGAAGAGAAGGGCTGGGCCATGTCAGAGAAGAATGCAGGTGGGGACTGGAGGACTCGGAATTTTGAAACAGGGAGCTGTAGGGCCAGGGAGAATGTTGAGTCTCTGCCCCTTACCTGCTGTGTGACCGTCCCATCTTTAACCTGAGTTTCTTCCCTGGTAAAGTGGGGTCATAGCACGTGCCTGGCAGTGGTGGTAAGGATCAATGGGGCCAGGGAAGGTACTTGGCCCAGACCCAGACCCAAGGCTGGTAGGACTCGGGTACCCTGGGTTCTCTGCTCATAGAGCATCTCTGTGGATCCCCTAGCAAATCAGGAAGGGACATGAGGAGGGGAGGATCCTGTCACCTTACTAATGGGGAGGCTACAGTGATGCTGGGACCTGAAGCAGAGGCTACAGGTGGGGCTGGGACAAAATGCAGAGGCTCCCTCGCTCCAGCAGGCCCCAGGATGGGAGGGAGCTCAGAGCCGGGGTGCCCTCAGGAGAAGTAAAGAGAAGCCCTGATGCCCGGTGTCCATCTGAGCAGGACTTCCACGTGGCCCAGCTGCGGCGTCCTGGTGTCTACAAGCCCTTCATCATCGGCATCTCCCTGATGGCCTTCCAGCAGCTGTCAGGCGTCAATGCCGTCATGTTCTATGCGGAGACCATCTTTGAGGAGGCTAAGTTCAAGGTAAAGAGGCCTCTACGCCTGCCTGCCTCACCCGGAGACAGTGTGGGTGGGGTCCGGTCCCAGGGTGTCTGCCTGACCCTCCTGGCCTGTCTCCCCAGGACAGCAGCCTGGCCTCAGTCGTCGTGGGCGTCATCCAGGTGCTGTTCACTGCCACAGCGGCCCTGATCATGGACAGAGCTGGGCGAAGGCTGCTGTTGACCTTGTCCGGTAAGGCCCCACGGGGATGGCTCTGCCCTCTGCAGGACTGGAGGCCCAGGCCAGCCTCCCACCACAGGCTGGAGGGCTGTTGCTGAGGTCACCACGTTGTGGAGGAGAACAAGGGCTGAGTGTCCCCAAGGGCACGGGCAGGACTTCAGGGGAGCGCTGGCTCCAGGCCAGGCCTGCGCTCACTGCTCTGCTGCGGCATGCCTTGACCTCGGCAGAACCTAGGAGTAGGCCCCTCCAGGGCCCGGTTAACAGTGAGGAAACTGACGGCCTGGGGGTGAAGAGGCCCTGAAGCCTGGGCCCTCTCTGGGCAAGTAACTACCTGAGCCGGCTTCCCCTCTGAAACGGAGGTGGAGGTGGTGGCAGGCCAAGGCGAGGATCAGCACACAATGCGAGGGAGGCTCCTCGTGGGTATCTGGGCCCTCGGTGCTGCTGGGGAAGTGGGCCTGGCTGCTGGTGGTTGCTCCTTCTTCCTCAAAGCCAGGGAGGGTCTGCTTCCAGAAGCTTCTTGGGGTTGACTGAGTTGTGAGGGCCAAGCCAGGACTGGGAGGACCAGGCTGGGACGAGGGTGCCCCGGTGGGGCTCCGCTCACTGCCCCTCATGGAGGAGCCCAGGCCGCCTGCTGGGGACACCATGCACTGACCGCCAGTCCCCTGACAGCTCCGTGCCCAGGCTGTGGTCTGCCGCCTCATGCCCTCCCACTGCCCTGCCGACCGCTGCCCTCCACCCGCAGGTGTGGTCATGGTGTTCAGCACCAGCGCCTTTGGTGCCTACTTCAAGCTGACCGAGGGCGGCCCCAGCAACTCCTCCCACGTGGACCTCCCGGCGCTCGTCTCCATGGAGCCCGCCGATACCAACGTGGGGCTGGCCTGGCTGGCAGTGGGCAGCATGTGCCTCTTCATCGCCGGTGAGTGGGGTGCTGAGGGGAGGTTGAGGGGGCCACCCTGTCGCTGCCAGGTTCCCGTGGCTCCCAGGAGTCCCGGCCTGCTCAGCCTTACCCCTGGGTTTACAGCTCTGACCGTGTGCCGGGCACCGGCTCAGCCCCACTCTGCTCCTTTCACGTCATCCCCACAAGTGCCCTCCGAGCAGGCCCCGTTCCTGTGCTGTTCTGTAGAGCCAAGGCCTGACGCGTCAGGAGTGAGGGGAGTGACCTGAGTCCCCAGGCTGAATCCGGGCCCCACTTTAGCCTGGGCGGTCTTCGGCGAGCCGAGCGCCGCCCGGCCCCGTGGACCTGAGGCCTTTCCTGCCCTTGCAGGCTTCGCTGTGGGCTGGGGGCCCATCCCGTGGCTCCTCATGTCTGAGATCTTCCCTCTGCATGTCAAGGGCGTGGCCACCGGCGTCTGCGTCCTCACCAACTGGTTCATGGCCTTTCTGGTGACCAAAGAGTTCAGCAGTCTCATGGTGAGTGCAGGCCCTGACGGGCTCCCCCTGCCACAGCCGGCAGAAAAGTGCTTTTCAGGATTACTCTTGTGACAGACTCGGGGTTGGCGGCCTTGCCTGCAGGCTGAAGCCCCACCAGCCTGCGACCCCATCCTAGTTGGGGGTGCAGGGAAGCAGACGGGTTGGGGCAGGCAAGGAACCCAGGCTGTCTGGGGACGACTGGGGAGCCTCCCAGCTGTCGAGGTGGAAGGACAGCAGGACTGACCTCCCCCCTGGACTTTGGGGACTTTGGGAAGCAAGGCTGCGTGAGAACCTCCACCTTTGGAGTCAGCAGGCCTGGCCCGTCCCCACCTTGGCCACTTCCCGCTGTGTGACCTTGGGTGTGCTGCTTCCCTTTCTCTGATCCAGCTTCCTTGGCTCAAAGCGGAGAAGGGGGACAGTGCCTCCCTCTTAGAGCTGATGGGAGCATCAGTTCGGTTCTGCATTTTGCCACCAGCTGGCAGATGGGCTGATGCACACATGGTCCCGGCCTCAAGGCCTCCGGTCCAATGCGGGCAGCGCTCTGGTGCAGACAGTCAAGCCGTCTGTTCAGTCGTTCTCCCCCCGCTCCCCCCAGGGCTCCTGATACCTGCCACGTCCAGGCCTGTTTAGGGCGCCAGAGCAGCAGTGAATGAGATGGACAGGGACCCGTTTCTGACAAGGGCTGGCACGACAGCGGCCAGTGGTGGGATGATGAACCACCAGCAGGCTGGGCTGGGGCAAGAGGAGGCCGGTCATGATTGGCGTGAATGCTTGGGGCTGGCCGGGACCCCGCAGGGCCTGCACTGCTCCAGGGAGCTCATCAGGAAGACCAGAGCAAAGCCCTGGAGGGGAGGTGACTTCCAGGAGCTTGGAGGGGACCGACAGTCAAGGAGGGGATGGCGGCAAGGGACCTAAGAGTGATCTGGCCATCACTGAGAGGCCAAGAAAAAGGCTTCAAGGAGGGAGGGGCGGGGTGGCCAGGTGCCCGAGGCAGAGGAGCTGGAAGCGGGCGGCCTTTGCTTCTGGCAGTTGGGATGACACAGGGGCTGGGTGGGGAGGGTGCACCGCCTGTGACCCTGGGCCACTGCTGCCTCTCCCCTCGGCTCATGGGCCCTGAGTATCCCCATGTGTGCACACGGCCCCATCACCACCCACTGAGAGCTCACCCGTTTCCTCCGGTACCAAGGAGAGAGACTCCTAAGGCTGCAGGGACCACAGAGGGCAGGGCCAGACCAAGTGGAGAGGGAAGTCTCTAGGCCCTGGAGTCAGACCCTGGGGATGGGAGGCCAGCTGTCACTTGATGGTGGGCCTCTGACCTGGGGGCAGTCACTTTGTCACAGTGAGCTCAGTGTCCCCACCGCACACCATCCACATGCTTGGACAGTGCTCAGCTGGGCTTCTGGACAGCCCACCAGGCCCTCCTCCACATCCCTGAGCCTGGGTGTGGCGGGGTGGGGCCTCGGCTCCTGGGCCCAGGAGGGCTCCTGACCCAGGAGGGCTCCCGCGGCATTTCACGCCTCGCCCCTGTCTTCGCAGGAGGTGCTCAGGCCCTACGGTGCTTTCTGGCTGGCCTCTGCCTTCTGCATCTTCGGTGTCCTTTTCACTCTGGCCTGTGTCCCTGAGACCAAAGGGAAGACTTTGGAGCAAATCACAGCCCATTTTGAGGGGCGATGACAGCTTCTTCCTGTGAGTGACTGCCCCTCCTTGCTGGACCAGCTTTCAGCCTTGGAGGGGATGGAGCCTACCTGTGACTCCAAACCGAGCCTCAGCTGGGATCCTGGAACCCCTGGCTGTCCCCAGGGAGTCAGGAGCCAGGACAGCAGCCTCTCGGAGCCTTGTCCTCTGGGGTCCCTCCCTCCTGCCCAGTGAAGCGTGGGGACAAGGTTCCCAGCTGCTGGGTCCAGTTTCTACTGCTACCCTGTGATTCGGGAGGAGGAACATCTTGGAGACACTTCGCTGTCCTGTGGTCAGTCCTCCATACGCCGGCTCCATCATGACACGAACGTGACAGCGGAGGAGGAGGGGCTCTTGGTTCCTGGTTTTCGGAGACGCTTTGGTGACTGGGTGATAGCCTGTGGTTTCTCCTCTCATGTGGCTGCAGTATCAGAGAGGAACTTTGCCAAATAAATATTTGACTCAGAAAATCAGGTCATGAGCTCTTTGTGTGGGCTGCAGTCAAGAAGGGCATTTTCTTGCCCCTGCCATAAAAGCAGGCCTCCCACGAACTGAGTCTTGCCAAGAACATCTGTGGATCAGCTTCCTCGTGGTCAGCCAGGCTTGCCTTTGGCACTTGGAGGTCATTTCTGACTCCTTCCTCGGGTTCAGCCCCCTGAACCATTAGTCAGCAAATTTGATTGAGTTCCTCCTGCAGAAAAATATTCCTCTCTTCATATTAACTTTAATGGAGCCAGAAGTCTTTTTCAAATTACTTATATTGTCTGTTGTATAATACACGTTTATTATAGGAAAATTAGAAAACACTGATTTCTTTAATATAATTATTTTTATAGCAGTTAACCATCTGCTAGGCACTATTCTATATTAACTACTTTATTCAGATAAATAAAAAAAATTCACACCTGCACCTTTCCAAACAGAACCGCTGTTTAGAATTTGGTTCTGTCTTTAAAGATCTCTCCCCCGACATACGCTCTTTCCAGAATCACTACACACAAGGGGTCTTTTTGTTCCAGAACCTGTTTTATTCCCTTTATTCAGGTTGTGCAGCCCCCATCATGTGCCCATCTTGACACATTAAGTTTAAATGAGACCAAATGAGACTGGAGAGAAGGGCAATGGAAGCGTGGAGTGGTCCAGGGCAGAGCAGTGGAGAGAGCTGAACAAGTCACTTAACCTCCCTTAACCTCAGTTTATCCATCTGTAAAATGGGCACAATGATGCTACCTCCCTTGTGGGATTGTTACGAGGATGAAAGGAGATGATCATGTAAAGCACTTAGATGCGAGGATGGCACTGAATAAGTGCTCAAATCAGTTTCGTGTGGTGGTTTGAGACCGTGCGGGTGAGGGTAGGAGGCTGTGGTGGAGATGAGAAGAAAAGCGGCATATGAGGCTCAAAGGATGCTTCATAGGAGAATATTTGAAGTCTTTGTAAGTTTTTCTCTTTATTTTTTACCCTATTCCCTCAGCAACCTCTGATTGCTACAAGCACCTACTTATAGTACCAAGGACTATGGACACACGCACTCTTCAGAGGTCCCCTTACATTCCTTGAGGCCTTCCCATGACAGCACAAGATGCTTCAGGGACTAAGGCAACCCCAGCTGACAGTCCTGTATCTGCCACAGGAACCTAGTCCAGGACCATCCGGCACACGTCCATGGAGAAGTGGGGCAGGATGAAATGTCCCCAGAGGACAGGTGCAGAAGAAGCTGTGCTTTACCTAGCCTGGGATAGAAAAGTGTGCTGCCAACCAACATCCATCCCATCACCCACTAGCACCCCCAGAACAATTTTCAGGAGGATCCTGGCTTTTAAGAACCTAAGGCAAGAAATTCCCTAACACCATGCAGTGGACACAGCAGAATCGACATCACTGCCAATAAAGGTCCATGTAGTCAAACCTATGATGTGAGAGTTGGACTATAAGGAAACCTGAATGCCGAAGAACTGATGCTTTCGAACTGTGGTGTTGGAAAAGACTCTTGAGAGTCCTTTGGACTGCAAGGAGATCCAACCAGTCCATCCTAAAGGAAATCAATCCTGAATGTTCATTGGAAGGACTGATGTTGAAGCTGAAACTCCAATCCTGTGGCCACCTGATGTGAAGAGCTGACTCATTTGAAAAGACTCTGATGCTGGGGAAAAGTGAAGGCGAGAGGAGAAGGGGACAACAGAGGATGAGATGGTTGGATGGCATCACCGACTCTGTGGACATGAGTGAGTAAACTCCGGGAGTTGGTGATGGTCAGGGAGCCTTGGCATGCTGCAGTCCATGGGGTTGCAAAGAGTCAGACACGACTGAGCAATGACTGATGATTTTTCCAGTAGTCATGAATGGATGTGAGAGTTTGACCATTAAGAAAGCTGAGCGCCAAAGAACTGATGCTTTCAAAGTGTGATGTTGGAGAAGACTCTTGAGAGTCCCTTGGGCAGCAAGGAGACCAAACCAGTTAGTCCTAAAGGAAATCAACCCTGAGTATTCATTAGGACTGATGCTGAAGCTGAAGACCTAATACTGTGGCTGGCTACCTGATGTGAAGAGCGGACTCACTGGAAAAGACCCTGATGCTGGGACAGATTTGAGGGCAGGAGAAGGGGGGCAACAGGATGAGATGGCTCGATGGCATCACCGACTCAATGGACTTGACCTTGAGCCAACTCCGGGAGATAGTGAAGAACAGGGAAGCCTGGCGTCCTGCAGTCCATGGGATCCCAAAGAGTCAGGCAGGACTGAGCGACTAAACAGAGACCTGAAGCACTCTGCTACCTCCCAGTGGCTACAGGTGGGTTTGCAAGACTAAGGCAGGAAACCCTCTGCTACCCCCCAGTGGCTATTAGGGGTTTAGCACCTACTTAGCCTCTGGCATGGGCAGAACACATCAGCTAGAAGAGTCCACTAGCCCAGAAATGCAGGCAGCCTCTGGAAGCTGGAAAAAGCAATGAAAGAGACTCTCTGCCTAGAGTTTCCAGAAGGAACATAGCCCGGAAAATAACTTGATTTTATCCCAGGGAGATCCATCTCAGCCTTCTGATCTCCAAAGTTGTAAGCCTAAAAATCACACAAGCCTAAGGTTCAGTTCAGTTTACTTGCTCAGTAGTGTCTGGCTCTTTGCGACCCCATGGACTGGTCACATGGATCACAGCCTTGTCTAACTCAAAGAAACTATGAGCCATTGCGTGTAGGGCTATCCAAGATGGACGGGTCATGGAGGAGAGTTCTAACAAAACGGTCCACTGGAGAAGGGAACGGCAAACCACTTCAGTATTCTTAAGAATGACATCAACACTAGGAAAAGCCAAAAAGATATGACACTGAAAGCCTGAGGTAGAGAAGGGCTTATCTCAAAGAGATATGTGGGTGTCAGTTGTCTCATGGAGTGAATCCCAGTAAGTTCATAGAAGACCCCACAAAGTTAGTATTGGGAAAGACACTACCACCGGTGATTAAGAGGGACAGAGACAAAACGGAAAGAGGTTCAGGACCCCCAAACTCTGCTGCCCAAGTAATACATTCTTATCTCCTTAACGTCAAAAAATGTCTCTAAAACTAAATTGACCATTACAAAATTGCTTGATTAGTGAAGATCAACAGGCTTGTGGGAAATTTTCATCAATACTCTGAGGAAGCCCACTTTGAAATATCCCCTTTGGCAGCACAGAAGCCTCCAAGGGCCTATTCAGGAAACTCCTCCCTCCATAATTCTGGTCGAACTCTATTAAGTGTGCTCCTGCCCCTGAAATTACTGAAAGACGTTCCCTCCTGCTGATGGATACTTTGAGTGTTCCAAGCCAACCTGTGACTGCCCTGTTCACACTGAGGGGGCCCTCACTTCCTTTAATCCCCCGCCCCCAAACTCTACGTAGGGCTCACGAAGACCAGTGAAGGTGGCTGGGGTTGGGCCCTGAGCTGAAGGACTAGCGAGAGGACCTCGCTGAGCCGCAGTCCTGGGCCTTCAAATCATTGAGGAGAAACCAGGCGCTCACCGACGATGCGAATCAGCGCCTGCGCTAAAAACACCGCTCCCGGAGCCTTAGCGGCCAAGTTGCTTCCTTATCCAAGACGACCGAATCATTCGATTCGGTGGCTGGACCTCTGCATGGCATGTACAACACAGCGTGACGGGAAACACATTCTGGGAGCAGGAACAGCCGGAAGCCTACCTAGGAAATACGGTCACGAAGGAAATACGGTCCACGAAGGTGTGTGGGTCACAGCCTTGTACCTAGAGCGAGAAAAAGCCATCGGTTTGCAACAGGGCGCAGCGATTTCTGGGAGTTGGAGTCCCGTGCGCAAGGAGGTATGTGCGCATGTCCGGAAGTGACGCTTTTAAGGCGCGTCCCTCTTTGGCCCAGAGGCGGGTCTGCGACCGCATTTTCTGAGCTCCAAGCAGTAGCGGTGGCCTGGAGCCTTTTCACGTAGAGGGCAGCGGGCTTTTTCAAGCGGAGTTCCGCTAGAGCCCGAGTCGGCGATTGCGTCACGGGCTCCCCAGCCGAGGCCCGGCTGTGGCTGTGGAGACAATGAAAGACCCGCCGGACAGGACGGACCCGGCTCAGCCCCGCGGTCTCAGATCCGGCCGTTGAGGGGAGAGGCCTGAGAGAAGAGCCCAAAGCGGGCCTGGGCCCGCAGTGAAGCGACGCCGACCCTCAGAGAACTGCTGGGAGGTGGTGGCGAGAGTTGGGACCCAGATGCTGGAGGAAGGAGGTGAGAAGGAGTGTTGGAGCGGTTCGTGGCTTCCAGCCTGCGCGCCAATACTGCTGTGTGACCCGGTTCCGAACTCAGCTGTTATCCTTTCCACAAGTAGTTGGGGACGGTCCTTTTTTGAATAATTATGGGGTCAAAAAAATTTGAAGAGCTCAGTCCTGAATCCTCTCTTTGAGTATTCTGTTCCTGACTCTGATTTGTGGACGTACCTATGGCATTAAAAAGTAGAAGTGGGCCCTGGAAAGGAAAATGGGGGACGTGCTCAGGGCCTCCTCTATTGCTTCTGACCTTCCAGCCCTCTTGAAGCAACCAGGGATACTCAGAATGGGAGCCTGTTGTCTTCCCGTCATACTGAGGGTGGGTTCAACCCAGTTGGATTGTGAAATCTTGGCGAATCCTGGGAATTTAGAATCAGAAGGATAGGATTCCTGTTTAAGCTGGGGGGTACCAGCCAGGTCTCTTGACCTGTGTTTCTTCATTGAGGGAAAGGTAAAATGACGTTAACTACCTCGTTCACCTCTAAGAACTGTAAGCATCAAATCAAATGATGCTTTTGAAAGCACCTTGAGTGCTTTACAGAACAAATGTGTATGTAATAGTAACCACGGAGCACTGCCGTCCTCCGCTAGACCGAGAATTGGTCTGTCACTCACCGAGTGCAGTTTCGCATCCAGCATTTCATGTTGTCTTCCCTCAGAGACCCGGGAACACAAGCAGGATGGTTATCGTCCTCGCATGGTACCAGAGGTGAAAATAAGTACAATGGATAGGTACAGCTCAGTAAAGTGAAGTCTGTACTAAGACCAGTGTTCAGGCTTGTTTACTTTTTTTAGAGTGGTTTCTGAGGACTACACTAAGACTTTTTTTTTTTTTAATTGAGATTATAATTTTCATGCTATAATATTCAATTTGAAAGTATACAGTTCAGTGGCTTTTATTATGTGTACAAAGTTCGGCAACCATCGCCACTATTTAATGCCAGAACATTTTCATCATCTCAAAAAGAAACTGGCACTACTCCACAGTCTCCTTTCCCCCTAGTCCCTGGCCAGCTAGTCATCGTTCCGTCCCTATGAGTTTGTCTATTCTGGACATTTCATGGAAGTAGAATCATACAGTACGTGTGTCTGGGTTCTTTCATGTAGTATGTTTCAAGATTCATCATGTTGTAACATGAAGAAATGTACTTCCTTTTTATGGCCAAAAATATTCCATCACATGGATTATACCATGTTTTTGTTATCTGTGCCTCAGGTGATGGACATCTGAGTGGTTTCCAGTTTGTGCTATTATGAATAATGTTATAAACATGCATGCAAACCTTTTCTTTTGGACAGTTTTCATTTTGCTAGTGTTTATATAGGAAGCGACAGTTAGAACTGGACATGGAACAACAGACTGGTTCCAAGTAGGAAAAGGAGTACATCAAGGCTGTATATTGTCACCCTGCTTATTTAACTTATATGCAGAGTACATCATGAGAAACGCTGGGCTGGAAGAAGCACAAGCTGGAATCAAGATTGCTGGGAGAAATCTCAATAACCTCAGATATGCAGATGACACCACCCTTATGGCAGAAAGTGAAGAGGAACTAAAAAGCCTCTTGATGAAAGTGAGAGAGGAGAGTGAAAAAGTTGGCTTAAAGCTCAACATTCAGAAAACGAAGATCATGGCATCTGGTCCCATCACTGCATGGGAAACAGTGGAAACAGTGTCAGACTTTATTTTGGGGGGCTCCAAATCACTGCAGATGGTGATTGCAGCCATGAAATTAAAAGACGCCTACTCCTTGGAAGGAAAGTTATGACCAACCTAGATAGCATATTCAAAAGCAGAGACATTACTTTGCCAACAAAGGTCCATCTAGTCAAGGCTATGGTTTTTCCAGTGGTCATGTATGGATGTGAGAGTTGGACTGTGAAGAAAGCTGAGTGCCGAACAATTGATGCTTTTGAACTGTGGTGTTGGAGAAGACTCTTGAGAGTCCCTTGGACTGCAAGGAGATCCAACCTAAAGGAGATCAGTCCTGGGCGTTCTTAGGAGGGACTGATGCTAAAGCTGAAACTCCAATACTTTGGCCACTTCATGCGAAGAACTGACTCATTGGAAAAGACTCTGATGCTGGGAGGGATTGGGGGCAGGAGGAGAAACAGACGACAGAGGATGAGATGGCTGGATGGCATCACCAATTCAATGGACATGAGTTTGGGTGAACTCCGGGAGTTGGTGATCGACAGGGATGCCTGCAATTCATGGAGTCGCAAAGAGTCAGACACAACTGAGCAACTGAAGTGAACTGAACTGCGGGTTTATGCCTAAAGGAGGAATTACTGTGTAGCTATGGTAACTCTGTTTAACTTTCTGAGGAACTAAAAAGCCTGTTGATGAAAGTGAAAGTGGAGAGTGAAAAAGTTGGCTTAAAGCTCAACATTCAGAAAACTAAGATCATTTCCAGTGGCAGTGTATGCGAATTTCAGTTTCTGTACGTCCTCACCAGGCTTTCCTGGCGGCTCAGTGGTAAAGAATCCCCTGCCAATGCCAGAGACACGGATTTGAGCCTTAGTTCAGAAGATCCCCTGGAGAAGAAAATAGCAACCCACTGCCGGGAAATCCCACAGACAGAGGAGCCTGGCAGGCTACAGTCTCAGAGTTAGACACAACTTAGCGACTGAGTACATAGGCATTCACACATCCTCATCAGTACTTTATTTTAATGCGTCTTTTTTATTTTAGCCATCTTAGTGGATGTGAAGTGGTATCTTACAGTGGTTTGATATGTATTTCTCCAGTGACTAAAGATGTTGAGCATCTTTTCATATACTTACTAGCTTTTTGTATCTTATTTAAATATCTACTCAAATCCATTGCTCATTTTTAAGTTGGGTTATTTGTCCTTCTTTGTTGAGTTTTTAATATAGAGAATTCTGTATGTATTTTGGATATTAGACCCTTAGAAGTTGTATGATTTGCAGGTCTTTTCACTTTGATAGTGTCCTTTAAAGCACAAAGTTTTTGATTTTTATGAACTCCCACTCAGTTTTTTTTCCTTGTACTTTTGATATCATGCCTAATAAACCTATTGCCTAATCAGAGGTTATGAAGATTTATATTTTCTTTTAAAAGTTTTAGCTTTTACATTTAAGTCTGATCCATTTGGGATTCATTTTTATGGATGGTGTGAGGTAGGAGTCCAGCTTCATTCTTTTGCTTGTAGATATCCAGGTGTCCCCCTCTATTTTATTGAACAGAAATTTAATTTCTTCACTCTTGTTGAAAATAAGTTGTCCATAAATGTATGGATTTATTTCTGGACTCTCAGTTCTTCTTCACTGATCTGTCTATCCATTACCAGTACCACCCTACTTTAATTACTGTTGCTTTGTGGAAAGTTTTGATATTGTGAATATGAGTCTTCCACCTTTTGTTCTTTTTCCAGATTGATTATTCTATGTCCCATGCATTTCCATATGAATTTTAGGAGCACCTCCTAAATTTTTATTGAACAAAACAGCTGGGATTTTGATAGGACTGCCTTGACTCCAAATTAATTTAGTGAATTTTGCAATCTCAGGATTATTGTTTTTCAGTCCATGAACATGGAATGGCTTTTCATTTATTTAGATCTTCTGTAGTTTCTTTTAAAAATATTTTATTTTATTTTATTTATTTTTTTTTTTTTTTTAAGTTTTTGCTTTCCATTGTCTTCCCAGGTGCCCAGATCCACAGCTGCTTGAACAGAGTTGACATTCAATCAATAGATATTTTGTGTTGAATTCCTTCATCCATTCAATACTTAATTTTTTTTTCAATACTTAATTTTTGACCAGCTTCCAGGCACTGAATTAAGCACCAAAGATAAAAATTTGCCTTGCCTCCAAGAACTCAAGTTCAGTGAGGAAAAAAGATCAAACCCTTGAGTGATTTCAATATAATGTGATATGTACCATGAAAAGTCATACACAGGCTTCAACTTCAGCCTGGGTGGGAGTGGAGAGTGAGAAAAGGCAGATAAAGGCAGTTGAGAAAGGGTTCCAAGAAGAGGTACCTACTGTGTTGAGTCCTAAGAGCCAACGAGGTGGCAGTTGCCCAGTGAGTGATGAGGAAGACAGGCAACAGCATGTACACTGGCCCCAGGGCCATGACCTTTAATTGCAGAAGACCTCTAACTTTAGGAGTTCAGTGAGTCTCCAGACTGTGTAAGAACGTGGAAGGAGCTGGGACATGAAGAGATTTGGAATGCCAAGGAACCACTGATGGTCTTTATACTTGGAAGCACAACTGCACCTCTAAAGCTATTGTTGAAAGATTGTTGTTGAATCACGCGAAGACACCGGGATTCTTGGCCCCCGGAGGAGAAGAATTCAATCCGGGGCCAGAGACGAGGCTTGATCGCTCAGAGCTTTTGTGTAATCAAAGTTTTATTAAAGTATAAAGGAGATAGAGAAAGCTTCTGACATAGGCATCAGAAGGGGGCAGAAAGAGTACCCTTAAAAATATTGTATAGTTTTCACAACTGACAGAGGATTAATTTCCAAAATATACAAGCAGCTAATATAACTCAATACCAGAAAAACAAACAACCCAATCAAAAAGTGGGAAAAAGACCTAAACAGAGATTTCTCCAAAGAAGACATACAAATGGCTAACAAACACATGAAAAGATGCTCAACATCGCTCATTATTAGAGAAATGAAAATCAAACCTACAACGAGATATCACCTCACACCGGTCAGAATGGCTATCACCAAAGTCTACAAATAATAAATGCTGGAAATTGTGGGGGGGAAAGGGAACCCTCTTGCACTCTTTGTGGGAATGTAAATTGATACAGCCACTATGGAAGACGGTATGGAGATTCCTTAAAAAATTAGGAATAAAACCACCATATGACCCAGCAATCCCACTCCTAGGTGTACACCCTGAGGAAAAAAAAATGGAAAAAAACAAATATATCCCACTGTTCATTGCCACACGGTTTACAGTAGCTAGAACATGGAAGCAACCTAGATGTCCATCGACAGATGAATGGATAAAGAAGTTGTGTTACTTATACACAATGGAATATTACTCAGCTATAATAAGGAATGCATTTAAGTTGGTTCTAATGAGATGGATGAACCTCGAACCTATTATACAGAATGAAGTACGTCAGAAAGAGAAAGATAAACATTGTATTCTAAATGCATATTTACGGAATCTAGAAAAATTATACTGAAGAATATATTTACAGAGCAACAGTGGAGAAAGACATAGAGAATAGACCTATGGCATGGGGAGAGGGGGAGATATATGGAGAGAGAGTAACATAAAACTTACATGACCATCTTTAAAATAGCTATTTTTAAAAATACTTTGCTGTGTGGCTTAGGAAACTCATATAGGGGCTGTGTATCAACCTAGAGGGGTGGGATGGGAGGGAGACGAAGGGAAGTTCAAAAGGGAGGGGATATATGTATGCTTATGGCTGATTCTTTTGCGGTTTGACAGAAAACAACAAAATTCTGTAAAGCGGTTATCCTTCAATAAATAATTTTAAAAAATTATTTAAAGAATCAGACAAAAGATTTTTAAAAAAATTTGGTAGTTTTCAGTGTAATGTCTTGCACTTCTTATATTCAGTTTATTCCTAGGTGTTTTGTTCTTTTAATGCTCTTTTAAGTTTCGTTTCTAGATTGTTTATTGCTAGTTATAGAAATGTAGTTGGAGAACTATTTATTCAATTCTTTGCCCATTTTTAATTGAGTCATCTGTTTATTGTTTGTTCACATTGTATCCTGCAAGCTTGCTGAACTTGTTTAGCTCCACTAGTTTTTCCTGTTGATTCTTAGGATTTTCTGTGTACAAAATCATGCTATTCACAAATAGAGTTTAAGTTTTCCTTTCCAATCTGGATGCCTTTGATTTGTTTGTTTGTTTGCTTGATTTTGCCTAAGTGCTCTGGCTAGAAATTCCAGTGTAACACTGACTAGAACTGACAAGAGGTGACATCTTTGTCTTGTTCCTGATCTTAGAGGAAAAGCATCAGTCTTTAGCTCTGGGCTTTTTGGAAATGGCTCTTATCAAGTTGAAGTCCCCTTCTGTTCCTGGTTTATTGGAGGTGTTTTATAGCAAAAGGTATCAGATTCTCTTAAATAGCCTCTTGGCGTTTACTGAGGTGATCGTATGGGATCCCCTCCTCCCACCTTTGTATTAATATAGTATATTATAGATTGCTTTTCCTGTGCTGAAGCAACCTTGCATTCCTGGGGTGAATCCCACCTGGTCACTACCTCTTCTTTTGATTAAGCAAATGTCTTTAATTTGCAGAGCCACTTTCTCCAAAGAACTTAATTGATAATAGTTGTAAGCTGTATATTTACACTCCAGGCATTGTGTCAGCTGCTCTGTCTGCGTTTGCATCTTCACAGGAACTTTACAAGGGATCACATAGCGAAGTTGCTGGGAAGTGGTGGATCTGGAATGCTTGCGAGTCTTTACGCTTTAATGCCTCTCTGTGTCTGAGTGGATTGATGGAACTTCTGAGCTGGAAAAGGAAATGCAAAAATTTATACCCCATTGCAGTTCTGCAAATTCAGCCCCACTGAGCCCTGGGACCTATAATATCATCTGAACACGCTCTTCAGAGTGAGAATGTGAGGCTTTCTAGTTTGGTGAGCTGTGAACTTTTTTGCCTCATTGGTTTCTTTCTCTTCCTCCAGAACCACCTTCTCCAGACCCTGCCCTTCTTCAAGAGGAAGACACAGAGGAGGAAGGAATGGCAGCTGGTCTCCTCACAGCAGGGCCCCAAGTAAGTTGGAAATTTACTCCAAGAAGCAATCTTTAAAAAAAAAACAAAACTAAGGGCGCTTTTGGTTTTTGATTACAAAAGGCACTCATGTTCTTTGTAGAAACCCTGGAAAATGTAGACAACATACTACCCACCCCCCAAGTCACCCTCACTCCTACAAAGAAATAACACTTAACATTTTGATTTGTGTCCTTTTAGATACTTTTGTTGTTGTTGTTTTCCCAGAGACGATTTGTCCTGCTTATTAATATTTCCCCCATTTCATTAAGAGTATTTTACAGAATTATTTCCAATAAACTCCATTTCATAGTCCTTCTGTGAAGGTAAGAACTATCTTCTCCCTTTCTTTTTCTTGACTAGGAATTGGTCTGTCTTCATTTTTAGAAAGTCTGCTCTTGGATTTCCTCATCAATTCCAATCTTTATTAAAAAAAAAATTTTAGTAGTTTTATTTTTTTGCTTCTGCTTTCCTTAGATTTATTTTAAAATTAATATTTTTAACCTCGTGAGTTGAATCCATAATTTATTTTCTTCCTTTTTTGTTCAGATATATTGAATGTTTTTGGCTGTAATCTTAATTTTTTTAGATGTGCCAAAATTGTGGCTTTGGTTTCTTGTCTGCACATGTGGCTGGTCTGTGCCCCATGGAGGATAAAGTTTGTGTCCCTTCTCCACACAAAACATGCAGGTATAGTGTAATTGCAGGGTGTAGGACTTTACAACTCTATAAGCTCAACATTATTAACTTACTCATTTCTTCCATACCTTTATTTTTTGGTTTATTTTGTATTAACTCTGTCAGCAACTGAGCTATTTAACATCTCTCACGGCTGTCATATTTTAAATTTCTCCTTGTATTTCCTACAGTTTTTCCCTTATGAATTATATATTTGTTATTTGGTTCATAAGCCTTATATCTTCATAGTGGATTTTACTCTCTTGATTTCTATAAAAAGACCCCCCCATGTTTTTAAATATTTGATTATTTTTAAAAATGACCCTCCGTCCCATTTAAAGCATTTCTCAGTGTGAAGATGTATTGGAAGGACAGGTAAAATTAGAAATCAGGAGATTAGTTAAGATTTGGGAAATGCTACTGGCTTAAAACAAGGCAGTGGTAGGTGGGTGGACAGAAATGTGTGAATTCTCATGCTATTGGGGAGGAAGAATGAACATGCAGTTGACTTGTGGGGAACTGCAGGGAACGGGAAGATAACATCCAGGTGTCTGACATGGCCAGCAAGGTACATGAAGGTACCATTTCCTAAGCTGATAATAGATAAAGATGTCCTTGCCTCCATGCCTGTGCTCACGATGCCTCCCCTGCCTTGGATAGCCTTTTCTTTCTCCATCTGAGGAACCTGCTCCTTCAAGTCCAACTTGGTGGTTGCCTTCTCTCTCTGTGGTCTTCCCTGAGTGTCCTACCCCTGCCCTCCAACTAGGATTCCTCTTCCATTATCCTAGTAACTAGAATATCCCTCTCTTTCACACATTGTTACAGGTGGTTGCAAACATGCCTGGCTCTCCTGCTTACTGTAAGATGTCTGAGTTCATGGGAATATTTATTAAATGTTCCACAAACATTCATCATTCACGTTCTTTGCTGATTTGCAGCTGATTCCTTGCCACATAAAGTCACACATTCTAATTTTGTTTTCTCTATGTTGGTACTTTTAATTCCCGAGCACCTGTTAGTTTCTGCCCAATTACTGCTCATAATATACATATATTTCTTTCTATTTATATATAAAGTCTACAAGAATAATACACATTGAAGACAGAGAGACTGTTATTTATTTTCATGCATCAGTGTCCAGTATAGCATTAAGCATATAGGAAGTGATCAGTGGCGCTTTTCTGGAACTACCCCAAGTCCTTTCAGAGACCTTTAATAGGTTCACTAACCACCACACCCAGAGCCGCCAGCCTCCCTCCCTCCTCACATTCTAAGGGCTCTGGGCAAGAAGGACACTGTGCTTGTTCTTTCAGGGATCCACACCTTTCAGCAATGTGACTGTAGATTTTACCCAGGGGGGATGGAGGCAGTTGGCCCCTGCTCCGAGGGACAGGTTCGAGGAAGGGATGCCAGAAAATTCCAGAAACCTGGTCTTACTGGGTAAGGAAACCATTCAAAATTCAGAATTTGTTCAGTTCTGAAAATCTGTGGTACTTCCCAGTCTTGAGTGAGCCTGGGTGGCTCTGATGCACCAGAGGGACAGTGTTTTTTCCTCCCCGTTCACTAATGAAAGGTCTCTGCATTCTGGGTTGGGAAAGAGGCAGTTTCATTTTGTTCCCCCTCGAGGCTGTACCTCCACATTTTCTTCCTTCCCAGGAGGGGTCCTCCATAGTCAGTAAGTTCCCACCTTCCTAAGTAACTTGTTTTATGGGCTTGCTTAGCTCTCTGACTTGACCCCTCCTTGAGGCTATTTCTTTATCTCTTTTCTGAAATGCTGTACCAAGACCAGCACCATCATGTGTCTTATTTACTGCTGTGTCCCCTAGTGCCCAGCACCAAGTCAGTGCTTAGTATATTTATTGAGTGAATGAAATGAATGGCCTGTTTCATCTCCCCCAGTTCTGGGTAGCTCTTTATACTTAGGGCAGATCTCTAAAGTCCACTTCTTTTCCCCTTTAAATAGGACTTCCAGTGTCCCAACCTGGTATGAACTCCCAGTTGGAACAAAGGGAAGGTTCATGGATGCTCGAGAGAGACGGCCTAAGGAACGCCTGTCCAGGTGAGTGAGCAAGGCAGAGTCTCAGGAGCAAAAGCCCCTTTGAAAAAATTTGAAAATTTTAACAACAGGGGAGGTAAGTATTGCTATCTCACTTTTGTAGATGAGGAAAATAAAGCTGAGAGAGGCTGACTCACTGGTTCAGAGCCTCCCAGCTAGAAAGTGGCCAGGCTGGGTTTGAAGCAACACCAATCAGACTCCAAAGGCCTCTGTTCCATACCATCGCCTCAGTCTCCCCAAGCTGGGAGGTATTTGGAAGCACAGGTGGTATTGCTGGCCCCCAGGAAATGAGAGTCATCTTTGCTGGCCCAGCACATTCCCTGCTTCAGGTTCACCTCACTGAGGATCTCAGGTGCCCACCTTTACCCATCCTTCAGCTGTGACACCTGCTGCTGCTCCCCTGTCTGACTGACTCTTTATTGAATTCTGCACCCCATCTTCACAGCCATGCTGGAATTTTCTAAAGAGCTGACACTAAGAAACTGAGGAAAAACAAAAGCACAGGAAACCATGGTTTCTATGTATGTTTATGTCTTACTGCTCATCTAAGGCTGCTCACTCCACCCTCACCTTCATATTTCAGCCCTTGCAGGTGAATGACCTCCGGCAGGGCAGCTACTTTTGATATTTTGAAACTTAAAGCATCAGAGGTACAAATGAACTTAACAGCTTTAAGGTGACAAAATTTAAAATTTTTCTAAAAATTCAGCCTAATGCTTTTATATCTGATTATGGTTGCTATAAGTCAATGAAAACAAAACAAAGCCTCTGGCTTATTTTCCACAGGGTTTATCTGCACTCTCTTCTTCCCATTTTAGCCTCTCTCTAAGCAGCCTGTCACATGTCACCTCAGTCCTTGTAACTGCAGGCACCATTCACACTTGCTGAAATACTTCCCTTCACAGGGAGCCTGACTCCGCTGCTGCTTCCTTCCCCCTCGCCACACGCCTTCCCAGCTCACCATCCTTTTTAGGCAGGACCTTTTCCCCTGAGTCCTGAGACCCTGTATAGAACTTCAGAGATGGAATGCAGGGTTTTATGGCAGTAACTGCATTTTCCTGGGAAAGGGCTTCTTCAGTCTCAGAGGGGTTCTGAAGAAGATTCAGATCACCAAGTTACGAGAAACAAAAGTTGGGGAAAGGTGTGACCATGAAAAATCTGTGCCTTAAGGTATTAGAGTAGAGTACTAGTGTGGAAGCAACTTTGGATATGGACCCATGAAAGATATTCCAGGAGCTGGCTTGCTGCATATCAAGTACATGGATTCAGAGTAAATCACTAAATTGTGGTCATCTATTTCTATATCTCAAAAATGTGGATAACAAAACCTGTCTTACTTGACACACTAATACATATGAAAAAGCTGTTGACAGTGTAGGACTGTATTAATTCTGTGATAAGTGAAGTGATCGGAGGAGTTTTAAATCCGGCTGTTAGAGTAACTAAAACACTGCCCCTGGGGGTGTTCCACCTCTGCTCTGAGGCCCCACAGAGCACCTGGGCATCGCCGAGCCTCATAGGCGGGTTCAGGGTTCCCTGTTATTCCATCCCAGCCTTCCACAGTAACAGACAGACCCAGGGCTTGGATGTGCCTTTGCCTCACTCCTTGGTCCATGCCTGGGGTTGTTTATTAATAGCAGTTGGAGGTGCAACAGAGGAGAAGATTGAGTCCCTGCTTATATACTAGCGAGGAACATAAATAAAATGAGTAAACAAAGTAACTGGTAGAATGTTGAATAGTGGTGAGTACTGTAAGAATGGGAATACTAGTGAAGGCTATTCTAGATTAGATGAATAGGAAAGACCACTTTGAGGAGGTGACATTGGAGCTGAGATCTGAAGGAAGAGAATGAGCCAGCTGTTTGAGTTTCTGGATAAGGAACATCCTGGGCCACACTGTGTGTTGAAGCTTTGAGTGGAAATGAGTTTTAACTTGTGTTAGGATCAGCAGACCCTAGGACTCAGTAAACAAAAGAGAGTGCCGGGCAGAGCAGCAGATCATATAAGACTCAGAGGCCATGGAAGACGTTCAGGTTTTATCCAAGGAGGAAGATAGGAAGCCACTGAAGGTGTTGAGCACAAAAAGGATAATGTTTGATTTGTGTTTGAGAAGATAACCTGTGGAGACTAGGCTTTCAGGGTTAAAGACCAGAAGCAGGGAGATCAGTTAGGATATAACAATAAGAGGATGGTGGTGGGTCAGGACAAAGATTCAGGGCATACTTGGTGTTACAGCCAACAGGACTCACTAGGGATTGGATATGAGAGACAAGGCATTAACGGTGACTCTGGTCTGAGCAGTTGGGTGAATGGAAAGGCTGACTAAGTCGCTGACTAAGTCACTGACTAGAAAGGGAAAATCACCACTTCTATCTTTGGGTATATTTGGTTTGATATATTATTAGACTGTCTTATACAGGAGCCGGCACTCAGGGAAGAGGTGAGCTGAGGCAAGACAGTTCATGAACATCACATGGTCTTTTTTATTTGGTCCCTGTGGCCGGGCATGCCATATCTTAGTTCCCCAACCAGGGATCGAACCTGTGCCCCCTGCAATGGAAACACAGAGTTCTAACTTGTTAGTCCTAACCTAACCTTAATTGCTCCTTTCTCCTACTGTTTCTTTTATTACCACTTTTCTTCTTTCCATCTTTCACTCAGATAAGACAGTCAGTTTTTGAGAGCTGTCAGAGTCATCTAAGGCCTAATACCAAGTGACATAGAGATACCCTCAACCCGAAACAGGGACTTCTGTGCTCTTGGTAGACTGGGCTTCAAATGCACATGCAACTTACAGGGAAAACTGCTTAATGGGAAACATATTTACAAGACAGAGGTTCAAGATAATAACAAGCAGTCATAGAATACTTGCTGTTTCTCAGGTGTGTTCTGGGTCATTTGTGTTTTAGCTTATTTAGTTCTCATAATTCTGTAAGAGAGCTACATTCACAGATAATAAATCCAGGGTATAGTAATTTGCCCAAAGTCGTATCAATAGTAGGAGGTAGGGCCAAGATTTGAACCCAGGCAGCCTGGGTTGAGGTTCTCTATAGAAATTCAAATACAGGGCACCTGAAACTAACCTGTTTTCTTAAATAAGGTAGAAACAGGAAGAACCATTTCAGGAAAATTGACCCTTGAAAAAAGAAGCTCCATTGCCCTCCCTAAAACTCCACTCCCCTTAGCTATAAGCTCCTATGGAGACAGACAGAGATGTCTGGGACCAGAGGGTTCAATTAGTTTTAACGCTTGCCAAATATTATACGTTAACTCACACTTTAAAGTTTTCTCTTAAAATGAATGTGGTCCCAAACAACCCAAAGACAACACAGCTTACCTTCACATTATATAGTTTGCCAGGGTTTTTTCAATAAATACCTTTCTACAAAAGGAATTACAGTGCATGGATTACACACATGACTTAACTGCTAAATAGTGGCTCTTGATTGGCTATACTATAGTCATTCCTTGTTATTAAACATTTAGGTATTTGCTTTTCATTTGACAAATAATGCAGTGTTGAGAACAAATGATGTCAGTGCAGCTCTGTGTGATTTCTCATTCGTTCCTCAGGATAGGTTCTTACAAGTGGATTGCTGTCCAGAAAGCTCGTCCCTGTTTATGCAGCCACACAGTATGTGACATCCCACCTGCTACACCCTTACCAGCACTCTAGGATTAACCATTTTTTTTGAAATCTTGCTGATTTGATAAGGTGAAAACATTCATCCTGCTGGCATCAGTCATAAGCTTTTTAAAGTGAATTATCAAAACCTGGTAAAGTAGGTTGCCCAAAACCATACTGAGAATTGTGAGAGTAAGAAGATAGCTCAGGACAACCCCAGGACTTGGCAAAAGCACAGGAGAGGTGTGCGTCTGGGGCAGGCTCAGGATCCACTGCTGTTGTTTAGGAAAGGGAGCAGAGGGTGCTCATGTCTCTGAAAAGTTTTCTGGTCACACAGTTTAGAACAGAAGCATCCTGGGGCTTCCCTGCTGACTTACGTGGTAGAGAATCTGCCTGGAAAACAGGCAGCCCAAGTTCAATCCCTGGGTCGGGAAGATGCCTTGGAGAAGGGAATGGCAACCCACTCCAGTATTCTTGGCTGGAGAATCCCATGGACAGAGGAGCCTGGCGGGCTACAGTCCATGGGGTCACAAAGAGTCGGACTGAGCAACTAACACTTACATACACATCCTGGGTGAAGGGAGTGAAGCATGGAACCAGTCCGCAAACAGGCTTAGCCCAGCTCCTTCAGCCTTCATATTGCAGTATCTTCTACTGCCAAAAGAATTTTTAAAATTACTTTTCTAAATTTTCTTCAGATTGGAAGATTATATCTGAATCACCACCTGAGCAAGACATTTCTGAAGAATCATTCCAAGATCCAAGTGTAGAGATGCCTTCTGGGGTATCAGAGCACAGAAACAGTGAACTGGGGAAGAGCCTCAATATGAGACCAGTCCTTTCTCCACAACAGAGAGTTCCTACAGAAGTGAGATCCCATAAATGTGACACACACGCAGAGAGCTTTGGGAATAATGCAGGTACAGTTAAACCTCACAGAGTGAAGCCGTACACGTGTAACGAATGTGGCAAGGCCTTCAGTTATTGTTCTTCCCTTTCTCAGCATCAGAAGAGCCATACTGGGGAGAAGCCATATGAGTGCAATGAATGCGGGAAGGCCTTCAGCCAGAGTTCATCTCTTATTCAGCACCAGAGGATTCACACCGGAGAGAAACCTTATAAATGCAGTGAATGTGGGAGAGCCTTCAGCCAGAACGCAAACCTCACAAAACACCAGCGAACTCATACTGGAGAAAAGCCCTACAAATGTACCGAGTGTGAGAAAGCCTTCAGTGACTGTTCAGCCCTTGTTCAGCACCAAAGAATCCACACTGGAGAGAAGCCTTATGAGTGTAGCGACTGTGGGAAGGCATTCCGCCACAGTGCAAATCTTACCAACCACCAGCGGACTCACACAGGGGAGAAGCCCTACCAGTGCAGAGAATGTGGGAAGGCCTTCAGCTACTGTGCGGCGTTTATTCAGCACCAGAGAATCCATACGGGGGAGAAACCCTACAAATGTAACGCTTGTGGGAAGGCCTTCAGCCAAAGTGCAAACCTCACAAACCACCAGAGGACTCACACTGGAGAGAAACCCTACAAGTGTAGTGAGTGCGGGAAAGCATTCAGCCAAAGTACAAACCTTATAATCCACCAAAAGACTCACACTGGAGAGAAACCTTATAAATGTAATGACTGCGGGAAATTCTTCAGTGAGAGCTCCGCCCTTATTCGGCATCATATAATTCACACAGGAGAAAAGCCCTACGAGTGCAATGAGTGTGGGAAGGCATTTAACCAGAGCTCATCCCTTAGTCAGCATCAGCGAATTCACACTGGTGTGAAACCCTATGAATGTAGAGAGTGTGGGAAGGCCTTCAGGTGTAGTTCAGCTTTCATTAGACATCAGAGACTCCATGCTGGAGAGTAACTGGGAACATAACGGAAGTGGATGGGGACCTGACTGGTAATTCGAAGGCATCTGGGGACATCTGATGTAGAGGCTTAGCCCAGAGCCACATGCAAAAGCACCTTGTAATAGTCACTGTTTTACACCTTGCATGTGGTGCTCCTTTATCAACACTTGGTAAGCACAGACTGCCCAGCTCCAATTACACTGTTTCAAGATTTACCTTTAACTTAGAAACCTTGGTTTATACAGCATGAGTGAAGGACTTGGTTTGTACTTAAAAGGCCAGGTATCTTGCAATGGTCTGTCGTAGTCATCTCTGCTTGAATGAACCAAGAACAGTGGCTGGGAATAAGTACTCCCTGTAACAGGGCCACTAAGGTATCAGTGGGGGAGTGGAGTCATGTGAGGATGAGGATCCCAGGGCCAATTGTTGCTAGAATGGGGATGGAAGACTCCCTGATGCACACAGCCTGCACTTCCTGAGCTGTTCAAGGGAACTGACAAGTGTTTAGTTACTACTGTCAAAGCCAGGTTGAGGGTGCACCTTCAGCAAGGTGCCTACCTTTAAATGGAGTCCCTGTGGGAGGGACGCCTTCCCTGGTGGCTCAGCTGGTAAAGAAGCTCCCTACAATGCAGGTTCCATCCCTGGGTTGGGAAGATTCCCCTGAAGGAACGGCTACCCAGGACACAAAATAAAAGTTATCTTCTTCCACCTGGAGATAAACCTAAGGCTATTAACTTATATTGTAATATGTATAGTTAACAATAGTCACTTACTTTCACTTTAGAGGGATGGCTAACAAGACGGGCCATCTGATGGCAGCCATGCTGTCCTGGGTCATTTTTCTTTTTCCCGTCTTCCTGACAGCCCAGTTATTTTGGATCAAGCTCTTGAGCCTGTTGGCCTGCTTCTTTCTCCTTTGTGCCAGCAGTGTAGATCCTAGCTGCTATAAATGGCTTCCCTGGTGTTCTTGATAGGGATGCTTGATTCCTTAGTGGTCTACTAAGATGGTTATCACCCAAGGCCTCCAGCTCTGATTCCTTGGTAACTTTGCCCCATGTCTTGGAACCTTTCCTCACTTCAGAGATCTCAGTCCTTTCCAGTAAAGGAAGTTTTCCACAACTGCTTGGAAACCTAAGCTTCCCTGGTGGCTCAGACAGTTAAGTATCTGCCTGCAATGCGGGAGACCCAGCTTCAAACCCTGGGTCAGGAAGATCCCCTGGGGAAGGAAATGGCAACCCACTCCAGTATTCTTATATGGGGAAAT
The DNA here is from genome assembly GCF_032452875.1 of Bos javanicus. Classification (NCBI taxonomy): domain Eukaryota; kingdom Metazoa; phylum Chordata; class Mammalia; order Artiodactyla; family Bovidae; genus Bos; species Bos javanicus. The sequence continues at coordinate 97,916,224 of NC_083878.1, forward strand.
CCTATGGACAGAGGAGCCTGGCAGGCCACATATAGTACATGGGGCTGCAAAGCATCTGAGTGCACACACAAAACACAAAAATGGGAGAGGAAAGCAAACAGAAATGAAGATCGTAGGGCTGCCATTCCTAACCCCTTTTAGTTAAGTACCCAGAAAGAAGCCCCTTCCAGGTTGCTATTTCAAACTTTTGTCTCAGAACTTAGTGTTTGATGTTCATTTGTTGCATATCAAATCAAGTGAGGAGCTCTACATAGAACATCAAAGAGAACTAAGGGAAAGACAAAGGAGAGGCTTGAGAAAAAAGTCTGTTACTAGTTTAAAGTAAACCCCGAGGGTTTAAACCAGGAACTGCTAACTACATTAGTAGACTTAAACCTCACTTTTACATCAACTTGAGACCAATCAAGGACCATAAACATCAGGTTTTTTGGTTGTCCCATCAGTAATTCTGAGCCCCAGCTGTGTGCTGGGATGAACAGCAAAGCCTTGGGCCTGCAACCCACCAACTGAGTAAACTGGTTTGGGAAGAGCTCCTTCTACACATATTTTCTGTTATGTTCAACTCCCAAGTTTTCTTTCTGCCCAACAGTATTTTCTTGAGGACAGAATTCTGTTGTCAACAGGCTGCTGCTTCATCTGTCACGTTGGCCCCAGTGACCACAAAGGCTAGGCTTCCCCCCCAAGGAAGAAGCTACATCAGAAAGTCCACTGGTTGTCAAATGATCCTTTATTTTCCTTTTTCCTTTGCAGTTCTTAACTCTGTGGGGAAAAAAAAGAAACCTCTCAATAACAGGACAAAAAACTTTATCCCCACTATTGAGCATTTCTAGAACTTTCTACAGTATCTCAAAGGATACATTAGCTCCACCCCCAGTCTTCACCTTAATTTTAACCATATCAGTGCAGAAGTAACTTACAGCGGGGCACTCCACTGCACCACTGTTGATATCATCAATGATGTCATGAGGGTGGCGGCCATCAACATTGCAGCCCACAGACTGGGCGGTCCCCAGGATCTCTTTAATGGTTCCTGTCATTAAGAAAAGGTGGAATCAGAGGGGAAGTCAGTCCCTCGCTATTCTCAGATACCAGAGGGGATAAAGGTGAGGAGAGGAACAAGGAATAACTATTTTATGGATTACAGGAATAATTATTACTGCTCCCCTAATCCAAAACTCAGCACTCAGTATTATTTAAAAACTCCAAGTGCAAAACTGGCCACAGATCCCATGATACCCAGACTCAAACCAAAAGACACTCCAATTCTAGGTCTTACAGAGTAAAAAAATCCCCTTCTAATTGGGAAAAAGCCACCAAACGAATACATCTCAAGTTACAACTAAAGTGGCCCCAAACTGTTCTGCTCTTACCAGAAAGTTCTCTAGCTAGAGACCGATGCCGCATCTGCCGGGCAATGTTGACGATCTCATCAAAAGTAATGTTTCCACTGTGCTTAACTGCAGAAAAGAAAAAAGACCAAAAGCTTTGTTACCACCTGAGGCCAGGGCAGACCACAGTCCATCTTCCCTCATCCATTTCTAGCCTGTTCCCATGCTTTCGGCACAGAGTCATCCACATGAAGAACAACCCTGTTTCCTAAGCTGGGGTTATTTTTAGCTCACCACTGGATTGCACCAGCCAACAGAAAACTGGTCAGGTGCAGTGGCGGGTGGCTAGACACAAAATCAAGTTTTGCTAACCTTACATGGAAGGGACTGTTTTGAAGAGAAAAAAGTGACTGAGGTTGGTTAAAGCTGTCCATATGTCATCCAGCTAGGAAGCTGCCCTTCCCCAATTATTGGTTATCTGTTTCTTCACCCTGTTTGACAGTTCCCTCCTGTAAATTCTGAGGGGATCTGTTCCACGCCAGTAACTGGGGAGAGCCACAGGGCACTTGGTGGCAGTGCCTGGCTCTGTAACAGCTTAACATCGAACACCTGTGCCATCCCTGTTTCCTTAAAGGGAGCAAGCACAGCTGTCTATTACATTGGACACACCACCACCCACAAATTACCAGGGGGAAAAACCACTCACTGTTTTTCTGCTTCTTTCTGTCCCTTGGTGGTTCCTTGAGGGCTTTGATGATCAGGGCAGAAGCAGAAGGTACCACCTCAATCTGCAGAAGAGATTCTCCATGTGAATAAGCCCTATGCCACCCTCTAACAAGAAAGAACCAGTAATACAAGCACTTTCGCTCTCAGGAACCATGGGCCAGACACTGTTTACCAAATGTACATTCAAGCTAATTTTCACAACCAGAAACACAGCCTACCCTACCCCAGAAAATGCTGATTTGCTCAGTGTCTCAAAAGTGAGAAGAGTTAATATTTAAACCATGCTCTTAAAACAGCCCTCCCCACAAATAAAACTGCTTTTAGCACCTGCCTCCCAGGTATCCCCACCTTTGCCTTCCCTCAAACCAAGTACCTGGGCTTGTCTGTTCTGAATGGTCAGTTTCACTGTAATCCTCAGACCCTTCCAATCACCAGTTGCCTTGGCGATGTCATCACCGACCTTTTTTGGAGACTGTAGAAATAAAAGGTATATAATCACACTGTGCCCTAACCAAAACTGATCTGAAAAATCTACCCAGTCCCTCTCACTTGGCGGCACACGAGAAGGCTTTCTGAAACACGTTTAACTGTGCCTACCTAATCAAGGTATCACCATAATTAAACTGGAAAAATGAGGTTTAGTTTATCCAAGGCTGCAACCTTGAGGTTTAAGGCCACAATGGGGCCAGGTCCCTTACCTACCCTTTCCTAAAGATCTATGTGGTATCTTTTACATTGGATCACCAGGGGATCTTTAAAGATACCACGTTCCTGGTGTCTTACCAATCCTAGTCAACCTATGAGGATGCGGTCTGGGCATCTGCACTTTATAATTCCCTGAAGAGGAGAATTATATAAAGGAGGTTAAGCAATGAAGAATTGAAGCTTTTGAACTGTGGTGTTGGAGAAGACTCTTGAGAGTCCCTTGGGATTGCAAGGAGATCCAACCAGCCCATCCTAAAGGAAATCAGTCCTGAATATTCATTGGAAGGACTGATGCTGAAGCTGAAACCCCAATCCTCTGGCCACCTGATGCAAAGAACTGACTCATTTGAAAAGACCCTGATTCTGGGAATGACTGAAGGCAGGAGGAGAAGGGGATGACAGAGGATGAGATGGGTGGATGGCATCACCGACTCAATGGACATGTTTGAGTAAGCTCCGGGAGTTGGTGATGGACAGAGAGGCCTGGTGTACTGCAGTCCATGGGGTCGCAAAGTCGGACATGACTGAGCAACTGACTAGAGATGTGTCCAGTGAGCACTAGCTGAGCTAAGGGACAAGGCGGCCACTGCTTAAGCAAAACCATGATGGGATAACTTTTCTGACAGAAGACCACTGCCCAAGAAATAAAGACCTAATTATATTCAAGAAAAAAGGAGACGAATTAAGTCCAACCCTACGTGTTAGTCACTCAGTCGTGTCCGACTCTCTGCAACCCCATAGACTGTAGTTCACCTGGGATTTTCCAGGCAAGAATACTGGAGTGGGTTGCCATTTCCTTCTCCAGGACAGTAGGTAAAGCCAAGAGTATGAATCAGTAGATTGAAAGCAGAATTAATACTAGCAACTGTAAAGCGGCTGCACACAATGCGGGAGACCCGGGTTCAATCCCTGGGTCGGGAAGATCCTCTGGAGAAAGAAATGGCAACCCACTCCAGTATTCTTGCCTGGAAAGTTCCATGAACAGAGAAGCCTGGTAGGCTACAGTCCATGGGGTCACAGAGAGTTGGACACAACTGAGCGACTTCACTGTAACGTTCACAAAGGTCTTCATTTCATACCCCATTCAATCCTCCAGCAGCCATATGCCTATTTCCCTAAAAACAGACCAAGTTATCACTCTTGACTTCAAAAACCTCCTCTATCCCATCCCTCATGTACCCTCAGAGCAGCAACTAAGACACACTGGAAAACTACAGGTTCAAAGTATCAGATTCCACCTTTATATACAACCTTTCTGCGGCAGCTGGTGCCAGTTCAGTGGCTTGGAGGCCTAGTAAGGGATGGCAATCTGTCCCTGTCAACGGCACCTCAGAGGCAACCCTAACCCTAACCCCCGAAGATGACTTACCAGACCCAGAGGGCCGATCTTGGGGGCCAGGGCAGACGTGGCACCGACTTCCCCACCGGTGCACCTCAGGTACACTGGAAGAAAGAATGAATTAGTGCCTCCGCAGAAGGGGCTTCCAAATCACAGCTCTCCCTCCGCAGTCCTCTTGGCGGAAAAATGCCAAGAGCCTCAGCGGGAAGCAAGGCACGACACCCCTCCCGCCAAGGCGAGAACCGCTCCAAGCACCACGTGGGACGGCGGCCTTGGGTTCGGCCACCGCTGCCGAAGCCCACACCGCATCGGTTTGGGGGCAGCCCCGCCGCCAGCCAACCCAGTTTAGGGAGAAGCGCCCGGAGACAAACCTTACCCTAAGGCGTGCGGGCTGCGAAGCCGCCACAGGTCGTCCGGTCCTCCCTCCCCATCTATACGTGGGGAAGCCGAGGCCCAGAAAGAACAAGAGACTCGACCACGACCGCACAGCGCCCTGAACGCAGCACCAGAGGGCAGGCCCCTAGGAGGCAGCGGCCTTGAGGCCCGACGTGGGAAAGGCCATAGCGGCGGGGGCCGCGGGCCGGACGGAATACGGGGAGGGATGCCGCATCCCGAAGCCCCGGCCACATCTAAAGCACGCACCGACTTTTATCTCGTTGGGGTCGAACTTAGGCGGCATGGTGGAGGCGGCTGGTGTCGGATGAACCCGGATTCGGGACGACCGAAGAAAGTTGCACCTCTGCCTCCCCCGAGCCGAAAGCCGAAAGACCGGAAGGTGGGACTTTTGCGCCGGATATAGACCCAAAAGCGCGACTGTCGCGAGAACTGCCGTCTCCGCCCAACCTTCCACCGACGCCCTTGCTGCCATATTGCTTGTGGGCAGGCACCTGAGCGGCTGGAGAACCCGGCACTGCGGTGAGCTGTGGCTAGGGGGTCTGAAGAGGGGTTCGGGGCAGTTGTCCCTGAGAAGGCAGACAACAGAGGACTGCTCCCGAGATCCTAGGTCCCGCTGTTCCCCATTCTCCCTTATCCTGAGGGTCACCCCATAGTCCCAGTCACCCAATCCCAGAGCCCCGCCCCTCTCCTAAGGGTCCGCATCGCATTCCGAGACCTCTCGGCCACAGCGATCTCGGACCACCTTCTAATTCCTTCGTGATGTATGCATTTTAGCTATTAGAACAATTTTGTTAAGAGTCTAAATCCGGTCCAACTCTTAACTCTTTTAAGATTCTGCGGTCTTCGGTCTCAGACTTCGTCATCCTGGTCTGCATGACTTTCTGAGATTCTGAATTTCGATCCCCAGTTCCTTCGTTTGGAGGAGACCAGACTCTGCTCAGCAGGGGATGTGCAGTGCCCGGTGGCCTGCCACCCCACGTCCATGACCAAGCCCTGCGAGTGATCGGCCTGCCTTCAGGTCCACCCGAGGGAACAACCATCAGGGACCTATTTATCTGCACAGCAAGGTTGGGCACTGCCCACTCCAGGCTGGGGAGGACGGGTGTGGCTCTTCCCATGTAGGCTGGACGTCAGGGAGGGGATGGATGAGAAATGGACATCAGGGAGCAGATAGGGAAGAGCTGGTCTTCTAGGAGGGATGGAAGAGAGGTGGCCATTGGGGAGGAAGTGAAGGAAGGTTAGTCATTGGAGAGCAGAAGGATAAGAGCTGGTCATTAAGGAGAGATGGGGGAGGGCTGGTTTTAAATTATTCCCCATCCCTGCAGACAGGTGGGGCGACAAGAGGGGCCTGAGCCAGCCCTGCAGGCTAGGCCAGATCCCCAGACAGCCCACGCCTCTGTTGGCAGAGACCTGTGATCTCTGCCACTCCCCTGAGGAGGAGGTATATGTCTTCTTCAACTGCATCTCCACCCGGGTCCCTTTCTGCCTGGCTCTTTCTACTGTCCTAGGCCCTGAATAAATGTTTGTTAGATGTATGGTGGTATGTGATTACCACTGTGCCAGGTACTGTGTTATGGGCTTTACAAATATGGAAATCACTGGCTCCAAATAGAACCAGGTGTTGGGAACATTATATTACTCACACTTTACAGATGAGGAAACTGAGGCTCAGAGAGGTAAACCAAGCAGACATGGCTGGTGGGTGGCCGGGCTGGGATTCAAAAACAGTTAAACAAACAAAATCATCCCAGAGTCCATGCTGTTAGCCATAAGCTTCTGTGTATGAGTGCATCCTGACCCACTGATGTTCCATATCAAGTGCTGACATTTTCTGATACCGGGCAGGCAGTGAGCTCAGGACCGTGTGTACTCAGTGTGTGCTAAGTTACTGAAGCACCAAGGAGTTGGGCAAACTCCGTGGGATCAGGACTTGAAAGAGCAGAGGTTCCAGACTGGTTTGGACTACAGTCCAGCTGTATAACCAGATAGCTGAACTTGATGAGCATCACTTTTGTTACTATAAAGAGGGCTTTGGTGAGAATCAAATGGGATCATAATAACTGGGAGAGTGGCAAATTACCTGAGAATTGCTTTTGAATTTTTATGTATTGATAATTCAGAAACCTCTTTGGTTACATTGTAGTTGAGTTCCCCAGGATCAAGGACAGAGCTGGCTAAAGCCATGCAGCATCTGGTGGTTTGCTGATGCCACTCTGATAGTGTTTCAGGGGTTAGAAGTGATTCATTAGCCAAGGCTCTCAGAGTCCTCAAAGAGCCTCCTTGAAGAGGACCTGAGGAAATGTCTCCAGATCAACCCCTTTGTCTAACCTGGAGGAGAGATGGGGGCCCTGAACGGGAATGGGTATGTCAGGGGCTCACAGTGGGTCAGGGGCAAATGTGGGCTCAAAGCCAGGTCACCTGGCTTGCTGTTGTGCTTTTCTACATCCTGCTGCTGCTTGTTTAGTCAACAAAGAACAAATGGTATTGAGCACCTACTGTGCCAGGCTCGGGGCACGGATGGTCAAGATGGACATGGCCCTGCCCTCAAGGAGCATATAATCCAGCAGATGAGCTCTGTGCTCTTGTTACTGTGCTCTGTCCAGGGTGTTGGGGGGCGGTGACAGATGCCCCAGGCCCTCATCCCTCTCCTCCGCCCTAGTGTGGTGAAGATCGCTCTAGAAAAAAGGAAGGATGCCACTCTTCTTCCGGAAGCGGAAACCCAGCGATGAGGCTCGGAAACGCCTGGAGTACCAGATGTGTCTGGTGAGGGAAATGGGTTTCCTCCCAGTCTATGCCCATCTCCACCTCCGCCCCAGGCAGCAGGGCTCCATGCTGCACTTCCCCTCTGCAGACTGACCACACTTGGTGTGACTTGTTCACACTCTTCCCTGCTGAACCTCAAGCCCAGTTAAATCCAGGATCATTGGTGCACCTTCAGAATGGACTAGCTGAACCAGGAGGGTGTCTGCGATTCTTTGAAGCCATTAATCCTATGTTTCTTTGCCTGATTTGTGCACCCTGGAAGGATGTTTTGCTCGAACCCTTTTCTTTTTCTTTCTTCTTCTTTTTTAAACTATTTATTTATTTGCCTGCACTGCGTCTCAGCTGCGGCACGCTGGCTCTTTTAGTTGTGGCATGTGGGGTTTGGTTCCCTGACCAGGGATTGAACCCCGGCCCCCTGAATTGGGAGTGCGGAGTCTTAACCACTGGACTACCAGTAAAGTCCTGGAAACTGCCCCCCACCGGCTTTTTTTTAATTCTTTTTATCCCTAGGCAAAAGAAGCTGGAGCAGATGACATTCTTGACATCTCTAAATGTGAACTCTCCGAGGTAAAGTGGGGTGGTTGGTGTTGTGCTTGTGAAGTTTGATCTGCTCTCTTTCTGGCTCTGCTGTCCCTGGGAAACGATAGATGTGGACTGAGACTTTTAAGAGGCCAGAAGCTCTAGTCAAGAGATGTTTCCTTAGCTTTTGTTCTTGTGAAAGAAAACTGAGATGATCTTTTGGCCTCAGCATGGTCTTCAAGAGTCACAGAGTCCAGAAAATGCACCCACAGATTCCTGAGGCCTTGGGAGAGCCTGGGATTCTCTGTAGGACATCAGAAATCTGTCTTTTGCCCCTCGGAGTTCATGATGGGGATGGGGTGGGTAGTTGGGAAAGTCACCCGACAGCTGATTGGAGGGGGTGACCACCCGGTGCGGCTTCCTCCCAGCCTTCCCAGGGCTTAGACTTACTTACTTCCTGTCCCTTCTTCCTGCCACTCAACAGGTTAAACACTGGCAGGAGGGGAGGCACTGATTCTTCTTTATCTTATTTTAGATTCCATTTGGGGCTTTTGCAACATGTAAAGTTCTGCAGAAGAAGGTGAGACGGATCTACGTTTTCAGAAAATTATTCATGGCATGTTTGCTTGTTTGAAATCAGGTGGGGATCCTGGCATAGACATCCCTCTTCTCTTTGAATGGCACACTTTCCACCTGCAGCAGGTGTCCTCACAGGGGAGCAGGCCCTGGCATCAGGCAGCTCTGGCTGGGCCCCTCCTGAATTGGGCAACTTCCTTACACTCTTACATCTCAGTTTCTCCATCTGTGAAAGGAAGACATCCGTCGTTCTCCACTCGCAGAGCTATTATGAGAATTAAATGAGTGACAGGGAGGTAGAGATAAAGATGTAAATGGCCTGAGTAGAGTGCCTGCCACATAGTGGACACTGAATAACCACATTGTTATTAATAGTAAAAATCACACTCATTTCATTTTGGTCAATTAGGGAAGGTTAAGAGTGGAATGAATGATTTTTCAGAAAGGCATTGCAGCCTTGAATGCAGGTAGGTAACAGTATTCTAAATGAAATGTCTAAGAGCAGGTAGGTAAAATGTGTTCTATGCCAACAGGAGTGGCTTGACATTGGAAGTATCCATGCAGGTGTCAACGCCTAACAAAAATAGTAGCATGTGACTCTGATTGAGCGTCTGACCATGTCCCAGCCCTGGGCTGAGTGCTTACTGTCTGTTAGCTTGTTAGCAGCCCTCAGAGGCAGGAGTTTATCATTCTCTGTTTTCCACAAGGGGCTTCCCTGGTAGCTCAGTGCTAGAGAATCCACCTGCTGATGCAGAGTTCGATCCCTGGGTCAAGAAGGTCCCCTGGAGAAGGAAATGGCAACCCACTCCAATATTTTTTCCTGGAGAATCCTGTGGACAGAAGAGCCTAGTGGGCTACAATCCATGGGGTCACAAAGAGTCAGACACGACTGAGAGACTAGACAACATCAACAACATTTTCCACAAGATGCTGCTGAAGCTGAGGGACGTTAAGGTCGGGACAGCTGCAAGGGGATCCCTTCTCAGGATGGAAGGAAGAATTAGACCTCTGAGGTCCCTTTCAGTCTTGAGATTCCAGAGTTTAAGGTCATCTGGTTTTCCCGTGTTTGGAAACGTCGCTTGTGATGTCCACAGGAGAGAGCACTGGGCCGGGCTGACTGCTGGTGTCCAGTGTGTGCCAGCTGCCCCGCCTCCAGCCCCCCTCCCTGCAGCTCTCCTTCAGCCTAACATGCCGAAACTCTTTCCCACGCAGGTGTTGATCGTCCACACAAATGTGCTCACCTCCCTGCTCCCTAAATCCTGCAGCCTCCTGAGTCTCGCCACCATCAAGGTACCGGGGCCCTGCTCCCAGGGGGCAGCCAGCACGCCCCTCCAGTCACGTCTCGGCTGTCAGAGTTTATGCCAGATGTGCCTCACGTCATCGGGACTCTGGGCATGATCAGCATGGTCTGGGCTTGTGTGCGGTGAGGTTGCAGAGAGAACCAGCTGTAAGCCCTGCCCTCAGGGAGCTTACCCGCTAGGTGGAAAGGCAAACCATAAACTCATAGCAAGCGAACTGGCAGAGAACAGGGAGACCGATGGGCCCAGACAAGAAGCAAGAGGAGGCACGCCAGGCACCGTGTGGCCAGTGCGTGGAGGCGCGGTGAGCTGAGTGACTCCCTCCCAACAGCTCCCCCAGGACAGAGGCTGGGACGTGGTCACAGTGGACGGGAGGCAGGACCCCCGGGCTGTTCCCCATAAACTTGAGCTGTGACCGAGGCTATGCACGTGGCAGTGTAGAGACTGGCAATGGAGGCATCAAAGTGATTTTTATTGCTAATGCTGGTGTGTAGGGACTAGGGGTAGTTCTTACTTCTCTTTATTGTTCTGGTCCAACATGCTTTATTTTTATAAGCAGAAGAAAGATAACATTAAAAAGCTTTCATGTTCATGTATATTTATATTTCATATATATATATTATATATATATATCGTACTCCATTTTGCTCATTTTCATTGTTAAAATATTAGCAAATACAGTTAAGCATAAGGAAAAACATAATTTCACACTCTGTCAATATTTTGATATTGATTGAGATTGATTTTGATTGAGAACTGCTATCAATATTTTATTGCATATTTGGTAGTCTTTTACTATGCAAATATATATCTAGACTATGAGGAATTTTCAACATGAATATGTACACATACTGGATAAATAAGAATTAAATGGTATAATACTTAAAAAAAAAAAAAGATGGAGTGGTCCTTTAGTTGGGGAGGAAGGGGTTGGTACTCTTGGTTTGAACACCAGAGGCACGGAGGCGCCCCTACCACACCCTGTCTCCCTGGAGCCTGAAATCACGGGGGCTTTCTCAGTCAGGGACTTCGGGTGTTCCACTTGTTTCCCTTCTGCAGGTTCTGGATCTTCATGATAACCAGCTGACAGCCCTTCCCGATGACATAGGGCAGCTGACGGCCCTGCAGGTACGGCTGCAGGAGACACAACCCACCTCTGACCCCCTAAGTAAGAAACTGCAGCCGCACAGACCCAGAATGTTCTGGTCATGCTCCAGCCAGGGCTTAGGTGCCCCTGGCTTCTCCACCTTTACTACTGAGATGCCCAGGGGTGGCGTCAGCCTTGCAGTCTGGGCTGTGGGCATCTCTCCACCGAATTTTTGGCATGTGCGTTGGGATTGCATCATTAGCTTCCACAACTTTACAGAAAAAGAGCACCCAGCGAGTCCACCATTTCCAAGTGATGAATTCAGCTCTCTGGCTCAGTGTCTCACTTCCGCTTCTTGTCAGTGGCAGCCCCTGCATTTATCGAGCGCCCGCTGCATGCCAGCACCAAGCTAAGCATTTCACTTGCATCGTCAACCAATTGCTCACAGCCCCTCTTTGAACACATGTCAGCATCATCCCCAGTTCACCGAGAAGGACGGACCGTCCATTTTTACACATGAATTTTTGTATAATTGGTGCATTCACAGTTCTGTAACTTTTGGATACCTGATAAGAATAACTTACAGCCATCCTTTGGTTCATCGAATGTTCATCTGCCATGTTATTTTTAACGTGCGTGCCTTCCCATCGTATCGGTTTATTTTTAATGGTTACTTTATGTGTCATCCTGGCGGCCTCGCTCACCTCACGGTGCCACCCATCAGCCCAGGATTCAATCCCCGCTCCACCAGCTGCTGGCCCTGCAGCCTCAGGCAGGTCCCACTGCCTGTATGCAGCTCAGCTTCCTTCTGTTCACTCCAGGATAACAAGGCTTCATTACGTGCCCCCTCACCTGGATCCCCTTATTATCAGGTGTTTGTGGTCAGTATAAATGGTACAGCCTCAGCAAGCACCGGGTTCAAAGTCTAGCATTGCCTTTTGGACACAGGACCTCACCACTCCGAGCCTCAGCTTTCTCATCTCTCAGATGGGATCCTGACAAATGGTGTCTTCCTCACAGGGCTGTCAGGAGATAAAGATGTGGGTGTGGTGCCCGGATGATGGCTGGCCAGAAGAGGGGGAGGCATTATTGTCTGTGTGTGTGCCTTCTCATGGCATTCTCCCTCTCTCTTAGGTCTTGAACATGGAAAGGAATCAACTGACCTATCTCCCACGTTCCATTGGGAACCTGATCCAGCTCCAGACCCTCAATGTGAAAGGTAGGGGGCCAGGAAGCCCTGTCCACGTGACCCTCGGGCTGCTCTGAGCTGACCCGGCTAGAGTCCCCAGGGTGCTTGTCCTGGGACCCATTGAGCACCAGAGCAGCCAGCCCCCACGTGTCACTCAAACTGTTGGACCTCCTTTGTGGTCGGTGTGTCTCCATGGTAACCAGAGACAGGGCGTCTGGAGGGTTCCTGCAGCTCCTCCCTGTCGGGGCCTTACAGGGAGGAGAGCAGACGGCATTGACAGCAAGGCCCCCAAGACTCTATCATTCGTGTTTAGAACCATGGGCGATGGATGATGAGAGTGTGGACTGACTGGGTGAGAGCTATTCTGAGTATCCCTTCCCACCCAGTGAGGAGCGCTTCCACACTCGGGCGTGCCACAAGTGTGTGAGAGAGGAAGGAGGTCTTATCCCCAATTTACAGATGAGGTAAACGAGGCTCAGAGAGCCATGACTTGCTCAAGACCAGCCAGTGCGGTAGTGACTGAGCTGAAATTCTAACACGTGCCTCCCTGTACCCCCAGCTCTCTTCTTTCTTCTTTTCCTCCAGTTCTTTCTGCACAGGATGCCATAATTTACCCATTTGTAACATATAATTAATGATGAACATAATAGCACCCAATTTACTGATCACTTACTGTGATAGGTACCTCATGTGATAGGCCCTGTGCTGAGCACCATTTCACATGCATCATCTCTTTGAATCCCTCAGTATTCCTATAAGGCCAAATAGTGTGGGCACCTCCATTTTACTGATGCGGAAACTGGTCCAGGGAGGTCAAATCAGTTTTCCAAAGTCACTCAGCTCATAAGTGGTGGAGCAGGGACTTGAACCTGGGTCATTGAAACTCCACCGCTCTTCCTCATGGAGCGGAGGTATACCCCAGGCTCAGAGGGAGGCACCCACCTCTGCCCAGTCCTGGCGGGTGTCAGGCCAGAAGCTGGTGAAGGGGCCATGGGGTGCTGAGCTGTGCCACTGGGACCCCTCCAGACAACAGGCTGAAGGAGCTGCCAGACACGCTGGGGGAGCTTCGGAGCCTGCGCACTCTGGACATCAGTGAGAACGAGATTCAGAGGCTGCCCCGGATGGTGGCACACGTCCGAACCCTGGAGGTAGGTGGGCCGTGCTCTCGCCTGGGGGCCTGCCTGGCCTGCCCGCCACTCCCCTCCCACATTCCTGGAGGCCTGCCCTGGTCACAGGATACAGGGGTCAAGGAGATCTCAGGGGCTCACAGAGAGAACGGTGTGAATGACTGTAATTAGGTGACTTGCTGTCATAATGGAGGCAGCAAAGCATATTCCTAGTAGAGTGAAAAGCTCATGCTGAATCCTGATGGGTTCATTAACACTGTGAAAGACATGGTGTTTGAGCCAGATCTTGAAAGAGGAGAAAGCTTTGGAGAAGTCGACAGGGCTCATGGGAGCATTCCAGGTGGAGGAACAGTTCGGGAAAAGGCAGGAGATGGGAAAGCCCAGGACGTGTTCAGGGAGGAGCAGGGGAGCCAATGTGGTTGGAAGGCACTGTGTCTGGAGGGCGCTGGCAGGGAGGGAGCAGCCTCAGCTCAGAGCTGCAGAAACCGTGATTGTCAGAGCTGGGGGCGGAGAGCAAGGCGGTCACCTGGGGCACTGTGTTGTCTCCCGGGGGTGTCCTAACGAAGCGCCTCAGGCTGGGGCCTTAAGATCAAGGTCTTGGTGGGGTTGGTTCTTCTCAGGCCTCTCTCTCCTTGGCTTCTGGACGGCCGTCTTCTCCCTGTGTCCTCCCATCCTCCTGCCTTGGAATGGGTCTGAGTCCTGATTGCCTCATCTTTTAAGGACACCAGTTCATGCTGGACTAGGGCCCAGACTGGTGACTTTGTTTTGAACTTGATTACCTCTTTAAAGATCTTATGTCTTGATTGTGTTGAGCAGTGAAGTGAACGACAGATATAGAGGGGTCTCCTTGTGTCTGCAGACCCTGAGCCTCGACGTGTTGTCCATGGTCTACCCCCCGCAGGAGGTGTGCGGTGCTGGCACTGAGGCCATTCAGCAGTTCCTCTGCAAAGGTAAAGCCAGGCAGCCCACCTCCTTCGCTGAGCGAGCACAAACCATGGCCCCTGGGCTGCTCTGTGCCAGTGAGGCAGCTGAGGGTCCCTGCCTGCCCAGAGCTCTGCAGATCTGGCAGGAGGAGCAGGGAAAGATGATTGTCACGTGAGGAAGTATGATGGCTCAGATGGTAAAGAATCCGCCTGCAATGTGGGAGCCCTGGGTTGGATCCCTAGGTTGGGAAGATCCCCTGGAGGAGGGCATGGCAACCCACTCCAGTATTCTTGCCTGGAGAACCCCATGGACAAAGGAGCCTGGCGGGCTACAGTCCATGGGGTCACAAAGACTCAGACACGACTGAGCAATAAGCACAGCACAGCACAGCAGGTATAAATGTGTCTGTAAAATTTTTGGTTTTGCTGTCTTAAAAACATTAAAAACCCACAGAAGATGTTGCACCAGGCGATTCTATGCCCTACCTTTTTCGCTTAAGAATAGGTCCCGGGCCTTTCCTGTCCCATGATGTGTGGCTCTGTCTGTTGTAAACTGCTGTAGAGTATTCCCAGTGGAACCACTGGGAGTTATTTCCCATTTGCCCCTGGAACGAACGCTTTAACCCACACTTCTCTGGCATGTTGGGAGCATCCCCTGGAGGGAAGCAGGGTTGGTAGGTGGACAGGGACAGGCGCTCCGTATTGCCTCTGAAGAGGCTCCATCGGTTTAAGTTCCATGAGGAGCATCTGAGGACTCTTCTTCCCCACAGCCTCGCTAACAATTGGTTGAGATCTTTAAAAGTCTTCTAACCTGATGGATTATTAAAAAGAAAAGACATTACTTTGCCAACAAAGGTCCATCTAGTCATAGCTATGGTTTTTCCAGTGGTCATGTATGGATGTGAGAGTTGGACTATAAAGAAAGCTGAGCACTGAAGAACTGATGCTTTTGAATTGTGGTGTTGGAGAAGACTCTTCAGAGTCCCTTGGACTGCAAGGAGATCCAACCAGTCCATCCTAAAGGAAATCAGTCCTGAATATTCACTGGAAGGACTGATGCTGAAGCTGAAGCTCCAATACTTTGGCCACCTCATGTGAAGAACTGACTCATTGGAAAAGACCCTGATGCTGGGAAAGATTGAAGGCGGGAGGAGAAGGGGATGACAGAGGATGAGATGGTTGGATGGCATCACTGACTCAATGGATGTGAGTTTGAACAAGCTCCAGGAGTTGGTGATGGACAGGAAATCTTGACATGCTGCAGTCCATGGGGTCGCAAAGAGTTGGACACGACTGAGCGATTGAACTGAGCTGACCTGAACCTGATGGGTAAACAAGAGGAGGAGGGTGACAGAGGATGAGACAGAGGATGAGACGGTTGGATGGCATCACTGACTCAGTGGACATGAGTTTGAGCAAGCTCCAGGAAATGGTGAAGGACAGGGAAGCCTGGTGTGCTGTAGTCCATGGGGTGACAAAGAGTTGGACACGACTTAGTGACTGAATGACAACATTATTATTTTAATGTCATTTCCTTGAATATTAGAATACTTTTTCACATGTTTACTGTCCACTTTTAGTATTTCTTGTGAATTGCCTATTTATATCCTTTGGTAGGGGAAAAAGGATGACATTGACTGCATTAACATCTAACCTTTACCTCAAAAGGATACTATCATCAGAGTTAAAAAGACAGGCTCCCTAGGTGGTGCTAATGGTAAAGAATCTGCCTGCCAATGCAGGAGATGCAAGAGACCCTGGTTTGATCCTTGGCTTGAGAAGATCCCCCAGAGTAGTAAATGGCAACCCCCTCCAGTATTCTTGCCTGGGAAAATTCCATGGACAGAGGAGTCTGGCAGGCCTCAGTCCATGGCATTGCAAAGAGTCGGACATGACTGAGCATGCACTGCTAAGTCACTTCAGTCGTGTCCGACCCTGTGCGACACATAGACCACAGCCCACCAGGCTCCCCCATCCCTGGGATTCTCAAGGCAAGAACACTGGAGTGGGTTGCCATTTCCTTCTCCAATGCATGAAAGTGAAAAGTGAAAAGGAAGTCACTCAGTCATGTCCGACTCTTCGAGACCCCATGGACTGCAGCCCACCAGGCTCCTCCATCCATGGGATTTTCCAGGCAAGAGTACTGGAGTGGGGTGCCATTGCCTTCTCCAGAGCATGCACACACAACAAAATAAAAAAGTTAAAAAATAAGCTACCACCTGGAAGAAGATAGCTGCAACATATGTTATAGACCCAAGGTTATTAACTATCATATGTAAAGAGCACTTATAAATCAGCAAGAATAAGGCCAAATGGGGAAAGTGTATGAATCCTTTCAAATGTACGGGAGGCAGCTACCCAGGAAATTGTGCATAG
Source organism: Bos javanicus (assembly GCF_032452875.1). Taxonomy (NCBI): domain Eukaryota; kingdom Metazoa; phylum Chordata; class Mammalia; order Artiodactyla; family Bovidae; genus Bos; species Bos javanicus. The sequence continues at coordinate 97,932,576 of NC_083878.1, forward strand.
AGCTGGGTCTTGAACCCAGGCTTCTCTACAAAGCTCAGGCATTTTTCATCTCCTCATTCTCACGTGGATGGTAAAGAGGCAGGGGGCGGGAAGATTTATTCGCTCAGCTGACGCTTATTGAGTGCTTGCCACATTTACGGCCCGGGCGTTAGGCCTGTGAGCAGTGCAGGAGAGCCAGCATCACAGGGGAGCGGTGGACTGCTCCGGGTTGCAAGGCGGTCTCCTTCCCTCCTGGTCAGCCTGTGTCCGTCTCTCGCAGAGTCGGGGCTGGAGTACTACCCCCCTTCTCAGTACCTGCTGCCGGTCCTGGAGCAGGATGGGGCTGAGAACTCCCTGGACAGCCCCGACGGGCCCACCGACAGACTCTGCAGGGAGGAGGAGGAGTGGCAGGTAAGGCGCACCACCTGCTGGCCTGTGGGGTGGGCGGCGGGGGGGGCGAGGGTCAGGGTGTGTGCGCAAGGGCTCTGCGCACGCAGGGGCGTTCAGAGCTTTGGCCCCCAGATTTCTCCATCAAACCAGAATTTACCTCCCTTCAAACGGACACGCGGGGGGTTCTCTGGTGGTCTTGTTGTTTAGTCACTAAGTCATGTCCAGCTCTTTACAACTCCGTGGACTGTAGCCCACCAGGCTCCTCTGCCCATGGGGTTTTTCAGGCAAGAATACTAGAGTGGGTTGCCATTTCCTTCTCCAAGCGATCTTCTTGACCCAAGGATCAAACCCTTGTCTCCTGCTTTGGCAGGCGGATTCTTTCTTTGGTGGCCTCGTGGGTAAGATTTCTGGCCTTCAGTACCAAGACCCAGGTTCCATCCCTGGTTGGGAGCTGAGATCCCAGAAGCTGAGTGACTCAGCCAAGCAGATACGTGTAGAAGTTTTCACAAGGCCTCCTAGGCGGCCTCACTGCACCAACTCACCAGCACCAGCTTCATCCCACTCCTCTCTGTCCCTGAATGTCTGGGGTGTTTGAATAGGGGGTTCCCTCTGCTGGATTCTCTGCGCCCGTTTGCTCCAGTCTCATCCTTCAGTTCCCAGCTGAAACATCACATTTTCTGAGAAGCTTTCCACAACACAGCAGCCTAGGTCAGATCTATGGAAGTTCTCAGAGCGCCCTGTGCATTTCCTGGGAGAACCTGTGTTGCTGAACTTGGGTTCAGCTGCTCATGGCTCAAGAATCCAACGCTGAAAGACAAGTGTTGGCTGAAAGGAAGGATAGCTTTACTGGGGAAGCTAGTTATCCTGTGGAGAAGCTGGATGCACGTCCCCAGGAACCAACTTCCCACTGTGGGTCAGGGGGCAAAGGGTTTTTAAAGGGGGGGTTTCAGGGGTGTGGAGGCAGAGGAGGGGGCTGTGTGCGGAGCGTCATCTTGAAGTTGGTCGTCCAGCTGCTTGATCAGCACCATCCTGATCGTTTTGGGTACAGTTTATCTGTAACTCCAGAGTCGGTTTGTTCCCATTTCTTTGAGGCCAGTTCTGGGAATTGTGTGAGATGGAGCAGTTTATGTCATGGCTGCAGTCTGGTCATCATGTAGCTCATTTCTTCCACCTGGTGGGGGTTTCAGTATCTGCAAAACAGCTGAGTAATACGACTCAGAACATTATCTGTAGCCTTTGAGGAGGAACTAAAGGTTCTTGCCTTTGTTTAATGGCTAAACAATTATTTTGTCTTGCTTGACTATTTTGCTTCTGTGTTTTCTCATTTCTCTTAAGTTACTTCTTTGGCTAAAATCTCTACAGACAAGAGGCAGGTGGAGGACATTGTGAAGGGGGAGGGGATCTGTCCTGGGAAGGCCCCACAGGGCCCTGCTCCATTACAACCACAGTTCTAATTACATGAAGAATTAAGAAAGGATTTGCTTCCTGTCTCCCTGCTTGATGGAGCTTGAGGAGAGTGGACCCCTGGGTCCCTGGGGGAGACCTAGAGTAGGTCAGGGCTGCAGGAAGCAGCTCAGCAAGGGTTGTCCATAGTAACCAGAGTGCCTCTGACGGTGAGGCCAGACAGAAACCACCTCTGCGCCCCACCCCCTACCCGTATGCTCCTCCACGGGAGCCCACAAATTGAGGCTGGGAGCGGGCACCAACTGTAGCCAGCTAGGCTTCACATCTGATTGTGGTGATGGTCACATGACTGTATGAGGTTGTCAAAACTCAGACCTGTACACTTCTTTAAAAAGATAAATTTTACAGTATATAAATTATACCTTCATTAAAAAATATGTTTATATATGGAAACACATACAAACGTATATCTTTTTTCTAAAGGCACAAACTGTAGGTAGGTAGATGCATGGACTTAGGTCTGATAATGATATTTACATGGGAGCAGGGCTAGGGAGGGTGGGAGGGAACAAGGATTAGGCCTGGGAGTAGTCAATGGATACTTTTATATGCCTTGCTTAGTTTTTTACAAGGAGAATATAGTCAGGTATTATCTATATAACTAAAGATAAGCTTAAATTTTACTCCTACCTTAGCATAGGGAAAATCTTATTTCTTTATAGAATGCTGCTTTTATAGCTCCAACACTTGATCCTGATCTCAGAACCAAATAACTAAATAGAAAGGCTGGTTTAAAAAAAAAGTGTGTGTGCGCGCATGCGTGCGCTGATGTTGGACTACAAAAGTAATTCATGCTCCTTGTTATAAATCTAAACAATACAGAAATATATGGAGTGAGCATCTCCCCTCCCACCCTGCAGTCCCAGCGCCTGGAGGCAGTCGCCGTGAACTGATGAATGGCTCTCCTTCGTGGCTTTTGTCTCAGCCCCTCCAGAGCTGGGAGTTGAGTTTTGGTGGTGGTGCTTTTACAAGAGAGGAATCGCACTGTACAGACAGTGAAATTTGGCAGACACCCTTCTGTAACTGCACCCACGTTTGCCCCGTCGTTCGACAGCTGTGTAATAATCCACTGTGTGGATGAACCGTGACTTAGCAATCGCATGCTGATGGGCATTGAAGTTATTTCCAGTGTTTTCACTCTTTTGAACAATTCTGCAGGAACTTGCACACACACCTTGGTGCATTTGTAGTTGTCTTGGGGGCTGGAGCTGGTAGCTTGCTGTGCTGTGCAGATGTACAAGGGGTCAGACACCCATTTCTTGGTCTCTTTTTTGGAACACCCGTGCCTTCTCTGTGCTGCATCCCCAGAACTTAAGACTTGAAGCTCCTTAAGCCAAGCCCCGCGATTCTCAACCCTGGTGTCCGTCAGAACCATCCAGAACCCTTTATCAAACAGCCAGCCCCTTCATCCCCCACCCCCTACCCAGCCCTCCAAGGCAGTCCCTCTGGATGGACCTGCAGATCTGAGGGCTGTCAGGCTGCCTGGGAATTCTGGGCCAGTGAGAACCCCTGCTGCCCACCTTCTCTTAACCACTATTTTTTTTTTTTTTGCCTCCCAGAATAGGTTCTCAGACTATGAGAAGAGGAAGGTAAGAGAATGTCTTTTGTCCTCTGTCACTTTTCTTCTCATTAAACATCTCAACTGTTACATTTGAGGAGACGAGCTCTTCCAGCCTCTAAGTCAGGGGGTGAAGTAACAGTTGCCCCCACGTATATCACCTCCCCATGGTCTCACCCAGCCTTGGTGGGTTGGAGGATGTCCCCACTTTACAGATGAGAAGATTGAGGCTCAGAGAGATTGAGCCCATCCCCTGCAGCTCTCACATCCTAACCCCCCAGAGCCTGTGCCAGCATCACCAGGGTCTCCGTTCTTGCAGGAACAGAAGATGCTGGAGAAACTTGAGTTCGAACGGCGCCTGGAGCTCGGGCAGCGAGAGCACGCCCAGCTCCTCCAGCAGAGCAACAGCCAGAAAGATGAGATCCTTCAGACGGTCAAGGAGGTTCGTGAGCGGCTAAGTGGGGTCAGGCCTGTCTGCTTCCTCTGCCAGGGGCCTCCTGACTCAGGCTGACTCCTGACTCCTGACTCTGGTCCCTCTGATGTGGGAAGGCAGTGGGGTGACCTCTCTTAGGCCCACCCTCCAGGACACAGGGCTGGGGAGGAGTCATCCATACAGATCACCTAGTCCAGGCTCTTCCCGTGCGTGGACACCCTGAAGCCTAACAAGGGGAGGACTTGGTCCAAAGTCAACACAGAGCTGGCAAGACAGAGGAAACCTGGTCTCCTCGTCTCAGGCCTGGGCCCCTGGCTGCTCTGCGGTACCTGAAAGGGTCCCAGCAGACCCCAGACCTCTGCTTGTCCTGCCGCAGGAGCAGTCCCGGCTGGAGCAGGGCCTGAGCGAGCACCAGCGCTTCCTGGATGCAGAGCGTCGGCGGCTGCAGGAGCAGCTGAAGCAGACAGAGCAGAACATCTCCAACCGGATCCAGAAGCTCCTGCAGGAGAACCAGAGGTCAGGCTCCCATCTCTCCGGTCCTCAGACCCAGAGACCTCCCTTAACATGATGCCCACGTGGGGCTCAATCTCTCCCTCACCGTCTCTGATTCTACCCAAGGTCTCGGTGCTGCATTTGGCACTGACTTTAAGAGAGTCTGGTTTCCCTGATGACTCAGCGGGTAAAGAATCCACCTGCAATGCAGGAGACATGGGAGATGTGGTTTGTTCCCTGGGTTGGGAAGATCCCCTGGAGGAGGAAATGGTAATCTACTCCAGTAGTCTTGCCTGGAGAATCCCATAGTCAGTGGAGCCTGATGGGCTACAGTCCATGGGTTGCAAAAAGTTGGACAAGACTGAGCAACTAACACACTTGAAAGAATCCGATCCAGGGATGACCAGGTTTGCCTCTTGGGGCTGCTACTGATTGGATCTTTGCCTCCCAGGCTTCCCATCTGTAAAGTGAGTGGGTTTAACAAGTTAAAATCACATCCTGCTCTAATATTTTGGCTTTCCAGTCACATGTCACTCTGAGGTCAGCCATTCGCCTTACAGTGAGATTTGCCTTAATAGATCCTGTCCAAGGCCAGAGCCACAGGGATCAAGCTCCAATGGGAAAAAGCAGGTTGGATAGAGGTCTCAAGAAGCCTGAGAAAGTTTAGCTGGGGGTCTCTTGGGGAAAGATTCCAGAAACAGGCTCTGCCACACCCCCTGCTGCTCCAGCCTTCTGTCCACTGTCCTCCGAGTCCTTCTCCTCCCTCGCCTGCGGTTGAGTGCCAGAGGGAGCCAGCTGGCCTGCCATGCGCAGCGTGCCCACCCCCGGGGGCACCCAGGAAACTGCCCTCTGTTGGCTGCTTCTTACATGTGAAGTACTCTATGTCTGTTTTCTTGTTCACACTTTACCAATACTCCATGAAGCTTTAAAAAAATTATTCTTCCCATTTCACAGATGAGGAGCTGGGATTTGGAGTGGTTGAGGAATTGGCCTGAGAACACAGCCCTTAGTGGCCAGTTCCTAAGCCGCCCTCAGCAGTTCTGTTGGAAACGGACCCAACAATGACTGCTGGCTGTTCATGGTTTCCTTCACAGGCAGAAGAAAAGTTCCGAGATTCTGAAGTCTCTGGAAAACGAAAGGTCAGTGTTTTGCTCTAGCACATTCTCGATGACTGCCTGCCTTCCTGTGGGTGAGCAGACCTGGGGAGAGAAGGTCTTGTCAGAAAGATTTCCTAGAGTTTTGAGGAGATTCAGGCTTCCCTGGTGGCCCAGATGGTAAAGAATCTGCCTGCAATGCAGGAGACCCACAAGTTCGATCCCTGGGTCAGGAAGATCCCCTAGAGAAGGAAATGGCAACTTCCTTCAGTATTCTTGCCTGGAGACTCCCATGAGCAGAGGAGCCTGAGGGGCTACAGTCCATAGGGTCACAAAGAGTCGGCCCAGCTGGCGACTAACACTTTCACTTTATCATGAGGAGATTCACCCCCTTACAGAGTTTTGAATTAAAAAGAATCGCTGCCTTCAAGTTTGTTAAAACATACCATGCTGAGAAAAGTTCAGACATGAATAAGAATGTATGTATATTAATGTCCAATTGTATTTCTAGTGTAAATAGTTAGAAAAGAAATTTCTGGAAAGAAAAAATTTGTGTACATGAATTATGTACAGAGGAGTAATCTGTAAGCATTAAACGTCTTATAGAAGAATATTCCTTGTTAAGGAAAGCACTATATTGCTAGGTGGAAAAGCGGTACCTACAGTGTATCATTTCTTAAAGACAACCTACTTGTATCTCTGCTCAGAAAGTAGAAGGACCCACCCCGAATGTTTACACTGAACCTCTGAGTGGTGGGAATTGGAGGTGATGAACTTTGTTTCATTCCCTTTGTGTTAAGGTGCCCACTTGAGTCATTAGAAAAGGTGATAGGTGGGGTGGCCTCGCCCCCCACTCGCTGGGGTGTTCGTGTGAGTCCCTCCTGGTCCTCAGGGACCCCAGAGTGTCAGTGCGGACCTGGCTGCTGCGCTTGGGGAGCCCCTCCCATGGGCCCAGCCTTCCTGGCTCCTGGCTGCCTGGGCAGGCCTCCTGCACGGGGGCTCGCATGGGGTTGTGGCCCCACCAACCTGCCCGCTTCGGCCAGGGGCTGTGGCAGCTGGGGGTGGTCAAGGCCGAGCTGAGCTGTGGCTGGCGGCATCGACTATTCAGCACACTGAGCCGGTGCCCTCTGGGCTGGGCCTGGGCTCCAGGGATGCAGCAGGGCTGGTCTTCCCTTGAGCAGCCTGTGGCCTGGGCTGAGTGCTCAGGTGACTCGTGTTGCTTCTGATGAAGTCAGACCCTGCAAGAAATGTAAAGAAGGTTGTCCGCCTCCCAACCACGGCGCCAGTTTGTGTGTGTGGCGGGGAGGTGGGGAATAGTGTACACACAGGCAACATGCACACACACACACACACACGTGCAATTACTTTTATTATTTTCACTTCACTGACATATTTCCATGCCAGAAACCTCATTATCTGTAATAACTATAGCTTTATAATTATATCGTAATTTATCGTAATTAGCCCTCTGAACATTCAAGTGGCTGCCAGTGTTTTCTAACTACAAACAATATGACAGTAAATGTGTTCTAGATATACCCTTAGGCACTTGGGTGAACGTTTTAGAAGGAGGTGTTGGAGGAGCACTTAGCTGGGTATTGCCAGACTGCCTTCCAAAGCACATTTGACTGTTGACGTCCTCAGCAGTATATGAAGTACCCATTTCTCCACCTTCATTGCCATTGCCAGCGGTTATCTAGTTTTCTTAAGCTCAACCAACCCAACACGTGAAAAGAAAGTTTTACTTTTTTCGTCACTAATGGTATTAAGAATCTTTCCATGTGTTACTTTTTTTTTTTAAGGTCACTTATTTAAGTATCAGTGAATTGGCTGTTTGCATCCTTGGCCTGTTTTTCTAAGGGAATGTTCATCTTTTTATGCCACAAGCTCTTAACTGTAAAAGTTAACAGGGCCCTAGGGGAGGTGCATAATGCCACGGGCATATCAGAGGGCGCATCCAGCTTGGTACATAAGGGAGGACTTCTTGAAGGAGGTGGTGGTCATCTGGTGAGATTTCCTATTGGAAATGTTATATTTGCTCAGCACGTGGATCGCTTCCTTTCTAGAATAAGAATGGAACAGTTGATGTCCATCACGCAGGAGGAGACAGAGAACCTGCGGCGCCGCGAGATTGCCTGTGAGTCCTGGGGTAGGGCGGGGTCCTGGGAGCAGAGGGGACAGCCATCCCATCCCCCTGTTGGTCACATTTAGGGGGCGCTGGGGAGTTGCCCCTCAAGACGGTCCGTCAAATCCTGTTGTGGAGCATGGGCTCTGGGGTCAGGTTAGACTTGGATTAAAAAATCCTAGCTCAGGCACATAGCCATATGACCTAAGGGACATTACTGATCCCTGACTTTCCTGAGCCTCAGTTTTCATATCTGTAAAATGGGGAAGAAGGTAATAATCTGCCTCGTCAGGTCATTACGAGGGTCTGATAAGATCGTGTTGGCGCAGAGCGAGCATTTCATAAACGATGGCTGTCAGGGCTGCTCGCCTTGAGAGCTGCGGCGGCCCCTCTCGTGGTCCTAGGAGCTCGCCTTCCTGCTGCTCCCCGAGGGGTCCCAGGGTGCTTCACTGTCCACACAAGCGAGGGCAGTGGGTGCCACGCCGTTCTTCAGAGCCTGAGCGATAAGATGGGATGTCTGTGCACTCTCAGCCCAGGTTCATCACGTGCCCGGCGGTGGACCGGCACGTCCCGTACACCATCTCATCCCACTCCTGCCCCGTGAGGTGTCATATTGTTAATTTCCCAATTTGAAGGTCACTGTCGTCCACCAGTTATAGAGAAGCATTGTGTTTGTATTGCCAGATGGATGTTTATCAAATAGCTGATTGGAAATAGGCTTAGTGTTAGGGGGCTTTTGTTTTCACCTTTTCAAACTTCCCTATTACTTAGCTTAAAAAAAAAAAAAAGCGTGTATTGTTTTTATAACTGAAAAAGGTCAACAAAAGTAATGAAAAGGCAGTAACCTAGAGTGGTGGAGGGCATGTGGTGTCAGGCTGTCCTGTGTGCTGCCAGAGGGAGTATGAATTGGCTGGATCTTTCTGGAGGGCAGAAAGGGTAACTCGTGTGTATATTATTCATGACCTTAAACCTGTGCACTTCTAAGAGTTATTCTAGGAAATGATCAAATAGTGAGATGTGCCCAAAGATGTCTGAGCAGGGATATTTGTAGAAGTACCATTTGATAATCACAAGAAGACTTTGGATGCAATGAAACGGAGGATTATCTTAAAACTTCGGTCATCCATGGGCTTCCCTTGTGGCTCAGCTGGTAAAGAATCCACCTGCAATGCGGGAGACCTGGGTTCGATCCCTAGGTTCGGAAGATCCCCTGGAGAAAGGAAAGGCTACACACTCCAGCATTCTGGCCTGGAGAATTCCAGGGACTGTATAGTCCATGGGGTCACAAAAATGTTGGACACGACTCAGCAACTTTCACTTTCACTTTTCGGTCATCCATGCACCATAGCACTCCGTAGCTATTAACACAGCTGTGTTGATATAGGGATGCATTCATGAAAGGTGAGAAAGGAGGTATATTTAATGTGATAAGCATTTTAATTTTCTTGTGTTATGGTGAAATATACAAAGCATAAAACTTCCCATTGTAACCACTTGTAAATGAATAGTTCTGTGGCATTCATAGCTCTGATGGTGCATTATTCACCATCACCACCATCAGAACCTTTTCATCATCCCAAGGTGAAACTGTACACCTACTAAATAGGGACTCCCCATCCCGCCCTTCCCCAGACCCCGTAGAATCACCACTCCACTTTCAGTCTGCTTTCTGTCTCTCTGAATTTGGCTGCTCTCGGCCATGTGCAAGTGGAATCATACAGCATGTGTCTTTTCGTGATTAGTTTCTTTCACATAACGTCCTCAGAGTTCATCCATGTCGTAGCTTATGTCAGAATTTCCTTCATTTTTAAGACTGAAACATTACAACGTATGGATAGAGCACATTAAAAAAAATGATATTTATGGCCGTGCTGGGTCTTCATTGCTGCGAGGGTGTCCTTCTAGCTGTGGCGAGCGAGGGCTGCTCTCGGGTAGCGGCGCACGGGTTTCTCACTGCGGTGGCCTCTCGTTGCCGAGCACGGGCTCCAGGTGTTGCAGGCTCGGTAACCGTGGCACACGGGCGTAGTTGCTGATGACGTGTGGCGTCCTCCTGGACCAGAGATCGAACCCGTGTCCCCTGCGTTGGCAGGAGCATTCTTTCCACTGGCCCGCCGGGGAAGTCCCTGGACCGCGTTTTGCTTTTTCATTCATCCATCAATGGGCGCTTGGGCTGTGTCTACCTTTTTTCGCCTGTTGTGATCAATGTTGCTATGAACATGGGTATACAAATATTCAGGTCCCTGCTTTTAATTCTTTCATTAAAATTTTTTTAAATCCATTAATATACATTAAAAATTGACCAGAAGATATATCAATATTTCTGGGTGACAAGACTGTAGAAGACTGTGTGTGTTCAGTCTCTTACAACTCATCAGCCTTTTAAGCTGAAATTACTTCTATAATTAAAAAAAAAGATTTTTTTTCCAAGGGTGACTGTCAGGTGGGTGACCAGCTGACCCCATAGGCCACCAGGAGCGGCCGCTCAGCCCTGCCCCTCCCTGCGCCCCCCACCCCCAACGTGTTTCTTCAGCCGCCATGCAGCAGATGCTGACTGAAAGCTGTAAGAGCCGGCTCATCCAGATGGCCTACGAGTCTCAGAGGCAGAACTTGGTCCAGCAGGCCTGTTCCAGGTAAGATAAAGAAGGGGCTTCCCGAATGAGGAAGTTGGGGGAGCTGGTTCAGAGCTGTGGAGTGAGCGTTGGCAGGAATCCCCTGCCATGCGTGGGCCACCCCACCCCGGGCCAGGTCCTCAGCAGTAAGTGACTGCTGGTCTGTGTGGCTTTTCTCGCTGGACCCTCAGGAAGCACCACCAGCCAGTGGCAGAGCTTGGGGTTTGACCCAGGCAGTGCACTCTTAACTGTGCGACTCGGTCTCCCAGGTCACAGGTCAGGAGCGGGGTGCACTCGAGGCTATGGTGAGCGGGTTGTCTCACGCTGACAGCCACTCTGGGCCTGGCCCTCCAAGTTCACCCCGGCACCGTGTTTGTGTCTGGAGGAGCCACAGTGCCCAGCAGGTGAGCAGAGTGCCTTCGAGGCTCAGGAGCCCCAGACAGGGACAGGTCAGCAGCTCTGACCGCTCTTATGTCTCTCCTCCCACTGGGCACCTGGAGCGTGCCAGCCTTCCCCGTGTTCCTGCAGAGGCAGGGGTTCTCCTGCCTTCTAGGTGATGTGACTTTGCTTTTAGGAGCACTGTCTGTTTTCCCCAAGTGTTTGGGCACTCGGGGCAGACAGATGTGGATTCATATCCCGCTTCTATTTCTTAACTGTGATGTCTTAGGCAAGTTATTTTCCCTCTCTCAGCCTTGATTTTCTTATCACTAAAATGGGGATAAATGACAGTATCTCTTCCTAGAGTTACTGGAGGACTTGATGGACCTTGGTGTCATAATGTCGGCACATGAGGGTGCAATAGATAGCAGCTGTCGTCATGACACAAACTCGAAACCAAGACTGTCCCTAAATAATGGACATACTAAAGTGGCAGGCTTTGGGTTTTGTGCCATTAGAGTTGTTCTAGGGGGATGAGAGCAGGTCCACGGCCAGGCTGAGAAACACTGGGGTGGAGGGTGAGATGTTAGTGCTGGGAAGGACAGCTTTCTCTCAGCTTGCAGGGTTAACCTGAGAGGTCATGAGCTCCCCGTTGGTGGAGGGTGGGTGGGCAGAGCCAGGCCACCACTTCAGGGGGGTGTCGCAGAGAGGATTCCCAGAGATCACCTCCCCAGCTCCAGAGACACAGACTCTGCCACTGCCCTGCCAGGGCCGTGGGATTCAGACAAAACTCCCATGTCCACCCAGCCCAGGACATGGCCCCCAGTGGGTGTTCCATAAGCCTTGTTGAGTGAATAAATGGTTTATCTCCATCTCCTCCAAGGTGCCTGGCACACAGTATGTGCTCAGGAAATGTTCAGAGGGTGAGTGAATTTGCTGTCTTTCTGGCAGCATGGCTGACATGGATGAGCGGTTCCAGCAGATTCTGTCATGGCAACAGATGGATCAGAACAAAGCCATCAGCCAGATCCTGCAGGAGGTGAGCCCTTGCCCAGGGCATGGGGCGGGGGCACAGGAAGGGCGCAGGGAGCCGAGAGCTGGGCGGCTCAACTCCACGTGGAGGCGCTGTTCTGAAGAGCGTAAGAACCAAGATGCTCAGAGAGTTTAGAAATGCACAGACCGTCAGGATGAGGGGCAGGGAGAGGGCTCTCTGGGTGGTGGTTTCCGCTCACTGAAGTCAGGAGAGGTGTCCTTCCCGGGCACCCCCTCCCCTTGCTGTATGGGGCTCCCTCCTGAGGATCTGGTGGCAGTGCCCACCCCCACTCCCCCTGCAGAGTCGGAACGAGCCCCTGACTTATCCCTTCCAGTCCCGCCGCCCTTTATCTGCTCTCCCTTGGGCTTAGTGGGCGCACAGCAGGTGCTACTGTGTGGACCAGCCCAGGAAGGACCCCTCCTGACTTCCTCCCTCCTCTGTCCAAATTGTTCAGCCCCAGGTTTTCCCATGGACCCTGTCAGGGGTCCCCCACCCTCTCATCTCCTCTCCTTTCTCCCTCTGTGACGTCATCCTCCCATCACGGGCCCATCACTCCCTTTCCTTCCTTCCCAACTCTGATCTCTCTCTCCTTCCCCCCACGATGCTGTGGACTTAGTCCTTGCAAGATTGAGGAAAAGGCTGTATTTCTCAGAGAGGATGTCAGGCCTTGGGGTTAAGATGAGGCTCTGAGCTGGACAGACTTGCGTGCTAGTGCCAGCCAGTTCACTTTCCCAAACCTCACTTTCCTCATCTGTGAAATGGGGCAGTGAAGGCGCCTCCCCCGACCCCCATCATCAGTCGTTCCACATGCACCACGGGGAGAGCCCTGAGCACATGGCCGACAGGTAGTAAGTGCTTAATAAGTATTATTTTAAAAAACATTAAGCAAGTGAGCTGAAAAGTTGTTGTCTAAGAAGGAAAAGGCGTAGGTTAGGGTATCTTTGAGGCAGGTAGTATTTGGGCCCCCTGAGCGGCCATGCTGTCTGTCACAGAGCGCCATGCAGAAGGCAGCCTTCGAGGCTCTCCAGGTGAAGAAGGACCTGATGCATCGGCAGATCCGGAAGCAGGTGAGCGAGGCCCTGCCCCCCAGGCCCGCCCTGTGGGCATTCAGAGGCCGCAGTTAAGGTCTGAGTCCTGGCTCCTCCAGGCCAGGCCGGCAGGAGGTCTCCCCAGCACGGGGCGTCACCTACTCGGGGTGTCTGGAGGTACCTGAGACAGCACTGTGGGTGCTGGCTGGTGGGACCTGTGCCCACCACTTGTCACGATGCCCAGAGCTGAGGGAGGGAGGCCCTGACCGCTGGGCAGCCCCACGCTGACCAACCCCAGGCAGGACCTCTCAGCCGGCTTGAACCGCAGTGTCCTGTGGCCCGGATGGAGGAGCTGGGACAGGTGACGCCCCACCTGGGTGGGCGGAGCCCCGAGGAGGAGACGTGCTCTCGCGTGGCCTCCGCTGCTGACCCCCGGGTGACCTTGGGTGAGCCGTTGCCCAGCGGGGCTGTGTCTGGCTCACTACTCTTCCCTGGGCAGGTGGCAGGGTGGCTGGAGACAAGCGAGCTTTCAGGCTACAGGACGCACATCACGTCGTATTCAGCACACTTTCAATTTCACATTTTGCATGGTTTTTTTTTCTTCTTCTTCTTTTTCTTTTCTTTTTTGGCCAAAACCAACTTACCTTTTTATTTCCCCTTTAATTTCAACCCTACATTGCCGGACATGAATCTCATTCCTCTGACCAGGGGTTGGTGGGGTCATAGGGGCAAAGGTCACAGGTCAAAGGCACAGAGTAGAGAAGTCACTGGCTGGGGGGGTCTGGCCCCCAGGACTAAAAGCCCCCACTCACACCCTGGAGGTATGTGGTGATCCCCTAGATGTTCTCACTATGGGTGGTTCTGACCCACCAAGCCAACTGTTCCTCTGGAGACCACAAGCAGGGACAACCTCAAGGAAAAGGCACACTCATTTACCCGCTGTGTGTCCTTGGGCAAGTTACTTAATATCTCTGAGCCTCGGTTTCCTTGTCTGTGAAATGGAGGTAGTAATACCTCCAACAGCAAGGAGAAGCGATGGCAAAGACGCGTAAAAAGTGCCCAGCACAGTCCTAGCGTGTGCCGTCTCTATAAATGTCGGCAACTATATTACTGTCCGGAGAAGGCAATGGCACCCCACTCCACTACTCTTGCCTGGAAAATCCATGGACAGAGGAGCCTGGTAGGCTGTAGTCCATGGGGTCGCTAAGAGTCAGACACGACTGAGCGACTTCACTTTCACTTTTTACTTTCATGCATTGGAGAAGGAAATGGCAACCCACTCCAGTATTCTTGCCTGGAGAATCCCAGGGACAGAGGAGCCTAATGGGCTGCTGTCTATGGGGTCACACAGAGTCGGACACGACTGAAGCGACTTAAGCAGCAGCAGCAGCATATTACTGTTACTGTAATCCAGTTCCTTCCGTTCCCCTCCACTCGCCTCTGTGTACAGCTGTCTAGAGGAAGCAAGAGAATTGGACTGGCAAGAGGCTCTGAGAATTCCGTGTCTGTTCTTCACTCTGGCCCGCACCTTGAAGGAAGCCCCTTCGTCCCACACACCCTGATGGGCACCCCCTCTGGGCCGGCCCTGTGCCTGGCTTTTGATCAGCAGTTCTGGCCGGGATAAGCACTCAGGCCCGTGAGATAATGAATTCTGTTTAAAGCCCCGCTGATAAGGTTTACCAGGTTCTCAGTCCCCTTTATTCCAGAGCCTCCCCCGCCCCCCCCCAGAAAGGATTCTTAGGTCCGCTTGGCCATCCAGGAGCAGCAGTGCAGGACTGAACCGTGTTAACGTGAATTAAAAACCCCTGTCTCGTCTTCTGTTTAGATTAAGTTAATAGAAACTGAGTTATTGCAGTTGACACAGCTGGAGTTAAAGAGGAAATCCCTGGACACAGAGGCACTGCAGGTACGTTTAGGGCTCCCTGGCCTGCCCTGTCCCCCCACTACACCCCCACTGACGAGACCTCCCGCTGGTGCCCCACCCCTCTCAGCTGCCCTCCCGCAGACAAGGCGGTGATGCCTCGACCCCAGAAGGCTCGTGTGGGCCCAGCGCAGGCCCAGGTTAGGGGTGGGTCAGCCTGTTGCTAGGCAGGAAGGTCAGAGGAAGGAGGGTTTCATTGCCAAGGCTCACCAGGCTGCATCTCCATCTCCGTGTTGTCTATGTTTTGGAGCTGGGTCGCTACTGAACTCCCTACCTCTCTCAAGCCATGCTTCTGGGGCACTGGTTCTCACAGCTAACACCCCCGAGGGGACAGCATTCTTGGTGTCCCCAGGATGTCTGGAGGAGAGGGCCCATGTCACTCCCTGCAGGCAGCTCCTCTGATCTCTGGCCCTTACTGTGTGCCCTGGGCCGGGAGGGGAAGAGGGGCAGAGGGGCGGCCCTTTCACTGTTCTGTGTCTCAATCTCTCCACACGTTCACAAGAGGGGCTGGGTCCATGGTGTGAGAGGGCATGTGCCCCATTCCCGGCTTTTGAGCAGAGCCTTCTGTCTGTCCCTGTCCCTGTGTCTGTCCTCAGCAGACAAGTTTTTGTTTATCCCATGGGCTTCTTAATGCGGAAGAGAGCTAGGGTCTGGAGTCCTGCTCACAGGTCTGCCACTGTGTGACCTTAGGTAGGTTGCTTCCCCTCCCCAGGCCTCCAGGCTGCCCCTGCATAAAATAGAAGGAGTCTTCTAGACCCAGCCTGTGTCATGGGGCCATCAGAGATCAGTGGGACAGGCCGCAGCCATGCAGAGGTTAGGGGCTCTCAACCCCTAACATAACCACTGTGCTTGGTGGGTTCCTATCTCCTGCCTGTTGGAGCTGTGGGGCTCCCATTTTTGGGGTCTCCATGCGATTTTCCAAGAGGAAGAGAGGAGTGGAGCGTGGACACAGACGGGCTCTCTGGGGTGTGCCCGTTCCTCTATGCTGGCTGGCGTGGGCCCCTCACCCCTCTTGCCCTTTGCTTCTGCCCAGGCGCTCTGTAGTCAGTGAGCCTGAAGTCGAGGTCCCTGCCGCTTGTCATTTCCTTTGTTTGGTGTTTTGCATCACTGCACTGTCATTGGTCACTAGATCCCATGCCTGGCCTTACCCCCTGGGGAAGGGAGGTACAGGCTGGGAGAAGGGCACCTCCACTGTCTCCCCCTGTCCTCAGCCGGAGATCAGGGACAGAGCCTTGATGGGAGTCAGGCCCACCGTGGCCCCCAACTGAGAACCGGTTGAGGGGGTGTCCTGCCGCCGCGCTGTGGGGACCTCGGGGGCCGGGATGCCATGAGCTCCCAACACTGGCCATGGTCTTGTGTCGCAGGAGATGATCTCAGAGCAGCGCTGGGCCCTGAGCTCGCTGCTCCAGCAGCTGCTCAAGGAGAAGACGCAGCGAGAAGAGGAGCTCCGGGAGATCCTGGTACGTGCGTGGCGTCCACGTCGTGCGCGGGGTTGCTTTCTCTCTCTACTCACGCTGTTCTTAGACCCACGTCATGCGCCGGGTTCCTTTCCCTCCAAGCCCACTGTTCTTAGAAATGTTTCGTTATCCTAGACATCCCCTGAGCTCCACCGTGGGCCGGGCCCTGTGCCAGGAACAGACAACAGCCAGGCCAGTCTCTTCCTGAGCCCCGCACGAGCCCAGGGGGTACGTTTGTGCCATTTGGTACAGACCACGTTAACATGTGCTGTGCACGGCCAGCCTTGTCGTGGCCAGGCTCCCGCCCACAAGGGACCTTGGGGACTCGCTGTCCACCACAGCAGAACGTGACCATCAGGGTCACAGGCTCCCGAAGAGAGGTGTGTCCACAGTCCAGAGAGGGCCAGGCCAGAAAGGAGAGTCACTTAGCTAGGTCCAAGAGGGGCCGCCCAGGGAGCTAGGGGATGCCCGGGTTGCAGTCCCACGGCCCAGCATGCAGCCGCAGTCCTGGCTGGGCGGCTTGGTGGCTCAGCACAGGCTCCAAGCTGGGTCTGAACCTGGCTCTGACTCGGGACGGCCCTTGGCTCTTGGGTCGGCTGCTAATCACTCTGCTAGTCGCTCAGTCTCCTCACCTGTGACGTCGAGACTGCTTCACAGAGTTGTGAGAACTGAGTAAAAGGGCATCTCCCAGTGCACAGCAGACTGGCACCGAGTGCCCTGCTGCTGGTGTCACGAGTTTACTCCTCCGTCCCCGGCACCTAGAATAGTGCCCGGCCCAGAGCAACACTTGCGTTGTTTGTTGAGTGACGGGGTGGAGGAATCCGTGTGAATAGCTAACTTCCTTGCGCACCTGTCTCTGTGCCCAGGTCCTGTGTGGACACACCTCTCTCCTGTTCTCAATGCTCCGGCTTTGTGGGTGAAGGTGGGCGAAGTGCCCTCTGGAAGCTGAGTTACCCTAGCATCCCAGTTCTCCCCCTGCTGGCACCCAGAGTACGCGCCGAGCCTCCGGCGGGAGACGGCTGCCTACGGCTTTGTTTTTGCCACAGGGAGATGGGAAGGTGTCTCCCCTCCAAGTCATGATGCCCGGGGTGGCGGGGGGCAGGGGCGCCAGGTGTCAGCCGCCCAGGTTCCTGCAGATGAAACAGTGAGACTTAGTGGAGGGGGATGTTCTTGGTAAAACACCAAGTCCGTCCATATGCCGTTCACAGCCACCCGTGCCATCAGCGTTTCTATTCACTGACTCGTAACTAACAGTGTCTGCTTCCTTCTTGGCAGACGGAGTTAGAAGCCCAAAGCGAAACCAAGCAGGAGAATTACTGGCTGATTCAGTATCAGCGGCTCTTGAACCAGAAACCCTTGTCCTTGAAGCTGCAGGTGAGAGTTGCGGGCACGCCCACCCCGAGGGAGCCCTGGGCCCCCGCAGCGCCAGCTCGCTGATCTGTCTGGTGGAATTCCCTTCCCATCTCTGGGGACCGGTGCACCAGGGCCTGTGCTCGGCCTGGGCGGGCACAGAAATGGGGGGCGGGCATTGGTTCTGGTGGCGGGAAGACAGTTCCTGCCGGGTGGAGCCCACTGTGCACTCACCTCGATGCGCACTTACGTTGCTGGCTTTGTCAGGTTTACTGCGTGGCGGTGAACTAACTGCGTCATGCCTCTGTCTCTCTGCCCTTACTTAGCCGTCTTGGTAGGAAGAGTCCCAAGAATACATTTTACCTCTTGCGTTACGTGTATCTGAACTCTTCGTGTGCTGTTGTAAGTCACAGCCTCGTGGTTTTTCCCGGTCCGTGGTACACTGGGCTTCCCCCACGGGTGTGTCTTGCAGGAAGAAGGCTTGGAGCGCCCGCTGGTGGCCCTCCTGGTGGAGCTGTCGGCCGAGCACTACCTGCCTATCTTCGCCCACCACCGCCTCTCACTGGCCATGCTGAGCCGGATGGGCCCTGCGGACTTGGCCAAGGTGGACCGCGGCGGCCCCCCGAGGGAGGTTAGGGAGGCGGGCAGGGCCCTGACCCGATGGCCAAGGGGGGACTTGCCCTTCACGCAGTTCTTGGCAAGGCTTGCCGTCTGGAGATGTCTTGGGGCCGCCTTGCTCCCAGCGGGCCAGGACACCTGCCCTGTCTTCCCCCAGTCACCTGGCTGCAAAAGCCAGAGCTGCAGGTGCTGCGGACCCCAGATTGTCCCCTACGCCAGCCCCTTTCAGGTGGGATCTTCACATCATAAGCGGGGCAGGTCCTTGTAAGTCATCTGGACCGTCCTTTCCCCACATCCTGGGTTGACAGTTGTATCGGCAGCACTGCCTGCGCCTGGTACAACCTGTGTGAATTCATTTACTCTTCAGAAGAGACAAATGCTGACTCTGGGGAATACTTAACAGTGCTTGACACTGTTAAGCATGTTTTACATAGAATCGTGTTTTAGATAAACATCTAAGCGTGTTTTACATATACATTCATCGAATCCTCATAATAACCTGGGCTTCCCAGGTAGCACAGTGATAAAGAATCTGCCTGCCAGTGCAGGAGACACAAGAATGTGGGTTCAATCCCTGGGTCAGGAAGATCCCTTGGAGAAGGAAATGGCAACCCACTTCAGCATTCTTGCCTGGAGAATCCATGGACGGAGGAGCCCAGCCGGCTGCGGTCCATGGACTCAGAGTCGGACACGACTGAGCACACACACGATAACCTGGGCAGGCAGGTACAGTCATGGTCATTTTTCAGGTGAGGACACGGAGACACAGCAAGGTAGCAGTTTGCCTGAGGTCACATGGCGGAGCCATGTCCAGCTCAGGCGGCTGGTCTGGTGTGGGGGCCGTGCTGTCGCCACTCTGCTGAACTGCCTGGTCCCTCGACAGAGGCAGACACAGACCCCGGGGCTCAGAAGGACCATGTGGGCCGTGTTGCCCACGTTCAGGAGCACTTGTTCTGGAGGCTGAGGGACTGAGCGTCTCGTGCGGCTACTTTGCAGCTGTTCGGCCTCGGTGTGAACCACCTGACTGTGTGAACCGACAGCCCACCGTTGTAGGCCCAGCCCCTGCACTTGCTGGACAAGGGCTGCCAGTGCTGGGTTCCCTCTCCTTCAGCCGCACTGATGGCCTGGCTGTCAGCCTCCACGTGTCTAGTCGAAGGTGCCAGAAGTCAGGGAGGAGGCGGTCCTGGCGGCTCTGTGCTGCGCCGCAGGCCCCCTGCCCAGCCGTGCCCAGGCCCTGACCCGCCCCCTCGGTCCTCGCAGGTGGGCGTCTCGGAGGCCGGCTTGCAGCACGAGATCCTGCGCAGAGCCCAGGAGCTGCTGGACGCGGCCAGAGCCCAGCCAGGTACCGACGCCCCGCCTCTCTCAGCAGAGCCGTACGCGGGGGCGTGGCCGGAGCGTCACCTGTTTCCCTTTCAGGACGAGTCCCAAGGGCCACTTCCAACCCCTGCCAGTCCTTAAGCTTCCCTCCTAAACGAGCCATTTATAAATGGGAAAAATAGGCCCCAAAATGGAAAACGTGAGCTTTTCCTCCCGTGGTGGAGGGACCCTCCTGGCTTCCCTAAACCCACCCTACTGACATCAGGAACCACATACTCAGGGTCCCTGGAGTAGCGGGAGAAACCCGCTGGACCCAGTGCCCAGCACTGCCCCCAGGGCAGGTGTGTGTGTGGACTGGGAGGCGGGGAGGGGCTGTGGCTGAGTGGGAGCAGGAGGGGTTGTGGGCGGGGTTGGGGCGTGGGGAGGAGTCGGGGTCCCCCGTGCTGAGCAGGTTGTGGGCGGGGTGGGGCGTGGGGAGGAGTCGGGGTCCCCCGTGCTGAGCAGGACAGAGGTCGGGCCTCCTTGGTGCAGCCCCACAAGGCGGGCACCCCTGCTGCCCTCCTCTGAGGGATGAGGAAACAGGCCAAGAGAGGGTAACCCTAATCCCGAGGGCTTCTCCTGACCATGGCCGCCTTCCGGGGAGGGGCCGGGGCAGGACAGCGCGTTCTTAGCTCAGGGGCAGCAGATCCTCAGGCATCTTCCTGACAGTTCTCCAAATCCCAGGACTCAACATATGTTCCATGAAATAGAGACACGCCCCTCCCCCCGCGCCTACGCGGTGGTTTGGGGGGCACCATGAGACCCTTAGAAGGTCTAGGGTGGTTGTGACAGGCTTAATTATAAGAAATACTACTTGTAATTTAAACCACAGACTAAGTGAACAACATGTGCCGTGAGGGGAGGGGGCTCGGGGATGAAGAGCCTCGGGGGCCACTGGGGCACATGGTGTGATGAGAGATGGATTCTCATTCCTGCTTTGGGCACCTGGGCCCCGGCAGAGCATGCTGGCTTAGGGCAGAGCAGCGCGTGTGCGGGGGGCTCTCCCGGGCAGGGGGAGCAGCCTCGAGTCCTTTCCCTGCTCCTCTGGGCCCCTGTGCCTGGGCCCCTGGTGGAGAATCTGTGCTCAAGGTCGGGCGCCCCCCAGAGCCCCTCACCCAGGGTTCCTGGCCCGGCGGCCCCACCACCAGGTGGCCTTGTGGCCTTAGGCAAGCGGCTTTCCCTCCCTGACTTCTCATCTCTGACAGTGATGAGCCTTGTTTGCAGGGTGGCCCAGAGGGGTTCAGGGTGAGTTAGGGGTAGGGGGCCCCAATTGCCCGGGGTCCTGGCCCTCCCACTGTATAGATGAGGAATGAGGCTCAGCAAAGAGAAACAGGATGTGTGGGAGCACCCCCCACCTCTGTCTACGTAAGGCAGGCTGGGCCGGGGAGGGAGGGGGTCAGATGGTCAGGACCCTGGCTCAGCCTCTCTCTGTCCCCACAGAGCTGCTGAAGCCACCTGAGGGCGGGGTCCTGCCCACAGCCCCCGAGGAGCTGCCTGAGGCAGTGAGACCCTCAGCTCCCCCCGCAGAGCTGCTGGAGGTGCAGACCTCAGAGTGTGTGGTGTGCCTGGAACGGGAGGTAAGTCTAGGGGTGATGGGCCCAACCTCCGGGGCCACCATCCCCGCCCCCTACCCGCCTGCCCAGCACCTGCCGCCCTCTCAGGCATGGGTGATTCATTCTGCCAAGAGTTTAGAAATATGTTGTGTTCATTAGAAATTTTCGAAAATACAGGGAATTAAAATGACCCATGATTCCAGGACCCAAAACATGAGCAACGCTGACAGCATTTGCTGGGCCTTTTTTTTGTTTGTTTTTTACAGAAGAGTTTTTTAAATTCATGCAGGGTAATTTCCCAAGTCATTGAATATCAACAAAATTTTCTCTGGAGAGGTTTTTTTTTAAACTCTTAGTTTTAACAACAAATTTAACAGCCGTTATAAAAAATTAACGTAGTATATAAAATAAACCCCTGTTCTCTCCACCACATGATCCTACTTAGAAAAGGCCACATGTTAACAGTTTGGTTACCCCGTGGTCTTTGCTGGCCCTGGGGAATGCCATGATATGGGGGTGGGGGAGGACTTGGTTATGAATTTAACCAAACCTCTCCTGCTCTGGGCCCCAGAAATGGCTTCCTGTCTCTCCTAAAAAGTGGAAATGCTGAGGCAAAGCATGGAAACGTCCACGGCTTGTGATCCATAATGTTGGGGTCATTTTGAGGCAAAGTGCATAAAAATCCCTAAATTGGGAGCAACCTGCATATCCTGTAACAGCAGGGCTGGTGAGACAGGCCATGGACCACCCTGCCCCCAACCCCGAACGGCTGCTACAGAGGGCCGGGGCATGGACGTGTCCAGGGAGGGTGGTGGCATCCTGTGGTGGACGGGGAATGGAGTCTGACGACTCTGTGGTCACATCTTCAGGGGGAAGGACAAGGGGCTGGGGCACCAGCCGGGGTGGGGCCCTGACGTCCCCGCTCTCCCCCAACCCCCAGGCCCAGATGATCTTCCTCGACTGCGGCCACGTCTGCTGCTGCCAGCCGTGCTCCCAGCCCCTGCGCACCTGCCCGCTGTGCCGCCAGGACATCACCCAGCGCCTCCGCATCTATCACAGCAGCTGAGCGCCGGCCTCTGCCGCCCTCGGGCCCAGGGCTGTGCTCCCTCCTGTTCCCCACGGGCTGGTCCGGCCCTGCACCGCGCCGTGCCCCCATCCTGGGCCAGGCTGAGACAGGAGCGTTCCTGCCCAAGTACTGAGCGGTTTAAATCCTGTAGAGGGGGTGGGGGGACCCCTCGCGGCAGGACCACAGGGTCTGGGGTGGGAGCAGCGGCAGCCACACCTCCGTCTGAGCCAGCACCGAGGGTTCCAGCTGCCTACGGTGGTCACAGCCCCTCCTGGAGCCTTGGTGTCTTCCTCAGGGGAACCCGGGCAGTGCCGTCCCACTCAGCAGGGGTGGTGGGAGCCCTGGCCCAGGGCAGGGGCGGCCACCGCGGCCTGTCCTGGGATCGACTGGCCAGAAGGTGTTCAGCGCGGGCCTGGTGCCCCAAGCAATGTCAGCCCCTCCTGGCCTCCCTCCCTGCTGCCCCCTCCCCCGCTGAGCTCTGGGCCCCTCTGCTCCGAAGACCTGCACCTCCTCTCCCCATGCAGCTCAGGAGCAGACCCTGAGCTTCAAAGACCTGAAGCAGGAACGTCAATAAACCCATCTCCAGCCTGCTCCTGCTGAGTCGTCACTGGGCCCTGGTGGAGCCCAGGGAGGGGGGAAGTGGCAGTGAGGTGTGTGAAGTTACCCACACCTCCCTTTTGCAGGTGGAGAGACCGGGCTCAGGAGACAGGCTCAGAAAGTCCTCGGAGCAGATGGGGCCGTGTGGGCCACCTTGTGTGCTGTGTAACCATTATCCCAGACCAGGGGCCCCGGGGCCCTGCAACTGGGACAGAAGCATCTTGACTCCAAACCCGTGCATTTGTGCAGGTCGCTCACTGCACAAGTCCAGAGGGAGCCGTGTTCCTCGTGCTTGCGGCAGAACTTGTTCGTGCGTTTTGTGGCAGATCGTTTTGAGCCGAGGGCAGCTTTCTCTCTGGGCTAGAGACAGGCCTGCTGGGGCGCCTGGGCTCTGCCTCCAGGTAACTCGGACCCTGCCCAGCCTTCCAGACTCTACATCCCCACTTGTTGAGTGAGGGACAGTAGGGGGCCCTGACCCAGGCCGGTGGCCACCAGGGGGCACTGCGGGCTCATCCTGGGCCCCGTATGAAAGCCGGTGGGACGCAGGGCCAGGCCCTCTCCCTCCCTGCCTCACTGAGCCGGTCAGTCCTGTGGCTGAAACTTGGTCCCCTTGTGGACCGAGTCCTGCTTTCCAGGTTCCCCACACACACACCCCGTCCTGAGCTCCGCTCAGCTAAGAGGGGAGATGGCGGCCTGAGATGCGCAGGGCCATGTTGCGGAGCAGGGCATTTGGCGGGTCTCCTTGAACCCTCACGAGGCCCCCTTTTATAGGTGAGCAGTCTCAGGCTGGGTTTGGTGACTTGCCAAAGTCAACAGCAAAAAACCCTGCTGAGCCTCGGTTTTCTCATCTCCACCCTTGTTGACTGAACTTCGGCCACTGGCCACCGTCCCCCAAGGTGCCCACCCAGCAGGGGCAGCCTGTCCCCACCAGCTGGTGGGGGAGAGGTGTCCCCATGACCCAGAACCTCCGCCCAGGCTCCCCGCCCCTCTGGGCCTGTTTACACACTGGTGTGATGATGGTGCCTGTCCCCCGGAGGTTACCTCGTCCCGCAGGTAACGCGCACAGCCCACGGTAAGTACTCAGGAGTGCTCGCCTTGTGAGCAGGAGTCTTAAGCACTGGCATCACTGTTTGGATCCAGTGTGAGCCCGCCCACCATGGCCATAAAGCAGCTGCCCTCCCCATTGCCCAAGGCTGCCAGAGGCCCACCCTGCACAGACCCCCAGCAGAGGAAGCTGTCTGAGCTGCCATCAGGCTAGTCACCTACCTGCTGTGCCCCTCCTCACTGAGCCTCAGTTTTCTCCTCTGGAAAATGGGTTCATAGGAGAACTCTGGTCACGTATACCTGTAAGCAACGAGCCCCGAAAGTCAAGGCGCACAGGCCCGTCTCCAGCCCAGGTTTCCCACCCAGCCAGCATCACACATGGGCCACTGGCTTTAAATAAAGCACTTTATTGATTAGTAGAAGCTTAAACAGTTTGCATAATATTTTCAATACAATATCTGGGAAGGATGATTGGAAAGTCCCAAGAGAAGGCACCAGAGGAGAGCGTCTTCAGACGGAATGTATTGGTGGAAGAGGTTAGTTTGGCGTTGAGAGTGGGGCTGGGGGGGGACTCGAAGGGGGTCCCTGAGCACCAGCCAGCGCCGCATGTCCTGTGGGTCCCAGGCCCTGGCCCAGGAAGCAGATCCAGGGGATGGGAGATGCAGGGCTGGGGGCGGCGGTGAGGACCCTGAAGGAGTAGGTTTCTGCCCTGCCTGCCCTCCCTTCAAAGCAGCAGAAGAGAGGGCCGGGGAAAACCAGGTAGCCCCAGCCCTGGGGATGACCTCGACTTAACGCTCACCCTCAGGAACAAGGAGCTGAAGAGGGGGGAACAGCAGGGCCATATGAACAGTCCTGGAGTTGTCAGGGTGTGGTGCGTTAGAGCCCCAGCCTGCCCCAAATGCTCCTGGGGTCCTGGGGCGCCCCGGCCCCTCCCCCGGCCCCTCCCGAGCCCCACCAATTCCCTCGGGGGACAGCGTGTACCTTGGAAGCAGCCCACAGAGAAGACAGCGTCCACACCCGCCCAGCCCTGCCACTGAGCAGTGTCCCCACCCCCAGCCCAGCCGGACAGAGGGACTCCTAGAGACCAGACCCCAGCAAGTGGAGGTGAGCAGAGCCTCAGCTTCCAGCAACCCCCTAAGTGCACCCCGCCTACCCTGCCAGCAGTAGCTCTGCAGAGGTCACCCCCTCCTTCCCTCAGACACGTCCTCGCCCCAGACCAGCACGTTCCAGGCCTTTCCTATTCCCACCCCACCTCGAGAGGCAGCCCTCCCCCAGCAACCCCCCAGCACCCCCCAGCCTCAAGACTCCCTCATTGCATGTCCCTTCACCTGGGGTGCGAGAGCCAGGCCAGAGTCCACTCCAAAACTGGCCTCAGGGGCCCAGAGACAGGCCTCAGCACTCGGGCCTCCTGGTTCTAACAGGCCCCCTCGGGGACGGGAGAAGCCAGGCAGTGGATGCGGCTCTCGCCACCCTCCTTCCGTGGATGGCAAGGCCCACCAGGGGAACAGGCCACAGAGGCAGGCAGGCAGGGAGGGCGGACTCAGGGAGCCAGGGCCGCCGAGTGCTCCCAGCCCCCATCCACTGTGCCCGGTCCCTCTCCCACCAGGAGCAGGAAAGCCACGATCATCCCACAGAAGAGAAAACAGAGCAACCAAGTGTGACCAAACCCATAAAGTGACTCAAGTGGGCCCATCCCCGTCCAGCCCCCTTGGTGCCACGCCAGCCCTGGCCCCGCCCCGCCTGGAAGGCACAGATCCCGTGCTCCCCACCCAGAGCGGAGCCAGGGCCCCGGAGGGAGTGGCCCATGTGCTGCGTCCAACAGAGGCTCCGGGGGCGACCGGCCTAGAACTCGGTCTGCACCCCTGCACTGTCCTCGGTGGTGGTGTGGATGGGGGGGCGGCTGCCCGGGCTGGACACCTGCTCGCCGGTCTCCTGGTCGCTGGGCTTGGGAGGCTCGAGGCCCACGAGCTTTTCGGATGGGAGCTGCCGAAGGGGTGAGGCGGGCGGCGAAGTGGCCTCGGGGGCCAGCCCGGGCTGGGGGCTCTCCTGCACGGGGGCCCCGTTGAGCAGGGGGCCAGCCAGCGGGGGGCTCTCGGCCTGCAGATCCCTGGTCAGCAGGCCGCGGAGCTCGGTGACGCTGTCCGGGGACGAGGGTGATGGCGGCTCAGGGGCAGCCTCGAAGGGCAGCCCCGCGTCCTCGTCCTGGACCACGGACACCACCTGCTTGGCACGCCGGCGCTTTTCCGAGAGGGGGGCTGCTTCCTGGGCGCCGGGGTCCCCGCCGCCGGCGCCACTGTCCCCATACTCCTCGCCCCAGTCGATGGGCGCGCCCTCGGCCAGCAGGTGCAGGTTGGGGTCGCTGTTGTGCATGACCACGCTGTCCCGGTACAGGTTGTGTTTCCTCTGCACGGCGGCCTCCTTCACGGCTGCGGGACAGAAGCGGGTGACGGGACACTGAGCGGGGGGCTGACGGCCACCAGTACACCCCGCTCCGTGTGACCCACGTCACGATCCCTCGGCCTGAGTGGGCACTGCAACCGGACCAGGCTTCTCCGAGGCCTCAGTGTGGGAAGCAGGGGGTGGGACCCTAACCCCCATCACTCCCCTGACACTCCCTAAAGTGCCAAGGACCCTCAACGTAACTAAGGCGTGGGGACAGATGCTGCCCCTGGCCCATACCACGAACAGTGGGCCCACCGCAGCCCACGGCCTAAGTCTCCCCTTTGTGGCTTAGCTGACCCCACCAGGAAGCCTCTGGGCGCCCACCTCCGCCACCCTCCAGCAGTGCGAGTCCTAACAGGGACCACATGGCAGGGCAGCCCCACCCAGCTCTGCAGCCGCCCGCCCCAGGGTTCGGCGGCACTGACCCTGGAGGATGTCCTTCATGACCGTCTGCAGCACCACCTCCTCATACGTGTTCTCCACCAGGATGAACCTGGCAAAGTCCTCGAAGATCAGCTCCTGGAACCGGGACAGCTCCTGCCGGCCGGGGCGGGCGTGGGGCAGAGAAAGGGCAGTCAGGGCTGCGGGTCAGGCTCTGGGTGGGGGGCGGGAGGCAGGCGGGTGTGGAGGGCTGCTCACCGACTTGCAGGTGGGCGCCAGCTTCTTGAGCAGGAATGGGATGGTGATCTGCAGCAGCGCCTCCCGGAAGAAGCGCTTCCGCACGGTGCTGCTGTCGTAGTCGTATTTCTGCCGGGAAAGAGGGGCCGGGCGTGGGGAGCTCCGGGTCAGGGGGCTCCATCAGCACCCCCGTCTCACCCAGGCCCCTGTCTCCCTGCCGGGGTAGAGGCACAGGGCCTGGCCGAGCAGCTCACCTTCAGCACCCGCTCCAGGATGCGCTGGATGGACTTGCACAGCTCCTCCTTGGTGGGCCCCTTCCCCAGCTCCTGGTGCAGGAGGGTCTCGAAGGTGTACACGGCATTGTCCATTTGCTGGAGGCGGAGCGTACCACAGGGCATGTGAAGGTGTGCCCCCCTGGGGAGGAGGGGTGCCCCCCCTGGGAGGAAGGGGTGTCCAGGCACTCAGGCACCCCTTCACTAGCTCACTCCTATGCTGAACGTCTAGAGTGCTGGCTCACAGCCAGGCAACAGCACCAGCCCTCCTTGCCCCAGGGGAACAGAGGGTCTGGGCCCTGTGGGAAGGAGTTTAGGGAATTGGGAGGGCTTCCTGGAGGAAGGGGTCTCTGAGACCCAAGAGGTGAGTCTGACTTAGCCAGGTAGACAGAGGGACAGGCATCCAAACAGATCCGAGAGCATGGCCAAGAGATCGGAGCAGGAGAGAACATGCAGGATTGCGGGGAGAGCCAGGGTGCTAGCAAGCCCTGTGCCCACCTCACGCATGTGGATCTGGGCTCGCTGCTTGAACACAGACATGCTGGACACGTCAAAACGCTGCTGCAGCCCGTCGAGCCGCAGCGGCTCCATCTTCTCGTAGCAGCTGTGCATCTTGAGGGGGTGGTACGCCAGCTGGGACAGCTTCTCCATGTACTGCAGGGAAGCACGGACACACGACAGACCTGAGCTGGGGCCGCCGGAGGGGCCGGGCAGCCCCCGCAGCCCCTGGGCCCTCTGAGTACAGGCCCCGGGGCTGGCACTGGCACCAGGGAAGGCCATCCGGGGGTGGTGATCACCAGGGAAAGCGTGGGGGTCCTGGGACAGGACCTGGGACAGGAAAGACGAGGATCTGCAGGCAGGAGAGGGGTATGGCAGCACAGCGTGTGGAGACAGGCCGGCCTGAGTGCTGGGCAGCCCTGGGCAAATCGCTCCCCATCTCTGAGCCTTGGTTTCCTCAGCCTCCAAATCTGGAGATGGGTTTTCATGATCTCCAGGGTCCTCTATGGTTCTCAAAGTCTATGATTATTATTGTCAGTGGAACTCCTCAGTTTAGGGTGGAGAAGAGGCTAAGATCACAGGGCCAATTCTATCTGCCAGACCTGACGACTATGTGGGGCTCCAGGCAGTTGACTACCCCAACACGGGGTCTGTGGAAGGCCGTTCAACCCGAGAACCAGCTAACTCAGAAGTGAGGGGCCGGCTCATCTGTGAGGGGCACAGAAATGGCACCTGTGGACGTGCCCGGCCCCACGCCTCCTGCAGATCCTCTGTTCACAGGTCATGCCCAGGAGGGAAAGGGCCTGTCCTCATCACAGTGAGGGCCTGATGGGGGCCAGACCAGACCCAAAACCAAGCCCAGGGCCCATCTCACCTCACCCAGCTTGTCGATGCCACCCTCGTTGATGACGTTCAGGTTCATGTCGGTGACTTCCTTGAAGAAGACGTCCCGCACTTCTGTGAAGCCCTGGCTTGTGGGAACCATGAGGGCCTCCAGGATGGACGGGATGTAGGGCTGGACGTGGTTCCGGACACAAACCTCCGCCTTGGGGAGGATGGAGGCTGCGCCGAGGGAGCCGGTTAGCGGACGGCACTCCCAGGAGCAACCCCCACTGTCCCAGGTCCCTAGGCTAGAGGCAGGCGGCTGTGTCACTCTTTAGAGAAGACCACTGGTGACAACATGAGCAAAGGGAAGGGTTCTTGAGGAATGGTTAACAGTGGAGCACAGATAACAAGGCATCTTCAGGTCGGATCCTCAAATTCCTGAAACTATGATGTCCAGAGATGAAGAAAATGGCCATGTAAAGGTCTCAAGGTCAGCAGTTTCTCCATTTAGATGGAGGAAGAGAAAACCCACCCTTGGGGGCCGGAGCGGGATCTTGCTCCTTTGTTTTTTAAAAAAATGAAAAACGCTCCAGTGGATTCAAGGAGTCTCTGGGTTGTGCAAACCCTGAGCCCAAATTCTGCTCTGGCTCAGCCTAAACTGTGGACAGGGACAATCTCCAAGAGGTCCCACCAAGGCATTTTCACCCAAGGGTGCTCTGACGTCCCTCCTCCTCCCCTGTCCGGCTAATGCTGTTTGTTCCACACAATAAATGTCAGCTCAGTGTCCTCGCCAGCTCACGCCGAGTACAACTGGTACAGAGTAACCGTCGGGGAACTAATGACCGCCACAACCATGGCCAGGGGGTGTGTGCTGGGCACGGCAGTGAGCAAAAGGATCCCACCAGGCTCAGGACAGAAAGGAGGACCACCTGACCCGGGAAAGGACAGGCAGGCTCAACGTGGGCCACCCGAAGTCCAGGTGATGTTGCTAAAATGGCCCGTGATAAATCTGATTGCCCGAAGATGTACAGAAGGCCGGAACCTCCTAACATCACTTAGGTCATCAAGATCTGGGTCTACAGAGACAAAAGCCACCTGGGACTTCCCCAGTGATCCAGTGGTTAAGGCTTCCTGCAGTGGAAGCGCATGTTCGATCCCTGATCAGGGAATGAAGATCCCACTGGCTGTACATGAGGCCAAAGGAAAGAAATAACAGCCATCAAATGACTCACAGGGGTTGGAAGAACAAGGGCTCAGATTTAATTCTGGCTTTTAAAGAATAATCAGTGAATCAAGTCATCGCTGTGACACGTACATGGATCCCTGAAAGAGGCAGGAGGGAGGCCTGACCCCCGAGGGTGGGTGGTCCCAGCCCGCCCGCCCCGTGATGCCAACCAGAGCAGGTGGCCCGCCTACCTCGGATCTTGCTGGCCAGGTGCTCCTTGGAGGTGATGATCTGGTCCATATCAGTGCGGATGACCGCCTCCATGGCCGGCCGGGCCAGCTGCAGCTTGGACAGCACCGCCTCAAAGCGTGCCTTGGCCTGTTCGTACACCATGCGGTACACGGCATCCGAGATCTGTGGGCAGGGCATCAGCGTTGGTGTCAGCATCCAGCTGGGGGTGCCGGGCAGCCGTGGGCCCCACCCCCACTCCTGAGCCCAGACCACCCACCTGGATCCACTGCCGCTGTCGCTCCTGCGGTTTCCCCTTCAGCCGGGGGGCCAGCTCCGCCTTCAGCTCAGGGCCCAGCTCCTCCATCACCAGGTTACTCAGGATCTGGGACCGGGAGGCAGGGGCAGGGTTCGGAGCATGCCCAGCCCCTCTCCATGTTCCGGCAAACCCGGCCACTCAAGCCCCCTCAAAGCTGCCCTTTACTCCACGTCCCCACTGCCCTGTCTCCCAAGCATCCTTCCCAGAGGCCCCGGATGGTCTGCTTGGCTGTCCTGCAGGATCCAGCAGGGGCCCCAGCTCAGGACCTCTGCACGTGCAGCCTCCCCATCTAGAATACTCCCCCAGCCCTGCTTGCCGGCACACGGAAGTCAAATGTGTTTCTTCTGCTAGACAGAGAGCTCCCTAGGGGCCAGGACTGTGCCCCTCTTATTCTCAGTGGCACCCAGCCCCTAGGCCAGGGTTGGTGCTTGGGTAACAGACTGAACAAAAATAACCACCTGTGTGGCCCACCTCAGCCTCCACCCATCCGAACCTAAGCTGGTCATCTGGGTCCAAACTGCAGCCAGTGCCCTGGGGCCCGCCGGCGTGCTCAGTCCACCCTCTGGGCCCCGGGTGGACTTCCGCAGCCTCCCCGGCCTCACCTGAACCTCGTTCCCACACAGCATCTCCCAGGTGCCGTACAGCTCCTTGGACTGGCGGTACATGCGGATGGCGTCCGTGAATGCAGGGCCCTCCACCTTGGAGTCTTCGGGAATCCCTGCCCGGGGAGAGGGACGGAAGGAGGAGGTTGGCAGGATGGCCCCCGCCCCAGGCCCCCACTGCTCTTGCAGTAACAGCGACAGGAGAGGTTGCAGTGACAGTTAACAGCAGTGACAATCCGCCAGCAGCAGCAAGACAACCCTCCTTCGCACCCTCCTCATCTCCTTAAACCCTCCCACCAGTGCAACACGTGGGCAAAGTCGTTGCTTCTGCTTTCACAGATGAAGAAACAGGTTCCAAGGTCAGCCCACTACCAAGGGGCCAAGGCCAGTGAGTGGCAGAGCCAGGACCACTGGGGGAGCCCACCCTCCCCCCACCAGGAGAGGCCTCGAAACACAGCAGAGGGGGTACCAGAGGCGCCCAGAGACCCTTCCTCCATCAGGGGCCTGCACACTCCCCCCATAGAGGGCCAGATGGTAAATGCACGCAGCTTTGCAGGCTTGGTGACCTCCGTCCCAGCCATTCCACCCGCTGCTGTAGCAGGAAAGTTAGCGCAGACAGGGTGTGAACGAACAGGCCAATAAAACTGGATTTACTCAGACAGGCGATGGGCCCAATTTGGCTCCCTGGCTGTTATTTGCCAAGCCTTGTGGAAGATCATCGAACCCTAAAGGGCCTCAGCGTTCCCTTCTGAACAGTGGGAACTATGACCAGCCTGACCGCTCACACCCATGGAGGGGCTGCAGGGACCACAGTGTGGACTGGGAAGGCCAGGGCCCGGCTGCAGGCCTGGTGGGCACTCCCTGCGCCAGGAACTGCAGCCCCGACTGGCTCCTGGGGCCCTGGGTCCGCTGTGCCCACCGCTGTGCACCCGGGAGGCTGGGAACACCGTTCCGCTGCCTTTGTTAGAGGAGGTGGCGGTGGGGGCCCAGAGGAGTTTGCCCACCTCCCCCATGCTGACCAGGGGGTTGCTGAACAAGACGTGGACCTCCGCCTGGGTGCTGGGGAGGCAGGCTGCAGGAAGTTGCAACATCCGACTTTGGGAAGACGTGGTTAAACACCTCAGAGCCTGGCAGGAGGCAGCCCCCTGCCTGGCCTTGTGCCTCTGACCGCTGTGTCCCCAGAGCCAAACAGCAGCCGGGGCCTCTAAAATCCCAGCTCCCACTGTGATGACTATGGAATGAGTCACCCCCACAGAGAAAAAGCCCCTCTCTGGCGTGGAGAGGGCCTCTCCTCCCACCATCCGGGTGACCCAGGAATCACTGCCGTTCAGGGCTGGAGGGGGGCTCAGCAGTGGACAAACTGGCCTGGAACCCAGCCTGGCAGTGGCAGCTCCCAGGACTGCTGAGCATTTCAGAACCTGCACCCAGGAGGGAGTGACGAGGGCAGAGCAGGAGGGTCCCACAGAGCCCTGGGGCGGGTGCTGCCCAGCTGGGCTGGGGGAGGAGGCAGGCTTAATTAAGGAGGGAGACACTGTCTCCCTGAGACCAGGTTTTGCCTAGAAAATCCAGCTGTGTGTTATACACGCAGCCTCTCTCATGCACGGGCATTTGCATTCTGCAGACAGCAAGCTGGGCGTGCTGGGCAGGGGCCGCTTTCCAGGTGGCAGGATGGGCTGGGCATCAGCAAGGAGGCGGCTGACATCCCAGACTCCAGCCCGTCAGATGTGCAGCCTCAGACCCTCAGGACATCCCTACTCTGCATGCCGAGGGGCTGAGTCAAAAGTGAGGGTGGCCCCTCCTGAGCCCTCCCCCCGAGCCTGGCTGTTGAGGACTGACTCGTGTCCCGACAAAGTGCTGCGCTGAAGTCCTGACCCCCAGCTGCTCGGAAAGGGGCCATGTCTGGATGCGGAAACTTAGGTGCATGTGTGTGCGTGTTCAGTCACTTCAGTCATGTCCGACTCTGCGTGACCCCCTGGTCTATAAACCCACCAGGCTCCTCTGCCCATGGGCTTCTACAGGCAAGAATACTGGAGTGGGTTGCCATTTCCTCCTCCAGGGGACCTTCCCGACCCAGGGATTGAACCTGCATCTCTTGCGTCTCCTGCATTGGCAGGAGGGTTCTTTACCACTAGCGCCCCCTGAGAAGCCCAGGACTTAGGTAATTAAGTTAAAAGGAGGGGATTAGGCCGGGCCTTGGTCCGATATGACTGGTGTCGTTATAAGAAAAAATCTGGACAGAGAAACAGGGCACACACAGAGCAGGGACTATGCGATGACCCCAGGGAGACGCTGGCTGCCTCCTAGTCAAGGAGACTCAGAAGAAAACACCCTGCTGACACCTGGATGTGGGGCTTCCAGCGTCCAGAACTGCGCAAAAGCTGACTTCTGCTGTTGAAGCCACCCAGGCTGTTACGGCAGCCCCCATAGACTGAGGCCGAGACCCCACACGCATTCCCGCACGCAGCTCTCAGAGGGGCCGGTGGCTCTCAAGGCCCGGGGAAGCAAAGTCACACAGTCACTAGAGGGTGGCCGCCCCAGGCTGGAACCCGGGCCCACTGGCTCCAGCGAGACCTAGAGGCTTCCCGCCCGCCCGTGGGGTCCTTGGGGTCAGGCTGAGAAAGGAAGCGGCACTCCTCAGTCCCGCAGAGGAGGGGGGACAGCGGGCAGACAGGAAGAGGCCTTGACCTCGGCACCCCCGGCCCACCCTGAAGCCCAGCTCAGCGCCCCTGCTGCCCCCAGCTGCTCCAGGAATGCAGGATGTGAGGGGGACCCTGGACAAGCTGGCGTCCACCCAGCTTGGCCTCCTCCAGCCCTCCCCACCAACTTCCTGGCAGCCCCCGGAATGAGCAATTCCAGGCCCCACAAATTCCAGACCCAGCCTCCGAGGAAGCTGAGAACTTTCCCACAGTTCTGGGGCGGGGGAGGGGCGGGGGAGGCTCCTCTGAAACCGCCCCATCAGCTCCTGACACCGAGTTGCAGGACGCCCCTGCTCCCCACCCGGCCCCAGCAGCTCTCCCCCGGCCTCCCCGCCTGCCCACAGACCCGCTCAGCCTCCCAGCTGAGCACTCGCTATGTGCCAGGCACAGGGCCAAGAGCTCTCCCCAGGACCCGCCCATTGATTCCTCCCCATAATCTAGCAATCTAGTTGATCACAACCACCATTGTGCATGTGGGGAAATGAATGTCAGCTCTTCTTCCCGCTGGTCGGTCCCCACCCAGCTTGGCCTGGGGTCACCTGGCCAGGTCTGCCATCAGCCTTGGAAACTTGGAGACGGAGGGGCCTGGGCCAGGGACGAAGGGGAGGACGGGAGGAGAAAAGGTACCCCGGGCCAGGCGGTCAGAGCCCAGATCACTCCGCCCAGTCCTAGCCCCTCAGCCCCCAGGGACCTGGAAACAGGAGGCCCTTTGTGGATGGCAGGGCTTGGCCTGACCAAAGACCTGGTTCCTGCCGCCCAGCAGATTCCAGCCAGGGCAGAGGCGGCTCTGGAGAGTGGAGAGGACAGAGGACAGGTGAGGTGAGCCAAGTCACCGCACGGCCCGCCTCTAGGCGTGGGTGCCCATGGTCTGGCCTCCAAGTGGAGCTGTGCCCGAGGTGGGCCAGCAGCCAGGGAGGGTGGAGCAGAGATGGGTTGGGATGGGGCGGGGAGCGGTGGCCCAGTCACCACGAGGGAAGTTCAGGGTCTGGGACATGGTTGTTCCTCCCTCAGGGGCAGAAAGCCCCTTGTCCCCCACACCCTCCCACCAAGAGACAATCAAGCCTTTCTGATCAAACTCCTCTGAGCCTCATGAGGCCCTCCAGACCTGACCCCAGTGCCCCGCCAGTCCCATTTCCGGGCACCCCCTCCCAAGTTCAAGGCCTCATGCGTCTTCTTCTGAAGCGCCCCCACGCCACGCCTCCCTTCATGCTCGCTGCGATCTCTGTCTGGAACACACCTCCCTCTGTTCTAGAATTATGCATCCTTCAGGTCTCAGCTGAACCACTGCCTCCTCAAGGATGCTGCCTTCATCAGCCCCTCCTCCCATACAAGCTCAGCAAACCCCCAGTATATACACACCCTCCAAGCTCCCTGGGTGGCTTCCACCCAGCACCTAGCACAGTCCTGACTCATCACCCCCTGGTGTCCTCGTCTGTTTAACATCTGTCCCCCCTACCCCTAGGCTGCTGGCAGTGAGTGGGGAGGGACCAGGTCTTGCTTCCCTGTTGCACTCTCAGCACCCAGCCAGGCCTGGGTCTGGCTCAGAGAAACACTGAAAGGTTTGTTGAATGAGTAAGGGAGGCGGAAGAGACCTTATAACTTTATAGACGAGAACGAGGCCCTGAGTGGGGAAGTGACATTCCTACACTACCAGGCAGGTCAGTGATAAGAAAGAAATGACACCATAAAAAAATCTTTACCAAGAACTGTGAATCTTCCTAAACCCTCTCAGACACAGGAGAAAATACTGTCCCCATTTTACAGAGGCTCCAAGAGGCAAGTTGGTCTCCTAAGATTATGTTGCTGGAAAGTGGCAGAATCAGGGTTTTTATTCTGTGATTCAGGAGCTCAACAACCACATCCCTCGGAAACAATTTCCTATATTTTTTTCCCAGCATCACAGAACAGTCTTCATCAAGGGAGAGGGTTAAGGGCAGCATGACAATGGTTTCCAAAAACCAGAAGGAAAAGTGGTGGTTGGTGGTTCAGTAGCTAAGTCACGTCTGACTCTTTTTAACTCTACAGATTCTCGCCCTTCAGGCTCCTCTGTCCATGGGATTTTCTAGGCAAGAATACTGGAGTGGGTTGTCATTTCCTTCTCCAGGGGATCTTCCCCACCCAGGAATTGAACCTGGGTCTCCTGCATTGCAGGCAGATTCCTTACCAACTAAGCCACCAGGGAAGGTCAACTGAGCCACCAGGGACATTAAGGGCAAAAGGTCCGTCTAGTCAAGGCTATGGTTTTTCCAGTAGTCATGTATGGATGTGAGAGTTGGACTATAAAGAAAGCTGAGCACCGAAGAATTGATGCTTTTGAACTGTGGTGTTGGAGAAGACTCTTGAGAGTTCCTTGAACTGCAAGGAGATCCAACCAGTCCATTCTAAAGGAAATCAGTCCTGAGTGTTCACTGGAAGGACTGATGCTGAAGCTGAAACTCCAGTACTTTGGCCACCTGATGTGAAGAGCTGACTCACTGGAAAAGACCCTGATGCTGGGAAAGACTGAAGGCGGGAGGAGAGGGGGATGACAGGATGAGATGGTTGGATGGCATCACTGACTCAATGGACATAAGTTTGAGTAAACTCCGGGAGATGGTGATGGACAGGAGGCCTGGCGTGCTGCAGTCCATGGGGTCGCAAAGAGTCGGACACGACTGAGCGACTGAACTGAACTGACCTGACCGTGGTTTCTAAAACCCCAGAAGGAAAAGGAAAACGGCTCATAAAGCAGGGGTGCCACACCACAGTCGGCCACTAGGTGTCACCACTCAGCAACGCACCCGGTAACCCCTCCCAGCTCCCGGGGCCTCAAGGGGCGGCTCACCATTGTTGCAGTGTCGGACACAGTCCTGCAGGACGGCCTGCCACTTGTCCTGCTCGGCTTCCGTCATCATGCAGAAGTAGTAGTGACGTGCCGAAGGATGCCAGAGGATGAGCGGGAACTGCGTGGGGCACTTGAGAATGGGGGCAGAGCCCGATTTCGGTGTGGTCCCTGTGGAGACAGCACCCACTAAGCGGCTGCCCTCTGTGGCTTCCCTTGGCCAGAGAACGGCCAGCAGCTGACCCCTCGCCCTGCCCCTCCGGGTCCAGAGAGGGCTGGCCTGTCCCAGAATGACCAGAGTCCGTGGGGAGGCCGCTTCTCTCAGGCTCCACAGCTTGGCTAAGAGAAGGCCTGCCCCCACTGCCCCACCGGCAGCAATTCTTAGCATTGGTAATGCGTCCACCTCCCTGGGGTCAAGTTCTAAACTCTATGCAGGAGGCACAAATAACATAGGGCTGGAGCCCTCAGGGTCAAGGGCCAAGCATTACTGTCTTGGGTTTCCCTTCAAATTTCAGCTGCAGAAGCCAAAGGGTGGCTTAAATGTCCAAAGTAGGAGGGAGGCGTGGGGGCAGGGGATACAGAATAAATAAAAGGGGGTTTTTTTCTCTCTGTTTTGTCCACATGGATATTCGAGATCCACAGAGATAAGTGGTCCTGGGCTGTGACCTGGTCACTCCTGTTAATAACAGGACAATGGCAGTTCTTATTTGGGTCCTGGCTCTGGGTCCCTGTGCTAGGCTCACCACACACACAGCACCTCGTGGGGTCTCCACAACACCCCAAGGTCAGCCCTCCCAGTGCAGGGGCTGGAATCCAGGAAAACCAGACTCTAGCTGAGTCCTCGATCACCAAGTCCCACACAGGGGCATCTCACTACCCCTTGGTCTCCTTGGGATCAGCTAAGAGGTGGACGTGATCCCACAAAGCTTCTGGGTGTCTCTGATGGAGTGGGGTCACCTAGGATGGCTCCCCACAAATGCAGCGTTGACTTGGCAGCTTACAAAGTGGGGCACCTGGATCATCTTCTCCGGGAACCTCTCAGGGACCCAGGGAAGGGACAGGGTACAGAGTAAGCCCCCTGCACAGCTGTGATCACCAGGCTCAGGAAGTGGGGGCTGGGTGGGACTCACACTGGCGTGGCCCCAATTCCCTGGGTGACTTCAGGCAAATCCCTCTCAGGCCCCCCCCCCTTGGAGGTTCAGGTTGTGCTGGGCACTTGCCACAGCTCTAGCCCAGCCGCTCTTCCTGCAAACATGGAGTTCCAGAACCAGGGATGCCCCCCACACTCTACGGCCAAATCCCTGGGCACTTGGCCTGGGATGGATGGTCCCTTTACCTGGTAAAGAGTTGCCAACGAGTTCCAGGTACTGGTCCAAGGAGGTGAGGATTTTGTAGCCCGCACTGTTGATGACAGCTCGGGGTGGGATCTGCCGCTCATAAGCCTGAGGAGGGGGCAAGAGAGATGGTGGAGGCAGCTACAGGTATGGCCAAGCCCAAACCCCATGTCTCTACCCGGCCCCAGGGCCCCACTCAGTGTTCCCTGCCCAAGACAGGGGGGAGGAGGAGGAGGAGGAGGAGGAGGAGGAGGAGGAGGAGGAGAGGAAGAGAAGAGAGAGATGGAGTTTGATCATTATTGTGACTAGAGGCAACATGGTGTCCTGAGCAGGACCCAGGCTCAGGGCTCAAATCCTAGCTTCACTAAGTACTACGTGTGTGATGTCAAGGATAACACCTCCTGTGCTTTAGTTTGGGCGTCCCTGGTGGCTCAGCGGTAAAGAATCCACCTGCCAATGCAGGAGACACCGGTTCAATCCCTGGGTCAGGAAGATTCCCCTGGAGAAGGAAATGGCAACCCACTCCAGTATTCCTGCCTGGAGAATCCCATGGACAGAGGAGCCTGGTGGGCTATGCACCACTTAGCAACTAAGTAACAGCAACATGCTTTAGCTTCCTCATCTATAAAACCGGGGTGATCATAGTTCCTACCCCACAGGGCTCCCTAAGCACCCAGGGAGATAACTGGGTAACGTTTAGCACAGTGCCCGTCACAGCAAGGGTCAGTAAGCGACCTGATGTGATTATGGCTGGGTTCGCCAAAAAATTCATTTGGGGTTTTCCGTAACATCTTACAGGAAAAAAACCTGGGAAAACGTTTTGGCCAACCTAATGTTATCACCACTGCTACTGCCGCCTCTACAAGGAGCAGCTGTCACTAGCCTAGTGGTAGGCAACTATCATTACCTACCAGGTACTGTCCTATGGGCCCTGAATGCTTTATTTCACAGAATTCTCACAATCCAGAGGTGAGCACCATTACGAGCCCCAACATCACGTAACTGGTAAGGTAGCCAACCTAAGACATGGACCTGGCCTGTCAGCCTCCAGAGCCCAGGGTTTTTGATTACCCTGAACTGCCCACTAACTTTCTAGGTCCTGAGCGCCACACAAGGCCCCTTGGGAGGAGAATATATTCATTGGAAGGACTGATGCTGAAGCTCCAATACTTTGGCCAGCTGATGCGAAGGGCCGACTCACTGGAAAAGACCCTGATGCTGGGAAAGATTGAAGATAGGAGAAGAGGGTGACAGAGGATGAGACGGTGGGATGGCACCATTGATTCAATGGACATGAACTTGGGCAAACTCCAGGAGATAGTAGAGGACAGGGAGGCCTGGCACGCTGCAGTCCATGGGGTCACAAAGAATTGGACACGACGGAGCGACTGAACAACTGCTTTCTTAGACCAGTGGGAACGAAAAATAGTTCTGATGTAGGTGCTCATACAGCAGGGCTGCCATGCTGCACCCTGCCACTAGGGGTCACCACTCAACATGTTTCTTGAGAGCAGCTGAAACCTCCCAGGCAATGATTTTCAAAGTGGTCCATGATGAGCAGCATCAAAGTCACATGAGAACTCGTCAGAAATGCATATTTTTGGCCCCACTGCAGACGTGAATCAAATTGAGTGTAGGCCCAGCAACATGGTGTGTGTTGTTGTTTTTTGGAATTTTTTTTAATATAATTTATTTATTTATTTGGAGGTTTATTTTTTAATGGAATTTATTTTTTAATTGAAGGATAATTGTTTACAGAATTTTGTTGTTTTCTGTCAAACATCAACATGAATCAGTCACAGGTAGCAACCTGTTTTTACACCAGCCTTCCAGGTGATTCTGTGCACTGAGAACTGCTGCCCTGAGGCATCGGTTGCTCCTGACTGCTTATGTTCAGTTCAGTTCAGTTCAGTCGCAGTCATGTCCGACTCTTTGAGACCCCATGAAGTCCATCACCAACTCCTGGAGATCACTCAAACTCATGTCCATCGAGTCAGTGATGCCATCCAGCCATCTCATCCTCTGTCGTCCCCTTCTCCTCCTGCCCCCAATTCCTCCCAGCATCAGAGTCTTTTCCAATGATTCAACTCTTCACATGAGGTGGCCAAAGTATTACTCTACTGCAAGGAGATCAAACCAGTTAACCCTAAAGGGAATCAACCCTGAATATTCACTGGAAGGACTGATGCCGAAACGGAAGCTCCAATACTTTGGCCACCTGATGCGAAAAGCCCACTCACTGGAAAAACCCCGATGTTAGGAAAGACTGAAGGCAAGAGCAGAACGGGGTGGCAGATGATGAGATGGTTAGATAACATCATCGACTCAGTGGACATGAATTGGAGCAAACTCCAGGAGATAGTGGAGGACAGAGGAGCCTGGTGGCTGCAGTCCCATGAGGTCGCAAAGAGTCAGACACAATTGAATGACTGAACAACACTGATTTGCCTCAAAACAGAGTGCTCAAGCCTGTCCTTTGGCTGTTCTAGAGGAATGTGTGGCAGAAGAAGTTGGGTCTGTAGTTCAACCAGGTTGGTCTTCCCTGAGGGCCCAAGGCAAAGGACACTCATCCCCAGACTGGCAGTCCAGTGGTTAAGAATCTGCCTGCCAATGCAGGGGACACGGGTTCGATTCCTGGTCCAGGAAGATTCCACCTGCTGCTGGGCTACTAAGACCGAGCACCCTAGAGCCCGTGTTCTGCAACAAGAGAAACCACTGTAACAAGAAGCCCCCGGACCACAGCTAGAGAGCAGGCCCCACTCGCCACAACTAAAAAAGCCCACACACAGCAATAAAGACCTAACGCAACCAAAATAAATAAATTAAAAAAAAAAGGACAGTCATCCCCCAGCTTCCCTGCTTCAGGCAGGGAGTTGCGAGCAGAGGCATCAGGAAGGAAAAAAGACAGGACCAGCACCCAGGAGTGCTCTGAGGCAGGGGAATGGCCAGTTTGCTGTGACTGTGGAAGCCCAAGGCAGGAAGGGGGCTGATGGGGGAGGAGGGCCCTGGAGGTGGAGAGACTGGGAGGGCCATGGGGATGAGCCGGTGCCAGTGATGGGCTGCTTCTTGGGGGAGAGGCAGAGTGAAAGGGGACCCCCAGCGAGCCGGGTGCCTGGATGGGTGAAATGCCACTCAGAGAGGGGGCCCCCAGCTTTAGGCAGGCAGGAAAGGGTGAAGGGAAAGATGCTGAGGTTCGGCTTTGCATCTGGTGACAGCGAGACAGGCGCGGTGGCTGGCTGAGGGTGGACATATGGGGTCTCACGTTCAGGAGTCGGGGGGCGTGCAGCATTAACGGTCGCAGAGTAGGGGGCTGCGGGGATGTGGAAGAAGCCCTGGGCCGGCCCGGGAGGCCCGGGGGGCGCCTCACCACTTTGTTCTCGTAGAGCACCAGCCCGTAGTTGTGCGGCACGAGGCTGAAGCGGTTCCTCCACTTCTTGTTGTCCTCCTGGTACTGGAAGAGGTTCCCCGAGAAGATGATGCGCTCCTCCAGGGGCACCTGTGGGCGGCGAGGGGCGGGGAGTGAGGCCGTCCGCCCTGACCTCACTCCTCACCGAGGCCTGCGCGGCGGCGGGGCGTCACACCCATTTGGCAGATGGGGAAAATGGGGCTGGGGAGCAGCGAAGGCCCCCACCCCACTCTAGGTCCAGCCAGAGGCACTGTGATGCCGGGACTAGAGCGCAGGCCAAGCACTGTGACGGGGGAGCCAGGCAGGACCCCGCCCCGTCCTGGCCCCAGCAGACACGGCGGCCTCCTCGGGACGGTCTCCAGAGCCCGAGGCAGGCTGCTTCCCCGTCCACTCCCCCTGCAGTGTGACTGTGCCATGGTCACTCCGGCCGGAGGGAACAGGCCCGCCGGCACCTGCTCTGGGCCTGTTTCCCCTCAGGGCAACACAAACTTGACGGAGGTGGTGCCATAGAGCCTCCCTGGCTCTGACAGGTGACAAGATGGTCTCCACAAACCCGGATGGGGGAGGAGGGGACTTCAGCCCAGAGTGTTCCCGTCTGACCAACACCCTGGCAGACTCGTGCCCAGCGTGGGCAGCAGAAACACTGAGACCTCCCTGCAAAGCCCTAGCTTTGACTCTACCACAGCCTCAGTGTGACTTCAGGCCTGCCCCATCACCTCTTTGAGCCTCAGTTTCCTCATCTGTAAAATGGGACAGTGACAGCTGCAACGACACGTGCAGGGATCATGCAGGCAGTTGGCACCGGGCAGGCAGTACAATACACAGGAGCTGCCATGACCACTACTGGGGTTCTGTCTACGTCAGTCTCCCGGCTCCTCAGACTGACATTTGGGTAGGGGGAAGGGAGAATAAACAGCCTGAGCACCGGGGAAGCTTCCGGAAAGGAGATAACAGGAGGCCAAGAGGGAACAGCCCTGCTCCTGGGTGGGAGGAGCGCAGGAGTCAAGGGTTCCTGTCTCTCAGAAGCCTCCGTCTGCTCTACAATATGGGGCCTTCTGCAAAAGCAACATGTGTCCTGTGTAATAAAGGGAGAAGGTATAATTTGACTGGGGCCTAACCTCTCCTAGCTTCGGAGCTCTGCAGCTGCAGTCAGAGGTGAGCAGCCTCTCCCAAGGCATCCCCCACCCCCAGGCCTTTCTCCTCACCAGGCCTCTTCTCCCCAG
Source organism: Bos javanicus (assembly GCF_032452875.1). Taxonomy (NCBI): domain Eukaryota; kingdom Metazoa; phylum Chordata; class Mammalia; order Artiodactyla; family Bovidae; genus Bos; species Bos javanicus. The sequence continues at coordinate 97,974,570 of NC_083878.1, forward strand.
CAACCTCCCTGCCACTCTTGAGGGGAAATGCCAAAACATTCCTGGAAAATGAGGGCCCATTGTACTCAAACAATAGGACCCCGAAGACTGCTTCCTACCCAGGGACAAAAATATTTACAGGAAAAGAAAATGGTTCCCCCCTCTCCACCAGGCACCCCCTCCCCACCACACCACCGACAGTGGGCTTTCCCCCGGGCTGCATGGTCTATATTTAGACTGGGGCCTACTCTCACTCCAGCTCCTGAGCTCCAGTCTCTGTGAGAGAGAAAGAAGGAGCACAAAGAGCTCTCCAGACACCCGGGCAGACCCTTGTTCCCCCGGGTCTGCAGCCTCCACTCTGGCTTAGAGCCGGAACTCACTCAGGCCTCCCCGGGTGAGTGGGGCTCGGCACCCTGCCCCCTAAAGTCCACCCTCAGATCCTGGACAGCCCATAATGGCTGGTTGGTTGGTTTACAGATGTGGGTTTGGGTTTTATTTTTAAGACTTTCAAATGGCAGAGTCGTGTTTCCACTGGAAGGTCTGCAGGAAGTGGAACCCAGGAAACAGCCCAGGCCAAATATTTTGCACTCTGCAAAGCTCTCTGATGCCACTGACGGGCATCTTCGGGGAACGGTGAGAGCACAGGCCCCCAGGCTCCGGCACCCTACACCCTGGGAGCCTGGACAAGCAATTCTACCTCCCTGAGCCCCGGTGTCGACCTCTGGGAGGGGCGCCGGGTCATAATCACAGTCCCGCTGAGCCATGTCATGCCAGCTGATGAGCAGCACCCACACAAAAGAACTGTTGTTTTTACCACTACTATTACTATATTAATTGTAGTATTATTTCTAACAATTTATGTGATGATGATAATGATTTCTATTGTTACCATGACTTAGCCTCATGATGGTCAGTTTTGTGAGTGGCAAATGGGACCCAAAATCCCTCCTCTTCTGAAACTGTGGCTGATTTCATATTAGTCTTCCTGCTGACACGTTGCATCTATTTTCTGACCATGAACACTCAACCTGATGAGTGTGAAAGGCGCTTCTCAGGCAGGGTAAATGCTGAATGTATCATGCAACCCCGCTCCTGTCTTGGGTTATTAGAATTCAGGCTGCCTGTGACATTTCCTTCCAAATAGGGGAGCAAGCAGCCCACGGGAAGCAGCTCTCTGAGGTGGGTCCAAAGCCCTCTCTGCTATCACATAGGTATACCCCTGCCAGACACCCAGGCCACAGCTGCCCTCTGCTGTCACAGGTCGGCAGGTTGCCATGACATCAGGAGACCAGACAGACTTTCCTGGGCCCCAAATCAAAGTGATAGGTGATGCTCTGACCCACAGCCCTGACATTCCCTCCACCCAGGCAGGCTAGGGGTCAAGGCAGAAAGAGGAATCAAGTCAGGAATCTGGAACCTGGCTTGAGTCCTGCCCTCCACCATCCCAAGCAAGCCATGGGCTCACCTCTGGGCCTCTGCACATGCCACCGCCTGGGTCTGATATTCCTTCTCCCATCAGGTCTTTAGCTGGGATGGCCCTTCTTCCAGGAAGCCCTCCCAGACTACCCAGACAAGGGCCCACTGCAGCACCCCCAGAAACAGCCAAGGCCTGGCTTCTCACCCCAAGTGCTCAGCCCCACCGGTGCCGCCTGTCCCCCACTTCCTCAGTGCCATTCCCACCCCGATGCCAGGGGTGACCACAGGATCCCCACCCTGGGAGGCTCTACTAGCCTCCTCTGGCCCATTCTGACCCCCCAGTGGGGAACAGGCAGCTTCCTGGACAAACCTTTACTGTGCAAACATAACCCTACCACTGATAAGAGGCTAATGACAAGGCCAGAAACGATGACACGTCAGCCAAGCATCTGTCCAGCCCCAGGCACCTGGCCCACAGATCTTTAATCCTCTCGGCCACCTGGCATGGGAGGTGTGCCAATCCCCATTCACAGGTGAGTAAACTGAGGCCCCACGAGGTGAGCTCATTAGCTCGAGGGCACGTAGACTCTAAGAGGAGGAGCTGGGCATGGACCAGGCCTGTCAAGATGACTCAGAGCCCCAGCCCGGCAGGAGGAGGGTCTGGCCCTGGGAGGAGGCACCCACGGGGGCATCGATGCCACAACCAGGTCACCTCGCTATTCAGAAGCCGGGGTGGGGCGCTCAAAGACCATCCAGCAACCATGGGAAACAGAGGCCCAGAGAGGGAAGGATCCTTGCCCAGGCCCTCGGAGGCCGCCCCGCCTCTGCCCAGCGCCTCTCACCTTGCGCCAGAGCAGCTGGGCCTGCGGCAACCCAGTGCCCTCGATCTCATGTCGCATGCTGTTGAAGAGGGCCACGCCATACTGGTCTTCGTAGAATCGGAGGAACTCCGTCAGGATCTTCCCGGTCTTCTCTGAAAGGGAAGGATAAACGGGCTATGAGGTTGGCATGACTGCTTCCAAGCAGTGACCAGGGAGGGGCATCCGCCTTGCCCCAAATCCCAGCTCATAAAACCGTCCACACGGGCTCCGCACTCACATCTGCGTTGCATTTCTGGCCGGGGTGGGGCCTTTCCCACACACGGCCGGGTGAGCCCCTGGGCGGGAAAAGGGGCGATGACCGTGACGGTCAAACCAACAGAGACACAAGAAACCGACAGACAAGTGAAAAGATGCTCAGCCTCCCCAGCCAGCAAATGAACGCAAACGGGAAGATTTCCTTTTCCCCATCAGACCAGCTGGAATGCGGAGAATAGGCACTTTAACCGGAGCTGGGGGAGTGGCAAGATAGGACTGCGTGTTTGGAGGAGGAGGGTGGTCGTGTGCACAGTTCTAAGTGTGCATGGGGGGCCCTTGCTCCTGTAGGAATCCAGCCCACAGAATGCACCAGAAATTGCCAGAAACAAGCCAACTGTGCATGGGGGGGGGTGGGAATGATTCAATACCCAACAGTTCATTCAGGTCGGACAGAAGATGAAGGGGACCCGGGTACACGCAACAAAAGGAGGTGTCCGCGCTCTGCCACGTCAGGAGCTCTGCAGACTCCCACGTTGAACAGCATCGCATTTAAGATTATTCCTGTAGGTGCGTGTGAGTTATTTACCCTTGGGGACCTCAAAGAAGAGGTCCAGGAGGCAGCACTCCAGGCTGCTAAGGGCGGCACATCTGAGTGTGGGAATGAGAAGCAGAGGGAGAGTTTCAGGTTCTGCTTTATTCATTTGTTTAGCATTTGAATTATTTTATGAGCATGACTCTTTTTGCAATTAAAAAAAAGATCAACATTCTAAAATGAACTCATCCACCGGATTAACTACCACTCTGCAGTCACTGGCTGTTGGCCTCTCTCTTCTGCTAAACCTGCTAAAGCAGGTTTTAAACAAAGAAGGGGATGTCCCAGGGGCAAGGGCAGGCCCAGCACTAGCTGCCCAGGCCTCCCCGTGGACAGATGAAGAAACTGAGGTCCACAGAGGGTCATGACCCACACCAAGGGGCCTCCTCCTTGGCAAGCCTTCCCTGTCCTAAGTAGCTGGACTTGGGTCTGTGCTGGCCTACTGTGCAGCTCCCCTCTGGGCCTCAGTTTCCCCCTGTACACTGGGAGAATCAACTCAATCATGGACAGGCCCTACCACCTCTAACAGTCTCGGACTCAAGGTTCCAAAGACCTGGTCCTTTCTCAAATGAAAAGGGGCTGACATGACGCCATCCTTCCCACCGCTAGTCCCTAGATAGCAAGAGTACCCAGGAGGACAGTGCTTCATTTAATCCTCTCAATAGCTCCATGGGGCTTCCCTGGTGGCTCATCAGTAAAGAATCTGCCTGCAATGCAGGAGTCACAGGAGACACAGGTTCAATCCCTGGGTCAGGAAGATCCCCTGGAGAAGGGCATGGCAATCCACTCCAGTATTCTTACCTGGAGAATCCCAGGGCCAGAGGAGCCTGGCAGGCCATAGTCCAAAGGGGTTGCAAAGAGTCAGACATGACTGAAGTGACTTAGCATGCGTACAATAGCTATATGGGGTATGGTTGGTGTCATCGGTGTTTACAGAGGAGAACACTGAGACTCAAAGAGGTTAAGTCACTGACACAAGGTCACACAGCTAGTGAGTGAGACCGCTGGAATGCAGTCCTGGAGCCCAGGCTGAGAGGAGGTGCCACTCCCCACACCAAGGGTCTGTGGCAGATCCACTCCCTCCACCCCTTCCAGAGGCAGCTCAGCCCATGGGTCCCTCTTCACAGGCCTGTGCTTCCCTTCCTGGAACAAGCTCATGTCTGTTCAGATTCTGTTTTCAGGGTAGTAAGGGGAGAACAAATGAGGAATTTGCTTTGAATGCCTATTTTTTAAAGACCATAAACAACCAGAACTCTCTCAAAGGCCATGAGAATTGTTCTGAAAAACGATGAGGTGGGAGGGGGTGGTGGGGGAAGAGATGGGGCGATGAACTGGGGCCAAATAGAGAAAACAGGATCGCAGACAAAGGTCCATGAAGTCAGAGCTACGGTTTTTCCAGTAGTCATGTACAGATGTGAGAGTTGGACCATAGAGAAGGCTGAGCACCGAAAAATTGATGCTTTTGAAGTGTGGTGCTGGAGAAGACTCTTGAGAGTCCCTTGGACTGAAAGGAGATCAAACCAGTCAATCCTAAAGGAAATCAGTCCTGAATATTCATTGGAAGGACTGATGCTGAAGATGTAACTCCAATAATTTGGCCACCTGATGCAAAGAGCTGACTCATTAGAAAAGACCCTGATGCTGGGAAAGATTGAGGGCAGAAGGAGAAGGGGACGACAGAGGATGAGATGGTTGGATGGCATCATTGACTCAATGGACATGAGTTTGAGCAAACTCCGGGAGATGGTGAAGGACGACAGGGAAGCCTGGTGTGCTGCAGTCCAGGGCTCACAAAGACTTGGACATGACTGAGAGACTGAACAACAAAGGAAAGCAGACAATAATAATATTAATAAAACATGTCATCATCAGAGTCGCTCCCTTTTATTAAGTGTTAACCCCAGTCGATGGGGTAGGAAGGTTTACATGCATGACCCCAAAGAATCTTCACGAAAACCCTAGGGAGTTGGTGCTATGGTTTGTCCATTTTAGGGATCAGGAGGGTGGCAGACCCAGGACAGGAGAACCAGGTTCTCAGCCTCCAGCCCAGGCTTTGGTCCCAACCCTGCCTCAACAGACACCCAGTGGGCACTCTCCCAACAGGCAAGATGGGTAGGTTTGGCCCTTGGATCTCAAGGGTCCTCTAGCCACAGCTCCAGGATGCCTGCCTCGGCCCTGGTGCACCCAGCCTGATACAGCATCATATCCAGAGGGGCCAGGAACTGCTCTGACCCTTGGGGAGACACCCCCAGGAGGAAACTCCCATCCTGTGCCAGGAACTCAAACCCAGGTCTGCCTGACTCATAGCATGCTCCTAGCTGCCAAGTCAGCAAAGCCCAGACATCACATCCAGGCAGGGAGTGTCTGGGTGCAGAAGGCCCCAGGCTGGACTGGGGAGGACAGGAAAGGGAGGGCCCAGCCAGGAGAAGGCCCAGGAATCACCCTTTCAAGGGGCATCGAGGCCCATGTCGGGTGGGACTGTGGGTTGGAGAGGACGCCAAGAAGTGAAAAACAACAAGGTGACCCAGATGGGGCCAGAAGGCAAAGGTGAGGCCTGAAGCAGTGGAACTGAGAGGGGCAGAGTAGGGGGAAGAAGGAAATTTATCTCTCGTGCTGGGATGCAGACGAATTATCCAAATGAGGCTGTGGGACCAGAGTCCAGGAGGGGAGGGCACGAGCAGCAGGGGGAGAAGTCACCTGGCAGAGAATGGAGAGGGGAGAGGCGGAAATGTGGGGTGCCTCACTCAGAGGGAAGGAGAAGACGACCCCATGGGCCCTGGGCCCATCTCACCCAGCTGCGATGACAGATGTGCCTTGCCACTGGAACTCGAGGACCATACATACCTGGACCTGTTTTCAAATAAATTCTTTGCCATTTGAGATTCCAGAAGCAAACAGACTGGAGAACACGGGATCTCTCAGTGATTCAAATCTGCTCCCCAACTTGGGAGCCTAATGGATGGGGAGACAGAGGGAGGCTGGCCTCTAAGGACTGAGTACGAACCCCAGGAGGGGGGCGCCTGGCACAGGCAGGGGCTGAGCCAAGCAGTTACTGAGTGCCCACTTCTGGGCCACACCCTGGGGGGCTGTGGACCAGGCTGGGCGAGAGATCAGGGACTAGAAGGAGGGTCCCGACACAGCGCCAGGGAACTGGGGAGCTCAGCTGAGGTCTGGCAGCAGAAGAGGCGCTGGAAAGGGAAGATCGAGGGGGAAGAGGGCCGCGGGTGGCTTCTTGGTAACCCCTAAGCCCACTCCTGAGAGATGTCCTAAGACAACTTGGAGGAACCGCCACGTGCTGGTGCAGAGGATGAGGAGTTGGGGGGCGAGATGTCGGGGCTGGAAAGACCTCCGGGAGGAAGGTGGGGTAGGGGGTCCAGTCACCTCCAGGGACAAACAACTCCCAGGAAGGAGTCCTGAAAAGTGTCCCTAGCAGCCCCTCCGGCCAGATGCTGCTGAAAGAGGATGTAGGTGGGCGTCCCGGCCTGGAGAAGGCTCCTCCGGCCTGCAAAGCTCCAGTAGGGGTAGGAGGGTCACAGCCTGGGCAGCCCTCTCCCTGTAAAAACCACTTAGCACCCCACTCTCTCTCCCTCTTTGCCCCCCTGCAGCGGTGAGCTCCCTGGAGTCACCAGAGGGGTTTTATGACTCAGTGTCCCTTCCTGGTGTCTGTGAGTGGTCCCTGAGACCTGAAGTGTCCCTCTCTCCTTCACGCCTGCCTGTACGAGTTCTTCCTGCTCTCCCCCCATGGCTTCTGGAGACACCACAGGCCAGGGATTCGGGGCCTCATCACCCCAAAGGGCTTCCCCAATTACTCAGTGATAAAGAATCTACCTGCCATGCAGGAGACCCGGCTTTGACCCCTGGGTTGGGAAGATCCCCTGGAGAAGGGAACGGCAACCCACTCCAGTATTCTTGCCTGGAGGATTCCATGAACAGAGGAGACTGGCGGGCTACAGTCCATGGGGTCGCAAAAAGTCAGATACGACTAAGCGCCTGAGCACCAACACCCCGAAGGGGACTGTGAGCCAGAGAGGGTGAGGGGCTCACCTGAGGTCACACACCCAGACCAAAGCAGTTAGGGTTCTAGCCCACACCCCGCTGACCCCTCCTGATGCCAGGCTCTGACCACTGCCCACAGGGCATCCCTCCCCCGAGAGGGCGGGGTGGGAAGGGTTGCCCAGCAACCAGGTTGCTTCTGGGAGAGGCTGAAGAGGACAGAGTGCCGGCCTCACCCACCTTTGACACTTTCCCACACATCTCCTCCTTCCTTTCCTGCACTGACTCAGGCCTAGGTGCTGTCAGATAAAGAGATACGAGGGTAACGACAGAGCCCACCTTCCCACCTCAGGCCCCATGAGGCGGCCAGAATCCCAGTCCTGAAGACCCCGGTCCCGTAAGCTATCCAGCTCTCTCAGAGCCTCAAGTTGCCCATCTGTAAAATGAGCACACCCAGAATCCAATTCCAGACCGCCACAAACGTGACTGCTATAATCGTAATCAACCTTGAATATTCATTGGAAGGACTGATGCTAAAGCTTCAATACTTTGGCCACCTGATTCAAAGAGCCAACTCATGGAAAAGACCCTGACGCTGGGGAAGATTGAGGGCAGGAGGAGAAGGGGGTGACAGAGGATGAGATGGTTGGATGGCATTACCGACTCAATGGACGTGAGTTTGAGCAAGCTCCAGGAGATGGTGAAGGACAAGAGAGCCTGGCATGCTGCAGTCCATGGGGTCGCAAAGAGCCAGACATGACTAAGCGACCAAATAACCACAATCATGGTGCTCAGAGACTGCTTGGGAGTTTGTTTGTTTTTTTTTAATTATTTATTTTAATTGGAGGCTAATTACTTTACAATATTATAGTGGTTTTTGCCATACATTGACATGAATCAGCCATGGGTGTACATGTGTTCCCCATCCTGAAACCCCCTCCCAACTCCCTCCCCACCCTATCCCTCGGGGTCATCCCAGTGCACCAGCCTTGAGCACCCTGTCTCATGCATCGAACCTGGACTGGCGACTGTTTCAAATACGATAATATACATGTTTCAATGTTATTCTCTCAAATCATCCCACCCTCACCTTTGCTTGGAAGTTTTATTAGCAGGTATAGCTTTCATAGTTTGAAAAAATCCAATAATGACATTAAAAAAAAAAAAAAAAGGACCAGGAAGAGAATCACAAAATAATAAGGATCAGTAGCTCTTCAATAAACAAAAACCTGACAAAGGGAGGGCTCCCGAGGAAGAAGCAGCTGCACAGAGGTGAGGAGGTGAGGACACTGGCCTTGTGCAAGGCACATGTGGGAACCCGGGCTCCCACCTGACCCTGGGGGGACTCCTGGGGCACCGGGGCCAATCGCTGGGCCCTCCTGGGGCCCCCTCCCAGCACCTCCTGCCGAATAAGGAGGCAAGCTCTCCCCACTCAGACACAGGGCCCCATGCACACCCCCAAAGTCTTCAAATGGCCTGGAGGTGAATATAGGTAAATAAATCCTCCATTTACAAGGGAATAAACCAAGGCCCAGAAAGGTTAATGGTTTACGAAAGGTCATGCCACTCATCAGTTCACAAAAGCTCCTGAGCACCTTCCTGGGGTTGTCATGGAACCACCTGTGGGGGTCGTGATTTCTTTATGAGCCCAGGAGGACAGCCCCTGAAGTCTGGGGCTCTGTGCCCAGCCACCACTGTGTTCTGCGACCCCAGGGAGCCACTGCCCACCCACGGCCTCTACCTCGAGGCAATGTCCACAGCGTGAAGGCAGTGGGCTCCGCTGGGATCTGAAGAGGCCACTGCCCAGCACGTCGGGGCCAGGGTGAAATACACACAACTCTCTCCCCCAACCTGGAGGCTGTTTTGGAGCCAAGCCTTGAAGCAAGTTGGTTGCATCCTTATCTCTGATTCTTAGCAGGACTGGAACCGTGGATTAATGGCTCTCGAAAGGCCATCTCACTCACAGTCAACAAACTGTGCACCTCTGGAACCATTGAGGGTGACCCGGGGGACCCTCCCTACCCTCTAGTCTTCCTGACTCGGACCCTCAGCACTAACTCCCAGAGGGGACCAGGGTGCCTCGCCATGCAGGACTTCGGCACGTTCAACCCCTCAGGTAATGCTGAGAGATCCTGTCACCTCCCCTTTATAGACAAGATAACTGAGGTGCAGGGAGACTTGGAGACCTTCTGAAAGACACTCAGCTTAGAAGGTGAAAGAGGTAGATTCTAAACCTAGTCTCACACCAAAGCCTGCACAAACCCCCACCTCGTAAAGCCTCTTCATTCCCAACACAATTTCCAAAGCCTGTCTTACACTTTCCTGCTGGGTCTCCACCTGCTCCCAGAGGTGAGCAAGGCAGGTTTTACAGTCCCATTCTACAGATAAGGAAACCAAGGTTCAGAAAGGCAAGGTGACTTTTCCAAGGTCACGCAGCTGGCGACAATCAGAGCCAAGAGTGGTCTGGGGGTCTCCAGCCCCTGTCTGGTGGAACCGGCAGGGAACCTTCACTCCTACTGGGAACTCGCTTGTCCATCTGCTCTGGACCTCAACCTTCCTACTGGCAAAATGGGTGGGTGGGTTCCTATCAGCTCAGCTGATCTAAAATCTCAACGACAATCTAATCAGTGCTGTGCTGGCCCCAGAAGCTGACTGGGGTGCTGGTCTCAGCACCGTATCTGAGCTGCTGGTGAGTCAGCTCGGAGTGGGAGTTGACCACAGTCCCCTCAGGCTGGACGGGAGAACTGGGGTGAGGGGAGCAAGACTCAGCATCACCCCTCACTTGCCAACTCAGCACCATCTCCACTGGGCATGCAACTCTGGGCTTCAACTCTGCTCCCAATATGCTGTGTGGCTTGGTCAAGGCACTTCCCTTCTCTGAGCCTTTGTTTCTCCCTCTGCAAACAGCACACCAGTATCTGCCTAGTCAGTTTATAAGATCATTGGGTTAAAGAGTGCTTCCCAGGTGGCTCAGCGGTAAAGAATCTGCCTGCCAATGCAGGAGATGCAGATTCAATCCATGGGTTGGGGAGATTCCCCTGGAGGAGGAAATGGCAACCCACTCCAGTATTCTTGTCGGGAGAATTTCATGGACAGAGGAGCCTAGCTGGCTACAGTCCATGGGGTCACAAAGAGTCGGACACAACTCAATACACACTCACGGGCTAACGAGCAGAATACACTTCATCTTGGCGAGGGGGAGGCGTGTCGCTAACAGGGCCCCTTTTAAGCACCTCCTGTCCAAGCTTCCTCTAAGCCAGGGAGAGGCCCTTGAAACAGGGGCTGGGCAACCCTGGCCTGGCCCAACCTCAGGGCCAGCACCAGCAGCAGGCAAGGCAGCCGGAAGCATGTTAATCTCTGATTTTCCAAACTGACAACATTAAGGATCACGCTACTTCCTGCACTCAGATAGCGGGGGCTGGGCAAGAAGTTGGAGAGGCCCCGAGGTGGCCTGAAGTCCCCTGGAAACTCTGGGGGCCATTGTGCCCAGAGAGAAGGGGCTTGCTGAGCTGACGATGGGAGGAAAGGCTATAGGGGTCCGCAGAGAACAGGCCCAGAAAGGTGCACCCTGAGAGCCTCCATGCCAAGCTCAGGAGATGCTCTGCCTTCTCATGGACCTCCCAAGCCCAGCACACGCCACACCTGTGTCATGTGGACCATCGCCCAGACCTTCAGCTCAGCCCTGGAGAGGTGGTGTCTGAACTGGAGGAATGTTTCCGATGAGGAGGCCCAGCCCCAGAGAACTGAGCCCTGCCCAGTCCCTCAACTGGGGAGCAGCAGCGGCCGATCTGGCCCAGGTCTGGGACCCGCCTCCACGCTGACAAGGTGCTGGGAGGAAGGGGACGATCACAAGCCAAGATCGCATCAGCCCTGGCCCAACCCTGGGGGCCTCACACTGGTCCCAGCCCTGGACTGTCCCGAGCTGAGGGCACCGTGCCAGACCTGACCCTGGCTCATCCGGTCCCTCCAGTGGGTTCGGGGGCCACACCTCACCCATGAGGCCAGCCGGGTTTCAGGGCTGAGAGATTTGCGGACTGAAACCAGCACCCTGCAGGGCGGAGCAGGCCCACAACCTGCCTGCCTGGTTCCCAGAGCACTGCGGGGGGCTGGAGGGGGTGGGGAGGCGGGCAGGCAGCCAGGGATACCAACCCCACCCAGAGCCAAAGGAACAGGAGAGGCGGAGTGGGGGCAGGGACCGAGCTTGCCTGCGTCAGAGTGCTCCAGAGTGCCTCCATCTCCATCACCTGGGAGAGCAGGACAAGCGAGAGGGCCAGAGCACTAGGGACACTCTCCAAAGGCCACACAGCAGGTCCCGGCAGAGCTGGGTCGGCATGCCAGCCCCCATGCTGGCCCAGGGCTTCTCTGCTCCATCAGCCCATTATCATTATTAACACATAACCGCAGCGGCCACGTGCTCGCAGCCCTGCTGCACCCAGGTTCGCACGAGTCATTTGATGTGTTGTCCTCATTCTATAGAGGAGAAAACTGAAACTCAGAGAGGTGAAGTGACTCCTCGGGGGACACACAGCTTGTCAGTTATATGGACCCAGAACAGTCTGAGTGTTAACAGGGAACCAAAGTTTGGGCGAATGCATCTCACCTCCACCTTGCAGACTGCCAGCCACTGGGGCTTCTCACCACACTGGCCGGGTGGGTGGCCACGGTCAGACAGGCTGACAAGGCTCCCACTCAGGGCCTGTAATCAGGGGCAAAGCCAGGAAGAGGGGGGTAATGACAGGCTCCATCGGCCAGCAGGGGAGGGGGTCTGGCAGCCCGCCCGTGAGAAAAGCCTGAAACAGTAGCTAGAATCCTGCAGAGCCAAAGGCAAGAAGAGAGCAGGACAACTGGGCGCCCCCAAGGGGGACAGCCGAACCCCCTGAAGGGGACAGTGCCCAGAGAGGGCTAGGGGCCGATCCAGGGTCACCCCACTCCTGAGCGCTTGTGCCCCCAGCACACGGCCATCAGGGTGGTGGGCTTCCTAACTGACTCGGGGCTGGTCAAGAGGCCAGAACAGCTCAACCCAGACTACACCACTAGTCACTGCCCACCCTCGCCCCAGCCCAGGCCCCCTCCCAGCTTATTCCTGCCACAGCCTCCAAATTTCCCCCACCTCCACTCCTGGCTCGCTCCCTGTCCTTCCCACACACAGGAGCCACAGGGATCTTTTTGTTAGAACTCTCACCCTGAACCTCCCCTGCTCAAACGCGTCCCTGGCTCCCAGTGCCTTGAAGACAAAGATCCAGCTCCTCCGTGCACCTGCAGACCCTGAACGCCCTTCCTCACCGTGGGGTTCCCCCAGGTCAGGGACACCCCTCCTCCTCACTCTCCAATGCCCCTTCCCCCCAAGAGGTCCCCAGGCTGGATGGGACCTCCACCCACTCCCGTAGCCTCCCTCATCTCCAGTGATCTCAAGGTGGGTAAGGCCTGTTCCCTCTCTGATGCCCCCAGACAGCACCCACCACATCTGGAACTGACCTGGCACAAAGGAGGAACCAAGAAGGAGGAAACCCAGAGGGAGAGGCCAGGTGGGGAGCCGCCACCCCATTGAGCAATACAGCTCCCCACACACGCCCCAGAGATTTCTCACCGCAGAAAGGAATGCCCAATGCCCAACCCGGGAGCTGCAGCAGGGGTCCCAGGACTACGAGAAAGTGCCCAGCAGCCCTCCTCCCCAAGGAAGGGGGCTGCCACCCTCGAAGCTTCCTCCCGACTGGCCTCAGGCGCCCCAAAGGGACCCTCTGCTGGGTACCCCTTCCCTGGGGCCAGTTATGAACAAGGAAAGGTATCTTCCCATAATCTGGCAGCCCATGACCCACCACGGCCTGGGAATGACTGACCCCTGACCGTGCGCTGGCCCCATGCCTCACGTGGAGATGAAAACGGCCCTGGGAGGGAGGGTCCTCACCACCCCACCCCCACCCACCGTGTTCAGTGTGGGAAATGGAAGCGTGGGGGCAGTTAGGGAGCTCACCTGGCATCACACACCTGGTGAGGCATGATGCCAACTGGAGATGCCCAGCCCTGCAGGGGGACTTGTCACAGAGCCCTGGCCGAGCCCCAGGAGGGGCTCTGTCACCTCCCCTGCAGAGGAAACAGAGGCTGTGAGACCTGCTGGTTTGTCCCAGGTCAGCCAGCTGTCAAGGGCTGGAGCCCAACTCCAAGCTAGGACCTGAACCCAGGCTCTCGGGCTGTGGCAACACATGGGAAACAGTCACACCAAGCCCTTCTTAAAGGATCTCACTGGACCTCGGAGACCAAAGTTCATCCATTGCTGAACTCTCAGCACCTGCCACAGGGCCTGGAAAACTGCCCCCAGCGAACACACCATGCCAGACTGGATCCAGGCTCTCAGTCCTGCCTCCCTCCCCAGTGCCTTGTGTTGCACCCTCTGCCTGAAGCTCCCTTGCCCCTCGTTAATACAGTTCAAACTCTTAGCCAGACATCATTTCCTCCATCACAGGCTCTGCAGTTTCACATTTGCATGTAATTATAATAATAAGTGGGGCATGAGCTAATGCATGCAACACTTAGCCCAGTGCCAGGCACAGAGGCAGCTGCCATATGTGTTAACAATTATCATCTACGTTATTTCCTTTAACCCTCACCTAGAGCTTCCCTGGTGGCTCAGACAGTAAAGATTCTGCCCGCAATGCAGGAGACTTGGGTTCCATCCCTGGGTCGGGAAGACCTCCTGGAGAAGGAAATGGCAATCCACTCCGGTATTCTTGCCTGGAGAATCCCATGGACAGAGGAGCCTGGCGGGCTACAGCACATGCGGTCGCAAAGAGTTGGACACGACTGAGCAACTAATACTTTCACTTTCAGAGTTAACCGTTAAACCCATTTATAGAGGAGGAAAGGGAGGCTCAGAGAGATGAAGTGATTTCCCCAGCATCACAGAGGTGTGAGCAAAACCAGGACACAAAGCCAAGCCAGGCTCTGCTCACCGCTCTACCCCAGTATCGAGAACTGTGCAGGCCATGGAGAAGGCGCTCAGGAGTCCTCAGTGACTCTCTCTGGCACATTCCCCACTCGCCCAGCAGCTCCCCAGGTCAGGCTGGCACCTTGGTCACGTCTGTAAGCCAGGTGCCCAGCACAGCACCATTGTTAGGAGAGGAGAGCGGGTTTCTCACAGAGGCAGGTGTGTTCCAGGGCCGAGCTTGAAGCAAGAAGCAAATCTGAGCTGCCAATGGCCTCTCTGGGCTTAGTTTTCTCATCTATAAACCCCATGGATGGAGGAGCCCGGTGGGCTACAGTCCGTAGCCTCGCAGAGAGTCAGACACGATTTAACGACTAAACAACAACAAAACGGGCATAAGATGAGAGTCTTGCCCTCAGCTCACCTGGTGACCTGGGGTCCTCAGGAGACGACAGTTTCTGTTAACAGTCAAAGCGCAAGGTTCGTGGCTATGATCATAACCTCCAGCACCTACGAAAGTCCTGCAGGAGATATTGGGTTTTGCTGCTAACAAAGGGCCACATGAGCGTTATGAAGGTTCGTAGCTGTTATCATAACCTTCAGCACCTGTGAAAGCCCTGCCCTGGCGTGTTCCCTCGCTAACGGGCCAGGCACATACGCTGATCAGGCCACTGGACTTGGGAAGGGCTCTGTGAAATCCAAGTCCAAGCTCTCCACTGGGCAGATGAGAAAACTGAGGCTGCAGGAGCAGGGAAGAGGCAGCCAAGGCCCAGCTCCCCGTGAGGGCAGTGAGGGAGTCAAATCCAGGGGCTTCCGTGCCCAGCGAGGGAACCTGCCTCTGGTCTTGGGGGTCTCTGGCCTGGAAAGCTCTCCCAGAGCCCACCCTCTCCGCCTGGCCCTCAGGACCACCCCCCAGACAAATCCAGTCCCCTGGAAACTCCACCACCACAGCCCCTGCTTCTCCTGGGGGCTTTTTGCAAGTGTCATGACTGTATCACCACCCGCCACAGACAGAGACGCAACACCAGGCTTATATCTGGGCCAGGTGGGTGCTCGACAAACACGTGCCAAAGGAACAGCCCCTGGTGGGAGGTCACCCGGTTTCAGATGCCGAAACGGTGGCCCCGGAGGCCTGGGGAGGAGGCTAGCTGCGTCTCCCATTACGAAGGCAGCTTTGGGGCAAGGCAGCGGCGGGGGGCGGGCCAGGAGGAGCCGGCCAGGAGCGCTTACAAAGCTGCCTTTACAGCTCTTCTCACTTAGCAAATATTTAACCACGGCTCAGCGAGGCAGGTCTTCTGGTGGGAGAGTGTGTGTGCTGGGAGACCAGAGCTGGGAGCGGGGGAGGGGGCTGAAGTGAAGGCCCAGAGGAGTGCCCCCCACCCCAGAAAGGCAGAGCGCAGACCCGCCCACCGGGGACTGCCCTGACACCTCGAGGAGGAGGAGGCCACCTCAGTGGGAGGCAGAGGGAAACAAAAGCTCTCTCATCCCCTCCGGCCCCTCCCTCGCTGCCTGGCAGAGCCCCCAGTCGGCTGCGGGCACCACCCGACAGTTGGTGGCTTGTTCTGGGAGCCCAGACCCAGGAGTCCCTGCTCTCTGGGAACACAGACCCAAGCCGGGCGGGTGAAGAAGGGGTGCCCAGGGCCCCTGCAGCACCCTCCACCCAGGGCAGGACAGGGAGGGGGGCCCCCTTCCACTCCGGGGAGCACGTCTGGGATTGGGCTCCCCAGTCTGGTGTCCTGCACCAGACCTGCCACGGCCAAGGCCACATCTCAGGCCAACAGAGCCACGCAGGGAGGAAAGGAAGGTCAAAGGCCACCTGGAGGACCAACCTCCCACCCTGCCCACCTGGCTCCACGTCCCCCATCCTCCTGCCCCAGAGAGAGCCCTGGCTTGGGAGCCAGACAGACATGGGACAAGTCCTAGCCCAGTGGTCCGGGGCCTCGCCTGAGCCTCAGTATTCTCCTCTGTGGACTGGGGATAATTAGCTGTGGTCATCAGGCTGGGCACAGAGGCGGCTCATCTATGACGGTGATTTTGTAAACACTAACCTCCACCCGCCCAGTCCCTGTTCCTACTGGCTTCTCAGCAGCATCCCTCGCCTCCATGCTCTTCTTTTCTTCCTTGCCATGCCCCCTGGAGCCTGAACCCTTATAACCTGGGGCCTGCCCACTGGTCACGACTGCCCTGAGGCCATGGTGCCCCACGACACATGCCTGCTCTCAGCCCAAAGTGCAGAGTGCTGAGGCTGGACCAGGCACCCAGGGCCCTCTGCCACAGCACCCTCACACTGGCAAGTGCCCGCCACAGGTCCACTGTCCCCTTAGCGCCCAGACTGGAGTTAAGACCCTGAGGTGCCCAGGCAGAGCTCACTGCCCGAGCCCTTCCTCCACGACCAGCCTGGCAACCAGCATCGCCACCCAGCCCCTCCCTGCAGCCACCAAGCAGCAGTCCACATCCTCTGTCGACCAGCTCAGGGTCAACCTAAAGGGTGGCGGGGGGGCAGAGCCGGGGGCAGAGCCAAGGACAGGTGAGGGTCTCGGGGTTCCATCGTGCTGGCTGAGAAAGGTTTCATGTCCTCATTCATTCATTCATTCAGCAACCACGGGGCACTGAGCATTCAGGAGTGAGTCAGACACACCCAGTCCCCATTGTCCAAAGGAGACAGACTGTCAACAAAACCTACAATGGGACACGGTAAGTCCCCAGCTGGGGGTAGCAGAAGAACCCAGAGGAGGGATGGCTAACCCAGCCTGCAGGATCAGGGAAGACTTCCAGGAGGAGGTGGCCCCCGAGACATGAAGGGGTGCTGGTGAGGTGAAGGAGGACGGCTGGGCAGGGAGATCTGCCAAGCAGAAGACACAGGGAAAGCACAGATTTAGACACGCATTCAGCAAAACATTCATCTTTTCCACACACATCTGTGAGTACCCTCCTAGGTCAAGAAGGGCACTTTCACAGAAGGGCGTAGTGTCAAGGTTCTGGAATTCAGTCTTGGTTCCAATACTAACCTCACTGGCTGACTAGCTGTAGGACTTTGGACATGGGGCTTAATTCTCTCTGAATTGCAGTTTTCTGGGCTGTAAAGTGGGAGGAAGAATAGTACCCACCTGGTCGGGTTTTCATAAGGATCAGGGAAATGAGGGAAGCCCCAGAGCCTCAGCATACGGGGGCCGGTGCAGTCAGTGATGACGCCTGAACGACCCACAGGAGGACTTGCACCCGCTGGAGCGCGGGTGGCCACCAGAGGGGTGGTCAGGCGCGCAGTGGGGTCTTTCACAAGCTCAGGGGTCCCACAGTGTGTCCACCTGTGCTACCAGCCGTTTTCTGCGATGTGTTTCACGCCATGAAATGGGGACCAGAAAAACAGAACCAAAATAGCAGCTACCTGGCCCCTCAGCAGGCCGCTCAGAGGAAGGTGACACACTTGGGGTCCGCTCGTTTGGGGCCCTGGGCCCTCAGAGGTTAACCACTCAGAAAGGGAAATTCCATCTATCTGCTTATCCATCACTCTATCCCTCCCGCCTCCCTCTCTCTCTCTCTCTCTCTCACACACACACACACACACACACGTGCCTGCAGGGCTGGATCCCTGGGTCCAGGGGGGAGGGGGTGGGGGCAGGAGGGAAATCAAAGGTGGGGAGAAAGGGGAAGTGCACGGAGAAACATCAATGAAGATTCAGAAAGCAAACCCCGACAAACCGCAAGCCACCAGACCGTGGGGGACCACAGTGCGTCTGCTCCTCACCACGCGGTTTCTCAAGCTCCCTGTATCTCTGAGCCTCTGCTTCCTGCAGGTGGACTCACAGGTGGACAAGGCTACAGGCGAGGCTAGCTGGCAAAGTGCTTTGAATGAATACGTCTCGTATTCATACCGCTCTCTCTGTTTTTCCTTTTGTGTCTTACTGAATTGACTAAGACGTCCAGCTCAATGCTAATGAAAATACCTCTATGGTGTCAGCATCAAGTTTGCTCAGGCTTGTTCGGTATGTGACGAATGACACTGTAAAGGGCTGAGTACCAGGTAAGGACTGCTACAGGCAAGGAGGGAGAACTTAGCTCATCTCCCACAACAAAAGGGTTGGAAAATTCCCAGGGAAGAGCAATGCTATGGGAAGTCAGGCACAGCCATGCCCACGGAGCCTGTTCTGAGGGACCCACCACGGCAGACAGGATCCACAAGGGCCTTTCTATCTCGGGTGCCCAGGGGTGGGACAGGTGACCCTATTAGAGTAGGGAGCTCCCTGTCCCTGGAGGCATACAAGCAGGAGTCCGATGGCCAATTGGCAAGGAGGTTGCGGAGAAGATCCTGTCCCAGGAGGCAGGTTAGCAGTAAAAACAGATCTAGCTCTGCAACTGCCGGTGACCTTCCCAAACCTGTTTTTTTATCCATAAAATGGGGGTAAGAATAGCATGCACCTCACAGAGCTCTTGTGAGGACTACCTCAGAATGTGTTTCTAGCACTCTGCCTGACCGTTGGAAGAGCCCAATGAATGCCAGCTACCGTTCTAATAACAAGCAATCACTAGTAAGTGCCAGTTACTGTGGCCAAAGCCTAACGGAAAAAGGGCTAAACCCAGACACACATCCCACACATTTCATCAGCTGATGCCCTCTGACACCACCCTTTTCTCTAAGTCCAAGCCAAGCTGCTTCCCTAGCTGCCTCGGGACCCAGACCTCTCCCCTGCTCCACCTATCTACCATCCATCCATCCATCCTCCTATCCATCACTCTATCCCTCGCTTACACACACACACACACACACACACACACAGCTGCCTGCTGTGCTGGCTCCCTGGGTCCAGTGGGAAGTGGGGTGGGGGCCCGCAAAGGGAGACAAGCCCAGGGAAAGAGAGAGGAGGGAGAAGGAAGATGATCAACTCTGAAAATTAACTCATGAGCTTTGCTGCTGAGCCAGAAGGAAACCCAATCCTGGGCTGGAATGCCAGCAACCCTCAGCATGGAGAGGTTTCATGCAGATGGAAATGGAAAGTTTATTCAAATAACAAGACTCCCATAGCCAGCAGAAGACACGGGCCCTGCCCCACCCTGGGGTCAGCAGCTGCAGGTCTCCTCGGGCGCCAGAGGACCCCACCTCATACGCCTCATTCCAGGTGCCAGTGTGCCCCCCCGCCTGTGGAAACTCTGCTCTTGGCCAACAGGCCCATGTTCTGTGTCTGCTTCTCCAGGGGTCCCTTGAAGATGAGTGGGGAGGGGGTGCCATCTCTCCCTGGGCAGTAATGATAGATTCTAAGCATGAGTTCCAGGCAGAGATGCAGGCTTTAGATCGCTGGGGTCTGAGTCTGGGCACCTGACTGCCGTCGGGTGACCCTGGCTCTCCAGCTCCTCATCTGCCCAGTGAAGGAGCTGGATTCCATCTCCCTGGACCCTGAAAGCATTCCTCCAACTGTCACTGTCCCTGACAGCCACAACCCTCATTCAGGGCAGAACCCCTTGAGTCAACAGCACAACTCAGTCTTGACAATTAACTGGTGTCTGTTACTCCCATGAGGACAGGGACCCTGTCTGTCTCATTCATGACTGATCCCCAGCACCAAGCAGGGCAACTGTGCACAGGAAATCTTGTCCCTGACTGTGAGCTGACACCAGAGCGCTCGACTCAGTCTCCCGGGCATCTTCAGGCACAGGGAGAGGTTGGGGTTTTCCAGAAAAGTCAGCTCAGGCCTGGGGACAGACCCTTCCCAGCCCCGGGAGGAGTGTTTGCCAGCGGCTCTCCCATCCCACTGGGATGCTTCCTACAAAGGTGAGGCTGCATCTGGAGCCAGCCGGGCCAGTCCAAGGTCACACATCAGCAGAGACCAGGTCACCACCCCGGCACGCAAACCGAGCTGTCACCTAAGCTCGGATCCTCAGTTTCCTCTTCTGGCAGATTCTGTCAAACGATACAGCACCTGCACAGGGCCTGGGAAACTGGAGCTGAGCCTGGGCAGTGAGGGGGCCGGGGGTGGAAAGGGGGGGTATCTGCAGGACTGTCACCTGGGGCAGGCACATCACCCTGCTCCTGTGTCCCTCACAAGAACATCCCAGCCCTACAGAGGGACAGATGCCCCAGCACTTTGAAAAATGACCACCAAAATGCAGTGCCCGTGGAGGTGCTGCTGCCATGGCCAGCAGGAACCATGGCAATAATCACCAGTTTCTGGGAAATTCCGGTTCCCTCAAATGCTTGCACTCTCTCAGCTCTGGGTCTCTGAAGAGATAACCCTCTGCCTATGACTCTTCTGCCTTCATCCCCTGGGTCTCACCTAGACATCCCCTCTCCTAACAAGCCTTCCCTGATCCTCCAAGTCTAGGTCACTTTTCCCTGGGGTCCCAGAGAGGCCTTTACCCCACCCCTAATCTTGGCTAGGGTTCCATACTGAGTCCTTCCTCCCAGAAAAGGGTCTCCGTGAGGATGAGAAGCTGCCTCCCCAGCTCGAGCACCCCAAGACCCGCACACGACCTGGCACTGAGAACAATGGTGGAATCGATGGATTAATCCCATGGAAATGATTAAGGCTGTCCAACAGAGCACAGTTTGCAACAGTGGAAAACAGAAACAACCCGTGTTCAGCAATAGGGGTTTGGCTGAGCAAGTTAAAAGGCAGGCTATTGGGTCCATAATGGAATGTTCTGGAGCCTTTCTACATGCTGCAGGGGGATAGCCTGGTGCAGAAAGACTGTGTGCTGGGGAATCAATCCACCACCACTAGCTTGAACCCCTCCCCGCTCCAACTCATCCATCCCTGGCCACAGGTATCTCCGGGCTAGACACAGAGTTAACACTTGCTACTGAAATGCAACCCACTCCAGTACTCTTGCCTGGAAAATCCCATGGACAGAGGAGCCTGGTAGGCTACAGTCCATGGAGTCGCAAAGAGTCGGACACGACTGAGCAACTTCACTTTAACATTCTTTCACTGTTCTTCCCCAGAGTAGCAGAAATAAAACCCTCTTGTTAAAGTCCAGCTAAGAAGTGTTGATGAGAAAGGGCTCCTTTCCCCCGATTCCCCTGCCAGGCTCTCAAGGATGCACCAGGAGGGCTCCTGCCCCCTCTCTCTAGCTACAGTCCGCCTGTTCCCCTCCACAGACGGGCACCTGTCTGTACCCCAACTCTGGTGGCCAAAATCCAGCCTGACCTTCGAGACCCAGCTTAACAACTCCCCACCCCTAGCACTTCCAGAACCTTCTCTACCCTCTCCCTTTCTCCAGGCCCACCTTGTGCTTTGCAACCACCCCGTGGAGGCTCTCATTAGGCCAAGATGGCTCTGATTCTGGAATTAAAAGACTAAAATTTCCCCCAAAAAAACAGCCAAATTTTCCCCCCAAATACAGGCTATTCTTTTTTATTTGATATATTAACCATGCAAAAGACAACAAGAGAGAAGGAAGAAAAAAATTAAATAATCCATTATCCTACCACCACCACCCCCAAATCTCTATTAACACGCTGATAAATTTCCTTTCATTTTTTTTCCTACACCTGCACAGACCTAGTATGCACTTGCAGACACCCGGCTCCTCTTTACTTTCAATGGCCACATGTTACACCATTGAACATTACCTACTGATAGACATTGTTTTGAGCTTCCTTGGTGGCTCAGACAGTAAAGAATCCGCCTGCAATGCAGAAGATCTGGTTTGATCCCTACGTTGGGAAAATCCCCTGCAGAAGGGAATGGCAACCCACTCCAATATTCTTGCCTGGAGACTCCCAGTGGATAGAGGAGCCCGGTGGGCTATATAGTCCATGGGGTTGCAAAGAGTAGAACATGACGGAGTGACGAACACTTTCACTTTCTTTCAGAGATTGTTTCCCTCCTTTTTTTTTTTCTGTTGTAACCCAGCTATAATGTAACCATCTGGTTGTATTCAGGTAAATTCGGGGTGTGGACTGGCCAGGCGGATTCACCAGGGGCTTCTGCCTCCTTTCTGCCATCACTCCCACTGGTGGTGGGGGATGGTGAGGACCACCCGCCCTGGGCAGCCCCTCCCCACCCAGCCTATAGAAGCACCCAATGCCAATGGTCATTGTTCTAAAACCCAGATGACCACCCAAGCCCTGGGTGGGGTCAGCGGCAGGACCCCAGCTTGTCACAGTACCCGTCCTGGAAGGGTCCATTTTTCTGACCAGGAACTGAGACACCAAAAGGGGAAGGGACTTGAGTCGTTTGAGGGACCCTGGGTGAGTCCCTGGGCCTCCGCCCCTCTGCCCGCGGGGCAGGCCCCCAGAAGCAGTTCCTCCCAAATTCTGCCACCATCTCAACAGGAAAACAGGAAAGCTGAGCTGGGCAGCCAGCGACAGTTATTGCCAAGAGAGCCCTCAGACAAGCACCTCCAGGGCCCACGCAGGCGAATTCTCTAAGAGCATGGTCATCTCATCACGATGCACCCTCTGATAATTATTTAATTAATGACCGGCTGGTAAGCACTTATACGCTGCATCTCTCCGGCCGAGCCTTGAGCTCTAGGTGGGCAGGGCCCAGGCATGCTTGGTTTGGGTACCAAGCATACAGTGGATCCTCAAGGGGTAAAGCTGTGCTCCAGTGCCAGCCACACAGTGAGTCAGCAGGGGCACCAGGACCCAGGGGTCGCGTCCCCCACCTGTCACACCAGGGCTCAGTCCTGGAGGCCCAGAGCACAGAGCGGTCAGGAGCTGGGGGAGGGTCAGCCCATCCTAGAGTGAGTCCCTGGGCCCTGCCTCACCCCTGGGGCTCAAGGACAAGAACAAAAGACTCAAAGCCAGTGTGAGTCAGATGGAGAGGAATACACACCGGGAGGAAGGAAGCTGTGTGCACGGCCGCACGCGCTCCAGGCCTGCGGTCTCAGACACGAGGTAGAAGGCAAACCCTCCTTCCAGACAGGCCGAGGGGAAGTCAGAACCAGCCAGGGCTCTGACCCTGCCCACGTCTGCCCCACCCTCCGACCCCACTCTCGGCACCCACCAGATCCTCCTTCCAAGTAACTTCAGGTCCAAATAACGTCTCGTGCTTTGAGATGGAAACCTTGCAGGACATTTACTCATTCACTCACTGCTAAGCAATTAATTTAAACTAACAAATGTCAATAATAGCTATTGATTATTGAGCGTTCACTATGCCCAGCACTGTGTTAAATATGCATAAACATAACTGATCAATGCACATAATGCAAATTATCCTTTATATTATTAAATCATAGCTAATAAGTGAAGTGGTATTATCATTCCCATTTTACAGCTGGTGAAACCAAGGCATCAAGAGCTACAGTAACTGTTCTAGCAGCTGGTGGAGCCAGCTCTGTCCTGTGAGGCCACACTGACCACCTCGTGGTGCTCATGTCACCGGCAAGAACCCTGGGGAGGTGCCCAGAGGAGGCCCCAACGCAGCCATGAGAGTGGCCCCAGGGAACAGTGCTCCTGGCTGTGCGCTTAGTCTGTGGGTCCTCCAGGGCCTCTACAGGTCTAGAACTTGGCCCAGTGGGCCCTCCAGAGACTTATCCATCTCCTTCACTGAACTACGGGGTAAGCTGAGGCCCAAGGCGGAGGCCATGCCCGCCAAACTCCCGTCCACAGCGCTGGACTCTCAGAAGCCACAGTGGGGGTCCTCAGGAAGAGGGGAGGGGAGCAGAGAGGCTCTGCCCCCTCCCCATATGGGAAGTCTCCTGGGCCCCCACTCGGGGAGGCAGGGTGTCCAGGCCCAACCATAGCCCAGCCCCTCTGCCTGCGGGGGAGGCCCCCAGAAGCAGTTCCTCCCAAATTCTGCCACCATCTCAACAGGAAAACAGGAAAGCTGAGCTGGGCAGCCAGTGACAGCCTGACCAAGAGTGGAGGTTTGTCTCCCAGGAGGAGCAGGCCAGCCTGAGAAAGTCACCCTGCCGCCCCAAGAGGGGCCTCGCCTCCGGCCACAAAGACTCAGGGCAGGGAGAGAGAAAGGGCTCACTGTGTTCAGTCACTCAGCACAAATCACCCTGCGGCTCTCCCTCTCCTTGAGAGAGGGGTCACCCCCATTTTAGAGAGGGGGTAACTGAGGCCCAGAGAGGGAGAGTGTCCTGCTGAAAGCCGCACAGAGAGCCGACACTGCAGAGCGTGCCCTCGGCCGGAGCAGTGGTCGTCCCAGGGGGTCCGGCCTCTCCCCCTTCCTCTTCCTGGCAGCTTAAAATGTGGCAGCGGGGGTGGAGGGGAAGGGAGCTGGCTTTTTTTAATCCTCCACAACACCTCGCTGTCTGCGTGTGGACAGGCCTATCTGGGAGGCCGGCACAGGCCCGCTTCTCTCACGAAGGGCTTGTTTGTTTACTCTGTGTTCAAAATTATAACCTTTGCGGCCCCACCCAGGCCCGGCGCTCCTTCCTGACTCGTCCTTGCTGTCTGGGGCGTACAGGAATGGAATGGGCTGCGGGTTCCTGTCCTCTGAGACCCTGGGAATGTCTCTCTCCTCCTTCCGAGCCTCAGTTTACTCAGTTACAAAAACAGGAGGGAACTGGTCGGATGACCGCAAAGGAGCCTTCCTGGTTCGAAGGAGGAGGGACTGGGCCAGAGAAAGGAGAGCGGCCACGGCCCGTCGGCAAGCTCCGAACGCGGGCAAGTGGAGTGCTGTGGCCGCAGCAGCCCAGACCACAAGCAAACCGCAAGCACCCCTTCCACGCTAATCACGGCTCCGCAGCCCAGCGGAGCCCGGACTCCCCAAAGCTTCAGTACAGTTTCTCTTTTCTCCCCTTTCCACCCGCACCTCCAGGGAACACTTCCAAAAACACAAACTAAAAAGCAAAAGCTAAAATGGAAACAGAAGTGCGGCTGTCAGCGCACTCCCCTCTTAGAGGTCCCATCACTCCTGAATTCCCAGGCAGGCTAAGGACACCACTCCTCCCCCAGGACTCAGCCAAAAGGGGGCTGCCATGTACCCAGTGGGTTCCACATGCCAGGAACAACTGCCTTCCAGAATCGTCGCAGGGATCACCTTCCCACTTTATGATGGGAAACCTGCCCAAGGCCACGGGGCTTTCTGGGGCAGAAGCCAGTTGCCTCCTTGTCAAGGCCGGACACGTTGCCTCTTGAGTTGGGCTGACCAAAGTTTAAAACCAACATGCACTTTGGAAACATAAAGACCCAGTGTCTTTGTAACACAAACCACACTGCCTTCAGCTTGATGGAAGCTTCTTGGATGGCATGAGGCCATGAGATCCAGGCTTGTGTCCCTGCTTCATCCCTTCTACCAGCACAGGGCAGTTCTCAAAGAAGGCACGTCCCTCCACAGCAAGATGGCATTATGCACTAAATAATTGCTAGGCACCTGCCTTCAACACAGCCCAAGGCCCACAGGCTCCCACGAGGTCAGAGCCAGGAAGCCACTAGAGACTGTGCTCGTGCCCGGTTGCACAGACTGGCAAAGGGGGGCCAGACAGGACTTGCCAAAGGTCACCTGGCACCAGCCCTCAGGCTCTCGCCTCCCAGCCTGCACCTGTAAATGGCTCCTGGCAGGTGAGAAGGATTAGAGGCGGGTTAAGCACAAGAGGGTGAGTAGCTTCTGGCCCAAGGGACTCCTGTTCTAGAAGATTCTGGCTTAACAAACTTGGATGGACACAAAACAGCTCCATTCGGCGTGGGGCATGGGAAGGAGGGACAGCAGCTGTGGCCGGCGTGGCCACAGATGTGTGGGTGTGGAAGTGGGGTTCACACTTTCTGAACCACAATTCATTCTTTTTTTTTAATCTTTAATAAAATATATATTTATGTACATCTATGCACCGGGTCTTAGTTACAGGACATGCGAGCGTCAGTCCTCATTGCAGAGGCATGTGGCCTCTTTAGTTATGGCACGTGGGGTCTCGTTCCCTGACCTGGGATCGAACCTGGACCCCCCTGTATTGCTAGTACGGAGTCTTAGTCACTGGAACTCCAGGGAAGTCCCCAAACCACAATTCACTCTTCCTCTGCTCCTCCTGGGTGCCCGGTTACCCACTGGAGTCCCTGGGCCTGCATGTGGACCCTGCCCCCCAGCACCCTGGCCCACGCCCTGCACTTTTGATTCCTGAGAGGAGGGACTCCCTCAGCCAACATCCTGTCACAGACGATACACAACAGGAAGGACTGGTGACAACGGGACATCATCCCATTGATGCCTCACAACAATCTAGCACGTCTAGGCTACCGCAGACCCACTCGACAGATAAGGAACCTGAGGTCCGGAGAAGGGATGCCATCTGCCAAGTGACAGGGCCACTGAGACCAGATCTCAAAGTCAGGTCCTCAGAATCCAGGCCCAGACCTCTTCCCACTCTGCCCCTGGAAGAAAAGGTCTCATACACAGAGTTGCTGACAAAGGGAGTGAGTCTCCCATCATCAGGGGAATGATAAGCAGGGTTGCAGGACCACTGATTACCTCAATAAAACCTATGTGCTAGTCGCTTCAGTCATGTCCGACTCTTTATGACGCTATGGACTATAGCCCGCCAGGCTCCTCTGTCCATGGGATTCTCCAGGCAAGAATACTGGAGTGGGTTGCCATGCCCTCCTCCAGGGGATCTTTCCGACCAAGCGATCAAACCCATCTACTGTGTCTTCTGCACTGTAGACAGATTCTTTACCGCTGAGCCACTGGGGAAGCCCAAAACAAATTGATGGGGTCCATCAATCCCACGGGACCAAGAACTGGCACCAGGTCTTCCCAACCTCACACATCACCATCACCAAGGCTTGTTGCCCCATCACCCCACTTACACATACACACAAAGTCAAATACACACACACATATAAACACACACACACACACACGTACCCTGACCGTACCCTATCCACACTGCTTCGGACCCTCTCATCACTGGGCTCTCCTCCTCCTCTCACCCACCCTCCTAGGCCTCCCCAGGACACTCAGGACAGGGTCCCCTCTTCTTTAAGGCCAGCCCCTGTGGCTCCCTTCTCTTCACCCCATCCCTCCTCACCCACTGGACCAGTCACCCCTCACACTTTCCCACTGAAGGTCTGCCCCCCTGAGGATACCCCTCACCCTGCAGAGGGGCGGGCAACCAGCCAGGCAGTACCACATGGGCAGGGGCCGTGGAAGAGCTTGGGACACAGTATGCCACTGGTATCCAGCACAATGCCTGGCACACAGTAGGAGATCAATAACTATTGAGTGAATGAATAAAAGAATGACCAAGAGTGTCCAGGGCCAGAGCCCACTGCAGAACCTGCGGGGTCTCACAGATACACAGATGGGGACCCTCCCCTTCAACTTCTAACATCCAAACCCACCCAGCCCTGCCTTTAGGAGGCATCTCAAGACCACACGGAAAGGATATTCAGAGGCAGAGAATGCCCGTAAGTAGATCCTGGTCTTGGGGTCACAGATGGAGAGAAAAGGCACAGAGCGAGGCAGAGCCATTGGTCAGAGTCGGAAGAGCAATCAGTGAACAAAAACCCAGACCAAGCAAATAAATCTGGACACACGGCCAGGCAAGGGGTATGTTCCCATCTGTCTTTTGCCTGTTTATTCTCTGGGCCCTGCCCAACATCGGGCACAGCGCAGGCAACGATGTTGACTGACTCTGCTTCGTCAGCAGACTCACAGCCTGTGTCAGTCCTCCACCCCAGGTGCCTACTGACCGCTGCAGCTGTCCAGGGCCAGAGTCTGGGGGCTCCTCAACCTGGGGTGTGCCAACTTCCTGGAGCACATGGCAGGGGCCTGGGGGCCGGAGGCTGCAGGACAGACCCGGCCCATGTCTGTCTGGGAAGTGTCAGTCATCAGAGCTACCACGTGCTGTGTTCTCATGGCTCACCAGCCCCGGGCTGTGCCGGGCAGGGGCTGTCACTCTTGATTCTACACCCTGAGAAACCCGCACTCTCAATCTCTTTTACAGAAGGGAGACAGGTAGGTTCAGAGAGGGTGGCCGACCTGCCATCGGGTGCCAAAGCTCGGGCTCGAACCCAAGCCGTCTGCCTGCGCAGCCTTGCCCAGGACTCCCTGTTTCTTTCTGTCTTACCATCCGCTGTGTCACCAGGTAGGTCCCTCCACCCAAGCACATCTACACTATACACTGAGATGGTTCCCGGGGTGGGGGTGGAACCAGGGGCCCTGGAGAGATGGGCACTTCCTGTTCTTCCAGTTTGAAAAATCTGTGTGATCAGAAAGATTGCAGCGTTTCCGTGACTCAGGCCCCAAGATCCGACCGGGAAGCGGGAGCATGGCTCTGCTCCACCCTCGAGGGTGTGAAACCTCCATCTTTGCTTCCAACGCTGCCCGGCACCGTCTTCAGAAAACCCTTCTTCCGCAGGCAGGGAAGTGGGTGGGGGCGGGGCAGGGGAAGGAAAAGCAGCTGAGGAATTTCTGCGACCGCAGAAGGATGCTGCGAGGAGGAGACCCGGGCTGGAGTGAGTCATGAGCTCGGTCTGTGGAGGAGGAGGAGGAGGGGGCGCCGGCTGGAGGGCAGGACTGGCCAAAGACAGACTTGAGTGGGGGCTGAGTAATGACCGGAGGGGGCCTCTGACACACGCCGCTCTTCCCACTCAGTTCCTCCCTTTCCAGCCCCCTTCTCCCCAGCGCCTGCCTCTCTCTGGGCCCTTTTCCACGCTGTCTCCCTGGCCACTGACTTTCTCTGTCCGTGTGCTCCCAACCACGGCCAGTAAGATGCTGGGAAGGGAGGTGGAGGGTGTAGATTCAAAGAGACAAAGGAAGGCTTGGCACAGAATAAGTGCTCAGTTAAACAAGGACTAAGCGGACAGGTTAGGAGCGGCCCCTCCTTCCTCTATCTTCTCATCCTCTGGCAGGAGACAAATCAGTGGACTGCCCTCAAGAGAAGCAGCAGGACATACACAGTCGGTCACACCCAGATGCCATGGACATCAGTCCGTGTCCCCCCACCCCAGTTCACCGGCAGCCCCTTTGAGCCCACTCCCAAGAAAAGGTGCTTAGAGGCATCAGGGGGGCTCCCAGGAATGGACCTCCCTTGAAATGCCCAGGCTGGTGGGAGCAGGCTGTGGGCTGGGGGAGGGGAGGGCAAGTGGATGAGTCTCTCTTCAGCAGGGAAGCTGACCGGAGCAGGAAAGGAGACAAACATAGTGACTCAGTTTGCCCCTGAAAACCACCTATTTGGTCACAGGGGAGCCTGGCGATGTCCTGCCTTAGGGGAAAAGGCTAAGAAAAACGTCTGCACAGATGGCCTTGGGCGGAACAAGATGGAGTTTTAGAGAATGCTTCCAGGGAGGTTCTGAGGACCAGGGAGAGATGTTTATTATACATCATTTAGTGCAAGGAGCAAGGCACGAATTGAGTCACGGTCTCAGCAGTGTGTAACAATAAGCACAGAAGGGAAATACCACTAAAGAATGAATTCTTGCAGGATGGTGGTGACTGATCCTCCTAGTTTTGTCTCTAAACCTCATTCCTCAGGCGGCGGGGAGGGAGGCCCACGGCCCAGTTTGGGTCCAGAAAGGCTCTTTGGCAGCGTGTGTGGGAAGGATGGAGGGGTGAGGTGGGAGGCAGCTCTGAACAGGCGAGGCGGGAGCTTGGGCCCCAGTGGTGGGAAAGGAACAGAGTGGAGGCTGGGGAGAAGGGGGAGGGCAGGGTCAACGCCAACAAAAGCACATTATGTAAGACGACACAAGAGCAGGGCAGAATCTCCCCAGACGCCTCACCTCCAGGGGCTGACCCAGACCTAAGCTAAGGGCAGCAGCTGAGGCAGAGGGAGGGGTTAGGGGGTGGGAGGTGGCACACTGCTTCCGGCCGGCCTGGTGGTCTCCCTCAAAGCCCAGGGCAGCATCAAGATGCCACACACCTGGACAGGCGCAGCCTCCACCACTAAACTCCTGGGAGGCACAACCACGGCCCAAGGAGGAGAGGCAGGCTTTTAAAATCAGTTCAGAAAACAAACAAACAAAAGATATTCATGACTTTGTTCAATAAATTAAAAAGATACCCCTTTTCTCATATCTGATGGTCCAAAAGGGTGATAATCCTTGGGACTGAAGTACCACGTGCGGTCAGGAGAGAGCCTTTTCAGAGGCTCTGCGTCAATCCATCAAAACGTGACCCAGGGGCTTCCGTTTTGAGACCGCTCTGATAGGGGAACCTGGCTCAGGATGCATGCAAGGCAGTTTGGGCAGCACCATGGTTACTAGCAAAACACTGGCAACAACCCCATGTTGGTTGACAGGGGTCTGGGTAAGCAAACCGCGCCGTGCACAAAAGGAAACCCACCATCAGGAGGAGGAGGCAGGCTCGTGTTCTGACGTGGAAAGATGCTCACAATATACTGAGGTGGGGAGAAAAGTCAAACCACAGAAATATACCCTGGGACCTCTTTTTGTAAACAGAGCTAAATGTGTATGTACATAACCATGGGCGTTTGGGGACCTGGACACACCAATCTGGAGGGGTTTCTTCTGGGGAGAGGGATTGAACGTGGAGGAGCTCTCAGTTTTTTTCACTTCTCCACTCCCAAATTGTCTGTGTGTGCCTTACTTTTGCAATCACACAACACAAACAGTGGTTGCCTAGAATTGGGAAGGATTGGAGGAGAAGCGAGGGGGGTGGGGTGGCAACTCACAGGTAGAGAGTTTCTTTCATGGGTGACCTAAGGTTCTGAATTGATCGTGGGGATGGTTGCCTGACTCTGAATATACAAAACCATTGACTGGTCCACTTTCAGTGGGCGAACTGGCTGGCAGGTGAACTGCGTTTCAATAAAGCTGCTATTTAATAAAAGAATTAGCAACGGGAAAGGTGAGGCTGGCAGAAGGGAAGCAGGCAGGCACTGGCAAACTTCGGCAGGAGCCCTCTCAGGTGATAAACCTCAGGGCACTGTGTGGATGTAGGCAGTGGCGGGGAGATAGTTCCTTGACCACCACAATTTCATCCTGGTCAACAGAATTTCCAGAGCAACGAGTCCTTTAAGGCCATCCTTGAGGCAGAAGCCCCCTCCCATCCCCCACTATTCCATGCCAGGCAGGGCCAGGTTTCCTGCCATGAATGCAGCACCTAACCCCCTACTTGTATACCTTGAGCAACAGTGAGCTCACTCCCTCACCTGTCCCATCTTGGTCTATGTGGCTCAGACCATATGCAAAGAACCCCTCTTATAGCGCTGACAGGAGCCACCAGCAAGCCCACACTTGTCCTGGCCTCTGCACCAGGTAGAAGCTATGAGCTGGTCTAACCCCCCATCTCTTCACGTCCTAGTTCCTTCCTTGTCATATGGGTCCATCACTCACTGCCGTCCGGACCCCCTCCAGAGAACCCATGTCCATCTCACACATATGCCAATGCAGAAGGCAATCCAGGTTCCCAAAACCCAGGTGGACTCTTACATCCAGGAAACCAGCATCAACCTTGACCCCAGACCCTGGACAGACCCTGGACAAGCTCTTAACCACAGCTATAACTGCTCCCTTTAAACTCAAACACTGGACCCCTTTCAGGAACAGAGAATAAAGAACCATCTCAATAACAAAGGCAGATGTTTGCTAAGCACTTACTGTGTCCCAAGCACTGGGCTAAGTTTCAGACCTGCATGATGTCATTATTCCCATTTTACAGATAAGAAAATTGAGATTTAGGCACCTGAGCTGGAGATTTAGGAGACCCTGAGCTGCCTCAAGTCTGAGGTGTGTGGGAAGCATTGCAGGTGTTTCGGAGGAGAAGGGGGCAGCAGAGGATGAGATGGTTGGATGGCATCACCGACTCAATGGACATGGGTTTGAGCAAACTCCAGGAGACAGTGAAGGACAGGGAAGCCTGCAGTCCATGGGATAGCAAAGAGTCAAATGCGACTTAGTAACTGAACAACAAGGCCCTCACACCCGGATGCGACTTTGGCCCTCAGGGAGCACACTGGTTCGGTCACAGCAGGAAACTGAGACCCCGAGACAGTAAGAGCAAGTGGCTGCCTGAGGTTACACAGGCCTCCTGGCTCCCTGGCCAGGGTTCTTCCTCCGTGCAAACTCCCCATCCTGCCACCAGCCACATGGTGCCGCCGGTGTGAGAACAAGCCCCTGCTTGCCAGGAGCTTTGAGATTCCAGGATGAAAGGTGCCATGACAGCAAAAAAAAAAAAAAACCGGCACCATGGGCAGGAGCGCGCCTGACCCCTGCCAGGACTTGCAGGCTGGCACTCACCTGCTCGGGGTGCGCAAGGAGCCCCGGGAGCCACCGGCCAAGCCACAGAACCTGAACAGGAACGGAGCCTTGGAAATCAGAGCACAGCTGACTTCTTTACAGGGCAGCCCTGGGCCGGAGGGGGAGGGCTCTGGAATTTTAATTGTCCTGCAGGAAAATGCCCCGCTGCCCTGGCTGCTCCGTGGGAGGGGCAAGGAGGATGTGACAATCTCCCCAGAGATTTCCCAGGCAGCCCCCTCCCGTGGGAGGGGGGCTGGAGGCTTGCTGGCTGCCTCCCCTCCCACCTGGTACTGCAGGAGCCCCCTCAGGTGAGCCTGGACCAGGAATTTGAGGCATCTGAAGAGGGCTATTAACAGCACTGAAGTTTTGAGAAGAAAGAGGCCAGCAGGCTCTGAGTGGGCCCAGCCCTCTTCCACCCAGCCTGGTATCCACAAAGCAAACCCAAGCCTGCCCAGGAGAGGACACTTCACCTTTTGTGGCCTCCATCTCCTCCCCTTCAAGGTGGCAGTTCTCAGCCCAGGAGGCAGGAAGGGGGTAGAGCCAGAGCTGGGTGTGGGGTGAGGGAGGGAAACGCCCCCCCTCAAGAAGGCGCAGCACATCCCACCCAGGCAGGGGTGAGAGGGCCCCAAGAGGAGGTCGTGAATGGATGGACTGTTACAGAGCCCCAGGAGGCTGCCACCAACAGGGAGGGGACAGGAAGACTCCGCCCCAGCCTTCCTCCTCCCAGAGTCCAGGCCTGTCCTACAAACAAGTGTTCCAGGACTTAACCCCCTGCTGGTCTGATGCTGGAGAGGGTCTGACTCACTTCTACATCACCCTCACCGTTGGGCCAGCCCCAGGCCTGGCACAAAAGGGGATCTCCGGCCGTGGGCCCAGGACCCCAGTCACAGGACAAATCTTTGTGTCCAGCCAAGGAGGGGAACACAGCATTGGGAGACCCCTGGTTCCTGTTCTCCAGAGGTCTGAGTGGGCAGAACACAGCTGCTGAAACTCTACAGGGTGGCAGGACACATCCTAAGTGTAGGCAGACACAGTGTGCTAGGTCTACCGGACAGAGAAAGGCAAGTTCAGCCAAGAGCAACAGGCTCCCTTCTCATAGACTGCCCCCCAACATCGTACGTGGACCAGCATCCCACACAGTGGGGTCTCCCCTATGTCAGAGCTGTGTTAAGTAAGCCATGTGAATTAGCTCACTTAAATCGATTAATAAGCAAGAAAGTATTCACCCCATTTCGAAGAGGGGGAAACTAAGGGGCCAGGACGTTAAGAGACTTGTCCAAGAGATCCCAGATGGGAAACAGACACTGGGATTCCCCCCTGGCAGCCTCCCCCAGAACTGAGTTTCCCAGGCAGCTTGAGGATCTTACCCTGTCTCTCCATTCCTGGGGTTTAGGGAAGGAGGAGCGCAGGACCCTACAGCACTCCCTGTGCTTTTTCCCAGGGAGGAAGAGGGCAGCTGCCCCTCAGAGAAGCGGCCACTGTGCAGGGCTGGGAGCAGACGCGGTTGAAGGAGGGGGCTGAGGAGACTGGGCTCCGGCCTTAACCAGCCCCCTAAACAAGCTGCCCGCGGAAGCACCCAGCTGTGCCGGAGGCCAGGGACAGGGGTTCTGACCCATCCCTCCTGTGCACCCCATCTCTCCTAGGCCCACTCCCCAGGCTCAGGCTCAGACCCTGATGGGCCAATCCCTTGGAAGCCTGGGCCACGTGTACTGGGTCTGGAGCCAGAGCAAGCCGGGGCCTGGGACAGTCAGGGAAGGTCAGGACACGCTGGCCGAGTGGGCCCGGACCGCTTCCGGGCAGAGATACCCAAGGTGAAGCGGGGAGGCTGCAGCCCTCTTCCACAGCTCAGACTGCGGGACTGTGTCCGGGAATCCAGAGACCCGGCGGCTCCCAGGGGTGGGTGGAAGTTCGAGTCCCCTCGGGAGGGGGAAGGGCGGGCTCAGAAGGAGCCAGGAAGGGGCACCCAGACGTAGGAGAAACAATCTTGGACAACAGGTCTTGGCCCTGGGCCACTCCCGCCCTGCCCGGGGCCTGACTCTCCGCAGACCCCAGCAGGCAGGCCGGGATGGGGGCGTGGCCGGGGCTCCCCGCCGGACCCCCGGAGCAAGCTGCGCGGCGCCGGACTCACCTGCGATGTGCTGACGCCGGGCGTCGTCCAGGTGCGTGGACAGCACGTCCCCCATGATGAGGAGGAGCCGCGCGGCCCGATCCGGCCGCCGCCTGCCGCTGCCTGCGCTGCTCAAACAGGCGCCGCTGGCGCCATGGAGCCGGCCCGCCCAGCTCCCGCCGCCCCTGGCTGCGGCCTCTGCCCGGCTAGCGCTCCGGCTCCAGTAGCGTCGGTCCACTAGCTGGCCGCCTCCGCCTCGCGCCCCAGCCCGCGGCCCCGCCCCGCCCAGCCCAGCCCCGCCAGGCCACGCCCCCCAGACTCGAGCCTCGCCCCCTCCTCGGTGGCTGGCGAGCGGGCGGGGCAGGGGCCCGGGGATGCAAGGACCGCCTGCAAGACAGAAACAAAGAGGAGGTCGGAGAAAGCGAGGCCGATGGGGGAGACGAGGAGCCGGGCGCACCGGACCGTGACCGAAACGAAGAAAGGGATGGCGCTGGTGGGGGGACGTCTGAAAGGACGGGGGTGCCTGCGGGGTTCCAGCCTGGGTGTCAACGCCCCCCACCTTCCCCGACCCCCTCGGGAAGAGAGCCACACCAGAAGGACGTGGGGGACCGGTAGGCGACGCCCAAGAGCACTCCTCCCGCCCCTGCTCCCCTGCCCCCAGCCCCGCCCGCGGCTGCCAGCTCTCAGGAAGTTCCGTGGCCCTGATCCGACCTGCCCCAGAAGGTGTACCCGCCCGTCTTGCACAACAGTGCAAGGAAAAGGGAGGTAGCGAGGAGAGCTCCGACTCAAAGGCCAGGCGCGCGTTCCTCGGACTCCGCATGTGGGTATTTCACTTCGGAGGTGGCTTGTGGGACAGGACAAGTCAGGAATAGAAAAAAAAAGTACAGTTTGTAAAAGATGCAGATTCAAAAGCCATGGACCAGCATGGAGTTTGGGGGCTGGGCATGGTTGGGTCACAGGTACCAGGAGAATGTGTTTCAATTCTACCCCACTATCCCCCAAGCTGGTAGGGGAGCCGGGTTAACCCCTGGGACCCCCAGATAATGGACTGGGGTAGCAAAAGCCATCCTTGGCTGCTGATGTTCAGACCTCCTGTACTGCATCCTAAGGGTCATCCCGTTTTTGCTTGCTTACCCAATGACTGAGTACTTAGCCACTTCTCTGTGTGCCCCACCCTGTAATTGGACAGCTTTTACTGCAGCTGTGACATAGGCAGAAAGCGATGATAATAAAAGTTAACATTGCTGAGCACGGTGCTTCAGACCTATCAACGCCAACGGAAGATAGGTTTGAAGTTGACTAATGGGATACAGGGCACTCGTCATGCAGTAGGTGATAAACACCTGCTGGCTCGGCTCTCTACAAGATGCTGGGGATGAAAAGAGAGGATGCAAGCTGTCCTGCCTGCTCTGGGCCCCAGGACATGTGGCAGTATTGAGAACCTCAGTTTCCTCATCCGTCCACTGAGAATAATGATGCTTTGTTGTGAGGATTAAATGAGATAACAGAGTGACTAGCACAGCACCTGGCAAGGTTGGGTCATCTCAGTAAACAGAACCCACCATTCTATTATTCGTCACAGTCCCTGCCCTTGAGAGCATAGAGAAGCTTGAGGAAGGAACAGCGCATTCTGTCTTGAGGAAAATCGCAGAAGGAGTAGTACCAGAACTACGAGCTGGAAGAACGAGAATTTGGACAGGAGATTCTAAGGATAGCATTCCAGGGAGTGGGGATAGCATGGGCAGAAGCACAGTCTTTGAAGAGCAGGATGTATTCACGCAGCAGAGAACTATGAGGTGAAGCTGAAGTCAAGCTGGCAGAGATGATTAGTGTCCTTCTACAGAGCTGGAAACTGAGGCCCAGAGAGGGAAAGTGACTTGCCAAGGTCACACAGTAAGGCAGAGCCAGAACCCAGCCAGAGGCCAAGTCTGCAGACACGCCGACTTCTCTTTGAGCCACCAGAAGCAAATGATACTACTAGCCTCATTTCCTTTTTCCCATGACCCAAACTATAGACACTGGAAAGGCCTGCTCTAACCTGAGAGGTGGGTAGATCGAGGCATCTGACATCTGAGCACCCAGGAGGCCTGGACCAGTTGGGGTAAAGGTGGGGCCACGAGCCAGCCTTTTGCCAGCCTCTGTGGTGCAAACAGGCCTGTGAGGCCCAAACACCCACAGACTTCCCAGGGTCAGGCCCCTAGCCCAGGAGCTCTTCCTCTTGGCTTTGGAGAACTTCTGTCATATGTCATCACCTAGACCTTCTGAGCACCCATGACCTCCCCTGTGAGACAAACGAGCTTGTGAAAGAGGACAGACACTGTAAGCATGTGAATAACTCCCCTCGCAGCATAGGGCCTGTCCCCTTGAATTAAAGATTCATTTGGTCCACACAAAATTGTAACAGGGTGGAGGGGAATTGACTGCAAAAAAAATCAGGGAGGAGATTTGGGGGTGAATGGAAACAGTCTATGTCTTGGCAGTTACACAAGAGTACTTATTTGTCAAAACTCATCAGACTATATGACTTATAAGGGAGTGCATTTGATTGCATGTAAATTCTACTTCAATAAAGTTGATTTTAAAATGAAAAACAGGAAGTTCCCTGGTGGTCTAGTGGTTAGAATTCCAGGGTTTTCACTACTGTGGGATTCCGGGGTTCAATCCCTAGTTGGGGAACTGAGATCCCACAAGCCACACAGCATGGTCAAAAATAAATGGGCTTCCCTTGTGGCTCAGCTGGTAAAGAATCCACCGGCAATGTGGGAGACCTGGGGTCGATCCCTGGGTTGGGAAGATCCCCTGGAAAAGGGAAAGGCTACCTACTCCAGTATTCTGGCCTGGAGAATTCCATGGACCGTATAGTCCATGGGGTCGCAAAGAGTCAGACACAACTGAGCAACCTTCACTTCACTGACACCACATCCAGGAATCACGCCAGACTTTCCCTGCCTTGTCTCACAGAGTCCTCACAATGACTTTGTTGGAAGAATCACCAATTACAAGGATTTTTTTCCCCTCCTTATATGGCATGCAGGACCTTAGTTCCCCAACCAGGGATTGAACCGGTGCCCCCTATACTGGGAGTCTTAACCACTAGACCACCAAGGAAGTCCCATAAGGATTCTTTTTTTTGATGGGGGGACAGATCTTCATTGCTGCATCAACTTTTGTCTAGTTGCAGTACACGGGGGCTACTCTTGTTGCAGGACACGAGCTTCTCATTGTTGTGGCTTCTCTTGTTGCAGAGCACCAGCTTTAGGAGCATGGGCTTCAGTAGTTGTGGCACAAGGGGCTTAGTTTCTCTGCAGCATATGGGATCTTCCCAGACCAGGGCTCGAACCCATGTCCCCTGCATTGGCAAGCGGATTCTTTACCAGTGAGCCACGAGGGAGGCCCCATGTGGATTTTTAAAAGATGATATTCCATGGTGTGCACTTAGCAGTTTAAACACTGGATAGGTGGGCAAGGAGAGAGAGTGCCAGGTAAAGATGTCAGTATATGCAAAGGCGAGGAACATGAGTCCCTATGGGCCCCAGGGCCTGATGGCTATTCCCAGGCTGCTGCAGGGACGAGGAAAGAGGGGCCCTTCCCTGGCCGGGTGGGACCAGATGGGAGACTCCCCGAACACCCAGAACATGGAGTTTTTAGCCTTATTCTGGGAAGATTGTAAAATTCTTTAAAAGTTCTCAACTCTCCACTACTTTAAGGTAATAAATCAGGCCAGTGATGATCTTTGGGTGGGGGAAGAATGATTTATTTTTGACAGGAAAGACAAACGATTGTAGTCATCAGCCCCATAGAAGGAAGGGGAAGGGATCCCAGGAAGTTAGCCATCAGGAGAATTTCTCAACTCTAAAGGTTGGGAACCCTCGCCCTCCTACTCGAGGCGGTTTTGGTGTTCAGTTTTTAGTTTGAAGTAAACTAAAGAATCTTTTCATACATCTTTTGGCTATCTGTGGGTGGTTATTCTTCTTATTCAGGTCCTCTGCTTTTCTGTTGGAATGTCTATCTTTTTTTCTTTTTTACTTTAAAGATCTTTTTCTACAGGAAGGATCTTTCAACTTGGCAAGGCAGAGGCAGGAACAGGGGTGTCTGCTCTTTCTCCAGGGCTCATGGGTGCCATCTCGATCCACCAGGCTCACCCACACCCTTTCCTTGGCCCTGGGCCCCAGAGCCTGGTGGAAGATAACAGGCATGTGGACAAAGGATAGGAATGGTCCAGACCTGGAGCCAAGAGGGGAGGTTCCTTCCTGCCCACCTGCTGGGCCTGCCTACCCCCAACCCCCTCCCTACACTGCTGCACCCCCCTACCCCCCCAACCCTCCCCAGGATGCCACCTACAGCCCTTGATTCATCATTCCTTCAGGAAGTGGCTTCTGCCAAGCTGCCTCCCTCAGGGCTACCCCACCCCACCCCACCCTAAAGCACATTTAGAAACAAGAACCCAAAGGTGAAGAAGACTATTTTGAGAGGGAGGGCCCAGAAGGTCAGAGCCAGAGCTTGGACAAAGGCCTGAAGAAGGGAAGGGATTTGCCCCCGAACATACAGGCTCCTTCCTGGTCTTATAAGAAGGAGGAGGTCCCTCTCCCTCCCAGTTGGCTGAGAGCCCCAGCTCTGCCCTCCCCACAAACCTGTCAGACCTGAAATAGCCCAGGAGAAAAAAAAACAAACACCTCGGGTAAACAACAGGGAGTGTGGATGAATCAGGATCTTGTTTTTAAGGCACATCATGTGTCCACCACTGTTTCTCCAGTTGGCAAAATGGCCCGTTGCTCGGAAGGGACCCTGGCACCCCGCCCAGGCCTCCCCTCTTTATTAACTGTTGGGTGATGGAAGGAGATGCAGCTCAAAGTCCATTCCATCTGTCACCTGGCCTCCCTCAGCTAAAGTCCTTTCTTGCTCCTCCGGTAGCCAGCTCCCCGGCCACACTCAAGTCCAGGCCTCGTGACTACCAGCCTGGTAGAATGCCCAGCAGCCTCTTTGGCCTCCCTGCCTCCAGCCTCCCATTTATTCCTCGCTGGGCAGCCAGCTGGATTCTAAAACACAAAGGTGACCATGCCGTTCCCCTGCTTCAAACCTTTTGTGGCTGAGACTTGCCTGGCAGTCCGGTGGTTAAGACTTTATGCTTCTAATGCAGGGGGTAAGGGTTTGATCCCTGGTCAGGGAACTCAGAACCCACTCCTGCGTTCTGTGCAGCCAAAATCAATCAATAACAACAACAAAAAATAATCTCTGTGGCTCTCACTGTCCTGGAGATAAAGTCAGATCCCACCCATGGCATTTAGGGTTCTTGCCAGCATCTCTTCGTCTTGTCCTTCACAGGTCACGCTGACTTTTCACATCCTTGAACTAGCCGGGCTGTATCCTACGTCACAACTTCCACACACGCTGATTCCCTTTCCCTGTCTTGCCACATCCAGCACAATTCATCCCCCAGACCTCAGCTAAAACAACCCTCCAGCTCCCCACCTCACCCACTGGCCTTTAACTCCTTCCTTCACAGTCAGTACATTCATAATTACTTTGTGTAAGATTACTTGTTTAAATAGACCTTCCTCTCCGAGGACAAGAATGTTCTCATTCAAAACGACATCCCTAGTGCCAGACGTAATGGGAGCTTGGGTGAGTCGTGGGCTCTGGAGGGGAATGTGACAGTGGACGCCCAGGTGGTCCCCGGGACTCAGCAGGCCTGTTTACAGACCTGCCTGTGCACATGCCTGCCGTGGCCACTCCCACCTCACTCCCCATTTGACAGCATAGTTGGTTCTACAGAGTCTTTGCTTGCATACCTCCAAGAACCGAGTGCTCACCACTCCCACAGGTCATGCCTCCCAGTTGGACCCAACAACCCCAAAGTCAGAAGAGGGGGTGTTGAAGTACCAGCAAATAGGCGGGGAGTGAGAAATCATAACAACGAGATGATGAAGACCACCAAAGTTCCCATTCACTGCAGGCTTCTGCTGTACCCAGCTCTGGGCGCTACACCCTCCACCTCACTGAGTCATGGCTCCAGTCTGTGAAAGAGGCCCTTTGCAGGGACACTCATCTTCAAGGAGAGAGAATTCAGTGTCAGTGAGGCGAAGTGACCTAACCAAGGTCACACAACACGTAAGAGGTGAAGAAAAGCCCCACACACAGCTCAGCCGGCGTCAGAGCAATCATACACCGCTACACACCACCATCCTTCCAGACCTGATCCCTAGTTCTCAGAC
Organism: Bos javanicus; assembly: GCF_032452875.1. Classification (NCBI taxonomy): domain Eukaryota; kingdom Metazoa; phylum Chordata; class Mammalia; order Artiodactyla; family Bovidae; genus Bos; species Bos javanicus. The sequence continues at coordinate 98,014,949 of NC_083878.1, forward strand.
ACAAAAGGGATCCTCTACTATGCCTACTATTTACTCACCCACTGGTTTATCACTTAACAATGTAGTATGTAAAATAAGCATCTTCCTATGCTAATAAATGGTTAATTCTACAAGATTTTATGGTGGTATAATCAGATGGTAAAGAATCTGCCTGCAATTATGGAGACCCAGGTTTGATCCCTGGGTTGGGGAGATTCCCTGCAAAAGGGAATGGCAACCCACTCCAGTACTCTTGCCTGGAGAATTCCATGGACAGAGGAGCCTGGTGGGCTATAGTCCATGGGGTCACAAATAGTAGGATGGGACTGAGTGACTGACGCCTTCACTGCTTTCAGTATTGCATTGTACGACCCATTAAACTATTTGCCTGTGACTGGACACTTGTTTTCTGAATTATCTTCTGAGGCTTTATTTCTAGAAGTGAGATGATTGGTATAAACCTCCTTCTGAGGCTTTTGACACGTGGTGACAAATGGCCCTGAAATAATTGTAGCAGCCAGCATCCCCTGACACTCACCATGTGCCTGTCAAACGTCCCTTGTCAAGAACTCTCTGTTGTCATGGTGACTGGTGCACAAGTCTAAACTCCCATCTCACCCCACCCTGCAGAGTGAGAGCCCCTGAGAGCAGGGACTCCGAGGCTGGCCCAGCTCCTGACTTCTGGCACGTCCCAGAGAGAGCTTGGCTGCTGAGCCAGCGTTGATAGCCACCCAGTTCCTCCAGGACCCACCAGGAGGGGTTTTGGGTTCTGCCAACCTCCGCCCAACCCCTTCCATGTCAAGCTTGGTTTCCTGCTGGGCTGAGGCGGCCCCTCACCAGCTGGTGACTCAGAGCCTGGCCAGGATGGCAGCTTCCAGGGGGTTGGCCGTGCCTCCCCAGCACGCCTTGTGACTAAGCTTGCGGTGAAGCTGGGCGGGGTTTCTTGGGTGGGGCCTTCCTCTATCCCTTCAGTCTTACTGATTTTTGTCCTCTGGGTCTTCCAGACAAGATGAGAATAATCCTGGCTTCTGTGTGCCTGAGTACATGAGGGGTGACTGAGATGTCCCCCTGGGGGCACCTCCTTGCACGGGGAGGAACAGAGAAGGCCCAAGAGGAAGGTGGGGGCAAGGGAGAGATTTAGTGAGGAGAGCATAGGGCCGGGTTTAGGGGTGCGCCCCACTGCTGCGTGAGAAAGGGCTGGTCAGGGACCCAGGGGCAGGGGGCTTTCAGGACTGGGCCATCTGACCCCATTCAGCACTTCCGTGAGAATTAGGACAGTCCAGTGAGAACAACAGACCGGGATAGTCTCGTGCCACAGCTCTAGCTGGCTTGGCAAGGGTGGCATGGGCTGGATTCAGCCTTTGTTACTCCAACCACCAGACACATTTATTTACTTATTTTTAAAAGTATTTTTTTATTTGGCTCCACTGGGTCTTAGTTGCAGCATGTGGGATCTAGTTCCCTGACCAGGGATCGAACCTGGGTCCCTTTTATTGGGAATGTGGAGTCTTAGCCATTGGTCCACCAGGGAAGTCCCAGACACCTTTAAAAAGGGTTTGACCTGCACACTCGTGCAGAGGTGAAGAGGCAGTGGCAGGGGTGGTATTCCTTCCAGGGGGTATTTGGAAATGTGTATGAGGGCATTTTTCATTACTGCTGCGTCTAGTGTCCATGGAGGTGCAGGAGGAGGTCTACTGACTTTTAGTGCCTGAAGTTCAGTGATGCCAAGCATTCTGGTGAGATGGCCAGTCCTGCAAAGGAACAACCCCGCCTGCCTCGCTCCCTCATCCAGAGCTGACCCGGCTGCTGCCCAGTCGCTTCTGGAGAGGACGGTGCTGACTGTAGAAGTACCTCCCAGTGTTCCAGGTGGTTTTAAGATACATTGTCTCACTACCTAGGCTTGAAGCTTCCCTTGCCAGGGAGTAAAGCTGATGTTGGCATCCTCACTAATAGCAATCATGGTAAGGATGTGGGCATGACCCCGAGTGGCCCCTACATGCCGGGCATGGGGCAAGGACTTCGGATATTTTATCTTCGTGACAGTTCCACGAGGGCTGCACTAACAGTATCCCCATTTCACAGGTGAGGAAACTCAGGCTAAAGCAGCCGCAAGGGTGGGTGTCCTTCATTTCAAAGCCCTACTCCCTGCCAGTAGGACAAAACTGGGTCCATTTGACAGATGGGGAAACTGACCCACAGACATTTTCACGGCTCCTCAACTAGCCACTGGCAAAGCCAGGCACACTCAAGATGTCTGGGCTCTTTAATCAGGAGCCTGCCGACTCTACTCCTATGCCAAAGGCCCACGTCTGTAAGTGGGGGGCAGTTTAATAAGAATAAAAAGCACCAAGGAAAGGCCTTCCTGTGCCTGCTCTCTACCCATACTGCCCACTTTTTCCAAGGATACCCTGTTCTGGAAAACTTGAAGGTAATTCCTTTTACCTAAACTAATCTGCAGGAAAATTAATTAATTCATTACAAATAAAGCCAAGCTAAAAAAATTTTTTCTCATATAAAGTAACGTGCAGAAAATGAGCCCAGTCTCTCTTTCCTACTGCGATAGTCATAACCGCTCTTGCAATAGTCTCTTTTGTAAAGCCAGTTATTCTTTTATTTATTTAGTTAGTTAGTTAGCTGCACCAAGTCTTGGTCGCACCATGTGGGACCTAGTCCCTGGGCCAGGGATTGAACCTGGGGCCCCTGTGTTGGGAGCTCGGAGCCTTAGCCACTGGACCATCTGGGAAGTCTGTGCAATAATTTTAAACAAAGTCTTCTTTTTAAAAAATAAGTAAAAATAAAGTACCGGGAGACTTTACCCCTTTAAGGTGTCTTCCTGTCACTTTGAAGAGTTTCGCAGATGTCATACATATCCTGGGAAATGCTCTCTGCCCACTGGAAAAGCCCAGGCCCGCCCTCAAGGTGAGCAGCGCTCTGCGTATCCTTCAACCTTCTGTGAGGACTGACTCACCATCCTGGGCCTCAGTTTTTGTAAGATGAAGCTAATAATCCCTATCATTGTAGGGACTGCTGTAAGGAGGCGATGGGATCAACCATGTACACACAGGCTTGGCCCAGAGCGGGGCACACCTATCAGATGCTGGCTGCTCTGGTGATAATCGTCAGCATCTAGAGTGGAAAACAGACAGTCTACACTGGATTCCAATTCTGATGATACGAGGTGGTCAGTGGCATGATAAAGCTTAGAGCCAAGAGTGCTGGGAGGGTGTGGCACAAGGCCGGAGAGCTTCCTGGTGGAGGAGGCACTGTCCGAGCTGGGCTGTGACGGACGCAACAGGATCTACTGTAAAGAAGTCGTGCATCCCCGGTGCACCAGCTGGGCTGCGGAGCACTGATCTGTAGAAATTCTCCGGGACATCCTCCAGGTGAGAAAGAAGGATCCTGTGGAACCTGGGAAAGGCTGGAAGTGCCAATTTGGGTTTTGTTTAGTCACTCAGTCATGTCTGACTCTTTGCAACCCCACAGACTGTAGCCCACCAGGCTCCTTTGTCCATGGGATTTTCCGGGCAGGAATATTGGAGTGGGGTTGCCATTTCCTTCTCCAGCCACTTTGGGTAACAGGGCCAGAAGTACAGCTTCTTTTTTTCCATTTTATTTCTTGATGCCTGATTTACATACATCAGCTGCAAAACTCTCATAGAATTTTTAAAAAATATTTTTGCAACTTTATTGAAGTATTGATAAGCTGCACATATTTAAAGCATACCGTTTGATGATCTTTGGTGTACACACACAACCACAGAACCATCACCACAATAGAGAAAAGAAACATACCCATCACCCCCCAAAGTTTCCTTCTGCACCTTTGTGATTCCCCGCTCCCTCCCCCACCTGCCACTGATCTGATTTCCATCACTGCAGGTTAGTTTGACTCTTCTAGAATTTTATAAAAATGGAACTATACAGTATTACTTTTCTTTTGTCTGACTTTTAAACTCAGTATCATTGAGATTCATCCAGGGTGTTTGGTACGTTAATAGTTGAGTCTTTTTTATTGCTGGCTTGTATTACACTGTGTGTATGTACTATGGTTTTTTAATCAATTCACCTATTGATGGCCATTTGAGTTGTCTCCAGTTTTGAGCTATTACTCTGCTGTGAACATCTGTGCCTAGCTCGATTAATTTTTATCCATGTAGATACTTGGGTATAGGGCTTCCCTGGTGGCTCAGTGGTAAAGAATCCGCCTGCCAATGCAGAAGATGAGGGTTTGATCCCTGGGTCGGGAAGATTCCCTTGAGGAGGAAATGGCAACCCACCTGGGATAGTCCATGGAGAGAGGAGCCTGCCGGGCTACAGTCCGTGAGGTTGCAAAAGAGCAGAACACGACTCAGCACCTAGGCAACAGCAACAAATATGTGGGCTTAACCATCACCCAGATCAAGATATGAGATACTTCCAGCACCCCAGAATGTTCTCTTGTGCCAGCCCACATTCTTCCATAAATCAGCTTGTTTATCCTAGAACTTCACATCAGTGGAATTAAACAAGGCAACACGTGTTCTTTTGTGTGGTGGCTTCTTTTGCTCTACATTATGTTTCCAAGATTAATCCATGTTGTTACTTCTATCGGTAGTTCATTCTTTTTATGGTTTTTGGTATTCCACTGTATGGATACACCAGAAAGTCTTTACCCATCCTCCTGTTGACGGACATCTGGGTTGCTTTCAGGTTTCGGCTATTATAAATAAAGATGCTGTGAACACCTGTGTATAAGGCTTTTTGTAGACATATGTTTTTCTCTTGCTGACTGGGTCACAGAGAGGAGTGGAATTTCTGGTTCATAGGTAAGAATGCCTCTTACTAGAAACTGTCAAACATTTTTTCAAGCTGGTGTTACCATTTACACCCTTACCAACAATGCATGAGAATCCCAGTTGCTCCACATTCTTGCCAACATTTGGTATGGTGAAGCCTTTTAATTTAGCCTTTCTGGTGGTGAGCAGGGTTATCTCATGGTGGTTTTGTTTTTCATCTCCTGTATGACTAATAAGTAATGATATTCTGTCATATGTTTGTAGGATTTCATTTTTCATTTAAATTTTGTGTTATTACAAGAGTAAAACATGCTTATGGTCAACAAAAGAGTCTGAAATGCAGTACTTGGATGCAATCTCAAAAACGAAAGAATGATCTCTGTTCGTTTCCAAGGCAAACCATTCAATATCACAGTAATCCAAGTCTATGCCCCAACCAGTAATGCTGAAGAAGCTGAAGTTGAATGGTTCTATGAAGACCTACAAGACCTTTTAGAACTAACACCCAAAAAAGATGTCCTTTTCATTATAGGGGACTGGAATGCAAAAGTAGGAAGTCAAGAAACACCTGAAGTAACAGGCAAATTTGGCCTTGGAATACGGAATGAAGCAGGGCAAAGATTAATAGAGTTTTGCCAAGAAAATGCACTGGTCATAACAAACACCCTCTTCCAACAACACAAGAGAAGACTCTATACATGGACATCACCAGATGGTCAACACCGAAATCAGAGTGATTATATTCTTTGCAGCCAAAGATGGAGAAGCTTTATACAGTCAACAAAAACAAGACCAGGAGCTGACTGTGGCTCAGACCATGAACTCCTTATTGCCAAATTCAGACTTAAATTGAAGAAAGTAGGGAAAACCACTAGACCATTCAGGTATGACTTAAATCAAATCCCTTATGATTATACAGTGGAAGAAATAGATTTAAGGGCCTAGATCTGATAGATACAGTGCCTGATGAGCTATGGAATGAGGTTCGTGACATTGTACAGGAGACAGGGATCAAGACCATCCCCATGGAAAAGAAATGCAAAAAAGCAAAATGGCTGTTTGGGGAGGCCTTACAAATAGCTGTGAAAAGAAGAGAAGGGAAAAACAAAAGAGAAAAGGAAAGATATAAACATCGAATGCAGAGTTCCAAAGAATAGCAAGAAGAGATAAGAAAGCCTTCTTCAGCGGTCAATGCAAAGAAATAGAGGAAAACAACAGAATGGAAAGACTAGAGATCTCTTCAAGAAAATCAGAGATACCAAAGGAATATTTCATGCAAAGATGGGCTCGATAAAGGACAGAAATGGTATGGACCTAACAGAAGCAGAAGATATTAAGAAGAGATGGCAAGAATACACAGAAGAACTGTACAAAAAAGATCTTCACGACCCAGATAATCAGGATGGTGTGATCACTGACCTAGAGCCAGACATCCTGGAATGTGAAGTCAAGTGGGCCTTAGAAAGCATCACTATGAACAAAGCTAGTGGAGGTGATAGAATTCCAGTTGAGCTATTCCAAATCCTGAAAGATGAGGCTGTGAAAGTGCTGCACTCAATATGCCACCAAATTTGGAAAACTCAGCAGTGGCTACAGGACTAGAAAAGGTCAGTTTTCATTCCAATCCCAAAGAAAGGCAATGCCAAAGAATGCTCAAACTACCGCACAATTGCACTCATCTCACATGCTAGTAAAGTAATGCTCAAAATTCTCCAAGCCAGGCTTCAGCAATATGTGAACCGTGAACTTCCAGATGTTCAAGCTGGTTTTAGAAAAGGCAGAGGAACCAGAGATCAAATTGCCAACATCCGCTGGATGATGGAAAAAGCAAGAGAGTTCCAGAAAAACATCTATTTCTGCTTTATTGACTATGCCAAAGCCTTTGACTGTGTGGATCACAATAAACTGTGGAAAATTCTAAGAGATGGGAATACCAGACCACCTGATCTGCCTCTTGAGAAATTTGTATGCAGGTCAGGAAGCAACAGTTAGAACTGCACATGGAACAACAGAATGGTTCCAAATAGGAAAAGGAGTATGTCAAGGCTGTATATTGTCACCCTGTTTATTTAACTTATATGCAGAGTACATCATGAGAAACACTGGGCTGGAGGAAGCACAAGCTGGAATCAAGATTGCCAGGAGAAATCTCAATAACCTCAGATATGCAAATGATACCACCTTCATGGCAAAAAGTGAAGAGGAACTAAAAAGCCTCTTGATGAAGGTGAAAGTGGAGAGTGAAAAAGTTGGCTTAAAGCTCAACATTCAGAAAACGAAGATCATGGCATCCGGTCCCATCACTTCATGGGAAATAGATGGGGAAACAGTGGAAACAGGGTCAGACTTTATTTTTCTGGGCTCCAAAATCACTGCAGATGGTGACTGCAGCCATGAAATTAAAAGACGCTTACTTCTTGGAAGGAAAGTTATGACCAACCTAGATAGCATATTCAAAAGCAGAGACATTACTTTGCCAACAAAGGTTCGTCTAGTCAAGGCTATAGTTTTTCCTGTGGTCATGTATGGATGTGAGAGTTGGACTGTGAAGAAGGCTGAGCGCTGAAGAATTGATGCTTTTGAAGTGTGGTGTTGGAGAAGACTCTTGAGAGTCCCTTGGACTGCAAGGAGATCCAACTAGTCCATTCTGAAGGAGATCAGCCCTGGGATTTCTTTGGAAGAAATGATGCTAAAGCTGAAACTCCAGTACTTTGGCCACCTCATGTGAAGAATTGACTCATTGGAAAAGACTCTGATGCTGGGAGGAATTGGGGGCAAGAGGAGAAGGGGACGACAGAGGATGAGATGGCTGGATGGCACCACTGACTCGATGGACGTGAGTCTGAGTGAACTCCGGGAGTTGGTGATGGACAGGGAAGCCTGGCGTGCTGCGATTCATGGGGTCGCAAAGAGTTGGACACGACTGAGTGACTGATCTGATCTGATCTGATCTGAATGTAAGACATTCAACTACAGAAGTATCTATAAAGTACAAAACGAAAAAAAAATTAACTTGCTCTCCCATTTTCCCCTCTGGCATTCAGTTCAGTTCAGTTGCTCAGTAGTGTCTGATTCTTTGCAGCCTCATGGACTGCAGCACACCAGGCTCCCCGTCCATCACCAACTCCCAGAGCTTGCTCAAACTCATGCCCATCGATTCTGTGATGTCATCCAACCATCTCATCCTCTGTTGTCCCCTTCTCCTCCTGCCAGCATCAGGGTCTTTTCCAAGAAGTCAATTCTTCATCTCAGGTGGCCAAAGGATTGGCGTTTCAGCTTCAGCATCAGTCCTTCCAATGAACATTGCTAATGCCCCTGGCAATAGCTAACAATTTATTGTGTAGCCTACATAAACAGATATAATTGCGTACACACGTGCACATCTACTTAGATTTTTTTTCTAACCACACATATAAAACAAAAATTTTTTTGAGTGTATACTATGTGCCAACTTGAAGCGAAGGGACTGACATACATCCTATCATCGAGTCTTTACAGTAACTGTGATATCTGGGTAAAGAGACTAGGACCCAGAGAGGTTAAGATGGTTGCTAAGGTCACACAGCTTTTAAGTGTCAGTGCCCATACTTGAACCAACATTCAAAACACCAGATGGATGAACTGAGATGCTCTCCTCTTACCTATAAGAGGTTGCTTACTCACTCAGATTCATCTGTTCTTTCATTTACTCAGCAAAGAATCTTGAAGCCCATTCCAGGTCCTGCTCTGCCTTTCAGAGCCACAGATAAGCTGAGGGATCAGACAGGTAGATTGACTAATTTAACTTAGAGAGAAAGGGGTGGTACGATGGGAGAATTAGATGGGGCAACTCAGATCCAGATTTTGGGTCAGAAAAGGGTCCTTCACAGGAGGACTGAGGTTCTGACTCAGGCCACTGGATGCCGACTCACCCCGTCCTTCCTGAATTGAGATCAGATTTTGAAGGCTTCTGGAGGAATTGAAGGGTATCCCAGCGGGTGCTAGTGTAAAGAACCCACTTGCCACTGCAGGAAAAGAGACATGAGTTCGATTCCTGGGTCAGGAAGATCCCCTGGAGGAGGGCATGGTGACCCACTCCAGTATTCTTGCCTGGAGAATCCCATGGACAGAGGAGCCTTGCAGGCTGTAGTCCATGGGGTCGCACAGAATCGGATACAACTGAAGTGACTGAGCATATACCAACATACGGGGAAGTGAGGTAGCCCCAGAGGGAGGGGCAGGGAAGGGAGGTCTCTGGGGTTCTGGTGGTGGTTTGACTAGACCCTGAGCTCCACCAGCCCCAACTAGTATTTGCATGTGGTTGTACTTTAACCATAAAACCCATTCTAGCACTGTAGAGTCCACATCTCTGTCTGTGCTGGTCTTACTGACTTATGATCACAAGGAAATATTTTCATGGTAAAAAAAGAAAAGGGTCATGGAGGAAGTGACCCCTGAGGGATGTGTAGGATACCCAGAGAAGAGAGGACATAGAAACAGTACTTGTAGGAGAGGAAGGCAGGAAGCCTCTTTCTTCCCCGAGGTTGAGACTGGGATTGAGTGGAGGCAGACGAGGTGGAGGGGCAGGGTCAGCAGCAAGACCTTATGACCATCTTACAGAGCCTGGCTCCCTTGGGAGCGAACATGGGGGCTGCAAAAGAACTAGAGTCACAACGTTCAGATTCCAGGGTTTTAGGACTTAATTTCCTTCCCTCCCCATCCCGCGAGATTCTTTTGCAAGGAGCACACAGTGTCCTGGCCCCAGGGGGTTTGGCAGCCACCCAGACGCTGCCCTCCACAGCTGCTCCCAGGGCAGACGATGTGGAGGCAGGATTCAGGCTGCCTTGGGGGTCACGAAGGAACCCATTGCCCCCTGGTGGTGACCTGGATGCAGCCGTGAAGGGAAATCTGACTTCTGCAGCACCCCAGGAAATGCGGACTGGGCAGGTGTCCAGAGGTCCCACTCCTCTCTCAGACCTCCCATCTCAGTCACCAGTGCCACCGACCAGCTGTTCCACTGGGGCTCACCCTGAAGACCCCTGTTTCTCTCAGTTCAACCCACTGTGGTTCCACCAGGCTGGTCCTCCTTCCCCCTCACCTCCATTTTGCCATAGCTCCCCAGATGGTGTCTCTGTTGTCTGGACCACCGGCAGTCTCTACACAGAAGCTGTGCCTGTGTGCTCAGTCACTAAGTCACGTCTGACCCTTTGCCACCCCATGGAACCCACCTCTCCCACATTGGCAGGTGGGTTCTTTTACCACTGAGCCAGTTGCTACCAAGGTGTCTGCTAATGGAGACGCAGGAGATGCCGGTTTCATCCCTGGGTGGGGAAGATTCACTGGAGGATGAAAGGGCAACCCACTCCAGTATTCTTGCCTGGGAAATCCCATGGACAGAGGAGCCTGGAGAGCTATAGTCCATGGGGTTGCAAAGAGTCCCACGCCATCGAGCAAGCACAAAGGAAGCCACACAGAAACTGGGATGATCTTTTTTTCTTATTATACAGTAAATTGCACAATCTGAAATGTACAGCCTGATACCTTTTTATATATGTAATCACCCGTGTAACACCCACCCAGATCAATATACTGAAAATGTCCAGCCCCGGAAACCCATCTGGTTCCCTTTCCCCACAAAGGTGAGCAGTATTCTAATCTCTATCTCCAAAGATCCTTGTGGTCTGTTGCTAAATCGTAAGGAAATGGAAACAATGAGAGACTTTATTTTGGGGGGCTCCAACATCACTGCAGATGGTAACTGCAGCCATAAAGTTAAAAGACACTTGCTTCTTGGAAGAAAAGCTATGACCAACCTGGACAGCATATTAAAAGCAGAGACATTACTTTGCCAACAAAGGTCCATCTAGTCAGAGCTATGGTTTTTCCAGTGGTCATGTACGGATGTGAGAGTTTGACTGTAAAGAAAACTGAGCACCAAAGAATTGATGCTTTTGAAGTGTGGTGTTGGAGAAGACTCTTGAGAGTCCCTTGGACTGCAAGGAGATCCAACCAGTCCATCCTAAAGGAAATCAGTCCTGAATATTCATTGGAAGGACTGATGTTGAAGCTGAAACTCCAGTACTTTGGCCACCTGATGAGAAGAACTGACTCTTTGGAAAAGACCCTGATGCTGGGAAAGACTGAAGGCAGGAGAATAAGGGGATGACAGAGGATGAGATAGTCAGATGGCATCACCAACTTTGATAGACATGAGTTTGACCAGGCTCTGGGAGTTGGCGATGGACAAGGAAGCCTGGCGTGCTGCAGTCCATGGGGTCGCAAAGAGTCAGACACAACTGAGCGACTGAACTGAACTGAACTGGAAGAAGTGGAGTCATCACATAATGTACATTCTTGCCTTTCATCTGTCACAGTCAGCCCACACTCTGAGGTGTGGTGTATATTTACATGTTTCCTTTCTATGGACAATATTCAACCATGTTGATGAACAATTTTTAAAACTTTTTACTTGGAAATAATTTTAAATTTACAAAAAGTTTGCAAGAATTAAAATAGTTCTTATTTTTAAAAAGAGCACAAAGAGCACACTCATATATCCTTTACTTGGATTAAACAGTATTTTATATCATAGGAATCTATCTATATGCAGATGTACATACATAATAAGAACACAAAGATATATATACAAATAGTGAGCTTCCCTGATGGCTCCAATAGTAAAGATTCTGCCTGTGATGCAAGAGACCTGGATTTGGTCCATGGGTCAGGAAGATCCCCTGGAGAAGGGAATGGCTACCCACTCCAGCATTCTTGCCTGGAGAATCCCATGGACAGAGGAGCCTGGTGGGATACGGTCCATGAGGTCGCAGAGAGTCAGAAATGACTGATCGACTAATACTTTCACCTCAAACACACAGTATGGGGTTTTATACCCATGCATACATGCACATACACATGTATGTGTATATACGTAAAACAGTCACATATGTATATGTATTTATGTGTGTATATAATTTCTTCTGAATCATTTGTGTGGATTTTTAAAAAATATTTACTTATGTATTTATCTGGCTACACCGAGTCTTAGCTGTGGCATGTAAACTCTTAGCTGCAGCGTGTGGGATCTAGCTCCCTGACCAGGGATCGAACCCCAGACCACACGCATTGGGAGCTCGGAGTCTTAGCCACTGAACCACCAGGGAAGTCCCGTGAGTATAGATTTGATACATTATGGGTCTTTAACCCTAAACACTTTAATGTGTATTTCCTAAGCAGAGGGATAGTCCCTTATATAACTACAGTGACCAAATCTCTTATTCCCGGGGGTGAGGGGGTGTCCCAAATGTGAAATTGTCTATAGTTTTCCTTTTTTAAAAACAACAACAACAACAACACTTCTATTTTGGTACTAAAGACATGTCAGTAAAATGGCTTGGAAATTTTCTATATTTTCCTATGGTCTAGAATAGTTTGTGTGATATAAGAACAGTCTGATCTCTAAAGGCTAGATAAAACTCAGCTATGAAACCATCAGGGCCTGGAGCCTTTTTCCACCTCCAGTTTTTAAATTAAAATTTAAAATCTACAAAATCTTGAGCCCTCTTCACTTTAGATTCACCAGTTGTTAGTATTTTATCATATCTGTACTCTCAGCAACCCCCACACATGTGCACACACGCACACCCATACACGCACACATGTGCACACACGTGCACACACATGCACGCGCACACACGCACATTCGTGCTCTACTTGGTAGTGTGTCAACTTAGCTGGAACTAAGTTTCCTAGAATTCTCTCCCATGTGTGATTCCAAATTGAGTTGGCAATAAAATTAATGTACTCAAGATTTGGAAGGAGCAGGTTTTTTTTTTTAATGTTTTGCACTTTGATGAAAGGCCTCAGGCTCTGTTATAGCTGGCGTGTGATTGTCACTGAGCTGCTAACTTGCCTTGCTGGTTTTGGGACAGCACCTGGACCTAAAGTCGCCGTGGTTCCAGCTAGGTCACCTCCTTTTGCTTCTCTGAGTCCTGGGCCAGGTATGTGTACAGCTCTGAGGTAAGGACACAAGTTCTCCTCCAGGTCACCTGCATCCCTGAGGTTGGAGACAATGGAAGACAGATGTGAGCTCCAGTTTGTTCTTATTCTCTCCCACTTCATGTCCTATTCTCCTTTCCAATTCTGCCAGGTATAGAGGCCTTGCACAGTCTGTCCTACCAGCATCTGCAATTGCATAAGATCTAGTCCCTATTACCAATTCCTTATTCTATGTCATTCACAGTGGCCCTGATTCTCTGGATCAAACACACACACACACTTAAAAACTTTTTGCTCAGCTACTTGAAAGGTGAAATACAAACATCAAACACTTCATTCCTAGCTATATATTTTTTTAAACATGCTTTTTTGAAAAAGCTGTTTATTTATGGCCACGCTGCATATTAAAAAGCAGAGACATTACTTTGCCAATAAAGGTCCGTCTAGTCAAAGCTACGGTTTTTCCAGTAGTATGGATGTGAGAGTTGGACTATAAAGAAAGCTGAATGCCCAAGAATTGATGCTTTTGAAGTGTGGTGTTGGAGAAGACTCTTGAGAGTCTCTTGGACAACAAGGAGATCCAACCTGTCCATCCTAAAGGAAATCAATCCTGAATATTCATTGGAAGGACTGATGCCAAAGCTGAAACTCCAATCGTTTGGCCACCTGATGCAAAGAACTGACTCATTGGACAAGACCCTGACACTGGGAAAGACTTGAGGGCGGGAGAAGGGGACAACAGAGGATGAGATGGTTGGATGGCATCACACGACAATGGACGTGAGCTTGAGTGAACTCTGGGAGTTGGTGATGGACAGGGAGGCCTGGTGTGCTACAGTCCATGGGGTTGTAAAGAGTCGGACACGATTGAGCTGAACTGAACTGCACTGGTCTTCTTTGCTTTGTGGGCTTTCTCTGGTTGTGGAGAGTGGGAGCTACTCTTCACTGCAGTGCTCAGGCTTCTCATTGTGGTGACTTCTCCGGCTGTGGAGGTTTCTCTTATTATGGAGCATGGGCTCCAGAGCACAGGTTTCAGTAGGTACAACACACGGGCTTAGTTGCTCCACACCACATGGGATCTTCCCAGACCAGGGATCAAACTGGTGTCCCCTGCATTGCAAGGCAGACTCTTAACCACTGAACCATCAGGTAAGCCCCTATCTACATTTTTAATTCACTTTATTATCTTCTAGTTTTATTGAGATATAACTGATATACGAAGATCATGGCATCCGGTCCCATCACTTCATGGGAAATAGATGGGGAAACAGTGGAAACAGTGTCAGACTTTATTTTTGGGGGCTCCAAAATCACTGCAGATGGTGACTGCAGCCATGAAATTAAAAGACGCTTGCTCCTCGGAAGGAAAGTTATGACCAACCTAGATAGCATATTGAAAAGCAGAGACATTACTTTGCCAACAAAGGTTCGTCTAGTCAAGGCTATGGTTTTTCCTGTGGTCATGTATGGATGTGAGAGTTGGACTGTGAAGAAGGCTGAGTGCCGAAGAATTGATGCTTTTGAACTGTGGTGTTGGAGAAGACTCTTGAGAGTCCCTTGGACTGCAAGGAGATCCAACCAGTCCATTCTGAAGGAGATCAGCCCTGGGATTTCTTTGGAAGGAATGATGCTAAAGCTGAAACTCCAGTACTTTGGCCACCTCATATGAAGAGTTGACTCACTGGAAAAGACTCTGATGCTGGGAGGGATTGGGGGTAGGAGGAGAAGGGGACGACAGAGGGTGAGATGGCTGGATGGCATCACTGACTCAATGGATGTGAGTCTGAGTAAACTCCGGGAGTTGGTGATGGACAGGGAGGCCTGGTGTGCTGCGATTCATGGGGTCGCAAAGAGTCGGACATGACAGAGCGACTGAACTGAACTGAACTGAGATACAGCACCGTATGTTTAATGTGTACATTGTAATGATTTGACTTACATATATCATTAAATGACCTAACCACATTTAAAAAAAAAAGTTATCTCTTAAGGTTTAGGACATTGCCCTACACAAACAAAATTCCATTATCTCAACAGGAAAATTCCATTGTCCTACCCAGCAGGAACTAGATATAACAATATTATCTAGTACACTGTCTATATCCAGATGTCTAGAACTGTCCCCAAGATGACCTTTTATGGACATTTTAAAAAGCCAGGTACAGCTTTTTAACTCTAGGATCAAAGACTCTCCAGTACTTTCGGTTGTCACATCTCTTTAATCTTCAACCTAGAACAGTTTTGCCTTTTATTTTTCCCTTTTATAACTTCGATTTTTTTTAAGAGTCCAGGTCAGTTGTCTTGCACAATGTCCCACCATCTTGATTTGTCTGTTTGTTTAACATGATTGGATTTAGGTTGAATACTTTGGGCTGTAATACTACATAGCTGATGTCGTATATTTACGACATCATCTTAGAAGGCACTTTTGTTAGTCTGTCCTCTACTGACTCAGAGTTTTTTGGAATTGTCAATGGAAATAAACAATAATTGATCTACAATAAAGAATAGGAAAGAGTCTGAGTACAACCAATTTGAGGACAAATAACCCAGGAGGAGCCTCTCAGCAGCTCTGAGGGTTGCTCCACTGAAGCACGGTTTTCAGCACAGTCTCCTACCTTACCAGAAGATAGAACATACACCAAATTGACAGGACTACATTCCTTCGAGATTTCGAAAAAGACAGATTTAATACATGAACAGGCAGTAGGGCCCTGGAGTCTGGGAAGGGAACCTTATCTTTGACGGAATGTTAACATGGACGCCATAGGAAGGGTGTTATTTATCCTTATCTTCAAAAGGGACATTCTTCGCCTTAATTGTTGAAGTATACATGCTGTTTGCTTTTGAAAGGTCATGGGTCAAGCTGTTTTACTTCACACAAAGTTCAGAGTGAGCCACGTATAAGCCAAAATAACTTCCCTATACATCAGTATGTGAAAATTTTTATTTTTTTATGAGTCACAGTAAAGATAGGTGTAGTGGTGAAACTGGTGATGACCACAGCTAGGGAGTCAGTGTTTTTCACAAAGGATCCAGTAAGGAAAGAGTGACACATCCAGCACTTGGGAAAATTTCCAGAGGCGGCATGAGGCTGCGACACTTGTACAATAACTGCCTTTCCAAGGATAAGAGTGAACTGAACAGATGCAAAGCAACAGAGAAATTAGGAGAAGCTGTAAGATTAAAGACAACATGGGGAAAGGGCTTGCTGATTGTTATTATAAAGGGGTCAAGCGTATAGGTACTGTAAATACAGATTTTTTTTAAAACAGCTCCAAAGTACTGAGAAGATTGAGGGTTACAGGCCTACTCTGGACTCTTGGGTTAGCTGTCTACTGCTGCTATTGTCTTCTCATCTTTGTTTGGCGGTGCTTGCCTTAATCGATTGAAACTGGGTGTCCGAAATAAGGGTCAAAGTCCAGTCAGGGGGACAGGGCTTTTTCAATGTGAAATGTGAATCCACATGTCTACGTTTTTCATTTGGCAGTTCACAGATTAGCTAATGATACCAGGTAAGGTCCTTTCCAACATGGCAGCCAAGAGTCTTATCTGATGTCTTTTTAAAATATATATATTTTTAAAAAAAAAAAAAATATATATATATATATTTATTTATGTATTTGGCTGTACCGGGTCCTAGTTGCAACACACAGGATCTTTAGTTGTGATATGTGGGTCTAGTTCCCTGACCAGGGATTGAACCCAGGCCCCTTCCATTAGGAGCACACAGGATTGGCCACTAGACCACCAGGGAAGTCCCTATCTGATGTCTTTTCCAATACACAAAGTCTCCAGGTTATAATCCATGATCTTTAAGATCTTTGTCTCCAGAAAACTCACTGTGAAAGAAGTTACCTATCAACTTTTCATTTAAGTGCCTTAATAAGACTTTGACAGTAATCAGATCAGATAAGATCAGTCGCTCAGTCGTGTCCAACTCTTTTGACCCCATGAACTGCAGCACGCCAGGCCTCCCTGTCCATCACCAACTCCCGGAGTTCACTCAGACTCACATCCATCGAGTCAGTGATGCCATCCAGCCATCTCATCCTCTGTGGTCCCCTTCTCCTCCTGCCCCCAATCCCTCCCAGCATCAGAGTCTTTTCCAATGAGTCAACTCTTCGCATGAGGTGGCCAAAGTACTGGAGTTTCAGCTTTAGCATCATTCCTTCCAAAGAAATCCCAGGGCTGATCTCCTTCAGAATGGACTGGTTGGATCTCCTTGCAGTCCAAGGGACTCTCAAGAGTCTTCTCCAACACCACACTTCAAAAGCATCAATTCTTCGGTGCTCAGCCTTCTTCACAGTCCAACTCTCACATCCATACATGACCACAGGAAAAACCATAGCCTTGACTAGATGAACCTTTGTTGGCAAAGTAATGTCTCTGCTTTTGAATATGCTATCTAGGTTGGTCATAACTTTCCTTCCAAGGAGCAAGCGTCTTTTAATTTCATGGCTGCAGTCACCATCTGCAGTGATTTTGGAGCCCCCAAAAATAAAGTCTGACACTGTTTCCACTGTTTCCCCATCTATTTCCCATGAAGTGATGGGACCGGATGCCATGATCTTCGTTTTCTGAATGTTGAGCTTTAAGCCAACTTTTTCACTCTCCACTTCCACTTTCATCAAGAGGATTTTTAGTTCCTCTTCACTTTTTGCCATAAAAGTGGTGTCATCTGCATATCTGAGGTTATTGATATTTCTCCTGGCAATCTGATTCCAGCTTGTGCTTCTTCCAGCCCAGCGTTTCTTGTGATGTACACTGCATATAAGTTAAATAAACAGGGTGACAATATACAGCCTTGACGTACTCCTTTTCCTATTTGGAACCAGTCTGTTGTTCCATGTCCAGTTCTAACTGTTGCTTCCTGACCTGCATACAAATTTCTCAAGAGGCAGATCAGGTGGTCTGGTATTCCCATCTCTTTCAGTAATACAGTAATACATCTCCCTTGAGTAAGATTGGTCATGTGTGTACGTGTTTGTCGCTTGGTCGTGTCCGACTCTTTGTGACCCCATACAGCCTGCCAGGCTCCTTTGTCCATGGAATTCTCCAGGCAAGAGTACTGGGGTGGGTAGCCATTCCCTTCTCCAGGGGATCTTCCTAATCCAGGGATTGAACCTACATCTCCTGCATTGCAGCCAGATTCTTTACCATCTGAGTCACCAGGGAAGCCTGAGCTTGGTTCGTATATCCCTTCATCCAGTCACATAAGCCATTGTGCTGTCATTTCAGAAGGAGACAGCTGGTATTTACCAAAAGATGAATATCTAAGGTTGAGAAGCACTAACCGAAAAGGTTTTGGCCATGGGAGATTAAAAGCTCCTGAAAGTTTTGCCAATTGAGTTGTTTTTTTTTTTTTTAAGATACTTTAAATTGATTTATTTATTCATTTTTGGCATGCTGGATCTTCATTGCTGTGCAAGGGCTTTCCCTAGTTGCAGTGAGCAGGGGCTACTCTCTGGCTGTGGTGCTTGGGCTTCTCACTGCAGTGGCTTCTCTTACTGGTGAGCACAGGCTCTAGAGTGGGCTTCAGTGGTTGCAGCACACATGCTTAGCGGGAATCAAACCCATGTCCCCTGAATTGGCAGGCAGATTCTTAACCACGAGTCCGCCAGGAAAGTCTGCCAACTGAGTTTTGATAGTGCTGCTAGTTCCTTTTACCCATTCCTGAAGATTGCGGGGGATGCGTGCAGTGAAAATGCTGCATTAATGACCAAATGTTACAAATCGATTTAATTACGTGTGTGGCAGTGTGAGTTTCCCTAGTCACTATCTAACTTGGAAGGAATTCCCCAGATAGGAATTATCCTTTCCAGTAACAATTTACCTATTGTTAAAGCTGGTGCTGTCTTGCATGGAAAAGCTTCAACCTCGTGTAAAAACACACAGATCACTACTAAGACATATCTATATCTTTGAGATGGTGACATTTATATGCCCCTTAGGAAGGGGCAAGTGGCCTTGTGACCCACAAAGTGGCTTTTCAAGATGGTATTTAGGGCATATAGTACAATGAGCATATACTTTATCAGCCGCCATGGGAGAAAGTTTCCAAAAATACTGTTTTCTCCATAAGGCAATTTTCTCAGGTGTCCTATGAGTTAAATAATGTACATGCTGGGGACTTCCCTGGTGGTCCAGTAATTAACACTCCATGCTCCCAATGCAGGGGGCCCGGGTTCAATCCCTGGCCAGGGAACTAGATCCCGCATGCTTCAACTAAGACCCGGAGCAACCAAATAAATATATATACATTTTTAAAGTACATACTGGAGTAATGACAACTGTGCTCCAACAGACACTATAATGGAGAAGGAAATGGCAACCCACTCCAGTGTTCTTGCCTGGGAAATCCCATGAACAGAGTGGCCTAGCAGGTTATATAGTCCACGGGGTTGAAAGAGCTGGACACGACTTAGCAACTAAACCACCACCACCAGGCACCATAAGGTTTGTTGTTGTTGTTTCAATGTCCTTTGATTTTTAAAATTTATATATTTATTTTGGCTGTTCTGCTCTGGGTCTTCGTTGCTATGTGCGGGCTTTCTCTAGTTGAAGCTCACGGGCTCTAGAGCAAGGCCTCAATTGTTGTGGCTCATGGACTTAATTGCTCAGTGGCATGTGGGATTTTCCCAGACCAGATGGAACCTGTGTCCCTTGCATTGGCAGGTGGATTCTTTTCTGCTGTGCCACCAGGGAAAAAAATTTTTTTTAATAAATCAAGTCCAAACCATATTTGTGTGACAAGGTCAAAAAATCCCCTCTTTTGTTGCTGTATCTGTTTCTCTTCTTTAGGGACAATTTCTTGACCCTGTAGAAGAAGTCTTTTACTGGATTAGCAGGATTAACAGAGAGCAGCAGACATTCTCAAGGATGAACAAGATGAGTTTTTAAGGCTGTTTGGCTGCGGGATCAACAAGCTGATTCCCTTTAGCTGCCACAGTGTCAGATTTTGAATGCCCTGGTGTCTTAATAATTGCCAGCTGTGTTGGTGGGGCTTCCCTGATGGACACAGGAAGCCGGCGGCTATAGTCCATGGGGTTGCGAAAGAGTCAAACATACTTAGTGACTAAACAACCGCAGCAACAAAGCAGGACTTTCAGCGTAGCCTTGTGGCGTAACTGTCCAGGTATACCAAAGACCTTCCCAGGTGAAGGCAAAAAGGTCTTAGCTATCTTTTCCCACAGGGATACTAGAGAAGGTGCTGCATAAATCAATAACTAAAAAACAGCTATCAGTCGGAGTGGCTGAGAGCCGTGTGTGTGAGTTTGGGACCACAGGATGCAGGGAATCACACTATTTTCTTTTTTCGATCATATGGCTTTAAAAATATCTATTTTTGGCTGTGCTTGGTCTTTGTTGCTGCTCGAGGGCTTTCTCTAGTTACGGTGAGCGGGGGTACTCTTTGTGGCCGTGTGCTGGCTTCTCATCTCGGTGGCTTCTCGTTTTGTTTGGAACACAGGCTCCAGAGCATGGGCTTAGTAGCTGTGACGCACGGGCTTAGTTGTTCCGCAACAGGTGGGATCTTCCCGGACTGGGGATCAAATCCATGTCTTCTGAATTGGCAGGTGGATTCTTAACCACTGGGCCACCAGGGAAGTCCCATAAATATTGTTTATAGCTCTCAGATCTTGAGAATAAATCTCCAGCCTTTCCCATTTGGGTCTCTCACTGGGAAGATGGGGCTTCCCCAATGATTCAGTGGTAAAGAATCTGCCCATAATGCAGGAGACACAGGATATGCAGATTTGATCCCAAGGTCAGAAAGATCCTCTGGAAGAGAAAATGGAAACCTACTCCAGCATTCTTGCCTGGAAAATTCCATGGGCAGAGGAGCCTGGTGGGCTACAGTCCAAAGGGTTGCAAAGAGTCAGACACGACAGAACACACACACACAGACTACTAAGATAAGTGCATTATAAGGGCTGGTACAAGGAATCACAAGTCCCCTCTTAAGAAATTCGTAAATAATAGGTCTTAACCACTGTGATAGGGATGGAGTAAAGGGACAAAATAGGTGATTAAATAGTTAATCCCACTAGGGGATTGTAAGTAGAAAACTATGAGAGACCCCTGTACGTTAAGGATTACTCAAGAAAGCAGGTTTGCTTAACCACAAAACCAAGCAGGTTTGCTTAGCAACAAAAGCATGCCGCAGAAGCACACGATATGCCCCCAGACAATAAAACAATGGTGGTGTGAGCCCTACTTCCTGCCCAGTGAGCTCAGTGAAGTTAATGATCCCTCAGACATGCTCTCCGCACATGTAAAAAACAATGACCTGCGGACTTAGCTTGACCATGTAGGGACAAGAAAATGCCCTTGCTCAACTTGGAGGGGGAACTGATGATAGAAGCATGACGTCTACTCAAGAAAGACACAGACGTTCTTCTCCCCCTCCCCACTTTTCCTTTGATTACAAAACTGTAGCCCAGTAAGTTCTCAGGGTGCAGCACCCCCTCGCCCACCCACTCGGAAGCCTTCACAAGCATCCTATTCTAATGACTCACTTCTTATCTATCACTTTGCCTCTTGCTGAATTCTTTTCTGCACCGAGTCATAAAGGACTATGGTACCGGAGCTCTTCAGAGCCTCCCGAAATGACACCTAACCGTTTCAGCTCGCCTGCCAGGGAAGTCCCTAAAAAGATTAAATTCAGAACTGGATCATTTTGATGATTTTTAAAATAATTTTTAAAATTTGCTTATTTTTGGCTCCTCTGGGTCTTCACAGCTGTGAGGGCTTTTCTCTAGTTGCAGAGAGTAGGGCTACTCTCTAGTTGCCGTGGTGTGGTGGCTTCTCATTGCGGTGGCTTCTCTTATTGAGGAACACGGGCTCTAGGGCACGCAGGCTTCAGTAGATGTGGCGTGTGGACTCAGTAGTTTGGGCTCCCAGGCTCTAGACCACAGCCTCAATAGCTGTGGCTCGCCAGCTTAGTTGCTCCTCGGCATATGAGATCTTCCCAGGCCAGGGATCGAATCTGTGCCTACTGCACTGGCAAGTGATTCTTTACCACTGAGCTACCAGGGAAGCATCATTCTGATGGTTTTGAAAACTCTTCGGGGCCATTCTGGAGTCCTCATTGAAAGTTTTCTCAAACCACTCCAAAGAAAGTAGCTTCTCCAGGATTTTGTTTACATTGGTGGATCTTTGCCCAATCTGTTCTCCTAGGAAAAATTTTGGGGCTGTCTTGGCACAAGATATGAGTAAGTTCTCTACATCTGTGAAACTCTGCAGGCTCACGCTTGTGAAAATCTTCCATAGGCAGCTTCCATTCTGCCTCTTGTGGCCATTCTTCAGCTTCATTCTCAGATACCAGCAAATGCACAAGCTGAGATAAATCTGAATATCCTAGCTCACATGTCCCAAATGTCAGATCAAATTCCCCAGAAAATCCTAAAGGATCTTGTAAAGGGTCTGAGAAATCCTTACTTACATTTTTAGATTCAGTTCTAGTCCAAGGAATATACAAAAGGGCAAGCTCACCTCTTCCAATAGGCTTCTCCCTTGGAGGTGCAGGAGCCGGTGGAGGAGACAAGTCAGGATGTGGAAGTTCACAAAGGAGAGAATATAAAGGCAATGAAGGAGAGGAAGGAGGAGAGTGGGAGAGGGTAGGTTCTGAGCTTTTCTCCAGTTTAACAGCAGTTTCTAACAACTTCCGGATAGTTTCCTGCAAAGATGCCATCATCATTACCATGCTTGGAAGTTTCTAACTACCAACAGAAGCACACTCCCCATCCTATTAGTATAATTTTAATAGAGGGCTTCTTTTCTATTGTGCATGCCAGTTAACTAATTTTGGTGAGTCAAATGTTCCAGATTTTGACCACTTCAGACTGGGCTTCCCTGGTGGCTCAGCATTAAAGAATCTGCCTGCAATGCAGGAGATGGAGTTTGATCCCTGGATTGGGAAGATCCTCTGGAGGAGGGCATGGCAACCCACTCCAGTATTCTTGCCTAGAAAATCCCATGGATAGAAGAGCCTGATGGGCTACAGTCCATAGTCCATAGGGTCACAAAGAGTCAGAAATGGCTGAAGTGACTGAGCACCCAAGACATAATTTATCTTCTGTTAGATCTTCCCATTTGACCAACTATTTGCATCGTATGGACTTTGCAGGTTGTTGTACAAGAAGCCAGCTGGAGTTCTAGTGGGTAGCTGCCCGTCCAGAAGCTGCCCAGCTTTGCTGCTGCTGCTGCTGCTAAGTCGCTTCAGTCGTGTCCGACTCTGTGCGACCCCAGAGATGGCAGCCCACCAGGCTCCACCGTCCCTGGGATTCTCCAGGCAAGAACACTGGAGTGGGTTGCCATTTCCTTCTCCAATACATGAAAGTGAAAAGTGAAAGTAAATTCGCTCAGTCGTGTCCGACTCTTTGCACCCCCATGGACTGCAGCCCACCAGGCTCCTCCGTCCATAGGATTTTCCAGCCAAGAGTACTGGAGCGGGGTGCCATTGCCTTCTCCTGCCCAGCTTTAGACGCGTGATTTCCCACTTTCTTTTAGTTTCATCTTTTTATAAGGTCTGAACAACTTCCAGGGTTATCAGTGTGCTGCTTGTGAGCTTCGCTCCTCAAGGTGTCGCCCTTGAGTTGGCTCTGCTCTTTGTGTCTCGGTTTCTTCAGCCTGCAGCCTAAATCCACAGCAGGAACTCCGAGCACTGAATAAACACAGTTCAGTGCTTGTGTGTATACCCTTGGGAGAGCTGTAAATAACTTCAAGTGTAATGACAGGTACCCTGTGGAACCGCTGCTCATCGCCAGGGTTAATCCTCAGACACTGACATAGGTTCTTATTGCCCGAGGACACCTTGTGGCTAGAAGGAGCAGATAACCCTTTTCTGAGCCAAATTCAGTCTCTGGTTCTGTTGTCAAATAGTTTGTTCGAGGGTTTCCCACTAGGTGGCGCTAGTGGTAAAGACCCCCGCCTGCCAATGCAGGCGATGTGAGCGACGGAGGTTCGATCCCTGGGCTTGGAAGATTCCCTGGAGAAGGAAATGGCAACCCACTCCAGTATTCTTGCCTGGAGAATCCCGTGGACAGAGGAGCCTGGCGGGCTGCAGTCCATGGGATCACAAGAGTCGGACACAACTTGGCAACTAAACCACCACCACCACCACAGTTTGTCCAGAACACCACAGCAGTTTATTCAGACCATATATACACAATCTTTCCAATTTAAGCCAAATTAAATAAGGTCAGCCAACCCAGTTCATTCCAAAGTTCCTTCTAGGCTTCCTCTGTCTAGGAACACCTCCCCAGGTCCCTGCCTAGGAAATTCTCCCGAAGTCCCTTTGTTGTTGTTCAGATGCTAAGTTGTTTCCAACTATTTTCAACCCCTTGGACTGTAGCACAGCAGGCTTCTCTGCCTTTCACCATCTCCCAGAGCTTGCTCCAACTCATGTCCATTGAGTCGGTGATGCCATCCAACTAGCTTATCGTCTGTCGCCCCCTTCTCCTCCGGCCTTCAGTCTTTTCCAGGATCAGGATCTTTTCTAATGAGTTGGCTCTTCACATCAGGTGGCCAAAGTACTGGAGTTTCAGCTTCTGTCCTTTCAAGTCCCTACCACCCAGGAAATGTACTGATACCTCTTAAGAATCCAAGTCTTAAAATTTTAATAGCTCAGATTAAACTCAGGACTGTCCAATGGAATTAACAGATTTAAGTTAACATATATAAAGTAGATAAACAACAAGGATCTACTATATAGCACAGGGATCTATATTCAATATCTTACAATAAACTATAATAGAAAGTAATTTTTTCAAAAAGAATATAGATATATACATATATACATATAACTGAATCACTTTGTTATACACCGGCAACCGACACAATATTGTAAATCAATTATACTTCAATTTAAAAAACGACTCAGGACTGTCCAGAATGAGGTTCAGATAATGAGATAGAACTCGCCCAAGCATCTGAAGGGCGCTGTGAAGGCCGGAGCTCAAGGGGCTCACTTCCACTGTTGGGGGGTGGGGAGGTGCAGGTCTGATCCCCGGTCAGGGAACTAAGATCCCAAGTGCTGAGCAGCATGGCCAAAAATTTTTTTAAAAAGTAGATTCTATGTGACTGCAGGTGGTTTCTCTGATACCCTGCAGCCCACTCCAAGCAATGTCGACAGAAATAACCAATAATCAATCTATAGTAAAGAAAAGGAAAGAGTTTGATTGGAGTCAAGCTGAGGATGACAGCGCAGGAGGAGCCTCTCAATAGCTCTGAGGACTGCTCTGCTGAAGTGTGTTTCCAGCACAGTTTTCTAACTTACAGAACAAAGAACATACCTCAACTTGACAGGACTACGTTCCTTCAAGGTTGTAATAGACAGATTTAGTATTTACGCAGCAAGACAGCAGGACCCTGGTATCAGGGAAGGGAACCTTATTTCCAAGGGAGTGTTAGTTAGCATGAACGCTATATACTTATCTTCCAAATAGACATTCTTTTTAAAAAATTATTTTTATTGGAGTAATGTTGCTTTATAATGTTGTGTCAGTTTCCACTGTACAGCAAAGTGAGTCGTCTATATGTATACCTATATCCCCTCTTTATTGGATTTCCTTCCCATTTAGGTCGCCACAGAGCATTGGATTCTGGGTGGCCTCAAGTTCTGGGTGACCTCAAGCAAGGAGATCAAACAGGTCAATCCTAAGGGAAATCAACCCTGAATATTCATTGGAAGGACTGATGCTTAAGCTGAAGCACCAGTACTTTGGCCACCTGATTCAAAGAACTGACTCCTTGAAAAAGACCCCGATAGTGGGAAAGATTGAAGGCAAAAAGAGAGAGGGCAGCAGAGGATGAGATGGTTGGATAGCATCACTGAGTTAATGGACATGAACTTGGGCAAACTCTGGGAGGTAGTGAGGGACAGGGAGACCTGCAGTGCTGCAGTCCATGGGGTTGCAAAGAGCTGGACACAACTTAGCCACTGAACAACAGCAGAGCATTGAGTAAAGTTCGCTGAGCTATTAGGTAGCAAACAGACATTCTTTACCGTAATGATTAAAGTAGATGTGCTGTGTGTGTTTGATAGGCCTTGAGTCAATCTGATTGAATTCACACCAAGTTCAGAGTGAACCATATATAAACTAAAATGATGTCCCCAAACCTCAATGTGTGAATTTCTCCATCAGAACGTAATCACCTTACTTATCTTTCTAATCTCTTCCATAGTTCTCAGTCTGTTAAAATTTTCTACTTCTTAGGTCAATTTTGGTAATTTATATTTTGCTGCAAAACATTTCCTTTCGATATTTCATGTTACCATAATATTTTAAGTGATTAATAGCATTCATATCTGTTTTTATACTGCCTTTCTCACTCCTAATGTTGCAGATTTTTGCTTTCTCTTTTTTGATTTGTCTTTAATAAAGATTTTTTTCATTTTATTTGTGTTTTCAAACAAACTTTATTTATCTTTTCAGTATTGGTCCTACTTCATTTCTGTCAACTTTCATCTCATTCTCTCCTCTTCTCTTTTACATTAAAAAAATGTTTTAATTTTTAAATGATTTGTTTGGCTGCTCTGGGTCTTACTTGTGGCGTGTGAACTCTCAGTTCTCTGACCAGGAGTTGAACCCAGGGCCCCTGCATTGGGAGCATGGAGTCTTAGCCACTGACCACCAGAAAAGCCCCTTCTTTCTTTTATTTGATTGCTATTTTTCTAATTTCTTAGAGTGAATATTTGATTCACTTATCTTTGGTCTTTTATTAATAATAAAAATATTTAAGGCTATCAATTTTTATCTGGTTACAACTTTATGTCTCAGGCAGTTTTAGCATGAAGAATTCATTTCCTTATTGAGACACTTTTAACAATAAAAGGATACTGTGCAACTTGGGTGATGAAAAGTGAAGGGAAAAATACACAAAGCCCAACCCCACTATAGTTCAACTACATCATTCCAGGATTTTCCTGCAGCAGTCAGAGGGGAAAACACAGGAATCAGGAATGATGCTGGGCATGGCAAAGGATTTGACCTTGCTTCTCAAGGAAGGAGATAGGCACTCTTTTAGCAGGAATGAGGTTCAAAAGTTGGGTCAGCAATAGGAATGGTGAGGTGGTGAGAAGTGGATTTCAGAGAAAGAATCCAATGGTAAGAGTTTTCATCTTCAGGGTAAAAGAGGTTTTTGGTGGTACTTTTTTTTTCTTTTAGCATCGAAGAAAATTCCAAGGAGAAAAAAGCAAGCTGTAACCCAGGATGCAGAATGCAAAGTTCTGCCTCCTCTCCTCTTCTGTGAAGCCCCATCAGCAGGAGGACTGGGGGCGTAGGGGGTGTTTGCAGCCTTTCAGCGAAACAGGGCAGAGAACTGCTTATAAATATGCTCCAACTGCTCTTGGGCTGTTGTGCTCTTGCCAAGGAAGGCGGCAAGCATTTTTAGGCCCCAGGGTGGGATGTCCCAAACAGATGGCTTCAGATTGTTGGGGATCCATTCACCAAAATAACTGCTATTTTGGTTTTGTATATGAAACATCTGCTCAAAGAAGGGCATGGCTGTGGTGCATTTAAGGAGGGGTTTCTCAACAGCTGAGGGAGGGTCACAGCCTGGAAGGGAAGGAGGAAAGAAGTAGGGGTTAAGAGGACCTCACAAAGGGACCCCACGTGGGGATGCCCTACAGGTCTGGGTAGTCAACCTTGAGCCTCTGGACAATGAGACCGAGGACCAAAGCCTGACTCCCCTGCTGACCCAGGGATAAGCACCTAAGATACCTTCAGGGTGGGCAGGTAGTGAAGAGAGAGTCAGATCCCCAAGGGGAACCCCCTTGACTCAGAGAGAGGGAGAGGCAGCTGGTGCGATTCAGGGCAAGAAGACTGAGGACCAGATTATGCATATGGGAAGTGGGGAAACTGCTGTCCAGGAAAGAGGAAAGAAATGACTGGCTGAGGATCCAGGAAGGCAGGACCCTGAGCACTGGACTCCTGGCTCCACCAAGGCTTAGAGTCCAGCTCGGTCTGTACCAGGGTGGGGAAGTCTGTTGGCCCTGATTCTGTGGAGTAAGGTGGGAAGGCAGCTGCTGTCAGGGAGAGTGAGTGGGGAAATGTGAGGTGGAAAGACAGTAGACAGAAGGAAGGGAGGGGAGGAGAGAGGAGGCAAGAAGCCAGAGGGACCAGAAAGAGAGCTTGTGTTTAATTTGCAAAATTGTGGAGGTGGGGTGGGGGGAGCGAGCATCCCTGATTTCCTCAGGCTGTGTGTGCTAAGTCACTTCAGTCATGTCCAGCTGTTTGTGACCCCATGGACTGTAGCCCGCCAGGCTCCTCTGTCCATGGGATTCTCCAGGCAAGAATACTAGAGTAGGTTGCCATGCCCTCCTCCAGGGGATCTTCCTGACCCAGGGATTGAACCCTCGTCTCTTATGTCTCCTGCGTCGGCAGGTGGGTTCTTAACCACTAGTGCCACTGGGGGTACTGAGAGCTTATCAGGGTCTGCTTCACCAAATACTAATTCTGGAGGGGTGCATCTGTTAAAGAAGAACTCAGGGCACCTTGTCATGAGCTGGGATGGGGGTTAAGGTGACACTGCAATCTAGTAACGGGGCATCAGTTCTCCCAGACACCCTCAGAGCCAGAGCTTAAAGCTTCAACAAATATGGGGGGCTCTTTTTAAGGATAATAAAACAGAGACTTCCCTGGTAGTCCAGTAACACCTCGTGCTGGACTGCAGGGGACTCGGGTTTGATCTCCAGTTGGAGAGCTAGGATCCTGAATGCCACAGGGCAGGGCTTAAAAAAGAAGACGAAGAAGAAAATTATAAAACCAGAATTAATTACAGAGTTTTGCAAGGGGCCATGTACCCTCCATCTCTGCTCAGAGCCATCTCTGGTTTCTCCTCCCTCATCCTCTGCAACCCAAGTCCTACCTCTTCATAGGAGCTGGGGAGGTGGGAGCAGGTGGTCCCAAGAGCTTGGAGTTGGGGGTCAGACTGATGAAAGAGAATTTACATTTTAAGGCAGGACAAGAAAATTTGTTTAAATAATTTATTTAGTTATGACTGTGCTGGGTCTTTGCTGCTGCGAGGGCTTTTCTCTAGTTGTGGCGAGTGGGGGTTGCTCTCATTATTGCAGAGAATGGGTTCTAGAGCACGGACTCAGGACTTGTAGCACAGGATCTTCACTGCTTCAGAGCATGTGGGATCTTCCCGGATCAGGGATCGAACATGTGTCTCCTGCATTGGCAGGTGGATTCTTTCTTTACTGCTGAGCCACCAGGGAAGCCACAGTTCAAGAAAATTTAAACACAAAATTCTCTCTGTGTCTGTGTGGGCCTTCTCCCTTTCCCTCAGGGTGCAGTGTTTCTGCATTATCCATTAACCAGACCTCCTCAAAGATGGGAGTGCCTACTTGATTGTAGAAATCATTTATTTTTCTTTTCTTCTGATGCCAGCAGTGTAACTTCTTAGAAGACTAGCATTATTTCCCAATTCTGTAAGGGGTCATGGTGACTTACTGCTCACTTTGTTTGGGCTTACCTAGACTACATGCATTTGGTGAACTTTATATAAAACATTTGTATGTCATATTGATGTATGATGTGTGTGTATGTGCCAAGTGGCTTCAGTCGTGTCTGACTCTGCATCTCCATGGACTGTAGCCCAGCAGGCTCCTCTGTCCATGGAATTCTCCAGGCACGAATACTGGAGTGGGTTGCCATACATTCCCCCAGGGGATCCTCCCACCCCAGGGAATGAACCCTCGTCTCTTATGTCTCCTGCATTGGCAGGTGGATTCTTCACCACGATTGCCACCTGGGAAGCCCTGTGACGTAGGATCAGTTCAGTTCAGTTCAGTTCAGTTGCTTAGTTGTGTCCAACTCTTTGTGACCCCATGAATCGCAGCACACCAGGCCTCCCTGTCCATCACCAACTCCCGGAATTCATGTGCATTGAGTTGGTGATGCCATCCAGCCATCTCATCCTGTCATCCCCTTCTCCTCCTGCCCCCAATCCCTCCCAGCATCAGGGTCTTTTCCAATGAGTCGACTCTTCGCATGAGGTGGCCAAAGTATTGGAGTTTCAGCCTCAGCATCAGTCCTTCCAATGAACACTCAGGACTGATCTCCTTCAGAATGGACTGGTTGGATCTACTTGCAGTCCAAGGGACTCTCAAGAATCTTCTCCAACACCACACTTCAAAAGCATCAATTCTTCGGTGCTCAGCTTTCTTCACAGTCCAACTCTCACATCCATACATGACCACTGGAAAAACCATAGCCTTGACTAGACGGACCTTTGTTGGCAAAGTAATATCTCTGCTTTTTAATATGCTGTCTAGGTTGGTCATAACTTTCCTTCCAAGGAGTAAGAGTCTTTTAATTTCATGGCTGCAGTCACCATCTGCAGTGATTTTGGAGCCCCAAAAATAAAGTCTGACACTGTTTCCACTGTTTCCCCATCTATTTCCCATGAAGTGATGGGACCAGATGCCATGATCTTAGTTTTCTGAATGTTGAGCTTTAAGCCAACTTTTTCACTCTCCTCTTTCACTTTCATCAAGAGGCTTTTTAGTTCCTCTTCACTTTCTGCCATAAGGGTGATGTCATCTGCATATCTGAGGTTATTGATATTTCTTCCGGCAATCTTGATTCCAGCTTGTGCTTCTTCCAGCCCAGCGTTTCTCATGATGTACTCTGCATAGAAGTTAAATAAGCAGGGTGACAATATACAGCCTTGACGTACTCCTTTTCATCTTAAAAATGTACATGACTGTACCTTTGACTTCTAACAGGTAGAATGGTTCTCCAAGCTTCTGTCTCTTGTGTTACAACCCTCAGTTTGGCTTGAATAAAATTCTCTTTTTCCTTTTTGACTATTAATTGAATTTCCATCCACAAGGCAAACCTGGGCTGACTATGTAATCCAGGCAAGTCAACTGCATTCTTGAAACCTCAGTTTTCTCATCCATAAAATGGGAGGGGTATTTACCTCCTCTAGGACCACTGTAAAGATTAAATAAAATAATACATATCATATTTAGCACAGTGTCTTACGTATCATAAACACTCAATAAATGGCATGCCTAATAGATATATGGTAAGCATTCTATACATGATTATAATAATCATCCAAACTGGTTTCAAGTTGCACTTCAACACACCTTCCAGGAAGCCCTTTTAAAAAAATGACATGTAATATACCTCCAATAAAGTACATAATTAAGTGAGAAGCTCAGTCAGTTTTTACATAAATATGCACCTATGTTGCTACCACCCAGACCAAGACACAGAACATTTCCAGAGCCCCAGGGGCTCCCACTTTTCTCTTCCCAGTCAATGCTTCTTGCTTTCCACCTCCAAGAGATAGTTATTACCCTGATTTCTATTGCCAGAGATTAGACTGCTTCTGAAACTTATGCACGGATTCATAGTGTATTCTTTCAATTTATTACAATTCTAAACTAACCGCCACTCCTTACTAAAAAGATCTATAGCTTCTCAGACTTTGGACTCCATCACATCTGATTGGACCTCTCAGATGTGGACTTTGGACTCCTCTTCCATACAGATTGTCATGAGTTATTTGTTTCTTAACCATATCATTTGTCGAAAACTCAGCTTTCCAAACATATTGTCATAGAAACAAATGTAGCAGAGTCTAATGGTTAAACTGTGAACTACTTCCAGCCAGTAGTTTCCAGTGTCCAACACATGTTAAGTATCATTGTGTTTCTCTCCAGTATTTAAAATATTCCACTGTGCTCCTATCTGCCGTGGCACCCCAAGCTTCCTCACACACAGTTTGGGAACCATGGGCCTAGGCTCTTTTCTTCGATTGGATTTAATGTTCTCTCTCAGCCTCCAGGCTCAACTCAAATGCCACCTCTTTCGTGAAGCTTTTTGTCCCCACCGGCCAAAAGCAAACCATATCTACACCAAATTATTTCTCCAGCTGGAATGAACATTTCTTCCTCTGGGATCCCTGGCAATTTAATGGGTAAAAAGCAAGAATTGTTCTCTGATACACAAGATGTAAACAATGTCATATTTCTTTATTTCTCAGAATTGAATACAATTTGGTTGAAGCCCCCGCTGTTTGCGGTTGCTGAGACTTCATTGGAAGGGTACTTCTGTGTGACTCTCCCCTTGTTCCTGGGCTGTATCAGGGCTATGGGACTTTCACCGTCCAGGCAAAACTGACCTGTTCACACCAGCTGTGTCCAGAGGCTGCCACCACAGTGCTCACTAGTCCATTCAAAAGTGGTTGGCCCTAATCTGCTGCCCCAGAGCAGGCTGAGCAGAGGGACTCATTCCTGGCTCTCAAGGTCATGGGGGAAGGTCCTGATGCTCAGTGCCCAGGCTCTCACACCCTGCTCCCCAAAAGCCCTAACCACTCAGGGACTCTATGTGCATGTGGGCTAAGCCAGTGCCCCTCAGAACCTGATGTTTGGGGGAATCCAACCAACCCCCTTGGGAAGAGGTATTACCTCCCCAGAGTTTGCATGCCGGTAACCTGGGAGCTTAATGTGGTCCTCAGATGTGTTTTGTTTAGCCATTGTGATTTATTAAAAAAAAAAAAAATTAATCCATTACAACACTTCAACTTATTGGGAGATGTTGAAATGTTTACAGTCATGATCCTTGGTCACTGCATGTACAGCCGTGGTTGGAGCCTGAGTTAGGACCTCTTCCTACCCACCCCCACTAAGCATGTGTTTCCCTTTTAGCCACTCCAGTGTTCTTGCCTGGAGAATCCCAGGTGGGGGGGAGCCTGGTGGGCTGCCGTCTATGGGGTCGCACAGAGTCGGACACGACTGAAGCGACTTAGCAGCAGCAGCAGCATGGTTACATCTGCCTGGCCCCTACAGGCCTTGGAGTTTGACACTCTGGCCTAGGCTTTGAAGAACAAAGCCTTTTTGGCACTGTATTCCGACCTCAAACAAACACAAAAAGACTGTAAACACTCTTTCCAGCAAGGGTGCACCAAACAGAAGCACTCCAGGCTCTATGGCTCTTTGTAGGTGTGTTTGTGGCGGGGGGAGGGGGTGGGGGGGGGGGGGTGTTGGAGGGGGATGCTGCGCTAGAGACAATTACTTTTTCATTCTCTGCCAGTGGAACTACAGCAACTAAAAAGGCAGGACACCGGAACGCTCCAAAACTGTATTCAGCACTGATTTACGCAGACTCCTTTTGTCATTTTTAACGATATACGTTGCTTAAGCGTATTGGGTCTTTGATAGTTTGCCGCTACTAGGTAAAGAACCTTATAAACATTATCTTGTTGAATACTTTAGAAAATACTTCTAAAAGAATGCAGCAGAATCTAAAGGCCCAGACACCAGGAGGAGGGAGTGGGGGTGAACGCGGGGTGAGGGGGGGGATGCAACATAAAGGCAAAAGGGAGGCAGGTGCAAGCCCGAGACTGTCGAAGAGGCTCGGACTCGGGACCCAGGGTACTCCAATAGGCCCCTTGTACATGGGGGGCCCAAATCAGCAGGTTTGCGGAGGCAGCTGCACTCAGTTGCTTTTGCCTGTCCCTGATCCACCCCATTGCCTACGCTTGGGTCCCTCTCTCACCACCCCCCGCCCCCCTCGCCGCCCGCCCTCATTCTCAGTCCCTTCATGCGGCTCCCTGTCGCCATTCCCTGACCGCCAGCTTCTCCCCTCTCCGTTCTGCATCTGTCTCCCCACCTGCCCGGCTCCTGGCGCAGTGGCCAAGCCGCAAGCAGGCTCTCCGCCGTCACGTGACTCGAGAGTAAATCACAGGACTCTTCCCACCCCCAGCAGCTGGCCGGCACTCGGCTCTGCAGAGGCTGCAGGCCGCGCATGCGCAGCTTCCAGCGCACCTGCCCGCTGGGCGGGTGGGACCTCGGACCAGCCCAGGGCATCGAGGGTCCGCAGCCTCGCCCCGCCCTCAGGTTGGCCGGGGCGCGGGGTAGTGGACCCGCGTGGGTCCAGATTCCCAAGAGGTTGCGGTCCACGCATCCAAACCTGTCCTTAAGTCAGGACACTGGGGCTGCGCCTGGGCGCTGGACGTTCTCCCCTGGGCATCAGAAACTCAGACCGCAAGTCCCGCTTTTGCGTTTAGAGCCATGTGACCTTGGGCAAGTGACTTGACCTCCCTGTGCCCCAGAAAAACGGAATAATAATAGCTCAGAGATGTCAAGAGGTCTTGAGCCAGGCCTTGAGTGTCACAGAGAGATTCCAATCTGACACTCCTGAGTCAGGGGTTCCTGAGTGAGTTCACAGTCTGTCACGCTGCTCGCTTTTCCAACCATCCCATTTAAAGCAACATCTGTTCTGATTTTTGCCATCCCTAGTAAACATCTCAGGTACACCTCGGCAGGAAAGAATTTCTTTTTTTGCCCTTTCTTTTACAGGAAATAGGAGCTGCTATGTTTTATTTTCTGCGGCCTTTGAAGAGGTCTCCAGGCAGATTCCAGGCTACCAGAAAGTCCTGGAGCTCTGCAGCAAGGTCTACCCCAGGAGCTTTCCTTCCACACTGTCCCTGACAGTCACATTAGCCCCTCTCTGTTCCTGGAAAAGTCAAACTCGTTTCTGATACCTTCTGTATATCTTCTTAGGACACTCTCCCAGTTCCCTCTTGCCACCTTACTCATCTCAGGAAGCCTGCCCTGACTGCACCCTACCTTGTCCACTGGGTGAGGTGCTCTGTCATTCGCCCTCAGAACCTGCATCCTTCAGCTTCAGCACTTTCTAGAACAGTAACTCCTTGATTCCTGTCTGTCTCCTAAGCTAGATTACCAGCTCCTTGAGGGCAATGTCTGTTGACATGTCAAGGAGGGAGCACGTGGCATCACTGGTGTGTCCTAGGTCCCCGCAATTTACAAACTATCTCCTACTTTTCCAAAGGCAGCCCAAGGCTATCAGTACCTTCCCTGGGTAAAAAGCAGAGCCCAGATAGGAAGAGATGACACATGAACACTGTCCCTATCTAGGAACCCATAGGAAGGTTCTGTTAGGGTAGACTGGGGTGAGGATGAGAAGATGGTCAGATCTTCCTGCCCTGGGGCTGGTGGCTGAACTAGGACGTGTGGCCCCTTTTCCTGGCTTCTCCAGTGTTCACTATGTGACCTTAGGAATGGCGTCCTCTAGGCCTCAACTTCTTTAGTTGTTAGTGGAAAATAATGGTTCAGAATTTAGATTTTAAAATTAGATCTTTCCTTTGTCACCTATTAGCAAGGCACTTATCTTCCCTGAGTCTCAATTTCTTCATCTCTAAAATGTTATATTTCTTAACAATATTAAGAAAAGGACCTGGCTCACAGAGCTGTTCCAAGAATGTAATGAGTATTCATTGATTTTTAAGACTAGTTCTCTTGTCCTTTTTGACTTTTGATTGGCTCAACTCATTTTTCTTTGAAGTCAGAGGGGAGCCCTGTCTCATACTTCAGAAGCGATCTCCCCCATAAGTTAAATCTAGCAAAAACTGACATGGGACCACTTTGGTAAATGTGGACTCTAGGAAAGATATACTGACCAGAGTTGTCCCACAGCATAGTCCTATTCGATTTGGGACCTAGGTATTTCCAGACTTTGGTTGCCCAAAGACTAGGATTATGTCTGTCTGCCTTGTACATGGTTGGAGATCCAATGCCTAGAATAGTGGTTTACATACAGTAGTGAGAGAAAAATAAATATTTGCTAATAAATGATGCACAACCTAAGACAAAGTCTAGTGCTCAGTTTCTGAGCCTATTTTTTTTTCACCTGAAAATGGAGATTAAAAACAATGTCCAATTATTGTGAGGATTTAATGAGCTGATGCATTTAAGAGCTCAGTGGATGGTGGATTTATGGATATGGGTACCCAAAGAGATAGAGATGGTGTCAATAAAGCTCACGTTACGTTGTCTTGGGGAGTGGGTACTACTAATAAGAGATCTAGCTTCCGAGTTCCTTCTGTGGGCGAGGGGGAGTGAAGGGGGGGTAATGGAAAGCTCCCAGGAAGCCGGGGATTCAGGTGCGGAGGCTCCGGAGAGGACCTTAGGACCCAGCGCGCCGGGAGCGCGCGACGGCCAGGCCGCGCGCGCGGCGCGTGAGGTGAGGGGGAGGGCGCGGCTTTCTCGCCAGCCAGGGACCGCCTCGAGTCCAGCCGCATCTCGGGGGGCGGGGCCGAGCCTCCGGGCCGCAGTGCGATTGGCAGAGGTGCGCGGGTGACGCCAACGGCTGGCGCGAGACCCCGCCCCTCCCGCCGGGCCGGCCCCCGAGCGCGCGCCGGCGGGTCGGCAGCCTCGCTCTGGCTTGGCTCGCGCCGCACCCCCGTGCCGCGCCCGCGCGTCAGTCGTTCTCGAGCCGCGGCTGCAGGGGCGGCGGGCGGCATCCAGCCGAGCGCGCCGACGACCCGGGGAGGCGGCGGTGTCCGCGGGCGTCGCGTGAGGAGGCCAGGAGCCCAGAGACTCGCGCGGCGCGATGGCCCCCATCGGCCTCAAGGCGGTGGTCGGAGAGAGTAAGTGGAGTCGGGTTTCCTCCCCGCAGGCGGCGGCTACGGCTGCTGGAGAGAAGCCGGGCTCGGTACCTGCCCGCAGCGCGCCCCCCCCCCCCCCCCCCGCCGCCTCCGCGCTGGCCTCTCGCTCCCGGCTCGGCCTGAGGCTCCCGGGTTGGGAGGGTCCCGTTATCCCGGCGCCGCCTTCTTCGGAGGGAAGTCCCTCCCGGCCTCCTGCGGCCCTCGTCCCTTCTTCCCCCGCTCTGCTCTTCCCGCATTCCTCCTCTTTCCCCCGCGCCTTCGCCGCATCCCTGACCCCTCATCGCACCCCTCCCTTCTTCTCCCCATCCCTCTCTTCGGTCTTCACCTGCATCTCCCTCCACTCCCATCGCTCCACGTCTCCCCCTTCACCTCGCCTTTACCCCCCTGCGGCCTGTTACCCTCCCCTCCATCCCCCTCCTTCACCCCGAGTGCCTTCTCCCCATTTCCCCCTCTCCCTCTCGCCTTCTTTATTCCCCCAAGCTCCTCTGTTCCACTCCTCTTTCCATCCCCAGTCCCTCCCTCTTTCCCACCCTCCTCCGTGGAGTCGTGACGAGCCAGATCTCGGCCTGCGTCCTCCTGCCCGCTTCCCCCTAGATCCCTCCCCGGGAACCGGAGCTGCGATCCCCGGGCCGCAGAGACCCACCTGGGAGCGGCGGCTTCTCGCGCCGCGGGGCTCAGGCGCGCCGCTCGCTCGCCCAGGGGCCAACTCCTTGCAGCGGGAGAGAAGCCTGTTTGTTTCCAAAGGCTTGGCTCTGCCGGGGCCGAGGCCACCCGGCTCCTCCTCCCGAGCCGGGGTCTTGGCTTCGAGGGCGGGGTCTTCTCGGGGTCCTGAACCGTTTTCAATCACCCGGGAGACAGGGAGAGCTCTAGGGTGCGCGGGAGGAGTTGCCCTGCCCAGCACCGCAGTCTGCGGACTCCCTGTTCGCAGGACTCAGCCGGGGCTTGATTTCGGGCCGTGCAAACCCCTGTTGCAGGGAGGAAATGGTCGTTCGTGGGTTTGGATGAAAGGCTCGACTTAATGGATTAAAAAAAAAAAATGGATGATGGAGATTGTGGAGCTGCAGCGGAGTGAGGGCTGACGGTGGTCATATTTGGAAAACGGCGTCTCTGGTGTTAATAAGCTTGACGATCTCGTCCAGGCAAATAGTGCCTCTTCAATATTTTGGCCGTTATCTTGAACAAAAAACGGGAGAGGATTGCTGTGGTTTTTGCCGTCTTTTTTGGAATCGAGAGAGAATTAAAAGTGGACTTTTCTCTGTGGGAGAGGATAAGGAAGGAAATAGAAGGAAAATGGTGGAAATGACAGTTTCCTTTCCAACGATTCTCTCCAATTAGAGCAATTCCTCTGTCTCTTTCTGGCTGTCAGATGGGATTTTTGACTGTGATGATTCTTTTGGGCGTCACTGTTTGTTTTTATTCACTCTTTTCGTTGATAATATACAAAATATTCCCATTTATACAACCTTATCTGACCTATTACTCCAGGAGAAAATTGTTATAAACACTAAAACCCAAATGAGCAAGTTTTTTAAAAAAGTGCCCACGACAACACCTGCCTACCCCATGCGGTAAAGGTTCCAAATCACGTACTTTCTATTTTAAAGGCCAATCAAAGCGCTTAGGACTGGAAGGACCCCTAGGGATCTTCTAATGTCAATACCCTCATTTTACCCGTGGGAAAGAAATGGAGGCTCAGAGCAGTTAAATGACTTGCCAAAATCAGCGTTAATTAATTTCCTAAAACCTGGTGTCCATTTCCTTGCAACATTAGTTAATAATAATAACTTTCTTCATTTTTCTAGGTATACCATTTCCTTCCAATACGCTTTCTAAAGGGTTGTGAAATATGGAATGTTATGTTGAATGTTACATTCTTTCAAATGTTATATTCGAATAAGGTGCTTTTAAAACAAAATCCTGGAAGCAGGTGTTCTGGAAATCACATTTTTGTATCCTTTTACTGTGACGCTTCTTCATGCAGGTAGCCCTGCCCCCCCCCCCCCCAACGGCTTTTTTTAGAAGCAAGTATCAAAAAAAAAAAACAAAAACACCAATATGCCATATGGTCAGAATTTATTTTCTGAAATAAAGCCACTGTTTACAAAAAAAAACAAAAAAGAAAACAGGCTAATTTTACATGAAATTGGTGAATGTGTAAACAGCATTCTATAACAATAGAGTTAGGTAAAAATTTTGGAAGAAATATTTTTGCAATTCTTTGTCAGTGACATAAAGAATTCTGTTAACTTTGACTCCTAATTTTGGAAGGGGTTTCTAACTTTGCTTTTTTCCTCTAAAAAAATAAACCAAAGATTTTTTAAACCAACATCCCAGTTTAAACGTCACCTTCACAACCTGGTCTTCCCAATCTAAAAATTAACACCTCATAGTCACTGTTTATCATACTCCCTAATTTTATTTTTTTCATTGCACTTAAAATTATCTGAAGTGATATTATTTAGTTTTTTGGGTTGTTTTTTTGCTTTTGGTACTTGTTTGATTGTTTCATCCCCTTGAATGTTGCTTCTGGGAGAGCATGGGTCTTTATCTAATATATTCATCCCTGTTCAGTTCAGTTCAGTTCAGTCACTCAGTCGTATCCGACTCTTTGCGACCCCATGGACTGCAGCAGGCCAGGCCTCCCTGTCCATCACCAACTCCCGGAGTTTACTCAAACTCACACCCATTGAGTCGGTGATGCCATCCAATCATCTCATCCTCTGTCGTCCCCTACTCCCGCTTTCAATCTTGCCCAGCATCAGGGTTTTGTCAAATGAGTCAGTTCTTCACATCAGGTGGCCAAAGTATTGGAGTGTCAGCTTCAGCGTCAGTCCTGCCAGTGAGTATTCAGGACTGATTTCCTTTAGAATGGACTGGTTGGATCTCCTTGCAGTCCAAGGGACTCTTTAAAGAGTCTTCTCCAACTCCACAGTTCAAAAGCATCAATTCTTCGACACTCAGCTTTCTTTATAGTCCAGCTCTCACATCCATACATGACTACATGATTCATCCCTGTATCCCATACCAAAAACTGTCGGTGGCTGGTCATAGTTGGCTGTCAGTAGATATTCATGGAATGAATCAGTGTTTTTAAGGATATGATCAAGAGCAAGATAAATGTAGTTTGTGGCTTCCTGTCCTCTTTCCTGTCATATCTTTCAATGGACATGGGTCTGAGTAAGCTCCAGGAGTTGGTGATGGACAGGGAGGCCTGGCGTACTGCAGTCCATGGGGTCGCAAAGAGTCGGACACGACTGAGCGACTGAACTGAACAGGGATGAATATATTAGATAAAGACCATGCTCAGTGGGTGACAATAGGTACAGGTACAACAAAAGTAGAGGCTATGGGTCAGTGTTAGCTGTTTATTCAACAGAGATCTGTTCAGAGCCTGGTAGGAATGATGAGGGAATACAGGGACACTCAAATATGGACCATTTCACACTGTTGAGACGGACACAGACAGTCCTGCGCCCCCTTTCATGTCACTCTGCTGACACACTTAGGGTATAACTAGTTATTGTGCTTCTTTGTGATCTCACCTAACTAGACCAGAAGCTCTTTGAGGGGAGGATAGGATCTCCTTTTATTCTTAAATCTGTCTTTAGTATGACAGTTAGTACTTGGTCCTTATAAATGTCGGATGAATGTTGGATGAATCTTTATGTATAATGATTCAGAGAAAGAACTCTGGATTTGGACCACCTGGAATAAAATTCTAGTCTACTACTATTAGCTGTGTGGTTTTGGCAAATAATGGAATCTTTTTGTGTTGTGCCTCAGTTTTTCCATCTATAAAATGGGTAATAATAGCACCTACCTTCTGTGGTTCTATGTGTTTTAAAAGAAATAGTGCTGGTATAGCATCTAATACAGTTCTTGATGCTTTTGAACTGTGGTGCTGGAGAAGACTCTTGAGAGTCCCTTGTACTGCAAGGAGACCAAACCAGCCAATCCTAAAGGAAATCATCCATGAATCTTCATTGGAAGGGCTGATGCTGAAGCTCCAATACTTTGGCAACCTAATGTGAACAGCTGACTCAGTGGAAAAGACCCCGATGCTGGGAAAAATTGAGGGCAGGAGGAAAAGGGGACGACAGAAGATGAGATGAGATGGTTGGATGGCATCATCGACTCAATGTACATGAGTCTGAGCAAACTTGGGGAGATAGTGGAGGACAGAGGAGCCTGGTGTGCTGCATGCAGTCCACGGGGTCGCAAAGAGTAGGACACAGCTTAGCGACTGAACAACGAAACAGTTCTTTTAGTCAATCTTATCATTATCATAAGATCCACAGGAGTGTCAGTACAAATGTTAGAGGATTTCAAGAAGAGATAGGCTGCCTATATCCTGTGGGGCCACAGTTTTGGGGGATAAAGTGAAGTCTTGGGTAAACTTCCTGAGTGAGGTGCAGATGAGCTGGAAAATGGAAGAATAGACCTGAAGAACATATGGATGATTAGTAACCACACACAACTTCTGTTTCCCATTCTGCTCATTTCTTTACTTTTTCCCCTTTAATTTCTTTCTATAAATGTAGGGTTTTGTTTTTTCTGCTCTCTACTTTGTAAAGAGATTGCAAGAGAAAGGAGAATTTCATTCCCCTCCACCCACCCACTGCCCCGCTAGGCATTCTATGTCTACTTCATGTTAATGAATGATGTTTCAGTTATGTCAATCCATGCTGTAATTTACAAATCCAAATTTTACTCTTGTTCCCTGAAGTTTTGTCAGAGTGTTTCAAACATTCAAGAATTACAAAATGTACTGCTTTTCTTGTTTCCTAACTATTAGCAGTTTCTCCCCATGTTAGTTTATAAGAATCACATTCTTTGGGAAGAGAATGTAGTTTCAGTTTTGGAGGAGAATGTGGGTACATAAAATGTATACCTTTTTCAGATGGGGCCATGAGTCATAGGATGTGTCAGAAGTTGAGAGAACACCTAGATTGAAGCAATTTTCATTCATTCTTATACTTTTTTTTAAAAGAAACCTTGGATAGCATACTAATAATTTAAGTGTATTTTGAAATATATTAAATATATGTCATATTTTTTCCATTTTAAGGTATAATTTGCATAGGTCTTCCCTGGTGGCTCAGTGGTAAAAGAACCCACCTACCAAGCAGGAGACGTGGGTTCTAGCCCTGATTCCCTGGAGAAGGAAATGGCAACCTACCCCAATACTTTTGCCTGGGAAATCCCATGGACAGAGGAACCTGGCAGGCTACAGTTCATGGGGTTGTAAAAGAGCTGGGCATGACTTCAGTTCAGTTCAGTCGCTCAGTCGTGTCCGACTCTTTGCGACCCCATGAATCGCAGCACGCCAGGCCTCCCTGTCCCATCACCAACTCCCGGAGTTCACTCAGACTCACATCCATCAAGTCGGTGATGCCATCCAGCCATCTCATCCTCTGTCGTCCCCTTTTCCTCCTGCCCTCAATCCCTCCCAGCATCAGAGTCTTTTCCAATGAGTCAACTCTTCGAATGAGGTGGCCAAAGTACTGGAGTTTCAGCTTTAGCATCATTCCTTCCAAAGAAATCCCAGGGCTAATCTCCTTCAGAATGGACTGGTTGGATCTCCTTGCAGTCCAAGGGACTCTTGAGTCTTCTCCAACACCACAGTTCAAAAGCATCAATTCTTCGGTGCTCGGCTTTCTTCACAGTCCGACTATCACATCCATACATGACCACTGGAAAAACCATAGCCTTGACTATACAGTTCACGTCGGAGAAGGCAGTGGCACCCCACTCCAGTACTCTTGCCTGGAAAATCCCATGGACGGAGGAGCCTATAGGCTGCAGTCCATGCTAAAGGTCGGACACGACTGAGCGACTTCACTTTCACTTTTCACTTTCATGCATTGGAGAAGGAAATGGCAACACACTCCAGTGTTCTTGCCTGGAGAATCCCATGGACGGGGGAGCCTGATGGACTGCCGTCTATGGGGTCGCACAGAGTTGGACACGACTGAAGTGACTTAGCAGCAGCAGCAGACAGTTCACGTATTGCTGAAGCCTGGCTTGGAGAATTTTGAGCATTACTTTACTAGCGTGTGAGATGAGTGCAATCGTGCGGTAGTTTGAGCATTCTTTGGCATTGCCTTTCTTTGGGATTGGAATGAAAACTGACCTTTTCCAGTCCTATGGCCACTGCTGAGTTTTCCAAATTTGGTGGCATATTGAGTGCAGCACTTTCACAGCATCATCTTTCAGGATTTGAAATAGCTCAACTGGAATTCCATCACCTCCACTAGCTTTGTTTGTAGTGATGCTTTCTAAGGCCCACTTGACTTCACATTCCAAGATGACTTAACAGCTAAACAACAACAAAAAATAATTTGCCTAATTAAAATTTACCCTTCTTAGTGAACAGTTCTTCAAATTTCAGATTTACCTGCCATCATATGACCACCACAGTAATCAAAATACAGAACAGGTCATCACTCCCTGAATTCCCTTGTGCTACCACCCCCAGCCCCTGGTGAGCACTGAATGTCCTAACAGTGGAGTCATACCCTACAAAGCTTTTTGAATGTGCCTTCTTTAACTTAACATAGGGCATTTGAGAATCATCCGTATTGCATGTATCTATAGTTTGCCTCTTTTCATTGCTGGCTGCTCTTCTGTTGTATGAATATGCAACAATTTGTTTCTCCATTCTTCAGCTTAAGGACATTTGAATTATTCCAGCTCTGGGCAATTGCAAATGCTTCTGTAATGTTTCTAGAAGCATTCACAGGTTTTGTGTGAACATATCACTTGGAGATACATATATATATACACTTAGGGGTGGGATTAATAGGTTGTGTGCTAAGTGTGTATTTAACTTTACAAGAAACTGTCAAATTATTTTTCAGAGTGGCATAACCATTTTACAATTTTTACCAGCAGCCTCGTTAGTCCTTGGTATAGTCAGTTTAAAAAATTCTAGCCCTTTTCCTAGTTAGTTGTATCTCATGATTTTAATTTTCATTTTTATAATGACTAATAGTATTAAGCATTTTTTCTTGTATTTATTTGCCATCTGTATCTTCTTTGGTGGAACATCTAAATCTTTTGCATATTTTTTACTGGGTTGTCTATTTCCTTATTATTGATTTTTTGAGAGGTTTTCTATATATTCTGGGTACATGTTTTTGTTAGATACATGAATTACAAATATTTCCTCACAGTTTGTGACATATCTTTTCATTCTATTAACAGTATTTTTCAAATAGAAGAAATTCTAAATTTTTATGAAGTCCAGTTTATCCATTTTTTTCTTTTATGAATTGTACTTTTGGTATCCTATCTAAGAAATCTTAACATAATCCAAATTCACAAAGATTTCCTGTTTTTTTTCCTGTGTTTTCCTGTGGATGTTTTATAGTTGTAGGCTTAATATTTAGTCTTTGATCTATTTTGAGTTAATCTTATACATTGTGAATTATGATCAAAGTTCATTTTTGTGTATATGTAAATGTTTTTGTTTTTCATTTTTGTGTACATGTAAATATTTTTGTTTGTGAGTGTCCAGTTATTCCAGCACCGTTTGTTGAAAAGACTGTGCTTTTTCTTTTTCTTTATCGAATTGCTTTTGTTCTTTGTTGCGAATCACTTGACCATCTTTGGGTGGGTCTGTTTTTGGACTTCTTGTTCTGTTTCCTTGATGTATCTTTCACTAACCCACTATGACTCAATCACTATAGCTTTAAAGTAAGATGGGAAACCAGACATTGTGAATCCTCCAGCTGTGTTTTTCTTTTTCAAAATTAGTTTTGTTCTTTTAGTTCATTTACTTTTCCATATAAATTTTAGAATGAGTTTGTTGATTTCTATTTAAAAAATTCCTCTGGGATTCTATTTGGAATTGTCTTGAATCTGTAGATCAGTTTGAAAATTGACATTTTAAATTTACTTTTAGTATTTCAGTTTCTTTTCTATATTTCAGGGTGAAAATAAAAATTCTTGGCTTCCCAAATAAGGGAGCAACAGTATGGTAAGCAGAATTGCCAATAGTTTAGCACAGTTGCAGAATACAAAGTCAATTTACAAAAATATATTGTATGTCTATATACTAGCAATGAACAATTAGGAATTGAAGTCTAAATTAGTATCATTTAGAGTAGAACAAAAAACATGAAATACTTGGGTATAAATCGAAAAGAATGTGTTCGACATCTGCATGCTGAAAGCTACAAATACTGATGAAAGATATCAAAGCTTAAATAAATGAAAAGATATACTATATTCGTGGATTTAAAAATTTATGCTATATTTATTATTTTTGAAATATGTTTTCAGTTCTCTTGGCTAGATACCTGGGAATAGAATTTCTGGGAAATGTAACTAACTTTTTGAGGCCCTGCTAAACTGTTTTCCAAAGTGACTGCACCACTAGCAGTGTATGAGGGTTCCTGTTTCATAACATCCTTAGCAGCACGTGTTATTATCTGTCTTTTTTATTATAGTCATCCTGGTTGTTGTGAAGTGGTGTCCCATTGTGGTTTTGATTTGCATTTCTAAAGGCAATGCCAAAGAATGCTCAAACTACCGCACAATTGCACTCATCTCACACGCTAGTAAAGTAATGCTCAAAATTCTCCAAGCCAGGCTTCAACAATACGTGAACCGTGAACTTTCAGATGTTCAAGCTGGTTTTAGAAACGGCGGAGGAACCAGAGATCAAATT
This sequence comes from Bos javanicus, assembly GCF_032452875.1. Classification (NCBI taxonomy): domain Eukaryota; kingdom Metazoa; phylum Chordata; class Mammalia; order Artiodactyla; family Bovidae; genus Bos; species Bos javanicus. Next base: position 98,059,787 of record NC_083878.1, read on the forward strand.
GCCAACATCTGCTGGATCATCGAAAAAGCAAGAGAGTTCCAGAAAAACATCTATTTCTGCTTTATTGACTATGCCAAAGCCTTTGACTGTGTGGATCACAATAAACTGTGGAAAATTCTGAAAGAGATGGGAATACCAGACCACCTGATCTGCCTCTTGAGAAACCTATATGCAGGTCAGGAAGCAACAGTTAGAACTGGACATGGAACAACAGACTGGTTCCAAATAGGAAAAGGAGTACATCAAGGCTGTATATTGTCACCCTGCTTATTTAACTTATATGCAGAGTACATCATGAGAAACACTGGGCTGGAGGAAGCACAAGCTGGAATCAAGATTGCTGGAAGAAATCTCAATAACCTCAGATATGCAGATGACACCACCCTTATGGCAGAAAGTGAAGAGGAACTAAAAAGCCTCTTGATGAAAGTGAAAGAGGAGAGTGAAAAAGTTGGCTTATAGCTCAACATTCAGAAAACTAAGATCATGGGATCTGGTCCCATCACTTCATGACAAATAGATGGGGAAACAGTGGAAACAGTGTCAGACTTTATTTTTTGGGGCTCCAAAATCACTGCAGATGGTGATTGCAGCCATGAAATTAAAAGACGCTTACTCCTTGGAAGGAAAGTTATGACCAACCTAGATAGCATATTAAAAAGCAGAGATAAAAAAAATAAAAAGCAGAGATATTACTTTGCCAACAAAGGTCCGTCTAGTCAAGGCTATGGTTTTTCCAGTAGTCATGTATGGATGTGAGAGTTGGACTGTGAAGAAAGCTGAGCACCGAAGAATTGATGCTTTTGAACTGTGGTGTTGGAGAGGACTCTTGAGAGTCCCTTGGACTGCAAGGAGATCCAACCAGTCCATTCTAAAGGAGACCATACTTGGGTGTTCATTGGAAGGACTGATGCTGAAGCTGAAACTCCAATACTTTGGCCACCTCATGTGAAGAGTTGACTCATTGGAAAAGACCCTGATGCTGGGAGGGATTGGGGGCAGGAGGAGAAGGGGACCACAGAGGATGAGATGGCTGGATGGCATCACCGACTTGATGCACAGGAGTTTGGGTGAACTCCGGGAGTTGGTGATGGACAGGGAGGCCTGGCATGCTGCGATTCATGGGGTCGCAAAGAGTTGGACACGACTGAACAACTGAACTGATCTGAACTGAACTGAACTGAATGGCTAGTGATTCTGAACAATTTTTCACGTACTTGTTGACCATTTATGGCTTCCCTGATGGCTCAGACAGTAAAGAATCTGCCAGCAATGCAGGAGACCTGGGTTCCATCCCTGGATTGGGAAGATCCCTTGCAGAAGGGAATGGCTACCCACTCCAGTATTCTTGCCTGGAGAATTCCATGGACAGAGGAGCCTGGTAGGCTACAGTCCTTGGTATCGAAAAGAGTCAGACACAACTCAGTGACTAACACTTTCACTTTCATTGACCTTGTATATCTTCTTTTGAGAGGTGTCTACACAAACACTTGGCCCATTTTTAAATTAGATTGTTCGATTTGCATTTTAGTCCACATGTTATTTTCATTTGAAATTACTGTTTTTACTCCACCTTTTAAATGTAAAGGTGGAAAGCCTCAATGAATAAGTATACACTTCAATCTGACCAGTTTGCCTATTTCTTTAATCTTCTACCTTCTTTATTTTTCTGTTTAGTTTTAGTAGAAATGACTTATTCTTGTTATAACTGTCATCCTGGGCCCTTTTAGACAGTTCATTTAAATTTTAAAAATTGTTGAATGCTCCAATTGAATCTTCATTCCGCGTTTATTAATTAAAAGTGTCATTTTTGAAATGCCTCACTTTTTAAAAGGATTCTAATATGGTAGTGTTACAGTTAATACAAGTAATTTGTTAGTTACAATTGTGGTAAGAATTACAATGATACAAGACACTAGTCTGGTGTAAGCGTAAGGAGGTTAGAGAAAGCTTCCGTAAGGAAGTGATATCCAACTTCCTTCCTTTCAGTTCCAGCTTATTTTGAGTTTTTGTTTTGTTTGTTTTTTTAAATTTATTTTTAATTGAAGTATAATTGCTTTACAATGTTGTGCTGGTTTCTGCTATACAACATTATGAATCAGCCATAAGTATACATATATCCCCTCCTTCTCTCCTGCCCACCCCTAAATTTGTTTTGTTTTTAAAATCAGAATTAACTTCTGGTTTAGTTTCTTTTGAAATGACCATATAGTTTTTCTCATTTAATCTAGTAATGTAATATAATTAATTATAATATTGAGCAATCCTTATATTCTGAAATAAACTTTCTTGATAGACACACACTGTTTTTCAGGAGTGAGAAATTCTGATGCAGAATTTATTCTGCTTATTATTTTGCTTATTAAATTCTGGTTAATATTTTTGCATTTATATTCATTAGTATTGGAGCCTTCTTGCTGCTGTTTGATCATTCCAAGTATGTTCCCATCTCAGGGCTTTGCATTTGTTATTACCTGTGTCTGAAATGTTCTTTCACGTATCTACGTGCTTGTTCCCTTAATTCCGTTAGGTCCCTGGTCAAAGGCCACCTCACCAGTGAGCTCTCCTCTGATTATATAAAATTGAAATTTATATAATTTTCATCTCCCTCACCATGCTGAATTGTCAGATCTGACATTTCACACTTACTGTTTATTTGTTTGCTTATCCTGGCCTCCACCAGCCCAGTGTAAGTTCTATGAGAGCATAGACTTGTTTTGTTCATTACTATATCCCCAGTATCTAAAACAGTGCTGGCCCATAGTGGGCACTCAATAAATATTTGGAATGAACAACTAAATACTATGTATTTTATATGTATATTACATATATATAATATATACGTAATTTCCTCTCTCTCTCCCTCTCTCTGTCTCTTTCTCCGTCTTTCATCTTTTTCAGATCTTCTGCATCAGAATTTCTCACTCCTTCAAATGAATTGAATTGGAAAGTTTCTTCTCTTTTTTGTGTGTTCCAGAATAGATCAAATAATATGGACATTCCTTTTCCTGAATGTTAGGAATGATTTATCCATAAAAATTTTTGAATTTGCTGCTTTTTAGAGGAAAGAGGATAAATATTTGCCAGTCTTTTAAATGTATTTGATTACTATTTATTTATTCAGGTCCCTCCTGCTTCTTGAATCAATTTTGGCAATTTATATTTTCTTATAGAAATAGGCCTTTCAACCTAAAATTCTCAAATTTATTAACATTGAACTAGATTTGTATAATTTTAAAATTATCTTCTGCATCAGTAGTTGTGATCTCTTTTCTCATTCTACCCTGTTAGTAGTAGTATTTTCATGGAAAAAGAGATTTGTCTGTTTTGTCTTTTTGAAAAATCTGTTTCTTCCTTCTGTGGTGTGTGTCTGTGTGTATGTGTTCTTATTCTAATTTCTTGACTCAAACACTTGGTTATTTTTTTTTTCTAATAAAAGCATCTAAGGATATGAATCTTCATTTGAGTACAGCTTTGACTGAATCCCATAGGCTCCCTCCCTACAACCCCTCCCAAGTCCCTTAACATGCAGTATTCTTTGTTGTGGACTAGCTGTTACTCTTGTGATAGGGTGATAAGCAGTTTAATCTGGGGTCAAATTTCCCTAAGAAGTGGTTTGGGACTCAGGGATCATCCATGTGTTACCCATCAGATGTAAGAGAGCGTATCTGCCACAAAAGCCAAAAAGGGCTTTTTGAATGTGCACTGAAAGATTTTCCCTCTGGCGTTCTTGGCACACAGGACCTCTTAGACAAACAGGTATTTGGCTGCTAATGAAGAATCTTTTCTTTAGTGGAGCAGTCAGGCCAAATCTTATATTTATCACTGGCAACTCAACAGCCATAAATCGTGAGCCTTAGTCCTGTGGCTCGCCTCTATGAGAAGTGCTCATACAACTCCCAGGGCCGTTGTCTGATTTGAGTGCTCCAGTCAATTGCTTCTGAGCAGGGCTGTTGCTGGAACTAAAGTTAGGGTGAGATAGCCAAGACTTTTTTTTTTTTTAATCTGTTTTTGGCTGTGCTGGATCTTCCTTGCAGTGCACAGGCTGTCCTTGCCGCATGTGGGTTTCTGTAGTTGTAGCTTGTAGGCTCAGTTGCCCCTTGGCATGTGGGATCTTAGTTCCCCAACTAGGGGTCAAACCCACCTTCCCTGCATTGGAAGGCAGATTCTTAACCACTGGACCACAAAGGAAGTCATCAAGACTTCACTGAATTTCAGCAAGTATATGAGTTTTACTTGCTTATTGTCACCAGGCTTTTTTTTTTTTAATTAAAAAAATTTTTTTAAATCAATGAGAAGTGGTGTCGTGGAGTGGAAAGAGTTCTGCTCAGACAGAACATCCAGCTGACAGCCCCAGTTCCAACCCCTAGTGACTGGGTAACCTGGACATGTTATTTAACCTCTTTTTCAATTGGAAATTCTAATCCCAGCATCACAGAATTCTTTGAAGCCTTGCATTAAATAATAATACAAACAATTGCTCAGAAAACAATGAGTCTCTGTAAGGGGTTGTTATTATTTTACAGTTATAATTACTGAGATAAGCTTGTCTGCTCAAGGTTATGAATAAAACCTTAGCAGAGTCAAGGATACACATTTCTTATAGTTTTGATAGGCACAGGATCTGATAATTGCCAGGTAACAGCCAGTTGTTGCCCACTCAGTGCTCTTTGGGAAAGTTTGTGTTGGTTAAAACAATTGCTTCTAAGATACACTGATCTGCTCTTAATATATGTCTCTGGGGCTCCAGAGTAAGAACCACTAATGGCTCAAATTACATGCTGTCACAGAGCAGATCTCCAGAATTCCTTTCCTTCTGTTTCTCACAGGCATTGACATTTCACTTTAAATGTCTACTAATGATTTGGCCTAAGATCTGAACTTGTAGGAAGTGAATGAGATATTAAGTAATTATCATACTAGGAAAGCTTATTTTATTCTTAGGAACAAAAAAATTTAAGAGAGATATGGGAAAAAACAGAGGAAAACAAACAAAATTTTAAAAAATCATTGGAGGACTTCTCTGGTGGTACAGTGGATAAGAATCCACCTGCCAATGCAGGGGACACAGGTTCCATCACTGATCTGAGAATATCCCACAGGCCTCAGAGCAACTAAGCCTGTACACCACAGCTACTGAGCCTGTGCTCTGGAGCACACGAGCCACAAATACCGAGCCATCCTGCTGCAGCTACTGCAGTCTGCTGGCCCTAGAGCCTGTGCTCCACAACAAGAGAAGCCGCCGCAATGAGAAGTCGGTGTAGCAATGAAGACTCAGTGCAGCCAAAGATCCAAAAAAAAAAGGCTTTAGAAAAAAAATTGGTGCCTAGTTGTGAAGAGACAGGTTTAAATCAGAGTCTCCAGCAGTCAGCTGTTGTTCAGAGGACTGCTGAGATGTCAGAGAAACCCAGGACCATATGTCATGGCTTGTTTCCATTTCATCATGTTTCGGAGGCCTCTGGGACCAAATGTTTTTGTTCATTTAACCAATATCTCTGCACTCTCTCCTGTGTGCCAGAAGCTGTGTTGAGGGCAGCAGAGGTGGTGTATGAGGAGACCTGGTCCTAGTGAGATTCACACAGGCTGTGGTAATACATCGGGTAAACACCTGAAAAGGGGGTACTGTGCTGTGTTGATGTTACAGCACATGGCGGAGCCCCCAGAGAGGCCAAGAAAGGGAGGGAGCCAAGGGAGACCTGGAGCAGGTTGGGGGAGCTGGCCAGGAGGAGGGTGATACTGATGGGGTCTGGGAGAGAGTAAAGTCCCAGAGAGAAGTGTCCAGGTTTGGCAAGAATACGAGAAAGGTTCAGCCTGGCTGGAGCTGAGGGAGCGTGCAGACAGGAGTTGGAGAGGTGCTCAGGGGTTTCTGTCCTTACGAAGGACCTATATCCCTATTCCAGGAGCACTGAGAAGCCGCTGAAGGCTTTCAGCTGGGGAGAGACATGGTTCGGTTCTGGCTGAGAAAGGCCTCGAGTCGCTGTGTGGAGGCTGGGTGGAGGGTTGGGTTAGGAGCTATGGTGGTGATGGTGGGAATGGGGATCGCTGCCACGGATGGAGCAGTAGTGGCAGATGGAGAGAAGTAAAGGGACCTGAAGGTGTCTTCAGAGGTAGAAACCTCAGGTTATGGTGATTGATTGGATGCAGAGGGTGAGGAGATGGCGTTGGGGAAGATTCCCAGTTTTCTGGCTTCTGCAGCCCACGGGTAGGCCGTGCTGTTCACTGAGATGAATGAAAGAGAAGAAACAGGTTTGCTGGGAAAGGTTCCCTTTCGTAGGTGCTGTGTTTCTGGTGCCTATGGACGGTCTAAGGGCAGGCGTGTAGGAGGTCTGGGCCGGATACTGGGGCTGGGGCATCCTCAGGTGTTGGAAGCTGGAGGAGTGGGTCAGATCACAGAGGAAGGGGTACAGGGTGACAAGAGGGTCTGGGTTCCCCTACTCCCCATCCCAGGGGATTCCGACATTTACACCCAGGCACAAGAAGAGTAGCCAGAGGGGCTTGAGAGTCAGGTGGGAAGGGAGGCTAGCCAAACAATGTCTCCGATTTGGTGGCTCCCGGGCCCACACTCAGATCATCCCAGAGCAAGCCTGAGGCTTCATTCAGTGATGAATCTCCACTCTCCAGGCTGGGGGGCTTGGCCGCTGGAAACTTTTCAGGACTTCTTCTCACCGTGGTGTTTCCCCTGTGTCTTAAAGTCATTCCCTGGCCGTCTGAACCTCATTGTTCAGGATTGTTTTGTGGAGGAAAGAGGAAATGATTGTAGCCAGTTGTAATTCAAGGCTCTGAGGATTTGTTGTGTTATGCTGTGTCAAAATGCCATCAAATCATAGAGTGTTGGCTCTGGGAGGAAATCGAAGGAGCATCTGGTCCAGACTCATCCAGAGCAGGAAGTCGAATTGTCCTAGTCTGCTCGATGAATGACATTGGCAGATCTTCCTTATCCGTGGCTGTTGAGGAAAGACAGTATTATTTTCATGTTCCGTGCCAGCATAGATTCACAATGACAGGGATAAACTACTAGGAATGTTAAAATAGTGAGGGCAGGAAGGTTGCTTATACTGTGCTTAGAGGGAGCTCAGGACTTTCCAGCTGGTTCTAATCCAGTCTCAGATGATCCTCATGAACTTCCTTAATGGCAGTAGGAACAAAGCCACTTCTGTTTGTCAGCTGATGACGGAAGGGAGACCCTTTAAGCTTAGATGGTCTTCAGAGCGCCTACTCTGGGAGTGACAGGGTGAAGAAAGCCTGTTGACCCTCTTCTCTCATGGATTTTTTTCACCCATCTTCCTGAGCATTGGTGTAGCCAGTAGGCAAAGGAGAGAGGCCTTTCCCTGGTCCCTGGACACATGGGTATTGTTGGTACTAGTTGCTAGGGATTTGAAGAAAATAAAACAGTGCTGAACAAGAGACTCCCTCTGCTCCATGTGAGTTTCACACTATAGGCTTTCAACAATAGACTACTGTGAGACAAACCGCTTAAAATTACTCAGTCAACAGACCTCACCATGTTTTGGATAAAAGTGCTTCAGGATTTTAAGATGAGGCAATCAGGTGGTCACTGAGAGTTTTCAAATTTGCTTTACCTCACATAATCTTGCCGGGGGGATCACATTGAACTTAAATGTTTTAATTGCATCATGGGACTGTCTCTGTCTCTTTTTCCTACTTATCTTTTAAGGAACTTTGAAACTCTCAGTCAGTTCAGTTCAGTCGCTCAGTCGTGTCTGAATCTTTGCGACCCCATGAATCTAGTTAGAGTAATAAGCTTTGTCAAGCTTTCACTGAGACTTAAAGATCTGGTCAGTTTCTCATAGAGAGGAATCCTCATTTTTCCTCTGCCCCAGTCCCTTATTAAGAAGAATTTCCAACATACTGGAAAGTTGAAAGAATAGTATGCTGATTATCCATCTACCTTCTACCTAGATTTCATAGCTGTTAACCTCTTTCCATCTTTATTTTTATCTCTCTACACAAATGCTTTTTGTTAAAAGTTAAGGTTACAGGTTAGACATTGCAGAAAAAATATAAGTGTACTTGAAGTCAAATCAACAGAAACTATTCAAAGGGAAACATAGAAAAGATCAAGGGAATTAAAGCAAGAGAGTATCAACAATATGGGAGACAGTGTGAAGGAGTCTAATACATATAAAGATGAAAAGAATGGGAGGATCAGAGATAATCATTGAAGAAGTGTTAGCTGAACATTTTCCAAATTTGATGAGAGATATGAACTTTCAGATGTAAGAGGTTCAGTGAATGTCAGCCATAAGCAATGTGAAGAGATCTACACCACAGCACACCATACACCAAATTGCTTAAAAGCAGTAATAATAATAATAAAAAGTTTGATTAGCCAGAGAGCAAAGACACATTGTGTGCAGAAGAGCAATAAAGATGGCAGCATATTTCTCGTCAGAATCAATGTAAGCTAGAAGACAGAAGAGGAGTATTTTTGAAGGACTGAAAAATACAAAATATTAATCTAGAATTTTATACCCAGAGAATATATCTCTCAGCAACAAATCAAGGTAAACATTTTCAAAAAAGTTGAAAGAATTCATCACCTTGCATGTCTGAAAATACCTATTTTAATCTGATGTCTGAAAATATTTATTTTATCTGATGGTTCAGAGGAGCATAGAATCCTACATTGGAAATTGTTTGCCTTTAGACTTTTGGAAACTTGGCCCCACTGTCATCTTAATTTTCATTGTTGCCTTTAAGGTGCTTTTGAAGTCATTGACTTCCTGATCTTTTGTACGTGTCCTGTATTGTCTCCTCTGAAACTTTTACTCCGTCCTGGTGTTCTGTACTTTCATAGAAATTTGCCTTGATACTTGTCTGTTCTTATCCATTGTGCAAGAGCAGGGTCAGGAAGCTTTTTCTATAAAGGGCTGTGTGTTTAAATATTTCAGTTTTTGTGGCTCATCTGTGATCTCTGCTGCTGCTTCTTTTCCCTCTACCCCTTTAAAATTGTAAAGGCCATTATTAGCTTAAGGTCTAAGCTAAGAAGCAGCAGGCTGAATTTGGCCCACGGGCCACTGTGGGGGAAGGAGAGGGTGGGATGAGTTGAGAGAGTAGCATTGAAACGTATATACTACTAGCCTGTGTTAACCGTGTGTTACCTAGCTAGTGGGAGGTTGCTTTGTAACAGAGAACTTATCCCAGTGCTCTGTGATGACCTTGAGGGGTGGGCTGGGGGAGGGGATGGGAAGGAGGTTCAAGAGGGAGGGATATATGTATACTTATGGCTGATTCACACTGTTATACAGCAGGAACCAGCGAAACATTGTAAAGCAGATATCCTCCAATTAAAAATAAATTTTTAAAAATTTGGGACACTCCAAATCCAGAATTTCATGCTGAATTAACTCATTAGTTCACTGTGAAGCAGGAAATCAAGTGAAGTGTAAAGTCATTGTTTCTGGTACTGGGTATCCCCTCCTGGACCCCAGTATACACCCTCAATGGAGTGGTCTTTGGCCCAGAATATTTTGCTGAATTACAGTTTGGAGAGACAAATTTCACCAGTCATCTCTCCCCTACTGATCCCCTAGTGGAAGACTGGGCAAAGGGTGCTGGCCCAATGTGGAAACAACTCATATTCTGAAGGCAGTCTTCAAATCATGCCTCGGTAAATGAGGAGGGGGCAAAGATAGCCCACCTGTGCATTTTGGTACAAGTAGACAGTGAGAGAGAATCGCCTCTGGAGAGTCTAGGTGATTTGAACAAAAAAGAAAAAAAAAAAAACTCTACACAGGAACTTTGTAAACATTTGATATGGAAAAATGACAGAATTGCAGCATAAATACTCAGGTAAATAATTTATTCTGGAAGAAGACAGGTATAAGGAAAATTAAATCACCCTCAAACATAAAAATAAGGAACCAAGAGTTCAAATGGGAGGTAATGTGAAACAGCAGAGCAAAATGGAAAGTGGGCCGAGGAAACAGAAAACAAAGAATAGTGGGACTGGAGCTTCTTTGGTGGCTTGGTGGTAAAGAATCCACCTGCCAGTGAAGGAGATGCAGGTTCGATCCCTGGTCTGGGAACATCCCACATGCCTCGGAGCAGCTGGGCCTGAGCGCCACAACTATAGTCTGTGGTCTAGAGCCCGTGCTCTGCAACAAGAGAAGCCCCTGCAGCGAGAAGCTGGCGCACCGCAGCTAGAGAGTAGCCCCAGATAACGCAGCTGGAGAAAAACCCACACACAGTAACAAAGACCCAACACAGCCAAAAGTAAATAAAGTTTTAAAATTATTTTTTTAAAAAATGGGATTGCAGAACTAATAAACCAATTGAAAACGTAAGAAGCAGATTCTGTTCTCTATAGAGTATGGAAGACTGACTGGAGGAGGTCGCCCAGTCTGCCTGTTTGGTGAAAATTTTGCACAAACTCAGCCATCTCATCTGGATTTTCAGTGTTTCTTCTCTTCCAGGCTCCATACTCTTCCTGTGCGTGAGCCTGAGCCCAGGTCCAGCAGGATGTTTTCTTCTGGTATCGTCTTGTAAGCAGCCCCTGGATTTGGGAGAAGGTAGCAGCCCTCCCAAAACTAGGCCTTTGTGTGTGTTGGGTGGTGTGGGTGGGGGGAGCACTTCCTGCCTTCTGGAAGCTTCCCCCCAAGGCTTTTGTCTTCTGTCCGTTGGACACCTATCCACTGGCAGCACTGCACTTGTGGCCTTGTCTGTCTGTGAGATTACACATTTTTAAATATCTGAGACCTGAAGATCTGTGACACATTAAATCCTAGAGCTGGTCAAAGTCTCAGACTTTGGAAGTAAGATGATTTCTACCACTTTCTACCACTGCTGCCATGGAGAAGTCACTTGATTGCTCTCTGGTTCGGTGTCTTTATAAAATGGACTAGATTAGGGTTTCTCAGCCTCAATACTATTGACATCTTGGGCTGTATGAGCCTGTGCGTTGTGGGATATTTAGCAGCGTCCCTGGTCCCTCCCCACTCAATGCCCATAGGTGTGCGTGCTCAGTCAGTTGGTCGTGTCTGACTTTGTGTGATCTCATGGACTGTAGCCCGCCAGGCTCCTCTGTCCATGGGACTCTCCAGGCAAGAATACTGAAGCGGTTTCCATTTCCTTCTCTCAGGAATCTTCCCAAACCAGGGGTCGAACCCATGCCTCCTGCATTGGCAAGCAGATTCTTTGCCACAGCACCACCTGGGAAGCCCCACTAGTGCCCCAGCACCCTCCAGTCATGACGATCAAAAGCACCTCCAGACGTTGCTGGGTGACCCCTTGGGGGCAAATCACTCCACGTTGAGAACCACTAGACTAGACTGTTGTCTACTCTGAGTTTCTGGGATGATATGAAACACTCTTCTCCCCTTTTTTCCAAAGTATATTTTTCCTAACCCTTGAATCCTTAGGGTAACTCCCATTTAAGTCAAGAAATGTGATTCAGAGCCATTAAATGCTATATCTACCAATTTAAGATACTTGCCGCATCTTGGATTCCTGCCAGGATCAAGATAAATATCTATTATTCTCTATCCCTGCAGTTCAAGGAAGAATTCTTGCAGTCTGTAAAGATAGAGGACAAGGTGTTTTATAGAGGAACAGATACAGGCTGGCAGATGAAATGGAATATTAATCGTTGAGGTCTGCTGCTGTTGGTAACGCATGAGGGCAATGTGCGTTCTCTTTCTTTCTTAAATATAGAATCCTTCCCAAATAATTTCATGCTTATCACTATCTTGTACAAAAATTGGCCCTCATTCTTGAGTCTTTTCTTTTAAAACAGCCTTATTATACACTACTTATGAGACTTCCCTGGTGGTCCAGCGGTAAGACTCCGAGCTCCCAATGCAGGGGGCCCCGGTTCCATCCCTGGTCAGGAAACTAGATCCCCAGCGCCACAACTAAGAGCCGGTGCAGTCAGAATAAAGATACTTTAGACATAAAACAGAAAACAATACTTAAGAGAAACGGTAGTGCTTTCTATCCTGGAAGATTAATTGCCATTTTTCTTTTTGTCTTTGGTCTTTTTGTTTCAACATATTAATATAAACAAATAGTATTGACTATCTTAAGCTATTGATTTGAAGACGAGATGAATCATTTGGAATCCCACTTTGATTTTTCCGAGTATATCTGGTAACTTCACAGCTCCTTTTATCCATGGTGCAGGCAACCTTAGGAAGAAGAAACTAGCTCTGGTTGGAGCTAAGGGGAAGTGACCATGGTATCTACAGTGTGGCCGGAAACTCCTATTCTCTACCTCTTTTGTCCCCAGTTTGAGATTTTCTTTCTACCAATCAAAATTCTAAGGTCCATGAAGCTGTGTGTTAGAAACCTTCTAGCCCCTTAACTGTTTGACTCTAAACCTTATTAAAGAGGGATGGGGAGGGAGATAGAAAATGAGGATTTCCTGTGAAAGAGAAAGCAGTCATTCCTGTAACACTGTCCAGCATCTTTACGGGTGTGAGGTTAGGATTTGGTTTCTCGGAAAGCAGGCATTTATCATCACACGCTCCCCTCAGATACTGGCAGCAGCCCAAGCTTTGAACATGTGCGTGTTTTGTAACATCTGGCCTAGTGCTCACCAGAGCAACGCAGCCACGCCCTCGTTCACCAATCTCCACCCCCTCTAATGCTTAGGGCCTCCTCCCTTCTCTCCCCTTCCTGCCACCCAAAAAGCAGACTTCAGCAGGAATATTCTCAGATCAAGCAGGTGTCATTCAGCAGTTAATAGGGGGGCTTCCCAGGGGGCTCCGAGGTAAAGAACCCGCCTGCCAATGCACAAGACAAAAGAGCCATGGGTTTGATCCCTGGGTTGGGAAGATCTGGAGAAGGGCATGGCTACCCTCTCAAGTATTCTTGCCTGGAGAATCCCATGGACAGAGGAGCCTGGCAGGCTACAGTCCATAGGGTCATAAAGAGTTGGACACGACTGAAGCGACTTAGCACACATGCCCTGAGTTAATAGGGAGCAGGACCCAGTTCTTGCCCTGTGCCTGACAATTTGAGGTCTCTAATTTGGTCTCTCTCGCTTCTGCAAAGTACAATTCAGATACGAATTATAATTGGCTATAATTTTAGATAACATGGCTTACAGAAGTATGCCAGGGTACCTGTCTACAGGTGAAGACGCTATGGAACAGTTCCATATTAAGCAAACCTGCATTTGTTATTTGAGTTTAAAGTTTTCCCCTAAAATTCGCTGATGACTTTTTAAGAAATATTTATTTATTTGGCTGCGTTAGGTCTTAGTTGCACTTTTGGGATCTTTCTTTGCAGCTCTCAGGCTCAGTAGCTGTGGCAAGCAGGCTTAGTTACCTTGCAGCATGTGGGATCTTAGTTCTCCAGCCTGGGATCAAACCTGCACCGTTCCCTGCGTCGGAAGGCAGATTCCTAACCACTGGACCACCAGGGAAGTCCCTCTGATGATTTTTTTTAAATAGCTTTCTTGAGATACAATTCACATACTATACCATTCACCCACTTAAAAGGTACAGTTCAGTGGCTTTTAGTAAATTTGCACCATTGTGCCTCCATCATCACAAGCCATTTTCAAACACTTTCTTTACCCCAGAAAGGGCGTCTGTACTCCTTAGACCTCCTGGGGAGCTGTCAGGAGAGTGGTGGCCCTGGGGCTCACCTTCCTCAGCCTTAAACAGAACTGCTCCTTCACTCCCAGCAAGCACTGCTCTGCTGTGCCATTCAGGGGGTTCATTCATCCTGCAGGCATATGCTAAATCATTATTTTATGCCAGATGCCAGAGACAGGCAGAGGGAGGATGCAGGGAGAGGGAGGGCATCGTCACGTTTGAAGGGGAGTAAGTGAAGCCTAGTGTTCAAGAAGCCGGATACAGCGAGTGACTTACGGAATCGTTGGTGAGCACTTGCTGCTTTCTCAACCACCTTGGGCTACTGTCTCCCCTACCGAGCTTGCTAGTCCCTCTGTTCCTAGTCCGTCCCATCCTTGACCCGGACTGGGGACATCTCACCTGCTCTTCCTGTGCCTGGAGAACTCTCCCCCTGACATCTTCACTAGGTTGATCCTTCCTCGTTACCCCCTCAGAGGACCTTCTCTCCCCAACCCTCATCACACTCTAGTTCTTTAACCTTTAAAATTTCCTCCCTGGATTTCCCTCATGGTGAAGTGGATAAGAGTCTGCCTGCCAATGCAGGGGAAGATGGGTTCGATCTTCGGTTTGGGAAGATTCCACATGCTGTGGAGCAACAAAGGCCCACGAGCTGAGCCCACGAGCTGCAGCTACGGAAGCCTGCGAGCCTAGGGCCTCTCCGCAACAAGAGAAGCCACCGCAATGAGAAGCCCACACGCCACAATGAAGAGTCGCCCCCACTCACAACTAGAGCAAATCCAAGCAAAGCAATGAAGACCCAGCACAGCCAAGTAAAAATAAATAAATAAAATTATAAAAAGATACAATTTCCCCGAGCACTCACCACTCTCTAGAATGATCTTATCTCCTGTGTGTATTGGCTGTCTCTCCTCTCCACACCAGATGGAAGCACCTTACGGGAAGGAATCTTGTTTCGCTTGTTCATCATGATTTTTTCCAATGCCTGGAATGATGTCTGGCACATTGGAAATGTTCAATAAGCCATCATCATTGAATGGAGAGAAACAAACTGGAGAACAGAAGACGTGTCACAAACTGCACGGGGAAGCAATAAGAAACCAATTAGAAATCACTGGATTCTCCCTTATTAGGAAAGTCAGATACCTTTAAAAGATGCTGATGGTGCTGGCGGTAGCTGACAGTGCTGAGGACCATTTTAAGACTGAACTAAGTGCCTCACACACATCAAATCATTTACAGTAGCTCTATGAGGCATGTGTGGTCATCCCCATTTTATAGATGTGGAAACTGTGACACAGATTCAGTCACTTGTCCCAAGTCTAGTAAGTGGAGGCGCAGCAGGGATGTGAACTTTAACCATCTGGCTCCAAAACCCATCTGCGTCGGTTCGCTTTACTCTGTCAGGGTGATCACTGCAGTATAACAAAGAAAAGCACGCCGGGTTCCAGTGCGGAGTCCAGTCCTTGCTGGCCCCTGAGACAGTATGTGGAGTGGGAAGAGCATTTGGATAGGGATCCAGAGACCTGCTTCCCTCTGGAGTGACCAGTTGGTGGCCTTGCCCACTCCCTATGGCTGTGTTTCACAGGAGCATCTCAATCCCAAAATGACTCTGTCCTTAGATGGTCTCTAAAACTCTTTCCAGTAGAAGTGTTCCTACCCAGCAAAAAAGTAGAATCGTTGAAAGTTGTTTTACCTCCCAGGCCTGTGCCAAGGAGCCATGGATTTATTTGTTAGAGCCCCGTGCTTGCCTGGATGTGCCTGGCAAAGGATCTGAAAGAGCATTCCCTAAACCATGGATGTTTGTTTCCCCTCAGGAGTAGGGGTGAGGAGGAGAATGTCACTTTGTAGCTATTCATCTCTCTATTGTTAATTTTTCATCAAGAATGTGCTGCTTCTATGTTATTTAAAACATCATAAAGACAAAAAAATTAGAGAGATTTGGGGACTTCCCTGATGGTCCAGTGGTTAAGACTTCATGCTCCCAGTGCAGGGGGCCTGGGTTCGATCTTTGTTCCAGAAACTAGATCCCACATGCTGTAATTAAAGAACCTGCATGCTGCAAATAAGACCTGGCGCAGCCAAGTAAATATTTTTTTTTTTAAATTAAAGAGGTTTGTAGTTAGTTGCCAACAGTTTCTGTGTGCCTGGGTCTTCCTAAGAGAAGGAACTTGAGAGTACCAGGAAGGCTTGTTTTCAAGTATTTGAACCATTTCTTTCTGTTTTGTGGAACCTTAACTTAGTCTACCTGGGAAGATACGCTTGTTTAGCTGGGAGGATCTTCAGCCCAGAGCAAGACAGTTGGAGAGTCTTGGTTGCCGTCCTTAGATATCTGAAGTGCCGTCAGGGAAAGAGGAACAGACTTGCTGTTGCTTGAGAGCAGAATTACCGGCAGCAGGTGGAGTAGACTTGACAGGGCGTGGATTCCCAGCCCATGTGCGCTAGGAAACAGTGGAGCTGCCTTCCTGGAGTCTGGTTATTGTTGCCATGTGCAAGCCCTCTTGGTTTTTATGTGTTTATTTTGTATCTGCGACCTATCTGGTGGCTCTGTGGTAAAGAATCCGCCTGCCAATGCAGGACATCTGGTTTCAGTCCTTGGGTCAGGAACATCCCCTGGAGTAGGAAATGGCAACCCACTCCAGTATTCTTGCCTGGGAAATCCCATGGACAGAGGAGCCTGGTGGGCTACAGTTCATAGGGTTGCAAAAAGTCGGACACAACTTAGCAACTAAACAACAACAACCTTCCTAAAGGTTTTAATGTTTCTACTAGTTTTTTAGTTGATTCCCATGATTTCTGCAGGCAGATAACTCTGTGTCCTTCTTACCTTGTTTTGTTTTCTTGTCTAAGGGAATTCTCAGAACAGTGTTAAGTAATGGCAGCTTCCAAATTCAGCCCAGTGTCCCTGTTGTGACATGATATATCTTACTGTCTGGGGCCTCTGACTTGTGCTTCAGCATTAATGCATCTCTTCCTGGATAAGCAGAGGTCACCGTCTCTTTCCTTAGAAGTGGTATAAGGCTTCTTCTTTTTTTTATATTAGCATTTTTCAATTTTATATTAGCATTTAAGATTTATATATATTGGTGCCATTATTCCAAAGCATATTCACATGTTTATTGTGGGTCAAGGAAGTTTAGAAGTTTCTGCTGAAATACATGTAGAGTTTGATATCTAAATATTTTGGTGATTATTTTAAACTATATTTTAAATATATATTTATTTTTTATAGGATTTTTATATTAAAAATCTTGATTGGTGGAAGTGAAATGTTATAATTTTCTTATTTTATTGTCTGTATAAATAACGTATTTTTATGGTGACGTGATGCCTTTTGTTCTGTGCCTCAGACCTGCCAGATACCTTCCCAGGCATATTGTCTCGTTAACCCTCACAACAGGTCATTAGAGTATTATAATTTTGTAGATGAGAAAGCTGAAACCTAAAAAAATTTTATACTTGCTCAAGGTCCACAGCTAACAAATGCCTGAACCTGGAGTTTCCCTGGTCTGTCTAATTTTAGTGCTTCCCTTGGCATTTTCTCTTTCTTTTTTTAAAATTAATTTGCATTGGAGTATGGCTGCTTTGGGCTTGCCTGATAGCTCAGCTGGTAAAGAATCCACCTGGAATGCAGAGGGGACCCCAGTTTGATTCCTGGGTCAAGAAGATCCACTGGACAAGGATAAGGCTACCCACTCCAGTATTCTTGGGCTTCCCTGGTGGCTCAGCTGGTAAAGAATCTGCCCACAATGAGGGAGACCTGGGTTGGAGAGATCCCCTGGAGTAGGGCATGGCAACCCACTCCAGTATTCTTGCCTGGAGAATCCCCATAGAGGAGCCTGGCAGGCTGCAGTCCATGGGGTCACAGAGAGTCAGACGTGACTAAGTGACTAAGCACAGCATAGCACATGGCTGCTTTAGGCATTTTTTTCTTGGTCATGAGGGTGGGAGTGACGTCTGCCTGAGTAACTAGCCTTGTTGTTCAGTCACTCAGTCATGTCCGACTCTTTTTTTTTTTTTTTTTTTTTTATGACCTACCGACAGTTACTCAACGGGGACTGTCCCTCTTCAAGCAGATATATGATGTTTACCTTTACACACTTGGTACCCATGAAAAAAGTAAAAGGAAACCATCAGGTCAGTTCTTTCAGAGCTTAGTAGTATAAACACACACCTGTCCGACTCTCTGTGACCCCATGGACTGCAGCACAACAGGCTTCCCTGTCCTTCACCATCTCCTGGAGCTTGCTCAAACTCATGTCCATTGCATTGGTGATGCCATCCAACCACCTCATCCTCTGTCATCCCCTTCTCCTCCTGCCTTCCATCATTCCCAGCATCAGGGTCTTTTCTAATGGGCTGGCTCTTCAAATCAGGTGGGCAAAGTATTGGAGCTTCAGCTTCAGCATCAGTCCTTCCAATGAGTCTTTAGGATGGACTGGTTGGATCTCCTTGTAGTCCAAGAGACTCTCTAGAGTCTTCTCCAACACCACACTTCAAAAGCATCAGTTCTTCGGCGCTCAGCTTTCTTTATAGTCCAACTCTCACATCCATACATGACTACTGGAAAAACCATAGCTTTGACTAGATGGACCTTTGTTGGCAAAGTAATGTGTCTGCTTTTTAATATGCTGTCTAGGTTGGTCATAGCTTTTCTTCAAGGAGTAACTAGGGCCATGATTCTCACAATTATGCAGAAGTTAAAGCTGCTCTAGCGTTGAGGTTATTTAATCACTAAGTCATGTCTGACTCTTTGCTACCACATGAACTGTAGCCCGTCAGGCTCCTCTGTCCATGGGATTTCCCAGCCAAGAATACTGCCCTGGTGTCTTCTGTGCCAAATGCTCAGGCCAGGTGGTGGTGAAGCAGACAGTTTGCCTGGTGGTTTGGAATGCAGAAATAGGACCCTCTGGCTGGACCAGCTTTATTGTTTCTCTCCACACAAAGAGGACTTCTAAGGGAGTTGAAATGTGATTGCCAGGGATTATTTGTGAGGAAGTAGCCGAACCTACTTGATTCTTAATGCTAAAATGGGCTCTAATCCTTGTTTCCTTTTCGGTATTGGATTAGAAAAATGTAGGGCAGGATTAGAACTGACTGACAACAATACAACAAATACAGGCCCTGAGAATTTCAGAACAGGAATCACCAGGCAAGAAGGCTTGAACCCAGAGTGTATTCTCAGTCTTTAGGGCTTGTGATCCTTGTTCTGATTTTCTGATTATATCTCTGCCTTCACCTATCAAAAGGTGACTTGAATTTAAATTAATTTTGTGTAGCAGGAAAACAAAAAAACCCTATTAATACAAAAAAGATAGTGTAATGATACCCTCTTCCACTGTTACATTTGTAAACAAAACTCAAGATATGTTTTATCAGTTATTAATAGTACATTATTTTGGAGAGCCAGTCAGAGCACTGATGAGAGCGTAAATTGTGCTTTTGGAAAATAATTCAGTAGAATTTATCAAAAGCTCAGCATATTTATTGTTGGTGGTGTTTAGTCACTAAGTCATGTCCGACTCTGCAACCCCTGACAAGAGTATGGGAATGGGTTGCCATTTCCTTCTCCTGACCCAGGGATTGAACCCAAATCTCCTGCATCGGCAGGTAGATTCTTCACCACTGAGCTCCCAGGAAAGGCCAAGAGTTTGGGACTTTCTCCAACCTTTCCTCATACCATTAATTGATAATAACACCCAGATTCTAAACTGTGGCTAAAGGTCAATCTTTCAAGCTTCCCCTACCCTGTATCTCCACCTCAGACATCTTTGTCATCTCAGTCTTTAGTCAAAAAAGGACTCTGCGTATTCTCCAACAGATCAATTCTCTTCTCCCTCTAAATATTTTGTGTCTACGTAAATTTCTTTATTTAAATGAAAAAGCTAGGAGTTTTGTGTTTCTTATCTTTATTTTCCCATACACCCAATTCAGCAGCAAGCCCTATTGGCTTTACCTCCAAATAAAAGGAAATTCACCCACTTCTTGGGAGTTGCCTGGTGGCCCAGTGGTTAAGACTTCACCTCCCAATGCAGGGGTTGTGGGTTCCATCCCTGGTCTGGGAGCTAAGATCCCACTTGTCTCACATCCAAAAAACCAAAGACATAAAATGGAAGCAATGTTGTAACAAATTCAATAAAGGCTTTAAAAATGGTCCACATCAATCCTCCTCATCTCCACTGCCAGCAGCCATGGATGGGCCCTTGGGAAGGTGTCCCGACTGTACTCTTGCTTCAGTTCTCGCCCCGCCCCCGCTCCAGTCTCATCTCCCGCAATACAGCAGGTGACGTCCCTGCCCTCCGTGGCTTTCCAGTGCCCTTCAGAGAAAATCAGACTCCCGTCAAGGTCCCGCATGATCTGGCCTCCAGCCTCAGCTCCTACCAGCTTTAGTTCCAAGAAGCTGTCAACTTCTTTTTCCTTTTTCCACCTCCAGCCTTTGTGCCTCCCCCTGCTCCTTCTGAGGGACTGGGGTCTACCTCAAAGAGGCCAAGCAGGACCCCACCCTCCCCTTTTTTTTTTTGCCTTGTCGTGCAGGATCTTCATTCCCCAACCAGGAGTCAAACCTGCACCCCCTGCAGTGGGAGCATGGAATCCTAACCACTAGACAGCCAGGGAAGTACCACACACACCACCCCCACCCCCGCCTTTTTTCCCCCTGGGTTTTTTTTGTTTGTTTTTTAATCCTGATCCCTCCTGTATCTCTCTCTCTCTTTTTTAGGTTCTCAATGGTTATCTTTTTCATACATAGTGTCAATAGTATATATATATATGTGGGTCCCAATCTCCCAATTCATCCCATCCCCAGCTTTCCTCCTTGGTATCCATACATTTGTATGACCCCCTCTTAAAGGTAGCTCCCCACACTAGGATTTTTCTTTTCTACTGCTGCCCTTATCTGTTTGCCTCAGAGCATTTGTGAGGAGAAGCTGCGATCGCCCTTCTGTCTTGCCTGCTTCTGCCACTAGCCTGTAAACTCCAAAGGAGACGTATCTGCTGCTGTTCATCCCTGGTGCTGGGTCCAGGGACCAGTAAACAGTGATACTGAGTAAAGGAGTGTGTATTTTCCAGATCATTATTTCTAGTAGGCACATAGTATCCATTGCGCAAATGTAACCTAATTAACGTAACCCCTGGCTTATTGGATATATTTGTTCCCAGTTTCTCACCACACTGAACCATGGGAAATAATCTGAATGACTGTTGAGAAATTGTTGACTAGATTAGGGAGTACTATGCAGGCATTTAAGATCCTAGGAAGCATTTTTATTAACATGGAGAAATAAGTTTTTGTAACGAGAAAAAAAGCATAATATGAGATTATATATACAGCATGTTATCAGCTGTGTAAAAGTTCATGGGAAAAGAGAGTAGGAAACTGTCAATTATGCATTTCAGGTTGGCAAGATTACAAATAATTTTTCTTTTTTATTTTTTTATAGCATGCAAGGAATAACTGGAAAAAAAGGAAAACTGGTGTTTTCCTCTTTATACTTTTCTGTGTTTTCCAAGTTTACTGCAATAATTATGTGGGTTTTTATAATCAAGTAAAAAGCTCTGAAAATTTTTAGAATACTTTTATGACATATCAGATAACTGGAGATAGAAGCAGAGTTAGGGGACTATCGTGCTTTGGAGAATGAGCTAAATGTTTGAAGCACAGTTGCTAATGACAGTTCTTAGCCTCTGACTCCTTCTAGGCCTGTGAGTGATCTGGGTTTGAAAAGAGTAGCAAAGCGCTGTTTCCTGTGAATCTTCCATGGCCAGGTAGACTTGGGTGTGGTATGGCATTACAGAAACTGTGGCTTACAAAAATGTTGTTTCGGGATTTGAGAGCATCCCAAAGATGTGCTTAGAACTGGAAGGATATCACAACTGCTCTTCACACCTGTTTTTGGAGCTTAGGCAGGTAGCTTATGTGGCCTGGGCATTGTCACAGAATTTTACTCATTCATCTTAAACGGTGATTCTGAAACACTAGACCCTTCAGGAATTTGAGGTCAAAACTACCTTCATAATAATGCTAAAATGTTATCTGCCTCTTTGCTCTTATTCTCTTGCAAACACACAGTAGAGTTTCCCAAATGCTATATATTTCATAAATTGCAGAAGCAGCTAGGAGAACCCAGCTGTCTTCTATGAAAACAGACATTGAGAAGTGTTGCAAAAATGTACCACAATGCCAGTATCCTCAGTAAATTGTTTTATTATGGAAAATATATATAGCATTTTAATGGCATGCAACTATGTTACCATAGAATGGGTTTGTTATTGTAATTGAATTAATACATTTTTTAAAATTTCTCAGTTTAACTTCTGATACAGCAAATGTCAATAGATATTTATGCATATACACAAACGCTCTGTGGGGTCCTCAATTTTTAAGAATGTAAAGGGGTCCTGAGACCAGAAAATCTGAGAACCAGTGAATCGAGGACACAGGAAGAGAACTGTCTTTATGGTGGATTGATTATGGCCCAGTAGACAGATTGGTTGAATTGCATGACCCAGGAGAACAAGGTCTATGGAGGGAAGATGACCTTGTCTCATAGGCAGGGGTTGGAAGTCCTTGAAATTACATTAAATTTTTTCTCCTCCTTCCTTCCCTCCCTCCCTCCTGTCTTCCCTCCCGTCTTCCCTCCCTGCTTCCTTCCTTTTTTTCTCCTTTTTAGAGATCATGCATGATGTGATAAAGAAGGTGAAAAAGAAGGGAGAATGGAAGGTAAGTGGAAGAGCACAATGAATGACCTGAAGGTGAGTTCATGGGGAAGAATACGAATGGGGTGGCATTGGGGAGAGGCATGCAGGGGAGAAATGAGGACCTTTGCTGCATCCAGAGAATACAAAAAAGCTTCTGAACTTTCAAAAGGTAATCTGCTGTGCCTTCTATGTATATGATCCTGGTTAGGAAATCTCTGGATCAGGAAGCTTATCTTTAAGATCACCTGGTGGGGCATTCTAGCAGTGGAACCCTTTAATTCAAACAGGATGTTACCTGGAACCCATTGATTAAAGCAGAGGGTGGAATTATTCTACTTGCTATGGGAGACAGGAGGGGACCCTTCTTGCCCCTCCGGTGGCCCTAAAGCCTCTCCTGGAGCCCATGCAACGGTCTGAAAAGCCCTCATCTGGCCTATTCCTGTCTGTCTGTAGCTACACAAGACAAACCAAGTCAGCTTGTTTGTTCATTTAACATTGAGAGCAATGCTGGAAACTGTTGTGTACCTGAAACAAATATTTAAGTCAATCTAACTGATTATGACCTCAGTCCTGGGAGTGGATGATACAAGTCAGAATCGTGCTGTCCTCCATCCAGGAAGTCAGAGTTTGAAGGACCCTCTGATCATCTGGGACTAGGCATTGGAGTGACCAGGAGGGCACACTCGAACTTCTGTGTGTGTTGTTGAAGGGCTAACCATTCTTGCCCCCGAGTTTTTCTGCAGTCTGGAGCCTCAAGTTCATTGGGCCTTGGAACAGCTTGGCACCAGGAAGCTTTTAAAGTCTTACCCTAACCTCATAAACATAACCTCATAAACATGAGATCACGTTTTAGCTAGAGCGTCCATCTTCACACCCAGGATGGGAGGCCAGTAGGTGGGAACTCTTTCTGCCTGCCTTTCTCTCTCACCCTTCCCGTCAGTAACAGACGTGTGGATATGAAAATTTTAAACTAATCTTGGGGAAGCTGCCTCATGAAATGAAACCTGATTGGTCCTCGTGCTACAGCAAAATGCTTTGGGGCCCACATTTTTCTAGCTCCTGTTGCCTGGCTTTATATCTTTGAAGAAGGAGAAGAGAAAATAACCTTATTTTAGCTTCCTCTCTCCACTGTGGGTCAGATGGAGATGGGAAAGGGTTGCTGAAGAGCTGCAGGTATAATGCTTTTCAACCAGGATGGCATGTTCCTATCCTTCTTTTCTAGACTGAGGTAGAGTTTACTCCTGGACAGCACATGTGCCAGTCCATCCCGATGATGTCTGCAACAGAGACCTCGCCTTCTATCCGTCAGGGTGGCACGAGTGTTCATTCTCCCCTAAAGAGAAAATTTATGCACTGAAAAAGTCTGGATTGCTCTGAGTGTGGGTGCCGCGTATGAAAGTTTTTTCTTTTTCTTTTGCATTTTTATGAGTAATTATTTTCTTTGTCATCAAAAAACTTTAATTTTTTTAAGTTTGAAAAATCAAGTCATGTTAGTCAGAGCAGACTTTTCTAGAAGCTTAGGTTTGGTAGGGAAATAAAGGTTAGCGTGTATCTTGGCAAACTTCTGGCCCCTAGGAAACCTCGATTACTCAGAATTCTGTTTCTGGGCTCTACCTGAAGTCTGATGTGGTCCGCTGTGCGGAGGCAAGCGTCACAGCAGGTGCCCTCCAGGTTATGAACTGTTCCCTTTGCATCTAGGTGTGAACTGTTCCCTTTGCTTCCAGTGTGAACTATTCCCTTTGCTTCTAGGTGTGAACCGTTCCCTTTGCTTCCGGGTGTGAACTGTTTCCTTTGCTTCTAGGTGTGAACTGTTCCCTTTGCTTCTGGGTGTGAACTGTTCCCTTTGCTTCCAGTGTGAATTATTCCCTTTGCTTCTAGGTGTGAACCATTCCCTTTGCTTCCGGGTGTGAACTGTTCCCTTTGCTTCCAGTGTGAACTGTTCCCTTTGCTTCCGGGTGTGAACTGTTCCCTTTGCTTCCAGGTGCTGGTGGTGGACCAGCTGAGCATGAGGATGCTCTCCTCCTGCTGTAAGATGACGGACATCATGACCGAGGGGATAACAAGTGAGTGTTGTAGGGTGTTCTCCTCCCTGTTCGTTATTGTCTTGCTTGACTTTAGACCCCAGGCTTTCTTGTTCATCACCAAATCCCTAGGTTCCAATCCAGTGTTAGGTGCCCGTTAGGTATCTGTGAAAGGATGCCAAAAGGAAGGCTCAGTTAAGAAAAAAGGCAGGCCAGCCAACGGGAAAAAAGTGGCACCTAGCAAAGGATGAAATCCAAATGGCCAGTAAATACATGAAAACTTGCCCACCTTCGTTAGTGGTCAGGGGAATGCAGTTAAAATCAGAGTGAGATACTGCTCTGTATTCAGATTGGAGTGTTTACACTACGATAATGCCAAGTGATAGGATATAGGAGAAAGGGAACTCTGATATGATGAGTTGGTACAGCTACTTTCAAAAACCTGGGAGGTGTCTAGGAGAGTTGAGGCATGCAGGTCCTGTAAGCCAGCATGTCTGCGGTTAAATGTGTGTTCTAGACAACTCAGGCATGTGTGCCCAGGAGGCTCACAGGTCATTGCTCATAGTAGCCCCAAAGTGGGAACAACCAAAAGGTCCATGAGGAGTAGAATGGTACAATAAATCGTGGGACAGTCACACAAGAGAATGTTACATAGCGAAGAAAAGGAATGAGTATTACCTACTCGCTCATTCCAAAATGGGAATGAATCTGATAAACAGTGTTGAGCAAAAGAAACATGATATGAAAGAGTCCTTAACAATGTGCTTTAATTTACATAATATCCTAAAACAGGCAGAGCTAAGCCATACTGCTTTGAAATGTAGGGATAAGTGAGTCTTAACTGTAAGAGAAGTGATCGCCATTCGTGTCACCATGGTGGTTCTATTTGAGGGGAAAGGAGAGGTGTGGATGATGAGGGAAGGGGGAAAAGGGGGGGCACTTCTGCAGCGCTGATGTGTTCTGCTTCCTGATGGGGTGGTGCTTGTGCAATTATGTGTATATTTATGTTTAATCCACCCTTTGGAGTGTGTGTTAGAATTTCACAATAATAGGCTTTTGAAATAAGATAAATCCCCTGCTCAAGGTCCCTGGGCAGCACCATACCTGAGACTAGGATGCAGCCCTCCTGGCTTCCGTCCCAAGCTCTTTTTCACATTTGTGAGCAGCTCAGGTCTTACCTGGGGGCTCCTTTCAGGAGAGATCATGTATTTTAATCTGTGAAACAGCACTGATAGAAAAGCAATCTATTTTGAGGTATTATTTCAAACAAGGAAGTTAACCTTTGTTTTCCTCCTAAAAAACGTTGAGTGAAACATATCTCTTACAATGCAGCTCCGATCGATAGATATCTATCTATCTATATATATATATAAAAACAATATGTGGGCTACCACCACACCTGGGATGTGACTCCTTTATTTTTAAAAACACATTTCTACAAAAAAAAAAAATTAAAAAAGAAAACAAAAAAATAAAGACACATTTCCAAATCTAGTTTATCTGTCACCAAAAGCCATAGTCCTGTAAATGGGAGTATGGAATTTTTGGTGTGACTTTTGTCATTCAGTGGTCCAAGACCTGGCTTGCCCCTGTTTTGAGCTTGCAAAGTTATTTTCTTCATTGAACTTCTAAAACTTTTTTTTTCTTTATCAAAGCAAAAAATGCAAATATAGGAAAAAAGCCAAATGTAGCTTATGAGCTTCTAGAAAGGAAGAAAGCACCGCCCTGCTCTCCCTCCTCCTCCCCTATCCCCCAGGGTGCCTCACCCCAGAGGCAGCCCCTTTGCTTTTTCTTCTGGTTATCTTTTGGTATTTCTAAGTAAATGCTTATACGATCATCTTTGGATTCATCATGTTAGACATTATCCTGTAGTAGATAAGGGTTCACCTCGCCCCTCCTACACACATACTCTTCCCTATCACAGAAGTTTTGTTTTTTTTAAAATGTCCTTACTTGGCAAAATTTAAAATTTTGCAAGCCTGTGTTGACCACCCCCCTAAAATATTTGGGGGGAGGTATTACTGGCATATGAAATTCAAAAATCTATGAGCCTTGTTGTACAGCAGAAACAAACACACACTGTAAAGTAATTTTCCTCCAATTAAAAAACAAATTAAAAAAAAAATCTATAACCCCTGATAACACAGATGGTTGAGAAATTTTGGTATTTAATTTGAATATTATCCAGGGTGAAAAGTCTTTGTAAGTGTTACAGGGATACTTCTAAAGGGATACTTTTATTTGCTGACATCACCTTCATAGGAAGAAGAGCACCATTAGATTTCCTGCTGGCTCTGGACCAGAGGACAGTGTAGCATAGAGGATGCGTCCTGAGCTTTATCAGGTGACTAGTGAGATGATCCCTTTCCCAGAAGGTTGTCTTTCCCCTCGCTGACATTCTGTAAAAGAAACCAGCAAATCAGACACCCATGGTTTGCTTCAAGCAGAATTTGCTGTTTAGTTTTTGAACTATTGACAGAAATAGTCTTAATCCAGAGAGTATGTTTGGAATGTCTTCATCTGATAGAGGAAAATGATAAAACGATCCAATTGTTGAAAAACAAACCCAACATGGAAATTCTAAAGGAACTGGGATTATCTAGGACAGATGAGGGAAAAAAAACCTGAAGGAAGAGGCAAAAGTCTGTTCTTGACAGAATGAGATAGCAGTTTCCATTTTCAATCAGAACAGATCGAGGAATTTCCTTGAACTGAAATGGGAAGTGGGAGGGGTTTCATGTGATGAGGTTTTGGGTTTTCTACCACCTTGAGCGTGGTGAGACACAGAAATGTGGTCACTCTGAGGAAGGGGCGTTGAGTCTCCTCCCTACTCTGTTGATTTTTGCCGCGCCAGCCGGAAGGTGGCCTCTCTCTGTGGCTTCTAGTTTCATGATCACCAGTGCTGTTCTCTTATTCATCGCGGGCTGCTGTTTTGTTGTCTAGTTGTGGAAGACATCAACAAGCGCAGAGAGCCGCTCCCCAGCCTGGAGGCTGTGTATCTCATCACTCCCTCTGAGAAGGTAAACCCTCCCAGGAGAGCTGAGGTCAAACATGTGCTGGCTTGGTGTCTGTGTGGCACCGTGTCTGACATTTCTGGGTTAAGCAGGCATTTAACACACTGCTCTGTTTAAGCATGCAATCCACAAGCAGGGAAGGAGGGGGCTGGTGAATAATGAAGAGTACATTAAGCTTGCTGTAGAAAGCCAGGCCGGGCCAACGTCATTTACTCCTTTCTAGGTAGGAGATCACTTTATCTAGTGATCCACCTCCAGAACTTGGGTATTTTACACTTTCAGATTTCTTTTCTCCTTTCTTTCTGTCTTTTTTGGGGGGTGCTGCACCGTCATGGCTTGCAGGACTTTAGTTCCCTAATCTGGGCCCCCTGTGGTTGAAGCACTGAGTCCTAACCACTGGACCGCCAGGAAATTCCCAGATTTATTTTATCAATATCCAGTAGAGTTTAGATTTACTTGTCTTACCATTTTGGGTGGTTGGTTCAAATCAGCATCTAAACAATGCCCACCTCCTTGCTCTTGGTTGCTAGCTGTCTTAGCTGATCTATGTAAATTCCCCCCAGTTTTCATTTCATTAAAAAAAAAAAAACTGGCTTATGTGTGAGTTTCTGCAGATGCAACTAAATTGCCAGGACTCCATCGCAATGAGTCTCCTAGCAGATTTCTGAGCACTTTGCTCTTTTGTGGGTCTCTTCCTAGGAACCCAAGTTATGGTGGCTGCAGAGAACGGCTGCTGTCATTCTGGAATGAGCTAGAGAGGCTTTTGTTAGTGTAAACTCTGAGATAATCCTCACGTCCTCAGAACTCAGTTACGGCTGAACATGAGTTGAATTATAATCAGAAATCCCTTGCTGTCTTGTGCATGCAGCACGAAACCAGCGTGGGTTTGACTCTGTTCAGATGTGGGTCCCATTTGCTCCTAGAATCGGAGTCAGTTCCCTTTTTCCCTCTCCACAGTCCGTCCACTCTCTCATCAGTGACTTTAAGGACCCGCCAACCGCCAAGTACCGGGCTGCACATGTCTTCTTCACTGACTGTGAGTATGGCTGTCACCTGCCACCCGGCCTTTTAGGCTAGCATTCCTGCACAGCCAGACTGACCCCAAACCAAGTCAGGCCAATAGCAAAGAAATGAATTGTTCCCACGTTTGTCCTGATCTTTCATTTTCTCTTCAAAAGACAAATTGTGTAAGAGAGAAAAACAAACGCCTACAAATACAAAACCTACTAGGTCATGCAGTCCTTCCTGATTAAAAAAAAAAAGCCCCTCTTCTAAGGGCTAGCGTGTTTAATGCCAAGAAGAATTTCCCAGTGCCAGCCTTGGTGCTCACAGGATAGCCTTCCAGACATTGCTATAAACTGCATTGCATTTCCACCTACTTTTCAACTGTTGATACAAAGACAGTCTGACCTGGTGGTGTTTGTATTAGGTAGAATTTATCATTGTCCTAGGATCCATTTTCTTGCTTTTTGAAGGTTTTGTGCATGGTACGTAGCGCAGGAGCATCTTGGTCAGTCTTTGTTAACGACAAAGAGAGATGAATAGGGCTGGACAGCTTGAGTGCGTGAAAATAACAGTTCACCCCATGTTCTCTCTGGTGAAAACCCCACAAAACTCACCATTGAGAAAATGGGAAAAGGGTCTTGCAGAGAACAGTTTTATACGCTCTGAAGATGGGTGGCAAAGGAAGCAGGTAGATGGCATTAGTAATAATAAACCAGTAACACGTTTCTAGGGACCTGAAGCTGTTTGTTTGGCCCAGGAGAGTCATGAGAAACTGTGGTTCCCCCACCAAGTGGGTCTCCTGTGCAGCTGAGTTCCTTAGAAGGCCTGCAGAAATGTCTGCATCACATTGCCCAATGATTTCATCTTTCTTATTTGATTTTTCCTAAGTATCTCATGTGTGGGGTGTTCGTTTACGTTATAGACCTTTTCCTGATCCCCTCTAGACCTCTCCTGGTTCTTTTTCTTCCTCTCCTTAATATCGGAAAGTGGGTTTTTAAATCAGCTCTCAATATCTCAGTCTTTATTGCCAGTTGTTTCTTTGTTCTACATGGAGGGCCTCCTAGGTGGTTTTGTATTCCTTTTATACCCTAGAGGCTGTAGGTTGTAGGATGGGATGGACTTCCTATTTGCCTTTTAAAAATCCTAATAATAAAGAATTCACCAGACGTGTGCAAATGTTGAAACGAACCAGCAAGCGGACAGGAAACCCTACCGTCTTTGTCATCCTGGCAGCTTGTCCAGATGCCCTGTTTAACGAGCTGGTAAAATCTCGAGCAGCCAAAGTCATCAAGACTCTGACGGAAATCAACATTGCATTTCTCCCATATGAATCCCAGGTGAGCCTGCGAGGAGACGGGCAGAGAATGCCTGCATCCTGGTTATTCTCTCAGGAACTCCAGCCAAGTCAGAGAGGGTGGGGCAGGGGTGCAGTAAAGAGAGTTGGGGAAGGAATTACTCAATGATGTCTTATGAGTGGATGTGTATGTAATGGAAACAGTCGTCCTTAGAGGGTCTGCCCACGATGCTTCACTCTTACTCTCCAGTTATTTCGGACTTTTTGCAGCCATAATGTCCTTCTTGGTGTTCATTTCATCCTCGCTCAGTGTTCACGCCTATTGGCTGACTCCTTGAATAAGTAAAAAGCAGCCAGTCCAGAAGGAGCTGGGAGGAGAGGAGGGGAAGGGATCAGACAACACCCATCTGCTGCAAAGGAGGCTGTTTTTATGTAGAGATAACCTCAGTTGTCACGTGTTGAGGAACAGATGGTAGCCTTCGTCACGAGCCGCTGTTAACGCTTCACGTGCTGAAACTGCTGCCCTTGGGGAAAAAAAAAGTCGTTAAACCAGTAAAAGTGAAGCTGATTGTGAGAGAATGTACAAAATTTATGCCATAGTATTTCAAGATTTGTTAAAATGCCTCCTCCTCGTCAAAAAGCAAAAAATAGCACAACTTCTGTGCGTTTTGTAGAGGTAAGAGATGGTTGTGGCATATCAGGGCTTTATGGATCAGCTTCTAATAATAGATGCCAGAGAGTGACGAATTCTTAGATAAGAAGACATGGAAAAAAATAAAGTGTGAATATTTTCAAAAGACAGTCTCCTTCCCTTCTCACTTGGCCTAAAGCCTATTCTCAGCCAAGGGCAGGAATTTTTTTTTCCTCTCAGTGAGCCCTGTCACCACCTGGATTGAACAAAATACAACTTGAGCATATTCAACCATATTGTATTTCATCTGTTTTTGTCTTTTTATGTTTGGTTTATTGTATGTCACATGTGCACGTATTTTTTTGTTTAGTTGCTAAATTGTGCCCAACTCTTAATGACCCCGTGGACTAGTCCACCAGGCTCCTCTGTCCATGAGATTTCCCAGACAAGAATACTGGAGTGGGTAGCCATGAAAAGTGATAATTTTTTTTTTTTTTTAACCTCGGGTTTTCAAGATGAGGGTAGTTCACATCAAGAGATTCTTCTGAGAGAATACTGATGGCTGGTAGCCTGCTGGTTTAAGAGGAAATTTTAAACCTCCAAAACCTTCCAAAAAGGATAAAAGAGAAAAATACTAAGAACCACTTTGAGGATAGGAAATTATTAAATCCACACAAAGCTCCTTTGTTTGCCACAGTCACAGCACAATTTCTAGCTTGTCCCTCTTTTATTTAAACTTACAATGGATGGCCGGTGTGGTCTGACAAGACCCCTCCCCTGCTCTCTCTCGGGCTCCTCATCAGTCATTAGACACAGGCATGCCTGCCTCAGGGCCTTGGCTTGACCAGCCCCTCCTCAGGGAGCCCCCTGGGAAGAAACTGCACCTCCTTCAAGCCCTCACTCAAATGTCCCCTCCTCAAGGAGGCCTCCTGTCCTCCCTGTCCAGCCGTCGGGCATTCTTTCTCTGCTTCTTCTGTTCTCATATACTTAACCATTTCCCACATACCATAAGATTTACTTTTCATTTTGTTCACTGTTTACTCATCTGCCTTCTCCTGCAAGACTGCATGCTCCTGAGGACAGTAATGGTTTGGCCACCAGCAGTTCCCAGTACACAAGGCCTGGCACCCAGCAGATGCCCAGCTGTATTTGTAGAATAAATGAACACTTGTTCTGTAGCCTCACTACAAGGCTTGGAGGGAACACCATTCTGGAAATATATATATGTTTTTATATATATACATATATATATGTTGTTGTTGTTCAGTCGCTGCGTCATATCCAGCTCTTTGCGACCCCATGAACTGCAGCACGCCAGGCTCCTCTGTCGTTGTGTATATACATATATATATTTCCCCTTTTTCAGGTGTATTCCTTGGACTCTGCTGACTCTTTCCAAAGCTTCTACAGTCCCCACAAGGCTCAGATGAAGAATCCGATCCTGGAGCGCCTGGCGGAGCAGATCGCAACTCTGTGCGCCACCCTGAAGGAGTACCCAGCCGTGCGGTACCGGGGGTAAGGCTGCACCCCAGGCTGCCTTCGGTGACCCCCCCCAAGTGAGGAACTTCCTCTGGCCTTCCCATTTTCTGGCAGTTGTCTCCAGAGGGTCAAGATCTGAGCATCTCACATTGACTATTTTCCAATGTTTTTGTTATTTTCTAAATTTTTAATGTGAACTATACTAATACATGCAGAAAAGGGCATGGAATACATATATTCAGTTATATAACCAAGCACAAACCCCCATGTAACTGTAAGCCAGATTTCCTTCAGTTTTTTATCTCTTTCTAACCTTACAAAGGGTCTTCCCTGGTGACTCAGATGGTAAAGAATCTGCCTTAAAACAAATACACTCTTTGAAAAAGACATTTCAGGGTAAGATAAAATACAAGGAGAATAATTCTCCAAAGGACACAGTCCTCAGATTGATCGAGTCATTCACTCGTCATTTACCTGCTGTGTGCTAAGTGCTAGGTTGGGGGCTTAACCTGAAGACACAGCCTCTGCCCTTGGAAGCCCCTGACCCAGGCGGGCAGGTAGGATGTGTACTGGCATAATGTACATCCGAGCTGTGCACACCTGCAGCGTAGGCCTGCAGGACCAGTGCCTTGGGGCAGTGCAGGCCACAGGCCTGGGCGTCCAGAGAGGAGCAAGCCCGGCTTCAGAGCAGAGGCGGCATCTGAGCCAAGGACAGGTTGGGATTTCAGTAGACCGATGAGGAGCTGGGGGCATTTTGTGTGGACAGTTGGGATGAGTGGAAGCATGACCCTGGAAAAGAAAGGGGAAGTTTGAGAAGGGCTGGCAGTCTCACCCTGCATATGTGCAGGCAGCAGGGCACGGGAAAACCATTTCTGGAGGCCTCGGGTGCCAGGTTTGGGGTCATGCCCTTCAGTGGTTGTCATTGGGCAGCCTCTGAGGGAGTGAACACAGAGGCGTGGGAGTGCAGGGGTCATAGTCATGCAAGGAGAAGCAACCAGAAGGCGGGATGCTGCCAGAGCAGTGGAGGGCCTAATCGGGAAGTGCCAAGGCGCCTCATCACCTCTTGTCCCTGGGGATGGGCACCCGTAGGACAACCCTCCCCCCACCAGGGTCCTCACCGACAGATGCCTGGCAGAAGTTAAAAAACGAGGGCTGGGAGCTCACTTGTTGGGAGGATGGGACTGGGGGTGGAGCTGCTTCTGCACTAAGAGCGGCCAGGTGGCGGGCAGCAGCCACATGATGAACATCACCCAGAGGAACTTAGGAGGCGCTGGAGGCTCAGCCAAGAGGGAAGGTCCAGAGGTTCTCAACTTGCATCTTATAGCTCTGCCAGCGGAAATGTCACTTCCAACAAAACAAAACAGGGTCCAAGGGAATTTGAACTGAGGGAAGTGAAGATCAAGTAGGTCAGGCTGAGATAGCCTGACGGTGGGGAAAGGACACGTGGCTGTGTCCACACTCTGCTGAAGTGTGGCTGTTTTAACTGGAGCTGCTTGGGAAGACCCCCTCTGTTTCCACTTGGATGGTTTTGTTTTTGGTTTTTTTTTTAAGAAACTAGAAAATCATTTACATTCCAGGCACTGAGCTAAGTATTTTGTTTTTTCCTTTTTAACCGTACATGTAATCTGAGTTATATTTTCTTGTAAAAGAATAATACAGATGAAGCTCATCTCTCCCTTGACCCTCCCGCACTGTCCTGCCTTCCTCCCTGAGGGCAGACGGTGCCATCCGTTGGGACAGGGTGGCTCACCCTCCGTCCCTCCTCCCTTGTCAGGGAATACAAAGACAACGCTTTGCTGGCTCAGCTAATCCAGGACAAGCTCGACGCCTACAAAGCCGATGACCCGACGATGGGGGAGGTAAGTCTGACCTGGCCCGTGTGGTTCTCTTGCCGAGGGACCACAGTGTCCATGGGGCAGCCTGGGCACAGCTGGCTTCCTTTGCTCACTGGGTGTGCATGAGCGCCCCTGTTTGTGCATACTGAGCTCCAGTGAAGCAAACGCCCAAGCCAGGTACAGGCAGGTGGTACAGGTTCTGTTCAGTGGAGCCGAGCGACTAGCTTATTTCTGTTCACTAGGACTTCTCCGGTGTTAGCACTGAAAGCCCTGTGTCATGGGAATCCCCTCAATGGAACAGAGTTGAAACCAGAAGAATGATGTTGTACATCTCTGGACCTTACTCAGATTTCACTAGTTTTTACGTGTGCTTGTGTGTGTGTGTGTGTGTGTGTGCAGTTCTGTGCAATTTTATCACATGCATCTCAGAACTAGCCCATCACTATCGTGACTTACACACTGATAGCCCCAGGTTCTGGGAACCCGCTCCGTCCCAGGCTGGCTGGGTTGGGTGATGGGTCCCCCTTTTGATAGCGGAACCCAGGTGGTGCTCTGCTTCGTAAACTCACTTTGCACCCTGCGTTTTGGATCTGCGTCAAAGGACCCTATTCCTGTGAAACAGACACACTGGATTCTCACATGGCGTGTGCTGGCCTCCTTGTCCAGCAGTAGATGGACTGAGTGCTTTCTGGGTCAGAGTTCACATCCTGCCGCCACGTTTCCCGGGAGGGCTAGCTGTGCTAGTCAGAGAAGCGGGAGTTGTATGGGGCGGTTCATGAAACCCTCCCCGGTGTCCTTCCTTCCAGGGCCCGGACAAGGCACGCTCCCAGCTCCTGATCCTGGACCGTGGTTTCGACCCCAGCTCCCCCGTCCTGCATGAGCTGACTTTTCAGGCTATGAGTTACGACCTGCTGCCTATTGAAAATGACGTATACAAGTAAGTACACGTGACTGCAGCTTTGCAAATGAACCAGACACACCTCTAATTTAAGGACACAGATGTCGTTAATCCTAGGAAAAGCAGGTACATTCATACAGTCTTTTTTTTTAATTTGGTTTTGGCTGCATTGGGTCTTGGTTGTGGCCGGCAGGCTTTCACTAGTTGTGGTGAATGGGCTTTCAGGCCTGGTTGCCCTGGGGCGTGTGAAATGTTAGTACCCTGACCAGAAATCTGACCCACATCTCCTGCACTAGAAGGCAGACCCTTAACCACTAGACCACCAGGGAAGTCCCCATACAGTCTCACTAATAAGCCTGCATGCTTTTTTTTGAGTCCCAAAGTGCAACTGCACCATCAGCTAGAAACCTCTGCCTGTTTTGGGGAACAAGAACTTGAAATGTTTAGTTCACAGCTCATGTCACTTCACTTCACAGCCGGTTTGGATGTGTTAATATTGTTGACTTGTGTAAGAGCGTACCTTACTCAGAGTTAAAACTTCTTAACTACAGACCATGAAATATGATGATAAAATATACCAGTAGGAGTTTCTTACCAAATTTTTTAAAATTAATTTATTAATTTATTTATTTTTGGCCACACCATGTGGCATGTGGGATCTTAGTTCCCCAACCAATAATTGAACCCACATCCCTGGCTTCGGAAGCACAGCGTCTTAACCATTGTACTGCCAGGGAAGTCCTGTACTACTGAGTTTTATTTGCACTTTACTTCATTGTAAACAGTTTTCTTGGTAGCAGTCATCAGAAACTCAATCTCTAAAAACATAGTTTTCTTTTTATGGGAACAGACTACATTGCTCTCGTGTCATTGATTTTATAACCTCAACCATAAAGATAGTGGTTTCAAAATGAAGATTCTAAAAATATGACTGAATCTCAGCTTTCCCCCTTTGGTATCTGTAATTCTCGATTTCCCTTAGATGTTCACGGTTGTACTTGTGACAGTTTGCTGAGGGCCTGTTGCAGGCAGCTGCCAGAGGCTATTTCAGTCCCACACATTAAGGATGGTGTCCCAGGCCATCCCAGGAACAAGTGTGATCCCCGCCTCTCCTTTCCAAGTGCCTCCAAAACCACCTATAACCTGACTGCACACCTGAGCCAGGTGGCTCCAGTGGAGCACTTACCAACTGACCCTGAGGGTTTTAAAACAGAACTTCAAGTCAGTTGACTTTGATCAGACCTTTAGGTCTCTTCCTGCCCTAGAAATTGGTAGCCTTGGGAATTCCCTGGTGGTCCAGTGGTTAGGAGTCCATGCCTCTGATGAGGGCCTGGGTTCAACCCTGGTCAGGGAACTAAGATCCCACAAGATGTGTGGTGTGGCAAAAAAAAAAAAAAAAAAGGAAACCACCAGCCTCATTAGATGCCACAGACCTGACGCAGACAGCGGCACCTCAGATGATCGGAGGGCTTGCTGTGCAGTCGTTCGTGTGAGCGTCGGTCTGTTATAAACCAGGGGATTGGGTGAACTGTGTGGGACGTCTCCTGTCCAGGTACGAGACGAGCGGCATCGGGGAGGCGCGGGTGAAGGAGGTGCTCCTGGACGAGGACGACGACCTCTGGATAGCGCTGCGCCACAAGCACATCGCGGAGGTGTCCCAGTAAGAGCCTGCCCTGCGCCTGCCCCAGGCCCCAGGGCTCACCCCACCGACACGGCGGGGCGCGGGTGCTGGGCGCCAGTGCGCGTTCTCTGGGCTCCTTGGGCAGAGCTCACCAGTGCAGGCAGGAGTCCCTTGCTTCTGCTAAGTCACCTACCTTCTAACCAGTGATGATGAATCCCTTCTGATATCTGAGCTCAGGCTATACCAATCTCATGAATTTAGAAAACCCTTTCCGTGTTAGGGTTACTTTTAAGGTTTTTAGAAAGCGTTTATAGAAAGCGTTTTCTCATTTCAAGATGCTTTATAAACACTAAACACTTGAAGCCAGTTTGTTCCATTGAAAGATCTACTACATACAATTTAGGGTTTTTGTTTTTAAATATATAGCTGGTATGTCTCCTTCCTCCTTGTTGTCATACCTAAACTTATTCTCAGCAAGAGTCAATGCATATACTAATCTCTATACGGAAGGGAGTACCTTGCTCAGAAAATGTTTCAAAATGTTTCTAACTCTGGAAAGTTTTTATTAGGCTGTTAAGCTGTAGATAACAAGTTTGCTTTTGCAGAAGGACACATTCTGCTACACTGAGTTGATAATATCCACAGGAAGTTCACAAGGAACAGTGAGAAAATACTATAGCCTGGGATAGTTGCTTAGAAAAGTATTCTCCAAACCTTGGAGGATCATTCAACTTTAGAAAAACGTTACTTCACATTTGCAGTTATCTTATTTTATTTATACATTCGATATATGCTTTATTGTACTAATGTGCATATTTGATAGCATATACAAAAACATAAATTTGAAAAGGATGAAGTAAAATTATATACATAGATGTCCTAACATTTTCTTTTCTGTTCACAAATTGTCTTGTACACCTAACTCTGGAGACCCCTGGTTTAGAGTATTAGGAAAATGGCATATCTCTCTCTCCTCTTAGAAAATCACTTGAAATCTATACCTAAGGGCAGGAAAAGTCACTGCATAGTCCTAAAGGAAGGATGTTGTGTGACTCTTTATAGGCAGTGGTCCCCAACCATTTTGGCATCAGAGACCAGTTTCATGGAAAACAGTTTTTCCACGGATGCAGAGTCAGGAGATGGTTTGGGGATGATTCAAGTGCGTTACATTTACTGTGCACTTTATCTCTATTGTTACTACATCAGCTCCAGCTCAGATCATCAGGCGTTAGATCCCGGAGGCTGGGGACCCCGATACAGAGGCACTTGGTGCCGCATTGAAGCTTAGCTGCCTCCTTCTCTCTTCCAGGGAAGTCACCCGTTCTCTGAAGGATTTTTCTTCCAGCAAGAGAATGAATACTGGTGAGAAGGTAAACCCATATCCATACTCCAGTGCCCTTTGGGTTCATCCCTGCTTTCTCTCTAGGGGTGAGGAGGACACCTCAGTATAGGACTAGTGAACTGGGGGCTCAGAGGGGTTCCTGGTCCTCTCTTCATCTCTTACTATTTTGTCTTCTTTTTGTATTCAAGATTGAGACCTGGAACCCACATCTTCTAATATTTATAAAGAGCTTCTTTTTGTTACTCTGAGGATTAACATTTACTGCTCTGGATCACAATACACATTAAGCCAGAAGAACTCGCTAAAACCTTTTTTAGCTTGTGGTAGCAACAGAATTCATAGCCCAATTCACCTGGGCCTCTCCTTCTCCCTGCTGGTTATCAGAGGTGTTTATTCCTCTTGGAAACGCCACTCTAATTGTGCTGCTCCCTGGCCTAGGATCATTTAGTGATTTCCCGATCCCAGTAGAATCAAGCCCCACCGTGGACACGCCTTAACAGCACCCAGGTCATTGGGCCCCACGGACTCTCATCTCTGCCGCCCTCCTCCTTGCCACCCACCACGGCTGAAGCCATGCCTGAGCTCCTTCCCCAGCCTTGCCTTATGCGGTCCCTGTCCTTTGGCTCAGGCATTGTCTTCCCTGACAATGGGAGGTGCCCCTGCTCTGTGCACCCTCACTTGTGAGTCCCTCCAGAAGTGCTAACCCACTCCGTTATAATGACTCCTCTGCTGTGTGTGAGCTCCATGAGAGCAAAAATTCTTTTCTGTTTGTTTTTGTCCTTGTACCTCTAGGACCTAAAAGTGCCTGGTGTGTAGTAGTCATTCAATAATTTTTTACTGAGTACATGAATGGGATTAGGTCAGTCACCCAGGTGGAAAGTCAGCAGACCCCTTCCACCTGCCAGGGTGAGATTCCAGCCTTCTCTCACCTTTTCACTGCTTCCTACCTGTCTGCACAACTCTGGCCTTTCTGCAGAGATGAAATGGGAATTGATGCCATGACTGCTTGAGCCAAGTATGCAGAAAAGCAGTGTAGAGATGAAAAATTGCTCTCTCCTGGCAAGAACTGTGCCCTCAGTTACTTTATGGTCCAATAAATAAAACATAATTGCTAGACTTTGAGGTCTGTTCCCCACCTATAAGATAGTCACAGTATTTGGATCAGTAATTTTTTTGAGCCAGAGACGTGGAAATCTAAACACACATGATCTTGTGTTTAACGGGTGCATTTGGGGGGGTTACAGAACATGTGCTCAGGAGTCCGGTGCTAGCTGCTGTCCTGTGCTGGGCCCACCCCCCGGGCCACCCTCTTAGCTCAGGGCCATCGGAGTGAGACGATGTGCTTCCCTCTCCCCACAGACCACCATGCGGGACCTGTCCCAGATGCTGAAGAAGATGCCCCAGTACCAGAAAGAGCTCAGCAAGGTATGTTGTTACTGCTCCTCAGTCGCTCAATCGCGCCAGACTCTTTGCGGCCAAAGAGCAAGGTATGATGATCCAAAATGATCCATTTTATTATGAATATAAACAGCTGCAAAGACTCCTCAAAGCCCCGTGACACTCACGGATTGATGGAAATCCACAAGTTTTTAGTCATCTGCAGTTTTTAAAAATGTAATTTATTTCTGGCTGTGCTGGGTCTTTGTTGCTGTGCGGCGAGCGGGAGCTCCTCTCTAGCTGCAGTGTGTCGACTTCTCATTGTGGTGGCTTCTGCTGCAGAGGACAGGCTCCAGGGTGTGTGGGCTTCAGTAGTTGCGGCACGCAGGCTCGGTAGTTGTGACTCACAGGCTTAGTTGCTCCACGGCATGTGGAATCTTCCCAGACCACGGAGTGAACCTGAGTCTCCTACATTGGCAGGTGGATTCTTGACCACTGAGCCACCAGGGAGGCCCCCATCTTCAATTTTTATTAGAAAAAAAAATGAAAGTTGGGGAAAGAAAGTTTATTTC
Organism: Bos javanicus; assembly: GCF_032452875.1. Taxonomy (NCBI): domain Eukaryota; kingdom Metazoa; phylum Chordata; class Mammalia; order Artiodactyla; family Bovidae; genus Bos; species Bos javanicus. Next base: position 98,099,132 of record NC_083878.1, read on the forward strand.
CTAAGACTTTTTTCTCTCTGTATCCTTCCAATTCCTTACCCCATGGGCCTGCAAGATTGGGCTCAGAGGAGGTCACGGTGATCTGGGAGTCACGCAGCGCTCTTCTGCCTGTGTGTTCCTCACTCACTGCCCGAGTGGTCACTAAATCCAGCCCTAAGGAGAAGGGTATTGAGCGCCACCTGCTGGAGGGAGGAGTATCAAAGGATTTGTGGACACAGTGAAACTGTCACACCACCCTGCCCCCTTAAAGGATTTCTCCTTCCTCTTGACTCTTGTAGGTGTTTCTGTCCCTCTGCCCGACACACAGTTCTCTACTTGAACGCATATTTCATCTCCTTTATGAGGCTGGGGACTCCTAGGCACCTAGCACCGTGTTCATACTTAGCAGCTACTCAGCAAATGCTGCGTGAGTCAGTGAGAGATTCCCTGACCACACACTCTCTATTTTGTCCTAGTATTCGACCCACCTGCACCTTGCCGAGGACTGTATGAAGCATTACCAAGGCACTGTGGATAAGCTCTGCCGGGTGGAACAGGTAGGGCCCTTTCCTTCTCCTTCTGCCAGGCTGGTTTACTTGCCCAGCTGAATGTTAACGTCTTACCTTGAACATCCCGCAGAATCATAGGAAATAGAAATGGGAAAGCCTGCTAGATCCTGTTGTTTCAACTCTGGAGCCAGTGCAGTTCCTCTCAATGGTAGGGACTAGAGTGGTCCGGAATGCCGTGCCGTTTGGGGTTTGCATGTCTGACTTTGCAGATGCTCCCTGAAATAGCAGAAGAGACTTATGAGGTGCACTGAGCCCTGCACTGACAGAGCTGGCTGGATATTAACTCTTGAGTGTCCTTTCCTCCTGCTGTGGCCGCACCAGCTTGGAGACCTAGAGGCCGAAAGCGGGCAGTGTAGCCGAAGGACAGAAATCCGCCCACGGCCTCCCTGATCACAGTTACCATCAGGGTTCTGTCCTGTCACTGATTCGTTTGATGTGCTTGTTTTTCTTTTCCTCTGTGAAGGGATATAACAAAACTGCCACATTTTCCAGGAGTGTCGTGTGGAATCGCTAATCCTGGCGCTGCATTCCTCATGTGTGATAATTCTCATCCAGGGTCTGCGTCTAAGGGAAGGGGGGAATCCCATGATGTGAAACCTCAGCCAAAGGGTCTCTTTTCACAGAAAAAACAACTCATGTTCTCAGTGTGAGGCTAAGATCTAAATCCCCTGGTTTGATGTGACAGGCTGGGGTTAGGTTCCTAAGATGAGCTGTGATTCGTGGACTCTCTCAGTGGTCCTGCTGAAATCCATCAGTTTCACAGGGATCTCTGCAAACACAAGGCGTCCTCACCATCAGAACATGACTCTCCAGAAGACAGGTTATCCCTGGACCGGTACAAATGCAGTTGAGATTCACCCTGGGAAGTCTACATTTTTTCAGAAGTGCCCAGAGGTACTTGTTGAACTAGTAACATTCAATTTGACTTTGAGGGAGTATTAGGGTCAGTCCTGCTGTGCAGATGTCTGTTGAGGCTTCACTGAGGGCTGAAGGGGCCTCAGAGAGGGGGGGCCCTGCCTTCCTCTGATTCAGGCTGGGTAGAGATACCCCAACTCGAGATCATACTTGTTGCAGGCTCCTGGGATTTTGAGAGAAAAAAGGCAATCTTCTGGCAACTTCTGTAAGAGCTACAGAGAAAGTTGCAGAACAAGACCAGATGGTTCTGGATGTGCCGAGACCTACGTGCTGCTTTCTCGGGCCTGTCGAGAACGGATCTGCCTCTTGCCTGAGTCATGGGCGATGGGGGGTGGCAGAGACTATGCTTACTCCACTCTTTTTCATCAGTTCTGTTGTCAGCTTCCCCTTCCTTCATCTCCCTCAGTGAGATGTGCAGGTTTGGAAGCCCATGTTTTTTCTCTTCCCCCTAAAAGTGTTAGAAGATTAAAAGCAGAGTTTTTAAAAAATCCAGAATAGTTTTTAAAAAAAACTCCCCCTTCTGTGCCAGGGGAAGCACAGCAGGAGGAGTCTAGCCAGGCAGAGGCACCTCACAATACTGACGCTTTTCATCCCCTGAAGCCCCGAGCTCTCTGCAGGGCTGTGTCCCTCCTGGGGACCTACCGGGATTGAGGCTTTCCCTGAGGAATCAGCTGAGGCTCACTGGCACTCAACCTGGAGGGAAAAGCCTACCTTTCAACAACATGGCAAATCTGTGTGGTCTCTGGTTTTGGAAAGTGAAACCTGGGGCTTTCCTCAGCTCTTACCGATGTCATGGAAACCCGTGCTGATTAACTGCAGCATGTGGGGGAGCTCAAGCACCTGTCGCTGACCTTCCCCAACCAAGCCACACATTACAGACATCCACGGACAGCCCGTTTTCTAATAGTTACCGTCTATCCAGACTGTTGCCATGGGGCCAACACGGTGTGTTTTCTGCAGGACCTGGCCATGGGCACGGATGCTGAAGGGGAGAAGATCAAGGACCCCATGAGAGCCATCGTCCCCATTCTGCTGGATGCAAATGTCAGCACTTATGACAAAATCCGCATCATCCTTCTCTACATCTTTTTGAAGAATGGTAGGAACAGCCGGATATGACAGAGGAGACAGGCCCTTTCTTGGGGAAAATGAGGCAGCTGGGAGGGAGAGAACAAAGTGAAAAACAGCTCAAGAGACAAGGAAAAGGGAAGGAAAAGGGTGTCTAATAGGAAGGTCCGAGGGGCTCTTTACAGCTGGAGAAACGTAGGCAGATCAGCTGCAGCTAGAGGCTGTGTATCCCCCAGTGATTCTAGAGTTAGTCGGAGGGACAGGATAATGAGAAGAGGGCTGGGTGAGGACAGCAGGGAGAGTCTATCAGCTGTATAGCCAGTTTATTAGAGCATTTCTGCCAGAGACTTTTAACTTACCCCACATTTGTAATCTGTGCCTTTATTTATTTGTTTTTATTTGGCTGCACTGGGTCTTGCTGTGGGATGCGGGATCTTTAGTTCACCAACCAGGGATCAAACTCAGGCCCCCTGCACTGGGAGCCTGGAGTCTTAGCCACTGGACCACCAGGGAAGCCCCCAATCTGTGCCCATAAATAAGGGATCTTTATGCACATATAGTTGCCAGAAGTGTCCACTGTGCAAAAAGATGGACACAGAGACTCTCTTGTCCAAGCTGACTGTGACGTGGGCCCGGGATGGTGGGGACGGCTGAGAAGCAGGAGATGGATGGAAAGACAGGTCAGGAGGGGCAGTTGCTGGTGGTCATAGCCCAGGACAGAGTGGCTAGAGTTGAACAGGAGTCCTGGCCCTGCCTTGTCTTACAGTAAAGTCGATACATTGAGCGGATTAGTTCCCACTGATGCCAAGGAGGAGAGGGGGCGCCATCCCCCACCACAGGCACTTGGCTCTGCTTCTGAGTGTGCGATGCACAGTGGCTGGTATGGTGATCAGGGTTTTGTTCTTGCAGGCATCACTGAGGAAAACCTGAACAAACTGATCCAGCACGCTCAGATCCCGCCGGAGGACAGTGAGATCATCACGAACATGGCACACCTCGGGGTGCCCATCGTCACAGACGTGAGCGCCAGCCTCGTGTTGTGGGGGAAGCCCAGGGGAGGCGGCAGCTCTCATCTCTTCTCCCCTAACTTCCTTAACACAGCTTATGATACACACACTCAACATCGAGAAAGAAAAAATCAGAGGAAGGCAGGTGTAGAGGTATAAACAGAATCATGGTGTAGTGCCGGGAAGCCAGGCGGGCACATCAAAGAGGCACCATGTGGTCTCAAAGCTGAGCTGTGCCCGTGAACCAGCCCAAGACACACCAGCTCCATCCTGCGTGTCTTGAGTCAGCCTGGCTCAGCCGTTAGGACATTCAGACTCAGCATCTTCTGTGAGGTTGCTGTCAGGCCGTCTTGAGACCTTTGAGTCTGCTACTCTGGCAATGACTCGGGACCCAGTTGGGGCAGGTTTTAGGGGCCCAACTGGCAGTGAGCTCTAGAAGAGGCTGAGGCGGGAGGGGCCCCCTACCAGGAACCTTGCTTGTAGGAACCCTGCTTCCTGCAGGGAGTCAGTGCTGATAAAACCGGGCTGTAGGTTGGCTCCTTCTGGAATCTTATTAGAGTCAAGAGCTTTGTTCCAGAGCCACCAGACCAGAGACCTGTGACTGGGGGTCATTTAGTGTTCAAGGGACCAAATGAGAATGGAGATGATTCTCTCAGTGCACCCTGTGCTGCTGAAGCAAAATCAAAGGACAGGTCTCACCAGAGCAGGATTTTCTTCTGTTGTTCAGTGGCCAAGTCGTGTCTGACTCTCTGTGACCCCATGGACTGCAGCATACCAGGTCTCTCTGTCCTTCACCATCTCCCTGAGTTTGCCCAAACTCAGGTCCATTGAGTCAGTGATGCCATCCAACCATCTCATCCTCTGTCGCCCCCTTTTCCTCCTGCCTTCAGTCTGTCCCAGCATCAGGGTCTTTTCCAGTGAGTCAGCTCTTCGTACCAGATGGCCGAAGTATTAGAGTGTCAGCTTCAGTATCAGTCTTTCCAATGAGTATTCAAGGTTGATTATCTTTAAGATTGACTGGTTTGATCTCCTTGCTGTCCAAGGGACTCTCAAGAGTCTTCTCCAGTAATTGACAACAAACTATTTTTTTTAACTTCTTGCCTTTGTAAAAAACGGTTCTTATATGTTTGAGCCACATTGGCCATTTTTTAAGGCATTAAAAAAGAACCAAGTTTGCTCCAGATTCTTGGGCTGGAGCCCATGGGCATAGTCTGGGCTTTTCCAGGAAAACCTCTCCATGTGTTAGCCTTTTTCCAAGGCTGATTCCCCACAGGGAGCCCTGGGACCAGCGGGGCCATGTGGGCCCAGGTGCTGACTCAGAGCCGCCTGTCATGTGTTTGCCTTCAGTCCACCCTGCGTCGCAGGAGCAAGCCGGAGCGGAAGGAGCGTATCAGTGAGCAGACCTACCAGCTCTCACGATGGACCCCAATCATCAAAGACATCATGGAGGTCAGCACAGGCTGGGACGAGGGTGCGAGGCCTGCAGGGCCTGGGGGCTTCAGCCTCACCTACCCTCAGGTGGCAGTGACACCTGAGGCTTTGCATCTGGGCCTCGGAGGGTTTGCGCAGAGCAGCCCCAGGAGACAGTCAGCCAGACGCGGGTTCCCCAGATCCACATGATTCAGCCCCAGAGTAGGGCCCCCTTGATGGTATTGCAGTGCCTGAAGGTCATATGAGTAGTGAGCTCCACACCGAGGGCACAGCAGCAGGGAGGGCATTCAGAAAGTGACCCCAGGCCCCCCAGCTGCTCCTGTCACATCAGCCAGAGACCCTGGCAAGCACCTTTCTGTTCAGATCATCCCCTGCCTGCACGTTCTCGCTCTCCACCTCCTGAATCCTGCCTTTCTGCGAAGTCCCCGTCCGGTCTCACTGTCTCCGCACACTGAGCACCACGTAGCTGAGCGCCCAGCACCACAGAGGCCTCCCTGGCCTCCTGCAGCAGGTGTCAGAGCTGCTCTGTGTGTGTTTGTGTGCCGCTCGCTGGGTTGGGTCATTGTTTTAGACCTTGGCCCTGCGCCCTCTCCTCCCATGTCCTCTGGCACCATGCCTTGTGCACAGATGGTGTTTTGCATCTGTGAAGGGAAGGTAGCCCAGGTGTCCCTTCCTCCCCTCCCCCTTGTAGTTCAAGGTCAAGGAAACTGTAGAACCCTGCCCCACGGGAGCTCTGGAGTGGGGCCTGGAGATGGGCTGTCCAGCTGCTGCCCTTGGACAGGACTGAGGTCCAGAGAATAAAGAGACTCGCCCAGGATCCCTTTGCGAATTCATAGCAGTCCAGGTGTCCCCACTGAATTGTATGCTAAAATAGCTATATTTTAAATATACAGAGTGCGTCAGCTTCCTATTTTTAAATCCCACAAACGGAAAGGATGGGTGAACATGAGACATCTAGAAACCAGTGACATCTTTTTGCCTGGCAGAGTAGGCCAACCCCCCACCTCATTCCCTCCTTCACTCTCTGCTCCTTCTTCCTCTCTCCGCCCAGCCCCCCAAAGAGGCATGTGTGGGTGCCACACGGTAGCTGTCGGGAGTGGAGACTTCTCGGCAGCAGAGGGTGGGGAGCAGTATCCACCCACCAGACAATAGGCCCTTGGAAACCTGTGCGTAGTGGCTACTAGACGGATGCAAGGGTCAGGAGCCTACTGGAGGGATGGGACATTTATAACCTCACATGGAATATAAAGGGGAGAAAAGAGTAAACTGAAAGAGAAGCAAGAAAAATTAAGTCAGGGTTTTAAAAAAATAACTTCTTTTCAAGAGCAGACCTTTAAACTCATCTCCTTGTATCCGCTGGTCCCAGGGCACCTGCTCCACGCCCAGCAGGGCAGGAGTCACCCCCCAGCAGGCAGAGGAGCTCCTGCAGAGCTGGCCGTGATTGGCTAAGTGACTGGTCCTTGGAATCGTCTTACCTTGGTTCCATCAGCCCTTGTCAAAGCCGTCTCTCTTCTTTCCAGGACACTATTGAAGACAAACTTGATACCAAGCACTACCCGTACATCTCCACCCGCTCCTCTGCCTCCTTCAGCACCACCGCTGTGAGGTGAGGACCAAGTAAGGGCAGAGGGCTGAGCAGGACCGTGTCCAGCTGGACGGCAGCCACACGGTAGTCCTGCCGTGATCCCGCGTGACCTGCGGGAACCCTCCCGCAGCTGCTCGTCACAGGGTGCAGGCCAAGTCCTTGCAGTGGCCCGGGGGGCCCTCCACCTCGTGGCTTCCTGTTCCATCTCGACTCACTCCTTACTCCTCTCTTATTCCTCCTCCACTTCAGCCACATCAGCCTCCTTGCCCTCCCCGGAACATGCCAGGCTCAATTCTGCCTCAGGAGCCTTGGCATTTGCTTTCCCCCCCTGCCTGAAATGATCTGTCCCCAGATACATCCGCATGGCTGCTATCTCCTCCAGGTCCTTAATCAATTATTACTTTCTCCCTTCTTCCCTAACCACCCCATTCAAACTGACAGTACAGCAATCTTCCGAGCAGTATTATTCATAACAGCTCAAAAGTGGGAATGACCCCGCTGTCCATCAGCTGATGAATGGATAAACAACATATGGTACATTCATACAATGGGGTATCATTCAGCCAAAGATAGGAATGAAATACTGATCCGTGCTACAACCTTGAACCTTGAAAATACTAAGTGAAAGAAGCCAGTCACTAAAGCCCACATATTCTATCATTCTGTCTATATGAGATGTCTAGAATGGGCAAGTCTCAAGAGAGAAGTAGATAAGTGGTTGCTGGGAACAGGGGTGAGGGCTGGGAGACAGGGGTTACTGCTACTAGGTACAGGGTTTCTTTTGGGGGGGTGGTGAAATGGTCTAAAAATGGTCTAAAATTGTGGTGATGGCTCACAGTTCTGTGACTATACTGAACACCAGAGAATTCTACAATTTAAACAAGTGAATTGTATGATACATGAGTTACCTGTCCATAAAGGTGTTACAGAAAATAATGGAAAAATTACAGCCCCCGGCCTTTCCTGTCCATGTGCCTGCTGATGCTCAGACATTTCTCAGGTTGGAGATGTGAGCAGAAAGCAGTCCGTGCTTCCATCTCCCAGTCCTCCAGCCCTCTGTGTTTTCTTGGCTGCCCACGATGCCTCATGTGTATGTTTTTGAAAACTCCTCCTCTCATGCACCACCTTGCTGTCTTCATCCAGAAGTCTTTCCTGCTGTGCGCTGTGGGCCATGTGTCCACGGGCCAGTCCCTGGGACTCACACTGTGAACACAGGTCCCCTTGACTCTCTGCTGCCCTCTTCTGTGTGGCCCAGGTTCCCAGGTCAGACTTTGTAGAACACACACCTCCGTCCCTCTACGCATACTTTCCCTGCCCGTCTTCTCTCTTCACCCCTCTTCTGTCGGGACTCTCAGGCCTGCATGGCACATTCCCCCACCCCGATGCCAGTGGAGGCCAAATGTTTATTGCCAACACTGGAGTAGAATGCAAAATCCCCCGTGGTGTCACAGCCAGACTGCCGACTAAGGCAGACAAATGATCTCACAGGCAAAACAAAATGACTGTGATCCTCGGGGCTGGTCCAGGCGGGCTCCCAGGGCCTTCAAGATTTGGAAAGTGACTTCAATGCTGTTGTAAGTCAGGAAGAAGGGCGAAGGTTCCACTGTCCAGAGGAGCCTTGCTCTCCTCATTGTGTTTTGATTTTTGTTTTCCTCATTTTTCTTAACCTGGAAGCAGCCCATTTCTCACTGTTTCCGAGGACAAGGTGAAGGCCCATTGAAAGCCAGGGCAGAGGAGGAGGCACTGGGGAACTATCTGGCCGCTGAGATGCCCGTCTTTCAGGAGGCAGCTCAGCACCACCTCCTCCAGGAATCCTTCCCCGTTGACACCCAGGTAGTGCTAGATGGCCCTTCCCTGTGCCTGTCCCCACGGCACTGAGCTCCTCTCCATGCAGTGCAAGGCAGACCCTCCTCCTCCCTGCACTGTCCTCGACCCACCACTTCAGTTAAGCCACGAGCTCTTGGGATCTCACTAGGGTTAGCTCCTCGGTGCTGGGGTGGCCCTGTGAGGCCTGCAGTGTACATCTGCCTGGTGAATCAATGTGCCAGCTGCAGACAGGCCCGAGACTATGGTCGCTGCTCCTTCCAGCAGAGTGTCCCAGAACTCTACAACTTGGGAGAGACACCAGGACCATCATCCAGTGGGTGGAGGCGCCGAGCCTCTGGCTTTAAAGCCAACCTGAACCTGTCTGTTGCCTGCTTGTTTCTAAGAGAATGACAGGGTCACAGGACGGGCGCTCGTGATGATTTTTCTCCCAGCAGCCAAAGCGCTTGATAATTTTGCACTGCCGTCCAGTTCAGACAGCACTTGCTAAACATCTGCTCTGTTTTTAGTCACTGGTGTATAGAATGAGTCCTACGTCATGGAATGAAAGTGTGAGTTGCTCAGTCGTGTCCAACTCTTTGCGACCCCGTGGACTGTAGCCTGCCAGGCTCCTCTGTCCATGGAATTCTCCAGGCAAGAATACTGGAGTGGGTTGCCATGCCCTTCTCCAGAGGATATTCCCGACCCAGGGATCAAACCCGGGTCTCCTGCATTGCAGGCCGATTCTTTACCAGAATCTGAGCCACCAGGGGAATTACGTCATGGAATAATGAAGTATAAATGCTATATATACAGATACACATGATTAACATCCTTCTCTCCCCCTCCCCCTCCCTCCCTCCCCAGCGCCCGCTATGGGCACTGGCATAAGAACAAGGCCCCCGGGGAGTACCGCAGTGGTCCACGCCTTATTATCTTCATTCTGGGGGGCGTGAGCCTGAACGAGATGCGCTGTGCTTACGAGGTGACCCAAGCCAACGGCAAGTGGGAAGTGCTCATAGGTGAGTGGGCCGTGTTTTCTAGAGGGAAGGGCTGCTTCATGCACTGTGACTCCATTCCACGCTTTGGTGTTTCATCCTATCTCCAGTTCTCCGCTGCCCCTGCAACACTTTGCCTCTAGACACGTCTGTGGACAGCAGCCACGGAGGGGTGAAGGGGCCCTTCCTCAGGTCTGCTCTGCTTCTTGACGAGCGGCAGCCCCACATGGTGGGAAGTGCCTGGTCCCAGGCCCCAAAAGACTCAATGTTCCTGCTCTGTCACTGCCACTCGGGCCCCCTCAAAAGTGCCGCCCTCTCCAGGCTGCGATTTCCTCACCCACCAAAATTGGGTTAAGGGCACCCACTTACAGCCTAAATTGGGCCTGGGGTGGAGGGGCATGTCAGTTTCTTGGCCTCGAGCCTCACGTCCGGAAGATGCTCAGTGAACAGGTCAATGAGCCCTGGCCCCGGTACCTGTCAGTTAGAGATACATAGTCCAGGCGTGCAAGCAGATACTGCTCAAAACGTATCCACCTGGCTTCTCGGCTCTGCTGAGGGCTGCCCCAGCCAGCTCCTACCACTTCAGGGTCTATCATATCCCTGCTGGTTTTCCAGAAGAAAGGAAGCAGCTCCTAAGAGCTGACTTAAGGCAGCAGGAGAAGATTTTCCCCTTTTTCATGTCTACAGGAGCCTCCCCAGTTTCTCCGCCCGGAAGAGGAAACATTGAGAAAAATCTTTGCTTTCTCCAAATGCCTTCTTTCTTGTGCCCTTAACAAACTGGAGTTGCCTCTGCCCAGGGTGCCTCTTGGCATTAACTGACCAGAGATGACTAGCACCTCCTCTCCTGGCCGGGCCCTGCCCTTGCCCCTTAGCTCAGTAAGAGGTGTCACTTTTGTACCTCCACTTTGGGGGGAACCAGTCCACGTGGCCCTTCCTGGGTGCATCAAGACGGACCTGGCACTGTCTTCACAACTCTGAGCTTCCAGATCCCACCATTCAGGGGGGAGATTGCACATCCCCACCCCTACCCCCGCCCCTCCCTACTCCCAGAAGCCTCTCTGGCCACCATTTCTCCCTGGGTTTTCTCCTTTTTTGGTTACATAGGCCCCCCGTGGCGGAGCTCTCTGTGTTTTTGGCTTCCATACGTGTTGCATGAGCGTGTTGGCTAGTTCTGCTCAAACACAGCTCTCCTGGGCCGACGCGTCCCAGCCAGGCTTCGTTGTAACCCCCTCTTCCACGCTGGCCTGACCTGAGGGTCCCTGTCGGGAGGTGGAGACCCGGGGAGACACGGTCACCCGTGCAGATGGGTGGAGAGGCCTGGTGCAGACCGCCGACGCCCGCTATGCGGCCCCGCCCGCTATGTGCTTGCATGCCCGCCCGCCCGCCGTCCTCGCGGCCCGTGTGCGCGTGCGCCGCGTGTGCACCTTGCGTGTGCGCATGCGGCTCGCTCTCTCGCACCTCATTGGCTGCATAAACGTAGGCCTAAGTTGGCATGCTCCTGTAACGTACCTGTGTTCAAGCAGTCAGCCGGCCTCTGTTCTCCCGCAGGTTCTACTCATATTCTCACTCCCACCAAATTTCTCATGGACCTGAGACACCCCGACTTCCGGGAGTCCTCTAGGGTATCTTTTGAGGATCAGGCTCCAACAATGGAGTGAGAGCCAAAGAAACAAAGTAAAAGCAGCTTATTACACAAAAGAAACTCTTCCACTCTGAAGGGTTTTCTTTGATTTATTCCGTCACTCTTTCTTTTCTTTTTATTTTTTTTTTCCCTTTTCAGTTTATTATTTATTTGATTTTCTTTTAACGAGAAAATGCTTGCAGTTCTTCACACCGATTGAAAATGTGTCCTGATGCTGCCCTTCACCAACCCTGCCCGAGCGCCGCTGGGCTCTGGCTTGCCAGCTCGCTCACGCCACAGGTCACCTGCTGCTCAGACAGCTGCAGCCCCCTGAGCTTTAAATGATCACAACCGCTATGCACAGCCCTCCAGAGGGGGCTGGACATGGAGGGATGCTGCAGGCACGGCACCTAAGCCTGCTGGCTGTGGGGTGAATTCCTGATGACGAGGAAGGCTTGGCACAGGGCGCCGGAACAGACCCCCAGTCTGTGGTAGTTAAATGTGTCAATACATTTTGCCCAGGTCAGGCACTTATCCCAAGGAACAATTTCTAAGGGGTGATGGGGTCGTAAGCCACCTGGTTTGTGGTGAACTCCAGCCACCAGTGGAAAGAGCTGGTGTCTCCTGGTCTAGGGAAAGCGGCACTTCCTAGTCATTTGCTATTTCGGTAATTGCTTTTAATTCCCCTGTGGGTCCTTCCAAGAGTTGAGAAGCATACCCCTCTCTGTAGCTGGAGTCTCCTAGTCAGATTGAGAGCCTTTGGGTAGAAATCTGTTCTCAACACTATGTGCTGTTTTGAAGAGCGTATCCTCTCCCACGAGCTCATGCCTTTATCTCAGTTACCTGGGAACCTGTTGTGGGTTTGGTAGGTTATCCAGGTTTTATTCTTGCCCTTGAGAGAGTAAGAGTTCCTTGCTCTCTCTTTTCCACTCTTCTATCGTGCTGGGAACCTCCCCAACCTGTTCAGACGGCAGACTGGCCCCAAAGGCCTCACTGCAGCATGCGTCGTTTCTCAGCTTCACTACACACTGTGATGAGGCCACATCTTGTGTGCATGCCCTCCTCTACTCCACTGACCACGGACCCTGGAAATGTCCCCTCCCCCACCCCCACCCCCAGGCTGAGATGTGCCCTGTGAGCCACCTGTGAGTGAGTAGCAGACAGACCAGGACTCTAGCCCCAGCTTGGCCACAAGCACCTGTGTGAGTGGGGGAGGTTACTCCCACTGGGCTACAGAACACAGGGAGGCTGGATCGCAGAGCCCCTCGGACTCTGGCCATCTGTGATGCCGTCGTTCAGTTGGAGACTCAAACCAGGCAGCCCTGCCCCGCTCTCTGGCAAGCCCTCCCTCCATTCTCTGGGGAGTGAACATCAGAACCCTGGCTGGGTAATGTCAGAAGTATGCTTGTTTATTTTATAAAGAATGAGCTCCATCTATGAAGGACCTGCTCTAAAGGTTGGCCCTTGAGGCAGGGTTGTTCATCCCTCTTTCTTTGCCTTGGCGGAGAGATAGCTGCCCCGGGGCAGTAGGGAGGTGAGGAGCAGCAAGGGCCTGCAAGCCAGGACAGTGAGGCTGGCCGTGGCGCTGGGCTATCTGCCATCCTGCCCAGGCTGCCTTTGCCTAGAAAACGAGGCCAGTGGGTGATGAATAAAAGCAAGTGTTAAAAAAAAAAGTCATCCTTAAGAAGCACCTTGATAGGATGGTAATCAGAGAGATCTGGTTCTCATGCAGATGGCAGGTAGGTGGACAGCATTTGCTGTATTTCGAGACTTCTCAAAGGACATGCGGAGAAGGCAGTGGCATCCCACTCCAATACGCTTGCCTGGAAAATCCCATGGGTGGAGGAGCCTGGTAGGCTGCAGTCCATGGGGTCGCTAAGAGTCGGACACGACTGAGTGACTTTGCTTTCAGTTTTCACTTTCATGCATTGGAGAAGGAAATGGCAACCCACTCCAGTGTTCTTACCTGGAGAATCCCAGGGACGGGGGAGCCTGTTGGGCTTCCGTCTATGGGGTCGCACAGAGTCGGACACAACTGAAGTGACTTAGCGGCAGCAGCAGCAAAGGACATGACCAGAGCCCTGGCAGACCCCTTGCAGAGTCAGAAAGAATCACAAACCCAGACCCCAGGGGTTCCTGCTCGGATTTGTCCTGGGATTCCTTGCAATCGGAGACACCTCTCCTTTGCTTTCTCTGTTTTACATTCAATCAGCAGAGAGTGTCTTGGCTGCCATTAGAGCAGAGAGAGCACTACAGACTGTATGTTCTTGGCTTCTGAGATGCTTTATTGGGCAGCGCTGTATTTTAGAGTTAAGAAAAATCGAGGCACAGAGTCCTCATCCCTGCTACTGCTAAGTCACTTCAGTCGTGTCCGACTCTGTGCAACCCCATAGATGGCAGCCCACCAGGCTCCCCGTCCCTGGGATTCTCCAGGCAAGAACGCTGGAGTGGGTTGCCATTTCCTTCTCCAATGCATGAAAGTGAAAGTAAAGTCGCTCAGTCATGTCCGACTCTTAGTGACCCCATGGACTGCAGCCTACCAGGCTCCTCCATCCATGGGATTTTCCAGGCAAGAGTACTGGAGTTGGGTGCCATTGCCTTCTCCAAGTCCTCATCCCAGGGAAGTTAAAAAGCAGATGAATGTCCAGCCTGCCCACTTCTGTTGTAATTGTCCAAGTGACTAAAGCCTAGAACAATACAGGGTGTTGGAGAGGCAGGGTGGTGTCCCACACATCAGTGTGAGCAGAAACTTAGCTTTTAGAGATGGGTTTAAATGGCAACCCACTCCGGTACCCTTGCCTGGAAAATCCCATGGACTGAGGAGCCTGGTAATCTATAGTCCATGGGGTCGCAAAGAGTCGACTGAACGACTTCACTTTAACTTTCATTCAATTTTTAAGGGCTTCCCAGGTGGTACCGGAGAAGGCAATGGCACCCCACTCCAGTACTTTTGCCTGGAAAATCCCATGGATGGAGGAGCCTGGTAGGCTGCAGTCCATGGGGTCGCTAGAGTCAGACACAACTGAGCGACTTCCCCTTCCCTTTCCCCTTTCCCTGCTCGGCAGTGAATGTGGGCCGGCAGTGAATGTGGGCCCACGAGTGCTCTCCTGGGCTCTGTGTGTGGATGCCAATGTTGTGCTCCACCCTCCTGGCCCCTCCCTCTTCTCCTCGCCCCTCCTCCTTCTGGCCCTTCCCTCTCCTCCTGGCCCCTCCCTCTTCTCGCCCCTCCTTCTGGCCCTTCCCTCTCCTCCTGGCCCCTCCCTCTCCTCCTGACCCCTTTCTGTCCTGGAGCTGAGGCCTGCTCCACCTGGCCCTGGCCAAAGGGGGAAGGCGTGGATAACTAAGCATACAGATGCCACCAAGTCTCGGCTCAGTCCCCACTAATCAATCCATCATTCCTCCCAACCAAGAAATGAAATATTTTGATCAGCTCTGCACCTTGGTGCTGTGGATGGTTTATGTTAAAAGGATTGACTATTAGCGAATGTCCAGAAAACGGTCAGAAGCTAATGAAAGGAGCTGCAAGGCCGACTTAGACCTATTACACAGCACTTACAAGGGGAAGAAGTTTTTTTGTTTTGTTTTTATGTTGAACACTTTGCTTTATTTTAGATCAAGGTCAGATAAGTTCCATTTTTTCAATGGGACTCAGATTGAATCCGAATTCAGAGCTGACCCAGTGCCCAGCTGCTGTTTGAACATTGCCTTCCACATCCCCTCCCAGGGCAGGAGGCCACAGGGCCCCCAGAATCAACAGCAGAGGCATGGCTTCTAGGCCTGGCTGTGCCACCAACATACCCCACCGGCATGAGCATCTTTTTCTCATCTGTAGGATGCCGGTGGGCAAGGCCACTGTCTTCCCACACCTGGCAGATCATCTCACTCACCTGGGCTGCTCTTAAATGTGCAGTTTAAACCTACTATTCCCTGACACTGCCCTCAATAGTCTGAGTCTGCAGGATTGATTTGGGCAATTCCAGAACCAGCTGGATCAGCTGATCTGTCAGAAGTCTTCTGGTTTTCAGATGCTGTCAGTGAGGAGGAAGGATTTTGTCCTGGCAGAGTTCACTGTGGCCACAAGCTTTGACAGTCTTTGGATGACTTTGTTTTGAAGATCACCGTTCACATTTCAGATTTGCAGTTATGTAGGATAAGGGGGACCCTCGGAGTGGTTCTAGAGGGCCTGCATGGTCGGCCACCTTTGGGTTCAAGTGAGAACGTTTGCAGTGTTTGTGGTGCTGAGAAGTTTGACCAGGGTATTAAGTTTGATCAGCGATATCGCTGATTGCGTGGCAGGAATGGGTCTCAGGTGATTTCAGATTAACACCAGCTGGTCTGCATCCTTTAAAGGGACAGGAGCATGCCTGTGTGAGGAGCCCTAGAGGCCTCACTGGTTACCTGATACTCTCGGTCCTGGCTCAGATCGTAAGGAATCTGCCTGCTAATGCAGGAGACCTGGGTTTCATCCATTGGTCAAGGAAATCCCCTTGGAGACAGGAATGGCAGCCCACTCCAGTATTCTTGCCTGGGGAATCCCATGGACAGAGGAGCCCGGAGGGCTACAGTCCATGGGGTCGCAAAGAGTAGGACACGACAGAACGACTAACACTTTCACTTGGTCCTGGATGTTGTCTGTTTTCAGTGAAAGACTGGGAGCACCAGACGATCAGATAATATCCAGTTCTAAAGAATGAATTCCTTCACCTCTTTTTGGCCTCCCCCCAGCCCTGAATCTGCACGGAAGCAAGGTTAGGAAGCACGATGGTCTAGACATCTGATCAGAGGCCTTTTGATTCCCCTTTAAATCCAGTCTTTCCTCTTGTTTCCTGGAATCCAGTGGATGGCTGTCGGGGAGGACGTTAAGGATGGTTTTTCTGGCATGTGCATAGCCTAGGAAGCCCCCAAGGTAATCCCAGCCTAGAGTTCCCAGCAGCCATCTCTCAGCTGTAGACACCTAAACTGCATCGAGCTGAGACTTGGAGAGTTTCATTCTGCCAGTGGTCCTGGTCAGAATTTGGTAACATTTATTCCTATTACCTCATCTAGGGATGAGGCCTTTGACCTTTAGGACCTGCAGGAAGATTCATAAGGTCACAGAAATGAGTGTCTTCGAGGGAGACAGGGACACCCTGTTGAAACTGGTGTCGCCTTTGCCAAAGGAGCCTTGAGTCTGCAGAAAGAGTCAGCTTTGGGCACAGGGCTGGCACGGGCTGCACGCTCGCTCGGGACATCACGCTCGGCCCCTCAGGGAAGCAGCCAGGAAGGGACTGGTTCCTTACTCAGAGCAGTGGCTGGGGCTTGAGCTGCAGAGAAGTCTCTCACACCAGAGACGGCTTCTCCAGTGTTCTCCTGGTCTGCAGTGCCAGCCGTCAGGTCAGCTGCGCAAGTAGCAGTCAAAGGCATACAGACCCTGCTATTTGGAATCACTCCCCAGGATCCCACCAAAGCCTTCTTCTGCCCGCCTTCAGGGTGGAAATCTGGCCTCCTGTGGTTTCTGGTCCCCTCTTCCCAGGAAGGCCTGCACCCTTGCCCGCATCTCCAGGGAGGCACATTTTCAAGGACGGGTCTCTTTTGTTCAGTTCTCTCCCACCGGGATCTCTTTCTTTGAAGCCTTCTGCTGCATGCGTGCAGGCGTCATGCTCACACACCAGTCACTTCTGTTGTTTTTGAGTAAGTCCATGTCCAAACCACACGATCCATGCATCTTTTTTTACTGCACTTATTAGATCTCTCTTTATGAAAAAGGACTTCATTTATTTTTATTTTTTTTATTTTTGCAGTAGAATTATATCTAATTCCATTAGCTTAAATTTTTGCAAGCATTTCTAACCTCTTACAATGTGCGGGTCTCTGCAAGGTAAGGCCTCAGGTTCCCCGGCCCTCCCCCTTTCACACCTGAGGTCCCTCCCACCATGAAGCCCCAGCCAGCTGGCTCCCAGAGCATGGTGGCTTCCCCTGGGTGCTATGTCCACCCCCTTCCTTCCGACCTGGACCTCTCTTTCCACACACAGCCCCCCTGCGAACCGCTGCCCTGTTCACCCCCCTCTTCCCCGCCATGTGGTTTGGCACTTCTCTCCCTGGCTTCACCTTGAGTTCAGGAGAGAATTAGAAGGATGGCTGCCCTGTCCCCTGGGAGACAGCACTGAGCCCAGCTGGAGAGACAGCACCTTCCTCGGTACAGCCCGGGGGACCCTGCCTGAGCCAGAGGAGGTGTTCTGTTCACCCATGACCCCCAAATGTCTCCTGGGCCAGTTGTGATGTGGCCCCAAACCCCAGCCCCCACCCCCCTCTCTGTGTCCACTCGACCGAGGCCAGGGGAGGGGAGGGGGCGGCTGCAGCTGTGGGAATGGACAAGGGCAGGGGAGGGGGAAAGTGTTTGAAACCAGAGGCGGCAAGCTCACAGGTGTTTTCTGCCTCCCCAGGATCCACGCACATTCTCACCCCACAGAAACTGCTGGACACGCTGAAGAAACTGAATAAAACAGATGAAGAAATAAGCAGTTAAAAAATAAGCCGCCCCTCCAAACAAAACCGAACCCTCTCCCCGAAGTGCTCGCAGCCCCGACCGCCTCGGTCCCTTTGCTGACCCCTCCTCCCTCTACCGCCTCCCCCAGCTCTGCACGCCCGGCCGGCACTGTCGCCGCTGCGTTCTCGTGTTTGGTGATGCCCTCTTCTTCTTGTTTGAAACAAAAGAATGCATTGTTTTTTGATTTTTTTTTTCTTTAAGAGTCCCTTCTACGTGTATCCTGGAGGAGACGTTTGGGACGAGGGCCATGCTGCCATCGGGTTCCTGGAACCGTTTAGGGTGAATGGACACCTCCTCCCCATTAGTCAGGATTTTATGACCTTGTACATAGCCCAGCGTGACGTGTGCACATTTGCTTGCATATGGGAAGGTAGACGTTTGGGTGTTTTTAAGAACCCGTTTGGGGTCGCTCCTGTTCGTGTTGGGAATCACTGAGCTTTCCATTCTTGGAGTATGTCAAACTGAGGGTGTCTTTTCTCTTCACTCCAGTTCCTCCCCCTCGGTGCCGGCTCTCATTCACATGAGCTTGGAAGTGAAGCTCAGGTGACATCTCAAGAGGTTTGCGCTGGAGCCAGCCTCTGCTCTCTCCCCCCAAGGGGCTCGCTCCCCCCATCCCCCGGTTCTGGGGGTGGGGGGTGGGGGTTGGGCCACAGGAAGTCGGGCTGGGTGCCCTGTCTCAGCGCCCTCCCTGGCCACAGCCACAGCGCTGTGGTCCTGTCTGCGGTCTATCACCGTGCCTGGATGAGAGAGGAGCAGGTTTCCACTGGGGACCTGGGTCTCCAGTTAGACCTGCTCCTTCAGACCCCATCCTTCCCCAGGCATCACCCCCGACACCACCACCAGAGCTCCTCTTTCTTAGTGAGGTCAGCTTGGGTAGAGCTTATGGCTCAGCAACGGACTAGGACTGGGAGGGTCCTGCAGGCTCCTGGTTCAGAGGTCCCTTTCCTGTCCGTGCCCCTGAGGCTTCAAACTACACGAAGAGTAGCCTGCTGGCTTTACACAGACCCCAATCGCACCCCAGATCATCCTCTGTTTAAGATACTCCCTAATACTTTATTTTGTGTAGTGTGGGGTCATTTGTCATCATGCTTGTAAGAAAAAAACAATCATTTTACTCTGTATAAAGATGTAGCTGTATAAAACTTAGCTGTTGATGCAGAAATCAAAGAGGCCAATGCAGGAAGGATGTCTCCTCATCCTCAGGACTCAGCGGCTCGTTCTCCGGAAGGGAGCACACTCTTTTCTGCTGCTGCTGTGAACTATAACGACAGTGGAAGTCACAAAAAATGTCCCGCACCCACCCCCCACGCCCTTGAACCCCCCCCAGACCGTGTGTGTATATTACTGTCTTGTGGCATCGTCGTTGCAAACGTGTGTGTGCTAGTTCTCCGCTACCCCCTCCCCTTTCAGAATATATCCTCCGCCCGCCCGTTAGGTGCATCGTGGCGTTCTCTTCTCAAGGCTTTGAAATCTTCCCCCTTTGCACTCAGATTAGTTTTCAGGTCTGTGTCCCTGCCCCCCTGCCCTTCCTTACAAGATCTTATTTCCTTAGGACAGACTGTAAGGACCTGCCTTGGTTTCTTCCTGTTAAAACTGCTTGTTTTGTCCCCTTCCCTTGACCAAACGACGCTCATGCTTCAGGACCTTGTTTGTCCAACACGTTGGTTTTCCTTTCTCTGTTATTTATATAAAAAATAATTTATCAAAAGGATATTTTAAAAAAAGCTAGTCTGTCTTGAAACTTGTTTACCTTGAAATTATCAGAATCTCAGTGTTTGAAAGTATTGAAGCACAAACGTGTATCATCTCTGTACCGTTCTGTACTAAAGCACTCGAGTCTAATAAAGAAATAAATCAGCGCCCGTTCATGGTGTCCAGGGTGACTCGCCACCCGGTTTCTCTTGGGGAGCAGGAGGAGAAAGGCTTCATCGATGGTCCAGTGGGGAGGAGCCCAGCTGCCCCCGGCCGTGGCGTGGAGCCTTCTGGATCCAGGTCACTGCCACTACTAGGATCTAGGGCCGTCTGGAGTCTGCAGACAATCCGCAGAGTGTGCACCACACTGCCTGAGAGCGGGCAGTTCTCTGTATGTAGGTTGTCTCTCAGCCTCAGAGACGGCAGGGCTGCGTCTCGGCAGGTGGCCCCGTCCATGAGCCTGTGGTGACGGTGCATTCAGGGCATGTGATGCGGTCACTGCATCAGCCTTAGTGTTCTCTCTTCCTGCTGCCACACCACCTAGCCTTCCAATGAACTTTCAGATCTGGAAGGCATGAAGCCTGTTGATGACTTGGGGAGACTGTGATGAGTTTGGCCCAGCGTGAAGAGGGGGACCCTTATGTTAGGCTCATGGTGACACTGGGAATATTTCAATCAATTTCAAATGAAGCATGGTGACCTCATCCATAAGCCAAGCAAATTCCCCCAATACCAATCACAAAAGAATACATTTTAGAATTAAACCAATTAAGACCATCCCTAAAGGTGTGGGAGAAACCCAAACAACAGACAGCAGAATTACACTCCTTGGAGGAAAAAGTGGCACCAGAGGTAATGCTGCTAAAGTGAAAGGGAAGTGAAGTTGCTCAGCCGTGTCCGACTCTTTGTGACCCCATGGACTGTAGCCTACCGGGCTCCTCTATCCATGGGATTTTCCAGGCAAGAGTACTGGAGTGGATTGCCATTTCCTTCTCCAGGGGATCTTCCCGACTCAGGGATCAAACCCAGGTCTTCCGCGTTGTAGACAGACGCTTCACTGTCTGAGCCACCAGAACCCTGTAAAAACCAGGTGCTGGGGACTTCCCTGGTGGTCCAGTGGCTAAAACTCTAAGCTCCCAATGCAGGGGGCCCGAGGTTCAATCCCTGGTCAGGGAACTAGACCCCACATGCCCCAACTAAAGAGTTTGCATGCCGCAGAACTGAAGAACTCACATCCTGAAATTAAGACCAAGGATTCTGTGTGCTCCCATGGCCAGATAAATAAACATTTTTTTTCAAAGCAAACCAGACTGCATCACAGGGCTACCAGCCTTCTCTTAACCCCCCTCCACCAAGATCTCCGTTGGTTTTGACAACACCTTTAGACAAGGAGTTTTCAAAGCTCTGATCCAAATAAAGTCAGCTCCCTCGGGCACAGCTGTGGAGTACCCTGTCCTTACAGACTGCCTTTCCCCGGAGCAGAAGCCATGCGCTACTGCACTCGACTGGGGACAGACCTACTCTTCCTGGAGTGACACCTGCTGTACAAGTGGGCTCCAGGGTAGCAGTCCCTGCTCTTCTCAGCTAGCCCCTCTCGGTGTGGAACCTCCATCCTAGGAGCTAGCTGAGGTGACAGCCATCAGGGTACAGGTATTCCTAACCTGCCACACCTGGAGTGGGACCTCTACCCTCTGTCTGGGCTGGTACGGGGACGCCCTCTGCTCTGCCTATGGGCAATAGACATCCTGCAACATGGGGGAGGGGGAAGGTGAGATAGGGTGGCCGTCTGCCCCTTCCAGGGAGAAACTGGAGCCCCAGACTAGGAGCTGAGAGGAGAGGGAGCCCCCATCTTCCTGGCCATGCCTGCCCAGAGGAGTACACGCAGGTAAAGCTTGCATTACACAGAACTGGTGAGGGGAGTGAGCTTTTTGTTTTTTTCCCTGACACCAAATACATACCACTTTTCACACCATTTCTCCAAGTCTCTGGCTCCAACTAGGTGTCTGACAGTTACATCAGTTCTGACACTAATTATTCAGTGAATGCAGACCCACGGATCAAGGGCTCAGTCCCACAAAACTGCCCCCACTTCAGACAAAGGGGTGCCCACACTACCCTGCCCAGCTGATTACAATTTGAGGGGTCTCACAACCCCCTCCTCAGGTTTAATAGTTCATTAGAACAACTTACAGAATGAAGGAAAGCACTTTCTTTGCTGTGACTGGTTTATTACAAAGGATACCACCAGAGAACAGCCAAATGGAAGGGACGCACAGGGCAAGGTATGGACTTGGCAGGGGGGCGGGGGTGGTTAGCCCGGAACTTCCATGCCCTTACCAGGCACACCACCCTCCCAGCACCTCCCTTTGCCCACTAACCCAGAAGTTCCCCCCAAACTCTGTTGTTTAGAAGGTTTTATGCAGGTGTCGTTACATAGGCAGAGTTGATTAAATCATCGGCCAGTAGTAATTGAAACTCAGTCTGCAGCCCCTCTGCCCTCTCCACAGGTTAAGGGTCGGGGGTGGGAGCTGCAGAAAGTTCTAACCCTCTAATCCTCTGCCCGGTGTTTCTGATGAGCAGCCCCCACCCTGAAGCTCTTGCCCCTCCCCTCTTAACCTCAGCAGCATAAACTCGGGTATGTGGGAAGGGGCTTGTTATGAAGAGCAGAAGATATGCCTCTCAGGAAATTCCAAGGGTTTTAGGAGACCTGTGTCAGAAATCCAGTGAAGTGAAAGTGAAAAGTTGCTCAGTCATGTCTGACTCTTTGTTACCCCATGGGATTCTCCAGGCAAGAATACTGGAGTGGGTTGCCATTTCCTCCTCCAAGGGATCTTCCCAACCCAGGGGTAGAACCCAGGTCTCCCACACTGCAGGCGGATTCTTCACCATCTGAGCCACCAAAGAAGCCCAAGACCATTAAACAAGTTAGTTAAAATGAGGTCAACAAGGTGGGCCCTAATCCAATCTGACTGGTATCCTTATAAGAAGAGAAGATTAGGACCCAGAGAGACAAGGGTGCACATGCCCAGGGTCGGGCCGACAACATGAAGAGACAGGAAGAAAGCTGTCTGCAAGCCAAGGGGAGGCCTCAGGAAACAACCTGCCGACACTTTGGCCCCCGACTTCCAGACAAAACTTGACAAATTAGATTTCTGTTGTTGAAGTCATCTGGTGTATGGCATTCTGTCATGGCGGCCTAAGTGGATTCATATAGTTGCCCAAGGCAAGAAAAGCTTCATAGAGTTGCTGAAATCAGGAGGACTGCTGACAGATACGCCCAGAAACTCTGACAAGGCTCAACACTGACCACTCCACTGACCACTCCACTGAGCACTTGGTGTTATTCAAGGACTACCTGCCCTGAGCACTGTCCACAGGCACCTTCCCTTAATCAAAGACAGGCTTTGATCCTGCTTCCAAGCTTTCTTAATCCTTTGATGAGAAAGCGCAAGGCCAGAGACTTCCCTGGTGGTCCAGTGGCTAAGACTCAAGCTCCCAAACAGGGGGCCTGGCTTCAAATCCCTGGCCAGGGAACTAGATTTCACACACAACTAAGAGTTCACATGCCACAATGAAAAGATCCTGTGTGCTGCAACTAAGACCCCGTGAACCCAAATCTTTTTTTAAAGAGAGAAGGCACGATACCAGGCACTTTATGATAACTCAGGAAATGGAGGTGATGTCTACTCACTGTTCAGCCACATTTGGGTCAAGAGAATCAGTCTCAGTGGGTGTTTCGGGCAAGGAGGAGCTGGACTCCTGTATCTGGCACAAGCCCTCATCTGTGATGATGGCAAACACAGGTCATCTGGTGGCGTCTGTGTTTGTACCTTGGCCTCAGGCAAAACGCAAATATGCATGTGTGTGTGTATGTGTATATATATAATATGTAATAATATATATCACAGCTGATAAGGAAGTGCATCGTTGCTCAAATACTAGACTCATACTTGCAGAGATTCTGTAGATTTTTCTTAAATGTTTCTGCATTTACTGCATGCCTTAGAACAATTTCCAGACACTTTATTTTTTTATTGGAGTATAGTTGATTTACAGTGTTGCTGTTAGGAGTTTGAAGTGTACAGCAGAGTGAATCAGTTATACATACACCTCTGTCATTCTTTTTTAGATTCTTTTCTAATATAAATTATTTCAGAGTATTGAGTAGAGTTCCTTGTGCCATTCAGTAGATCCTTGTTAGTTATCTGTCTTATATATGGGGCTTATATATGCCTGTCCTATATATGCCTGCCAATGCAGGAGGCATAAGAGATGTGAGTTCGATCTCTGGGTTGGAGGAGGGCATGGCAACCCACTCCAGTATTCTT
This sequence comes from Bos javanicus, assembly GCF_032452875.1. Lineage (NCBI taxonomy): Eukaryota > Metazoa > Chordata > Mammalia > Artiodactyla > Bovidae > Bos > Bos javanicus. The sequence goes on from NC_083878.1 coordinate 98,122,654, forward strand.
GCCTGGAGAGTGAGTGTATATTAATCCCAATCTCTGAATTCATCCCAGGGAGTTCATCCCCCTGCCCTTCGCCTACATCTGTGACTCTATTTCTGTTTTGTTCAGTTCAGTTCAGTCGCTCAGTCGTGTCCGACTCTTTGCAACCCCATGGACTGCAGCATGCCAGGCTTCCCTGTCCATCACCAACTCCCAGGGTTTACTCAAACTCATGTCCATCTAGTCGGTGATGCCATCCAACCATCTCATCCTCTATCATCCCCTTCTCCTCCCACCTTCAATCTTTCCCAGCATCAGGGTCTTTTCTAGTGAGTCAGTTCTTCGCATCAAGTGGCCAAAGTATTGAAGCTTCAGCTTCAGCATCAGTCCTTCCAATGAATATTCAGGACTGATTTCCTTTAGGATGGACTGGTTGGATCTCCTTAGTAGGTGCTCAGTAAATATCTATTAGCTGAATAAGATAGCCTGGGTGGGGGTCTGGAATGGCACAGGAAAGGAGCTCAATGGACCCTCCCTATGGCAAAACAACAATTGGTGAAGATGATTTCTTAAGAAAGAAACAATCATTTAAAGTGTCTGGAGGTACAAATTAACTTATTTATAAAACCATAGTCCAGGCTATGTTTTTTTTCAGTAGTCGTGTATGGATGTGAGAGTTGGACTATAAAGAAAGCTGGCTTCCTTGTCTCCCTTGGGGCTGGGCTTCCTTCCTCCAGAGCCTCCTAGAGATGGCAGTGCTCTGAGTCCACAGGCCACTGACCTGGGCTAACACTGCAGTCTGCTGGGCTGTGTGCACTGCACCCACTCCCCTCCGGAGACCCAGCTGCCAGAGGGGTTGCTGGACTTTGTGGTCTGGTTCACTCGCTAAGTCGTGTCCAACTCTTGGCAACCCCATGGACTGTAGCCCTTCAGGCTTCTCTGTCCATGGAATTCTCAGGCAAGAATACTGGAGTGGGTTGCCATTTCCTTCTCCAGGGGATCTTCCCAGCCCAGGGATTGAACCCCGGTCTCCTTCATTGCAGGCGGATTCTTTACCATCTGAGCCACAAGGGAAGCCCTTCTAGGGCTCTGACCCACTGTAATATTCCCATGTCACCAATTTCCTCTTGAGGGAAGGGTCTCCCAGAGCCCAAAAGAGTGCCCAGTGAGCCTGGCGTCCTGGTCTCTGAGACGCCATGGTCTAAGACACCCAGGCCTATGGCCTCTGTGGCGCTGTTGGCCTTGGAGCAGGAGGCTGGTCCCTGAAACCCATCCTCGCCAGGAAGAGGGAAGGTCCCTTTAAGCCTAGCTTCGCATCCTAAGCTTGTTGCTATGTATGCAAGGAACTTCCTTAGCAACCACCTGGCCTCTTAAAGAGGCCCTGGAGTAGTGGTTGCCACCAGCCATGGCTCCTAAAAAGAAGGGGGCCAAAGAGCCCGAGCTCAAGAAGAAGAAAGGTGGCAAGAAGGATCCCAACCTGGCCAACAAGCCCATGGAAATGCCTATAAGCGAGGAGATCCGAGAGTTCTACCACATCCAGATCCGCGACCTGGAGGACAGGCTGGCCCGGTGGGTGGGCGGGCAGGGTGGTCCTGACAGGTCAGGGAGTGACTCACAGCTGGCCACTGTGCAGGTTCAGTTGGTGGGGCCCCTGTGTTCTGGCCTCCCAGGGGATGTCCAGACCCACCCCCTATCCCTGCCTCAGTTTCCTGGAAGATAACATTGGGAGGCTTCATGATTTTGAAGAAAAATGGATTTCTTGGCCCCATCTTGGCTCCCAGAGTTTCCAGGGGCCCAGTGCCTAGTTAAGAGCCTAGCCCGTCCCCAGGCAAGGACTACGTCCCTCCTGCCTCACAGTTGCCCCCCGGGACCACACATTTTACGTAAGAGGGCAGAGTTCAATCGGAGGGACAAATTGGAGATGGCAGCCCCCTGGCAGGTGGGTGACCATATGCCCCTCCTCCCACCTGCCCCCCACCACCCCCCAGTGCCTGTGCCGTGATCCCCTGAGCTATAGGCCCCAATGGCTCTTCCAGCTGCCAAGCCCACTTGTCCACCAGGGCTGTTTTCCCAAATGTAAACGAGAAGGGCTGTGCGAGGTGGGTGGTGGTGTGTGGAGCGGGGGGTTCTCTAACTCTCCTGAGACATGCACTTGCCCACTTTTCTTATTCTTCCACTAGTTCCTGGCCCAGTCTCAGGATGACCCTCAAAAGACACACCCCTTTGGTGGTGGCTCAGATGGTAAAGAATCTGCCTGCAGTGCAGGAGGAGACCCAGGTTCGATCCTTGGGTCAGGAAGATCCCCTGGAGAAGGGAATGGAAACCCACTCCAGTATTCTTGCCTGGAGAATCCCATGGACAGAGAAGCCTGGCAGGCTACAGTCCATGGGGTCGCAAAGAGTCGGGCACGACTGAGTGGCTAACGTGAGGAGTCACATGTTGCTACAAATACTCACAGCTGATGTTGAGACCTTCCTGAACTGGTGCTCATTGTGTCCCTAAAACGGTCCCACGAGAGACGCCCTCCAGTCACCCCCATGATAAGTGGTGGAGAGACTGAGGCTCAGGGAGATAGGAAGGCACCCCAAGGAAGAGGCTCTGGGCCGGCCCTGGGCCCTGACTTCCCTAAACCTTGCTCCACAGATCAGGTCATCCAGCTTTGCACCCTGCACCATGCTTCCGTTCAGAAGATGTTGGTTGAGTTAGTCGTGAAGTTAAACATTTTTCCAAATAGCTTCTACCCATTATTCCATTGGAAACTAGAAAATTGCTTACACAACAACTCTTAAAAATTCACACGCTTCCCTCAAGTTGGAAACACCAGATGGAATGTATTTGGGAAAAATGCATTTGAGAGATGGTTATTGGGCACTTATTATGTGCCAACTTCCTCTGCCAGGCCCCCCAAAATACAGAAATGCGAGGAGTCAGGTCTTGACTTCCCAGTGGGACAAGGGTCAATCTACAGGATAGCCCCAACGAGAGGACCTCAAATGCTGCCTCAGGGCCAGGAAGGCTCCACGGAGGCGGCAACACAGGGGTTCACTCAGTGAAGGAGGGTAGGGAAGATCACAGGTGCAGAAGCTTGGGCTTTGAAGTGTGATATATTAAGCAGGGCACAGAGATGGCAGCAACCGTTATGCTTAAGACCCTTAATTTTGGGGTATCAGACTGACTTGGGTTCAAGTTCTGATTTTGCCATTTACTAACTCAGGGATGCTTCATCCCTCTGTGCCTCAGTTTCTTCACCTGCAAAATGGGTATAATCATCATAGCCCCTACTTGCTTGGTTGTTGTGGATTCAACAAACACACTGAGTACCTACTACATACCAGGCGCTAGGTGTTGGGGACACAACTGTGAACGTTAACAGAGGCTCCACCCTCCCAGAGCTTACACCCTAGTGATGTTATGCACATAAAGCGCTGACCACAGGCATCAGCTGCGGTCACAAGCACTGACCAGGGGAGATGAGGCTGGAACCTCCAGTGCCCCACTATGGGAGGGTCCCGGGAGCAGCCTGACTGCCTGGAGGCCCCCTGGACCCCCGCCCCACATTTACCCCAGGTACCAGCGGAAGTGGGATGAGCTGGCCATGCAGGAGAAGCTGTTTCGCCAGGAGTTTGAGCAGCTGGCCAACAACAAGAAGGAGATCGTGGCCTTCCTCAAGCGCACGCTCAACCAGCGGGTGGATGAGATCGCCGACCTCAATGAGCAGCTCCAGAGCCTGCAACTGGCCAAGGAGATAGAGAAGGATGCCTTCGAGGCACAGCTAGCCCAGGTGCGCCACGAATTCCAGGAGACCAAGGACCAGCTCACCACCGAGAACATCATCCTTGGTGAGGGGTACTGGCTGGTGAGCCTACGGGCACACACCACAGCGGGTGGGAAACCCAAGGCTCTGTCTCTCTGGGCTCTCCCACTGTCTTTGTGACCTTGGGCCAGCCCTTCTCTCTGACCCTGTTTTCCCACCTGGGAAGTGGGGATGATACATATTCCTTGAGCAACAACAGCTACATGCAGCTTCCCACATGTATCTTCCATGTAATGGTCCCAGCAATCCTGAGGCAGGAAATACCATCACCACCTGCCACTGGGTAGGTGAGGAAGCACTTCAAGAAGGTGGAGTGTCTTGCCCAAGGCCACCCAGCTGGCAAGGGTGGCTGTGCCTTTCAGCTGACAGCAGGAGTGCCTGATCCAGAGAAGGTGTTCAGAGTCAGAGGCTCTTGTCACTGTCACTTTCATGAGAGTAGAGAGTGTCAAGGGGGGCTTCCTGGAGGAGGTGGAGCCTGAACCAGGCTTCGTAAGACTTGGGGAGGAGAGGAAGGGCATTCCAGACTGACCCATAAAGGTGGGCAGGATTATGTGTGGGGACAGGGGACTGGCCCTAGTGGATGGGGAAGGGTGGGGGGCGTCATCACGCAAAGCCCTGCTGCCCCCACCCCCGGGGCCCTGCCCTCCCGAGGCGGCCCCTCACCAGTCCCGTGCCCTGTGGCGGGGCAGGGGGAAAGCTGGCAGCCCTGGAGGAGTTCCGGCTGCAGAAAGAGGAGCTCATGCAAAAGTTCATGTCGCTGGAGGACCAGCTGCGGAAGCAGGAGAACGAATACAAGGACTACGTGCACAACCTGGAGAAGAAGTCGGTGCTGGACAAGGACAGGTGGGCAGGCTGCTGCTGGGCGCGGGACCCCTCACCGAGGCCAAGGACAGCCAGGTCTTCAGGCCTCTGACAGCCTTGGCTTCTAACTGGGCAGGGGGAACCATGCTAGCTCTCTGATGCCCTGACTTGCCATTCCTCGAAACTGTGGCTGATTTGGGGGGGCGGGGGAGTGGGTGGAGAGAAAATAAATAGGTCCCCAGTTCTCACACAAGCATTGGAGAATCCCTGGACATCCTTGTGCCACTTTTTGCGACTTAAATTATATTTAATGGTTCATCATACATGGACATGGTTCAAAATAGTACAAAGGGTCTATAATAAAGACCTCCTGCTGGTGGCCCTGGCCCCTCCTGTGGGAGATGGAGCAGACAGGTCTAGGTGCTCTGGGGACTCCCCCTGCCCGAACCGCGCCTCACCCCCACCCATCCTGCCTAGACTGAGAAAGGAGATCATCCAGCGTGTGAACATGGTGGCCACGGAGTTCCGCAAGGTGGCCACGAGCCAGATGTGGGACACAACCAAGCGGGCCATCACAGAGAACAACGCGGTGACCCTGCAGTTGGCCAAGATTACACGACAGGGCACGCAGCTGCTGGCGGAGAATGAGCAGCTCCGGGGCCACCAGGACGACCTGTGCAAACAGCTGGAGCTGCTGGAGAACTCCCAGAAGCTCATGGCCAGGAAAAACCGGGGCCACCAGAAGGTGCACACTCCCGGCCCTCACCCTGGGGGGCTTGGCACGGAGAGCAGGAAGGAAACCCAGGGCCCTGTACTCGGGGCAAATACGGCCTCTGCAAGGGTGGACCTGGGGTCAGGGCATGGGGGAGGGCTCTGGCCCCCATCGCTGGTTTGTATTTGACTTGGAGCCCCCATCACTGGTTGAAGGGGAACCCAGCCCCGGGGCACCCACCCACACAGGTGACTTAACGGGTGCACAGCAGCCCTGAGGTAAGTCCAGTGGGTGCTGGGCTCCCAGGGCCCTGGCCAGCCTCTCTGGGGGACACGGGGCTGGCTGAGGGCCTGTGGCGAGGCCCAGAGCATGGCCACCTGCCCACACTGCAGGTCATCCTCATGCTGACGGAGAAGTGCCGCGAGCAGCAGCAGGGCATGGCTGAGGCCGAGCGGCTGCGCGTCCTGCTGGGCCAGCTGGAACAGGACCTCCTGAAGCAGCAGCAGGACAATCAGGCACTGAGGTGCGGAGCAGCGGGAACCCCTCCGTCTGTGGTCACGGGCCAGTGACTCCCGCTCTGTACAGAGGCCTGGAGGCTCTGTCTGTCACACAGGCTGAGGCCCGGGGCTGGCTGGAGAGAAAAGGCAGGGCCTGTTGTCCTAGGACAGGGAGGAGGCTGACCTGTCCTGTCCTGGGCCCAGGAACGAAAGAGACCAGCTGAACCTGCAGCTGGAGCGGCGGCAGGCCGAGGGGCAGCGGCTCCAGCAGCAGCTGAGCAAAGAGCAGGAGGTCCGGGCGAGCCTGGAGACGGCCCTGGCCCAGGCCACCTCCTTCCTACAGGACATCGTGCAGGTGAACTGGAAGTGGGTGAAAGTTGGGGGGGGGGGGGCGGAGGGCAGCGAATCAAGGAGCAGAAACTGCCTGGAGACAAGCAGACCACCAGAGATGGCCAAGCCAGGCTCAGGGCCCATCTCTCCCCTGAGAGTTTCCTGGAAGATCTGTCTTTTTCTGATTCTCCAAGTCGAAGAGCCATTTGAGGTCTCAAAGGAGCTGGACGAAGGCCTCTGAGGCCCTGGAAGTCGTCAGTCTTCCCATCTGGAGAATGGGTATTCCACCACAGCCAGGGAATACTGAGATTAACAGGCACTGGGATTGGAGTTTCCCAGCGGTGGATGCTGGGGCCACAAAGGGCCTGACCTGGTAGGCCCACCCATCCCCTTCTCGGCAGATGCAGCCTAACAAGGAGGACGGTGACTTCGACGTCATGTTCCAGCTGCAGCGCAAGGAGATGCTGCAGCAGTTGCTGCTCATGCTCGGCTCGGCCGTGGTCTCGAGCCCCCAGATGGCCGAGGCCCTGCATCGGGAGAGCCAGCCCTGTGGCCTGCCCAGGGAGGGGTGAGTGCATGACCCCGCATGACCCCGCGTGACCCCTATGGGACACGTCCAAAGGCTGTCCTCGGCTGAGCCGGGGCCGGAAGCCTGGCTCCCCGGAGCTGCTCTGAATCTCGGCTTCCTCGTCTAAGACGTGGAGGGGATGACACCAGTCCCTCCCCCACAGCCAGGGCAGCAGCACCCAGCTGCTCAGGACGGGGTCTCTGCTGCAGCAGCTGTCCGGCATCATACCCTACCGGCCTGGGGACCTGGGTCTGGTACCTCGACGGATCCACATCCCACCCAACCCTGAGGACCTCAGGCTGCTCTCACATACCACCCGCATGGGCAACTTACAGGCGTACAGCAGCCCCGAGGTGAGGGTGCCAGGGGCCCCCAGGGACAGCCAGATGAGGGCCACCCTTGGGAGCATATCACAGCTCTTCCAAACCGTAGCTGTGTGGCTCTGTGGATGTGGCTGGACCTCTCTTAAGCCTCCACTTCCCCACCTGTAAAATGGGCTGAAGAAAGGTGTGTCAAGGCCTCAGTGGACCCAGATGCGCCCACACATCCCCTGGGAGGGGAGCCTGCTGGACCCTGTGGGCCCCTCCTCCAAGGCAGGGGAGGGATGGGAACCCCCCGACGGAGGCTTCAGCTTCTAAGCTGGCACCTTTATTCTTACAGATCCACACCTCTGCTCCTCAGAAAAGGTTCAAAAAGCTTAGTCTTCCTGAAGTTTCCCTACTTTCGAAGTAGGACACGGAGAAAAGACCAACCTTCTATCCTAGAGAAGGACTGTTCTGGCCACAGTCCCCGCGTTAGTCCACAGGCAGCCTGGGGCAGCCCAGAGAAGAGTTATATTAAAAAAAAAAAAAAAGACCCCACAGGCTGGCGTGGCACCTCTGTGGGTGGGTGGATGGGCGCGGGCATGACAGTCGGGCAAACAGCCGAGTCCACCGGCCTCAGGGGCCTGACGAAGACTCCCGGCTCCGCTGGTGGATGTGGCCCAGGAGCAGGTCCACAGCACGCTCCAGCACTGGAGGCAGCAGCTCCTGCTCAGCAGGGGAGAAGCGGCCCAGCACATAGGCCTGCACCGAGTCCCGGTGGGTCGGCCGCCCGATGCCCACCTGCAGCCGTGGCATTGCCTGTGGGGGAACCAGAGGGGGCCCAAGGAGCTCTGGTGAGAAGGAGTGGTGGGAGCCCTGTGCCAGCCCACCCGACTCAATGCAGGATGGAGGGGCAGACTTACATTGGAGTTGAGGCAGCTCATACAGGAACGGACTCCATTGTGGCCCCTTCAAGGGATAGGAGGGGGCAATTAGTGCTTCCTTGGGTCAGCACCCTTCACCCCATCCACCGCCGAGCCTGGGGTCGGCACCTCTACCCCCACTTGGAGGTCAGCTTCTCTATCCCACCCTGACCAGTTCAGGGCCTCACCTGGCGCTTCCTCCCAGCTTCAGAGCCACTTTCCCCAGCGGCTTGTCCAGCTCATCGTGTACCAGGTAAACTTCCTCAGCAGTCAATCCAAACAGCTCCACTTGGCCCAGGGAAACAGTGGCTCCGGTTACTACTGATCTGCCCAGGAAGGCTGTCCTGACTCTGGGCTCCCATGAGGAGAGGCCACAATTAACCCCACTTGGTGGTAAAGAACCCGCCTGCCAATGCAGGAGACATAAGAGACGCGGGTTCAGTCCCTGGGTTGGGAAAAATGCCCCTGGAGAAGAGCATGGCAACCCACTCCAGTATTCCAGCCTGGAGAATCCCATGGACAGAGGAGCCTGGGGGGCTATAGTCCATAGCATCTCAAAGAGTTGGATATGACCGAGCGACTAAACCACCACTACATATAAAGAAACTGAGATTCTCAATTTCTCAGTCACCCAAGGCCAGGCAGCAATTGGAGCTCAACAGGTACCTGGAGCTCTAGGTGAACCGATTTGCTGCAGTCCAGAATGCCCCCTCCGGGCCCCTCCACCCTCCCGGGTGGCACACACATGGGGCCCTCAACTTACCCGCCTGGGCCACACTGTGCCCGTTGAGGTTCATGAGCCTCCGTGGCCGGAGCAGGACCAGCTGGGCATCTCCGAGTGAGGCCAGGGCGAGGTCCGCGGCACAGCGCCGGTCGCGTTCCCAGCTCTCCGCCACCCCCAGCCGCCGCGCCAGCTGCCCCAGCACTGCCATGCCCACGCTGTGCCGCGTGCCAGGAAGTCCAGGGTTTCCCAGACCTGCCACCTGCGGGCGACATCAGGGAAACTGAGGCCCGACAACTCTCCCCATAATCTATCTCACAGCGCGCCCCCGCCCGGGGCCCCAAAGCAGAGGAAGGTAAATGGAAAACTGCAGGAATGGGTTAGGGCCACGAGGAGGAATCCAAGAAACTCCAAGACTCCAGAAGGCCAAGTGGAAGCGCCCCCCGGTGTGGGCGGGCAGGGCCCCCCGGTGCAGGAGCGGAGTTCCTGGAAGTCTGGAGCCCATCGAAGCATCTGACCATTTCTAGATAAGAAAACTCAAGAAAGGGGGAGAACTTTGCCCAGGAGACTGTGGCAGAACTGGAGCTAGGGCCCAGGAGTCCCTACGGGGCTTTTCCCCAATCCACTCACCAGCCACCGCTTCCCCGCAGGCCGGGGTTCCAAAACACAGCGGCTCATGGCTCGACTCAGCCACAGCCCGGCGCGCGAGAGGCCAGGGAGCCCCATGCTGCCCCGTTTCAGGACACGGACCCCGCCCCCTGACGTCAGCCAGCCCCCGAGCCAGTCGCAGCCGCCCCTAGCCGCTAACGCCCAATCCCGGGCGGGCCACGTGGCCGCCACCCTTCTGAGGGGCGGAAGTGGCCGGGCGGTGGCCTAGTCTGGGCGTCCCCGCGCATTCCGCGGTGCCGCGTCACAGTCTCCTGCGAGGTTTGTTGGGCTCGCGGAGCCCTTGTTTGACCACTGGATTGGGAAGGAGTGTGCCCTGTTTTGACCCACCCCTGGGACTCTGCCTCGCTGCGGAAAGCCGGCAAGCCTTTTCCTTGGCTTCCCCAGCTAATAAAAACTTGCTAAAGCCATTGCAAGGTGTCATCTCTTAGAGCGTTGTGGGTCGGGATGATCCGCTGGAGAAGGGATAGGCTACTCACTCCAGTATTCTTGGGCTTCTCTGGTGGCTCAGACGGTCAGGAATCCGCCTGCAATGTGGGAGACCTGGATTCCATCCCTGGGTCGGGAAGATCTCCGGGCGGAGGACATGGCAACCCACTCCAGTATTCTTGCCTGGAGAATCCCATGGACAGAGGAGCCTGGCGGGCTACAGTCCATGGGGTCGCAAAGAGTGGGACACGACTGAGCGACTAAGCGCGCAGCCTCTTTCCGTCTCGGTTTGAAATTGGATTTCAGGGATTGGACTCTTCGGGATTCCGGGGGCGTGGCTAAGAGGGGCGGAGCCTGTGGGCGTCCTGGAGATGATGCCTAGCAACGTCCGGAGGAGGGGGCCAAGAGGAAAGTGAGGACCGCGAGTAAGCTGGTCCAGGCCGAGGGGTCCTCCCCGAAGGGGCCTCATGACAGACTCCGGAGAGGTGCGGGAGAAGGCTAAAGCAAAGGCAAAGGGTGGGGGAGAAGTGACCATGTATGGGTTCGCAGGGAAGGTTTTCATTCTGGAGAGGCCAGATCAGTTGTGCGATTCTGTAAAGTCCCTAGCTGCTGTGCAAAGAACAGAGGTCTTAGGGGTGGGGAGGTCGGAGGGGTGGCCGGAGCTGGCATAGAGACAGAGATGGCAGTGACCCAGACGAGATAAGAGGAGGTATCTGAGAGATCTGTAGGAAGTGGGATAGACAGGACTTACAGACTAATGGAACATAGATCTTCTCACAAGACGTTGCTAGACCCTCAGGGCCTTTGGCTTGGGGCAGGGCCTGAGTTGCAGACAAGAGTTTTGGGTATCGGTAGCTGGTAGAAGCTGAGGGGGACCAGGAGGAGAGCAGAGAGCAGTGTGAGCGTGAGATCTTGACCACAGGGGAGAGAGGCAGGACCGCAGAGAGATTAAGGGGAATGGGGCTAGGAGGGCCGCCAGACCCCAGACTGTGCCTCCTCCCAGGCCCCCTTTCCACCCCCTCCCCCATCCTGTAAAACACCCGAGGAGAGTGTGTCAGTGGAGTGGGGATTGTCTTTGAGGCTTGCTCCAGCTTGCTGTTGCTTGGTTCCAGGATGGTCTGGAGCATGACAAAGCTCCCTCACAACACATCCCAAAGCCATGGGTGATTCCTGTGCCAAAGGGGACCCTCCAGCGCATCTTTGGGACCAGCCAAATCTTCCAGAACTTTGATGATATAAAACCAAAGGCTACGGGGTTAACCGTGCCCCTCAAAGTCAGGGAATAGTGAGTGACTCCCTTGCCCAGAGGTCCCAGGTTCCTTCCCTGCAGAGCCACTGACATGCTGTGCAGCCTTGGGCCAGTTACTCTCCCTCTCTGAGCTTCAGCGAGCTCAACTGTATAATAGGGCTCTTCCACCTCAGCAGCAAAAAAAGGCTGGATGAGCTCCAAGAATGGCCATCCTCCTCTCCCTGGGTCTCTGTCTACCCCTCTTGTCTTCCTACCCAAGTCCCTCTTCCTTGCAACCCATTCCCAAAGCCCCAGATCTATGTCTTGGGCTGGTCCCAAGTCGGCCAGCCCCCGCCCCCCGCCTGTGCCCCTCTGCCCCCCACAGCTACCATCGAGCTCATCAGTGCTTGGAGCAAGAGGACTGGGAGATGGCCGTGCTCTTCTTCTCCCGCGCCCTCCACCTGGACCCCCAGCTGGTGAGAGGGAGGGTTTGGGTGGGCACGGGCAGTTGCTGTCCCACGCTTACACTCTCACCTCTCAGGGCCACCGAGTCCCTGTGGTAGCCAAGTGGCAAACCTCAGGGCGGATCGTGGGGAGGGCAACAGCAGTCTGGGTCCCCTCTCCCTCAGGTAGAATTCTATGCCTTAAGAGCCGAGGCTTATATCCAGCTCTGCGACTTCTCCTCGGCCGCCCAGAACCTTCGGAAGGCCTACCACTCCCAGCCAGAGAACAGCAACTACCTGGAGCGGCTTGCCCTGGTGCTTTACCTGAAGGTGCCCGGCGCTGCCCTAGGCCCATACAAGGCACCCACCTCCCACCCCGGCCTGCTGGCTCTCCCTCCAACTCTGGGGTTTTCCTTGCTCCCAGGGCCAGCCCTGACTCCCTGGTGACCTTCTTGTCCCTGCATCTGTGTCCCCTCCTGCCACTCCTTCTTACGACCTCTCCCACCGTCCAGGTTCATCCACCACCAGGGCTGGGTATATCCAATAGAACTTTCTGCACTAGTGACAGCAATCACTTGGCACGATGATTACTGTCCATTCTGAGGGCCACGTGGAACTGTTGAGCCCTTGAAATGTGGCGAGTGTGACTGAGGAACTAATTTTTTAATTGTACTGATATTTAATTAGAATCGATTTGAATTTGTATGGCCATGGGCAGCAGGTGGCTATTGTACTGGACAGCACAGCCCTAGAGTCCACAGGCTCCCAGCACTAAAAAGACAAGAGTATCCCCCATTTGTAATGCATAAAAAAGGTGATATTAAGCCATAAAATCCCCCAAAAGCCCTGATTTTTCCCCCCATGTTCACAACTTTGATGTCTTGGTTTTTAATGTCAATAATAATTCAATTCTGGAAATTCCCTGATAGTCCAGTGGTTAGGACACTGCATTTCCACTGCAGGTGAGGGGGGTGGGGGGGGGCCTGGATTAGATCCCTAGTCAGGAACTAAGATCCCACTGCCATGCTGTGCAGCCAAAATAATAGGAATAATAATTATTATTATTCAACTCTGAAAAACATTCTTAAAACCAGACCACATGCTTAAACTGTCTGTGGGGGTCCTGAGGCCAGTCTTGTTCTTTCTGTGTGCCCTTGGAAAGGTCACTTCACTTCTCTGAGCCTCAGTTCCTTCATCTAAAAGGGGAATGTTACCTAGTCCCAAAGAGATATATTTAGGGATTTTTTTTTTTTTTTTTGCTGCACCTGGGCAGCTTGCAGGATCTTAGTTCCCCAACACACATCCTTGCAGTCAAAGCACTGAGTTCTACCTACTGGACAGCCAGGGAACTCCCTAAGTTATATGTATCCCTAAGAATACAGAAATTCCCTGTATTCTTAATACAGGGCTTGGCATCTGGAGCCCTGGTCCAGGAAGGAGCCTGTTACCGTTAGACCTGCTGTTCTGATCCACCTCTCAGGTTTTCTCTTTTTTCCCTGTTCCTATGTCTGTATTGCTATCTCTCTGTCACTATCTGTATATTTCTGTGTCTTGCTGTCTCCCCAGCTCTGTATCTCTCTATGTCTGTATCTCTATCTCTTAAAATCTCTCTCTGATCTGAAGGACTCTGTCCCCATCCCTTGTCATTCCACCCCAGTGATGGCCATCCCTCAATTCATGGAGGCTGCTGGGCTGGGGTTATAAGCAGGATTGACAATCCTCTGTGTCACCAGGGCCAGTGCCTTTTTGAGCAATGCGCCTTTCTGGATGCCTTGACCGTTTTCTCCCAAGCCTCTGAGCTCCAGCCTGAGAAATTCTGCTTCCGGTATCGATGGTGAGCACCCTGATCAAGAGCTTACTAGCCTTTGTCCCCCTCAGGGTCCCCTTCCTGCCCCTCTCACTGGGCAGACCAAGCACCTTTGCCCTCCGCCCACAGCATGGCCTGTCTCCTGGCCCTCAAAAAGCATCGTGAATGCCTCTCATTCGTCACCAAGGAGGTGAAGCAAGGCACCACCAATGCGGATGTCTACATCCTCCGGGCCAGGCTCTACAACTTCTTCCAGAAGGTAGAACAGGGCGGGCAGGGCCGATGGGTGGGCCTCCTCCCCGTTTGGGTGCTGTGATTACAGGAGGTGGCTAGGCTATACACCAGCCCAGAGGCCACAGCCCGCAGTGTGGTGGGAGCCCTGTCCTTCCCGAACCCTGACCAGCGCTGACCACTCCTGCCCAGTCAGGTAGTTGTTCCAGCATCATTCAGCCCTGGTTCTCTGCCAGGCCTGCGCCAATCCCTGAAAACCACAAGGTGAGAAGCCTCGGCCTGCCCTGCCCTCACGGAACTCACAGGCCAGAGGAAATGGCCCCCAGCAAATAATTACACAAGGACTGACTTCCCGGTTATGTGACGCACCATCAGAGGCCACCAGGCATCCCTTAGATGTGACTTGGGGTCATAAGGAAGGAGGGGCTGCAGGGATGAGAGAGTGATGGGCAGGATCTCGTGAACCCCAGGGCACCCTGACGTCTTCCTGGGGAGCAGCAGGAACCTCAGAAGGGTGCTCCCTGGGGCAGTGGGCCTTAGAAAAGTACTTTTGGCTACCAGGGGGCATGTGGGCTCGGGGGGCAGGGGCAGAGGGGAAAATCCGGAGACTGAAAGCCTGGGTACCATCCATCTGGATAGGAGTGGGGCTCGGGGAGGATGGGCAGGATGGTGGCAAGGATGGGGGGCAAGTTCTTCAGACCTTTGGAAGCAGGACCAGAGACTGACTGGGGGGCTGGAGAGGTGAGAGTGAGGAAAACAGAGGCGTCCAGAACAAGGCCTGTTGTTCCAGTTTGGCCAGGGTGCTGGACAGGGGGCGGGGGCAGGGGGCAGGCAGGGAGACTCAGGAAGGGGAAGAACATGATGGGCTAGAGTGGGCAGGGTGTCCTCAGGGTGCTGGAACCAAGAGCCTCCCTCTGCTGGGGGCTGGGCTCTTGTGTCCCACAGGTGACTCAGTGGGAGAGTCTCCTTCAAAGGTAGGAGACTAGTAATTATTGACAATTATCGTTGAGTGTTGGGATTGCAGCTGCTCCCTACAATGCATAGACACATTCTAAGCACTTTACTCACATTTGTCTCTAAGGCTGGAAGTAACCCTCTGAGGTTAGACACAACCCACTGTCCTCTTCTCACAGATGAGGAAGCAGGTTCAGATGGTCTGGCTAACTTGCTCCCCTTGAGCCCAAGTCCACCTGTTCCAAAGCCCTGTCCCAACCTCTGCCATCTTTCCCCTCCCACCCAGTGTCCACACTGCCTCTCTCGCCCTCAACCAATTACCCCACAGGACATGGGGTGCTTGCTAAAACTGTTGACTGACTGACTGACTGACCTGCTCACCCAGTGGAAGGTGTTTGCCTAGGGATGTTTTCTGCTCATGCCCAGGCCTGAGTCTGTTCTTGGTTAGAGTTGTCTTGGGCTTAAAGGTCAGAGGTGTCTGGGAGGGTGTACCGGGGAGGACAGGGAGACCATGACAGTCATGGTCAGGAGACCATGGCCTCCCCCTACCTCAAGTGAGCCTCGCAGAAGTCCTGCAAGGAGGAGGCATCTGTAGCTCCATTTTACAGAAAAAACCACTGAGGCAGACCTGGCTCACCTGAGGTCACATCTGGAAAGGGGCCAGTAGGGATGGGGCCTTGGATAGGATTTTCCCACAATGCTCCCTCCCTCCTTCAAGAGATAGAAAAGGCAAAACAGCAATGGAGGGGAGGAGGGGGCGGTGGGGCACTGAAGATGGGTGGCATGATGCTGGCCTGCCCAGAGGTCTGCCTCCCCACAGTGAACAGGGGAGAGTTCAGCTTGGGTGCAGCCCTGACGCCATCCCTGCCTTGCACCCCCACAGCCCAACCTCTGCTATCGAGACCTACACAGTGCCTTGCTATTGGATCCTAAGCACCCACAGGCCAAGGTGCTGCTCCAGGTGATGGTGGGCCAGGCTGAGCAGGCACGCCAAGATGCCGGGGTCCTGGCCGTGCAGGGCAAGTTGCAACATGCGCTGCAGTGCATCAACTGTGCCATTGAGAACAACCCTCTGGACCCCAGCTTCTTCCTCTTCCGGTATTGGGTGGGGAAATGCTGTCTTGGGTCCCAGGCTCTGCCTTGCCTCAGATGTGCTGTGTGATCTCAGGAGAGCCCATGACCCTCCCCAGGTCTCAGTCTCCCCATCTAGTCTCTAAGGGTCTTTCCCTGCTCGCCATCAAGACCGAGGGATCATGGGAGGTGGTTTCTGCTACTGCTTCTGGAGAAGGGGCAGGCAGCAGCCTGTTAACCTGGGAATCCTGGACCCCCAGGACTGCTGAGCAGTTTATACTAGGAGGCTCAGCCCAACTCAGCCCAGGAGAGGAGGCTTAGGTTTGAATTTGCGCCCCCTACCTCCCCAGCAAGGGCTCAACACCTCATTCTGGGCCATTTAACTTCCCTGACCCTGGGTTTTCTCAAGAAACAGTGGAGGTAAAACATCCTGTGTACAAAAAGCCTTAGCAGAGTGGCTGGCAGGCACATTGCTCCCAAAAAGAGAGAGAAGTTATTTGTAAAGGAAAGTAGAATCACCAGGCTAGCTCAGTAGCAATCGGGGAGCCGCACAGGCCAAATCTAATGCATGAGCGCGGAGGCCCCCCTGCCACCTCCAGAGGTCAGAGGACCCAGAGCTGCATCCACTCTCTGGGACACTCCGAGTCGGTGGGGGTGCTCTGGCTCTCATATGCCTCTCCCGTAGGGGCACCATGTACCGACGGCTCCAGGATTTTGA
Source organism: Bos javanicus (assembly GCF_032452875.1). Taxonomy (NCBI): domain Eukaryota; kingdom Metazoa; phylum Chordata; class Mammalia; order Artiodactyla; family Bovidae; genus Bos; species Bos javanicus. The sequence continues at coordinate 98,138,845 of NC_083878.1, forward strand.
CTTGGCAGTGGAGGACTTCCTGAAGGCGCTGGACATGATGAGCGACCACCAAGAGGAGCTGGTACAGCAGGCCCAGCGCCAACTGCTGCTGGCCTACAACGATTTCGCGGTGCACTGCTACATGCAGGGAGCCTACCAGGAGAGCGTGCTGCTGCTCAACAAGGCGCTCAAGGACGAGCAGCAGGAGAAAGGCCTCTACATCAACCGCGGCGGTGAGTGGGGTCCCGGGGAGCCCGGCGTGAGCCCCTTGCCTCTCTAAGGCCTGGACTGGGCGCTCGAGGGCCCCGAGGGAGGGAGGGAGGGAGAAGAGGCCGAAGAGGAGTCTCAGTGTCCCACTGAGACACACTACTGCGGGGCGGGGCGGGGGACGTTGTTTGAGAGACCACCTGGCTACATAGTCCTTCAAAATGCTCAGATCAGGTATCTGGAAAGAGTGCCCAGCTGCACAGAAAAGCAGCTGCAGGTGCTGGCGACCGCCCACGGGTATTACCAGTTGCAGGCCCCGCCTCCTAGGGGGTGGAGCCAACTGGGCCGCGGCTCCTGCGCCCTGGGTTTTTGCGATCCCCACTCAGTCCCCGCGCTCCAGATTGCTTCTTCCAGCTGGGCAACCTGACCTTTGCTGAGGCGGACTACCAGCAGGCGCTGGCACTGAGTCCGAAGGACGAGGGCGCCCACCTGCGCATGGGCCTGTTGCAGGAGAAGTTGGGCTTCTGCGAGCACCGGAGCAGGTGAGCCGATGGTGGGTGGGGCGGGGCCGGGGGCGGGGCATACTGGGCTATGGGCGGGGCCGACTGGGCTATGGGCGGGGCCGGGGAAGTCGGATGAAGCCGCCTGTTTGGGCTCCCTCAGTCAAGATGTCTCTGCTCTCCCAGTTAAGTCTCCTAAATATCAACTTTATTTTCCAAGGTTTCTCTAAAAATCCTTCACTTTTTCCCTGAATATTGTTATGGTAATTAGGCTTTTTATTAAAAAAAAAAAAAGTAAGTATTCAGTAACATAAGATTCAGAAAACGGAAGTTGCTTCTAATACCTGTCTGCCAACGCCTCCCCTGTCTGGGTGAGTTTGGTAAAGAGTCCTCCAGATTGATTTCTATGCATATATTAACAATTACTATCATTTTACAAAAGTGAGTTCGTGCTAATATTTGACAGGCTTTTTTACTTCCCATGGCTGTTACATATAGGATGACTTCATTCTCTTTTATTGTTTGCAAAGTATTCCATTCGGCGAAAGTACCACAATTAATTTCTCTAGACAATAGTCTGCTGATGAATTTGGGCTGTTTTCAGTGTTTGTTTTTTTTTTTTTTTCCATAAATAATGCAGTAATGAGACCCAAGACATATGTTTCCATCCATTCATACTGGCAATTCTGTAGTTAGATTGCTGGAAGTTAAATTGTTGAGTGTGAAATTTTAACATTTTAAAGATGATACCCAATTGTTCTCCAAAAAAACAATGAACCAATATAAACTTCCCCCAGTAAAAGAAAGTCTTCATTTCCCCAAACCTCCCTAGCACAGAGTATTAACACTATTTTTTAACTTTGCTAATCTGTTCAGTTCAGTTCAGTCGCTCAGTCGTGTCCGACTCTTTGCGACCCCATGAATCGCAGCACACCAGGCCTCCCTGTCCATCACCAACTCCTGGAGTTCATCCAGACTCATGTCCTTCGAGTCAGTGATGCCATCCAGCCATCTCCTCCTCTGTCGTCCCCTTCTCCTCCTGCCCCCAATCCCTCCCAGCATCAGAGTCTTTTCCAATGAGTCAACTCTTCGCATGAGGTGGTCAAAGTATTGGAGTTTCAGCTTTAGTATCATTCCTTCCAAAGAAATCCCAGGGCTGATCTCCTTCAGAATGGACTGGTTGGATCTCCTTGCAGTCCAAGGGACTCTCAAGAGTCTTCTCCAACACCACAGTTCAAAAGCATCAATTCTTCGGCGCTCAGCCTTCTTCACAGTCCAACTCTCACATCCATACATGACCACTGGAAAAACCATAGCCTTGACTAGACGGACCTTTGTTGGCTAAGTAATGTCTCTGCTTTTGAATATGCTATCTAGGTTGGTCATAACCTTCCTTCCAAGGAGTAAGCATCTTTTAATTTCATGGCTGCAGTCACCATCTGCAGTGATTTTTGAGCCCAGAAAAATAAAGTCTGACACTGTTTCCACTGTTTCCCCATCTATTTCCCATGAAGTGAAGGGACCGAATGCCATGATCTTCGTTTTCTGAATGTTGAGCTTTAAGCCATCTTTTTCACTCTCCACTTTCACTTTCATCAAGAGGCTTTTTAGTTCCTCTTCACTTTCTGCCATAAGGGTGGTGTCATCTGCATATCTGAGGTTATTGATATTTCTCCCGGCAATCTTGATTCCAGCTTGTGTTTCTTCCAGTCCAGCATTTCTCATGATGTACTGTGCATATAAGTTAAATAAGCAGGGTGACAATATACAGCCTTGACATACTCCTTTTCCTATTTGGAACCAGTCTGTTGTTCCATGTCCAGTTCTAACTGTTGCTTCCTGACCTGCATACAGGTTTCTCAAGAGGCAAGTCAGGTGGTCTGGTATTCCCATCTCTTTCACAATTTTCCACAGTTTATTGTGATCCACACAGTCAAAGGCTTTGGCATCGTCAATAAAGCAGAAATAGATGTTTTTCTGGAACTCTCTTGCTTTTTCCATGATCCAGCAGATGTTGGCAATTTGATCTCTGGTTTCTCTGCCTTTTCTAAAACCAGCTTGAACATCAGGAAGTTCATGGTTCACATATTGCTGAAGCCTGGCTTGGAGAATTTTGAGCATTACTTTACTAGCGTGTGAGATGAGTGCAATTGTGTGGTAGTTTGAGCATTCTTTGGGATTGGAATGAAAACTGACTTTTCCAGTCCCATGACCATCGCTGAGTTTTCCAAATTTGCTGGCATATTGAGTGCAGCACTTTCACAGCATCATCTTTCACGATTTGAAATAGCTCAACTGGAATTCCATCACCTCCACTAGCTTTGTTTGTAGTGATGCTTTCTAAGGCCCACTTGACTTCACATTCCAGGATGTCTGGCTCTAGGTCAGTGATCACACCATCCTGATTATCTGGGTCATGAAGATCTTTTTTGTACAGTTCTTCTGTGTATTCTTGCCATCTCTTCTTAATATCTTCTGCTTCTGTTAGGTCCATACCATTTCTGTCCTTTATCGAGCCCATCTTTGCATGAAATGTTCCCTTGGTATCTCTAATTTTCTTGAAGAGATCTCTAGTCTTTCCCATTCTGTTGTTTTCCTCTATTTCTTTGCACTGATCGCTGAAGAAGGCTTCTTATCTCTCCTTGCTATTCTTTGGAACTCTGCATTCAGATGCTTATATCTTTCCTTTTCTTCTTTGCTTTTCACTTCTCTTCTTTTCACAGCTATTTGTAAGGCCTCCCCAGACAGCCATTTTGCTTTTTTGCATTTAAAAAAAAAAAAAAAAGGTTCTCTTGCATTGGATTGACTTTGCATATTTAAATTGTGAGTGCAGGACAGCATTTTTCACGTGTTTATTCAGAGAAGGCAATGGCACCCCACTCCAGTACTCTTGCCTGGAAAATCCCATGGACGGAGGAGCCTGGTAGGCTACAGTCCACCAGGTCGCTAAGAGTCAGACACGACTGAATGACTTCACTTTCACTTTTCACTTTCACGCATTGGAAGAGGAAATGGCAACCCACTCCAGTGTTCTTGCCTGGAGAATCCCAGGGACGGTGGAGCCTGGTGGGCTGCCATCTCTGGGGTCGCATAGAGTCGGACACGACTGAAGCGACTTAGCAGCAGCAGTAGCAGCATTGGCACATTATGGTCTGTCTAAATTGTTCTCCCATTTGCTTTTAAATTGCCCAGTCTTTTTGGTTATAAGAGTTCTTTGTAGGCTAGAAAGTTTGATTATTATCTGCCTTATGTGGCAAAATATTCTTCCCTATTTGCTGATTTCTTTTGTGGTGTTTTTGCTACTAAATAATGGGATTTGTGGTCAATTAGTTTGTTTGTTTTTTTTTTTTTCCATATTTAGCTGCTGGGTTTATGACATTCAGAAAGCCCTTCCTATTCCAAGATCATAAAAATGTCTACTTATTTTGGGGCTTTACACTAGCATTTAAGTGTTGGGTCCATCAAGAGGGGTGTTGATGGCAGGGAGCAGAAACTAGCCTTGTTTTCCCTAAACTCCCCAGGGAGGTCCAGAAGTGCCCATTTCTCCTAGGTGGCCCGGCTCAGAGCACCCTGTGGCCCACTGTGTCCTGCAGGCAGTTCCAGAAGGCAGAGAACCACTTCTCAATGGCCATCCAGCACAATCCCCAGAAGCCCCAGTACTACCTGTACCGCGCCCGGAGCCGGCAGCTCATGCAGAACATTTTTGGGGCCCGCCAGGATGTTGCCACTGTCCTGCTCCTTGACCCCAAGCAACCCAAGGTGTGTTCTTGCTGGGCCAGGAGGGTAGGCTCCAGAATCAATACCTCTGACCTCCTAAAGATACGCCCTGTCCCTAAAAGAAACCTGGATTCTTAGCAGTGATATGCACTGCTAATGCCAGCGCATTTACTACATACCTTCTCTGGTGGCTCAGCGGTAAAGAATCTGCCTGCCAAAGCAGGAGACACAGGTTCAATGGCTGGGTTCAGAAGATCCCCTAGAGAAGGAAATGACAACCCACTCCAGTATTCTTGCCTGAGAAATCCCTTGGACAGAGGAGCCTGATGGGCTACAGTACATGGGGTCACAAGAGTCAGACATGACTGAGTGACTAAGACAATAATGATGCCAGAGCATTTACTATGTGCCAGGCACTGTTCCTGGGGAAGGAAATGGCAACCCACGCCAGTATTCTTGCTGGAGAGGCCCATGGATAGAGGAGCCTGGAAGGCTACAGTCCATGGGGTCGCAAAGAGTTGGACACGACTGAGCAGGTAACACAGAGCCAGGCACTGTTCTAACCACTTCAGCTTATATCACCCTGTTTAACCCTCTTTAACACCTATGAGACAGGTAACATTATCATCATCCCATAATCTACAGAGGGAAGAGGGTAGGGCTCAGAGAAGTCAGTTCCCTTGGGCCAGGTCATGGAGCTTGGAGGTCACACCCTCCAAGCTGATTCCAGAAGCCATGATCAGACTCAGAACTCCCTCACGTAATAGTTCCTTTCTCAAGATCTCCCAATAGTTCAGGCCCAAAGGGTCTGGCCCTTTAGAAACAACAATTTATAAAAGGGCTTCCCTGATGGCTCAGATGGTAAAGAGTCTGCCTGCAATGCAGAAGACCCAGGTTCGATCCCTGGATTGGGAAGATCCCCTGGAGAAGCAAATGGCAACCCACTTCTGTATTCTTACCTGGAAAAAATCCCATGGACGGAGGAGTCTGGCGGGTTGCTGCAGTCCATGGGGTCACAAAGAGTCGGATGAGACTGAACGACTGATGCTGAATTTGTAAACTCTTCTCTTCTTCGGCCCTGAGAAGGGACTCTGCCAGTCAGGACAGCACCACACCATCTGCCCCTGTCCTGGCCCACACCTGACTCTGGTCACCTTCCTTCCTGGCAGCTGCTTCCGCTGATGGCCAACCTTTTCCCCGGCATGTCAGTAGAAGAGGTGTTAAGCAGCCAGGTGGCAAACCTGGCTAGGTTGCAGCTGGAGCGGGTGGTGGAGCACAGCATGTACACCAGGACCCCTCAGGACATCCTGGGGTAAGTTTCTACAGGAGGGCCCACAGGCCCAGAGCTGGGGGACGGCTGGGGCTCAAGGCACCTACTTGCCTTTTCAGGCCACCATCCAATCCCAGGGAGGGCAGGGTGAGTCAGAGAGGCTTACCCAGCACTCTGACAACTCGCTTTGGCAGGCAGCTCAAGGATCGGGAACAGAGGGCCCGGGCCGTGATCCTCTCTTGGAAGCTGGAGCCGCCTTTACTGGAGACCCCCAAGGAGATGGAGACCCCTCTCCAGTTCCCGCAGGCAAAGCCAGAAGGCACAGAGGAAGAGGTGCAGGTTCCTGGGAAGAAGGTAAGTGCGCCCCATGCCAGGGCCAGGTTTCCTGGAGGCGCAGGGAGGACTGTACCCCAAGCCAGGGCTGAGGGCTACAGGCTGGCTAGAGGCTGGCTCTGCCACGACTCAGCTATGTGACCTGGGCTGGGGACATGTTGCTGTGAGGTGGAGAATGTACCAGTAAAGGGGTACACCTGAAGGAGTGCAGGTGAAAATTGGGGCCCCTCACAGAGGCAGGCTTCCTACACTTTGTCCACACTCACCTTCCCGCAATGCAGGAGATCCGGGTTTGATCTTTGGGTCAGGAAGATCCCCTGGAGAAGGGAATGGCAACCCACTCCAGTACTCTTGCCTAGAAAATTCCATAGATGGAGGAGCCTAGTGGGCTACAGTCCATGGGGTCGTAAAGAGTCGGACACGACTGAGCGACTTCCTTTCACTTCTAGTTGCAGTGGGGGGGGGGGGGGCTCCTCTTTGCTGCGGTGTGCGGGCGTCTCATTGCAGCGGCTTCCCTTGTCGTGGGGCACGGGCTCAAGGCCCATGGGCTCAGTGGTTGCAAGTCATGGCTCTAGAGCTCAGGATCCAGAGTTGTGGTGCACTGGCTTAGTTGCCCTGTGGCATGTGGGCTCTTCCCGGACCAGGGATTGAACCTGTGTCCCCTGCATGAGCAGGCGGATTCCTAACCACTGGACTACCAGGGAAGCCCCCAGAATTTTAACACTTGGATTCATTGCTAAAAACTTTTCATTGAGTGGAACATAAAGTACACAAATCCTCAGTGAACTGTTTGATGAATTTTCACAAACTGAATACCCACCATGATTCCATTCTCTAGCTCAAGAAAGAACACATTCCCAGTTTTCCAGAAGCCCCTATCACCTGGCTCTGGGCCCCTCCTCCATCAGGGCTGTTCTGATTCCTAACACTGCCAACAAGTGCACAAGCAGTCAACTGCTCCATGTCCCCATCCAGCCCTAAACTGCAGCCCCCAAGGAGCTCTAAGTGGCTGGCCTTCTAGAGCTGTGGCCTCCCACAGCCTGCCAACTGCCCAGCCTGTCTCTGACCCTAGGAGAAGCTGAAGCCGGCCCCCAGCAAGGAGTCATCCTTGACCGACAGCTACATCAGCCAGACCTCCTTAGGCTCCATCTTGGGCTGTAAGTCCCCCTGCATGGGCCAATGCAGCAGGGAGGGCAAAGGTCAGGAGTCAGAGGCTCCCAGGCCTGGGTATGAATCTGGCCTCTGCTGCTTACTGCTGTGTATATATGGAGCAGGAGGGCTCATCCCAGCTTTGCTGGAGGTGCGGGAGCGGGGTGGCGGGCCCAGAGAGGGGGAGTGAGGGGAACCCTCTGGGATGCCCAGCACGCAGCCTGGGCAGGAGCTCTCACTCGAAGCACTTCATCATTGCTGCCTGCTCCACCTTCATTCCCCGCTCAACCCTGTCCCTCTTCTCTCTGCCCCCTTGGCCTCTCCCTGAAATTACCCCACAGAGCCTATGCGTGTCTAGGGGGCTTTTACCCTCAGCTCCGCCAGGTGCCAACATGGAAGGGACAAAATGGAAAACCTGGGAATGCGGCTCTGAGTCCCAGAAGCAGCTGTGGGCAGTCCGGGGAGGGACGGACGTAGGGGCGTCTAGTCCCCTTCCTGCCATTCAGCAAACATGTTGAGCGTCCAGTGGCTGAGCCTGTGCAGGACACCGGTGCACGAATGAATGGCACAGTCCTTGCCCCAGGGACATCTTGGTCCTGAAGGAAACAAGGGACACAGAGGGCTGGACAGTGCAGCCATACCGTGGAGGGGAGTCCTGAGAACTGTGGGTGCATTTAGCCCCCCTTGGAGTGGGGGGGGGGTGTCAGGAAGGGTTTTTAGGACCCAGGGGGGAAGTGTGGGTGGAGTAGAGTACAGAGAATTGCTGCAGAGGGCCAGGTCCCTGCAGGTGCTGGTGGTAGCTGGACACAGAGGGCGAGCGGTGGCCGGCAGAGTGGAGGCCAGTGCTGGACAGTGGGGACCTCCATCTCTGCCCTTTATCTTATGGCCATGACTCACTTGTAGGCCTCAGGGTGCCAGGAAGGCTGGGCTTGGCGAGATCTGGGAGGCCTTCCCCCTTGGCCATAGGAGGCCTTTGGGTCATAGGCAAAGGTGAGGCCTAGAAGCCTCCCTTTCCTGGGACTGTCTGGGGAAGGCGGCCTGACAGCTTCTCTGGACACATCCTTCCCAGTCAGAACCAGGTCCACCTCGGAGACGGAGACGTCTAGTACAGGTCAGGAATACAGGAGCACTTCCACCACTGTTGTGACAGTCTCTGACTCCTCACTGCTAAGGACACAGTCCTCAGACTCGGGGGACAGCAGGAAAGACCTAAGCCTGAACCACAGCCCCAGAGAAACCAAGTCCACCCCAGGCCACCATCAGAGACCCAGCAAGACGGAGGCCGCCCTCATCCACAGCCAGAGGCCCAGCAAGACGGATACCTCCCAGATTCAAAGCCAGAGGCCCAGCAAGACGGATACCGCCCAGATTCAAAGCCAGAGGCCCAGCAAGACGGAGGCTTCCCTCATTCACAGCCAGAGGCCCAGCAAGACGGATACCGCCCAGATTCAAAGCCAGAGGCCCAGCAAGACGGAGGCTTCCCTCATTCACAGCCAGAGGCCCAGCAAGACGGATACCGCCCAGATTCAAAGCCAGAGACCCAGCAAGACAGATACAACCCAGATTCAAAGCCAGAGGCCCAGCAAGACGGATACCGCCCAGATTCAAAGCCAGAGACCCAGCAAGACGGATACAACCCAGATTCAAAGCCAGAGGCCCAGCAAGACGGATACCGCCCAGATTCAAAGCCAGAGGCCCAGCAAGATGGACGCCACCCAGATTCAAAGCCAGAGGCCCAGCAAGATGGAGGCTGCCCTCATTCACAGCCAGAGGCCCAGTAAGACAGACGCCACCCAGATTCAAAGCCAGAGGCCCAGCAGGACGGAGGCCACCCTCATCCACAGCCAGAGGCCCAGCAGGACAGACGCCACCCAGATTCAAAACCAGAGGCCCAGCAGGACAGAGGCTGCCTGGAGCCCAAGGCAAAAGCTCAACAAGACCCAGGCCACCCAGGGCTCAAGGCGGAGGCTCAGAAAGTCCAAGGGTGCCGATGGTCAGAGCTGGAGACTCAGAAAGGCAGCTGCCACCCAGGACCAAAGCTGGAGAATGATCCAAAGTCCTAGCAAAATCAACACTTCCTATGACTCAAGTTGGAGCCCCTCCAACACTGAGGCCACCAAGGGCCAGGCTCAGAGTCAGAGGCCTAGCCAGTCCAAGGCAGCCCAGAGCGCAAGCCCAGGTTCCAGCAAGACCGAGGTCACCTGGGGACTGAACCCAAGTCTTAGCAACATGCAGACCGCCCAGGACCCAAGACAGAAGCCCAGCCCCAGCAGTGAGGCTGCTCTCTGAAAGGGATGCTCAGCCCCTCACTTCTTACTGCAGTGCAGGGCGATTCTCCCCACTCTGCTCTGCGCTGCAGCCTCCCTCAGAAGCAATCAGAACCTGGGCCAACATCCTCTGGTCCCGTGACTAAATTTATTGTATTTGTTTTCTTCATGTACAAAATTAAAAACTTGAAAAGCTCAGCTCCAGTGTGAACTTGAGTCCCTCTGTTCACGGAGACAGAAGTCTCAGCCTGGTTTTACCATATGGGGACACAGGGTTGGGCGTGGATATGGTACTGGGGCAAGGGCCAGAGGAACAGAGAGAAGAAGGAGGGAGCAGCCACGAGCCACTGTCCCTGAGTTACAATTCACATTTTAAGGCTCAGGCTGCGGTCAAGGCTCCTTGAAATTCTGGGGTGACCAGTGATTTCCCTGAGGAAGGAGGCAAAGGCCAAGATGCCCTCAGACAATGAAGAGCCAGGGCCTGCCCCGGCCTTCTGTCTCACGGCCCAGCCAACAGCCCTCCTCATCTTCACAGTATGCTCTGGGTCCCACGCTGCAGGACCAGGGACCCTCCGGCAGAGGGTCCAGGGCTTTCCTTCACAACCTGGCCAGGTAGAGGACGACAGGGATGCCACCTGGGAGAGTCAGAGGAAGAAGGCGATCCGGGAAGCCACCATCTTGCAGCCATTGGAGGAAAAGAGCGGCTCGTCCTCAGGGAAGAAGGTGGTGCTGTCCAGCACAGCCTGGACCACCTCATCCCTGGGCTCCAGGCCCAGATGGGCCAGCTCGTTGAGCACACAGTGCCGCACGTGGTGCCGCTGGAGTGGCAGGAAGGGCACCAGAACGTCCAGGAGATGCTCTTCCATGATGCCCGAGCGCCAGAAGCCATCTGCAGGGTGGAGCCATGGGAAGAGGCTGTGGTTCACAGGGGTCAGCCAGGCCCCCACCCACCCCCACAGGGAAGGAAGTGCAGGAAGGCTGCTGGCCTGAATCCTCCCAGCCCAGCTTGGGTGCTGGGCTCGGGGGAAGCTGTCCGCCAGCCCCGAGCACCAAAGCCTGGGCTGGAAAGTACTGGGTCGGTGGGCTGAGCATCTGACCTGGGAGAGCCTGGCCCACCCCCAGGGAGTCCAGCCCAGCCCAGCCCTGGGTGTGATCTGGGAGTGAGACCCGAGTCTGGAAGCCCCTCTGGCGTGGGGTCCTCCGCTGAACTCACGGTGCGGGTTGTCCAAAACAGCCTGAGAGATGACCGGCCCCAGCTCCTGCAGGCCGATCTCTTCACGTTCCCGGCGGCTGCGCCACGCCTCCAGCACCACCTGGTTGATCTGCTCACCACCGGTGTTGCTAAAACCACGGGGGACGCAGACAGTGAGGGCAGGATGTAGCTCTGGCTTCCCACAAGCCTCCTAATGGGACCTGAACCAGGGGCCCCGCTCACTCAAAACGCCCCAGGAACCGCTTCCCCTCTCCTGAGCTCATCCATAACCACGACCCCAGAAGTTTGCCCATCTGTGCCATGCACTTTACAGTTTCTATTAATGGGACACTTTTAGGTCCCTTACCAACTTTCCTCACTCAGCCTCGAGGAGGACAGTAGGGCATTAAGATTGGCCCTACTGTTCAGAAAAGGAGATGGGAGCTCAGAGAAGTGAAGCGATTTGCCCAAACACAGCTGGGACTCTCAGAGGTGGGACTGGTTCCTAGTCCTGTTTTTTCCCAGGCCTGTGTCCTCTTGGCCACAAAAGAGGGAAAACTTAACCCAGCAGGAGTGCCACAAAAAAAATTAGGATTAAGAGAATGAACCCAGGCTTTGAGAATGTCAAAGGGGAGTTAAACACCCTGAATGACGGTGTCGCCAGTGAGGGTACAGGGGACTTTGGGGGGAATCCAAATGGGCCCTGGGGGGGAACAGTATTCTGCTACGGGACCATGGGACCAGACTGGATAGCTGAGACCTCTGACAAGTGTTCCCGCACCAATGCCCGCTGCAAAGTTGGCCCCACCTGATGAAGATGAAGATGGCTTTACGATAGTTGGTCCCGTAGACAACCCAGGAGGAGCCCAGGAAAGGTCGCAGGACTTCTATCAGGCCTGGGGCCAGCTTGTCCATCTCATCGAAGAGAAAGAGGGAGCGGCTGCAGACAGTGAGGTTCCCCTGCACCCAGCTCTTAAGATCCTTCTGTGGGAGAGAGGCGAGAGTATGAGGGCACCTGGAGCTGCTTCCCCAACTCCAGATTCCTTCCCAAAACAAGAATTAATGGGGCTTCCCTGGTGGGCCAGTGGCTTAAGACTCAGCGTTCCCAATGCAGGGGGCCAGGTTCGATCCCTGGTCAGGGAACTAGATCCCACACGCCACAACTAAAGATCCCATGTGCTGCAACAAAGATCAAAGCTCACGCATGCTGCAGCTAAGACAGATGCAGCCAAATAAATAAAAATAAATATTAAAAAGAATTCATCTTTTCAGGAAGATATGGTCTCCCAAAGAGCACCGATCCCTTAATGAGGCTGATGATGAAACTGTGACCCAGAGAGGGGCAGAGAGTAATCCAAGCTCACACAGCAAGTCAACAAGAGAACAGGGACGCAGAGCCAGGCCTCACACCTGCATTGTCAGGGGGCTCCTTCCTGACACGTCTTGCTTTCTAGAAAAGGGGAACGCACCTTCCTGCTCCCTGAACCTTCACAACAGAGTTGTGACAGCTGAAACAGATCAGCCTGGACAGTACCTTGCAATCAACAACAATAGAGCTAATATTTCCTGAGCACTTACTCTGAGCCTCAAAAGCCCTTACTCTAAGGGCTTTACTGAGAGAAGATAATGCAGGTTGTCTGGCAAAGATAAGTGCTCAATAAATAACACCTGTGATTCTATAGTCGAACGTCCCTCACAACAACCCTGGCACGCAGGTACTTTACTGGCTCCCAGGCATTAAATCAAGAACTCCCTGCCAGGTGATAGCACCCTCAGCTTTGTTTAGGATGGGTCCTGAGGGCTGAGGCTGTAACTGGCTGTGTTGCCTGGAGCAAGGGATTCCCCTCTCTGGGCTCAGGACTCACTCCCACTCTAGGGGAGTCACCCTACAGTGCCGGCAGAGGGTGGGCCGGGACACCACCAGCCTACCTTGTAGCGCTCCAAGTGGCTGGGGTGGGGGAAGTGGATGACCGGGGAAAAGTGATGCACGTGGGGGCTACGGAGGCCATCCCGGAAGAGGTAGTGCGCCAGCAGGGAGCTGACATAGGACTTGCCAGTGCCGGTCCAGCCATGCAGAGAGAGGACCAGCGGCTTGGTGGGGGCTGGATCCTGCAGGAAAGCCTTCAGTGCCTTCACCACCAGCGACCTGGCCAAGTGCTGGCCCGCCAGGTGCTGGGCCAGGTCACACTCCAGACCTAGGGCCACAAGAACAGTGTCAGAGATGAGGACACACGTCCTCAGCGGAACAGTTTCAGGAGGAAAGTCATGTCTGGGAATCCGGGTTCTGGGACTTTTTTTTACAAGCCGTCTGCAGAAAGGGAGTGAGGGCCTTGGCTACAGGGCGTGGGGGGGGGAGCGGGTGTCCTCTGCCTCAGGCTGACTCAGCTCTGCAGCCTCCCCACCAGGTGGCCCTCTGGATCGCAGCTCAGCCCTAAATGGTTGCCAGCTGTCAAGAGGGTCGGCCCCAGACTCCTGCCCAACTTCAAGGCAGGCTTCTCCCCTGATGGGCCAGACCAGTGCGGAGGTCTAAACTGCCCACCCTCGACCACCACCCAGGTCTCTGCTGTCAAAGGCATCTCTCCATCCTGACTTCCAAACAGGCATCCCTAAACCCTCGCCCCAAGTCCTGTGCCCCAGGCTCTCAGGATCCCTCAACGCCGGGCCCACTTCCAGCCCGGGCCGTCTGGAAGTCTCGGGGGGTCTGCTCTTGGGTCTACTCTCCACGTCTGGCCCCGGCACAACCCCGGGATCCAAGGTCTCCCCTAGTCCGCCCGGCTCTCGGGTCTCGGCTCCTTACCCTGGAAGTCGGGCTGGAAGTCACATTCGCAGAATGAGCCGAAGTTGCAACGCAGCGAACTCAGATCCCAGGACGCGGCCGCGGCCGAGACCAGCCAGATCAGCCCGAGGAGCGAGCCCCAGGGCCGGCAGCTGCGCGTCGCAGCCGCCATCCGGGTGAGGCAGAAGCTCAGTCTGGGGCCGGCAACCGCCTCTGCCGAGAACTACGACTCCCGACGTGCATCGCTCCGCGGCCTACAACTCCCAGCCCCCCTCGCTTCTGTCTCCGGGGCCCTCCCCGTGGTCCCCCGTAGGCTTGCAAGGCGGCCTCCAGGGGGAGCCCGCGAACCGTCCAATGCGGGACTGCGCACTGCGTTTCCATGGCCACGGTAACTGAGGGACCATCACAGCCCCGAAACAATAATAAATGACGGATTATGACCACCAAGGGTGACGTAACAACTGTAGCAAAAACTTGTGCGGTACCTTGTAAAGCGCCTTTCCTGTGCTCTCCCCCCGCCCCTTTTTATATGATAAAAGAGCGCCAATAGCTTTTGGTGAGCACCTACTATGTGCCCTAATATACGGTGCCTTGTATATCTTGGGCTTCCAGGTGGTGCGAGTGGGAAAGAACCCGCCTGCCAATGCAGGAGAGGTAAGAAAAGCGAGTTCGATCCTTGGGTCGGGAAGATCCTCTGAAGGAGGGCATGGTAACCCACTCCAGTATTCTTGCCTGGAGAATCCCATGGAAGGAGGAGCCCGGTGGGCTACAGTCCATGGGGTCGCAAACAGTTGGGCACAACTGAGAGACTTAGCACAAATGCATGCCCCTTGTATATCTTATGATAACAGTACCTCTCATCAGAGGGATGGTGATATTTCCATGAAGTACAGGCACATGAAGTGTTTTGGCTCACAAAATAATCAATAAATGATTATTGAAAATCCATTATGGAACTTCCCTGGTAGTCCAGTTGTTAAGACTCCATGCTTCCACTGCAGGGGGCACAGGTTTGATCCCTAGTAGGGGAAATAGGATCTCACATAACCCCCGGGCACAGCCAAAAATATTTATCCATTATATTTTGCTTTTTGCATTTCTTTTCCATGGGGATGGTCTTGATCCCTGTCTCCTGTACAATGTCACGAACCTCCGTCCATAGTTTATCAGGCATTCTATCAGATCTAGTCCCTTAAATCTATTTCTCACTTCCACTATATAATCATAAGGAATTTGATTTAGGTCATACTTGAATGGTCTAGTGGTTTTCCCTACTTTCATCAATTAAAGTCTGAATTTGCCAATAAGGAGTTCATGATCTGAGCCACACTCAGCTCCTGGTCTTGTTTTTGCTGACTGTATAGAGCTTCTCCATCTTTGACTGCAAAAAATATAATCAATCTGATTTCGGTGTTCACCATCTGGTGATGTCCATGTGTAGAGTCTTGTGTTGTTGGAAGAGGGTGTTTGCTATGACCAGTGCATTCTGTTGGCAGAACTCTATTTACCTTTGCCCTGCTTCATTCCGTATTCCAAGGCCAAATTTGCCTGTTACTCCAGGTGTTTCTTGACTTCCTACTTTTGCATTCCAGTCCCCTATAATGAAAAGGACATCTTTTTTGGGTGTTAGTTCTAAAAGGTCTTGGAGGTCGTCATAGAACCGTTCAACTTCAACTTCTTCAGCATTACTGGTTGGGCCATAGACTTGGATTACTGTGATACTGAATGGTTTGCCTTGGAAACAAACAGAGATCATTCTTTCGTTTTTGAGAATGCATCCAAGTACTGCATTTCGGACTCTTTTGTTGACCATGATGGCTACTTTATTTCTTCTAAGGGATTCCTGCCCACAGTAGTAGATATAATCATCATCTGAGTTAAATTCACCCATTCCAGTCCATTTTAATTCGCTGATTCCTAGAATGTCAACGTTCACTCTTGTCATCTCCTGTTTCAGTTCAGTTCAGGCGCTCAGTCATGTCCGACTCTTTGCGACCCCATGAATTGCAGCACGCCAGGCCTCCCTGTCCATCACCAACTTCCAGAGTTCACTCAGACTCACGTCCATCGAGTCAGTGATGCCATCCAGCCATCTCATCCTCTGTCGTCCCCTTCTCCTCCTGCCCCCAATCCCTCCCAGCATCAGAGTCTTTTCCAATGAGTCAACTCTTCCCATGAGGTGGCCAAAGTACTGGAGTTTCAGCTTTAGCATCATTCCTTCCAATGAACACCCAGGGCTGATCTCCTTCAGAATGGACTGGTTGGATCTCCTTGCAGTCCAAGGGACTCTCAAGAGTCTTCTCCAACACCACACTTCAAAAGCATCAATTCTTCGGTGCTCAGCTTTCTTCACAGTCCAACTCTCACATCCATACATGACCACTGGAAAAACCATAGCCTTGACTAGACGGACCTTTGTTGGCAAAGTAATGTCTCTGCTTTTCAATATGCTGTCTAGGTTGGTCATAACTTTCCTTCCAAGGAGTAAGCGTCTTTTAATTTCATGGCTGCAGTCACCGTCGGCAGTGATTTTGGAGCCCCCAAAAATAAAGTCTGACACTGTTTCCACTGTTTCCCCATTTATTTCCCATGAAGTGATGGGGCCAGATGCCATGATCTTCATTTTCTGAATGTTGAGCTTTAAGCCAACTTTTTCACTCTCCTCTTTCACTTTCATCAAGAGGCTTTTTAGTTCCTCTTCACTTTCTGCCATAAGGGTGGTGTCATCTGCATATCTGAGGTTATTGAGATTTCTCCCGGCAATCTTGATTCCAGCTTGTGCTTCTTCCAGCCCAGCATTTCTCATGATGTACTCTGCATATAAGTTAAATAATCTCCTGTTTGACCACTTCCAATTTGCCTTGATTCATGGACCTAACATTCCAGGTTCCTATGCAATATTGCTCTTTACAGCATCAGACCTTGCTTCTATCACCAGTCACATCCACAGCTGGGTATTCTTTTTGCTTTGGCTCCATCCCTTCATTCTTTCTGGAGTTATTTCTCCACTGATCTCCAGTAGCATATTGGGCACCTACCGACCTGGGGAGTTCCTCTTTCAGTATCCTATCATTTTGCCTTTTCATACTGTTCATGGGGTTCTCAAGGCAAGAATACTGAAGTGGTTTGCCATTCCCTTCTCCAGTGGACCACATTCTGTCAGACCTCTCAACCATGACCTGCCTGTCTTGGGTGGCCCCACACAGCATGGCTTAGTTTCATTGAGTTAGACAAGGCTGTGGTCCGTGTGATTAGATTGACTAGTTTTCTGTGATTATGGTTTGTGTGTCTGCCCTCTGATGCCTCTCACAACACCTACCATCTTACCTGCGTTTCTCTTACCTTGGATGTGGGGTATCTCTTCAAGGCTGCTCCAGCAAAGCACAGCCGCTGCTCCTTACCTTGGACGAGGGGTATCTCCTCATAGCCACCCCTCCTGACCTTGAACGTGGAGTAGCTCCTCTTGGCCCTCCTGAGCCCGCGCATCCGCCACTCCTTGGACGTGGGGTAGCTCCTCTCGGCCACGCTTCTGTGCAGTCTGGTCCGTCACAGCCGGCCCGCTTCTGGGGAGGCTTTATGAATAGCTGTGAAAAGAAGAAAAGCGAAAAAGCCAAGGAGAAAAGGAAAGATATAAGCATCTGAGTGCAGAGTTCCAAAGAATAGCAAGGAGAGATAAGAAAGCCTTCTTCAGTGATCAATGCAAAGAAATAGAGGAAAATAACAGAATGGGAAAGACTAGAGATCTCTTCAAGAAAATTAAAGATACCAAGGGAGCATTTCATGCAGAGATGGCCTCAATAAAGGACAGAAATGGTATGGACCTAACAGAAGCAGAAGATATTAAGAAGAGATGGCAAGAATACACAGAAGAACTGTACAAAAAAGATCTTCACGACCCAGATAATCAGGATGGTGTGATCACTGACCTAGAGCCAGACATCCTGGAATGTGAAGTCAAGTGGGCCTTAGAAAGCATCACTACAAACAAAGCTAGTGGAGGTGATGGAATTCAAGTTGAGCTATTTCAAATCATGAAAGATGATGCTGTGAAAGTGCTGCACTCAATATGCCAGCAAATTTGGAAAACTCAGCAATGGTCATGGGACTGGAAAAGTCAGTTTTCATTCCAATCCCAAAGAATGCTCAAACTACCACACAATTGCACTCATCTCACACGCTAGTAAAGTAATGCTCAAAATTCTCCAAGCCAGGCTTCAGCAATATGTGAACCATGAACTTCCTGATGTTCAAGCTGGTTTTAGAAAGAGCAGAGGAACCAGAGATCAAATTGCCAACATCCACTGGATCATGGAAAAAGCAAGAGAGTTCCAGAAAAACATCTATTTCTGCTTTATTGACTATGCCAAAGCCTTTGTGTGGATCACAATAAACTGTGGAAAATTGTGAAAGAGATGGGAATACCAGACCACCTGACCTGCCTCTTGAGAAACCTGTATGCAGGTCAGGAAGCAACAGTTAGAACTGGACATGGAACAACAGACTGGTTCCAAATAGGAAAAGGAGTATGTCAAGGCTGTATATTGTCACCCTGCTTATTTAACTTCTATGCAGAGTACATCATGAGAAATGCTGGGCTGGAAGAAGCACAAGCTGGAATCAAGATTGCCAGGAGAAATATCAGTAACCTCAGATATGCAGATGACACCACCCTTATGGCAGAAAGTGAAGAGGAACTAAAAAGCCTCTTGATGAAAGTGAAAGAGGAGAGTGAAAAAGTTGGCTTAAAGCTCAACATTCAGAAAATGAAGATCATGGCATCTGGCCCCATCACTTCATGGGAAATAAATGGGGAAACAGTGGAAACAGTGTCAGACTTTATTTTGGGGGGCTCCAAAATCACTGCCGATGGTGACTGCAGCCATGAAATTAAAAGACGCTTACTCCTTGGAAGGAAAGTTATGACCAACCTAGATAGCATATTGAAAAGCAGAGACATTACTTTGCCAACAAAGGTCCGTCTAGTCAAGGCTATGGTTTTTCCAGTGGTCATGTATGGATGTGAGAGTTGGACTATAGAGAAAGCTGAGTGCCGAAGAATTGATGCTTTTAAAGTGTGGTGTTGGAGAAGACTCTTGAGAGTCCCTTGGACTGCAAGGAGATCCAATCAGTCCATTCTAAAGGAGATCAGTCCTGGGTGTTCATTGGAGGGACTTATGGTGAAGCTGAAACTCCAATACTTTGGTCACCTGATGCAGAGAGCTGACTCATTTGAGAAGACCTTGATGCTGGGAAAGATTGAGGGCAGGAGGAGAAGGGGACGACAGAGGATGAGATGGTTGGATGGCATCACCGACACAATGGAGATGGGTTTGGGTGGCCTCCAGGAGTTGGTGATGGATTGGGAGGCCTGGCATGCTGCAGTTCATGGGGTCACAAAGAGTCAGACCTGACTGAGTGACTGAACTGAACTGAACTGAACTTGGTCAAAGTTTCATGAAGCAAAGGGCCCCAGACGTTTCAAATTCAGTGACCAAGCTCCCCAGGCCTCCAGCCTACTGTGGGGTGGTGATGCACACTGCCCTTCTCCTCTGCCCATGTAATCAAGACAACTGCCTTCAAGGCCCTCCTCAACGATTCCTGCCCCACCCACCTCACGTGCACACGCGCACACACACACACACACACGAACTTCTGGGGCCACATTCCAAAACTTGAAAAGAAGTGAGTAGTTCCCACTATTGAGAAAAGGCAAGAACTCCGAGTCAGGATGCCCCCGTTCCAGCCTTCCTAATTCTGCTGCCATGACTCAGGGAAAGTCCCTTCTTCCTCCAGTTCTGTTTTCCTGAAGGAAGCTGGAATCTTAGATTTCATAAAGCCCTTCCACCCCCAAACATCTGGGATACTGGACTGTACATTCGGGTTCTGGAGGCAGGGAATGGAGAAGAAATGGGTGCAAGTCAGTAGTTCTCCTATGGGTGGGAATTAGCTATTTATCACCCTCTGGCCTGTGAGGAATGGTGATATGCCATGATGTACAGGCACATGGAGTGTTTCGGCTCACAAAGTGATGAATAAATGATCACTGAAAACCCATTATGGAACTTCCCTGGTGGTCCAAGTGGTTAAGACTCTAGGACAGGGGTTGGGTTTTAGTATTGGCTGTAACTCTGGCTCCTGGTACAATCTAGAAATGTGTCAAGTGCAAAATGAGTATTTGTTGAATGAATTGTTTCCACCTTTCACCTGAGAAAAGACACTTCCACCCCAAAGCCCCCTGAGAGACAGGAAAAAAAAAAAAAAAAGAGTCATAAAAGTTTATTCTATGAAAGAAAGAACATGGTTTCTATACATATATTTACAGAACAGACAGATATATTTACAGCCAGAGGGAGGCCTTGGTGTCAGGCTTGGATTGTGGGCTGGGGGGGTGGGGGGAAGAGATGCCCGGAGAAGAGTGAGGAGGTATAAGAAGCCTCCTGTGGCTCAAACACAGGGCACCCTCAGCAGGAAGGGGAGAAGCAGAAACTGGAGGGAGAAACAGGGGTTCCAGTTCTTCCTGAAGAGAAGCCTGGTGAGTGTGGAGCAGGTAGGACGGAGCCCAGAGTCTGCATAGACCCTGGAGATGCACAGGAGATCCTGGAGTTGAACCTGGAATATTCTCAGGCTGATCACAGTGTCCCTGGGGTGCTCTGGGGCAAGGTCTGTGCCCTTCTGTTCCCGTTGCTGCCCGTAGCTGCAGAGGGGAAGGGTCCGTGGGGGTCACAGCTCACTGGAGCGGATGGCAGGCTCCAGTTTGTGGGAGAGGGCAGTGAGGACCTTGTCGAACTTCTCATAGCGTCGGGCCTGGCTGCTGCTGGCGCCCTGGCTGCCCCATAGGAGGCGCATCTGGAACTCGGTGCTGAACACCTCGAGGAGCTCCGGCCGGGCCTGGAAACCTGCAGGGAGGGGCATAGGGGTCAGGGGACCACCATCCAGCTAGGGAAGCTGGGGCTCCTACTTGGAGCCACCACATCCCTCAGGGCCCCATTCCAAGGGACCTTCCCCCACCTCTGCCAGGAATCCCACATGGTTTGTGGATGAACATAACCAAGCAGTTTAACACCTGGTCTTTGTCGTACTGTTCCTTGATAGTTCAGTTGGTAAAGAATCCACCTGCAACGCAGGAGACCCTGGTTGGATTCCTGTGTTGGGAAGATCCCTGGAGAAGGGATAGGCTACCCACTCCAGTATTCTTGGGCTTCCCTTGTGACTCAGCTGGTAAAGAATCCACCTGCAATGCAGGAGACCTGGGTTTGATCCCTGAGTTGGGAAGATCCCCTGGAGAAGGGAAAGGCTACCTACTCCAGTATTCTGGCCTAGAGAATTCCATGGACTATATAGTCCATGGGGTCGCAAAGAGTCGGATACGACTGAGCAACTTTCACTTTTCACTTTCAATAATTAGAAAAAAATATTTCTTAGTTGCAGCATGTGGGTTCTTTCACTGCAGCACACGGGCTTAGTAGTTGTGGTTTGTGGGTTTAGTTGCCCTGAGGGATGTGGGATTTTAGTTCCTTGACCAGGGATCGAACCTGCATCCCCTGCATTGGAAGGTGGATTCTTAACTGTTGGACTACTAGGGAAGTCCCTGCAATATATAATTTTAAAATGACTAGAGGGGCTTCCCTGGTGGTCCAATGGATAAGACTCCACACTCTCGATGCAGAGGGCCTGGGTTCAGTCCTTGGTCAGGGAACTAGATCCCACATGGCACTACTAGAAGATTCCAAATGCTGCAACTAAATATCCCACACCCTACAGTGCAGATGAAAGATCCTGCGTGCCTTGACTAAGACCTGGTGTGGCCAAATAAATAAATCAATAAAAATAAATATTAAAAAACAATAAAATAACTAGAAGATAAAATATCACTGCTAACTTGGGGTAAGATACTGGGTGATTCTTTTCTTTTTTGTATTTTTCTGTAAGCTCCAAAATTTGTCATAAGAAATATATATACATTCTGTAAGTAAACATAAACAAATTTTTGTTTTGTTTTTTTCTTTCTGAAGAAAGATAGGAAAGACGTATACCAAAACGACATTTACCAATCACCAGGTAAGTGTTGGTGATTTGTTTATTTGGGTTTTGTTCAGCTGTTATTTCCAGTTTGTCTACAGTGAACTTTTGTGACTTAAATATTGCCTAAAGAAGTAAAAGGTAGCTTGTCTGAAGCCATTATCTCTGCTTCTTCTGTGAGAAGGCATTCTATTTTCTGATTAAACTGAGAGCTCCCTGAAGACAGGGTGAGTCTGCCTCAGACCCGGGGCCCCAGACCTATTGCTTTGTAAACAGCCTTGTAAAGTGGGCTTGTCAGGATGCCCACTTCACAGATGAGAAAGCGGAGGCTCAGAGAAGCTAAGATACACAGCTGCTGTGCTCTTTGAATCATCTCTATGTCCCCCAAGCTGACCTGGTGCCTGCCACTAACAATTACTTGTCAAACTGCTGAATGAGTGAAGAAAAGGGGTGAGAAAAAGAAGTCAGGGAGGGGTGGGACGAATTGAGAAAGTAGCACTGACACATATACATTATCATATGTAAAATAGAGAGCTAGTGGGAAGTTGTTGTATAGCACAGGGAGCTCAACCAGTGCTCTGCGACAACCTAGAGAGGTGGGCTGAGATGGGGAGGGAGGTTCAAGAGGGAAGGGACAAATGTATACTTATGGCTGATTTATGTTGCTGTAAGGCAGAAACCAATACAACATTGTAAAGCAATTATTCTACAATTAAAAAAAAAAAAAAGTCAAGGAGACGGGGCAGCAAAGAGGGATGGAGAAATCTGAAGGGATATTTGGAGAAGAAGGGAGAGCCAGTTATGCGGAGGGAGGCCCAGGCTGCAGGATCAGCAGTGGCTTGCCCCCCAGACGCAACCAGTGACTCACCCTGCAGCTTGACTTCGGCATTGGTATGATACAGGCCACCATGGTGTGCCACCGTGCGGGCGGCCTCCAGGTGGGCCAGCACCACCTCCACGCCATGCTCCGTGCTGCCCCAGGGCTCAGGGCCCTCGGCGGGGGCCGAGTCACATTCCAGCAGAGTGATGAGCGGCAGGATGTGAGGAAATGTGGTGTTGCTCAGCGGCGGGCCTTCTGCAGGGAGGGAGGCATGGCGTTTAGAGGTCTCAGAGGAACCCACCGTCCACCAAGGTCCAGAAACCAAGGATGTGTTAGGGGAAGGGCCCTGCCTGAGGTCCCAGCAAGAGCCCCCAGGATTCTGACTCATGAGACAAACCCCGCCCTTTGGATTCCTCCAGCTGAACCCACTGCACCTTGGCCCAGCCCAGGGGACATGGCATACACACTTGCCAGGTGCAGAAAGTGAGCGCAAGAATGGCCTGCACAGAGCTCAGTCAAGCCCTCAACATCCTCCCTACTGGGAGAGTCTGGGCCAGCCCAGAGAGGGCTGGAACCCGTCCGAGGCCACACAGCAAGATGGGGGAGGTACCTTTGCCCTCATTGAGGCTCTTGAGGAATGGCTTGAGCGTCTTCTCATAGAGGATGGCACCCTCTGTGTGTCGCTGCCGCAGGGTCACCCATGTCTGTTCCAGCCGGGCAATCTAGGGAGATCAGGCTATGAGCGACTAGCCAGGGAAGGGGCCTGCTGGGGCCACAGGCCAGTATGCTGAGCTGACACCCAGATGTGGGATAGTAATTATTAGTATAATCACCATTCAGGTCTCAGGGACAGGGCTGATGGCTTTTCACAGGTCCCCATAAGTCCTCGCAACAACCCATTTTACGTATGAGGGAACTAAGGCTCAGAGAGGACAATAAAGGCACTCCCCTCATGAGATTGCTTTAAGGAATCAGTTTCTAAGTACTCAATGTACCTTGCGCATAGTCAGTGCTTGCTAAAGCTAGCCACTTTATATTTATTCTTTCAACTCTTATAAAGTTCCTCAATCATTTTACAGGTGGAGAAACGGAGAGCAGGGAAAGGGAAAGACTTTGTCTGGAAGCAGGTCAGCACCAAAAGGACTCAGTTCTCCCAGTTACTCTGTCACCAATGCTGCCTAAAAGGTCCTCAAGTTCTTCCTGATTCAATAGACAGCCGTCCCAAAGGGACACGTATGACTAGCTTATGTCCAGTGCTACGTGGGGCCCTCAGTACCTGGGCCATATCCAGGGCACCCATGACCGCAGCGAAGCTGAACATGTTGCCCATGGTCCCTCGAAGCTCGGCTGCCAGCTGGATGGTCTTGTGCAGGAGCGCTGCCCGCTCCTCAGCGGAGCCCGTGCAGCCCAGGATGTCCATGGCCAGCATGATGGACATGGTGTGGAACCTGTTGGAGCGGCCGGGTCAGAGGGGCGGGGCCAGGGATCTAGGGTTGGGGTCCCTGTGGTTGGGCGCCGAGGGGTGGAGGATAGAGCCAAAAGTGAGAGGTTGTAAAGAGTCAATGAGATTAGGGGGTGCGGCCAAAGTGTGGGCGGGGATAAAGCAAAGTTAAGGGGTTCTGATTGGTCAGTATAAGTCAGGGGGCGGGGCCAGACACCCGTGAGCGCCAGGCTGAGGACCGTGGGACCGATCAGAGGAAATCATCAGAAATCATCCGACAGAGCTGTTCTAAGAAAACAAAGAAGAGAAGCCGGAGCTGATGGGCGGGCCAAGGCTCACAGATTGTGGTCAGTCAAGAGAATACAGAAAGTGAATTCGGAGATAAAGGACTCAGTCTTTGAAAAACCAGGATTACTTGGAACTGGATAAAGAAAGCTGAGCACCCAAGAATTGATGCTTTTGAACTGTGGTGTTGGAGAAGACTCTTGAGAGTCCCTTGGACTACAAGGAGATCCAACCAGTCCATCCTAAAGGAGATCAGTCCTGAATTTTCATTGGAAGAACTGATGCTGAAGCTGAAACTCCAATACTTTGGCCCCCTGATGCGAAGAACTGACTCATTCGAAAAGACCCTGATGCTGGGAAAGATTGAAGGCGGGAGGAGAAGGCGACGACAGAGGATGAGATAGTTGGATGGCATCACCGACTCAATGGGCATGACTTTGAGTAAACTCCAGGAGTTGACGATGGATGGGGAGGCCTGGCGGGCTGCAGTCCTTGGGGTTGCAAAGTGTCGGATACGACTGAGCGACTGAACTGACTGAATGAACTGGATATCAGGAACAATTGGTCAATGGGATGGAGGGCGTGGCTATGATCTGGGAGCCGGGGTGAGAGACTGCGATTGCCCAACCGGCCACACTGAAGAGCAGCGAGGTAGTCCAGGGGGTTGGTTCCCGGTGACTCCCGTGTGCGCGCGCCTTACCTTTCCAGCAGGTCTAGTCGTAGCTGCCGGCCATGGGGGAGAGTGAGCAGCTCCATGCCCCAGCGGACTCCCATTAGGGTCTGCATCTCCTTGGTAACGCCCAGTATCCTAGCAACCTACAAGGACGCCCAGAGGGCTGATTAATTTCCTGTCAGGGCTAGCCCAAGCCATCTGGGAGTCAGAGAGCTTTATCTAGCAGGGCAGCCTGGCTGGGAAGCCGGCTCTGAATTCCAGGTTTATGACTAACCCTCTGACATGGAGCAAATGAGTTTCACTCTCCCCATCTATGAAACGCAGGATAAATGGAAAAATGCCCAATGGGGTCTGACATGTGCCAGAGGTGCCCAGGACACTCTTATTTCAGAAGAAATAAGGTCCAGGGAGGGAAAGGGCTTGTCCTAGGTCACACACTGGACCTAGAACCCAGGGCTTCTTCCTTCATGCCTAGTACTCTTCACAGCGCCGCATCTCAGCGCTGTTTCTTTTCTTTCTTTTTGAGCTCAGAGACAAGTGTGACCAAATAATCAGTGTTCCCCTCCCCAACACACACACACACACACACCCCAAACTTCAGAGGGAGAAACTGAGGCATAGATCAAGTTAGGGTCCTTAGATGGGCAGGATTCATTCAAAGCAAAGGCCCAGGCATTAACAATTTATGGACCTAGACAATGAGTTTTGTCCACTAGGGGGGTGGGGGTAGGGAGTCTGGCCTCTTATAGTCCCTGGACCGGCCAGACCAACTCTCACCGGGCTCAAAAAATGTCCCAGGGAGCCAGACACCACTAGTTTTCAGGACTCCTCGGTTCCAGTGCCAAACTGACATCTGGAGGAAGCAAGAGTATCTCAGCTTTTGCTTTTTTTTTTTCAAGGAGAAAATGGGAGCCCAGAGAGGTAAAGTGATTAGTCAGAGTCACACAGCAAGTAAAGGGCAGCCATGAAGTCAGAATCCAGGACCACTCACTCTACTTGGGGATGTGGGGGCCAGTTCCTCACCACCCTAACCCCTGTCCCAAAGCTAGAGGATAAAGGTATACCCCTGCCCCAGTGTGCACCCAGCACCTACCAGGCAGTCAACCTTGGTAACGTGCCGGGCCAGTGTCCGGGCGTCGACCTCTGCCAGCAGCTCCTTGACCTTACGCAGGAGGCCCACCTCCAGTGGCCGGTTATCCTTGGGGATCAACAGTGACTGGAAGGTAGCCGGGTTAAAGGAGGAGGTGGCTTCCACAACAGGGACTGTGAAGGTTCTGCCCCAGTCCCCTTCGGAGGCCCCGTTTTCTGACAGTTCCTTAAGCTTCTCCCCATAGCTCCTGGCCTGGCGGCCGGAGGCTTCAGCTGCTGCCCACTCTCGGCTGCCACGGACAGGAGGCTGGAGCTGGCAGTAATGGCCAGAGTCCGGGTCACTGTAGCTGCTGAGCGACGGTGATGGGGAGGCCTTGCAGAGGGTGTGGGAGGGGCTGGAGTAAGGGCCCTTGTCCGACTCCCCGTGGGGCTTTGGAGCACTTCCGGGACACAGCTGGGGTTCGCTGGAGCGGCGCGTGACAGGGGAGGCGGGCAGTGCTGTGGCTGAGGGGGCGGCAGGGGCGGCATGGACACGGGTCACTGCAGGGAAATAAAGAGAGACAACTAGTTACCATGACTCCCTAGCCAGTGTGGTTCCCCCACTGCTTTCCCAGAGGACAAGCTCCACCCACCCTACAGGGGTGATATCCCACCTCCCTGTACCCAGGCCAGGCCCAGCTGACACTGGCACATTGACCAGCCCTCAGTGATATTCTCAAATTCCCTGGACCCCAGGGGTCAGACTTTCTTATCCTAAGGCTGCTGCAGCCTTGGGGAACCACTGAGCTACTTGAAGGAGCTTTCTGTGATTCAGAGAAGCTAAGCACTTGCTGGAGTTCACTATGTGGAATCATTTCTCAATGAATTAATAATAAGGATTTATTGAGGACATGTGTTCTGGGAGCTGGTGACATGCTGTAGCTACACCGGTCAAAACAGTAAAACCATCATCCAAAATTAGAGGTGATGTTTATTGAGTTCTAACTGCCTGCGAGATCCTTCGCTGCCCCTTAATCTGTTTAACCCTCTCAACATCCTGAGCATGAGTACTTTTATGATCCTCATTCTTCAGATGAGAAAAGTGAGACTCAGAGAAGCCAGCTGACCTGCCTAAGGTCACCCAACCAGCAAAGGGTAGAGCTGGGATTCAAAACCAGGTGTCGAGTCCTCACTCCTGGGTACTTCCCTGTGCCATGTTGCTTAGAAGTTGTCCAATAAATAATTTGTGGCAAAGCGTCTTAACATTTACACTCAGGGGTGTTGTTTGGAAGGCAAGTTGGCAGTTATGACAAGCTGGCAGGCCCGTGGTTAGAGAAGAATTTGTGACAACCCATATAGACAACTACATGGCAACAGGGCATTTCCCAGCAAAGGTTCCCCTGGGCTGCCCCTCTGCACGCTTTGCCTGCCATGTGGACAATATGTGGTATGGCCTGCTGAAAACATTATTTTTTTTTCTTCCAGAAATGAGCTAGTGGCATGTTTCTACAGTAGAAATCTTCTTTATATTAAAAAAAAATGCACAGTGCTCTGTGCTTTCTGCTCAATTTTGCTGGGAATGTAGAACTTCTCTGAAAAGATCTATTTAAAAGAAAAAATAAATGAATAAAGCAAGCTTGACCAGTCCAGTTGGATCCCACCATTTGGAATCAGGGATACATTAAATCCCAGCCAATACCAGGGCCTGGTCAAGTGGCTCCTCACATGCGGAGGCTCTTGACCAATGGGGACTGAGTGTTGCTGACTGCACAAACTTCATAGCATTGAAGCCCAGATTCAGTAGCATTCAAGAGAATGCATGGAAACCACATCCACAGTGCCTGGTATCCAATAGGGACTCAGTGAATTGTTGCAGAATGAACCAGCCACGGCTATGTTTTGCATGTCAACATGGATAGTTTTAGTATCCACTGTTGCAGGGCATGTCTCTCAGATAAGAGGAAGAGGCACACATGATCAAACACTGTAACAGAAATCATCAGACAGTGCACACATGGGCACACGAGGCCACCCCCACCAGACCCCCACGCGCCCCCCTCCACTGGCCATACCGGTACTATAGGCAGGGGAGCTGGGGCTCTCGGAGATAGGGGACATGGGCGAGTGCAGGTCTTGGATCTGGTCCATGCTGAGTGCACAGTTGCGGATGGATTCCCGGGGGTGGGGCAGTGATGTGCTGTGGAGCAGACACCTTCATGAGCAAGGAGCCCAGAGGTCAGGGTCCTCAGCTAGCATTAGGACACCCACCTCTGCCTCTATCCTAGATCTGCTGAACTTCAGAGGCAGAAAAGGCTTAGAAATGATCACGTCCAACCTCCCACCTGGCAGGTACAAAAACTGAAGCCCAGAGGAGGAAGGGCTTGTTCAGTCCACAACCTGCACAACTGTTCTCTTCCCTGGGAACCTTGCCCCCAACTTGAAGAATGGTCTGGGGAGAGAGGCTAGCAAGAAAGATGGCCAGGCCAAGGGAGCCAAACCCACGGTCCTGGCCTCTCCTCACTGATCCCACACTATTACTCAGGATGCCTTGGGCACACATGGCCTGTAGATCCTGGCACTGTTTTAATCACTGGTTCCAAACCACAGGCCAAGTGGTTACTCCCCACAGGGTATCCAACCAGCAGTTCCTTGGCTGACAGCATGCAGTCCAGGTCCAGGGAAATGGGACCTATCGAAGTGCTGAAGCAAGCACGTGAGTGCTAAGTCACTTCATTCGTAACTGACTCTTTGCGACCCTATGGAATGTAGCCCACAAGATTTCTCTGTCCATGGGATTCTCCAGGCAAGAATACTGGAGTGGGTTGCCATTTCTTACTCCAGGGGATCTTCCTGACCCAGGGATCGAACCTGCATCTCTTGTCTCCTGCATTGGCAGGCGGGTTCTTTACCACTAGCACCACTTGGGAAGCCCCAAAAGATGGCACGTCTTGCTGCAAACAGCCAGGGAAGCCATAGAAACTAGGGGCACAGACTTTGGAGTTGTGGACCTGGGTCTGAATCTTGGTCCTACGACTCTCTAGCAAGCAGCTACCCCTCTTCAAGCCTAGTTCTCATCTACAAAGTGGCAGAATGGACAGAAGCCACCTCCCAGGGGACGTGGGAATCAGTGAGGTTGAGAACAGCATCAGGAGAGGGCCGGGTGCACAGTAGGGCTTCAGGAATGATTTGCAGCTGTGGCTTGTCCTCGGATCAGGGCCCAGTGTCACCAAGCCCCTGACATCTGGGTGTCATCAAAAATGTCGCTGAAAACATTCCACTCCCTGTGCGATGGTTTGCAAAATGCTCTGTTCTGATGCCCACCTGGGCCTAGTCAGGTGGGGTGAGGTGGGGTAGCATTAGCAATAGGGATCAGGTCCTTGCCTGGGACAGGACAGCACCCAGGGCTCCTCCAGACCCGAGGGAGCTTTCTGAGTGAGGGCTCTTTATAGGTCGGCACGTGGAGGCAAGAGAGGAGGAAGGTCAGGGCCAAGGGCGCACAGCTAGTTGTAGCAGAGCTGAGACTGCGACTGGGCTCCACACCCCACTCAGCATGGCGGGAGCTTCCTCCTCTTGTTCTGCACACACTGAGGCTCCAGGGCAGTCATTTTACCCCAGACCAGTGTGACTGGGCCTCTCCTTTTCCCACCAGCACTCACGTTACTGACACTCCCACTTGACAGATGGGAAGACTGAGGCCGAATTTGGGTTCTCACTCACCTGGTGGGGCAGCCATCACTGCGGGTGACCTTGTCAGCAGTAAGCCCATCGGTCATGGTGACGCTCCGCCGCTTCATGTGGCTGCCCTTGGGGCCCGAGGGGCTGGCAGGGCTGGCGGCCTTGCCCCCGCCCTGGCCCAGGCCATAGCAGGCCTCCAGGTAGCGCAGTGGGAAGGTGCGGTTGACCGGGCAGTAGATGATGGCACCGCTCTGCTCCGACACAGCCTTGCGGCTGCCCACATGGTACCGCACCAGGGCCGGCACGTGGTCGAAGCTCTCCTGCTCGAACAGGTATTGGATGTGGGTGTAGCTCTCACCCGCCTTCACCACCACCTTGTTGATCTTGAAGTGCAAGGCCTGGTTGCGCCAGCGGCATGTGAGCACATAATCACCCAGGCTGGTGAGCGAGTCCCGGATGAGGAAGTCACCATTGCGCTGCACCAGGGTCTCCGAGACCTGGAAGAGGCAAGGGTCAGGCTGGAGCGGGGCAGGAGAGGGCCAGACCCTGGGTCTGGGGCACACAGTCAACAGAGACAGCTGAAGCTTGGGAGGGGGACCCAACGACCCAGATTCAGAGGGTGCATCTCAGCCAGAAGCCATGGGTCTGAGCACAGAGGCTCAGACATGGAGGGACATTGCACTCTGGAAAGGGAGTCCCCAAGATCTGAAACTCAGGTCTCAGACCTACTCCTTCTCAGGGATCTCACTGGGCACAGTGAATTCCCCATCCTTCTTCCTCCAAACAGCCAGGGCTCTGGCATGTCTCTGGGCTGAATATCCTCCCATTCCTGCTCACCTGGTGAACTATCCCTTCCACAATGGCCTGTCTCCTCAGCACCCCTTCCTTGGGGCAGCCCACACCCCCTGCCTGGCAATCCATTCTTGAGCTTCTCCCACTGGGTTCTGACTGCCTGCCTGTCGACCCCTACCCTGGACTACCAGCTGTCAAGGAAAGTCACCACCTATTTTATCTCTGCATCCTTGGTGCCCAGCACAGGAGCTGGCAGAGTTGATAATTGACAAAGATTTATAGCAAGCATGAAAAGTGGAAGAACAGGTGACCGTTAGCCCAAGCCTATGCCTCAGCCCAGAAAGTCAACCTTATCAAAACTGAATCACTGAAGTGCTGATATTCACTAACCAAACACATAAGAGGCTGATGTATAGACCTATAACAGTAACTAAAAATATTAGTGTTAATAGTAATCACCACCACCACCACCATAAAGGACAATGTTCATTGAGCTCACTGCATATCAGACATCATGTTAAGCACCTCACATGAATTAACTCATTTAATTCTCACGTGCTGAGTTACTTTAGTTGTGTCTGACTCTTTGTGACCCTAGGGACCATAGCCCACTAGGCTCCTCTGCGTTTGGGATTCTCCAGGCAAGAAAACTAGAGTGGGTTACCATGCCCTCCTCCAGGGGATCTTCCCGACTCAGGAATCAAACCTGCATCTCTTATGCCTCCTGCATTGGCAGGAGAGTTCTTTACCAATAGAGCCACCTGGGAATTCTCACAACCAACCTTTACAATAGGTACTATTATTAGCCCTCACTTAATTAATTAATTAATTTAGCCCACACCTTGCAGCATGTGGGATCTTAGTTCCCTGACCAGGGATCAAACCTGTGGCCCCTGCAGTGGAAGCACAGAGTCTAAACCACTGGACCACCAGAGAAGCCCCATATCCTCAATGTTATAGGTGAGGAAACTGGGGCTCAGAGAGGTAAAGAGACTTGTTCAAGGTCACACAGTCAGTTAAATGGCAGAGCTAGACCTCATCCCAGTCTACTCTGATTGAACCCACCGAACGATAGTTGGAGCTTTTCTGGTCTGGGACTGGCCAAGGCGGTGGGGGGAAGGGTCTAGGGCTGGGGTCCCAGCTCAGGGCCCACTCACCTCACGTGGGATGCGGCCGTGGTACCAGGCATGGCTGCGGAGATCTGTGCTGCTGAGTTTGAGCTCTTCCTCCAACTCCTTGTGCAGTTTCTCAGGCGATGAGTCTAAGATGTACTTCTCCTTGGAGAACTAGGCAGAAGACAGCAAAAGTTGGCATCCAGTCTGAAGCCCCTTCCCCCTTCCCTCTCAACTTCCCCCACCTCAGGTGAACTCATTCTATCCCGGGACTCTGGGAACACTTAGGTACAGATGCCAGAAAGGTTCTCACCCATGAGTCCCTATCCCAGTAGGTGTAGAGGAATCTCAATTAAATCCACCAAAAAGTGCCTACTGTGTGCTAGGCACTGCATTATTGCCAGGGTAGACAGGGAAATAAACAAGCCTGACCTCAAAGAAGCTCCTTGTCTAAGACAGGAGGCAAAAGCAACACAAGTATTTCAGCAGACTGCAGTCAGCACCACAGTACTGGACAGCGGCAAAGAGCTGGGTAGCTTTCAAAAGGGAGATGGAGTCTAGGCCAGGTAGAGTGGTCTAGGAAGGCTTCCTGGAGGAGATGGCACTCATGAAATTCATTTTGTACTAAGGACACCAAACTGATCTGGAAGTAGGGGGAGGGAGGATTTCTACAAGCGGATAAGACAGCAAGTACTCAGGTAAAACCATGGACAAAAACAGGGCTGTGTGGATGAGGATACATTCTGGGGCAGTGAATTATACAGGGGTGGAGGAGGCAGCTACAAAGAGGGACGCAGAGGCCCCCGCCAAAGGCATCTGTGATGTCCTTTACTGTTCACAAAGCCCCTTCTTCCTTGCTATCCCAAGCAATCCCTGCTAGATGGGGCAACCAGCCCAGCAGGGAAGCCTGAGGTCACTCACTGGGGCTAATGCCCAGGATCCCCCTTTCCACCTGCCCAAGGGGGAGATTCCTGGTTTCCTGGTTGCTGTGGCCTGGGGTTGGAAGCCTAAGAACAGGGAGATGGGAGTCCCTGCTGCCAGGTACATTCCCACCACAGAAAGTGAAAGTGAAGTCACTCAGTTGTGTCCGACTCTTTGCAACCCCATGGACTGTAGCCTATCAGGCTCCTCCGTCCATGGGATTTTCCAGGCAAAGTGCTGGAGTGGATTGCCATTTCCTTCTCAGGGGATCTTCCCGACCCGAATCAAACCCGGGTCTCCTGCATTGCAGGCAGACATTTTATCATCTGAGCCACCAGGGAAGCCCTTGCCCAATTCTGGCTATGTTGTATGAATCCCCAGGGCCTCAGTTTCTTCCTCTATAAAATGGGTACAATTGCAGAACCTGCCTCACCAGGTTGCAAGGATGAAAGGAGACAATACTTCAAAGCACTGCAACCAGCCCACAGATGTGCTTGTCACTCTGAGAACATGTAACATTGCTCCCTTTCCCCAACTCCAGGCCCCAAAGATGGCTGGCCCAGGACGGATAGATCTGGCCCAGAACTGACCAGGCAGCAAGACAGATGAAGGGGGTCACTAAAGGGCAATCTCTCCCCAGGAGCCACTCCTCACCAGGGTCCAGCAGCTTCCAGTCCACTCCCTGCCTCCTCTGACCTTTCACAGTTCTCAGAGCCTAACCCTGCCACTCCATTTGTTATCCCTCTGCTTCTACTGCCTCAGTTTACCTCAGTCTACACTGCTCCTAAGACACCCCATTTCCCAGCTTCAGAGATATCTTGAATTTCTGACTCCATTATGTCCACATTGATGGAACCCCCACTCTAGGACAGGTCTTATGCCACTCTAGGACAGTCCCTAGGACAGGGACTGAATCCAAGGTCATCAGTACAGGCAGCCTCAGCCCTAGGGGAGCTACGCAGATACTGACAAGCAATCCTAGGGTTTCTGGATGCTCAGAGACACACAGGGAGCTCCAGGAGGAGATGAGCATGTCCCTCCTCATCTGGTCAGGGAGTCCCTGAAGAGGTGATGTCTCCACCAAGACCTGAATGAGCCAAGCAAAAGGATTACAGTGGGGACTGACAGGCAACCAGGTGGGCAAGAAAGAGCTCTGGGAAGAGAGTGGCAAACTCAGGGCCCTGTAGAAAGAGCTAAGGCCCTGGGGGTGGGGGAAGAAGCTTCAGAAGGGCTGGGGGGTGGCAGGGGCAGGCGTGGCAGGGCTGTGAATCTGCCTTGGGAAGCTGAGATTAACCCAGAGGCCACAGCAGAGCTGCAGAGGGTTTTTAAAGCATTGGGGTAGGTTCGATCAGCTGTGTGGAGAGGGCCTGGAGTGTGTTCCAGGCAATGGCAGGGCAGGGTGGAGTGTTGGGGTGGGGACTGGGGGAAGGGTGTTTAGACAACCATTGATGGGGTGCAGGGAAGAGGGTGGCGTGGGTCAGAGAGGATTCTAGGCAGACAGCTTGGGAAGACAATGAAACACTCTCCAAGGTGGGCAAGACTGGTGGCAGGAGCAGCTTGGCGATGGGCTCATAAAATTCTGAGCTGTGAGGAGCCTGTAAGGCTCTGGGGACAGATGGTGGGAGTGGGTGACATAGATGAGTGCTCAGGAAAAGGCAGGGCCTGGAGATGGGGATTCTGAACATCCCCTGCCCAGGGTAGAAACTGATCCCCCAGAAAGGCAGGGAGTTCCAGGGTGAGCTGACATTTGGGCCTTCTCAGGTTCCTACACTTCTCCATGGAGTTCCCTAGTCTTCAAGGTCCTGGCCCCTCTCCTAAACCACACCACACCCTGGGGAGGGAAGAGTGCAAGTCATGGGGGAGATTCCTCCTTGACAAAGAGCATGCAGTTGAGAAGTTGCCCCAGTACCACAGCTGCAGCAAGAGGGACGGGGGGCAAAGAAGGGGAGAGGGCTTCGGGGGAAAGAACCGTGTCCCAAGACTCTGCCTGCCACTGTGTGGCCTTGAGCCAGTCAGTTTCCCTCTCTGGGCCATAAATAGGGGGTGGGAGACTGGGCTCTGCTTTTCCAACCATAATCAACCGTTAGGGAGAATCTGGCGGACGAACTGGGTCATCCCACACACCTGAAGTTAGGGAACCCTAGGGTCCCTGTGCCCTCTTCCTCACCTTCGACCCGGGGGTCCCTAGCTCCCAAAGGGAGTGGGTGCTGGGGCGCGAATGCAGCATCCCTGCGCCCGGGAGCATTGCTATTGGCCAGAGATGATCTCACCGCCTCCCGGCCTGCGAGCGCCTGATTGGCGGGTGCAGGGATGCTGCGCTCAGCCGCCGGCAGGGCAGTCATTCAGGCGGGCTCGAAGCGTGCGTGTGTATGTGTGTGTGTGTGTGTGTGTGTGTGAGCCTGGGGGAGCGCAGAAGTGATGCGCCCAGCGTCCCCCACGGGGCTTGAGAGGCGAAAGCGCGGAGACCCCGGGTCAAGGTCTTAACCCCTTCGCAACAGCCAGTGCCCAGCCAGACCCCTCTAGCTCCCTTCAGTCAGGCAACCCTAAGCAAAGCCATCCCCAGATGATGCTCCGCAGAGAGGCGGGGTCCGGGTCCTCCCCTCCACCCCCTTCCGTTTAACCCTTTCACTGCCACAGCGCCGTCCCGCACTGCCCGGCCAGCTGGGCTAGGAGCCCCGCGCCCCAAGCATGCCCGAGCCCACCTAGAGGGCAGGAGAGTCGCGGGCGCTCCGACCGCAGCCGCGGCAGCATCCCCTCAGCTTCTCATCCCTCTCTCAGCCTTTGGACCCCGGCCCAGCGCCCCCCGGTACAATGCGGGAGTCAGTCTGCCCGGGTCAGATGCAGGGGCCGGAGTGCTCGCAGGAGAACCGGCAGGACGCCGGAGACCCCATCTCCTGGTACCCAGTGCCCCAGCTCAGCTCCTCCCTGCGGAGGAGGCAGAAGCAACCGGAACGGCAGCCTCCGCAGCCCCAAGTCTCGGGAGGGGCGGCTGGACCCTCACCCTGCGGAGCGTCTGGGCGCCCAAAGGTGAGGCTGGGGCGACCCCGCCCCCTCCCGCAGCCCGCTGCCCCCAGCCCCTGCCCCGCCGGACCCTGCGCGGCGCCGCAGGCTGAGGTTCCCCCGGCTGCCCCAGCGAGCGCCCGGGGTCCCAGCTCGGAGCGCCTGGCGGGGGCCGAGCCGCCCCCTCACCTGCACCTGCACGAAGGAGCCGCGGTAGAAGCAGCAGGCGGCGGCCGACAGGGCGCTCCACAGGCTGCACCGCTCGGTCATGGTGGGGCCGGGCGACCGGGGCCGGGACGGTGCAGGGGGCGGCGGCCGGCGGGGCAGGGGCGCGGGACCGACCGGGCTGGGCACCGGCTGCGCGTGCCTCTCGGCGGCGCGATTACCTCATCGCCTTGTCGGGGGAGGAGCGGGGAGGCGGGGCGGGGAGACCCCACCCTCCAGCCAGCCCCGGTAGGGGAGGGGGCCATTGTTCCTCCCTCCTCCCGCCCCCGACTCCCCGCCCCCTCGCCCCCCAGTCCCCCGCCCTCCAGCCCCGGCAGCCCGGAGTCTGGGGATGCGGAGCTGAGGACCTACCAAGGGGGGCGTCAAGAGGGCAGAAGGATGGCGTGGGCCGGGAAAAGGCGTGGGGTGGGGGCGGGGGGGGGGCAGTGGTCCTGCCTCCCCCACTCACCTCTCCCCTTACTGACCCGGAGAGGGCAGAGATTTTGAATTAAACCATGTCTAAAGCTGGAAAAATCCCTGTAGACATTTGACCAAATCCTTTGTGGCCTAAGGAAATCTCCCAGAGTCCAGGATTTCTCATCTCTGACTTGGAATCATACACTCTTCTGGGAAATGCGAGATGTCATTGACAGACTGGGGGTGGGGAAGAAAACTCAGTAAGGCTCTGGGGTTTGGGAATCAGCCTGGCTTCAACTAGCGGTGCCCCCACCTCCACCCAACCAGTCCCTTCTCTTGCAGCCCAGACTTACTCATCTGGAAAACATACCTGTGCCGATCTCACAGAACTCGGGTAAGCATTGGCTGAGCTGATGCATATAAGCTGCCAGACATTAAGCAAGTGCTCAAGAAATGCCTGCTATTGTTTTCAAGCTTAGTGTCTTAGAATCCGGACCTTTGGTCGTAGGCTCTTCAGTGCAAAGAGAGTCATCGCTGACTCTGCCTCAGTCAGGCCTGGAGTTCAAATCTTGTGGCAGGCTGTGTGACCTTAGGTAGATGAGTTCACCTCTCTGTTCACCTCTCAGATGTTTGATTATTTTCTGTAAATACATCTGACGCTCTGAGCATGGATATAAAATTTTATGGTCTTGGAACTTCAGAATCCTTGCCTTAGAATCAAAGTACTTGCATCATGATCTGAGAACCCTGGAGTTCTGGCAGCTGAGCATGTAAGGTGAGGAATGGACTTTGGGTAACTGACTATTGATTCCATTCTCTTCTGAGGCTTAAAGCTAAAACTAATATTCCTTTGAGTTCATTCTTTAGGGGACTGTTTAATCAGTTCTGGTGTGTGGGTATTCTTTCTTTTATAGCATTTTTAATTACATTTTTTCAGCCCCATAAACTAAAGGAAAAATACAAAGCTAATAATCCTCACAGGGATCTCACTACCATCGGTGATGGGGATCTCATTACCTTGCAACTGGGATTTGTGAGGTGCTGAAATACATGTCTCTGTGGTCTACCACTGGCTTTGGGGCTGGTTCTCCCTGAGGCCTCTGTCCCACTGTGATGCCAGGGCTCTGGATGAGAAGCCAGGGCCCAAATTCTGGCAGCAGCTCCAGCTCAACTTGCTGCAGCCCTGGGCTGCATTTCCTGGGCTCACTCAGCTCACTTTCTGACCTCACCCACACTCTTACCTCTGCCTGGATCATTCCACCACCCATCTCTGCTTATCTTTATCTTCTTTCCAGCTTTCTCTTTGGAGAGAGGGTGTTGGTGCATATTCCTGGTCAATTGCAATGGCTTGGCTTCAATGCCTCCTCCTCCAGAAAGCCTTCCTTGATCTCCTCATTCCCAGCTCCTGAGCTGAAAGTCATCTCCTACCTCCACAGCCCCAGTGGCTTCTTATCGAGCCTTCTGCTGATGTTAAGGGACAGCAATCTGAGCACTTCCCACAGTGCTCATTACTGATCACTTACACAGGGCTTTCCAGGCAGTATTATGGGTGATGGAAAGTCCCTGGGGTCAGGAACCAGACAAGATACCCCCCTGAATGGGCATGGATTCATTGAGCCCATAGAAACCCTGGGTTGGAGGTACCACTGTTACCCCATTTCACATAGGTGAACACTGAGGCTCAGAGAGGTGACACACACACCCAAAGTCATGTGGCAAATAAGTAGAAGGTCTGACTCGAAAATTTGGGTGTGCTGGATGACAAAACACAAGCCCAGACCATTGAGTGGTTCTCCTTTGATCCCACATGGGCCAGGAGCCCTTGAAACACAGGGCCTGGTGCTCCTTGCCCCGTGCTCCATACTCAGAGAGAGGACCTAGCTCAGGGTGGTACTCCTGGATGAGGAAGGCCAAGAGCTCTGTCCATGGTCTTGGGAGCAAATAAACTTCGACAGCAATCCCAGTTCAGCCCTGCAGTAGCTGTGCAGCTGTGGGCAAGTCACTGCACTTCTCTGGGCCTCAAGTTTCCCATCCATACACGTGCACAAGAAGGCCCAATGATGAGGGGAGAAATCAAAGACCTCATTCATATAAATAGCTCAGAGCTGACTCCCTTTCAGTGCCAGCAGCCAGCACAGGACTCTGCACACAGTAGGCACTCAAAATGTTCCATCGTATTATGGTTGTTATCATTATTATTTCAAAACTGCATTTTCAACATTTCCTGTGCTCAGGACAAGTTAAGTTTCTGATCAAGGCGACTGTGTTATCTGTGATGAAGAACTGAGTCATCCTTTCCTGCTCCCCCTTCCCAGTTCCAGCTCAGAGACCAAGTGGGATTAGAGCCCGTCTTCCCATGGGGGCACCCCTGGGGCCCTGTCCAGCTGGCGGCTGGATGGGGTCTGGTGGGAACAAACATTGGGAAGTCCTGAGGTTGGGGCCAGGAAAGAATGATGGCAGGCCTGGGAAGAAGATGCTTGGAGCGAAAGCAGACCCCTTAGGCTGCCCTGACCCCTAGACCTTCTCCTTCTGAGAACAGTGGGTGAGGTCTGACTTCTAATGAGGCCAGAAAAGGACTCTGCCCTTCCTGGAACTGGCTCTGGGCCCCCTCAGTGTCCCCTGCCCAGCCCCTCTTACCTTCACATAGTCCCCGCCAGCCTCCGGCTCTGCAGTGGCCCTGGAAGGAGAGAAGAGAGGTGAGTGGCTCCCAGCCCTGCCTGGATCCTCAGCCGCCAGCTTCTGCCCACCTGCCTGGTGCCAGCACTGAGCGCCTGCAGGACTGAGCATACGGGTGATAGCACTGGCTGGAATTGGCAGGCTGGGCTACTTCTCCACTCTCCAGCTGTGTGACCCTGGGCAGGTCCCTTCACCTCTCTGAGCCTGTGTTTCATTGGGTTGTCTCGGGGCCTCTGGGAGCTGATGAATGTCACATGCTTAACATAGCGCCTGCTTGCTGTCTTGACTCACCTTTAGGACACTGTGGTCCCCCGATGTTCACTCTCCACCTCTTCCCTGACTCCGCACATTGGTGGCCCCAGGCTGGGCCTCAACCTCCTCCCCTCCAGCTCTACCCTCATCCCCTCATCAGAGGGACCCACCCAGCGGCACATCACCTTGTCGTTGCTGGTGACAACTGGCTGTGAAAGTGATTCCCCTCCCCTCAAGGGTGGCCTGGATGGAGCCTGGAGAAGTCAGAGGCCAGGGGTGGCTATTGTTCCCAAGTAAACACATATTTATTTGTTCCTCTCAAATAAATATCACCCTTCCTGATGAGGACCTCCATGAGCCACATCCCCAATCCTTGGCCTTAAATGCCCTCCCTTCTCTGATGCAGCCTGGACTTCCCCTTCAAAACGAGACTCAGAAACCCAACTGCCTCCTTAGCATCTCTTCTCAGATGTCTGAACTTGACTTTTGTATCCAAAGCAGGACTACAGATCCCCCACCCCACCCAATCCCCCATGCCCTTGCTCTCCACATCCGCTTCCCATCTCAGTAGATGTCAGCTTCATGCTTTGTGTTGCTTTGTTTGGCCAAAAACCCTGTGGTCCTCTGTGCTTCCTCTCTCACTCATAGTCCACGCCCAATCCATCAGGAAATCCTGTGGGTCTCTTTCCAGAATAGGTCCTGACCACTTCTCTCTGTATGTCAACCCAGCCCCATCTGGGGCGCCTTCTCTGTCCTCCTGGAGCACACAGCAGACTTCTTGCCACCTGCTGGGTCTGCCCTCACAGCCCTCGGTCAGCCTCCCCTCCGCTGCCCTGGTGGCGCTCGGGTAAAAAGCTAGGCAGGCCACTGTGGACAAACACTTCCCACCCTGGGACTTCCCTGATGATCCAGTGGGTAAGACTCCAGAAGCCCAAGGCAGGGCTCCTGGGTTCGATTCCTGGCCAGGGAACTAGATCCCGCATGCTATAACTAAAGACCCCACGTGATCCTGCATGCTGCAATAAAAAAAACTACCAAGATGGTGCTGCAACTAGCAACTAAGACCTGGTACAGCCAATTAAATAAGCATAAATTTATTTTTTAATGCAATCTCATCTAATTTAAAATGAAGCAAAACCAAAACAACACCCCAACCCTTCCATCTCTCAAGGAATGAAATCTAAACTCTACTCCATGGCCTGCAAACAGCCAGCCACATAATTTATCATCTAAACCAAGACTTCCTTTGTGAGAGTAAAGAGAAGCCATTTTTATGCCAGAAAAACAAGCATAAACGGGCTTATATTTGCCCCAGCCTACAAGGCCCCGTGGTGACCCAACTGCCCATCTCATGAATTCCCACCCCCAAAATACGTCTGCTTTCCTCATTCTGCTCCAGGCCACTGGGCCTTTGCACTTGCTGTTTTTTTGCCTGGAAAGTTCTTCTTTCAGATTATCACATAGCTTGCTCCTCCCCCTACTTTATTTAGGGCTTTGCTTAATGTCCCCAAGCCTTCCCTGACCACCGTGCCTAGAACTGTTCCTTGTCCTTCGCTCTCTGTCCTCAACCCTGTTTTATTTTCCTCAGTCTCTACCTGAAACAATCACTTTCCATTTATTTGTTGACTCCAGGTACCCGCCATCTCCACCAGGGCACTGACTTTGTCTCGTTCACTGCTGAGCCGCCAGCACACAGCAGGAGCTTGAGAGTTGTTTCCTGCTGCTAGTGAGGACCCACAGCGGCTCAGTGGGTAAAAAATCTGCCTACAATGCAGAAGACCTGGGTTCAATTCCTGGGTCGGGAAGATCTCCTGAAGGAGGGTACAGCAACCCACTCCAGTATTCTTGCTTGGAGAATCCCAAGGACAGAAGAGCCTGGTGGGTTACAGTCCATATGGTGGCAAAGAGTCGCATACGACCGAGCACGCATGCACTAGTGAGGACCTGCTGTATAGCACAAGGAGCTCAGCTCAGTGCTCTGCGATGATCTAGAAGGGATGGTGGGGGTGGGGGGGAGGTCCAAGAGGGAGGGGATATATGTATATACATAGCTGATTGACTTCATTGTACAGCAGAAACTAATATAAAAACATTGTAAAGCAACTATGCGTGCACGGGTACTCAGTCGCTTCGGTCGTGTCTGACTCTCTGCGACCCCGTGAACCATAGCCCACCAGGCTCCTCCTGCCCATGGGATTTTCCAAACAAGAATACTGCGGTGTGTTGCCATGCCCTCCTCCAGAGGATCTTCCCAACCCTGGAACTGAACCTTTATCTCCTGTGTCTCTTGCATTGCAGGCAGATTCTTTACTGCTGAGCCACCGGAGAAGCCCACATTTATTGCCTAAGAAATGTATAAAGAGTGTACCCTCAACCAGTATTCATCACTATTATTATTATTAATTCTGTCAGGCTGGACCCTGGTTCTCTGGCTGACACAAGCCTCAATATTCCCATCTGCAAACTAGGGAGGGAGGTCAAACTTCCCCAAATAGAGAAGCCCCAAATTTAAACTGAAATGTGATAAATCTAACAAAATAAGTTGCAAACCGAAAAAGCTGAGCTACAAACGAGACAAAATAAAAACTGTGGGTGAGGTGTGTTTCCAGGGTGTGATTTCATGTAGGGTTCCCCCTAGCTCCTGGGGCAGGGGCTCCTCTTTGGGATGCTGGCTAACAGTCCTCCCTGTTTGGACATTCTAGAGTCCCTGGGGCTGTCCCTCCTTCCTGCAAAGTCCTTCCTGATCTCTAACTATCGTCCCTCAAGCTGCAACCCGGCCTCTGCAGGCTCCAAAAGCCATGTGAGTTCTCTCTGTCCAGCCAAAGTGGGGTGGGGTAAAGTAGGGACCCCTCCCCCTGCTCACCTCCCTGCTCTTCCTGGGTGAGGTGTCCTGTCCCAGCATTTCCGGCCATTCAGGCCCGGAAATCCTCCCACTGTTGGGAACAGACTGGCCAGGACACTGGGATTGCCCCAGCATTTCTTCCTGCTTCCTGTCCACTTCCCCTCAGGAGCTGGGCAGGAGCAGAGTCTTGGGGAGGGGGTGCCCGCCCCAGGGATATCAGGTGGCCAGAGCCAGTTGGGTGCTCGGGTCAAGGCCCAGGCCCGGGAACTCGCCATGGCCCCTCCCTGCCCCTCTGCAACACTCCAGGATTTCTAAGACCTAAAGTGACCATGTCTGCTTACCACCCATGGCCATCATCTGCCCAGACTATGGCCACCACCTCGCCACTGCCTCCCTGCCTGCATCTGTGCCCCTGTGACTTGTTCTCACCCCAGCAGCCAGAGCAGTCCTGTGAAAATGAATCAGATCACACCTTTCCTCGGCTCCAACCTACTAGAGTGGCCCCTAGTTTCACTCAGAATAAGAGCTGAAGTCCTCATAATAGCCTCTGCACACTGGCTCCTCACCACCTCTCCCGTCACTCTCCAACAACACTCCCCTCATTCATGCTACTGCAGCCAAGCTGAGCTTCTCACTGCCTTTTGTCCCGACCTCAGGGCCTTTGCACTTCCTGACTGCTCTGCTAGAATACTTTCCCTCCAGATATCCACTGAGCTCCTGCCCTTCCCTCCTTCAGGTCTTTACTGAAGCGTCCCCTTCTCAGTAAGGACTTCCCTGGCTGCCCACCTGGAAGTGAAGGGAGCCCACTCAAGGCTCCCCACCTCCCCGCCCTTCTTCATTGTTCTCTGTAGGGCTTCATCTGACTTGCCCTGTGCTGTCTCCTCTCATCAGAACATCAGCTCCACAGGGTAGGGGCTGGGTTCTTCCTGGAATGGTGCTAGGCACCCCATGAAGATGTTTTTGAATGAACAAATGTCACAGCAGTCCCTGAAGTCCTGAGGACAAGCTCTAGTTCTGGTTGGTGGGCCCTCTGTGACCAGGCCCCTGCCAGCCACCCCTCCACTCTTCCTCAGGGTCCTCCAGGCACTCCGACCTCAGCCTTCCTCCAAAGAGCGCTACTGCCTCCAGCCTCAGGACCTTTGCACATGATATACCTTCTGCCCAGAGGAATTCTCTCCCTTAGAGTCAGAGGAATTTCTATTCAGCCTGCAGATCTCAGTTTGCTTGGAGATTTCTAGAATGTTCTCCCTCCTTTTGTAATGACTAAATCCAGGAATCGAAGTTTCCATGTTTAAAAACTCAGCTCCTTTAATTAATTCATTAATTAATTTCTTATTTTATGGATTTCAAAGGCATTTCCCCTCTAATATTAGTGGTGAAATCAATTAATAAATAATAGTGACAATTGAGCTAAATCAGTTCCATTAATCAGCTGCATCAATTATTTAAATAACCAACCCCTTTAATTGCCTGTATTAGCTGATTTGTTCTAATAACTGATACCACTTATTGCATACATTAGCTTAATTAATTGAATTAATGACCTGCAATTACAGTCCATTACCCTTTATTTCCCCAACGCAGGTTTCAGTCCGAGCTTTACCTTCAGGGTCTCCATCCTGGCCTGAGAGAAAGGGTGAGGCTCCCACAGGGACTCTGGAGAAGAGGCTGCTGTCCTCTTCCACCTTGGCCCTTCCTCGCCACGGGTAGCCTTGCCCTGCAGAGCCATGGGGTCTTCCTGCCCTCTATCTGTCCCCCAGTTTGCTCCCGGGGCATGGTCATATGGCCTTTAGTGGACACTTCCCAGCCTCTGCCTCCTGCTTCTCAGCATCCCCCCGCCCTCCCCTCTGTGAGCTTCGACTTCCCCATCTGTGAAATGGGCATATTTTAAGTGTCTTCATAGAGTGGCTGCAAGCATCCTATGAGAAGAAAAGGTACAAGGTTCCTTAACCCCTTAACCCCAGGGAGCCCCCTGAGGCTCCTCCCTCTGCCACCCCACCCTGACCCCAGAGAGCTCCCATCCTGCCTTTCTTGGGGGCTAGAGAGATTCTCTCCCTTCTTCACTCACCCGAGCAGAGCAACAGCCCTGCTCTGTGCTCCTTAGTCCTTCAAGGCTCTGAGCAGACAGAGCTGGGGGTGGAAACCCCCATCTCTTTGGGGACACCCAGCCGTGGGCCTTTGGGATTCCCTGTCAGGAAGGCCCTTGACGTTAGCCCCTGCCCCACCCCCTCTCCTGAACAAGGAGCCACCACTGTCCTGGAGACAGCCTTGCTCCCCTCCCCCATCCTGTGCCCTCAGTCTTCTAGATAGGGGTGAGCTCCCTGGCAGAGCTCAGGGAGGGCGCCAGACCTGTGGGGAGAGGCCAGATCAGTGGCCACTCTTCCCAGGGCAGAGCTGGGGGGTCTGGGTCCCAGGAGTTGCTGGGACTCAACAGCTGCTGGCCAAGGGCTAATGGGGAAAGCAAGTGCTGAGCGCTGACTGAGGTCCTGTGTGGAAGCCTCGCTTCACAGCAGGGCACACGGCTACTCAG
This sequence comes from Bos javanicus, assembly GCF_032452875.1. Lineage (NCBI taxonomy): Eukaryota > Metazoa > Chordata > Mammalia > Artiodactyla > Bovidae > Bos > Bos javanicus. The sequence goes on from NC_083878.1 coordinate 98,182,962, forward strand.
AGGAGACTCACGTTGGTTCTGCTTTTCTCCTTGCCCTAGGCAGGCTCTCCTAGAGATGGGGATGCCCCTGGATGGAGACAGGGAGACACTGGGGAGCCCCCGGATGGAGACAGGGAGACACTGGGGAGGGGAAAGCGACGAAAACCAATATTTCAACCAGACCAGGAGCCCCGAATTGACATCAGGAAGAGGACATGGAGTGGGCATGAGCAGAAAGAGGACACTGGGGGCTCAGGAGAGGGCACCGAGCTGGGGTGAAAGAGGCTGCATGGCGCTGCGCGAGTCGCTCTCGTCGGGCCCCAGTCTCCTCTCCTCTACACAGTTGTGCTGGTAGCCCGCGCATCCCGTATTCTGACATTTCCTCAGGCCATGTCTAGGAAAAATGCTCTACTCTGTCTACTCTTCACAATGACCCTGTGAAACAGGTGCTGTTTTTGGAGAAGCAGATGGGGAAACTGAGGGTCAGAGAGGGGAGGGGGTCTCTCAACGTTATAAAGACAGTCAAGCGGGCCTCTGAGCAGCTGGTGTATCCCACCCCCCGCACCCCTCCCCGTCCTCCCCAGCTCTCACGCCCCGAGCATCCAGCATTCTGTAAACAGGGTCCCCTGAGGGTTTGAGGGGATGTGGCTCCAGCTGGGGATGGGGGAACCGTCCGTCTATCCCAAGCCAGCCCAATTCCCACAGCCCGAGGCGTCTGGGGGTCTCGAGGGCTGTGAGAAAGTCTCCACAGGAAATGAGAGCCAGGAGCAGCTGGGCCCCTTCGGAAGACAAGGACCAGCCGCCCAGAGCCTGAGGAGACCGAACAGGCTGGGCCCACCACAGCCCCCTCCCCTGGTGGGTAATCACTACCAGATGCCCAGCAACTGACGTCACTTTGCAGGGCCGAGAGGGTCGTGGGACTCGGGGGAGTGTTGGGAATTCTTGGACCAGAATCAACATTCCAAAAGGAAATGGGGGTGGGGGGAGCGTCTTGGCTTATTCTCAGTGCCCGGCGCGGGCAGCTCAGGGTGCCCCTGGCTCTCCTATGGGGCGCTACCTTCTCCAAGTCTCAAGTTTCCTGCTGAATGGCCCTGAGAGTGAGAGCAGAGGGGCCTGGGTCTCTGGGAGGAAGGGAAGGATGCTCCAGTGAGACACCTCAGAAAAGAGTAAGACTCGGGCCAATCTTCCTCAAAGGAGAGGTGCTTGTCAAACGTAAGTCAGAGTAGGGCCGTCCTCTGCTCAAGGCCAGCGACGGCTGCCATCTCGTTTACAGTCAAAGCCAGGTCCTTGCTGGGCCTTCCAGGCCTTGCTTATCTGAACCCATTTCCTCTCTGGCCTCATTTCCACCCCTCCTCTCCCCAGCCCCCAGCTTGCTTTCTGCTGCTCCGCCAACACGCCAAGTATGCTCCCACCTCAGGGCCTTTGTAGTTACTGTTCCTTTGACCTAGTATACCCTTCCCTAGCCATCAAGAGGGTCTGTTCCCAGGATGCCTGAGACTAACATAATATTGTACATCGACTATATTTCAAGTAAAAAAAAAGGGAGGGTAGGGGGGTCTATTCCCTCATCTCCTTTGCTCAAATATCAGTTTCTCACTGAGAATTTTTCCCTGGATAACTTTTAGCCACTACCCCAAGACCAGTTACCCTACTTGATTTAAATCTTTCTCTCTAGTGCTTTTCTCTTCTAGCCGACCAGATAACTCGTTATCTGGTTTATCGTCTGTCTCCCCCACCCTGGAATGGGGGCTCCATGAGAGTAGGGTTTTGTCTGCTATGCTCACGGCTCTCTCCCCAGAATCTACAGGGGTGTCTAGGGCATAGCTACATCTCGGTAACTATTAAAATGAATGAAGTTCCAGCTCCACTGTCTCATCTCGAGCAAGTTGTTAACCTCACAAAACCTTGATGTCTTCATCTGTAAAATGGGCTCCTGTTACCGCCTTTCCAGGGTTATGGGAAGCCATTTGAAGTAATGAGAGAGACAGCTCTGAGATTTTTATTTACAGCAGGTGATACATGGCCTAGTGGTTAAAGAGTTTGGGCTTGGGAGCTGGTCAGGTTGGAATCAAACCTTGGTTCTAATCTCTCTGTGACCCCAGGAAAGTCCCTTTTTCTCTCTGAATCTCAGTCTCCTCACTGGTATAATGCAGCAAATAGAGGCTCCACCTCACAGGGCCCATGTGGTAGAGGGGACCCACTGAGTATTCCAGGCAGGGCCAGCCTCTGGTGGGACCCTGGCCTGACCATTCCTGAGTGTGGGTGTGGCTATAGTGTGGGGCTTTGGGGGACCTCCCTTCCCTCTCTAAGCAGCCACTTCCTCCTCTACAGCATGAACTGAAGGGTTGAGTGTCAGGACTCTCTAGAGTCACTGTTTCCCTGCAGGCAGCTGAGGGGACGGGGGCTGGGGGCAGGCTGGACGGCGCACTCTCCTTTTTGGGAGCTAAAGGCCCTTCATTGCCTGTGTCGTTGGCCCCTCCTCCCTCCTTCCTCTCATCCTCCATGATCTCAGCAGAGTACAGGGCACCAGGAAACTCCTGCAGCCTCACCTCTTCCCCTTCCTTCCTTCTGCTCCAGGTGCACCCTGCTTCCCAGGGGGTAGGGGAGGGACACATCTCCCCCAGCTTAGGCTGAACAGCCACAGGGATGACCCCCCTTGGGACACTCAGGAACGAGGCCCCTGGTCTTACTCAGTGGCAGTTCTCAAACGCCCTCATCCCCAAACTGGACGGATCCTCAGAGACCATCCCAGACCTATCTTGGCTGCTGGAGATATGGACGCCCAGAGCAGGGCAGGACAAGCCTGAGATCACACCTGCAAAGCAGCTCTCCTGTCTCTGGCAAAGAGTTGAGCTTCACAGGCTCTTAGAAGAAATGTTCAACAGTTCCTCACCTTCTACTTGGCCTAAGGCAGGTGGGACACTGGGTCCCAGGGCACCAAGAAGAGGCTCAATCCGATCTGCTAATCCACCCTCCTCAGGACCCCGGGACATCCCAGGTGATCAGGGGCAGGAAGGGAGAGTCCCCCTATTTCCTCTGTCAGCTCTAAGCCAGGCCTGATACCCCAAGGCACTGCCAGGACTATCTCTGCCCACAGGGGAGGATGGCTGGCTCCTAGACCTGGCATTCTAAAGGTGTCTCAAGACCTGCTGAGGGGTCTGATCCGGGAAGGTGGAGTTGAACGCTAGTTCTGACTTTCATTAGTTGTGTCAAACTGGGCAAGTAAACCTCTTTCCTTATCTGTAAACTAGGGATAGTGATAGTGTCTCTCTTCTGGGACTGTTGTGACCAGCAGATGCTCAGCCTGAAGCGGGGTCAGAGTTGCACCAAAAGAAAGTTTAAAAGTGCCAGATGCTAAACTCGCACCCAGGTTTGTCAGCTGCCCCAGGGGCACAGATTTCCCCCACAGCCAACTCCCGATCCCAGGCGGTGGCCCTCCTTGGTACCAGCTCGGTCACTCACCCTCTGGATCCCAGTGCGGGGCACCTCCGGCCCACTGCAGTCATGGTTCCCTGCCGTCGCCGCCAGCAACCCGGGGACCTCCTGTTTCCAAGGCTCCCGCCTTTCTGAGGCTAAGGAGCTGTGGAGCTCACAGCAGGACTCCAGGGGCGGAGCCTGGCCTGAGGCCACGCCTCTGACACGCCCCCTCCGCCCTCCCTCGGCGTTCTCCACCGTCTACTCCGCCCTCTGGGAAGGACGTGCCCCGCCCCGGACACGCCCTTCGCCTCTCCTTGTCCGTCAGGGTCGGGGAGGGTGGGAAGGCCACGCCCCCAGCACACGCCTCCGCCTCGCCCCGCCCCTCTCCAGCTTCCCCAACAGTCCCCGAGCAGCATGGAAAGGCCACGCCTCCCAGACACGCCCCTGCGCCCCGCCAGCCCCGCTTCCGCAAACCTCAGGCTTTGGGTTACCTCACAACGCTCCCCGACCCGCACTGGACCCCTACATACAATCCTTGTTGCACACCCGAATGAGGCAGAATTTAAGAGGATGGCAAGAGAAGGCAGCCTGGAGTAGGTAAAGATGGTGAGAAAGCATTCGTTCTTTAAATCATAAATGTAGGCACTTCCCATTTATTGCGTTGTTTGTTGTGTGCCAGGCACTGTGCTAAGATTTTTACGAGTACGTTATTCTTGAATTCTCAACACAGCCCTACAAGGTAGGTGGTATCGTTGTGCGCATTTGTCAGATGAGAAAAGCGAGTCTCCGAGAAGGGAACAGACTTGTCCAAGGTCAGTAAGAGGCAGTCTGGTCTGGATTCACTCTGCAGCTCTACAAGGTCCTCCTCCTCCCCACTGAAGGACCAATTATCCCAGCGCACAGAAGCTGTGCTTGGTGTCTCAGGGCAAAATCACTCAAGAGAGGTTCCAAAACAAACCCTAGAGTTTAATTTTTCTCAGATTTTCTTTTTCCCTCTTTATTTCAGTAAGTACATCTATAATAACCAGTGTGGTTTAGACAAAGTCTCTGAGAGTTGGAAAGACAAAGATGTCTTTGGTTGGGGCTGAGGGGTCTCCCAAGGGCTGTAGGGCTTAGAATGTGGTGGGTACCATGTGATGGATGAGTGTGCAGCCACTGGAGACAGGCAGATTCCTGCTCAAATCCCACCCCTGCAACCTTGGCTGAGTCTCAGGCTCCCTAGCTGTAAGATGGGGGCGGGGCAGGTTATAGTATTGATATAATCTTTTACAGAATTTTCAGTGAGTAACATTTGTTTTGACACCTAGTAAAACAGGTACTTACTAACTGAGGGCTATGGTCACATCACTATTTGTATTTTTGCAACAATTCAACACACCCTGTACCCAAGTTAGGTAGCAAACGCTTTACCAGACCTAGGGGAGCAATGTTGTCCAGCAGAATTAAAGGCGGAGATTCAGAGGTGGGGGCCCAGGGCAGGGATCCAGTGGTTGGGCTGGGCCCAGTGCTGAGGGCTTATGCTGGAGGCTGCCTAGGGCGCTGGAGTCAGGTGGGTCTTAGGTCAAGTCCTAATTTCGTCATTTGCTAGATGTGCAATCTGACAGGGGCAGACGGCATTTCTTCTCTGAATCTCAGTTTCCTCATCCGTGGTATGGAAATAACAGTATCCTCTCCCTGGATTTTTTTTTTTTTTTCTGAGAATTAATTACATGTGAAGGGCTAAGTACAGAGCCTGGTCTATAGTAGTGAAAAGTGAAGTGAAAGTGTTAGTTGCGAGTTGTATCTGACTCTTTGTGACTCCATGGACTATATATAGCCCACCGGGCTCCTCTGTCCATGAGATTCTCCAGTCAAGAATACTGGAGTGGGTTGCCATTCCCTTCTCCAGAGGATCTTCCCGACCCAGAGATCGAACCTGAGTCTCCTGCATTGCAGGAAGATTCTTTACCATCTGAGCCACTAGGGAAGCCTGGTTTATAGTAAGCACTTAGTTAATGTGTAGGGGGTGTGTGTGCATGTGTGTATTCTGTTTTCTTTCTACAGATGTGTGTGTTGGGCGGTCCTCTCCAGACTCTGTTGACAGGAGGCTGGACATGCCATCCCCACATGTTCTGCCCTCACCCTCCCCTGATGGGCACCTACCTTTCTGAGGGCACATTCTTGGGGTCTCGCCCTTCTTCTGTGTCTGGCCTGGCATCCTCAGGTTTTCTTGTGGGGTCCACTTCCACTGCTGAAGGGTTGGGTCCCACTGTTGGGGTGTCCTCCCTGGAGGCAATGGTCCCTGGCACCACCTTCTCAGCTGCCTCCAAGCCTGGAGGGTCAGGCAGGCTTCGGGGTACCACCTGGGGCTCAGGGCCAACTTCCTGGGCCTTCTGGGTGGCCTGTTTGCCCTGAGCCTTCTTGATGCTGGGGCGAGGCATGGTGCCCATGTGGCTGTACATGTCGCTGGAGCGGGCATAGGCCGGGGGGCTCTTGGGGACTGTCACCATGTCATCCTGTGTGGCATCGAAGGTGTCAGCCTCCACCTGGGGCCGGATACTGTTGGGGGCCAAAGATCGTCTCAGAGTAAAGGACCGCGGAAGGTTGGAGAGACTCCCAAACCCCTTGAACTTGAAGAACTCTGGAAGGGGGGAGGGGAGGAAAAGGAGTTAATGACATCGCCAGCAGTAATAATAAAAGCAATGAAACATTTGTGCAGTTCCACTCACTGAGGGTTTATGGAGGGTTGGGAGCTTCACTGACACCCCCTCTAGGAGTTATGGTATAATATGGCACCACTGGGATCCCGTAGCCTTTCAATTCCACATCCTAGCTTTGTGACCTTAGGCAAGTCATTTGACCTCTCTGAGCCCCATTCATCCACATCAGTAAGATAGAGACTATAGTATCCGTCCCCCATGGCGGGGGCGGGGGCAACCTCTGGGCTGTGGACCAGTACCTCCTGGCAGATCAGCAACAGCATTAGACTAGAAATAAAGTGCACAATAAGTCTAATGCACCTGAATCATCCCCAAACCATCCCCCCCACCATCCCCAGATGGTGGAAATACTGTCTTCCACGAAATTGGTCCCTGGTTGGGGGCCAAAAGGGTTGGGGACCACTGCCCTCTGAGCAATGGAAGAATTGAAGAAAGCCATGAACTCAGCATGTAAATAACATGCTTCATAGCTGTCAGAAGTAATGAAGAAAGATGGTGATGACGATCACAATGAATGCCTTTGCATTTGTCAAACATGCCACCTTCATTAATTACTTCCCTGAATTCTCAGCACAACCCAATGGCACAAGTTTAATCCCCCATTTTCCAGATGAAGAAACTGAAGTTCAGAGCGGTGACATGACCTGCCCAAAGTCACATAGCTGAGAGCACATATGTGTGTGTGTGTGTGTGTGTGTGTGTGTGTGACGTGCGTGTCAGGGTCGGGGCGGGGGTCGTGATGTGGGTGTTTGAACGAGGCTCTGAGGTGCCCCTGAGGTGCGGATGAAATGAGAAAGGGGCTGTCGGGTCCCTGAGGGTCCCACTCCCCGCAGTTCTCTCCTTCCTGTCAGCTGAGCCCTGGTGGGGACTCAGGCGGCAGTGCTCGGGTGATACCATCTCCGCGTTTCCGCAGGGGTGCGCCTGAGCGCCCTCCTGCCTGCTCCCAGCTGTGGGACTGCCCCTCCTCCTAGCCACCGCCGTCTGCCGGACTTCACTACGGCCCCTCTATAAGCAAAAACGAAAACACCCTGGCATTTCCCACTTCCTTGGCATCCTCCACCTCCTCAGATCCTCACGACCACGGTGGAACATAGGTGGGATGGCCCCATTTGACGGAGAGGAAACTGAGGCCCAGAGAGGGGAAGGAATTTGCCCAGGGTCAAAAAGCCAAGCGGAGCCTGGCCGAGGGCCCGCGGCGCTGGAGTGCTGGGATCAGTGCTCTGGGGCTTTCCTCCCAGGCCTGCCCACCCCCCACCCCACCCTCAGTTATAGTCTCTGCCTCCTGACAAGCGCCATCAGCAGATGCTGAGGCTCTGCTCTTAGAAAGCTATGCCAACGAGCGAATCGCCTCCTTTCTCCGTACCACTTGTTTTGTCTCCTGGGCACCGGGGGTCTGGAGGAAGCAGTAGTGGGGCAGGGAGGGAAACTGAAGTCCAGGGTCCAGGGACGTGAGACAGCCCTGCTCTGTAGCCCTATATGACCTCAGACAAGTCTCTGGGTCTTTTGTCTGTGGAATACAGTCATAATCTTTGCCCTGTACACTCCCCTCATGTGCTGTCAGGTCCAAAGCATCAGAGGGGGCCTTCCCTGTGGTCCGGTGGCTAAGACTCTGTGCTCTCAATACAGGGGGCCTGGGATTCGATCCCTGGTCAGCGAACTAAATCCCACATGCTGTAACTAAAAAGATCTTGCATGCCACAATGAAGATTGAAGATCCCGAGTGCCGTAACTAAGACCCAGCACAGCTAAATCCGTATCTAAATCTTAAAAGAATCAGAGGGAGCTGAAGTTTGCTGGGACCAGGAAGGAATCAGCAACCTGGGAAAGAAGAGTGATGGGTGGGTGTGGCCCCTCATTTAGATGCTCTGGGTCCCAGCGTCACTGCTGGTGGGGTCATGGGACATTAACCCATGGCACGCACCCCTCCCCCTGCCCCAGCCCCAGCATCTCCCAACCTGAGACCTCCGTGTGAACCAGCACAGAGGCAGGCAATGGAATGCATGGAGGTCTTCCCTGGCACAGCCCAGAGGTCACAGGGAGCCAGAGGACACACAAACGAATGGAGAGACTGACAGTCGGGTGGGGAGAGACAGAGGAATAGCGACAGAGACAGACCAGACAGAAACAGAGATGGAGAGCCAAATCAGCTGGAGAGAGAGATCAGGCCAGAGGGATGGAGAGACGGCACCATGGAAACTCTCAGAGTCCTCCAGAGAGAGCCAGAGATGGACAGAAAGAGAAACAGAAACGAGATAGAGTGGGAAGAAGCGGATGCAGAGAGGCTGAGACGGACAGACAGACAGAGGGATGAAGGACGGTGCAAACGGCACCCCACACTCACTGAACTTCTTGCTGGCCTTCTTGGTCCCCTCCGTCATCTTGGCAAGCCGTGCAGAGCCCCTGGCCGAAAGGCGAGTGGCCACTCGAAGCTCTGGACATCAGTGCTGGGATGCCTCCCTCACCTCCCCTTCCCCTTTCTCGCGCCCTCTCGCTAGCTTCCTCTGTGTATTTTTAAACCAGTGAAACTCTCACAGCCCCACCCTCCCCATCCTCTCCGCAGGGGGGCGGAGGCAGGGCGCCCCCCCTCAAGTCCCAGCCCCTGTGGGCCTCCTCCTTGGCCTTGGCAGCGGGGGGAGGCAGGGGGCAGACCACAAGCGCGTGAGATCTGGAAGGTCTGGGAAAGAAACCGCAGGCTCTGGGAACAGAGCCTACTGGGCTGGGGGCCTCCAGGGACCTGACAACTGCTGTTGGGGGGTCTGGCCAGCGGGCTGGGAGGGTGCAGGGAGTCAGGCCTGTGGGCAGAGGGGTTTATTCTAAGCCTCAGTGCCGGGGGATGTACTGGCAGTGGTGGCGAGGGGAGTGCCATGGTTTGGCCCGTGGGCCCTGAGGCCACCCAAATTCAACTCTTGGCTGCCCCCCTCTGTCACTGTGTGATCCTGGACAAATCCCTCCCCGAGCTTTAGTTTTGTCTCTGTGAGTGAGGGGTATTTGCAATGCCCACCTCACAGGGTCCAGCGCTTGGTGCAAAGCCTGGCACAGAATCAGTGCCCTCAAGGCATGGTCACTCCTTTTCAAGCTGGCAGGGACATGGTGATAATTTAGTCCACCACCCCGCTGTACAAGGATAGGATAGGAAAACCGAGACACAGGCAGGCAGAAGGCCCCCAGGTCACACAGCGGGTCGGTAGCACAGACTGAGTGACAACCTGCCCTCTCAGGCCCCTAACCCACAGCCTGGTGTTTTTCTACCCTGCAACCCCGTGTGTGTGTGTGTGTGTGTGTGTGTGTGTGTATGTGCACGCTCACATGGACAGGACAGAGATGAGGAAATGAAACCTCCCCTACACAGGTTGTCCCTGCCACCTGCAGAAGCTTCCAGCAACTGCTGGGGGGTACCTGAAAGACCAGGGGCTTCAGATCCCCGCTCTGAGTGCAGAGTTACTTCTGCCTCTGAAGACTCGGTTACCTAACTTCTAGACTAGGCACGAGCATAAGGTACACAGTCAACCCACGGAGGCTCTCGCATGATCGGACATTATTATCCTGGCCCCAGGACTGGCCCACTGGGGTGTGAAAGGGGAAGTTCAAGGTCAGGTGGGGCCCCTTGTACATCCTCCATAAAAATAATGACTACTGATGACTAACGTTTTCTGGTCACCTAGTACGGGCCAGCCAAAGGGCTCAGTTCTTTTGCCCTAAGGAGGCAAATACTGTTTTTCTTGTCCTCATTCTACAGATGTGGAAACTGAGGCCATGCCCCGAAATCAAGTGACCTGGAATTGGGACCTGCGTGTCCAGCCATGGAGTCTGAGGTCCTAACTTGCACACTCAGAGTGCCTGCCACCCTCTGGCAGCTGGATGATAGACCTTGGTGGGAGAAGGGCCTGCCAAACTTTCTCGATGGGACAAGGGGGAACCTGAGGCCCTGGAAGGGAAAGGGACACAGCCCATGAGATGGAGGCAGCAAACAGGCCTGGATGGGACAAAGTTCAAATGAAAGGAGGGGGCTTCTGGACCATGGACTTGGGAGGAAAAGGGGGTACAACTCCAGTTCCCTCTCTTGAGCGTCAACCATGATCCAGGCATGGATCTGGAAGCCCCCACAGATTGTCACAGATCTGTGAGGTGATCCTGGCACTGTCCCATTTCACGATGAGGGAACTGAGGCTAACAAGGAGCAGAGGCTGGACAGATACCCAGGTGTTTTAACTCCTTCCCGTCTCTGGTTGTTGTCAGAAGCAGGACAGGGGCTGGTAGCCTCGTGATTGCTAGAGGGATCTTCCTGATGAGAGCTGGAGGGTGCATCCCCCAGCTTCTCTCTCAGGAGGCAGTTGGAGGGATTTGGGCTCACTGCTGAAGTGGTGGCATCAGCCAGTACTGGCTTCCTGGCCAGACCCACTCCCGACTTGCTGTGTGACCCTCCATAAGAGACTTTACCTCTCTGAGTCTCAGTTTCCTCATCTATGAAATGGGGTCACAGTAATCCCCCCTCTCCCCCTCTTCCTGGAGTTGTTGGGAAGACAAAAAGAGCAAATGATGGCCTGGGCCAGTACACCCTGGCACTTCTTGCTGAAGGATGGATGTGGTTCAGGTCAGGGGCAGACTGGCTCAGGTCAGGAAAACCCTGGGGCAGGCACACTGGGTGACACTTGGGAGTCCCAGCCACGGCCAGGGCGAGGCTGTGCTGCCGTGGTGGAGGGGCCTTGCCTGCGCCAGGCTAGCCCTGCCGTTGGCCCAGGCGCCAGGGTAGTTGCTGCATCCCTGGGAGAATGAATGGGGCTCAGTGTGACTGCTCAGTGTGGCGGCTCCGCTGAGCTCAGAGCCCTCTTTGTGCCGCCTCGAGTGGCCGTTGGGAGTGCGGCTGGGGACCTGCTGGCCGGTGGCTGTCCCCAGGCCCTCCTCAGCCGGCGCTGGAGGCCAGCCCAACCCCACTCCACAGCCCTGAACACACGAGCGCTTTCCAGCCTCAGGCCTTTGCTTGGGCTAGACCCACACTCGGAACGCACACACCCCTCCACCGCCTCGTCTTTCTCTCCACTGAGTCCCTGCGGTCTAGACTAAGGCACAGTGCCCCAGGAACCCTGCTCTGATTTCTAGCCCCTCCGTCCTCCCCTCCCCAATCTATGACAGAGGTGTCAGCAACCTGGTCAAGCACGATTAGAGACTGGAGCCTTTCAATGTCATAGTCACTGTACCCAGGCACACCTGAGTCCAGACGGCCACCTGCCTGATCTCAAGCAAGTCACGTCACTTCTCTGAGCTTCACTGTTCCCATCAATAAAATGGGACAAACTCGACATCTCTCACACTATCCTGTGGCCATGAAATAAGATGTCTACACTGAGAATACTATCTGTATTACATTCACTTGTGTCATCATTTAAAAAAATATTTTTATTTATTTACTTGGCTACCCTGGGTCTTGGTTGCAGCACATGGGATCTTTAGTTCCTGTAGAAGGGATTTTTTTAAGTTGTGGCATTCAGAATCTTCTAGTTGAGGCATACAAACTCTTAGTTTGGCATATGGGATCTAGTTCCCTGATCAGGGATCGAACCCAGGCCCCCTGCATTGGGAGCTGAGTCTTAGCCACTGGACCACCAGGGAAGTCCCTCACTTGTGTCTTTATATGCATGTTCTGAACAGACCTCATGCACCGTCAGAGGCACTGGCCTCAAGCTTCCACACTGGCCGCAGGCCTGCTCCAACTGTAGGACTCAGTAGATATCTTTTCACAGCTTTTCTCAGTTGTCTTCTATGGGGGGCCAAAGAGACCTGGCTTTGAATCGCAGCTCCATAGCTCCCTGGCTGCGTGGCCTTGGGCAGGCCACTTTTACCACTCTGAAACTGTTTCCTCTTCTGTAACTTGAGTCCCCTAACAGCAGCTTTCTAAGACGGGTGCTGTAAAGTTCCAGAGGTCTGACATGGGGCCAGGCATGCAGTCAGTACCTAGCTGGTGTGGGCAGAAGGTCCATGGAATTGCAGGGCCGTGGACATCACCCAGCCATTCTCTATTCTATGTCCCCCTATCCGGTGACCCTTGTCTCCCCAGGAAGACCAGCAACAAGAGCACACCCCCCCAGGAGCCCTTCTTCTTCCCTCCATATGCCCCGTACCCTGCTCCTGGTCAGGGGAAGAAAACAGAAGGTCCAGGTCAAACAGCTGGCCAGGCGCTCCCTTTCCTACTCTGTGCCTCAGTTTCCCTAAATGCTAAATGGCAGCAGGACCAGAGGCTCTCAGAGCCTGGTCAGTCAGTCAGCAAACATTTCCTGAGTACTGGCCACAGGCCTGGCCTTGCCAGCCTAACCGGTCCATGGAAACAGGAAACATTTCCCTCCAGCCAGCGAAGAAGTCAGAGTCGGTGAGAAGTTGTTTCTGGCTAGGATCTAATTTCTTCTCACTCTGACTGGGCAGCCTTCTGAAGGGCTCTGACTGCTCCTGCCTGCCATCATCCCGCAGGGAGGGCTGAGGGCCCGAGGCCCTGAGGGGAAGTGACTGGCAATGTCAGGGTTCAGGCCAGGGATGGGGGCGGTGGAGGTGATGACACCACCGGAACTTCTGCTGAGGCCTCTGCCCACAGGATGTAACTTAGGGAGAGCTTGTGAGAAACAAGCAGGGGCCCCAGCCTGAGAATCTGATGGTGGAAGCCACCCAAACCCACGCAGACTTCCCCCTCCCACCCAATGCGATTATCCCCTCCCACACCTCCCACTGGCATCTGGCCACCCAGCTGGCGATGCTGTGCCATGACAGTGCCCTTGCTCCACCCTCAGCCCAGGTGGGCGGAGTCCTGACATGGGTAACTGCTTGGGGTTGGCACCAGACTTTGGCTGGTGTTGGCTTTACATATCAGTGTGGCAACCGGCCAGCTATTTGACCCTGGCCAATGATGTCACCATCCATGGAGTTCTCCAGGCAAGAATACTGGAGTGGGTTTGCCGTTTCCTTCTCCAGGAGATAAGCTGGTTAAATAGTATCACGGACGATAAGCTGGTTAGATAGTATCACGGACTCAGTGGACATGAATTTGAGCAAACTCCAGGAGATACTGGAGGACAGAGGAGCCTGGTGGGCTTCAGTCCACAGGGTTGCAAAGAGTCAGACACGACTTAGCAACTGAACAACAATAAGTGATGTCACCCCTGAGTTTCAGTGTTCTTCTATGTACAATAGAGGTAATAATAGTATAATATTGCTGAGTGAGAATTGAGATAATTCCCATAAAGTGCTAAGTGTACAGCTTGGACCATTTATTTTCCCTCCATAAACTATAATTACTACAATTATTATTATTTTCTCCCTCCCTGCTCTCCCCACCCCCAGTTTAGCCAATGGCCACCCTGCTTCTAATACTGCACCCAAGAAACTGACCCCAGATCACTCCCTGACATGCCCCAAACCCTCACTGGTCCACACTGCCTTCAGGAGAGGGCTCTCTGCTCCTCACCTGATCCTGAAGACCTTCCCTGGCAGTCCCCCTGCCTCCCAGCAGAACAGGGTCTCTTGGGACACCAGCATTACCAGACCCATTCCTGACTCCTCCTACAAAGAAGCTTCAAGGCCAAGCCATGTGAGCTAAGAGCTGGAGAGCAACCCAGGAACCTTCCTGGCAGAAGAGAAGGTAATGGGGTGCAATCAGACAGCACAGCCCTGAAAGCAAGGGGCCCTGGCGTGTAGGAAGCAATGTGGCCACAGCCTAGGTGGGGAGATGCAAAGAGCCTCAAATGTCACAGTTTGGTTTTTTCTGATGACAGTGGAGAGAAAGACATACAGACATCACTTCAGAATGATCTGATGGGTGCTGGCAGGGGGACAGACTGGGGAAGACAGGTCTTAGGATCCACTCGTGGAGGACTGGGGTGGGGGGTGCAGATTGAAGAGGGGTGGAGAGGAGGTCTGAAGGCAGCCTTGTTGGGGGGCTGGGTGTTAAAGGCTGGAGGGAAATACAGGAGGCTCCTGGAGCCAGAATGTATCAGAAAGCTGCTGGGGAAGAAGGGCCAGGATAGGAGAAGCAGGCATAGGATCAAAGAAGGAGATGGTGGACGGTGGTGGGCTTGGTACCCTGGCATAAGGACAGCAGGCCTCAAACAGCACCACTTGCTATACTGCTGGACAGACTGTAAACAGCCTGAATCAAGAGAATCCTCTTCGGATTCAGATAGACAAGGTTCGAGTCCCAGCTTTATTACTGTGAGACCTTGAGCAAATGACCTCACCTCTCCGAGCCTTAATGTGCTCTTCTGTAAAATTGGTTAGTGATCCTGACTATGGGGCGGTGGATTCAGGATTCAGCAGGAATGCCCAGCACTTCCTGAGCACACAAGAGGGGCAGACGAAATGCCAGCTACCTTTGTGGCTACTAACCCGGGGCGCGACCAGTTAGGGAGCAGCTCGGCTGGAACCAAAGTCCTGTGGGTCTCATCTCTTGCCTCCCAGAGAACTGGGTGGGGATCCAGGAGTGGAAGGCCCAGGCGTTGCTGGCTCACCACCTTCAATGTCGCCGCGCCCCCTGGCGGCCGTCGGTTGCCATATCAACGGCGGGTCGGCTGGGGCCCGGGGAGGCGGCGGTGGGGGCCCGTTCTCCCCTCCCCGGACCCCAGGCCGCTCTCTCGGCACCTCTAGTCTTCGCCTGCGTACAGTGGGGTGTGGGGGGCGGGTGGGGAAATCCCGAGCAGGGGAGGAAGGGAGTCCCGCTGCGGCTGGCATGTGCGGGTAAACTGAGGCACGCGGTAAGTCGCGCCCCGAAGCCAGGTGTTGAGCGCGGGGCCCCACCTCCGAAGGCGGAGGAGGGGCCGCGGGCGGTGACGCGCCGAGGGCGGCGGGCGGGCGGGAGGCAGGCGGCGGCGGCGGCAGGTGCGGCCGCTGAGGGTGGAAGGGAGGAGGGAGGGGGCGGGCGGAGGGGGAGGGGAGGGCGAGGCCTGGGCACCTCCCCCTTTATAACGCGCCCCCTCCCGGGCTCTCGGGCCGCCTCCTCATCTGCTGTTTCCGTCTGGCCCCCTCGCCCGGCCGCCCCGGGCCCGGGCCCGGCCAGGGAGCCCCCAGGCCGCGGCTCGGGGGGCTGCCCCCCCACCGCCCCCCCGCGCCCGGCGCCCAGCGCAGCCCGGCGGAGGCGGCGCCGTCGGAGGAGGAGGAGGAGCAGGGCACTGCGGCTGGCCCCGGATCGGGCGCCAGAGCGGCAGCGGCTTCGGCAGCGGCGGCGGCGGCGGCCCGAGCCGATGCAGCGGGACGCACCACCTCGAGCCCCAGCCCCGGCGCCCCGGCTCCCCGCGCCCCCGATCGGGGCCGCCGCCTGCGCCAGCGGCGGCGGAGGCGGGGGCAGCGGCGGTGGCGGAGGCGCCTCTGCAGCTTCGGCTCCTCCTGGCCTCCCGGGAACTACAAGTCCCAGGGGGCCCGGCGGCGGGCGGCGGGCGGAAGAGGCGGGGTCGGCGCCTCGAGGCCGGAAGTGGCCGTGGAGGCGGAAGTGGCGCGGCCGCGGAGGGGCCTGGAGCACGGCGGCGGGACCCGGAGCGGGAGCGGCGGCGGCAGCAGCGGCGGCGGCGGTGGTGGCTGGAAGTGGCGGCGGCGGCGGCGTACTGGAGTCAGCCATGGCAAAGCAGTACGACTCGGTGGAGTGCCCTTTTTGTGATGAGGTGACCAAATATGAGAAGCTCGCTAAAATCGGCCAAGGCACCTTCGGGTAAGGCTGGGCACCCCCCCCTCCCCAACCCCCAGGGACCGGGAGCCTCCTGAACCTGCACCCCTCCGGGCCGACGTCGGGACGCCCAGACCCGGGCCCGGTTGGTCGGGAAGCCACTTAGACGCAAACTTATCGCCTGGTCTCGCTAGGCCGCACCGCAACCCCGCCGGGGCCTGAAGGAGTCGGCCGGCGGGGAGGAGCCTGAGGCCCTTGATGGGGGGGCAGGGAGGGGTTGCAGAGAGGAGCCTGTGAGTGGAGCGGGATCTCTCCGCGAGACGCCCTACTGAGGCGCAAAGAGCAGAGGGAAGGAGGCTGAGACTCAAGAAGGGACCGGAGTCACCGCGTGGTGGGGTAGCCGAGTGCCCTGGGAGACCCGGCCCAGCCCCGCCCGGGATTCCCTTTCCGGCCCTCCTCTGGTGGGGGAGGGGCGGGCTCTGCGGAGACGTCCTCTAAGATCCCTCTTGGGTCTCCCCTCTCCGCCTGCAGGGAGGTGTTTAAGGCAAAGCACCGCAAGACTGGCCAAAAGGTGGCCCTGAAGAAGGTACTGATGGAGAACGAGAAAGAGGGGGTGAGTATGGGGTGGGGTGGGCAGGTCTCCCAGCTCCCTTGGGCGTGAGGTTGCGTTTCCACCTTTCTGCTTTGGGGACTCTCAACGTAATAGATTCAGGTTAGGTGTTTGGAAATTTCCATATTCCAGGAAGTTTGACTTCCCAGTTCAGTCTTTGAATTCAGATGTCTTAGAGCTTTTGGTACTTCATTTTTGGGTGAATATGTTTGGTGCCAGGAGGGGGAGCCCATGCTTGTACCCAGTGCCCCTGGGTTTTTGGAGTTAGGAAGTCTTTAAACACTTTTTGTTTAGGGTTTAATTTTGTTGAACGCGAAATATATATATTTTTCATATATATACATATATAGAAAATGTTAATAATTACATGCAATGGTTTTGAAAAGGTGATTGGCATTTAGCTGAAAAGTAACAGTCTCTCGTGCCACACACGTGTGTTAGTTCTGGTTCAGCTTTCCAGAGACCAGCTTCTTTAATATTTGTTAACTGCCAAACAGGTTAAATGCAGGCATAGGGCTAAAATTTATAAGGTTGAAGAAACTGCGCGTCTGATGACTGGTAACAGAACTTTTGTGTGAAGTATCACTGTTTCGGTTCATTCATTGAATTATTTTGATTCATTTCATTCAGTTCTTTATGAGGGGTACATAGTTACTCCCATTTTACATATGTGGTATTTGAGACAACTAATTTCAGAGCCTGTGCATTTACTCTGTCCCTGAACCTTTGACCCTTCGCGTGGACCCCATGGCCAGTTCATGGGTCTGTAGTGTGCTTACCCACTTTTGACTTCCTCCTGTCTTTTCTCCCACCCAGTTCCCCATTACAGCATTGCGGGAGATCAAGATCCTCCAGCTTCTAAAACACGAGAATGTGGTCAACTTGATTGAGATCTGTCGAACCAAAGGTAAGTTGTTTGGATCATGTCCCCATTTTCAGATGGAAAAACTGAGGCTTTGTTTGCGGAGTTGACACTGGACACATTTACACTGCCTCTTCTTAACCCAGACATTCCAACTGTGACTGCTTTCTCTGGTCTTTTCATCGGAGCAGGTGCTTCCCCAGGGCCTGCCACAGCACCCAGCCCAGAGAATGCACTCAGAAAATACCTTACCCGTGAAGGAATTCGTACCCGGATATTTGGGTGGCCATGGGTTGGAGGAGTTGGGAGCTAGTTTGGAGGAAATGAGTTGCATATAAGGTTTCTGATTTTTTTTTTCTTGCCTCCCCCTCTCTCCTCATTCTTCCTGCCTCAGCTTCCCCCTATAACCGCTGCAAAGGCAGTATATACCTGGTGTTTGACTTCTGTGAGCATGATCTTGCTGGGCTGCTGAGCAACGTTTTAGTCAAGTTCACACTATCTGAGATCAAGAGGGTCATGCAGATGTTGCTTAACGGCCTCTACTACATCCATAGGAACAAGGTGGGGCCCTGGTCGGGGAGGAGAGAGCAAGGCTTGGGCTGGCCTTTGAGCTCACTGCGGGGTGGGCATGGCTAAGGGATCCCTGGGAACCCTCCGCCTTGTGCTTCCTGCAGATCCTGCACCGGGACATGAAGGCGGCTAACGTGCTCATCACCCGCGATGGGGTTCTGAAGCTGGCGGACTTTGGGCTGGCCCGGGCCTTCAGCCTGGCCAAGAACAGCCAGCCCAACCGCTACACCAACCGTGTGGTGACCCTCTGGTACCGGCCCCCAGAGCTGTTGCTCGGTGAGGACTCTCCCGAGCTGGCAGAGGGGAGCAGGGGCTGGGCACTCAGCTCAGTCTCAGCACCCCAACTGCCAGGGCTTCTTGAGCCACCGGCCCCAGGGGCGTGGCCTCTCAGGAGGCCGTGGGGCTCAGGGGGCCCTCCCTGGTGTGCTCTTATTCCCAGGGGAGCGGGACTACGGCCCCCCCATTGATCTGTGGGGTGCTGGGTGCATCATGGCGGAGATGTGGACCCGCAGCCCCATCATGCAGGGCAACACGGAGCAGCACCAACTCGCCCTCATCAGCCAGCTCTGCGGCTCCATCACCCCTGAGGTGCGTCACAGCCCGCCTCTTGGGGCCACCCCCCCAGGCCACACACCTCTGAGGTGGGTGGGGGAGGCTCCCTAGCAGGGGAGGAGCGGGGCACGGAACAGAGGCGAAGCCCTGATCTGGACAGGCGGCTGATGGAGGGTCACAGTCTACTGTTAGCCATGGTGACGTCAGGTCTGGGCTGCGTCCCCGGTTCCTGGGGTTTTTCGGCAAGGTGTCTTGAGCGCCTCGCCTCAGAGCTGACCTGTGCCGTGAGACATCTGTGGTTCTGTCACGCTTGGCACACGTATCCCAGGTGATTCATGTTAAAGGGTCTGGTACTCAGTGCCTGTGTCCCATCTGTGGTTACTGATGCTTTGGCCGCAGAGGGCTCTGGGGTGGTCTGGAAGCATCTGAGCAAGTTGTAGTATTTCCTTATTTATTTTTGGCTGCTCTGGATTTTCATTGCTGCGCCTGGGCTTTATCTAGTTGCAGTGCGGGGGGCTTCTCTTGCTCCAGAGCACTGGCTTTAGACCCGGGCTTCAGTTGTTGTGGCGCACGGGCTTAGCTGCTTCATGGCATGTGGAATCTTGCCAGACCAGGGATCAAACCCATGTCCCCTGCATTGGCAGGCAGTTCTTAACCATCGGATCACCAGGGAAGTCCTGAACAGAGACGTATCCAGTCACTGAATACGTACTTGACCAGTGGATCAGGCACATACCCTGCTGAACTAGTCTTCCCCTCTTTCCATGCCTCCCCCCTGCCCCAGGTGTGGCCAAATGTGGACAAGTACGAGCTGTTTGAGAAAGTGGAGCTGGTCAAGGGCCAGAAGCGGAAGGTGAAGGACAGGCTGAAGGCCTACGTGCGAGACCCCTACGCACTGGACCTCATCGACAAGCTGCTGGTGCTGGACCCCGCCCAGCGCATCGACAGTGACGACGCCCTCAACCACGACTTCTTCTGGTCTGACCCCATGCCCTCGGACCTCAAGGGCATGCTGTCCACCCACCTGACATCCATGTTCGAGTACCTGGCACCTCCACGCCGGAAGGGCAGCCAGATCACCCAGCAGTCCACCAACCAGAGCCGGAATCCCGCCACCACCAACCAGACGGAGTTTGAGCGCGTCTTCTGAGGGCCGGCTGCTGTTGCTTCTCGTTAGGGCCGTGGTTTTGTTTTTTTTTCTTCTGCTCTGTGACTTGCAGCGTGGAGATTATGGGGCATGTGAGTTTTTCCTCTAGCGCATATCTTATTTAATCCACACCCTGGGCATCAGGCACCAACCGAGCAGACTGGAGTAAAACTTTGGCGGAGAGTCCAGGAAGGCACCTGAGCTGCCTCACCTTGTTCCCTGGCTTTGGCGGTGATGCCCAGAGGGTCTCCCTTTACTTTAGGACAGGACTGGGGTTGGGGAAAGGCACGCCCCACTGGTGACTCTGAGATACCCTAGCATGCTAGGAGGAGGGGACTGGTCCCTCACCCACCCCGGCCCTCCCTGTGGGATGAGAAACTTCTGTGGGGCACAGAACCAGCCGCAGGAATGGGAACGGCCTGCTCTGAGCCTAGCCCTCAGAACCTCTGAGGCCGATGGATGCTTTTGGTTTCTTCGATAGGACAGTTTTATCGTGTTGATTTTGTTCAATTGTTCAGAGACATTCCTGGGTACAGGCTGGTCAGTTACAATTAAAGTTGACTCTTTTTCAGTAAATGGCTGTGTGCTGTGTTCTATGTTCAGACCGCCAGCTAACCCTGTAACTGACCACTGAGATTTGATTTGTCAGGACGTGGTACTTTCCTTTGTCCCAGTTCATGTCCCCTGACATACCTTCAGGGGACTTGTGTCTCTCTTGTTTATTTTTCTTGAGTACCCAAGTGGCAGGTACCATGATGCTCCCTTATTCTCCTCTCCACTCAGTGTCCGAGAAAGCAGGGAGACAGATGAGAAAAGGGACCCAGTCTGCTGAGGAGGAAACGGGGAGACCTTCTGTGAGCCGCACCTGCAGTGATGACCCAGCGGGGCAGCCTGCCTTGGCTGACAGATGTGTTCAGACTTGACTTACAATCACAGGAGGCTGGAAAGGCTTCTAGCCAGTGGAATGACAACAGATCTGTAACCTGCAGGAGTTCTCAGGCTGCTGACCAGAGAGTGGCAAGAGAGGAAATGACCAGAAGAGCTGAAGGGTCTCCAGGGCCTTGCGGAGGTGGCAGTAGGAAGAGTTAGGGTGGCAAGCAGGCGGGAGGACAGGGAACAGTTAGCAGAAGCTTGGATCATGTGGGCTCTGAGCTGGGACACTCAGGAACAGCACACTCTGTGGAATACCTTTGATACATTTCCTGTGAGTCTGAAATCTGAGATAGGCACATATGAAGCACATTCTACATTCTGTCCAGTGGAGGCCTCTTAAAGGGGACCTGGGGAAAAAAGATTGGCAAAACCTTTTACCTGAACTGTGCTTTCCTGGTAGGTATTAACCTGGGTCACAGCTTCACAAAAGGCAAGTGAAAGGGAAAAAAAATGACTAGCCTATTCGATTCTTGGGGCTGCCAAACACAGCGGCTTAGAATAACCAACTTACTGTCTGTTCTGAGGAGAAAAGTCTGAAATCTGGAGTTGTCATCAGCAAGGTTGGTTCTTTCTGGAGGCTTAGGGAGAATCTATTCCAGCCCCAAGCCCAGGAAGCCTTCAGAGAGCTCTGTACAGAGAGGAACACACTCTGGTGATTTAAAAAAATATCCAGTTTTTTTTTTTTTTTTTTTGATGGCACCGCATGGTAGTCAGGATCTTAGGTCCCTGACCAGGGATAGAACTCGTGCCCCACTGCAGTGGGAACACAGAGTCTTAACCGCTGGACCACCAGGGAATTCCCACAATCTGATTTAAAAAGAAAACAGTGGAAAACATTATGGGGCTTCCCCGGTGGCTCAATGGTAATGAATCTGCCTGTCAGTGCAGGAGACAGGTTCAATCCCTGATCTGGGAAGATGCCGTATGCTGCGGAGCAGCTAAGCCTCTGCACCACAACTATGGTGCCTCCGCTCTCCAGCTCGGGAGCCACAGCCGCTAAGCCCACATGCTCCGCAACAGGAGAAGCTGTTGCAGTGAGAAGACCTTCCTCTGCAACTAGAAGTTACAGTGCGGCTGGAGAGGAGCCCCCACTCACCACAGCTAGAGAAGAGCCCAGCAGCAACGAAGACCCAGCACAGCCAGAAATACAATTATTTAAAAAGAAAACAACAGTATGGAGTTTCCTCAGAAAACTAAAAATAGAATTACCATATGATCCAGCAATCACTCCTGGGCATATATCCAGATGAAATTATAATTCAAAAAGACATGCACTCCTGTGTTCAATAGCCAAAACATGGAACAACCTAATGTCCATCAACAGATAATGAATAAAGATGTGGTGCGCATGCACAGTGAAACTAGTCAGCCATAAGAAGACCCAAGCAGGCCATCCTAAGGGGATCAGCCCTGAATATTCATTGGAAGGACTGATGCTGAAGCTCCAGTACTTTGGCCACCTGATGTTAAGAACTGACTCATTGGAAAAGACCCTGATGCTGGGAAAGACTGAAGGCAGAAGGAGAAGGGGACAACAGAAGATGAGATGGTTGGATGGCATCACCAACTCAACGGACATGAGTTTGAGCAAGCTCTGGGAGCTGCTGATAGGGAATCCTGGTGTGCCACAGTCCATGGGGTTGCAGAGTCACAACTGAGCAATTGAACAGATAAAGCAGGAAATAATGCCATTTGCTGCAACAGGGATGCAACTAGAGAATATCATACTAAGTCAAGTCAGACAAATACCAGATGATACCACTTACATGTGGAACCTAAAAGAGGACAGTAATGAACTTACCTGTGGAACAGGAATGGAATCTGGGCCGCAGAGTATTGACTAGTGGTTGCCAAGACAGAGAGTGGTTGGAGAGAGTTGGATTGGGAGTTTGGGATTAACAGATGCAAACCAGTATATGTAGAATGGATAAACAAAAAGATCCTACTGTACAGCACAGGGAACTATGTTCAGTTTCCTCCAATAAACCATAACAGAAAAGAATATGAAAAAGAATGTAGATACATGTATAACTGAGTCATTTTCCTGTATAGCAGTAATTAATACAACACTGTAATTCAACTATTTGAATTACAGGTGTTTCCCAGGTGGCACTAGTGGTAAAAAAAAAAAAACAGCCTGCCAATGCAGGAGACTCGGGTTCAATCCCTGGGTCAGGATGTAAGAGACTTGAGTTAAATCCGTGGGTCAGGAAGATCCGCTGG
This sequence comes from Bos javanicus, assembly GCF_032452875.1. NCBI lineage: Eukaryota > Metazoa > Chordata > Mammalia > Artiodactyla > Bovidae > Bos > Bos javanicus. Next base: position 98,205,585 of record NC_083878.1, read on the forward strand.
AGGAGGGCTTGGCAGCCCACTCTAGTATTCTTGCCTGGAGAATCCCATGAACAGACAAGCCTGAATGAAACCTCTCAAGAGTTAGAACAGAACCGGACCTATAAACTTTCTGCCACTCCCAAGACAAAGAGGGCTTCAGCATCCAGGCTGAGATGGCAGGCATACATCTGGTGTCTAGTTCAGGGCCCCCCAAAGTCTAGACACACACAAAATTTGGGAGTTGTCAGAACTCCCAGTTGGTTTTTCAACTCCCATCACATGAAGAAGGGAGAAGAGATGAGGCCCAGTGGGACACTCCAGGGTTCAGTATCATCAGGGAGTTGAGGACAACAGACAAAATAAGAAGAGACCAGAGGGGGCTTCCCTGACGGCTCAACAGTAAAGAACCCACCTGCAGGGGACACCGGCGCAGTCCCTGATCTAGCAAGATCCCACATGCCTTGGAGCAACTTAGCCCATGTGACACAACTATCAACCTGTGCTCTAGAGCCCAAGAGCCGCAAGTACTGAACCCACATGCTGTGACTAGTGAAGCCCTCACGCCCTACAGCCAGTGTTCCCCAACAAGAGAAGTCACCCCTCAACGAGATGCCCTAGCACGGCAACTAGAAAGTACTCCTGATCACTGCAACTGGAGGGAAGCCACCCGGCAACGAAGACCCACCACAGCCAAAGATAAATCACTGTATAAAAGAGTTACTCTTTAAAAGAAATCAGAGACCATAGGAGACTTGCCTGACAGTCAAGTGACTGAGACTTCTCTTTCCAATGCAGAGGGTGCAGGTTGGAGATCTAAGATCCCACATGCCTCGTGGCCAAAAACACAATACATAAAAACAAACAAAAGGCGGGAGCAGGACTTCCTTGGTAGCGCAGTGGATAAGAATCCACCTGCCAATGTAGGAGACAAGGGTTCGATCCCTGGTTCTTGAAGATTCTGAATGGAGCACAGCAACGAAGCCCATGTGCCACAACTACTGAGCCAGTGCCGCAATTACTGAGCCCACGTGCTGCCACTACCAAAGCCTGAGCGCCTAGAGCCTGTGCTTGTCAACAAGAGAAGACTTTGCAATGAGAAGCCCGTACACCACAGTGAAGAGTAGCCCCACTTCCTGCAACTAGAAAAAGCCCAGACAAAGCAATGAAGGCCCGGTGCAACCAAAAGAAAAAAAAAAAAGAAGCAATACTGTTATAAATTCAATAAAGACTTAAAAAAAAAGTCATACTCTTTAAAAAAGAAGAGACCATAGAGGAAATTCCATGGTAGTCCAGTGGTTAGGACTTGGTGCTTTCACTGCCAGGCCCCAGGTTCGATCCCTGGTTGGGGAACTAAGATCCTGCAAACCGGGCAGCATGGCCAAAAAAAGAGAGAGAGAGAGGGAGACTGTAAGAAGAGTGGGATCCAGGAGCTAAAGAGACAGAGGGTGTTTTTGAGACACAGGATCGATCACTTAGACAAGTGCTGCTGATAGGCCCAGGAGATGGGGGTGAGGACTGACCGTCAGGTTTAGCCATGCGGACCTCAGTGGTGACCTTGGCAACAGCCACTGGATGGATTGTTTCCAATGAAACCCCTCTGGGAGCAGTAGGATCCCTGGAGAACAGGAGGAGAGGAACCAAAGACAAGAAGTAGAACAATCTACTGTAGGAGGGTCGGGGAAGGAGCTAGTCTTGCACATTCTAAGATAGGAGCCAGCGCATCATAGAATGCCCAGCAGGAGAGGATGCCTGTTAATTCTTGTCCTGTACACAGAAGAGCCACGTGGCCCAGTGCACTGTGGCCACGCCAGGGCTACAACCTCAAAAGATCGTGCCCCTACCCTGTTCTCTGCCACTTCTGCCCGACTCGTCCATGAGGTTCAGGGCAACTTTGCTTGTGGAAAAGCATGAGCCCCCATCAGCTTCAGTATGTTAGAGCAGCACTCCCCCAAGGTCAGCACATATCCGATCCCTGACTCACAGGTCTGTGTGGGGCACCTCTAACAAGCTGACGGTCGATGCTTCGCTGTTGCCCAGGATCTGGGTGGCACAGGTAGAGCAGGGCCCTGTGACAGGATGCTGGGCGGCCATGCAAAAGGACAAGAAGTATATGCTCTGTGGCAGGAAGACGTTCCAAAGACAACAGATAGAAAGAGCAGGTTACAAAATACTGGGTTGGCCAGAAAGTTCATTCAGGTTTTACCATGAGATCGTATGGAAAAACTCGAATGAACTTCTTGGCCAACCCAGTATCTCCTGCTTCTGCTCTTTTGTAAGAAAAATGGAAGCAATCACACTAAAACATTACCCATGGTTATCAAGGTGTTTCTGTCCTTTAGGCGGCGCTAATGGTAAAGAACCCGCCTGCCAATGCAGGAGATGTAAGAGATGCAGGTTCAATCCCTGGGTCGGGAAGATCTCCTGGGAGGGCATGGCAACCCACTCCAATATTATTGCCTGGAGAATCCCATGGACAGAGGAGCCTGGTGGGCTACAGTCCATGGGGTTGCCAAGAGTCAGACACGACTGAGTGACTGAGCACACAGCACATCCTTTATGCTTCTCTGTGTTTTCTCATATTTCCTGAATTAATATTTTTACTCATGCAATTAAACCATGTTTTAAAAACAACCAGGGCTTCCCTGTGGTCCAGCGGTTAAGAATCAGCCTTGCAATGCAAGGGACATGGGTTCCATCCCTGGTCCAGGAAGATTCCACATGCCTTGGAGCAACCAAGCCCGAGCACCATAACTACTGAGTCCTCACGCACCTAGAGCCCAGGCTCTTCTCAACAAGAGAAGCCAGCATGATGAGAAGGTCTCATACTGCAGTGAAGAGTAGCCCCCACTTGCCGCAACTAGAGTGCAATAACGAAGACCCACCACAGCTGGAAAAAAAAAAAAAAATCTAAACTTAAAAAAAAATTAAAACAACCAAGTGAAAGTCACTCAGCTGTGTCCGACTCTTTGTGACCCCATGGACTATACAGTCCATGGCCAGAATACTGGAGTGGGTAGCCTTTCCCTTCTCCAGGGGATCTTCCTAACACAGGGATCAAACCCAGGTCTCCTGCATTGCGGGTAGATTCTAAACAAGCAAAATAGGTTCTAAACCCTGGAGCTTCTGGCTCCTGTCTCTCCCCACCCTTCATCTCCCCATAGAACACCCCAGAAAGGAGGCTGGGATGAAGTCAGCGGGTGTGAGTCTAATCCCCTTTATCCTTGAACCCTGGGGTGATGTGAGTGTCATCCCCACCTGGGAAGGAAGGTATGTAGCCAGGAATAAATGCTCTTAGAGGGCAGGGCCTCGTGGGGGCATCACCTGAGGCAGCCTGGCACCTGGGAATCTCCTAAACACTAGAGCGAGCCAGCCACCAGTCTGGCGGATGACTGGAGAGGCCGGGGAAACGGGAAAGGCCTGCACCAGCTCATTTGCCCGGGCCGTCGATGTCACCCCGTAGGCCGAGGACTGGGTCTGTGTCCTGGAGTCTTTCTGATCAAATGATTGGGAGACTCAGCCCTCCCCCCAGCAGGCCTGGACGCCTTAGCTCAAGGGCAGCCCTGTGGCCTCTCCCTCCTCACCAGGGATCCCAGCCGGGCAGGGCCAGGGCAAACAGCCTTAACGGTAAGGGGAGGTGGGCTGCGATAAGAGAAGGCAGATAAAACCAGTCCCACTGGGCACGAAGCCCAGCCTCAAGGCCCGGAAGTCTCCGCATGCCCCCTCCCTAGTACTCCCTTCTGCCTGCTCACCTTTAACCTCCACCGGGTTGTTATTTAACTCACAGGAAGATTCTGACTTAGTCCTGCTCAGAAATCCAGCAGGGAGGCTGAGAGATCCCTGGGCTGATCCCAGGATGAAAGCAGAAGCCTATCAGGTGAGACCTTCTCCCAGGCCCCTGCCCACACCCCCAGGCACACTCCCCCAAGGCCAGGGTGGGAAAAGGCCAGGTCTTGGGAATCCCTCCAGCTCCCCCTCCCCTCTGTGGCCCAGCCCAGGGCAGGCTTGGCAGAGGTACCCACACCCATGGGTCACTCTGTGCCCCACCCGGTGGGGGAGCGGGAAGCCCAGGGATGAGAGGTGCCAGGTCCCTGGCTACTTGCTGGCCAGTGGCTGAGACGCTCTGGTGGGAAGCAGCCATGGAGGAGCCAGGCCTAACGGGGTGTCCTCTCTCGGCTAAAACTGCCTCCTTCCAGGTAGGAGAACACTGACCTTGGACAGGCAGCCTTCTTCTCTATGGCTACCTTTTGTGCAATGAGTGTAGATAGACCTCAGGGATCCAAGCCATTAGCAATGGTCATAACCTCATACTTTGCAGAGACCCAAGAAAAAAGCCTTGTCATCCTACACCTTGTTCTAAAGGCCTGGGTTGTCCAGGGCCCCCCAACCCCATGGGCCTCACAGCTTCCTTTTCACCAACTGGAGGCTCCACAGAACCCCCCACCCAGTGTGGGGATGGGAAGCTCTGAAGGAGGACTGGGCAGGAGGTGTGGGAGGCAGCCGAGGCGGCCTTGAGGGTCCTCCTGTGTGCCAGGCCCTGTTACAGACCGGGTTTCGTCTGACTTAACTCTCTAGACTGATCTATGAGAAAGAGCAGTCAGCTCTATTTTAATAATGATAATAACAGTGGCACTATTGATCAAAGAGCTTTCTACCTGCTGGGCCCTGTGCTCTCTGTTGTCTGTGTTTGATGATCTGAGACCATTATTGTCTGCATTTTAAAGATCTGGAAGGTGCGAGTAGGAGCTTGCAAGGACTTGGCTTGTTGAAGGTCTCTGCTGTTGCTGCTAAGTCACTTTAGTCGTGTCCGACTCTGTGCGACCCCATAGACGGCAGCCCACCAGGCTCCCCCGTCCCTGGGATTCTCCAGGCAAGAACACTGGAGTGGGTTGCCATTTCCTTCTCCAATGCATGAAAGTGAAAAGTGAAAGTGAATTTGCTCAGTCGTGTGCTCACCTCCAGACCTCTGAGGCCAGCAGCACTGCGACCCCAACTTTACAGATGAGGAAACAGGGCTTCAGGGGCAAGGAGACTGCCAGCTCAGAAGCGGCAGAATCATCCTTGGAGGGGACCAGCTAGAGCTGGGGGTGGGAACCCCAGGCTGGACTATGTGAGTCTGTAGACACTAGACAAGTTGCTTAGCCTCTTTGAGCCTCAGTTTCCTCCTCTGTAGAATAGGCACCACAAGATTGCCTGTCTCCCTCTTGGGATGGCTGTGCGAGGCCCTGTGAGGATCTCACGGCTGTTGTGGCTCAGCCAGCGTTGACTGGGGCTGCACACCAGGCTGGCCGCTTCCCCCAACCCCTGACAGAGAGGACCTTCCGCCCAGCAACAGAGGAGCAGCGCCAGAAGCCAGGGGATGGGAGTTATGGCTTCTTCAAGGTCAGCCAGGCCCCCTGGCTCTTGAGGCCAGGACCCTAGAGAGGTGAGGCGACCTGACACTCAGTGTGGTCCCCTCACCAGGGGCAGCCTCCTGGGCTGGGGAGTATTGGCATTTCACACGGCTTCTCATCTTCCTCTGAACTGAGAGCCGGCTCAAGGCCAGAGCCCAGTTAGTTGACCAGATAACCAGGCACTCCAAGGGCACAGGGCAGCTGTGGGCAGGGTCCAGGGATGTCTGGAGTGCACTGTGGTTATTGTGCAGTCACCAGGTCGTGCCCAACTTTTTGTCACCCCCACCAACTGCAGAACGCCAGGCTTCCCTGTCCTTCACTGTCTCCCAGAGTTTGCTCAAACTCATGTCCATTGGGAGGCCTGGTATTACAGACCCCTGTGAATGACTACGCCACTTCCCCTGTTAGGCCTCTGTTGTCTTCCCGAGAAATGGGTCCCAGAACAGGCCTTCCCTCACAGGGTGGGTGTGAGGATCAAAGGAGACAGATGTGTATAAAAGTCCTTGCACAGTGCTGATGTCTAGGAAGAACTTGTATTGTTATTTAAGAAAACCTATGTTACAAAAAAAAAAAAAAAACACGAGCCAGGGTTTCCCTAGCTTGATCAGAGGGGCTAAATTTGGAATCAAAAGGGGCTGGAACTGAGCTGAATCCTTGAACCAACTTGCTAGTTTGGTGACCTTCCCAGGTGATTCCTTGCCTCCTATCCTCTGTTTCCTCACCTGTAAAATGGGCTCAGTACAGCACCAGGCAAGGAGGAGGCTCTGTAAATCTTACCTCCAGGGAGAAGGTACCAAGGACAATCATGGTTGCAGAGTGTCATAAACTGAGAAAACATGTTCCACACTTTTTTTTTTTTCCTTTCTGAAAATTGGCAATCTGCTCTCAGGCTTGAGCAAAGAAAGGATCGGCCAGCTCAGAGACCACTCAGGCCCTTCGGGGAGGTGGCAGAACTGAAGCCAGCCTTTCAGTGGCATGTCCCACCTCAAGGCTCCACGCCACACACCTGGTGCCCTTTGAAAGGCCTTCTTGGCTATGAGTGGAGACCCCAGAAACTTCCCAGGAGCGTCTGGGAGCCACACCTGCTTCCAGGTCAGTTCTGGCCCCTTGCTGGGCCTCAGTACCCCCAGCTGCTGACCAGGAATGTTGATCAAGAAGAGCTCTGAGGGATTTCCTTGGCAGTCCAGTGGTTAAGACTTCACCTTCCAATGCAGGGGTGAGGGTTTGATCCCTAGTAGGGGAACTAAGATCCCATGTGCCTCTCGGCCAAAAAAACCCAAAATATAAAACAGAAGCAATATTGTAACAAATTCAATAAAGACTTTAAAAATGGCCACATCAAAAAATCTTAAAAACAAAAAAACAGTAGAACTCTGAGGTGCTGGTCAACTAACATGGAAGGAATCATTCATTCTTTTTCCCACTTAGGCATGTTACCAGGGGAAAAATTATAAAATACATACAAGCAAAAGGACGGTAACAGTCACCTCTAAATAAAAATTTTTAAAAAGAAAAAAATATATATATATACTTATAAAAAGTCACTTCTAGCCTTACCTGTCAGAGCTAATCATAGTTATCTTTTAGGAGAAAAATGCCCAGGCTAGTTTCTAAATTGTAATTATTTGAACAAAAATGGGATCCCAGTGTCCATACTGAGTCATCAAAAGGTTTGTTCCCTTAACAAGCTTCTTACATCAAAATTTATAATGCTCTGTTAGAAAACATTTATTTTGAAATGCTGATACAGTCACATGGTTTAGAATCTAAAAGGTACAAAAGGGTAGATGGCAAGAATGTGGCAAGGGGACATTTGATCAGAGATCTGAAATGATCATGAATTAGTCACGTGAACTTTAGGGGGAAGATCATTCCGGACGGAGGGAATCCCAGTGCAAAAGCCCTGAGGCTCTGTCGTGCGCTCACTCTGTATGACCTTGGGCTGGCTGAGCAACCCCTCTGCCTCAGTTTCCCATCTTCGTAAGGAGGATAATCACAGTACTCCTCAAGCCGCTGTGAGGATTAAATGAATACCTTTCATGCTAAGTAACCTCAGATATGCAGATGACACCACCCTTATGGCAGAAAGTGAAGAGGAACTAAAAAGCCTCTTGATGAAGGTGAAAGAGGAGAGTGAAAAAGTTGGCTTAAAGCTCAACATTCAGAAAACAAAGATCATGGCATCTGGTCCCATCACTTTATGGGAAATAGATGGGGAAACAGTGGAAACAGTGTCAGACTTTATTTTTTGGGGCTCCAAAATCACTGCAGATGGTGATTGCAGCCATGAAATTAAAAGACGCTTACTTCTTGGAAAGAAAGTTATGACCAACCTAGATAGCGTATTCAAAAGCAGAGACATTACTTTGCCAACAAAGGTTCATCTAGTCAAGGCTATGGTTTTTCCAGTGGTCATGTATGGATGTGAGCGTTGGACTGTGAAGAAAGCTGAACGCTGAAGAATTGATGCTTTTGAAGTGTGGTATTGGAGAAGATTCTTGAGAGTCCCTTGGACTGCAAGGAGATCCAACCAGTCCATTCTGAAGGAGATCAGCCCTGGGATTTCTTTGGAGGGAATGATGCTAAAGCTGAAACTCCAGTACTTTGGCCACCTCATTCGAAGAGTTGACTTATTGGAAAAGACTCTGATGCTGGGAGGGATTGGGGGCAGGAGGAGAAGGGGACGACAGAGGATGAGATGGCTGGATGGCATCACTGACTCGATGGACGTGAGTCTGAGTGAACTCTGGGAGTTGGTGATGGACAGGGAGGCCTGGCGTGCTGCGATTCATGGGGTTGCAAAGAGTCGGACACGACTGAGCAACTGAACTGAACTGAACTGAACTTCATGCTAAGTGCTCAGTAGACGTGGACTTTCACAAAGGTGGGCGTGAGCTTGGTGTGTTTGAGAATCAGAGGAGACCAGCAGGGCTGGGGGCAATGGTAAGATCAAAAGTTTGGACACCATCCTAAGTGCAGTGAGAATCCATGGGGAGATTTGAAGCAGGAGAGAGGAGATCTGTTTTTTTTTTTTTTTTTTTTTTTTAATGATTTAAACGGGGATTTCCTTGGTGGTCCAGTGGTTAAGAGTCCACACTTCCAATGCAGGGAGTGCGGGTTTGATCCTTGGTTGAGGAACTAAGATTCTCCATGTCACGTGGCATGGCCAAAAAAAGACAAAAAAAAAGGGGAAACAATTGTGGTTGTGGGGGTCAAGAGGAACAACAGCAAGGAGGTGATAGGTTAGACCAGCAGTGATGGCCTGGGCCTGGAGGGATGGCAGTGAAGCCTAGCTTTATTTATTTATTTACCTTTATGATTGTATTTATTTATGGTTGTGCTTTTCTCCAGTTGCAGTGAAAACAGGGGCTACTCACTAGTTGCGGTGCGTGGGCTTCTCATTGCGGCAGAGTCTCTTGTTGCAGAGCATGGGCTCTAGGGCATGGGGGCTTCCGTAGTTGTGACACGTGGGCTCAGTAGTTGAGGCTCCCAGGCTCTAGGGCACGGGTTCAGTAGTTGCTCCACGGCATGTGGGATCTTCCTGGGTTAGGGATCAAGCCGTGTCTCCAGCATTGGCAGGTGGATTCTTTACCCCTGAGTCACCAGGGAAGCCCGAGGCCTAGCTTAAGACTTGAGCCCCCTGGGTGGGGCTGTTCCCCAAACTGAAAAGCCCTGGGGAGCAGCTGAGATGCCTGCAGACGCTGAGCGGTCACCAGGCACTCATGTCGGTAGCCAGCGAAGAGGGACATTTGAAAGTCAAACATGGTCACATGTTTGACATGTGACCGGGGACAGCAGGGACCACCTCGGGGAGAGGGGTGTGAGTCCCTGGCTGCAACGGGAGGAGGTCGGAGGGGAGAACGCAGAGCCAGCAGGGCTCACCCAGCCAGGAAGGAGGAGGATGGGGAGGGGAGGTGTCCAGGAAGCTGAGAACAAAGGGTTTCAGGAAGAAGGGCGTCATCAGGTCATCAACTGTGTCACCTGCCACCCGAGATGGAGGGTGATAAACAGCACGTGGGCCCCTGAGCACAGCTCCAGTTGTTTGTTTCCTCGGGGTCAACCTTAGAAGCAGGAGAACCGCAGGGTCGGAGGGAGGCCCATTTTTAAGGTCCGCTGCCCTCCTAATACACTAAATCCATTCACACCTCTGGAGCCAGAGTCAGGGTGAGGATAAGGAGAGGCTGCTCCACTGAGGATATGGAATTCTGTTTAAGGCAAGTTTCTTCTCACCCAGCGACAGAAAAGAATTTCCATGTAGGTCCCTAGATATAAGCTGACATTCAGAGGTGAGGGGAGCCCTTATGTATCAGAGGGTCTGAATCTGGATGTGGCCATTGGAAATGTACCCTCCCTTCTGAATGCTAGTCTTCTGCATAAACCTGCCAAAGAGCTTGAACCTCGTCTGGTCTTCACAGAACCCTGGGTGGGGGTGGGGAATGGCCAGCGGAACCCCTCTAGTCCTGGCTCTCTGGAGTGCCTTTGGAGACTCTTGGCATCATCAAGACCCAGCCTCCCCTGGAAATTATGAGATGGGACAGAACTCATTTCAGCCTTGTCCTATTAAGAAGACTGCAAGTCAAGACAGAATCAGAAAGAGGAAGCAAATTGCCCAAGGTCACACAGAGCATCGACAGCAGAGATTAACCAGACCAGTGGTGGCAAGTTGGGGCAGGTTTTAAAGCCAGGAAATCTGGCTTTGCGTCTTAGCTCTGCCACACACTGTCTCACTCTGAATGAGGTGCTTACCCTCTGTGAGCCTCCATTTTGCAACCTGTCAAATGGGGATAATCTTTCATTCATATATTTTTTGTGAGGATTAAAAAGAGATTGCAATGCCAATTCCAGGGATAAATGCTAAAGGAACCCACCCAAAAGAGCAAAGAGGAAAAGTTTAGGGGAAAGGTGTTTCAGGCAGAGGTAAAAGTTGTGAGCATGAGCTTGGCCAAGACCAAGTCTTGAAGTCTTTGCCAGCTGTCACGATGAGGCAGGAGAGAGAGCAGTAACTCAGGCAGATCTGCGTCTAGATAGCCCAGCATGGTGCCTTTGCTGACCTGCTGTGTGGCCCCAAGCTGTCTCTCTTCCTCTCTGGTCCCCAACCTCCCGTCCCTACAGGCTTTAAACAGAAATCACAAATCTTTGTTCTTTTCAAGTTTCATTCTTCACTCTTCTCTTGCTCCCTGGGCAGGGTGCTCCAAGAGCAGAGCCTTGTCATCTGTCCCCACAAGCCAGTGTCCCCATCACCGAACCCAGGTCTGGCAGAGACAATTTCTCACCAAATGAACACATGAATGGATGGATGGATCACACCCTTTCCCTTTGGGAGGGTGGAGGGTTGAAGCAGGACCCCCTGGCCCCTCACTACCCTCCGTGCATGCCTGCAGACCTGCCTCCCATGGGTGGACACTGGCCTGCTTGCCAGTTTCCCTGAGTCCTTGTTTTCTCTGTTCTCCACACAGTGGATTTGTTTCTATTGTTCTTTATGAAGAATGAGACCAAAAGGCCAACAGTGGTTCTCCGGGTGCACTATGAAAGTGCTTTTGATTTTCTCCTTTATACTTTGGCTTCTTTCTTGTACAAATATCTGTGCTTTTCAAATAAAAAGCAATGATGAGGCTTTCCTGGTGGTCCAGCGGCGAAGACTCCATGCTCCCAGTGCAGGGGGCCCTGGTTTGATCCTGGTCAGGGAGCTAGATCCCACATGCCACAACTAAGACTTGTTGTTTTTCAGTCGCTCAGTTGCGTCAGACTCTGTGACCTCATGGACTGCAGCATGCCAGGCTTCCCTGTCCTTCACTCTCTCCTGGAGTTTGCTCAGATTCGTGTCCATTGAGTTGATGATGCCAGCCAACCATCTCAACCTCTGTCATGCCCTTTCCTTCTGCCCTCAATCTTTCCCAGCATTAGGATCTTTTCCAATGAGACAGCTGTTCGCATCAGATGGACAAAGTATTGAAGCTGCATGACCTGGTGCAGCTTCACCTAAGACCTAGTGTAGCCAAATAAAATTTTTTTTTAAAAAGCCATAATGCAAAGGAGATGAGGGGAATGCTAAAGAAATACAAATGACCTTTTTAAAAAAATTAATTATTTTTATTTTGGCTATGCTGGGTCTTTGTTGCTAAGCAGGCTTTTCTCTAGTTGTGCAGAGCAGGGCCTACCCCCTAGTTGCAGGGTACAGGCTTCTCATTGCGGTGGCTTCTTTTGTTGCTGAGCACAGGCTCCAGGCATGGGCATTTCAGTGGTTGTGGCTCCCGGGGCCTAGAGCACAGGCTCAATGGTTGTGGACCATGGGCTTAGTTGCTCTGCTGCATGTGAGATCATCCTGGACCAGGGACCGAACCCATGTCTCCTGCATTGGCAGGTGGATTCTTTACCACTGAGCCACGAGGGAAGCCCTTGACTTTTAAAGATAAAAAATGCTCACCCTCCTTCATAATAAAATAAATGCAAAAGATAGCTACCCTGAGAATACATGTTTACCCCTATGGGACTGGCAAGATCAGAGTTGGCTAATGGTGTATGCTGCTGAGGAAATAGATGGCTCATGCCCCTCAGGGCCATGGGGGTGGAAACCGGCCTTGTCCCTATGGAGGACAACGTGGCAGTCTGTATGAAAGTGTCGAATGCACATCACCTTTGATCCAGCCATTGCACTTCCTGGGATTTATCCATCAGATGTGCTCACACATGGAAGGAACAATGTTACCCGCCGTAGCATTGCTTGTGATGGCCAAATATTGAAAACCTAAACATCCATCAGTAAGAGACTGGCCACATACACGACAGTACTTCCACACCAAGGAGTACTATGCAGCTTTAAAAAACCAAATTAGCCAATACAGCCTCTCTTATGTGGCAACACAGTCCAGAATAAGGTCTAGGATATAAAGTTATATGGGAATATAGTGTATATAGTCTGCTGCTATCTTTGAGTATAAAGAAGTGTGTGTGTTAGTCTCTCAGTCATGTCCGACTCTTGGTGATGCCATGGACTGTAGCCCACTAGGCTTCTCTGTCCATGGAATTCTCCAGGCAAGAATACTTGAGTATAAATAAGAAATCAATATATATTTGTATTTCCTTGTAATTGCATAAAATGTCTCTAGAAAAATCACAAGAAGCATAACTTTGCTTTTGGGTGGAGGAATTAGGTTGCTAGGACCTGGGGCGGGAGGGAAGCTTTTCCCAGTGTACCTTTTCGTACCTCTCACTATTTAAATGATATGATGTATTATCCATCCAAAAAAATAAGTGAGAATTTAAAGACAAAATAAAAAGTAAGAAGCAGTTTGAATATAACAAAGAAGATAAATCGATTGTATTCCTTCCCCTCTTAAATTTCCAGGTGTCATTGGCTATAAAAATTGTCCTTGGAGGGAATTCCCTGATGGTCCAGTGGTTAGGACATGGTGCTTTGACAGCTGGGATCCCGCAGCAGTCATGGGATCAGCCAAAACAACCAAAAAAAAAAACGATCCTTAGAGAACATGGAGGAAAGGCCACTGGGTGACTTTGCCAAGGCTTCTTGTTTTTGTTGTTCAGTCGCTAAGTCACGACCGACTCCTTGTGATCCCATGGACTGTAGCATGCCAGGCTCCTCTGTCCTCCATTATCTCCCGGAGTTTGCTCAAATTCAGGTCCATTGAGTCAGTAATGCTCTTTAATCATCTCATCCTCTGCCATCCCCATCGCCTCCTGCCCTCAGTTTTTCCCAGAAGCAAGATCTTTTCCAATGAGTCAACTCTTCACAAAGTGACCAAAGTCCTGAAGTTTTAGCAGTTTACTGAAATAGAAGCCTGGAAAGAAGCTCAATTTCACTGTAGCCAGGGAAATACACGATAAGAATGACAGGGTACTCCACACCCCGCCATCTGGGGGACATTCTGGAATAGGGGTGCTCTCTCCACACACACAGCTGATGGGCTGCAACGTTTCCAGTGTTGGGGGGAAGGAATGCAAATACCCTTGGACCCAAATGTTCCTCATCCCATGCAATCTCACTCTCAGAAATTTAAGCCCCTGGTGTAGATGCTACCCACTGCGGCAGAGCACTGCAGGCAAGGAGGGAATGCATTATGGTATAGCCACTGCTTCTGAGCTAGCAGTGCCCCCACCTCCAGTGGGGGGGCAGGCCAGGAGGAAGGTATAGAGGCTAGGAATAAGGACTCTGGGGCCAGAGCTCAAATTTTGATGTTTTGACTTGGGCATGTGCCTTTATTTCTCTGGGCCTCAGTTTCCTCACTTGTGAAACAGGGCATAATACTGGTACCTATTTCACAGGATTTTGGTGATTAAATGAGTAATTATGTAGAATGGATTTAAAGCAGTGCTTGGCCCAGAAAGGTTCTACTTAACTGTTTGCTAAGTAATGGTCTTAAAGGGATCCCTCCTTATTTTTTAGGTTTTTTTTTTTGAGGGGGTTGGTTTTATTTTCTTTTTTGACCCTGAAGCATGCAGGAGCTTAGTTCCCTGACCAGGGATTGAACCCATGCCCCCTGCAATGAAAGCACGGAGTCTTAACCACTAGACCACCAGGGAAGTCTATGGATCCCTATAGGCTTATTGTTGAGTATGACTGTTAAGATGCAGAAAGTATTGTCATTTGCATCAGCAAGGTTCCATAGGGAGTTCTCTGGTAGTCTAGTGGTTAGGATTTGGGGCTTTCACTGTGGCCTGGGTTCAATCCCTGGTGGGGGGACTGAGATCCCGCAAGCTGGGCTGCATGGCCCAGAAAAACCAAAATAAAAAAGCCCAAGGCCCTAGCGAGCTGTGTCTGTGATTTCACGAGCAGACACACACCAGGGGACACACACTTGGTTGTCAATGTTCTTGTCGTTCAGTCACTAAGTCGCGCCCAACTCTTTGGGACTCCATGGACAGTAGCATGCCAGGCACCTCTGTCCTCCACTGTCTCCCAGAGTTTGTTCAAATTCACGTCCACTGAGTCAGTGATGCTATCTAACTACCTCATTCTCTGCCGCCCCCTTCTCCTTTTGCTTTCCGTCTTTCCCAGCATCAGGTTTTTTCCAGTGAGTTGGCTCTTCACATCAAGTGGCCAAAGTGTTGGAGCTTTAGGTTCAGCATCAGTCCTTCCCATGGATATTCAGGATTGATTTATTTTGGGATTGACTGGTTTGATCTCCTTGGCTGTCAATAAGAATTACCAAAGGTGGGGGGAGAAAGAGGGTTAAGCAAAAGAAAAAAAAACATTTAATGCCATTTTATGATCAATTTTATGCAGTTATTAAGTTATAATGTATAAAGAAAGTTTCAATGATTTTTAAAAAAGAAGAAAACTAAGCAAGACAACAACCTGTCCATCTCCCATGGGGCAGGGGTGGGGCACCCACCAGTGATATGAAGAGCAGAAGTCTAGCCAATGACAGAATCTTCCCAACACATGTGTTTATTTCAAAATCAAACAATCTCTGCTAAATATTTAGACCCAGTGTCTGCAGGAAAGAGGGAGAGACTACTACCATCAGTTGTTAAGGGACTGCCTTTTATCTGAGGAAACTTCTCTAGAAGCTTCTTGCAGCAACTCCCCACCACTACCCAAACACACACACCTTTCCAAGTCTCAACTGTAGAAAGGGAATCTCCATACTACTTTTTCCCCATGCTACCAGTTGGAACCAAGAAGGTCATATACAGGGACTTCCCTGGTGGTCTGTGGTTAAAACTCTGTACTACCCATGCAGGGGGCCCAGGTTCAACCCTTGGTCAGGGATCTAATGGGGGTGCCAAAAATTAAAGTAAAAAAAGATTAAGAAAAGTAAAAATATTTTTAAATCAAGAGCAAAAGTATTAATTTAAAAAATTAAGTCATAGAAAAAGTTCTGAAAACTCCAGGACAAACCTGGATCCTCCACCCACAGGTAGGGCAGATTACTGCCCTCTCTGAGGGCAGCTCTCTCTAAACAGCACATCTTCCAAGGTGCAAATCTAATCTTGTCATCCTTTCTTAGAACCATTTTATTGTAATCCAAATCTAAATGCAACCCAATTTCTTATAAGGCCACAAGATCCTGCTGGCTCTGGCATCCTGTCACCCTGGGGCTCACTAACTGTGCTCAATCTCCACAGTTCATGAGGTCAGGATGTTGCCTCTTCCAGGAAGCCTTCTCAGGCTGCCCAGGAATGGTTAGGGGACCCAGTAGCTGTAGGTGCCTGGTTTTTGGTCTGTTATCCTGCAGTCGAGCTGTCAGATTCATGAGGGCAGAGGCCACATCCCTGCAGTTTGTCTCTGTGTTGGGTCGGGATGTTTTGGGAGCTGCGATTCAGTGACCTCCCTGAGGTGTCCACAAGTTCTGTCATTGTATCCTGGCCCGGTGAGTCCTAAAATGTTGATGTTCACTCTTGCCATCTCCTGTTTGACCGCTTCCCATTTGCCTTGATTCATGGACCTAATATTCCAAGCAACAGTTAGAACTGGACATGGAACAACAGACTGGCTCCAAATAGGAAAAGGAGTACGTCAAGGCCGTATATTGTCACCCTGCTTATTTAACTTATATGCAGGGTACATCATGAGAAACGCTGGGCTGGAGGAAGCACAAGCTGGAATCAAGATTGCCGGGAGAAATATCAGTAACCTCAGATATGCAGATGACACCACCCTTATGGCAGAAAGTGAAGAAGAACTAAAGAGCCTCTTGATGAAAGTGAAAGAGGAGAGTGAAAAAGTTGGCTTAAAGCTCAACATTCAGAAAACTAAGATCATGGCATCCGGTCCCATCACTTCATTGCAAATAGATGGGAAACAGCGGAAACAATGGCTGACTTTATTTTGGGGGGCTCCAAAATCACTGCAGATGGTGATTGCAGCCATGAAATTAAAAGACGCTTACTCCTTGGAAGGAAAGTTGTGACCAACCTAGACAGCATATTAAAAAGCAGAGACATTACTTTGCCAACAAAGGTCCGTCTAGTCAAGGCTATGGTTTTTCCAGTGGTCATGTATGGACGTGAGAGTTGGGCTATAAAGCAAGCTGAGCGTCGAAGAATTGATGCTTTTGAGCTGTGGTGTTGGAGAAGACTCTTGAGAGTTCCTTGGACTGCAGGGAGATCCAACCAGTCCATCCTAAAGGAAATCAGTCCTGAATATTCACTGGAAGGACTGATGCTGAAGCTGAAACTCCAATACTTTGGTCACCGTGAAGAACTGACTCATTGGAAAAGACCCTGATGCTAGGAAAGATTGAAGGCAGGAGGAGAAGGGGATGACAGAGGATGAGGTGGTTGGATGGCATCACCGACTCAATGGACATGAGTTTGAGTAAACTCCGGTTGTTGGTGATGGACCAGGGGCGCCTGGCGTGCTGCAGTCCATGGGGTCGCAAAGAGTCGGACACGACTGAGCAACTGAACTGAACTGAACTGGTCCCGGCTCGCAGCTGGTTCTGGCCTGGAGCAGGGCTGCTGACTGGGACTGGCTATTTGGGGGAGGTGGGGGGAGTGCGGCCAGATCCTGGAGAAGACGACGAAAAGAGTGCGTATTTTTCTAGGGAAGAGGACTCCTGCGGGACCGTACCCCTCATAAACATGAACGAACTCTCCGGCCCGCGCCGGGGCCTGCCCCTCACAAAGATGGCGTCTCACAGATTCTTATTGGTCGCAGTGGCGATGGGCAGCTCTGATTGGCGAAGAGAGGAGGCGGGTCGGGGGCGGGCCCAGGAGCTTAGTTTTTTTCGGTCCGGGCCTAGCGTGCAGCTGCCTGGCCCTCTACAATGTCTCGGGCACGCTGCCACGCTCTCTTCCTGGCAGCGGTTTCTCCGCGTGGTGCAACAACCAGGGTCGCAGTGCGGCGAGGGTTGAGCGCGTGGCCTGTGCTGCAGGAGCCAGACATGGAGTATCAGGTATCTTTGCCCCCCGGCGGGAGGTCACGCAATGACTCGTGAGCCAGCCTGAGGTCACTTAGCATCTGGTCTGCGCTAAGCTGAGTGGGTGGCCAGGAGCCTGGGACCGAGAGACTCGCAGGGGTCGAGGGGCGGGGCGGGCGGGGACCTTCTGGAGTCTGGAGGTGGGGACAGGCACCAGGAAGTTGGGCCCCGCTCTACCGGATTTGGAAATTCTGAGGCTGAAGTGAACCGCGGTTGGAAGAGAGGAAGGGGACGCCTGGTGGTAGGACCAGCGGCTCAGCTGAGATTCTGGAGTTATTACAGTGTCTCCGGACTCCGAAGCAGCAGTTGGGGGTGGGGGAGAGTAGAGGGATTCGGGAGTTCAGACTTGGGAGATCCAGGAGTCTAGATGTGGGTTGGAGTCTCCAGGATTCAGGAAGAAGGAGATCCAAGTGCTTAGAATTGGGGGACAGGCAGAACTCAGGAGCAGGGGCGGTGGTTAGACAAAAAACTTCCTCCTGGTTCTGTGCCAAAGGCCGGTTGCCAGAGACCAGCACAGGATGGTGGCCAGGCAGGTGGCACAAGTTTGACGAGTAGGGCCTGCAACCAGGGCCTGCCATTGAGGCCCTGAAGGATTATAAATATCACTCCCACTTCCACCACCCAGTGTGAACTGTCCTGAGGCTATGCCTACCTGCCTTCTTGTCTGGGCAACCCTGGCACACCCTTCCTCCCGCTGAGACTCCTCTTTACCAACTGGTTGCTTCAAGCAACTCTTCTCTGGGTCAGAATGTGGGATCCCAATCCTCAGGGTTAGGCATGGAAGCCTCCAGGAATTCCTAGTTCTAATTCCGTCAGTTCTAAGATCCTAGCCTTCTGTGGTTCTGGCCCTGCTTTAGGAGGAGCCTGATATAGTGGTGAACTATGGAGGGAATTGGGCTTCCCCAGTAGCTCAGTGGTAAAGGATCTACCTGCCAGTGCAGGAGATGCAGGGGACATGGGTTCAATCCCTGGCTCAGGAAGATCCCCTGGGGAAGGAAACGACAACACACTCCAGTATTCTTGCCTGGGAAGTCCCATGGACAGAGGAACCTGGTGGGCTACGGTCCATGGGGTTGCAAACAGCTGGACATGACTGAGCATGCACACACGCATGCACGCATGGAGAGAATTAGAGCAAAGGCCTGAGAGTGAAGCCTAGTCCCGTTAGTCATTTTACCTCTTTTTGCCTGGCACTCCCTAGGTGAAGCTGAACTGCCCCAGGCTCCCATTTCTGCCAGAGCTAGAAAGATGCCACTTCTTTCTCAGTGGTGCCTAACCTCTGAGCTGGGGCACCAGGGCTGGCCTGGCAGTCCTGGTACCTGGGCCTAGCCACTGGCATGCTGTGTGCCTCTGTCCCTGTGGGCCCCTAATGCGCCTTAACTTGCTACCTGGGGCTCACTGCCAGGATGCCGTGCGTACACTCAACACCCTGCAGACCAATGCTAACTACTTGGAGATGGTGAAGCGTAAGCGGGGTGACCCCCAGACACAGCTGGAAGCCATGAAGCTGTACTTGGCACGGAGTGGGCTGCAGGTAAGGTGGAAGGGCCTGTAACCACCTCCACCCCCCACTTCTGTCTGTGCATCCTGTGCCTGAGGCAGGGACCTTGTCTGTCTGTCCCAGGTGGAGGACTTGGACCAGCTGAACATTATCCACATCACTGGAACCAAGGGGAAGGTGAATCACTGGACCCAGGGGTAGGGCGTCCACAGGCTGGGGTGGGGGGTTGGGACCTGCCCAGACAAGACCTTTTCTTTACAGGGCTCCACGTGTGCCTTCACTGAACGTATCCTCCGAAGCTATGGCCTGAAGACGGGGTTCTTTAGGTACTGAGGTACAGAGGGATGTGGTGTCCCCTAGCTGTCTGGGGGGCTCTGGATCCAACCTGAACCTCAGGGCCAGGGTCACCCACAGGAACTCAGCTGCATGTCTTTCTGACCAGTGTTTATTCATTCAACATACATTCAGTTAGCATTTAGCGTATTAGCCCAAGTTTATGGCAATCTCTAATTTTCATAATGCAAAGAACTTGGGGAGGGGAGCAGCAACTTGAATGGATAAAAGAAATATACAGCTGGAAAAGTCAGATATCTTTTTATTTCTTTTTTGGCCACATCGTGCGGTATGAGGGATCTTAGTTCCCTAACCAGGGATCAAACCCGTGCCCCTGCAGTGGAAGTGTGGAGACTTAACCACTGGACTGCCAGGGAAGTCCCTCAGACGTCTTTTTTTTCAGTTCAGTTCAGTTCAGTTGCTCAGTCGTGTCTGACTCTTTGTGACCCCATGAACTGCAGCACGTCAGGCCTCCCTGTCCATCACCAATTCCCGGAGCCTACCCAAACTCATGTCCATTGAGTCGGTGATGCCATCCAACCATCTTATTATCCTCTGTCATCCCCTTCTCCTCCTGCCTTCAATCTTTCCCAGCATCAGGGTCTTTTCAAACGAGTCAGTTCTTTGCATCAGGTGGCCAATAAGTCTGAATTTGGCAATAAGGAGTTCATGGTCTGAGCCACAGTCTACTCCCGGTCTTGTTTTTTCTGACTGTATAGAGTTCTCCATCTTTGGCTGCAAAGAATATAATCAATTTGATTTCAGCATTGGCCATCTGGTGACGTCCATGTATACAGTCTTCTCTTGTATTGTTGGAAGAGGGTGTTTGTTATGACCAGTGCATTCTCTTGGCAAAACTCTATTAGTCTTTGCCCTGCTTCATTCCGTATTCCAAGGCCAAATTTGCCTGTTACTCCAGGTGTTTCTTGACTTCCTACTTTTGCATTCCAGTCCCCTATAATGAAAGGGACATCTTTTTTGGGTGTTAGTTCTAAAAGGTCTTGTAGGTCTTCATAGAACCGTTCAACTTCAGCTTCTTCAGCGTTACTGATCAGGACATAGACTTGGATTACTGTGATACTGAATAACCGGTTTGCCTTGGAAACGAACAGAGATCACTCTGTCATTTTTGAGATTGCATCCGAGTACTGCATTTTGGACTCTTTTGTTAACTATGATGGCTACTCCATTTCTTCTAAGGGATTCCTTTTTTTTTTTTTTAAGATTTATGTATTATTTATTGGTTGTGGTGGGTCTTCATCACTGCTGTGCGGGCTTTCTCTAGTTGCGGCAAGCAGGGGCTACACCTCGTTGTGGTATGGGGGCTTCTCATCGCAGTTGCTTTTCTTGTGGAGCACAGGCTTTAGGGCACGTGGGCTTCAGTAGTGGCCGCGCTCAGGCTCAATAGTTCTGGTGCATGGGCTTGGTTGCTCTGCAGCATGTGGGATCTTCCCAGACCAGGGATCGAACCAGTGTCCCTTGCATTGCAAGGCAGATTCTTAACCACTGGACCATCAGGAAAGCCCCCTCAGATATCTTTTTATTAACTTAAATTCCTTACACAGTTTTTAAATCACATAGAAATATTTATCAGTTAGGGTATCTTTGCCATAAGGAGCAGAAAGCCTGGCTAGTAAGGGCTTAGACAGTAAGCATAGGGTATGATGCCCCTGTCGAGGTCTCCCTAGTGGGCAGCAGAAGGGAACCCTGTCACTGTGCCAGCCTCAGCCGCTGCTTTGCCCACTGGGCAGCGCCCCGTCTTGGCCACATTCAAGCATCTAAAATCACACCAGAGGATTGGAGTGAGCCGGTGGGGATAGATAGGGGTCCCTCTCCCTGAAGCTGTATGTGCCTTTCTTAAACCCATCTCTGGCAAAGCAGTGGAATTAACATGCCAGCGAATCGCTCAGGTTTCAGTCCCTAGGCTTGGGGCGTTCAAGATGTGTGCCTCCTTCTATTTTACCAGTTCTATCAAGTGACCTCTGTAAACAGCTGAAACCAGCTGACTGAAGTCCTTTCAGATCAGTGTGTTTTCCCTTCACAGTTTTTTGTTCAAAATAGAGAAATGGAGAGGATTCATAATATGAGAGGGTCTTTGAGGATTCGAATAGAAGCCCCAAATCTCATCTAAAATAATTTGAGGAGTTAAAAACTCAGCCTTCAACTTGGGCCCATGTGGCCTCATGGGCCAGTCTGGGGCTGCAACTTGAACACAGCTGATGAGGCTTTGTCCTCAAGGACAGGAAGACAGATAGACATTATGGGGACAGATGTTGGCAGAGTAGCTGATTGGTGTGGGCTGCTGGAGGCGGTGCTATAGGAGCCCAGAGAGCATTCCTGACCAGCCTGGTGGGGAGGATCCTTTCTTTCTGCTGGAGGAGTGGTCTTAACTTGAGATCTGTGTAGTGGGCAGGTCCACAGGTAGGCCTGGAGATAGAAAGTACGTGGGCAGGCGGGGGAGGAAGCAGGGCTGGAGGAGCTAAAAAATAGTCCAGAGGAGCTGGGGCACAGGGACCTTCCAAGGGATGAAGGAGAGGTGAGGTACAGAGGCCAGTGGAACCAGCCCCACTGGGGCCTAGAAGGCCGAGGTGAGGAGCGAGAAGGGTTTTCAGCAGGACAGTGACATAGCCTGATTTGTTTTTCCAAAAGACGGGTCTGACTATGGGGCGGGGGTGGGGGGCAGCCTGGGGGTCTTGGGAAGGGAGTTTCCTGATGACCCTGGTTCTTTCGACAGCTCTCCCCACCTGGTGCAGGTGCGTGAGCGGATCCGCATCAATGGGCAGCCCATAAGCTCCGAGCTCTTCACCAAGCACTTCTGGCGCCTCTACCACCAGCTGGAGGAGACCAAGGTGCCTGTGCCAGAGGGCTGGTGGGTGGGCAGGCTAGGGGACCTCAAATGGGTGGGTAGACCCAGAGGGCGCTGCGCATCCCAGGACACCATCTCCCCCAGCACAGAGGCTGCAGTGGCCCCGAGCTCTGACATGATCCTGTCCACAGGACGACAGCAGCTGTGTCTCCATGCCCGGCTACTTCCGCTTCCTCACGCTCATGGCCTTCCACGTCTTCCTCCAAGAGAAGGTGTGTATGGCCCCCTCCCCAAAACCCTGTGTTCCAGACCTTGGGAAGGGGAATCAGCAGGTTAAGGGCTCCCATGCGGCGTCCGGGAGCCCCTGTGCCCCCTGCCATGCCCTGTGGTCCTCTGCAGGTAGACCTGGCAGTGTTGGAAGTAGGCATTGGCGGGGCTTACGACTGCACCAACATCATCAGGTGAGGCCGATGGCTTGGGGAGAGGGATGGCGGCCAGGAGCCCAGGGGCATCCTGGCCCTTTTGTTTCCCGCAGGAAGCCTGTGGTGTGTGGGATCACCTCTCTTGGCATCGACCACACTGGCCTTCTGGGGGACACGATGGAGAAGATCGCATGGCAGAAAGGGGGCATTTTTAAGGTGACCTGGGGAGGGGAGGTACATGGATGGCCTGACCCTGGCCCTCAAGATTCAGGGAAGGGGAGGGGTGCTCATTTGTATCTTAACTCAGAATTAGGTCTTGGAATCAGTGGGGTCTGGGTTCTCATGGGAACTCTGTGTGGGACTGGAACAAGTTGAGCCCCATCTCTGGCCTCAGTCTCCCCATCGAGGGGCTCCCAAAGGTCCAGTGGGGGAAGGCTGAATGGGCTGCCCAGAACCAGGGATGTGGGGGCCAGAGATGGGCGGTGGAGCACCTTGGGCAGCCCCTGGCTCACTCTCCGTGTCCTCCACAGAGTGGCGTCCCTGCCTTCACCGTGCTCCAGCCTGACGAGCCGCTGGCGGTGCTAAGGGACAGGGCTCAGCAGATCTCAGTGAGTCTGATGGAGCTGCCGGGGGTGGAGGAGGACTGCCTGGGGAGGCACTTTATCCTCTGGGCCCTCGGTTTGCTCATCTGTGTTCGTCCAGCTGGGGTGCATCTCGGTTCTAGGAACAGGGTTTGGTGGGTTCTGGTAGATGGAAGGGCTGATGGCATCAGGGAGGCCTATCGCCTGAGCAGCTGCTGCCTATCTCCCCCGCAGTGTCCCCTCTACCTGTGCCCACCACTACAAGCCCTGGAGGAAGGGGGGCCACCACTGACCCTGGGCCTGGAGGGAGAGCACCAGCGGTCCAATGCTGCCCTGGCCTTGCAGGTGGCCCGCTGCTGGCTGCAGCAGAAAGGTTACCAGGGTAAGTGGACAGGTCAGTGGGTGGGCAGGGGACAGGTGGACCTGCCTCTGAGGGCCCTTAGAGGTGAGGACCGAGCCCACTGAAGCCCTCCTCTCCCTTCCCTTCTCTGCCAGATGCTGGGGAGCTGAAGGCATCCAGGCCCAGCCTCCCGGGGCAGCTGCCCCTGGCACCTGTGTTCCAGCCCACGCCCCGCATGCAGCAGGGTGAGTTGGACCTTTCTGCCCAGCTGGGCCCCCTTCAGGTGTTTTCTTTTGGTCTCCTATTAGAGAGGTGGGGCCAAAGGTGCCTTAAGAGAAAGGACTCTGCTGAAGGCAGCAAACTTCCCACACTTTGAGTCCGTGAAGTCTCTCTGAACCTGTTTCCCCATCTGCCAAGTGAGACCATGATAGGATCCACTAAGAGGTGCTGTCACTAAAGGACTGAGTCCAGAGCCTGGCAGATATGGGATACAGTGCCCGGGTGGCCCGTGGTAGCTGCCAGAACTGTCATGCTTGTCATCATCAGGAGACCATGAGGGTCTTGAGGACGGTGATACTCTTCAGGTTTCTTGCTTCCCCTCAAAGCTTTCAGCACATAGTAGGACCTCGTGGCTGTTAAAGCCCTTCAGCAGATGGTTCCAGAGAGCCCACTGTGTGCCAGGCCCTGTGTCAGGGCCGTGAGACAGTCCTGGAGCCAGGGGGTTTACATCCCAGCCCCAGGACTCAGGGCTTCCCTGGGGGATCAACGGTGCAGAATACGCCTGCAATGCAGGAGACGTGGCAGACACAGGTTTAATCCCTGGGTCGGGAAGCTCCCCTTGGAGAAGGAAACGGCAACCCACTCCAGGATTCTTGCCTGGGAAATCCCATGGACAGAGGAGCCTGGCGGGCTCCAGGGGGTTGCAAAGCGTCCGATGCAACTGAAGCAACTGAGCACACAAGCCCAGGACTCACTCGCTCAGTGACCTAATCTCTCTGAGTCAGGGTTCTCTGCCTGCATTTTGGGACTAATATATGACAGCAGCCCCCCTCTCAGGGCTGCCTGGAAGATTCCACCCGATAAGGCAGCCAAACAGTTAATCCCAGCGACTAGGGCCCAACCAGAGGCTTCTGGGCCAATCAGATTGGCGAGTAACGAGGGCTCTGGGTACGGGCAAGCAGTTAGTTGAGGACCGGAGTGGGAGAATACGGGAGGGCTGGCTCGGGGCTGCGCCTGGAGGACTGCCTTGCTCCCCAACCCCAGGGCTTCGGCACACGGAATGGCCAGGTCGGACGCAGTTGCTGCGGCGCGGGCCTCTTACCTGGTACCTGGACGGCGCGCACACCACCAGCAGCATGCAAGCCTGTGTGCGCTGGTTCCGCCAGGCGCTGCACCGCTGCGAGAGGCCGGACAGGTGAGCAGCGGGCCGAGGCGGGGCCGGGACATGGGGTCCAGGGGAGGGGGCGGGACCTCGGGGAAGGATGGGGCAGGGCTTGGTCTGTGGAGAGGGGCGGGACCTTGAGGAGGGGTGGAGCGTGGGCGGGGGCGAGGCTGGGTCAGTGGGGAGGGGTGGGACCTCAGGGAACGATGGGGCGGGGCTTGGTCAGCGGAAAGGGGCAGGACCTTGAGGAGGGGTGGGGCATGGGCGGGGCTGGACCTCGGGGACAGATGGGGCGGGACAAGAGGATAGGCTCGGACTGGGACAGCAGGGAAGGAGAGGCAGTTTCTGGAGGAAGGATGGGGCGGGGCCCGCGGAGAAGGGGTGGGAGGCGCCTCCTCTCTGACGTCCCCTGCCCTCTAACCCTTCCGTCTCCCAGCGGTTCCGAGGTGCGGGTCTTGCTCTTCAACTCCACTGGGGACCGGGATTCCGCGGCCCTGCTGAAGCTGCTGCAGGTGAGGAACTGGCTGGGGTATGGGCAGCAGGCAGGCCAGCTCGGGTGCTGGCTTTGACCCCCAGCAGCCGTGCCTTCATCCCTGAGCCTGTTTCCTCAGCTGGAGAATGGCACTGATTGCTCATTCCCCTCCTGAACTGTGTTATAAAAGCATTGGGCACAGGGAAGTCACTGCCCGCATTCTCTGTGGTCACACTCAAGACCAGGATTATAGGCAGGACCAGGTAAGTGGTGTGAGGTGCAGGCTCTGGATTCACTTGTCAGGTTCCCTTCCGCCACTGGCATGTGACCCTGGATAAGAGATGGCATTTCCCTGAGCTCAGTTTGCCTCACCATAAAACAGGGATGTTACTATGATACCTGCTTCTAAACTTTGGTTTACCCAAGAAGACACATGGAACATAGATGGCCCATAAGTATATGAGAGTGTACTCAACATGCCAGATCAGTACAATGCAAATCAAAACCACAAGGAGATATTATTATCTCACACCTGTTAGAATGGCAGTCATCAAAAAGACAAGAGAAAGTAAGCATTGGAGAGGATGGAGACAAAAGGGAACACCTATGAACTGTTAGTGGGATATCATTTCACAGCAGCTATGGATAATAATAGGATAATAATAGAAAGGTTTTTCAAAAAAGTTAAAAACTGGTATGTTATATGATCTGGCAATTCCACTTCTGGGGACTTATCCTAAGAAAATAAAAGCACTAACTTGAAAAGATTAAAAAAATAATAAAATTTGGTTTAAGGGGTCACTGGACTAATAAGTATAGAGGGAGAGGCCCCACTGTGCCCAGGGAAACTGAGTCTGCCCTGGCTGTCAAGGCTGAAAGGGTTCCTAGGGATCGTTTCCCATTTCATAGACCCAGATGCTAAATCTGTCCTTCATATCCACAACCTCGATCCTTTGTGCTCAGTAGATGGGTCACCTTAAGTCAATGTGCACGCCCCCTCCAGTCTGTCTCCCTGTCTGTGCTGGGCCATGCTTCTCAGGCCACAGGCCATACGGGGTACACTGAGGTAGATCGGGAGGCAGGGGCCGTGGAAGTGCTGTGGGTGGGTTTATGCAGTAGCGCTCCAGTTCAGCTGGGTGGGGGGTGGCGTCTCTCGAGATGGGGACAATGGATGTGGACTCTGGGGGTGCTGTGTGGAAGTCAGGGTGGGGGGCCTCCTCTCAGGCCCTGACACTGAGCTTCTCCCTTTGGCCTTCTAGCCCTGCCAGTTTGACTATGCCATTTTCTGCCCTAACCTGGCAGAGATGGCATCAACAGACAATGCAGGTGAGTTGACAGGCATGGTCCCTGGGGTGGGCAGGCGGCAGAGGGCCCTGAGGTGGATTGCTGTGTGGGTGACAGTGGGGGTTTTTAAACTGGAGGTCTTGGGTAGGAACTAGATTTGTTTTATCATATAAATCAATACCCTTTGGTACGTTTTGAATGTTGCACGTGACTGCAGTACTAAAAAGGAATTATTGGGGAAACTAGTTTTCAAAATGCAGGTTACAACCCAGTGATGGTTCTTGAAATCAGCTTAGTCTCGACTAGCATTTTAAATAAAATAGAATAGAGAGTGTCAGTGTGTCTTGCACAAAATTGAGGGTAGGTACTGTCTGATGACATTCTCTTCTAGACGTATATGCGTACACATGTGAGTCCTGGGTTACTATTATAAAATGTATTCTTTTTTACTGTGGGTTATGTAAAAAGTTTTTTTTTTAATAATCTAAAAAATACAGATCTCCAGGCCCCACATCAGATGGCATGGGGATAGTCTGGGAAGGCAGTGAGTTAGGACAGAAAGAGGTGCTCCGTGGGCAGAAGCCCCGGCATTGAAGCTAAACTGCCTGGGCCTGTTTCTCACCAGCTCTGCAACAAAGGGCAGTCACCGAACTTTCTGAGCCTCCGTCTCCTCAGAGCTAAGGACGGACGGTGCTTGGATAGAGCCTGGCATTGAGCAGGGGCTCACGGCATGCTTCCCCTCCCCTCCCCTGGGCTGCCTCACTGATGTGTCTGTCCCTGGGCCCCGCAGACCAACAGAACTTCACAGTGACACTGGACCAGGTGCTGCTCCGCTGCCTCGCCCACCAACAGCACTGGAGTCGCCTGCATGAGGAGCAGGTCAGCCCGGACCCCTGGAGCACCCCCGGCCAGGAGCAGGATGGGCCTGCATCTCTGCTGCTGGCGCCTCACCCACCCCACACCCACAGTGCCAGCTCCCTCGTCTTCAGCTGCATCTCCCATGCCTTGCAGTGGATCACCCAAGGCCGGGACCCTCTCTTTCAGCCGCCCAGTCCCCCACGGGGCCTCCTCACCCACCCTGTGGCAGACAGTGGGGCCATGGTACTCCAAGAGGCTGCCGCCATTCACGTGCTGGTCACAGGCAGCCTGCACCTGGTGGGCGGTGTCCTGAAGCTGCTGGAGCCCTCCCTGTCCCAGTAGCCCAGGCAGTGGGGTGGAGGGGATGGGCATTTGCCCTGCATCTCCCATGAACTCCTAAACTATTTGCCTTTTGTGCCTTCCTGATTCTGTCTAGACTGACCCAGGGTCTTGGGCTCTAGGCAGTGAAATAGAGAGCTGGAGGCAGGATGCTGAGCTCTATCTCTGAGCCTTGGATGCCCCTAGTCTCTTCTTCCTGGTTCTCCAGCTGTTGGAGCACACCTGACCATCCAGCCCATTTCTACTCCCACCCTGCCTGTTTCCTGTCTCAGGCCCAGCTTACTGTGTAAGCTGTCTGACCAAGCCTGGGGCCCTGCCGGCTGTTGGCTGCTGGTTGATAGATTTCCTCCTCCCAGTGGCCTTCTGGGAAAGGACACGGTCCCTGCCTGGGGTCCCCAGGGCGCAGAGGGTGGCTGAAATGATTTAAAGCTTTGAACTTTTTTTTTTTTCCCTTAAAAAAAAAAATTGGCTGGGACTTCCCTGATAGTCCAGTGGTTTTAAGACTCTGCACTTCCAATGGAGAGGATGTGGGTTCGATCCCTGGCTAAGATCCCACATGCTGTATGGTGTGGCCAAAAAAATTTTCTAAAGCATTGGCTAAACATTTGATGGGCTCCCTGGGTGGCTCAGATGGTAAAGAATCTGCCTGCAATGCAGGAGACCTGGGTTCAATCCCTAGGTTGGGAAGATCTCCTGGAGAAAGGAATGGTTACCCACTCCAGTATTCTTGCCTGGAGAATCCCATGGACAGAGGAGCCTGGTAGACTATACTCCATGGGGTCGCTTGGAGTCAGACATGACCAAGCAACGAACACACAAACATTTGTCAGACATGACCAAGCAACGAACACACAAACATTTGACTGACTCTTGACCTCTAGCTCCCTCAGCAGACAATAAGGGGATGAGGACTATGGCCGGTCCAAGAACTGCCCTGTGTAGGAGCCCAGGTTGTGTGGCCTGGACAAGTCCTTCCCTCTGAGCCTCAGGTGGCCTGTCTGTGAAATGAAAAGGATGAATTGGTGTCCCTTGACCACATGGTAAACACAGGGACTTGTGATCACAAATTCTCACACCCATTTCACAGATAAGAGAATGGTGGCTGGCTTAAAGAAGCCACGGGACTTGTCCACAGTCATACAACCCAGAAGTGGTATTTGAACCCAGAACAGTCACCCCTCTCCCTGGCATAGGTGCCCCTCCCCTTCCAGCCCAGCCCAGCTCTGGTTTCATGGTCTGATTTATTGGTGGTGAGTATATAGGGGAGGACCCAGGACAGACTGCCTGGGGGGTGGGCGTGGGGGGTGTCTGTGTGACAGTGGCAGGGAGGAGCTAGGCTCCCCCACTCCACTCCCAGGCTGCGTGCCCCTCGGCTTCTGTTTCCGCCAGTCGTGCCAGTTCCGACGCGGAGACCGCTGGAAGCAGGTGCAGGTGGCTCCGTGCTGGCTCGGTTTCCACAGAGGAGGCGCCATCAGCCTGGGTGGGCTGGACTGAGTCCTGGAGTTCTCAACTCCTGCCCAGCCCAGGTCACCGGGTGCTGGGTCCAGGTTACAATGACAGGGGCTTTCTTGGGTGTTTACAGCAATGTGGACGTACAGGGCAGTGGGCTCTCACTCTGCAGTCCCGGGCAGCCACACCCCAGGCCCTCCGGGTTTGAAGGTTCGTCGGGGTGGGGTGGGGGACCCCCAAGGTGTTCCGAGCTGGTGCTCCCACTGGTGGCAGGCCTCTGGGAGGGAGGCAGCAGGGGCGGGTGCAGAGGGCAGGGTTCATCCTTGGTCAAGTGGAGGGGCTGGGGTCCCGGGATAAGTCCACGGCCAGTGGTTCCCAGCTGGTGGCTGCTCAGTCTCTCCCGCTGGGCGAGGGCTGGCTGGGCACTACGCCATGCTGCTGGTGGAGCAGGGGGTGCTCTGGGTGCTCCCGATGCTGTGGTTGGTGCTACTGCTCTCCGAGGAGGCCGGGGCAGCCACCGCCACCACGGGCTCCCGCTTGCCGGGGTGACCTGGGGGCAGGGGTGGAGGTCAGGGCCCTGGCCAGGGGTCCCCACTGCCCCAGAGACTGCGCTGGGCTCCCCCAGGTGGTGATGGAGGGGACCTAAGCACTCACTGTGGGGGCCTGGGATACTCACGCGTGTGCGAGTAGATGTACCAGAGCGCGGCGGTGAGCAGGGCCCCGATGAGGAAGGCACCAAAGGTGATGCCCAGCACGGCAGGTAGGACGAGGCCTTTGTCTGCACCACCAAGGACAGGATGGCTGCGGTCAGCACCGCTGTCTCCTCCCTGCAACTCCCATCCCCACTCCCCGCCCCGTTGTGCCAGCCAGGAGTGCAGGTTTTGGTGCCAGTCTCAGCTCAGCCACTGACCCTTACTTCTCTGAACCCATTTCCTCATCTAGCCAATGGGATCATCACATCCACACATGGCATGAAGCTGTGTTGTTATGAGCATGCCCTCAAAAGGGCCCAGCCAGGCCTTTGGGGCCATGCCTCTGACTCCCAAGGCTGGTAGAGATACATTTTTAGGGAGGCTGGATGGTATAATCTGAGCAAAGTGTGAGTGGGGCCTGAGAGTCCAGAGTCCCGCTGTGTGACCTTAGGTCAGTCCCTACTCCTCTCAGCCTGCTACCAAAGCAGAAGCCAGAGTGCCCCCTGAGGGCCCTTTGGCTCTCTTCTTGGGTTTTCCCAAGCTTCACTCTTTCTGCACTCCTGATGCCTGTCTGACTGTGGGCCAGGCAGCCTGGCCGTAGGCCTGTGGGTTCCCATCCCCGCAGTGGGGTCATTAGCCTGCCTTCTTGATTGTAGGCTGGGCGCAGGGCTCCATCCAGGCCCAGGTAGGATGGCCAAGGGGCCGATGTTTCTCCCACCTGCATTCAGCGTCAGGGACTCTCCTGCCCAGGGGGCACCTGGGCCCAGGGGGAACTAAGACAGGTTAGGGGGAGCTGGGCTGAGGGGCATCCTCCACCCTAGGGGTCTTAGGGAAGGAGAGACAAGCACTGCCCCCAAGTCCTGTCCAGTCCCGATTCCAGAAGGCTCCATCTCCCAGCAAGGTCAGCCAGCCACCCTGGGGATCAAGAAGAGCCAAAGGCCTGGGATATGGTCCCATGGGGTGGTCACAAGCAAATGTTCTCCATGTGGAAGATGTAGCTGTGGACCCTGCTCTCTGGGGTCCTCTGAGCGTCCATCACGCCCCACTCTGACCTCAGTCCCTGGAACCTCGGGGATACTTAGAACTCACCATGCAGGCTGGTGCTGATGATGTTCAGGCGTGTGGAGACAGTCTTGTGGACTTCCTGAAGGAGGAAGAGAGCCCGGGGTATGGCACAGCCTTTGAGAGGCAGCTCCAGGCTTCCCCCCTGTCTCTGTGACCCTGGCCTGCCACAGCCCACCCTGGGGCCTTGACTCTGAGCCCCACCTGCACCACCTTCTGGCTGGGGGCCTCTGGGCAAATGCTGGCAGATCTGTGCTCTGGAAGGGTGGCAGCCAGACAATTCTGGGCTGCTCCTGGTGTGTCTCTTTTGAGTTCCTGAAAAGCTCCCGACTCCCATGAGGATTATGGGGACACTGCATCCATTATCCTTGTGAATGCCCAGAAGCCCAGGCTCACTGTGGCCTAGGGAGAGCCCACTCAGGAGTGGTCCCAGAGGCTTCTCCAGCTTCATACAACCATAGAAGCTTCTCATCCTGAAGACCCTTTTATATGCAAGGGCTTGGGGATGACTCTGTGTGTGTGTGTGTGTGTGTGTGTGTGTGTGTGTGTCCAGGGCCCAGTGTTTAAAAACTGGTATATACTGGATGGTGAAGTGTTGTGACCAGTAAGTGCAGAAAATCAGAATTTTGTGTCTTTTGTACTAACCCTCTTCCCTGAGATCTCTTGTTTGTTGAGATTACCATGGTGACCATACTATATGGACAAGATGGGTGGGTGGATGGATTCCTGGGTGGATGGATTGACGGATGATGACTGGGTGTGATTGTAGAAGGATGGATGGATGACTGGGCTGATGGAAGGACTCTGGATGGATGACTGGGTGGGATGGTGAGAAGCATCAGCTGATAAATGATGACTGAAGGGATGGTGGGAAGACAGACAGATGGGTGAAATAATGGATGGATAGATGGATGGACAGATGGATAGTGGATGCAGCTGCATATTTGACCAATGTCCCAAGACACAGCACAGCCATCCAAAGGCTGTTGGGTGGCAGAAAGAGTCCCCTTCGTACCCAGAGGCCACGTGTCTGCCTGTGGCTGTCTTTTGCTCACTGGTTCCACATCCTCCTGATCTATCATATCCCTTCCTGAAAACTCCAGACCCAGAAGCCACCCTTGAAGCTGGGCTGGGCCCGGCCCCCACTCACCAGGGACCGAATCCTGGGATGCATGGTCACAGAGCAGCTGAGGATGCCAGTCGTGGGCATGGGCACCATGTAGCCACGGAGGAGGAAGCTGAAGCGTATGTCACCACTAGGGCTCGGGGACAGCAGGCTCACGCAGCTGCTCTTGGCTTCCTGGCCCTGGATGAGTTCCACGATTTCCATGTCGGGCCCCAGGTTCAGTTGGCAGCTCTCCAGCTGGATCATGAGCTCAGGGATGGATGGGGACACGCTCACCTGCATGGGTAGGTAAGGGGACCGAGGCGCGGTCAGTTACTCATAACTCTCCACCTTACCTGTTCTCGCGAAATAGGCTAGACTCGTTCTAGAGTTCCTGCTCGGGAACTTTGATGGTGGAAGGACAGTTACTGGCCTGCCTGGAGCAAAGGAGGAGGAGGAAGTGACATTCCAACCACTATCTGAGCTCTGCCTCAGCTCTCCCCACCCCTACAACCCTGCATCAGGTTGGCCCCCGCCTAGCCCTAGGAAGTCAAGTTCCACTGGGGAGAAAGAAAGGCTCTGAGAAATCACAGGGGGCGGCAGGCCTGAGCGGTCAAGTCCAAGTCCGGTACCTGCACAAAGCCCTGCTGGCCCAGCTCGATGGTGTTGGAGGCTTGGAGGAAGTGTGGGCTGAGGTAGAGGCCCAGCTGGAGGGAGAGGCTGTCCATGTTGATGCACTGCACCTTTTTCTGTGGGGATGGGAGGCACCCAGTGAGAAAGCCAAGGGGTGGGAGCAGGAGTCACGGTTCAGGGTTGTTGCGTGACCCTCCTCACCTTAAACCTCCCCCTTCCCCACCACAACTGATATTTATCAAGAACTTGCTCTCAGGAATTCCCTGGCAGTCCAGCAGTTAGGATTCTGTGCTTTCGCTGTTGAAGGCCCGGTGTC
Source organism: Bos javanicus (assembly GCF_032452875.1). Classification (NCBI taxonomy): domain Eukaryota; kingdom Metazoa; phylum Chordata; class Mammalia; order Artiodactyla; family Bovidae; genus Bos; species Bos javanicus. The sequence continues at coordinate 98,238,410 of NC_083878.1, forward strand.
TGATCTGAGTCCCTGGTTGGGGGACTAAGATCCCACAAGCCATGCAGCCAGAAAAAGAACTTGCTCCTCACAAGACCTGTGTGCTTTCCATGTCTCCTCTTGGTGACAGCTCATCCCATAGGGGGTTCCTTCCTTATACTCCTATTAACAGGACCTTTGGGCTCTGAAAGCTTATGTGATTTGCCCAAGGCCATGCAGCCAATTCGTGCTTGAACCCTCTGACTTGAGAGACTGAGAACATGACTCTGAACAGTACTGCCCCCATCGCACAGAAGGGGAGACGGGGGCACACTGGAGACACATTGGCTTGCCAGGATCAGGGCCTGAGTCTCCTGAGGCCTGCTCCCCCCGGACCACATGGGTTAGCACATTGACCGTCCATCTCACCCTCTGCGGTGATGAGCTTGACAGGAGTCTGATGACCACCTGCAGGAAGAGAGCCAAGGAGGTGTTCAGAGCCCGAGAGGAGCCCAGAGGGTATCCCACCCAATGAACCCATTTTTTTGGATGGGGAAACTGAGTCAACCAATGGCAAAGCTTGTCTTGTCTTCCTACTAGCACCACACCCGCTCTCCCCAAAGCCTCTCTGCCTGGAAGATCCAGGAGGCACCTGGAGGGGACACCATCCCTTTTTCCCACTCCAGGTCTTACCTCGTTACTGACCACATTTTCCATCACTTCCATGCCACAGCTGGAGTAGCCACTGCTCAAGACAAACTCGTCTTCTGTTTCCTTAGCTTGGCAGCTGGAGTCCCAGAAGGTCAGGCTTTTGATGGTGCATAGCAGAGTCTGGGCCAGGGTTGCAGGGGGTGTGGGGGAGGCACCGTCAGGAGGCACAGGGCTCCCCAGGGCCTGTCCCTCACACCCCAGCACCAAGGACTGACCACACCCCAGGGGTCTTGAATCACTGCCACGCCTCTGCTCCCATCTCCATTTTTGTTAGGTTTCATCATCCTACACCGTTTAAGAGTTACTACTTTTCCTGAACTTGACACACTTCTGTATCTAGCAATAATATCTGTGACATCATGAGTGTGTTCTAGACATATGCATTCATAGAAATTGTGTGGGTTTGTTTTTTTTCCCCTCATTTTAAACAAAAGGCATCATACTGTCCTTCAGGCTTTAGCTTAGTTTCCTCACTGAATAATAAATCACAGACGTCTATCTGTGTGTATATTTATAGACCTAGAATATTCTTTTTAACTTGAGTGTAATGTTCCAAAGATCAGTGGATCACAGTGTATGACATCCAGTGTACTGGATGGCAGTAATGCCAGCCATTGCTGATCCCTGCACCACCTCCTCCACCTCCCAGATATCTGCCGGGCCAGGTAAAGGCAGATAAGAAGGGGGAGATAGGCCGCAGACAGATGGAGCTTCACCTTGGCCCTGATACCACACACCCCAAAACACTTCCACATGGACATAGAGTTAAATGTCATTCTAAAAATCCCTGAGAACATGCATGACTCATCAAGACTCTGGCAGAGAGATTTCCTGCCTCAGAAAGACTAGAAAAAAATCACAAAGGAGAAGATGACCAGCTAGGATGGCCCAATGTTTTCAAACATCCCGAAAATTAAGAAACACTCTGGCAAAAATTTAAAGAATGATAACAAACCAGGAGAGATTATTTCAATAAGAACGATAGACAAAGGGCCACAAATGTCTTTCTTCATGTAAAAAGCTTATAGAAATAATCAAAGGGTAAAAAAAAGAAATAAGAAAAATACCAAAGGAGGGAGGCTCAAGAGCGAGGGAACATATGTATACTTATGGTTGATTCATGTTGTTATATGGCAGAAATTAACACAACGTAAAGCAATTATCCTCCAATTGAAAAAAAAATGTTGTAAAGAAGAAAAATACCAAGCCACAAAGTTACAGAGACTTTGATTATTATCAGTTACACAGTATCAAATTCACACTCACTACTTACTAATCAAAGAAGTAGAAACTCAAACAAGAATGGAAGACAAGGTTCCACCTCCCACATCAGCAAAGTTTTTTAGACAAAAAAACAATAATTTGGAGAGACAGTTAAGTGTTCTCATTAATCAGCAGTGAAAATTGGAATCATCTTTTGGAAAGCGAGTTGGCAACATGTATGAAAATTTCCAGAATGTTCCCTCATTTTTGACCCAGCAATCTCAACTGATGTGGAAACCTATCTTAAGAAAACAATTCTATTTATAGAAGAATTTCATGCACAATGACACTTCCTGCATATTTATAATATTACATAATTGAAAACACCCAAATGTCTAAAGAGGGAGGAGGAGCTAATTATGGCATTTTGTGTGTGTGTGTGTAATAAAGTTTTATTAAACTATAAAGGAGACAGAGAAAGCTTCTGACATAGGCATCAGAAGGGGGCAGAAAGAGTACCCCCCTGGCTAGTCTTCAGCTGGATGTTATATAGTCACTGCTGCTGCTAAGTCGCTTCAGTCGTGTCCGACTCTGTGTGACCCCAGAGACGGCAGCCCAACAGGCTCCCCCATCCCTGGGATTCTCCAAGCAAGAACACTGGAGTGGGTTGCCATTTCCTTCTCCAAATTATGGCATTTCAATATGATGGGATCTAATGTGTTTTTAAAGTGATATTATTAAGTACATATGAACTTGGGCTTTCCTAGTGGTTCAGAGGGTGAAGAATATGCTTGCAATGCAGGAGTCCCTAGGTCAGGAAGATCCCCTAGAAAATGGAATGGCTACCCACAACAGTATTCTTGCCTGGAGAATTTCATGGACACAGGAGCCTAGAGGGCTACAGTCCATGGTCGTAAAGAGTCAGACATGACTGAGCAACTAACATTGTCACTTTCAGTATTTAGTACATAAGGCTTCCCCAGTGGTTCAGCAGTAAAGAATCTGCCTGCAATGTAGGAGACACAGGAGATGTGGGCTCAGTCTCTGGGTCAGGAAGATCTCCTGGAGAAGGGAATGGCTACCCACTCCAGTATTCTTGCCTGGAGAATTCCATGGACAGAGGAGCCTGGCGGGTAACAGTCCATGGGATCACAAAGAGTCAAACACGACTGAGCACCTAACGCATTGCTCCACACCAGGCGAGGTCGTCAGACCTCCTGTAATCCTCACCACCTGGTGAGTGAAAAAAAAGTGAAGTCGCTCAGTCGTGTCCAACTATTTTCGACCCCATGGACTGTAGCCTACCAGGCTCCTCTGTCCATGGGATTTTCCAGGCAATAGTACTGGAGTGGATTGCCATTTCCTTCTCCAGGGGATCTTCCCGACCCAGGGATCAAACCCCGGTCTCCCACATTGTAGACAGACCCTTTACCATCTGAGCCACCTCAAGCCCATTCTACAGGTGGAAAAACTAAGGCTTGTAGCGGAATGTGATTGGTCCTCCTTCCTGGATTAGGACAGAAGGACCAGTTACCCATGTCAGCTGGACTGGAAGCCAGGCGCTCCCTTACCGAGATGAGATCTTTCTTGAGTACCAGAGTCATGCCATCGCTGGAGCACTTGGGCTGGATCAGGGTCAGAAGTAGCTCCTGGTTGCAGCCCTTATTGGGAGTGGTGATCTCCACCGGTGTGGGTGAGGGCTGCAGCCCACTGCCTGCGGGGTAGCAGAGGGGGCCCCAGCAGACAGTCACTGTGGGGCTCACTGTGCTCTGAGGTGCTAAGCACCTCTCTAGCTAGGTACTCTCAGCATTCCTGAGATGCATATGAGGAATATGGGGCTCCCACCAGCTGCTGCAACTTTCCCAGTTCACACAGCATCTGGACGTAGCAACAGATCCCAGGAGAGGGCCAGGGAAGGGAGCTGGCGAGGCGGGGGGCAAGGGAAGGGAGCCAGGTGCTCACCACAGCTGTGGGTCCGCAGAGAGACGTCATTGGCCACGGGGAGCTCCACGAAGGACGCTACCACACTGGCATTGAGCCTCCGGGCCTCCCCCAGCAGGCCTTGGGTTGTGTTTGGGAGTTGGAAGCCAGGGTTGATCCTATCTGGAAAGATCTTCAAGGAGTATTCACCAGTGGTCTAATGACAGGGAGAGAGGCAGAGCAGGGAGCTTCGGACACAGTCAGGGGCCACACAGCCTGGCAAGGTGTGCCTGCAGGCTGGCCAGGGTCTGCCGGGCCTCAGTCAGGCTCTCTTTTGCTCCTGCTGTTTCCTCTGCCTGGACCACCTCCCCTCATCTACTGGTTCCTGTCTGTCTTTCAACTCAGTTTGGAGTTCACCTCTCCAGGAAACTTCCCTGACGCAGTGGGCTGGGTTAGGGGGCCTCTTTAAGGGATCATGGAAGGCTTCCTGGAGGAGGTGCCATCTAGGTGAAGGTCTGAAGGAAGAATAGGTAGAGCACAGAGGGCAGAGGGATCATCGTATATAAAGGCTCAGGGCTGGGGTGATGGTGCAGGAAGTTTGGGTTTTTTCTTGGAGGAGCCTTGGGAAGACCTGAACGGGGCTGTGTGGGTCTCAAAGCAAGACTCACCCAGATCTGCATGTTGTGGTTGGCCTCGATTAACCAGGACACGTAGGGTGGACCCTGAAGGATGAGCACGGCGGCGTCAGTATCTCTCCAAGCACAGCTCAGCTCCAACTTCACGGTCACTGTCCGGGGCCTGGATGTGGGGGGAGACGACCGCCCCCGCATCAGCGAGGGCGGTAGTGCGGGGTGTGGGGAGGTGCAGGGGAGCTTGACCAGGAATTGCTGGGCCAGAACAAGACCTGGGGTCGGTTGAGCAGCAGCTGCGCTCCTAACCTGGTTGGTCCTGGGTCTGTCGGGTGGGTGTGAAAATGGGCGGGGCCCAGATATAGGCGGGGTGACAGTTCTCTAACAAGGCCGGGGCGGGGCTAAGGCTTGGACAGAAGCGGGGCTTTATGGAGGGTGGGGCTGGCGGGGCTGGCACCCTTACGAGGCCTCTGGGCCCGGTAGGATCCTCAGGATGTGCGCCTCCTTGTGGCCAGCCACACCTTCCAAGCGGCAGCCCCAGGCTTTCGGGGTCCATCCGAGCGTGTGGCCCATGTCCTTCTGGGGTTCCAGATTGCAGGAGAACGGTGAGCTCGAGGCTGCGGAGATAAGCGCACCTCTGTCTCCCCTTGGAGCAGCCTAGCATCTAATACGCAGGCCCACCCTCTCCCACAGTAATGGTGGGGCAGGCAGGATGGCTTCCAGTAGGCGCGAGGATGGTGATGGACAGGGAGGCCTGGTGTACTGCGATTCATGGGGTCGCAAAGGGTTGGACACGACTGAGCGACTGAATTGAACTGAAGGGGTGAAAAAAAAAACAAACAAAAAAAGAACTCGCCAGCCAAGGCAGGAGACCAGACCTAAGAGACAGGGGTTCAATCCCTGGGTCGGGAAGATCCCCCTGAAGAAGGAAATGGCAATCCACTCCAGCATTCTTGCCTGGAGAATCCCATGGACAGAGGAGCCTGGTGGGGTACAGTCCATGGGGTCACAAAGAGTCAGACACAACAGAAGCGACTTAGCACGCACACAGGCAGGATGGAACAGCAAAGAGTGGGGGCTTGGGAGGACCCAGGTTCAAATCCACTTACATCAGAGTGACCCAGGGTAAGTCCCTGGCCTCTGTTTCCTCAGCTGTCAACACACATTTTACTTAAGGTATAAAACCATGGCGTATGTTAGCGATGCAACCCAGCAACTGCCTGTACATCACCCCCCATTTATCCTTCTTATAGTATTTACCATGACCTGAAATTACAGAATTTGTATACCTATTATCATCTTCCTACCACAGTGCCAGCTCCAGGAGGGCAGCATCTGGGTTTGTCCCCACAGGGTCCCCAGATGCCTGGCCTAGGACTTGGTACACACTAGGGATACAATAAATAATATGAAAGTGCTGTTTTTGTATATCCCGAGACTGACAAATGGCAGCAGTTTCACAGGGTTCAATCTAACATTTGATGAAAGGGTAACCACTGTCTTAAGTGACCCGGGGCAAATCACATCCCGTCTTGGTGCCTTAGTGTCCACATCCGAGGAAGGAGACAGAGGAATTCAGATTCCTCAAGAGCAGAGTCCTGAACCCAGAGAGGCAACTGGGGAGGCAGACCTTGGTCCAGACGAAGGAAGATGCTTTGCGGGTTGCTCAGCTCAGCGACAGAGGCGATGGAACCCCGTGTATTCGCCCAGTTGAGGAGCTGGTCCTTGGTGGTGAAGGATGGCAGCTGTGTGATGTTGGCATCTAGGGCCTCGTGAAAGACCAGTTTGGAGTCCTAGGGAGACATGTGGCAGCTCAGGATGCTGTCCCTGGGCCTGAATGCCTTCTGTCCCATGCCAGAGGTCAGCAGATAACTGGGGGAGGCAGCTAGTTGGCTGAACAGAGAAGGCCAGGGCTGAGGAGGTTGAGGCTGGTGGAGCCGAAGTCAGCCCACGGGCCCCTAACTAGGGCCCCTCAGAGTCAGATCTGCCCCATCTCTTTTCCACGTCTGAGGGGCTGGGTGGACACACACCCATGTTCATCCCCCTGTTCAAACATCACCCTCCCACCCCTCCATTCAGTCCGCACTTATCGTGGGGCCCATGTCGGTTTCCCCCACACTCTTGTGAGGGACAGTGGCTGGCTTGGCCACCCCTGCATGGGGCTTGACACACAGTAGGCAGTAAGAAATATTGGCCTGACTGTGTGCTGGGTCTTGAGACCAGCAATGAAGATCCTGACATGGCAGCCTCATCCTGACACCTGGCACACGGCAGGTGCTCCCCGCACATGGAAATGGAGAAGGGAAGATAGAAGACATGGATGAATAAATGAGTGAACAAAAGACAAACAACTGGTCCCTGCTCTGGGAGATCTTACCACCCAGAAACCAGTCATGCCTCAAGTCATTTGAAACAACAGAAGACAGAGGATATTATTCTATGAGAAACAAAAGGAGCAAGACAGGTCCCTTGAATGAACAGAGATGAGAATCTGGGTGGCTCCAGCACCTCATTGCCTCCACTGCCCATGCCTCAGCAGAGACTCTGGTGGGCTAGAGAAAGAAATAGGAAAAACTTCCTGGGGTAGAGGTCAAAGGATTCATGGGAAGCTGCTGGGGCCATGGACTCAGAGTTCCTCTTCCATCCATCTCCAAAGCCAGAGGCATTACACCAGCAGCAGCATGAGAGCTTCAGGCTAGATACTAAGGGGGGACTGCCTGACAGTGGAAATAGGCAAGACGTCATAGAAAGGTCCACTTGGAATGGAGCAGGGCTTTAACAAGGGGGCAAAGTGATGAGGACCTGGGTGAGGAGCCCAGTGCCCACCCCCACCCCATGGAAGGGCTGGGGCAGTGGTTTAGAGCTAGAGTTGGGTTGGGTGGGGAGGGGGAGGACTTTTACCATCTGACCCTCAGGGTCAGCTCTGTAAAATGGGAATGTAATAGGGATTAAAGGGCATTTGTCAAGCTCTTGGCCCCGGGTCTGATACAGAGTCCTGCGCCCTCCCCCGGTGGAACTCTTGGTCTCTCCAGAGGCGTCCAGGCTCCGGCTGCTTGGGGCCGGCTCCGGAAGCTGCGGGCCGAGGTCGCGCGCGGCTCCGGCCGTCCCTCCGCCCCCTCTCCCAGGCCGTGTATTCTTAGCCCCGGGGATGAAGGCGTGGCCGAGGCCTGATCCGGCGGCCGCTGCGACCTTCCGGCCCGGCGGGCGGGCGGGCGCTTTTCGTGTGCCCTGCGTCAGCCAGAGCCCTGCCGGGCCTAGAGTACAGGGCTCGGCCGCCAGAGGGTTCGGGAATAGGAAGGGGGAGAAACGGGAGGTGGGGGAGAGGAGCTGTGGCCGGGCCTGGCCTGCCCGCACTGGGAGCCGCGGGGTCGGTCCCGCTCCGTCCTCCCGGTTGGCTGCGTTCGGCCTGCCCTCCCGTGGGGTGGGGGGCTTCCATGCCGGCCCGCTCCGCCTGACTCTGCGCTTCGTGCCGCCAGTCGCGCACCCCCTCAGCTTCTCTCGGTGTCTAGGCCCGCGTCCCAGGCAGCCCGGGACCGGGGCCTGTCTTCAGGTCCCCTCCTCCTCTCCCCCTCCTCGAACTCAGTCTCCAGAGTCCGTTCCTCCCACAACAGGCCGGCCCTCTTTCCGTTTCCATACTTTTTTCTGTGTCTCGCTCCCACTTGTTTTCTTTGCTCTCCCCCGAGCTCCGGCTCTCTCCCCTCTGCTTTTTCTGGCTGTAAACAACAGCTGCTGCATCTGGGGGGGCCACCTCCCAGGGCCTTAAACGTGAACGAGGCAGTGACCCGGCCCGCCCCACCTCCTCCAGCCCTGAGTGCCCCCGGCTGTGGCCCCAGCCAGTGGACCTTCTCTCTCTCTGGTGGATGTGTCTGACATTTAAAATTTGAATTTTTTAAAAAATAATTTTTCTCCAATTTAGGCCATGTAAATTATAGCAAATCTTGCCAATCAATACAGTGAAAAGAACAAAGCAGATCTCTGTTCCTCATCCCTCTCCCCAGCCAGAACTACTGTTAACACATTGTTAGGTTTCTTTCTGGCCTTTTTTTGTCTGTACTTGAATATTTTCACATTTATGTCTTGTAAACTTTTTCAAAGACAGTGACAAGGTTATTTTATGGAGGAATATCAGTGAGTCCAGTTCTCCCACTGGACAGATGGGAAAACTGAGGCTATGAGAGAGGGTTGGAGTTGGCTAATTTGTGCATCAACCTGAGGGCTTCCGAGGTGGCTCAGTGGTAAGGAATCTGCCCGCCAGTGCAGGAGACGCAGGTTTGATCCCTGAGTCGGGAAGTTTCCCTGGAGGAGGAAATGGCAACCCACTACAGCATTCTTGCCTGGAAAATTCCATGGACAAAGGAGCCTGGCTGGCTATAGTTCATGGGGTCGCAGAGAGTTGGACACGACTAAGCGACTGAGCACGAACGCAGGCACACACATCGCCTCCTGGGTTTGATTCCCACCTCCGGGTTTGGGTTCTTTTCCCCAGGTTCTGTTGCCCTTTGTCCTCTCTCTGGCAAGGCCCCATGGGGTTCACCAGGAAGGGCCCTGGTGAGTATAACGTCAGAATGGAAAAGAGAAGCAGGGGACCCTGGTCCACAGAGGTGGACAGCAGGGGCTTCCCAGAGCCCGTGCCTGAGGCTGCGGTTGGAGGTAACACACTCACGTAGGCCAGCTGGAGTGGGATTCCTGGTGCCTGCAATTTCAGGAAGATGGATTTGTTCACGCTGAGGATCAGCAGCACCTCTCGGGGCCGGATGCCACCTTGCTTGGATGTCTGGAGAGTCAGCTCCAGCCTTGACACATCCTGGGATGGGGGCAAGGGGAGAGACACATACACAGATCAGTCAGGCTGCAAAGGCTGTGTGCCACCCAGGTCAGCGGCATTGACTTATTTACTGTCAGCTTCCATTTCATTCTCCCTGCCCAGCTTGTCCACTCCTGTCTTCCAGAGCCCGGCACAGTGCCTGGCCCTCAGGCAGGTACCCAGAAAATATTTGCTAAATGAATGAAAGATGACTCTGAGCAAATCCAAGGAGACTTTTTTTTTTAATGATCAGAGGAAGGGATAGATTGGGAGTTTGAAATTGACATGTACACACTGCTATATTTAAAATAAAATGCCTGGGACTTCCCTGGTGGTCCAGTGGCTAAGACTCCATGCCTCCAACGCAGGAAGCCCGGGTTCAATCCCTGGTCAGGGCACTATATCCCACATGCCGAAACTAAGAGTTCATATGGTACAACTAAGACCTGGTGCAGCCAAATAAATAAATATTTTAAAATAAATAAATGCAATGAGCCTGAACTTTATTGGTAGTCAGTTGAGGTTTATTATTCCCATTAAACACCTGCTGTGAACCAGCCTGTGTGACTTCAGAGCGCACCGTGTGCCCTTTCTCTGTCCCAGTGCGGCACTGTTGAGGCATCAAACTCTGCTCCCCAACTGCAGGATTCCTATCTGCCTTATGATTTTAAAGTACTAAATACTCATGTTTTGTTGGGTAATACCATTATTTTGATATTTTATAAGAAATGTGAAGTTGAAGTCATTTCTGTCTCAAGAGGTACTGACTGCATTAAAAAAATTAATTGATCATGGTATATGTATTTAGAATGCTTTCATAACAACAATAACAACTAATACCTAACATTTATATAGTGCTTCCTAAGTGCTTGGACTGTTCTAAGTGCTTTACACATTGACTCATTTAACCTCACAACAACCCTAAGAGGTAGGTACCCTTGTCACTCTCACTTACAGATGAAGAAGCAGGGCGCAGAGAGGTGAAGCCATTTGTCCATGACCACATAGCATGTAAGTGTGGAACTAAGCTCTAGACCTAGGCAGGCCTCTACTCTCAACTACTATCCTGCCCCGTCAGGTTTTTCTATACCTCTTTATTCCCAGAAAGAAAAAGAACACAGCAATCCACAAGGCAAAGTTTCTGTTGAAAGAATAGACTTCTTTGGGCCTTCCCTCGTGGTCCGGTGGTTAAGAATCCACCTTCCAATGCAGAGGACATGGGTTCGATCTCTTGTTGGGGAAACTAAGATCCCACATGCTTTGGGGCAACTAAGCCCACTAGCCACAACTAGACAAGTGCGCACACCGCAACAAGAAGAAGGCTGCACGCCACGGAAGACCCAGCGCAGCCCGAAAGAAGAAAGAAGGACCCCCGCTGTGCTCAAAGACTCTCTGAACCAATGGAGCATGAGCAGGTGACTCCTGAAACTGAAACAGGTGCAGGCCTCAGAAGCCCTGCCTTGGACTTATATGGACAAAGACAGATGGAAACATTTGATTGAAACACAAACTCCAGCTGTTCACAAAAGCTGGCAATCTCTCTCCAAAGAGACAAAACGCTGACCACCCCCCCCAACCCCCCACAAATCTCCTTAAACTTATCAAAAAGGAGACGGATATTTCAAGATGAAGACAACAGTGGAAGTTTAGATTTAACTTCTAATTATCTCCTGGCCATTTCCCCAACTGATGTCAGACAGCCAGAGTGTTTCAGCTGGAAAAATCTGCCCCCAAATATTTCCACTACCTAATAATGACACCGTGATCACGCTTTGTGAGTTTGCTCTTTGAAACAAAATAAAAGCAAATAATGTTTCATTTTCAATGTTTCATAAATATTTTTTTCATTTTAGTGAGCTATATTAGGTTGCTTATTTTTGAATGATCACTTTTATGCTAGTTTATAGTAGAGTGATATATCTTGAATTTATGTTTGTGTAAGTTCACTTTTTTGATTAATTTCTGTTTTCTAATGGGTTTATAACTTTGGGGTTTTGAAATATCTTGTGTCATCAATTTTAAAAAATAGTGTACATTCTAAACACTTTATGGATTAAGTATTGCATTTAATATCATATTTTGGCAAAATAGGAAATACCAGTCCAAATGTCAGAGCTGACATTTTGTTCCAGGATTGTGATCAGTTCTTGAAATTAACTGAAGTGAAGGGAGACCCACCTTGGTGTTGTCAGGAAAGGCCCAGGCACTGCTGCCCTGTCTGAATCTTCAAGAAGATTGAAGATTCTTCAATGGACCCACCCCAGCTTCATTACCTAATTGCCTATGTATTATTAGCTTGAACTATCAAATATGATTTCACAACTCTGTGTATATGATCAAAACCCCTCAACCGTACACTTTAAGTGGACAAATGTTTTCAAAATAAAGCTATTAAAATACGATAATCAAATATCAGTACTTTCACAGGGTTCAGTCTAATGCATGCCCAGCCCTATGCTGTGTGTGTGAGTGCCCTATGCTCTCATCGAAGCAGGGTCAGGTATTCTCCCATTTTACAGATGTAGCAGTTGGGCACAGGGAGGGCCCCTGCCAAAGTGAGTGGTGAAGTCAGACGCCCAGTACCCGTCAGCATGGTGCCAGAGTGGGTGCCTGGACCCCTGGGCAGCTCGCCTGGACCGTGTCCTCCCTCTCAACCCTGCCACTCCCCAGACTGCCCCACAGTTCATCACTGTCCAGCCCCATCTGTCTGTCCTCCCCCAGAGGAGTGAAACTCGTGGCCCATGCATGGCGAAGAGATGGGTCCTGTGGTGTTGGAGAAGACTCTTGAAAGTCCCTTGGACTGCAAGGAGATACAACCAGTCCATTCTGAAGGAGATCAGCCCTGGGATTTCTTTGGAAGGAATGATGCTAAAGCTGAAACTCCAGTACTTTGGCCACCTCATGAGAAGAGTTGACTCATTGGAAAAGACTCTGATGCTGGGAGGGATTGGGGGCAGGAGGAGAAGGGGACGACAGAGGATAAGATGGCTGGATGGCATCACTGACTCGATGGACGTGAGTCTGAGTGAACTCGGGGAGTGATGGACAGGGAGGCCTGGCGTGCTGCGATTCATGGGGTCGCAAAGAGCTGGACATGACTGAGCAACTGAACTGAACTGAACTGATGGTTAGGAGGTGCCACGGCTGCTGCGGACAAGGAGAACAATCCCTCCTCTGCCCTGGACGCCCACAGGCTGAGAGCACAGCCCCCGAGGTGGGAGGAAAGAGCCCTGTGACCATCCATGCCTGTTGCCACCCCACAGTAACTGTCCCTGTTTGTGCCTCAGTTTCCCCATCTGCAAAACAGGGATAGGACAGAATGGAAACCAAAACCAAGTGAGGCTCTGGATAAAGGAAGTTAAAGAAGAGAAGTAGAGGTCAGCGTCGGGTCATGCTGAGGGTGAGGGGGTTAAGAGACTGGAACTTCGTGACATCTGTCATGACACTCAGCTCTGCTCCCAGGGCTCACATACCAATCCCTCCACCCCCTTGTCACCAAGTCCCTCCCTGTAGAGTTAGGAGTTGGGAGGAAGGAGGGTGTGGGCTAAGGCCCAAAGAGAGGCAGGCAGGGGCCAGGGCCACGTACCAAGTGAGCCCTGTCGAAAGTCAGGGAGGCTGGAGAGCTGGGCTTCCAGGGGTCTGGGAGCTCCTGGCGCGAGCTCAAAGGCCAGCTAGTTACCAGAAAAACCCAGCCAGGGTTTCCATAGCAAACACTTCCATCCCGTGGCCCTGACTCATCAACACGGTCACTCACACGCAGACTTCCCTCTTTCCTCCCAGCTCCGAGCCCAAAAGTAAAGAAAGGGGCCTGCCTCGTCCCCCATCCCAAGCTCCCAGTCTTCCCCATGGCATCCTGGGAGTTCTGGGAGCCCAGCCGAGGTGGGCAGGCCAGTCACGCCCTCGTCCCCAGCTCTGCAACCTGGGCTGGCCGGGGCCTGCCCGGCCCCTTCCCTGAGCCAGTGGGCGGGAGACCACGTTTCTATTTTTGTGCCTCTGGCCCACAGTTGCCATTGTCGGCCCAGCAGTCGGTGGCGGGAAGGGGGATTTCAGTGGGGAGGCCCTGAGCGCTAGTAGCCACTTATAGAAAGTCGCTTCCAGCAATTCTTCTAGGAGTGGAGCCTCGAGCCTGCCTGCAGCCCCCACCCTCCTAGGGCCAGACTGGAGCCGGCCAGATTGGAGCCGGCCGTCCCTTTGCTCACCCCAGCGGAGCCAGACTTACAGGCAGGGTAGCAGGCGAAGGGCATCAAAGCCAGACGGACCTGAAGTCAAACCTGGGCTCAGTCATTAGCCTGTGACCCTGGGCAGTTACTTCTTGTCTCTGGGCCTCAGCTTCCTGATCTGGAAAATGGGCTGAACGATGTAACTACTTCATAGATTTGTGAGGATTCAGTGAGATTCTGCCTGCAAAGCAGGTGGTCCAACGTCCAACCAAACACATGGCAGCGGATTGGGTTTCTCCACCTGCCATTCCCTCCCCTCTCGCTCATCCAGAGGAGGGCCACAGTTCAGGGGCTGAGGAGGTGGGCATGTGGGCTGGGCAGCTGTTGGCTGGAATTGGGACCAGTCAGGCCTCCCTGCAACAGCCCCTCTCTGGGCCTCAGTCTCCCCATCTGTGTAGGCTCAGTATTATATGGCTCTTTGATTCTGTCTGCCTCCTTGGGGCTCCCGGTGTTTGGCATCTGGGACTTGGTCTCCAGCCGGGTGGCTACAGAATGGGCTTCCAGAACCCCCACGAGAGGCACGCCACTCTCCCCAGCTGAGGGTTCCTGATCAGCCCATGTCATTTCTACTTCCCCAGTTTCTTTGTCTGTCTGGGAGAATAGCACTGGGCCCGGCCTGGGGCTGCTATGCTCTTCATGGGAGACAGGAAAGAAGGCACAACTCTGTCCTCCAAGAGCTTGGCAGAGAACAAGACTAACACCCCCAAACAACCAGTAACACTGCTAACCTCATGGAGGTGGCCAATCAGCAAATGCTTATACACAGTTACATTTCCCCTTCCTTCCAATATTGACCCACCAATCCAACCATCCACCACATCCACCAATCCAACCATCCATCCAACCACCCATCCATCCACCCACCCATCCATCCACCCACCCATCCATCCATCCACCCACCCACCCATCCACCCACCCATCCACCCATCCACCCATCCATCCAACCGTCCATCCACCCACCCATCCACCCATCCACCCATCCATCCATCCATCCAACCGTCCATCCATCCACCCATCCAAACACCCATCCATCCACCCACCCATCCACCCATCCACCCATCCATCCATCCAACCGTCCATCCATCCACCCAACCAAACACCCATCCATCCACCCACCCATCCACCCATCCACCCACCCATCCACCCATCCACCCATCCACCCATCTATTTACTCATCCTTACAATTCTGGGACTGACCCTGAGTTGAACACTGGGGATATAGCACTGAGATGCAGGCACAGTACCTGCCCAGTCTGTCTGTCCCCGAGTCCATGTCCTTCCCACCAAGCCTGTCCCTAATATCTGCAAGGCCTGGGACAAGAACACATATGACAGCCCCTAGCCCCAACCCACCCCTCTTCTCTTCACATGGACACATGTGGACAACCATCCTGGATGCCCAAGCTCTGCCATGCTCACCCACAGCCCCCTATAACCTCCCCGCCATTGCTGAGTCCATCACTCAGTACCAGGACTGCTGACACCCACCTCTGCCTCCTCCAGGAGTGGCTCCAGGCAAAGGCCTCGTCTGTTTTCTCTCTGCACCATCGATGCCCACTCTTAGTAACCTCATGTAGCCCTCAGATCTGGGGGAGCTAAACCCAGCCACGCAGTGTCCCCTCTAGAGGAAAGGACAAGAAGGAGCCCCACCAACCCTAGGAGGAGGCTCAGTGCATTTGGGCAGGGAATTCTGGAGTCCTGGGTACACAGGGCAGGGGCTGGGGAGGGATGGCAGAGGGGTGCAACTGGAAAAGGGCCAGAGAGGGGCTACATGTTGTAGGTCCCAGGCAGGGGCCTCTTTGCCTAAGTCTGAGGGCTGCATTGCCTTCCACACCCCTTCCTTCACAGGGTGGCCTAGAGGAGCCTAGGGCCCCCTGCCCTCCCTCTGCCTGAGCAACCTCATCTGCCCCTCTGGCAGGAGGCAATCAGCATCAGAGACCTGTGAGTTCCATCTGCTTGGGGGTGGTGAGGTGGCGTCAGCTCCCTGAGTTTGCCCAGAAGCGGGGTGAATCAGCGGCTGTCTTGGCTGTGCCCTGGCTGCCTGAGGTTTGTTAGGAGGATAGCAGATCAGTGCAGTCGGCCTGACGGGAACCGCTGAGACACCAGGCCGGTTTCCTGTCTCCACGGGTCAGGATGTGACCCCGGGCCCCCTCCCGGAATCCAGGCTCCGGCCTGCCCTTTGGGGACCCAGCGAGATAGAGCCCCTGCCCAGTGGCCCCCTCGTCTGTCTGCAAATGTCCCGAACACACACACACACACCATACACACACACCCTGAACCTCTCTTTCCCGAGGCTCTTGGCCGCCACAGCTCATGTGCCGCCCACCCACAGGAAATCTGAGGATTCAGAGGCCACGCGGGGATGGACGGGAAACTGTTTCTCTGTGCCAGGGTTTGCAGAAGGCAGCCATAGGTCGGGAGGGATTGGGCTGGTTGCTGAGACAGCCTCCACCCACGCCACCGCTGCCAGCTCATGTTTCTTGCCTCTAGGCCTTTGCTCAGGCAATGCCCTTTGCCTGGAATGCCCTTGACGCCCCTCTGTCTGGCTCGATGCTGGGAGTCATTTCCCTACTGCCCCTTCCTTCCACATTCAGTGATCATCCTCCCGGGGCCCACAGCCCCTGGCACCCCCTTCCCTCCACTGCCAAGTCCATCACTCAGTACCAGGGCTTGCCGAGGCCCACCTCTGCCTCTCCTGCGAGTGCCTCCAGGGCCGTGGCTAGTGCTGCTTTGTCTCTGCACCATCAGTGCCCCACACAGGCTGGACACAGAGCAGGCACCTGGCGAGGACTGATTGTGGGAAACTGTTGGACTGGAGATCCCCTTCTTGGCGGCTGCCTGGTGAGGAAGGTACCTCCCAGGGAAACCACAGTTCTTTCAGTGTTACTGTAGTAGGTCCAATGGGACTGTGGGCTCTCTTGGGGCAAGAGAGCCACGAGCATCCAGCTCCAGGAGGCTAGACCTCAGCTACCCCTCTGCAAGTGCATTCACAGACCCTGCTTCAGCCACCTGGTAGCAGTTGCCTGTGCGGATCCAATTAGTTGAGTGATGTGAAGATGCTTGGTACATTGTAGCATGTCAGGCCGAATGAGAGTATTGACATGAGAGATGTAGACCCCACAGAGGAGATGCTGTGACAGGCGCAGCTACTGTAAGTTAAGTAGCGGCTTTCGGCAGAACCATGCTCAGTATGTGGCCTGCATTGCCCCCCTGGATTCTCGCAACCTCCTTACGAGGTAGTTTTGGTCATCACCCCATGTTTCCTATGGAAAGCCAAGGCTTGGAGACATGGCCCAGGGTCACGCCCCTATAAGGGGTGAGGTTCAGTTCAAAGACAATCTTGCTTCAGAGCCCATGTTCTTGACCTTCCAGGTCACATAGCAATACATTCATTCATTCATTCATTTGTATACACAGTCACTGGTGCACATCAGGCCCCGGGCCAGATGCAACTACTCCATGACTCTTTGGTGAGTCCCTGAGCCCAAGAAATGTGTGTCTGCTGTTGGAGCCTGGAGAGAAGGAGCCCCCTGCCTGCCCAGTGTGATATGAGATGCTGGCCAGTGGTGGATGCAGAACTGGGTCTCCCATCTCCCAAACCCCAGCGCTTTCCATCACCCCCTCAAACAAACAGGCTCAACAGTCCTGGAGCCTACAGCCTGGCTCCTTGAGTTAAAAGCTGGACACTCCATGGACTGAGTTCTCTGGTAGAGGCAGAAAGTGACAAGGAGATTCTGTTGTCATGAGTTTAGGATGACAGGTTACAGCAGCATCTTGTCATGCACCTAAAAATCCTCCAACAACTGTCACTGTTCACAGGATGAAGACCAGGCCACTTGCTGTGGCAACTGGGCCTTGTCAATCTCCCCAGCTGTGCCCCGAGGAGAAATGGATGCTCACGCTACAGCAAGCCATGTGATGCTGACCCCAAACGAGGCCCGCCTCCCTGCCTGTGCGTTCACTCTGTCCACTCACTGCGTCCTCGGTTCAGCCCCACGGCCTCCTTCAGTCTGTGAGCTCTGGCCATCCTTAGCGTTCTTGCAATCTCCAGGAAGCCCTGCCTAACCCCATAGCAGCCCTGTGCTCCCTGAGAAAGCTCCAGTCACCTGGGTCCTGGCTGTCTGTCTGCACATGTTTCCCATGGCCCTGGGTTCTTGGCCAGGAGCCTTCTCTGACTCTGGCCCGCGGCTGAGTGATTGGGGCTGGGCGCATCCCAGCCACCCAGGTGAGGCGCCGAGACCTGAATATCCGAACAAAAAAAATGAACTCGCAGAGGGCAATCTCATTTTCCCTATCATTACCAAACTTGAAAAAAAAAATTACAATGGCTATCAAAAGCACATAACGTGTTTGGCTCTATCTGGAGCTTGGGGATTATCAAGGCCCACAGTCCTCGTGGCAGGCAGGGTGGTGGGGAGCAGGGCCCCCCGATATTGGTGGTCTGGGCACCATCTTATCACTGCACTAATGCAGGGCAGCCTAACAGTTTCAGGGACCACAAGTTCACCCCAAGCTGACACCACTAAATCGCTATCAGGACCTGAGGCTGCATGGGCCAGGTGTGGTCATCAGCCCAGGAGGGCCAGGTGCCCCCTGAACACAGATCCACTGGGGAATCCAGGGGACGGCCTAGTTTGGAGTCTCCAGGGATCTAGTGAACTTGGACCTCAGACATATTGCTTCACCTTTCTTGGCCTGCCACGGGTCCCTCCTCTGAAAAATGGGGAGACAGACCCCTGACAGATGGGCCCTCGAGAGGCTTAATACATGTAAGGTGCTTAATTCTGTTCCCAACACTTAGTAGGCCTAGCACAGTACCTAGCACACAGTAAGTGCTCAATAAATGTGTTATTAGTATCAGGAGGGACCTAGACAAACTCGTGGTGGGTCTTCTTGGTAAGGGGAGGAGAGTCTCAGAGATGACGTCATCAGTTTCCAGACCCTGACCCGGTCATAGGAGTTTGATGAGTGATATTCCAGGGAGGGAAGCACTTTCTCAAGGTCAAGGCTGCCAGAAGCAAAGCCGTATCCACTGAGAAGAAG
The DNA here is from genome assembly GCF_032452875.1 of Bos javanicus. Taxonomy (NCBI): domain Eukaryota; kingdom Metazoa; phylum Chordata; class Mammalia; order Artiodactyla; family Bovidae; genus Bos; species Bos javanicus. The sequence continues at coordinate 98,256,898 of NC_083878.1, forward strand.
TGAGCTCCCCATCACCGGAGGTGCACAAACAACCACTCGCCTGGCTTTTTTCCGCTCCTCTGCTGGCCAAACCCAGCCCTTCCCACCTGGGTCTTGTGCGGTTTGGGGATTATCAAGGCCCACAGTCCTTGTGGCAGGCAGCGTGGTGAGGAGCAGGCCACTCCCCCCGATATTGGTGGTCTGGGCACTGTCTTATCACTGCACAAGTGCAGGGCAACCTAACGGTTTCAGGGGCCACAAGAAGAAGATTACCACCAGAAATGCCTCTGCTGACAAGCCCTGTGAGATGCCCATGTCACTATCCTGGCAGAATCCCTGGTGAGGACTCAGCCCACTACCCCAGGGACTGAGTCCTCAACTCATTGGCCCTGGACCATCCTCTGGGTCCCCACCCGACCCTGCCATCGGGTACTCACCCCTAGGAACGTCAAGAAGAGGACGTGGACTTCTAGGGTGGCATCGGGGATCTGAGCCACACAACCCTCAGAAACCTGGCTCGTTACGTATGTCACCTCGGAGTCCACAGGCTGTAGGTCACAGTAGACTGTTTCTGCAAGACCTGTGGGAGATCACAGTGGGGAGAGGGACAAGTTAAGAACAAGGTGGTGACAACTGCTCCCACTTTCCGAATGCCTACTGGATGCTTGGCACTGTTTAAGGTCTTTCTTACATCTTCACAGCTACTTTCCAAGGTGTGTGTGTATGTGTGTGTGTGTGTGTGTGTGTGTGTGTGTGCTTGGTCACTCAGTCGTGTCTGACTCATTGCGACCCCGTGGAGCCTGCCCGGCTCCTCTGCCCATGGAATTTTCCAGGCAAGAATACTGGAGAGGGGTGTCATTTCCTCCTCCAGGGGATCTTCCCAACCCAAGGTAGATATCATCACATTCATTCCACAGATGAAGAAACTGAGCCTCAGAAATGAAAAATCTCTTACCTGAGGTCCCAGTGCTAGTAAGTGTAGGGTCAACAGATAAAATGCAGGACATCCAAATTTGAATAAATAAATACGTATTTAAAGTATAAGCATATCCCAAACATTGCATGGGGTATACTTAGACTAAAAATTTTTCAGTGTTTATCTGAAGTTAAAATTTCACCGGGCATCCTATATTTTCATTTGCTACATGCGGCAACGCTAATGGTGTGGCAGGGCCCACATGTACACGCACCCAAGCCTCTCGGCTGGTTCGCTCCAAAGGATCAGGAGGCAAAACTTCCCCTCGTGAGCCTCAAGGAGGCTTGAGAGTCTCCTGGCCCCGGCGGAGAGAGCGAGCCCAGGTTCAGAGGGCAGGGCCGGAGTAGGCCGCAGAGCCTGCTGCCCGGAAACGTAGGTCCTGAGGGAAGGGAATGGAATTTCACCCCGACCCAGCAGAGGAGGAAGAGGAAATGAGGCCCCTACACCTCGTCTGAAGGAATGTGCCGGGGAAGGGGGGGGCTCCGGAGGAGGGAAGGAGGACAGAGAAGGGGAGACTGTTTGGAAGTTTGTGTCTCCATCTTGTCGCGCTCACTTCCTGTTTTCTTGGAGATCAAAGATGGGCGCGGAGGGCCTGGCCGCACGTCCAGCCGACGCCAGCCCAGAGGATGGGGGGAGGGAGGCTTCTTCCGAATCCCGGGCTATTGGTCTGGCTTTGGCTTAACCCGGTCTCTTTGCCCAACTTTCCACTGGTTGGCTCAGGACCCCCAGAGGTCAGAGAAGGACATAAGATGGCCGCCCCACACCCCCACACACACCACCCGCCAGCAACCACTTGGGAAGGATAAGTTCAGGACAAGAACGTTTGGCTTAGAAGTCCTCGCCCTGGCCCTGTCCTGTGTGCCAGGGACCCCAGAGTGCCTGTGGAATAGGGCATTTGAAAGCCAGGGTCCCTGGAACCAGGGTGACCTGGGTTTGTGTCTGAGGAGGCCCAACGCTTACTAGCCTATGTGGCTTTGGTGAACTACTTCACTTTGGGCTTCGGTGTCCTCACTGGTAAAAGGACACTAAGAATAGAATCCACAAAACCATACAGGTGACTGAGAGGACTCCATGAGACAAGGCGTATGGCTGTTTGTTGCTGTTTTTACTTTTTGGCCCCACCGCACAGCCTGTAGGGTCTTAGCTCCCCAATCAGGGATCGAACCTGCACTTCCTACGGTGGAAGCACAGAGTCTTAACCGCTGGACAGCAGAGGTCATTCTTCTGATTTTAATTCTTTGATTGACTCTGGCCATTGGAAAAGAACAGTTGGTCCCAGGTGGGTGGTGAAGTGCTGGGACAGGACAGCTTGCAGGCGCGGGGCCTCAGAGAGGGAGGTCACTGGTGTTTCAGGCTCATCTAGACTCAAGGGCTGGTACCTTTTGCTGCTGTCCCCACTACTTGGGGACCCACCAAGCCCCTCAGTGCTCCCCACATTCCCCCTGACCCTGTCAGTGAGCACAGGCTTCTTGGCTGTTGCTTAGTCATCCTGTAGAGATGGGAGACTGCAGTCCAGAGATGCAGGATGTCCAGAGTCACACAGCACACACAGCTGACCGGGCTGGGTTCGGACCTACCTCTCCCCTCGCAGTCTGGGGTCTGGTCTGCAGATTAGCCCAGCGCCTTCCTCCTTCCTTCAGACTTTCCCTGCCCCCTCCCCAGACTTCCAGGAACCCCAGTTCCTCCCAGATCGCTGGGGCCGCCTGGGGCCACCTCCTCCATGCCGTCAGCGGGAGAGGCCACAGGCCTGGCCATTATGTAATGATCAGATAACAGGCCAGGCTGGGAGATCAGATAAGAGGTCCATTTATTTTGGGGCCTTTTCGAGTCCTGGCCGCCCCCACCCCGCAGACGAGAATGGGGAGACAGGAGGGAGTGTGACGCCCGGGGCCTGTCTCCCGGAGCCGGAGGCGGGCCCAGACAAAGCTGAAAACAATCCCCTGGCACCAAGGGAAACTCCTGGGACCTGGGTTGGAGGAGGCGCCGCTGGGGGCCCGGGTGACCGGCTGAGTGAGAGACCCAGCACTGGGGAGCCACCACTCCAGCCCTGTCTGCTCCCTCTCCTGCCCCACCCACGAGCGCACAGCCACCTCAGGGCTTTCCAAATGGCCACCCCAAGCACCTAGGGAGGCCAAGAGCGTAACGGTCAGCAAAACCAGCTCTGGAGCTGGACGGTATGAGCAAAATCCCAGCTCTGCCTCTTGGACAGCTGGTCAGCATGAGCAAGAGCCTAACTTCTCTGAGCCTCAGCTTCCCCCTTTGCAAGACAGCTGCCATCATGTTTCCTGGGCATCAGGGACTATTTAGAGGCTTTGCATGAGTACATTCATTTGATGCGTGCAGCAATCCTACAAGATGGGGACTGTTATTATGACCATTTGACACAGGGGGACACCAAAGAGTAGGGAGAGGCAAGAATTTGGAAAAGATCCTGATGCTGGAAAGATTGAGGGCGAACAGGAGAAGAGGCTGACAGAGGACGAGATGGTTGGATGGGATCACCAACTCAATGAAGGTGAATTTGAGAAAACTCCAGGAGATAGTGAAGGACAAGGAAGCCTGGCATGCTGCAGTTCTTGGGGTTGCAAAGAGTTGGACATGACTGAGCAGCTGAACAACCACAGCAAGAATTTGCCTGAGGGCACCCAGCTGTTAAGCGGCAGGGTTCATACTGGAACCCAGACCATCCAGCTCTAGCACCCAGCACCCACTGCACAGGCTGTGTTAGCTGCAGGAGGTAGCCCGTGTACAGATCCTGGTATGCAGTAAGTGTTCTGGACACAGAGGCCGTGATCATTCTATGAAACCAGGGCAGGTCCTCTTTGACAGAGGTCTTTTCTGCTTTTTCTCTTCTTCAGTCACCCAGTCACCCTTTGCTCCTTTCAGGATCCAACCACGGCCTCAAAGATTTCCCTGCGTCCAGCCCAACCACTGCTCCCTGGGCCTGGCCACCAGCAAGACCTCAGCACTCCTTTCCCCAGTCTGTCCTGGGCTGCTGATGTCTCTGGCTTAAGGCCACCCTCCACAACCTGGAGTGGAGTTATAAAGTACCAGGATCCAGGACTTCCCTGGTGGTCCAGCGGCTAAGACTCTGAGCCCCCAGTGCAGGGGGCCCAGGTTTGATCCCTGGTCAGGGAACTAGATCTCACCTGCCGCAATTAAGAGTTCCCATGCCACAATTAAAGATCCCACTGCTGCAATTAAAAAAATTTTTTTAAATAAAGTGCGGGGATCAAGAGATGTTGAAGTTTCAGATCCTGATTCTGCTTCTTTCCAGCTTCCTTTCCATGCCTCAGTGCTATTATTTGTAAAATGGAGTGGTCGTAGTCAAAATACCTTCCTCAGTGAGTTGGTGGAAACATTGGTAAATTGACCCATGCATGGTGCTAAGCAGGATTCCTGCTCAGGAACTAGCAGTCTCTGTCAGTTATTTATGTCCATCAGGGGGGATGTGAACGTTTTCATCAAACATACCTTGTTCCTTGCCCTTTCTGTGCTCTCTCCCTGAACACTTCTTTTCAACTCCTATTCATCCTTCAAAACCCTGTGGGGAAAATCTCATCAGAACCCATCCAGCTGTGCTCTAGGTGAGAGACCCACTATAGGTGCAGGAAAGAAACCTAATGTGTGGGGTGAGATGATTTGGCAACAGAGAACCTCACTGTCTTCCCCAAGGCACTATGGTGTATGGTTAGGTCCCAGGCTCGAGCTCCTGTTACTCATTTCTGAGCTGTGTTACTCAGGCAAATTCCTTCACCTGCCAGCGCCCTAGAATTCTCAGCTGTGAACTGGGGCTAATAGGAGAGCCTGCTTCATCGGGCTTTTGTGCAGGTTAAGTCTGATAGTACACATAACAGGCCTAGAGCAGTGGTCTGGCCTTCACCTCCACCTTTGTCACAAGTATTAAAGTCAATTTAGCCCTGGATGAGGGTTCTCTTTAGCCTCCAGAGCTGATGCCCCAAAGCTGGGGTTGGAGCTAGAAGAAGGGGCTCCAGAACCAGGACGATCAGTATTCCAAGCCTCCCACAGCCACCCAGGCCACCTATGGTACAAGGAAAAGAAGCTGAGTTCAATAGACAGCTTGGATCTGTCACTAGTCCTGAGCCTTGATTTCCTCATCCATAATCTGGGTATAGAGACAAAGGGCTGCCTGATGCGCTGGAGACACAGAAGAGGCGGCCCCTCCCGCTCACCCTGATTCCTCATTAGGCCCTTTGTCCTCCAAGGGTCCAGCACTGACCTAATGGTGCCCATAAGAAATTGAGATAGATTCTTTCTCTCCCTCTGGGGTTTAGTGTTACCAACTATCTGGCCGAAGTGAGAACCTTAATTAATGGTCCTGCCCTCACTGTCCCAGGGAACCCCTGTCTCCTGGTTCACACAGCTCCTGCTCCAACCTACCTTTCCTCCTGGCAAACGAGAAGCTGCCCCGAATGCAGACTATAGGGATGGATATCTGTAGGCTGTGTCCTGCATCCCTAGCCCCTTCTCAGGGGTCAGGGCTGGGGAGACCCTCACGCAGGTGGCCAGCAGCTCAGGGGATGCCAAGTCACACCTCTACCCTGTCTTTCAGCAAGCCCTTACCCACACTTAGGAAACACTCTTTGATTCCAGCCACCCCGCATGGGCCACGAACCCCAGCACCTCCACTTCTGGGACTCTATCCAAGTGAAATACTCCAAAATACAGGAAAAGATGCATGTACCAAAAACGTGCTTGGAAGTGGTATTTATAACTGGTCCCAAGGGGAAACCACCTAAGTATTCAACAACAAAGGATTCATTAGGGAAATGATGAGATGGCACGTTTAAGGGAGAGAATATTCTAGAACCACAATGGCATGATCATGGAGTCCACATGACAACATAGAAAACTTCTGGGACATAAAAAGTGTACGTAAGATTTCCAAGTTTGATCCACTTGCATTGAAAAATGCTAGACAATAGCCAGTAAGAAAGACACCAGCATGCTAACAAGGCCCAAATTAATAGAAGGAGCTGGGAGGTCATTTCCCCCATTCTTATCTATTTTCTTTGAGGAGCAGACTCTAGTGACTATATGGTTAAATTGCTTTAAAAAAAATCTACATATTTGCTCTTAAAAGAAATTCCAACATGACAGGAAAGGATGTTTTAGAAAGTGAAGATCCTCTAGAAGAACCTGGTGCTAAAGAGCAGTGACATTGGGGTTTTCTTTGTGCATATGGTACATTGCATATGTGCTCAATCGTGTCTGACTCTGCAACCCCCTGGACTGTAGCCCTCCAGGCTCCTTTGTCCATGGGATTCTCCAGGCAAGAATACTGGAGTGGGTTGCCATTTCCTTCTCCAGGGGATATTCCCAACCCAGGGATCAAACCCAAGTCTGCTGTCTCCTGCATTTGGCCGGCAGTTTCTTTTACTGGCTGAGCCACTTGGGAAGCTCAGAGTGTGTGTTACTGCTATTTTATTCTTATAGAACTGGAGTCAGTACTGTACGAGCATCTGACAGTGTGTCCCAGACAGATGTCCACAACAGTGCAGATCTGGGAATAGCTTTTTCTTGGTAACCGCTATGTGAGATTCCAGTACATAGTCAGCCATGTCATGGAGCCCAGGCTGGTGGACACTGCCTGGCTTTTGTTACAGGCACCTACGGACCATACATCCTTACTGAGTTGGGCAAGTAAGGCCTTGGGGCTGACTTCTGAAGGCAAGGATGTTACATAAGTTAGGGTTTTGAAAGATTCTGCCAAGTTGTGTTCCCAGAAGGCTGGATTCATCTGGGGACCTGTTTTGGTCCAATTTTGACCCCCCTCAGCTTGAATGAGGATGCCTGGGTCACTAGCACCCACACCCCCTCCCCTGGCATGGAGATCTGGCTTCCACATCCTGGTCCTGGTCCTGGTCCTGGTCCCTATCTGCCCTCCATGGGCCTCAGTTTACCAGCTAGTAACTGAGCTGGGTCGGATGGGTTTGGAATGCCCTTGAGCCCTGTGCTCAAGGGGTGCCCTTTGAAAGATTCTGCCAAGTTGTGTTCCCAGAAGGCTGGATCCATCTGGGGACCTGTTTTGATCCTATTTTGACCGCTGGTGTGCCAGCACCTTCCAGCAGGAGCAGATTAATACGTTATCAGGAGTTTTTCCAACTGGCTGTTAAACACAGCCATAATTAAAAATTAAATTTTATAAGCTTATAATTAAATAAATCACATATTTAATGTGTAATATATATCAAATGTACACTATTGTATTGAAAGTCATAAACCCCTAATTATTTTATTCCGCTTATATTATCTGTGTTCTTGAGGTTATCTATGTCTGTCATATCTGGGTGGTGGAAATAGTAGATAAAGCTTTATTATGGCGCAGCCGCCCCAACTCCAAGTCTGCTGAGTTGATAGCTTGAAATCAGCTGGGTGGGAACATTGACACCATGAATATTAACAAACATTAACCCCCCCTGCCCTCACCCACCTCTCCCAACCCACTGTTGACTCTTTGCCAGCACACCACTGCCTTCCATCCTATAAAACCCGACCCTAAAGAGCTGCGAGGGTCTTTCTCTGATGACCTAGAGGAAGAGAGTGTTATCAAACTAGAAAGTGGGGGAGGCTGGAGAAAGGCAAGATGGCCGGGGGCCTATCGTGGAGTTCAGGTACAGCTTCTGTCGGAACTGTGTGAACTCAGCAGGTCAGAACCTCCACTTCCCCTCCTGTAAAATGGGGTGATAGAGACAGCCGTCTTGGAAGATAATTGGGAGCTTACGGAGAGCAGCTGCCATATCACTCCCTGATCAGGACCAAGTGATCCTGTGGCTCAAAGGAGCCACAGGCCTGGGGAGAAACCCTGCTGGATCACTTAATGTCTTAGACTCGGTTTCCTGTATTGTCAGTGAGGCAGTGGGAAGAGCTTAGAGACCCAGGATTAGGGACCTTAAAATGCCTTGGCTGGAGTTAGGGGTTTCCCTGATGGCTCAGTGATAAAGAACCTGCCTGCAAAGCAAGAGACAGAGAGAGACGCAGGTTCGATCCCTGACTAGGGAAGATCCCCTGGAGAAGGAAATGGCAACCCACTCCAGTATGCTTGCCTGGAGAAATCCCGTGGACAGAAGAGCCTGGCGGGCTATAGTCCACGTGGTCGCAAAGAGTCAGATACAACTGAGTGACTAAATAACAATAACGACAGGGTAGGGCAGGGAGGGGGTGATCATCATTGCTTCTGTTCCCATTCTCACCCCCCTCCCCTACCCCTTAAGGAGGTCCTGGATGTGCCCGAGGTGAGGGGGTGTCCACAGGGCTTTCTGGGGGCTTCAAATAAATCAGGGGCAGGGCACAGAGAGGCCCAAGGAGAGTGGCATGAGGGGCCGGGGTCCCCGACTCCTCGCTAACTCTCGTCTGGTCATTTCAAAAGGTCGCAGAGGCCATGACCACCTGGAGAAGCCCCCGGGCTGAACCCCTAGTCTGGGCTGTGCCCCTATTCTGCACACTTCTTGGGTATAAGCGGAGGGAGCACCCAGTCAGAAGGGTTCTGGGAGCCGCTCACAGGCCCCGGGGAAGGTGAAGGAGGAGGAGTGTAATCATAAAACCACAACAAACAGAAACCAGCTTGCCACTGACTTTCCCCGAGGGGGCTTCTCTTATCACCCTCTACTCGCCTCAGCGGCCCGAAGGCAGTCCCCCAATATCACACCACGAGGAAACACAACAGGAGATCTGAACCCAGAGCCCAGGTTCTGACTCTGAGACCGTGCACCCTCCCATCCCACCCATGCCTCAGTTGAGGAACTTAAGGCCCAGAGAGGGTAGGGGACTCGCCAGGGGCTGCACAGCACTCTAGGACCTGGGCTTCCTGGGGAGAAACTGGACGTAGCTGGAGGCCAGAGCTAAGGTAAATAACTCATCACTGTTTGCCCGAGTCATTTAGGATGGAAAGTTCTTCATCCTGCCAAACCGGGACGTTTGGTCACCCTGTGACATCTGTCTCAGGTGGTCCAGAACCCCCCCCCCGACCTCAGGACAGCTCCACTGGGCGCGAATTGGGACAGAGGGAGGAGGCCGGGAACACTGGGGGCCTGGTCTGTGCCCTGGGGGCCCAGTCACCCCCTCCCCGGGTCCCTGGACACCTACTTGTGGGGCCGAGGCTGCACACGACCAGCAGCAGGGCCATGGCCTGGCAGAGCACGCCGCGGTCCATGCTGTCCTTCCGGGGGTCTGCGTGCGGGGCCTTATCCGGTGTCCAGGGGCAGGGCTGCGGACGGGCGCGGGGGCCGGCGTGGGCTCTCGCAGGGACCCAAGGGCAGCAGGCAGCTGGAGCGACGGCGTCCCTGCTCCAGCCTTCTGAGGTGGCGGCCGAGGGGTCAGGAGAAGCGGGCACGGGAGCGTGGGGCCAGGCCAGGGGGTTGCTGGGCCAGCCTTAAGCGGTGAGAGGCTGCAGGGCTTCTGTGGACGGTGGCAGTGGCGACTGCAGTCCTGGCCTGTGGATACAGATGGAGGCTGGGGTCTGACCGTCAGCTATGGGGAGCTCCGGCTCATCCAGCCTGGCCCGGGGAGGCAGGAAATGCGCTTCCTTAGAGAAGGGGCCGGGCCAGGCGGCCTGCCAGGCGGGGAGAGGAAGTGCCACGGGCTTTGTCGCTGGGTGGGGGGCCCTGGGGCGGGGGTGTTTGTGTGTGGGGGGGGAGGCAGTGGGGTGGGAGGACCCAGGCTCCAGGTTCGTTTCCCCACATGCCCCACCCTCCCATCCCACCCTCTCCAACGGCTGGCTAGTGGGGTGCATCTGGCAAGCCCGGGGGGCAGATGAAAAGAATCATCCTAACAGCCCACCAAGGGGCACCATCAGGGGCCAGGCCTGGCCAAGGCCTGGAACTTCATGGGGAACTCAGCTCCGTGAACTCGCTGTCCCCGTTTTGTAGATGAGGGGACAGAGGCTTGATGAGATGTGATCACTGACCCAAGAAGATGGTGGAGCTGGAGTTTGAACAGGTCTCGTCGGGCACTAACATTGGTTTCCCTAAGTGTGACACTGGGCTGGCGTTCCCTTGTTTTGTAAGCAGGGAGCCTGAGGCCCAGGATAGGGGAGCAATGCTTCAAAATTGGCACAGTGCAGCAGCTGGTGCTGAGATCTCAGGGCCCAGAGAGGACCGGGGACAAGCCCACTGCCACACAGTCGCCCTGGAAATAAAGCAGGTACAACAATGCCTTCCTCGCCAGGCGGTTGCGAGATTTCCGTGGGTCCAGGTGCCATAGCACGGAGCTCTGGGCCCGGCACTCAGAAAGGGCTTGCCCATCACACTCCCTGAGCCTGGGAGACAGTCCCAGAGCTGTTCCTTTTTCATTTGCAAACAGTTAGCACCAACTACATGTCGGCCTTGATGCTAGTCATGGGTAGCACTTTAGGATCAGCCCCAGGAGGCTCAGAGGAGGAAGCCGGAGCTGCCTGGAGGAGGGAACGTTTAGGTCTGGCCTGTGGAAGTCTGGGCGAGTTGGCGTGAGGGGGTAGAAAAGGGGGTGAGGAGGGCATGTCAGGCTGGGCACCAGCCTGAGCAAAGACACAAAGGCAAGAAGTGGCCTGACGGCCGCAGGTCAAGCAAGGGTGTGGTGGGGACAAGAGACCTAGAGAGGCAGACTCTGGCCTTGCTCTGGGAGGGGGGCAGTTTTTACTTTAATTTATCTGCACTGGGTCTCAGTTGCAGTATGCTGAACTTCAGTCTTTGTTACAGCAAGGATCTTCAAGTTACAGCTTGAGAGATTTTTAGTTTCAGCATGTGAGAATCTAGTTCTCTGACCAGGGATCGAACCCGGGACTCCTGCATTGAGAGCACAGTCTTAACCACCAGACCACTAGGGAAGTCCCAGGGAGTGGGGGGCCTTGAATGCCAGGACTTTATCCTGAAGGCCTCGGGAGTCACAGAGGGTTCTGGAGAGAGGGTGCTGGCAGAGTGGGCTTGGAGAAGATGAATTTCCATCCCACAGTGGGGACAGAGCCAGGGGCTTTCCTCTTTACACTTGTCCTGGTCACAGATGGAGAAACCAAGGCCCAGGGAAGAAGGAGAAGGTGGGAGCCCTGGCTGCCTCCGGACAAAGCGGGGGCCGAGTGGAGCGTGTTTGTGTCTGCAGGAGCTGACCCCCAGGGCAGGAAGGGCGGGTGTGGCTCCTTGGGTGGAGGTGGGGGAAGGTTTGCTCGCCCAGCCCTGCGGCTGCACTTTCCGTGCCCGGCCAGGCTCGGGTCTCGGGTCACCAGAGACCCATCCCAGTCCAGCAAGGCCAGGAAGGCTGTGACAGAGCAGAGGGAGACCCCTGAGAGTGACTGTTTCTCGGCCTTTTCCTGCAGCCTCAGGGATGGGGAGGTGGGCATCACCAGGCACAAGGTGGCTCCACTGGGGGAAGGTTGGGTGCCTGTGAGGTTCCCCCAGGCAGAGTCCATGCCCCAGCGACAGTTAGTTACTCCAGTCCCCCCAGAGCTGAACTCTTCCTCTCTCAGGCCCCACCCTAGGCCTTCCTCTGTCAACTCTGGATCCCCTCAGTCACGCCAGAAACACAGGAGGAAGCTGAGGCTCCCTGAGGTTTGAGTGACCCCAGCTGGAGACCCCAGGGCTGCCTGGCTCCAAGCTCTGCTCCTTCCCGTCTGCTCCCATCTGAGCTTGAAGAGGACAGATGGCCCTAGGTGAGGGGGATTGTTATCCAGAATGGGTGTTGGGGCATCTGAGGCCATAACGGGGACCCCATGGGAGGCTCCTCTCAAACCTCCCTCCCAGGAACTTTCCTGGTGGCCCAGTGGCTATGACTCCAAGTTCCCAATGCAGAGGGCCTGGGTTTGATCCGTGGTCAGGGAGCTAGATCCTATGTGCTGCAACTAAGACCCCATGCAGTGAAATAAATAAATATTAAAAAAAAAAAGAAAACACCGCCCTCCCATCCACCCTTATGCTGCTAATTCATCCCCTCTCACACGGTAAGCAGGACCCACTGGGTTTCTCTAGAAAGTGGGATAGGCCTAGATGGACCCAGGACATGCTTGAGGGTGACTTCCAGGAAGAGAAAAACCTAAGGAGGGCCTGGAGTCCTGAGCCCAGGGGCCCGGTGGAGGGAGGAAGAGGCACCCAGGGCTGGAGAGGGGGCTCACCCCAAAGCTCCCATAGCACCCTGACGCCCCCAGCCCTCAGCCAGTCTCATGCTGTGTGAGTCTCTCTGCTCGACTAGAAGCCCCTCAAGGGCAGGGACTTGGATGTCTCTGCTCCACTGTTTCCCCAGCACAGAGCCCAGGAGGACCTTCTGGTCCTTAAGACTCATTGATTAAAAGCATGAAGTTCCGCAGAAGGTAAGGCAGGAGCGGAGCCGGGGGACGCATAGGGCAACTGAGACACAGAGAGGTAGGCCTTTGCTCCTGTCCCCAGTGGCAGAGGCCAGTCCCCAGGCTGGGCTGCCCATCCCCAGGGAGTTTCACAGTCACTGTGACACCGACCCGCAGGCGGGGAGCAGCCTTGGGTTAGTGGTCTCCTGTTTGCCCCCCAGATGCACACCCCATTCCAGCGGACACATCTGCCTCCTCCGGCCCCGCTACCCACCCCCAACCCCATCCCTGCACAGCTCAGAGAGGAAGGAGCCAGAGGATTCATTCTTCTGGCTCCTTCCCCACAGGGTCACTGCAGATTGGTGGCCTCTCTGCTCCAGAGGCCACAGCCCTGACCTGGCCCTCTCCACCCAGCCCTTCAGGCTGAGGGTAGTCACGGGTCATGGCCACTGCCAGCCCCGGGCTTCGGCACTGTCCCTCGTGACTTTCCTACACCCTGCCCACACCTGTGTCAACAGACCCTTCACTCCACTCCTCCAATTGTCCCACTGGAGCGTGCCGTCTGTTTCCTGCTGGGGCCCTGACTGATACAGACGTTTTCAGGTGCCGCCTAGCCACACGCCAAAGAGACAAGCGGCCAATGGCCAGGCGTCCGGGCGGGGCCCCCGCCGCGGGCAGGTGCCCCTTCCTCTCCCCCGCTGGCCGGGAAGACCGGGGCTGCAGGAGCGGATGGAGCACGTCTACCCTGGCCGCGGGCCACCAGAGGAATTTCAGACGGCCCCCAGGGACCCCCCCACCAGGCGGCGGGCTGTCTCCAGCACCGGCCTGGAGCCAGGAACAGTTGAAAACAGCAGGACCAGACCCACACAGGCAAGGGAGAGCGTGGGTGCGGGGAAAGACGGCACTGGCCTGGGAGTCAGGGTGCCCAGGCTTCAGGCAAGACCTCCACGTCTTGTGATAACTGAGGAGAATCTACGTGTAACTCGGGGGACTCTGCTTGGTGCTCCTGGTGACCTAAATGGGGAGGAAATTCAGAAAAGAGGGGCTGTATGTAGATGCATAGCTGATTCACTCTGCTGTACAACGGAAACTAACACAACATTGTAAGGCGACTGTACTCCAATAAGAATTAATTTAAAAAAATGTTCTGTGTCTCAGCTTTTACCTCTGTGCAGTGGGAGGGCAGTCTGCTGGCCAGGAGGAACCCAAAGCCCAGGAGAACAATCGGAAGCACCCCACCACCATTCACACGCTTGCCCTGTGCCAAGTGCCACCTCCCGGCCACTTTAACGGGCTGAGACTGTTGCATCTCCATTTTACAGTGGAGGAAACTGAGGCTCAAGTGCGCAGGACAACAGGGCTGAGGAGGAGGGGCAGAGGCTAATTCTAATCTGGGCCTGTCCTTCCTCCCTTGACTTCCAGAACATTCCATCCTGGTTTTCCTCCCACCTCCCTGGTTGCCTTATCTGCCTCTTCTCTGGTACCTCCCCATCCTTCCTTACTTGGACCCTGGGTCTCTTCCCTTCTCTGTTTATTCTCACTCTCAAGTCCGATTTTCTCAAGTCTTTGCGACCATGATGTCATGTCCCAGAACAAACCCAGGGACTCAGACTCCAATAATTAAAACGAACATTTTGTGAACCTATATATATATATATATATATATATATATACCCTTAGGATGAGCATTCACCCTGTTCCATTTTCTTTCAAATACTGATCACTAGACACCCTATTGATATCATTGCCCACTGTGGGTCTTGGGCATAGAATATAATGCCCTAGATGCTCGCCACTCAAAATGTAGTCTTAGCGTCTCCTGGGAGCTTCTCTCAGGCTCTGCCCCAGACCTGCTGAATCAGAAGCTGCGTTTAATTGATATCCTCAGGACATTCACGTGCACATTCCAGTTTGGGAAGGACTGTTCTGGGTGCCCTCATCCAGATAGCTTTAAAGACCATCCATACATTGGCAGCTCCCAGCTTTGTGTCTCCAGCCAGAACTCTTCCCTCAGGCTCCAGGCCCCTGATAAGCGCCTCAGACTTCATGAGTCCAAAACTGGGCTCTATTCATTCTCTGCCAACTATTCCTGCCTTCGTCTCCCCGTCTCAGACCATGACAGCTCCCTCCTCTCATTGCTCAAGACTTAAGGATGACCTTGACTCTGCTACATCATTCATCCAACCTATAAGCACATCCTTCGGCTCCTCCTCCCCAGATAAATTTCCATTGTCTGTGGGGCTCCCACCACACCACAGCTACCGCCCTGGCCACCACAAGCACCTCATGGAATATAACAGTCACTGGCCCTCCTTACTCCCACCCGTGCTCCCAGCCCACTCTGCACACTGTAAAGAGAATCTGTTAAAACAAAGTCAGGTTCCATCCCTGCTCCGCTCAGTGCCCTCTGCAGATAACCATCTCGCTCAGTGTGAAAGGCAGAGCCCCTCAAATGGCCCCTGAGGCTCCCCTGCCCCTCTCTGACTTCTGCTCTTCCCCCATTCACTCAATCCACCCCAGCTGGCCTCCTCGCTGTTCCTGGAATGCACCAAGCACGTGCCCACCTCAGGGCCTTTGCACCTGCCATGCTCTGTCCCTGAAACTCTGTCCCCCTAGATAACCACTGGGCTTGCTCCTCATGCTTTAAGTTGCTGATCAAATGTCACATGGTCAATGAAGGCTTCCCATCGCATTTTTGAAAATAGTTTTATTTATTTATTTGCTTTTGGTTGTGCTGGGTCTTCGTTGCTGCATCCAGTTGCGGAGAGAGAGGGCTACACTCTAGCTGCGGTGTGTGGGCTTCTCATTGCAGTGGTTTCTCTTATCGTGGAGCACGGGCTCTAGGGCTTGTCCCATTACACTTTAAGCAGCCCTCTCTCTCCCCACACCAGCAATTGGCCCCCTGGGCACATATCAACCTCTGACAATATTGTGTGTGTGCTAAGTTGCTTCAGTTGTGTCCAATTCTTTGCAGCCCTGCGGACTGTAGCCTGACAGGCTCCTCTGTCCATAGGATTCTCCAGACAGGAATACTGGAGTGGGTTTCCATGCCCTCCTCCAAGGGATCAAACCCACATCTCTTATGTCTCCCGCATTGGCCGGCGGGTTCTGTACCACTAGTGCCACCTGGGAAACCCTCTGACATATCATATACTGTTTATTTGGTCTGTTTCCCTCTTTAGAACAAGAGTTTCATAAGGGTAAGGGCCTAAGCTTTGCTGCTAAATCCCCATCGCTTAGAATAGCGCCTAGCCCATGACAGGTGTTCATTAAGTGTTCGTGTAATAAATGAACAAACTTAACCCCCGGGCTACACAACCTGGGGTCTCATGGGCTGTGATTCTGGGTTTCCAGGGTGTGTGTGTTGGGGGCATTCTGAACCTGGGGATGGGGGGGTTCTCTGAAGAGGGCAAATGACTCCCAAGGGTAGAGGGAGGTGACCAGGTTCAGAGGTCCTGCCAGACTCTATTCTAAAATAGTGGAATCTATATCTCCCTCTCTTTCCCCGGGAAATGGTCCTGGTACATGCTGCCTCCTGGGTGATGCTGACCTTCTTGATAAAACCTGACCAGGCCCAAGGTCTAGATGACCATGCCCGTGACGACAATCTAAGAGGCAGAAGGATTCTACTGGGCTGGGATTCTAGCACCTCTCTGTTGTAGGGACTCCAAGTTCATAGAAAGGGAAACTGAGGTCCAAGAAGAGATGAGACTCTCCAACACCCCATGAACCATGGTGGGCAACAGAGGCGGGAGACCCTTCACCACAACCCCCAGAAGGGGCAGAAGCTATAGAGCAAGGTGAGGGTGCCCCTGCCCTGCTGTGTGATCTGGGGCAAGTCGCACAACCTCTCTGGGTCTGCTTGCCAAAGAGGAAGCCCTGTGTTGGCCAGCTGCGCATGTCCAGTGGGTCTCTGCACCCCCCTCTGAAGCCCCCCCACCGTGGAGCCGCCAGGCCTTCCTGTTTACTCGAGGCCCCTCTCTCGGCTGGGAGGCGACAGCCTTGGCCTCCTCCGCTCCCTGCTTCCTTCCTCTCCCACTTCAGTGCCTCCGGCCAGGCCCTCAGGGCCCCCGAGGCCAAGACTTAGGGGCGCAGTCCACAGGGGCGGGGGCATCTGAGGATACCTCCCTACCTGAGAGCGCTTCCTCTCTGAGACCCTGAGGTTACAGAGAGGCTGCATGGTTAAAATGTTCCTGCATCTTGGGAGGGTCCCCAGAGACCTGAAGAGTGACCGTTTCTACAGTCTCAGATTGGCCATCACGCTGCCCTCTCAGCCCGCCACTAGGCGCTGAGCACACACTGACTCTAGAGATGCCCCCTCTTCCCACGCCTTCCCTGGGCTCCCACCTCCACAGGGCAGCTCCTCTCTGAGCTCCCCAAAGTAGGGGGCTGTAGACCAGCAGCTGGGGCCTCCTGCCCAAAGCAGACCTGCTGAAGCAGAGTCAGCTTTTCTAAGACCCCAGGGAGATGCGTGTGCAGGTTACAACTGGAAGCGCTGCAGGACTCACTGTCCTTCTTGGTTTAAAAACTCTTCCTGGGACTTCCCCCAGCGAGCCAGTGGTTAAGACTCCATGCTCTCAAAGCAGGGAGCACGGGTTCAATCCCTGGTTGAGGAACTAACATCCCACATGCTTCGCAGTGTGGCCAACAAACAAACAAACCTTCGTGAGTTTAGTCTATTAGGTATTCCTGCCCCAAAGACTTCTCTTAAATCTACGAAGCCTCTACAGCTAACTTCCAGTTTACAAGAAGTTCAAGGTGTGGGGTAGCGGGTGAAACACCACCACGAGAAAGTGACAGAAGAATCTGGAAAAAGGAATTTTCTGTAGGACAACCAGTCCCTTCACAGTCAGCGTCAGAGAGCAGAAAGGCCTTCGAGGTTAAAAGAGGTTTCATGGAATCACAACCAAATGCGGTGTGTGGTCCTGGGTTGCATCCTGGTTTGACCACAGACATGTTTTGGGGACCATTGGGGAAAAGTGCATGTAGTCTGATTATTATCTATCACAGTGTTACTGTTAACCCAGTGTTCTTGGACCGATGAGTTGTGGTTATATAGGAAAGGGTCCTTATTGTAAAGTCATACTGAAGTCAGACTTTAGGGGTGAAATGTTTTCATATCTGTAATTTACTTAAAAGTGGTTTGGCAAAAGTAAAACAATGAGGTATGGAAAAATAGCACCAATTACTAAATGTTGGTGATGGATGTATGGAGGTTCATCACATTATTTCCTCCAGTTTTCAGTTTGCTTGAAAATGTTCATTAAAAAGTTAAGCTCTGGGACTTCCCTGGTGGTCCAGTGGTTAAGAACCCGCCTTATAACGCAAGGGACAAGGGTTCAGTCCCCGGTCAGAGAACTAAGGTCCCACATGCTGCAACGGAGATCCTGCGTGCCACATCTAAGACCCAACACAGCAAATACATAACTATTAAAATATATTAATTAAATAGAATATATATGAATCAAATTATGTACTTCTGTCCCTTTAAGGTTTCAGCCCTCCCCACACTCAATGGGCCGTCTCCACCTCTGAGGCTCTGCAGAGCTGTCCCCTCTGCCCTTCCTAATGAAACATACTCCTGGTTTCCTTCAAGGCCCCACTCCAGAGCTCCAGCTCAAGGAAACTCCCGCCACCCGGGCCCCCTCTGGTCTGGGTGGAGTAGCTCGGGTGGAATTTTGTGAATATGGCCGCCCTTGTTCCTAGAGCCACTGCACATGGACCAGGGGGTTTGTGACCCCGTCTTCCGAGCATAGCAGTTGCTCTGGAAAGTAGAATGAACAAACGTGAATGAAGGAAACCCTCACAGGGAGGTTTGTGGTGGCAAGGATGGGTGGAGCTGTTAAAAAGTTTGTGGTTTTTTTTCAAATTCTCAAGGGTTTTTTGTTTTTTATTAATAAAGTGATTCCATGGTGAATAGTTGGGGTCAGCTTAGGTTTTCATAAACTAAAGACATATCTGAATTAATGAAGCTGTACTTAAAAAATAAAGGTAACGAAGATGATTTTGTCAGGTAGATTCCTCTTAGCTTTGTATCATTTGGGGCGTGTTTTTCCACTTACCCTCACACTGATCATGACAACCTCAACAGAGGAGGTGCGTGCACGCCTGTGTGTGTTTTATCCCAGTTTGACAGATGCTCAGACAGTAAAGAATCTGCCTGCAATGAAGGAGACCTGGGTTCAATCCCTGAGTCAGGAAGATCCCCTGGAGAAGGGAATGACAACCCATTCCAGTATTCTTGCCTGCAGAATTCCATGGACAGAGAAGTCTGGCAGGCTACAGTCCATGGTGTCTCAGAGAGTCGGACCTGACTGAATGACTACACTTTCACTTTCCTTTTGACAGATGCAACAAGGAGACCCCGAGGTTAGAGGTCACAGAACGAGTAGGGAGTCCTTTGCGTGCCCTGGTTGGCATGGCTCACAGACTAACCAGCCGCAGAAGACCAATCTGTACCCCACCCGGGGCCTCGTGGTGCAGGCCTTCTAGAACCTCTCTCTCCTATACTATTATCTACAGATTTCATGTTCTTTCAATAGACTCACTTTTTATAACTTAAATATGTTTATTTTAAAGGAAAGTTTAACTAATGACTGTAAATGGAAAACCAGCCACACGTGCCATAAATAGAAGCGGACACACACGCGGGTGACCCTCACCCCACCCAGGATTCCGTCCCAGCCGGGGGTGCCCTGCTGGAGACTCTCTTGGCTTTAAAAGGAGCCAGCTGGGCTTGGGACAGGTGTTAGGGACAAGTGAGCACCAAGGGAGACGCTCTCCGTGATGAGGTCAAGGCGTGAAAGAGAACAGAAGAGGGAAGATAGTTCTCCCGGGGGATTCTGGGGGATTCTGAGGCATTCCCAAAGCATCCTGCCAAGGCTGCTCTGGTCTGTGGTTCCACAGGCTGTGGTACTGACCACTCACACCCCTGGCTCGGTGTGTTCTTGTCCTAACCTTGGTTGGGGGGTAGAGGGAGGAGCACTGAGCCTAATTCAGACTTGGAAACGGGCTCGGGGAGGGAAGGTTGTGACCTGTCCAGGGCTGCATGGTGGGACATCCTGCAGGTCTCACCTCCAGGGAGGCACCCTTGACCATGACCCCCCTTCATTCCCAGTGCTCTGTCCAGACCCTCAGAGCATCTCGCGCCAAGAAGGCCAATTCACTGCCCACCCAGCCAGCTGATGTGTTCTGCCCTCCCTGCCCGGGGAGCCCCTACCCCTACCCCCAGCCCATGACCATGCTGCCTGCTCCAGCCCTGTCCCCCGTGACGGTTTGGAACAGAAAACATGCTCAGAGCTAAGGGGCTCAGGACCAAGTTCACACAGCAAGGATACAGGGGAAGCCAGGCCAGGGCCCAGCTCTGCCTGACCATGAGCCCCTGAGAACCAGGACCCCACCTCCATCACCCAGCGTCCCCCCGCTTGGCACAGCCCATGCCCAGCACACCCCTGTGTGAGGGGGATTTTCCACTGGAGCAAGGAGAGGGGCGCCAGCTGAAGTGGGTTGAGAGGGGCCCCGACAAGGAACCAGAGGGGGAGGGGCTGGGGACTCAAGGCTGGGGCGTCCACACCCTGTGAATCAACCCTGATGGAAGCAAAGAAAAAGGAATAAAACTGAATGTCCTTGGAAACTCCTTTAGTGCTCGGCTGTCCATGAAAACAGGATAAAGTGGCTTCCTCTGCCTGTGCTCAGCCGGGCAGGGTGGAGGCGCTGAGCTCAAGCCAGGAAGGCCTCGAGTCAGGACGAGGGTGGGGCGGGGCTCTCGCTGGGGAGGGGGCTCCAGCTTGGCTACTTGAGGGCGTCCAGGTGGGTGCAGACCTGGGAGAAGACATTGTCCACAGAGCCTTCAGCGTTGACCTGTAGGGAGACGGGCCATGAGGGCAGGAGGCCTACGGGGCTTGGTGAGGGGGCTGGGTGGACCCCACAAGGCAGGGGGCTGACCCCCCTGAGAGGCCAAGCCAGGCTCCCCAAGCCCAGCCACAGTGGACAGCAGCCTCTTGTCCAACCAGTGAGGGAAACCAAGGCCCAGTCAGGAGGGCTGTCCCAAGGTGACAGCAATTGGAGGCCACGCCAGGCAAAGACCCAGGTTTTCTCTCGGACCCGCACCTTGCGAACAATGCCGCGTTTCTCGTAGAAGGCGATGACGGGCTCTGTGGCCTTGTAGTAGGTTTCCAGACGCTTCTTGATGGTCTCTTCGTTGTCGTCCACACGTCCGCTGGTCTCTCCGCGCTTCAGGAGCCTCTTGGTCATGGTCTCAGGGCCGGCGTCCACATACAGCAGTAGTGTGGGCTGTGCGATCTGCGGGCAGGGTGCTGTTTACAGGTCCATTCCTGCCCCCTGGGGCCACCTTCTCCTCCACTTTCCACTTCTGAGGCCCACCTGAAACCCACCCATTCCTTCCAGCCCTTCCCCAAGGCAGCCTGCGGAAGCTTGCTCAAACCGATCTGCCCTGCCTCTCCCCTGCTCACACTTCTTCCATGGCTCCCCAGTGCCCTCAGGAGAAAGTCCTAACTGCTCACCTGACCTGCCCTCCTCATTTCATGCTCCTCATGCCTTTGCTGTCCTGGCTTTGGCCACATGACTAGCTGTGGTCGGGCTCTCATCCCCTCCTCGCCAGGTCTCTGCTCGTTCTGGGAACCTCAGTCAGAAACCCTTTCCCTCAACACCAAGGGCTCGCCTTCTGATTTGAGCTAAAATCTCATTCCTCTAGGGCAGTCTTCTCAGATGCTCCCTCCCCCACCCCAACTATGACCCCAGCTCTCTGGGATGCTCTCCCTGGTGGCTCAGACAGTAAAGAATCTGCCTGCAATGCAGGAGACTCGGGTTCGATCCCTGGGTAGGGAAGATCCCCTGGAAAAGGAAATGGCAACTCACTCCAGTATTCTTGCCTGGAGAATCCCATGGACAGAGGAGCTTGGCGAGCTATATAGTCCATGGGGTCTCAAAGAGTTGGACAAGACTGAGCGACTAACACGCTCTTTCACTTTCTTGCAATCAGTCCCCGTTACTTCTGCCTTGAGCTTGTCTCAGGAGTGTGTGCGTGAGTGCTCAGTTGCTTCAGACTCTGCAATCACATGGACTGTAGCCTACCAGGCTCCTCTGTCCATGGGATGATCCCAGGAAGAATACTGGAGTGGGTTGGGTTGTCATTGCCTCCTTCAAGGGATCTTCCCAACCCAGGGATGGAACCCTCATCTCTTGCAGCTCCTGCATTGGCAGGCAGAGCCATGGAGCTACCTGGGAAGGCTTGCCTCTGGTTATTTACTTAACATCCCTCTCCCGGGCAGGCCTGGAGCCCCTGAGGGCAGGTAGATGCATCTTATATCTGCAGGGCTGACCAAACCTGACAAAGGAACAAGGGCTGAGTGAAGGGGCGAGGGGCTGCTTAGCTCTGGGGGTTCTCAACAACGTCACTGTCATTGGAACAAGCATTTCATCTGCGGAGGTTTGGAAGGACCAGGTCGACCAGTCCTCCTCCAGTGAGGCCCAGGCGCCCCCTGGTGGCCAGAGGCTGGAGGACACAGTGGAGCTGGGCCCTGTGCCAAGTCCAGTGCCCACAATATCACCCACAACAGCCCCAGAAAGGATGGGGTCTTTCATTGACCACATTTTCTAGACATGATTGTCACGGCCTGAAGTGACATCACAAAGCTGGTACATCGGGACACGCTCAGGGCTGCCTGGCATCGGACTTCAGGATCCATGGCCTCCTAGCTCGAAGGAAGCCCAGCCAATCCCCATCTCACAGATAGGGAAACTGAGTCCCAGGCCAGGATAGACACTTTCTTGAGCTCCTTCAGCCTCTTAGAGGTCGAGAAATACAGTGTTGGGACACTCCTGGTGGTCCAATGGCTAAGACTCCTTACTCCTGATGCAGGGGGCTCAGGTTTGATCCCCGATCAGGGAACTAGAACCCATAAGCTGCAAATAAAAGCCCAAATGCTGCAGTTAAAGATCCTGTGTGTTGCAACTAAGACCTAGAGCAGCCAAAAAAAATTTTTTTAAGAAATATGGTATATTCCTACTGGGTGAGGCTCAAAGCTGTGGAAGCCCAAAGATGGCCCAGTCTCACAGAGATGGGCACTGGAGATGGAAGTCTGTCCTACCCCAGCCCCCTAAGATGTCAGGTCCTCCCCATATATGGCCCTGCTGCTGACAACCGCCCCTGAGTCCCCATCCACCCTTGCTGACCTCGCCCTCCTCCTGAGAACTCGCAGTTTCCTCTGTTTCCCCATATGGCCTGTGACGTCAGAGATACTGGCATACATCAGAGGCGTGTCTATGTGTGTACATCTGTGTGTGTGTACATGTGTACAATCTCTGTGTATACCTGAGTACATCTGTGTGTATCTGTACGTGTGTACACACGCCTCTGCCTTGTGCTCATGTGTCTGTCGGTACTTGTGTGTACATGAACCTGTGCTTGTATGTACCTGTGGTCACCTACCTGTACATGTGTGTGTTTGGGTGAGGTGTTCCCACCCTGGAGAAGATCCTCCTGGAGGGCATTCATGCCAGGCAGCCCAGAGCCCTCCTCTTCAAGGCTGTCTCTGTCCAGCCAGACTTCCTGTGGTGCCTGGAAGGGGACTAGACTCCCCCCATGGCATTCAAGACCTCAGCCAGGCCTGCACCTCCCTCCCCACGGTACTCCGAGTTGCCCTGCCCCACAGACTCTGTTCTCCCCACACCCCCTGACCTTCCATGCTGCTTCCTGCCCCTCTGACTGTGTGTTCACGGGGTGCCAAGCCCCACTTTTGAAGGTGCATTCTCTCTAACCCCCATGCTACTTTTCAAGGATACTGTCTGTCCCCATTTTGCAGTTGGAGACACGGAGGTTCACAGGCAGAATGATTGGCCCAAGGCCTCAAACAGCTGAATGGGAACCCTTGGCCAGGTTTGTGAACTCCCCAGCTGCTGCCTCCTCTTCTACTCATTTTCCTCTAGACTTCAGAAAGGCCTCCAAAGAGTCATCCTGGGCTTCCTCCTTGCCCACCCTGCCACCCTCCGATGGTCAGTCTATCTCTCCCTCGTCTCAAAACTGCCCATCACGGCAGCTCCTGCCTGCCCGCTCTGTGTCACAGCACCCCCAGGTTGCACTTACCCTCCGCTCAAACTCCTCCCCCTGCTGCACCTCCCGGGGGTAGCCGTCGATCAGAAAGCCTTTGGAAGTATCTACCTTGGCCACCATGGCGTCTCGGAGCATGTCCAGTACTGTCTCCTGGGGGCGCAGCAAAAGAAGGGGGGGTCACGAGCCCCTCTTCTCCAGGCTCCGCTCGAGCCTCTGCACAAGCCAGCCCACAGTTAGAAATGCTCTCTGCCCTAACACAGATTTCCTAAACAAGCTGCCCTCTCCAGGAAGCCTTCTCTGAATTGCGAAGACTTAACTGATTGATCAGGCCATTCATTCATTCATCCATTCATTTCTTCATTCACTCGATAATATGATTGGGCCCCTCCTTCCAGCCTCCTGTCTGAGCCCTGAGGACACAGCTCTGAACAAAGTAGACCTTCCCTGTCCTCAGCACACTCACAGTCTGCTGAGGGGACAGACCAATACACAGTTCACTTATAGTTTCCAAGAATGACATGGGCTATATACTGGCAAAGAAGCAGGGGCGGGAGTCTAAAGTGGGGGGTGGGAGTCTAAAGTGGGGGGCGGGTCTTGGCCCAAATCTGAGGGAGTCAGCAAAGTCTGAAAGCTGAGGAAGAAGGAACATTCCAGGCAGGAAGGAGTGTGATGAATGTGAGGGGATAGAAAGGCCAGGGTGCAGGGAGGGTGGAGAGCTGGGGCCGGGGGTAAAGACTAGGGGGTGTGGGGAGGGGCGCTGAAGGGGGTCGGCAGGCAGGTCCTGGAGGCTCTTGGGAGCTTCTGGAAGGAATTTTATGCCAACAGCAATGAGGACTCTCAGGAGGGTTCAGGGCCAGGGAAGGTCATGGTCAGCCCTGCCGGTGTGTCATGGGCTTTGCTGGCTGGCGTCCACGCAGGGCCACCACCACCCCCACCAACCCTCACCCCGCCAGGGCCCACTCACCAGTGGCACCAGCTGCCCCTTCTCCATGATTTCTGACAGCATCTTGCCCCTAGCCGAGCCTGAGCTGACCTCGGCCCGCAGGAGGTCTCCGGTGGAGAGGTGGGTGAAGCCGTACTTCTGCACAATCTTCTCACACTGGGTGCCCTTCCCCGAGCCGGGCCCGCCTGCAAGCGCCCACCCATTCAGAAGCCCCAAGAAACGGGACCCCTGCAGGGACGGGGTGTCTGCCCAGGCCACCCAGAGAGGTGGGGGCAGAGCCCAGGGTGCCCCCCCAGGCCCAGACTCCCACCGGGAGGCCTTTGAAGCCGCGCCCTTCTCACTGCCTCACCCGCCTGCCTTGGACTCACCCACCACAAAGATGATCTTGGTTTTCTTCAGCTTCTCTGTGGGAGAGAAGAGGGGAGCGGAGCTTGGTGAGTCACTGGACAAGGAGCCAGAGGCACCTCTGAGGTCCCAGGCCTGTGCTGAGCCCCAGGCAGAGGGACGGACACCGCTCATGTTCGCATCAGGGAGGCAAATGAGTCAGCCCAGAGCGAGGGATACGGGGCGAGGGAAACGCAGAGACCGGGACAGGCTGGGGAGGTGAGGCTGATCCAGGCGGAGAGACCCGCAGGGACCAAGGCCTGGAAGTCACGGGCTCCGCACAGGCCGTGAGGGTGACGCTCAGGGGCTCAGACGCCCACCCTCACGGCCCCTCCCTGTGGGCAGCTGGACCAAGGCGCTGGGTCACCTCTGGCTCTAGAGTCTTCCATGATGCGGGGGTCTGTCCCCGAGCAGCAGGCCCCCATGGTCCCGGTCTGCTGTGTCCCCCAGCCTTCCCCCCTCAGGCTCTGGGCCTGCCCATCGCCTGCCTCCCCTAGGCGGTACCAGTGTGGAGTTGGCAACCACAACATATGTTGCCCTGGAGACGGTTGCTGGGGAAGAGGGCTGTGGTGGGCACATGGAACCCTTGCTTAGAGAGGGCGGGAGGGAGCTTGCGTTTCAACCTCTGCCTCAGAACTCCACCAGACCGCAGCCCCACCATACAGAAGGGACTGAGGCCTGGAGGCAGGCGCCTGCTGGGACTGGGCGGGGGGCGGGGGGGGGGCCTCTTTCCAAGCTGCCCGGGCTTCTCCGTTTCTCAGGGAAGTAGGAGCTCTGTGTGCCAATGGGGAGATGAGCTTGGCAAGCTCCCAGGGGTCTTGAGGAGCTGCTAGAATGACTTCCATGGGCTTCCATCGTCTGTGGCCGTGTGAAAGGGTACAAGCCTGGGAGTGGCGGTGGGGGGGCGGTGCGCCCACACAGCCCAGCGGCACCTATGTTCAGAGCCCTGGGGGTAGAAGGATGACTGCCGGCTTCAGGCGCCAGCAGCAGCCAGGCCCACTGGGCTCCTTTAAGAGCCGCCTGTGCCAGGACCCAGTGCCAGGGATGGGATGGGTGGTGTCGCCAGGAGGCGGGCCAGCCGGGCGCTCTGCCCACGTCTCCCTGCAGGACCCAGCCCGCAGGAGCCAGGAGAGCCCAAGACACCCTGAAGACTCAACTCCACTGGTCCGGGAGAGGGGCAGGAGCATGTCCTTGTTTGCCTTGGCATTTGCACACTTGGGGCCTCTCCGCAGGGCAGGCCTTCCCTCACTAGCGCTGTGCCCCCCCTCCAGAAAGAGCCAGAGATTCAGCTCTATAAATACCAGTGTAGGAGGTGAGCTATGGGGCCCTGAGAAGCCTCAAGGAAGCCTCATTCCTTCTAAAATTAATCTTGGAGCTGGTACATCAAGCGAGAGGCCCAAGAGGCCTGAGAAAGATGCTGGAGGCCCCCAGACAGGTCCTTCTGGCAGCTCCAGAGCTACCTCCAAACCGTCTCCGCATGCACACCCCTTTAACAGATGGGCACACTGAGGCCCAGGCTGTGAGTGGGCAAGGAGAGGCGCTTCCATACCTTCCATCCTGCTGTGATCCGGGCAGCCGAGTCAGCGCTCTGCAAGACAAGGGCACAGGCAGCCAAGTGAGGGGGATTTCTTGGACATCCAGCCTCTGACCCCGGCAGCCTCCCAAGGTGGGGGCCAGGCCCTGGCCTGGTCTTCTGGGGATGGAGGGGCCGCTGGGGGCAGGGGAGGCCTGGGAGGCTGGGAGATATTACCGAAGTCACCTTTCCTTGGGGTGCCTCCACTGCCTCACCTGTCTCACGCAGGGCAGGCAGCAGCCCCTTCCACCTACCCAACAGTGAGGGTGACAGCCAGAGGCGTAAACAGCGGCTCCTGCAACTGCTGAACTGTTTCCCTCCCAAGTCCCGGAAAACAGGCCCTGGGTTTGCGTCTGCCCAACACCTTGACAACGCTCCCCAGAGCAGGATGAAAGCCCGGGAGGTGGGAAGGTGTCCTCATCTAGGAGGGGTTTGGACCAGGATGCTCAAAGGGACACAGAGGCCCGAGGGGAGAGAGCTGCGGGTCTGTACTTGGTCCACACCTGCACAGTTCTCAACTGAGCGAGTTCCCCGGCTCCCGCCCCTGTAATGTTGCACCCAATACCTGAATGCCCTTCCCCAAGAAGCTATTGTTGAGGACTCAGTTCAGGTCCCACCTCCTTCAGGAAGCCTTTCTGGACTCTGCCTCCGCTCCCACACTGGCAGGTGACCGGCCTCCAGCATCGCACACACCACGCTATACTGGGCCTCTCTGCTGTACTGCAGCAGAGTTGGGTGGAAGGCCTACCTTCCACCCCGACATGGCCCCTGCCCCCTCCCTGCCTGAGGACCTTGCACCCCATTTTCCCCTCAGCTTGTCAATCAAGCCCAGTGCCTCTTGGGACCACACCCCTCTGCAGCCACAGTTCAGAGGTCTCCCTCCCTCTCCCCTTCCCATCAGTCTCTCTGGAGTTGCCACGACACATCTTTGGCTCCCACTTCTTCACTCCTCACCCCCCAGCCCTCCCCAAGGCTCCCAGCAACCACCACAGACTTTTTTGCCTTAACCTTTGACCCTGAAGCCTGGGCCAGCGTTCCTTCTGCCAGGGACACCTGCCCGGTGCCCCTACTCTGCCCTCTCACTGTTGGCCTCAGGTGCCCTGGACCCTCATCTCTGCCCAGCCAGCCCAGGCCTCTCTCCCCAGCCTCCCAAAAACACAGCCCCTGGACAGGCCCAGAGACCCCCAGCCTCTAAACAGCCCTTACATCATCGGAAGCCACGTACTCTATCACCCAGCCAGAGGCCCCGGTCAGCATGAACGCCCTTCTCCCCACCCACCTCCACCCCACACAAGCACGTCCCAGCCCTCTCGCTCCAGAACTTCCCTCCAGTCTGTGTCCTCACAGCCACTTCCTTGTTCCAAGCAGGGAAACTGGCCCCTGCCCGGCCTCCCGTGGGCCTCCCCACCTCCACACCCCACCAGGCAACCTGCAGGATTTTCTCTGACAAGCATCAAACCACATCCTTGCCTGCTTGAAAGACTTCCACCTGAGGCCCCCTCCGTCCCCCAAATAAACTATAACGTAGCTGACCGAGCCCAGCAATCTGGCCCCCTTGGGAACTCTCCCCTGGGGGCCACTGCTTGAGCTGCTTGAAGCTCCCTCACTCACCACGATCGTGTCCCACCTGCAGGTCCCAGCTAATGTTCCACCCAACACCTGAATGCCCTCCCCCAAGGAGCTATTGTTGAGGACTCAGTTCAGGTCCCACCTCCTTCAGGAAGCCTTCCTGGACTCTGCCCTCCACTCCCATACTGGCAGGTGACCGGCCTCCAGCATCGCACACACCACGCTGTACTGGGCCTCTCTGCTGTACTGCAGGCCTGTGTCCCACGCCTCCGGGCCTGGCCCTGGCTGAGCATGGGGCTGGGGCCTCCCTCCATCCTCACAGCCGTCTTGGGAGGGAAGTGAGGCTTGGGGAGGAGGAGAGATCTGCTCCAGGGCCTGGCTGGGGTCACACTGGGGGCGATGTTCTCTGCTGCCCTGAGCCTGGCATCTGCTAGGTCCTTCAGCAGCTTGCTGACCGTCCTGCCCCCCATGGGGTATGAGCTATAGCCTCTTTCCTGCTGAGTGTGCTGAAGGAACGCTAAGAGCTGCCAGTGGCCCTCCGCTGCTGGTGGGGGAGGGAGAGGGTCCTCCTGGCCAGGGACAGCCTGTGGTGACGCCCTGAGGAGTGGCCTGGACCCCGACCCCACCCCGCCCCACCCCCTCCTGGTAACCTAAGCCCCTCTGCCCTGCTGGCACCTGCCGCTTCTTGGTCCAAAATAACTTGGGTTGTGAGGAGTCCTCACAGAGGCCAAGGGTCCAGGGCAGAGTTGGGTTACGGCCTCAGCACCCAGGCCTTATAAGGCCCCCAGGTCAGGACCACGGCAACTCCTCACATGACTGGGTGGCCTGCTGAGGGGCCCAGAAGGCCGAGGCCCAAAGGGACCGCGACTTCACCTCAATCACAAGGCAAGACTAGGGCAAGAGCCAGGCCTCCCAGCTCCTGACCAGAAGCAGCCTTCTCAGTGGTTGGCAACTGGCTAGGGTTCAAGTCCCAACTCTTATCACTCAGCTGTGTGACCTTGGGCAGCTGGGGTCCCCTCTCTGGGCGAGAGTCCCCAAGCCTAGTCCAGCTGCTGCTGGAGGGTCCCAGGTAGGTAGCTGAATGGCACTCAGGAAAGGCCCCACGGACTGGCTCAGGGGTCCCTCTGAGCCCCTGCCCTTTCAGGAGGCTGGGGCAGGGGGCCAAACATCCAGGGGGCTTCCTGTCCCCCCAGCACTCAAAATGACATGCCAGGATAGCTCCTCCCAACACCTAGGCTAACCCTTCCCAGGTCCTAGGGTAGGGAGCCCAGTCACAGCTCTCCTCCCAGGTCCCCAGCTGAGACGGGCCAAGGGCAGGGACCTGGAGCCCCAGGAGTGCCAGCGGGACAAAGGGGTGACTGTCACGGAGGCCAGGAGGGACAGCAACACACACACACACACACCCATCCCCAGGACACACACAGTGTGGCACAGACATCTAGTGCAGAGCCTGGGGAATACCGCCAGGCAGATACTTACAGATCACAAGCTGGGATACGAACACAGCCTTACGAAGCCTGAGGAGACCCCGACACGCACAGACACACAATTCCCCCAGGTGCGTGTAGCTTCCCCACTCCCGGCAGGGGCGCCCCCCGCCCTAACACACGTGCACAAGCACACACACGGGCACACACTGACCTGGGGGAAGGGTGAGGGTGGGCACAGGGGCCAGTGCGTGCCCTCCCTGTCCTCGCCAGCCGCCGCAAAGGAGACTATTTATAAGGCTGTCAGCGGCGCGCGGCATGCCGGGAGCCAGCGCTCCGTGATGGCAGGGAGGGAGGGAGGGAGGGAGGCAGGGAGAACGGACCGGGAAGGGAGGGGGCGCTGGACCGGAGCGGAGCCCTGGTGGGAAGCCAGGCCATGCACCCCCAGGTGGCACTGTGCAGCTTCCCGAGGGGTTTTCATTCCTCTGTTACTTCCACTGTACCTGCATCACTCCAGGGGGACCAGACCAGACTTCTTCTATGACCGCTGGGGAAGCTGACGCCCAGAGAGGAGAGGCTCTTTGCACAAAATCCCACAGCAAATCCATGGCAGAGAGAGAGGCCAGAACCGGGGTGGAGGGGACCAAGGTATGTGTTCTGGGGGCTTTGCTGTCCAGACAAGCCCCCAGCCCCTCCTCAGATCCTGCCCTGAAGTCTCTGGGCCAACAGCCACCCAGAATTCCTCCTCCTCTGTTGGAAGGGGCCTCAAGAGCTTCTCTGGGACTGTAACTCCCCAGAACTCTGAAGATCACCCACATATCCATCTCGCAGCCAGTGGCTGCATGCATGTGTGCATGCTCAATCGTGTCCAACTCTTTCTAACCCCAGGGACTGTAGCCCGCCAGCCTCCTCTGTCCATGGGATTTTCCAGGTAAGAACACTGGAGTGGGCTGCCATTCCCCTCTCCAGGGGATCTTCCTGACCCAGGGATCAAACCTGCATCTCCTGCTTGGCAGGCAGATTCTTTACCATCTGAGCCAGTGATAGTGTAGAAGATTATTTAAAAAACAAAAACAGCCCTGTCCCCATGCAGCTGCCAGGCAGTTCCCAGTGAGGCCAGCTTGAGGATGTGGGACATTAAGAATGCTGTGGGCACAGATGGGGACTGATAGTCCTGATGCAAAGAACAGCTCCCATTAATGAGGCTCACTGGGCACCAAGTGCTGGGCAGAGCACTGGACTCAGACCACGTCTGCAATCCTTAAACACAAGGAAAATGAGGGTCACAGCTGTAAAAGAGCTTGCCTGGGGTTCCCAGGTAGAGAGCGAAGTATTTACCCAGAGGTTTTCATGAGACGGGGACACAGCAATAGTTGCTGAATGAAGTAGCAGAGCAGAGATGAGAGCCTAGGACCACGTAGCTTCAGAACTCATGCACTTGACTGCTAGACCATATCACGACCTTGAAGGCAGCAGCCCCAGATGGTAGAGTGGGTTGAATCTGGAACTTGTCTTGCAGGCACTAAGGAGCCATGGAAGGTGTTTAAGCGAGAGGGTAAGACTCTCAGGAGAGTGAGGCCACCTTAGATGGGTGGCTTCTTTTTAGCAACAACAGCATCCTGGATACCAGGAGGCTTGGGTCTAATCCCAACACTGCCACCTGTGACATCAGACAAGGCTCTCACTCGTTGGGATTTTAGTTTCCCCATCTGTGGGAGGGGTGAGTCGTGGGTCAGAGAGTCTGCCCTAGAAATTGTTTGAAAGGCCCTCTCAAAAGCTGTAGGTGGTTGTGTGCATGGGCGCAACCTTTGGGGAAAGCAAATTGATGTCAATCATCCGTGTGACTCTCTGCTCTTAGGAATCCCACGAGTGGGCACAGAAGGTGTACAGTGCAGACCAACTGATAGGAGGGGCAATGGTACAGACAGTCAGGGTGGGGACCTGGCAACCGCCCTAGAGTCAGCGAAAGAAGGGAAGCTGGAGGTCTATGCAGCTAGGGGGCAAGAGGAAGAGGCTAAGGGCCCAACTGCATTGATCTTATCCCACCTGAGTGAAAATAATTCTGAACGTGTGTGTGTGGCATAAAATCTAGCCCTATAATTTTTTTCTCCATTTTAACATCTCTGAAATTGGTTTTGTTTAATATTTATTTATTAGGCTGTGCCGGGTCTTAGTTGTGGCACCTGGGGTCTTCTGTCTTTGCTCCTACACACAGGGTCTTTAGCTACTGCATGTGAACTCTGAATTGTGGCAAGAGAGATCTAGTTCCTGGCCAGGGATCGACCCTGGATGCCCTACATTGGAAGTGTGGAGTCAGCCACTGGACCACCAGGGAAGTCATTGAAATAGTTTTGTCTTATAATTGAATCAATGGTATCTGTTTTTTCAACTTTTTTTCTTTAATATTTATTTGGCTTTGCTGGGTCTTATTTTCAGCCCATGGGATCTTTGCTCTTTGGCTGTGGCATGCAAACCCTTAGTTGCAACAGGTGGGATCTAGTTTCCCGACCAGGGATAAAACCCGGGCCCCCTGCACTGGGAGCGTGGAGCCTCAGACACGTAACCACCAGGGAAGTCCCTGAAATAGCTCTGTCTTATAATCAAATCAATGGTATCTTAAAGTTGATGAACTAAAGCAAAACAAAGAGAGCAAGGGTGGGCACAGGATCCCCTGAGTGAAGGCAGGACTTTCACTTCTGCCTTAAAGGCTTCGAAACACGTTTCTTAAATACAACAAGCGTCTATAGATGTACCTTGAGGACACTGCTATGCTATGCTAAGTCACTTCAGTCGTGTCTGACTCTGTGCGACCCCAGAGACGGCAGCCCACCAGGCTCCCCTGTCCCTGGGATTCTCCAGGCAAGAACACTGGAGTGGGTTGCCATTTCCTTCTCCAATGCATGAAAGTGTAAAGTGAAAGTGAAGTCGCTCAGTCATGTCCGACTCTTAGCGACCCCATGGATTACAGCCTAATAGGCTCCTCCGTCCATGGGATTTTCCAAGCAAGAGTACTGGAGTGGGGTGCCATTGCCTTCTCCATGAGGACATTAGGCTAAGTGAAATAAGCCAGTCACAAAAAGACAAATATTGTATGATTCTATTTATACAAAGGGTCTCAAGCAGTCAAATTTGTAGAAACAGAAAGAGTGATGGTTACCAGGGGTGGAGGGGAAGGGGAAATTCAGAGCAGTTGTTTGATAGGTTTAGAGTTTCAGATATGCAAGATGAAAAAGTTCTGGGGTCTGTTTCACAATGGAAAAAAACGCAATGTAAATATACTTACTACTACTAAACCGTGCACTTAAAAAAGGGTAAGTGGTAAATCATATGTGTGTTTTTTTTTTACCACTATAAAAAAATTTTTGAATCTTACAGACTGAACAAAAAATATATTAGGCACCTGTTTTCATTATTTCCTTTGCATATGATCTATGGATTTTCCACCAGTGCTGAGATATTAAAGTTTCAGGATTTTTTTTTTTCCCAGCTACAATCTAAAGAAAGAAAAAAGAGAGAGAGAGAAGACAGGAGGAAGGGAGGGAAGCAGGAGGGAAGGAGGGAAGGAGAAAAAGGAAGGAAGGGAAGGAGGGAAATGAAAAAGGTACATGGAAGAAAAATCTGGAAGATTAGACTGTCACCAGGGAGCAGAACTGGGTGATCCCCTTGCTTTCTATCTTACAGTGTTTGTATGTTGTGTTAGTAGCTCAGTTGTATCCAACTCTGCAACATCATGCATCATTGTCTGCCAGGCTCCTGTGTCCGTGGGTTTCTCCAGGCAACAGTACTGAAGTGGGTTGCCATTTCCTTCTCCAGAGTATCTTCCTGACCCAGAGATCAAACCTGGGCCTCCTGCACTGCAGGCAGATTCTTTACCATCTGAGACACCAGGGAAGCCCATCGTGCTTGTATAGTTCAAGTTATTTTAAAACATAAAAAAATACCTAAAATATAACCATACAGAATGAAACCAATTAAAAAAAAAATTTGAAAATACTCTAGCTAAAAAAGAATTCCAGTGCGCCGGCATCAGGGGACACATCTGAAGCGGCCACTCTTTGAGGTGCACAGCTGGATCCACGCGTCCAGCACATGGGGCTGGGGTGTGGAGCTGCCCCGGGCGGGCCTGGCCAGACAGCAGAGCATCCGCAGGAAACAGCTGGAGTGGCTGCTTCAAGCAGTGCATGTGAGGTTGGCAGCGGGTGGGAGATGCCCCCTCCCACAAGGAGGGGTACCCAGGTAAAAGGGTTCACGGGAGGGCCCTGAACCCCCAACTAGGAGGTGGACTTGGTCCTGACCATGGTGGGAAGCCAGTGAAGGTTTCAGAGCAAAGCTGGCCATGATGAGGTGGCTTCAGGAAGCTAAGTTTGGCCAAGAGTGGCCCTGTCTCGGCTGGGTCTATTCTGAGGAGGTAAGAGCACGGGGTGGTTGAGGATTGGACCCCAGGCCTCTTGCTCTCAACATCTTCCATCAAAGTCCTACTTGCTGATTCTGAACTGGGCTACCCCCAGCAACTGGGTCCACCCCCAGCAACCAACCCGTCTTGACTCCCTCCTGCTGGCGCCCCCTTTGTGCCACTGGTGGGGAGACAGGAGACCACAGCATTCTGGAAGAAATCCCGCCCCCCGCACCCCCTGAAACCTCTGCCTGGACCCCAATTCCCAGTAGCCTTTACGTGGGGCTGGAAGTGTGTCACGTCCCTGTATCCCCTTCCCGGGTGGATCCCTAGGCTCCCCCATGTAATGACTTTGCCGGGAGTCCCGCCCCTCGGATACACCCACCACCACCACCATTACTGTCTGGTCACCCTGGGCCCGGACCCCAGGCCTCCCAGCCGCCTCCTCATCCTGCTGCTGTCTGAGCAAGGACGGCCTCTCCAAGCAGGAAGGATGGAGGCTTTGCCCCTCGGATTGGCCCTTGCGGCCTTCTGCCACCCTGTCCCTAGTGGTCTCATCTTCCACTGCTCCCTTCTTTGGCCGCCCCACTGCCTACCGAGCGGGGCTGTGGGTTCCCCTGCCAGGCTTCCATTCGGGCCCTTCTTCCCTCCTGACATCCCCTCCCTCATCAGTTGCACCTCACACAGCACATGGCCCGTGGCTACCGACAGTGAACATATATGTGAACTGAGGCAAAGGCGGGGGCCATTCTCACCACCCGCCAGCTCCGTGGTCCCCATCCCGCTGGCGCAGTGCCCAGGAGAACTCTTTTCCATCCCCGGCAGGCTGCCTGCCCTTGTCTCACAGTCACCCTTTGTTAGGCCTCCGCTCCCAAGGGCATCTTATCTGACTAAACAGGTTGTAATCTCCCAGAGTCACGGACCCCCTACCTCCTGCCAACCTGGAGTAAACAAGTCCTTTTGCTGAGAGGTTGGAGGGATTCACAGCTCACACACCTGGCCAGGGCTGCAGCCCTGCCTGACTCCCTCCTGTTCAGGCTTGCAGGATACTCCTGCTCCCTACCCTGGGCACCGACCCCCCAGCCTCCCCACCCTGCTTACAGCCAACCTCTGACCCCACTGCCTGCCTGTCCCTGTCAACCTCCTCCATCCCATCCCCCTTGCTTCTGGGACAGAAATGTCATCCTTTCCCACCCCCTTCTCTTCCTGTGGGATGCTCTTCCCCTCCAAACCTCTGCAGGAACCATCCTCAGGAAGAGCGTCACCTCCACAGCTGCAGCGCCCTGTGCAGCCCTCACTGCCCTGAGCCTGTCGCGGGCCCCTCGCCTCCCTTGATCCTAACCTCCTTGAGAGTAGTGTCTGGTTTCAGCCCAGAGGGAGCTGGGGTTCTGAGAGGGGGAGTGACTTGCTCAAAGTCACAAGGGCAGGGGGAGGTCAGACTGGAAGAGCCAGGTGAGCATCCCCCAACCCCCAGGGCCACCAGGTCTCCACCCAGGCTGTAAAATGCATGACTCACAAAGAAGCTGGCCATTCTGCTGGAGTGTGGGCTCCCAGCCTGGAAGGTGTGGGCCCCAAGTACTGGGCCAGAGAGCGAGCTAGAACTCAGACACAGGAAATGGGGCTGGAGTTTAGGTGCGTTTATTTCTGTACAAATCATTACAAAATCAAGTCTAGGGTAGTCGCCGGCCCCCACCCCTTGCCCCAAAGTGCAATGACTCACTGCTGGCCTCCTTCCCCACCTGACCCTGCCCATTCCACAGCCTCCTCCAGGAAGCCCTCCAGTCTCTTCCCTTCAAGACTCCAGAAGAGCTGGGGGTGTAAATCCAGCCCACAGAGGCCCAGCAATAAAGTGCCTGATGTAGAGGGAGATGACAGAACTTGGGCGACAGCTCCCAGGCCTCTAGAGCCTTCCCAGGCCCAGGTAGGGGAAGGCCCTTCGACTATTCCAGCAGCTGCAAATGAAGGGGCTTCGGGAAACCTCAGGTGGGCTGGGATTCCCCCCTCCTCTCAGCCCCAAAGGCTCCTCCAGCAGGTGGAAAACCTCATGGCTGGATGGCAGAAACAGGGGCCTGGCTCGTTAAGAGCCAGGCTAATGGCAGCTGGGCAGAGGGGCTAAGAAAACAGCTGAAGGTTTGTCCATTCTTTTCAGAGTTCCCTAAAGCCTGAGGAAGTTGCACAAAAATACCCTCAAGTTTCCAGGAGGAGGTGAGGAAGGGAATCCCAGACCCACAGGAAGCTGAGCCCCCCAGCAAGGGGCGGTGGCTGGAGATGCCCAGTCTTAAAGGAGGACAGACCCAAGGTGGTCGGTGGGGGGAGGTGGGAGGGTTCTCAGACTCCACAATTAGAACCTGACACAGGCAGAAGGAGGCCCAGAGACGGGGCAAGGGGTTTGTTCAAGGCCACTCAGGGTAGAGGCAAGACCCAGACACCAGTCTCCCACCCTGAAGAGCCCCCCAACCCCACAAATGCCCCAGCCTGGCCCCCTACCCCCACCCAACCTCTCTCTAGCTCTAGAAAGGGAGGAGGCGGCTTCCTGGGACAGGACCCCACCATCCCCATCAATAGGAAGTGATTTGGGGTCCATCCTGGGGTTCTGAACCAAGGCCTCACGGGAAAGGACATGACCTTAGCCTCAGATTACTCAGAAATACCCTGATTGACTATGCTCAGACCCTGACTGAACAAAAAAATACCCTCAACACCCGATTAACCACACAGAAGCCCAAATCCTTGATTGGCCAAGAGATTCCTCCAGGCCCTGGATGGCTGGAGGCTGCGCCTGCTTCAAGGCCTGACCCTCCAGAAGACACCCTGACCAGCCTTGATTGGCCAGGAGACGGCCCCGGGTCGAGCAGCTGGGCGGAGAGCCACTTCTCCCGTGTCCCTCGTGAGAGCCCCACAGGCGGGGTGGCCTAGGTCCAGGAGGGGTGGGAGAAGGTGATTCCGTACAGCTGGGCCCAGGATGAGAAGACCCTCTTCTCCGTGATGAAGCGGTGGTGGTTGCCCTTGCGGCTGTTCTCGTTCTGGATGTAGGTGACACATTCGTCTGGCCCCTTGGGCTCATAGTAGTGGTAGGGCATACGCTGCAGGTGGGGCCGCAGGCTGCGGCAGAGCAGAGGGGGCCGTAAGGGCAAGGGAGGCACTGGCGGGATCCTACCCTTCCCAGCCCCTGACCTGCTGTAGCGCCTCAGTGGGGGAAATCCCCGCCCCCTCCCTGGGCCTCAGTTTCCCATCTGTGAAATGGGTATAGTGTAGACTAGGTGTCTGACTCTCAAACTTTTTTTTTTTTTTTAATCTATTTGGCCACATCAGGTCTTAGTTGTGGCAAAAGAGCTTATGTGGACTCTTCCTGGACCAGGGAGTGAACCCCATGTGCCCTGCATTGCAAGGCTGATTCTTTACTACTGAGCCACCAGGGAAGTCCTCAAATTTTTATTTTTTTTAATGCAGTGGAAACTTTTCATTTTCCCCAGAGGGTGGCAATGTGGGATAGTGGTAAGGACCATGGGCTCTGAAGCCTGACCCCTACCCCTTACTGTTCCTGGGAACTGAGGCCTTTCACAAAACATCCTCCTCTTATCCCTTACGATCACTATAAGGAGTAAATGAAATAATAAAAAACCATGTTTGGTACACTGTCAGCACTTAGTAAAAAAACAGCTGTCACCTACTGGGCTTTTCATATAGTAATAATGAAACTGGAGCCTATTATACAGAGTGAAGTAAGCCAGAAGGAAAAACATAAATACAGTATACTAACGCATATATATGGAATTTAGAAAGACGGTAACAATAACCCAGTGTACGAGACAGTAAAAGAGACACTGATGTATAGAACAGTCTTATGGACTCTGTGGGAGAGGGAGAGGGTGGGAAGATTTGGGAGAATGGCAATGAAACATGTAAAATATCATGTAGGAAACGAGTTGCCAGTCCAGGTTCGATGCATGATGCTGGATGCTTGGGGCTGGTGCACTGGGACGGCCCAGAGGGATGGTATGGGGAGGGAGGAGGGAGGAGGGTTCAGGATGGGGAACACATGTATACCTGTGGCGGATTCATTTTGATATTTGGCAAAACTAATACAATTATGTAAAGTTTAAAAATAAAATAAAATTGGAAGAATAAAAAAAAATAAAATAAAATAAAAATAGTTATTAATATATAAACTCTGGACTCCGGCTGAGCTTGGGATGGAAGCCCCTGAGGTAGCTCTGAAGAGCCTAGATCTCTGCAGAGCAGTTTGAATACTGTAAAATAGAGTCCCTCAAAGGCATCCCAGCCAAGGTCTCCAGGACCCCTGCTCCATCCTGAGGCCAACAGCTGGACATCGCCCTGGGAGTGCTCACCTGCAGTAGTCGGGGGGCACCATGCCATAGACGTGCACATGGTCACACAACTCCACTGCAATCACCATGGTGAACCAGCCTGTGCTCAACCACGAGTGGGACTTTTCCCTGGGGGCAGAGAGGTGTCATGATGAGGGGGCGGGGGGTGGGGCGGGCAGGGAGGAAGGGTCCACCCACCCAGAGTTTCCCAGAACTCCTCCCACTCTGCCCCTCCTGGGGCTCTCCTTCCGCGTCAGGCACCCGCTGTCCAGCCCTGCTGCGGGAGCGCGGGCAAGTCTGAACGGAGGTGAGGGGTGGAGGGAGGGCTCCTTTGAGGGGAAGCACAGGAACACGACATGCTGGGAATTAACTCCTGGGGAGCCTGGTCACCCTCGGGCAGGCTGGGAGCGACCCTGACCACAAAGCATGGTAGGCGGAAACAGCTGCGCACACGCTAGGAGCAAACTCCAAAGGGGAGACTAATCAGCGGAAGTCCTGCCAGGAGTGACGAGTGACAAGTTCAGAGCAAGGCATGGGGCGAGCAGCCAAGAACCTCGAGCTGTGCTGCCCACCAGACAGCCACCAGCCACACGCGGGCACACGTGAGCACTTGACGTGTGGTTAAGATGTGCTGTCGGTGTAAAATACACACTTTATTCCTTAGCATGAAAAAAAGAATGTAGAATATGTCACTGATAATTTTTCACACTGTTCACTTGTTGAACTGAAGATGTTTAGGGTATATTTGATTGAGGTGGGGGGTTCTTTGAAAAGTTTAAGAAAAAATAAACTTCTACAAGATTGACAGAGAGAAAAGACACAAATTAACCAATATCAAGAATAAAAAAGGAGGGTTCATCATAGGCCTTGTAGACATTAAAAGAATAATACAGAAACTGTAAAAAGCAACGTACATGAATTTGATAATTTAGATGAAATGGGCCAATTCCTTGAAACCGCAAACTGCCAAAACTCAGGATGAAATAGATAACCTAAATATCCTATAACTCTTAAAGAATTTAAAAATCTTCTGAAAAAGAACTCTCCAGGACAAGAGTTTCTACCAAACATTGGCAAATTCTACCAAACATTTAAAGAAGAAATAAAACCAATTCTGGAAGGAAAACGTTTCCCAATTCACTTTCTGAGACCAGCATTACTCTGATACCAAAATGAGGCAAAGACAGTACAAAATAAACTACAGACCAATATTTCTCATGAACACAGATACAAAAATCTCAACAAAATATTGCAAATCATATCCAGCAACATATAAAAAAAATGACATCCACAACCAAGCAGAGTTTATTCCAGAAATGCAAGACTGATTCAATATATAAAAATCAATCAATATAATCCATCATATTAATAGTCTTAAGAAAAACCATGTGATATCAATTGATGCATAAAAACTTTGATAAATCCAATACCCAGTCATGACTAAAAAAAATGCTTTTAGCAGGACTTCCCTGGTGGTCTAGTGGTTAAGACTCCATTCTCCCAAAACAGGGGCCACAGATTTCATCCCTTGTTGGGAAACCAAGATCTCGCATTCCGCATAGCATGGCTTAAAAAAAAAATCACCAAGAACCAAAACAAACAAAAAAGTCTCAGCAAACCAGTAAGAGAAGGAAACCTCCTCAACCTGATAACTTCTTCAACCCATAGCTTCAAAAACCTACAACCAACACCATATTCATTGATGAAAGACTGAGCACTTTTCCCCTAAGACAGACCAAGGCAAGGACGTCCACTCTCACCACTTCTAAAACAATTCGGTGTTATATTGAAAGCACTAGGCAGTGCAATAATGCACGAAAAAGAAATAAGAGGCATACAGATTGGAGACAAAAAATAAAACTGTCCTTATATTCATGTTGTTACATCATGATCATTTGCACATAAAACCCAAAGAATCTACAAAAGTCTCCTTGAACCAATAAGTAAGTTTAGGAAGATTATTGGATATAAGGTCAACACAAAAAAATCAATCATATTTCTATAAGCTAGCAATGAATAATGGGAAACCCATCAAAATTCTAATACTATGTACAATAGTTCTAAAAATTTTAAATATTTAGGTATAAATCAAACAAGATACGTATAGGACCTATATGTTGGATATATCAAGTTGAATAAAAGTGAATTTAATTTCGCCTGTTTCTTTTAACTTTTTAAACGTGGCTACTCTAAAATTTTAAGTTACCTATGTGGCTCGCATGATATTTTTATTGGACGGCACTGGCCCAGCTTTTCTAGAGAGACCAGTCAGAGCAGCACACACCGAGGGTGATGTATCCTTAGAAGAGACATGCTGGGAACGGTCAACACGCTCCATGAGGCATGCTACGGGAGGGCTGTCCTAGAAAGACGCTAGCAGTGACGACACAACCTTAGAGCAGAGCATGCCGGGAGCCCTTGTCCTCTGGGAGCGCTGCAAGCCCTCCGAGGGAGACGAGGCCAGAGCATGTTGGAAATGACACAAGCTAAGAGCTGGACATGAAGCGAACTCCCCTAGGAAACCTGACCAAGAGAATGTGACAAGAAGTGACCACACCCTCAGAGCAGTGCATGCTGGGAGCAACAGGCCCTCCAGGTGGAGCACGCTGACAGGGAGCGCAGGGCTGGCCAGAGGGAGCGGGCAGGAGGTTGGTACCTGTCCTTGCCTGTCTCACTCCGGAAGAGGTCGTCAAACTGGCGCATGCGGCTGAGGGAGATGGCATAGGCCTCCATGTTGGGGAACACCAGGCCTGCCCGCTGGATGACGCGCACCAGGCTTCCCTGGGGCTTCTGCATCTTGTTTGGGGGGCCCCAGAAGATGAACACAGTTTCAGGGGTCCGGTTGACAAACTCCTGAGGCCTCCGCAGCACATGGAATACGCTGGAATGGGCCACCACGCGGAAGGTGGTCTTGTTGCCCACATCGGCCGAGTAGCCCGTAGTGGGTGCGTCGTTCATGCGGATTGTGCACTCGGCCCGTTCGATCTCAGGACCCAGCTTGGTGCCCAGCAGGTGGCTGGAGCTGGTGACAATCACACACTGGCCGCACCTGGAGGGCAGCGTCTGGAGGGTTAAGGAAAGCCAACACTGTTATGACCACTTGGTGCCAGACGCTGTGCTCCATCCCTCCAGGAGGCGGGAATTATGATGCCCATTTTAAAGACAGGGAAATTGAGCCGTATTCATTCAACATTCAACAGATATTTATAGCAAGCTTGCTAATGGCCAGTACAAGAGACAGAGCAATAAACAAGAGACCCCACTCCTGCCTTTAAGAAATTCACAGTTGGAGAGACAGATGGTGAACAAGTAAATGGTAAAATAATGCCAGGTGGTAAGTTATACGTGCTGGGAAGGAAATAAAATAGAGGCAGAGGATCAAGGCTGGCAAGAGTGAGGGCTGTGCTAGAAAAGTCATCTGAGGGGGCCTCTCTCAGCTAACACCTAAAGGATGAAAAGAAACCATGCAGGACAGCCATGCTGGGATGTCCCCAAGGTCGCAGAGCAGAGGAGTGCAGGGCCAGGATGTGAACCTAGGTCTACATGGCCACAGAGCCCCAGCTTCACCCTCAGGCCAGCTCTTCAAAGAAGACATCCTCCCCAATGTGTCCATGACATTTCCACATCACCCACAAACAGGCCATCAACTTGTCAGTAGGAAATGGTGTGGAAGCTGCTTTGAGCCTCTGTTTTCCCATTGGTGAAATAAACAGATTGGAACCACAAGCTATCTGAAGCCTATTTTCTGCCCATGGATTTTCTGTGCACCCTTCAAGGCTAAGTTCAGGTGCCTTCCTCCTCCAGGCAGCCTTCCTTGAGGCCTTACTCCAAGATCCAGCAACATGTCTCATGTTTAATACCTCAACTGATGGCTTTGCCAGCTTTCCTGAGCTCTAACATCCTGGCCTCCCCTATCAGGCTGGAAACAGCTGCTGGCCAAGCTGTCTCATTCCCTTCCACATCACCCACCCTCAAGCAGTTCCACTTTCTCCCAGGGATTCTACCATTTCTCTTTCAAGGATCCTTAGGGTAGAGAAAGTCTCAGTTAGGTGTTAATCTGTCTCTCATGTCGTGTGTGAGTGCTCAGTCGCTCAGTCATGTCTAACTCTTTGCTACCCTGTGGACTGCAGCCCACTAGGCTCCTCTGTTCACGGAATTCTCCAGGCAAGAATACTAGAGCAGGTTGCTATACCCTCCCCCAGGGGAATCTTCCCAACCCAAGGATTGAACCCAGGTCTCCTGCATTGTAGACAGATTGTTTTCCACTGAGCCAGTGGGGAAGCCCTTAATCTGTCTCTTGTGCTTAGTCACTCAGTTGTGTCTGACTCTTTTCAACCCCATGAACTGTAGCCCACCAGGCTCCTCTGTCCGTGGGGATTCTCCAGGCAAGAATACTGGAGTGAGTTACCATGCTCTCCTCCAGGGAATCTTCCCAACCCAGGGATCAAACCCAGGTCTCCCACATTGCAGGCACATTCTTTACTGACTGAGCCACCAGGGAAGCCCAAGAATACTGGAGTGGGTAACCTATCCCTTCTCCAGGGGATCTTCCTGATCCAAGAATGGAACTGGGGTCTCCTGCATTGCAGGTGGATTCTTACCAGCTGAGCTACCAGGGAAGCCTCTGTCTCTAAACACATGCTAATGGGCCTTTTTCCAGTGAGGATGAGCTCATGGTCCCAGGCTCTATATGCAAAGACCTCTAGAGATTTAGGAGGGTTAGTGAGGGAAGAGAGTGAGGTAGGCAGGGGCTGAGGGACCTCCTTCTGGAAGGTGGCATCCATGCTGGAGGCCAATAATTTTCTCCCTGACCCCAAGGAAAACACTGGGGCTCAGAGGACTACAAGGTGAGCTCCGGAAATACAACCTGAGTTTCATGGCTATCCAAAACAAACAGAAGTCCCTGGAAAGGCTCTGGGCCTCTCCACACAGCTGTATCTCAGCAGATGTTGGGGCAATACCTGGGCTCCTCCTCTCCCTTGCTGTGTGGTCTTGGGGAAGTAATTTTGCCTCTCTGAGCCTCAATTTCCCCATCTCATCGAGGGAGATAATGCTAAACTCACAGCACTGGTATGAGGATTACTGCTGAT
Source organism: Bos javanicus (assembly GCF_032452875.1). Taxonomy (NCBI): domain Eukaryota; kingdom Metazoa; phylum Chordata; class Mammalia; order Artiodactyla; family Bovidae; genus Bos; species Bos javanicus. The sequence goes on from NC_083878.1 coordinate 98,299,897, forward strand.
CACAGTGCCCAGCACGCAGCGGGCAACTGACCACTGCAGCCATTCTTATTATTGCTTTTGTGTTGTCAAGTACCCTAGAATCCTGCTCACAAATCCTATGTAGACTCCCCTGCAGAGACTGAGATCTGAAAACCAGACAGACCTTTCTAAAGGGATTCTGATTCAGGAGATTATAGGCTATTAGCACTGAGGGTGGAACCTTGGAGAAAACTGAGGTCCAGAGGACAGGCTGCTTGTCTGAGGTCACATCACAAACAAGGGGCTGAAGGCACCGGACTCCTGGGGTCCACCCTTTTCTTTAGGAGGGGTGGAGGAAGTAGAGAGAAGAGGAGGAGGAGGAGAAGAAGGTAGGGGCAGTGATGGTGGGCAATGGGGAAGGGCAGTCTCCAGGCAGCTCCCAGGGAGTTCCCCAGAGCGGCTGCCCTACCTTGTTGCCAAGAATGGGGATGTATCCGTCAGTGATGCTCCACTTTCTGAGGTTGACAGGCCGGCGTGTCCGGCCCCGCAGGGAGCCATAATGAAAGACCTCATTGGCACTGCTGGAGCTGTAGAGGATGAGGATGGTGATGAGGGCAAAGAGGATCACGAACACTGCTGACCGCTGCTCCTGGAGAGGGGAGAGGCCAGTGAGGTCCCAGCCATCCGGCACAGTCCTCACCACCTACCACGCCTGCTAATTCCTGTTCTTTATTCCACCAGTTCAGGTACCACCTCCCCCAGGGAGGCCTCCTCCAACTCCCTGAGCACTGCCTATCACAGGCACCACCTCCCCCAGGAAGGCTTCCTCCAGCTCCCTGAGCACCGGCTATCACAGGACCAATCCCACTGCATTCAGATCCCCCTCAATGAAACCATAAGTTCTGAAGGCTGGGACTCAGTCAGCCTTGATCCCCACCATATCTCAGTTCCCAGGGTGGAGCCCAGACCACAGAAGGGTGGCTGGATCAGATTGGATGTGGGGGTCGCAAGGATCCCTCCAGCTGCAGCGGGAAGGATGCTTGGAGACAGGTGGGACTTTCAAACGAGAGGGTCCAGGTCTTCCCCAAACAGTCTCCACAAATGTTCATCATTCATTTAAACCTGAAGGGAAAGGTTGTGGTCAGGAATCAGGATGCATGGGTAGTCGGTACACCAACTTATGGCAGAAGAAAGGAAAGTGATCTCTGAAACGTCCACTGGGACTTATTGGCCCAGGGTCTGCAAGGCTAGGTGAGGCCCCGGAGTCCTGACTCTTTGTGCTAAGCCCCCTAGGCGGTTATTGAAGTATCGCTTCTCAGTACCAGGTTTTTCTCTTTTTTGCCTGCTCTGTGAAAATGGATCTGGGCCCCTTACAAACTTTTTCTTGCTAGCAAACTTTATTAGTAGAGGGCGCTAGACATAGATTTCAGGAGGAAGGAAGTTTGCTGCCAGGTTCTGGGGGCTTTAAGCCTGGTTCTGGGCACTTGCTCCTACAGGGCACATGGCTTCTCCCAGGGGTCAGCAGCTTCCTCCAGCATCCACCCTCCGGCAGTTTTGAAGCAGAGTGCCCCTGACTCCTACTGTGACCACAGCTTCTCCAGAAGCATGTGACACACTCAACCACCAGCAACACCCACAAAAATTAAGCTTCAGCTTCCTGGAACAGTTCTGCATGATGCTTGACGTGCCTCCTGGGAGTTACCTCCTGTGACCAGCGTTCCCTGTAGCCTAGCAGGTGGATTTATGACAACTTCCATGGCACAGCATCACCGTGAGCTCTCTGCCATCCACTGGGCCATAGCTCTTGCCTTCTCCAGGCCAGTAAGGCCTGAGTCTCAGCTCTGACTGTGGGGGCAGCTCTTTTTTTTTTTTCCTTTTCCTTTGGCCACATCACAAGGCTTGCAGGCTCTTAGCTCCCTGATCAGGGATCAAACCCTGTCCCCAACAGTAAAAGTATCAATTCCTAACCACTGGACCATTAGAGAATTCCCGGTGACTGCTCCTTACACCCGCTATTTCTGTATTTTGTAGAGTTCGAATCCTTTGTTACTCCAATGCCCAATTATAGTTAACAATTCTTTACATTAAATTTGCTCTGTTCAAATTAGTGTGGTTTCTCTTTCTGGATTGGACCCAGACACACCCATATCACCCCAATCCCAACCCCCAGGCTCTGCCAAAGCCGCAGCTCAGTGGATCCTAGGAAAGGGGTATACAGGGCCAGGCACACAATAGGTGCTCAGGAAACCATAAATGAATGGATGACGTGGAACCCGGGCACCCTTGGAGTGATGCTCACAACATTATGTCATTTTTGACTCTGACCGCTGTCCCCTCTCCCAGACTCCCATTCACCTTCTCTCCCCAACCCCACCCACTGCACAGAACTCCACAGTCACCTTCTCAGCTAATCCTTGACCACAGATGGACCAGTCAGGCCTAGGAGGACAGAAGTGGACCTGGGCCCAGACAGAGGCAGGAACTTGCCCAGACCACACAGGTCAGTGGCTACAGCAAGGCTTGCACCAGGGTCTCCCACGCATCAGGAGCTTTTCAGCAGGGAAGAGAGACTGGGTGTGAGGCAGGTCCGAAGGCAACCATTTCACGAAGGGAAATAAGAAGCTGAGATGGGGACGAGAAATAAAGAGATGGGGATAAGAAACAAAAGGTAACTTACTTTGTTGCTCTTCATCTCTCTCCGGCGTCTGCTGAGGGGCAGGGGCCAGTGTCCTGCAGGTGGCCCAGGTAGGGGTGTGTGGTCACACCTGCAAGCCACAGAAAGGATTATGGTCCAGCTGGTCCTAAGCGACACCCTCCCCACTCCCGCCAGCTCTATCCACCCATGACCCCAAGGCTCAGGGCTGTACCCATTTTCCAGATGGAGACACTGAAGCCGACAAAGGGCAGGAATTGGTCAGAAGTCATACAGCCAGGTGGTGGCAGAGCCCTGCCTCTCTCCCTGCCGTTCTCTCTCCCACTCTGTGCCAAAGGCAGTTTGCAGGCCAAAGGCTGGCTTCCCGGCTGGGGTGGGGGGTTGCTGCTCCTCACCTAGCAGGAGCCCTATTCGTACCTCTACTCTAAACCTTGCCTTATGGTCCCGAAGCCTGGGAAGAAAGCAACATTCCTTGTAGGTCCCCAAACTCCTCAACACTCACACCCTTCCAGGTCTTGCATAAACTGGCCCCTCCAACTGGAACACTCTGCACAACCCTGATCATGCCCACTCATCCTCCCACCTGGGGTGGGCCAGGAATGTCCCCTGCATGCCACCTTCCAGCTGAGAGTTCTGATGGCACAGCTGGCCCAGGGCCTCACTCCCATTCTCTGCTGTGCCTCCAGGGCCCTGGAGATGTGCAGGAGGTCCACTGAGTGATTCCATTCTTAACTTGTTTTCCCTTGGTTTTGACTTTGTTCATTATTACATAAGATCTTGGGGGTTAAGGGTTCAGACTCATCTATCCAATGGGCATAACCACAGCTCCACCCTGGTGAGGGGGGAGAGGGTCTCAGGGAACCATACACACTCTGCTCCTCACTCTCCAACAGACGCCCCCCACCCCGCCCCCATCGTCGCAGGACGCAGCTTCTCTGCAGTTTTCAATTTCCCCACCTTTCAAAAGGGAGTCAGTACTTGTGTCCAGCCACCTCCAGCAGATTAGGCCAGAAGACACGGAAAGTGAGTGCGCAAAGAAAGGGGCCCTGGGGCTCCCCCAGCTCGGTCGAAGCTTCCCTCCAGGGGCCTCCCAGCTCCCGCCACTATCTCCGCCCCCTGACCTAGCAGCTGTTTACTCCTACACCGCTATCAGGCATAGCCAGGCCAAAGGAGGTGTCCCCACTCAGCTCCTGACTGGTTGGGTCCTAACTCCGCCCACCACCCAACCCCGCCTTCTCTCCGCAGGCGCCCCCTCCTCCCAAGCCGTGTTTCAGGTTTCGCCGCAGCCGGCCTTCAAAGCCACCCCAGTCGGGACTCATGGGGACTCTCACCAGGTCCAGTCCCGCCGGATGCACAGATCAGGAGACTGAGGTTCAATGGAAGGGAAGAGCGGCTTGTTGTTAGACTCACAGCCCACTAATGCAAAAGTTATCCAGGATCCCTGGGTAGCCCCCATCCACCCTGAGGCCTCTAGCATTCCAGCTGCTTCTCTGAGCTGAGCCTCCCCTCTCACTACGCTTTCCTTCGGATGCCCCAAGCTCCAGACACCCTAGAACACTCCTGTTCCCAGACCCGCCCCCCGACTTTCCCACCTTTGCCTGAGCAGTGCCCTCAGCCAGGACCACTGTCCCCTTGGTCAGCCCCCGTCACAGTCCTGCTCTGAGAAGGCCATGGTCAGTACAGCATCTCAGGTTCAACTGCAAATCCGGGTTCCTCCACTTACTGGCTGAGGGGCCTCGGGCAAGCCATGTGACCTCTATGAGCCTCAGTTTCCTCATCTGTGAAATGGAATGATAAAAGTAGGTAACTCACAAGATTGTTAGAAGGATTCAAGCAGATGTGGCACGGGAAGCACAGGGATTTGAAAGTGCTTGGTCGGGGCCAGCAGCTGTTAGTTTTGTGGTTATTCATTGTTCAAGGCCTGCCTCTTCAGGAGCTGGCCAAACAATTCTCCCCTAGGCTGCCTCTGATGCCTGGCCCAGCAACTTCCCTCTAATATCAATAAATGCTGAGTCCTTGCTAAGCACCACCCACTCACTGAATCTTCCTGGCAATTGTACACAGTAGGGGCTCTCATCCCCATTTCACAGATGAGGAGACTGAGGTTCACAGAGGCAAAGTGCCTTGCAGAGCTGTTCAGAATTTGCTGGGAAGTCTTATTTCCAGGCTTGTTTCCAGGCAGCAACCTGGGGCTGAGCCTGACCGGATTTCTCTCAAGGATCCCCCAGGGCTGGTACTGACTAGAGGCCACCGGCTGCGTTCCCAGCACCTGATTCAGCAGGGATAGCAGGCCTGCTGGGGAGCCACTTCCTCAGGCCAGGGAGGTGGCAGCCCACAGCCCTAAGCCAGGAGAGTGTACTCAGCCCTGAGGAGGCCCAGTCAGAAGGCTGAAACCGTGGGCTAAGGCTGGGGGCCACACCCTGCCCTCTGTTTGGGAGTTTCGCTTTGCCCAGCTCGAGGATTCCTCCTACACGGTCGGGACGCCCCCACGAGTCGCGTGGGAGGAGAGCTCCCGGGAGAAGGGGGAGGGGGCTCCTAATTCCAAATGGGGGACGCCGAAACGGTGGGTGCATCTGGTAGGGGGCGACGGGTTCTGTGCATCCCGCTTGCGCTGACCACCCCCCCCCCCCCCCCACGAACTCCAGCACTCCGGCGGGTAAGGAGCTCTAGCCTCAGCTGGGAAGAAGGGAGGCAGGCAGGACGGCGGCAGGGTCCCCGAGCTCGAATGGGGTGTCAGCGGCGGGAGGCCCCGCGAACCCCGCGACAGCCCTTGGGCGTGAGGACCGGGATCTTCAGGCGAGATTGCCAAGAGACAGTGGGTCTAGGGGAGCCCCCTGTGGCCCCCGCATCAACCTCCATCACCAGCGGCTCCCACCCCCACCCCCACCCCCACCAGGGGTGCAGGCGGCGCCCCCTCCCGCAGCCCGCCCCCGCGCGGGGCCTGCTCACCTCCCCCGGGGAGCGGTGGCTCCCCGCGGCCCCCGAGCCCCCTCACATGGCGCCGGGAGCCGAGAGCCGGGTCCGCGATGCTCTGGCCGCCCAGGCCCCGCCGCAGCCCCGGCCCGCCGGGTCCTAGGGCCGCCGCTCCCGGATCTCCGGCCCAGGCCTGGTAGGCGGGCGGAGCCTCGAGGGGCCGCGGGTGGCTCCGCCCCGGGGCGGTGCAGACGGGGATGGGTGAGGGGCAGGCGACCCCCCGCACGGGGCACCCAGGCGCCTTGCTCACGCCTCTAGGCAGCCTGTAGTGACAAGGACAGTAACAGCCTTCCGAAGAACTTCTGTGGGTCAGACCCACACCCACTTCACTTTACTGTCCCCACGGCCGGGATGGGGCAACTGAGTCATAGAGCACCCTGCCCTTGGAATCAATTGAGTTTCTCCCTGGGCATCCCTACCTTGGGCCTCCAGAGCCCTGCACCCAGTAATCACCCTGGGTGAACGCAGGGTTCCACTGTGCAAGTTCAGCGCTGCTAGCTGTGTGGCCTTGGCACTCGACTTGCTGCTTCCCCTGCTTTCGAAAAATGGGGTGAACAACCTCCGGCGGTGTTGTTAAGGATTAAAAAACGTTACATTACTTCTTGCAATTATCATGGTATTCATTACATCATTTTCTGTGATAGTGAAAAATAAGAAGGCTGGACGCCTGGTTAAATGAACAAAGGCACAGCCCTGCTAAATGAAAGATTCAGATCAGTATACACCGACAGGAAGAAATGTCCAGGATGTTCACGGGAATACGTCATAAGTGAAGAAAGCAAGTGTTAAAAATGCATCTCTATACTACTTTGGAAAACGAAGTTGGAAAATTTTGCACCATGCTCCTAGATATATTGGAGAAGGAAATGGCAACCCACTCCAGTCTTCTTGCCTGGAGAATCCCATGGACAGAGGAACCTGACGGGCTACAGTCCATGGGGTCGCAAGAGTTGGACACGACTGAGCGACTAAACCACCACCACCTAGATATATACCCTGGAGAAAGTCTTGCAAATGCACGTAATGAAGTTCAGAGCAGCAGTGCTTGAAACCAAACTGGAAATAGTTCATATAGCTATCAAGGAGAATGGAATCTTTTTACATTATGATACATTCACATGGTGAAATACTGTAGAGCAGGGGGAAATGACATGGATGGATCTTACAGACAGGAGGAGTGAAAAAGCCAAGTTCTGGAAGACAAATGGGACTACACAATATACTGTTTAAGCACACAGCAGGCAGTAGGCCGCCTCTCACAGGACAGGCGACAGCTTTGCCTATCAAAGTGATTAAAGTTTTAAAAGCAAAAATCAAGAACACAGCAGTCTTGCGTGTTGGGAGATGGGTGTGGGAGAAGGGTAAAAAGGCAGGGGTGTGCAAGTTATAGTATCAAAGTCTGGTCTTTTAGTGGGATATGAATTCCAGAAGTTCATTATATTGTTTTATTATTCACAAGTATAACTCATGCCGTCATTCAGGTATATTTTAAAAGGTGAAAAAAAAAAGAATATAAATGAAAATAGAGATTTTTTGTCTATCACAGTGATTGAAGGGTCAATAGTGGTTATTTCTGGAATGATAAGATTATGGGCTGATGTCTTCTTTTGGCTTCACTGTATTTTCCAAATTTTTTAAGATAATGGTCACATTGTGTTTTTTATATTTTAAAATTTATTTTTAATATAAAAAATGAACTGCATATATAGCATAATTCCTTTTTTTATCCAACTATCTATGCACATGGGTTTGTAAGCGCACACAAACTGCTTCGGAAGAATCCATGAAGGGACTACAGGCAGTAGTTAACCCTGGAGAGTGGACGTGGGGAGAGTGGACGTGGGGAGAGTGGACTGGGTGCTATTTTCACCTTTTGCTTTATAAACTTCCAAGTGGTATCCATTGGACTAATTTAGGACATTAATACCACTTTTAACTTGTTTTTAATTAAAACAAGTTAATGGGCCCCCAAGGTCCAGCCTCCAGGCTGTAGAGACACTGCCCTCCAGGCACTGGGGGCAGTACAAATGGCTGTGGGCGCAGGCAAGGCTTCCTGCCCTTCTGGTGTCCTGCTCCATCCGCTTCCTGAGCCTCGGCCCCACCCTCACCCCAGCCCTCCTCAGCGCCTGACCTGCCCTGCTGGCCAGAAAACCACAGAGCCGGGGGCAGGGCGCCTGATGACCAGGACTGCTGGGAGCTCACAGAAGGGGAATCTCTTGCTTGAGGTCACGGGCAGGTTAGAGGCCAGCCCTTCTCCCAGCCCCGGCCAATGACTGGGACTCTGGAAATAAAAGGGTGCTGCAGCCCAGCTCCAGGACCAAATCCGGGGCTGGAGCTCCCCCATCAGGCCTGCCGTGTCCCTGGGGCCAGGCTTACTCCAGGAGGCTCTGCTCTAGGGCTAGCTTCCCTTTCCAGAGCCCCCAAGAAGAGTAACAACCACTTCAATAATAACAAGGACACGGAAGCCTACACAGCTCCCTGTGGGTCAGGGGTTTCTCCTGTGCTATTAATAACAAGCACTTTGCGAACATACCTCACTGAATCCTTAGCACAATCTATAACGTGGACACTGCTGTTACCCCTGCTTCCCAGAAGGAGAAAGTGAGGCTCGAGAGTACACAGGTGTTCCAGCTGGGATTGCCCCAGGCCTGTACGCTAAATAGTCACAAGCCTTTCTGCCCACAAGTGTTTCCCCAGTGGCTCAGCTGTAAAGAATTCGCTGGCAACGCAGGAGATGCAGGTTTGATCCCTGGGTCAGGAAGATCCCTTGGAGAAGGAAATAGCAACCCACTGCAGTATTCTTGCCTGGGAAATCCCACGGACAGAGGAGATTGGCGGGCTGCAGTCCATGGGTTGCAAAGAGTTGAACATGACTGAGTGACTGAGCATTTCTGCCGCTAAAGCCCCAAGCCTGCTCTGCACACGTGCCAGGATCTTCATGTCTGAGAAGCTGTGGCCAGTCCTGGTGCTACTCCCCGACCCTGCCCACAGCTGGGCAGCCCGTGCCCGCCCCCACCACAGTCTGATGGCAGTAGCCTCTGCTTCAGCCCTTCCTGCGCCAGGGTGGGGATCCTGGTTGCATGTCACCCTCAGGCCCTTCTCACCCCTTAGCAATCTTTGCACTGTTAGGATTTTTTTCCCCACCATGGGATACTGGAAAAAGCCTTCACAGTCCTCTCAGCAGTGGGTCTGGAATTAAGAAGTCCCTGGTCATTTGCAGACAGAGGCTGGAGCCATCAGACTGGCCCAGGTGACACTGGATGTGGGTGCCCACCAGTACCTAGAAGAACCCAGGCTCCTTTCCTCACCTGGGCTAACTGTGTGAGTGTGCATTCCTGCCTGGCCCCAAGTTCCTTCTGAGAAGAGGCTACGTGAGATACCTCCAGTCTATGAGATTCACCCAGCTTCCCTTGGTTTCTAGGAGGAAGCAGTGGGTCCCCAGCAGGCCCACAGAGGAGACAAAAGAGCCTGGGTGTGATGTGAAAACAGGGGCCCAGAGTGGCTGCCGACCAAGGTGACCCCCACCACATCCCTCAGGCTCCCATTCCCCCTGACTCACCTCCGGGAAACTGCAGGAACTGCAGTGGCAGAGAAGGGGGTCCAGAGAACGTCAGCAGGCCCAGATCCAATCTCCAGTCATCTTCGTCTGCCTGGAGGAACTGGCTGGTGGATCGCAGCTGCCAGGTTACCACTCCAGAAAGACATTTGGGTCAACAAAGCAATAAACCTCCAACCCACCCAAGGGCAGGGCCGACAAAGGTTCCTCTGTACACTGGACACCAAGGGTTGGGCCTGCGTTTCCCGAGTAATGGAACAGGAAGGGGAGGCAACCTCCTGGGACCGGCTGGAGTTGTAGTCCGATCAAACCCAGCAGACCCTGGGCCTGGGAGACGGAGGGTGATGCTATGAGCAGACACGGCTGATGGCGGTGGGAGGTCTTCCTGCCCATACCTCACCACCAGGGCAGGCAGGGCTGGGTAAGCAAAGGAGACCCCACTGAAAATGATGGCACCCCACTTCATGGGTGCCATCTCTCTCCCGTGAGTTGTATGACTACTCCCTGTGCCTACCCCTGTGCCTTTTACAGGTGAGGAAACTGAGGCCAGGAGGGAGGCACTAACTTACCAGGGTCCTGCAGCAGGAAGTAGAGCCAGAATGAAGCCAAGTCTGACTCCAGAGTCCTCTCTCTGAGCCTGGAAGTTCCCCCACCAACCTCCGCCCCCATCTGCGAGGTCACATTGCCCCCTACCTCTGCCCAACACCAGCTTAGAAACACTCACCACTGCCAAGCCAGCAGTTGTGGCTTGGCCGCCAGCCTGCTGCCTCCCACAGCATGGCTCCCTGCCTCCCCATCTCAGGGCTCTCCTCCCATGCCTGCAGAGACTTCTGGGGCCACCGGGCCCTGGGTAAGGGGAGGCAGGGCACAAAAGGCCTATGGGCCAAATGCCAGGTCTCCAGACTCTCCTGACAAGGTTAGGCGTGGGAGGGGAACGTTCCGGCTACATGTGATTGGTAGGTCCAGCGCCAAATGAAAAGGTGTAGCCCCTTGTTAATTTAAAAAAAAAAAAAAGTGTCAAGTGGAAACTGCAGAACATTAAGCCTGGTGCCCAAGGTAACTGCACAGGTCACCCATCAGTGAACTGGCTGAGCCCTGGAGCTGCAAGCTAGAACCCAAGGGCTCCATCCCAGCTGAGACCTTGGGGTCCTGGCCCACCATTAGTCTCCTGGTCTCCAGAAATGGGGAAAAGGGAGGAAGTTAGGAAGAAGGGAGGGGGAGTGAAGCCCTCTTTCCAACCACCAGGTGCAGGGGGCCCAGACACTCAGCTGCAGCTCTCAGACCTGGGATTGCATCCTGGCTCAACCCGGTGGCTTCATGTCGTCTGTGAACTGGGTTAACTCTAACCCCACCCCAGGGTGGCTGCACACCGTCCATCCCCTGTTCGATGGTGGGTCTGCCTTTCCACTTTACCGGTGACCGAACTGCTACTCAGAGAAGGCAGGCCCCTGGCCTGCCCCCTGCTTTCCTTTCTGGTAGTGTAACGAACTCCAGAGTTAACTGGGAATTGAACTGGCCAGGCCCTTGGAATCTGACCCTGAACCAGGAAGGGAACGTGATGTGGGGGGATTTCCTCCCACCCTGACTCCTCTCCCAGTGCAGGGTGGGAATCCCACGGAAGGCATTTCCTGGGCTATGTGCTGCCATGGGCCACACACCCTAAGCTGGTGGGGAAGAAGATAGGCTCTTGAGGAAGAAACAGGCAGGCAGATTAGATGGCCAGAGGCCAGCTGGCTGGAGGTCTCCCCTCAAGGCAACAGATCATGGGATTGTGGTGAGCAGAGAAGCTCCAGTCCCCACCCTCAGACACATGACAATAGCCGGGACAGGCTTCCAGAAAACACATTTACCCGTACGCTCCAGAGGTGGCCCTGGCAGTCACAGTTCAAAGGCCCCCCACTTCACCCAACGAACCCCAAGCTCTAGGCTGCCCCGCTGAGGGCAACCAGCCTGGGAAGTGTGGCACCAAAGGCAGGTGGAGAGGGAGTGCAGAGAAGAAGGACCAGGGCTGGTGCTCGGTTGAAATTCATAGTGCTGGTGACTGGGGGCCACCAGCCCCCAGGGCGAAGGCCACTGGACAGACTCAGAGGTGGGAAGAACTTAAAAACGAAGACTCAGATTACTCAGGGAGCAGGGGTGGGGAGGAGGCTGCAAAGGTCACCAGAGGCCTCCTCCTCTCTCCCCAAGTCTAGAAGCCTGAGATGGCTCCAAGTGTCCCCAGGGGTATGGCTGGAAGGGAACTCAGGTCCGCTCGGCACGTGGCAGGAGGCAGGATCCATAAATTAAGTGTTTTTGGCTGAGTGTGGCTGCAACAGAGGCCTGGTGATGGTGCTGTGGCGATGGGACCACTGCGTCCTCCAGGATGGGTGGGCAAAGACGATGGGCCTCTTCTTGGCCCAGCGAGAGAACACGGCCTTCTCGGTGATGAAGCGGTGGGCGCTGCGGGGCGCCCGCTCATGCGCCAGGTACATTTGACACTCGTCCAGCCGGCCCTTCTCGAAGTAGTGGTAAGGCACTGAAGGGTGATGCTCTTCCCTGTGGGTGGGGAAGAGGGACAGGTGTGAGGCAGCCCACCTGGTCTGCCTCCCGCCAGACCCCGCCACCTGCCAGGACCATCCCTCCCCCAGCCCTACGGACCACAGAGTCCCACAGGCCAGGTCCCAAGGGAGGCCAAGACAGATAAAGGAAGAACAGGGCAGCCCCCGAGGATTCTAAAGGCCAAGGGTTCAAGCCCTGGCTGTACCTCTTGCGAGCTGGTTGACTCTAGGCCAAGACAAACACCCTGAGCCTCAATAACCCATCTGTAAAATGGGGATGGTGACATCTACTTCCTTGGCTGAAAGTGAAAGTGAAGTGGCTCAGTCGTGTCCGACTCTTTGTGACCCCATGGACTGTAGCCTACCAGGCTCCTCCATCCATGGAATTTTCCAGGCAAGAGTACTGGAGTGGGTTGCCATTTCCTTCTCCAGGGGATCTTCCCGACCCAGTGATCAAACCTGGGTCATCCCACATTGCAGGCAGATGCTTTACCGTCTGAGCCACCAGGGAAGCTAAAACCACAGGTCAAAAATTGCAAAGTGCCTGGTGCCGGGCTCATGGTTGAGGGACCGCTGGGTCCCCGCAGCATGTAACTGCCAGGCCTGCATACCCACCTACTCACAGGCAGTCTAGCCAGGCGTCCTGGTAGACAGGGGCTACTTTCATCTTGCCCACGTGCTCAGCAAAGAAGTTCCCCAAAAAAACAGAGGATGAAAACATGGGGCCCCTTCAGTTCAGTGATGGGAGCCATGACAGTGTTGAACTAGAACAACATCACAAGTCAAAGCTTAGGCGTAACAGCTGATCACAGACACGCACAGCAGCCCTGAGGCTGGGGCGAGGACTTCAGTAGATCATTCTCTTGCTAAACCTCTCCACAAGCTTCTGAGGAAAGTGTGGTCATTTGCTCTCTTTGACCTGACAAAATGGTTGCCCTGGGAGGTGGCGGCTGGGCCCAAGGCCACTTGGGCAGAGTGGAGGTGGGAAACCCAGCCTGTTCTACAGGTTGGGCTCCTTCCCACCGGGTACCAGGCCCAAGGGCTGTCTGTGCCTTGGCTACTCACGTGGAAGCCCACACACCCTCAGCATAGGGCCCGAACATGGTGTCCCCCCCCACCACCTGGCTCCTGGCTGGCCTGACCTGCAGTAGCTGTCGCTGACCATCCCGTAGACCACGATCTCCTCACACAGCTCCAGGGCGAGAATCATAGTGAACCAGCCGGTGCTGAGGAAGGACCCGGACTGCCTCCTGGCCGGGGGAGGGACGCACAGTCAGCTGGCCACGTCCCCCAGCTCAACTTGGAAGGAAGGTGGCCCCAGGCTCACCACACAGCACTGGTTCCCCTCCCAGTCAAGGGCTTCTCATCTTAACCCCCACAGAGAGGCTCTGTGGGAGCACTGGGGAGCCGGAAGATCCGGCCCAAGGCCAGTAGTGGGCAAGAGGTGGGCGTGGGTGCCAACCCAGGTCTGTGCATCTTCTACCCATCCACACAGAACTTGAGCAAACCACGCCCCCAACAATGATGATGCATCAGCCCTGGTCACACCCTCTCCACATCTCAGGGACCAAGCTTGCAGAGACAGCAAAAAGCAGCAGAAACACAGCCATTGAAAGCGGGGAAGAGGGTTGTCTAGAGTCAAGCAGTCTTCAGTTTGAACCCTGAATTTGCTCCGGGGCATCCGATTTGCTTATGAACCTCTCTGAGCCTCAGTGACCTATGGGTGACAGGGGGATAACTATAGGTGGTGATAGAAAGGGAACACAGTCAGCCCAGCTCCTCCCTCAAGCCCCAACCCCCAACTCAGAGCACGGGACCCTGGAGCCGGACCTGGCTTCGCCTCTCTCCAAAAGCACCAGTACTGATTACTTTCCCAGTCGATGGCCATTCATCTCGGGCTCTACTGAAGGGCTGTGGGGTGGTTCAGCCATTCAAACCTAACACCTCCCAAGCCCTGAGCTGGCCATGAAGTGGCCCCACCCAGCGCTACCATTCTCAAGGAAGTGGGCAGCTGGAAGAGACCTGCTGAGAAGACAAGGAAACAAAAGAATGGTATGAAGGACGTCAGGTAGGAGGTGTCCCTTCAGATGGGGCCAAGGAGAAACTCCATCTGTATTGAACACAAGGGAGGATCTGGGGGAGGAACGGCATGTGCAAAGGCCTGCAGGTGAGAGCAGTGTGGATGTCCACGGCCAGTGCGGCTGGAGCAGGGTAAGCGACGGACGATGAGGCCACAGAAGCAGGCAGGGGCAGACCACGCAAGGGCACGAAGGCCTGGGCAGGGGAGGAGGTGGGAGTCTGGACTTTATTTTCCACGTGATGCGAAGCTGCTGTAGGGTGAGGCCAGGTGACTGGTGGGATGAACTCACTGGGGCACTTAGAGATCAGACTGCAGGGGGTGCTGCAAGTGCAGGGGAGTGTGGGGACTTCCCTGTGGTCCAGTGGCTCAGACTCTGTGCTCTCAGTGCAGAGGGCCCAGGTTCGATCCCTGGTCAGGAAACTAGATCCCACATTCTGCAGCTAAGAGTCTGCATGCCACAACTAAAGATCTGGCATGCCACAACAAAGATCCCGTGTACTGCAACTAAGACCAGGCACAGTCAAATAAATAAAAAAATAAAATATTACCAAAAAACAGAGAAGGATGGTGGCTTTGGTCAAGGAGGTACCCATGGACAAGGAAGGAGATTCAAGAGCCCATCCTATGTGGCAGGTGATGAAACAAGGGGAGTCAAGGGCAAAGTCAAGTGTTTGACTAAAAAACTGGAGGCTGGTGGCTGTATTTTCTGAGCTAGAGAGGTGGGGGAGAAACCAGTGTGCAGATAAGGAAGCCATAGGAGTTCAAGTGCTCTCTTGGGTGTTGGATAAAATGAGATCTTGAAAGCAAGAGTACTTAGCTCAGTACCTGGTGCACAAAAAGGGCTGTTAGAACTGCCACTGTTACTTTCATTTTCTGGAAGGGACATCAGAAACCAATTCAGGTCTTAGAACATCCCCTCCAAAGAGAAGAGCTCCCTGCCATGGCCCCACACTGGTCACCACCACCACCATCCCCCGCCACCACCCCGCCACAGTGTATACTGGTGAGGCCGAACGCCCTTCACCGCCGTGTGGAACATCTATATGGTCATTCGATGATGACAGTCTCTCTGATTCCTGTCCCCATCAGAGGGCAGGACCATGCCTGCTTCTATCACTGCTGAGCCCCAGTGCCAGACAGAGCAGACCCTTAGTGCACCAGAGGCTCCTGGAGAAGGCAGGCCGCCAGCTGCCAGGGAGATCCCCAGCAGGCCAGCTCCCCGGCTCATGCTCACCGGTTCTTGCCCGTCTCGTCCTGGAAGACCTGGTCGCAGTAGGCCATCATGCGCTCGGTGAATGTGTACACCTGCAGGCCGGGGTACATCCTGGTGAGCTGCAGCAGCGCACGGTAGGTGCGGCCACCCAGCGCCCGGTCCATGTGCTTCCCCTGGCCCCACACCACATAGAGTGTGTCCCGGGCCTGCTGGAAATAGTGGGAATAGTTTCGCAGCAACAGAGGCACGCTCGTGTGGGAGATGACCCGCAGGGTGCTCCGCTGGCCCACGTCTGCCTCGAAGCCCACGGTGGGCGCCTGGTTCATGCGCAGTACGCACTCAGCGCTGTCAATCTCGGCGCCCAGGCCCGAGCCCAGCATCTGGCCTGAGCTGGACACCACGGCGCAGCTGCGGCACAGCTCTCGGACCAGAGGCTGCAGGGGGAGGAAGAGAGAAAGAAAGGAAGTCCTGGGCACGTAGCTTCCA
Source organism: Bos javanicus (assembly GCF_032452875.1). Lineage (NCBI taxonomy): Eukaryota > Metazoa > Chordata > Mammalia > Artiodactyla > Bovidae > Bos > Bos javanicus. The sequence goes on from NC_083878.1 coordinate 98,315,353, forward strand.
CCCTGCCTTCTCCTCCACCCAGAATACCCCTGACCACCTGTATCAGCTCCAAGGACTTCATCAACCCTTTTTGCAGATGAGGAAACAGAGGCTAGGCAGTTGGAATGACTTTCTAAAGGTCATTCCAGTGACATGTGGCAGAGCTGAGATTCTATGCTCAAGGCCTCTGCTTTCCCATCAGCCACATTTCTGGCCCTGGTTTCTGTTGCTAAGGCCCTATGAGGCCCTACATTGCACTTTCTTGTTAGGGTTATATAAGTCAATATTTATAAAGCACTCAGAGCAGTTCCTGGCACAGACTAGGAGTCAGTTATATGTTCGTTAGGTAAATATGAACCTCAACTCTTCAGAATTTCTTTTAGGTCACTTTCTCCTCTGCCCAAGTCCCATTTTCCTTGTCCCAGTTTATAAGTAAAAGCCCATCACAACATTGGGAACCTCTGGTTCTGAGCCTGAATCCTGGCTCTGCCCCATCCTAGCTGTGTGTGCTTAAGGCAAGTTACTTTGTCTCTCTGAGCCTCAATTTCCTTATCTATAAAAAGGGGATGAAAATAGCATCTGCTTGATCAGGTTTTAAGGATTCAATTCAAAATGCCTAGAGAGTGATCAGCACAGACTGAGGGCACAGTAAGCTGCCCTCCTACCCCACCTCATCATCTCATAAGAGGTAGGAGCCAATCCAACAAGTCTGCAAACTGTCACTGGAGAGAAGACTTGCTGCCTACCCCAGGCCTCCATGCCCCTTTGGGAACACAGGTTTATGGAGGCCTGTAAAGGATATGGGAATATTCAATCTAGTCGATAAAAGACACACAGTTGTAGCCCACTCAGGGACAGTTTATGTCTGACACAGTGTTGATTTAAGGACTTTTAGCCCCATTTTCCATGCCCTGGCAATAAAGAACAAGAATTCCTTATTCTGCCCTCAGTTTAAGCCTGAGCTGACAACTGTCGTCTGTTCAGATCCAAAGTCACCATCTGCCTCAGAAGGTGTTCTGCTTGTTCTGTTTTGCAGGATCTTTAAGACAATGAATCCTTTACAGAAATCAGCTCTTTCGACATTCTAAGATTTTCTGCTCTGTTAACAAACTCAGAGGATCTGGCCATCCTGGGGCCACGTCCTCATGAGCTCTGAGCATCTGAAATGAACACTAGCTGTGACCACGGAAGCTGGGACGGCATCTACCCAGCCTACCTCGCCGCTTGTCCCTCTCGGCCAAACCTGGTGGCACTTGAGTTTGTCCCTCCCAACTCAGCTGTTTTTGCATCTTGATCAAAGATTTATACAGCACCCATTCTAAACACTATCCATGAATCATGCAGTTGGACCTGCAGAGCAACCCTACCAAGGTAGGAACCACAATGATTGCCTTTTATAGATAAGGTAACTGCGACTCAGAGGGATGAAGACCTGAAATAGATCTCCAACGCAAGGTCCCTGAGCCCTCCTCCCTCTGACCAACACTCAGAGAGCTGGCAGACTCCGAGCTCGGACCTTCCTGCACCGGGTGTCATTGGCAGATGCCTTTGAGAAGAAACCTACCAGCTGGGGCTGCTGAAATCAGGGTGAGCGGTGTAAAGCCTTCTGAACCTCTCCTGGCAAAACAAGCATGGGGAGGTGCACGCCATGGGGCAGGGGCCTCAGCTGCCTTGTCACCCTTGGGCTCCAGTGTCCCTGTCTCCTGTAGAGGGCCAGCTCTGGGGCAGATCTGTATCCCCAGCAGGTATCAGTACAAGGCAGAGCACATCTAAGGCACCAAATACACACTTGCTAAACAGATGGGTTGTGCGTGGACAGTTTTTAATAAATTTAAAGCTGCATGTACCACCACGATGTGATGCTGTCTGGCTTCCAGGATGGACCAGGAGTTTCAGGTGGCCACCCTGCCTAACCCATCTTTTTTATCCCCAGTGCCCAGCTGAGAGCAGTCAGGCAATGTTCGTTGAATTAAAAAAAAAAAAAAAAAAAGACATTTAGGAATACCCTGGTGGTCCAGTAGTTAGGACTCAGCGCTTTCACTGCTGTGGCCTGGATTCAAGCCCTAATCGGGGAACTAAGATCCTGCAAGCCATGCAGTGCAGCCACAATTGGAAAAAAAAAAAAAAATTTCCTCCTAGAATTTGAAGCTCAGAGAGGTAAAGGGACTGGTCAGCTTGAGCAGAGGAGCCAAGTCCAGGATCCAGGCTGGCCTGACATGAGCCCAGTTCTCACAGTCCCCAGAGAGTCCGGGGAGAACCCTGGCAACCTTGGCTGGGCCTACCCCCCAGCCCCTGACACGCTGCCCAGCAAACTCACCTTCCCATCTGGCACGCTGCTGTAGCCACTGAAGTGCAGAGGCCCTGGCACGGTGGGCCTGGACTTGATAGAGAGGTGGGGGTCCAGGCAGGAGGCTGGGCAGAAGGGCAGGCAGGCCCAGTAGCACAGCAGGATATAGATAGCCGAGAAGCCCACAGAGCAGAGGACGATGAGCAGGAGCCGACACTGGGGGAGACCGCAGTCATGGGGTGTGAGTTAGGGGTGGGGGGCCAGTGTCGCTGGAGCTCCTAGAAGCTGCCTCTGGGATCCCCAGCCTCATGGGTCCAAATCCCAGCTCAGTAGTTCCCAGCACATCAGCAGAGGCCACAGTCTCTGTTAGCCAGGGCTGGGGCTGTCTCTGGGCTGTCAGGTTCGGAGCACATGCATGACTGAGATAAGCCCTATTATCCCAATATTCTAGATAAGGAAACCAATTTGGGGTGAAAATGGGTAGGTAACTTAAGGCCACACAGTAAGAAAGCAGCAGGGTGGGTCTCCAAATCAGAAACCGTCCTCTTAACCAGAAAGCTGAGGTGCCCTGTGCAGCCTTGGGTATAACTGTCTACGTCTCTGGGCCTGCTTCCTCTATGAAACTGATACTACCCACAGTGGGAACTCACTCTGAGGACAGCGGCCAAAGGGCTACCATAAAGTGCTGTGCACATGAGGTCAGGCATGGCCCAGCAGAAGGGCCACCAGTTCCCTTCAGACCCCAGGCTCAGGCTGTCCCGCACACCCAGAGCCGTCCCCTCCCCCAGCCGATGATCATGACCTGGGTCAGCAGACCCTGTGAGTAAAGAGACAGTAGAAGGGGATATTGGGAAGCGTCACTCAGCAAATGGTTTCAAGAACTGAGAGCTGCAGCCTTGAAGCGCCCTCCTCCAGAAACCACGTCCCCAGAGGCCACGTGAACCAGGAAGCCCTCCTGGCCCCCTGCCCGGCTGGCGGATGTAGTGAATACCTCCACCGAGCCTTCAAGGAGGGGCTGCCTGGTGGGGGGACACAACTCTGGCCTGCCATTGTGTGCTGGGCCACCTCAGTCACCACCTGTGTCTCTCTCTGGGCTCTAACCGGTCTCCCAGCCTGCCTAAGACACAGGTCCCTCTGCCTCAGGAACCAACTGGCAGCTGGCTGGGGCTCTCTGAAAATCAGAGGTGAAAAAGTAGCCCCCACCAGTCCCCTCCTTGGGCATATCCTGCCAGAGGCCCTCCCTTTTCTGCCCACAAGCCACTTCAGCTCCTAAAAATAAATCTCTGTGAGACCAGCTGTGCGGAGGAGGGGGTTCAGCCCCTGAGGCCTCAAGCTGTGCTTGGCACCTGGTTCCCTGCCCGCAGGGACCCAGAGACCTTGATTCAGGCAGCCATGGCTGACTTCCCACAACATTCAAGGCTCTCGCCAGGGGCTCCTGAATAAACTCAAGACTCCGCTCAACTGAACTTTCACAACATACCCTGCTCCCAGGTAGATGCCTCACCTGGGTGACCCCTGGATGCTCACAGGAGGCAGTACTATTATCTCCGTTATACATAGAAGAGGAGCAAAGTACTGAAACCAGAGAGGGAATGCCACTTGCCTGGGGCCACACAGCCTGCCAGATCAGGGCTGGACTTTGAGGCTGGTCTCCCCGTCTCCTTCAGCTCAGGAGCAGTGGAATCAGAAGTGACAGTCAGCTCTGGGGTTGGGGGAGAGGCTACTGGGCCGGAAGCCACCTCCCCTGTGAGCCTTCCTCCTTCTGCCACTTACCGGAGCCTTCATGCTGTCACTGCCGCTCAGTAGCCCGTGGCTGCTGCCTCCAGGGATCAGGCTGGGAAGGGATGGGAGCCAGGGACCTGCCAAGACCCAGACACTCAGAGCTGGGTCCCAGGCTTCCGAGGAAACTGCCCAGGGATACCGAGGCAGGGGAGGGTGCAGGCCTGGGTCAGGGCAGACGGCTTCTGGGAATCATACGCCCTTAAGTCCCCAAACACGGGGCAAGCACTGTCTCCATCCTAAAGGAGCTGTAATCTCTTCCTAAAGGAGCTGAAACCTCCCGCCAACCCAGTCCCCATTGCACAGACGGGGAAGGAGAGGTAGACATGAGAAGCCCAGGGCTCAAGGCCACCCCATCCACTCTGGGTCAGATAAGCACCAGGGGCCTGGAGCCTTGACTCCCATCTCCGCCCAACTCACTAACAGAGAGGCCTGGGGCTGGAGGGGACAAGGGCTCTCCACCCCACTGCCAGATCCCACCGACCCCTCACCCGCTGGGGCGCTAACCTGGAGGGCAGGCGGGGATGCGCCGGCTGCTCCCCATGCGTTGCTCGGAGCTCCATGGCCCGCGGGCGGGACGGACGGGGCAGGAAGCCGGAGCCCCGGGGCTGAGGCGTCGCCGTCGCCGTCGCCTCAGCTTCTGAAGGCTGGAAACTCATTGTGCGCCGCCGCCGGTGGGGGCGGGGTCTGCTAGGACGGGGAGGAGGAGACAGGCGCCGGGGGCGGGGCTGGGGCGGGACCTACGAGCGCGCCTCGGGTGGGGCGTGCGCGGTGGGCGTGGGCGTGGGCGGGGGCGGTGAGGCCGCAGGGTCTGAGGACCCGGCCTCAGCAGCTGGGGGCGGAGTCTCAGCTCCGGCATCTCTTCCCTTCCGCCTTTCAGCTCATCTCCCAAGCTCTTGCGGGTGGTGGGGTGGGCGGCCCCCCCCAGAGGAAAGACCTAGAGGGTGCCTTGTGTGCCTTGTCGCTCTCTTGTGGTCCGGATTGGAATTTCTCCATTCCTGAAGTTTGGGGGTGGGGAGCTTCAGGGATAATCAAGTGGGGTTTTAGGCTCAGGCAGCTCCAGATTTCAAGCTTGGTAGGGTTGCCGGATTTCGCCAAGTAAAATACCGGATGCCCACGTATATTGGAACTTCAGAAAAGAAAGAAAGATAGCGCTAAGTCGCGTCCGACTCTTGCAACCCTGTGGACTGTAGCCCGCCAGGCTCCTCTGTTCATGGGATTCTGCAGGCAAGAATACTGGAGTGGGTTGCCATTTCTTTCTCCAGGGGATCTTCCCGACCCAAGTATTGAACCCAGGTCTCCAGCAGTGCAGGCAGATTCTTTATCGGTTGAACTACGCAGGAAAGCAGCCACTAATTACGTTAGAAATCTGAAAGTCCAGTGTAACTGTGTGTTAGTCGCTCAGTCATGTCCGACTCTTTCTGGCATCCTTACCTGGACTACCTCAGATGAGCCTGTTTTTCTCCTCTGTGGAGGGAGGTTGATGATAGAAGCTACCTCAAAGTGCAGGGGCATCTTGTGGCAGAAGCAGGATTTGAACTGGGCAGTCACTGCAAAGCCAGGGCTCTGACCACCTACTTACAACTCCCAAATGCCCCTGTTTTTTTGCAGGGTCCAGCGGTAAGACCAGGCTAGAATCACAGGACTGGGGATATACAAAACATAACCAGTATTCAATTCATGAGTCACTTGGTTTATTGTACACAATTAGCAGGCAAAGAGTTGGACTATAAAGAGGGCTGACCACTGAAGAATTGATGCTTTCCAACTGTGGTGCTAGAGAAGGCTCTTAAGAGTCCCTTGGACTGCAAGGAGATCAAACCAGTCAATCTTAAAGGAAATCAACCCTGAATATTCATTGGAAGGACTGATGCAGAAGCTAAAGCTCCAGTACTTTGGCCACCTGATGTGAAGAGCTGACTCATTGGAAAAGACCATGATGCTGGGATCAAATTGCCAACATCCACTGGATCATGGAAAAAGCAAGAGAGTTCCAAAAAAACATCTATTTCTGCTTTATTGACTATGCCAAAGCCTTTGACTGTGTGGATCACAATAAACTGGAAAAAATCTGAAAGAGATGGGAATACCAGACCACCTGATCTGCCTCTTGAGAAACCTATATGCAGGTCAGGAAGCAACAGTTAGAACTGGACATGGAACAACAGACTGGTTCCAAATAGGAAAAGGGGTACGTCAAGGCTGTATACTGTCACCCTGCTTATTTAACTTCTATGCAGAGTACATCATGAGAAACGCTGGGCTGGAAGAAGCACAAGCTGGAATCAAGATTGCCAGGAGAAATATCAATAACCTCAGATATGCAGATGACACCACCCTTATGGCAGAAAGTGAAGAGGAACTAAAAGCCTCTTGATGAAAGTGAAAGTGGAAAGTGAAAAAGTTGGCTTAAAGCTCAACATTCAGAAAACGAAGATCATGGCATCCGGTCCCATCACTTCATGGGAAATAGATGGGGAAACAGTGGAAACAGTGTCAGACTTTATTTTGGGAGGCTCCAAAATCACTGCCGATGGTGACTGCAGCCATGAAATTAAAAGACGCTTACTCCTTGGAAGGAAAGTTATGACCAACCTAGATAGCATATTGAAAAGCAGAGACATTACTTTGCCAACAAAGGTCTGTCTAGTCAAGGCTATGGTTTTTCCAGTAGTCATGTATGGATGTGAGAGTTGGACTGTGAAGAAAGCTGATCGCTGAAGAATTGATGCTTTTGAAGTGTGGTGTTGGAGAAGACTCTTGAGAGTCCCTTGGACTGCAAGGAGATCCTACCAGTCCATCCTAAAGGAGATCAGTCCTGGGTGTTCTTTGGAAGGAATGATGCTAAAGCCGAAACTCCAGTATTTTGGCCATCTCATGCAAAGAGTTGACTCATTGGAAAAGACTCTGATGCTGGGAGGGATTGGGGGCAGGAGGAGAAGGGGATGACAGAGAATGAGATGTCTGGATGGCATCACCGACTCGATGGACATGAGTTTGAGCAAATTCCGGGAGTTGGTGATGGACAGGGAGGCCTGGCGTGCTGCAATTCATGGGGTCACAAAGAGTCAGACACAACTGAGCGGCTGAACTGAACTGAACTGAATGATGAGAGATTGAAGGCAGGAGGAGAAGGGGAATGACAGAGGAGATGGTTGGATGGCATTACCAGCTCAATGGAAATGAGTTTGAACAAACTCCGGGAGATGATGAAGAACAGGGAAGCCTGGTAACCATGGGGTCACAAAGAGTAGGACATGACTTACTGACTGAACAACAACAAAAGCAGGCAACACAGGTTAGTCAAAGTAGGGAAAATAGAAAGGGGGGTAACAGACTAGTCCAAGAAGAAGTCTGGGAAGATCCCATCTCAGCACCAGTGAGCAGCAGGTTTTGGTTCAGCTGAACCAGTCTCATGACAGACATGATAGGAAGTCACCTTCTGCTCCAACAGAGCATCCATCTGGAACAGCAGCGGGGAGTCCTCCAGCAATGAGCCTTCAAGTCACTTAGCACTGTGGTCTCATTTTAAGGGATCTGCCTATAGGGGGTAACAGTTATGCCCCCAAGGAGTCTTAGTCTCTATCAGTCTCGGTGCCAGTAGAGTCTTTCTGAGGAACCAAACAAATCTCTTATCTAAAGCAACACTATTTTTTTTTTTTTTTTTTTGACCACAGTACATGGTATGCAGGATCTTAGTTCCCCCACCAGGGATCAAACCTTCACCCTCTGCAGGGAAAGCATAGAATCTTAACTGCTGGACCTCCAAGGAAGACCCCAAAGCGACAATGTTCATTTATCACACTCAGACACTCACAGTCCTGTAATGGACAGTTCACAACAACTAATATGGAAGTTCACATTGGCCACTGTGACTCCATCTTGAATTACTAAGTTTAAATCCTATGAGTTTCATGCAAGAGGAGGAGGAAACACAGTAACAAAAGAAGTCACACTGTAAAAGCCTGGGCTCCTGCTCTGGTCCTATCTCAAACTCTATTTTCCTTTTTCTAAGAGGTTCTGATGTGGATACAATAGCAAGGTATCTGTGTTGGGTACCTGCACCCAGTTCAGCAACTTTCCAGGGCTCTCCACTCCATGTGTGTGTGTGCTAAGTCACTTCAGTCATGTCTGATTCTTTGCGACCCCAGTAACTGTAGTCCACCAGGCTCCTCTGTCCATGAGAGATTCTCCAGGCAAGGATATGGAATGGGTTGCCATGCTCTCCTCCAGGGGATCTTCCCAACCCAGGGACTGAACCTGCATCTTCTGCATCGGCAGGCGGGTTCTTTACCATTAGCACTACCTGGGAAGCCCACATGCAAAGCCAAATTCCCCGAAGCCGGTGACTAGACCTCCATGCTGCTCCTCATCCTATCGGAAGGGCTGATGTTGAAGCGACCCTGCTCCCAGGGCATCCTTTGAGCGCAAGCCTTCCTTGTGTTGCCTCCCCCTAACCTGGGCACACCTAAGTTCAGTCTCTCTCCGTGGCCCCAACTCCAAGGGGAAGAAAATGATGAGATGTTCCTATGGATTCACTCATCACCCACAATGGCTGGTGAAGTGACGATTCCTTCCGCAGAGAGGCATAGCCTGCCTTGCTAAGACTGCATGGGGACAGGGACACACACCACGGTCCTGGGCTCCCAGAGCAGAGGAGGAGCGTACATCCACAGAGGAACTGACACTGGCAAGTCCTGCCGCCTCAGGTGAAGCTCTTCTGTTCAACCCTGCAAAAGTCCTGTCTCCTCTCCCTGATCTGTGAGGCCCTGCATACTCTGAACTCCTGCCTCCTTCCTAATCGCTGTCCACCCACCCTGACTGCCGTTTCAATCTCCAATTGCATTGAACTTGTTCCTACCTCAGGACCTTTGCACTTGGTGTATCCTCAACCTGGACTTCTGTATTCACATGGCCAGCTCTTTCTAGTCATTCAGCTCAAATATCACCTCCTTAGAAGGCCCTTGTCAACCCCTCTGATACCACACCCCCATCCCTCTTGTCCCAACTGGATTCATTTTTTTCAGAGGACTTGTCACACTCTGAAATAACACTGTGTATTAATTCATTGTCTTGTTTATGGTCCACCTGCCCACTAGCCTCTAATCTCTGTGTGGGCAGCCAGGCCAGTCATGTTCTGAGAGCATTTCCAACACCGGCAGGGTGTCCAGCACACACACAGTGCTAGATAATGTGTTGCTTGAGCCAGTTAGAAGAGCCAGGAGTCCTGTGCCTCGTGAGACCTTAGACGGGCCACTTCCTTTCAGGCCCTGTTTCCTGCCGTGCTGCCCTTCCACCAGAGTTTCCACGACCCACCCACCTTCCTAGTGATGACCTTAACGCAGTCTGTGTCTCAACTTCCTGCTGAGCCAGAATGAGAAGTGCTCCGTGGTTTGTGCCGGCTCAGAAAAGTTGAGTAATCACCCAGCGTCACCCAAACAGCAAGGGATGACGTCAATTACGTATATATTCCAGGAGCCCCCGCTCCAGCCCTGCAGCCTAAGATTTCCTTTTCCTCTCCCTTCCCCCACCAGCCGTCTTTCCTTGTTTTCTGTTATGGCCAATGCAATGGCAGCGTTGAGTCACTGAGTGACTTTCCCAAGGTCTGGAATCATCCGGCCCCAGGGACCAGCGATTGGCCCACAAAGCTCCCCCCACCACCACACTGTCACCCCACCCTCAAACTCCGACCGCAGTGAAATAGTTCTTTCTCTCAAATGCCAAGCTCTCTCTTACCCCAGATCTTTGCTTTGTCCTTAGCTTGGGACACACCCCCATCCCCCTGCCACTGCCAGAGCTGCATCTGATTCTTCTGGTCTCTGTTTAGAGGTTAGAGCCCCCCTTCCCATCAAATAACTAGATAGGGGCTCCTTCCCTAAGCGCCATGGCCCCATGTTGCTTCACGAGGCTTTGTCACACACGTGGCTTTTGTCACTGTTCCCCCCCACACACACTGTGAGTTCTTCAGAGGAAGAATCTCTGCATTTCGCTCCACCCGAGGTCCCCATTCCCCCGGCAGAGGGCCTGTCACATAGCAGGTGCTCAATAAACATTTAATGAGTTAAATATTTCCATTTGCAAAATTAGACCACTGAGGCACAGAGAGGTTTAGCACCTTTTCCTGGTCACACAGCCAGGCCACAGAGAAGCTCTAGAGGAAGGGCTCCCTTGGGCATGGTCGAACTGGACTGGGGTCAGAGGTAGGGCTGAAGTTTCCTGGAGGAGGGAGAAGGAATGATCAGGGGCTATGCAGGCAATTTCCTTCTCTGCTCTGGTGATGTCTGTGCGTCCAGGTCCCTCAGACTGACCACCAACCTCTGCTCCCATTTCACAGGTGATTAAAGTGACTCCCAGAGGAGGGCAGAACTTACTCAAGATCAATAATGGACCCCAGTCTAATGTTACCTAGAGCTGAAGCACCCCCCCCAATGCCCCACTTCTTCCCACCTGTGCAGGATATAGGGGGCCCACCCCAGAGGGAGGCCAGTGGGTCCTGCTTGAGCCTGGGTTGGGGGCGGAGCGGGTATTGGGACTCATCCACTTACCCGTGCATGAGTCCCTTAAAGTCTTTGGGCCTCAGTTTCCCCATCTGGACGACGAAGAGGCTGGACTTGGAGGTTTCAGCCACCCGCTTCCCCAGTGAGGACAGGACTGTGGGAGCTGATCAATAAGAATACAGCTCCTGAGTTCAAAAGGCATAGTTGAGTCCTGGTTCTCGCATTTATTGCTGAATGATTTTGCTCAGTCCCTTCACCCCCTGAGCCTTCATTTCATGGTCTGTAAAAAAGAATAATAGCTTTTTTTTTTCTTTCTTTTTTTGAGGATTAAATAATCTCACGTTAGGGGAGTCCCTGGCACAATCAGGCACAACATTCCCCAGCAAAATGAGTTCATAATATTAGTTAGGGGATGCCGCCCTCTGGAGGCCAACCGGAGGAATGGCAGGCGAGGGGAGCCCGACCCGCTGCCCGGGGCCAGGCTGGAACCCGCGTTCCCGGCGTGGTCCCATTTGTCCAGACGGGGAGAGAGCGGCTGGGCGCCGGTCACTCGGTGTGCGCCTCCACCCACTGGCAGAGGCGACGGGCGTAGCAAGCCGGGCTGACGGTTGAGAAGGTCCGGCCTGGGTAGCGCAGCGTCTTCCACAGTTGCTCCAGACGCTTGCGGAGCCCGTAGACCGTGGTGAGGTCCACCAGGCCTAGGAAATAGCGATGCTCCGGCCCGTCCACGATGTGTAGGGCGTTGGGGGCGTCGGGCAGCAGCCGCCGGTTCTGGGCTCCCGACTCCTCGGCGCTCTGCGCCCCTCGTATAGACCTGGGGGCCGACAGGGGGGTGAGGTAACTGTCTCCTCCGAGGACCCCCAGTCAATGGACCCTGTCAGCCTGGGCCAGACTGCCCCTGGGTCATCCCCACCCCTCCCGTGTGCCCTGGCCTGATGTCAGATAAACTGGGCGGCTGAATGAATTGCAATTGACAGGCTAAAAGCTGAGCTGCATGCTATGCAGCCACCAGCTAGCCACGTATGGCCCCAGATGCGTGGTTAGTGTAAAATACATACTGAAAAAAAAGGAAAAAATATACTGAATTTCCAAGATAGTATGAGAAAAAGAATGTAAGATATAAATGTTTACATTGATTAGATGATGCAAGGATCAAAGTTTGGATGTATGAAGTAAGGGAAATATGCTATTAAAATTATTTTTACCTATTTCTTTTTATTTTTATTTATTAAGATTTTTTAAAGTCTTTGTTGAATTTGTTACATTATTGCTTTTTGTTTAAAGGCATGTGGAATCTTAGTTCCCCCACCAGGTATCGAACCTGCACTCCCTGAATTAGAAGGCAAAGTCTTAACCACTGGACTGCCAGGGAAGTCCCTCTTTTTACTCTTTAAAATGAGGCTACTAGAACATTTAAAACTACCTGTGTGGCTAGTATTAACTTTCTACTGGATAGCGCTGATATCCAGCACTTGGGTCACACAGACTCTGGCTCTACATTTAAGTACCACATCACTTTGGGTAAGTCCCATATTTGGGTGGGCTTCCCTGATGGCCCAAACAGTAAAGAATTTGCCTGCAATGCAGGAGATACGGGTTCGATTTCTGGGTCAGTAAGATCCCCTGGAAGGAAATGGTAACCCACTCCAGTATCCTTGCCTGGAAAATTTCATGGACAGAGGAGCCAGGCGGGCTACAGTCCACGGGGTTGCAAAGAGTCAGACAGTTTGAGCGTGCACACACCACACCATACACAGGTATTTCCAAAACTGCTGTTCGGGGTCGTCCAACCCTGAACGTTTTAGAGTGGCAGAGTTGAAACCCTGCAGAAAAAGGTCCAACCCAAGTTTGCAGATGTGTGTCTTTTTGCCCCAAATTGTATTCCAAATCAGAAGATCCCTCTGGCGGGGGCCCACAATCCAAGCCAGAGAAGGCTCAATTGCCTAACTTTGTCCTCTTGTGATGGTGCAACTTGGAGAGTAGGGGGTCAGGGGGTCACTGGGGGCTTTATTCCTGCCCTGCCCAGGTCTTGGGGGGAAATAAGCCAATCAAAGAAAGCTCCCTTCCACCCCAGGCACCAACCAATCCGAACAGAGTGGTCTGGGAGCCTGGACAGAATACTGGTACTTTCTGCAGTGGCAGGGTTAACCTGGGGATGGTAGGTTCTGAATGAGGGGCTCAGAACTGGGTGGAAGCGGGGCTATGGCCATTTACCAGCCAGCTTGGAAAACTTCAATAGAATAACAACCACTGTATGCAAACTTGGGTTTACTCTAGCTTGGATAGGCAGACTTGGGGGAATCTGTATCCCATGGTGGGCATTCCACTACCTGATCAGGATGTGTCCACCAAGCCACAGGTTTCATGGGGAGCCATTACCTTGGGTTGTGCCCAAGATCACCCATTGGAAGGTCTTCCTCCAAAGAGTGGGGCTGGAGGCTGGGTGAGTGGACATCACTTTACAGTTGTCCACCCAACAAATCAATGAACTTATTTCCTTTCTTATTTTCCAAGAAGGGCCTATCTTAATGCCTAAATATTTCTGAAAAGCGAAAGTGAAAGTGTTAGTAGCTCAGTCGTGTCCGACTCTTTTCGACCCCATGGACTGCAGGCTACTAGCTTCCTTTGTCCATGGGATTCTCCAGGCAAGAGTACTGGAGTGGGGTGCCACGCCCTTTTCCAGGGGATCTTCCCAGGCCAGGGATTGAATCCAGCTCTCCTGCACTGCAAGCAGATTCTTTACCACCGAACTGCCAGGGCAGCCCTGAGTAATTCTGTTCAACTACAAAAGTGGGCCTTGGAGGACTGAAAGCCAAGTAACTAACCAAGTACTAACATGAATCCTCAAAAGTCATTCTACAACTTCATTTCCTCCCTCTGAGGCTCAGTTTTCACATCTCTAAAATGGGAATGAACCCATCCTCTCAAAACCAAAACCTCATTGTCAGCATGCGAGATTGATTGCATGCAGAGGAAGGCACCATGATGATGGTGCCAGAGGCGATGACTTCAGGGTCCTCGAAGTGGAGTGACCAGGTCAGGGGGCAAGGGCTCTTTCTAAGGCAAAAGTGAAGTAGGTCTGAAATCGTCAATGACTCCACATCCCCTTCTGGAAAATGGGCAGATTCTTCAACACTGAAGCCCTCATCCAACTGGATCTCACCTGGTCTTTCCCCTGCTGTGATCCACCTGTGCCCACTATCCCTGCTGGCCAGGCTTCTCCAGCTCTCCACTCCCCTCCTCCGCCCCCCCCACCCCACCCCCACACACACACACACGTACACACAAACACACAAATGCTGCACTTTCCAGTCTTTGAACCTTTGCCTGTGTTGTTTCTCCCACCACACCATCTGTCTTTTCCATGCTCTCATCACTTCATTCTTGCTGTTGCCTCTAGGGGGCCCACCTGGCTGTGCGGAAGATAAGACTACTGCCTGGACCCCTCTCATCCTCATGAAGACGCTGGAAGGCCATCAGAAGGCTGTAATCCAGTACGTTGAGCTCCCGGAGGAAGGCGGTGTCCAATTCCATCTGGCGGAGGAACCAGCTCCTCTGGGGCCCTGCCGGAGCATCAGTGCCCCCACCTGAGTGCTCGTCGGGTGCCGGGCAAGGTGCTGCGGGCTCCACACGCACCTGCCCCGGGAGGGCAGGAGACATTACTGTCCCAATTCACAGATGGGCAAACTCATCTGTAATTTGCCTTGGTCACCTAGCTAGAGAGTCACGGAGCTAGGATTCTCCACTTGACTCCAGAATCTAGGCTGTTAATGACTCGGGCAGAGGATAATGCCAAGGACACCCTTCTAACTTCACCCTAAACAGAGGAAGAGCAGGCAGTGACTGCTCTATGGCTCACCCAGATTGATGGTCTTGCCCTGAAAGTTGAGGTCTTTCAGCACCAGAACAAGGACGCTGCCCTCAGGGGCGGGCTCCACCCAACGGCTCACCTCGCAGCCCTTGATGTCATACCTGGAGGTGAGGGGTTGGGGAGACAGAAAGTGAAAGTGAAAGTCGCTCAGTCGTGTCTGACTCTGCGACCACATGGACTGTCCATGGAATTCTCCAGGCCAGAATACTGGAGTGGGTAGCCTTTCCCTTCTCCAGGGGATCTTCCCAACTCAGGGATTGAACCCAGGTCTCCCACATTGCAGGTGGATTCTTTACCAGCTGAGCTACAAGACAGAATTCCACTTTATACGGACTTGAGACACATGGAAAAGCTCACAAGGTAATAAGAAACAAGAGCAGCCACAGGGGGACTGTTCAGATTCTCAGCACAACCCCAGTCCATTATCGTTCCCTTGTTAGAGATGAAGAAAAAACCTCAGAGAGGTTTTTCAATTTGCCCAAGACCACACAGTGACTAAAGGGCAGAGCAGGGATTCCAACTCAGGCTGAACACCAGTCCAGCCTTTCCCCCTACCTGTGCCTGCCTCTTGGCACCTTGTCATCCTTGGGGTATCCGACAGAGTGGGCCCACACTACTCGCAGAACCACAAGGGCCTGTGGGAGGTCTGCAGCCCCTGCGGGAGCACCAATATGGAGCTCTGGTGGCAGAGGAGGGGGGACTAGGAGGCTCAGAGGGCCGCGTCCAATCAGAGGCTGGGTTTGAATCCCTGCTTCTAGCACAGTTGCTGCTGCCGCTAAGTCACTTCAGTCGTGTCCAACTCTGTGTGACCCCAGAGACGGCAGCCCACCAGGCTCCACCATCCCTGGGATTCTCCAGGCAAGAACACTGGAGTGGGTTGCCACTTCCTTCTCCAATGCATGAAAGTGAAAAGTGAAAGTGAAGTCGCTCAGTTGTGTCCGACTCTTAGCGACCCCATGGATTGCAGCCTACCAGGCTTCTCGGTCCATAGGATTTTCCAGGCAAGAGTACTGGAGTGGTGTGCCATTGCCTTCTCCATCTAGCACAGTAGCTATGTAGATTTCCCCTCCTCGATTTCTCATCCACAAAATGGGGATGATAAGGACACCTACTCCTCAGAGATATTCTGGGAAGGAAGATGATGAATGCAAATGACTCAACACAGCACCCATTGCCTCTTGAGCGCTCAAGAGACGTTGGTCGTGGGGATCACGGTCTCGGACCCGTCAAGAAATCTTGGGATCGATCTTTCGCTGTCTATCCCATGAGTGTGGGCGCTTCAGGTGGTACATTCTGGGCGGGGCTGGGAGGCCGACTCACCTCTCAGAGATGCGGCCGGCGGGATAGAAGACGCTCTGCATGACGATGAAGTATTTCTAGGGACGGGAGTACGGAGTGAGAGGAGACAGGGTCTCACCCTCCCACCCTCCCTCCGGCCCGGTACTCGGCTCGGCCTCACCCACCTTCTTTCCCCGAGCCACCCGCAGACTGTGCACTCCTGGAAGGGGAGAAGGCGTCAGGTGAGGGGCGCAAACTCGGATACGCCCCCCCGGGTACGTCCTGTCCAGTGCCAGTTTCAGGCCACGCCTCCTCTTCGAGATCTGCCGCATCCCAAGCCTCCAGGCCGCGCCCCCGGACCCCACCCTTCCCCAACTTGAGGCTGGTGTCCCGACTTGACCTGTTTCTAGATTTAACCCCAAATGGGGGGCTCGATGGTTAAGAATCTGCCTGCAACGCAGGGGACTTGGGTTCGAGCCGTGGGTCAGGAAGATCCCCTGGAGAAGGGAATGGCTACACACTCCAGTATTCTTGCCTGGAGAATCCCATGGACAGAGGAGATTGACGGGCTACCATCCATGGGGTCGCAGAGAGACACTACTGAGCGACTACTGCTAAGTCACTTCAGTCGTGTCCGACTCTGTGCGACCCCATAGACGGCAGCCCACCAGGCTCCCCGTCCCTGGGATTCTCCAGGCAAGAACACTGGAGTGGGTTGCCGTTTCCTTCAGTGCATGAAAGTGAAAAGTGAAAGTGAAGTCGTTCAGTCGTGTCCGACCCTCAGCGACCCCATGGACTGCAGCCTTCCAGGCTCCTCCGTCCATGGGATTTTCCAGGCAAGACTACTGGAATGGGGTGCCATTGACTTCTCCAACTGAGCGACTAACAGGCCCACAAATCTTGCTCCGGTCACTGTCCAATCCCAATCCCGCCCTCTTTGGGCCCCACCCAGGTCTTGGCCCCTCCCATCGGCCCCGCCCCCCTGTACATTGCTGTCTAGGACCCGCCTCCCCACTGGACTTGGCCCCAGCCTCTCTGTTGCCCAGTGCCCTCCACCCTGCTCGGACTCAGATCCCCTACGCTCCCCCCACTACTCCCGACCCTGGAACCTTCCCACTCTCCGACCCATCCCCTTCTCGCCCTCTCTCCTCACACCTCCCCGCTCCCTGAAGTCCCAGTCCCAGACAGGTCGTACCCAGCACCCGTGCGAGCAGTGAGTGTGGGTGTCGCTGCAGGTGATGCACGTAGCGGGGCAGGTGGGCGAGCAGCGCCTGCACCTCCCGGCTCCGCAGGGTCTTCAGGAAGAAGCGTTGGTCGTGGCTGAGGGGCGGGAGGGAGAGGTCACTGTCCAGGCCGGTCAGGAGCCGCCTCCCCACCGCCCGTCTGGCCTCCTGTCTCCACCCCTCTCCATCGGACCGCTATCTGGACCTGACCCAACTTAACTTGGCCATTCTCTCTCTCTTAAAGCGCACCTCTCCCCCGACCCACCGCCAGACACCACTCCCCCCGCCATTCCCCACCCCTGCCACCAGCTCACGAGAGAAAGAAGCTGGCTTTGCTCTTGGAGGTGCTGAGGAACTGCAGGTAGGGGCGACTGGGACCCAGCGCGGCCTGGTAGTCCTCCTCGGCCAGCCCCAGGGAGCGCCTCAGTCGGGCGAAGATGGGGCCAGCCAAGGTGCCCAGCTCGAAGCCCTGCGAGGAGGAAGAACAGCCCCCGAGAGTGTCCCCCGGCGCCCAGGGGTGTGCAGTTGGCCCTCCCGCGGGAGGGTCAGGGTTAAGCACACCCTTTCTGCAAGACCTGGGGGTCAAGCCATCACTCCCACTGCAACTGATGGGGAAACGGAGGAGGAGAGCTGAACACATTCCCTCCCATGCAACGGTCTTGGGCCTCCTACCTCATGAACCTGGGTCAGGACTTCAGAAAAATCCTCCTCCGTGGGCAGCCCCTGCAGCAAGGAGCAAAGCGGCCCAGGGCAAGTCTCAGCCGGCGCTGCCAGCCCAGGGTCTCCCAGGGTCTGGCACCCGGCCTCACCCCCTTCCCCCCATTGTGGTTCCTCCAACTGCTGGGGACTAATCCGGGTATGCCTGAGTTGAGCAGGGAGACGGCCAGCCCTCCCAGAGCTGGAGGGAAGAGTGAGCCGGGGCAGGTCCCAGGTGTGTCTTATTCACTGCTGAGTCCCCCACACCAGTCTCTGAGTTAGAGTCTGGCACATGTGCCTAGACACACGCTGGCCAAAGTGTTGCCGGATGCCCTCCCGGTAAAAGGGGGTGGCCTTGAAGTCTAGGGACCTGCCGGACTGAGCCTGGGAGGAGCAGGATCAGAGAAATCTTCCTGGAGGAGGTGCCCCCTAAGATGAAATGTGGGGGTAGTGAAGACGGGGAGCAAGGTGCTCATAGCAGGGGGAACAGCAGTGATGGCCACTGGGAAGAGGAGAGGCCGAGACTGAAGAGAATAAGGGAGGGGTAGACTGAGAATGAGGTTGGACAGATGGCCCTTGAGCTTGAGCCAGCAGGACGCTGAGACCATGCTGAGAATTGGGGAACCCTGCAAGATTTTCAGCAAGTGATGAGATTCAGAGGACTCCTGCATCTCCCTGGACCTCCAGGTCCCTGCGCTAGGATGGGGTCACACTGCACATGTGTGCACACACACAAACGACACACATGCTCACCCGGGGCCGTCCGGGTGCTGAGCTTGCAGTGGGCGACCCTTTCTGCTGAGCCAGCCTGGCCCTAGCCAGAGCTCTGGGGAGGATGGGCAGAGCTGGTAGGGTGGGGGTGGGGTCCCTTTTCAAGAGAGACCAAGGAGTACAATCCCTCCCACCCATTATACAGATGGAGACACTGAGGCCTAAAGAGAGGCAGACACTCACCTAGATCACACATCCACCACATGGGTTCAAGGGCTTCCTCATACCCTCAACACACCTTGGGCTTTCTGGCTTCCTGGCCTCAGCCCAGAAATGTCCCTCCTTCCCTGCACCGAGTCCTGGCCTTCCTCCCCTTCTATCTGGCCTGCTCTGACCCCCAGCCCTGCATTTATTAGCAGGACGGGGCATCAGCCTGGTCTCGCTGTTAGTGGAGGTGCAGAGAACTGGCCACTCACCGTGGGCGGGTGGTCCATGGACACTTGAGTGGCAGCCCACAGCCCCGCCTGCATCAGGCACATCACCTGGTGCAGCTCGTGCCCCGGGCCGATCTCAAACAGTCCCAGGCGACACTGCTTGTCCCGCAGGCGCCAGAGGAGGCCACGGTGGCCAGAGCTTGAAGCAGCTGCTCTGCGTCCAGCCTCTGGGGAGGGGGCCAGGATCTGTGGTGGGAGGCACCAGAAGCAGTCAGCATGGGGCAGCCAGCACCCCACAGGAGAATGACCCTGGTCTGAGTCCCACATCACTGTCAGCTCTCTCCTCATCTCTCTGCCTCAGTCCCCTTAGTTGTAAAATGCAGAAAAGGTTGGTACCCACCCGACGGCGTGTTGTGAGAGGACCGTGCCTGGCATTCAGTCAGCACTCATAGTGATGGTTCTTACTATCAGCGGGTGGAGCATTCGTTCCGCAGCCTCTCACTAGCAGTGTAACCTCAGGTAAATCACCTAACCTTTCTGCACCTCGCTTTCTAGTCTGTAAACTGAGAACTACATACAATACCTCCTTCGGGGCTGGTATTAACTGTTGTTACCGGTGAGTCTGAGCACCGTGCACAGGATCTCCTTATAGTAGGAGCTGTGATGTCAGTGATTGAGTCATCTATTCTACTCGTCTACTCCGAATTCCTCCAGTCCGGCCCGGCAGGTCTCCACGAAGCTGAGGTCACAGCTTCTGACCCATCCTCAGTAGGCACCCACCACGAGCCCAGCCCTAGCTGAGAGCTTGACCTCCTAACCGCCCTATGAAGGAGACGCTTTTATTATTGTCTCCATTTTACAATGAAGAAACCAAGCAAGTTCTCGTGGAAAACCCGCTGGACTCCCCACTTCAGACCAGCAGCCCCATGTGGGGCGTGTCCCAGTCCCGCCCAAGTGCAGGACCCCTTCTGGGTTTGGATGGGGATGTGTCCGCCCCTTACAGGGCGGGGAGACCCGGCCCCTGCTCTCCAACCCTTTCCTTTCCTGTCCTCTCTCGGGTCTGCACCTACCTCGCGGGGCCCCGGGCTCGGCGCGGCCATCGCCCCCGCAGCAGCTTCCCGGGCTCCGGCCGCGTCCCCCGCTACCGGGTAGCCCCGCAGCATGAGCCGGGCCCCGCCCCTCCTTCTGGATCGACCAATCGAGCGGTGCCGGTCACGGCTGCACCCAATCCGAAAGGGAGCCCCGGGGATCGCCTGCGGGTCCCGCCTCCGGGGCTGCAGCATCCTTCGGACAGCGGTCCAGGCGGGGCGGGGCCGCCGCGCGTTGGTTAGGGTCTCTGCGGCATGAAGACCCCCACCCCCCATTCCCTTCTGAGTGTGGGAGACTCAGATCTCCGGGAGTTCGGGAGGCCGATAACCTAAATCCAGTCCCGCCCACCCACTCTGGCATGAAAATCCCACAGACCGTATTTCGGGTAAGGAAACTGAGGTCCAGTGAGAAAAGTGACTACCTCCAGGTCACACAGGAAGTCAGGGACATGTATTCATTCAACAGTTTTTTTAACACTCACTATGGGCCAGGAGCAGTGTAGGCCGGGGTGTGTGGTGGGGCGGGGGGCGGGGGCGCTGGGGAGGGCAGATTTTAGGGTGAGAGAACACAGCTGCCTGCGTGAGCTTTTAAAAGCATAAATCGGATGATGTCACTGTCGTGCTCAAAGCCTCCAGTGGCTTCCCAAGGCACTGAAACAGTCCAAACCTCCCAGTACGGCCCCAGGCCTGTCTGCCCACTCTTAAGACTCCTCTCAACTCACTCTCCCTGCACCTTCCACAGGGACTCTGGACCCTCTTTCAAACCTCCAGGCATTTGCAGGTGCTGTTCCTTCAGCCTGAAGTAGCCACCCCACCCACCCCCCCGCCCCCACACACACCCGATTTGCTTTATTCCTTATCACCTTGCCCTACTCTGAGTGTCCCCGCCCCTCAGTCATGATCACATTACTTTTATTTTCTTCATCATGCTTAACACTGTCAGAGACTGTCTTGTTCATTTACTTATTACATCCCCCTTTCCCCCACCCACAGAGTGCAAGGAGGGCAGGCTCCTTTCCTGGCTCAGTAACCTGGCACAAACTGGTGTTTGAGAAACTGGTATATGCTGAACCAGTGCAAGTAGGATGTACACAGAACCTCAGTGACTCCCAGGAAATGGAAGGCCAGTATGGCTGGAGGAGAGTTCAGAAGGGAGCACGGAGGCTCTTGTCAGCCATGGGAGGAGAGGGATGGGAACCCAGAGAAGCAATGTGTGAGAAAGATGCTCAGGAAAAGTAAAAAAGAAACTCAAATGTTTTCCAAAGGTAACTGGTTGTCATGCAGCTGGATTTGAGGGGGCCATTGTGGGGGAGTGGGGAGAGAAGTGAGGACACTTTTGGTGATTTAGGGCAGAGGATGCTGGCTTTGCATCAGGAAGGTGACTGGGGCGGGGGAGGAAATGGCAAGAATTGATAGGATTTGGGTCTGGTGGATGTGGGGTGGAAGAGGAAAGCCAAGGTCTGTGACATCTGATGGAGATGTCAGGTGAACAGCTGGCACACATCCAACACCTTTGGGCTCAGGAGAAAGCTGGGCTGGAAGCAAGCCTGGGTGAGGATAAGGTCGCCCCTAAGAGTGTGGGGTGAAGAGGCCTGTGACTGAGTCCTGAGAAACTTACCCTCTCACGGCAGGAGAGGAGCATGAATATGATAGAGAGAAGTAGGAGAATGCACCCGGGGTGGGGGTGGGGGGCGGAATGTCACTGGCCAAATGTGGCAGGTCAAGGAACATGCCTCTGATGTAGACCAGACATCACTGGTGGTCTGAGTGCAGCCCTCCTGGAAAGCTGCCAAGCACAGTGGGAGGAAAGGAAACGCGGGGGCAGAGGTGGATACCCTTTGGGGAAGTTTGGTTGTAAAGACAGGGAGAGACCTAGAGGGAGTTAATGAGTTGATGGAGGGTCCCTTATATGGAGCCTATAACACATTCATTTAACACTGGAGGACCATGTTGAGAAGCAGAGGCTGTTCCCCTGAGAGGGATCATCAGATAGCAGGCTCTTGCCACAGCGGTGGGAGAGGACAGGACCCAGAGTCCAGGAGAGCAGCTCCGCCTGGACTGGAGGTTGGGGAGGGGAATAGGTAAGGACAGGGCAGGTGTGCCTGCAGTTGGGCTCTTTCCTCTAATGAGGCAGGTGGGACACCTCTGCTAACTGGAGGAAGAGAGTGCCCAAGGAAGTGAGGGGTGGAGGCTCACACTGTGAATGGGAGAGCTGGCTGCCCAGAGGGGCACGGTGGGACTGCCAGGGGCTCGAGCTGAGGCCTGGACCAGTCAACTGGAACACAGCGGAAACAGCCCTGCTCTGGCTCACAGCTGCCCTCTGCTCAGAGCCACACTAATTTGGGCTGCTGAGTACGAGACAGATGATGGGCTTGGGCTTTTAGGGGTGTGAGGGTCCTTAATATACCAGTGCCCACTGGCTGGGCTGGCACAGTGGAGGCGAGGTAAAGGCTGATGTGACGTCTGGCAGATGGCCATGCCTCCAGACTCCCCCGCCGTGAGCTGCACCAGGCCAGATCCACACCAGTCCTGGCCCCTGCTTTGTCCTGTGTCCAGCACAGGGATAATCCAGGAGGTACCCAAGGCACCCTCGCTGCACAAACCAGTGTCTCCTGATCTGAGACCAATGCAGAGGCCAGCTCCCAGCCCCTGAGCACCTCGGGTCAGGGACAGCACTGAGACGAAGACAACGACGTTTATTGTTCAGCTCTCCCATCAGGCCAGCCCTGAGGCTGGGGGCTGGGCCTCCCTCTAGGCTCTCCAGGTCCAGAAATCCTTGTGGGGTCTGGGGCTATGTCAGACCTGGGAAGGTTGCCTTTGTGGAGGAGCAGGACATGTGGGGAGAGGTCACGTGATGTCCCAGAACCTGCCAAGTCCAACACCATCATGTGACAAGAAGGAAACTGAGGCAAGTGTAGAACCCAGCGGGAAAAATGAGAGGGAGTCAAGGTGAGGTGTGTGTGTATGTGGAGAGGGACCAGCACCTTGCAGGCCCTGAGCCAGAATGGGGGTGAGATGGAGACTTCCAGGTACTTCTCCTCCCTGGCTTCTGGAGGAGGAGCAGGGGCCCTGGTCAGCCAGGGGTGAGTCCTCAACAGCTTCCATCCCACAGGGGTGTCTGCAGGGCAATCAGGCTTGACGGGGCCTCAGTGCCTGAATGGGTCCTGTGGGCACCCTTGTTGGGTCTGCCCTGGAGAAGAAGCAGAGACGGGGCCAGCAGCCTCATTCCTGCTGGGCCTTCACTGAGTCTTTTTGGTATCGTTCTGGTTCTTCAGCATCACGTAGGTGATGAATATACCTGGAATACACAGACCAAAAAAGGCAGCTAAGATCCTGGCTCAGGACTGCTGGGAGGTCAGAAAGTGAAGTGAAAGTCGCTCAGTTGTGTCTGACTCTTTGTGACCCCATGGGCTACACAGTCCATGGAATTCTCCAGGCCAGAATACTGGAGTGCTTCTCCAGGGGATCTTCCCAACCCAGGGATTGAACCCAGGTCTCCCACACTGCAGGCGGATTCTTTACCAGCTGAGTCACAAGGGGAGCCCAGGGAGGCCAGAGCAGGACCCAAGCATGGCAGTGACCCACACAGGGGGCCAAGCAGCTACCCAGCCGCCCTCCAGGCCACGCCCTGGAGGCCATTTCCCTAATCGCTCATCAAGCTACACTTCTGCCTGCATTCATTCAACAAACATCAGCTGCTGCTGCTGCTGCTAAGTCACTTCAGTCATGTCCAACTCTTAGTGACCCCATGGACTGCAGCCCACCAGGCTCCTCCATCCGTGGGATTTTCCAGGTAAGAGTACTGGAATGCGGTGCCACTGCCTTCTCCGAAACATCAGCTGAGTGACTATCAAAGGCAATTTTTTGAGTTTAGTGTTTCTGATTCTACAGGGAATAAGATCCACCCAACTATCTACCTACTTACCCGACCACCTGTCCATCTACCTAACCACCCACCCACTCAGCATCCATCATCCACCCACCCCATCCTCCAGACACCTAATTGTTGATTTATCCAAACCACTTTCTTGAGCACCAACTCAGTGCCACAGCTTGTGCTTGGGGTGAGGGCATAAAAATGACAAAGCCACAGTCCCTGCCTCTATAAGGCCCACACGCTTACCCTGGGAGACAGAGATGCAGGGATCATGAACCACGGTGACAAGGGGGTGAGAGGTGATGGAGGTGTGAGCAGAGCGGTGGTGGTGGTGGTGGAGGGAGCAAGAAAGAGGGAGACATCCCATTAGATTCCAGTGAGCCTGAGGCATTGGGAAGACTGACTTACAGCCCTGAAGAATGAACAGGGAAACCCCAGGACGTGAGCTGGGGGTAAGGAGCCTCAAGCAGATGTACAGTGAGTGATGAAGTGTAGCAGCATGTTTGGGGTTGGGAGGGGGTCATGGGGTCCCCAAGACACCCTGTCCAGGGTTGAGGGAACTTACCCACAAACAGGAGCAGCAGGAGGCCGGCGGCCAGTGGGATAGCAATGGCATAGGCTCGGGGCAGGAAATACTTGTGGATGACATGCTGACTGTCGATGAATGGCTGGCATCAAAGGCAGAGCTCTAGTGAGTGTTCCTCGCTCTGCTCAGCTCCCCAAGTCCAAACAGCCCACCTCCTCCATCTCAGGGGTTGACCCCATCAAAGCACTGCATTTGCTTTTCTCTAAGATGATAGCACTCTGGGTGCCTTGGTTTGTTCCCTTCCTTCAGTTATCTAATGGTTGTGTACTGGGCACTTGACTGGTGCTCGCCCAAAGTTGGGGCTAGGGACCTGGCAGGGAACAGAAGACAAAGGACTTGCCCTAAGGCCCTCACAGCTTAGCAGGGACAAAGCGGACATGAGGAATCCTCGAGTGATTCCCAACCAGGACTCCAAGGTTTTCTTTACTAACATTTGTCTCCAAAGGATACTGACTTCTGCAAGATTTTGCCCTCCAAACACACACTTCACTTTTAAAGCAGTAACCAAAAAAATTTCCCACGGGGAAAAAAAAAATGCTAAACACTCTCACAAAATCCACTGGGATTGTCATGCCCAAGCACCCGCAGGACAACCAAGACTAGAACTCCCATCAAAAGCAAAGCAAATCAAGGACAGGACTTTGCAGTGGAGTGGTTAAGGATTCCACCCTGAGCCTTCCCCTTGAGCTTCTGCTTCCTCGTCTATAAAATAGGGACACCTGTTACCATCTTCCTCATAGTGCTGTCCTGGAGCTTTCATGAGATATGCAGTGACAGCACCTAGCACAGTGCCTGCTAAAATGATGTGAGGAGTTGGCTTCGAGATCCAGGGATGGGAGGTAAGAGAGGGCGGGGAAGCACACATACCAAGAGAATTACCCAGGCGGTGTAATAAGTGAAGATGATCAGGCTAAGGGCGACGAGGCCGAGTCCCACCACTTGGTCTGTTCCCGTGGCCTGCAGAAAAGGGAGGATTCAACTGAGGAAAAGATCCTCCATTTAGGAAGGAGGGGGTAGTCGTTGCGGCCCGATCACGTCCATTTACTCAGCTGACATATGTGACGTGGCTGACTAGGTATCTTTTCTAGGTCGGGAGAGAGAGTACCGGGCCAAAGTCTATCACTCGTACGATGAGACGGCAGGAGAACGATACCGGCTCCGAGTGCTCAAGCCCCAGCTCCTGAGCAGACGCAGGACCCCACCCTCCAGACGCCCCCTTTGCCGACATTCGGCCTCACGCTCACCATTTCCCTGGCGCTTCAGGTACTGGAGACGCAAGCCCCATCTGGTTCCGGATCCGGGCCCTTCCGGCCTTGGGCCGCGGGGCACGCCGGGAGTCGTAGTCCTCAGGCTGGCCCGGGACCGCGTCGCCGGAGACGGGCGGGCACCGCCTCCTCTTTGCATGTCGGGAAATGTAGTTTCTCGAGGACATTCTGTGACGCGTTCCCGAATCTCTGGGCAGTGAGATCGAATTGAGGAACCTAGACTGGCTTGGCCCTTGTGGGCTCGGTCCTGTCGAACTCGCCCGAGAAAAAAAAAAAGCCCATCTCTCAATATCCCAGAGTCCTAAAGCCAGAACAGAATAGGGGTGAGTGGTCAGAAGTCCCGTGTTTCAGGTGGGGAAAAGGAGGCTCAAGAGAGGGGCGAGAACTTTTCAGATCACAGTCTGAGTCAGTGGTGTATAGCTGACTCCAGCACCCGAGGGCGCTACTTCCTGGTCCCGAGGCCCGAACGTGTCTGTTGAGGGTAAGGTAAAAAGTTCAAGGACCGGCCTAGGGTGGGAGGAGAAGGAGGAGCCGGAGTCCCTTCCTCTGTGCTTCACAGCCCCAAGTGCATCACCAGGAAGACGCTTGTCACTGCGTTTCTGTTTTTTAAATTTTATTTACTTTTGGCTGCGCTGGGTCTTCGTTACTGCGAGGGCTTTTCTCTAGTTGCTGTACAGAGCCTTTTATTGCCGTGGCTTCTTCGTTGCAGAGCACGGGCTCTGGGGCATGCGGGCTTCAGTAGCTGCGACTCGCAGGTTCTATGAGCACAGACTCTACTTGTGGTGCACAGGGCTTAGCTGCTCCGCAGCATGTGGGGGCCTCCTGGATCAGGGATCCAACCATGTCTCTTGCACTGGCAGGTGGATTCTTTACCAGTGAGCCACCAGGGAAGCCCCATCACTGCGTTTTAATTATCTGATTTACTTGTTGACCTGGCCCACTTGACTGTGAGCCCCCTGAGGATAGGGTCTGTATCCCCAGTGCCCAGAATGAGGCTTGGCACAACTGGGAGCTTTGAATCAGTCAACCAGTTTTAAGATTTTGGTGACTTCTGCAGTGCTACAGAGAATAGCATCTGGCAATGCCAGGCTCTCCCTGCGCTGTCTTCACTTGGAGGGGAGGGGTCTGCTGCTGCTAAGTCACTTCAGTCGTGTCTGACTCTGTGCAACCCCATAGACGACAGCCCACCAGGCTCCCCCGTCCCTGGGATTCTCCAGGCAAGAACACTGGAGTGGGTTGCCATTTCCTTCTCCAATGCATGAAAGTGAAAAGTGAAAGTGAAGTCACTCAGTCGTATCTGACTGTTCAGGACCCCATGGACGGCAGCCCACCAGGCTCCTCCATCCATGGGATTTTCCAGGCAAGAGTACTGGAGTGGGGTGCCATTGCCTTCTCCTGGGGAGGGGGGCAGGGCCATGCAAAGATGGGGTCTGAACCAGTCATGGCTTGCTCCTGCTGGCAGCATCTGTCTGCTTGGGTTGTCTGAGCCCATCGCAAAGCTGAGAGGAACATTTTCCCCCCATCATTTATTTTATATACTGATTTTTCACTTAGCATGGAAAAAAAAAGTGAAAGTTGTCCTTAGTCATGTCTGATTCTCTGCAACCTCATAGACTGGTTCCAGATAGTGAAAGGAGTAGGTATATTGTCACCCTGCTTATTTAACTTCTATGCAGAGTACATCATGAGAAACGCTGGGCTGGAGGAAGCACAAGCTGGAATCAAGATTGCTGGGAGAAAATCAATAACCTCAGATATGCAGATAACACCACCCTTATGGCAGAAAGCAAAGAACTAAAGAGCCTCTTGATGAAAGTGAGAGAGGAGAGTGAAAAAGTTGGCTTAAAACTCAACATTCAGAAAACTAAGATCACGGCATCTGGTCCCATCACTTCGTGGCAAATAGATGGGGAAACAGTGGAAACAATGACAGACTTTTTTGGGGCTCCAAAATCACTGCAGATGGTGACTACAGCCATGAAATTAAAAGACGCTTACTCCTTGGAAGGAAAGTTATGACCAACCTAGAGAGCATATTCAAAAGCAGAGACATTACTTTGCCAACAAAGGTCCGTCTAGTCAAGGCTATGGTTTTTCCAGTGGTCATGTATGGATGTGAGAGTTGGACTATAAAGAAAGCTGACACCCAAGAATTGATGCTTTTGAAGTGTGGTGTTGGAGAAGACTCTTGGGAGTCCCTTGGATTGCAAGGAGATCCAACCAGTCCATTCTAAAGGAATTCAGTCCTGAATATTCAGTGAAAGGACTGATGCTGAAGCTGAAACTCCAATACTTTGGCCACCTGATGCGAAGAACTGACTCATTAGAAAAGACCCTGATGCTGGGAATGATTGAGGCAGAAGGGGACGACAGAGGATGAGACGGTTGGATGGCATCACCGACTCAGTGGACATGAGTTTGAGTAAACTCCAGGAGTTGGCAATGGACAGGGAGGTGTCTGGCGTGCTGCAGTCCATGGGGTCACAGAGTACAACTGAGCGACTGAACTAAACTGAACTGGACTGTAGCCCACCAGGGTCCTCTGTCAATGGAATTCTCCAGGCAAGAATCCACTCGCTTCTCCAGAGGATCTTCCTGACCTAGGGATTGAACAGATTCTTACCGTCTGAGCCACCAGGAAAGCCCACTGAGCATTACTGTGTTCCAAAGGAGCAAACTTTTTTGGACCTTACAGCCCTATTCCTTCCCTGTCTCAGAATTGGGGCTCAGCCAGGAGCCAACTCATCCCTCCTCAGGTGTGCAAAAAACCGAGGAAGGGGCTGAGAATCAGCCTCCAGGATTTTCTGGGGTGTGAGCAGGCATTAGCGCTGAAAATGGGCAAGGATAATGCAGTGCTGGGGCCGAGACAAGGCCTGGTAGTCTAGTCCCTTCCAGCTTGTCCAGAGCCCTGAGGATTCCTGCCATTTCTGAGCTCATGACGGGCCCAGGGTGACTTGCCTTTCCCAAGAGCTTGGTGGCCATGTCAACTCTTCAGGAACTTGAGTCAAGGGCAGGGAGTGAGGTGGTCCAAGCCTGGAGACAGTGCTGGCCTGTGGCTTTGGGGAGGCTGGGAAAACTCTTTTAACGTCTCTCAGCGGGGGTCAGGCTCCCTAGGGAGGGCTGTATACCCACCTCCTAATTTGATCCACAATCCCACTTGCAGCTGCGAAAGCTGAGGCACAGTCATCGATCCTCAGGCGTGCTTGTTAGAGGCCACCCAACTCTGAGGAGGTTAGAACTTGGGCTCTGAGGTCAGAGCTGCCACCTTTTAAGTGTGAGGTTGGCAAGAAACTGCCCTTTCTAGGCCTACGTTTCCTCCCAATGAATGTGTAGTAGTAACAGTGATAATAATTGTAATGACTGCAGCCAGGACAACCAAGAACCCTGGCCACCGATGTCTCTCCCACCCCCAGAGTGTCATCTCGCTCCCTTCTGATGCCATCTGTGACCTGGGATTCAACTCAGTAAAACAAGCAAGAACCAACATGCCATAACAAAATCTGCAACATTTA
Organism: Bos javanicus; assembly: GCF_032452875.1. NCBI lineage: Eukaryota > Metazoa > Chordata > Mammalia > Artiodactyla > Bovidae > Bos > Bos javanicus. Next base: position 98,344,436 of record NC_083878.1, read on the forward strand.
ATCCCCAACCCCCCCAACCAAGACACTGACACTAGGCTGATTTCCCCTTACAATGTTATTTTCTACAATAGAAGCTGGGACGGAGATACAAACACAGCCCACTGAATCAGGGGGTGGTGGTGGTAACATTCTGTTCGAAAGGAGGGGTGTTAAAAAAAAAAAAAAAGACCTCCCCTCCCCCCATCTCCCTGCTCACCTCCCGAAAGAGAGGAGACCATGGCATTCTCCATCTTGGCGGATCATGCCATGCGGTTGGTTTGTGGGGTGACCAGAAAACAAACAAACAAAAAAAAAACGATCTAAAAATATTGTAGACTTTTCTTTAAACCTCCTAGTAAAAACATTAAACTGTCTTTCAAGAAGATTCCAAACTGCCATTGCATAGACCAATTCCTTTCCAAAAATATCTCTAATATATTCTGTCTGTTTCTAAATATAGGATTTTTAGTCCAGAGATGTGGGCACCTAATGGGAATTCACTGAGCTTGAGGGGACCAGAGGGTTGAAGAAAGGGCTTCCACGTGGGAATGAGGCTGGGGGTCCGGGGCTCCAGGCCTCCAGCTCCAGCCAGCATTGATTTGGTTGTGGCCGAATTCTGTTAATCCAGTTACCCTGGCCCAGGGCCTGGCATGGGAAGGTGCGGCAGGCTCTGTCTCCTTCTGGGATGACTGTCAAATTCAGACCTCGCCTAGGGTGGGGCTGGGGTTCCTGGTATGGGGAATTCTCCCCAACGGCACCAAAACCAGCTATCTTATGCCTGAAGCCCCCAGAATGTTGACTCAGACCTAAAAACACCCTGAATACATCGCCTCACTGGGCTGAGGTCATGCAGATACAGAAGGGAAGGACAGCGTTCCCCCATCTTCTAGGGGTCACTTCAACTGCAGACAGTGCAGCCAGCTCCCTTTTAAAGTGCCAGGTGTCTGTGGGGCAGGAAGGGACCTGCAGAGCTGACCAGAGCCTTCCCCAGCCAGAGCAAATGCTCCATCCTGCCTCGGTAGGCACCTTCTCACATTCATTTTCTAAAAGGGTTAGGGCATTAAAAACAACAACAGAAACCCTAGAAATGCTCTGGTCCCAATGCCAGGAGGTTCCAAGACCAAGTCCAATTCTTGCCAGTGGGGCAGAAGGCAAGGACCCCTCCCAGCCTGGGGAGGGCACCCCCCACCCCCACCCCAGATCCCCAGCCCTGCTGGGACCCAGCCGGCGGGTAGGGGGAGAACAGAAGCACCTCCCCTCGCCTGGGGGAGGAGAAAATACCAAACTGTGAACTCTAAAAAAAGAAAATGAAAGGGAGGAAGGAAAGAAAAAAGAAAAGAAAAAAAAACAACCAGCAAAGAAAAGGAAAAAGGTATGGGGCTACGTAAACACCAGCCTGCTGGGTTTATACAAAATGAGTGGAAATTAGAGTGTCGGGGAGTCTGTCCAGAGACCGGTGGGCAGCCAGAACCCACCTTCAAGCAAGTAACGAGGACAAGGCCAGGGGAAAGTGCTGAGAGCAGAGGGTGTAGCGAGGGGTGGGGGCGGGGGCAGGGCCAGACTGCTCCCCACGGGAAAACCCCCTTAATGGACGGCCCCCCGCCGCCCTCTCCTTTGCCCAGAGAGGGCATGTTTTCAGAGGTTGGCTGAGGCTTTTCTGGCCAGGAAGCCAGCTCCGGGCCAGTCCTGCTACAGCCCATCTGCCTTTCCAGCATCGGCCCTGGCCTGGGCCAGCTGAGCCTGAGGGGAGAGAAAGGGCGCTTGGCTTGGCAAACCCAGCCCAGCCGGGCTGCTGACCTCCAGGGCCTTGGGAGGCACCCTTCCTGGCTTCATTAACGGAAGCCAGCTGCCCAGGACCCAGCCCCGGGCAGAGGGGAACCGCAGCTCAGGCTCAGACCTTTCTCAGCAGGGGGCTCAGGCCTGAACTGGAGCCAACTGGAAAGGGCAGGGAGGGGCAGGGGCAGTGCCACGTTCCAGCCGGGCTGTGAGGGCTGGGCTGCTGACTGCACGGCAGGCAGGGCCCAGGGATCCTTGGGAAGGGCTCAGTGGACGGGCAGGCAAGGGCCAGGGTGCTGTGCTGGAAACAAGCATGTGCAAAGTGCAGGCTGCCAGGGCAGCAGGAGAACATTCGCTGCGGGGAAGGGGGGTCTCAATCTGGAGCGCGGGTGGGGTTTGAGGTCTTGGTTTCCGGGAGGAGGCCGCCAGCAGGTCCCCCGGGACGCAGGGGAGGGACAGCTGAAGCACTAAGCAGTCAGAGGGCCATGGTGGCAGGATTCCGGGGGGTGAACTGCCCCCCAAGGACAAGGCGGCAATGGAGCGAGGCCCTGCCAGGGCTGAGCCAGCGCTCCTGGAGTGAACGGGACACAGGACAACAGGCCCCTCGGCCACCAGCCTCCCTGCATGTGCAGGAACTGCTGAATGTCCTCGCCGAGGGCCCAGGTGGGTCTCAGAGGGGCAGTGCCCGCCATGGGTCTCTGCCCACCTGCTTCACGGGCCCATGTGTCCTGCCCTCTAGTGGTTCAGGGGAGAATATTCACAGTGGTGCCCGGGGCCCTCGTGGGCCATGAGCGTCCCAGCATAGATGGGAGGTCAATGGAATGATGCTTTGGGGCTGGAGTGCATGGAGGAGGCACAGATGAGAGGCAGCGCAGATGGTGATCCGAAGGGGAAGGTCCCTTGTGGAATGACGTGGGTCTGGATGCCCGTGAAGGCAGGGCCCTTCTCCAGCCGGGGCACCTGCTCCTCAATGGCTTTCAATCACGACTGGCTCGTAGACCCCAGAGGAGACCCTGTGGGGAGAAACAGGTCAGCTTGTCCTCCCTGATGGTCCTCTGGGCCAGCCCTGGGAGGTACTTCACAAGCACTGTTAACTGGCCCCATTTTGCAGAGAGAAATTGAGTCTCAGAGGAGTCACCTGCCCAGGGTAACACAGATGTTACATACCTGAGCCTGTGGGATCACAGAGCTTGCACAGACCATGCCCAAGGCCCCCTGGGTACCAGCAGCTCACATGCTGGGGTGTGCTGTGCCCATCCTCACAGCAATTCAGGCAGAGAGGATCTGCAGCAAGCCCCACTTGACAGATAAAGAAACTGAAGTTCAGAGAGATTACGGGGCTTGCCGAAAGTGCAGCCGGAGGTCGGGAAGCTTGATCAGCTCTTCTCCCCACCAAGGCCAGGCCCACTGGCAGGGCTGTAGTCATTTGGGGCGCAGTATACAGCTCTGCAATGACCTTGCTCAATCTCAGTTTCCTCATCCTCAGAGGGGGCTGGAGAGGGATGTCACAAAGCCCTAAGAAGTGCCCTCTGTTTTCTTTTTGCCCACCCCACTAAGGACAGCCTGCTACTGCTGCTGCTAAGTCGCTTCAGTCCTGTCCAACTCTGTGCGACCCCATAGACGGCAGCCCACCAGGCTCCCCGTCCCTGGGATTCTCAAGGCAAGAACACTGGAGTGGGTTGCCATTTCCTTCTCCAATGCATGAAAGTGAAAAGTGAAAGTGAAGTCACTGTTGTGTCCGACTCTGAGTGACCCCATGGACTGTAGCCCACCAGGGTCCTCCATCCATGGGATTTTCCAGGCAAGAGTACTGGAGTGGGGTGCCATTGCCTTGGCCACGCAAAGATAGCAGTTGCGATTTTGAACCTCAGCCAGCAGGGGTCAGCAGAGCAACACCAGAGGGCAGGTCTGAGGCCCCAGTGTGGCCCAGCCAAGCCTCCGACTCCTCTGGCCTAGATGTTAAATGGCCACTTTCCCATCTGGCCCACAAGAACCAGGAGTAAAGGCTTCAGCACAGCCCTGCAGGTGGTAAGCTCCTCCATTCATTCATTCACTGAGCCTGACACACACAGACCAGCATGCTGTAAATGAATGATTTAGAGAATACTCTATATACTGGCAGAGTTCAAGCCATAAGTTTGATCCTCACATCTGCTTGCCTATTATGAAGCAGAAATCTATGTTGCTCACTGCCGTATCCCCGGCACCTAGCTCAGAACCATGAAACGTAGCTGGTGCGCAGTAACTATTCATTTAATAGATACATGAGTCATCATCATCATTTTTTAGGAGCTCCTAGGCCCAGGAGGAAGGGAAAGAAAAGTGGAATCCAAAATAAAGATGTATGAAGCCCCTGCTGTGTGGCAAGCCCTGTGCCAAGCATTTTCCAACGTTCCTCGGAACCCTCCCAAACCAACCCTGGGGTGTTCGTCCCAGGTTTCCGGGTGAGGTGGTGTGATCCACATCATTTGACAGACGGAGAAACCGAGGCTCAGACAGACATGACTGGCCCGAAGTCACACGGACAAGAGCTGGCATTCAAAGCTAGGTCAGTGGGCTGCAGAAGCCATATGCTCTCACCATGGGGGCCCAGAACCTTCCCCCGCCTACCTGTTGGCCAGCTGGATACCACTCAGGGTGGTGGTGCCATCGCGGCTCACGAACAGCCGGAGGTTGCTGTCTGTGGGGACACAGGGGAAGATAGAAGCTGAATGGGGCAGCGAAGCCAGGGAGCCCCCAGGCACTGTGCCCGTCACTGCTGGCTGCTCACCCCGGGCACCAACCCCCACATCCCGCCTGTGCTGGCAGCTCACCCTCGGTATTGCTCCCTTCCGTGAAGTCCTGGCTCTGCATGATCTTCTCTACGATGTCATCAGCATCAATGCGCGTGTCATCCACCCAGGTCGGGTGGCTCTCCACTGAGTCCTTCTTCCTCCTGGGGTGGGGCGGGAGTCAGGACAGTCACACGACCATAGGACCCAGTCCCCGTCCACCGCACTCAGGACCCTCCGAGTGCACGTGGAAGCTGGTCCAGACTGTGTTCATTGAACCGTCACATCAACCCTACGGTGCGGATGCTGCTGCAACCTGGTTTTAGAGAGGAGGCCGCGGAGGCCCTGGGAGGTTAAGTGCCAGCCTCTGAGAGGCCACAGAGCAGGGAAGCAGGCAGGCCCCAGGGTATGCTAGACCACCCGCAGCATCCACCCACTGAGCATGCGCGCCAGGCCAGTGTGGAGCATCAGCTGGTCCGACGGCCACGCGCCCAACGACGCCAGGACCCAGTTGTCCCTGTGTTACAGGTGGAGGAGCAGAGGTTCCCGGAGCCACCGGAGGGCTCTGCTCTCTAGCAGCACTTACGGTGAGACCTACCGGAACGAGCGGTCTGACAGATGTGGAGGCCGGGGCGGCCGCGGCGGCTTCTCGGGGGGCCGGTGCTCACGTTCGCTGCCTTCAGGCCCCTCCACGGCCATGCTGAGGCCGCCCGAGGCGCTGCTGCTGGTGGACGTGTTCCGGCGGTGTGTCAGGTCTGAGAGGCTGGAGGAGCGCGATTGCTCTGTGCTGTAGCCTGCTGGGCGGTGGGGGTACAGGTCATGATGGAGGTGGGGCTGGGGAGGCTGGGAGGCCAAGGGCACTGGGAGGGTGGGCGGGCACTCACCCGAGATCTTGGACTGCTGGCTGGCGTAGCTGGAGTTGCGGGAGTGGCCAGAGTGGAACACCTCCTCCGGGCTGGACAGGCTCTGGTCTGGCTCCTCCGGCACCCCTGGAAGCCGGGGGAGGCAGGGGTGACCAGTATGCTCGCTTCTCACTAGTCCTCTCACTGAATGTGGCGGGGTGGGGGTGGGGTGGGGGGGCACACTATGTATTTCCACTTAAGAGATGGAAAAACTCTTAAGAGATGGTTCAAGGGAGCAGCAACCTGTCCTGAGCTACAGGTCAGCACTCGAGCCCAGGGTCATTCCTTCATTCCACAAATATCTGGGGGGCGCTCTACTGGGTTGCCAGGGGACAGGAGACAGGGTGTCACAGACACCCAGTGGTGGGAAGGAAGAACACAGGACAAAAAGGACCCACGATTAAGCATAACTGGCAAATGACCCACAGCAGGGAGCGTATGAGGGGAGGTTGGGTCTGAAATCCAATCTGAAATCAGGGAAGGCTTCTCTGAGGAGGTGGCCTTAATGAGTGACCTTCAGAATGTTTGGCAGGGAGCAGGCTAGGTAAGGCATCAGAAAAAAGGCCTTCTAGACCCAGGGACCAGCATCGGCAAAGGCCCTGAGGCTTCAGTGAGCTGGAGTCTGTGTAACTGGAGTGTAGTAAATAAGGGTGGGGAACACACTTTTAGGCACTGGCAGCAGGAAATACAGGGAACCAAGCAGGGTCTGCCTAGGGCTCAGAGAACACCCAGCCACCGACCAGTCCTTCTGGTCCACGTGGGAAGCAATGACTCTTCCATCCTCTTCTGATATGAGCACACCCAGGTCACAGCCTGGACCCTAGGCCTGCCTGTGTCCCCACCCAAAGCCACAAGACTTTTCAAGTCCCGACAGGTTCTCTGCCTCTGAGGGGCTGCAGGAAGAGAGAGGCTTGTAGACCTCAAATTCCCACCCTATGCGGGAGAAGCATCTCTCTTCTTACACAAAAGGCACCACATGTGCTGGGGTGCCCTGGTCCCCAGATCGCTCCTCTGAGGACCCCCACCCTGAAGCTGGAGAGAGCAGTGGAGCTGGGGAGCCCCCATTCCTGCATGCAGCCCTCCAGCTGAGGCAGGGGAGAAGCCCAGATTTCTGCTCTGGGTCCCACCTGGCTGGTGTGCAGGAAAAAAGGGGAGGGCAGGAAAGCTGGCCCTCAGGGTCAGAGGGTCCCTCTCGGCTCCTAGCCCTGGGGGCAGAATCACCCAGAAAACAGGGTCTGAGGCCCCGTGCCCTCACTGCTCTTGTGGCACAGGTTAGGGCCACCATGTACCACCCTGCTTACTGATCGGCTTGGTGGTTGTCCACCTCCCAGCTCTGAGCTCACCCCCAGGGACCGGGTGTAGGAGCCAAGGCTCAAGCTTTGTCGGGAGAGGGCCTACTTCATCCCTTACAGCACTGGGCTCCTTTCCCTCTTAATTGCCACACCCACTCCTCTAGGGATTCAGGCTCATTTGCATTTTTCATAACATTAGTAATAATGATAATTTAATGGAAACGTGCTGGGAAATAGAGAGGACGACCCAGGTGCCAGGAAAGGCACACACGTTTTCTCAGTTCATCCCCAGAGCAACCCGGATGTGGTTACTACTGCTGATCCCCCTTTGCAGAGGATGATGCTAAGGCCTGAGAGGTAAAACAGCCGGTCAGGGTCACACAGCAAGGAGCAGAACAAGAGCTCCTAGCAGGTCCCTCTGCCAGGAACACAGCACAATACACCCCAGATTCAGCTCAAATGAAATCCCTTCAGGAAGCTTTCCCTGGTCGTCCCCAGGCGGACACCTTCTACATCTCTCTCCCAGCTCTCATCACAGTTCTAGGCGGACAAACGTTTGATGTATTTATTGTTCACTGACCCCTGTCTCTCCTGCTCGACCCGGAGAGCCACGAGGCCAGCGACCTGATCCGTCTTGGTCCAGGGTGCTGCTGTGATTCTGGGGCCAGGCAGAGCCTGGATCATGGGAGGGGCGCAGATGCCCACCCGACGGAAGCAAGGGTAGGTGAATACCACCGCACTGGCTTTCTCTTCTCAGCAAGTGTCCCCCCTTGGGACCTAGGGACCGGGGGAGGTGAAAGCCTTCGTCCCAGGAGGGGTGCGGAGGGCAGGTGGGGAACGGTACCTGAGCTGAGGATGGTGGGCCGGGCCTTGGGGGGCCGGGACCCTGTCAGGGAGTTGCTGCTGCCACCACGGCTGGTCCCGCCACCCTTACACGTCAGCTGCAGGGAGGAATCCTGGCCTGGAATGGAGATGGACTTGGCGGTGGACGGCGGCCTTGGGAAAACAGAGAGAGGTGTGACTGGGGTGCCCCAGCTTGGGGTCAGGAGAAGACAGGGGACCCCACGAGCCTGGAGGAGGGAAGAGCCCCTGCCCCTCCCCCCACAATGTCCAGGACAGCCCCCACCCCTCAGGCAGCCTGCACCAGCACTCACGTCTTGAAGCAGGGGTCTCCCGAGAGCAGGAACATTCCAATGGTGACCTGTGCAAAAGCCAGGGAGATGAGCCACGCCCCGTTCAACCCTCCCAGCTCCCCCACAGGTGCCTGGACCCCATGCTCTGGCTTCAGATGAGCTTGGACTCTGATCCCATCTCTGTCACTTGCTGGCCCTGGTGACACCACCAAACTTCACTGAAGCCCAGTTTTCTCGTGCAGAGGACAAAACTGATCCTAACAGCTGCCTCGTGGGATGGCAGAGGATGCCTGGGGCGCCTGGCATGGAGTGAGTGAGCAATGAGTCAGCTACTGTCATTTCAGAACAGCGACTAGACTGTGGGACCCTCAAGGGCGAGGCTGCAGACACTCTCCATCCTCACGGCCCCCAGAGCGGGCAAGGCAGGTGGAAGAGGGGCTCTTGAAGCCTACCCAGTAGGGAGGGGCCCACCCAGCCTGACACAGCATAGGGGTTCCTAGAGTCCAACACAGAGGGCAGGGGTGTGTGAAAGTTTGTTGAATAAAGCAAAGCAAGAAGTCATTAGAAATGTTTAACATCCACTTAGGCAAAGAGTTCGGCAATGGTTCAAACAAGGCAAGATTTGGGTCCCCGAATCAGGGCTAGGATAAAGTGACAGGTGATGGGGTGAGAAAGAGAATCCTAGGGACACTTCCGACAACAATGGGGTGAGGCTGAGACTTTTAATGGGTTATTTCATTTGGCTGTGATAGCAACCTGCCACGTACGTGGTGGCCTCAGGCTGTAGACACAGGAACTGAGACTCAGAATCAGGGGAAATAAATGACTGTCCAAGGTCCTGCAGACAGGAGTGGGGGAGCTGGCCTTGGACCCGAGGCCCCCTTGATCTGGTCTGAGGATGCACTGAGGCCCTGGCTCTCACAAGACCTAGCCTGGACCTTTCCAGGAGCCTCTGGCTTCTGCAAAAGGTCCAAGAGGCCCCAGCGCCCTTGCCTACCACCTCCTACCCAGCTCTGCCAGACGCAGCACGCTCCCACTGGGTCAGCTCACAGGGCTGTGGTTAAGACAAGACTGTTTTCTCAGCCAGGTGGAAGAGTGTGGAGACAAGGAAGAGAGGTGCGCTGGCAGCGGATGCCCCGATATCTCTGTCCCCAGGAGTTCAGGAGGCAGCTGCCCGGGGGGAGGGTGCTGTGCTGGCCACTGGAAACCTTCACGTGGCTGGGCCCTCGGGGCAGCTGCCCAGGTCTGCCAGGTGCAGGGACGGCAGGTCCGTCCACACCCCGGTGCTCTGGAGCTTAGGTGGCCTCGCATCATGCACGGCAGTGGTTAGGAGCTGGGCTGCAGGGTCAGGTGCCAGCTTTGCTGTGTCTTTGGGTGGATGACCACCCGAAGGTGGAGCCCTGTGCAAAAGTGGGGTCAGGAAGAGACACCACTCCCTGCCAGGCTGTGGTCGGGCACCACGAGATAAGGGGTGCTGGTCTCACTGCAAGAGACTGTCGGGGTCCACTCCCTGAGGCCCAATTATGGAGGGCAAAACTGAGGCCAGTGGCTGAGTCAGGCCTCCAAGGGGGGTTTCCTGACCCCAGGGCCCACGTCTTCCCAGCGTCTCTCGCTGCCCATCTGGGATGAGAACCTGTGTTCTTCGCAACTCCCCAGGGGACTCTGACAGGGAGGTGGTCCGCCCTTCCCCTGCCCCTGGGTGGGAGGGGCAGACAAGGCCCAGAGCCCCCCGTACCTTGAGGATGGAGTTGTCCTGTCGAGTGTTCTTCGTGTCGTAGCCCTCCAGCAGGCAGCAGCGCACCGTGGAGCCCGAGCCTGCAAACTCCGCCAGGTTCAAGTCCGCGAAGCCCAGCTAAGCGGGGGACAGAGGAGAGGGTGGGAGGCTGAGGGGAGTGTGAGAGCAGCGCTGGTGGCCCAAGGGTGAGCTGGGCCGGCGGCGGTGGGGGCTGGAGCCCTGGACCCGCCCCGCAGCCCCGACGGACTGTTGCATAACCAGCACCCAAGGACATGGGCCCCGGCTGGAGGCTCCACGTGGCAAAGCCAGGAGCTCACATCCCCGGGCTGCACAAAGCACCCTTTGTGCCGCGTCCCGGCGTGCACCAGGGCAGCGCCCGAGATGAAAGGACATTGTTGTCTGCGACACAGACGCAGTGTTCCCGGGGAAACAAGGCCGTGCTGTGGGAGCCGCCGAGCCAGCAGGCAGGAGGGGAGGCCAGGCCCGTGGGAACTTGGCGCTGGGGTGGGTGGATGGATGGGTGGAGGGCATTCTGCTGGGCGGGCGGGAGACCCTGGTGAGGGTGGGAGCCAAGGGCCAGTGGGAACCTCGAGCTGTCACGAGATGCAGAGGGGAGCCTGGGGTGGGGAGGGAAATAAGAAAGTGGAAGAACAGGGTGGATGAGCTAAGAAGGCCTCCTGGACGGAAGCCACATCTGCCAGACCTGGAGGCTGGGGTGCGGGGGGTGGGTGCTGGGTTTAGGGACCTGGAGGACAAATCAAGCTAAGCGGGGACATTCATTGAGCACCTGCTGCACGCAAGTCTCTACTGTAGAATGGAGGGTGCATGCTTCAGACCCAGAAACTAAGGCTCAGAGCAGGCAAGTGACCTGTTCAGGGGCTCACACACCTTATCCAGCAGAGCCAGGACTGAAACGAGGCCTGATTAGTGTCAGATCTCCCCACCTTTCTGGGCCTCAGTTTCTTCCTCTGATTAAAGGGACCTGAGCCTGTGGTGGGACTTCCCAGGTGGTCCAGTGGTAAAGAACCCACCTTTCAATGCAGGAGACCTAAGAGACACAAGTTCAGTCCCTGGGTGGGGAGGATCCCCTGGAGGAGGGCATGGCAACCCACTCCAGTATTATGCTTGCCTGGAGAAACCCATGGACAGAGAACCCTGGTGGGCTACAGTCCGTGGGGCTGCAGAGTAGGACATGACTAAAATGACTTAGCACACACACACGAGCCTATGACGGAAGGGAAGGGCCTGGGAGGCCTGACAGGTGACACAGCAGGTTTGGGGGGGAAGGGGGAGGGAGGTGGGTGCTCCTGCCGTTTGCTGGCCTTTTCTTCCCTGGCTGTCCTTCTCCCATGTGCGCCACCAGGAGCAGAAATCCCCACTCTAAGAGCACCTTCTGCAGCCCAGTTCTAGCCACCCTGCCCTCTGCTTCTGGGCAGGGTGTTGGCACCCGGGACAGGGCGCAGGGCACGGCCATGTCCACTGAACTTCCTGAGCTCTGGTCGGTAGGAAGGGACTCACCCCGCTTATTGCCTGCCTCAGGCTCTTCATGCAGGGTGAGGTGAGACAAAGGCATGTCTCCTCTGGACTGACTGAGCCCACCTCCCTGCTGCTGGCTGCCTCCCCGGGCCCCAGAGGGTGGGCGAGAGGCCCCACAAGAAGGAGGGCTCAGGGCAGAGCAGGCTGACTCAAAGCCAGAGGTAACCCTTCCAGAGCCATCTTCCCCCACTTTCCCCAGTGGAAAAGGCTTTAAATGGAAGGCCTAAAGTGTCTGTGGGCGAGGGGAAACCTGCCCACCACACAGACGTGCAGCCACGGGGGTGACTGAGCCCCCTTCACCCAGCCAGACAAGGGGACCCTCCACTGTTAGAAAGCAAAAGGAAACTTGTGATGACACAAAAACATGCCCGCGCTGTACTGGGTAGTTAAAAAAAAAAGGTTTCAGAATCTGTAGGACAAGTCCCTCTAGTGAATTTAAAAATCCCATCACCCGTGTGTGCTCAGGTACCCCCATGGGGGCTCCTCGTATGACCCTCTAAACCACATTCACCCGCGTGTGCTCAGGTACCCCCATGGGGCTCCTCGCATGATCCTCTAAACCACATTCACCCGCGTGTGCTCAGGTACCCCCGTGGGGCTCCTCGCATGATGCTCTAAACCACGTGCGCGTGTTTTATTCACTGCTCTGTATGAGATAGTTCATGCATTTTTCTTCTGCTGCTTCTTTTTAAAAGTATTTATTGATTGATTTGGCTTTACTGGATCTTAGTTGAGGCACGTGGGATCTAGTTCCCTGACCAGGGATCGAACCTGGGCCCCTTGCACTGGGAGTGTGGAGTCTTAGCCACTGGACCACCAGGGAAGTCCCCTGCTTCAGGCATTTTTGTTTTCTTAAGAGGTCTGGAAGGGTGTGAGGAGGAGGCACATGGTGGGAAGCCCTCTACCATCTGTGCTGCAATGAGCATCTGCTGCCTTTACATTAAATGCAGAGGCTGTCAATAAAGATATTTCCAAAAACCAATACATCTCATAGATGGCAGGGCGTCTTCTGTTTTCTTAGAGCTTCTCTCATGCCTGTCCCATCCTGTCCCACCCCGCTGCCCCTTCACCTGGCCCAGCTTACCTTGGAATAAGCCTTTCCACCTTTCAGCTCCTGCAAGGGAAACAGACACGGGGATGAGGATGGCTAGGGAATCCCAGTGACCTCACGGGTCTTCCCAATCCTCTCCGCCCCCCACCCCACCTGACCCGCAGGGGAGGAGGACAGGAAATGAGGTAGCCTGACTCAGGGGATGGGCCTGGAGGCACCAGCCAGGTGGTCCTGGCAGCCCCCGCCGGCCTCACCTTGCGCACAGACACACGGAAGATGCAGGGGTCGAGCAGGCCGGTGGCCGGGTTGGCACTCATCTTACACACGAAGGTGAACCTCTTCCGCCACCGCACGCAGTTCTCCTGCACCTCCTCCCTGCGGGCACAAGGGGTAGGGGTCCACGTTCAGGGAGGTGAGGGCCCTGCCTCCTGCGGGGATGGGTGGGGAGCTCTCACTTTTCACTTTGTATCACAAAGTGACTGCATTTTCGTAACAAGAATCTGCTTGTGGAAGTGTGATAAAAACAACAAAAACAAGATAAAAAGGGGGAAAAAAAACCCACAAGGCAAGCGAGGGTGAGAGCAGGCTGGGCGGCCGGCGGGGAGGGGGCAGCTGTGTGTTTCCAGCACTGCCTGGCCCCCAGCCCCCACCTTGTTCTGAGGCCTCCTTTGGCTGCCATGTCCCCCCTCCCACTGGACTGCCGCTGGCCATCTCGAGTGAGCCTCACAAAGGTGTTCCCGGGATGGACTGCCAGCCCTTTTCACAGATGAAGAAACTGAGGCTAGATAAACTGCACAGCATCACCCAGCCAGGAAGCAGCTGTGCCCTCAGCCCAGTGCTGCCTGGCTCCAGAGCCCCCTTCTTCACCAGCAGTAACAGCGACGATAAGAGTAACAACAGCAACAATAGCAAACTCAGCACACTTCCTACGTGCCAGGCACCGTCCAAAGCCACTGGAGCCTGCTCCAAGCGCTGGCGATCCACGGTCACGCTAACCCTCCCAGCAACTGTCTGCAGCAGCTACCGTCAGTAGTCCAAGCCCACATTCAAAGAAAACGGGACCTCTGGGGCTAAGACTTCAGCCCAAGGCCCACCACGAGCAGAGCAGAACAGGGACTTGAACCCAAGCCGCCTGGCTCTGTGCCACAGGCGTGTCCTCCCCACTGGGTCGGGGGTAGGGGGTGACAAGCTGGCTTTCCAGCTCCTGGAGCTCCTCCTGGGCCTGGGGAGCATGACCAAGCACCCTCCCGCCAGTTCAGCACCCCCGCCCCCGCCACTGGGGAGGTGCCTTGTGCCGGGGGTGGGGGGTGGTGAGTGGGGCCAGCAGCAGCGGTGCCCCAGCCTCTCCAGCTGCGGCGGCCCTGAGGTGGAGATCGGGGCGGGGGGTGGTGCAAGTAGTGGTGACTTCTCCCGTGAAGGAGATGAGGTCCCCCCACCCCCTCACAGGGCAGGATGTGCTCAGGAAGGGAGGGGCCCACGTGAGAGACATTATCTCCAGCCTCATCCCACCTAACAGGAACGGCTGAGCAGACAGCTGAGGAAGTGACCGCTCCACCCCCTGGAGACTGGAGGGGCTCGGGTTAGCGGCCAGATTGGGGCCCGAGGGCATAGGGTCAGCACAGGTTGAGCATCTCCTGAACACTTGCTTCCCCCGGCAACTCTGGAAGGAGACAGACTCTGTGCCACCCATTCTATACAGTTGAGGGCACTGAGGCTCCCCCCAGAGACGGGCAAAGCAGGATCCGCGCTTAGGGCTGGCCAATTACAGGGTCAGAGTGCCCAGCCATCGTCTTGGTTCACGGGTCAGCGGCTTGGGAGAGGCTGGCACGTGGAACCCACGAGGGTCGTGGGGCCAGCTGCAACATGCTTGGTCCCCGAGGCATCTATCTGGGTCTCTGAGTCCCAAGTATGTGCCGGGTGCTGGACACTGCAGTGGACTGGATTCACAGACTTGACATTTGACAGTCACCCCAGTGATGACTCAGTGTCACCAGGACAGGGTGGGGGAAAGGGTGAGTCAGCTAGGAAGGTTACTAGCTGCAGAGAGGGCATTCAGGCGCAGACCCGAATGCAGAGAAGGGGAGTAGCCAGTGGGGGAGACAGTTCCCAGCAGAGGGAACTGCATGAGTGGGAAACGAACATACTCTTGGGTTCTTAGCCAATGAAGGCCCCCGAGCCAAGCCTCTATGAGGAGCTCCCTTCTGGCCCCACGAGGCTTTGAGGATGGGACCAAGGCTTCCCCACGTCCTGCCAGGGCTGTGATGGAAGCAACACAACTCAGCCAGGCAGACCCGGGCTCACAACCTCACACTGTGCAGCTCAGGCTGGGCCCAACCTCAGCATCGGCATCGGTGAAACAGGCACAGGAGCCACTCATCGCAGGCACCTGAGAGCATTCAGGGAGGTGCGCCCAGCAAGGGCCAGGCCTAGGGAGGCCCCCTGAGACACGTCTTGTCTGATGAAGACGCTGGAGTCTAGGGGCACTCAATCACCAAGATGCTCTGACCTTGTTAAGAAGGTGAGCTCCAGCAACCCCAGCAGACTGGGGACAGATAGAAAAGGTCAGGGCTCGAGAGGAGGGGGAGAGGAAGGGAGAGTTCCCAAACCCCTGGTGGACAAAGGGCAGGAAGCAGGTGCCCCAGGAGAAGTGGGGGCCCCAGGCCAGAGCATCCACCATGGCAGCCCTCCTCCTTCATTCATCACATAATTGTCACCGACTGCGTGTCAGCCCGCTCTGTGCACTGGGACCGCAGCAGTGACCAGCTTACATTTTGCTGGAAGGAAGAACAAAAACTACCTCTACTGGCAGGTGACTTAATCTGCTATGCAGAAAATCCGAAGGAAGCCTCTACCTATTAGAATACATGAGTTCAGCCAGGTTGCAGAATACAAGGTCAATATACAAAAATCAATGACCTCCTGTATACTAGTGGACATCCACAATGAAATGAAAGAGTTTCATTTACAATAGTATCAAAAAGAATAAATTTAACAAAAGAAGTATAAAACATATGCTCTGCAAAACTACAAACTATCAATACCTTACTGAAAGACATTCAAGAATATCTAAGTAAATGGAAAGACATCCCATAGTCGTGGACAGAAAGATTTAATCTTGTTAAGATGACAGTACTCCCAAATTGGTCTAAAAATTCAATACAATCCCTATCAAAATCTCAGATGACTTTGCCGCCGAAAATTGAAAAGTTGATCCTAAACCTCAGAAACTCAAGGGACCAGAATAATCAAAACAATCTTGAACATAAGTAAAGTATTCACATGTCTTGACTGCAAAAATTCTACAAAGCTACAATAATTAAGAAAGTGTGGTTCTGGTGTAAGGATGGATACAAAGATTCAAGGAATAGAATTGCGAGTCCAGAAATAAATCTTCACATTTATGGTAAATTAATTTTAACAAAGGTACAAATGGGAGAGAGAATAGCCTTTTTAACAAAAGTTGCTGGGACAACTGATATTCACATTCAAGAATGAAGTAGGACTCATTTTTCACCCCACGTACAACAATTAACTCAAAATGAATCAAAGGCCTAAGTTGAAGAGCAAAAAACTATAAAATTCTTAGAAGAAAACATAGGGGTAATGCTTCATGATCTGTGATGAGCCAACATTTTCTTAGCTATGACACCAGAAGTGCAAACAGTAAGATAAAAATATAGATATACCGAACTTCACAAAAATTTAAAAACTCTGTGATTCAAAGAACACCATCAAAACAGTGCAAAGACACCCACAGAACAAGAGAAAATATTTGCAAATCATGTATATAAAGGACCTGAGTATATAAAGAGCTCTTACAACTCAAAAATAAAGACAGATAACCCAATTTAAAAATAGGCAGATAGACATTTCTCCAAAGAAGATATACAAATGGCCAATAAACACAGGAGAAGATGCTCAACATCAGTAACTATCAGAGAAACACAAGTCAAAACTCTAACAAGCGACCACTTCACACTGACCAGAACAGCTGTAATCCAGGTGGGTAATAGCCAGTGTCGATGAGGATGTGGGGAAACTGGAACACTCGTGCACTGCTGGCAGGAGTGTAAAATGGTGCAGCTACTTTGGAAGACAGTCTGGCAGTTCCTCAAGTGGTTAAACTACAATTACCATATGACTCGGCAATTCTACTCCTAGGTATAAAGCCAAGAGAAATGAAACATATGTCCATACGAAAATTTGTACACAGATGTACACAGCAGCATTATTCAAAAAAGTGAAAGCAAACCAGATGTCCAGCAACTGGTGAATGGATACATAAAGTGTGATACATCCAAACAGCGGAAGGCTATTCAGCAGTCCAAGGAGCGCCTAAACACGCTGCAGTGTGAACCACCCTTGAAAACATTCTGCTTAGTGAGAGAAGCCAGTCCCAAAGAGCATACACTGCATGATTCAGTCTCTAAGAAATGTCCAGAAGAGGCAGACTCATAAGAGACAGAAAGACTGATGACCGCCAGATGGGGGAGTTGGGGGAAAAAATGGGAATAACTGCTAATGGGTATGGAGTTTCTTTTCAGGGTGATGAAAACAGTCTAAACTTGACTGTGGTGACAGCCACAACTCTGTGAATATACTAAAAACTTTAAATGGGTGAACTGTGTGGTTTGTGAATTGCAGCTCAAAGAACAAGTTACCGAAACCAAAACAAAAGCATGGTAGTTCAAGTAGAGAGGAAAATGGGGCACAGAGAACAGGGAAGGTGGGTGGGGAGTACCGGACTGAGATGAGAAGCGGGAAGCTGCTCCTCTGGGCAGGGGGTATAAGCCCTGTGGCAATGATGTCTGATCAAGGTCTGCAGTGAAGTGAGGGTGTGGGCTGAGCAAAGACTGGGGGAAAAGCCGTCCTGACGCATGAACAGCAAGTGCAAAGGCCCTGAGGTAGAAACAAACTTGGAGAAGCGGCGTGGGGGTTCAGGGGCTGAATGGGACTGGGGAGGGGAGCAGAGGGGATGAGGCAGTGGAGGGAGCAGGGTTAGGTCATGCTGGACCATGGTGAGAACGCTTGAGCCTTCCCCCTGACAGTGCCTCGGTCTTGCCACGATGGATTCCGGGCTGAGGGCAGCCCGGAGGAGGTGGGTGGAGGGGCACAAAGACCAGACCGCTTCCCATCAGGCAGAGGCCCCAAGCCTGAAAGCAGGGAAAGCTAGGGGGCAGCCAGGGTGCCAGAGCAGACCCTCAACCCCCGCCAGCCCTTCCACTAGCCTGAGCCAGCCCAGGAGTGGCAGCAGCTGCTGCAGTCTGAAGAGGAAGCTCACAGTGCCGGGCGTGTTGAAACACCCAGAGGAATCAGGATTAGTGTCTGGGAATGAAAGCCGGTATCGAATTGTGCGTTCTCTCCCTTCCCTTTTGTGAGTCTGCCATGGGAACGCCGGGCCAGGAAGCCTCCCTGACCGTAGTTCCCGCAGGCCTGGCCAGAGAAAGCCTCGGGGACCCCTCCCAGGCTCGGGTGACAGGCGGCTTCCTCTCCCGCTGTGGGAAGGTGGGCCGGGGCAGGGCTCACGGGATCAGTCCCGCGCCTCCCTCGTGTTTCCACAGGGCTCTAAACACACACTATTAAGTCCCGCCACTCCCACGGAAGCAGCGCGGGGCCTCGCCCTGGCGCACCCCGGGAGGTCATGGCAAGGATAAAACAAGCACCCCAGCAGCAGCCACTCCCTGAGGGCCTACTGTGTGCTGCCCAGAACTCTTCAGCACTGGCTGTTACAATGGCCCACTTCAGAGATGAGGAAAATGAGGCTCAGAAAGGCTGAGAAACCCAGTCACAGAGCAGTGAGGAGCAGAGCTCGGTCCTGACTCGGGGCCCATCTGTGTCCAGAACCAGGGACGGCACAGCCAGGACCCAGCCCTGCAGACGCCTCCAGGGCCCTCTGGAAAGAGGGAGCCAGGACCCCCAGCCAGGTGGTCTGGGGTCCCAGGCACAGGCAGGGATAATGGGGGGAGATGAATATAGACTCAGGGTGGGGATGGGGGCATTCATTAAAAAAAAAAAAAGCAGGAATTAAGATGCCAAGCAGAGGACCAGGAGCCCTAGGTGGGAGCTGAGTTTAGCCAGGTTTAAGGAAATCTCAGGGCTTGATTCACTGAAGAAGAAACTCTCATGAAGCACTTACTAGGTGTCAGGTACTCCTGAAGGACCTAAGAACATAAACAGTGAACAAAACAAAAAAATTCTGCCTTCAAGGGGCTTACAGTTTGGCAGTAGGTAGAAGGCAGACGAAATGAGGCAAAAACACAGCAGACGGTGGGAAGTGCTGTGGAGGAAGGAGCCTGAGGGCAAGACGGCCAGGAAAGGTGTTGATGGGAAGGGGACACCTGAGCAAAAAAGCTGAAGGAGGTGAGACAGTGACGACGATGCAGACACCTGAGGGAAGAATCCAGGAATGAGGGACAGTCAGTGCAAAGGCCCTGAGGTGGGAATCTGCCTGGCACGTTTAGGGAGGCCATGGGCCAAGAAGGCACCACGGCCCCAGGAATAGCAAGGGCCCCTCTTCGGGGCTGCCAAGGGCCCTGAAGGTAACCAGGACGCTGAAAGCTGAGTACCACCTGACACCAGCCATGAGTCGATGGACTGTGGCCCAAGGGGCGGGGGCGGGGATGGGGCCTCTGCGGGCAATGTGGACCTCTGCACACATTCCCGACTCCCCAGGTGCGGTGAGCAGGACGTGGGGGAACAGGGAGAGCGTGAAAAAATTACAAGTGAGCTTCTATGACGAAAAATCATCCAGAAGATGCTCATTAAGAACACACAGGGCTGGGAGGCTTCCCTGGTGTCTGGTGGCTAAGACTCCATACTCTCAATGCAGGGGCCTGGGTTCGATCCCTGGTCAGAGAACTAGATCCCATGTGCCGCGACTAAGAGTTTAAGGGCCGTGACTAAGATCCAGTGCAGTCAAATAAATTTTAAAAAGGAAAAAAATAACACACTCACAGGACTGTGCATCCTCTCACCCACCCTGCTTCCCCTGCTAACGTGGCTTAGAACGGGCTGAGGACTGGAATGTAAAGATGACGGAGCCAAACCCAAAGAGGACACCATCGAGAGCCCTAGGCTGTGGGTTCCCAAACTGAGCGGCCCGCTCCACCTGCAAAGGGGCAGGAAGGGACAGTGGCTGCAGGAAGGAGGGAGCTCGGGCCGGGTCTGGCTAATGTGGGGTGAGGGACTGCAGGGCCACTGTCTTCATGTCTCTCTGAGAATTGTTTCTGTAATTGAACTTGAAATTGAAAAATGAGAAAAGTGTCTGAGGTTAGAAAAACAGTGAAAGTGTTAGTCATTCAGTTGTGTCCACCTCTGTGACCCCATGGACTACAGCCCGCCAAGTTCCTCTGTCCATGGGATTTCCCAGGCAAGAATACTGGAGTGGGTAGCCATTCCCTTCTCCAGGGGATCTTCCCAACCCAGGGATTGAACGTGGGTCTCCTACATTGCAGGCAGATACCTTACCATGTCTGAGCCACCAGGGAAGCCCTGTGAGGTTAGAAGGGCTGGTCAAAAGCCTAAAGGATTTGATGCCCACCTACCTGATTCAAGGCCTGGGCCAACACTCGTCCTCTTGGCAGGACTGGGCAGCCCCTTGTAAGAGACAAAGATGGCCCCGAACCTCCCTCGCCTGGGGTTTCAGGGTTTGAGTCCACGCTGCCAGGGACAGGTAATTACAGAGACTGGGTTTGCAGGGGAGTTTCGTTTTTAGCTTTAAGATATACAATTAGACGTCCAAACCCCAGAGAGGCAGGGCGAGGCCTCTCCACCCACCGCAGCCTGCCGGTGGCCCTCGCAGTGACAGAATTCAGCTATTTCTGGGCTGTCCTGAAATAGAGCAGAGCACCCTACCAGGCTGGTGTTTCCCTCAGAGCTCCCCTGGCCCCAGATCCTGACCAGGGCCTCTCTTATGCATCCACAAAGCCTCCCTGTGGGCGCCAGCTCGGTGCCAGGCCCACGCGGGCAGGGGGTACACAACCAGAGCAGACACCCTCAGGAGCCCCCAGCTCAGTGGGGAGATACACTTACACAAAAGTCAAATGCAAGTCAGTCGTGTCCGACTCTTTGCGACCCCACGGACTATAGAGTCCATGGACTTCTCCAGGCCAGAACACTGGAGTGGGCAGCCTTTCCCTTCTCCAGGGATCTTCCCAACCAACCCAGGTCTCCTGCACTGCAGACAGATTCTTTACCAGTTGAGCCACAAGCAAAGCCCAATTACACAAAAAGTGACTTGACAAGTGTTGCCAGCATCCTAGGAAGGGAAAGGGCTGCAAACGAGCTGAAGAGATCAGGGGCCTGACTGGGTCGGGGGCAGTGACCCCACACCTGGGACTTCAATGCTGGGGCTGGCTGGACGAAGACACAGGGAGACGGGCCAGGCGGTGGGAAGAGCCCAGGACCACCTGGAAGGAAGGAGGCCGGGGGGGCGGGACCAGGCAGGTGAGGGCGAGGTGCATGAGTGACCCGGAGGCCCGTCACTGGGAGCCGGGACTGCATCTATGAAAGGGTGATCCCACCCACCATGTGGGGCTGTCTGGTGACCCACTGGGCTGTGTCCAGCTCCCTTCTCCTCTGCTCAGCCCAAGGGGGATACAAAGAGTTCTGCCAATCTGGGGTGCGGGGGTGTGGTGACTATGTCATCCTAGCATCCGTCCCACCGTGTATCAGGGACCAAGAGAAAGGCAGCCGACCACCTTTGCAGCCCCACACAGATGGGGGCACAGGGCATCTCTCGGCCAGCACTGCCTCCCCGGAGCTCACAACAAGAGCTGCACAGAGCAGGACTCTTGTTCGAGAATGTCCTCCTGCCTCCAGGCTCATCTTTAACCAGCAGTAAAACCCAGCCCTCTCACTGAGCCTGTTCCACAGGACACATGTTTTGTATACACGGGCATGGTCTTCGACCACAATCCTAGGAGGCATGTGCCAGTGTTGGCCCCATTTCACAGATGAAGAAACTGAGATCCAGGGAGGGGCAGAACAAGCCCAACCAAGGCGGGACAGAACAGGGTCAGAGGCTGACCCAAGGCCACCCCTTCACTTCTTCCCCATGCTGTTGCCCCTCAAAAACAGGAAGCAAAGTGGACACCTGGGTGGAGCAAATGTTTCTTCCCAGGCTCCCAGCAACTGAAAGGCCAGGAAGCGAGCCACCATTCTTAGCCTTTCAGATGGAGAAATATGGGGCTCCCAGCGAGAGCCCCCTACCCCCAGAGTTGGGGTTCCGTGGTTCCCCAAGGGTGGCCCACTGGCACATCCCTAGCTCCTGGCCCAGACCAGCCTCACTGCCCAGAAAATGTAAGATCCCAGAGCCTTAGCAATGGCAATTCACTCCAGTACTCTTGCCTGGAAAAATCCCATGGATGGAGGAGCCTAGCATCTATGGGATTGCAAAGAGTTGGACGCGACTAGGCAACTAACCAGAGAAGGCAATGGCACCCCACTGCAGTACTCTTGCTTGGAAAATCCCATGGACGGAGGAGCCTGTTAAGCTGCAATCGATGGGGTCGCTAAGAGTCGGACACGACTAAGCAACTTCACTTTCACTTTTCACTTTCATGCATTGGAGAAGGAAATGGCAACCCACTCCAGTTTTCTTGCCTGGAGAATCCCAGGGATGGTGGAGCCTGATGGGCTGCCGTCTATGGGGTCGCACAGAGTCAGACATGACTGAAGTGACTTAGCAGTAGCAGCAGCAGAGCCTTAGCACTGCCCCCAGTCTCCATCAAGCAGCTGACAAGGGGTCAGTGCCATAGGGGCTACCTCCTGGCCTCAGGCTGGCTACAGCCCACAGGCTGTCGCATCTACAGGGTCCTTGCAGATAGGGACCAAAGCGGGGCCATCTGGGGTGAAGGCACAGCTCAGACCACAGGAAAGTTGAGAGGGTCTCAGTGGGAGTCTCCAAGCAGGAAAGTTGAGAGGGTCTCAGTGGGGGTGGGGGTGGGGCCATAGAAGGGCTCCAGCCTGACCCAGCCTCAGTCCCTCACCTTCCCAGGCTGGCTGCAAGCATTTGTCTGTCTTGTGCCCAGCAGAGAGCCGAGCGGCTCCACCACGGTCACGGTCTAGGAGTGGGGGTGCTGGGGCATGGGAGGACAGAGCTTCTTAGACTCGAATCAACACTGAAAAACCTTTGGTTTGTCACAAACCAAGATTCCCGGGCCCCGCCAGAACTAGACTCTGTCACGGCAGGATTTCTCCACTTCAGCACTGCAGATGTTTGAAACCATTCCGGGGTTTTTTTGGGGGGTGTCCTGTGCATCACAGGACATTTAGCAGCATCCTACCACGAGCACAAGTCCAGCTGTGACAACCAAATATGTCCCCAGATACTGTCAACTGTCTGGAGGCAAAGACATCCCAGGTTGAGAACCACTGCTGCAGACCCTGGACTGGACTTTTTGAAAAGCTCCCAGGTTAATTCCGAGGCAGGAGTTGGGCACCCGGCTAAGAGAGCGCACATCAGTGAGCACAGAGTGGGACCCTGCGGGCTCCCGGCCCCACTGTACTCCTGTGTTCCTGGGAGGGCTGGTCCCTCCCTTTCTGCCCCTAGGAGGAGAGATAAGCAGAGCAAGGCTCCATCACGTGAATCCCTCGCCCCCACCCCCACCCCCACCCCAGGCAGTCACGGCATCCCGCCTGCACTCCCAGCCACTCAGGCTCTGTGATCTCCTGTCCTTGGCTGGTTTCAAGTGGTCGCAGTGATGCAATCAAGGTTCCCGGCTGTTGAAGCCCAGACTGGGGCCAGGGGAGGCGAGAGAATCATAAGGAAATGATTTAAATCGACAACATCTGCCTTTGCTTCCCTGAAGAGCAGCGAGTCCAGTCGCCTGGGGAGGGGCCCACCCCGGGGGAGCAGACAAGGCGGCCGTCCAGGGGCTGCAGGGCGGTGGAGCCTCCATTCCAGTGACGTGGCCCACGCGGCAGCCAGGCAGCATCTCGCTCCTGCCAGGAATTCAGGGCCTTGTGCGGGGGAAGCAGCTGGTTGTGGTTCTGACACGGCCAGCCCCTCCTCCTGGGATGCAACGAGGCAGCAAGAAGTTCCTAGAAGTCGGGCCACTCTGGCGCGGTGAGAAAGCATTAGGGTCAGGAGGAAAGAGATTCTGCAGGCGGATGCCCCTGGCCTTGAATCCTGCCGCTCACCAGCCCGGAAACCTTGAGCTGGATCAAAAAAACCCAAAGTGGAGACTTCCCTGGTGGTCCCGTGGTTAAGAATCCGCCTAGCAAAGCAGGGGATGTGGGTTCAATCCCTGATCTGGGAACTAAGATCTCACATGCTGTGGAGCAACTAAGCCCAAGCACCACAACGAAAGATCCTACATGACCCAGTGTGCGTGTGTGCTCAGTCATGTCTGATTCTTTGCTACCCTGGACTGGAGTTCACCAGGTTCCTCAGTTCATGGGATTTTCCAGGCAGAATACCGGAGTTGGGTTGCCATTTCCTACTCCAGGAGGATCTTCCCGACCCAGGGATCGAATCCACGTCTCCTGTGTCTTTTGCATTAGCAGAAGGATTCTATACCACTGAGCCAACTGGGAAGCCCACATGACCTGACGCAACCAAATCATTAAAACAATTTATAAAACAAAGTGGGCAGGTGCTGGCCTCTCCATTTTACAGACATGGGCACACTGCCTCCCAGCTTTGCCCTCCAGACTTGCCCGTACCCGGAGGCAGGCTCTGCAGGCAGCTCGGCAGCTCCCAGGTGAACATGCAGGGATGCGATTCTCAGCAGACGCAACAGGCCACTCCCTCTTGCTCTTAGAGCCCAAGAGGACAGCAGGCTGTTGGAAGGGATCCAAAGTAAACTTGCTGGCTTTGACCCAGGAATGGTCCAAACACAGGCACCTGGGTGAAGGTGCCCCCCCGACTAAGTGTGGCCCAGCCCAGCTCGTTTCCGGGGTACTCTGCCTCGTGCCAGGGGCTGCTCAAGCATGAACCCTCTGCAGGCACAGACACCACCCACTTCACAGATGAGCAAACATACACTCAGGGAGTCCACAGGTCACTCAAGAGGTGAGGGATGAACTGCACCCCCAAGCCCTACCTCAGGAGCCCACCCCTATCCCCTGCCATGCAGGATTGCTGGGAAAATGCTCCCAGACAGAAGAGCTGTTCTCAGGAGCATC
This sequence comes from Bos javanicus, assembly GCF_032452875.1. Lineage (NCBI taxonomy): Eukaryota > Metazoa > Chordata > Mammalia > Artiodactyla > Bovidae > Bos > Bos javanicus. The sequence continues at coordinate 98,368,740 of NC_083878.1, forward strand.
GTCAACATTCCTGAGCTTTTCGGGCTGACCCTTCATGAATCTCAATACTAGAGAAGAGGCAGTCTTGAGACCAGTCTTACCCTAAAGGAGGTGTGGTCACACGAGGTCAGAATGCATGGTCAGTGGGGCATGACCCTGGGCCAAACCTATTAAGCAAGACCTGCTGGTGTTGGGGACCAAACCTCGTCAATCCAGGGTGGAAGGGAGAGTGGGGAAATGTTCCTGGAGGAGTTCATGTCAGCTTCCTGCCTACTTATCGGGCGCTGAACTGACAGCTCTCCCTGCCTGACCTCCTGGAGTCCACACCCTAAGCCTGGGAGGTAGGAACCATCATCCCCACATCACAGGCAGGGAAACTGAGATTCAAGGCACAGAAGCCACCTACCCCAGGTGTGGCCGGGAGATCTGGTCTGAACCCACAGCTGTCTCATCTTGGAATCTCAAACCAGGCCCAGGCCCTCGAAATTCAAAGCAAGAATCCACAGCTGGGCTAGAGTAGCAACTTTCCCTCCCTCAGAACCCTCAACTGTAAAAAAACAGAGCTAAAGGGTCAGCTTATTTAACTTCTATGCAGAGTACATCATGAGAAACGTTGGGCTTGAAGAAGCACAAGCTGGAATCAAGATTGCCGGGAGAAATATCAATAACCTCAGATATGCAGATGACACCACCCTTATGGCAGAAAGTGAAGAGGAACTAAAAAGCCTCTTGATGAAAGTGAAAGAGGAGACTGAAAAAGTTGGCTTAAAGCTCAACATTCAGAAAACGAAGATCGTGGCATCTGGTCCCATCATTTCATAGGAAATAGATGGGGAAACAGTGGAAACAGTGTCAGACTTTATTTTTGGGGGCTCCAAATTCACTGCAGATGGTGACTGCAGCCATGAAATTAAAAGACGCTTACTCCTTGGAAGGAAAGTTATGACCAACCTAGATAGCATATTGAAAAGCAGAGACATTACTTTGCCAACAAAGGTCCGTCTAGTCAAGGCTATGGTTTTTCCTGTGGTCATGTATGGATGTGAGAGTTGGACTGTGAAGAAAGCTGAGCGCCGAAGAATTGATGCTTTTGAACTGTGGTGTTGGAGAAGACTCTTGAGAGTCCCTTGGACTGCAAGGAGATGCAACCAGTCCATCCTAAAGGATATCAGTCCTGGGTGTTCATTGGAAGGACTGATGCTGAAGCTGAAACTCTAATACTTTGGCCACCTCACACGAAGAGTTGACTCACTGGAAAAGACTCTGATGCTGGGAGGGACTGGGGGCAGGAGGAGAAGGGGACGACAGAGGATGAGATGGCTGGATGGCATCACTGACTCAATGGACATGAGTTTGACTGAACTCCAGGAGTTGGTAATGGACAGGGAGGCCTGGTGTGCTATGATTCATGGGGTCGCAAAGAGTCGGACACTACTGAACAACTGAAGTGAACTGACTGAAAGGGTCAGCTATGTGTGGGCGGTGGGGGGGGGGGGGTTCCCTTCCTGAGCCCCTGAGATCCCCAGCAGGACCGTTCACAAGACAAGGGTGCAGAAGGCAGACAGACTGGGGCCCAAGGCCTGGATCTGCCCCCCCACTGGACACGTGACCTCTCTGGACCTCAGTCACTGCCCTGTCTCACAGGTTTGCTAAGAGGCTGAATGAGAGAGCAGGGCCTGGCACACACCAGAGTTCACACACACAAAAGGGGACATGTCCATTACCATCAGAAGTAACTGAGACAGACGGTCCACAAGAAGACAGGCGTGCAGGGCCCCTGATGGAGGCCCTGCTTCCCCACCCCAGGACATGTATGCTCCAGGACATTTCCCCAGACTTTGAACCTGGCTTGGACATCCCGGAAGGCGGACTGGCAGGTAGCCCAGGCATGCTCAGGCCGCTCCTGGCTGACTCACACCTGGGTGGAGACTGAGTCACCCACGGAAGGGAAGAAACAGGAGGGAGGAATCCCCAACTCTGGAGTTCAGTTCCGTGAAGAGCTGGACTCGAGTGAGTCACAGGGATGTCCCTGTCCTCTGAGCCTCTACCCAGCCCCAGAGCCTTTCCTGAAAGCACCCTCCTCAAAACTACTACAGACACATTACTTCCCCTTCTGGGTCTACGTATGGTGAAAACGAAGGACTTCCCTGGTAGTCCCAGTGGTCAAGACCCTACACTTCCAACGCAGGGGACACGGGTTCAATCCCTGCTCAGGGAACTAAGATCCCACATGCTGCACACTGTGATCAAAAAAAAAAAGAAAAACGGAAGGAAGCTTCTATATCCCAGAGTGCAGGCGTCTTGGAGGCAGGGCCTCTGTTTCACTCACTGATGCTTCTCACATCCTAAGGATGGCACCTGGCGCAGGGAGGCACTCAGTAGGTCTCTGATGACTAGATCAGTGACATCCACAGTCCGGCTCCCAATAAGGAGCCCTAGACCCTTCTTGCGCTGAGATTTCCACCTCCAGGAAAGTGGCCTCCAGCTGTGGTCAGGACATGTACTCTAGCTTTCGGTGGTCTTCGAGGAGTGAGAGGTCATCACCACCTCTGGATCTGCCCCCAGGTGGTCCCACTGCTCCTGGTCCCTGGGTCAGGCCTCCTCTTGCATGCAGGGGCAATACCCAGTCAAAGACCCATCCCCAGAGAAGACAAGGGTCAGGGCCAGAGTGGGCGGGAGTGGCTGATGCCACCCCTCTCGCCCCGTGCTCAGCACTTCCGGGAGAGCTGATGTATCCAATGGTCCTCCCCTAGCTGAGGGGCGCTGGGTCAGGGGCCATGGCTGTCTCCGCCACTGCTGGGCCCAGTGCCCAGGGCAGGAGCCTGGCTCTAATCGCAAATGTTTGCTGAAGGGGGTGAAGCACAGGAAGAGAGAAAGAGAAACAATTAAGGGGAGAGAGGGAGCAAGGTGAACCCTTCCTTCCTGCTCCCATCCCTGGATCCCCTCCAATAACAGCCCTGGACTGACAGCCACCACTGCCAGCCTTTCCAGGGCCCTGACTCGGTGCCAGGGTTTCTGCTGCATACGTAATGGGGACAGGGGAGGGTGGGTGACCCACTTAATCCAAGCACCAGGAAGGAGCTCATCGCCCCATTTCACAGAAGAGGAAAGCAAGGCTCAGAGAGATCCGGTGGTCTGGCAGCCTTGGGAGCCCACCCTCCATCTGAACCGCCAAGGCCCACACCCAGCCGACCCTGCCAGGGTTTCAAGAGGCGGAAGGAAAAATCCCCAGCCAGAGAAGACTGTTGGCAGCTGCCAGGAGGAGTTATGGCTCATAACTGATGCTTATTGGGCTCGGGCAGGGATGGTTCAGGCCACCCAGCCAAAAAGACCCTGGAAAGACCAGAGGATCCCCCCCAGCCCCCCCACCAGGCTCACAGGTGCCCGGCCTGATCAAAAGGGTGGGCATGCCCAGGCCGCTTCTCAACACAGACACGTGCACACGCCGGGGCACAGCTGGCAGGCTCTCACAGCAATCCTGAGTAACCAGCCACCTAAGAAGCAGGACCTCACAGGTCCCAGAAGTCTTCTCCAGACACGACCTCCCCCCCACAACCCAAGCCAGCATTATCCTGACTCCTATCAGGATGGGTGGCTTTAATCAGAATGCTTTTGAACTTTATATAACTGGCCCGGCACGGCATGCTCTTGGGTCTGGCTTCCTTCCCTCAGTGTTGTTTGCCGCACTATACTTGTTGTGAGTGGCAACGGCTGCTGCGTGGCTGGCTGGGAGTTTGGTTTTTAATCATTCCATGATGACAGAGGTGGGAAACCGCTCCTATCAGCTGATGCCGCCTCACCTCCTGCCACCTGGAGTCCCAAGCGATCAAGCCCATGGCTGCCCCTGGGGGTTCTACAATACAGCTCTGATTCACGTCTTTTCATGGCCCCTTGCCCATGGCTCCCCAAACTCCCAAGCCCAGCATTCTGCCTGGGGCGGGACACAGCAGGGGGGCAGGGCAGTAACCCCAGGAGGCAGCACAGGCCCCCCCACACCCAGAAGGTGCTCAGGAACTCGTCCTGGGGGACTGGGGGTGGGGGTGCTCTCGCAGAGGAAGTGGTGGGAGGTAAGGGTGCCTTTGCGTGCGAGAAGGATCCAGACTTCTGCCTTCCCCGGCGGCCTCCCAGGCGCCAGGCATGCACCGCCAACCCTCTTGGCAGGTTTAGTCTGGTTTCAGCTGCCCCGTGCCTGGCCCTGTGCTAGGCAGGTAAGCCCTGATCTAGAAAGCCCTCCTTCCCCCTTCCTGAGCACCCTCTGCCCTGCTGGATGGATGAGGAAGCCCAGAGCAGACAAGGCGGACAAGGCTGTTGGCTGTGGTTACAGAGCCAGAGGGTAGTTGCCAAGGTCCAAGGGCAGACGCCGGGGCAGGGACCAGCCTCTGCCTCCTCCCCACCCCGCGAGGAGCAGCCCCCGTCTCCACACCCAACACAACCCACCGGTGCCCCCAGCTGCCTCTCAATTGCAGCCTCTGAGCCCCAAGGCGGTGCCCAGCTGCCCGGTAGGCGGCGAGGGCTGCTCCTGACACATGCTGATACCCCTGGCACCAGGCTGGGGAGGGCCTGGGTTCAGGCAGCTGGCGGTGACTGGCACTTGGTCCATCACCATCAGCACCCACGCTGGTTCAGGGCCAAGGGAGAAACGTCCCAGGCCCACGCCAGTGCCTGCCCTTGGCACAAGGCCCCAGGACTAAAATGCAACAGAGGCCACGCCAAGTCTGGGGCTGGAGCTAAGAGGCATGGTCCACCAGGGTGCACAAGGCCAAAAGTGGGGCCAGGGAAGGCCTTGCAGGGGAGGGGGCTCTCGGGCTGAGCAGGAGTTTGGCCACGTAAAGCGGGGAAATGGAGTCTGAGGACAGGGCAGCTGCAGAAGCAAACAGCTAGAGGAGTAAGGTGGGGTGAAGTCAGGCAGCCCGGGGGCCTCCCAGGGACCTTGGCATCGCCCCCTGCTCCCCCGGCCCCGACACAGTCTGCCCTCTACTTCGGGCGGGGAGCAATCTTCTGTCTCCCAGCGAGGGTCACACAACTGACTGTGCGGAAGGCCCCCTCCCTCCTTCTGCACTTCCTGTGGAGAAGCCCCCACACCCCACTAGCCCAGCCCAACCCAGGGGAGCACTCCAGCTCTCCCTGGCTTGGAGCCAAGCCCCGCAAGACAGAGCAGGTTCAAGCCAGCAAAGGCGAGAAAGTGCAGAGACCCCACACTGGGGACCCTGAATTCCAGTGTGAGGCCCAGCTTCTTAGACACTTGGGAGCCCACCTGCTCCCAGCCCTCCGGAAGGAACTCTTCCCCACACCATCCCTAGAATCCCGAGACGGAGACAGCACCCCAGGCAGTCCTGGCCCCTGGGGCAGTTCCCCGGCCAGAGGGACAACTGAAGGTGGCTCCATCCAGCCCACCGCCTTGACTCAGCTGGGGACGAGCTGGACCTCTGATGGTCATTATCTCACCGCGTCCTCCCAAGAACACTGCGGGCAGCTCCTGAGGCTGGGGGGCTGAGGCCCATGCCCAGGGTCGAACAGGCGACAAGAAGCAGAGGAGGACGGGTATGTCCTCCCCGGGCCTGTTGGGGGGACAAGCCTCCAGCCGGACCAAACAGGCAGTGCGTCCTCCAGCAGGGCACCTTTCTCCCAACCGTAGGCTGGCCACTCCCCACTGACATTTGCGCAGATGGAGGGGCCGATGGTTCCAGGCCTGCATCTGAGAACTGTCTATTCCAAGCCTGGGCACCAAAAGCAGCTCAGAGCAGAGGCTGAGGGTTTGCAACGACTGCCCCAAGCAGACACCAAGGCCGGGCCACGGGCTGGGTGACTTTAGGCCTCACCAAGGCCACCAACGGCACAGTGTGCGACCCCACGGAGAGCTGGAAGGCCTGGGGGCAGGGGGACAGCCCTGGGGTCACAGAGCACACTGAGGCCCTGGGGGCAGGTCTGGTGTCCCCAGAAGCCCTAGCACTTGCCAGGCCAGGTGGATAATGAAGAGTGAAAGCCGTTGTCCGCGGCCCACATCACTTCCAGGTCTCGTTCTAAGTGAATCTGACATCTCTCCCCTGCTCAGACCTTCCGGGGCTGTGCGATGAGATGAAGATAAATCTATATTGGTTGCCATGGGTGATATACTGCTCATTTCAGCAGCAGGCTAGCGACTGCAGGGTCACCAGACTGCACACACCAAGTCCCCAAGCTCCCAGGATCCATGGGCAGATACGCCAGCAGCCCAGACAGGGCTTCCAGAATGCAAGTCAGGACTTCCAAGTACTGAGCAAGCAGAGTTTAAAGCCTCTCCAGGCCCTCAGACACACGGTGTGGACGCTGCTGCAAATCCCGGGCCAGAGAGCTTCCCAGAACTGAGCTCCATGTGAGGCACAGGCCTCGGGGAACAGCCCCGGCTCCATGGGGCCCTATCACCTCAGGTCAGGGCTCTGCCACTGCCAGGCTGGCAGGCAGGCATGTGGCCGGGGTTGCCAGGGTGGCACCTGCCAATGGTGCGGCCAGCTGGCGGCAGAGGCCGGGCCCCGGGAGCAGACACCAAGGCCAGGCAACAGGCTGGACGGCTTCAGGCCTCATCAAGCGCACCAGCCGCAGTCTGACCCCAGGGGAGCCCACAACTGGCCTGAAGCCACTACCCGGGTGCCAGCAAGATGTCTCACTACCAGTGCCCGCCTCCTCAGGCCCCAGCTTGCCCATTGAAGGCCTCCCACAGGGGCCCTGGGGACCAGGCAGATCACCACCAGGGACCCAAGGGTGTGAGGAGGGGTCAGGAGGAGCCCAGAGCAGGCAGCCCACGGAAGAGGCAGCTTGGGCCAGACGCTGTCACGTGACACGGTCACCAGATGCACTGATTTAAAAGATTTTTTTTCCTTTTTATGCTGTCAAAACCTGTTAGACCCCTGTACAGGGCAACAAAACCCCAGCATAAGCTCCATGAGGGCAAGGACCATGTCCAGCCTGGGGTGGGTGCCCAGTCGACATCTGTCAAGCAGACAGATGACCGAATAGAAAGGCTTCCCGAGTTGGTCCTGGGAGGACCCTTCCCAGGTGTGCCTGGCTGTGAAGTCTGTGAGGCCCGCAGACGCACTGTCCCCCACGCCCCTGCCATGGGGAACCCCCCGGGAGCCGGGCTCTCTGCTCCCGGTCACTTCTTGAAGCCCGGGTCCAAGAGGGTGCTCAGTAAATGCGGAGTAGGGACCCGGGCCTGCCGGCCTCCTCCTCTGCCCTCCCCGCCCGGTCTGTGAAAGGAAGTGGTGGCCCCGCCAACCTCGGGGTCCCATTGCACCCCCACATCCCTGTCCCCTTGGGCCCAAGAGACAGAACCGTGAGTCCATCTCCAGACCAAGATGTGCGGGAGAGCCTGCCGTGTGGGCCAGCAGGTTCGAGAGGCGTCTGCAGCCTTTTCCATGGAGGAAGGGCGAGGCCCCACCAAGCCCGAGGTGTATGTGTAAAAGGCCTGGCTTCCCCGGGCCCGCGGCCTCCAGCTGCAGAGCTGACCTGTCCAAGACTCTTCTTCAGACCTCTCCAAATGCCAAGCAATCCTCAGAGGGCTTCCATCCCGGCCTGCTCATGGCCAGGCCCGCGGAAGGAAGGCAGCGTCCGTCTTGTGAGCAGGCGTGCCCCCTTTCAAAAGGTTGCCCCGGTGAAAACCCCACTGAAGAAATCATTGAAAACTGAAAGCGGTCACAGAAGAAAGTACAGGGTGGGAGCCCACCCAAGTCACGTGTCTGTTTGTAGACAGCCTGGCACCAGGTCCAGAGCAGGAAGAGCCCCTGGTCTCTCCCTGGCCCAGCCTGCCCCTTCATGCAAAGAGGGGCTCTGAGGCACCCGGGAAGAGGTCAGGGCCAACCAGAGCTGTGCCATGAGCTCCTCCTACGAGATGACCCTGAACGAGTAGTAACTTCACTGGCCCAGGAGGCTCGCTCTGCCTGTCCCCTCCACAGAGGCCTTGCTGTCCGGTAGATCCGCGCCTCCCTCTCGTTCCCTCCCACCACCAGACACGTGCACGGGGCAGGCCGCAGGCCCGGTGCCAGCCGGGCGCACAGACCTCTCAGGATGTTTGGGATTCCTCCAGCCTGAAAGACAGATTGGCTCAAGGCTGGAAGCCTGCGCCTGGCCTGCCCTGGGGAGACCACGACCTGGCCCGCGGCTTCCCGGCTCACAAGTCTTGGCTGGGATGCGTCCCTCCTGGGACCCCTGGGAAAGCCTCCCAGATGCCATTCGGATGCATCTGCTTAGAAGGCCTCTGGGCAGAGACCTTGGCAAATGCCCACTGTGCCCCAGTGCCAGCCCGCGCCTGGCACTGAGTTCACAGCAACGACGTCGGCCCCATACCCACCTGCAGCCCCGAGGCCCCTTTTCCTCAGATCTCACCAGATCGAGCCCAGTGCCTCGAAGCGATCCCAATCTGGATTTCCCTGTTGCACCCAGCCCACGGGAAAGAACCTCCTTCCAAGGTCTGGGGACATCACACGGGCCTGCAGCTGCTTCTGGCCCTCCGCCACCAAGTCTAGATCACAGCTCTGCCAGGCCCCAGCGAGGTGATGCGGGTATACCACTTTAGGTCTCTTGATCCCAATTTCCTCATCAGCTCATGGGTGGGGTTTAAGGACTCAGCAGATCACACATTCTAGGTGTTTAGTGGGTCCCTGACGTCTCACAGTGCCCAATCGAAGGCAGCTTAAACCCTAATGATAAAATGGTTATTTTTGCAATTGCATTTCTAGCCAGGTGACGCCTCCGGATGGCCGAGAGGATTAACAGACACTCTGTGTGCAGAAACACTCGGCGTGGCACGCAGCACAGAACCTGGTAACCATGAGGATCACGGTTCGTAAGGAGGCCTCAGAGAGGTGAGGCTGGGGAAACAGTGCAATGAACCACCTGTTCTACCTGCTCAAATTGGGTCAGGCTGGAGCTGTGTACCCGGCTGTTGCCATGGCACCCAACACACAGGGAAACACTCTAAGCTAGAAGTGTGGTTGCTGCAGGAGTGGGGCCTCAGGCCTGCTTCACTCAGACACCTCCCATGCTGCCACTACCCCTGCTTTCTGGACCACATCAGGGATCCCTGAGGTTGGGGCAGTACACCGACCACCTAAGCAGGTCTCATACCCCTGACCCCACCCCAACTCCAAAACAATGGGGCTTTGGCCCTCTGGGCAGAGTGAGGGGCGCTGTGAGGAGGGGCTCCCAGGCTGCAGACCAGGGTGAGTGGAAGGGGAGTGGATGGGGTAGGAACCTAGGAGCCCTCATCTCCTGAGAAAACGCCAAAGCGCCTCTATGCAGCCTCAGGTCCCAACATGTCTGTTCCCTCCAGCCACACCTGCCCAGCAGCGAACAGGTACCCAGAGCCCACTTCGTGCCTAGCTGTATGGGGTTCAGTGCCAGCTCTTCCCTCCTCATCCCACTCAGCTTTCATCCAGGGTGAGGGTTGGCAAAGGCTGTCGAGACTCAGCCGGGTTTAGGGAATCCATGGCCCGTGGCCAAGAGGGAAGAAGGGGAGAGAGAGGAGAAATCCAGATGCTGCAGGCTGAGATCTGGAATTTTTCAGACTTTCCCGCATGAGGGGGCAGGTTTGGGGCAATGGAAAGGCTGACAGGTAGGGTGGCAGGGGCCCCAGGGCCTGGGAAGCCCAGCTGACTTTAGCCTGGGGCTGAATACTGACTTCTCAGTAGAATCCAAGACTGTGCCCGCAACCCTCAGCTCAGATGAGAGCCCCCCACTGCTGACTCCAGCTGGTACCCCCAAGATGGAGGAGGGGCCTGGGGTCTGGACCCCTCTACCATAGTAACTGCAGCGGCTGCAACGATTTGCCTGGCCAGACGTGGTACATACATTATCCATTCCCCGTCACAACTGTAGTAGTGGGTATGACCTCCCATTTCACAGAAAAAGAAACTTAAGGCGCAAAGGTAGAACACGGTAGTGGCTAAAAGCGCATCCTGAGTTTGAATCTGGCCTCTGCTGCCATAACACAGGCAAATTACTCCTTCTCCAAGCCTCAGTTTCCACCTCTATAAAATGGGAATAATCTTACAGGGCACCCCCCACCAACCAACCTCCACTCTGCTCCATGGCATAATCAAAGGGTTAAGTGAGAGGTACTAGTAAAATAGGGTACAAAGGACCAATAACTTAACTTGCTGGTCTCTGGAATCAGAGAGGTTAGGTAACTTGCCCTAGGTCACCCAGCCAGTGAGGGGCCGACACCCCAGGCCCCAGCTCTGAGCATTCTCTTTACCAGAAAGGTTGGGCTGCTGTGTGTGTGGCCGGCGGGATCACAGGCTCCCACCCCCACAGCAAAGGGCAGCCCTTGTCTGAATTCCTCAGATAAGCAGCTCCCAGCCCCAGCGAGCGGGCCCAAGTGCACAGAGAAGGCGCGCTCCGCCCCGTTCCACACCGGAGGTTCCTAAATCTGGGTTAGGCTATAGGCCTCCTCTCTCTCCTCCCAGCGGAACATTGGACCACCAGATTCATCCAATAAGTCTCCAAACAGGCCGAGTTTAGTCGAAAACTGCCTCCTGTGGGGTCCCTGGCAGACCACTTACTTCCTCTTTTTGGGGCCTCAGTTTCTCCACCTGTAACAGGCAACCCCATCTCACAACTATGGGGCAGCCCCAGCTAATTGTGCTCACAAGGAGGCCTGAGGAGCGAAGGGGCAGCCCAGCCAATGAATCACAGGCCCTGGACCACGTTCTCTCTGCTGAAACTTCTCCACAACTGGGACCGAGAGACCTGTAACTGGGCCCAGAAAGTGGCCGAGCTGAGACTCCAACTCCCATCTGTCACACTCCAGGACGATGTGACTCACGGAGTGGGGGGGTGCCGGGCAGTGGGCACAGCTTGGGAACTCGGGCCACTCTCAGCAACAAGCTGGGCAGCTGGGACTGCAGGATTGGGAAGAACACAAAACTAAACTTGACCGAGCTTCTTTCTTTCGAGCTTCTTTCTTTCAGCGAGGGCAGCAGCCTCCGTGACAAGGGCATTTGCAATGCAAAGCAGTCCAGCTCCAGCCAGAAGAGGACGGTCACTCGGAGGGGGCTGGGCGGGTCAAAATCCAGCCCCCACCCTCCAGCCAGACACGGAGTGCCCGGGGGCCGGACCTTCCCGGGCGTCAGGGAGTGCCAGGGAACCTGTGGCTGGCAAGGGCTCTAAATCATATGACAGCCTGAGCGGCCAGCTGGGTGCAAGATGCCCTGGAATACTCTCCCCTTCTCAGCCCTTCAAGGCCAAACTCCGCTGGGCTCTGCCTGCAAGTCTGCAGAATGGGCCTACTGTGGGCTGTATGTGTGCAAGGCCCCGAGCGGGGGTTCAAAGAACAGACACCCCCCCCCAACCAGGTATCCATCTGGTCACCTGCAGGCGGGTGCCCCGCACCCTGCCAGTCCCTCAGGCCCAGACCTCCCAGATCACTCAGTCCTGCCTTGTGCAAATCTGCCCCAGACACGCATAATCTCCAGGACTCCTGTGGGTCCCAAGGGGCACTTCCACACCTGCCAAGTGGCTAGATTTAGCTCCTCAAACCCCGCTTTGCACCCCTCTTTGCGCCCACCCCGCATGCAGGCAAGACTGCCCCAGCTCCTACCTTGATGACAAACTGACAAAGTCCCCGCCATCCAGCAGCCGGACCTTGCAGAAGAGAACCCCATTCACGAAGGGGACTGCAGTCAGCTCCTCCAGGGTGAAAGTGGTTTGGAATTTGAATTTCTTCTTCTTCATCAAGAAAGCCATGAGCGAGTTCCCTGAGTCTGAAGCCCCGAAGGCCAAAAAAAAAAAAAAAAGCAGGGGGAACCAGAAATCCCCAGGGTTCTTTTCCCTACCACCACACCCCCTCCTCAAAACACCGGAGCCGGATCCCGCCCAGATGGTGGTTGAGGCAGCAGAGCTGATGGGGAGCTGAGTCCGGAAGCCCCGGGTCCGAACGACCAGTCCAGTTCGCAGGCCGGCAGGCTTCACCCTCAGGGAGCTGGGGCTTGGACGGGTTCCGAGTGGCCGGGGGCTTCACCGGCCATGTAAACATTGGGGCATGGTCCAGGAATCAAGGGCAGGGATGGCGGGCGGCGCGCGAGCGGCCGTGCTGGCGGACAGCATCCCGAGAGCTGCGGTCCCCGGAGAGCTCACGCCGCGCGACCAGGCGCGGCGGGCGGACCGGTGAGACTGAAGGCGACGGGCGGCCCGGTTGAGGGTTGAGGGCCGAGGGCGGCCCCGCCCCCGCCCCGCTGGCGGCCGGGGGTGGCGCCCACGCCGCGCCCACGCCCCCGCACCTGGGTGCCAGGCAGCGGCGCAGGTGAGTCCGGGGAGGCCGAGGGCACCCCCAGGGGGCGGTCGAGAGCGCTGCGGGGGGCGGGGAGGCCCCCTCTCTCCGGGAGGTGCTTCGAGGAGCTCTGGGCCGGGAACGTCCGGCCACGGCCCCCTCCCGGTGGGCAGCCGGCCGGGCTCCAGGCAGCAGGGGCGCCGCCTCCTCTTTGGTCCTGGGTCCCGCGCCGCGGTCCCTGGCGGAGCTGAGGCGCCCTTCCGGCCGGCCGGTGGCGCCCGCCTCACCCGCCGCCTCTGGCCCGCACCCCACGAACAGGAGCGCTACCGCCCGCGCTCCCGACGCCGCCTCCCGAGCCCGACGCTGCGCGGAGCCGCTGGGAGAATGCCGAGACCCCCGTGCGGCCGCCCGCGGAGCCTCTGCCGAGCGCGGGAGGGGCGGGGCGCCGGTGGCTCAGCCCGCCCACGATTGGGCCGCCCGGTGGGGCGGCCGCGGGGCGTGATTGGCGGATGGCGGCGTGGGGCGGGACTCGCGGGAGGCCGAGGCACCTCTTGGCGCTCGGATTGGTCCGTCGCCCATCTGGGCCCGCCTCCTCGATCAGGGCGGAGCGGAGGGACGGGGAGAGGGGCCCTGGGAAGGCGGTGGGAGGTCGTGGGGCGGGAAGCCCGGACAGGCATGCAAGCTAGGAGGGCGTGAGCAAATAAAAAAGGAGAAACAATGAAGAGAAGAAATAAAATGAGCCCCAGGACTGAAGTGGCCCTCCAGTGTCCTCCCAGACTTGAATTCGTTGACCACTGGATTAGGCCCGGAAGGCAGAGTCTCATTTTTCAGAAAACACACCCAGAGAGGTGGCCGGAACTAGACCATGAGCAGCTCTTTGGCTTCACATCCCTAGTTCTCAGCACCCAGGAGGGAAATGCCTGCAAAGCCTTCGCCAAGGGGGTGAATTGAAGCAGTTCATCACGCAACCGGTGATAGAACCAGCTTCTCCCGTCCCAAGCTACTATCTAAGCATTTAGTTGTTGCTTAGCATCTTACCCAGTATGGCTGATCTCCCTGACTGCATTAACTACCCTGGACGCAGAGACCACTCACTTCGGGAGCTTTTTAGGTTCCAGGCCTTCCACACTGCAGTTCATTGATTCAGTCCCCAAATGTTCAGGGGCAATCTGCTGTGTGCCAGGCTGGCATTTAGAAGTGAGCCTGGTGGACCCGCCATCTCCAACCTTCCCAAGCTCAAGATCAGATGGAGAAGCGGACAGGGACCCAGGCAGAGACAAATCTGGTGAATGAAGGCAGTGATCGGGGACACAGAGGGAACTGGGGAAGCTCAGTGCTGGCAGGAGTGGAGAGGAAGGGGACTCAGAGAGAAGGCCTCACAAAGTTATCCTAGCCACTGGCAGGATGCATTCCCTGGGTGAGGCAGGGTCCAGGCAGATGGAGCCTCAAGAGGCCTGGCAGCCAGAGAGTCCAGTGCCTGCAGAAAGCTGTGGGTACCTGCATGCTGCTCCACTGTGGCTCTTTGAGGGAGGCAGGGGACAAGAGGTGGGGCTGGAAGGCCTGTAGAGGTTGGATCTAGCAGAGTCTTGTATAAGGAGGGGAACCACACACACGTTTTAAGTGACCCAGACAGATTTACTTTTTGTCGCAAGAAGTTTGCTCTGACTATAGAGAGTGTGGAAGAGAGATGATGGGAAACAGGGATGAGGGGCTTGTGGCGATCCAGGCAAGAGGTGATGACAATGAACCACAGCACTGAGGGAAAATCGGGGTCTGAGAGGCATTCAAGAGACAGAGTCAAGTGGATTTGGGGATGAGTTTGGTTGGGAAATGTATCTCAGGACTCAGATTTCTGATTTCTTCCTGATTCCCAGGCATAGCATAGTGGGCAGCCTCTACTTTTTTCCAGTTTATCCTGTAATTTCAAAAACACTGCTAGCCAGATAGGAGAAAAATGATAATAGCAGCTCCCAATACTATTATGTGCCCCTATTTACAGCCAGGGAAGTTGAGATATGGAGAGTTTAAATTACTTGACTTGGGTCTTGACCCCAGAGCACAGACTCTAGAGTGCTAAACTGTGCTGACTGTGATGAGGTGGGAGTTTCTTCACTAATCCTGGCTGGGCCCCTTTCACAGGGGAAGGACCTGTGGTTACCTGATCCCAGGAGGAGATTTCAGAGGAGAGCTAGTGAAGGATGTCCCTGGCTGACTTCTCAGCTGTGACCGCGAGTAACCCCGGACTTCAACAGGAAGCGGGGTGGGTCTGGCTGCCAGACTTAGCTCCGGTAGGGTATTTATCTCTCTGCCGCGTCAAGGCTGGGAACCCAGGAAGTTTCCTTTCCCTCATTTCCCAGATGGGTCCTGGGACAGAGCTAGGCACCAGGGCAGGATGCCACGTTTGGGCTGAGACGAGCCTGAGTTAGTGTCCTGGCCCTGATGCATATTAGTAGTATGGCTTTGGTTTCAGACATCTGAGCTCAGGGGCTCTGAATAGAGAGGGAATTCAGTATGGTCTGGCTAGGACCGCTTGCCCTGGTGCCAACAGAGCAGGGGCTGAAATCTGGCCGACACAACATTGACCACCAGCGTCACATACACTTTGGGTGTAGTTTTCTGTGCACAGGAAGGAACCCTGAAGGAGACACTTTAAACTTTCCCATCGCTGAGCCACAGTTTCTTTACCTATAAACTGGGAATAAGAATACCAACCTTTCCAGAATGTTGTGAGGACTTCAAGAGGCTGTGCCTGCAAAAGGCTCAGCCCTGGAAGGATGTGGGGCTCTGAGTGAGCAGTCAGCAGGGAGCTCCAGGCCGGCACTTCCTCGCTTCTCCAGCCCCCCAAATTCCCAAGTAGAACCTGTACTTCCTCCCTGAGGCCCTGGCCGGATATATAAGGAAACCAGTACCTAACAAGATAATTCAGACAAGTAAGTGGTCTGGAGGACTTCCCTGGTGGTGCAGTGGATAAGAACCCACAACTACTGAGACCACGTGCCTAGAGCCTGTGCTCTGCAAGACGAGAAACCACCGCAATGGAAAGTAGCCCCCGGGGCCGCAACTAGAGAAAGCCCACACAGCAGCAAAGACCCAGAGCAGCCAAAGTAATAAAATAAACAGATAAATAAACATTAAAACAAACAAAAGTGGTTTGGAGAAGGGCTCTCAGGGCACTGTGAGAGAGGATACATGGATTGGGAGTCGTCCTGATTTAGATGCAGTGGTCAAGGAAAGCCTCTGTGAGGCGTTATCTCAGCCCAGACCCCAAGCACAGGAAGTTCTGGGAGCAGAGGCAGAGCCGGCATGCTTCCAGGACTCTATGTGCCTGGAGGGCTTCCCTGGTGGCTCAGATGGTAAAGAATCTCCCTGGAATGTGGGAGACCCAGGTTCGATTCCTGGGTCAGGAAGATGCCCTGGAGAAGAAAATGGCTACCCGCTCCAGGATTCTTGCCTGGAGAATCCCATGGACAGAGGAGCCCAGAGGGGAGCGCATAGAGGGAGGAGAGAGAGGTATGGAGTCAGGCAGGAATCAGCTCACTTGAGACCTGTGGGCCTGGAAGGAGTTTAGACTCCATTCTAAGCCCCAAAGGATACCATTGGTAGATATAAGCAGGTGGGTGACAAGATCCAAATACCTTTTTGCAAGTTCTTGCCAGTTTTTTCCATTTTTTGGAGAACAGATTGAACGTCAGCAGGCAAGAACAGAGGCAGGCAGGCAGGCAGGCAGGTGAGGAGGCTGTTAACAGCCATTCCGACGGGAAACTGGTGGCTCAGACCAGGGTGAAGCCAAAACAACGGGAAGAGAGAGGGAACTCCAGTGAAGTGGAGATAAAAGTTACCCACTAGAACTTTTTAATATTCCCAGGATTTTGAATTTGACTGAATGCCACCAGGTTCTTTAAGGCAGGAGTTATGTGAGCATATGCACTTCCCTGGTGGCTCAGCAGTAAAGAATCTGCCTGCCGATGCAGGAGACGCAAGAGATGCAGGTTTGATCCCTGGGTCAGAAAGATCCCTGGGAGTAGGAAATGACAACCCTCTCCAGTACTCTTGCCTGGAAATTTCCATTGACACAGCAGCCTGGCAGGCTACAGTCCAGGGGGGGTCACAAAGAGTCAGACATGACTGAACATGCATCTTTTTTTTATGTGTGCATAGAAAAGAACGGGGCTTCCCCGGTGGCTCAGCGAGTAAAGATTCTGCTGGCAACACAGGTAACACAGGAGATGCGGGTTTGATCTCTGGGTTGGGAAGATCCCCTGGAGTAGGAAATGGCAACCCACTCCAGTACTCTTGCCTGCAAAATCCCATGGACAGAGGAGCCTGGCGGGCTACAGCATGGGGTTGCAAAAGAATCAGACATGACTGATAGACTGAACAACAGCAAGTGAGCATGAGCACTGGGATAGGAGTGAAGAAGGAATACAGGGGAATGGGAAGAATTGCCTGGGCATCGGCCTGTAGAACAGAAACACAGCTGGAGAAAGAGGTGTGCCCTTAGAGAATCCCTACCTTTATCTGACGCTGGACAAACTCTTGTGATGGTATTTTTCTTCTCTCTCATTACAGCATGAGCCTCAAGGGTCAGACACCTCACTCATGGTGTCCCCACATCCAGTTCATGGCCTGTCACATGATAGACACTCAGGAAAGGGTTGTCTAAGGAATTGATGCATAGACAGATGCATATATACGTGATGTATGTGTGTATATTTGGATGGATGCGCATGTTCAGTTGCTTAGCTGTGTCTGACTCTTTTTCGACCCCATGGACTGCAGCCCACCAGGCTCCTCTGTCCATGGGATTTTCCAGGCAAGAGTACTGGAGTGAATCATCATTTCCTATTTCAGGGAATCTTCCCTACCCAGGGATCAAACCCATGTCTCTTGAGTCTCCTACATTGGCAGGTGGATTCTTTACCACCCAGCCACCTAGGAAGCCCCATATATGAATGGATAGCTACATGGATAGATGAGTAGATGGATGACTGAAGATTTAACCTTGTCACCTCATACTTTAAACTCCTCAGTGTCGTCAATAACTATCAAAATCCAATATGCACAAGTCCATTTTCAGTAAGTTGCCCAGGGATTTCCTTGGTGGTCCAGTGGCTAAGACTCCAAGCTCCTATTGCAGGGTGCCTGGGTTCTATCCCTGGTCAGGAAACAAGATATCACATGCTGCAACTAAAGATCCCAAGTGCCATGACTAAGACCCAGCACACTCAAATAAATAAATAAAAATAAATATTAAAAAAATTAAGTTACCCAAAGCAATACTCACACATGCATTCAATTAGATGTGTAAGATGGGTTTGCACCCTTATATATTACTCGAAAATATTGGAAGCAACCTGATGTCTGGCAGTAGGAAGAGGGAGGCCTTGAGGGAAGGTAATGTGTTTTGTGTTTTGCTCCATCCTCAGCTTCTGGGACAATGCCTGGTACACAGTAGTGTTAAATACATACATATTTATGGAATGAAGGGGAGCATCATCGATGAGATGCTCTCAGCTGTTGAGAAGGAGATGTGTGTGCCGAGGAGGAGATATCCACTCTGTTGTGGCAAAGCAAACACAGAGGATGTGTTTGTAAAGCTATGTAAGGGATCAGCTTACTTTTGTCAAGAAAAATGGACATATTTATGGAGCTTTCCAGGTGGTGCAGTGGTAAAGACTCCACCTGCCAATGCAGGAGGTGCAAGAGAATGGGTTCGATCCCTGGGTCAGGAAGATCCCCTGGGGTAGGAAATGACAACCAACTTAAATACTCTTGCCTGGAAAATTCCATGGACAGAGGAGCCTGGTGGGTTATAGTCCATGGGGTCAATAAGAGTTGGACATGACTGAGCAAGCACCTTGTTCTTTATGTGTGCTAGAAAAGAATGGGCCTTCCCCAATGAGTCAGCAGATAAAGGATCTGCCTACAACACAGGTGACCCAGGAGACAAGGGTTCAGTCTCTGGGTCGGGAAGATGCCCTGGAGGAGGGCATGGCAACCCACTCCAGTATCCTTACCTGGAGGATCCCATAGACAGAGGACCTGGTGGGCTATAGTCCACGGTGTCGCATAGAGTCAGACACAACTGAGCGACTGACCACAGCAAGGAAAAGAATCTCAAAGGATACACTGAATTGTTATCAGAAGCTTCCAACTAAGGCGAGTGTTTGGGGGAAAATGTTTATTTTAATGAATATTCTGGGATATTGTTTGTTTTTTGTAATAGGATAGATTTATTTTATAATTTAGTACTGTATAATTATAAGGATATTAGTTTTTATAAGGATATTAACAGAAGGCCTTCCATGCTTCTCCATCACGGTCTGGATAAAGTCAAAGGTTCTTAGAAAAAAATAAAATTTCTTAGCCAGGCATTCAGGCCCCTCTGGAATCAACTGCTCAGCCTTTCCCTGCCTGCCCCCCTCAGCCCCTGTAGCTCTGCCCAAAGTTCCTGACCTTGTTCTCTTCCCCAACTGGTGACAGCTAATATTAATAAGTGTCAGGTTTCAACTCAAGCCTCCTCTCCCACCCCATTCCCCCACATCAGGCACAGTACTCTCTCCCTTCTCTGTGCCCCCAAGTTACCAACCTGTATACAGAGAAAATGAGGGCTCTGCCTTCTGTTTTCCATCACAACAACTGGTGCCTACTTGGCACTCATTGAAAGGGAGGTGGGAGGGCAGGAGGAAAAAAGTAAGGAGCAAAAGAAAAGAAGAGAAGATAAAAGGAAGAAAAGAAAGGGGAAACTGAGGTCGAGGTGGAAAATGTCACTTGCCCAAATCACCCTGAGGGCATCTGCCCAGCTGGCTTGCTCTCTCGGTCACCTGACAGCCAGCATGGAGTGCCACGCCAAGCCATTTTCCCAGCGCTGCTTGCCAAGGGCAGTCGGTGCTGATTCACCGGTGACTGGGCTCCAATTATTTGCAGAACTGGAATGGCAGCTGAGCCACCCCAGCAGCTGACCAGGGGTGTATCGATTCATGTTACGCTCCTTGCTAATATCTGAGCCAGTCACAGAAAAAGATAAAGGCCCCAGAGAAGTCACCCACGGTGATCTGTCCGACTTAAACCTCCCACGTCCAAGTCCACAAATCCCCCCCTGTTGATCAGCCAACTCTGTCCTTCCCAAACCAAGCCTGACCATCAGTCACGGAGAGTAGTCATGGTTCAGAACATGAGATCTGGAGTCAGGCGGCCCTGGGTTCCACCCTAAGGATTACTGAGTCAAAGGGTATTTGCATATTTGCTGTTGAGAGATGCTGCCAAACGGCCAAAAAGGCTGGGCCCATATATACTCTCATCAGTGGTATAAGACAGTGCCCATTCATACTTTCTCCATCTTTACCAATCTGCTTGGAAAACAAAACAAAAAACCCTCTACTACTGTGCTTGCCTTTCTTTCATTAGCATCTTTTCCTTTTTTTTTTCACTTTGAATTTCTATAAATTGCCTATGTCCTTTGTCCATTTTTTAAAGTTTGAGTCATCTTTTCATTATTTATTTGTAATAGCTTATTACATATTATGGACATCAACCTCTATTATATATGTTAAAGTATTACCTCCACTTCATCAGTGGTCGTTGGACTTTGTGGTGTCTGTCTCACAGCAGCTCTTACCAAATCCCAGTTAAGAGATAAGAATCAACCTACTTCAGTGGAGAGAGCACTGAATTAGGAGTCAGGAGCCCGGTTTTGAGTTCCACCTCTGTCACTGATTCACTGTATGACTTTGAACGAGTCCCTGACCCCTCTTTCACTATCTGCTAAATAAGAGCCTTGATTTAAGTGGTCTCTGTAGATCCATCCACCTCCACAGTCTGTGCTGTGTGTGCTCAGTAATGTCTGACCCCATGGACTGTAACATTCCAGGCTCCTCTGTCCGTGAAATTTTCCAGGCAAGACAGATTGCCATTTCCTACCCCAGGGGAGCTTCCCCACCCAGAGATCTAACCCATGTCTCTTGCATCTCCTGCATTACAGATGGATTCTTTACTACTGTGCCATCTAGGAAGCCCCTCCATGGTCTAGACAAGCACTATTAATAGAATTTTCTGCAATGATGAAAATGTTCTGTCTCTATTCAGTATGCTAACCACTAGGCACATGTGGCTACTGAGCACTTAAAAATGTGGCTAATGTGACTGAGAAATTGAGTTTTAAGCTCTATTTAAGTTAAATATTTAAACAGCCGCAGGTGGCTAGTGACTACCATATTACACGGTACAATTCTGGGTGGTTTAGGTCCTCCACTTCTGAGTAAGCTGTGCGTGTGTGCGTTAGTCACGTAGTGGTGTCCAACTCTTTGTGACTTCATGGACTGTAGCCTGCCAGGCTCCTCTGTCCATTGAATTCTCCAGGCAAGAATTTTGGAGCGGGCTGCCATTCCCTTCTCCAGGGGATCTTCCCGACCCAGGGACTGAACCTGGGTTTCCTGCATTGCAGGCAGATTCTTTACCATCTGAGCCATGGGAGAAGCCCCTGAGTAAGCTGTAATACTGTGATGTTGGAGAAGACTCTTGAGAGTCCCTTGGGCTGCAAGGAGATCCAACCAGTCAATCCTAAAGGAAATCAGTCCTGAATATTCATTGGAAGGACTGATGCTGAAGCTTAAACTTCAGTACTTTGGCACCTGATGCGAAGAACTGACTCCTTGGAAAAGACTCTGATGCTGGGAAAGATTGAAGGCAGGAGGAGAAGGGGATGACAGAGGATGATATGGCTGGATGGCATCACCGACTCGATGGACATGAGTTTTAGCAAGCTTCAGGAGTTGGTGATGGACAGGGAGGCCTGGCATGCTGCAGTCCGTGGGGTCACAAAGAGTTGGACATGACTGAGCGACTGAACTGAACTGAAGCTGTAATATAGCAGCTTAATTAAGGTAGCAGTGACGAGTCCTTGTGTGACTTGGGGCAGGTCACTCAACATCTCTAAGTCTCGGTTTTCCCATCTGTCCAGTGGGGCCAGAGCAGTCCCTGCCTCCTGGGGTTTTGGGGCAGATTTGATTAGTGAGTGTGTGAAGGCCAAGGCCCAGTGACTGACCTGACACTGTGGAAAGTCAGGCCACATTCCCAGGTTGAAATGTGAGAGCCTTCCCAGCAGCTGGGCCTCATTTCCACTGTGTTCAGAGACCCATGAGTGGTCTTCCCCAGAGCTTCCCATCTTCCCCTACAGCTTCACGACCAGGCTTATGTTCTTAAACCAGGACTTCAGCTCCCATCAGCCCTCAGCCCAGGATTCTAGATCGCTGATGGGACAGAGTCCAAACTTCAGCCTATGTTCCCAGCTCTGGGCACTGGCCCTGCCCTTGCAGTAATGTCATTAATACAACCTGCAGGTCAAGCCAACAGCCTTGCCACCTTCGCCCTCTGTCTGCCCCCGGCCCCAGTCTTCCAAGGTCTGCCAAGCACTTGATTGATTCATTTTTCATTCACAGATATTTATCACACCATCTGCTCTGTGACTGTGGTCCAAGCGATGAGAGCTGTGGTACACCTGGGGTCAGGAGGAGTCGAGGGAGCAGTGAGAACCCAGAGGGGCCCAACCTGGTACGTGTGGTCAGGGCAGACTTTCATAAGGAAATGGCGTGTAAGCCTGAGTCCAAGCAATGGATAGAAGTCAGCCAGAGCAGAGGAGAGTTGGTGGAGAGGAAATTGTAAACTGAGATAGGCACCCAGGATCAATGAGAGGCAAGGGGAGGGCCAGAAAGCCATGCAGGAGGACCCTGCAGGCCATGTTAATGATGTTGTATTGTGCTTTATGCTAAAGGTAATGGGGAGCCTAGAAGATTTTAGAGAAAGGATGATGTGATTATTCCACGCCAGTTCCCCACAAGGACAGTAAGATTCAGGAATTTGGGAAATTTCTTGGTGGTCCAATGTTAGGACTCCATGCTTTCACTGCCAAGGGCCTGAATTCAATCCCTCCTTGGGGAACTAAGATCCTGCAAGGGGCAGAGCTGGAAAAAAAAAAAAAAAAGAAAGAAAGGAATTTAGCCTCTTTAACTTTTCCTTCTCTGCTTGCCACAGGTATCTCAAGATGCGTCCTGAGCACACAGTTCCTAGGGCCTTCCTTTTGTTTTAAGTGACCTGGGTTCAAATCCCAGCCCTATTGCTTCCAGTAAGTTATTAACCTTTTTCAGTGTCCTCACCCATAAAACAGAGATAATGACACCTTTGCACAGTTACACAAACCATGAAGGGAAAGTGTGTGGCACAGAGCCACCCCGGAAATGGAGTCCAGTTGAATTCCTTCTGTGCAAAGTCAAGTCGAAGCCACAGACGGGGCCTATGGGGGTTTCCTGAAGGGCAGAAGTCCCATTTCTGGGCTGTGTCGCCAAGGCCTTTCTCAGGAAGCCTGACCATGTGCTAGGTGACCTCAAAGGGGAACTCTGGAGCTAGATTTTGTCTTCTGAGCCTTTTCAGACCCCCAGCCAGCAGGCCAGGCATCAGCAGGTGGATCCTGAGCTTACATAACCGGTCAAGAGTCCAACACCTCTCACCCGGTGACGGGGCGTGTTTACTGAGAAGAGGTGTTCCCAGGTCAGTTCCCTGGCCTCTTAGGTGCCTCTTGGGGATGTGCACAGCCCTTTCGCCCTTGCTGAGCTCTGCTTCTTTTCTGATTTCTTAGTCACAGTGCTTGATGCTACTGTCAGCACAGCTATTTTTTATTTTATTCATATAATTTTATTTATTATGTGTTTTTGGCTGGGCTGGGTCTTCATTGCTGTGTGGGCTTTTCTCTAGTTGTGGCAAGTAGAGTCCACTCTCTGGTTGCAGTGCTCGGGTGCTCTGGGCTTCTCATTGTGGTGGCTTCTCTTTTTGGGGAGCACGGGCTCTAGGGCACGCAGCCTTTCCTAGTTGCAGTTCTCGGGCTTAGTGGCTCCAAGGCATTGCGGGATCTTCCTTGACCAAGGACCAAACCCATGTCTCCTACATTGGCAGGCAGATTCTTTACCACTGAGCCACCAGGGAAGCCCAACAACTATTTTTAAAAATGAAAATATAGTTGATTTACAATGTTGTGTTAATTTCTGCTGTACAGCAAAGTGATTCAGTTATATATATATATATATATATATATATATTCTTTTCTATGGAATGATATCTAGAGATCTCTTCAAGAAAATTAGAGATACCAAGGAAACATTTCATGCAAAGATGGGCACAATAAAGGACAGAAATGATATGGACCTAATAGAAGCAGAAGATATTAAGGAGAAGTGGCAAGACTATACAGAAGAACTATACAAAAAAGATCTTCATGACCCAGATAACCATGATGGTGTGATCACTCACCTAGAGCCAGACATCCTAGAATGTGAAGTCAAGTGGACCTTAGGGAGCATAACTACAAACAAAGCTAGTGGAGGTGATGGAATTCCAGTTGAGCTATTTCAAATCCTAAAAGATGGTGCTGTCAAAGTGCTGCACTCAATATGCCAGCAAATTTGGAAAACTCAGCAGTGGCCACAGGACTGGAAAAGGTCAGTTTTCATTCCAGTCCCAAAGAAAGGCAATGCCAAAGAATGTTCAAACTACCACACAATTGCACTCATCTCACAGTAATGCTCAAAATTCTTCAAGCCAGGCTTCAACAGCAAGTGAACTGTGAACTTCTAGATGTTCAAGCTGGATTTAGAAAAGGCAGAGGAACCAGAGATCAAATTGCCAACATCTGCTGGATCATAGAAAAAGCAGGAGAATACCAGAAAAACATCTACTTCTGTTTCATTGATTACACTGAAGCCTTTGACTGTGCAGATCAGAACAAACTGAAAATGGAAAATTCTTCAAGAGATGGGAATATCAGACCACCTTACCTACCTCCTGAGAAATCTGTATGCAGGTCAAGAAGCAGCAGTTAGAAGTGGACAGGGAACAACAGACTGGTTCCAAATTGGGAAAGGAGTACATCAAGCCTGTATATTGTCACCCTGCTTATTTAACTTCTATGCAGAGTACATCATGCAAAATGCCAGGCTGGATGAAGCACAAGCTGGAATCTAGATTGCCGGGAGAAATATCAATAACCTCAGATACTCAAATGACACCACCCTTATGGCAAGAAAGTGAAGAAGAACTAAAGAGCCTCTTGGTGAAAGTGAAAGAGGAGAGTGAAAAAGTTGGCTTAAAGCTCAACATTTAGAAAACGAAGATCATGGCATCCGATCCCATCACTTCATGGCAAATAGATGGGGAAACAATGGAAAGAGTGACAGACTTTATTTCTTTGGACTCCAAAATCACTGCAGATGGTGACTGCAGCCATGAAATTAAAAGATGTTTGCTCCTTGGAAGAAAAGCTATGACAAACCTAGACAACATATTAAAAACAGAGACATTACTTTGCCAACAAATGTCTGTCTAGTCAAAGCTATGGTCTTTCCAGTAGTCATGTGTGGATGTGAGAGTTGGACTATAAAGAAAGCTGAGTGCCAAAGAATTGATGCTTTTGAACTGTGGTGTTGGAGAAAACTCTTGAGAGTCCCTTGGACTGCCAGGTGATCCAACCAGTCAATCCTCAAGGAAATCAGTCCTGAATATTCATTGGAAGGACTGATGTTGAAGCTGAAACTCCAAAACTTTGGCCACCGGATGCAAAGAATTGACTCCTTGGAAAAGACCCTGATGCTGGGAAAGATTGAAGGCAGGAGGAGAAGTGGATGACAGAGGATGAGATGGTTGGATGGCATCACTGACTCGATGGACATGAGTTTGAGTAAGCTCCGGAAGTTGTTGATGGACAGGGAGGCCTGCCATGCTGAAGTCCATGGGGTCGCAAAGAATTGAACACGACTGAGCGATTGAAGTGAACTGATTCTTTTCTATATGTTCATTATGGTTTATCATAGGAAACTGAATATAGTTCCCTGTGCTCTAAAGTGGGACTTTGTTATTTATCCATTCAATACATAATGATAGCTATTATTTTTTTTATTGGAATATAATTTCTTTACAGTGTCCTGTTAGTTTCTGCTGTACAGCAAAGTAAATTAGCTATATGTGTGTATATATATATATATATATATATCCCCTCCCTCTTGGACCTCCCTTCCACCCCACCTCTGTCCCACCCATTTAGGTCAGGACAGAGCACCAAACTGAGCTCCCGGTGCTATACAGCAGGTTCCCACTAGCTAGCTATTACTTTTAAATGTGAAGATCATCAGTCATATAATTTAATGATGAGGCACTGGGGGATCAGAGAGGGACAGGGGCTTCAGTACGGACCATGGTGTGAATTCAGGACTCCTTCACTCGATAGCTCTGTGACCTGGAGCCAGTTGCTTGAAAACTCTGAACCTCAGCTTTTAGAGCTGTAAAATGGGTTCAGCTCATTTCCATATTTACCTCAGGAAATTCTTTTGAGGATTCTACAAGATAGTAATGTACACAAATTACCTGGCAGAAGGGAAGCACTAGTCAAATATTAGCTGTTAGACTAGCCAAAAAGTTCTTGAGTTTTTCATAAGATGTTATGAAATATCACCAAATATTAACATCACACCATTTTGTAACCTGTCCCTTCTACTCAACTCACTGTGAAAGTCTTTCCAGGGACAGTGAGGAATTCAATGCTTGGAATTTTCTGATGCATCCCAAACTTCTAACCGGGAATTGGGAATCCTGAATTTTTTTCTCCTGGTTGGATTTAGGGCCCCACCCTCCCAGACCTTGGTCCCCACTTCCCACTTGTAGAACAACAGGGGAGTAGGGTGGACCCTGTTCTCTGATCCTGCATTTCAGAACTACAGCCCCCAGGCCCCACCCCTCACCTTTCCCTTCCTTCCTTCCTTCAACAAATACCTCCCAGGGTTCAAATTCCAACTCTGTCACTAGTTGGCTATGTAACCTTAGACAAGTTATGTAACCTCTGTGTGTGTCTGTTTCCTGACCTCTAAAATGGAAATAAATTACCTATTTATTTACCAGGGATGTTATTAGTAATGAATGAGTAGATTTTTGTAAAGTGCTTAGAATAGTACCTATTCAACTAGATCAAAACCCGAGTGTCCTGTGCCACTCACTGATGTAAGCACAAGTGTGAACAATCAGACAAGAGTCGTGATCTCAGTGGGGTTTTGTTGGCAGGGAGGGTTGAAATCAACGCAGTGATGTATCCCCAGTGACACAGCCCCAAGGCAGGGCAGTGTTGACCCTTCTCTGGCAAGGGGGTTGGCTTTCAAGGAGACCATGATACTCTGATGCTGTCATTTCTCTTTGTCTAAATAACAGCTCCTAGGTATTGACCTCACCCTGGGGGAACATGCCTGGGGCTAAGCCCTGTGCTCCTAAGCCAATAGGCCACACAGGCTTCCATCATTGCTATAGACCAAATGTTTGTATCCCTGCACCTAAATTAATGTGTTGAAACCCTAACCCCCAGCATGATGGTATTTGACAGTAGGGCTTTTGGAAGTAATTGGGTCATGAGAGTGGAGTCCCCATAAAAAGGATTAGTGCCCTTATAAAAGAGACCCTAGAGAGCTCCCCTACCCCATCCACGCTATGTGAGGACACAGTGAGAAGACAGGCCCTCAACAGACACAGAATCTGCCAGTACCTTGATCTTGGGCTTGCCTGCCTTCAGAACTGTGAGAAATAAATTTCCGTTGTTTGTAAACCACCAGGTCTGTGATATTTTGTTAGAACAACAAGAACAAACAGTCATTATTCCCATTTCAGGAAAGAGTTTCTGTCCATTCTCCCTCCTGGGCCAAGCACATAACAGGAGGCCAGTGAATGAGTGTCAGAGGAAAGAAGGGGTCTTCCCAGGGGGTCCAATGGCTAAGACTCTGCACTCCCAACGCAGGGGGCCTGGGTTCCATCCCTGGTCAGGAAACTAGATCCCACATGCTGCAACGAAGAATTTGAGCACTGCAACTAAAGATCCCACGTGCTGCAACTAAGACCTGGTGCTGTCAGAGAAGTAAATAAATAAAAATAGGTAAGAAAAAAGGCCACTACTGACAGTAATCCTTTCAGGGGCAAGCATCACAACAGGGCTCAGGCGCCCTTTTGCGGGGAACTCCATCGTATGTGCTTGTGGTCACCATACAGGGCTCAGCAGGAACACCCTCCAGACGGTGCCTCTGACCCTGGCCCGTCCTCCTCCGCATCATCACAGCTGAAACTTCCCCAAACCTTAGTATGTGCCCCAAGCACTGATCTAAGTCTTCAGCATATGGACTCTCTCAATCTTCACAGTCCCATGAGGTATGTCCCATTTCACAGGTGAAGAAACTGAGGCACAGATAGGTAACATCATGCCCAGGGTCACATGGATAATCTATGATGGAGCTGACTTCAAATCCAGGCAGTCTGGACCCTGGGCCTCAGCTCTTCACCACTGTGCTATCCAAACTTTCTCTTTCTCTTTCTCTTTTAATCACTGTTCTGCTGATTTCAAATGTAGCACATGCTCTGCAACAGATTGAAACTAGAAATCGATGGCAGAAGGAAAACTAGAAAATTCACAAGTACGTGGAAATTAAACAACACACTCTTAAGCACTCAATGAGTCAAAGAAGAAATCTCAAGGGAAATGAGAAACTATCTTGAGAACAAATGAAAACAAAAACAACATACCAAAATTTATGGGACGGCATGCAACGGAAGCAGTACTAAGAGAGAAAGTTACAGCAGTCAATTCTTACATTAAAAAAGAAAGATCCAGGACTTCCCTGGCGGCCCGGGGGGTTAGGGATCCACCTACTAGTGCAAAGAGCAGGGGTTCCGCCCCTGGTCCAGAAAGTTTCCACACGCTGCAGGCTTCCACGACTACTAAAGCCTGTGTACCCTAGAGACTGTGCTCTGCAACAAGAGAAGCTACCGCAATGAGTAGCCTTCGCACCGCAAGTAGAGAAAGTCTGTGCGCAGCAACGAAGACCCAACACAGCCAAAATTAAATATATAAATGAATAAATTAAAAAGAAAGAAGCAAAGAAAGAAAGATCTCAGGGAGTTCCCTGGTGGTCCAGTGGTTAGGGCTGGGTGTTTTTACTTCAGGGGCCCAGGTTCGATCCCTGATTGGGGAACTAGGATCCCGCAGACCACGTGGACAAAACCATGAAAAAAGATCTCAAAACAAAAGTAGCACACTCATCGTTGAAAAATTCAAGCACTGCATAATTTTATGCTCTAGAAAGCGAAAGTTTAAAGAATGACAGTCCCCCTTCCCAGAGGTGACCTCTGTTCAGACACTCTCTGACTCTGTTCAGGGAGCTTTATTGAAATTTGTCATTCGGGCATCTTAAAAAAAAAAAAAAAAAGGAATAATTCAATACACATTGTTTTGTCATTTCCAAGTTGTTTTGTTTTGTTTTACCTAAAAGTGACTCTTAGAGGCTGCCTCTTGCTGGAATATTCTCTTCAGGGGCTACAGCTGTCTCTAGGGAGGACATCCATACCAGATTTAGCCAGTTCCATCCAGGCTTCTCTGTCCATGGGATTCTCCAGGCAAGAACACTAGCTGCTGATGCTGCTGCTAAGTCGCTTCAGTTGTGTCCGACTCTGTGCGACCCTAAAGACGGCAGCCCACCAGGCTCCCCCGTCCTTCTTCAGGGGATCTTCTGGACCCAGGGACTGAACCCACATCTCCTGCATTGCAGGTGGATTCTTTACTGTCTGAGCCACCAGGGAAGCCCACATGAGGACATGCCTGCAGTGCTTGTGGTTTTTAACTACTTCAAGCCACTGCAGTGAGCACCATTGTAAATGCTCCTTGTGTGCTGGTAGAAGATCTCAGGGGGATAATTTCCAGAAGTGGATTCTCTGGGCCAAAGGTCAAGAGCATTTTATTTTATATTTATTTATTTAGCTGTGTTGGGTCTTAGTTGTGGCATCCATGATCTTTTTCTTGTTGCTGTTGTTGTGGCATGTGGGATCTAGTTCCCTAACCAGAGCTCAAACTCAGCCCCCTGCACTGGGAGCTCAGAGTCTTAGCCACTGGACCATGAGGGAAGTCCCTCAAGAGCATTTTAAACCTTCCCTTCAGGAAGGCAAAACCAGCTCTGCCTGAAGGCCAGGAGATGGTGAGTTCTCTGCCCTCACCTCTTTGCTGCCACCTCTGCCCAGCTGGTCAGTATGAGCCCAAACCATTGTCTCGCCCTGCTGAGCAGTGCCTGACCCTCAAGAGTGACCCAGCCTCTCGTGGTGACATTCCCTCTGTTGCTGCCGGGGTCCAGAAATTGACTGTTCTCTTTGAGAATATCATCTGATCCTGAGGCTGAAGCACTTCTCAAAAACCCCATCGTTTGCTCTTAAACTCACACAGCAAAGCTAGCAGTGCCTACAGTAAGCCCTTGGAAAAAGGCCAAGGGCTGCTCCATAGACTGCCAGGGCCCTGCTCTTGAGGTGACTAGTGCCCAGGCTGGCCTCTGAATAGCATCTCTCTGCTTGGATAGCTGGATTGGCTGAATTCCCTTCCAGAAGCCAGTGAGTGGCTTTTTCCCTGAATCATCATGACTCCCACAAAAGGGGCACTAAAGTGATTAGCGTCCTTCCAGGCCATTTAGTAGCAAACAGTGATCGAACACATCCACGGATTGGTCCTGCTGTCTCCTCAGACAGCCACGGGCATTTCAATGTAACTGTGACTGCCAGTGGGGAAGTGGCGCAAGGTCACAGAGGGGCAGGCCAGTCACCTGGAGCCCAGGGTGCGGTCTTTCTCACCTTTGTCCGGGGTGACTTGCAGCACTTACCTCATCTAGGGTGTGCAGCCTCTCACCCGGACTCTTCCTACCATAGACTCTGTGCTCCCTGCCTTGCCTGCCTGCTCCTTGTAACTCTGTGGTCCTCAGCATCAGTGCTGCAGGGCAGCCCTCCCTGACTCCTCTAGGCCACGTTGGTCCCTTTTTAGATTCTCTTAGGGTACCAAACTTTCGGGCTTCCCTGGTGGCTCAGTGGTAAAGAGTCTGCCTGTCAATGCAGGAGATGCAGCTTCGATCCCTGAGTTGGGACGATCTCCTGGAGGAGGAAATGGCAACCCACTCCAGTATCCTGGCCTGGGAAATCCCATGGACAGAGGAGCCTGGTGGGTTACAGTCCATGGGGGTCACAAAAAAGTTGGACATGACTCAGTGACTAAACAACAACAAGAGCTTATAGCTCTTAAAACAACAGTGACAGCTCCTGATGTGGGTCATTGTTAACATCCGGGTCATCTTCCCCAGACCCACAAGTAGGATGTGTGTCTTGGTCTGCATCTCAGTGTCAGGCACCTGCCAGTGACTGAGGAGGAGGCAGTGGCTACCAGCATGGCACCAAAGCCAGGTTCTCCAGGTTGGAATCCTACTCCTGTGAACCACCTCAAGTTATTGTACCTCTTTGTGCCTTAGTCTTCCCATCTGTAAAATGGGGGTAACAGTACCTGCCTCTTCGAATTGTTAGGAGGGTTGCATGAAGGGCTGTATGTGAGGTGCTTAGAAACAGTGCCTCCGCTGTAGAAGGTGCTGGATCAGTGCGAATGTTAGCATTCAACACTAGTGCTGGTGACTTCCCTGGTGGTCTAGGTCAGGGAACTAGATCCCACATGTCACAGCTGAAGAGCCTGAATGCTGCGATGAAGATCAAAGATCCCGAGTGCTGAAACTGAAGGGCTTCCCAAGTGGCGCTAGTGGTAAAGGATATGCCTGCCAATGCAGGAGACACAGGAGACATGGGTTCAATCCCTGGGTGGGGGAGATCCCCTGGAGAAGGAAATGGCAATCCTCTCCAGTATTCTTGCCTGGCAAACTCTATGGACAGAGGAGCCTGGAGGGCTACAGTCCATGAAGTTGCAAAGAGTCAGACACGACTGAACGACTGAGCACACACGCATGCCACAACTAAGACCAAGCACAGCCGTATTTTAAAAAAACAACTGAAAACAACAGAAAACCCCGCTAGTGGTTAGACAAGGGCCTCTGAGCGTCTGTGTGTCTTCCTATTCGGGTTCTCCTGCACGCGAACTGCTACGCCTGTCAGAAATACGATTTCCCGTGGCTTGTGGTGGTTGTGGTACTGCTGCTCTGGTCAAAAGCTGTCACCATCACTCCTCTGCCTGCTCAGTGCCTATCTCTTCATCCCTGTTCCTAGCGACACAGCTGACCTTTCCCCGCACAGCCTCGTTCAGATTCCTCAGAGGACTTTGCCATTGCTCCCCTGGGGCAGGCGACTTAGCAGCTGTCACCAAGGTCGTGCTATGGCAAAGACCTGGGTGGGGATCCATTCCATGGGAGGGGGCTTGGCCCCGGCTGTCTTTCTAAAACTTGGGCCCCTCAGGACAGCTGCCACACAGGGAGGCACCATGCTGGCCGGAGGCTAAACCACCCCGTCAGATTTTTCTCTGCTTGTGGAACCCTAGAGCGCAGCCTTTGGGGAGAGACCCAGCCCACGCCTGCCCCTTCCCTCAGATCCCCTTAGCAGGCATCTTGGTGTTCTGGATTCCTCCCCATTGGCCGGATCAATAGGTGCCACGTGACCAAGGTAGGCCAATCAGATTCTATCTTGGGAAATTGGCTCTCAACTAGTCTTGGCTGGCAGCCGAACTACCCACCAGGGGTAGCCACGTGCTCAGGGAGGCAGAGACTGAAGCGGGGAGCCCCTGGCACTGAGAATTCAGGAAGGTCCTGCTGGTTTTGCAGGGCCCTGTTTTGGTTCCTTGGGAGCTTGGCTGCACTGCCTCCTCTTTTAATCCCTCACCCTAGCAAAAGTGGGGGCTCTCTACTCATCCAAAATTTGCAAGCATTTCCCCGCCTCGGTGGCCCTCCCTCTGCAGAGGAAATGCTCAGGCCCCTTCCTGGGGTGATTTACTGGTCTAGTCCAGCTGACCCTCGGGCTTTCCGGGAAGCATCTGCGGGGCGGCTCTCGTAACTGCCCCGAGGGCCGCTGCGCACAGGAACCAGTTCTCAGGAAGCCTTTGAGACTGGGTCAGCTCACGCCCCTAGCTCCGGACGAGCAGGGGGTGGAGCCTCCGATGGGTGGGCGGGGCTAGACCCTGCTTGGTTTTCCTTTTGCAAAATTCAAGTTGCTTTATTTGTTGTACAATAAAAAGGCAAACGTGTGATTGTTAAAAAGCGTTACTGCACATGCAGAAAAGTTTAGAGAAAAAAGTACTTCACCTCCATCCCATCACCCAGGAAATATACACACACGCGAACACCTTCCCCCCCGCCCCCCCCCCCAGAAAGAACATCAGACCATGTATACATTTGGAACCAGCCTTAAAAAAAAAAAAAAAAAAAAAAAGCAGTGTATCAAGAACACACCTTTTGGACTTCCCTGGTGGTGCTTCCACTTGACCTACAGAACTGTATAAATTTATGTACAGCATAATGATATGACTTACATACATTATGAAAGAATTATCACAATAAATTTAGTGAACATCCAGCATCTCATATAGTTACAAAATTAAAAAAAATTTTTTTCTCTTAGGATTTCCTTTCTTAACAACTTTCATATATAACATACAGCAGAATTAATTATGTTTATCATGTTGTGTGTTATATCCCTAGTGCTTATTTAAAACTGCACTGAGACTTCCCTGGCAGCCCAGTGGTTAAGACTTCAGACTTCCACTGCAGGGGGCATGGATTTGATCTCTGCTTGGCTAACTGACATCCCACAAGCCCCACAGCGTGGCCAAAGCAAAACAATGTGCATCCCTTTTATTCACTGATGTCACATCAAGGAAATGGACAAATATGCAGCAAAGCACATACATCACAGCATTAGGGAGAACAGCAAGAAATCAAAGCCAACCTAGATGTCCATCAACAGGGTCTGAAAGAAGCAAAAGAATGGATCCGATGTTGTAGTCCCAGACAGTGACTAATCACAGGGTGATTCAAAATGACAATCAAGGCCAGGTGACCTTTCTGTTTCATTAAACTTTATTGTAATAAAGTTTAATAATAAAAGGGGGTAATGACAACATAGGCATACAAAGATGGCCTCACATAAGCACATGAAAAGATGCTCTACTCCATAGTCAGCAAGGAAACACAAATTAAAGCCATGATTAGATACTACTATACATGATTAGATACACTGTACTACTATACTACTACACACCTATTCAGTTCAGTTCAGTTGCTCAGTTGTGTCCGACTCTTTGCGACCCCATGAATTGCAGCACACCAGGCCTCCCTGTCCATCACCATCTCCCAGAGTTCACTCAAACTCACATCCATCGAGTCGGTGATGCCATCCAGCCATCTCATCTTCTGTCGTCCCCTTCTCCTCCTGCCCCCAATCCCTCCCAGCATCAGAGTCTTTTCCAATGAGTCAACTCTTCGCATGAAGTGGCCAAAGTACTGGAGTTTCAGCTTTAGCATCATTCCTTCCAAAGAACACCCAGGGCTGATCTCCTTTAGAATGGACTGGTTGCATCTCCTTGCAGTCCAAGGGACTCTCAAGAGTCTTCTCCAACACCACAGTTCGAAAGCATCAATTCTTTGGCGCTCAGCTTTCTTCACAGTCCAACTCTCACATCCATACATGACCACTGGAAAAACCATAGCCTTGACTAGATGGACCTTTGTAGGCAATGTAATGTCTCTGCTTTTCAATATGCTATCTAGGTTGGTCATAACTTTTCTTCCAAGGAGTAAGCGTCTTTTAATTTCATAATTTCATGGCTGCAATCACCATCTGCAGTGATCTTGGAGCCCCCAAAAATAAAGTCTGACACTGTTTCTCCACTGTTTTCCCATCTATTTGCCATGAAGTGATGGGACCAGATGCCATGATCTTTGTTTTCTGAATGTTGAGCTTTAAGCCAACTTTTTCAGTCTCCTCTTTCACTTTCATCAAGAGGCTTTTTAGTTCCTCTTCACTTTCTGCCATAAGGGAGGTGTCATCTGCATATCTGAGGTGATTGATATTTCTCCCGGCACACCTATTAGAATAGCTAAAATTAAAAAGATTGACTATATCAATGCACTTCCCTGGTGGCTCAGTGGTAAAGAATCTGCCTGCCAATGCAGGAGACATGGGTTTGATCCCTCATCTGAGAGGATCCCACATGCCACGGAGCAACCACGTTTGTGCATCACATTTATGAGCTTGTGCTCTAGAGTCCAGGAGCCACAGCTACTGGGGCCAGCTCACCCTAGAGCCTGTGTTCTACAACAGGAGAAGCCACCACAATGAGGAGTTTGCACATCGCAACCAGAGAGTAGCCCCTGGTCATCCCAATTAGAGAAAACCCATGCACAGCAACGAAGACCCAGCACAGTCAAAAATAAATAAATAAATACAATTATAAAAATAATGTCCAAAGAAGCTATAGTATTAAAAAAAAAAGACTGACCCTTTCAAAGATTGGCAAAGATGTAGAGTCACTGGAAATCATATAAATTGCACATTTTTAACGCTTTCGAAACACATTGACAGACAGCTCCCCTGGAAACCTGCCCTGGTTAAAGTCCAGTTGGCAGGGTATAGGAAATAGGCCTGTTTCCAATTCAGGCAGAAATCTCCAGAGCCAGGGCTTGCAAGGTTTGAGGAAGTCTTTCAAGTATGACCCCATGACTTTTGGGCAGCAGCCAGAAATAAGGGCAAATTGGCCACAGAACTCCCTTGGAGTGGCCTTGGAAAATCATTAAGATGGTTTGGGGAGGAGGAGACCATTTTGGCTGGGGAGGGGGTTAGGAGAGAAAGGTCGAGCTGGGGTCAGGCCTGGGGGTGAGCCCAGCAATGTTCATCTCTGACCTGTGACCTTGGGCCAGCCACTTAAACTTTCCAACCACAAACTTCTCAGAAGTGGAGCAGAGCGAATACTACTAGCCCCCAAGTATGTGAAAGCTCATTACAAACTTAAATACAGGCCACAAAGAACACCCACTCCCTCCCAGGTTATTCCCTGGGGGCAACTGCCTGGTGAGGACAGTTAACAAGGGCAGGACCGGGAGCCTGGGAGGGGAGGGGTAGCTGGCAGAATAGTGCCCCCCGAAGATGTTCATATTCTCTTTTTTGTAGTTATTTTTAAACAGATACTTTGATGTGGATAACATCATTAAAAAATATTTATTTATTTATCGGCTGTGCCGGGTCTTCCTTGCTGCACAGGCTTTGCTCTAGTTGCGGCACGCGGGGGCTCCTCTCAGTTGCAGTGCATGGCCTTCTCACTGCGGTAGCTTCTCTCGTTGTGGAGCACAGGCTCTAGGGCCTGTGGGCTTCAGTAGTTGCGGCACATGGGCTCAGTAGTTGTGGCTTCTGGGCTCTAGAGCACAGGCTCAATAGTTGTGGTGCTCAGGCTTAGTCGCTCTGTGGCTTGTGGGATCTTCATGGATCAGGGATCGAACCCGTGTCTCCTATATCGGCAGGTAGATTCTTTACCACTGAGCCACCAGGGAAGGCCTTTATCTTTTTTTTTTAATTTGGCTGTACCGTGTGGCTTACGGGTTCGTCCTTTCCAAACCAGGAGTCAAGCTGGGGCCACAGCGATGAAAGCGCTGAGTCTTAACTCCTGGGCCACCAAGGAATTCCCAAGATGTCCCCATTCTAATCCTGGGATTAGTGTGAGTACATTAGGCTACCTGGCAAAGTGGAGTTCAGGTTGCAGACTGAATTGAAGTTGCTAATCAGCTGACCTTAAAATAGGGAGATTATTCTGGATTATCTGAGTGTGACTACATCCAATGTAATTACAAGTATCCTTCAATGTGAAAGAGAGAGACTGAAGGAAAAACAGAGAGATGGCTGTGTGAGAAGGCCTCAGCCCTGCAGGGCTGACTTGGAAGATGGATGGAAGAGGCTATGAACCAAGAAATGCAGGGAACATCTAGAAGCTGGAGTTCTCTCCTAGAGTCTCCAGAAGGAATTCAGTGAGGCTGCCACCTTCATTTTAGCCCGTTTCGAACTTCTAGGATCTATAACTGTAAGGTAATACATGTGAGTTGTTTTAAGCTTTCTGTTGTTGTTTAGTCGCCAGGTCGTGTCCGACTCTTTGGGACCCCACGGACCGTTGCCTGCCAGCTTCCTCTGTCCATGGGATTCTCCAGGCAAGAATACTGGAGCTGGTCACCCTTCCTTCTCCAGGGGATTTTCCCAACCCAGGGATTGAACCTGCATTTCCTGCATAGGCAGGCGGATTCTTCACTGCTGAGCCACTGCTGCTGCTACTGCTAAGTCACTTCACTTGTGTCCGACTCTGTGTGACCCCGTAGAGAGCAGCCCATGAGGCTCCCCCGTCCCGGGATTCTCCAGGCAAGAATACTGGAGTGGGTTGCCATTTCCTTCTCCAATGCAGAAAAGTGAAAAGTAAGAGTGAAGTCGCTTAGTCATGTCCGACTCTTAGCGACCCCATGGACTGCAGCCTACCAGGCTCCTCCGTCCATAGGATTTTCCAGGCAAGAGTACTGGAGTGGGGTGCCATTGCCTTCTAGGGAGGCCTATTTTAAGCTACTAAGTGGTCATTTATTACAACAGTCATAGGAAATTAATATAGGAGGACAGCTGGGCCCCATGAGCTGCAAGAATAACCATGGAAGAGACTGGAGTGCCCCCATTCCCCGATTTCCTGGTTGGGGGACAGCACCTGATGAATGTGGGGTGGCAGGCTCTCTGGCAGCCTCTGGGCGACACTGAACAGTGCCCTTCACTTTGGTGTGAAATCATGCCAGAGAGAGACAACCTTGAGCAGAAGATCGAGTGCCAGACTGTGCATTCTGGAGACAGTGGGGAACCCTTGGGGGTTTCAAGCAGGGTGGGAAGATGGTGAGAACAGCAAGACCAAGGGAGAACTGGGTTCCCAGGCTTGTCTCCCTGGGTGACTTTGGGGGCTAGTTACTGAAGCTCCCTAGCTTTGGACTCTAATTTATCAAAACAGGAGGGCTATTTCTGGGGTCCTTGCCAGTCAAGGGTCACAGCTGACCCAGACTAGTCAGGGCATTTTGGGATCAAAGGGAATTCTCTGGCCTTATACCCCAGAGGGTGAGGAAATTTAAAACTAATAATAATAACAACACTTGTTGAACCCTAACTACAGGTAAAGAAATGTACAAGATCAATGGCTCCTTTGGGTTCTTAGTTCAGTGGTCAACCCTGGTTGATAAGGCCAGTGTGATGCTGTTAAGCCCTCCAGTTTATCTCAGTCCTCTCTCCCCTTCGCTGTCTGTATTCAGATTCTTTCAGTATCAGAAGTGATTGTGACATGGCCCTCCCACCTCAGGGCCTTTATACAAGCCATTCCACCCACCAGGAATGCAGTTACTCTGCTTTTCACCCTCTTAACATCTTTATTCTATGGCCTCAACTCAATCCCTGTCCAGTTGCCCACCTTCCAGCTAAATCAGATTCCTGTGGACTTGCTCTCGATTTCAGATGACACTTCCCCCACATGTCAGTACACAGCAGTAGATACTTCCATCTCTGCCTCCCACTAGACAGACCATGGGAGCCAAGAGGCCAGGATGCTTCTTTAGGAAGCTTGCAGAAGCAATAGATAGATACAGAGAGATGTTTACTGGAGAAATACACAACAGCACCCAAAGGTTGATGTGGTTGTCATCCAACATTTTTTCAAAACAGTTATGGGCTCTGAGAAGTTCAGAGGTTCATCTAGAGTCGCAGCTGAATCTGGAGAGCTCCTGTCTTTGCAGGAGATGGGGGCTGGGGCCGGGGCTTATCCTAGCTAGAGGGTCACTGTGAGCAGGGGTTGAGGTTGGAGGAACTTGAACCTCCCCTCGAGGCAGGTCTGCTGGGGAAGCGCCTTCAAGGGTTGCACTGAAAGAGGATGTGCTGAGCACAGCTGCTCTGGCAGAAGAGGAAGGAACCAGGCGGGGTCGGGCTGGGGCCCCAGACCCTGCTCCCTGCAGCTGCAGCAGAGTCTTCCCCACGGTCCTGGGCCTCACCCCACCACAGTCACTTCTGTGACACTTTCACACACTCACACTGCCTCCTATTGCTGTTTAAGTGTTTTTTCAAGCTTAGAGAAGGCTTAAGAGCCTGGCCTGCTTACCCACTGCGGGTAGGGACACCGACTGGCACAAGCATTCTGGAGAAGTAATTGGACCACATCCACGAAAAGTTTTCAAGTGCATGCCGTTTGACTCAGCAATTCTGCTTCTGGGAATTTATCCTAAAGACACTCTAGTGTCAGTTGGCAAAGATATCCACACAAGGTGAAAGAGGAGAATGATAAATCGGACTTAAAACTCAGCATTCAAAACACTAAGATCACGGCATCCAGTCCCATCACTTCATGGCAAATATTGATAGAAAGGGGGAAAACGTGGAAACAGTGACAGATTTTATTTTCTTGGGCTCCAAAATCACTACAGATGGTGACTGCAGCCAGGAAATTAAAAGACACTTGCCCCTTGGAAGGAAAGCTATGACACACCTAGACAGCATATTAAAAGGCAGAGACATCACTTTACCAACAAAGGTCTGTATAGTCAAAGCTATGGTTTTTCCAGTAGTCATGTACAGATGTGAGAGTTGGACCATGAAGAAAGCTGAGTGCTGAAGAATTGATGCTTTGAAATTGTGCTGCTGGAAAAGGCTCTTGAGAGTCCCTTGGACTGCAAGGAGATCAAGCCAGTCAATCCTAAAGGAAATCAACCCTGAATATTCATTGGAAGGAATGATGCTGAAGCTCCAATACTTTGGCCACCTGATGCAAAGAGCTGACTCATTGGAAAAGACCTTGATGCAGGGAAAGATTAAGGGCAAAAGGAGAAAGGGGTGACAGAGGATGAGCTGGTTGGTTAGCGTTACTGACTCAATGGAATTTGAGCAAACTCTGGGAGATAGTGGTGGACAGGGAAGCCTGGCATGCTGCCGTCCATGGGGTCACAAAGAGTCAGACACGACTTAGCGACTGAACAACAACAGCAGTCCAGACAAGCAGGTAGTGTTGTTTGTCCTGGCAAAGAATCAGCCACCTAACGCCCATCACTATGAAGCAGGTGAGTAAATTATGCTTCAGTGATCCCATGGAAAACTATGCAGCCATTAAAAAGAATGAGCTGATTTATATGAACTGACCTAGAAGGATATTCATAATATATGTATGCATTGTTAAGATTTTTCAAACCATTGCGAACAATCCGTGTTTCTATCATCTATTTCTCAGTAACAAACCACTCCAGAACAGGCATAAGCAGGGCTCACTCATGTGGTTGCCTTCACCTGGGAGCTAAGCTGGGGTGGAACTTCCAAGGTGGCCTCTCATCCTCCAGGGCCTGTCTCCACGTGGCTGCCTATCCTTCTGCAATCTAACCTGAGCTTCCTTGTAGTGTGGTGGCTGGATCCCAAGAGTGAGGATTTCAAAAGAACACACCTCAGCGTGCAAGCTCTTATTAAGCCCTTCCTTGTATCTGGCTAGTTAATGCCCCCTTGTCCAAGGCAAGTGACACGATCAGGTCCAAATTCAACATGAGAAGGGCCCACCCTAAGGTACAGACGGAGGGAGGCAAGATGCTTTGGGGGCCACTACAATAATGATCTAACACAGTATATGCAATTAGATAGTATTTTATTAGGAAACTATGCATGTTCTTGGGACTTTCCTGGTGGTCCAGTGGTTGGGACTCTGTCCTTCCACAGCAGGGGGTCATGGGTTCAATCCCTGGTAGGGGAATTAAGATCTTGTATTAGGCTCAGAAAAGAAAAAAAAGAAAGAAAAACCATGCATGTTCTTAAAAAGAAATACCATCTTACATGTGTGATATTTAACGCACATAGGTATGTATATATGTTTATATGTTTGTATACCTGTCGATCTAAGTCTGGAAGACAATTTAAAAAGCTATTAAAAGTGGTTAACTTTCAAGAGTAGAAATTGGTGGGTAGAAGGGGAATCTTCAGGTTTTACTTTATAATTTTCTTTAGGATCTGAATGTTTTAAAAGTGAGATGTGCTATTTTGCAGTAAAAATTTTTTGTAATGAAGTGGAAACCTTTGCATGTCATTAGATGAAAATTTTCAGCACAACTTTTAATAGTGTCACGCCCACTTCCCTAATGCTGGACATTTAGGCCGTTTCTAATTTTTCTGCCATTGCAGGCAACATTCTAATGAACATCCTTTGAGCCAAATATTTTCACAAGTCCTAAATTACCATCTCAGGATAAGTTTTGAAAAAAGGAACTGCTGAGTTGAAGGTTAGGAACAGTGTTAAGGATGTAATACATTATGCCAGATTGTCCTGTCAACCAGCAGACAGATTCTCCCAGCCCATCAGTGGGCTAGGGGAGGGTGTGTTGTGATACAGTCTGGTACCCACCCTCATAAGAACCCAGTGCCCATTTCACAGATGGAAGAACTGAGACCCAGAAAGAGGAAGCAACCTGCCCAAAGTCAACACAGCAATATGCAGCCTGGGGGGAGGGGGGCACCAGCTCAGCCGGGGGTCCTTTGCTCCCTCTCTAGTCTCTGATGCCTCATCCCAGGCCCTGTTTCCCCTCCTGCTCAGGGCAAAGTCTACCCCCTCCTGACAGTGAGTGATCTGGGCCCTGGGCATCTGCCTGACCCCTTCTCCTTCATGACCTCCCACCCTCACCCTCTGACCTCCACCCAGATTACTTTCAGTTTCCAAAGGAATAAAATGCTGCCTGATCTCTGAACCTTTGTCCAGGCTGACCCCTCTGCCTAAACACCCTCCCTTTGCCACACACCGCTCCACACTTCTCCTGGAAGCCTTCCCTGATCACCTGAGAGGAAGTTCAGTAACAAGGTCACATGCACACTGCTGGATTTTCCATTCATTCATTCCTGCTTGCATTCACCCAGTGTTAACTGGATGCTAGTCTGTGCCGGCCACCAGGCTAGACAGCGGAGATGTCGGGTGAACAGACCCTCCCTGCCCTGGGGTTGGAGGCTGGGAAGGAATTGAGAAGGAGACGGACCCTGCCAGTCCAAAGGTGAACAGTGCTAGGCTGTACATGGGCCATGCTCACGTGGCAGTCCCCCATTCCTACAACTCAAATAATAAAAGCATTCATTTAAACAGGGAAAACCTGGGACTTTCCTGGCAGTCCAGTGGTTAAGACTACATGCTTCCAATGCATGCTTCCTGGTCAGGGAACTAAGATCCCACATGCCGCATGGCCTAAAAATTAATTAATTAAGTAAATAAAATTTTGATTAAAAAAATAAAAGGAGAAAATCTTAAAAAGTCCCAGAGGTGATATAGATTATTTCAATTATTCTGTTCCCTAAATATCTATTAAATTGATAACCATACTAGCTTACATTTGTTCCAGCCTGCTCTGCACCCCAGACATGTATTAACTCACCGAGTCCTTATCATCACCTGCAAGATAGGGACCATTATTGTCCCCATTATACAGAAGAGGAAACTGAGGCTCAGAGACTTCCATCATTCGCCCATAATCACCTAGCTGGGCGCTCCATGCTTTGGACACACGAAGTCAGGGTCCTGCGTCCTGTATTCTTAGCCACTATACCACGCAGCTACAAATGAAGCACAAACCACACTGCGAGAACAGCAGCATTTAAAGCTACTGCACAAAGCGAGAGTGACAGACCGTGATGTTTTGCAGCAGTGAGGCTGGCCCACCACCGTGTTGAGTTCAGCCTGTGTGTTCCCAGGGTCCCTGGCCTGCCCGCTGTATTTCTCTTTCCAAACCACAGGGAAGTCATCGGCTTTTTGTCCTCCACTTGGCATAACAGCAACTTCTTTTGTTTTTAATTTAATTTGGAATAGATAATGCTTTCACATGGTTCCAAAATTTTTAGAAACTATGTGTACAGGGCTTTCCTGATGGCTCAGTGGTGAAGAATCTGCCTGCCAATGCAGGAGACATGGGTTCAATCCCTGATCCGGGGAGATCCCACATGCCTCAGAACAACTAAGCCTGAGCACCACAACTACCGAGCTTGTGCTCTAGAGCCCGGGAGCCACAGCTACTGAAGGAGCCCATGAGCCTGTGCTCTGAAGCAAGAGAAGCAACTGCAATGAGAAGCCCGAGAATCACAACTACACAGTAGCCCCCGCTCTCTGAAACTAAGGAAAAATCTCTCGCAGTGATGAAGACAGAGCAGAGTCAAAAATAAAATAAATAAATCATTTTTTAAAATTAAAAAAAAATAAAAATTATGTGCACATAGAAAGGTAGATCTATATACAGCATCCACCCGTCTCCAGGAGAAGGCAGTGTTATGGGCTTCTTGGGTGTCTTTCAGAGATAGTTTCTGCAAACACAAATACATATTCTGTTTTTTTCCTCTCATTAACAGAAGGAAAGTCCTACACCACATCTGTAGCTCTGTTCCACGCCCTTTCACTTAACAGAGGATCTTAGAGATCGTTGTATATCGGTAGAGACAGGGCTTCCTTATTCCTGTTCACAGCTGTGTCATGTTCCTGCCTGTCCTCTGACCATGCACATGGCGTTGGTCCTGACCATCACAACTGCCCCGTTTTGGTTTAAGGCATGGTGGCAAACAGTCTTTAAGATGACCCCCAGTGATGCCCATCTACTGGTATGCCTGCCTCCCTGTGTAATCCTTGCCTCCTGAAAGTAGGCTGGGTCTAGAGGTTGGCTTTTAATGAATAGATATATCAAAAGTCATGGGATGGCTCACAAGGCTTAGAAGCTGTGACATCCTTGTAGCAACAAGCTACTAAGACCAAATGCCCAAATCTTGGTTTCTAAATACCATTCTCCAATAAAACTAATCAGGGCTCCTTCAAGAAAAAGCAGATTCCAAGGCCAAAACAGGGAAGGTATAAAAATAAGCCTGAAGCATCTTGTAGTGCTTAGCAGGAAAGCTAAAAAAGGCTCAAAAACCAAAAGGACAGGGGAGCGTCAAAGGGACATAGGAGCCAACCTGAAAGAGCGCCCAACGGCCAAAGCTGGAACCATTTGAGCAGCAAAATAAATAATGTCTTATTGGATTTTACAACTCAAAGTATAAAATAAATATGTGAGTCCATACTGATATAAGAAAATGAATAAACAATACATGGAAGGGGACTTCTGTGGTGGTACAGTGGATAGGAATCCACTTGCCAATGCAGGGAACATGGGGTTCGAGCCCTGATCCGGGAGGATTCCACACGCCGAAGAGCAGCTAAGCCCATAAGCCCATAAGCCCATGCACCATGACTACTGAGCCTGAGTACTGCAGCTACTGAGTCCCAGTACCCTACAGCCCAGGCACTGCAGCAAGAGAAGCCCCCGAGATGAGAAGCCTTTGCACCATAACAAGTAGCTCCCACTCACTGCAACTAGAGAAAGCCCTCACAGAGCAATGAAGACTCATCACAACCAAAAATAAATAAACAGGAGAGACTTCCCCCGTGGTCCAGTGTTAAGACTCCGTATTCCCAATATGGGGGGCATGGGTCTGATCTCTGGCCAGGGAACTAATATCCCATATGCCGCACGGCTTGAACAAAAAATAAAATAATAACATTTTTTTTTTAAGTGGAAGAGAAGGAACAAATCATCTTTACAGAAGAATTCCAACTAATTTACTATACTCTTCAGGAGATGAAGTTTAATTCCCCAGTCCTTGAGTATAGGCTCCCTTTAGTGACTCACTTCCAAAGAATACAGAGGAGGAAATGGTAGCCTTACAGTGGAGAAATCTATCAGCCTCGACCTTAACCACGAGAATCAAGAGGCGAAGGTTTATCTCCTAGGTGATGTCATGTGGGTATCAGGCACCCACTAATATAACGTAACGGGGAGGGCTCTGCATCCACTTCCGTCGTTTCCTACTCCCAAATCCGAAATCCCAACATGATCAAAGGGGAAGACACCAAACTCGAATCGAGAGACATTCTACGAAATACTTGGCCAGATCTCCTCAAAACTCCAGGTCATGAAAAGCAAGGAAAGACACAATAGATGGAGCAGGAGAAGTCGAGCAGACGCGCCAAAATGCAAGGCAGCGTTCTGGATGGGCTCCTGGAGCAGGACGTCAGTGTGAACTGGAGCGAAATGTGAGTAAAGGCTGGAATTTCCTTCATAGCAATGCGCCAACGTTGTTTCCTCTTGACAAACACTACGTGGTAAATTTAGGATGTTAACATTAGGGGAATCCGGGTGAGGGCTTTACAGAAACTCTCTGTATTATCTTGGCAATTTTTCTGTAAATCGAATATTATTTCAAACAATTATTTATTTATTTATTGAGCTGTGCCAGGTCTTAGGTCTTACGGTTTATGGGCTCTTTAGTTGCCATGTATGGGATCCAGTTCCCTAGGACGACGAGTCAAAGCTGGGCCCCCTGCATTGGGAGCTAGGAGTCTTAGCCACTAGACCACCAGGGAAGTCCCTATTCCAAAAAATTTTAAGGGTATTAACAAAATGGGAATTCTCCGGCAGTTCAGTGATTCGGACGCTGTGCTCTTTCTGCTGAGGGCCTGGGTTCAATCCGCTGAGGGCCTGGGTTCAATCCCTGGTCAGGGAACTAGATCTTACATGCCGCAATTAAGAGTTCGAGTGCCACAACAGAGGCCCAGAGCAGCCAAATAAATGAATAAATATTAGAAAAAAAATACACACACAGAGCC
Organism: Bos javanicus; assembly: GCF_032452875.1. Taxonomy (NCBI): domain Eukaryota; kingdom Metazoa; phylum Chordata; class Mammalia; order Artiodactyla; family Bovidae; genus Bos; species Bos javanicus. Next base: position 98,413,445 of record NC_083878.1, read on the forward strand.
TGGCACACAGTAGAGGGATGTGTGAATGAATGAATGAACCAAGTGGAGTAAGGATGAGGAACACTGGGTTTGGAGTCGGCAGACCCGCTTGCATTCTCTTCTCAGCCTTACCCTTCAGGAGCTGTGTGACCTTGGGTGATTGACGTCCCCTCTCTGAGCCTCAGTTTGCCCACCTGGGTCTCTCAGAGAGCTGCTGGGAGGGTCCTGCACACAGGGGCTTCTTGACCTTGGCGAGTCTGGTGCTGCCGTTCAGATACACACGGATGCATGCGGCAGTTTGCCGGCAATTCCTGGGGCTCTGTGACCCCGAGTTCATCCTCGAACAGCCCCACCCTAGAAGATGGGCCCTGACCCTGGAAGGAGGAGGTGGTGGGGGGAAGCGGCGGGGGCACCAGGTCAGAAGACTGTGTTCCTGATGGACGGACCGGACCACACCGGACAGGCTGGGCCTCCCTCAGTGGAGAGTTCAAGTTCTAGAATGTGCAGCATCAGCGCTTCCTTCCTCCGGGTGGCTGGTAGCATCCGGGGGCAGCAGGAGGGCTTTGCCCTGATATTGCTGTGGCCGAGGTGCTCGGATGGGACACTGTGAGGAACGTGGACAGTCACCCTGGGGAGCTGAAGGGGTAGATGGTCCTGAGGTCATGCACTCAGAGCCATAGCCAGAGGAGGACTGAGTCCTGGCTAAGAAGAACGTGGGCAGAAGTGACCAAGCATCATTTCCTGACCTGACCCATGAAAAAATCTCGCCCTTCATCCTCTGCCCTCTCTTTCCCCATCTGCCAGCTGGGAGTCTGTGCCCAGGGCCACCTGAGAAGCCACGTGTGAACACGCAGAGCCCCCTCATGCAGCCGGATCCCAGGAGAGCTCTGTGAAACAAAGCCCTTCTGATTCACCCCTCCCTGCTGGGGACTGAACTTCACAAGACGAAGAAATTAACTCCCAATCTGTTCAACACTGAGATTTCAAGTGTTGTTGGCTATTGAAACCGGTGTACTTTGCTTTTCTACCAGGCTCATTTTAGGCAAATCTGTTTAAAATTTTTATCTTTTTTTCCCCCACCAGTTTACCAAACTAAGACAGTTATGTCGTAAAATGTTCAAACAGGACAGAAATAATGAGTGATGGTCTTCCGTGCACCCTCCCTGCTTTTGCAATGAAAGAGAAAACCACTATTAATAGTTTGGATAAATTCCCCTAGATTTTTTGGCTAGGCCATGACAGCATATTTTTAGACAAAAAGTATCACACCATACACATTGTTCTGCAAGATTTCTTTTCATTTAGCAGCATACCGTGGATATCTTTCCATGTTTGGACACAGGAATCCATTTCATTTTTTAAACATTGGTCTAGTATTTCATGGTGGCTTCCCTGGTCGCTCAGATGGTAAAGCATCTGCCTGCAGTGCGGGAGACCTGGGTTCAATCCCTGGGTTGGGAAGATCCCCTGGAGAAGGAAATGGCAACCCACTCCAGTACTCTTGCCTGGAAAATTCCACGGACTGTGGAGCCTGGTAGGCTACAGTCCATGGCGTCACAAAGAGTCGGACACGACTGAATGACTTCACTTTCTAGTATTCCACAGCGGTGCAGTGATAAAGAATCTGCCTGCCAATGCAGGAGATGCAGGAGACTCTGATTCGATCCTTGGGTCGGGAAGATCCCCTGGAGTAAGAAATGGCAACCTTCTCTGGTATTCCTGCCTGGAAAATTCCACGGACAGAGGAACCTGGCAGGCTAAACAGTCCACGGGGTCACAAAGAGTCAGATACTACTGAGAGACTGCGCACACAGCATTCCATAGGCTTCCCTGGTGGCTCAGTAGCAAAGAATCCACCTGGAAATAGGAGACTCAGGTTGGATCCTGGGGTCCAGAAGATCCCCTGGAGAAGGAAATAGCAACCCCCTCCATTATTCTTGCTTGGAGAATCCCATGGACAGAGCAGCCTGGCGGGCTGCAGTCTATGGAGTCGTAAAAGAGTCGGACAGGACTTAATGACCAAACAACCATAGCATTCCATAACAAGTGTACATGAAAACGGATTTAATAGTATCAGTTATTTACTGCTGTATAACAGTAACTGCTGCTGTAAAACAAGCTACCCCAAAACTCAGCAGCTTAGAGAAATAAACATTTAGAGACTTCCTTGGCAGTCCAGGGGTTAAGAATCTGCACTTTGACTGCAGGAGGTGCGAGTTCCATCCCTGGTCAGGGGAACTAGGATCTTACATGCATTTCGTGCTTGCGTGCAGCCAAAGAAAAGACAAACACCAACTATCTTAGAGGTCCTGGGGGTCAGGAATCTGGGAGTGGCTCAACTGGATTGTTCTGGCTCTGGGTCACTCAGCAGTCAGGCTGCAGCGGCTGGAGAATCGGTTTCCAGGTTCACTTCTGTGATTGCTGCTGGCATCCGTTCCTTGCTGGCTTTGACCGGACATTTCAGTTCCTTGGCCTCCCCATAGGCCGTCTCAGTGTCCCCAGGATGTGACAGTTGCTTGTCCCGGAGACAGCCCCGGGTGGAGGCCACAGTCTTTCACAACCTCACCTCACAAGTGGTTATATGGGGACTTCCCTAGTGGTCTAGCGGTTTAGACTTTGCTTCCCAATGGAAGGGGTGAGAGTCTGATCCCTGGTTAGGGAGCTGAGACCCCACAGGCCTCACGACCAAAAAAAAAAAAAACAAAAAACATGAAACAGAAGAAATATTGTAACAAATTCAATAAATGCTTTACAATGGTACACACACACACACATACACACACACACACACACAAAACTTCAAAAAAAATAAAGAAGTGGTTATCATACTGCAAGGGTGGGCCACTCTGTCACTGTCACGCAGAGCATCTCTCGTACATGTTGGGGGGGGGCTTCCCAAGGAGGAATCCCAGGGGTCCAGGCACACTGGGGCTACGTGGGAGACGGATCGTGGAGATTTGCCCTTCTCTTCATCCCAAATCCTGCTGCCGTGAGCCTCCTTGCTTGTTTCTCTCCATCAGAGAAGATCCCCTGGGCAATTTACATGCATCAACTCACGTGGTTCTCCCCACACTGCAGTGAGGCAGACACAGTCCTTGTGCCCACTTCACAGATGAAGGATTCGATGATCCTGGTGGTCCCTTGGTTCAGTCCTGTGAGGAGTCCCAGCACCCTAGGGAACAGAGGAGTCTTGGGATAAGGTTCCTAGGTGGGCTTTTCTTTTGTCTGTGCCAGATCTTAGTTGTGGCATTAGGGATGTTTGATCTTTGTTGTGGCATACAAACTCTTAGTTGCGGCATATAGGATCTAGTTCCCTGACTGGGGATCAAACACAGGCCCCCTGCATTGTGAGCAAAGAGTCTTAGCCATTGGACTACCAGGGCAGTCCCTAGATGGGCTCTTTTGATGGGAAAAGAGGGTCAAGGGAGCGGAGCAGTGAAGATGACTGAGAACCAGAGTAACATCAGTCTCACCCCTCAACCTGCTGTAGGTAAGTGACAGGTGGGGCAAGGCTGCCACCCCTCCCCATCATACAGATGAGGAAACCGATGCTCAGAGAGGCGGAGACTTGCCTCCGGCTGCACAGCTGGTCAGTGACAGGCTCAAGGGTCACACCCGTGTCCCCTGACTCCTCAACCCTCCTCCCAGATCCCCAACCAGGTGGAGTGCACCGCACAGAAGGTGCATTAACTCCTGCAGTCTCCAAAGGAGACCCACGAGGTCAGTTTTACTCTCCCTCCCATTTGGCAGAAGAGGAGAACGTGGCTCTGAGACACAAGGTGTGAAAATGCTGCAAAGGCCACAGGCAGGCCATGGTCACATGCAGACTGGGGGCTGCTGGGAGCTCTGCAGAGGGCCAGAGGAGAGAGGAAGAGGAGGCAGGGCTTCACCTGAGGGATTAGCTCCTGAGTCATTGCTATTGACAATTCATATCTTTGAGGTGGAACCGGAAACAGGATGTAGATTTCCCTTTAGGGGGCAGGTGCCCCAAATGGCCGTGTACCATCAGATACACAGAAACGCCATGTGAGAGCAGTGCTGCTGAGCGTTAGAGTGCAGGTTCTAGAGTCAGACGGGCTCCCTGCTGGCTGTGTGACTGCAGATGCCTGGCTTGACCTCTCTGGGCCTTTGTTCAGAGGACCGGTGAGACACTCAGTAAATAGTGCCAAGGGCTCTTTTCAGTGTTGGGAGGTGGGAGCAATTTTTTGCCAAAAGAGGAAGCAAAGCTGAAGGACTGCTTGGCCGTTGTTATCCCCCTCCCCATTGTGCTAACCACCGCCCAGTGCCCCAGGGACCTTGAACAAGCCCTTTCATACATGCTAAGTTGCTTCAGTCACGTCCGACTCTTTGCAACCCATGGACTGTAGAGCACGGGGCTTCTCTGTCCATGGACACTTTTGCCTAAAAACAGTGAGCTTGCTGCACAAGTACAGCTTCCAGACAAGCCCCTGGGCCCCGCCACACTGGTGCCCCCAGGCTCCTCCTGTGGGGTTGCTCAGTCCTGAGGTTGCCCTGCTGCTGACCCAGAACTCCCTGCTGTGTTCCTGTGACAAGTCTGTTGAGCCCCTCCAGGTACCGGGCCTGGCCCTGCCTTCCCAGAGTCCACCTCCTAGGGCCCCACCTGGGCCCCAGAAATGTTACCTCCACTTGGGAACTGCAATCCAAGCTCTCAGTGGTGTCCTGATTTCCGGGTAACAGTAAGGGAGAGACAAGTTTCTGGAGAAGGACACTGGACTGGCAGCTAAAGGCCCAGGCTAGGCCCAACTTGACCTTTTGTCAGGCTGTGTAATTTCGAGCAAATCTCTGTTTCTCTCTGGGCCTTACAACTGAAGGGACCGTAGATGGTCCCTCTCTCTTTCCAACTAATCAAAATAGAGGTAATACTCAGGAGCCAGTCACCCCTAGTTTTTTTTTAATTGACGTATAGTCGATTTACAGCGTTGTGTTAGTTTCAGATGTAAAGTGATTCAGTTTTATAATATACATATATATATACTTTTTCAGATTCTTTTCCATTATAGGTTATTACAAGATATTGAATGTAATTCCCTGTGCTGTACAATAGGTCCTCCTTGTTTGTCTATTTTAGTGTGTATGTATTAATCCCAAACTCATAATTTATCCCCCCTCTCCCCTCCTTTCCCCTTTGGTAACCATAAGTTTGTTTTCTATATCTGTGAGTCTCTTTCTGTTTTGGAAATAAGTTCATTTGTATCTCTTTATTTTTTTTTTCAGATTCCACATATAAGCGATATCATATTTATCTTTCTGTGTCTGGCTGGCTTACTTCACTCAGCATGATCGTCTCTAGGCATCGATTCACATTTTAACATCTTTAAAATCAAGATGCGTATTTTTACAGTCAGCAGTGCACCTGGCGGGTATAACTGGCAGTGCTTATTTCCCCACGGTGCATAAGTAATGGTGCGTGTTATAGTTGGTGATGTCTTAGATTCACTGAAGTGTGGCATTATTTTGACAAAATAACAATTATTTTAAATTAAAAAAGAGCTAATTGGAGCAGCTGCTGTTTATTGCACTCCTACTGTAGATCAAGCACTGGGCTTCCTGCCCACGTGCTGACTTAGTATTACAATTCTGGAATATTACCAAATTTGTTAGATGAAGAATTCAGGGCTCAGAGAGGCTAAGTGACTTCCTTAATGTCACCCAGCCAGGAAGTGATCAATACAAGATATATATATTGTTCAATCACTAAGTCATGTTCGACTCGTTGCAATCCCATGGACAGCAGCACGCTAGATTTCCCTCCCCTTCACTATTTCCTGGAGCTTGCTCAAACTCATGTCCATTAAGTCGGTAATGCCATCCAACCATCTCATCCTCTGTCGTCCCCTTCTCCTCCTGTCCTCAGTCTTTCCCAGCATCATATGAATCACTGTGCTGTACACCCAATGAACACAATATTGAAAATCAGCTATACTTCAGTTTTTAAGCATGTGAATAAATGGGCGTCTTAGAATTGATGCAATACAGTGCAGGTATGGGAAACAAAACCAACTCAACACGAAACGGAAGATAACAACATGCGTTGGTTTCCTGTCTGTCCCTCCCCGTCTCCTCATGCCACCCCCCTCCCCCAGAAGCAACCACTTTTGAGTCTTTGGGTTTATTTTTTTTTCTAGCACTTACTCGTTTCATGCTTCTAAGCAATAAGCACATACTGCTATCTTTTGATACATACCTTCCAGCCATTCTTTCCTCCCTGCTCTGTTTACCTGTCTTCTGTATGCTCTCTACCCACTACCTGTTGTGAGAAGGGAGGATTTTGCTTTCCTGCATCACCCCACCCCCATTTCCTGTACTCCATCTTCTACTGCGGAAGTACCGTCGAGGTTTGGTGTTAAATCACTAGTCACACTTAAGATTTACACACTTTTTTGTGCAACTCACTGAATATATTTAATACCTCAATTTAAAAATCACTGTTCAGTGTTTACGTGATTTTTCTTCTGCAAATATTATTCATAGCTAAGCATTGTTTTTTTTCTGTTTTCCTGAAGCTAATACTTACTTTTTATTGAGCTATAATTGATGAACAATAAAATGCACATATTTAAAAGGTACAAGTACCAGACTTCCCTGGCGATCCAATGGCTAAGACTACACATTTCCAGTGCAGAGGGTGTGGGTTCGATCCCTGGTCAGGGAACTGAGATTCCACATGCCCTGTGGCCACACACACATACACAAAAGGCATAAAAAGTACACGTTTCAGTATGTGACCACCAGTGATTTCATCACCACAATCCAGAAAGTGCCCAGATCCGTTACTCCATGAGTCCCTCACGTCCCTTTGTAATCCTGATCTCCCTACCCTCCCTGACACCCACCCCTCTTCCGTCACTGTAGTCTGCATTTTCTGGGACTTAAACAGATTCACGCAGTGTGGACGCTTTTTGTCTGGCTTCTGTCACTCAGCATCATTATTTTGAGATTCATCCATATTGTTGCTGTGAATGTCAGTGAGTCACTCCTTTTTTTTTTTGGCTGAGCAGACTCTTCATTCGTGGGCTCAGTTGCCCCATGGCACATGGGATCTCAGTTCTCTGACCAGGGAGCCAACTTGTGACCCCTGCATTGGAAGGAAGATTCTTAACCCCTGGACCACCAGGGAAGTCCCCGATTCACTCCTTTTTATTGCCAAGTATTGTGGTATGGATGACCACACGGTCACTTGAGCCGTTTTTGCCTATTGTGAGTAAAGCTGCTGTGAACATCCTGCAAAAGACTTTGGTGCTAAGTCACTTCAGTCGTGTCCAACTCTTTGAGACCCCGTGGTCTGTAGCCCGCCAGGCTCCTCTGCCCATGAGATTCTCCAGGCAAGAATACTGGAGTGGGTTACCATCTCCTTCTCCAGGGGATCTTCTTAACCCAGCGATCGAACCTGGGTCTCTTAGGTCTCCTGCATCAGCAGGCAGGTTCTTTACCATAGTGTCACCTGGGAAGCTTAAGACTTTAGGAGGACATAAGTGTGATGCTTTTGAACTGTGGTGTGGAGAAGACTCTTGAGGGTCCCTTGGACTGCAAGGAGATCCAACCAGTCCATCCTGAAGGAGATCAGTCCTGCGGGTTCATTGGAAGGACTGATGAAGCTGAAGCTCCAATACTTTGGCCACCTGACGTGAAGAGCTGACTCGTTTGAAAAGACCCTGATGCTGGGAAAGATTGAGGGCAGGAGGAGAAGGGAACGACAGAGGATGAGACAGTTGGATGGCATCACTGACTCAGTGGACATGAGTTTGAGTAAACTCCGGGAATTGGTGTTGGACAGGGAGGCCTGGCGTGCTCCATAGTGTCGCAATGAGTCGGACACGACTGAGTGACTGAACTGAAGTTTTCATTCCTTTGGGGTAAATATCTAAGAGTGGATTTGCGGGTGCTGCTGTCTATGGGGTCGCACAGAGTCAGACACGACTGAAGCGACTTAGCAGCAGCAGAAGCAGTAAATATAGGTTTAATTTTATGAGAGCTTAAAAATTCTTTTCTAAAGTGGTTTTTCCATTTTACAATTCTACCAGCAGGATAGGAGAGTTCCAGTCATTCCCTCACCAACCCTTGGGATTATTGGCCTTTTTTAAATTTAGCCATTCCAGTGGGCAGGCAGGGGTATCTCATTGTGGTTTTAATTTGTACTTTCCTTACAAATAATGATGCTGAGTATCTTTTTATATGTTTATTGGCTATGCACGTATATTCTTTACTGAAGTAATTTTTCAAATATTTTGCCCACTTTTAAGTTGAGCTGATTGTCTTATTATTGAGCTGTAGACATTGTACATTCTGGATACAAGTCCTTTTCAGGGGTATGTATTGCAAATATTTTTATCGTAATCTGCGGCTTGCTTCTTGATTCTCTTAGTGACAATTTTGAAGGGCAAAGATTTAAACATTTGACTCTAATTCATCAAGTTTTTCTCATATAATTTGTGCCTTTCGTATCTTTTCCAAAAAAAACAATGGCTTAAAAAGTCTCTTTACTCTAGTTTTAGGAGGGATATAAATTGGGGGCTTTTTTTTTTTCTTTTTCTTCTTCACTGTGTGACATGTGGGATCTTAGTTCCCCAACCAGGGGCAGAACACACACCCCTGCACTGGAAGGGCAGAATCTTAACCACCAGACTTCGAGGGAAGTCCCAGACATGTATGACTAATCCATCACTTTACCAAGGATGGATTAGCTCCTTTTCTTCAATGGGAAATTCCCTCCCACCCTGCTCTGCATCCACTTTTGCCACAAGAGGTCAGACAGGCATGGTGGAAGGGGCAAACAGAGTTCCTTTTCACACACACCTGGCTCCAACCGCTCACAGGCCTGCAGCCTTAGGGAAGTCATTCAATTTCCTTGGGCCCCTCTTTCCAAACCTGGGAAGTCAGGGCAACATCTTGACCTCAGGGGCAGGGGGCAAGGTCAGACAAGCTGTCACGGGACTTGCGGCTCTGCAGGTGAGCCTGTGAGTGGCCCCCTGGGCAGCTGGTGGCGGACTTTTGGCCACCTAGGGCCTTTTGTCAGGGGTCAGATGAGGCTCTCACACCCTCACTGCAGTGGGAGGGAGACTGGCGCCAGAAAAGCAAGGGGAGCCAGAATCACACAGCCGGCCCAGGTGGGGTTAGCGCTGCCGACTTTGGTTCCTAAGCTCGGTCCACACCCCGAGCTGCCTCTGGGATAGCCACGCTGGTAGAACTGGCCACGGCTTCTCCCTGGGGTAGTGGAAGAGACTGCTCCCCTCCAGGACAGGACACTCCTGAGGCCTCGCTCCTATCTCACCATCCCCACCCCTCCAGCCTGGGACTCCCAGGGCTACGGCTGACTGTGGGTTTATAGCGCCACCTACAGGACACACAGAGAACGACATGCCACAAGTCACCCAGCCCCGATTCCCGAAACTCTGGGCTGGGAAGGCGCAGGTGGACAGCGCGCCCCCTTGTGGCCTCCTAGAGCTCTGCGCCCTACGCGGGTCTCCAGCACTATCAAGTAAAACAGGACACACACACACACTTCCTTAACACTTCAGTTCAGTTCAGTCGCTCAGTCGTGTCCGACTCTTTGCGACCCCATGAATCGCAGCACGTCAGGCCTCCCTGTCCATCACAAACTCCCAGAGTTCACCCAGACTCAAGTCCATTGAGTCAGTGATGCCATCCAGCCATCTCATCCTCTGTTGTCCCCTTCTCCTCCTGCCCCCAATCCCTCCCAGCATCAGTCTTTTCCAATGAGTCAACTCTTCGCATGAGGTGGCCAAAGTATTGGAGTTTCAGCTTTAGCATCAGTCCTTCCAATGAGCACCCAGGGCTGATCTCCTTCAGAATGGACTGGTTGGATCTCCTTGCAGTCCAAGGGACTCTCAAGAGCCTTCTCCAACACCACAGTTCAAAAGCATCAATTCTTCGGCGCTCAGCCTTCTTCACAGTCCAACTCTCACATCTATACATGACCGCAGGAAAAACCATAGCCTTGACTAGATGGACCTTTGTTGGCAAAGTAATGTCTCTGCTTTTCAATATGCTATCTAGGTTGGTCATAACTTTCCTTCCAAGGAGTAAACGTCTTTTAATTTCATGGCTGCAGTCACCATCTGCAGTGATTTTGGAGCCCAGAAAAATAAAGTCTGACACTGTTTCCACTGTTTCCCCATCTATCTCCCATGAAGTGATGGGACCGGATGCCATGATCTTCATTTTCTGAATGTTGAGCTTTAAGCCAACCTTTTCACTTTCCACTTTCACTTTCATCAAGAGGCTTTTTAGTTCCTCTTCACTTTCTGCCATAAGGGTGGTGTCATCTGCATAGCTGAGGTTATTGAGATTTCTCCCAGCAATCTTGAATCCAGCTTGTGTTTCTTCCAGTCCAGCGTTTCTCATGATGTACTCTGCATTGAAGTTAAATAAGCAGGGTGACAATATACAGCCTTGACATACTCCTTTTCCTATTTGGAACCAGTCTGTTGTTCCATGTCCAGTTCTAACTGTTGCTTCCTGACCTGCATACAGATTTCTCAAGAGGCAGATCAGGTGGTCTGCTATTCCCATCTCTTTCAGAATTTTCCACAGTTGATTGTGATCCACACATTCAAAGGCTTTGGTATAGTCAATAAAGCAAAAATAGATGTTTTTCTGGAACTCTCTTGCTTTTTCCATGATCCAGTGGATGTTGGCAATTTGATCTCTGGTTCCTCTGGCTTTTCTAAAACCAGCTTTGAACATCTGGAAGTTCATGGTTCATGTATTGCTGAAGCCTGGCTTGGAGAATTTTGAGCATTACTTTACTAGCATGTGAGATGAGTGTAATTGTGCGGTAGTTTGAGCATTCTTTGGCATTGCCTTTCTTTGGGATTGGAATGAAAACTGACCTTTTCCAGTCCTGTGGTCACTGCTGAGTTTTCCAAATTTGCTGGCATATTGAGTGCAGCACTTTCACAGCATCATCTTTCAGGACTTGAAACCACTCAACTGGAATTCCATCACCTCCACTAGCTTTGTTCGTAGTGATGCTTTCTAAGGCCCACTGGACTTCACATTCCAGGATGTCTGGCTCTAGGTCAGTGATCACACCATCGTGATTATCTGGGTCGTGAAGATCTTTTTTTGTACAGTTCTTTGTATTCTTGCCACCTCTTCTTAATATCTTTTGCTTCTGTTAGGTCCATACCATTTCTGTCCTTTATTGAGCCCATCTTTGCATGAAATGTTCCCTTGGTATCTCTAATTTTCTTGAAGAGATCTCTAGTCTTTCCCATTCTGTTGTCTTCCTCTATTTCTTTGCATTGATCACTGAGGAAGGCTTTCCTATCTCTTCTTGCCATTCTTTGGAACTCTGCATTCAGATGCTTATATTTTTCCTGGAATGCAAAAGTAGGAAGTCAAGAAACACCTGGAGTAACAGGCAATACGGAATGAATACGTAATGAATACGGAATGGAATACGTAATGGAATACGGAATGAAGCAGGGCAAAGACTAATAGAGTTTTGCCAAGAAAATGCACTGGTCATAGCAAACACCCTCTTTCAACAACACAAGAGAAGACTACACATGGACATCACCAGATGGTCAACACCGAAATCAGATTGATTATGTTCTTTGCAGCCAAAGATGGAGAAGCTCTATACAGTCAGCAAAAACAAGACCAGGAGCTGACTGTGGCTCAGATCATGAACTCCTTATTACCAAATTCAGACTTAAAGAAAGTAGGGAAAATCACTAGACCATTCAGGTATGACCTAACTCAAATCCCTTATGATTATACAGTGGAAGCGAGAAATAGATTTAAGGGCCTAGATCTGATAGATAGAGTGCCTGTTGAACTATGGAACGAGGTTCGTGACATTGTACAGGCAACAGGGATCAAGACCATCCCCACGGAAAAGAAATGCAAAATGGCTGTCTGGGGAGGCCTTACAAATAGCTGTGAAAAGGAGAAGTGAAAAGCAAAGGAGCAAAGGAAAGATATAAGCATCCTTAACACTTAGAAATTGTATTATTGTTATGCTTATTGAGCGCACTCTTTTAAACAGACATTTTAATCGTATACCACTACGTGCACACATAAAAAGGAAACTGTGATCACAATAATTTCGTGAAGATATTCCTGAAACGTTTTCACATGCAGAATCTTTTTTTTTTTTAAACTTCATGTTATTTATTTCTTTTTCTTTGAAGTATGGGCTTCCCAGGTGGCAAGGAGAATCCGCCTGCCGATGCAGGACACATGAGACACGAGTTCAATCCCTGGGTTGGGAAGATTCCCTGGAGGAGTATAGTTGATTTAGACTCTGATTCTTGTTTTTTTTTTTTTTTTTTTTTTTAATATATTTGGCCCTGTTAGGTCTTAGTTGCAGCACGTGGGATCTTTAGTTGCAGTATGTGGGATCTAGTTCCCTGACCAGGGATAGAACCCAGGTGCTCTGCATCAGGAGTGCAAAGTTTTAACCACTGGATCCCTAGGAAAGTCTTGGAATCTGACTTTTCTATGTCGCTTTTTCACTGGGAGTCACTGAGGTCTGTGCTGTCCCAGGTAATATTGTCCTATGTCATCAAGAGCTTGGGTAAAGTAGCTTTTCTTCAGAGTATGCCAGTCCTGAGGCTTCTCTGCTGGCTCAGTGGTAATGAATCTGCCTGCCAATGCAGAAGACGTGGGTTCAGTCCCTGGGTCAGGCAGATCTCCTGGAGAAGGAAAGGGCAGCCCACTCCAATATTCTTGCCTGGGAAATCCCATGGACACAGGAGCCTGGCGGGCTGCAGTCCATTAGGTTGCAAAGAGCCAGACACCACATAGTGACTAGGCAACAACAATGCCCCTGCTGTCTTGGGGGTGTCCCTCCAAGCTGGAAGTTTTAATGCAAACCGGCAGGTACTGGGGAATATGTCACAGCTGCTGTCCAGTCACTGCAGTTATAATATATGTCCTGACTTCAGAGATGTTAAAATGTGAGGTGCAAACACATCTTAGAATGGATGGCATAGGGTGTTAACACTACTTGTTCAACAAAGCTGCTGGGGGTGCCTAGTCCCTGCCAAGCCTGTGTAAAGGGCAGGAGACACAGTCCCCAACAAGACTGTCTTGTCCCTGCTCTCAGGGAGAGACACCAAACAAGTGGAGGCAGACATCAAACAAATCATCACAGATAGCATTGTTTAATGGCCACGGCTGTGTGACGGGGTCAGTAGCAGGAGTGATTGTGTCTGGGATCAGGGCAGTCTGACCCTGAAAAAATGGCATCTGAGCCCTGATGAATGAGTAGGACTGAGCTGGGGAGACAGGCACAGACTTACAAGGCAAGAGCGTGTGTAAAGGCCCTGGGGTGGGCAGTAGGAGTGTGGGGGCTACAGTGTAACTGCAGTGTGATGACGAGGCGGGAGAGGCAGGACCTGGAGAAGAGGGAAGGGGCAGATCATGAGGGCCCTTTTCGAAAGCAAATCGAGGAGCCACTGCAGGGTTCTACTTGGAAACAGAAACTGAGGTATGTGAATGAACAATGCGGCAGCACAGACGGACCTAGAGATGATCATCCCAAGTGAAGGAAGCCAGACCACGGCAAACACCAGATGATAGTGCTTATACGCGGAATCTTAAGAAATGTTCCAAAGGAACTTATTTCCAAGTAGAGGGAGACTCACAGATGCAGAAAATAAACTAATGGAACCAAAGGAGAAGAGGGGAAAGGGATAAATCAGGAGTTTGGAATTAAAATATACTCACTACTATATACAAAACATATAACCAACCAAGACCTACTATACAGCACAGGGAACTCTACTCGATATCTCGTAATGACCTATAAGGGAAAGTAATACTATCTATATATACATGAATCACTTTGCTGTACACCTGAAACACAACACTGTAGATCAACTATAGGTCAATAAAAATGTTTAAAAAGAAACTGAGGTATAGAGAGGCAAAATAACACGCCAAGTCACAGAAAGTGATGGAGAGAGAGATGGAACTCAAGCTTGGAAGATTCCAATACCCACGCTTTCAGCCCTCTCTGGTGGGGCCAGAATGGGACTGAGTACCTGATCCACGCGTTCACTGCCCAACTCAGGAGACTGGGGCCTCGGTAGGGGAACAGGCTTGGGCCAAGTAACACAGAAGGACAGGGGCTGATCTTCCGCCCAGGTCTTCAGGCTGCCAACTCCCTTCTGCCCGGCTCCAGCAGGTCCTGGCTGGCCTTGGCCAAGGCCCCACCTCCCTGTGTCCCGGGGAAGCTACTGGTATTTGGAGCAAAGGGTTGTCCTTTCTTAGGTCCCAGGTAGCTGTGTCAGCCAAATGTCCCTTGTTCCCGGTCTGAACTGGTGGTGGCTTGTTAGAACCTGGCCAGGCCAGGCTCAGGGTGGACCCAGACTCCTGACGCAGTTGGGTAAGACCTGCATAGGACTTTCCTCCAGCCTCCCTGCTGGGGGCCGGTCAAATCAGCCTCACTGACCTCCCGGCCCCTCTGAGCCTTTCACTTGGGGGTCTGAGCACACAGCAGAGTACCAAGATCCCAGCTCAGCCAGCCAGGCATGTCTGCAACTCACTCCTGTCAGCACAACCCCGGGACCAAAGATCCCAGGACAGACAACTTACTGCTATTGCTTATTCCTTTTTCAGGAAAAAAAAAATCCTAGAAGAGAACTCGCTGAGTCAAAGGAATCCGCCTTTAAAGATTTTGATGAACGATCAGCAAAATCGTCCTCCTAGGATTTTGCCCCAATTTCTCCTCCATCTAAGAGTATCTGGAGTGTCCCCCTGACTCCCCATCACCAATGACACCCGAGGACCCTCTTTTTCATTTTTCCAATTTTATTTTATTTTTAATCTCTTTTTCATTTTTGTCAGTCAGATGGGCCAGCATTGCTTTCTGCTGTTTGAATTTGCACTGTTGGTCATTAAGGAGAGGTTCTCAGACTCCAAGTGTATGCAAGTCATCCAAGGCATTTGTTACAAAAATGAAAAGGCATGCACAGACTTGGAGAAAATAATTACAAAAATACAGCTGAGGGCTTCCCTGATGGCTCAGTGGTAAAGAATCTGCCTGCCAATGCAGGACATACAGGTTTGATCCCTGGTCCAGGAAGATCCCACACGCCTCAGAGCAACTAAACCCATGTACCACAGCAATTGAGCCTGTGCTCCAGGGTCTGGGAACCACAACCACTGAAGCCAGTGCACCCTAGAGAGCTGTGCTCTGCAAGAAGAGAAGCCACGGCCATGAGAAGCCCATGCACCGCAACTAGAGAGCAGCCCGTGCCTGCCACAACCAGAGATAAAACCACACAGCAACAGAGACCCAGCACAGCCAAAAATAAGTGAATAAATTTATGCTTTAAAAATATAGCTGACAAAGGACTTGTACTTAGATATATGTAGAATTTATTGATAAGAAGACAATTTAAGTAGAATAGACACCTCATCAAAGAAAATCTACAGATGACAAATAACCACACCATTAGTCTTAGGGAAATGCAAATTAAAACCACAGTGAGGTCCTACTTCCCACCTATTAGAATGCTTAAAATGAAAACCCCACCAAATATTGACAAGACTGTGGAGCCACCAGAGATCTCATGCACCGTTCGTGGTAATGTAAAATGGTGCAATCACTTTGAAAAACAGTTTGGCAGGTTCTTAAAATGTTAAGCATACACCAGCCATATAATCTAGTCATCCACTCCTAGATATTTATTGAATGTAAGCTTCCCTGGTAGCTCAGCTGGTAAAGAATCCACCTGCAATGCAGGAGACCCCGGTTTGATTCTCGGGTCGGGAAGATCCCCCGGAGAAGGGATAGGCTACCCATTCCAGTATTCTTGGGCTTCCCCTGTAGCTCAGATGGTAAAGAATCCACCCTCAATGAGGGAGACCTGGGTTTGATCCCTGGTTTGGGAAGATCCCCTGGAGCAGGGCATGGCAATCCACTCCAGTATTATTGCCCGGAGAATCCCCATGGACAGAGGTGCCTGGCGGGCTACAGTCCACAAGGTCGCAAAGAATCAGACATGACTGAGTGACAAAGCACAGCACAAACTTTGATAACCACCAAGACTGATACACCAGGACAACACAAGGTTCACAGCAGCTAGATCTGTCAAAGCTAAATATTGAAACAACGGAAGTATCCATCATCGTGTGATTAAATAAACAGGAACTTCCCTGGCGGTCCAGTCGTTAAGATTCTGCACTTCCAGTGCAGGGGGCTTGGACGCGATCCCTGATCAGGGAACTAAGATCCTGCATGCTGCACGGCATGGGCGAAAAAGAACGAACAGATAAACAAATTATAATGTATCCTACTTAGCAATAAAAAGTGAACCACTGATAAACACATCAACATGGGTGCGCCTCAAAATAATTGGGCTGAGTGAAAAAAAAAAAAAGCCAGACCAAGGAAGCTTACATGCTGTATGATTTCATTCAGATTAAATTCTGGAAAATGCAAACTCATCTATAGTGAGAAAAAAGAGACCTGTGATTGCCTGGGGAGAGGGAGGGAGGGATGATTATAAAGAGGCACCAAGAAACTAAGTGGAGATTTTCAAGACAATCTTCCCCATCTTAATTGTGGTGATGGTTTCACAGATATACATGTGTACTCGTCAAATTGTTAAATATATGGAGTTATTATAGTCGACTATACATCAATAAAGCTGTACGCTATACAGACAATTGGGCCCCCCTACACCCACCTAATGATCATAACTTCCCCATGTAGGGTCCAGGAACCTGCATTTTAAACAGATCTCAGACAATTTCAGGGCTTCCTGGGTACCTCAGCTGGTAAAGAATCCGCCTGCAATGCAGGAGACCGCGGTTCGATTTCTGGGTCTGGAAGTTTCCCTGGAGAAAGGATAGGCTACCCACTCCAGTATTCTTGGACTTCCCTGGTGGCTCAGATGGTAAAGAATGCGCCTGCAATGTGGAAGACCTGGGTTTGATCCCTGGGTTTGGAAGGTCCCTTGGAGGAGAGTGTGGCAACCAACTCCAGTATTCTTGCCTGGAGAATCCCCGTAGACAGAGGAGCCTTGCGGGCTACAGTCCATGGGTTTGCAAAGAGTCGGACACGACTGATCAACTAAGCACAACACACGCAATTTCAATGCACATCAGACTTTGAGAAGCACTGTTGTAGTAAAATCCTTCAGCTCCCTATACCCCATGTCACCAAGACCTCTCCTGATAGAAGGAGTGGTTTAAGCAGGGCCTCCTATCCGAGGAGTTGTGGCATACCGGGGAGGGCATCACGACTCGCTGCACTGGCCATTTTACAGATAAGGAGACTGACACCTTGAGAAACAAATGACATCTTAGATCAAGGTCTCCTGGTTACAAGCAGCAGAAATCACCCAAGTTAGTTATGTCAGAAAGTGGAGGGGCTGTGAAACTATGGGGTTCTATAGGTAGTGGGGAAGGGGAACTATGTTGGGTGGTCAGGCTGGGAACCTTATGGAAACGTGGTCATTTCCACTGGACTCTCTCAGCCCTGCCTCCCCTCCCGTGTTCCCTCCTTCCTCTTTTGAGCAATCTTTTTTCATTTGTTTGTTTGTTTTTCCTTTAATTTTTTTGGCTATACCATGCAGCATGCTGGATCTTACTTCCCTGCCCAGGAATTAAGCCCATGGCCCCTGCAACAGAAGCTCGGAGCCCTAACCCCTGGCCAGCCAGGGATGTCTCTGAACAAACTTTCCTACTTCCTGGAATGTGAGGTGGAAGAAGGTTCACACAGCCACAAAGACAGAGCAGGTCCCTGGATCCCAATTCCATATTTTGGGGAAAGAGAACCAGTGACTCAGTTTGGACCAGGTTTGCCCTCCTGGCCCATCAGCTGTGGCCAGATGGGCAGACTCATGTGGTTGGAACGTACAGGGAAGAGGGTGGGAAGTGGCGAGGGGCAGAGGCCACCCGTGTTCTCTGCCTTGAGGTTTAGTCAGAATCACATGGGAGCTTGTAGAAAACCCACACCCACAACCCAACATCGCCAGTATCTGTTTCAGTTGCTCTGAGGCGGGGCTCAAAAATGTACATTAACCGCTAAAGCTAAATCTTCTCAGAGTACAGCATGAGAAACAGCTAGTCTAGGCCAGCACGCTGAAGATACTTTGACCTGGAATCTGAACAGTAGACCCTTAGGGTTGGTTGGAAACAGTATTTGGACTCTTCCAGCTGCTAATGGCAAAGTGAAAGTGGAAGTATTAGTTGCTCAGTCGAGTCTGATTCTTTGTGACCCCATGGACTGTAGCCTGCCAGGCTCCTCTGTCCACAGACTGTAGCCTGCCAGGCTCCTCTGTCCATGGGATTCTCCAGGCAAGAATACTGGAGTGGGTTGCCAGTCCCTTCTCCAGGGGACTTTCCCGACCCAGGGATTGAACCTGGGTCTCCCACCTTCCAGGAAGATTCTTTACCAACTGAGCCACCAGGAAAGTCACACTGATGGCAAACACCTGCTTAAAATGACAGACGAAAAACTGCAGATTTGCAGATGTTGCAGCTGGTTCATCCACGAGGGTGGATCTAGCTTCAGAAATTGCTGGATTTGGACTTCCCTGTTGGTTCAGCAGTTAAGAACCTGCTCTGTAAAGCAGGGGATGCAGTTCATTCGGTCCTTGGTCAGCCCGCCTACCGCAACTAAGACTCGATGCAGCCAAGTGAATAAATAAATAATTTTTTAAAAACCATTAAAAAGAAGGAAATTGCTGGATTCAAGTACTCAAAGTGTTAGTCGCTCAGTCGTGTCCAACTCTTTGGGATCCCATGGATTGTAGCCTGCCAGGCTCCTCTGTCCATGGGATTCCCCAGGCAAGAAAACTGGAGTGGGTAGCCATTCGTTTCTCCAGGGGACTTTCCCAAACCACGGATCGAACCTGGGTCTCTTCCACTGCAGGCAGATTCTTTACTGTCTGAGCCACTAGGGAAGCCCAGACCCCAGCTGAAATCTTTCTCCACCCTCTGCTTAGACTTTCCTGCATTGGTTTCATTATTAGGCAGACTGAAGTGACTTAGCAGCAGCAGCAGCAGCAGCAGGTGACCTTCTCAGAGCCTCAGGTAAGTTTTCATCCCGCCAGCTTAGACATATCAATGGCAAGAGGAAAGGTCCCAGGGCAGACTCTCATTGGTCCAGTTGAGTCACATGCTCACCCTTAACCAGTTACTATGGAGAGAGGAATGTTGTACTCCTCAAGGACCAGCCCTGGGCCACATCCTTACCAGTACAGCCAGAATTGGGATCTCTGCCTCAAACTGCAAGGACTGAGAGTGGAGGAATGGTTCCTCAAAGGAAAACCAGAGTGCCACAGCCAGGAGGAGCCCTGGGTGCTGAGCGGAACCTAAAAACAGCCAGAGGTGGGACTTCCCTGGTGATCCAGGGGTTAAGAATCTGCCCTGCAATACAGGGGATGCGAGTTCCATCCCTGGTTGGGGAACTAAGATCCCACATGCCATGGAGCAACTAAGTCTGTGTGCAGGAACTACTGATAGCCCACAACTAGATAGCCCACACGCCACAACTGGAGAGTCCATGCCCCGAAACAAAAGATCCCACGTGCTGCAACTGTGACCCAATGCAGCCAAATAAATAAATAAATAACCATCCAGAGGAGATCATGGAGGTATTTTGGCCCAACCTCCCACCTGGACAGGACCATGTTGGAAGGTTGCCTGAAGACCATGGTGTTGCCAGCCTCAACCCCAGTGGGTATCCCCTTCTGTGGCCTGTCCCTGCTTGTGCTAGGTTCCTAACAGGCAGGGGGCATGCAAGTACCATTACCACATATGTCCAGACTGACTCACCTTGGAGCCAAATGAAGAGCCCAGCCCAGATCCTCCCAGTGAGTCAGGCCCAGCCTGGGCAAAGGAAGGGTGTCCAGGAGGGGCCCCTTCCTAGGAACCATTCCAGTTAGGCCAGCCAACACCCATCATAGGGATGGCGAGACTGAGGCACAGAGAATGAGGGATCTGGGGCCCAGGCCTCCTACCTACCAACCTCTGCCTTCCTCTGGCTCCTCCTGAGTGGTACAGACTGGCCCCCAGAGGGTGACATACAGCTTGCAAGCTGATTTCCATGACTCTAGGCAATGGGTGCATTTGGTTTGCCTTGCACAGAGTTTACAAATATTTAGTACTCGAAATATTTCAACTAGGAAATTTTTATTAAAAGCCCCAGATTTCTGGCTGCTTTTGTAAAAAAAAAAAAAAAAAGGACTATTGGGCAGGTGGGCCCACATTCCTGCCTGTCAGGATTGCCTGAAGCCTACAGTTAGGCCTCTATCTGACCTCCTGCAGATGCAGGCAGGAACTTGTTATCTGACCCAAGGGCTTCTTAACTGAGTGGCTGTAGACCTCAGCATCAGCAGAATCCTTGGAGAATGTGCTGTCAGGGGGTGGGGGTGGGGGCCTCAGGTGGGCCCCCTCCTCTCTTCATACCCCTTACCTTTTACAGGCCAGGTCCTGTGCAGAGCCCCCGTGCCCAGACAGCCCTCCCATCACTCACCTACTCTGTGTATCTTCCATCAGCTCTCAGCAAGAGGGGTGGCATAGCAGAGGAAACCCTGCAGCCCAGTGGGGAGTGTGACCTGCCCCAACATCATAGCACTCAGGTGGGGCAGGGCCACTCCAGGTGGGATTCCTGACTCACCTGTCACAGGTCCAGGGTCCAGGCCACAGGTCCAGAAGGTGACTTATGTTCAGCCTCTCACGGGAGGCTGACTCATAAGGAGGAGACTGTGTAGCCAGACTCGCCTGGGATAGACTCCCAGCTCCACCACTTACAAATGATGTGCCACCAGGAGAGTCCTGGCGTTAATGCTTTTATCTCCTGAGTGGGGGAAACGCAAGACATCTGACAGGAATGACGTTGACGTTCAGGCAACCGAGACCGAAATGAAAAGTGGATTAAATAGACATCCAGGGATTGTGCTATGCTCTAGACAAGGAAGTATAAGACAGATGGTATTGCTGGAGGACCGTTGTTCTTTTTTATTTTCATTCTTTGGCCACACCCAGTGGCTTGCGGAATCTTAGTTCCCAGAACAGGGAGTGAACTCGGGCCACAGCAGTGAAAGTGTCAAGTCCTGACTGTTGCAGAAAGGGGAACCCCTTAAGGGCCCAAGAGAGGGCTCCTGTCTAACACTCGGAAATGAATTATCTGAGGAGATACACATGCCGACAAAGCAGGAGACTGTTGGGAGAGCACCTGGGCGGACAGCAGCCGGGTAAGGGAACCAGGAGAACTGCTCTGCCACGTGGCTCACAGTCTCGGGTATCATGGTGATGAGATTCGTTTCTGGGTTGTCTTTGGCCCATCATTCTGACGCAGAGTCCTTCCTAGGGGCGCACACATTGCTCAGCCAAGATGGATGCCAGTGAGAAGGATTCTGGGAGGCAGTTGGACACGCGGTGTCTCCTTTTGACCTTTCCTGAATTCTTCTGGTTGGCGGTGGCTTATTAGTTCCATGTTCCTTACTAGGACCTCATGTCATAAAATAACTCACACCAATGGTTACTATGGTGCGTGGTCAGGTTGGGTGGTTTCAGTCAGTATGCTTCCCTTAACATGATCACTGGACCACCAGGGAATTCCCAGGACAGTGGTCCTTAACCAGAGGTTTTAAGAACACCTCCCACCCCAGGGACACTGGTGATATCTGGATACATTTCTGATTGTCACAACTGGAGGCGGATATGCTGCTGGTATCCAGTGTTCAGAGATGAAGATGCTACTAAACATCTTACAGTACATGGGACAGCCCTCCATAACATGGAAAGATCCAGTCTAAAATGACAATTGTGTTGAGGTTGAGAAACCCTTCTATAGCTGGACCCAAACATTTATTTATGTTGTTAATTTTTACTGGGGTACAGTTGCTTTACAATGTCATGTTGATTTCTGCTATTCAGCAAAGTGAATCACATATATATATCTCCCCTTTAGATTTCCTTCCCATGTAGGTCACCACAGAGCACTGAATAGAGGTCCCTGAACTATACAGTAGTTTCTCATTAGTTGTCTATTTTATTTATTTGGCCACAACGGGTCTTAGTTGTGGCATGTGGGATCTAGTTCCCTGACCAGGAAACTAACCCAGGCCCCCTGCATTGGGAACGCAGAGTCTCAGCTACTGGACCACCAGGGAAGTCCCAGTTGTCTATTTCATACATCAGATTAGATCAGATCAGTCGCTCAGTCGTGTCTGACTCTTTGCGACTCCATGAATCGCAGCACGCCAGGCCTCCCTGTCCATCAAACTCACGTCCATGAGTCAGTGATGCCATCCAGCCATCTCATCCTCTGTCGTCCCCTTCTCCTCCTGCCCCCAATCCCTCCCAGCATCAGAGTCTTTTCCAATGAGTCAACTCTTCGCATGAGGTGGCCAAAGTATTGGAGTTTCAGCTTTAGCATCATTCCTTCCAAAGAAATCCCAGGGCTGATCTCCTTCAGAATGGACTGGTTGGATCTCCTTGCAGTCCAAGGGACTCTCAAGAGTCTTCTCCAACACCACAGTTCAAAACCATCAATTCTTCAGCACTCAGCCTTCTTCACAGTCCAACTCTCACATCCATACATGACCACAGGAAAAACCATAGCCTTGACTAGATGAACCTTTGTTGGCAAAGTAATGTCTCTGCTTTTCAATATGCTATCTAGGTTGGTCGTAACTTTCCTTCCAAGGAGTAAGCGTCTTTTAATGTCATGGCTGCAGTCACCATCTGCAGTGATTTTGGAACCCAAAAAAATAAAGTCTGACACTGTTTCCACTGTTTCCCCATCTATTTCCCATGAAGTGATGGGACTGGATGCCATGATCTTCATTTTCTGAATGTTGAGCTTTAAGCCAACTTTTTCACTTTCCACTTTCACTTTCATCAAGAGGCTTTTTAGTTCCTCTTCACTTTCTGCCATAAGGGTGGTGCCATCTGCATATCTGAGGTTATTGATATTTCTCCCGGCAATCTTGATTCCAGCTTGTGTTTCCTCCAGTCCAGCGTTTCTCATGATGTACTCTGCATATAAGTTAAATAAGCAGGGTGACAATATACGGCCTTGACGTACTCCTTTTCCTATTTGGAACCAGTCTGTTGTTCCATGTCCAGTTCTAACTGTTGCTTCCTGACCTGCATACAAATTTCTCAAGAGGCAGATCAGGTGGTCTGGTATTCCCACCTCTTTCAGAATTTTCCATAGTTGATTGTGATCCACACAGTCAAAGGCTTTGGCATAGTCAATAAAGCAGAAGTAGATGTTTTTCTGGAACTCTCTTGCTTTTTCCAGGATCCAGTGGATGTTGGCAATTTGATCTCTGGTTCCTCTGCCTTTTCTATCGTAGAGTGTATATATATGGGCTTCCCAGGTGGCTCAGCAGTAAAGAATTCGCCTGCCAATGCAAGAGATGTGGGCTTGATCCCTGGGCTGGGAAGATTCCCTTGGAGGAGGAAATGGCAGCCCACTCCAGTGTTCTTGCCTGGAAAACTCCGTGGAGAGAGGAGCCTGGAGGGCTGCAGTCCACGGGGTCACAAAGACTGAGCACACAGTGTGGATGTGTCAATCCCGACCTCCTAACTCACCTTACCCTCGTTCCCCACCTCAGGATCCATACGTTTCTTCTTTACATCTGTGTCTCTATTTCTAGCAGGACCCGAACTATGAAAACTGAAATTTTCATATGAAGCTTTCAAATAAAAAATTGAAAAAAAATTTTTTTTCAAAAGAGGGGAGGAATGAATTGGGAGATTGGGACTGACATATAGACACTGCTATGTGTACAATAGGTGACTAATAAGAGCCTATTGTACAGCACAGGGAACTCTACTCACTGCTCTGCAATGACCTACATGGGGAAAGAATCTAAGGAAGAGTGGTGGCGGTGGTTTAGTCTCTAAATCGGGTCTGACTCCTGCCACCCAATGGACTGTAGCCTGCCAGGCTCCTCTGTCCATAGGATTTTCCAGGCAAGAATACTGAAGTGGGTTGCCATTTCCTTCTCCACGGGATCTTCCCAACCCAGGGATCAAGCCCACATCTCTTGCATTGGCAGGCGAATTCTTTACTGCTGAGCCACCTGGGAAGCCCATATATATATATACACTCTACTATAGAAAAGGCAGAGGAACCAGAGATCAAATTGCCAACATCCACTGGATAACTGAAAAGCAAGAGAGTTCCAGAAAAACATCTACTTCTGCTTTATTGACTATGCCAAAGCCTTTGACTGTGTGGATCACAATCAACTATGGAAAATTCTGAAAGAGGTGGGAATACCAGACCACCTGATCTGCCTCTTGAGAAATTTGTATGCAGGCCAGGAAGCAACAGTTAGAACTGGACATGGAACAACAGACTGGTTCCAAATAGGAAAAGGAGTACGTCAAGGCTGTATATTGTCACTACAGGAAGATTCTTTATCAACTGAGCTACCAGTAATGATCTACATGGAGAAAGAATCTAAAGACTGATTATATGTATATGTATAACTGATCCATTTTGTTGTACAGCAGAAACTAACGTAACATTGTAAATCAACTATCAGTTCAGTTCAGTCGCTCAGTCGTGTCCGACTCTTTGTAACCCCATGAATCGCAGCATGCCAGGCCTCCCTGTCCATCACCATGAGTCGGTGATGCCATCCAGCCATCTTATCCTCTGTCGTCCCCTTCTCCTCCTGCTCCCCATCCGTCCCAGCATCAGAGTCTTTTCCAATGAGTCAACTCTTCACATGAGATGGCCAAAGTACTGGAGTTTCAGCTTTAGCACCACTCCTTCCACTATACCACAATAAAAATTCATTTTAAAAATAAAATTTAAAAAAAAGTGCAATCATAGCACAGTTTGAGGGAAGAAACACAGGGCGTGACCAAAGAAGGCTCCCTGGAGGAAGTGACACCCAAGCTGAATGTGAAGGATGACTAGGAATTGGGAAAGGGATGAGCAAGAAAGTTGTTCTGAGCAAAAGAACAGCGAAGATAAAGGTTTGGAGGGCTGAAAGAGCCTGGAATTTTTAAGGAAGTTAACTTTCTCTCCCTGACCCCTGGTTTTATTGAGATATAAATGACCAGGAAGTAAAAGTTCAGTGTGGCTGGAATGTAGTACAGGGTAGGAAGCAGCATCAGCTCAGGTCTGTAGGTTACATTCAGAAGCTTAAACTTCACTTTAAGAGTTAAGGAAAGTCATTGAAGGGGTGGAACAGGGAGGAGCCTGGCTAGATTTACTGCAAAATACCATCCCCTGAAGGGTCTGGAGGCAGGGAGGCCAGTGAAGAGGCTGCTTTGGGTAATCCAGGTGAGAGAGAAGGTGGGGTTGGTTGACAAGAGAGAGAGATGTTGCTGTTCAGTTGCACAGTCATGTCGACTCTGTGACCCCATGGACTGCAGCTCGCCAGGCTTCCCTGTCCATCAACTCCAGGAGCTTGCTCAAACTCATGTCCATCGAGTCAGTGATGCCATCCAACCATCTCACCCTCTGTCATCCCCTTCTCCTCCTGTCTTCAATCTTTCCCAGCATCAGGTCTTTTCTAAGGAGTCAGTTCTTCCATCAGGTGGCCCAAGTATTGGAGTTTCAGCTTCAGCATCAGTCCTTCCAATGAATATTCAGGACTGATCTCCTTTCGAATGGACTGGTTGCATCTCCTTGCAGTCCAAGGGACTCTCAAGAGTCTTCTCCAACACCACAGTTCAAAACCATCAATTCTTTGGTGCTCAGCTTTCTTGATAGTCCAACTCTCACATCCATAAATGACCACTGGAAAAACCATAGCTTTGACTAGATGGACCTTTGTCAGCAAAGTACTGTCTCTGCTTTTTAGTATGCTGTCTAGGTTGGTGATAGTTTTTCTTCCAATGAGCAAGTGACTTTTAATTTCATGGCTACAATCACCATCTGCAGTGATTTTGGAGCCCAAGAAAATAAAGTCTGTCACTGTTTCTGTTGTTTCCCCATCTATTTGCCATGAAGTAATGGGACCAGAGTACATCATGAGAAATGCTGGACTGGAAGAAACACAAGCTGGAATCAAGATTGCCGGGAGAAATATCAATCACCTCAGATATGCAGATGACACCACCCTTATGGCAGAAAGTGAAGAGGAACTGAAAAGCCTCTTGATGAGGGTGAAAGTGGAAAGTGAGAAGGTTGGCTTGAAGCTCAACATTCAGAAAACGAAGATCATGGCATCTGGTCCCATCACTTCATGGGAAATAGATGGGGAAACAGTGTCAGACTTTATTTTTTGGGGTGTTCTGGGTGTTCTTTGGAAGGAATGATGCTAAAGCTGAAACTCCAGCTTTGGTTTGGTTTGGCCACCTCATGCGAAGAGTTGACTCATTGGAGAAGACTCTGATGCTGGGAGGGATTGGGGGCAGGAGGAGAAGGGGACGACAGAGGATGAGATGGCTGGATGGCATCACTGACTCAATGGATGTGAGTTTGAGTGAACTCTGGGAGTTGGTGATGGACAGGGAGGCCTGGCATGCTGCGATTCATGGGGTCGCAAAGAGTTGGACACGACTGAGCGACTGAACTGAACTGAACTGAACTGAATGGGACTAGATGTTATGATCTTAGTTTTCTGAACATTGAATTTGAAGCCAACTTTTTCACTCTCCTTCACTTTCATCAAGAGACTCTTTAGTTCTCCACTTTCTGCCATAAGGGTGGTATCATCTGTGTACCTGAGGTTACTGATATTTCTCCCGGCATCTTGATTCCAACTTGTGCTTCATCCAGCCTGTCATTTTGCATGATGTACTCTGCATATATGTCAAATATGAGCATTAGCTTGTTAACTTTTGATACCAATCTCATTAGAGAAGGATATTTTTTTATTTGGCTGTACCATGAGGCATGTGGGATCTTTTAATTTGATAGCTTACATTTATTAATTTGATAACATAATTAATACCCCAATATACATATACCTTTATATAATTGCCATTGATAAAAAATTTCATTCCACAGATTCAAATACACAAGAATGAGAACTTTTTTCTAAGTTTTTGGAAACTCAGTTTGTTTTTCTTTTACCTGGGAACTTTTTAATTTTTTTATTGGAATATAATTGCTTTACAGTGTTGTGTTAGTTTCTGCTGTACAACAAAGCGAATCAGCTATATGTATACACATATCCCCTCCCTCTTGAACCTCCCTGCCACTCCCAGTGTGTGGGATCTTAGTTCCCCACCCAGGGATGGAACCCTGAGCCCCTGCATTGGAAGCATGGAGTCCTAACCACTCTATCACCAGGGAAGTCCCGAGGATTTTTAGATGAGGAAGCCAAGGCTTGGAGAAAGTAAATGACCTCACGCCAGGGCTCACAGCCAGTAAGACGCAGGCTGACTCCAAAGACCTGAGACAAACTTAAGAGGAGTCCAGCTCCTGGCCACAAACCAACGTGTGATCTTCCAGGCACAACTGTAGGCCATTTCGAAAGCTTTGTATGGCAGACCTTACATGCTCTTAGGCAAAGTTGCATTCCCAGCCTAGGTGCTTCCATTCAGAGGCCTCCGATGCTTCTGCCAATCGTCGCCTTCTTATCAGGAGGAGTGGGGAGACGTTTTGCTCTGACTCAGCGCTTTCGCACTCCTGGCCTTCCTGCTCTCATTCCCCCAACATACACACAAGTCCGTGAAGCAGGGGCTTCTCTCAACAGTGAAATGATTCCCACCTGCACCTCATCTGCCCCTGCCCGGCCCTGTGCTGTGGCAAAAACGTGACCCTGGAAGAGCTGTCACTTTCCCTTCTTGCTTACGTCATTACGGCCAGTGATCAAAGCCGTGTCTGTTCCTCTCATTTGGGCGGGTTGTCTACTGTGACTCATGGCATTTCAGCTCTTTTTTGTGTGTGTTTTGGGTTTGTTTGTTTGTTTTGGCTGCACTGTATGGCTTGTGGGATCTTAGTTCTCCAACCAGGGATTGAACCTGAGTCCTTGGCTGTGAAAGCACAGAGTCCTAAGCACTAGACCGCCAGGGGATTCCCACACCTCGATCAAAGCACTGTATGCAGCTCTTCCCCACCCTGGCCTTGGTTTCCATCCCCCACTCTCCCCTCAATCCTTCCTACTCTTTGCTCCTTGTACATCTTTTCTGATCTTACTCAAGCCACTTTTTTTACTTTTTTGATGTAGATAATTTTGTTTTTATGTTTACTGAACATGTTACAGTATTGCTTCTATGTTTTGGTGTTTTGGCTGTGAGGCACACGGGATCTTAGCACCCCAACCAGGCTAAACCTCAGTTCAGTCACTACGTCATGTCAGACTCTCTGCAACCCCATGGAGGGCAGCACGCCAGGCTTCCCTGTCCTTCACCATCTCCCAGAGCTTGCTCAAACTCAGGTCCATTGAATCGGTGATGCCATTCAACCATCTCATCCTCTGTCGCCCCCTCTCCTACCTTCAATCTTTCCTAGCATCAGGGTCTGTTGAAGGCGCAGTCTTGACCCCTGGACCGTGTGCGAAGTCCTTGAGTTGTTGAGCTCAGTTACTCAGTCATGTCTGACTCTTTGGGACCCTATGGACTGTAGCTCACCAGGCTCCTCTGTCCATGGGATTTTACAGGCAAGAATACTGGAGTGGGTTGCCATGCCCTCCTCCAGGGGATCTTCCTGACCTAGAGATGGAACCCACATCTCCTGCATTGGTAGGTGGACTCTTTACCACTGAGCCACCTGGGAAGGTCCAGAAGTCCATCAAGCCATCAAGCTCCCATTGTGATCTCAAGAAAAGATGCACAAGTTAGCTGGAATATCAGACTTGTGATACTAATAATGGCAGCAGCCAGTATTTACTGGCACACGCTATGTCCGTCCCAGGCACATGCCAGGGACGTGTACATACATGATCTCATGAAATGAGTTAATACGCACAGGGCTTAGAACAGGGTCTAGATATGGTCAGTGCTCAATAAATGTACAATATCTGGTAACACCCCAGTCAAGTAGGGATTATTATTCATCATAATCATTTTAGAACTGAGAAGACTGAGGCTCAGAAAACTTGAGAGACCCAGTGAATAAGGGGTGGAGGTGATCTCAAGCCCAAACCTGCCGAGTCCCAGGGACTTTCCACATGGAAGCACTGCCTCTCTGGATCTGCTGTGCAATTTCTATTGAACCGGAAACATCAGGGTAAGATATAGCTCACAAAGAGAATCTTTATGAGAGACTTCTATCAGAATGATTTAAAATGTAAAAGGTTTTGGGACTTCCTTGTGCTTCAGTGGTTAAGACTTCCAGCTTGCATGGCAGGGAGTGTGGGTTCAATCCCTGGTTGGGGAACTAAGATCCGGCATGTGGCAGGGTCAAAAAAAAAAAAGTTAAAAGTTTCAATACTTGAAGTAGTAAGTAAGCTTCAGTGGCTTGGAAGATGTCACTTTCACAAAACTCCATGTTTCAGGGAAGGTTTCCAAATGAATCACCCTCATATATGTGACCATTCTTCACCAGCACCATCAAGGTGCAGTGGGTTTTTTTTTTATTTCATTTTTAGGCCATGCCATGTAACACGCAGGATCTTAGTTCCCCAGCCAGGGAATAAACCCGGGCCCCCTGCACTGGGAGCGTGGGGTCTTAAACCACTGGACCACCAGGGGAGTCCCAAGGTGCAGTGGATTTAATTCTGTTAAAACCACCCTTTTTCCTATTACAAGAATAAGTTCAAAGCCTACAAAGAATAGAAGTCACTGTGTTCCTTTCAAGTGCCAGGAAGAACAACACAAGTTGCCCCCTGGGCCTCTCACCTGACCTAAAAACTCAAGATCAGGCTCAAATCATCTCTAAGTGATTTCACATCTCACCAGCAGCCAGATCAGAGCAGTAAAAGTTAAAGAACAGCAGTTAAAGATTATAGGCTACCCCAGTGTATAAGGCAGCTGTGTGGCTTTAGGCAAATTGTTTAACCTCTCTGATACTCAGTGGCCTCATCTGTAAACTGAAAACAGCATTACTACCTAGTTCATGGGGCTGTTGCAAGAAGTCTATAAAGTAATGCTTACAAGACCTGGGCTCCATAACTTGCCAGGTTTTATTCTCACTAAATACTGGAGAGAGTGTTAACTGTGCTCAGAAAGGCTGGGCTCCCTCCAGAATGAGGGCCACTCTCAAGTGAGAATTACTGCTTAGCAGGACTTCTCAACTGTTCAGCAGAAACTCCTGAGAACCAGTCCTTCCTGGGACATTATCTTGATTCCAGCTGAATTTAGAATTCATAGACTGAATTCTTCCAGTCTATGTATGAGCCACAGTTCTTCAGAAAAGATGAGAATACCCAAAGAACTTGTTTATAATGCGTATTCTTAGAGCTCTCCCTCCAGGAGTCTCGTCTAGGTTTGACGTGGGGCCAGGGATTGGTTATATTTAACAAACACTCCCAAGTAATTCTCATCCAGAGTCTGAGACATTGCTGTAAACCAGGGATAGGCAGGCAGGCTTTTCTGGAAAGAGCCAGAGAGTAAATATCTTTGGCTTGTGGGCCAGATATCTGTCACAACCACTCAACTCTGCTGTTGTAGCAGCAAAACAGCCAGACATTAAGGAAATGAAGGGATGTGGCTGTGTTCCAGTAAAACCTGATTTACAAAGGCACGTGGGGGGCCAGATTTGACCCGTGAGCCCCTGCTCTCTGCCAGCCCCTATCTCCTCTACATATAACTAATGAAGACACAGATATGTCTTTTTTTTTTAAGTGATATTTCTTTAATTTAAAATTATGACCTGGAAAGACCCAGTCACTCAAAGCGATCCAAACTTCCTCTTTATACCCAATTGGAACAGACACAATATTGGCTCAGATTGCCAACCCCAGAGAAAAACCAAACCACGCTGCAAACCCCTCAGGAATTTCCCGAACTTCCTAAGTTCAGGGGCCATCAGGCTCCACGAATGGAGGACGCCCAAGTGGCCAGAGGCTGCTGCTTTTCAGTCACTGAGAAGAGTTTTCCTTCGCTCTGTAGCTGGCACCTCCCTCGTCCCCCATTGTGAGGATGATGCTAAAAGAGTCACCTCCCAACCGTCCTCGGAGGCATCTTCCCGTAACTGCCACAGTGGAGCTGGGTGATTCTGGACGTACCAGAAGGGCAGCACCTTCTTTGTTTAGCTGAGATCTGGAGCCTTGAGTTGTAACCAGCGGTCAACGTGTGGCCAAGGCCTCCTCGGCAGCAAAATGGCCAACTTGGGAGAGGACCGGGGAAGGTGCAAGGGTCTCAGTAACTGATGGCGATTCTGTAAATGAAACAAGACAGATGCCAGCTGGGTAAAGTCCTTACAAATGGGGAGAAAGCGTCAAGACAGAACAGGGAATACCACCTCCTCCAGCACTCCAAGGTCGGTTGGCTCTCCTTCGAGCACAGACATCCGAGGTCCCACTTCTTGGGTCAGTTTCAGTTCTCCCACCGCAGACGTTCAGGGCCAATTAGGCCTTCGGATTCACCCAACCAGTCAGTGAGGCTCTTGTGAGAACACGTGGCACAGAGAACTGTGAGAAGGCAGTCCAGGGCGTGATGCGATGGAGGCTGTTTTCTGCACCGAGTTTTGGAACTGCGCGATCAATAGAGGGGAAAGGAGGAAGGGCGTGGCCAGAGCTGCCCTCGGAGGCCCCGGAGGCCTTCCCAGAGGGGTTCGTGTACCATAAATACCACTGGCTCGCAGCAAAGCCTTCTTTACAGAAGCCGTGGCCTCAGTGGCCACTGCAAGTGGGGGCAACGAGTAACATTTACAGCACCCAAAGCCTGATGCTTGACCTGAGTCAAAAGCGTCGGGACAAACCACCAAAGGGCTGCCCGGGGAACGCAGTGGAAGACCAGATGGAAGTCAGGCTGGTCCCCACCACACACAGCATTCCTGAGCCAGGCCGGTTGCAGCCTGGGTATACTGCAGGGGCAGTCCAGAGCACTAACACGGTGTGCCCGGGTGCGGTGGGGGTAGAGGGGAGTGCACGGCCCTAACCAGAGTCCCCTGAGAACTGAGACACAGTGAGCAGGAGAAAAGGGCGGGGCTTCCTCCTCAAGCCCACTGGGTCACTCTGCCTCCCAAGGGAGGAAGAAGATATTGTGCTACTGCCAGCACCACTGACGTTATTTTACTCCAAAGGATGGCACCTCTGTGGGGGGTGGGTATTTCAGCGCCGGCCCCCAGCTGTGACATGTACCCACCCACCCCCACCCCCCTGCAGTGAGAGCCCTCCTCATGGTGGTCCTAGTCTGAATCTGGGTCATGTCATAAGCCCTGGCTTATGACAACATGGGTCCCCTCACCAGCATCTGACCCCCACCCAATCCAGTCTTCAGGTTCTTAGCAGGACAGCTCAAGGGGTGGGGTGGGTAACAAGAGTTTTGGGTCCCAGGAACCCAACAAATTCTTCTTCCCAGTCTCCTTCACCTCCCAGAAACTGTGGACCCCTAAATGTCTGTCAAACTGGGAGCCGTTCAGGTGGTCGGGCCTAGCCTAAGGCCAACCACACAAGCCGCTTACAAGACCTCCACGGTGTCATCCGTTCACAGCAGAAGGCTGGCCTGACCCCTGCTCTCATTGGATGATGCTGTCTGGCTGCCCGTTCTGGGCCACCTGTCCAGGCTCCGAGGCGGTGGCGGGGTTGGGCATGTTGCTCTGGAGGTAGCGGCGGAAATCTTTGATCATGGGCCGGAGGACCTGGATGAGGACGCTCAGGGCCGCCTGGGTGCCCTCCATGGCCTGAGCCTGGCGCTCCTGGGCACAAGCCTGCACCTCCTGGGAGCGACGGATCATCTGTAGCAGGTCGTTCTGCTGCTCCAGGTGCTGGGCGATCTCCTTCACATGCAGGTTGGTGACCCGCTGCTCCTGGATCAGCTTGGCTGAGTTGAGGGCTATGCGGCTCTTGAGCGCCTGCGGCTTGACCGAGGTATCAGCGTGCTGGGCCATCATCTCCACAGGGGCCTCGGCCGGCAGGGGTGGGGGGGCCTCAGCTGTGCAGTACTCTACCACTCCCTCCTCCAGCGTGTGATAGGTGGTCTCTGTGGGGACTGTGGGGAAGAAAGAGCAAATCAGTGGCAGGTCACTTTCTAGAAAGAGCGAGGCTGGCCGTATGGGGTAGGGGGGAGGCCAGTAAGCCTTGTTCTGGAGAATTCAGCCTCCCCTGGCTTTATAGCCTTTTATTTATAAATCTGGGGCTTCCTGGGTGGCGCTAGTGGTAAAGAACCTGCCCACCAATGCAGGAGGTGTAAGAGACGCGGGCTCGATCCCTGGGTCAGGAAGATCCCCTGGAGAAGGGCATAGCAACCCACTGCAGTATTCTTGCCTGGAGAATCCCATGGACAGAGAAGCCTGGTGGGCTACAGTCTATGGGTTGCACAGAGTCAGCCATGACTGAAGCGACTTAGCACACATGTATAAATCTAGACTCTAAAGGATTTAGAATCTTAATCTACTTAATAACCAAAGGGTCAGCCCCTGATCAGGCAAAAGCAAAGATGCTAACAGTTAAGACCAGCACCTACTATGTGCTAGGCACGGATGGTGCTAACCCTTTGCCCTCCTTAGCTCCATGAACCCTCATAATGACACCAAGAGGCAGATATTGTCACCTTCATTTTCAGAGATGATAAGACAGACGCAGACACCATGGTATGACTTGCCTGAGGTCACACAGCTTATTCAGCAGGTATAGGAAGCCAGGTGTCCCCCAGTACTAGTGCCCAAGGTGTTCACAGTCACCCCACTGGGCTGCTTCTGGCAAATAAAAGCAGGGCTACATGCTCCTGGAAGTACCAGCACACAGAAGGCATCCTGGGTGAGGGTTTGCAACTCCACTGGTCCTGTCTCCTTCAATGCTTTCTTGATTTCCATGTCTTTTATGGCCAAGCAGAAAAGGAGGCAGGAGTGGGAAGGCAGCAGTTAAAGTGCCCAATAAGTGCCTCCCTGTCTCCTTGATCACCTTAATCAATGGAATGCCTAAAGGTCCTTCCTCTTACAGAACAGCAGCTGATTTAGACCAGTGTTTCCCATCTCCATATCCTTGAGAAATATGACACTGCTGGGGTATGGCACGCACACACACACACACACGCACACACACACACACCCAATTCTCCGAAGTCCGGTTGAGAAACCACTGATTGATTCTGTTCCCAGCCCATCACAAAGACCACTTAACAGTCATTGGTGCAAACCTTATCTGAACTAAAAAGTCCAACCAACTAGTTTCATTGTCATTCCTAGCTTGAGAACGTTTGAAGGCACTCTGGCTGGGCTGTTTGGGCCTCCAAGCATGTCGGAAAGATCAGTTCTTCCCCACCCTTTAATGCCCAAATCAACTGTGTCCCACCCCCGCCAGGAAGTCCCCTTTCTCTTCTGAGTCCTTAGGTGATCCCGACTGACAGTGGAGTTATTCATATATGTGTCCCTCTATCTGTCCTCGGAGAATATAACCGGCCTATCTCTTAAGACACCTTGGGAGTCCCAGCGCTGAGCCCAGGGTTTGGCCCAGAATTGCACTAATGGTTGATGAGTGAATGGACGGGTAGGTTAACACCAGGAACTGGGAGGTTCCTCAGCAGTGCCTGATGAATGTTCACACTGAAAACCACAATGTCTTTGTCCAGAGTCAATGTCCACCTGCCTATTCATTCAGTAAATACCTCCTGACTGCCTACTAGGCACCAGGCTCTGGGATAAGTCCTGTGGGGATATAAACATGGTCTCTGTCTTCAAGGACCAAACAGTTCAGTCACGGATGCAAATGGTGGCAAAACAGTGGAGGGCAAGCCAGCCCCTCCGAAGTCCAGACTGCGTGCTGAGGAAGTCTCAGAGAGAAAACAAGATCACTTCTGTCTGGGGAGCCCTTGGAAGGCCTCCTGGTTGTCCAAGACTCCCATCTGACCTTTGACCCTTGGCAGCCAACCTTCCCTGGGCTGCCCTAGCTCTTGCTGGCCCTTCCCATTTAGGAACGCCGGACTGGGTGGGAGAGGTCACTCACTCTGTGTCAGGGTGACTGTGGCGGCGGCTGCAGTGGCTGTGGGTCCAAGGGCCACGGGGTGGATCTCTGCGGTACTGGGCAAGCTGATAATGGTGGCCTCACCCAGCAGGTTGCAGATGCGTTGTTGCATGGGGGTGAGCAGTACAGGGGCCACAGCGGGGCCACCGGCGCCACTGCCACCGCCTGTCCCGGGCCCACCTGCTCCATCTTCCTCAGTGGGCCCTGGGGTCTCGCCACCCTCTACGGCCGCCCGGACCTGGGCAACCTTGCGACGGACCTCGGTCTTGAGGTCGGACCACTTCTTCTTGACCTCGGGCAGCTCCCGGCGGCAGGTGGCCACGGCATTGACCCTTCTCAGAATGCCGTGCCACGCCGCACTCTTGGCAGCCAGAGGGACGCCGGCGTTGAAGTGGTTCACCAGCAGGTGCTTCTTCAGTTCCAGCTCCTCCACGATGATCTCCACCTCACGCTCAGAGAAGTTCATCTTCCTTTTCTTGGCGGGAACGGCCATGGCCTCTCCCCACCCGGCTTTTTAAAGAAACTATAATCCCCTAAACTGCCCCAATTCGCCTTCTGTCTTCCTTAGCCTCGCTACTCACCCACTCCCCCTACAGGGGATAGGCTGGGCTGGTCCAAGGCCAAGTACCAGGCCTTTGGTAACCCCCCTCGCTACGCAAAGTGCGTAGGGCCCAGCCCCGACCTGCCCAGCCGCTGCCAGCCAGCTGCGTAATGGCTTCCTGAATCTGCCTCTTCCGCCGGGGTGTGCGGAGATCCGCCCACTTCCCCTCTTCCCGCCTTCCAGAGCTTCTCTAGGGAGACCTGCCCTCCCGGTTGGTCGCGGTTCAGACATCACATCGATCACTGGTTCTTTCTACCTGTCGCTCAGCTAAAGGGCACGCCTACTTACTGGAATTCGCCTGATCATTGGTCTAAAGGTGTGTCTGTCGCTACAGAGCGCCCCACCCAATCTAGCCTTTACTCACCCCTATTGGAAAGTCGTCCTGTCGTTCAATCACATGATTACGACTTTTACGCCGTTAAATTCAGCTATTTTATTGGTGAGTTAGGGAGTTAGATGACCAAAACCCGGTTTCCTTGAGGATCCTTAGTGCTTTCGGCCTTAAGCCGTTGACCAGTTAACTTTTTATTCTACCCAGGGCGCAAACTTTGCCTTGGCAACCGCAGATCACAATCGCTCCTCAAGCAAATCCTATTTCCCATTGGAGATGATGATCTCTCCGTACACGACGGCTCCTCGCGTCTTTAAGATTCCGCGGATAAACAGCGTTGCTCAATGGAAGTAGGACACGGGGCTTTCCGCCTGCCAATCACAGGACTCCTGCCTATCCCAGCGTGATTTCTTCTCGCCGGCCCGACTCAGCCAATCCCCGCCTCCCTCCATTTGAATCGGCCTCAGGTTGAGCCGGGATTGCCCCGCCCTCTCCATTGATCCGGGTAGCCTAGGGCTGCGTGGGCAGTCCTCGGGGTGGCTCCGCCCCCCCGGTGGCCGTTCTGGCCTGTGATTGGCAGGCGTCGTGCCCGGGGGCGTGGCCATCCAGGCGGCGCGCAGCGGGGCGTAGCTCCCGGAAGCTGCCCATCCCGCCTGCTTGCCGGCAACGCAGAGCCCGCGCTAGACGACCGAGAACCCCGGCGTGTCGTCCGCGCTCTCCCCGCCGGCCTGCCGCCCCAGCCTCACGCCCGATGGTGAGCAGTGTGTTGTGCCGCTGCGTGGCCTCCCCGCCGCCAGACCCCGCCGCCTCCGCCTCGTCGTCCGCCTCATCGCCGGCGTCTGTGGACCCGTGCGGCGGCGCCGTCTGCGGGGGCCCGGACCACCGGCTGCGCCTCTGGAGCCTCTTCCAGACTCTTGACGTCAACCGCGACGGCGGGCTGTGTGTCAACGACTTGGCCGTGGGACTTCGGCGCCTGGGACTACACCGCACCGAGGGCGAGCTTCGGGTAGGCAACGCGCAGCCCTCCGCGCGGGCGGGGTAGGGACCCCTCTTCGCGCCCCAGCACCTCCGGGAGGTCCAGGTGACAGAAGCCAGGTGCGACCGGCTTCTCTGGCAGCCCTTTGGAGCTTGGCAGGCTTGGTGGAGGCCTCTCGGGCTGGCTGAGACCCCCTGGATGACAGACTTGGACACCCCCATTTATGCCCTAGTGGGAGTAGAGCTCCTTCTTGGCCTCCGTAGGCGCTTGGGCTGGGGACGGGGGTGCGGGGATAGGCCAGGTGGGTACCCTTTGGATATTCTGATGGCCGAAAATCCCCTTTCTGCCGGGGCTTTCCCCAAAGTAGAAGGTCAGGTCTCCAGAGTCTGCTGTATGTCACCTTCTGACCTCAAGACTTAAGCTTTGATGTTCCCTTCTACCCATCATTAATGGTTTTATCCATCCTCTTCCAGTGGCCCCACGTTTCCATGCCAGCGGTGGACCCTGATCGGGTTCCTCTCAGAAACATGTGGGAGTTGGAAAAAATGGGAACTGGGGTTTCAGGCAGATCCTGCCATGTGGGTGGTAAGAACTGACAGTTCTGGGTGAGGCTCAATCCCAGTTGACATGCTTATCCAGAAAATGGGACCAAGATCTCTTACAAGCTTGCAGATTAGAGTGAAAGAATCCAGGAGAAATTTTTTTCCTAAAAGTGAAAGCCTGGCCCACCTAGGAGGAGACTTTGTTACTCTTGTTCTGGAGTGGCCGCCTGGCCAAGGGGGAAGGAGGGACAGAGATGTGCTGTCCTTTCTGTATGAAACCCTCAAGCAGAGGCTGTTTCTTCCTCTTCTGTCTCTCATGGTATGTTTTCCTATCTGACTTTGTAGCTGTAGCTGCCCTTTTCCAAGTGTTTTGTTTATTGTGGCTTAGCCTGATTTATAACCTGGAGGAAGACCACTTTACCTAGCAACCTGTTTCTCTTGTAAGTTAGTTCCTTTGGTCCATTTGTACATACCGCAATTAGAGAATCTCATAGCTAAGTGTGAAAAAAGTTTTTGGTAAAACGCCAGTGAATTTAAGCAATTTGTTTTTCAGGTAGGTGTACATAAAGTTTTAAACTCATGTCCAGAGTATCTTGGCTCAACATCCAAGCTGTTTCACCTACTTAGGATCAGCCTAGGGAGACCAAGGGTAACACTGTGCAAGATAGAATCATTGGGTTAAGTCCAACAGGCTTAGAAGCAAGAATTTTTTTAAAGTCTTTTCAAGTGGAGTGTTACACAGAACTGAGCTGAATATTTTCTAATCCATAACTGATGAATAAATCACTTGGAAAGATGAGATGGCTGAACTCAGAGGGTCTATGACTTATGGGCTCAGGGAGGTGTGGGCCTAGGTGAGCCTTTCTGCTTCTGTGAACCTAGCCACCAGGTTACATGGAGGGCCTTGGGCTGCAGGAGTGTATTCAATGTTTACACCTCAACTGGAGTCAGTGTTTTTATGATTCATGGCACATCTGACATGGATCCAAATCTTTTTTTTTTTGGGGGGGGGGGGTGGTAAATGTAAATTTTAAGGGCAAACAAGGAGAAAGTGATCATTTTCTTTCCAGTGTTGAAACTTTTTTGATTAACCAAAAGGAGCCTAACCCATTGGAGTCACACTGGCTCTACAATCTCTAACTTAGGGAGTAAGTTTCCTTTCAGTGTATGGCTTTTCGTATGGACTGACTACTACTACCAACTCTTTCAGCTGATGAATGTGAAATTATACAGCTTTGCGAGATTGGGAATGATTCATTTTACTCGTTTATTACCTGTGGAAGAGCACAGGCTAGTCCTGCAAGCGAATGGTTTTAAGTAGGAGAGAGAGAACCTGCCTTCTTGTGAATAGCTGGGCCACAGGAAGACACCCTGCCTCATGAATCCCCTTACCACTTCCTGCTGCAATAGTTATCAGTATTAGCTACAGAGAGAAAAAGTGGTGCTGCAGTTTTGCAGAAGTAGCAAAGGCAAGAGAGAATTGGTGGTGGCAGGGGGGATACCCTTCAGTTCAAAATGGGTTGCCTGCTGCGGGAATAGGCACTGACAAACACAACATCCAACTCTGGCAGCTGCCCCATATAACCCACAGGACCAGTCTGAGGTGGCGTGGGTTTGCACAGGACTCAGCCGTGAGGGTTTATCAGTGGGCGGCCGGTGAACCCAGGCCTTGTGACTACACAGAGCCTCCCACTAGCTTACCACCACTGGATTGAGCTTTCTTTAGAAATGAGCCAGCAGTTTTTGGCATCTCCCTTGGTTTCAGAAGAAATTGGAACAGTCGAGGAAATTTTACTTAAAATGGCAGTGGGCCAGAGACACCAGTGACAGCCATCTAGAGAAATTTTCTTTGTAAAGGGCATGTGAGCAGGAAGCCTGTCCCGGGACAAAAGAAGGGAAGAGTTTATTAAAGACAGAAAGAAGATGACGACCACAGTAGCAGCTTTGGGAGATGAGGCTCTGGCGAGAGCTAATTATAGCATTGCCTATTTAAGGCATTTTCATGTGACCAAACAAAATCTCTGTCTGAAAACAAATTTAAAACATAGGCTGGAACTCAGGCAGCCAATTAGGGAAAGAACCCAAGCTGGGTGACGTGTCAGCTGTTGTTCCTCTAGCTGAGGCTTGAGAGACTCTCCTCAGCAGCTGGTGTTTGATACAAGTGAGGATTCTGGATGATGGTATGGTCAAGTTTGCTGACTCAAGAGACTTGCGTGTGCTCCATCTAGTTTGAACCTCACAAGCTGGACTTGGGGGAGAACTTGAAGAATGATCCTTTTATTTGGCTTACAGGATCTTTATTTGGCACCTGGGATCTTAGTTCCCCGACCAGGAATCGAACCCTCATCCCCTGCATTGCAAGGCAGATTCTGAACCACTGGATCACCAGGGGAGTCCCCATCTTTTTAGAACCACATCTTTTATCCCCAAAATAGGTTTCAGGATTATTCAGAGATTATCCTATCAAACATGAGAGCTTACCCTGTCCTAATTCTCTCCTTGACCTGAGCAGTGTATAGGAAGCAATCTCTGTTGACCTGGAATAATGTCAAGTTGGCATGCTTGATCATATGCTACTGTTGGACTCTATGCCTTTTCAGTGTCTGGCCATTTGTGGGACAGGTATTTGCCTAAATAGTCACACTTAGGTAAGAAACTCTACAGAACAAAGACCCTTTTCCCTGGAAAGGGCGGAGACATAACTTGGTATAATAGAATGACACATTAGAAAAATGCCATTCGCAGACTAGATTGACTTTACATATTTAACTGATTATGTTATATTGTAAAATTGGTTCCTGGGTTGGAGGAATTATCATCAACTCGGCTAGAAGATTTTTGTTTTTAATTAGTTGATATCTGGAAAGGTGGAGCCCAGTACCCTGATCCTTAGACCAAGTATTAAATAAGAACATACCAGAGTGGGCCTGACCTGGAGCTTCAGTGGGTGAATTCCTTTGATGTTCAAAGAGCCATCAATTGTTGAAGCCTCACAGAAACCACAGGGGAATGAGGGAAACAAATATTTTGCTAGTATTCGTTTCTAGTCCAGCTGAGTACATAGCCGCAGGATGAATTCAGTGAATAAAACTGCACTCCCAGGGGACTAGTCTCATTAAATCTGAGCTGACTTTTCATTTTTAACCGTTTCTTCTTTCACTAACGTGAATTTGGCAGAGCCAAAGAATTTAGTCTTCGACGGTCACTGGCCATCGTAGGCCAGCCTCCCACCCAGCATTTCCTCCTGTGACATCCTCCTTTGCAGAGGACCATCCAGCCCTTTCCTTTGTGGACTGAGTTGGGGTCCGTCTGAGTTCATTCTCAGATCAGACTGAAATCTGTCTCCTTGAGTCTATTACCCATTTGCCCCAGGTGTACCTTCAGGAACAACCTAGAAACAGGATCTAAGGGTCCTTGGAAACAGCTGTCTTACCGGAAGGCAGCTGTCTAACCGGAAGGCAGCTGTCTTCCTGTAATCTCTGCTGCTGCTCGGTAGTTTTGCCCTTCTCACGTGTCCACACTTCCCTGCACCCTTCTCTGAGGCAGTGTGCCCTGGAATTAAGACTACAGATTTTCCTTGGAAGTCCAAAACAGGGAAAGCAGTGGAGACGGAAAATAGACTAGTGGTTGCCTGGGCCGGGGAGTGGAGGGCAATGGAGAGCTAGGACGGTGATAACTAATAATAAGTCTGGCATTTCTTTTGAGGGGTGGGGTGGCTAGGGTTCTTTGTGAGGTGATGAAAGTGGCCTAAAACTGATGATGATTGCAAATATCCCTGAATATACTAAAAACCACTGAACTATACACTCAAATGGGTGATTTCCTTGGTATGCAAATAATATCTCAATCAAACTTTTGAATAACCCAGCACAGGTTTTTACAGTGTAAACCTGGGTTCAGGTATTGTCCTAGCTGCTTTCGAGCTCTGTGACCTTGAGCAAGTTACTCGACCTCTCCAGGCTGAGTAGGAGGTTTAGTCTCCTTATCCTGGTGGGAGGAATACCTAGTTCAGTGGGCTTGTTGTGGGATTGAATTAAAAGAAGTTCATAAAGAACCTGCGACAGTGTTCAACCCAAAATGACCTTTTCCCAGGGAGTCTTTGAAAATAAGATGCCCAGAGTTGGGGGTAATCATCTACATTTTTTTCTTAGGTAACTGAGGTGAAAAGTGAACTCGAAAGAAGGAGAAAGCCTAGGGGATGTGGTTGTAAAGGGTGTCGGTAATAAAGGGTGTGCAGCACAGTCTCCTGCCAGCTGATGGGGCTGCAGAAAACCTGGGCCCTACAGCCTTTGCTAAATCCCTTCAGTCGTGTCTGACTCTGTGCGACCCCATAGACGGCAGCCCACCAGGCTCCCCCGTCCATGGGATTCTCCAGGCAAGAACACTGGAGTGGGTTGCCATTTCCTTCTCCAGTGCATGAAAGTGAAAAGTGAAAGTGAAGTCACTCAGTCGGGTCCGACTCTTAGCGACCCCATGGACTGCAGCCCACCAGGTTCCTCGGTCCATGGGATTTTCCAGGCAAGAGTACTGGAGTGGGGTGCCATTGCCTTCTCCAAAGATTGAAACAGAAAAAAGAGAAAGAGAAAGAAACCCTGTTAGCAGGAGATTTCCAAAAAGCGGTCGTGTTACTCTACACACAATGATGTCTTCGGCCCAGATGTTTCCCAGGGTGGACGTGGGCCCCCGTGAGCACCGCTCTTGTCAGCCTCTTGTGCTTTCACGAGTAGAGCTTAACACCTTTGGAGGTGGTCTCACTAACCTCATTAGTTTGTAGAAGTGGGACTGAGGTTCCGAGGTCGGGCTGGTTGAAGGCAGAGTCAGTGGCAGAACCCAGGATATTTGTTCTCAACCCAATTTAGCTCAGCTTATACGGCCTCTGTCCTTCCATGGCTGGCGGTACTTAAGTAGCCCTTAACACTTTGCAGCCTTTATTTTTGCAGTTTGTGACAGGCACGTATCTGTGCCCTGACACCAGCTGAGTGTCTTAAGACCTCCCCCCAGGGTGTTCAGGAAGCAATAGGTCCGTTCTGGACTCTAAAAGACTCAACAGAGCATCTAAAAAAAGAAGCCATTCACTTAAGATGCACCTTCCTTTAAATGAATAACAAAGGTAGGATGGAAGGTGCTTATCTGCTTTAAACTCCAGGCCCGGAAGCCTGAAAAGGAGGTGACTAACGGCTCACGGGCTTACGTTCTCAGAGTCCGAGTTGGGGGCGGGGGTGTTGCCCGGTGGCTCTCCCTGTTCCTGCTGCTGGTCCCACGTTCCAGCCACGCCTGGCCTCCTGCCTCCTTTCTCGCAGCCCTCCTTCCTCCTGGGCTGGAGTCTTCTTGCCAAATACAAGGAAAAACCACCTCCATTGTGTGAGAAAACTTGCAAAAGAAAAAGAAAAGAATTTGGAAATGCCAGTGGTAAATAAAGAGCAGGGGATGGTTTGGATTACCCAGAATGGGCACAGTGTCGCCTCCTTGTCTTTAGTCCCATGCAGTTGAAGAGTCCTGCTGTTAACCCAGCCCACTACCGTGCCCGCCTTCACCATCCTCACCTGGCCTTTTTACCATCCCTCCTGTTGCTTATAGTTGATGGCCTTGGATTGAGTTTGAACCCCTGGGATGTTAGAAATGGAAAGGCTTTTCGGTTTGTCCAGGTCAGAGACGTTAAATAACTTGTCCAGGGTCTTACTGAAACACCTTATGCGGTCATGTGGGGCCTCTTCTATGGGAGAGATTGCATCCCCATAGAAGCCTTTAGTGATATATTTATGGACATGGTTAACTTTTTTCCTTTCTTCCTTTACATCTTGGGTGGTTTTTTTTTTTTTTTGGCTAGAGGCTTTTCTTTAAGCCTATATAAGCAATATAAAATAGGATCTGGTAAATGGTTCTGTAGATAAAAACTTCCTTTTCTGAATTGTTTCTGAAGTGCTGACTTGATATAAACCAGTCATTCTTACATGGAGGTCTCCCATCTGCCCTTCACACCCTGAGCAGCTCTGATGTGTATTTGCTGAAGAGAGCAGCCATCCATCTGGTGGGTTTCACACCCTTTGTGTGAGCTCCTCTCTCTGAGGTCCTCCCCCAGGACTGAGGAAGAGACTGGTGACAGCTACATTCACACTCAGGACTTCCAGGTAGTGCTAGTGGTGAAGAACCCACCTACCAAGGCAGGAGACATAAGAGATGCAGGCGCAGTCCCTGTGTCGGGAAGACCGCCTGGAGGAGGGCATGGCAACCTACTCCAGTATTCTTGCCTGGAGAATCCCATGGACAGAGGAGCCTGGTGGGTTCCAAAGAGTCCAAAGGGTTGCAAAGAGTTGGACACAACTGAAGCGATTTAGCACAAACGCACGTGCATTCACACTCATTCAGATGATATCAGTTTTAGAGGGCGATTCTGGAATCAGCTTTAAGAAACTGCAAACATCTACTGTTGCTTTAATAATCTGCTGGCTTGCCATTTCACGTGGGAGCGAAGAAGGACTAGGAAAGTGTGGCTTCCACGAGTAAGCTGAACATGTGCCTGTGGTTTGGCTCCCACTGGTCAATTTGGAGAAATTTCTGATCACTTTAGGTGACTTAGGGTGTTTATATGGCCAGCCTTAATACCATATTCTCCCCACCACCACCACCCCATCCCACCCCCCTTTATACTTGACATCTATGGAATCTGAAAGGAGAATCAGGCTCCTATCAGAGCAGAAAAAGACAAAAAATTATGCTGTGTTTCTATTCTGTCTCTTGTTTCTCCAGCTCTTTAATTTACATTCTATGTCGCAAAACCCTACACTTAAAATCAGGTTCGTGTTGCACACCCCTGACTTTCTTTTAGAGAAAAGAAAAAGACATCTTTGTTCCCAGGCATTGACCTTGAACTTAGGACCTCAGTGGAGACTGGCTTTTCACCAGGAGTAAATAAGCGTCCAAAAAACTATTTCCTCTGTGGGGCACTTGTCTTTCCCACAGTCACAGGAGTCCCCTTCAGGGAGTTTTGGCCAAAGCTAGATTTTCTGGTTTTACCTCCTAAGATGGAAACAGACGAGGGGGTTTCACCTTCTTCATTACTGTAGTTTTGTCACCTTCAGTGCCAAAGGACACCAGTGCCCGGCTCCTCTTCGTCATCTGATTGGGGGCTGAGTCGAGGGCAGGAAGCTGTTTAACAGTCCTGCCTGACGTCCTAAGACCCTTTCTGCCATGGGACGGCATGGGACAACACCCGCGATCTAAGCATTTAAATTCTCCAGTTAACTCATGTCAGAGAAGGATAAGTCACCTGCCACAGTGGTGCCTTTGAAACAGCAAATCGTTACTACCAGTGTATAAAGAGAGCCTTCACAGTCTTTTGCTCCTGCACCATTCAAAAGGATATATAAAAAAAGATGTACCTCATTGCATATTAAGTTGGCATCTAAAAATTTTTGTCCTAAGTTTGGTAGCTGCAGAGGATATAATTTCTGTATACCTGGTTTAAGTGTTTTAGTTTGTGGGTTTCAGTTTTGGTCAAAACCT
The DNA here is from genome assembly GCF_032452875.1 of Bos javanicus. Classification (NCBI taxonomy): domain Eukaryota; kingdom Metazoa; phylum Chordata; class Mammalia; order Artiodactyla; family Bovidae; genus Bos; species Bos javanicus. Next base: position 98,458,320 of record NC_083878.1, read on the forward strand.
TAGAGTTTTTTACAGATTTGACCCATTCATGTCTTCAGTTCAGTTTAGTTCAGTTGCTCGGTCGTGTCTGACTCTTTGCAACCCCATGAATCGCAGCACGCCAGGCCTCCCTGTCCATCACCAACTCCCAGAGTTCACTCAAACTCACGTTCATCGAGTTGGTGATGCCATCCAGCCATCCCATCCTCTGTGGTCCCCTTCTCCTCCTGCCCCCAATCCCTCCCAGCATCAGAGTCTTTTCCAATGAGTCAACTCTTCGCATGAGGTGGCCAAAGTACTGGAGTTTCAGCTTTAGCATCATTCCTTCCAATGAACACCCAGGACTGATCTCCTTTAGGATGGACTGGTTGCATCTCCTTGCAGTCCAATGGACTCTCGAGTCTTCTCCAACACCACAGTTCAAAACCATCAATTCTTCAGCGCTCAGCTTTCTTCACGGTCCAACTCTCACATCCATACATGACCACTGGAAAAACCATAGCCTTGACTAGATGGACCTTTGTTGGCAAAGTAATGTCTCTGCTTTTCAATATGCTATCTAGGTTGGTCATAACTTTCCTTCCAAGGAGTAAGCGTCTTTTAATTTCATGGCTGCAGTCACCATCTGCAGTGATTTTGGAGCCCCCAAAAATAAAGTCTGACACTGTTTCCACTGTTTCCCCATCTATTTGCCATGAAGTGATGGGACCAGATGCCATGATCTTTGTTTTCTGAATGTTGAGCTTTAAGCCAACTTTTTCACTCTCCTCTTTCACTTTCATCAAGAGGCTTTTTAGTTCCTCTTCACTTTCTGCCATAAGGGTGGTGTCATCTGCATGTCTGAGGTTATTGATATTTCTCCTGGCAATCTTGATTCCAGCTTGTGCTTCTTCCAGCCCAGGGTTTCTCATGATGTACTCTGCATATAAGTTAAATAAGCAGGATGACAATATACGGCCTTGACGTACTCCTTTTCCTATTTGGAACCAGTCTGTTGTTCCATGTCCAGTTCTAACTGTTGCTTCCTGACCTGCATACAGGTTTCTCAAGAGGTAGGTCAGGTGGTCTGGTATTCCCATCTCTTTCAGAATTTTCCACAGTTTATTGTGATCCACACAGTCAAAGGCTTTGGCATAGTCAATAAAGCAGAAATAGATGTTTTTCTGGAACTCTCTTGCTTTTTCGATGATCCAGCAGATGTTGGCAATTTGGTCTCTGGTTCCTCTGCCTTTTCTAAAACCAGCTTGAACATCTGGAAGTTCATGGTTCACATATTGCTGAAGCCTGGCTTGGAGAATTTTGAGCGTTACTTTACTAGCGTGTGAGATGAGTGCAATTGTGCAGTAGTTTGAGCATTCATGTGTTACCCTCCATATAACCCATTGGCCAAGGCTGTCCTCATTTTCAAATCAAATCATTTTTGCTTTCATTCAAATAAAATCTGGCTTCATTTTTTTTTTTTTTTGGTTAAAAGTGTTAGTAGTTGTCAATTTGACTACATCTCTTCCTAATGCTAATTATAATTCTAAGATAGATGGTTTGTAGGTAGTGAAACTGGTAACCAGCAGACGAGGGGCATTACCCTGGAGTCGGTCATCAGAGAGCTCTCCGCCCTGTTATAAGACTCCCTCAGGAGCCTCCAATTGTCCTTCTGTGTGATGTCCCAGGGGCTTCTATACCCACGGCAATTCATCAGGATACTTTAGAATGGGTTCCCATTGGGAATCCATTCCATTAGAATTTGTTTTCTCTGAAAAGTATAGGAGATCCTGAGACACACTTTTATCCCTAAGTCTGTTTTCTAGATTCTTGGAAGAATGGGTTCCTTCTGCAGGTGATTACCCTCAGCTTAACCAGGCTCTGTTGATGTTTATAAATCTACAGTTGCAGGAGGGTTATACTCTCCAGTTCTTTCTCTGGATATCAGGGGTTCCCCCAAGAAAGTTAAGTGAGGTGGAGTTGTGTTATAGTGACTCTGAAAGAAACTAATGATCGACCAGATACTGGTGATGCTCTCATATAAGAAAGAGAGGTACTGCATTAACCCACAAGGAAATCAGAGGTACTAGAAAGGTTGCTTTAAAGTCAAAATATTGGCAAAGTATGCAAATTGAATATGTTTTCATTGATTGCTGCCTCAAGTGCTGGTCAAAGGAGATTTTAGGATAAATAGGCCTGTCTCCTCCTTGCCTAGTTATTATTTCTTTTCTTCTGCTGACTTTGGGTGTAATTTGTTCTTTTCTGGTAAGTAGAAACACCTCATGGATTTAAGACCATAGGATGTAGGCTTTCCCTTCTGAGTCCTACTCTGGCTACATCCCACAAGTTTTGCTGTGTTGTGGTTTCATACCATTCAAAATTCCTTTTCATTTCTCCTTTGGTTTCTTCTTTGACACATAGATTATTTACAGTTACATTTCATTTCTGTTTCCCTGGTGGCTCTGTGGTAAAGAATCCACCTGCCAATGCAGGAAACACAGGCTCAATCCCTGAGTCAGGAAGATCCCCTGGAGAAGGAAAGGGCAACCCACTCCAGTATTCTTGCCTGGGAAATCCCATGGACAGAGGAGCCTGGTGGGCTACAGTCCATGGGGTCACAAAAGAGTCAGACATGGCGACTAAACAACAACAAATTTCATTTCTAAACATGTAAATATTTCCCAGGTACCTTTCTATCATTGATTTCTAACTTAATTCCACTGTGGTCAAAAAAACATTTTGTACAGATTGAATCCACTTATATTTAATTTAATGAGTCTTGTTTTATGAGCCAGAATGTGTTCTGTGTGTACTTGAGAAGAATGTGCACGCTAGTCTCGTCCAGCAGAGTGTTTTATAGGCGTTAGGTCAGGTCAGTAGGTAAGCTGTAGTGTTGCTCAAGTCTTCTGTGTGCTCGCTGATTTTCTGTCTACTTGCTCTACCATTTACTGAGACGAGGGTGTTAAGACCTGACTATAATAGTGGATTTGACTCTCTTTTCCTTGCAGTTCTGTTGGGTTTTTACTTTCTGTCTTTTGAAGCTCTGTATTGTGGTCCTCGGAGAAGGCAATGGCACTCCACTCCAGTACTCTTGCCTGGAAAATCCCATGGATGGAGGAGCCTGGTAGACTGCAGTCCATGGGGTCACTAAGAGTCTGACCCGACTGATCGACTTTACTTTCACTTTTCACTTTCATGCATTGGAGAAGGAAATGGCAACCCACTCCAGTGTTCTTGCCTGGAGAATCCCATGGACGGGGGAGCCTGGTGGGCTGACGTCTATGGAGTCACACAGGGTTGGACACGACTGAAGCGACTTAGCAGCAGCAGTAGCAATGTGGTACTAAAACATTTAGGATTGTTATGTCTATTCTTTTACTTTTAACCTACGTGTATCTTTATATTTAAAGTGTGTTTCTTATAGGCAACATCTAGCTAGATCTTGCTTTTTTGACCAGCCTGACGATCTCTACCTTTGCACTGAGATGTTTAAACCATTTATATCTACTGTTGTTGCTGACAACGGTTGAGTATAAATCTGCCATCTCACTGTTTGTTTTCTATTTGTACCACCCATTCTATGTTCCTTTCTCTTTCTGCCTTCTTTTTTGGGTCAGAGAGTATTTATAATTTCACTTTATCTCTTTTGTTAGCTTACTAGTTATAACTTTCTGTCTCTCTTTCCCCGCCACCTCTCTCTCTTCAATGGTAGCTTTTGGAATTATAGTATACATCTTTAACTTATCACAACCTACCTCAACTGATATTATACCCCTTCGTAAGCAGTTTAAGATTCTGCTTTACATTTTATTTATTTGTTTATTTGTTTGTTTGGCTGTCTTGGATCTTTGTTACTGGGCGCGGGCTTTCTCTGGTTGAGGTCAGCTGGGGGCTGCCCTGTGGTTGCGCACGGGCCTCACCGCTGCAGCTTCTCTCGTTGCGGAGCACAGGCTCTGGGAGCTCCGGCTTCAGTAGTTTCGGTGTGTGGGCTAAGTCGTTGCGGCTCTCAGGCTCTAGAGCACAGGCTTCGTAGTTGCAGCAGCACACAGGCTTAGTTGCTCCTCTGCATGTGGGGCTTCCCACCTAGCTTGGTCGGTAAAGAATCTGCCTGCGATGCTGGAGACCTGGGTTCGGTTCCTGAGTCAGGAAGATCCCCTGGAGAAGGAAATGGCAACCCACTCCAGTATTCTTGCTTGGAAATTCCCATGGACAGAGGAGCCTGGCAGGCTACAGTCCATAGGTCACAAGAGTCGGACACAACTTAGCGCTGTCTTTGTTTCTTTCAGCATGTGGAATCTTCCCAAACCGGGGATCAAACCTGTGTCCCCTGCGTTGGCAGGAGGATTCTTATCCACTGTACCACCACCAGGGAAGTCCTAGTTTAAGACTATTAAACATTATGCTTTCATTTCTTTCTCCCCAGCCTTTGTGCAATGGTTCTCACACATTTTTACTTCTACATATGTTATAAACCACGCAGGCTGCCTCTATGGCTTGTCTTTTTATGGGCTTCCCAGGTGATGCTAGTGGTAAAGAACCTGCCTACCAATGCAGGAGACACAGGGACGTGGATTTGATCCCTGGGTCTGAAAGGTCCCCTGAAGGAGGGCATGGCAACCCGCTCCAGTATTCATGCCTGGAGAATCCCATGGACAGAGGAGCCTGGCAGGCTACAGTCCAAAGAGTCGCAAATAGTTGGACACGACTAAAGCGAAGGATGCATGTTGTAAACCCACAATACGTTGTTTTATTTTTGCTTTAAATTGTCACTTATATTTGAAAGAGATTTAAACAATAAGAAGAATTTCTTTCTACCCACACAATTACCATTTCTAGTGCTTTTCATTCTTTTCATTCCATTCTTCATCTGGTATCGTTTTCCTTCTGTCTGAAGGACTTCTTTAACATTTCTTGTAATACACTTCTGCTGTCAGTAAATTCTTTTAAGTTTTCGTGCGTCTGGAAAGTGTTTTGCCCTCCTTCTGGATGGTATTTTTCTAGGTATAAAATTCTGGGTTAGCAGTTTCTGATGGAAATCCCCTGTCATTCTTGTTTTTGTTCTGAATGTAATGGGTGTTTTTCTCAAGGTGCTTTTTAGATTTTCCTCTTTATCACTGGTTTTCAGAAATAATTGTGATGTCCTGAGTGTAATTTTGTTTTGTTTTGACGTTCCTTATGCTTGAGGTTTGTTGAGGTCTTGGATCTGTAGGTTTTAATAAATTTGGATAAAACCTGGCCATTATTTATTTAAATATCTTTTATGTTCCCACCTCCATGAGTTTCAGATGGGTGGATATTAGTATATTAGCAGTTCTCCCACGGGTCACTAATGCATTTCTCTCTCTCTCTTTTTTTTTTATGGCTTTATTTTTTCTACGTGTGTTTCCTTTTGGAAAGTTTCTATTGCTGTGTCTTCAAGTTCCTTAATCTTTTCTTCTGCGTTGCCTCATCTGCTGTTAAAACCATCCAGGTGTGATTTTCATCTCAGACATTGTAATTTTCATCTAGAGTATCTGTAGTGTCTCTAACGTGCTGTTTCTTTCTTGAGCATGTGGAATACAGTTATGACTTGTAATATCCTTCTGTCCTTATTCCATCATACATGTCCTTTCCGGGTCAGTTTCAATGGATTGATTTCTCATTGTGGGTCATCTTCTCTTGCTTCTTTGCATTGCTGTTAATTTTTTTATGGGATTTTTATCTTGGATATTTTTGTATTCCTATTAATATTCTTGAGCTTTATTCCAGGGTGTAGTTATTTGGAAACAGTTCGACTCCCTTGGGCCAGCTTTCTATATTGTTAGATCAACAAGAACAGCCTTTAGTCTAGGGCCAGTTTTGCCCCCGCTATGGAGGCAAACCCTTCTGAGTACCCTTCCTGAACTTACCTATGTTATGAGGTTTTCCACTCCAGCTGGTGGGAACAGGAACTGCTCTCAGCCCTGTGATGCCCTTGGCCAGTTCTTTCCCCATCCACAGGCAGTTTCCTCATACTCACATGCTCTGACTCCCAGAGGCCCTCAGCAGAGCTCCAGACCTCACTCTCTCTGCAGCTCTGTCTTCTCTGCCCTGCAAACTCCAGCTGTCCTGGCCTCCCAGCTCCTGCTCTTCAGTGTGGGGAGACTGCTGGGCTCTGCTGCGTGTCCACTCTGCACGATAGCCTGGAAACTCGGCAGGAAGCCTGGGCGATTGCAGGTCTCACTTGTTTGGAAACCTAAGGCCTCCTGTGCTTTGTTGCCCAGTGTCTTGGAAACCATCATCTCACATTTTGTCTGTACATTAGTTGTTATAGTCGGGAGTGTGAATTGGTTCCTGTTACTCCGTCTTGGCTGGAACCTGCCCTGAGTTCATAGCTCAGTTCTGTGGTACAGAGGAGTCTATTAAAGGAAAAACCAGTTACTTACTCAATACGGGATTTATCTTTTATTTGTAGATGAGGGCCCAAAAGATCACCAGCTGCCCCAATTCACCAGATTTTCAGTGCCTTAAAAAAAAAAAAAAGGATTAATTTTTAGTAGTGGATCTTTATTTAGGGATTTTTACCGTAGACTGGCCCTTCTTTTGTAGTTAAACTATTTAGTTCTATGAACTCACAGTCATTTTCTAGATTAAAATAGCTAATTATGTACTAAGAGCTTTCATGTATTATTTAATGTAGCCTTCAACCAACTCCATCAAGTACAGTCCTGTTACTGTCCCCATTTTGCTCATGAGGCTGATAAAACACAGAGAGGTAAAGTAACTTGACCCAGATCACACAGCCCGTAAGTGATAGCCAGGATTGAACCTGGGGTCTGGCTTCAGAGACTAGACGTGAAATCAACACACAAAACTCCTTCTAGGTAAAGTTGTTCTGTGTATCTAGCGAGAGGGCAACTGACGTGGGCTCCTGAGCTCTCAAACAAGCGTGGCAGTCTTGCTTTCGCTTCTCGTGTTTTATTTTTAAATAACGGCTGTATGTATGCACACATGCGTGCCTGGTCATACATGCTCATGATCTGGTTTCACAAGATATAAGAGCGTACTTGGTGAAAATAAATCTCCCGTCTACCTTTCTCCCCTCAACCTCCCAAGTCCCCTCCATCCCCAGCCCAGACCATCTCTTCAGTTTTAGTATGTCCTTCCAGGGAGATTCTTCATGTATACAAACATAGAAATAAGCAGGGGCATACTATCCCCTTCCTTCTGCACATTGCTCTTTTCATCTAACAAGATATTTTCAAGTCGTTCCATAATCATAGATGTAGTGCTCCCGTACTCTTTTTTTTTTGGGGGGGGGGTGGTTTGATGTAGACCATTTTTAAAGTCTTTATTGAATCTGTTACAATATTGCTTCTGTTTTATGTTTTGGCTTTTTGGCCGTGAGGCATGTGGGATCCTAGCCCAGGGATCGAACCCACACCCCCTGCACGGGAAGGTGAAGTCTTAACCACTGGACCACCAGGGAAGTCCCTGCCTTCCTCTTTTTGAAGCTGCCTAGGGCTCCATTGTGTGGGTGTGCATTAATTTAGACCTGCTCCCCTTTTAAAGAACTTTAAAATGTTTCCATTTGTGTTCAGTCATTCAGTTGTGTGGGACTCTTTGGGACCCCATGGACCATAGGCCGCCAGGCTCCTCTGTCCATGGGGTTATCCAGGCAAGAATACTGGAGTGGGTTGCCATTTCCTTCCCCAGGGGATCTTCCTGACCCAGGGATTGAACCTGCATTCTCTTGTGTCTAACCTGTGCTATTGTAAATCAAGCTGTAAAAAATATCCTTATATTTTATCACATGTATGCATCCCATATATGTTAACATATGTATATGTGATTTCCTACATGTGTAAACATATCTGCAGGTTAATTCACTGAAAGTGGAGTTGCTGTCAGAGGGTTTGTGCTTTTGGTATGCTGGTGAAGTGAAGTGAAGTCGCTCAGTCATGTCCGACTCTTTGTGACCCCATGGACTGTAGCCTACCAGGCTCCTCTGTCCATGGGATTTTCCAGGCAATAGTACTGGAGTAGATTGCCATTTCCTTCTCCAGGGGATCTTCCCGACCCAGGGATCGAACCCAGGTCTCCCGCAGTGTAGACAGATGCTTAACCGTCTGAACCACCAGGGAGTTTTGATATGCTGGTTCAGTTCAGTTCAGTTCAGTCGCTCAGTCATGTCCCACTCTTTGCGACCCCATGAATCGCAGCACGTCAGGCCTCCCTGTCCATCACCAACTCCCGGAGTTCACTCAGACTCACTTCCATCGAGTCAGTGATGCCATCCAGCCATCTCATCCTCTGTCGTCCCCTTCTCCTCCTGCCCCCAATCCCTCCCAGCATCAGAGTCTTTTCCAATGAGTCAACTCTTCGCATGAAGTGGCCAAAGTACTGGAGTTTCAGCTTTAGCATCATTCCTTCCAAAGAACACCCAGGGCTGATCTCCTTTAGAATGGACTGGTTGCATCTCCTTGCAGTCCAAGGGACTCGCAAGAGTCTTCTCCAACACCACAGTTCAAAACCATCAATTCTTCGGCACTCAGCATTCTTCACAGTCCAACTCTCGCATCCATACATGACCACTGGAAAAACCATAGTTTGACTAGACGGACCTTTGTTAGCAAAGTAATGACTCTGTTTTTCAATATGCTATCTAGGTTGGTCATAACTTTTCTTCCAAGGAGTAAGCATCTTTTAATTTCATGGCTGCAGTCACCATCTGCAGTGATTTTGGAGCCCAAAAAATAAAGTCTGACACTGTTTCCACTGTTTCCCCATCTATTTCCCATGAAGTGATGGGACCAGATGCCATGATCTTCATTTTCTGAATGTTGAGCTTTAAGCCAACTTTTTCACTCTCGTCTTTCACTTTCATCAAGAGGCTTTTTAGTTCCTCTTCACTTTCTGCCATAAGGGTGGTGTCATCTGCATGTCTGAGGTTATTGATATTTCTCCTGGCAATCTTGATTCCAGCTTGTGCTTCTTCCAGCCCAGGGTTTCTCATGATGTACTCTGCATAGAAGTTAAATAAGCAGGGTGACAATATACGGCCTTGACGTACTCCTTTTCCTATTTGGAACCAGTCTGTTGTTCCATGTCCAGTTCTAACTGTTGCTTCCTGACCTGCATATAGGTTTCTCAAGAGGCAGGTCAGGTGGTTTGGTATTCCCATCTCTTTCAGAATTTTCCACAGTTTATTGTGATCCACACATTCAAAGACTTTGGCATAGTCAATAAAGCAGAAATAGATGTTTTTCTGGAACTCTCTTGCTTTTTCCATGATCCAGTGGATGTTGGCAATTTGATCTCTGGTTCCTCTGGCTTTTCTAAAACCAGCTTTGAACATCTGGAAGTTCGTGGTTCATGTATTGCTGAAGCCTGGCTTGGAGAATTTTGAGCATTACTTTACTAGCGTGTGAGATGAGTGTAATTGTGCAGTAGTTTGAGCATTCTTTGGCATTGCCTTTCTTTGGGATTGAAATGAAAACTGACCTTTTCCAGTCCTGTGGCCACTGCTGAGTTTTCCAAATTTGCTGGCATATTGAGTGCAGCACTTTCACAGCATCAGCTTTCAGGATTTGAAACCACTCAACTGGAATTCCATCACCTCCACTAGCTTTGTTCATAGTGATGATGCTTTCTAAAGCCCACTTGACTTCACATTCCAGGATGTCCGGCTCTAGGTGAGTGATTACACCATCGTGATTATCTGGGTCGTGAAGATCTTTTTTGTACAGTTCTTCTCTGTATTCTTGCCACCTCTTCTTAATATCTTCTACTTCTGTTAGGATATGCTGATAGCAGTGACTAAATTGTCCTCCAGCGAGATTGCACTGGTTCACACTCTTACAACAGCACATCAGGATATATGTTTCTCCAACACAGTCTATTAAACTTTCTCCATGCTATGTTTATTTTTAAAATAATGGTTATGAACACCCTATCAGAGTTGCCTTTTCAAGAGATGGCGTGACACTGCAGTTTGTCTTAGTAAATGAAGAAACAAATGACCAAAGATTAACTCCCTTTTATTCATGATCGTTTACTCAGTTGAGTCCACAGCCTTCACCTATGCCTAGTCCTGGGTACGAGGGCTAGAAAGATCTGTGACTTGATCCCTGTCCCCAGGCAGCTCACCGTGTAGAGGGAGCCGCAGAGGAGAAACGACCGTGGTAGGGGGCGCGCCGTTTGTGTTCCGCACAATTGCAGAGAATGGGATAACTGAACACAGGAAGGGTTGCTGGATGTCTTAGGAAGCGTTGCCAGGATCTCTTGATCGTGTTAAACTTGAGGGGGAGTGTCATCCCGGAAGCAGCCAGTTGGAGAAGAGGAAGCCGGGCTCCTCCATGTGGATTCCGGGCCACTGGAAGCCTCTCTGGAGGTTGCCGCGGGCACCTCCCTGCAGAACTGTCGGCTGCATGCGGGAAATCGGCGGGCTGTGATTGGAGGGACGTTGCTGGTGGGGATAATGAACCCGGTAGTGTCGGCAGAGGTGATTGGCCGCGCCCTGCTGCAGTGAGAATGCAGGCTTGGATGCTGGTGCTCGCCGGTGTGATGCTGCTCGTTAGTTCAGAGAGGACAAGCTGAATGATCGGGAGCTAGAAGTTGGCTTCTGCCTCAGGAGAGGTCTGTCAGGCCGTCCGCCTTCTCTGTCTTTTCTTTCCTTTTTTTTTTTTTTTTGGCCAAAAAGCCAAACCTTTGATCACAGTCCACCTGCAAAAGTGAATTTTGATTGGAAGAAGCTCCAGCGGCTCTCGTGGCCAGCAACCCCCTGACGGGGCTGTCAGAGTGAGCTGCTTCGCAGGCCAGGCACGACAGCAGTGAGAAGGCAGGAAGCAGCCACGGCAGGCAGAGCTGCCAGCCCTCCCAACTTCTCAGGCTAGTCATCCAAGCAGCTGTGTAGCCAGAGACCTTCGGTGTTGTGATCACAGCCCTCAAAAGTGAGCGGTCACTGGCGGCAACGTGGGGAGTAAGCCGGAATGTTTCAGATGCTGTGGCATTTTCTGTCTAGCTTTTTCCCCAGGGCCGGGTGCCAAGGCTCCAGAGAGGGCAGCGGGAATGAAGTGAGAGGCACCCCGGCCGCGGCTCGGAGAGACCAGATGCCAAGCTTTTTGGGGAAGCAGGACGGAAGGGCTGAGGCCACGGAAAAGAGACCCACCATCTTGCTGGTGGTCGGACCTGCAGAGCAATTTCCTAAGGTAATGGCAATGTCGAGAGGACCTCCTAGGTGAGGGGCTGACCTGGAGAAAGCTGGAGAGTGGGGGAGGAAGAGAAAACTTATGAATGAATTCATGTGGTACCAGGGGCCTGGGGAGAAGTGTTAGACAGTAAAGAAGCCCAACTTTAGTCCAGTTTTCCTGTGGCTGCTGCACCAGCTTGATTACCTTATGTGACCACTTCAGTGGCCATTTGAGGAAGGAAGGTGGAATGCAATGGGAGATAAACCCTAGGATGTATCACTGTGGCCCCAGAAAGCCATTTGAAAGGAAGGGACAGTTACAGGGTGTCTTAGGTATTAGCATTTTAAACAGCTCAGGGAGGACGGACTTCAAGCGGGCCACAGAGCGAACCTTCGAAGGTGAACCCAGGTGCTGGGAACTAGGGAGGACCAGCCTGTCCTGCATCCCAAAGGTCACACCCTCTGCCTTGGTGGGCAAAGGACCCCTCTTACCGTTCCACTGGGGAGGAGGGGAGCAGGGGGGCAGAATTGAGGCTGGAGGCTCAGGGCGCAGAGGCCGGTAGTCCTCTGGAGTCCTAAGGTCTGCTGAGTGCGGGGGTCTTCCATCCATCTCATGCCGTGAGTATGGGTTATGTCATCTGATCCCCTCAAGAGCCAGGGTAAGTGGTTAGCATCCCCATTTCACAGATGAGGAAACTGAGGTGGAGAAAGGTATTTTCCCAGGATTTCAGAGAAAGTAATTTTCCCAGGATTAAACAATAAAGGAAGGGCAGGGGTGAGATTTCACTCTAGTCTACCTGGAACTTTGCCCTCTACTGCCTCGCCTTCCCTTAAGAAAGCCACGGGGACTACTCCGGTTCTGTTCAGGATTAGAACCGAAAGGCTGCTTGGCTGGATTTCTCCTTCCCGAGGTAGCAATACCGTGTTCACCTCCCAAGCCTTGGTTACTCTGAATTTTTTCTCCTTTCTCAAGGTAAAAATCAACTGGAAAAAGGAAGGAGAGTCTGCCCTATGTGCTGCACACTGCAGAGTCCAGAAAAGGCTCTGCTGGGTTGAACTGCTGCGTTTATGAAACAGATGTTCACGTCTTCTTTGCTCAGTGGGAGGGACCTTTTTTTAAAAAAAAATTTATTTCTTTGCCTGCCCTGGGGCTTAGGTGCGGCATGCAGTATCTTCAGTTGAGGTATGTGGGATCTAGTTCCCTGACCAGGGATCAAACCCAGGCCTCCTACATTGGGAATATGAAGTCTTAGCCCCTGGACCATCAGGGAAGTCCCGGGAGGGACTTTTGATGACACAACTTTTGCCGTGGTTGTAGGTTAAGCAATGAGAAAAATCTTTAGTCTGTGTTCAACCACTGGCAGCGGGGGTCTGAGCGTCTGTACTGTGCCTGAGGCATGACAGGTGTCGCTGTCTACCTTTCAATCATTTTAGAGGCACCTGGAAATGGCTGCAGGGTTATCTGTTGGAAGGAACTTTTATCTCCAGACCTGCTTGCCTACAGTCAAGGGATTATGGGATTGGCTGGCTCCTTTTTAAATTCACCTACTTTTTACTTTAATAATTAACTGCTCCATTTCCCAGACTCATAACTGGCACCCTTTGCCAATCCTCCCCCCTCTGCCTGGGCTGGCTGGCATTAGAACTCTGTTCTGAACAGCTTCTTTACTGACCTACAGAATTGGGAGCAAGGCGGGCTGGAATGTAAGACCCACACCTCTCACTGGCACTTCTCCCCAAAAGGGACATGAATCAGCTGGCTGGGGCTCGGGGGAGCCCCAAGAGGGAGGTGGATCAGCCGGTTTGATTTGAAGCAAGCAGGAAAGCACAGCTGGGCAGTGTGGACCCTTTAAAGGCAGATAACTAAGAACTGGAATAGCGGTTCAGCAGTGTGTCCTCTTCCAGCGCAGCTGCTCTTGAAGGTAGAGGGTTAGGGGTTGTGATCATTGGCCGGTGGGGCCTGGCTCGCTGTTTTTCTGCCATTTCTCTCAGGCAGAGGCTGCCGCAACTGCATGGAAACCTGGTGGAGACATTCACTTTGGTTCTCAGGCTTCTCAGTTTCCCAGCATTGCTTCTCTGTTTAATTCTCACTTCCCTCTTTTAAATATGTCTGCTAGTGAGTCAGGTTCCTGCAAGTTTTTATTCTAGGAACTGTTCCAGTTTCCACCCTTTATCTTTGTCTTCCAGTTGATCTGCAGTTGAAGAAGCAAGCCTTTAGTCTGGAGTGGGAGGTACCCCAAGCTGCATTCAAGCTTTCAAATCCTGAGGGGCCATCTCCTCAGAAGCTCAAGAGAATTTTTGCTCATTGTGTGTCTAATTGCCAAGTGCAGCTCCAGTGGAAACCGGCTCCACTGGGCTGTCATGGCAACCTGATCATCAAATGACACTGCGACCGCAGCAGCAAATGAGGCTCTGAGAGCCTTACGGGTGGGCGGGGCTAGAGTAGCCGGATGCTGGCAAGGCTCCTTCGCATATTAATATTTTGGGCTTGGTCTGAGTCATCGGAGTGGGGCGGCGGAAATCTTTTATGAGCTAATGCCACACTCCCATAGATACTCTACTTGCCCTGTTCTTACTCACGGTATTCCAGCTCTTGTGGGAAGCACCTGTTTCTCTGGAATGAAACAGTAGTAGAACAAGGAAAGCCTGTGGGGTCGGCACGTTGGCAGGTCTGAAGGTGAGAAAATGCTCGGTGAGAGGAACTGCGGATTAAGGGAAATGGAATACCACTGAATTCTCAGGAATCAGGAGTGACTGTTGTCATTTCCCAGGACTAGTTGTTAGAGGAGTGGACTTTGGAAGAAAGGAGACAAAAGTGGATCTGGGTCACAAAATTAGAACAGGTAAAGAGAGCGGAGAAGACATATAGATGGCAGGAGAGGGAAGAGTGCATTATACTCAAGGATCCAGAAACACCTGGGGCTGGTGTCAAACATCAGGAACTGAACTGGTGTCAAACATCCTACTTTATGAACCTTTTTTTTTTTGGCCATGCCACGTGACATGTGGGTTTCTGTGGAGGCTCAGATGGTAAAGAATCTGCCTGAAATGCAGGAGACCCGTGTTCAGTCCCTGGGCTGGGAAGATCCCCTGGAGAACTGAATGGCAACCCACTCCAGGGTTCTTGCCTGGAGAATCCCATGGACAAAGGACAAAACCGCAGGCTGCAGTCCATGGGGTTACAAAGAATCGGACACAACCGAGCAACTACGCTTTCACTCTCGTGTGACATGTGGGATGTTAGTGCCCCAACCAGGGATTGAACCCGTGCCCCCCGCAGTGGAAGCAGAGTCCTAACCACCAAGCCGCCAGGCGCGTCCTGAGCCCTGCTTTATTCTTCCTTATTTGTATTTCCCATGTATGTGTTCAGCACTGTAACAGGTAGAGTTTCTTGTGGCTTTTTTTTTTGTCTGTTTAAGCTAAGTCTAAAATTGCTCCCCGACACCTGCCACCTCCCATGTGAGGTCCTGCTCATTGTAATGCTCAGGGTCAGGCTGAGGAAGTGTTCTTTTGAAACCGAATTCTAAAATCTCTTTATGGCAGTGTCAGGCTTGGGTGCTGATTTACATGGCTGTTGTAACAAGAGCCAGGCCCCAGGTGAGCCTCAGCCCCGCCGCCAGCTGGCTCTGGGGCCTGAGCAAACCAGGTGGCCTCTCCTGGTCTGATTCTTCTTGTCAGAGATTAAGAGGTCACCTCAGGGCCCCTCTGGGGCCCAGTGTCTGTCATTCCAGGAAAAGAACATTTGCCTTGGACCTCCAGGTGCCTGGAGGTCTCAACTAGGAAGTTGCCATTTCTGTGTGACAGAAGAACTCTGCATGACCTGTGCAACTCAGGGAGGGTGGATGGTTTAAATAAACAACCAAATGCCAGTGTACGTTTGTCCAGTGAAGACATTCTGTTGGATGTGAACACGGTTGCAAAACAGAAATACGTTGGAGCTCTTTTTTAAGAATAACATTGGAATAGAATTAATATAAGCGTTGTTAAGATCACATCTTGACAAGCACATGTAGAACTTTTCAGAGAACATTTCTGACCCTGGTGGTACCATTGGTCTGTAGGATGATGAGTTCTGTTATGATCAGGAAGATTCCATTCTGTTTATTGTAGAAGATAGTTGCCCTTGTTTGATGAAAATATGATAACACATTTACAGGAGATTTGGAAAATATACAACAAGGTTACATATAGATCATTCCTTATATGTTAAATATTGATTTCACTTTCATATGACTTTGTTTTCAAATCTCTTTTCAGGCTTGTAAATATGTCATAAAACTCAGTGGTACCAAAACAAAACAAAAAAAGCCCTCAGTGGTACAGTTATGTTTACCACCATTATTTGAAAAACAGTTTAGTAAAAAATGAACATCTCTAATTTAACAACTTATTCGTTCAGTCAAAATATTTGCCATTTTGTATTGGAAGGATTACAGTCATCATTGAAATGAGACACTTCAACAGATCTGTGTAATTTGTTTTCATTTCAGAAGCACACATGAATAATTTTGAAAAGGAAGATCAGCAGTTAAAGTTCAGCTTTTTTACTTATAAATGTGAACTTCCTTTAAACTAAAAGTAATAATACAGTACCTTGTTGAGGTAGGCAAAATGCCCTGAGGACTCTTTATCTGCAGACACTTGGGAAACCAAACCTAAGGTCTTCATTGAGAACAGTCATGTTTGTTACTTGGGGTCTTAGAGCCCTGCCAAGGATGATTCATTCATTCAGAAACTGCTTCTATCAGGCACCTTCCGTGATCAAGGCAAGGGCTCATTCCAGACAAGGAGGTACAATGGCCCTGCCTTCGGGGACCCCAACAGTAGAGATAAGATGTGTGTTAAAATACCCCTAAAGTAGAACATTCTGGATTGGGTGGCTTAACAGACAACTGAGTGACTTGGATTTAGGTGGAGGCTGAGGAGGCATTTGCCCAAATAATCCTGAGCTGCCTCTGAGTACACCATTGGATCCACCCAAGTGAATGGATAAAACAGCCCAAGGCCTGTTTTTACAGACTTACCCTGAGATCTCTTTAGAAGCGCTGAAACATGGGGTTAGCCAAGAAGTTCTTTCGGGTTTTGCTGTAGCCTCTCACAGGAAAGCCAAACGAACTTTTTGGCCAACCCCATAATATAAGTTCCTAAAATCTGTTTTATACTGATGTACATGAGCATCAGCATCTTGTTTTCAGAACCTTTTTCAAGTTCTTAACAAAAAGCTTTTTAGTGAATTTAAGAAGTTCCTTTCACTTTTGTGGATCAACAAATGCTAAAAATCCGTTTTTAACCCATCCCAGTAGTGAGGTTTTGTCTATATTAGGAAGTGGCGCACTGTGGATGGAACAGGAGAGACGGGTTCCTTTTTCATCTTTGTGACGTGGGCTCTTCCTCTGCAGCATGAATCTGACAACTTCAGTGCGAAGGGATGAGGTGGAGGTGGCGGGGTGGCCCTTAAATAAAGATCAGATCTTGACTCTCCAGGACCTGAGATTTTTTTTTTTCTCATCCTCACCTAAAAGGGATGTTCTAGGGCAGTGTTGTTCAGTGGAACTTTCTGTGGTGATGGAAACGCTCAGTGAATACTTGTGACTGTCAAGCTATGCAACCCATGCAGAAGGAAGTGAATTTTTAATTTCATTTCATTTTGATTTATTTAAAATTGAGGACTTCCTTGGTGGTCCAGTGGTTAAGACCCCCTGCATTGGAGACAAGGGTTCCATCCCTGATTGGGTAACTTAAGATCCCCACATGTCGCAATGCAATAAATTAATGAAAATAAAAATGAAAAATTTCTGTATTGAGCAGCATGGTTCTAAGCTGAAAAGCTCCAATCCACTGAACTTTGGAGTGTTCTGAGTGAACGTGGACTCTGAAAACTACTTCTGTGGGTCCTGAGTGAGGCTCAGGCTGACCCTAGATTGGTGCTGCTAAGGCGTCCCCCCAGCACAGTGACCTTAGCCTAGGATGTCCTCTTCCTGCCCACCCCCACCATCACCACGTCAGCCTCTCCACACTTGGTGGGGTCTCCAGGCCAAACCTGCAGAAGGGGTGCTCATGTGCAAGGTGGCCTGGGAAAGAAAGGTCCCTGGAGCCAGCCAGCTCAGGAGCAGCTCCAGGACAGATGAATGAGCCCCCCTACAATCCCATGGGACCCCTCCCAGCATCTCCCTACCACCCCTGACTTTCTGCCCTCACAGCTAAACTGAACCCATTCAGTGAGCCCTGATTTGATCTCTGCCTCCACTAATTTTTCTGCTGGAAATGATTTACTAAGGGGAGAAACTACGGTATTGTGTGACGCGTTTGGGGACCTTGTGGAAAAAAACAGGCCAGAGCCAGTTTGTTTGTTTGGAGGGGTTGGCAGCTGGTGGGTGAAGGTTTGTTTGGGGGGCAGGGCCAAATGCGCTGCCTGTCTCGGAAGGGTTAACCGGGGAGCGGGTGACGTCAGTCCTGATCTTCATCCCCTGGCACTGGGGCAGTGCCCGCCTCCTCGCGGGGCTGTGTGCTCATTGGCTGTTGGCTGGAAGTACAGTGAGCAGACTTTTTTTTTTCAATTAAGCCAAAGGGCAGGGCTGAGGCAGCCAATGACAGCTGTGCCCCAGCATATCTTGTGCAAGTGTGCCGGGCCAGGCAGCATTCCCGGCGTCCACGCCGCCTGAAGCAGCTCCCGCCAGCATGCTCTGCCTGTGCCTCTATGTGCCCCTCATCGGGGAGGCCCAGACCGAATTCCAGTACTTCGAGTCCAAGGGGCTTCCTGCCGAGCTGAAGTCCATCTTCAAACTCAGCGTCTTTATCCCCTCCCAGGAGTTCTCCACCTACCGCCAGTGGAAGCAGGTCTGTACTGGGATGCAGAAGGCAGGCAGGCAGGCAGGCATTTCATCAGCGTTGACTCAGCGAAGGCCCGAGCTGGTAGAGGGTCCCATGCCTCCGACTCGCTTGATTTCCAGCCATGCCAGTTTTTCCCCAGCAGGCGCGTGGCTGTAGCCGGCTACAGGGCTGCGTCACGGGAGAGACTGGCTCTCATGTGACTTCCAAGGGAGGCTGGAATTATAGGGGAGGCACTTGTGGAAGAGGGAAAGGAATTTTCTTGCGGAGAGTGGGTGCAGGGCAGTGCAGGGCCAGAAAGTGGGGGCACGGTCTAGCTGCTGCGGGGGTCTTTCTCTGAGCTGGGGGGCAGAGAGGGGGAGGGCAGAGGCCCCTCATTGGAGGCACAGGAGTTGGAACTGTGGCTGCAGAGGCTGGAGGTGACAGGACTGTGCTCTGGGTGAAACAGAACAACAGGCAGGGGTGAGGGGACCTTCCTAGGGGTCTCTTTGGAGCCAGAGGCAGCAGAGATTATTACCATTTTAAATATGGGGAAACAGCTACAGCGTCTGAGAGGGTCGCCTCCTCCTACAGGGACACCCCAGCTTCGCCGGTCATCAGACCCCTCGCTGTCCCCCGGTTCTCGTGGTGGCAGTGGAGGTCAGAGAGTGTGCAGGGGGTGATGACGTGCTTATCCTAGGAAGGAGACCAGACTAGGGTAGAAGCGAGGGTTTAGACTGTTTGAAACCAGCCGCATGAACATGTCCTTGGGTTGTCTGTACCCCGGCACCCACCCAACAAGGCACATGGATCACATTGGTGCCAGAGCAACGCAGATTCCAGCGAGCTTCGTTCCTCACATTCGCCTCCTCCCTAAATGACATGCAGGTTCTACTTCCGCTCCTCTCATAAGCTAGGATGATTACCTGTACGTAATCTCTGTCATTCTTGGTGGAGAGCAGAAATGCCTGCAGGAAGTTAACCCGAGTCCAGAGAGTTGGTAGAACATGTACCAGCGTCTGTCTCACATTCCAGTCACACCCCCGAGCTGGTCTTTGGATCATGTTAAGTGACACAGTATCTGGAGAGGACCAGCTAGCCAATGATCCATCAATTTCCAAATCCACTAGCTCAGAAGACTTGGAAACCCACAGTGGTTTGTGGATAGAGGATGTTATTTCTTACTGAGAGAACTGGGCAACACGAGGAGACTATAGCCATTTTCCTTAGGAGATTTTTCGGTCCTAGTTTTGGGGTGTTGCTGGGTTGGAGTGATTCATGTATGTTCCCCACCTTCTTGAGATTAACCTTTACAATGGCAGCAGGCTCTCCCAATGGGGAGGTGACTGGAATCCAGCAGGCCTGGCTTGAATGCCGCCTACCACTTCCCTAGCTGCATGACCTTGGGTAAATTACTTAGCCCTCAGAACTTCTGTTCTGACTCTGACTCTGAAAAGTGAGGGGAATGCTAGACCCCCACCTCTTAGAGCTATTTGCAAGGATTCACCGGGCTACTCAAGGTAAAGCATTTAGCAGGACCTGGGGCACAAGCCAAGTGCTTGTGCTTTTGTGGAGAACTTCCAGTTGCTGAGCATCCAGAACGGGCTGCAGTGCTTGAACCAAGCTCATCTCTAAGCGCAGGTGGAGATTTCTGGACCCTCACTGCCAAGGAAGGGGTCTCTTAAAGGCCCCTTGGGTTACCGAACTATTCCTGAGTCAAGCTGCCCTGCTTTCCAGGTCCTGGTTAATAAGGAAGCTGAGGTTGGTTACAGCATCTGGCTCCCCCGAGATCTGAGACAGTCAGCGCCTTCGAGCTCAGGCCCAAAAATAGTTCCTGTGGGTCGTAGCACTTCCCCAGCCTCCACAGTTCTCTCTGACGGCGTCTCCACCAAGCAGGCATTGGCAGGGGCCAGCTCTGCCCTGTACCTTTACCCGGGTCGCCCCCAACTGTTCTTGGGCCAGTGCCACTTTTAAGGATAAAAGCTCCAGCTGCAGAGTTTCTGCTGAAATCTGGAGCTCCAGGGCCACCCTGCATGTGGGCAGAGGGCATGTGGGGCTGAGCCCTGACCCCAGGGACAGTGCCGCAGGGAGCCGAGCAGCTAACCTGGTGAAACCAGAAAGGCTCAAGCCCACCACTGTCGGCCTCTGTCTGAAGGGCTTCTCTCGGGGACTGGTTTTTTTCCCTTGTCGATTGCGAGGGAAGCATGGCCGGCCCTCGGGCATCCAGGCGGTGACACTGGGAGTGGAGGAGGGCAAGTGTCTCGGGTCACTGGGCCACCTCATGGATGAGCCATTGTTTTCCCAAGGACGGGGCACCACAGGCGGGAGAAGCTGGTGTTTGAGCCCAGGGATGAAACCTTTCTTTTCTTTTCTTTTCTAGAAAATCGTACAAGCTGGCGACAAAGACCTGGATGGGCAGCTAGACTTCGAAGAGTTCGTCCACTATCTCCAAGATCACGAGAAGAAACTGAGGCTGGTGTTCAAGAGTTTGGACAAAAAGAATGATGGTGAGCATTGTCCCGGGGCCAGCAGCTGCCCGGCAGTCCTGGGTCTCTGCACCAGGCTGGCCCCAGGTTCATGGCCTTTGTTGTTCCAGGGCGGATCGACGCCCAGGAGATCATGCAGTCCCTGCGGGACCTGGGGGTCAAGATATCTGAGCAGCAGGCAGAAAAAATCCTCAAGAGGTGAGTGCGTGCGTAACCAGTCCCTTGGTTTGCTTTAACAAAAATGTGACGAAAGAAAGATTCTTGGACTTGCTCCACAGTGCCATTCATTGTATTAACCCTGTTTCCATGAACTTTGGCTCCTGGTGGTTGGAAGGGATGAATAAGTAACCCCTCCCAGAGACTAGCCACTCCCCAGGGTCCAGGTCAGCTCCCAGTGGAAGAATCACAAATCCCCGGGCAGGGTGCCCAACGCCAGCCACTCTCGAAGAGAAAAGACTAGTGGGGAGATTTCAGTAGGTGGAAGGCGAGCAAGGAATACTCTTCTCTGCCTGGTCGTGCAGGGAGGGGCAGGGCTCACAGGGCCGCCCTCCAGTGAGGGGAACTTCCTCTTAACTTCAAGCTCAGATGCACTGCCCCGAAAGTCAGCCCCAGGCAAATGGTGATCCTTGGGCTGGGAACTCCCACCAGAGCAGCCCCCGCAGTCGCTTCCTGTCATCCCCACCCTCCTTAAGTCCTGGGGGGCCCAAAGCCAGCTGGCAGGCAGGTAGGGATGGCGGCCCCTGGCCCTCGCTCCCCTCACCTCCCGAGCGCCTCCTCACGCCATGCTGTGCCGTGTGCTTGCCTCACTAACCTCCGCTCAGAGCACTTATTGGTGTTGTTTTTCCTCTCTCCTCTGCATCCTCCTTTTGTCTGTCTGTCAGAATACGAACGGGCCACTTCTGGGGCCCTGTCACCTAGTAAGTATCCGTGTCACCCTGGGGACCTCTTCCTGCCTCCTTAACTTCTGTGCCTGATCAGATCGGGGTGCTCGTGGGCCATTACATCCCCATGTCTGTGCCAAGTGGGGTGTGGAGCCACCTGGCCCCTTCTCCTCCAGGGCAGGGGCACCTTCCGTGGTCTCCTGGTGGCCACGCGCCTGCCCTCGGCTCCCCTGGAGGTCGGTGGGGGTGGGTTGTGGCTGACAGATGGGGCCTGCGTCCACGTGGGTGACCGGGCATGTGTCTTACAGCATGGACAAAAATGGCACGATGACCATCGACTGGAACGAGTGGCGAGACTATCACCTCCTGCACCCTGTGGAGAACATCCCTGAGATCATCCTCTACTGGAAGCACTCCACGGTGAGTCCGTCCGCCCAGCATCAGCCCCCATCCTGCTGGGGGTTCCCGGCCTGCCGCCTCTTCCGCAGCAGGGCTGTTCACTCCTCTGCCAGCCCTCCAGGTGCTCCCTCCGTCTCCCACGTGCCAGCCAACCTAAACGGCCCCGCCCATTCCCCAAACACGGATTCCCTCTGCCAGAAAGGGTACCCTCCTGTCACCCCCGTTGCTGCCCAGTCTTCAGGGTCCACCCCTCTCGCTGAGCCCTCTGGTTTTCGCAGAGCCTCCTGGGAGGCAGTGGGAGCTGCCCAATAAAGATCAAATAGCCGAGCTGTTAAGTCTCCCCCCTCCCCCACCCCAGTTTTTATGTCATTTCCCTCTGTGGCAAAACAGTGCCTCCCCACTGCCACACACATACAGCTCTTTCACCTCTGATCAGAAGCACACAGCACCCTCCGTGGTGGTGGCCCCGTTGACCCCCTGCCCACGTGCCCCCTCCATGCACAAGCATCCCTTTCTGCTGCTCCTTGCTGAGTGCCCTCTGGTTGGAGTCTTAGCACCATCCCAGGCCACCAGCTCTAAGAGGGGAGGCCACAGGCGCCCCTCCTCCTCCGTCTCCCTCAGTGCCCTCAGGGGACGCCTGGCATCTTTGTGGGGTGAAATTAAGCAGACACCCCATGGGTAGGAGCCGGCTGCCCCCCAGGCTGGGCCTGTGCCCCCTGGGCTTGGAGCAGAGCTGGCTCTGCCAGCTACCCCAGGGGAGAGGGCGCCTCTCATGCAGCACAGCCCTCTCGTGTTTGCAGAAGCCTTGCATAACTCTCTGCCGGCGCGATCCGGTTACTCTTCGGGTTTCAGAAGAATTTTTACCCCGGTTACACATCGTGTTTCAGAAGAATTTTTACCCCTGACTTGATCCTTTGAGCACAGCCAGCCTGGCAATCCTCAGCTGAAATGCCTTTGTAAGCTGTTCTTGCAGGAGCCCCTGGTGGCATCTGGACAGGCTGTCCTCCTGGTTTTGTACCCGCATTTTTCCAGCTCTGCTTTCAGACCCTAACCTCGGCCTCTCTCTTCAAGGCCACAGACGGCTCAGAGCTTTGCCACTCCAGAGTGGGGGTGGGGTGGGGTGTGCAGACGGCGGTGGTTGCATTTTAGACAGTGGAGGCAGTAGACCTAGCTGGCGGCCGGTAGTTCAGCCAGAAGCTTGGGGAGCCTGCTTGATTTATCGGTGTTGGCGTTCCTCACAGATCTTTGATGTGGGTGAGAATCTGACAGTCCCCGATGAGTTCACGGTGGAGGAGAGGCAGACGGGGATGTGGTGGAGGCACCTGGTGGCCGGCGGTGGGGCGGGGGCTGTATCGAGAACCTGCACGGCCCCCCTGGACAGACTCAAGGTGCTCATGCAGGTATGTGCGCAGGAAGACGGGCCCTGAGCCGCCTGTTTTCTCCTTGGGTTCTTTGGTCGGTGGCTTCCCTGCCCTTGTCTGGGGCCCTACTCTGGGCCCATACCTTTCTTAAGTCAGATTGGAGTTACTGCTCAGACCAGGGTGACATTAGATCCTGGCCTAGGTGACCTTTTGCGCATTGCTGATCTAATTTTATCTGAGGCTCTTAAGCCAGGAGTCACATTACAGGGCTGTAATGTGGGCAGCTGACCCCGGTGAGAACTGGGGTGTGGCAGTAACCTGTCGCCTTACGTACATCTTATGTAGACCACTGCATGGGGAGCTGTGCAAGCTGCTCCTTGCACCTGGCCCAGACACTATCCCCTGGCCGAGTGCCTGATTCCAAGTCCACAGGGCAGAGATAAGCCGAACGCACGTCAGGGGCAGGGTTGTGAAATCGACCTGCCTGAGGACACACCATTGGACTTCAGTGTCATCTGAACAGTGGCCAGTCACCCCCTTGTTCCCTGACTGGTGTTCTGGCATTTTTTAATGCCAGGAACCCTGCTCAGAAAAGGTGTCAGCCTTTCCCTGCCCTCCTTTCCCTGCCTTGGTTCAAGGCCTATGGACAGAAGAAGGTGCCAAATCAGAGAGATGGAGTGGTTTGGGCAGAGGAGCTCTGGGCCTGGGACCCGATCCGGGGTCCCACCCTCCCATCTGAGTGACCATGAGCACTTCCCTTCACTCCCAGGACTTCTATTCCTCTGGAAACTAAGAGGCTCGAACCAGTTGCATTGTCAGTTTGTTTTTCTTCCCCAAATCCCCAGGAATGCTGTAGAGATGAAAGGCTGTCCTTGGATGAAATGACTAAGGCTGGGAATGCGTTCAATTAATGGGAGTAGGAGAGGGGTCATGGGTAGGGGGCACGTAGATTGGCTGGTCTGATGATGGTTGAACCTTATTATGGGTTCCTGGAAGCTCCTCTGTACTTTTATGTATGCTTGAAAGTTTTTCCGTAATAAAAAGTTCAATTTTTTTTTTTAAGTAGTCCTCATGGAGGTGTAAGAGGTGTTTAGCACGGTGTTGGCACATAAACGTTGGGTGCACAGCCACATTTGACCCTCAGGGTGCTGAGTCGGTCTCAGGCACTGGAGGGCAGAGCCGTGCCTGCCGACCTCCCACCTTGGTAAAGGTCAGACGACGGCGGCTCGCTGTGGCTGCTCCCGACCTCTTGTCCTTCCCCCCAGGTCCACGCCTCCCGCAGCAACAACATGTGCATCGTGGGTGGGTTCACGCAGATGATTCGAGAAGGAGGGGCCCGATCACTCTGGCGGGGCAATGGCATCAACGTCCTCAAAATCGCCCCTGAGTCGGCCATCAAATTCATGGCCTACGAGCAGGTGAGGACCTGGCTCTCCAGGAAGAGTCGCACCTCGGCAGCTGCATCCTGAGCACCCCCTGGGACAAGGTCCCTGCCCTGCTGATCCCCTGGAACCCGGAGCCAGGCCTTGAACCTGAGGGACAGCCAGGCCAGGTGGGGGGTGGAGAGGCCTGGGTCTGACCCCTGCACTGCCCCACTAGCCTGTTCCACTGGGGGCCAGTGCCTGCCTTCTCTGGGCAGCATCGAAAGTCCCAGGGACACCAGGTCTCGGTTAAACCTGATCGGCTCCGGGAGGACGGGCGGGGCGGCAACAGGTGTGCCGGTCTCCAGCAGAGGGGTTTCAGTTTGTTGGCTCCTTATTCCAGATCAAACGTCTCATTGGGAGTGACCAGGAGACTCTGAGGATTCACGAGAGGCTCGTGGCAGGGTCCTTGGCAGGGGCCATCGCCCAGAGTAGTATCTACCCGATGGAGGTGAGGGCCATGTCAGTGCCGGGGCGGGCAGCCCGTGTTGGGGTGGGCCGGCGGACTGGGCCCTGCTCACGCTTCCATCACCCGCCCTGGGCTCTGCAGGTCCTGAAGACCCGGATGGCCCTGCGCAAGACAGGCCAGTACTCGGGCATGTTGGACTGTGCCAGGAAGATCCTGGCCCGAGAGGGCATGGCCGCCTTCTACAAAGGCTACGTCCCCAACATGCTGGGCATCATCCCCTACGCTGGCATAGACTTGGCCGTCTACGAGGTGAGGCCCTCTGGAGGACTCAGGCCCCTTGAGCGGCAGGAGAGATTCAGAAACCCCCTGCTGGCCATGTGTCATCCCTCCCCAGCCACCTCCCCGCATTGTCTCCTTCCAAATTCCTTTGTCCCTTGCAAGGGGTCTCCTGTCACACTGCCTGCCCATGGCAGCCCCCAGGTTCTGTACCCTAGGGGCTTGGCCGACAGATCTGGAGAGCGCGATGCCCTGGGGGCTCCCTGGGCCCCTGCAGGCTCCAGAACTCAGGGGTCCAGCCCTCCGAGGAAAAGAAGGGGTTGCTGCCCCTGCTTCCCGCCACCCCTCACCCCCCCACCCCATCTTATCTGGGAATCCCCAGTGACAGCAGAAACAAAGGGCAGGCCGTTCAGGAGCGCAGCCAGCCCCCAGGGCCAGCCCAGGCCAAGTGAGTTGGGTTACTGTGGCCTTGCGGATCCCATCCATGTGACCAGGCAGCGCCTCCTATGTGGATCCGATATCTGCCCCCAACCCCCCCGTCTCTCACTGTCTCTCGGGCTTTTCCTTCCTGGGGCCTGCAGGCACTTCAGCTCACCCCCGCCCCCCTGTACCCTTGCAGACACTCAAGAATGCCTGGCTGCAGCGCTATGCAGTGAACAGTGCAGACCCTGGTGTGTTTGTGCTCCTGGCCTGTGGCACCATGTCCAGCACCTGTGGCCAGCTGGCCAGCTACCCACTGGCCCTGGTCAGGACCCGGATGCAGGCCCAAGGTAAGGCCAGTCGGCCCCCAGGGCCCCATCTCCCCTGGGGCAGGTTGGGATGTAGGGAGGAGCCGGCGAAAGGCCCCTGACAGGTGGCGTCTCTCACTGCAGCCTCCATGGAGGGTGCTCCCGAGGTGACCATGAGCAGCCTCTTCAAACAGATTCTGCGGACCGAGGGGGCCTTCGGCCTGTACCGGGGGCTGGCCCCCAACTTCATGAAGGTGATCCCGGCCGTGAGCATCAGCTACGTGGTGTACGAGAACCTGAAGATCACCCTGGGCGTGCAGTCGCGGTGACAGGCGGGGGGCCAGCCGCCTGTGCAGACTCCCTGATCCCGGGCTTCCAGCCCTGGGATGTGTAGCCATCTCATTCTGTGAATGTACCAACACTACGCTGACTGAAGCCAAGCTGTGAAAACCCTGGGGTGCGACCGCAAGTTGGGGGGACAGAGCTGGCAGGCCACCGGGTGCGTCCTGCTGACCCCGGCCGACCCGCGTGTCCATTCCAGGGAGGACCTGTGAGTGTTCCTCAGGGCCCAGGGCTCAGCAGGACATGGGCCCGAGCGCTTGGGGGCTGAACGCTGCCCAGGGGCGCCTGCGGAAGAGCAGGGCTGGGAGGCCGGCTTCATCCTCCCATCGCATCCTCGCAGCTGGACCATTGGCGTGGGCCATCTTCTGGCCTGCTGCGCGTCTTCCCCGGGGGGCCCACCTCGCTTCCTTCCTCGCTGCTGTTTTCAATGGTAGGAGGAGGGCCCCCAGCCCTCTCCCCACACTGCTTCTCTCCCCTCAGTCAGTGGGGAAGGGTAGTTGTACCTGAAACCTGAGCCCAGATTCCCAACTGGCCGCCCTGCCGCTGGCTGGCTGGTGCAGGGAAGAGGGCTTCCAAGCTGCCCAGCAGGTGGGCACCTGGATGCACGTGTGCATGATGGGGGCCAGGCTGCCTGGCGCATGGCTTCACAGGTCCTGGACCCCAGAGAGCCTCTGCTCCCTGCCGCTGAGGGGGGCTCGTGAGGCTCTGAGCTGGGCCCGGACTCTGTCAGGACTGGCACCAGCTCAGAACCAAGTCCCTCTGCCCCGCTGGCATGAGGGCAGTGGGGATCGTGTCGAAGCAGGAAGGGCCATGTCTGCCCTGCGTCTGCATGCCCTGGCGAGAGAAGGAAAAGGTGTTCAAGGCCTTAATAATTATGTATCATTGGAAGAAGGGTTTTGTTCAGAAAGAGAAGCTGAACAAACGTGCAGGTTCTGGTCTTCCAGAAGGAAGACAGAGAGCCGACGGCTTGGCTGACCTCATTTAAGTCTGTTTCTGATGCCCCTGGGGACTTGCGTCCGATCCCCACGGGGCCAGGTGGGACCACTTCACATTCCGCTGATGCAATGTGTCACACTGCTTGGAGCCTATTTATTTTGTATTTATTTGAACAGAGTTACGTCCTAACTATTTTTATAGATTTGTTTGATTAATAGCCTGTCATTTTCAAGTTCATTTTTTATTCATATTTATGTTCCTGGTGGATTGTACCTTCCCGGCCCCCGTGAGGTGGGGTGGGGGGAGGGACCAGGGGGCCGTGAGCGTGACCCTCGTGCCTGTCCAAAGAAATTCCTCTCTGAACTGGTGACAGAAAAAAGGCAAAGAAGGCAGAAAGGCCCTGACCGCAGAGAGACAGGCCCTTGGCAGATCGGGGGGTGAGGGGGCCAGCACCCAGGAAGCCTTAGGAGTTGAGGGTTTGATCAGGGGGCGGGAAGAGGGAGGGAAACTCCCACTCCATTGAAGATGGAAGTCCAAATCGTTTCTTGGACTGGGGAGGGATTTCTTTATTTTCCCCCCTTTTTGAAGGATAGGGCAGTGAGGTACCTATCACTGTGAGTTTGGCGGTGAGGGCCGGAGGAGAAGGCCACCAGCTCCCCCCGCCATCCCCTGTGAAGCGGGCTCCCTCTGTCCTGGCCACCACCCCCCAACCCGCTCCTCCTGCTCAATAATGCTGGTCTCTGTGCAAGTGCACGGCCATACTTCCATTCACCAGAATGGCCCGATAAGGACAATTCAAATAGGATGCAAAGATCAATGCAAAAATTACTGTTATATATAAATAGAGTTATAACTGGAATTGGTGACAAAGCAAATTAAGAAAGAATTGGGAGTTGTCATTTAAAACAGCCTTCTAATAAAGTTGTTTAAGAGCTGATGAGAGAGTCATGCTTTTGCTGACCTGGGCTTGGGTGGCACGGGGCTGTCGCCACGTTAGAATATTGTGTCACTCAAGTCCCTTAGGTCGCGTCCGACTCTCTGTGACCCCAGGCTCTCTGTAGCCCGCCAGGCTCCTTTGTCCATGGGATTCTCCAGGCAGGAATACTGGAATGGGTTGGCATTTCCTTCAGGGGATCTTCCTGGACCAGGGATCAAACCCACATCTCCTGCCCTGGCAGGTGGATTCTTTACCACTGAGCCACCAGGGAAGCCTACATGTTAGAGTGCAAATCCATTTGTCTCATCAGAGGACATGAGAAAACTTCCCCCTCCCCCTCACACAGAGCAGCTCCCCGTTCCAGGCTTCTCAAGGCACCCCCTCTTTAGAATGGATGTTTGTTGGCTTTGGGGTGCTCCGACAGGTCGCCAGTGCCCCGGGAGTTGCTGTATCCGGAGGTCCTTCCTCGGCCCTCACCTGATTCAGCCTATCCAGGGCAGAGCTGATCCCTCAATGCTGCTGGAAGCCCCTCCTAACTCCTCTTCCTCTCTCAAACTTGCTGGCTGCCCCTCTCCAGCCGCAGAGTTGGTTCCTCCCCGTCCCTCTGGGGGGCCCCCAACACTCTTTTTTGCTTTGTGGAAACGGAATGTTTGCAGCCGTACTTCCAGCACCTAAGACCGTGCCCAGTGCAAAGAAGTGTTCATTAAACAGCAACACACCCCAGTCCCCCAGCAAGCCCTGGGTGCCACTGGTAGGGGTGGGGTGGAGCGGTGTACTATGAAGCAGCTTAGGGAACGTGCCAGGGGGCTCTGGCTTTCAGAGGCCGTAAGGGGGCACAAGAGTGTGCCCCGTGTGTGAAATGCATATGCCACTTGTGCTGGGCTCAACAGGGGCCACTCCACACCCCCCAAATTTATGTCCTTTGGGAACTTCAGATGTCGCTTAATTTGGAGACAGGGTTTTTGCAGAAGTGTTCAAGTCAAGATGGGGTCGTCCTGGGCGAGGGTGGGCCCTAAGTCCAAAGACTGAAGAAGAAGGAAATCTGGATGTGGAGGAGCGCAGTGTGAATGAATGGCGTGATGAGTCCACATGTCAGACACCAAGGGTGTCTGAGGCGAGGGGAGAGGCAGCCACACTTTCTGCCTCAGACCCTCCAGAAGGAGCCAAACCACCGACACCGGGGTTTCTGGCTTCTGGCCTCCTGCACTGAGAGAATTCCATTCCATTGTTTTCCGCCATCCAAGTTCAGGGTGGTTTGTTACAGCTAGGAAAGTAACACACCATTTGCGTCACCTTGTTACCAGGGCAACGGGCATAAACCGTTTCCCAACCACTGGGTACCCCCAGCCGCCCCATCCGGGCTTCTCCTTGGGACGGTGGCCGGGTCCCACGTTCCCAGGTGCTCGGTCCCACTCACTGGGAGAGCGGCTCCTCCAGCACAGAAGTTCGCTTTGGGAGGCGGGTGACAATGTTGGTCACCAAGCCAACCTTTCTGTGGTTACCGCCTTTGTTCCTAATCCCCTCCTTCCAATCTTATTAATTATTTAGTTGGCTGCCCCTGGTCTTAGTTGCAGCACGCAGGATCTTTTAGTTGCAGCATGGGAGAGCTAGTTGCCTGACCTGGAATCGAACCCAGTGCCCTTGCTTTGAGAGCACAGTCTCAGCCCCTGGACCAGGGGAGTCTCCTCCATCCAGTCTTTAATCACATGTCACCTTCTTACGGAGGCTTTCCCTGGCCATCTTACAGGGGCAGCCCTGTTCCCTCCACAGCCCAGTTCATTCACCACCCCGTTTGTTTCTCTCCCTTGTACTTCTCACGACCAACTAGAGGAACGACTTTTTCAAATGCTGTTCCCAGTACATGCCCTGCACCCACTACAGGCCTAACGAGTAGTTCGTCACTGGATAAAATCCATGCACGCGTCCTGTCGTGTGGGAAGCAGAATTACATCCCCTCCCAAAGACATGCACGTCCTAATCCCCAGAACCAGTGCATTAGGTGGCAAGGCAAAAAAGGCTAATTAAGGTAACAGATGGAATTAAGTTTGCCAATCAGCTGACCTTCAAACAGGGAGAGAGAGTAGCCTGGATTATCCAGGTGGACCCAGGATCACAAGATGCTTCCTTGTGGGAGAGGAAGGTAGGGAGAGAGCCAGGGAGACTGGACAAAGGACTCAGCCGGAGCCGCTTGCTTTGAAGATGGAGGAAGGAGCCCCGAGTTAAAGACTCCTGTGGCCTCTAGAAACTGGAAAAGGCAAGGTCGAGTCTCCCAGAAAACCTCCAGAAGGAACGCTGCCTTGAGGACGACCTTGACTTCAGCCCAGTGAGACACACTCCAGACTTCCGACCTCCAGACGCGCCTTGGGAGAGCTGTTGGGAAGTTGAAACGAGACAGGAAACGGAAATGGCGGGTCCTTAAACACTTGCAGTACCCTGGCCCCATCCTGGATTCCAAACACAGAGTAATTTCCCCTAAATGCTTTTTCATTCCACTCCTCCCCTGCCTCCCCGCCCCCACCCCCTGCCCCCACTGAGGAGGCCTGGTATCTCTGGCTTTAGGGGGTGGGGTGGGAGGGTGAGGAGACCTGGCCCATGTGCTGTGCGCTTCCTTCCTGGAGCGAGACGCTTTCATCTCAGTCCCGGGAGTGCCATCGCTGAGCTGCAGCTCTGTGCACACAGGGGACCAGGGCAGCTGCCGCCATGTCCCCATTTTACAGAGGTGGAAACTAAGACCCCGGAAGGGGCCGCCATGTCCCCATTTTACAGAGGTGGAAACTAAGACCCCAGAAGGGGCAGGGGCTTGCCCAGGGCCTCCCTGGGAACAGGTGACAAGACCTTGAAGCAGATCAGAGTGACCCACTCTGGCTGTGTGCTTGAGGGTGAAGATACGGCTGGCCCCTGCCCCCACACCTGGCCTGGCAGCCTTGGACCCACACCACGACCCACCTGCGGAGAACTTCACTGAGGGGCAGGGGCTCCTCGCCTGACCTCAGGCAGGTGACAAACTGGTCCCTGGCCGCTCTCCCAGCCAGGAGGCCCCAGAGAGCTGGGGGAAAGTGAGGCAGGGCTGTGCTTGAATCCTGGCACCTGGCAGTGTGATCTTAGGCAAGTCTCATGCCTCTCTGAGCCTCAGTTTCCTCATGAGGAAGATGGGCACGGTATTTGCCTTACAGCTCAGGGCCAGGAGGAACGCCAGATTCATCCAAAGGGCAAATGTTAGGAATTCCCTGGTGGTCCAAGGGTTAGGGCTCTGCACTCTCAATTTGGAGGGCCCAGGGTTCAGTCCCTGGTCGGGAAACAAAGATCCTGCAAACCACGACTCAGCTAAAACACACATATATTCTTTTTCTTTTTAAAGGGCATAGGCTGAACCAAGATTCAAAGCAGCTTTGCTGACTCGGAAGCCCCAAGCCCGGTTCTCACCTTGGTTCGCGGCCAGGCTGCCCACAGGCCCCCTCTCAGCAGTCCCAGCGGACTGGAATGTAGGGGAAGGGTGAGAGGAGCAGCAGCCTGCACGCCGGGCCCCACTGCCCAAGCATGGACCTTGGTCTCTGCCGCCCAGGGCCAGCGAGCAAGCAGGAGCGGACCAGCGAGGCCCCGTCAGAGGGGCTGGAGAGGCTGCCAGTGCTGGGTGGGAAGAAGGCCAGTGGGAGGGCAGTGATGCAGGGAGGAACCAGGAGTGAGGAGACTGAGGCCAGAGGTGGGCCAGAGGGCTGCCCCAGGCCCCCAGGCCTCTCCAAATCTCAGTTTCCATAACACAGAGGTTGGCGCTGGAGAAGGGGGATGGGGAGTACAAAGGAATGGTCTCTCTGGGCCTTTTGCCATCACCACTCCGCACAGTCCCTGTGGCCCAGGAGGAACGACTCTCTCTCCACAGCAGCTGTGAAGGCCTTGAGCTGGCTCCACCCACACCTGCCAGTTTGCTGGGGGCCCCTGACTGCATCAAAGAGCCCAACCCCTGCCCTGCGTTTTTTTTTTTTTTACGTGTGTCCATTTATTGATTGCTGGGAATACAGCTTATTGAGAATACACTGACACAGAGGCAGGACTTGCCTCTGGCGCTTGGCTCCCTGTGACTGGTTCTCTTCCCTGACTATACTGTAGTTCCCTGACTGTACTGCTTATATTAGTGTCCTAATGACAGATTTTATTTTCCTAGGTTCCAAAATCACTGCAGACAGTGAGTGCAGCCAGGAAATTAATAAGACACTTCCTCCTTGGAAGAAAAGCTATGACAAATCTAGAAAGCATATTCAAAAGCAGAAACATCATTTTGCTAACAAAGGTCCATATAGTCGATACTATGGTTTTTCCAGTAGTCATGCACAGATGTGAGAGTTAGACCTTAAAGAAAGCTGAGTGTCAAAAAATTAATGCTTTCCAATTGTGGTGCTGGAGAAGACTCTTGAGAGTCCCCTGGACTGCAAGGAGATCAAACCACTCAATCCTAGAGGGAATCAACTCTGAATATTCTCTGGAAGGACTGATGCTGAGGCTCCAATATTTGGGCCACCTGATGCAAAGAGCCGACTCACTGGAAAAGACCCTGATGCTGGGAAAGATTGAAGGCAAAAGGAGAAGGGGGAGGCAGAGGATGAGATGGTTAGATGGCATCACCAACTCGATGGACATGAGTTTAAGCAAACTCTGGAAGATTCTAAAGGACAGAGGAGCTTGGTGTGCTGCAGGCTGTGGGGTGCAGAGTGTTGGACACAGCGACTGAGCAACAACAAAGACGGCTGTTACAAAGTGGCATCTTAAAACGGCACGTATTTATTCCCAATAGACCTAGAAGCCGGAAGTCCAAAATCTATCTCAATGGACTGAAATCTAGGTGTCCCACAGGGCTGCTTCCTTCCGGAGGCTCTCAGGGAGAATTCATCTCTTGCCTCTTCCGGCCTCTGGAGACCGGCTGCTCTCCTTGGCTTGTGACCTCCTCCTGGCGTCATTCCAGCCTCTCACTTCTGTTCTCACATCTCTTCAGTCAAAGCTCCCTCTGCCTCCATCTGATAAGCAGACTGTGATTACATTTAGGGCCCAGCTGGATAATCCAGGAAAAATCTCTCCATCTCAAAATCATTAATTTAATCACATCAACAGAGTCTTTTTGCCACATAAGGTAATGCTCCCAGCTTCCAGGGATTAGGTCCTGGATATATTTGGGGGTCATTATTTAGCCCACCACCCCATCCCCCCCTCCAGTATCAGCCCTGTTCTCTGTTAGACACTTCTGCCCGTCCAAATCCTTCCCATCCAACTGGTTAAATAAATTCGGCAGCAGTGGCATACAGCAGAGCAGTCACTAGAAACAGTGAGGGAGAGTGCTTGCTGATCTGGAATACATTGTGATCTGAATTTTTATTTAAAAAAATATTTCTAGAAATATTAAAAAGAACAAAAAAAGAATAAAAAAAATAAAAAATAAAACATAAAAAAAAATATTTCTAGAGAGAGGAATATCATAATATTCTGATTAAGGTCACTGTTTCTGGGTCCTGGAAATCTAGGTTCAAATCCTTCCTGTGCTATTTACTGTGTGACACCAAGCAATTCACGTAATCTGATGCCTCAGTTTCTTCATCTGTAAAATGGGAATACTTGTACTTACCTCAGAGGGATATTGAAAGGCTGTGTAAAGTGCTTAAAACAGTGCTTGCCACAAAATAGGCCCCATTTAACTGTTGGAGGGTTTTCCCTTGTGGCTCAGTAAAGAAATCCTGCAAGGCAGGAGACCCAGGTTTGATTCCTGGGTTGGGAAGATCCCCTGGAGAAGGACATGGCAGCCCACTCCAGTATTATTGCCTGGAGAATCCCATGGACAGAGGAGCCTGGCGGGCTATAGTCTATGGGGTCACAAGAGTCAGACAAGACTGAGCAACTAAACCGCCACCAACTGTGGGATACATTTGTTGTTGTTGCTCAGTCGCTCAGTCGTGTCCAACTCTGAGACCCTATTGACTGCAACACGCCAGGCTTTCCTGTCCTTCACCATCTCCCGGAGCTTATGCAAACTCAGGTCCACTGAGTCAATGATGGCATCCAACCATCTCATCTCTGTCGTCCCCTTCTCTTCCTGACTTCAGCCCTTCCCAGCATCAGGGTCTTTTCTAATGAGTTGACCCTTCACATCATGTGGTCGAAGTATTGGAGTTTCAGCGTCAGCATCAGTCCTTCCAATGAATATTCAGGCTTGATTTCCTTTAGGAGTGACTGGTTTGATCTCCTTGCAGTCAAAGGGATTCTCACGAATCTTCTCCAACATTTATATGTTGGATACATATAAATACTTATATGTAAAATATAAATTATATGTAAAAATGTAAGATATTTTATATGTCTCTCTATATATACACACACTAAATGCAGCCTACAAAAAGATAACTAGAAGGCTATTCTCCAAAAAACATGTTTTTAAGTTTTTCTTATTGCATTTGTTTTTTAAATATGTATTTATTTGGCTTTGCTGTGTTTTAGTTACAGCACACAGGATCCTCACTGTGGCATGCAGGATCTTTGAACTCTTGGCTGCAGCATGTGGGATCTGGCTCCCTGACCAGGGACTGACCTTGGGCCTCCTTAATTGGGAGTGAGGAGTCTTAGCCACCGGACCACCAAGGAAGCACCCTGAATTTTTAAATTGTTTTTAAAAATTTTAAATCTCAGTGATCGGTCTATAAGTAATTGGTATCATCTTTTTGCTTCTCTGCAAGATCTGTTTATGCCCAATACACAATTATTTGTATAACAAAAATGAAATTTTAAAATTTAACCATCTAACAAAAAAAGCAACCCAGAATCCTAATCCTTAAAGCCTCTGCTGTGGCTCGCTCTCCCCTGGGAGCCCTCCTGATCTGCACAATCTCAAGACTCTCTCCTTCTTACTTCCTGGAGCTCTTGTCTGGAAACAGTAGCTCTCGGCTGTGAACTGCAGGAGCCCGGATGGAAACAGAGCTGGAGTGTGTTCTGAGAAGAAACAGTACCTCACCGGCTGCAGAAAAACACCCCTCACCCATCAACAGTGCACATCAACTTTGTGCAACCTTCCCATCCCTGATTACAACAACCTCATGAAGGGTAATTGACCTCCAAGGGCTTGCCCAAGGTCACAGAGTTCCCACCTCAAACCCACTGCTGCCACCACCGCCACAGGGCACTCGCCACGACCTGAGCTTGATCAAAATGGGGCAAGGGTTCCTGGCTTGCAGTTTTTTCCCCTGAGACGCGTGACTCTCCCTACCCACTCATCTTCAGACCCTTGCATGTTAACCCCATTTTTGTTGTGTTGTGTTAGTCGCTCAATCCTGTCTGACCCTTTGTGACCCCGTGGACTGCAGCCCATCAGGCTCCTCTGTCCATGGAATTCTCCCAGCAAGAATACTGGAGTGAGTTGCCACGCCCTTCTTCAGGGAATCTTCCTGACCCAGGGGTCAAACCCAGGTATCCTGCATTGCAGGCAGATTCTTTACCATTTGAGCTACCCAGGAAGCCCATTTTCCAGATGGGCAAGTAAGAGTCCTTGGAGAAGGAAGATGGCCCAAAGATGCGATCCCAGGATTGGCCGCAAGGTGGCAGCACCAGGCCTTGTGACCTGCTCCTCTGGGCTTTGCATCCTCTTACCGCCCTCTGGCGATTATGGGAAAAGGTGACTGAGGCAAGGTTGTCACCTCTGGGGAGAATACTCTGACAGAAGCAGGACTCGGGGCCCCTTGCATTGGTGGCCTTGCGCTGACTGGCCATTATCCAGCCCCTGTCACAGGGAAGTCCCTGTCACAGGGAACTTCTAACTAGTGGTTCTAAAAGTCCAAGGAACTTGGACTTTTCATCAAGGTGACCATTTAGTGGAGGTGGGTGAGGTTAGGAGGTATGGACAGGCTCCTCTCTGCCTGCAGCAAGCTCACTCCTCATTGGGGTCAGGCCCCTATCCCCAGGATGGCTGCTCTGTCGTTAACCGTATCTTCCTCTGAGAAACACAAAGTCAGAAGAAAACATCTCTGCAAACAGGAGGAGAGGTGTGGCGATGAGCAGCTGGGGTCTGGCCTGCACCACGGGGTCTCCTTAACTAGGCCAGGCCTCCCGAGGAAGCCAAGCTGGGACACCCAATCACCGGATTCAGCAGGAGGAGCAGAAAAGGTACGGAGCACAGGGTGGGGTTGTGAGATGTGAGACCCTCCCCGGGCCACAGTATCATGGACTGAAGGTGGCCACCTTATCCCAAGCGGGTCACATCCGATGCTCCCTTTGGGGATTCTGGGATTGAGACAGAGAAAGGCCAGCCAGCCTCCTTGAACAGCTGGAAAAGTACCAAGTAACTCCGGGCGGGTGATGTGGAAAAGCCGTCTGTGAAGAGAAGGAAAGCAGGGAGGGGAAGGGATATAGGAAGGCCTCCCCCAGCGCATCATGCAGCTCCTGGCCTAGTTCCTACCCTGCTGCGGGAGGCTCTACGGCCATCACAGGCCCCTTGGGGACTTAAAAGCTTATCAGTGAAGGGGGAGCAGCATCCCGGCAGCAGTGACTGGAGACCCGAACACCTGTTGGCCCCTCAGACGCGGCTTCCACGGCTCCTCATCCCTCAGACGTGTGGTATGACGTCAGGCCTCAGCTTCCCTCCTTCCTCCCACAGGAGCACTCTGCAGACACGAAGACCCAGCCAATGTGACAGGGTGACGAGGGCAGATGCTCACAACGGGAACCAAACCAAGCAGGTGGCGGACAGCCCTGCAGAAGCTGAGGCTGCTGCCTCCCCATATGGCACTGTCTGCCTCCGGAGGGCTTAAGGTCGGTGCTGCCTTATCTGTTCAGTTCAGTCACTCAGTCTTGTCTGACTCTTTGCGACCCCATGGACTGCAGCATGCTAGGCCTCCCTGTCCATCACCAACCTTATTTGAACATGTGCTAATACAAAGACCATGAATTATTTCTGTTTTAAAAAAAATTAAAGAAAAAGGTTAAACTCTCCTGGGTGGATCTGAGGGAGTTGGCCCGTCACTCCCCAACAGGGAGGGCACAGCACATAGTGATCAGCTCACTGGCTGTCTGTCCAGCCTCTGGAGGGCAACCTCGGCGGACCAGAGTGCCCATCATCTGCTGAAACCAGGAAAGCAGGGACCCCACAGCCCCTCCTTGTTCCCAGAGCTGCTTCTCTCTATAGACTCCTGTCCTACCATCCATCTCGTGAAGTCCCAAGCCTGGGACTGAAGCCCTGGGCGGCCATCCATGGCCGGAAGGCCTCGGAGGGCCCCGTGTCCTCTGATCCCTGGTCTCCTGGTCTGTAGATCAGGACTGGAACAACTCCAGCCCCCGCTAAGCCGGGCATCCTTCTACACACAGACCTGTATCTTGCGGTTGAGCCGTTACAACTGTCCCTGGAGGTGGGGCCATCCTTGAGCCCCCTTGACAGAGGGGGAGGCTCGGGCTCAGAGAGGGGTGCTGCTGCCCTGCCCAGAGTCCCACAGTCAGTGGGGAGCAAAACTGGACCCATGCCCCAGGCCATCTCTGCACCTCCCTGCTGAGCATCCCGTGGCCACGAACCCAGGGATTCCAGGACACAAAGCCCACTGAGCCTCTCACCCAGGCCTGACCCTCGCTAAGCCCTGAACAAACAGTATTAACGGCCAGGGCGGCCTTCCCTAACCTGCACTGACCTCCACTACAGTGCCACCACGCGGGGAGCCGCAAACCTTTTCTTTATTGCAAATATGATATACAGTCCCAGTGTGGGGGTGGGGTACCTGGGAACAGCAGGACCCAGAGGGAGCCAAGGACAGGGTCTCCCAAAACCAAAGGGTCCCTGCTTCCCTTGCTCAGGGCAGGAGCCCGACCTGACTCCCACCATGCAGCACAGACAGGGCAGCCTCGAGAGCCCCAGAGAAGGCTGAGAGTAGGGAGGCCCAGGCGGGAGTCAGGGAGGGTCATCCCCTGGGGCTGGTGTGGAGGGAGGTAGCCTTCCATGCCCTGTGGATAGAAACCAAGTCTGGGCTTTGTCCCCCAGGGCCGCAGCAGACGTCCAGTGTTAGAGGCGAGGGGTCTGCCAGGGTGGGGTGCACAAGAGGCCGAATGATCCTGTCCCCCACTGCACAGTGTCTCAGCATCGCCAAGTGCTGCCCCAGCGGCCCTGGTCCTTCACAGCCGGCATCTTCTGCTGTTTCCGCCCCCCGCCCCCTGGCAGGGATCACGAGGCTCAGCTCACTGGGGGGCCTCGGCGATGGCCTTCTCCACCCGCAGGTACCAGGGCTGGATGTGAGTGTGACGCATGAGGTCGTCGAAGGCCTCTAGACCCTCCATCACACGCAGCACGCCGTAGACTGCCTGGGGGTGGGTACAGAGGGGTGTCAACACCAGCCCATCACCTCCCCTCTCTGAGAGCCCCATGACTTACTCTAGGGAAACAGCAAATTAGCCAAGACGGGTGGTCAGGCTCTCTCGCCCCACGCCCTCTCGCCTTCGCCCCATGTTTTGTGAATAATCAAGATGTAATGGCCGAGATCACTTACAGCACTGCGCGTGAGCCTCACGAGGTACTCGCTGGGCCACGGGCTACTTTTGTTCTATAAGCATATGTAAGCTCCACCTGGAACGCCCCAGAGGTTGTGTTGCGTTATGTGAGCTTACGTTATGTCTGCGGCTATGGCTGCTGTGCCAGCCAGGAGAGAATAAACGTGTCTGTAGTCCCTACGGCTCCCTGAGCTTTCTTCCAGCCTCTCAGCTCATGCCTTGTCTCCCCTGGGTTCAGCAAACAGTGCAGTGTGAACAGCAAGACAACTGGCATCACGAACAGGATCAGCGATACAATTGGCATAGTCAGCAGGATTAGCGAAACACCCACTAATGGGCCAGCTTTGCACGTGGGGCTTTGAATGAAGTGTGTGGGCTGGTTGCAGGTTTTGCCTGTCCTGCACCTACATCCCCTTTTCTGGGCAACAAACCACGCCCCACCCCCGCCCCGATTCAGAGTTTCCTTTGAGAAAATGCCCTTCCCCCACCCTCAGTTCCTGAGATTTTAGAAGAGGGGACCCCATCACCTACTCCAAGACCTGAACCTTGCAAGCCGCATATTCTACCCTGGCAGAACTACTTCAAGGATTGGCACTGAGGTCAGGCTAACAAGACCCTGTCGCAGTACTTTTTGCTAGGTAGAAGCCTGGGGCGCTCGTTTTCCTTAGGCCCTTGACAATCAGTAGAGCCAGGTGCCCCTGGGATGGAGGAGCTGTGAATGCAAGTATTGCCCACACCTGGGTTTTCCCAGCCTGGGCCCCCAAGGAGAGACCCTCCAATATGTGCACCCCCTGCCACCACCACACTCACCAGATCTGCCAGGTTCGGCTTCTGGCCCCCCATGAAGGGCCGGTCTTTGCCCACAGCTGCCACCCACTTGTTGGCAGCCTCGTAGAGATCCTCCCGCACGTCATCCCGGAGGTGGTGCCTGGGCAGGGATGGAGAAGAAGTCCATCAGGGGGATTCCGAACCCTGGCATGGGTGGGGACCACGGGAAGGCCTGGGGACCAGCGCAGCTCTTGGGGCGGGTGAGGGGGACAGAGGAAGGTACAAGACAGGGACCCAGAACTGGACTCCAAGGCCAGCCCTGCTTCTCCTGGGGTGGGGGAGGCAATCAGGAGTTTTGGGGTTTGAGTCTCAGATGGGCTAATGCTGGGAGATGGGAAGCCCCCAGGTGCACACACACGTACCCACCCGCACACTCACGCATGCACCGTCACCTGCGTTTGAGCCGCTTGCTGATGAAGTACATGGCAGCCGCACCCATGTACTTAGCCATGGCGCCCTCCACGGTCCCGAAATTGCCCTCCTTGACAATGTAGTCAAAGGAGGCCAAGGCCTCGGCCGGCGTGCGGTACACGTTGGGGGAGATGAGGTGTACCAACCAGTCGTCCGCCCACTGCCGCCACTTCATCTCCTCCCTGCAGGCGAGGGGGACAGAGGGCAGGCCAGGTGGGCTTCCTGAGCCAGCATCTCCTCTCCTCCCTGCAGGCAAGGGGGGCAGAGGGCGGGCTTGGTGGGCTTCCTGTACGAGTGCCCAGGGTGGGGGGAGGCACAAGGGGACTCAGTCCTACCTGTGGCCCAGCCCCAGCCCTCATGGCTTACAGCATCTTGCTCAGCCTGGTCCCCTCGGAGGGGAGACCACCCCCTCCCCACATCCCCAGGGCCAGCCCCGGCCCCACTCACGTCCTGGCCTCCTTCCCCCCATACATCCGCTGGGCTTCCTTCTCATCCAGCATGAGCCAGTACTTGTTGCAGAATTCGGTCACCTCCTTGCCCTGGTCATTCATCGCCTTCATGGGTGGATAGTAGGTGATGATGTCTGCCAGGGGTTGCCTTTGGGAGACATCTAGAGTTTTACCCCGACTCCCTTTTCCTCACGGAGCCTAAGCCCTCGCCTCCTCTGGATGAATAATACCTCCCTGACCTGAGTCAACCCGCAGAAGCTTCCCACTCTCTTGTGGGTGACACAGGAGATCCTGCAGCAAGAGGGATTTGGGGCAGACTCCGGAAGCACCTCCTGGACAGAGGGAGATGTGCGTAGGAGAGGAAGGGGGGATCTCAGAGTGACACCCACAACCCATTCTGGAAATCTAAGCTACAGCCCCACCCCCACTCCCATGGAGGAGCCCAGGGGAGGCCTCCCTGAGACAGGAGAGGCCATGAGACACAGTGCCAGCCTTGGCCGCAGGGGCTCCTTACCCTGACACCAGATAGGTCTTGAGAGCGCTGATGATGACAGAGGAGTCGTTCAGTTGTTGCTGGAGAAGAGAATGGTTTAGATCAGGGCTGGGAGGGGCGGTGGGGACTGGCTGACTGGCCACTGGCCAGATCACCAGGGGCTCTTCTACAATCCTGATACCCAGACATTCTGCAGGAACTGGTCAGGGGGATCCTGGGTGTTGTGTCCCTGTCCCTGGGGGTTTGCCCTGAAAACTGATGCTCACTGAGTTCTACCTCCCCCCAGGTCGCAATCCCCACTATCAGGGAAGCCTGTCCTGTGTAAGGGAGACCCAAGTGTGGCTAATGGACAGGAGGAGGTGGGAAGGACCCAGGGTCTGAGCCCTGCCCTCACCCACGTGACCCCCTGGGCTCTGAGGGGCTGGGTAGACTCAGAAGCTACAGACTAGGAGCCAAATCCTACACCCCGGAGGGTACGGTTCTCTGTTGATCAATGAAGCCAAGTCAGAGAGGCTAAGTGACTGGTCCTAAGTCACACAGCCAGGGAGTGGCAGAGCCCCTCCTTGAATCCAGTCCACCCAGACTTCAGAACCCACTGAAGCTCTGTGGCACTCTGCCTCCCTTAGACTCACTGGTTTATAATCCTCAGCGGAAATTCAAAGAGCCCACATTCCTCCCGGGGCTGCAGAGCAGGGCCCGACTCAGGGGTGTTCCAGGACAACCCAGGACACTGGGGCAGGGGGCAGCTCCCCAAGGCTCACCAAACTTTCTCCTTCCTGGGCCATAACGATGGGCACCTTCCTGTAGGAGGAGAACTTGATTTCGGCCCGGCGCACAGGGTTCACCTCCACCACCTGGTAGGGCAGGGCGTGGAAGTCGAGGAAGGCGCGGACCTTGCTGCAGAACGGACACGTTTTGTACTGGTACAGCGTCAGCTGCAGGCGGCTGGACAGGGAGAGCTGGACAAGGAGCAGAGAAGGAACTTCTGAAGCTGGGTGCCCAGGCCCCGCCCCCAAGCAAACCTTTCCCAGGGGAGTTTTCCAGGGTCTCTGAGAACTTCGGGAGGAATGGGGGATGGGTGGCAGGGAGGTGCGGAAGGGTCTTGCAGCAGACAGTTCAGGCTCAAGCCCATCCAGGGGGGTCTCCCGGCAGAAAGTCTGTTCTGTGTAGGAGGGATCTTCTCATCTTTGTCCAATGCTAGACAGACATCGCTCTGCTCCTTCCGGTCCCAGGGGAATGTCAGACACGGCAGGTGTGTGCCCCCAGATGCAACTGTTTCAACTCGGAAGTGCCCATCCCTACTCCCTCGACCCAAGGCATATCTGGATGAGGGGGTTAGAGCCCAGCGTTTCCGAGTGGTGATGGTGGTCGTTCAGTCGCTCAGTCGTGTCAGACTCTTCGAGACCCCATGGATTGCAGCATGCTGGGCTTCCCAGTCCTTCACTATCTCCCAGAGTTTGCACAAACTCATGTACAAAGGCCCAACAGGAGAGGGTGGTATCTGGGCCCCTGGCCTTCATAGAGCAGGAGAGCCCCAGGTGAGCTTGCCGCATACTCACGTTTGAAAGTCACAGCTGTGGTCCCCCTGCCGCATTGTTCAGAGATGGGAGACTGAGGCTGGGCCATGGAGGTGGGTGGGCAGGGAGACACAGAGAACTCCACTCCCCGTCTACCCAATCCTGTTCCCAGGGGTTCAGGAAAGAGGCGCCTGTGGATGTGTGGTGGGGGCGGGGGCTGGCACTGTGCACAAAGCATAGCAAAGGGCAGCTGGATCAGCCCCTTGCCTGGGGGGACATACCCTTGTTCCTTGTCTCAGGGCCTGGAATCTACCAGCATCAGTTTCGTAAAAGTAGAACACTAATAATACTAATAAATACACAATCTCAGGATTTGGAGACAGGGGTAGGGAGGCGGAAAATGTTTGGAAAGTGATAAACCGTGCAAGAGACTTTCCCTTTTCAGTGATTTCCAAATCTTCCCATTAAAAAGTCTTAAAACACGTTTGTAAAACGACTTTAAAACAGAGGCAGTTCCAGTTAGCGGCATCATTAAGCCTCCATTTCACAGATGAGGACATTGAGGGCTGGAGGGCTTAAAACCAGGTCACTCGCTCAAGGTCAAGAGGCGACAGAGGAGGTGATTTCTGACGCCGCCGGTTCCCAGAAGTCCCGAGGTTCCGCGCTCACCCCAGGGCCCCTACCCGAGGCTCGGTCCTTACCTGTGCGACTTGCTACCCAAGCCCTTACCTCGGGCTTACCTGTGTGGCCGAGCGCTCTGCGCGGAGGTCCTGGGCGCGCAGGTGCCACCGCGCCGTGTGGTATAGTCCCAGGGCGCCACCCAGGGCCAGCGCCGCCGCCCCCAGGAGCCGTGGACCCCCCTTGCGGGCCGTAGCGGCGGGGCCCGAGCCTCCCGCTGCCCCGGTGAAGCCGGCCCGGCTCTGCGCGTGGAGTCCCAGCGCCGGCCGATCGCCCAGCCTCCAGGCCAGAGCGCGCCCGTGGGGCCACAGAGCCCGTACAGCGTGGGCCATGTTTGCTCCGCCGGCGCCGCGGAAGGGCGCGAGAAACAAAGACTGCCTTGGCTCTGGCTC
The DNA here is from genome assembly GCF_032452875.1 of Bos javanicus. Lineage (NCBI taxonomy): Eukaryota > Metazoa > Chordata > Mammalia > Artiodactyla > Bovidae > Bos > Bos javanicus. Next base: position 98,501,669 of record NC_083878.1, read on the forward strand.
CCCTTGAAGGGGCGGGGCCAGCCGGTTGCCAGGGGTGACGGTGACGCCGAGCGGGGCGGGGGCAGCCCTCGTGGGACTGAGCTTGAGTCCCCGGCGCCCAACTTTTAAAACACCCATCAGAGCCGAAGAAACACCTGAGGATGTCTGCTAACTGCCTCCGGCTTCTAGAGTGTAGACGTAACTGGTCTCGGTGGTGACCCGGAGCCGAAATGCAGGAACTCAGGCATGCAGCTCGCCATGTAGCCCTCAGTTCAGTTCAGTCGCGTCCGACTCTGCAACCCCATGGACTGCGGCACGCCAGGCTTCCCTGTCCATCGCCAACTCCCGGAGTTTACTCAAACTCATCTCCATTGAGTCGGTGATGCCATCCAACCGTCTCATCCTCTGTCGTCCCCTTCTCCTCCCACCTTCAATCTTTCCCAGCATCAGGGTCTTTTCAAATGAGTCAGCTCTTCGCATCAGGGGACCAAAGTATTGGAGCTTCAGCTTCACCATCAGTCCTTCCAATGAATATTCAGGACTGATTTCCTTTAGGATGGACTGGTTGGATCTCCTTGCAGTTCAAGGGACTCTCAAGAGTCTTCTCCAACACCACAGTTCAAAAGCATCAATTCTTCGGCGGTTAGCTTCCTTTATAGTCCAACTGTCACATCCATACGTGACTACTGGGAAAACCATAGCTTTGACTAGACGGACTTTTGTTGGCAAAGTAATGTCTCTGCTTTTTAATATGTGGCCCTTAGTGTCACCCATAACAGGCACCCAATCGAAAGAGACTGAACCTTTCACAGTATCAGGGAAAGCGTCATGGCATCCGGTCTCTGAGAGCCGCAGAAACTGCCCAGCCCGACAAGTAGTAGGTGAACTCCCTTGACTCGGGATTTCCGCACCATCCCCTCCCCCGCCTCTAGGATTTTTTTCTGCCCTCCCGCGCCCGTGCACTGTTTCTTCTGTGACCCGAACCATAAAATTTTCCATACACATGTGGGGCCTTAGAAACCCAGTGTCTCGGATTTCGCCCAGCCGGAGGTGCTGAGTCGCCGATTTGCCCAGGTCCCCAGGGGCAAGATGGGGCGGAATGGGGGGTTCCAAGCTGTCCCGCCCCTCTGTCGGGCTCTTTCACCCAAGCTGAGGGCTGAAGCCTCCACCGGCTAGGCTTCTCAGCAGGCAGCCCAGGGCTGGCCCCTCCCGGGGACCGGGAAAGGGGCGGGACTCGATGAGTGGGCGGGGCTTGAACTGCTTGTGGGCGGGGCAAGGCGGAGTTGAAGGCCGGGCTTGCACAGAGAGCTCTGCTCACTGGGTAAAGCCCTGGAGGGACAGGGACGCGGCTCTGGGTGGGGTGGCGACCCGGGGCAGAGTCTGCCAGCGTGTGGGGGTGGGGCCGGGGGCCCCTCTAGGGCGTCCCGCCCCTCCGGTCCAGCGTTCGGTCCACAGCCCCCACCTTCTGCCCCGTGCCGGCCTTTCTGTGCGACAGTCGCCGTGCTTGCTTACAAAGCATCCTGTTGCCTGCACAGCACTGCAGGGGAAAGGAAGGAGGGAGGGTCAGGAGAGAGAACTATCAGCTCCCTTCTCACCTTCTGGAGTCTCAGTTCCCCCATCTGTAAAATAAGGATAATGGTTAGTGTCTCCTGCATTGAGATGGGGAAATGAATGGGGAAATGAATGGGAAGAGTCTGGAAGCTTGAGAGGCCAGTGTTTTAGAGACCCCTGGCAATGGCAACCCACTCCAGTACTCTTGCCTGGAAAATCCCACGGACGGAGGAGCCTGGAAGGCTGCAGTCCATGGGGTCGCTAAGAGTCAGACACGACTGAGCGACTTCCCTTTCACTTTTCACTTTCATGCATTGGAGAAGGAAATGGCAACCCACTCCAGTGTTCTTGCCTGGAGAATCCCAGGGACAGGGGAGCCTGGTGGGCTGCCATCTTTGGGGTCGCACAGAGTCGGACACGACTGAAGTGACTTAGCAGTAGCAGCATTTTTTGCCCACCTGGCAGTTTGTTCCACCTTTGCCAAATATAAGAAGGAAACCCAATAACCCAGTCCTCCACCAAAATACTTGGCAAATTCTCCCTTTGTTCTCTTGGCCAAGATTGGGCAGGACGTAAGGGCAGACCCACATCTCATGGCCCGTCTTCCAGTGCTGTCTGCCCTGGGTCCCTACACTGCCTCTTCCTTACCTCATTCCAGCCAAAAGCTTCCTCTCTGTCACTTACTTGGATGGATCCCTAAGCCCAAGTCTGAGCAAGTCCCAGGGATGGCCATACTCTTCCTTGTTGCTGTGGAACATCTGGGGACAGGTAGCCAAGACCCAGGCCTCTCATGCAGACAAGACAGAGCCTCTGTTCAGGCAGAGCCCAGATCCTGCCAGTCCAGGAGCCCCATTCCAGGATCCAGCCTTCATGACCTCCCATTGGTGCCAGGGTCCTGCCCCAGCAGGAATCAGGGGTACCCTCAGGATGACAGCTTAGGCAATAAGGATAGCAAAGTGGAGAGATCAGAGGCTTGATCTTCCTTGATTAACACAGAAAGCCAATAAAGCTACTGTGTTCCAAGGAGTTATCCTGAAAGAAGAACAGAGAGAGAAAAAGAGAGAAAAGGAAAAAAAGAACGACAAGGGGAGACCAAGCTTCGGTGAGTGAGGCCCATAACTTTATTTTCAAAAGGAACTTTTATACCTTGACTTGTACATAGAGGGAAATGAAAGATGCAAAGTCATACAGAGTCAGCCCAAACATTACATCTGTTTTGTCTTTATCGAAACCAGGATTTTTTCTGCATACCTTTCCCATAAACAATGTTGTGTACATTATCTTCTGGCCTTGGAGGCCTGTGAACATTTTATGACCCTTTTTTGATAAAGGCTGCTCAGCCAGAAAACTTATTTTCCTTTGAAGTGTTTTTTCTTTATTTCTCCCAGCCTCAGAAAGTACTAAACAGAGTTACATTCTCACGGAGCAAAGGTGCAGTGGGTCACAACAAAGAAAGAACCAATTAGCTCAAAGGTCTGATGTGGTTAATTCCAAGGCTGCTGCTTGTTTTTCTTACATTCCAACTATGTTAACCAATGCACTCCCAGATGCACAGTGGATAAGGGATATGGGAACTTGGCAGCAAGCACTGGCCCAGTAATGAAGCCCTTTACCAGTACTATCTGTTCTCATAATTTTTCATCCCTTAAAGGACTCTATGCTCATTAGGACTTTTAGAATGTTTTGGCTTCCCATGCCTTTCAAGGTTGGGGAGTTGTGAACAATCATGTGTGTTAATTGCAAGAGTATGGATAAACCTGTCAGGCAAGCTAGAATGCCAACAGAGGGGTTAAGATAGAAATATTCCTTTCACGTCCAGGAGACTTATTAACTAAACCCCTAAGTTGACTTTTTCCAGAGAAAGGTGGTCGGGGATTGCCCCCCGTTAATGTCAGAAGAGTTGGTGAAAGGCACAAAATAGTAAGACAGACAGATTTTGGTTTTGGGGTAGATGCTCGAGCAGATTCAGGGGGTCCCTTGAGTTCTGATCAGCCTTGTTCATCAGATCTCTTCCACATGACCTTGTCATGGGTGGGATCTCCCGTGGTGGCTCCCGGCACATTGGTATCTGGCCCTAGTGACCAGTCTTCTGGACGGACACATGCCCCTCTGTGGGTCTGAGACCCCACCCCTTTTTGTTTTTCTTCACCCTCTCTTCTGCAGCACCCTCCCCCAAGAGTTTGGTTCTTCAGGGTTCTGTGCTGGCTTCTCTAGGTCCCAGGCATATGGACTCGGCCATTTCTTTGCTCCCCTGGTTTCTGTTACCATCTGTGTCGTGAATGCCCAGCCTGGGGTTTCAGGGCAGTCCTATCCTGTCCCTGCTTCTGGGACAGCCAGGATGTCCCCCAGGAACCCCACCTTCATCCTGGCACAAGCACCCAACTGGCTATCTCTCCCACCTAACCATTTTCTCCTCTTCTGTTCCTGCCTCTATCATCTATCAAGGGAAGATGCAAGAGTCCTGCCAACCTCTTCACCCCCCACGACTGCCAAGCCCCTGCTCTGCCACCTCCTCTGACCCTGCCAGTTACCCTTCTCTGCCACCCCAGTGGGTTCTACCCATGTGTCCCACTGCCCCTTCATCTCCCCCAAAACCTAGGAAAGAGATGAATTTCAAAATAATTATGCTGAATGAAAGAGGCCAGGCAATAGGGTATATGTGCTGTTTGATTCCACTTTTATATACAACTAGAAAATGCCAGCTAATCTCTGGTGACAGAAAACATATTGAGGGCTGCCTGGGGGTGGTGTATGGAGTGTGTGATGAAAGGCAGGAGGGAAAGAGCATGAGGAATCTTTGGGGGGTGACGAATATGTTCACTGTTGGTGGTGGTGGTTCCATGCATGCTCAGTCGCTTCAGTCGTGTCTAATTCTTTGTGACCCCATGGACTGTAGCCCACCAGGCTCCTCTGTCCATGGGATTCTCTAGGCAAGAATACTGGAGAGGGTTGCCATGCCCTCCGCAGTGGTTCCATGGGGTATTTATATATATATATCATAACTTAACAAACTGCTCAAAAACCACAATGAACGGGGTATGGCAGGAGGACTTCAGAGCTCCCAATGGCCAAAGTTGGAACAATTTGATTAACAAAATTAAGTAGTATTGGATTATAACCCAAGATATTAAATAAATATCCATGAATCCATTCTGATATAAATAAATGATTGAATTAATAAATAGAGGAGAAGAGAAAAATCCCTTGTGCAGAATTCCAAATAATTTGTGTAGACATCCTGCCCTCAAGAAGGTGGAGAAAAACTCCGCCCTCCTTAGGCGCGGGCTGTGTGGGTTGACTCCTTCCCATTAGGACGGTGTGGGAAGGGGCATGAAGGGCAGCTGCAGAAGAGAAGCCTGACACTCACCCCCAGCCAGGTGACCAAGGTCAGCATCAAAGGTGATCATGTTGATTGTATGTACCCTTGATAGAATGTGATGCAAAAATGGCACTTGACCTCTCTGCTCTTCCTCCCCTAAACTCGATCTAACCATGAGGATAACACATGAGAAATCCCAGTGGAAGGACATTCAACACTACCTGAACAGTGCTCCTCCAACCTGTCAAGGTCATCAAGACCAAGGGAAATCTGAGAGAGTGTCAGAGCAGAAAGAAACCTAAGGAGTCATAACAACTAAATGTACTATGGGATCCTGAAATAGGAAAAAGGGCATTATGAACAAACCAAGGGAAGTCTGAATAAAGCATGAACTTCAGTTAATAATGTATAATTGGTGGTTTGTTAACTGTAACAAATGTATCATATCAATATAAGAGTTTAATAATACAGAAAACTAGGTGCAGGATATATGAGAACTCTTTACAATTTTTCTGTAAACCAAACTATTTTAAAACTTTATTTTTAAAAACTTGTCAAATTGTGCACTTTGAACATGCATAGTTTATATTGCTTGTCTGATATTTGTGGGAAGATCTGTTAATGATTGATTTGATTTCTGTGATGGCTATAGGGCAACTCAGATTTTCTTCTTCTTGAATCCATTTTGGTAAGTTACAATTTAGTGGGAAATTTCCCATTTCATTATCTGTAGCATTTGCCTGTTCTCTTATAATTTGTATAGAATCTATAGTTATATCCTTCTTTTATTTCTGTTTATCTGTGCCTTATATCTTTCTGTCTTGAGAAATTTTTCTAAATTTCTATGTTATTAGTCTTTTTCCTGTTTTTTGGCCATGCCGTGAGGCATGTGGAATCTTACCCCCCCAGCCAGGGATCAAACCCACACCTCCTGCAGTAGAAGTGCAGTCTTAACCAAGGAAGTCCGTTATTAGTCTTTTCCAAGAATCAAATTTTTAGCTTTGATATTCCTATTGTATCTTTATATTTTATTAACTTCTTCCCTTAACTTTACTTTCTCCTTCCTTCTGTTTTCTTTGGATTTATTATGTGGTTTCTTTCATACATTTTTATTCTGGACAATTTGCTCATGATGTTGGGGCCTTTCTAATTATTCTAAAACACATCCTTAAGGCCATGAATGTTCCTTGTTTTTTGTGAGCCCAGCAGGGTATTAAGAGTCTATTTCACGCTAGATCTGGTTGTCTGGCAGTGAGGGCCCTTCACCGTGTCCAGATTGCTGTTCACCAGGTTTGCTTTTCAAATGGACCCTCCCCCAAGGTGCACACCCCAACGTCCACTCGGGCCACAGGAGAACCAGGCACCCCTCCCTGCCTGCCCTTCGGAGCAGTAGCCTCATCTCAATAGCCTCCCCTTCTCTGCTCTCCAGCAGAGTCTGATCCTGTCCATCCTTGCCTTTTGACTTTTCGTGGCAGTAGTCCAACTCCAATCCACAAGCTCCAAGATCAGAAATCGGCCCTGCACCTTCTCCAGTGATTCTCCAAAATAGCCCTCACTGGGCAGGAGCTGGTGGAAACAGCCCCTTCCCCTCCCTGCCCCTGGGAGGGATAGTTCATAGATAAAAATGGGAGGGGTCTGATCGGGAAAGGGGGGACTTTAAGGTCATCTGCAGAGGAGCCTATCCTACCTCCCCTAATACAGCACACACTGGGAGGAAACACTTGGTGTGCCCCAGGGGCCTGTGAGAACTCTCAGCCATGCAGGAAAGGGAACATCGGGAGGCAGAAGGAGGCGCAGACAGTGGCAGAAGGGCAGGGCTTCCAAGCTGCAGCCACAGGTCCACAGCACCTGCCGGTGCATCCAGGAACCCTGCCTGGACAGAGCTGAGTCCTGGAGCTCCTCAGCAGTCCAGCTGCAGCTACACAGACTAGGCTGCCAGGGCCTGAGATGAACCCAAGTCTCTTTGTGAGCAAGTCTGGGGTGTGGATGGCTCAGGACAGAGGACTGGGTTGTGGGGAAAAGAGATCTATATGGATCATGGGACTCTGATAGGCTTAAAACTACCCACCCAACCCCCCCGCCCCAGCAAAGATATTTATGTCTAAATTCCTGCAAATGTAAATGTAACTTTATTTGGAAAAAAGGCTTTGCAGATGTGACTAAGTTAAATATATATTTTTTTTATTACTACTTAAAAATTTTTATCTAGTAGGAGAAGGCAATGGCAACCCACTCCAGTATTCTTGCCTGGAAAATCCCATGGACGGAGGAGCCTGGTAGGCTGCAGTCCATGGGGTCGCTAACAGTTGAACACAACTGAGCGACTTCACTTTCACTTTTTACTTTCATGCATTGGAGAAGGAAATGGCACCCCAGTCCAATGTTCTTGCCTAGAGAATCCCAGGGACGGGGGAGCCTGGTGGGCTGCCTCTATGGGGTTGCACAGAGTCGGACACGGGTTGCACAGAGTCGGACACGACTGAAGCGAATTAGCAGTAGCAGCAATGTCTGATTGTTACAGTTTATAAATAAAATGTGTTACTCTCTTCAAAAACAAACAAAACAAGCTATTTTTTTGCTTGGTATGGCCCAGTTTTATTTGTTTGTTTTTTTGCTTTCATGCAGATTGACAATATCCTAATTCCTGATTCATAATATGATCAATTGCATTCTGTTTTCAGATTTCTAAAAGAATAAAATTATTTTCACAATTCACCAATATTTGAATAGTAGAAGACAGGTGTCCTAACCTGGTGATCAGCCTCTTCCTTCTTTCCATCTTTCCTTACTTCTTTGCTTTCTAAATAAATTGGGGTTTTCCCAGACCACCTCAATAAAGTGAATGTTGCAATTCAAAATTTTTAATTAAATGGGATTTGATATGAAAGTTTTTCAAATTATCCAGGGGGCCCTAAATGTCATCATGGTGGTGGTGGTGGTGGTGGTTTAGTTGGTAAGTCGTGTCCAACTCTTGTGACCCCATGGACTGTAGCCTGCCAGGCTGCTCTGTCCATGGGATTTCCCAGGCAAGAACACTGGAGTGGGTTGCCATTTCCTTCTCCAACGCATGAACGTGAAAAGTGAAAGTGAAGGCGTTCAGTTGTGCCCGACTCTTCTCGACCCCATGGACTGCAGCCCACCAGGCTCCTCCGTCCGTGGGATTTTCCAGGCAGGAGCACTGGAGTGGGGTGCCATCGCCTTCCCCGAGGATAATAACTTGTAGAAAGGCCATGAGAAGCCAATCTAGAACTTTTCGGACAAGACGGTCACCAGTATAGCATTGCCACGTTTAGCAAATAAAAACACAAGACACCCACTTAATAACTGCATGGGTTGTACTTATACTAAGAAATTACTTGTTGTTTATCCGGAATCAAAATTTAATTAGGCATTCAGTGCATCTCATATTTTATTTGGCAACTGTGTGAGCAGTCCCGTCTTCCACTCAACAGATGCATTCTGATTTGATCCCTTTAGTGAATGAGGACAGTGTTTTGTTTTGTTTTTTTTGGCTGTGCCACGTGGCATGTGGATCTTAGTTCCCAGACTGTGAATTGACCCTGTGCCCCCTGCAGTGGAAACACAGAGTCCTGAGCAGTGGACCACCAGGGAAGTCCCGTAACTGTTTTTAAGGTAAGTACAGGATGGTTATGTTACAGGATGTCACGCCCAGGTAGCACAGGACTAGCATCTCCCAAAGGTCCTCCTATAGACAGGACACGAGCTTGGGTAAACTCCGGGAGATGGTGAGGGACATGGAAGCCTGGACTGCTTCGGTCCAGGGGGTCTTGAAGAGTCGGACACGACTTGGTGACTGAACAAACAAACAACAGACGGTGACTGCAATATCTGTTGCAGGTTCAAGGGTTTTAAAATACAGAATATGACTCGGAGGCAGTACCACGTTGAGGGCTGCAGCATCCAGAGGGTCCTAGGTATACACATCTCCATTCATTCAATGGCCATTTAAAAAATGTATTTATTGGACTTCCTGGGTGGTTAAGAATTCACCTGTCAATGCAGGGGACACCGGTTCCATCCCTGGTCTGGGAAGATTCCACATGCCTCAGGGCAGCTACGCACGGGCACCACAACCAGAGATTGGCCCCTTCATGCAGCAGTGAAGACCCAGTGCAACCTAAAAATAAATAAAATTATTTATTTGGCTGCACCAGGCCTTTAGTTATGGTACGTGAGATCTTCGACCTTCATTACAGCATGAGGGATCTCTTATTAACAATTCTGGCATTTGAACTCTTAGTTGCGGCGTGTGGGATCTAGTTCCCTGACCAGGGATAGAACCCGGCCCGCTACACTGGGAACACAGTCTTAGCCACTGGACCGCCAAGGACAACAGCCATTTTTGAGTGCCAACATTACGTGTAGGCACTGTTAACAGGGCTCTGGATAGAGCCGTGAAAAACCAAATAGCCAACAATCCCCGCCCTCCTGGGGTTTACCTTCTTCTGGACAGAGATAGATGATAAACAATAAAAGGGCGACAAAGAAAGAGGGGATACAGTGCTGGGTGGGGAACAAGTGTGGTTGCAATTTAAATAGGTTGCTGGAGGGAAGGCCTCGCTTAAAAAGTAATAACAGGCATAGTGCATTTACCTTTATTTTTTTACAAAGGCTTCTGGCAACCCTACATCAAGCGAGCCTGTAGGCGTTTTTCCAACAGCATTTGCTTACGTCATGTCTCCGTCAGGTTTTGGTAATTTTTGAAATATTTCAAATCTTTCAACAGCAAAAACATTATGACTCACTGAAGACTTAGATAATAGTATTCTTTTTTTTTTTTTTTAGCAATAAAGTGTTTTGTTAAAAAAAAAAAAAAACAGAGGGAGATTATGCACAAAGGAGAAGGCGATGAGAAGACAAGCAGATACTGGAGTAGTGAGGCCACCCATGCGTGAGCGCTGGAGGGGCAAGGACCAGTCCCCTGGAGACTCCCGAGGGCGTGTGGCTGCCCACACCTTAGAGTCAGCACAGTGAACCTCTGATTTGGGGCTTCTGGCCTTTGGAATGTGTTGTTTTAAGCCAATAAATGATTGTTTGTTGTAGTAACGCAATGATTTGAGAAATTCTCAGCCTATCTAGGGGCTTCTCTGGTGGCTGAGACTGTAAATCCTCCTGCCAATGCAGCAGACTGGAGTTTGATCCCTGGGTCAGGAAGATCCCCTGGAGAAGGAAATGGCAACCACTCCAGTACTCTTGACCTGCCTCTTGAGAAATCTGTAAGCAGGTCAGGAAGCAACAGTTAGAACTGGACATGGAACAACAGACTGGTTCCAAATCAGGAAAGGAGTACGTCAAGGCTATATATTGTCACCCTGCTTATTTAACTTATATGCAGAATACATCATCAGAAATGCTGGGCTGGATGAAGCACAAGCTGGAATCAAGATTGCCAGGAGAAATATCAATAACCTCAGATACGCAGATGACACCACCCTTATGGCAGAAAGTGAAGAAGAACTAAAGAGCCTCTTGGTGAAAGTGAAAGAGGAGAGTGAAAAAGTTGGCTTAAAGCTCAACATTCAGAAAACGAAGATCATGGATCTGGTCCCATCACTTCATGGCAAATAGATGGGGAAACAGTGGAAACAGTGTCAGACTTTATTTTCGGGGGCTCCAAAATCACTGCAGATGGTAACTGCAGCCATGAAATGAAAAGATGCTTGCTTCTTGGAAGAAAAGCTATGACCAACCTAGATAGCATATTCAAAAGCAGAGACATTACTTTGCCAAAAAAGGTCCATCTAGTCAAGGCTATGGTTTTTCTGGTACTCATGTGTGGATGTGACAGTTGGACTATAAAGAAAGCTGAGCGCCAAAGAATTGATGCTTTTGAACTGTGGTATTGGAGAAGACTCTTGAGAGTCCCTTGAACTTCAAAGAGATCCAACCAGTCCAACCTAAAGGAGATCAGTCCTGAGTGTTCATTGGAAGGACTGATGTTGAAGCTGAAATTCCAATACTTTGGCCACCTGATGTGAAGAGCTGACTCATTGGAAAAGACCCCGATGCTGGGAAAGATTGAAGGCAGGAGGAGAAGGGGATGACAGAGGATGAGATGGTTGGGTGGCATCACCAACTCAATGGAGATGAGTTTGGGTAAACTCCGGGAGTTGGTGATAGACAGGGAGACCTGGTGTGCTGCAGTCCATGGGGTCGCAAAGAGCCAGACATGACTGAGTGACTGAATTGAACCAGTACTCTTCCCTGGGAGATCCCATGGACAGAGGAACCTGGCAGGCTACCGTCCATTGGGTCGCACAGAGAGTCAGACATGACTGAGTGATTAATCACACATGTATGCAGCCTATCCAGATTGCAGAAGATGCTGAAAGTATGAAATTCACTATCAGGAAGCCTTGCTCTGGAGAGAATGCCCAGGGTGTGTCTGGGCAGGAGACGCCTGATGTAGGGGAAAGGGGGCCCAGGACAGGGAGACCCAGCGGTGTGGACAGGAGGCTGAATCAGCCTGTAACAGAATACCATAGACTACGTGCCTTCAAAATAATAGAAATTTAATTCTTATGGTTCTGGAGTCTGGGAAGTCCAAGATCATGGGAGTAGCAGATTTGGTATCTGATGAGGGCCCATTTGGTATCTGATGAGGGCCCGTTTCCACCCATTTCCTGGTTTGCAGATGGCCATCTTCTCCCTGGTTCTGCACACGGTGGAAGAGGCAATGGAGTTCTCTGGGGTCTCTTATAAGGGCACTAATCCCTTTCATGAGGGCTCCACCCTCATGATCTAATCACTTCCCAATGGTGTTCCCTCCTAATACCATCGTACTGGGCATTAGGATTTCAACATGAATTTCAGGGGGGACATGAACATTCAGTTCATAACAGTGTCTCAGGACAGGGCTTCCCAGGGGTGTGGATAGAGATCAAGGAGTCATAGTTCACTCAATCCTGACAGACCCAGGCTGGCTCCTAGGAGGGCAGTTAGGCTGCACTGACCCTGGGGAGGCTAGTATCCATCTGAGGCTTGAGGGACTCTGTGCCCAGAGGGAGTACCCACACCTGTGCCCTGCATCCTCTGCCTGCCCAGCATGCCTCTATGGAGGGTTCCCACTCCTGAGATGATTCTGAGACTCATGAGAAGGGGGAAGGGTGGGGTCCTCCCTCCAGCTGAGGTCCCCAGAAATTCACACCTCTCCCAGATCCCTACCTGGTCTCCCTGAGAATCAGACTACAGAGGGGCAGTGGCCAGGCCAAGGCCTTAGTGGGTGTTCTCAGGGTTTTATTCTCCTCCGCTCCCTGTACCATCCTCCCTGGCCCCTCACCCCACTGTCCACTGGTCCTTATAAGAGTGGACACGCCGCCCCTTTGGAGCCTGACCTTGTCCTCACTCAGTCTTGCTCATGGCTGGAGGGGTCCTGAGCTGGGGATCTTGTCCGCTGTCAGGATCAAGCCAGGCCTATGAATAGAGGTGCCCCTGCCCAGCTCCATGGGAGCCCAGAATCCACCCACCACCTGTGGGATGCTTGCTGCTTCCTGCAGATCCTGCTCGGAGCAGTGGCTTAGTCCACCAGTCCCCTGCGAGTGTCTGTGTGTGCTCAGTCACTCAGTCGTGTCTGACTCTTTGCTACCCCATGGACTGCAGCCCACCAGGCTCCTCTGTCCATGGAGATTCCCCAGGCAAGAATACTGGAGTGGGTTGCCATGCCCTCCTCCAGGGTATCTTCCCGACCCAGGGATTGAACCCACATCTCCTGCATTGCAGGCGGATTCTTTACCACTGAGCCACCAGGGAAGCTCAGAGCGGTGGCCTCTAGTCCACTGGCCCCCTAGTGGTCATCGTAGTCCCTCTTGCCCGAATCAGATCCAGGCCCTGCACTGAAGAGCAAGACCACCCATCTAAGGTGCATGAGTGGGCCAGGCGCCTGAGGACCAGAAGCAGAAGGCCTGGGCCCAGACCTCACTGCTGCTCAGTAGACCCCACGGCCTTCCCCAGAGGGAGGAATCTGGGGGCGTATGGTGGGGGGTGTCAGTATGGGCTGCCTTTCTGAGCTTTGCCACAGGTAGGATCTCTGGCAGGTGGAGAGGGCAGGAACCAGGAGATCCTCCAGTGAGCCCTGGCTGAGAGATGAGCTATGGGGGTTGGAAAGCTGCTTCTGGAATCTCGAGACTCCAGTCAAGTCCCAGGAGGAGCAGGCCCCTCACGTTGAACAGCCCTTTCTCCGTCTTGGACCCGCAGTGGCCAAGGAGGGTATTGATGGACCCCAAGAGTTCCTGCCCCCCACGACTGGCCTCCTGGGGGCATCATGCCTGCAAGCTGCTCCCAGGTGTGGCCCTGCTCTTGGGAGCCTCGTGGCCCCTGCCCCGGGGTCCTACCGCTCAGCCCTTCAAGTCGGGGAGAGAGGGCTGTTTTTGCCCCAAACATCCCAGATTGGATTGAACACGGGCTCCCAAGCTTCCAGAAACGAGTCCAAGGGGTTAGACTGGATTCCTGAGATGCAAAACCTGTCAGAGAGCATTTGACTGACTTCCTGATTGGATTAGACTGGGTTGCTCCTTGGAAGGTCAGGCCACCAGCAGTCCCCGGGAGCTTCTCCCTGGGGCATGTAGAGGGGAGAGCCGCTCGCCAGAACAAATTCAGAGCAGCCACGGTTCTCCTGGCCTCTTGCCACAGAGAGCCAGGTGTGGGTGGTTTTTAAGTTCCTGCCTTTGTTGAAGAGATCCAGCCCTGGTCCAGGTCCAGAGAGCAGGTCCAGCCCTAGCTTCTCCCAAGAGGGGCTTGGCCCCGAGACTCCTGTGTGCTGGTCATGGCCTCACTCAGGACGTCTGCAGCTCCTAGAGAGACGGTGGGGAAAGCCAGCAAGGGTGGCCCTGTAGGACCAGCCTGGGAGCCACGGGGGAAATCAAGACAGGGGCCAAGGGAAGTCAAGCAAGCACCTGGGGTGCCCACACGGGGCCAGGCATGCAGTGCAGAACTTTCTGAAGCCCTGGAGTTCAAGAACTGCTCCCGGCTCTGGGCAATGTGGACATGCGAGTGCCCTCCTTGGCCAGCCCCAGGCTCAGAGGGAGGGGGCTGCGTGAGGAACGAGGCCTCCAGGGTCCAAGTCTAAACAGCAGGTTTACACCACAATCCTCACCCAACCCTCCTAGCACCTGGGTCTGCAGCTCATGTGAGGCGGTGTGCATGTTGAGCTGACCTGTCCCCAAAGCCCAGCTGGACTCCGAATAGGGTGGGCAGGACCTTTATCCCCAGCCCAGCCCGCAGGACCCTTCCCTTGCTGAGTCAAACTGCAGCAAGCATCCTGGCTGATCCCCTGCACCCCCTCAGCTCCACACAGCCCCAAACCCACCTCCTGTTGGCTCGGATTGGCCTGACCTCTGCTCTGGTCAAGGCCACGACCATCCTTAGGCCCCCCATGAGGTATGGCTGGCACTGTGGCACACTGCTGAGACTCTGGACAAGCCTCACCCACTTCACCTTTCCCCTGGCTCCTGGACCAGGCCAACCTCCAGGGCTGGGCCAGGGGAGAAGGCAGTGGCAGCCAGGTGACGAGGGGTAATGAGATGGCCATCACCAGGTGTCAGCAAAGGCTGACACACAGTAATAAGAGAGACCACACAGAAATAAGGACAGGGAGACAGAGAAGGCCAGCGGGTCTGGAAAAGGCCTGTAGCCAGCACAGAGAGATGGGCCCCATGAGGGTTTGGTCAGAAACTCAGAGGTGACCCCGTATATGTGCACCGGCCACGTGACTTCACAGGATCTGCTGGGAAGCTCTCTTTCCAGAGAGGGAAACTGATGGTGTCAGGGTAAGTGGACAGAGATTTGCAAGTGCCTGGAGGAGTCAGGATTCAAACAGGGGCCCCTGAGCTGGGCAACTGGCCTGTCCCCACTCCTGCAGCTGGTCCTGGTTTTCACATGCGGCAGACCTGGCCCAAACCCCCTCCCCAATTTATACCCAGGGAGCACTGGCCACCTTCACTTTTATTTATTTTTCATTTTTCTCCATGCTGCCAGGCTTGCAGGATCTTAGTTCCCAGACCAGGGATTGAACCCAGACCTGCAGCACCCAGAAAGCACCCAGTCTTAACCACTGGACCAGCAGGGAATTCCCTCACTCTGACTTTTTTTTTTTTTTTTTGAGATTACTCGATCAGATCAGGTCTTCTCATTTATTGGTTATCAACATCAATGGGAAATCTTAAAACAATGAAGAGAACAGGTCACCCCTCCTTCTGTCTCATTCGGTTAGTTTTTTCTTAGGACCCACTCCTTTTTTTTTAAGAGTAACCTGAGTTTTTAGAATCTAGAATATTCCTTGCAGTGGCTCCTTGGTAATCCAAGGCACTGCCCCTCTCCTACTCAAATTCTTTGGTGCTCCATCCATCAGCCTCCCCAGCATCTAGCAGTCACCACGACTCAATGGACATGAATTTAAGGACACTCCATGAGACAGGGAGGCCGGAGGAACCTGACGTGCCGCAGTCCCTGGGATTGCAAAGAGTTGGACAAGACTTAGCAACTGACCAACCACAGACTCGAGGATTCCTTTTAAGGTCAAAGAGAGCAGCAGCGGTGGAGGCCCTGGGGCTTCGAGCAGGGATGAAAAGGGTGGGATGGCCTCTGGTGCCTCCGGAGGGCGCGGGCGGGCTTGGTGGTAACATCCTGAAGAAGCTTTGCTCATCTCTGCTTCCTGTGCTTTCACCACCGGACAGGGCAGGGCCTGAGGGGCAGGGGTCCTGTGGGGGCCTCTCTGCCTCAGGAAGATACAAGCCACCCACCAGCTCAGGACCCCTCCAAAGCCTCTTCCCTCGGGGCCTGGCACCCCAGAGCTGAGGTCGGGGGCGCCGGTGCCCAAACAGCAGGTGGGAAGAGTCAATGAGGCCCCTGTCAGTCTCATTTGGGGCCAGTGGACCCTCAGTTTCAGCCACAGATCAGGCCTCCAGACAGCCTTGGCCCTCACGGTGAGCAATTTGGGTGACTGCCCAGGGGCTGGGACTCGCCACTGCCTCCCAAGGACGGCCAGGCCCCCAGGAAGGAAACTGCCTCCCTCTAAGGACAAAGCTGGGATCAGCCATGGCAGGGATATTTCTGGGGTCCCAGGCCAGAGACTGCACATGGCTTCAATGACCTCTCAAAGAGAAGACTGAGGGGATTTCCCTGGTGGTCCAATGGTTAAGACTTCACCTTCCAGGACTCCTCGGTGGTCCCATGGTTAAGAATCTGCCTGCCAAGGCAGGGGACAACACAGGTCCCATCCCTGGTCCGGGAAGATCCCACATGCCACAGGGCAACCAAACCAAGCTGAAGCGCCACAACTACTGAGCCTGCTCTCTGAAGCCTGTGAGCCCACACTCTGCAACAAGGAAAGCCACTGTGACAGAAAGAGCTAAAGAGAAGCCCCCGCTAACTACAACTAGAGAAAGTCCCTGAGCAGCAAGAAGACCCAGTGTGGCCAAAATGAAAAAAAAAAATCTTCACCTTCTAAGGCAGAGGGTGGGGGTTCGATCCCTGGTTGGAGAGCTAGAATCCCACGTGCCGCATGCCTCTCTCAGCCAAAAAGTCAAAACATAAACCAGAAGCAGTATTGTAACAAGTGACTGTTTGTTACAGTACAGACTTTAAAGACTAAAAATGGTCCACCTTAAAAAAAAAAATCTTAAAAAAAATAAAAAGACAAGACCAAGTCCTTGCACTCCCTGTGACTCAAAGCACTTGGTGTCCGGAGCAGCCCAGTGGATAGCCTGCCCTCAGGCCCTAGCCCCCTGCCCCCATACTCAGTGCAGAAACTCGCCCTGTGCTGTCCCCACCCCCAGCAGCATGGTGCCTGGACTGTACCATCCACGCTCTGCTTTGCTGAGCATCCACACGTGGGGCTCTGGTGTCCAGCTTGGGGGTCTCATCTACTGGACCCACAGCAGGGGCCAAGTCCTTTAGGGGCTGGAGGAGAGGAAGGGCCGACTCGAGGAAGATGCGTGTCCTTCAGCCTCTGGCCTGGTGTGGGGCTCCCTGGGTGGGGGGTCAGGGGGCAGGATCTGGGCTCCAAGAGCTCAGGGCTCACACCGCACACTCTGTCCTTCCTGGTCAGAATTCTCTCAGCTGCCCCACTCTTCCTTGTCCCTTCTGAGAACCAGGCCTAATTGACTACATGGGCTACGAGGGTGAGTAATTCTCTATTTTCACTGGGGGGTTGGAAGCAGGAGTCTCATCACACATACCCCAACTTGGGCTAGGGCTGAGCTGGGCCTTCTGGAAGCCAGAAATGACAGCTCATCTGGATCAGGGACCACCAACCATGGACAGAGCCAAGCAGAGTGAAGGGAAGGGGCACAGAGCGGGTGTGGAGGGAGCCCTTGTCCCTGCCAGAAGTTGCGGAGCTCCGGGGAAGGTCCCCTCCCCACCCTCTGGCCTTCTGCCCCTGGTCTTGCCCAATCCTGACCAGCGGGGAAAGGGGCAGAAATCTTGCCAGGTGTTTCAGCAGGAGTGCTGGCAGTTGCCTCACGCTTCCGGGATTTGGCAAAATTTGAATCACTCCACCCTGGGGTGGGCCACGGGTCAGGTGGGCCATAAATAGGGTCCCCCCAGGGAGCCTGCTCACTCGCTTCCTCCTTTAGCTGCTGCCTGGACCGCCAGCCTCCTCTGCCCTGAAACCATGTCTGTAGGTCTCCTGTGGCTGGGTTTCACCCTGCTGGGGGCCCTGCACACCCAGGCCCGGAGTTCCTCCTCCAGACTGCTGCGGGCCCCACCTCTGTCCAAGATCCCGCTGCAGCCCAATTTCCAGGCTGACCAGGTAAGGGCCCCGGAGGGACAGCAGCAGGGGGCGGGCAGGGAAGCGTGTGAGCAGAGGGGATGGGAGGTGAAGGGTCTTAGCAAACCTGCAAGGGCAGGATGCCCAGGCTTCATTCAGCTCAGCCTGCCTTTTGGCCCTCTGATGGAAGCCAGGCTCCATGGCCCCACATTGACCCTGACCTTGCTGGCAAGAAGATCACCTGGACAGACCTTCTCTAGGTCCACACTCTCTCCCATCATCTCTGTAGTGAGTGGATGACGGGAACACCTTCAGTCCTCTGCATGAGGAGGAAACTGAGGCCCAGGGAGGACACCCCATCCCTACCATCCTCAGGGCTCCCTCCTGGCCTGGCCTCCCCTAGCTCCCACTGGCTTCACCAATCCAGGAACTGAATGCCCAGTCCCAGGCCTGCTGCTCAGTGAGAGGGGCTCCTGGCTCGGGGGCAAGCTGCCAGGGGTGCCTGCAGGGACAGTGCTGTAGAGGGGCCCTAGGGTGGTTTGTGGGTTCTGCCTATTACAGCCCCCCTATTACAGTTCCAGGGGAAGTGGTACACTGTAGGCGTGGCAGGGAATGCAATTAAGAAGGAAGAGCAAGACCCGCTTAAGATGTACAGCTCCAACTACGAGCTGAAGGAAGACGGCAGCTACAACGTCACCTCCATCCTGTTAAAGTGAGAGCTGCCACGTCCTTGGGGAAAGTGGGGGAGACTCGAGGGGCTGCTTGAGTGTCTAGAGGCAGATTCATGTCACAGTCAAGGGCTGACCAGAGGAGAGGCAGTCACTCATCCTTCTGCGCAGCAGTGGATTCAGATATTAATATTTGTTCATTTCTTCCTGCATTATTGTTATTTAGTCGCTACGTAGTGCCTGGCTCTTTGCGACCCCTTGAACTGTAGCCCTCCAGGCTCCTCTGTCCATGAGATTATCCAGGCAAGAATACTGCAGTGGGTTGCCACGTCCTTCTTCAGGGGATCTTCCCAGTCCAGGGATCAAACCCGCATCTCCTGCTTTGGCAGGTGGATTCTTTACCGCTGAGCCACCAGGGAAGCCCTCTTCCTTCATCCGATCAACATTTATCGGTCATTTCAGTGCAAATAGACATGGACACAGGCATCAGGAAACAAGACACAGAGAGAAGGGGTCTCCTGGATGGAGAAGAGGGTCCCTGAATCCAGCCTGGAGACCTACCCAAGTCTTCATCGAGGGTTTACAGGGAGGTAGCCTCCAGAACTGGGCCTTGAAGGAGCCACTCTGCCTTGGAAGGAGGCACAGAGCATCCATAGCAAGGGCTGGTGGACTCTGAGTCAGAGGGAAGCACTCTTTCAGGAAGCAGCAAGTCATCATCCAGCTACCCAGCAGGAGCTGATGAATGGCTTGGCAGCGGGGGCAGCCCACACACTGCCAGGTCCTCAGACACCAGTGCAGAAGTGATCTGGGGAGGAGTGGGTCTGAGCAGGGTCCCTCTGGGTGTGGTGGAGAGAGAAAAGGTGGCTGCCAAGGAACACCCAGCCCCTCTGGCACCCAGGGAGACTAAGGCTGGAGCATGTGTGCAGCAAGAAGCAGAGGGAGAATGGGTTTGGGGAGATATGCTCTGGAATACCAGGGGAGAGGGTGGAACTCAGGTCAGGGTTGATCCAGGAGCTAGAGGAGTCCTTGGCATGGAACAGACTGGAATCTTGGAGGGTGAGTCCCCCAGGAGAGATTACAGACAGGGAAGCAGCAGAGGGAAGATAGGAGTAGGGGATAAATGCCTGAGGAATGGGGTGGGGGTAGGGAAGACCACCAAGGAGAGACAGCCCTGAAGAGCAAAGGGCAGTGGGTGCTAAAGGGAGGACCTGAGCAGGGTCAGGTGGCCCAGGGCAGACCAGGCAGGGACACACATGGGTAGGCTCAGAGGCCCATCTGAGCTGGTGGGGAGGGGACCTCCTGCTGTGGTGGGGGATGGGCTGTCTTGGGCTGGGCCAGACCAGGGGTGTCAGAATCCCAGCTCCTTGAGCTGCAGCCCTGGCCCCCACCATGTCCAGCCCCAGGAGTGCAAGCCCCTGTCCCCTCTGCCCTCACTTACCCATCTCTCGCCCACAGGGATGACCTCTGTGACTACCGGATCAGAACTTTTGTCCCAAGCTCCCAGCCTGGCCAGTTCACCCTGGGCAATATTAAGAGTGAGTCCTGAGGGAGGTGGGCCCTGGGGTTGGGCTTCCAGGAGGTGGGGGGGCAGGGTCCTCCTAGAAGGGGCACAGACCTCCCCGCCCCTCCACACAGATGCTGTTCGACGTGGAGAGCCCCTGTACACAGGTGGGGAACAAAGCAGCTCCCTCCTCCCAGGGCGGGCTGACCCCTCCCTGTCCTTCCCATCTTCCCCGCAGGCTACCGGGGGATAAGGAGCTACACCGTGCGGGTGGTGAACACCGACTACAACCAGTTTGCCATAGTGTACTTCAAGAAGGTTCAAAGGAAAAAGACGTACTTCAAGATCACCCTTTACGGTGGGTCCTTCCCTTGTGACCCCGGGGACCCACCCCCACCCAGCCCCCCAGGTCCTCTCTGGTTCAGGAGAGGTCCTTTACAGTTCAGCTCCAAGCCTCTGTGGGGGTCCAGGGAGGGAGGCCCTTCTGCAGACCCTCCATGAGGAAGGGGTCAGAGGCCTTGTTCATACGTTCAGCAATGTTTATAGAGTGTTTGCTGGCCACTCGCTGGCCACCTTGACCACAGGGAGGACCAAGGAGCTGACCCCTGAAGTGAGGGAAAACTTCATCAACTTCGCCAAGTCCCTGGGCCTCACCGATGACCACATCGTCTTCACTGTCCCGATTGGTAATGGCCAGTGCGGACTGTCCAGGCCTGCTGCTGTCCCCCCACCTGCCGGGGAAAGGGGCCGGAGGAGGGGCCTGGCCCTCTGCTCAGTCACTGAAGCCCCTCCCTGGGAGCCACTCCGGGTCAGGAAGACCCTACCCCAACCCAGGCATCTGTGGGGCACCCAGGGATCTGGGCCCCAAGTGTTCCTCCTTGACAGATGAGGATTTCAGGCCCAGGTCCAAATTTTCCCAGTCTCTCAGCCCCAGGGCCCCTTCCCCCTACAACCCAGGCCCTCACCATCTGGCCACTTCCTTCTCCCTCCCTCTTGTCTGGGGCCCCTTTCCTCCTCCCTTGAGGCCTGCTCACCACTGACTTGAAAGGCGGCCTTGTCTTCAGGGGGCCTGGCCTGGGCAGGGGGCTCCAGCCGGCCACCCAGGGAGCCAGCAGCCCCCCAGAGCTGGGAGACTGCCGGGGCTCAGCAGGTAAACAGGTGGCGGCCTAGTGCCCGAGCAGATGTGTGGCAGGGCCTCGCTGGCCTGCTCTGGAGAACGGGGTCCCCCCGAGCTGCTCATCCTCAGGCCTTCCTCCCAAACCCCTGCTCCCATCCCTGAAGGGAACCCCCAGATCTGCAGTTGCTGGGCCAGGCTGGGGCCTGGGGTGCCCAGGGGCAGGGCAGGCATCCCAGTGGGCAGAAGTCACACACACACACATACACACACACCCCTGCACATTCTGACAGACTCTCTCCCCCACAGACCGGTGCATCGATGACCAGTGAGCCTGCAGTGAGTATGGCTGGGGAGGGGGGGCGGATGGGAGCCAGGGGGGTGCAGTGGGTCCGGGGTCTCAAACTACCTCTGTGCCCCCCACCCAGGACAGTTGCTGTCTCTACTTTCCCATCTCCCTCTCAGGTGCCTCCTGTCTCTCTTTTCTCCCACCCACCTCACGCCAGCCTTTGCCTGGCACAGCACCCAGTTAACCCCCGCACCAGCCTGGACACCAGTGACAGGAGAGAGCCCAGAGACCCTTCTCTGGGTCCTGCAGCCCCAAAGATGCAGCCCTGCCTTGCCTGCTAAATAAATACATGCCCTGCCCCCAGTCTGTCCTGCTTGACTCTGTGTTCCTGGATTCCTGGGCCATTGGGAGGAGGACAGGCAAAGGGTGGGCTCACACTGGCATGGCTCCCGGAGCCCCTGGGATCCTCACAAGAGACGGCGGCCCCAGGGCCCATGGCCAGCTTTGGCTGGACCATTCCTCGTCCCCCACCCCAGGCCAGCAGCAGGCCTCACACGACCCTGACTTCAAGGAGTGACTGGCCCAGCAGAAACACTGAAGGGGCCACAGCTCATTTCCACATTTGGCCACCTGCAATAGGCATCACCGCAGAGGCTCAGCCAGGGCTGGGGAGCTGGAGGGGGGCTGCAAGGGCTGAGGTGCTGTCACCCCCAACTTCCTCAGGACCCCTGTGGATGCTGGAAGATGGCAGCTAGGCCAGGAGGGGTGCACAGTCGGTGGGGCAGAGGCACGTCCAGCCTGAGGCTGTGCCAGGGGAAGGAAGGTCTCCAGGCATGGTCCCCTGCCCCTCTGATAGCCAAACCTCCCTGCCCCTGGTTGGCCCAGGGATCACTCTCTGGCTCCTATTGGTGAGTGGCTGTGACCATGCTGAGCCCATTCAGTGTCCTGTCCTCACCCACACCTCCCCTCCATAATGACCTCCAGACCACCAGGGGCAGAGCTGGGGACGACAGGGAGGCGAATACGCCACCACCAGGAATTCAGATTCTAAAGACTTAAGGGCTCCAGGCCTGCACCCACCACTTGGCTGGGCCTGACAAGCCCTTGTTCACCCACAAGGAGCTGGAACCCCTCCTTATTAGCATCAGGACTCCCCTCCCTGCCTCTTCTTCCAGTTGCAAGATCAGAGGCTGGAGAGGCGGGGTTCTGAAGAAACCCAGGCTTCTCCACCCTCAGACTTGCACACCTACCCAGTCACCTTTTGAAACTGTGATAATCCTGAATAAGCTCTTTCTCAAATTCTTAAGGTCATCACCTCTGCAAAGGCCCCTTCATCAGGGTGTTTTCTAATGAGTTGGCACTTTGTATCAGGTGGCCAAAGCATTGGAGCTTTAGTTTCAGCATCAGTCCTTCCAATGAATATTCAGGGTTGATTTTCTTTAGGATTGACTGATTTGATCTCCCTGCTGTTTAAGGGACTCTAGAGGTCCAAGGACTGGGACCCAGTTGTCTTTGGGGACTGTTATTCAGCCTGCCACACTGGGCCTGGGGACAGAATGATGACAGACTTTGTGAGATGGGGAGTGAGAGATGAATGAGGACCCTAGAGACAGGTCCCCACCTCTGATCGGGGCTGGCTGGGGTAGCGGCTGCATTGTCCTGTGGTCTGGTTTGTGGACCTTGACCACAGGAGTGGCGTGGGCAGGGTCCGGGTTCGCTTTGGCTTCTGGGAGTAGAGAAGGGGCCTGCCAGGTACTGGGCTTCATCACCTGCACTACCCAGCTCCCCATCCTCCCACCCTCACTCAGTTGCCTGGGGGTGAGGCTTTGGCTGGGCTCTCCTCTCCTTTCCTCCCACCTGCCTCCCTCTTCCCAGATCTCTAGCCCCAGGCCCCAGGCATACACTCAGGTCCAAAAGAAAGGCCACTCCTTGAATACTATGGTGGGGGCCATGCCCCGTTCTCCATGGAGTCCAGCTTCTAAGAGGACAAGCCAAGGGCCTCCCCTGCCTGGTTCCCCTGACGGATGGGAGTCCTGGGGTTGGGGAGAGTATTCTCTGGGGCTGGGTTGTCTCCCTGGAAAGAGGGGGTTGAATGCCTGGCAGAGGCGTGAGCAAGGCTGAGAAAGGAGGGCTGGGCACCTGCCTTTGGTTGACTGGTGAGACACCCTCCCAGCGACCATGGTATTTCACTAAGACAGAAGAGCCCTGTGTCCTCTGACGGGTACAGAAACACCTGCATCTGTGTGTGGCACACAAGTGTGCAGAGACACGGCAGAAACACAGATCACATATGTGGACATGCTGATGCAATCCAAACACATGTATCCTTACAAGCACAGGACACCCAAAGGAAAACGCAGGCACATGTTTTCTCCCAGATGTGAAATCATACCTGGGATCACAAGGGCCCACTCTGTGTGTGAGTCCACAGACAAGGGGTGAAACACAAGGATACCCAGGCACAATGAGCAGCAGACCTTCAGAGAGACATACAGGTTCCCAGAAACATGCCAACGCATGTAGGGATACACACCATACAGACATGGCAGGTGGATGGGAATGCTCATGCATGGAGCTTGTTTGGGGACACCTGATGGCACATGTCCACCCATCTGAGTGCCCAGTTCCCCAGGCACACTCCCAGCACCCTTCCAAAGCCAAGACTCTTCCCTCTCCAGTGGAAGAGGTGCCCAGGTGCTACCTGCCACCTGCTCCATCCACGGGCACAGTACCTTAAGAGAGGGCTGGGGAGTGTGGCCAGCCACAGGTGGTGGGGAGTAAGTGGAGGCCTGGCAGGCAGGGGAATAAGAGGAGGGATACCCACCCCTTATAGTCAAGGAGGGTGAGCTGACCCGGGTGAGGGATTGTTCACTACAATTCTTCCCACCTGGTTCAGCATGGGCCTCGCCTCCACTCCACCTGGTTCAGGGAGAAGGTGGGGCTGCCATCGTGCAAGTCAGTGGTGGTGCTGACTGCAGGACATGACTGCATCTTCCACGTTCCTCAGGAGAAACAGCAAGGCAGCTTCCGGGACAGAGAGGATCCCTCCTCGTTGTCATCATCAGGGAACACACCTGGGCCTGACCCCCACCTGAAGGATGGCCTTCTAGCAGGAACTACCAGTGTGAGACCAGAACCAGGCCTCAGAGCAGCTACAGTGACAGGAGTCCCAGTAAGTAAGCCCCTCTCCCCTGGATATGAGCCTGACTCAGCTGTGTCCTTGGCCAAGATCACACCGGTGGGGCCAGCTCAGGAGAGAGAATTTCTGGCTGGATGGTTTGGGGCAGGGCTCCCTTTCCAAGCTGGTAAAAGGGTAAGGTATCATGGCAGCTGGGCAGAGCTTACCTCGATGGCTTCCTTGACTGACAGCCACAAGCTGCACTCCGCTGACCATGACTCTCAAGGAGGCTGTGAATGGATATCGTCCCTATACATTGTTGTTGTTGTCCAGGCGCTCAGTCGTGTCCAACTCTTTGCAACCCCATGGACTGCAGCGTGCCAGGCTTCCCTGTCCTTCACCATTTCCTGGAGCTTGCTCAAACTCATATTGATCAAGTCGGTGACACTGTCCAACCATCTCGTCTTCTGTCTTCCCCTTCTCCTCCTGCTTTCAATCTTTCCCAGCATTAGGGTATTTTCCAGTGAGCCGGCTCTTTGCATCAGGTGGCCCAAGTATTGGAATTTCGGCTTCAGCATCAGTCCTTCCAATGAATATTCAAGGTTGATTTCCTTTAGGAGTGACTGGTTTGATCTCCTTGCTGTCCAAGGGACTCTCAAGTCTTCTCCAACACCACAGTTCGAAAGCATCAATTCTTCGGCGCTCAGCCTTCTTTATGGTTCAACTCTCACATCCATACATGACTACTGCAAAAATTATAGGCTCTATACATTGGGGCCTTAGAAACGCGTCTCCGATTTCGCCCACGGGGTGGCGCCGGCTAGCTAGGGAAGAATAGGGGTCCCAGCTGCCCTGCCCTCGTGCCAGGTCGCTCGCCCGAGGTGAAGGCCGAGCTTCCACCGCCTGTTTCTCTGGGGGTCACCCAGGATGGTCCAACTTGGCCGCCAGGACACGGGCGGGCCTTGGGAAACCGGCCAAAGTGGGCGGAGCTCGACTGTGAGGCAGAGTGTGGGCGGGGCTCTGTGGGGGCGGAGCCTTGAGCTCGGCCGGGGGCGGGGTTCTGGGGGCAGGGCACCGTGGAGGCGGAGCTCCAGCCTCCGGGCTCCGCCTTGGGGGCGGGTCCCGGCCGCCCCGGCGCGTTCTGCGGCGGCGTTCCACCCTTCCGGCTCGGAGTTCCATTCACCGCCTCCGCCTTCCGCCCCGCGCCGGCTGTCCGCGAGACCGTCGCCGCGTTCCATCTTCGCGCGGCCCTTGCGGCGCCCGAGCCCGCAATGTCGGGCCCCAACGGGGACCTGGGCACGCCGGTGGAGCCGGGCGCGGAAGGCGAGGAAGACGGCTTCGGGGAAGCAGGTGACTCGGGGTAGGGTAGGGTGGCGTGGGGGGAGCTGCTGAAGCTACGTTTGCTTTCTCGAGGGTGTCCTTCTGGGAGGGGGAATCGGGGCCGGGAAGAAACTGCAGAGCCCTCCCATCCCCCGCCCCAGGGAGGGTCCGGAGCTGCAGGCGCTTTCCTGAAATTCGGGGCGAGCACCTGCGAGCTGGCCCCTGGAAACCGCAGCCCTGGAGAACTGTGGTCAGCCGAGCCTGTTTTACAGATGAGGAAACTGAGGCTGCTTCAGGGATCACTCGCTTTGGGGCGAGGGGGTGGATTAGGACCTGCTTCAGCCACCTCTTTCAGCCCCTGTGGAGATGGGGACTCCTAAGGGCGCTGAGCTGGGTGTGGACCCTCCTGGGTTAGCACGGGAGGCTATCAGGGTGGGCGTGCCGCCCTGCTGAGTCAGCATCCCCAGCCACCTTTGCTGGTAGTGGTCTGGAGCCCTGGCGAATGTGACTTGCTTACCCAGCATCCTGTTGCCTGCACAGCACTGCGCGGGGGAAGGAGTGGGGGTGGAGGTAGGAGGCTGGGGAGAGAGAAAGATCGGCTCCCTTCTCACCTTCTGGAGACTCAGTTTCCCCATCTGTAAAATAAGAATGGTTTAGTGTCCCCCCACATTGAGATGTATCAGGGTTAAATGAGAAAACGAATGAATAGTAGGCTCCAAGCATGCAAGTGTTCTGTAAATGGTTAGTCCCTTTAGTGTAATAAAGATGAGCGTATTAACTTAGAGGTCAGGACTTAGTAAATGCGGGGTAAGTATAGACTCTGCTTTTGGCTTTGTTTTGGATAACAGCTTTATTGAGCGGTAATTCACACACTATACAATTAACTCATTTAAATTGTACAATTCAGTGGGTTTTAGGATATTCACCGAGTTGTGCACCCATCCATCAAGACCACAATAGTTATAGAATACTTCCTCACTCAAGATCTACATTTTTATTAATAAAGAGGTAGAGTGAATGGGGTAAGCTGTGGGCTGCCAGGTTCCCCCCGGCCACTGCTGGTGAAGAGCAGCCAGGTGAGGTGCTGGGAGCTGTGATGGGGCATCCGGAAGGACCTCCCGGGAGTCATGTTGAGTGGAAGTTGGCAGATTGACAGGATTTAGGACATAGAGGAGGAGGGTGTCCTCAATGGAAGGAAGGCAAAGACTTGGAACTGAGAGGTACCCTTGACACTTGACTCAGACAAAGCCCAGCCCCAGGAGTGGAGACACCCTCCTCCCCAGCCTCCTCTCCACTTGGGTCTCTTAACCAGAATGTGAAATGTTGCTAATAGTGACCATCTACTAAGTGCTTGCTGTGGCCAGACCCTGAGTTCTTGATATATGTATTTGATGTCTCACAATAACCCACTTTGTCCCCTTTTCCCAGAAAAGTGCAGTAACTTGCCGGGATGGAGAGGAACTGGGACTGAAACCCAAGGGCCCCTGCTCCGCTAGCACCACCAACCAGCTGCAGGACCCTAGGCAGGTCTCTTCCTTCTTGGACCTCAGTTTCCCCATTTGTACCACAAGGGAGCTGGACTCTAAGATCCAACAGAGGCTTTCCAGGACTCTGTCCTCTGTGAGTTAGGACAACTGAGCAATGGGTACCCTTCCCCCAGAAGGCAGACACCTTTGCACCCTTATCCCAGACACTTTTCTGACACTGGCCATTCCCACACACCGCCAGCCACTTCCCCTTTGTCCCAAGCTGGCATCTGGGTGTATCTGAGTCATGGGCTGGCTCAGAACTGGGTCCCGCAGTGGGCACAGGCCCAGACCTTGGCTCCTAAGAGACACTGTGTTGCTGAGAGAGGCAGATCAGACGGGTCAGTGGAGGAGAGAGTGATGGTTTCTGATGGAGACCAGGGAAGGCTTCTTGGAAGAAGAGGCATTTGGAGCTGGTCCTTGAATGGCTGTTGTGGTTGAAGCATTCAGGGTGGCAGGGTCAGTTGAGAAAAGGCAGAAGGCTGGAAAGTCAGGCTCCACTCATTCATCCATTCATTCAACAAATGCTCACCGTGTGACAGTGAGGGCACTGGGGGACGGCAGTGGACACAAGCCCCCTCTCACGGAGCTCTCACTACAGGCTGGAGGAGACAGACCGGCACCTGATCACAGCAGTCGAGCTGGAGGTGAAGGCCATGGAGCTGTGAGAGCAAGGGGTCAGGAATAGAGGCCTGACCCAGGCTGGGGTCACATCCACGCTGACACTTGAAGGATGGGTGGGGCTCCTCCAGGAGAAGAGGAGGGAAGACAGACAGAGGAGGACACAGCACACTCCAGGCAGAGGCCACAGCAGGTTCAAGGGGCCTGAGGTGGGCAAAGGCAGGTGTGAGAGAAGGGAGCAGGGCCTGGGAGTCTGCCAGGAGCCCTGTTCTGAGGGCAGGGGAGCCAAGCAGGGCTAGAGAGTAGGGTCTGCCTGGGGACAGAGGCCTGGATTGCCCGACTCAGGCACATGGGCTCTGGCCTCTAGGCAGTTGATGCAGGAAGTAGAGAGACTTGGCATCTGGCAGGACTGCCCAGGCTGCACTGTCTGCCTGACCTCCCTATGACCACCCTAACCCTAGAAAAAGATGGCACACTAAGCTATTTCTCCAATGCCTTTCTTCTTTTGATATACACCCATTTTCCAGATGGTGACAGTGAGGCTCAAGAAGGAGTAGGGACTTGCTCGAAGCCCTTTTAGAGACAGGCTGGCACATAGTGGTGGTGGGGAGGGTGCCTGGGAGCCCTGAGGAAACATGGGACCTTGACTGTCTTTCCCCTTTCTTCCAGAATACGCTGCCATCAACTCCATGTTGGACCAGATCAACTCCTGTCTGGACCACCTGGAGGAGAAAAATGACCACCTCCATGCCCGCCTCCAGGAACTGCTTGAATCCAACCGGCAGACACGCCTTGAGTTCCAGCAGCAGCTTGGGGAGACCCCCAGTGATGCCAGCCCCTAGGCTCTGGGAGCCCCCCGCCAGGCCCCAACCCTGCCTTGCTGGTTCAGGCTCTGGCCTGAACACTCACCACCTGGCTTAGATACTTTCTCAAGGGCTGGCTGACAGATCTCCTGGGGGTTCTGCCTGCCTAGGCCACCTTTCTGCTACTTCCTTTGGTGTGCCTAGGCCAGCCCCCACCTCCCAGCATCCCCTCCTGGAGCCAGGTGTGGGCCAGTGGCTCACCCACCATGCCTGCCTGTCCAACTCCTGGACACTCCCCACTCTGCCCAGGCCATGAGTGTCCACATTAAACGGGTCTCCAACACAGCTGCGCCTCCTCTCTCTTCTGTATCCTGGGATGAGCACCCCAGTGGCTGCCAGAGGTGAACAGGGCAGTGGAGGCATTGATCACATGGGGCTGGGGTTCTTGGCCTTCTTGTATTTCTGGGCACAGAGGTGCAGGTGAGGTCAGGGCTTCCTCCCAACTGGATATGCTCCTGGCCAGAGGTTGCTTCCCCAGGCCAGCTGAGATAGCATCGGCCATGCTGTGCGACCCTGGGTGATGTGCTCAGCTTCTCTGGGCTCTAGGGCCTTTCACCAAGACATGCTGTGCAGCCTTGGGTTCTGCCCTCTGGCTGTTGATCCTCAGTCTTGGTCCTCAGTCTCCCCATCTGGCCAGTCACAGGGCTGGTCTGGTTGTCTGTCTCTAAGGGTCCTTCCAGATGGGGAAGTAGAACTAAAGAGCTTGCTCAGCCAGGGCCCCACTCACTGATGATTCATCATAAGGTCTCCTGACAAGAAGGGTGGGGCCTCCACTAATGAACATGAACTTGGAGCCAGAGGGCCTGAGCAGTGAGGACCCCCCCACTCCCACACCAACTTTGGTAAGGTCCAGCTGGAGAGAGGCCAGGATGGGGGTCCAGAGCTCAGGCTTGGGATCAAATCCTGGTCTGTCACCAGATGTATGACCTTTTCTGCAGGCACTGGACCTTGCTAGGCCTCAGTTTCTTCATCTGTAAATTGGGTATAACAACAAGACTTCCCTCCTGGGGACACTGTGAAGATTAAATGAGATCTTACTTGAAGGTAGTACTTTCCAAGGTTGGGTACATGCTTAAGAGGGAAACTGAGGCTCAGGAGGTGAAATACCTCATACTCCCAGAGTCCCTGGTGAGGGACCCTGTCTTCAGATTTCCAGTTGTTCCTCCTCACTACCTGCAGAGGCTGGGCGCCAGCTGGGAGCCGGCTGAGGGCCCCCCTACCCCTATCCATGCAGACAGAAATGCTGGTGGAGACTATACAGGCCAAACTCCTTCCTTTATTGGATTTTCAGTAAAAATACCGACCATATCAAAGTCTCCACACAGACTCCTAAAAAGCTTAGCCGATTGGGACTGAGATGGGGCGGGCATGGGGTGCTTCCTCCATCAGGTTCTGAGGCGTCTGGAGCGCCGGGGCAGTGGGGGCCGAGGGGGTGTGGGCATCACCTTGCTGGGGGTTTTGGCTGTGTCCTGGGTGCTGGGCTGGCTGGGTGCACGGCCGCCAGCGGTGAACAGAGCGGTCAGGGCGTTCCGGGCGTTGATGGCACACCGGCGGCTCAAGGGCCTGGTGGTGGGGCTGGGTTTCTTGGCCTTCTTGTATTTCTAGACACAGAGACTGCAGGTGAGGTCCGGGCTTCCTCCCCACCTGGCGTGCTCCTGGCCACAGGCTGCTTCCCTGGCCCCGCTGAGACAACGTTGGACATGCGGTGTGATCCTGTGTGACGTGCTCAGCCTCTCTGGGCGGACCTCTAGTGCTAATCCCTCAGCACCACCCACTCCAGAACAATTGCAAAAAGACCTTGGCCCCAACCTGGTTTGGATTCCCTTTGTGGGTAGAGCCTCTCGTTGGGGGCTGTGCCCAGGGGCTAAGGCCAAGCCTAGAAGGGAGGTGGCCACCGGCTCTTCCCATCAGCTCGGACAGTCTGACCCCCCTGGGCAGGGCGGAGCGGGGCGGGAAGCTGGACTCACCTGCAGGTTCTCAAAGTGGGCCAAGGACTTGCAGTGGGAGAGCTGCGCCCCCGAGTTGCTGTGGTAGAACTTGTGGCAGATGCGGCAGACATAGCCCATCACGGGCACCAGGAAGTCCACCCCTGAAGGACAGCAGGGTCTAAGCGCTCACATCCCCACGCCAGACTGGTGCCTCCCCCCAACCTAGGGGCCTAGCCTCCCCTAATACCCTCCAGGTGGGCAAAGAGACCAGGACGAGGGGCCAGGCTACCTGGCCAGGACGCTGTGACTGGGACCCGAGGCCCGCCGCTCCTGCAGGTGGCATCAGGGCTGGGGTCTTACCGTATGCGGTGTTGGGGCTGTAGGTCTCTGAGCCTTTCCACTCCTCTATGGATATGTCTCTGGATCTCATCTGGAAACACAGCAGTGTGGGCCCCGGTTGGTTCTGGCTTCCCTTAGTTTCCTCCTAAACACAGGCGGGGCCTGGACCCACCCATGCTCTTCAGTGCCAGCCCCTTGATTTCCAGGAGGAGGCTGTGGGTGGCATCCTCTAGGCCTTTGCCCGTGCTGGGCCTGTCCCACAGAGTGCCCTTCCCAATCTATATTTTCCAGGTGCAGCTCAATCTGTCCCCTTCTCCGGGAAGCCCTCCTGTTCCCACAGTGGCCATAATCCATGCCCAACACATCACACGTGGCATTTCATCGAATCCTCGTAACAACTTTCTATGGTTCACCCATTTCACATATGAGGAAACTAAGGCCCAGGCTCATTAACTCACTTGCCCAGGGTCACCCAGCTGGTTGATGGAGGAGTAGGGTGGTGAACCCTGGTGAGCCCCAAGCCGTGGTTAGCCTTTACCATGAACCCCTGCCAGCTCCTAGAGGCTGCAGAGACCACAGTCTTGGGCGGGGTGGTCACCTGCTCGACATGAGCCCCTTCCAGACAAGGCCATGCCTAGCAGTGCCCTCCACCACTTACCAGGCAAACAAATACAGCCTCTAAAAATGATGACCACACCCAAGGCTGTGGCCCTTCCTTACAGTCTGAGCTGGGACTATTACTTCTAAGCAGAGAAAACGGAGGCTTAGAGAAACCAACGGGTTCGCCCAAGGTCATGCCACTACTGATTTCTGAGCAGCAAAGCTGGCATCACCCCCAATTTGTTTAGGCCTGGAGGCCACGCCTGCAACCCTCCATCCACAGCCCCTCTGTGCATGCCCTCTTTGGCTGCCCCCTCACCGCCCTGGATTGTGACTGGAAAGCTCTATGAGGACAGGGGCCAGGCCTTGGTCCTGGGTATTCCTGGTATCCAGGACCAGGGCCTGGCCCAGAACAGGTGCTCCAGAAACACCTGTTAAACTGAAAAGCTCCTCCAGCTCCTCACTCATGGGAGACAGCAGAGCTGATGTATTCTAAGCACAGGCTGTGGAGTCTCGCTTCCTTGCATCCAAATGGGTGAGACTCTGCCAAGAAAGTGCCTGGTTACACGCCTAGCATATAGTAAGCGCTCAACAAATGTTGACTGCGGGAGTTCCCTGGTACCCTAGAAGTTGGAATTCCAGGCATTCACTCCCATGGCTCAGGTTCAATCCCTGGTCAGGGAACTGAGATCCCACAAGCCATGTGGCATGGCAAAAAAAAAAAAAAAAATGTTGAGAGCTTCCCTAGTAGCTCAGTGATAAAAAATCCCCAGTCCAGGAAGATCCCACATGCCGAGGAGCAACTAAGCCCGCGTGCCACAACTACTGAAGCCCTAGCGCTCTAGAGCCTGTGCTCTGCAACTAGAGAAGCCACTCCGGTGAGATGCCTGTGCACCCAGCTAGAGAGGAACCGCCACTCGCCACAACTAGAGAAAGCCCATGCGGCAATGCAGACCCAGAACAGGCAAACATTAACAAATAAATAAAATTATTTTAAAAATTGGGCAATCTGGCAAGCTTTCTCTGTAAAGAACTTGATAATAAGTACTTTAAAAAAAAATAAAGTTGACTGCTCTCGCCACCATCATCATCACCATCATCACCTTTCACGGACTTTCCCATATGTACCACGTAGCTCCCCTCTCCATGTCTCTGCGATGCTATTCTCTTGGCCTAGGACGCCTTTCTCTTCCGCAACACAAGAAAAAATTTCAAGCAGGCTTTCAAGACCTTGCGTATTTCACCTGCCACCCTACCGTCGTCATGATGCATATTTACACACTGTCATGTTGAAACCGGTTCCTCATAATACTAGATTGAGGCATGTCTTTGTGCTTGCAAAAGCCAGCACAGCGTCTCCTGGCCCCTGGGAGGTGGGGGGAGGTCTCTCCTGGTCTGGGAGTCCAGCCTCCAGCCTCCTTTCCATGCCCTCTTTCCCCAAGCACCTGCTTGCAGAATTCCTCCTCAGCCTCGATCTCTTCTTCCTCCTCGTCATCCTCCTCCTCTTCTTCATCGCCCTCAAAGCAGCCCACAGCATCCACCGTGATGAAGTGGTCCTCGTCTTGGCCGGCTATATCCTTCTCCAGTGTCTTCAGCTTCCCGGGGAGCGTAAGGGCTCAGGTCAGCTCTGGGCAGCCACAGTGTGACACCCCAAGCACCTCACACCCCAGAGAGCTCCAGTCCCTCCAGCCCTGCTGTGTATTTGGACTGGGATACACCTCAACTGCTGTGTGGCCTTGCCCAAGGCTCTATACTGCTCTGGGCCCCTGTCCTCTGAGGGAGCTGGGGTTACCTCATTGGCTTTGTCCTTATGGCCCTGGGACTTCACGTGCTCCACAAACTTGCGGGGGGTCTTGAAGTAGCGGTTGCAAATGGTGCAGAAAGGTCGCAGAGATTGTTTGGCGAACTGAGGAATGGAAGGCAGGCCCAGTAGGCAGTGGGGGCGGCCAGTGTTCCCAGGTGCAGCGGGCAGGGCCCAGCAAGACGCCACCCCCCACCTGCAGGCCTCAGGTGTGCTACCTCCAGTCTCAGGGTTAGGGTTAGAGTCAGGCCACTCTGCAATCAGCAGACTGTGCTCCACAGAACACGGGCAAACACAAGACGGGATGGCGGATGGCAACAGAGAGACAGGACAGTCAGAAGACAGACAGGGCAGGCGCCAGAGGACCCCATGAGCCCCGAGGCTGAATGCGGGGTGAGATGGTGCCTCGCCCACACTGGACAGATGGGAAACTGAAGCCCAGAGAGGAAACACGACTGACTCATCACGAGCTACAGCCATGCAGGGACAAAGACTGACGTTTACTTTCTGCTTCCAACCTGGGCTCCCTCCTCCCCAGCCCTGGGCCTGGAGACCACACACGCGGTGCCTTTACAGCCAGCAGCAGGGGCGCCCTGGTACCTTGTGGTCCTGCGTCCTGCGGTGCTGGATCAGGTCCCCCATGTAGTAGAGCTGGCAGGTGTTGCACCAGCGCCTGGGTGGAGGCTCTCTGATGACAATCAAAACAAGTATGTGTGACACCGCATTCTTGTTGGAAAGACAGCCGCTCTTCCGGATGCTCCATAAATGGAATACAAGTCCAACAGAATCGGGTTTTTTTGGAACCTTAACAAATGGATTCTAGGGTTCATCTAGAAGAATGCTTAAGAATAAGAGAGAAGACTCGGTGGGAGGGATGAGATTTAGAAGTACTGGGGACACCAAGAGGCCACCAGGACAGGTGACAGAGCTGAAAATATCTGGCCTTGAGAACTCTTTATCCTTCAGTTTGGATGCCCTGTCTTTCCCAGAGCTTGTCTGAGCCCTTCCCCAATTCCAGGACCTGTCTCCATGCCTGTTAAGTCAGGCCCCGCTCTGGGACCCCCAAAGTCCCACTGCCATAGCACTGTGCACAGTGGATTGAGAGGACCTGATTCCCTCTCTGCCCTCACAGCACCCCGGCATCCCTGGGGTCTGGCAGGGGATCAGTTCAGAGCTTCTGACTGTGAGGGAAGGACAGACAGCCCAAAGGAAGGACTGCCGCATTCTGGGTGGGGCCGAGTCAGGATCCAGCAGTGTCAGGACGCAGTGTAGCGAATCTTCTCCACCTGAAGCTTGTTTACAGCTTGGGCTACAGCTCTGCATTCTGTCGCAAGATCTATTTTTATATAGTCAAACTCATTCTGCAAATGCAATTTTGGATCCTGTTTGGTCCTGACATTGCATCATGCATATGTTTCCACATTGTCAGCAATTCCCTGCCGTTGTCCTATATATTATTAGTTCTCCTACCAAGTGGAAGAACTGATCTAAGTCCATAGTTTGGGATATTTTAGATCATTTCCAAGTAAATGTTTTCACCACTGCATGAACTCTGCAAGGAACATCTCTGTGTCACCTTTCTCCTGGCTTTATGCTAATTTGGCCCAAGTGTAACTCCTAGGTCAGCAAGCCAGGGGAGGCTTAAGGGTGGAGAACATCCCACAAAGCCACAGGGAACTGAGACCAGCTAACAGAGACGCAGCCTTTAGAGAGAGCTCCCCGTCACTCAGGGAATGCAAGCAGAGGCCACCCAAGGGCCCTTCCTGTCCCCTCACCCCACCCAGGGAGCTGCAAGCTGTGACTCTCTGTAAATCCTCATGGCGGAGCCCCTGACCACTGACTCAGGGCCTATCCGACCAGGGAAAGGATCTGATTTGGCCTCCACAGGACTCGTTTCTTATTTTTTTAAGATTTTTTTTGGGGGGGTGTGAATCATTTTTCTAAAGTCTTTGTTAAATTTGTTACAATACTTCTGTTTTATGTTTTGGTTTTTTGGCCACAAGGCACATTGGATCTTAGTTCCCCAACCGGGGATTGAACCCACACCCTCTGCATTGGGAGGTGAAATCTTATCCACTGGACCACCAGGGAAGTCTGCTGTTCTGGTTTTAACTCTGAACTAGCTATTAACATCATGAAATTGGGAGATTCACATACAAATCGGTTTCTAGATGCTTCTGAGAAACCAGGAAATCTGGAGCTGAGTGGCAGCTGTTTGGTGAGACAGAGCCCACGTCCCCTAGGATGGACTGAGACAATGCCATCCTGTTTCTCTCACTGCTGAGGCCTCCCAGCTCCTGCAGGCCTCAGTGGTTGCCCACTGAGCATCCCAAGAGCCAGTCCCAGACTCTGGAGGGCTGACATTTCTAATGGAGCAAGCCCCCATGACTAAGAAAGGAGAAAACCCAGGGACGTTCTAATCTCAGCCCATGAGATGAGCAGGTCCCACCTGACCATCAGGCCCTGTGGTCGGAGGCAGCACATATGCCAGGGGAGTGGGGGGTCTGTGCCACAACCCAATTCCCTCCCACATAGGGGGTCAAACTGTTCCTGCCTGGATGGAGCCTTAAGAGACTGTCTAGGGGCTGCCCTGCTGGCCCAGGGGTTAAGAATCCACCTGCCAATGCAGGGGACACAGGTTCAACCTCTGATCCAGGAACTAAGATCCCACGGGCCATGGGACAACCAAGCCCGAGAGCCACAACTACTGAAGCTGGCATGCTCTAGGGAATCTGTGCCCTGCTGTTTAAGAAGCCACTGCAACGAGAAGCCCGTACTCCACAACCAGAGAGTAGCCCCACTTGCTGCAATTAGAGGAAGCCTGCACGCAGCAACAAAGACCTAGCACAGCCAGAAATAAATAAATACAAATTTCCTTTAAAAACATAGAGGCTGTCTAGTTCATGAGTTCCTGCCTTACACCCCTCGCCAGGCCATTTTACAGATAAGGAAAACTGAGGGCCCAGGCCACACAGTTAGTGAAGAAGTATTTGGGAGAGGGCGATCTTAATGCCTTAAGACCTTGTGGATGGTAGATCAGGGGTCCCCTATGCCTGGGCTGGCTTGTGAGACCACCTCCCCTGCACCATCCAGAGCCTCTGAGACCCCCCCACTCACTCGTCCTCTCTCTCCAGGACGTCCCGGGGCACAGGCAGCAGGGACAGCAGGAAGGCTTGGCTCATGTGCTGGATATCGCCGAGCCGCTGCTGGTGCTGGGCTCCCGACATGTGTTCCTGGAACTCCTGCAGCAGGCGGGAGCGAGAAAGGGGCGTGAGGAGTGAGCCCCTGAACACTGGGGCTAGAGGAGGCCTCCAACCTGGGCTTCCTGGCCACCCCACTGCTGCCGGGAGGACTTCTCTCTCATGACCCTGTATGGGCCAGAGAAGGATGGTAAACTGGGGCCCAGAGTGAGCACATGCCAGCCAGAGCCTCTGCTCCCGCTGGAGACCATGAGCACCTCCGAGGTGAGGAGCAGTGTGATCAAATTCCAGGTCCCCGTGGCTCTGCTCAGGCCAGGCACAGAGGGGCAGCGCTAACAATAGTGACAGTAATCGCACCAGTGTGATGCTGTTACTAAGGCTGCACTCGCTCTGCGCTAGCCCAGCGACTCATGACTTCAATGTCAAGTTGCTGAATCCCCAGAACCCCTCTGGGAGGCAGTTTTTCTTTTTCTAGAGGTGGGTTCTAAATGTTTCTTCTGATGCATGCAGAAACCGAGGCACCAATGCCTCAGTTTGGAAGGTGGAATTCACTTTCCAAAACCCACATAGTCAGTCAGGGCTGATTTGCACCAGGTCCACCCAACTCTGAAACCCTGCCCCCTGGGCTGGTCCGGAGATGTTTTGTGATCTAAGGTACAGCTGCCGGAGGTGGGGCTTGGGGGCCCAAGTGGACACAGAGGCAGCCCTGGGAAAGGCAGGCTGGGCATCACATACAGCCCCCAAACCCTCCACCCGCCCACGAGATCTCCCACCCCCCCACCGGAGGGTACCTGTTGGCTACTGCAGCCGGCCTTGCAGATGTAGCAGAAGAACTGAAGGGCCTGCTTAGAGGGTGTGCTGGCCGCCGCAGGGGTGGCAGAGGTAGAGTCGCTGGCCCGGGGACCGGGTGTGAGGGGTACGGTGCTAAAGGCCCGGCTGTCGCTGCTCTGCAGGATGGTGACCTTCAGGGATCCCCCAGCCCCCCACACCTGCACGGGGAGCAGGAGCAGAGCTACCACCAGCTGGGCGCTTATGGTGAGTCAGCCCTGTGCTAAACTTCTAGGAGCCCTCCCGATAGCCCATTTTACAGGTGGGAGAACTGAGGCTCTGAGCCGTTAGGTGATCACCCAGGCTCGCTCAGCCAGGCAGCACTGCAGTCAGTATTCAAAAACCCATGTCCCCCTCAGTTCTCCCTGCCTCCTGTGACAGATGGAGAAACGAAGACGCAAGGCAAGGAAGGGGCTTGGCCACAGTTATTCGGTAAGGCTCCCCAGGTGGCGCCAGTGGTAAAGAACCCGCTTGCCAATGCAGGAGACACGAGAGATGCAGGTTCAGTCCCTGCGTCAAGATCCCCTGGAGGAGGGCACGGCCACCCACTCCAGCATTCTTGTCTGGGGAATCCTATGGACAGAGGAGCCTGGTGGGCTATGGCCCATACAGTCGCAAAGAGTTGGACAGGACTGAAGCGACTTAGCACACAGCACAAAGTGGAAGGCAGGACTGGGCCCCAGGCCCCAGACGGAGGCTTCCACACCACGCTCTCTCCGCTGGAGCAATGTAACTCATGTGGGGGCTCTAGTTTTGGGGTGAGCAAGCTGGAAGGGACCCTTATCACCAAAAGTGCCTCCAGACTGTCAGAGCAAAGGCACATAAAGGCCCATATGAGAGCTGAGGAACACTGTCAAACCCAATCTGGTCTGCCCGCAAACCCAGGAGGAGGGCTGCCGTCACATTTCACAGGAGGGGAAACACCAGGGGTCCCGGGAAGGGGGGGCATGGCTGGGGCAGAAGGAGGCCATCCCACCACTGGGCACACAGTGCAGCCCTCATCAGAATCTCTACCCACCCCCAGCATCTCTCTCGCTCTTTTTTCACATTCTGCCACATCCAGGCCACCGGTCAGCTCCTCCTGGCTCTCCTCCACGCTGGCCTGGGCGCCCCCTGGCTCTGGTGGGGCCTCCTCTGGGCCTGAAATGACAGAGGCGTGCTCCATTTCCCACAGTCCATCTCCCACCGGGGCCCTGAGGGATGTGGGCCTGAGAGCCACTTTCTCTGCCCACGGCCAGGACCTGGAAGCCTCCACTGCACATGGACCAGAACCCTGGATCCAAGCCCAACCCTCAGTACCAGGCGGCACCCAGTCAGGGCTGGACAGTGCTGGGGGAGGAGCGGGGTCCCAGCAGAGCAAGTCCCATCACCGGGCCGGCTGGGAGTCACTGCTCACTTACCTGCTCTAGCTTCTACTGTATCAGGCAATCTTTCCAGCGCTGCAGAGCGAACCAGAACTGGGGCTTTCTCTGACGCTGGCACTGACACCTGTGGCTGAGTCTGAGGCCGTCCCTGGGCCGGTTCCAGTGGCTGCACCGGTAACTGAACCAGAGGTTGCTTGGGTGGCTGCTCCGGCGGCTGGAGCCTCGGCTGTGCTTCCGCCTGGACCTGTGGGCACGTCTGCGTCTGTGCCTGCTTCTGTAGCAGCGGCTGCACGTGCCTGGGGGGCTGCGGCTGCGCCTGTCGCCGTGGCTCTGCCTCCTCCTGCGGCTGCCGCTGCACCTGCTGCAGTGCTGAGTGCTCTGGAGAGGTCTGCGTCTGTGCCTGCTTCTGTAGCTTTGGCTGCACCTGGGCATTTACGGGGAGCGCCTGTGGCTGCACCTGGGCTGTGATCTGCAGGACCCGGGGCTGAAATCGTGGCTGCACGTGGGCTTCCAGGGGCTCAGG
This sequence comes from Bos javanicus, assembly GCF_032452875.1. Classification (NCBI taxonomy): domain Eukaryota; kingdom Metazoa; phylum Chordata; class Mammalia; order Artiodactyla; family Bovidae; genus Bos; species Bos javanicus. The sequence goes on from NC_083878.1 coordinate 98,540,845, forward strand.
CAGCAGCTCGGGTGTCTGTGTCTGCTTGGGTGCCATCATCCGGGTCTGCAGCCGGACCTCTGCCTGCAGCTGCCCTGGGGGCCCCTTCTCTGTGGGCTCCTCTGAGCTGGGAAGGGTCAGAAGATCATATTCATGTCTGCCAACTGGCCCCAGGGGCTCCCAAGAAAGGCCCTGACCTAGGCTCCAGTCCTGGCTCTGCCATGTACAAGCAAGCCCCTTAGACTCTCCAGGTCCCAGCTTCCTCTAAGCAAACTGATCACTTGCTCCCACCTCCCACAGCTTGCTAGTATGTATTCAAGGCCCTGGAAGCCTGCCTACCCTCTGGCCATGCTCTGAGGTTCCAAGTACACATTTTCACCCCTCCACAATGGCCCCCTCACCTCACCATGGCCCAGTCACAGTGAAGAAGCCAGAGTCCATTTGGCCAAGGGCCTTCCCAGGCAAGATGCAAAATTAGGTTTGACCTCCCCCGACGCCAGAAACCAAGGTCCTTGCCTTGTTCCCTTGAAGGATCTCACCCCACCTACCCCTACCCTTTGCCTTTGCAGGAATGAGGGTAGAGAACACCTGGGTACCAGGCAGGTTTTCAGCCTCAGTTACCTCTTTGACTTTTTAGCTGGCGGCTCAGAGGCTTCACAAGATTCAGGCTCAAGTGCTGGAGTGCATTTCTCCTTAGCGATGTCATCTGGGCACTGGGGAGGTTCTTGGTCTGGGATGGAGGGCAGGTGAGAGACTGCCATGCCAGGTGGAGCACGTATGAGCTCCCAGTTCCAGGAGGTGGGGCCTGGTCTCACAATTCCCCCCACCCCCTATAAGAGCCCTACCTCCCAGATCTGCCTCCATGGCTGCTCCCCGCACCCACCTCCCCCCAACCCACATCCCTCCAAAGGACCAGCAGCTTCCCTCTCTCCCTCACCTTCGGGTGTTTCTGTTCGGGGCTCTGCGGCTTCTTCAGACCCCTCTGGGGGGTCCGATTTGTCCTCCACAGGCGTCGTCTGAGAAGAAGAATCCTACTTCCTTTCAGAAACCATTTCTGATATCTGCCACCCACCCCAGTAAATACCCCCTTGCTCAAGAGCAGCTCCAACATGTAGGCTCCAGGGGATGAAGGAGCCTGGCCCCAGAGCTGCCAAGGGAAGACCCTCAACACCCCGGGAATCACGTCCAGGAGTTCCATCTAGCTGCCAGCCTGTTAAGTAAATGCAGGTTTGGGCGACGCAATACTTCCTCCAGGTCCATGATGCTGCCCCCTGATTCCTTACCTTCTTCACGAAGCAGCCAGAAGGACCCTTCTCAAATGCAGACCTGATCGTGCCTCTTGTCTCTTTCAGGCTGAGATCCTGCCATGACTTCCCATAGCCCTGGACTATTCCTTCCTTACCCCAAGCCTGAAACTAACTCCCCTCCCCAGGCCCCTGCACAGTCTGGCCCCTACCTCAGGCCTGTTCCTCCAGCCTCAGCTCTCATGCCCCCTCTCCTCTCTGTGTCCACGGTGGCCTCTCTGGCTCCCCAAAGCCCTGGATCTTCTCCCAGGGCCTCAAAGTCGCTTCTTGCAGGAAGCCCTCCTAACCCACAGTACAGGCTCCCCGGGGCCTTGGACTTCCTTTTTGTGGAATTTCCCACGGCCATCATTCATCAGCTGGAGAATTATGTATATTGAGGTCCTGTCATCACTACCAACCTCCTCCCAGCCCAGGATCTCCAGGAGAGCCGGGCCAGATGCCTTCTTGCCCCAGAGAGTCCTCTGCCAGGCTTTAACAGACATCTGCTAAGTGAACACGGTTCCGGATGGCTCCAGGGTACCCCAGGGAGCCCCAGGGGTCCACCTGCCGCTTCCCTCTCTCCTACTAAGCCCAAGGGACCAGCAGTGAGTGGAAACATGCACCACTTCAGGGCTCCATGCCCTTCGGAAACTACCCAGCTCACCCTGCATGACACAGGCACTGGTCTGAGAGTCAGGAGGGCCGGACTCTTGGTATGCCTGGACAGCTCTGCAGCCCAGGACAATCTCCACCCTCCTTTCTGAGCCTCTGTCTTCCCATATGTAAAATGGGGCAAGAAGGTAAACACTAGAGAGGGCCATGTTAGGACAGGCTTAACTGGAAGGTCAGAGGCTGTGACCCCTCTCTGGAGGGAAATGCCTCACCTCTGGATGTGGGTGGTGTCAGAGCCAGAAAAGGTGGGTGCTGCCCCCTCTCCCAATTGGGGTACTCTCAGGAATGTGGTGTGTGTGAGGAGCTGTCTGGACATCCGGGGACAGGACAGACATAGGGAGCATATTATTTCCTTTGAAAACCTCCCTGGTTCTTCCTGCTCAAGTCAGGGAGAGCTCACTAAAGGTTCAGAAACTTCAGCTGGCAACAGGGTTGCTGCTGCTGCTAAGTCACTTCAGTCATGTCCGACTCTGTGCGACCCCATAGACGGCAGCCCACCAGGCTCCCGTCCCTGGGATTCTCCAGGCAAGAACACTGGAGTGGGTTGCCAGTTCCTTCTCCAATGCATGAAAGTAAAAAGTGAAAGTGAAGTCGCTCAGTCGTGTCCGACTCTTCGCAACCCCACGGACTGCAGCCTACCAGGCTCCTCCATCCATGGGATTTTCCAGGCAAGAGTACTGGAGTGGGTTGCCATTGCCTTCTCCGGCAACTGGGTAGAGTTTAGGATTTTATAACATTGTTTTACCCCAGTCACTTTTCTTTTACTTCTATGCTTGGGGATTTATTCAGAGTTACTGTTACTGTGTTGCTTTTTTAAAAAAAATTTTCAGATAGTGATTGTTTCTTTTTTAAATAAATGTAACAGAAAAGCAGTGTTCATTTAAAGCTATACTACCCCAGACAGTAGCCAGCAGGCACATGTGCCTGACTTTCAAGCACTGGAATTGCGGCAAGCTGAGTCGAGATGTAAGCATAAAATATATACCAGTTTTAAAGAATTAGTATTAAAAAAATAATCTCAAAAGAATATAAAATACCTTGTTCATTTTTTATATCGATTACATGTTGAAATGATCATTTTTAATATATTAGGTTAAATACAATATGTGAGTAAAATTAATTTTGCCTGTTTCTTTTTACTTTGTTACTGTGATTACCAGAAATTTTTACTTTTTTAATTTTTTTAAATTTAAATTTATTTATATTAACTGGAGCTAATTACTTTTGAAACATATATAATATCATATAAGAAACAAATCGCCAGTCCAGGTTCGATGCAGGATACAGAAAATTTTAAATTACCTGTGTGGCTCACATTTAATTTCCACTGGGCAGTGCTGATTTAAAGAAAGTTGGTAAAATATACCTACAATGAATACAGTATTATATGTCAATTACACCTCAGTCTTTTCAAAAAGAGAGAATTGTTAGCAAATAGTATTAGTAAATAATAGAAATGGTAAATAAAAAGGGAATAAATAGTTTGAGTGGTGTTCGGATATAGCAAAAATCACTTTGGGGTTCAGAAATATTTAAAGTTTTAGAAACACTAGACAAGTCTAACTCTCTCTCCTATCATTTTACTGATAAGGAAACTGAGGCACAGAGAGGGCTATGATCAGCCCCAAGGCCAGTGTGAGCTGGAGGGGGTACTGCTGGTGGGTCCCCAGATGTGTCCTCTCCCATCCACACCTGCTCTGCACCCAGACACCACTCACCTTGCGATTGGGGGTCGTAGAGGAGGAGGTCCGAGTCTGTTTCTGGGGGGTTCGCCCTGAAAGGTTGAGCTGGGAGGGGTTGATGGGGACCCCGACGGGAGGAGGACCCAGCAGGGACTGCCGAGTGGCCTGAGGAAAGAATTGCTGGAGATTTGGGGTGGCCAGCTGTGGAGGTGTGAGGCTGGGGGGTGTCAGGTTGGGGGTGGCCAGGTTGTAGCCACGGAGGTTACCTGTGGGTGAAAAGAGGGCAGAAGGGGGGTTACAACTGTGGTCGGGTGGTAAAGGTTAGGGTCAGGGGTCAGTGCCCCCAAGCATTATGGGGGCATCACGGATAACTTCAAAGGGGACTGTTCACACCCAAGGGCAGCCAGAGGGGAAGAGATGAGAACTGAAGGCCCAGTCCCACCTGAAGCACTGGTGGGAGGGGGCTTTCAGGCTGGTTTTCTTCTCCAGCTTGTGAGGGAAGGGGCCCTTTTCCCTCCTCAAATGCCTCCCTAGTCAGTGGCTTGGGCACCCCCAGAAACTCTGCTCACCCCCATGCATGCTTTAGGGTACACTTTCAGGTATATAAAAGATTCAGCACAGGAGCCAAAGGGAGAACCAGCAAGATGATTGGTCTCTGGAATAACAAGATAACTCTCCTACCAACACCAGCTACCCCTCATCAAAAGTCTCCTGGGGACCTCCCTGGAAGTCCAGGGGTTAAGACTCCACGTTCCCAATGCAGGGGGCCTGGGTTCCATCCCTGGTCAGGGAACTAGATCCCACAGACCACAGCTAAGACCTGGTGCTGTCAAATACATAAATAAATATTTTTTAAAAAAGGAAATGTCTTTTGGTGACTGGGCACTTGCTAAAAACAGCCTTAGTCACACCACTCAGCCACCTTCAGGGTAACTATTATCCTCTCTACTGATGATAAACAGAGACACAAAGTGAAGGAGTGGCTTGTCCAGGATCTTTGGGAGCGGCACTGCTGTCCACTCACTGGCTCCCAGGTGGGACTCTGGGGGTCCTCCTGACTCCCCTCTCTCTTTACCCTCCCCCATATGAGCCAACACCATTTCTCTTAACCCTGACCCTTACCCTCCTCTAGCCTGACTCCCCTTCGGATCTCCACTCCTATCGCCCCTCCTCCTTCCAAAGCCGCTTCATCCCATGTGTGAATTTCAGCCACAGTCTCTGTACTGTGATCCTTCTAAAAATCACATTCTGACTTTGCCCCTCCCTCTGCTGAACCCATCCATAGCTTCCTGATGCTCAGGAAGGAAGCCCACTCCTCACTCTGCAAGGTCCAGCCCTGCTCCCCTCGACCCCCTCTCTTGCAGTTCTCTCACACACACCCACTGTGCTCCAGCCACACGCTCCCATGCATGGGTCTGCCTCAAACAAGCCTGGGTCTGCCTGCCTCTGGGCCTTTGCACATGCTCTTTCTTCTGCTTGGTGTGTTCTGCCTCTGCATAACCAGTCATCCTTCATTCCCCCCTTTAGGTGATTCTCCTTTGAGAGGGCTTCTCAGATCCTCTCTCTGTCCCTAGAAACCCAGCTTCCCTGTTCCCAGGCCAGCTGCACAATTTCCTTGTCCGCTTCCCACTGTCCACCACTTAACCACCCTGGGAACTCCTTAAGGGCAGGCACTTCATCTGATTCAGAGCACTGGGGAAGTATCTGATCCAATAAAGGACAGTTTAAATCCCTGCCCCAGTGCTGGGATGGGAAACCCAGGGGTTACAGGCATGTATGGGTCAGATGTGCTGGGAGAAATGGTTCAAATGCAGGTTCCACAGTACAAGTTCTGTGACCCTGAGCAAATAAGTTTCCCTGTCTTAGCCTCAGTTCCCTCATCTATAAAATGGGTATAGTAATAGTGCTTGACTCAATGTTTTATGAGGATTCAGTGAAATATACAAGTGTGCCTGGTATTTACTAAGCATTTTGTGATCATTAACTTAAACACATATACACGTATGTGCAGAGAAAACGCCAGCCAGCTCTTAAACAGTGAGACAAAAGATGGCACACTCTAAAAGAGAAATGGACAAAGAACATGGACAAGTCACAACATGAATTACAAACGTTCAGCAGACACAGAGAAATGTTCAAGCGCACTAAGAAATGTGACTAAAAGCACTCCAAGAAATGTAAACTAAAGCGTTAGTGATATAGCTTTTTTGCCAAGCAATTAGACTAGATGTATATACACATATATATTAGAAAAGAGTATAATACCCAGTGTTGCCGTGGGCATGGTGAAACTGGCACTGTCATACGTGGCTGGTGGCATTGCAAATTGGTCCAGTCCTTTGAGAAAGCAATTTGGCAATACTTATCAAGAACCATAAAACACCCATCCTCCCTGACCCAGTCATTCTACTTTTGGGAATCCATTCTAAGAAAATATTCTCAAACATGATATTCACCCCATTATTTAAAGCAGCAAAAAAGAGAAAGAAAAGAAGTAGAAGAAGGAAACAGCTGAGAAAGTTTAGGGACATAAGGGCACACACCTCCAGAGGAATATTAAACAGCGGTTAAAAATAATCTTTATAGAACTGTCAAATCATATGGTAAATGAACAAGCCATTCTGATCAGTGAAAAACAAACAAAATACAGCTTTTCATGTATATCAGTAATCACAGTCATATATAAAGCCCCAATTCTGTGCGAGAAAAAAAATGGGAGGAAATATACCAACACTTTAATGGGTATTCTTTTTCTTTAGAAGTGAGTCTACATATGATTTGGATTTTCTTGTCCTCTTTTTAAAATATTTCTTTTGCTCTTTGAAGTGTGACTTTTAAAATGAGAAAGAAAAGAGTGGAAAAAAAATGTAAACATTGTGGGTTTCCGTATGTGGTCTTATCTCTCTATCCATCCCTCTATAATGTATAAGCCGGCTCCTAGGATCATCCACACCCATGTGGCAACGGGAGGGCTGAAGAGTGACAATATCACATCTTCTGACCTGGCTGCATACCCTGCTGGGAGGCAGGATAGCCCGGTGTCTCAGAACAAAGCTCTGTAGTAAGACCTCTAATCAACACCTGGGCCTCAGTTTCTTCATCTGTAAAATGGGGCCATGAGTGTATCTCCCCTTAGGGTTGTCAGCAGAGTCAAGAAACTGGATTTGTAAGGGGCTCAGCATAGTGCTCAGCCCTGAAGGACCAGTCAGCATGTCACAGCTACCCTGTGGGAGGGGCTAGGTCTGAAGAAGAGCTGGCTCCATGTCTCTGGACCCCTGCCTCCTCCCACAGTGGCTGAAGTATTGCGAGCAGCATCATGGAAAGAAAAGCTGAAAGACTGCTCTCCACGTGGAGAAACCCGGGTGAGGGCACAGGCTTAATGCAGAGGGCTACAGACACCTACTCAGAGATCCAGGGGTCAGGAGGCCCAGGCCTCCATCTAGCTCAGCCATTGCTGATGCTGTGTGACCCAGGGAGAATGACTTCCCTTCTCTGGACCTCAGTGTCCTCATCTGTCAAACAGGATGCAAAGGAGGGTGGTCAAAATAGATCTTTCCATCCATCATATCATCTAATCTCTCAATGTCAGCAAAATATGTGCTGAGTAGCGCCCACAGAGCTAGCACCACGGCCAAGGGCACTCCTCTGTGATCAGACAGACCTGCATTCAGCTGAGCAACCTAGGGACTTCCACCTCCCAGAGCCTCAGTGCCCTCATCTGTAAACTGGGATATTGACAGTAGCTCCCTCTCAGAGTTGCTGTGTGGCTTGGATGAGATTCAGTGAGCCCGCAGCCATACCTTGTAACTGCTGCAGAAGCAAAGCTCTCTGCAGCACAGAGCCGTTGAGGAGGGAGGTGGGGCTGGTCCCCTGGAGAGTCAGGAGCTGCTGCTGTGGCTGCTGCTGGGGGAGCCCCCTGTGTGTTGAGAGCGGGGGTCAGAGGGTCATGGGGAGAGGCAGACCCTCCCTCTTCTCTGACCCCCCTCCCCTCCATTCTCTGCCCCTCTCTACTGCAGAGAATCTCCTTGGGTTGGGAACTGATGACCTCCAGGGCTCAGACAGGGCTGCCCCTGGGCCAAAGGTCTGGAAAGGGGGCGACTCTAAGGCACGGGCCAGAGTCACCCAGCCCTCCAGTGGGGAGCTCACCTGCTGACGGTCATGGGCAGTGGGGCCTGCGGTGGGGACTGCTGGAGCAGCTGCTGAAGCTGCAGCAACTGCTGCTGTTGAAGCTGCTGCTGCTGGAGCTGCTGGAACTGCTGCTGCTGGTTGAACATGGTGGCTGCGAGAAGGGAGGGAGTCAGGTCGATGGATCCCGGTCGCCCAGTCCCAGCCCGCGGCCCTCGCGCGCTGCAGACTGAGCTACACGGCTACCCTCCCGGTTAGGCCCAGAGCGCGCCACGCGTGCGCTCCGTCCCTTCAGTACTCCTCCAATCCCACCAGCCGCGAGGTTTAACCACCCTCCCGCCAACTGCCTCCAAATCTTCCCAACAGTTCCTCCTCCAAACGCCCAATCCCGCCCTCCGTCTCTCCACTCTCCACTCCGGTGCCTCCAGGAGCGGTGCCTGACACTGATACACCTCCCACCCCACCCTTCGGCCTTTCTTTAGGCCAATCACGTGCAGAACAAGCCAAGCCCCGGGCCATTCACACCCCTCTAATGCTCCCACCCCGTCCCGGGTGCGCGCGTTCCGTCAATAACATCACCCCACCCCCACCCTGCTGCCACCTTTGACTGTCTTACGCGAACAAAGTAGGAGGAAGGCTTCCCTCCACTCTAACCCAACCGCCGCCCCCGACCCCATTCTACCAGCCTCTTCCTCTACCGACAGATCCAGCATCACATCCAAATGCGGCGTCCCCACCTGCCCACGAAGCCCTCAGTCTCCATCCGAGTGGCCCCTGGGTCCTCGGCCGTCCCCCCGAACAGTGCCCGGACTCGCGCACTTCGTCCCCGCCCCGGGAACCTCACTGCCACCTCCCCTCACCCGCTCTGCCGTCTCGTAGCCCTCACCGGCAGGGCGGGGTGGGCCGGGCCGGGCCGGGCAGCTCCGGCTCGCGGCTCCGCGGGTCCCCGTGTCTTCCCGCGGCTCCGCCCCGGCCTATCCACTCGGAGGGTCGGTCTGCGGGCCGGGCCAGGGCAGCGCCCCCTGGAGGACGGGAGGTCCAGGTCATGCTGCGGGGACGGCGGTGCGCGGTGGGGATTGGGGGAGGGGGAAGACGGCTCACCCGGCAACGCGGCCGGCGGCGGGAGTGGTTCCCGGCTGCGAGCCGGCACCGGGCACCGAGCAGACCCTCCGCCCCGCAACCTCCGCATCAGGAAGGGAGGGCTCTGAGCCCCAGGTCCGTCTGTCGCCCAGAAGGGGGTCTGTCGTCTGGCGGGGACTTGGCGGGGGGCTTTGAGGAGCACTGTCCCCAACCGACCTCCCCGAAGACCCCACTGTCCCGCGATCCCGGGGGTCCCGCGTGGGGCTGGGGGTGGGAGGGGGTGAGGAGCCATCCGCTGTACATTCGGGGACCGAGACCCAGCGAGGGGACGCCCCGCACAAGAATTTGCCCTAGAAAGGGTGGTGGGGCCGGCGAGGGGTGCGGGTGGGGGCTCGGTTTGAAAGTGTTTTTTTTTTTTTCTCGGGTTTGGCCGCGGAGCCGGGGAGGAGGGCAGAGTTCAAAGATTAAAAAAACGGCGCTCATCGTCCTACTCTCAAAGACCCTTTAATTTCGCCTCTGTCCGGTGTCCCGGTGCCTCGCTCCTCGGTCCCCACACTGGGTCACAGTGTGCGGTTACTCGGGAGGGATCCTTTTTCTCTTTTCCGTAGTGCAAAGCCGACCACCGCTGTAACAGCCCTAGGCAACTCGCTCGCTTTGTATCCGGCGCCGACAGTGTGCCCCGCGGCGCACGCGCTGGGGCAAGGGACTGCAGGCCCGAGGTTGGCCCAGCGGAGACCGGAGGGGCAACCAGGCATCGCAATCACGTGGCCAGCGCTGCCCTAAAGCTAGGGACCCGTGCTACTACGGCCCCTGGGGCGGCAGCACAGGTGCCTAAACTCGGCCTGGATTTAGGCGCCAACGGGGCTGGACGTGGGTGGGACTAAAGGGGATGTCCCGCCTACGGGTGGAAGGGCGGCCCGGGCGCTTCGGACTTTGAAGCAGAGCCCGGTTTTATACCTGAAGGGCAGGAAGCGACAGCGTTTTGTGTGACAGCATCACATCCGCCCAGATTCGGACACGGCTCGAGATTCCCCCGGGCTTCCAACCAAGCAGATCTCGGCGCTAGCCGGGATTGAACTGGGGCTCCTCTGCCTCCTGGCTAGGCGACCCTGGCAGACGCGGGAGTCCTCTCTAAGCCTGTTTCTTCGTCTGTAAAATGAGTGGCCCCTCCCGGGGTGTGTGTGTGTCTGTATGATATTACATAATGTTTCGCACTGGCATCTCGCACAGGGCGAGCTTAGCAAATTGCCAAAGTAAAAAAATATATATGGTTTAGTTCAGTTGCTCAGTCCTGTCTGACTCTTTGCGACCCCATAGACTGCAGCATGGCCAGGCCTCCCTGTCCATCACCAACTCCTAGAGTTTACTCAGAGTCATGTCCATTGAGTCGGTGATGCCATCCAACCATCTCATCCTCTGTTGTCCTCTTCTCCTCCTGCCTTCAATCTTTCCCAGCATCAGGGTCTTTTCAAATGAGTCAGTTCTTCGCATCAGGTGGCCAAAGGACTGGAGTTTCAGCTTCAGCATCAGTCCTTCCAATGAATATTCAGGACTGATTTCCTTTAGGATGGACTGTTTGGATCTCCTTGCTGTCCAACGGACTCTTAAGAGCCTTCTCCAACACCACAGTTCAAAAAATATATATATAAACCTGAAACTCATGCTCATGTTGGTGAAAATAGGGGCGCCAGCACTGGTTTCTTGTGTTGCTTCATCTTTCTGGAAAGTAATCTGCAAATTCTCTATCAAGACTCTTGAACATGTTCTGCCCCTTGACCTGGTAACTCCACTTGTAGGAATCTAGCCCAAGAAAATAATCAGAAACAAGTCTTTTTAAAAGCCAGCAGGTGCACAGAAAACATCTATAATAGTGGTCGGGGAAATAATCAACTTTGGAGAATAGCTAAATAAATCACGGTGTCTGCCTCTTAAGGAATAGCACACAGCCTTCAGAAACTGCTATTTCAAATCCTGAAAGATGATGCTGTGAAAGTGCTGCACTCAATATGCCAGCAAATTTGGAAAACTCAGCAGTGGCCACAAGACTGGAAAAGGTCCGTTTTCATTCCAATCCCAAAGACAGGCAATGCCAAAGAATGCTCAAACTACCGCACAATTGCACTCATCTCACATGCTAGTAAAGTAATGCTCAAAATTCTCCAAGCCAGGCTTCATCAATATGTGCACCATGAACTTCCTGATGTTCAAGCTGGTTTTAGAAAAGGCAGAGGAACCAGAGATCAAATTGCCAACATCTGCTGGATCATGGAAAAAGCAAGAGAGTTCCAGAAAAACATCTATTTCTCCTTTATTGACTATGCCAAAGCCTTTGACTGTGTGGATCACAATCAACTGTGGAAAATTCTGAAAGAGATGGGAATAGCAGACCACCTGATCTGCCTCTTGAGAAATCTATATGCAGGCCAGGAAGCAACAGTTAGAACTGGACATGGAACAACAGACTGGTTCCAAATAGGAAAAGGAGTATGTCAAGGCTGTATATTGTCACCCTGCTTATTTAACTTCTATGCAGAGTACATCATGAGAAACGCTGAGCTGGAAGAAACACAAGCTGGAATCAAGATAGCCGGGAGAAATATCAATAACCTCATATATGCAGATGACACCACCCTTATGGCAGAAAGTGAAGAGGAACTAAAAAGCCTCTTGATGAAAGTGAAAGTGGAGAGTGAAAAAGTTAGCTTAAAGCTCAACATTCAGAAAACAAAGATCATGGCATCTGGTCCCATCACTTCATGGGAAGTAGATGGGGAAACAGTGGAAACAGTGTCAGACTTTATTTTGGGGGGCTCCAAAATCACTGCAGATGGTGACTGCAGCCATGAAATTAAAAGACGCTTACTCCTTGGAAGGAAAGTCATGACCAACCTAGATGGCATATTCAAAAGCAGAGACATGGAGAAGGAAATGGCAACCCACTCCAGTACTCTTGCCTTGAAAATCCCATGGGTGGAGGAGCTTGGTGCAGGCTACTATCCATGGGGTCGCAAAGAGTTGGGCACGACTGAGCGACTTCACTTTCACTTTAAAACCATACATGTAATTGGTTTTCCTACCTTTTCATGCCAATTTATTCCATTAAAAATAGAATGAAAAAAAAAAAAAAAAAGCAGAGACATTACTTTGCCACAAACATCCATCTAGTCAAGCCATGGTTTTTCCTGTGGTCATGTATGGATGTGAGAGTTGGACTGTGAAGAAGGCTGAGTGCTGAAGAATTGATGGTTTTGAACTGTGGTGTTGGAGAAGACTCTTGAGAGTCCCTTGGACTGCAAGGAGATCCAACCAGTCCATTCTGAAGGAGATCAGCCCTGGGATTTCTTTGGAGGGAATGATGCTGAAGCTGAAACTCCAGTACTTTGGCCACCTCATACGAAGAGCTGACTCATTGGAAAAGACTCTGATGCTGGGAGGGATTGGGGGCAGGAGGAGAAGGGGACTCCAGAGGATGAGATGGCTGGATGGCATCACTGACTCAATGGACGTGAGTCTGGGTGAACTCCGGGAGTTGGTGATGGACAGGGAGGCCTGGCGTGCTGCGATTCATGGGGTCACAAAGAGTTGGACACGACTGAGCGACTGAACTGAACTGAACTTTAGAAATTATGTCTTCAAAGGATATTTAAACACGATATGGTATGAAGTGAACTCAGCAGGTTACAAATCTGCATACACATTATGATCCCAGTTTTTGGAAAGAATAAATGTGTGTAGTGGGTTCATGGGGGCGGAGATTCACTTTCCTTTTTAAAAATAATTTGCTATGATCCGTTTGGATGACTTTTTCATGAGGAGGATGTGAACATTTTTTGGAATGTATGTGACCTTGCGCTGCCTCCCTGGAGATCAGAGAATGCTCTGAGGACACTGTTTGGGGCTAGACTCATGTTAATTGCTTTTTTTTTTTTTTGCTGAACCTCGGGGCATGTGGGATCTAAGTTCCCAGACCCTCTCCAGTGGAAGCACCGATTCTTAACCACTGTACTGCCAGGGAAGTCCCTCGTGTTAATTCCTTTAAATCAACCCCTTGCAAGCAAAGCCCCCCAATGAGGTATGTTCAGAGGGAGAAGAGAGGCCTCATCTCTGCATCCCAAATGAGGCCTGAGGATGTGGCATCACCTGGAGGCCCCATTCTCGCCTCCACGTGGAGATGCACCTTCACCATGAAATAGGCTTGTACTCAGGTGGCGCCATGTCCAGACCTATTTGCTCCAGGAATCTGTCTCTTCTCACGATGATATCATATAGTATGATTATTACGGTGGTGGTGTAGTCGCTAAGTCGTGTCTGACTCCTGTCACCCCATGGACTCTAGCCTGCCAGGCTCCTCTGTCCATGGGACTCTTCAGGCAAGAAGCTTTCATCCATTTGTGCCTTTACCTACTACTAAGTGAGCTGAGGGGAGCAGAGAACAGAGGTAGGGAGCGGCAGGGTGGGCAGCCCCTTGTTGCTGCCCCTACCTTCAGAGTGACCTAGGGCAGGGCCCCTCCCTACTTGGGATCTGAGTGTGGCCATCTCTGCTGGACAGGACTGACTTGTGTGTAACAGGCTCGCCCATCCCCACCCCCCACTTACCAGCTTCAGCCACAGTGGCAACCTTCTGTCCCCAGAGGAACCAAATCTCCCTCACAATCTCCCCTCTCCTCTCACTCATTACCAGGCTGATTCCTGTCCAGTCTTCACTGCTCCATTCAAACATCACCTTCTCAGGAGGCCTTTCTTTTTTTTTAACTCCTTTTAAAAATTTTTATGTATTTACTTTTGGCTATTCTGAGTCTTTCTTTCTGTGCAGGCTTTTCTGGAGTTGCAGCACGCTGGGGCTCCTCTCTCGTTGTGCTGCTCGGGCTTCTCCTTGCAGTGACTTCTCTTTTTGTAGAGCACACATTCTAGGGGGCGTGGGCTTCAGTAGCTGTGGCTCCCCGGCTCTAGAGCACAAGCTCAACAGTTGAGTGCACTGGCTTAGTTGCTCTGCAGCATGTGGGATCTTCCCAGATCAGGGATCGAACCCATGTCTCCTGCCCTAGCAGGTGGATTCTTTACCACTGAGCCACCAAGGAAGCCCAAAAGGCCTTTCTTGATTGTCAGATATACCCTCAAAGCTCTCTGTCCACATGGGGAATAACTGGACTCTAGGGCTCACTGGGGCCTGAGATTCTCACAAACTGCGCCATCCAGGGATAGAGTTGGCCCCCAGTCCATGCCTCCAGACCTAGCTCTGTCTCTCCTGGACAAATCCTGGCGTGTCTACAATCCTTTAACCTTCCCACCAAGAGGTGACAGCCCAGGACTTCCCTGTTGGCCAAGTGGTTAAGACTCCACATTCCCAATGCAGGGAGCCCAGGTTCGATCCCTGCTCAGGGAACTAGACCCCACATGCTGCAATTCAGAGTTCATATGCCGAAACTAAAGATCTCTCATACCACAACTAAGGCCCGGCACTGCTAAATGAATAAAATAAATTAAAAAAAAAAGAGGTGACATCCTTTGCTACCTTCATGAGGTTGAAGTTTCTTTAGACAGTACAGTGGTAATGATGATTATAATCACAGTAATCGTGGCTCTAATTATTCACTGTTTCAGGCACTGTTCTCATATTTTCTCTGAATTATTACATCATTGAATCCTCCTCATATAACCCTATGAGATAGTTAATAGTCTTATCCCCTTTTTGCAGATGCAGAAACTGAGGTCCAGGTAGGTGAAATGACTTGTCCAAGGTCACTGGGTTAGATAGTGGTTGGGGTGGGATTTGAACACCGGGCAGTCTAGCAACGGAACTGTACCCTTGATCCTCAGTACACAAGAGTATGTGCCTTGTTCCAGACTTATGGGGAGCTCCTCATTGTAAGATGAGGCAGTGCAAGCACAGATGCCTGGACCACTGGTGCCCCAAAGCCCCTGGGAAATCTTGGTGCCCAGCCCCCAGCCACACGGAGAAAGGCACTATGTGGAGCCCCAGCCTGGCCCAGCTGGCTTCCACAGTGACCTTGCCTGACACAGCCAGGTGTCTTGGCTTCATCCACCTGGACTACTTTCTTGTCTTTCTCTCCCCTGTGATCCACATTCTAGGAGGGTTCAACTTCTGCATCTTGCTAACCTCTTCATCCCCTTATGTCTTGTTTGAGGCCTGGCATGAAGTACCTGATCAATACCTGTTGAAGAGGGACTTCCCTGGTGGTCCAGTGGCTAAGACTCCAAGCTCCCAATGCAGGGGGCCCAGCCTTGATCCCTGGTCAGGGAACTAGATCCCACATGCCACAACTAAAGATCCTGAATTCAGCAACTGAAAAAAAAGATCACACCTGCAACGAAGATTGAAGACCCCACGTGCCACAGCTGAGACCTGGCACAGCCAAATACATAAGTAAACATTTTTTTTAAAAGCCTGTTGAAGAATGAATGAATCCAAAGGGCCAGACTCTGAGCAGACGTCATGACTAAATATAATGGCTTGGCTCAAGTGCTGCATAATAAAGCCACTGAGAAATTCAATACAGTCAGCATTTATTGAGCACCTGCTGTATGCCCAACAAAAACCCCATCAGAAGGGACTAGCATTGCATTTCATGTGCATTAAAAGCATGCAGATTACAACAGCTGGTGCAGTATAGGCTATAAACATGGAAGCCCAGAGTCTCACCAAGCTCCATTCACATCTTCACTCCATCATTTTCTGGCTTTGTGCCCTCAGCCACATTCTTCTTTGCGCCTCAGTTGCTTCATCTGTCAAGGAGAACTAATAGGAACTCCTCCCCCGTCCTGAGGGTTGACTCTCTCAGCCCAGTAATCTGGCCCAGGGAGAAATGTCCAATGAGTGTTCCTGTTGCTGATCTGCCAGTACAGTGGTGGTTACAGCTTCAAGGGCTCCAGAGAGAATTCTCCCTCATTAGGGCTCAAAATAGAGGGTCAAAGCCACTTCTCTCATTTAACTCATTGGCCTTCGGGACTCCCAGCTTCTCAGCACCTGGGAGAACCATCTGCAGCATCCCTCCTTTGGTCCTCACCAAGCCCTGTGGGAATGAGTATGTGTGTGTGTGTGTGTGTGCGTGCTCTCAGTCGCTGTCATGTCCGACTCTTTCTGACCTCATGGACTGTAGCTCTGCCAGGTTCCTCTGTCCATGGGATTTCCCAGGCAAGAATCCTGGAGTGGGTTGCCATTTCCTCCTCCAGGGCATCTTCTGACCCAGGGATTGAACCTTTGTCTCCTGCATCTTCTGCATTGGCAGGAGGTTTCCTTACCACTGAGCCACCTGGGAAGCCCCATGGGAATGAGGCCAATGTAGATATCAGGTTCATTTCCTTTCTGATTCCATGCCTTTGCTTATGCTGATTCCTCTGCCCAGAACATCAACCCTTCTCCACACACACACCCCCAAGTGGCATTTTATCCATCCATTCTTCAAGCCTGGCACAATCATTTTCACCCAACCCGAGAACAAAACCAAAGCACTACTAAACAGCGGGAAATTATGCATCTGCGAACAAGGAACTTGACCAATCTGTTCTTACACTGAGAGACCTCAAAGACTTACTGTTGCTAAAAAAAAACAAGTTGCATATAATAATATATATTAGAGCTTCTCCAGCTCTGATGAGATTCCTGTGCACAGGAATCTCCGGGGCTCTTGATTCTTGTTAAATGCAGGTTGTGATCTAGCAGGTCATGAGTGAAGCATGAGATTGTGTATTTCTGACCAACTCAGGGTGATACCCAGGCTGCTCGTCTGGCATGGGTGATTCAGCAAGACAGGATTTATAGTATGATCCCATTTCTGTAAAAAACAAAATGAATATACATGGGATAAACCAGAGAATAAACTCTAAATAGTGGTTATCTCTGGGTGGAAGGATTTTCAGAAGTTTTCAAATACTGTGTAAATTCTGATTAATACAATATGTTTCTCTACTGTAATTAGGAAAAACAAACCAGCCACAATGGCGCCCCTCTAGGCAGAGTGTAACTGGCACCCTCTAAATAAATGAATGGCACCAATCCAGGCTTCATCTCTGCCCTCTCTGGTTCTCAGAGCATAACAACGGGCTGGCTGGGAGCAGCCACACAGGATGTGCAGTTCCACATCCACATCCAGCTCTCTGGAAGGTTGTGATCATCAGCATTCTCAAAGCAGTGGTTTAATAAGGGTCGCCTGAGCCTCAGGCCAGGGCCATGCCCTTCACGGGCATTTCAGTCTGTCATTATCCCCATTACCCAGATTAGATCACTGAGGCTCAAAGATACGGAGGAACCTGGATCACACAGCTCATCTAAGACCCAGGTCATGCTCTTGGAATGGGATCCGCTTTTTCCTCTCTGCCCAGATGTTCCCCAGATGTCCACATGGGTTACTCCCGTACTTCCTTCAGGTCTGCTCAAATTTTTACCTTCCCAGAATCCTCCTCCAACCACTATATGCAAAACAGCAACACAGCCCCCACCTCCAGCTTCTCCAGCTTTCTTGTCTTCCAAAGTACTCATGACTATCTGACAGTCATATTCATTGGCTCATTTGTACTTTGTCCTTCTTTTTCTACTAGACTATAAGCCACATGAAGGTAAAGGCTTCATCCATTTTGCTCCCTGCTTTATCTCTGAGGTGTAGCAAAGTTCCTGGCTTAATAAATATGTCTTAAATGAGTGAATGAACCACAGTCTCCAATTTACAGACTACTGATCTCCCAGCAGTGGCCCCGACTCTGTTCACAGATGGTGACCTACTGACCCCCAGTAGAACAGGGCTGCTGTTGTTGCTCAGTCTCGAAGTCATGTCCAACTCTTTGCAACCTCATGGACTGTAGCTCTCCAGGCTCCTCTGTTCTCCAGGGTTCTCTCTCTGTTCTCTGTTCTCTCTTCCCTAGTCTCCTTGTGGGAAGTCCCAGTTAGGTTCCTTAAATGCAGAGGTGGACAGCTTGGCTTGGGGTCCCATGGTCTTTCTATGTGAAAAAAATAAATAGGGTAGGGTTTCAAGAGTCCTGGATTCGAGCCCTACTGTTTTACCACCACCCTGATGGTTTGGGGAGAAGACTTCACTTACCAGGACAAGACGTTCCAACTGTCCCAAGAAGGCCCTTCCAAGTGTCAGGGCCTTTGTACCTGCTGTTCATTTGGCCTGGCTAGCTGCTTTTCAGAGAAGGCAATGG
The DNA here is from genome assembly GCF_032452875.1 of Bos javanicus. Lineage (NCBI taxonomy): Eukaryota > Metazoa > Chordata > Mammalia > Artiodactyla > Bovidae > Bos > Bos javanicus. Next base: position 98,558,825 of record NC_083878.1, read on the forward strand.
CAACCCACTCCAGTACTCTTGCCTGGAAAATCCCATGGACGGAGGAGCCTGGTAGGCTGCAGTCCATGGGGTCGCTAAGAGTCGGACACGACTGAGCAACTTCACTTTCACTTTTAACTTTCATGCATTGGAGAAGGAACTGGCAACCCACTCCAGTGTTCTTGCCTGGAGAATCCCAGGGACAGTGGATTCTCCTGGTGGGCTGCTGTCTATGGGGTCGCACAGAGTCGGACACGACTGAAATGACTTAGCAGCAGCAGCAGCAGCTACTTCTCATCATTCAGGTCTCTTCTCAACTGTCACCTCCACAGAGAACCCTCCTAACCTGCCAGGCTAAAGAGAACTCTTCATATGCTGTTTATTTCTCGTGTCATTATTAGTATACACTATCTTCACTTGTACTGTTTCCTTTATCTGTTTATTCATTTACTGTCTGTCTCCACTGTAAGATCTATGAGGGTAGAGACCTGGTCTGTCTTGTTTACTGCTATATTTCTAACGCCTAGAACAGGATATGGCTTACAGTACGTGTTCAGTAAATATTTGTTAAATTAATGCTCTATATCTTTTCCTTCTAGAAACAGGGAGATTGAGGCCCAAAGGCGGGAAGGGAAATGCAGGAGATAAATTAGTGTTACAACCTAAAGTAGAAGGCAATGAAGCCGAGTGAAACTGAAGGTCAGAAGACTATGACCTTGGAGGAGGCTGTGCCTTCAAGCCTCAGTTTCCCCATCTGTAAGAGGGAGTGAGGCAGCCACGACTACTCTCCAAGGGGTCTGGTACTAAGGGCACCTAGGAGACCTTGCCCATTTCCAGGAAAGATAACGTGCGATGCAGCATCTGTGCCTCCCCCAGACACGGCTCGAGCGCCCCCAAAAGCCGCAGAAGTTGAAAACTACAGTCCCCATAGTGCCACGGGCGGCGCCTGCGCACGGCTGCTGACCCGCTGCGCTGCGGGCGCCCCCTCGCGGCACCCCGGCGCAGCGCGGCGCTCTGATCCCCGAGGGGCGGGGGGACCCGCGGCGCAGAAAAGCGTCGGAGCGCGCTGCTGCATCCGCGGAGCCGAAGCCGGGAGCCCAAGCGGCGGCCGGATCGCAGCCTGCTGGGCCAGCCGCAGCCATGGGCAACCGTGGCATGGAGGATCTCATCCCGCTGGTCAACCGGCTGCAGGATGCCTTCTCCGCCATCGGCCAGAACGCGGACCTCGACCTGCCGCAGATCGCCGTGGTGGGCGGCCAGAGCGCCGGCAAGAGCTCGGTGCTCGAGAATTTCGTAGGCAGGTAGGAAGCGGCGCGCCCCTGGAACGCGGACTCCTCGCGCCCGGGTCCTCCGGGTCTCGGGACCCGGCCCCGACGGCGCCGGGACCTCGGAGCCCCTGGCGCTGCACGGCGGACAGCTCGGCCCCCCCCGCCCCCACCTCCAGCCAGAAGGAGGAGGCGGCCCTCCCCCGCGACGAGAGCCCTTCGGGGGCGCAGCGCCCTCCACCCCCCTCACCCACGCTGGGCCGCAAACGTCAAGCCTGCGGCCGCGGGCTCACGCCCCCCTCCTCTGCTCCATCCTTTAGGAAGACAGCAGACTCGGGCAAAGGGCTGCTCCCCCACCCCGAACCCCTCATGGGTACCGAGGGGCCTGCATGACTCCCCTAGGTTCTGGGGGGGTCTCTTGAAGCGGGCAGCACCCCTGGGCCTGTGCCCCCAGGCTCTGTGGACAGCTCCCCCTCCTCTCGTGGGGATTCCTGGACTGCGGTGGGGGGACACCCCTCCCGTCGCCCCTGGGAGAGGACATGGCCCCTTGAGCATCGGGGACCAGATACAGTCTCCCCCGTCACACACACCTCTGCGGCTCCGGCCGCCATCCGTGCGCAGCGCGGAAGAGGGGGGAGGCGCGACTGCAGGATGAGGAAGAGGGGTGGGGGGAGCCAGCGCCTCTGAGCCTTCCCCGAGCCGCCGGCCCCTTGCCCTGCCGCCGCCCCTGAGTTGGGGGGGAGAGGGGGGGCGCCTGTCAGTGTCGTCCTCCCCGTGGCCTGGCAGAAGGATTGGAATGGAGGGAGAAAGCGGTGGAGTATAGAGATGACTAAGACAGGGAGGGAGGCGGGCTGGCTGGGAGGGGTGGGGGGAGCCATTTGCACGACCTAATCCCCCTCCTGCCTCGGATCCCACAAGGCGCCGGGAGGGCCAGGTGGCAAGGAGTCAGGGGCCACCACCAAGACAAAGAGCCCTGGGTTTAGGGAGGCAGGCAGGGTCGTGACCACCCCCCAGGCTCTCCCCAAGAAGGGGAGACAGAGACGGGCTTTCCGGGGGCTGAGAAGGAGAGAGAGGCCGGCGCTCTCCCGGGGGGGGCTGGAGGCGGAGTTGGGGGGGCTGGGCAGACTGAGGGAGGAGGCAAGAGAATTGCCGCTGACCTCCCCACTCTGTCATCTGCCTTCCTCACCTCCTTCAGAAACCCTAGCTTTCTTCCAATGACCTTCATGGGTAAAGAAGCGGATGACCTGTGCCAGAGAGGGAGGCAGGCAGAGAGGGCTTCCTCCTCCCCCCATCCCAGGGATGGCAGTTCTGGGCTGAGACATCCTGGGTCCCAAGCCATTTCTGCTGTGAAATCTCCAGCGAGTCACTGCCCTCTCTGAGCCTCAGTTTCCCCATCTCTAATATGGGCGATTAGACTGGATGGTTGTCCCCGAGCCTCAAATGACCTGGGAAGGCCCAGTGTCAGCCTCAGGGATGAGAGAGAAGGATACTGCACTGAACGATGTATCTGTGGGACGTGGGAGAGCCACTGTGGGGGCGGCTGGGCCCATCTGATCAGCAGGGGGGGGCGCCGTCTGTCTCCCAGGGAAGGGCTTCCAGAGAACCTCTTTCCTGCTCATGTGACCCCACCTCCCCCCAGAGCTGCAGAGATGCAGACAAGAGACACAGAGATGGTCCCTGTCCCTATGGCCTGACAGTCAGAGCGAGGGGGGTGGGAGGACCCTGGAGGTAATACAACCCCTGAGCCCATCATGCTTTAGATGACAGTCGTGGACATCCTGCACTTTTCAGGGTACAAACCACAGGCCTGCCTTTCCCCCCTCTACTCACGCATGCTCCGTGCCTGCTGCGTGCTCTGGGCAGGGGGCACCAGAGGGCAGCTGACCTCAGCCACCGTCTGCCGGGCCCTTCCCCTGTGCCTCCTGCCAGGCTATATGGGACAGGTCACAAGAGCCCCGTGAGGCGGGTACTGTGATGACCACCCTGCAGGGGAGGAAACTGAGGCACTGAGGTTAGAGGCCCTGTCCAAGGTCACAGGGCCAAGAAGGACCGTGTCTGTCAGGCTCCAATCTGGGGCCCACACCACCTCTAAGAGCCCAATTCAGCACTGAACACAGGGACGTGCAGCTGCATGGGCCCCCACTTTCCCCATCTGAGGAATGGGCCTACTGCCAGCTGCTGCCCTGCCTTCCTGAGACATGGGTATGGGGCTCCAGCAAGTTCACGAGTGTAAAAGCCCCCTTTTATAGACACATGGAAGGGAGATACTGATGTTCAGTTAGGTTTGGGGCCTGTGTGGGCCAGGAGACCTAGCCACTGCCCTCTCGGAGTCCACCATCCAACCGAGAGAGGTACCTGGGGTAGACAGCACAGCAGGCCAGCCACAGCTGACTTCTGCAACTGTTAGCTTGTTGAGGGGTTAAGTGAGATTCAGACTCTGCCCCCAGAGGCTTGGACCCTCTTGCTGCCCTCCACAATCCAATAGCCTTTGACTGCGGCCCCGTGGGAGGATACTCAGGGAGGATACTGCAGGTCTGGGGCAGAGTAGGGGCCCGGCATGCAGTGGCATGCACGGGAATGCATCAATTGATTCTCATGAAAGCTAGTGAGGAGACCAGGACTGGAGTGGGACACAGGTCCACTGGGGTCCCCACAGTCTGCCTCGCCATGGATCCCCACCTCTCCACCCTGGCCCAGGTCCCCAGACCCGTGTGCATGGTAACAGCCGCCCTATCTCCTGGGGTTTCCCGGGAGTCAACCCCCCATGGAGAGGAAGTGGAAAATATATCAGAGGAAGCAGAGGCTGCTCCAGGCTTCCGGGCACCCAAGAGGGCCCTGTTGTCATCTCTGCAGTGGCGGTGGCCCAGGCAGCTGCCCAGGACCCTGGCAGGGCTGCTCTGGGTCTATGCTTTTTCTTTGTCTCCCTTTTACAGAAAGGAAGACTGAGGTTGATTCGTTCAGCCATCCAGCAGATGTACGTGAAGAAGAAAACTGGGGGCCATAGTCAACGCTAGGAGTGAAAAGGGTCACTTTCCACAGGGAGGTCAGAGAAGGTGTCTGGGAATCCGTGGCATCTGAGATGAGAACTGAGGGACAAGAAGTCATGTGACTATTTGGGGAGAAGCATTCTAGGCTGATGGACAGCACATGCAAAAGCCCTGGGGCAGTAACGAATTTGGTATCTGAAGAACAGAAAGGAAGCGCTGTGGCTGGTGTTTGGTGAGCAAAGAGAACACAGCATGGGAGAGGTAGGCAGGGGCCTCAGATTAAGCTGAGGAACTACGTTTGTTTTCATTATTATCAGAAGCTCATAAGTAGTGGAATGACTTGAGCTGCTTCCAGCAAGTGTGTGACTTGGGAAGGGGGACAGGAAACAGGAGCAGAGGCTGCTGCGCTGGGCAAAGAGGGGCTGCTGGACCAGGGCGTTAGCAGAGAGAAGGGGAGAATGGTGGAGTTCAGGATGTATTTTGGAGGATGGTCCCACAAAACCTGCTGGGGGATGAGATGTAGAAGGTAAGGAAAGAAGAATCCAGGATGACTTTAGCACCTCGACCCTGGTGGGCATTGGTACCATTAACGGAGTCTGGGAGGAGCAGGCTGGGGGTCGGGGGATAAGATCAGGAGTTTGGTTTTGAACTCATTGAGTCTGAGATGTCAGGTGGGCAGTGTGGTGATGCAAATCGGAAGCTCAGAGGGAAGGCAGGCTGGAAATATAAATTTGGAAGAGATGGGATGTCAAGTCGTGAGCATAGATGAGATCATCTCGGTGGTGAGCGCAGACAGTGGAGTGTGCGTGGGCACCCCGGACACCCCAGCACTTTGTGAGCAGATGTCTGGGGCCCCAGGTTTCCCTTCATCTGCCCCCAGCTGCGTGCCCCCTCCCCACTATACCCATCCGGCACCAAGTCAGGTGTCCTGGGATAGGCTTCCAGGCTCCAGCACCCCTGGCCTCACTCACTCTGAGGCCCAGGCATGCTGACCATCGGGCACTGCCCATCTTCCCTCCTGTTTGGCCCCCCGGGCAGGCCAGGGCCAGCAGGAGTGTGACAGAGGGGCTGAGTGCTCAGGCTCTGGAATCAGACCTGGGTGTGCAGCTTAGCTCTGGTACTTACACTCTGGGCAAACTTGGGCATGTTTTTTAAACCCTGCCCAGCTGCTACTTCCTCATCTGTAAAATGGGGATAATAATAGCACCTCCATCACGGGACTGTGGCGAGTGTTGACATCATGCCCGTAAAGCACTCAGGGTCAGGTCTGGCCCAGAGGACGTGCCCATTCTGTTCCTGCCTGGGCATAGATACCAGCTGGGAGGAGAGGCAAGGATGCAGGTGGGGCAGGGAGCCTGGTGAGTGAGCCTCTGCCCAGAGTCCAAAGGGCAGCCTGGGGGATAGGGTTTTGGTTTCCTCTGCTGACTCTGCCTACCCCAGCTCAGGCTTACTGAGTTGTTGGTCAGTCACTGAGTCGTGTCTAACTCTTTGCAACCCCATGGACTGACTGCAGCCTGGGGATCTTCCCAACCCGGGGATCGAACCAGCATCTCCTATGGCTCCTGTGTTGGCAGGCAGATTCTTTACCCCTGAGCCAGCTGGGAAGCCTTTTGCTCAGGCCCCCTGCCTCCTGTCAATCCCCTGTGTCTGCATTCTGGTCCCAGCACAGACCTTGTGCCAGTCTCTGGCCTCTGAGAGCGCTTCTCTTGGTCAGCCCCAGCCCCTGCCATGGGGGACAGACCATTCTCCACTACTAGAATCTGTCTCTTCCTCTGAACACTTCAGGCTACATCCCATTTCCCAGATTCGGAGACTGAGGCCAAAGAGGATTAGGACATAATTGAGACATCGCAAGTAGAGGGGCGGAGGGAACTGACATCTCCTTGGCACTTGCAGTGCGCCAGGCCCTGAGGATAGAGCTGTGAACAAGCCAGACCCATCCCTGTCCTCGAGGGACTCACAGCTGAGCGGGACAGACAGAGGCTGCATTACACAAACAGCTCTTATGTTGTGGGTTTGAAGAAGGGTACCAGGAGCCTGATGTTGTAGGGAGCAGGAGTCGTCAGGGGGCCAGAGAAGGCATCTGAGCAGTTAGGTCTGCACCTGAGCGAAAATAGGACTTGGTCAGGCAAAAGAGTGAACCACTCCAGGAGCAGGGTCCCCCCTGAGGAAAGCCAGAGGTGGAACCCGGAGGAGAGAAGGGCAGTGAGGAACAGAGATCGCAATGAGATCAGGCTGGTCTGGGAGGCGCTTTGGGCCCTTCAGACACCCCGACCCAGAGAGCCCATGATGCTGTGCCCCTCCCTGCCCAGAGCATGCTCCTGGCACATGCCCTCAGCCAGACCTGTGTGCCCATCCCTGCCAGAGGACGTCTTCTCCAACCCCCTGCCCCACCCAGTGGCCCCAAGGAACTGGGAATGAAAGGTGACTCTGGCAGACAGCATCTGATCCCGGCGTCAGGAGAATCGAGTTTCCCTGCCTTGGCTGGGGTCGGAGGGTCAGAAACAGGGAGGGGACACAGGCAGGCCAGTGCGGAGGGGTCAGGTGGGAGCAGAGGCTGCCAGTCACTGAGGCAGTGCTACCAGGCCTGGAACAGGAGGCAGAAGTGGAGCCCACGTGCCGTATGTCTAAATATTCCCGTTATAAATCAAGCTAAGGAATTGCTAACTACAGTGTGTTCTGCCCTCCCACCTTGACAAACACAACTTCAAAGCAACCTGGCAGGATGGTGTGGAATTTAGAATTTCAGACTCCTCAGTTCTGAGACGGGGTAGGGACTCCCCGGGCTGCCCTCATCTTCCAGCTCTATCAGCCTTAGCCTCGAGGTTGCCTCCTCGCACTGAGGGCAGCCCGCAGGTGGGAAAGAACCTAGAGGTACACTTGAGACTGAGAGAAAGTTCCAGGGCACTTAAGTGTGGCCTAGGAGGGCTGCACAGGAGCCTCCCTGGTGGCTCAGTGGCAGAGAATCCACCTGCCAGTGCAGGAGATCCGGGTTTGATCCCTGGGTTAGGAAGATCCCCTGAAGGAGGAAATGGCAACCCACTCCAGCATTCTTGCCTGGGAAATCCCATAGACAGAGAGCCTGGCGGGCCACAGTCCATGGGGTCGCAAAGAGTCAGGCTTGACTGAGCAACCAAAACAACAACGACAAGGAGGGGTGCACAGGCTCCAGCTGGGCACCTTCCCTCCGTCCCCAGGAACCCCTTGCTTCATGGGAAGGTGAGGCCAGAGATCCCAGCAAGGATGGGGCCCAAGGTCAGGGCCCCGAGCCCCCAGGCCCAAGGGCAGTGCTGCTTATCGTCTTCTTGGAACCAGCAACCTCTTAGCAGGAGGAGCATCATCCCCAGTTTTCAAGTGGTGAAATGGCACAGAGAGGGTAAGGGACCTGCCTGAAGTCACACAGCAGTGCATCGGAGGCAGGACAGGAACCAGCATGGGTCTTCTGTCTCCACGTGAATGTCCACCCTCTTCACCCCAACCCCCGTGCGTGCCTCTCCATACACCTCGGCTTCTCCTCCTCTGCTCTCCTGGTTGTCTCTCGGGCACTCTTGCCCCCTTCCTGGACTGAACTCTGGCTAAGGAGTACCAACCGTTTGCAGCAGTCAGCTCTAGCAACTTGGAATTCCTATGTTGTTGTTCAGTCACCAAGTCGTGTCTGACTCTTTGCAAGCCCACAGACCACAGCACATCAGGCCTCCCTGTCCCTCACCATCTCCCAGAGTTTGCCCAAGCTCGTGTCCGTTGAATCGGTGATGCCATCCAACCAGCTCATCCTCTGTCGCCCTCCCAGTGCCCCAGCCGGAGGCCCAGGGTCGGGTCCCAGCTCCTCTCGCATCCTCCCCATCCAGTGCGGCCTACAGACCCTGCGGGTGTTGCCCGAGTCCATCCCTTCTGTGCCTGGGCCATCATCACCTTTGTCCTACCCAACACCCAGGACAGACTACTCTCTTGCTATTCTCCGTCGGGCAGCTCAGAACTTTCTAGGGCTTCCCAATCCGATGCCTCTGCTTGAAGCCCTTCTTAGCTCCCTGCCCTCCAAGCAGGGCCTTATCTCCTGAGCTGGGCCCCTGAGGCTGGCCGTACCCAGCTGGGCTTCCCCTCCGGGGGCCACCTAAGTATCTTACAGCTCATGCGGAAATGGGCTGTCCCTCTCCCTCACTCTCCTATTCTCTCTGCCAGGAAGGTGCCTCACCCCACCTCTGTCTTCTTCCTTCACTGGCTCAACCTCCAGATCTCACATCAGCCAACACCTCCTCTAGGATGCCTTCCCTGACCACCCTCGAGCCCGTGACCTTGGCGTGTGGGGCAGGACTCAGTTTTCTCCCAGAATGAGGGATCACAGAGGAAGAAAGAGGCCCTTGACCTTGGGCTGAGAGCTCCTGGCAGAGGAGATCCAACCAAGGTTATTATGAACGTTTTACCTGTTTATCACTGTGCCACTCTTTTGTCCCCAATCTTAGCACAGGGAAATGAGGCCACCAGCCCAGAAGAGGAGAAACATCTCAGCAGGTGAATGCAATGCTCCCTGGCACACGTAGGCACCAAGCCCAGGATGGGCACTCAGGTGACTCACGACAGCACCAATGGGCAGTCTGCTAGTTAGATCCTTCTACAGTCAGGGTCTCGAGACATCCCCTCATTGGCCATAGGAGGGAGCTGCTGTATTGTGTCCCATTTCATGGATGGGGAAACTGAGGTTCAGAGCAGGGAGATCATTTAGTGGAGCTGAGATTCCTTCACCTCAGGCTGTTTGTGGTAAGAAATAACAAGCCAGGGACTTCCCTGGTGGTCCAGTGGCTAAGACTCTGTGCTCCCAATGCAGGCGACTCGGGTTTGATCCCTGGTCAGGGGACTATATCCCACATGCCACAACTAAGAGTTTGCATGCTGCAACAAAGACCCAGCACAGAGAAATAAATGAAAGAAATGAGGATCCGGAAGTAACTCCATATTGAGCGACTTGGGAAAAGTCCATGCTGAACTGTTAGACAGAGCTGCTACCCAAGTGTGGCTCAGAGCCCGGCTCCATGAGGGGCACCTGACTTTGTCTCTCTGAGCCTGTTTATTCCCCTTCAAGTTGGGAAAACTGGCCATGCCAACCTCACACAGCCGTTTGAGCATCAATCAAGAGGCTGCAGGTTTCTTAAACAACTTTATTAAGGTAGAATTTACATGCTGTAAGATTCGCCCATCTTTAGTGCACACTTCAACGATTTTTAGCATATTTGTGCAACCATCATCACAATCCAATTTTAGACCACTTCCATCACCCCCGAAAGAAACCTCGTGACGATGCAGATTTCAGAGCCCCCGGAAGCATCCTTGGCCAGCAATCAACAATCCATCAGGGTTTGCCATGACTGTTCTTATAAGTGATAAAAATGTTTACAATGCTGAGGCCCAGGTGTTGGGGGTGATGGTGGCTTTTTATTTTTTCAACATCTTATGTATTTTCTGAAAAAAAATTTAATGAGAGAGCATATGATTTTTTTAAAGCAGGAGCAGAAGAAATCGTTTCCATTTTGAAAGTATAAAGTCATCAACACTTGAAAGAAAGGGAGGGAGGGGGGAGGAAGACAGGGAGGGAGGAAGGAAAGAGGCAAAGAAGAATGGTAGGAGGGATGGAAGGATAAGGTGAAAAGCAAGATGGCATGTTTTCTTTAATATTGAAGAATGGTTGTTGTGGGGAGAGTGCCAGGCTTGGAATCCAGGGCCCAGGGCACCAGTCTTACCCTGTCACCAACTCGCATTGTGAGCTTGGGCGACCCTCTTTCTTATGCCTCAGTTTCCACATCTGTACAATGAGGGCGGTGATGGGAAAAATGGAGAAACTCCTTCCAATCAGTCTTTTGGCCAACAAGGGTGTCCCGAACGCCTGCTCCGTGCCAGGCTCCGAGCTGGGTGCTGGGAATACCGTGGTAAAGAGGGCCAACCCAGGCCCTGCTCTCAGGACATTAGAATACCAGGGGAAGCTAAGGCCAGGGCTGCCCTGAAATCTTTAAACCTCAGCTGGAAATTCATGGGTTGTGTGACATGGGCCAGCCCAGGGCCTCCTGGGGCGGCAGGAACAGAGAGGGACTTGTTGCCTGGGGGCAGTCTCACCTCCTCCCCACTGTATTTCTTGGCCCACCCACTCCCTCGCCTCCACCCTGGCTCCCTGCTTCAGAAGGCACCTCACAGTCTGTTGGGCCCCTTCCCTTCCACTTCCAAGGCAAGATTGGGCTGGAAATATTCTGGCCTCCACCCACTCTTCTGGCCAGCCCCCAGGAAACCTATCTTCCAGCTCCCTCCCTGCAGCATCAATTGATGACATGGTCCTGGGAACCCAGGCTGTGTGCTCAGCTCCCTCAACTTTTATTTCTCGTCATTGCTACCATGCCTGAGTACAGACATTAAGTTATATAGGCCTCGCAGAAACCCATTTTGCTGATAAGGAAACTGAGATTCAGAGACGTCTGATGATTTATCCATAGTCACACAGCTCAGACATCCAATGCCGGGCCTGTCTGACATCAGAGTCCAGGAAACAAGAGACTTACAAGGATGACCACCGCTGGGCGCACGCCAGCCCAAGCATGCTACTTTCTGGTGGTATTTGAGCTCAGCAGGACTTGGGAACCAGGGTCCCAGAGCAGTTGTCAGACTAGGAGCGGCAGCTCTGGGTATAATTCCTCCAGGCCCCTCTGGGGTGACAGTGCCAGTTCAGATAGGCCGTATGTGGTGCCTGGAGGTGGTGAGATGTGTTTATTTCATCCCCCCTGTGCTTCAGGTTTGAAGGTATCTCTGCAGATGGCAAGGCAAGGCCTCCCCAGGAAACCACCATCTGTCCAAAATGAGTGGGAGGAGCTGGCATGTCCCCATCCACCCCTCCCACACGTCAGTCGAGGCTGGTGGGCCTGGCACACTTTTCTCTGAGCACCTGTTCTGTCCTCTCTTGGGCAAACCAGGAGCTTAGTGGGAGGTGCAGAGGTGGCTGTGGCGGGAGACCAGATCAGGCCCGAATCTCCAGTGCGAAGGCGCCAGGGGACACCTAATTATTTTTTTAATATTTATTTATTTTTCTGCACCAGGTCTTAGTTGCAGCACAAGGGGGTCATCGTTTAGTTGTGGCATGTAGGATCCTGATCAAGGATCGAACCCAGGCCCCCTACCACTGGACCACCAGGAAGTCCCCAGGGGGCACTTTAACTGAGGGTATGGGGCAGTCTGTCCAGGTGAAAGGAGGAAGCTGTGGAGTTGCTCAGCCATGCTTGCTCCTTCCAGGGTTGCCTGAGCCCCTACGATAGCCCATCCTGTGCCCAGCATGAGAATCCTGTGCCCAGCGTGAGAATCCAGAGGCCAGTGAGGCACTGAGTCTGGATGTGGGAACAGCTGTGCTCATCACTGCCTGTCCAGGCATGAGCCTAGCTGAGAAGCAGGCTTCCGGGTCCTGGGCCCATCTCAGCCATCCCTTCCATTGCTGTGCAGCCTCACAGCTCCCTGCCCGTCTCTGGGCCTCCGTCCTACCCCCTGGACAATGACAGGGAATGAGATGTTCTCTGAAAACTCCTCTTCCTTGAGGTCCATCGTTTCCAGCCAACATTATGTGGTCAGGATCCTGAGATCCAATTCAGTGCCTGGAGGAGGTGAGGCAGACGGTTCTTCAGGATCTTGGATTCCTTGCTGAATTTTGGGAGGATTCTCCGAAGGAGGGGGGCTGAGGACAGGAGGCTCTCCTTGGCAGCCCCCTCCAGCTGCTGAGTGCCTACTGTGTACCAGGCATGGGCTAAGGCTCTAGGAATCATTGTGCAGCCACGTGTGGTCATTTATGATGCCTCCTTTAGATCATGTGGTTTACAACTGAGGACCCTGAGGCCCTGAGGGTGAAGCAACTTGCCCAGGGGCACCAGGCTGGGGAATGGCCAAGTCAGGACTCGAACCCAGGGCCTCTGCCTGGCGCTGGTTCCTCGTCACCGAGCCAGGAGCCTTAAACTTGATGGGAACATGGGGATTGTGTTTAGAATCCAGATGCCCTCCTCCCCTCCCCTGCGCCCCCCAACCCTGAAGATTCTAACCCAGCCTGTCTGAGGAATGTGCATTTGAACAAGCCACCCAGGGAATTCTGAGAGCCTGGGCCAGGGCCAAGATGGGGCCCCTCGCCACCTGGGCACCCATCCCCACCCCAGCCTGGGAAATCTGGGTCTGAGTAGGCACTGCTCCCACACATGCTCTGTGCTCTAATCTCTGCTTCCCATAAGCTGCTTGTCCTTTAAGTAGCCCTGGGAGGCAGCAACTCGGAGCAGGCTGGCCCAGACCCCTGATCACCCCTCCAGCTGGGCTCTGGGTTCCCCACACCCTCTATGTGGCACCTCAGGAACCTCCACCCCTCAGGCCTGCCAGGGCCAAGTGGGTCCATCTGTGCAGGAAAGGGGTGAGGGGGGGTGGTGCTCTCAGGCTAGAGCTCCAGGGAAGGTTCATGTCTCTGCCTGGGGAGGGGCTCTCTGTGGGGAGTCCCATCCTTTCCAGCCCTGCCTGCAGTTTCCATGGCAACCACTGTTGCCATGGTATTGCTGGGTGAGGAGAAGGTGGGGAAGAAGGTAGACCCCAGGTCCCCATATCCTCCCCAGCCTCTGTGAGCTGAGATGCCCTATCTCTCTAGTCCTGGGGGGCGGGTCCCAAGTACTAGAGGGTCACCCTTGCAAAGAAGTCAACGAGTAAGGGGTAAAGACAGAGACAGGAAGTCCCTCCCCCCCCCAGTTAACCACCGCCCCCTCTGTGCTGCCTGGTGCACCTCCATTCCAGCACATGTCACACTGCATCACATTATCTGTTTACTTGTCTGTCTCTCCCACCACGCTGTGAGTGCCTTGGGGTGGGAACCGTCTGACTCATCACCTCCCATCCCCCGGGCCCAGCACAGGGCCTGGCACAGAGCAGCTGCTCCCAAATATGTTCTACACTGAATTTAATTGAATTACATAAAAAGCCAAGTCTGGCTCCTCAGGTTTAGAGGGCAGCAGAGTTTGATGTTCCCAGGCTCTGGGGTCCGACAGCAGTGGGTTTGATTCCCCGGCTCTGCCATTCCTGACTGGGTGACTTTGAATGAGTCATTTCACCTCTCTGAGGCCTTGGTTACCTCATCCGTAAAGTTATCTTCTCCATATGAGAGCACTTTTTGAGGACTTGGGGATTCAGTTCGCTTTTATTATTTATTTTTGGTTCCATTGGGTTTTCACTGCTGCCCGCGGGCTTTCTCTAGCTGCAGTGATCAGGGCCTACTCTTCGTAGCAGCGCTCAGGCTTCTCACTGCGGTGGCTTCTCTTGTTGCGGAGCACGGGCTCTAGACGCACAGGCTTCAGTAGTTGTGGCGCACTGGCTTAGTTGCTCTGTGGCATGTGGAATCTTCCCTGACCAGAGATCAAACCTGTATCTCCTGCCTGCATTGATAGACGGCTTCTTATCCACTGTACCACCAGGGAAGTCCTCAGCGCCCATTTTTTTAATGTAATTTTCTGGCCATGCCACACGGCATGTGAGCTCTCTGTTCCCTGACAAGGAACTGAACCCGCGCTCCCTCAGTGCCCATTTATTAAGCACCTCTTGTAATGGAAAAGTGCGAGCCCTGCCCTTCTGAACCTCACAGTCTTGCGCAAATGAAAAGCATTTGCCTGGCACCTAGAAATGATGGATAAATGCAGGATTTATCATGCTCCTTCCCCACAAAGTGGCTGACTCCTCCTCATTAGTCTCTGCTCTCCCCAGAGGTGGGGCAGGGTGAGGACAGAGAATGGAAGAGCCCTCCCCAGGGCCCCCAGATGAGGCCTTGAACCCAGAAGCCTGGGCTGATTCTGTTGTTCCGGGGACACTCTGCCCTTAACCTGAGGCACAGAAAGCTTTGTGAGTCCAGGTCAGGCTCTGGGCTCCGGGTAGGGCATCCAGGTTTCTGTTCTGGCTCTGTCCCAGCCCTATAGTATCTTGAGTGTATGCTTTCCCCTCCCTGGGCCTTCACGTGCCTCACCATGAAGGAGATCTCTGTGGCCCCTTAGCTCCCCTCTTTCCTGAATCCTGGCAATCCCCTGTTTCTAATCCCAGTAGCCTGATCCCTGAAGAGGCCTCCACCATCACCCTTGTGCTGGCTTGGGTGGGGCTGTGGGTAAACAGGTGGAGTGATGAAAAGAGCTGACAGGACAGAGAGAAGTGGCACCCTGAAGAGTTAGCCAGAAGGACTGCTGAGGCTGAAATTGACATAGCAGATGTCTGAGGAATAGACATCAGGTCTACAGGCAGGAAATGACTTTGAGACCCCCTCAGTCCAGTTATTCAAAGGGATCTGGGTCTGCTGGGAGATGATGGGCAGAAAGCCTTCACCAGAGGGTCAAACAGATCTACTGCAGGGTCTAGTAGATACAGGCTGGGCAACATGAATATCTCTGAGCCTCAGTTTCCTCATCTGTAAAATGGGGATAATAATACTGTCTTCCTAGTGATGCTATTGTGTAGAGTCCATGAAATATTGCCCACAAAGAGCCTGGCATGTGGTAGGCACTTAAGAAGCATGAGTCCTTTTCCTTGTTTCCTCCTTTCCCTCATCCCCCTCATCCTCAACCCCAGCCAGATGGGGCCAGAAAAGGGGAAGTGAGATCCTGCCTTTCCCCACAGCGGAAAGGAGGGGACGAAGTGCAGCTCCATTTCCTTGGCACCCACTCTGTGGCCACCGGACATTTGGGCATTGGGGTGGTGCACCTCATGCCTCAGTTTCTCCTGAGTTGAATGGCAGTGATTGAGTTGGGGCAGGGACTTCCTGTTGGCTCAGAACCAACACAGGGCAGAGTGAGAGAGGTCTGAGGGTCAGTTCAGACTCACAAATTCTGTGACCCAGAGGACTTGAGGGTGGTCTTTTCCACCTTTCTTAGCTGCCCTCTCCCCTTCATGAATCCCTTGGGCTGAGGTGTGGTGAGGCACTTCCGGGGAGCTTTGAGGCCCCCGGTGGCAGGACAGGCGTCCCTGGGACACAGGGAGCCTCCTCAGACCTTGACTCTCCTCTCACCCTCAATTCACTGCAGGGACTTCTTGCCCCGAGGATCTGGCATTGTCACGCGACGCCCCCTGGTCCTGCAGCTGGTCAATGCTACTACAGGTATGGGCTTCCCCTCTTTGGACCTCATTCCTCATCTGAACAGCAGGGATAAAAATGCCTAACGGAGAGGAGGCCTTGTTGTCGGGGTAGGAAGAATAAGGCAGTGTTTTGTGTGTGTGTGTGTGTGTGTGTGTACGTGAGGGGTCTTTTCCCAGTGGGAGATGAGACCCAGGTAAGCTTTGGTTATGATGCTTTCTCCCCCGCGCCCGGCTCCTTCTGGGGCAGAATATGCCGAGTTTCTGCACTGCAAGGGGAAGAAATTCACTGACTTCGAAGAGGTGCGCCTGGAGATTGAGGCTGAGACCGACCGGGTGACCGGCACTAACAAGGGCATCTCTCCAGTGCCCATCAACCTCCGCGTTTACTCGCCGCACGGTGAGATCTGACCCTGGCCCCGCCCCCGGCCTCTCAGCTCGCTCGCCGAGTCCCGCCCCTTAGGAAACCGTCTCCTTGGCCCCGCCCCTTAGCCGATGCCTCACGGGCTTCACTCCTCGGCAGGTCGTATTCTGGCCCCCGAACCGAGCCGTGGCTCCGCCCACCTCTGGCCACGCCTCTAACGGGTCTCCGTTTTAGCCCTCCGCGTTTCCCTAACCCCACCCACCTACGGCCACGCCCCCAAACACGTCCTCTCTAAACCCGGCCCTGTTCCTTAATCCCCCCGCCTACGGCCACGCCCCTCGCCTTGAGCCCGCCCTCTCGCCACCCTGTCCAGTGCTGAACCTGACCCTAGTGGACTTGCCTGGAATGACCAAGGTCCCGGTGGGGGACCAACCTCCTGACATCGAGTTCCAGATCCGGGACATGCTTATGCAGTTCGTCACCAAGGAGAACTGCCTCATCTTGGCCGTGTCCCCGGCCAACTCTGACCTGGCCAACTCTGATGCCCTCAAGGTCGCCAAGGAGGTGGACCCGCAGGGTAGGTTCCCACAGGCGGCCGACACGCAGGGCCCCGGGGGTCTATTCACAGGGTAAGGGGGAGCCACTGGAGGGTCTAAGCGAATAGCAGTGGGATCATATTTATTGCCCTTAAAAGTCGTTTGGGCCACCGTGGAGAATGAATGGGGGCGGAGCACAGGCAGGCAGTGAGTGAAGGAGGGAGAGGGCTGGGAGATAGCGGGAGTGTGGTGGGATCGGGAGTGCCTGGGGTCTTCTGTATGAGGGCGAGTGCAGATGTAGACAGCTCTCTCCTGCCACATCCTCCCCACCAGGTCAGCGAACCATCGGGGTCATCACTAAGCTGGATCTGATGGACGAGGGCACAGATGCCCGCGATGTTTTGGAGAACAAGCTGCTCCCGCTGCGCAGAGGTAGGTAGGCCATGCCCCTGACCCACGTGATAGCCCTTCCCTTTCACCTCCAGCCCCTCACTCCCTGCAAGACTGAATGCCCCTTGACCTCCACCCCACCCACAGGCTACATTGGAGTCGTGAACCGAAGCCAGAAGGACATCGATGGTAAGAAAGATATCACAGCTGCCTTGGCTGCTGAACGCAAGTTCTTCCTCTCCCACCCTTCCTACCGCCACTTGGCTGACCGCATGGGCACGCCCTACCTGCAGAAGGTCCTCAACCAGGTAGGGGCTCAGGCCAGGATGAAGTCTGGGAAACCAGCCTGAGAACAGAGTCATTGAAGTGTATTTTGGGAGGGTTGCCCACTGTCCCACAGTGAGGTAGCACCCGAGCTTCGTTGCCCCTTTCCTGGGGCCAGGAAGGGAGCCCTGGCACCCTGCCAGGATGGAGGGTGTCATTGACGAGGGCTTGGGCTTAGGGGCTAGGACTGGAGCGTACTTGGCTGAAGACCTTTGTACCTTCTGAAATGGGGAGAGGCTGATCTGGGGACAGGTGATCCCAGGGGACTCCTTGGATATTTCTCTGCCTGGAATGGGGCTTCCAGAATCACTGAGGTGTGTGTGTGTGTGTGTGTTGACAGTAGGGAGGCAGTGTGACGTGGGGCAAAGTTGGGGTCCCTGGAGGCCATACACCTTGTTTCTAATCTCAGCTTCGCCTCACCCACCAAGACTTTCCAGCTCTCTGAGCTTCTATTTCTACATCTGTAAAATTGTGATAAGACTCATTTCTTACAGTCATTGTGCATTTCAGGGAGATACTGTGTGGGGTGACCTAACCAGAGTCCCAGAACTTGAGAATTACCTTAAGGGAGGCCTTAAACCTAGAGGGCACAAGGGGGCAGTCTTCCAGTCATCACTGCCCCTGATTTATTTCATCTGGTTCTTGTGGTGTCTAACACTATTGAATTAATCAAAACCAGGTGATTTCCAATAAAAATCTAAATTTCTGGCTTCTATTAAAAATGGCATTACTGACTCATTAGTTCAATTAAAACACCTCTGTGAGCACCTACTGTGTGCCAGGCAGCTTTCATTCCGGTGGGCAGGGCAGTGGTGGGCAGGGCTGTGGCTCTGCACCTCACCACGTCCACACGGGCCCCAGACATCCTGGTCCCTGCCTGGTCCTGTGGGCTTTCTGGGTCTCTGTGACCATGGTCTTCATGCTTTCCTCACCCCTACCCCCAGCAACTGACAAACCACATCCGGGACACGCTGCCAGGGCTGCGAAACAAACTCCAGAGCCAGCTGCTGTCCATCGAGAAGGAGGTGGAGGAGTACAAAAACTTCCGCCCTGATGACCCAGCACGAAAGACCAAGGCTCTGCTGCAGTGAGGCCCTCCCCAACCCCTGACTCCCCATTGAGGAGCTGCCCCTCCTGCAGCCTTTCAGCACCACCGGGTCTCTCCCTGGGCTCCCTGCTCTGGGTTGCTGCTGCCCCCTCAGGTGACACCACTCTCCCCAGGATGGTCCAGCAGTTCGCTGTAGACTTTGAGAAGCGCATTGAAGGCTCAGGGGACCAGATTGACACCTATGAACTGTCAGGGGGCGCCCGCATCAACCGGATCTTCCATGAGCGCTTCCCTTTCGAGTTGGTCAAGGTAGGCAGCCCCCCACCCTGGCGCAGGAGGGTTCACCTCCCTCCCACCCACTCACCTACCTAGAACTCTCTCACACGTATGTTGGTTGACTTAACTAGAGGCCCTGGTGCCAGTCCTGGGAGTGGGGTGGAGCCTGTCCTGACCTCCCAAGTACAAACAGAGGCCCTGACCAGCCATCTCTTGGTCTCCTACACAGATGGAGTTTGACGAGAAGGAACTCCGAAGGGAGATCAGCTATGCCATCAAGAATATCCATGGCATTAGGCACGTATGGGGACTGGGGAGGGAAGCCGAACCCTGGAAGGCAGAAAGGGTCTAGCGCAGAGGTAGAGGGAGTGATGGAGTGAGCTCCCCTCGGGAAGGA
Organism: Bos javanicus; assembly: GCF_032452875.1. Taxonomy (NCBI): domain Eukaryota; kingdom Metazoa; phylum Chordata; class Mammalia; order Artiodactyla; family Bovidae; genus Bos; species Bos javanicus. The sequence goes on from NC_083878.1 coordinate 98,577,482, forward strand.
TGAAGAGCCCTAGTGCTCAGTCTCCTCAACCCCAACTTTCCGGCTTCCAACTTGGACAGGCTCTGGCGAGGGGCACTGGATAGGAGACCCGGGCTACCCCAATACCTGCCGCCTGCTGCCTGCCTTTGCCTGTTCCTGGGCACAAGGCTTGGCGGCTAGACTAGTTGGGTACAGCCCAAGGTACAGGTGGCAGGGGCAGCACCCTCTGGGCTTGGGTCCCCTGCCCATCCCCAAGGTGAGACAGCTCCCATCAGTCGTCTCCAGCACAAAGTTGCCCAAACCAATGGGTAGGGCCTGAGATAGGCTACCACGTGTTGGTCTGTGAACCTTTTGTGATGGAATGAGGCCTCTCAACCCTCCAGACCCTCCCATGATCCTGTTAGCCCAAAGTTGGCCCCATTCCGCCCCACTTCCCTCCTTCCAGTCAACACCAAGGCCAGTGGAGCAGGAAGGAAGACTGGGAAATAGACCAGTCCTTAAAATCTTAGCCTCTGCTCCAGGGATCCAGAGCTACACTGGTCCTTCAACAAGAAAATTTAAAACACCCGCTATGTGCCTAGGCAGTGAACCAGACCAAAATGTCACTGCTTTAATGCAGGTTCCATTCCAAGGTTTGGCATGAATTTACAGACTGCATTGGCTAAGGCACAGGAAAAAAAAAATCTCTCTCCTAGTCTTAAAATAAAATGCTTTCTTCCCAGTAAGGCTCTCAGAGACAACCCAGTTCAGCAGTTTTCAAACCATTTCTAGCCACAGAACCTTTTGTAGGAACAGAATCTGAAGACAAAACAGGACATATGCACCAACTATAAGCAGACCTTACCCTGAAAAGCATCAATTGAAAGACCTTCATTAGAGTCCCTCCTGCCCATTTTACAGATGGGAACACTGAAGCCCAGAGAGGGGTAGTGGGAGGACCCCAAGGGCAGAGCTCAGGGGGTCGGGATGGGGCCCTGGCCTGGTACTCCTGGCAGGAGCTGGCCTGTGACACTGTGCCCTTCTCCTGCTCTGGGCATTCAGAACCGGGCTCTTTACCCCAGACATGGCCTTTGAGACCATTGTGAAAAAGCAGGTGAAGAAGATCCGAGAACCTTGTCTCAAGTGTGTGGACATGGTTATCTCGGAGCTAATCAGCACCGTTAGACAGTGCACCAAGAAGGTAACTGGCGCCCGGCCAGCCCCTCCCACCTCTGCCCCGCCCTGCTCTGCTGCCAGGCGCTCCTTCCCCACCCCACCCCACTGCCCCCTAGTAGCATGTACAGACCTCAGCGGGGCGGGGGAGGCAGGCCACCGCAGTCCAGGAGAGCGGGACTCTCTGAGGGGGCCTCAACCAGCCCTGGCCCCCAGGCTGGGGGGACCAAGGGATTAGACATTGGAAAGACAGATATGGCAGTGGTTATTTGCTCCGAGAGCCCACCAAGAGCTCCCCCAGCTCAGGGAGAAGAAGGGACTCAGTCCCCTTCCTGCTCCCAGAGGTGGAGTCATCTTTGGGGTCTCCAGGGAGGGGTCTCAGGGAAGTCTTGGCCCTGGAGACAGAAGAGGTACAGGACCTTCTTGGGTGCCGCCCAAGGGGCCTGGACAGCCAGAGGGATCCAGAGGACCCAGGTCAAGCAGGTACCCCAACTCCCTACCGTCCTTCATCTTCCCCATCTCACCCCCACCCTCACTCAGGACCCTCACTCAGGACCTTCCCTGTCCCTTCCATCCACATCCAGACTTCCAGGGACAGAATCCTCCTCCATCTGCCTCACAGAACCACTCAAGGAGGGCAGGGCAGGGCAGGGAAGATGGTACCCATTTCACAGCAGGAAGACTGAGGCTCGGGAGATCAAGTGACTTGCCCAAGGTCATGTGAGCTCAGAGGTGGCAGAGCTATAACTCCGAGCCAAGGCTTTGGACTCCACCCCCTAGCCTCCCTTCCTCTCCCCTCCCCACAGCTGTCCTGGCCCCTCTCTATCACCATCTTCACTCTTTTCTGTCTTTCCTCTTCTCTCTCTGTCTTTCCAAACTGAGCTCCTCCAGACTCCACTGGAGGAGAGGCACAGGATGCCCCTTGAGGCGAAAGGGAAGGGCCGGAGTAGAGCAGGAAATAGAGAATGGAGACCAGGCAGCTACACACAACTCTGGGAGGCGTCCTCTACTCCACAGTCTAGTAAATGGCGCCCCCTGGAGTTGTGCAGTGCGCCGCCTGGGCAGCGGGCTGCCACAACCTTGGCAAATAGGGAATGGTGCTGGGCTTTGGAGGCGGGACGAAGCAAATACAGGAGGTTCTGGGAAACCTAGCATTGACCAGAATGGAGGTGAGTGGAGTCCGGGCCTGGGTCAGCTCCTCAGCAGGACCCCGGGCTGTGACAAAGACAGCGCTGGAAAAGAGAGAGGGGGCAGGCTTCAGGGTAGCTGAAGAGTCGCGGAGCCAAGCCCTGGGAAAGAATATGAACTCAGTAAGGGCCCTTGGATGGTGCCGGGGCTTGGTCCCTCAGACCCCTCCCATGCCCTCAGAGCCCTGGAGGGGGAGGTGCGGCGCTTGGCAACACCTGGGAGGTGCCAGTCTGGGTGGTAACAGGAGGGCCAGGCCCAGCGCTCACATTGTCTTCTCTCCTCTCTCTCTTTCTCTGTGTTGGTGTCTCTCTCTCTTCCCTCGTGCCCCTGCCATCCTCCACCCTGCACCCTGGCTCCGCTTGGCCTTCACTCCCCTCCACCTCCTCGCCCTCCCACCCCTGGCTGCACCCCGTCCTGCCCCCCTCCTCCTCCCGGGTGCAGGACGGGCCTCTTCACACCTGACCTCGCTTTTGAAGCCACAGTGAAAAAGCAGGTGCAGAAGCTTAAAGAGCCCAGTATCAAGTGTGTGGATATGGTAGTCAGTGAGCTCACGGCCACCATCAGAAAGTGTAGTGAAAAGGTATGATGGCCGCCTGGGAGGGGCTGGGCCTGGCCATGGCTTCCTCACGGCCAGGGCCTCCTGCGGTGGGCCGCAACCAGCTGCTGAGCAAGCCTGGCGACCTCTCAGCACTCAGGTGGACCCAGGCCAGCCCGGGTGGCTCCTGGCTCTGAGATCTGGTGCCAGCTTCTAACCCTGGGTCTACAGTCCTCATAATCCCTTCAGGTCCCCACCTCCGCCTAGCAGACTGCTCTCACCCAAGCACCCTCGGTGGTGCCTTTGACAACAATGATAATAAGGAGCTGTTTATTGAGCACCTACTGTGTGCTAAGCACTAGGCTAAGTGCCTGCCCTTGTTATCTAACCTCATCCTTCGAACAACCCCAAGCAGTGGATAGTCTTATCCCCATTTTACAGATGACAAAACCGAATCTCAGAAAAGAACAGCAGAATGGGATTCAGGTTTACGGAGACCAGGGGAAGAGGTCTTGGATCAGGGCCTCCTGGGCCAGGGGAGCCATCCCAGTCCCAACACTAATTTGCCTAAAAGCATATTGGATTACTCCCTTGATTGCAATCCATACACGTTTGCCAGGGTCAGCCTCTTTTGAGTAGTCTCTGACCTTTCAGATGCCTTTTTCCTGTTTGTCTACTTCAGGGCATTTGGGGGATTTTTCACCAGATCATCTAAAGCAGTCCTTCCCAGAGGCCTGCATGAGTCCAGCCTTGCTTGTGTTTGAGAAAGCTCCTATGCTGGGAGGTGGGGGAATTTTTGCCTTAACTTCATGTCTCAAGTAAGGTATCACAGTTTTTGTGGCTCGTACACAATTAGTCCTGTGCGCCCCTTTCACAGTCCTGTCTCACTTTTGCTCACTTTTGTGCCAGATGGGAATGGATTAAGCAAATTAGCGTCCACTCAGTGCCTGATCCAGGTGGAATCAAATCTGAGCTGGATTCTCTATTGTAGAGTATATATCATGATATCTAAATCATGGTCCCACAACATCATGACTACTAAGTGATATGATCTTAACTTTTGTTAAACTAAAAAATACTGAGTTTTTTTTTTTTTTAATTTTTGGCTGCACCATGCATGTGAGATCTTAGTTCCCCAAACAGGGATCCAACCGAAGCCCCCTGCCGTGGAGGCATGGAGTCTTAACCATTAGACCACCAGGGAAGTCCCATGCATTTATTTCAAGCTGCCTCAAATCTCTTTACAAAACAAGACAATATCTAATTTTTTTTTTTCATTTTGGTTTTTCCTAGTGAAAGTGATACATTCTCAAATAGATAAAATATGGAAAACCCCTAAGAATAAAAAGGAGGCAACAACCCTCCCTTTCAAGAGAACCACACTGAGACTTTCATACACTTTCTGTAAATACACTCCTCTTTTATTTATTTAGACTTAACTAGTTAATTTATTCTTTCAACTTTTTACTTTTATATTGGAGTATAGCCAATTCACAGTGTTGCAAGAGCTTCAGGTGTGCAGCACAGCAACTCAGCCGTACACATATAAACTACATATATAAACTCCCCTCACATCCAGGCTGCCACACACATGGTCCTTTAAAAAGAATGAAATTAGCAGTACTGATTTCATTCTGATCATACATGACTGTTACCAAAATACTCAAACTGCACAGAGAATGCAAAAGTCCCTATAACCCCACAGCCCTGGAGATAGCTGCTGGCAGCACTCCTTCCTTAACTAATTACACATATTCACCAGTTTTAACCAGAGATCACACTGACCACACTGATCCATGGGCTCTTCGTTTTTACTGAATAGTATGAACTGAAATCCTTGCAGTAGCTACATAAAGACTATGCCCTTGAACAACTGTACTGTATTCCACTGTAGAAATATGACATGATTTACATATTCAATATCCTATTGACAGACACTTAGGTTGTCCCAATTTTTTGTTTTTCGTTTTACAAACAGTTCTGCAGTGAATAGCTTTATAAATGTATTTGCACATTTATCCTGTTGTTTCTTTATAGCAAATTTCTAGTATAGAACTAGCTAGCAATGGATGTAAGCATTCACACTTTTGGTAACTTCTGCAAGATTTGCCCTCCAAAATGTTTTAACCAATTTATTCTTCCAAACTATTTTTTCTATACATAGACTTATGTACATTATTAGGTACTCACACTGTGAATATATTAGTATCCTTCTTTTTCTCCCAACATTTTGGTGGGTGTTATTACAAAGTCAATGTGAGCATTTCTAATGATTGCATAATATTCTATTGAATTGATTTATTACTGTCATGGTTTATTTAACCATTTTCCTATTGATGAATGCTGAAATTGTTTCCTGTCTTTCAATATTATAAATACCCTGGCAATGAATATCTTTGTGTATAAGTAGTTTTAATTTTCTTTCTCTAGGATTATTTCCTTAGGACAGATTCCTTGAAGACTGATTACTAGATATAGAAATTGTGAAACACTGCTGAATTGCATTCCAAAAAAGCAGTAATTAGGGTAAATTGTAATATGTTGGAAACAACCCAGATGTCCATCAAGAGGATATTGATTATAGTATTATACAATGAAAGACTAGTTGTTAAACGGGCAAGGGATATTTATTTCCATTCATATGTCCTTCCACAATGTACTGTGGGGGGAAAAGCAGGTTTCAGAAAATAATATATAGAATTTAGGGGGAAAGAAATATATTTAAATGATAAATATACAAAAAGTAAAATACAATATAATAACCTACATAAATTATCAAGTTCTAAAGGCATAGTTATTAACCATTATTTTGAGAAGGCAAAGAACATAGGAATTTTTCTGTTTCTACTTCACAAACTTCAGTCATATTCAGATTTCTTATAGTGAGTTGGTAAGTTTTTGTAAGTAGACAACTGATCAACAAAGACTTTAGAGAGGAAAGCTTGTAAATTATTTATTTTAAAAATGCCCTTTGATTGATTTAATTAGTTTTTCGGTTTACATAGTGAAATTCACCCATCTTCATCTTTTTTTTTTTCCTCCCTAAGTCTTCCAAATTTAGCAACACCCTTCTGCTAATTATCCCTAGCCCTGCTGGGCTAAGCGTTTTCATCTCTGGATGAAATCTGGAGTTTACTGTCCAGCACAGGATGTGCTGCTCAGTCCTCTCGACAATGCCAAGAGGGAAGGTGCTATTATTACCCCATTTCACACATGGAAAAACTGAGGCTCAGAAGGGTCCAATCACTTTCCCAAGGACAGTCAGCAGGGCAGGGGGCTGGCTTTGAACCCAGAGCCATGTGGCTCCACGGCCTGCGTTCCTGACTCCTAAACAGTGGGCTCCAGGCTGACTGCCCCACTTAGCCAGGAACTGAGAGAGAAAAGATCCATTTTAAAAACTGGCTGAAAGTCCTGGAAATGCGCAGAGGCAGCCAGAATGGAAAAAGATGCTCAAAGGGAACAGAACTGCTCAAAGGGGCTGAGGCTGCCCTGTCACTTGTGACACGTGGAAAACTTGACCACTGTAGCGTCCAGGAGGTTAGTGGGAGAACTGGTCATGCTCTTTGGCAAACTGCTCCTCCTCCTCCCTCCCTGCCCCTACCCCAACCCCACCCTGGGAGGAAGCACTTGGGACCATCTCAGAGGAGGCTTTTCTGGTGGCCGTGACTCAGTCTCGAAAAGGAGTGACAGCGCATCCTCGAGCTTTGTGGGGCAGCAGGGTCCACCGGACCCCTCCAGCCAGCATTTGTTTTTAAGCCCCTGGTCTCAGGCTGCCTCTCTCCCAGGTCCCCTGAGCTTGGCCACATGAGCCACACCCTTGGCACAGTCATGGGATGGTTGGGAGGATGTGGCACCTCTCAAGGCTGCTTCTCCTGGGCTGACACCCAGGACGCTGCTTTCTTCCCCACCCTCCTGCCTCTCCGGAAGACCTCACCCCATCTCCTTGGCCTCCTTCTTGCCCTCAGAATCCCTACTTGTGACCCAGGCACACTAACCTTCAACTCTCTTCCCACAGAGGGGGATCCGCCTGAGAGACCTGAGCCAGGCATAGGAAGAGGGACAAGGTGTGGGTCTAGTTTTGCCCGGCCTGAGCCCCGCCCGGCAGAGGAGCAGGTCCCTGGGAGTAGACTCCTGTCCTCAGCAGTGCAGCGAGTCCCCCTTTCTGAGGAGTTGCTGGTTCATGAGCCACAGGGCAAAGGAGCCCATGTCTGCTCACCTTGGCAAGGAGGGCAGAGACATCCATCCTTCATTCATTCACTCATTCCGTCAACATTGCCCTCTTTGAGCACCGTGGTGTGCCCAACCCTGCCTCTGCCTTCAGGGCAATTACAGTCCAGTTTGGTGAGGGAAGAGGGTGTGTGTTGCAGGGGGTGGGGGAGGGGACATAGAGGTTATCATGGTGGACTTTCTGGAAGAGGTGACATTCAACAGAATCTTGAAGGGGGAGTCCATCTGGGTTTTGTCCAGAGCCTGGCTGAGCTGGGGACAGAGTTCATAGGCCAAGGATTTGGAACAACTTCCCCTTTAGCCTCAGTTGATTAAAAACTAGGAGCGGAAGAGGGGTGCTGCTGAACTTCTACCCCAAAGGAGTGGGGCAGACACAGGCAGGCTGGCCAGCCAGCTTGGAGCCAGGCAAATGTGTCTGGGGGGTGGTAGTGCCAGGCCAAGGCATGCAAAGGGAAGAAGAGTTGGGTGGATTCTACCATGAAGGCCTGGGGCCCAACCAGGCCCCCCGCAGGGTACTGCTCATGCTGCTGCCCCCCCCCCAACTCCGCATGCCGCCCCACCCCCCAAGCATGCCTGTGCCTCCTGCATGGCCCTTGTGTGACTGTTGGTTTTCCCCTACCTCCCCTCCCCCAGCTCTTACAAGGAGCATTGCCTGTCCCCAGCCTGACTCAGGAGGCCAGCTGGCACCTTGGGCCCTGCCCTCCCCAGATTCTCCCCGGACAGTAATCTGCAGGCTGTTACCTGCCTGGTTCCCCACTTGAGCGTGTCTGCAAGCCTTTGAAAAGGCAAAGCATAGCCCTGAGGATGAGTGAACGTTTGGGGAGCTAACTGTGCCCCCAAACAAAGGCCTCAATCGAATAGGTCTGTTTCCAAGATGGCTGCCAGCAAGATGGCTGCCGAGGAGCAGGCTGATTCCCAAGGCACTTGTGCGCATGGGAACTACCAGCCCCCATGAAGTTGCCCAGGTAGGCTAGTAAAGAGGGCCCAGACCCGGGAAGACCCTTGAATTGCCATTTGGCTCCCACGACTGAGGGAAAGGGGTGGCCGTGGCTTGGTGCCGTCAGCTTCCTGGGCCCCCAAGTCTTGGGCATTTGGTGTGTCCCTCCCACCCCACCCTGGATTCTGGTGGGCTTTGGGTGCCCTCTGCCTGTGCCCGCTGTGTACCTGGCTCTCTACCCTGCCACCCTTTCTCAGCTCCAGCAGTACCCCCGGCTGCGGGAGGAGATGGAGCGCATTGTGACCACCCACATCCGGGAGCGCGAGGGTCGCACCAAGGAGCAGGTGAGCCCACTTGGCACTGCCCACTCTTTCCTGGCCTTGAACTCCTGCCCCTGGGCTCACCTCCTTCTTCCCCGTTAGTCTCTTCTGTCTCAGTCTCTCGTATACGTTCTCTCCCCATATTAACTTTATGCGTCTCTCTTACTCTGTTTTATTGTGAGAAAAAAATACACATAACATACATTTCACTGTTTTACCCACTTCAAATCGTGCAGTTCAGCGGTCTTAAGGACATTCAGATTGCAACCATCACCACCATCCATGTCCAGAACTTTTTCATCTTCCTAAAATGAAACTCTGCCCGCCTCGACCTTAAACAGTCCCTGGCAGGCCAGTGGTGTAGACTCTGCGCTCCCAATGCAGGGGGCTCAGGTTTGATTCCCAGTTGGGAAACCAAGATCCTGCATGCTGCATGGCACAGCAAAAAAAAAAACACAAAACACAATGACTCCCATCCCATCCTCTTCCCAGCCCCTGGCAACCACCATTCTCCTTTCTGTTTCTATGAATTTGACAAGTCTCGGTACCTCGTATAAATGGAAGCAAACAACAACTGTCATTGTGTGTCTGGCTTGCTTCACTCAGCGTAATGTTCTCAAGGTTCATCCATGTTGTAGCACGTGTCAGGATAACTCTCCTTTTTAAGGCTGAATCATATTCCATTGTTTGGGTAGACCACATTTTGCGTATCCATTTGAGTTGGGTTTTTTCCCCCCACCTTTGGGCTATTGTGAATAATGCTGCTATGAACATGGGTGCACAAATATCTCTTTGAGACCTTGCTTTCAATTCTTTGGAGTGTATTCCCAGAAATGGAATCACTGGATCATATGGTACTTCTATGTTTAATTTTTTGAGGATCTGCCATAGAGTTTTCTACAGAAGCTGTTCCATTTTACAATCCTACCATCTGCTTCTCAACTTTCTATACTCTGGTCACCCCTATTTGGGCCTCTCTCTCTATTTCCTGTTTCTCTGGGTCACCATACACCCCCTCCTAGGCACCCTCCCTTCCTTTTATGTAGTCATCTATCAAATACTCATTCATTCATTCAGTAAGAGGCATGTCCACTGAGTGCTCCTCTGGGTTGAGAGGAACAGAAGTAAGCAGGCCCCCTTACAGCTCTCACAGAGCTCACAGGTGAGTCCTTTTTCCTTGTCCATCTCCCTGTCATCCTTCCATCTGTACCCACTTCTGGCTCCCAGTCCCCAGCCTCATCCTTATACACTCCTTCTCCACAATGGTGCTGTCCTCAGCCACCCACTTTTTTCAGTTTCAGTTTTGGCTGTGCTGGATCTTCGTCGTGGCATGCACAGGCTTCCCTTGTTGAGCATGAGCTCTACGGCGCATGGGCACAGTAGTTAAGACACACAGGATTTAGTTGCCCCACAGCATGTGGGATCTTAGTTCCCTGACCAGGGATCAAACCCACATCCCCTGCATTGGAAGGTAGATTCTTAACCACTAGACCATTGGGGAAGTCCCAAGTATATGCATTTTAATGTTGTCATATATTGCCAAACTGCCCTCCAAGAAGATGATACATGTTTATACTTCCATCTATGGTATGTCTTCCTACAACTGTGCCCACATTGGTCCCAATATTTATTATTAATTTGAAAGGTCAAAAAGGGTCCCATTTTAATTTACATTTCTTTGTGAACAAGAGGGAGCATTTTTTACATATCCTTATTGGTTATCTGCATTTCTTCTATGGATTACCCATTCAGGTTCTTTGACTATTTTGGTTTGTGTTTCTTGTCTTCCATTTATTGATTTCTAGGAACTCTTTATTTATTATGGATACTATTATGGATATCTTTGTTTATTATGGTTTATAGATTTATTTCTTATGGATTCTATATATGCTGCAAGTGTGCTTCTCCCAGATGTTCATGCATTTTAAAACTCTATGGTATCTTTTCCATTTGCCTGCTGACCTGTGTATCCTTGAAGGTCATGCTCCTCATCGATATTGAGCTGGCTTACATGAATACCAACCATGAGGACTTCATAGGCTTTGCCAAGTGAGTGCTCCTTGGTCAGAGAAGGTGACAGTTTGTGTGACTGTGTGTGTGTGTGTGTGTGTGTTTGTAGGGCCCAGGCCTGCTGGGGCAAGCCTCTGGGTCTGGTGCCCACTGAACAGTAGCAATGAAGCTGGACCTCTGGAGAGAGGTTCTGGGACTCTTCCTTCTCTCCTCACTAGTGCTCAGCAGAGAAGCAACCAGATGAACAAGAAGAAGGCTTCAGGGAACCAGGTGAGTGAACTCCAGTGCCCTAGCCGGAGGGATGGAGGGTGCCGGATGGACGCCAAGCTCTGAGAGCCCCCTCCCCCGAGGGGAAGGGTCCCACAGGGGCCAGGGAGCCTATCAGATGCCAGCCACAAGCCTCCCACTCTGCCTCAGTAACCCTCTCTCCTCTCTCCCGATGCTTCTCGTGGTTGCTATGGTTACCTCTTTGCAGGATGAGATTCTGGTGAGTACCAGGACTGGGGCTCTTGGTTTGTATAGTGAGGGGGAGGAGGGGACCCATTTGTAGCGGGGATGCTCAGGGGTCAAGAGGACACCTTTTGGTTTGAGCTGCTTGCACACAGCAACACATGGGTGTCCACACAAGCACTCAGGCCAGAGGCAAGGCTTAGCCACACACAGAGTCCTACCAATCTGTCCTTTGGTGTGCATGAGCTAAGCATCTCCTTCATCCAGAGGGAGACCACATGGGCTGGAGTGGGCCAAAATGTTTGGCAGAGACCTGGCATTGAGTAGGAGCTCTTTAATATCTGTCAGATGGATGGATGGATGGATGGATGGATGAGAGAGAATGTTTTTAAGCTGGCATCCCTACCAGAGAGTTGAGGAAAGAGATGAATGAAATGTCAAGAAACCGGGGCCTCCTCACCTGCTCTGTTCTTCAGATCTCTGCTGAAACATCACTTCTCAGCCCCAGTTGTACCCCAAGCCATAGAGTCCGAGCTTTTCCAGAGGCCATAGTGTCTTTGTGATAATCACTTCCCTCTTGAGCCCTCTAAGGGGAAGGGCTGGGTCTGTCTTGTTTACCAGTAAATCCTTGGCCCCCAGCGCAGTGCCTGGCACCCAATAGGTGCTCATTAGAAGGAAGGAGTTCATGAATGCAATATCCCAGGGCAATTTGATTCAGCACACACTCACTGGGACCTACACTGTGCTGGCCCCTAGACAGGAGTCAGACTCTAGTCCTGCCCCTTGTAGGCTGGGCTTGCAGTCAGGCCCCAGGGGGAACAGGAGGTTCCCGGTGCCCAGGCTCTGGAAAGGGGTTTTGAATGAGCAGGGAGGAGGGCAGAGCTGCGGTGGCCGAGGGAGCACAAAGGCTGGGAGTCAAGGCGGGAGCAGGGCAGAGAGGTCTGCTGGTCAGATGCTGCAGATGGAGAGCCAGGGTACAGCATTTGGACTCAATTCCAAAGACAGTGACAAGATGCCAAGGGGGTCCTCTCCAGATGGGACAGGGTGGGACAGGGCTCATGGAGGCGCCTGGCTCTTCGTCCCTGTTAACCGCTAAGGCAGCTATTAGCTGTGATCTGCTGTGTGACTTGGGTTCTCAGGCTTCTCAGGGAAGCCAGAGGGTCAAGCAGGCTTGACCCCAGAGGGCTTTCCTGCTAGCCTAAGTCTCCTCTGTCTTCTCAGGGGAGAAGCCAGGGAGGCCAGGGCTTGGGGGAGGGAGTGGGAGCAGCTCCCTCATCCCCTCAGTCTGGCCCGCCACCAGGGTCTAGTCGATGGCCCTGCCCTTGAACCAGAATCCACAGGCCCAGATCTGTGTTGATGGCTCAGGACGGTCCCAGGGCCAGCTGTTTCCTGCTGTGAAAAGAGACCTTTGCCCATTACTCTGGGTTTCCCCGGGGAAGAGGAGTCTAGACAATTTGTGCTCAGCAACCCCCCACTCCCGCCTCCCACTCTACCACCACCACCCCCCGTCTGGGACCTGGAGACAAAAACTCTTAGAATCCCACTGTGGCAGCCTTTGTGTATTCATGCCACAAATATTTATTGATCACTTACTGTCTGCGGAGCACACTGACAAGTACTAGGATACACCAGTAGAGGAGAGAGTTCACAGTTTAGCAAGGCAGACGACATGAACTAATAATCACACACACACACAGATTCAAAATCCCAGTCATCATCATAGAAGAAAACTTCAGGGAATGATGAAAGATTATAATATGGGTTCTGATTATCCTGGGAGCCAGGGAGAGCCTGTCTGAGAATGTGACTTCTGAGCCTATACCCTGAGGATGGAGTCAGATTTGTCAGACAAACAGGGGGAAGTGCTTTCTAGGCAGAGTCAACATCAGCATGTGCAAAGTCCCTGAGACAAGTCTTTGAATAAGCTGACTCTTAAGCTGAGAAGATATACTTTGGCTCATGTTGCCCAGTCAGCCACCTAAACTCAGCTTGCACACTTTTTAGTGCTGGGGAGCTCATCCCCTCCCAAGGCCACCAGTTGCCTACTCAGATGGCTCCAACTGACAGAGGCTGTTTATCCTGAACTGACCTCTGTCTTCCACTCTGTTCACTTGTGGTTCAAACCAGGGTAGATCTGGCCCCTACCGTCCCTGACCAGCCAGGCCTCCAAGAGCTGAGAGAGGGGTGGCCTTTTGAGTGTCTCTTTTTGCCTACCTATCTTCCATGGGGAATCCTGGCCTCTGTCCAGTGACTTCCTGTCCCCCCACCACACCACCTTTCAGGTCATCCGGAAGGGCTGGCTGACCATCAACAACATCGGCATCATGAAGGGAGGCTCCAAGGAGTATTGGTTTGTGCTGACTGCCGAGAATCTGTCCTGGTACAAGGATGACGAGGTAAGTAAAGGGACACTTGTCATCAAGGGATTTGTCTGATGGCCAGAGTCAGGTTTAGATCCTACCACAGGCTTGGAGTGGACTGGACCACCAAATAGGAGTATTTGGTATCTATTTCACTGACTGACTGACTTATTTTTGGCTGGGTCCAGTACTTAGTTGCAGTGCAAGGACTTAGTTGCCCCAGGGCATGTGGAATCTTAGTTCCCTGACCAGAGATCAAACCCATGTTCCCTGCCTTGGAAGGCGGATTCTTAACCACTGGACCACCAGGGAAGTCTCCCAACAGGGAGCTTTGAGTGAAGCTGGGAAGTAAGGACCATAAGCAGGCAGTTCTGGGGGCTCATCCAGGCAGGATGGGGAAGATGGCTTGGCCGGATGGGGGAGCTTGGGGGCTGAGCGCCCTGGAGAGGGTAGGCAGGGGTGCTGAGCGTCCCTCTCTGACCCCACCAGGCCCGCAGCCTTCCTGTTTTCTTGCTCCAGGGCGTGCCTGCTCCTCTGTGGCCCCCACAGGCCCATGACACACACAGTCCAGCTGCCAGACACAGTGTTAACCCCTGCACCCCAGTCCCCCAGGCCCCGCAGTCCAAGCAAGATGCCCAGGGTGCCTCCAGCCGGAGGGTCCAAGACCCATGGGGCCCACAGAGGCGCCACACCGAACCTCTCCCTGCCCGCCAGGCATAGACCCCCTGCCACTTCCCTCCCCTGCTGTTGGTCTCCTTTAAGAACCAGTCTATTTGGCTTCCACATCTGGATTCCAGAGGTGACCAAAGAGAGCAGGGAAGGCTGGGATGGAGTGGGGAGGGGGGTGGGGGGATGGCTTGTGGTAATGAACTCCAGCTGGCCAAGGAGTGGGGGAGGGGACCCTCTTCTTCCTGAGGGGGCCGTTGAAGGACAGCGGGGAGCAGAGCTTGGGGTGGTGGCCTGCGATTTTGGTCTCCAAACCCCTCTCGGTGATCCCTGGCCCCCTCTGAGTTGCCCGAGGTAGGGCCCCCCTCCCCACCTTGGGCGGGCCCCCTCTGTCGTCACTGGCAGGGGCGCCAAGCCATCTGGACCTCATTACCCCAACCCTGGCCTCTCCCAGAGCCCGGGGCCCCTTGAAGGGATGGAGCGTGAGGTGGCGGGGCATGCGGGGGGGGGGGGGGGGGTCGCTTCCTGCTCTGCCTCCCAGGGAGGCTCCCTAGACGTGTGCCGTGGATGGGGGGGTGCCGACTGCTGGCCCCCACAACTGGTGCCCCTATGCTGCAGTTCCTTACACAGGGCCGGGGGACATTGTGAGCTGGGGCTGAGGGCCAGCGACTGTCTACACTGTGGGGGAGAAAGAAGTGTATCTGAGAGGGCCCCCCCACCCCGTCCTTGTACATGTGTACGTGGCGGGGTGTCTTTTGGGAGCTTTGTGTGTACATCTGAGTTGAGTCACATGTGATGCTGGCCTGTCTGTGGGGGTGGGAGGGGGTGGGCAGAGAATGCCGGGAGGTGGGAGCCTGGTGGACGCGGCGTGTGGGTGTTTGACAGGAGAGCATCTGGGTTATAAGCATCAGGGCGTGTTTGGTATGTGAGGGTCTGTGTGTGCGTTTGGGGGCAGACCACGTGTGCCCGTGCTCAGTGTGTAAATGCCGGTGTGTATGTGCGGCGAGTGGGCTCCAGGAGCAAGGACGTGCGTGTGGCACGTTTGAGAATATGTATCGTATGTACTGGGGATGTAAGGATGGGAGAGGACCAGAGTTCCATTGTGAGTGGATATGAGTGTGTGTCTGTGGGAGCTTGTGTGTGTGTGCACTTGTATGTGTGTGGGACATTGGATGTGCAATTTAAAACTTGAATGCAGGAATGTATGTTTCTGAGTTGGGGGTGGGGTATTGGTGCTGAGGTGAGGGTGCCTGTGTGTGTTGGATGTGAGTGGATTTTTTTTTTTTTTTGCACTAAAACTGCTGGGGTCACGGAGGTGGTCCGGACTGGGGGGAGGCTGATCTGTCCCCCTTCTCCACCCAGCCACCAGCCGTCTGCTCTTCAGGACTTGTCTACCCTCTGGGCAGACAGGCGGTCGCCCACAGCCCAGCCCTCACTGACCCCCCATCTTCTCAGTCTCCCTCCGCCACCCATCGCCACCCCCACCCCATCCCACAGCAGCGTGGCACCCCCCCCCGCCCTGCCTCCCTCGGTGCCTCCTCCCAGCCTCCACCCTGTGCCCCCCAAGCCCCCTGCCCCGGCTCCAGGCTCCGGTTGTGGGATGGCGGCCGGGGGTCGGTCCAGGTCTCCAGCGGCGGCGCCGAGGGTCTAACCCAGCCCAGCCTAACCAATGTGCAGACTACTGTACAATTTGGGAGTCCTGAACAGATAGTCTAAACACTGGGTAGACGGAGTGGAGGGGGTCCCACGATCCATCCAGGCAGCAGTGTCTGTCCGTCGGGTGTGAGTTCGGCCCCGTGTCCCGGAGATGCAAGGCCCCCCAGCCCAGCCCAACCGGTCCGGGGTCCCCTCTCTGCTCCGACTCCCCTTCTGCCTCTTTTGACGTGGCAGGGGCGAGCGGGAGCTGTGGCTGGGAAGGAGGGGCCTGGGGAGGGGGCCGGCCTGCGGGAAGGAGGAGGCTGCTCCTCACTGGATCCAACCCCAGGGCGGGTGGCGGCGGGGCCTCCCTCGAATGCTTCCAGATGTTCCCTGGCCGTGTGTGTGACTTCCTCCTCTCCTCCCCCAGCCGCCCTCCGGGGCTCCCGGCCACCCGCCTGGCATAAAGAGGGCTTTATGTGGCTGGTCGGTCCAGGCGGGTGGGTGGTGGGTGGGGGCAGGCAGAGGGAGGTGGGTAGGATGACACCAGGACCGGGAGCAGGGTCCTCTTAAACCCAGCTCCCCTACCCCACCCCGCCGCCCAAGATCCTGGGCGAGGCCCGGAGTCCTCCAAACCCACACAGACACCTCGCCCCACCCGGGGGCATGGGCCCAGAGGAGTCGGGTGGGCTAATGGGGTACAGGCAGCAGACACCCTTCCCCTCCTCCCAGAGCCCCATCCCCGGGTACCTCCTCTGCAGACTCCAGAGCTCCTCCCTTCTGTCTGTAGGACAGAGCAGCCTACAGACACATGTGCACATAGGCCTGCCACCCGCATGCCACCCACAGATAAGCATATCTCCTCCTAGACGATACAGATAAACCAGGTTCAGCCCATTATGTAAACGATATGTACATGTCCCAGAGGCACATTTGTGCAAACACACAGATATTTATAACTGCCGTGCACACCAAAAAAACTGTGCACACATACAAACATACTCACCCACATGGTCGGACTGGCACCTCCTCAGGCACCCTCATGCACACACAAGGACACACGGGTACAGGGACAATGGTGAGAGGGCACGTGCTCTGGCGGGCATGGATTTGCACAAACACAACCCCACACATTGCACACACTCACCACTTCTAGGCTTGTGCTGTGTGTCTGTCTGATTGCTAACACATGGGCGGCTGTGGGGGGGGCTGCTGAGCCAGCCCTTTGAAGACACCAGGCCCTGGTGGCCCCCCCCTCTTTCCCTGTCTCTCTAGTCAGGAAATGAAGTCAGAGGCTTATCCAACGCAGGCCCCACTGGCCAGGCCGGGGGCGAGAGAGGCTGAGTGTGGCGGTCCCTGGCTGGGGCTGGCCTGGCTTGTATCCAGGGCTTGCTTGGGGCTGGATGTGGGAGCCAAGCTCAGCCTCACTACCCCGGGCTCTTGAGCTCTGGCACAGATGCAGAGGTGGTGGGAAGGGCTTGAGCCAAGGTGTCCGGCAGGCCCAGAGCTCTGGGGCCAGGCTCTTACCAGATAGAGCCTGCACAGTTCTAGGGGGCTGGTGGTCCCTAGTCCCAGGTGCCCACCCCAACCCCTCGCCCCAACGCAGAGCATCCTTACAGAGTGAGGGGGGGCAGAGAACAGCGCCAACCTCACCATCACTCCTTCCTTGCTCTCCCTCAGGAGAAAGAGAAGAAGTACATGCTGTCCGTGGATAACCTGAAGTTGCGGGACGTGGAGAAGGGCTTCATGTCCAGCAAGCACATCTTTGCCCTCTTCAACACGGAGCAGAGGTGCCCACCTTCCCCCATGGGGCCCACAGATCCAGAAGGGAGAGGGACCTGCCCCGAGCCCCCCAACAAGTCATTCATTTGACAAACATTTGTTGAGTTTCTCCTCTGTGCTAGACTCATGTCAAGATCTCATTCCTGGTCTGTGCTCCCCACCCCCATTTCCTTTCTCCTTCCCACCTGACCTCCCTCCCTCTCCCCCTCTGTCTCTCCTTCCCTCCTTCCTCCCCTTCTGCAAGCACTTGGTTAGTAACTGCCCTGGGTAAGATACTGGCAGTACCAGGCCTCTCACCTCCCAACCCAGGGCTGACTCTAGGGGCCTTTCTCCCACTCAGAGATGTGGGTTCAATACAGCTGCCAAGAGGAGAAAGCCAGGGAGGGGGCAATGGGGCTTGCTATCTAAACCAAGGACTGCACTGTCATGGGTGCCCCTTTGATGAGGGCTCAGTCCCTTTCTAATAGAGTATTTTACTGCTTATTTCACTGAATTCTCAAAATGACCCTAAAAGGCAGGACTTGTTACTATTTTTAACTTTTTATTAATTTATTTGGCTGTGCTGGGTCTTAGTTGCAACACACAAGATCTTTGATCTTGTGGCACACAAGTTCTCTAGTTGCAGCATGTGGGATGTAGTTTCCTGACCAGGGATTGAACTTGGGCCCCTTGTATTGGGAGCATGGAGTCTTAACCACTGGACCACCAAGGAAGTCCCAGGAATTGTTATTATTAACCCATCTTCCAGATGAGAAAACTGAGGCTGGGAGAGAGGAAGGGACTTGCCACAGCTGGGAAATAAGAAAGCCAGGACTGGCCCTGCAGGCATGATGACCCCTGTCCACGCGTGCCCTTAACTACCAAGGTGAAAGGGCTTTGCCCTGTCTCCCCTCACCACCGGCCCCACCTTGCAGGAATGTCTACAAGGATTATCGGCAGCTGGAGCTGGCCTGCGAGACACAGGAGGAGGTGGATAGCTGGAAGGCCTCCTTTCTAAGGGCTGGCGTGTACCCTGAGCGTGTTGGGGTGAGTGGCAGGGGAAGTAAAGGAGGGGCAAGCTGCTTAAATAAGGGGTCCTGTGGTGGAGCCACCCTCAGTGATGCCAGGTCGTGCCATATTTTCAAGATATTGGGCTCAGAAATAGCAGGAATCCTCCCCCTACCTGCCCCAGGGTGGGATCAGTTAAGCCTTCCTCCCATCCTTCTCCAATGCCATTTTACATGACCCTTTTTCTGCTGCAGATGGCATTTCCTGTATGCCTTTCATATAATGGTGGTTCCTTGTGACTGCCCTCACTTTTCTCCCCTCTTTCACTGTGACAAAGTCGAGAGTTGCCTTCGAATTGAGGTGCAGTGCCCAGATTGCTTACTCAGTCCCTCCTCTTTCCTCTCCATGTGTGTCTGCTTCGGCTATGCTCACTGGTGGCGGTGGCGGTGGTGGCAATGCTGATGTGGTGACCTCTGTGGCTTTGGTGTGGGCCTCCCAGGACAAAGAGAAAGTGAGTGTGCCCCTCCCTCATCCTCTGCCAGGCATCTCTAGCCTAGGGCCAGATCTGGTCAGGTCTTTAGAATCCAAAGGGACCTTGGAGATGTCCTTTTCCTAATTTACGGACTGGAAAAGTAAGGCAAATTCTAGGTACTAGAGTCAGAGCCAAGACGAGACTGAATGAGGGCCTGGGGTCCTGAGAGGCACTAGGGTGGGCACTCGTGCCCAGAGACCCAGAGCTATGGGGGAGCTGGTGTCTTTGTATATAGGCCAGCTGCATCTCTCTGTGCTCCAGCATTCTAGCCATCCTTGAAGGGGCTGGGACCCTGGGGATGCCTCGAACCTGGCTTTGAGGGCCCAGCCACCCTGATGCCCTCTGTTCTTAATTGCAGGCCAGTGAGACGGAGGAGAACGGCTCGGACAGCTTCATGCACTCCATGGACCCACAGCTGGAGCGGCAGGTGGAGACCATCCGGAACTTGGTGGATTCATACATGGCCATCGTCAACAAGACTGTCCGGGACCTCATGCCCAAGACGATCATGCATCTCATGATCAACAATGTGGGTTCACCACCATGTGGGGGGCAGTAGGACCCGGGAAGTGGGTGGCTGGCTTGGCCTCAGGTAGACACAGGCCAGCCACGTGGGACTGAATCGGGAGGGAGGCAGGGGTCCATGCCAGAGCTGTCAGATAGAAACGTCCTGTGAGCTTCACATATTACTCTGTAGATTCACACAACCAAATTGTTCCAGACATGCTTAAATTTTTCCAGAAAGGGCTCAGAATCTGCATCTTTTGAGAACTCCCAGACCATGTTTTGAAATACATACCCCCCAGAACCACTTCCACCTGTAGCTTAATGAAAAAGCATGGCCCTAGGGGAATTAGAACTGAGTTGAAATCTTGGGTTTGCCACAAATTCCCTGTGTGATTCTAAGCAAACAACTACCCTCTCTGAGCCTATGTTTCCTTATTTGTAAAATATGGATAATAATAGAATTGAGAATTAAATGAGTATAGAGTGCCTAACAACACGGTGCCCAGCATGTGCTAGGTGCTCAACGCATATTTAAATAACGAATAAATGAGACACAAGCCAATGGCATAAAAAACCTCCACAAATATTCTCTCCACAAATATTCCAGAGCCTGGACCCGGTAACAATGAGGGATTTTTAAGAACGTTAACCCACCTCCTAAACACAGAGACTGGCATTTCACCCAGTCCTGGCCCACATTCACACCTGGTACTCAAGGGCTCAGAACATTTTAAACTGTCATCTTCCTTATTTTGGTCCAGTGGAACATACAAGTCTTTGGAAAGGGTGTAACTACCCATTTGGGGCTTCCCGGGTGGCATTAGTGGTAAAGAACCTGCCTGCCAATGTAGGAGACATAAGAGACGCAGGTTTGATCCCCCTGGAGGAGGACATGGCAATCCACTCCAGTATTCTTGCCGGGAGAATCCCATGGACAAAAGAACCTGGTGGGCTACAGTCCATGGGGTCGCCAAAAGTCAGACACGACTGAAGCAACTTAGTACTCATTCACCTCATTTTACAGATGTGGAAACTGAGGCTGAATAAAGCGGAGTAATCATTCCTGATGCGTGATATTAATAGCCCTTGGGTGTCCCTCCTAGATCTATGACCTGAACAGTTCACTTTTCTTCTCTGGATCATCTGAGATAAAGGGCAAGTGGGGGAGTGGGGGAAGCACGGGAGATCTCTAAGTTTAGGCAGTGGCAGAGCCCCATACCCGAGCTCCGATTCCTAGAAGGGCCGGGGAGGGGAGGGCAAATTGGTTGGTACAGGCCTCCGGGTCCAACCCTCTCCTCTCTTTGCCCACTCGCAGACCAAGGAATTCATCTTCTCGGAGCTGCTGGCCAACCTGTATTCGTGCGGGGACCAGAACACACTGATGGAGGAGTCGGCCGAGCAGGCACAGCGGCGTGACGAGATGCTGCGCATGTACCACGCACTGAAAGAGGCGCTCAGCATCATCGGCGACATCAACACGACCACCGTCAGCACGCCCATGCCCCCGCCTGTGGACGACTCCTGGCTGCAGGTGCAGAGCGTACCGACCGGACGCAGGTATCAGGGCCGGCTCCCACGGCCCCAAAGCCCCCCAGCCCGGGGCCCGCGGGAGGAGGGCCGGGACCGGGCAGTGGCGCGCCCGCGTCACCGGGGCGGCTCCCACCTGGAGCGAGGGGCGGAGCTTAGAGAGGGCGGGGCTTGTCGCGGGGCGGGGCTTGCCGTGGAACGCTGGCTGCCGGGCAGGGTGGAGCAGGGAAGTTGGAGCCTCCGAGCGGGGGCGGGCTTAAACACCCGAGTGAACCCAGGGAAGAGAGGGGCGGGGGCTTGCGCGCATGGGCGTGGCCGGCACCAGCCTGGGGGCGGGGCCTCGGTGTGGGGCAGAGCAGCTCATCTCTCCCCTGCTTGTCCTTCTGTTTCTGTCGCCCGCAGGTCACCCACGTCCAGCCCCACGCCGCAGCGCCGAGCCCCTGCCGTGCCCCCAGCCCGGCCCGGGTCGCGGGGCCCTGCTCCTGGGCCTCCGCCTGCTGGGTCCGCCCTGGGGGGAGCGCCCCCCGTGCCCTCCAGGCCGGGGGCTTCCCCTGACCCCTTCGGTCCTCCCCCCCAGGTGCCCTCGCGCCCCAACCGCGCCCCGCCCGGGGTCCCCAGGTGAGTAGGGGCTGAAAGCGGTGGCAGAGATCGCCGGGCGGGCGAGGCCGGGAGGGAGGTGGGGCCGAATCCTGGAGCATCGGCCTGGTCGCCAGAGCCGGGCCTCTCCGTCCAAGTCACTCGGACCGTGGGTGCCAGAGCCACCGGGGGTGTGGCCAAGGGCTGGCGGAGCCTGCCCCCAGGGAGCGCTGAGTCCCGCAGGTGGTCATTTCTGGGAAGGGGGCCGTGGGGCTCATCCCACCTGCCCTCTTCTTTCCAGCACTTGCATGGCGCTTCCCTCCTTTTTCACTCTCTCTCTCCCCCACACTGCATCCCTTCTTTCCTTTCTAGCCGCTGTCCTTCGATCTCCATTCCATCCTTTACTGCTGTCTCCCCGCCCCTAGGGAGCCTACCTCAGGTCTGAGGATCTGAACCCAAATCCTATCTGGATGGGTAGATTTTGTTCACTTATACTCAGGGCTATCCTGGTGCCCCCACTTCCCCAGTCCTGAACCTTTGGACCTGTCCTCGAGGTTGTCCGGCCTCTGTCCCACAGGAAAAGAGGCCAGGTTGTGACTGTGTGACCAGCAAGGTGTGGGATATGTATGTGTGGGCGTGCACACGGGTGTGAGAGTGTGAGAATGGCACCCAGGCATGTGGTAGGGCATGGAGCAGCTGGGAAAGGGGTCTGGGAACCATGGGAGCCTGATGGTTTTCTTGCTTCCCCTTGCCTCTGGCCCCACCCAGCCTGGACCAAGGTGGTGGGTGTCAGAGCAGGAGTGGGTAAAGGCTGCCAATTCCCAGAAATTTCCAGGGAAAAGGATTCTGTGTCATCCCTTGCCTTTGCCTTCTTGACCCATGACCTTCTTTCAAGGAAGGTCACTCTGGTGTCTAACTCAGTCTGCCCTGTCTCCACTGGCCATGTTCTCTGAGGAAGAACTCATCAGACCAATAGCATCCATTTATGTTTCCAGATGGCTGGAGAGGAGGGCCATGGGTCTAACATCCATGGATCTAAAATGGAGCAGAGATGGGGCTTGCTCTGTGATGACCTGAGGGCCAAGGTGGAGGGGTTAAAGCAGGCAGCATGGTGGTGTTCAGGGACACTGGACTGGAGTAGGCCTTTCGGCAAGTCGCTTTCCCTTCCAGGGCCTCAGTTTCCCTTCTACGAAATGATATTTAACATTCTTCCTTCCCAGGGTTGGAGTCGGGATCAGGGGAGACAGTGACTATAGATAGAGATACCACATTAACTGGAAAAGTGGCCATAGAAACTCTCTGCCAACTTCCAACCTGAGTTCAGATCCCTAAGGGTATTTGAGATGCCCAGGCCTGTGCTGAGGTGTGACATGAGAGCTGTAATATTTGGTACCTGCTACAACTCTGATCTGACTGACACATGGGAAGTCATGGCCTCAGGGAGAGAGCAATCTGGGGAGCTTCAAGGCAGCTTGACTTCAGTGAGATCCCAGGGCTGATTGAGATAAGGTTCAGGTGGTGAGGAGCCGGGAGGGCTTTGGGATAAGGAGCAGCAGGTGGGCAAAGATTTAGTGTGGAATGCATTAAGAGCTGCTGGCCAGAGCAGAGTGCAGATAAAATGAGGAAGAATCGAAAAAGATTGCTCTGGGTGGGGTGGAGCAGGTTGGAGAAACTTCAAAGTCCGCTGAAGAGGTTGTCTTGTTGGGACTCAATGCCGTGGGCAGTAGGGGGCCACATAAGGCTCTTGGGTGGAGATGTGAGAGCTGGACCCTAAGAAAGCAAGGCCTGTCCCCTCTGGAGCAATGCAGGTGGCCCTCTGAGCACGCCAGGCAGGAGTATGCAGGGAGCTGGTGCAAATTGCCTCCTGTGTGCGGGCAGGCGAGCAAGCTTCTGTGTTGTGACCGCAGCCCCGCGTGTGCTTCAGTGTGCCCAGTGGCTGCATGCCCCAGATCCACGCTGCACGTGCCGCCAGCCAGCAAGGTTGCTGGGCCTTGGTGGGGGGAGGGCGGTGTATGCGTGTTGTTTGTGGGCATGTGTGTCAGCGTGTGCATGCGGGGCCGTGGGGCCTCACCGCATGTGTGTGCACGCCCGGGCGTGTGCGTATGCGTGTCCCCCAGCCCCAGGCCCCGCCCCGTCTGTGCGTGTGAACTGCCATGTTGATTTCGTGCTGTCTTTCAGAATCACTATCAGTGACCCCTGAGGAGCGTCAGCCACGGTAGGTACAGGCCTCTCCGCCTGCTGCATGAACGGTGTGTCTGCCCCCTGCCGCACCAGCTCCGCACTGCAGGGCGCACCTGGGACCTCAGAGGCAGGACCCCCCCAACCCTCCTCCGTCTCCCTTCCACAGCTCCAGACTTACTCTTTCCTCTTCCTGTCCTCGCTGCCAGCTGGCTCTCTCACCTCCCTTCTCAGCGAGCCTCGGGACTCAGTGCCGCCGCCCACGAGCTCCTTGGCAAGAGCCTGGGGAGGTCCCGGGTCAGGCTCCACACCCAAGCTGGCAGCCCCCCGGGGTGCCCTCTGGAGCCGTCACAAAGAGCTCAGAGCTCATAGTTCACGGTGTCAGGAGCAGGGAGCTTGGCGAGGGTGGTGTGTAGGGCTGGACTCAGGCGGCAGAGAGGCCTTGGAACCTCACCCTGGGGTGCCACACTCCTTCCCCGACCTGAGTGAGCCCTGCTGCCAAGACGGGCAGCCGGATCCCAGCCTGGGAGCTCTTCAGACCCGAAGAGCTTCAGGGCAGGGGCGGTCCAAGTCCCACCTCCTCAAGCATGCCAGCAGCCGAGCAGCAGCTGGGGGTGAAGGCTCTGACGGTCGAATGCTTTTGGAGGGCCCAGGTGTCCCATCCACACTGTCAGCCCAGAGCACACCTCACAGGCCAGGCAGGTCTCACAGCCCCTTCCCTGGCCTCCGTGGTCTCATCACTCCAGCGTCCTCCTCGGCCCCAGGTGGAGCATGCTAGGTAGCCCGCAGGCTCCCCCCAACCTGGACCTGTTGCTCCTAGAGGTGACCTACCCATTTCGGCCACAGGGGTGACAGTGTCTGCGGACTTGGGCGAGTCGGCCTCTCCAAGTTCTGCCCCGGCTGGGCCCCCCCCAAACTCGCCCAGCGAACCACCTGCCGCTCTGCACCTGCGCTGACTCTCGCTCTTCTGCTTTTCCCCAGCAGGAAGGGCCCAGCCTCACCTACACGACCTGCGGTCCCCCGACCAGCCGAGGCTCCCCTCTTAGACTTATAAGCCTGTGGCCACTGGCATCCGGCCGCCTGCCCTCCCTGCCTCCCCAGGGCCCCTTCGGGGGACTCTCGGGCTTTCTGCCCACCCAGAGGGGCCTCTAGTGCTCCCTCCAGCCATGCTGTTAGCTTTAGCCTCCTGGTTCAAACAGTGTTCTTTTTTTTCCTGTCTTTCTCCATCAGGCCTGGGGGCTGTTGCGTGGGGCTCAGGGTCCCACATGCTCTGAGGCTAGGGATGGCCCCAGGCCAGTGAGTTGAAAGACATGGGGGAGGAGACCAGAGAAGAGGGATGTCAGAGGGGGCCAAGCACGTGTCTGGAGCTATGGGTGCACTGCCTGGTGGTGTGTGAGAGAATAGCGTGAGTGGTGGGGTGGGGGCTGCCCCCAGCCTTACCCCAGGCCCCCATGAAGCTCTGGCCCCTGCCCATCTCGTTTCTTCCCTTCCACCTTCCCTCTCTCGTCTCTCTCCTCTCTTCCAGAACCCTTGCCCATGCCCTCATCTCCCCCCGCCACCTCCGGGCTTGGCTGCCTTTGCCTTACCAGCTCTCTCCTGCTTTTCTCTCTCCCGTTCTCTCTTTGCTTTCTCTCCAACTGCCAGCCGATCGGGTCAGGCAAGTCCATCCCGTCCTGAGAGCCCCAGGCCCCCCTTCGACCTCTAACCAGATCCCTCATATTCCTCGGAGACTTCCCTTTCCAAGCCTGCCCGGACGGCTGTTCTGTGACTTGACAGTGGCTACCCAACCCCAGAGCCTCCCCTCCACCTGTGACTTAGTCTGTTGTAGTGGTGAGCTGACACATCCAGGCGTGACGTTGGTGAAATTTTGTGCCCCTCTGTGGTCTTGCTCCTGCCCTGTTCTATAAATATCTATAAATACTCATATATATATATATATACAAACATATCTATGGCCAAGCCTCGCCTCTGGTGTCGGGAATCAATCACCGTGCTGTCCTTGAGGAGTCTTGCAGCCCAACTACAAGGGAACACCTGTCACCCTGACATCCCCCTCCAAAGCGTGCCACCTCCAATGAGCCCCAGTGTCATGCCCAGCCTGTGGGCAGCCAGCCCCCCTCTGCCATCCTCCCATCCCAACCCCCTCCTCGAGCGTGGGGGTACCGTGCTGGCAGCTGTATGGTTCTCTGACTGCTACCAGTCTTGCTGTCTCTCAGCTGAGAATAAAACCCATTTCTGGACGATGGGGAACAGCGTGTCCTCTGCAGCCTTGTGTTCGCTGTGGTGCTTGGGGGGAGGTAAAGGTTTCAACATTGGGGTGAGGGATTGAGGGGCCCAGCTATTGATACGATGCTTTAAGATGTTGGGGGCAGGGAAAGCCCCATCCTTTCCGAGGCCTACTGGGAAAGCACCTGGAGTCAGCTGATCCTGCGAACCCTGCTCTGGCCACCAGGGGGCCCGGGAGGAGAGGCACGGGCCAGCTAGGCACTGTGGAGGGACAGGGTGATGGAATGGACAACACTTGAGCCAGAAGTCAGCACTTGGTGCTGTGGCACTCTGCTTCCCCTCCCTGAGATCAGATCCAGCTTCTGAGTCACTCCGCTATTAAGGCAGGACGGCCCCTGAGAGCCCCTTGGGAGTCCCCCTGGGGTCCCCCAGGCTTCACCAGGCGGCAGTGGGTGACAGGCCTCAAAAGATCTCAGCCCCGCTGGACGTGCCCAGACACCCTGGAGGTGGGCACAACCAGAAGCCTGCCCTCTGTTGGCAGGACCTGCTCCCTGTTCAGTGCTCATGGCACAGACCCCAGGGCCCAGTGACATAAAAAAGGCACACACCAGGACAAGCAGTATGGCTAAATTCATTTATTCAGAAATAAAAAGTGAAACGAAACAGGAGTCGAATCACCCGGGCACAAACCCGTCCCCGCCTCCACCTTCTCTCTCTACCCTATACTATTAATAAATAAGTTTCCCCAGCCCCAAATATTTAATAGAAGTTCCTCCCCATTCACCAGCTCCAACCTCTGCTGAGATACGGGGGTGCTGCCCTACCTCCAGAATATACAAAATGTTACACAGTTACAGTATAAACACTGGGGAGGGAGCCCACTCCGCCACCAGCTTATGTCCTTGCCTAGCCTCAATTTGCCCAACTGTCCCAAGGCCTGTGAGAGTGCTGCCCAGTTGTCAAGCTGGGCAAGGAGGGGGCACTTGGCCCCAAAGTGCCTCTGAATAGAGGATGGATGAGCCCCTCTGAAAGGACTGCTTGGTAGGGGTGAGGAGGCCACCAGGGAGCCCCTGCTCCCCAAGAAGGCCCACCTCTTAAATAAACTGCCTTTAACTGAGCCTCTGGCTCTTTGTTTCTCTGGAACTAGTAACAGTCCAGATATCAAGACACAGCCCTGGCCAAGATGGCAAGGGGTCTGCACCTGTTTGTCTCCCCTCATTGGATGGGGGGCTTATACCCCTTTCTTCAAGGGTTTCAGCGTGCTAGTCTAGGGATGAGGGGGGGCCAGGAAGGAGGGACGGGGAGGCAGGGACAGGTGGGGGCAAAGCCCCCGGGCCCCACGGCTGTGGTCTCTGCCTGCCAGTGTCAGGCCACTAGATCACCATGATCTTCACTTCGTCATTGTCATCAGCTCGGTAGAAGAAGGGGATGCAAGGGTTGCTGCCCAAGCCTGGGTGCTCCTGGGGGTTTTGGATCTCACGCAGCAGCTGCATGATCTGTTGCGCGGTGGGGTTCTCAGGGGTGGTCTGGCCCGGCAGGGTCCCCTGCTGGGGCTCCACAGTGTCGGCGAGGCTCACCTCTTGGAGACCTTTGGGGAGAGAGGGCGGCAGAGCTTAGAGTGGTGTACCAGCTCGCCCCTGCCTGCCCACCACTCCCCCAAGGGTGCTACTCACCACCCTCACTGTCAGCAGTGCTGGGCTCCTGGCAGGTGTGGGGCGCTGTAGTGGGCTCACCAGCAGGGTTCTGGGCAGCCAGGAATTTGCCATACCATTCATTTCGTTCACCCACCAGGCATAAAACCAGTTCCTGGAGCTCCAACAGCTTCACCTGGAGGGAGAGATACTCAGCAGCCCTGCCGCACCCCACCCTGGCCTGCAGAGACAGGCAGAAGGACCCCTACCTTCATCTCCTCCTTGTCCTGAGCCAGCCGGCTAATGTATTCCTCCTTCTCCTGATGCCGGGCCTTCAGCACCGCCCTCTGACTCTGATAGAGGGCGATATACTCTCCTGCGGGAGGCGAGGAGGGCAGACGGGCTCAGATGCGATGTGGCACTGCCCGCATCCAGCCCCCCGCCCCCACCCCGGGCCCGGCCTCCCCACTCACCAATAGTGTCCGTCTCTCCAGACAGCTGGATACAGCGATGCTCCAGCTCCTCCACCCGCTCCTTCAGATCCACCTTCTCCTGCATGAGCTCTGTAAAGCGGCCCTGAGGCCAGAAGGGCAGGGTCAGGGCTCAGCAGCGACCTGCCCACAGGGCCCCCCACCCTTCCTGGACCCCACTGGGGGGCAACTCACGCACCTGCAGCTTGTCCATGGCCACCTGGAGGGCCTGGTGGGCCTCCGCGGGCACACTGTCTCCCCCAGTCCTGGGGGCGGGGGCTTCTTTTTCCACCCCATCCTGGGCTGTGGCCGCCAGGTGACAGAGGCGCTGGCAGTGTAGCTTCTGCTCCTTCAGCTGCCTGCGTAGCCGGGCCTGCTCATCCTCAGCACTGGCCAAGGCCGAGTGGAAAAATTCCACCTGCGGGGGAGAGGGCACACATGCTTTTTTGGCAGACACGCAGGACCAGAGAGGGGTGGGCGGGCAGGCAAAGAGACACGCCCCTTCTCAGGGTCTCGGGGTGCACGCCTGTGGTTGGAGAATGACACGCTGGCTGACCATGGCTCCCAGGGGAGGTTGGGGGATGACCAGAGATGGAGGGAGGAAACCGCAAAGGGTGTCTGAGAGGAACCGTTGGGGGTGGGGTGGGGTGGCGGTGGGGGGAGTGAGACAGGCCCTCACCAGGGCCTCTCGGCTCTCCAGCTCCTCCGGCACGCTCAGCTTAGGCCTCGGAGCCTCCTCATCCTGCTCCTCACTCTCCAGTCCATCTCCTGTTGGGGACAGATAGGGGGTCTTCAGGCCCCCCAATCACGGAGGCGGAGCAGGCCTGGAAGAAAGCTCGGAGCCCAGATCTGCCCCCAACCTCACTCTGCAGCCCTGGGCCAGCCAGTGGCCGGGGGGAAGGGGACCCGCAGTCCCCGTGGCCTCATGTAACTCAGGAATGAACAACCACTCGGTGCCATGCTGCCAGACGTCCCCCTGCTCCTCGGGCCGGTGTCCTCCCTCCAGGCCTCCCCACTGACCTTCCCCAGGCACAGCCATGAGGGTCAGCTGGGCCTGAAGCTGCTGGTTCTGCTGGTTGGCAGCTTCCAGGCGCTCCTAAGGGGCCAGGGAAGAGAGTGAGGAGGGACACAGGCCACAGGCCTTCCCTCAGGGGCCCAGTGCTCCGACGCCCTCACCTGGGTCTCCTGTAACTCCTGGCGGGCCGCCTCCATCGCCACCTTGCCCTGGACCTCCTCGTGCTGCAGCCGGTCCATGAGCTGGGTCTGCAGCAGCACCTGCTTGTGCAGCGCCTCCTTATCCGAGGCCAGCTGCTGGCAGGCGGCCATGTGCAGCTGGTAGGCGGCCACGTAATACTGCAGGTGGTTCAGGTACTCGTCCCGCTGCTGCTGCAGATCTTGAACCTCCTGGCCCTTCACCTCCACCTGCGGGCAGACCCCGGGGGGTGAGGGCGGGGGGTGGCTTGCTTCCACAGTCTGAGCCCCTGGGCCGGGGAGGCCGGGCACAGACCCCTCGGTCGGAGACAGACACTGTGCAGGGCTTTGCCGGCTGCCTGTGCCCCGGCTTCCTTGCCCAGAGCCCCGTGCCGCCTTCACCGAGCCTCACCCCTCATAGCAAGCTTCTTTCTATCTTAACTCGAGGCTGTGGATGAGTGGAAAAGCAGAACAGCTTTTCCAGCCAACAGCTGTGAGGTGCACACTTGAATGCCTGCGGCTTTCCCTGCAGGATTCTCCTTTAATCCCCCAATGCTTCTAGGAGAAAAATACTAACTTCCTTTTAATATAAGGAAACTGAGCCTTAGAGATGCGAGGTTGGAATCCAGGGCTGAACCCAAGGAGCTAGCCACCGTATGTCTCTTTTCTCTAATTAGGGGCTTGATGCCTCTAGCAGGGACAAGGACCTACGGCATAGGGCTACCCAACTCTGAAAGTCAGAGGCCAGGGGGTAATCAGTCACAGGCTCTGAAGGACCCCAGGGTCACCTGTTCTGGCTGCCCCCCACCCACCTGTCTGGAGGGGTGCCTGTCTCCTAGCCCTTCCTTTGGGGGCAGGGGTTACCGTCTCCTTCAGCTCCCCCAGCTTCTCCTGCAGCTGGCCCAGCTTCTTGGCCAACTCCTTCTTGATGTGCTGCTCGGACTGTAGCGCGCTGGTAACCTCCATGTTCTCATTGGACTGCACAGAGAGAAGGGCAGTGAGTGGCCACCCTACGCAGCTGGAGACTCCAGAATCTGTCCACGGGGGAAGTGGAAGTGTGGAGCTCACAGAGCTCAGGTAAGTGTGGAGCCAGGTAGGAAAGATCACCCACCTTCATACCCTCCCACGTCCCTCCAAGCGGGGCTTTCTGGCTCCCAGGGTGCCTTTGTGGGCACCAGTCATGAAAGGTCCATATCACCCATTTTACAGGTGGGAAAACCAAGGCCACCAGAGGGGTTAAGTCTCACCCCACCCCCAAAGGGCTTGGCCAGGGAGGAGAGAGGGCTGGGCAGGCGGGGCCGCGCACCAGCCTGACGAATCCGTTCTGCAGCTCGGCCAGCTGCTCCTTGAGCTCGCGGTTCTGGGACAGCGCACGGCTGATGGTGGTGCGGTCGCTCTGCATGGTCTCCAGAATCTGCTTGCGCTCCTCCGCCTGCTCCCCCCAGCACTCGGCCTCCCGCTCCAGCTCCAGCAGCCGCTGCTCCTGCTCCTGATTCAGGTGACTCAGACTTTCGTTATCCTTCACCTGCGCCTGCAGCTGCCCAGCCAGGCTCTCTAGTTCCTTCTGGAGCCGCTCAGTCTCCACCTGAAGCCGCTGTTCTGCCTCCGAGGGCCCTGCCGGGGGCTCCTGGGGCGGGGGCGCAGCTGAGGAAGGGAGCACAC
The DNA here is from genome assembly GCF_032452875.1 of Bos javanicus. Taxonomy (NCBI): domain Eukaryota; kingdom Metazoa; phylum Chordata; class Mammalia; order Artiodactyla; family Bovidae; genus Bos; species Bos javanicus. Next base: position 98,608,210 of record NC_083878.1, read on the forward strand.
CAACAGGGTCTCTTGGCTGGGCCACGTCCAAAGCACCCTCTTCGGGGTCCACAGCTCCTAACTCAGCCTCCTTGCCCCCAGTCTTGGCTTCCTGGCTCAATCTTTCAAGACACGTTCAGAACTCTTTATGCTTCAGACCACAGTGGGCACACTTCACCCCTTTTTTTGCAGATGGGGACACTGAGGCTCAGAGAAGTTGCAAGCCTTGCCAACTGCTGGTATGGATCTCTTTCCCTGGGCCATGATGCCCTTCCATCCACCCACATCCAATCTCGGCCACCCTCACCAGCCCCAACGCCGGCCTCCATCCCCAGGTCCCTGGGGCCCAGCTCACCAATCTGGTTCCTCAGTTCGGCCAAGCTGGTCTCCAGCTCCTGAGCCTGACACACGCTGCGCTCCTTTTCTTCCTTCAACTTGCTCATCTGCTCAAAGCACCAAGATGGGGGTGGGGACGCACATGGAAGGAGAGGTCAAGTAAGGGCTGGCTGACCGTAGCCCTGTCCACCCCCGCCTCCAGATACACACGTCCACCTCCAGCTATGCACAGCAAATGACACGATGCCCAGGAAGACCAAGTGACCTATCCAAGGTGGGGGGGCGGGGGGCATTGAAGGTCACACCTCACCTGTTCCAACACCTGCTGCATCTTCTGCTGCCATATGGCATTCTCCTCCTTCAGATTTGTCGCATACTGGTCTCTCTCTGCCTGCAGCTGCCTCAGCGAATCCTTCAGCTGCAAGAGGGGTGCAGAAGTTAGCAGGGGCTGTCACAGGGGGGGCCTCACCTACTCATGGTCATCTGGGGACTCCTGTACCCCTCTGTGTGTAAAGCCTCACCTGCTCCATGTGGGTCTCCAGCTGTGCCCTCTCCTCCAGGGCCTGCTGTAACTGCTGGCTGCTATCAGGGGCAGGTTGACTAGAAAACTGGATGGTGAAAAACAAAGTTAGATTGGGGGGCCCAGGCTGATCCACACAACGCCCACCCCCAAAAGGTCAACATACAACTCAGGGTTATCCTTAATATTGTTAGTACCATGTCTACTTTATTTTCACTAAAAAATAGCTTTATTTTCACTAAATACTCAATGTAAACAATTCTGATAGTAAGTGTTCAAAGTTCTCCCAGCCTCCCCAATCTAGTGTGTATCCTTCTTGACCCTTTTCCACAGGTATGCAAACATGCTTCATTGATGCATAGTGCCAGGGATAGTATCATATATGGTTCCGCAACTTAATTTCACTTTGCTGAAAACAAGATAACTTTAAGTTTTTATAATGGTTACATAGTACTCCAATATATGAATGTGTCATACCCTTACAGGTGGCAGGAAGGCAGAAATTTGCTGGGCATGCCAAAACAATGAAGAAGAAACTGACCTGGGCACTCTGTCTACCTGGAGGCTTGGCATTCAAGAGGAAGGAAGCAGAAACTCATGGGCTGGCCTTACAACTATTGGTTTGGTCAAAAAGTTTGTTCAGGTTTTTCCATGCAATGTTATGGAAAAACTCGAAGGACCTTTTTGGCCAACCCAATATCATCCATAAAACAACGGTTTTCAATTAGGATGCTTTAAAAATATATATATATAAACAAATAAGCCATATCAGATTCCTGAGATCTGGGCAAGGTCCCACTCTTTCTCTTGTCTCTAGAGAAGTCTATGGCAGAACCAGAACAAGGATCCACACTTTCTGGTTCCTGGTCGGAGGGCACCACAATGACCCCGAGAGGCCCTGGCCCTGCCAGGTGGGTCTCGCACACCCCAGGGCTTCAGCCCTACCTGCTGCAGCAGCAGCTCCGACATCTCCAGCTTCTTCTGTAGCTCCTCAATGCCCAGCTTCATGGCTGACTTCTCTATCACCAGTAGCCGCAGCTTCTCCTCCAGCTCTGAGTTATGCTGCTTCAGGTCCTCGTTGTTCTTACTGTGGCCAGAGGTGACGGAGGGAGGTGTGAGTACTGAACAGAGAGGAATGCTCCCGTGATCCACCCACTACTCCTGCCATAAAAGTCACTTTGGAAGGGACCCCAGCACCAGAAGTCTCAAGTGGCAGCCCAGAGAGAAGACACAAGCTGCCTGAGGCCATAGCAGGGGTTAGGGGCATGGCTGACTGACAGCCTGGCTCTGCACACGTCCAAACATGTACCCTCTTTCTCACCCCACTCCCTTGGATCTCCCCTACTTCCCAGTCCCCCCCATCACTCCCCATCCTACTTGTTCTTGTATAATTCCAGCTTGAGGGCATCTCGCTCTCTGGTCAATTCTTTGTTGTACTGCGAACACAGAAAGGCGAGGTCAGGAGAAGGCAGGCGGAAAATGCAGACCAACAACAGCAACAGAACGACTCCCAGCAACACATCCTCACCTGGTGTGAGGCTTTACGTTTTTTCAAAGCACATCCAAGCTCATGCTCTCCTGTGGTTTTAGTAAGAACTCGGGAAGGTTGGAAGAGACAGGTGGGGCAGTCTGACTCTGGGCTGGCCACCGTTCTCACTGTTAGCAGCATCACATCTGAACCTTTTCTGAACACTTTCTTAGCCAACATTCCCATTTCCAACTCACAATCACCGTGGAAGGCAGCTACTATCTCCATTTTATCGGTGAATGCAGAATATTAGAGGTTAAGGAGCTCGCCTAAAATCACTTAGACCTGGGATTCTTCAACCTTGTTTTCTGCCCTGGGGTTGGGGAATGACTACGAGGGATGGATTAAATTGCACTGTAATCTTTTGTTCATTTTTTGAATGGATGGGACGCTCACATAACCCCAAACTCAGAAGGTACAAAAGTGACGGGTCTCTAAGCACCCTGTTCCTCTCCCTTGGGCTTTCTAAAAATATTTCTTTCTTTGGCTGCGCTGGGTCTTAGTTGCAGCATGTGGATCTAGCTCCCCCCTGCACTGGGAGCACAGTCTTAGCCTCTGGACCACCAGGGAAGTTCCTTCCTTGGGTTTTATATGAGTCCTTTCCAACATGTCATATATATTACACACATGTACTTCTCCCTTTTTAGTGTGGTCATGGACTAAAAATACTGATCTGAACCTTCACAGCCTGAACACCCAGCACCTGAGCCAGAGCCCATGCAGTTAAAGGCAGGGCTGGCTGGCACTCAGGCTCTGGGCTCATCTAGTGCTCGCTCTAGGTGGCACTCCCCCACCCCTCGCCACAACTCGCCCACGGCAACCAACTCGTGTCCAGATCGCATTTCACAACCACACAACTCTAAGGCAGCAAGAAACGGACAGTGCTGCCGTGTGGGCAGCCAGTCATTCCATGCTGCCGCAGAGACCGTTAGGCTCACAACCCTTCCACATGACCTCCAGGGGATGCGCAGGCTGCCGGGCTCACCCTGTCGGCCTGCTTCTGCTGCGTGGAGACTGCAGACAGCGTCCGCTCCAGCTCTCCTACGCGCTGCCTGGAAGACTGCAGGCGGTTAGCAAGATCCTCTGACTCCCCTAAAATGACAGCAGAGAGGGGAAGTCCAGAGAAGGAATCCCACCAAAGGCCTAGCCAGCCCAGGGGTAAAAGGGTGCCTAGATTCCCACCTGCTTTCTGCCTGGCTGCCTGCTGGGTGTGAGCCAGAGCTGTCTGTAACTCTGTCTTCTCTGACACCAAAATTCCGATAGTCTGAATGTGGACCTTTGGGAGAAAGGCCAAACGAGTGCTGAGAATGTGCAAAAGCAATGTTTCCTGGGGGCCGCAAGGGACCCTGGAAGAGTCCACTCACCTGGAGCTGTTCTCTCAGAGCCCCTTGCTCCTTTGCAAGCTTCTGCTCAAATTCCTTCTTTTCCTGCAGAAAGAGAGAAGAAACAACTCTTACTGGGAGGAGGCAAAAGTGAACGAGAAAAGGACATGTGCCCCGCCCGGGGATGCCACCATAGGCCCAGGACAGGCCCACCAATGAGAACAGATAATCGGCACCCAGGGAGTGGAAGACGGGCGAGGAGGGAAAGAGGGAAGCCACCTATTCCTCCAGGCTGTAAGCAGCCTAGAGGAGAATGGTCCTCTACATCTGAATCCTCCCCCAAACCCATCAGCCATGGATTGTTTAGTCGCTAAGTCATGTCTGACTCTTTTGCGACCCCATGGACTACAGCCCAAAAGGCTTCCTCTGTCCATGGGATTTCCCAGACAAGAACACTGGAGTGGGTTGCCATCTCCTTCTCCAGGGGATCTTCCTGACCCAGGGATTGAATCCTCATCTCCTGCATTGGCAGATGGATTCTTTACCACTGAGCCACCAGGGAAGCCCCATTAGCCATGGAAGAAACAAAGAAATCGCATTACTTTTTCCAGCTGATCCAAAGTTTCCTGGTTCTCTTGTTTCTGCGGGGAGAGGCAAAGGAAGGTGACTGAGGTTGTCCTTCTCCCCCATGATCCTCAGACCAAGGAGGAGGGGCCACAGGCAGGGGCCAGGAAGGGGTTAGAAAGGGAGGGTTCACGGGGACATGAATGAACGAATGCTTCTCAAGCTAAGAGACTTTGAGCCTTGGCAGGTTTTGCTCATGGCTACAGCAGCAAGAGTCTGGATCTGATTCCCTTGAAGGGACAATGACATAAACCTCTAGAGATGGAGTCTGAGAAGGTGAAGACCACCCTCTGCCAGCTCGAATTCAAGGAATGTTTGCTGAGCAAACACACCACTGGCCAAGTTCTGTTCTTAACACCGATACGACATGAATGAAAAGGACCCTGAAATCTTTTTTTGAGCTTAAAAGGGACCTTGGACACCCTCTGATTCTACCTCCTCAGGAAACTAAAGGCCAAGGAGGAGAGGTGACTTGTCCAAGGTCGAAGTGGGAACAAATCAGGGGCTGGGTCAGGGCTGGAACACATCAGTCAAGCTAGTGCCTCCCCTACAGGCAACAGACCCATGGCAAGGTGGGGAGGACTCGAGCAGAGGTGTCTGGAGAACAGAGTAGGCAAAGAGGGCAGCCACAGAGAGAGCCATGCTGCATGCCATGCTCCGGGGTCCCTCCAGCTGAGACCTAGGCCCCCCAGCACCCCCTTCTCCCTTGGCACCAGGGATCCCCAGCCCCTTTCTTCAAGAGCCCCAGGGTGAGACCGGAGCCCCATATTGGCAGCATGGATCAGGGGACAACACCGGACTCTTACCAATTCCTCTATCTTGCTACTGAGTTGTTTGTTTGTTAGATTGCTGGAGTCCAGGGCTACTGATAGTTCTTGGTACCGGCTCTGAGGCGCATGCAGAGAGGAGGAGGAGGAGGTGGAGGAGGGGTGGGGGAGAGGTAGAGAGAGCAATCATTAGGGTTGGGGGGTGTCTGGGCTGTCAGCTGGGTGGGGCACCCAGCCCCCGCCATGGGAGGAGGTAGGGGGCAGGGCTGGCCTGCAGGGTCACTGGGCCACAGTGTAGGCCCACTTACCTCCAGATTCTTTATATTAGCAGGAGATGCTAGGCCCTCCCCATTGATGTAAGATGAAGACTAGGAGAGACGAAAGGGCTCACATGGAGATGTTCTCTGACCTCCTCCAGCACCTTGCCTTCCCCATCAACTGGCAACATTTCCTCTTCCGCCTAACTTGCCTCCTGCCCCTTAATCCCTCCCTGTGCCAGTTTCTCCTGGTTCTTAGTTCCCCCTTGTTCCTCCCCTCCCAAAGAGCTCTTATCTGCAGGATCAAACGATGTAACCAATCTCATCATCCAACCCCTTCATTTGCATGGCTTCAAAGAGGAGACTCAGAGAAGTAATGATCAGCTAAACATTATCCAGCCAAGCTGCCTGGTCCCAGGATCTTCCCTTCCTTTGGGGAGTCTCTGCCTCAGTTTCTTTCTAGCATATTTTCCCTCCTACTCTAACCCATGCCGAGCTCCAGTTTTCAGGGTACCTCGGACACAAGACCGTTGAGCTGCTGAGACAGCTGTCGCAGGCCCTCGGTGGATGAAAAGGATCTGGGGATGAACACAGCAGTCAGGGGTGCAGGAGGCTCGATGGGAAAGAGGGGGTCATGGGACAGTGGCCTAGGGACTGCTGCCCTCGTGGGAGACACTCACGTGCTTTCGTCAATGGGACCAGAACCGTTGTCGGCATCATGGTTCTGTTTGGGAAGAAACACAGGAATTGGTCATTCAATTTTTAGTAAGAACCACCCACAGGCACCAAGCTCATTCCAACCACCTTCCATCTCCCTGAAGCTTAAGGGGAGTCTGGTTTTGGGCTCCCCCATCCCAGTCCTCAGGAAGGGCACCTGGCTCACAGAGCCAAGATACCTGGAAAAAAAGGACGAGGGTCCGCAGGAGGTCCAGTCCTCCGGGAGATAGGAGGGGGGCAAACACAGAGCTGGCCAAGGGGGAAGAGGCACAAACCTGAGTTGATGCCATGCTAGTGACACGGGGGGGACTAGCTCTGGGGGAAGGGACACCGCCAGGTGACACGGTGTCATCAGCAGACGGTGTAACAGGAGCGGCGCGGTCTTTGGGCGCCTGTCACAGAACAGAGCAGGGGGTTAGGGGGCCATGCAGGGCAAAGAGCGCCTCGCTGTCATGAGTGCAGGGGTGCAGAGCCGGCAGGACTGGTGTTGTGCAGTCGTGACAGTCACACGTGCTGGGAGCCACGCAGGGGTGTGGCTACGGCTCGCCTAGAACTCGGGCCATTCTGCCGCCTCCTGGACCAAGGCTCAGGGCGAGGGCCGTGAGGCCTGCTTCCTGAACATGGGGTGTCATCCTCTGTGGAGCTCAGTCAGAGGCAGTGCCAGGCTGCCCTGTGGCAGCCGCAGCAGGTAAGAGGAAGGTGTGCCGGGTCAGGGAGAGGCAGACACTGCTTTTCCAGAGGGTCAGTCTGTGCCAGAGTGACCCTCCCCAGGGACCCTGCTGTGCAGAACCTGGCAGTGGTAAAGGAAGAGAGCATCTGCCTCCTCCTTCTTGCTCTCCCTTCCATCCCTCCTCCCAACCACTGGGCGTGTCCTTGAGTCATGCCTTTTTTGGGAAAGAAGCCGCCAAACAAGAAGGCTCCTCCTGCTCCTGGAGGTGGAAAGAAAACTGGCCACTACCCCACCCCAAGCTCCTAGCTCCTAAACACCTACCCAACCGAGAACAGCTGAAAACCAGAGAGAAGACATCTACTCTTGGCCTCCGAGAGAAGAATCGTGGGTTTGAGGACCAGGGCCCACAGAGAAGTCCCCTCTTCCCCCACCCAGGTGGATCCACCTGCTTGACCAGAGCCCCACTCGGCCTCTCTCCAGGCTCAGGCCTGACTGACACTGAGTCCAAGCTGCTGGCTCCTGAGAGCTAACGTTCAACAGGTGAGACTGAAGAAGACTGACCAGCTGAAGCTTGACCAGGGAAGAGTGCCAGGCAGCCAAGGTGGATCTGGAAGGGAGAGGCTGCACCTCTCCTGAGGGAAAAGGCAGCCTACTCTCTGGACGCCGCAGCCCTGGCCTCTGAAAACTCAAATCTACTGTCCGCCTTAAAGCAAGCACCACAGAGCCTGGGGAGTTGAAGAAGAATCAAACTGTCGGCATGGTAACTGTCCACACTGCAACCTCTGACCCCAGAACCTGGTGTTGCCTTGCCAACCTGTACTCCTGAATCTAATGGGTAAGAGTAGGGGTTCGGCAGCTGGCGAGGTGTGAGACTTCGGGGGTGGGGGGAGCACACTTAGCCATGGGCCCTGGGGAGCCCTGGGCCCCTCCTGGCATCTTGGCACCCAGGGATCCCTAGCATTAGAAACAAGAGAGCTCAGAAGGGGAAAAAAGGACTTGTCTGAAGACTGAAATATACAAAATATGACAATTCAGTGAACAACCAAGTTATTTCATAATTTTGAATCATAAAACTAAGTATGGAATTTCAAAACACATTGTCCACTCCCCTCAAATGTCCTATTCCATTAAAAAAGAAAAAAACACACTTTTTTCTATCCATTATTCCTCATTTCTGGAAATGTCATCAACTCTGCCTAGGATACTGTAATCACAGGCCTAGTGTTTTTTGTTTTTTTTTTACTAGAGTAGAAAACTTAAGTGGGAAACAGTTACTGATATAAGAGAGGATTTTAAAACAACAAGAAAGGGAACTTCCCTGGTGGTCCAGTGGTTAAGACTCCATGCCTCCAATGCAAAGGACATGGGTTTAATAATCCCTGGTTGGGAACTAAGATCCCACAAGCTGTGCAGTGCAGCAAAAAAAAAAAAAAAAAAAGACAAATAAAACACGAAGGGAACATGGGGTTATGGGTCTTCATTTCCAGGACAGACAGATGCGGGCCAGGGCTTCGGGACTCCTGGAGGCCCATGTTCCCTCCCCAGGCCGCCCAGCGTCTCCTCTGAGAGCCAACAGGGTGAGTCACAGCACCTGGACAGACCTGAGTGACTGGGTGTGAGCAGGCCTGATGACTGAAGACTCTCTCACCCCAGCCACCAGGGCCCTGGCCCCACCCCTCTCCCCCTGCCCACCTCCAGCAGGACCTGGCCCCCTTCCAGTCCTACTCCTCTGGCCTGGGAGATGTTCCCTGAGGAAGTTAATTAAGGAGGAAGTGCCAACATCATGTCTGGAGGAGGTCATCTCCTAGTCCACGTGCATCCCAGGCTCCCCTTCTTTCCCGAAAGTACTCTGTGAGCTCATAGTCCTGGCGGTTACCTGTGACCACACCCTCTGCCTGGGTCCCCTACTTGCAATATGGATGAATGCTCCCCACTTCTAATCCTCAAACCAGCTGCCACCCTCTCCAGCCTGGAATCCATTTAGAATGAACCTCTGCCCCCGCTGAGCATTTGGAATGCCGCCACGTCCTGGCTTGCTTCTTTCACCTGTCTTCTCCAGCACCTAGCACTAGCTGTCTGCTTTCAATGGCCCACTGAATACAGTTGTGTCCAGTGGATTCTTAAAAGAGAACAGGGGCAGAATGTCTTGATCACTCATGTGTTTGATGAACCTCATATCCCTTACAGTGAGTTCCATTGAAAAAATAACCTCAATCCTTGTAACTATTATAAAGTAAGCTCCTTTTCTCTTAACCCTACATTCCCTACTGCCAAACCAAAAGGAACTGAGGAACTAAAAAAAAAAAATCACAAACTGCTTTGTGGTCTACTGGTCTTTTGGGGACAGATGCCCAGGGGGCAAGACTTGAAGGTATGGTTTTATTTAACCTCTCCTAGTCTGAGACCACCACTGGGCGTTCAAACTGAAGGCTCAAAGAGCCCTAATCCCACACACCTGCTCCAGAAACTATTCCCAAGTTACCTTTAACCTCCAAGGAGCATCTCACCTTCTCCAAGATGATAAAAGATGGTGGGGGCAGGGTGGGGGGGAGGCAAGGGGAAGAACCCAATCAACCAAGCAGGTGAAAAAGCAGACATGAACAGGCCGAGGGTTAATGACAGCAACATAAAATAAGCCAGAGACAAAGTCTCCCCCACAACAAAGACGCCTCAGGGCATGCAGAGCTGGGAGGGAGCAAGCCAGAGAGGGGGTCTTGGCACTGCCTCACCTTCCACTTGTCCAATGGGGGGATCGCTACCCCATTGGAGCGGTTAAGGTCGGACACCAGCACCTCCAGAATGTCCTGAATCTACAGGAGGCGAAAGGGGAAAAACAAGGGCAGGGGAGAAAGAGAAAAGTGGCTTAGAGAGGCAAGAGAGTCAAGGAAGGAAGGAAGACACTGGGTTGGGGCAATGGAATGCCGGAGAAGAGAGAAAGGGGTCAAAAGGGATCAATACCCGCCTGGGTCATTTTTCCAAGTAGCCACTTGCTGCCTTGCCAAAGGCAGAAATCAAGGGAAACAAACAGATGGAAAAGTCCCCTGAACCATGCAGTCACATAGCTCCTCAGATGAACAATGCAGCTCTTAAAAGCTTCTTAGACCATCAGGCCTAGACTCTTAAAAACCAGACTTCAGAAAAAGGGTTCATTTGAACAAAGTTGGGGGAGAGGGGCTACAGCTGAAAAATAAGCTTGAAAGACAATAATCTGATCCACCAGTATCATTTTACAGATGAGGAAACTGAGGCCCAGGGGAGGAAGTGATTTTCCCAGGGCCACCCAGCAAGCTGGTGGCAAAGATGGTTTTAAAACTCAGATGGTCTCCTAATCCAAGTGCCTGAGGCCCTCTCCTCAACACACTCTGGGGCTCTACTGGGGCCTCTAAATGGAAAGTCTGAGGGCAAGCAGCTGTTTTCACTGCCTGGCTTTCCCCATGAGGCTGGGGAAGATCACCAGAGCAGTTAAGACAACTAGCAACTACGCTTTATTGAAAGTTTACTCTGCACCAGGCTCTATTTTAGGGGATTATTATAAAAACGACGACAATCTCATTTCAACTTCCTTGGTGTAAGACAGTATTACCCCAATTTTACTAATGTGGAGACACAGATCCAACGAGCTTAAACAATTTGCCCAAAACCATATCCCTTGCAGAGGGAGAGGGAGAATTCAAACCCAAACTTCTTAGCCAATATCTGACATTTCTTCCACAATCTTAACCACTACCCTCTACTGTTGCCCCGTGAGTGCCTCATCCCCGGAAGGCGGTCAGGCAAGACTCACATCCTCAGGTGACGGACAATCACCAGAAGTGGTTGTCTCAGGGCTACTGCCATTCTTGATCTTTCTTTTTTTCTTAGCTCCTGCAGGAACACCAGGGCTGTTCTTCTGCTGATACTCCCTTAACTGTAAAAAGGAAAAGCAGTGAGGCTCATGAGAACTATACGCCCCTTGGATCCACATCCTACTTTCAAAGTTTACAAAATACTCTTCGCCTTCTGATTTAACGCCACAACAACCCTCCAAGGGCTGTCATCCTCAATGACTTGAAATGGACTGATATCGTGGCTAGGAGCAAAAGGTGGCAATAAAAGGCAACAACGGAATTTAAATTCAGCCTTCTGACTGAGTTCTGGATTACAACATCAATCCGCAGCTGCTAGGGGGCAAAATCAGCAGCAGAAGAGGAAAAGTAAACATTTAATCAGGCATCAGGGTCCCTTCCTCCATCTCTATTAGAGCTTCACACCAGTACGTCTCAAAATTTTACATCAATGTATCCTAATGGCAGAAGGTAGAGAAGACACACATCCCTAGTGAATCTGGGAATGTAACAGAAAGAGGACAACCCAAACACATTTCAGAGAGAAGTCCATTATAATCATCCCGATCTATGCAAATGTCATCCCTAAGTATATTGAGTATAAAAGGCTTTTTCTCTCCCAAGAAAATCAAGCAAAACTGACCCATCAGTCCCATATTTATCCTGTGGCACTTGGGCTGCCCCACGTTGAGGTGATGACTTGTGAAAGATTCCCAGTTGTGAAGTTCAGTTTCCCTGGATGTGCTCCTCAGAGGAGCACTAAATGCTGAGTGACCGGCCCTCTGGTCTCAGAATCACAGAAAATTACAATGTGAAGTAGAAACTTCCGATTAAAAATGTTAAAGTCTCTCTGGATAGAGAGACCTGGGAGAAAACCAAACTAAACCAAACACCTCCCATGGTCACCCAGAGATACTGTCAATGTTTGGAGATCACTGGGGGAAATGTAGGCTTTTTACACTATCAGCATCAAACGATGGGGGAACAAGTCTAGAGGTGAGGGAGCCTGAAACCCAGGTCCCTCTGAAACCTAGGTCCCATAGCCCCCCGAGTCCCCTTTTTCAAGCTGCTGCCACGACCCAGAGACACTGGAAAGGATGTGAAAACAGTGGGAACTGGGTGGTAAAATTTAACACCGAGTTTTCTAGGCATTAATGACAGTTCCGAGGGGCATTATGACGTAGCCACATGGCACTCATCCCTAGCAACGCCCGAGTAGCCGCTCCGCGTTGAGGGGAGGGGGCGGTTGGTGGGGGGAAAATGCAAAGGCCAGGACCAAGGTTTTCGGACTCAGGGAGTTAGGGAGACCAGGGAGCTGCGGAGGTCCGGTTCTGGGCGACAGGAGACGAAGGCCAAGCCTGGTGTGGGAAGCCACGGGGGTCACCGGTCCAAAGTCACCTGGGGGTGACGAGTGAAGGCGGCGGAGACTGGGCAGCCGGGGGGTGGAGGGGTGGGGGGGGCGGGACTGGCTGCGAAGACTTTGTTGGTTGGGGGGGGGGCGCCAAGGGGCGCCGAGGGGCTCACCCCGTGTGCCTTGGAGGCAGCACAGAAACTCTGGCCATGGCCCGGCCTTCGGAGGGGTCAGGGAGCCGCGAGCCCGCACATTTTTACCTTTTTCTTGGCCGCAGCCAATTTGCTCTGTCGGGTTTCTTCCGACATCCCGGGACGGGGCGGGGGAAGGGGGGGCCACATCAGCACGATCCCGTCAACCTCTGCGGAATCGCTTCCGGCAGCCACCGCGCCGCGGTGCCACTCAGCCAAGAGAAGGCGGTACCGGGGCGGTACTAGGAGGCCGCGGTGTTTGGGGGGTGGCCTCAATTCTCTAGCCCCATTGGATAGTGGAAAAGATACGGGGCGGAGACGCACGGCTAAAGCCGCCGCCTAGCCCGAAAGAGAGGGTGGAGTCACAAAAAAGGCTAAAGGCGCAGCCGCAGAGTAAGCGGCCTCTGTCCTGCCCACCGCGGCGGAGAGGACTGAGCCGGCTCTTGCCAAGTGCGTGCGTAGCTACGCTTTGTGACGTTCTTAGTCTCCGTCACAGGATTCCAAGTACCTGGCAGACCTGAGGAGGCTCTTTTCCGTCCTCGCCCTGGACCCTCCTTCTCTGCAGCGCCCCCCGAGTCGGGGGCCCCGGACGCCAGGGCTGAGGAGGTGGGCGAGGAGCTGATAGCAGGGGGAAAGCACATCTTTTCCCAGTCCCTTTTCGTGACGCCCCTGTAGCTCTGCCTCAGACTTTCCTCAGATACCTCCAGAGACGCGCCCCCCGCCCCGCCATCCACTCCTCCAACACTCCTCCCTGTCAGAAACCCCCCCTTTTCCGAGAATCCCTACCCTGATCCCAGAACCATTCTCTGTCCCCTTCCCAACCGGATCCAGTCCCGGTTCATAGCTGTTCCTCCTCTCCACACCCCGACAGTACCCCTTTCCTCCCCAGGCGGCCTCTAGGTCCAATCAGACTTTTTCCCTCGGCTTCCTCTCCAGGATTCAACCAGGACTTTCCAAAAGTTGCGGCGGGGCCTTCCGATCCCCTGTGAGTATACCTGTGCCCCCTCCCTGCCCTCCACCCTGTATGCTGCTCCCAGCCCTTCCCTCCTTCCCTAACAGCGGCTGACCCACCCACCAGCCCTCTTCAGGGTCTTCCCCCCAGCTGACCTTATTCCACAGAGAAACTCCAGGTCATTTCTCTGTCCTTCCGCATCATCTTTTCCTCCTGCCCGCCAGGCTTCAGAGAAGAAACAGCGTTCCTGTCCTTTGTCAGTGTTACCCCAGACCCTACAAAGGGGCTCTGTCTCTCCTCCTCCCTGACATCGCCACAAGTGGTTGGTTGGTTTTGTGCTTTTCACACCACCCTCCTTCCCTCACCCATTTCACCTACATGGAAACCACTCTCATTCCCTCAAACACAGGTGCTCTCTCCTGCCCTACAGCACTTGCATATGCTGTCCCTTGTGTGGAATACTTTTTTCCAGCTTTTTGCCAAACTGATGCCTCCTCAGCCTTTAAAGTTGAGCTTCCTTGGAGGAGTCACAGCTCCACTTCAGGCTCAGGCCACTTGCTCTGTTAGGTGCCCCCTTAGCACACGGTACTTCAACTTCAAAACACTTTCCAGACGGCTGGTTAGTTGATTGGTTGTTTTTCCTTCCTTCATTCATTTGATGAATTCATTTGAAATAGTGCTTTCTATGTGCCAGGTCTGGGCTTCCCTGGTGGCTTAGACGGTAAGGAATCCACTTGTAATGCAGGAGACCCAGGTTCGATTCCTGGGTTGGGAAGATCCCCTGGAGAAAGGAATGGCTACCCACTCCAGTATTCTTTTTTTTTTTTTTCTTCCACTCCAGTATTCTTTTTTTTTTTTCTTCCACTCCAGTATTCTTTTTTTTTTTTCTTCCACTCCAGTATTCTTGCCTGGAGAATTCCATGGACAGAGGAGCCTGGCGGGCTACAGTCCATGAGGTCACAGAGTCTGACACTACTGAAGCGACTTACTTACGTGCTGGGTCCTATTGTAGACACAAGGCCATCAGCTGTGAAAAAACAGAGTCCCTGCCCTCATGGTGTTCACCCTCCAGTGGTATAAGGCCATCAGTGAAAATAATATTATTAATGAAATGTACAACGTGCCAGGTGGTGATAGATGTTAGAAAACATCAGGACAAGGGGTAGTGTGTGAGGTGGTTAGATGGGGTGGTCAGGGAAGGTCTTTTTGATGAAGTGTGACTGGTGAGTCCAGCTTTCCATGGAACTATCTGGAGGAAGAGCATCATTTTGGGTGTTGTATGCCTGGGACTAGGCTCTATGTTCCATGAAGGCAGGGGGCCGGGCTTGATGTCTTCTCCATTGCTAAACCCCTGCAGCCTTAGGCAGTGCCTGGCAGCTAGTACTTACTTATGATTTGTTGACTGGTTAAAAACCCCAATGTGGCCCCAACCAACATTTCCTGAAGATTGGCAGCATGTCAGGCACTGCCTTCGCAGCTTTTAGATGCAGAAAGGACAAAGATGAACTGTAGCCCCAAGGAAGCATTTTGTTACCCAAGTAGATTTTTTTTGAATATTTATTTATTTATTTGGCTGCACCAGGTCTTAGTTACAGCATGTGGGTTCTAATTCCATGACCAGGGATCAAACCTGGGTTCCTTGTGTTGGGAGCATGGAGTCTTAGCCACTGGCCCACCAGGGAAATCCCCCAGCGAGGTTATAATCGTAGACTGGAGAGGAGAATCCAAGAGGTAGACCTGAAGTGGATGCGCTAGGGTCAGATTGGGAACCAGGAAGAGCCCTTTAGTTAAAGTTGGGTTTGGCTGAAAGTGAAAGGAAACCCTGAATAGTGGTGGCTAAAACAGTCATCGGGGACCCATGCCTCTATCATCCAAGACACTGTTCAACTCCATCGTCCCTCCACTAGCAGGAAGGAAGAGGGCCACAGAAAGGTGTATCCCCTCCCCGGAAGGACAGTTCCCAGACATAGAATCCACTATTTCTGATTAAGTTCCACTTGCCAGAACTTAGTTATAGGACCACATCTAATTCCAAGGGAAGCTGGAAAATGTAGTCTTATTCTGGGTAGAGGTTGTCTGTTACCACACTGAAACAGGGAGTGGCTTTTGGGGGGACAATGTGGAGGTTCTGAATTGTAGATAATTGGTTAGTCTAGCTTCTGACTTTTTGTGCCACTCAGCGGCCATCTCCCAAACCTGGCCAGGCTGACAGGACCAGCGAGGGTTCTCTACAGCTTGACATTCAGAAACTCAAGGAGAAGAAGGACATGTTGGACAAGGAGATCTCCCAACTATTATCAGAGTAAGTCTGGTTGGGTTCCTCAGTGTGCTTAGAATAACTTGTGTGTGTGTGTGTGTGTGTGTGGGCGGGGATCATACCATGTGGCTTGTGGGATCTTACCAGGGTTTAAACCCAGGCCGTAGCAGTGAAAGCACTGAGTCCTAATCACTGGACCACCCGGGAAGCTCTAGAAAACTTTTAACTAGTGCCCAGTAACTCATGGATGAGGATAAGAGGCTTGTGCAAGCTTCCTGATGGTAAGTGGGTGGCAGAGGATGAGATGATTAGATAGTATCACTGACTCGATATGGACATAAGTCTGAGCAAACTCAGGGAGATGGTGAAGGACAGGGAAGCCTGGCTTGCTGCAGTCCATGGGGTCTCAAAGAGTCCAACAGGACTTAGCGACTGAACAACAGCAATAGTAACTGAAACCTACCTTAACATAAAAACAGGACTGTGCCATTGGCATCCAGCAGCCTCAGCAGCTGCCTCAGGTAAGGCGTGGTCAGGCTTGGGAGGACCAGGGGAACTGGGAGCTGAAAAGCTATGGGTCTCCCACTCTCTGTCTGGAACCCACGGTCTCTGCCTCTGCTTCTGTCCACACGTGGGCCCTGCCCTCCCTCTGAAAGTGGGTTTTCAGTGCCAAGGGGACACTGGCTCTTCCATACCTCCTGGGTTTTCCCACGCTTCTTGCTCCAGCCACAGAGCACAGACCAAGGAACCTTTGAATAGCCGTGTTACGCTTGAGGGGATTTGACTAACCACTCATGTGCCCATCTGTGAATCCCTCAGCTCTAACCAGGGTTACATAGTACCAGTAGTGCCTGGAGACCCCTCCCTAAGGATACAGGGAGAATTTGCCAGGAGTGAGACAGTGGGCAGATCCCCTGCCGTACCTTAAGCTTCACGAGGGCGGGGTCTGTCTTGGCATTGCTGTGTTCCCAGTGCTGAGCACCCAGTAGGCCCTTAGTGAGTAAGGGCCTTATTACCTCTGAAGCTGGGGGCTTTATCAGCTTTCTTAACGATTCTCTCTCTCTCTCCCCATTTCCCACCCCAGAGGCTACAGTGTAGATGAACTGGAGGACCACATCTCCCAGCTCCACGAGTATAATGACATCAAGGATGCGGCCCAGATGCTGCTGGGAAGACTAGGTGAGAGAGTCCCCACGGGCCAGGCTGGTGGGATTTTGCCCCTGGGTCTTCTGACTTACCATCCCTCACCCCACCCCCACCCGCAGTGTTCTCAGCTGCTGTGCTCCCCGAACGCCCCTGCCCTTCCTAGCAGAGCAGCTGTACGGCTCTCATTGAGTCCCTGGGGTTCTTCCCCTCATGTAGAGGCTGCTTTGGAGCTGCAGGCAGGTTGGAATCTGGGACTCGCCCGCCTGCCTGAGGACTAGGGTTCCTAGTGCCCCAGAGTCTACTCAGACCAATGGAGACCCCAGCCTTGCCTCAAGTGGCTGGCATGGTACAGAGGCGAAAGTACAAGGGTGACTCTTGGCTCAAAGGGGTATTTTGTTCTTCTTTGAGCACAGTACCCACTATCCGGAGATCTGAGCCAGGGCACAGGCACCTGGAGGTAAGGAAATGTGTACGTGGCCTCGGTCCCATCACCTGGCTTCCATTGTTGGACACGCTGATGTTTGACTGCCAGTGACCATCTGGGACAGTGCTCAGAGCTGGGCTGTCTGCCCACCGGCTGCCTCATTGGTAGCACTTGTCGCAGAATTCCCCGTCAACATCTGAGATTCCACAGCAGGAAGGGCTTCTCTGTATTTCACTGGGGAATGGGTCCCACAGGAGGGGAGGGAGAAAACGGAAAGAGGGAAAAAGAAGTGAAGAGAGGAGGATGACCTGGGCCCAAGAAGAATGGAATGTGGGGACTTCCCTGGTGGTCCAGTGGCTAAGAGTCCACACTCCCAATGCAGGGGGACCAGGTTCGATCCCTGGTCAGAGAACCAGATCCCACATGCCGCAACTAAGAGTTTGCAACTAAAGATCCCATGTGCTGCAAGTAAGACCTGGCGCAGCCAAATATAAAAAAAAGAAGAAAGGAATGCGAGGGGACTGTAGCCTAGAGGCCGAGGGGAGTAAGCTCTCGGTAGACAGAACCCAACTTGAGACCTGTCCCTCTGGGTCATAGGACCTGAAGCAGGCAGCCTACTGTCTTTCATTCATTCAGTGAGTATTTCCTGAGGACCTGCTCTGTGCTACTCCACTGGATATGGGGACACTTTGGTGAACCAGACATCTGAATGTCTCTGTTCTCACGTGACTATGTTTTGATGTTGGAGTTGGGAAGGGGAATAGTCACGAACTAAACAAACACAAATCAATGAATTATAAAATGCGTGAAGTGCCATGAAGGAAACAAAGGTCAGAGATGGAAAATACTCAAGTGTTCACAGGGTTGTAGGTGGGGATGAAAGAAAGTGGTCAGGGCAGGCCTCTCAGGAGACAGACCCCTTTCCATGGGAGGAGAGACGAGTCTTTGAGGAAGCGGGAGGAATGGTATCACCAAATGGCAAGGGCAGAGACTTCCCTGGTGGTCCAGCAGTTAGGACTTCACCTTCCCATGCAGGGGGTGCGGGTTCGATCCCTGGCCGGGGAGTTAAGATCCCACATGCCTCCAGGTCATAAAACAGAAGCGATATTGTAACAAATTCAATAAAGACTTCTAAAATGTGCTGTGTGCTCTGCTAAGTTGCTTCAATCACGTCAGACTCTTCGTAACTGTAAGCCCTCTGGGTTCCTCTGTCCATGGGATTCTCCAAGCAAGAATACTGGAGATCGAACCCATATCTCTTAAATCTCCTGCGTTGGCAAGTGCACTTTACCACTAGTGGCACCTGGTCCACATTAAAAAAAAACACAGTGGTCAGACATGCACATGGGCAGGGTTTGCAGCTAGTCACAGGCACAGTGTCAGTGTAGATTTACATTTGCAGCTGGTGACTCTTGTTGCTCTGTGTGGAGAAAGGGTTCTTGGGGAGCTTTGCCTCCTCTGCCAAGTGGGTGAGGGTTCAGTGAGTCCAGTTTGGAGTGAGTGGACAGGGCCCACAGTGGAGGAGCCTGGAAGGAATGGCAGGAAGATTATGTGGCCAACAAGGGGAGCAGGAAGAAAGTCCAGGAGGAGGTCCTGGGTGGGCCAGGGCTTTGGCCATTCTCCCTCCCACTTCGCTCACTGGACATCCTTCCTTCCTTCCAGCTGTGATCCGAGGTGTCACCACCAAGGAGTTGTATCCAGAATTTGGCCTAGACATGAATGACTGAGCTCACAGCCCTTTGTCCACGGCCCACTGGGACAGGCAGATGTGGACATAAGAAGCAGTGAAAGCCCAACCAGCGAACCCACAGGCTTTCCAGCAAGAAAACATCAACAGCCCTTTTTCTAGAGAGCCCAAGCCGAGTCAGGAGGAGCCGAACCAGCTCCAAGTTTCCTGAAACATTCTAATGATACCTGTGTATGTGTATCCTGTTTATAAATAAACATGAGTGATTTTGGTTCAAATCTCTATGCTGATTCCCTCTCTTCTGATAGCCCCCTGATCCTAACCTGGAAAAAGAGAGCCTGCCCTATGTGGTAACAGATTTCCACATGCCAGGGACTGTGCTAAGTGCTTTATATCCATTACCTCCAATGCTTCAATCCATCCTAAGAGGAATTAGTATTACTATCCCCATTTCACAGATGAGGAAATTGAGACTCAGAAAGGCACAGTGACTTGCCTAAAGTTAGACACCCAGTAAGTGGCCACAGGGATTTGAGCCCAAGTCTTAACTCTGGAGTTTCTAGTGTGCAACTCTGCCTTTGTGAGCTGGGAAATGAGCAGGTAAGAGCTGAGAGTGAAATAGCAACATTTGGAGGACTTCGTCCCTAATCCACAGAATTGGGGTTCCAGTCCCCAGTTGAAACCCTCTGCCAAGCGTGGGTGAGCCGTGGTCGTTTCTTCATTGCGCGATGCTCACCATGAACAGCCATCAACTGGCAGAAGTGCAGCCTGAGTGTTGTGACTGCTCAGTGCAAACAAGAATAGCAGGATCTCACTATTAACTAGTTACCCTGGCTATTCCCACTGCCCCTCTGCCCGGTCCATGCTGAACATTCTCAAGATTTCAGATGCAATAGCAGTGCTTAGGGACAGGCTGTCATGAGGTAAGTATAGTCTCTATCAATAAAAACCAGCCATGCAAGTCAGGTCTGGGTTTGAATTCCAGCTCTGCCCACTTACAAGCGGTGTGACCACAGGCAGCTAGCTTGGCCTCCATAAGTAGAAATGATAATAGTATTGTACGCATCAAGGCAATTTGCCTCAGCTGCCTTAACAGTCAGACCTCCTTTTAGTCATTCAGTCGTGTCTGACTCTGCGACCCCATGGGCTAGCCTGCCAGGCTCCTCTGTCAGTGAGATTCTCCAGACAAGAATACTGGAGAGGATAGCCATTCCCTTCTCCAAGGGGATCTTCCTGACCCAGGGATTGAACCTGGGTCTCCTGCATTGCAGGCAGATTCTTCACTATCTGAGCCACCAGACTCCTTGGCTGAATGTGATCAAGGTTCCTTTGTCTCACAAAGTCTGATGAGTGTCTGATAGCCCTCCTACATTTCAGAGCTTCACTGCTGGAATCCACAGTGGGGGTAAAAGAGATGGAGAAGACACATCAGCTCTGAACTGACTCACTCCCAAATGGGCAGACGTCACTTTTGCTCACAGACAAATGTTCCAGAGCTAGCTATGTGGTCTAAACTGACTGAAGGCACCTGGGAAATGAAGCTGAGCACCCGGATATTTGATGGGGACTAGCCCACTCCAGTGTTTTTGCCTGGAGAATCCCAGGGAAGGGGGAGCCTGGTGGGCTGCAGTCTATGGCGTTGCACAGTCGGACACGACTGAAGCGACTTAGCAGCAGCTGCTGCTGTTGGAGCCACAAGTACTACCTCCAAAGAGTGCTTCAGGGATTTAATGAGCAACTGCCTAGGACCCAGAGCCTGGGAACGTGAGTCCAGCTCCCCTTTAATGCTGGACAGCAACTTGTCCTGCTCAGAGGACGGCATGACCCAGGCCCACACTCTGGTCCTGTTGCAGACTGCAGACAGTTGGCTTGTCTTGCCTCTGTCTGAACACAAAGGACCTGGGTCTCTGCCACACAGCGCTTATCTGCCAGCAGGAAGGAAGAAGCACTGACAGGGACTTCCCTGCTGGTCCAGTGGCTAAGACTCTGTGGTCCCAATGCAGGGGACCCGGCTTTGATCCCTGCTTGGAGAACTAGATCCCACATGTGGCAACTAAGAGTTCGCTTGCCTCAGCTAAAGATCCCAAGTGCCACATACAGCATGCAAAGTTGTTACACTGTCACCAGTACAGCAGTTGCAGGACCATGTCTCCACACCTTCACCACTTCTCCCTTGCTAAGTTCTTAGTCTAGCTCATGTTGACCTTTCTGTAGTTAATTGATCCTTTTATTTCTCTCACCTCATTTTGGTATCTAATTTCAAATCTTATAACAAGATATCTTTACCTCTTTCCTTTATACTAGTCATTTTGCTTAACTCTAAGGAGTACGTCAAGGCTGTATATTGTCACCCTGCTTATTTAACTTATATGCAGAGTACATCATGAGAAACGCTGGGCTGGAAGAAGCACAAGCTGGAATCAAGATTGCCGGGAGAAATATCAATAACCTCAGATATGCAGATGACACCACCCTTATGGCAGAAAGTGAAGAGGAACTAAAAAGCCTCTTGATGAAAGTGAAAGTGGAGAGTGAAAAAGTTGTCTTAAAGCTCAACATTCAGAAAACAAAGATCATGGCATCTGGTCCTATCACTTCATGGGAAATAGATGGGGAAACAGTGTCAGACTTTATTTTTGGGGCTCCAAAATCACTGCAGATGGTGGCTGCAGCCATGAAATTAAAAGATGCTTACTCCTTGGAAGAAAAGTTATGACCAACCTACACAGCATATTCAAAAGCAGAGACATTACTTTGCCAACAAAGGTCCGTCTAGTCACTGCTGTGGTTTTTCCAGTGGTCATGTATGGATGTGAGAGTTGGACTGTGAAGAAAGCTGAGCGTCGAAGGATTGATGCTTTTGAACTGTGGTGTTGGAGAAGACTCTTGAGAGTCCCTTGGACTGCAAGGAGATCCAATTAGTCCATTCTGAAGGAGATCAGCCCTGGGATTTCTTTGGAAGGAATGATGCTAAAGCTGAAACTCCAGTACATTGGCCACCTCATGCGAAGAGTTGACTCATTGGAAAAAAGACTCTGATGCTGGGAGGGATTGGGGGCAGGAGGAGAAGGGGACGACAGAGGATGAGATGGCTGGATGGCATCACCGACTCGATGGACGTGAGTCTGGGTGAACTCCGGGAGTTGGTGATGGACAGGGAGGCCTGGCATGCTGCAATTCATGGGGTTGCAAAGAGTCGGACACGACTGAGTGACTGAACTGAACTGAACTGAACCTTATCTTCAATTTCAAAACTTACTAGAAAGTAAGGACACTTCTCCCTAGTCTACTAAAACGCCTGCCTTTTCACATTTTGTCGTATTTTCTTTTGTTTATGTCTTCGTCAACTAGCCTGTGGGATCCTAATTTCCCAGCCAGGGATGAACCCTGGGCCCCTGGGCAGTGAGCACGCAAAGCCCTAACCACTGGACAACCAGGGAATTCCCCCTGTCTCTTTGCAAATTATAGATCTCTAACAATTATGTGTTTGTTTTCTTTTTTTTTTTTTTAAGACTGTATTTTGTTTGTTTGTCTTTGGCTGCACTGGGTCTTTGTTGCTGCCCATGGGCTTTCTCCAGTTGCAGTGGCTGGGCTTCGCGTCGCGGTGGCTTCTCTTGTTGCAGAGCACGGGCTCTAGGCACATGGGCTCAGTAGTTGCAGTACACGGGCTGTTTCCCCAGGGCTTGTGGGATCTTCCTGGGTGAAGGATCGAACCTGTGTCCCCTGAGTTAGCAGGAGGATTCTCAACCACCGGATCACCAGGGAAGTCCTGTGTGCCTGTTTTCTGATGATTGCCCTGAGTTGTATTTCTTCCGGAAGGCAATATAAGGCACTAAGGTAGGTTCCAAGTTCTCCAGTTGAGAAGGACTACACCGCCAGTCCTCCAGAGACTTCTGCATTTGGGGCCAATTTTAAAGGCACCCTTGGCTTGGAAAGTATAACCCAGGTCCGTTTGTGTGAGGTCAGCACTCCCAGGTGTCATGGTGGGAAGAGGCCTCAAGGGGGCAGTGTCTACTCAGAGATATGCCCAACTGCCAGGGATGCTGCCTCTAGAAGGGCCCTGGCTGGGAAGGTCCTACCAAGCCACTGGCCGCAGATCCTCAGAGTGCCCCACAGAGAAGAGGGGGTTCTCTGTGGCAGCACTCCCCCGCCCCGAGTCTGAAGTGATCCCAACTGTCATCCCAGGCAGTAGGGAGCCAACTGGTGGTGGAATGCGGACAGTGACGGGTGCCATTGTTCAGAATGTGCCCAGATGGTGCTAGGGAATAGGCTGCAAAGGACAATTGACGCTGTGAGTGTGGAAATGTTGTTTGATCATCTCCAGTGTAAACCTTACCCCAAAACATTTGTCATTTGACATGTCCACTGGAATTCAAAACACTAACAAAGGGCAATCTGTATTTTCATCCCTGAGGGCTGAAAGGGGTCATTTCCAGGCAGCCTGACCTCACCAATGCAGTGTCACCAAACAGTAGGACACTTTGGGGAGGGGAGGAAGGCCAGATTGGGGCCCTCCTCTATGGGAGAATGGAGCCTGTGGGGCCCCAGGCTTGATGCTTGGACCCAGTGTGATGAAAGTGCTGGTTACCGTCAGGCATGTGGGTAGCCAATCAGGGGAAAGGTGACAACCACCACCCAAACCAGTCAGAAGCTGAAGGTTTCCCCAGAGCAGGGTTGACAGCAGTAACAACCTAACACTTCTGAAACCCTTTGGATCAGCTGGGAGATAAGAACTTGTCTCCAGCACCTCCCCACCAGACTGCCAGGAGGCAAGTGTCCCCATTTCCAAACTGAGGCTCCAAGGGGTGGAGCAACTTGCTCAAGGTCACAGACCCAAGAAGCAACCAAACTGTCTGGCTCCAAAGCCTAGCCGATGGTGGGCTGTCCTGCCTCCCAGCTGAGTCTCACCAAAGGTCACGCATTAACAGAAGGAGTCAGAACTTGAATCCAGAACTCTGAGCCTTTAAGCCCAAGGTCTTAGCCACAGATCTCTGCTGCGCTTCTTAAAAGTTGTACCTGGGACTTCCCTGCTGGCGCAGTGAATAAGAATCCACCTGCCAAAGGAGGACACACGGGTTTGATCCCTGAGCCACAACTACTAAGCCTGAGCTCTAGGGCCTGCGAGTCACACACTGAAACCTGTGTGCCTAGAGCCTGTGCTCCGCAGCAAAAGAAGCCACTGCAATGAGAAGCCCTCATGCCAAAACTAAAGACTGTGCAAAGTGACATAGACCCAGCATGGCCATAAATAAATAAATATTTAAAAAAAAAGAAAAGAAAAGGTTATACCTGCCCAAGTGCTTCCCAGGTCGCGCTTGTGGAAAAGAACCTCCCTGCCAATGCAGGAGACTTAAGAGACATGAGTTCAATCCCTGGGTCAGGAAGATCCCCTGGAGGAGGGCATGGCAACCCACTCCATTCTTCTTGCCTAGAGAATCCCATGGACAGAGGAGCCTGGTGGGCTACAGTCCACAGGGTTGTAAAAAGTCGGACACAACTGAAGCAACTCAGCACACACGCGCATATCTGACCAAAGATCTGACCTAGAGGCCAGGCCAGTGACCAAAAATGAACAGCCTCACTCAGCCTTGAGTTTGGTGTTGGCCCCTCTGTCCTGATTCCCTCTGAGTAGGAGGTTTTGCTCCTTTCCCAGAGAAGGGGAAGAGGTGGAAGCAGTGACAGATTTCCTCTTCTTGGGCTCTAAAATCACTGCACTGCGGATGGTGACCACAGTCATGAAATTAGAAGACGATTGTTTCTTGGCAGAAAAGCTATGACAAACCTAGACAGGGTGTTAAAAAGCAAAGACATCACTTTGCCAACAACGGTCCATCTCGTCAAAGCTATGGTTTTTCCAGTGGTCACGTATGGATGTGAGAGCTGAACTATAAAGAAATCTGAGCGCGGAAGAATTGATGCCCTCAAACTCTGGTGCTGGAGAAGACTCCTGAGAGTCCCTTGGACTACAAGGAGATCCAACCAATCTTTTTTTTTTTTTTTTTAATTATTTCTTTGTTATTTTTGGCCGTGCTGGGTCATCGTTACTACGCCAGCTCTTCTTTGGTTGCAGTGAGCTACTCTCTCGTTGCAGTGCACAGGCTTCTTATTGCAGTTGCTTCTCTTTTTGCAGAGCACAGGTTCTACAGCACGCAGGCTTCAGCAGTTGCAGCCCATGGGCTTGATAGTTGCACTTCTTGGGCTCTAGGGCACAGGCTAAACAGTTGTGGCACACAGGCTTAGTTGCTCCGTGGCATGTGAGATCTTTCTGTCTCAGGGATTGAACTCTTGTCTCCTGAGTTGGCAGGCAGATTCTTTACTGCTAAGCCACCAGGGAAGCCCCAAACCAGTCAATCCTAAAGGAAATCAACCCTGAATGCTCACTGGGAGGACTGATACTAAAGCTGACGCTCCAGTAGTTTGGCCACCTGATGTAAACTGCCAACACATTGGAAAAGACCTTGATGCTAGGAAAGATTGAAGGCAGAAGAGGGCAACACAGGGTGAGATGGTTGGATAGCATCACCAATTCAGTGGACGTGAACTTAGGCTAACTCTGGGAGATGGTGAGGGACAGCGAGGCCTGTCATGCTGCAGTCCATGGGGTCGCAAGTAATGGGACACAACTTAGCAACTGAACAACAATAATTTCCAAACCTCTGAGTGTCACAATTACCTGAGAGGGATTTTAAAGAAAAAGATTTGGGTCTCTAACCCCTCCTCAGGGATTGCACTTTGGCAGGCCTGAAACAGGGCTGTATTTTTTTTAACAAGCTCCCAAAGTGTTTCTGATATATGAGCTCCCCGGTTAGTGTTCTTGGATAGTTGACAAGTTGCTTCTAACCACCAGCAATGATGTCCATCAAATGCTACCTCCAAACTGGCCATCTTCCAACTCATCTAGAGAGCCACTGGACCTTAAGAGCCAGCCCTGGATCAAAACCAGGTGAGACTGTATCTGGCTTCTCCCCAGAGGCCCAGCATTAGTTAGCTCTGCTCCTGGGCTGGAGCTGACCTGCAGCTCCACCCTTCACCCTGGCACCAGCAGACCTGCCCAGCTGGTTTACCTGGGAGGAACTCGGCGGCCTGTTTTGCCATCTTAGGGCTCTTCTGGCTTCTGATTTGCTAGGGGATCAGGAAGTACTGATAGGGTTGGGGTCAGCGAGAAGAAAGCTGGGCAACAGGGGTCAATTTGATCATGGGCTGCTTTGCAGACCCCTGAGGAGGCTAGAAGGCCCTGGGATAGCCCATCACCCAACCATCACACCTGACCACCCACCTGATGCTTGCCTCTCTTAGTCAACCTCCACCGCCCTCACTGCATGGTGAGCCAAGTTTCACCCAGAGGGGAACTTCTTGGAGTGACTAATATCGGTCCCTCTGCCTAACCAGCCCACCTCCAGATGAGTCCCATGCCTCCTGCTGAAGTGTTCAAAGCAGGGGGATCAGTCAGGGTCGGACAGGATATTGCAGAGAAATCAGGTGATGATACAGTGGTGGAAACCGGGTTTTATTTGTTTTTATTCTGTGGCCAAACAGAGTTAATGCTCAGCAGGCCATGGCACGTATAGACAGATGTGGGAGGCTGGGCCAGTGGCTGAACACCCCAGGCCTCAGTTTCTACATCTATAAAGTAGGTAAAATAATACCTGCTGTGGCCACTTCACAAGTGATCACAGATATAAAAGCTGGTTTAATGACCATAATGAAATAGGCAAATGTCAGCTCATTCTTACAATGATACATTTGTGTGTGCTAGGCATGTTCCTGGCTCCTCTGGGAAAGTAAGGTCCTTATAGTTCAAAGTGGGGCCTTAATGAGCTAACATTCTTGGTACAATAGTGGGGGGCAGGGAGAGTGAGCTGGGAAATGTAAAAAAACTCATATCTTGAAAACTGCAGTTATCTGGATATTGATGTTTATTCATTCAACAAGTAACATTGAATGAATATGCATTCACTGTCCACAGTGATTTTGGAACCCAAGAAAATAAAATCTGCCACTGTTTTCATTTCCCCCCCATCTATTGGCCATGAAGTGATGGGACTGCATGCCATGATCTTAGTTTTTTGAATGTGGAGTTTTAAGCCAGGTTTTTCACTCTCCTCTTTCACCTTCATCAAGCAGTTCTTTAGTTCCTCTTCACTTTCTGCCATTAGGGTAGAATCATATGCATATCTGGTTTTTGATATTTCTCCCAGCAATCTTGATTCCAGCTTGCGATTCATCCAGCCCAGCATTTCGCATGATGTACTCTACATATAAGTTAAATAACCAGTGTCACAATATATAAACTTGATGTACTCCTTTCCCAATTTTGAACCAGTCTGTTGTTCCATGTCTGGTTCTAACTGTTGCTTTTTGCCCTGCATACAGGTTTCTCAGGAGGCTGGTAAGGTGGTCTGGTATTCCCATCTCTTTAAGAATTCTCCACAGTTTGCTGTGAGCTTCCCCTGGAGAAGGGAAAGGCTACCCACTCCAGTATTCTAGCCTGGAGAATTCCATGTGCTGTATAGTCCATGGGGTCGCAAAGTGTCGGACATGACTGAGCAACTTTCACTACTAATACACAGTCAAAGGGTTTAGCATACTCAGTGAAGCAGAAGTAGATGTTTTTCTGGATAAGCAAAAGTCTCTTGCCTTTACTATGATCCAGCCGATGGTGGCAGTTTGATCTCTGGTTCCTCTGCCTTTTCTAAATCCAGCTTGTACACCTGGAAATTCTCTGTTAATATACTGTTGAAGCCTAGCTTGAAGGATTTTGAGCATTGCCTTGCTAGCGTGTGAAATGAGTGCAATTGCACAGTAGTTTGAACATTCTTTGGCATTGCCCTTCTTTTGGGATTGGAATGAAAACTGGGGGGTAAAATATACATAAGGTACTTATAAAATTAACCATTTTAACCATCATTAAGTGTACAATCTAGTGGCATTAAGTATTGGGCTGGCCAAAAAGTTTGTTCAGGTTTTTCCATTCTGGAAATCCAATGCAACCCAACACATTCACACTGTTATGCAAATGCCACTACTTTCTAGTTCTATAGTTTGTTTGTTTTTGTTGCTGTTGCTGTTGCTGTGTGTGTGTGTGTGTGTGTGTGTGTGTGTTGGTGCCAAAACCCAGGATCAAACCAGGAACTATCTCTATAACTTTTTTAAAAAAATTTTTATGTGACTGCACCGGATCTTAATTGCAGCACACAGGATTGATTTTTCGTTTCGACATATGGGATCTAGTTCCCTGACCAGGGATTGAACCCAGACCCCCTGCACTGGGAGCATAGAGGCTTAGCCACTGGACCACCCGGGAAGTCCCTCTCTATAGCTCTTTCTATCTTGCAAAACTGAAATTCTATACACATGAAACATGAACTCCCCACTTCCCAGCCCCTGGCAACCACCATTCTATCTTCTGGCCCTTTGAAGGTCTGCTTTAAGTAACTCATATAAATGGAATCCAACAGTATTTGTCTTCTTGTGATGGGTTTATTTCACTTATAATATAATGATATCCATCATTAGCATTATGTCTTTAGGGTTCATCTGTGCTGTAGCAGGTGTCACAGAGATCAAATCACCCAGTCAGTAAACAGGGCAAGTTGGGGTTCGCACCGAGGCCCCTCCACCACCAAGGTCTAAGGCTGCACCCCCTCCTCCCCATTGCACCCTAGTAGCCATTACCTCAACTGGCGACTGGCCAGCGTGGAGGCCAGCGGGTTTGTCAGTGACACTGATGTTCTGGAGAGCCCACTCTGAGCATGGTAAGGACGATCTGGCACTTTCTTTGTCTTCAAAACAGTCTATGTCTTGAAATAAGAAACTCAATCACGTAACTTAAAATTTAAAGCCCAATTCCCAGATCTCCCGTTGCTTACATTGTTGGTACAATTTAGCAACGTTGTTAAGCGCTCGAAGGTTAGAGACAGCGACTGAGGAAAATAAGGGACTTGGGGTGGTTTTCCTGGCAGACTGGGGCTACACATTGCCTGAATATTTGCCGTGACTCCAGGTTCTCTCTGCCCACCAAATCCTTCTATTGCCTTATGTACTGAGGTGCTCCTCTGTTGGGTGCCTATTTATTTACAGTCGTCATATCTTCTTCTGGGATGGATCCCTGGATCATTATGTGGTGTTCTTTGTCTCTTGTAACAGTCTTTATTTTAAAGTCTATTTTGTCTGATGTAAGTATTGGTACTTTGGCTTTCTTTTAATTTCCATCTGCATGGAATACAACACAGAGATGCAGGAGGCATGCAGGCTAAACTGATGTCTTGAGTAACTATCTGCTCAGAAATGGGGGTGGGGAGCGGCAGGGTCCTACTGAGAGACAGATGCTCTGCTAGGCAGGAGGTCACTCCCTCCCTGGCAGCTTTCCTCACCTGCGAAGTGGAGGTAATCACAGTAACTTCCATACCATGTGAGACAGTCCCTGTAAGTGTCTTAGCATAGAGCCCAGCACACCAGAAGCCCCTAGGAAGTGATGCCATCATTGTCCCTTCAGGTTCACTGGTCTGCTAATGCCAAACCTGCCCAGGCCCTGGGCTGGGCACTGCGCCCTGGAAACAAATTATAGTGATGGTTATCAGTCCAGCCATTAAGAATATAATAGAGCGGCCAGCTAGTTCTTCCCATCTGTAGAAGTCACTGGTGTAAATGCCAGATGAAATGCCCCCAGCACTGGGGCCTCTTTGAAGGAACAAACACTGGTTGTGCTGACTCTTATCCCTGTGAGGTTAAATAAGTCACATGGAACCCAGGTTCAGATCTTCCATCCTGGCCCCACAGCAGTTTCTGACTCAGAGGCAATTCTGATACAAAGGATCCAAGGCCCCAGTTGCTGAGAATGTGGAACGTTGGAACATTCACCTTGAGTGTAAAGGACCCAAGGTGATTCTTATTGACAGGCTGTTAAGCTGTCAATAAGAATTAGTCAGAGAAGGCAATGGCACCCCACTCCAGTAGAAAATCCCATGGATGGAGGAAGGAGCCTGGTAGGCTGCAGTCCATGGGGTCACTAAGAGTCGGATACGACTGAGCGACTTCACTTTCACTTTTCACTTTCATGCGTTGGAGAAGGAAATGGCAACCCACTCCAGTGTTCTTGCCTGGAGAATCCCAGGGACGGGGGAGCCTGGTGGGCTGCCGTCTATGGGGTCGCACAGAGTCAGACACGACTGAAGTGACTTAGCAGCAATAGCAAGCTATTAGTGGGCACTGCGTTTCCACCTGGGCCACTGTGGGCCCCAGATGTATCACACACCATTTGAACTGCACTGGCAGTTTTCTTGGCTGATGAGGGTGAAAGACAAGATTGAAAAAGCTGGTTTAAAACTCAACATTCAAAAAACTAATATCACGGCATCCAGTCCCATCACTTCATGGCAAATAGATGGGGAAAAAGTGAAAACAGTGGCAGATTTTCTCTTCTTGGGCTTCAAAATCACTGAGGATGGTAAATGCAGCCTTGGAAATAAAAGACGCTTGCTCCTTGGAAGAAAAATTATGAAAAACCTAGACAGTATATTAAAAAGCAGAAACATCACTTTGCAGACAAAGGTCCATATAGTCAAAACTATGGTTTTTCCAGTAGTCATGTATGGATGTGAGAGTTGGACTGCGAAGAAGGCTGAGCGCCGAAGAATTGATGCTTTTGAACTGTGGTGTTGGAGAAGACTCTTGAGAGTCCCTTGGACTGCAAAGAGACCCAACCAGTCAAGCCTAAAGGAAATCAACCCTGAATATTGATTGGAAGGACTGATGCTGAAGCTGAAGCTCCAATACTTTGGCCATCTGATGTGATAAGCCAACTCACTGGGAAAGACCCTGATGCTGGGAAAGATTGAGGGCAAGAGAAGGGGGCAACAGAGGATGAGACGGTAGGATGGCATCACCAACTCACTGAACACAAGTTTGAGCAAGCTCCAGGAGATAGTGAAGGACAGGGAAGCCTGGCATGCTGCAGTCCATAGAGTCACAAAGAGTCAGACACGACTTAATGACTGAACAACAACTTCCAGGTTATTTCCTGAGTCAGTGGCTCACCCTGTTCAGCATTTTATTCAAAAGACTGCTCAGGCAGCCCTAGTTAACATCACCAACTTCCCTTTCCCCACTTAGCATTTAGGCTGTCTTGTTTACTGATATACTCCTGGTGCCCATACCAGCATGTGGCCAATAATATGTAGGCATCTAATGAACATTTATTGAGTAAATGTTGAATAAACCACAGACCAGCTGGTGCAGTGGTAAAGAATCTGCGTGCCGAGCAGGAGACAAGGGTTCAATCCTGGAGTTAGGAAGATCCCCTGGAGGAGATGGTAACCCTTTGCAGTATTCTTGCCTGGAGAATCCCATGGACAGAGGAGCCTGGCGGGTTACAGTCCATTGGGTCACAGAGTCAGATACGACTGAGCAGCTGAGCACTGTTACCAAACTGGATGAACCCAGGCCTTTGGGAAAGTTGCCACATCCTGGAGTCACAGTTTGTACAATGGGAAGGAACAGCCCAAGAGGAGGGGAGGGGACAGGGCTTTCCTCCGTGTCTCTGGGCACCCCCACGGAGTCTGGAGGAAGGAACATTCGTACCTGATGGACAGATAGGGAGAGGCCCATGTTGTCATTGCTTAGTCACTCATTCGTGTCTGGACTGAGCAACTAAACAACCCCATAGACGGCAACCCACCAGGCTCCTCTGTCCATGGGATTCTCCAGGCAAGAATGCTGGAGTGGGCTGCCATTTCCTTCTCTAGGGGATCTTCCCAACCCAGGGATTGAACCCGTGTCTCCTGCACTGGCAGGCGGGTTCTTTACCCAGAGCCAACAGGGAGGGCCCAGAAAGGGCCACACTCTACTGCTGGATAAAAGAAGCCAATTGTGATAACTGTGTATACTGTAATCCCACTTTGTTACAAAATTAATCACTTGAGGGACTTCCCTGGCAGTCTAGCGGTTGAGACTTTGTGCTCCCAAGGCAGGGGGCATGGGTTCTATCCCTGGTTGGGGAACTAAGGTCTCTCATGTTGCACAGCCAAAGAAAACACAAAAGTAACCACTTCAGTTATTTATTCAGGTAATACGTATACACTGAGCACATATACAAGTGAAAACTCCTGTTTCCTTTCTGTACACAGTACTTCTGACACCAAATGTGGAGGCTTTTCCATACCAAGCAATTCTGTAATTCCTGATGGACAGGACTGGGTGACTTACAATAGAACTCAGTTCTGACACGGCCTGCCTGGAGTTCACTCACACCATGCAGGTCAAGGGCGCAGTCCCAGCAGACTGCCCCCACTCCGGATACTGATGACACGTCCTAGGTTGTCACCTACACGCGCTGCTGACTGAAGCTGGGGATTCTCATGACCCCCTCCTTAAGTTTGAAAGTTCGCTCAAACAGCTCACACATCTCAGAGAAACACTTATGTTCACTAGTTTATTACAGAGAATACAACTCAGGAAGGACCAAACGGTGGAGGTCCGCAGGGCAAGCAAGCCATGTGGGAGGCGTGCTGGGTTTCCAAGCCCTCTCTGGCTGCTCCCCTTCCCCAGCACCCAGATGTGTTGGCTAACTCAGCTCTCAAAACCCCATCCTTTGGGTTTTTTATGGCGCTTCTATTAAGTAGGTGGGTGTGGCTGAAAGGGGCTTGTTTTTATTTATTTGGCTGTGTTGGGTCTTAGTTCTCTGGCTCTTTGTTGCGGCCTGAGGGCTTCTCTCTAGTTGTGGCGCATAGACTTAGTTGTCCCAAGGCAAGCGGGATTCTTAGTTCTTGGACCAGGGATTGAACCAGAGTCCCTTGCACTGGAAGCAGAGTCTTAACCACTGGAAAGTGAAAGTCAGTCGTGTCTGACTCTTTGGGACCCCATGGACTATACAGTCCATGGAATTCTCCAGGACAGAATTCTGGAGTGGGTGCTGCTGCTGCTGTTACTAAGTCGTTTCAGTCATGTCCGACTCTGTGCGACCCCATAGACGGCAGCCCACCACGCTCCCCCATCCCTGGGATTCTCCAGGCAAGAACACCGGAGTGGGTAGCCTTTCCCTTTTCCAGGGGATCTTCCCAACCCAGGGATCGAACTCAGGTCTCCTGCACTGCAGGCAGATTCTGTAGTGGCCGATGCACTAGGGACATCCTGAAAGGGGCTTATCATAAGAAAAGGTGCTTGCCACTTTCACCTTCTAGAGCTCCTTCAGGAACTGGGCATAAAACATACAACAGAAGATATTCAAGATGTTCTTTTCACCTTTATCGCTTAGGAAATTACAAGGGTTTTAGGAGCTCTGGCTGGGAGCTAGGGAGGAAGACCCAAAAACATACTTCTTTTTACATCACAGTATCACAATAGATACTCTGTTTGTTTTTTCCCTGTGGCTACGCTGGGTCTTCGTGGCTACACAGATTTCTCTCTAGTTACAGTGAGGGCTGCTAGTCTCCAGTTGTGGTGAGTCTAGGCTTCTTGTTGCGGTGGCTTCTCTTACTGTAGAGGACAGGCCCTAGGGCACCCGGGCTTCAGTAGCTGCAGCGTGTGGGCTCAGGAATTGTGGTACATGGGCTTAGTTGCTCTGAAGCATATGGGATCCTCCCAGGCCAGGGATCGAACCCACGACACCTGCATTGGCAGGCAGAGTCCTTACCACTGAGCCACCAGGGAAGCCCAGGCACTCAGTTCCTTAAACAAAAAGTGCCTAAGCACCTACCATGTGCCAGGCCTGGGACTTGGTTAGTAAACAACCCCACAAAAGCAGCAATAGCTCGAGAAGAGGCAGGATGGTGTGGGGGTCAGTAACACTGACTCCGAACAGCACAGATGTGGTCTCGGGCTCGGGACTCCCTTGTCAGGTATCCTTTGGCTTGTTATTTGTCCCCTTCATGCCTCAGTTTCCTCATCTGTAAAACAGGGATTACTATAGTCTCTGGACTTCCCTGGTGGTCCAGTGGTGAAGAATCTGCCTGCCACTACAGGGGACACAGGTTTGATCCCTGGTCCAGGAAGATTCCACACGCCATGGGGCACTAAGCCTCTGCACCGCAACTGCTGAAGCCCCCAAGCTCTAAGTCCTGACAGCCACAACTACTAAAGTCCATGCACTTAGAGCCTGCGTTCCGCAACAGAAGCTGCCGCATGAGAAGTGGTGCACCACAATGAAGAGCAGCCCCGGCGCAGCGCAACTAAAGAAAGCCTGTGCGTAGCAATGAAGACTCAGCACACCAGAAAACAATCACTTCAGTTCAGTCGCTCAGTTGTCTCTTTACAACCCCATGAACTGTAGCACACCAGGCTTCCCTGTCCATGACCAACTCCCAGAGCTTGCTCAAACTCATGTCCATCAAGTCGGTGATGCCACACAACCATCTCACCCTCTGTTGTCCCCTTCTCCTCCTGCCTTCAATCTTTCCCAGCATCAGGGTCTTTTCAAATGAGTCAGTTCTTTGCATCAGGTGGCCAAAGTATTGGGACTTTCAGCTTCAGCATCAGTCCTTCCAATGAACATTCAGGACTGATTTCCTTTAGGATGGACTGGTTGGATCTCCTTGCAGTCCAAGGGACTCTCAAGAGTCTTCTTTAATGCCACACTTCGAAAGCATCAATGCTTCAGGGCTCAGCTTTATTTATAGTCCAACTCTCACATCCATACATGACCACTGGAAAAACCATAGGTTTGACTAGATGGACCTTTGTTGGCAAAGTAATGTCTCTGCTTTTTAATATGCTGTCTGGGTTGGTCATAGTTTTTCTTTCAAGGAGAAAGTGTCTTTTAATTTCATGGCTGCAGTCACTATCTGCAGTGATTTTGGAGCCCAAGAATAAAAAGTCTGTCACTGTCTCCATTCCTTTAAGTAATAATTTTTTACCTGGCTGCACCAGTCTTAGTTACAGCACAGGGAAACTTCTAGCTACAGTGTGCCAACTTTTAGTTGTGGAATGTGGGATCTAGTTCCCTGACTAGGGATAGAACCTGGGGTCCCTGCATTGGGAGTGTGGAATCTTAGTCACTGGACCACCAGGGAAGTCCCCAGATACACTTCTTATATACAGTTCAGTCAAAACTTAAATTCTTATTTGGACCATGGAAGAGGAGCTGCTTGGTTAGTTACCCTGGGGCACGTGGTATCTTAGTTCACAGAGCATGGATCAAATCCACATCCCAGCTCCTCTTCCATGGTCCAGGGTCCCATGGAAGAGGCCCTGGAGGGGTCAGCTACAGTCCATGCCCCAGGGAGCCACTCTGCGCCCTGCGCCCTCACCGCTTCCCTGGGCTGGCAGCGAGGAAAGTTTTGAACAGCCCTGGTCCCCAGCGCTCCCATGGAGAAATTCTTGGGTAATGTTTATTAACCACAGCATAACACGTGCCCCAGTCAGCCACTGCTGTGGTGATAACAGGGGTAGTGGAGGGGAAGAAGGGGCCTCCCCTGACCTCAGGGGGAGTTTTCTGGTTACAGGACAGCAGGGCTCTGAGAAGCACTGGGCCAGCCCAGGTGAGTATCTAACCACCTGTTGTGAGTCAAGTCATGTCCCCCAAAAATTTACATGTCAAAGTCCTAATCCCTGGGACCACAGAATACGACTTGTTTTCATTCGGTTAAGAATGATTTCCTTCCAGGACTTCCCTGGCAGTCCAGTGATTAAGACTCTGTACTTCCAACAGAGGGGGTCCAAGTTTGATCCCTCTCTTGTTACGAAGCACAAGCTCAAGGAATCAGTCACTGTGGGGCTTAGCTACCCAGGGGCATGTGGTATCTTAGTTCACAGAGCAGGGATCAAATCCACGTCCCATGCACTGGTAGGCGGATTCTTAACCACCAGACCACCAAGGAAGTCCCAGGGCAGGAGTATTTTAAATGCTGATACATACCATCGAATTACTCCTGAAAGGTTACACAGTTGTGTATTCCTAGCAAGCATATTCCCAGATGGCTCTGGTGGTAAGAATCTGCCTGCCAACACAGGAGACGCTAGTTTGATCCCTGGCTTGGGAAGATCCCCTGGAGAAGGAAATGGCAACCCACTCATTTTCTTGCCTGAAGAATCCAATGGACAGAGCTAGCCTGGCGGGCTACAGTCTGTGGGTCACAAAGAGTCAGATATGACTGAAGCAACTTGGCACCAAGTGTATAAATCGCCCATCTTCTCACATCCTCCCCGATAATGGATGTTATCTTTTTCTTAGTTTATTTGAAAGGCAAGGAAAAGTCATCTCATTTTCATCTGAATGTCTTTCATCATTAGAGTCTGAACATCATTTCAGGTTTACTAGCCATCTGGATTGCTTTTTCAATATAAACACACAATTCACGTCATTTGATCAACTTTCTTGTCATGCTTTTCTTATTGTTTTGTAAGAACTCTTTATATATTATAAATATTATTGCTTAAACTTATAACAACTATTTTTTATCTGTCATTCATTTAGCGTCTTTTCCTCTGAACAGAGTTTTTAACTGGGCTAAGTCTGTTGATCTTTTTTTTTCCTTTGGCAACACTACACGGCTTGCAGGATCTTAGTTCCCTGACTAGGGAACTTCCTGTTAATGGTTTCTCTTACAGCTTCAGGCTTTCTGTCATGTGCAAAAAAGCCCCTCCTGCTCTCATGTTCTGCAGTTAGCAGTTCCAGCCATGAACAATTCTTATTTTTAGACACCCACTGTTCCACCAGCTCTTATTTTTAGACATCCACTGTTCCGCCAGCTGCTGGCCTGTCAATGCCCCACGTGGCTCTCTGGCCCCAAGGCAGAGCATGGCCTCTTGGAGTCCCAGGGCTGGCCTGGACCAGGGGGCTCCTGGGTGCCCAGCCAAGGCCTCAAGCTCTTCTCCAGCTCTGCTGCCACCCGGGGTGCTGCAGCCTGGATGGCATCCTGGATGTTCGGTAGGTCCCACTGGGTCCTCAGGAGGGCATCATCCAGGGTGAAAAAGCCGTCCCGTGTCCGCCGCACCTGGGCACAGACAGCGGTGCTCTTCAGCTCCAGGCCGATTTCGTGCACCAGCCTTCGCAGCTGCTTCTGTGTCTCATGCATGCACTGCACCTCTGCCAGGGACACACAGCAAGGTGGCGGTCAGGAGCACAGCCTCTGATGACACCGATCTAGGTCCACACCCCGGGAGCCCTCCTGGCTGTGTGATAACCTTAGCCAGACCCCTTCCTCCTCCAAGTGTAGCTCAGGGCAGGCCCTGAAAGTCTGTTAAGACAGGCAGAGTCTCAGGCCCCATCCAGACCTGTTCAATCAGAATTTGCCTTTTCAGAGGAACCCCCAGGTTGGGACTTTCCCTGTGGTCCAGTAGTTAGGACACCATGCTTCCACTGCAAGGAGCACGGGTTCAATCCCTGGTCAGTGAACTAAGATCTGGTAAGCCACATGGTGAAGCCAAAAAAAAAAAAAAAGGTGGTTGTTAGGAATCATTTCTATAACACATTAAGCATCAGGAGAGTCTTGGTCAGCACTCAAGAAAGGAGCCCTTGTTAACACAAGAAAGAAAGAAGTGGTGATGGAGCAGGTGCTGAGCTGGGTGGGATCAGGGCGGAGGGGAAAGTGCTGTCTGATGCCCCACAGTGACCTGAGACACTGGGCGGCTCTGGAGAGGAGCCACTACATATAACCTCTGCTTGTTAAGGTCTGGCTTCAAAGGGGGACTTGGCAGGAGACATCTACCTGCTCTGCGAGCCGTGCGATTAGCCAAGTCCAGCTTCAGGCTGGGAAGGAAGCGGGCCCCTGCTGCCTTGACCAGCTGAGATCAGCGCTCACACACGCTGGCCTCCGCAAGGGTCTCCCACAGTGACTGCATGAACTCGGGAGCCCCGTGGTGCTGCCCCAACTTCCTGGAGCAACTTACCTAAGAGGAATTCCGGAGGCGCAAACTGGAGGCATCGGATGCCGGTGATCAGCATTGGGGACTTGTTCATGGGCCGGATCACGCCGCTAACGGCCATCTCATAGGCCTCCTGGGTCTGTAGGTCAAGGTTGGAGTACCTGGGGATCAGGAGGGGCCAGATCAGGCAGCTGACCGCCTACCCCAGCCCTGCCCCACTCATGCCTTTCCTGAAGCTCTTCATTCGCTTCCCACCTTCTCAGTTCCTCTAGCCACCTTCACAGCAGCCTCTTCCGGTGCCCTCCAATCCTGACCCGCAGGCTCTACCCCCGTTCAGTTGTACCTACACTGACTACTTCCACCTGACTCTGCTGAGATGCTGTGGTCGCCTGGCTTTCTTCTCTGTTAGCTCATATATTCCCTACGAGCCCAACCAGGGTCTCTTGTTCCCCTTGATCTCTCCAGGGGCTGGCCCATGCCCTGGCACAAGGAAACATTTCTGCTCGCCCTGAAAGGAGTGGGCGCTTGTGCCTCGTTTGGGGCTCAGAAAGGAAGATCCATGGAATCTGCCCCAGGGAGGCAGAGCCTACAAGAGTCCTGCGGGTTAACTTCTTACCCTTCGAGCACTGCCCTACCCCCATCCCCGCCCACCCCCCACAGCACTTCCTAAAGGAAATCAACCCTGAATATTTGTTGGGAGGACTGATGCTGAAGCCGAAGCTCCAATGCTTTGGCCACCTGATGCCAAGAGCCAACTCACTGGAAAAGACCCTGATGCTGGGAAAGACTGAAGGCAGGAGGAGAGGGGGGCAACAGAGGATGAGATGTTTGGATGGCATCACTGACTCAATGGACATGAGTTTGAGCAAACTCTGGGAGATGGTGAAGGACAGGGAAGCCTGGCGTGCTGCAGTCCATGGAGTCATAAAGAGTTGGACACGGCTTAGCCACTGAACAACCACCCAGCTATTCCTTGAGGTCCCGCTTGCAGGGAGGTGTGGGCCAGGCCTCTCTTACGTCACCAGAGCCTTCTGATGGGAACCTTGGATCACAGCCAGGATACGGTCCAACTTCTCTCTGGTCACGTGGTCTGGAAAAGCCAGGCAGTGGTAAGCACACAGGTGCCCACTGAGACAGCTAGAAATTTCCTTCCCACAAATCAGCCCCGTCCTTGGAACTGAGAGGGGGTCCCACGCATCCTTAGGTCCCAGGGTTCCCATGTACGGGGGGTTGAAGAGTCCTTTGAGAATCTTATGAAAGCTCTGGACACTCTTCTTAGAAATATACACATGAACTCAACGTCTGGAAGACAAATTCAAGGGATTCACAGGCTCCAGGTTAAGAACGTTTTGTTCTTGGGACTTCCCTGATTGGTCTAGTCATTAAGACTCTGCTCTCCCAATGCAGGGGGCATGGGTTTGATCCCTGGTCAGGGAGCTAAGATCCGGCATGCCATGTGGCTTGGGGGAAAAAAAAACCACACCCTCCTCTCACCCCAAAAAAACCAACCAACCAAAAAAAAAAAAAAAATCCCACTTTCTTCTGGAAATGAGGCTCATAGTATGATATGACTTGCCTGCTCTTCTAAGCCAGGCCCCCTGAGCCCCAGTCCAGGGTTTTTCATGCCAGGCATCCCTGGAGGGAGGGTGCCACCTGTCCAAACACAGAAGTGGGTTGGCAACAAGTGGGAGAGGCTCTGCATACTGGTCCCACCGAGGGATTCTGGGGAAGGCAGCACCAAAGCCTGGGGATGCTCAAACCCGCGTGGGGCCGAGCCTGTGGGCCAGCTGGGACAGGCGCCAACTTCTGACTCCACTGGCCAGAGCTCTGGGAGCAGGTGTAGGGACTAAAGGCTGGCCAGCTGGGGAGGGCATGGGCCTCTCATCCCTCCTGTCTGGTTTCATTCGTGCTGTTGTCTTATCTGGAAGCTAACAGCTTCCTCCTCCTGGCTCCTGACACTCTCTACCTGCTTCTCTTTCCTGGCACTTAGTTTTCCTGGGTTTTTACAATAGTTTTTAATGACTTAAGAATCTTCTTCCAGAAATCCAGACCAATACCAACAAACACCTCCCCTCCTCCAAATTCCAGCTTCCGCTCTCCCAAAAGCGTCAACCTGGTAGCTGTCTTCAGAACACTTTGTTGGTGGTTGACACACACGTACAAGTACAAACACGGAGCATTGCTTTGCCGTGTTTTTAATCTTCTCCAGAAGACGTAGCGGTGTGTCTGCTCTCCTTGCTAGACTGTGAGATCACTGATACTGGGGACCCCATCTGATTCACCATATGTGCGCCCCACAATGACTGGCGCATGTTGATGCTCAGAAACGTGTCAAACAAGCAAATGCAACAGATCCTACAGGACAGTTTAGAACATGGGGAGAGCAAGAAATGAAAAACAAGCCACCTATCCATCTACCCATCCATCCATCCATCACCCATCCACTGATCCATCCAGCGCTTCCCACATCCCAGGCCCAGTGCCATGGGGGACCACGGGAGTGGAACTATACTATCCTGCTCTCGTGGGTGACATCCTGGTGGGAGACAGACATTAAAACCACTGATCGTCAGCTGATGACTTCTTTTTTTTTTTTTTTTTTTAGCCGATGACTTCTGACAGTATACCTGGTCCGAGTCTGGGGGCTGGAGAAGCTTCCCTGGGGAGGTGACATTTAAGCCAGGTGAGAAAGCGTGGGGAGGACAGGGCATTCTCGGAAAACAGAATCATGTGTCCACACCCCCAGGAGCCAGCCCTGGCTTGGTGTGTCTGCGAGTGTTTGACAGGGACCCTCACGGCCCACGTCGGGGTGAAGCATAAAGAAAGCAAGTGAAAGGGCGGGAGCACCCACTCTTCCTGCCCCCCGCCCAGGACTCCCTTGGGCTCTTACCGTACGTCGTCTTCTCCACCAGCCGCCCGTCCTCACAGAAGTCATCTGTGGCTTTGCCCAGGAGGCCGCGCACGGTGTAGTCCTGGAGGATGGGGAGGCAAGGCATGTTCTAAGCCCTGCACAGAGGAAGGAGGTGTGGTCCAGCAGCTCAGGCCCCCAGGGTACTAGACTGAGGCTGGGGGTGGGGGCGCTTGGGGAGCTCGGGCGCTCAGCCCCTGCCCAGCTGCCTCCTGGGCAAGGGCACCAGACTTTCCTGTGACAGCAAGCAGCATCGGCAGCCTGCACAGGGCGCCCAGAGCCACCCTGTGAGCACCCCCAGCCTCCATGCCTCTCCACCAGACTTTCCTGTGACAGCAAGCAGCATCGGCAGCCTGCACAGGGCGCCCAGAGCCACCCTGTGACCACCCCCAGCCTCCATGCCTCTCCACTTCCATCCAACCTGACACTGGAGCCTCCCAGGCCCCTCCCCGGCAACTGCCGGCTTCTCTCTTCCCTCCAAATACGATCTGTGTAGCTCCCTGCCTCTGCCTCAGGTAAGAGTAACGACAACGACTGAGGGTGACAGCGGGGACATCGACTGAGCACCCACCACGTGCGAGTGGCTGTGCTGAGCCCGTTCCACACTGCCACTGATTTAATCTTCACAGTAAGCCCGCGGAGGAGGTACTGTTTTCACTCCCATTTCAAAGATGAGGAAATGGACGCACATAGATGTTAAGTAATCCAGCCCGGGACACGGAGCTGGCTCCAACAGTGCTACAAGCTGGAGTCTTACAGTGAAGCCACTTGACTCCAGTCTCTGCTCTTAACCACGCACACCCTGGGTCTCCTAATGTGGTATCTCTGCACACACTCGTGAAGCCAGACCCCACGGCTCAGCAGGGATGCAAGCTCCCTGACGCCAAGACGGTGGTATCCACTTCTCAGCATTGCGGAGAGAATGCAGTGGTATCAAGATCAGGCTCTGGGGTCAGACAGACCCAGGTTCAAATCCCAGCTCTGCCTCCTTAGAGGCCGTGTGAGGAAATTCCCTGGCAGTCCAATGGGTAGGACTCTGCACTTTCACCGCTGGGGCCAAGGGTTCAATCCCTGGTTGAGGAACTAAGATCCTGCAAGCCCAGTGGTGTGGCCAAAAAAATTTAAGAAATAAAGGCTGTGTGAACCAGAACAAGTGTCATCTCCTCTTTGGGGCCTCATTCTTTCGTCTGTAAAATGGGTTAACAGTAGATCCCATCTCACGGGGATGCTGTAAGGCATCCATGATGGGGTCCAAACACGGCTAGGCACAGAA
Source organism: Bos javanicus (assembly GCF_032452875.1). Taxonomy (NCBI): domain Eukaryota; kingdom Metazoa; phylum Chordata; class Mammalia; order Artiodactyla; family Bovidae; genus Bos; species Bos javanicus. The sequence goes on from NC_083878.1 coordinate 98,649,741, forward strand.
CAGTCAGCATGGGACAACGCCAGCTGTCACGATGATGCTGTTGTTACAGCTTCCCCTAGCACAAGACTTGCCCTGCCCCAAAATGCCGTCTGATGTCCGGAGTATCCCTTGTGGAATCCTCTCCGCTTCAGAATCCTACCAGTGACCCCCAGGGAAAGGGCGGAGGGATAAGCAGGTGGTCCCCAGCCCCCATACCTTGGTGAGGTGAGCGTTGTACATGTCAGTGAGGAGCCTGCGTCCGTGTCCCACGCCGAGCACTGAAAGGTACCCCAGCCTGATCTTACACTGGGCTCCCCCTTCCGGTTCCCCTGGGCTCTCCAACCCCCACCCCGTCTAGCGGAACACTCCCACTGCTGATGGGTGTGGCAGCCAGGGGGCAAGGAGAGCATCTTCTACTGGAAGCAAGGTAGCCTCTGGACACGTGTGTGAAAAGGCAGATTTCTGGGTCCCAGCCACATATACTGACTGACTCAAAGTGGGAGTGGGGGTGGAGGGCTATGATCCTTAGCAAGCTCCCTGGGGATCCTGACACTCAAAAGTAAGAGACCACCAGCCCAGTCACACAGACCTATACTCCCATCTGGGGATGGTTCTCAGCATGTCCTTTAACGTCCTGGGGTCTCAGGCTCCGCATCAGCAAAATGGGGATAAAATTACTGTCTGATCCCTGTGGGTGTTGTGATGACGGAGGCAATGAGCAGGAAGGAAGCGGTGAGCACAAAGGACAGACCCAATAAGCAGGGGCATTGTGGCCACTCCCTGCCTTTCCTCGGGTCTGTTTCTCCCTCTGGCTGAAGGAAAGAATGACCCTCCATTCACTCCTGGAGAGGCTACCCCGGGAGGGGTACATGAGATCACATCCACCCGCCTGTGTCCCAGGAAGTAGGACAAGTTGCTGTGACTATTGTGCATGGAGAACGTGGCCACCGCCTGACCCTGGGGACACAGATGGCTCATGACTCAGGGCTTTGTGTGCCCAGCGACATCCAGAGCTCTGCCAGCGGGGCCAGGGTCAGGCACTTGGCTACCCCACATAAGCAAGAGGCTTTCCCTCTCTGGTCCAGGGACTCACTCGCTACATGACCCAAGACAAATCATCTGTGCTCCTCGAGGCTAACTTTTCTTCCTAAAACCATACGGTATCTACCAAATAACACTGTTATGGTGATTCATGTGTACAAAGGGTTTCAAACCACATGTCACAGGCAAGGGTCACTTGATAAGGGTGGACGATCAGGACATCCCTCTTCCCACCAGTTTCTTCCTAGACATCAGACTTGGGAGGGATCGGGGAGGAAGGCAGGAGTGGGAAGTGGCAGTCAGTTGAGAAGCGGACTGGGCTCCTCAGAACTCCCCAGGCCTCTATCACTGCATCCCAGGCTCACCATACCACCTACCAAGCACCCCAGACGCCTGGGAATCCAGCCGGTGTCCCACGCCAACTTTCAGGCTGGTGAATGCGAGTCCACGAACTGGAAAGAAACAAATGAGGTCTTTATCCAATGAACCCAGCCTCCAGGATGGCTTTAGGCCCACATGGCAATCTCATTCCTAGAATGTTGCCTCATGGAGCCCAAATCAGCATCAAGCTGGACTTTCAGGCTTCCCCACCAAGGAACCTGGGGTCCCAAACCATTCATCAGTTTCCGGGGCCCAGAGAAAAGGCAACCCAAAAGGCCTGTTAAGTCTGCCTGTCACCATTCCCTCAATGAAGGGCTTTGAGTGCACTGGGCAGAACACTGGAATTAAGACTGGGGGATTCCCTATCCAGCTCCTGTGGAAGGCGGGTTCTGGACAGTCTCCCAGTGAGAAAATGGAGGCTGCGAATTCCTGAGTCTGTGTGTTCACAGAGCCCAGAACTCACTGACTGCTCAGGAAATAACCCATTTGCCAAAAGAATGAATGACTCATCAAACTGATATAATTATGTACAGGTTTTTATACATAAATTATACTTCAGGAAAGATGTCCAAAAAAAAAAAAAAATGAAGAATGCAGGAATGAGCTAGAAGCTTTTACATTTCTGAAGATCAAGAGGAACCTAGGGTAACAGTACGGGGTAGTTAAGAGCCTAATGAATCCAGGCTACATGATTTAACATTAGCCAACACTGAACTTCCATCTTATCATTTGTGAAATGGGACTAGGACCCACTTCACAGGATTCAGTGAGATGGTACTTGGGAAAAGCCTAACATAGTACTTAGTACAGAGTAGGCCCTCAACACATCATACTTCCTATTGCTGTTGTTATACTGTGGACTCATTGAATATTTCTGTCCAAGGGGTTTTGGAAATGGTGGGAAATTCTTAGAGATGAGAATACCAGACCACCTTACCTACCTCCTGAGAAACCTGTACGTAGGTCAAGAAGCAACAGTTAGAACTTGACATGGAACAACAGACTGGTTCCAAATTGGGAAAGGAGTACATTAAGGCTGTATATTGTAACCCTGCTTATTTAATTTATATGCAGAGTACATCATGTGAAATGCCGGGCTGGATGAATCACAAGCTGGAATCAAGACTGCCAAGAGAAATATCAATAACCTCAGATATGCAGATGACACCATCCCCATGGCAGAAAGCAGAGAAGAATTAAAGAGCTTCTTGATGAAAGTGAAAGAGGTGAGTGAAAAAGTTGGCTTAAAACTCAACATTCAGAACACTAAGATCATGGCATCTAGTCCCACCACTTCATGGCAAATAGATGGGGAAACAATGGAAATGGTAAGAGACCTTATTTTCTTGAGCTCCAAAATCACTGCAGATGGTGACTGCAGCCATGAAATTAAAAGATGCTTGCTCGTTGGAAGAAAAGCTATGACCAACCTAGACAGCATATTAAAAAGCAGAGACATTACTTTGCCAACAAAGGTCCCTTTAGTCAAAGCTATGGTTTTTCCAGTAGTTATGTATGGATGGGAGAGTTGGACTTTAAAGAAAGCTGAGTGCCAAAGATTGATGCTTTTGAACTATGGTGTTTGAAAAGACTCTTGAAAGTCCTTTGGACTGCAAGGAGATCAAACCAATGAGTCCTAAAGGAAATCAGTCCTGAATATTCATTAGATGGACTGATGATGAAGCTGAAACTCCAATACTTTGGCTACCTGATGCGAAGGACTGACTCACTAGAAAAGACCCTGATGCTGGGTAAGATTGAAGCCAGGAGGAGAAGGGGATGACAGAGGATGAGATGGTTGGGTGGCATCACCGACTGGATGGACATGAGTTTGAAAAAGCTCTGGGAGTTGGTGATGGACAGGGAAGCCTGACCTGCTACAGTCTGTGGGGTCGCAAAGAGTTGGGCACGACTGAGCAACTGAACTGAATACTGTTGACTCACTGAGTATTTCTGTCCAAGCAGTTTTAGAGGTTCCTGGCCTCTAAGCTCCTTAGCCTTCCTATAGCCTCCCAAACATATACTTTAATTATATCTAATAATGGGGGCTCATTATCGGAACTAGTTTCACCATTGGTTAGCTTCATTGACTATAAAATGTCACTCTTCACAGACATAGAGAACAGATTTGTGGTTGTCAAAGGGGAAGGGAAGTAGGGGAATGATGAATTGCGAGTTTGGGATTAGCAGATGCAAACTATTTTATATAAAATGGGCTTCCCAGGTGGCACAGTGGGAAAGAATCCACCTGCCAATGCAGGAGACACAAGAGATTCACACTTGATCCCAGCGTCCGGAAGACCCCCTGGAGAAGGAAATGGCAGCCCAGTCCAGTATTCTTGCCTGGAAAATTCCATGGACAGAGAAGCCTGGCTACAGTCCACGGGGTTGCAAAGAGTGGGACACAACTGAGCGACTGAGCGCGCGTGCACACACACACACACACATGCACACACACATACACGTAGAAAGGATAAATATACTGTGATAAACCATAATGGAAAAGAATGTGAAATAGAATGTATACATCAGATCAGATGAGATCAGTCGCTCAGTCATGTCCAACTCTTTGCAACCCCATGAATCGCAGCACGCCAGGCCTCCCTGTTCATCACCAACTCCCGGAATTCACTGAGACTCACGTCCATCGAGTCAGTGATGCCATCCAGCCATCTCATCCTCTGTCATCCCCTTCTCCTCTTGCTCCCAATCCCTCCCAGCATCAGAGTCTTTTCCAATGAGTCAACTCTTCGCATGAGGTGGCCAAAGTACTGGAGTTTCAGCTTTAGCATCATTCCTTCCAAAGAACACCCAGGGCTGATCTCCTTTAGAATGGACTGGTTCACTTTGCTGTACAGCACAAATTGACACAATATTGTAAATCAAATATACTTCAATAAAATAAAAAAAAATTTTTTAAGTCACTCTTTCACAGGAGCTCCAAATTCTGTCCTTAAGACTTCTACCTGAGGGTCTCAACTTTTACCTGGAATCCCAGAATAATAAAGGGGTCAGCAAACTACAGTCCACAGGTCAAATCCTCAAGTTTTGCTTTTTTACGGCCCACAAATTAAAATGATAAGTGGTTTTAAAAAAATGAAAAGAATACTATTTCATGATATATGAAAAATACATGAAATTCAAATGTCAGTATCCACAAGTAAGGGGCTTCCACGGTCAGTTCAGTTCAGTCGCTCAGTCGTGTCCAACTCTTTGCGACCCCATGGACTCCAGCACGCCAGGCCTCCCTGTCCATCGCCAACTCCCGGAGTTTACTCTAACTCATATCCATTCAGTCAGTGATGCCTGGTTTCCCTGGTGGCTCAGTGGTAAAGAATCCGGCCAATGCAGGAGATGCAGGTTCAATCCCCTTGAGAAGGATATGGCAACGCATTCCAGGATTCTTGCCTGGGAAATCCTATGAACAGAGGAGCCTGGCAGGCTACAATCCACAAGGTCCCAAATGAATCAAACTTAGAGAACACAACTTAGTGACTAAACAACAACAAATCCACAGGTAAAGTGTTACTGGAACACAGCCAGGCTCATTACACACTGTCGATAGCTGCTTCTGCACTACAACGACAGAAACCTGCAAAGCCTAAAATATTGACTACCTAGCCCTTTCCAGGAAATTCTGCCAATCTCTGGTCAAATACTTCATTGCCACTGTGGTCCTACATTGGTCTGGGACAGGAGGAGTCTGGCTGGGACACACTGACTTTGGGCAGGGATTTCCCGGGGAAGCGACACCCAGCCCCTTTCCCGAATGTGCATTACCCAGCGGATGGTCGATGAGTGTGGGCACACAGGTGGCTGTGAGGGTCAGCTCCTTCTCTTCGCTGCCTTCCACGGGTCCCAACAGGAAGCGAACACGCTGTTTAGGGGCAGGAGGCTTCCCAGCATTGAGACCTGAATACACATAAAGAACATCTCATCGACTCTGTTGTAGAAGACAGCTGAAAGCCCACGGTGCAGAGAAGAGCAGAAGTTAAGAAACAGACTTGGGTTCAAATCTTGACTTTCAGTTCAGTTCAGTCACTCAGTCGTGTCTGACTCTTTGTGACCCCATGAACTGCAGCACGCCAGGCCTCCCTGTCCATCACCAACTCCCGGGTTTCATTCAAACTCACGTCCATCGAGTCGGTGATGCCATCCAGCCATCTCATCCTCTGTCGTCCCCTTCTCCTCCTGCCCTCAATCCCTCCCAGCATCAGAGTCTTTTCCAATGAGTCAACTCTTTGCATGAGGTGGCCAAAGTACTGGAGTTTCAGCTTTAGCATCATTCCTTCCAAAGAAATCCCAGGGCTGATCTCCTTCAGAATGGACTGGTTGGATCTCCTTGCAGTCCAAGGGACTCTCAAGAGTTTTCTCCAACACCACAGTTCAAAAGCATCCATTCTTTGGCGCTCAGCTTTCTCGACTTTACCACTTATTAATTACTTATGACCACGGACAGTACTGAATCTGTTTACCCATCTGAACACGGGAGAAAGCGAGGTACTGTGAACCGAAGAGACAATTAGGAAATGGCTCTGCCCAGACGACTGGGTCACACGATCTTATTTTGCAACAAGGATCAGAAACTGAGATGGACTCCTGGGGAAAGGGAGCGGGATCCTGGGTCTGGCTCGAGGCACTCACCTTTCAGAAGCTGCAGCTCCACGGTATCCCGTAGATGCTTCCATTTTAGCCCGGGGGGCTTGTAGACTGCGAAGAGCCCCTGCAGCCGAGCCAGGCCGGCGGACCCCATACCTGAAGCCCGCGGGACCCGAGCTCGCAGAACAGCTGAAAGCGGACGGAAGTGCTGTATGGTCCCGCCCCCAAATGTGCTATTACCAATGGGCGCCGCCATGTTTCACGGCCGGAAGAGGTTCGATTCTTATTATCCTCGGGGGGGAAACGTGCGACGGAGAAGGACGTAGGGTCCGGTGCTGAACCCCAAACGTGGCGAGGCTTACTTGGAGACCTCTCTTGGAGGTGAGGTGAAATGAGGAGGATTTTATATCCATGGGTGTAGGTGACAAAGGGGTTGCCTAGGTTTTCTCATGCTCAGCGAGAGACTTTTCCTGTCCGTGCTATTTTTCCCGCCCAAAAGGCCCTCCCCACTCAGCGCAGTAGGGCTCGAGTCCTTTTGACTTCTCCGGCGCGCCGTCGCCAGAGAAGTTTGAGAGCGGGGTGTGGGGGTGGAGTCGGCCTTGCCCCGCTCATTCCCCCACCCCCACCCCCAGGACGTCTGACGGTCCCCGCTGCCATGGCGACGCTGCTGCGCCGGGTCCTGCGCCCGCTCTGCGCCTTCCCGGGCGGTCCCGGCCCTCCTGCAGGCAAGCGGCAGGGGCGCGGGAAGGAGGGCCGGGGACTTGCCCCGCTCCGCTCTTTTGACCGCGCGGCTGTTTTCTTGCCCCGCAGGTGTTCCCTTCAGAGCCGTGAGCCATGGCACCGGCCTGCTCTACCCCGAACACATCCCCACCTCCGTGCTGCAGAAGGTGCTGCTGGCCGCCGGCTCTGCCGGGATGGCGCTGTACGATCCCTATCGCCACGGTAAGGCAGCCTGCGCTGCAGGCGCTTTACTGGGGCAACTAGGGATCCGGAGTGATGCTGAAGCTCCAATGCTTTGGCCACCTGATGCGAAGAGCCAACTCATTGGAAAAGACTCCGATGCTGGGAAAGATTGAAGGCAGGAGGAGAAGCGGGGCACAGAGGATGAGATCGTTGGATGGCATCACCGACTCAATGGACATGAGTTTGAGCAAACTGCAGGAGATAGTGAAGGACAGGGAAGGCTGGCCTGTTGCAGTCCATGAGGTCGCTAAGAGTCGGACAGGACTGAGTGACTGAACAACAGCGGGGGTCCGGGGCCCGGTGTGCCCTTGCCTTGAAAGCCAGGCCATTGTCAGCCATTGTCAAAGCCTCCGCGTTTGCTTGGTTAACTGTAGATTAGACTAGGCCAGGGTACCCAAACCTGGCTGCAAGTTATAATCATCCGAAACATTCATAAAAATGTAGATGCCAGGGTCCCACCCTAAATTTACACAATTGGAATCTGCCAGGAGTGGGTAGGGGAGGATAGAAGGAAAGTGGGATCTGAGCTTCTGCCTTTTTAAACTGCTTCCTGGGAGATTCTGTTACCCAGACACACAGAACCTCTGGACTAGATAATTTATGAGCACCCATCAAATGATAACATCCTGTTAGCATTTGGGATCATGCATGGCACATAATAAATGCTCGATAAATGTTTGCTGGATGTTTTAATGGGACACTTTGGGATCCTACAGTGTTTTTCTCATGCCCTCTAGGATTCTTAGACCTGAAAGCACTGTTATTCTTTCCAGTAAAAATGATAATGCTGACTGCTCACTGAGTCCTTATTTTACTTGCTCACTGTGTTAAGTGTTCTATATGTGCAACCTTCTTGACTTTTAACATTAACCGTAAAAGAAAGGTATTACGTGCACTTCACATATTAGGACCCTAAAGATTGGAAACATGAAGCAGTTTTCACACAGTCACCTACATTGTGATCAAAATGGGGCTTGAACCGAGCACTGTCTGATACCAGAGTCTATCCATCCACAGAGACGTGACATTCTGTCCTGATGATGGATGTGAAAGTGATTTATTAACTCTTTGGAACATGGTGCTAGCCAGAGCCACCTCACCCCATTAGACTGATAACAGTAATAACTGTAGCCGTACTGAGCTTTACTGGGTGTCAGGTGATTCACTGTTTAACTTGAATCTTCATAACTAAGAGCTAGATACTCTTATCATATATGAAATTAAAGTTTAGACCAGGTCAGATAATTTACCTAAGATCATAGCCTCCATTTGTCCCCATTTTTTTTCCTTTCAGACATGGTTGCAGTTCTGGGAGAGACCACAGGACGCCGTACCCTGAAGGTCCTCAGGGACCAGATGAAGAGGGATCCAGAGGGTGCCCAGATCCTGCAGTAGGTCCCAGCTCTGCCTGGGGGATTGAGGGCATTCTTTGGGGATTCTGATTTCTCTGGAATCACATGGTGTTCCTCTAGGGAACTCTTCTTGATACCATGGCCATGGATGGTTGCACAGGCTGGGCACTGCCCAACTCCATGGATGTCATTCACATAGACAACTCTGATGACCTCTGGACAGTGCAGTATGGTGGCCTCAGCCCTGTTCCAACAACAGGGCTCTTGTGCGTTCACTAATGTCCCATAGCATATGCTGCCTGTAACCCGCACCCCTGCAGTGCCCTGTGTGAATACCCAGATCACGTCTGAGGCCTATTTACCTAAGGCAGGAACCACAGCCTTAGCTTGTGGTAGTCTCTTCAGTCCCTGCCACTGGCCTGGCCAGTAGTAGAGGCTGCATTAGGACTTGACCCCGTTGCTGCCCTCTGCCCCTTCACCTCTCACACCCTTAATCTAGCTGGACCTTTCACCTGCCTTTGCTGGTGCCTTCCCAGTATCTGAGTCCTGCCTTCTGCTTCACAGGGAGCGTCCCCGGATCTCGCTGTCCACCCTCGACATGGGCAAGCTCCGGAGTCTGCCCGAGGGCTCCTTTGGCCGCGCGTATCTCCATTTCCTGGATGTGAATGTGAGTCTCCAGCTTCTGTGCGTTTGGCAGTCACCAGGGAGGGCAGATGAATGGCACATGAGTAATGTCCTGAGGAACGAGGGGCCTGTGCTTCCACCATGGGCAGCACTGCCTTGCAGTCTCTCGTGCCAAGGCATTGGCATTTTCTGTGGTACAGGCACGTGGGCCAGGAACATCGCTCCAAGCAATTACACTGCCCTGCACTTACTAACCTCTACTGAGTGCCCCATGGCGGGTTCACATGTGATCTCACTGAATTCCACCCGAACAACTCTGCCAAGATGAGGAAACTAAGGCTCAGAGAGGTTAAGCAACTTGCTGATTTCACAGACCAGTATTAACGGAGGCAATATTCAAATCAGGATTATGCTCTTAACTATCACATCGTGTCCCCTGTTGTAGAGACAGTGTGCCCCTTGGGTGTGACAAGTTGTGACACTCTCCAACCCAGCCAGAGAGGACACGGACTAGGGCGTCAGGACCCCCAACTACTGAGGAACTCATTCATTTCTTCAGAATCAGTCATGCGCCATCCACTGATCCAAGTGTGGCAACTTAGACAAGGTCTTGCCCTCATGGAACTAATATTCTAGTGGGGGACGGGTAGACCATAAAGCAGTAAAAGAAGAAAACTTTAATATGAAAATTCAGGCAAAATATTTATTTAGTACTTAAAACATACCAGATGGGACTTTTCCCGTGGTCCAGTGGCTGCCTTCCAGTGGCTGCCTTCCAGTTCAGTGCCCGGTTAGGGAACTAAGATCCTGCATGCCTCAGTGCAGCCAAAAGAAGAAAAATCACACCAGTGTCCTCAGCAGCTGGGACACAGTGAATCAAACCAGGAAAGCACCTGTCCTTTGGGGCTTCTGTTCTCGTAGGTGCTGCTGTGAGGACGCCAGTCAACCCGATAGAGGGCAAAGGTGGGGTCGGGGTGGCTGGTGGCCCCTTCCCACAGGGTGGTCATAGGAGTCCTTGCCGAAACACCGTGTACCTCAGACTAGGAAGTGAAAGAAAGTGAAGTTGCTCAGCCGTGTCTGACTCTTTACGACCCCGTGGACTGTAGCCCACCAGGCTCCTCTGTCCATGGGATTCTCCGGGCAAGAATGCTGGAGTGGGGTGCCATTTCCTTCTCCAGGGGATCTTCCCGACCCAGGGATCGAACCCAGGTCTCCCGCATTGCAGGTGGACACTTTAACCTCTGAGCCACCAGGGAAGCACTCAGGCTAGGACTTGAACCCAGCCAAAACCCACAGTTGTGAAGCTCAGGTTCTTGATGTCTCATCACAGACAATTGAGAGGCAAAGTGGTAAGAAGTGGATTTATTCAGAGAGAAACTCACTTCACAGAGTGTGAGCCACCGCAGAAGGCGAGAGTGGTGGCCTCTAAATGTGGCAGACTTAGTTCTTTCATGGGCTGGGTAATTTCATAGGCTAATGAATGGGAGGATTATTGCAACCATTTGGGGGAAGGGGTGGAGATTTCCAGGAGGCTGAGGAGGAGTCAGTTCTGAGGAGAACTGGGGAAGAGCATTCTGAGCGGAGGAGCTGGCGAGTGCCAGGCTATGTGTGTTTAGGAGAAGGAAAACTGATCCACGTGGCCAGTATAGCTTCACAGGAATGAGTTGTGGGGAGGCCCCCAGTGAGCTGGGAGGTCGGCCTAGCTCAGCCAGGCCCTGCACACCACAGGAAGTATTACCCTGAAACTGGGTTACCCCCAAAGCCATTTCTTGGTGGGTGTTGAGCCTGAAGATACAACCAAACCAAAGATGAGGAGAAGGAAGGATTTGTTACTTGCAGTGTGTATCGGAGAAGGCAATGGCAACCCACTCCAGTATTCTTGCCTAGAGAATCCCTTGGACAGGGACTTCCCTGGTGGTCCAGTGGCTAAGACTCTGCGCTCCCAATGCAGGGGGCCTGGGTTCGATCCCTGGACAAGGAGCTAGATCCCACATGCAGCAACTAAGACCCAGTGCAGCCAAATTAAAATAAATAAATGATTAAAAAAAAAAAGAATCCCTTGGACAGAGGAGCTGGTGGGCTGCTGTCCATGGGGTCACACAGAATCGGACACGACTGAAGCGACTCAGCATGCATGCATGCATGCATGGAGAAGACCAGGGATCTTTCCCAAAACATTGTCTGTTAACAGCAAAACTGGGGAAACTTTAAGCTAACAGTATATTCATATTCATGAAGGGGCTTGTTGTAGTTCAGAATTCCATAGACAGAGGAGCCTGGTGGGTTACAGCCCAGTTCAGTTCAGTCGCTCAGTTGTGTCCGACTCTTTGCGACTCCATGGACTGCAGCACACCAGGCTTCCCTGTCCATCACCAACTCCTAGAGCTTGCTTAAACTCATGTTTACTGAGTTGGTGATGCCATCCAACCATCTCCTCCTCTGTCATCCCTTTCTCCTCCTGCCTTCAATCATTCCCAGCACCAGGGTCTTTTCTAATGAGTCAGCTCCTTGCACCAGGTGGCCAAAGGATTGGAGCTTCAGCTTCAGCATCAGTCCTTCCAATGAATATTTAGGACAGATTTCTTTGAGGATTGACTGGTTTGATCTCCTTGCAGTCTAAGGGACTCTCAAGAGTCTTCTCCAACACCACGGTTCAAAATCATAAATTCTTCGGCGCTCAGCTTTCTTTATGGTTCAACTCTCACATGCATAATCACTGGAAGAACCATAGCTTTGACTAGATGGACCTTTGTTGGCAAAGTAATGTCTCTGCTTTTAAGTATGCTGTCTAGGTTTATCATAGCTTTTCTTCCAAGGAGTAACCATCTTTTAATTTCATGGCTGCAGTCACCATCTGCAGTGATTTTGGAGCCCAAGAAAATAAAAGTCTCACTTTTTCCATTGTTTCCCCATCTATTTGCCTTGAGGTGATGGGACCAGATGCCATGATCTTCATTTTCTGAATGTCGAATTTTAAGCCAGCTTTTTCACTCTCCTCTTTCACCTTCACCAAGAGGCTCTTTAGTTCCTCTTCACTTTCTGCCATAATGGTGATATCATCTGCATATCTGAGGTTATTGATATTTCTCCTGGCAATCTTGATTCCAGCTTCTGCTTCATCCAGCCTGGCATTTCGCATGATGTACTCTGCGTAAACTCTTGCAAACTCTGGGAGTTGGTGATGGACAGGGAAGACTGGCATGCTGCAGTCCTTGGGGTCACAGAGTCGAACATGAATGAGCAACTGAACTGAACTCTGCATATCAGTTAAATAAGCAGGGTGACAATATACAGCCTTGACATACTCCTTTCCCAATTTTGTTGTTCCATGTCTAGTTCTAACTGTTCTTTCTTGATCTGCATATAGAGGTCAAGAGGCAGGTAAGGTGGTCTGGTATTCCTATCTCTTGAAGAATTTTCGTTTGTTGTGATCTACACAGTCAAAGGCTTTAGCACAGTCAATGAAGCAGAAGTAGATATTTTTCTGGAATTCTTTTGCTTTTTCTGTGATCCAACCGATGTTGCCAATTTGATCTCTGGTTCCTCTGCTTTTTCTAAATCCAGCTTGAACATCTGGAAGTTTTCAGTTCACGTACTGTTGAAGCCTAGCTTGGAGAATTTTGAGCATTACTTTGCTAGCATGTGAAATGAGTGCAATTGTGCAGTAGTTTGAACATCCTTTGGCATTGCCTTTCTTTGGGGTTGGAATGAAAACTGACCTTTTCTAGTCCTGTGGCCACTGCTGAGTTTTCCAAATTTGCTGGCATATTGAGTGCAGCACTTTCACAGCATCATCTTTCAGGATTTGAAATAGCTCAGCTGGAATTCCATCACCTCCACTAGCTTTGTTCATAGTGATGCTTCCTAAGGCCCACTTGACTTCGCATTCTAGGAGTCTGGCTCTAGGTGAGTGATCACACCATTGTAGTTATCTGGGTCATTAAGATTTTTTTGTATAATTCTGTGTATTCTTGCCACCTCTTCTTGATATCTTCTACTTCTTTTAGTTCCATACTGTTTCTGTCCTTTATCGAGCCCATCTTTGCATGAAATGTTCCCTTGGTATCTCTAATTTTCTTGACGAGATCTCTTTAGTCTTTCCCATTCTATTGTTTCCTCTATTTCTTTGCATTGATCACTGAGGAAGTGATTCTCTCTCCTTGTTATTTTTTGGAACTCTGCATTCAAGTGGTGGAACTCTGCATTCAAGTGTGTATATCTCTCCTTTTCCCCTTTGACTATCACTTCTCTTTTCTCAGTTATTTGTAAGGCCTCCTCAGACAATCATTTTGCCTTTTTGCATTTCTTTTCCTTGGGGATTGTTTTGATCACTGTCCCCTGTACAGTGTCACGAACCTGTGTCCATAGTTCTTCAGGCACTCTATCAGATCTTGAGCAGAGAATTCAGCATAGAATTGGGGCAAAGGTCAACAGGGTCCAAGTCTTAGTTGATTGATATCAGGAGAGTCAGAGAAGGTCAACATCATCATATCTTAGGTTTTAACTAGTCTGGGATCTTAGCATGTAGATACCACCCTCCACCTGGGTGGAGGCCTTAGTTCCTATAGAACATGTAAAGATACATATCAGATTGTTAATGTATATTCTTTGAGGCGGAACTGGGACTCTTTTCTCATTGAACTGTTATCTCCTGATGGCTCAGACAGTAAGGAGTCTGCCTACAGTGCAGGAAAGCCAGATTCAATCCCTGGGTTGGGAAGATCCCCTGGAGAAGAAATGGCAACCTACTCCAGTATTCTTGCCTGGAGAATCCCATGGACAGAGGAGCCTCAGATCAGATCAGTCTCTCAGTCGTGTCCGACTCTTTGCAACCCCATGAATCGCAGCACGCCAGGCCTCCCTGTCCATCACCAACTCCCAGAGTTCACTGAGACTCACGTCCATCGAGTCAGGGATGCCATCCAGCCATCTCATACTCTGTTGTCCCCTCTCATCCTCTGTTGTCTCCTTCTCCTCTTGCTCCCAATCCCTCCCAGCATCAGAGTCTTTTCCAATGAGTCAACTCTTCGAATGAGGTGGCCAAAGTACTGGAGTTTCAGCTTTAGCATCATTCCTTCCAAAGAAATCCCAGGGCTGATCTCCTTCAGAATGGACTGGTTGGATCTCCTTGCAGTCCAAGGGACTCTCAAGAGTCTTCTCCAACACCACAGTTTAAAAGCATCAATCCTTTGGCGCTCAGCTTTCTTCACAGTCCAACTCTCACATCCATACATGACCACAGGAAAAACCATAGCCTTGACTAGACAAACCTTTGTTAGCAAAGTAATGTCTCTGCTTTTTAATATGCTGTCTAGGTTGGTCATAACTTTTCTTCCAAAGAGTAAGTGTCTTAATTTCATGGCTGCAGTCACCATCTGCAGTGATTTTGGAGCCCCAAAAAATAAATTCTGTCACTGTTTCCACTATTTCCCCATCTATTTCCCATGAAGTGATGGGACCAGATGCCATGATCTTCTTTTTCTGAATGTTGAGCTTTAAGCCAACTTTTTCACTCTCCTCTTTCACTTTCATCAAGAGGCTTTTTAGTTCCTCTTCACTTTCTACCATAAGGGTGGTGTCATCTGTATATCTGAGGTTATTGATATTTCTCCCGGCAATCTTGATTCCAGCTTGTGTTTCTTCCAGTCCAGCGTTTCTCATGATGTACTCTGCATAGAAGTTAAATAAGCAGGGTGACAATATACAGCCTTGACATACTCCTTTTCCTATTTGGAACCAGTCTGTTGTTCCATGTCCAGTTCTAACTGTTGCTTCCTGACCTGCATACAAATTTCTCAAGAGGCAGATCAGGTGGTCTGGTATTCCCATCTCTTTCAGAATTTTCCACAGTTTATTGTGATCCACAGTCAAAAGCTTTGGCATAGTCAATAAAGCAGAAATAGATGTTTTTCTGGAACTCTCTTGCTTTTTCCATGATCCAGCGGATGTTGGCAATTTGATCTCTGGTTCCTCTGCCTTTTCTAAAACCAGCTTGAACATCAGGAAGTTCACGGTTCACATATTGCTGAAGCCTGGCTTGCAGAATTTTGAGCATTACTTTACTAGCGTGTGAGATCAGTGCAACTGTGCGGTAGTTTGAGCATTCTTTGGCATTGTCTTTCTTTGGGATTGGAATGAAAACTCACCTTTTCCAGTCCTGTGGCCACTGCTGAGTTTTCCAAATTTGCTGGTATATTGAGTGCAGCACTTTCACAGCATCATCTTTCAGGATTTGGAATAGCTCAACTGGAATTCTATCACCTCCACTGGCTTTGTTCGTAGTGATGCTTTCTAAGGCCCACTTGACTTCACATTCCAGGATGTCTGGCTCTAGGTGAGTGATCACACCATCGTGATTGTCTTGGTCGTGAAGATCTCTTTTGTACAGTTCTTCTGTGTATTCTTGCCATCTCTTCTTAATATCTTCTGCTTCTGTTAGGTCCATACCATTTCTGTCCTTTATCAAGCCCATCTTTGCATGAAATGTTCCTTTGGTATCTCTGATTTTCTTGAAGAGATCTCTAGTCTTTCCCATTCTGTTGTTTTCCTCTATTTCTTTGCATTAATTGCTGAAGAAGGCTGTCTTATCTCTCCTTGCTATTCTTTGGAACTCTGCATTCAGATGTTTATATCTTTCCTTTTCTTATTTGCTTTTCGCTTCTCTTCTTTTCACAGCTATTTGTAAGGCCTCCCCAGCCTAGGGAGCTACAGTCCGTGGGGTCAAAAGGGTCAGACATGACTGAGCAACTAACACTTTCACTTCTCTTTCATTGTTTCTTGACTGCTTTTCCTCTGTTCCTGCATCCCTTTATTCCTTTAAGATCATTAATTACTGAGACATTTTGAAGGGCAAGCATTGTGTCCAGGCTTAGATCCCAAGTTGACTTAGGCCAAAATGGCTTCTCTAGTGAGAAGTATGTCATGCCTAGTTCTCTTTAAGTCAAGAATGTCATGCCTGGTTCTCTTTCTCCATGGGCCCCTTACCCTATCTGCTTAGAGACAAAGTCTGTATTTTGTAATAGAAGCAATAGGAAGCCATTGAAGTTTCGAGCCAGGTAGTAACATGATCTGCTTTATAAAAGGACCTTAGGATACAGCAGGGCAGAGTCCCCGTTCCTACCCTTCCCTGCCCCCAGCACATCCACTTCCCATCACAGTACCTCTGTCAGGTCGCCATCCAGTCCAGCTGCAGGAGCCAACCAGGCTGGAGGAGGTGAAAGAGTGAGCAAAGATTGCTCTCGAGCTGGGTTTCTCAACCTTGCCACTGTTGACTTTGGGGCTGGAGAATTGTTTGTTGTAGGGCAGCGCTGTGCATTGTAGGAAACATCCCTGGCCTCTACGTGCTAGATTCCAGTAGCACTGGCCCCACTAAGTTGTGACAACCTTAAATGGCTCCAGACACTGCAGCTATCCCCGGGTAATGGTTGAGAAGTCTGCTTTAGATTTTGTCCCTGAAAAAATAATCATCTTCCTATCCTCTGCTGTACTGCTCCCTGTTGCCCACGCCCCATATTATACCATCGCCCAGAAATTTCACCAAGATGCAAGTTTATTTCATCAGTGGGAACTCCACCAGGGTGACCTGCTCCAGGTACCACCTAGAAAAGGATATTCTCCTTCTGAAGTCCCCCAGAGCCTTTTGTCCTGTTGTTGTAGAGGGGATGGGACTGCCAAGGCCTCCCTGGGCAGCTTGCTCAGCCACAGCCTTAAGTAACAGCCCTGGAGATTGTGACACTTGTAGAGTATAGACACCTGGCAGCCCACAAAATGTAAGGGAACACCTTTGTCTCAGTGGAGGTTTAGATCAAAGGTCAAGGTCAGGCCACCTTCCCTGAGACTGACTGCTAGCCTTTCTTTCCATCTTTAAAGCTCTGGGCAAATCACTTGACCTCTGAGCCTCAGACTCTTTTATCTGAGGTGAGGAAACCTCATGTTTAACTTCCAGGGCACTTATATGGCTGATTAATAATGGCTGTTAAGGCTTTAGAATCCAGCAGGCTGTGTTCGGAATCCTGACTCAGCCACTTGATTAGCTGTGTGATCTCTGACAAAGTTACTTTATCTCTCCTTTTTTTCTTATCTGTATCTGAGGCTGATAGCAATATCTCCTCCCAGGTGGCCTCAGGACGTGGCATGACGGTATGTACAGAGGACTTCATACAGTGCTGAAACATAGTAGGTGTCAGCCGTCACTGACCAGCTTCAGCTTCACACAGCAGACAGAACTCTATAGAAGAAATTAGAACCAGGGACCCAATGAAGTCACAAACACAGACCGTGGCATTGGGCTAGTAGCCCCCAAAATAAAGACACCAAATCCCTTGACCTCTGGACAGGCTGAGCTCATGCTCTGAAACTAGGAAGACCTACTCTGCATGGTGCGGCTGAGAACTCGGAGAGGCAGTGGGCGGAAACAGAAGGACAGCTGGTATCCCTGCCTGGGGTCAGAAAGTGCCTGGGGCTGGCCTTTTACTCCTGCATTTACAGGAGGTTGATTCCCAGGCCTTGGAGACAGAACAAGAGAGCCCTGTCCTGGGCTGATGACCAGCTGCTGCAGCACTGTTTACGGAGATAGCATGCACACTATAAAGGGAATTTAGAATCTGCTGCCATCAGATAAACAAAATAGAAACAGGTAGAATTACTTTTAATAACATATCTTGTTTTCGTGTGCTAAAATACCATTTCTGTATGTAATCGATACTATAAAATTATGAGATTTCACATTATTCTTGTCATGCCGAGTCCTGGAGCTCCAGTGTGTATTTCACACATGCAGCGCATCTCAGTTGGCACTTGTCACCTTAAGCCTTGGTGGCTGCCATGATTGGCTGCTGTACCCGACAGTGCTGGTGTGAACGAGAGACATTAACGATCACGTGCACCAAACAGCACGACACAGTCATGTCAGACGCCACAAAAAAGGACCGGGCGCTCTAAGAGACCATAACGTGGACCTGATCTGTCTGAAGGTCAGGGGTAGCCTCCTGCAGAAGGGACACTTAAGCCAGGTTGTAAAGGACAGGTAGGAATTGTCAAGGTGAAAGAGCACCCTAGGCTGGGAGCAGCTCATCTGAAGAAGTGGGGGCCTTGGGTGCTTCTTTGCTTCCCCCCTTCATTTTATTTCCAGTTGTGGTTCAAAAAAAACACCACCACCATAAGATTTACTACCTTAATCATCTCTCAATGGGCAGTTCAGTAGTGTGTTAAGTATAGTCACACTGTTGTGAAACCAATCACCGGAGCTTTTTCATCTTGTAAAAACTGAAACTCTGTATATCAGAAAACACCTCCTGCTTCCCTCTCCCCACCAGGGGTTTCTGAGATCCAGCAGGGGCTGTACATTCTGTGTGAGTTGAGGTAGACCAAGGGGGCACCCCCTATATTCCCTGCCTGCAGACTCCCCTGTCAGCAGGTGCAGACAGACCTCAACTCCGGAGATAGTTCTGGTGGGGTGTGAATTTGGTGGCGTGGTTGAGAGTCGAGGAGAGGCTGGAAAATTGGACCCCGGGAACCACGAGGAAGGGGTCTAGGGAGGGCTCATGGTTGTCAGGGGGCTTCCCCAGTGGCTCAGAATGTAAAGAATCTGCCTGCAATGCAGGAGACCCGGGTTCGATCCCTAGGTCTGAAAGATTCCCCTGGAGAAGGAAATGGCAACCCACTCCAGTATTCTTGGCCTGGAAAATCCCATGGATGAAGAAGCCTGGCAGGCTACAGGCCATGGGGTCGTAAAGAGTTGGACACGACTGAGCAATTTCACTTTCATGATCATCAGAGGGTCTCCCCAGACACCCGCGCACCCACCCGCTTCGTGGACGATGAGGAGCTAGCATACGTGATCCAGCGGTACCGGGAGATCCATGACATGCTCCACACCCTGCTGGGCATGCCCACCAACATCCTGGGTGAGTGCTGGCCAACCGGCAGCCCCTGGATGCTTCCAGAGTGGGGGTGGGGTGGAGCATACCCAGTGAGGGGCCTGGGTGGGGCCGGGCCCTCCATTCAGCCTGTCTCCCAGTCTATCTGCAAGGCCAGGTCAGGGCACACCTGTTTCAGCTGCTCACCAGTTAGCTGACCTGGTGCCTCATTTTTCACTTTACCCAAACATCATGGTGTATCTGGGCCACACATCCCCATCCTCTGCCCCAGTGCCTCTGACAGCTCCTACACTGACGTGGCAGTGTCCAGACACCTGGGCTCCCCACGCTCTGAAACCCTCAGCTATTCCCGGAGGCCTGGACTCCTCAGCCTGGCTTTTGGAGTCCCGCACCCTGACCCCAAGCTTCCTTTCCAGCCCTTGCCTCCTCCTGCTCTTTCTTGTACCCTCTTCCCCCTACCCCAAGCCAAGTGCCCCAAGGACCAGCACAGGCTGGGACTGGGCACTGCTGACCCCCTCGGTAGAGATCGGAGTGGAGCAGACACCTCACCATGTCCTGAGCATCGCTGGCCTCTCCTCCCCCGGCCCGTCCTCACTTCTCACTCACTTCCCCACCCTGCCTGCCAGGGGAGATCGTGGTGAAATGGTTTGAGGCTGTCCAGACCGGCCTGCCCATGTGCGTCCTGAGTGCACTCTTTGGACCGATCCGACTCAGCGCCCAGTAAGTTCTCAAGTGCTGAGGGGTCGGGGGAAGGTGCAGGGCTCCAGGAAATGGGAAGAGCCCACAGCCTTTCTGAGCAGCCCCAGTGGATCTCAGGAAGCCAGGATGGGAGGGCTGGGGCAGAGCATGAACGTGGCCCGGTGCAGGGGCTCCAGGATGAGGCTTCGTGAAGCTTGGACGCTTCATAGAACTTGAGGGTTTCTCGGGCCAGGCCCCAGTTATCAAGTGAGAACAGCTGGGTCAGGAAACCTGGGGCCGGGGGTGGGGGGCCGTGCGTGGGGGGTGCGGGTTCCTGGGGATGCAGTCTGGCATTAGTTTCTGGAGGTGGGGGAGCCCTCTATTTAAAGCTGGGCTTTGGTGTGTTCAAAATGTGTGGCTTTGAGCACAGGGCTTTTACCTCACTGAGCTTCTGCTTCCTCATCTGAAAAGTGGGGCTGGGAACTGCCTCCTCTTGTCTGTGCGGATTAACTGAGGACACGCCCGTCGGCTCAGGGCAGGTGGCGTGCCCCGCGCTCAGGACCCCGGGTCCTCTGTCTTCTCTCTCCTCTGCGGCCCCACAGGAGCCTACAATTGCTGATCTCGGAGCTGATCCCATGGGCAGTTGAGAATGGCCGCAGAGCCCCGTGTGTCCTCAATGTGTACTACGAGCGGCGCTGGGAACAGCCCCTGCAGGCTCTGCGGCAGGAGCTGGGCATCACGGAGCCACCCCTGCGTGTGGAGGGCCTGGTGTAGACCCTGAGCGCCTGAGGCCCCGCCCCACCCCCCGCTTCCCCCGGGGGTGGAGCACATCTGTGCCAGCACCCAGGTTCCTCTGTGAACTCTGACCCTTGGACGTCACTCATCATAATTTATCAGAGGGAGCAGCCAGTGGAGCTCCTGGGGAGCCAGAAGTGAACCTCGAGTGCTCAGGGATTGCTCAAGTCCACAACGCATGTGCCCGACCCCTCCCTGCCTGCCAGCGTTCTCTGGGTGCCAGCCTGGGGGAGTCTTCACAGGGGGAAGGGCCACCCTTTATTCCCAAGGCCTGAGGAAGAGGGAGGCAGACGGGGAGGCGGGTCTCTGCTGTCTGAATAAAGGCTCCCATCAGGTCCCGAGTCTGCTTCTACCGTCTCTTCCTGGTGCTGCCCATGACCCTGGCAGGCTTGGACCTTTGAGCACTGAGGGCAGACACTCCCTCCAGCCAGAGCTTCTGCTGCTTTTCCCTGCTCCTCTGGGATTCAAATTCCCCACTCCTCCTCCACCTTCTAGCAGAGGGACTTAGGGCCAATCCCTTCCGCTCTGTGGACCTGTTGCATCATCAGTAGAAGGGATTGAAGTGGCCCTCACCTCCCAGGGCTGCTCTGGGGGTTCATGAGGGGATGCCCAGAGAAGGGGCCCAAGCAGGAGCTGTTCTTGCTGTGTTCGCAGTGGGAGGAGGCAGCTGTGAGACTGCAGGCTCCCTTTGGAGTAGCAGCCAGGCATTTTCCTCGAGTCAGAGCCAAGAAGTGTGGACAGGCAGGGTGAAGAGCATTGTCAAAAGGGTAGGCGGCCCTGTCTTGGGATTTACAGCCAGAAGGACTCCCAGAGTCTTTAGAAGTTTTGGAGGCCAGCTCCTCATTGTGTGGGTAGGGCGATGGAAGGCCCAGATGTAAGCAAGGAGGTGTCCGGAGAAAGCAGAACACAGGCCACACAGCCTGGCTGGTTCCGTGCTGCAGCCTCCCTGTGGGTAATAAGGACTGCGGTTTACGGCCGTACCTCAGTGCGTTACCACATCGACACCTCCAGCAACGCAAGGACAGAGGTGGTACCATCACCTGTATTTCGAGGCAGTAGGAGTGGAGATAGGGCTGGAGTCAGGGACTGTCCGGAGACCTGGCTGGCACAGCCACCCCAGTGCCTCAGCCTTCCTCACACCCATCATGTACCCAGTCCAGTGCTCCCAGAGGTGGAGGGAGGGTTTGGGAGGCTGGAGGCCTACATTGAAACCATGGCCTTTTCAAGAGGGAAGCCTTGTCCTGAGCGCTTTGAATATCCACAGAGGAGCAGGTCGGGGCGAGCTCCCTGTACCTCATCCATCTTCGCAGTACAGGCCACCTTTCCAGACCTGCCAGCTGCTTCCCCGGGCCCCGAGCACCTCCACCCTGAGGTCTGGAAAAGTTGATGGTTGTGGGGGAAGGGCAGACCCTCAGATGGTCTCTGCCCAGCTAGCAAGCTCACCTGCTCTGGCCACTTGGTGCCTGGTGACCCCGGGCCTTCACGACCCTCAAGAGATTGGGCCCCCAGGCACCAGGGTGAGCTGGCGAGGGGGCCTGGTCTCACGGAAGAAAATGACAGTGGAATAGCTGCAACATCCTAAGCTCTTCCTGCAGCCCTGGAGACCCGGAATCTTCCCTCCTTCGTCCGAATAAACCACGGTGGTGGTCTTCCTACCTTTGAGAACACCACGTCCTAGGTCATAACGTGGTCAGCTCCTTGTCATTCACACCAGTACTCAAACGTCACCTCCAAGGGGGCTTCCCAGACCACCCTGTCTGAAACCGTCTCTTCGCCCTCATGCCCTCTCATCAAGGATTTTCTTTATGGTGCTCACCACACCCGGGGATAACCTTGTTTGTTAGAGCTGGGTGCTCCCAGAGAGCAGTGACCTTTCTCTTCACTGTTGGGAACCACTGCCTGGCTGGCAGTTGGGGCTTGCTGCTTCGTGGTTGGAGTAATGGTGCTGAGCACCCCGCCGGCAAGATCTCATTCAGTCCCCACAACAACCGCATTTTGCAGTGAGGGTCTCAGGTCTGGGGAGTACCCTAAGGTCACACACAACAGACTTTCCATGATTATGAGTGTTTTATTTTTCTGAGAGATTTGAAGATTTTCTGCTAAGTGGTTCATTTGTATGTTTTTATTAGTAACCAATGTGAAAAATGTTCTCAGTTGCCTATAATGTAAAATAATGGAAATTTCTTAGAAGTATAATCAGTGTTATCTTTTTGAGCAGCAGTTTGGCAGTAACTATCAAAATTTTGAGTGTGTAAAGCTTTTGAAATGATATAACTTGCCAATGGGATTTTACCTCTTGTTCAGTTGCTAAGTTGTGTCCAGCACTTTGGGACCCCATGGACTGCAGCACACCAGGCTTCCCTGTCCTTCACTGTAGCCAGGAGTTTGCTCAAATTCATGTCTATTGAGTCAGTGATGCTATCTAACTGTTTCATCCTCCACTTCCCCCTTCTCCTTTTGCCATTAGTCTTTCCCAGCATCAGGGTCTTTTTCTAATGAGTCGGCTCTTTGCATCAGGTGGCCAAAGTATTGGAGCTTCAGCTTTAGCACCAGTCCTTCCAATGAATATTCAGGGTTGATTTCCCTTAGGATTGACCGGTTTGATCTCCTTTCTGTCCAAGGGACTCTCAACAGTCTTTGCCAGCACCATAATTCAAAAGCATCCGCTCTTCGGCCCTCAGCCTTCTTTATGGTCCAACTCTCACATCCATACATGACTACTGGAAAAACCATAGTTTTGACTATCAGGACTTCTGTTGGCAGAGTGATATCTTTGCTTTTTAATATGCTGTCTAGGTTTGTCACAGACAAACCTTTCCTTCCAAGGAGCAAGTGTCTTTTAATTTCATGGCTCTAGTCACTGTCCACAGTGGTTTGTGAGTCCCAGAAAATAACATCTCATTGCTTCCACTTTTCCCCCAACTGTTTGCTAAGAAGTGATGGGACCAGATGCCATGATCCTAGTTTTTTGAATGTTGAGTTTTAAGCCAGCTTTTTTCACTCTTCTCTTTGACCCTCATCAACAGGCTCTAGTTCCTCTTCGTTTTCTGCCATAAGGATGGTGTTATCTGCATATCTGAGGTTGTTTGTATTTCTTCCAGCAATCTTGATTCCAGCTTCTGATTCATCCAGCCCAGCATTTTGAATGATGTACTCTGCATATAAGTTAAATAAACAGGAGGACAATATACAGCCTTGTTAGTAAATGAAGCAGAAGTATACGTTTTACTGTTCTCAAATTTGAAGCTTCCCAGGTGGCTCAGTGGTAAAGAATCCACTTGCCAATGCAGGAGACTTAAGAAACCCAGGTTTGCTCCCTGGCTTGGGAAGATCTCCTAGAGGAAGAAATGGCAACCCACTCCACTATTCTTGCCTGGAAAATCCCATGGACATAGGAGCCTGGCAGGCTACAGAGCTGGACGCGACTGAGCACTAGGGTCACAGAGCTGGGGTGTGATGGAGCCTGTCCTGGGATGCGCAGGCCCTGCGTCCTCTCCCAATAGCCAAGGGGGAAGCTCCCTTTCCCTCCATCTGTGTTTGGGGGGCACAGGCTCTTAAGACAGATCTGGCCCTGTCACCAACCAGCCCTGCACCCTTGTAGTAATCACATCACCCTTCGAGCCTCTGTTTATCTCATCTGTAAAATGGGGAGAATACAGACTTATCCCACAACAGGACCATCGTGCAAGGGTAATGCTTTAGCATAGAGTAAGAATTTAGCATGTGGAAGCTGTTATTTCCCATGAAGGCTCTTCGATGCCTCCTCTAAAGTCACTGTGTCCACAGTGCAGCCACAGGTATTTTGCACACACTCCGAGTAGAAGGACTTAACACAGCTACAAGGTCCTAATGCCAATACAGCTGAACATCTATGGGGTAAGCACCTCTGCTGTGCAGAGGCCAAACTACTCCAGTCCCCAGTTCAGTTCAGTTCAGTCGCTCAGTCGTGTCCGACTCTTTGTGACCCCATGAATCGTAGCACTCCAGGCCTCCATGGCCATCACCAACTCCCAGAGTTCACTGAAACTCATGTCCATCAAGTCGGTGATACCATGCAGCCACCTCATCCTCTGTTGTCCCCTTCTCCTCCTGCCCCCAATCACTTGAGCATCAGAGTCTTTTCCAACGAGTGAACTCTTCCCATGAGGTGGCCAAAGTATTGGAGTTTCAGCTTTAGCATCATTCCTTCCAAAGAAATCCCAGGGCTGATCTCCTTCAGAATGGACTGGTTGGATCTCCTTGCAGTCCAAGGGACTCTGAAGGGTCTTCTCCAATACCACAGTTCAAAAGCATCAATTCTTTGGCGCTCAGCCTTCTTCACAGTCCAACTCTCACATCCATACATGACCACAGGAAAAACCATAGCCTTGACTAGACGGACCTTTGTTGGCAAAGTAATGTCTCTGCTTTTGAATATGCTATGTAGGTTGGTCATAACTTTTCTTCCAAGGAGTAAGCGTCTTTTAATTTCATGGCTGCAGTCACCATCTGCAGTGATTTTGGAGCCCCAAAAATAAAGTCTGACACTGTTTCCACTGTTTCCCCATCTATTTCCCATGAAGTGATGGGACCAGATGCCATGATCTTCTTTTTCTGAATGTTGAGCTTTAAGACAACTTTTTCACTCTCCACTTTCATTTTCATCAAGAGGCTTTTGAGTTCCTCTTCACTTTCTGCCATAAGGGTGGTGTCATCTGCATATCTGAGGTTATTGATATTTCTCCCGGCTATCTTGATTCCAGCTTGTGCTTCTTCCAGCTCAGCGTTTCTCATGATATACTCTGCATATAAGTTAAATAAGCAGGGTGACAATATACAGCCTTGACATACTCCTTTTCCTATTTGGAACCAGTCTGTTGTTCCATGTCCATTTCTAACTGTTGCTTCTGGACCTGCATACAAATTTCTCAAGAGGCAAATCAGGTGGTCTGGTATTCCCATCTCTTTCAGAATTTTCCACAGTTTATTGTGATCCACACAGTCAAAGGCTTTGGCATAGTCAATAAAGCAGAAATAGATGTTTTTCTGGAACTCACTTGCTTTTTCCATGATCCAGCGGATGTTGGCAATTTGATCTCTGGTTCCTCTGGCTTTTCTAAAACCAGCTTGAACATCAGGAAGTTCACGGTTCACGTATTGCTGAAGCGTGGCTTGGAGAATTTTGAGCATTACTTTACTAGCGTGTGAGATGAGTGCAATTGTGCGGTAGTTTGAGCATTCTTTGGCATTGCCTTTCTTTGGGATTGGAATGAAAACTGACCTTTTCCAGTCCTGTGGCCACTGCTGAGTTTTCCAAATTTGTTTCTACAATTTAAGTCTGAATTTGGCAATAAGGAGTTCGTGATTTGAGCCACAATCAGCTTCCGGTCTTGTTTTTGCTGACTGTATAGAGCTTCTTCATCTTTGGCTGCAAAGAATATAATCAATCTGATTTCGGTGTTGACCATCTGGTGATATCCATGTGTAGAGTCTTCTCTTGTGTTGTTGGAAGAGGGTGTTTGCTATGACCAGTGCGTTTTCTTGGTAAAAATCTATTAGCCTTTGCCCTGCTTCATTCCGTATTCCAAGGCCAAATTTGCCTGTTACCCCAGGTGTTTCTTGACTTCCTACTTTTGCCTACCAGTCCCCTATAATGAAAAGGACATCTTTTGGGGGTGTTAGTTCTAAAAGGTCCTGTAGGTCTTCATAGAACCATTCAACTTCAGCTTCTTCAGCATTACTGGTTGGGGCATAAGCTTGGATTACCGTGATATTGAATGGTTTGCCTTGGAAACAAACAGAGATCATTCTGTCGTTTTTGAGATTGCATCCAAGTGAAAGAGGAGAGTGAAAAAGTTGGCTTAACGCTCAACATTCAGAAAACTAAGATCATGGCATCTGGTCCCATTACTTCATAGGAAATAGATGGAGAAACAGTGGAAACAGTGTCACACTTTATATTTTGGGGCTCCAAAATCACTGCAGATGGTGACCGCAGCCATGAAATTAAAAGACGCTTACTCTTTGGAAGAAAAGTTATGACCAACCTAGATAGCATATTGAAAAGCAGAGACATTACTTTGCCAGCAAAGGTCCGTCTAGTCAAGGCTATGGTTTTTCCAGTAGTCATGTATGGATGTGAGAGTTGGACTGTGAAGAAAGCTGAGTGCCAAAGAATTGATGCTTTTGAACTGTGGTGTTGGAGAAGACTCTTGAGAGTCCCTTGGACTGAAAGGAGATCCAACCAGTTCATTCTAAAGGAGATCAGCCCTGGGATTTCTTTGGAAGGAATGATGCTAAAGCTGAAACTCCAGTACTTTGGCCACCTCATGCGAAGAGTTGACTCATTGGAAAAGACTCTGATGCTGGGAGGGATTGGGGGCAGGAGGAGAAGGGGACAACAGAGGGTGAGATGGCTGGATGGCATCACCGACTCGTTGGACATGAGTTTGAGTGAAATCCGGGAGTTGGTGATGGACAGGGAGGCCTGGCGTGCTGCGATTCATGGGGTCACAAAGAGTCAGACACGACTGAGTGACTGAACTGAACTGAACTGCATTTCAGACTCTTCTGTTGACCATGATGGCTACTCCATTTCTTCTAAGGGATTCCTGCCCACAGTCGTAAATATAATGGTCATCTGAGTTAAATTCACCCATTCCAGTCCATTTTAGTTTGCTGATTCCTAGAATGTCGACATTCACTCTTGCCATCTCCTGTTTGACCACTTCCAATTTGCCTTGATTCACGGACCTGACATTCCAGGTTCCTATGCAATATTGCTCTTCACAGCATCGGACCTTGCTTCTATCACCAGTCACATCCACAAGCCAGTATTGTTTTTGCTTTGGCTCCATCCCTTCATTCTTTCTGGAGTTATTTCTCCACTGATCTGTAGTATATTGGGCACCTACTGACCCGAGGAGTTCCTCTCCCAGTGTCCTATCATTTTGCCTTTTCATACTCTTCATGGGGTTCTCAAGGCAAGAATACTGAAGTGGTTTGCCATTCCCTTCTCCAGTGGACGACATTCTGTCAGACCTCTCCACCATGACCCGCCCGTCTTGGGTGGCCCCACAGGGCATGGCTTAGTTTCATTGAGTTAGACAAGGCTGTGGTCCATGTGATCAGATTAACTAGTTTTCTGTGATTATGGTTTCAGTGTGTCTGCCCTCTGATGCCCTCTCGCAACACCTACCATCTTACCTGGGTTTCTCTTACCTTGGACGTGGGGTATCTCTTCACGGCTGCTCCAGCAATGTGCAGCCGCTGCTCCTTACCTTGGACGAGGGGTATCTCCTCACGGCCACCCCTCCTGACCTTCAACACGGAGTAGCTCCTCTTGGCCCTCCTGCGCCCGTGCACCCGCTGCTCCTTCGACATGGGGTTGCTCCTCTCGGCACCGCTCCTGACCTCGGACTCCAGCCCCCAGGGGAGGTTTAATTCCTTCACATGAGTTCTGATGTCCATCTCTGTTAAGTCTGGAGATTTAAGTGCTGATGTTAGTTCCCCAGCGCAGGGCAGATGGGGGGCCATGTCAGTGAAAAGGAGCCCGCTGTGAGATCAGCCTCAGTTCAGCAGGTCTTTCAAACCACAGCATCCAGCTTGCCCTTCTTAAGAACCCCCCAGAGCTTCCCTGGTGGTCCATTGGTTAAGACTCTGTGCTCCAAATGCAGGGGACCTGGATTCAATTCCCAGTCAGGGAACGAGATCCCACATGCCACAACTAAAGATCCTGTGTGTCGCCACTAAGTCCTGGCACAGTCTAAATAGATAAATAAATATTAAAAAAATAAAAACCATGAGTGGCTCTTCACTGCCCCAGTATAACCACCTCAGCCTAGCACACCAGGGTTTTTCCAGTTACTTCTCCCACTACGTGGCCCTCTTCTCCTCATGTAGCCTGGTGTACAATCCCACTAGTCTTCAATCATGTCATCAAGGCCTTCTAAGTGTTTGCCAAATGCCAGCATGAGGTAGTTAGACTAGGAAAAAGGAGTCCAGAATGGCGGTGGCTAAAAGACAAGAAAGGGAAGAGCCCGCGAAAATAGAACTAAGGAAGGTCTGAGGACCAGGGTGAGGACCTCAAGTAGAATAAACAGCACTTCTGGCTCGCCAATTTACATAGGGCAGGACCAGGGAGAGGAAAAAACATATAAAAAGAGAAGCCAAAGGGCCGAGGGTCTCTCTCCAGCACACGCTCTCTCTCTCTTCTCTTTGGGTCTTTTGGGTCAGCATGCCCTCATGCCTCAAGGATATATTTTCATTTTCTAAATAAAACTGCGCTGTAACACTGTCCAAGAGCTGTGACGCGCCGAGGGCTTTAACGTCTGTCGCTTCAAGTTTTTGTTGTGACAAGACAGAACCGAGGAAATTACACTCCCCTAACACCAGGGCTCCCTAGTCACTGAGACAGCCACACCCCAGCCTCATGAAATTGAGCAGCGGTGGCAGCTGAGGGCCTTGGACATGCCAGGCCTGTTCTGAGAGTTTGGCATGCATCATCTCACAGGATCCACACTCAGCCCGAGGCAGGAAATAGGTAGAGACCGTGAGGACTCTAGTGCCATCCTACTGACAAGGACACACGGGAGGCTCCAGGGGAAGAGATGACTTATCCACAACCTTATCCACACCCAGATCCACAAGTGTAAACATGATCACTGCCACATCAACCCCTGAGGTCCTATGCAAAGTGGGCGAGTGAGAATTTGGAGGAAGAGGTGGTGATGGTGACCAACACCCCTGCTCTCCTCCACCCTGGACACATTGGTGAAGCCAGAGCGGTACCTGGCCTGAGGGGGGTGATGCCAGGGGACCTAGAGGAACAAGACAGTCTGCCCTAAAGTGGCTTATAGCCTAGCTGGACACACCGAGGTGGGTATGCGGAGATTATTTCTTCTCTGAATAGGTTGTCCCTCACCACGTGTGGAATAGCTGGTCCGGAGGGCAACTCAGGTGTGTCTGACCAGAAAGCAAAGAAGCTACATCACAGTAACGTGTGTGTGGTGGTTGTTGACTGAAGTGCAGTGAGCACATGGTGAGGGACAGCCTTGTCTCATGCCTACCTGCGCTGGGAGGCTGGTTCTTTACCACTAGTGCCCCTGGGCCAGGGCCTCCAATTCACTCTCTGTGTCATTCATTCAAGAAGCATTTATTTGAGCTTCTGTTATTCGCTAAGACCTGTGGATACAATTAGAGGTAATCTTCAGGTATAGGTTTTGTATGTGCTTTGTGGTCAACAAGCCTGTAAGTTACAATAATAAAAATGTCAACTGCTAATTCAGATGCCCCCCGTGACGCTCCAAACCAACCCTCTGCAGTGAACACTATTAGCATGTCTTGATTTTTACATATAAGAAAAGGAAACTTTGAACGTTCAACTGAGAAGCTGACCCGGGTCTGCTGGATGCCAAAGCCTAGGGCCATAACCACTGCACCACACTGCCTCCCGAATGTCATACACAAGGGGGAAGTGGTGCTTTTATATACCTTGGTCCCCCAAAAGGATGCACCCTATACTCTGAAAGAAATAGATCCAAGTACTTATCAGACCAAAATTTCATAAAAAAAAAAAAAAACCTTGGCTATGCTGGGTCTCAGTTACAGCATGCAGGATATTCCTTGCAACATGCAAGATCTTTTAGCATGCAGGTTTTAGTTCCCTGACAAGTAATCAAACTCAGGCCCTCTACATCAGGCGCTTGGAGTCTTAGCCACTAACCTACCAGGAGTTCAGTTCAGTTCAGTCGCTCAGTCGTGTCCAACTCTTTGCGACCTCATGAATCGCAGCACGCCAGGCCTCCCTGTCCATCACCAACTCCCGGAGTCCACGCAGACTCACGTCCATCGCGTCAGTGATGCCATCCAGCATCTTATCCTCTGTCGTCCCCTTCTCCTCCTGCCCACAATCCCTCCCAGCATCAGAGTCTTTTCCAGTGAGTCAACTCTTCGCATGAGGTGGCCAAAATACTGGAGTTTCAGCTTTAGCATCATTCCTCCCAAAGAAATCCCAGGGCTGATCTCCTTCAGAATGGACTGGTTGGATCTCCTTGCAGTCCAAGGGACTTTCAAGAGTCTTCTCCAACACCACAGTTCAAAAGCATCAATTCTTCGGCACTTAGCCTTCTTCACAGTCCAACTCTCACATCCATACATGACCACAGGAAAAACCATAGCCTTGACTAGGTGGACCTTTGTTGGCAAAGTAATGTCTCTGCTTTTGAATATGCTATGTAGGTTGGTCATAACTTTTCTTCCAAGGAGTAAGCGTCTTTTAATTTCATGGCTGCAGTCACCATCTGCAGTGATTTTGGAGCCCCAAAAATAAAGTCTGACACTGTTTCCACTATTTCCCCATCTATTTCCCATGAAGTGATGGGACCAGATGCCATGATCTTCTTTTTCTGAATGTTGAGCTTTAAGACAACTTCTTCACTTTCCTCTTTCATTTTCATCAAGAGGCTTTTGAGTTCCTCTTCACTTTCTACCATAAGGGTGGTGTCATCTGCATATGTGAGGTTATTGATATTTTTCCCAGCAATCTTGATTCCAGCTTGTGTTTCTTCCAGTCCAGCGTTTCTCATGATGTACTCTGCATAGAAGTTAAATAAGCAGGGTGACAATATACAGCCTTGACATACTCCTTTTCCTATTTTGAACCAGTCTGTTGTTCCATGTCCAGTTCTAATTGTTGCTTCCTGACCTGCATACAAATTTTTCAAGAGGCAGATCAGGTGGTCTGGTATTCCCATCTCTTTCAGAATTTTCCACAGTTTATTGTGATCCACACAGTCAAAGGCTTTGGTATAGTCAATAAAGCAGAAATAGATGTTTTTCTGGAACTCACTTGCTTTTTCCATGATCCAGCGGATGTTGGCAATTTGATCTCTGGTTCCTCTGGCTTTTCTAAAACCAGCTTGAACATCAGGAAGTTCACAGTTCACATATTGCTGAAGGCTGGCTTGTAGAATTTTGAGCATTACTTTACTAGCGTGTGAGATGAGTGCAATTGTGCGGTAGTTTGAGCATTCTTTGGCATTGCCTTTCTTTGGGATTGGAATGAAAACTCACCTTTTCCAGTCCTGTGGCCACTGCTGAGTTTTCCAAATTTGCTGGTATATTGAGTGCAGCACTTTCACAGCATCATCTTTCAGGATTTGGAATAGCTCAACTGGAATTCCATCACCTCCACTAGCTTTGTTCATAGTGATGCTTTCTAAGGCCCACTTGACTTCACATTCCAGGATGTCTGGCTCTAGGTCAGTGATCACACCATCGTGATTACCTGGGTCGTGAAGATCTTTTTGTACAGTTCTTCTGTGTATTCTTGCCACCTCTTCTTAATATCTTCTGCTTCTGTTAGGTCCATACCATTTCTGTCCTTTATCGAGCCCAACTTTGCATGAAATGTTCCCTTGGTATCTCTAATTTTCTTGAAGAGATCTCTAGTCTTTCCCATTCTGTTGTTTTCCTCTATTTCTTTGCATTGATCGCTGAAGAAGGCTGTCTTATCTCTCCTTGCTATTCTTTGGAACTCTGCATTCAGATGCTTATATCTTTCCTTTTCTCCTTTGCTTTTCACTTTTATTTTCACAGCTATTTGTCAGGCCTCCCCAGACAGCCATTTTGTATTTTTGCATTTCTTTTCCATGGGGATGGTCTTGATCCCTCTCCTGTACAATGTCACCAACCTCTGTCCATAGTTCATCAGGCACTCTATCTATCAGATCTAGGCCCTTAAATCTATTTCTCACTTCCACTGTATAATCATAAGGGATTTGATTTAGGTCATACCTGAATGGTCTAGTGGTTTTCCCTACTTTCTTCAATTTAAGCCTGAATTTGGCAATAAGGAGTTCATGATCTGAGCCACAGTCAGCTCCTGGTCTTATTTTTGCTAACTGTATAAGAGCTTCTCCATCTTTGGCTGCAAAGAATATAATCAATCTGATGTCGGTGTTGACCATCTGGTGATCTCCATGTGTAGAGTCTTCTCTTGGGTTGTTGGAAGAGGGTATTTGTTATGACCAGTGCATTTTCTTGGCAAAACTCTATTAGTCTTTGCCCTGCTTCATTCCATATTCCAAGGCCAAATTTGCCTGTTACTCCAAGTGTTTCTTGACTTCCTACTTTTGCATTCCAGTCCCCTATAATGAAAAGGACATCTTTTTTGGGTGTTAGTTCTAAAAGGTCTTGTTGGTCTTCATAGAACCGTTCAACTTCAGCTTCTTCAGCTTTACTGATTGGGACATAGACTTGGATTACTGTAATATTGAATGGTTTGCCTTAGAAACAAACAGAGATCATTCTGTTATTTTTGAGATTGCATCCAAGTACTGCATTTCCAAATTTCATTTCTAGTTTCTATAAACAGGCTCTGAACATTGTCCCTCCTCACTTTTAAGGACTTGGACTGAATTAAGGGATTAAGGAGGGATCTATCTTTTTTAAGTTAAAAAAAAAAACTTTATTTTTAATTGAAGGATAATTGCTTTACAGTATTGTGTTGATTTCTGACAAACATCACCATGAATCAGCCATAGGTATACATGTGTCCCCTTCCTCTGGAACCTCGCTCTGGATTAAGGGATCTATTTAACGACAAGTGGCAATTGTGGATGCCCAACATGTTTCATTATCAAGGAGCCCAGTTTTGAGAGGTCCAGAGTGACACAGGGCAGGGAAGTTGGCAGGGGGCCCAGGGCTGGGCAGGTGCCACGACAAATGTGGTCATACTCTTCAGGGGCCAAAGATTTATAGAGGTCTCCAGGTCCATGCCCTTTGTACTTACTACCAAGTATGCCAGGTTGCTTTCAAGGTAGTTAGTTCAGTCAGTTCAGTCACTCAGTCGTGTCCAACTCTTTGCGACCCCATGAATCTCAGCACACCAGGCCTCCCTGTCCATCACCAACTCCCGGAGTCCACGCAGACTCACGTCCATCGAGTCAGTGATAGCATCCAGCCATCTCATCCTCTGTCGTCCCCTTCTCCTCCTGCCCACAATCCCTCCCAGCATCAGAGTCTTTTCCAATGAGTCAACTCTTCACATGAGGTGGCCAAAGTACTGGAGTTTCAGCTTTAGCATCATTCCTTCCAAAGAAATCCCAGGGCTGATCTCCTTCAGAATGGACTGGTTGGATCTCCTTGCAGTCCAAGGGACTCTCAAGAGTCTTCTCCAACACCACAGTTCAAAACCATCAATTCTTTGGCGCTCAGCTTTCTTCACAGTCCAACTCTCACATCCATACGTGACCACTGGAAAAACCATAGCCTTGACTAGGCGGACCTTTGTTGGCAAAGTAATGTCTCTGCTTTTGAATATGCTATCTAGGTTGGTCATAACTTTTCTTCCAAAGAGTAAGCATCTTTTAATTTCATGGCTGCAGTCACCATCTGCAGTGATTTTGGAACCCAAAAAAGTAAAGTCTGACACTGTTTCCCCATCTATTTCCCATGAAATGATGGGACCAGATGCCATGATCTTAGTTTTCTGAATGTTGAGCTTTAAGCCAACTTTTTCACTTTCCTCTTTCATTTTCATCAAGAGGCTTTTGAGTTCCTCTTCACTTTCTGCCATAAGGGTGGTGTCATCTGCATATGTGAGGTTATTGATATTTCTCCCAGCAATCTTGATTCCAGCTTGTGCTTCTTCCAGCCCAGCATTTCTCATGATATACTCTGCATAGAAGTTAAATAAGCAGGGTGACAATATACAGCCTTGACATACTCCTTTTCCTATTTGGAACCAGTCTGTTGTTCCATATCCAGTTCTAACTGTTGCTTCCTGACCTGCATACAAGTTTCTCAAGAGGCAGGTCAGGTGCTCTTGTATTCCCATCTCTTTCAGAATGTTCCACAGTTTATTGTGATCCACACAGTCAAAGGCTTTGGCATAGTCAATAAAGCAGAAATAGATGTTTTTCTGGAACTCTCTTCCTTTTTCCATGATCTAGCGGATGTTGGCAATTTGATCTCTGGTTCCTCTGCCTTTTCTAAAACCAGCTTGAACATCTGGAAGTTCACGGTACACATTGCTGAAGTCTGGCTTGGAGAATTTTGAGCATTACTTTACTAGCGTGTGAGATGGGTGCAATTGTGCAGTAGTTGAGCATTCTTTGGCATTACCTTTCTTTGGGATTGGAATGAAAACTCCTTTTCCAGTTCTGTGGGCACTGCTGAGTTTTCCAAATTTGCTGGCATATTGAGTGCTTCAGGTAGCAAGGACAGCAAAGGGTTCCTACACAGCACTCCGGGCGCCAAGTTTATTACCGTCCCAGAAGCACTGGCGCTAGCCTGAGGTCTGCAGAAGTGTGGGGGGTTTTCTGAACCTTATGGCACTCAGTTTAGTCCACTTCAATCGCTCAGTCGTGTCCGACTCTTTGCGACCCCATGGACGGCAGCACGCCAGGCCTCCCTGGCCATCACTACCTCTCGGAGTTTACTGAAACTCATGTCCATCGAGTTGGTGATGCCATCCAACAATCTCATCCTCTGTCATCCCCTTCTCCTCCCGCCTTCAATCTTTCCCAGGATCAGGGTCTTTTCAAATGAGTCATTTCTTCGCATCAGATGGCCAAAGTATTGGAGTTTTTCAGCTTCAGCATCAGTCCTTCCTTCTTATGGCACTGGAGGCCACAAAATATCCTAATGGAAGTGAGGAAAGAGCCGTCAAAATTCGACTCTGGTGGGACTCGAACCCACAACCTTTGAATAACCACACCCAGGCCAGCTAGAAGTCCAATGCGCTATCCATTGCGCCACAGAGCCGGTTGCTCGCCCTCCCCCGCGCCGGCATACCTCTGCCTGAAAACCCGCCCTTTTAGCGCCCTGCGAGGTGTGGCGCCGGGCCTTTGCCGAACTCTTTGTCAGTGTCTGGGTGCGGATTCCCGGAATCCCCGCCAGTGGTGCGTTGCGGGGGGGGGGCGTGTTTCCCCCCGCTCGTCCGGGCGCCCACGAGTTGGGAGGAGTTGGGGTCCAGAAGAGCCCTTCTGTCTCCTCCCGGCCTGGCGGGGGCGCGCGGCGCGCAAACTACAATCCCCAGCGTGCGGCGCGGCACCCTGCCCGAGGCCGTCGCGCGCGTAGGGGGCGGGCTGAATCCGGCGGAGCCGGGCTCTCAGAGGCTGCGCGGCACCGGCCGGTTCTGCGGCTCGTTCGCTCGTGTGCAAGGCGCCGGAGGAGGTGTTGCCGGCCGGCACAGCCGGTTTGGATGGCGGGAGGCGGGCGGGGGAGGAGCGCCGCGGGCGGGCGGGGCCGGGCGGCGGGCGGAGCCGGCCGAATGGCCCGGGCCAGCCGAGGCGCAAAGCCGGCAAAGCGCTGCTGAGAACCTGCTCCGCGCACCCAGGGGCGGCTGATGCGCGCCGCGTTCCCTACTCTGCTACAGCCGGCGGGCCGCATCTGGACAGGGTGCCCCGCGGCGGGGGCTGACGCCAGGTAAGCACGGGCCAGAACAATGGGTCTCCGGGCGAGAGAATGCGCCCGGTCGAGTCCGGGGGAGGCGGGTGGCAGTACCGGCTTGGGCTGGGGACGGGGGGGAAGGGGAAACGGGGCGCGCCCTACTGCTCTGTCTCCTTGCCGGGCGCTCTGTTACCCCGGCTTTTTAGGGGCCGGTGCGATCCGTAGTGACCCGGGATCGCGGCCCCGGGCGATCTGGGCATCCCATTCCTTCCTCTTCCACAACCCTCAGCCTTTCGGGACGGGTTCTTGCCTTCTGCCCTGACGGACTCTGGGAGACCACAGTTCTGGGGACCTTGGAAACCTTTGGCATTGGAGTTGGAGGCGCAGGTGCAGTCCTCCTCCTGGTTTTTGCTTTTCGTGTGGAGGAGAGGGGAGATGGTCTAAGGGTCCAGACCATGTCTTCATCCTGGCTTGGAGAATCTCAGGCTACCTCATTGCCGTGACCTTCAGCCCCTCACCAGGATTAGGAGAGCTTGTAGGCAAACAGCCCAGTCTGCTGTCCCTTGAGCAGGTCTGAAAAGTGCTAGGAATAGAGTCCGAGAGCCCTAATCTCAGCCCTGCCAGCTGTTCCTCTTCCCTTAAGCCCCAGGTCCCGAAGAGTCATCAGAGTGGCTTGCTGAGTGTGTTTGTGGGGGTGCCTTCAAGGCCTCCTTTCTCTCAATACCTTTCTCCTCTGGGCGATCCCCTCTCTGGCACCTCCAGGCTCTTACCTGTTTTCTCTATCGCCCCCTGTGGGCCAGCAGAGGCATAGTGCTCCCAGGCCTAAGGGCAGGGACTGAGGAAGGCCCCTTCCCAAGAAGCTGCCTCTCTGGGTGTTGTGGCTTGGCCTTATCATCCACAGAAACTCTCTAGGTCTTCGAGTGGGAAGTCAAGCCAGAGGTACTTAAGTCAATACCAAGCCATTTTGGTTGGGATCCTAGATGTCAGGCTAGTAGACTGTCCTCTGAGACCAATGGTCATTACACCCATTGCACAGAGGGGAAGACTAAGGACTAAAGTGGGAAAGGGACTTGTCCAAGATCATTCAGA
Source organism: Bos javanicus (assembly GCF_032452875.1). Taxonomy (NCBI): domain Eukaryota; kingdom Metazoa; phylum Chordata; class Mammalia; order Artiodactyla; family Bovidae; genus Bos; species Bos javanicus. Next base: position 98,686,495 of record NC_083878.1, read on the forward strand.
GAGTCCTAGGCAGAGGTGGGACTGGGAGGCTAGAACCAGCCTCTGACCCGCAACCCAGCTCCTCACCTCAAGTCCAGGCCTCTAGCCTGACCCTTCCAGACTGTCCTGGGATGGGACCCAGTCCTCAGCTACCCTACTCCATCTGACCTCACTACACGTGACCATCTGAGACGACAGTGGCCTGGCTGCCCGGGCCAGGAGGTAGGGGACCCAGGCACTTGGGTCCACTGACCGCCTTGTGCCCACAGGCCACGATGCTGCTTGGGGCGTCTCTGTTGGGGGTGCTGCTGTTCTCCTGGCTGGTGCTGAAACTGCCCTGGACCCAAGTGGGGCTCTCCCTGTTCTTCCTCTACCTGGGGTCTGGCGGCTGGCGCTTCATCCGAATCTTTATCAAGACTGTCAGGCGTGATATCTTGTGAGTACTTGGAACAGCCCTTCCTGGGTCTCCTACACTCTTCTGGGTTTAATTTCCCCAAACCAGACCACATGGCCTTTACCAGCACAGAGCACCTGGGCCCCAAAGGAGCAGTCTTCACTCCGCATCCTTCCCCTCGCAATAGTACGTGGTATCTCCATTGCTACGGTCAAAGTCTCTTCCCAGGGAATATCCCTAACCTGGTGCCCCTTGGCCTGGAGCAGACTTGGGGTCCTGGTCCATACACTGAACACCAGGCATGTTGAGGAGACCTTGGTAAGGGGTCCCGAGAAGATGCTGTAGCTTGTGAGAGGGTGAAGAGGAATCCTATGGGGAAGTCCCTGTCCTCCAGCTGGCACGGGTTCTGGAGCAGACCCTGAATCATGCCCACAAAGAACCTGCTCCACAAAGAAGGGCAGGTGTGGTCCACAAGGAGGATATTCTGTACCAGAAACCCTGCCTGCCACCTGCTCTGCGCCAGACCTTGGGCTGACTCTGGGTGTGGGGTTGAGTGGACAGGGCAGTCCTGGACCTGGGACAGGCTCAGACTGGTCAGGGAGACTGGCAGGGAACACAGAAAACCTGCAGGCTAGCAGGGTCCTGTGAGCAGAGCCCCTGGCAGTCTTGTCTTGCTCATGGTAGTGTCCCAGCAGTGTGACCCGCACCCAGAACAGGCAGCTCGGTGTTTGTCAATCTGAGCTGATTGCAAAAGGAGGTGTTGAGTGGCCACCGCAGGAAGGATGGTAGCAGCCCAGGGGTGTGGGGGCGTGAAGCAGAGAGACGGCTTCAGGCCTGGGCCCTGGGAAATCAGAGGAGGCCTCCGAGAGGAGAAGCAGGTATGCTTGAGAGTCACATCCAGGAGGTGGAAGCAGGGGATGCCAGTCGGAGGGCATGGCAGCAGCAAAGGCGGAGAGGCTGGGGAGCCAGGAGAGTTCAGGGGTCCGAGGTGGCAGGGTAAGGTAGGGGGATGTTGCCAAAAGCTTGTTGCACAAACATTTGTTGAACATCAATGCCCTGCCTGGCACCGACCGGGGCCCAGGAGCAAGATGGTGAGGCAGGACAGAGCCCCACCCTTGCCGGGCCCACAGGGAGGGAGACCGGACAAATTGCAAGCTTGTCCTTTTTTACCAGAGTGGTGAGGGGAGAGGGATGATCCGGGGGTGTGCCAGGTCCAAGACGAGGAGTTTGGACTTTGGCTTGGTCCCTGGAGTCGTGGAAGGCCATGACAGAGCCACAGACTCCGAGCAGAGCTTAGAGGGCAATAGGGGTTGAACTCTGGAGTCAGAGGGGACTAAAGTTCAAATGTCAGCACTGCCACGTCATCCCACCTTGAAGCCCAGGGCAGGTGCTGGGCACTGGTGTCTTCCTCTGTACCGGGTGGGGAGGAAATCATCACCTGGGTGCCCGGTGTTATCATGCATCATCAGTGAGCCACTTCAGGTAACGCTGCCCCGCACACGGGTGCTGGGAAAGGGGTGTCGCAAGCGATCAAACCAGGGTCTTGGGACCCCCTACTCCTAAGTCCGGCAGTCACGGCTCCCTTGCTCCTCCTCCCCTCCCCCAGTGGCGGCACCGTGCTCCTGAGGGTGAAGGCCAAGGTCCGACGGTACCTACGGGAGCGACGCACAGTGCCCATCCTGTTCGCCGCCACAGTCCAGCGCCACCCGGACAAGACAGCCCTGATCTTCGAGGGCACAGACACGCACTGGACCTTCCGGCAGCTGGACAACTACTCAAACAGCGTGGCCAACTTCCTGCAGGCGCAGGGCCTGGCCTCGGGCGACGTGGTCGCCCTCTTCATGGAGAACCGCAACGAGTTTGTGGGTCTGTGGCTGGGCATGGCCAAGCTGGGCGTGGAGGCGGCGCTCATCAACACCAACCTCCGGCGGGACGCATTGCTCCACTGCCTGACCTCCTCCCAGGCCCGGGCCCTCGTCTTCGGCAGCGAGATGGCCCCAGGTGAGCCCTAAAGTGGCAAGGGACAGGCAGGGAGTCCCACGGGACTGTCACAACCCACCTCCAGCCCCTGGGGGAGGCTGTGTGGCTCAGAGGTTAAGGGCATGAGCCCTAGAGTCAGACGGTGTGGGCTCTTCCCCCACAACGCCCGGGAGCCGGGAAACCCAGGGAGATGGCAGTCCTCTGCCGTTTTCACCACAGCACCGTTTTCAGGGAGGTGCTTAATAGAGTGAAGCATTAACAAAGCAGCTGATGCTAGGTGAGCCCTCAGACACGATGGTAACCATTCTTGTGACTCACTTGGCTTCATCTCAATCAGTTCAGTCACTCAGTCAGTCTTGTCTGACTCTTTGCGACCCCATGGACTGCAGTATGCCAGGCCTCCCTGTCCATCACCAAGTCCCAGAGCTTACTCAAACTCATGTCCATCGAGTCAGTGATGCCATCCAACCATCTCATCCTCTGTCATCCCCTTCTCCTCCCGCCTTCCATCTTTCTCAGCATCAGGGTCTTTTCCAGTGAGTCAGTTCTTCGCATCAGGTAGCCAAAGTATTGGAGCTTCAGCTTCAGCTTCAGTCCTTCCAGTGAATATTCAGTATTGATTTCCTTTAGGATGGACTGGTTGGATCTCCTTGCAGTCCAAGGGACTCTCAAGAATCTTCTCTAACACCACAGTTCAAAAACATCAGTTCTTTGGTGCTCAGCTTTCTTTATAGTCCAGCTCTCACATCCATACATGGCCTCATCTACCTGCCCTGTAAAATGGGAGCAAGAAGCCTCTCCTTGCTGTGCCTCAGAGCTTATGTTTATTGGCCTCCGCACTGGCACTGACCACGTGCTGAGCTCGGTGCTTCACAGAAGCAGCTCTAATCTTCACAAAGCCTGGTGAAAGCAGAGAGTGTCATCTTGGCTTTACAGAGAACGAGACCGAGGTTCAGAGTGGCGCGAAGCACTCACCCAGAGCCACACAGCTGTTAAGTGGGTGACAGAACCGAGATTTGACCTTGGGCTTGACCCCAGTGTGCCTATTCTCTCTCCCCACGCTGTTGTAACTAATGGGCTAATGTTGTGGGCTGATGGGCAGAAGAGGTTACGGAGATGCTGAAACGAGGAGAGGAAGGAGGCAGCAGAGAGAGAGTGAGAGGGTTGGAAGAAGTTAAGAGAAAGTATGGCTGAGTGGGCCAGGATCGGCCTGTGGTCCGGTCGCTGAGTGTCTGGACATCTGTAGTGCACAGGGGAGCCTGAGAGAAGGCCACCACCCTCTGAAGAGGCTGGAGGGCTGCCAGCCTCTGATCGCCCCCCGACTCCTCCCTCCTAACCAGTCCCCCATAGACTAGCATCATACAGTGGATAGAAGCGTAAACCTTGAGGTGAGGTAGAGCTGGCTTTGAGCCCCAGATCTGGCACATTCTAGCTGTGACTCCCTGCTGTGCTTGGGGCCTCAGTGTTCCCATCTGTAAGATGGGCTGTTACTGGTACCTGTTTCCTGAGTTGTGTGAGCAGGAGCCTACATGTAAAGAGCCTGCCACATGATCAGCCAGCAGCTCGCGGGAGCCCTTGCTTCTCTCAGCATCCTCCTTATAACAAGTCCCAAGCGCTTCACCCACCTCTCTGCCACACCCAGCCAGCATCCCCTGACACCATGCTCAGCCCCGACACGAGTAGAGGTCCCCGGAACACAGGGCCGGGGGAGGAAGGAGTGCCCTGGCCTGCCTGTAGATCTGTCTTGTTTCCCCTGCAGCTGTCCTTGAGATCCATGCCAACCTGGACCCCTCGCTCAACTTCTTCTGCTCCGGTCCCTGGGAGCCCAGCACGGTGCCCGCCGGCACGAAGCACCTGGACCCGCTCCTGGAAGATGCCCCCAAGCACCAGCCCAGCCGTCCCAACAAGGGCTTTGTAGGTGAGCCCCTCACCCCCACACAAGGGTTCAAAGATGGCCAAGAGACAGAGCGGGGGCCTCGGGGCCTGGATTCTTCTGTAAACTTGCCACGTGACCTGGAATGAGTCATGTCACATCCCTTTTCCATTCGGGGAAAATGAGCCACAGTCCCCAGCTTTTATTGCGAAGACTGGGTGAGCTGGCGTGTGTGAAAGTGGCAGGCACTTCTTGAACATGCAGTTCTTGAACAGCCTTCACTGATGGCCGATGCATGCAGGAGCACATGAAGCCCAGGAGCCTGCCTTGTCCGAGTGTGGGCTGGGCTCAGGCCCTCGGCGAGCCCCTTTCATAGTCACCCAGCGCCCGTCCAGGGCAGGCCCCTGTTGTGATCCTCGCCCTGCTCTGGGCTACTTGCCCCCTGCCCCCTCCTCCAGGCAGCCTTCTGGACCCTCTCGCCTCTCTTCTTCTCCGCTCCACAAGCCTGCCTTGTGGACCTCACTGCTTGGCGCATGGCCTGGGGCCAGGAGGTTCAGAGCCTGGGCCAAGTTCATGTCCCAGCTCTACTGCTTCCCTTGTGTGACCCTGAACACCTGAGCTGCTCTCTGAGCCTTGGTTCCCAGAGCCGTGAAATTGGGGATGGCAACTGAACCTACGCTTGAAGGCTGGAAAAGGTCCCATGGAGAGCTGGGGTCATTACCATTTGACCTCTGCCATCTGTGGCTCTTGTGTGCTGGGTGCTTTTGTAAGCTCCTTGAGGTCAGGGCCTCTGGCTGGTTGAGTCTGGTGCCCAGCCTTGGGCTGACATGCCGTGGTCACCCTGTAACACGAGTTATTGCATAACACGTGGTGTCACCCTGTGGCATGCCTGACCTCCTGGAACCTCCAGCCTGGTGGGACTGAGCCTCACACAGAGACCATGACGTGACTGTCCCTGGTCCTCAGATCTCGGGGGATAAAGACAGGGTTGCTGGTGCAGAAGCTGCCTCTGAGCCCCGCTGTCTGCAGCTGATACCTCCCACATAGCAGGCATCAGCTCCTCTGAGAAAGCCCTCCCTGGAACTACCTCCCCTTCCTGGAGCCTGGGTCCAGTGCCACCGCCACCTTTGGCAGGCCCTGTGCTTGCAACACGCAGTGCTCGCATTTCCAATAGCCTCATCTTCCTGTCCCACTGGGCGGGCACCTCCCTTCTAGGCAAGGCCTGTGCTCATATTAGTCACTGATGTCACCCTGGCCCTGGCACAGAATGAGGGCTCAGAAGAGTGTGTTGAAGGAGCCAGCGCAGGTATTAGAGCAGGTAGTGATGTCTGGGGAGTAGGTGTGCCGGGAGTGGGTGTTAAGTGATACACACCTACCAATGTCTGACTCTGTGCCCAGCCTTGCACTGGCCCCTCTCACACCCACTCCTACCTGTTTTCCTCAGATAAGCTCTTCTACATCTACACGTCAGGCACCACCGGGCTGCCCAAAGCTGCCATCGTGGTGCACAGCAGGTAAGGGGACGGTGCCCTGGTGGGGAGACCTGGGGAGGTGGGGCCTGGGGCTCCTCTCCTGCCTTTCCAAGGGCCCACGGAGCCCTCAGCCCTCTGCCTTCCCAGGTATTACCGGATGGCTGCCCTGGTGTACTACGGCTTCCGCATGCGGCCCGACGACATCGTCTATGACTGCCTCCCCCTCTACCACTCTGCAGGTAGCCTGGGCCCGCCCCCTGGGTACCCAGCCACCCCTGAGCCTTCAGAGCCCTACCCTTCCTGGCAGGCTATATGTTGCAGTAGAAACAGAACAAGCTTTGGAGTCAAATCTGGGTTCAAATCCAGATGTGGGCATTGACCTTGATGAGAGTGGGCACACCAGCATAATTGGTGGGTGTGGTGGTGCCCCACAGGGCACCTGGGCTGGTCTGACCATTCAGTCCATTTCCATGGGTGTGGACAGCCTGGCTGCTTGGTCTGGGGGCTTTCTAGAAAGACAGATGGACTAAATATAGTTCCTGCCCTTAAAGGTGCTTAGAGTTTAAGTGTGTGTTGGGGGCAGGCTGAATGATGAGAACCCTACCCTGAACTCTCAGGCAAGAAAGGGCATTGAGTGTGGAGAGGGGCAGGGAGCAAGGAGTTCAACTCAAGGAAGAGCCCAACTCCAGGAAGGCTTCCTGGAGGAAGCACCCCCCAATACAGGCAGATGTGAAGCCAGGCAGGCTAGCTCAGTTCCAGCTGGCTGAATGGCAGTGTTACAGCTTTGGGAAAAGGAGCTTGGGGCCAGCTCCAGAGGCTTCAGGGGACTCTCTGAGTAATGTGCACTTGAACCCATAGGCACTGGGGAGCCATGGAAGGTGTCTGACTGGGGAGAGATGTGACCAGTTAGAGTTGGAGGGCAGGACAGGGGAAAGGGAGAGTCTTTGAGGGGATTGGACTATATAAGAGGAGGCTCTGGAGTATACGATATCTCTCCTTTGTCTGACGTACTTCACTCAGTACTGTATAGCCCCAGGGAACTCTGCTCAGTGTTACGTGGCAGCCTGGATGGGAGGGGAGTCTGGGGGAGAATGGTTACATATATATGTATGGCTGAGTCCCTTCACTCTTCACCTGAAACCATAACATTGTTGGTTAATCAGCTATACCCCAGTGCAAAATAAATAGTTAAAAAAATAAAATGACATCTTTGGTGGCCAAAATAAACAAAAAGACGAAACTCTAGAAAGAAAGGGCTTCTGTCCCCCTGACCCCCGGGTCCCCCCTCTGCCTTCAGGAAACATCGTGGGGATAGGGCAGTGCCTGATCCACGGCATGACTGTGGTGATCCGGAAGAAGTTCTCGGCTTCCCGCTTCTGGGACGACTGTATCAAGTACAATTGCACGGTGAGTGAAAAGGGAAATAGTGAAGCATCCCGTGCCCCCCACCAGCTCTATTCAGGGATGCCCGTCTTTGAGCTGAAGGCAGCCAGCCGTTTACTTGAGGCAGCACTCCCATTGCTCAGATGGGGAGACTGAGGCCCAGAGAGGGAAGGGATCGCGCAGCTGGCCCCAGGGATAGGAGGGGTGGGGGCTTGGGAGGGCATCGAAGGCAGGGCAGCCTCCAGGGCCCAGACTCACGCCAGGCCCACCCCCAGATCGTGCAGTACATCGGCGAACTGTGCCGCTACCTCCTGAACCAGCCACCCCGGGAGGCGGAGGGCCAGCACCGGGTGCGCATGGCACTCGGCAATGGCCTCCGGCAGTGCATCTGGACCGACTTCTGTAGCCGCTTCCACATCCCCCAGGTGGCCGAGTTCTACGGGGCCACGGAGTGCAACTGCAGCCTGGGCAACTTCGACGGCCAGGTGCGGCCCAGGGTGTGGACCCAGCAGGCCCACGGGAGACACGGAGGTGGAGGGGAGGGCGGGCTTCCGGCATGGAGTGCGGTTGCAGGAGCCAGAGCCCCGCTCGCAGCCCCCCAGGCTGTCCAGTTTGAGGCCCGTAGTGGGAGAGCCCGGGCCCAAGGCTTGGCCTTCGCAGGTGGGGGCCTGTGGCTTCAACAGCCGCATCCTGTCCTTCGTGTACCCCATCCGGCTGGTTCGCGTCAACGAGGACACCATGGAGCTGATCCGGGGCCCTGACGGCCTTTGCATTCCCTGCAAGCCAGGTCTGCCCGAGGGTTGCAACTCGGGGTCAGAGTGGGAGGGGCTGGCTTAGGAAGGTGACAGGGCGGGGATGGCTGGGTGAGTGAGGAGCCCCGTCCTGATCAGCGGCCAGATGTCAGCTCTTCTCTTAGGGCTGCATGGCATTTATTTCTTGATCCATCCATCCAGTCAGTCACCATCCCATCCACCCATCAGCCCATTCGTGCATATTGGTGCTGTGGACCCTGGGCCCCGCCCGCCACAGCTCCCCAGCTCTGTGCCTGAGTTCCCTCCTGCAGGTTGTCCTGAGGAGGTGGTGTGGTACAAAATGCAGACCTCTGAACAGAGCGGGACCTGGGGAGTGCTGGCTTTAGTTAGGCCGTCCACGTTGAGCTTGACCACCTTTTCATTTGTTCCGTGACCAAGTGTTACTGAGAAGCTCCCAGCCCTCGGGGCTCCTGGGCTGGGGGAGAAAGGGGGCATTGCTGGGGGTATTTTAGTTTGGAGACCCCAGGGGGACCTGACCACGCCTCCCCTGGCCGCAGGTGAGCCGGGCCAGCTGGTGGGCGTCATCATCCAGGAAGACCCCCTGCGGCGCTTCGATGGCTACCTGAACCAGGGCACCAACGACAAGAAGATTGCCAGGGATGTCTTCAAGAAGGGGGACCAGGCCTACCTCAGCGGTGGGTGGGCACCCCTCCGGAGGCCTTTGCGGCCCCTTGGGGAGGGGGGAAGGGATTGCAGGGCCCCACACTCAGACAACACCTCCCCCCAACCAAGCCCCTGGGCCCCCCCACCCCCCACCTCACACAACTCCTTTCTCTAGGTGATGTGCTAGTGATGGACGAGCTGGGCTACGTGTATTTCCGCGACCGCACGGGGGACACGTTCCGCTGGAAAGGCGAGAACGTGTCCACCACCGAGGTGGAGGGCACGCTCAGCCGCCTGCTGGACATGGCCGACGTGGCCGTGTACGGCGTCGAGGTGCCAGGTATCCCGAGAGGTGGGAGGGGCCGGGCGTGTGTGCGGAGCAGCCAGCAGGGCCGTGGCCAGCCAGCCACTCACTGTCCACTCTGCCGCCTCCCCAGGGACCGAGGGCCGGGCCGGCATGGCCGCTGTGGCCAGCTCCTCCGGCAGCTGTGACCTGGAGCACTTAGCCCAGCTCCTGCAGAAGGAGCTGCCGCTGTACGCCCGCCCCATCTTCCTGCGCTTCCTGCCTGAGCTGCACAAGACAGGTCTGTCCCCCGACCCCCAGCTCCAAATCATGGGTGGGTGCCGGCTGAGGCCCCTTCCCGGGTCCTTCTAGGGAGATCAGCTGGCTGTTGTTCACCCTTCCCCGCAGCCTCTCTGGGTGGTCGGCAACATGACCTAGCTGTGAGCTGACACTGCCTCCAGAGATGGTGTGTCCATTGCTAGTGGAACCAATACTGACTGAGTGTGGTAGTCTGCTCCAGGCACTGTGCTTGGGCCCTGGGGATAGAGGCGACAAATTCCAGCAGGACCTGTGTGCTTCCTGGGAGTTTCCAGAGCAGGAGGCAGCCACAGGATAAGCAATTGCTAAGATAAAAGAGTGGAATGCAGGTCAAACTGATAGGAAAGGGAACGTGACTTGGGGATGACTGGAAGGCTCCCTTGAGGATGCTCCAGTTCAGCGGGAGACCTAGTGAGAGAGAGAACTCTGTGGGGACGGGAGGCCCCCTGGGCTGTGGGAACAGCCCGTGCTGAGTCCCTGAGGCAGGGAGGTGCTTGAGTGCTAGGGGACTGAAAGGAGGCCCCCGAAGCTGGGGCCAGTGAGGGGTGGGCAGCAACGTGTGGTGGGATGGGAGGGCACGAGGGAGCCACAGGAGGGTTGGAGCAGGGTAGTGACCCAGTCAGACTCATGTCCTGCAAAGCCTGCCAATGTCCGAGGGGCTGCAGATGGCCCCGGGGGACGGGGAGATGAGAGAAGAGCAGCGTTAAGCGGTGGGTCCAGACAGACAGCAAGCACCCCAAGGACCAGATGGCCGCTGTGACTTCTGCATCCCGGAGGGACAGGGAGGCTGTCGGACCTTAGGCCTCAGACAGGCTTTGCTGCAGAACAGCCAGCCCCCAAGCTTACTTAGGGGTCCAGACAGGTGTCTTAGTTGCTCACAATATGTGGGTCGGCAATTTGGGGTGATGTTCAGCTGAGCGTTCTTCTGTTGGCCCCACCTAGCATCAAATAGTGCCATCGACAGCTTCCCCAGCTATCCAGTGGTTAAGACTCCATCTTGCAGTGCAGGGGATGTGTGGGTTCACATACACAGGATTAGATCCCTGATCAGGGAACTAAGGCCCCACATGCCTTGGGGTGTGGCCAAAAAACTTTTTAAAAGTTTTTAAAGAAATAGTGCCATTGGGTGTGAGGTGGCCTCCCTCATGTGGGGCTCCCAGCTGGTTGGCCCTGCAGTGGTGTCCACATACCTGTCTGCGGTGATGGTGGCATTCTCTGACCACGCTCTCCAACACGGCAGCCATCAGCCCCCAATACCTATTGGGCACTTGAAGTGCAACTAGTGTGATGGGGAAACTGAATGTTAAATTTTGTTTAAATTTACATAGCCACACGTGGCCAGTGCTTACGCACTTCAGTTCAGTTCAGTCGCTCAGTCGTGTCCAATTCTCTATAGCCCCATGGACTGCAGCATGCCAGGCCTCCCTGTGCATCACCAACTCCCAGAGTTTATTCAAACTCATGTCCTTTGAGTCGGTGATGCCATCCAACCGTCTCATCCTCTGTCATCCCCTTCTCCTCCCACGTTCAATCTTTCCCAGCATCAGGGTCTTTTCTAAGGAGTCAGTTCTTCACATCAGGTGGCCAAACTTTTTATTGGAGTTTCAGCTTCAGCATCAGTCCTTCCAATGAATATTCAGGACTGATTTCCTTTAGGATGGACTAGTTCAATCTCCTTGCAGTCCAAGGGACTCTCAAGAGTCTTCTCCAACATCACAGTTCAAAAGCATTAGTTCTTCGGTGCTCAGCTTTCTGTATAGTCCAACTCTCACATCCATACATGACTACTGGAAAAACCATAGCTTTGACTAGACAGACCTTGTCTAAGTGGCCTTTGCTGGGATGGTTCCCCTTTGTTCCACATGGCTTTCCATCCTTCAGAGGTCAGTCTGGTCTCAGGCGCCCCCAAGCGGGTAAGGATGGAAGCTTCAACACCCCTTGACTCACCCAGACCGCCCACAGTGTGGCTTCTGCCACATTCTCTGAGTCAGAGTAAGTTGTAAAACTAGTCTAAATTCAAGTAGGCGTTGAGAAAGACTCCAGCCCTTGCTGGGAGAATTGGCTGATGGACATGACAGAGGAGAAGCCAGGGCAGGAAGCTGTAGGCATTTCTGGTATCCATCATACCTGAGTTCAAATTCTTACTAGCTGTGTAACGTTGGCCCAGAGCTGTGCTTCTCTGAGCCTCAATCTTCTCGTCTGTCTAGTGGGGCTAATACCGTTGAGTGAAAGATACAGGATTTATTAAGGGGGAAAATGGTAATTGAACTATTTCAGACATGCTGAAATCTTGTGCATCTCAGAATCCATAGGATATGGTTATGCCTGGCCCCTGGGGTTGAGGTGCAGATTACCTGAGATTACTTCTGTACCTTGGGGGTGCTCAGGTTAAAACGAGCCTTCAGGGAAGGCCTGTGTCCTGCCCTCAGTCCGCTGTCACTCAAGCACGTGGCCCTGGACAAATAGCTTCCCTTCTTTGGGCCTCAGTTTCCTGTTTGCAAAGAGGGGTGGGTAACTCTGCCCCCTCCCCTTTGCCAGGGCTGCTGAGGAGCGGTGCGTACTGTAAAGGATGAAGCCTTTGCAGACTGTAAAGGGCTGTGTCCCTCCTCCCACGATTCCCCTCACCTGTGTTCCCTCCAGCCCTCCTCCCTGCCCCTCCTCAACCCAGGTGGGCGGGTTCCTGGAGCTCGGACCCCTGCCCCACACCCTCTGACCCCTCTCCCACTTGTCTTCTCCCTCCCTCAGGGACATTCAAGCTACAGAAGACAGAACTGCAGAAGGAGGGCTTTGACCCAACAGTTGTAAAAGACCAGCTGTTCTACCTGGATGCCCGGAAGGGCCGCTACGTCCCACTGGACCAAGAGGCCTACACTCGCATCCAGGCGGGCCAGGAGAAGCTGTGACTGGCCCCAAGTCCCTCTGAGGGCCAGTGGATACTGGATCTAGAGCCCCAGCTCCCACCCCGGAGGGGTCCTGGGCAAAGCCAGACCAAAGCAAGCAGAGTCTGGCACCACCCACCCCGAGGTGCCAATCCCCACCCGTCAAAACTGCCAGGGGACTCACTGCCACCTCCCTGCTCTGCCCTGAGGCTTTCTGTGAAAGCTTCAGATCCACTTTATGTCTTCGAGGCCAAGTAGGGGTCTCTGGGCCTCAGGCTGAGACTGAGACTGGGCCCAAGGGGTGATGTCTCAGGTCAGGACAAGGGGAAATAAGAGGGTCTCCAAGCACTTTGCAGAGAACAGGCAGCTTGTAAATGGGACGAGGGCAGAAGCCCCCAGACTCAGGAAGCCAGCACAGTGGGCAGGGAGGGCCGGTGATCGGGCATCTGAAGAGGATCCAGGCCCTGGGCCCACTCGAGTGTCCCTCAGCCCTGCCAGGCAGAACGGGACCATCCTGCAGCGGGCAGCCTAGACAGGGCACCCCTCTCACCCTCTGGGTGGCTGCCTGGCTGTCCCTCAGGCAGCCTGTCTTTGCCAGTCTGTCCACATCTCCTCCTGGCCTGGCTGTGAGGGGAGAAGGGGTGTGGGGCACTCAGGGGCAAATAAACTCCACCTTGCCTCCCCGAGCCTGTGTGCATACTCACCCCAGCCTGCTGGGACCCCAGCTCGTGCCCCATTCATCCTTCCCCTATTCCTTCGTTCATTTAGACCAAGGGATATGGCAGGTAAGATGCCATGGTCCCCACATCTCATGTGAGGGGCAGTTCCCCCCTGAGCCCTGCAAGGTGTCACTTAGGAGCTTGTGGCCTTGGGCAAGTAACTGTCTCCTCTGTGAATCAGGAGGGTTCAGAGAGCCAAAGGGAGGCAGGCTGAGGAACGGGCCATTCAGAGCCACAGAAGGAGGAAGCCCTAGGCCAGCACAGGGTCCCAGATCCACACTCCTGCTCATGGTGTTTCTTCTGCCAGGGCTGCACTTTCCCAAGGGGTTGGGGGCTCTCAGGGGACAGAGCAGGGTGGCCTGGCCAGCCGGGTGGAGTCTGGGAAGGCTTCCTGGAGCCATCTTCCCAGAGCTGGTGAGTCTGCAGTGCCGCTGGAGGGTCAGCTGTCCCCTGGAGCCCATCCCTGGAGTCACACCCAGGCTAGAAGTGCTCAGCCCAGTGGGAAGTGGGGGTGGGGGGTGGGGAGGGGGAAACCGTTTACCCCAAGCCAGGGCTGCAGACAGGGCACGCACCCCAGGGCTTCATCTTCACTATTTAACCCTTAGCACCATCCGTCACTTGACTGGGGTCACAGAGTGAGTACTGGGGACTGCAATGCCAGCCCCATGCTCTTACCGCTGTCTCCTTGGTGCAGAAAGCAGCTTCCATGCCATGCATGCTTGTAGAGCCAAAAGTGAGCCACACCCCAGGCCAGCAGCTGACTGGGTGATAGGTGGCCAAGATAAGTCTGGGGTACCTCCTGGGGTTGGAGGGTGACCTTTGAAAGACAGTGGAGTTCTGGTGCCACTCTTGGGGGAAGTGAGGGGGCGGCAGAGCTGGAGTTGGCCCTTGGGCGGTGATACCTGGTGGGATTTGGGAGTGGCAGGCAAGGGTGCAGTGCCCAAGTAGACCAGCAGAGGGCACGTGGGTGCTGCAGAATCGGATCCAGCCCTTCGCGCTCAGGCAAGGAAAGCGGGAAGGAGGGACAGAGTCCCCACTTGACCCCCAGGCAAGGGACCCAGCCCAGAGGACTCCGTGTTGGGCCTTTGATTGGGCTTCCAAGGGGCTGGATTTGACTGATGGTGAAGCTCTGTGTCTTTAACCTTCACCAATGGGAGGGCTCTCCAATGGGAAGGAGCCCCCAGGGGTGCCTGTTCCTTCCCTTTGGTTGAGCACAGTCACCAAGACCCAATATAGAGGAATGGTGGTCAAAAGCTCCTGCTCAGGCCTGCTCTCAAGTCCATTTGCCAGGCTGAGCCTCAGTGTCCTCCCCTATAAATGATGGTCTAGGTGGGCTTCCCCGGTGGCTCAGTGGTTTAAGAACCCACCTGCCAATGCAGGAGACACGGGTGAGATCCGTGGGTCAGGAAGAGCCCCTGGAAAAAGAAATGGCAACCCACTCCAGTATTCTTGCCTGGGAAATCCCATGGATGGAGGAGCCTGGTGGGCTACAGTCCATGAAGCTGCAAACAGTTGGACAAGACTGAGCGACTAAACACAACAGGAATCCCTGCCCCAGGACAGCTGTGGACATGTAATGAGATTGTGCTTGCAGATCTAGCCCAGGAACTGGTGCTGTTATCTTTGAGGTACACGGTAGTGATAAGGAAAAGAGGATGTGCTTCCCGTGTTAAGATCCCAGCCTAGGCCTAAGTTTCCCACTTCCACACCAGCCCCCTTTCCCGAGCCCCTCCAAGAAGGGGTGGGGCTGGGGGGCCCCTGGGCCTCGCAGCTCCCCCGTCTGCCTCTGCTCACCCCAAACCAAGGCTGTACCACATGGTAGTAGAGTGGTGAGCCCGGCTGCCTTCCAGACCGTGGCTGAGTCATCGCCCGTGCCGGCAGCAGGTGCCTGGATACATGTTTGTGAGGTTAATTCACAAGAGTTATTGTTTACTGGGCATTTCCTGACCTTTACATGGCGCTTCGACTTCCCAGTTGGTGACAGTTGGTAAAGAATCCACTTGCTCCTGCAGGAGACACCCGAGACACAGGCTCAATCCCTGGGTCGGGAAGATCCCCTGGAGAAGGAAATGGCAACCCACTCCAGTCTTCTTTCCTGGAGACTCCCATGGACAGAGGAGCCTGGCGGTCTACACAGTTTACAAAGTACTGTGTCCACACATCTGCGGAGCAGATTCAAAAGGCCTCTGTGCCAGGGGCGGGGTTGGGGGTACACAGTGAGATCTGTCCTCGGGGAGCCCACTGTCTGGGGGCTGGGGAGAGGGGGCAGCCAGTCAGGAAGCCAAGGGCATGTGCTAAGCTGCACCCTAACCCCATGTCTTGGCCGCGGTAGGAGGTGAGGAAGTTGTGTTTCATGGCCACAGGCTTTTCAAGGAAGAGTCATTCAAGAAGAGGAGGGGGAAGAATGGCCCAGGCAGAAGGGGCAGCGAAAGGTCTGGAGGTGAAGGGCGAGCAGCGCAGGTGAAAGAAGGCCTGTGGGGCCGCAGGGGTGGGGCTGGGGAAGATTCCAGGCAGGGTATGCAAAGTGAATCCACTGCAGGCACTCCTTGCACACCTGGAGGACTGCGAGCTCTGCTAGGAAATCCTTCTGTAAGCCCAAACACACTCCTTTGACCTAACAGCCAGCAGGAGTGGAGCGCTTCCTATGTGCTGGATGCGACACCAGGCACTTGATCATCATCATTAAATCCGTAACACAAAGCAGCTATTTTATCCCCATTCCACAGATGAGGAATCTGAGGCTCAGAGAAGCTCCATCTCTCCAGACCACAGGGCCTGTGAATAACAGCGCTGGGAGGCATCGCCCTGCCCAGTCTCAGCATTCCCATCTGCAATCTGAGCCCAGGGAGGCTGCCAGAGGCCTGCCTTGAGCATCCCCGGAGGTCCTACCGCCCTTGGACAGGCAAGTGGCTGCCTAGGCCAGTGCTGGCATATCACTTTCAATTCCTGGGAAGGTTAAATACCGCCGAGAGGCCTATTGAGGCGCTGGCGGTAAGGGAAGGGGCGACCAAGCGACTTTCAAAGGAGCCTGAATGCGTGGCCAACCCCTCTGCTGGAGGAGGGGGGCCCTCGCTTCCTCCCAGCCTAATGATATTCTGGGCTCAGCCCTCGTCTTTGGCGGCAGTTTAACCCGAGCCAGGGCGGATTCCTTTCTCACTGATCTCAGCTTGACACCCAATTAGCACAAGAATGGGAGGAGGAAGCCTGTGAGAGGCGCCTCCCAGCCTCCGGGGCGCACGAGGGGAGCAGGCGGGGAGACAAAGGGCAGCGGGCAGGGGGGCGCCCGCGCCCTTGTCTCCCCCGCAGACCCCGCCTTTGTCTCCCTTCGGAGCTTCGGAAGGGATGCAGCCCAATGCCCGGCTGGCTGGCCTGCTGGAGGGACAGGAGTTGGGTCCACGCCCCTCTTCTGCCTGGGTCCCAGAGGAAGGCATTTGGGTGAGCTGAGCCCAACAGGACGCGGTGAGGGTCAGGGGTCCCGAAGGCACGACAGCCTGGGGTTAAGGGCTGACATGTGGGGGTCCATGGACGAGTCACCGGTTCTGAGCCTCAGTTTTTACATTTGAAAATGGAGGCTAACAGCCCCTGCGAGGAATCAAGCAGGTCATGCGTGTGAAGCACCTGGCAGGTGCAGAGTCGGGGGTCATTACTCATTGAAAGAATACGTTAAAAAATGGTTTTTGCTATTGCTTAGGCGGTTGAGAGGGGCTTCCCTGGTACCTCAGCTGGTGAAGAATCCGCCTGCAGTGCAGGAGACCCCGGTTCAATTCCTGGGTCGGGAAGACCCTCTGCAGACGAATTCTCCAGTATTCTTACCTGGAGAATCCCCAGGGACAGAGGAGGAGCCTGGCGGGCTACAATCCATGGGGTTGCAAAGACACGACTGAGCAACTTTCACTTCACTTCTCTTCAGGAGGTTGAGGCTTCCCCAGTAGCTCAGCAGTAAAGAATCACCTGCAAAAAAAAAAAAAAGAATCACCTGCAAAGTGGGAGATGCAGGTTCGAGCCCTGGGTTGGGAAGATCCCCTGAAGAAGGAAATGGCACCCCACTCCAGTAAAATCCCATGGACAGAGGAGCCTAGCAGGCTACTGTCCACAGGGTCAGAAAGCATAGGACAGGACTAAGGTCACAGGAGCACAAGAGGCTGAGGGCTTCCCAGGCGGCACAAGAATTTACCTCCAGGTGGTGAAGAATCCCCCCTGCCAATTTAGGACACCCAAGAGATGGGGATTCGATCTCTGGGTTGGGAAGATCCCCTGAAGGAGGAAATGGCAACCCACTCCAGTATTCTTGCCTAGGAAATCCCATGGATAGAGGAGCCTGGCAGGGGTCTATAGGGTCCCAAAGAGTGCACACAACAGGAGGTTGAGTTAGGTAGGCTGGAGTCGGAGGAAGCACTTTCTAAGTATGAGAGCCAGGCATTCAGAGTGGGCTGACTTACCTAGAAGTGATATGGGAAGGGTTTCCACTTCTCTGGGAAAAAGGAACACCTCTGGCCTCCCTCCCTGTCCTGTCCTCTCCTGCCACCTCCACCTCCCATAATTTCCTGGGACTCGGGCTTAGATGTGACTTCCTTTGGGAAACCTTGCCTGACCCTGGGGCTGGACTGGATCTTCTTTCATCTCCCACAGGTCCCATGTTCCCCCTTCATAACAACTGATTGCACTGTGTGGTCCATTTTCACATGTGTCTTTTCCAAAATATCAGCCCCAGGAAAGCAGGGACCCCTTGGTTTTTTTTAAAAAGTCCACTCTTGTGTTCCCAGCACCAGCCCTGGGCCTGGCACTTAATACGTGCTCAATGAATGTTTGTCAAATGAATGAAGCTTTTCAAAAGCTCCTTAGCTCTCCCATGCCAGCTCAGCAGGCAGCAGTCTGCAGAGTTAGAAAATACTCAACTCTACAAGGCCTAACTAAAGGTGGCATCAAATCAGAGGTCTTTACCTTGTTGGGAAAGAGAAGCCAGTGAAAGACTGAGAAGGGAATTGATATGTGTTCTCTTATTCCTTCATTCATTAATTCAGCAAGCACTTACCAAACCCCTACAATGTATAAAGCTCCTTACTATGAGCTAAGGCTCTAAGGTGAATCAGGCAAGGTTTCTAGACCTCAGCCCTTGGAGGAGCCAATGAAATATCTTAGAATATATATGTGTATGTGTGTGTGAAGTGGCTCAGTGGTAAAGAATCTGCCTGCAATGCAGGAGACCAGGGTTCAATCCCTGAGTAGGGAAGATCCCCTGGAAAAGGGAGTGGCAACCCACTCCAGTATTCTTGCCTGGAGAATTCCATGGACAGAGGAGCTTGGTGGGCTACATTCCATGGGGTCACAACTGAGACACAGCTGAGCTACTAACACTTACTATACATATATATATTTGTATGACCTTAGTTCCCCAACTAGGAATTGAATCCCAGGCCCTTGGCAGCAAAAGTACTGAGTCCTAACCACTGGATCATCAGTGAATTTCCTAGAACATTTTTACTTAAAGGGCCTTTAAGAGATCGTTTGGTCCCAAAGCCTTCTTTACAGACAGGAAACTTGAGTTTCACACAGCACAGTGAAGGTGGGTTCTTCCCATTGGCCACAGGGTTTTCTTTTTCTGATGCTTTCCTCATTTTGCCAGTGCTTTGGAACAGTGCCTGATACACTGAAGGCACTCGCAGCTGTCTGTGGAGTTGAACTGTGTAAGGAAGTCAGATCAGAAGCAGGGAGGTGGGAGGCAGGCAGGCCAGAGAAGCAGGTGCAGGTGAGAGGTGATGGTGGTGGTAGAAGAACACGTGGCTGCAAACTCAGCTTAGCATGGAGACGAACCCAAACGTGGTAACTGCCTGGATATGGGAGAGAATTAAAAACAATGCCCAAGGTTTCTTGCTTAGCTGTTTCCGTGGATGGCAGTGGTATCCTTGATATGGGGAACACAGGGGAGCCTATTTTAGGAAACGAGGCACTGTGCCAAGAACTCGTTTAGTTCTGACGACAACCCTATGGGGCTGCTACTACCTTAATTTGCACAGACGAGGAAACTGAGGCACAGATGTTAAAGGATTTAACCAAAGACGCACATGGGAAGTGGTGGGACATGGATTTAAAGCTGGCAGTTGAATTCTGAGCCCTTAGCGGTGACCACATCCTTACATCCACTCTTAACCACCAGGGTACACTACCTTAAGCTACCAACTATGAGTTCAATTTTGGAAGTGTGGTTTAGCTGCCCTGGGCTTTTGTAACAGGTTCCAGTAGTCTCCCTATCTCCTTCCCTATTCCTTCCAGTTCTCACTGCAGCCAGGCAGAATGTTTTACTTATTTATTTATTTAGGCTACCCCACGTAGTATGGGGGATCTTTGTTCTCTGAACAAGGATGAAACCTGCGCCCACTCCTGCGCCCCCCTGCAGTGGTAGCACAGAATCTTAACCACTGGACCGCCAGGGAAGTCCCAGGAAGGATATTTTAAAACACAGTTCTAATAATCACACACACACACACACACTCCAAAATCCTTCCAAGGCCTACCACTGCTTAGGATAAGAGACTGAAATTCTTACCTGGCTCACAGTCATGATTTGGCCCCTGCCTACATGTCTAGCCTCATGTCCTATCAGGCCCTCTGCTCCCCAATTTCTACCTTCTCTTGGTGCTCCAGCATGTCCTACTACCCAGAGTCTTTGCACTTTCCTTTCTCGCTGGAATGCTCCTAGCAGATTTTCTCTCCGCATATCCACCTACTTAGCTCGACTCAGGCTTTAGAGCTCAGCCCAAGTCCAGTGCAGCCCATTTTCTTTCTGAAGTTCTTATGATGCCGGATCATTGTTCAGTTTGAGATTTTACGCTTATTAGTATGTTTATTTGATTCGTTTCCCCTACGAGACTGTGAGTGCCCTAAAGACAGGAACCTTGCCGATCCTTTTCACCACCGGCATCTTTTAGCACCGACCAAAATGTCAGGTACACGGAGGACGTGCAATAAACATCTGCTGAATGAATGAAATCTAAATCGACGGCGAAAGGGGGGTTGGATAGCGAGTCGATGGCTCAAGAGAGAGCTTATTTGGATGCCACTGATAATTCAAGACAAGTGGACGGGTTCGTCCAAGAGGTGTGCTGACAGAAGGTAATTTGGTAACTAATGCAAGATAAACCGGAACGTAGCTCACGGTCACAGCGCAAAGATGCCAGGTGTCTCCTCCGCCGAGTTGTGGCTGATGTCAGTCGCTTCCGGCCCTAGCTGTTTGAGCGCCGTCCCGAAAAGAAACAGGATGACCAACCAAAACGCCCCTTAACAGGGCCTACGGTCCTCCGGCCTCAGCTTCCGGCTCCAAATCTTCCTCCAATAGCTGAGAAGGAGAGTTTCCTCGGCCCCGCCTCTTCCGTCCGCGGCAACCGGAAACGAGGGGGGGGCAGTAGAGCCGGAAGTTCAGGGGAGTTTCCTGTGAGCTCGGCTTCCTCAACATGGCAGCGCCCTTGTCAGTGGAGGTGGAATTCGGGTGAGTCACAGAGCTGGGGCGCCGTGGGGATGGATTGAAGTCGTCGGGCCCGGAACTCCCCTCCCTCTGCCTTGGGGCCTGTCACCACCGAATCGCCGAGGCCCCCGGCAACTTCCCTGAGCTACGCCATCCGCCTGGGAGAGCTTGAGGTTCGGTCTCCCTGGGCGACGAGGCCGTATGTCCGGGAATAGATGCGCATACCCGGGAGTTGTAGGTATGCTTCTGGCACTCCTCCATGCCTGCGCCCTACGGGACTCAAAAGGTGTGACTTGTTAGCAGGCCTTCCGGCCTTGTTTGCCAGCTCCATTTTGGAGCAGGCCCGTGTGTCTGGCATTTGAGCTCCTAGGACCGAGACAGACCAACCTTTCCGAAGATTTGAGGGTGTTAAACCTGAACCCTTTCCGGTACATTTAGTAAACTTACTGAGTGCCTTCTGCAGGTCTTAAGTCAGGTGGGGATATGGGGCTAGGTAGCACAGTAGTGGAGACTAACCCTGACAGTACAGGGTTAGTGCGTGTACATGTGCGTGTACTTACTCAATCGTGTCCGACCCTTTGGGACCACATAGACTGCAGCCCGCCAGACTCGTCTGTCCATGGGATTTTCCAGGCAAGAATACTGGACTGGGTTGCCACGTCCTTCTCAAGGCCATCTTCCTGACCCAGGGATCGAACCTGACTCTTGGGTCTCCTGCATTGGCAGGTAGATTCTTTACCTCTCTGCCACTACAGAATGCTCCAGATAAAAAGTGCAGGATGGGGGAACACACGCTTAATTACCAAAGAAACACAGACCAAGGAGGAAATCTCAAGGCATTCTCTTCTACCTCTTACAGAAGTTTTTTCATGTGATTTCAGAGCTGGGGGGAAAAAAAAAAGTGCAAAGCTTAGAGAGAAGGCAGAGAAACAGATCTTAAGAGATGGACGGTATAATTTCTAGACTCAGGTGGAAAAGCTGGGACTAGATTTGTCTGTGTGTGTGAAGATAAACAAGCCAAGGCTTATGTGAAAGGGAAAGTCTGGGATGGAAATCGGAAACCTCTGCCTATAAATGCCTTTCCTTCTATTGGATGCCCCCAGTTTCTTTCATGGATTCCCTTCATTGCATAGTCCATTCACCAGTCATTTATTGAGTGCTTACCATGTGCCAGGCATCGAGCCAGGCACAGAGGGTACAAAGATAAATAGAACTTTGTCCATGCCCTCCAGTGTTCAGCGTTGCTGTTCCTTACGAGGGGGTAGTCTCATGAATGTTAACTGCATTTTAATTGATGATATTGTCTGGCACCATGGATCCAATTAGAACTGTGCTAGTCTGGCCACCTGACTATTTTACTTTATTGACCCTTTGCCCAGCTATATCCCCCATAGCCTGCAGGTTCCAGGAGGTCCCTGCTGTTTTGACAGGCCTCAGCAGAGCTGAAGACAGAGAAGCTACAGATTACCAGTGTTGAGGCTTATCTACAGTTGGCTTGGGCTTTCCAGGTGGCTCAGTGGTAAAGAATCCGCCTGTGAAGTTTCGATCCCTGGGTCAGGAAGATCCCTTGGAGAAGGAAATGGCAACCCGCTCCAGAATTTCTTGCCTGGGAAATCCCATGGACATAGGAGCCTGGCGGGCTATGGTCTATGGGGTCGGAAAGTGTCAGACACGACTTAGTGACTAAACCACCACCACCACCCACTGCCGATTTACCTTTCATGTTCACTGAGTCAGATGTGGCATTTGTCTTCAGAAATGCCTTCTGTCTGCCAGGTCCTGTGCTGGCAGCAGTGGGGAAGTCATATGAGGAAGACACGGTCCTTGCCCTCCAGGGCTTACAGACTTGCTGGAGTTCCTGTTTTCTGGCTCCACCATCTCGGTCTCCCTTACCCCAGGAGCAGTAGTGAACACCAGCAAGGCAAGACGTGTTCCCACCACCCACTGCCACAGGGTCCCATGAGAACTGCAGCTTCTTGGGAAGCAGTAATGCCCAACATATAGACTAAACCCAGAGTCCTTCTCTGTCTCTGTCAGTGCCTGTTTCTCCCCTTGGCCTTTCTTTAACTTTCTGTCTCTTAGCCCACTTCCTTCACCCTTTACCCTGAACTTAAGTAGATTTGCAGAGAAACTGGTTTGCCCATCAGGCTCTCCCTTTTGTCCCTGAGTGCCACCCTGATCCTTGAAGATTCCAAAGGGTTGGGCCTTTGCCTCTTTCCTGTGAGCAGCCGTGGCCCCGCAGCCCCACTGGTTCTCGTAGACACCCTGGAAGGCCGCTTTCCTTTCTCCCGCCTATCACTGACCGGGTCTGCCATCCTCGTCCTGCCAGAGCCATTTCTCAGGTCACAGAGGATGCAGTGTAGGTGGTACAGATGTGTGTGGTGTCACTGCAGCCCACATAGGAGAGTCCCACTTCCTTTTCCCTTTTTCTCCTCCTTGAGTCCAGGAGGTATTGGCAAAGGAAGGGAATGCCATTAGGGTGAGAGAAGAAGTGGGGAAATGGGCATGTTCACTCATTTCAGCAAATATTTCTTGAGTGTTCGCTGTGTACCAGGCCCTGTTTTAGGCAGAACTTGCATCCCCATAGGTAGAGGAGAAATGAACAAAAGTAAAATATATCAGATAAAAAGATGAAGGTAAACTTCAAAAAGTGAAGACCATTTGAAGAGTGTCTGTACCACTCACTGGTACCAACAGACACCTCCCACCAAGAGCTGGGAAGTGGAGGAAAGATGAGGTATCTTGGGTTGTGATGCCTTAATTGCGTTTGAGTCGCAAATCCTGTAGGACCTACGAGAGTTTGGCTTTGGTTTTCTTCTGGGACCAAATTGGTCCCCTTCTTGCCTCCCTGAGTCACTTCAGAGGCTGGGAGTGCACCTTCCTACCCTCCAAGTGTTCTGACCACAGAAATGCCAGCCCCTCCCTTGGGCTCTGGCAAACCCAGCAGTGACAGGTCAGTCGCTGAGCCAGACTGGTTCTTTATCCTCTTGTGAAGGGAAAACAGCACTGCCCTCTGCGCCTGGCACCACCAGGTTTGGCCAATCTGGGTTGTTTGCTTGGGTGCCAGCGCTTCCAGTTCCCACTCCTCTGACCCCCCAACTCCTGTCTCCCCTTGCTTGTCGCCCTCCCCCACCCCAGCTGCTGCATGTGCCAGCCCCTACCCAAGAGAGAGCGGGGCTCTTGGAAGGGGATAAATGGAGGCTCTGTATGGGCTTGCAGCTGAAATGGCCCTGCGCGCAGCCACAGATGGGCCTCCTCTCCCCCTCCACATTTCTGCATCAACAAAGCGTGACCTTGTTTGGATGACAGTCGCCCCATGTTTCCCCCATGACAATGCGTGCCTTGCCTTTGCCTCCCAGTGGACCGTCTCAGGACACCTCTGTTCTCCGGCACTGGGGAAGGGTGGTGGGGTGGGAGTCATCGCACACGTCTCAAGTCTGTTAAGGCTTCCCAGTTAAGGTCCACGTGAGGTCTGAGACCAGACGCTGGGGGAGGAGCAGCGTGGCGCTGGGAGAGCCCGAGTGTCCGCACCAGGAGTCTGGCACCTGCACTTGGCGGAGCCTCTCTGCTGGCCCAGGCTTCCCTTTGCCAGGTGTTGGGACCCAGAAGTGAGCCAGATTCTGCCCTCAAGGGGCTTCCTGACCTTCTGGGGAGTCAGTTGTTCCTGCCAAAAACCAGTTAGAATTCAGATCCTAGTTCAGCCACTGCCTATCTGGCCTTGGACAAGTCACTTAACTTCTCCTGGCCCCAACTTGCTTCTCTGTTGGTCAGAGTTAATAATATTTGCCTCCCTCCTTCCTTCCCCAGGATTCCATGAAGGTGAAATGAGACGACGAATGTTTTTGTAAAGGGCAAGCTTATTGCTAAGTCCAGTGGGGGTCTCTCACTCTCTAGCACTTTGGTTTGCCCACCAGGCCAGCAGCAGGGGTGGGGACAAGGCAAAGGCAGGGGAATTTCAAAGTGTCACCTGGCCCTAGGAAAATACCCAGGGTCTCCAGTGTGCTGTGAGGTAGCTCCTCAACATGTTTGCAGATGGAAAGATTGAGGCTTGAGAAGATGCCATCCCGTGCCTAGGGTCTCGCCAGTCAGGCCCGGGTGGGGCCTGGTCTCCACCTCAGGGCCTGTGCTCTGCCCCTGTATACTAAGCTACCTCTTGATTCAGAGAAGTCAAAGCAGAGTCTGAAAATTTGGGTACTTAAATGTTAATAAACATTATTTCTGTCCTGCTTTACCACATCAAGAAGCCACATTTGAGAATTGATGGCTGATACCCAAGGTGTTCCTGAACGTTGGTCTCTGAATTTCCTGGGCATCTGGTGCCAGCCTCCTCAGTTTTCGGTCTCTGAGGCTCTTTCTCTGGCCCTCCTTTGCAGAGGCGGTGCGGAGCTCCTGTTCGATGGTGTGAAGAAGCATCAAGTCACCTTGCCTGGACAGGAGGAACCCTGTGAGTACGGGTTCTCTGAGCACCATTGAGCAGCAGCTGCTCCACAGGTCACTCAGCCTGGTCAAGTGAGAGTGGGTAGGATTTCCCGGGCCGTGGGGAGGAAGGGAGAGAGATCACTGGTTGTCTCCTCCATACTTTCCAGAGTCAGCCAGCTTTGTAGGGAAGAGATGGCATCGCTGCGTCCTTCCAAGCACAGGTTCTGTATTCAGGCTTGAGTTTGAATCCCCTTAGCACCTTCGGCTGGTCACCTCACCTTTCTGAGCTTCCGCGTTCTTATCTGTGAAAGGGGGAGATGGTAATCCAGGTAACCCAGTCAGGGTTGCTAAAAGGTGTCAGCCAGCCGTACCAGGCATCTCTGCCATCACTGGATGGCTGCAGAGGGATGTCCTCACAAAGGAGATAACCTTTGTCAAGAATGGAACAATGCAGATGGACTTAAATGAATTTCAATGAGGAGAAAAGTGTCTAGCCAAGGAGGTTGGAGGGGAGAGGTTAACTAAGGGAGACAGAGGGTTTTTTCCATTTGTTCATTCAGATACCTGTTTGTCTTTTCTTTAGCAAACACACCCTGAGCACCTCCCATGCCGCAGACTATGTACCAGGCACTGGCAGACAGACCCTGCCTTCAGACTGGGGAAAGGGGGGAGGAGGATTTCCAGAGGTCCAGCTGGCTAAATAGCAGCATAGCCCAGAGGCAGGGGCTGGACACTGCTACTGTGGAGGGGCTTTGCAGCCCTAGCAATGGATCTTAGCAAGAGCAGAACATTCAGGAGTGGGAGCCCATCTCACCTTGGGCTGAGATACTTCTGGGAAGAAGAGGAAGTCTGTTGTATGGGGAGCGAGGGGAATGAGGTTCCTGGAGGTGGGCAGTAGAGAAAGTCAAGTGAGGTTTGACAGGATTCTTCTGGAACTGGACATGCATCTGCCAGGTATCAGTTATTGCCCAGATTCACCCACTAACAAGGCTGTCTCTGACCCTCCCTTGGGGTTGAAGGGCAGTGGCATAGGGCGGGTCTCTCTGCCACCTTCAGAGGCTAGGGTACAGGGCGCTACCCCCTGGAGCTGGGTGTGGGCATGAGGCTGAGGTTAAACGTCAGGACTGTGGAATTGTGTCCCTGATGGGGGAAGATCCAAGATGATGTAGGTGATGGTTTCTTAGTTTGACAGATGGCTCTGCAACCTTGGGAGGAAACAAGGGGCTGTCAGAAGCCTCTCAAAGATGCAGCCTTAAAGACTTATCCAGGACCTTATTAAAACATCACAAGTTAGGGTTTGTTTCCCCCTGCTTTTGCTCCGCATGAAGGTGCCCACGTTTAATAATTCCAGTCCTTTTCATTCATTCATTGACTGAACGCTCACCAAGTGTCGGTCGTGGAAGAAAGTACTTTATTCTTTCCTGAGGTTGGCACCCGTGTTTTTGAACATGCACACACATTTTCCTTTGTGCCAGGCTTCCCAGCTGGCGTGGTGGTAAAGAATCTGCCTGCCAGTGCAGGAGATGCAAGGTATGTGGGTTCAATCCCTGGGTCAGGGATGCCCTGGAGTAGGAAGTGACAACCCACTCCAGTATTCTTGCCCGGAAAATTTTGTAGACAGAGGAGCCTGGACAGTCCAGGGGTTCACAAAGAGTTGGACACAACTAAGCGCACGCATACACTCTCTCACACGCGCGTGCGCGCGCGCGCACACACACACACACACGTGTTTTCCTTTGTGCCAACTTGATCTTAAGCAGAACTGATATGGTTCTTACGCTAATGGAGCTAACAGAGGAACGGAAATGGAGCCAGGCAGTGAAGAAGTAAAGGCACAGATGTATAACAGCACGAGTGGTCATCACTGGCATCAGAACAAAAGGGTTTGAGTGAGACACCAGGGTGGCAAGGGAGGCCTCTTTAGAGCAGTGTCTTTGAGGGGATTCCCTGGTGCCCTAGTGGTTAGGAATCGGAACATTCAGTGCCACGGCCCAGGTTCAGTCCCTGGTCCAGGAACTGAGATCCCGCATGCTGCACGGCACTAAAAGAGAGAGAGGGAGAGAAGACTTTGAGGCAAAAGCCCTGAGGAACGGGAGGAAGCCAACCTAACAAATTGGAGGGAGAGCAGAGGTGCGTGGGGCCCATTCCAGGTAGAGAGGACGGCACTTGTGAAGCCCCCAGGCAGAAGGCCTTGTGGTGGTCAAGGACCTGAGGGAAGGCCAGTGTCCTCGGCACAGGCTGAGTTTGACAGGGTAGGCAGAACCCCAGTGTGTGGTACAAGTGGTTGTCACAGATTCTTAGGTGGTAACTATCATTACTTCCACTTTAAAAAGTGGAACCTCCCCCCCCAAAAAAGTGGAAACCCAAACTCAGAGATGTCCAAGGTCTTACCCTCGACCATGTGCTTATGTCATTGGCAGAGCTGGGGTTGAAGCCGATGCTAGGGTCACCCCATCCTGCAGGGTGCCACTATCCCATCACCATTTATCCCAAGAGCTTCCCCGAATCACATCACATCTCAGACCTGCAGGATATTCTCCAGTTTTCACACTTTGATGCCTCCAACAGCTACTGATCTCAGTTTTCATAATGACCCCGGTAGATATGATCTATCGACAAGGAAACCAAACTTCAGAGAGAGAGAGTGACCTGTCCAGAGTTACTCAAGCAGGGAAGCTGGCTGAGGCCCAGGTTTGTTTTTATTTTTATGTTTTGGCCATACTGCATGGCATGTGGAATCCTAGTTCCTCAACCGAGGATCAAACCCAAGGCCCCTCCATTGGAAACATGGAGTCTTAAACCAACGGACCACCAGGGAAGTCCCTAAGACCCAGGTTTTGGATCCCTCATCCACTGCCTCGGGGGCAGGTAGGGGCTCTCCTCCCCTCTCTGGGATGAAATAAAGGAAGCAGGGGAGGCTAGTGGAAGTGGCCCATGTGCTTAGTTCTGGGCCCTTGGCCATGGGTCTCTACCTCTGGCTCCCACTTGGGCCCTGCTGTGCGCAGAGGCGTGGGTCACATCACAGCGGCAGAGCTGGTTGGCAGCTGCCAGGCCTCACCCTGGCACATAGAGCCCAACAGGAGGGCAGGGGCCTGGTGCCACGGGGAGAGCCTCACTCCTCCCCGAGCCCATGCCCAGATCTGCCGTCTGGCAGCCTTCCCAGCCCAGGGGCTGCCACTTGGCCAAGCAGGTCTTGGAGACTCCAGCAGAGAAAACAGCGGCCATAAGATTATGGATTGTGACAAGTCTCACAAACAAGGGGACTCCAGGGCCCTGGGTCCTGGGCCAGTGGAGAGCTTCCAACTCGGCCAACTTGGAATGAGAGGCTGGGAAAGGCCAAAGAGGGTGAGATGGCGAGACAGGCACCCTGGCAGCATGCGCTGGCAAATTAGTTATTTCTGCAGGCCTCTTATCCCACCTGTAAAGCGGGAGGTTGGACTCGATTTAGTCTGTCTTGAGCTCATTATTGGGCTTCCCAGGTGGCTCATTGATAAAAAATCTGCCCGCCAGTGCAGGAGACGTGGGTTCAGTCCCTGGCTTGGGAAGATCCCCTGGAGAAGGAAATGGCACCCTACTCCAGTATTCTTACCGGGAAATCCCGTGGACAGAGGAGGCTGGCAGGCTGCCGTCCACAGGGTCACAGAGTCGGACACAACTGAGTGCGAGCGCGCACGAGTCGGTTATCAGTTTGACACCTGCAGTTTGGAAAAGTTGCTTCCAGATCTAAGCACATGGTTCTGGGAAGCAGGGTGCATTGATCCAGTGAGCGGCTGCCTGTGCAGGGAGGTGAGGATTCTTAACAGCCAGCTCCACGGAACAGGCCTTGAGTGGCTGAGTTTAGGAGGCACCCACTGGCTTTGGGGCCTGGCAACTGGGAGCTGGTTTTTAATGCATCAAGGATCCTTTCAACTCAAGGCTCGAAGACCAGGCTTGGTCAGGGGCCTGGGGCAAATCCCGAACCTTGATGGTCCCAGCCTGGGCCTTACCTGCCCTGGTCCCAGGAGGAGACTCCGCCTCACCTTTCCCTGCTTCTCAGCCCTGCCTTTGTATTAAAGGGAGGCTGGCGCGGGAGGCAGGGGTGGCTTGGGCGCTCCCAGGCGCTTTAAACTGCTTAGCATGCATTTCACAGCCTCTCTGGGGCCAGCTGTTCCTTTCTCCGCTCTGGGGCCTGTTTGCTGATCCCCTCCCCACCACCCTCCTCTCCCCCTCACCCCTCCCAGTCCCTGTGCAAAATTGCTTTTGAAAAGATCCACTTTCTGCTTAATTAAACAATGAGGAGCGTCCCCTCGCACATCTGTAAACCTCCTTCTGAGGCCAGTTTAGCCCACAAACTGCTCCATTCTTACCTCCATTCACTTGTAAATAGACCCTCTGATGTTCCCTCTACCCTCTCTTCTCTTCTCCCCCCATCCCAGCTCTTTCTTCTCCCCTTTCAGCTGAGGCCTGGGGTAGACTCCCAGAGTCCTGTCCTGGAGCCTGGTGGACTTGGTGGGGACCAGAGCAGCTTAACCTGGGGGAGAGAAGACATAGGGGACCGGCTCTCCCGAGTCTGCACCATTGGCGTGGTGGTCCCCAGGCCCAGCTAGGCTCTGTGGGTGGGAGGGACCGGAAGCCAGATTTCAGGCTGGGAGAAAATCTCCCCTTGGATGCCTGCAAGAAGAGGTTGGATGAGGGTCGGCTGTGAGACATCAGATGAGACCGGAAGTTCTATTGACACCACTGGGAGTGGGGGGCGCCACAGTGGGTGGTCGTTGTCCCCAGACAAGGACAAATCCACTGGGGCATGGGATTCTGGTGGGAGCCTCTGTAGGTCTAAGAGGGGTGTGCATGGTGCCCTTTCCCAGTGGCCTTTAGGGGAAGGTTCTGGCAGCCCCCGGGATAAGGAATCCTGAATCACTGACATTCGTCTTGTCTGTTTGACACCATGCTAGGCCTGCCGCTGGCATCAAGACCTGGGTTATTATCCCTCCCTTGTCCAAGGATGGCGCTGAGACTTAGGCGAAGTGACTTCTACCCAGGGCCGCCTAGCACACACCCCAGGGCCTTCCAGCTCCAGAACCCAGATTCATAAGCACTCCGCCATGAGAGCAGCAGCCCCGTCCCATCGCTTGCTCTTCCTGCAGTGAGCAGGCCAGGTCCCGAGGCTCCTGCACGGGAAACCCGACATGGGGTTGTGCTCATCTCCCTGCCCTGGTGCTGCGTGCCCTCAGCGTATGAGTCCTTCCACTGGGGCTGTCCAGGGAGCCTCTGAGGAGTCTAAACATCTAAAGGGGGCAGCAAGGGAAACTGAAGGGTTCTTCCTCTGGCTGACGGAAGAATTACAGCATGGCCATGCCAGGCATAGTGCCAAGAGCTTTCCATGGATCATCTTATTTGAGCCTCAAAACACCCCTCAGAGGCATTTTTACCATTGCCATTTTACAAAGAAGGAAGCTGAAGAGAGCTCCTTACCCAAGGTCGTTTAACTAGGAAATGACACAGTCAAACTCAGACCCACGTGCTCAGTAAACGTGTCCAGGGCGTTTTGTGTGTGAGGTTCTGTGCTGTGTGCTAGGGCTCAGGCTCCCAAGGAGGGGGCCCTCTTCCCCAGCAGCCCCTCTTCAAGGCCCCTGCATGCCCTGCGCAGTCCAGCCAAGGCTGCCTCCCTGGCTGCATCTCGTGCTGACCTTCCGGCCTTCTCAGTTCTATCACCTTGAACCTGCCAATTCCAGCCTGCCTCAGGTCTTCCCATATGTTCTTCCTTCTGCCTAGCTTGCTCCCCCCATCCCACCCAACTCATCCTTGGGGCCGCAGCTTCAATGTGAACACCCTCAGAAAAACTCGTTCTGCTCCCACACAAAGGAGAGCGCATTTGTCACGACTAATGAAGTACCGTCCACCTCCC
Organism: Bos javanicus; assembly: GCF_032452875.1. Lineage (NCBI taxonomy): Eukaryota > Metazoa > Chordata > Mammalia > Artiodactyla > Bovidae > Bos > Bos javanicus. The sequence goes on from NC_083878.1 coordinate 98,716,952, forward strand.
CTGCCAGACTGTGGCTCCACACGGGCAGGCTCTGTGTCCGCTTGTTCTCCGCCATCTCCGTGGCACCTGGCACATAGTAGCTGCTCAGTAAATATTTGTCTCCCGAGCGATTTCCTGAGATCGCCGGAGGGCAGCCAACATGGGAAGCCACGGAAGGCAGGAGGACACAGAGAGGGAAGGTGACAGTGAGGTTCCCAGAGCCATCCCCAAGCCACCACCAGCCCCTGACTCTGCTTAACCCTTCCTCCTCCCCTGGGCGCCTTTGGAAGCCGACCATCTGGCTTGGAGGCTATTTGCATATTGTCTGGGCCTCAGCAAGCCTAGCAAGATGTCCCTGGGGGTGTGTTTCAGGCCAGGCCAAGTGGCCCTTGCCTGCGAAGGGAGTCGGGAGTTCCACCTCTCCCCACCCCCAAATCCAGGCATGGGGGAACAATACGGATGGTGATGCCGTGGCCTCACCATGGTAACAGGCTATCAAGAATGTGAGCCGGCCTGGGGGGTGCAGAGGAGGGAGGGGATGACCTCAGCAAAGAGGAGCGTCATGATAAATGAGCCAGCACCCGCAGCAGACGCCCCCCGGCCCAGCCCTCGGGGACACCATGACGCTGCCGTCACTGGGATGACCCCGACATGACCATTAGTCCTCCCCGCCGCCCCCAGCCTACGAGAGCAGAGCACAGGTCCTTCCTTAGAGGGAGCCAGGGTGGTGACCCAGGGAGTCCTGGTTCAGAACAGGCCAGCGGGGGCTGTGGAGGTGCAGCTGGTGGCCCTCAGGCCAGGCCCTGCCCAGGCCCTCTGAGCACCACGCACACAGTCAGAGCCCCACCCGCGGGGGCTGGCTGACGGATGTGTCAGACCCCGGCAGCTCTATCGAGCGGCCACAAGATGTATGGGCTGGCGGCCTACCAGACAGTGCCAAGATGGAGGCCACGGGGAAACCTCTGAAACCCAGGCCTCGGGGAGGAACCCAGCCAGGAGTCGAAATGGACTACGGCTACTTGGAGGCAACACACCCCATCCCTGCCCGCTCCAGGGACCCTGAGGATTCCAGTCGGCTTTGTTTAAAAGCAGGAATTAAAATGGAAAGGCTCAGTCTTAGCCCGTGGCCACTGCCCATGGCCCTGTGCTCTGCTGGCAGACGATCCAGGGGAGCTGGCACAGAGCAGAGTGAGCCAGGCCATCCAGGGTGTAGCCTGCCTGCCTCCTGAGGGGGTGGCAGGCAGGCCCGTAAGAGTGCCTTAAAACCCTGCCCAAGGCTGGTGCTGTGGGTGACACGGGCTGGGCCTAGCCTGGGGAGAGCCGGGCCCCTTCCTGACCCGAAGCCTTTTCCTGGCCTGCATGCTAGGAGTCTGCCTCCAGTCAGGGAAACCAAGGCAGTTCGTGGGCCCTTCTCCAGCTTAGCCCCTGAGCTTTGTCTTGGCATGGGCCCAGGACAGCAGTCCCCTCTGAGACTTTGACTCAGGAGGGGCATGGCTAACCTCCAGCCCCCTGCTGGCTTCCCAGAGACTAGTTGTCCTCTCAGGGAGAGAAGAGTCCTGCAGCCTCGGGGATGCTCTGCTTGAGGAGTGGATCATTGAGAGCCATAGCCTTCGAAGGGGTGATAGTGTGCGTGACCTGGGACCTGACCCCCGGAAAAGGAGAGGTGGCCCTGGGGACATGTGGCCTCTAGCCTCCAGATGAGGTGCAGAGCTTGGTGGCTGCCCCAGAATCACAGAGAGGCAGGTCTCAGTGTCCAGCCGAGCAGGAGAGGCTGTGGTGACCCTTAGCCTCTCGCTTCCTCCTGGTAGCCGCCCCTGGCCTAGAGGGCTCTGCAAAGTGGGGAGCAGAGGGACTGTGATTTGTCAGCATCTCTGGCTGGTGAAGGATCCTTCTCCTTCTGCCAGAGGAAATTAACTGATGTTATCGGCTCAGCAATTGTTTTTCTTCCCTCACAAAGGGAAATATATGCAGACCTTCCCAGAGCAAAGCTGAATGCTCCCCATCTGAGACTGGCTGGGGAGATAGAGGTGGAGGGGCTCTCTGAGAAGCCTGCCCCTGGCAGTGTCAGACAATCTCCTAGGCCTCGTGAGTGGACGTCTGTGTCTGCCCTTTCAGACGTGACTCTTCCGCCCACTATCCACCTTGAGTCCCCGTTACCTCTTCTTACAGCTTTCAGCAAGGCCAGGTGCCACTGCCTCTGAGAAGACATCTCTGGTCTCTCCAAGTCCATTTCCTCACCTTGGAAACCACAAGTCCAGGCGCCATGGCAGCCAGGTCTAAAAGAGGCCCTCTGAGCCCCAAGTGCATGTCCTCCTGCTCCGGGCAGGGCCCTCAGGGCCAGAAGCACTTGAATTTGACGTTAGTTTTGTTCTGTGCCTTCCTCTGCAGGGGATATCCGCAGCCTCCTTGTCTGGATCAAGAAGAATTTGCTAAAAGAGCGGCCAGAGCTGTTCATCCAAGGAGACAGCGTGTGAGTCCCTTTCTCCCCTTCCCCGAGGAGGGCGGGCTGAGGGAAGGAGGTCTGAAGCCCTGGTTCAGACTCCGCCTCCTCCAGGCCTTCTCCCCTTGATCCTCTTCTTAGCCCTCCAAGGAAGGGCTGCTGCTGCCCAACTCTGTGGAAGTTTATTTCAGTTTTCTTGTTACTACATTGGACTGTTGGGTTTTTTTTTCCCCCCAAAAGTCCAGGTCAGGAGATTGGTAAATTTACCAAAAAAAACCACACAAAAACTTAGATCCTGCCTTCTGGATACCACAAACTTGCCAAAGAACCTTGCTCAAGTGACTTCCCTTCTCTGGGCTCAACTGTTCTCTCTGTACAGGCAGCACTGAGAAAAGATGATCCCCAAGGTCTCTCTCATCCTCTGACAGCCTGGGACAGACAGTGCCCTCCCAGTGATGGAAATGTTCTCTCTCTGTGCTATCCAGTGTGGTGGCTGCTAGGCGTTGAGGATATTGAAACCTCGAAACGTTGGTAGTGTGACTGAGGAACCAAGTGTTCTGTTTACTTGAATGTAATTTAAACTGAAGTGTGCCTCATAGATTCCGGGCCGTACAACGCAGGTCTCGGGTTACAGGGGTCACTGCACGCATGTGCACGCGCATGCACGTTTGTGCTCACTTGAGGACACCCCTCGCCTGGCCCAAAGCTTCTGTGTCTGTCTCAGGCCCAGCTCAGCCTCCTGGGAAAGGATCCAGGGTCCGTGTGCCAAGAAGTCACTTTACCCCCACAACAGGGCCATCCTCATACGTCACAGAAGTGGGCAGGGCACCTGTGGCACTTGTTCCTCTGCGGAAGCATAGGTTCACCAGCAGGCCCTGGGGGCTCAGGCTGCCATCCGGCCTGGAGCCCAGGTCGTGGTCCAGCAGCTGTGGCGGCCACCCCCAAGGACAGCAGTGCTCTTTGGGTCCTTGCCAGCAGGAACCAGGTTAAGTAAGGTGCCTGTCCAGATGTCGGCCTACCCTGCCTTACTCCAGGGAGGGCGGCTCTCAGGCTGTCAGGGGCTCGGGGGCCACTGGCAGACTTCCCTGATTCAGAGCAGCCAAGACGGCCTCCTCCCCAGGATGCACATGCGGGAGGCCTGGGACAGTGAACTTAGACCCCTGGAAGGATAGGCTGCTGCCAGTGGTTCCCTGGCAGCTCCCACGTGACATCCCACTTCATCTTCCCCGGGGAGCTTGTGAGGAAGACACTTAGGATTTACCCTATTTTCAGATGAAGAAACTGATGCTCAGCGAAGCAATGCCCCAGATCTGGGAGGTGGCAGTGGAGTTCTCACGTGTGTTCCATCTGGCCCTCAGACTGGCCTGTCACCTCCTCTCCCTGGGCGTTCTCTCACGGAACCCCCCAGAGCAAAGGCGCCCCTCCACCCCTTAGACTCTGCAGCCCAAACATCTAAGCTTCTGCCCCTGCTCTCGCCAGCTCCTGCCATTCACACCCCGCTACTCACCACCATCTTTCCCACAGGCGGCCAGGGATTCTGGTGCTGGTTAACGATGCCGACTGGGAACTGCTGGTCAGTACCTCGGGGAGCAGCCCTCCCTCGACCCCTCCCCAACCCACCGCTGTGGTAGGAAAGCCTTGGACCTCGCATCAGGCCCAGAGTGGCGGGGTCACCCTCTGTCCAAACCTGGTGTCCAGACGGCGGCTCCTCAAGCTTCCCACCCTGAGTGAGGAAGGCGTGGGTTGCTGGGGAAGTGGCGAGCTGCCCTCCATCCTGGAGGTTTGCTAGTTAGCGGATAGGGTACCCACTTCTTTCTGGTAGATTCTGTCTTCCCCTCTCAAAGCAGCTAGCCCCCATGCCCCACTTCCCCTCTCAACACCCTGGGGAGAAACTGGAAAAGTGCCCTTGACGGTCTTCTTATTTCTCTTCTGGACCAGGGTGAGCTGGACTACCAGCTTCAGGACCAAGACAGCGTTCTCTTCATCTCCACGCTGCACGGCGGCTAAGGGCCCCTCTCCGTGCCTGGACCCCCTTGGGGTCGGGAGAACAGAAGAATCAGACAATCCCCTGGGGCCCTACTTCCAGATCTTCCTGTCCCCCTTGGCTGCTTTCTTCCCTCCTCTGTCCCTTGAGCTCCCTCCAGGCAGGGAAAAGAGGCCAGGTGCTAAAAATGAGCCTTTCTCGGGCACGTGAGCAGGGGAAGGCAGCCGCCCGAGCCGGGCACTCCTCCTCCCAGCAGCTGAGGTGGGGGAGGGTACCCCTCCGCGTGGCCGGAGTGGAGGGGGTCTGTGCGGCCAGGTGACCCAGCTGCTGTCCCTCCTGTGTCTCCCTGAGTGACTGCTGACAAGGCACTGCCGCTCCTGGGCTGCGGTGCCTTCCTGGGGAAGAGGAATGAACCTCACTAGCTGATGGCAGACCCCTCCCCTCTCAAAGACAGGCAGAGCCTTCGCCTCAGTTTCCCCATGTGGACAGCAGAGGGCTCTGCCTGTCCCCCATTGATATCATTATGGAAACCCCAGCTGGGGTCCCCTATTCAGTGCCGACTGCCCCCCACGCACACACACAGCAGCTGCTCCTCCAACCACACCCCTCCTCCTGCTCCCCCACCCACAGCCCTTGACCCTGGCCAGCCTCCCCCAACATAGGCCACCAGATGGGCTCCTGAGACCCTCCCCCCCACACACGGCAAAAGGCTGCCTGTGTGCAGCTCATTCCACTGGGGATGGAGAGCGGGAGGGTGTATGCTAGACCTTGGACTGGCAAATAGAGGCCTGGGGTGGGGGGTCAATGTGTCTCAGTTTCCTCCCTAACGACAATGGAATTTTTATAATATCTGAAAACTGAGGGGACTTTCCTGGTGGCTCAGACAGTAAAGAATCCACCTGCAATGCAGGAAATGTGGGTTCGATCCCTGGGTCTGGAAGATCCCCTGGAGAAGGAAATGGCAACCCTCTCCAGTACTCTTGCCTGGAGAATCCCTTGGACAGAGGAGCCTGGTGAGCTACAGTCCATGGGGTCGCAATAGTCGGATACGACTGAGCGACTGACACACACACACAATTGAGATACTTGATGGTGCAAGGGCACTTTCTCTACTCTCCCATCTCCTGCAGGAAGCAGGATGGGGCAGGCAGCACCTGGGAGGCAGGGTGACTCCCCCACCCCCATCCCTTCTGGAAGTCTAGGGGCCTCAATGCCTGCAACAGCTGGCCTTGGGCAAATAAAAAACTAAGTTGTTTACTGGCCTTGCCTGGAACTTCATCCTTAGAAACCGAAACCGGTGGGACCCCACATTCCCCCAGCAGGCAGTCACTTCGCTGGTCCCACCCTCCCTGTCCTCACCCCAGGGCTTTCAGAACTGCCCTTCACCCAAAAAAGAGCAGGAGTTGAAACCCAGACTATCCAGACACTGAGAAGGGATGATATGGTTGGGCCATCTGGAGAAGGGGTGGCAGGGCCAGTCTGTGCTGACCAGTCTGGGTCCCAGGACACTTCCCTACCCGTATGTCCGAGGCCAGGCTTTGTCCCACAAGCCGCAGCCAGCAGCCTCGGAATGGAGGAAGCATAGTTAAGACTGCTGAGCCCCACTTCCCAAGACCTGGAGAAAAAGCTTTGTTTGCTGGAGGGAGACCTCAAAAAAAAAAAAAAAAAAAAAATAGGGCATTAACATCATCCCGCCCCAAACATTGTTTTTCATTAAATGTTAATAATTTAAGGTGGAACTGCTCTCACTCGGCAGTGAGACGGAAGTGCTGAACAGTTGTCCTAGCAGTGCTGGGGGCTGTGCTCATTCTCAAGGCCTTGGGGACAGATGCCCCCCTGGCTGGTGAGCTTCTCGCCGGTGCTGCTGCAGGTGGAGGAAGGCCCTCCGGATGTGTGTGTGGGTGGGTAGGGGTAGCCATGTTGAGGTTATGGGTGCAAGGGAAGGCCAGCGTGGGTGCAGGTGCCTGTCAAGAGAGAGGCTGCGTGACCAGCCGTTCTAGGTGCTGAGGTCAGGGTCTCCATGTTAGGCAGCAGGGCAAGGGACAGCCTCGCTTTAAGGATCAGCCTGTCCGGCTTCTTGTAACCTGGAAGGGAGGACTTCAGCCCCGCTGGGCTTTACGGTGCCCCCATTATCCACTCCCTACCCCACCCCCCACAGCATTCCAAGTCCTGGAAACTGGGTAAGAGGATTCCTTTCCTGCTTGCACTGGGGAGAGGAGGGGTAGAAACGGGCTAGCCCTTCCTCCCCAGTACCCCAATTAATGCATTACTGCTGAGGAATAGGGCAGGAAGACACGCTGCTGGGGAAAGCAGGTTCTCCACGCTAGGAGAGGTGCCCTGAAACTCGCCAGGACCACACTCCACAGCATTTGGGGTCATTTTCCAGCTTGAGCACATTAAGGGTCAGGGATGGATGACCCGGGCTCAGACCCAACACCACCCAGCTGCCCCCCTGCCAAGGCAACTCCTGAACCCACTTTTGAGGAAATAAACAAATAAACCCCACTATCTCAGAAGATTTGTCTTTAATGAAAAGGATTCGTTTTCCAAGTTGTTTCCCAAGCCGAGGCAATTGCCCGGCTGGAGCGCATCGTTCTGGACGCTTCTCCGACTCCAGCAGCAGCCGGAGGAAGCTCAGCCCATCGGTCGGTCTGGAGGAGCTGGCGGGAGGGGTCGGTTTATTGGAGATTTAGGGGTCGATTTAGGTTTGTTTTGGAGGTATTGGCAGGGGAGGTTAGGTTATAATCAATTCAAAACGAGTTAGCAAGCGCAGTCCGCCGGCATCTCCTTTCGCCCCCGACTTCCTGCGGCTCCGGCCGAGGACGAGCTCTCCGGACGACAATTGGGCCCCGCCGTGGCATGCCAGCTTCGTTCCCGGCCGAAATTTGAAAAAGGGGGGAAACGACGCTATCGGCTGGAGGACCCCGCCAGCCAGGACTGGTCACCCGCAGAGGAGGAGGAGGAGGACGACGACGACGACGAAGAGAGGAGGATGGCGGCGCTGGTGACAGGGACCGGCGTCCCTCCTTTGCGCTCCCGGCCGGGGCCGCGATGCTCGCGCTGGGGCCAGCCAGCCGCCACCCGAAGGGTCTTGCCTGCGCAGAGCTCGGTTCCCTGCGGCTCCCGCCCCTGTCGCTTCCAGAGCTCAGCCACAGATGTCCAGCCACAATTCTCGGTTGGCCGCAGACTCGTACAAGAATTGCGTTTGGACAATCAGTGGCGAAGCTCCTGAGTTCAGGGCCCCGGTCTCCTGCGGGGTTCCGCTTCGCTCCTGTAAAGCACCGGACCAGATCTCCGGAGCTGCGCGGACCTCGCAGACGCTCGGCGGTCGCGGCCCATCCCGCGGTAAGGTGGACGAGCAAGCACGCGGATCCCGACCCTGCGTGGGGATACCCGTCGCCCCCGGCGTGCGTCTCCTTCGATCGCGGCCCGGGGTCCCTAGAGTAGCCCGCGCTGGGTCTCTGCGCCGCCCCAGGTCGGGGGAGCCTCCTGTGTCAGGCCTGGGGAACCCCGACTCCCCTCTCCCCGCCCCCAGCCTGGGCTCCCCAGGTTCGCTAGGAATCCGGAAAACGGGGGCCCGAGGCGGGGTCGCGTTTCCGAACCCGGGGTCCGGGCTGCTGCACCGGTGGGTCTCCCGCCCCCGCCCAGCCCCGCGCACGCACCGGCTCGGGCGCTCTCCCTCCCTGTGGCTGAGTCGCGGCCGGGGCGCCGGCGGTGGCAGCGGCGGCAGTGGCTGGGACGGCGGGGAGCGCTGGAATGCGCCGCCGGGTCACCTGCAGCGCCCGGGGAGCCGGGCTGGGAGCCGGCGGGCTGGCGAGGCGCAGGGCTGAGCCCGAGCGGGCGCCTCTGGCGGCTCGGGGCCGGGGCGGGCTTTTAGTGGGCCGCTCCAACAATACGGGCCTGGCGCGGAGAAAGGGGCTCGGCTGCAATTGGTACTGGATTTGAATAACGCCACGGGGCCATCAATGGTCATTGTGTCGGCGGGTAATGAATCTCCGCTGTCTCTCGGGCTGGCCAGGCAGCTGCAACCTGCGCTCAGGCAGCTCTTAAAGACATAGCGTGCCCCTCCCCGGGGGCCGCCCCCCTCCCCGCACCGGCAGGACCCCTCGCCGTCCCACCCCCATCCTGCATCCTGGACTCCCAGTGCCCCGCCTGCTCCCTCGACTGAACCCTTTGCCCATCGCCCCCTCCCTCCTCCTGGGCCGGGCACCCGCATCTCGGCCCTGCACTCCCATGGACCTAACTTAGGCCCCTGACCTTGACTGAGATCCCCAAGAGTGCCCAGGGGACCCCAGAATCTTTGAAGGCTCAATCCTGCGCCACACCCCCACCACACACACACAAACACATCTGCATTAAACCTGAGGCCTCAGGACCCCTCCTGCCTTAAGCTCCTGCCCCAGGGGCTTGGAGCTGGAGGGTGAGGGGAAACAGTATAGAGGTCAGAGGGTCACCCCCTTAAAAGGCTGTGCTGTCGGATAAGGGAGGGGAGATGCAGTCCCAAGCCCCCCGGCTGAAGATACCATCTCCAGAGACCACACCCCCACTAGGGGTCTGGAGACTGCCCTCTCCCCAGCCAAGGACAAGGGCTTACTCCCAGGATACCTCCTGGCGGGCTCCTGGATATCTCAGCTCTGCCAGGGACGTGGGGGTGGGGTGGGGGAGCAGAAGGGCGTGAGAGGGGCGTGGAATCTATTCATTCTTGTCTGGTCATTGTCTTTTCCACTGGACAGCCACTCTGGTCCAGGAGGGCAGGGGCTCCGTCTAGGTCTGATATGCGCCCACCCCAGCCCAGACCAGCCAGGTCTGATGCAGAGAAGTCTCTCAGTCTACAGGGGGACATAGACCCAGTTCCTGACCCGCAGAGCTCACGCCTGGCCATTCTTCCCTTTCCGCTCTCCATGTACTCCAGGGTTCCCCAGGCACCAAAGCAGCCTCGCCCCCGCTGCTGAAATCCTCCCCTCTGCCCACACTCCGTGGGCCACCACTCAACTGCAAGTCTCCGTCCGTCTGTGTTCTTCACTGGATCAGGAAGTAGGTCTTCCTGTCTTTTTGCGTTGAGAGCCTAGGACAGTGCCCTGTCCCCAGACAATCACTGAATAGCCATCGCTGACTTCAACACGAACCCCATGAACTTTGTGGAATTTCTTACGGAAGTTGAGAAAAAAGGCTTCTGATGAGTAATACTCAAAGTTGAGGTTTTATAGAGAGGGAGCCCTGCTCACCATGTCCTCACTCACTCCCTGGGAATGCTCCGTCTGATAATAATAACTGTGACAAGTGCCTTAAGTACCGAGCACTAAGCGCCTTAAAGGTAGGAGCCTGTTAACTCCTCACAGCGACCCTGGGAAGTAGGCACTGTTGTCAGCCCCATATTACAGATGAAGAAACTGAGGTTGGTGGCTAGCTAAGTCCCTAGTCCCCAGTGGCAGGTGACAGAGCCAGAGCTGGAAGCCAACTCCCACCCTAGATTCCCATCCTCGATGTGAAATATGGATACCCAGAAGATACGGAGAGGACTTGCGTAAGTGCACACTCAGAAGTGAAACCCAGGAGGCACCCTGTGTCTGTTTATAAATTATAATCCAGGCCCAGCCCCAGACCAGCCTGGCAGAAACACAACCTTGACAGAGAGAGCGCGAGGAGTCTCTACACGGGTGTCTGTCAGAGCTACTTAAAGCTGTCAGTCCCGGACAGAGGAGGGTCAGCTCCCGTCACGCTCAGGGAAACGAAGGCGCCTTGAAGGGTCCTCCCGCCAGTCACTGAAGAGATATTTATAGCCTGCCTACTGTGTGCTAGGCGGGGACTCAGCCGTGGGCAGACGTCCCCGGAGGAGATGCCCAGCAGAGGAGAGCACCAGGAAAGGAGAGCCGTCTGGAGGAGAGGAGGGGCTGGCGAGGTGAAGGCGGGTGGGCGCTGAGGAGGAGGGAAGGGCACCTCCAAAGCCAACAGGCAAAAAAAGAACTTGGGGAGTTCTGGGAGGGAAAGAGCTCTGGCATGGCTGGAGCGCGAAGGGAAAGTGGCGTTAGAGCCAGGATTGACCCCCACAGGGCCCCAAAGGATGCTGGGAGGATCTGTGATTTTACCCTAAACGCAGTGGGGATCCTGGAAGGTCTGAGAAGTTCAGATTTACATATTTAAAGGTTTGCTGGCGCTGGAGTGTAGCAAGTAAGGGGGAGGGGGGCGGAATATAGAGGCAAGCTGGCCTACAACGGAGACCAGTTAGGCTACTGATGGTTTGCAGGTGAGAGCTGGTGAGGGGGCTGAGCTTAGGTGATGGCAAAGCAGAGCACCTGCGCCCCCCACCCCCAGTTCTTAACAGCAGTCTGGGTGACCTCAGGTTACTTGGCAATGAGTCACATTTAGGGAGCACCTGTACCATATGTATGCCGGTACCTGGGAGGAGGGGGAAGGGAAGATGAACAGAGTTTGACATTACCTGTCCAGAAGTATCTCCATCCAGTGGACAGACAGACAGGCACACAGAAAGGAACCAGCCCCAGTGAAAGGATGAGGGCCACAGGAAAACCCTTTAACTGAAGTTTTAGCGACCGTACAGGACTAACATTCTCCCAGTAGGAAGGAGGTGAGCCCGTGTTTGGGAGAGGCAGCATCGCCTTGTGCCTCCAGGCAAGTGAGTTCCTACAGCCTGAACCTTAGTTGCTGCCTCTGTGAAATGGGGCCATCATGCCTGTTCTGCTTCCCTAGAGATGGTTAGATGGTCATGGTGTTGAGAAAGTCCGTATACACCTTACATTTGCTTGCAGTCAGGTTTTATCGTTATCTTCCAACACACACACACACGTGCACATTCACATTCAGGCTCAAGTGTGCACGCAAATCTTCCGTCTCTGCTCTCTCCCTTCTCCCTTATTAAGAAAGACCAACTCTCAGGAAGAAGGTGGCAGAGTCACCCACACTGCCAGCTAGGCATGCCCTTCCTACCAGGACTGGCATCTGACCAAGGACTAGACCAGACACTGTGCCCGGCACAAAGGATATGCTCAAGTAATCGAATTGTTGAATGAATGGGTGCATGCTTTATAGGAGTCGTACTTCAGTGAATGGGTGGATGGACGGACAGATAGATGGATGAGAAAACAGACATTGGGACAATTAATGGAAGATAAAGTGAATAAGGAATTCACTGTGGGTGCATAATATAGCCACTCAGCTGAGGTTCTAAGTGTGGGGCTGGAGGCATTGCCACGGGGGGCTCATTCAAGGGGGCTTCCTTCACGCTGCAGCTGTGATTCTGTGCTTCAGAGGCAGGCTCAGGACCAGAGCTTGGCGACAGGTGCATAGGAAGCAGCTGTGGCCACAGGTCAGTCAGGCTGCATCCCTGTTCCAGATATGTCCACCCCCGGAGTCCTGTCCCCGAATGCTCCTGTCAGTCCAGGTTTCACTGTGGCCTGGGAGAGAGGAAAGAGCCCAGCGATGACTCAGTGAGTCTCCCCAGCCCAGGCCCTTGCCGGCTCGGGGCTCCTACTGCCCCATCCGTGCAGAGTTCTCTAAGAGCAGCCAGTGTTCTTACATGGCGACAGGCTGAGTGGCCTGCACTGGAAATGAATGGACAACCTGACACATCCCCAGTCTCAGAAGATGACACAGCCCAGCCACTGGCCCCACTCAGAGGGCACCCTCAGGGCCCCTCCACCCTGTGCAATAGATTGCAGTTTATGAAAGACATTCTTCTCCATGAAACGAGCAGAGGCAGGAGAGAGAAACCTTCCACACTGAAGTAGCGACCTCCCCAACCTGCTTCATCCCCTCATGCTGTGCTGTTGTCTTTATTACACGTTGTCGTGGTCCTCAGTCACGCAGTCCATGCGACCCCATGGACTGCAGCCTGCCAGGCTCCTCTGCCCATGGGATTTCCCAGGCAAGAATACTCGAGTGGCTTGCCAGTTCCTTCTCCAAGGGACCTTCCCAGATCAGGGATCGAACCCACATCTCCTGCATTGGCAGGTGGATTCTTTACCACTGAGCCACCAGGGAAGCCCTTTATTACATGTAGCCTTCCCTGAAAGCCTGCTATTTACCCACTGTCGAATTTGTCTCTCCCCTAGAAAGTAAACCCTATGTGGACAGGGATCATGTCCTGTTCATTGCTCTGTCTCCAACTCCTAGAAGAATGCCTGACTCTTAGAAGGTGCTTATATTAATTGCCAGGGTAAAGAGATAAATATTAATAGAGGGGCGGGGCGGATGTATAGGTTATTGTAATCTAGTTCAAAACAACCATATATTAAGTTCCAGGTGCTGGGCTAAACACTTCTTAATAATATTTATTTTTATTTATTTATTTGGGTGCACCAGGTCTTAGTCGCCACCTGCGGGATCTAGTTCCCTGACCAAGGATAGAACCTAGGCGCCCTGCAGTGGGAGTGCACTCTTAGCCACTGGCCCACCAGGGAAGTCCCCTGGGCCAAGCACTTCTCAAGGCTCCCGGCTTTGTGAGGAACACTGTTAGTGTTCCCATTGTACACACCAGGAACCCAAGGACCGGACAAAGGAAGTGGCTGCGCCCAGGTGCAGAGCCCAGCTTTAGAACCAAGTCTGCCTGTGAGCATAGGCCATGTTCTTAGCCAGGCCACCATCTGACACCCCTGTTTCCCCAGCACCCGGTGATGTTGGAGCCACTGGAAGTTAAAAGTTGGGACTCAGACGTATTGTCTGATTCCATTTAAGGAAATATTCAGAATAGGCAGATCCATAGAGACAGAAAGCAAAAAGTGGTCACCTAGGGATGGAGAGAAGAGAAGTTGGGGGGAATAGGGAGTGAAAAGTAATGGGTATGGGGTTTCTTTCTTGGGGTGATGTAAAGGTTTGAAAGTTGATTGTGGTGATGGTCACACAACTCTGAATACGCTAAAAGCCATTAAACTGTACATTTCGTGTTTTAAAACTATTTATTTATTTGGCTGTATCAGGTCTTAGTTGTGGCATGCGGCATCTTTCATCAGAGCACGCCCAGCCTTCTTTAGTTGGGGTGTGTGGGCTTCTCTCTAGTTGGGGTGCAGGCTCAGTTGCCCCATGACATGCGGGATCTTAGTTCCCCGACCAGGGATTGAACCTACATCCCCTGCATTGGAAGATGGATTCTTAATCCCTGGACCACCAGGGAAGTCCCCAAGTTGTACATTTTTAAATGGGCAAATTGTATGGTATGTGGGTTACATCACAATAAAGCTGGTGTTAAGAAAACGGTTGGGGCTCAGGAATCTTCACTTTCTGCCACTTCCCTGGGAAACACATCACATTCTCTCTGAGCCTCAGGTTCCTAAGCCGTTAAAAGGTGGAGGGGAATGAATGTCTCATGGGGTTAATGTGAGCATTACATGAGATAATACACGTTATTATTCTCATTTTATCAAGGGGTAGAATTAGGCCAGAGAAGGGAAGTGACCTGGCCCAGGACGCAGAGCCGGTGGGTTACAGGTGAGGGCTCAGGCCTGGGCCACCGGGCTCCACCGCTTCTCCAGCATTCTGTGGACTGGGTCCCCATTTGTGTCCCCGTCCACCTAGTCACTGCAACTCGCTTCCGCCTTCCCCTTTCTCTTGGGCTCTGAGGCTCTGTCTCCCCACTGCCCACACCTAGGAGCAGACCGAGGTAGCGAGGTCCCCCTAGAGCACAGCCCCCAGCCTACTCCCCTCCTGGGGCCATGATGCTGTCTTGCCTTTGCTTGTAATAAAGAAAATATCTCAGCTACCCTTCCACGGTTGCTTGGCAACCCCAAAGGGGGTGGGGGGGAGCAAAGGGGAGGAGGGAAGGGGGAGGACTCTGGAGCCAATCTGGAGACAAAGAGTAGGATTTGGGTGACATGGAGCCTGTTCTTAGTGCTAACCTGGCCTGGCCGGGGTGGTGGGTGGGGGCGGGGGGCTTCCTCCCACCCCAGTGTCTCACACCAATAAATATGGATTAGGGAAATGGGCAGAGTTTTTCCCACGGGCCTGAAAGGCCGCATCTGACCTTTCTACCCCCTTTATGTACCAACGTGACAGTCAGAGGGAGCAAAGAGCGGGACCCCCCTGAGAAGCCTCCCCCGTGGCCTTCTGACTTGGGGAAACTTTTCACCCTTCTCCCTCCCCTGGGGCCCCAGACCAGGTCACAGCCCCCCCGCCTGGGGCCCTGGGCCCAGGGATGAGGAAGAGGCTACTCTTCAGGTGGGAGTCAGGAGCTCCCAAGCCTTGAGGGCCCAGGGCCAGGCGTGCGGCCCTGCGTCAGCCTGTGAAGGTGCTCCCCGCCTCCAGTGCCCATCCCCTGCTCCATTGCTCTGGCTCTGTGCGCCCTCCCCGCCCCACCCACCTCTGCCCGCCCCCCCCCGGCCTCCTGTGTGAGGAGCCCTGCTCCCTGCCAGGCCCTCATACAGCCCTGTCCCTCTTCTCTTCTTTCCTGACCTCACGTCACACCCCTCTTCCCCACCGCCTCAGCTCCATTTGTTTCCCCTCTTTTACTCTTCTCTGGGGTGGGCCCCCCTGCCCCAGTCCCCCCCAAATTCTGCAGTACCCCCCAAACCAGGAAGCCCTTGAGGAGGCTGGCATTCCCGAGGGGAAGATGGCAGGAGGGGGTTGCAAACAGAGGAGGGTGGGGGCAGTGATCTCTCTCCCTGGTGCCCTGGTGCCCTGGCTCCCTGGCCACTGGCCGGGGGTGGAGAAAGGCCGCTCTGAATGGAGTCAGTGTGAAGACAGGAAAAACAAACACCTCAGCCTGAGCCCGTACTGGCCCGCTGGGGCGGGGGCATGGAGGGGTGCGGGGGGCAGATGGGGCAGGGCCTGGGGCTCCTCTCAGCCTTGCTCCATCCACCCTCTCTGGGTTCCCAAGGGCCCATGGCTTCCTGGACCCCCGGCCCACAGTGTCCAGAGAAGGAGTGGGTTCAGGGACCGCAGACAAGCCCCCTAGGAGACACCTTTGCCCCAATCCTGCCCAGCCCCATGGCCCAGCCCCTCAGCCAGTGCCCTCCCTGCCCGGCAGATGCCAGGAAAATCTGTGCCCAGGAAGGGCGGGCTGGCACCTGAAGGCCTGCCTGACCGGCCCTCCTCAGCAGCAGGAACTGGGTAGGGAAATCACCTTGTGCCAGAGACGGCGGCTCCAGCAGTGCCGCCCGCCTCCAGGGCCGAGGGGACCCCAAGACAGACGCTCTGCCCCACAGGTGAGTGTTCCTCCCGCCCCCAAGCAGGCAGGGAGGGAGTGGGAGGCTGTCCTCGTTGGGGTTCCCAGGAGCCCCACGCATCCCCAGAAATCGCGCCAGTTTCTGTCGGGCTGTCTCGCCCTCTGTCTGCGGTGCGCGTGGCACTGGTGGTTTGGTGAGAGGAGCCACAGGGTGATTAGAGGAGCTGGAGCTGAAGTTTGCAGATGAAGGGAGGCAGAAGGGGCTGGACTCTGGCAAGCAGGACTCTTGGATTCCAAGCCAACTTTTTGATTAGACCTGTGGAATCACAGAGGCTCCTGGGATGGTCTCCTCTGAACACTCTGGATCCTAAATGACCTTTGGGATGAGCTCAGAGAGGGGTAGCAACTCATCCTGGTGGTGGAGTAGGAACTCAAGCCCACCAGGCCCCCTGAGGACGCCAGGGGCCGTACCGTTTGTGCTGCGGATGCCGGCCATGCACAGGTCCCTGGCCGTCCCCCTCCACATACGGTTTGGTCCCTCTGGATTTTTCAGGGACAGCAGTGGGAGGGCAGACTGCAGACAGCACCTCCCAGGGCACCCTTAGCTTTCTGTCCTCTCTCCAGGCACCGTGCCCAGGCCCAAGAGCCCCTGCCCAGGCATCAGAGAAGTCATTCTCTTCTGATGGCCCCTCGGAAGCCATGATTGGCCTCGGCTTTTCAGAGCCCAGAATACAGGGCCTCCGTAGAGCTCAGGGTGTAACCACAGTGCCTCATGCTGTAATCAAAGCCTAACCACTCCCTGGAAAGCGAGGCCAACAGCTGCCTGCCTGCCACAGGGTCCCCAAAGTGCCCACCTTGAGGTGTCCTGCCCTGTGTAGCAGACAGCCCTCACTGAGTCAGGTGCCATTCCAAGGCCTTGCGTGTACTTTGCTGAATGGTCTCCTAGAAGGTGGATGCAATTTTGCAGACTGGAAAACCAAGGTGCAGAAAGTGGAAGTCACTTGTCTGTGCACACACTGCTAGGAGCTGGGATTCGAACTCACAGGCTGGCTCCAGCATCCTAAGCCTTTAAATGTCCCCCTATCCTGCCTCTAATTACTAGGAGGTCTCCACTAGAGGTCATTGTGTCCAATCCCCTGCATCTGGGTGTTTGGCCAAGCCAACCTATGCTCACAGACAAGAATCAATCTAGTTTTTAAAGGCACCTGCTCCAAGGGTGGAATTCCCCCTGGGGGTAATCAGACATTTATTTATTCATAGCCTTCTGGCTGGGAGGAGAGGCCCTCCCACCCAGGACTCAGCAGGGTCCAGCTGCCTCTCGTTGTCCTTCTCTCCTTCCCTCCACAGTAGAATCTATAATCAGAGGGGAACCAGCCTTGCCTTGTATCTCGGCTCCGTAACCTCCAAGCTGTGTGGCCTGGGACAAACAACTCAGCTTCTCTGAGCCTCAGTTATCAACTGCAAACTAGGGTTAACGGTACACCCGCTTTGTGAGGTTGGTGAGGATTAAATGATCAAAGGGGATGAAAAACTCTTTCAGGAATCCTGACTATAGTTCATTACTAGAGAAGTTTCTCTGACCCTGTCGAACACCAGAAACCCCAAGGAAGAGGCTCTCCATTCTCTCTGAGTGTGCAACCTGCTCTGAGGGTTGTTTCTGCAACTGCCACTGGCTGTTGATAATTCTCCTCTTCCTCTGGGAGAGTAAGAGGCAGAGGATGCTGCTGCGTGGTCTCCATCATTTAAAAAAGAAAAAGAAGTGGTGGCTTAAGGTAGCAAGGGGTCAGTCAGTGATCTCAGTGCCTGACTTCTGTGAAGTGCCCAGAATGAAGTGAGAAATCCTTTTCATGATCATCATCAAAGAGACCTCCCCTGTCTGCAGGATTAGAGCCTCTTACTTTGAGCCTTATAGTTTAGCCACCTGGTTACAGAGAGAGAAACTGAGGCCCAGAGAGGAGAGGTACTCTCAGGAAAGCTCTCAGGCTCCCTCATTCCCAGTTGGATCCTCCATCCCTTTTCCTTCACTCCTGAGTCCTGCTCTGGCTTTCTATGCCCAGGGTCAGGCCCTGGTACCCAGTCCTGCCCAGGCAGAGCCTTGGAGAGGAGTGAACAGAGGTTGGAGGAGTAGGCGCAGAGGCCCGGCGCGTTCTCAGACCAGGCTCTTTGTCTGCCGCTTTGTGATGGTAAGCGCTGCTCCTAAATCAGGTCTGTGACACTGTTATTGTTGCCCAGGGCGCAGAGAGTCTAAACTTTTCCCCTGAGGTCAAGAATGTGGCCGGTCCCCAAGCCGCCCGGAGCAGGGGCCTGGGTGGCTGGGGGTGGGGCTGGGGCCTCACCCTGAGCTGGGGCGAGATGTTGGGGGGAGGGGGTCACCGGGAACAAAACGCTTTGAAATGCCTCCTCTCCATCACTGCCAACATTGTCCGCTGCCCGCGGGGGGCCTGGCACCGCCTTGCCGGGGCTCCGGCCCCCAGCCCTGGCCAGGCCCGGCCCGGCATCTGAAAATGGACAGAAGGTTATTGTCCCTCCTCGCGGCCCTTTGTCTGTCCCAGTTCCAGATGTCTAGGCTGGGACCAGGGAGCTGACCCATGGTGGGCAGGGGGGAGGGGACAAAGGGGAAGAGCACGGGTCACTGCATCCTGAGGGGTCGTTCCCAGACCCTGGGATCCCACCCAGCCACGGCCCAGTCACCTTCTGGGCTGTCTCGGCCCTGGGATTGTCCCTGTTCCCTGGTCTCTCCTGCCCTTCCCGACAGGCCAGGTTCCGGCCTCAGGATGAGTTCAGAGCCGGGCACCTGGGGATTCCCACTGATCTACCCCCGTATCTATGCAATGGGGACAACGGTGCACCCTCTCAAAGCCTGCTGTTCCCCGGGTGGGTATGAGTATCACTGGACCAGGGTGCACGCATTCACAAGAAACGACAGAGC
This sequence comes from Bos javanicus, assembly GCF_032452875.1. Classification (NCBI taxonomy): domain Eukaryota; kingdom Metazoa; phylum Chordata; class Mammalia; order Artiodactyla; family Bovidae; genus Bos; species Bos javanicus. The sequence goes on from NC_083878.1 coordinate 98,735,397, forward strand.
CCTCAAACATGGCAGCTCCGTGCTGGGCATGGGGGTGCACTATGGTGGGTGGACCATTCAGATCCTTCCAGATTGTGTTTATTTATTTTTTTTAATATTTATTTTTATTTATTTATTTGACTGTGTTGGGTTTTAGTTGCAGTATGTGAGAATCCCATAGTGGGCTGCTGTCTATGAGGTCGCACAGAGTCGGACACGACTGAAGAGACTTAGCAGCAGCAGCAGCATGTGGGATCTAGTTCCCTGACCAGGGATCGAACCTGGGTCCCCTGCATTGGGAGCATGGAGTCTTAGCCACTGGACCATCAGGGAAGTTCCCTATCTTATTTTTTTTTAGTATTTATTTATTGACTTTTAAAAAATTAATCTACTTTTGGCTGTGCTGGGTCTTCGTTGCTGTGCAGACTTTTGACTAGTTGCAGAAGGCAGGGGCTACTGTCTAGCTGTGGTGCGCGGACTTCCCATCGCAGTGGCTTTTCTTATTGTGGCACTCGGGCTCCAGGGTGCACAGGCTCAGTAGTTGTGGTGCACGGGCTTTGTTGCTTGCTCCAAGGCATGTGGGGTCTTCCCGGATCAGAGATTGAACCCATGTCTCCTGTATTGGCAGGGCAGATCCTTTACCACTGAGCCACCAGGAAAGCCCTTATTTACTTGTTTATTTGGCTGCTCTGGGTCTTAGCTGCGGCATGTGGGATCTAGTCCTCTGCCCAGGGATCAAACCTGTGCCCCCTGCATTGAGACAGTGGAACCTTAGCCACTGAACCGCCAGGCAAGTCCCCGGGTTGTGGTTTATAGTCATAATAGGAAGGAGTAACATTTCCCACCCACTCTGTGTCTGTAAACCACTTTACCTGCTTTATCTCATCCTTTTCACAAAAAATCAACAGTAGATACTGTTCTTATTTTCCAGCTTTGGATACGGAGATTCTGAGAGGTAAACTCCCTTGCCCAAACCCAGGCTGCCGGGAAGCAGGAAAGCTGGGATCTCAGCCCAGGCTGACCGCTGCCACCGAGAGGAATGATCCGCTAATAATACTTGGAAGGTGCTGAGCACAGAGCCTGGCATGGCTCCCGACTCAGCCCACGGAGCCGGTGGTGGTGTGATTCCACCCGTCAGCTTCCCATTTCACAGATGGCACTACTGAGGTTTAGACCAGAGAAAGAAAGCCTGGGTGAGACGCTCAGGGAAGCTTAAACAGCAACCCACCAGGGCCAGCCAGAGAGGCAGTCAGCCTGGTTGGAGTTTCAAAGCCCGGTTCTGTGTGGGCTTGAGCTAGTAACTTGGCTTCGCCGTGCCCTGGTGTTCTCATCTATAAAATGAAGGTATTCCCTACTTTACAGGGTTGTTGTGAAGATTCAGTTTGATGATGCATTTCGAGCACTTAGCACAATGCCTGGCACACACAGCACACAGTTAATGAGAGCTATTCCCCTTATTATTCTGAATGGGGTAACGTTTATCCTTTTGAACCCTCCTCTCACCTGGGGTCACCTGAGGACAAGGCCCTGTTGATGGGAGGGGCTGCGGGATGGGTTCCCAGTTGTTGAGTGGGGGTGGGGACAGTAATGCTTGGCCTGCTTAGGGGTCTCTAGAAGTGTGGCAGCAGGCTACTGCTGCAGGTTGCAGGTCGGAAGAAGGCCAGAGGGATCAGGCTGGGAGGGGCAGGGGCTGCCTGGGCCCAGAGGAGTTAACAGCTCCCAGGCCCTGGCCCAGCGGGGCTGCCACGCTGCAGTCCAGCCACAGCAACGCAGCAGGCAACGATCTTAGCAGAGGAGCCAGGGCGGCTTCATGATGGGCAAAACAGCTGGCTGCCCGGGGAAAACAGCTGGCTGGGCCCCAGCCTCCTGAAGACCAGGGCAGAGCCTCAGAGGACAGCTCCACATCTGGGCTCCTGGGAGACGAGGGCCTGGCCAAGAGCAAGAGGGTGGTCCTTTGGGGTGGGGTGGGCGTTGGGTGGGACCCTTGGAGATGAAGGGCAGATTCCCGGAGCAAAGGCTGGAGCTATTCTAGGTCTAAGCAGAGTGGTGACTCCAGCTGGGATTTGAGGGGTGTCTCAGTCTCCCCTCAAATAGGAAGGATGAGGGGCAGCAGAGCAGATGGGGGCAAGACTGCGCTCGGCCTTGGGTCATCTTGGAACCCAGCTTGGAACCGGAGGTGGGAGGGAGCCCGGTGGGGGCTCCTGGACCCCCACCTGCCGAGCGGCATCCCAGGACGAGGAGCTATGTGTGGGCCCCTCCTCCGGCTTGGAACCTGGGCTCCCTTGGCCACAAAGCAGGACAGGGGCCCAGAGAGCCCCCAACCCAGGAGACGTGAAGCTAGCAGCTGGTAAGAGCTCCGTCCGTGCACCCCCTCTGCCGTGGGCTTCCCCTCCCCATCTACTTGGCTGCCAGGCTGTGAAGACCCCCAGCCCTGGGGCTCTGTCAAGGTCTTGGGGTACCTCTAGACTGTCCCCACCCATTGGAAGGGAAACGGCACCTGAGACCTCACGGTAGGTTGGGCAAGGAAGGCAGAGGGTTAATGGGGGTGTGGCCAGGGTCCACCAGACCACAGCCACCTGCCAGGGTTCCTGACCCCCAAGTCCCATAGGCCAGAGACCCCTAATTTCTCTCTGACCTAAGGGTCTCCTCTTGCCCACCCTCTTAACCTCCAGGAAGAGGGGGTTGGCCCTTGGGTGTGCCAACCTCAGAGCCCCCTCTCTGATGAAGGCCACTCTGCAGAGCCTTTGCCAGTGGGCAGACCTTGGAGCTGAGGCTCCCAGAGGGAAGAAGAGGGTGCTGGGGAGGGGGATAGTCCTTCCAGGGTCTCTATTTCTGGAAGCCAGAGCGGAGCCTGAGGCACTGGCGCCACCGCCTGGCTTTGGCCAGAACTACCATGACTGAGGGATGGGGGTGAAGGTGCTGGTGGGGGGAGGAATCTAGAGCCCAGCTAGATGTTGATCCAGGGTGGTCTGGATCCTATTCAGCCAGATGGACCCAAACATTTTTTTCTAGGCATTACTCCAAGAGTGAGACCTTAGGCCCCATAGAATAGCAGCTTCAGTCTTGAGTCGGTACCAAAATCACCTGAAAGGCTTGTTGGTTTGTTTAACTTGAACTCCCAGAGGTTCTGATTCAGCGGGTATGGAGAGGTGCGGCTGCTGCTCAGTTGCTCAGTCGTGTCCAACTCTGAGACCCCTTGGACTGTAGTAGCCTGCCAGGCTCCTCTGTCCATGGGATTCTCCAGGCAAGAATACTGGAGTGGGTTGCCATTTCCTTCTCCAGTGATAAAGTATGAAGTAAGTGAAGTGAAGTCGCTCAGTCATGTCCAACTCTTTTGCGACCCCATGGACTGTAGCCTACCAGGCTCCTCTGCCCATGGGATTTTCCAGGCAAGAGTACTGGAGTGGGGTGCCATTTCCTTCTCCACAGGTATGGGGAGGGAACTAGAAATTTGCATTTCTAACAGTTTCCAGGCGAGGCTGATGCTGGCTGGTCCAAGGACCATGCTTGGAGAATCACTGCTTTAGAGTTTCTGAGTTTGATGTCATATTACCTTTGCAGAGTATGTCCTATTTTTATAAGGCAAAAAAAAAAATATATATATATATATATATATGAGTGTCAGTAGGGGTACAGGCGCTTGATCAGCCCACCCTAGTCAGTAACATCATATTTCTATCGAGAGCCTACCCAATGCTGGGCTAGCCCTGCTGTAGGGCTGGGATAAGTAGTGAGGAAGGCAGACGGGTCCTTGCCTCAGCACTCACAGCTAGGCAGGTCTGGCGTGTGATCTTTCCACCTGCAGGTCTGATAAAAGGCAGCTCACAACAAGGTCCAGAGCAGAACCTGGTTTCACATTCTACTGCCCCTGCGTAGATCTTCCTCATTCAGTCCCAGCCCACATCACACCCTGTGAGTCACCTGACTCCTCCCTCCATTTCTCACATCTAATCACTTATACATCTCAGCCCTGCCCATCATCAGCTCTCCTGGTAACATGCTTTCCCGGGCTTCCATCTTTGCCCCCAGAGTCCACCCTCTGAGCTGCAGCCAAAGCGATCTTTTTAAGACAAACCATGTTACTCCTCTGCTTACACTCTCCAGTGTCTTCCTATTGCACTTAAAAAAGAAAAATCCAAAATCCCACCATAGCTTTAAGACCCTAAGTGGTCCTCACCTCTTACCACACTCCCCTTGCTCACCTTGCACCGACTGCCCTGGCCTCCTGGCTTGTTCCCACCACAGGGCCTTGGCCCCATGTCCATATGCAACAACTTCTCCCAGATCTCCTCGTGGCTGGCTCCCCTTATGCTCCAGAACGTCTTCACTGACCTGTCTATTCAGTGTTGCCTCCACCCTCGGATACTGTCTGTTCTCGTTAACTTGTTTTACTTCGTTCGTAGCATTTACTGTTCTCTGAAGTTATTTATTCATTTGTCAGTTTGCTTGTTTCCTGTCTGTCTTCCCTCATCGGAATGTGAGCACCCTAGGAACAGAGACCGAACCTCTGTATCCCCAGTACCTAGAATTCTACCTGCATATGACTTGTGCTCGGTAAATATTTGCTGAGCAAACGGGACTATATAGGATGCAATGCAGCGGTAGGTCCCCAACATGACATCCGGAAAGGCTTTCCAGAGGGCTTGGAAGAGTTGACCAGAAAGAGAAAGACCAGTTCAAGCAGAGGAATTAAAAAAGAGACAGAGAGAATATGGGAAGGTCTTAAAGCACGGAGTGTTCTGGAACCTGTACATAGTCCAGTTTGGCTGGGGCAGGAGATAGGGGAGAGGAAGTCAGGGAAGATGGAGAAGCATCAGGCAGTCCACGAAGGGTCTCCTTGTTCCTGGAGGAATCTGAGCTCTATGCTGAGGGCATTGGCCGCCCCCAGTGGGTGGAACATCATGCCGTTTAGAAAGGACCACTGAGGGAATTCCCTGGTGGTCCAGTGGTTAGGACTTGGCTCTTTCACTGCAGAGCGAGGGGCCCAGGTTCCATCCTTGGTTGGGGAACAAAGATCCCTCATGTGAAGCCACTCAGTCGTGTCTGACTCTTTTTGACCCCATGGACTGTGCCCACTAGGCTCCTCTGTCTATGGGATTATACTGGACAATTATACTGGAGTGGGTTGCCATTCCCTTCTCCAGGGGATCTTCCTGACCCAGGGATTGAACCTGGCTCTCCTGCATTGCAGGCAGATTCTTTACTGTCTAAGCCACCAGGGAAGCCTCTCATGCTGTGCGGTGTGGCCAAATTAAAAAAAAAGAAAAAGAAAGGACCACTCGGTGCAGAACGGTTTCCAGGGAGAAGGCCTAGGGTAGGGGTGTGAGTACTGGGAGGTGCAGTGGCCTGGGGGAGTGGTGCTGATGCTCTGAGCCACAGGAGTGACCGCGTGCAGGAGACACTGAGGTGGTCTGGCCATGATGAGTGTGGAGTGGGCGGAGAGAGAGGCACTTATCATCATGTCCCCAAGCTGGAGGGAGGCCACTGGAGTGGGAGCTGGTTTGGAGGAAAGACTGGAGTTCTATTTTAGACAGATGGGTCCTGGTAGGAAGTGGAGAAGGCAATGGCAACCGACTCCAGTACTCTTGCCTGGAGAATCCCATGGACTTGGGAGCCTGGTAGGCTGCAGTCCGTGGGGTCGCTAAGAGTTGGATACGACTGAGTGACTTCACTTTCACTTTTCACTTTCATGCATTGGAGAAGGAAATGTCAACCCACTCCAGTGTTCTTGCCTGGAGAATCCCAGGGATTGGGGAGCCTGGTGGGCTGCCGTCTATGGGGTCACACAGAGTCGGACATGACTGAAGCGACTTAGCAGCAGCAGCAGCAGCAGCAGGAAGGGGAGATACATGTCAGTTTTGCAGAAAGAAGGAGTGGTGTATGAGGTCAGGCATCAGAGGGAGCCTTCTTGGATGAGGAGGAATTCCACTGGGGGAGGGGCCAGGAGGATGCAGGTCTTGGCAGCAGCAGTTTGGCTGGAGAAGACTTGGTGTGTGTCAAGCAGGGAATGAAGGTGGAGAAGTGAGACCAGAAGCAAAGCATGGGTCACACCCCCTTTTCCAGAGGTTTGGAGGAAAGGAGAGAGATAGGGCTGCCACTGGGGGCCAGCAGGCAGCTGACTGTATTCATATTTTAAGTTGGGGGAGCTTTAAGTCCTTTGGAACGTTGAAGGAAGGATCCAGAAGAGAGGAGTGTTGGTAATCTAGGAAGGGCAAAGGGATGGCTTTTTTTTGGAGTCCAAGGATGGTTCTGAGACAGGGGTGCTCTTCCGTGATAACAGGTGGTGAGAGAAGAGACTGGTTTGGCGGCAGGGGGTGGAAGGTTTGGAAACTGGAAATGAGAGTTCACAGGTGATGGTTTCTCTCTCTCTCTTTTATTTAAAAAGAATTATTATTATTATTTTTTTTTGGATCATTGTTGCCGCGTGGGCTTTTTCTCTCGTTGCAGTGAGCAGGGGCTCCTCTCTAGTTGCGGTGTACGGGCTTCTCATTGCAGTGGCTTCTCTAGTTGCGGAGCACGGGCTCTAGGGCGTGCAGGCTTTGGTAGTTGCAGCTTGTGGGCTCCGCAGTTGTTGCTCCCAGGCTCTGGAGCACAGACTCCACAGTTGTGGCGCAAGGGCTTAGTTGGTCTGTGGCACGTGGGATCTTCCCAGATCAGGGATCGAACCTGTGTCTCCTGCATAGGCAGGAGGATTCTTTACCACTGAGCCACCAGGGAGGCCCCCCTCACTCTCTGAAAGATATTTATTTGGCTGCCTGGGGCCTTAGCTGCGACAGACACGCAGGCTCTTTGTTGTGGCTAGTTTTCTTTGTAGACCTAGTTTTGCCTGGAGGCACGTGGGATCCTAGACTCCCACCAGGAATCAAGCCCAGGTCCCCTGCATTGGAAGGCAGACTGGTAACTCTGGACCACCAGGAAGTCCAAGGTGATGGCTTCTCTTTTCTCCAAGAAGGGCAGGGAGATTTTCACTGGGGTAGGGAGAGGAGAGTGAGGGCGTCAGAAGATCAAGCTGGTGAAATACCACTGGGGCGGCAGGGGGAGGGTGGGCAGGAGCCCAGGGAAACTGAATTGTTGGGCTCAGTGCAAGGCCAGTGGGGAGTGGAGATCGGGAGTGTGCCCCCAAACGAAGATGGCTATAGGGTTTTTCCAGGGAGGAGTGATGGGGGGTACCTGGGGCAAGGGAGTTAGTGACTGGCTGGACCACTGTGGAAACTGGGAAGAGAGGTGAAGTTTGGAGGGGTCAGTGCACTGGGAGAAGAAGGACGACTTGAGGTGAGGGGAGAATCAGGAAGCCCCTGTGACTAATAGCATAGGCAGAAGCTCTGGGATAACCCTGGGGTGGGTGAAGCAGGGGACGCTGCTTTGCTTTAGAAGAGAGTATCTTAGGGACTTCCCCTGGCAGTCCAGTGGTTGGCTCCTTGCTTCCAATGCAGGGGGTGGTATGGTTTCAGTCCCTGGCTGAGGAACTAAGATTCCACACGCTTTGCAGCGCGGTTTGGCAGTGGGCTTCCCTTGTGGCTCAGCTGGTAAAGAATCCACTGGTAATGCGGGAGACCTGGGTTCGACCCCTGGGTTGGGAAGCTCCCCTGGAGAAGGGAAAGCCTGCTGCTGCTGCTAAGTCGCTTCAGTCGTGTCTGACTCTGTGCGACCCCATAGACGGCAGCCCACCAGGCTCCCCCGTCTCTGGGATTCTCCAGGCAAGAACACTGGAGTGGGTTGCCATTTCCTTTTCCAATGCATGAAAGTGAAAAGTGAAAGTGAAGTCACTCAGTCGTATCCAACTCTTAGCAACCCCACGGACTGCAGCCTACCAAGCTCCTCCATCATCCAGTATTCTGGCCTGCAGAATTCCATGGACTGTATAGTCCATGGGGTCGCAGAGTCGGACACAACTGAGCAACTTCCACTTCACTTCACTTCTAAGCCACCTCGAAGTCACTCAAGTTGCGGGTGGGGATAGAAAGAAGCAACCATGCAAGGGGAGGGACTCATTTACCCATGATGTTTTGGGGAAGGGACCACAGGCCTTCCATCGTGGGGCCACCTGGGTGAGGGGCTGAATGGAAGGAGAGCCTGTCTTCCAGCCCCAGGAATTCTTCTCCCCTGCCAGGCTCCATGCATAGAATTAAAGTGCATTCACGCACTCAAGGAATCCTTGCTAGATGGGCGCTATTACAGCCCAATTCTACGCAGGAGGCCCTGAGGCTCAGGAGAAAAGTGACCTACCTGCCTGAGGTCGGTGGCAAAGGAGCTAGACCCACCACTGGTGCCTCCAGGGCCCTCCTTTTCCCTAAGAGAGGCTGGAGACTCAGCAGGGGCCTCAGGACCCCGACTCTGACCAGACACCGGAGTCACCCTGCTTTGGAGGGGGGGTCTGGGACACCGTGAGGGGGCCGTGTGGTGCCCCTTGTTCTACACTCAGTCTAAGAGCAGGCTTTGCTCTCCTAAAGGCCCGGAGCGGTGCTGGTGCTGGCGACGGAGGCGAGGACGATGACGAGCGGGAGACGCCAGGCTCGGACCGCGGCAGGATGGCACGCCCAGGTCAGGGGGACCACCCCACCTCCCCTCACCCCTTCGCGGGTCTGGCTCTGCGAAGTTCTGTCTGGACCCGCTAGAGGGCGCCCGGGGACGGGGCGGCCGAGGGGCCGGGAGCCCGGGAACCCGGGAAAGGGCCGTGGCGGTGTCGCCGGGTCCGCACGCAGCTCAGGTCCGAGGGTCGGACGGATGGCCAGGCAGTACGGATTCAGGGGCGTTGAAGGAATCCGTGAAGCCGGATTCCGGGGATTGCACGCCTCAGAGGGGAGTCGTAGTCGAGTATTCTGAGACGCCACGGAGGGCTCGGAAGCCGTCGCCCCACGACTCTCCAGCTGGGAAGAGGCTGCTCCCGGATCGCGTCTGGGGCGGGTGTCCGGGCCCTGGTCCTGCGATGCCCCGGGCCGAGAAGAGGACATCTGAGAATCTATGGATAGGGATGGGGAGGGGAGTGGGAGCCCATTCTTGGGAGGGGGTAGTACATCCCCCCACCCCACTCCTAGCCCGCCTCGGCCCCGCCCTGGGCCCAGGCCCCGCCCCGGGCCCCGCCCCGGGCCCAGCGGCACCGCCCACTCCCCTCGGCGCGGCCGGGAGCCCCGGGGGCCGCCGCCGCCGCCCGAGCGCCCGCCATGCGCGCTGCCCCCGCCGCCCCGCTGCTCCAGCTGCTGCTCCTGCTGGGGCCGCGGCCCGAGGCTGCGGGAGTCGCGGAGCCGCCGCTGCCCACTGTGGTCCTTGCCATCTTGGCCCGCAATGCCGAGCACTCACTGCCTCACTACCTGGGTGCGCTGGAGCGGCTGGACTACCCCAGGGCCAGGCTGGCCCTCTGGTGAGATAGACCCTGGCGTTGGCACCCACTGGGCATCTACCCCCCCAACCCCACCACCGACAGCCTGGGCTCCAGCTGGCCCCATCTGCTCCCTGCCCAGACACCACCCAGACAGGCCCCTCCCCTCGCAGACAGGCCCTCCAGCAACCCGAGCCCCCTGGCGGGTCCCCTTGTCCCCTTGGCCCTGCAGACTGACCTTGGAGGCCTTGGGTTGGCACAGGGACCCCCATCCCTCATTCTGGCCTCTGCTCCTCCTTCAGGACCTCCTCTAGGTGTAAGTTGGGCCCAGCCCCTCTTGCTCCAGCCCACCAGAGCTGAAACTTAAGCCTTGGGACCTGGGGTTGGCCTGACAGAGTGGAGCCAACAGGAGCAGCTGGCGTCCCCTGGGGCCCTATGTAGCAGAGTTCAGCAGGCCTGGGAGTTCCTGGGGAGCCCGTAGGGGTGCTCTCAGCCCTGGGCTCCATGCTGCTCTTTGGGGGGATAGTGTCACACCCGATTCCCCTTCCCCAGGCTGGTTCCAGCCTCTCTCAGAAGAGGGTCTGAGTCCTGCTGGCCAAGGGCAAAGCCCCTTCCTGCCATCTCTCCCCCTAGGTGTCCCCACAGGGCCCTGGAATTAGAGGCCACAGTCTGTGGAAGCCAGAACAGGGAGGAGTCCCAAGCTGAGGCTGGGGATAAACTGAGAGAAGTGACCAAACTACCCTCCCCAACTCACCAGAATTGGGCTGGGGGTGGAGTTGTGGCCTGGGGAGGCCGCCCACAATTGCCAGTCCAGGAGTTTAGTCAGTTCCCACCCCCAAAAGACTTGACACGTAGTTAGTCTTCACTTCTGGAGACTTGGCTTAAAGGGGCAGCATCACCGAAAACCTGGGCTCTTGGCTAAGGTCCCCTCGCCCAGCTCTGTCATGAGAGCTCCTTCCGAGAGGCTGTGCTAGGTGACCTTGGAGCTCAGGCCCATCAGGTCTTCTCAGGGATGCTCAGAGTGTGGTTTGGTCCTTATTACAACTTCCTGGTGGAGGGAAGCAGCAGCTCCTCTGTCCAGTCCTAACTCAGAGAGGGGAGAGGACTAACCTGAGGTCACACAGCAGGGAAGGAAGAAAACCAGGGAATATGGCAGGTGTGTTCCTCAAAGTTGAGGTTCTTCTCATCTTTCAAAATGTATTTGAGTGGCTGCAGACAGCCTCCTGGGGAGCATGTGCAGCCTGTTGCCTATCCAGGTTGCCTTAAGGAACCCTGGAGACAGCCCTTTCCAGTGGACATTCATGACTGGCAAGCTGTCCCCAAATCTAGGCTTCAGACTGGTAAGTGTGGCAAAAAGCCCCAGGACACAGTGGCCAGGGTCCACACTGGCCAAGTCGTAATGCCTGTCCATACCAAGCTTCTGAACAAGGAACATGTGACTGAGGCCCTCCATAGGGCCAAGTTCAAGTTTCCTGGCCGCCAGTCGATCCACATCTCCAAGAAGTGGGGATTTACTAAGTTTAAGGCTGGTGAACTTGGAAACATGGTGGCAGAAAAACAGCTCATCCCGATGGCTCTGGGGTCAAAGACATCCTTCCTTCTGGACAAATGGCAGGTCTTGCACTCATGAGAGCCTTGGCACTGTCCCCTCCTTACTCATGCCCACCAATAAATCCTAGTTGCCTGTACAAAAAAAAAAATGCATTTGAGTTCTGTCACCTCAGCCCCTGAGCTTGCCAGGATGGCTTTTAGTTACAGAGGGCGAACGTGAGCCCAGAGAGGGTCTGGACCTGCCTGGGGTCACACAGTGGAACACAGACCTATGATTGGGACCTGGCTGCCCACCTTCCTCTGTAGCACACCTACCTCCTCCACTTCCAGGAGAGGCCAGTCCTGCAGGGGTTGGTGCTCCGGGGTTAAGGTTGCCTCAGGGTTTGGTCCTTTGGTGGCTGTGCTATCCCTCCCCCACGCTTCTTCCTCTGTGTCCCCAGGTGTGCCACGGACCACAATGTGGACAACACTACAGCGATGCTACGGGAGTGGCTGGCTGCTGTGGGCGATGACTATGCAGCTGTGGTCTGGAGGCCCGAGGGGGAGCCCAGGTGTGGCCTGAGGGCAAAGGTTCTGGGGAAGATGGGCAACAGGTGCAGCCCAGAGAGGGAAAGGGACAGTTCCGAGTCACAGCCTCCAGGCCAGGGCTCTGACTACACGTGCCTCCCCCATGGAACATCTAATCTCTTTACCACCTCAGGTCCTACCCAGATGAAGACGGCCCTAAGCACTGGACCAAAGAAAGGCATCAGTTCCTGATGGAGCTGAAACAGGAGGCCCTGACCTTTGCCAGGGACTGGGGGGCAGACTATATCCTGGTAAGAAAGCCTGGCCTACAATCGGGCTCCCCACAGGTGGTGGCACCTGTCTTTGACAGAAATCTGGGTGGAATTTAACCATCTGTAGCCTGGACCCTTCAGCTAGCAACCTGGATCAAAATCCAGATCAAGTATTGAACTGGGATCCCTTTGCTTGAGCTCAGACTCTGTACTAAGCCTGGATCCCTGAGACAGACAGAGCTCAAGGTGTACACTGAGACTCAATCCCAGAGTATAGAGTATAACTCAGTCTCAGAGTGTAGAGCCCAGAGTATTATCTGAGCCTAGTTCCCTGGACCAAAGATCAGGGTTGTTGTTGTTCAGTCTGCTAAGGCTAAGTCATGTCTGACTCTTTGCAACCCCATGGACTGCAGCACGCCAGGCTTCCCCTGTTCAGAGGAGATCTGAGTAGGTCTTTGAATTTCCTTCCTAAGGCTTCAGATAAAGTTCTTAGATCAGCAACTCAGGCATAAATCTCTGGACCCAGTCCCTGAGCCAGTGCTCCAGACTAGATTCTTGGTCCAGAAACAGATCTTCTGATTTATAGGTTAGATCTCTCTGAGGGAACCCCATTGGATTGTGGGAGTTATCCTGGGTCCCTGGATATCTGGAGGGATCCCACTCGGTGAATCCTTGGGATGCTGCTGCCCAGACAAGAATGAGGCCTGTGACATCCGCCTCCCCACAGTTTGCAGACACAGACAACATTCTGACCAACAACCAGACGCTGCGGCTTCTGATCGAGCCGGGGCTGCCCGTGGTGGCTCCGATGCTGGACTCTCAGACCTACTACTCCAATTTCTGGTGTGGAATCACCCCCCAGGTATGGCCGGGGACCCAGGCCTCGGGAGGCTTGAGGTCTGGGAGGAGGGACGTGGAGGGTAGCAAGCCCCAGCTGGGGAGCGGTGTGCTGGGGATGGAGGGGTGCCCTCTCACCGCGCCGGGCCACGCCTTCCCCAGGGCTACTACCGCCGCACTGCCGACTACTTTCCCACCAAGAACCGCCAGCGCCGGGGCTGCTTCCGCGTCCCCATGGTCCACTCCACCTTCCTGGTATCCCTGCGGGCTGAGGGGACGGCCCAGCTGGCCTTCTACCCACCTCACCCCAACTATACCTGGCCCTTTGACGACATCATCGTCTTTGCCTATGCCTGTCAGGCTGCTGGTAAGGTCAGCTTTTGTTGAGCCTTTTTTCGAGGTCTCTGGGCCTTTGCACATGCTGTTCCCTCTGCTCTGCACGCCCTTCCCCACTCCACAGTTTATCTTGCTAATTCCTAATTGTCCTTTGGGTCGTAGGCTTTCTCGGGCCCACTGCCCCAGTAGGTTAGATGTCCTTCTGGCTGTGCCCACCATGGCACTTGCATGTATTCCTTCATTAGGCAAATATTCATGGGACACCTACCAGTGCCAGGAGAAGGCAATGGCATCCCACTCCAGTACTCTTGCCTGGAAAATCCATGGACGGAGGAGCCTAGAAGGCTACAGTCCATGGAATCGCGGAGGGTCAGACACGACTGAATGACTTCACTTTCACTTTTCACTTACGTGCATTGGAGAAGGAAATGGCAACCCACTCCAGTGTTCTTGCCTGGAGAATCCCAGGGACAGGGGAGCCTGGTGGGCTGCCGTCTTTTGGTTCGCACAGAGTTGGACACGACTGAAGCGACTTAGCAACAGCAGCAACCAGTGCCAAGGGCTTCCCAGGTGGCACTAGTGGTAAAGAACCCGCCTGCCAATGCAGGAGATGTAAGAGACACAGATTCGATCCCTGAGTCGGGAAGATCCCCTGGAGGAGGGCATGGCCACCCATTCCAATATTCTTACCTGGAGAATCCCAAGGACAGAAGAGCCTGGTGGGCTAAAGTCCATAGGGGTGTAAAGAGTCGGACACGACTGAACAACTTAACACACATGCACCAGGTGCCAGGCACCAGGGAGACAGTGGTGATAAAATCAGGTGGTCCTGGACTTCCTGGATCCTCCAGTCCAGTCAACCAAAGGATCACACAAATCAGTGTCAATCACAATGACAGGAAGAAGAGCTTCTTGATCATAGGCATTCTGGGAGCTTAGACTGGAGTTGACTTGGTCTCCAAGGAAGGCTTCCTGGAGGATGTAATCACTGGGACTGAGATCTGAAGTATGGGCGGGCGTTAACAAGGCAAACAGAGCAAGATGGAGCATTTCAAGCAACGGGACCAGCAGATGCAAAGGCCCTGTGGTGGCCCGGGACATAAAAAGGCAGGCAGCTAGAGCACAAAGAGGGGGCATAGTGCAGGCTGAGGCAGGAAAGGTGGGCAGGGGCCAGCTTGTGGGGACTTGATGGGCAAGCATCTGGCCATCAGCCTGTGAGTGTCAGGCAGCCATCAGAGAATCATCCAATTGGACTTGAACACTGAAAAAAGAATCCTTCTGCTGCGGGTGTTATTTTTAAGATGAAAGTTACAAGGAAGTGTTTGGGTTTGGGGAATTCCCTGGTGGTCCAGTGGTTAGGACTCTATGCTTTCACTGTCGAGGGCACAGGTTCAGGCTCTGGTCAGGGAATTAAGATCCCGCAAGCCACGCAGCATGGCCAAAAAAAAAGAAAAGAAATGTTTGGATGTTTGGGTTTGGATCGGATAAACCACAGTCCTGGGAAGAACTGAAGTTGAGAGCAAGACGGAGATGCTGCTGTTGGCATAAGAACCTGGAGAAGGCAGCAGAGAATGTGGCTCACGGTGTGCGCTGATGGGTGGCGAGAACATGAAGGCTGTCCAGTGGGTGGGGAACTTTGCTCAGGGTCAAGGTGAATCAGAAGTGACGATTCAGTCAGGAAATGCTGCACCTGGGCAAGCAGTGTGTGAGGACTGGCCAGGGAGAAGGGTGTCGTCATCATCATTTTGTGCACCAATAGGTGACGTCTACAGTGCAAACGTGCAGGAAGAAAAAAGATCTTACCAAGTGCAAAACGTGAGTGAAGGTGAAACAAATACATGGACGAAAAATGAGAAGCAGCACGGATATTTTCTTTATTTCCTTTTTCTTGCCACACTGGACGGCTCTTGTGAGATCTCACTTCCTCAACCAGGGACTGAACCCAGGCCACGACAGTGAAAGCACAGAACCCTCACCACTAGGCCGCCAGGGAACTCCCTGTTTCCTTATTTTTTCATTCCTGCCTCTACTTGGGGCTCATCTGGTAAAGAATCTGCCTGCAGTGTGGGAGACCTGGGTTCGAGCCCTGGGTTGGGAATATCCCCTGGAGAAGGGAAAGGCTGCTCACTCCAGAATTCCATGGACTCTTGGAGTGGCAAAGAGTTGGACACGACTGAGCAACTTTGTTTGTTCACCTCTACTTGAGTGTCAGCTGCTGTGTACTGGTCAGTGGTTCAAAGGAATTTAGTGAATGATTTTGTAAAGTTTTTTATTTATATGCAGATATGCAATTTTTTTTTTTTTTAGCATCATATGTTTATTTATTTTTTGGCTGCATTGGGTCTTAGTTTTGGCTTGCGGGATCTTTTGTTGCAGCGTATGGGCTTAGTTGCCTCACGGCATTTGGGATCTAGTTCCCCAACCAGGGATCAAACCTGCATCCCCTGCACCGGAGGGTGGATTCCCAACCACTGGACAACCGAGGAAGTCCTGCGAACGGGGATTTTGTCTCCATCATTCGTGCTTCCAGCCCCTACACTCTGCTGGGCTGTGTACTCAGTGCTGGGCCTGGAGTTGACTTTTCAACAGACACCGTGTTATGAGCAAGCTCCGGGATGGACAGGGAGGCCTGGCGTGCTGCAGTCCACGGGGTTGCAAAGAGCTGGACACGACTGAGCGACTGAACTGAACAGACTGACTGACCGACTGACCTGCCCCGGAGGATTCACAGTCTGTAGAACACAAAGGCTAAATAAATGATTATAATAAAGATTACAAACACTGAAGGAATTAAAAAAAAGACCACTCTGGTTGCCAGGTGCAGGACAGCGTGGCAGGGGCCGGAGAGGGGGAGGGGTTAAGTGTAGGGATCTGGGCCAGAGGTGATGGTGCTGGATTGGGTGAGTGGGATGGGTAGAGGCGTGCGAGATTTAGAGGGTGGAGCAAGGCCCCATGGCATCGGGTGCCCATAGCCAGATGGAAGTTTGACCTGCTTCTTCCTCACTTTAATCCTCTGAGGGCAGGGATGGTCTGTCTTGCTCACCACCATCGCCCCTGCCCCCAGCTGGTGCCCTGGAGACATCTGTTGGATGAACATATACCATCCCGGCAGAAAGGTCCCTAAGATGTTGTTTGAGCCAAGCCCTATCTCCCTCCAACCCCACAGATGGGGACACAGGGTCCCAGAGAGGACTCCCGTGGTGGGTACCGGTAGGACTGGGGCCCACACCTGCCGTCTGGGTTCCGAGAGCCCCGCCCTGCAGCCCAGCACTCGCTCGGCCTCTCTCCGCAGGGGTCGCAGTCCACGTGTGCAACGAGCAGCGTTACGGGTACCTGAATGTGCCCGTGAAATCCCACCAGGGGCTGGAGGACGAGAGAGTCAACTTCATCCACCTGATCCTGGAAGCGCTGGGTGAGGCTGCCAGCCAGTGTTGTCCCTCCTCCCCATCACTCCCCGCCCCTCCCACGGGCCCCTTCTCCTTGGCCCTGGACCTGGCTGGGCAGCAGGCAGGGCTGGAGTCACAACTTCCCCTTCAAATCATTCCCTGACTCCGGGCAAGTCACCTTCCCCGCTGAGCTTCAGTCTGCCCCTCCGAACAGCAGAGGCAGGTGGAGTCTGTAATCTGCTGGGCATCCTGCCAAGGGGGCGGGAATGAGGGGGGCCTGGGATGCCAGGGTGCCACTGACTCTAGCCAGTGGGGACTCGTGACAGTGGGCTTTCCTCTGCAGTGGATGGGCCCCCGATGTGGGCCTCGGCTCATGTGTCCCGGCCCCCAAAGAGGCCCAGCAAGATGGGGTTTGATGAGGTGAGTCCTCCCGGCCTGCAGGACTGGGGTCAGGAGGCGGGCTCTCCCCTCCACCCTCAGCCTCCTCCTGCCCCCCTGCCTCCTCCAGGTGTTTGTCATCAGCCTGGCCCGCCGGCCCGACCGCCGAGAGCGCATGCTGACTTCACTCTGGGAGATGGAGATCTCTGGGCGGGTGGTGGACGCTGTGGATGGCCGGTGAGGCTTCCGGGATGGGGACAGGGCCCTGTGCAGTGCAGGGGGCCCAGGGTGGCCTGTCGGGGCTCCCTGGGGGTGGGAAAAGCAGACGATGGGTTGAGTTTCCTGTTCCAAGGAGTATTCAAAGAGAGCCTGAGTCATTGTGTCTCGGGGAGCCCAGGGCAGACAGAACAGGACAGGGGCCTTTCCTCAGCCCACCTGAGGGAGGAGGGTGCAGTGGTTAAGGCCCGGGGTCTGGAGCTCCTGGGCCTGGTCACCAGCTGTGTGGCCTCCGGCAAGTCCTCCCATCTGTCAGCCCTGCTGCGGAAATGGCGAGGAGCTGCCTTCCTCTTAGGGGCTTATAAGGGTTTAGTGAAGATTTCTCCAGGCCCTGACACACTGTAAGTATCCCAGAGGTTAATGGGGTCTTCATTCTGATTATCAGGGCTCTTCCTTTCCCTCCTGAACCTAGATCCCTGATGGGTGGGGTGCGGGAGCAGGCCGCTCACGGCCCTCCATGTCCACCGCTGCTGGCTGCATGTGCTCGTCTGCTGGACCACGGAATGTCCAGCCTTTGCTTGGGCCCCTGCCTGAGAAGTGTCTGCCCTTCATCCTGGGTGTCTCCTCCTCAGACTGCCCGGCTCCCCTTAGGATGACCCACCCCACCCAAGGCAGCTCCAGCCCCCTGGTCCAGTCATGATGACTTCAGACCGCATGAGGCAGTAATCAGGCCTCCTCCCTCCCAACTGGGAATCTCTGGTAGTTCAGCAATAAAGAATCTGCCTGCAATACAGGAGACCGCTTGCAGTACAGGAGTCTTGGGTTCGATCCCTGGGTCAGGAAGATCCCCTGGAGAAGGAAGTGGCAACCCACTCCATATTCTTGCCTGGGAAATCCCATGGACAGAGGAGCCTGACAAGCTACAGTCCAGGGGGTTGCCAAGACTGGGACATAACTTAGCAACTAAGCCACCACCACCGCCACCTCCTTCAAACCAGACTCCAGTGTGACGGTCCCCAACTTGCCCAGTGCAGGCGGCCCTGGGTGGGTCTCTGGCGGGCACCCCTGACCCTGTGACACCGTCTCCCTCAGGATGCTCAATAGCAGTGTCATGAGGACCCTCGGCGTGGACCTGCTTCCCGGCTACCAGGACCCCTACTCGGGCCGCACGCTGACCAAGGGCGAGGTGGGCTGCTTCCTCAGCCACTACTCCATCTGGGAGGAGGTGAGGACCCTGCCCCCTCGGCCCACACCCTTGGGGAAAGCAGGGCACCCCCTCCCACTCATGGCTCCATGCCAGCACTCATGTAACTGGTGGGTGGCGGAGCATACTCATGAAGACCCGGGCGGCAGCTGTCAGCCTCCTGTGGGCGCGAGCCTTACTGTGCTGAGCCCGCGGTATGCACTGAGCGCCGGCTGTGTGCTGGGACGGCCTCTGCTCCAGGAACACAGAGGCGAACGCGAAGAATGCAGCCGCGCCCTCCTGGGGCAGAGGGACCAGAGCAGGGTGCACAAATGGAGAAAGAACTGTTTACCCTGGTCCAGGGAGGTACCGGCTGTGTGAGGGTGTGGACAGGCCTGGCCTCCTGGCCTCCGGTGGGGTCGGCGTGGGCCTCACTGTTGACGGGCAGGGAGAGGAGCCTTCTCAGCAGAGGAAGGCAGTGCAGGCCCAAACCCCTTGGCCAGGCAGCCTCGGCCTAAGGCTGGGGTGGGAGTGCCCAGGAGAGGTCACTGCTTGGACTTGGCCCGAGAGGACCAGGGACAGGACCTCCGAGGGGCGCCCCCTCCA
The DNA here is from genome assembly GCF_032452875.1 of Bos javanicus. Taxonomy (NCBI): domain Eukaryota; kingdom Metazoa; phylum Chordata; class Mammalia; order Artiodactyla; family Bovidae; genus Bos; species Bos javanicus. The sequence goes on from NC_083878.1 coordinate 98,753,964, forward strand.
GAAAGTGAAGCACAGACACCTTCCTTGTTTTCATTTTCTACTGTTGCTGAAATAAGTTGCGTGTGAGTTGCTATTTCTATTTTTCTGAACTGAATGCTGCCTCTGAATGGATCGAAGGGTCACCATTTATTGAGCTGATTTCATGCTCTTCTCATACCTCCAAAAATTACAGAAAGCATTTTTTTCTCAGGGTGCTGGAGGGCTAGGGTCTCTCCCCAACCCCAGCCCAGCCTCACTTCTTTGAGGAGGTGGAAGTGAGGCTCAGGAGGCGGAAATGAAGAGCCCGGCTCTGTAACGCATCAGATGCAGGCTCAGATCCCAGCTCGGCCACGTCCGGGCTGGGTGTCCTTGGACTATCATGGGGTCACTTCCCGGTGTCTCTGTCTCTCTCCTGCCTCCTGAGGGTCCCTGGAGACAAGCCCTGTGGCCCCTGAGATGAGGCTGTGCTCAGGACTGCAGCAAGGGTTCTGATTTCTCTCCTGATCTGCTTGGAGGGCAAGACTGGGAGCCTGAAGGCCCTTGAATACTAGAGCCAGGTGTTGGGGTTTCAATCCCCAGGCCATGGGAAGCCCCAGCAGGCTTTGGAGCAGCTGAGCGACATAGCCAGGGCTGAGCACTTGGCCTGTAACTGAAGCCAGGAGTGTCTGTCAGTGTCAGCCAGGTGGGAGGGGACGACAGCCCAGGTCTAAAGAGCCACCCTCCCACCCCCACCTTGTGCCTCAGGTCGTCACCCGGGGCCTGGCCCAGGTCGTGGTATTTGAGGACGATGTACGCTTTGAGAGCAATTTCAAGGGGCGGCTGGAGCAGCTGATGGAGGAGGTGGAGGCGGAGAAACTTCCTTGGGACTTGATGTAGGCAGCCCGGGGCCCCAGGGGCCAGGGAGAAGGGTGGGCCTCCCGGGGTCTGCCTTCTCCTGCAGGAAGCCCTGGCCAGCCCTCGCCCCGCCCTGGGCTTGGCTCTGTAGATGGAGTTGGGGACAGGGAGGACCCTGGGACATCAACAGTGATCCCTGGGACCCCTGGTGTCACCTGCAGCTACCTCGGCCGGAAGCAGGTGAACCCCGAGGAGGAGGCAGTTGTGGAGGGGCTGCCGCACCTGGTGGTGGCCGGCTACTCCTACTGGACACTGGCATACGTCCTGAGCCTGGCGGGTGCCCGCAAGCTGCTGGCCTCCCAGCCGCTGCGCCGAATGCTGCCTGTGGATGAGTTCCTGCCCATCATGTTTGACCAGCACCCCAAGTGAGCTGCAGGGCAGGGTCAGCCCATCCTCAGAGCCCACCTCAGCAGGTAGTAAGTCTCCTCACTGGGCAGCTGGGGAGACTGAGGCTGGCAGGGCTGAGCCACTTCCGGTCACCAAGGAAGAGCCCAGCTTAGCCTTGGCATCGGCCCCACCTCTATGTGAATCCTGTGATGCCCTGTGGTTTCCAGGCAAGCGATTTTTCTATTCGGCACCTCAGTTTCCCCATCCGGAAAATGGGGATAAGAGAAATGCCACCTCAGGATTAGATGGGAAGGGCGGTCAGGTGCTTTGGGGGTGAGGTGCCTGGCTCCAGGCTGGCATGGGTCTGGGGTGGGACAGTTCACCCCAGCCCCCCTGAGCCCCCCTCCCCACTCCCAGTGAGCAGTACAAGGCACACTTCTGGCCACGGGACCTGCAGGCCTTCTCAGCCCGGCCCCTGCTCGCAGCCCCCACCCACTATGCGGGGGACTCCGAGTGGCTCAGCGACACCGAGACATCCTCGCCCTGGGACGATGACAGTGGCCGCCTCATCAGCTGGACTGGCTCCTACAAGACCCTGCGTGGCCCCCGCCTGGACCTGGCAGGCGGCAGCGGGCACAGCCTCCGTCCGCACCCCCGGGATGAGCTCTAGGTGAGGGCAGGGCCTCGGTCTTCTCTCCGCATCGATGGCTGATTCTTTTTGGGTCTCAATTCCCCTTCTCAGTGTTCTCCTCTCCTCTCTTTCTTTCCGTGGCTTTGCCTCTGTTTGTGTCTTTGTGTCTGCCTTTCTCTGTCTACCTGCTCTCTCTCTCTAAGCCCGTCTCCATCTCTCTGTCTCTACTATCTCTGTGTCTGCATCTCTCTCCGTCTCTCTCTATCCAACTCTAATTTTTTTCTACTCCTCTTTCCTCTCCTGTCCCACCAGGGCTAGACGGTGACTCCAGAGGCGCGCTCGGGAGCAGACCACAGCTGTCCAGGGGGCACAGCAAGAGCCGCCCCCAGGAACCACAGACCCAGTAGAGACCTGGCTGCCCCCTTGGGCATGGCCTCTCTGCCCTCTGGACCTGTCTTCCATCAGGAGAAACCACTGAGATGGGTCCCCTTCCCCCAATGCCACGTACCACAAGGGCAGGGCTCATAGGCCCTCTTCCTTGCCAATCTGATTCAGGGCCTCAGGTGGAGTGAGGAAGGGAGGCCCCACCCCCCCAGCCTTCAGCGTCAAGCTGGGCAGACCCAGGAGGTGTGCCCCCGATGAGGACCCAGCTGCGGTGACCCCTCTGCCCCCTTCTACCTCGCCATCAGCTCCCTACCCAGCTTATCAGCTGGGTCTCACCTGCCACCCTCTTGCCTGGCCAGTAGGAAGTGCAGGGAGATGGGAGGAGGACCTAGCACACAGTAGGCCCTCAATAAAAGCTGGCTGGTGTTGCACTTTATACTTTTTAACTCCTGGCTGAGCCTCTTTGCATGTCCTAAAAGGGCTGGGAGGGGGGAGGCGTTCCCTATCTGTGGACGAGCAGGTGGAGAGACAGAGAGGAGAGGGCGGCCTCGGAGAGGAATCAGGTGATTTGGCATCGCCTCCTTAGCCTGCTCATTGGTAATGGGGCAGTGGGAGCAGAAGTACCTCTTGGGCTGGGTGGATAAGAAGGAGCTGGAGCTGGAGCCCAGCCCGCAGCGAGTATGTACCCACTGCGGCTGGTGTGGTCATCGCTGGGCTTGCCTTGCTGGCCAGGGTGGGCCCAGGCCAGACCCAGGGCCGCCGGGGCCCCGCTCCCTGCCTTTGGACATTCCCCTGTTTAGTTGGAACCCCTCTCCTGGGAGTGGCAGGGGAGGTCCAGGGCTCCCTTCCCGCCCTGACCAGTGTGGCCACCAGAGGGTGGCAGTTGGAGGAACCCGGACCTTGTGGTGCCAGGGCGCCCTCTGCTGGTTTGGTGCCAACAATGGGAAGGGCGCATACCATGCTTGCGTGCTAAGTAGCTTCAGTCGTGTCAGACGCTTTGCGACCCTGTGGATTTGTATAGCTCGCCAAGCTCCTCTGTCCATGGGATTCTCCAGGCAAGAATACTGGAGTGGGGTGCCGTGCCCTTCTCCAGGGGATCTTCCCTACCCTGGAATCGAACCTGGGTCTCCTGTGTCTCCTGCGTTGGCAGGTGGCTTCGTGACCACTAGCGCCACCTGGGAAACCCGTGGAAGGGAGCCTGGGGCATCTGGAATCAGCCCATTGTCCTCTGGGTTACCCACAGCAGCTTTAACTTGCGCTCTCCTGCTTGGAAACTGCCGGCCTTCCTCCCTGCCCACCCCTGTAGGGCCCAGCAGTGGAGACTCTGTAGGGTCTCTGGTGCCTGCACGCAGGCAGCCGGAAGGGGTGGGGAGTGGTTCCTTGCCTTGGCCGCAGCCTCCATGAGTGCAGACCTCCCTCCGGCGTTGCAGTCTTCAGGTGTCCTTCTTTGGAGGAGCCCCTGCCCCCATATCCTGCCTTGGCTTGGTTTGTGTAAGCCCTCCTGGCAGAGTCAGTCAGGCGTCCCCTGGGGGCTGGACTTTCCCTGTCAGTCCCAGGGATGAGAGCCCGCTGGCCTGGTTTTAGCCCCAGAGCCTGGCATGGCTCTGTGAAGGACTTAGGGCCAGAGCCGTGGAATCGATGCTTTGTTCATTCCAAGACCAGAAGCTGTTGATTCTGGATGGCTATGACCTTGACTAAGTTGCTTCTCCTTTGCAGGCTTCAGGCATCCCTTTCATTCATTAACATGAACTTTTTTTTTTTTTTTTTGGCTGCCTAGCTTGTGGGATCTTAGTTTCCCAGCCAGGAATTGAACCCGAGCCCTCAGCAGTGAAAGCTCGGCATCCTAATCACTGGACCACCGGGGAATTCCCTAAAGTGAACATTTATAGAGGACCCTCTGTGGGTCATGTTTAGCTTCTAGGGATACAGTGGTGAATACAAAGTTCCCAAAAAAAATCACTGACCTTGTAGACTTGACATTCTAGTGAGGGGGACAGATACAAACAGAGAAGTAAATATTGCAGGGTGGTGAGTTCTACAGAACAAAATTAGGAAATATCAAGTATGATCGAGACATGAAGAACAAAGACTTGAAGAAAGGGGACAAGCTATGGGGATATAGGAAGGAAGACCATTCTAGGCCAAGGGGGAGCATCTGCAAAGGTCCTGAGGCAGGAGTGGGCTTCCCAGGTGGCTCAGTGGTAAAGAATCTGCCTGCAGTGCAGGAGACCTGGGTTCGATCCCTGGGTTGGGAAGATCCCCTGGAGAAAGGAATGGCTACCCACTCCAGTATTCTGGCCTGGAGAACTCCATGGACAGAGGAGCCTGGTGGGCTACAGTCCATGGGGTTGCAAACAGTCGGACATGACTGAGCGAATAACACTTCACTTTCACTGAGGCCAGGAGTGGGACTGGCAGGTTTAAAAGAAACCAAAGGGGTCAGTGTAGCTGGAGCAGAATGAGCAAGGAGGAGCCAAGGCCTGGACGTGCGGAACCAAGGTTGGGGGCCAGAGCAGGAATGTCCTTGGTGGTCATTTTGGCTTTTATTCTGAGGTAACTTATATGCAGAGGACATCATAAGAAACGCTGGGCTGGATGAAGCATGAAGCTGTAATCAAGATTGCTGGAAGAAATAACCATAACCTCAGATATGCAGATGACACCACCCTTATGGCAGAAAGTGAAAAGGAACTAAAAAGCCTCTTGATGAAAATGAAAGAGGAGAGTGAAAAAGTTGGCTTAAAGCTCAACATTCAGAAAACAAAGATCATGGCATCTGGTCCCATCACTTCATGGCAAATAGATGGGAGAACAGTGGAAACAATGGCTGACTTTATTTTTGGGGGCTCCAAAATCACTGCAGATGGTGATTGCAGCCATGAAATTAAATGACGCTTACTCCTTAGAAGGAAAGTTATGATCAACCTAGACAGCATATTAAAAAGCAGAGATATTACTTTGTCAACAAAGGTTCATTTAGTCAAGGCTTTTCCAGTAGTCATGTATGGATGTGAGAGTTGGACTATAAAGAAAGCTGAGCACCGAAGAATTGATGCTTTTGAACTGTGGTGTTGGAGAAGACTCTTGAGAGTCCGTTGGACTGTAAGGAGATCCAACCAGTCCATCCTAAAGGAAATCAGTCCTGGGTATTCATTGGAAGGACTGATGTTGAACCTTAAACTCCAGTGCTTTGGCTACCTCATGCGAAGAGCTGACTCACTTGAAAAGACCCTGATGCTGGGAAAGATTGAGGGCAGGAGGAGAAGGGGACGACAGAGGATGAGATGGTTGGATGGCATCACCAACTCAATGGCCATGGGTTTGGGTGGACTCCAGGAGTTGGTGATGGACAGGGAGGCCTGGCGTGCTGCGGTTCATGGCGTCGCAGAGTTGGACACGATTGAGCGACTGAACTGAACTGAAGGGGTTGAAAACCCCATGAACAGAGATGCCTGGCAGGCTACAGTCCATGGGGTTGCAAAGAGTCAGACACGGCTGAGTGACTAACACTAAAGCAGCAAGCAGTCGGGGGGTTTGAGGCAGTGCACGTGTGTTCAGTCACTGAGTTGTGTCCGAGTCTGTGACCCCACGGCCTGTAGCCTGCCAGGCTCCTCTGTCCATGGGATTTCCCAGACAGGGATACTGGAGCCGGTTGCCACCTCCTCCAGGCTGAGGCAGAGAATGATGCAATCTAATTTTTATTTTAATGTGAATACCCTGGCTCCTCTAATGAATTGTAGTTGGGTCCAGGGTAGAAATAGGGAGATGGGTTAGGAGGCCATCGTAACAATCCGGGGGAGACATGATGGTGCCTCAGACCAGGGTGTTTACCAGGGGTGGTGAGAGGCACCTCCAGCAGACACCTGTGGACCACAGCGGGGAGCCCCCCACTGCCGAGTCTAGTCAGGGTCAACCCCACTGTGGTTCTTCCACGTTGTCAGTGAACCCTTGGACTGGATCGCTTTCAAGCTGTTTGCAGGCAGAGTTTCAAAGACAGCCAAAAAAAAAAATCTTGCGTGCTCAGAGCACTGGGGAGATACTGTTTGGTTGCAAAGGTCCTGCTTTCACAGAATTCCAGGATTTATGTGTCATGGTGGTGACTTTCCAGACTATCGTGGCACTGGTGGGATCCAGCTACAGGAGAAATTCGATGAGACTTTCACCCTGTAGCACATGGGTCCTGGCATCGTGTCTGGGGCAAATGCTGGACCTGACGCAGCTGGTTCCCGGTTTCTCATCGGCACTGCCAAGGCCGCGTGGCTGGATGGTGAGTGTTGTGGTCTTTGGCAGGTGCAACAGGGAGCGTGAAATGGTGTGGCAGGCGTGGAGGCTTCTGGTTCCAGGAATGGCAAGACCAGCACAAAGCTCACCGTTGCTGTCTGTGGACAACTTGAATACACCTGGCTCGTGTTTTATCCTGAGCATCAGCCCTTTCCTTCCATGACTCAGGAGAGCATTGCTCACCGGTATCTTCTGGTGACAGCCTATGATCTTTGGGCTTTTGCTGCAGTTCCTTGAGTTTCATTATTTGTCTTTCCCTCCTCCAAGTCTAGCTGGATTTCAGAGTTAAGTTTATGATTAGGAAATAAAATCTAAACAACCACAAAAGAAAGAGACAGATTGAGCATGATGTCATGGTTTTGGAACCAGATTATTGGAAGACTGGTACTGCCATCAGCTGAAATGGAGAAAACTACAGAGTGACGGGGGAAGAGCTGGACTGAAGCTGGTCTGGGGATCGTTTATATCAATTTTTTAAAAAATTTAAAAGAAATAGGAATTTAGAAAGATGGTAACAATGACCCTATATGCGAGACAGCAAAAGAGACACAGATATAAAGAACAGACTTTTGGACTCTGTGGGAGAAGGTGACAGTGGGATGATTTGAGAGAATAGCACTGAAACGTGTATATTTCCATATGTGAAATAGATCAGCAGTCCAAGTTCGATGCATGAAACAGGGCACCCAAAGCCGGTGCACTGGGACAACCCTGAGGGATGGGGAGGGAGGCGGGAGCGGGGGTCAGGATGGGGGACACGTGTACACCCATGGCTGATTCATGTCAATGTATGGCCAAAACTACCACAATATTGTAATTAGCCTCCAATTAAAATAAATAATTTTTTAAAAACTTCAGAACATTGTTGTTGGCTGTGCGGGGGTCTTCATTGCTGTGAGGGCTTTTTTCCGTCGCGTTGAGTGGGGGACTACTCTGTAGTTGAGGGTGCACAGGTTTCTCACTGTGGTGGCTCCTCTTGCTGTGAGCATGGGCTCTAGGGTGCTCGGGCTTCTGTGGTTGTGGCTCCCGGGCTCCAGAGCACAGGCTCCGTAGTTGTGGCGCACGGGCTTAGTTGCTCTGATGCACGTGGGATCCTCTCGTATCAGGGATGGAACCCATGTCTCCTGCATTGGCAGGTGGGTTTTTTACCACTGAGCCACAAGGGAAGCTGTTATTTTATTATTTTTTTAATTTGATTTATTTTTGGCTGTGCTGGGTCTAATATCCCTCATGTTGCACAACGTGGCCAAAACAAGGAAAGTTTCACACACACGATTTCATATGATTCCATAACCCTTTTCTGTGGACAGAGGAGCCTGGCGAGCTACAGTCCATGGGGTCACAAAAAGTTGGACACAACTGAGCGACTAACAGTTTGGGGGCTTCCCTGGTGGCTCAGATGGTAAAGAATATGCCTGCAATTCAGCACACCCAGGTTTGATTCCTGGGTCAAGAAGATCCCCTGGAGAAGGAAATGGCTACCCACTCCAGTATTCTTGCCTGGAGAATTCCATGCACAGAGGAGCCTGGTGGGCTACATTCCATGGCATTGCAAAGAGTCAGACATGACTGAGTGATCAACACTTTCACTTGTCCCCTCCCTCATCCCTGTACTGCCCCTTCCCCTTCCTTCTCCCTGCTAGTAACCTCTAGTTTGTTCTCTATGTCTGTGAGTCTGTTTCTTGTTTTATTCACTAGAAACCACAATCAGAGAAAACTAGCCAATCTAATCACATGGGCTACAGCCTTGTCTAACTATGAGGCGTGCCATGTAGGGCCACCCAAGACGGACGGGTCACAGTGGAGAGTTCTGACAAAATGTGGTCCACTGGAGAAGAGAATGGCAAACCACTTCAGTATTCTTGCCTTGAGAACCCCATGAACAGTATGAAAAGGCAAAAAGATAGTACACTGAAAGAGGAACTCCCCAGGTCGATAGGTGCCCAATTTGCTACTGGAGATCCGTGGAGAATTAACTCCAGAAAGAATGAAGAGACTGAGCCAAAGCAAAAGCAACACCCAGTTGTGGATGTGACTGGTGACTGAAGCACGGTCCAATGCTGTAAACAGCAATATTGCCTAGGAACCTGGAATGTTAGGTCCATGAATCAAGGCAAATTGGAAGTGGTCAAATGGATGGCAAGAGTGAACGTTGACATTCTAGGAATCAACAAACTAAAATGGACTGGAATGGGTGAATTTAACTCAGATGACCATTATATCTACTACTGCGGGCAGGAATCCCTCAGAAGAAATGGAGTAGCCATCATGGTCAACAAAAGAGTCCAAAATGCAGTACTTGGATGCAATCTCAAAAACGACAGAATGATCTCTATTCATTTCCAAGGCAAAGCATTCAATATCACAATAATCCAAGTCTCTGCCCCGACCAGTAATGCTGAAGAAGCTGAAGTTGAACGGTTCTATGAAGACCTACAAGACCTTTTAGAGCTAACATGCAAAAAAAGATGTCCTTTTCATTATAAGGGACTGGAATGCAAAAGTAGAAAGTCAAGAAACACCTGGAGTAACAGGCAAATTTGGCCTTGGAGTACAGGATGAAGCAGGGCAAAGGCTAATAGAGTTTTGCGAAGAGAATGCACTGGTCATAGCAAACACCCTCTTCCAACAACACAAGAGAAGACTCTACACATGGACATCACCAGATGGTCAACACCGAAATCAGATTGATTATATTCTTTGCAGCCAAAGATGGAGAAGCTCTATACAGTCAGCAAAAACAAGACTAGAAGCTGACTGTGGCTCAGATCATGAACTCCTTATTGCCAAATTCAGACTTAAATTGAAGAAAGTAGGGAAAACCACTAAATCAAATCCCTTATGATTATACAGTGGAAGTAAGAAATAGATTTAAGGGACTAGGTCTGATAGAGTGCCTGATGAACTATGGATGGAGGTTTGTGTACAGGAGACAGGGATCAAGACCATCCTCAAGAAAAAGAAATGCCAAAAAGCAAAATGGCTGTCTGGGGAGGCCTGACAAATAGCTGTGAAAAGAAGAGAAGCGAAAAGCAAAGGAGAAAAGGAAAGATATACCCATTTGAATGCAGAGTTCCAAAGAATAGCAAGAAGAGATAAGAAAGGCTTCCTCAGTGATCAGGGCAAAGAAATAGAGGAAAACAATAGAATGGGAAAGACTATATATCTCTCCAAGAAAATTAGAGATACCAAGGGAACACTTCATGCAAAGATGGGCACAATAAAGGACAAAAATGGTATGGACCTAACAGAAGCAGAAGATATTAAGAGGTGGCAAGAATACACATGAGAACTGTACAAAAAAGATCCTCATGATCCAGATAATCACGATGGTGTGATCACTCACCTAGAGCCAGACATCCTGGAATGTGAAGTCAAGTGGGCCTTAGGAAGCATCACTACCAACAAAGCTAGTGGGGGTGATGGAATTCCAGTTGAGCTATTTCAAATCCTGAAGGATGATGCTGTGAAAGTGCTGCACTCAATATGCCAGCAAATTTGGAAAACTCAGCAGTGGCCACAGGACTGGAAAAGGTCAGTTTTCATTCCAATCCCAAAGAAAGGCAATGCCAAAGAATGCTCAAACTACCGCACAATTGCACTCATCTCACACGCTAGTAAAGTAATGCTCAAAATTCTCCAAGCCAGCAACACATGAACCGTGAACTTCCAGATGTTCAAGCTGGTTTTAGAAAAGGCAGAGGAACCAGAGATCAAATTGCCAACATCCACTGGATCATGGAAAAAGGAAGAGAGTTCCAGAAAAACATCTATTTCTGCTTTATTGACTATACCAAAGCCTTTGACTGTGTGGATCACAATAAACTGTGGAAAATTCTTCAAGACATGGGAATACCAGACCACCTGACCTGCCTCTTGAGAAACTTGTATGCAGGTCAGGAAGCAACAGTTAGAACTGGACATGGAACAACAGACTGGTTCCAAATAGGAAAAGGAGTACGTCAAGGCTGTATATTGTCACCCTGCTTATTTAACTTATATGCAGTGTACATAACGAGAAACGCTGGGCTGGAAGAAGCACAAGCTGGAATCAAGATTGCCGGTCCAGTACCCTTGCCTGGAAAATCCCATGGGTAGAGGAGCCTGGTAGGCTACAGTCCACGGGGTCGCAAAGAGTCTGACAGGACTGAGCGACGTCAGTTTCACTTTCCTCACCTCCTACTCTTCTCTGTCTATAAAAGAAACTGGAATTCAGACCCAGATAAGATGATACACTGGGGCACTAGCCTGCCATCTTCTAGGACGCCTAGCTTTCCAAATAAAGTTGTATTCCTTGCTTCAGCAAAAAAAAAAAAAAAAAAAGATTGCCAGGAGAAATATCAATAATCTCAGATATGCAGATGACACCACCCTTATGGCAGAAAGTGGAGAATTAAAGAGTCTCTTGATGAAAGTGAAAGAGGAGAGTGAAAAATTTGGCTTAAAGCTCAACATTCAGAAAACTAAGATCATGGCATCCGGTCCCATCACTTCATGGCAAATAGATGGGGAAACAATGGAAACAGTGGCTGACTTTATTTTGGGGGGCTCCAAAATTACTGCAGATGGTGACTGCAGCCATGAAATTAAAAGACACTTGCTCCTTGGAAGGAAAGTCATGACCAACCTACACAGCATATTAAAAAGCAGAGACATTACTTTGCCAAGAAAGGTCCGTCTAATCAAGGCTATGGTTTTTCCAGTAGTCATGTATGGATGTGAGAGTTAGACTATAAAGAAAGCTGAGGGCAGAAGAATTGATGCTTTTGAACTGTGGTGTTAGAGAAGACTCTTGAGAGTCTCTTGGACTGCAGGGAGATTCAACCAGTCCATCCTAAAGGAAATCAGTTCTGATTTTCATTGGAAGGACTGATGCTGAAGCTGAAACTCCAATACTTTGGCCACCTGATGTGAAGAGCTGACTCATTTGAAAAGACCCTGATGCTGGGAAAGATTGAAGGCAGGAGGAGAATGGGATGACAGAGGAGGAGATGGTTGGATGGCAGCACTGACTCAAGGGACGTGAGTTTGAATAAATTCCGGGAGTTGGATATGGACAGGGAGGCCTAGCGTGCTGTAGTCCATGGGGGTCACAGAGACTCGGACCCAACTAAGCGACTGAACTGAACTTGTATTTTTTTTAGATTCCACATATGTGATATCATACAGTATTTGTCTCTGTCCTTGGATAATATTTCACAAATGTAAACAGTCATGTCACCACTACTACACAGAAGATATGGAATATATACATGTGTCCCCCAAACCTGCCCTGTGTCTCTCTGCCATCAGTTCCCTTCTTCCACCCCAGTCCCTGAAAACCACTGATCTGTTAGCTGTCCCTGTGATTTTTGCCTTTTCCAAACTGTCACCCGGATGGAATCATGCAGTGTCTGGCCTTTTGTGTCTGTCTTCTTTTACCCAGTTTTATTTGGAAGTTTTATACAAAACTGAGCTTTAAAATCTTCCCTAATACTTTATACTAGTTTCTAATCCTAATACATATTATGAAGAATGAATTTTGAAACTTTCACTAAGACTTTCAAACATCCCTCAATACCCACTAGACTACTCAGATGCTGTGTAGATGTTTTGGTTTTCTATGTGTGCCCAGCCATGAAAAAAGGCTGGGACACCTTGCCCCAAGGCACACTCACTGCTTGGTGGGTGCAGGGAAAGTGTGAGAAAGTGAGAGAGGGGATGGGGGCAGGGGGCAGGAACCAGGTCTCCTCCTCCTTCCTGGTGGACAATTTCTAATCCGCTCTGCCTACCCCACCCATTACCCCCGACCCCTACCCCAGGTCAGTACAATTGTGTGTAAAGCAAGAGACAAGGGGCTTTTTTAGGCATAAAGGGCAGGAGCTTTGGGGCATTGGCTGTTTGCCAACTGTTTTGCCTGCTTAGGGAGCATTTTGTCTCCCTTCCAGTTTCTTAGCCAAATTGTAGATGCTGGAGAAGAGGGACTTCCCTGGTGGTGCAGTGATTAGGACTCTGTGCTTTCAGTGCTGAGGGCCCTGGTTCAATCCCTGGTGGGGGAACTGGGATCCTGTAAACCGTGGGGTGGCCAAAATAAAAAAATTAAAGGATGCTGGAGAAGAGCCCTTCCTGCCAACCTGCTAGCTACAGCGTAGGCTAGAAACCAGAAATCTGGTTTGAGTTGTCTCAGCCAGCCCTTTCTAACTGTGACCAAGGGCAAGTGTCCTGACTTCTCTCTAGGTTCGGTTTTCTGCTCTGTAAAATGGGGTTACACTCAAGCCAGCCTCACCAGATATCTGGAGGATTCATTGAGCTAATGCAGGTGAGTGTGGCACCTGGCACACGGTGACACTCCAGACAACGTCAGAGAATCAGGATGGATGTGGGTGGTCTGCCTGAGTCAGAGGAAAAAGTCAGATGGGGCGGGGGGTGGGGGGGTGTCTCTAAGTAAGTGTTAGTCGCTTAGTTGTGCCCGACTCTTTGCGACCCCATAGACTGCAGCCCACCAGGCTCCTCTGTCCATGAGATTTTCCAGGCAAGGATACTGGAGTGGGTTGCCATTTCCTTCTCCAGGGGATCTTCCCAACCCAGGGATTGAACCTAGGTCTCCTGCACTGCAGGCAGATTCTTTATTAACTGAGCTACAAGAGAAACTCCAATCTCTGGAAACAGGTAAATTCCAGTTTCACCTCTGCCACTTATGATTGGTCTCACCGACTCAATGGACATGAATTTGGGCAAATTCAAACTCAGGTCCGGGAGAAGGTGAGGGACAGGGAAGCCTGGCATGCTGCAGTCCATGGGGTCACAAAGTGTCGGACACGACTTAGCAACTGAAAAACAATTATCTGTGGCCTTCAAGCCCGCTCCTTCTCCTCTCTTTGAAATGCCTGTTTCTCTATATTAAAATGAAGAGGATGACTGGATTTGCCTTCCAACATCCCTCCCCGATGGTCAAGCAAGTGGATCTTAAACTCTACAGTGCATCCGAATTACCTGGAGAACTTGTTAACACAAGATTGCTGCCTGGGAGAAATTTCTCTGCCTGCTCTGATCTATTCAGGACTTGAAATCTCTCAAATTAACCTGAAAGAAAAAGCCAGGCCCCATTTTGAGCACAGATTCCTTCTCTCCTAAGCAGTGTTTTGGTGGTTGCATCAGGGCCCTGGAGGAGGTGTTCCAGGATGGAGAGAACTGGTAATTAGGCCCTTGGGCAAATGGAGAGCCCACTGCAGAGCCTGAGGACCCTTCAGGGAGCCTCATGCAGGGCTGGGGCCAGTGCTGGGGCTGACAGCTCCTCCTTCATCTGTGATTATTCCTAATGAGCCGGAAAAGCTCATGTTCATTGTTGAAATTTAGAGGAACAGAATGAGGAAACTAAAATTGTCAGTATTAACATTTTGAGACAGTACCTTCTGGGTTAAAAAAAAACAACACTTTTTTTAACCTTTTATTACTTAAGCGGAGTTGTGGCTCCATTAGTGTTTGTTTCATTATGCATCTTTTTTTTTTTTTTTGCCATACTGCACAGAATGTGGGAATTCTAATTCCCTGACCAGGGGTCAAACCTGGGCCCCTGTGGTGGAAGCTGGGAGTCCTAACTGCTGGACCACCAGGGAAGTCTTGATTTTTATTGTACATCTTTATATGGAACATATGTATTATGTTTGGGTTGGACTGTGTCCGTGAAAAGTTAATATGTTGAAGTCCTAGCCCCCAGTACCTCAGAATGCTACTTTATTTGGAAATTGAGTCATTGTAGATGGAGCTAGTGAGGATGAAGTCATACTGGAAAAGGATGGGCCTCTAATCCACTACAGCTACTATCCTTATAAAATGGGGAAATTGAGACGCAGACAGGCACGCACGTGCAGAGGGCCATTGGTAGGCTGGATTCTGCTGCCTAGGAACTACCAAAGCCTAGGGTGAGCCTTGGACTAGATCCTTCCCAAGCGCCTTCAGAGGGAGTGTGGCCTTGCCAACACTTTTTTTGTGTGTTAATTTTCTCATCTCTTTTCTTATTTATTTTTGGCTGTGCTGGGTCTTCATCGCTGCTGGACGGCTTTCTCCAGGTTCGGTGAGCAGCGGCTAGTCTTCCAGCCGGTTCGCTGGCTTCTCCTTGCGGTGTCTTCGCTTACTGCTGAGCATAGGCTCTAGTTGCATGGGCTTTAGCAGTTGCAGCATGTGGGCTCAGTTGCTCTGCAGCACAGGAAATCTTCCCAGACTAGGGATCGAACCCACGTCCCCTGCTTTGGCGGGTGGGTTCTTATCCACTGCACCACCAAGACAGTCCCTTGTCAACACCTTGATCTCAGACTTCTGGCCTTTGGAACTATTTGGCTCTGTTTAGTTTCTGTTGTTTTATTCACCTAGAGTGTGGTATTTTGTCACAGCAGCCCTAGCAAGCTAATACACTTTACATACCCTCTTTCATTCATAAATTTTTAAAGAATATATAAGAATAATACAAGAAACATCCATGTATCCTCTACCCCAAACTTGCATTTTTTTTCCCTCTGTGAATATATATCTACATCTCTCTTCAGCCTCCCAAATATATACATGGTCTTATATTGAACTTACTGTTCCTACAATATATTTTTTCAACCAATAGATCATGATTATTTTTCTCCAACAAGTTTTTGACCTGTTGATTTTTTTCTGACTAGAAACATATCCCTTTGCAAAAATACTTAAACATGATAGAAATTTACATCTTACAAGTGAAAATCTCTAACTCTACCTTCCAGAAATAATCAGTCCTGAGAGTTCAGTGTGTAGTCCTCTAGACTTTTTTTACATGTATGTATCCACATGCTGCTGCTGCTGCTAAGTCACTTCAGTCGTGTCCGACTCTGTGCGACCCCATAGATGGCAGCCCACCAGGCTCCCCCATCCCTGGGAATTCTCCAGGCAAGAACACTGGAGTGGGTTGCCATTTCCTTCTCCAATGCATGAAAGTGAAAAGTAAATGTAAAGTTGCTCAGTCATGTCCGACTCTTAGCAACCCCAGGGACTGCAGCCTACCAGGCTCCTCCGTCCATGGGATATTCCAGGCAAGAGTACTGGAGTGGGTTGCCATTTCCTTCTCCAGGGGATCTTCCCGACCCAGGGATGGAACCCAGGTCTCCTGCATTCCAGGCAGACGCTTTAGAACAATTGATCTATCTTACTTTTAATGGCTCAGTCATCTTTCCTTGAATATATGTAATGTAATTTATCAAGTGGGCTTCCCAGGTGGCTCAGTGGTAAAGAATCCACCTGTCAATGCAGGAGATCTGAGACGCTGGTTTGATCTCTGGGTTAGGAAGATCCCTAGGAGGAGGGCATGGCAACCCACTCCAGTATTCTTGCCTGGAGAATCCCATGGACAGAGGAGCCTGGTGGGCTACAATCCATAGGGTCACAGAGAATTGGATACAACTGAAGTGACTTAGCACTCATGCACAATTTATCAAGTAGCTAAAATTCTTCATCCTTTCACAAATATTAGTCATTTCAGTGAGACCTCAGGTTAGACAGATCTGTGAGCTGGGATCCAGAATCTATAAGTGCCCCATCCCACCCTACCCTAACTAGTCTGTATTCTCAACTGCACTGTACCAATCATTCTTTTTTCTTTTTTAATCTTTATTTACTTGGCTGTACAGGTCTTAGTTGTGGCACATGGGATCTTCAGTCTTTATTGTGGTATGCAGAATCTTTAGTTGCAGCATGTGGGATCTAGTTCCTTGATCAGGGATCAAACCTGGGCCCCTTGCATTGGGAGAGTGAAATCTCAGCTACTGGACCACCAGGGAAGTCCCTGAATCAGTCATTCTTGCACCAGATTTTAGATAGAATATGCACAGGTGTACACTAGTCTTCCCAGGCGGCTCAGTGGTAAAAATTTCGCCTGCAATGCAGGAGAGCTGGGTTTGATCCCTGGGTTGGGAAGATCCCCTGGAGAAGGAAATGCAACTCACTCTAATATTCTTGCCTGGGAAATCCCAAGGACAGAGGAGCCTGGTGGGCTTCAGTCCATGGGGTTGCAAAAGAGTTGGACATGACTGAGCATGCACTGGGTAAATACATACTATCAATTACATTTTTTTTTAAATTCGGCTTTTGCTCTGAATCGTACAAAGTTTCCTTTTCCAGAAGTCTGGACCACATGGAGCCCTTTTTTTGCCTAGTCTATAGGTGAGCTTGAGGGGACTCCTTTCCCCCTTTTCCCTGAGTCTCTCACCTCTTGGGAAGGTAAAGAAGGGGGAGTTCAAGGAAAGTCATGTTAAAGACAACAAGGGCTGAAGGAGAATTTCTCTGAAATCTTCATATACCTCCATGGTTATTCCATTAAAATATATTCTCAAGTGTGTAATTTCTGGCTCAAGGAGGATGTTGGGTTTTAGGTTTTTGGTGTACAATGCTCAATCATCCTATCAAAAGGTTACATCAATTTTTAAACCTACCAGCGATGTATGGGACTGCTGTTTCCCAACATCCTCATCAGTGTTGGGTGGTTCCCTTAAAAAAAAAATAACAAAGTGGCTGGTGCTGACCAGGCTCTAAGTGGCTTGAATTCAGAAAATTCGATCCATCACTTCTTGTCCTTTTGGCTAAGATAAAGTGCAGATGACACTACTCTTATGGCAGAAAGTGAAGAGGAACTAAAAAGCCTCTTGATGAAAGTTAAAGAGGAGAGTGAAAAAGTTGGCTTAAAGCTCAACATTCAGAAAACGAAGATCATGGCATCTGGTCCCATCACTTCATGGGAAATAGATGGGGAAACAGTGGAAACAGTGTCAGACTTTGTTTTGGGGGGCTCCAAAATCACTGCAGATGGTGACTGCAGCCATGAATTTAAAAGACGCTTACTGCTTGGAAGGAAAGTTATGATCAACCTAGATAGCATATTGAAAAGCAGAGATATTACTTTGCCAACAAAGGTCTGTCTAGTCAAGGCTATGGTTTTTCCTGTGGTCATGTATGGATGTGAGAGTTGGACTGTGAAGAAAGCTGAGTGCCGAAGAATTGATGCTTTTGAACTATGGTATTGGAGAAGACTCTTGTGAGTCCCTTGGACTGCAAGGAGATCCAACCAGGCCATCCTAAAGGAGACCAGTCCTGGGTGTTCATTGGAAGGACTGATGCTTAGGCCGAAACTCCAGTACTTTGGCCACCTCATGCGAAGAGTTGACTCATTGGAAAAGACTCTGATGCTGGGAGGGATTGGGGGCAGGAGGAGAAGGGGATGACAGAGGACAAGATGGCTGGATGGCATCACCAACTCGATGCCCATGAGTTTGGGTGAACTCTGAGAGTTGGTGGTGGACAGGGAGGCCTGGCATGCTGCAATTCATGAGGTCACAAAGAGTTGGACACGACTGAGCGACTGAACTGAACTGAAAGTGCATAAAACACGATCCAGATCCAAAATGACATCGGGGAATTTCCTGGCAGTACAGTGGTTAGGACTCCTTGCTTCCACTGCAGGGGGCAGTGGGTTTGATGCCTGGTTGGGGAACTAAGATTCTGCAAGCTGCATGGTACAGCTAAAAAATATCAGAATCATTTGAATTCTGTACCTGCATTTTTCAAATACCACAAAAGGGACATAGCCAGACCACAGTTATACTTTAAAAGTCGCTCTCTTCTTCCCAACCACACGTCCTTCACATACTACAGGTGTCCCTGTTCCCCTGTCTTCAGCACCCCACCAATGCCTCTCTGTTCCTCTTCTTGTGAGATCTTCCTCATCTTTCCTGTCATTCACCTCTAGCGCGTGTGTGTGCATGTGTTGTATTAAGGGGGTGAGCTCTCCACCCTTCTCTATCACAAAGGCCCCAAAGAACTGCACCAACTGAGATAGACCCTCCTAAGACGGTAGGTAGGGGACAAACCCACAGGCAAATCCTCCAGTGGTTGGGGAGGAAGCATCCTATCTGGTCATGCTAAAGTGGTTGGCTGTGTGCTCCTTAAAGGCCAAGCGGGACATGTTAGTTTGGTGTCCCTTATACTGGGCTTAGCACGCAGTTAGGGACTTAATGTTCGTTCATTGAATGTGGGAGCACTGAGAATCGATCAACAGCTCTTGTGCTGGGGGTTGCAAGAGATATTCCACAGAGATGTTTGACATAGGCCTGTAAACAAGGAGATTATCTTGGGCTGCTTAGAATGACATCACCTCCTTTCAAGTGGGGGGATAAGGTGGTGGAAGTTAAAGGTGAGGGAAGGTGAAGAGAAGATGGAGGAAATTCCACTGGATGGCTTTTTTTTTTTTTTTTCCCTCTATGAAAAAGGAGAGTTGGTGTATGGGATGTGGAAGAGGCAAAGATTTAGAAAAGCCAGTGTGGTAAACACTTGCTGGACAGTGATAAAGCCTCAGCTGAGGGTGAAGGAAATGATTTGTGCATTTGATCTTTGGGGAGACTCACTCACGTGGTTGGATTAAGTAGTGATTGGGGCTCCATCACTTAACAGGGAGAAAATGAATGGATCAAGGGAGTGGATGGCTCCCTAACATCGAGGAATGACTATGCATTAGACAGTGGGGGTTGGGGGGGGATGGCAGAAGTAGTAGTTTTGTTTGGAGGGGAAGGGGACCTGGAACTTGAGATTTAGCGTGGACCGGTGTGTAGATCTTGGGCCTGCACGGCTGAGGTGCGGGCAAGGTCACATAGATGAGGATGTTAAGGAACTGAGACCAGGCTGGCCCTGAGGATGTCCAAATCTTCCAGAATCCAGGGTGGTTCCATGAGCCACGTGACAGCAACCCCCCCACCCCGATTGGCTAACAGTGAAGCATAGTTGAGAAGATGGCGACTCAGCGAGAACTTCAGCGGAATAGGTCTGTACACACAGCGGGAGTATAGTGTGCAGGAGGGTGGTGAGGATCTAGGGGAATGCGCGGCCCCCTCCTTCAGCCTGGACGAAGACAGATAGTGCAGAACGGCGAGAGAGTCTGGGTGGTGTGCAGAAGTGGGGGTCCATTTCTGCACTAACGGAGGGGGAGAAGAGACAGGGCTGTATTTCCAGAAGCAGTGGGCAGCAGCTGCGGACTCACAAACATATTTGGTGACCCCTCTCTGAGCCCAGACGGCAAAGCGTCTGCCTGTAATGCAGAAAGACCTGAGTTCGATCCCTGGGTAGGGAAGATCCCCTGGAGAAGGAAATGGCAACCCACTCCAGTCCTCTTGCCTGGAAAAGTGTATGGATGGAGGAGCCTGGTAGGCTACAGTCCATGGGGGTCGCAAAGAGTCGGACACGACTGAGCGACTTCACAGGTTCACTCTGAGCCCAGTGGCCCAATACGAACCAGAGAGAGCGGGCTGGAATTTGGTTGCTACCCTGAGTGAGGGAAACCGAGGACGATAGGGTGAAAATGGCGGAGGCGGGGGGTTAAGCTCGGCCTTGAACGGCTAGACAAGCCGGGGCCTGGCCCGTCGGTGGCGTTGCGCATCTCCATGGCGACGCGGCGCGGCGCCCGGAAGAGGGCGGGGCTTCTGCTGCGGCTGAGGCTGGCAAGGCATCTCTGTGACGCCGGGGGCTGGGCCTAAATGGCTAAACCCGAGAGGCTCCCGGGGGGGTTTGAACTGGCCAATGGGCGAGCTGCCGACCGGGTGTCGGAAAAGGAGGCGGAAGCGGGGAGGAGTCGCCGCCGGGGCCGGACTGCATCCGCCGCGGCGTCTCCATGGCACGGCCCTGGCCTCCGACTTCAACGACTTCATAAGGCGGCGTTTCTGGGCGCAGCCGTGTCGCTCCTGGTGAGAGGCCGCTGGGAGGCGGGACCCAGGCCGCTCCGGTGGGGGGCGGGGGGGCGCTGTCCGTCGGGATCGCTTGGTCCTGCTGCCCAGACCCCCCGACCCACGCACCCAGGCCGCCCCCCGCCTGCACGCTTGTCCCACTCCGGTCAGAATCTGGACGAGCACCCCCCGCCCCCGCCCCGCCCACCGGCGCGGGCCTTCTCCCGCTAACGGGCGGGCCTCTCCTCACCTGGCCACACCAGCAGGGCGCTCTGCCACCTCCTCCTCTGCTGCCCTCCGGCAGGGCTTCGCCCTCCTCTCTATGGGCAGAAACGGGGCCCTTCCAGCCCGCTGGTGGGTGGTCGTCCTTCCTCTCTCCGCCGACGGAGACTGGGCTCGCACCCTCTTTTGCCCCGGCCGGTGGGCCCCGCCCCGTCCGCCTCGCCCTCCCTGGAGCGCCTCGGCCCGGCGGTTATTTGGGCCGGGCTCCTCGTAGGCAAGCGCTGTCCTCGGGGACCGCCTCCCGAGGCTTGCCTCCCTGGCTTGGAAGGGCCTCCCTGGTCCAGCGGGCCTCCCTACTGGGGAATCCTGCCCTCGGCTCCCTGCCACAACCCGGCGTCGAACCCGCTCTTAACTCGGATACTAAAATCCCAGCGGCCGCCGCTGCTGCGCCTCTGGAGTATTTTTTCCCTCGGCCGTCGGGGAGTTGCCCACTCTCTGCCCCCTTTGCCCCGCCCCGTCAGCCTCCGCTCCTCCCTCCTCCAAATGCTATTGGTCTCCTCGGGTGTCTATTCTGCCGGGAACGCCCCTTCTCCTAGGAGACTGTTGCCCTGGCCCCGCCCCGAATATCCCTCCAGCTCCCAGCGCCGGTTCCGGCCCTCTGGGGCCCACCTGGGGCCTAGCGGTTTTCTCCCAACTTCCTCGCAACGCTAGCCAGCATTTCAGGTTTCCACCACCCCCGCCGCTGGTGACCATCCCACCTTCCGTCTCGCTGGGGGGCCTGGGTGTGGTGGTCCTTTTCCCTGGAAGTTCCGCCCCCTGTTGTCCCTCCCTGGGGAGCGGAGCTCTCACCGCCGGGTCGCTCAGCCTGTCTCCTATCTTCCTCCCCACCCGCACCCCCACCCCACCCCACCCCCCAACTTTGGCAGGACAGTTGCTGTGCGACTTGGACAGTAGAGGAGCGTCTCCCAAGTTTTCATCCAACAGCCACCCCTAAAGCTTCCACCCTCCTCCCCTGAGAGGACGTTTGATGCCGGGCCCCTGAGATTCTCGTTGACAAGCCCCTCTGGGTCCCCCTGAGCCAGAATCTGCTGACCTATTTGCCCACCTTTGGGCTTCGATGCCTAACCATGTCTGCCTCATCCTCAGGCGGCTCCCCCAGGTACTGCCGTTGTGGGGGGCACCTCTGCCAACAGGGCAGGGAAACGTGGGCAGGGGCTCCCAGGTCGGGCTGGCTGAAGGATTCTTTTCTCAGCTTCCCTGTTTCTGTGTACTGAAGGCCTGGACCAAAACATTCAAAACTAATTTTTCGGAGGAAGGAGGAAAATGCACTCACATGATACCCTCTCTGCCTCCCTCTGGCCCTCTCAGGTGCCCCAGTTTCTGGTAGCAAATAGGATCACCATTGTTGTCACTGGAATACTAGGCTCAGATCTGTTTTGAAAGGAGGCTAGGTGTAAGTAAATAACCATGTAAGAAGTGGATGTTGCAGTTAGCCATATGTTGATGGAATCCAGGTAGTCTGATGGAAAGCCTACTGAGAAAGAGAGCTTTCCCACATCTATTGACTTTTAAGTGTTCACAAATAATCTGAGGAGGAGAAACACCTGTCTACCCAGGTTTGGTAATTCCTTGGCTAGATGATTAGTAGGACTCTATTTTTTTTTCTTTTTTACCAAGGTGTGACATACATACAACAAAGTGTGTGTTAAAGTGCTTCAGAATTTTTCATTGCGTTTTTATGTTGCGTGTTTTTTCCCCCAAAATAATGGAGGGTGAGGACAAGGTCGTATTTTGGGGGTCTGTCTTTTAGGCAGTGGGATGGATCGCAAGTCCCTTCCTGTCTTGGAGTTCTTGGATGTACTTCTGCCAAAATTTGGAGATTAAATATTTGCTTTATTTGCGTATTTGGTGACGGGGCCATTTATGTATAAGTAAGATGTGGTATTACAAAAATTTTTTTAAATGATAATAACCCTACCTCTTAGGTACTTAAAGGGTAGCAAGTGAAATATTTTAGGTAATAATCATTTTTCATCCTCTTAGTTGAATATATGATGGTTAATTTTATGAGACTGAGGCCCAGAGACTATTCCAGAGCCTATGGCTCTGTCTTTTCTGGTCAGTCGTTCACTGAGCATTGTTCCAGGCAGTATTCTGGGCACTTTGACCCTCATCCAGGCTACTATGTTGACTGTTAGCCACATGCTGTTTGCTTTTCATCTCCTGAAAGGATGACAGCTGGGCCTTTCAGTAAAAGGTCACAATACGTGTGACGCAATGGCAGGCTAAAAAGCCAGCGCTGCGCATGCTCACTGCCCCATGTCTCCATCCTCCTGCCAGGCACACCATGAGTGTTTGGTGCTCGTGTCAAAGGAGCCAAGTAATTCCAGACTGGCTCTCCTAGCCGTGAACTCGTTAGCCATATGTAGTATATAGCTTCTGGAGAGCTAAGAAATAAAAGAGCCCTAGGTTTCTGCTTATAATCTGGTTCTTGTGCCTGGGTACAGGTTTCCATCGTGTGGAAAGAACGGAGTAACGAGTCTCACGCAGAAAAAGGTCTTGAGGACACCTTGCGGCGCACCCAGTGTTACCGTGACGGTAGGTGACATGCGCTCGGAGCAGCCCCTCCACCTGCGGCCCTGCCAGAAAAAAACGCACGCTTCTGCTGGCACCCCGGTGGCCAGGCGCTCTGTTACATGCCTTCATACATAGACTGCTCATGGATCGATTTGGCTTTGCCTGTGGTAAGGCTGCCGGGTGTGAGGAGGTTGTCTTACTCTAATCTTTCTGGACAGATTTCAAAAATCATAAAACAAATTTTCCAAAAAGAAAGAAGGGAAAAAATGTAAAAGAACTGGGACTGATAGGAGCTGCTGGTGGGCGAGGGGGTCTGTGTTTGGCCCTGCTTATGTTGTCTTTAGAATCTGTACAACCTTCTCATCTCGGCATTTCTGCCAGCTTTCTGTCTTGATCGTCTTTTACCTGCCTGCTGCTTGTTGTGCCTTGCACCCTAACCCTTCTGTGTTTCCCATGCTAATCCGCATGCCCCGTTCAGATTTAGCATGGCGGCCTCACCCGCTTTCCAGCTGTGCTGTGCTGCGTCTCAGGAGGAGCCGTGCGTTCCAGCAGGCTTGCAAAGAGATGGAGCTCTGAGGACCCTGGGGCCTTGGGTTTAGGGCTCTTGTGTAGAACTCGTGGGTCGCTCAGCCCCTGTTCTTGGGTGGCCTTGGGTCTCCCCAGCGGTCTTCAGTTGGCATCTCTGCATGAGCCTGCTGAACGGCACACCCGTCTCGCTTCCCGCCTGCATGCCAGTAGTGCTGGTCGCTGTCCTGCTCGCTTGATGGCTAGGCTTTCAGTGGCCCCCAGAGGCTGTGAGCTCGGTTTTTATGCCCAGTTTACTCATCCGCAGATCAACCTTTTTTGTGTTGTCCTCCCCCGCCTGCCAGAAGCGAACCATGAAGGACCGCTCTTCAACTCCCCCCTTACATGTTCACGTGGATGAGAACACCCCTGTCCACGTCCACATAAAAAAACTCTCCAAAACGTCAGCGACCAACAGCCAGGTAGGAGCATGCCAGGGGGGTGAGGCCAACGCACTCACTTTCAGAGGTCGGTCGCCTGGTTGGAAGGTAGGCAGGACAGTCACCCAGAAAAGGCAGCAGTAGCCTTGGTCAGAAGAGGCTCCCCTGCAGAGTTGGAAGCGGACGCCACTTGCAGAGTGACGCCACGGCCAGCTGTGTAGGGAAGTGACCCTGGGTTTGTCCCTTTCCACAGAAATCTCATAAGCGCGGAATGAAAGGGGACACCGTGAATGTGCGGCGGAGTGTCCGGGTGAAAACCAAGGTACCTTGGATGCCCCCTGGAAAATCATCCGCCCGGCATGTGGGATGCAATTGGGAGGTAGGCTCATTCTTGTTCAGGCTTTTCTTCTCGGACTGGTCAGGTTCTAGCAGGCCTCGTGCTCGGTACGGTTCAGGGTTGGCTGTAGCTCTCAGAGACGTCCCAGTGGGTCCCGCTTACTGAGTGCCTTGCTAAACCCTGAAAGTACGAGAATCTTCTCGAGTCCTTCCAACACCGTAACGTGGTAGCTGCACCCGCTCTCCCAAGGTGCAGATGAGAACCCAAGGCTCAGAGAGGTGAAGTGTCACAGAGGGAGTGGCAGAGCTGGAGGTAGGGCTCAGGGTGTCTCGTTCTAGAGGTGGTACCCGGAGCCTCTCTGATTTGTATGTGAGGAGCTAATACTGTGCTGGTGTCTGAAGCAGACTTGACAAATGTATACCAGAATGTACACATCCAGGAAGGCATCTTCTCTTTTGTGGTCACCCACATAAGAGACCATGCACTTACTCCGTAGATAGTATCAGAACCACTGGAATAGGGACTTGCCTGGTGGTGCAGTGGTTAAGACTCAGCCCTCCCAATGCACAGGTTCTATCCCTGGTCAGGGAACTAAGATCCCACATGCCGCGTGGAGTGGCCAGAAACTTAAAAACAACATACATTGAAACAATCTCCTGAGGAATAATTGCCTTCAGTATTAGTTGCCAAGGTACCAGGAGAACTGTTGTCTCTTTTTGGCCATGCCTCAACATGTTTTGCTTGTCCGTCCATCCTTCTGTGCAGTAATTCATGCATTTCTTGAGACATTGCTGTGCACTGGGGTTTCAGCTGCAAACTGGCAGCTCTGCCCTCTACGCTTACATTCTGGTCAATTGCAGTGAAGAAACCCAACCATAAGACAAGGCCTATGGCTGTGTTTTAGACCGAAGTCTCATGATTGAGACAAGTAAAGGCCTTGAGACTGCAGTCGGCCAACCATATCTGCCGGTTCTGTGTCTGTGGAGTCAACCTTCCAGAGATAAAAAACAAAAATCCAGAAAGTTCCAAAAAAGCAAAACTTGAATTTGCTGTGTGCCGGCAACTATTTACATAGCATTTCCATTGTATCAAGCATTATAAATAATTTAGAGAAAATTTAAAGTGTACAGGAGGATGTGCCTAGGTTACATGGCAAATACTACACCATTTTACATAAGGGACTTGAGCACCCTCAGATTTCAGTATCCATGAGGGTCTTGAAACCAATCCCTGTGGATACCGAGGGATGACTATATCTTAAGAGGATGAGGCCTGCTCTATTTTGAAAGATTTATTCTTTTTATGAGAGCTTATTACTTTTAAAATTAGAAATAATCGTAATTACTTTGAAGTTTAGAGTCATACTTCATGCTCTTGACTCCCTGATTCTTTAATCCCTAAGAGACAAAGGGAGTTTGGTATTCTCGGGAGTACATGAAAAGTGTTCTGACATCTCTGTCCAAGGAAGATTGGAATTAAAATGATTTCTAAGATTTTCTACCATGTGTACCTCACTAGCAATCAGTGAAATGGAAATTAGAACCAACTACATTTTCGAAAAAATAACAAGCTGTCATTTTTGTTGAGTGGAAAGAAGTTGAAAAGATTCAGAATATCTGTTGACAAGCATATGGGGGTATCACCAAATCTTTTTAGATAGTTTTTGAGTGGATGGTTTGGCAGCATTTATCTAAACATGGATTCTGTAGTTCTGCACTTGGGAATTGATGCTCAAAAAGTCACAGAAGAGCACAGGAATCTGTGTGTAACAGGATGTTTGCTGAAGCGTTGTTTGTATTAGGGAAAAATTAGACGCCATCTAACTGTTTGTTAGGAGGGTATTGGTTAAAATTAAGATGCATCCATACAATGAAAGGCCACACAAGCACTGCTAGATCGAGGCGGATGTCTCTACAAGCACCAAGCAGCACAGCATGCAGAGTGTGGCCCTGTTTGTGCAGAAAAGGACATCTGTGTGTCCACATGTGTATGAATATGTTTGTATGTACAAACATTTTCTGGGAGGCAATACTAGACGTAGTAAGCAGTGATTACCTCTGGGTGTGGGAGGCTTTACTGCTTTATCTTTTTGTGGTCTGCCTAAATGTCTTTTTCACATAATATATTTTATAGTTTAAAGCACTTTTTAAATTTTTAGTGAAGAGACTTAGGTAGTTTTTTGAAATACAAATATCAAAAGTCATGCCGCTGTGGAAATGGACTTTCTGTTGACACGGGTTACTAGGAGCTGTGGTCCCCTCTGGAAAGCTCAGTGCCTCTTCCAGGCCTGGGGCCACAGAATCCTGGAAATGGAGGGGCCCAGAGACGTGCCCGACCGTCTCTTGAGCAGTAGCTGTCTCTCATGCTGTCCTCTCGGACTAGCTCGTCTCCACTCTTCAGTGGCCTTCATGTTCCCAGCAGGCCTCAGCCCACCCTTTCCATTATCGACAAGAGAGAAAAGACCTTAGGAAGAGGAAGTTTGTGGTGGAGCTGGACATGGACTCCAGTAGCTGCTGTGTGATGTGGGGATTCTTGTTTGATTTTTTTTTTTATTCTTGTTTGATTTTTAAAACCTCTTCTGCTACCTAAGATATCTTTGGGAGAAAGCACGTTTGGGTTTTTTTTCCTCTATTATTAAGCAAGTCATCTGTTTTTATGATGGAAAGTTGAAAATACCATAAAAGAGACAATCACTTGTAGTTCGAGCACACCCATCAGAAGCATGCTGCTTGTTGACTTTTTACAAACTGGTAACTGTCACCTCCAGAAACAGCATCACCAGCTTCCCCAGAAGGTCCTCTCTGGTCCTGTTCTTCTTGCTCTCACCCCTGAACGAAACCAGTGAAACTGTTACTGTTTTGGTGCATTTATTATCACTTTTTCTGATGTAGAGTTTTTTCTTTTTTTCAATTATAATCATACTATCTATATATTTTCCTATTGTCCTCCTTTTATAGATTAAGAATAACATTTTTTCTTATAAAAGCAATGCACAGTCATTGTTGAAAAATCAGAAAATCAAAATCAGCCCAGGGAAGAAAGTAAAAAAGACCTGTAATTCCACCACCCTGAAAAGACCCCTGTAACTTTAGGTGCCAGCTTTCTGGATCTTTTTTTGTGACTATACTTGTTCTTCTGATTTTTGTAGCAGTGGGATTATATTTTACTTATTGAACAACCTTTTTTCCCTCATATTTTGACTGTGTTTACATTGTTCATTATTTTGTTAAGGCTTATTCCATTGTGTGTGCATTTGTGTACTGTGAAGTTTTTGACCTGTACTATCTTCTTGTACATTTATCTATATCCTATCTTGAATTTAAATATTGATTCACATTCTTAGTTATTCTTGATAAATCCCTCAAAATACAGTGTATTGGGATACAGAGCACATACATTTTAAAATTGCACCCTATGTGTCTTACTTATTTGACATGACCAGCTACACGCTTGTAAAACACATCCTTTTATTCCTGATAGCCATCATCTTGCCCTAGAAATTGGCACAGAAGTTTAACCACCTTAGCTTAAGAGAAGCAAAAAACTGCAAATAGTGACAAGTAGCAATAACTTAATGCACTGGAATAAATGTATAGAATGAGAGAGTCAAAAAAGTTCAGTGTATCAAAACCCCATGGAAATGCTGGCCCCTAGATTAGAATTTCTTTTTGAAGTCTCAAAGGTCTTACTCAGCTTTACATAAACTTCTCCGAGGGGCACACGCATTTTTTAAAAATATTTTTTTCTGTGATATATTTAAGTAAATATTTTCCAGACACACTATTTTAACCCTAAATTAGTCTGTATGCTTTTCTAATACCATTTTCTCTATGCCAAAATAACAATGATTAATCCTGAAAACTTCATTTCTATCTTTTTTTCCCAACTTCATATATTAATCATATAGTGTTGGGTCAAAATTCAGATCTCCACTCGTCCTTAAAATACCTGTTAGAGAAGCTTTGTGTGCCTTTGCAGTTATCCACTATCATGTAGTCATATTCATTTAAAACACTTGGCGTATTTCATGTCTACCCGGGTGTTTGAGAGTATCTCCTGCCCTAGACTCTTGCCAGCTTTGGGAATCACCGTTTTTGCCAATTTGTTATGTCCTTCATTTTAAACTTGACACTGTAACACAGGCTTTTTATTTCTATATTAGAAGAGCTTCAGAAACATCATTTAAACGAGGGTAGGTAATGAGATAACGTTCCGCCAAGAAGGTTGGTGTGTCCTTTCCTCTGGGTCCCCGTGGTTGCCCTTTAGCGGTTTTCGCTCTTCCTGCCCAGCGGACAGTCGGGGCTGGTGGGACCAGGGGCTGCAGTTCTGCCTTGTGAGTGCGTGTATTTCTCCCTCCTCTACATCAGAATCCACCTCACTGCCTGGAGATCACGCCACCATCTTCAGAAAAGCTGGTCTCCGTGATGCGGTTAAGTGACCTCTCTACAGAAGATGACGACTCCGGCCACTGTAAAATGAACCGTTACGATAAGAAGATTGACAGTTTAATGAACGCGGTTGGTTGTCTCAAGTCTGAGGTGAGGGAGGTAGGGGTTGGACTGACTAGTGTCCCGAGGCCGTTGGAGACCTGTCAGGTGGGGTCCTGGTGGACACCCCCTTCCAGCTGCCTCTGCGGCCTCCCAGGGTTTCAGAGGCCCTTGTGGGGGGCAGTCAGGGCAACCTGGGATTCCTCTCCATCAAGCATTTAGCCCGGGCCTGGGCCTGGCCCTGACCTTGCCGGGGGCTCTGTATGGATGGCCTGGTTTGATTTTTTTTTTTTGGAACAGTAAATGAAGTCGATGGTATTATTGTCCCTGTTTTGGAGATGAAATGACTGGAACTCTAGGGCCTCTGTTTTCCATTTTTATGCAGAAGTTTAAAAAAAATGAAGCAATGCCCCAGAGAGGTGGAGGAAGTTTGTCCTCAGTTTCTGGGCTGTGTCTCTGGGGGGACGTGGCCGTGGACTCCAGGCTGTGGCTGCCTGTGGGGCCTGTGTCCTTGGTCGCCCCCTACGCCCAGGACCCCCGGGCCCTCCCCAGAGAACCTGGGGCTGGTGGCTGCCTGGCAACAGGCCCGCCTTCCTCCACAGCCTGCGGGGCAGGGGCCTTTTGGTGACACCTCCTCTGGTGGTGTGCCAGCCAAACCACCGTTGGTATCCTGGCTCCATGCCCAAGCAGAAAGTCACCCAGGCACCGCCCCCTCCATTTCCTCAGTTTCGAGATGAGAGGAACAGTGACCGCCCAGGGTCTTTGTGACGCCTGACTGAGCTGCGCCCAGAGGACCCCCACCCCCACCCCCCACCATGACACTTGAGCACTCAGTCCAAGGTGCCCTGCCTTGGTCCTGAGCGACAGGCCTCGAGATGCGGGGAAGGGCTGCCTCCCCTCAGTGGGCCCTGGCTGCGTGCCCCCACACAGGTCAAGATGCAGAAGGGAGAGCGCCAGATGGCCAAAAGGTTCCTGGAGGAGCGGAAGGAGGAGCTGGAGGAGGTGGCCCAAGAGCTGGCCGAGACCGAGCACGAGAACACGGTGCTGCGGCACAACATCGAGCGCATCAAGGAGGAGAAGGACTACACCATGTGAGCGGCCCTGCCCTGGGCGCCTGCCCGCACGCCGGCCTGGTCCCCGGGTCACTAAAGCACTCCTGGTTCCCCGCAGAGTGCAGTGGGGGAGGGTATCGGGGAGACCTTTCTGGAAAAAAAAACAGGAGTCCCGCAGGACAGCTAGGAGCCAGGCAGGTGGGCGCAGGGGCAGAAGACACGGCTGGTCGCAGGATCGTGTCTCAGGAAGGCCCCAAGGTGGGAAGAGTCTGTGACTGAGAAGTGAAAAAAGCAGGCCAGAGCGAGGGGAACAGGGTGCACCAAGGGCAGGGCTGCCACAGAGGTTGGCAGGCCTCTCGGTGCCCACTTGGGGGCATTTGCATTGAGGGCGCTTGGGAGCCACTGAAGGGTGTTGGAAGCAAGGGAGCGGTGTGACCAGACGCGGGGAGAGTGGAGGGGAGAGCTCAGAAGTGGATCTGAAGATGGTGGCTAGGTGGCCTTGGCAGTGGCCGGGGGCTGCGGTGACACTGGTTTCTGAGAGACCAGCAGGTGGCAGCACGTCACCGGTGTGGAGGCCCTGCTCTGGTGACCGCATTTCCTTGCAGAAGGCCACGCAGGCCTGGAGGGCCATCCCGCCCCCTCCCCCACTCCTGTGCCCTGACCAGGAGATGAGGCTCGCAGGGCATTGTGAGGCGAGCCTCGGAGTGTCAGGTGGGCAGGGCCCTGGGGGGCGGCTCACAGGGTCCTGTTCTTTCTGGCCCCAGGCTGCAGAAAAAACACCTCCAGCAGGAGAAGGAGTGCCTCATGTCCAAGCTGGTGGAGGCTGAAATGGATGGGGCTGCTGCTGCCAAACAAGTCATGGCCCTGAAGGATACCATCGGAAAACTGAAATCGGTAAGCGGCCGCCAGAGCCGCCCAGCCTGGTGCTGGGCCCAGAGAGGGGCCACTTGGAGGGGCCACGCAGTCATCATGCTGACTTTATGACATCTTCAGGCCAGGGAAGGGCACTCTTAACTCCTCAGCACCCCCTACCCTCTTCTCACTTTTGGGGCCTGACCCTCAAAGATGACCTTTGGTAGCTGGGGCCTCCGAGGAGATGTCATCATGGGTCTCCTGGGATCACAGTAAATCCAGGCATCTGATTCCTGCAAGTATCAGGCACCAAGTGTATCGTCCAGGAAGTGCACCTCTTCCAGGAAGCCTGCCGTAACTGCGCTCACCCACACTGAACTCTCCGGCCCCTTTTTCCACCTGGCACTGTCGGCAGGCTCAGCTCCAGCCCATCCCTCCTGGTCTTCCTCCAGCAGCTGCCTTTGCCCAGCTCTTCTTGCCCAGGCTTCCTGGCACCAGGGACTCCTAAGTTCCCCATGGAAACTCCTTGTGCCAGCTCTTCCATTCTCCCCTTGTGCCTGGCAAGACTGCCTCCTGTCTTCCAGGAGAAACAGATGACCTGCTCGGACATCAACACCCTAACGAGGCAGAAAGAACTTCTCCTGCAGAAGCTGAGCACATTTGAAGAGACCAACCGCACTCTCCGAGACCTGCTGAGGGAACAACACTGCAAAGAGGTGAGCAGCAGCCCCCGCCCCACCCAGGCTCCCATGCAGAACCTGGGCCCTTCCAGCCCTGCAGGCTCCTGTCTTTAAAAAGAAAATATTCTCGGTGCCTGCCTGACCTGAGGGGTCATAGGACAATTGGCTGAAATCAATCATATGAAATGCCGGGCGTCTGGTAGACAGGCTGGCTTCCTTTTTGAAGTGGGCCTGGCAGTACAAGAAGGACCTTGGAAGTCAGAAGGGTAGCGGGAAGTCAGGGAGGGGTTTTAGCCCATCCCAGGGTTCGTGTGGCAAAGCAGGCATGGGAGGAGACCTGAGTTTTAGGAAAGTAGGAGGCTTAATGGCTGGCAGATACATTGTATGATATCACTTTGTTTTCTTAAAAAAAAAATGGTCTCTGAAATATATTTTATATTAGCAAATGATTCTGAAAAGATTGACAGTATAAACAGCTCTCTTCCCATTTGGTTCAACCCAAAGGGGTACCTGGAGTCTCAAAATGCCAGTCCTGACGAGATGGTATTTTTCTTAGATTTTGTTTGTTTGCTTCTTTAGGGTTTGTTTTTTTTTTTTTCGCTGCCTCGTGCAGTTTGTGGGATCCTAGACCCCTGACCAGGGATCAAACCCATACCCCCTGCCGAGGAAGCTCAGAGTCCCAACCACCGAACTGCCAGGGAAGTCCTTGTTTTTCTTAGTTTACCGTCTTTTTTTAAGAAGCAGTGTCAACTTCCTTTGTTTTTATTTAGAAAATTAACGTTTAAAATGATAGTGTACCTGCTATCCAACTTTCCAAACAAAACCTTGTCCACATGGCTGAATCCCTCTAGGTCTCCTTTGTCAATAACCTCGTCTCCCTCCCATCAGCGGGGAACTTTATCTGCGATCCGATAGTTTTTCTCTTGGGTATGCATCCTCAGGCAACCTACGGTATAGTTTAGCATGTTCTCAAACTTGACATAAATGATATTGTTCCATATGTATTCTTCTGAGTTTGCTTTTTTCAGTCAATGCTTTTATGAGATCTATCCATTTTTAAACTTGAAACCTAAGGTGGTTCATTTTCCCTGCTCTATTCTGTTTTATGACAGCACCACAACTTACTTACTCACCCTTCCGTTGATGGAGACAATTTTTAGTTGTTTGCGTTCACAAGCAGTGAGTGTTATTTTGCACACTCGTCTGGACTATTCCTGGTGTACAGGAAACATGAGAGTTTCCAGAATATATTTCTACGACTTTTACTAGCTACAGCTAAATTATCCTCTTAAAATATTTCTGTCTCATTTCTGGTTCAGTGTTCATGGGGCGTGATTTTTAACCTCTCTGGGCCTCAGTTTTCCCACCTATAAAATGGGAATAGCATCTTTCACATGGGGTGGTAAGAGATTTAGAGATGTTACCTGGACAAGGATTGTGCATACTCCCGGCACACGGTGGGTGCTTGATAAATGGTGGCTGATGCTACTGCTTGTCCTGGGACTGGAGGGGCTTTCAGAAAACCTCTTCCTACCAATTTTTTCCCCTTTTTGCCTTCTTACCTTCTATTATACCAGCCTGGAAGCCCAGATTCTCCAGTTGGAGGTGAAGGGTCAGCTAATTTAAACTCCCACCATAGCAGGTGTCCCCAGTTCTATCTCGGCGCTCACCTCCTCCTGCCTGTGTGGCCCTCGGGACTGCACCCCCATCTCAGTGCTTCCTGGGGAGTGCTCAGAGCGGTGGGGGCAGTGTTCCGGCTCTGGAGTCCTTTGGCTTCGGGCCCAGCTCTGCCGTTTCTGACTGTGTGGTCTCAGGCAGCTGACTTCACTTCTCCCAGCCTCAGTCTTTTGGTCCGTGAAATGGGCGTGGTGACAGTGCCTGGCTCCATAGGGTGGGGGATTTGCTGTGGTCATGTGTTAGTCTATGTAGCGTCCCCCAGAGGCTCAGAGGGCGTCATGGCCTATCCTACAGTGATCAGCTGCAGGCTTTGGATCCCCGGTCCAGGCTTTTGTCCTGTGTTCTTTGCCTCTTGTTGCTGGAGAAACCACAGTGCTGTCTTCTTTCAGTTCCTGGGTCCTCAGGAAATTTTGGGACTGGGGAGCCCTTTTCTCTTGGTCCATGAGGGTGAACTGAGGGACTGAAACAGAAAGAGGAGTGAGCCTTCTGCTTGGGGTACTTTGTTCGGGTGCCTGGGAAGAAGAATAGAGATGGTTCACAAAGACACAGCCCAGTGCGAAAGTGGGCAAGGGTGTGAGCAGGCAGTCTGGGGAAGGGGAAGCCTAAGTGGCTAAATAAGCATGAGAGTTATTTAGTAATTAGGGAAGTGCGAATTAACAGAAGGGTTCATGCTGGCAAGACTGGCAAGAGGTAGAGGCTGGCTACTGCCCGGTGTGCTCATGTCCTGCTTGAAGCCGTGTGAGTCAGTGCAGGCATTTTGCAGGGCATGTCAGCTGTCACAAATCACAAACCTTCTGGCCCAGCCATTCTTACTCTTTGTGTCAGTCCTGAGGAGACACCGTGGTATATGCTCAACGTGTCTATTGCTGCATTATTTACAGTTGCAAAACCCAGGAGCCACCTTATTGCCCAAAAGTTATGGGGAGAGGTTAGAAATACCACTGCAAAAAAAAAAAAAGAAACAACAAAAACAAAAAAGAAATACCATTGCATTTTAGAGACAGAAAGCAGATTATAGAGGTTGGGGAATTCCGTGGCGGTCTAGTGGTTAGGACTTGGCACTTTCACTGCCAGGGCCCGGGTTCAGTCCCTGGCCGAGGAACTAAGATCCTGCAAGTCGTGTGGCATGCCACCCCACCCCACCCCTACACACAGAAGAACAGATCGGGGGTTGCTGGGGGCAGGGAGGAAGAGAAAATGGAGACTGCTTGACAGGTGCAGGTTTCCTTTTAGGTGATGAAAAAATTGTGAAACTAGAGAATAGTGGGTCTACCCTGGTGGCTCAGACAGTAAAGAATCCTCCTGCAATTTAGGAGATGTGGGTTGGGAAGATCCCCTGGAGGAGGGCATGGCCACTCCAGTATTCTTGCCTGTAGAATTCCATGGACAGAGGAGCCTGGCAGGCTGCAGTCCATAGGGTCGCGAAGAGTCGGACATGACTGAGCGACTAATACTTTTACTTTTCTCTTTCAGATGGTAGTGATGGTTACTCAACATTGTAAATGTACCATACACCACTGAGTTTTACACTTGAAAATGGTGGCAAAGTTTGTTACATTTTACCAAATATACCAAAAACTATTGAATTGTACATTTTAAATGGATGACCTATATCTGAATTTCTATCTCAATAAACATTTTTTAAAAAATCCAGTTGTAGACAGAATTACAGTATGGTATCATTTTGGTAAAATTACACATTAATCCCTCCCCACCCCTCACCTCCCAAAAGCTGGTTCTCTAGGTGTAGCTCTGTGTAAGGGCAGAGAGGAAGGATGGGCAGGACAGTCACCAAACTCGCCACTGTAGGGCTGGGTTTGGAGGTGGGGATAAGGGGTTCATTAAGTATTTTATTATGAGTATATAATTCATTACTTCCCTCATGAGAAACATAATTTTCAGGACAGGAATAGGATCTAGAGGAAGTAGACCTCTCAGTTTATTGGTTAACGAGTTGGCTTTTCCCGCCTTCCCTTAAAGGATTCTGAAAGATTGATGGAGCAACAAGGGACACTGCTGAAACGGCTGGCAGAGGCGGACTCTGAGAAAGCGGTAACACACAGCGCCCCCTGCCGGCCAGAGCGGGTATAGGCGACAGCATAGAGGTGCTGAGCGGCTGCAGAAGGGCTGGAGCCCTACTCTGATTTTTTTGGGGGGTCTTAGTTTCAAATCTGTAAAAAATATGAAGCAGATATTCCCATCCCTCCTTTTCCACCGGGCTTGTCTAGCTGCTCACTTGAGAGCTTGAATCACCAAGTTGGACGCTAGCCTGAGGGATGGTGATGGATTTGTAAGCCATCAGTTTGTTCTCTGCATTTCCTCATTTGTATTACGGTGTAGACCTGTTGACCCCCAAATTCCAGTTCTCCCAAGGAATCTCTGCCAAGGCATCACCTTCCAAAGTCTGTTCCATGGAACCTTGAGTTCCTCAAGTGTTAATGGGTATAAGAAACAAAAGAGGGGGGAAGTGATACATGGCCAAATAAATATGAGAAAATATTGACCAGCCCGAATGGCTCATTCAACAAGCTGCTTAACTTCGAGACTTTCTGGAGCGTTAGATGTATTAATGTCTGTTGTGAGGTTCTGAGAGAGAGAAATAGAGACCATGATTCCCAAGGTTTAGCCGTGGTGCCTGGCTGAACATCACTAGGATTCGGCAGTCATGGTGATGATGCCTGAACGTGCATTCCCAGTTCAAGAGCCTTGTCAAATTATGATACATCAGAAAATGGAAATACTAAGGTGCTTTACCAAAGATACATATTTAATCACACTATGGTAAACGTGGTTATACAGCAAAATATGTATTTGGCTTTTTAATCTGTGTTAACAGTGGTTATCTCTGGGTGGGAGATTGTGGGCATTCCTTAGTGTTTTTTTGGTGTGTCAGTATTTCCCACAGTTAACATTATTTTAAATTGTTATTAAAAAAATTGTGATACAGATGTTAGGTGCTTCCTGCTCAGATCTCTGTGACATGGGCCAGTGTCTCTGGGACTTGAGCCCAGTGGCCAGGCACTCACAGGAGTTTTGTCCTCCCTGGGCCGAGCCTCCTCTCCCTTCCCAGGGAGCTCATGACAGTCTGTTCTCCCCAGCGCCTGCTATTACTGCTGCAAGACAAAGACAAGGAGGTGGAAGAGCTCCTCCAGGAAATACAATGTGAGAAGGTACCATCCCCAACAGTCGCTCCTCCGTATGGGCTGGGAGAGTGCCCTCTCCCAGGTCGTGGGTAGAGTGCGCTCTGGAATCGCAGAGCTGGGTTCAAATCCTGGCTCTGTCACTTTCTCCGTCTCTCCAAAGGCTCAAGCAAAGACAGCATCTGAGCTTTCCAAGTCCATGGAGACCATGCGGGGGCATTTGCAAGCACAGCTTCGGTGCAAAGAGGCAGAGAACAGTCGCCTGTGTATGCAGATCAAGGTACCTGCTTGGCCCCACTGATGGGAAAGGGAGAGGGCAGTGCCTGGTGGTCCAGGGGCCATGGCCTGGCCAAGGTGCTCATGTTCAGGATTTGCCCCCAAAGGTTTAGGGGGCACTGCTGCCAAAGCACTCTGAGCCAGTGGCAAGGGATACTCTGGGCCAGGGGCAAGAGCAGGGGTTTGGGTGTTCTTCCCAGCAGTGACCAGTTGGGTGCCATGCTTCTGAGCCAATCACTTAATCCCTTAGGCCTCCAGTTCTCCTAACTACCCATGGGGTGGGTAGAGAGTTGGCGGGGGGCTGACGTCTTTGAGCCAGGGACCCTCTAAGGTCACAGCTCTGCTGAGTAACTGAGGAATATCTCTGACTACTGTACTGGGAGTTCAGGGAAGGATGCCAGGATGTTAAGATAGAGTTCTATCTTAACACTAAGAACCAGTGGGTTCCGTAATGGGAGAGGTGCTGTGGGAAACTGGGCAGGGCCCTCACATCTCTGGTCTGCATCGCCTCCCACACAGTTGACCTGATTTCTCTGTTCCTCATTCCTCCTTTTTGCTGCCTCCCCACCCCGCCTCACCCTGCCCCGGACTTCTCGTCTCTCTCCTCTGTCTCTCCTCCACCGTTGTCCCTGTCTCCCAGAACCTGGAGCGCAGCGGGAACCAGCACAAGGCGGAAGTGGAGGCCATCATGGAGCAGCTGAAGGAACTGAAGCAGAAGGGAGAACGAGACAAAGAGTCCTTGAAGAAAGCCATCCGAGCCCAAAAAGAGAGAGCCGAGAAGAGCGAGGAGTATGCTGAGCAGCTGCACGTGCAACTTGCCGACAAGGTAGCGGCCTCCCCGAGGAGGGCAGGCCGACGAGGAAGGGAAGGAGGGGTGGGGCGGTGGATAGGCGAGGAGTGGATGGGCAGGTGGAGGTGAAAAGCTCAAGAGAGGTGGCTGGGCAGGCAAATGGAGAAATAGATGGCAGTGGAGAGGGTGAATGAGCTGGGAGGACGGGTGGCTGGCTGGAGGAAGAGGCAGTCAGGGAGTTAACAGCTAAAAGGGTGGTGATGGGGGAGGGCGGCTGGCTGGAGACAAGTGGAGGGTTTGTGGGACATTCTAACCGCATCAGTATCACAGGTGGGAGTGATGGTTATGGATTTGCAGTCAGGGTGCATGTGATGCTGGAAACGGAAAAGTAGCTCCTGCTTTAGTCTCAGTGCTTCTAGAAAGGAATTGCAGGAGGGGGTTTATGTTATCAGGGTGAGGGGTGTGGCCTGGGATGACCCTCAGCTCCCTTGGCCTCAGTGCTGACACCTGACCGATGGACCCTGTCTACTGTCCCCTATTCCCAGGATCTTTATGTTGCTGAAGCTTTATCCACTCTGGAGTCATGGAGGAGCCGCTATAACCAAGTTGTAAAAGACAAAGGAGACCTTGAGCTGGAAATTATTGTCCTGAACGAGTATGTCTGTGTGAGGAGAGGGCATGGGGCCAATTGGAGGAGGGGGTGAGCCGGTGCATGGTGCCAGGCATCTGAGGCAGCTCGCGTGGGCCACACGGGTGCCATCTGGTCTCCTCTGGTCCAGGGCTGCACTGGACTGGCCGAGGTAGGCCCTGGTTCCAGCCCTGTCCCAGGGTCCTGCCCCCTGGTGGGCACTATGGAGGGGCCTTCTCTGTTCAAACCTGGGCCAGAGCGGGGCCCTAACCTGCACAGCAGAGAAACAAGCCCAGCCTCAGTGGTGTCCTCCTTCCAGTTCTTGGGGGACAGGGCAGCTGGTTTCTGCCTTCACCCTGTCTTCTCTCAGCTTCTCTTTGTCTGCCAGTCAGTAGGTCAGAGGTACGGCCTGGGAGTAGGGGGCACAAGTGGCCTTAAGTTGAAGGTGACTGAACACACCTTCCTCGTCACTGGTGGACTATCAACAGTGACCATTCTCCGGCTCAGCCGAATTCATGTGTTCATTCATTTGTTTATTGAGCAGCTACTATGTACCAGGCTGTGTATTGACCTTTAAGTTTACAGCAGTTAAAAAACAAATGCATTGCCTTCCCCATGGTGTTAACCCTGTACTGCACTTATGCCGGGCACTACCCTTGGGATTCTCCATCTAGTGGGAAAAAATGGATAGTTAGGGCAGAAGGATCTGAGGTACAGATGAAAAGGATCACGGAAGACACGTCCTGAGGTGGGATGTCTGAACTGGGCTTTTCAAGTTGAGCTGGCGTTTGCTGGTGAAGCAATAGAATGCGTTTGCTTGGGCCTAGTTAGTACTTGCAAAACATTTGCTGAATGACGAACTCTAATTTCTCAATACTCAAAAAAAAAGGAGCCGTGTGCCTTTTTACTGCTTTGTGGCACCTGCCCTCACCCAGGGGAGATGGAACCCCAGTGCGATGTGTGTGTGAGGGAGATGGATGCCTGGGGGCACCCCTGACCTCTGAGCCTGGGAGTTCTGTCCTGACTTCAGTTCCTGGTGGGCTAAGAGATCAGGAACTACTTTGGGGAGCTGGGAAGGGACTGCACCCGTGGCCCTTGTCTTCAGACAGTGTCTCAGCCTTGTGGGACGATTAGAACAGAGAAGGCTTCTGGGAGGCGGGTGGTAAGGGAGGTAGACCTTAAGGGCTACTGTATGAAAGCGGGCTACCTGGGAACGCCATGGGCGCCAATGCGGGGGCAGCTGCTCTTCGCAGTGGAGACTGGGAGCAGGCCGGGTGCCAAGGGGAGGAGGGACATGGGTGACCTGGGAAGGAAGCCCAGGCCCCACTCCACACAAAGACGCAGGCTGCTCATAGCCCGCGGGCTTGATTGTGTCTGCTTTCGCTTTGTGACCTTCCAGCCGGGTGACAGATCTCGTAAACCAACAACAGACCTTGGAGGAGAAGATGAGGGAAGACCGGGACAGCCTGGTAGAGAGACTACATCGGCAGACCGCCGAGTATTCCGCGTTCAAACTAGAGAACGAGAGGCTGAAGGTGGGTCGTGAGAGCCAGGCCCGGGACATTCGGGTAGAGAGCAGATGGCTGGGCACTCCTGGTTGGGCCCAGAGATGACCGCCGGGATCTCCCAAGGGCCTGGAGGCAGCAGTGGGCTAAAGAGGGCTTCCTCTGGAGTCGGGGAGACCCAGATTCAAGTCCTGACCAAACCTTGTGGAGTTGCAGGACCCGAACAGGATGTCTGCCTCGCTGTCGCTGCAGTTTCCTTAGGGGGAGGAAGTGAGGTCCTGCGTGGAGGGTGAGGCGGGTGAAGTGCCCCACGTGACATTCAGCCCATGCATGTGAGGTCGATCTGACCTTGAAGTTAACACTGATGCTCCTGGCGCACTGCTGGGACCATCCACTTGCATTCACTCCCACTGTAACCTCCCAATAATGTGATAATTACTCCACTTTCTAGAATAAGGAGACTGCTTAGAGCAAGTTTAAGTTTCTTGCCAAGAGTCTGCCCTTGGAAGTATTGGGAGTTTGGATTTGAACTTCAGTCTGACTCTGGGGCTGTAACCACTAGCTTTTAACCACTCACTTTACACCCTCCAGCAACCCGGTGGTGAGAGGCAGCGAACAGAGGTTGACATTGCAGAGCCAGGTTTGATCTTGCTTTTTAACTGATCTGGGCAGTAGTGTCTTTTGTTTTTTTTTTTTTTTTTTACTGATTTTTGTTAAGATAGATAGATTTAAGGAAGTATAATATAGAAAGGTACACAAAACAGACGTACTTTGTCCACCAGTCACCCTGATGGAACCTTAAAGCCAGCCACCCCGGTGACCTCACCTAGTTACAAACATCCGCTGCTAACGGAATGGTTGTCCTGACTCTGTCACTCCAGATGAGTTGGCCTGGTTTTGAACTCTGAGCCTGGCCCTTGTGGCTTTTCCTCGGCGTTCTGTTTGTGGAAGTTATCCACGTCGTGTGTGGTGGTGCATCCGTCTCTGTGCCGTGCATTGTGCCATTGTAGGAATTATACCACGACACGCTTGTCCATTCTGCTGTCGATGGATGTCCGGCGGTACAGCTTCCTATACCTTGAAGTAGAAATGCTCGGTCAGTAGGTGGTACGGTGACCTTCGGTAGGTGCCCGCGAACAGTAAAGCTGGGTGTACAGGTCTCCAGGCTTATCAGGGGCGTGTGAGAAACGTGCTCCGTGTCTCCACAGCAGCGCTTGGTGGTGTCCGTCTTTTTCATTTTAAAAAGGTGGGAGAGCGCTCGTGTCACTGGTTGCCGTGCAAGTGTTGGACAAGTGACAGACAAGCCCACGCCTGACAGTTAACTAGGGTATTATTTGAAGGCCGCTATGTCTGTGTGGTGAGATATAGTGTGGCTCTTCAGAATGTTTGTAGAAGTATATTTTCCCAGACATTAATTACAAAGGCAATCATAATTACAGAGGTAAAATATGCTTATATGAAAGTTGAAAACATCACAGAAATGTGATGGCAGAACTGAAGGTCTCTGTTACCTGTATATGTACATTTATTCCAGTTTTTTTACTCTGATAGTAACCTGCATATTCAAACATATGCACATTCATCCTTCCATCTGTTATTCTGCAGCTTGATTTTCCCACTCAACCACATTTCATGGATATCTTTTTTTTCTTTTGCTTTCTTTCTTTTAAATGAGTGCTTATTATTTTATTGAGATACCATGACTTTATTTTGTCCCATCTGCTAAGGTGAGCATTTATTGATGAGAGAAGTAGTTCTCAACATACTTGTTAATTGAAGAGTTTGTTGCAAAGCACTGGATATAATATAATCCCATGCTTACTGGAAAAAATAAAATATCTACACAGCTATCAATATATAGCCATATACTAAGGAATCATGATTTGTTTTTCTGGGTTTTATCTCCATTTTCTTTAATGATAATATATTGCCTTTTTCTTGTTTTTTTCTTTATTTTGGTCATGGCCTGAGGCATTCGGATCTTAGTTTCCTAAAGATCAAATCCTGGCTCCCAGGAGTGAAAGTGCTGAATCCTAACCATGGGACTGCCAAGGAATTTCCAATAATGCATTGCTTTTGTGATAAGAACAGAAAAACATGGGAATCTCTTATTTTCATCTGTCTTCACTTGAGTTGGTCATATTGGGAAGCCCTGCCTTGGTGCCTCTCTGAGGAAACCTGCTGGCAGGGGTCGAGTAGGTGGGGCTTCCCTTTGCCAGCCCCTCAGAGTAGGAGTCAGGGCTTGGTTTGGCCACCTGCTCCAGGACCTTTCCTGCTGGTTACCCACTAGCCGGTTAACCTTGATCTGGTTCCCTTCTAGGCTAGCTTCGCCCCAATGGAGGACAAGCTCAACCAGGCGCACATCGAGGTCCAGCAGCTGAAGGCATCAGTTAAGAACTATGAGGGAATGATTGACAACTATAAGAGTCAGGTAGGCTGTCCGGTGTCAGCGGCCCTGCCAGGGCAGCAGCGCCTCCTGCTATGGAGGGAGGTTCACCCCAAGGCCTCCCCCCAAAAAGGTGTCTGTTTGGTTTTTTTTCACCAAAACTTGGCTCTGCCCAAGATGGCCCAATACTTTGTTGGTTCCCAGGTGATGAAGACCAGACTGGAGGCTGATGAAGTGGCTGCCCAGCTGGAACGCTGTGACAAAGAGAACAAGATCCTTAAAGATGAGATGAACAAAGAGATTGAAGCGGTATTGCTCCCTGTGCTCGCCTTCTTCCCCTCCCCAGTCCCGGGCCTGCAGTCTGTCCCTCCTGTCTGTCCTTGACGCTCTCCGATGTGCTTCTCATCTCTTCTCTCTCCTGCTTCCTCGTTATTCCTCTTTCTCATCCTGGTTTTCCTTAAAAAAAAAAAAAATTTCCCCTGCTTGGAACATTCAGGTGGATTCAGATCCACAGATCTGTCAGGCCTTAGGTGTGCCTGTTGCATGCCTTCTTTGTGATGTTTTAATTTTGTGCCAACCAAAAAATTGCCTCCTGTCCCCTTCCCCGCCAAAAAGTATTATTATTCTAGAGACAGCTTGGCTGTCTGGAAGCAAAGAGATCATCTTAATAGTGACCTTGGAGACAGATTGAGTCCAGGCTCAGCCAGTACCTGGCTGCATATCCTTGGACACGTTACTGCCCCTCTGCAGTCCTTAGGCTCCTCCTTAATACAAGGATGGGTGAAGACCTGATAGGTGATAGCTTTCCCTCTGACCCAGAGTGTTGTGACTGCCTTCCTAGGAGCTTTTGGGTTACACTAGACTTGCATCCTGGCTCTGCCAGTTCCTAACTGAGTGACCTTGGGCAAGTGATCCTTTGATCCTCAGAGTCTTTAGGTGGGGCCAGCAGCACCTACTGTGTTAAGTCCTATGAATTCAGGGAGTAACGCCTGGGTCCTGGAGTTTGTTACATGGTCACCATTATTCTTCACTGAGTAAAGGAGCAGCAGGCTGCAGTCACCAAGTAGCCAAATGTGTCCCCCCAGAGAACACCTAAGATGTTTTCAGTGGCCTGCCGGGAGGCTGCACTTCTGCCCGTGGGCCTTGCAGGACCCTTTCCAGGGGCCTGAGGGCGGCCTTGCCACACTCCCAAGGATTCTGTTTGGCTGCTGCAGCCACCAGGCCCTTCCCAACTGTGGGCTCCTCTCTCCCACTCCAGGCACGGAGGCAGTTCCAGTCCCAGCTGGCTGACCTGCAGCAGCTGCCCGATATCCTTAAGATCACAGAGGCTAAACTGGCTGAGTGCCAGGATCAGCTGCAGGGCTATGAGCGGAAGAACATTGACCTCACAGCCATCATATCAGACCTGCGCAGCCGGGTAAGGGACTGGCAGAAAGGGTCCCACGAACTGGCCCGAGCAGGGGCCCGCTTACCAAGATGAGCTGCACGCGCGCGCCGCCCCCCCCCCCAAGGGAGGACCACTTCCTTTTTCTTGGCTGCCGCTTTCTGAAAGGAGTGAGCTATCATCAGTGCTGTGAAATAAAAGTCTGGTGTGCCAAATGCCTTGTGTTTGCACAAAGTGATTGTAGTTATAGGAGCTGCCGGGCCCTCCTGCTCTCGCCGCTCCCCGAGTGCTCCAAGTCTCCGCCGGCCTTGCCCTTCAATGCTCTGCTGCTGTCCTCAAGCCTCATGCCACCAGCGGACACCAAGCCATAGGTTTTCTTTGTCTCCGTCTTTCTCTTGCTTTAGCTGCCTTTCCCTAGTCTGAATAGACCCCTTGCCTGAGCTTCTGTCCCAACAGAGGACTGCTTTTCTCCCAGAGGCAATCTGCCTTTGGGTGCCTGGAACCAAGCCGGCAAGGTCTAAGAAACGGTACGCTTCTCATCTGCACTGTGACCTTGGGCGAGACCCTTCCCCTGTCTACACCTGCGTCCTTGCAGTAACGGTGGAAGTAGCTGCCATTTTTTGAGCATGTGCTCTGTGCTCCGGCATTCTCTCATTTAATTCTCCCAGTAACTTTGCAAAGGGTCTTATTTTCCCCATTTCACAAAAAGCAGCCAAGGGCAGAGAGGGGGAGAAGTCATTTCCTGAGGTCACAGGTCACACTCTCCTGAACTAATGCTTCTCAACAGGGACTGGAAGCCAGCCAGCTCTGTCTGGTTCCCAAGCCCATGTTCTTAGTACTTGAAATCACCTGCCTACTCTTGAACCTGAGTGTACTCAGGACCTTTCAGGCCTGGATGTCTGAGTCTTCTGGATAACTTCTCAAACCTGCCAGTCTGAAGGACTTGATAGATTTCCCATGGCCTTGCTTGCAGTGGTCCCCAGTTAAGGAGAATGACATCAGCAGTCCCACCAACATCCTTGGTAAAGCTCGGTAGTGGGTTGCGTGGACCAGTTAGGCCTGCTCTCTGCTTCTGCCTTATGTCTGCCCAGATCCTACTGACTGGCCTCTCCTGAACCAGACTGTGTCATCATGGCTATTCAGGATCGAAGCTGGCTTCTCTCAGCGTGGGAGAGCCTTCGATCT
Source organism: Bos javanicus (assembly GCF_032452875.1). NCBI lineage: Eukaryota > Metazoa > Chordata > Mammalia > Artiodactyla > Bovidae > Bos > Bos javanicus. The sequence continues at coordinate 98,798,282 of NC_083878.1, forward strand.
CGGGGGTTGGGCCTAACCTGTCCCCACTCTCCTCTCTCCTCCAGGTTGTGCGTTGAGACTTGGATGCCTGCTGAGGGCAGCGTGCCTCTCTCCTGGGTGTGGATGACAGGTCACAGGGATAAGGGAGGGCTGTACCTGGAGGTTCTTTTGTAAACCAGTCTGTGTTCCTGTCATTTTAGATCGAACACCAGGGGGACAAGCTGGAGATGGCGAGAGAGAAACATCAGGCTTCCCAGAAGGAAAATAAACAGCTGAGTCTGAAGGTGGATGAACTGGAGAGGTTAGAGGCACTTGGTCCAATCTCTGTCCTCTTCCTAGGACCTGAGACTTTTCAGCCACTTAGCTGCTTTGGGCTCAGTGTGCAGAAATGTTTGAGGGACTCGAGGCCCTGGAAGGTACTAGGCAGACCTCAGAGGAAAAGCTGTTTCCACTGCAGTGGTAAGCATTGTGGGAGAGAGGAAGGTGGTCTCTGGCCAGGGGGGATGCTCCATGACAGTGTGATCAAGATCAGACCACCCAGTGGTGGTCCAATGGTTAAGACTCTGCGCTTCACTGCAGGGAACCTGGGTTCGATACCTGCTCGGGGAACTAAGGTCCTGCATGCTTCATAGTGTGGCCAAGAAATAAAAAGAAAAATTAAGAAAAGGATCAGGCCACCCATAGGCACCACCTATCAGAAAGGCATGCTTCATCCAAGCAAACCAGCAGGGCCAGGTGCTGCAGTGGGAGACACTCCCCCACATTCTGCTCTTTATTCCTGGTCACCCTTCCCAAAACCTTTCTGATCTATTCCCTGTTACTTACGGTCTACTGGAGGCAGTCAGGAAAAGAGTTCACGTTTTGGAATCAGAATCTTTGGCCTTTGATCACAACTTGGCCACTTTACCTGCATTGTGATCTTGAGCAAATCATTTCATCCTTTTGAACCTCATCACCCTGTTTACTCATCTTGAGAAAGGGAGCAAGGTAGGGAGAAGTCCAGTTCTTGGGGTTGTTGTGTATCTTCCTCGAGATAATCCTCAAAGGGCTTAGCACGTTACCTGGTGTGCAAAATCACGCTGTATAGAATAGTATATATGAGCTGGTATTATCCCCATTTTAGATACAAGGAAACTGAGCTTGGGGAGAGGTTAGGTGACTTGCCCAAGAGCACACAGCTGGTGACTTGCAAAGTTCTTCCTCCCGAGCATTTAGTGTCCATAACATGAGGGTTGGAGCCCTCGTTTCAGTGATGAAAGACTTGGGGAATCCCAGGAGGCTGCAGTTGGCCCAGGTGGCTCACACAGCCTGCCAGCAGGGACTTTAAGCAAGTGGTCTCCCCTGGGCTCCACCTTTACTCTGCTGGCCTCAAAGATGCAGCTGCAAAGTTGCAGGACTTAAAGAACTCCTGAGATTGGAAGGTGTTCTGGAAGTGCAGCGGGGACCATGTGTGCACACAAGATGGTCACTGCTGCCCCATGGCTGGTCACAAATGATGTTGAGTGCTCCAGCTGAAGTCCCTTTGCTGAGGGTGGCAGCAGTGAAGAAGTCGGGGGGGGGTGGGGGTGGGCGTGGGTTTTGGTGACAGACCTACCAGCTGTGGTGACCTTGAGCCAAAGACTTCACCTCTCCGTGGCACAGTTGCTTCATTTGTAAAGTGGGGATCAGAATGGAACCCACATTCCTGAGCTGCAAGCTGCCATATCACATGTGATGATACATGTACGCAGCACAGCCCACAGTCAGTCTGTGCTTGCTTCTCCCACTCTCCATACAGCTCCTTGCCGTCATGATGATCAGCAGATTTCTTTGATTTATTCCTGTTATTCCCTGGAGATTCTTGGTGTGGTGTGAACCCGGTCCAGCGTGGCTGGCAGCCCCCAGCTGTGTGGAACAGGACACATAGTGGGACGAGCAGACTCTGACTGAGTGCTTTCACCTAGGAAACTGGAGGCGACCAGTGCCCAGAATATCGAGTTCCTACAGGTGATTGCCAAGAGGGAGGAGGCAATCCACCAGTCCCAGCTGCGACTGGAGGAGAAAACACGGGAATGCGGAACCCTGGCGAGGCAGTTGGAGAGCGCCATTGAAGACGCCAGGAGGCAGGTCAGTCTCACATCTGTTGTTAAGCAGCTCTGCGTCTTTGGGCACATCGCTTAACTTCTCTGAACCTATCTCCGCATCTGAAAAATGGGCATATCGTAGTAGTACCTGCCCCCACAGATTCATCATGAAGATCAAATGAGCAGTGATTGTAAAGGACTTGGCACTGGATTCACAACTGCTCCTGTCATTGCTGCCAGAGTGGGCCTCAGACAGGTGTTCCACATCTGAGGTGGTAACTCATGGAGCGTTGGCAAAGGGCAGGTGAAGCAGGCTTGCAGAAGTGGTCTCCGTAGCTAGCTCCCGCCCTGAGGCTGCAGAGAATTCTCCACAGTGAGACCGGTCAGTGGGAGTGGTCCAGCCTCTTCTTTACCAGGTGTCCCCGTGTCAGGTAAGCCAGCCCCACCTCTGTGCTTTCTGGGCAGGTGGAACAAACCAAGGAGCACGCAGCCTCCAAGGAGCGAGCAGCCCAGAACAAGATCCTGGACCTTGAGACCCAGCTGAGCAGGACCAAGACCGAGCTCAGCCAGCTGCGGCGGAGCCGGGACGACGTGAGTCTGTCTGGGGGTAGCGGGGGTGGTAGCAGACAAGAAGGGTATGGGTTGAAGGTTGAGCTTCCTGGCGCCTGCAGGGCACTGTGTTCTGTTCTTTTTATGAATATGACATGGTTTTATTTTCCTCTCATCACTTTCCCGTCCCTTCAGGATATTCCAGGCCCCTCCCCTTGTTTATTACCAGCTTTGTTAAGAGGGCATTTACCATAAAACTCTCTCATTCAGATTGTACAATTCAGTAGTTTTGAGTACATTCTGAGTTGTGCAGTTATCACCACAATCCAGGTTGAGAATATTTTCAGAAAGAAAGTGACCCATTAGCAGCCCTCATCCCCTGGCCTCTAGGGGTGGTCTGTTCTGGGCGTCCCACACACTTGGGCCCCGGCCCGTTCCTCCTCTCAGGCTGATCGCCGCTACCAGAGCCGCCTGCAGGACCTGAAAGACCGCCTGGAGCAGTCGGAGAGCACCAGCCGCAGCATGCAGAACTACGTCCAGTTCCTCAAGTCGTCCTACGCCAACGTGTTTGGGGACGGTCCCTACGCTTCCTACCTGACCAGCTCTCCCATCCGCTCCCGGTCTCCTCCCACCTAAGCCGCTGCTCTTGGGTTAGGGGCTCAGATGGATGCCTTGGCAACGGAGGTGTCGCTAAGCCATATCTGGAAAGCCTGTTGGTTTTCCTCTCTCTCCCTGAGATGAAGTATGTTCAGGATCTTGTCTTAGCTACTAACTCCAGAAAAGTGCCTCGAGCAGCAGGGGATGGAGCCGAACCCACTTAGTTCTCTCCTCTCCGATAGCATCACCTGATGGAAAGTTCTAATTACCCCAACAGGCCTTAAAGCTACTACTATTAGGGTCAGGTTTTAACTCACTGTGATTGGCTCATTCGTTTCTCAGGAGAATATTTGGCCTGGACTTTCCCTCCAGACCGTTTTCCAGCTCTCTTCTATTTGAGGACTCTCTCGGGTTTTCCCTGACCCTAACCAGCAGGAGCTGCTAGGCAGAGGTCCGCACTGCGCCTCACCTTCTCGTGCTGCTTTCCTCATTGCATGGGTACGGTGTCCTCTCCAAGGTGCTCCCCTCCCACTTGTGGCCAAGTTTCCTCAAGGCCACTTGCCCTCACACACTTCCCTACAGACACTCGAGGGTTTATGTTTTACAAGTTCGCCTTGTAAAAGTACAATCCCAGTCTCGTTGATTTTTTTCTTAGCTAGGTTTGTGTCTGTGGAATGCATTTATTCTTGAAATGTATATGTTTTACAAAAGCTTTTATAATCAATATTTAAGTTTCCACGGGATAGTCTCCTTTACCCACACGATCCCTCTTCTAAAAATGATTCAGTAAGACACTGCAGAAGAGCCAGTAAACGTTTTTTCAGGACGTGGCACATGGAACATTAGGCTCTTTGATTCTGACTGGGTCGGTGCTTTCTCCTCTGCATGCTTTTGCTTTATGATCCTGTGAAAGGTCCGGAGGAGATACATGGCAAGGTGCTGCTCAGTGTGTGAGGGCAGATGGCTTTAGCTCTTAGGAGGAAGATGGGCTGTGTCTGTCTTGCTATTTTTTAAATGTTAATTGCTTTCTGAAAGATGATGGGCTATTTTTGTCCTCCTCACATGTTCCTGTATTTAAAAGAACAACATATTCAGAGAGAAGAGAACACACTTGGTGTTCTGTGCTGAATCCTAACCTTTCCATTCTAGATGGTATTGTCCTCTGGGTGATCAAGTCTTGTTCCCTCTCAGCCACTGTAACCCAGGTCCGAACCTCTGGAGAATCCCCGTGTCCCCAAAAGCAATGGTCCCACACAGGCATCTGGATTGCACTCCCAGAACCGCACCCCCCCACCCTGCCCCAGTTTTGGAGACATTTGTAGTTTACAGCTTTCAATGATTTGTTTTTGTTAGTTTTGTTCTTAAATTTTATCTTCAGCTTTTAATTTTGCCAAGGAAGGTCCCTGAAATTACTACTACCAGCTACCATTGCCATAAAACCAAGCCTATTTTCACATCATTAACATAGACTTGAATTTTCATACAATGTATGAAAGATCTTCCTAAGAAAAGACAGTTGACAAACTTACACCAATGTGCATACACTTCTGTATAACTCATCATTATTATCATCAAGCTGATGATAGCCCTTCAGTGTAGGATTCTGCTATCTGCGATGATGCTGTGGGGAATTCTCTTTGGTTTCGTGGCTGGGATTCTCCTAACAATGTTTGGTTTTTCTTTGTAAAATATTGTATTACAAAAAGTCCAGAGATTTTGTGAAAATGAAAAATGTTTATATTGCTTCAAACTCGAGAGTTTTCCTTTCTGCCTCAAACTGAGACCCCATGAAATGGGCAAAAGGGTCAAAAGTTAGTGTCCTAGTTAAAGCTGGCCTCAGCAATGATGAGCTTTTCATTTATCGAGATAGATATAATTCATTCTTTTAAAGTGCATAATTCAGTAGTTTTTAATATATTCAAAGTTGTGTGACCCCCACCTTTGTCTTAATTCGCCAACATTTTCATCACACCCAAATGGAACTTCTCCTGAGAAGCCTGTATGCACAGCAAGATGTAACAGAACTGGACATGGAACAATAGACTCGTTCAAAATTGGGAAAGAAGTACATCTAGGCTGTATATTGTCACTCTGCATATTTAACTTCTATACAGAGTATAACATGCTAAATGCTGGGCTGGATGGTTCACAAGCTGGAATCAAGATAGCCAGGAGAAATATCAACAATCTCAGATATGTAGATGACACCATCCTTATGGCAGAAATTGAAGAGGAACTAAAGAGTCTCTTGATGAAGGTGTAAGAGGAGAGTAAAAAAGCTGTCTTAAAATTCAACATTGAAAAAACTAAGATCACGGCATCCAGTCCTATCAGTTGATGGCAAATAGATGGGGAAAAAGTTCAAACAGTGACAGGTTTTATTTTCTTGGGCTCCAAAATCACTGAGGACTGTGACTGTAGCCATGAAATTAAAAAATGCTTGCTCATTGGAAGAAAAGCTATGACAAACCTAGACAGCATATTAAAAGCAGAGACATCACTTTGCTGACAAAGGTCCATCTAGTCAAAACTATGGTTTTTCCAGTAGTCATGTATGGATGTGAGAGTTGGACTATAAAGAAAGCTGAGCGCCTGACGAGTTGATGCTTTTTAACTGTGGTGTTGGAGAAGACTCTTGAGAGTCCCTTGGACTGCAAGGAGATCAAACCAGTTAGTCCTAAAGGAAATCAACCCTGAATATTCCTTGGAAAGACTGATGCTGAAACTGAAGCTCCAATACTTTGGCCACCTGATGCGAAGAGCCAACTCATTGGAAAGGACCCTGTTGCTGGGAAACATTGAGGGCAGGAAGAGAACGGGGCAAGAGGATGAGACGGTTGGATGGCATGTGGAAGCTTAATGCCCTGACTTGGGATGGAACCCAAGCCTCCCCGCCAGTGGAAGGGCACAGTCAACCCCTGGACCTGCCAGACTGTCTTCCACAGGAGCTGCCTCATCTTAGAGTCCCACTGGTAGTGTATGAGGATTCCAACTTGACAACCTCATCAAACCTATTCACTTTTCTGTAACCTATAAGGCCCACCCAAACGAAGCTCCTAGGTCTAAAGCCGTGGCAGGAAGCAGGAACCACGGGCCAAGTCCTGTGCGCAGGCGCATGGGTGGGCGGGCTTGGTGCGAGAGGCGGGACCACGCAGCCATGGGGGCGGAGTTGAACTATGCTCCTGCCTGTCCGCCCCGGAAGCGGAAGTTAGGACCTGTTTCCGGGCGGCTGATTCGAGGATTTGTTTTGTCACAAGCGGGGCGTCTAAAGATCTGTAGCTGGGCAGGCCATGCCTTCTGAGGGTCGCTGCTGGGAAACTCTGCAGGCTCTGCGCAGTTGCGACAAAGGTCGCCTCTGCTACGACCGCGACTGGCTGCTGCGGGGTGAGGTAAGCAGTGGCCCCTAAGCGGGCGGCGATCCCACCCGCCCTTCGTCCGGGGCCTCTGCCCTTCCTTAGCCTTTGGCAAGCCCACCTCCGAGGAGCCCCTGCGTTCTTTGTCACAACACGCGTCCGCTTCTTGATTCCTGTGTGTGCGTCGCCGTGTCCTAGAGTTTGCTCTCTATTTCTCTCCACTATTCTAGCTTCTCAGGAGCTCCCCTTCAGAAATGCTCTTCTCTGAAGGCTTCATTGCTCCCCGCTGCCGAAGTTAGGCGCCTCCGCTCTGGTTGTCAAAGCAGCCCTGGCCTCTCAGGGTCAGTTTATTACTGCGCGTCTCTTGTGTTGGGAGATCGGATTGAGCGGTGAGCGGTTGTTGGTGGTGGTTGTTCAGTCGCTCACTCGTGCCTGACTCTTGGCGACTGCAGCACGCCAGGCTTCCCTGTCCTTCACTATCTCCCGGAGCTTGCTCAGACTCATGTCCATTGAGTCAGTGATGCCATCCAACCGTCTCTTCCTCTGTGGCGCGCGCCCTTCAGCTCTTACCCTGACCAAATTTTTAGATGGCATCGGGCACACCTGGAAACAGTGGGGGCGTGGTCGCTGCATCTAAGATGTTCTGAACTGTGTAATAGACCTTGCAGGTGGGGGAATGTCGCGATATTTAAGGCATAGCCTTTTCCCGCGTTGCTCGTAATCTAGCTATAGGTATGAAGTCTCTTCAAACGGAAATATATAGCACTTCTAAAGCATTTCTCTGTCTTTGACAGTTTTAAGGAGTATATATACCTTACATTCTATAGGATGAATTCCATCATGAGTCTGTTCGATGAATTCCATCAGTCTGTTCGATGTCGACTCGGGTTATGCATTCTTGGCACGAATAACGCAGAAATGATGAGGTGTTCTCAGTAACTTAAATCCGTAGCACATAATTGCTTCAGCCCATCCCAGCACTGGTGATGCTAACACTTATCAGTTGATCACAATGGCATCTGCTAGATATTTCCACTTACAATTCATCATTTTTCCTAATACTAATGTACGTAATTAGTATTTTGTCAAACCTCCACTCTTAGCGTTTATTGGTGACTTCTCCCTTAATCAGCCTTTTCTGTGATGTGCCCAAATGGTGTTAAGAGCCAATTTTATATCTATTTTTGAATTGCCAGTTTATATCTCTTAGGCTCATTTTGCTCATTTTCTTGTTGGGGTTTTGCCAGTATTTTGTAAGTTCTTTATGTATTAGGGATAATAATATTACTTTATCTGAGTCATACATTGCATTTTTTTTTTCTAGTTTGTCAGTTAAAATTTATTCCTGTTTTATGGTGTTTTTTGTGTGTGTGGTTTTATTTTTACATTTGAAGCATTGCTTCTGGAATTTATTTTGGTGTAAAGAATGAGGAGGAAGTTGTTGACTCAAATTCAACATCCATTCATGACAAAAATCCATTCTTATCAAAGTGTGTATAGAAGGAACCTATCTTAACATAATAAAAGCTACTTATGACATACCCACATGCCAGCACAATACTCCATAGTTGTAAAAAGCTGAAAAACTTCCTACTAAAATCTGGAATGAGACAGCGATGCCTGTTCTCACCACTTCTGTCCAATATAGTATTGTAAGTCTTAGCCACAGCAGTCAGACAAGAAAAAATAAAAAGGTATCCAAATTGGAAGGGAAGAGGTAAAATTGTCATTATATACTGCTGCCATGATACTGTATGTAAAAAACCCTAAAGACTCCACACAAGAACTGCTTGAACTGATAAATAAATTTAGCAAGGGAGCAGGATGCAAGATTAACACTCAGAAATCTGTTGCATTTCTTTACACTAACAATGAAATATCAGAAACGTAAAGTAAACAAAAAAACACCTTTTGAAATGGGATCCAAAAATAAAGGTACGAGGGATGTAAGATACAATTTGATGCCTGTAGCTAACACAGCTATACCATATGTAAGAAAGTTAAGAGAGTACATGTTGAGAGTCCTTTTTTCTTTCTTTTGATTTTACCTATATGAGAAGATGGGCTTTCCAGATGGCACTAGTGGTAAAGAACCCGCCTGCCAGTGCAGATGTAAGAGATGGGGGTTCAATCTCTGGGTCGGGAAGATCTCCTGGAGGAGGACACAGCAACCCACTCCAGTATTCTTGAGAATCCCATGGACAGAGGAGCCTGCCAGGCTACAGTCCATAGAGTCACAAAGAGTTGCACACAACTGAACCAACTTGGCATGTGTGCACACATGGGATAAGATGCATGTTAGCTGAACCTATTTAATCATTTTATAATCTATGTAAATCAAACCATCATGTTTACACCTTACACTTTTATAGTGACGTATGTCTGTTTTTCAATAAAACTGGAAAAAATTGAATCTTAAATTATAGATTTAAAAATTCTATTAAAAAATAGAATTCACAGCACTTTTAAATGACTAATATTCACTGAGTGTTTATGCCATCTGTTCAGTTCAGTCGCTCAGTCGTGTCTGACTCTTTGCGACCCCATGAATCGCAGCACGCCAGGCCTCCCTGTCCATCACCAACTCCTGGAGTTCACTCAGACTCATGTCGTGTGTATGCCATAGTTTACTTCAAAATTCCTCATATGTTCTTCTCCATTCCAACGTTTTAGGTTGCTTTCAGGTCTACTTTAATGACCATCTTTGTGAATTGTTCCTTTTTCTGCAGTTAGGATTGTTTAGTCTGATACTCTAAAAAGGTAGTAGTCAAGATCATTATCAAGAAACTACTGTACTTTCTTTTCATCTCTGATTGTTAATACAGTTACTTTGGGTCTTGGTATGTATGTATATCGGAGAAGGCAATGGCACCGCACTCCAGTACTCTTGCCTGGAAAATCCATGGATGGAGGAGCCTGGTAGGCTGCAATCCATGGGGTCGCTAAGAGTCTGACACAACTGAGCGACTTCACTTTCACTTTTGACTTTCATGCATTGGAGAAGGAAATGACAACCCACTCCAGTATTCTTGCCTGGAGAATCCCAGGGACAGAGGAGCCTAATGGGCTGCTGTCTATGGGATCGCACAGAGTCGGACACGACTGAAGTGACTTAGCAGCAGCAGCAGCATGTATGTATATATTTATGCTTATTAGGACTTCTTAGGTTTTCAGTAAAGCATATAGTGGATTATAAGGACAAAATTATTTTTTGGTTTCTTAGATCAGTTAACATGCAAGTTGGACTTAACTTTTATCTTGTCTCCTAGGATGTTTTACAAGAATGTATGTCTCTTCCCAAGCTGTCTTCATACTCTGGATGGGTAGTAGATCATGTCCTGCCCCACATACAAAAGAACGCACCTCCCTCTGAGACGTCAGCATCCTCTGTGTCTACTTCAGCCCTTGACCAACCTTCATCTGTTCCCAGATCTCCTCTCAGAAACCCTGCCTACTCACCAGTCTCCTCAGCAACATCAAATGGAACCAAGGTAAGGTTTTTACTCAGCTTAGGACAGACAATGGTGGCTGCAAAGTTGAAGTGTCTAACTTATAATATCATTGTCATACTACAAGGACTTTACTCTGAGAAAGTAATGATTGCTTCTTCTTCATGTAGCTATTTGTAGGAACAGTGTTTACCACATCTTTTTATGAAGACCAGAGAGAGAAATTCCTCTCTTAATACCAAGAATAGTGGTTAATTTCTTGAGCAGTTGGATTGTTTTTTCTCATAAGCATTACATTTAACTCTTAAGGTCTCCCTTTTTGTTGTTGCCTGCTGGAAGACTGAGAATGAATTTTATACTTGCTCTTAGACTTACATACCTTTTCACTGGTTCTAAATGAATTTGTAACTTTTTGGTTCGATTTTGTTCCTGCCTTTGTTTCTCTTATTGTTGTTATTGTTGTCCAGTCACTGAGTTGTGTCCGACTCGGCAGTCCCATGAACTGTAGCACACCAGGCTTCCCTGTCCTTCACTATCTCCTGGAGTTTGGTCAAACTCACGTCCATTGAGTTGATGCTGCCATCTAACCATCTCATCCTCTGTCACCTCCATTGAGGGCAAGAGGAGAAGGGGGCGACAGAGGATGAGATAGTTCTCCCACTTAAAAACAAATTGTTATTGATGCTCTGCTGTGCTTTGCTCTTCTCTTTCTTCCTGTTTCCAGAGTTAGTTTGTATAAGTACAGATATGTAAGAACATATGTATTTTCTTTTTGGTGATTATATTTTTTTAAATTAATCTGTTGACCACACTGTGTGGCATGTGGGATCTTAGTTTTCTGACCACGGATCAAACACTTGCCCCCTACATTGGGAGCAGAGTCTTAACCACTGGGTGGTCAGAGAGTTTCCATGTGTACTTCTTTTTCTTCATTTCTGTTTTTTTTCTTTCTCTTTAAACAAAGTTGCTAGAATATACTATTGTGGATCTTGTTTGTTTTCATTGGTTTCTGTGTTTCCACTTGACAATATATCTTAGAGATGATTCGTTTCTGTCTCTATCTCTATATATCTGCCTCATTCTGTTTAATATGTTTTCTGACTATTAGTTTGTGCTTGTTATTATATTTTATGTTCTTTATAAGCTGCATTAAATCCTTTCTGGATCAAAGTAAGATATAGGAAGTAGTATTTGGCCTAAGAATGTAAAGAAGAAAAGCCTTCTAAACTAAAATAATGCATTATAGCATTATTTTGCTTTTTCAAGGTTTTTGTGTCAGCAGAATAAGACTAGGCAACTCTTTAGAAAGGTAGAGATTACTTTTTTCATGTTTGGGTTCCAAAAGACAAAGTCCTTTTTGTTCATACTCACTGAAAATTTTTGGTTACTGAAAACATTACATCAAAAGGAAGAAGTTAAATCTCCCTATGATCTCATCATTTCAGTCAACAGTTACTCCTTTCCAGTCTCATAAGCCTGCATCCTTATACCTTTGCATAATTAAATTGTATGTGTACTTTCGTGTTCTAATTTTCCTTTCTGACTTTACTTTGTTTGCTAACTATTTGAATTATTTGTTCATGTTATTTCCACCTTTGTAAATATCTACTTACAGGATATGTAATATCCTGTAATTTATTGAACTGTTCCTTTATTATTTAGCATTTATGTTTTTCCATTTCATTGCTTTTAAAGATACTCCTCTGAAAAACTTTCTGCAGAGAGATCTTTCTCTTTTTAATCTTAAAGTATATCTTCTAGCTGTCTTAAAATAAATGCCCAAATAATAGGCATCAAAGATAAAAGGGTGCAAACATATTTTTTTAATTAGCAAAATATTCATGACATAAAATTTACCATTTAACCATTTTTAATGTCACAATTCAGTGGCATTAAGCACATTCATAGTGTTGTATAACCATCACCACTATCCATCTCCAGAACTTTTTCATCATCCCAAACTAAGAATACTCATTAATCAGTAACTCCTGATTTCCTCCCATCCCCAGTCTCTAAAAACCATCATGAATTTGACAATTCTACATACTTGATAAAAGTGGAATCATGTATGTCATTTTGTGACTGGTTTATTTCCCTTAGCATACTGTCTTCAGGGGTTCATCCATGTTGTAGCATGTGCTAGAATTTCCTTCCTTTTAAGGCTGAATAGTATTACACTGTATTCATCTGTCTCTGAACATTTGGATTGCTTCCACTTTTTGGCTGTTGGTGACTAGTACTGCTATGAACATGCATGTACATCTATTAGTTTGAGTAGCTGTTTTCAGTTCTCTGGGGTATGTACCCAGAAGTGGAATTGATGGATCATGTGGTAATTCTGTGTTTAAATTTTTGAGGACCCATCGTATTGTTTTCCACAGCAAGTGTACCATTTTATATTCCTACTAGCAGTGCACAAGGGTTTCGATTTTGCCATACCTTTGCTAATATTTGTTATTTACTGTTGGTTTTTTTTCCTCCCCCACAGTGGCCATCCTAGTGGGTAAGAAGTATATCTCCTATGGTGTTGATTTGCATTTCCTTAATGATTAGTGATGTGGTGCATATTTTCATGTTCTTATTAGCCATTTGTATAACTTCTTTGGGGAAATGTCTTTGTGAGAGTTATTTGCAATAAGTAACAATTTATAGTACAGTAAATAATAATCCTAAAAAGTAATATAGGACAGAGATGGTTATTCATATTATGAAAGACTGCATGATTCCATGCATAAGAAGTTTACTTTTAAGTTTATATTTTGCACCTCATCTTAGGTGCAAAAATGAACTTCAACCTAAACCTCATAACTTACATTAAAATTAACTCAAAATGTAAAACTATGAGACTTTAGGAGAAAAAAACATTATCAGAAGGCAGTGGCACCCCACTCCAGTACTCTTGCCGGAAAATCCCATGGATGGAGGAGCCTGGTAGGCTGCAGTCCTTGGTGTCGCTAAGAGTCAGGCACGACTGAGCGACTTCACTTTCACTTTTCACTTTCATGCATTGGAGAAGGAAATGGCAACCCACTCCAGTATTCTTGCCTGGAGAATCCCAGGGACGGGGGAGCCTTGTGGGCTGCCGTCTATGGGGTCGCACAGAGTCAGACACGACTGAAGTGACTTAGCAGCAGCAGGGTCAGTTGAAGGGTTTTTAGATTTGACACTAAAAACTAAATCCATAAAAGGAAAAATTAATACATTGGACCTCATCAAATAAAAAACCTGAGGACTTTCCTGATGGTCCAGTGACTAAAACTCCTCACAGTACAGAGGGGCTGGGTTTGATCCCTGGTCAGGGAACTAGATCCTGCATGCTGCAAGACTCTGAGCAGCCAAATAAATAAGTAAATGTTTTTTAAAAAATTCTCAGTAGAAAAATAATAAACTCGTGACTGGAAGAAAATAGTTGCAAATCAGATGTCTGACAAAGGTTTATATATCTAGAATATATTTTTAAAACTCTCAAAGGTTAAACAGAAACTTTCTAACCTTCAATTAGAAAATGACCAAAAGATATGAACAGACATTTTCACCTGAGACGATACACAGATGACAAAATAAGTGCACAAAAATACGTTCAATCACTAGGCATTAATGGAATGCAAATTAAAACTGGGATGAAGGCTTCTAGTGCGGGGGTGCAGGTTTGATCCCTGGTTGGGGAATTAAGATCCTATGTGGAGCAGCCAAAAGAAAAAAGATTATGTGCCATGTGGTTCCATTTATTTAAGGTTGTTGAAATACAGTCATTATAGAGTTGGAGAACGGGTAGGAGATGTAAAGGTGTGGCACCAGGGATCTCTGTGGTGAACAGTTCTGACCTTTATAATCGTTGTTATATGTGAGATAAAATGGCATAAAACTACACACACCCAAGTGAATTCCTGTCAGAACTGGTGAAATCTGAACAAGTTATGTGACTTGTACCATCAGTTTACTGTTTTTGATATTTTACTGTATTTGTGAAAGATGTTACTATTTGAGGAAACTGGGTAAATATCGAGTGCATGAGCCTCCTTGTACATTTTTTGCAATTTCCAATGAGTTGTAATTATTTCAAGATTAAAAAAAAGTTTCTGTGAGCAGCTTCTCAGAGGCAGCAGTTTCCAGTTCTGATCCTGCCAGTATTGTGGCATACCCTCAGACAGGCATCTGAGGGAAAGATGCCTCTCTCCCTACAGTTTTTTCCCTTTTCCCTCAGTTTCTTCATCTGTAAATCTGGTACTGGACTAAATTGTTGAGGGCCTCTCCAGGTATAAAATTCCATAATTCTTAAGGTTTAAGTAAAGTTTTGAATGGCTTTAAATAACAAATTGTATCATTAGGAATTTCTGGTATTTAAGTAACAGAAAACCTAGTTTAAACTAGCTTAAACAAAACAAAGGGGTCAGGGGAGAAATTTAATAGTTCATATAACCAGGAAGTCTAGGAATGTGGAATCAGTTTGATCTGGAGGATCTATTTTCTGCTTGTCTCTCCTTGATATTATTTCTGACTTGATCCAGTGACTCAAACACGGGGCTTTGCTTCTCTTCTCTCAGTTCTGTGTAACTTCTTGATTTCATCTTTCAGATAGACTGTGTGGCAAGATGTCTGTTGATAGCCCTAGACAGATACCTGCTTAGGTTAGCGTCCCCAGAAGAAGAGAAATCCCTCCAAAATACCTCCATTGGAAAAGTTCAGAAATTGTAAAGCAGTCATCAATCAATTAAAAATAAATAAATAGATATATAAAAAAGAAAAGTTCAGAGGTAGACTCTGGCTTAAGTCATAAGCCTCGTTCCTGAAGTAGACACTGGGTACAGAGGGATAGAGTACTTTGATTGCTGGGCTGATCTCATGGCTACTGACCCCTGAGGCTAGGGGGCATGGATGAACTAGGAATGTGGGCTGGGGTTTCTCCGTCCAACCCACCCCAGCAAAAATGGACACTTATTAGAAAAGAAAAAAAGGGGAATACACTAGGCATATCAAAATAAAGAAGCAAGCAAAAAAAATAACACAAAAAAACTGTCCAAAGCAAAAACACCCACTTAATTTGCTAAGGAGAACAATTAGAATAAGGTCAATATCATGAAAAGCACCTAAATTGTTTTGTTGTTATTGGTTGCTGATTGTAAGCGGGGATGTGGCTTTTGTTCAGACAGAATAATACCAACTTGACCATCTTAAAAGCTTAATTTTTCTGTCTTCTGTCTATACAGGACAAATATGAGTCTCCACATACAGAGCCTGTGGTACTTCAGTCCCCCCGGGGGATGAAAGTGGAAGGCTGCATCCGCATGTATGAGCTGGTGCACAGAATGAAAGGAGCAGTAAGTAACCCGTGAAGTAAGGCAGGCTTGACATTGACCCTAGGGAGCCATATTCAAATGCAGTTCCTCAGGGACTAAGAATGTCCACCACATGCTGATCACCCTGCCCACCTACTAGTGGCTTCATCTCAGTTAGGGAGATGGTTACAGTGTAACAGTCACGAGTAAGCTCTCTCAAGTCAAAGCTGGTTTCAGGTCCTAGCTTTTCTAATTTACCTGTGACCCTAGGAAGATTACTGAGACTTTCTTGGCTTCCATTTACTTTTCCAAAATTTGAAGATGATCTGCATTGTCAGATAAGATTATACTGAGAAGATGGACTTTAACAGCTTCTTGAAAAAAGGATAACACTATTTTAATGTTTATTTAACTTTATTTTTTTTAATTTCTATTTTGTACTAGGGTATAGCTGATTTAAAATGGTGTGATACTTTCAGGTGACTACTTTTTTTATTAGAAAAACAATGCATGCTTTTGTAAAAATTTTTACAGATAGGTGAGTTTATAAAGTGAAATTCTAGCATCTACCCTCATCCGTTTATTCATGGAATCACCAAATATTTATTGAGCACTTTTGTTCTCAGTTCAGTTCAGTTTGGTTGCTCAGTCGTGTCCGACTCTTTGTGACCCCATGGATCGCAGCACCCCAGGCCTCCCTGTCCATCACCAACTCCCGGAGTTCACCCAAACTCATGTGCATCGAGTCGGTGATGCCATCCAGCCATCTCATCCTCTGTCGTCCCCTTCTCCTCCTTCCCTCAATCCCTCCCAGCATCAGAGTCTTTTCCAGTGAGTCAGCTCTTCGCATCAGGTGGCCAAAGTATTGGAGTTTCAGCTTCAGCATCAGTCCTTCCAATGAACACCCAGGACTGATCTCCTTTAGAATGTAGATCTAGATAAAACAATGAACAAAGGAGACGCAGTCCATATCCTCATAGAGTTTATTTGCTGGAGGGAGAGGCAGAAGTAAGCAAGAGAAATGAGTGAACTATAGTTAGAAGACTATTATAGTCTGAGTAAGAGAGAGCAACACTCACTAAGCCGTCACTTTGACACTGGATGAAAAAGGGTGATGAGTGCTTAGATTCAAGGATGTAGCCGTGGAGACGGTGGGGGATGGTTAGAGGGAGACAGAGAGTGTGTGTGTTCAGGTTTTCTCAGCTCTGCTCTGTCAGTCATTACTTGTCCATGGTCTTTCTGTCTTCCAGACCTAAGTAGAGAGTTTTTCACTGCTGATAATCCCCCTCGTGTTGCAAAATAAGTTTCAGAATAGAGTACCTTGATATCTTTTAAAAGTATGTTTTGATATATCTCCATGCCTATATATATATATAGTATGTTATTCTCTTTAAAGACTACAGCGTATTCTCTAGGATGACCTACTATACTTATTTCCCTGTTGATTTAAATTGTTTCAAATTCGTTATCAACAGGGCTGTAATGAACATTTTTATGCATATATCATTGCACACATAGGCAAGTATTTCCTCAGGACAAGTTTGTAAAATGGAACAAGTGTCAGAGGATAGGTACACTTTAAATTTTGATAGTTAAAATGTCTAAATGCCCTTAAAAGTCAAATGTGAGTACTCTTGTGAATAATAAATGAAATACCTGGTACCTTTAGGTATATAAGAAAGGGATGTTCCTAAGTGAAGATGGAGGAAAAGAATCTAGGCAGAGATAATAACTTATGGAAAGAAGTGAGATAGGAATAGCATAGTTACAGAATTAGAATAAGAATTTCTGTAGATGACCCTGAAGCCCTCATCAGAATACACAGGATGGAAATTCTCTGGCAGTCCGGTTGTTAGGACACCCTGCCTTCACTGCCGAGAACCCAGGTTTGATCCCCGGTGGGAGAGCTAAGATCCCACAAGCCACAGGGCGTGGCCGAAAAAAAAAAAAGAATGCACAGGTTGGAAAGTTAAAAGTGCAGGGCTATTTGATAATATATTGGTAAAATCCCATCCATTCTTGCTTATGCTGGAGTGACAGGAACAGTATGGAGCAAATTGGGAAAGCTTTCCACAACAGTTGAATTTAAAGATTGACCCAAAGGGGACAGGTGATTCAAGCAAAGATTTTGAGAAATAGGAAGATGATTCCATGCCCCGGAATATCTTTGATGGGGTTAAGGCCTGATGGGAGGGCGTCTCACAGGGGTAGATGAGCAGGGTATAATGGAGCTCCAGAGAGCAGGTGCTGACCCTTTGCAGGAGGGCTTGAGGCAGTGGCAGGAGGAGCAGGAGAAGAAGGTCCGGGCCCTTTCTGAGATGGCATCTGAACAGCTGAAGCGGTTTGATGAACGAAAGGAACTGAAGCATCATAAAGAATTCCAGGACTTACGGGAAGTAATGGAGAAGAGGTGAGTCTCCCTGAATTACAAGGGGAATGTCAGCATGGTCAACCAGAGCTCTTTCCCAACATAAAACCCAGAGGGAAGAATCTGAGTCCTTACATGCCAAAATAAAATAGCCAGAGAAGCTTATAACCTAGAAAAAGGATCAACCTTGCAAAGATGACCAATGCAAATCAAAGAGAGGCAGAACAATTTTAGGAAGCATCCCTGACTCTTCCTCCCTCCATATTTCATTCAGCTCCAGAGAAGCCCTGGGGCAGCAAGAGAAGCTGAAAGCCGAGCATCGTCACAGAGCGAAGGTCAGCGCCCGGGAGAATCCGTGTGGGTGTTCACTGTCTGGCAGTCATAGAGGACCCGCCTCTGTCTTGCCACTCTGTGGCTGACTTGGGGCCCATCTGTGAGAACAGGCAGTCCGCGTGGGACTGGAGGAATGTAGAAGGAGAAGTCCCAGGAGCCCCTTAACTTGACAGCCCTTTCTGTAGATCCTCAACCTGAAGCTGCGGGAAGCGGAGCAGCAGCGCCTGAAGCAAGAGGAGCAGGAGCGGCTCCGGAAGGAAGAAGGCCAGGCCCGCCTGCGTGGCCTCTACGCCCTGCAGGAGGAGGTGCTGCACCTCAGCCAGCAGCTGGACGCCTCAGACCAGCACAGGGACCTGCTCCAGGTCGACCTGTCTGCCTTCCGGACCCGAGGCAACCAGCTGTGCAGTCTTGTCTCAGGGATCATCCGGGCCACTTCTGAGGTGAGGGGGCTTCAAGAACATTCTCTCTCCTGTCTTTGAAATGAAGAACTTTAAAAGCAAAATGGTTTTGTGATTTAAAAATATCACCTGCTTATTATCACTTATCATCCTCTTACCTGGAGACAACCACGGTTAGCATTTATTTCTTCTCTGACAGAGAGAGAGAGAGTGTGTGTGTGTGAGAGAGAGATTCCCCACCCTAATTTGGCTTCTGTAGATAGAGAGTTTCTTACCTTAGGTTAAAAAATATTTGTTTTGTCTAATTGCAGAACACTTTAGTTCATTAATATATACTGGACACCTGCCATGTTTATGATAAAAGTTAAAACCTTACCGAAATGGATATTGCTTTTTCCAGTTAACATGACATTTTGAAAGCATAATTACTATAATTGTGACAAATACTTTGGTGTTTTTAAGGCAGTGTTAAAAACTGCAGCTATTGACACGTAATAGGTATTCAGTAAATATAAGTAACCTATCCCTTCTCTAGTGGATCTTCCCCACCCAGGAATTGAACCAGGGTCTCCTGCATTGCAGGCAGATTCTTTACCAACTGAACTATCAGGGAATCCCAAATATTTGAACAGATGAAATCGCATAACTTCCGACGTAACCATACCAAATTTATTGAAAACACTTATTGTTGAACTGTTAACATCTCTAAGTTGTACCAGTTCATACTTTTATGAATTGTATGCTCTTTGTCCTTAGTTCATATCTCTATGAGAGTTTGTGTTTTAACGAAATCAACTTGTATGAATTCTAAATTTAAGAACTTTCAGCGCTGGGAATTCCCTAGTGGTCCAGTGGTTGGGACTCTGCTTTCACTGCCAAGGGCCCAGGTTCAGTCCCTCGTTGGGGAGCTAAGATCCCACAGGGTGCATGGCGTGGCTAAAAAAAAGAAAGAGCTTTAAGCATTCATCCCATTTAAGGCAGAAGTTTATTGTTACCTTTCATATCTCTCTTTGGGGTTTTTGTTTGTCCTCCTTTTTGAAAAATATCAGACCTACATAGAAGTGGAGAGAACAGCATAATGTACATTGGGCACCCATTCCCCAGCTTCCACAAGAATCCATACATGACATACATGACATATGACATACATGACAGCTTCCATACATGACAGTCTCCTTTTGTCTATGGTGCCACCTGCACCCCTTCCCTCAGATGGTTTTACAGTAAATCTCAGGCATACTGCTTCATCTGGAAAGTTCTTTAGTGTGTATCTCTGAAAGCTAAAACTCTATATTAACATAACCAAAACGCTAATATCATACCTAAAAAACTAATAATTTCTTCAGTATGATCAAATGTCTAGTCAGTGTTCAAATCTCTCCAGTTATCTCAATAATTTTTTTTATAACTGATTGGAAAATCAGCATCCATACTCAGTGCAACTTTTTGGTGTGCTGTGTCTGTTACTTAAGTAAGTCTTTTAATCTCAAGACTCCCCCTCCCTTCTCTCTCTCTTTTTTCTTTTGCCATTGTTGAAGAATCTGATTGTTGTGAATAGAATTTTCTGCATTCTGAAGATTTCAGTGCAATTGCTAACCCTAACCCTTTGGTGTATTTTTATATGTTCTTTTATTCCCTGTATTTCTGTGAATTTGTAACTTTCTCTAGGGCAGAGCTAACAAATCTTCGGTGATGATGGAAACGTTCATATCTGTGCCATGCAGTAACTACACATGGCCATTGAGCACTTGAAATGTGACTGGTGTGACTGAAGAACTGTATTTTAATTTTTAGAAAGTTTTCAATTTAAATGTAAAGAGCCGTGTGTGGCTGTGTGTGCTACCCTCCCGGACAGCACAGTCTAGAGGCTTGATCGGATCACATTTGATTTTTTCCCCACAGCAGTACTTCATAGTTGGGGGTGTGTATTTGTTAATGAATCACAGCAGGAGGCATAGACTACTGACGGTCTTTCTACCTGTGATGTTAAGGTCAACTGGTGGTTTCAGATACTGTCAGTGTTATTTTCCAGTTTAAAGATTTCAATGAGTCTCTAGCTAATGATTTAGTAGCCATTGCTGATCCTTACTCATACTTGTTATTTCATTAGAGGTGCTAAATTTTAAGTTTTTCTATCACTTTTCCGTATTTTTTAGCTGGAATTCTACTACAAAGAAAATTTCCCCATATACTATCTTAAGTACAGTCTATACAGAGAAGGAAGGATAAATATTTGAGTCTTTGCTTTGATCAGTCTTCAGAATATAGAGTTGCTTTCCTAGCATTTTCCCACAGTGACTTGAGGTTTTGGTTTTTTTTTTTTTTTACTATCATTAAGAACACGTGAACTTTATATACTTGATGTATAATGTCATCTGTCGTAGTTTGTCGTTCAGATTGTGTATGGGAACACCTTCACGTTGGCTTCTCCATCCCTTGGACATGGCCCCAGTAGTAGCTGTTGCAGCAGAAAGCAAGCAAGCTGTTTTCTACCTCATCTTGAACATTTTCTTCTCCAGATCTAAAATTGCGTGTTTCTTCACGAAGCCGTATCACTTATTAGTGGGAAAAGGTATTAGAAAACACAGGCTGGTTCCCAGTGTTGGTGAGAGCATTGAAAGCTCTCCCCTTCGGTACTGTGGATGTGATGGGAAATCAGTATTACCTTTAAGAGGACAGGAAAGCAGTAGGTATCAACATGTTGACTGTGGGTACTCCCTTGACACAATTCCAGTTTAGAAATACATGGATTTGTGTGATGCATGATTCAGCACCTCAGGTGCTCAGGAAATAACCACTGAGCTCTGCTTCTGTCACCGTGACAGAACGGCTTTCCCACAGTAGAGGACCAAGCTGCGGCTGAGGGAGCGCTACAGGAAATGCGCGACCTCCTCTCGAACTTGCATCAGGAGATCCGGAGGGCCTGTGAGGAGAAGAGGAGGCGGGATGAAGAGGAGGCCCGGATAAAGCAGCAAGAGTCACAGATGCAGCAGAGGCCGGAGGCCCACAAAGAGTTGCCCGTTCCCAACCAGGGCCCAGGGGCGAAGCCGAACGAAGGTGGGTCTTGGCGTGGAAATGGTCCTTTAACGTGTTGTGTAATTCAGAATGTGAAAAGAAGTGAGAACATGTTTTGAATACTGTATTAAGCTACAGGATAATTTATCAGAACTTTCACATAATGTAAGATTCGGTACTTTTAATGATTTCCATTCAGTTTTGATTGATGTGGAGCCTGGCTTCAGATTCCAACACTTGCCATGAGGACTTGAAATTCTCTATAATCCTAGTAGATATATTATTTCACATTGCTGCTACTGAGTATTTTAAATAAGTGTGTACAGAATATATGTTTAAACATGAGGGAATTGATACAGCATAATGGTTGAGAATGCTGCTTTTGGAGTCAGATCTGTGGGAATCTAGTTTTTCTACTTCCTGGCATTGTATCTTTGCTGAATTACCTAACCTTTCCATGGCTATTTCTTTATCTATAAAATGAAGATGATAGAATGTACCTTGTAGGATTATTATGACAGTGAAAGCAGGTAATACATATATAATTAGAATAGTACCTGACTCATATTAAATGTTCAACAAATCCTACTTAAGTTGATTAGAACAGTACCTGGCTCATATTAAGTGTTCAGTCAATTCTCCTTTTATGGAAGTGTCTTTCATTCCTCAGACCTCCAGATGAAGGTGCAAGACAGTACAATGCAGTGGTACCAGCAGCTGCAGGAGGCCTCCAGTCGGTGTGTGCTGGCCTTCGAGGGCCTGAGCA
Source organism: Bos javanicus (assembly GCF_032452875.1). Lineage (NCBI taxonomy): Eukaryota > Metazoa > Chordata > Mammalia > Artiodactyla > Bovidae > Bos > Bos javanicus. Next base: position 98,820,428 of record NC_083878.1, read on the forward strand.
ACAGCAAAGATAGTCAGGTAGGCGGGAAGGAGTTGGGCATTCTCTGGGCCTGATGGTGCCCCCCCACAGCCTCATGTCCCCAGGAAATGTAGCTCGCCTGTCACATCACATCCCCAATCCTAATGGCACGTACTCAGCTCTTCAAAACACTGTTGGCCTTCTTGCTACTTTCCTCTGGCAGGCCAAAAAGATCAAGATGGACCTCCAGAAGGCTGCCACCATTCCAGTGAGCCAGATCTCTACCATTGCAGGTTGGTCAGAGAGCTAAGAACATGGCCCTTCACCTCATTGTACCAGTGTTTATTGAGATTCCAAATCCACTTGTCTGTAAGGTTCCTATAAATAGATTATGTCTGAGCAAATGTTGACTGTTGGATCAGGTGTGTAAGCTATGTGCCTTGGCTGGTTTACTTTCTGCGTGTAGAAGGTAATCATTATGTGTTTGTTGACTCTTTTTTCTTTTTAAATAAGTTGTGTACTAGTAGTAAATATTTAGGAAGACTCTTAGCTACAATTGGAAGTTACTGTGGAAAGCACCCCTTAGGGAGCCTAGGATGTGACTTGCATTCTTTGCTTTTGTCCTACAACATTAGCTTTTCCAGACTCGAAACCTGCTTGTTAATACATGAGAATATTCAGAATGCCTACTCAGTCTCTCCAGAGACTGAGATTTAGAGAAGAAGAACCACACAGGGGAAAGACCCCTCTTCTTCTTTAGAAACAGAGGTTCATTTTAACAGAGCTCAGATGTGGAAGCCTCCACAGTATAGACTGCGCTGCCAAGTAGCTGGGGAGCTTGTGCAGCTGGGAAGCTGCTCTGACTTAACCTCCATTCAGGTTCCCTTGATTAACTTGTTACCTAAGAAGTGTGGCAGAGAAGGCAATGGCACCCCACTCCAGTACTCTTGCCTGGAAAACCCCTGGATGGAGGAGCCTGGTAGGCTGCAGTCCACGGGGTCACTAAGAGTCGGACACGACTGAACGACTTCACTTTCACTTTTCAATTTTCATGCACTGGAGAAGGAAATGGCAACCCACTCCAGTGTTCTTGCCTGGAGAATCCCAGGGGCAGGAGAGCCTGGTGGGCTGCCATCTATGGAGTCACACAGAGTCAGACATGACTGAAGTGACGTAGCATAGCATAGCATAGCATAAGAAGCGTGGAAAGTTGCACTTCTTGCCTTTGAGAGGCTCTGTGACTGAACTTACATATCACTTTGCTGCCTGAAATTCCTTCTGAAACAAAACAAGGTCTAAGTAAGTAAATATGTATCACTTTCTAGAATTGAAAGTGCCATTTCCTTTAGTAGCCATGGCATTGAGGGCAAGGTTGACCAGACAGTTGTCCCACACCTTCCTGGTCTGCTCAAGTTCGTCCTCCGTCTTTCCCCTTCAGTTGACCACAGGCACCCCTGCCTCCTCCTTCGTCTGGAAAACCGAGACATCAGGTGTAAGGTCTTCAGGTTCCCCCCTCAACCCCCCAACCCCCCCACTGCAGTAATACTCAGCTGTATTTACCTGCTTTGAAACCATCCTGTTTCAAAGAATGCAGTACCCTTCCGGCCCACACTTCCCCTTCCGCTCGGCCCTGAACGAGCCTCGGCAGCCTTGTTATCGTCCCCTCCTATCTCTCTCAAGAGAGAGCTCTTCTGTTTTCTACAAAATGGCTTTCTTTACAAGCTCCTTTCCCTTTAAACATGCTTGTCACTCACATTCTAAAACCTGTTTCTTTTGATTTTGTGTTTTCTCAGTCTTTTCTAATCTTCATATTACACTTTGGCCCTGTTGACTATTCCCTTCTCTATCACTTCTAGTCCTCTAGTTTCTGATGGAACATTAATTTCCAGCTTCTCCTCCTCCCTCTCTCTCTTGTGGGCTCCTCAGTCTCCTGCCCCCACCTGGCTGGTAGGTGTGTCCTGGGCATGTGCTTTCACCCTGCAGTTTTCATTCTAAGACCCCCCTGGCTTCACACTTCACCTCTGCAACATGACACCCAGCTCAGTCTCTGGGTCATTCCTTTCCTCTGAGCTTCGGGTTACCTTGCTCCAGCTACCCGCAGGGCATCTCTGCCTAGGTATCTCTCAGCCTCTGCACGTTTAGCATGTTCCGAGCTGGCCTCTCATCATCCTCCTCTCGCCCAGCTTTTTTCTGGTTTGCTCTAAGTAACCAGTAGTAGCACCTTATCTACTCAGTCACCTTAACTGAACCCGGGAGTCATCCCCATGACTGCTTCCTCTGGTTCACTGTCTGTATCTGATTAGGCTCTGGTTTTGCTGTTCTTCGGAGAAGGCAATGGCACCCCACTCCAGTACTCTTGCCTGGAAAATCCCATGGACAGAGGAGCCTGGTGCACTGCAGTCCATGGGGTCGCTAAGAGTCGGACACGACTGAGCGACTTCACTTTCACTTTCAATTTCATGCATTGGAGAAGGAAATGGCAACCCACTCCAGTGTTCTTGCCTGGAGAATCCCAGGGACAGGGGAGCCTGGTGGGCTGCTGTCTCTGGGGTCGCACAGAGTTGGACACGACTGAAGAGACTTAGCAGCAGCAGCAGTTGCTGTTCTTGATTTTCCTACCTACTTCACAACTGTGTCCCTTTGTTTCCATCAGTATCGTAAGCTCTGTGAGAGCTTACAGCCCAGTCAGACACAGACATTCTGCAGAGTTAGTGCTCAGTAGATGTGGAGTGACTGAGAAAGAGGTGACCTAATTCCTGCCTCTTTAGAGGTGCATGTCCATGAGTAGTCAAATGTGGAACAGAACTTAAAGACAGATATGGTGCCACTGTGGCATACAGAATGTGGGAGGCCATGTCAGGCACTGGGCTGGGATCTGATTTTCCTAATTCGAGGGGCACAGGGAGAGAGACTGAATGGGGATTTGGCCAGTGGGGCCCTCTGAAACCATCAGTAAAGAAATAGTAGGATTATAGGTTGGCAGGAACGTGAGCTGAGTAAATTTGATGGAAACATACATATTTTAATATCTCAGGTTAGAGTCTCTGCTTCTGTTTTCAGGGGATTGTTGGCCTTGAAATTTCTATGACATCTCATTATTTAACTCTTGGTTTCTTCCTTTTTCTCTTAATTCCTAAGAAAGGTGCCACCCCTCTTCCCTGTTTTTTCAATGAAACTGAATCAGTGGTCTAGGGAGGATATTTCTGAGATTTTTAAATATTTCTTAAAATGATTATGAACTTGGTGCAGGGTATTAGGAACTTGGCAGGTAAATTGGAGATGCTGTATTCATTCAAACATTAATTTTAAATAATAGAAACTAATTCATATCTGCTTAAGCCAAAAAAAAGGAAAGGAAGGAGAAATAGGTAGAGTGAGGAGTTTGTCCTAAAGATAAATCAGTTTGCTACGGCAGGAGTGGGGCTGGATCTCAGGAGCCAGAAACGTTAGGACCCTTTTCTCTCTTCTCTTAGGCTTCCCTCTGCCCACTTCATTCTCCTTTTGTAGATGGCTGTTCTTTGGTCCACATGGCAGCACCACTGCTTACGTATGTGTGTGTCACAGGACTGGCCACTTCAGGGAATTGACTCAGTCAACTGGCTGATTAGCTCAGCTTAACTCATCTTGATCTAAATAGCCAGTGTAGAAGGTGGGGCACACAGGATCTATAATATGAATGTAATAATAGCTTCTACAGAGGAAGGTAGGTCCAAGAGAAGGAGGGGAAGCCACTGTGAATTGGAGATTCTTTAGAAGGTTTTCCCTGGAGTTACAAGTGACTCCTTGAGGCACATCAGCCACACCTGTCGCATCTAGAACAATTCAACACCTATTTCTATACTATTCATCTCTGATGTGTCAGTTTCAGAATTAGTTCATTCTACCAATGACAAATTCCTTCAAAATAATACCACACCCTATGTACTTTCACATCCTCCACAACATGTATTTGATTGTCATATGTTTGTGCATCTGTATTTTGGCTTTAGGCTCTGAACTTCTGTAGGGCTGGGTTTATACAGAGGCTTTGTTATTGCAGTGATGAAAAAAATAGATTGACTGCAGTTGTATCTTATCACTGACTCTATCTCTGTCATACCCAGGCTCGAAGCTGAAGGAGATCTTTGACAAGATCCACAGCTTACTTTCTGGAAAACCTGTTCAATCTGGCGGGCGCTCCGTGTCTGTCACACTTAACCCACAGGGCCTGGACTTTGTCCAGTACAAACTGGCAGAGAAATTTGTGGTGAGAAACCCTGTTGCCAAAGGTATGGGAAGAAGAGGCTGGTGCCTAACCTTTAAGCCTTTCTTGAATATTAACTTAAAATCTCCCCTCTCTGTGCTCCCAGAAACAAGGGGAGGAGGAAGTGGCCTCCCATCACGAAGCAGCATTCCCCATCGCGGTCGTGGCGTCCGGGATCTGGGAGCTCCACCCCAGAGTAGGGGCCCTCATCCTGGCTCACCTGCACAAGAAGTGTCCTTACTCTGTTCCTTTCTATCCAGCATTCAAAGAGGGAATGGCTTTGGAAGACTATCAGAGGTGAAGTGTTCTCCTTACTGTCCCCAGGTGATGAATGGAAGAGAGAGAGACTTGAGATTCATTTCCCCTCCCCAGGGCATCTCTTATGTACCTTGAACATTTTGTCAGAGAATACAGTGTCTTCATGCAAACTGGGTGGCTTTTAGAATTTGTGGATTTGAGTATCAATAATCAATATAGTACAGAGGAAAGAATTCTGGATTTAGAATCCAGGGATCTTAGAATTTTACCCTTGTTTTGACTATTAACAGATTTTCAAAACAGGAGTTTTTTCATCTCCTTAAAGATTGTTTTTCATTGTTTGTAAATGGGGGTAATAATATTCATTACCTTCTAGGAATTTACCTCTCAAGGTTTATATGTTGCAGATTTGACAATGGATGTGAGTGTTTTGTAAGCAAAATTACATCTACCAATGTAGTCGTGTGTAATAATGTATTAGTAACAATTCTAGATGTAATGGTATGTTGTTACTTTTAGCCATAAATAGTAATGGATTGGTCACCCTCACTTTGACTCTATCACATTGAATTTTTTCTTACCACATAGGATGCTTGGCTACCAAGTGAAGGATTCCAAAGTAGAGCAGCAGGACAACTTTCTCAAGCGCATGTCTGGGATGATCCGCCTCTATGCCGCCATCATCCAGCTCCGGTGGCCATATGGAAACCAACAAGAGGTAGCAGAGAAGGGTTACTATGGATAATGAGCGGTCGGACCAGGGTCTATGTTAGTATATCTTCCCTGAAGGAAATACCGACCTTTCAGAGGAACAGTCCCATCATGTGACAAGTTAAAGAATAGCGCTGCTTCGTAGGTATTCTTTAGAGAAATGGGTATTGATTATTAGGAAACTTTTGGATCATCAGAGTCATTTGTTCAGAGACTAATTGATGCCTTAGAGACCAATTACATACCAAGGTTACATACCTTACTTCACAGAGGGACAGACGGAGGCTTAGCAAGGTGTAAGGATACACACTTGTCAATGTCAGAGCCACAGCAGAGGGCCAGGGCTTTGACCTGCCTGCATAGTTCATTTTGCAAGGAATGGAGATTAGAGAGATGGAGAAGTTAGTGGACTTGGAAACCCAAAGAGAAAGGAATATAAGCTGACTGAATCTAGGAACTTGTTACTGTGCACCTGCTATGTCCTAGGTGTTGTGCTAAAGGTACCAGGAATAATTAATAAAATGTCACTAAGATAACTGTTTATAAGGGTAACTGGGATTCCTGGAACTGAGGCTGACAGCTGTGTGTTGAAGGAATCCAGTGAAGAATGTGTGGGTCCCAGTGTGTTGCAATATTTAAAAACAGAATTTGTTTGGCTTCTGTTGTTTCTGCCCTGTGGCATGTGCTTACGTTAGGTGATCAGGGGGTTCATGTCCCCTTGGTAATGGCTGGGTGGTAACGTTGGCAATGTAGAACTCTTAATAAAATGAGATTAAATCCTGACCAAACCTCTCTGCTCCCAGACTCACCCTCATGGCTTAAATCATGGTTGGCGCTGGTTGGCACAGATCTTAAACATGGAGCCCCTGTCAGATGTGACGGCCACCCTCCTCTTTGACTTCTTAGAGGTATGTAGTACAATTATCACACAAGAGAACACCAGTGGGCCGCTGTATGACATGACGAATAAACAAATAGAGACTAATGGTGAACACCATTAGGGGCCAGTGTTACAAATTTTTCCCCAAGCCCCAAGAGAAAGCTAGCTTTGGATTTTTCTTCCCAGTGTACTTTCCTTTCTCTGTGTGGATGTCTTGTCATTATAAAGAACAGAAAACTGTACATCCCAGTACAGATGAAAAGGAATTTGCTTTGGGGATATAGAAGTGACTCACTCGGAGAATGGGGGGTAGGATGCATAGTTGAACCTGGTTCCACCAGGGCCTGGAACCAGGAACTGGGATGTTGCCAGGGACCAAGGGAGCCCCTCTCTGGGACTGCATGGTCTTCTCATGTTTGCTCCTCCTGCAGGTTGCCTCTGCTTGCTCTGCAGGCCACCCTTCTCTGCTTCTCGGCACACAGTGGAGAAGATGCTCCTGGGCTGTATCCCTCAGCCTCAGTGTGGTCACCCAGTGTAGTGGGACTAGTGTCCCATCAGTGGGATTGCTAATAGACAGGAGAGAGAATAAGATTAACCAGCTTGGGTCAGGTACCTGTCTCATCTAGAAGGCTGTGTACAGTCCTGTCTGCCCATAAGGGGCCCCCACTATAGGGTACCAATAAGGGTTTCTGTGAAAAAGAGACAGCTCTTAAAGAATAAATGCTTGGAGAACATGCCGTAACAAATCTGAGACCACTTGGGCCATAATGCCAACAGTTTCTACTCACCTGACAGCTCCTGCAGTCACAGTAAATGAACATTGATCCTGAGTCATTGAAAACACGTGGTATTCCTTCTACCTTGATTACCAAGGTTGGGAAGTAATGCTGTTCCTTTAAAATCAATAGTAAATTAAGTTTGAGTCACAACCTCTCAAACACCTGGCTACCTGGCGGTCTGGTTAAATGTGGAGGTATTACCATACATGAGAATGCTTCAGAAGAAAGTTGGATTTTAATTCCCTTGCTTAGCTGGCTGAATGGCATTGCGGCTGAAATTCTTGATAGGAATGAGAGGCAAAGGGCTGATTATCCTTTATGACTGAGTGTGCGTTTACATTCCCTGCTCTGACGGTGCGCACCTTCCCCTCTAGGTGTGTGGGAATGCCCTCATGAAGCAGTACCAGGTCCAGTTCTGGAAGATGATACTTCTCATCAAAGAGGACTACTTCCCAAGGTATTAGACTTGTTGAGTAGACACCAGAGAATTTGGTAGGTAAAAACTCATGAAATCAGATGCCCGTGGCTGCTGTCACATGCTGTTTCTTTTTTTAAAAATTTATCTTATTTATTTGTTTTGGCTGCACTGAGTCTTTGTTGCTGTGCTCAGGCCCTCTCTAGTTGTTCTGATGGGGTCTCTCCTTTATTGTGGGGTGCGGGTTTATTGCGGAGATGGCTTCTGTTGTTGTGGAGCACGGGCCCTAAGAGCGTGAGCTTAGCTGCTCCACAGCATGTGGAATCTTTCCAGATCAGGGATCAAAGCCCTGTCCCCTGCATTGGCAGGCAGACTCTTATCCATTGTACCACCCGCGAAGTTCAGATACTATTTCTGACTCAGTCAGAAGCACTTGTGTTGAGTGAGACATCTTCAGCTCCATCCTTCTCCTCTCTGTTATTTGAATAAACACTTTTGAACTCTACTAAGTCTCTCTTAAATATTATTGACTAAATAAAAAAAAAATTAGGAAGATCTTGGATTCAGATCCCATTTAAAACTCTCTTGTTTTCCAAACTCAATCTGGGATGGTGACAACATGCAGTCATGAAGGAAGCCAAGGAGTCAAACCCGCTCAGTAAATCAGTTGGTGAAACTGATTGATCAGCCAGTTGGCTTGACTCTTTTGGGGGATTCAACTTCAAAGCCCTTTCTCATCCCTCTCAACTCACTGAAGGGAGAAAGGCATTGACAACACCCATCTCACCTGATGATAGAGACCTTGAGAAGCAACAGTGCTCTCTTCTCCTTTACCCCTTTGTCTGAAATAAAGTGCTGAGACCATTTAGTAGAGTGACAGCATCCTAAGTCTAGAAGACATCTCTGGGAATCATTCATTCTGCCACTTCCTCCAGATCAGCAGGTCCCTAACCCTTCTCTAAAAGATATGTGTGAACCATAGGTACTGTCTTCTTTCTCTCCTTATAGGATTGAAGCCATCACAAGCTCAGGGCAGATGGGTTCCTTCATACGCCTCAAGCAGTTCTTGGAGGTAAGGTGCCCTTAGACCAGCATATCCCAAGCTGTTGTCAGCCTCCAGTGTCTGTGTCTGACAAGTCTTGGACCTCCCCTCCAGACTGATTGCAGTCTCTTACCCTTGATTTTTCTGAACCCTACTTTTTTTTGGCCGTGCGGCTTATAGGATCTTCATTCCCCGACCGGGGCTTGAACCCAGACCCTCGGCATTGACAGCACTGAGTTCTAACCTCTAGGCCACCAGGAAACCACCCCCCCTTGCTTTTTGTCCATCATTCCCTCTTCACCTTAAGGGCTGCCATTTCATTATTTTTCTGTGTGTCACTGTCCATACTGCCTGTGCAGAATAAAATACATGTAAAATATATTTAATGAATCTTAGCTCACTGATAACTTTTTTTTTGCATTTTGGCCAAGGTTCTTTTCTCAGTCTCAGGTCTAGGGAACTGGTCACTTTTCTTCATGAGAACAGACTGTACTTTGAGTTAGACTCCTTTCCTTTTTCCATGTGCCAAAAAAGTTGAAGAGGTAAATTCTGACAAATCATTGAGAACTCTGTGGTGCATCTACCAAGACAGCCTGCTGACGTCCAGTCTCCAGTAGCTCAGTTGGATAAGCAGCACTAGTGAACCGCGAGGCCAGTGTGTGGAGACGAGGGTGGGATGGACGCAAGGGCAGCCCGACCTTTGCCCTCCACTCTAGCTGATGCAGGAGAGGTCTTACCACAGCCTTTTCCTTTTAAACTAAGTTTTATTGGAGTGTAGTTAATTTACACTGTTGTGTTGGTTTCTGTTGCATAGCAGAGTGAATCAGTTACACATATATCCACTCTTTTTTAGATTCTTTTCCCATATAGGTCATTACACAGTATTGAGTAGAGTTCCATGTGCTATACAGAAGGTTCTTATTGTCTATTTCATATATAGTAGTGTGTATATGTCAGTCCCAGCCTCCCAATTTATCCCTCTCCCCTTTCCCCCTTGGTAACCACAGTTTTCTACATCTATGACTCTAATTTCTGTTTTGTAATCAGTTCATTTGCACCATTTTTTTAGATTCCACATGTAAGTAATATATGATATTTATCTTTGTCTGACTTCCGTCAGTATGACAATCTCTAGATCCATTTATGTTGCTGTAAATGGCATGATTTTGTTCTTTTTTATGGCTAATATTCCACTATGTATTACGTACCACATCCTTCTTTAACTGTCAGGTGTTGGAAGCAGTGTTATCAGAGAATCATTGGTTTTCTTTGTCTTTGCCCGACTAGAAGTGTCTGCAGCACAGGGAGGTTCCTGTCCCCAAGGGCTTCCTGACTGCCTCCTTCTGGCGTTCCTGATGTCACTCCAGCACCTGCCATTACCACTTTGTTGCTGAGGGGCAATAATAAAGCGACTGAAGACAGCTGTACCTGCAAGAAGTCATGTCAGTGTGTGTTTTGTGTATTTGTACCTTGTGACGAAGAGAGGAGATTTCCATGGGCCACAAATCTAAGAGGTCCCTTAATAGATCTGGTGACTCCTTAAAGAAGTCCGCATGACAGAGTAAACAAAATTGGCCTTTCTCATTTTTATGGAAAATAAGAAAAAAAAATTATGAGAATAAAAGGTTAATACTTGATCTTACCCTTTATTTCCTTTGTCTCTTAAGTGTCTTTCAGAAATTAGGTTAATACCTTGACTGTTTCACTCTGAGCTGAAGCGACCTACTGCTTTCAGTCTCCTACACCCAACCCCTTCCTGCATGCTGCCCCTTTTCAGCATTTCTGGAATGAACAAAGACTCGAGGTCCCTTGTAAAGCAGCACTTGATCGTTGAGGCCCAAATCTTCACATGCAGGCCTGGGTTATGGTGGTTCTGCTTTAGTCAGCTTGTGAAGTATTTATAAATTCAGAAGAAATGCCTGATGTAGACATGACTAAGTCCCAAGTTGCATCAGAGATAGCTTAGTGTCGGGTTAGGACTGTTAACATGTTATACTGAACCACGAAGAAATATTTATCCTCTTACTTTGGAATTTGGTTCCTGGATGACTCGGGATGCACGAACCAAACTTTGTTTCTCAGTTTGAATTAAGATGGGCTGAGATGGGGCTTGCAGCATTGTACTTGAGCTGAGCATCTGTAAGCAATGAATCAGGGCCTTATAATTCTTTACGTGTTCTGAGCAATGGATGACGACAGATTTGCCTGACTAAAGCCACTACAAAAATCCGGAGTCTGGCTGTTCAGATAAGAGTGAGATTTGCTCTATGAAAAGACTCCTTCATTCTGCAGAGGCGGCGGCCATGAATCTGTTCCTCTGTTCTAAATGTTGTATGTGGGGGTGTGTTTGTGAGGGGGTTCCCTGGTAATCTTGAACAGCTTGAAGCGACCCATTCTGTGAATTACTGCCTATGGTGCCAAAATATAAATAATAAAGCTTGGTTTTTAAAAAACGCCTGTTGCTGTATCTAGTTGGTTCAGTATGATCAGTTTTGTGTACCTGGAGCTGTGTAAATCATTAGGGGCATGGTGGTATCTCAGTCTGGCTATAGAGTAGTATGTCCCCCCCTTTTTTTTTTTGGTCTTCTTGACCTTCACCTTGGGAAAACTGCTTTTTTTCTGTTTTTGGAATTATATGCCAATAACTGACCCTGTTTTATCCAGCAGATGGGGAAGTATTTTTTGATGTGGACACAATGGACTGAATACTAGGAGTCGGGAGACTTGGACTCAATTCACTGTTATGTCCGTGTCCTTGAGTAGGTCATTCACCCTCTCTGAACCTCAGTATCCCTACCTGCGAAGCACAAGAATTGGGACCAGTCAGCAGAGGAGTAGTTTTCAAACTGTGCTTCATAGCAGTGCCTTAGGGCAGAGCCTCCCTGTGTGTCAGGGCATGTGGATCTCATGGCCACTTGTACTTCCTCTCTACTTGTGCTTGACAACTGGCAGTTTTCTGTGCATAACGACAGAACAACTTAGGAGCCACTGACAGGGAATAGGACTGAGCATATGAAGGCTTTGTGCAAATTTTTAAGACTTTCCTTCAAGATTCTACTGCCATCTGCTGGAAAACTGTCCTATTAACAATGAAAATCAATACCAGGAGGTAAGCAGTGCCTCTTAATGGAGTTAAGCAACTCACATTTGCAGTCTTTAGTGGAACTAATGGGCCCACATGGAACTCTGGGGTTCTCTCCACCACAGCATTTTTGCTTTATGTGCTATATATATTGGAGTTCTTTGGAAGATTATACACAGCAAAGTTTTGCTCTGCCAAAAATGAAATTATGAAAGGTCACTGGACAAAATGATCTCTTAAGTTCTTTTCCACTTTAAATTTGTACCACTCCGTAGAAAACACCTCTTACAGTATTAGAATCTTCTTTCTGTAGACATGTTTAACAGCCTTGCAAGTGTCATTTGATGCTTGGTATTCCTGTTGGGTTCTTGATGGTAAACCAAGAAAGGAGAGCATCAGGGCAGCCAGGTTTTTGATGCTCGCTGATAGTGTTGTCTCCAGAGGTAAAGATTGCTGGCTGATAGCAGTAACTTCTGGTGGGTAGTTGCATCAGATTCCTCCGAGTTAGAACACCCAGGACTGCATTCTGTTTTTAAATTCAAGTACTCACCTGCCTGCTTGCTTCCTTTCAAGTTTGACCTCATTTCTTAGGCTGAGTGCCCGTATTTTTGTCTTATCATTGTCCTACATCATTTTAAAGTGAATTTGATGGTAAACTGAAAATTCCAAAGGCAGAGAAATCCAGAACATGCCTTGGTTAGAAGAACGGAGCTGTTCTGGAGACTGCCCACCCGGCACTGCGGGTTTCTCCCACTTGTCCAGCTTCCTATGCTGAAGGCAGTGACATGATTAGATGTGGATCTCTTCTACCTCTGCCAGGAAAAGCAAAAGAGCCACAGAGCTTCACACAGGGGCCTTATCAGGCCTGGCCATTCACTTCCCTTTTCTCTGTGCCACCAAATGAATCCCTGTGCATTCATTCAGTTTCCTGCGGATCTGCGGAAAGCAGATGAGAGCCACCGTCTCCCAGAAGCACCCATTATAGAAGAATTCCTCATCTAGTTTACAACCAGGCTCCATTTTTTTAAAAAAACATCAGGCTCTAGAGATGATATATTCAAGAAATGTTTTCCTTTTATCTTCTTCAGGATGTTTACACTAAGTAGAGTACATGATCCTGGATTGGAACCTGGTTCAGAAAAAGCTGTTGTGTTTGTCTTGTACAGGACATGGGGACAATTGGCAAAGCTTGAATAGAGTCTATATGTTAGATAACAGTATTATGCTGAGACCTAGCTGGCAGTTCAGTGGTTCAGACTATGCTTCCCCTGCAGTGGTTCAATGCAAGTTCAATCCCTGGTCAGGGAACTAAGATCCTGCATGCCTCATAGTGCAGGAAAAAAAAAAAAAGATAATAGTATTATGTCAATGTTAATTTCCAGACTTTGTTCATCGTATTGTGGTTATAATAATGAAAGTACTTGTTCTTAATGTACTTGTGGCTAAGTAGACATGATGTCCTCAATTTATTCTCAAGTAAATTCAGGTGGAAAATATTTATCTACAAATATGTGTAAGAATAATAGAGCAAGTGTGATCGAATGATAACACATTGATAAATCTGGGTGAAAAGTGTATGGGATTTCTATTATTGTAACTTTTCTACAAAGTTGAAATTATTTCAAAATTAAAAGATAATCCTCAGGGTTCCCCTGGTGGTAAAGAATCTGCCTGCCAATGCAGGAAGTGCAAGAGACATGGGTTTGATCCCTGGATAGGGAAGATCCCCTGGAGTAGGAAATGGCAACCTGCTCCAGTATTCTTGCCTGGAAGATTCCACAGACAGAGGAACCTGGCGGGCTACAGTCCATGGGGTTGTAAAGAGTCAGAGATGAGTGAGCAACCGAGCACATTAAAGTCCAACAGCCACAACTGCTGAGACCACCTGCCACAAGTACTGAAGCCTGTGGGTCCTAGAGCCTTGCTCTACAACAAAAGAAGCCACCACAATGAGAAACCCGTGTACCTCACTCCCCACAACCAGAGAAAGCCCATGCACAGCAGCGAAAACCCAGCACAGCCAAAAATACATTTAAAAAAAATGTTAAAGATAATCCTCTCCCCCCCCTTAAAAACAACACCAACACCAACACCAAATCAGGCCTACAATTCTGATGAGGTGACAGATCCAACCCTGAAAACAGGATGGTGATACCAAGGTGAGGGTGAAGGCATCAACCTATACCACCCATGGGAAGTTGGGTCTAAACCAGATTTTGCAAATGCTTCCTTCTTAAACTGAAATAGGTGACGTGGTGGGTAGAGTTTTAATTCAATGGAGAATGAACGGTTTATGTCCTTGCAGTGCTTGACGGTTTGAGCTAAAAGTGACAATGGCATTGAAGATAGCTCCATTTCATTCAGGGCAGCTTTCTCCAGGCAGTTTTTCTGGAGGATCCTCAAAAAGAGCAGAAGTCAACAAAGTTGGGCAGCTAGCTGTGCTGAAGGTAAGCTAGCTGAAGTGCTAGATGAAATAAGAATGGTAGGGTGTTGGTGTTGGCTGAAGCTGGGTGAGAGGCAGATGGAAGTGCATTGTACTATTACAAGTCCTAGGTTTATCTTTGAAATCTGGGTGTCAGAAAAGAAGGACATGCTAATTTAAAGGGGAAATTATGAGCAAAAGTGTGACATTGGAAGAATAAATAACTTGTTTCAGAAGTGGCTAATCTCAGGTCTGGAGAAGAACATTAGGAAATTATGCTGTGGAAAGGTACATTGGCACATGTCTGTGGAGGCTCCAGAATATTAAAATAGTCTGGGTGATTCTATAGGCAGTGGGAGCTACTAGAATTTTTGAGAAGGTTTCATATAGTTTATGAAATGAATTCTGTGTGTTTAGGATGAAAAGGAAGGAGAGAGACACTCATGGGACTTAAAAGGTCCCATGAGGGACTTCCCTTGGTGGCCTAGTGGTTAAGGCTGCATTTCTAATGCAGAGGGCACAGGTTCGATCCCTGGTGAGGGAACTAGATCCCACATGACTTGCAGTATGGCCAAAAAGTAAAAAAAAAAAAAAAAAAAATCCCATTAGAGTACATATGAGAAATAAGCAAACTGGATCAGCAATATGTGCCAGAGAGGGAGGGGCTCACCTCCCTGCCGCCTCCTACCATCCTGTTAAGCAAACCAACCTATCAAGTCCATGCTCCCAGCAGCTGTCAGTCCTGTTCTCTAATCTGGCCCCTAATTAAAGAGGAAGTCATCATAGAATAACGTAACATTAACAGTTCAAAATTTAACATGAAATTTACAGTGTAAACATTTTTTTTTTTTTTTTGGTGTAATCCATTTTCAAGTGTACAATTCTGTGGTATCAGGCACACTCAGACTGTTGTGTTAACCATCAACACCATCCATCTCCAGAACTTTCTCATCGTGCAAAAGCCACTCTGCCCCTTGCTCCCCATTCTCCCCTGCCCGCAGCTCTGGCGACCCCTGCTCTGTCTCTGTGAATTCGACTGTTCCAGAGTTCTGTAAGTGGGATCATACAGTATTTGTCCTTTTGTGTCTGGTTTCTTCCACTTAGCAGAACGTCTTCAAGGTTCTTCCTTCCAGTCACTGTTTTGAAGAGTTGTGCTATTCCTTGCCAGCTCTGACTCTGCAGAATCTCATCTGGGAAGAATACAGTCCACTTGCCAGTGTGACTTTCCACTCAGTTCCCTTCTTGGGGGGAAAAAGAGTAGTGCTTGCCTGTTAACTTTCCCGTGTGTGTGTGTGTGTGTGTGTGTGTTAGAGAGAGAGAGAGAGAGAGAGAGAGATTCCCCAGGGAACATGGGCAGGTAACTTGCATGGCCAAAGCAAGTGAAAATGTCTGTCATTACAGGCTTCCCTGGTGGCTCAGTGGTACAGAATCCACCTGCCAATGCAGGAGACAAGGGCTCTATCCCTGATCCAGGAAGATCCCACATGCTGCGGAGCAACCAAGTGCACCCCACTGTGCACCCCAGCTATTGGGTCTGTGCTCTAGAGCCTGGGTCAAAGTGAAAGTGAAAGTCACTCAGTTGTGTCCGACTCTTTGCGACCCCATTGACTATACAGTCCATGGAATTCTCCAGGCCAAAATATTCGAGTGGGTAGTCGTTCCCTTCTCCAGGGGATTGTCCCAACCCAGGGACTGAACCCAGAACCCGCAGATTCTTTACCAACTGAGCCACCAGGGAACCCAAAGAATACTGGAGTAGGTAGCCTATCCCTTCTCCAAAGGATCTTCCTGACCCAGGAATTGAACCGAGGTCTCCTTGGATTGCGGTCTCGGTTCATTGCATTGCGTATGACCTCAGGTATGCAGATGATACCACCTTTATGGCAGAAAGCAAAGAACTAAAGAGTCTCTTGATGAAAGTGAAAGAGGAGAGTGAAAAAGTTGGCTTACAGCTCAACATTCAGAAAACTAAGATCATGGCATCCAGTCCCATCACTTCATGGCAAATAGATGGGGAAACAGTGGAAACAGTGAGAGACTTTATTTTGGGGGCTCCAAAATCACTGCAGATGGTGACTGCAGCCATGAAATTAAAAGACACTTGGTCCTTGGAAGAAAAGCTATGACCAACCTAGACAGCATATTGAAAAACCAGAGACATTACTTTGCCAACAAAGGTCCATCTAGTCAAAGCTATGGTTTTTCCAGTAGTCATGTATGGATGTGAGAGTTGAACTATAAAGAAACCTGAGCGTCAAAGAATTGATGCTTTTGAACTGTGGTGTTGGAAAAGACTCTTGAGAGTCCCTTGGACTGCAAGGAGATCCAACCAGTCCATCTTAAAGGAAATCAGTCCTGACTATTCATTGAAAGGACTGATGCTGAAGCTGAAACTCCAATCTTTGGCCACCTGATGCATAAAACCGACTTATTGGAAAAGACCCTGATGCTGGGAAAGATTGAAGGTGGGAGGAGAAGGGGACGACAGAGGATGAAATGGTTGGATGGCATCACCGACGTGATGGACACGAGTTTGAGTAGGCTCTGGGAGTTGGTGATGGACAGGGAGGCCTGGTGTGCTGCAGTCCATGGGGTCGCGAAGAGCTGGACACGACCGAGTGACTGACTGAACTGAACTCCTGCATTGTAGGCAGATTCTTTACCAGCTGAGCTACCAGAGAAGGCCCCTGTGCTAGAGCCTGGGAGCCACAGTTAAATGCTGGGTTTTTGTTGCTGTGCGGGCTTTTCTCTAGTTGTGGCGAACAGGGGCTACTCTCCAGTTGCAGTGTGTGGGCTTCCCTTTGCAGACCTCTCTTTGTGTGGAGCACAGGCTTTGGGGCACACGAGCTTCAGTAGTTGCGGCACGTGGTGAGTTCATTAGTTGTGGCTCCTGGGCTCTAGCACACAGGCTCAAAAGTTGTGGCCCACTGGCTTAGTTGCTCCATGGCATGTGAGATCTGATCAGGGTATGGAACCTGTCTCCTGCATTGGCAGGCGGATTCTCTACCACTGAGCCTCCAGGGAAGCCCCTAAAATAAAATTATCTTAAAAAAAATCATTACAGTTAGTGTGTTTCCCAATAGTTGACCTCTTGAATGACATGAAAAGGTTTTGAGACTACGTAAACGCCTAAGGGCACATATCAGTTCAGTCAGTTCAGTCGCTTAGTCATGTCCGACTCTTTGCGACCCCATCTGCCAGGCTTCCCTGCCCATCACCAACTCCCAGAGCTTGCTCAAACTCACGTCCATGGAGTCAGTGATGCCATCCAACCATCTCCTCCTCTGTTGTCCCCTTCTCCTCCCACCTTCAATCTTTCCCAGCATCAGGGTCTTTTCAAATGAGTCAGCTCTTTGAATGAGGTGGCCAAAGGATTGGAGTTTCAGCTTCAGCATCAGTCCTTCCAGTGAATGTTCAGGACTGATTTCCTTTAGGATGGACTGGTTGGATCTCCTTGCAGTCCGACAGACTCTCAAGAGTCTTCTCCAACACTACAGTTCAAAAGCATCAAAAGGGCACATATCAAAGCTTCCTAAAACTGCTAGAATAGAAAAAGGAGCTTGGAGGAGTGCCCCGGTGGCGAACTGGTTAGGATTCTGGGCTTTCACCACTGTGGCCTGGGGTCAATCCCTGGTCCCTGGTTGTGGAACTGAGAACCCACAAGTTGTGCATTGCAGTAAAAAACAAAAAGAAAACAGAGAAGAAAGAAAAAGGAGTTTGGATTCAGTCATCCCCCACTCTCCTCTCACTGACTTTTCAAGAGGCTGGGATGGACATGACTGGATTGGTTACAGAGCTGCTGTGCTGTTCTTTTATTTTTGTTCTGAATGAGCGTCTCTCAGAAAACAAAGAGGGCCAGTATCTGCTTTATCATCTCCCTCCCCACACCTAGCAGAGTGTTAGGCATGTGGGGAAACTGGTGGGAGGTGAGGGAGGCTGACAATAGAACACGGGCTTTTTCAACTTCTTGTTTCCAGAGCTAGTGCTAGATGTCGACCAGGGCAGACAAGTGGGTGGGCACTGCAGAGGGCTGGAGAGACTGGGTTTTGGCCATGGCTCAGATCAGACAAAGGATCAACGAGAGAGATTTTCGTTTCTGTATCAAGCTCTCTCTGAAGGTCTCAAATCTGTTTTGCATCTGGTAAATGCAGCCAACCCCGGCTATCACTAAGAAGCCAGAATGATTTAAAAGAAAAATCTTTCCTTTTTTTTTTTTTTAAACAGCTTCTGTCCATGGCCTTGAGACTCGTTCTTTGCTGGAGCAGGAGGTCTTGGGAATTTTGGAGAGCCATGATTGTGTTAGCCATTTTGCACCCAGACTTGAATACTCAATTAAACATTTTGCTGCTACCCACTGGAGGAAAGGCCTTGGACGCCATCAGCTGTTCCCAGAAATGCACACCCCAGGGAGGAGTTACCGGGGCCTGTTTTCTCTGCATGGAGGATTGCAGGAAATGCCTCTCGGCCTCCTACGTTTTTCCTCCAGATTCTGCAAAGCTGCTTTTGGGGTGTGGCCACTCCTTTTCTTTTCTCTGCACTCTGGGGGAGTGAGGGAACAGGGGAGTTTTTCTTCATGATCAGGGCTCAAGCCAGAGCAGCTTAGAAACTTGATTGCAAATCCCAGTTACAGGGAAGAAGCCAAAACTACTGAGGACCAAGGAGGTCAGGGTTGGGCCCCCGGGCCCAAGTCCTGGTGCGGTGCCTACTGTCTTTATATTTATTTAAAGGGGACGCTGCTTAGTAACCAGCAGGCGGAGGCCTTCCTGAGTTGCAGAGCTCCTGGTCTGCCTGACTGCACAGGAATGATCTGGGTGTTACTCTCTATGGCTGAGGCCCAGCTGTCGCCAGGAATGGGGGTGGGGAAAGGGCTTCCTAATCGAGGGCTTCTAGTTACAGAGCCAGGCCCTTAAACTGCTAAGACTGTAAGGAACAGAAATTCCACAAATCCTCTCTTTTTCTTTTCGGCATCCTAGCGTTCACTATCACAATGCCTCCCTTTCCTATGGCAAAGCACACTGTTTAAGAAGGTTCTGACCGCCCAGATTCAAATCCTTGCTTTTCCTCTTGCTAGCTGCCTGACCCAGGGCAAGAGACCCAGGTTCCATATCAGAGTGCTCTTTTGAGGAAATAATACTTGAATCATAAAATTATTGCAAAAAGATTTTTTAAAAAGGTAACACACTTGAAATGTTCAGCATAGTGCCTGGTACATGAAGGAAAGTCAATTGTGGCGAGAAGAGTCTTAATGTCTTTGTAAATAGAACTAATGCATCCTATTCTACTGGCGAACTGTCAGAAAGCTCTTGATATAAGAATATTCAAAGTCATTAACTCTTCAAATCTCAGAATGACGGACCTAAACTGCATCCTTGCCCCAACCTCACCAGAGAGAAAGCTGACTTGAGTCCCGGGCACAAGTCTTCTCCTAGGGAAAGGGCACAGGAAGAAGAGAAGCACACGGGTGATCTCACCCTTTGGGACTGGGTGTTTTTCCGGATGGGGCGCGCAGCATCCCCAGGCCGACTGCAGCAATGGCCCTGCCCCGCCCTTCACTGCAGTCCTGGAAGGGCTCCCAGGGGCGGAGGGATGGGGGTGCAGAAGATTTTCTGCAGGGCGGGGAGGGGCAGGTCTGGAGGATGCTAGCTGCGGGGAGGGCGGTACGGCTGGAGCACCTCCACCATCCAGGGCGGAGGCAGCGACCTCCACTGCACCACCAACCCCCATCCGTGGCGCGCGCGCTCCTTGCCCATCCTCCCACCGCCCTGCATCGCCGCTTCGGCTCCGTCCGGGTGCGCTCGGCCCTTTCCGCCAGTGATCGGGCGGCGAGCCGGCGGGAGCTCCGCCCCCTTTGCTCCGCCGGCGCTGCCCGCCCCCCGCCCCTCGCGCCGCGCCCGGGCGCTTCCCCCGCGCTCGCGCCCGCCCGCCGCAGGAACGCGCGCGGCCGCCTATAAAAGGGGCGGGGCGCGCGCGTCGCCGCCACTACCCGCTGCGGAAGGGAACGGCGAGGAGCCGAGGCCGCCGAGCCCCGTCAGTTCCCCCAGCACCCCCGCCCCCGGCCCGACGCACCCACTGCCCTCACCCCCAGGAGCCGGTGAGAGAGGGGAGCGGGCGAACCCGGGGAGGGAGCGGGGCCCGAGGGCGGCCGACAGCTGGGGGGCGAGCCGGACAGCCCCTGAGACGGGGCGGGGCCGGCGCGCGGACAGGTGAGCCTGGCGGGCCTCGCAGCTCTCTCTCTAGTGGGGCGGGGAGCCGAGCGAGCCGGCGGCGACCGGCTGGCGGCGCGTGGGCTGCGAAGGAGCCTCGGGGCCGAGTCTGGGCGCCGGCCGCTGGAATGTCATTGACTGGGCGGAGGGGGCGGCGAGGCCGCCGAGTCCCTCCCCCCCGCACCCCACCCCACCCCACCCCACCCCCGCAAGCCTAACTGCTGCCCAGCCCGGCCCCATCCGGCAGCCGCAGGTGGGGCGGGGGCTGTGTGGCCCCGATCGTTTCGTTTCTCCCATCCTCCTCCCGTCAGAACGCTCCCCCGCCACCGCCCCCAGTCCCTTCCTAGGTGGGGAGCGACTTCAGCAGCTCCTTTTCCCTGCTCTCCGCCAGCAATGTTTACCCAGCCCTGGAAGGAGGAAAAGCTGGGAGTAAAGGGCTCTTTGACCTTAGTTTCATCCTCTGTGGCCGTTCTTTGGCCTTCTGTGGACGCCGAAGGGTCCAGGACTGGCCATCTCCTTTTCTTTCCTGTAATAAACATATCTTCCTTCCCCAACTGTGATTGGCGTGTAGATAGCAGGAAAATGCGGCGCTTGACTTTGTATGAGACCCAAATCAAATAATTTAAAAGCTTTAAGAGTTCTCCCCCCCCCCCCCGCCTCTTGCCGAGAGACCAAGTCTTTTGAGTCGAGGACATAATATTATTTGTATAAAATTCTGCAGCCTTGCCGGTGTTGAATGACAGAGCAGCCTTTTGTTTGAAAGACGTTCCTGCGAATTTGGTTTAGACGCTTCCCAAAGAAAATTGCTTTGAAAAGTCTCTTTGATGTACTGGGATAGAATGTATTTTAAACAAAGGGCTTGTTAAAGTTAAAGGTTGAATGTGTTTTAAATTAAATGGCTCAGAAAGCTGGGTTGAGATGGTGCAACACCTTGTCAAATCTCTTTTATATAATAGATCCTAAACTACGTAGGCCCTTTGTTCTGTCTTCCTCATGTTATTTTAGAAGAACTTACCATGATGGCTGTCATGGAAGAAGAGAAGAGAGAGCATATGAAATATTTTCATAATGTGTTGAGAAATGGCGTCGTCATAGCAATTGGACTTAACTAAAACAGAATATCAAAGATGGAAGGGTGGGGGTGTCTGCAGCCAGGAAACAGAAAATCTGAAGAACAGCAGTGGGAGCACTCAGCTGTATGAAACCATGGAGCCAAGGTTCCAGCTCATCAAACTAGTCATGTATTTTCCCTTTTGTTTGCAGCTAATGTCAGCTTTTTGAAAGGTCAGATTGAAGTCCAAGTTTTAGAAATGTGCAGCAGGAAAATAAAAATGTGCTGCAGGAAAGGCCTCTGCAGGAAATTAGCTATAAGCCTTTTTTAGTAACTGGGCCAATATTACTCCCAGGGACCCTCAAAGTGTGTTAGCTGTTATCCAGGGACCTAGATGGAGAGCCAGTGGATTTGCTCTCTGCTGGACAGGTGTGAGGCAGGCCTGCAGTAAACCATCAGCCGGGTAACATTCTTTGATATGTTTTTGGTCTTTGGCAGGGTGTTTGTGGTAATCTCATAATTAGAGAAACCTGATACGTCACAGGCTCCGAATATGAGCTTGTCAGGCAATCTGATGAGCAAGTTTAGATGGGGAGGGCTGGTTTTTAAGTATATCTTTGGGTTCCCTGGGCTAGAATTTCCTCTGCTCTTCCTTTACCTGCCTTCTTCCCTGTGGGGGCTGCCGACTGCAGGTGCTGAGAAGTGGGTGTCAGGAATAGTCCACAGTCCTGGCATCGCTGAACCTGCGCTAAGGACAGTGGGCTCGAGGCCGGCCTTGTAATCTGTCCTTCGTGGGCTATGCGAGGACTCTGCTAGTCATGCGCCGGGTCTGCTGCGGTCCATCAGCTGTGGTCAGAGTAGGTAGCAGAATGCAGCGTCCTGATGGCAAATGCTGACTCCAGGAATGCAGGGGAGGCATGCAGAGTGAGCACTTGGGGCCAGTGGACCCGAACAGCTGCACTTGTACCTCTTTTGCATGTTCCTTTCAAAGGGGCTTTGAACAGGAAATAGTGTTTTGTGAAGGAAGTGTCCCAGTAAACTAGGCCCAGGTTAGATTTCTGTAGCTTGAGTTCTTTCTCGTTTCTGAGGATTTCACAAAGTTATACTGTTTTATGACTGAATGGAAAGGAAGACAGAAATCATCTAATACTGGCAATCCCAGCTCATTTATCGGGATGTGGGTTGGGCAGGAGGGCATGTCTAGTGTTAAAAAGTATATTCAGGATTATTTGAAAAGGGGGAGACTGAGACCCAGAAGAGGGTATGACTTGGCCAAGGCAGCACCTCTGCTAATACCAGGGAACCTTGGTTCTTTCTCAGGGTTTTTAAGGGTTTTTAAGCCCCTAGTGGGTTTTAGGGTTTTTAAGTCCCTAGTGGGATTTAGAAGCTCTGTAGAATGAAAAGGGTGCTGGGAGAATATCTGAAATTTGATTTGTACCTGTATTCATGTATCTTTCAGGATCTGTGTTCTTCGTTTTGAAATCACTGTGTTCAGTTTGCCCTTAGAAGCTTGTTATCTTGCTCTCCCTGCTCCCTCTTTAGACACCACATTCTTCCATCATGCTGTCATCGTTTCGTAAACGCAGAGTCCAGGTATTTGAGCAGCATGCAGGAGATGTGTTACTTTTTCGGTTTGGCCTGGCTTGCAGTGAAGACCATATGTCGCAGAGGTTGAATGATCCTAAGAGAGGGGGTGGAAAAAATCCCTGCCTGCATGACCTTTCTGTTAAGCACATTGCATAGGATATGGGCTTTTGTTTTTTTTCTCTGCTGTTACTTGAACAAAAGTCTTAGTAGATTTATTCTCAAATTTGCAAAGCTTTTTGTTTTTTTACCTTCCTCTTATTAAGGCATGAATATATTAATTTCTTACCACTCTACTGGTGTTTGCATGTAGTGTTTGCTAATTTTTTTAATTTTAATTATGGTTACTTGGTTCTTAAGAACCAAGGGACTAAACACATTACCTTAGATATTTAGAAAGTATAATCTGAAAACATGTAAAAATAGTGTTTTTCAGTTTGACAAATATTGTAAACTTGGGTTTGTTCCCTGTTTCCATTGACTTACTTTTTTCGCCACAGTTTTTACAATGAAATGGAGCTTGCATTATCATGTTTAAAAAACTCACTATGTTTTTATACACGTACAGTATTTGAGTGTTTGCTAAATTGGACCTTTTTCCAAAAGAAAAGTGCTTAAAATTAGTGTCTTGGTATCTCATAAGCAGAACCCTAAACTCTGCAAACTTCCTGTGATTATGGGTGATAAATCCAAGGCAAGCCCTTTTATAAATCAGACTGGATAATTAAGCAAGGTTTATAAAAATGGGCACATGATACCTTTTTCCTGTTTTGAATTTCAGTAACAATATTTTGCACTTAAATACCTCTCATCTGAATTTTACAGGTTATAAAAGGTAAGTAGCAGCAAGGTAGTGTTTGAGGCATTCAGGAGTAAGTTTTCTCAACCATGTTTCTGGATTTTGATGCAGTGCAGTATGAATGAATCTTTTGCTGCTTTAAGCTGAATCCCTGCTCACCTCTGCAGAATCCTTCTAACAGGTTCAACTGAATTAACCAAGCTGAAGGCTGACGTGCACATCTACAATCCTGATTGGAATGTGGTTTAAGCAAAAATATTTCTGGCTTTCCCATGGTTGAAATTAAGTTATGTACTAGTTACCTCTCTGCTTACCCTCAGGCCTACCACTAAAATCTGTAGCTGAGCTGGTTTTGAGTCAGTTCACTTAATCTGAGAATCAATTAGCATCAGATTTTATGGGTGCTGGCACTAATTAATTCTTTGGTGCTTTGTTCTGGGGGAGCTCTTCCACGTCCATGGATGTCGTTCTCCTGCTTTGGAAATGTGCTGGCTTTCTAAGCCAGGGAGAAAGGGCATTGTTGGTTCTGCACCTTTGGGCTCTGACTAAGCAACAAACACAAAACCGATGGATGCTTCCTCTGACCTTTTGCCCTGGGTGATGTTTATGAATTTTTCTGTAGAGCCAAATGCTCTCCTCATTCTGTTAGTCCCGAAAACCCCTTTGCCTGTGCCCAAAAAAAAAAAAAAAAAAAAAGTGTATCTGGTGTCCTGCCTGGGCTCTGAATTCATTCTGCAGTGCTCCAAACGCCCCTGTCCTCACGGCAAGCTCAACTGGCTAAGATGTTCAGTTCACTAAGATGTCTGCAGTCCCCACCCTGTTTCCAAATAGTGACTCCTCTGGCCTTGGACACAATTGTATTCTCTTCTGAGGTTCCATAGAGAAACTCTCCTGACTGGATTCTTCCACTCTCTGAGATCGAGTGAAGGTGTCCTAAGCTGCTGTTTCACTGCAGGTACCCGGTGTGCAGGGTTCAAAGCGTTTGACCTTTGGTTTGAAAGTCTCTGCCGTCTTTTCCGTTGCTTAACAGTATCCTTCCCTCCCACTCCTTCTCCCCACTCTCCAGGGACAGACCCCTCCCCTCACACCATGGTTTTGTAGCCTCTGTGGATTAGGATAAGGCTTTACAGAATTCCCTAGGTACCAAGGAGTGCCTCAAATAGCTGTCTGTGGGTGATCATCAGGAAGACAAAGGTAGGAATTAATGGCCAGCTTCTTTCGTAGGGATCGTTTCCAGTTGATAATGTGTATTAAGTTGGTGTTGGTTATGAGAAATCCTTCTCATGCATGGCTTTAAATGGAACTAGAACTTTCTAGCCAAGGTTCACATCTTTAGACACCCACTTTCTTCCCAGAGATCTAGCAGTGTTGTATGAATGCTGACAAGTCTTTTTGATTTATTATAATAGAGGACATAGTTGTAATTCCTGTGTGATCCCCTGTGCTCAATTCACATTACTTGCTGAATGATGCAGCTAACACTCTTGCTGCATTGCAGCATTTAAAAATAGCCAGTCTTCTCTAATAATTAGTTGCCAAAATCTGACCTTTTTTCCTTCAGTTACCTTAAATAGGAAGCTGTCCTTACACAGAGAATACATCCAGCCGTTCACTTCCCCTCCATTCTCCACAAACGTAGACCTGATTGACAAAATCAGAGTCCTTCTGGTGCTTTGAGATAAGCAGTCGGTTGATCACTGTCCTGGAATTTGGCTCCTTTGTAGTTTTTAGGCAGTTAGTGGAGTCTGTAGGTAGGTCTGTATGGTTGGAGATTGGTTTGTGTGTGTGTGTGTGTGTGTGTGTGTTTTAATGGCACATTTCCCAAAGTCTTCCTTTCTAGCTTTCAAAAGGTGTTAATCCCATTAAGGCTGGGAACAGCTCAGAGCTTTCTCTGTGGAGTCATCTTATCAGTCAGCTTCGAATTTCTGGCTGGGGGCGGAGTCCTTGCAGTGTGTGCAGCACGCTGGCAGACGGCAGAAAATTCCACCAACTCTCAGAGTTTGGGGCCAGAGGTCGTAGTGCCTTTGAGTGGCAATAGTTTGTTGTCGATACGAAATTTGTTCTGGTGTTCAATGTAGTCTGTGGAAATGGCCCTCTTAGGAGCCAGAGAAACTGGAACTTGCATGGGGACAGCTCCCTGTCAGGCGAAGGGGTAGCAGGAGCTGCCTCGAACCTGTCTTTGGTGTCTGGTGTGATTACAGCAGAGGGCGAGTGCGGCTGGCTTGCAGATGCCCGGCTGCCTGGAGACTTGGCAGAGCTCCCACCTCCTGCCATCAGCTGATCTACTGCAGGAAAGAAAAGTCCATTCTTGCCTGCCCAGAGCACTTGGTATAGAATTGACTTGTTCTACTTCACTGGGGTGACAAAGAGGGCCTTTTAGGTTGGTTAATTTCAGCAGGGCCTCGCTGGACTGTCTCCCTGGATTGGTAGGGTCAGATGGGCAAGTGGAACCCACACAGGGGGGCTTGCTCAGGGGGACCCTTTGCAGTATTATGTTGGGCATTCTTTTATTCATCGTAAAGGGCTGCTTTCAAATGTGAGCAGAGATTTCCATGACAGCTAAGGGAAGTGCAGTGAATCCTCTGATAAGGGGTGGCAGGACAGACACCAGAGACTGGGCATCTTGCAGAAAGGCACCCGCAGGGGAGCTGTAGTCACAGGCGTAACTACCTGTACATGCCTTGGAAACTTTATAAGCAGTCAAAGTAGACACACAGTTTCCTGCTGTTCCTCCATCTTAACTGTTTCCGGAGAGATGAGAACAGAGCAAGTATATAAATTATTCTTAATCCTAATTGTTTACTAACTTTAAGAAGACTGAATCTTGAGACTTTGCTGGCAGTCCAGTGGTTAAGATTTCACCGTCCAGTACAGGGGGTGTAGGTTAATCCCTGGCCAGGGAGCTAGGATCCCACATACCTCGTGGCCAAAAAAAAAACAAAGCATAAAACAGAAGCAATTTTGTAACAAATTCAGTAAAGACATTAAAACTGGCCCACATTAAAAAAAAAAAAAAAACTTTTAAAGGAAAGGCTCAATCTCAAAAAAAGTAATTTTGATTTTTTATAAAATAATTCATATATCCTCCTTCCTTTTTCCTCCCCTCAGGTGGTGATGGACAAGATAAGCGGTAGTAAAAGAAATTAAAAAGTAACGGCATCAGCTCCGATCATGTTAGAATCCCTGTTTCTAGCATGCTGTTCTGGGAACCAGAGCATCCTGGGTCACCCTAGCTCCACCACTTGCTTATTAGATGATCTTCTTTCTCCTGATCACTTAATAATGAAGTGACAGCAGCTTCTTTATTTCCAAATTCAGTGTGTAATTGACTGTCTAAATAGGTGCCAAGTTCTGTGGTCAGAGAGTAAGATAAGGTCTTTTTTTTTAATAGTTCCTTAGGAACTCTAAATTCCCCAGTCACTCAGTCATGTCCAATTCTTTGTGACCCCGTGGGCTGCAGCCTGCTAGGCTCCTCTGTCCATGGGGATTCTCCAGGCAAGAATGCTACAGTGGGTTGCCATGCCCTCCTCCAGGGGATCTTCCCGACCCAGGGATCGAACCCAGGTCTCCGGCACTGCAGGCGTATTCTTTACCATCTGAACCACCAGGGAATTCCCTAGAGAACTTACCAAAACACAGGGGGAAAACAGTAATCACACGGCAGAATGGGACATGGTGATGCTCTAAGAGGGAGAGAGGGAGTGAGGGTGTCTGCTTCAGGACTGCAGAGAGGACAAGCTGCCTGAGGCTTGGAGGGGTTGAATGGTATTAACTGATCAGATTGGGGGGGGGGGCGATGGAGAACATTTGAGAGGGAGTTTTCTGCTCAGGGAAGTGGACCCACCCAGGGTTGAAGAGGGAGTCTGATGCAGGATCTGCCTGGAGCAGAAAACACAGGTGAATGAGTGAAGTGTTTACATTCTAGTAAATGTGTCGGACACGGTAGTGATTCTTGTCAAGATCCCTGTCGAAGTCAGCCTTCTCCCAAAGAAGCTGACGATCTAGGGCTGCAGCGTGAGCGAGCACCACCCTGCTCTGAACAGATGTTTAGTTTGCCCAGACCACCCTCAGTTTTTGGTATGAAGGACTCTTGAAGCGTGTTTTCAGAATAGAAACTACTGTTTCAGACACGGGCTATCTATTCATGATACAGAACTGTGCCTTTAAAAAAATTTTTTTTAAATTAAACTTTATTTTGTACTGGGGTATAGCCAGTTAACAATGGGATAGTTTCAGGTGAACAGTGAAGGGACTCAGCCATACACGTGTCCATTCTCCCCCAAGCCCCCTCCCGTCCAGGCTGCCACATTACGTTGAGCAGAGTTCCCTTACCATACAGCAGGTCCTTGTTGGTTATCCATTTTAAGCACAGCACAGTGTACACATCCATCCCAAACTCCCTAACTCTCCCTTCCCCCATCCCCTCCCACCAGCAACCAGATGCTCAAAACTGCCTTCTCGAACCAGATTTCCTAAGGTCCCACCCCGCCAAGGTGAAGAGTGCAGCTGTCCTGGGTGTGGGCCGCCCAAGCTCAGTCATTCAGGTCTGGTCATTAGGTTGACACCCCATGGTGTAGCTTCAGTCAGCACATTCTAGCAGTTCATTCAGTCACAGAATTTAGCTGTTAACCTGAACAATATGGAAAATGAAACCCAGGTGGACTACTGAGCTCTCTCTTTACCTTCACCAGTGAACTTGGGGCTGCTGCTCCAGGAGCACTTAGCAAACATTTGTTCATGACCTCTGTCTGCTAGGAATCAGGACACAACAGATATTGCGTTGCTCAGTCTTAATTATACCGCGGGAAGTACATGTAAGTGCCGTGTAAATCTACAGAGAAGTGTGATTAAATCTGAGAAGGAGGGAGGGAAGAAGCGAGTGCAGCTTCGTAAGGAGGTGAGATCCTGCAGTTGCTCATTTCAGCTCGTACTGACCTGAAGAGTTATCTGGACAGAGGAAAGACAGAACGTTCTGGCAAAGGAAGCCTGAGCAACCAGCCTGGAGTCTTTAGAGAGGATAATGTGTTTGGGAGGAGGGTATTTCTCTGTGCCAAGAGGGAGGGCGGGGGCCGTGGGTGAGACCTACCAGTCAGGTGTGTTGGGCCAGGTTGGAAGGTCCAGCTAAAGTTTAAGATGGGTTCTTTCCTTTCTGAGACGGAGCCAGGAAAGGTTTCAAAACATGGAAATGACGTGGCAAAGAATCTGTTTCTCTTCACAGTCAAATAAATAAATTGGACTTTGTGGTAGGAAAATAACAACAAAAATAACTGGTTGCTCTGTGGAGAGGAACTTGGGAGGAATGGTGGGTGATAAGGCTGAAGTGCCGTCGTATTCTTTTCCCTCAGAAGACAGGTCTCCTCATAAAAAGATAGTCCTCAGAGTTTGCTGGGTGCATGCCCGTGCTTTTCTCGAAACCTCTTGAAGCTGCTTTAATCTCTCAAGAGCTGGAAACTGCCCGGAACTCAACAGTGCTGTTTAGCTCCCAGCCGGTGGGGGCAGGGAGTGGAAGCGCACAGGGGCCTCCATACCCAATCCTTGACCCACTAATCCTTTCCTGTTGGCTGGGCGAGGCGAACAGATCATGGGAAGAGCTCTCAAATGTTTCTCAAGCAGCACAATTTTTCTGTCTTGTGTAAATTATGCAAAAACAACTGGAGAGACCATAAAGCTTATCTGGTCTTTTTTTTTTTTTTTTTTAAACACCAAGTCACAGACTCTTCTCTGTAGAATATAAAGTTAGAAGGGTCTTGGGACCATCTCAGTATCACCTGGCATTTTTAGTCGTTCTAGGAAGTCGGGCTCAGGGCGGGAAGGCCGCTCAGACGAGGTCACGTGTTACTGACACGCATACTTGCTCATTGTTAGTCTGCACCTGTTTCCTTCTGGGCATCCTTCCTTGGTTAGAGGATAAAATGGCTTATTTCTGAGATGAGCAAGTACTGCTTTCTGGCACAAATAGGTCAGGTTTTCTTTTTGACGTTAAAGTTTGGTGAAACTGTCTGAAAATCCGAGTTTAAAGTTGAGGTGGATTGAGTGCTGTGGGGAAGTACCACCTACTCAATTGGCCTGAGTTTGTGGTTAACTGGAGCAGATAAGAGTCAGGTAGGACAAATTTTTCATCTTTCTTGTTTTTAATATACACTGTGATTTTTAATTTTGTGCACTCAGAGGAAGTAAAGCCCGTTCGTTGCCCAGGCTCTTGGCACCCCTATGAAGACTTGTAGGATTGATTTTTTTTGCGGTAACTGAGAAATCCACTACTTTAGGTAAATTCTATTGCTTTATGATGTTAAAGACTCACTTTATTTTTTTAAGGGGACTTATTGTTTTATTTTTTAACACCGAAAAAAGACTGTTACTTTATAATCATTTCCCTTTTCTTCACCGAGTAACAGGCTGAGATGGAGAAAGATGGAAAAGCTGAGTTAAGAGTAAATGTTCTCTAATCTCCACACCATGAAATGCACAGGCCAAATGAAAGGATTGTTGAGTGAATTTCTCAGTAATTCTTTGAGCTCCAAAGTTGGTGTTTTTTTGAATTCTCAAAGCTCTGTAGAATTGACAGCACAGATCATAGTTCTTTCCTTCACGTCTCTCACCGGGTCTCTCTGCAGTGCTGGTGAGGTGTCCTATGAAGGACCCACGTGGGCAGCTGTTCTTTACGAAGCATGGGGTCTGGGCTTCACCGTTAAATCCTGAGAAGTGATGGCCTGCAGTTCATTTATCTGCTCAGGCCCTCAGAATTCTTTATTTCCTTTCAAGAGGCTAATTCCATTAAATCTCCATTCAGTCTATTTTGGTGTCTTGCACTTAACTCAGGGCTTGCTGCCTTTTCAGAAAATGGACCCAAGCGGGGTCAAAGTGCTGGAGACAGCAGAGGACATCCAGGAGAGGCGGCAGCAGGTCCTGGACAGATACCACCGCTTCAAGGAGCTCTCGACCCTGAGGCGCCAGAAGCTTGAAGACTCCTACCGATTCCAGTTTTTCCAAAGAGATGCTGAGGAGCTGGAGAAATGGATTCAGGAGAAGCTTCAGATTGCCTCAGATGAGAATTACAAAGACCCAACCAACCTGCAGGTATGTCTGAGATGCGAGCTCAAATGTCATTACTCAAAATTTGTACAAAGATAGGTACTGAGTTATGACCTTGAGAGATTGAGTGGCAGGGAGAATGTAGGCCAGACATCAGGAAGGACTGACTCACGATCCTGAAAAGCCCTTAGTGATCGTATCAGCGAGCACGAATGTGGAGTCCTGCAGGTTCTAATTTCTCTTGTGGGGATGCTTTAAGCTGATGGTTCTCAGTCCACTGCTTGGCAACCATTGGTGATCCTTCAGTTTTTTTCAGGAAAGATCTGGGTTGATCTCTTGGAGTATGTGTTTTTGAGACAGGTATGCTAACTCACAGTGTTGTTGCTGGTGAAAGTTTATAAAGCTGTTTTTTTAAAAAAAAGACAAAGCCTTTCTTCTCGTTCATTTTGTTGAGAGACTTCTTTTTAGTAACTGGCGCAGTGGTTGTGCCCGTGGTTCTTTTATTATGCCAGAGTCATCTGAGAAGAGAAAATGATGAATGCTGGTGAAGGGGCAGGCCCTGCCCAGCTCTGCATGTGATTATACAGAGGTACTGAGAAATGGAATGTAGTGAATCAAGTCATTCAAAGAGTATGGCTTCTAAAACAAGCTAAAAAAAGTGTCATGTAATGAATGAATGTGAGTGGCTTAGTACAGGATAAACAGTACCTGCCAAGAAAAAGCTCTCAGTATGGTTCTGTACTTCTGAGAGGGATCAGATGTCCATAAAGGCTAGTTTCCTGATAGAGAAGCAAATGAGGATATTCTGTAGCATCTTGCTGTCTGCCAAGTTGCGGTCCTCGGTGCCAGGCTTCAGGGGGCAGGTGTAGACGCAGGCGTAATTTTGTGTAATTGAGGTGGTAGGGGATGGGTGGGATGCTGCGTGAGGGTCCATCATGAGAGGCAGTGGGATGCAGGCGGGGAGGAATAATCTGGCGGGGGGTGCGAGGTGGGGAGCAGAAGGGCGTGCCGCTCACTTCACGATCCCCTGGCAGGGCAAGCTGCAGAAGCATCAAGCCTTCGAAGCCGAGGTGCAGGCCAACTCGGGCGCCATCGTGAAGCTGGATGAGACTGGTAACCTGATGATCTCAGAAGGGCACTTCGCATCCGAAACCATCCGGGTGAGTTGGGGCCCTGCTGGCGTGATGGCCTGCCTCTGGCTGGCTGGTGGATGGGTGTGGGTTAATGCTTACCTGTATGTTTGGGTTCCTGAGGAGATAGATTCTCCTAGTTTCTTAAAGGAATTTGTGAAGTACCCTAATGGAGCTGCCCGTAGCCTGCCTTTGTAATACAAAGACTCAGTATGCCTGTAAACAAGCATGTGTGCACTCGGTGAGGAAGTTAATGTTCTCCTTACAGAACAAACAAGGATGCAGGTAGATTGTGAGGAAGAGTGATCACTGGAGAGAAGAACATATTGGTGAACTTAGGGATTAGGGCACAAAGATGAGTGGGATCAGTCACAGACACCGTCAGCTTCTGTGTCAGGAAGCACTCTCTGGATCTCGGGGCCTTGCCCCAGGAGGGTTCACTGAGGTCTGGTCAGCAAGCCTGTTAAAGGTCCGGCTGTGAGGAATGACCTCACAGTGTGCTACCTGTTGGTCGGTGACCCTGGCTGTGTAACTGACTATGAAGCAGGAGTCCTCAGATTCTTTGTCTGACTTGTTTGGGTGCCATGCGTTGGCTTTGGGGCCATAATTAGTTTTTCTGTGTTTTGTTTTGATAATTCCAATGCCAAAGTATTAAGGGAAAACAAGGCTCTTTAGGGTGAGGTATGCAGACTTAGTTTCTCATGACTGGATGCTGTCTTCTGTCTTTGATTTCTTTCTTATCTACGTGTTTTGTTCTTTGTTATCCAAAGTCTCATTCCATTGAGGGACCAGCCTTTTCAGTCCTTGATGTGTCGAGGCAGTCCCAAAGACTGAGATGCAAGCTACATTCTTAAGCCCCAGCTAGAAATATTCCTTCCTCCGCCTTTCCCTGAGTGAGATCCTTGGTGGAACATCCACAGGGATGTCATTCCCTTAGGATCTCGTCTAGTGGTTTTTAGCAGTAAATACTTGTTGTGTCTCTTTTGCTCTCATATACTGTGCAGTCTCTTATTGAAGACTTGCAATTAGCCTTATATTGTTAATAATAAACTGTTAACTAGGAATGATTGTAAATAGGAAGTAAATTCTAATTGCTGTATGACCAATCATTTAATTACTACATTCAACCCATTTGGGCAGTGTAATACATGTGTGTGCGATTAAATACAAAGACATAGGACTTCCCTAGTGGTCCAGTGGTCAAGACTGCTTTTCCACTTTAGGGGGCCACGGGTTCAGACCTTGGTTGGGGAACTAAGGTCCTGCATGCCACATGGCACAGCCAAAAATATTAGAGATATATCTGCCCATTTCCCCACTCTTGTGTATAGTCTTACTGTAAATGAAATCAGCCAGAGTGAATGGGGCTGCTCTGGGCTAGTTTAACCAGGTTACAGGGAACGTGAGATATAGATCACGTGTGTGGCTTTAGTAATCAGTCCGAGGGCAGGAGACCCAGAACTCCCTTCAGTCCCCTCTTCCCTCTTAAGAGATCTTATTAAAGCAGCATTAGAAAGCACTAGCTACTCTTTGTTGAGAAGCTGTGAGCAGCCATTTAGGTGCAAACACTTCACCAGGACTTTTACATCCGTTGTCTCTAATCTTCACGGGAAGCTTGCGAGGGAACCATAGCCTAGAAGGGTAGGAACAGAGGCTTAGAAGTTTGAGTGACTTGCCCAGGTTCCCACAGCCAACAGGTGACAGAACCAGTGTTTCAATCTCCGGTCACAATTACTCGCTTTATTTTCCCAGCCCATGTTTCACTCCTACCTGCTTTCCGTAATTTCTCCTGACTGCCCCTCAGAGCTGCTCGTGCTTGCCCAGGCCTCTGTTGAGAAACCCAACTGAGTCAGCCAGGAATTCTGCTCTACCCCGCCAGCTGTCCGTGCGTTTCCCAGCGCACCTGCCGCCCTGCCGGCTCCCGCTCTCACACGCCAGTAAGCTTCTGAAACTGGCCTCTGTCAGACCTGCGGTGTTGACACGATGAGACACACGGCAGTGGGAAAGCTGCTCAGTCCTGAAACAGGCCTGGCCCCGGTTCTCCCTGGAGGGTGTGGCAGCGGGAGATGTGAGGGACTGACAGCTGACTTGTAGGGAAGGATTTTTGGAGCCTTCTGTGACCCCATTTTGAGTGAAGTGAGGGTTTTCTGGGTGGTCCAGTGATTAAGACTCTGCGCTTCCACTGCTGAGGGCACAGGTTCAGTTCCTGGTCAGGGAACTAAGATCCCACATTGCTATGCAGTGAGGCCAAAAGTTAATGAAGAAATTTTTTTTTCCCCTGAGCAAAAGGTTCTCATAGAATCCCGATGTTCATGCACCCAGATCCCACGGTCATCCCACTTGGTAATTGGTCTGGCCCGGTAACTCAGTAGCGTAGTTTGGGCAGTCAGTGTTAACACAGAGGAAGGTGGGTGGTGTGTGAAGGACCATGTCCTGCATAACCTGTCTGTCACCGGTTTAGACTTTCACACCATACCGGACGGCATGGCGCCCCATAGTGACCGCCACCCACATTGGCTCCCACATCCGAGTAGGTGGATATGGACTTGCCGTTGGTTGCCTTGCGCCTGCTTGCCTGGGAATGCCCGTCACTTCCTTCGCTTTGGTGGACTCTGGTTTAACCATTGGCGATGAAAGTGACTGTCGTGGTGGAAGTTTAATTGTGTGAGCATTTATTTTCCTCCCACTGTTTTCTCCTTTCAAATGAACCATCCATACTTGTTTCTAAGAGAATCCACCCACGTTGACTCGCCTATGGCTTTCACTCTTTCAGTTTGTGGGGAGTGGCGTCTTGACGATGGGTGGGCCCCAGGCCTCTCTCCTGGCGGGGTGTGTGTGTGTCACTCGTTTCTGTCTGTGTGACCCAGAAACTCCCAGTATCTTGGGTAGGCATAATCAACACCCTGAAATTGGGTTAGAAAGCCAGAACACATCGCCTAAACATGAACTGATGATAATTGCCCCAGTTCCCAACGAGTCCTTACTAGGGCTGTGCTATGAGAACCCAAGATGCTGGGAAGGGACTGTTGGACCTGTGGCTGCCACCTGGGTGCAGCTTGCTGTCAGCCTTTCTTGTGATGAACTGTGTACCACACGCTGTATCTTCTCACAGAAGCACCAAAACAACTTAGGCCACGAATCCTCTTTGAACGTTGACTGTGTTTCAGGATGCCATCTTTTTTCCTTTGTACTAAGGCCTCTTCACTTGTGCCTTGTAATTATTTCTTTACACGTATGATGCCTCCAGGACCTCTTGTTCTTTCCACTTTACCTCTGTGAATTCAGGACACACCCTTCAGTGATTCCTGCTGCTGTTCCTCGATGACACCTCATCTTTCCCTCCCCAAGTCTTCTGACCTAGAAATCCCACTGTCATAACTTAACAATTAATAAGAACTAAAAACATTACCTAAAGACTTACCAACAATATATCAATAATAATTGGTAATTATAAGAAATAGTAAGTTCTTTGGAGTGAACTAGAATACACATGCTTACAAAAGGTCAGTTGTTTGATAGGTCAACTGTAAGACCTACCAAAACACTGAGGTGTACGTGTTTACGTCTTCTCAGTTCAGTTTACCATTTCCCTGCAGCGTAGGCATTATCTTGAAAAAGACTGGTTCAGAGCTCTGGGAGGTGTCTAGCTGGTTGGAGCTCCGTGGAGGAGCCAGGTCCCCCAGACGTGGCTCTCATGTGGGGGGTGTTGGACTCTTTAACCTCCAGACTCGTCTGATGGAGCTGCACCGCCAGTGGGAATTGCTCCTGGAGAAGATGCGGGAGAAAGGCATCAAGCTGCTGCAGGCCCAGAAGCTGGTGCAGTACCTGCGGGAGTGTGAGGACGTGATGGACTGGATCAATGACAAGGTACGTTTGAGCAGGAGGGAGATGCCATGACCCTGACCTCCTAAGTAGGAGAGGAGCACGCAGTAAACTGCACAACCCTGAAGTGGCCACGGCCCCTCCGGCACCCGTTTCATGATGGGTTTTGGGAGCCACTGTGCCCGAGTGTGTCTTGGTGACTCTGGCTCTGCTGTGGTCCCCAAACAGGAAGCCATTGTGACGTCTGAGGAGCTGGGCCAGGACCTGGAGCACGTGGAGGTGTTACAGAAGAAATTCGAAGAGTTTCAGACAGACATGGCTGCCCACGAAGAGAGAGTCAATGAAGTGAACCAGTTCGCTGCCAAGCTCATTCAGGTAAATGGGAAAGTGCTGCATGTTCTCATAGCAGCGTTATGGTAACTGCCTTTACATTAATATTAATGTGATACAACTTCATTAATTTTTCCAGAAGGAAAATTTTGATTAGGTGCCTGATTTTTGGGTGAGCAGGTTTTGATAAAGCATGTCTGAGTCCTGTTTAGATCTCAGTAAGGCAGCAGTATTGCTCACTCCTACCTTAGAAAACACTTTTCAACTTGTGGCTGTGGGCAGGAAGGGCAGAGTTCATTTGATCTCTTTACTCCGCCCATTTTCAGGTAGGGCTTGGTGAAGTTTTTATGGGCTGTTGAAGTTGGGCATCACGGTTTCTCAGACTAGGGTGTGGTGGCGAAAGTTGAAGAGGGTTGGCAGGAGTCCACCGCCACCTCAATGCTCTTCTTGAGTCGGAGCTTCCCTGGACTCCTGGGAGCGGGGGAGCCCTGTAATGAAACAAGGCTCTCCCCTGGGAGCTCTGCAGCCAGAGGGGAGTGGGACTGCCTATCGCTGCTGCTTTATCATTGCCCACCCTGCATGGCTCCAGAGATGTCCAGTACAGTGACCACAGGAGTTTTTGCTTTAGGGAAAACTTGGTTTGGGGGGATGGGGGTGCAAACTTTGAACCTGTAGATCCTTCAGGACTGGCATTTGTTTCCTCTTGGCTCAGTGATGAAAGGAGAACCAGCATTCCTCAGACATAACCTCGCCTTCCACATGACAGGATCATGGGGTCCTCAGGATCCTGGGCCATCCCCGGGTCGTGCCGAGGAGAGCGGGCGGGCCAAACCCCAGACCCCACAGGGGGTCCCACAGCCGAGGAGTGCTTTGCCTTATCACTTTACATGTTATTTAAACAAGACACAAGGTAGTTAGTGAGGAAGGAGACTTTGAAAGGAGTGTCTCCAGTGTGAAGTCAGGAACAGATCTGAAAGCCATGTTTTTGGGCAGGCGTGCTTCTCGGTAGCCTCATGACGCTGGACACCCTGAACTTGGGGTGAGCAGTTGTTCATGAGGCGCCCACGCAGGTGCTGCTGCAGGATGTCAGCGCAGGGGCTGCTACAGATGTCCAGAACTTCTCTGGAGAAGCACCACATGGCTCCTGGGCTCAGACAAGGGCTCTCCCCTTTTTATAGAACAAGAAATGAAGCTCCCGTGGAAGGAGCTTCCCTCTATTCCACACAGAAAGCCAGTGATTCTTCAGAACAGTCAGGATTGCTGAGGCAGACATGTCAGGGAGCCAAGGCCAGGTGAGCGGTGACGGGGCCACAGGTGCCGGTCTGAGTGTTGTGTCTGCCTTTCCTGGCCCAGGAGCAGCACCCTGAGGAGGAGCTGATCAAGACAAAGCAGGACGAGGTGAATGCAGCCTGGCAGCGGCTGAAGGGCCTGGCCCTCCAGCGGCAGGGGAAGCTGTTTGGGGCAGCTGAGGTCCAACGCTTTAACAGGTACCAAGCTGAGGGGGCTTGCAGGAATGGGATCTCCCGGCCAGGTGTGGTGAAGCCTACGGGGAGTTGAAGAAAGTGTGGGGCTGACTGGATCTCTGCCCTGTGTGGCATCCCAGTCCCGGATGGACGATGTAGCTACAGACAAACGGGTGCCTCTGTGTTGTAGGGATGTGGACGAGACCATCAGCTGGATTAAGGAGAAGGAACAGTTAATGGCCTCTGATGACTTTGGCCGGGACCTGGCCAGCGTCCAGGCTTTACTACGGAAACACGAGGGTTTGGAGAGAGATCTTGCTGCCTTGGAGGACAAGGTGGGTTTGGAAGGCAGCTGTTTCTGTGACTGAGTTACTCACCAGGGTCGGAAGAGCAGCCCTGACGAGCGTGTGTCTCCAGGTCAAAGCCCTGTGTGCCGAGGCTGACCGCCTGCAGCAGTCCCACCCTCTGAGTGCCACCCAGATCCAGGTGAAGCGAGAGGAGCTGATCACCAACTGGGAGCAGATCCGCACCCTGGCCGCGGAGAGACACGCACGTCTCAACGATTCCTACAGGTAGAAGCGCTCCTCCAGGGCTCCACAGCCTGTACCGTGAAGCTTTTGTTTTAGAGTTGAGGTCAGAATTGATGGTTAGTTCTCTGTAACAAGGAGAATGTGTTACAGCTTTGGTATAGCTTCATAGCTTTCCTCTAGTAAGAAGATGCAGAAGACTTTTTCTTACTCTGTTTGTTATGTATTTCCTTGTTGTGTATTAATGTATTTCTATATAATATTCAGAGACTTGACAACTTTGTAGTATTTGTATATACATGCACAGTATTGATGACTTTATAAATGTCTTTTTTCCAGTCCATATGACTTTGTTAGAACCAATATAAATGGAAATAGCTATTAGCAATAAGTATTTAGCAATCTGAGCATCATGTAAAATATTCTGTTAAAATTGAGTAAATCAGAAATTGAAAGGGAAATAGTATTTCTTACTAGTAACTAGGAGTTGAATTTGGGAATCACAAGGAAGTTGAACATAAGGGACAAGCTCAGGGAATTATAGTGATGGACAGAGCCTAAATTTTGAAGGATTGATTTCAGTCGTCTTTTACTAGTCTAGATTGGAAGAGTCCTCCCTTTCCCAGGGCTAGAGTTTGTATGGCTTGTTAGACTCTTGAGGACATAGAATTTGGAGCTCTGGGGCGGCATCTTCCACCCGGGGCCTCCCCTGGAGACCTGTGCTTACGGACCTTTGGTTTCCCAGGCTTCAGCGCTTCCTTGCCGACTTCCGAGACCTCACCAGCTGGGTCACTGAGATGAAAGCCCTCATCAACGCAGATGAACTTGCCAACGATGTGGCCGGAGCCGAAGCCCTGCTGGATAGGCATCAGGAGCACAAGGTAGTGTTTCCAGGGTCTTCTAGAAGTAAAGCCGTGAGCTTATAGTGCGTGGCTGTAGCTCTGTTACTTCCAGCCTGGAGTGGCTGAAACCTTGCTCACAGGTAGCTCTCACCATGGGGATTGGGGCTGGTTTTGCCTTTGGAGTCTTGCTTTTTCTGCTTCTAATAGATGGTTGCTGCTGCTGCTAAGTCGCTTCGGTCGTGTCCAACTCTGTGTGACCCCATAGACGGCAGCCCACCAGGCTCCCCCGTCCCTGGGATTCTCCAGGCAAGAACACTGGAGTGGGTTGCCATTTCCTTCTCCAGTGTGTGAAAGTGAAAAGTGAAAATGAAGTCGCTCAGTCATGTCTGACTCTTAGCGACCCCGTGGACTGCAGCCTACCAGGCTTCTCCGTCCATGGGATTTTCCAGGCAAGACTACTGGAGTGGGGTGCCATTGCCTTCTCCGAATAGATGGTTACTCTCCTGATATGTAACTCATTTAACCATGATTCATAAAATCAAAAGGGCCAAGCTCTAGCAGGGTGGAGGTGCTGTTTTGCATATGTATCCTGTGCCATCTTGAAAAATCTTTAAATGCTGAACTTCATGGTTGGTTTGAGTAAATCTAAACTTCATAATCTGCTCTTTCTCCAAAGTATGTCCATGGGAAATTAGTTTTATGAGATCTTAACAGGCTTTATACCTTTAGAAAAGGGTTTTCTGTGGCTAAGTAATTTTGGAAAACACTGTTAAGGTTTAAAAAATTATTACTATAAATCTTCTGAGGTGCTAAAAATAAAAAATCAATATACAAAAGTCAGACAGCCCCCTCTGGACTAGCAACAGTTAAAAGCGTAATTTTTAAAAATACTAATTATCACGTGAGAAAATATAAAGTACTTGGGAATCTAACAAAAGTTGTTTAAGACATCTGTGGAGAAAGCTGTACAGTTTTGAGGAAAGGGGAGAAACAGAATAAAGGGGTGGGCATGGTGGAATGATTGCTTGTAGAGGTGCAAATTCTCCCCAAGATGTATGTATTCAGTGCAGTTCCAGGCAGAAGCCCAGAGGCCTTTGTGTCTGAAATGAAACATGCTGATTTTAAAATAAAATTGGAAGGGATTTCCCTGGTGGTCCAGTGGCTAAGATTCCTCACTCCCAATGCAGGGGGCCTGTGTGCAATCCCTGGTCAGGGAGCTAGGTCCTACGTGCCACAGCTAAGAGTACACATGCCACATCCAAGACCCGGTAGAGCCACATAAATAAATAAACGTGAAAGTAATTTAATTTGGAAGAAAAAAAAATTAAAACCAGCTGAGACAATTATGAAGAACAGAGGAGGGACTCTTCCTACCAGGTATTATAAAATCATAAGTTGATCTGGCACAAGGAGACCTGAAATAGACCAGTGGAACAGATGATGGAGAGCTCGGGCCCTGTAGATATGTGGACACTTGATGGTTTGACAGATGGCACGAAAAGCCAGTAGGAAGCAGACTTCTTAGTAAGCGATGCTCTCCGGTTTGGTTACCTGGGCTGATACTAGCAAACCTGGCGTCATCTTTGGTTTGTTCTCATTCTAGATGTGATATTCCTGATTTGAATGGTTATACAAAATTCAACAACTTACTCTTTGTTACAAAGTGG
Source organism: Bos javanicus (assembly GCF_032452875.1). NCBI lineage: Eukaryota > Metazoa > Chordata > Mammalia > Artiodactyla > Bovidae > Bos > Bos javanicus. The sequence goes on from NC_083878.1 coordinate 98,860,668, forward strand.
TGGACATAAATTGTCCTTTTCTCCCCCCCATTAGGGTGAAATTGACGCTCATGAAGATAGCTTTAAATCTGCAGATGAGTCTGGACAGGCCCTGCTTGCAGCTGGTCACTACGCCTCAGATGAAGTGAGGGAGAAGGTATGAGAGGAGAAAGGGTCTTTTAATAAAAGTCTCTGGAAGCTGTTATCCATCCTTAAATATCCAGATGTTGCATTCACCACAGTGTCAGAGAAAACTTAACGCAGGAGATTCTGCCTGGAAGTTAAGGAGCAGCAAACACTTCCAGAGATTTAAAAAGGAGATGCATGGTGATTGATTAGAGAAAGTTCCATTTGTGTGGGCCACATGCAACACATTTCTTCCTTAAAGGGGACTTTGCAGAGAGCTGATTCTTGCATTAGTAGCTAGAGTTGAGAGGAAACATTAAATTATGTGTATGTGTATATAATTCCAAAGTTTCAAAGTATCTTTGTAAAGATGCCTGAGGTACATTAAATAATGATTTTTATGTTTTTAATACTATATAGACCAGGAAGAGACATTTTAAAGACACACTTTATTGTCGTTAACTTTACAGCCTTCAAATTAAGTCTTAAGCATTGATGGATCTAGTGAGTGTGTTCTGAGGAGAACCCACTCAGTTGACACCTCCCACCTAAGAGTCCCTGCTCCTCCTATGCTGCCTCACTTTTACATACGTGCCCTTTTTCTTCCACCAGAGGTTTACTTGTCATGTCTACCTAATATTATATGTGATAATATGGCAATAAATTATTAATAATTCTAGGTTCATTCAAACAGAGCCAATTCTTAGGTTTAGCAGGACCATGCAAACCCTCAGGATCTGTGATTTTTGTGTGTGTGTGTGTGACTTGGCTGACATGTGCAAGTGAATGCTATCCTTTTTGTGTAAATCAGAACCAAGGCCTGAAGGTTAGCAGAGGATTAGAAATGCCAGGAGCCTCTGTATCTGATGTTCCCCTCTCTTCCCCTGTTCCCCACCCCCCCCACCGCCACCCTAGCTGACCGTGCTGTCCGAGGAGCGGGCCGCGCTGCTGGAGCTCTGGGAGCTGCGACGGCAGCAATATGAGCAGTGCATGGACCTGCAGCTCTTCTACCGCGACACGGAGCAGGTGGACAACTGGATGAGCAAGCAGGAGGTGAGTGGGGTAGGGAGCCGGCCACCTGTGCCATGCTGTTCAGCTGGCCCGTTCGGTTCGGGTTTAGTTCTTCGTCATGCCGAGGGAGGGGTTGCCGGCTTCCATGGCCCCTGCCAACACCATTCCTATTGCTGAGACTGAAGGGCCCTCAGGAAAGGATCCGGTTTTTCAGAGGACTGTGATGGTGTAAAGTTTTTTGTTAGATTTTCTTTTCCGTTAGAACTTTGCATTTTGTGTGATTTAAATCTGCTAGAGGTAATGAAAGCTATTGGAGCAAACTTTCAGTAGAGGGTAGAACGAGGGTTTCATGCTCTTGCTGGATTGGTTTTAAGTGAATCTGGAAGGACCTCTGGCTTCCAGGGGAGACCTGAGAGTTTCATGGCCATAGTCTTTATTCCCCTCCTTTCTGTATTGTGGCCTCAGCAGCCTTTGCTTTCTAGCCCTGAGAGGTGAAGGGCGTCGGACATTATGTCAACACTGTGTTTCCTCCTGTAAGGCGTTCCTGTTGAACGAAGACCTGGGCGATTCCTTGGATAGTGTGGAAGCGCTTCTAAAGAAGCACGAAGACTTTGAGAAGTCCCTCAGCGCCCAGGAGGAGAAGATCACAGTAAGACACCTTCCTGGCGTCCGTGCCGTCACGTGATCCTTAGCGTCAGCGGAGGTCTCTTCTTGTTCTGAGAGGCTTCCGAGCAGAGTCAGAGAAGTCTCCGGGTGCTTACACCCTCGTGAGGGTGATCAGCCACCTTGCTGGAGACACAGCACAGCTTTTAGAATGAAATTGTTCTCTTGATGTAAACCTCCAGGTTGAGATTTCCTCCCTGTTAAAGTAGTTAAGAACTAAGATAAAAGGTTTTCTCCCCATTGAGCACTGATCTTGGAAGTAGGAATTGAGGAGTTACCGTGATTACGATGCTCAGCTTCCACTGCAGGTGGTATGGATTCGATTCCTGGTCAGGGAACTAAGATCCTGCATGCTATGTGGTTTGGCTGAAAAAAAGAATTAGGAGTTGAAAGGCTGGTAACCTGTGTCTGACCCCGTCAGATCCTGCCCTGACATTAACTGCAGCCAGTGTCTGCAGGCCTGAGTGGAGCTAGCATCACTGAGCCATCTGACTGAGGACGTCAAGTAAAAACTCGGAAGTTAAGGGATAAAGGTTGTCATAGCAAACCTCAGAGTGAAGTCCTTGACGTGGTCTAGAGCGTTGTGTTCTGCACTCCCCTCTGTGGGCCGAGCTGTGATGAGCCCTCACCAGTGACAAACCCTCTTCTTCCTCCTAGGCCTTAGATGAGTTTGCCACCAAGCTGATTCAGAACAACCACTACGCGATGGAAGATGTGGCCACCCGGCGAGACGCAGTGAGTGCACAACTTCCTCACTAGCCTCCTTTCCATCCATGGGTGTCCCTCCCAAGGCAGGTCAGTTAGGGGTGAGAGTGGAGACTCACAGGGGGCCTTGCCTTCCAGCTGCTGAGCCGTCGCAATGCCCTGCATGAGAGAGCCATGTACCGCCGTGCCCAGCTTGCAGATTCCTTCCACTTGCAGCAGTTTTTCCGTGACTCTGATGAGCTCAAGAGTTGGGTCAACGAGAAGATGAAAACAGCCACGGATGAAGCTTATAAAGTAAGATCCTGTCGGCAGTGTCATGTAGCCCTTGTTCTGTAAGCCAGACACCATGCTTACAAATAGATGTAGCTAAAGAAAAAGAGATTGGAAGTTGCAAAAACACACTACTAAATGTAAGCTGGCGGTTTCATACGTCCCCTATGAAGATAACGTGCGAGTGCAGTGCAGCGTAACTTGCTGTCCTGTGGTTCGAGAGAGAACCTCTTTCTTGGCAGGACCCATCCAACCTACAAGGGAAAGTGCAGAAGCACCAGGCCTTTGAGGCCGAGCTCTCGGCAAACCAGAGCCGCATCGACGCCCTGGAGAAAGCCGGGCAGAAGCTGATCGATGTCGACCACTATGCCAAGGACGAGGTGGCGGCTCGGATGAATGAGGTCATCAGTCTGTGGAAGAAGCTGCTGGAGGCCACAGAGCTGAAAGGTGAGGGGAGGCATGCATGGGGTTGTGGTAGGTTTAGAGAGTTAAATGCTCGTCCTTGGTTTAAGTACTTGGGCCACCTAGGCGAGCTGCACCAGGTGACTGGGCACTGGGGCTCACTTCCTGAGGGAGTCAGCTGCGTGGGTGCCTAATGATGTGCAGGGTTGGCGGATGTGACTGTGTGCACTGGCTGGTGGGGGAGCCTGAGAGAGGAGGGGCTGATTTGGTCAGTGGGCCTGGTTGGCTGGGGCCTCCTCACTAGAAGAGGTCAGCAGTGAGCCGAGGGCACCTAACCATTCATCAGCACTTAATCCATGGGGCTCATTCCAGCTCCGCATTTGGAAGGCAGAGCCGAGCTTGCAGTTTTCCTTCACCTTGTGATAGACGTGAAGCCATCACTGAAACCCTGCCCCGTCGTGGTCCTTCCGAGAGGTGCCGCTGTTTACGAGCAGCGCTGGCAGAAGGGTGATACTCACCCACAGACTCACCCTTGCTTCCTTGACCAGGCATAAAGCTCCGCGAGGCTAACCAGCAGCAGCAGTTTAATCGCAACGTTGAGGACATCGAGCTGTGGCTGTATGAAGTGGAAGGTCATCTGGCCTCGGACGACTACGGCAAAGACCTCACCAACGTCCAGAACCTCCAGAAGAAGCACGCCCTGCTGGAGGCTGACGTGGCAGCTCACCAGGTACGGGCCCTGGACACGGATGTGGGGCTGTGGGCGTGGGAGCGAGAGGGGCCGGTCAGCCGAGGCCGGTCAGTTCGGGGGGTATGAAGTGTGTCGATGCCTTAGAGAATCGTGGATGCACCGCTTGCTTCTGTTCAGGTTGGTCTGCTTGCCCTTGGAGCTTCCTAGGAGCCCCAAATGGGGAAAGGGCGGCTGGAAGCGCACTCCAGGGAAACAACTGTGTGTGTTTTCTGTGTGTGAGCAAACCACACCTGAGGCAATAACGTCAGCCAGGAGACGTCCAGAACGCGCTTGGCCGGCCCCGGGCCAGGCTTTCAACACTGTGTCCTTCCCGTCTCCAGGATCGCATCGATGGCATCACTATCCAAGCCCGCCAGTTCCAGGACGCGGGCCACTTTGATGCTGAAAACATCAAGAAGAAGCAGGAGGCCCTGGTAGCTCGCTACGAGGCGCTCAAGGAGCCCATGGTTGCCCGGAAGCAGAAGCTGGCTGATTCCCTGCGGTTGCAGCAGCTCTTCCGTGACGTCGAGGATGAGGAGACGTGGATTCGGGAGAAAGAACCCATTGCCGCCTCCACCAACAGAGGTCAGACTGCCTCTGTCAGACGGAAGTCCAGTTAGGAAAGGGAGGGGACCCGTGTCCGAATGAGCAAAGTAAAGTTTCAGTTGAACTGAGTTTTTAAGTGAAACCGTGGGGAAAGCTGAGAGTGATGGGGTTGACTTTTCTCTTGACTTGGGAGTGGTTTCTCTTTCAGGCAAAGATTTAATTGGAGTCCAGAACCTGCTAAAGAAACACCAAGCGCTACAAGCAGAAATTGCTGGCCACGAGCCCCGCATCAAAGCAGTCACACAGAAGGGGAACGCCATGGTGGAGGAGGGTGAGTGTCATCAGGAGGTGGCTTTGTTCTCGTTTGTCGTTTCGCCCGCCGAGTGCACGGTCCCGGGTCAGGCTGGGCTAGGGGTTGAAGACTGTCCCCCCATCTCCTGACTGTGACTCTGACTAGTCCATAACCTTTCTGAACCTGAACTCACCCCCCAGCCACCAGCTTCTCAACTTCTCCCACAGTTGAGAAGATGGCTGCTGCTGCTGCTAAGTCGCTTCAGTCGTGTCCGACTCTCTGCGACCCCAGAGACGGCAGCCCACCAGGCTCCCCCATGCCTGGGATTCTCCAGGCAAGAACACTGGAGTGGGTTGCCATTTCCTTCTCCTGTTGAGAAGACTAAGTGAGGTCAAATACTGAGGAACCTGAGACAGTGCCCAGCACTCAACGAGTTTCCAGGATGGAGAGTAGGAGGGGGCTGTGGGTTTTATTGTTTGTTTATGATGACATCACTAGTGCCAACTAGGGCCATCTGCTTAGAGTCTAGACAGACATCGTGGTCTGAGGAGATCTGTTAAAGGGTTGGAACCTGGGCCTCATATAAAACTGGGAACATGAAGGGACGTGGCTCCCTGGACAGAGTCGCAGAGGCTGTGAGCGCTCAGAGGACCTTGTTTGTCCCCATGTTTCTCATTGTCCTCCTTCCCCTGCCCGCCCTACAGGCCATTTTGCTGCTGAGGACGTGAAGGCCAAGCTCCATGAGCTGAACCAGAAGTGGGAGTCGCTGAAGTCCAAGGCCTCCCAGCGGCGGCAGGACCTGGAGGACTCGCTGCAGGCCCAGCAGTACTTTGCCGACGCCAACGAGGCTGAGTCCTGGATGCGGGAGAAGGAGCCCATCGTGGGCAGCACCGACTATGGCAAAGATGAGGACTCGGCCGAGGTGATGCTTACTGGGGGTACCAGGCTCGGGCTGGGGCCGGTTAGGAGAATGACCACGTGTGCAGGGTGCAGTCTCATGGCTTTTAAGGTGTTCCAGCATCTTCCGCTTTCCTCTGGTAATTCTATTATGCTCACAAAAGAGAGAAGGCAGCCTTGGTGTTTCACTTTTAGCCGTGACCGTGTCTCCGTTCTTCATTTTTTCTGTATACATATGTGTACATAAGCACAGTTTTTTGTTAGTCATCTTTTTTGAATGAAATTCTTAAATTTTATTCATGAAGGTCTAGGTGTAGCCGTGTGCCTGCCTTTTCTTGCCTCTTCACATAAACCGTCATGAGCTGAGTATTGACCCGACCTGATAGGGTTTGGAGTAGCAGGAAGCACCGAGGGTGGTGGGAAGGGGGTTTCTGGAGGAGGGCAGCATGTGCCCAGCTGCCACTTACCAGGAGTGTTCAATTCTCAGGATGGGTGGTGGATCACTGTATATGTGATGATGTTCTTTATGACTCCTCATCTGTTCCAAGGGTTGCATAATTAAGTATAGATGAAAAGATTATAGAAAATGTGATATTTTCTCCACGTTAAGTGTTTATAATATAAAGGGAGAGAGAGTGATCAAGTCACCGGGTAGCTAAACAGATTTCAGAGGCAGACGGCGTGTTGGGGAGGCAGAGGGGCTGCTCTGGCTCCTTGCTCAGGGTCGCCGTGTGTAACTTGGATTTCAGGCTCTGCTAAAGAAGCACGAGGCATTGATGTCGGATCTCAGCGCCTATGGCAGCAGCATCCAGGCCCTGCGAGAGCAGGCCCAGTCGTGCCGGGTGAGCAAGGCTTTTCCTGTCAGCAATTGCGAGATCCCAGGGGTTGGGTGGGGGCCGAGGAGCAGGGGGGCCAAAAGACCCAGGTGCTGACAGCAGGTAGCACGATCGCAGGTGACAGTCTTTTATTTACGTGTTTTAGCTGTGTTGGTCCTTCATTGCTTCATGGGCTTTCTCTAGTTGCAGAAAGCGGGGGCTACTCTCCTCTGTGGTGCACAGGCTCTAGGGCATGTGGGCTCAGTAGTTGGGGTACCCAGGCTCAACAGTTGAGGGCATAGGCTTAGTTTTTCCAAGGCATGTGGGATCTTCCTGGACCAGAGATCAAACCTGTGTCTCCTGCATTGGCAGGCAGATTCTTAACCACTGACCCACCAGGGAAGCGCCTGTAGGTGACTTTCCTGTGACCTTAAAGGTCCCAGACAGCTGAGCTTCCTGAATCAGATCTTGTTGGTAGGTTCAGAGGAGAACTGTCACCAGTGTATGTTTGGTGAATGTGGGTCTTCTGCTGAGGCTGGGATCTGCAGTGGCTGAGACGGCACTCTGGAGACATCCTGTAACTGTGTTTGCCCTTCCTTTGGATTTTTAGCAACAAGTGGCCCCCATGGATGATGAGACTGGGAAGGAGCTGGTCTTGGCGCTCTATGACTATCAGGAGAAGAGTCCCCGAGAGGTCACCATGAAGAAAGGAGACATTCTCACCTTACTCAACAGCACCAACAAGGCAAGCACAGAGGATGACCGGGGGTGGTTTCCACATATTAGGTGTCTTGGGAGCTTGTCTTTCCAGGATGAGGCTGGTTTAAAACTTGAAATTACTAGAGTTTCCAGGTCAGTCTCCCGTGTCGTGTGGGTTTACTATTTTGCCTGTGACTGAGATGACCAGTCTGTTTCCATAAATACCTGAGAGCTAGGGTAGTGACTCTTACTCTCAAGGAGAGCTTTTTCATCATGGACCACTTCCAAGTGGAATTTTTTTCTCTTTTGAGCCAAAGTCTGCTTCTCTGTCACTGGTACCTGTTGGTTCTAGACTATAGGGCCCCACAGCAGAGGGTTGAAGACAGGCTCCAGCATCACCCTGTAGGCTCCGCCTTCTCATCTTCTCCAACTTCAGTGCTGCCTGGTTCATCAGTCTTTCTTCCTTAACGTATTCTGATTGACCATGGCCTTGGAATGAGGCCATCATCTGAAGAGCCCCCCAAGATCCTGCCCCCTGTCTTGGTGTAGGCTGGAGAAGTGTTAGGCACCTCCTGTTCCCAGCCACTCAGCTCACCTGGTCGTGGGACTTTGAGGAAACTCTGGCCAGTGTTGTTCTACTGACCCTAAACCTGAGCTAACTGCCTGGTCTGACTCTGGTGTACTCAAGAGCAGCCTCCCCCAGTAGAAGCTGTGGTGATGGCAGACTGTGTGTCTGTGTTGGCCCCACAGAAGCCACTGGTCACAGGCAATCACAGGGGGCTTCGGAGGTCCCAGAGCATCTGAGGTTTTATTAAATTTCCTGAAGTATGGCTAGAGGCTGCTGTGTTAGCACAATCCTGGGGCATCTGTATGAAAGAGAAGGCGGCCTTCCTGCTCCAGTGAAGTCATGGCTGCCTCGCTTATGACCCTCCCCATACGCGGCAGGTCACGAGGGGACCGAAATTCCCATCTCCACACCAGGTGACTTTGGTACCGTCACTGGACCCTCATGACGTGACTAGAGCTCTTCATGTGTGCACGCGTGTGTGCACGGGCCTCCTTGGGTTCTCCCTCCATCGGGAGGAATTTGCCATGAAGACAGTCTCTTTTTGCCTGTAGGACTGGTGGAAAGTGGAGGTGAACGACCGGCAGGGCTTCGTGCCGGCTGCCTACGTGAAGAAGCTGGACCCTGCGCAGTCAGCCTCCCGGGAGAACCTCCTCGAAGAGCAGGGCAGCATCGCGCTGCGGCAGGAGCAGATCGACAACCAGTAAGGGCCTCGCGGGCGGTGGCGGAGGGCCGGTGGAGGTCTGCGCCTGCGCCGTGCATTTGTGAGGGTCTGTGGTGGAGGCCGCCCTGAGCTGAGGCTCCAGGGCGAGCGCTCTGCCGGTGCCCATCTGCGCTCGAAGGTGTACTCTGCCCCCGTCCCCACGGCATAGCTTACCCACACAGCTCCGATCCCAGGAACCTTTAATCCCTTTTTTATCCTTTGGTTTGTTGTTTTCCCTGCATTTGCCAGTTGCTTTTCCTAAACAACGTTTGCTAATTATCACCATCTGGATCTTTGTTCTCCAGTTCAGGAGGTGCTCTCTGAATGGGGTTTTTAGCTGTTCCACACCTCTTGAGCTCTGTCCTCTGCAAAAGGCTGCATAGAGTGTGTTTCTCTACCATGGTTTTGTGCTCTGAGAGTGGAGTGTATGTTTTAGGAAACAGCTCTGCACTCTTTGCTGTGGCTGAGCTCCCTTAGAGACCCGCACCCTCTTTTAGGGCACGTCTTGCACCACTAATGAGATCTAAAACTGTGGACACCTGGGTGATAGCCAGGAAGTACACTCTGACAAGAGGCTGGAATGCTAGAACTTTTTTGACCCCGTTAATCCCTGCAGAGGTCAGTTTTTATACACTTACCGATGCTTTCTATTACTGCTAAGAATGAGAGGTTTTGGCCTGGATCATAAACATGAGAGCAAAAAAGTGGACCAGATCACTGACTCCAGTTGCATGTCAGCCCTCAGGAAAACCTGTAACTCCGGGCGGTCACTGTACCCTGGCCTGGCTCTGTGAAGCGACCAGTGTCTCTAGCCAAGGAATGTTTACTGCCTTAAGCATGGCAGACAGGAAAACAAAGGTGAACTAACTCTCTCGTGTCATTGGATTTGATTTTCCTGCTCTTTCCTTACTGTGACTTCATTCCCGGGCTAGCCTGCTTCCAAGAGCTCTCGAATGACTCCGTCATTTCCCCCTTGAAGCGTCCACCGTCCTGGCCCCGGTCGGAGCCGCTGCCTCACAGCCCGTGGATTAACCCACTAATCCGTGCGTGCTTTTGCTGTGCCCCCCTGTGCAGGACGCGCGTAACTAAGGAGGCTGGCAGCGTGTCTCTGCGTATGAAACAGGTGGAAGAACTGTGAGTAGGCCGGAAGCCCTGCCGAGCACCACCCACCGCCCCTGTCCATCCTCCCTTCCCTGCTTCTCTTGAAGGCGCTCACTGGTCAAGGAAGGCGAGGTGGCGGGAGGGCCCGTCTCTGGCAGCAGCTTTGGCTCACGAGGGAAGGGGTTCGGGTGAAGCTGTGTCAGCTGTGGCCGCTTCTCTCGTTGGTGCTTCTGTGCAGCCGTGCGTTCAGAGCCTGGTCGGTTCGCCTGCTGTTAGCTTTCTTACTGGACTAGCCACTGTCAGCAGACCGGGTGGCCGGTACCCTAGTGCTCCTCTCTTGGCAGGAAACCAAATGCCTCTTAAAGTCTCTGATTCTTGGTAACACGTTCCTGTTTTATTTCGCTTTTGGAGACTTAGATTCTATTCTAGATCTTTTTTTAACTTTCAACTCAGTTGTATTAAGTTTGCTATTTTCACATCTGCAAGGATACCAGGAGTTCAGCCTGTTGTATTTTGGTTCCCAAGGGTTCAAGTGTTGTTGGATTCTTCATAAGAAATCCTCAGCTAATGAAATGTGCTTTACGTGATTTCTCCTTCCAAAGTGGCCAAAACTTCCTGAGAAATAAGTATATTAACGTTAGAAACAGTAGGAATTCCCTACTGTTCCAGAGATACTAACACCCTGAATGAGGCTGTTGTAAAGCTCAACGTGCCTTTCCCCACCACCTGGGGGCTGCTGGCAGAATCATACGACAGGAGAACAGGCCCTCTGCATACACCACGCCCAGCAAGTCCATCTCATCGGGCAGCTGTGGTCGCATGGAGCCTGTGTTGTGCTGAACGCTTGGTTTTGGTCATTTGTGGTTGTGGTGTTGTCAGTGCACACGCGGCCCCGGGGCTGAGTGTGCCGGGCCGTCCCCGCCACCCCATTGTGAATGGTGCAGTGTGTGCTTGTCCCAGAGGCTGTCCGTGGGTCCTCGGGGCCTGTGTCTTCACCTGCTGTCTGATACTCTGCCGCCACGGCGTCATCCTTATCAACACACAGCCTTGGACCGCTTCTCGAAGACACAGGTGGTCTGCTTCCATAGGAAGTTAACCCACCTCCCCTCCCTCCCTCGTCACCCTCTTGAATTACTTCAGGTACCATTCTCTGCTGGAACTGGGAGAGAAGCGTAAAGGCATGTTGGAGAAGAGCTGTAAGAAGTTCATGTTGTTCCGTGAAGCTAACGAGCTACAGCAGTGGATCAATGAGAAAGAAGCGGCCCTGACAAGTGAGGAGGTTGGCGCGGACTTGGAGCAGGTTGAAGTGCTGCAGAAGAAGTTTGACGACTTCCAGAAGGTATGGGAGGTCTTGCAGCTGAGCAGAAAATTGTTCAAAGATTTGGATCTCTTGACATTTGACTGTGGATGTCTGGAATGAAAATTACAGAGATTATATTCCTCTGTCTCTGTAGCCATTTTTAAACAAGTTTAATCATAACTTTTCTTGCACCAGTTTAGTTCTGAGAAGACATCAATACGTGCAGTTTTCTCTACATGTTGTTTTAAGAACTTGCCTAATCTATCATACAAAAATGTATAAAAGTAGTTCTCCTAATTAGGGTTAAGTTCACATAACATTGGGCTTCTCTAGTGGCTCAGTTGGTAAAGAATGTGCCTGCAACACAGGAGACCCAGGTTCAATCCCTGTGTTGGGAAGATCCCCTGGAGAAGGGAATGACTACCCACTCCAGTATTCTTCCTTGGAGAATGCCATGGGTAGAGGAGCCCGGTGGGCTACAGTCCATGGAGTTGCAAAGAGGCAGATATGACTGAGCGACTTTCACGTAACATACAGTTAACTGTTTTCAAGGATACAGTTCAGAAGCATTTGGTTCGTTGACAGTGTTCTATTACCATCACTTCTGTCTGTTTCGAAAGGAGACCACAGACCCATGAAGCAGCCTCTCCTTACCCCCCTCCCCGCCTCCACACCAACACCTGGCAAACACCAAGCTGCTTTTTGTCTCTGGATGTATGTGTCCTGGACGTTTCATATAAATGGAAGCACATATTATGTTACTCTGTAACTAGGGGCCTCACAGAGGGTTTGGAAAGTCTTGTCATTGTAGATGGACCAGTGATCTTCTAGTGTTTATTGGCTGATGCTCCGTGGTGTGTATATATGTACCACATCTTGTGTATCCATTCCTCCAGTTTAAAAATACTCTTGTGGGACTTCCCTGGCCGGCCAGTGGTTAAGACTGTGCTTCCAGTGCAGAGGGTAGGGGTTTGATCCCTGATCAGCAACGTTCCAGATGCCTGCGTACTGTGGCCAAGAAGCATATATATATTCTTATGACCAGTTCAGTTGGGTGGGAGGGTGCCTCGTGGCAAGCTCTAAAATTTCATCACATTTTTAACATGTGTCCTCTCCCCCACAAAGGAAGGTTTTTAAAAAATCTCCAGCCGGAATAGTTTTTCATTAACTACAGTTCGTTTAATAAGTAAGAGACAGGCTATTTCCAACGCCATGTGGTTTTCTTCCTTCTTCAGTAGCAGCAAGCAGGATTTTCTGATTTAGGTCATTGTCAAGGAGTAGAAAAACTACTTATGGGATACCTGTCAGATAGAAATTTATGTAGTTCATGAGTATCTGTGGTCCTCCTTTGGATTGCTGTTGTGAGTTCTAGTTACATTGTCTTTGTTCTTTGAAGGATCTCAAGGCCAATGAGTCGCGGCTGAAGGACATTAACAAGGTGGCTGAAGACCTGGAGTCGGAAGGTCTGATGGCGGAGGAGGTGCAGGCCGTGCAGCAGCAGGTAGGGGTCTGGCTCCCGCGTGGAGCCTGCTCGGGAGCAGCTTGGCGCCCCCGGCTTGTGCTGTAGCCCAGCTCACGTGCCCCGCAGTGCGCAGTTGGGCCAGGGTGCGGGTTCTCCGTGTAACCTGCACTGTGTTGTTTACCTTCAACGGGAGGGAAAAACAGGTCTCCTTCTTAGGCCCCTTAAGTATCATGGTAGTTATTGAATCTTTTTTAGGCCTTAACTGGTAATAAATTCATGCAGTTCCTTAAATGAAAGGTTCTGTGTAGAAACACTTGGTCGCCCTGTAGACTTTAATAGCTCCTCTGGCCAGTCACGTTGCCTGTCTCTCTGTAATCTCTCCCATGCCTCCAGTTTGACTTGACAGTGGCAGGTGTTACTGATGTTTCCTCTAATAATGTGATTGTTTCCTTCTCTGCTTGTAGGAGGTGTATGGCGCGATGCCCAGGGTAAGTGTCAGGTGCCCCGTCTATAACTTGAACTTGAGGATTAACTCTTGGGAAGAGTATACAGTCAAGAGTCCCATAAAGATTTCTGTTCTTGAACCTCTAGAGATGCATTTTGTGTGTAAAAGCCTGTGCAAAAGAAATGTTGATTTCTGTGTGTCATTCTCCAAAAATCAAAAAGTTTTTCTCTGTCTGGTTTCTTCGAACTTTTCCGCCAGCAGTTACTTAGGTTTATTTATCCCTTTTCAAAGAATCCTCTGAGAATGATATAAAGAGAAGCTGGAAATTTTATTAAATTTCCCCATTCTCTCCATCTCTCCTACTGCATTTTAAAAAAAGAGAGACACTTTTTCACTCCTGTTTGCTTCATTTCCCTCAGTCAGCCCTGCAGTTTGCTGCCAGCCAGTGATAAGTTCTGACTCGCAGTGGGGAACACTGTTCTGATTTCTCTGAACTTCCCATCGTTCAGAGGAAAAGCTGATGCAGCTTTGTTTTGTGCTCAGTTTCTTCGCTGCCTAAATTCTTCCCTTTTTCTTCAAACAGGATGAATCTGATTCCAAGACAGCCTCCCCTTGGAAGGTAAGAGTTTCTCTGCAAATTGTGAATTCCAGAGGTTTTCCAGGACCAGAAATGCTTCATGTCCTTTTCTAGCGTGCCTGTTTCTGAGTAGTTAGGCTTGTCTGAGTGTGGTCATTTCTGGCCTTGTGTGGCCTGGTGTCTTTCTGACCCTGGTGTTAATATTCTTTGAATCGGTCACGTCTTGAAATGTGATGCTTAATAACACAGAAGCAGCATGTCTTCCTGCAGACGCTCAGCACAAGTTCAGGTAGGGGTTGAGCTTGTCACATACTGTCTCTGCCGGAGTGTACAGTTGGCCATCTGTGTTTGGATTCAACCAACCAGCAATTGAAAATGCTGGCATTCGATCCATGGTTGGTTGAATCCAAGGATTCAGAACCTGAGCACACAGGGCGTCAGCTCTGAGGGACTTGAGCATCCATGAATTTTAGTACCTTGGGGGGTCCTGGGACCCTTTCCCCTTAAGAACCAAGGATATGGGGATGACTGCAGTTTGCAGAGGTCATGCTGCATAGTGAGGCATGGTCCCACCAGTAGGACTGCAGCTCTAGAGGAAATGACCTGAAGATGAAAACGGGAGAAGAGTTTCTTTTCAACATCCGCCTGACCGCTTTCTCCTGGTGCCTAAGAAAGGCTTGATGGAAAGTCCATGTCCTGAGGCGAGATGTTTACAAGCTGCAGTGGACGTTGTTCCACAGAGACTGGGGTGGTGCTTAGCCACGGTGGACGTAACTCTGAGCAGCAGGCCCAGGGAGCGTTCTCGTGTGTAGTGCTTATGGCCATGATTATGGAGCCAGCTGCTCAATGCCAATTGGAGCATCTTTCCTCCTGACTCAGCTCGTCAGGAATATGTCCCTTAAGTTATAGACAAGCTGGAAAAAGCAGGTTTCTTCGTGAAGTCATATCTTCCTAAAATATAAAGAAAGCATGAAAACCTAGCAACAGGCTCTCACACCAGTCCCTCGTTTGGTACTTCACAGCCCTGTCACCTGGCTTGTCGCGGGGACCTAGGTTGAAAGGGATTTGTTTCTTTGGCCTCCTTATCTCCCCAGGCTCTGACCATTCTGCTTATTAAATAGACTGTAAATTGCTTGGAAAGATGCATGTTTCCTTTTATTCCACTTTCTCCTTTTTTCTCTGTCTTAATTTCCTTACATAACAAAATTTAGTCATTGGTGTCATGAATGGGCAGCATCCTTATCTATTTGACATCTGGCAGAGTTTGCCAGAGTTTTTCTGGTAACACATTTTTTCAGAAATACATATCAGATGACTTGATAAACACCGGTACTTCCTGATTCTGAAAAGAATGGGAAACAATGGCTGTCTGCTTTCTGACCCCTATACACACCCACACTGGTTGAAAACATCGTCTGGGTGTGTCCCTGGAACATTCCAGGAGCCCGACTTCCCTACATACACACTCGGCTCCTCCTTTTTGTTATGTACTTGAGGATTACAGGCCTCACATGCCTGTCAAGTGGGGTTTCTTTCTGATTAAACCGGGTCAGCTCTGAGAGCCCAAGGGGCACGATTTTTAAAAGTGACATTGATGAGAGGAAGCTAATTCATCAGTGTCTTTTCTTTCTCATCCAGTAAGGTTGTTTCCCTTAGTTCAAGGGGCCACTGTTAGAAGGAGTAACAATCCAGTAACCATAAATAGAAATGAAATTATTGGTGCACTTGGGTGTTTAAATAGTCTCAGCTGGCAGCATTTCTTCCATTGAGTGTGTTTTCTGGACTCTTCTCCTATAGTAGGAACAAGAAAAAGACACAGTAGTCTTTGAGCCGCTTTTTTCTGTCTAGTCAACTGTTTTAATTATGGTTTCCACTGTTCTTTCACTCTTCATGTAAAATTAACCATTGAGTTGGATGTGATTGTGCACTTGGGTTTCTGCCTGACTTTCTCCTTGTTGGTACTTTATTGCTGCTCTGTTCAGAAATTTGACAGTATTCTTTTACAATCATTTGGTGGACAATTGGGCCCTAATTAATGGCACTTGCATCTCAGATTTCTCTTGTAATCAGCAGACACGTGATTAGTTTGCTCTTCTGCTTCCCTCCCCACATAGTCTGCTCGCCTGATGGTTCACACCGTGGCCACCTTTAATTCCATCAAGGTAAGACACCAGGACAGCTTCCCTGGTCCTCCCTGGTCTCCTTCCTCATGTCCTGCTCCCGTCTTCAGCAAGGCTCTTGTCCTCACAAGTTGTGTGAGCTGTAGCAGTTGTCACTCTCGTGGCTCCAAAGGTGTCCTGGTCACTGTTGTTCTCTGTGTGTGGCAGGAGCCATGATAGGCTCACCCAGTTCTGCCGGGGCCTCCCGGAGGGCTGGGAGCTGTGGGGAGCGTGTTATCCGGAAGGCAGTGAAGGCCTTTCCTGACTCCTTTTTGGGCCCCAGGCTGGTTTGTCCTCTGAGGACAGGGTCCTACAGCCACGCTGTGCTCAGGCTGCTTCCCCCCCAGTGGTGCCGCCAAGATAAGTCCGGGGCGGCAGACGTGGGACTCTGTCCACTCGGCAGTCGTTCCGAAGCTGATGCTGTGAGGCAGGCACCGGGCTAGGCACTGAGATGAGGACAGATCAGCTTCCTCTCTCCTGCTGCTTCCACGGCCATTCCAAGCCGGGTGCTGGCAGAGTGTTTGCACCCTGGGGTCTGGCAAGCTGTGGCCAGATCTGACTTTCTGGACTTTGGCTATCATGGTGTGCTCACCGATTGAACTGGGAAGGTCGGAACCAGGAAGTCCTCGGTGCCCCAGGCTTTCCTTTCTCGTGAAGCCACCAGGGCTCTGGTTCTGCCCTTTTCCTGGAGTCGGGTGTGGGCTGACGCCTCCTGTCCTCTGGCAGGAGCTGAACGAGCGCTGGCGGTCCCTGCAGCAGCTGGCTGAGGAGCGGAGCCAACTCTTGGGCAGTGCCCATGAAGTGCAGCGGTTCCACAGGTGAGGGGTGGCTCCACGGGCAGGAGTGGTCCTGCAGCAGTGAGGGGTGGGCTCCACAAGTGAGGGGCAGCCCAGGCTGGCAGGAGAAGGAGCCGGCGACGATCAGGTTCACCTTGGCTGGATCTTGTCCGTGCTGGTGCTCTGGCACTTGATGGATGCTCAGTCAGTACTGCTGAGCGGGTGGACATGTGCTCCGTGCCATTTAGAGCGCAGTTGGTGGGCCGCTGACATGTGCCAGTGAAACACACTGGGGTCAAGGCAGCCATACTCTGCACTCATGAATGTGAACGTGCGTCTTACCTACAGAGATGCTGACGAAACCAAAGAGTGGATCGAAGAGAAGAACCAGGCTCTAAACACAGACAACTACGGCCACGACCTGGCCAGTGTCCAGGCCCTGCAGCGCAAGCACGAGGGCTTCGAGAGGGACCTCGCAGCCCTTGGTGACAAGGTGAGAGGCGGCGCACGGACGCAGAGTTGGCTTTCCTCAGTTCTGCCGGAGGCCACACTCCCCCTTCCCCACCTCTCACTCTCACCTCTTTCTTCCCCAGGTGAACTCGCTCGGGGAGACAGCCGAGCGCCTGATCCAGTCCCACCCCGAGTCGGCAGAGGACCTGCAGGAGAAGTGCACTGAGCTGAACCAGGCATGGAGCAGCCTGGGCAAGCGTGCCGACCAGCGCAAGGCCAAGCTGGGCGACTCCCACGACCTGCAGCGCTTCCTCAGCGACTTCCGGTGAGAAGCAGGCTCGGGCCAGAGGCCTTTCTAGCTGGATGAAATACATGCGTAGGCTGAACACATCTCAGGTTTGATCCTGGGAATTACTTGGTGGTCCAGTGGTTAGGACCTGGTGGTTTCACTGGTAAGGGCCCAGGTTCAATTCCTGGTCAGGGAACCAAGATCCTGAGATCTTATATACCTGTTTGTTCTTTCTGTGAGGATTTCTTGATTTTTTAAAGTTATTAATTCAGTAAGACAAGAGGCTTTGGAATAATTTACTCAGAGCTCTGCTGCTGCTGCTGCTGCTAAGTCGCTTTAGTCATGTCTGACTCTGCGACCCCATAGACGGCAGCCCACCAGGCTCCCCCGTCCCTGGGATTCTCCAGGCAAGAACACTGGAGTGCGTTGCCATTTCCTTCCCCAATGCATGAAAGTGAAAGTGAAGTCGCTCAGTCATGTCCAACTCAGAGCTCTAGCCTGATTCAATAGGTTAATCCCAAATAACTTTCTGAGACAAGACTTAGGAGTCCTCTCTTTTCCTGGGCAGAAGGCCCGCTTGCCAGGGAATGTAATAGCCATTCCTCTGTGGCTCTGGTTTCCAGGGACCTCATGTCTTGGATCAATGGAATCCGAGGTCTGGTGTCCTCAGACGAGCTAGCCAAGGATGTCACCGGAGCTGAGGCCCTGCTGGAGCGACACCAGGTGGGTCGGCCTGCTGAGCAACGCATACATGGTGACCCTGCCAGGCCAGGAGGACTTTAGTGGTTGATGTGAGAGTGGGCAGCTCCTCCTGCCAGTTACCTAATCCCTTCCCTCCTCTTGGCAGGAACACCGGACAGAAATTGATGCCAGAGCTGGCACTTTCCAGGCATTCGAGCAGTTTGGGCAGCAGCTGTTGGCTCATGGGCACTACGCCAGCCCCGAGATCAAGGAGAAGCTCGATGTTCTAGACCAGGAGCGTGCAGACCTTGAGAAGGCCTGGGTCCAGCGCAGGATGATGCTGGATCAGTGCCTTGAATTGCAGGTACCTGCTCTGGATGGTAGCTTCCTGTTTGCCACAGGATTTCAGACCAGGTGTTTTGTGCCAGAGGCTCCTTGTCTCCTCACATCCCTCTCCCCTTCTTTAGCTGTTCCATCGGGATTGCGAGCAGGCCGAGAACTGGATGGCTGCCCGAGAGGCCTTTCTGAACACAGAAGACAAAGGGGACTCGCTAGACAGTGTGGAGGCTCTGATCAAAAAACACGAGGACTTTGATAAAGCAATTAATGTCCAGGTAGGGGCTTCCCCAGTGGCTCGGCGGTAAAGAATCCACCTGCTGTGCAGGAGACTGGTTTGACCCCTGGGTCAGGAAGATCCTCCAGAGGAGGAAGTGGCAACCCACTGCAGTATTCTTGTCTGGAAAATTCCCACAGACAGAGGGGTCTGGTGGGCTACAGTCCATGGGGTCATAAAGAGTCAGACACAACTAAGCAACTAGACAAGAGCAAGAAGGCCTTTGCACCTTAGATCCTGTAGCTGGGTTTTCCCAGATTGATGTCTTCTGTCTCTGTTGGCGTGTTCTCTTTGCCTGCTCTCAGTGATTAGAACCAAAGATAGCTTCTGTTTGCTTAACTCGGCTGGAGAGCTTTGGCAACTTCCTCGAATTAGAATACTTGGTGGTGGGAATTCCCTGGTGGCGCAGTGGATAGGAATCTGCCTGTGAATGCAGGGGAAGTGGGTTCACTCCCTGGTCTGGAAGATTCTTCACGCCGTGGGGCAGCTAAGCCCACGAGTTGTAGTTACTGAGCCTATGGCCTATGTGCCACAGCTGCTGAAGCCCGAGCGCCTAGAGTCTTGTGCTCCGCAACAAGAGAAGTGACTGCAGTGAGAATCCCACACACAACTAGAGAAAACCCACGTGCAGCAACAGAGACCCCGCACAGCCAGAAGAAACACATGAATAAAGCACTTGGTGGTGACTGCACAGGAAGCAGTGTAGTCCCCACTGGGTCTAGTGAAACCTGTGCAGTCTAGAAAAAGTGACATACGTAAATAGTTTTTTTAAACTTTGTATATAAATTCTGGCATTTTAAAGATTTTGAGAACAGATGCCACAGGGGAAATTTTTTATAGTAAAAGGGAAGAAAAACAAATTTGTGGGTAGGTAAGTGCATATATGAAGATGAACCAGAAAGTTACAAAAGTCTTTGGCTTGTAAACCGTTTTGTTGAAAATCTGATGATCTTTTTCTGTGAAGCCTAAATTTTTTTGGCCACTCCTTGAGTCATGTAGGATCTTAGTTCCTCTACCAGGGGTTGAACCTGTGCCCTCTGCATTGGAAACATAGAGTCTTAACCATGGGACCGCCCAGGAATTAATTCCCTGTGAAGCCCAATTTCCCTTTTCCAGTGGACTACGTCTCATAGGTGATGAAGCCTAGTTCATTTGTGATGTCTGCTGGTGTTCAAACCCCGGCCCCACCCCAGCATGACCTGGCACCTTCTTGAGTTAAACTCTACTCTAATAATGATTGAAATCAAGCTTTCCTCTGGCTTTTTACACTGTTGCTTCTAAAGTGTCGGTGTATTCTGATCCCGTCACCAGCTAGTCACCCAAAATAACCGTTCTCTTCTCGGACCTGCAGTCGTCTTGCCCGCCCTGACCTTACGATTCTCTTTGCCGACAGGAGGAGAAGATTGCTGCCCTGCAGTCCTTTGCTGACCAGCTCATCGCTGGTGGCCACTACGCCAAAGGCGACATCTCCAGCCGGCGCAATGAGGTTCTGGACAGGTGGGTGGTCAGTGCAGCTGATGGGTCCTGCTGCACTTGTGTGAGAGCCCCGGCCTGACTACCTCCTTGGGGTGCTCACTTTTGCTCTCGGTTCCACCTTCTCAGGTGGCGCCGTCTAAAAGCTCAGATGATTGAGAAGAGGTCAAAGCTGGGAGAATCACAGACCCTCCAGCAGTTCAGCCGGGATGTAGACGAGATTGAAGCTTGGATCAGTGAAAAATTACAGACTGCAAGTGATGAGTCATATAAGGACCCCACCAACATCCAGGTGAGCTGAACCCACGAGGTGTGTGTCTCCGAAGTAGCCTGTGCTCCTGAGTAGCTCTTGCTAAAAATAAGGCATCTTTAGAAGGGAGAGTTATCTCTAGGTACCTCCTTCTACCCACAGTAATGCCAAGAAAATTGTTTTAGTAAGTGAACCGGTGGGAAGACCTCCCCTAAATGATGAGAGCCAGTTAAGAAGCTGCTTCCGTCACTTGACGCTGCTGAGGCTGTGCCTGCATTAGAGCTATAGAAAAGGCCCCCTTAAAACCGCTGTTTCCAAATGCTGGCCTTCCCAGGGGAAGTATGACAGTTTCTGTTGAATAGGTGATATTGCATATTCACATCAGTGTACTGAACTCTTGTGTACTGAACTCTTGTTATTTTAATCTGTTTTTGTAGCTTTCCAAGCTGCTGGTAAGTTTTATGTTTTCTTAAAGAGTTTTAGTTAAATGAGCTCCATTGTCTGTGCTCTTGTGTATAGATTCTCATAATCATGGTCACAGTCTGCTGGTGTCTTCTTCATCCGTGCTTTTCGTTTCTAATCATCCATCACACTCCATCCAAGTGTCCCTGTGGGATGTGGCTTTCTCTGTTGTAATTAGCCTGAGCCCTTCCCTTTCTCCTCCCTCCCCATGCCCGGCTCATCACTTAGGCAGGTTCTGTACAGTGTTTGATTTGGGGGGCAGCAGTGAACTGCTTTCTTTCCAAAGATGCACTGTTTTAAAATGAAATTACTTTTCTCTAAGTTTGGGCTCTTCTTGGCGTGGACTCAGGGCTCTCGGTGGATGGGGGCAGAGCCAGCTAGGAGAGTTTCGTTGCCCATGTGACCTTTTGTCCAGAAGTGCTGGTCACTGGAGAGGGACAGCGAGAGGTCCACAAAGTAGCAGGTGATAACGCTTCTAAGTCTCCGAGAAGCCTGGTTTGAGAGCTTAAGATCAGAGTGGACATCACCAAAGGGGCAGCGAAAGACTATAGTCAAAATGTAGCTTAGAAGTGGCTTAAATGGATGGGAATTGAGCCGAATAGCAATCAGGAAAAGAGGGGACCTGGGCTCTTGTCAGGGTATGTGGGCATCTGAGACCTTTTTTGTTCTGTAGTTGGGCTTGAGTGTTAGTAGTATGTGGCCAGGATGCTTTATGTTGGCACTGCATTTCACCAGCCACGTGCCTCCATCTTCTGACAGTTGCTGCCCCTGAAATGAAACATGTGATGCAGAATCCTTCCCCAGTTGCGCTGCTTTTTTCCTTTTATTTTTCCCCTGGATATCATCCTCGCCCGAGACCCTGCGTTTCTCACCCAGAGCTGTCCCACAGCTGTGTCCTTTCAGTTGTCTCCTGTGGTGCCCCTGCAGCTTGTATCTCGGCAGGGTTTTAAGTTCCCTGTCAGGCCCCTGCCCCTCAGATGCCCATCGTTCTTCCAGCCCTCTTTTCTAGCAAAATGAAGCTCTTACCTACAGTCAAGCCTGGATTTTGATAAATCCAGGAGTTTTGAATGATGACCACTGCCGAAGGAGAAGCTGGGAAAGCCCAGTTCTGCGGCAGCTTCAGGGTTCTCTCTGGATGGTGGGGCAGGCTCACCCTCGTATGCCTGGTGTCATGGGGACTGCCACCCTAGGTGATGAGAGGCCAGATGTGTTATTCCCTAGAGCTTCTGTTCCCTAGGGAGGAAGCCGTGCGTAGAAATTGATGCACAGGTAGATTGAGAACTACAATTGGCCATTGCCACTTCCTGCAAAAGTGTTGGAAAGCGTTTGCTTGTAGAATTTCACTCTTGATTCAGGAGTTGAGTGAGCGCACCTGCTCCTGAGCTGGTGCCTTTGCTCTCTCTGAACTCCCACCAGACTGACTCCAGAAGCGTTTCTCACAGATTCTGTGACTGCCTCTAGAAAAGCGTTGCTGCCTGCCCCTAGTTCTCTAAGTTCGCTACCACTCCTTTCTGAGAACCCCTTATTCCTGAAGACACTGCCTCACAGGACCTGGTTTTGAAAGCCAGTGGGGGGGTTTGTTTTGGTGTTTTCAGAGCAAGCATCAGAAGCACCAGGCCTTCGAGGCAGAACTGCACGCCAATGCGGACCGGATCCGCGGGGTCATCGACATGGGCAACTCCCTCATTGACCGCGGGGCCTGCGCCGGCAGCGAGGATGCCGTCAAGGTATGGGCCCCAGCTCCCCTCCTCCTGGCCGGGAAAGAAGAGGCGCTGGACTTCACTGTCAGCATTAGAGTCCGCTTGATGGTGACTCTGAAACTCAGTCTTAGGAAAGTATCCAGGTTTCAGTCTGCGCTGCTGATGGTGCTAGCGAGAGCAGCGCCTGTGAGCCTCTTCATCAACCTCGCTGAGGAGGGCTTCCCAACAGGGCGCTGGCTGTGGGGCTGCCTGTCTCTGATGACTTGCTTCTCTCGCCTAGGCCCGGCTGGCCGCCTTAGCTGACCAGTGGCAGTTCCTGGTGCAGAAGTCGGCTGAGAAGAGCCAGAAGCTGAAAGAAGCCAACAAGCAGCAGAACTTCAACACTGGCATCAAGGACTTCGACTTCTGGCTCTCTGAGGTGACACCGGGCTCTCTCCCACCAGGGGGGGTCTGAGGTGACGCTGCGGCTCCCTTCCCCCCAGGGGCTTCTGTGAACAGGCAGGGCTCTCGCCGACATCCCCTTTAATAGGAATCTTCCTTGTCAGGTGTGAGCTGTGTGCTCCGGCGGGTTTCTAAGCAGAGGAAGGGAACGTGTAGAGAAGAGAGAGCTTATCTGTGTGAGATGTAGATCTGGATCACTTGTCTCCGCAAAGAATGCGAATAGGAGGAGGTGGTAGGGTTTGTGTGCAGGCCGCTCCCCCAAGCCTGCGCCCAGGTGGAAATAGGACAGTGAAGGGCCAGGAAGCTGGAGTTAGTCATAGTCTCTGTAGACAGTGTAGAGTATAGAAAGCCTAAAGAGAAAATTTTAGAGACCACTGTTCTATATACATCTGGTCCACACTTATTTCCAGGAGTTTTTGTGTAGCCGTGGCTCTGTGTGTATTTGAGCCCATGAGTAATTTATCGTTGGTATGTATTGGTAGTGTTATTTCAAGTCATGAAAAACTCTTTGTGAACGTTTGAATAACTGCCTCAGACCATCACGGAGTGAGGGCATAATTAAAGTGTTCCAATGCCGTTCCTGTGCTGTCAGGCACACCGATGCTTTCTGCCCAAGGGAGGTTCCCCCTAGGAAAGTGGGGCTGCTGTGTGTTCCACCACTATGCCCCAGTGAAGGCAGCTGGCATGTTCACACTCACGGGCCCTTGAGTCTGTGCCTGACAGGGAAGGCGTGGGCAGTGGGGCTGGTCACACCAAGTCAGAGCAGCAGCGGGTGGACAGACATTTGTAGCCAACAGTGATCTCCCCTTTGACTCCCAGGTGGAAGCCCTGCTGGCCTCTGAGGATTATGGCAAAGACCTGGCTTCTGTGAACAACTTGCTAAAAAAACATCAGCTGCTGGAGGCAGATATCTCTGCCCATGAGGTGAGCAGAGTGGTGCCCAGGCAACGGTCTGGGGTATTATACATGCAAAAGTGAGAAATTATGCATAAGATATGTTACTTATATTAACTTGTGATGGGTTTATTTTAACCGGGTTAATACAGTTTTTCAGTTATCTTACTTTGCTACAATTCATAGACCTTATTTGGCCTCACAGTTTTTGTACGCATTCAGTTTTGTTTCTGTGAGTATATGCACATAGTTCCACGCAGTCGTATTAAGTGTGTGGATCTGCATCACTACCACCAAATTCAAGATACAGACCCTGTTCTGGGAGTGCGAAGGCCCCCGGCACCCACTGCTCTGCTCGCCGTCTCTAGTTCGTCATTAGAGAGTGTCATGTAAATGAAAACACACAGTAGGCAACGTGCTGAGATTTTTTTTTGACTTAAAACATTTTTTTAAATGTAACCGTTCGTTTAATTTTTAATGGCAAATGTTGACATGTAAAATCTGTATAAACTGTCCTACGAGCTGTCAGAAGTAGTTTAGAGTATAAAATGGCTCTGAGACTCAGGGATGAACATTGCTGTCCTTCCCCGAATGCACCAGGTCCTTTAGAGTCAGTCTCAAGGGGGACAAGGTCTTCAGGTGTCTGAAAGTTGTCAGGCTCCTGGAGGTGGATGCCAATTGTCCAGAATTCTAATTTTCTCAGGAAAGTTTGAATTTTATCATTAGCAATAAATTCAGTTTTCTTTAAAGTGACAGGTTCACTTTATTCATCCTCGATAAAGTATTTGTCACTCCCAAAGTTAAGAATGACCATAGTTTATTGGCCATTCTTCCGAGTGAAAATGATGGTCTGTGAAAGAAGTGGCCAGTTCAGCTCGGAACGTGCTTCTCCTTTGGACAGTCATGGACTTCAGCACCCACAGAAGTACTTTGTGTGGGTTCCCCATTTTATCAGATAGGATATGAAAATGACACGTACTCAAAGATGGATATGTAATAAAATTAACAACTTGGCTTCTTGTTTAAGGATGTGCTTAAGTGAAAGAGCGGTTTTTGCTGAAAAGTGGTAGCAGTGAAGAATCAGATTTCTGCTCATAGTTTGCCACCGACTTGAGCAGTGGCACCTCCGCTGTGGGTTTTGCACCATGAATGCAAATGTTCATGCAGTAAAAGAGAAGAAAAAGGCAGATGTTTTTGTATTGTTATGAAAATAGTTTTGATCTCTTAGAGCCCCAGGGGTCCACACCCCTAAACCAGCCCCTCAGTGAAGAAGTTCTGATTCACAAGCAAATGCTCTTGGGAGACCCAGATTTCTGACCCTCTGCCGTGTCCCTGGCCCCAGGACCGCCTGAAGGACCTCAACAGCCAGGCGGACAGCCTGATGACCAGCAGCGCCTTCGACACCTCCCAGGTGAAGGACAAGCGGGACGCCATCAACGGCCGTTTCCAGAAGATCAAGAGCATGGCCGCCTCGAGGCGAGCTAGGCTGAATGAGTCCCACCGCCTGCACCAGTTTTTCCGGGACATGGATGATGAGGAGTCCTGGATCAAGTACGTGCTCCCGCTCGGCGTCCCCAGAGCCTTAGGAACCCTGGGGTTCATTCTCTCCTGGACCCTGGTGGCGAGGCGGACATGGGTCAGATTCCGGGCCCAGCTCGGCCCAGCCTTGCCACACGCCTGTGGTGGGACGTCTCTGCTTCCCCTCCTGGTGTCTGGTGACTGGTAACGTTAGTGAGGTCCACCTGGGGAAGACTGCTGCTTGGGGTAAGGGAGATTTGCTGTGGTTTGTTTTTATCATCCCGCCCCCAGAATTCTAGTGTACTTTTTTCAGATGAAAGAGCATGTAAACAGACCATTTTTAAGGACAGATTGTGATTGTTGATTGTCAGTCACTTTGTCATGTCCGACTCTTTGTGACGCCATGGACTGCAGCACACCAGGCATCCCTGTCCTTCACCAGCTTCTGGAGTTTGCTCAAACTCATGTCCATTGAGTCGGTGATGGCTTCCAACCATCACATTCTCTGCTACCCGATTCTCTTTTTGCCAAGATCCTCTCAATTCCTCACTTCCTTAAAAAGCTATTTATGGGACTTCCCTGGTAGTCCAGCAGTTAAGACTTGGTGTTTCCACTTCAGAGGGTACAGTTTTTATCCATGGTCCAGGATTGAAGATCCCATGTGCCACACAATGAGGCCAAAATTAAAAATAAAAGAGTTGTTTAAAGAAAGCTGTTTTTAGTAGCATCATCACATGGCGCCACCTGGGGCAGGCGTATGTTTGATAAGGTGGGATTGATGGGGTGTCCGCAGTGGCTCCTCCTGTTCTCCTGCAGCCCTTGCAGAGCCGCGCACAGTGGGTGCTCCTTGAGGCGTGCGTGGACTCTGCATTGGGAAGTGGAGGCTTTGTTCCCTAGAAGAGTGGCGCAGACGCTCCTGAAGGGGTGGGTAGGCGCAGGAAGGAGACCGTGGGGTCTGTGAACGTCACAGCTCTGTGACCACGCAGCTTCAGTTGACACGGAGGCTGACTGCCTACCTGTGTTGTCCAGGGAAAAGAAGCTGCTGGTGAGCTCAGAGGACTACGGCCGTGACCTGACGGGCGTCCAGAACCTGAGGAAGAAGCACAAACGGCTGGAAGCAGAGCTGGCTGCCCACGAGCCGGCCATTCAGGTGAGGGGGCGCCTCCTGGCTGAATGGGCCTAGACAAGCTCGTCTTGCTAAGGTCTCTGCAGTGTTTACAGCCCCTCGTCCCAGAGAGCGGTGGGGAAAGTCTGAATCGGATTTTGAGACCCTTTCCTGGAAGCATGAAGGAGCAGGCGTGACCACTGTGAGTCTAATTGCTCTCGCCCGTCAGGGTGTCCTGGACACTGGAAAGAAGCTGTCTGATGAC
The DNA here is from genome assembly GCF_032452875.1 of Bos javanicus. Lineage (NCBI taxonomy): Eukaryota > Metazoa > Chordata > Mammalia > Artiodactyla > Bovidae > Bos > Bos javanicus. The sequence continues at coordinate 98,887,032 of NC_083878.1, forward strand.
AATACCATCGGGAAGGAGGAGATTCAGCAGCGCCTGGCGCAGTTCGTGGAGCACTGGAAGGAGCTGAAGCAGCTGGCAGCTGCCCGGTGAGTGGGCTGGGGGCACAGTGGGTGGGGCTTGCTCAGGGCTCTGGGCCCTCCAGCCCTTCGGGACCTCTTCCTGGGGGTGCACCGTGCCACAGTCACCTTGCTTCAGAAGCATCTCTGACAGCCCCAGGCTGAGCTGGTCCCCTTACGTGTAGTCCCGAGCTGGACCCCACATATGGTTCTAGAGCTTCCTGTTTCATCAGCACTGGCTGTTTCATGTTAGGAGGAGGAGAAGGGCTTGAATGAACCATTTACAACCCACACAGCACTCATGTTTTTAAGCGTCCAAGTTAGAGGAACTTATGGCTGATTTTTTTAACTATTCCCTGTAATTAGGGGCCAGCGGCTAGAAGAATCTTTGGAATATCAGCAGTTTGTAGCCAACGTGGAGGAGGAGGAAGCCTGGATCAATGAGAAGATGACCCTGGTGGCCAGTGAAGATTATGGAGACACACTTGCTGCCATCCAGGTCAGAGACCGGGGCTGCTGCCCGCTGACCACCCTTTTCGCCTGCTTGCTCAGTGGCCATGCTTTTACCAGGAGAGCATTCAGGGCTGTCAGGCAAGGTCTCCTTGGCGACTCTCAGTCCTCAGGAGCCCGTGTCAGAGACTCTTGCCTTTGTGTAGACAGAATTGGGGTGATTCTGTCTGCCTCGACTCATGGGGTTCTTGGAAGGAACCCTGTTGTCAGCCCAGCAGTATCTCTGGTATCATCACCACAGGTTGCCGGGACCTCTTCAGTGTCCTGTGACTGCCTTAACAATTACAAGCTAGGTGGCTTTAAAAACTACAGGAGCTTGTTTTGTCTTAGTTTGGGGAGCCAGAGGTCCGGGATCAAGGTGTCAGTAGGGCCTGCTGTTCCACTTTGCTGCCTCCTCCAGCTCCGGGAGCTCGGCTTGTAGCAGTGGAGCTCCGCCTCTGTCCTGCTCTCCCAGGGCTGCTGGTCTTCCTTCTGTGTTTTCCATGGCATTCTCTCTGGGTGTGTCCATATTCGGATTCCCCTCTTTTCATACACGTGGGACATCAGTCATACTGGATTAGGGCCACCCGGACACCCACGTCTTAACTCAGTCGCATCTGCAAAGACCTCGTTTCCACATTCCTAGGTGCTGGGTTAGGACTTGGTATCTTGAGCACACAGTTCAACCCACAACACACCTCCTCAGTACCTTGGTTAGCCATTGCTGTGGAACAACACTAAAGAGAGCAGTTTCTTCCCCGTGAATCTGAATTAATGGGCATTTTCTCAGCTGCTCTCCCTGGGACCGCTCACACAGCTGCACTGAGGCAGGGGGTCACTGGGCTGAGAAGTCCGTGGTGACGTCATTCACGTGGCTCTGACTGGGACGTCTCAGTGGCCTCTCACTGTCCAACAAGGTTAGATCAGCTTCTGTGGGCGGCGGTAACGGAGGCCAAGGCAAGGCTGCAGGGGCTTTAAGGCCTGGCCTGTGGGACAGAGCAGCCTGGCTCCCCTCTTCATAAGAGGAGTGGTACTTTGTAGTGAGTGTTCCTCCATCCGTGCCCCCAGTTGTGGAAGCAGAGTATGCATTCCCGATGGTTGAAGCGGCACCTGAGCCACGCTTCTGCCAGTGGGAATCCTCCCAGATGGTCGGGGGATGCAGATAGATGGGAGAAGCAGGCAGTGGTCTCCTGTCCTCTGCATTGCTGAGTTTCCTGAAAGCCAACACAAGGGGCACTGTCTCCAGTGCTTCAGCTGTGTGGAGGGAAAGACGAGACTTTGAAGGTCCCCAGGAGACATGCTTGAGTTAAATCTTAGGGCAGGCATCACTGTTCAGTTGGTGCTTATCTGAAGGTTCCTCCGTGTCCATTCTGTGGTCTCCAGGGAACAGAAGGCCTGTGCTGGTTGACTGGCAAGAGCTTCACCTCTTCAGAAAGGCCTTCCCTGGTCCACCCACCTCTAGTCACGCTTAACACTTTATGATTTCCAGTTTATTCTGTATCCATTGTCGTCTTTGCCCCAGCTGACTGGGGTCCCTGTGAGGGCACCCCTAGTCCTGCTCCTCTGTAGTCCTGCCCACCACCTGTGCCAGGCTCTCAGGAGTTGGCTTGGCTGCTTCCACTGCAGGGCTTGCTGAAGAAACACGAAGCCTTCGAGACGGACTTCACTGTCCACAAGGACCGAGTGAATGACGTCTGCACCAACGGCCAGGACCTGGTTAAGAAGGTGAGCCTGGTCTCTCTTCCCAATAGCAGTTGCATCCCTGTATTCCATGATTAAATGGATAGCCCTCCTTCTTTTTTTGTTAATATTTATGTATTTGGCTTTGCTGGGTTTCAGTGGCAGCGTACAGGCTCTTAGTTGCAGCATATGGGATCTAGTCCCCTGACCAGGGGGCCCCCTGCATTGGGAGCTTAGTCTTAGACACTGGACCACCAGGGAGATCCCCTCCTCTTCTGAAGTCAACAAGTACAGCTGACTTTGCAGCACTTGAATTTTTCTGCCTTAATTAGGCAAAACAGTAGACCTGCTAGTCCTTTTGGGACACTGGCATTGCCATGGGGCTGCTCTTCTAGTTTCTTCTCCAGGAATTCAGCTCTTTATAGAGGTGGTAGAACACACAGGTCGTCACCCTTAAAGCCCCCACCAGAGATGGCCCCAGCTGACACCTCCGGGTCGGACCCACCCCCGCGCCAGACTTTCTCCTCGTGCAGAGCTACCCACAAAGTTAAATGGCACCTGTTGGATTGGTATACATCGAGGGTAAAACCCAGCTGCTGTCTCGGACATTGGACAAACGCATCTGTTAAAACTCAAGGTTCATTGCATTCAAACAGCTTTTTAGGGTGAAAGCAAAAAATAAGGGAGATATCTTGGTACTTTCTCAGTAGCAGTGAAGTGAGGTCACTCCCAGGTTGAAATCCGGGCTAAATGCAGTGCCCTCAATCTGTCATGAGCTCTGCAAGACAGATGACTTCTACCAACTCTGATTTCCTATCACAAACATGTCATGAGTGAGTAAGATTGCTCATCACAGAATTTGCCCTGGCGATCAGATGAGAGGTTTGCTCCTGGTGTTGTGGTAACAGTGTAGTTAAAATCCATGTTTGCTGAGGAGCTTTACTTCTTGCCCTCATAGGCAGATAACCTGATAGAGGCTAATTTCAGATACAGACCAGTGTCCACAAAGACGAGGCGCGTGTAGGACTCAGCACACTCGTGTGCCCGCGCCAGCATTCTCTGTCCTTTAAGCCTGTAAGATGGCGCTCTCCAGTGTTCTTTGATCTCCTGGCAAAGAGCCTGGTGCACGGTTGCCAACAACAGTCTTCATTTGCTCCCTGAGCTTTTTAAATCTTATGCTGACTTAACAGTTTGTGTTTTCACATACAGTTCTAACCAAGACTGAATCAAAGTGATTGGAGCTTAATACATTTTAATATCCACAGTGTGAAAATATTGTTGTGAGACATTGTTTTTATGGGATACACATAGTAGCCAGTAAGTCATAATTATTTTGGCTTTTTCTCATTTTTTGGTATCAAAAATAATATGAGTGAGGACCTCATTGTGACCCAACATTTTATCACATCCGCATTATTACTTGCAGGAGTGGCACTGCTTAGTGCTCATCTCTGTAAGACTCTTACTCTGTGGTGTTCTCAGAAAAGCCTCCGCGAATCCTTGGGGCGGGGAGCAGAGGGGGCGCGGCCCATCTGAGGAGCTTCGAGCCTGCCGGGCAGCGCGGGGTGCAGATTGGGTCACCACGGCAGGGGCAGGACTGATGGCGGCTGCGTTCTCCGTGTCCTAGAACAATCACCATGAGGAGAACATCTCTTCCAAGATGAAGGGCTTGAACGGGAAAGTTTCAGACTTGGAGAAGGCTGCCTCCCAGAGGAAGGCAAAGCTCGACGAGAACTCGGCCTTCCTCCAGTTCAACTGGAAAGCCGATGTGGTGGAGTCCTGGATCGGTAAGCGTAGCCTCGGTGCTGCTGGAATCTCGTTCCCTCCTGAGCAAATGATCTTCTTCTATGGAGAAGAAACTGGCAGGATGTGGGCATACCAGAGACCCTCTCCCCTGGGCAGACCACTAGTAACAGCAGGAGACAGGGTCCTGAGGCAGAGAGCCGGGCCTCAGCGATGCCCCGGGCCAGTGTGGGGGTTAACAAAACGAAGGTCCTGAGCGTCGCAGCACAAGGGCCACACCAGCGGGACCAGCCTGCATCAGCACTGCCCCCTGAGCTACACGGGTCCAGAGTGTTTGTGGTCCACCCCCCTGGCAAGGGGACCTGCGCTGATTTCAGGACCCACGTGACCCTGGTAATTGCTGTCTCATAAGTAGCAACCTAACCACATCCAGCACAGGCTGGAAGAGGGACCTCTTCATCAGGGACGTAGAGGAGGGGCCTGGATGCGGGAAGGAGCCAGCTCAGGTGTGTTCAGAGACTGCTGTCAGGAGTACTGGAATTTAAATGTAAGCAAGACAGTAGATGCCTGGGTGTTCTTGTCTTTTGGTTTGTTGTTGTTTTTAATTCATTTCTTAAATTGAGACGGGGTGGTTGATTACTCTTGCTTGGTTTTCCAGGTGAAAAGGAGAACAGCTTGAAGACAGATGATTATGGTCGAGATCTGTCTTCTGTCCAAACTCTCCTCACCAAACAGGTCAGTCACAGCTATTTGACTGATGATTGGATTTTACTCACATAGTATTCTCTGGTGAGTGAATGATGGTCAGCATGTTTTTTTTGACTGTGTTATGTTAGGCCCTGGGAATGACTGGTGAGAGCCTGGTCCTCAGGACGCTCTCAGACGAGGCCTCTGAGCTGCAGCCTGTTGGGTGCTAACAAGGCTGAGCACCGCAGGGTGTGGGCCTCACCCAAGCAGGGTCTGCCTTGGTTTCCAGCAGGTGAGGGTTGATCGGAGCATCTCCCCAGAGGAGACAACATCTAAGCTAGATCACGGTGGGTGATTTGAGAATGGTCAAGGGAGGGCCAGGTGGGCATTCTTGGCAGAGGTAGTGGGGCGAGTCCGCCCTTGTGCATCAGCCCCAGGCTAAAAGCGGGGATGAGGAGGAGCTGCCACAGGACTTGTGGTCTGAGGAGATGCAGAAAAGTGGCCAGGTTTGACCCAGTGTCAGGGGAAGGTGGGGACTTGAGGCTGCCATCCCAGCCAGGGTGCTGGACAGAGCGCAGTCGTCTCTCTCGCCCCCATGCGGTCCCTGCCTTCTCACTCCTCCTTCCAGGAAACCTTCGATGCTGGCCTGCAGGCCTTCCAGCAGGAGGGCATCGCCAACATCACTGCCCTCAAAGATCAGCTGCTGGCCGCCAAGCACGTTCAGTCCAAGGCCATCGAGGCCCGCCATGCTGCCCTCATGAAGAGGTGGAGCCAGCTCCTGGCCAACTCGGCCACCCGGAAGAAGAAGCTGCTGGAGGCACAGAGTCACTTCCGCAAGGTAAGCGCGGCCCTGGCCAGCTATGCACACATGGACAGCAATCCAGCTCTGCTCCGGGGCATGGGATCAACATAAACCAGCCAGGTGGGGCCCTTGTCTTCATGAGGTTGCTGCTCTGGAAGCGCCTGGGACGCTGAGCTTGCACATCCCAGAAAGGGGAACGTGGGAGAAAGGTGGAGGCCCCTTAGCGGTGGGAGAAGGCAGGCAGAGCGCCGAGCGAGCGAGTGAGCGAGCGAGCCCGATGCCCTGGGAACGAGCCCTGGCTTTCTGGGCCCCACACTGCCGCCTGCCCATTCGCCCACCGAGGATGGTCCCTACGGCCCTGCACCATACCTGCAGCTGTGCTCACTCGGTCACCTCTGCCTTCAGGTGGAGGATCTCTTCCTGACCTTTGCCAAAAAGGCTTCAGCCTTCAACAGCTGGTTTGAAAACGCAGAGGAGGACTTAACCGACCCGGTGCGCTGCAACTCTCTGGAAGAGATCAAGGCCTTGAGAGAGGCCCACGACGCCTTCCGCTCCTCGTTGAGCTCGGCCCAGGCCGACTTCAACCAGCTGGCTGAGCTGGACCGCCAGATCAAGAGCTTCCGCGTGGCCTCCAACCCCTACACCTGGTTCACCATGGAGGCCCTGGAGGAGACCTGGAGAAACCTACAGAAGATCATCAAGGTGCTTCCCCACAGGAGGGCCAGGCCCTGGCAGGGAAGCCCTTCCTCCATGAGGAGCGAGCAGTCAGGGATGGAGGGCGATTTCCTTTACCACAAGTTACCGTGTGTGGGTCCCCTCACCCCACCCCAGGTCTGTGGAGCTGCCGAATGCCTCCCAGACGCCTTCTGTGCTGTCTTTGGGCTGAGGTTAATAGCTCGTCCTCCTTGGCCCCCCAAGGGCGTGGATCTTGTGTCCACCTTCAGAAAACTACTTCCTGTTTGTATCGGATGCTAAGACAAGCTGGCAGTTGCAGAGCCTGGGCCTGTCTGTGAAGGGGCGTGGTGACACACCTCTGCCTCCTTGTTCAGTCACTCAGCCATGTCCAACTCTGTGACCCCATGGAGTGCAGCATGCCCAGCCTCCCTGTCCTTCATCGTCTCCCAGAGTTTGCTCGAACTCCTGCCCGTTGAGTTGATGATGCCATCCAACCATCTCATCCTCTGCTTGCCTCCTTGGTCCTCAGGAAAGGGAGCTGGAGCTGCAGAAGGAGCAGCGACGGCAGGAGGAGAATGACAAGCTGCGCCAGGAGTTCGCCCAGCATGCCAACGCCTTCCACCAGTGGATCCAGGAGACCAGGTGCGGCCCTACCGCTGGGAGCACGGTCCTGGGCTCCGGGTGCCCAGGCCCGGGGTCAGGAGCTTGGCCTGGTCTGGCTGCGGCCGGAGGGGTGGGCAGACTGAGGAGCATTCGCCAGGAGACTGTTCCCGAGATGAGTCGCTGGTCCTGGATTGGGTGGGACTGAGCGTGGCCGCCCCGCACGGTGACGGTGACAGAGGTGCAGAGTCCGGTCGACGAGGTACTGATGATCTGGTTTTGTCTCTCTCTCTCTCTCTCTCGTGTCTGCCTCTGCCCCTTGCGATCGCTGCTGTCCGGACACCGCCCTGTCTTGTGGCTGCTTGGATCCCGCCTCCACAGAACGTACCTCCTCGATGGGTTAATATTGACTTCCTATTTCTGCGGGCTCGTGGTGTGGTGGTGTCTCCTGTGCTTGTCCCTCTGCCCTTCGTCCCATCGTGGCCTGGCTTGCAGAGGATCCCGGGATGGGCCTTCCCGTCCCGGGCGGGCTGCACGTTCCCCCGCCCCCTCCTGGCACCCACACCCCCACCCCTGATGGCCTGCAGTCCGGGAAGGGGAGCCACTCCCACGTTCCTTTCAGGTTCCAAAGGTTCCTTTAGGGAGAGAGACTAGGCCAAAGGCCAGAGCCGGGAGAGTCCCCGTGCTCGTTCAGCTGTGGGGATTACCCTGGACTTTTCTGCCTTTTTGCCCCGTGCCTGATGGGACCATATTTAGTCCCACGGAGGTCACGGGATGAGACAGGACGACAGTGTTGAGGGGGCTCGGGCTGGCGTGCTAAGTCCCCCTGTGCACTGACCCCTGAGGGCTGAGGCTATCTTTTGCCTTCATAGGAAGCGTAAGGGCCCAGGGTTTCTAAGTGATGGGGGAGAGGGCTTGGGAGGAGCCCTGAGAGGCGTAGGGCCATCCTGCCCAGTCCTGGGGGGGGCCTCCTCTCCAGGCTGGGGCCTCTGCCCGGATCAGGCACGTTTGCATTGTCTCCCAGGACCATGGTGGCTTAGACTAGCGCTCCAGAGGCCCAGCAGGCAGGTCCATCAGCTGTTAGAGGAGGCAGCAGGAGGAGGTGCCCACTGATGAGCACCAGCTAAAGGCAGAGCAGGGGGGGATTTAGGGACCCCAGGTTCGGCTGGAGCTCGTGTGCTGCCCCGGTGTCCACTCTCCCCGCCCAGTGCCCGTGGCTGTGTCTGCTGGTCTTGGTCTTTGTGTCCACGAGGTGCCGTGCTCCCCTTACCGTGTGGCTCCTCCTGGCCCTGTCCCGTCTTGCTCGGTCCCCTCGTGACCTGCCTGCCTGCAAGGCCACCTGCCCTCCCAGGCTGACCACCGGTTCGGGTCCCTGCCGGGGCACCAGGTGGCCCTGCCTGTGCACTGCCAGCTTGGGCCTCGTGGGGTGTGTCTGTCTCGGTATGCTCTTGCCTCCCTTCCTTTGGTGTATTCATTTGGTTTCTTTTCTTTGAATAGCATAGCGTATCGTCGGGTCATTCGTGTCTATCAGTATGAAGTTGGGGATGATCTGTCTGGAAGGTTTTTCTCCTCTTATTTCTCTTCTTACCTCACTGTGGTTTTACCAATGCACTCTTGACTTCCCCAGGCGGCTCTGCTTTCTGACTAACCCACCGCCCGCGGCCGCGTGGGCAGGAGGGGTCTGTCCTCCCACTGCACCAGCACCCAGCCTCCTGCCCCCAGGTCCCGGGGGTGTGCTTTTCCCGGGGGGACATGGCGTGACTGTGAGTCTGACCTGCTGGGGTAGGAGGAAGCCTGGTGCCTTGCCTTGCTAGAGCACTTTGAACTTGGGGCAATTTCAGAGCTAACGCTGGCTCGCTGGGTGTTAAAAGGGTAGGTGGGGGCCAATGTGGGTACAGGGGAGGCCGGGCGAGACCCCATGAAGGACACGCACACAGTGTGACTCGTCCCTGCACGTGAGCTCGTTTGTCTTTGTTCACTGGTGGCCTCTGTGACCTCACACTGTTATGTCGGGAAGATAGAGGCTCCCCAGAGGCCCCTCGCTCTTCAGAACTTGGCCTTGGAAGGAGCCTCTGGCGCTGTGTCTCTAGATGACAGAACCTGAACCTGGGGTTTAGTCACAGTCACCCCTCCTTTGGGCAGAATGAGAACAGTTTTCAAAACCAATCTGGCCATGATCTCCTCGGCATCCCAGTTTCCATGTCGAGGGGCCCTGTGACCGCATCCCCGTTGCTGTCACTTCCCCTGGAGCGTGGGTCCCCTCCTCGGGGACCTAAGGAGACCCGGGGACCCCTGGGTGGCTGTCGGCTCACCAGCCTCCCCTCCGCCCTCAGGCCTCCTGTCGGGGCGGGGCAGTGAGTGCAGGTGCCCTGCTCCCCGTGGCCGCAGCCCCACTCTGTCCCAGGGGAGCTTAAAGTCGGCTCCTCAGGTACCCTTCGAGGGCCCAGCTTGGCTCAGGCACCAGGTCACAGCCTGGCTGGGCCTGAGGAGCCAGCTGCCTGTGAAAGCGTCCTGGCCGGGGAGCAGAGAGCAGGCCGGGTGGGGTTCAGCCCGCCTCAGCTGTGGGTGAATGCCAGCTCAGGCCACAGCCTCCGAGCCCTGAAATTGGAGTAGCGGTACCTGCCCTCCCTGGCTCCCAGGGCTGCTAAGAAAAGATAGCCAATAGTAGATAGGTCTTGTTCCCTCAGTAAAAGGAATTTGAGAGTGCAGGTCCTTTAATCTGAGGAAAGTTAACTTCACACTCGCGATCAGGCCTCTTGCCTCATTGCGTGTCTGTGTTTAGGTCCTGCATGGTGGAAGAATCCGGGACCCTCGAATCACAGCTTGAAGCTACCAAAGTAAGTGCCCCTTCTGCCCACCCCTGCCAGCAGGCCTCCTTGGCTGCAGGTCAGGGACGAGGTGGGCTGCTTGGATGCCCCCCTTCTCCCTTGCCTTAAAGCAGCCCAGGACCGCTGTCACTTTAGAGGCTGCTGCCTGGAGCCCTGCTTGGACAGGAAGAGGCTCGTTGGGTCCTCAGTGCATCCTGTTGCCCTGGAAGGTCAACCCAATCAGTGCCTCTCACGCTGAAGCCTCTTATGTTGAGGCTGTAGGGTTGTAGCCTCACCCCATCCCTCCTTTGCCCTTGCAGGCAGCCCTACAGGCCTCAGGCTGGGGTGCTGAGACTGAGGAGGGCTGTTGAGGAGGAGGCGTTTGAGCCCAGGGACCTAGGCAAGAACCCCTGAACCCCTGTCCCGTGTGTCTTTGCCCTTCGCCCCACAGCGCAAACACCAGGAGATTCGAGCTATGAGAAGTCAGCTCAAGAAGATTGAAGACCTGGGGGCGGCCATGGAGGAAGCGCTGATCCTGGACAACAAGTACACGGAGCACAGCACCGTGGGCCTGGCCCAGCAGTGGGACCAGCTCGACCAGTTGGGCATGCGCATGCAGCACAACCTGGAGCAGCAGATCCAGGCCAGGTACCTGCGGCTACCCTGGGCGGGGGCCGGGGGACACAGGTCGCCAGCTGCCTGGGCTGGAGGACCTGGTCCCTAACCCTGTTCCTCCTTCCAGGAACACGACCGGAGTGACCGAGGAGGCCCTCAAAGAATTCAGCATGATGTTCAAGTGAGTATCCCCGCGCCCTCCCAGGTGGGGGAGGTGGGCTCAGCAGCAGGGCCTCTGAGCTGAGACCTCGGCTTTCTGCCACAGACACTTCGACAAGGACAAGTCCGGCCGGCTGAACCACCAGGAGTTCAAATCCTGTCTGCGCTCCCTGGGCTATGACCTGCCCATGGTGGAGGAAGGGGAGCCCGACCCTGAGTTCGAGGCCATCCTGGACACTGTGGATCCTAACAGGTGAGCGTGAGGGAAGGAGCAGAATTGGCTCTGCCCGAGGCTCCTGCTGCACCCTCCCTACTCACTACATCTTGCCCCCCACCCCAGGGACGGCCACGTCTCCCTGCAAGAGTACATGGCCTTTATGATCAGCCGTGAGACCGAGAACGTCAAGTCCAGCGAGGAGATTGAGAGCGCGTTCCGGGCCCTGAGCTCTGAAGGGAAGCCTTATGTGACCAAGGAGGAGCTGTACCAGGTCTGGAGCTGCTTCTGGGGCCGGGGGGTGGGTGTGTCCTTTGAAAGGCAAAAGCCCAGGCAAGGCTGGCCCTGAGCTTGGGGGCAGAGCTGTCTAGAGTCGCAGCCCCCACCCAGTCTTGAGCCTCAGCTGCTTTGTGCAGACCCTCTTACCCATTTTCAAGTGAAACTCAGCCCAGGCCAAAGGCTGTTAATGGCAGAGATCCAGAAGCTCGGGCACGGATGTTTCTGAAGTCGGGCCCACTGCCCCCACAGCAGTTGGTGTGGCTGGTCGGGGCTCGGCTGACGTGCACCTTTCCCTCCAGAACCTGACTCGGGAACAAGCCGACTACTGCGTCTCCCACATGAAGCCCTACGTGGATGGCAAGGGCCGCGAACTCCCCACTGCTTTTGACTACGTCGAGTTCACCCGCTCGCTCTTCGTGAACTGATCCTCTGCTCCTAGGTTAGCCTGGCCCACGCTGCTTGCCCTACCGTCGCCTTGCTGCATGTCAACTCCTCTCTGTGCTCTTAAGAAAAATACTCCAGACAGTGTTGCTTTCCAGTGTAACCTTAACTTGCTTAGCTTGGTTTAAGATTTAGTAGAAAACGGTGCTTCAGTAACCGGCTTTAGGTCCAGTCGCCATTGCCACGTTGCTGCGGGGACCCAATTTCTGTCTCAAGGCCGGCTGCCCCATTCCGACTACAGAAAAATCTGAGCAGCCAGCTAGTTCCCCTCTTGTTCACCCTCCCTCAATTTTGTTTTCATGTAAAAGACAAATAAATGACTTGACTCCCCCAAAAGCTGGTCACGTCTTCATTCAGCTTCCATCAGAAACACACAGCCCAGAGGTAGCGTCCCCACCTCAGCTGGCCACCTCCGAGGCCAGCTGGTCCAGGAGCTCTGTCTCCCGGGCTCCCTGTTCAGTGAACTCACTGCTCAGCTGCCACACCTTTACTGTGCCCTTGGCATCACCAGCAGCCAGGAGTTGAGTCTGCTGGCAGTTGAATTCAAGACAGTAGACAGGGCTTTCGTCCTCGGTTTGCTTGACTGAAACTGTGGGCTTCTGGGAGCTTTTCTGGAGATCAAACAGCTGCACGTCACCTTCAGGGAGAGTCGTGGGGTGAGACAGGCCCAGAGCCGCAGCCCCTGAGCCTTGCGGCCTCTGAGCCTCTTCGGTTCCCAAAGACGTGAGAAGGCTGTGACTCAGTGCAGCTCTCCATCCCACGTGAGGGAAGACACCCTTGCCCACAGCCTCCCCAGCCCACAGTTGCAGGGACGCGCTGGGCTCATGCCCCTTCAGTGGATCCAAGCCTGGGGCCCGTGCCTTACCTTCCCCAGAAGCAGCCGCAAACACCAGGGGGCGCACCGGGGACCAGCGCACAGCAAACAGGTACTTGTGGGAGAGCTGCAGGGAGGTCAGGGGCTGGGCCTGCAGCATGGAGTACAGGTGGGCGTGGCCGTCTGTCCCTGCGCTCAGGAAGAGATTCCTAGATGGGACACACGGCAGGCGGGGGGTGAGCGCTGGGGGTCCAGGTGTGGCTGGGGCCTTTCCACCGGACTCCTCGTGGGCTGGTGGGCTCCCCAAAATAAGGAGCCAATTCCCTGGAGCCAACCACGGGAGCTCTGGGTACTGGAGCTCGGTGGGGAAGGCCCAGGGCAGACTGCAGGTTCTTCAGGCAGTTCTGTGTGGGTCCTGGTGGGACTCCCCCGCCCTCCCTGTGCCAGACGCCCTGTGGGCCCTCCCTACCTGTGGAAGGGGGAGCAGCTCACAGAGTAGACGGGGCCGCCGTGGGGGGCGAAGGTGAACTGCGCCGGGGCCCGCAGGGGCACAGAGCTGGGCATCCGTGTGACGGCAGCCTCCTCTGCCGTCAGGGAGCACTTGAGCGGGAAGCCGCCTTCTGTGCCCAGCACGAAAAGGCTGGGGTCGAAGCTGGAGAAAGCCACCGCTGTGGCGCCCACCTCAGCCTCCCCACGGGAAGGCTGCGGAGGAAAACAACAGCAGGGCAGAGCTGGGGGGAGTCTGCTCGGTGTCCCCAAGGAGCCCCGGGCAAGTGCGTGACCGCTGTAGCCCTCAGGGACTCCCACCTGCCCGCCTGCCCCCAAGGCGCACTGGCTCGGGGGTCCCATGGCCCAGCGCTGCCTTGTGGACCTACGTACAGGCTGGCAGCCTCACCCCTCGTACCTTCTTCAGCTTGGTGTTCCTGGGGAGCTGCTGCACGGCCAGGGCGAAGCCCGCGCTCAGCTGCAGCCGGCCGGCTCCGACCCCCTGCCAGAGCAGCACCTTCCCGTCAGCAGCCACGCTCAGCACCTGGAAGCGGTGGCTGTGCCGGGGCTCTGGGAGCCAGACCACCTGGGCGACCGGGAGAGGAGCCAGGTCACAAGAGGATACCTGCCCCACCTCCCGGCAAGGCCAGCTGTCAGCCTCCACACGACCTTCCCCTTCTCTTCCAGGGGAAAAAAAAAAAGGGAGACTTCTTGCAGAGGCTTGGGAGCCACCTGACCCATCAGGGGGCAGACCCAGAGGGTTCCGAGGTGCCCCCAAGTCCCAGCAGAAAACCAGGACGGCAGGGGCTCCATGGAGGCGGCCAGCGGCCCAGGGGGCTCCCTCTAGGGGTGAATGTGACTCCGGACCCAGGAGCTCCAAGAATGCCAGAGGCAGCTGGCCAAGCGCTGACTCCCTGGTGACCTTCCTCCTGGATGGTGGCCAGTGGGCACCCCCTCCCCTGCTCTGCGCTGTGGAGCAGATGCCCGGACAGCAAGGCCCCACTCCGGAGGAGGTTACCTCCTGCCCCGCCTGGCAGGCCACTGCCCTGACCTGGTACACGGGGTCCGTGTGGGTGTCGTCCGTCAGGCCTGTGCGCCAGAGCAGTGGGTCCTCGGGGCGGCTCATGTCCCACACCAGCACCTCGCCACTGTAGAGTCCACCTGGAGGCCAAGCGGGTGTGGGGAGCCACCCACAGCCAACAGCCCCGCTTTGGGGATGGGCCTCCACCCCCTCCCGCCCACTGCACTAGGACGTGGGGCTGCTTCCTCAAAAAGAGTCCTGGTCCCCAGGCCGCCCGCTCTATCCAGCGGTGCCCACCCCGGGAAGCTCCCCCACCACCAGGCTGCTCTAACCTGCCCACACCCGCCGTTCCTCCAGCTTCACCTGCCCCCTTTCCCAGCACGCACATCACTATGGTCAGCGCCCTGAGACTGCCTGCTTCGCCCAGCCTCATGTCCTGACCAGGCTGAACCTCCGTGTGGCCTGCACCGCCCAAGACTCAGCTGAGGACCTGCCTCCTCCTCCATGCCCAGTGCTCCGACCCAAGCCCAGGGCTGAGGACACCCCGCGGTCCCTGCTTCTGGCCGTGACCAGGGGCTGAGGGCCAAATGCTGGGCCTCGGCCACCTGCTGCGGGATGCGGAGCAGAGACACAGGCTGGAAGGCTCACCTGCCACATGGGACGGCCGCGTGGGGTGGAAGGCCAGGCACATGGCGGCGCTGGGCACCTCCACCACCGCCGACGGCTGCTGGGGGCTCAGGCCTCGCCGGTCCAAGTTCCAGGCACACACGAAGGACCTCAGCGTGCTCCAGTCCCCGTCATCCAGCCTGCGGGGACACACCCGCACGAGCTCAGCCCGAGGCCTGGGCTCCGTCCCAACCCACACCACCCCAGCCCACCTGCTCCTACTGCCTGACCCACCTCACAATCACCCCAACACAGATGAGTCTCTGTTCCCATCACACACAGACACTGTGCTGGGTACCCAAGTGCCAGAGGCGCCTATATGGCACTCCAAGGTCATGACTTTCCCCAGAAAAGGGTTTCCAGGAACCAGGCATGGGGCCACATGTAGCAGGGGGAGGAAACTGGGCATGTCTGACGCAGGCTGGGAGAGACGAGGCAGGCCCAGGGCTCACAGCCCGCTGCTGATAGCGGGCACTTGGAGAACCTTCCTTGTCTTTTCCTGCCAACCCAAGGCTCGGGCAGCCTTGAGAAGAAGATTCCCAGGAAGGGCAAGCTCTGGGCCCACCCCTCTCTGCGCAGACGGGGAGATGGGTTCAGATGAGGGTCTCAGGGCCTCCTATCGCCCCACACACACCCCTGCTGCCACTCACCGGCCATAGGCGCAGGCCACCACAGAGCCAGTGGAGTTCCAGGAGACACCAGTCACGTGGAGACCCTGTCCTTGGGCTGGGGGGTAGCTCAGGGTATGCAGGCAGGTCACCTGCAAGAGACAAACCATCCCCAACTCCGAATCCCAAAGCCACCCAGCAGGGTAGCAAAAAGCAGACACAGGTGTGGGGCTCCCGATTCCGATAAGGATTCAAGTCCACTGCCCAGCCCGGGGACAGTGTGGAGCCTGCATCCCATCATTCCCCTAACAGGATGCTTCCAGAAGGAAGAGCCTTGGAAACTGACACGGACACCAGGCTCCAAGTCAGAGCTGGACCCTGTACTCACGTCTGTTCCACACAAAATCTCCAAAGCCTTGGCTTCTGGAGTGGCACAGGGGTGATGGCTGCCTGACAATGCGAGTATCCTGGATGCCACAACTGCACAGGTGAAAAATGGTCACGGGAGTACATTTCACGTTAGGTGTATCTCAGTTCAGTTCAGTTCAGTCGCTCAGTCGTGTCCGACTCTTTGTGACCACATGAATCACAGCACGCCAGGCCTCCCTGTCCATCACCAACTCCTGGAGTTCACCCAGACTCACGTCCATCGAGTCAGTGATGCCATCCAGCCATCTCATCCTCTGGCGTCCCCTTCTCCTCCTGCCCCCAATCCCTCCCAGCATCAGAGTCTTTTCCAGTGAGTCAGCTCTTCGCATGAGGTGGCCAAAGTACTGGAGTTTCAGCTTTAGCATCATTCCTTCCAAAGAAATCCTAGGGCTGATCTCCTTCAGAATGGACTGCTTGGATCTCCTTGCAGTCCAAGGGACTCAAGAGTCTTCTCCAACACCACAGTTCAAAAGCATCAATTCTTCAGTGCTCGGCTTTCTTCACAGTCCAACTCTCACATCCATACATGACCACTGGAAAAACCATAGCCTTGACTAGACGAACCTTTGTTGGCAAAGTGATGTCTCTGCTTTTCAATATGCTATCTAGGTTGGTCATAACTTTCGTTCCAAGGAGTAAGCGTCTTTTAATGTCATGGCTGCAGTCACCATCTGCAGTGATTTTGGAGCCCCCAAAAATAAAGTCTGACACTGTTTCCACTATTTCCCCATCTATTTCCCATGAAGTGATGAGACCAGATGCCATGATCTTCATTTTCTGAATGTTGAGTTTTAAGCCAGCTTTTTCACTTTCCGCTTTCACTTTCATCAAGAGGCTTTTTAGTTCCTCTTCACTTTCTGCCATAAGGGTGGTGTCATCTGCATATCTGAGGTTATTGATATTTCTCCCGGCAATCTTGAATCCAGCTTGTGCTTCTTCCAGTCCAGCGTTTCTCATGATGTACTCTGCATATAAGTTAAATAAGCAGGGTGACAATATACAGCCTGACGTACTCCTTTTCCTATTCGGAACCAGTCTGTTGTTCCATGTGCAGTTCTAACTGTTGCTTCCTGACCTGCATACAGATTTCTCAAGAGGCAGATCAGGTGGTCTGGTATTCTCATCTCTCTCAGAATTTTCCACAGTTTATTGTGATCCACACAGTCAAAGGCTTTGGCATAGTCAATAAAGTAGAAATAGATGTTTTCTGGAACTCTCTTGCTTTTTCCATGATCCAGTGGATGTTGGCAATTTGATCTCTGGTTCCTCTGCCTTTTCTAAAACCAGGTTGAACATCAGGAAGTTCACGGTTCACATATTGCTGAAGCCTGGCTTGGAGAATTTTGAGCATTACTTTACTAGCGTGTGAGATGAGTGCAATTGTGCGGCAGTTTGAGCATTCTTTGGCATTGCCTTTCTTTGGGATTGGAATGAAAACTGCCCTTTTCCAGTCCTGTGGCCACTGCTGAGTTTTCCAAATTTGGTGGCATATTGAGTGCAGCACTTTCACAGCATCATCTTTCAGGATTTGAAATAGCTCAACTGGAATTCCATCACCTCCACTAGCTTTGTTTGTAGTGATGCTTTCTAAGGCCCACTTGACTTCACATTCCAGGATATCTGGCTCTAGGTCAATGATCACACCATCGTTGATTGTCTTGGTCGTGAAGATCTTTTTTGTACAGTTCTTCTGTGTATTATTCCCAACTCTTCTTATCTCAACACACACTTTTTTTAAAGCTCGGGCACCCTGTGGCTCCACCCACAGCTGTCAGCAGCAGCTAACGAGGAGGCCAGCACTGCTGGCCACGGTGAGGGTCTGGTACACTTTCCAGGGGCTGATCCGCATCACAGGCCAAAACTCCTGCGGAAAGTCTCACCCTTCTTGACCTCATAACCCCAAATAGAGAAACCATCCAATGGAAAAAATCCAAGCTCTGTCAGAAGCTGCACTGTGCGCCTCTGGTGAGAATGCAGAATGTGCAGGCATCGTGGAAAACAGCCCAGCAGTTCTGCAAAATGCTGAGTTACCACATGGACTGGCAATTCTACTCCGAGGGACATCCCAAGAAAACTGCAACAAGCACGCCGACACGAGCACTTGTACACAAGTGGTCACAGCATCATTCACGATAGCCAAAACGTCCAGCGACTGATGGACAAGTATAGTATATCCCCACCACGGGGAACGATTCAGCCGTGGAAAGGAATGACATCCCAAAAGACGCTACGACACAAGGACCCTTGACAACACTCTGCTAAGCAGACACAGTTATATAATCATATGTTATATGAGTCCATTACGTGAGATGTCCAGAAGAGACAATCTACAGAGGGAAAGGGGGTGAGCAGCTGCCAGGAGCTGTGAGGGAAATGGGGAGTGGCTGCTAGTGGATATGAATTTTTTGGGGGGAAGTGATGAAAATATTCTAAAATGGATTATGGCAAAGCTTACATATCTCGGTGCTGTGCGCTTTGTCGCTTAGTCATGTCCGACTCTTTGTGACCCCATGGATTGCAGCCCTCCAGGCTCCTCTGTCCATAGGGGTTCTCCAGGCAAGAACACTGGAGTGGGTTGCCATGCCCTCCTCCAGGGGATATTCCCATCCCAGGGATCGAACCCAGGTCTCCCACATTGCAGGCAGACTCTACCATCTAAGCCACCAGGGAAGCCCCTATTGGAAATATATTAAAACCCACTTCACACTTTAAATAATTTATATGGGTGAATTATATGGGTTGTAAACTACATCTCAATAAATTTGTTGGGTTTCTTTCCTTTTAATTTTTTGGTTGTGCCACTCGGATCTTAGTTTCCCAGCTGGGGGTGAACCTGTGCCCCCTGCAGTGGAAGCATGGTGTCTTCACCCCTGGCCCACCAGGGAAGTCCTCAACAAATCTGTCCTTTTAAAACAAAGCCATGTGGTGGGGCCAGGAGGCAGAGGGGGCGTGAGAAAAACTCTCAGGGTTCTGGTTCCATGACTGTTTGCGCTGTGTGAAAATTATGGGCCTGAACACTTGTGATCTGTGCCTGTTTATTCACATTTCATGAATTCAATAAAAGTTTGTATTAAAAAATAAACTGTAAGCATTATGTATCATAACAGCATTTATAACTGCAACGATTAGTACCCTTTAAAATCTAAAGATGAGAAGGCAGAGGGACAGAAAGATGGGCTGCTCTGTGCCTTCACTGGTGGGTGTCTGCCAAGACCCAACACAGCACACAGCTCGAATACACCTGCGTGCGAAGCATCCCTCAACAAACCTGGCTCCATGCAAGTGTATGGGGAAACATTACGCAGCAGTTTAAAAAGACAAGAGTCTATAATGGAAAGGGATCTGAAAACAGAAAGCATGTATATTTATATACATATTATACAGATATAACTGAATACATGTATAAAACTGAGTATGTTTATGTACATGGGCTTCCCTGGTGGCTCATATGGTAAAGAATCTGCCTACAAGGCAGGAGACCCTGGGTTTGATCCCTGGAGAAGGGAATGGCTACCCACTCTAATATTCTTGCCTGGAGAATTCCATGGACAGAGGAGCCTGGCAGGCTACACTCCATGGGGTCACAGAGAGTCGGATATGACTAAGCGACTAACACTTTCACTACACACACACACACACACAGAAAACCTGAATCACTTCGCTGTACATCTGAAGCTATATAACATTAACTATACTTTGATTTTTTTTTTGGCCACACCAAATGGCATGTGGGATCTTAGTTCCCCTACCTGGGATCCAACCCACATCCCCTGCAGTGGATACACAGTCTTAACCAGTGGACCACCATGGAAATCCCTAACTATACTTCATTTTTAAAAAAATTATAATAGGGAATTCCTTGGTGCTCCAGTGTTTAGGACTCCACACTTCCATTGCTGGGGGCCCAGGTTCAATTCCTGGTTGGGGAACTGAGATCCCACAAGCTATACCACATGGCCAAATAAATGAATAAAATAAAAATGGTAATAAATGAATAAAAAGGACACAGATGAAGTCTATGTAGCAGCCTGACAACACAGAGCAGGCTTTGCTTCTGAAGAGACCCAAGACCGGCCACAGTGCCCTCCGCTCTGAGCCACACGTGCACACAAGCGCCAGCCAGGACAAGGCAAAGGGTCAGAGGTTCCGGGGGTGCCCCCAGGTGGCCTCCTCCCCATCTCTCATTCCGAAGTGTTCGGCCAAGTCGTCACTGATTTTCCAGTTGTGAAGGCGCAGTACTCCACTGAGAGCAGCGGCTCAGCCTTTCAGGGGCTACGACAGCCAAGGACAGCAGGGAAATGTCAAGGCCAACACCCTGACAGCTGGAGTAGAGACAGAACAGCCTGATGCCTCAGCCAACGTAGTGATTCCACTGGGGAGGAATAATCAAGAAATCCACGCAAAAGAAAACCAAAGTGAGAGAGACAGCCTCGCTTCAGCCCTGCCACACAGCTGCAAGACCGGAAACGGCTACTCCTCTGTCCAGCACCCAAGAAGGAAAGCAACTTCAGGGTCACCGGAGGCCCACACGCCCCACCGCCACCCAGGGGGTGCTGCCTAACCCCCCGCCTGCCACTGCTTCCGGAAGATATGCTTCTAGAAGCGACGCTGTGCTGCGATGTCCACCAACGGGGACCCCAGGAAGGCTGCCTGTCTGCTCAGTGGCACGTCACGCAGGTTCTGGGGTGTCTGGGGGCCTCCCCTACAGGAACTGACAGGGAAAGCTCTGCTGAGCGCGAAGGCCGCAGCCTGTACAGTGGTCTCCACTTTCGTCTAAGACGCCCTTGATGGCAACAGTAGCAGCAGCAGCGCCGTGTGCCAGTGTTGAATGGGAAAGGCCTTTGAACCAGTGTTCCCACTCGCAGTACATGTTCCGTATTTTTGCAATGACTGTTTGTTAAAACGAACGTGTAGTGCTTTTGTAATCAGAAACGAGTATTTATCTTTCCTGTTTTGCAGATTTATTTTTAATCGGAGGATAACTACAAAATTGTGACGGTTTCTGCCATGTACCAATATGAATCAGGCACAGGCATACATACGTCCCCCTTCTCTTTTTTTTTAAATTTTATTTTTATTTATTTAGCTACATTAGATCTTAGCTGTGGTATGTGGGATCTAGTTCCCTGATCGGGGATGCAACCTGGCACCCTGCGTTGGGAGCACGGAGTCTTAGCCACTGGACCACCGGGAAGTCCCTGTCCTCTCCCTCTTGAACCTCCCTCCCCACTCACCCCTCCAGGTTGTCACAGAGCGCCTCTGGGTTCCCACTGGCTGTCTGTTTTACATATGGTAACGTGAATGTTTCAGTGTTACTCTCCCAAATCATCCCACCCTCTCTTTCCTCCCGCTGTGTCCAAAAGTCTGTCCTTTATGTCTGCGGCTCCTTTGCTGCCCTGCAAAAAGGACCATCTCACCATGTGTATTTTCTGAAGGGGGAGAAAGTAATATACAGGTGGACCAAACCAACGCACAGAAAGGTGGAAAAGCCTTAACAATTAAGAACAAGCCCTTGGGACTTCCCTGGTGGTCCAGTGGCTAAGACTTCGTGCTCCCAATGCAGGGGGTCCTGGTTTGATCCCTGGTCAGGGAACTAGATCCCACATGCTGCGACTAAGGCTCAGACACACACAAAAAATTAAAAATAAAAAAAAATAACCAACAGCTCTCCTTCTTTGAACGCAACTGTAAAGGGGGCAGCTGAGCCCAGATTTTAACGTTCATGACCTTCTTCTTGTGCTCCACTTAAAAAGATA
Source organism: Bos javanicus (assembly GCF_032452875.1). Lineage (NCBI taxonomy): Eukaryota > Metazoa > Chordata > Mammalia > Artiodactyla > Bovidae > Bos > Bos javanicus. Next base: position 98,908,059 of record NC_083878.1, read on the forward strand.
AAGACGAGTCCATACTTACTGTGGCCTTGGCAACTGTTTTTCAGAAGGATTTTGAGGATTTCTCTCAAACAAATCCACTCTCCCAAACCTATCAACGATTTGGTGGAACAGGGCAGCTGTATATCCAGAAACAGACAGAAGAGGAAGGGCGGGAGAGAAGGGCTATGACCTCTGAATACAGAACTACTCGTCACCATTTCTCGAGGAAGAAAACAATGCGTAAGAAAAGCCTTTACTGCTCAGTCAGCAGCCTGTCCACAGGCAACAGCAGGGTGGAGCCGAAGTCAAGGGCCCGCCTTCCTTCAGAGGCTTCCTGATCTCAAAGCAATGACTCCAACTGGACATTTGCGTTTACAGGGCTCTGAGCTCTGCCTCAAGACCAGAAAAGGCTTGGCAATGCAGAAGTCACTAGAGCGCAAAAGTGAGACCAGAGAGACTGGGACTCAAACTCCAGCTCAGCCAGTTACAGCTGTGTGACTGCAGACAAGTCCCTTAGCCTCTCTGAATCTCAGCTATAAAATGGAGATCGGAGGAATTCCCCGGCAGTCCTGCGCTTTCGCTGCCAAGGGCCCTGAGTTAGACTCCTGGTCAGGGAACTAAGATTCTACAGGTTGTTCAGCGTGGACAAAAAATAAACATTAAGATGGAGATCAGGAAAGAACTAGCTGTCCAGAAGGATCAACGAGTTGGCACAGAGCGTGCCTGGGGAATCAGAGCTGAGTGACCAAGGAAATAAGACCCAGAGTCAGACTGTCCAGCCTCAAACTGCCTGCCTACGAGCCTCTACTGCCTACGAGCAGTGAATGGAAGTAACAAGGCACCACCAAGGGTAGCAGGGAAGGCCCAGCGACTTCTTAGCTTAATATCTGGAAAAAAGAGCTTGGTGAATGCTGTTACGGTTGTTACTGGTGCTCCTACTATTTGGTGGGCCAGGACTTCCCAGGTGGCATTACTGGTGAAGAACCTGCCTGCCAATGCAGGAGAGGCTGGTTCGATCCCTGAGTGGGGAAGATCCCCGGAAGAGGGCAGGGCCACCGACTCCAGTACTCTTGCCTGGAGAATCCCATGGACAGAGGGGACTGGCAAGACCATCTATAGGTTCGCAGAGTCAGACACAACTGAAGCGACTTGGCATGCGCACTGTTACTGGGTGGCACAAAAGAAGGACTTAAGATGAGCTGAAGCCACAACCCAAAGCATCCCAGGCCCGTACCAGCCCATCCCTACCGTTTGCTGCTGCTCGGCCCAGTTCACCTCGAAGCCGTCAAACGCATGGCTCTGCCAATTCTTGTTCAGCTCTCGGGTAACCATGGCCTCCACTTTCCGGAGAAAGGCCGCGAGTTGGGGGCCGTTGTACCGAGGCACAGACAGCAGGCTGACCGGCTCGGGGGCCTCGGTCTGCACTTCAGCATCCACATGCTTCCGGGCCTGCACGGACGCTTCAGCCGTGGCAATGCTGGCCGTCTGGCAACTTTTCTGGAGAAGGAGATTGAAACGCAGTCACCAGCCAGCTCTCCTCACAGCACCACTGCCCAGGCACTCACCCACCTGCAGCTGCTGTTTATCCTTGGGCAAAAGAACCACTCCTCACTCTGTCTGCCTGACGACCGTCCCCTTCCTCTAGCCCATCTTCCTTGGGAGGAACCCAATTGGTGTGGTGTGGGTGGAGATGACCCACAGGGAGTAACCCTGTCCAGCCAGAGAAATCCACTCACGTGGTGTCAACAGGCAGTGGGAAAACTTCAAGGTCATGAGTAGAAGAGAGTCACTTTTCTTATTAAAAATATACCTCCTAGGGACTTCCTGATGATCCAGTGGCTAAGACTCCATGCTCCCAAGGCAGGCGGCCCAGGGTTCAATCCCTGGTCAGGGAACTAGGTCCCACATGCTTCAGTGAAGAGTTCACATGCCACAAAGACCCAGCACAGCCAGATAAAAAGAAATTAAATACATATATACACCTTCTATTAACAGATCTCCTTGACTATTGATTATAAAACATACCAATTACTTAGGAACAGCTCTTCAGGAGGAAACTGTATTAAGTATACACATCAGTTGTGAGACACACCCCTTGTAACACATGTTAAAATAGAGGCTGAAGGAACGTGTTCTAAACTGAGGACATACAGAGTCACACCGAGAAGGGACAGAGGTCCGGATGCCGTGTGGCTGGAGGCTGAGCCCCTCACTGCCTGGGCAGTGACCACCACCAGCTAACACGGAGCACACGGTCCCTCATTCCACCCTCCCGACACACCTGAGCTGCACGCATGACCCCACAGTGGAAAAGGACCTCAGAGACCACGCTAGACGGGTGGGCTCCCTGAGCAGGGTCAAACCACCAGGAGGCTGGCTAAGGGACAACCTGCTGCCTCCTCCCCATTAACAGAGCTTCTGATTCACTGGTCTAGGATGGGGTCTTTGCTAACAAGCCCCCAGGTGATGCCACAGGGCGGGTACTCAGATCCCATCTGTATGCTTCCTGCGGCCACACCCCAGGGCCCAGAGTCCATCACCTCTGCCCTCAAGGTGCAGACAGCACTCACGTTGCCCCCCACCCCCGCCTTGATCTGAGGACCTGGGTCTCACCTGGGGCAGCAGGACACCCCTCTCTCCCTCCCTTGACCGCAGCCCTCTCCAGCGGGGCACCTTCCAAGGTGTCCCATGATCAAAGGACGCATGCGTGTCTGTGGGGAGCGGCTTGGCAGGAGGCAGCCTGCTCCCCAGCTGCCACTTCTCTCCACCCTGCCACCCGTCTCCAGTTCCTTGTCCCCCATTTAGCTGGGCAGAAGGACAGACATCACATCAGGGAAGGAGATGCAACCTCCTCCCTTTCTGGAGGACACGGCCAACCTTTACCAAACGAGGGCTCCTATATGACTGAAGTTCCTGTCACCCACGAGAGGCTCTCCTTGTGTGGCCGATTACCAGGCACCTGCACCTACAGGACAGCGACAGGGCCCCGACCCCCATTCTCCCCCGTTTGGGCCTGAGCACCAGGCGAGTGTTAAGAGAGTCCAAAGAAAGGGGGCTGGCCCCACAGGAGGGCAGCTGGGGAGGACAGGGTGAGACAGGGCTCCTCGCCAGGGGCTGACAAATGCTGCCAGTGTGAACACGGCTCCCAGAAGTCCCCCTTCCCAGCCCTTCCATGTCCTTCCCTTTGAGTCCTGTATACACACCTGATGATACTTGGGCGTGATGGGAGCTGAGATGGTTCCTGACCTAATTCAGCACCTCTTTATCAGCACACCAACAAAATGTGATGCGCTGTGAGACATTCTGATGTTAACTAGCAGAAACTGTACCATGGGAATATCTTGGATACAACGTTGATGGGAATTCCCTGGTGGTCTAGTGGTTAAGAATCCACCATGCAGTGCAGGGAACACCGGTTCAATCCCTGGCCGGGGAAGATTCCACCTGCCTCCAGCAATTAAGCTCGCCACAACAACTGAACTCATGTGCAGCAACTACTGAAGCCCATGAGCCTAGAACCCACGCTCCACCATGAAGCCACCACAATGAGAAGGCTATGCTTCACAACGAGAGAGTGGCCCCTGCCCGCCTCGACCAGAGAAGCCCACGAGCAGCAACCAAGACCCAGCGCAGCCAAAGTTTAATAAATAAACAAAACTGATGGGACTTCCCTGGTGGTCCGGTGGTTAGGACCTGGCGCCGTCACTGCGGGGGCCCGGGTTCCATTCCTGGTCAGGGAACTAAGGCCCTGCAAGCCTTGAAGCACAGTAAAAAAAAAAAAAAAAAAAAAGAGTGGATTTTGTGATGCAACATGGACGTTTACGTTGTCTCCTGTCTCACTCACGTGAGACCTCCAAGAGTGTGGGGGGAACTGAACCCAGAACCAATATCAAAGTGCTTCAGGGTATGACCTCCTTCTACTTGACCTTGCCTCAAGTGTATCAGGGTGGTGGTGGTTTAGTTGCTAAGTCGTGTCCAACTGTGCGACCCCATGCCAGGCTCCTCTGTCCACGGGATTCTCCAAGCCAGAATACTGGAGTGGGCTGCCATTTCCGCCTCCAGGGAATCTTCCCAACCCAGGAATTGAACCCAGGTCTCCTGCACTGCAGGCAGATTCTTTACCAACTGAGCTACGAGGGAAGGCCGGATAGCAGGGTAGCAAACAGTTACTCAAAGGGTGACCTGGAGTGGAGAGTCAACCAATGAAGACAGCAATGATCAACATTTTCACCGAAGCTGGGAGGCCCTGTTATGCCTCAACACCTTTGACTTATAATTACTGCCAGCTACTCTGGTGTTGTCTTCACATGTGAATTGAAAAAAAAAAAAAAGTTCAGCATCAAAACTATTAGCAAACTCCAAAAGGTTGAGAACCACAAATCTAATTCCTGAAAACCTGTGAGAGGCCAAACCTCAGGTTAAAAACAAACACGTCCAGCAGAGGGTGTCATCTGGTACAGAACCCACGAAGGCGAGGAAGCAGCCCCGGAGCCAGGGAGAGGAAGGAGAGGACAGGTAGGCAAGCTTAACTCAAAGCAGGGGGGCAGAAATCCGGCAGAATCAGGCTGTGGATGACAGGACGCAAGAAAAGGATTCCATTCAGTATTTCCCGGAGGCCTCTGGGAGATGCAAAAGTACACAAGACCCACTCCCGGCCCTCTGGGAGCTCACAGTCCAGAGAGAGACCTGAATGCCCAAAACGAATGCATCTGCTGATAAAGTTCTAGAACTAAATGGTAGTGATGGCTGCATGTTGTGAAGGTATTTATCATCACTGAACTGTACACTTTAATATGGTAAAATGAGTATCTATCTTATCCTTTAATATGTACCCTTTGTAACTGGACACTTTAGTATGTTAAAATGTGTATGCATCTTACCACAAGAAAAGGGTACATGTCTGTATCTTACCACAAGAAAAGAATGCACACTATATCCTTTTTTTTTTTTTCACCCTACGGCATCTGGGGCCTTAGTTCCCCGACTACAGATTGAACCTGTGCCCCTTGTGTTGGAAGAACAGAGTCTTAATCACTGGACCACCAGGGAAGTCCCCCACTCTACATTCTGACAGGATTCAAATAGGCTTCAGAAAGGGTAACACTGTTGGAAAGGAGGGTGGATTATATTAATGGTTCTCCAGTTTTGCCACATATGACAATAACCTGAGGAGCTTTTATGAAACCAGATTCCCAGGTCACACCACATACCAATTAAACCAGAATCCCTGGAAGTAGGGACCAGATATTCATATTTTTCAAGACTCTCCAGGGCATTTCAGTGTCAGCCAAGTTTGAAAAACCAGAGACCAGGATCAAAGCGATTAGGAGCCCTTCATCTCAAACACTTAGACGTGAGCCCCTCCAAACCTGAACAGTACTGGGCATCAGTCTCAAACTGTTTTCTTATTAGCAGTTTCATTTAATCCCACATAAGTATTCTAACAAGACCCACTTTGCAGATTACTTGACTGGCCCAAGGCCAAGTCCCCAAAGAGTCCCCATGCACTCAAAGCCAGGTCTGAATCCAAAGTCAAGGACCCTGTCCCTCTTAGAGATAAAGCAGTAAAAGTTAAATCAAGCCAAAGATCACTAATACTTCAACAACAACCAAAAATCCATCACCGGAACATAAAATTGCACTCCAGTACTGCATCACTACATGGGCCAAGCAAAGAACCACGTTTGGCTTTTCCAAAAGAACTTGCAAAAAAAAATTAAGAAGCTGCATATAAAAATTTAGCTAAGGGCCTCTATAATAATCTAGAAGGGTAGGATGGGGAGGGAGATGGGAGGGGAGGGAGGTTCAGGAGGGAGGGAGGTTCAGGAGGAAGGGGACATGGGTGTACCTATGGCTGATTCTTAAAGATATCTGACAGGAAACAACAAAATTCTGTAAAGCAATTAACCTTCAATTAAAACATAAATTAAAAATTTTTTTTAATTTAGCTAAAACACTCATCACAGGGTTCTGATAAGAGAAAAATTGGAAACAATCCATCAAAAGGGACTGGTTAAATAAAATGAAGTTATAGTACGTGAGTGAAAAAGTGGGTCTACAAAATACTATGCACAGTGTGATTTCATTTTTGTAAAAAAAAAAAAATGGAGGAACACAGACAAAACAGAGAGGGAGCAGGTATAAACCAAACTGCCGGGAAATGAGACTATGGGGTGGTTTTTATTTCCAGTTTTTCCTTATCCAGATGTTTTCCTAAATTTTGGATACAAGGACTTCCCTGGTGGTCCTTCCCTCCGAGCTCCCAGTACAGGGTGCTCAGGTTCAATCCCTGGTCAGGGAACTAGATTCCACATGCCACAGCCAGAGTTCGCATGTGCCTAAACAACATCTGGTGCGCCACAACTAAGACCCGGCATATCCAAATTAAGAAATATTTAAAATAAATAATTAATCAAATAAATTTTGGACACAGAAACTTTTATAAAGAGAAACAAGTTAATCTGGAAAATTAACTCTTTCTTTGGACCCCTTCAACAGTCTTAGAATCTTTATTCTGGCCATGCCAGGCAGGTTGCAGAATCTTAGTTCCCTGACCAGGGATCAAGTCCGCATCCTCTGCAGTGGAAAGGCAGAGTCTTAACTACTGGACCACCAGGGAACTCCCAATACTCTTAGGACTTAATTAAGAATCCCCTTCAATAAAACTTCCCTGATAGCTCAGTTGGTGAAGAATCTGCTAGCAATGCAGGAGACCCCAGGTCAATTCCTGGGTCAGGAAGATCCCTGGAGAAGGGATAGGCTAACCCCTCCAGTATTCTTGGGCTTCCCTTGTGGTTCAGCCGGTAAAGAATCCGCCCGCAATGTGGGAGACCTGGGTTCAACCCCTGGGTTGGGAAGATCCCCTGGAGAAGGGAAAGGCTAGCCACTCCAGTATTCTGGCCTGGGGAATTCCATGGACTGTACAGTCCATGGGTCACAAAGAATCAGACACAACTGAGTGACTTTCACACACACACTTCAATAAAACAGCAGAGACTGATTCAAATGCACCCCTTAAGATGAAAACTTTTATACCCCAAGTATTAGAATCAGTTCTTGGAGCCCTACTGGTTCAAATTATAGGTACAAGAAAATATGCCTCAATCTCATTCTGTTTTAATAAAAAAAAGTAAGTTTGACTGAGTCAGTGGTTCCCAATATGAACTCTTTTAAAATCTGAATCTTCGGCAAATAAGAGCTATTTCAAGTATTTTTAAAAGCCAGTGAATCTGAATTACACATTTACCTTCAATAAAGATGAACAGAAATAACTAAAATACCCACTGCCTTTGCTTTTTTTTTTGCCATACCACACAGCATGTGGAACTTCCCTGACCAGGGGTCAAACCGTGCCCCCTGCATTGGAAGCAAGGAGTCTTAACCACTAGGGCACTGGGGAAGTCCTGCCTTTGCTTTTTAACTACAATCTTTTCTATCCAGTATGGTGAAGTGGGAAGTGCTCTGAAGCCAGATCAAATCTGGCTTGAGACCTGCAGACTGCTGGCCTGAGGCAAGAAACTTGTCCTCAAGTTCAGTTCAGTCACTCAGTCGAGTCCAACTCTTTGCCACCCCATGGAGTGCAGCATGCCAGGCTTCCCTGTCCATCACCAACTCCCTGAGCTTGCTCAAACTCATGTCCATTGAGTCAGTGATGCCATCCAACCATTTCATCCTCAAGAGTTAATCAAGAGTTACGACTTCAAGGATTCCCTGGTGTTCCAGTGTTTTAATAAGACTCCGAGCTACTGTAGGGGGCTCAAGTTGTGATCCCATATGCTGTGTGGTACAGCCAAACATAAAGTTTGTTTTTTTTTTTTCAAACATAAAATTTTAAAAAAGGAGAGAGGGTAAGACTTCATGGAAATCTCACCGGTACTGGTGTTGGTGAGGAAATCATCTTCTGCAGGACCTCTCATCGCTGTGGAAAGCAAAGCCTCAGCTTCCTCTGTGGGAAAAATGCAGCCCCCTTCCAATGCTCATTTTCACTGAGGGAAAGCTAACATCCTTAAAATGATCTGCAAGCCCTCACTCGATCTGCCTCTCCTTACCCTCTCCGACCTCACCTATGACCATCCTTGCCTGCTCATCCCTTTCCAGCCCCACCTGCCTCCTCACACACACCAGCTTTGCTTCGACCGCAGGACCTTGGTGCTCCCCGGGCTGTTCCACCTCAAATAACCTTGACTAACTCTCACTGCTCCAAGTCTTTGCTGGAACATCACCCTCTCAATAAGGGTGCAGCTCAGTTCAGTTTAGTCGCTCAGTCGTGTCCGACTCTTTGCGACCCCATGAATCGCAGCACACCAGGCCTCTCTGTCCATCACCAACTCCCAGAGTTCACCCAGACTCACGTCCATTGAGTCAGTGATGCCATCCAGCCATCTCATCCTCTGGCGTCCCCTTCTCCTCCTGCCCCCAATCCCTCCCAGCATCAGAGTCTTTTCCAGTGAGTCAACTCTTCCCATGAGGTGGCCAAAGTACTGGAGTTTCAGCTTCAGCATCATTCCTTCCAAAGAAATCCCAGGGCTGATCCCCTTCAGAATGGACTGGTTGGGTCTCCTTGCAGTCCAAGGGACTCTCAAGAGTCTTCTCCAACACCACAGTTCAAAACCATCAATTCTTCGGCGCTCAGCTTTCTTCACGGTCCAACTCTCCCATCCATACATGACCACTGGAAAAACCATAGCCTTGACTAGACGGACCTTTGTTGGCAAAGTGATGTCTCTGCTTTTGAATATGCTATCTATGTTGGTCATAACTTTTCTTCCAAGGAGTAAGCATCTTTTAATTTCATGGCTGCAGTCACCATCTGCAGTGATTTTGGAGCCTAAAAAAATAAAGTCTGACACTGTTTCCACTGTTTCCCCATCTATTTCCCATGAAATGATGGGACCAGATGCCATGATCTTCATTTTCTGAATGTTGAGCTTTAAGCCAACCTTTTCACTCTCCTCTTTCACCTTCATCAAGAGGCTTTTTAGTTCCTCTTCACTTTCTGCCATAAGGGTGGTGTCATCTGCTTATCTGAGGTTATTGATATTTCTCCTGGCAATCTTGATTCCAGCTTGTGCTTCTTCCAGTCCAGCGTTTCTCATGATGTACTCTGCATAGAAGTTAAATAAGCAGGGTGACAATATACAGCCTTGACGTACTCCTTTTCCTATTTGGAACCACTGCAAACAACCCTTTCACTCCCCAACACAATCTTTCTAATCCCTCACCCTTTTTCTTTCACCCGTGGAGCGATTCACCTCTAACACACTGTGTATTTACTTCTTATCTGCACTGTTTACCTTCTGTCCCCTGCAGGCGAGCGCCCCGTATAAGCTCAGGAGGGAGCTCACCCACTGATGACTGAGGAACCCCCAGGGACACAGCGGTGCTCAAAGTCCACACAGACAGACCCCCCAGGAGCCCTGGCACCCAGAAGCCCTGCCCCCGTTTCAGACAACCTCGTTTGTGTGCTTTGGATTAAACGACGTATTAGAAAACGTATCTCGACCTTAAGATGCAGTTTGGTCTTTTTTTTTTTTTTTAAGTAAAAGTTAGTTTGAAATGCTTAAAAACTGCAGTTCACACAAAATCCTTCAAAACCTGGAGTCTTTAGAGTCTTTAAAAACCCTTTTGGTTGCTACTCAAAGACCAGGGAAATTGAGACGTGACTACCCCCAATGGTTAGTTTCTGTGGGTTAAAATATAAAAACAACCCGGCCCGGCTGCCACGCGACGTCCCTCGCCCTCCCGCCGCGTCACCCCGAGGCGCGCCCGCGCCCTCACCGTCTCCCCACGGATGCCCTGGACGCCCCTCCACTGAGAGGGCACGGACGCCACGCCCAGGGTCTCGTCCTGAAGCGGCCCGGGCCGCTCGGGGCCCTCGGTGCTCGCAGTCCCGCTTGTCGCCAGCGCCTCAGCTCCCGCGCTTCCCGCCAGGCCGAGCTGCCAGGGTTGCGCGCTGGTTGCCATGGAGACTGCTCCGCCGGCCCCACCCCACCCCCAACCTCCCCGCCTCGCGCGGACGCAGTCCGCCGCGACCTTCGCCCCCGCGCCTCCAGAGCGGAAGGCTGGGGCGGTGAGGCTATCGGCGCCATTTTTCAGTTTGTCAGAGCGGACGCTCCGACACCGGTGAAGAAAAGATAAATTATTCTTTTCCTATGATGCGACAATCATTGCCAGTTTTTGGATTCTCCAACCGCAGAGGGAGCACGCCTGGGGCTTTCGCGGCAACTCTGGGTGGGGAGGGAAGTACGGAAGCGAGGCACCCGTGCCAAGTTCAAAGATGGCGCCGAGCGGCCCGGCGCAGAAGAGAGGGCGGGAGCCTGCTGTCGCGGCAGGCTTTAGAGTTGTGGGGCCTGGGGGTGCCGAGCTGGCGGAGTAGCCGAGCGCTCCAGGAGAGTCCCAATTGGCGGCCACCTCGAAGCCAAGTGCTCGGTCTCTGAGCTTCGGTTTCTGCCTCAATAGAATGGCGATTTTAAATATCCATATATGGATCCAGAGTGTGGTTGAGTAGTTGGAAGGCCCAAATGAAGTCGAACGTAGAAAAAATGCAATTTAAACCGAAGTTAAAGACTCGAACAACTACCAGTTATTGAGTGTCTACCGTATATGTTGATCTTAATAAATCCTTAAAATAACATTATGAGAAATCAAATGTTATATGTCGCTTAAGGGTGCGGATTGTCCAAAAAAATAATTTCCCCATCTCACCCATAAAGTCCACATCACATTTGTCCAAGACCCCACAGACCCTTGCTTGGCCCCAAGACCCGGTTCTGAGCTTCTTGGCAAGAATCCTCTGGCCAGGTCCTCTGGGCTGCTTTCTTCCTGTCCCTGAACTCTCAGAGTGATGGAAACCCGCCCAATCAGAGGCTCCCCTGCACCGCCTCACGACTGAGTGCTCATTAGGACTCAGTTCAAGTCAAGGCCGTGAGGCCCGATTAGATTAGCGACACTGAAAAGACAGAATGCAATAGAAATTTCTTCCTAGAAAAAAAGAACAGGACAAAATTCTCCTTGTAAGGCCCTGTCAACACTAGAAAAGTTTGCAAGCATCACCAAGGATGCAAAACTCATGTTCAAAAAGAAAGGCTGTGAGGGTCAGGAGGCTTGGATATGAAGACTAAACACCGCTATGTCCTGTTTTCAGACTTGACACCTCTTTGCACCTTGGTTTCCCAGCTATAAAAATAGATATAATAAAGTTGAAGCTAGTAGAATCTGCTTTATCGTAGTAAGGAAGGAGACTATTTCAAGAAGAGGAGGGTGGGACTTCCCTGGTGGTCCAGTGGCTAAGACTCTGTGCTCCCATTACAGGCAACCAGGGTTTGATCCCTGGTCAGGGAACTAGGTCCCACCTGCCACAACTATAAGATCCCACATGCCACAGCTAAGACCCAGTGCAGTCAAATAAATAAATAAAATATTTTTAAGAAGAAAAGAAGGGTGACCCAAGGTATTAAACACCCCAAACAACTTCAGTAGAGTAGTGGGAACAAAAACCAGCCTGCAGAGGGTTTAGGAATGAAGAAAGTAGAGAAGGTAATGGATGTTATTGGGGAGTTCAACATAGGAAGTAGGTGTGAGTGTAAACTGGTAAAACCTAATTGGAGGGTAATTTGACTTTTAAGTGTGGCTCCTCTTTAATCTAGAAATCCTACTTCTGGTAATTTTTCTTGAATTAACAATTACAGATTCACACAGATGTTGAGAGCCAAGGATATTCTGCAATTATTCATTCACAGTAGAATTATAGCAAGATCCTGCAGCCAGCCTAAATTTCCAAGCAAAGTCATGGCACACAACAGGTATTCACTAAATATTGAGAAAGAATGGACAGTGAGCCTTTAGTTAAGTGTGCTAGGTGGAATACAGTCTCAGGTGACCATTAAGAGTGTTGCTGCTGCTGCTGCTGCTGCTAAGTCACTTCAGTCTTGTCCGACTCTGTGTGACCCCATAGATAGCAGCCCACCAGGCTCCCCCCAAATGTGGCAAAATGTTTGCAGCATAATAAGGTTCTTATAAAATGCAATTTATATACATTGTTTCCAGGTGATGGAAGTGGTAAAGAACAGCCAGGCAATGTATTAGACATAAAAGAAATAGGTTTGATCCCTGGGTTGGGAAGACCCCCTGGAGAAGGAAATGGAAACCTGCTCCAGTATTCTTGCCTGGAGAATCCCATGGACAGAGGATTGTGGCAGGTCATAGCATCACACACAGTTGGACCCGACTGAAGTGACTTAGCATGCGTCCTGGTTTTATAACAATATGTTTCTTAAAAAAAAACAGAGCTATAGATTCAAATATTGATAACAGTTGCCTCTGGGTAATTAAAGTTCTTCTCTCTTTGTAGGGTTAAAGTTTTATGTGGTTTATTTGTGAAAAGAAAAGAGAGAATGAATGTCTAGATGCTTAGCTGTGCTTGTGAGAGTATTATACCTTGAATGAGCAGGACAGTTTGAAACCGTTTACCTCAGACTGGGACTTGAACCCATGTGCTGAAACTTAAACTAAGCCCAAATCCCACAGTCTTCCAACTGAGATCACAGACCTGGTTTCAGGACCTAATGAAGCTCAGGTTCTTGATGTCTCATCTCAGAAAGAATTCAGTGAGAGAAAAAGTGATAAGTAAGAAGTGGATTTATTCAGAGAGAAACACAGTGTGCAGACAAGAGTATGGGCCATCGCAGAGGCTGAGTACAGAGGCCCCGAGAGGCGGCGTGGTTAATTTTTATGGGCTGGGTAATTCCATGGGCTAATGAGTGGGAGGAATATTCCAACTATTTGGGGGAAGGGGTGGGGATTTCCAGGAATTGGGCCACTGCCCACTTTTTGGTCTTTTGACAGTGCCTTGAAACTGTCATGGCACCTCTGGGTGTGTCATTTAGCTTGCTGACTGAGGATCAAGGTCTGCCATCTTGGACCCATTTGATTCTAATCGGTTTATGTTTTGTCCTGGGGTGACATCATTCTTTCAAAAGTTGTGCCCTGCCCCCTTCCCTCCTGTTTCAAGTTGGGGAAACATTTCCAAGATGAGAGAGTCTTGAGCAGGCTTATGTGCTAGAAAGGAGGGTACTCAAATGAAGAGCAGGACTCACCGGAGGAGGAAGGGAGAAGAAGGAGCTGTGGGACAGCAGGGATATCTGCATTATTTCTCAGCCCCCTTTCCCCCATCCTGAAGCCACAGGCTCTCTGGCCACACTCCCTGTTACCCTGACAGCCATTCAAACTCCTCCACCGACCTCTGCCTCCCTGTCCCTTCCCTTTACCTGGAGCACTCCTCCCTGCTCTCCTGTTTACCTCAGGACCAGATGCCAAGCCCATTGCTAACTCTTAGGGGACTGAGCTTCTCCACTCCGGAGCACTCCTCAAAACTGGAATTTAGTAACAAGGTAGTAGTGCATGTCTTTGCCCCAGTAGGTCCGCTCCCCCGTCATGGGGACCATAGCTGTCCCCAGAGCCCAGCACAGTGCCTGGAACACACAGTAAAAACGAACTGAATGAATGTCTAACCATCAGTAAGGACAGTTTCCAGCCTTGTACATAGGACAGAGCCTCCCGCTCTTTTTTTTTCTGACTTGCAGCTTTTGGGATCTTTGTTCCTCAAACAGGGGTCAGCAGTGGAAACATGGTGTCCTACCCACTGGACCACCAGGGAATTCCTGAACACAGTGTGTGCTAAGTCGCTTCAGTACAGTCTGACTCTTTGAGACCCAGTGGACTGTGGCCCGCCAGGCTCCTCTGCCCATGGGATTCTCCAGGCAAGAATACTAGAGTGGGTTGCCACGCCCTCCTCCATGGGATCTTCCCCACCCAAGGATCTTATGTATCCTGCATTGGCAGGCAGATTCTTGACCACTGGCACAACCTGGGAAGCCTGAGGCCAGAGACCCTTCTAAATCTCCACTAGGCCTCACCCTGCCTACCGGGTTGTTAAGGAAGCCTCCTGCTTCCTACCTCTACTTCTTGGTGTCAAAAAAAACTTCAGTAACTGCATGTCCAGAAAGTGAAGTCGCTCAGTCATGTCCGACTCTTTGCGACCCGTGGACTGTAGCCTACCACGCTCCTCCATCCATGGGATTTTCCAGGCAAGAATACTGGAGTGGGTTGCCATTTCCTTCTCCAGGGGATCTTCCCAACCCAGGGATCAAACCCTGGGTCGCCCGCATTGTAGGCAAATGGTTTACCATCTGAGTCACCAGGGAAGTCCTTGTGTGTTCAGAGAATGTTTAAATACATTCAAGGAGGCAAAAACTCAAAAAAGAAGCCATCCCCACTTTAAAACCCTGGTGGCAATTATTTTAGGAACTTTCAGTTCTTTTTAGTAAAATAACTCAAATTTTGAGTGTCTATACCGTGATCCAAGGATGAAACAACTAATTATATAATAATAACACCCCCTGGAGTATGGAGTTCTCAACATGCACTGGAAGCACTTTGCATGAATTCTGACAACATCCTCATAGACCAGGTATTGTTACAATCCACATTTCACAGATACAGGGAAGAATGAAGGCTCAGAGACCTTTGTAACTTACCCACGGTTGTGCATAGCTGGCGAAGTGGAGGTTGGACTAAAACCCAGAACTGCCTGATCCTTTCTTTAGGCAGCCCTATGCTCCTTTCTTTAAACCACTCCATGCCTCAATTTTCTTATTTATAAAATTGAGATGCTAGGCCTATCCCATTGGGTTGAAATAGGACTCGATGAGTTAACACTCGGAAAGCAAGCACACAAAGCCGCACCTAGTATGTTATCAGTGTTTATCAGTACTCTTTAATTATTACCATTATTATTACCACCAAGCCATAAGGGATCAAAGAGACCACACAGAGGGAGACTGGGCCTTAAAAGATGGGAAAGATTAGTCCTGTATTACAGTGTAGGTTCTCAGTGTACACATGCACACATACACACATACATAACTGGTCATCTAAATAAGTGCCATCTGTCACCAAGTTGACACCTATTATGTGCTAGGCACCATGCTAGGTTCTGAGGTCTACGATGGTTTCTGCCCTCTACAAGCTTACAGCACAAGAGAGACGATCGTATAATAAAACCTTGCATCCACTCGGGGTGATGGCCAGGGATGTGTGACCAGCAGAGGGCCTCTGCAGTTTGGGATCAGAAAGAACCTTTGGGAGGAAAGGGCTTCTAGGCCAAGGTCTGAAGAAAAAGAAGTCAGTGTGGCAACGACAACTTGAAGGTGAAAATAGGAGTAGAAAGAGGGAGGCGGGGGAAAGAAAGAGGGAGGGAGTCTTCCAAGCAGTACAGAAGTCTCAAGGGCCACAGAGAATCTGGTGCCTTGATGCTGCAGGTGGACAGGGGCCAGGTCATGAAGATGCTAAAGGGACATGAGGTTTGGACTTTATCACTAGATCACCAGGAAACCAGTGATGGATTTTTAGCAAAGGAGTGACTTATTTGGATTTATATATTTTAATAAGATGCTTGGCTGCAGAATGGATTGTGAACAACTAGATTCCCTTAGACCAGGACAGCCCTACTAATTCTTTATCTCTAAGCTGGGCTCTGGGATTTCCCAGGTCATTCTTTTGTGCTCTGAAAATTAAGAGTCACTTCTTCAAGAAGAATTCCAGAACTATTTAGAGTAAAAGTGGTACCAGAGAAAGAAAAACAGCTTGGAAGAGGAAAATCCCATGCAGTTCTAGGCAGTAGGCATTACCTCAAAGTTACATGGCAGGCTTCCCAGCTCAGTCCTGGGAGGGCTTTACCAGCCCAGGTAAGGGCTTCATTACTTCCTCCACTCATTTATTCATCAAATACTTATCCTACACCCCCTGAGAGTCAACACTGTGCTCCAGAGTAGCCAACACCACCAGTTCCAGTTCTCTTGGAATTTACACTCTGAGCTTTGACACAGAAGTGATTATGGGGCGGAAAGCACTTGGAAGAAGCCTAAGGTCATACCACTGGGGTGATGGAGAGTGGGGTGGGAAGGAAGTGGTGATAAAAGCCCCAACCCCAGGCCTCTCACATGAAGAGCACAAATAACCAGTTTATTCAACAAATATTAATTGAATGACTACCATAAGCCAAGGACTAGAAGGAAATCAAAGCAAGGGAGGGAAACAGAGAAGGATAAGGGTGCATCCCTTGGACTGCAAGGAGATTAAACCAGTCAATCCTAAAGGAAATCAGTCTTGAATATTCATCAAGGACAGATGCTCCAATCCTTTGGCCACCCGATTTGAAGGACTGATTCATTGGAAAAGACCCTGATGCTGGGAAAGATTGAAGGCAGGAGGAGAAGGGGACAGCAGAAGATGAAACGGTTGGATGACATCACGGACTCGATGGACAGGAGTTTGAGCAAGCTCTTGGAGTTGCTGACGGATAGGGAAGCCTGGCATGCTGTAGTCCATGGGGTTGCAAAGAGTCAGACACCACTGAGCTACTGAACTGAACTGAATTTTACCCAAGGCAGACAGGGAAGGCCTTTAGGAGGAGGTGACATTTGAGAAGTCAATTCAATCCCCCCAGGCTGCCCCTCCTTCTGCCCCTTGGCCTCTGCTTCCTCCCAGCACAGGCTCCATCCCACCCCCTTGGGAAAGGCCTGGCTCAAAGGTGGACTAAGACAAAGGAGCCTTAATATACTCATTAAAACAGCTTTGTCAGAGCTGGAGTTGGAGAGCTGGAAGGAAGGGAAGGACAATAGGGTAAAATTCCCGCCCCTTCCCCAGCTGGGGGCCCAGGAGGATAAATCCTCCTCCTGGTACTCACAAGCATTGCTATAGGTTCAGCCCCATCCTGGAGCAGCCGTCAGTCCACTCAAGATCAAACAAGGCATTGCTTTCTCCTTGGACCTGCTGTGTGGGAGCCCCTACGCTAGCCCAGTTAATGATGATTATTAGAATGTCATGGAGGAGAATTTGGCATCTGGCATTGGGGTTTAAAACCTTGGCTTATTCTACAGTTGCTGTGTGACTTTGTGTGCTTCCTGCCCTTCTCTGATGCTCAGTTTTCTTTCTCTTAGTTCTGCAAATGTTTTTGTTTCCTAGCTCTGCAAAGTGCTGGCTCTTTTTTTTTTTTTTTTTTAATTTGGCCAAACTGCATGGCTTTCAGGATCTTAGTTCCCCAACCGGAGACTGAACTCCACACCCAGTCCTAACCACTGGACTGCCAAGGAATTCTTTTTATTTTTTAAATCTGAGATTGAAGATTTTTCTTCTTAGACCAATCTTCCCTGAAGACCTGATTGAAAGTCTTTCCTTATTATTCTCCGTTGCAATCTTGTTTGACTGCTTTCTTGGCAGCATTCTTAATTCGGTAGTACACACTGACTGTTTCCTCCTTTGCGATGTCTCCCTACTCTATTACACGCTGAGACCTCTGTCTGCTTGGCCTCCAGTTTACCTGTGCCAGGCCAGTGCTCACCCATGGTAGGCAGGTCATCAGTGTATGTTCCCACCTTGCATACACATAAGGGGCTTCCCTGATAGCTCGGTTGATAAAAAAAATCTGCCCACAATGTGGGAGACCCTGGTTCGATTCCTGGGATGGGAAGATCCTCTGGAGAAGGGATAGGCTACAAACCTCAGTATTCTTGGGCTTCCCTAGTGGCTCAACTGGTAAAGAATCCGCCTCCAATGTGGGAGACCTGGGTTCGATCCCTGGGTTTGGGAAGATCCCCTGGAGAAGGGAAAGGCTACCCACTCCAGTATTATGGTCTGGAGAATTCCATGGACTGTACAGCCCATGGGGTCGCAAAGAGTTGGACTCGATTGAGTGACTTTCATTTCGCTTCACTGCATACACAGAACGTGGGATGATTAAAATACTGGCCACATCTGGTTATGGTGAGGCTACAGGGCATCTGGCACCTGAAAGAGCTTAATAAAAGGTAGCTGTAATTAAAGCATCTGGTTCTGAGCATGCTTTTTGTATTTGGGGGCTGGTTG
Organism: Bos javanicus; assembly: GCF_032452875.1. NCBI lineage: Eukaryota > Metazoa > Chordata > Mammalia > Artiodactyla > Bovidae > Bos > Bos javanicus. The sequence continues at coordinate 98,925,960 of NC_083878.1, forward strand.
TGACCCCACAGAGGGAGACTGGAAGTAAAGCAAGTGGATATTCACTATTCCAAATGTTACAGTTTGCATTATACAGATTACAAACAAACAGCTGCGGTTCAGAAATAAAGAATGATTTGCTGTGCAGCTGAGTATATAGATTTGTTTTGTTTTTAGAAAGCAAACCAGAACTCAATACATGAAGTGCCCTTTAATCAGTTACCTTGTCAGGTTATCAGGTATGTATTTATTCTGGGACTAGAGTTTAATTCCGTGTGATAACAGTTTCTTCTGGAACAATCTTTTTAGTTTGATGGCCCTCAAAAATAAAAATGTCCTCTGTCCCTTGAAGATGGATTTGATTTTGGGAGTCCAGAGTTATTCAGAGACAAAATAAATGATTAAATCAGGATTTAAAAGGTTGATCTTAAAAATAAATAAATAAATAAAAGGTTGATCTTTTTTTGATTTATAAAATGGGTTGTGAACACGACTTTTGTTCCAGTTCATTTAAAAGAATAAACCCATAAGAATGCCCTCAAAATTTCCAAAAATTGAAACAAAATGAAAGAAGCCAGTTTCACTACATATTAAGAAATAAAGTAAAGCCAGACATATTTATTTATATGAAATACCCAGAAAAGGCAAATTTATAGAGACACAAAGTGGTTGCCTGGAGCTGGGGGTGAGAATGGTAGGAAGTTTCTTTTTGGGGTGATGGAAATGTTCTAAAATCAGATTGTGGTAATGTTTACATAGCTTTGTGAATTTACCAACAATCATTGAATCGTATGCTTAAAATGAGGAAACTATATGGCATATAAATTATACCTAAATGAAACTATTTAAAAAAGAGAGAAAATAAAATAATAACACAGAATGTGGACTTGATCCTGGGATAATCACAGCATGCATGCATGCTAAGTCACTTCAGTCATGTCAGACTCTTCGTGACTCCATGGACTGTAGCCTGCCAGGCTCCTCTGTCCATGGGATTCTCCAGGCAAGAATACTGGAGTGGTTTGCCATGCCCTTCTCCAGGGGATTTTTCCGACCCAAGGATCAAACCCACGTCTCTTATGTCTCCTGCATTGGCAGGTGGATTCTTTACCACTAGTGCCACCTGCGAAGCCCTGGCATAATGAGAGGCATCAGTTTAACTGAACAGCAAGTGCAGAAACAGACTTAAGTATACGTTTAATGTATGTCAAAAGCAATATTTCAGAACGGAGTCGACGACTTAAATCGCTCAGTAAACAGTGTGCTTGAACACATGCACTCCACTAGTCTATGAGTTTTGTTTTTTCAAAATATTTATTTACTTGGTTGCATGCAAGAGACCCCAGTTTGATTCCTGGGTCAGGAAGAGCCACTGGAGAAGGGATAGGCTACCCACTCTAGTATGCTTGGGCTTCCCTGGTGGCTCAGCTGGTAAAGAATCCGCCTGCAATGCGGGAGACCTGGGTTCGATCCCTGGGTTGAGAAGATCCCCTGGAGGAGGGAACTGCTACCCACTCCAGTATTCTGGCCTGGAAAATTCCATGGACTGAATAGTCCATGGGGTCGCAAAGAGCTGGACACGACTGAGCCACTTTTACCTTCACCAGGTCTTAGTTGCGGCATGTGAAATCTTCAGTTGCAACATGTGGGCTCTAGCTCTCCGACCAAGGATCAAACCCGGGCCCCCTGCATTGGGAGGGGAGAGTCTTAGCCACTTGATCACAGGGGAAGTCCCTCGTCTATGAGATTTGAATGATGGAACTGTATCGTTTTCATTCATGCAACTATAAGGCCTAGCTTAGTGCCCGACCACATATAATATCCATTCCTCAAAAGGCTGAGCTGTAAATTCCTTGCAGTTTTCAAAGTCTTAGGCAAGGGAATTCTCATCTTCTAAAGAAAAGATTCCTTGCAAATACTGTCCCCAAACCAAAGCTTCTCTCTATCTAAAATGTACATCCAGACTTCCTTGGTGGTCCAGCAGTTAAGAATCTTCCTGCCAATGTAAGGGATATGAGTTTGATCCCTGGGTTGGGATGATCCCACAAGCCATGGCGCAAGAAAGCCCATGGGCCACAACTACTGAGCCCATGCTCTAAAGCCGACGAGCCGCAACCACTGAAGCTTACGCCCTGCCACAAGAGAAGCCACCGAAAAGAAGCCGGTGCACCGTTGCTAGAGAGCAGCCCCCGCTCACAACTAGAGAAGCCTGTGCGCGGCAATGGAGACCTGAAACTACATCCGTTCTACTTGGAACTCATTCTTCTTCTTGTTTTTAAACTCCAACAATTTTATTGAGATATACTTCACATACCATAGGCTTCCCTGGTTGGCTTAGACAGTAAAGCGTCTGTCTGCAATGTGGGAGACCTGGGTTCGATCCCTGGGTTGGCAAGATTCCCTAGAGAAGGAAATGGCAACCCACTCCAGTACTCTTGCCTGGAAAATTCCATGGACGGAGGAGCCTGGTAGGCTACAGTCCATGGGGTTACAAAGAGTTGGACACGACTGAGCGACTTTTCTTTCTTTCCTTCACATACCATATGTCAGTTGTTTAAAATGTATGGTTCAATGATTTTTAGTATATTCACAGAATTGTGCAATCAACACAACTAATTTTAAGACATTTCATCATCCTGAAAAGAAATCCCATACCACCCCCTCAATTATTGCTGATCCAGTTACATCTCACCTTCTCTGATTTCTGCCAGTAGATTTGTTTGCTTTGTTTTCTCTAGTCCTATAGAACTATGTTCATATCTGTTATAGTTTTTGATATGAACTAGATCTCATTCAGGACACAGGCATGTCTTAATCAGCTGTGAGTTTTGTATGCTCAATATAGAAAATAGAGATCCTGTTACTACCCACAAGTCCTACAAGACCAGAGCCTCTAATACTATCTGAGCTCAGCAGCCATCATGTACCCCATTTCAGTGACCTGACCTCCTTGCTTCTCCTGGAACATGTTCCTGCCTTAGGACTTAGTCTTTTTCATTTCTCTGTCTAGAATGCTCTTTCCCTGAAGGTCACAAAGGCTGCTGTTCACTTCTTTGAGGTCTTTCCCCAAATGCCAGCTCATTAGAAAGGCCTTACCTTATTATCTGTATTTGTCCATAGAACTTTTCATAATCATTGCTGCCTGGCATATATTAGACATTCAATAAATACTGACTGATTGAATGAATGAATACGGTTCCATGTAAGCAAAATTTCTTTTAAATATGTAAATTCCAGTATTTCTTTTGTCAACATTATGAATTGTAGCACCAGTTCTATTGAAAACGAAAGTGATATGTAAATAGTTATTTGGGTAAAATTCAACCTTATGAACCTCAGTTACTCAGTGAGAGATGGCTTATGTCCCATCCATTCTTACATTTGCCATCACTCTTAACTGGAGCTTTCTCATAAAAAGACTAAATCAGTGTATATTGACTAAAATTGTAATTTGAAAAGATATATGCACACCTATGTTCAGTGCAGCACTATTATGGTAGCCAAGGCATGGAAGCAACCTAAATGTCCATCACTAGATGAATAAAGAAGATGTGGTATATATATACAATGAAATACTACCCAGCCATTAACAAAAGGATGAAATAGTGCCATTTGCAGCAAGCTGGATGGACCTAGAAATTACCATACTAAAGTGAAGTGAGTCAGAAAGAGAAAGACAAATAGCATATGAAATCACTTATATGTGGAATCTAAAATATGACACAGGGAACTCCCTGGAGGTCCCAGTGGTTAGAACTCAGCAATTCCACTGCTGGGGGCCCCAGAGAGGGTGGCACAAACTCCCTGGTTGGGAAACTAAAAGCCTGTAAGTCACGCAGTGAGGTCAGTTAATTAATTAAATATAAATAAAATAAAATACGACACAAATGAACTTATTAACAAAACAGACTCACAGACCACCAGGGAAGGTCTCTTAATTTTCTAAGTTTTAATACAAATACTACTGTTAACTTTTTGTGTTTTGGCCACACCACATGAGACCTTAGTTCCGAGCCAGGATCAAAGCCAGCCCCACCCCCGCCTCCCACCTGGCCCCTGGGAGCGAAAGCCCTGAGCCCTAACCATTGGACCACCAGGGAGTTCCCTACTATGAACTTTTTAATAAGTGCTCAGGAGCCAGAGCACAGTGAGAAGGCAATGAAAGAGGTATCAAATGACCTTCAGGCCCTGGCACTCATTTAAGACAAAATACTGCCTTAATCCCTGTCTCCTTTGTGTAGTATGACAGGGAATTTAGCAGGAAACGACCATCTACCATCTCATAGACAACCCGTGGTGTGTTCTGGGCTCACCTGGCAATCGTGCTCTGGGTGGTAACCCATTTGCATCATATTAAGGCCAGCATTGGTGCAGAGGAGTCAGAAAGACACTGGTTTTTTTTGGTTGTTGTTTTTTTTTTTTTTTCCCACAGTGATGGCAAGACCATTCAATGGTGTAAGAATGTTGTTGTTGACTTGCTAAGTCACGTCTAACTCCTTTCGACCCCCTGAACTGTAGCCTGCCAGGTTCCTCTGTCTATGGGATTTCCCAGGCAAGAATACTAGAATGGGTTACCATTTCCTTCTCCAGGGGATCTTCCTGACCCAGGGATCAAACCTTCATCTCCCCCATTGGCTGGTGGATTCTTTACCACTGAGCCACCAGGGAAGCCCAAGACACTGATTTGTTTATTTATTATTATTATTCCCATGCCACAAGGCATGATCTTAGTTTTCTGACCAGCCCGTGCACCCTGCATTGCAAGCACAGAGTCTTAACCACTGGACCACCAAGGAAATCCAGAAAGATACTTGTTTGAATCCTGACTCTACTAACCCTGTTCCTTTGATTTTTGGACAAGATTCTTGGAGTGTCAAGTTTTCATTTGGTTTGACTCTCCCATCTGTAAAACAAGGACATAATACTGTCCTAGAAAGGTTAATTGGAGAAGGCAATGGCACCCCACTCCAGTACTCTTGCCTGGAAAATCCCATGGACGGAGGAGCCTGGTAGGCTGCAGTCCATGGGGTCACTAAGAGTCGGACACGACTGAGCGACTTCACTTTCACTTTTCACTTTCATGCATTGGAGAAGGAAATGGCAACCCACTCCAGTGTTCTTGCCTGGAGAATCCCAGGGGCAGGAGAGCCTGGTGGGCTGACGTCTATGGGGTCACACAGAGTCGGACACGACTGAAATGACTTAGCAGTAGCAGTAGAAAAGTTGACAGGGAGGGTTTAAAAGAATAATACTATTGAAATCCTCTCATACAGCTATGGGTATTAGGGGTGTTTTGGAAAATTCTGGTTCCCAGAGGCAGCCTGGCCTCAGGGTTATGGAACATCATGATCCTGTCAACTTTTGGGTGGGGCGGAGGGAGGCCTTTGCCTTGCCACCTTTTCTGCAGCCAGTTCTGGAGCAGAGTTACACGTTGCCTAGTAACACCTCTGGGAATCCAGGAAGTTCAAGTTTTGGAAGCTGCAGAGGAAAGGAAAGGTGGGGTCTTGCATGTTTGAATTTAAACTCACAAGTACCAAGTAGGTGCTGTACTTAGATGATTTAAGTGCCTCCAAGTACCAGAGCTCAGGTAATCTTTTGTTTTGCTTTAATGTGATACATACATAGGGGTTTCCCTGGTGGCTCAGTGGTAAAGAATCCACCTGCCAATTCATGAGATGCAGGTTCCATCCTGGGTTGGGAAGATTCTCCTGGAAAAGGAAATGGCAACCCACTCCAGTATTCTTGCCTGGGAAATCCCACGGACAGAGGAGCCTGGCAGGCTATAGTTTATGGGGTGGCAAAAGACTCAGACACGACTTAGTGACTAAACAACATAGATACAGAAGGTTCAAAATGTACAACAGGGTGAAGAGTGAAACATCTCCCTGCATCCCTGTCCTTTCATTTCTTACCACCCAGTTCCCTCCCCAGGGATGACCAAGTTATCATGGTCACAGGAGTCCTTTAAGAGCTATTACAGGTATACAGGCAAATAAGTGAATGTGTATTTTTTTCCTACCCTCCCTTTTACGCAAATGGTAACATACTACCTACTTGGTAGGACTTTGTTATTTCACTTCACCACCTGGCTCTGATTCCCCATTTGGTTCCACAGTTGCAGCTCACTCCACTGTATGGGTTACCCCTTTTGGTTCCCTGAAGCCAAAAGAAGTTATCAGGTTGTTTCCAATCTTTCACTTTTATGATGTTACAATGAATTGCCTGGCACAGGTGCAATCTCATTTACCTATAAGATAAATACCTAGGAGGAGAATTTCTGGGTCAAGGGTATGTACGTCTGCACTTTTTTTTTTTTTTTTTTTTTACGTCTGCACTTTTGATAGTTACTCTGATGGTTAGATTGCCCTCCAAAGGGACTGTATCTATTTAAAGGGCCATCTTCCAGGTAAGGTGTGTTTAAACTTTTGGATCTCAGATTGGAGGGTTAAAAGAAAAAAGGAACCTCAAGATAGCTGGCATCTATATGGGTCTCACGGAGAAGGCAATGGCAACCCACTCCAGTGTTCTTGCCTGGAGAATCCCAGGGACGGTGGAGCCTGATGGGCTGCCATCTATGGGGTCACACAGAGTTGGACACGACTGAAGCGACTTAGCAGCAGCAGCAGCAGCAGCAGCAGCAGCAGCAGCAGCATATGGGTCTCAAGAAGCTCCTTTTGCTATTCCTAGTTGACCCCTTTGTTCTTTGTTTCTAAAAACTGAGCCAGTGCAGAGTCCTGTTAGTACACATCCTCTGGCTGCTACAAGCAAGGGATTTAGGGTTTGCTTCTCAACTTTCAGAACTGTCCTTTGCTGATACTTCCAGTAATCTGCAGCTAGGGTGTCTGTCCTCTCTTCTTGCACACATCCTGCTCCTTCTCCACTGCTCTGACCATCCAGCCACCTATTCTGTGGCTTGGGGGTTAGCTGACTCCCAGTTTCATCAAAAGAGAGTTTTTGTTTCCCACAGTTTTTTTTTTAGGACAATTTCTTTGGTAAAAACAGGGAAAAAAATGACTGACTGTCCTTATATTGAAAATCCTAAACCAAAAATGCTAGTATTATTATCACCCATTTTACAGGTGTGGACACTGACACTTAGGCTGATTAGAAAGTGCATCTCTCTGAGAAAGTGACCGCAGAACTGTGGTTCCCACAATCATTCAGTTATTCCACCCATGACCTTAAGTGAATCCCTTCTGTCAGGTCTCAGTTTGCGAACCTGTGAAACCAACACACTTGAGACTTCCAAAATGTCTTAGAAGAAGCCCAAAGTTCCTCAGAAGCCGTCAGAGAAGACAAGCAAGGGATGGTGATGGTGGTGTGCAGTCTTTCACCAGAAAACAGCTCAGCTTTTTATCAGTATTGACATCACTGATTTATGTTGATTTGTTAAAAAGGGTAATTGGTGAAAAAAAGGAAAAAAATTTGCACTATCTCAGAGGTTGGAAACTCATGGCTCGTAGGCTGCAAGTGGCCTGATAACAGGCTTTATTTGGTCCACAAAGTTTTTTTTAATATATATTTATTTATTTGGCTGTGCTTAGTCTTGGTTGAGGCATGTGGGATCTAGCTCCCTGATTAAGGATTGAACCTGGGCCCCCTGCATTGGGAAGGCAGAATCTTAGCCACTAGACCACCAGGGAGTGCCACAAAGTATGTTTTAAAAAGTTTAACTAAAAAAAAAAGTTTAATTAGAGGATGAGATGGTTGGATGGTATCACCAACTCAAGGGACATGAGTTTGACTAAACTCCAGGAGATAATGAAAGACAGGGAAGCCTGCTGTGCTGCAGTCCATGGAGTCAAGAAGAGTTAGACATGACTTAGAGATTGAACAAACAAAACAAAAAGAATAGAGATTTCATATAAAAATGTGTATCTCTGCCTGATCTTGAGAAGAATCAGAGATATGGCAGCTTGGGGTTCACAAACCAAGCACACTGGTGTAGCAAACCCCGGATCCAAAACTGGATCTCCAGGAAGGACTCTATAAGGCCCTCAATGCCCACTTTGGACGATATCCCTCCCCAGGACGAAGGTAACCACATTCAAACTTCTAATAGCACAGATCTGTTTCGCCCATTTTTCTGCTTTACGTAAGTGGAATTACACAGCCTGTCCTATTTCGTGCCTTGTGCCTTTACTCAACATTCTGTCTGCAGGCTGCATTCTCATTATGGATGTAGCTGTAGTTCATTTGCTTTCATAGTTTTAACACATTCCATTGCACTTATCTCACAACCTATTTATTCGGCTGTTGGTAGACACCTGTATCCTTTCCAGATCTTGACTGTTATGAATCTCGCTGCTTGTGCACATTCTTGTACACATTTATCATGCATATTGGTGCACACAGGTATGCACTTCTGTTGGGCATGAAGCCAGCTGTACAATTGCTCTGCACTGGTAGAGCTGCACATGGTTTTCCAGAGTGGTTGTATCAACCTATCTTTCTTCAACTGCTATGAATTCCAGGTGCTTCCTTACTCAGTTATTACCTGACAAGCTCTGAAAGGCATTGGGTTTGGGGACTCCCAGACAAGCTGCCTTCTACAGGTTCTTTTAACTGCCCCCCCCTCCCCTAGTTAATCTATTGATTTGACTGTGCTGGGTCTTAGTTGTGGCACTCAGGATCATTAATTGTGACATGCCAACCCTTACTTGAGGCCTGTGGGAGCTAGTTCCCTGAACAGGGATCGAACCTGGTCCTCCTTGCATTGGGAGCATGGAGTGGTAGCCACTGGACCACCAGGGAAGTCCCAACAAGTTCTTCAAACTCTTAATCTTCTAATCGTATCTGAAAGGATGGATGGCTGCGCCCAGTTGTCTCAAGGATAACTGCTTTTGCTCTTCCTTTGTAATTTTTGACTGGATTCCTTCAACATTCATTTATTTCTCCAAGCTGAGATCTAACTACCGGGGAAGTAGTTAGCCAGACATGGGGGTGGGAGTGGAGAGACTGAAGAATGTTACAGGCTGAGGTAAGGCAAGAGCACGCTGAAATCCTCCAGAGGCCAGAGGAAAAAAAGAGGACAGGTCCAAGTTCTCATTGAGGGCAGTGCTGCCTCCAGAGAAGATCTGAGAAAGGACTGGAGGATCGGTCATTGGGGTTTCAAGTCGAGACCAAGAGGGTCCTAGAAAGAAGAGAACTGCTCCCTGCTCGAGGAAAACACCTTCCCCACCCACCTAAGGCCTAGAAAGCCCTGGGAGAGAAAAGAGCAAGGAAAAGAAGTTGATTTTGATTGGAGGGTGGGTAGTAGAGGCGGGGGAGTGGGGTGTGTCCCACTGTCTTGTAAATATCCCCTCCAGGCACATTCCCAGCATATTTAAACCTCTGTCACCTGGGACAGCTTCAGTTCTCTGAGCTCGCAGTTCCTCTCTCTTCCCCTGGGAGGATTCTTGGCTTTTTTTCCCCAGCATGGCCCCCAAACACCAGTCTTCTCTTCCACCCCAAGCGAAGAAACTGAAGAAGGCCAGGCCGACTCCTGCCTCCAGGCCAGACGAGGTATCTGCTTCTTCAAACTTGCCGAAGGAAGGTACGTCCCAGCGCCATGTTTTACTGATTTAAGGGATTTGCAAGGATTGACTTCTAGGTGATTTTCCCCCGCCCCTCAAACCTTTGGAGTTGTGACTGCGAACTCCCCTGAAGGGTTTTCAGCATGGGGCACATGGGTTAGGTTTACGTTTAGAAAGAACCAGAAGGGGTGAAAAGTGGGAGGCCTGGAGCACGTGTGAGTTCAGTCCTGGCACTAACCCTACACCAGTGTTCCAGCCCGCAAACTCTTCCCTTTGGTTTCTTAGTTAAAAGGCACCAGCAGCCAGCCTGAGGCTGAGTGGAAATGTAGGTGACCCCTCTCCTCTCCTTCACGGCTATCAGATCCATCCACCTCTCTTTCCTGCTGTGGCCGCCAGCCTAAAACTCTGGCCGGGATTACTGCTACCTCTTCCTCATCTTGCTTCCGGCTTCCTCCTCCTCCCTTCCAGCCACTGCGAAGCCAATCACATGACTCCCAGGCCTTCCTATTGCCCTGGAGGTATGGACTAAGCCTTCTGGGGCGCTGCCCACCTGGTCTCTGAGGACCTCTCCTGGTTCAGACTCTCAGCACCTTTATCCTCTTTTCACCTCCTGGGGCTCCTCTCACCTTGGGGCCTGGAAAACCCACAGTCCTCTGCCTGGGTCACTCCCCTCTCCCTACCTGTGCATTCCTTCTGCTTCTGCAGTTTCCTACTGAAAAGTCACCTTTGGGGCTCTTCTCCTTTGAGCCACAGCTGCTAGGTGGCCCCTAGCAGGAGCCCCCATCTGACCCTGCAGCACCCAGAGTCACCCCAGTCTGGCCTTGACATTCTAATTGTTGGTTTCATGGTCTGCCCCACCCCCGCATTAACCCTTAACTTGGAGGGGAGGGCTGTGTTTTGCAGACACACGGCTTGGAGTAGAGCGCAAAGTGCATTGTTCTGGTGATGAGGCCTCCCTGATAGGTTAGGGGTGTGGTGGAGCGTTCTGGGGGCGGGGTTGGAGGGGAGTCGGGGGTGGGTTTGGATAGGTCCTAGAAGGCAGGAAAGCACTGCCCCAGGAAGTGACAGCAGGCTGGCTCAGTGCAGAGGGGAGGGACTCGGAGCCGGTGAATCTTCCTAATTTGCTGACCTGACTGAGGTCCAGCTTTGCTTGTGGAAGGAGCACTGGATAATGAGTCCTCATTGCAGAACTCCTGTGGGTTTGTTGGGTGATGTGGCAAGTTTAAATTTAAGGAGTCTGTGTCAATCCCCTTCCAAATGAGATGCAAAGACCTCCTGCCCAGCTGATTATACCCCGACGTGGTCAAGCTGGACAGCCAGGGTTTGTGGCCTGGCTGTGTCCAGCTGTGTGACCTTGTTGGGCAAGCGACATAAGCGCGCTTCTTTCCTCTTCTGTAAAATGGACTCAACAGTATGTGAGGCTTGCTGTGAGGCCGAAGTGGAAGTGAAAACAGCAATTGGCTCATGATCAGTGCTCTTGAGACGGATAGCAAATTCCTTCCCACTTGTGAGCAGCAAAATGTGGATGAGTCCTTCTGGTCGCCTTCTGTTTGGCTTCTTGGGAGAATTAACAGGACCAGAAGGGATGGCAAGGTGTAAGCACAGTCCCCCAAGGTGGTTCATCCTGGGACACCGCTGTCTTGTGGGGCATGCCAGCATCGCCCTGTTCTAATCTTTAAGTTGTGGGGCTCTCCTTCAAAGAAAGCTGGGAAGGAGAGGCGAGAAGAATTCTGAGAGTGAGGTGAGAGGCCAAGGAGGGAAGGCAGAGCTCCTAATGGTGGAGGGGGCGAGACCACGGAGAATAATTCACAGTGGGTGAATTATCTCTTGGTGTGTCCATGCCACTCCCTTGTTTACTGAAACTCTTGCCCTTTTTTGCTTTCTCTTTCTCTTCTACTTCCTAGTGTGTGCTCTTTGAATTCATCTTGAGGAGTGCTGTGGGAAAGGTCAGGAAGAACGGGATGGTCCTGAGGGCTGGGATGGAAACCTTGAAAGCCCACTGCCTAATCAGAAAGCTTTGGAAGGCTCCCTGGAGCCACTGCCCACACAGGAGAAACACCAGTAGATCTGGTATTCAGGAGATGCTCTGTGTCACCGGTACCAAGCAGTGAGAGCAGGCTTAGTGTATGGAAACAGTACCCTTTAGCACGGTGTTTTTCAGATCTTTTCATCCCACTTGTGGGTTATGAAATCATTTTAGTTGATAGTGACCTGCATTTAAAGAAAATAAAGTAGATTAAAAGAGTCATCACACTCAGTGAGGGTAAGCATTGTTTTGTCTGTAGGTGTGTTTGTGTGCGTGTGTGTGCGTGCGCGTGTGCACACATGCATGCTCAGTTGTGTCCAAATCTTCGCAGCCCCTTAGACTGTAGCCCGCCAGGCTCCTCAGTTCATTGCATTTCCCAGGCAAGAATACTGGAGTGGGTTGCCATTTCCTTCTTCAGGGAATCTTCCTGACCCAGGGATTGAACCCACGTCTCCTGCTTGACAGGTGGATTCTTTACCACTGAGCCACCTGGGAAAGCCCACCTCTTACTGTAGTTTGTGTCAAAAACTCTGTCCTTAGGGCAGGGGTTTTGTTCTTCATTAGCCTCCGTTCTGCCACATGTATCAAAAAAGCTGAGTTCACCCGTGAAATGAGGCTATTAATACCTATCTTGTATCTTGTGAAGATTAAAAAAGAAGGAAATGCATATACTTATTACAGTCTGTGGCCCATGCTACATGCTTGAGCAGTGCACTGGAGCCTGGTATTTCTTTCCAGCTCTATTCAGTGGCATCAAAGTGGTAGCAGGAAATTTGCCTTGGTGAGAGTATTTATACACTGCTGACGTCAGCCAATGCTACAATCAGAGTTTTTTGGTGTGTTTTTTTTCTCTTCTGGGAGCTGTCTGTCAAAGTTTCCCAGCTTCTTATTGGTGCTAATAATTCTTCCCTTAAAAAGCGTCCAACTGGGACAGGTTTGGATTGAGCTAATTGAGAATAATAGGGTTTGGAGGAGAAAGATTTCTCCTAATTTCTGGGTTTTGGGGAAAGTCCCAAGAAGACGTCTGTTTTCTCTACCCAACGCCATTTAACATTTATCAGTCACCCACCAATGGATGAGCTTGAACATTAAAGACACTGCTTGAGCTTTAAGAGCTGATAGTAAAATGTGACTCCTGGGAGGCAAATAATCCAACCCCTGGTTTTGGTTACAAATACCCAAAGAGATTTCAGGCCTTCTGTGGTCCATGTCTTGGGGCCCTGCTGGACAGAGTAGAGCCTTGAGTAGTTCATGTATATTACTTGGAAAGCACATAGTTGAAATAGAAGTGCCCTGGCCTTCGTGTTTCAGGGCTTGATCTCTAAAGCAGGCCTTGTTGATCCTCTCTGACACAGTGAAATTAAATTTATTTATTTTTTTGTGTGTGAAATTAAATTTAAAATGAAGACTTTCGACCCCATCTTTCAGTTGTTCGGCCTCAATGAGACGCAGGCGCAATTAGCTGGGATTTGCGCTTAGCGCTGTCCGGTTTCTCTTAAGCTCTGTGAATTGCATACTGAATTGGGCCAAAAGGACCCAGAGACGAATGTGGCCACTCCATGCCTTCGGAGGACTTCCACTTTGTTAGTCTTCTGTGAAGTTTATAGTTTCCTAGCAGAAATACGTTATTCATAGAGTGCAAACGACTTGCCCAGGTGTACACAGCCTGCTGGGCAGAGCTGAGACTAAGAACCAGGAAAAGGCCCTGTGCCCTGTGGACTAGGCAGCTTCGGGCTTTGCCAATGGCAAGCCTGAGTCCGAAGGCAGCTTCCCCGTCTCGTAAATAGGATGGAGGTGCCGCCTTGCTTCACCCGCGAAGAGGGGCGCCCCAGTGAACCCGGGGTTGATATATTTCTAGGCCAGATATTCTGAAGCAAGGGTACTCCGAGGCCTGCCCTTTTTTGGTGGGGGTGTCTGCGGACACTCCCTCCCCGCGTACCCCCGGCGGAGGAGGGAAGCCGCTTCAGCCACCACGCGACGGCACCCGCCCGGGAGCCTGCGCGCAGTCCGGCGAGGCCCCGCCCCTCGGGCCGCCGCGCGCCCGTAGCGCGCAAATGTCCCGGGTCGGGCTGGAGAAGGGGAAAGCGGGGGAGGGGAACGCGGCGCAGGGGGGCCGGGCCCCGTACGTCGCGGCGTTCCTTCCTCCCGCCTCTTCGCCAAGCCCTGTGTCTCCTCGCCGCCGCTCCGCCCCCCTGGGTCCCGGCGCCCTCAGCCAATGATGAGGCGGCGCGAGCCTCTTCGGCCGGGGGCGGGGCGTGCGCGCGAGGCCTGGCGCGCCTGCGCCCTACCGCCCGCCCCTCGCCGTGAGGAGGAGGAGGTGGAGGAGGAGGCGGCTCGGAGAGATCGAGCAGCGAGCTGGAGCGCGGAGCGTGAGTGAGGGAGCCTAGCCGCCCGCCGCCGCCGCCGCCGCCGCCGCCGCCGCCGCCTCTCCTCCGTAAGCAGGAGCCCGGGCCGGGGCCCGGCACGCCGCCCGCCCCCCACCACAGCCCCTCCCTCGTCGTCAGGCCGCGAGGGCAGCGCGCGCGAGCCCAGGGGGAGGGACAGCGAGCGAGCGAAAGAGCGCCGGGAGGAGGCGGCCGGACCGAGCGAGCGCCCGCGCGTGTGGCGTGAGGGGAAGCCGCTGCCCGCCCCCCCCTTCGCCTTCCCTTCTTTCCCCCTCCCCGCTCCCCCCCCGACCGCGGAGCAGCACCATGTCGGCGCCGGCGGCCAAAGTCAGTAAAAAGGAGCTCAACTCCAACCACGACGGGGCCGACGAGACCTCAGGTGAGGAGCAGGCGAGGCGGGGGCCGGCCCGCGCCGCCATCTTCGCCGTCCGCCCGGCCGCAGGCCGCCGGCTGGGCCCGGGGCGCGCGGGGCGGGGGGTGGGGGGGGCCCAGCCGGGCGGACGGGCCGGCGCGCGCCTCGGCGCCCTTTTTTTTTTTTTTTTTTATTTTGTGCGCGCGAGGCCCGGGGCCGGGTGGCGCCGCGGCGGCGAACAGCGCTGCGAGGCGGGGGCGCTGCGGCCTGCTCGGCGCGGGCGGAGGAGACCCCCCCTTCCTCTCCCCCCCCACCTCGCTCTCCTCCTCCTCCCTCCCTCCCGAGAAGCCTCTCTTTATTGTGCTCCGCCATGATGCCTCGCTCCCATCAGCCGCCGCCGCCGCCGCCACATGGTGCGGCCGGACGCGGCCCCGCGCCCGGGCCTTCGCGCGGCTATCCCCCGCCACCCCGCCGGCCCCTCCGCGCCCGGCCCTGCGGGCGGCGCCCCCCGCACCCCCATCCCGGAGGCCGGCCCCGGCGCGGCCCTTGGCCTCGAGTTGGGGCGGGGTGGGGGCGCGGGGGAAGCACGCGGCCGGTGGCGCCGCGGCCCCGGGGCCGCTCGGAGGATGCTCAGGCCGGCCTCGGACCGTCCCCCACGTGGGGTGGCCAACCCCGTGGCGGCAGCTCGCTGAGAAACTCGGCTCGGCGGCCCCGGCGTGTCGGAGGAGGGTCTTTACAATGGCTCGTTGGCAGAATCTCCTGGCCTTGTCCGTGAAGGCTTTTCTCGGCAGGGGGGCTACACCAACCCGGGCTGGTTGCCGGAAATGAACCGCGCGATCCGGCCCCTTCACGCCCACTTAGCTTTGTAGGTTTTGCGGTCTTCACCCGACAAAAGGGCACCTTTTCCTTAGCACACCCTCCACCCCCCACTTTGCTTCTCTCGGTTCTTTGGCTCAGTTTCTGACTGCATGCTTGCTCGTTGTAAGTGCCCCAAAGTCGTGTGGGGCTGCCTCTGAGATCAGCCCGCCTGAAAATGGGGTTGGAAGATAAACTGGAGTGTTTACAGTGTTGGGGTAGTTCGAAGGCCTTCCCCGTCTTGCAGGCATGTCTGATGTCTTAACAGTAATCGATACTGAGCAATATTTTCAATATTATAAAAGGTACTTCCAACATGGAGATAGGTGGTGGCCTAATTTTTGATATTGTTGGTTTCCGTATTCTAGCTACTCTTTCGTAGTCTTAACAGTATGATTTGTGAGCACTCTTCTAATTGAAAAGTAGTTTGTCAACTGCACGCATGAACACGTGGAGAGCATGCCTTGTAGTAGTAGGCAGGTTTTTTTTAAAAGGAGCTTTATTGATATAACTCACGTCACAGACTGTTAACATCAGGAAGGAAAACTAGTTAAATTTATCTTCAAATTTAGTATTGAGTCTTCTTCATGCACCTTTTTCTTGCAGAAAAAGAACAGCAAGAAGCAATTGAACATATTGATGAAGTACAAAATGAAATAGACAGGTAAAGTTTTTCTAAGTTTACTTTGAAGTTTTCTGACCTGATTATGTTTTGGTAATCATTGAAACTATGGCCAAGTAAATCTGTATCTTTTGGCTAAGTGGAGATGACTATAACTGGGAAATATTAGGATTCAGTGTTATTTTTTTCTGTGATATATTTGTAGGTCACCAAAAAGTTGGTAATGAAAGTACATTGACCTTGTATAAAGATTGGGATTGCTTTCATAGGGTGAGGAATTGTTGCAGTGTGTGGACTTTTGATAGTGTAGTATTTTAGCATTAGTGTTGCTCTGACTTGCCTAATAACTTGCCTAATAACTGTTACTTGATTGACAGCTTTTTCTTCTTGAGAGAAACAGTTGAGGTTAGCCTAGTAATGGAGTTAGATAAAGTATAAAATGTTACCAAAATGCTGTTTTGGCACTTTAAGAACTGTCAGTTACTGAGTGCCTGTTGGCAAAGCTTATTAGATTGCCATCTCAATTTTGAGTTGAGTCTCTGACTGCAAAAATTTAGGTGATTTGGTTATTACATATAGGTACTTTGCATTGTTCTAAGGCTAACAAGAGTCAATAATTTTAATCTCAGCCGTTTTTGTATTTGTTAAGTACCATCGTTGGTCAGTGTGTCTTTTCATTTGCTTCAGACTTAATGAACAAGCCAGTGAGGAGATTTTGAAAGTAGAACAGAAATATAACAAACTCCGCCAACCATTTTTTCAGAAGAGGTCAGAATTGATCGCCAAAATCCCAAATTTTTGGGTAACAACATTTGTTAACCATCCACAAGGTATGTGATGGCAGGGCATTATTGAAGGATATGGGATGTCCACTTGTTGTAAAGGGGAGGGATCTTGGTTGAGGACTTGATCCCACATGTTGGTTACCTGCAGAGGTTGAAACAGGGAGAGGCTTGCAATTAATGCCTTGTGTTTAGAAGAGCTCATATGCTAATGTACGGTTGTGTTTAATTACTTGATAAAAGATGATGGTAGCTCTGACTCTGAGCCATTTGGTTATTCAGTTAATAGTGGATTTATGAAAGCAAATTTGGGCAATCGTAAAAGGGATCGCTGAGTTGTACGTTTGTATAATCACTTGGTCTCCTTGCGGGTCTAGTGTCTGCACTGCTTGGGGAGGAGGATGAAGAGGCGCTGCATTATTTGACAAGAGTTGAAGTGACAGAATTTGAAGACATTAAATCAGGTTACAGAATAGATTTTGTAAGTATCTGTAACTCATTTGTCACTATGGAAATTAACTTGAGCTTTCCTTAGAAGGGCTATTTGTACTGACTTCTGATTCTCTTATTGTTTATTGTAGTATTTTGATGAAAACCCTTACTTCGAAAATAAAATTCTCTCCAAAGAATTTCATCTGAATGAGAGTGGTGATCCATCTTCAAAGTCCACTGAAATCAAATGGAAATCTGGAAAGGTATTTGAGGACTTGGGCATTAATATTTTGTATGGTTTGATTTAGTTGAACCATTTTACTAATACTTGGTATTTTGGTGATGTGTTAAATGCAGATCCTTAAAAAAGATTTGTGTTAAGGCCAAATACAATAGCTTATGGTCTTATAAGTTAATGGAGCAAGTTTTTGTAGACATGGACTTAAATCATTTTGAATTTTACATCGGTGGCTTTGTTTCTGAAGACCTATTTCTGTCTGCATTTAAGTAGTAAACATAAATATTTTAAATTATACTGTCTCAAGATACTGGTTGTTGAAGTAGAACTAATTTTATATGTATTAAAAAACCAAATCTAGACAGTAACTTTCAAGAAAAGGTGGCATACAAATTTGACAGCATTCTTTGCAGACTTAAAATCCTAAGGTTTCTTCTGTTTATTAACTGTACTTTTTATAATTTCAGATAATAATAGTGTGGATCATATAATGTCCAGATTTTGCTCTGCTTTTGGGTTAAAACTTTATTTAAGTTGTAGAGATGAGGTATAGAGAGCCTATATATCATAAGTTCTTCTGTCTTCATTTAGGATTTGACGAAACGATCAAGTCAAACACAGAATAAAGCCAGCAGGAAGAGACAGCATGAGGAACCAGAAAGCTTCTTCACCTGGTTTACTGATCATTCTGATGCAGGTGCAGATGAGTTAGGAGAGGTCATCAAAGATGATATTTGGCCAAATCCATTACAGTACTACTTGGTGAGTTGAGAATGTTCTTTTATTCAAGGTTTTACTTGTTCCATTTGTTTGAAAGTGAGTTTGAAAGGTAACCTTCGATCTTGGTTTTTCCCTAGGTTCCTGACATGGATGATGAGGAAGGGGAAGGAGAAGAGGATGACGACGACGACGAAGAGGAAGAAGGATTGGAAGACATTGATGAAGAAGGGGATGAGGATGAAGGTGAAGAAGATGAAGATGATGATGAGGGGGAGGAAGGAGAGGTAAAAAGATTTGGTTAAATCCAAACAGATAATCAAAAAATTCACCGTGTTACTTTGGAGATTACATACATTGTGTAGTGAAACTGATTCAACTAGTTGTGGGAAGATTTGTAGAAAGGATAGGCTGTTTTGTCCAGGATTGAAGGAAATTTTGGTAAGTTTATTATGTCATTGATTTAATTGGTTCTACTTTTGTGGTTAGTTTTTATGACTAGTCAGTTATGTCATTCCCTAGCCAGTATTCAGTGTAAGCACTGTGGACATTGCAGCTGCCCAAACTCTGACAAATCTCCCAAATAACAAAAATAGGCATGTTTTGGACAAGCTATTATTAAATTCTTTGAGTCAAATTGAGATAGATTAGGTTTTGGTTGGATTACTTGGTCTGAAAGATGTCTGATTTGATTAGTGCTGGAAGTTAATACATCTGAAACATCACTAGGTCTTTCAAGAATCAGATTGGGATGCAGATTGGGAAATTCTCTGGTCCAGTGGGTAGGATTCAGCCCTCTCACTGCTAGGGTGTGGGTTTGATCCCTGGTCAAGAAACAGATCCTAAAAAAAAAAAGGAAAGAAAAAAACAGATCCTGTGAGCTTCGTGGCCTGAGGGGGAAAAAGTAGTTGATGCAGACTGGTGTATAGTTGGCCCTTCATATCAGTTGTATCTGTCCGTTCCCCTTCTTCAGATTCAACCAACAGCTGACTTTTTTCTTTTAATTCTCGAAAGTTCCAAAAAACAGAACTTGAATTTGCTGAGTGTTGGCAACTATTTACATTGTATTCACAACTATTTACAGTGTACTATTACAATTAATCTGGGATAATTTAAAGTACATGGGAGAATGTGAGTAGGTTGAATGAAAGTACTGTGCCCTTTTATTTAAGGGACTTCAGCATTCAGAGGGTTGTGTTCTGTTTTGTTTTGAAAATTTGTATTGGCTGTGCTGAGCTGTATGTGGGATCTGAGCTCCCCAACCAGGGATTGAACCTGTGCTTCTTGCAATGGAAGCATGGAGTCTTAACCACTGAACTACCAGGGAAGTACCCCTGAGGATTTTTGTCTGTGGAGGAGGTTCTGAACCATCCCTCACACATACCAAGGGAGCACTGTGGAGGTTCATAAAATTCATTTCTGCTGGGATGTCATTATGTTCTGTGGGGTCCATCATGGTCCATATGAATATTGGGGACTGACCTTAGAATTAATCCTAAAAATTAACTGCCTGCTTTTTTTTCTTACAGGAAGATGAAGGAGAAGATGACTAATGGAACACTGATGGATTCCAACCTTTTTTAATTTTCTCCAGTCCCTGGGAGCAAGTTGCAGTCTTTTTTTTTTTTTTTTTTCTCCTCCTCTTGTGCTCAGTCGCCCTGTTTTTGAGGTCTCTTTTCTCCTTTATACCATGGTTCACAACTTATTTGGGAGGGAAATACCTTGAGCAGAATTCAGTGGGACAAGAATCTCTACCCCTTTCTGTTCCAAATTCATTTTTATCCCTTCCTGTCTCAACAAAAACTATGGAATCAACACCACCATGCTCTGTGGGAAAAAAAGAAAAACCTTCTGCTCCCTTAGCTCTGCTGGAAGCTGGAGGGTGCTAGGCCCCTGTGTAGTAGTGCATAGAATTCTAGCTTTTTTCCTCCTTTCTCTGTATATTGGGCTCAGAGATTACACTGTGTCTCTATGTGAATATGGACAGTTAGCATTTACCAACATGTATCTGTCTACTTTCTCTTGTTTAAAAAAAGAAAAAAAAAACTTAAAAAAATGGGGTTATAGAAGGTCAGCAAAGGGTGGGTTTGAGATGTTTGGGTGGGTTAAGTGGGCATTTTGACAACATGGCTTCTTCTTTGGCATGTTTAATTGTGATGTTTAACGGACATCCTTGCAGTTTAAGATGACACTTTTAAAATAAAATTCTCTCCTAATGATGACTTGAGCCCTGCCACTCGATGGGAGAATCAGCAGAACCTGTAGGATCTTATTTGCAATTGACATTCTCTATTGTAATTTTGTTCCTGTTTATTTTAAAATTTTTCTTTTTGTTTCACTGGAAAGGAAAGATGATGCTCAGTTTTAAACGTTAAAAGTGTACAAGTTGCTTTGTTACAATAAAACTAAATGTGTACACAAAGGATTTGATGCTTTTCTCTCAGATAAACTTAATATGACTTTCCAAGTTTGACTTGTGTAATGTTATTGTCAAACTTTTTGTCACCCTATCTTCGTATTTTTTGATACGCACTTTGCAGGATGACCTCAGGGCTATATTGATTGAGTAAAGGGATTTGAATCAATGTATTAATGTCTCCATAGCTGGGAACCCATCATGGGTATAATTTGCCATTAGTTTCTGAAATCTTTCACATCATTGAGGATACCAGATTGCTGAAAACTCGGTTCTGAATGTGTTGTACCTTTGATTTGTATCTCAAATCATTTCAAAATACGGGCTTTTATTTACTTAGATATTAATAGTGCCTGCCACCACCATCAGACAGACCTGGTGCTCCTCTGCTGAGTTAACACAGGGCAATTGTTCGCATGTCTTCACTGGCACTGTAATATGTGGCCGAGAAGACAGGCTTTCAGAGTAAGAAGTCCGTGTTGGTGGTAAGAAACTCAGGTTAGGAGTACTTTTATCTCAAAGTACCAGCTTTTTAGCATATAGCTCTCCAATGAGACCTGTCTGTGTGAATCCGAAGGAGATGATGGACTGCTCTATCTGCTAAATGCCATTGTGCATAAATCACATTTTGAGAAGCTACCTAATGCATAAGCTTTTTAATGCTGTAAAATATAGTAGCTAAAATTAAATGCCACTTAGCTTTTTCAGAGATGAATTAATGGACAGCCGGGTCAAATTCAAAGCTTTTTGATGTATAAAACTTTATAAATGGAACTACTCCATCAGTAGGCAAAGTGTAACAAAAGCCTGTCTAGATGGATAGTGTGTAATTTCTGCACAGGTCTGTAGCAAATACATCACTGTATACCGGTCAGGAATCTTGCTCCAATAAAGGAACATAAAGATTTTTTTTGACTGGGGTCATTCTCCTTGTTTCATAGAGAAATGTTACTACTTACTTTTGGATTTAGATGATAAGCTAGTTTTTCTGCTTTGTTTTTATTTGTGTTCATTGTGACTGGGAAATGGGGAGAACTGCCCCTTCAAGTAGTTCAGAAAGTATAGCATAGGTCCATACAACTACATGGAAAGGTATGTTTGGAAGTCGTGGGCAAATTAACTTACTTGAAATGTAGTCAATTCCTGAGGGGATTCAGTCTTCGATTTTGAGGTCTCAACATTTGAAGGGCTTTTCGCTACAGAAAAAACAATAGTCACTTGAAACAATATTCATAAAGTAATAACTGATTTATGTTTCACAAAGTGACATCTTAACCAAAACTTGTTTTTGTATGCTGGTGCTGTTAGGTTATTTAATGAAACTACTGTGTTCTGGGGGATGTGCTCACAAGGTAGGACCCCTTACAGGGAATTTTGTCCCGATTAGACTGAGACTACCCTTTAGATTCCCTTATTCCCGGTGAGGGAGTGCTAGGCTGTGAGAAGGCAGAAGGGCAAACAGTTTACTGGACAAATGGCCACAAAGGAGTCTGCGTTGTTCCCAACTGCAAGAAAGAGTTTTGGGGCAGGCCCTTAGGTATATTTTGAAAACTACCAGGTGAGTGGCTTAAAGCTCCTTTGGTACCAGGACATCTAAACAAAAAGGGAATAGTGCCTGTTTCGGTAGTTTCTCTGGGGCATCTACTTGCCAAGCTGTGCCATAACTCTGCTTATGAGGAGAGCTTAATAGCTACATGAATTGGGACATAGAGTTTATGTGTTTTACATTTAAAAATTTCAAGGATTCTCTGCAGTCGAGGTGGTCTGACCGCCATGACAAGTACTTAGGATTTCAAGCAAGTGACTCTGAAATGCAGTTTGTAACCCTAACCTAAATGTCTTGGGCTGACAAATTTGCTTTAACATCTGTCCTGCTTCACAACTGTGTTAGCTGTTTGCAGACTTTGGATGAATGTATAATTGTGTTTGTGAACTAATTTAGTAATCTTTATCATTACTGTTCGATAACATCTGGTTTCATGGTTTGACTTGAGCTCATAAACAGATGTGGTTTTTCTGCCTTTTTTGTTAGATTTTGCTATAAACTTTCTAGTTATTGCAAGAATGGAATTCTTTGGGGGGGGGGAATGAAGATGTTCAGGATTTCCTGAAGATTGAGACAAACTCTTCAGGAGACAAATAGCAAATTATTTCAGTTGTTTAAAAGAACAACAGCTTATTTGAAAAGTCTATCCCTCACCATAGCAAAAGTCTATTCTCTTTTGTATGCATGGCTGTATTTAATGGAGATTTACAAGTTCTGTTTATAATGAGTCTTGAGGGGAAAGGGACTACAGTTTTGTGATGAGAAGAATAAGAAGTGGAGGGTGTGTGCCAACTTGATTAGTTAGTGACATTGCATACTCAGATGCAAATCTAAGGGAGGCAAGTCTAAATGTAGGTGGAGTGATGTCTGCCATACCCAGAAGGAAAAAGAGGTATGAAGGGGGTAGATGGAGATGTTCACTTATGCAGCCTGCTGGGACAGTTCCTTTCAAGTTGATGTTACACAACTTTAATGGTTCATTAGCCAGAGTTGGTTTGGGCTGTTCACTATCCTCTGGATGTTAAATGTGAACTTCAGTTTTTCTAAGAATTAACGATTTTGTGAAACAATCAGCTGAGGGTTGTAGGTTTGTCCAGCCTGGGGTTCTTTGGAAAGGTGGATGTATTCTACTTTGGAACCCCTTTTCCCCTTAGTGGCCACAAAGCAATGAAACACTTGAACGCAAACTTGAAAAATCATTGAGCTCTTCTACATAATTCAGGTGCTGTCGTAACCTCTCAGTTATTTAGCATCAACATTCAGCTAAGGGCACCTCAATAAACCCCACCTGAAAGAGTACCATGTGCCTCCTAGCTTACTAGGTGTTAAATATTTGTCTAGCCTTCAACAACTCTGGTTTGTATTTATGTAGAAGTGTCACTTGTCTCTGATTATGAAGTCATCATTTCCCCCTCTGAACCATGTTGCCTTTGCATATGTTGGTGTAATTTGGTTGATTTCCCATTGCAGGACTATCTCGGGATTGCCCACATTATGCCACATTTCACTTTTCATTCACTGTGACGGAATTGGTCAAAGAGGAACTGACATGGTTTCTCCTGTCATTGGAGGGTACCTCTTCAAAGTCAGCAAATAAGCCACCTTCAGTATTTGACCCTTACTCACTTCTGGCCCCGTAAGGTGCTGGTGAGCAAAGGATGACAGGGATTGGCTGAACAACCCTATGTTATTCAGTCCCTCAGTCGTGTCCAACTCCCTGTGACCCCATGGACTGCAGCACTGCACGCTTCCCTGTCCTTCACTGTCTCCTGGAGTTTGCTTAAACTGAGTCAGTAATGCTGTCTAACCATTTCATCCTCTGCTGCCCTCCTTTCCTTTTGCCTTCAATCTTTCCCAGCATCAGGGTCTTTACCATTGAGTCAGCTCTTCCCGTCAGGTGGCCAAAGTATTGAAGCTACAACCCTAGTGTTGCTCAGTCTGGCTGGCTGGCTCTTTGTGACCCCATAGACTGTAGCTTGGCTTAGCGATTAAACCTCCACCTCCTCCAGACTGTAGCCTGTCAGGCTCCTCTGTCCATGGGTTTTTTCCAGGCAAGAATACTGGATTGGGTTGCCATTCCCTTCTGCAGACAATCCTAGACTAGTGGGCAATAAAGAACCAGGGTCCCCTAGAAAGCCATTGCCAGAATACCTAGCTCAGCCTATTTTCCTGAGATGGTGTTTTTTTTTTCTCCTCAAGGTTTAAATGTGTATTCTGTCTAGATGAATGCTTTGGAGCAAAGGCTGAATGAACAGCACTGGCTGAACCAGAGTTCCAGTCTAGTCAAATGATGGAGGGGGTGGGGGGGAGGTCCTGAGAGATTTTGGATTCATTCCTAATTTGGTATCGTTTGGGTAAGGCTTTATTTTCCCACATATACATTTTTACAGTGTCTACCGACAGGGCCAAGACTTCTTAGGGGGCGACAGGTATGATATTAGCCCATTTTACACCAATGACATGGGAGAGAAGGAGAGATTTCTTCGGGCGGGAGCCAGGTCGTAGCGGGGTTCCGAGGAAGAGGAGGCTGACCCGGCCCGGAGTTGGACCGGCCACACAGGCCTTACCCCGAGGCCAGCAGGCGGCGCTGTCCGCACCTGGGCCTGCCCCTCTGGCTGCAGCGACCCGGCGGCGACTGGAGAACCCCCGGCCCGGGAAATGTCCCTTTCTGGCCTTGTATCCCGGGGCGGGGCCCAGTGTCGCACGGGAGCGGGAACCTCGGCCTCAGATGAGGCGCCCTGGGTTCCAAATTCCGCCGGGACGTCGGATCCGGGGCCTCGGGGTCTGCAGTGGGGCTCGATCCCGCGCTGCCGAGGGGCGGCGCTGATCCCCGGCTCCTGCCAGGGCCAGCGGAGCTCGGGAGGGGGCGCCGGATTCCGCGTCTCCGGCGCGACTTCCCGGGAAGTTTCAAGTTGGAAAGCCTTGGCGGCGGGGGCCGGGGCTTCCGGAACCGGAGTGGTCGAGAGGAGGGGCAGAGCAGCGGGAGCGGCGACATGGAGGAGGGGGCGCAGCAGCAGGTGAACGGCGCCCGGAAAGGACGGGCTGTGGGCGTGGGCCAGGGTGGGGGGGGGGATTCGAGGGGGTACTCGTTCACTGCCCCAGGCTCCGGCCGGGCCCTGCAGACCCCTTCCCGTGTCCCTTCCCAGTCCCCTGCCCTGGGCCCCCTACATCTCCGCAGAGCAGATCTGAGCCCTGGGCGGGATGGGGGGGTGTAAGTGGTTTCTGCCCCCCCTGGAAATGTCCCCAAATCACCTCCCAGTGACTCAGAGCCTCCGTCGGGCCAGCCCATGAGCACATCTGAATCCGCAGTCAGGGCCACCAAGGGTGGGCCCGAGAGTTTCCTTAAAATCTATTCTACCAGGTAGGACTCTAAGGTCGATGAGCACCCGCTGGGACCGCAAAGGGGGCGGGTGCAGGCACACGGGGACCACTTCTCGGGGCGGTGGGGAAGAGAAGCATGTGATCAGCAGGCAGAGGACGCCGACCCCGCGTAGTTTGTTGGGTTCCTCCCGGAGCACACAGGCGGGGCTGGGGGACCCCCGGGGGAGGGGCATAGTCCAGCGCCCCGGGCGGGAACCTCCGGGTTCACTGAGGCTTCCAGCCCAAATGGCGAGGGGGCGGGGTTCCAGCAGTAGGTTCCCTGGGCCCTGGGACTAAGGCTGTGTGTTTCGTTATTGGGGGCCGGCGGGGTGGGGGTGGGGGGAGGTGTTGAGGAGAAGTGCTAGCCCTCAGCAAAGGGGGATGGGGACGTCTGTACAACGAGATCGGGCCCCAGACGCCCAGCGGAAAAGGAGAGGTGTGTGCGCACTTGGCGGGATTCCAGCCCGGAGCCGGCAGAACCGCGGGCTCCGCTCGGCTCACGGGTGAAGTGTACTTCAGAAGACTCCTTGAGTGCCCCCACCCCTTGGGCAACTCTCAGGACTGTGTCTGCCCCCTCCTTCCCTCCTCCTTCCTGCGGAGGTCCCTCGGCCTGTTCCCGCCGTGGCTTGTACACATTTTCCGATTTCCTGTCAATCTCCGCCCAGCAGCGGCAGCTGGGTGACTCAGGACCCCGGTGCCGGGCCCCCAGCTCCATGAGATCTTTGTTTGCTCAGGCCTTTGGCTCTGGCCCTCTGGCCTAAGGCCCTCAAAGGATTTCCTGAGGCCCGCCCCTGCCCTCTGACAGCCGGGCCAGCGGGCAAGAGGAGGCCTGGGGTGGGGGTCCTTGAGACTAGGGTGGCCACCCCTTCCACTGGGCGCGGGAGATGGAGCATGGAGAGGTAAGGAAGATCTCAGAGAGTCCTTGGGGTGGGGGTGTAATGAGTTACCCTGGGCTGAAGTCAGCTTTGGCACTGGTTGGTTTGAAACGGCCTCTGGGAAAGAGATTTTCCTCTTCTTGCTCCCACTTTGGGTGAAGTGGTGAGAGAGCCTTCCACTTCCTCCCAAGAGCTGAGCTGCATTGGGAGTGGGCCCCTGGAGACCTCCTCAGCCCCACTGGGCCTCTGCTTTGCCACCTGAGGGGTCAGACCCTCAAGGGAGCAGCCCTGGCTTCTTCTACTCAGGCCACGGTAGGGTATTCTGTCTGTCTGACCTCGGGGGGTCCCTTCTCAGTGCCGAGCCTCTTTTTTTTTTAAGTTATTAAAAAAAATTTTGGTTGTTCTGGGTCTTTGTTGCGGCACACGGGTTTTTCTCTTGTTGCGGGCTCTTTAGTCGTGGAGTGCGGGCTTAGTTGCCCTGCGGCATACAGGATCTCAGTTCTGTGACCAGGGATCAAACCTGAGTCACCTGCATTGGCAGGCGGATTCTTAACCACTGGACTACCAGGGAAGTCCCCTGGGTCTCTTTTCTGGCCGTCAGACCTTAGTGTGGATCCTAGACTTGAGAGCAGCCTGATTACGTGTGGCTGGCAGGGAAAGACTGGGGCCCAAGAGACAGTGCCTCTCCGTCTCTGTGTTTCGGCCTTGAGCAATTATGTCACCTCTCTGTGTCTCAGTTTCCTCATCTGTAAAATGGGGCTGATAACTGCACCTACCTCACGGGCTTGCTCTCAGGTTCGACAGGTTCATATCTGCACAGGTCTTAGAACAGAACACCCTATAAATGTTAACAGTTTTTTTTTCCCTCTTCCCCTTCTCTCCGATGGCAGACGACAGGAGTTTGGGCTGGATAAATAGCCTTGGGGCATCTGTCTGGCTTAGGGATACTCGCTCTGAGGTCAGAGTGGCACCCTGTGGGTCAGTCAGTCCTGGCTGCCATCCACACCTGCTTCTCTCCTCCCTCTTTCTGTGATGAGCGGAGGCTTTGGAGGTGGGGTCCCAGAGGCCTGATCCCTCTGCCTTCTGACAGCCTGGGGCAGGCCATCAGTCCCTGGAGGATGAGAAAGAGGTGATCCGCCGGGCCATCCAGAAGGAGCTGAAGATCAAGGAGGGTGTGGAAAACCTGCGGCGGGTGGCCACAGACCGCCGCCACCTGGGCCACGTGCAGCAGCTGCTGCGGTCGTCCAACCGCCGCCTGGAGCAGCTGCATGGGGAGCTGCGGGAGCTTCACGCCCGTATCCTGCTGCCCGGGCCTGGGCTGGGCCCGGCTGGTGAGTGAGGAGCACGAGGAGGCCCCTCGGGACGGGAAGTGCCAAGTTGACCCAGCTCCTTGATCTTGGCTCTGATCTACTCTCAGAGCTTCTCTTGAGAGAGCCCTGCCCAAGAGAGTTGGAGAGGAGCAAGCGAGGCATTGGGGGGTGGGGAGGGCTCTCGGCTCTGGGGCAGGCGTTCATGTGCCGCACACTCTGCACACAGAGCCCGCGGCCTCAGGACCTCGGCCGCTGGCCGAGCAGGCAAGGGCTCGGCACCTGGAAGCTCTACAGAGGCAGCTGCAGGTGGAGCTGAAGGTCAAGCAGGGGGCTGAGAACATGACCCACACCTACGCCAGCGGCACTCCCAAGGTAAGGCCCCCTGGGGGGAAGAGATTGTGTTCTCAGATTATTCCAGAAGGTAGTGATCCAGCCCCTAATCTGATAGGGAAATGCAGCCTAGCCATTGATCCTGTAAGGGAGACACTCTACCCTTAGTCTGATGGGGGAGGCAGGCCCCAAATCTCATCTTGACTCCAATCCTTTGTCTAACAAAGAAGGCAAAACAGCAGGGTGATGGGAAATCCCAGCCCAACCCCAAGTCTAGTAGGGAAGTCCCAGCTCCTGTCCCAACTCCCAGCATGATGTGGAAATGGAGGCTTGACCTGAGCCCTTCCTTGTCTAGTCTGATGGGGGAGGCTCTGTTGCAGAGCTAGTCTAAAAAGGGAGGCTTGGAAGCTTCCTGGTTAAAACTGCACTTCTAATGCAAGGGGTGCGGGTTCGATCCCTAGTCAGGGAACTGAGATGCTCACATGCCATGTGGCCTGGGCCCCCCAAAATAATAATAAATAAATAATTTTTAAAAATAAAATATAAAAAATATTAAAAAGCAGAGACCTTACTTTGCCAACAAAGGTCCGTCTAGTCAAGGCTATGGTTTTTCCAGTAGTCATGTATGGATGTGAGAGTTGGACTATAAAGAAAGCTGAACTCCGAAGAAATGATGCTTTTGAACTGTGGTGTTGGAGAAGACTCTTGAGAGTCTCTTGAACTGCAAGGAGTTCCAACCAGTCCATCTTAAAGGAAACCAGGCCTGAATATTCATTGGAAGGACTGATGCTGAAGCTGAAACTCCAATATTTTGGCCAGCTGATGCGAAGAATTGACTCACTGGAAAAGACCTTGATGCTGGGAAAGATTGAAGGCGGGAGGAGAAGGGGACAACAGAGGAAGAGATGGCTGGATGGCATCACTGACTCAATGGATGGGAGTTTGGGTAAACTCCGGGAGTTGGCGATGGACAGGGAGGCCTGGAGTGCTGCAGTCCATGGGGTCGCAAAGAGTTGGACACGACTGAGCAACTGAACTGAGCTGAACTGGCTGTAGTTATCTGGTCTACTGAGGAAGGCTTAGCTTCAACTCAGACTGATGGAGGAGGCTTGGTCCAGTCCCCAGTCTGACCAGGAAGGCTCTGGCCTAGTCCTGGCCTGATGGGGTATGTGTTGCAACCCTATAGGAGAGGAAGCTGCTGGCGGCCGCCCAGCAGATGCTCCAGGACAGCCAGCTGAAGGTGGCCCTGCTGCGAATGAAGATCAGTAGCCTGGAGGCCAGCGGGTCCCCCGAGCCAGGTGAGGCCTGGCCAAGGGGGCTGGGCAGGGCGGAGCAGGGCAGGGGCCTGAGGCTGACCCCTCCTCCTCCCAGGTCCTGAGCTGATGGTAGAGGAGCTACGGCACCGTCTACGCATCGAGGCTGCTGTGGCCGAGGGTGCCAAGAACGTGGTGAAGCTGCTCGGTAGCCGGCGAACGCAGGACCGCAAGGTGCTGGCCGAGGTCAGACCGTGCTTCCTGTCTGACTGGTACCACCCTTTGTAGTGGCCATGATACCGCTCGACGGGTATCATGGACCACATGAGCAATGGCCATGAGGAAACAGGAGGCACATTCTTTTTATATATACAATTTTCTTTCTTTCTTTCTTTTTGGCTCTGCTGAGTCTTTGTTGCTGCTTGGGCTTTTCTGTAGTGGTGAGCGGGGGCTACTCTCTAGTTGCGGTTCGTAGGCTTCTCACTGTGGTGGCTTCTGTTGTTGCAGAGCACAGGCTGCAGGGCACAGGGATTCAGGGCTCAGTAGTTGTGGCTCTCAGGCTCTAGAGCACAGGCTCTATAACTGTGGTGCGTGGCTTAGTTGCCCCAAGGCATGTGGAATCTTCCCAGACCAGGGATCGAACCCATGTCTCCTGCACTGGCAGGCAAATTCTTTACCACTCAGCCACCAGGGAAGCCCAGAAGACACATTCTTATCTAGATCAGGGGTCTCCAGCTTCCAGGCCGCGGACCGGTACCTCCTGTCAGATCAGCGGCAGCATTAGATTAGAAGTAAAGTGCACAAAAATGTTGTTTAGCCGCTCAGTCGTGTCTGACTCTGCGACCACATGGACTGCAGCACGTCAGGCCTCCCTGTCCTTCACCATCTCCCAGAGCTTGCTCAAACTCATGTCCATCGAGTCAGAGATGCCATCCAACCATCTCGTCCTCTGTTGTCCTCTTCTCCTCCTGCCCTCAATCTTTCCCAGCATCAGGGTCTTTTCTAATGATTTGGCTCTTCGCATCAGGTGGCCGAAGTATTGGAGCTTCAGCTTCACAAAAATGTAATGCGCTTGAATTGTCCTAAAACCATCCCTCCCGCCTCCAGTCTGTGGAAAAATTGTCTTCCACAAAACCAGTCCCAGCTGTCAAAAAAAGTTGGGGACCACTAGTCTAGACCTCATCCAGAGTGCCTCTGGATGGCCTGAGCCACTGCCCCTGCCATTACCCCAGGGCCCTGCATCCCCTGCCCGTATGCCTCCTGCAGGCTCAGGCCCAGCTCCAGGAGTCCTGCCAGAAACTGGACCTCCTGCGGCTGGCCTTGGAGCAGCTGCTGGAGAGACTGCCTCCTGCCCACCCTCTGCGCGGCAGAGTGGCCCGGGAGCTGCGGACTGCTGCGTCTGGGAACCCACAGCCTTCAGGGACGCTCGTGAAGCCCACCGCCATGACAGGTACCTGGGAGCCCATCCTACTTCAAAGCTCTCCTTCCCTTCCAGGGAGGAGCCTGGAACTCAGTGGGGAAGAATTTTGGAGAAGATTTCCAATCCCGGCTTCACCATCCCTTAGCTGTGTGACCTTGGGCGACTGACACCCCCTCTCCAGACCTCACTTTATCACTCTGTCAAATGGGGGTGGTAACAGCTCCTACTTCATAGGACTCTGGTGTGACAATTCAGTGAGTTGTTGCATGTGAAGTGCTCGAATTTTCACACCAACCCTATGAAGTAGGTGATGTTATCACCCCCATTTGACAGAGTGATAAACTGAGGTCTGGAGAAGGGGTGTCAGTCGCCCAAGGTCACACAGCTAAGGGATGGCGAAGCCAGGATTGAAAATCTTCTCCAAAATTCTTCCCCAGTGTGTTTCAATGAGGAACCATGAGAGTGTTAGGCTGGATTTGACAGTGTTAGGGAGCTCACAGCCCTGGAGACCTTGGTACCCAGTTCTGGGCAGTTTTCACTATTAGAAAGTTCTTCCTTATCCCAAGTGGATCTGACACTATGGAAGCCCTGAGCTTCCCACCTGGGACCCAGTGCCAACTAGAGGGCCCAGCCCCTGCCTGCACAGAGCTGGTACAGAATAGATAGGCCTTGTCCCATTGTGAGCAGAGCTGAAGGGGAAAAGTACAGGGACTGCACGGGCCCCCTCACCTGGCCTTGGGGAACCAAGGAATGCTTCCTGGAGGGGGAGGCATGTCCTTGAAGGGCTTATGGGAGTTGACCAAGTCGACAAGCTGGGAAAGGTGAGGGCAAGGTCTTATTTGTTGTTCTCTTGCTACGTCCTGTCCGAGTCTGTAACCGCATGGACTACAGCACGCCAGGCCTCCCTGTCCCTCACTATTTCCCAGTCTTTCCAAGTGTGTGTCTGTTGAATCGGTGATGCTATCCAACCATCTCTAGGGCTTGTTAAAAGGCCTAAAATTCAGGTACTTGAAGCTACCCCATTAGCTGTCTTCCAGCTAAACACCCACATTCCTCCAGTCATTCTTTCTAGGATGACCTTCCCATCCTGAGCACTGCCTCGGTTTACAAGGTCTATCGGAGTATAACCCTCCAGGCCCCGACTCCCTAAATGGTGCTCTTCGGCCCCATGTGTGGCCTCAAGAGCTGCTAGAGTCCTACTGCTTCCTCTACCCTTGGAGGGACAAATCTCTACTGGTCCTCAGAATGAACCCACTTGGTTGGCAAAACACACTGGTACCCACGGCAGGAAGTGGGGCTGAGTTGGCACTCCTTTCCACTGAATGGATGGGGAAACAGGCCCTGGGAAGAGGTGGCTGGCCAGGCACCCTGCTCCTCTGGGGCTCTCGAACCTGGCATGGTGCTCCCTAGGCCCAGAGCCCTGGGCAGCATGCGGACTGAGGTCTGAGTCTGACTCCTCTGCCTCTGTGTCCCTGCTTCTTCCCACACATAGAGGGCTGGCAGGAGGGGAGGACCAGTTGGTCGGCCCCCAGGGTGGCCCCCAGGTGGCAGCCGAGGCCTAAGGCAAGCAGGCTGTTGGTTTGCTACCTCCGTGAGAAGGCAGCATTCCTGGGGTCCCAGCGACCCCTTGGAGGATGGTGTCCGATGATGGCCCCTCACTACGCTCCCCGACAGGGACGCTGCAGGTCCGCCTCCTGGGCTGTGAGCAGCTGCTGATAGCGGTGCCTGGACGTTCCCCCGCGGCCGCGCTGGCCGGGAGCCCCTCCCAAGGCTGGCTTCGGAGCAGAGCCAAGCAGCAGCGTGGGGGAGGCGAGCTGGCCAGTGAGTAGGGGGCCCGGGGAGCTGGGGAACGCGAAGGTCCCCCCACCACTGCTGGCCTGCCCTGAGCCCCACCTCTGGCCTTGCAGGTGAGGTGCTGGCTGTGTTGAAGGTGGACAATCGCGTTGTGGGCCAGACAGGCTGGGGGCCTGTGGCCAAGCAGTCCTGGGACCAGAACTTTGTCATTGCCCTGGAGCGGGTGAGGCTGCCCTTGTGTGGACGGGGGTGATCGTGGGCAGCAGGGTGGAAAGCTGGATGGGTAGTGGCTGGTGCCAGGCTCCCCCTGACTCAATTTGGTCTCCCTGTGTAGGCCCGGGAGCTGGAGATCGGGGTCCACTGGCGGGACTGGAGGCAGCTGTGCGGCGTGGCCTTCCTGCGGCTGGAGGACTTCCTGGACAATGCCTGTCACCAGCTGTCCCTCAGCCTGGTGCCACAGGGACTGCTCTTCGCCCAGGTGCCTCCCGGCCCCTGCCCTCTGACCTCACGGGCCCCTGGCTCTGTTAGCACGAGAGGGGCCTTGGAGACTGTGCTCCCCCACCAACCCACAGCTAGGAGTGGAAATTGAGGCCCTGAGGGAGGAGCTCTCCAGGGATGAAAGATTCCCAGCCGCTCTCTGAGGACTTCACAGGAGAGGAACGGCCTCTCCTTGTCCTGACGGCCCCGCCGCATGCACGACCCTGGACAAGTCCCTTTCTTCTCCAGGCCTCAGTTCCCCTCCTGGTACCAGTGAGGATGCTGAATCCATTCTCTATGAATCCCTGTAGCTCTTGCATCTGTTGACAACGGGCTCAGGCTGGGATCCTGGAGGCTGAGGAGGTGCCCAGGGCAGGTTGGCAGGTGGGAGGGGACTGGTCTTCAGCCCTGCCCCCTGCCCCCACAGGTGACCTTCTGTGACCCTGTCATTGAGAGGAGGCCCCGACTGCAGAGGCAGAAACGCATTTTCTCAAAACGCAGAGGTATGGAAGGCTGGCGAACAGGGAGCAGGGCTGGGCCCCTCCAGAGACCTCGAGACTGAGGCCGCTTCTGTCCCAGGTCAGGACTTCCTGAGGGCTTCCCAGATGAACCTCAGCATGGCAGCCTGGGGGCGCTTGGTCATGAGCCTGCTGCCGCCCTGCAGCTCCCCAAGCACCATCAGCCCCCCCAAAACGTGCTCCCAGACCCCAGCCACACCCCAGCGGGCCACCGATCCCGACTCGCCCAGGTGAGGAACCTCGCTCACCCCAGGCTGCCTGCTTCTCTGCGGTGTCACCTCTCTCCAGACGCAGATGGTGCCTGCCCCGTGGCTCACCCTCTGACCTGTCTGTCTGTCTCGCGTGGCTGTGCGTCCACCCCCGCCCTCCCTGCCTGCCACTGTTCCAGCTGTCTGTGCCCAGTATATGTCTGCTTCTATCCCACAGTAACTTCCCACCCAAGAAGACCCCCTTGCGAGAAGAGATCCAACCCCCACCCAAGCCCCCTCGCCTCTACCTGGCCCAGGAGCCAACCCCCGAAGAGATGCCGGTGAGGGGCAGCAGGGCAGGGTTGGTCACCCTGGGTGCTGCCCAGGTCGGGTGGCAGGGCTGGAGGGAAGGAAGCCCTGCTCTGCCTTGAGACCCTCTCCCCTCGCAGCGCACCAAACGCCCCCACATGGAGCCCAGGATTCGACTCGAGCCGCCTCTGCCAGCCCCGGCTACCAGGTACCCCGGCGGGCTCACCTCAGTGTTTGAGACATTTTATCCACTCATCTGGGTATTTGCATGTCAGATGTTCACATCTCACCCTGGGCTCCTTGGCTTGCTCTCAGGTTCTCACTCGCTGAACCCACATTATTGAGCTCAGCCTGCCTGCCAGACCCCAGGAAACTGCAGTCCCGGGAACCCTGCCCCACCCCGGGCTCTGCAGCTCCCCACTAGAGGGGGACCACCCAGGATTGAACACAGGGGGTTTGGAGCGACTCCTGGTGGAGGCCCAGCCCTTTCTTGTTCTGGGGGCTTCCTGTATCCTCTGTCTTGCAGGAAACCCCCCCGGCTTCAGGACTTCCGCTGCTTGGCCGTGCTGGGCCGGGGCCACTTTGGGAAGGTAAGGGGCTGAGGAGGTGCAGCAGAAGGGGGTGGGCAGCCCTCAGCACATTTGCTAGAGGGCTCTGGGCTCTGGGGGGCAGTGGGCAGGGGAAGCAGGCTCCTGTACTTCCCACCTGGAGCCCAAACCTCTCTCTGGTCCCCAGGTCCTCTTGGTCCAGTTCAAGGGGACGGGGCAATACTATGCCATCAAAGCACTGAAGAAGCAGGAGGTGCTGAGCCGGGACGAGATTGAGAGGTGTGTGTTGAGGTTGGGGGTCTCCCAGTACGCCGGTGTCTGGAGAGAACTCAGGACTGCAGGCCTGGGCTGCACTGGTGGCTCCAGAAGGCAGCTGAATGCTGCTGGGGCTTTGAAGAAGTGACCCTGTGGGGCCAGCCAGGCCTGGGCTCTTTTATTAGCAACTGCAGTTGTGAACTGTGTACCCTTGGGCAGGTCTCCTCTCTGTGCACCTCAGGTTCCTCATCTGTGAAATGGGAACAGGGTGGGGGTACAAGTTCGAGCCCTGTGCCAGCCCTGGGTACATATGAACCGTCACTCTACCTGCCTGGCAGTTTTAAGAGCCAGTGACCCAGGGGAGTTGTGTGGGTGACAGGGCACAGCCAGGGGAGGTCTTAGTTCCCTTTTGGGTTCCCTCCTTGCCTGTAAAACCCACGCCCTACTCTTGCAGCCTGTACTGTGAGAAGCGAATCCTCGAGGCTGTGGGCTGCACAGGGCATCCGTTCCTGCTTCCCCTCCTCGCCTGCTTCCAGACCTCCAGCCACGCCTGCTTTGTGACCGAGTTCGCGCCTGGTGGTGACCTCATGATGCAGATCCATGAGGACGTCTTCCCTGAGCCCCAGGCCCGGTGGGTCCCCCTCTCGCCTCTTCCCGCCAGCTTTCCCTGGGCCCTCTGTCCCTGGCGGCCCCTTCATCCTGCTTCCTCTAGGGTGCCCATCAGCCAAAGAGTGCATGCAGTCAGGGAGGTCTTGGTTCGCATCTTGGTTATCAAGCCCTCACAGCCTTTGTGACCTCAGATCTCAGTGTATATGGTGGTGAACTGGGAATAATGATAACTGCTTTATAGGCTTGGTGCATCGGACATAACATTTAAAACTGTGGCGCCTAGGGACTGGTGAGCAGTAAGGGACTGACAGATGGCGTTGTTATGTCTTGCCCACCAGAGTATGGACTCTGGAGCCCAGATTCACGTGTCAGCCCTGTGACCCAGGGTGGGTTGTTTACCAGGAGTCTCAGATCCTTTTCAAAAAATAGTCATGATGAGGCTTCCCTGGGTGGTCTAATGCTTAAGAACCCGCCTGCGAGTGCAGGGGACATAGGTTCGATTCCTGGTCCAGGAAGATCTCACATGTCTCGGAGCAACTACCGAGCCCAAGGGCTGCAACTACTGAAGCCCGCACACCTCGAGCCCATGCTCTGTAGCTGAACCTATGAAACAGTTATCATTCCCCGCAATTCACCGCAATGAGAAACCCAGGCACCACAGTGAAGAGTAGCCCCTGCTCACCGCAACTAGAGGAAGCCTGTGCACAGCAACGAAGACCCAGCACAGTTAAAAAAAAAATGCGTAACATTTTTTAAAAATTAAAAAAAAAAAATAGGCATGAGGGGACCAACGGAGGCTGCCAGGAGGATGCCAGGATGGGCATGTGGACATTTGGTGTCATTCCTGGCACAATCTAAGGGCCTGGGAAGGGTAGGCTGTTATCAGAAGGAGCACCACCCCTGCCCCATGAGGCTCCTCCCAGCCTCTCGCCCACATCTGACGCTGGCAGGGATATCGGGGGTCCCCAGACCATGGCCACCCTGGTGCCTCCCTGCCCTGTCTCCCACAGTCCTGGGCCTGAACTCCCTCCTGCACCAACCCTCCAGGTTCTATCTGGCCTGTGTGGTCCTGGGGCTGCAGTTCTTACACGAGCAGAAGATCATTTACAGGTAACTTGCCCCCAGGATCCTGGGGGAGTAGGCAAGGGGGTCGGGGGCTGCCCTCCTCCTGGGTTGCTATGAGGCGGGGCCGCTGTCCCCTGGGCCTCAGCACTTCTCAGCTCCTTCGGGGTCTGCCCTGCCTTGCCCTCAGAGACCTTAAGTTGGATAATCTTCTCCTGGACGCCCAGGGTTTCCTGAAGATCGCGGACTTTGGGCTTTGTAAGGAAGGTGGGTGCCTCCCATTTAAGAGCCTGTGTCCTCCCGCCTTGCTCGCTCCACTGAGGCCAGCAGGGTGGCAACGAGTGGCATCTTCCAGAAAATGTGCCTCCCAGCCCTCCTTCCAGGGACCAGCTAGACGCATGTCCTTGGCTTGTCCTTCCCCGCCCTAAAAACTTGGAAAGACCCCCTTGGCCTCGGCCGGAGGGAGAACCTGGGCTAGGAGAGGGCACTGGGTTCTGCTTTCTGCATGGCCCTGGCACACAGGCTTTGCTGAGACTCATGTTCCTCATCTATCAGGTGGCATAAAAACCGTTCCCACCTCCAAGGATGCGGGGCAGGGCTTGGCACGAGGTTCCTTGCATGGGGTCCTAAGGGTTGGTGGTTGATTCTTACAACCAGAGGTTCTTGTGGCTGCCACAGCACGCTGGCATCAGTGTGGGTGTTGGTTGGCAGGGATCGGCTTCGGGGACCGGACGAGCACCTTCTGCGGCACCCCGGAGTTTCTGGCCCCCGAGGTGCTGACTCAGGAGGCCTACACGCGGGCTGTGGACTGGTGGGGACTGGGCGTGCTGCTCTATGAGATGCTGGTGGGCGAGGTGAGTGTTGGATGGGGAGAGCTTCTGGGGCCCCCAGGTTGGGTGGAGGTGGGGGGGTGGCAGTCCCTGCTGAGCCCCCTCCCTGCAGTGCCCATTTCCAGGGGACACCGAGGAGGAGGTGTTTGACTGCATCGTCAATGCGGAAGCCCCGTACCCCCGCTTTCTGTCGGTGCAAGGCCTCGAGCTTATTCAGAAGGTAATTGCTGCAGGGTCCCGGGCTGGGCCAGAGAGCTACTCGTGGCTCTCCGGGCTCCCTACCCGAGAGGCTGGGGGCAGGCGGCAGTGTCTGGGGCTGAGCGCCCTGAATGAACCCTGTCCTCGCCCCCAGCTCCTCCAGAAGTGCCCCGAGAAGCGCCTGGGGGCAGGCGAGCGAGATGCTGAGGAAATCAAGACCCAGCCTTTCTTCAGGGTGAGCGGTCGTGCCACGGTGGTCCCGGTGCCTGGCGCAGAGGGAGGGGTCGAGGGCCCACGGGGGCTGCTGTTCCCATCATCTGAGGTACGCCTTTGCCCCCAGACCACCGACTGGCAGGCTCTGCTCGCCCGCGCCGTCCAGCCCCCCTTTGTGCCCACCCTCTGCGGCCCCACAGACCTGCGCTACTTCGAGGGCGAGTTCACGGGGCTGCCGCCTGTCCTGACCCCACCTGACCCCCGCAGTCCCCTCACCGCCCGCCAGCAGGCTGCCTTCCGGGACTTCGACTTCGTGTCTGAGAGATTCCTGGAGCCCTGAGGGCCTCCCGGCCTCTCTACCCCCTGCCCGCTCCCCCACCCCGGACGGTTTGAGCCTCTGCTTTGCCCACCTGTCTGCCCACCTGGGCACCCTGGGATTGATGGGCCCTTGGGGCTCGAGGTGGTGGACATGGGGCTGC
The DNA here is from genome assembly GCF_032452875.1 of Bos javanicus. NCBI lineage: Eukaryota > Metazoa > Chordata > Mammalia > Artiodactyla > Bovidae > Bos > Bos javanicus. The sequence continues at coordinate 98,963,852 of NC_083878.1, forward strand.
TGTTGTGGGCACTGCTCAGTCACCGGGCGAGTGCTGCCCGCCCCCTTCTCCCAACCTCCTCTCCCCTGCCTGCTGCGAGACCTAGACCAGAAAGAGTGGCACAGTGAGGAATGGTTTGTTTTTTTTAATACTTGACTTGCTTTATGGTTCATTAAATTTATAAAACTGTGCAGTGGACGCAGTCTGGCTTGGGGGGTGGGATGGAGATGTCCGAAGCCCAGGTGTCTCTTTGTGCCTGAGCCTCCACCATGGGTCCTCTTCCTTTTCTTCTGCCTGGGGAGGTCAGAGCTGCCCACCGAGGCTGGGTATAGTCCCTCGGCTCTACTCTGAGGCCTGGAAGGAGTGGGCAGGAGTGAGGAGCCCCAGGCCCTTGGAGGGTCGACCCCTCTGGGTTCAGCCTCTCTGGTTTTCAGGCACCAGATGGTAGCCCCGGCTTCCAGCGACCCTAAACAGCTTGGCTACTGCCTTCCTCCTCCTCGTCCTCGGCCCAGAGGGCCTCCCAGGACCCCGGGGGCCATCCACAGAAGAAGTGGGCCAGGTTGCGGGTCAGGCCACGGTCGAAGGGGTTGCCAGGGCGCTGGCGGAGGTAGGCGATGCGGTGGGAGGAGATGAACTCCCAGGTGGTGGTGTTGCTGGCCACCAGGTAGAGGTGCGAGGCTAGGAGCAGGCCGGCCACCAGGGAGAAGAGCGACAACAGCAGGAAGGTGGCGAACAGGAGCCCGCTGGACCGCAGCCAGAGCCCCCAGGGCTGGAAGAAGCGGAGGCCAGACCTGCAACGGAAGGAGAGCAACAAGGATCCAGAGCTGGGTCGCCCGAGGCGATGGCCGTTTGGGGGAGGGTCCGAGGCCCCTGAAGAGGGAGCCTGGGGGGTGCTGGTCCTCCCCCACACCCAGGGCACCAGGGAAACCCACCATGCCAGGTACAGGGCCCACAGAAGCACCACCAGTTGCAGCGCCAGGTAGGCCACGAAGAGCGGGTGGTTGCGCTCGCCCACACAGTTCTCCATCCAGGGGCAGTGGTGGTCATAGCGGCGGACACAGCGGCGGCACTCACGGCAGTGCCGAGCCCGCAGGGGTTGCTGTGGGCACAGAGGGAGTTGGGCCTCAACACCGGCTCCCCTCTAGGCCCAGCAATGAGGACGGGAGGTCAGGGCTGGCATCTGGGAGGGCTTCCTGGAGGAGGGGGGTGAGGCCAAGGAGTCTCGGCCTTGCCTGAGTCCTCCCACCGAGGTCCCCGCATCACCCACCAGCACCATGCAGTATCTGCAGCGCCGAAGGGGGATGGCCTGAGGAACCATGGCTGTCTGCTCTTCCTTGGCCTCCTCCTGAAAAACGGGGGACAGAGGATGAGATGGGGGTCCCTTGGGAGGCAGATGAGACTTGTGGGTGTCTCCCTTGGGGGCCAGCTTAGCTCTGGGTGTGCACATTTGGGGGCCCATCCCATGTGTCATCGAGGTGGTAGAGTGGGGCAGGGTGCCCTGGACTGCGAGGTTGTGTGACTTTTGCCAGTTACTTCCCCTCTGGACCTTGGCAATTTTCTCATTGTAGGACAGGGCCCTAGGTCTGGCAAGACAATTCCCTGGGATTCCCTAGGAAAGCTCTCAGCTAGGTCTAGCATGAGACTCCCTGGAGTCTTGAGTTCCCTGGTGGAGGGAGGAGGGCTTTGGGCCTCTTCGTTACCTGGGGCTGAGGCAGGACATTCACGTAGCCCGGATCCATGAGTGACACGGTCAGGTAAAGCAGCAGGGAGGCCAGCACGAGCAGCAGGAAGGTGAGGGGCAGGAGCAGCTCCCCCTGCTCTTCCCACTGCCGAAGTGCTGGAGAGGCCAGAGGGGGAGAGTGAGGCCAGGACCATGGACCGGCGTGGCGGGGGAGGGTGCAACTGGAGGGGGGAAGTGTGTCCCTGGCTGAACAAAGTCCTGGAAATGGGGTTTGATGAATGGTCGGGTGTGGCCACTACATAGGGTGCAGGAGGGAGAAGTTCAGGTTTGGGAGAAGAGAAAAAAAGCAGTTAATCTACACTATCTCTGGAGGGCAGTAGGGAACCATGCAAGCTTACAGGGTCAGATATTTTTCTGAACTGCTTCCCAGGTGGCACTAACAAAAAAGAAGCTCCTGCCAATGCAGGAGACATAAGAGACTCGAGTTCCATCCCTGGGTTGGGAAGATCCCCTGGAGGAGGGAATGGCAATCCACTCCAGTATTCTTGCCTGGAGAATCCCATGGACAGAGGAGCCTGGTGGGTTACAGCCCGTAGGTTTGCACAGTCAGACATGACTGAAGCGACTTAGCATGCATGTTTCTGAAAGCCTTCTTAGTGCTAAAGTAAAGATGGATCAGAGGGGAGGCCTATCCAGGACACAGAGAGGAGCGTGTCTGGGCAAGGGTAACGGCAGGGGGGTTGGCCAGATTGGAGGTAAGGGGTGAGGGGACCAGACTTGGCTGGATATGGGGTACAGGGAGGAGGACTCTGGCTCTGAGATGGGAAGAGGCTGGCCAGGTCAGAGATACACAAGAAACAGAGAGAGAGAAGGGTGTGGCTGGCAGGTTGGAATGCTGTAGGGGAGTCCAGGCCACCTTCAGGGTCCAGCCCATGGAGGTGACTGAAGGTTTGGGGGAAAGGGGTGGAGGGCTGAGCAGGGAGAGGCAGGAGTCAGCCAGCCAGACATCAGAGTATGGACAACTCAGGTGCCCCTTGACTGTAAAAGGGAGTGGAGAAGAAAAGGAGGTTGCAGTGGGGGGTTTCTCTCTGGTGGGGAGACTGAGCAGGTTTTTAGGCTAAGGGGTGAAGCCAGTGGAGGAGACTCAGGTCTTGGGAGGAAAGTGAGAATGCCCCTGGTCCAGGAGGTTAGGCTGCAGCGAGGAGGAAGGGGTGGGGCTTGTGGTGGTGGTAGTGAGGAAGGGCGAAAGCCTGTGCTGGAGGTGCCCTGTGGCAGGTAAAGAGGGGGAAGGATGGAAGTGGGTGGGTGGAATGAATGAGCGCTCACAGGGATGAGAACAAGAGGGACAGGCTGTTCCCCTATGCCGTGTCCTCTTGCCTGAAGGTGGGGAGCCCAGACTTGGGGCAGCTAGGGCCACGCAGGGATGGGGTGGGCGGGATGCCAGCCCTTCATTTAGCTGATCCTCGGAATCTTGGAGTCAATTCCTGGGAAGGGTCGGGCGGGTCCCAGGATCAGGGAAGATGGGGTCTCGAACAGGTCGTCGGATCAGGTGGGCACCGGGTGGGTCCTGGGACAGGCAAGGGTATCTGGCAGGGATCAGGAAGATTCTGGGATTAATTAGAGATCAACTGGGTATTAGGCGGAAAGCAGGTGGCTCTTGGAATGAGAGGTGGGAGAGGGCCTCTGGCGCTGGAGGAGTCGGGGGAATCCCAGGATCTCCGAGGGGTTCGACAAGGGACTCAGTGAGACCCAAACATCTGAGGAATCACGCGGGATCGGGTGGGTCCGGGGTCGCGAGGGTTCCGGCTCACCGGTATCATGCAGGAAGAGTACCAACGTGATCCCCCAGGTCAGCACAGTATGCCCGGTCCGCACCAGGACCCCAGGGGTGAGGAGCGCCCAGGGCGCCATCGCCTCGGCCCCGGGCCCCACCCGGAAGAAGCGCTCAGAGGGGCGGGCCCTCCGAGGAACAGGGCCCGTGGCCACCCGGGGATTGGCGGATACGGGCTGTGGGCGTGGCCGGATCGGGCCAGGGAGGCCGCCTATTGGGCGACAGCTGCGGTTTAGTAGGCCCTCGAGCCAACAGGTGCCTGAAGAAGCTGAGGGCGGGGCCGGCGCGCGCGCAGCCGGTAACTCCCCCAGCTCCATCCTCCACCCCCCCGACCTGAGCATTCAGGTAACTTTCAAAAACCGAGGTCCCGTTGCGAGTCCCGACCCAGTCCCGTTGGAGTTCCACCACCCGCCCCCAGGCCACAGCCTCACGCATGCGTCCCGGAAGATCCAAGTGTTGTGACTCCAGGTGGCAGAATTGCGCCCGCTTCGGAGATGAGATGCTCGAAGCCTCAAGAGAGGCAGGACTAGCCCAAAGTGACTCCGAGGTGATAACTTTACCTCCGTCTATTCATTTTCAGATTTTGCAGACAGAATGAGAGCAGAGTGGAGGTACGTGGTAGCAGATTCTGGCTATGAGGGGCCCGACTGGGTCACAGCCCTAAATCCCAGCACTGCCCCTTCCTACCTGTGTGCTCTTGGGCAAGTTACAAAACCACGCGGAGTTCTGTTTCTGTCTATATGATGGAGATGATAATTGTACCCCTCCTCAGGTGGTTGGAGGACTAAATATTGGAAATAGTGTCTAGTACAGGACTGACTTGTCGCCTCAGCTGTAAACCAGCACCTACATTGCCCAACCTAGGGTTTCAGGCTGATCTATGTAAAGTGAAAGTGAAAGTAAAGTCGCTCAGTCGTGTTCCACTCTTTGCAGCCACATGGACTGTAGCCTACCAGGCTTCTCCATCCATGGAATTCTCCAGGCAAGAATACTGGAGTGGTACCATAAAGCCTAGTCATTCACTACTTACATTCCTTTACTGTGTTCCCAGGGCCTTCCCCTTCCAGCCCTGCCTTTCCTTCTTTTCCTCCCACTGATACCAACATCCACCTTCCTCCATCAGATTAGTGCCCTCCTGGCTCCGCAATATACTCTTATGACATTTGTTGTTTTTGTCAGCTCAACATCCCTTTTTCTGTTGGAGAACTGGCTCCTGTGTGGATCTGGAAGAACTATGTCCCTCACTTATAGGGTGGTGGGAGAGAGACCGTGGGCCTGTGACTAGAAGGCAAACAGGGTCCTCATCTCATTATCCCCAGTGATTGGACCTAAGTGGTGGGCATGTGACTTGGCAGGGTCAATCAGAATCATTCCATGAGAGTATGCTATAGATGTGGAGAGAGAAAGGGGCATTCTTTTGGATCTCAAGCATGAGAAATAGGATATAATGGCAATTGGCAGCCAGTTTTATGCTATGTGGTGAGAGATTCTGGGAGAAGAGGAGGCCAACTATAAAGAGATGTAGAGATAACCAGCACTGAAGTAGGGAGTGAGAAACAGTCTTTTTTTTTTTTTTTTTTAAGATATTTATTTATTTGGGTGTGCTGGGTCTTAGCTGTGGCATGGAGGATCTTTAGTTGCAGCGTGAGGCATTTTTAGTTGCAGCATGTGGGGTCTAGTTCCCTGACCCCATGTGGGATCTTCTCGGACCAGGGATCAAACCAATGTTCCCCGCATTGGCAGGGGATTGAGCTCAGGCCCCCTTCACTGGTAGTGCAGAGTCTTAGCCACTCGACCACCAGGGAAGTCTGGAGAGATAGTCTTAAAAACATGGTCTGAGCCCCTAGATCTGACTGTTACTAAAGCTGATCTTAATACTAGATTCCCAGTTGCATTAATGAATGAAATTCCTCTTACCTTTGACTAACTTAGGTAAGTGTTTGAGTGTCTGTCACTTGCGGCTTTGTCTTAATCACTGCAATGGTTGCATGGCTTAGTGTGCCGAGTGGGGACATCTACTAATTATGGGACTTCCCTGGTGGCTCAGTGCTAAAGAATCTGCCTGCCAGTGCAGGGGACACTGGTTTGATCCTTGGTCCAAGAAGATCCCACATGCCTTGAGGCAGCTGAGCCCGTGAGACATAACTACTAAGCCTGTGCTCTAGAGCCCGAGACCCACAACTACTGAGCCCACATGTTGCAACTCCTGAAGCCTGCATGCCACAGAGCCGTGCTCTGCAGTGGAAAGCCCAAACGTGGCAACAAAGAGTAGCCCCCACTCACTGCAGTGAGAAAGAGGAAGCCCACACACAGCAATGAAGACCCAGCACAAACAAAAATAAATAAATTTTAAAAAAGAAACAATCCTGAGGATTCCATGAGTCAGCCCCTATGCTGGTGTCAAAGATTAAAATAAAGTTGCTCATTAGTTAAATTTGTAAGGACAGATTTTACTCAGTAAAATACTAAAATACCGCAATAGTATTTTACAATACTATTGCGGTAGGGAAGAGGATCCAACAAGAACTGAATGTAACTTTGATTTGTACAGAGGTGATTGGGTATTTTAAAGGGAGAATGAGGGAGTAGAGATGGGGGAGGGCAGGGGCTTGATGAGACTCAGGGAATTGAAGACTTACAAAGAGCGGGTCAGGGTAAATGCTCATTAAGCCAACTGTGTCTGCTAGCTGGCAGCAACTGAAGTTAGGCTTCTGTCCTCCCTTGGAGACTGGGAGACAAAGGCCTGATCCTTCCTGATGATTACATTTTAAAGGGATGGCTTTCAGGTCCTTGAGAAAGATGCTGCTGAGTTATAGGAGGTACAGATACACCTCAGAGGGACAGAGGAAGCATTCACAACTTTAAGCTGTTTTTAGTAAATGCTCTAAGAAAGGCTATTCAGATGTTAAACAGAAAATTCGTTTTTTTTTTTTAATATAATTTAATTTTTAAAATTTTTTGCTATGCTGAGTCTTGGTTGCTGCATGGACTTTTCTCTAGTTGTGGTAAGCAGAGGCTGTTCTCTCTAGTTGTGGTGTGCAGGCTTCTCATTGCCGTGGCTTCTCTTTTTGCAGAGCACAGGCTCTGGAGCATGGACTTCAGTAATTGTGGCACATGGGCCCCGTAGCTGCGGCTCCTAGGCCCTAGAGCATAGGCTCAGTAGTTGTGTGGGCTTAGTTTCCGTGGCACGTGGGATCTTCCTGGATTGGGGATCCATCCTGTGTCTCCTCCATTGGCGGGCGGATTCTTTACCACTGAATCACAAGAGAAGCCCCAAACAGTAAATTCTCTTGGCAGCCTGGAGGTTTCTTGGGCAGGCGCTTTAACAGGGGCAGGGAGGGGGGTCGGTCAGGTAGGGTCATCTTCCAGGTGTGATTCAGGGCTGTTAGAAACTCTAGGTGTGAAGTCAGAGGAGGGAGTGGATGAAATCCCTGGAGCTGAAGAGTTTGTAGTTTTCATAGGCCGAGGTTGAGGCCTGGTGGAGAAGAGGGCATGGAGCTGGCTCCAGTCTGGTCTAGCAGAGAATCTCTCACTGGGCGCTGGGGACACACCCACTTGGCACGTGTGGAAACAGGTCCACCTGATCTGGGACCAGTGCCTGGACTGTTCTTGGGGAAGAGCTCTCCACCGTTGGGTGTGGCCTCAGTACTACCTCGGGGGCATGGAGAGCACTGCTGAGAGTTACTCTGGGACAAATAGCCGGTGTAAACGCGGACTCTGCTGGGCAAAGCCCAGTCACCTCACGATTTGGCCCCGGCTCCTTCGTCCCCTCCTATTGGCGCCCCTGATCCTTCCCTCTGCTGTAGCCACAGGGGCTGCTTCATGGTTCTCCCTGAAAGGCCCTTCTCCTGGCAGAGGCCCTCTGTCTAGGACCCCCCTTTTCCTGGCCCTCTACAGCCAGGCCTGGCAGCCCTGTCTTCCTGCTGGATTCAGCTCGAAGGTCTCCCCTTGTGAGAAGCCTCCCCTGCCCGCACCGGGACACTGTCCCTTGCCTGCAGTCCTGCTGGCCCGCCCAAGGGGCCTGCTCTGTGTTCCCTCCTCCCTGCTTCTCACACACCATCATCATCTCGTATTTAACATTTGTCTCTACCATCAGACAGCCGTTGGAAGCAGGGACCCTGTTGGTCTGTGGCCAGCTGGACCCTCAGTGTCTGGGCACAGGGGTGTGGAGAGACCGCAGAGGAAAAGCAGGTGTTCCAGCCCCATCTGCTACTGCCGAAGAACGAATGCTTTTGAACTGTGGTGTTGGGAGAAGACTCTTGAGAGCCCTTTGGACTGCAAGGAGATCCAACCAGGCCATCCTAAAGGAAATCAGTACTGAATATTCATTGGAAGGACTGATGCTGAAGCTGAAACTCCAATACTTTGGCCACCTGACGCGACTCATTTGAAAAGACCCTGATGCTGGGAAAGACTGAAGGCAGGAGGAGACGGGGACGACAGAGGATGACATGGTTGGATGGCATCACCAACTCAATGGACATGAGTGAGTAAACTCCGGGAGTTGGTGATGGACATGGAGGCCTGGCATGCTGCGGTCCAAGGGGTCACGAAGAGTCGGACATGACTGAGCGACTGAACTGACCAAACTGCCACCTGTCCCCTTGGGCCGGGCCCACAAACTGACCCGATGCACCCTCCCGTCACTGCTCTCGCCCTCTAGGCCCAGTGCCCAAGCCAGCCCAGGCCCCCTCTCCATGGCCCCATCCCTTCCACAAAAAAAAGACACTCCGCTCTTCTCCACTTTGCACAAAAATGTATTTCTGTGACATCCCAAAGTACAGACATTTACCCAGGCCCCGGCTGGTAAAGCGATGCGATGTGAGCTCTGCCTGGGGTCTGGCACAGGCCATGTGAGCATGGAAGGGAGGGCAGATGGGGCCCGTGTGCTGAGCGGAGGGGCCACAGGGCAGCTGGCCTTACCCAGGGCTGGGGTGTGGGGGGAAGACCCCAGGGGGAGAAAACCGGGTGCCTCTCCCTGGGCTGCTCATCCCGCCTGTTCTGTCTGGAGGCAGGAATGCCAGGAGAATCGGGAGCACAGGCCCAGGGAAGGAGGGACGAAAAGCCACCCCTTAAGGGCCGCCTACAGTCAGCTCTGCTCCCCGGCCCCTTGTTCCAGTCAGGGCCTCCTCCCTGCTGTCGGTGCCATGAGAAGCACCGGAGAAGCATCAGAGTGATGTCAAGGGAGGACAAGTTGTTTTTGAGATACATTTGTGTGTCTCACACACTTCTCTGAAACCCAGTGCAGAGGTTTCCAAGGGGAAGCCTGGGGGCAAGGCGGGAGAGGGTGGATGCTGGTCTGGAGGTGTCTGCCTGTGGCCGCCAGGGAAGGCTGGCGTGTGGACCCCCCTGCCCGCGGGAGAGGTGTGGGCTCCTCTGGGCCACGGGGCAGGCAGGAGCGAGTGAGGCAGGCTCAGTTCTGCTGGTGGGGTGCCTGGGCACCGTGGGGGCTGCAGGCTGATGAGGGGTGGGGAGTGAGAGAGCAAGCCCCTGGCCCCCGGAGCTGTTGGCTTCCAGGGCGGGAGGCGGGTGGTGGGGTGCGTAGGTTCCGGGTATGTTTGGCGGAAGGGGCAGTGGAGTCTGCCCAGATTCTGACCAGCCCTGGGCTGGGGCCTTCCACAGCCTGGGGCCTGGTGGGAGACTAGGACGCAGCCTCCATAGCAGCGTGGCCTCAGGCAGGCCTGGCCAGAGGGCAGCAGAGCCACTGGGCGCCTTGAAGGCCCTCTGGGGCTGGGACTGCCTGGACCGAGGCAGGTACGGCTCACTTCCTCACCCCAGAGGCCCACAGCCGGGAGCACCAAGGCATTGGGGAGACCCAGTGGGGTTAGTTTTTAATCCCCAAACCCCATCAGCTGCACCGAGGAACCTAGACGGCGTTCTCGGGCTTCGGTGGGTGGGTTAGGAGGCTGGAGTGGGCTCTTGGGGGCCCCACTGCCTCTCTGAACGGGAAGCGAGGCCAGGGTCGGAGATTACAGGGCACGGGCTGGACACTCACAATGTTAGAGGCATTTAGTCTGGCAGGGGTGGGAGTGAGTGTGGCAGCGATGAAGGCTTTGAAAGTAGGGGCTTGAGGATGGCCAGGGAAGCTGCAAGGACTCAGGGGGTTATTTCTTTTGTTTTTGTACAGAAATCATACACACAAAACTTCACACTTCCTAACCAAAAAAAAAATAATATATATATATATATATATAATATATATATCTCACTAATGTTAAGGAAAAGCGTCGGTTGTGCAAAAGTTCCCCTGTGTCCCTTCGTCCAGTGGGAGGCTCCCCGGGGCGTGGGGATCTGCCAGCTGGGAGGCTTGAGCGCGCTTCCTCTCGACCTCGTGGTCCAGAGCAGTGGCGGGCCATGGTGGCGGAGGCCTTATCTGGACGTGTCCATGTTCTCCTCTTTAAAGTTACTGCAGTGCTCAATAACCTTGCTGGAGACAATGGGAGAAAGAGGATTGGAGGGTGGGCTTGCACTGGGGTGGGCTCAGCCCCTCCCAGCTGATCAGGCTGCTGGATTTGTTGGCAAGTGTTAACCATCATGCTGACACTGAATGAGATGATGTGTGCCGAGTGGCTGGCAGAGTGGCCGGCGTGTTTGGGGTACCCAGGAAATGGTACTTGGGGCCACGAATACTTTCAGCCCCCTGTCCTCCCCCTCATACCTTCCCATGTCTCAGCACCAGGGCATCTGTGGTCAGGGGCTTCCCTGAATCAGCTCAGGCCTGACCCCCAAAACCTTCTGATCTTTTTCAGCAACATCGTCCTTCACTTTTTCCCTGCCCACCCAGGCCTTTTTCTTCCCCCGAGTCTACTGGTGGTCCCCAAACTGGCTGCACATGAGGTTCACCCAGAGATCCTGACCCAGCAGGATCTGGGCAGGTCTGGGTAGGGCGAGGGCAGCTGTCCTTGCCCAAGTACAGGGGCTCCACACCCTGCAGGGGCAGGTCCCAGTGCAGTGCTGGGAACCACCCCTCATCCTCAGACCTCCAGTGTCTCTCCCACTCTATCTGGCCCTTGGGAACTGCTGTCAGGTGTCATCCTGAACCCTGGACAGCCTTCCCACTCACACTAAGCCTCTGGCTTGGTGGGGGGAGTGGTGTTCACTGCAGCCTCTTTGTGCCAAAGAGGCGCCACACTGCCTTTTAGGAGTTAAGGGACGCCTGGGGTGGGACAGGACTTGTGGACTTCTCCTAAGCACCCTGCCCTCAGGCTGGTCAGCTCAGGTCCTACAAAGATTTCAAAGTGGGTGGGGTAGGTTACGGGTCAGTCTTAGCCAGTGCTTCTCAAATCTCCTAGAAGCTCTGTTGACAATGCATATTCCCAGGCCCACTGCCCAGACACGCTGGAAAAGAAAATCTGGGGTAGGCCCTGTACATTTTTAACAATCTTTTTAGGTGATCCTTTGGGGAGATTAAGTTGGAGAACCACTCATTTTTACCATTCACAAACTCAGACAAATCTGTCAATTAAATGTTTAAGCAGTGCCTTTTGCCAAAAATAACTGCAGAAACAGCCAGTGAGTCCTTCTCTGGGGAGACGCTGAACTCCAGGCGCCGCCCCCCCCACCCCACCATGACAGTTTCTATTCTACACTGTCTTTAGAACCAGGGTAAACTTAACTACGTCCCCTTCTAGAAGGGATCCTGGAGGAAGCGCGGTTGTCACTGATGATCTCGATACACAGCGCCCCTAAGGGTCTTTCTCGTGCACTGATGGCTGTGAGACTCCAGTAGATGATAGCTTAGACCCGGAAGTGAAAGCCACGGCGCAGTGGAAGGCCTGTGTCCAGGACCTGCACGTTCAGAGACGTGCGCATTCTGCCCAGCCTTGGAGCACGTTTCACCACACTGTGTCCTTTCTTTAGCTGGAATGTCTTTGGCCAAAAATAAGGACAAATTCTGACCTGACTTGCTAATGCCCAGGGATGAGAGGACGGGATTTGTTGGGAATAAAGGAAAACAAAACTTACAAATGCGGGCAACGATGCTGTTCACAGCTTGATCATCTAGTTTCTGGCCACGTGGTGGCCATTACGACACTCAGGGAGGCCCCAGCTGGACATCAGTATGCTGTCTGCCTCCACTCTCAGCTCTGAGTCGCCCCTGGGAATGTTAGCCATTCCCAACCACGAGAGGGCCCAGCTGTGTGCCCTTGGCTCCCCCAAGTCTAGGCTCCAGGCAGAAACACTGCCAGTCTCTCACCGGGCCATTTCCTTGGTCTCCTGCCGCGCGGTCGCCATCTTGATCATGTCCCTCAGGAGGGGCATCCCACCTTCTTTGATCAGCAGAGGGCAGTACTTGTCCGCTGTGGGGGGGCGGTGAGGGCAGACAGCACGTGATCAGGGTGGGAATTCTATTAGCCTATGGCCCCGAAACCCTCCCCTGCTCTGAGGACGGCCCCCCTAGGACGGGAGATGAAGATGTGGGCCTCAGTGAGGGCGCGGCTGCAGGAGCCATGTTGGCCCGGCCCCAGGGCCAAGTTCCTGAGGCCACCTGGGGGAAGTGAGGGGTGAATCCCTTGGGAAAGGCTCTTCCCTTCGCTTAGTGGTGGCATTTCCCCCCAAATGTCACCCACTCCAGCCCCTTCTATTCTCTGAGAAGTGTTTGTGAAAACAGGGACTTCCTAAGCACTGCCCCCGGGGTGTCTTGATTCAACAGATTCAGGAACCTGTATTTATGTGCACTTTTAACAAAATATCTCCAGGGGATTCTGGGACCCGGGGCGGAAACTACCAGGCCTGCCCACCACAGAGCTTCATGGTTCACTCCCACAAAGAACATTCTAGGGCTCGGGATCCAGGGCTGTATAGACACTTCAGGGAGAACATGGGCATTTCAGTGGCTTCTAGCAGCTGTACAGTATACTATGATATACTGGAACTATTTTTTATCATCTCCATTTAATGATGAAAGAGCTGAGGTGCAGGGAAATGAAGTAGCCCACTTGAAGTCACTCGAGAGGCCTGTCTGAGAGAGTCCTGGCTCAGAGCTCTTCCCACCTGCCACGCTGCCTTTTTGAGGTAAGGTGCTACTTTTTAGTAAGACTAACCTCAAGGAATAATAAAAAAAATTGGCTGAGCTGGTATGTGCCAAGTGCTCTTCTCGGCATTTTACATGTCTTATTTCACAGCAATCCTATGAGGTAAATACTATCATTAGCCCATTTTAAATATGGGGAAAATGAGGCCCAGAGAGGTTGAGAAACCTGCTCAAAGTAGCACAGGCAGTCTTCCCCCAGGGCCTGCCTTTTTTTTTTCCTGATTTGTTTATAAATGTTTATTGAAATGGAAAGCTGTTTGCTCATCTCTCCCATGAGCATCCATCCAGCTGCCTGTCACCTGGTAAGGTATGTGACTGCTGCTGTCATAAATGCTTTTGGAATCTTCAGAATAACAACGTATCTGCTTTTGCTTTAAAAAAGTCCTTGTTCCATGCCTCGCAAGCCAACTCTTCTCTTTCAGTTCAGTTCAGTTCAGTCGCTCAGTCGTGTCTGACTCTTTGTGACCCCATGAATCACAGCACACCAGGCCTCTCTGTCCATCACCAACTCCCAGAGTTCACCCAGACTCACATCCATCGAGTCAGTGATGCCATCCAGCCATCTCATCCTCTGTCGTCCCCTTCTCCTCCTGCCCCCAATCCCTCCCAGCATCAGAGTCTTTTCCAGTGAGTCAACTCTTCCCATGAGGTGGCCAAAATACTGGAGTTTCAGCTTCAGCATCATTCCTTCCAAAGAAATCCCAGGGCTGATCTCCTTCAGAATGGACTGGTTGGATCTCCTTGCAGTCCAAGGGACTCTCAAGAGTCTTCTCCAACACCACACTTCAAAAGCATCCATTCTTCGGCATTCAGCCTTCTTCACAGTCCAACTCTCACATCCATACATGACCACAGGAAAAACCATAGCCTTGACTAGACGGACCTTTGTTGGCAAAGTAATGTCTCTGCTTAACCCTTCTCTTTACACCTTTATATAAAAGGTCTCCCAAATGTTCACTCCAAACAAGCTATCCATGGATAAACACATATATGCAGGAACAAAACAAGTTGGTCTGAACACATCAAAGTTTCAAGTCTACCCCCTTCAATTTCCACCTAATTCTGCGGAGGGCCTGCACTCTCATCCCCTCTGCCTGCCAGTTAACAGGACTGAGTGGTATCCAGGCACCAGGGCTCAACACTTTCCACTGGTTCTCTTTTCCCATCAACCTTATGAAATAGGCATTATCATCTCCATTTTACAGAGGAGAAAATCAAGGCCCAGAGAGATTAAACTACCTGCCCAAGATCACATAGCTAGCAAAGCAGAGCACTAGGGGAAAGCCTGGCCTGCCATCAGAGTCTCTTAGTGCTATTCCCTCCTTCTCCTCTCCCTGAAAGGCACTGAGCACAGGACTCGGTCCAGGCTCTTCTCAGGGAGGGCGGGGCACTCTTGGAGAAAATAAGTGAGAGTTGTTCTCAAGTTCTCTCCTGTCCTCTCGGATGTCTGTTTCCTCAGGGGTTAGTTCTGGTTTGGGTTGGTCTTACCCTGCCTTACAGAAGGCACAGAGATTTTTATTTTCTATTTTTTTGGTTGCGTGGTGCAGCAGGCAAGATCTGTTTCCTGACCAGGGATTGAACCTGTGCCCCCTGCAGTGGAGGCATGGAGTCTTAACCACTGGACCACCAGGGAAGTTGCAGCGTGGAGATTTCTGACTATTCACTCATCTGAAGCAGGAAATAGTAAGAAAGCTGCGTGTGTGGGGTCTCTGGATGGGCCTGCCAGGCCTGCTTCTGCCGATGAGGCAAGAGCGAGCCATGCTGCTGGGTGTCCCACTGATGCCAGAAAGAGGTGACGGGGGTGCGCAGACACTGACGCCGGCTCTCACAGCGCTCCCACCCGGATCATCGTGGATGAGGGAGCCAAGGGCCGGGCGGGTACTCACGGTAGACAGACACCAGGTTGTAGAGGGCCCAGGTGGCCCAGTGCTGGCTGACAGGCGAGATGCCCTGGGGAAGGAGGCGGAGAATTGGCTCAAATGACCTGCAGGAAGAAAAATCAAGGTCACTTTTGATGCTGGGCATTGGCAGGGTGCACTGGGGGCTCCTCCTTGCTGGAGGAGGGTCTCATAATGAGCAGGCCAGCAGGATGGAGGGGACACAGTTGGAGACAGGCATATGGTCCTTCAGCCCACTTCAGGCTCCATAAGGAGAGCTCCCTTGTGAGAGAGGTCATGAGCATGAGGGAGGGAGGAGGAACACAGATCAGGTGGTGCAGAGATGGCGGCAGGGGCAGGGAGGAGAGCCCCAACCTGGGCCGTCGGGGTGGAGGACACTGGGAAGAGAAGAGATTGTGACTGCACTTCCCATCATGGCCTTCTACACGCCATCTGCAATCATGGTTCAAAAGCTTGCAAGATGTACGTTCGACCTCCATCAACCCCCTCCCCAGGGGGAAGGGGAAGTGATTCTACTTCCTCTCTCCTCTGAACAGACAGTAATTGGAGCGTGGGCAAAGCCACGAGCACGAGCCTGTTCCTCCCGATATGGGTTTTCAGCTTCAGTGTTAATCACTATGCCATGGTCCGGGCGCATATAGAAGTGACTCAGTTATACAATAGGGAAGGAGACCCATAGCTGCGACTGGAAATTCAATCACGTGATAATAAGACTTGATGCCAGCTGGACGGAGGTAGTTAAATCTGTGCACAGAAAACTGCAGGAAGGAGAGACGCCAGAATGTTAGGGGGATGCTCTTTTCAGGAATGAATGGTTTCTGTTTGTTTCCTGTTGTTTATGTATTTTCTCCTTTTTTTTTCCTCTCTCACAACTGAACATGGATTGAACACCTGTGAATGGCAGGCTTAGCGTACACAGGTGCTGATGTGAGGAAAAAGGCACCAAGCTGAAGAGGTGAGGTATGCGCCTTTACACACACACCTCATGGACCACATGTGGGCTTTCCATGGACCACACCTCAGTTATAAAGACCCAACTCAGGACTAGAAGGGCAAGTAGTGCCGACCACGCCTCCTTAGGAAGGAGCGGCCTGTCCCAGCACTGACCCCACGTCCACAGCCCCCGCACCTGTAATTGATGTTTCTCCGTGAGTTGATGTCCCAGCTCTGGATGGCTGCCCACATGCGCTCCTCCACCTCCTCCCGCTGGGGTTCACAGATGCCCCAGGCTTCGGGCCCATCAAACATGATGTGGGAGAGGACGCCGCAGGCATTGTAGGAAACCTCAATTCCATCTGCCTTGCTCTCCAGCAGGTTGCTACCAAGAATGGAGAAAAATGGAGTCCTGATCCCCAAGGCCCACTTCAGATAC
This sequence comes from Bos javanicus, assembly GCF_032452875.1. Taxonomy (NCBI): domain Eukaryota; kingdom Metazoa; phylum Chordata; class Mammalia; order Artiodactyla; family Bovidae; genus Bos; species Bos javanicus. The sequence goes on from NC_083878.1 coordinate 98,979,647, forward strand.
AGGCTGCTGACTCCAACTCATAGATTAGATGCCAGAGAGACTATTGGTTTCTTTATCACTTATTATCCACACCAAGATAGCATTTTTTTTTTTTTTTTTGGCTGTGCTGCACACCTTGTGGGATCTTAGATTCCCTTCCAGGGCTTGAACCCAGGCCCTTGACAGTGAAAGTGCTGAGTCTTAACCACTCAACTGCCAGGGAATTTCCCATGACTTCTTTTTCATTAAAAAAAAATTTTTTTTTGGCCATGCTGTGTGGCATGCAGTATCTTAATTCCCTGAAACAGGGATCAAACCCACACACCCTGCGTTGGAAGTGTAGAGTTCTAACCACTGGACCCCTAGGGAAGCCTCCCCCAAATGACTTCTAAAGGGAATCTGAGGTCATTTAAGATATCGCTACAAGGGGACCATTTATGGCGGGTTCAAGGGATAAGAAACCACACCATACAGTGAAGGTGACATTCTTAACAGAAACCTAAACTGATAGCAGTTGCTACAATTGAGCACTGATTAGAGCTCTGAGCATCCTGGCAGCCAAGGCGAAAAGGGAAAGGAGCAAAGTACCAACCTGAAGACGCTGATGAACTGGGAAGTCATTAGCTGGGGCCGTAGCTCCTTCACCTCTGCCACATTCCCCAAGAGTCCCAGCATATTCCGATGCAGCTCCTGCTTCTCCGGGAACTCCTGGCAAGATAAGAGCCATTGGGTCAGAGCAGTGAGTACCTGATTTGTGTCTGATGCTGGTGACCTGGAAGCTTTATGAGCACCCATCCAGCCATTTCTGCTGGACAAAGAGAGGGTGCAATATGCTGCCCTCCTACCTCGTAGTACACCTAGGACAGTGCTACGTATACACTACAAGGGATTGACATGGTGGGGCTCCATGCCACAGACTCAAAGGCTGAGTGCAGAGCTGACCTATAAAATTATGAATGGGACAAACATGATTCTATTTATCAAAACTCAAAATATTAAGCTTCAGGGAATCCTTTTGGAAACTAGAGCAAGAAAATAATGAGTTTTAGGATGAAGAGGTCATCCTACTGGACAGAATTCTGTCCAGCTGACACCCCAGTGGACTCCGGTCAGACCTGGGCAGTTGGAGTGACCACACTGAGAGAGCGGTTTGGGTTTTTCCTTGGAGTGTGTGTTGTCTGTTAAGTCACTTCAGTTGTGTCCGACTCTGCAACCCCATGGACTGTAGCCCACCAGGCTTCTCTGTCCGTGGAATTCTCCAGGCCATACTGGAATGGGTTGCCATTTCCTCCTCTAGTGGATCTTCCCAACCCAGGGATCGAACTCATTTATGTCTCCTACGTTGTCAGGCAGGTTCTTTACCACCAGCGCCACCTGGGAATTCCCTTGGAGGGAGGGCTCTAAGAGAGGCCCAGCCAGGCCGTCTGGGTCAGGGAAGACCTCCACAGCACATCCTGGGCTGGTGGGTCTGAGTGGGCCCCCACTGCCCTTCCATTGGAACCACGGGGAGAGGGTAGCTGGGGGACCTGGGGACAGAGGAGAGGCCGAGTGGGGTCCGGCTGCTGCTGGAGAGGCGTTACCTTCAGGCAGTCCAGGAACAGCTTCATGCCGTTGAAGTTGAGGAACATCTCGCAGTTGTCGGGCGTCTCGTCTGTGATGTTCCACAGGGCGCTCCAGGAGAACTCCATCACCTGATCGCACTGAAGCGGGGAGAGGGCTCAGCACAGGTGTGCCGGGACGGGCCCACAGGCACCCAGTGAGGGGGGTGTTCCCTGGACACAGGCACACACCCCCAGGGCAAACCAGTCCCCTCTCAGCCGAGGGGAGGGGGCGGGTGGCTCCACGAAGATTCGACTTACTATCTTGTCCAGCAGCTTCTTCTGAATCAGCTTCAGCATGGTCTGTGGGCAGAGAACAGAACTTGAGGGGGGGCGGGGGGACCAGGGCTTCAAGAGCTACTGTGTCCTCCCAGAGCCAAGATGGAGGAAAGAGTCAGTTACTCCATTCCTGTTAGTACCTCCTGACGAGACCACATCTGCCTCTCTAGGCACTACCCTGGTGGCCCAGTGGTTGGGAATCCGCCTTCCAAAGCAGGAGACGTGGGTTCGATCCCTGGTTGAGGAACTAAGATCCCATATGCTGCAGGGCAACTAAGCCCGAGCACCACAACTACTGAGCCTGCCGCAGCTAGGAACCAACACAGCCAAATACATAAATATTAAAAAAAAAAAAACCCTGCCTCTCTATTTGGGAGGCTGTTCGAAGAAGTGCAACCCACAGACCTGGTGCTTAGCATTAGGAGGCCTGGCTCCATCTTGACCCGCCCCGCTTCGGGCACCTCCCACCCTGTGGACTTCAGCTTCCCCAGTGATGATTGAAAGGAGACTGGAGGTGCCTCCCTCATTCTTCCCTTCCCTTCTCCAGCAAATATTGATTATCTCCCCCATTGTGTGCTGGGTCCTGTGCTAGGAAGTGCTGGGTCAGGATGATGGAAGGATGTTGCATGGTGTCTTTCCCCATGGAGCTCACACCCAGGGAGGAGGCTGATGTTAAACAGCTAGTCCCTCAGATACTTCTTTAATCTCATCTGGGAAGACTTAACAGGGGCACCTGGTCTGAGCAGGCAGGAGTACAGTGGGACCTCCCGGGACAGTGGAGAGGCTGGGAGAGAATGACAGAGAGTTCTAGGTGGAGGAAATCTAGGGTCAGAAGCAATGTTCACTGCTAGGATGTGAATCCCAAATCCACCCTTTCAGCAGCGGGGCTCTGGAAGAGAGAGGGAGGGGAGGAGGGAAGGGCAGTCCCCCCGCTACACGCACCACAACAAAGCCCATCTTGCCCACGGCCTCCTTGTGGTCGTTGTCCACCTGGCAGACCAGGGCGTTGCACAGGTGCACGGCGATGCGCTGGATCGACTCGTCCTGCCGCGTGGGGTTGAGGATGCTGAGCAGGAGCTCGTTGACGCGACGGTACTGGAACTCCAGCTCCTCCGGGATGCTGAAGTTGCAGAGCGTCAGGCAGCAGTTCCGCTGGACCTGGGTGAAGCCAGGAGACAAGTGGAGCACAGTCAGGGGTGGCCCTGGAAGCTGGACCCGAGAGTCTCTCTAGAAGTGTGGGATCGTCCAGAGCTGTGGCAGTCCAGGAAGGCTTTCTGGAAGAGGAGAGAGACTAAGAGGCCATTTATTTAACATTACAGAAAAAAGTGAACTATAATATACAGAGTGGTGGGTGTAAAATACCAAGGAATAGTTTTGCAAATAATTAAGCAAGTGAAATTTTCAGCAACCATGGAACCACCATCTGGGTCAGGAAAAAGGACACTGCCAGCAGCCAGAAGTCCCCGTGTGTCCCTTCCTAATCATAAGCCCTCCCTGCGAGATGGCCCTATCCCGGCCGTTGCATATGAAAGATTCTCTAGCAACTTGTAGCTTCTTGTCCCACTGCAGCTTTCTGAGATCAACCACGTTGTCGTTAGTAGGTGAAATGCATTTCTCTTTTTTTCATTTGCAGTGTAGAATCCCAATTGATTCATCCAGCCCACTGCTGGTGGACATTTGGGTAGACTTCGGTGTTTGGCTACTTCATGGCAGCCACGTGTATGGGCTCCTCCAGGGCCACCCACAAGTGGGGTGGAGCTTCTGGGCAACAAGGTGTGCATGTCTTCAGCTTCACCAGGTAACTCCAGAATGTTCTCACAGTGGCTGTACCAGTTTACACTCCCACCAGCAGCACAGGAAAGTTCCGGTTGCTTCACCTCCTTGATTTCTTTTTGTGTTATCTGTGGGTTATTTTTTTTATTTTCATAGTATTCTCAGCACATTTTTCTCATAATTTAACTTCCCACCATCCTTTCTCATTAAATACTGGAAGTTCACCACACTTCATTACTTATGTAAATTAGAGAATATTACCAACCCAGGTTTGATCCCTGGGTCGGGAAGACCCCCTGGAGAAGGGAATGGCGATCCACTCCAGTATTCTTGCCTGGAGAATTCCATGGACAGAGGAGCCTGGTGGGCTATAGTCCACTGCGTTGCAAAGAGTCGGACATGACTGAGCGACTAACACTGCCGAACCCTTGTTAACTCTGTCCTTCCCCCCATGATATACACACATTTTTTGGGAAAAAATTATTTTAAATTATAGAAGCAATACTTACTCAATGTGAAACATTCAAATAACATTATCCGAGCAGAAAGTGAAAGTCCCTCACTTTATTCTTCAGAAGTAATCCCTTTGTGCACCAAAAGTTTGGTGCACAACCATCAAGATTTCTCTCCCATGGAAATAGAAATATGGGGAGGGGAAGGGTGAAAGAGGTTTTATCCACGTTGGTCCAGAAGGTCTCTTCACTTGTCCACCCACAGGGTCATCCCTGTTTCCATGTTAGGATGTACAGATTGACCATCACATCCCATAATGTGAGTGGATCTAACACTACTTTGCAGGGCCAGGCCCCTATTGTTGAAAGCTTTTGGTTTCCTCTGACTTCTATGTATCAAAAAGGGTGACTGTGTATACATCTTTCCTTTATGAATATCTCTGAACTGTGGAATACCTAGGCCAAAAGGTAAGTGCGCTTACAGTTTTGCCAGGTTCTGCCAGCTGCCCCATGAAGAGGCTGTCCGATTCATACCTCACCCGTGGAAAGCGGGAATGTGTTCTTCCCCTGGCCTTCGTCAATGGGTATCATCAATCTCCCCAGCCAATAGTGGTTTTTGTTAATTTCTATTTCTTTGAATGAGTTTATTAATTTGAAAATCTTCAACTAGCACCCCGGGACCTCCCTGGTGACCCAGTGGTTAATCTGTGCTTCCAAGGCAGAGGACACAGGCTCAGTCCCTGGTTGAGGAACTGAGATTCCACATGCTGCATAGCACGGCCAAGGGGGAAAGAAACAACCCTTTTACCTGATGATAAAATCTATCTCAACAAAGGAAAAAGTCTGGAGTTGGGAGTCAGTGGGAAAGGGGGCCTCCTCATTCCTGCAGAGGCTGCATCCCCACCAGAGCCTTTCTGGAGGACTGCAAGAGTATATACCAAATGCTTTAAAAATACACAGGCCCACTGCTCCAGCCATTCTCCTTTTAGACGAGTCTCATAACAAGCATGGCTTACATGTATTCAGCAAAGCCTAATTTGAAAGTGCAAAACATGGGGACTTCCCTGGTGGTCCAGTGGGTAAGATTCTGAGTTCCCAATGCAGGGGACCTGGGTTCAATCCCTGGTCAGGGAACTAAATCCCGCATACAGCAAATGAGATCCCACTTAATCACAACTAAGAGCTGGCATGTTCGAATTTAAAAAAAAAAGAAATAACAAAACGTTAACAGCAACCTAAAATGTTCAACCGTGGGGCTGACTCAGTCAATGCAGCCCACGAACTCAGGGGAGCCTCTCCCACTACTCCATGGGGATGGAGCTTGGCCACAGCCTCCAAGTCCCCAGCAGAGTCAGCACCAGGGCAGCCTCTCCCTGGGGGAGGCGCTGCACACGTGCTGACATCAACAGTTGGGAAGCTGAACTATTAAAACCAGCTGCCCCGGGGGAGGAGCGCTAGGATAGGCACTTTCACTTTCTAGTTAGTCTGAGACATTTTCTGTTACTTAAATTTGTTTTCCAAGCATCAGGGAGCTCACTTTTTGTCATCAGAAAAAAAACATGACTTTTCAAATTTTGTTGTAAAGTGTTTGTTGATATGGGAGATATTCATATTCACAAGATGCTGCTGAAATGAAAACCCATGTTATAAGACAAACAGGGTGGTCCTGTTTACTCAATAATTACGAATAGACTAAAAGCCAGAAGGATGTTAACGGTGACTATCTCTGTGTGCTGAAATTATGGCTTTTTCCCCCCTCCTTTATACCCATAATTGTAATTTTTCTCCAGTAAAAACTTGATTACTTTTAAAACAAAAGCAGCTATTGAAAAAAAAAAAAAAAAACACCCAGCCAGCAGAGCATTACTGGGAAGAAGGGCGGAAGAACAAGCAGGAGCAAAGGCCTGGGGCCCTGGGGGAGGGCGGGGTGGGAGACAGACTCGGGTGGGGCCAGCTCAGGGGGCCCTGAATGCCCGGTCCCAGAGTCTGGGAGTGATGCCCCGGGAAAGGGGGGTTGGGAGGGGGGCGGACAGAGCCAGGAGAGAAAGGGGGAGAGCAAGCATGGCATCCCAGGGATTGGCGAGCCTACTGGCAAGGCCGGGACACAGGGCGAGGGGCCAGAGCGGGCAGCGGGCAGGGGCTCACCGTCACCTCCTGGTAGGACTCCATGCCGTTCAGCACCACCTGGATGACCTGCCGGCGCAGCCTGACGCTCTGCTCTGAGCGGTACTCGGAATTGGTCAGGTAGAAAAGGGCGGCGCTGCCGGTCACCTGGATGTTCTTGTCATACTTGTGGCACTTGAGGGCTGTGATGACCAGCTGTACCAAGACAGGGCACGGGCCGGGGGTTGGCCAGGCCTGCTGCATGTATGCAGGGACAGGCCTGGGGTGGGGTGCGGGGGCTTGGACAGGTCCTCTGGGGCAGGGCTCAGCCCGATCCTGCTCCCTGAGGGCAGGAGTTGGGGTTGGGGGACAGAAACTGGGGTCGGCCATGGTCCTGGGACAGGGTCAAGGCTGGGCCAAGGGAGGTGCTGAGAGATGGGGTTGGGCTTCGGGGGGTAGGATGGCCAGTATCCTGGGAAGGAGGAGGGGGATGGTTGAGGAGATGGGGGAGAATGAACTGGAGACCCTTGGAAGGCCCGCCAGGGTTGGTGCTGACCTTCAGGGCCCGCAGAAGTTGGTTGCAGCGTTCGATGCGTGCGATGTCGAAAAGCAGGTTGATGGCCCGTGAGGTGATCTCCGGCCGGTGCTCCGTGTAGGCCTCGATGGCGTTCAGCACCTGCTCCTCGTTTTTGTCACCACTCACCTGGAGATGGAGGATGCTCAAAACATCCCGGAAGTGGCTGAGGGGCGGGATGTCTGATCCTAATTCTATCTCTAATCCCAGAACAGACACCCCCTCCCTTGTCCTGGGGCGCCCTGGTCCTCCCCTCCCCGTGCCCCCCTCTCACTTTGTACGCCGGAATGTGCGTCAGGCGGCACAGGGAGGTCTCGAAGAGCCCAAGGAACTGCAGTGGCCTCTTCAGGGCCCGGAAAGGCATGATGCTGCTCTTGGAAGGCTCGATGCTGAGGGGAGAGGGTGCTGGCATCAGTGGCGTGGGGCCTGTGGCTGCCCTGGATTCAGCACAAAGGAGAGCCTCTCCCTGGGGGTGGTGAAGCACATTTCCTTGGGACCCTCTGCTAGGCCCTCTAGCCTTGTCTATTTTTCATTTTAAAGGCATAGGGGACTTCCCTGTCTACTGGTTAAGATTCTGCGCTTCCACTGCAGGGGGCACGGGTTTGATCCCTGGTCAGGGAACTAAGATCCCCCATGTCTCGTGGTGTGGTCAAAAAAAAAAAAAAAGGCAGGAGACAGACATAGACCCCACCTCTTGATGGGAGGGTGACAAGGTCACATTGTAGAGAACACGTGGGATGGGAGATAACTGTTGCAGCCAATCCTGCTTGCCGTTCCAGGGAGGGCGTGTCACCTTTAGGTTCCCGAAACAGCCATGAATGGACATGCCCATCAACCAAACTCCATTCCAGTCTAGGTTGGGGGGAGGGCTTAAGACCAACGACAGTAACGGGGGACATATGTATACATATAGCGATTCACTTTGTTGTATAGCAGAAACTAACCCAACATTTTAAAGCAATTATACTACAATTAAAAAAAAAAAAACACACCAGGGACTTTCCCTAGTGATCCAGTGGTTAAGACTCTGCCTTGCAGTGCAGGGGAGATAGGTTTGATCCCTGGTTGGGGAACTAAGATCCCACATGCCCAGATGCTGCAACTAAGACCCAACACAGCCAGATAAGTAAATAAATATTAAAAAAAAAAAAAGACCAAAGACAGCTAGAGGGGGTTCTGAATCAGCTCTCTCACCCGACCAACCCGGGGTCCAGCCTGTCAGCAGTAACACCTAACGAGTGGTGGGAACGGCGGCCTCCCATGAACACCACCACACGGCTCAGCCCATTTGAGTGCTGCAACCTCCCAGTCACTCCCCGTGCTCGTACCTCCAGCCTTTGCACATGCTGTTCCCTCTGCCAGAGCGCCGTGGTAAACGTCTTCTGGCAAACTCAAGAGTGAGCTTTCGGCACAGCCTGGATGCCTTGCCTCCTCCTCCTTCCTTCTGATCCTCGAGGCCACTCCGGAGCCCCGCATTGCCCCTACCGCAGCCCCAGTGATAACCTGCCTGTCCCCACTAGCTCATACCCACTCGAGAGGGCCTGATTTATTTCTTCCTCGTCAGCACGGCGCTTGGCAGAGGGGTGCCTGGTCAATGCTTGTTGGATGGCACCCACTCGCAAACAGGGCAGGTGGGGCCCCACCTGGTCTGTCCTGCTTCCTCGTCCATCTTGGAGATGCTGCAGTTCTCCAGGATCATGTGGCCGGAGATGTCCAAGGACATCAGGTTCCCCAGCTTCTGCACGAAGAGGCTCAGCACCTTGCGAGTCAGCTTGAACTTGTAGTAGCTGGAGAGGCGGTCTCGGGAGATGTCCAGGTGTCTGGAGGTTGGGGCGGGGTGGGGGTCACGGGTCAGGAGCTGGACGCAGACTGGGGCTGCCTCGTAAACTCCTGCTGCTTCAGTCCGAGGTCCCTGCTACGGCCGACCCAGGCGCCCTGAACAGCCCTGATCCAGCCGGAACAAGGGGCATAAAGCATGGGACTGTCTCTTCTAGCCCCATGTGCTCCCTGGCCGGGGGCTCAGGAACCTTCTGGGACTGCCGACCCCCACCTCCCCGCGGCAACCCCGCAACCTCAGAGCTCACCGCAGCTTGTGCAGCTGGACGATGACGCGGATGTGGTCGTCCGACAGGTCCATGTTGTAGAGCACGAGGGACACCAGGCTGTCTTTCCACTGGGTGAGGAAGGCCGCATCGCTCGTCTGGATGCCCGAGAGGTCCAAGGCAGCCAGCGAGTTGAGGGGCCGCAGCAGGGACTCAACGGGGACCCCGTCGATCATGCGGCCCAGGTTGAGGAAGCGCAGGCGGCTGAAGCCCTCGAAGGTGAAGTCCTTGACCAGCACCTGGCAGGTGGGGTTGACAAGGCACTCGTCTTCACAGCCCCCGGGGTTCTCCTCCTCGTAGAAGATGTTGGCGCAGCCGAAGAGGCTCAGGGATACCAGGGTGTGGCTGAAGCTCCTTAGAGTCTGCAGGCTCTTGGCAGACAGCTTCTCACAGTTGGTCAGGTACAGCTCCACCAGGTCCTGGCGGTGGGTACAGCCCCGTCATCACCTCTGCCCATGCCTACCCTGGCCCTGGGCCACAGGTAGGATTGGGGAGGGGTCTGCACAGTAGGAAGACCCTGGCGGCTCAGTGGTAAGATGCCTGCAGAGCAGGAGCTGCAGGAGATGAGGGTTCGATCCCTAGGTCAGGAAGATCCCCTGGAGGAGGGCATGACTACCCACTCCAGTATTCTTGCCTGGAGAATCCCATGGACAGAGAAGTCTGGCAGGCTACAGTCCATGGGGTCACAAAGAGCTGGACATGACTTAGTGAGTACACACGCATGCACTGCACAATAGGAAGGGCGCTGGTGGGGCCTTGGGATTCCTGCTCCAACTCCCTGCCTGCCTGTCTCGGGGCGGCCTCCCGTGGCCATGCCCGGGGCCTGAATGACCGGGTCTCACCTGCTTGCGAATGGCCTCCAGGTCCTGGTCTTGCACCAGGTCCTCGCGGAGGTGGATGCGGGTGAGGCGGGTGCTGCGGGGATCGGAGAAGAGGCTGAAGAAGCTCTCGTGTGGTTCAAAGTTGCAGGCGGCGTTGACCAGCTCCACGTACCTGGGAGGGAAGGAAGCCTGGTTCAGGGGAGGGCCCCTCGCCCTCCCTTCAAGGCCCAGCACAAGCCTCCCCTGCCAAGGCTTCCCTGATCATCCTAGCAACAACCTCCATCTCCTCCTCCTCATGGTACCTGGTTGGATCCTGAGCACCTGACCAGTGAGTTTAAGGGTGGCCCCAGGACCCAGGAGTCCAAAAGTAACTGGGGATGAAGGGCCTCTTATCACTGGCAATCCCAAGCTCTTCCCCCCTAAACTGTAGACACTTCTGTAACAAACACACACGTCTGCACTCCCTGTCTTCTTTAAGCCAGCTTCTGATTCCTTGATCAGCCCCTCTCAGGACCCCATCCAACAGCAAGACTGAGCCGAGGGGTCTGGAGCTCTGAGCTGGGTATAGGGCAAGCACTCAGCAGTAGTTCTGCTGAGATACCAGTGGAGGCAAGAATCCTGGCCTGGTGGGAAAAGCTGTGGAGTCAAACACTCTAGAATCTAAATCCTGGGTTGGATGTTCACTACCTGGGCAACTTCACACAAGTAGCTGAACTTCTCCAGACCTCAGTGCCTTTACCTGTAAAATGGACGCACTTCTGGTCTGCAGTGTCTAATCTAGTGCCCAATCTACATTAGATACTTAGAACATTTTTTACGAGCTGGGCTCTTGGGTCACACACAGGTTCCCACTTTTATAGGCAACTTTCTGGGCTAACTGTTTCCCTCTGGGGAACCTGGACAGAACCCCGAGCAGTCAAGCATGGATATTACTCTTCTAGGAGTCTCTACTAGTGTGGAGATCCTTGGAGAAGCCACAGAGAGCGTTTCCGAATGATCTCATCCCTGTTCAGGGGTCAAGCAGTCAGGCACTGGTGCGTAAACATGTAATACGTGTTCAGGTTCACAAAGAGACATGTGTGCACAGGCACATGTACACACACACATGCATGGACACGTGCACACACACACACAGGACAGCAAGCAACTCCTCCATTTACATAAGAAGTTTCTACATCCTCTTAATCCAAACCGGCAGTTTCACACTCAAACCTGCCCTGTACACCAGAAACCCACGTGTGGGCACACACATTCTTTTACACGCACACCCCGCCACACACATACCAACATGTGCAATTACAACTTGATGGATACGGACAGGTATCCAGTGCTCTCCTGCACCCACGGATAGCCACGTGTGCGCACACCCCCAGAGACACACACGGGACTCCCAACCTCTCCGCACATACCCATGCCAGGCTTGGGCCCCCCCCAGCCCTGCGCCTGCTCACTCGTTGACGAGCCGGTCACAGATCTCGCTGGGCAGGAAGATGTCTGGATGCAGCCGCAGGGTCTCCTTGTCCAGCAGGCAGCCCAACGTGCCGTCCAGGTTGCGCAGGCAGAAGTCGGTGCAGAGGGCCATCAGGGACTCGGGGGTGTCGGACGCCATGCTGGGGGCCGGCAGGTGGGCCACACTGGGACGGGGCCCCCAGGGGCAACGGTGACGCTCTGATAATCACAGGATCATTGGCAGAGCTGCGGCCTGGGGAAGGGGAAAGAAGCTAAGCGAGCCACGGGCAAGGGCCAGGACCCCAGCTGCCCTGGGTCCGTCCACTCTCTGAGTAGTAAAGCTGAGATGCCTGGAAGGCACATATAAATTGAGCAGTTTAGGGACTTCCCTGGTGGTTCAGTGACTGAGAATTTGTCCTCCAATGCAGGAGACACGGGTTTGATCCCTGGTCAGGGAACTAAGATCCCACAAGCTGTGGAGCAACTGAGCCCGTGTGTCACACAACTGAGCCTATGCTCTAGAGGTCACAACAAGAGAGAGGCCCGCACGCCAACATGAAGACCCAATGCAGCCAAATAAATAAGCAAAAATTAAAAACAAAAAAAAACAAATTTAGCTGCTTAGCAGGGTCGGGGCCCGGGACTCCTGCCTCCTCCCTCCCCTGCCCCCCTGCCCAGCCCCGCTCTGATGTGCTACCATCTACCCATGATTTGACCTGTGCAAAGAGCAGGGGGCCTTGTCGGAGCATCTCCGTGACTTCCCAAAGTCTGTGGGCTGAAGTCCGTGTTGGGGATCCAGCACTTGGGTGGAGCTGACAGGGGCTTTTGCTAACTGCTACACTGGGGTGTCCGCTACTGTCTCACCTACCCTGTCTAGAGCTGTCATGGTGGGGACACTAAGTGTGTGCCAGGGTTTAACAGACAGGGCATCACTGCATCTCACCGGATACGATTCGGAATGAGGGCTCCTCCCGGGGGGGAAATGCAGATACATGACCACAGAGAAGCTGTACATTAATGTTCAGCGTGGTATGATCCTGAAGCGTCAAAAATGGAAACAACTCAAATGCCCATCAACTGATGAATGGATACACAAACACGGTATAACCATGCCATGGAATTACTCAGCGGGAGCGAGGTGCTGATGCACGCATAACAGTGCACCCCGAAAACGTTCCGCTAAATCAAAGAAACCAATCACAAAAGGCCACCTAAGGTATGATTGCATTTGCATGAAATGTTTGGCCAAACCGGCAAACCCACAGAGGCAAACCCACAGAGGCACGGGTAGATCAGCGGTTGCCTGAGGCTGGAAGGCTGGGGGCTGGTGCAGGGAAACGGGGAGTGACTGCTAAGGGCTGTGGATTTCTTTTTAGGGGTGAAGAAAGATGTTCTAAAATTGACCCTCGTGACAGTTGCACAACTCTGTGAATAGACCCAAAACCCACTGAATGATTTACTTTAAACGGATGAACTGGATGGCATGGGAATTACAGCTCAATAAAACTGTTATTAAAAAAGCAAGGTCGCGTCAGAGAAGCACAAAGGCTATATGATATCACTTACATGTGGAATTTAAAAAATAGAATGAACTAGTGAATATAACAAAAGAGAAACAGACTCACAGACATAGAGAGCAAACCAGTGGTTACCAGTGGGGAGAGGGAAGGGCAGGGACGAGACAGGTTAGGCGGGTAAGAGGTAGAAAGTATCAGGGGTAAAACAGTGTATAAGGATACATTGTTCCAACGTAGGGAAGACGGCCAATATTTCACAGTAACTCTAAACGGAGTGTAACCTTAAACAGTTGTGAATGAGTATGTTATACACCCGAACATACAACAGTGTACATTAACTATACCTCAATTAAAAAAAAAAGTGGGGACTTTCCTGGAGGTCCAGTGGTTAGGACTCCATGCCTTCACTGCTAAGGCCCCAGGGTTTAATCCCTGGTCAGGGAACTAAGATCCCACAAGCTAGTGTGGCAAAAAAATAAATAAAATAAAAAAAAATGAGGTACAGCTAGGGAGTTTGGCAAAAAAATAAATAAAATTAAAAAAAATGAGGTACAGTTAGGGAGTTTGGGATGGACATGTACACACTGTTATATTTAAGATGGATAATCGACTAGGACCTACTGCATAGCACAGGGACCTCTGCTCAATGTTATGTGGCAGCCTGGATGGGAGGGGAGTTTGGGAGACAATGGATACATGTATATGTACGGCTGAGTCCCTTTGCTATCCACCTGAAATTATCACAACATTGTTAATTGGCTACAGTCCAAAAGAAAATAAAAAGCATAATAAAAAAAAATGGAATGAAGTCTCCGAGAATCTTCATGATCTTGAGGTAGGTAAAGTTTTCATAAAAGGACTCGTAAGATAAAAATGATAAACTGATATGCACTGAAGTGAAGAACCTTCATTCATACATACACAAAAATTAATTTGAGATGGACCACAGACCTGTATCTGTATGTGAAAGGTAAAACAAACAGACTTCTAGAAGAAAACACAGAAGTATATCTTTATGATTTTAGAGTAGGTAATAATTTCTTAAGTAGGTCACACACACAAAAAAACCCATAAAGAGAAACTGACAAATTGGACTGCCTCAAAACTAAGACTCTTTTCATCCAAAGGCGCCATTAAGAGAGAGGAAAGACAACTCACAAACCAGAAGATGTTTCCAATACTATATCCAACAAAAGACTTGTATTCAGAATGTATGAAAACTTCTACAGATCAGGACACAGAATCCAATTAAAAAAAACAGGCAAAGGACTTGGACAGGCATTTCATAAAGGATAAAGAAACAAAGAGTAAACATAAGGAAAAGGAAAACCACAATGAGATACCATTTTGCAGCCATCAGAACAGCTCCACTGGGAACAACACAGGCAACACCGAGCCTGAGTGAAGCTATGGAACAAGAGGAGGCCACCCACACTGCTGGTGGGCGTGTGAACTGCTGTGAACTGCGAGTGTAACTATGCGAGACACTATTACCGCTGAACACACACACGTTCAGTGTTCAGCAGCTCCACTCCAGGTGTCCAGCCACCAGCAAGGCAGGAAAATGTTCATGGAGAGACAGACAGAATGTCTACAGCAGCTCTACTCCTAACAGGACAGAAGCTGAACGTCCAAACAGGAGAATGAAGATTACGGTCGACTCACCAACGGCACACTACACAGCAACGAGAACGCACCGCCTCTCCACAGCCGGGATGGGCCTCACGGTGCTGAGCGAAAGCAGCCAGACGCAGAAGATGTATACGCATACACTGAGTGAAGCCACTTGTCTTTAACTTCCTTATGTTAAAAAACAAGATAATCTGGGAATTAACCCCCTGGTGGTCCACACTTCCACTGCAGGGGGCACGGGTTCCATCCCTGGTTGGGGAACTAAGGTCCTGAATGCCATGTGACATGGCCAAAAGAAAAAAAAATTTTTTTTTAAATAAGGAAAATCTAATCTGTGGTAGCCGAAGTCAGGACTGTGGTTGTTCTGGGGGTCTGGCTGGGTGCTGAGAAGCTTCTAGTCCCTTATCTGAGTGCTGGGCATACAGGTGTGTGCACTTTGTCGATATTCAGAGAGCTGTCTATTACTACGTGTGCACTTCTAAAGATGTATATTGCAATTCAACAAAAAAGAAAATGGCCTGGACACCAAAGAGGTCCACATTTAAAAGGGATTCGGGATCCGGGTAAGTGATATTCCAACTGACTATGCATCTTCAGCTACCATAAGTGGCTAAGAGAGAATAAAAACTGAACCTTCAACTCCAAGTGGAGTGAACAAGACAGGAAACAATCAACCATTTATAGACCCAAGGACAGTCAAGAATTAGTCCCAACCATTTTCCTACGACAGTCTACGTCAGAAAGGGGGAGAAAGGAACTTCCCTGGTGGTCCAATGCCTAGGACACTGAGATCCCAATGCAGGGGGCCCTGGTTTAATCCCTGGCCAAGGAACTAGATCCCATACGACACAACTAAAAATCCTACATGCTGCAAGGAAGACGGAAGATTTTATGTGTCGCAACTAAGACTCAGAGCAGCCAAATAAACAAAGATCAAAAAGAAGCAGGAGCAGGGAAATAAGCAAAATGAATCTATGGTGTTAGACGTCAGGGTGGTGATTACCTTTGCAGGAGGCAGTAATCAGAAAGTGGCAGGGGTCTCTGGGTGGGCTGGGATAGGTATGTACACTTGCGGAAATTCAAACTGTCTGCTCAGGCTCTGTGCGCCTGTCCTAGTCTATAGTATCCTTCAATAGTTTTTGCTTTATTTTTTCCAAGTGAAGGCTCTGTGGTTAGACAGAGCCATGTTTCAATTCAGTTCCACAGTTCACTTGTAAATTATTTAACCTCTCTGGTCCTCAGTTTCCTCATCTGGAAAATGGGGACAACACTCCCCACTGCACAAGATTGTTGGGAAAAACACCTCATCTCAGGCGTGACACAATTCAGTGCACAAGTGGTTATGACCCCACCTTACAGAAGAGGAAACTCAGGCTCAGAGACAGGGACTGTCCAGACTGGGACAGGAACCTCATCTTTTGGACAGCTCTGCAGGAGGTGAGGCCCCCGCATCACCCCTGGCTTCTTGGAGCCTCTGCATCCACATTTGAGGCTTCTGGTCTGCTCGGGAAACCGAGTGGGTGGCCACAGAACACTGAGCCCTTTGGAATGGCCAGTTCTAAGTTCTGGCACCACTGGTGACTGTGCTCTAAGAGCTCTGGAGACAGGCCAACCCAGCTTCCAGTCTCAGCCCCACTGATTGAGGGCTGGTGAACTTGGGCAAGCGTCTTCACTTCTCTGTGCCTCGGTTTCTTCTCTACAACAGAGAACACCATGTGCAGATAACAAAGCAATATAGCGAGGGCTCAGCATGGTGCCTCGCACACAGTAACTGCTCACTAAAAGCTTTTGCATCACCATCACCATCACCGTATCACCCCTTTCTCCTGCCTCACCTGCCCTGGTTCCCAGTGCAGGGTCTGCTCCCCCCAGCTCCAGGCCCCTGCTCCTCGGGCCTGGGTCTCCTGCCACCAGGCTCACCATGCCAGCTGTTCTACTGGTGCCGTGACACCCTTGAGGAAAAGCACAATAAACAGGCAGCCTGGGCCCTGCCTTCCCTTGCTTGCGCTCACTCTCAGATCTTCAAGAGGGCAGCAGCCTCTTGCCCGGGAAGCTGGGCCCAGCGTGCGCACCGCT
Source organism: Bos javanicus (assembly GCF_032452875.1). NCBI lineage: Eukaryota > Metazoa > Chordata > Mammalia > Artiodactyla > Bovidae > Bos > Bos javanicus. The sequence goes on from NC_083878.1 coordinate 98,996,002, forward strand.
GGCAGGGCCATGGATCCTGCTGGAAACTGCCGAGTTCATCTCTTCAGTCACTCAAGGCCTCCAGAAGTGGAACCAGCTCTGCAGCCTGCTCGCCGCCTCCAACTCCCTACTCCAGCCACACTGGCCTTCAGTGGCCTCCTGGCAATGGGCCAGAGGCACAGGGTCACCTTCAGACCTTCAGTCATCCACTTTCTCCCCTAAACCCCGTTCCCAACCCCCAAAACACATTCCTGCCCCTCCTCCAGGAAGCATCTCCCAACCGCTCCAGCCCACACTACCTTTGAACTCTACTCAGCTGATGTCTCCAAACCCTCAGGCCTTAGTGTTGCTTCCTCTGGGAAGCCTTCCCTGACCTGCCCAGGGTTCTCAAGCTGGCTGCCCCATGGGCCCTACCACAATTAACATTTTGAACCGATGCTGGTTTACCAATCCAGCTTCCCTGCCAGCCAGCCAGCTGCTTGAGGGCAGGAACCAGGCTGTCTCTTCCCCTATCCCCGTACTTGGCCCAGGGTTACTGTCTATCAGGCACGTCTTGGTCTTCGTGCAGCACATTGGTTCTAGAGGGAGACAGACACCCCCACCTAAGAAGCACACAAACCCATGCCACTGGGCCCCGTGCTCTGAAGGAGAGGGTGGTACCTGGGGCTCTGGGTGCCCGAGCCCCAGGGGACCTGCCCTGGGCTGGGGAGTCAGTGCAGGCGTCCTTGGAAGTGACATTTCAGCAGCGACCCAAAAGATGAGTCATAGTTCACTCTGGTGGCAGGGAGAGAAGGGAAAGGCATTCCAGGAAAAAGGATAAGATGCTCCCAGACTGAAAGGGCAGAGGGTGTGGGGCCCTGGCACCACAGGCTTGATTCCACGACTCCGGGCCGAACAAAGGCCGCATGCCCCATGTGGGCACGACACGTGTGTTGCAGGGTTTCAGCACAAGCAGGGAACCTGGGGGGCAAGGCATACTCTCGGATGCTCCCTGCCTGCTGTGCCCGGGACAGTGCCAGCACCCAGGGGGCAGAGCAGAACCCTCCCCACTCTGAATGGAAGAGCTGCAGGGGGTTTGCCCTTTCTGCAGGACAAGCCCAGTCACCCAGGTAGCTGCTCGGCCCTAACCTTGCTCCTCAGCTGGAAGAAACACCAGTTTTTCAGCCGCCAAGATGAACCAAGTGCCTTCAAAAGATAACCGGCCAGATGGCACAGATCTGGCAACCAGCTTTTGGCAGTGTCAGCCCTGCTGCTGGGGGCGGGGATGAGCTGGAGGAAGAATGGGCCGTCCATCTCAGCACAGAGGCTGAGACACCTGGGGGCCCCCCCCTACTTGTACCCCTTCAGGCCAGAGGTGGGCATCTCTACCCACCCCACGACTAGTCCCTCGGGCTCTGCATTCTCATGGTGGGCACTGGCCATTTGGGATTCTGGCAACTGGAGATGGAGAGAACTCTGATTATAACAGAACGAGCACACAGCAGAAGAACCTGCGTCTTCATCCTATCTCTTGCCTGCATCTGACAGGAGCTATGACATCCAGGGCGGTGGGGGGCAGTGGGGAGCGAACAGTAACACTCGCCTCCAAGTTGGCTGCTTCCAGTCTAAGCTCCTTACGGCTTTATTTCATATAGTTGCTAACTTAACCAACAAATGACATTCTCTAGGATCCTGTGCTTGTGGCTAATTCATCGCTTGTATAATAATTTGTCTAACAACTCCTCCCCCAGCCCGGGCTGGGCTGCGAGGATTCAGGAGGAGAGGAATCTTCTCCGCTTCCACCCTCCTGGGTCCTTGGGGCTTGGCCTGTGCCTGGCACATAACCGAATAAAGGTTTGCTTCTGCCCCAGTTGCCACATTAAAACACCCTGAGGTAGAGATTGTTACTCTGTATTCCGATGAAGACACTGAGGCTTGTCTAAAGTCACACAACTGACAAGAGTGCAGTGCAATCCAAACCTAAACCAAACCCGTGCTTCTCACCAAGCCATCCAGTCTCCTGTCCATCCAGTGGAAGGAGAAGGGAATCCGGGATCCAGAGGAGGGCGCATGGGACCCCGCCAGTGTCCTGACACCCAGCCGACAGAGGCTGGGGGAGCCAGAAGCTCTAAGCGGTGCCCACCCTGTGAAATATTAACCCAGGAGCTACAGGGAAAACCCAAACAAATATCCTATTTACAAAGGCTGGAAGCTTTCCAGGAGGGAGCGGATCACAGGCCAGATAGAGGGGGTGGGAGGCTGCTGTGGAGGGGGTCAGGGCAGATGCTCGGGGCAGGGGTGCAGGCGAGGATCTGAGGGCATACCAGTGGGTCTCTGACCTGCAGAGACTAATTTGCAGGGTGGGTGACATTAGGAAGATGTGGAAATGGAAAGCGCATCACCCCTCACCGGTGTACAAAGAGGCAGAGGGGCCTCGGGGACACGTGGGTTCCATGCTTGCAATCAAACGGTGATCACAGTCATACTGAGCACCGTATTCCGAGGACCCTGCTAAGTACTCCGCACATGTTAACTCATTTAATTCTCCCAACAACCACATGAGGCAGGAGTTATAATCGACCACTTACAGATGAGGCAGCTGAGACTCAGTGGTGAACTGGCCACAGACTATGTATACATACCCAGGTCCGTGTGTACATATCAGTATGTATACATGTATTCATTACTCTGAGACCCAGAATTTTGTGCTTTCCATGCGTGTGTTCATTGAAGCCACAGATAACCTACAAGGACCTATGATTTTGTTTTCCAGATGAAGAAACTATGGTTCAAAGATGTGTGATGATGTGCCCTCCCAGGAGGAGCTCGGCTCTCTCCATCATTATGCTGTGGGCAGGAACCATTTCTTCAAGCCTCAGCTCCCCCTTCTGTAGCATGAGCCTTCACCTCCTTACAACCTGGACTGTCCTTGGGCACTGAGCATAGATGATCAGGCATCACTGCTAACTATCCTACGGGCATATATTATTTTTTGACCACAGGACTAGAAGCTTCCTGAAGAAGGGACCCAGTGTAACTCATGGGGTCTCCATGACACAGTAACCACATGACTGGTTGGTTGTGGGTGAAGGAGCCTCAGCTCCATGAGGTCCCCAAGCAATGTTCACCAGCCTCAATATTCATCAGGGTCCTTATCTGTCCACGAGTTGTCAACAGCACCTACCACATGGGTTTGCTGAGGAGACATGATGAAATAATGGCAAGAAGGTGGTAACAAATAATTATGGAGGGATTTCCCAAGACTAATGCTTGGAGAGATCCTTATGCCCATTTCTGAAGCTGGAAAAATTAGCATCAGTGATTGAACCAGTCACAGGATATTGGTCTCAAAGTAAATGCTCCAACAGGGGTCTCTGAACTTGCATTTCAAGAGTCAAGAGCAGCTGAGGTACTGAAGTCCTATGCCCCAAAGTGAAGCCTGCAGAATCGTGGTGGTGCTAATGACAAGAGCTGTTCTTACCTCGCAGGAACATTAGAGTGCACTAAGTGAAGGTCACTCAATCGTGTCTGATACTTTGCGACCCCATTAACTACACAGTCCATGGGATTCTCCAGGCCAGAATACTGGAGTGGGTAGCCATTCCCTTCTCTAGGGGATCTTCCCAACTCAGGGATTGAACCCAGGTCTCCCGCATTGCAGGCGGATTCTTTACCAGCCAAGCCACAAGGGAAGCCGGTTGGAGTGCGCTGAATTCTTTTAAAACCTGTGTCTCATTTCATTCTCCCAAAAGCATAGAGCTAGAATAGACACAGGAAAATGGAGGCCCAGGCAGGGGATAGGACTTGTCCAAGTTCACGCAGTGAACCAGCTGCAGAGCTGGCCTTGACCCCAGCTCCCTAGATGACTGGTCCAAGGTTCTACCCACAGCAACTGGCTCCAGCAGCCCAGCTCTCAGAGTCAGTGTGCTATGACTTTTCATTTTCAAATCCTCTGGCCCAGCTGCCCTGCCCAGCTTATGAACCCAAGCTTCTGAACCGGGCTTGGGAGTTGAGGAGAGAGAGCAACCACTACTGTTCCACCGCCTTATCAGGCAGGCTGCAAACATCTCAGCCTCTGCTGGCACATCTAGGATCAACAGTCTCTATCAGCCACACACACCCCAACCACATGCCAAAATACACTGCTCCCCGAGACCCATCTCCATGTCATATCTTTTCAACACCATCGTTTGGCCTACATTACATGGAAAAATGGGGATTTGCTGGGCCCTTAATAAAAAAAGAGCTCCCATAACCTCCCACTGGTATCAGAAAAGCCAGGATCCAGCTTCTATGACAGTGATGTGCAACCACTGTTCCCACTGAGGGGTGACAACAAGTTCCCACTTTGTCTCCCCCACTGTTCTCCAGAATTCTACAAGTTCAGAGAGGCAGCCGAGAGCTAGTGACATCATTAGCTGGTGCTAAAAAGAAAGGCTTTGAGACAGACACATGCAAACATTTCCTCACCATCGTCATTGCCCTCAGCATACCTGCAAGACTTACTGAGGGCTTAATATGCACCAAATAGTGCACCAAGCACTTTAGTACATGACCTCTCATTTAGCCCAACAATCCTATGCTATAGATGAGGACAGAGAGGTGGGAAAAGGTCCTTCGTCCAGTTCTCATAACCAGCAAGCAAGTGCTATGACCAGATTTAAATACAGTACTCTATTTCCACCCTTTTTAAAATTTATTCCATCAATGGTCATTGCCAAGATAGAGAAAGAATACTTACAATGCCAGGCAGAGGACAACGGCCATTTGTCACCTAGAACAAATCTGTATTTTCTCTGACCACCAGACACTTCAAATCAGTGCAGTTCTGAAAGGTGTCCCATGAGACACCTTTATGACCGTACATCACATGAACAGCCCCTGACACCCTCCCCACCAATGTCTCGTCCATACTCTTCTCTGATTTCCTTGTCAATCACTCTTCCCCTCCTTCATTCTGCTCCAGCCCTACTGTCCTCCTGCTATGTCATTAAACCATCAGATTTTCTACCTCAGGACCTTTGCACTTGCTCCCTCCCTCCCTTTAGATCTCTGCTCAGACATCACCTTATTAGAGCCCTTCTCTGGATCACCCTCTATAAAAAGGGCAAATCCAGTATCCGACCCTTTCCATGGCCCTTCCTGCTCTATTTTCCTCCACCCTACATATATTTTTCTCCATCTCCCATAACTTTCTGATTTGCTGAATGAACGAGTGAACTGAAACAGAGAGACTTCTTTACCAACTGGCAACCACCTCCTGCACTCAAGTGTATGACCCTTTTCAAAGCTGTCCTCAATACTCATTCTAACCAGCTTGAATCCTGAAGAGAAACACTGTTTCTGAGGAAGACCATATGGGGGGAATTTTTCCATGGGGGCATCAGACATTCCCTCTCTGATTTAAAAAATCAAACACCGTGCTTACTGGCACAAACACTGGCAATCTTGGACACCTTGGGCCCCAACGCAGCCAAATCAAGTTCCACCCACAGAGCTGTAAGCCAGCAGTCAGTTTCACTTTCAACTCACCTATCAGGCTCCCTTGGCCCTTAGGCTTACAATACTACACCATCCCTTTCCCACCCTGTTGGATTCCAACGACCCCATTCGTGTCATCCCTGAGTTTTCAGGCACTGCTTTGGGGGAACTCAAGCTCATCCAACAGGTAGGAGGGGCAGAGGCTGGTTCTTCCAGCCCTGCATCTATCCCCCATTTTGTAGGGGCCATGGACAGGGCGTCATTTTCTTTCTGGACGAAGGGTGCTCAGGTTTTTAAAGGCACGTTTCTCAGACCTGGCAGCAGGGGTAGACCAGGGAGTTCTCCCACACCTCCGGCTCAGATGGACCTTTGCAAATGATTGCAGCGGCGATGGTGAGGCACCGGAGGCAGGAGGAGAAAGGGGTAGGACGCAGATCCATCCATTGGCCCCGGGAACGAACGGGGTGTGCTTTCCTCGGCGAGGAGGCGCAGAGGATGCGGCCCGGGGAGAATTCCGAGCCAGAGCTTCTGCGGAGGCAGGGGATCTCGCCACGCTAGGGCCGGGGTCTGGGGAAGACCGGGGGTCGGCGGGGCGGAGCTTGGGAATCCCAGGGACCGGATCCCCGGGCGGGATGGGGGTCGCGCCGTGGCGCGGGGAGGGGGGGACCCCGTGGCCGTTACCTTGCCCTTAGGGCTGCGGGCGGGGCGGAGGGCCGCCGGGCGCTGACTCCGGGGCCCGGCCCCACCCCCGATCCGGCTCCTACGGCTCGGAGCCTGCAGCCGCCGCCGCCTCCGCTGTCAACAAACCCCAGGCGCGTCACTTCCGGGGCCGCCCCTTAGCAACAGCGAACGGGTTCCCCGGACCGATTCCCGCGGCGAACGCGGGCGGCGGCGGCCGAAGGTTCCGGGGCCCCGTGTCGCCTCCTCTCCTGGACACGGGCCGGGTAAGTGGGTAGTAGAGTGGGGGAGCGGTGGTTGGTGCCTGCTCCAGTCCGTCCTCCGGGCGCTCCTCACTGGCGCTCGCGGGACTGGGTCGCTGATGGGGGGAACCGGCTCGGTGACACCGGCTTTCGGCGGCGCTCTGACCTGAGGTTCCCCGGAGCCCAGGAATGGTTAAGGGGGGACTGACTCCACCTTCCTCGTCAGCACAGACGAGGCGCCTCCAGCGCCCGCCCCTCGGTCCAGCGCCCTATTGGACGTCTCTCCCTGGCTTCTCCGCAGGTAGCTCACTCCCACGCGTCCAAAAGCACTCACTGTCTTCTTCCCGAACGCGGTGCTACTTCTCCAGTTAGTTAATTAAGCCCTCCAGGCGCCTCGGCTATCACCTTGGGCAATGGGGAGTGGGCTTTGGCCCCTGCCGTTTTCCTCAGTTCCTTGCCCAAGTTGTCAGATCCTATAAGAATCTCTCAAACCAGCCCCTCTCCTCCTCCAGTAGGGCCAGTCTCTGTCCACCATCGTTTCGCCTCTGGATTTCTGCACCAGCCTCCTGATGGAACCCCCTGCTCCTTCCCCTCAGGCTCTCCATAGTTCCATAGTGAATGTTTCCAAAACTAATAAATCTGATCAGGGCACTTCCTTGCTTAATAACCCTTAACATAGACAAGGGTGATCGGCACCCCTGTCTCTATCTCCACTCTTTCCCCTTTCTTGCCACCTCCGCCCCCATCCTTTCATTTCTCCAATCCAGACACCTTAAAACACTTTTGGTTCTTTTAATGATCTTCTATGCCGTGTGCGTGTCTGTGTGTGTGTATGTTAGTTGCTCAGTCATGTCCGACTCTGCGTCCTCATGGACTGAAGCCCTCCAGGCTCCTCTATTCATGGGATTTTCCAAGCAAGAATACTGGAGTGGATTGCCATTCTCTTCTCCAGGGGATTTTCCCAACCCAGGGATCCAACTCAGGTCTCCTGCATTGCAGGCGGATTCTTGACCGTCTGAGCCATTTGTTCCCTACTAATCACTTTTCTTGCTCCCATCTATATCCAGCACACACCTCTTGTCCTTCTTGTCTCAGCTTTGATGCTACTTTCTTGAGGAATCCTTTCCGACATGATGCCCCCCGCAATTTTGATGACTAATTTTGTGGATGTTTTTCTTCTGCACAGCATCTTTTAGTATTTGACCATGTATCAGTATGTTTGTGCAATTTTGAATCCTTTAAAAAGTGTTTTGATTTTGAATTATCAAACAAGATATGCTTAGGACTTCCTTGGCAGTCCGTGTGTTAAGACTCCAAGCTCACAGTGCAGTGGGCATGGGTTTGATCCCTGGTTGGGGAACTAAGTTCCCATATACTGTTTCAGTTCAGTCGCTCAGTCGTGTCCGCATCTTTGCGACCCCATGAACCGCAGCACACCAGGCCTCCCTGTCCATCACCAACTCCTGGAGTCCACCCAAACCCATGTCCATTGAGTCGGTGATGCCATCCAACAATCTCGTCCTCTGTCGTCCCTTTCTCTTCCTGCCCCCAGTGCCTCCTAGCATCAGGGTCTTTTCCAAGTGAGTCAGCTCTTGGCATCAGGTGGCTAAAATATTGAGTTTCAGCTTCAACATCAGTCCTTCCAACGAACACCCAGGACTGATCTCCTTCAGAATGGACTGGTTGGATCTCCTTGCAGTCCAAGGGACTCTCAGGAGTCTTCTCCAATACCACAAAAGCATCAGTTATTCAACTCTCACATCCATACATGACTACTGGAAAAACCATAGCCTTGACTAGACGGACCTTTGTTGGCAAAGTAATGTCTCTGCTTTTTAATATGCTGTCTAGGTTGGTCATAACTTTCCCTCCAAGGAGTAAGAGTCTTTTAATTTCATTGCTGCAGTCACCATCTGCAGTGATTTTGAAGCCCCCCAAAATGAAGTCTGACACTGTTTCCCCATCTATTTGCCATGAAGTGATGGGACTGGATGCCATGATCTTCGTTTTCTGAATGTTGAGCTTTAAGCCAACTTTTTCACTCTCGTCTTTCACTTTCATCAAGAGGCTCTAGTTCTTCTTTCTGCTATAAGGGTGTGTCGTCTGCATATCTGAGGTTATTGATGTTTCTCCCAGCAGTCTTGATTCCAGCTTGTGCTTCTTCCAGCCCAGCGTTTCTCATGATATACTCTGCATGTAAGTTAAATAAGCAGGGTGATAATATACAGCCTTGACATACTCCTTTTCCTATTTGGAACCAGTCTGTTGTTCCATGTCCAGTTCTAACTGTTGATTCCTGACCTGCATATAGGTTTCTCAAGAGGCAGATCAGGTGGTCTGGTATTCCCATCTCTTTCAGAGTTTTCCACTGTTTATTGTGATCCATACAGTCAAAGGCTTTGGCATAGTCAATAAAGCAGAAATAGATGTTTTTCTGGAATGCTCTTGCTCTTTCAATGATCCAGCGGATGTTGGCAATTTGATCTCTGGTTCATCTGCCTTTTCTAAAACCAGCTTGAACATCTGGAAGTTCATGGTTCACATATTGCTGAAGCCTGGCTTGGAGAATTTTAAGCATTACTTTACTAGCGTGTGAGGTGAGTGCAATTGTGCAGTAGTTAGGGCATTCTTTGGCTCATGAACAGTATGAAAAGGCAAAAAGATAGGACACTGAAAGATAAACTCCCCAGGTTGGTAGGTGCCCAATATGCTACTGGAGAAAGTAGATTAGTGGTTGCCTTAGGACTGAGGGGTGGGGGAAATAGGAATTAATGCTAATGGGTACACGGTTTCTTTCTGGGGTGATGGAAATGGTCTAAAATTAGATGGTGATAATCATTGTGTGGTTGATAGATGATAGTTGTACATGTACAGCTCTGTGGTTAGAAAGAAAAACAATGAATAGAGTGAAAACCAGTGAATTATTCACTTTATTTTTTTTTTAACATTTATTTGACTGTGCCGGGTCTTAGTTGTGGCATGCGGAATCTTTAGTTGCCTCGTGTGGGATCTTTAGTCGCGGCATGCGAACTCTTGGTTGGGACATGTGGGATCCAGTTCCCTATCTGGGCCCCCTGCATTGGAAGCACAGAGTCTTAGCCACCTGGCCACCAGGGAAGTCCCAAACTGTTCACTTCAAATGTATGCTCTAAATGTGAATTATATCCCGATAAAGGTGTTAAAATGCATTAATAAACGTGTATATGTTAACTCATAATGCAGGATGGATTTCATGATCATATTATGAAATGATCATGTTATGCAAATTCTTCTGTGACATATTTTTAATCACTTTTTATGTCAGATCATATAGTCCTGTTTAGTTCTTTTGAATAGTTGCATTGTATTCCAGTAATTCCAGCACAGTTTTCTTATCGGTGGAATTTGGTTGACAAAAAAATCTCTCATAAATTCTACCATACTTTTAAGCAGTAAATAATAGCACATGATTCCAACTCTATACAACTTCCATAAAACTGAAGACAAGGGAAAACATCCTGCTCATTTCATGAGTCCATCATTACTCTGATACCAAAGATAAAGACATGATGAATATAAAACTACAGCCCAATATCCTTTGTGAGTATAGATGCAAATATTTTAACAGAATTTTCAGCAGAATAAATACAGAATAAATTGAATTCTTAGCGGAATAAACTGCTATAGAGTTTGTGGCAATTTGTTACATAAATCCTAGGAACCTAATATAATCATCTGTTTGTATAGAAAAGTCTGTGGGACCTACAAAAAAGCTTCTCAAACTAATGATTGGGTTCAGCAAGATTTCAGGATATGAGTCAAGAGAAGCAATAAATAATAATGTATTATTTGAAATTAATTTTATCATTATAAATAATAATGCAAACAAAAAGCAATTTGATTTCTGTATTCCAGTAACACATAGTTTGAAATTTAAAAAACTACCATTTACAATAGCATCAAAAAATACCTAGAATTCCCTAGGACTTCCCTGATAGCTCAGTTGGTGAAGAATCCACCTGCAATTCAGGAGACCCCGGTTCAATTCCTGGGTGGGGAAGATCTGCTGGAGAAGGGATAGGCTACCCAGTCTAGTATTCTTAGGCTTCCCTGGTGGCTCAGCTGGTAAAGAATCCTCCTGCAATTCGGGAGACCTGGGTTTGATCCCTGGGTTGGGAAGATCCTCTGGAGAAGGCAAAGGCTACTCACTTAAGTGTTCTGGCCTGGAGAATGTCATGGACTGCATAGTCCATGGGGTTGCAAAGAGTTGGACACGACTGAGTGACTTTCACTTTCAGGAATAAATCTGAGCTTCCCAGGTGGTGCTAGTGATAAATAACCTGCCTGCCAATGCAGGAGACATAACTAAGAGGCAGGTTCAATCCTTGGATCAGGAAAATCCCCTGGAGGAAGGCATGGCAACACACTCCAGGATTTTTGCCTGGAGAATCCCATGGGGAGAGGAGCCTGGTAGGCTATGTCCATGGGGTCACAAGAGTCAGACATGACTGAGGCGACTTACCACACCTGCAGGAATCAGTTCAGTTCAGTCGCTCAGTCGTGTCCGACTCTTTGTGACCCCATGAATCGCAGCACACCAGGCCTCCGTGTCTATCACCAACTCCCGGAGTTTACCCAGACTCATGTCCATCGAGTTGGTGATGCCATCCAGCCATCTCATCCTCTGTTGTCCCCTTCTCCTGCTGCCCCCAATGCCTCCCAGCATCAGGGTCTTTTCCAATGAGTCAACTCTTCGCATGAGGTAGCCGAAGTAGTGGAGTTTCAGCTTCAGCATCAGTCCTTCCAATGAACACCCAGGACTAATCTCCTTTAGGATGGACTGGTTGGATCTCCTTGCAGTCAAAGGGACTCTCAAGAGTCTTCTCCAACACCATAGTTCAAAAGCATCAATTCTTCGGTGCTCAGCTTTCTTTATAGTCCAACTTTCACATCCATACATGACTACTGGAAAAACCATAGCCTTGACTAGTCTCTGCTTTTTAATGTGCTGTCTAGGTTGGTCATAACTTTCCTTCCAAGGAGTAAGCGTCTTTTAATTTCATGGCTACAATCACCATCTGCAGTGATTTTGAAGCCCCCCAAAATAAAGTCTGACACTGTTTCCACTGTTTCCCCATCTATTTGCCATGAAGTGATGGGACCGGATGCCATGATCTTAGTTTTCTGAATGTTGAGCCTTAAGCCAACTTTTTCACTCTCCTCTTTCATCAAGAGGCTCTTTAGTTCCTCTTCACTTTCTGCCATAAGGGTGGTGTCATCTGCATATCTGAGGTTATTGATATTTCTCCTAGCAGTCTTGATTCCAGCTTGTGCTTCTTCCAGCCCAGCGTTTCTCATGATGTACTCTGCATATAAGTTAAATAAGCAGGGTGACAATATACAGCCTTGACATACTCCTTTTCCTATTTGGAACCAGTCTCTTGTTCCATGTCCGGTTCTAACTGTTGCTTCCTGACCTGCATAAAGGTTTCTCAAGAGGCAGGTCAGGTGGTCTGGTATTCCCATCTCTTTCAGAATTTTCCACAGTTGATTGTAATCCACACAGTCAGCGGCTTTGGCATAGTCAATAAAGCAGAAATAGATGTTTTTCTGGAATGCTCTTGCTCTTTCAATGATCCAGCGGATGTTGGCAATTTGATCTCTGGTTCATCTGCCTTTTCTAAAACCAGCTTGAACATCTGGAAGTTCATGGTTCACATATTGCTGAAGCCTGGCTTGGAGAATTTTAAGCATTACTTTACTAGCATGTGAGATGAGTGCAATTGTGCGGTAGTTTGAGCATTCTTTGGCATTGCCTTTCTTTGGGATTGGAATGAAAGCTGACCTTTTCCAGTCCTGTGGCCACTGCTGAGTTTTCCAAATTTGCTGGCATATTAAGTGCAGCACTTTCACAGCATCATCTTTCAGAATTTGGAATAGCTCCACTGGAATTCCATCACCTCCACTAGCTTTGTTCGTAGTGATGCTTTTTAAGGCCTCAGTTATGTGTAAGACCCGTACACTGAAAACTACAAAACACAGCTGAGAGAAACTAAGTGAAGTGAAGTGAAGTGAAGTGAAGTCGCTCAGTCGTGTCCGACTCTTCGCGGCCCCATGGACTGTAGCCTACCAGGCTCCTCCATCCATGGGATTTTCCAAGCAAGAGTACTGGAGTGGGTTGCCATTTCCTTCTCCAAGGGATCTTCCCAACCCACGGATCGAACCCAGGTCTCCCACATTGTAGGCAGACGCTTTACTGTCTGAGCCACTAGGAAAATCCCAAGAGAAACTAAAGACCCGAATAAATGGCTATTGTCGTTTAGTCACTAAGGCGTGTCCCACTCTTGCAACCCCATGGACTGTAGCCCACCAGACTCCCCTGTCCATGGAATTCTCCAGGCAAGAATACTAGAGTGGGTTGTCATTTCCTTCTGCAGGGGATCTTCCCGACCCAGGGATGGAACCCGGGTCTCCTGTACTGGCAGATGGATTCTTTACCACTGAGCCACCAGGGAAATCCAAATAAATTGAGCCATGTATTATGTTCATGGATCAGATGATTCAGTAATGTGAGGATATCACTTCTTTCCAAATTGATCTGTAGTTTCAAAAGTCCCAACCAAAATCCCAGGAGCCATGTATTTTGTTCATGGATCAGATGATTCAATAATGTTAGGATATCACCTCTTTCCAAATTGATCTGTAGTTTCAAAAGTCCCAACCAAAATCCCAGCAGATTTTGTTTTTGAGAAATTGACAAGCAGACTCTGAAATTCCTATACAACACAAATTATCAAGGTCAAAAACCAGAATAACCTTTAAAAAGGAAACAGAGTTGATGGACTTAACACTACTTAACTTTAAGAATTTATAAAGCTACAGAATTATAGGGCTACAGTGTAGAGCTCTAAGGCTTACAGAGATACTTAAGTAGTGTTGTGAGGCTAAAAGGATAGACAAGGCGATCAGTGTAATGCAACAGAAAGTCCAGAAATAAGTCCTGCAAGTACATGGTTGATTTTGATTCAGTTGGAAAAAAGATAACTTTTTCAACAAATGGTGCTTCGACAATTAGATATTCATATGAAAATAAATGAACTTTGATACATACCCAAAACACTATTTACAAAAGTTAATTCAAAGTGGGTCGCAAATGTTTTAAAATGAATCACAGATCTAAATATAGTGTCTTGGAATCCAGAGTCACAAAACACACCCCAAAGGACACTCAGGACCATGGAGTACAGTTTATTAGGCCAGCGGGTCCAGGGGGAATCAGTTCCCAACAAGGACCCTGATGTTTCTGAGAAGCACAGTTTTATAGCCCGGACTATGTGACAGGTTACATGTTAGCAACCTTTTTGTTGTATATGATTGAGCTTTACAACAAGTAGGTGCTAGGAGAACAAACAATTAAGGTTAAAGTGGGGGAATAATGATTACACATCAAGGGGGGATGTCTCCATGGTTAATCTAACAGGGGCAGCCTGACCTCAGCTACAGTCTCCCTTTGTCGTCTGTAAGGAGGGAGGTCTCCAGGAGACTTGGTTTTCACTAGCAATGGTTTCCTCACTCTTGGGCAGGGTTCAGGGCCCAGTTCACAGCTTGTTTTTAAGATGGATGACAGACTTCAAGATGGAGTCCTCATTGCTTTCTTCACATTGGCCCCAAAAATAGAACCTAAAATTATAAACTGTAGGAGAAAAATATTTGTGATATCAGAGTAGATAAAAGATTGAGGGATATGACATCAAGGATTGTTCAGACTATCAAAATTAGGAACTAATGCTCTTTAAAAAAAAAAGCCTATAAAGGCAAGCCACAAACCACAAGAAAATATCTACAAGTCACACATTTACAAAAGACAGATGGAGACTTCCCTGGTGGTTCAGTGGTTAAGACACCACAATTTCTCTACAGGGGACATGGATTTGATTTCTGGTGGGGGAACTAAGATCTCAAATGTCTCCCAGCACAACCAAAAAATAGGAAAAAATTTAATGAAAAAATTAAAAGACGGTGCTCACTTCAGCAGCACATACACTAAAATTGGAACGATACAGAGATTAGCATGGCCCCTGTGCAAGGATGACATGCAAATTCGTGAAGTGTTCCATATTTTTTCGATGCAGGATACATTAAGCTTGGGGCTGGTACACTGGGATGACCCAGAGGGATGGTATGGGGAGGGCGGTGGAAGGGGGGTTCAGGATGGGGAACACGTGTACACTCGTGGCGGATGCATGTTGATGTATGGCAAAACCAATACAATATTGTAAAGTAAAAAAAAAAAGACGTACCATGTCATACCCATTAAGATGACTATGATCATAAAAATAGAAAAGAATGTGTTGGTGAAGATGTGGAGAGATTGAAATGTGCACTTTTGGTAAAAATGTAAATGGGTGTCGCCATTATGGAAAACAGTATGGTAGTTTCTCAAAAAATTAAGAAGAGGATTGCCATATGACCCAGCAATTTACCTTTCAGGTATATACCCCAAAGCATTGAAAACAGGGTCTTGAAGAAATGTTTGTGCGCTCAGGTTCACAGCAGCATTATTTTCAGTAGCCCCAAAGTGGAAGCAACCCAAGTGTCCACTGATGGATGAGTGGATCAACAAAACATGAAATATTATTCAGCCTTTAGAAGGAAGGAAATTCTGACTCATGCTGAAACATGGATGAGTCTAAACAAAATAAGCCAGTCACAAAAAGGATAAATAAATACTCTATCTCATTTACGTGAGGTACCTGAGTAGTCAAATTCATAGACAGAAAATAGAATGGAAGTTGCTAGAGGCTGGGGAAGGAAGAATGGGGAGTTGTTTAGTGGGAGTTTCAGTTTTGCAAGGTGAAAAGAATTCTGGAGATTAGATCCACAACAATGTTGAGTGTACTTAACACTACTGAATTGTACTTAAAAATAATTAAGATGGTAAATTTTATGTTATGTTCATTTTGCCACAATTAAAAAGAAAATACATTCATCCAGAATATCTAAAGAGTTCCCAAAACTCAGTTTCAACAAGGAAACAAGCAATTCAGTAGGAAACAATGGGAAAATTTTAATAGATTTGAACAGGTAACTTCCCCAAAGAAGATACATAGATGGCAAACACATGAAAATATGTTCAACAAGATTAATCTTTATTGAAATGCATATTAGAACATCAGGAAGATACCACAGGGCTTCCCTGCTGCCTCAGAAGATAAAGAATCTGCCTGCAATATGGGAGACCAGGATTCCATCCTTGGGTGGGGAAGATCCCCTGGAGAAGGGAATGGCTACCCACTCCAGTATTCCTGCCTGGAGGATTCCATGGACAGAGGAGCCTGGGGGGTTGGGGGTGGTCTACAGTCTATGGGGTAGAAAAGAGTTGGACATGACTGAGTCAGTAACACTTTCACTTCACTTTTTATGCACCTACTAGAATGTCTTAAGATAAAAAAGACCGACTACACTAAGTGCTGGTGAGGAGGTGTGTGTGTGTGTGTGTGTGTGTGTGTGTGTGCGCGCGCGCACGCACGCTTAGTCACTTAGTTGTGTCTGACTCTTTGCAACTGTAGCCCACCAGGCTCCTCTGTCCATGGGGATTCTCCAGGCAAGAATACTGGAGTGGGTTGCCATGCCCTCCTCCAGAGGATTTTCCCAACCCAGGGATTGAACCCAGGTCTCCTGCATTGCAGGCGAACTCTTTACCATCTAAGCCACCAGTGGTGAGGAGATGGTACAAGAGAAACTGTCACACACTTCTGCAGTGGCTGTAAAATGATACAGCCATTTTGGAAAATGCTTAAGCAGATTAAAAAAATTTTAAATTCATCCAGCATTCCAGTCTAAGGGAAGAGAAAGTATGGGCACACAAAAAGACTTTTGCATCAGTGTTCATAGTAGCTTTCAGTGTAACAGACAAAAAATGGAAACAACCCAAGTGTTCAACCAAGATGAATGCATCAACTGTGGTTGATTCATCTAGTAATGGAATCTATGGCAATGAAAAGTGCTGGTACATGCTACAACATGCACGAATCTTGAAGTAATTATGCTGAGTGAAAAGAGCCAGATAAAAAAATTAAGTCTAGAAAACTCAAACTAATCTGTAGTGACAGCAAGCAGATCAGTGGTTGCCTGGGCATGGAGGTGGGGAGGAAGGAGAAAAGAGCAGGAGAAATCCTTTGGGGGTGATGGGTATATTTATTATTTTAATTGTGGTTTCACATATGTCTAAGCCTATAGAAGTGTACACTTTAAATATGAGTCGTTTACAGATGATTATATCCAGAAGCTGGTAAAATTGTATTAATTCCCTGGCGGTCCAGGGGTTAAGACTCCCACACTTTCGGTGAAGAGGCTCAGGTTCTGTCCCTGCTCAGGGAACTGAAATTCTGCAAGCCTTGTGGTGTGGCCGAGAAAAAAAGAAAAAAGAAACCACTGAGGGAAAGCTTATAATACTTCAATATAAAAAGTTAAAAAAAATTGGGGCTTCTCTGGTGATCCAATGGTGAAGAGTCTGCCTTCCAATGCAAGGGACACTGGTTTGCTCCTTGCTCCAAGACGATTCCACACGCTGTGGAGGAACTAAGCCCGTGTGCCACAACTTCTGAGCCTGTGTTCTAGAGCCTAGGAGCCACAGCGACCCAGCCCACGTGCAGTAGTGTGGTGTGTGACAAGAGAGGCCACTGCAACAAGAAGCCTGCACTCTGCAACTGGAGAGCAGCCCCTGCTCTGCACAACTGGAGAAAGCCCCCGCGCAGCAGTGAAGATCCAGCACAGTCAATAAAATAAAAATGTTTTTAAATGGCATTAGTTCTTGTCGAATGACTGTGAAAAAGCTGTACCACATCAAGTCTTTTGAAAGCTGTTTGAGAGGTCTGTTTCTCCACACCCTGGTGATGGTGGGTGTAATAAATACTGATGACTCTTTCGAGTCTAAGAGGCACGATATGGTTGTTTGACTGGCATTCCTGAGTGTGAGTCCAAGTCAGTGTCGTTTCAGGGATCGGATTTTTCTTTCTTCTTTGAAGTGCCTGCTCTGCTGCCTTACCTCCTTCAGATGTTTGTTTGGACGTCACCTCAGAGCTGTTTTCCTGATCCCACTGTGTAAAATCGCAGCCCCCTTCCACTACCTCAGTTCAGTTCAGTCGCTCAGGCATGTCTGACTCTTTGTGACCCCATGGACTGCAGCTCGCCAGGTTCCTCTGTCCATCACCAACTCCTGGAGCCTACTCAAATTCATGTCCATCCCACTGCCTACTCCTGCTTTATCTTCCCTGTAGGAATTTATCACCATCTGACGTACCATTCAGTTTACTTATTTACCCTGTTTAAAATCTAACTCCCCTCACTAAAACCTCAATGCTTCAAAGGAAGGGATTTTGTCTTTTATTCATTACTAAATCCCCAATGCCTAGGATATACCTGGCACATCAGAGGCACTGAGTACATTTCTTGAATGAATGATTGCTTTCCCCTTTTGGGGTGTTTCTTTTTCTTGTTGATTTAAGAACTCTTTATATGTTATGAAGATTAACCCTTTATCATAAAAGCTGCACGTATTTTTCCATATTGATGCTTGTCTTTTACTTTATCATTAAGAGACTGAAATTAATTCATTTATTTTTGGCTATGCTGGGTTTTCTTTGCTGTGCATGGACTTTCTCTAGTTGCAGCAAGTAGGGGAAAGTGAAAGTGAAAGTCACTCAGTCCTGTCCAATTCTTGGTGACCCCATGGAGCATGTAGGGGGCTACTCTCTAATTGCAGTTCACAGGCTTCTCATTGTGGTGGCTTATCTTGTTGAAGAGAACAGACTCTAAACACTCAGGCTTCAGTAGTTGCCCCACATGGGCTTAGTTGCCGCGAGGAATATGGAATCCTTCCAAACCAGGGACCTAACCCATGTCCCCTGCATTGGCAGGCAGATTCCCAACCACTGGATCACCAAGGACGTTAGAGACTGAAAATTTTTATGTAGTTATACATCTGTCTTATCTTTCATAGCTTCTGGGCCTTCTGTCTTCCTTCTCCAAGATTATAAATATTTTTTCTATATATTTTTCTTTCAATCCCATAGGTTTTTGCCCTTATAGAGCTTCAATTCATTTAGAATTAAATTTTCAGTCAGATAATAGATAGGAATAGATCTTTTTTCTTTTCTTCCAAATGATAGCCAAGGGTCTATTTTTCTTAACACATGGCTTGTGTTTTTCCCTGTCTTCCTAATCAAACTTTCAAAGGGCTGTCTGGTATTCTTTTTATTTGGGAAAAAAATTTCTTTCCTGTTGTGCAACTAAGTCATTTTTTAAAAAGTGAAAATGTTAGTTTCTCAGTTGTGTCTGATTCTTTTTGATCCCATGGACTGTAGCCCACCAGGCTCCTCTGTGGAATTCTCCAGGCAAGAATACTGGAGTTGGTAACCATTCCCTTCTCCAGGGGATCTTCCCAACCTAGGGATTGAACCTGGGTCTTTCGGGCAGATCTTTTTTTTTTACCATCTGAGCCACCAGCAATTAAGTCAACATTTATTCATTTCTTATATTTCATGTAAAGAAACGTAACCTTTGTACTGTGCGGAGCCCTTTAGCACAGTACCTAGCACACAGTGGGAGCAGAAACTGTGTGGTGAGTGAATAAAGGAACAGATGTCTGTGTGCCTGTGCCACGGCGCAGTGAAGTCTTGGTGGGCAGCAGCTGAGAGCTGGAGATTTCAAGATTATACAGTCCAGTGGCAAAGTTTTCACCGATCTGTGGAGACATTAAAAAATAAGGACAGTTAGCGCATAAGTGCACATGTATGGCTGCCAACTGTTTTTTCTTGGGAAGGATCCTGAAATTTTGTTTTTCCTTTTCTGTTCTGATATTATGGTAAATATCATATTCATGAAATCCAAAAATCAAGGAATCACTGAATTGTGGTCCTGCTCTTCCGTTCAGTATTTACTGAACCATCTGTTCAGTGTGATCACTCCTATAGGCGTCCGGGGCTCAGCAGTGAAAAGACCAGCCAGGGAGGCCTGTATAGCTTAGCGAGGGGGTTGGGGTCTACATCCCTGATGGAGAAGGAGATGGCAACCCACACCAGTATTCTTGCCTGGGAAATCCCACAGACAGAGGAGGCCGGGTGGGCTACCTACAGTCCATGGGATCACAAGAGTCGGACGCGACTTCGCGACTACACCATCACCCGGACATCCTTGAAAGGACAGCTCAGCAGCTCACTGCAGGTGTGGAACCCGTAAGGAAGAGGACCAGGTGAAAGGCGTGTTTGCGTACGGAAGCTTACCCCTCCTAACCTCCAGGCAATGGCAAGACAGGAGCCTGGGCGCGCACGGTCTTCTGTCTGACGCGCCGGTCACCTGCGCGTCCTCAAACGACGCACTAGGTAGAGGGAGGTGCGGTGGGGCGGAGCGGGGGCGGGGCCTCCTTCCCGGCGTCCTCTCGCACCGCCCACCCCGCCGGGCCGTCTGCTGGTGGCAGGGAGCAGGAGTGGCACGTGAACGGGGCGGGGCGGGACAGTGCGGAACGCGCGCGCCTGCGGCAGAGTTTCCGGTCGGAGGCCTTTGCCCAGAGCCCCGCGTCCCTGAGGGGCGGTGGCGGCTGCGGAGGAGGAGGAGGGGGCGGCAGCGGGGGAGATCCGGAAGTCAACACCATGTCGAGTCTGCACAAGAGCCGGTGAGGAGCCACCAGGGCCGACCAGCCAGGCCACTGCTGGCCATGCTGTCCCTTTTGACCTGCAGGGGTGGAGGTGGGGCGAGCGAATGTGGCTAGGAATCGGGACTTCCCCCCTCGCCGCCCCCCCACCCCTCCGCGGGCTGAAGGTTTTGGGCGCCCACTTTCCAGCCTCTTTGCTGTGGGCCTGAGCGGGGGCACGGAACGGGGACATCTCTCCTGCCCCTCGGTGCTGCCGCTTCTCTCTCTGTCTCCCCCGCACCCTGGATCCTTTCCCCTGGTGTCTTCCTCTTCTAGGGCCTTGATGCCCGATCCCAATGCACCCCCCACCCTTTTTCTCTACCTTGTTAATCCTTTGCCCCAGTAACCTCCTCTATCCAAATGCTTCCCCTTACACGTACCCTTTTCTTACTAGAAATGCTAGAAAACCTAGATTCTCCAGTCTCTTCCCCCCACCCCCATCCCCGGGGCCAAATCCTGCAGCTTTGGCTAATTTTGCTCATTCTTCAGTTTTCCTCCAGTTTTTAAACCTTTTGTCCTTGCCTGCCCCGCAGGCTCAGAGGTCTTCTAATGGTTTTATTTTTGAGCTTGGGATGCTGGGTGCAGAGTGCACATGTCCTTGTCCACAGATCAGATTACTCCTGATTCTAAGGGTTTTTGGAGTTCAGATAGAGACAGTGTGGTTTGGACCTGGCCAGCAGGAAGTGGCCAGTAAATGCAGGCTCAGTAAATGTTAGAATGTGTCTGATTTCATGGTGCTCATTTGAGAATCTTCAGACAGGAGTATCCTATAGATTTCTGGACTTAAGAGGAAAAAGTGATCTGTAGTTCTTCAAAGCTGCCCTTTAGCCAGGGTTTTGCCTGTGTTTGGCATCTTTGTGTCCTGAGGGGTAGGGAGGAACAGGTTGGAGACTGGGGGTGTAAGGGAGCTGTGGGCTTTAGGAGGGGTCGCTAAGCCTGTCATCTTGGGGTTTGTGGGTCATTTCCCTCTGTCTCCCTCCTTCTAGGATTGCAGATTTCCAGGATGTCCTGAAGGAGCCCACAATTGCCTTGGAAAAGCTTCGGGAACTCAGTTTTAGTGGTAAGAGGCAACTCTCCATTTTCAGGGTTTTCTTGGAGCAGCCTTGTGACAAAGATGGAGGGGCAGCTAGCCAAGGCCACACCTGGCCAGTTCTGGGGACCGGGCTGCCTTTTGGGAACTTCTCCAGATTCTGTGGAGCTGAACAACCAGGTATGCCCCAGGCTTGGTTCTCAGAGCAACGGCGCCCTCAGTTAGCATGCCTGTAGGCCTTAGACTGGGCTTCCCTAGTGGCTCAGTGGTAAAGAATTCGCCTGCAGTGCAGGAGACACGAGTTTGATCCCTGGGTTGTAAAGATGCCCTGGAGGAGGAAATGGCAACCCAGTATTCATGCCTGGAGAATCACATGGATAGAAGAGCCTGGTGGGCTGCAGTCTATTGAGTTGCAAAGAGTTGGACAGGACTATAGTGACTAAGTGCGCACTGACCGCGCACACAGACCTTAGACCAGGTGCTCATTGGCCTGTAAGTGATGCTGATTGCTTCCTGGGAGTAACTGGAGGGCAGGGGAGACTTCCTGAACAGAGGAAAGGTCTTTTCTCATTCCTCAGCAGGCTTCCTGTGTTGTAGAATTTGGTTAGCTACAGAGCGGTTCCTGGTTCTCTCCATGGCTTAGAATCAAAGCCAACTCAGGCAACAGTGAACTTTGGTTCCTGGTAAAATTCCAGCCTTGAGTCACTCACTTTAAGGAGCTGAACCCCAGCAGTTTTTGACTTCCCCTCCCCAGACTGGCTAACTTCAGCACAGAGACTCTGGCACGTCTTTAAAAATACCCCAGGGTGTTCTGGTAGCTTCTTGTGACTGCTCTGCCTTTGTAACTTTGTCAGCAAGGATGCTTGAGTTGCCCTCTGCATCCCCATGCAGATTCTGAGGTGAGGACACTAGCTGCTGTTCACAGTACTAGGGAGACTGTAGCAACAGCTGCTTTAGCGAGCGTCCTGACAGTATTTCAGAAGTTCGTCTTTCCATTCAGGAGTGATATTTAGGCCCTGAAAATCTTGAGGGGTTTCTGGGATCTGTGCTGAGCTAAAGAATCTGCCAGGCCCCAGGGGAGGCAGTCTGCGGCAGTGGTTACAAGCTGGGTTCTAGAGTCAGACCTGTGTTGGAGTCCTTGATTTCTCTGTCTTTATAGATGAATTTCTTTATCTGTAAGATGGGGACAATGATGCTGATCTTCGTTACTTACTAGGGATTAAGTGAAGTTTTAAGTCTGTAAAACACAAAACCCTGAGCGTTCAGAGCTTAGTTTATATTCCACAGATACTTACAGAATACCTGCCCTGGGCTAGGTACTGGAACAGTAAGATTTGGTCTTCATCTTTCTAGGGCTTTCCCCAGTATTAGGAATTACAGATGTTAAATAAATATATAAATTATATCATACATTCCCATTTACGAGGGATGCCATGAAGGAGATGTGGATTGTTTATGTCAAGGGCTCTGACTTTATTTGGGGAGAAGTGGTGTGGTTGGTCAAGGCTGCTCTGAGGAAGAAATATCAAAGATCAGAAGCTGTCATCCTCAAAAGAATATTCCGGACGGGAGTCACAGAGAGAGAGGACATAGGATTAGCGTCGTCTAGCAGTCTTTCTGGCAGCGAACAATTCTTGAAGAAGCACTTCTTGCCCATTCCACTCCCTGCCGACTAGCTCCAAGGTGGAGGGCTGGGGGGTTCTGGGACTCTGCGGGGGCATGACCTTTGCCTGCTGTGTCCACAGGCATCCCCTGTGAGGGCGGACTGCGATGCCTCTGCTGGAAGGTGGGTGTGCCTGGGGTGGGGCTTCTGCTCTGCTGAGAGTCCCTGGGTTCCTGCATGGGCTGTCCCCACCCCTGGCTCCTTCTTCCTATTTTCTGCCTTTCCTTGCTCATCCCAAGAAGCTTTTCTGGGGAGTTCTGGAATTTCTGTTTCTCTTGGCATCCCCTCCGGGATCCCCCTGGGGATGGAATGCTTTGTAATGCCCGCAAAGCCCTCTGCTTCCTGGTCCAGACAGCTCAGTGGAAGTGATGCTGATTGGGACAGTAAAAGGCTATGCTTTGCCTAAAGCTTTTCACTGAGGTGGGAGCAGAAGCCCAGTGTCCTGCTTTCCAACCCCTTTGAGCACAAGGTTTTATCATCGTTTGGGAGAGTCTTTGGGAGGGAATGCACTAGAAAGGGCTGCTTCAGGATACAGGATGAGGAAGCCAGTGGGGAGAAGAGGGGAGGCTACCCCCAGCCCATGCCTGCGTTCCTGGGTTTTACCCAGCCCATCCTGCCTTCTTGGGGCTTTATCAGACATTTTCCTTGAGGCCTATCAGCCTCCGTCTCCTTCCGGGGTTGGGCTGGGGGAGTTGCCAGAGCTTTGCTTTTCTCTCTCTGTGTGCAGATTCTCTTGAACTACCTCCCCTTGGAGAGAGCCTCATGGACCTCCATCCTGGCCAAGCAGAGGTGAGACCCTGACACAGGGAGATGGCAGGAGGGCCTTTGTATTGGGCAGAGCAGGTGGTGTGAGTCCAACCCACTTCCTGTTGCTGCACTGCTCTGGGCTCATCCCTCTCTCCCCTCCTCTCCTCCAGGGAGCTGTATTCTCAGTTCCTGAGGGAAATGATCATCCAGCCTGGCATCGCCAAGGCCAACATGGGTGTGTCCAGGGAGGATGTGACCTTTGAGGACCATGTGAGTAGGGGGCTGCAGTGAGGACCAAGGCTACAGAGTGGGGCCGGGGAGAGGTGTGGGCTTTGGGGTGGGCGAGGTCCCTCAGCCCAGAGGCCAGGTGCTGCTGATCCTACTCCGTTTACCGCCCCCCCGGCCCCCGACCTCAGCACCTCGTTTCTGCATTTGGCATCTCAGCTGCCAAAGGCTCTTGAGTCTCCGTGCTCTCCCCAGGCTCCAGGCCCAGTCAGGACCACAGTCGATAACTGGGATCCAGGAGTGCTGTGTGTGCAGCACTGAGCCTCGTCCTCCGCACGTTGGCCCCTCAGCCCCCTTCCTCCAGGAAGCTTCTGTGATACTGTAGTTGAAGGGAGTCAGAGCAGGGCCGGGGTGAGGGTAAACTGCGTTTCTGCAGCCCAGAGGAAGCCTTGTTCTGTCTGCAAATACCCAACTCCTCCCTGGTGCTTCACAGTAGGGAAGTGGAGATGGATTGGACCCAGCCTGATCGTCCAAGGTCTGGAATTGGCAACTCAGAGTATTGATGAATTAGATTCAGAGAGACCTAACGATGCAATATTCATTTATTCAGCAAGCGTTTAGTGAGCACCTGTTATATGCAGCATTCTGGAGCCATGGACAGGGAAGGGCAGAGTCCCTGCCCAGCAGGGAAGTGCTCAGAGCCGACCTCGGGGCTTGGCTGCGGGATGTGGATGAGGGTGGAGGTTTGGGAGGCCGCAGAAGGGCCTATGCTGCCGCTCAACTATCTCGCAGGCCGTCTCAGCCGTAGCGGCGTCTCTGCTGGGAATGCTGGTTCGGGGCTACTGCTCAGGCCCCCAAGACTGGGGTCTGCCCCTGGGGTCCTAGCTGGCCGAGGATAGCGCGGCTCATTTTCCCCCACAGCCTCTGAACCCCAACCCTGACAGCCGGTGGAACACGTACTTCAGGGACAACGAGGTGCTGCTGCAGATCGACAAAGATGTCCGGTGAGCAGGGCGCTGGGGCGGGGAGCCAGCCCTGTGGCTTCTGGGGGTTTTCCGCTGCTTCTGCCCTTTCCCAGCCCAGCCCAGCCCAGCCCCACAGGGAGGTATCTGAGAAACTGCTGGGGAGTTGTCCCTGTAGCTGAGTCCAGGCCATAGGCACAGCAAGCCTGGCGAGGTGCAGCGGTGTGGGGCGCTGGTGGTGGCCTGAGTGCCCAGCTCTCCTCGCCCTGCCTTAGTGTCACTTGTAGCCCAGGCACCTGTGGATTCATCTGCTCCTTCCTTCACCAACTTCTGAGGCCCTCCTATGTGACAGGCTCAGTGCCAGGCTGGGGCGTTGAGCATGGAATAGATAGACAGGGTCTCTCTCCTTAAGGAGCTTAGAAGCTGAGGGGGAAGATGTAAAGACAAGACGTTCAACAAAATGGATCTTCCGTGTCACTAACACTTGTGGTAACTGCTCTGAAGGCAGAGTTCAGGGTGCTTCAGGGCAGTTGGGACGTCTCGCCTGAGGAAGCAGCTGAGATTCTGAGGAGCCTGGGGGAGTGGGGGAAGGGAAGGCTGTGGTACCTCCCAGGGGAGGCCCTGAGAGCCTTCAGAGCTGGGCCGTCCAAGGAGCGGTGCGAAGGCCAGTGTGCCTGAGGCCCAACTGGAGGCAGGCGGGGGTCAGACCTTGGACTTAATCCCAGGGACACGGGGCGGTCTCCCAAAGGCTTTAAGCAGAGGAGTGACAGGGTCAGAAAGTGATTGCGAGCTATACCGTGCGCGCGCTGTTCCTCTTGGTAGGGACGTGTGGCCACCGGGGTGGGCATGGCAGCAGGTGACTCCCACGTGGCTGGATGAGGAACCAGGGGCCTGTCTGCAGTGGCCCAGTGGTCAGAGCTTGGGTTCTAGAGTCTGTCCGTCCTCCTCCCTTTCTGCCCCCGCTGCTTGTCAGCGGTGTTACCAGCCCTTCGCTACCCGGGGCTGCTCCTCCCCTGTGCTCACTGTGCCCAGGCCTGCCTCCCTGCCCCCGCCAGACAGCCCCCGTGGGACCCCAGCCCGGGGTGCTCAGCCAGGGGGGACAGTGGGTCTCTTGCCTCCTTCCTTCTCAGGCTGGCGTTGGGGAGCCTCTACCCACGAGGTGTTTCATCGCCCCGTTTTAAGAAGGAACCACATCTTGAACCCAGATCTGGGCAGACAGGTTCTTAGCCTGGCAGTGACTGTAGTGCGTTGTTCAGTGTTCCTGGAGGGCGGGTTTGCAGAGAGCTTCAGCTGAGAAGTCTGTGTGTGCGCCGCCATACATACACTTTAAAAACTTTCACATTCTAGAGACCGTCTCCCCATGTGATTGTTTCTCTGTCTCCCCAGCTGTGTGGTATTCCATTGTACAATTTATAACTTAATGAAACCTCTATTACCATTTTTAGCCACAATACAAACAGTTCATACTCTTGTACGTATTATCTTTTCGACATGGAAAGTTGTTCGTGGTTTAAGAGAAGAGTTAGACTGTAAGTTTCTAAGGACACTTAAAAATATATGTGTGTGTGTCTATTTGTAAGCATCCATACGATGTATGGGTGTGTACACATATACGATGACTGCATTGCTTTTGAAGTACAATGCTACTAACTTACACACACACAAAAAGCTTTGGGGAGGCTGGGACACCTGGCAGCAGAGGGCCGAGGAGACACCTCAAACCCTCTAGCTGAGGAACGGTCCTCTCCTGTTTCCCCTTGCAGGAGGTTGTGTCCAGACATATCCTTCTTCCAGAGGGCCACCGAGTACCCCTGCCTCCTCATCCTGGATCCTCAGAATGAATTCGAGACCCTTCGTAAGCGGGTGGAGCAGACGACCCTGAAATCCCAGACGGTGGCTCGGAACCGGAGCGGCGTCACAAATGTGAGAGGCAACCTGAGGGCCTCGGGGGCTCCCCGTGACAGCCTTTTCCTTCCTGCTTCCTCGGGACTAGTGGCCACGGGCCATTGGGCCCCGACCATCCGCCCTGGCTGTTACCCAGAGCAGCTTTGGTCCTGCCCCATCCCTTTCCAGGCTCTTGCTGAAAATCAGATTCGAAGGCTGGTGTCACGGTGCCCGGGGGTGGGGGGTGCCCTGCTGTGCAGTGCTGTTTTGTGGTGGAGGCGGCGCTTGGAAAAGGAACCTCAAGTGTGATGAAGTGCAGTGGGAACAGTGATGGGCAGGGACCTGACCTGGTCTGGGCATCAGGGTGGACTTTGCTGATGAAGTGACATTTAAGCTGAGGCTCAAAGGATGAAAAGGAAAGGGCCTTCCAGGGGGAGAAGAGGGCATGTGTGGAGAGAGCAGGGTGTGTTCAAGGGAAAGAGGAGTCCAGCCTGAGCTGGGTAGGGGAGAGGGCGAGGGAAGGGTGGCCAGAGTATGCTGGAGAAGTGAGTGATGGTGAGGCCACACGGGCCTTTGTCCCGAGGGCTGGGGACCCCTGCAGCATTCCTGGAGCAGGGATATAAGACTGCCTTTGTCGAAGATTGCCGTGGACACTGTGAGGATGTTGATGGGAGAGGCGGGAATGGAGGTGGAGAGGCCTCCTGGTGCTGTGGTTGGTAGGGCGGGGCCTGGGGTAGAGAGGGAGCATGTGAGACGTCAGAGAAAGGAAGGGTGGGTCTTGTGCTGGCTAAGTTATGCTGGTGTTGGAACCTCAGGCTTCGAGCAGACTTAGGTAATTCTGAGAAGCTGCTTATTGCTAAAAGGTATATTGTCTTATTCCTTAACGCCTACTGCTTTTCGTGCCTGGAGCTTTGACTTATTCCTCAAAATTTTTCACTGTCCTCCAGCAATGGAAAAATCTTCTGTAACTCCCAGCAAGCTAGAGACAGGTACTGTAGCAGCTCCACTTGCCCGCCCCCCACCACCACCCGGGTGGAATGACCAATCAGGGCTTTGTTTCCTGGAGACCAGCCGTCTTTCCTCCCAGGAGTGACTGGGAAGTTCTGGTTGATCCACTGGTTCCACCTGCCCACAACAGAGCTGGGTGCGTCAGGAGGTGCCAAGCGCTTGGCTTAATAACCGCGTAGCTGCCTGAGTTGGTGGTCGTCCTGCTTGGCTACTGATGTTCTGTCTGCCTGGAAAGATAAGGACCTGGCTTCTGTCATTCCTTTCAGTACAATAATTGATGGCTGAGAACTGAGGACTAGGTTTAGACCTAGTCCTGGTGGGAGAACCAGACCACACGCTCCATCCCTAGGCCTCCGGGTCCAGGGGCTGGGCGGTTTGAGTTAAAGCTGGCTGACTGTCTGACGCTGCGCAAGTAACACCAGACTTGCCTTCCTGGGCCTTTGTTTCTTCTTCTGTTTACTGGGTGTAATCATTTCCGCCCTGTCTGGCTTTTAAATTGCCAGGAGGGTGAACTGAGGTCATGGCTGTGCAGATTGTGGGAAAGCAGTGGGCACTCTCTGAGGCCTGGGCCTCGGGTTCTAGAGCCAGCCTGGGTCCAAGTCCAGTGGCACCACTCAATGCGAGACGTCTGATGAGTGGCCCAGCGTCTCTGAACCTGTGTCCTCATCTGGAAACTAATGTGGAAAGAATCTTCTAGGCTGTTTTGGGCATTAAACAGGAAGGCTTGTAGGGCTTTGTCTTGCCCATAAAACCCTCTTGGTAAATGTTAGTGATATATGCGTCTTAGTGTGTGCACATGTGCACACATGTGTACGTGTATAGATGTGTATATATACTGGAAAAGGACGCTTAATGTTCTCAAAACCCTAGGCTTCCACGACAGCATTATACTCTGTCCCTGTGGGGATGTGCCTGTGACCTTCATACAGGTAACCCCAGGCACTTGAACTTTTACAAAACTCCCAAGGGATCCTAACATTGGGGTCCTCTGCTCTATTGTGTGAGTTTTTACCGAGATCATCTTTTCATTCATCTCCCAACTTTTTCTTAGGAAGATTTTGAAATTTTCAGAAAAGTTGAAAGAAGAGTACAGCACGCACCCTTACACTTTCCACCTAAATGCACCAGGTGTTAAGCTTTTGCCGTGTTTGTGTGTGTGTTACATAGAGAGGAAACTTGCAGATGTCCTGACCCCTTACCCCTCAGTCGTTCAGCAGGCATCCCCTGAGAATCAGGACATCCTCCTCCTCACCACTGTCACATCTGCCAGTGTTACTCATAATCTTTAATAACAGCTCACATCCAATCTTGGTTCAGGTGTCCTCTAGTTGTATCAAGATTTTTTTTTTTTTGGCCACCCTGTATGGTCTGTGGGATCTTAGTTCCTTGACCAGGAATTGAACCTGAGCCCACACAGTGAAAGTAAGGAGTCTTGTCCAGTGGCCCGCCGGGGAACTCCCTGTACCAAGACCGTTTTCGTCATTTTGAATCCTAACCAGCACCAAGTTAGGGTTTATGCGTTGCACTGGTATGTTGAGTTTCTTTAGTCACTGCAGCTGGAGCAGGCCTCCACTCCCCCCACCCCCCACAGCATTTGACTTCAAGAATCTTTACCTGTTGTCTATTTTTGACATATTTTGAATTTTTTTTTTGAATTGAACTATAACTTACATACAAGAAAAGCACAAACCTTAGGTATACAACTAGATGAACATTTTCTCATGTATAAACCTACATTAACTGTCAGCCAGATCAGGACATGGAACACTTCCATCATCCAGAAAGTTCTTCCATGCCCCTCTCCAGTCGGTACCCCTTCTCTCAGAGGTAAGCACTGTTCTGACTTTTATCACTAAATTATTAGATTTCAGTCCCTCTGGCTTGTGGAATGTTGCCCACTGTGGATTTATATGCTCGTTCCCAGTGGCGCTGGACACATCCCTCTCCACCCTGGGTTGCCCAAGAATGGAGGTTAAGTTTCGGCTCGCTGTCCGTCATGCCTCCAACCTTCTTACCGAGCCCCTGCCCTTGTCCCCTAGATGAGCTCCCCACAAAAGAACTCGGCACCCTCCATGAACGAGTACGTGGTGCTGCCCAACGGCTGTGAAGCCCACTGGGAGGTGGTGGAGCGGATCCTGTTCATCTACGCCAAGCTCAACCCCGGCATCGCTTACGTGCAGGGCATGAACGAGATCGTGGGGCCCCTCTACTACACCTTTGCCACCGACCCCAACAGCGAGTGGAGAGGTAAACAGGTGGGCTCCTGGCCGCTCACGCTCGTTGTTGCTGCCTCCTGGAGAAACAGACCAAGGAAAGCTGGACTGATGGGCTTTATCAAGCTCTTGTGCCACTCACTTCCCTGTTTTGGGGTCTCCATTCTCTCTGTCAGATAAGGGGGTTGGCCTAAATCATGTCTGAGATCTTTTCTGGCTTGAACTTTCTAGAATGTTAGATGTTTACTGATCTCTTTAAAATATATATTTTTATATATATATATATATATATTTATTTGGCTGTACCAGGTCTTAGTTGCAGCACGTGGATCTCTTAGTTGTGGCACGTGGGATCTAGTTCCCTGAACAGGAATCGAACCTGGGCCCGCTGCATTGGGAGCCTGGAGTCTTAGCCACCGGACCACCAGGGAAGCTGCCCCCCGTCGGGTTACTGATCTATTCATATTTGTAACTGAATTTCTGTTAGAGGAGATGACTAGAGATTTCTGTCTCCTGTATAGACAGGAAGCTGAAAGGAAGGATTTAAATAATGATTTTTAAAATGTCAGCAGAACATGGAATCAACTACACAGTCAGTGTGCAGTGCCGTCAGAGTTGTGAGAAGAAAGAGGCGGGATTCCCTATTCGTCCAATGGCTAGGGCGCCTTGCTTTCACTGCGGAGGGCGCTGGCTAAGATTCCGCAAGCTGTTTGGCATGGCCAAAATAAAAATTATGTCTGGTCTGGGGCTGGAGAGTGGGGTGTGGAGAGTGGTCACAAACAGAGGAGGTACAGAGGGACGCAGCCTGACCAGGGCGGGCTGACTTGGTGGAGGCTCAGAGCTGAGGGTGAGCTCTCACATAATTGAGAGGTGGGGTGTGTTGCGAGCCAGCTGGTCCTCTCACAGCTGCCCTGACCCTGCCTGTCTCTCCCAGAGCATGCTGAGGCAGATACCTTTTTCTGCTTCACCAACCTCATGGCTGAGATCCGGGACAACTTCATCAAGAGCCTTGATGACTCCCAGTGTGGCATCACCTACAAGATGGAAAAGGTGTACGCCACCCTGAAGGATAAGGACATGGAACTCTACCTGAAACTGGTGAGGACCCCCAGGGCCACACAGGTTAGGGCAGACAGGAAGCGGGAGAGGACAGCA
This sequence comes from Bos javanicus, assembly GCF_032452875.1. Classification (NCBI taxonomy): domain Eukaryota; kingdom Metazoa; phylum Chordata; class Mammalia; order Artiodactyla; family Bovidae; genus Bos; species Bos javanicus. Next base: position 99,026,917 of record NC_083878.1, read on the forward strand.
GGCCCCTGAGCGCCCCAGCCAGCCCCAGGGTGGGGACTGGCCTGAGTCTGAGGATTAGAAGTGACTGCTGTTGCCAGGGGGTCATGACGCAGGTGCTGAGGGGCGGCGGGGAGGTGGGGAAGCTGGTGGGTGGAGCCTGGCAGGCTGAGGATGAGGGAGGTGGGTATGGTGCCCTGTGTGCCAGGCATGATGCAGGGCATTTACCGTATGCTTTGAGTTCAGCCTGTTAAGAGTCCTCCCAGAAAGGAAGCATGAACTTCATTTTTAAAAATTATTGGAGTGACTTCCCTGGTAGTCCAGTGGCTAAGACTGTGCTCCCAGTGCAGGGGACACAGGTTCAATCCCTGGTCAAGGAACTAGATCTCACATACTGCACCTAAGACCCAGGTGGCCTCCCCAAAAAAATACTATTGGGAGTGGCATTTCATGTTTATTTCAGGGAATTCTTCAGTAAAAAGAATATTTATTTATAAACAGGAACAGTTTTGTGAACAAGAAAATATACATAACCATATCTTTTTAACCAAGTGTGGAATTACAGCTTGTTGTTTTATAACAGGCTTTTCAGTCAGTAGTATCCACTGTGGCCGACCAGAGGGCTTGTCCCCATTGGGAATAATTGCCTTGTGCAGTTGTTGTATGGAGTAAATAAGTGAGATATTTAACGTATTAAGCACAAGGCCTGGCTTGTAGTAAGTGCCCAATAATGGTTTCTCTGTCCATAAATCCACAGTGACAGTCTGTGTAGTGTATTAAAAGAATTTGAGCCATAATTTATAAATCTAAAGTGCTTATATATAAAAGTCTGGGTTTTTGGCTTCCCTCAAAAAAAATCATACGATCTGACAGCGTTGGCTGGCAGCAAGCAGCAGTCACCCGTTTCACGGAGCGAGGCTCTCTGGTGCCATCCCTGCCTCGGTGTGCCTGGAGCTCATACCGAGCCTGCTGCTTAATCTGAATTCACGCCTCCTGAGCTGCATGGTGGTCCGTGGCCACTAGCCAACACACGTTCTCGCACCTACCGCACCCCTTTGTCTCCCCAGCAAGAGCAGAACATCAAGCCCCAGTTCTTTGCCTTCCGCTGGCTGACCCTGCTGCTGTCCCAGGAGTTCGTGCTGCCTGACGTCATCCGGATCTGGGACTCCCTCTTCGCCGACAGCAACCGCTTTGACTTCCTCCTCCTGGTCTGCTGTGCCATGCTCATGTGAGTGTGGCCGTAGGAGGGGTTGGGGGCGGGGGGCTGCTGTCAAGAGCTAGACTGAGCCTCTGGGATTCTCAGGGGAGCATCAGTCCAAACTCGCTGCAGGTGGTGCGGCAGGAGCAGGACGAGGCCCAGTGGGCCTGCTCTCAGAGTAGTTGAGGGGCCCAGCGCTTTTTGTTGCTTGTTTTTCCTAGACTGATTCGGGAGCAGTTGCTGGAAGGGGACTTTACCGTAAACATGAGGCTCCTGCAGGTAATGGAGTTTGAGGGGACGTGCCCAGTCTTCAGCCACGAGGCAGACACTTGGCGGCCACCCATGCTAGCCGCTGTGACAGGCCGCCTTGGGACCAGGAAACAGTGGCAGGGCTTGAGAGTCCAGACCCCCGAGGAGCAGATCTAGGTTTGGATCTGGGTTGAATCCGGCTTTGCCACTGACCTTGAGTGTGGCCTTGTGGTGTGGCCAGTGACTTGGCTTCTCTGAACCATGCACTATGCATAAGTAAGTCATAGCTGAGACACAGCCTTATTACCCAGTATGTGGTAGTAATGCCGATTGGTAATGGCTCTTGGCCTGGGGAAGAAACATGGGGGCCTTAGTGGTTAAGAACATGGGCTCAGGAGTCCATTTTGGCCTCACATCTTTATTCTCCTGCGCTAGTCATGTCACCTAAGCCCAGTGGCAGCCTCTCTGAGCCTTAACTGCTTTGCCAACGCCTGGCCTGGGGTTGGTATTCAATAACTTCACTGACTCGGTCTGTAAAACAGGCAAATTCGCATAACCCCTCATGGGGCTGTTGAGGTGACCCAGTGAGCTAATGCATGGACAGTGTCCGGCCCTGGTCCAGGCTCATGCATGGAGCTCAGGGCTCGATGGCAGGAGATGGCGGGAGGTGAGGCAGGTAGTCCTGGTCCTAGGGAAGGGGCTGAGACCTTTGGGGTGACTGGTTGGGTTGGTTAAGTCAATGCTGCAGTGCGTGTAGCAATAGCTCCCTGCAGGGACTGGACAGACGGGGGGTGTCTGGTATCCTGTGGTCCCCAGCCTTTAGCCCAGGGTCCAGCAGGGTGCCAGGTCCACTGCGGTGGTGCAGGACAGGCTGACTTCAGAGGCATATTACTGTTGGCCTTTCCCCCACACAGGATTACCCTATCACAGACGTCTGCCAGGTCCTTCAGAAAGCCAAGGAACTCCAAGACTCACAGTAGCCTGGTGGCAAAAGACCCACGTTTGGAAGAGAAACCCCTGCTGACCCCGGTGCCCTGGCTTCTGGAACATGCAGAAGCCTGTGGGGTCCCATCCAGAGGGGCCGATGCCAGACTGGCGTGCTCCAGGCCTCGCCCTGGCCTCCCGTCAGGGCCTGCTGTGCCCTGCTTTTTCCTGACCGCTGAGCCCGGGCTCCTCCCCACCCTTCAGCCCTGGACCTTCTGCCCAGGCCACGAGCAAGGCAGCGGCTCTTGAGGTGGTTTCCCAGGGCTGGGGCAGACTGGGGGCCCCTCCCTGCCTCTGCTCTGCCCCTCCCTTCCTGCCCTCCTGCTCCGTCTTCTGAGCTCTGGTCAGGGAGGTGCTCGGCAAATGGGCCAGAAACCGCTTCTTCTGGAGGTTGGTGCTTCCTGGGCTTCTCCATGGGGAAGGTGACACTGTGAAGGAGCTAAGAGGCTGCCAGGCCCAGGTCACACCTTCTGTCCCTTTCCCACTGAGTGTGTGTGCGCGCGTGTGTATGTGTGTACTTGTGGGTTGCTGTGTGTGTCTTATTCCCCCTGGCATGAGCTGCTCCTCCAGTCTGTGTGTGTGTGTGTGTGTCCGTGTGTATCCGTGTGTACGGAGGAAGGTGATCTCCCTCTAGTCTGTTTCTTTGTCTTGTCACCTCTCTGCCTCCTCCTCCCTTTCTCTCCCTCAGGCTCTTTCACGGAGGGTGTGTGGCTCTCATCTTTCTGCCGCTATCTCCATTGCTGTCCGTTTGCCCTTTTCTCTTAGGTTGCCTTATCCCCAGCCCCTCGCCTCCCCTCTCCTCAACGTTGGCTCGGAACCCTGGAGACAGAATGAAGAGTTTGGCTCAGCAGAGCTCTCTCAGCCTTGGCCTTTGCAGCCTGTTCCCATCCCCCAGCACTGGGCACCCAGGGCCCCCAGCCCACAGTGCCTCACTCGAGGGACCTGAACCTGTGCCCCACCATGGAATTCTTGGAAACCCCAAGCTGCTGAGAGCAGTTGGCCCGTGAAGAGCCAGCTCCCTCCTGCCCAGGGAGGGAGGAGAGGGAGAGCTGAGTCTTCCAGAGGTTTCCTCAAAGGTCCTCTCCCAAAGGAAAAAAAGCATTAAGGTTGGGATCCAGGTGCTCCGGAGGTGTAGTCATTCCCCTGGCTTCCAGGTGCCGGCCCAGGACAGGCGGGTCTCTGTAAGGGCAAGTGGGGCCAAAGGGAGCCTCTCGGGGGCGGGCGGGGCTGAGCTCAAAGGCTTGGGTCCTGTCCAGGCCTGGAGTGCCGCGTCTCCCCACTCTCAGGAGAGCTGAAGGCCGTGCTGGCCCTTCTCTGGTCTTGTGCTCTGACGGATCTGAGGCAGGTGCATCTGGAGTAGAACAGCTGGCTCCTCCCACCCTGGGCCTGTTCTGACCAGGACCCTCCCTCCTTCTCCGAGGAGGCAGGGGGTTTACATCTGGAAGTCTGGATGATTAGCTCCTCTTCATCTCCCCAGACCGGCCAGCAGGAACCCCCAAAGCCTCCCTGAGTCTGACAGCCAGGACGTGGGGCTGAGGGCCGGGAACAGCTTCCCCCAGGCAGCTCCTGCCAGGCTGTCCCGTGGATGCTTCACTTGCCTTTTTCCTCCTCTCCCAGAACAGTATTTGGGAGATTTTACTACTTATTCAGACTCCTGGTTATTTATTGCAGATTGGCAAGTGCTTGTTTGGGGGATGAAGGGTAGGGCTCAGAAAGTGGAAATACGGTCTTCCTGACCTTTCAGGTCCTTCAGCATCCTCTTCTCCCTGCCTCTGGGACCTTCCTGGTTTTCCAGGAGATCCTGGCTGGAAGGGCTCTGAGCTCTGTAATAGAGCTGGGTCTAAGGGGAACTGGTGTGTAAAGACCCTGGCATGGGGCAGAAACACACTGCTTGCCAGCAGCCTGGTCATCCTCTTCCCAGAACTTGTTGGCTGGTAGTTCACTCCCAGCTGGATCCCTTCAGAGCCTGAGTCTTGGGCCACAGTCTGGGACCCAGCAGACACTGCCCAGGACCCTGATGCATTCTCTCTCGCCTGTCCCTCTGCCCTCCCTCCTGGACCATACTACTAGAATCACTGCATCTGATTCGCCTCATTGGCAGGCCTGGGTCCAGTGCCCTCTCCTTGGCCTTGTAAGAAAGGTCAAAAGAGCACAGGGACCATACCCAGGTTAGACTGAGCTCCCCCAGTGGGAGGACCTGCCCTTGGCAATTCCCCCCTGCCCCACCCCAGACTCTAAAGGGAGGCCCCAGGAGCCAGAGACTCCCAGGCTTCCTACTTGGAAGCTCCCCCAGGACTTTGGACATGTACAGAATGAGCTGAATGAATTCAGGTCTCACTTCGAGGGTCAGAATGTTAGTCTGCTTTTGTTTTTTCATGTTTTGTTCTTTGAATCAATGCTGTTGATGACAAGTTGTCTTTAATAAATTGTGTTCTTTGCAGTAGGCCTTGTATCTGTGATGGGCTGAAACCTTTGAGACCTCAGAGCAGGAAAAATAAACGAGCAGAAAGTCAGGAGGTTCTTAGAGTGGTTAAAGGAAAAGGCTAGGAATTTGTCCAAAGTGCCTGTTCAACTCTTCTTAAGCAATTGCAGTTTGCAGCTGATGGGAGGAGAGTATGCAATGAGGCAGAGGTATTACATTGTGATTTCATAGTAAGTTCTTTGAAAAAAAGTTGAACTTCACCAGGTCATTTACAGTCCACCATCTGCAGAAAATGACTTGTAACGTGTTTGTCTTTTCTTTGCAGATGTAATTTTAATTAGATAATTGATACATTGATAATTTTATTGATGCAGAGTTTTGTGTATTGTCTCTACCCCCCCACCCCCCCGCCCCATTACCTTAGGTGGTGAGCAAGCTGCTGTATGATTTAAAAATATTTTTATGACCTATATTCTATCTGATGTGCTAAAAATGTCCAAAACCAGTCCCTGTTTCTGAGTATCTTACTTATTCCCCGGCCTCTATCATAAGGAATACGGTAGGGAATCCTTGGAGTCCTGATTTGTTCTCCCAGTTCATTCGTGTAAATTAGGAGGTAAGAACTTTTTTTTTTTAGGGAACTTCATTGCGGAGTGGGAGGGAACCTCCGTGGAGACCGAGGGGGCCGGAACGGGGCGGAGCCGGTTCCGAGACGGCCAATCATGAGCCGTGGTGGTGGTGCCACGCCCCCTCCCCTCTGCTCCGCGTCCTAAAGGGGCAAAGAAAGGGCGTCCGGTCGTCCGGTTAGGTGGGCACAGACCCCCAACTGTTGGACTATACAGTACCTCGGAGCGTTCGTGAGTGGAAGGGACCCACGTTCCGCCGCCTCACGCCTCCGCTCCGCTCCATCCCCGTGGTGGGCCCCCGCAGGCCTGTGCGGCTCCTTTAAGAGCCTCCGGGTCGGACGCCCGAGGTAGCGGCGTCCCTTCAGCGCCGCGGGCCGGCCCTCCTTCCGCGCTCGGCCACCATCCGCGGCCATGCAGTTGCTTCGGGCCGGCTTGACTCTGGCCCTGGGCGCAGGGCTGGGTGCAGCTGCCGAGAGCTGGTGGCGACAGCGGGTGGACGCGCGGGCGACGCCGGGGCTGCTGAGCCGGCTGCCGGTGCTGCCAGTGGCGGCGGCGGCGGGGCTTCCCGCGGTGCCAGGGGCTCCCGCGGGTGGCGGCCCGGGCGAGTTAGCCAAGTATGGGCTGCCCGGGGTGGCGCAACTCAAGAGCCGCGCGTCCTACGTGCTGTGTTACGACCCGCGCACCCGCGGCGCGCTCTGGGTGGTCGAGCAGCTGCGGCCCGAGGGGCTCCGCGGCGACGGCGACCGCAGCTCCTGCGACTTCCGCGAGGACGACTCGGTGCATGCGTACCACCGCGCCACCAACGCCGATTACCGCGGCAGCGGCTTCGACCGCGGCCACCTCGCTGCCGCGGCCAACCACCGCTGGAGCCAGAAGGCAATGGACGACACCTTCTACCTGAGCAACGTCGCGCCCCAGGTAACGCCTGCGCCGCCCCCCTCCACCACCCCCACCCCGGCGGCGGAAATCGATGCCAACGCTCGCCTCTAAGCCTCGATTTTCCCCTTTGCAGAATGGGAGAGTTGCCGAGTTGTGCGCCCTCTAGGTCAGGCGCCTGGCCACAAGCACCGCGCGCCGCCGGCGGGAGGGATGGAGCGGTGGGGCACTGAGCACCCAGGGCTCTCTGATCTTAATCCGAGGGCCCTGGGTGCCTCCCTGAAATCAGGATGAAACTGTTACTCACCTGCTTCTTGCAGTAGCGCCGAGGAACTGAAGATAACTGTCTACATACATGAAAGTACAGGGCACGCTTCCTGGCTCTTGGCAAGCATTTAGTAAAGAAGAGCTATAATGAGGAAAGTCTCAGCGAGACAAAGTGACCGACCCAGGGTCACACCGTGGGAGGAGACCTAGGCAGTCTGTCTAGGGGACCCTGAGCTTTTTTTACTCCATCGCCCTACCCTGCCTGCCTTCCGGGAGTAAAAGGATAGATAGGTGCCCGCAGTGGCCGTTAGGAGCAGTCACTGTGCACCCTGAACTAGCCGTCCTTCCTCTAGCCCTGTTCCCACCAGGGCCTGACACCCGCCTGGAGATGGATGGTGGGGCTCTGAGTGAGACTTGTGAGGTCCCAGCTTCTGAGCTGACTGGTGCTCACCCAGGAGCAGAGACCCCCACCCATTTGACTGGACACTGTGCTGAGGACCTGAGAGCTCAGGTGGTGGAGTCAGATTTCTGACTTTCCCTGCTGGGCTCTGCAGTTCAGACTTTGGGAGAAGGAAGGGAGAGATGGTTGAAAGAGCTGGTCTTCCCATGAGCTCCTGGGGCAGGAACAAGCCTGTTTCTCTCTGGGAGATTTGCCCTTTCATACGGCTCTTTGGGGCTGAGAAACAGCTTGGAGACCTGGGATGCTAGTTCTCCCAATCTGGGTTGGGGGCAGCTAGCACCGCTGTGAGCTGTCTGGGCCAAGTGACTCTCTTTCCACGAACCTTCCTTTCCTCTGCATGCTTTTCCCCACCCCTACCCCCCTGCTGGAACCTTCTGGCTCTGTGCTAGTGCCTGCCCCTAGGCCTGGGGCAGCCCTCTGACTACAAGTGTCCCAGCTAGTCTCACAGAAGCCCCTCTCTCCTGCCAGGTGCCACACCTCAACCAAAATGCCTGGAACAACCTGGAAAAGTACAGCCGCAGTCTGACCCGCACCTACCAAAATGTCTATGTCTGCACCGGGCCACTCTTCCTGCCCAGGTAAGGCTAGAGCTGGGGTGGCCTGGGGACAGTGGCACCTCCCGGTCACCCCACCCAGGCTCCCCCCAGGCTCTGTGTCAAGACCGCTAGGTCCCCATTCATCTGGTTTCTGGGCAAGTCTGTCCATTCCTTACCTTGAGCCCCCGATTCTACTCTACAGAGAACCTTGGGGTACCCACATCTCTGCCTGTGTGTACCAAGCCCTGAATCTGCCCTTGTTCCTCTCCTATATCATCGCTTGTCACAGCCACCTAACTCATGTTCTGCCCAGATAGCAACCCTTGCATGGGGTTCTCACCTTCCGTCTCCTCTGCTGGGGGCATCCCTTCCTGAAGCCAGCTTTGAACTCTGTCTTCCTGACGCTGAGCCTTCACTCTTGTCCCTGTGCAGCTTGCCTGGCCTCCCAGATGGAAGGACTGAGCTCCCTGGGCTTGCTGGATGATTTTTCTGCTGAGGACTGGGATGAGTGAGGCAAGGGACTGTGGCCAAGCAGCTGGCTCTGCTGGGGTCGGAACCCAGGCCCTGTCACCTAGTCTCTGGGCTTGATTTTGTTTAGTCGCTCAGTTGTGTCTGACTCTTGTGATCTCATGGACAGAGGAGCCTGGTGGGCTACTGAAGCCTGCCAGACTCCTCTGTCCATGGGATTTCCCGAGCAAGAATACTGGAAAATTGCCATTCCCTTCTTTAGAGGATCTTCCTGACCAAGGGATCAAACCCACATTGTCTTGCATTGGTAGGCGAGTTCTTTACCACTGAGTCACCAGCAAAGCCTCAGTCTCTGGGTGCCCTGGGCAAACAACCTCAACATCCTCTCCTGTAAAATGGGGATAATACCTGTTATCTACCAGATGGTTGTTTAAGGGACAGTGGGATGGTGGATGTCACCCTAGTAAGGACTCAGCACAGGCTTGCGGAGGCACTGATACACTTTAATTGGGCTGCTGAAATGGAGTGGACTCCTCGGAAACTTAGCCAGAGTCACCTGTCCAGTGTTCTGGGCACCTGCTCTGCCCCAGGCCATGTGCTGGTGCTGGGCATTCTGCTGTCACATCCTCCACCTCCACAGGGAGAGACAGACATTAGTCAAGTGCCCACAAGGAGGATGTGAATGAAGGCCCGATTCTTTCTGCAGTGTTTATTGCCACCACCCACTCTCCTTGAACACAGTGTCGGACATGAGGAAACAGGGGAGGAATGAGTCTCTACCCTGCCGGAGCTCCCAGTCTCCTGGGTGAGCCAAGCAAGGCAGAGAAGCCTCATGCGGAGAGGGTGGTCCTGCAGGTGACACAAACTGGAGGTCCAATCAGGGAAGGCTTCCTGGAGGTGGTGGCCTTGGGTCTGAACAAGCCCCTGGGAGTCATGAAAGGCCATGTGCCTGGGTCTGCTTACAGGACGGAGGCTGATGGGAAGTCCTACGTGAAGTACCAAGTCATTGGCAAGAACCACGTGGCGGTGCCCACCCACTTCTTCAAGGTGCTGATCCTGGAGGCGGCAGGTGGGCAGATAGAACTCCGCTCCTATGTGATGCCCAATGCGCCGGTGGATGAGGCAATCCCGCTGGAGCACTTCCTGGTGCCCATTGAGAGCATTGAGCGGGCCTCCGGGCTGCTCTTTGTGCCAAACATCCTGGCACGGGCGGGCAGCCTGAAGGCCATCACTGCTGGCAGCAAGTAAGGGCAGCCCCAGCTGGACTGTGGGCTTGAGGGGCTGAGTGAACTGAAAAGTCCTTATTTTTGGAAGCAAGTCTCGAGTATGTTTGTCCAGGTAACCCGTGGGAACCTCTGGCTTCACTGCTGCTTTTCTGCCATCCTGGGCCCCACAGAACCTTCAGCTGGGCCGGGCACCTGCCTGGGTAAGGCCAGGCTGCAGGGCAGCCAGGGAAATGAGGATGGCCTCCTGGAAGACAAGCAGAGCAACAGGCTGTGGCCCCATCGCCCAGCACCCCGGCCCTTGGCATATGCTGCCATCAGCAGGGTCTGGGGGGTGTGGGGAGGCACTCCCCAGGACCCTGGCCCATGGGGTATGCTGCCATCAGCAGGGTCCGGTGCAGGCGGGTGGGGAGGCACCGCCCAGGACCCCGGCCCATGGGGTATGCTGCCATCAGCAGGGTCCAGGGCAGGCGGGTGGGGAGGGGGGAGACAGGTTCAGCTTCGCCTACTGTCACTGGCCACCTGCAGGCCCTGCCAGGAAAGGGCCTCACCTCTCTGCTCCTCAGTCTCCTCGTCTGTAAAATGGGGCTGATCATAATACCCACCTCCCAGGGTCAGCCGGGGAGGGGGAGGTGATGGGCAGGAGGGCCCTCGGAAGTGTGGGAGCAAGGGTTCCTGCCTGAGACTGGAAGTGCACAGTACCCGGCCCTGGCCGGGCTCCCGGGGTCAGGGAGACTGAGGCTGTCCACGTGTTTGGTCACCACTGTAGGCACCCCAGCAGGTGCCTACAGGCACAGCGTTCCATGCTGCCCAGGTGGAAGGCTCTGAGAGAAGGTTGCATCCTGTCCCCCTGGAGACAGGTGCCGGCGAGGAGGGCTGCCTTGCCCACCACGGTCAGACGCAGGGAGTGGGACACGGAGCATACAGCTAAGGAAACAGGCCCAGAGCAGGGGTGGTGGGTGTCCTGGGTCAGCCAGCCTGGGAGCAGCTGGACGGGCACCAAAACCAGCATTCCTGGCTTCCAGCTCACTCTTAGCTCGTCCCTGCTGTAGTTCTGCTGTAGGGAGAGGCTGAGGGGGTGAGGGGACTGCCCCAGAAGGCTGGCTCAGGGCAGCCCCGGACGGGATGAGGGACAGGGAGAGAGCTGCAACCCCCTTGGCCAGAGGGAGGGGCTCTGGGCCCTGCTGGTGGTGAAGAGGCAGGGCCGGGAGGTCAGGGAGGTGGGTGGCTCACCTCTGTGCGGATGGTGCGGCTGCCCTGGTTGGGGCAGGTGTTGACGTACAGGTCGAAGAGGACGCTGGGCTCAGCCACCTCCAGGTTGGGGTCGGCATCCACTCCAGCTTCCAGCCCCTGGAGGCCCCCAAACACCACGAGAGCGTGCCTGCTGCCCACAGGAGGGGATCACTGGCTGCCCATCACGGCCCTCTGAATGCCACCCACAGGGCTCTCAGCGCCCCCATACGTACCAGGGCCCAGCCCGTTCTGCTGTGTCCCCGCCAGTCCGGTCCCCTGCTCCGTGCCCTGCCCCCTGGCTGGACCCACCTGAAGTTGGGAAGCTGGGCAGAGGCCACATCTGAGCCTCGCTCTGACGTCCCGATGGTCAGATCATAGCCGTCCTGGAAGGGGGCCTCAGCAAACACAGCACCTGCCGGGGAGGCCAGCTCACTGGGGACCCTGTTCCCCCCAAACCACTGTCACTTGGGTGCGTGTGTGTGTGGGGGGGTGGTGGTGGCAACCAGGGAGCCACAGCCTGCATTCCTGCTGGAAAGTCAGGGATGGAGCGGGCAGAGACTGTGCCTGAGCTAGCTTGGAGAACAGCAGAGGCTGGGGAGGAAGGAACTCCAAAAATAAATGGCATACCTTTGACTCCTCTGGCCCTTTTGCCCCCATTCCCAGCCCCACGGCAGACATCATTAAAGATGCTTTGCCTCAGGAGTCCTTAAAAGCATCCCAGGCAGTGCACTCGAGGCCCAGAGAGGCAAAGGCACTTGCCCAAGGACACACAGCATGTTAGCAGGATTAGTATCCCAGTCTGACTTCTGGGTCAAGCAGGGCTCTCTGAGGTCCCCCAGACAGAGAGAAGACAGATGTTCATAGGAGGAGGCTCTGTGCTTACTGAGGCAAGAGGCCAGGCGGACTGTGTAGCCCCAGTAGAGACCAGCTTTGGTCCGAGGGTCCTGCGACGACACGACCTTCCCCCGGTAGGTCTTACTTTCTGGAGAGGAAGCAGACATGCTGTAAAGATGGGGTGAGGGGACAAGGAAGTGGCAGGAAGTGGCCCTGAGCCCGCAGGCTGGCTGGGCTGGGGACGCTCTAGGATACCTGGGAGCTGGTTCTGATTGAGCCGCACTGTCACCCGAAGTCCAGGCTCCAAGTTCTTGTCAATCTTCACCTCCTGGGAGAAAGCCAGAAAAAACCTGCTGCTCCACCCCCACCCCCAGTGCAGGACAGCAGGGGTCACTCCTCTCCCAGACACGGGGGCATCTCAGGGGTCCAGGTCACCCTTTGTGCCCTACTCCCCAGAGCCTGGGGCCAGACCTGCTCACAAAAGACCACTCTTGCAAAATGACTACCCCATGATATGGGTGAAAAGGATCAGTCCAGGCCTGGCACAAAGCAGGAAGTATTTCTGGGATAAAATCCCAGTTTCCTACATTTTGGGGTGCTTATGTGGTCACTTAACTCCTCTGAGCCTTGGTTTCCTCATCTGTCAATAGAAGACTTTCCATAAACAACAGCTATTGTTACACTGCACGGGGTTGGCATGAAGTGAATGCTGACCACGTGCGAGCTGTGATGAAGGACCCCTGATGTCTGTGTTGTGTCCCAATTTATGTATTTATTTTGGCCTCGATGCACAGCTTGCGGGATTCTGGGATCTTAGTTCCCTGACCAGGGACTGAACCAGTGCCCTTGGCAGTGAAAGCTCAGTCCTAACACGGGCCCACCAGGGAAGTCCCTTGTCCCAATTTTGAATTTAGAATGGCTTTCTCCTTGGAGGGTTTCACATGTGTTTCTCCGTTCATCTGAGTCTGGGTATCCTGGTCTGCTTTCGGCCAGTTCTCTCAGGTCTGTTCTTTTTGAGGGGAGGGGATCCCCATACATTTAAATGTTTCTGCCTCTGACTCTAGGAGACATGAGATTTAATAGATGGGAAATGAATGCTCCAATCCAGAGCTTGGCATCACACTGGAACAGCCCCAGAGAGACTCTGAACTTGATTTTGCAGGGTTTTGTTTTGGTTTGTTTTTAGCACAAAGGCTCGCTTCTGTTGATATGCTTTTCAAAAAAAAAAACAAACCAGTAAATTTTGCTCCTGGCTCTATCTGTTGAGCCCTATTTTAGGCACTTCTCTGGCTCAAATCTACATCAGTGGGGGCCTGGCAGGCAGAGAGGCCCGGGGCCAGGGATCCCCTTACGTGCCCTCCAAACCCACGGAGTGTCTGGGAAGCATGTCTCAATACCCACTCCAGTTCCTACCTTCTTCATGCCACAGTTGACAAAGGAGCCCTGGCCAGGCCGGGTGGGCCGGTCCACCACAACACCCTCTCGGAACTCAGATTCCTCATCTTGACGCATGTGGTGAGGGCTGTCCAAGGGGTTCAGGAGCCCTGCGGTTGTAGAGGGGCCAGGAAGAATCTGGGAGGTGCAGAGGCGCACGGGGGTGGCGGGGGGTGGGGCAGGTGGGTGGGTGATGAGGTTGGGAACGCTGGTCCAGGATCCAGCTCAGTGTGCCATGAGGCACAGGTCTTGCTCTCCCAACTGGACCATGAGTTCTCAGGGCCTGGAGGAGGATCCATGCGAAATGGGGGTCAGGTCCCCTCCCCCAGCCTTACCTGCAAACTGCAGATCCTGATGCTTGGGGAAGAAGGCCTTTCTTAGGTACCTAGGAAAGAACGCAGAGCTCAGGAAGTTCCCAGGGAGGCCATGTCCCGCGCAACCTGCACCGTGACCGCCCCTCCGCTCCGGTCTGGGGGGTGTGTCCTTACTGTGGACATTCCAGGTATTGCAGTATCCGGGCCAGCTGCACGCACGCCTGCCCCTTCTTGCCAACTCCCCTGAATTCCCCCTCCACGGTCCTAGGAGAGAAAGACAGGGGTCCAGCCCACCGGGTTCTCTTAGAGAGCTCTCCCACCCCAAGTATGACCTCAGCAGTGCCCCTGCTTTGCAACTCGACCCACCAGGGTGACAGTGGGGGCATTCAGACAAGATTCTCGGCCAGGCAAGAAGGCGGGGAAAGAAGTGCAGCCCAGCCAATCCTGGCAGCCCTTCCCTTCTCCCTGCACCTGCCAGGACCCTGCTGGAGGCCCCTCACTTGGCATCTTGGCCTTCTTCATCGAACACCACGATCTCATCCACACAGAAGATGGCGCAGGCTCTGGCGATCTGGCCGGCCAGGTAGGTGCGAAGCTCCGGTGACTGGGCATTGTCCAGGATAGAGCCTGGCAGAGCCACGCTCAGGGTGTAGTGCCGCCCTGGGGAGGACAAGGGTGTTCATGGTCAGCTGGAGCAGCCAGGGCCATCTCTCCCCTCCCTTCCTCTAATCCTAGGGCCTAGAGTTAGAAAGTTTTCTTACTGGGAGGATTTTTGAAATAAGTAGCATAGATCTCAATCTCCCCAGGAAGAAAATGAACTTGGGGGTCTCCAGAGCTCCCATAAACAGGATGTACCACTAGCTATGACAGGGAGTGGTTAGAGGCATTGACCTATATTCACATCCTCTGCCCCCTACTGCCTCAGTTCTCCAGGCATCAAAATGGGATAATAATGAGAGTATTTATTCTTACTGGACATCCCCAGTGGTCCAGTGGTTAAAATTCTGTGCTGCTAATGCAAGGGGCATGGGTTCAATCCCTGGTTGGGGAATTAAGATCCTACATGTTGCAGAGCAGCCTCCCCAAAATTAAAAAATAATAATAATAATTCTTAGTGCCTTTTATGGGTATAAACTTAACCAATAACCCTAGGAAGTAGGTACTACCATGATCCCCACAGACAGTCAGGGAACCTTTAGCCTAAAGAAGTCAAATACATGACCCAAGGTCACAAAAAAGGCAGAACAGCTGACTTCAGAGAAAGTACCACACTTGTGCTCCCAGAACCGTCCAAAGGGAGCCACATGAGATAAAGGGCTTTCCTGGTGTCTGAGAAAGCAGACGTGCTCAGCTTCTGTCCCTGCTGTCACCACCACCACTAACAACCACTGGGCTTACAGAGTAAAATAAGGCCCCTAATACTCCCGACTAAAAACACCCGTGAAATCGGCGGGGGCCAAAGGACTGGAAAAGGCCAGTTTTCATTCCAATCCCAAAGAAAGGCAATGCCAAACAGCTCAACTCCCACACAATTGCACTCATCTCACACACTAGCAAAGTAATGGTTAAAATTCTCCAAGCCAGGCTTCAGCAATACGTGAACGTGAACTTCCAGATGTTCAGGATGGTTTTAGAAAAGGCAGACGAACCAGAGAGAATTTGCCAACATCCGCTAGATCATCGAAAAAGCAAGAGAGTTCCAGAAAAACATCTATTTCTGCTTTATTGACTATGCCAAAGCCTTTGACTGTGTGGATCACAATCAACTGTGGAAAATTCTGAAAGAGATGGGAATACCAGACTACCTGACCTGCCTCTTGAGAAACCTGTATGCAGGTCAGGAAGCAACAGTTAGAACTGGACATGGAACAACAGACTGGTTCCAAATAGGAAAAGGAGTACGTCAAGGCTGTATATTGTCACCCTGCTTATTTAACTTATATGCAGAGTACATCATGAGAAACACTGGGCTGGAGGAAGCACAAGCTGGAATCAAGATTGCCCGGAGAAATATCAATAACCTCAGATATGCAGATGACACCACCCTTGAGGGAGAAAGTGAAGAAGAACTAAAGAGCCTCTTGATGAAAGTGAAAGAGGAGAGTGAAAAAGTTGGCTTAAAGCTCAACATTCAGAAAACTATCTGGTCCCATCACTTCATGGCAAATAGATGGGAAACAGTGGAAACAATGGCTGACTTTATTTTTCTGGGCTCCAAAATCACTGCAGATGGTGATTGCAGCCATCAAATTAAAAGACGCTTACTCCTTTGAAGGAAAGTTATGACCAACCTAGACAGCATATTAAAAAGCAGACATATTACTTTGCCAACAAAGGTTCCTCTAGTCAAGGCTATGGTCTTTCCAGTGGTCATGTACGGATGTGAGAGTTGAACTATAAAGAAAGCTGAACGCCAAAGAATTGATTCTTTTGAACTGTGGTGTTTGAGAAGACTCTTGAGAGTCCCTTGGACTGCAAGGAGATCCAACCAGTCTATCCTAAAGGAGATTAGTCTTGGGTGTTCATTGGAAGGACTGATGCTGAAGCTGAAACTCCAATACTTTAGTCACCTGATGCGAAGAGCTGACTCATTGGAAAAGACCCTGATGCTGGGAAAGATTGAGGGCAGGAGGAGAAGGGGACGACAGAGGATGAGATGGCTGGATGGCACCACCAACTCGATGGACATGGGTTTGGGTAGACTCCAGGAGTTGGTGATGGACAGGGAGGCCTGGAGTGCTGCAGTTCATGGGGTTGCAAAGAGTCGGACACGACTGAGCAACTGAACTGAATACTCCAGAATTCTGGGGCTGACCAAGCAGGAAAGATACAATTTGTTAGGGTAGATGCAGATGTACAGAAGGACACAATGTGGGATTAGAAAAACCAGGTCCAGAAGTGCATGGATTAAGCAGCCTCACTTCTGTAAAACTGTATCTATATACTTCTTTCCCTGGATAGAAGTGGGTGTTAACAGCTGGGGGCTTCCCTCGTGGCTCAGGTGGTAAAGAATCTGTAATGCAAGAGACCCAGGTTCAAAACCTGGATCCCCTGGAGAAGGAAATGGCAACCCACTCCAGTATCCTTGTCTGGAGAATCCCATGGACAGAGGAGCCTGGTAGACTACAGGCCATGGGGTCGCAAAGAGTCAGACACAACTCAGCAACTAAATAAGACAACACACCAACAGGCAGATTGTGATTTGGGGAAATAGATCTGGATGGAAATGTGGCATAAAAATGGAGAGTGAAGTGACCTAGCAATATGGAATATACAGTTTTGTAAGAAATTAAAATTTGTGTATAGAATAGCAGTTGCAAATATTCAAACAATAAAGTCTGGCTAAAGGAGCTTAAAAAAAAGTATAATCAGCCATTACAATGATGAGGTTCTAGAAGTTATGATATGACACTCACCCTCCAGAGAACTGAAATCCACCTAAGTAGGAGGTTAGGGCTCAGCTTTTTGGGTCCCTCCCATTTCCCAAGCCTCAGTTTCTCCATCAGGACAAGATGTCTGGGCCCAGTGGCCCCTAAGGGCCCTTCCGCCCTTCTCTGCCCTGCCCAGGACCCGGCTCGCTCACCCCGATCCTCGCTCTGGGCAGCTGCCTCTTCCTCCTGTTGGCGCTTTGCCTGTTCCTCCTGCGCTCGCTGCCGCTCCAGTTTCTTTGTCATCTTGAGATCCTTCCACTTCTTCTTCTCCTCTTTTTCTGGATAAGAGGACAATTGGTGGAGGGAAGAGTGACTTGGAGGTGGGAAAGACTTGGAACAGCCCAGGAGGTGGTGTCCTCTCAGTAGGTCAGCCTGGGGACCCCAATGCTGCCTAGAGAGCAGCCAGAGAAGCCTTCCAGGGCTTCTGGCCTCCTCGTCCCCATTTTGGGTACTAGTAAGACCTAGAGGGGACAAACCTGGTGGCTTTTCCCCAAGATTCAGCTGTGCACTGATGGGCGGTGGGGAGGTAAGCACAGACACTTAGCTCTCCATTGGGCCCATCCCCGCCAGGGCCCACCTCCACCCCCTAGTCCCTGACTTACTCTGTTGCTTCCACTTCCGCCACTCTACTCTTTGGCCATGTTCACCCTGGGGAAGGAGTTGGGGGAGATACAGGAGTGAGGCTGAATGGTCACACCTGAGCTGGGGCGGGGGAGGTGTTCCCACTTGCTGCTCCCCAGCTGTCTCCTCTGTTTAAATGAGCTCTTGTTGGTTAGTGCTCAGTCGTGTCCAACTGTTTTGCGGCCCCATGGACTGTAGCCCACCAGGCTCCTCTGTTTGTGGGATTCTCCAGGCAAGAATACCTGAGTGGGTTGCCATTTCCTTCTCCAGGGGATCCTGCATTGGCAGGCAGATTCCTTACTGTCTGAGCCACTAGGGAAGCCCCTTTAAATGAGGGTAGTGAGGAAACGAGGGGCACCCCCCACACACACACACACACACACAATACTGGCTAAGAGAGAGCGTCAGGAGGGCAGGGACATGTACCCCCAGTGCCTGAGACCATAGCTGGAACATAGTAAGCATTCAGTAAATTGTTAAATGAGTTCCTACTGGAGAGAAGAGGAAATAGGTTCAGGGGGACAGGACTTGCCCACTGCCGCCCTGGTTATCAGAAGAGATACGCCATGAAAGGGCTCGGGAAGGAGCCGGGTCCCGCCTTCCGAATCCGAACCCCGGGCAGAGTTGCCACTAAGGACTCCGGCAAGGTTGCCATTGGCCATAAGGCAACGGCAACCCAATCCAGTACTCTTGCCTGGAAAATCTCATGGGCGGAGGAGCCTGGTGGTCTACAGTCCATGGGGTCGCGAAGAGTCGGACACGACTCAGCGACTTCACTTTCACTCCGGTAAGGTAATGAGTTACCAACGCTGTCCCGGCTCCGCTGCTCATCGGCACAGGGGTTACTGAGGCCACAAGCAGGCAACAAGCTCGGGGACTCCGGCCGCGGAGCAGCGACGAGCCTGGAGCTGGAGGGGCGACTCGGCCCCGCCACGGGGCCCCACGCGGCTCTATCTCTTAACCCCAGCCCGGTGCCCTGCCGCAGGGCTCGCACATCCCTCCACCTACCGGACCACAGGGCCGCTTCCTCGCGCGCTCCGCCATGTTCGCCGAACGCGGTAGGCCCCGCCCGGCCAATCAGACTCACCCCTTCCGGCAACACCTACTTCGAGCCGTCCAATCGGAGACCCAGTCGCGCGCATGGGCGTGGCCTAGGCGCTGTGAGGTTAGAGCACGGGGACAGGGGAGGGCTGGAGGTGCTGGATGGGCTGCCTAGGGGCTGATGGGGGGACGGCATCCGGTGAGCTGGACCTGGCGCTGGTGTAGGGACCGGGGGGCGGGGGGGGGGGTTGATGTTCAGCTCATCTCAGACCTGAGTGTCCCAGTGCGCAGAAACTTTGGACTACCAGAGCGCTGCCCCCCGGCTCGGGTCGAGCACGGAAGTCAAACATCAGCTTGGTTTTGTACATGGAGTCTTGGGGCCCGAAGCTGGAGTGTGATTCAGAGCTGGCAATAATTAAATCCAGTTATAGATTCGCTCATTTACTCTCTTTTAATTATTACACTTTATTAGAGAACAGTTCAGTTCAGTCGCTCAGTCGTATCCGACTCTTTGCAACCCCATGGACTGCATGCAGCACGCCAGGCCTCCCTGTCCATCACCAACTCCCGGAGTTTACTCAAACTCAGGTCCATCGAGTCGGTGATGCCATCCAGCCATCTCATCCTCTGTCGTCCCCTTCTCCTCCCGCCTTCAATCTTTCCCAGCATCAGGGTCTTTTCAAATGACTCAGTTCTTTGCATCAGGTGGCCAAAGAGAAGACTTGGGTTTACCAAAAATTGAACAGATAGTTCCCACAGACTTTCCCCTCAGTTTTTGTAATTAACATGTTGCCTTAAGGTGTACATTTGTTACAGTCCATGAACCAATATTGATGCTTTGTTCATAGTATAGGATAGGGTTCTCTCTTTGTGTTGTACATACTGTGGGTTTTGGTAAAATACCTAATGGCATATATCTATCCCTGCCATGGAATTCTCCAGGCAAGAATACTGGAGTGGGTTGCTGTTTCCTTCTCCAGGGCATCTTCTTGACCCAGGGATCAAACCTGGGTCTCCTGCATTGCAGGCAGATTCTTTAGTGTCTGAGCCACCAAGGAAGCCCCCGTCATTACAGTATCATACAAAATTGATTCACTGCCCTAAAAATCTGTGCTCCACCTATTTTCCCCAC
Organism: Bos javanicus; assembly: GCF_032452875.1. Taxonomy (NCBI): domain Eukaryota; kingdom Metazoa; phylum Chordata; class Mammalia; order Artiodactyla; family Bovidae; genus Bos; species Bos javanicus. The sequence goes on from NC_083878.1 coordinate 99,046,242, forward strand.
TCCTCAAGCCCCTGATAACCACTGATCTTTTTTTCTAACTGTTCTTATAGTTTAGCCTTTTCCAGAATGTCATATAGTTGGAATCAAACAATATGCAGCCTTTTCAGACTCCCTTCTTTTATTAAGTAATACATATTTAAAATTCTTCCCTAGCTTCTAGTGGCTCGATATCTCATTTCTTTTTACTGCTGGATACTATTCATTGGCCTGATATCTCATTTCTTTTTAGTGCTGGATACTAGTCATTGTATGGATATGCCAGCATGTCTATCCATTCACCTTTCAAAGGACATTTGGTTGTTTCCAGTATTTGGCAATTATAAATAAAGCTGCTATAAATATTCATGTGCAGGTTTTTGTGTGGACCTGCCTTTTCAGCTCATTTGGATAAACAGCTGGACGTCTGATTGCTGAAATATTTCACTGGAGGCAAAAACTGTAAAAATGGGTACAAAGTTTATTATTAGAGACACAGCACAACAAGCGGGAGAACACACAGAGAAACCGTTTGCTTAGTTAAGAAAGAAGCAAGACAGGGGCACCTGGAGAGAAAGCGTGTGGGAATCTCCCCTAATGAGGAGGAACCAGAAAAAAGGTGGTTAAAAAACTTATATAGGACAGCTCTTCTGGGTCTTTGTTTACCTTTGGCCAGCAATCTGATTTATTTTTCCACACCTGACCTGCCCTAGGCAACATGTGTGCACGACGTTTTCCCAAGATGGATTTCAATGCAGAGGCTTTTGGGAGTAAAGAAGCATTACTTATTATGGCCTGGCATCCCCTGACTTTTGACCCCCTGGGAGCCTTTCTGCCCGTGTGCAGTCTCTCCCTTGCCCCAAGGATGGGAAATACCTGGCCTCTTGATTCGTTACTCAAACAAGGTTTAGTTGCTCTCTGTTCCTGCCATGACTGTTATCTTAAGGTGTCCTCAGGAGAGAAAGCCTGGCTATATATCCTGTTTCAGTTGTTACTCCCATTTTGGAGAGCAAGCAGGAGACTGGTTGTAAGCATCTAACCTGGAGCCCATCTGTCTCCTGTTTCTGAAAATGCAAACAAGGGGTATACGTGTATATGTCCAGCTTGAAGTCCACTTTTTTCCTGCCCCAAGAAATGTAAACAGGAGCCTTATTGCAAATACCTAGGCGGGGACCCATCTGCCTTCTGCCTCAGTTCCATCCAAGAAATCCTTTTTTTCTGTCTTTCTTTCTTCCTGCCTGTCTGGCTTCCTTTCTTTCTTTTAAATGGGCATCTTTATTCATCTATAATGATGATTAGCTGGATCATGACTAGAGAGAGAAGTTTATGGAAAAAAAAAAAACACCTTAGTACTGAAAACTATTAGCATAATTTCTCCTCTGGCTCTGGAGGACCTTCTTATCACCAGTCTATGTGTACTACGGCAAAGGGGCTCCAAGCCCGCGCCTGTGAATTGTATTGTTTCACAATCTTGACTTTGGAACAGTGATAGTAGTGCAAAATCATTGTTTGGAAAGGGACAGAGTGGAGTGTCCTATATCACAACACCAATATGTTCCAAAGAGCAATTCTCTGTCACCAAGTGGGTGTCCTAAGCTTCGATTCAATTCTGACAAGTTGGCACAGATCTCGTAAGTTAAGGGAGCCCATAAGATTGCCTCCCACTTCAGATGCCAGTGGCAAGTGGGGTGCCCACTCACCCACAACTTCTGCCTAGCTGACTGCAAATTCCAGCATTCCCATGACCACCTCATGGGAGTGGTGGTTTTGACCCCATCCAGATTCAATAATTTGCTGAAACGATTCACAGCCCTCAGGAAAGCACTATACTTACAGTTTTATTTTAGAAGATACAACTCAGGAACAGCCCAATGTAAGAGGTACATAGACTAAGGTGGAAGAGTGGGCATGGAATTTCCATACCCTCTCTGGATGGGCTACCCTACCAGCTCATTGAGGTTTTCACCAGCCCAGAAACTCCTTGAGCCTCATTGATTCAGGGTTTTTTTCTTATCTTTAAAGAAATTTTTTTATGTGTTTATTTTTGGTTGTGCTGGCTGTTTGTTGGTGCGCAGGCTTTCTCTGGCAGTGGCGAGTGGAGGCTACTCTGTAATTGTGGTACACGGGTTTCTCATTGTGGTGGCTTTTCTTTTTGCCGAGCATATGCTCTGGGGTGCAAGGGCTTCAGGAGTTGCAGCTCCCAGGCTCTAGAGCACAGGCTCAGTAGTTGTGGTATGGGAGCTTAGCTGCTCTGTGGTACGTGGTATATTCCCAGAGTAGGGATCAAAACTGGGTCTCCTGCACTGGCAGATGGATTCTTCACCACTGAGCCACCAGGGAAGCCCTTTTCTTTAATTTTTACAAATTAAAAAAAAAAAAATTATTTGGCTGTGCCGGGTCTTAGTTGCCGCATGCAGGGTCTTTAGTTGAGGCCTTCAGGCTCTTAGTTGCAGCATGTGGCGTCTAGTTCCTTGATGAGGGGCTGAACCTGAGCCCTCCACTGGGAGCATGGAGTCTTAGCCACTGGACCACCAGGGAAGTCCCACTTCAGGGTTTTTATGTGGGATTTTATTACATATGCACAACTGATTAAATCATTAGTCATGTAACTGAATTCAATGGCCAGTCCTTTACCCTCCCTGGGGTCTGGGGTTGGGGCTGAAAATTCTGACCTTTTGAATACATGGTTGAGGGCGTCCCTGGTGGCTCAGTGGTAAAGAATCCATTGGCCGATGCAGGAGACACGGGTTCGATTCCTGATCTAGGAAGATCCCTCATGCCGAGGAACAACTAAGCCTGGGAGCCACACTACTGCAGCCTGCATCCCTAGAGCCTCTGCAGCAAGAGAAGTCACTGCGATGAGAAGTCCAAGCACCGAAACTGGAGTGTAGCCCTTGCTCCCCGCAACTAGAGAAAAGCCTGGGCAGCAGGAAGAACCAGCACAGCCAAAAATAAAGAAATAAGTAAATAAAATTATATTAAAAAACACACGGTTGAAGGGGTTGATTTGGAATAACAAAAGACACTACTGTCACTCAGGAAATCGAAGGGTTTTAGGAGCTCTGTGCCAGGAACCACAGACAAAGACCCGATACATTTTATTATGCTGAATGTTCCCATCACCTCCCCCAATTAAATCTATGATATGAGCAAAACCCATGAGCTTGTTACACAAATGCAACTTCAAGACAAGTCCCCAGGTGCTGCTAAGTCGCTTCAGTTGTGTCCAACTCTGTGCGTCCCCAGAGACGGCAGCCACCAGGCTCCCCGTCCCTGGGATTCTCCAGGCAAGAACACTGGAGTGGGTTGCCATTTCCTTCTCCAATGCATAAAAGTGAAAAGTCAAAGTGAAGTCGCTCAGTCGTGTCTGACTCCTAGCGACCCTATGGACTGCAGCCTACCAGGCTCCTCCGTCCATGGGATTTTCCAGGCAAGAGTACTGGAGTGGGGTGCCAGAGCACCACCTTCCAAAAAGGACTTCAGAAGTTGCCTTGCTTTCCAGTGGGAGGCGCACTCCGGGGATCAAATCCCTCCCCTTACCTTTTGCCCGCAGGAGGGCCTCACACAAGTCACCCGACCTCCCAGTTGGTTTCCTCACTTGTAACATGGGACGGTAACTCCTGTCTCAGAGGCTGTTTAATGAGATGATGGGCGTCCAGGTGTCTGGCAAGCAGAGGTGCACAGTAAGTGTTTGGGGAAACACTCCTTTGCCCTTCTATTCTTTCCTTTTGTAATGAATTACTTTTGGCTGCGCTAGGTCTTCACTGCTACCTTCGGGCTTTCTCTCGTTGCGGTGAGAGGGGGCTACTCTTCCCTGCGGCCTGCAAGCTTCTCTTTACGTGGTTTCTCTTGTTGCAGAGCACAGGCTAGAGAGCACGAGATCTTCAGTAGCTGCAGCATGTGGGCTCGTGGCACGCGGGCGTAGTTGCCCTGTGGCATGTGGGATCTTCCCAGACCAGGGAATTGAACCCATGTGCCCTGCACTGGCAGGCAGATTCTGAACCACTGGACCATCGGGGAAATCCCTCCCCTTTGTTCTAATTATGTAATCCCTGGCCCTCCTGGCCTGGACTCTGATCCTTGTGGGACTTGATTGTCTGTATCTTTCCTGTTAGACCCTCAACTAAGGCCCCCAACACACACACACACACACCCAACAATAGTTAACACACACCATCTGAGCCCCAAGGCCTGATTTTATCATGAACTAACTAGGTGACCTCAGACAAGTCCCGAGTCCTTGCCCTTCTTTGGGTTCCAAAACGTTTGTAGAAAGAGAGTCTGGGAGCTGAGGTTCAGGGAGGTGGAAGGTGCCTTCTGTTCTGACTGAGTCCCTGCCAGCAATCAGCACCAGGGTGTGAAGCAGAGAGAAGCAGCCAATAAGGGTCTGAATAGCTTAAAACTTTATTGTGGGTAAAAAGTACTGGCTTGAGGACTCAAGCCTAAATACAACTTCCCAAGAACAAATGTAGATAAGGAAAGAAGGATGTCTGAAGCCTGGCTGGGGCCAGGACTGGGACCAAGGCCAGTACATTATTGAAGTCTGCCCTCGGAGTCCCAGCTGAGCCTGGGGAGGGGCGAGGGGACCCAAGACCATTTAGCCCACCACAGGGAGCACCAGGGAGAGGCCCCGGCCAGGCCTCCCTCACCTCTGCGACAGGAACAGAGCCATGCACCATGAAGAAGTGCTCCCGACTCCCCAAAGACCAAAAGCAGGACTCTTCCTGGGATCATTCTGTGTTACAGAGACGGGCTCCTCCAGTACCATCTACCTGCCACCTGGGGATGGCTGAGAGCTGGACAAAGACAGAGCCTCACAGAGTGTGCAGGCACCAGGCAGGGCCCAGCGCTGATGTCACGACCTCAGGGCGTGAGCTCAGCCTTCCACTTCTGCAGCTTCTGGTCCATGGCCCGGAGCGTGGATTCATCCTGCACCAACACAGATCAGTCCTACCCCTCTCCCCAGGAGGTCTGAGGAGGCTTGGGGAGCTCTGCCCTCCCCAGGGCTGTCCTTTACCTTCACAAAACAGAAGCGGATATAGTGGTCAAAGAACTTCTGGTGTGGCAGGCTGAAGAAGATGGACACTGGAACGGCCACCAAGCCCTGGGGAGGAGGAAGCCCATGTCTCAACCATCCCACAGCCTGGCAGGCCTCTGGGGGGCCTCAGGGGGTCAGAGGGGTTCCACGATAAGGAAGGAGAAAGAGAATAAGCTCCAATGCAGCACCTCCCAGTGCTGTGTCAAGGTCAGAGGTAAAACATCCCAAAGCACCATGCCAAGTCCCTCCTTATGTACAGAGGAGAGAGGGAGCTCAGAGCAAGGAAGATCACCTGGCAGGTCAGGGCAGAGCCATAGGAGAAATGTCTTAGAATCGTAGCACTGAGCTGGATGGACCTCAGAGTTAATGGGCCAACTCACTGTACAGATGGGAAGACTGAGGCCCTGAGAGGGCAGGAATTCCTGCCAGCCCACAAGGCCTATTGGAGCACATTAAAAACAGGCTCTCCTTTCCTTGAAATGAATACTGCCCTGAGAGGCCGGCCTGGATTTTGGCCCATCAGCTCGAGGGTCAGGCACCCTTAGCAGTGCACAGCCTGTCAAACACACACAGCGCCCGGCAGAGGCCCAGCCCACCTTATTCTTGATCATCCACTTGACGAAGCGTCTGTCGTACGGCTCATCTGCCGCTCCGGGCAAGTCAGGCATCTTGTTTTCTGGGGGACAGAAGACGTGCTGAGTCCTGGGCAGCCTCCAGGGCCCCAGCTTCAGCCCCGCGCGGCCGGGCCCACTTACTGAAGTCCGAGATGTCTGTGATGAGGAAGTAGCTGCCCTGGGGGGTCACAGGCCGGAAGCCCATGGACTGTAGGCTCTGTATCATGTGGTCGCGGCAGCGCTGGATGTACTGTGGGAGCTGCACAAAGTAGCTGCTGGGTCGGCCGAAGTGCAGCTGCTCCCGCTCGAAGCTCTGAGCCACTGCGGCCTGGGGAGGGCGTGGGGGCGGGTGGAGGGGGGGCGGCGAAAGGGTCAGGTATGACCCGACCCTGGAGCTGACCCAAACCCCTCTCTTGCCCCGCCCCTCACGTGGCCACGCCCCCTCACCTGGCCCTGCGTGGCACAGTGATAGATGGAGTTCTGGTGCACAGTACGCAGGTGCTTCATGAGGCTGTCCGGGCCCAGGACCCAGCCCACCTGGACCAAGAACACAGGGAGAGGGTGAGGCCCTTGGGGGCCCAGCCAAACCCTTTCCGGATTCCCAGGCCAGCCTCTCCCACCAACGATTGTAGAGGGAGGGGCCCCCCATACTCTCGTTGCCTCACCTTCCAGCCTGTGACACCGAAGGTCTTGCCAGCGCTACCGATAGTCAGGGTGCGTTCCCACATGCCAGGGAGGCTGGCTGCCCAAGATCAAAGAGAGCGGCTGCTGAGACGGGGGTGGGGGCACGGAGTGGGGGCTGGGTCCCAGCAGGCACCCAGGCTCTCAGCGCCACGGACTCCACTCCGTGTAAAGCTATTTCCAAGACATATTTGAGCCCCTCCTCATGACAACCTCGGGAGGTAGGTGCCACTATGTTCCCCTGTCCCGTGAGAAGTGAAGTCACAGCCCCAGGTCACCTGACCTGTGTGGGTCCAGACCCCTCGGTTCTAATCACCAGACCTGCGCTGCCACCGGACTGGGCTCAAGGCCCTGCCGCAAAGGTCCGGGGTTACGGGGGCGCCCTGGCCGGCTTGGCTCACCGATGCTGATGTGCTGGAACCCATCGAAGACCATCCACTGGTACACCTCGTCCGAGATGCACACCACGTCATGCTGCTGGCACAGGCTGGCCACCAGCTCCAGCTCTTCCTTGGAGAACACCTGCAGGGACCGTCCCCCACCAGAGAGGCCAGCTCAGAGCGATGTGAGCGCCCGGCCAGAGCCGGGGCCAAGGGCTTCTCTGCCCTCTCCTATCCCTGCAACAGTGACCCTGTGAGGTCAGTTGTGAGATAACAGAAAATATCTCTGTTGGTCTCTGCCCCGGTTTCTGGCACAGAACTCCTAAAACCCGTGTAACTACTAAGGGGTAAAAGCACTGGAGGGTTTCCCCGGTGGTGCTAGTGGTAAAGAACCCGCCTGCCAATGCAGGAGACATAAGAGATGCGGGTTCGATCCCTGGGTCAGGAAGATCCCCTGGAGGAGGGCATGGCAACCCACTCCAGTATCCTTGTCTGGAGAATCCCATGGACAGAGGAGTTTGGTCGTCTACAGTCCATGGGGTCGCAAAGAGCTGGACACGACTGAAGCGACTGAGCACGCATGCACAAGAGTACTAGAAGCATCTTTTGCTCTAATGCTTGGTCTTTGATCCTGACCTTGACACAGGCAATGGAACCCCCTGTACACTCCTAAGAGATAAGAGCGCTAGGAGCATTTTTGTTCTAGTGAGGTGACTCTGAGTGGGCTCCTGGATGGAGGCTGGTCACCAGAAAGACCACGCAAGCCATGATTAGGAGCCTGAAATTTTCAGCCCCCTCCCACATCCCACTTCCTGCCACTTCCTCAGAGAAGGGAGAGGGGTTGGAAATGGAGTTGATAATTGATGCCTCCATCAAAATCCCGATAGGATGGGGTTTGGGGAGCTTGCAGAGGTGGGTGAGCTCATGCTGACACACCCCCAACTCCACAGGGACAGAAGCAAGCACCTGTTCTCAGGCACCTCCCAGACCTTGCCATACTTGTCTCTTCATCGGGTTGTTTATCTGTATCCTTTATCATCACCTTTAATAAACTGATAACTGTTAGTAGGTGTGTCCCTGAGTCCTGTGAGCCACTCAGATGAATTGAACCTGAAGGGGGGGAGGTGGGCGTCTCAGATTTACAGCCACAGGTTGGAAGCACAAACTGACTTGTGATTGGCGTCTGAAGTGGGGTCGGGGGGCAGCCTTGTCAGACTGAACCCTTCACCGGTGGGAGCTGACACCATCTCCAGGTAGACAGTGTCAGGACTGAATTAAATTGAATTGGATTTTGTGGGACACCCAGCTGGTCTCACAGAACTGCTTAGTGTGGGGAAAAAAGAACCCCACATATCTGGTGTCAGAAGCTTTGTGAGTGTGATAATGGTGTGACAGTAAAGGAGAAACACAGGTGGAACACTGGGTCTTCCTTGACATCGGTTGTGTCGTGTTCCCATTTTACAGATGAAAAAAGTGGAGCGGTGAAGTCACGGGTCCAGGTCTGTGGGGAAGTAATAGAGGCTTCCAGCCCAGCCCCCTACTGCTGACACCTGCCCTGGGGATCCCTGCCCCAGGCCCTGGGACCCCAGGAGCCTCGATCCTCAGAGCTCTCCGCAGTTAGCTCTCCCGCTTGACGGATAAGAAAACTGAGGCCCCATGGCAGCACACGAGTAACAGAACAGGCACGCAAGCCAATCTGGAGGGGTGCCCGGGGAGGAGGTCTCTCAGGTACCTTTCCCAGGGGGTTGTTGGGTGTGTTGAGGATGAAGGCTTTAGTGCGAGATGTGAATTTGCTGGCCAGCTCCGTGGGATCCAGCTGCCAGTTGCTGCTGGAATCCGGTTCTCCCTTCTGGGTGGGGCTCTGCAAGAGGAGGGGGCGGGGGTGGCAATACTTACTCCCTGACTTTCATCTCTAGGAATTCGGCTCCTCCCCCCAGGCATCTGTCTCCACCGGCTCTCCTCTGGGGCTCTGGCCACCCCTCCCCCACCCCGGAGAAACTGGCCTCCTCCACTTCCTTCCTTCTTTCCACCTCCCCGGGTTCAACCCAGCACACTCCTTGGACCCCTCTGCCCACCCACACCCCAGCCAGCATCCTCACCGGCTTCAGGGACACAAACACAGGGCGACCCCCTGCCATCAATGTCATGGGCTCATAACAGTCAAAAAAGGGCTCGATGATGATAACCTAGTACAAAAGTCAGATGAGCTGGGGCTGGCACCACCCGGACCCTTCACCCCGACCCAGCCCGGGCTTTGCCCATTCACCTCATCTCCTTCATCCACCAGGGCCTGGAAGGCTGTGAACAGGGCCCCGTAGGCACCCACGGTTACCAGCACGTTCTTGAGTGGGTCTATCTCCTGTCCCAGCAACTTCCCAAAGAAACTGGCCAGAATCTTCGTCAGGGGTGGGTAACCCTGCCAGGACAGCACGGGTCAGGCGCCTGGCTCGGCCTGGGCCCACCCTCCTGTTCAGACACTCTCTGCAATTCTAGCATCTTTCAGCAGCAAACCTGGGGGTCAAGTCACCTTCTGTGGGGTGGGTCCTTTCATCTCTGCCACCACCCCTTGCCATGAAACCTGCTCTGTGTCGGGCACACCACCCAGGGCTGGGATTCATGGGGAACCAGACAGAGTGTATGCCTTCACGAATGACAGTCCAATGGAACCCTCTAAATAGCAACAACTCCACGCTTTAAACACCTCTCTTTAAGTTTAAGAGAGTTTACGGGACTTCCCTTGAGGCTCAGCTGGTAAAGAATCCGCCTGCAATGCGGGAGACCTGGCTTCCATTCCTGGGTTGGGAAGATCCCCTGGAGAAGGGAAAGGCTACCCACTCCAGTATTCTGGCCTGGAGAACCGCATCACTGTACAGTCTGTGGGGTCACAAAGAATCAGATACGACTGGGCCACTTTCACTTTCTTTAAGAAGGACTTTTGTGCCATCTGAGCCTCTTGGCAGCCTTACAAGAGAGACATTACTTGATTCCCATAATTTAACAGGTGGAAAAAGAGACCCGGGAAAGGAAATGACTTGCCCAAGGTCATGGCAGTTGAAGTGCAGGACTGGGAGTTTATGCTGCAGCTTTGGAAACCCCTCACTTTGAGAGGAATATTGGATCTATATGCTTGTTTGCGGAGGACACTTATAACACATTCCAGGGTAAGCCAAGGGACTGAAACCTAAGGTCTGGAACTTAATTAAATGATTTACCAAACCAGATTTGACCACATGAAAATGAAAAATTTCTATACATCAAAATATTCCATGAGCAAAGTTAGAAAACTAAACACATATAAACTAATGTGTTTATATAAAAATTTTTAAAGTTAAAAGTTCAAAAGTCTGAACACTCAGCAACACAGCACTCCGTTGGCAGTGCTAGACTCTGGGCGGTGGGATTGGAAGACACTCCCCCCAGGCTGTGAGATGCACACCAACGTTTAAGAACCTGCTCCAGGGCTGTAAAATATTTACTCTGTGGTCCTTCACAGACAAACTTTGGATTTAGAGTCAAAAAAAAAAATCAACTATCTTTCATCAGCTTTATGTGTCACCTCCTTCAGGAAGCCTTCCCTGATCTCTCAGGTTTCATTCCCTTCTTCGTGTTCCCAAGGACCCTAAGCTCCTCCATCGCAGCATATCAACTACCTTTGATTTCTGCTTCTGTTGTTTGGTCTGCTTTTCCCACTACACCTTGATCTCCCAGCTCATGTTTTGTTTTTTTTAAATCTGTCTTTCCCCCAGGCCATGAACTGTCCCAGGGCCTGTAACAAAGGAGACAGTCAGTGAACACTGAACCGTGGCCGGACTGAATTTCAAGGGCTCTGCCCCGTGAACCCTAACATCTAGATTGGCCTGCTCTCCAGAAACAGCTGCCCTTCCTCCCCTGGGACCTCTGCAGAGACCCATGTCTTGAGGCCCCCAGAGGGGCTGGGAGACTCACAAATGCTTTCGTGTACTGGTTAAGCATGAAGTCTCCGCTGACGGCGTGCTGAAAGGCTTCCACGGCGAACTCTGGGGGTGAGAAGTCTGGGAAGCCTTGGCCCAAATTTACAACATCAGCCTCCTCGCTGGCCAGTTGGACAAATTCCACCCTGGGCAACAAACAGAGAGTGGGTAGCAGAACCCTCCACCCCAACCTGGATTTCTGCTCCATTCCAGGGCAGGGTGAGCAAGGCAGTTGGGCTGGCTCTAGAAAAACTGGATAGTACCACTGACCAGATAGATAACTGGTCGTATCCTGGTCACATGTCTCAGCCCAGGGGCTTTGCAACTTTCCATCACGATCCACAGTAAGAAACCACTTTTACATCCCAGACTCTGGAGAGACAAACAGGGACTCCACGTTCTCCTTCCAGTGGGATCCACGGCAGTCTTTCCCATTCTGTCCTACTCTGGTCTTTATAAATACTTGCTGAGCACCCCTAAATGGATTTCATGACCCATTCACGCATCTGTCAACGCCACACTTTGAAACATTTGCTCATATCGCCTCTGTTAGTCTATGAGGCAAGCTCTACTCCTCGGTCGCAATGGGGATGGAGAAGGTGGGATTCAGGGGACTTGCCCGATGGCTCCCAATTAGCTTTTCCCAGTTGGCTTTTGAGTCCACCTCTGTCTGGAGCAACAGTCAGGCCCTGGAGAGTTACTCTGAACAGACTGTAGTCCCACCAGCCCTGCCATCTGCCGCCTCTGGCCCCCTACCACCTTTCTTCTGGGCCTGCCTGCTGGCCACCTCTTTAGGGAAGCTAGCAGAGAGGCTGAGAAGCTGGATAAAAAGGCTGGCACCATGGCTCCAGGTTGGCAAGGGGCAGAAGAGTCAGGGGTGGTGGCAATGAATTTGCCTAAAAATAAATATGTCTACAATCGGTCATTCTTCTCTCCAGAGCTTCACAAGGTCTCTGAAGACACGAAGTTGCTGAGGCTCAGAGAGGCCCATGACCTGCCCAGAGCCACACTAGTGGCTAAAGCAGAGCTGAGATGCAAAGTCAGATGGTGGGTGTTCCATGGTGGCTGGGACAACGGAGCCAGATCCTCAGGCCACCACCCGAGGGTCCGCAGGAACCTGGGGCCTCTCATGGCCCTCATCTCTCCTAGCACGCTTCCCTGCTCTGTGCAGTCCTCCCTGGCCAGCTCTGCCCTGACTCTGCCTGAGACTTGGCTTCTCCTGGCCTCAGTCCTCCCTTCTGTAGAATGGGTATGACAGGCTCAAGAGTCTGCTGGCTCTGTGAGTCAGGAAAGACTCTAGCTGCCTCTCCCAGCCAGTCATTTCCTCCCTCTGGGCTGGACTTTACCTTATCTGCAAAATGGGCCACAGGCCTGTCCACCTGCCTCACAGAGAAGACAGACGGGGCAGCCTGGGAAGCAGGACCCTGGGGGCTCAACCTGGAGGGCAGCCGGACACCACAGGGTCTTTGGACCTGGCTTCCCTATCCCAAACACCAGGGAGCATCAGAGGAGAAGATGGAGGTGGAAGATGTTTGCAAAACACAAAATGCGGTACAGGAGGAGAGTGTGAAAGAAAAAGATGGTCCTCTTTTGGATAAAAACAACAGCCACCTGTACAGAGGTGGCTCTGTGCTCTTGGCCAAAGGGGGACTGGGCTGGGAGCAGGGGTTGGAGAAGGGGGAAGAAGGAAGGTCCTTCAGTCTTTCTTACACACCTTCAATTGCATCCGTCGCATCACTAGTGACAGCGGGCACGTACGTCTTTCACATGTAGAATGAGTCAATAAAGAAAAGATGCTGAGCTCTGCAAGTGTCGGTGAGAAGCCGCCCATGTCTTACCTTCTTATATTCTTTAGCTTATCTTGTTCTCTACTAAGTGTGAAATGAAAGACACCCTCCTGCCCCCGGAAAGCCCTCAGCCCGGTGCCTGGGTAGTAGCCGTGGCTCACACTGTATTTCATCTCATCCTCCCAAGGCCCTTCAGGGGAGACAGAAGCATCTCCATTTCCTAGCTGGACCTGGAGGCTCAGGGCAGGTGAGTCACCGGCCCCAAATGCCACAGCCAAGCAGGGTGAGGCTGAGACCCAAACCCAAGCCGGTGGCTGGGGGTCCTCACCTCTCAGGGCTGAGGCTGCAAACCTCTCGGTCCGAGTATACAGCCGTCTTAGGTACCACTGAGTCCCGGCCAACCCGGGGACCGCCAGCCCTGCTATCCTCGAGCCAGGGGACCCCCACCACCATCCTACCCATTCCTGCCTGGCTCACCGTGGGCTGTAGTCGATCCCGTCCAGCCTTCGAGCATGCAGCTGTTTAGCCATGGTGAGCTGGAGACAACAGAGCAAGCAGAGAGTCAGCTGGAGACAGAGCAAGTGGAGAGTCAGCCTGGGCTCGCTCTGGGGAGGCAACTGCTCTGTGACCACAGCCTCCGTGTCCGCCCCGCCGGGAGGAGGCGAAGAGCAGGGCTCCTCCAGCCTCCCTGCGCCTGGCTCCTCCCCGCGCCACCAGCCTGGACTTGCCCACCTGCCAGCCAGGACTCCGAACATCTTGGGACATGGACTGGATTCCATCAGGTTAAAATCTGACCCAGATTAAAATTTGGAGGGGCTGGGGAGGAGGAGCAGCAGGAAGCAGGAGAGCGGAGTTCGGTGACAGTGACGGCAGCGGCTTCTTGCTAAACGCTTCCATGAACTTCCCGGAACCCCCCGACTTGACCCATTTTACAGATGCGAAAATGCAGGAAGGAGGGGGAGACAGCTGCCCTCAAGGTCACACGACACATAGACTCAGGCCTGTTTGAGATGAGGCCATGTTCGGACTCGGGCACAGGGGCCACTTGCTCAGTCTTTCAGGGGCTCAGGGGACCACCCCTCCCCTTCCCTGGGTTCTTTCCAGGCCAGCTTCCCCCTCACCCACAGGTGTGCAGAGACTGGCCTGGCCTGGGGACCATCAGGCTCAGGCCCTCAGTCTGTCGTGGCTGGGTGATATTGCACAAGTGCGTTAGCTCCTCCTGGCCTCAGTCTCCCCATCAGTGTAATAGGGGCATGGGCTTCGTGGTCCCTCGGAGCCTCCTGGTCCCTGTGGGTTGGAGTCTCAGAGGGGCTGCAGGTGGTGAAGCCACCAGCTGTAGCTCACGGTCAACCCTCACTGCTCTTCACAGTCCGAGTCCTCACAGCATGCTTACCAGAGGGGTCAGGATAATCCTCATCTAAAGATGAGGACATTGAGGCTCAGAGAGACTTGGGGCCTTGCCCAAGGTCAGAAGAGGAGCTGCACAGGGCTCTGGGGCAGGACGACAGCAACAGCAGGGCTCCCAGCACCTGGCCCTGGGCCCGGAGAAGGGTGTGGGGACGGTCTGTACACCGGCCAGGTTTTTCCATCGCCTGGGGGTCCTGGTGATGTGAATGGTTCAGAGAGAGCCCAGCGTGGAGCCTGGCACCTACTGGTACTTTGCTAACATTGGCGGCCCTGTGCTTTCACCAGGCCCTAATACCTCTCGCCAGGCCTGGCACTCAGCATGTAAAAACGATAGCATGATCTTTGCCAGGGAAACCCCTCAATCCCTGTCAAGCGGGATGGTGGGTCCCCCAGAACAGGCACGGCTGTGCCCTCCAAGGCCAGCGCTGGGCTCACACCAGGCCCTGTGCCTCCCATCCTCTGCTGAGGGGACTTGAAGCAGGCGGGCACGTTCCCCCAGACACAGGGTGGAATGCCCCTCCTCAGATAATAATCGCACTGCCCTTTTTCGGTTCTTAGCCGCAGGGAGTAAATCGGAGGGTGAACTCTGACTGACTGCCCAGCCCCTGGATTCTCCCAGCTCGCCCCCACGGGCCTTTGCACCGCCTGGCATCCTTTCCCTTCCTCTGGGACTGGGCTTGAAGGCCGGCGATTTGCATCGCAGCCTCACTTCTCTGATGAATCCAAGAAAAGCTGTTAATTTTTTCCTTGGCTCAGCTTTTTATTCACAAGGACAGTGTGATGACTTCAAGCTCCTTGCACACAGGACTGGAAACTGTAAGTCCAATGTAATCTACCTGTTCACAACATTTCATAACTATCAGTGCGACCCTCTAACTTTGCTATAGAGGAGAAATAAAAGGAGAGTAGTTGATAACCCGGTCATGGATGCAAAGGCTCAGGCTTGCCCACACTAGGAGATTCTAGGAAGTGGATAGTTATTGGCCCTTGCTTATAAGAAATAAATCTGGCCTGTGGGACGTTCCTGGTGGTCCAGTGGCTAAGACTCCCCGCTCCCAATGCAGGGGGCCTGGGTTTCATCCCTGCTCAGGGACCTAGATCCCACAAGCCACACAGATCTTTTCCCGTGTGCCACAGCTAAGATCCAGTGCAGCCGAAAGAGGGAAAGAAAGAAAGGCCGCTCCCTAGCCTAGTCCCTTCTAAACTCCGCTCCCACCCAGCCTGTTCCTCCAAGGTCTTTCAAAGCATTTCAGAGCCCAGAAAACTAGTCATCTGTCCCAAGGCGGGGCACTTCCTCCTCTGGTCCTCACTCAGTCATCAGCTTCTCTGGAGCATGTTCTCTGACCAGGTGCTGGCAAAGCGCTGAGACCACAGTGTGGACCGATGTTGGGGTCCAGAGTGAGGTACTCCGCCCGTGGCAAAGGTCATGAGGAAGGAGGCTCGACATACGCAAAGGCGGGATCGAGCCTCAGGACTCCCCCTGGAACTCCTCGAGCATCTACCCTCATAACCAGAGCCTGCCTACTTTACTACTCTGTGCTCTCCCCTACACCTCTGACTTTACGGGCGGCTGTCCCCCACCACCTCTTTCGGACAAGGAGTTAACTTAGAGCTCCAGTTAATAAAAACTCCTGGGTGTGACAAGAGTGTTTTAACCTACAAACTCCTCTGAAGGTTCTCTGGCCTGCCTGACAGGCTTGTCCGGCCACATGTGATCGCTCACAGCCTCCCAACCGTGAGAGGCACGAGATGCTTTAAACCTTCTAAAAACAGGTTCCTTAGAAAAGTTAGAAAACTATTAGTATAAGTATAATGGGCTGATTAGAAATTTTATTGGTGAAGGGTTTTTCATTTGTTGAGCCAATGTTTGTTGCTAAGTCTCCACATCCCCTGCCCTTACACACGTTAATGAGTATATAGAAGAAATAAGTATTAACCTTTGATACTAATCACGTTAGACCTTAGGCTAAGTAAATTCTTTCCTTAACTAAAACCCACTATACCCTCACCCTATAGGAATGTAACTTTATTTGGGTGGTGTCTGTTTTAAGAATAATCACCCCTGGAGAAATAAGTGTCCTGGTTGACTGACCGCTGTCACAAGGAGAGAGAGGGTCATAAACTGTCAGCAGGCCCCCCTAGGCAGAAGATGATGTAACACCCCCAAGACCTCTGTATACATTTGTATGAAGCACCTGACTTTGATAAAAGTCTGGACTGCTGACCCCGCGTGACTTTTGCATGACATCTCAGTGTATAAAAGTAGACCATGGAAAATAAAGAATTGGGATCAGTTTCTCGAAATACTGGTCTCCCCATGTCGCTCTCTCCCCCACTCTGGCTGAGTCTCCATCTGGAGCGCAGAACCCACCATGCTTACTAATTATGCCTGGGCTTCTAAGATCCGACCGGGGAGGCCTCAGTGTCTTCTCTCCTTCGGGAGAACGGAAGGACGCCTGTGGCCTACGTAAGTGGTGCAAGCTTCTTGTCTTGAAGATTTATTGGTCTCCCGCGTAAACCAAGCTACTCAGCCTCTTTCCTCCACTGAATTTTCCTACTGAGCTATCCTCATCCTATTACTCTTTATATCTTTGATAAAATATTTAAATAAATAGGTCGCCGATGCCGTCCCCGCTTCGAATACCCTGGATCAGCCAGGGCTGGACCCCGGCAGACCAGGCCTGTCAAGAGATGCCCACAAACACTGTCTCCATTACTATCCAGCACGTGTATTTCCTGACCAACGCGAAGGTGTGTGTTATGGCTCGAATCGTGTCCTCCAAAAGCATATGTCCAAGTCCTAACCTCTGGTAACCTGTGAATATTTCCCCAGTGGCTCGGGGGTAAAGAACCTGCCTGCAATGCAAGAGACATGCTGGAGATGCAAGTTCAATCCCTGGGTCGGGAAGATCCGCTGGGGATCTTGGGGTTGGTCCATGGGGTCGCAGAGTTGGACGTGGCTGAGCGACTAAACAACAATCTGTGAATGTGGCCTTATTTGGAAACAGGATCTTCGAAGGTGTGACCCATTTAAGACGAAGGACTTCCCCTGGTGGTCCAGTGGCTAAGATTCTGGGCTGCAGGCGGCCCAGGTTTGATCCCTGGTGAGGCAACTAGATCCCACATGTGGCAACTAAAGGTCCCGCGTGCTGCAACTAACACTGGCCCAGACAAAAATAGCAATGCATGCATGCTAAGTCACTTCAGTCATGTCTGACTCTTTGTGACCCCACGGACTGTAGCCCACCAGGCTCCTCTGTCCATGGATTTCTCCAGGCAAGAATACTGGAGTGGGTTGCCATTCCTTTCTCCAAAAAATAGTAATAATAGTATATAAGTAAATATTCGAAAAATTGAAGACGAGGTCTCACTGGATCAGTGTGGACCATTGCCAGTCCAGTTTGTTTCCTTGTAAGAAGAGAAAAGAACACAGACACACGGGAGAAGGTTCACGTGAAGACAGCTGCTGCTGCTGCTGCTAAGTCGCTTCAGTCGTGACCGACTCCGTGTGACCCCACAGACGGCAGCCCACCGGGCTCCGCTGTCCCTGGGAGTCTCCAGGCAAGAACACTGGAGTGGGTGAGGCAGAGACTAACGTGTCTACGAGCCAAGGAACACCGAGGACTCCTGACAGCACAGAAGCTAAGAGAAAAGAATGGACCAGATTCTCCTCCTCTAAGCTAAGAGAAAGCATGGCCCCAATAACACCTTGATTTTGGACTTTCAGCCTTCAGAACCACCCGCTGTGTGGTACTTCGGTACAGACGGCCAGGAGACTAACCCAATTGGACACTAGAGGGCGCTGGGGGCACGGCCCCTGAGGGCAGGAGTTCCGGCGGGCTCCTTGGAGGGCGCGGCCTTCAAGCCCAGTCCCAGAGGAAGGGAAAGGATGCCAGGGGGTGCAAAGGCCCGTGGGGGCGAGCTGGGAGAATCCAGGGGCTGGGCAGTCAGTCAGAGTTCACCCTCCGATTTACTCCCTGCGGCTAAGAACCGAAAAAGGGCAGTGCGATTATTATCTGAGGAGGGGCATTCCACCCTGTGTCTGGGGGAAAGTGCCCGCCTGCTTCAAGTCCCCTCAGCAGAGGATGGGAGGCACAGGGCCTGGTGTGAGCCCAGTGCTGGCCTTGGAGGGCACAGCCGTGCCTGTTCTGGGGGGACCCACCATCCCGCTTGACAGGGATTGAGGGATTTCTCAGGACACCGGACTTCCAGAGCTAAAAGTAGCACCATCCTGAGAGAATGGGGATGGGTGGTCCCCTTAGACGGGCCGAGTGCAGGGGTGCCTGCTCCCGTCCTGGGCCTGAAACCCTGCTGACTCCCCAGATGGACTTAATCTCAGGGGAACCCCCCTCCTCGACCACCTCCTGACCACTCGGTTCAAAATCTGCGGGTGCCTGGTAGGCTGATCCTCTCTCTGACGTGGTAGCCCACAGCCCTTGATGTCTATCAATTCTGGCCTTTCTCCTAAGGTGGCTACGCCTCCTCTGCCCCACATCACACCTGCCACCATCTCACCGGATCACAGAGGTAGGAATAACACTAATGCGATCAGTTCTGATTTGCTCACTCAGCACCAGGCGCTGCAGTAAGGACTATATTGATGTCATCAGACCCTTTCAACAGCCCTGGGAAGCAGGCGCTACCCTCAAACTCCCCCCAACCTTAATAGGCAGGGAAGGAACTTCCCGGGTGGCCCAGCAGATAAGAATCTGGGTGCCAATACAGAGCACAGGGGTTCGATCCCTGATCTGGGAAGATTTCACATGCCTCGGGGTAAAACAACTCATGTACCACAACTACTGAAGCCTGTGCCTAAAGCCAGTGCTCCGCAATGAGACGCCACCACGGTGAGAAGCCCTCACACCACAGTGAGTAACCCCCAGTTGCTGCAGCTAGAGAAAGCCTGAGTACAGCAGCAAAGACCTGGTGCAGCCAAAAATAAATAAAATCTAAAAGCAAAACGAAAAAAGGCAAGGAACTTTGCAACAACGATAACATAACAATAAAAACCAGTCCATCCTAAAGGAAATCAACCCTGAATATTCTCTGGAAGGACTGATGCTGAAGCTGAAGCTCCAATCCTTTGGCCACCTGATGCGAAGAACTGACTCGTTAGAAAAGACCCTGATGCTGGGAAAGACTGAAGGCAGGAGGAGAAGGGGGCAACAGAGGACAAGATGGTTGGATGGCATCACTGACTCGATGGACGTGAATTTGAGCAGACTCGGGAGATACTGAAGGACAGGGGAGCCTGGTGTGCTGCAGTCCGTGGGGTTGCAAAGAGTGGGACACAACTGAGCGACTGAACAACAACAAACACTCAAATGGGGCTGTGGCAGGTCAGGGGAGGGTTCAAATCACGGGATGCCCACAGTTTAAGAGCCCAGCGTATGGCCCTTTCCTCTCCTCTGCCAGTCTTGGCCCTTCACTCTCACTGCCAGCTCTCAGGAAAGGTGGTACCTTGGGGCTGGGGGTGGCCTGGGCCGTCTGGCTCCGTGGAGCGGGGGAGAGCCTGTGCGGGATGAGGCCACGCTTAACCACTCATGCTACCTCAGGGCTGGGGCTGGAAACCAGGATCCGGCTTCCACTGCAGGGGACTGCCAGGGCAGCGACTGGTGTGTGTGTCCGGGTGAGTCTGTGGGCACAGGAGTGAGTATCATACTGCACCCTTTGTGGAGCAGGTCTGTCCTGCCAAACCTTTGATGCCCACCTGGGATTGGGCACCAAGCAGACACCAGCGGAGAAGGTTAGGACACAGGCTTTGGGGTCATGCACACCTTGGCTGTGTGACTCAGGGCAAGTCACTTTACCTCTCTCAATGTCAGTTTCCCTGTCTGTGAAATAAATAAAAATAAGGTACTTCATGGAAAGCCCTTCACTGAATGCCTGGCACATAAAAGGTGACTGTAAATGGCAAATGTTAATAATAGAGTGGGCACTTTATGAATACCCATGACATTCGTACAATATGACCCATTTCAGCGGGACTGACTTCATCAGATCTCAGGAGGCTTAGTGCTGAGGGCCTGCGATAGTTTGAAGGGCCTATGAAAATGTTTTCATTTTAATTTATTTTAAAATAAGAACACACGTGGGGCTAGTGTTAAAGAGCCTGCCTGCCAATGCAGGAGACATGAGACATGCATTCAATCCCTGGGTCGGAAGATCCCCTGGAGGAGGGCATGGCAACCCACTCCAGTATTCTTGCCTGGAGAATCCCACAGACAGAGGAGCCCCGAGGGGCTACAGTGCATGGGGTCGAAAAGAGTCAGACACGACTTAGGCGACTTAGCACGCATGCACAAGGGAATGTAATATAATAATGAATCGAGCCTGGACGATATTTGTTCTTTATACCAACATAGTTATAAACTATATATATATTTTTGGCCAAGCTGTGTGGCTTGCGGGATCTTAGTTCCCTGACCAGGGACTGAACCAGGGCTCTTGGCAGTGAGAGCATGAAGTCTGAACCACTGGACCACCAGGGAATTCTCCTTTGATATATATATATTTTTTTTAATGGAGAAAGGGGCCCATGAAGTAGAAGTGAATAGGGTCCTTGAAAGTTTTAATGTGACCTTGAACGTGGGTAAATCTGTGTGCGGTTGTGACTACTTGTGCAAATAAGAGTGTTTGCCCTTGAGTACTTGCACATGTCTCTTTCCTTTGAGCCCGTGGGTGTCATGGGGACAGTTTCCAGGAACTTGAAGGGGAGGGAAAGCCACTGGGGGTCTGAGCCGAGGGTGGGAAGGGCACAGGTGGCCACTTGGGCTGCCCTCACCAGCAACACTGCCAGGTGTCAAGGCGTTGCATGCTGCTTGCATGTTGCATGTCCAGCTCTTTGCAACCCCTGAACTGAAGACTGCAAGGCTCCTCTGTCCATGGAATTTTCCCGGTGACAATACTGGAGTGGGTTGCCATTTCCTCCTGCAGGAGATCTTCCCGACCCAGGGATGGAACCCAGGTCTCTTGCATCTCCTGCACTGGTAGGCGGATTCTTGACCACTGAGCCACCTGGGAATCCCTGCAAGCCACTGCCCTGTGGGGAAATGGGTGCTTGTTGTCCCTGAGGCCACCAAAAGGGGACACGCAGAGCCAGTCCTGTCTAGACTTCTGGCTAGCTGGCCCTAGACATTAAGCCATACGATACATTAGGACAGAGGACAACTTTGTGTCTCAGAGGGGAGTGTGGCCTCACTTCATAGAGGAGACCGTCGGTGGGGAGTGTGCTGGTCCAGGCCCACCCCGAGGTGCGACTGCTGGCCTCCCAGACCAGGGTTCTTGCACTGACTGGGCTGACCTAGGTATCTCTACAGGGGCTCATTCACAGACACCTGGGAGCTCTCACCATTGCCTCATTCAGAGACACCAGGAAGGCTCTGGGGCAGCCTTTCCCAAGCCACACCCACCTCCAACTCCCCATGTGCCTCACCTCTCATCTTCCAGAAAGCAAGATAACTTCCCTGGATAACTCCTCTACAGCCCTGATGACGAGCTTAAGGGTAATGACCATAGCCTTTTATTTACTGCACACTTTCTCTGTGCCAGGCTGCCTGCCCAGCACTTTCCACGGCCCATCACTTTGAATCCCATGAGAGAGGTGCCATCAAGAGGCCAAGTAACAGACCCAAGGCCACAGCTAGCAGGTAGCAGAGCTGGAATTTGAACTCAGGACACAGACTTCAAAGCCTGGACTCACTGCCACTGTGGAGCAAGGGAAGGCTGAGCAGTGACACCACGGCCCCTTGGGCTACTGACTCACTATTTCCAGAAAGAATCGATGAAGCACAGACTGAGAGATGCTCAATGGGAAAGGAGAGAATTTGATCTAGTTGCTTACATTTTATGGATGGGGATAGTGATGAGCAGGGAGGGGCACCGACCAGCCCAGATTCCAGGGGGACCAGATGACCTGGGGCATAATCCTGCCATTTTTCTCATCCTAGCAGCTGCCTGGGACATCATTATGCCTGTGTCTCAGAGGAAGATGCTCAATAAACTTTCACTGAGAGAATGAATGTTATCTCTCCAACCACTATGAGCTCCGTTAGAACTCGGACTCTTCTTTGTTCATCTTTTTACTATCAACAACTGGTGCAGGAACTTAGATACACACCTTTTATTACTTCAGATCAGATCAGATCAGTCGCTCAGTCGTGTCTCTTTGCCACCCCATGAATCGCAGTACGCCAGGCCTCCCTGTCCGTCACCAACTCCCGGAGTTCACTCAGACTCATGTCCATCGAGTCAGTGATGCCATCCAGCCATCTCATCCTCTGTCGTCCCCTTCTCCTCTTGCCCCCAATCCCTCCCAGCATTAGAGTCTTTTCCAATGAGTCAACTCTTCGCATGAGGTGGCCAAAGTACTGGAGTTTCAGCTTTAGCATCATTCCCTCCAAAGAAATCCCAGGGCTGATCTCCTTCAGAATGGACTGGTTGGGTCTCCTTGCAGTCCAAGGGACTCTCAAGAGTCTTCTCCAACACCACAGTTCAAAAGCATCAATTCTTCGGCGCTCAGCCTTCTTCACAGTCCAACTCTTACATCCATACATGACCACAAGAAAAACCATAGCCTTGACTAGACGGACCTTTGTCAGCAAAGGAATGTCTCTGCTTTTGAATATGCTATCTAGGTTGGTCATAACTTTCCTTCCAAGGAGTAAGCATCTTAATTTCATGGCTGCAGTCACCATCTGCAGTGATTCTGGAGCCCAGAAAAATAAAGTCTGACACTGTTTCCACTGTTTCCCCATCTATTTGCCATGAAGTGATGGGACCGGATGCCATGATCTTCATTTTCTGAATGCTGAGCTTTAAGCCAACTTTTTCACTCTCCACTTTCATCTTCATCAAGAGGCTTTTGAGTTCTTCTTCACTTTCTGCCATAAGGGTGGTGTCATCTGCATATCTGAGGTTATTGACATTTCTCCCGGCAATCTTGATTCCAGCTTGTGTTTCTTCCAGTCCAGCGTTTCTCATGATGTACTCTGCATATAAGTTAAATAAGCAGGGTGACAATATACAGCCTTGACGTACTCCTTTTCCTATTTGGAACCAGTCTGTTGTTCCATGTCCAGTTCTAACTGTTGCTTCCTGACCTGCATACAAATTTCTCAAGAGGCAGGTCAGGTGGTCTGGTATTCCCATCTCTTTCAGAATTTTTCACAGTTGATTGTGATCCACACAGTCAAAGGCTTTGGCATAGTCAATAAAGCAGAAATAGATGTTTTTCTGGAACTCTCTTGCTTTTGCGGTGATCCAGCGGATGTTGGCAATTTCATCTCTGGTTCCTCTGCCTTTTCTAAAACCAGCTTGCACATCAGGAAGTTCATGGTTCACATATTGCTGAAGCCTGGCTTGGAGAATTTTCAGCATTACTTTACTAGCGTGTGAGATGAGTGCAATTGTGCGGTAGTTTGGGCGTTCTTTGGCATTGCCTTTCTTTGGGATTGGAATGAAAACTGACCTTTTCCAGTCCTGTGGCCACTGCTGAGTTTTCCAAATTTGCTGGCATATTTATTACTTCAGCAAGTATTTATTGAACTCCCATTATGCGTTATGCCCTAGCCTAGCCACCAGGCACACAGAGAACAGGATACCTTCCTTTCCCTTAAGGTGTGCACACAGAATGAGGGGGACAAATGAGTAATCAGACCATTCTAATACAGTGTGAGCCTTAATATGCAAAGAATTCTTATCAATCAGTTACAAAAGACCAACATGTCCATAGAAAAAAAAAAGTGGGCAAAAGATATACATTCACACACAAAAAGAAAACAGCATGTAAACTGGAAGAGATGCTGAACCTTGTCATAACTGACAAAGTGCAAACTACAATGAAACACGATTTTCTGTGTCTCAGGCAGAGAATAATAAGATTGAGATACACCAAGTCAATACTATGATGCCCTAAAAGTCACTGGTATATCTTCTGGAGGGCAACTTAATATTAGTGACTTATATTATTCATTCCAATCCCAAAGAAAGGCAATGCCAAAGAATGCTCAAACTACCGCACAATGCTGGGAAAGATTGAGGGCAGGAGGAGAAGGGGACGACAGAGGATGAGATGGCTGGATGGCACCACCAACTCGATGGACATGGGTTTGGGTAGACTCCAGGAGTTGGTGATGGACAGGGAGGCCTGGAGTGCTGCAGTTCATGGGGTTGCAAAGAGTCGGACACGACTGAGCAACTGAACTGAATACTCCAGAATTCTGGGGCTGACCAAGCAGGAAAGATACAATTTGTTAGGGTAGATGCAGATGTACAGAAGGACACAATGTGGGATTAGAAAAACCAGGTCCAGAAGTGCATGGATTAAGCAGCCTCACTTCTGTAAAACTGTATCTATATACTTCTTTCCCTGGATAGAAGTGGGTGTTAACAGCTGGGGGCTTCCCTCGTGGCTCAGGTGGTAAAGAATCTGCCTGTAATGCAAGAGACCCAGGTTCAAAACCTGGATCCCCTGGAGAAGGAAATGGCAACCCACTCCAGTATTCTTGTCTGGAGAATCCCATGGACAGAGGAGCCTGGTAGACTACAGGCCATGGGGTCGCAAAGAGTCAGACACAACTCAGCAACTAAATAAGACAACACACCAACAGGCAGATTGTGATTTGGGGAAATAGATCTGGATGGAAATGTGGCATAAAAATGGAGAGTGAAGTGACCTAGCAATATGGAATATACAGTTTTGTAAGAAATTAAAATTTGTGTATAGAATAGCAGTTGCAAATATTCAAACAATAAAGTCTGGCTAAAGGAGCTTAAAAAAAAGTATAATCAGCCATTACAATGATGAGGTTCTAGAAGTTATGATATATGACACTTACCCTCCAGAGAACTGAAATCCACCTAAGTAGGAGGTTAGGGCTCAGCTTTTTGGGTCCCTCCCATTTCCCAAGCCTCAGTGTCTCCATCAGGACAAGATGTCTGGGCCCAGTGGCCCCTAAGGGCCCTTCCGCCCTTCTCTGCCCTGCCCAGGACCCGGCTCGCTCACCCCGATCCTCGCTCTGGGCAGCTGCCTCTTCCTCCTGTTGGCGCTTTGCCTGTTCCTCCTGCGCTCGCTGCCGCTCCAGTTTCTTTGTCATCTTGAGATCCTTCCACTTCTTCTTCTCCTCTTTTTCTGGATAAGAGGACAATTGGTGGAGGGAAGAGTGACTTGGAGGTGGGAAAGACTTGGAACAGCCCAGGAGGTGGTGTCCTCTCAGTAGGTCAGCCTGGGGACCCCAATGCTGCCTAGAGAGCAGCCAGAGAAGCCTTCCAGGGCTTCTGGCCTCCTCGTCCCCATTTTGGGTACTAGTAAGACCTAGAGGGGACAAACCTGGTGGCTTTTCCCCAAGATTCAGCTGTGCACTGATGGGCGGTGGGGAGGTAAGCACAGACACTTAGCTCTCCATTGGGCCCACCCCCGCCAGGGCCCACCTCCACCCCCTAGTCCCTGACTTACTCTGTTGCTTCCACTTCCGCCACTCTACTCTTTGGCCACGTTCACCCTGGAGAAGGAGTTGGGGGAGATACAGGAGTGAGGCTGAATGGTCACACCTGAGCTGGGGCGGGGGAGGTGTTCCCACTTGCTGCTTCCCAGCTGTCTCCTCTGTTTAAATGAGCTGTTGTTGGTTAGTGCTCAGTCGTGTCCAACTGTTTTGCGGCCCCATGGACTGTAGCCCACCAGGCTCCTCTGTTTGTGGGATTCTCCAGGCAAGAATACCTGAGTGGGTTGCCATTTCCTTCTCCAGGGGATCCTGCGTTGGCAGGCAGATTCCTTACTGTCTGAGCCACTAGGGAAGCCCCTTTAAATGAGGGTAGTGAGGAAACGAGGGGCACCCCCACCCCCCCCCACCCCCCGCCACACACACACACAATACTGCCCAAGAGAGAGCGTCAGGAGGGCAGGGACATGTACCCCCAGTGCCTGAGACCATAGCTGGAACATAGTAAGCATTCAGTAAATTGTTAAATGAGTTCCTACTGGAGAGAAGAGGAAATAGGTTCAGGGGGACAGGACTTGCCCACTGCCGCCCTGGTTATCAGAAGAGATACGCCATGAAAGGGCTCGGGAAGGAGCCGGGTCCCGCCTTCCGAATCCGAACCCCGGGCAGAGTTGCCACTAAGGACTCCGGCAAGGTTGCCATTGGCCATAAGGCAACGGCAACCCAATCCAGTACTCTTGCCTGGAAAATCTCATGGGCGGAGGAGCCTGGTGGTCTACAGTCCATGGGGTCGCGAAGAGTCGGACACGACTCAGCGACTTCACTTTCACTCCGGTAAGGTAATGAGTTACCAACGCTGTCCCGGCTCCGACTCAAACCCCGGTTCCCACCTCCGCTGCTCATCGGCACAGGGGTTACTGAGGCCACAAGCAGGCAACAAGCTCGGGGACTCCGGCCGCGGAGCAGCGACGAGCCTGGAGCTGGAGGGGCGACTCGGCCCCGCCACGGGGCCCCACGCGGCTCTATCTCTTAACCCCAGCCCGGTGCCCTGCCGCAGGGCTCGCACATCCCTCCACCTACCGGACCACAGGGCCGCTTCCTCGCGCGCTCCGCCATGTTCGCCGAACGCCGTAGGCCCCGCCCGGCCAATCAGACTCACCCCTTCCGGCAACACCTACTTCGAGCCGTCCAATCGGAGACCCAGTGGCGCGCTTGGGCGTGGCCTAGGCGCTGTGAGGTTAGAGCACGTGGACAGGGGAGGGCTGGAGGTGCTGGATGGGCTGCCTAGGGGCTGATGGGGGGACGGCATCCGGTGAGCTGGACCTGGCGCTGGTGTAGGGACCGGGGGGCGGGGGGGGGGGGGGGGGGCGGTGATGTTTAGCTCATCTCAGGCCTGAGTGTCCCAGTGCGCAGAAACTTTGGACTACCAGAGCTCTGCCCTCCGGCTCGGGTCGAGCACGGAAGTCAAACATCAGCTTGGTTTTGTACATGGAGTCTTGGGGCCCGAAGCTGGAGTGTGATTCAGAGCTGGCAATAATTAAATCCAGTTATAGATTCGCTCATTTACTCTCTCCTTTAATTATTACACTTTATTAGAGAACAGTTCAGTTCAGTCGCTCAGTCGTATCCGACTCTTTGCAACCCCATGGACTGCATGCAGCACGCCAGGCCTCCCTGTCCATCACCAACTCCCGGAGTTTACTCAAACTCAGGTCCATCGAGTCGGTGATGCCATCCAGCCATCTCATCCTCTGTCGTCGCTTTCTCCTCCCGCCTTCAATCTTTCCCAGCATCAGGGTCTTTTCAAATGACTCAGTTCTTTGCATCAGGTGGCCAAAGAGAAGACTTGGGTTTACCAAAAATTGAACAGATAGTTCCCACAGACTTTCCCCTCAGTTTTTGTAATTAACATGTTGCCTTAAGGTGTACATTTGTTACAGTCCATGAACCAATATTGATGCTTTGTTCATAGTATAGGATAGGGTTCTCTCTTTGTGTTGTACATACTGTGGGTTTTGGTAAAATACCTAATGGCATATATCTATCACTGCCATGGAATTCTCCAGGCAAGAATACTGGAGTGGGTTGCTGTTTCCTTCTCCAGGGCATCTTCTTGACCCAGGGATCAAACCTGGGTCTCCTGCATTGCAGGCAGATTCTTTAGTGTCTGAGCCACCAAGGAAGCCCCCGTCATTACAGTATCATACAAAATTGATTCACTGCCCTAAAAATCTGTGCTCCACCTATTTTCCCCACTCCTCAAGCCCCTGATAACCACTGATCTTTTTTTCTAACTGTTCTTATAGTTTAACCTTTTCCAGAATGTCATATAGTTGGAATCAAACAATATGCAGCCTTTTCAGACTCCCTTCTTTTATTAAGTAATACATATTTAAAGTTCCTCCCTAGCTTCTAGTGGCTCGATATCTCATTTTTTTTTACTGCTGGATACTATTCATTGGCCTGATATCTCATTTCTTTTTAGTGCTGGATACTAGTCATTGTATGGATATGCCAGCATGTCTATCCATTCACCTTTCAAAGGACATTTGGTTGTTTCCAGTATTTGGCAATTATAAATAAAACTGCTATAAACATTCATGTGCAGGTTTTTGTGTGGACCTGCCTTTTCAGCTCATTTGGATAAACAGCTGGACGTCTGATTGCTGAAATATTTCACTGGAGGCAAAAACTGTAAAAATGGGTACAAAGTTTATTATTAGAGACACAGCACAACAAGCGGGAGAACACACAGAGAAACCGTTTGCTTAGTTAAGAAAGAAGCAAGACAGGGGCACCTGGAGAGAAAGCGTGTGGGAATCTCCCCTAATGAGGAGGAACCAGAAAAAAGGTGGTTAAAAAACTTATATAGGACAGCTCTTCTGGGTCTTTGTTTACCTTTGGCCAGCAATCTGATTTATTTTTCCACACCTGACCTGCCCTAGGCAACATGTGTGCACGACTTTTTTCCCAAGATGGATTTCAATGCAGAGGCTTTTGGGAGTAAAGAAGCATTACTTATTATGGCCTGGCATCCCCTGACTTTTGACCCCCTGGGAGCCTTTCTGCCCGTGTGCAGTCTCTCCCTTGCCCCAAGGATGGGAAATACCTGGCCTCTTGATTCGTTACTCAAAGAAGGTTTAGTTGCTCTCTGTTCCTGCCATGACTGTTATCTTAAGGTATCCTCAGGAGAGAAAGCCTGGCTATATATCCTGTTTCAGTTGTTACTCCCATTTTGGAGAGCAAGCAGGAGACTGGTTGTAAACATCTAACCTGGAGCCCATCTGTCTCCTGTTTCTGAAAATGCAAACAAGGGGTATACGTGTATATGTCCAGCTTGAAGTCCACTTTTTTCCTGCCCCAAGAAATGTAAACAGGAGCCTTATTGCAAATACCTAGGCTGGGACCCATCTGCCTTCTGCCTCAGTTCCATCCAAGAAATCCTTTTTTTCTGTCTTTCTTTCTTCCTGCCTGTCTGGCTTCCTTTCTTTCTTTTAAATGGGCATCTTTATTCATCTATAATGATGATTAGCTGGATCATGACTAGAGAGAGAAGTTTATGGAAAAAAAAAAAACACCTTAGTACTGAAAACTATTAGCATAATTTCTCCTCTGGCTCTGGAGGACCTTCTTATCACCAGTCTATGTGTACTACGGCAAAGGGGCTCCAAGCCTGCGCCTGTGAATTGTATCGTTTCACAATCTTGACTTTGGAACAGTGATAGTAGTGCAAAATCATTGTTTGGAAAGGGACAGAGTGGAGTGTCCTATGTCACAACACCAATGTGTTCCAAAGAGCAATTCTCTGACACCAAGTGGGTGTCCTAAGCTTCGATTCAATTCTGACAAGTTGGCACAGATCTCGTAAGTTAAGGGAGCCCATAAGATTGCCTCCCACTTCAGATGCCAGTGGCAAGTGGGGTGCCCACTCACCCACAACTTCTGCCTAGCTGACTGCAAATTCCAGCATTCCCATGACCACCTCATGGGAGTGGTGGTTTTGACCCCATTCAGATTCAATAATTTGCTGAAATGATTCACAGCCCTCAGGAAAGCGCTATACTTACAGTTTTATTTTTGAAGATACAACTCAGGAACAGCCCAATGTAAGAGGTACATAGACTAAGGTGGAAAAGTGGGCATGGAATTTCCATACCCTCTCTGGATGGGCTACCCTACCAGCTCATTGAGGTTTTCACCAGCCCAGAAACTCCTTGAGCCTCATTGATTCAGGGTTTTTTTCTTATCTTTAAAGAAATTTTTTTATGTGTTTATTTTTGGTTGTGCTGGCTGTTTGTTGGTGCGCAGGCTTTCTCTGGCAGTGGCGAGTGGAGGCTACTCTGTAATTGTGGTACACGGGTTTCTCATTGTGGTGGCTTTTCTTTTTGCCGAGCATATGCTCTGGGGTGCAAGGGCTTCAGGAGTTGCAGCTCCCAGGCTCTAGAGCACAGGCTCAGTAGTTGTGGTATGGGAGCTTAGCTGCTCTGTGGTACGTGGTATATTCCCAGAGTAGGGATCAAAACTGGGTCTCCTGCACTGGCAGATGGATTCTTCACCACTGAGCCGCCAGGGAAGCCCTTTTCTTTAATTTTTACAAATTAAAAAAAAAAATTATTTGGCTGTGCCGGGTCTTAGTTGCCGCATGCAGGGTCTTTAGTTGAGGCCTTCAGGCTCTTAGTTGCAGCATGTGGCGTCTAGTTCCTTGATGAGGGGCTGAACCTGAGCCCTCCACTGGGAGCATGGAGTCTTAGCCACTGGACCACCAGGGAAGTCCCACTTCAGGGTTTTTATGTGGGATTTTATTACATATGCACAACTGATTAAATCATTAGTCATGTAACTGAATTCAATGGCCAGTCCTTTACCCTCCCTGGGGTCTGGGGTTGGGGCTGAAAATTCTGACCTTTTGAATACATGGTTGAGGGCGTCCCTGGTGGCTCAGTGGTAAAGAATCCATTGGCCGATGCAGGAGACACGGGTTCGATTCCTGATCTAGGAAGATCCCTCATGCCGAGGAACAACTAAGCCTGGGAGCCACACTACTGCAGCCTGCATCCCTAGAGCCTCTGCAGCAAGAGAAGTCACTGCGATGATTAGTCCAAGCACCGAAACTGGAGTGTAGCCCTTGCTCCCCGCAACTAGAGAAAAGCCTGGGCAGCAGGAAGAACCAGCACAGCCAAAAATAAAGAAATAAGTAAATAAAATTATATTAAAAAACACACGGTTGAAGGGGTTGATTTGGAATAACAAAAGACACTACTGTCACCCAGGAAATTGAAGGGTTTTAGGAGCTCTGTGCCAGGAACCACAGACAAAGACCCGATACATTTTATTATGCTGAATGTTCCCATCACCTCCCCCAATTAAATCTATGATATGAGCAAAACCCATGAGCTTGTTACACAAATGCAACTTCAAGACAAGTCCCCAGCTGCTGCTAAGTCGCTTCAGTCATGTCCGACTCTGCGTCCCCAGAGACGGCAGCCCACCAGGCTCCCCGTCCCTGGGATTCTCCAGGCAAGAACACTGGAGTGGGTTGCCATTTCCTTCTCCAATGCATGAAAGTGAAAAGTCAAAGTGAAGTCGCTCAGTCGTGTCTGACTCTTCGCGACCCCATGGAATGTAGACCACCAGGCTCCTCCGCCCATGAGATTTTCCAGGCAAGAGTCCTGGATTGGGTTGCCGTTGCCTTATGGCCAATGGCAACCTTGCCGGAGTCCTTAGTGGCAACTCTGCCCGGGGTTCGGATTCGGAAGGCGGGACCCGGCTCCTTCCCGAGCCCTTTCATGGCGTATCTCTTCTGATAACCAGGGCGGCAGTGGGCAAGTCCTGTCCCCCTGAACCTATTTCCTCTTCTCTCCAGTAGGAACTCATTTAACAATTTACTGAATGCTTACTATGTTCCAGCTATGGTCTCAGGCACTGGGGGTACATGTCCCTGCCCTCCTGACGCTCTCTCTTAGCCAGTATTGTGTGTGTGTGTGTGTGTGGGGGGGGTGCCCCTCGTTTCCTCACTACCCTCATTTAAAGGGGCTTCCCTAGTGGCTCAGACAGTAAGGAATCTGCCTGCCAATGCAGGATCCCCTGGAGAAGGAAATGGCAACCCACTCAGGTATTCTTGCCTGGAGAATCCCACAAACAGAGGAGCCTGGTGGGCTACAGTCCATGGGGCCGCAAAACAGTTGGACACGACTGAGCACTAACCAACAAGAGCTCATTTAAACAGAGGAGACAGCTGGGGAGCAGCAAGTGGGAACACCTCCCCCGCCCCAGCTCAGGTGTGACCATTCAGCCTCACTCCTGTATCTCCCCCAACTCCTTCCCCAGGGTGAACATGGCCAAAGAGTAGAGTGGCGGAAGTGGAAGCAACAGAGTAAGTCAGGGACTAGGGGGTGGAGGTGGGCCCTGGCGGGGATGGGCCCAATGGAGAGCTAAGTGTCTGTGCTTACCTCCCCACCGCCCATCAGTGCACAGCTGAATCTTGGGGAAAAGCCACCAGGTTTGTCCCCTCTAGGTCTTACTAGTACCCAAAATGGGGACGAGGAGGCCAGAAGCCCTGGAAGGCTTCTCTGGCTGCTCTCTAGGCAGCATTGGGGTCCCCAGGCTGACCTACTGAGAGGACACCACCTCCTGGGCTGTTCCAAGTCTTTCCCACCTCCAAGTCACTCTTCCCTCCACCAATTGTCCTCTTATCCAGAAAAAGAGGAGAAGAAGAAGTGGAAGGATCTCAAGATGACAAAGAAACTGGAGCGGCAGCGAGCGCAGGAGGAACAGGCAAAGCGCCAACAGGAGGAAGAGGCAGCTGCCCAGAGCGAGGATCGGGGTGAGCGAGCCGGGTCCTGGGCAGGGCAGAGAAGGGCGGAAGGGCCCTTAGGGGCCACTGGGCCCAGACATCTTGTCCTGATGGAGAAACTGAGGCTTGGGAAATGGGAGGGACCCAAAAAGCTGAGCCCTAACCTCCTACTTAGGTGGATTTCAGTTCTCTGGAGGGTAAGTGTCATATCATAACTTCTAGAACCTCATCATTGTAATGGCTGATTATACTTTTTTTTAAGCTCCTTTAGCCAGACTTTATTGTTTGAATATTTGCAACTGCTATTCTATACACAAATTTTAATTTCTTACAAAACTGTATATTCCATATTGCTAGGTCACTTCACTCTCCATTTTTATGCCACATTTCCATCCAGATCTATTTCCCCAAATCACAATCTGCCTGTTGGTGTGTTGTCTTATTTAGTTGCTGAGTTGTGTCTGACTCTTTGCGACCCCATGGCCTGTAGTCTACCAGGCTCCTCTGTCCATGGGATTTTCCAGGCAAGAGTACTGGAGTGGGGTGCCACAGCACCACCTTCCAAAAAGGACTTCAGAAGTTGCCTTGCTTTCCAGTGGGAGGCGCACTCCGGGGATCAAATCCCTCCCTTTACCTTTTGCCCGCAGGAGGGCCTCACACAAGTCACCCGACCTCCCAGTTGGTTTCCTCACTTGTAACATGGGACGGTAACTCCTGTCTCAGAGGCTGTTTAATGAGATGATGGGCGTCCAGGTGTCTGGCAAGCAGAGGTGCACAGTAAGTGTTTGGGGAAACACTCCTTTGCCCTTCTATTCTTTCGTTTTGTAATGAATTACTTTTGGCTGCGCTAGGTCTTCACTGCTACCTGCGGGCTTTCTCTCGTTGCGGTGAGAGGGGGCTACTCTTCCCTGCGGCCTGCAGGCTTCTCTTTACGTGGTTTCTCTTGTTGCAGAGCACAAGCTAGAGAGCACGAGATCTTCAGTAGCTGCAGCATGTGGGCTCGTGGCACGCGGGCTTAGTTGCCCTGTGGCATGTGGGATCTTCCCAGACCAGGGATTGAACCCATGTGCCCTGCACTGGCAGGCAGATTCTGAACCACTGGACCATCGGGGAAATCCCTCCCCTTTGTTCTAATTATGTAATCCCTGGCCCTCCTGGCCTGGACTCTGATACTTGTGGGACTTGATTGTCTGTATCTTTCCTGTTAGACCCTCAACTAAGGCCCCCAACACACACACACACACACCCAACAATAGTTACACACACCATCTGAGCCCCAAGGCCTGATTTTATCATGAACTAACTAGGTGACCTCAGAGAAGTCCCAAGTCCCTGCCCTTCTTTGGGTTCCAAAACGTTTGTAGAAAGAGAGTCTGGGAGCTGAGGTTCAGGGAGGTGGAAGGTGCCTTCTGTTCTGACTGAGTCCCTGCCAGCAATCAGCACCAGGGTGTGAAGCAGAGAGAAGCAGCCAATAAGGGTCTGAATAGCTTAAAACTTTATTGTGGGCAAAAAGTACTGGCTTGAGGACTCAAGCCTAAATACAACTTCCCAAGAACAAATGTAGATAAGGAAAGAAGGATGTCTGAAGCCTGGCTGGGGCCAGGACTGGGACCAAGGCCAGTACATTATTGAAGTCTGCCCTCGGAGTCCCAGCTGAGCCTGGGGAGGGGCGAGGGGACCCAAGACCATTTAGCCCACCACAGGGAGCACCAGGGAGAGGCCCCGGCCAGGCCTCCCTCACCTCTGCGACAGGAACAGAGCCATGCACCATGAAGAAGTGCTCCCGACTCCCCAAAGACCAAAAGCAGGACTCTTCCTGGGATCATTCTGTGTTACAGAGACGGGCTCCTCCAGTACCATCTACCTGCCACCTGGGGATGGCTGAGAGCTGGACAAAGACAGAGCCTCACAGAGTGTGCAGGCACCAGGCAGGGCCCAGCGCTGATGTCACGACCTCAGGGCGTGAGCTCAGCCTTCCACTTCTGCAGCTTCTGGTCCATGGCCCGGAGCGTGGATTCATCCTGCACCAACACAGATCAGTCCTACCCCTCTCCCCAGGAGGTCTGAGGAGGCTTGGGGAGCTCTGCCCTCCCCAGGGCTGTCCTTTACCTTCACAAAACAGAAGCGGATATAGTGGTCAAAGAACTTCTGGTGTGGCAGGCTGAAGAAGATGGACACTGGAACGGCCACCAAGCCCTGGGGAGGAGGAAGCCCATGTCTCAACCATCCCACAGCCTGGCAGGCCTCTGGGGGGCCTCAGGGGGTCAGAGGGGTTCCACGATAAGGAAGGAGAAAGAGAATAAGCTTCAATGCAGCACCTCCCAGTGCTGTGTCAAGGTCAGAGGTAAAACATCCCAAAGCACCATGCCAAGTCCCTCCTTATGTACAGAGGAGAGAGGGAGCTCAGAGCAAGGAAGATCACCTGGCAGGTCAGGGCAGAGCCATAGGAGAAATGTCTTAGAATCGTAGCACTGAGCTGGATGGACCTCAGAGTTAATGGGCCAACTCACTGTACAGATGGGAAGACTGAGGCCCTGAGAGGGCAGGAATTCCTGCCAGCCCACAAGGCCTATTGGAGCACATTAAAAACAGGCTCTCCTTTCCTTGAAATGAATACTGCCCTGAGAGGCCGGCCTGGATTTTGGCCCATCAGCTCGAGGGTCAGGCACCCTTAGCAGTGCACAGCCTGTCAAACACACACAGCGGCCCGGCAGAGGCCCAGCCCACCTTATTCTTGATCATCCACTTGACGAAGCGTCTGTCGTACGGCTCATCTGCCGCTCCGGGCAAGTCAGGCATCTTGTTTTCTGGGGGACAGAAGACGTGCTGAGTCCTGGGCAGCCTCCAGGGCCCCAGCTTCAGCCCCGCGCGGCCGGGCCCACTTACTGAAGTCTGAGATGTCTGTGATGAGGAAGTAGTTGCCCTGGGGGATCACAGGCCGGAAGCCCATGGACTGTAGGCTCTGTATCATGTGGTCGCGGCAGCGCTGGATGTACTGTGGGAGCTGCACAAAGTAGCTGCTGGGTCGGCCGAAGTGCAGCTGCTCCCGCTCGAAGCTCTGAGCCACTGCGGCCTGGGGAGGGCGTGGGGGCGGGTGGAGGGGGGGCGGCGAACGGGTCAGGTATGACCCGACCCTGGAGCTGACCCAAACCCCTCTCTTGCCCCGCCCCTCACGTGGCCACGCCCCCTCACCTGGCCCTGTGTGGCACAGTGATAGATGGAGTTCTGGTGCACAGTACGCAGGTGCTTCATGAGGCTGTCCGGGCCCAGGACCCAGCCCACCTGGACCAAGAACACAGGGAGAGGGTGAGGCCCTTCGGGGCCCAGCCAAACCCTTTCCGGATTCCCAGGCCAGCCTCTCCCACCAACGATTGTAGAGGGAGGGGCCCCCCATACTCTCGTTGCCTCACCTTCCAGCCTGTGACACTGAAGGTCTTGCCAGCGCTGCCGACAGTCAGGGTGCGTTCCCACATGCCAGGGAGGCTGGCTGCCCAAGATCAAAGAGAGCGGCTGCTGAGACGGGGGTGGGGGCACGGAGTGGGGGCTGGGTCCCAGCAGGCACCCAGGCTCTCAGCGCCACGGACTCCACTCCGTGTAAAGCTATTTCCAAGACATATTTGAGCCCCTCCTCATGACAACCTCGGGAGGTAGGTGCCACTATGTTCCCCTGTCCCGAGAGAAGTGAAGTCACAGCCCCAGGTCACCTGACCTGTGTGGGTCCAGACCCCTCGGTCCTAATCACCAGACCTGCGCTGCCACCAGACTGGGCTCAAGGCCCTGCCGCAAAGGTCCGGGGTTACGGGGGCGCCCTGGCCGGCTTGGCTCACCGATGCTGATGTGCTGGAACCCATCGAAGACCATCCACTGGTACACCTCGTCCGAGATGCACACCACGTCATGCTGCTGGCACAGGCTGGCCACCAGCTCCAGCTCTTCCTTGGAGAACACCTGCAGGGACCGTCCCCCACCAGAGAGGCCAGCTCAGAGCGATGTGAGCGCCCGGCCAGAGCCGGGGCCAAGGGCTTCTCTGCCCTCTCCTATCCCTGCAACAGTGACCCTGTGAGGTCAGTTGTGAGATAACAGAAAATATCTCTGTTGGTCTCTGCCCCGGTTTCTGGCACAGAACTCCTAAAACCCGTGTAACTACTAAGGGGTAAAAGCCCTGGAGGGTTTCCCCGGTGGTGCTAGTGGTAAAGAACCCGCCTGCCAATGCAGGAGACATAAGAGATGCGGGTTCGATCCCTGGGTCAGGAAGATCCCCTGGAGGAGGGCATGGCAACCCACTCCAGTATCCTTGTCTGGAGAATCCCATGGACAGAGGAGTTTGGTCGTCTACAGTCCATGGGGTCGCAAAGAGCTGGACACGACTGAAGCGACTGAGCACGCATGCACAAGAGTACTAGAAGCATCTTTTGCTCTAATGCTTGGTCTTTGATCCTGATCTTGACACAGGCAATGGTACCCCCTGTACACTCCTAAGAGATAAGAGCGCTAGGAGCATTTTTGTTCTAGTGAGGTGACTCTGAGTGGGCTCCTGGATGGAGGCTGGTCACCAGAAAGACCACGCAAGCCATGATTAGGAGCCTGAAATTTTCAGCCCCCTCCCACATCCCACTTCCTGCCACTTCCTCAGAGAAGGGAGAGGGGTTGGAAATGGAGTTGATAATTGATGCCTCCATCAAAATCCCGATAGGATGGGGTTTGGGGAGCTTGCAGAGGTGGGTGAGCTCATGCTGACACACCCCCAACTCCACAGGGACAGAAGCAAGCACCTGTTCTCAGGCACCTCCCAGACCTTGCCATACTTGTCTCTTCATCGGGTTGTTTATCTGTATCCTTTATCATCACCTTTAATAAACTGATAACTGTTAGTAGGTGTGTCCCTGAGTCCTGTGAGCCACTCAGATGAATTGAACCTGAAGGGGGGGAGGTGGGCGTCTCAGATTTACAGCCACAGGTTGGAAGCACAAACTGACTTGTGATTGGCGTCTGAAGTGGGGTCGGGGGGCAGCCTTGTCAGACTGAACCCTTCACCGGTGGGAGCTGACACCATCTCCAGGTGTCCAGACAGTGTCAGGACTGAATTAAATTGAATTGGATTTTGTGGGACACCCAGCTGGTCTCACAGAACTGCTTAGTGTGGGGAAAAAAAGAACCCCACATATCTGGTGTCAGAAGCTTTGTGAGTGTGATAATGGTGTGACAGTAAAGGAGAAACACAGGTGGAACACTGGGTCTTCCTTGACATCGGTTCTGTCGTGTTCCCATTTTACAGATGAGAAAAGTGGAGCGGTGAAGTCACGGGTCCAGGTCTGTGGGGAAGTAATAGAGGCTTCCAGCCCAGCCCCCTACTGCTGACACCTGCCCTGGGGATCCCTGCCCCAGGCCCTGGGACCCCAGGAGCCTCGATCCTCAGAGCTCTCCACAGTTAGCTCTCCCACTTGACGGATAAGAAAACTGAGGCCCCATGGCAGCACACGAGTAACAGAACAGGCACGCAAGCCAATCTGGAGGGGTGCCGGGGGAGGAGGTCTCTCAGGTACCTTTCCCAGGGGGTTGTTGGGTGTGTTGAGGATGAAGGCTTTAGTGCGAGATGTGAATTTGCTGGCCAGCTCCGTGGGATCCAGCTGCCAGTTGCTGCTGGAATCCGGTTCTCCCTTCTGGGTGGGGCTCTGCAAGAGGAGGGGGCGGGGGTGGCAATACTTACTCCCTGACTTTCATCTTTAGGAATTCGGCTCCTCCCCCCAGGCATCTGTCTCCACCGGCTCTCCTCTGGGGCTCTGGCCACCCCTCCCCCCACCCCGGAGAAACTGGCCTCCTCCACTTCCTTCCTTCTTTCCACCTCCCCGGGTTCAACCCAGCACACTCCTTGGACCCCTCTGCCCACCCACACCCCAACCAGCATCCTCACCGGCTTCAGGGACACAAACACAGGGCGACCCCCTGCCATCAATGTCATGGGCTCATAACAGTCAAAAAAGGGCTCGATGATGATAACCTAGTACAAAAGTCAGATGAGCTGGGGCTGGCACCACCCGGACCCTTCACCCCGACCCAGCCCAGGCTTTGCCCATTCACCTCATCTCCTTCATCCACCAGGGCCTGGAAGGCTGTGAACAGGGCCCCGTGGGCACCCACGGTTACCAGCACGTTCTTGAGTGGGTCTATCTCCTGTCCCAGCAACTTCCCAAAGAAATTGGCCAGAATCTTCGTCAGGGGTGGGTAACCCTGCCAGGACAGCACGGGTCAGGCGCCTGGCTCGGCCTGGGCCCACCCTCCCGTTCAGACACTCTCTGCAATTCTAGCATCTTTCAGCAGCAAACCTGGGGGTCAAGTCACCTTCTGTGGGGTGGGTCCTTTCATCTCTGCCACCACCCGTTGCCATGAAGCCTGCTCTGTGCCGGGCACACCACCCAGGGCTGGGATTCATGGGGAACCAGACAGAGTGTATGCCTTCACGAATGACAGTCCAATGGAACCCTCTAAATAGCAACAACTCCACGCTTTAAACACCTCTCTTTAAGTTTAAGAGAGTTTACGGGACTTCCCTTGAGGCTCAGCTGGTAAAGAATCCGCCTGCAATGCGGGAGACCTGGCTTCCATTCCTGGGTTGGGAAGATCCCCTGGAGAAGGGAAAGGCTACCCACTCCAGTATTCTGGCCTGGAGAACCGCATCACTGTACAGTCTGTGGGGTCACAAAGAATCAGATACGACTGGGCCACTTTCACTTTCTTTAAGAAGGACTTTTGTGCCATCTGAGCCTCTTGGCAGCCTTACAAGAGAGACATTACTTGATTCCCATAATTTAACAGGTGGAAAAAGAGACCCAGGAAAGGAAATGACTTGCCCAAGGTCATGGCAGTTGAAGTGCAGGACTGGGAGTTTATGCTGCAGCTTTGGAAACCCCTCACTTTGAGAGGAATATTGGATCTATATGCTTGTTTGCGGAGGACACTTATAACACATTCCAGGGTAAGCCAAGGGACTAAAACCTAAGGTCTGGAACTTAATTAAATGATTTACCAAACCAGATTTGACCACATGAAAATGAAAAATTTCTATACATCAAAATATTCCATGAGCAAAGTTAGAAAACTAAGAGAGAAACATTGCAACAGAAAGAGCTCTTGTGAAGCAATAAAACAAATACACATAGCCCAATGAAATAATAAGGGCAGTCATGAAAGAAAAATTGCTGATGTTCAATAATGGTAGGAAAAGAATGAACTTTCCTGCCAGCTCTGAGACCAGACTATTGATGGGAATGTAAGTCTTACTGGAGGGCAATTTGATGATGTCCATCGATGGCACCCCACTCCAGTACTCTTGCCTGGAAAATCCCATGGATGGAGGAGCCTGGTGGGCTGCAGTCCATGGGGTCGCTACGAGTCGGACGAGACTGAGCGACTTCACTTTCACTTTTCACTTTCACACAATGGAGAAGGCAATGGCAACCCACTCCAGTGTTCTTGCCTGGAGAATCCCAGGGACGGCAGAGCCTGGTGGGCTGCCGTCTATGGGGTCGCACAGAGTCGGACATGACTGAAGTGACTTAGCAGCAGCATCATAGGCTAAAATGCTTACACCCTTTGATTATCTGGTTTTACTTCTTGTGATTTGAGATAAATGCTCACCTGTGTGTACACACAAAATATTCAATGTGGCATTGCTTGATAGTGAGATAGCCAAACCAGACCATCAGTGCAGGGCTGGGTAAATAAATTATGGCACCTCTAGTCAGTGGAATACTATGCAGTCATCAAAAAGAATGAGGCTATTTTGACATGGAAAGTTGCCCCTATCATGTATGTAGTGAAATAAACAAGTTCCATAACATTGTTTATATAATGTTGAATTTGCTTATCAGTTCTAGTAGCTTTCTGTGGAGTCTTTAGGGTTTTCTATATATAGTATCATATCCTCTGCATAGAGAGACAGTTTTGTCTCTTTCCTTCCAATTTGGATACCTTGTGTTTCTTTTTCTTATCTGATTGCTGTGGCTAGGACTTCTAGTACTATCTTGAGTAGAAGAGGTGTGAGTGGGCATCCTTGTCTTGTTTCAGATTTTAGTGGGAAGGCTTTCAGCTTTTCAGCGCTGAGTATTAAATTGGCTGTGGGTTTGTCGTAGATAGATTTTGTTATGTTGGGATATGTTTCCTCTATTACCACTTGGGTAAGCGTTTTTATCATGAATGGATGTTGAATTTCATCAAATGCTTTTTTACATCTATTGGGATAGCCATGTGGTTTTTGTTTTTTTCTTTTGTTTATGTGGTGAATCACACTGATTTGCCTATGCTGATCCTTGTGAACTTGGGATGTGGCGTATAATCTTTTTTACATGTTGTTGGATTTGGTATGCTAATATTTTGTTGAAAATTGTTGCATCTGTATTCATCAAAATATTTCCCTGTAATTTTCTGATTCGGTGCTGTCTAGTTTTGGTCATCCTGATGGATGATGATGGCTTCATAGAAAGTCTTTGGGAGTGTTTCCTCTTCAATTTTTTGGAAGAGTTTGGGAACGATCGATGTAAGTTCTTCTTTGTATATTTGGCAGAATCAGTCTGTGAAGCCATCTGGTCTCAGACTTTCGTTTGTAGGGAGTTTTTAAATTACAGACTCTATTTCACTTGTAGTGATAGATCTGTTCAAATTATCTGTTTGTTCTTGATTCAATTTTCGTGGGTTGTATGTTTCTAGAAAAAGATTTGTGATTTTTTAACACAAATGGATTCATACTAGAAACAACGTTGGCCTTCCCTTAAGATCCAGTGGTTAGGACACTGTGCTTTCACTGTAGGTGAACTAAGATCCCACCTACTGAGCAGCACAGCCAGAAAACCCAAAAAACAAGGTTCTACTGTATAGCACAGAGAACTATATTCAATATGCTATGATAAACTATAATGGAAAAGAAAATTTTAAAACGGGGATATATGTATATTATAACTGAATCACTTTGCTGAGCGCCAGAAATTAAGACAATGTTGTAAATCAAGCTGAGGCTCCAATACTTTGGCCACATGATGCAGAGTCAGCTTTATATTTCAATAAAAAAACAAAACAGAAAGCCACACAAATCTCACATGTGGATGCACGTGTGTGTTTATATAAACATTTTTAAAGTTAAAAGTTCAAAAGTCTGAACACTCAGCAACACAGCACACCGTTGGCAGTGCTAGACTCTGGGCGGTGGGATTGGAAGACACTCCCCCCAGGCTGTGAGACGCACACCAACGTTTAAGAACCTGCTCCAGGGCTGGCAAATATTTACTCTGTGGTCCTTCACAGACAAACTTTGGATTTAGAGTCAAAAAAAAAAAAAAAAATCAACCATCTTTCATCAGCTTTGTGTGTCACCTCCTTCAGGAAGCCTTCCCTGATCTCTCAGGTTTCCTTGCCTTCTTCGCGTTCCCAAGGACCCTAAGCTCCTCCATCGCAGCATATCAACTACCTTTGCTTTCTGCTTCTGTTGTTTGGTCTGCTTTTCCCACTAGACCTTGATCTCCCAGCTCATGTTTTGTTTTTTTTTAAATCTGTCTTTCCCCCAGGCCATGAACTGTCCCAGGGCCTGTAACAAAGGAGACAGTCAGTGAACACTGAACCGTGGCCGGACTGAATTTCAAGGGCTCTGCCCCGTGAACCCTAACATCTAGATTGGCCTGCTCTCCAGAAACAGCTGCCCCTTCCTCCCCTGGGACCTCTGCAGAGACCCATGTCTTGAGGCCCCCAGAGGGGCTGGGAGACTCACAAATGCTTTCGTGTACTGGTTAAGCATGAAGTCTCCGCTGACGGCGTGCTGAAAGGCTTCCACGGCGAACTCTGGGGGTGAGAAGTCTGGGAAGCCTTGGCCCAAATTTACAACATCAGCCTCCTCGCTGGCCAGTTGGACAAATTCCACCCTGGGCAACAAACACAGAGTGGGTAGCAGAACCCTCCACCCCAACCTGGATTTCTGCTCCATTCCAGGGCAGGGTGAGCAAGGCAGTTGGGCTTGCTCTAGAAAAACTGGATAGTTAGCACCCATCCTGATCTGTTTACGGTCATAACTGGTTGTATCCTGGTCACATGTCTCAGCCCAGGGGCTCTGCAACTTTCCATCACGATCCACAGTAAGAAACCACTTTTACATCCCAGACTCTGGAGAGACAAACAGGGACTCCACGTTCTCCTTCCAGTGGGATCCACGGCAGTCTTTCCCATTCTGTCCTACTCTGGTCTTTATAAATACTTGCTGAGCACCCCTAAATGGATTTCATGACCCATTCATGCATCTGTCAACGCCACACTTTGAAACATTTGCTTATATCGCCTCTGTTAGTCTATGAAGCAAGCTCTACTCCTCGGTCGCAATGGGGATGGAGAAGGTGGGATTCAGGGGACTTGCCCAATGGCTCCCAATTAGCTTTTCCCAGTTGGCTTTTGAGTCCACCTCTGTCTGGAGCAACAGTCAGGCCCTGGAGAGTTACTCTGAACAGACTGTAGTCCCACCAGCCCTGCCATCTGCCGCCTCTGGCCCCCTACCACCTTTCTTCTGGGCCTGCCTGCTGGCCACCTCTTTAGGGAAGCTGGCAGAGAGGCTGAGAAGCTGGATAAAAAGGCTGGCACCATGGCTCCAGGTTGGCAAGGGGCAGAAGAGTCAG
The DNA here is from genome assembly GCF_032452875.1 of Bos javanicus. NCBI lineage: Eukaryota > Metazoa > Chordata > Mammalia > Artiodactyla > Bovidae > Bos > Bos javanicus. The sequence goes on from NC_083878.1 coordinate 99,088,952, forward strand.
GGGTGGTGGCAATGAATTTGCCTAACAATAAATATGTCTACAATCGGTCATTCTTCTCTCCAGAGCTTCACAAGATCTCTGAAGACACGAAGTTGCTGAGGCTCAGAGAGGCCCATGACCTGCCCAGAGCCACACTGGTGGCTAAAGCAGAGCTGAGATGCAAAGTCAGATGGTGGGTGTTCCATGGTGGCTGGGACAACGGAGCCAGATCCTCAGGCCACCACCCGAGGGTCCGCAGGAACCGGGGGCCTCTCATGGCCCTCATCTCTCCTAGCACGCTTCCCTGCTCTGTGCAGTCCTTCCTGGCCAGCTCTGCCCTGACTCTGCCTGAGACTTGGCTTCTCCTGGCCTCAGTCCTCCCTTCTGTAGAATGGGTATGACAGGCTCAAGAGTCTGCTGGCTCTGTGAGTCAGGAAAGACTCTAGCTGCCTCTCCCAGCCAGTCATTTCCTCCCTCTGCGCTGGACTTTACCTTATCTGCAAAATGGGCCACAGGCCTGTCCACCTGCCTCACAGAGAGGACAGACGGGGCAGCCTGGGAAGCAGGACCCTGGGGGCTCAACCTGGAGGGCAGCCGGATACCACAGGGTCTTTGGGCCTGGCTTCCCTATCCCAAACACCAGGGAGCATCAGAGGAGAAGATGGAGGTGGAAGATGTTTGCAAAACACAAAATGCGGTACAGGAGGAGAGTGTGAAAGAAAAAGATGGTCCTCTTTTGGATAAAAACAACAGCCACCTGTACAGAGGTGGCTCTGTGCTCTTGGCCAAAGGGGGACTGGGCTGGGAGCAGGGGTTGGAGAAGGGGGAAGAAGGAAGGTCCTTCAGTCTTTCTTACACACCTGCAATTGCATCCGTCGCATCACTAGTGACAGCGGGCACGTACGTCTTTCACATGTAGAATGAGTCAATAAAGAAAAGATGCTGAGCTCTGCAAGTGTCGGTGAGAAGCCGCCCATGTCTTACCTTCTTATATTCTTTAGCTTATCTTGTTCTCTACTAAGTGTGAAATGAAAGACACCCCCCTGCCCCCGGAAAGCCCTCAACCCGGTGCCTGGGTAGTAGCCATGGCTCACACTGTATTTCATCTCATCCTCCCAAGGCCCTTCAGGGGAGATAGAAGCATCTCCATTTCCTAGCTGGACCTGGAGGCTCAGGGCAGGTGAGTCACCGGCCCCAAATGCCACAGCCAAGCAGGGTGAGGCTGAGACCCAAACCCGAGCCGGTGGCTGGGGGTCCTCACCTCTCAAGGGCTGAGGCTGCAAACCTCTCGGTCCGAGATTGCAGCCGTCTTAGGTACCACTGAGTCCCGGCCAACCCGGGGACCGCCAGCCCTGCTATCCTCGAGCCAGGGGACCCCCACCACCATCCTACCCAGTCCTGCCTGGCTCACCGTGGGCTGTAGTCGATCCCGTCCAGCCTTCGAGCCTGCAGCCGTTTAGCCATGGTGAGCTGGAGACAACAGAGCAAGCAGAGAGTCAGCTGGAGACAGAGCAAGTGGAGAGTCAGCTTGGGCTCACTCTGGGGAGGCAACTGCTCTGTGACCACAGCCTCCGTGTCCACCCCTCCGGGAGGAGGCGAAGAGCAGGGCTCCTCCAGCCTCCCCGCGCCTGGCTCCTCCCCGCGCCACCAGCCTGGACTTGCCCACCTGCCAGCCCGGACTCCGCACATCTTGGGACATAGACTGGATTCCATCAGGTTAAAATCTGACCCAGGTTAAAATTTGGAGGGGCTGGGGAGGAGGAGCAGCAGGAAGCAGGAGAGCGGAGTACGGTGACAGTGACGGCAGCGGCTTCTTGCTAAACGCTTCCATGAACTTCCCGGAACCCCCCGACTTGACCCATTTTACAGATGCGAAAATGCAGGGAGGAGGGGGAGACAGCTGCGGTCAAGGTCACACGACACATAGACTCAGGCCTGTTTGAGATGAGGCCATGTTCGGACTCGGGCACAGGGGCCACTTGCTCAGTCTTTCAGGGGCTCAGGGGACCACCCCTCCCCTTCCCTGGGTTCTTTCCAGGCCAGCTTCCCCCTCACCCACAGGTGTGCAGAGACTGGCCTGGCCTGGGGACCATCAGGCTCAGGCCCTCAGTCTGTCGTGGCTGGGTGATATTGCACAAGTGCGTTAGCTCCTCCTGGCCTCAGTCTCCCCATCAGTGTAATAGGGGCATGGGCTTCGTGGTCCCTCGGAGCCTCCTGGTCCTTGTGGGTTGGAGTCTCAGAGGGGCTGCAGGTGGTGAAGCCACCAGCTGTAGCTCACGGTCAACCCTCACTGTTCTTCACAGTCCGAGTCCTCACAGCATGCTTACCAGAGGGGGTCAGGATAATCTTCATCTAAAGATGAGGACATTGAGGCTCAGAGAGACTTGGGGCCTTGCCCAAGGTCAGAAGAGGAGCTGCACAGGGCTCTGGGGCAGGACGACAGCAACAGCAGGGCTCCCAGCACCTGGCCCTGGGCCCGGAGAAGGGTGTGGGGACGGTCTGTACACCGGCCAGGTTTTTCCATCGCCTGGGGGTCCTGGTGATGTGAATGGTTCAGAGAAAGCCCAGCGTGGAGCCTGGCACCTACTGGTACTTTGCTAACATTGGCGGCCCTGTGCTTTCACCAGGCCCTAATACCTCTCGCCAGGCCTGGCACTCAGCATGTAAAAACGATAGCATGATCTTTGCCAGGGAAACCCCTCAATCCCTGTCAAGCGGGATGGTGGGTCCCCCAGAACAGGCACGGCTGTGCCCTCCAAGGCCAGCGCTGGGCTCACACCAGGCCCTGTGCCTCCCATCCTCTGCTGAGGGGACTTGAAGCAGGCGGGCACGTTCCCCCAGACACAGGGTGGAATGCCCCTCCTCAGATAATAATCGCACTGCCCTTTTTCGGTTCTTAGCCGCAGGGAGTAAATCGGAGGGTGAACTCTGACTGACTTCCCAGCCCCTGGATTCTCCCAGCTCGCCCCCACGGGCCTTTGCACAGCCTGGCATCCTTTCCCTTCCTCTGGGACTGGGCTTGAAGGCCGGCGATTTGCATCGCAGCCTCACTTCTCTGATGAATCCAGGAAAAGCTGTTAATTTTTTCCTTGGCTCAGCTTTTTATTCACAAGGACAGTGTGATGACTTCAAGCTCCTTGCACACAGGACTGGAAACTGTAAGTCCAATGTAATCTACCTGTTCACAACATTTCATAACTATCAGTGCGACCCTCTAACTTTACTATAGAGGAGAAATAAAAGGAGAGTAGTTTATAACCCGGTCATGGATGCAAAGGCTCAGGCTTGCCCACACTAGGAGATTCTAGGAAGTGGATAGTTATTGGCCCTTGCTTAGAAGAAATAAATCTGGCCTGTGGGACGTTCCTGGTGGTCCAGTGGCTAAGACTCCCCGCTCCCAATGCAGGGGGCCTGGGTTTGATCCCTGCTCAGGGACCTAGATCCCACAAGCCACACAGATCTTTTCCCGTGTGCCACACCTAAGATCCAGTGCAGCCGAAAAAGAGAAAGAGGGAAAGAAAGAAAAGAAATAAGTCTGGCCTAAACTAGGCCGCTCCCTAGCCTAGTCCCTTCTAAACTCCGCTCCCACCCAGCCTGTTCCTCCAAGGTCTTTCAAAGCATTTCAGAGCCCAGAAAACTAGTCATCTGTCCCAAGGCGGGGCACTTCCTCCTCTGGTCCTCACTCAGTCATCAGCTTCTCTGGAGCATGTTCTCTGACCAGGTCCTGGCAAAGCGCTGAGACCACAGTGTGGACCGATGTTGGGGTCCAGAGTGAGGTACTCCGCCCGTGGCAAAGGTCATGAGGAAGGAGGCTCGACATACGCAAAGGCGGGATCGAGCCTCAGGACTCCCCCTGGAACTCCTCGAGCATCTACCCCCATAACCAGAGCCTGCCTACTTTACTACTCTGTGCTCTCCCCTACACCTCTGACTTTACGGGGGGCTGTCCCCCACCACCTCTTTCGGAGAAGGAGTTAACCTAGAGCTCCAGTTAATAAAAACTCCTGGGTGTGACAAGAGTGTTTTAACCTACAAACTCCTCTGAAGGTTCTCTGGCCTGCCTGACAGGCTTGTCCGGCCACATGTGATCGCTCACAGCCTCCCAACCGTGAGAGGCACGAGATGCTTTAAACCTTCTAAAAACAGGTTCCTTAGAAAAGTTAGAAAACTATTAGTATAAGTATAATGGGCTGATTAGAAATTGTATTGGTGAAGGGTTTTTCATTTGTTGAGCCAATGTTTGTTGCTAAGTCTCCACATCCCCTGCCCTTACACACGTTAATGAGTATATAGAAGAAATAAGTATTAACCTTTGATACTAATCACGTTAGACCTTAGGCTAAGTAAATTCTTTCCTTAACTAAAACCCACTATACCCTCACCCTATAGGAATGTAACTTTATTTGGGTGGTGTCTGTTTTAAGAATAATCACCCCTGGAGAAATAAGTGTCCTGGTTGACTGACCGCTGTCACAAGGAGAGAGAGGGTCATAAATTGTCAGCAGGCCCCCTGGCCAGAAGATGATGTAACACCCCTAAGACCTCTGTATACATTTGTATGAAGCACCTGACTTTGATAAAAGTCAGGACTGCTGACCCCACGTGACTTTTGCATGACATCTCAGTGTATAAAAGTAGACCATGGAAAATAAAGAATTGGGATCAGTTTCTCGAAATACTGGTCTCCCCATGTCGCTCTCTCCCCTACTCTGGCTGAGTCTCCATCTGGAGCGCAGAACCCACCATGCTTACTAATTATGCCTGGGCTTCTAAAATCCGACCGGGGAAGCCTCAGTGTCTCCTCTCCTTCGGGAGAACGGAAGGAGGCCTGCGGCCTACGTAAGTGGTGCAAGCTTCTTGTCTTGAAGTTTTATTGGTCTCCCGCGTAAACCAAGCTACTCAGCCTCTTTCCTCCACTGAATTTTCCTACTGAGCTATCCTCATCGTATTACTCTTTATATCTTTGATAAAATATTTAAATAAATAGGTCGCCGACGCCGTCCCCGCTTCGAATACCCTGGATCAGCCGGGGCTGGACCCCGGCAGACCAGGCCTGTCAAGAGATGCCCACAAACACTGTCTCCATTACTATCCAGCACGTGTATTTCCTGACCAACGCGAAGGTGTGTGTTATGGCTCGAATCGTGTCCTCCAAAAGCATATGTCCAAGTCCTAACCTCTGGTAACCTGTGAATATTTCCCCAGTGGCTCGGGGGTAAAGAACCTGCCTGCAATGCAAGAGACATGCTGGAGATGCAAGTTCAATCCCTGGGTCGGGAAGATCCGCTGGGGATCTTGGGGTTGGTCCGTGGGGTCGCAGAGTTGGACGTGGCTGAGCGACTAAACAACAATCTGTGAATGTGGCCTTATTTGGAAACAGGATCTTCGAAGGTGTGACCCATTTAAGACGATGGACTTCCCCTGGTGGTCCAGTGGCTAAGATTCTGGGCTGCAGGCGGCCCAGGTTTGATCCCTGGTGAGGCAACTAGATCCCACATGCAGCAACTAAAGGTCCCGCGTGCTGCAACTAACACTGGCCCAGACAAAAATAGCAATGCATGCATGCTAAGTCACTTCAGTCATGTCTGACTCTTTGTGACCCCACGGACTGTAGCCCACCAGGCTCCTCTGTCCATGGATTTCTCCAGGCAAGAATACTGGAGTGGGTTGCCATTCCTTTCTCCAAAAAATAGTAATAATAGTAAATAAGTAAATATTCGAAAAATTGAAGACGAGGTCTCACTGGATCAGCGTGGACCATTGCCAGTCCAGTTTGTTTCCTTGTAAGAAGAGAAAAGAACACAGACACACGGGAGAAAGTTCACGTGAAGACAGCTGCTGCTGCTGCTGCTAAGTCGCTTCAGTCGTGTCCGACTCTGTGTGACCCCACAGACGGCAGCCCACCGGGCTCTGTTGTCCCTGGGAGTCTCCAGGCAAGAACACTGGAGTGGGTGAGGCAGAGACTAATGTGTCTACGAGCCAAGGAACACCGAGGACTCCTGACAGCACAGAAGCTAAGAGAAAAGCATGGACCAGATTCTCCTCTTCTAAGTTAAGAGAAAGCATGGCCCCAATAACACCTTGATTTTGGACTTTCAGCCTTCAGAACCACCCGCTGTGTGGTACTTCGGTACAGACGGCCAGGAGACTAACCCAACTGGACACTAGAGGGCGCTGGGGGCACGGCCCCTGAGGGCAGGAGTTCCGGCGGGCTCCTTGGAGGGCGCGGCCTTCAAGCCCAGTCCCAGAGGAAGGGAAAGGATGCCAGGGGGTGCAAAGGCCCGTGGGGGCGAGCTGGGAGAATCCAGGGGCTGGGCAGTCAGTCTGAGTTCACCCTCCGATTTACTCCCTGCGGCTAAGAACCGAAAAAGGGCAGTGCGATTATTATCTGAGGAGGGGCATTCCACCCTGTGTCTGGGGGAAAGTGCCCGCCTGCTTCAAGTCCCCTCAGCAGAGGATGGGAGGCACAGGGCCTGGTGTGAGCCCAGTGCTGGCCTTGGAGGGCACAGCCGTGCCTGTTCTGGGGGGACCCACCATCCCGCTTGACAGGGATTGAGGGATTTCTCAGGACACCGGACTTCCAGAGCTAAAAGTAGCACCATCCTGAGAGAACGGGGATGGGTGGTCCCCTTAGACGGGCCGAGTGCAGGGGTGCCTGCTCCCGTCCTGTGCCTGAAACCCTGCTGACTCCCCAGATGGACTTAATCTCAGGGGAACCCCCCTCCTCGAACACCTCCTGACCACTCGGTTCAAAATCTGCGGGTGCCTGGTAGGCTGATCCTCTCTCTGACGTGGTAGCCCACAGCCCTTGATGTCTATCAATTCTGGCCTTTCTCCTAAGGTGGCTACGCCTCCTCTGCCCCACATCACACCTGCCACCATCTCACCGGATCACAGAGGTAGGAATAACACTAATGCGATCAGTTCTGATTTGCTCACTCAGCACCAGGCGCTGCAGTAAGGACTATACTGATGTCATCAGACCCTTTCAACAGCCCTGGGAAGCAGGCGCTACCCTCAAACTCCCCCGAACCTTAATAGGCAGGGAAGGAACTTCCCGGGTGGCCCAGCAGATAAGAATCTGGGTGCCAATACAGAGCACAGGGGTTCGATCCCTGATCTGGGAAGATTTCACATGCCTCGGGGTAAAACAACTCATGTACCACAACTACTGAAGCCCGTGCCTAAAGCCAGTGCTCCGCAATGAGACGCCACCACGGTGAGAAGCCCTCACACCACAGTGAGTAACCCCCAGTTGCTGCAGCTAGAGAAAGCCTGAGTACAGCAGCAAAGACCTGGTGCAGCCAAAAATAAATAAAATCTAAAAGCAAAACGAAAAAAGGCAAGGAAGTTTGCAACAACGATAACATAACAATAAAAACCAGTCCATCCTAAAGGAAATCAACCCTGAATATGCTCTGGAAGGACTGATGCTGAAGCTGAAGCTCCAATCCTTTGGCCACCTGATGCGAAGAACTGACTCGTTAGAAAAGACCCTGATGCTGGGAAAGACTGAAGGCAGGAGGAGAAGGGGGCAACAGAGGACAAGATGGTTGGATGGCATCACCGACTCGATGGACGTGAATTTGAGCAGACTCGGGAGATACTGAAGGACAGGGGAGCCTGGTGTGCTGCAGTCCGTGGGGTTGCAAAGAGTGGGACACAACTGAGCAACAACAAACACTCAAATGGGGCTCCGGCAGGTCAGGGGAGGGTTCAAATCACGGGATGCCCACAGTTTAGGAGCCCAGCGTGTGGCCCTTTCCTCTCCTCTGTCAGTCTTGGCCCTTCACGCTCACTGCCAGCTCTCAGGAAAGGTGGTACCTTGGGGCTGGGGGTGGCCTGGGCCGTCTGGCTCCGTGGAGCGGGGGAGAGCCTGTGCAGGATGAGGACACGCTTAAACACTCATGCTACCTCAGGGCTGGGGCTGGAAACCAGGATCCGGCTTCCACTGCAGGGGACTGCCAGGGCAGCGACTGGTGTGTGTGTCCGGGTGAGTCTGTGGGCACAGGAGTGAGTATCATACTGCACCCTTTGTGGAGCAGGTCTGTCCTGCCAAACCTTTGATGCCCACCTGGGATTGGGCACCAAGCAGACACCAGCGGAGAAGGTTAGGACACAGGCTTTGGGGTCATGCACACCTTGGCTGTGTGACTCAGGGCAAGTCACTTTACCTCTCTCAATGTCAGTTTCCCTACCTGTGAAAGCCCTTCACTGAATGCCTGGCACATAAAAGGTGACTGTAAATGGCAAATGTTAATAATAGAGTGGGCACTTTATGAATACCCATGACATTCGTACAATATGACCCATTTCAGCGGGACTGACTTCATCAGATCTCAGGAGGCTTAGTGCTGAGGGCCTGCGATAGTTTGAAGGGCCTATGAAAATGTTTTCATTTTAATTTATTTTAAAATAAGAACACAAGTGGGGCTAGTGTTAAAGAGCCTGCCTGCCAATGCAGGAGACATGAGACATGCATTCAATCCCTGGGTCGGAAGATCCCCTGGAGGAGGGCATGGCAACCCACTCCAGTATTCTTGCCTGGAGAATCCCACAGACAGAGGAGCCCCGAGGGGTACAGTCCATGGGGTCGAAAAGAGTCAGACACGACTGAGGCGATTTAGCACGCATGCACAAGGGAATGTAATATAATAATGAATCTAGCCTGGACGATATTTGTTCTTTATACCAACATAGTTATAGACTATATATATATTTTTGGCCAAGCTGTGTGGCTTGCGGGATCTTAGTTCCCTGACCAGGGACTGAACCAGGGCTCTTGGCAGTGAGAGCATGAAGTCTGAACCACTGGACCACCAGGGAATTCTCCTTTGATATATTTTTTTTTTTTTAATGGAGAAAGGGGCCCATGAAGTAGAAGTGAATAGGGTCCTTGAAAGTTTTAATGTGACCTTGAACGTGGGTAAATCTGTGTGCGGTTGTGACTACTTGTGCAAATAAGAGTGTTTGCCCTTGAGTACTTGCACATGTCTCTTTCCTTTGAGCCCGTGGGTATCATGGGGACAGTTTCCAGGAACTTGAAGGGGAGGGAAAGCCACTGGGGGTCTGAGCCGAGGGTGGGAAGGGCACAGGTGGCCACTTGGGCTGCCCTCACCAGCAACACTGCCAGGTGTCAAGGCGTTGCATGCTGCTTGCATGTTGCATGTCCAGCTCTTTGCAACCCCTGAACTGAAGACTGCGAGGCTCCTCTGTCCATGGAATTTTCCCGGTGAGAATATTGGAGTGGGTTGCCATTTCCTCCTGCAGGGGATCTTCCCGACCCAGGGATGGAACCCAGGTCTCTTGCATCTCCTGCACTGGTAGGCGGATTCTTGACCACTGAGCCACCTGGGAATCCCTGCAAGCCACTGCCCTGTGGGGAAATGGGTGCTTGTTGTCCCTGAGGCCACCAAAAGGGGACACGCAGAGCCAGTCCTGTCTAGACTTCTGGCTAGCTGGCCCTAGACATTAAGCCATACGATACATTAGGACAGAGGACAACTTTGTGTCTCAGAGGGGAGTGTGGCCTCACTTCATAGAGGAGACCGTCGGTGGGGAGTGTGCTGGTCCAGGCCCACCCCGAGGTGTGACTGCTGGCTTCCCAGACCAGGGTTCTTGCACTGACTGGGCTGACCTAGGTATCTCTGCAGGGGCTCATTCACAGACACCTGGGAGCTCTCACCATTGCCTCATTCAGAGACACCAGGAAGGCTCTGGGGCAGCCTTTCCCAAGCCACACCCACCTCCAGCTCCCCATGTGCCTCATCTCTCATCTTCCAGAAAGCAAGATAACTTCCCTGGATAACTCCTCTACAGCCCTGATGACGAGCTTAAGGGTAATGACCATAGCCTTTTATTTACTGCACACTTTCTCTGTGCCAGGCTGCCTGCCCAGCACTTTCCACGGCCCATCACTTTGAATCCCATGAGAGAGGTGCCATCAAGAGGCCAAGTAACAGACCCAAGGCCACAGCTAGCAGGTAGCAGAGCTGGAATTTGAACTCAGGACACAGACTTCAAAGCCTGGACTCACTGCCACTGTGGAGCAAGGGAAGGCTGAGCAGTGACACCACGGCCCCTTGGGCTACTGACTCACTATTTCCAGAAAGAATCGATGAAGCACAGACTGAGAGATGCTCAGTGGGAAAGGAGAGAATTTGATCTAGTTGCTTACATTTTATGGATGGGGATAGTGATGAGCAGGGAGGGGCACCGACCAGCCCAGATTCCAGGGGGACCAGATCAGCTGGGGCATAATCCTGGCATTTTTCTCATCCTAGCAGCTGCCTGGGACATCATTATGCCTGTGTCTCAGAGGAAGATGCTCAATAAACTTTCACTGAGTGAGAGAATGAATGTTTATCTCTCCAACCAGACTGTGAGCTCCGTTAGAACTAGGACTCTTCTTTGCTCATCTTTTTACTATCAACAACTGGTGCAGGAACTTAGATACACACCTTTTATTACTTCAGATCAGATCAGATCAGTCGCTCAGTCGTGTCCGACTCTTTGCCACCCCATGAATCGCAGCACGCCAGGCCTCCCTGTCCGTCACCAACTCCCGGAGTTCACTCAGACTCATGTCCATCGAGTCAGTGATGCCATCCAGCCATCTCATCCTCTGTCGTCCCCTTCTCCTCTTGCCCCCAATCCCTCCCAGCATCGGAGTCTTTTCCAATGAGTCAACTCTTCGCATGAGGTGGCCAAAGTACTGGAGTTTCAGCTTTAGCATCATTCCCTCCAAAGAAATCCCAGGGCTGATCTCCTTCAGAATGGACTGGTTGGGTCTCCTTGCAGTCCAAGGGACTCTCAAGAGTCTTCTCCAACACCACAGTTCAAAAGCATCAATTCTTCGGCGCTCAGCCTTCTTCACAGTCCAACTCTCACATCCATACATGACCACAAGAAAAACCATAGCCTTGACTAGACGGACCTTTGTTAGCAAAGGAATGTCTCTGCTTTTGAATATGCTATCTAGGTTGGTCATAACTTTCCTTCCAAGGAGTAAGCATCTTTTAATTTCATGGCTGCAGTCACCATCTGCAGTGATTTTGGAGCCCAGAAAAATAAAGTCTGACACTGTTTCCACTGTTTCCCCATCTATTTGCCATGAAGTGATGGGACCGGATGCCATGATCTGCATTTTCTGAATGCTGAGCTTTAAGCCAACTTTTTCACTCTCCACTTTCACCTTCATCAAGAGGCTTTTGAGTTCCTCTTCACTTTCTGCCATAAGGGTGGTGTCATCTGCATATCTGAGGTTATTGACATTTCTCCCGGCAATCTTGATTCCAGCTTGTGTTTCTTCCAGTCCAGCGTTTCTCATGATGTACTCTGCATATAAGTTAAATAAGCAGGGTGACAATATACAGCCTTGACGTACTCCTTTTCCTATTTGGAACCAGTCTGTTGTTTCATGTCCAGTTCTAACTGTTGCTTCCTGACCTGCATACAAATTTCTCAAGAGGCAGGTCAGGTGGTCTGGTATTCCCATCTCTTTCAGAATTTTTCACAGTTGATTGTGATCCACACAGTCAAAGGCTTTGGCATAGTCAATAAAGCAGAAATAGATGTTTTTCTGGAACTCTCTTGCTTTTTCGGTGATCCAGCGGATGTTGGCAATTTCATCTCTGGTTCCTCTGCCTTTTCTAAAACCAGCTTGCACATCAGGAAGTTCACGGTTCACATATTGCTGAAGCCTGGCTTGGAGAATTTTCAGCATTACTTTACTAGCGTGTGAGATGAGTGCAATTGTGCGGTAGTTTGAGCATTCTTTGGCATTGCCTTTCTTGGGGATTGGAATGAAAACTGACCTTTTCCAGTCCTGTGGCCACTGCTGAGTTTTCCAAATTTGCTGGCATATTTATTACTTCAGCAAGTATTTATTGAACTCCCATTATGCGTTATGCCCTAGCCTAGCCACCAGACACACAGAGAACAGGATACCTTCCTTTCCCTTAAGGTGTGCACACAGAATGAGGGGGACAAATGAGTAATCAGACCATTCTAATACAGTGTGAGCCTTAATATGCAAAGAATTCTTATCAATCAGTTACAAAAGACCAACATGTCAATAGAAAAAAAAAAAGTGGGCAAAAGATATACATTCACACACAAAAAGAAAACAGCATGTAAACTGGAAGAGATGCTGAACCTTGTCATAACTGACAAAGTGCAAACTACAATGAAACACGATTTTCTGTGTCTCAGGCAGAGAATAATAAGATTGAGATACACCAAGTCAATACTATGATGCCCTAAAAGTCACTGGTATATCTTCTGGAGGGCAACTTAATATTAGTGACTTATATTATTCGTTCCAATCCCAAAGAAAGGCAATGCCAAAGAATGCTCAAACTACCGCACAATGCTGGGAAAGATTGAGGGCAGGAGGAGAAGGGGACGACAGAGGATGAGATGGCTGGATGGCACCACCAACTCGATGGACATGGGTTTGGGTAGACTCCAGGAGTTGGTGATGGACAGGGAGGCCTGGAGTGCTGCAGTTCATGGGGTTGCAAAGAGTCGGACACGACTGAGCAACTGAACTGAATACTCCAGAATTCTGGGGCTGACCAAGCAGGAAAGATACAATTTGTTAGGGTAGATGCAGATGTACAGAAGGACACAATGTGGGATTAGAAAAACCAGGTCCAGAAGTGCATGGATTAAGCAGCCTCACTTCTGTAAAACTGTATCTATATACTTCTTTCCCTGGATAGAAGTGGGTGTTAACAGCTGGGGGCTTCCCTCGTGGCTCAGGTGGTAAAGAATCTGCCTGTAATGCAAGAGACCCAGGTTCAAAACCTGGATCCCCTGGAGAAGGAAATGGCAACCCACTCCAGTATTCTTGTCTGGAGAATCCCATGGACAGAGGAGCCTGGTAGACTACAGGCCATGGGGTCGCAAAGAGTCAGACACAACTCAGCAACTAAATAAGACAACACACCAACAGGCAGATTGTGATTTGGGGAAATAGATCTGGATGGAAATGTGGCATAAAAATGGAGAGTGAAGTGACCTAGCAATATGGAATATACAGTTTTGTAAGAAATTAAAATTTGTGTATAGAATAGCAGTTGCAAATATTCAAACAATAAAGTCTGGCTAAAGGAACTTTAAAAAAAGTATAATCAGCCATTACAATGATGAGGTTCTAGAAGTTATGATATATGACACTTACCCTCCAGAGAACTGAAATCCACCTAAGTAGGAGGTTAGGGCTCAGCTTTTTGGGTCCCTCCCATTTCCCAAGCCTCAGTGTCTCCATCAGGACAAGATGTCTAGGCCCAGTGGCCCCTAAGGGCCCTTCCGCCCTTCTCTGCCCTGCCCAGGACCCGGCTCGCTCACCCCGATCCTCGCTCTGGGCAGCTGCCTCTTCCTCCTGTTGGCGCTTTGCCTGTTCCTCCTGCGCTCGCTGCCGCTCCAGTTTCTTTGTCATCTTGAGATCCTTCCACTTCTTCTTCTCCTCTTTTTCTGGATAAGAGGACAATTGGTGGAGGGAAGAGTGACTTGGAGGTGGGAAAGACTTGGAACAGCCCAGGAGGTGGTGTCCTCTCAGTAGGTCAGCCTGGGGACCCCAATGCTGCCTAGAGAGCAGCCAGAGAAGCCTTCCAGGGCTTCTGGCCTCCTCGTCCCCATTTTGGGTACTAGTAAGACCTAGAGGGGACAAACCTGGTGGCTTTTCCCCAAGATTCAGCTGTGCACTGATGGGCGGTGGGGAGGTAAGCACAGACACTTAGCTCTCCATTGGGCCCACCCCCGCCAGGGCCCACCTCCACCCCCTAGTCCCTGACTTACTCTGTTGCTTCCACTTCCGCCACTCTACTCTTTGGCCACGTTCACCCTGGAGAAGGAGTTGGGGGAGATACAGGAGTGAGGCTGAATGGTCACACCTGAGCTGGGGCGGGGGAGGTGTTCCCACTTGCTGCTTCCCAGCTGTCTCCTCTGTTTAAATGAGCTGTTGTTGGTTAGTGCTCAGTCGTGTCCAACTGTTTTGCGGCCCCATGGACTGTAGCCCACCAGGCTCCTCTGTTTGTGGGATTCTCCAGGCAAGAATACCTGAGTGGGTTGCCATTTCCTTCTCCAGGGGATCCTGCGTTGGCAGGCAGATTCCTTACTGTCTGAGCCACTAGGGAAGCCCCTTTAAATGAGGGTAGTGAGGAAACGAGGGGCACCCCCACCCCCACCCCCCCGCCACACACACACACAATACTGCCCAAGAGAGAGCGTCAGGAGGGCAGGGACATGTACCCCCAGTGCCTGAGACCATAGCTGGAACATAGTAAGCATTCAGTAAATTGTTAAATGAGTTCCTACTGGAGAGAAGAGGAAATAGGTTCAGGGGGACAGGACTTGCCCACTGCCGCCCTGGTTATCAGAAGAGATACGCCATGAAAGGGCTCGGGAAGGAGCCGGGTCCCGCCTTCCGAATCCGAACCCCGGGCAGAGTTGCCACTAAGGACTCCGGCAAGGTTGCCATTGGCCATAAGGCAACGGCAACCCAATCCAGTACTCTTGCCTGGAAAATCTCATGGGCGGAGGAGCCTGGTGGTCTACAGTCCATGGGGTCGCGAAGAGTCGGACACGACTCAGCGACTTCACTTTCACTCCGGTAAGGTAATGAGTTACCAACGCTGTCCCGGCTCCGACTCAAACCCCGGTTCCCACCTCCGCTGCTCATCGGCACAGGGGTTACTGAGGCCACAAGCAGGCAACAAGCTCGGGGACTCCGGCCGCGGAGCAGCGACGAGCCTGGAGCTGGAGGGGCGACTCGGCCCCGCCACGGGGCCCCACGCGGCTCTATCTCTTAACCTCAGCCCGGTGCCCTGCCGCAGGGCTCGCACATCCCTCCACCTACCGGACCACAGGGCCGCTTCCTCGCGCGCTCCGCCATGTTCGCCGAACGCCGTAGGCCCCGCCCGGCCAATCAGACTCACCCCTTCCGGCAACACCTACTTCGAGCCGTCCAATCGGAGACCCAGTGGCGCGCTTGGGCGTGGCCTAGGCGCTGTGAGGTTAGAGCACGTGGACAGGGGAGGGCTGGAGGTGCTGGATGGGCTGCCTAGGGGCTGATGGGGGGACGGCATCCGGTGAGCTGGACCTGGCGCTGGTGTAGGGACCGGGGGGCGGGGGGGGGGGGGGGTGATGTTTAGCTCATCTCAGGCCTGAGTGTCCCAGTGCGCAGAAACTTTGGACTACCAGAGCTCTGCCCTCCGGCTCGGGTCGAGCACGGAAGTCAAACATCAGCTTGGTTTTGTACATGGAGTCTTGGGGCCCGAAGCTGGAGTGTGATTCAGAGCTGGCAATAATTAAATCCAGTTATAGATTCGCTCATTTACTCTCTCCTTTAATTATTACACTTTATTAGAGAACAGTTCAGTTCAGTCGCTCAGTCGTATCCGACTCTTTGCAACCCCATGGACTGCATGCAGCACGCCAGGCCTCCCTGTCCATCACCAACTCCCGGAGTTTACTCAAACTCAGGTCCATCGAGTCGGTGATGCCATCCAGCCATCTCATCCTCTGTCGTCGCTTTCTCCTCCCGCCTTCAATCTTTCCCAGCATCAGGGTCTTTTCAAATGACTCAGTTCTTTGCATCAGGTGGCCAAAGAGAAGACTTGGGTTTACCAAAAATTGAACAGATAGTTCCCACAGACTTTCCCCTCAGTTTTTGTAATTAACATGTTGCCTTAAGGTGTACATTTGTTACAGTCCATGAACCAATATTGATGCTTTGTTCATAGTATAGGATAGGGTTCTCTCTTTGTGTTGTACATACTGTGGGTTTTGGTAAAATACCTAATGGCATATATCTATCACTGCCATGGAATTCTCCAGGCAAGAATACTGGAGTGGGTTGCTGTTTCCTTCTCCAGGGCATCTTCTTGACCCAGGGATCAAACCTGGGTCTCCTGCATTGCAGGCAGATTCTTTAGTGTCTGAGCCACCAAGGAAGCCCCCGTCATTACAGTATCATACAAAATTGATTCACTGCCCTAAAAATCTGTGCTCCACCTATTTTCCCCACTCCTCAAGCCCCTGATAACCACTGATCTTTTTTTTCTAACTGTTCTTATAGTTTAGCCTTTTCCAGAATGTCATATAGTTGGAATCAAACAATATGCAGCCTTTTCAGACTCCCTTCTTTTATTAAGTAATACATATTTAAAGTTCCTCCCTAGCTTCTAGTGGCTCGATATCTCATTTTTTTTTACTGCTGGATACTATTCATTGGCCTGATATCTCATTTCTTTTTAGTGCTGGATACTAGTCATTGTATGGATATGCCAGCATGTCTATCCATTCACCTTTCAAAGGACATTTGGTTGTTTCCAGTATTTGGCAATTATAAATAAAACTGCTATAAACATTCATGTGCAGGTTTTTGTGTGGACCTGCCTTTTCAGCTCATTTGGATAAACAGCTGGACGTCTGATTGCTGAAATATTTCACTGGAGGCAAAAACTGTAAAAATGGGTACAAAGTTTATTATTAGAGACACAGCACAACAAGCGGGAGAACACACAGAGAAACCGTTTGCTTAGTTAAGAAAGAAGCAAGACAGGGGCACCTGGAGAGAAAGCGTGTGGGAATCTCCCCTAATGAGGAGGAACCAGAAAAAAGGTGGTTAAAAAACTTATATAGGACAGCTCTTCTGGGTCTTTGTTTACCTTTGGCCAGCAATCTGATTTATTTTTCCACACCTGACCTGCCCTAGGCAACATGTGTGCATGACTTTTTTCCAAGATGGATTTCAATGCAGAGGCTTTTGGGAGTAAAGAAGCATTACTTATTATGGCCTGGCATCCCCTGACTTTTGACCCCCTGGGAGCCTTTCTGCCCGTGTGCAGTCTCTCCCTTGCCCCAAGGATGGGAAATACCTGGCCTCTTGATTCGTTACTCAAACAAGGTTTAGTTGCTCTCTGTTCCTGCCATGACTGTTATCTTAAGGTGTCCTCAGGAGAGAAAGCCTGGCTATATATCCTGTTTCAGTTGTTACTCCCATTTTGGAGAGCAAGCAGGAGACTGGTTGTAAGCATCTAACCTGGAGCCCATCTGTCTCCTGTTTCTGAAAATGCAAACAAGGGGTATACGTGTATATGTCCAGCTTGAAGTCCACTTTTTTCCTGCCCCAAGAAATGTAAACAGGAGCCTTATTGCAAATACCTAGGCTGGGACCCATCTGCCTTCTGCCTCTGTTCCATCCAAGAAATCCTTTTTTTCTGTCTTTCTTTCTTCCTGCCTGTCTGGCTTCCTTTCTTTCTTTTAAATGGGCATCTTTATTCATCTATAATGATGATTAGCTGGATCATGACTAGAGAGAGAAGTTTATGAAAAAAAAACAAAACCACCTTAGTACTGAAAACTATTAGCATAATTTCTCCTCTGGCTCTGGAGGACCTACTTATCACCAGTCTATGTGTACTACGGCAAAGGGGCTCCAAGCCCGCGCCTGTGAATTGTATTGTCTCACAATCTTGACTTTGGAACAGTGATAGTAGTGCAAAATCATTGTTTGGAAAGGGACAGAGTGGAGTGTCCTATGTCACAACACCAATATGTTCCAAAGAGCAATTCTCTGACACCAAGTGGGTGTCCTAAGCTTCGATTCAATTCTGACAAGTTGGCACAGATCTCGTAAGTTAAGGGAGCCCATAAGATTGCCTCCCACTTCAGATGCCAGTGGCAAGTGGGGTGCCCACTCACCCACAACTTCTGCCTAGCTGACTGCAAATTCCAGCATTCCCATGACCACCTCATGGGAGTGGTGGTTTTGACCCCATCCAGATTCAATAATTTGCTGAAACGATTCACAGCCCTCAGGAAAGCACTATACTTACAGTTTTATTTTAGAAGATACAACTCAGGAACAGCCCAATGTAAGAGGTACATAGACTAAGGTGGAAAAGTGGGCATGGAATTTCCATACCCTCTCTGGATGGGCTACCCTACCAGCTCATTGAGGTTTTCACCAGCCCAGAAACTCCTTGAGCCTCATTGATTCAGGGTTTTTTTCTTATCTTTAAAGAAATTTTTTTATGTGTTTATTTTTGCTTGTGCTGGCTGTTTGTTGGTGCACAGGCTTTCTCTGGCAGTGGCGAGTGGAGGCTACTCTGTAATTGTGGTACACGGGTTTCTCATTGTGGTGGCTTTTCTTTTTGCCGAGCATATGCTCTGGGGTGCAAGGGCTTCAGGAGTTGCAGCTCCCAGGCTCTAGAGCACAGGCTCAGTAGTTGTGGTATGGGAGCTTAGCTGCTCTGTGGTACGTGGTATATTCCCAGAGTAGGGATCAAAACTGGGTCTCCTGCACTGGCAGATGGATTCTTCACCACTGAGCCGCCAGGGAAGCCCTTTTCTTTAATTTTTACAAATTAAAAAAAAAAATTATTTGGCTGTGCCGGGTCTTAGTTGCCGCATGCAGGGTCTTTAGTTGAGGCCTTCAGGCTCTTAGTTGCAGCATGTGGCGTCTAGTTCCTTGATGAGGGGCTGAACCTGAGCCCTCCACTGGGAGCATGGAGTCTTAGCCACTGGACCACCAGGGAAGTCCCACTTCAGGGTTTTTATGTGGGATTTTATTACATATGCACAACTGATTAAATCATTAGTCATGTAACTGAATTCAATGGCCAGTCCTTTACCCTCCCTGGGGTCTGGGGTTGGGGCTGAAAATTCTGACCTTTTGAATACATGGTTGAGGGCGTCCCTGGTGGCTCAGTGGTAAAGAATCCGTTGGCCGATGCAGGAGACACGGGTTCGATTCCTGATCTAGGAAGATCCCTCATGCCGAGGAACAACTAAGCCTGGGAGCCACACTACTGCAGCCTGCATCCCTAGAGCCTCTGCAGCAAGAGAAGTCACTGCGATGAGAAGTCCAAGCACCGAAACTGGAGTGTAGCCCTTGCTCCCCGCAACTAGAGAAAAGCCTGGGCAGCAGGAAGAACCAGCACAGCCAAAAATAAAGAAATAAGTAAATAAAATTATATTTAAAAAACACACGGTTGAAGGGGTTGATTTGGAATAACAAAAGACACTACTGTCACTCAGGAAATCGAAGGGTTTTAGGAGCTCTGTGCCAGGAACCACAGACAAAGACCCGATACATTTTATTATGCTGTATGTTCCCATCACCTCCCCCAATTAAATCTATGATATGAGCAAAACCCATGAGCTTGTTACACAAATGCGACTTCAAGACAAGTCCCCAGCTGCTGCTAAGTCGCTTCAGTCGTGTCCGACTCTGTGCATCCCCAGAGACGGCAGCCCACCAGGCTCCCCGTCCCTGGGATTCTCCAGGCAAGAACACTGGAGTGGGTTGCCATTTCCTTCTCCAATGCATGAAAGTGAAAAGTCAAAGTGAAGTCGCTCAGTCGTGTCTGACTCCTAGCGACCCTATGGACTGCAGCCTACCAGGCTCCTCCGTCCATGGGATTTTCCAGGCAAGAGTACTGGAGTGGGGTGCCACAGCACCACCTTCCAAAAAGGACTTCAGAAGTTGCCTTGCTTTCCAGTGGGAGGCCCACTCCAGGGATCAAATACCTCCCTTTACCTTTTGCCCGCAGGAGGGCCTCACACAAGTCACCCGACCTCCCAGTTGGTTTCCTCACTTGTAACATGGGACGGTAACTCCTGTCTCAGAGGCTGTTTAATGAGATGATGGGCGTCCAGGTGTCTGGCAAGCAGAGGTGCACAGTAAGTGTTTGGGGAAACACTCCTTTGCCCTTCTATTCTTTCCTTTTGTAATGAATTACTTTTGGCTGCGCTAGGTCTTCCCTGCTACCTGCGGGCTTTCTCTCGTTGCGGTGAGAGGGGGCTACTCATTCCTGCGGCCTGCAGGCTTCTCTTTACGTGGTTTCTCTTGTTGCAGAGCACAGGCTAGAGAGCACGAGATCTTCAGTAGCTGCAGCATGTGGGCTCGTGGCACGCGGGCGTAGTTGCCCTGTGGCATGTGGGATCTTCCCAGACCAGGGAATTGAACCCATGTGCCCTGCACTGGCAGGCAGATTCTGAACCACTGGACCATCGGGGAAATCCCTCCCCTTTGTTCTAATTATGTAATCCCTGGCCCTCCTGGCCTGGACTCTGATCCTTGTGGGACTTGATTGTCTGTATCTTTCCTGTTAGACCCTCAACTAAGGCCCCCAACACACACACACACACACACACACCCAACAATAGTTACACACACCATCTGAGCCCCAAGGCCTGATTTTATCATGAACTAACTAGGTGACCTCAGACAAGTCCCGAGTCCCTGCCCTTCTTTGGGTTCCAAAACGTTTGTAGAAAGAGAGTCTGGGAGCTGAGGTTCAGGGAGGTGGAAGGTGCCTTCTGTTCTGACTGAGTCCCTGCCAGCAATCAGCACCAGGGTGTGAAGCAGAGAGAAGCAGCCAATAAGGGTCTGAATAGCTTAAAACTTTATTGTGGGCAAAAAGTACTGGCTTGAGGACTCAAGCCTAAATACAACTTCCCAAGAACAAATGTAGATAAGGAAAGAAGGATGTCTGAAGCCTGGCTGGGGCCAGGACTGGGACCAAGGCCAGTACATTACTGAAGTCTGCCCTCGGAGTCCCAGCTGAGCCTGGGGAGGGGCGAGGGGACCCAAGACCATTTAGCCCACCACAGGGAGCACCAGGGAGAGGCCCCGGCCAGGCCTCCCTCACCTCTGCGACAGGAACAGAGCCATGCACCATGAAGAAGTGCTCCCGACTCCCCAAAGACCAAAAGCAGGACTCTTCCTGGGATCATTCTGTGTTACAGAGACGGGCTCCTCCAGTACCATCTACCTGCCACCTGGGGATGGCTGAGAGCTGGACAAAGACAGAGCCTCACAGAGTGTGCAGGCACCAGGCAGGGCCCAGCGCTGATGTCACGACCTCAGGGCGTGAGCTCAGCCTTCCACTTCTGCAGCTTCTGGTCCATGGCCCGGAGCGTGGATTCATCCTGCACCAACACAGATCAGTCCTACCCCTCTCCCCAGGAGGTCTGAGGAGGCTTGGGGAGCTCTGCCCTCCCCAGGGCTGTCCTTTACCTTCACAAAACAGAAGCGGATATAGTGGTCAAAGAACTTCTGGTGTGGCAGGCTGAAGAAGATGGACACTGGAACGGCCACCAAGCCCTGGGGAGGAGGAAGCCCATGTCTCAACCATCCCACAGCCTGGCAGGCCTCTGGGGGTCCTCAGGGGGTCAGAGGGGTTCCACGATAAGGAAGGAGAAAGAGAATAAGCTTCAATGCAGCACCTCCCAGTGCTGTGTCAAGGTCAGAGGTAAAACATCCCAAAGCACCATGCCAAGTCCCTCCTTATGTACAGAGGAGAGAGGGAGGCTGAGAGCAAGGAAGATCACCTGGCAGGTCAGGGCAGAGCCATAGGAGAAATGTCTTAGAATCGTAGCACTGAGCTGGATGGACCTCAGAGTTAATGGGCCAACTCACTGTACAGATGGGAAGACTGAGGCCCTGAGAGGGCAGGAATTCCTGCCAGCCCACAAGGCCTATTGGAGCACATTAAAAACAGGCTCTCCTTTCCTTGAAATGAATACTGCCCTGAGAGGCCGGCCTGGATTTTGGCCCATCAGCTCGAGGGTCAGGCACCCTTAGCAGTGCACAGCCTGTCAAACACACACAGCGGCCCGGCAGAGGCCCAGCCCACCTTATTCTTGATCATCCACTTGACGAAGCGTCTGTCGTACGGCTCATCTGCCGCTCCGGGCAAGTCAGGCATCTTGTTTTCTGGGGGACAGAAGACGTGCTGAGTCCTGGGCAGCCTCCAGGGCCCCAGCTTCAGCCCCGCCCGGCCGGGCCCACTTACTGAAGTCCGAGATGTCTGTGATGAGGAAGTAGCTGCCCTGGGGGATCACAGGCCGGAAGCCCATGGACTGTAGGCTCTGTATCATGTGGTCGCGGCAGCGCTGGATGTACTGTGGGAGCTGCACAAAGTAGCTGCTGGGTCGGCCGAAGTGCAGCTGCTCCCGCTCGAAGCTCTGAGCCACTGCGGCCTGGGGAGGGCGTGGGGGCGGGTGGAGGGGGGGCGGCGAACGGGTCAGGTATGACCCGACCCTGGAGCTGACCCAAACCCCTCTCTTGCCCCGCCCCTATCCGGCCCCGCCCCTCACATGGCCACGCCCCCTCACCTGGCCCTGCGTGGCACAGTGATAGATGGAGTTCTGGTGCACAGTACGCAGGTGCTTCATGAGGCTGTCGGGGCCCAGGACCCAGCCCACCTGGACCAAGAACACAGGGAGAGGGTGAGGCCCTTGGGGGCCCAGCCAAACCCTTTCCGGATTCCCAGGCCAGCCTCTCCCACCAACGATTGTAGAGGGAGGGGCCCCCCATACTCTCGATGCCTCACCTTCCAGCCTGTGACACTGAAGGTCTTGCCAGCGCTACCGATAGTCAGGGTGTGTTCCCACATGCCAGGGAGGCTGGCTGCCCAAGATCAAAGAGAGCGGCTGCTGAGACGGGGGTGGGGGCACGGAGTGGGGGCTGGGTCCCAGCAGGCACCCAGGCTCTCAGCGCCACGGACTCCACTCCGTGTAAAGCTATTTCCAAGACATATTTGAGCCCCTCCTCATGACAACCTCGGGAGGTAGGTGCCACTATGTTCCCCTGTCCCGTGAGAAGTGAAGTCACAGCCCCAGGTCACCTGACCTGTGTGGGTCCAGACCCCTCGGTCCTAATCACCAGACCTGCGCTGCCACCGGACTGGGCTCAAGGCCCTGCCGCAAAGGTCCGGGGTTACGGGGGCGCCCTGGCCGGCTTGGCTCACCGATGCTGATGTGCTGGAACCCATCGAAGACCATCCACTGGTACACCTCGTCCGAGATGCACACCACGTCATGCTGCTGGCACAGGCTGGCCACCAGCTCCAGCTCTTCCTTGGAGAACACCTGCAGGGACCGTCCCCCACCAGAGAGGCCAGCTCAGAGCGATGTGAGCGCCCGGCCAGAGCCGGGGCCAAGGGCTTCTCTGCCCTCTCCTATCCCTGCAACAGTGACCCTGTGAGGTCAGTTGTGAGATAACAGAAAATATCTCTGTTGGTCACTGCCCCGGTTTCTGGCACAGAACTCCTAAAACCCGTGTAACTACTAAGGGGTAAAAGCCCTGGAGGGTTTCCCCGGTGGTGCTAGTGGTAAAGAACCCGCCTGCCAATGCAGGAGACATAAGAGATGCGGGTTCGATCCCTGGGTCAGGAAGATCCCCTGGAGGAGGGCATGGCAACCCACTCCAGTATCCTTGTCTGGAGAATCCCATGGACAGAGGAGTTTGGTCGTCTACAGTCCATGGGGTCGCAAAGAGCTGGACACGACTGAAGCGACTGAGCACGCATGCACAAGAGTACTAGAAGCATCTTTTGCTCTAATGCTTGGTCTTTGATCCGGACCTTGACACAGGCAATGGAACCCCCGGTACACTCCTAAGAGATAAGAGCACTAGGAGCATTTTTGTTCTAGTGAGGTGACTCTGAGTGGGCTCCTGGATGGAGGCTGGTCACCAGAAAGACCACGCAAGCCATGATTAGGAGCCTGAAATTTTCAGCCCCCTCCCACATCCCACTTCCTGCCACTTCCTCAGAGAAGGGAGAGGGGTTGGAAATGGAGTTGATAATTGATGCCTCCATCAAAATCCCGATAGGATGGGGTTTGGGGAGCTTGCAGAGGTGGGTGAGCTCATGCTGACACACCCCCAACTCCACAGGGACAGAAGCAAGCACCTGTTCTCAGGCACCTCCCAGACCTTGCCATACTTGTCTCTTCATCGGGTTGTTTATCTGTATCCTTTATCATCACCTTTAATAAACTGATAACTGTTAGTAGGTGTGTCCCTGAGTCCTGTGAGCCACTCAGATGAATTGAACCTGAAGGGGGGGAGGTGGGCGTCTCAGATTTACAGCCACAGGTTGGAAGCACAAACTGACTTGTGATTGGCGTCTGAAGTGGGGTCGGGGGGCAGCCTTGTCAGACTGAGCCCTTCACCGGTGGGAGCTGACACCATCTCCAGGTAGACAGTGTCAGGACTGAATTAAATTGAATTGGATTTTGTGGGACACCCAGCTGGTCTCACAGAACTGCTTAGTGTGGGGAAAAAAAGAACCCCACATATCTGGTGTCAGAAGCTTTGTGAGTGTGATAATGGTGTGACAGTAAAGGAGAAACACAGGTGGAACACTGGGTCTTCCTTGACATCGGTTGTGTCGTGTTCCCATTTTACAGATGAAAAAAGTGGAGCGGTGAAGTCACGGGTCCAGGTCTGTGGGGAAGTAATAGAGGCTTCCAGCCCAGCCCCCTACTGCTGACACCTGCCCTGGGGATCCCTGCCCCAGGCCCTGGGACCCCAGGAGCCTCGATCCTCAGAGCTCTCCGCAGTTAGCTCTCCCGCTTGACGGATAAGAAAACTGAGGCCCCATGGCAGCACACGAGTAACAGAACAGGCACGCAAGCCAATCTGGAGGGGTGCCCGGGGAGGAGGTCTCTCAGGTACCTTTCCCAGGGGGTTGTTGGGTGTGTTGAGGATGAAGGCTTTAGTGCGAGATGTGAATTTGCTGGCCAGCTCCGTGGGATCCAGCTGCCAGTTGCTGCTGGAATCCGGTTCTCCCTTCTGGGTGGGGCTCTGCAAGAGGAGGGGGCGGGGGTGGCAATACTTACTCCCTGACTTTCATCTTTAGGAATTCGGCTCCTCCCCCCAGGCATCTGTCTCCACCGGCTCTTCTCTGGGGCTCTGGCCACCCCTCCCCCCACCCCGGAGAAACTGGCCTCCTCCACTTCCTTCCTTCTTTCCACCTCCCCGGGTTCAACCCAGCACACTCCTTGGACCCCTCTGCCCACCCACACCCCAGCCAGCATCCTCACCGGCTTCAGGGACACAAACACAGGGCGACCCCCTGCCATCAATGTCATGGGCTCATAACAGTCAAAAAAGGGCTCGATGATGATAACCTAGTACAAAAGTCAGATGAGCTGGGGCTGGCACCACCCGGACCCTTCACCCCGACCCAGCCCGGGCTTTGCCCATTCACCTCATCTCCTTCATCCACCAGGGCCTGGAAGGCTGTGAACAGGGCCCCGTAGGCACCCACGGTTACCAGCACGTTCTTGAGTGGGTCTATCTCCTGTCCCAGCAACTTCCCAAAGAAACTGGCCAGAATCTTCGTCAGGGGTGGGTAACCCTGCCAGGACAGCACGGGTCAGGCGCCTGGCTCGGCCTGGGCCCACTCTCCTGTTCAGACACTCTCTGCAATTCTAGCATCTTTCAGCAGCAAACCTGGGGGTCAAGTCACCTTCTGTGGGGTGGGTCCTTTCATCTCTGCCACCACCCCTTGCCATGAAACCTGCTCTGTGCCGGGCACACCACCCAGGGCTGGGATTCATGGGGAACCAGACAGAGTGTATGCCTTCACGAATGACAGTCCAATGGAACCCTCTAAATAGCAACAACTCCACGCTTTAAACACCTCTCTTTAAGTTTAAGAGAGTTTACGGGACTTCCCTTGAGGCTCAGCTGGTAAAGAATCCGCCTGCAATGCGGGAGACCTGGCTTCCATTCCTGGGTTGGGAAGATCCCCTGGAGAAGGGAAAGGCTACCCACTCCAGTATTCTGGCCTGGAGAACCGCATCACTGTACAGTCTGTGGGGTCACAAAGAATCAGATACGACTGGGCCACTTTCACTTTCTTTAAGAAGGACTTTTGTGCCATCTGAGCCTCTTGGCAGCCTTACAAGAGAGACATTACTTGATTCCCATAATTTAACAGGTGGAAAAAGAGACCCGGGAAAGGAAATGACTTGCCCAAGGTCATGGCAGTTGAAGTGCAGGACTGGGAGTTTATGCTGCAGCTTTGGAAACCCCTCACTTTGAGAGGAATATTGGATCTATATGCTTGTTTGCGGAGGACACTTATAACACATTCCAGGGTAAGCCAAGGGACTGAAACCTAAGGTCTGGAACTTAATTAAATGATTTACCAAACCAGATTTGACCACATGAAAATGAAAAATTTCTATACATCAAAATATTCCATGAGCAAAGTTAGAAAACTAAGAGAGAAACATTGCAACAGAAAGAGCTCTTGTGAAGCAATAAAACAAATACACATAGCCCAACGAAATAATAAGGGCAGTCATGAAAGAAAAATTGCTGATGTTCAATATTGGTAGGAAAAGAATGAACTTTCCTGCCAGCTCTGAGACCAGACTATTGATGGGAATGTAAGTCTTACTGGAGGGAAATTTGATGATGTCCATCGATGGCACCCCACTCCAGTACTCTTGCCTGGAAAATCCCATGGATGGAGGAGCCTGGTGGGCTGCAGTCCATGGGGTCGCTACGAGTCGGACGAGACTGAGCGACTTCAATTTCACTTTTCACTTTCACACAATGGAGAAGGCAATGGCAACCCACTCCAGTGTTCTTGCCTGGAGAATCCCAGGGACGGCAGAGCCTGGTGGGCTGCCGTCTATGGGGTCGCACAGAGTCGGACACGACTGAAGTGACTTAGCAGCAGCATCATAGGCTAAAATGCTTACACCCTTTGATTATCTGGTTCTACTTGTTGTGATTTGAGATAAATGCTCACCTGTGTGTACACACAAAATATTCAATGTGGCATTGCTTGATAGTGAGTAGCCAAACCAGACCATCAGTGCAGGGCTAGGTAAATAAATTATGGCACCTCTAGTCAGTCGAATACTATGCAGTCATCAAAAAGAATGAGGCTATTTTGACATGGAAAGTTGCCCCTATCATGTATGTAGTGAAATAAACAAGTTCCATAACATTGTATATATAATGTTGAATTTGCTTATCAGTTCTAGTAGCTTTCTGTGGAGTCTTTAGGGTTTTCTATATATAGTATCATATCCTCTGCATAGAGAGACAGTTTTGTCTCTTTCCTTCCAATTTGGATACCTTGTGTTTCTTTTTCTTATCTGATTGTTGTGGCTAGGACTTCTAGTACTATCTTGAGTAGAAGACGTGTGAGTGGGCATCCTTGTCTTGTTTCAGATTTTAGTGGGAAGGCTTTCAGCTTTTCAGCGTTGAGTATTAAATTGGCTGTGGGTTTGTCGTAGATAGCTTTTGTTATGTTGGGATATGTTTCCTCTATTACCACTTGGGTAAGCGTTTTTATCATGAATGGATGTTGAATTTCATCAAATGCTTTTTTACATCTATTGGGATAGCCATGTGGTTTTTGTTTTTTCTTTTGTTTATGTGGTGAATCACACTGATTTGCCTATGCTGATCCTTGTGAACTTGGGATGTGGCGTATAATCTTTTTTACATGTTGTTGGATTTGGTATGCTAATATTTTGTTGAAAATTGTTGCATCTGTATTCATCAAAATATTTCCCTGTAATTTTCTGATTCGGTGCTGTCTAGTTTTGGTCATCCTGATGGATGATGATGGCTTCATAGAAAGTCTTTGGGAGTGTTTCCTCCTCAATTTTTGGAAGAGTTTGGGAACGATCGATGTAAGTTCTTCTTTGTATATTTGGCAGAATCAGTCTGTGAAGCCATCTGGTCTCAGACTTTCGTTTGTAGGGAGTTTTTAAATTACAGACTCTATTTCACTTGTAGTGATAGATCTGTTCAAATTATCTGTTTGTTCTTGATTCAATTTTCGTGGGTTGTATGTTTCTAGAAAAAGATTTGTGATTTTTTAACACAAATGGATTCATACTAGAAACAACGTTGGCCTTCCCTTAAGATCCAGTGGTTAGGACACTGTGCTTTCACTGTAGGTGAACTAAGATCCCACCTACTGAGCAGCACAGCCAGAAAACCCAAAAAAACCCCAAAAACAAGGTTCTACTGTATAGCACAGAGAACTATATTCAATATGCTATGATAAACTATAATGGAAAAGAAAATTTTATTTTATTTTTTTTTTTGAAAAGAAAATTTTAAAACGGGGATATATGTATATTATAACTGAATCACTTTGCTGAGCGCCAGAAATTAAGACAATGTTGTAAATCAAGCTGAGGCTCCAATACTTTGGCCACATGATGCAGAGTCAGCTTTATATTTCAATAAAAAAACAAAACAGAAAGCCACACAAATCTCACATGTGGATGCACGTGTGTGTTTATATAAACATTTTTAAAGTTCAAAGTTCAAAAGTCTGAACACTCAGCAACACAGCACTCCGTTGGCAGTGCTAGACTCTGGGCGGTGGGATTGGAAGACACTTTCCCCCAGGCTGTGAGATGCACACCAACGTTTAAGAACCTGCTCCAGGGCTGGAAAATATTTACTCTGTGGTCCTTCAGAGACACACTTTGGATTTGAAGTCAAAAAAAAAAAATCAACTATCTTTCATCAGCTTTATGTGTCACCTCCTTCAGGAAGCCTTCCCTGATCTCTCAGGTTTCCTTGCCTTCTTCGTGTTCCCAAGGACCCTAAGCTCCTCCATCGCAGCATATCAACTACCTTTGATTTCTGCTTCTGTTGTTTGGTCTGCTTTTCCCACTAGACCTTGATCTCCCAGCTCATGTTTTGTTTTTTTTTAAATCTGTCTTTCCCCCAGGCCATGAACTGTCCCAGGGCCTGTAACAAAGGAGACAGTCAGTGAACACTGAACCGTGGCCGGACTGAATTTCAAGGGCTCTGCCCCGTGAACCCTAACATCTAGATTGGCCTGCTCTCCAGAAACAGCTGCCCCTTCCTCCCCTGGGACCTCTGCAGAGACCCATGTCTTGAGGCCCCCAGAGGGGCTGGGAGACTCACAAATGCTTTCGTGTACTGGTTAAGCATGAAGTCTCCGCTGACGGCGTGCTGAAAGGCTTCCACGGCGAACTCTGGGGGTGAGAAGTCTGGGAAGCCTTGGCCCAAATTTACAACATCAACCTCCTCGCTGGCCAGTTGGACAAATTCCACCCTGGGCAACAAACAGAGAGTGGGTAGCAGAACCCTCCACCCCAACCTGGATTTCTGCTCCATTCCAGGGCAGGGTGAGCAAGGCAGTTGGGCTTGCTCTAGAAAAACTGGATAGTTAGCACCCATCCTGATCTGTTTACGGTCATAACTGGTCGTATCCTGGTCACATGTCTCAGCCCAGGGGCTTTGCAACTTTCCATCACGATCCACAGTAAGAAACCACTTTTACATCCCAGACTCTGGAGAGACAAACAGGGACTCCACGTTCTCCTTCCAGTGGGATCCACGGCAGTCTTTCCCATTCTGTCCTACTCTGGTCTTTATAAATACTTGCTGAGCACCCCTAAATGGATTTCATGACCCATTCACGCATCTGTCAACGCCACACTTTGAAACATTTGCTCATATCGCCTCTGTTAGTCTATGAGGCAAGCTCTACTCCTCGGTCGCAATGGGGATGGAGAAGGTGGGATTCAGGGGACTTGCCCGATGGCTCCCAATTAGCTTTTCCCAGTTGGCTTTTGAGTCCACCTCTGTCTGGAGCAACAGTCAGGCCCTGGAGAGTTACTCTGAACAGACTGTAGTCCCACCAGCCCTGCCATCTGCCGCCTCTGGCCCCCTACCACCTTTCTTCTGGGCCTGCCTGCTGGCCACCTCTTTAGGGAAGCTGGCAGAGAGGCTGAGAAGCTGGATAAAAAGGCTGGCACCATGGCTGCAGGTTGGCAAGGGGCAGAAGAGTCAGGTGTGGTGGCAATGAATTTGCTTAACAATAAATATGTCTACAATCGGTCATTCTTCTCTCCAGAGCTTCACAAGGTCTCTGAAGACACGAAGTTGCTGAGGCTCAGAGAGGCCCATGACCTGCCCAGAGCCACACTAGTGGCTAAAGCAGAGCTGAGATGCAAAGTCAGATGGTGGGTGTTCCATGGTGGCTGGGACAACGGAGCCAGATCCTCAGGCCACCACCCGAGGGTCCGCAGGAACCTGGGGCCTCTCATGGCCCTCATCTCTCCTAGCACGCTTCCCTGCTCTGTGCAGTCCTCCCTGGCCAGCTCTGCCCTGACTCTGCCTGAGACTTGGCTTCTCCTGGCCTCAGTCCTCCCTTCTGTAGAATGGGTATGACAGGCTCAAGAGTCTGCTGGCTCTGTGAGTCAGGAAAGACTCTAGCTGCCTCTCCCAGCCAGTCATTTCCTCCCTCTGGGCTGGACTTTACCTTATCTGCAAAATGGGCCACAGGCCTGTCCACCTGCCTCACAGAGAGGACAGACGGGGCAGCCTGGGAAGCAGGACCCTGGGGGCTCAACCTGGAGGGCAGCCGGATACCATAGGGTCTTTGGGCCTGGTTTCCCTATCCCAAACACCAGGGAGCATCAGAGGAGAAGATGGAGGTGGAAGATGTTTGCAAAACACAAAATGCGGTACAGGAGGAGAGTGTGAAAGAAAAAGATGGTCCTCTTTTGGATAAAAACAACAGCCACCTGTACAGAGGTGGCTCTGTGCTCTTGGCCAAAGGGGGACTGGGCTGGGAGCAAGGGTTGGAGAAGGGGGAAGAAGGAAGGTCCTTCAATCTTTCTTACACACCTGCAATTGCATCCGTCGCATCACTAGTGACAGCGGGCACGTACGTCTTTCACATGTAGAATGAGTCAATAAAGAAAAGATGCTGAGCTCTGCAAGTGTCGGTGAGAAGCCGCCCATGTCTTACCTTCTTATATTCTTTAGCTTATCTTGTTCTCTACTAAGTGTGAAATGAAAGACACCCCCCTGCCCCCGGAAAGCCCTCAGCCCGGTGCCTGGGTAGTAGCCGTGGCTCACACTGTATTTCATCTTATCCTCCCAAGGCCCTTCAGGGGAGACAGAAGCATCTCCATTTCCTAGCTGGACCTGGAGGCTCAGGGCAGGTGAGTCACCAGCCCCAAATGCCACAGCCAAGCAGGGTGAGGCTGAGACCCAAACCCGAGCCGGTGGCTGGGGGTCCTCACCTCTCAAGGGCTGAGGCTGCAAACCTCTCGGTCCGAGTATGCAGCCGTCTTAGGTACCACTGAGTCCCGGCCAACCCGGGGACCACCAGCCCTGCTATCCTCGAGCCAGGGGACCCCCACCACCATCCTACCCAGTCCTGCCTGGCTCACCATGGGTTGTGGTCGATCCCGTCCAGCCTTCGAGCCTGCAGCTGTTTAGCCATGGTGAGCTGGAGACAACAGAGCAAGCAGAGAGTCAGCTGGAGACAGAGCAAGTGGAGAGTCAGCCTGGGCTCGCTCTGGGGAGGCAACTGCTCTGTGACCACAGCCTCCATGTCCGCCCCGCCGGGAGGAGGTGAAGAGCAGGGCTCCTCCCCGCGCCACCAGCCTGGAGTTGCCCACCTGCCAGCCCGGACTCCGCACATCTTGGGACATAGACTGGATTCCATCAGGTTAAAATTTGACCCAGGTTAAAATTTGGAGGGGCTGGGGAGGAGGAGCAGCAGGAAGCAGGAGAGCGGAGTACGGTGACAGTGACGGCAGCGGCTTCTTGCTAAACGCTTCCATGAACTTCCCGGAACCCCCCGACTTGACCCATTTTACAGATGCGAAAATGCAGGGAGGAGGGGGAGACAGCTGCGTTCAAGGTCACACGACAGACAGACTCAGGCCTGTTTGAGATGAGGCCATGTTCGGACTTGGGCACAGGGGCCACTTGCTCAGTCTTTCAGGGGCTCAGGGGACCACCCCTCCCCTTCCCTGGGTTCTTTCCAGGCCAGCTTCCCCCTCACCCACAGGTGTGCAGAGACTGGCCTGGCCTGGGGACCATCAGGCTCAGGCCCTCAGTCTGTCGTGGCTGGGTGATATTGCACAAGTGCGTTAGCTCCTCCTGGCCTCAGTCTCCCCATCAGTGTAATAGGGGCATGGGCTTCGTGGTCCCTCGGAGCCTCCTGGTCCCTGTTGGTTGGAGTCTCAGAGGGGCTGCAGGTGGTGAAGCCACCAGCTGTAGCTCACGGTCAACCCTCACTGCTCTTCACAGTCCGAGTCCTCACAGCATGCTTACCAGAGGGGTCAGGATAATCCTCATCTAAAGATGAGGACATTGAGGCTCAGAGAGACTTGGGGCCTTGCCCAAGGTCAGAAGAGGAGCTGCACAGGGCTCTGGGGCAGGACGACAGCAACAGCAGGGCTCCCAGCCCCTGGCCCTGGGCCTGGAGAAGGGTGTGGGGACGGTCTGTACACCGGCCAGGTTTTTCCATCGCCTGGGGGTCCTGGTGATGTGAATGGTTCAGAGAGAGCCCAGCGTGGAGCCTGGCACCTAGTGGGTACTTTGCTAACATTGGCGGCCCTGTGCTTTCACCAGGCCCTAATACCTCTCGCCAGGCTTGGCACTCAGCATGTATGGAAATAGTAAAAACGATAGCATGATCTTTGCCAGGGAAATTGTGTGATCCCCAAAATGTTAGACGGCAGTGATTATCTTTGGTTAGTAAACAGATACTTTTCCTTCTCTTCCTTAATAATTTTCTTTTTTTCACATTTTCTAAAATAAATGTTTTATTTTTATGATTAAAAATATGGGAGAAAATTACATTTTAGCGGAATGTTTATAAATGTGCTGTACTGACATCAATAAAACAGGGGACAAAATAGCATGTATGATATGCTTATGTTTAAAAAAATACCCTTGTGTATGCTTGTGTGTATACATTGTTTATAGTCATATGTGAATGGAAAAAAAGTTTAGAAGGAAACTTAGTAACATGTTAACAAAGGTTCCCTCTGAGTGGTGGAATTGTAGGTGATTGAATCATGGGTGTGCTTTTCTATGTTTCCAAGTCTTTTTGTACGGAGATCATATCATATTTGATTCTGAAATGTGTATTTTTGCACACTGCATTTTCAGATGTATCTTAGAACCTATAGAATGAATTTAATAGGCAATTTCCTCCTCCCTTACTAGTCCATAAAATAACAATGTATCTTAATATTGATGTCATTATGGGTTCAATGATATAAGGACTTGCTTTTGAATTGGGTATGCATCACGTTAAGGAAATACAGTAAAGATGAGTTGGGGCAGTGGTGGAGAGGTGAGTAGAGGTTGGAGTGAGGGAGTTTGAGGAGGGTTGAGATGAGTGAAGGAGTAGGGGGGTACAGGGGCACAGAGAGAGAACAAACAGGCACCGAGCTGAATGAGTTCAGGGAGGAGATGAAAAAGGGGGGAAACTGAGGTGCTCAGTGTAGTGACCTTTGCGTACATCACACATTGCTTGGATAAGGGAGGAACCAGTGCCTGTTCTTGAGTTTATGCATAATGTATTTATTCAGCCAACATTTATGAAGCACCTACTGTGTACCAAACACTGGGCTGGGCTAGGGGCCGATGGGGAGGCTGCAGCACCAAGGATGCAGAGCTACAAGCTAGATCAGAAGCAGGGGCAAGGGAGGGGCCCACACCCAGGCTGCAGTCAGAGAAGGCTTCCTGAAAGAGGAGGCTCATGCACAGCTTTGAAGCCAGGGCCAAGCCAGATCCCAGGACCCCAGGTCATGCGAGCAGCAGGGCTCAACGGGCGAGAGCACTTACAGTCTGGTGCAAACACCGGGTGAGTGAAGCTCCAGACTTCTTTCCCCAGAGGGGCCCCACCAGGTGCAAACAGATGGCCGTCGTGTTCCTGAACATGCCTCCCAGAGCCGTGGGGTGAGGTCCCCTCCAAGGGCAGAGAAGGGAGAACACCCTGGCCAGAAAAATGGCTCTGGGCCCAGGACTTGGTGCCCGCCCCCCCCTGCCCATCAGCTCTAATAACAAGAACAATAAGGGCTGGTATTTATCAAGTGGTCCCTCTGTACCAGGCATGGAAACAAGTGTTTTGCCGTATGACTATCCTTCAGTCCTTGAAACCCTGGGACCACCCCCCGCCCCAGCAACCACAGTAACCCTTTCAAAATGTTAATAAAAAGAAAGAAAAAGATAGTGCTAAGTTGTGTCCAACTCTTTCGATTCCACAAACTGCAGCCCACCAGGCTCCTCTGACCATGGGATTCTCCAGGCAAGAATACTGGATTGGGTTGCCATTTCCTTCTCCAGGGGATCTTCCCAGCCCAGGAATTGAACACAGGTCTCCCGCAATGCAGGAAGCCCTCAAAATGTAAATCACCTCTAATTAAAAATGATCTAACTAAAAATGAAGATTATGGATGGCTTCTAATATCACAGGCAGAGCCAAGCCTACATTACGTCCTGACTCTGGAAACACACATACCACCTGTAGATTATTTCTGTGCTAAAACCAAATCTAAAGCTGATCAGGCCTTAAAAGAGATTCCGAAATTCCCTGGCGATCCAGTGGTTAGGACTCAGTGCTTTCACTGCCAGGGCCCGGGTTCCATCCCTGGTCAGGGAACTAAGAACCCACAGCCTTGCAGTGCTGCTAAGAAAAAAAAAAAAGATTCAACAAACATAAATTAAAAAGTGAATGCTTAAAAAAGAAGAAAATCTTTGAAGGACACACTGCACAATTTCAAAACTTACTAAAAAGCTAAGGGAACCAAAAAACAGTGTGGTAATGGCATAAGGATAGACATATAAATCAAGGGAGTAGAATTGAGAGCCCAAAAGTAAACTGCTATTTGATCCATTGCTGTTTGACAAGGGTGCCAAGAAAATTCAATGAGGGACAGGACTGGCACACTGACAGCTCTTTCTCGATTCTGTGGGTGGTGGTGCATGGCCGTTCCTAGTTGGTAAAGTGATTTGTCTGTTTAATTCTGATAATGAAGGAGACTCTGGCATGCTAACTAGTTATGTGACCCCCGAGCAAAAAAAGAAAAGAAAATTCAATGAAGACATAACAATCTTTTCAACAAATTGGTGCTGAAACATCTGGATATCCCCATGCAGAAGAATGAAACTGGACTCCTACTTTATAAAAAAAATTAACTCAATAAAAGGGTTAAAACTATAATACTCCTTGAAGAAAACAGGAGTAAAGTTTTTGACCTTGCATTGCTGCTGCTGCTGCTAAGTCGCTTCAGTCGTGTCCGACTCTGTGCGACCCCATAGACGGCAGCCCACCAGGCTCCCCCATCCCTGGGATTCTCCAGGTAAGAATACTGGAGTGGGTTGCCATTTCCTTCTCCAGTGCATGAAAGTGAAAAGTCAAAGTGAAGTCGCTCAGTCGTGTCCGACTCTTAGCGACCTCATGGACTGCAGTCTACCAGGCTTCTCTGTCCATGGGATTTTCCAGGCAAGAGTACTGGAGTGGGGTGCCATTGCCTTCTCCGTTGACCTTGCATTAGAAGATTTTTTTTTTTAATTTAACACCATATATAGCAGCTTT
Organism: Bos javanicus; assembly: GCF_032452875.1. NCBI lineage: Eukaryota > Metazoa > Chordata > Mammalia > Artiodactyla > Bovidae > Bos > Bos javanicus. The sequence continues at coordinate 99,124,108 of NC_083878.1, forward strand.
TATATATAACAACACAAGCAATGAAAGAAAAAATGGATTTAGACTTCACCAAAATTAAAAACTTTTGTGTCTCAAAAGATACCATCAAGAAAATGAAAAACCCCACATAGGAGAAAGTATTTGCAAATTATAAATCTGAATCTCTCCAAAGAGGTATAAATTGTTAGCAAGCACATGAAAAGATCCTCACGATCATTAGCCATTAGGTAAATGGTACACGAAGACACAACTTCCCACGCACTAGAATGGCTAGAACAAGACAGATAATTACAAGTGTTTCAAGGATGGTGGGAAATTGGAAGCCTTGTATATTGCTTCTGGGAATGTAAAACGCTGCAGCAGATGTGGCAAACAGCCTAGAAGTTTCTCAAAATGTTAAACATAGAGTTATCATATGACCTAGCAATTTCGCTCCTAGGTATATACCCAAGAGAAATGAAAAGGAAAATATGTCCATACAGAAACTTGTACATTGGGATTTCCCTGGTGGTCCAGTGGCTAAGACGTCACACTCCCGATGCAGGGGACCAGGGTTCCATCCCTGGTCAGGGAACTAGAGCCCTTAGACCTGGACTTCCCCGGTGGCTCAGACGGTAAAGCATTTGCCTACAATGTGGAAGACCCGGGTTCAACCCCTGGGTCAGGAAGATCTTCTGGAGAAGGAAATGGCAACCCACTCCAGTATTCTTGCCTGGAGAATCCCATGGATGGAGGAACCTTGTAGGCAACAGTCCATGGGGTCACAAAGAGTCAGACCTGACTGAGCGGCTTCACTTTCCTTTCTTTCTTTTAAAAATCCTCATAGTAAGAATAAAACCCAAAGTTTCTACCGTATCCTATGACCATATACTACGAGGCCATATTAGCTCAGAGATGAGGGCCCAGGTTGTTCCTACCACCGTTTCTCTTGCTTGCTCTCTCCCAGCCACACTCACCATTCCTGTCTGTTAACTCTCCTCATCTTTTATCAGCACCAGCAAACATTTTTCTGCCTTGGGTCAGAGCAAATATTTTAGGCTTTGCAGGGCAGACAGTCTTTGTCGCAGCTTCTCAAGTCTGCTGCTGCTTTGGGAAAGCAGCCTTAGATGACACATACACGTATCCGAGGCGGCGATTTGCAATGCAGCCTCACTTCTCTGATGAATCCAAGAAAAGCTGTTAATTTTTTCCTTGGCTCAGCTTTTTATTCACAAGGACAGTGTGATGACTTCAAGCTCCTTGCACACAGGACTGGAAACTGTAAGTCCAATGTAATCTACCTGTTCACAACATTTCATAACTATCAGTGCGACCCTCTAACTTTACTATAGAGGAGAAATAAAAGGAGAGTAGTTTATAACCCGGTCATGGATGCAAAGGCTCAGGCTTGCCCACACTAGGAGATTCTAGGAAGTGGATAGTTATTGGCCCTTGCTTAGAAGAAATAAATCTGGCCTGTGGGACGTTCCTGGTGGTCCAGTGGCTAAGACTCCCCGCTCCCAATGCAGGGGGCCTGGGTTTGATCCCTGCTCAGGGACCTAGATCCCACAAGCCACACAGATCTTTTCCCGTGTGCCACAACTAAGATCCAGTGCAGCCGAAAGAGGGAAAGAAAGAAAGGCCGCTCCCTAGCCTAGTCCCTTCTAAACTCCGCTCCCACCCAGCCTGTTCCTCCAAGGTCTTTCAAAGCATTTCAGAGCCCAGAAAACTAGTCATCTGTCCCAAGGCGGGGCACTTCCTCCTCTGGTCCTCACTCAGTCATCAGCTTCTCTGGAGCATGTTCTCTGACCAGGTCCTGGCAAAGCGCTGAGACCACAGTGTGGACCGACGTTGGGGTCCAGAGTAAGGTACTCCGCCCGTGGCAAAGGTCATGAGGAAGGAGGCTCGACATACGCAAAGGCGGGATCGAGCCTCAGGACTCCCCCTGGAACTCCTCGAGTATCTACCCCCATAACCAGAGCCTGCCTACTTTACTACTCTGTGCTCTCCCCTACACCTCTGACTTTACGGGCGGCTGTCCCCCACCACCTCTTTCGGACAAGGAGTTAACTTAGAGCTCCAGTTAATAAAAACTCCTGGGTGTGACAAGAGTGTTTTAACCTACAAACTCCTCTGAAGGTTCTCTGGCCTGCCTGACAGGCTTCTCCGGCCACATGCGATCGCTCACAGCCTCCCAACCGTGAGAGGCACGAGATGCTTTAAACCTTCTAAAAACAGGTTCCTTAGAAAAGTTAGAAAACTATTAGTATAAGTATAATGGGCTGATTAGAAATTGTATTGGTGAAGGGTTTTTCATTTGTTGAGCCAATGTTTGTTGCTAAGTCTCCACATCCCCTGCCCTTACACACGTTAATGAGTATATAGAAGAAATAAGTATTAACCTTTGATACTAATCACGTTAGACCTTAGGCTAAGTAAATTCTTTCCTTAACTAAAACCCACTATACCCTCACCCTATAGGAATGTAACTTTATTTGGGTGGTGTCTGTTTTAAGAATAATCACCCCTGGAGAAATAAGTGTCCTGGTTGACTGACCGCTGTCACAAGGAGAGAGAGGGTCATAAATTGTCAGCAGGCCCCCCTGGCCAGAAGATGATGTAACACCCCTAAGACCTCTGTATACATTTGTATGAAGCACCTGACTTTGATAAAAGTCTGGACTGCTGACCCCGCGTGACTTTTGCATGACATCTCAGTGTATAAAAGTAGACCATGGAAAATAAAGAATTGGGATCAGTTTCTCGAAATACTGGTCTCCCCATGTCGCTCTCTCCCCCACTCTGGCTGAGTCTCCATCTGGAGCGCGGAACCCACCATGCTTACTAATTATGCCTGGGCTTCTAAAATCCGACCGGGGAAGCCTCAGTGTCTCCTCTCCTTCGGGAGAACGGAAGGACGCCTGCGGCCTACGTAAGTGGTGCAAGCTTCTTGTCTTGAAGATTTATTGGTCTCCCGCGGAAACCAAGCTACTCAGCCTCTTTTCTCCACTGAATTTTCCTACTGAGCTATCCTCATCCTATTACTCTTTATATCTTTGATAAAATATTTAAATAAATAGGTCGCCGACGCCGTCCCCGCTTCGAATACCCTGGATCAGCCGGGGCTGGACCCCGGCAGACCAGGCCTGTCAAGAGATGCCCACAAACACTGTCTCCATTACTATCCAGCACGTGTATTTCCTGACCAACGCGAAGGTGTGTGTTATGGCTCGAATCGTGTCCTCCAAAAGCATATGTCCAAGTCCTAACCTCTGGTAACCTGTGAATATTTCCCCAGTGGCTCGGGGGTAAAGAACCTGCCTGCAATGCAAGAGACATGCTGGAGATGCAAGTTCAATCCCTGGGTCGGGAAGATCCGCTGGGGATCTTGGGGTTGGTCCGTGGGGTCGCAGAGTTGGACGTGGCTGAGCGACTAAACAACAATCTGTGAATGTGGCCTTATTTGGAAACAGGATCTTCGAAGGTGTGACCCATTTAAGACGATGGACTTCCCCTGGTGGTCCAGTGGCTAAGATTCTGGGCTGCAGGCGGCCCAGGTTTGATCCCTGGTGAGGCAACTAGATCCCACATGCGGCAACTAAAGGTCCCACGTGCTGCAACTAACACTGGCCCAGACAAAAATAGCAATGCATGCATGCTAAGTCACTTCAGTCATGTCTGACTCTTTGTGACCCCACGGACTGTAGCCCACCAGGCTCCTCTGTCCATGGATTTCTCCAGGCAAGAATACTGGAGTGGGTTGCCATTCCTTTCTCCAAAAAATAGTAATAATAGTAAATAAGTAAATATTCGAAAAATTGAAGACGAGGTCTCACTGGATCAGCGTGGACCATTGCCAGTCCAGTTTGTTTCCTTGTAAGAAGAGAAAAGAACACAGACACACGGGAGAAAGTTCACGTGAAGACAGCTGCTGCTGCTGCTGCTAAGTCGCTTCAGTCGTGTCCGACTCCGTGTGACCCCACAGACGGCAGCCCACCGGGCTCTGTTGTCCCTGGGAGTCTCCAGGCAAGAACACTGGAGTGGGTGAGGCAGAGACTAATGTGTCTACGAGCCAAGGAACACCGAGGACTCCTGACAGCACAGAAGCTAAGAGAAAAGCATGGACCAGATTCTCCTCTTCTAAGTTAAGAGAAAGCATGGCCCCAATAACACCTTGATTTTGGACTTTCAGCCTTCAGAACCACCCGCTGTGTGGTACTTCGGTACAGACGGCCAGGAGACTAACCCAACTGGACACTAGAGGGCGCTGGGGGCACGGCCCCTGAGGGCAGGAGTTCCGGCGGGCTCCTTGGAGGGCGCGGCCTTCAAGCCCAGTCCCAGAGGAAGGGAAAGGATGCCAGGGGGTGCAAAGGCCCGTGGGGGCGAGCTGGGAGAATCCAGGGGCTGGGCAGTCAGTCAGAGTTCACCCTCCGATTTACTCCCTGCGGCTAAGAACTGAAAAAGGGCAGTGCGATTATTATCTGAGGAGGGGCATTCCACCCTGTGTCTGGGGGAAAGTGCCCGCCTGCTTCAAGTCCCCTCAGCAGAGGATGGGAGGCACAGGGCCTGGTGTGAGCCCAGTGCTGGCCTTGGAGGGCACAGCCGTGCCTGTTCTGGGGGGACCCACCATCCCGCTTGACAGGGATTGAGGGATTTCTCAGGACACCGGACTTCCAGAGCTAAAAGTAGCACCATCCTGAGAGAACGGGGATGGGTGGTCCCCTTAGACGGGCCGAGTGCAGGGGTGCCTGCTCCCGTCCTGTGCCTGAAACCCTGCTGACTCCCCAGATGGACTTAATCTCAGGGGAACCCCCCTCCTCGACCACCTCCTGACCACTCGGTTCAAAATCTGCGGGTGCCTGGTAGGCTGATCCTCTCTCTGACGTGGTAGCCCACAGCCCTTGATGTCTATCAATTCTGGCCTTTCTCCTAAGGTGGCTACGCCTCCTCTGCCCCACATCACACCTGCCACCATCTCACCAGATCACAGAGGTAGGAATAACACTAATGCGATCAGTTCTGATTTGCTCACTCAGCACCAGGCGCTGCAGTAAGGACTATATTGATGTCATCAGACCCTTTCAACAGCCCTGGGAAGCAGGCGCTACCCTCAAACTCCCCCCAACCTTAATAGGCAGGGAAGGAACTTCCCGGGTGGCCCAGCAGATAAGAATCTGGGTGCCAATACAGAGCACAGGGGTTCGATCCCTGATCTGGGAAGATTTCACATGCCTCGGGGTAAAACAACTCATGTACCACAACTACTGAAGCCTGTGCCTAAAGCCAGTGCTCCGCAATGAGACGCCACCACGGTGAGAAGCCCTCACACCACAGTGAGTAACCCCCAGTTGCTGCAGCTAGAGAAAGCCTGAGTACAGCAGCAAAGACCTGGTGCAGCCAAAAATAAATAAAATCTAAAAGCAAAACGAAAAAAGGCAAGGAACTTTGCAACAACGATAACATAACAATAAAAACCAGTCCATCCTAAAGGAAATCAACCCTGAATATTCTCTGGAAGGACTGATGCTGAAGCTGAAGCTCCAATCCTTTGGCCACCTGATGCGAAGAACTGACTCGTTAGAAAAGACCCTGATGCTGGGAAAGACTGAAGGCAGGAGGAGAAGGGGGCAACAGAGGACAAGATGGTTGGATGGCATCACCGACTCGATGGACGTGAATTTGAGCAGACTCGGGAGATACTGAAGGACAGGGGACCTGGTGTGCTGCAGTCCGTGGGGTTGCAAAGAGTGGGACACAACTGAGCGACTGAACAACAACAAACACTCAAATGGGGCTCCGGCAGGTCAGGGGAGGGTTCAAATCACGGGATGCCCACAGTTTAAGAGCCCAGCGTGTGGCCCTTTCCTCTCCTCTGTCAGTCTTGGCCCTTCACGCTCACTGCCAGCTCTCAGGAAAGGTGGTACCTTGGGGCTGGGGGTGGCCTGGGCCGTCTGGCTCCGTGGAGCGGGGGAGAGCCTGTGCAGGATGAGGACACGCTTAAGCACTCATGCTACCTCAGGGCTGGGGCTGGAAACCAGGATCCGGCTTCCACTGCAGGGGACTGCCAGGGCAGCGACTGGTGTGTGTGTCCGGGTGAGTCTGTGGGCACAGGAGTGAGTATCATACTGCACCCTTTGTGGAGCAGGTCTGTCCTGCCAAACCTTTGATGCCCACCTGGGATTGGGCACCAAGCAGACACCAGCGGAGAAGGTTAGGACACAGGCTTTGGGGTCATGCACACCTTGGCTGTGTGACTCAGGGCAAGTCACTTTACCTCTCTCAATGTCAGTTTCCCTACCTGTGAAAGCCCTTCACTGAATGCCTGGCACATAAAAGGTGACTGTAAATGGCAAATGTTAATAATAGAGTGGGCACTTTATGAATACCCATGACATTCGTACAATATGACCCATTTCAGCGGGACTGACTTCATCAGATCTCAGGAGGCTTAGTGCTGAGGGCCTGCGATAGTTTGAAGGGCCTATGAAAATGTTTTCATTTTAATTTATTTTAAAATAAGAACACAAGTGGGGCTAGTGTTAAAGAGCCTGCCTGCCAATGCAGGAGACATGAGACATGCATTCAATCCCTGGGTCAGAAGATCCCCTGGAGGAGGGCATGGCAACCCACTCCAGTATTCTTGCCTGGAGAATCCCACAGACAGAGGAGCCCCGAGGGGCTACAGTCCATGGGGTCGAAAAGAGTCAGACATGACTGAGGCGACTTAGCACGCATGCACAAGGGAATGTAATATAATAATGAATCTAGCCTGGACGATATTTGTTCTTTATACCAACATAGTTATAAAGTATATATATATATATTTTTGGCCAAGCTGTGTGGCTTGCGGGATCTTAGTTCCCTGACCAGGGACTGAACCAGGGCTCTTGGCAATGAGAGCATGAAGTCTGAACCACTGGACCACCAGGGAATTCTCCTTTGATATATATACATTTTTTTAATGGAGAAAGGGGCCCATGAAGTAGAAGTGAATAGGGTCCTTGAAAGTTTTAATGTGACCTTGAACGTGGGTAAATCTGTGTGCGGTTGTGACTACTTGTGCAAATAAGAGTGTTTGCCCTTGAGTACTTGCACATGTCTCTTTCCTTTGAGCCCATGGGTGTCATGGGGACAGTTTCCAGGAACTTGAAGGGGAGGGAAAGCCACTGGGGGTCTGAGCCGAGGGTGGGAAGGGCACAGGTGGCCACTTGGGCTGCCCTCACCAGCAACACTGCCAGGTGTCAAGGCGTTGCATGCTGCTTGCATGTTGCATGTCCAGCTCTTTGCAACCCCTGAACTGAAGCCTGCAAGGCTCCTCTGTCCATGGAATTTTCCCGGTGAGAATATTGGAGTGGGTTGCCATTTCCTCCTGCAGGGGATCTTCCCGACCCAGGGATGGAACCCAGGTCTCTTGCATCTCCTGCACTGGTAGGCGGATTCTTGACCACTGAGCCACCTGGGAATCCCTGCAAGCCACTGCCCTGTGGGGAAATGGGTGCTTGTTGTCCCTGAGGCCACCAAAAGGGGACACGCAGAGCCAGTCCTGTCTAGACTTCTGGCTAGCTGGCCCTAGACATTAAGCCATACGATACATTAGGACAGAGGACAACTTTGTGTCTCAGAGGGGAGTGTGGCCTCACTTCATAGAGGAGACCGTCGGTGGGGAGTGTGCTGGTCCAGGCCCACCCCGAGGTGCGACTGCTGGCCTCCCAGACCAGGGTTCTTGCACTGACTGGGCTGACCTAGGTATCTCTGCAGGGGCTCATTCACAGACACCTGGGAGCTCTCACCATTGCCTCATTCAGAGACACCAGGAAGGCTCTGGGGCAGCCTTTCCCAAGCCACACCCACCTCCAGCTCCCCATGTGCCTCATCTCTCATCTTCCAGAAAGCAAGATAACTTCCCTGGATAACTCCTCTATAGCCCTGATGACGAGCTTAAGGGTAATGACCATAGCCTTTTATTTACTGCACACTTTCTCTGTGCCAGGCTGCCTGCCCAGCACTTTACACGGCCCATCACTTTGAATCCCATGAGAGAGGTGCCATCAAGAGGCCAAGTAACAGACCCAAGGCCACAGCTAGCAGGTAGCAGAGCTGGAATTTGAACTCAGGACACAGACTTCAAAGCCTGGACTCACTGCCACTGTGGAGCAAGGGAAGGCTGAGCAGTGACACCACGGCCCCTTGGGCTACTGACTCACTATTTCCAGAAAGAATCGATGAAGCACAGACTGAGAGATGCTCAATGGGAAAGGAGAGAATTTGATCTAGTTGCTTACATTTTATGGATGGGGATAGTGATGAGCAGGGAGGGGCACCGACCAGCCCAGATTCCAGGGGGACCAGATCAGCTGGGGCATAATCCTGGCATTTTTCTCATCCTAGCAGCTGCCTGGGACATCATTATGCCTGTGTCTCAGAGGAAGATGCTCAATAAACTTTCACTGAGTGAGAGAATGAATGTTTATCTCTCCAACCAGACTGTGAGCTCCGTTAGAACTAGGACTCTTCTTTGCTCATCTTTTTACTATCAACAACTGGTGCAGGAACTTAGATACACACCTTTTATTACTTCAGATCAGATCAGATCAGTCGCTCAGTCGTGTCCGACTCTTTGCCACCCCATGAATCGCAGCACGCCAGGCCTCCCTGTCCGTCACCAACTCCCGGAGTTCACTCAGACTCATGTCCATCGAGTCAGTGATGCCATCCAGCCATCTCATCCTCTGTCGTCCCCTTCTCCTCTTGCCCCCAATCCCTCCCAGCATCGGAGTCTTTTCCAATGAGTCAACTCTTCGCATGAGGTGGCCAAAGTACTGGAGTTTCAGCTTTAACATCATTCCCTCCAAAGAAATCCCAGGGCTGATCTCCTTCAGAATGGACTGGTTGGGTCTCCTTGCAGTCCAACGGACTCTCAAGAGTCTTCTCCAACACCACAGTTCAAAAGCATCAATTCTTTGGCGCTCAGCCTTCTTCACAGTCCAACTCTTACATCCATACATGACCACAAGAAAAACCATAGCCTTGACTAGATGGACCTTTGTTAGAAAAGGAATGTCTCTGCTTTTGAATATGCTATCTAGGTTGGTCATAACTTTCCTTCCAAGGAGTAAGCATCTTTTAATTTCATGGCTGCAGTCACCATCTGCAGTGATTTTGGAGCCCAGAAAAATAAATTCTGACACTGTTTCCACTGTTTCCCCATCTATTTGCCATGAAGTGATGGGACCGGATGCCATGATCTTCATTTTCTGAATGCTGAGCTTTAAGCCAACTTTTTCACTCTCCACTTTCACCTTCATCAAGAGGCTTTTGAGTTCCTCTTCACTTTCTGCCATAAGGGTGGTGTCATCTGCATATCTGAGGTTATTGACATTTCTCCCGGCAATCTTGATTCCAGCTTGTGTTTCTTCCAATCCAGCGTTTCTCATGATGTACTCTGCATATAAGTTAAATAAGCAGGGTGACAATATACAGCCTTGACGTACTCCTTTTCCCATTTGGAACCAGTCTGTTGTTTCATGTCCAGTTCTAACTGTTGCTTCCTGACCTGCATACAAATTTCTCAAGAGGCAGGTCAGGTGGTCTGGTATTCCCATCTCTTTCAGAATTTTTCACAGTTGATTGTGATCCACACAGTCAAAGGCTTTGGCATAGTCAATAAAGCAGAAATAGATGTTTTTCTGGAACTCTCTTGCTTTTGCGGTGATCCAGCGGATGTTGGCAATTTCATCTCTGGTTCCTCTGCCTTTTCTAAAACCAGCTTGCACATCAGGAAGTTCACGGTTCACATATTGCTGAAGCCTGGCTTGGAGAATTTTCAGCATTACTTTACTAGCGTGTGAGATGAGTGCAATTGTGTGGTAGTTTGAGCATTCTTTGGCATTGCCTTTCTTTGGGATTGGAATGAAAACTGACCTTTTCCAGTCCTGTGGCCACTGCTGAGTTTTCCAAATTTGCTGGCATATTTATTACTTCAGCAAGTATTTATTGAACTCCCATTATGCGTTATGCCCTAGCCTAGCCACCAGACACACAGAGAACAGGATACCTTCCTTTCCCTTAAGGTGTGCACACAGAATGAGGGGGACAAATGAGTAATCAGACCATTCTAATACAGTGTGAGCCTTAATATGCAAAGAATTCTTATCAATCAGTTACAAAAGACCAACATGTCAATAGAAAAAAAAAAAGTGGGCAAAAGATATACATTCACACACAAAAAGAAAACAGCATGTAAACTGGAAGAGATGCTGAACCTTGTCATAACTGACAAAGTGCAAACTACAATGAAACACAATTTTCTGTGTCTCAGGCAGAGAATAATAAGATTGAGATACACCAAGTCAATACTATGATGCCCTAAAAGTCACTGGTATATCTTCTGGAGGGCAACTTAATATTAGTGACTTATATTATTCATTCCAATCCCAAAGAAAGGCAATGCCAAAGAATGCTCAAACTACCACACAATTGCACTCATCTCACACGCTAGTAAAGTAATGCTCAAAATTCTCCAAGCCAGGCTTCAGCAATATGTGAACCGTGAACTTTTTGATGTGCAAGCTGGTTTTAGAAAAGGCAGAGGAACCAGAGATGAAATTGCCAACATCCGCTGGATCACCGCAAAAGCAAGAGAGTTCCAGAAAAACATCTATTTCTGCTTTATTGACTATGCCAAAGCCTTTGACTGTGTGGATCACAATCAACTGTGAAAAATTCTGAAAGAGATGGGAATACCAGACCACCTGACCTGCCTCTTGAGAAATTTGTATGCAGGTCAGGAAGCAACAGTTAGAACTGGACATGAAACAACAGACTGGTTCCAAATGGGAAAAGGAGTACGTCAAGGCTGTATATTGTCACCCTGCTTATTTAACTTATATGCAGAGTACATCATGAGAAACGCTGGATTGGAAGAAACACAAGCTGGAATCAAGATTGCCGGGAGAAATGTCAATAACCTCAGATATGCAGATGACACCACCCTTATGGCAGAAAGTGAAGAAGAACTCAAAAGCCTCTTGATGAAGGTGAAAGTGGAGAGTGAAAAAGTTGGCTTAAAGCTCAACCTTCAGAAAATGAAGATCATGGCATCCGGTCCCATCACTTCATGGCAAATAGATGGGGAAACAGGGGAAACAGTGGAAACAGTGTCAGACTTTATTTTTCTGGGCTCCAAAATCACTGCAGATGGTGACTGCAGCCATGAAATTAAAAGATGCTTACTCCTTGGAAGGAAAGTTATGACCAACCTAGATAGCATATTCAAAAGCAGAGACATTCCTTTGCCAACAAAGGTCCATCTAGTCAAGGCTATGGTTTTTCTTGTGGTCATGTATGGATGTGAGAGTTGGACTGTGAAGAAGGCTGAGCGCCAAAGAATTGATGCTTTTGAACTGTGGTGTTGGAGAAGACTCTTGAGAGTCCCTTGGACTGCAAGGAGACCCAACCAGTCCATTCTGAAGGAGATCAGCCCTGGGATTTCTTTGGAGGGAATGATGTTAAAGCTGAAACTCCAGTACTTTGGCCACCTCATGCGAAGAGTTGACTCATTGGAAAAGACTCTGATGCTGGGAGGGATTGGGGGCAAGAGGAGAAGGGGACGACAGAGGATGAGATGGCTGGATGGCATCACTGACTCGATGGACATGAGTCTGAGTGAACTCCGGGAGTTGGTGACGGACAGGGAGGCCTGGCGTGCTGCGATTCATGGGGTGGCAAAGAGTCGGACATGACTGAGCGACTGATCTGATCTGATATTATCTTTGACTTAAACACTCCATCTTCTGGATGTTTATCTTACAGGGATGTTCATACACATACATAAACCTTGATGATAATTGCAGTATTGTGTGTGAGAAAAAAACAAGACAATTGTGTCTTATCAGTTGGAGGCTGATTCAATTTGTTTTGATTTATCCATACAGTGGAATGCTGTACAGTCACTAAAAGTAATGAGACCACTCCTTAGCATTCTGACATGAAAAGATGTTCAGGTTACATGAAAAATGCATGTTGATTTCAAAACATACTACAAAGTTACAGTAATCAAAACAGTGTGGCACTGCCTTTGGACAGACATACAGACCAACGGACCAGAATTGAGAGCCCAGAAACAAACTCAAACGTCTATGCCCAGATGACTTTTGACAAAGTTTGAAGACCATTCAATGGGGGTAAAATAATTTCTTCCACAAATGGGGCTAGGACAACTGGATAGCCCCTTGCAAAAGAATGAAGTTGAACCTCTATCTCACTCCATCTACACAATTTAACTCAAAATGAATCGATGACTTTGATCACATTCTTGATAGTGTCCTTTGATGTACAACAGTTTTACATTTTTATGAAGTCCAAACACAGAATTAGATCATGACCCAGCAATACCACTCCTAGTTTTATACTGGAAAAACTAAACAAATGTCCACACAGAAACTTGTACATGAATGTTAATGGCAGCATTATTCATAATAGCCAAAGGGTGGAAACAATTCAAATGTCCTTCAACAGATGAATGGTAAATTGGGGTATATTCACACAATGGAATACTGTTTGGCCATAAGAAGGAACAATGGACACACTGATACATGGTACAACTCAGATAAACCTCAAAAGCATCCTAAGAAGTCAAACACAAAGGGTCATCTATTGTGTGATTGCTTTCACAGAATATGTCCAGAATAGACAAATCCATGGTGTCAGAAAGCAAATTAGTAGTTACCAGGGTACAGAGAGGGGAATGTGATTATTCCATAGACACAGGGTGCGTTTCTGGGGTAATAGAAATATTTTGAAACTAGAGGGAGCTGGTGATCATGCAACATTGTGAATACACTAAATGCCACTGACTTGTACACTTTAAGTGGTTAACTATGTGTTCTGTGCATTTTACCTCAATTGTAAAAATGTATGGGGACTTCCCTGGTGGTTCAGTTGTTAAGACTGTGCCCTTCCATTGCTGGGAACGTAGGTTTGATTCCCGGTTGAGGAACTGACATCCCACATGCAACTAAGCCTGCGTGCTACTAGAGAATCCAGGCACCACAACAAAAGATCCCGCATGCCGCAACTTAAGACCCGATGCAAAATATATGGTAAGAAAAAAGAGGCATGTGGAAGACAACATACTCCACTTGCATTTTAAATTATACAGATAGATACAAATGTGGTGGTGCATACATATGCATACACACACATAGTTCTCACTTCCCACTATACTGTGAGACTGTAAAAATGACCATTCAAGCTGAAATGGTGCAGAGAAAACTGAACAATGGGAAAAATTATGATTGTTCAGTGACCTTTCAAAGGTGTTGTCAAAGCATTAAAACCTCTTGATGATGTAGGGGGCCACAGGAGACACAGGTTTAATCCCTGGGTTGGGAAGATCTCCTGGAGGAGGGCATGGCAACGCACTCCAGTATTCTTGTCTGGAGAATCCCATACAAAGGAGCCTGGCCGGCTGCAGTCCATGGGCTCGCAAAGAGTCAGACATGAATAAGGTGACTTAGTACTCAAACACGCATCATAGACATGAAATAAAGATTTCTTTTAAAAAAACCTCTTGATGGTCTGTTATAGATGTAGAGAGAAGTGAAAAAGTAGTGAAACTAATAATAATACATTTAATACTTATTAAATTGCTAGTGTAATTTAAATTTAAACATTGAGAATTCAAGTATTTTCTTTCATTGTAAAATGTATCAAGGATGACCCAGCAATCCCACGTCTGGGTATACATCCAAAGGAAGAAAGTCCTATCTCAAGAAGACATCTGCACTCCTGTGTTCATTGCCACATTCTTCATGAGTCGACATTGGGAGACAACCTGAGTGTCTGTTGATGGATGAATGGATAAAGAAAATATGGTATGGATGTATATACAATGGAGTATTATTCAGTCTTTAAAAAGAAGGAAATCCTGCTATTTGTGACAACATGGATGAAATTGAAATACGTTATGGTAAGCAAAATAAGCCAGAAAGAAAAGAGACAAATATTGCACAATATCACTTATATGTGGAATTTGAAAAAAAAAAAAAAAAAGAAAGAAAAAAGTCTAACTCATGGAAGCAGAGTGTGCAGTGGTGGTTGCCAGGGGCTTGGGAACGGAGGAAACAGGGAGAGATTGATTAAAGAGTACAAACTTTCAGTTAGAAGATGAATGATTCTGAGGATCTAACGCATAGCCTAGTGGCTACAGCAGACAATACTTTATTGTTGTATAGCTGAAATCTGCTAAGAGAGTAGATCCTCTCCCAAAAAAAAGGGTAACTACATGAGGTAATGGATGCATCATTAACTTGTTTGTGGGAGTCATTTCACCAAGTACACATAGAGTAAATCATCACGTTGTATACTTTATATTACAATTTTATCTGTCAATTATACTTCAATAAATCTGGGGGAAATTATCAAGAGTTGTTTAAACAGTGCTTGCCTTCCAGTTGTGTAGCTTCAGATACAGAACCAGCATCTTCTCTATGCACTGGTGAATCATCACACTCCTTTCTAAGTTCAGATCAACTTAAAATACTTTATCCTTTGTACTTTCAATGCTATGAAATGTATCTGGCAGTTCCTTTAATGTGGTGCTTTTGCTGGCGTCATTTCCTTGGGACAACATCATCCTTTTTGTCAGAACCACTTTCATTCGCATGTCGCTACGATGAGCCTTCACTGTTTCCCTGGCTGCATACTTAGAGCTTCTGGAACAGCAAATAGCTGCAGGTTCAACATTCCCAGAGCCAGCTATTTTTTTTTTTTTGGATGCGTCACACGATTTATGGGATCCTAGATCCTGGATGAGGGATTGAACTCATGCACCCTACATTGGAAGCTCTGAACCTTAACTGCTGGCAAGAGAAGTCCTTGCCAGCTATTTAAAAAATCATTCTACTTATCTTCAATTCAGATTGCACGTTCAGTCTTCAGATCAGATCAGTCGCTCAGTCGTGTCCGACTCTTTGCGACCCCATGAATCGCAGCATGCCAGGCCTCCCTGTCCGTCACCAACTCCCGGAGTTCACTCAGACTCATGTCCATCGAGTCAGTGATGCCATCCAGCCATCTCATCCTCTGTCGTCCCCTTCTCCTCTTGCCCCCAATCCCTCCCAGCATCAGAGTGTTTTCCAGTGAGTCAACTCTTTGCATGAGGTGGCCCAAGTACTGGAGTTTCAGCTTTCCTTCAGAATGGACTGGTTGGGTCTCCTTGCAGTCCAACGGACTCTCAAGAGTCTTCTCCAACACCATAGTTCAAAAGCATCAATTCTTCGGTGCTCAGCCTTCTTCACAGTCCAACTCTCACATCCATACATGACCACAAGAAAAACCATAGCCTTGACTAGATGGACTTTTATTAGAAAAGGAATGTCTCTGTTTTTGAATATGCTATCTAGGTTGGTCATAACTTTCCTTCCAAGGAGTAAGCATCTTTTAATTTCATGGCTGCAGTCACCATCTGCAGTGATTTTGGAGCCCAGAAAAATAAAGTCTGACACTGTTTCCACTGTTTCCCCATCTATTTGCCATGAAGTGATGGGACCGGATGCCATGATCTTCGTTTTCTGAATGCTGAGCTTTAAGCCAACTTTTTCACTCTCCACTTTCACCTTCATCAAGAGGCTTTTGAGTTCTTCTTCACTTTCTGCCATAAGGGTGGTGTCATCTGCATATCTGAGGTTATTGACATTCCTCCCGGCAATCTTGATTCCAGCTTGTGTTTCTTCCAGTCCAGCGTTTCTCATGATGTACTCTGCATATAAGTTAAATAAGCAGGGTGACAATATACAGCCTTGACGTACTCCTTTTCCCATTTGGAACCAGTCTGTTGTTTCATGTCCAGTTCTAACTGTTGCTTCCTGACCTGCATACAGGTTTCTCAAGACACAGGTCAGGTGGCCTGATATTCCCATCTCTTTCAGAATTTTTCACAGTTGATTGTGATCCATACAGTCAAAGGCTTTGGCATAGTCAATAAAGCAGAAATAGATGTTTTTCTGGAACTCTCTTGCTTTTTCAGTGATCCAGCGGATGTTGGCAATTTGCTCTCTGGTTCCTCTGCCTTTTCTAAAACCAGTTTGAACATCAGGAAGTTCACGGTTCACGTATTGCTGAAGCCTGGCTTGGAGAATTTTGAGCATTACTTTACTAGCATGTGAGATGAATGAATGCAATTGTGCAGTAGTTTGAACATTCTTTGGCATTGCCTTTCTTTGGGATTGGAATGAAAACTGAACTTTCCAGTCCTGTGGTCACTGCTGAGTTTTCCAAATTTGGTGGCATACTGAGTGCAGCACTTTCACAGCATTATCTTTCAGGATTTGAAATAGCTCAACTGGAATTCTATCACCTCCACTAGCTTTGTTCGTAGTGATGCTTTCTAAGGCCCACCTGACTTCACATATATGTTCAGTCTTACCACTCCGCATTTCTGTGCTGCGCTTTCATGTGAGTTGCCAAAGTCCCTCTTTTGGGTAGCTACTTCCTATTCTTTTGCTCACACATTTTTGTAAAATGTCACATGGGTTTATCACTAGGAGACAGGAGGCAACACAAACCACATGCTTTGCTGTCTGTGTAGGAACTGAATAACACGCATGGTGACCAATCCTGAAGGAAATCACTCCTGAATATTCACTGCAAGGACTGATGCTGAAGCTGAAACTCCAGTACTTTGGCCACCTGATGCGAAGAACTGACTCATTGGAAAAGACCCTGAGGCTGGGAAAGATTGATGGCGGGAGGAGAAGGGGACGACAGAGGATGAGATGGTTGGATGGCATCAGCGACTCGATGGACATGAATTTGAGTACACTTTGGGAGCTGGTGATGGACAGGGAGGCCTGGCTGTGCTGCAGTCCATGGGGTCGTAAAGAGTCGTACCCGACTGAAGGGCTGAACCGAACTGAACTGACCAATCAACAACAGGCTTTGAAAGAAGTGATGTGATTGGTCACTCACCGTTGTGCATCTGTCATTTCCGCAGTGATTTGTGGATGGAAGAAGTAGTAGCAAAGTTCCTGTGTGGTGCAATTATTCATAGGTAACATAATATGGCACATGAAATTTGAACTGTGTTATTGAAGACTTCCCTGGTGGCTCAGACGGTAAACAGTCTGCCTGCAGTGCGGGAGACCTCGGTTTGATCCCTAGGTCCTGAAGATCCCCTGGAGAAGGAAATGGCAACCCACTCTAGTATTCTTGCCTGGAAAGCCAAGAAGGCTACAGTCCATGGGGTCGCAAAGAGTTGGACACGACTGAGTGACTAATACTTTCATTGAGGGACTGGTGTTATTTAACTATACTGGAAAGCAAGGACTGCCGCATTATGTACTGTATTGGCTTGTGTGTAAATTATTAACAGTGATTATTTCCCTGGGATTGATAGGGGAGGGTCTTATAAACTTCCCTGTGTACACGTGTGTGTGCAGGCAGGCGTCCTCAGTCCAACTGTTTGTGACTCCATGGACTGTAGCCCGTCAGGATGCTTTGTCCATGGAATTTTCCAGGTAGAATACTGAAGTGGATAGCCATTTCCAACTGCATGGGATCTTCCTGACCCAGGGATTGAAGCTGTGTCTCCTGCATTGGCAGGCAGATTTCTTTACCATGGCAGTGCTAAGTCACCTCAGTCATGTCGGACTCTGTGCAACCCCATAGACGGCAGCCCACCAGGCTCCCCGTCCCTGGGATTCTCCAGGCAAGAACACCGGAGTGGGTTGCCATTTCCTTCTCCAATGCAGGAAAGTGAAAAGGGAAAGTGAACTCGCTCAGTCGTGTCCGACTCTTCGCAACCCCATGGACTGCAGCCTACCAGGCTCCTCCGTCCATGGGATTTTCCAGGCAAGAGTACTGGAGTGGGGTGCCATTGCCTTCTCCTTACCATGGCACTACCTGGGGAAAAAACTGGTTTTTTGTTTGTTTTTTTTTTAGGCGGTGTTTTTAATTAATTAATTAATTTATTTTTGAGGCAATGAAATTCTGGAATCACACCTTGGACTGAAGCCATTTACTAGCTGTGTGACTTCTGGCAAATTACTAAACCTTTCTGAGTATCATTTCTGAAATGAAAATAATGATAGCTCCTGGTCCATGGGTGGTAGTGAGAAGTCAATGAGTTAACACATGAAAACCACATAAGTCTGGTGTCAGGCAAGGAGTCAGTGTTTCAAAAATGTATCATTGTTATTATTAAAATTTAGTCTGAGAAGTGCTGCAGTGCAGGCAGCTCTAGGGAGGCCAACCCTGCCTGGAGAAGGGAGCTTAAATGCGCCAGGTGACCTTCAGAGCACCTTTCTGGGCAGCTTCCAAGGCATCTAAGATCTCAGACTTCCTGGCTGCCAGGCAAGGGGCTGGTGCCCAGCAGTCAGTGCCTCCCCCAATACACGCCTCCATCAGTCTAAGCAGCTATTGGCCACCTTCTCGGCCAGAAGTCACCAGGACTTGTGAACAGCGGGTGGATGACCCCTCGGGACAGGCCTCAGTGACCAATCCTCTGGCTGCTGATGTCAGCTACACCTCCTGCTGGATGCAGCCTGGAGGGAGACCGGATAAAGTCCAAAGCCTCCTAACTTGGCCTCTGGAGCAGGCCTAAGTCCAGACTCTGCAGCTTCTGTATTCTCTCCACTCCCAAATACATAAATCCTTTGCTTCGGAATAGATGTTGCCCACTTTTGCTCAAGCTATATCCTGTCGGACAGGCCTTTTAATCTGACCCCCTAGCAGGGCTGAACCCCAGCTCTGAAGTCTCCTGGGTCAGTCTGGGCCCTCCCCAGAACTCAGATCACCTATGATGTGCCTGACTCCTGTGCTAAATGCTCATCCTCACAACAGCCTTCAGAAAGGCGTCATTGTCCCTGTTTTGCTGAAGAGGAGAATGAACAAAGCTCAGTGAGCTGAGACAGCCTGAGCTGGGTGGGATTCAACCCCTGGTTTACCTGTTTCCAAAGTCAAAACCTGTCCCCCCCCAAAATCCTTTTGGGAGGTAGGTGCTGCCGCCTCTATCAGCTCCCCTGCATCTAGGAGACCATCAGCCCCTGGGGACACGAGCCATGCCTTATCCAGCTTCCACCCTGCATGGCAGCTTGCAAGGACAGGCAAGGTGGCTTCGGCTTTACAGCCTGGCTGTACATCACCTACGGCAATTGTGTATAGTAAGGATGTCAGGTTTTAGTGTTTCTCAATAGTGGCACACTTGGTGTTTGGGCTGAGTCAGTTCTTTACCAGGAAGATCTACATCTTCCCACGGTGGCTAGAAGGATGTTTACCATCCTTGGCCTAAATATGTCAGAAGATCCCCCTCCTCCCCTCCCCTGTCCAGTTACTGAGAAAACACAAACCATGGCACCTCTGGAGGAGAGGCCTGGGTACCATGCCCAGGCAAGACCAGCCTGCTATACCAACTACCACAGAAGATGAAAGCTTGGATTTAGAACTTGAACTTGGATAAAATGGTCCCGGCTCCACTCTGAACAAGCTATAGGACCTTAGTCCTACCACAACCAGACTCAGCTTCCTCATCTGTGCAATGGGGACAATAATAAATATTAATGCAATCACCCTCAGAAAGCATTTAGCACAGGTTCCTGGTCCACTTAACCTGTCAATGACAATAAACTGTTAACATTTAAACCTCTAAGACTTTCCGTAAAAATTAGTTAACCAAGTAGGACAATAAAATCTCTTGCAGATACTGAATTATTTATCTTCTTGTTTGTCTTGGATGTACAGAGTCCCTCCAAGACAACTGTCTGATGAAAACTTGTTGAGTCAACGGTTCTGCCCCAAGGGAGGTTACATCTGTCTGGGGAGCTCTAAGTACACTGACTCAGACACAGTTCCCCCTTAGCTTTGGGTTTCCCAGGTGGCGCCAGTGGTAAATAATCTGCCCGCCAAAGTAGGAGACATAAGAGATGCAGGATTGATTCCTGGGTTGGGAAGATACCCTGGAGGAAGGCATAGCAACCCACTCTAGTATTCTTGCCTAGAGAATCCCATGGACAGAGGAGCCTGGTGGGCTACAGTCCATAGGGCTGCAAAGAGTTGGACACGACTGAAGCAACTTAGCACACACGCTCGCCCCTTGGCTTTGGAATTGGCAAAAGAGACAGAAATGCTTTCGGAGACTGTAGGCTCCCAGGCCAGAGGGGCTGGTGGGTGGGGAGCCTGAGTGAGTTACACAGTAGGAAGGCCACTCCTTTTCCCTCCTGGCACAGGATCCAGATCCAAAAATTGAAATCTCACTCTTTGGGGCAGTTTTACACATGGAGGAGAAAACAATATATGTGTATATATTTAGTGCTGGCAGAAAGACTAAAGAGAGTCATATCAGTGGTACAGACGGAGAAACTGTCAGAGTGGGGAAATGACTTACCCAAAGTGAAAGTCCTGGGAAAGCACAGAAGGACCTCAGCTATGAATCCAAAGCTTGTATCTCTGTACAAGAATGAGGAAGTGAGATGAGTGTTCGGAAAATATTTCAGGGAGCGGGCAGAGCCATCTGAGAGTGGGAAGTGGCCCCACGTCTATTAGGGCAGGAGTAACGGTGATTCATCTCTTGCTGAAGCTGGAGTGACTTTGGCTTGCTGGCTACAGAAGGCTGGGAGCGAGGTGTGCCCAGCTAAATGTCCCAGCATGTGGGAGACCTGACAACCCAGGTGAGCATGAATGGCTAGGAAGACAGGAGGAACATTTCTGTGTTGACAGCTTTGTTCACATGGGCAGAGTTTCTACGTCAGCAAGTTGGCTGCCACCCCGGGGACCGAATGAATGGGGGGGATGGGCATCAGTATGAAGGACTTTCTCACTGCTGTGCTTAATTGCTCAGTCATGTCTGACTCTTTGCGATACCATGGACTGTAGCCCACCAGGCTCCTCTATCTATGGGGATTCTCCAGACAAGAATACTGGAGTGGGTTGCCATGCCCTCCTCCAGATCTCACTGCTAACCTTCCTGTATTCCTTTGTTGCCCCAGTCTGGATTATGACATTAGGGAGTCCTCCGCTTTAGAGATGTGGAAGGTCAAGTGCGGCGTGGAGAGTGGGATGCCATGTTGGAGGCCCTCACGCTGCCATGAGGAGGCACTATGTGGGAGGAAAAAGCCGATTCAGGCAGAAACCAGACAGATCATTTCTAACCTGCACTGTCTCTGATCATGTCAAGTATTTTCACGTATGAATGTGTCTCTGCTCCAGGCCCCAGCTTCATCATTTCTCCTCCTAGATACCTTATGCACCTTTCTCTCTCTCTCTTTTTTTGGCTATGCTGGGTCTGTGACCCAAGGCATGGGTTTTTTTTTTTTCTCTAGTTGCGGAGCATGGGCTTAGTTGCCGTTAGGTATATGGGATCTTAGTTCTCTGGCCAGGGATGCAACTCGTGTCCTCTGCATTAGAAAGTGGATTCCCAACCACTGTACCACCAGGGAAATCGCTTATGCATCTTTCAGTCAGGTTAAATGTCACCTCCTTTGAGAAGCCTTCTGTGACTCCCCTGGGGCTGAACCAGATGCCACCTTCTCTGTGCTCCCAAGGCCTGAGCTTGCCCACCCACCACAGCAGTCATCATAGATGCCAACAGCTGGGTTGTCTGTTGCCCTCACCAGACTCTAAGGACAGGAACTGTGTCTGTCCTGTTCTCCATCAGCTCCTCAGCCTCTGGCAGCTCAACTAACTGACCTGAGGTGTCTCAAAGAATTAGTGCTGATGGTCCCAGGAGGCTGAGGAGAGACTGAGAAGCTCAACAACCTTTCTAGAAGTCGAGAAGTGAGGACCCTCTTTGGGCAACTTTTTTTTTTTTTTAAGTATACTTGATTTACAACGCTGCAATGGGCAACTTTCTTAACTTCTCTGTATTTCACTTACTAATCTGTAAAATGTATTTCACTTACTGATCTGTGTGTAAGGCATAAAGTAGGAAATGAGGGAGCATTCAGTGTCAGCAATCATAGTTCTGCAGGAGTGGACATGGAAGCTCAGGGAGGTATGTGCCAGGTCCAGACTCTAGGCTAGAAAAGGCAAGCCTTGGACTCTGGTCTGGGTTCTGGCCTCCAATCTGTGCCTCTCTTCATTCTACACTGCTGGTTGTTGCCTGTCTGTTTCACTTCCTCAGTCAATAGACAGCCAATAAACAGCTACTGGATGCCTGCTGGGTGCCAGGTCCCAAGCTGAGAGCTGTAAGGCTGACAACAAAAGATGCTTTTCAGGAGGCAGTGGGATGAGCAAGAATGGTATTAGTGTAAAATGCTCCCGGGCTCAAATTCCAGCTTTTCCACATCCTGGCTATAAGATATTACGAAGGTCCCTGATCTCTGAGCCTGTTTTTTCCTTTAATAATGGGGAAATACAAGACTTCCCAGCAGGAGAGCTGCAACCTGGCACTGGGCAGCACTGGATATAAATGGAAGCCAGTTATTATTAATATCCTCATCATCCCATTTTATTTTTAACCAACCTGTGCGCGTCGTAGTTAATTCTTCCCCCTTGTCCGGGCACCCAGGACCTGGTTCTCTGTCCCAGGCCACCACAGTTAATTACTCGTGCATCTCACTAGCCGGCTGATACACATACCAGAGGAACCAGAAATCAAATTGCCAACGTCCGTTGGATCATTGAAGATGCAAAAGAGTTTCAGAAAAGCATCTACTTCTGCTTTATTGACTATGCCAAAGCCTTTGACTGTGTGGATCACAACAAACTGTGGAAAATTCTTAAAGAGATGGGAATACCAGACCACCTGACCTGCATACAACTGGACGTGGAACAACAGACTGGTTCCAAATCAGGAAAGGAATATGTCAAGGTTGTGTATTGTCACCCTGCTTATTTAACTTATATGCAGAGTACATCATGAGAAACATTGGACTGGATGAAGCACAAGCTGGAATCAAGATGACGGGGGAAATGTCAATAACCTCAGATATGCCGATGACACCACCCTTATGGCAGAAAGCAAAGAACTAAAGAGCCTCTTGAAGAAAGGGAAAGAGGATAGTGAAAGAGTTGGCTTAAAACTCAACATTCAGAAAACAGATCATGGCATCTGGTCCCATAACTTCATGGCAAATAGATGGGGAAACAGTAGAAACAGTGACAGACTTTATTTTGGGGGCTCCAAAATCACTGCAGATGGTGACTGCAGCCAATATTAAAAGACACTTGCTCCTTGGAAAAAAGTTATGACCAACCTAGATAGCATATGAAAAGCAAAGGTCCATCTAGTCAAAGCTATGGTTTTTCCAGTAGTCATGTATGGATGTGAGAGTTGGGCTATAAAGAAAACTGAGCACCGAAGAATTGATACTTTTGAACTGTGGTGTTGGAGAAGACTCTTGAGAGTCCCTTGGACAGCAAGGAGATCCAACCAGTCCATCCTAAAGGAAATCAGTCCTGAATATTCATTGGAAGGACTGATGCTGAAGCTGAAACTCCAATTCTTTGGCCACCTCATGCGAAGAGTTGACTCACTGGAAAAGACCCTGATGCTGGGAAAGATTGAAGGCGGGAGGAGTAGGGGACGGCAGAAGACGAGATGGTTGGACGGCATCACCGACTCAATGGACATGATTTGGAGTAAGCTCCGGGAGTTGGTGATGGACAGGGAAGCTTGGCGTGCTGCAGTCCATGGGGTCGCAAAGAGTCGGACACGACTGAGCGACTGAACTGAACTGAATGAACACACACCGGCAGACACCCACGCCCCCACTCACGTTCTTTCACACAAACGGTAGCAGCGATCAACGCTGTTCTTTTCGTCCCTTCAGTTTTCCATCTATGGTATCCTGGAAGCGGTCCCCTATTAGTGCATGGTGAACATTTTTCTTTTTTAGCGGTGGCACAGTATTCCATTGTACGGATTCTCTTTTAACGCGGTTGCCGTTACTATTATCAATCTGGGATCTCCGAGGACTTGGGATACTTAGAGCTGTCGAGTTGGAGTCCAGCACCCGGTTCCAGCCCCGGCTCCGCCCAGAATTCACCCAGTCTCCCTGGGCTCCCTCTTCCCCACCCGTACGGTACGATCGCGCGAGTCGGGGTGGGGCGGGGGATGGGGATGCAGAGAGGACCAGCCTGGCGGATCCCAGTGTCCGAGTGCGGATCAGCGAGAAGCGCGCGCAACAGCTAGGGACTGAAGTCAACCTTTCGAGCGTAGCCACTACGCTATACCAGCAGCACCAAAAGCAGCGAGTAGTCTGGCACAATCAAGCTCGGAACGGGCTGTCAGGCCCTCCCGCTTCGGCACCTGATCTCGGGGCAACAACGCTCCGGCACCGGCTACTCACCCCCGCCTCCGCCGCTTCACCCTTCGTCCCCACGCCCGGAAGGTTACAGCTGTCCCTGTCCCTTTAAGGCGGCGGAGCCCGGGCTCCGCTACTTCCGCCCCAAAGCAACATGGCGCCAACCGGGAGCAGAGCGGGTGAAGGCGAGGAGAAGAGCGCCCCTCAAAAAGATGGCTACGCCCCGGGCGCCGCGTTCGCGCCCGACGGTGACGTCACTTCCGGGGCGGAGGAGGCTGAGTGGTGCAGTGAGGGACAAACAAAAGGAGGCGCCGGAGGGGCGCAGTGGCCGGCAGTGGGACAGAGCGGCAGGGGCTCGGGGCTGCCGGCTGGGCGGCCGGGCGCGGCGGGCCCAGGTGAGCGGGTGGGGAGGGGAAGGGGGCGCGAGCTGTCATCTCTTGAAATCAACTCCTGGACGTCCCCGGCCAGCTGCCCGGCCCCAGGCGCCTTGGGCAGATCGGGCTCTGCCTGCCGGGGCTGGCTCACTGGGGGCCTCCCGCGGCAGCTCGGTTCTGCCTGCCTCCGGGTTCCCCGCGCCCCGGGTCACAGAGGTCCCTCCCCTCCTCTCCCCGGCGCCGCGGCGCGCGAGCCCCCTCCCAGGCACCCTAGTGCCTCCCTGCGCTCTACATACCGGGAGTTTCCGCCTCGGCTCCCCCAGGTCCCCTTGTCATCCCCTGGGTTCCCCCAGATCCCCACCCCTCCACACACACACACACACACTCCCCCACTTACTGGAGGTTCCACCTCTGGGCCCTCTCCTTGGGATCTTTTTTTCCCCCCTTTTTCAAAGGTTCTCCTGGGCTCCTTGCCCGTTCCTCTTCCCTTGGAACCCTCCCTCCTTTGGATCGGGCGGGAACTGTGCCCTGACTTGGGTGGGGGGAGGGCAGATTCCCTGGCGAGGCTCTTGGGGGCCTGTCTGGGCTGGGGTTCCTGGGAAGCCCAGTCCAGGGGTCTGAGGTTCTGAACCCTGCCGGTGTCTTGTGCATCCAGATGGGCCTGAGAGCCAGGTCTGATGAGGTGCGGGCTGGAGACCTCGCAAAGTTGGCTGCCCAGCTGAAGCAGCATAGCCGTGGGTTC
Organism: Bos javanicus; assembly: GCF_032452875.1. Taxonomy (NCBI): domain Eukaryota; kingdom Metazoa; phylum Chordata; class Mammalia; order Artiodactyla; family Bovidae; genus Bos; species Bos javanicus. The sequence goes on from NC_083878.1 coordinate 99,149,421, forward strand.
TTGAGGCTCCCTGATGATTCTGCTCCTTGCGTCGACCGCTTCTTTCCCCTGGTCTGGACTGGAGTGAAACCGGGATTGGGCTGGTTCTCTGCCGGTGCCAGTGCTGCCTTTTTTGGGAAGGAAGAGAGATGGTTGGGGGTGTTTCTGGCAGCAGTCTCCTCCTGATGGGGACTTGGCTGGAAGGGTGGGGCCGTCTCTTCCCCTAAGGGCTCTTTCTCTGCCTTACCCCCCTGAAGCCTTTCTGGGATGAGGTGTGAGGGAAAGGGAATTTGGGCCTAAATTGTAGAGGAAGGATTTGGTGGAGCTTAAAAGCTCCCAGGGGCCTCTCCTACCTTTTCCATTAGGAGTTACCTTATTCCCCTGACCAACCGTGTATCCTGCCGGCTGCATAGACAGACGGGCAGACAGACAGACTGACTAGAGGCAGGAGGAGGAGGTCTGATGTTGGTTACTCTTCTGGTGGAGGGGATGGGGGAGTGAGAGTTTGTTCAGAGGGACTGGGCAGTGCCTTTGTGAAGGTCAAGTTTGGCTCTGGGGGGGAGGGGGAGGCAAGGACAGATGGCTTGTGCTGGAGGACTGGGTTTTGGAGAGGTGCTGGGGTGTGAATGACTGGCCCCTGTTGCCCTGTCTTCCCAGTTTTAGAGATTTTTTGGGGTTACCTCCCATGCCCCCCGGGCCTTCCAGGGGCTGTGGGGCACACAGCAAGGGCCTGAGGAACGCTTGTGACTTCTCCCTGTAACTCACCCAGATCCTCCATCTCTTGGGCACGCCCACTAGGAAGCTGTTTCCTCTGCAGACTTCAAGTGGTCCTTCTGGACAGTGGGCGCTTGTGAGGATTGTCCCAGTGGGTCAGAACTCAGGGAGCTGGCTTGGCCTGGACCTCACTTGTAGTATTGAAGGGAAGGGATCATCCTGTTTTCCTTACTCTCCTGAGAGTGGAGATGATTTTGGGTTTTCACACAATGATGGTGTAAGACCTCATGGGGAGTCAGGTGGGTTAGATGTGGGGCTCTAGAGCCCAGCACACCTCCTCTCCCTGCCTTGACTCATTCATTCATTCAACCATCCTTTGGTAAGTGCCTGGCCTGGGCCAGGAATGGTACTAGGAGAACACGGTCCCTGGCTAATAGTCTGGGAAGAGAGGCAGACAGGACAACATTGATACAGAGGCCAGCATAATGCTAGAAATGTCTCAGAGGCAGCCCAGAGGAAAGAGGCATTAGCTGTGGCTGAGTGTGCAGGGGGTGGTCTGTGTGTGTTTCCTGGAAGAGGAAGGGTAAGGACAATCAGTGCCAGTGAGTCCTGTGGCCTGAGTTCTGGGCCGGCCTCTGCCACGGGCAAGTGACTGGCTTTCCCAGCCTCAGTAAATCCCTCTCCTTGCCAAGGAGGACAGGGGTGAGGGTAGAGCCTGGCTTCCGTGGCTTCCGTGCCTTCATGGACCCAGGTGCTTCTCTGCCCAGCCTCCATCACTCTGCGTGGGGTTCTCTGAGAGGCTGGAAACCATCTCTTGCTTCTTTCCTCTCAGCACAGCGCCTGGGCATTGAGCGGCTGTGAGAAATGTTCCATGGCATAAGCAGCTAAAAGGCGCCACGATCCCTTTGTCTGTGTAACCATCTCCCCCCCACCCCCACCCCTTTCCCCTTCCTGCTGATTGCTTGTCGTTTCCCCCTTCACTAATGGCTGGGCCACACTCCCAGTGCCTGGCTGGTTTAAACACTCCCCCCTACCTGGCAGAGAATGAGATGGTTGGAGGGCATCACTGACTCAATGGACATGGATCTAAATGGACTCTGGGAGATAGCCAAGGACAGGGAAGCCCTGCGTGCTGCAGTCCACGGGGGTCGCAAAGAGTCGGACACAACTGAGCGACTGAACAGCAACAACAACCCTATCGTGGTCTGATCACACTACTCTCCCCACCCTCCTGACCTGTGAACAGTTCTGAGCAGAGTGCCTGGCATGGAGTAGATGCTCACTAAACGCTCCTTGAAATTGTGTCTGGGCTGAGGGCGTGTCTCTGCCTGGATCCAGCTCACCCTGCTGCAGCTCACCTCTTGCCACTTTCCGCCTCCAGCCCTGGATCCAGCCAGGCTGAACCGCTCAGCGTGCTCTAGAAGTCATGTTGTCTTCCCTCCAGGCAAACATGTGCTGTCTCTTCTGCCTGGAATGCTCTTTCCAACTCCCACTCTTTCCCAGGAAGTCAGCTTAGGCAACACCCTCTTCAGGGAGCCTTCCCTGACCCAACTTGTCTGGGTCTAGTGCTTCTTCCCCCGTTCCCAGAGGGCCTGGGTTCCCCCAGCAGAGCCCCAGGCACTCAACAGCCTGTGATAACTTTTGCCTTGGCATCTCCCCGGTAGACTGTCCGATTCTCTGGCGTCACCCTGGTCCAGGCCGGGCAGTGAGTAGGGGCTCCGAAACTGTCGGCAGCCCAGCAGGTAATGCTGATTCCCACACACCTCCCTGCTCATGGTAGCTCTTGCTTCCTCGTAGGCAGGCGGCTTCCATGGAGCGAAAGGAATGCCAAGACCCTGCCCAGACAGACGTGGGCCAGCCTCAGCACCATCAGCCAGCTCGCAGATAGCAGAGCCGTCCTCAGGGTAAGGACTGGGCCCCCTCCCTCCAGGCCACCCTCGGCCCCTAGACAGGGGGCAGAGGGCAGTGTCCCTGTCCCCACAGCCCTTTGCTCTTCTTGCTGTAAGGCCAGGGCTTCTAGGACAAGGGTGCAGAAGACAAAACTCTTCTTCCTTCTCCCAACTCAGTGGTCAGCTGAGTAGCACTGGGGCTTCCCAGGTGGCGCTAGTGGTAAAGAACCTGCCTGCCAGTGCAGGAGATGTGGGTTTGATCCCTGGGTTAGGAAGATCCCCTGGAGGAGGGCATATCAACCCACTCCAGTATTCTTGCCTGGAGAATCCCATGAACAGAGGCATCTGGCAGGCTACCGTCCACAGAGTCACAAAGAGTCAGACACAACTGAAACGACTTAGCACATATATGCACGCCATACCCAGCAGGTGTGAACCTGCACGATGAACCCCTGGTTTTTGTCAGTCTTGGGAGGTGGTTCATGCTGTCTCGTGACCATATTTCCCAAGGTGTGTTCCGTGGGACACCAGTTTCTCTGGGCACAGTGGTCAGGTGACTCCAGGAACAGTAACCTGTCATGGTCCGGGCTGCAGGACCTCTCGGAGCCTTGACGGGTGTCTCAGAGCTGACTGAGAACATGAGTCTCTGAGAAGGAGCCAGCGAGCTGTTTTTCCCCCACACTATCACATGGACATCTTTGAAGATGGGAGGTGTCTTGGCCTCTGCTTTGGAGAACAGTTCTCAAAGGCAGGAGCATGCACCGGTTAGAACCCAGACGTTGTGGTCAGACCTGGGTGTGAGTCCCAGCTGCCACATGCTCGATAAGTGACTGTGGGCCAGTCGCTGTGCCTCTCGGAGCCTCAGTTTCCTCATCTGTGAAAAGAGGGTAATATTAGCTCCTTGCCTCCCTTGAGAGTATCTTGAAGATTAAATATGTCAATACAGGGAAGGTGGCTCAGGGTGTCCTCAAACGTGTTCTCTAAGCATAGTGGGTGTGGGTATAAGCTGCTTAATAATTTGTAAAACAAACCTAATCAATGATTTCTTTGGTCATTTGTGGAAGCTCAGGCAGTGGCCTTGATCCACCCCCACCCACCTCCCCACCCTTGCTGTTTATAGACATGGAAACTGGGGCTCAGAGGAAGGAAGCAACTCATCGGGTCGGAAGGCAGGGGTGTGGGGCTGGAGCCAGGTCCTGGAATCCCAGGCTGGGGTCCTTTATTCTCCATGCCTTCACCTCCCGCCATGGCTTTTGTTAAGGTAGGCCTTGCCTTTCCCAGCCTGGATTTTAGAAGAAATGGTATCTCCCATGTTTTTTGTTTGTTTGTTTTGCTTTGTTTTGTTTTTGTAATTACCAGCCAAGTTGCATGCCCGTTACGTGTTTTTTTGTTTGTTTTGTTTTGATTTTAATGCCTTGTGGAAGCTAGAGTCTCCTGTGATCCCCGTCTCCAGAGACGTGAGTGAGGAGGGCTGGATTTGCCCACATGCATTGTTAGCATTTGCCTTTTTTTCCTAAAATCAAGTCAGTCCTGATAGAGCCGCTGGTTTGCCGCTTGCTCTTGTCTCATTTCACAGTCCTCCCTGGACCTCTTTCTTGATGAGGTCGAGCTGTGGGTGAGTCCCGTCAGAAGGTCCCTACCCACTCCCGTTCCTCCCACCCGCAGTGCTCCCCCGCCTCCCCATCCAGGGTTTCTGAGCTGTTTGTCGGGACATTTACAGCAGCAGAGGGCGGTGGGAAATGCCTGGCGTGTGATTCTGTTGACCGTCCTGTTTATTGGGACAAGGTCAGCAAACCCCAGGCCTGCCCCGTAGGAGTTTCCTGTTGGTTTTGAGGAACTCTGCCAGCCCCCCTTCCCCAGTATCGGAGGCCTGAGCTGAGGTCTCTGGCCAGCGACGAGCAGGAAGCAGCACATCCTACTTATCTGAGATCAGAACTCCTCCTCCGTGCCAGCAAGGAATGGCCTGGGCCAGCCCGAGAGGTTTTGGCCTCCAGGTCTTGGCCCTCCTCTGTCTGCCTGAGGCAGGGCCACAGTGTGGCGTTGGCCTGAGCCTGGCCCTGACTCGGTTCGCCAGGCCGTCCTGGTGGATGGTTCGGTTTCGGTCCCCCGAGCACTCCTCTTAGGTTTTAGCCTTGAGAGTGGACAGGCTAAGCGAAGGTCGGGCACTGCCCTGGGGTCAGGATCTCAGGATGCCCTGCTGGGGCGTAGATACCTCTGGCTGGGTTTTTTTTTTTTTTCCCCGGCAGGAGGGACCCCTGTGTAGCCTGGTGGGCAGGACCACCCTGGGAGTCAGGTCTGTGCAGAGATGCGTCCCTCCCCTGGCGGAGCTCAGCTTTCCATCCAGACCGTCTGCCTCTCCCAATTCTTCCTCCCAGTCTTTCCTAGAGTCTTTTTCCTTCTGGCACGGGCCTCTTTGGGCCACCTCTGGCGGGGGCCCCAGACCTGGCCTCTCGGTGGACAATGCTCTGCTCGCCTTCCTTCCAGCAGCAGAGCCTTCATGTCCACGGTGGCTGTGGTCCGAGCCCAGGTGGTGGGCTGGTCACTATGAAGTTTACCATCTGATGCGCCACAGTCTCCAGGTGAGGAGACCAGGGCTGGAGGCGTGAAGGTTCTTGCTGGAAGTTGTACAGTTCCGGTGGTAGAGCCAGGATGTGGACCTGGGTCTGTGTGTCTGGGCAGCTGTGCTTTTTTTTTCTGATCGATACCTGTTTTTTTTCTTTTCCTTTCCATTATTTTTTTATTTGGCTGCACCAGGTCTTAGTTGCAGTATGTGGGGTCTTTAATTGCAGCATGTAAGATCTAGTTCCCTGACCAGGGATCGAACCCGGGTCCCCTGCTCTGGGAGCACAGAGTCTCAGCTCCTGAACCACCAGGGCAGTCCAGCCTGTGCTCTTTCTAGCCCACCTCTCATTTGTCTTTTTCTCTAGGTTCTCAGGCTTACGGGTACTTCAGAGTTGTTTGGGAGCTTGTTCAAAATGCTGATTCCTCTGGACCCATCACCACAGGCCTGCAGCGACTGAGTAGGGGGTGAGCCCAGGAATCTGCATTTTGAAGAAGCTCCCCAGGGCGTTGTGGGGCTGAGGACCTGCTGACCATGCCGGTGAACACTGACCAGGGCTTCTCCATCGGCCCTGGTCTCAACCTCTATCTGCTGCCAGGTGCCCTTAGCGTGGAATCAGGGCTGGGCTCCCTTGGGTCCCGGATCTTAGTGACTTCCTAGCGTGTGTAGGGTGGGAAGGCTGAGGTTTCTAGAATGACTTTTCCTCCCAGCCACAAACCTCTCCCTGCTCTCTTCCCCGATGCGTTTCTATTGCATTTCACATCTCGTAGGAAGTTCTATGTTTAACCGTCTCTTGAGGACTTAAAACATCCAAATTAAATGGACACTGAGATACAGCCTCAGGTCTGGAGCCATGTTCCACCAGAGAAGCAGGTGTAAAATTCCACGGCTCTCACATGCCACCTGGGCACCCCAGAGTCACCTCCGCTAACTTCATACCCCTGGCAGAGTTGGCCTGTGGACGGACATGCCACCCGGGTAGGGCCGCGCAGAAGTCCTGCTGTCGTGTCTCCTGGCTGGATACCTGGGGGCAGACCTTTCCAGTCTGGAGAGCTGGGCAACAGGCGGCTTACCCTTGGCCAGGCCCCCCCTCATTCGCAGTCCCCTGGGACCTCGGCAGATGGGTCTGTGACCTCTCTTTGGGGCTCCTGCCCACTTTTCGTACCCGTCTGGGAAGGCAGTGCTGGTGTTCAAAGCAGATCAAGACCTGTCTTCAAGGCCCTTCTGCCCCGTGTGGAGCCAGGCCCAGAGCTGGGCTCCCTCCCAGAGTTTCCTTAAAGCTGTACCTAAGAGACCAGAGATATCTGAGGATGGCCTTTTGGAGTTCGCTGCAGAGACCTTAATTCCAGGTACCCCTCTGGAAACAGGGATCTTGTCCCAGGAAGCATTTGCAGGGTTCTGGGTGCCCAGGTAGGTCCAGGAGACCTGCTGGCCTTCAAGACAGGCAGGCATGCAAGGGAAAGGCAGACCAGACGGGTGGCAGTCTTTCCGCCATCTTCTAGCTGTGTGGCCTTGGGCAGGTCAGTTAACCTTTCTGGGCCTGACTTCACACCCCTAAATGGACTGATGAAACCTCCCGTAAAAAAAAAACAGCAGCTAACATTACAGTCTTTCTATGAGGCAGGCTCTGAGCCAAAAGCTTTCTATGGACCGCCTCGTCAGTCCTCACCGCCGCCCTGACCAGGAATACCATTTCCTAGATGAGGAAACCAGGGACCCGGGAGGGAAGTGACTCCCAGGGTCACGCGCTGGTGAGCGGGGAGCTGTACCAGGTTCCTGGAGATTGGGAGCCGAGGCTCCGGACATGCCAGGCCTGGTGCTGACGTGCAGGCCGCATCAGTGACCCGGAGCCCGTGGCAGTAACACGCCCGCCTGATGGGGCGAGGGGGCCGTCCTGAGCCTCAGACCCGGCCTGTGGCCTCTGTGTGCTTGGCTCGGGGAACCAAGGTGGGTGTCCTTCACCGATCACCCTTCCCCCAGGAGGCCACCGCACCCTTGCAAGAGCGCTTGAGGACCAACCTGTTTGGGAGGCCCGGCCCACATGGAGAGCAGTTTGGAACTGAAACTTGTTCCCTCCCTGCTCCGGACTGCCTCCCCTCTTCTTTCCCCGAAAGTGAGGGTGTGCCCTTCAACGCAGGATGCATGGAGCCAGGCAGCACCCCCAGCCCACAGCTGCTGACTCACCCCGGCGGGTGTGGGGGCCTCAAGGGCAGTGCTGGCTCTGGGGTGGGTGGGGGCTGGGTGTCCCAGATGATGGGTTGGCCCTCTCCTCCCCCCGCCCCCCGCCATCCCCCCAACCTCCAGCCCCTGCTCTGGAGCAGAGGAGGCCCCAGGGTGCTGACCGAGGAGCAGATTCACAGGCCCAGAATGCTCCCAGGGCAGGGCCAGTGACCCAGTGTCTTCCTCGGAACTCTTGGGAAAGGCCCTTCCCCCTTCCCTGGGAGCACCTTGGAGGGTCAGCCTCCCCAAGCGTGGTACAAGAAGGGGCGAGGGGGGCCAGCCTCGGCCTCCCCTCCCTCCCGCCTGGGAAGTATTCCCAGCCTCTCAATTTGGGTTTTAACAAAGGGCTCTCTGTGCCCTGTTTACCCACAGCCTGGCCGGCCTGCCACGGCTCAGGTGTAAAAGCCAAGTGCTGCGGGCTGGCGTGGGGGTGGTTGGAGCCTGCCTGCTTGGCCACCCTCTGGACAGTGGGGCGGCATGTCATTTCTTCGACTTCCTTCCCCATCTGCGAGAGGCCCTGCGAGGACATCAACAACGTGGAGCGGGCTTGACCCCTCAGGGTGGTTTTGCGGGTGACTCACCAGCTCTCTGTCCGGTCCTGGAGTTCTGAGCTGGGGCTGCGGGAGTACAAGGCCCTGGAGTGTGGCGTCTTGAGTCCTGGGAGGTCCTGGGGGCTCGGGGATGCCTGGTCTGTGCTTGGAGGGGTTTGTGCTTGGGGCTCAGCCCTCTCTCGGGTGTCTGTCCCCCAGTAAATTCTGGGAGGGTCTCTGCAAAGGCAGGTGGATGAGATCAGCACAGCGCGCCTCCCTGTGTACCGGCCTTGGGTTGTCCCATAAGACGTGCATTGTGCTCTTTTTAATTCTCACACTAAGTCTCTGAGACTGGTACTATAACATTCCCATTTTATAGTTGAGGAAACTGAGGCTCAGAGAAGAGCACTCATTTGCCCCGGGCTCTGAGCCCACCCACGCTGAGGCCTGGCTTCCCTGCGCCCTACGTGCGCGTGTTAGGGCACACCTGGGTAGGGCAGGCAGGTAGGCGAACCTTTTTCATACTTGACGGATGGCCGGTACTATTTCTCCTAAACTCTTTTACACTCTTCAGAAACCACACATTGAGGAAGGTCTTTAGTTTCTTTTCCCAATTTTTTTTTTTCTACTCACAAAAATACCAGATTTGAGTACCAAACATGTAAATCATAAAGTATTTGTCCATTTTGTGACATTTTATATCACTTAATAATACATGATACATCATATATCTTGAAGACTGTTTCCCCGACCAGGGATTGAACCCGGGTCACCACAGTGAAAGCTTGGAATCCTAACCACTAGGCCACCAGGGAACACCCAGCATCTTTTATTTTACTTAATATCTCTTGGACATCTTTTGGGTCACTCTACACAGATATGAGGTAGGTAGCATTGTTTTTATTTTAAAGTTGCAAAAACCAAGCCTTGGGCTAAATAATTTGCCTGGTGTGTTGTCGTTTAGTTGCTGAGCTGAATCCAACTCTTGTGCAGCCCCATGGACTGGAGCCCCCAGGCTCCTCTGTCCGTGGGATTTCCCAGGCAAGAATGTTGGACTGCCATGTCCCTTCTCCAGGGGCTCTTCCCCACCTGGGGATGGAACCCACATCTTCTGTATTGGCAGCAGATTCTTTACCACTGACCCTCCAGAGATTCACTGATTCACCTGGAGTCATGAATTGTTTCATGCTACAGCTGGATTTGAACCCACGTCTCCCCAACTCCAGAGCTATTGCTCTTCACACTCCCTGGGATCTGTCTGCCGCCATGGGGAGGAGAGGGGCCCTCTGGGTTGCCTTTCTGAGTGCCTGGGGACAGGGGTGCTCCAGCCCTACTTCAGGAACCCGGTCTCACTTCTGTCCACCTGTGGGTGCTGCCCAGTGGAAAGGGTCTGGCTGCATCCTTCCCCGTCTCCCTGGGGCGGGGAGGACCAGGCGGGGGTGAGGCTGCGTTCTGCAGTATCTTCAGAGGCCACAGCTGCCGCTGCGCCAGCCAGGGGCAGGCCAGGTGGAAAGAGGAGTCTGCTGCCCTGGCGATGGCCTAGTAGCTGCTGCCTCCGGCTGAGCCCTGCAGGTGCAAAGACCAGAGAGCAGACCAGTCCGGAGTGGGAGAAACAGATGGTTATCGTGGTAAATTCTGTATGAGACAGTTTAAGCACCTGCAAAAGTTATGAAACTAGAACAGATATCTTTGTACCCAGGACTTAGCTTTGCCAGATCTTAATGTTTTGTAATTGCTTCAGATACACACACAGACACACAGATGCACACACATACACATAGAGATATAGATACACATACACACACATAAACACATAGAGATACACACACACGCACACACACGCTCTCTCTCTCAAATCATTTCAGGTGCAGTTGAAGCCTCTTCCCCAATCCCATTTTCTTCCCTCTTTAGATGAAATTATCAGCTTGATTTTGGGGCTCTCCTTGCACTTGGGAAAGAATCTGTCTGCAATGCAGGAGCTTCAGGTTTGATCCCTGGGTCAGGAAGATCCTCTGGAGGAGGACATGGCAACTCACTCCAGGAGTCTTGCCTGGGAAATCCCACGGGCAGAGGAGCCTTAGAGGGCTACAGTCCATGGGGTTGCAAAGAATTGGGCATGACTTACTGACTAAACAACGACACGTGTGTTTCTAATACCTTTGCCACACCTGGGTATATACACTGCAGAAAACCTCAGATGATGTGTGTGTTCTATAGCTTGTTTTGGGGTTCAGCATTATTTTGGGAAGGAAATGACAACCCACTCCAGTATTCTTGCCTGGAAAATCCCATGAACGGAGGAGACTTGTGAGCTACACAGTCCATAGAGTCACAGAGAATTGGCCTCGACTAAGCACTTCACTTTAATTTTTTTTTCATGTTGATACAGGTTGGTACTTTCATTGCTTCAGCATTTCACTGTATTCTCAGAGTAATTCATCCTTTCTCCTGTTGTTGGATATCTAGGTTTTTGACCTTTTGCTATCAGGAACAACTCTGGAGTGATCATTTTTGTCTGTGGCTTCACACAGACGTGTGAAGCAACCCTCAGAGCCTTAGGAGCGAAATTGCTGGGTCGGAGGATGAATGCACTCTATCTTCTCATCTAAGAATTCAACATTTCTGGCCAATTGCAGGGGAGTGAAATGGCTGGTGATTGTCTTAATTTGCATTCCCTGGTTAACAATGAGATTAAGAATTATTTCATTCGTGAATTTCCATTTGTGTTTTTTTCCCCTGTGAATTGTCTATTCACGTTTTGCCGTTTTTCTTCCCTATTGGTTTGTCTTTTCTGTGTATCTGGAGGAGTTCTGTCTTTGTTCTGGGCATTAATTCTTTGGCAGGTAAACCCACTGCAAGTGTCTCTCCAGGCCTGTGGGTGCATTTCACTTACTAGGTCCTTTGATGTGCGTCCATTTTAACTAATGTGATCGGTAGATGCGCTTCTTCCTCTGAGGATTTGTGCTCATTTGGGATAAGAGATCTTTCCCTGTCTTAAAGACATTAAGGTGGTCAGTTAGATTTTTCTTTAAATATTTGCAAGTTTTGCCTTAGGTCTTGAATTCATTGGAATTTATTTTCCTGCAAGTCGATAGATGGGGCTGTGCTTTTCTTCTGTGGGTAACTAAGCCAGCTCCATTTGTGGACACCCATTCTTTCTCCCCAGCCTGCAGAGTCGACGCTGTCACGTCTACGTTTCCAGAAATTTCAGGGTCTCTTTTAGGCTTGCTCTTCTAGTTCCCTGGTCCAGCCATCCATCCCCACATCCCCGCCGAATTGGTCGAATTCCAAGACCTTTATACTGGGTCTCCTCCCACATTATTCTTCCCCAGTGTCATAGCTATTCTTGGTCCTTGGGAATCTTGATTTTTAAAAATCTTTTTTTCTTAATTCCCTGAGTAACGTATTCTTATAACAGAAAACAGAGGGAAGTTTGGGGTTAAAAAAAGATTGTAAACATCAGCCTAATGTCACTGTCAGTATTTTTAAAATATACGTCTAAGTTATTGCAGAAGGCTTGCTTATTCCTCTGTCATAGTCTCGTTACCTTCTTTTTGCATTGAAGGCATTTTGTCATGTCATGAGGTCATCAAGTGCTTTGCTCTAACGTGTTTTCATTGTTTTATAGTATTCCATCATCAGGTCATTAAATAGGTATTTAATTGATCACCCAGTAACAGGCATCTGGATGGTTTCCAATTCTCCTGGGGTATAAAGACAACCACCATGAATGTTCCTGTAACTAAACCTTTGTCCTAGAATCTTGCCTGACGATTGCCCACCTCCTTCCTGTCGCCTCCCCCTCCCAGCTCAGCCCAGTTGAGCAAACCTTTACTCCGCTTTCTGTGTTCCGGACTCTGCATGGGGCCTGGGATGAATCTGGAGGGATCCGTGTCCTGTGGGGCTCCCAGCCTACCTTGCTGACCTCTCTATGGGCAATCTCTTGCCAATGAGCTTTACGTGGTGCAGCTGGGGTGAATCCCAGCTCGCTGACCTCCAGGAGGGCACGGTCAGTAGCTTTAAGAGATGCCTCTGTTCTGGAAGAAGGGTTAGAGCAGAGGACAGCAGGGCACACGGCCTTTTTGTCTTTCTCAGCTGCCTGGATTTCAGCCCTTTAATCTTTGTCTTCTATTCAGGATCCTCTCCAAATTCTCCATCTCTTGGGGCCGAGACCTGACCCAGCCAGACTCCCATCACCCTCCCGAGATTGCTCTCTGAGAGCCACAAAAGAACACCTGAACTCTCCACCTGAGGGCTCAGTTTTTATTTCTTTTCTTCTAGGCTCTATTTATTTTAAATTCTATGCTACTTTTCAGTCACAAAGGTAATGCCTGCTGGTAAAAACATTACAGTCTCCTTTCATCCTGCCTCCTGTTCCCACTCTTAACAGGGAGCCATTCCCCAGCTGGGTCAGGCTTTATCAACATGGCAATGTATTTATTTATTGTTCTGAATCTCACTTTATTTTCAAAATGGCATTACATACAGAGCTCCTTTATTCTACTGAAAAGGCCCGGTTGCATTCTGGCGGCCTCTTGAAGGGACCAGGATCTGCTCACCGCCTGCCTCTTGTGTGCCCAGCCTCATCTAACTGTGTCCCCGTGCCAGGTGTCAGGGCCAGCGTCGGGGGCGCTTTTCCTTCTGTTTTCTTCCATCATGCTCCGGGTCTGTGCTCTTTTCATCCACCCATCAGCTGTCTGCTAAAGTCAGATTGCCGTCGGGGGCCAGGTCTGTGCCTGTCTCAGCCTCATTCCACAGATGGGGGGGACCAAGGCTCAGAGGGGTGAAGTCGCCTGCCCAGTGTCACTCCACTGCTGAGTGGCAGAGCCCACCTGCCCCTCCCTCTAAGCCCCCATCACTGTACTCCTTGCTCTCCACCTGCCTGAGGTCCCCTCACACAGGTTGTCTGGGAAACCTCACTCCTGTGACTCCCTGATAGTCCTGAGAGTTTGGCATAGCATCTGCTACCACGGGCATTTTATTACAGAGAGACCAAGTCCGGGCTGCTGGAGGCGCCTCCCCCTCCCTGCTGGCTTTAGGCAGGGGTGGCCAGGACAGTGAGTGAGTGTCTGGGTGATGCCAGTGGGCAGGGAGGTGTTGCAGTGAGCCAAAGCCTGGATCACACGCCCCGTGATCCTTGACTGCCTTATGCAAAATGTGGGCACCCCCATGACAGATTCCGTATTCCTCTCCTGATGGGGAAACAGGCCCCAGAGAGAAGCTGTTGCACACCTCTGCTGGGGGCAGTCCTGGCTGCAGAGGCCTCAGTGCAGGAAGGGGATGAACGCACTGCCTGCAGGAAACTTCCTGAAAAGGACGTTTTCTGTAACTGGGAGAAAAGGTCCCCACTCCCTTGAATCTGCCCCCTTCACCTTTTAGTGCTTTCCTGACCATCCCCAGGTAGGCCCGGGGTAGCTGTTGGGTGGGAGCTGCTCCCTGGAAGTGCTGCTTGTCGGGGCTCCACCCCAGATCTGGGTTGAAGGTGACAGGCAGTGTGATGCTGGGCACATGACCTCTCTCCCCGAGTCTCAGTTTCCCTATCTGTAAAATGGGTGTGTGGAATATTAGTCAGCCTGGAAAAGGAAGGAAATTGCTTCCTTTTCCTGGCACCTGCTACTCAGATGGTAAAGAATCTGCCTATAATGCGAGAGACCCAGTTTCGATCCCTGGGTCAGGAAGATCCCCTAGAGGAGGGCATAGCAACCCACTCCATTATTCTTGCCTGGAGAAACCCCATAGACAGAGGAGCCTGGCAGGCTACAGTCCGTGGGGTCACAAGGAGTCGGACAAGACAGTGATTTCCACTTTTACAACATGGATGCACCTGGAGGACATTATGTTAGGTGGATGAAACCAGTCCCAGAAGGACAAATAGCATACGATCTACTTATGTGAGGTCCCTGGAGTAGTCAGAGTCATACTGCCAGAAAGAATAGAGGTGCTCTGGCTGGGGTGGGGGGAGGGGGGAGTCAGTGCTTGGTGGAGACAGTTTCAGTTTTACAAGACGAGAAGAGTCCTGGAGATGGGTGGTCGGTGATGGCCGCGCAGCAGAACGAATGTCCTTCATTCAAATGTGTTACATGTATTTTACAGCAATAAAACAATTTTGAGAAAATAAGGGAGGGCGCCAGCAGAGCGCACTCCTGGGCTCCGAGGGTTCTGGGCTGGGCCCTCATTCTCAGAACAGGGAGTGGCTCCAGCTGTGGGTGTCTCTTCACCTTGAGTCACCAGCTCCCAGGGCAGGTCCCTGCGCTGGCCCTCCCTGCCTGAGGGGGCTCCGCTCCTTCCCCTGGGGAGGGCTGGGCAGGAACCGGGAGGGAGGGGTGCCCACAGTCGCCTTAGCTTCCTCCCTGGCCCCCTCCCCCGCTCTGCCAGGCCAGCCCATCACCCCCAGGCTATGCCCTTCCCCACCCCACTTCTTCCCCTTGCCTTCTCAGGCCCTCTCTTGATACCTTTATTGAGCGCCTGCTGTGTGCGGCAGACCCTTGCCCTCCAGCAGCATCTGGGCAGAGGTTGAGGATGGATGACACCAGCCCAGGCTGCCTGCTTCCCTCTCTGCACAAAGTGCTTTAGAAGCTTGGGATTCTCTGGGCCCTTCCCAAAGCCCTGCAAGCAACCTGCCCTGACCACCGGGCCGTCTCTTCTTGGGGACCCATGGGGGAAGGCACCGCATCCCTGGCCCCCTGGGGACAAAAGCCTGTGGCCTGTGGCACCTGTGCCTTCTTTGCAGATTTCCCCCGAAACGCCATCAGAGAGGGGCGGGGACTTGTCCAGAATCCCACAGTGAGTTGGCAGAGTCCGAAACGTGGTGCAGCTAAAGGGCAACCCCCCACCTCCCCAGGTCCCCCCACAATGAGGCCAGGCCTGCTTTTCTCAGCTGTGTGGCCTGGGCCCCTGGCCTGACCCCTCTCAACCCCTGTGTCTTCTCCCTGGGCTGAGGAGGTGCCAGGAGCCCCCCAGGACCATCACAGGACTGTCCCCTCCACGAAGCCCTTCTCAGCAGGGTGGTTTACAGAGAGTTCAGAACAGAAGTGTTGGGGGGGCAGGAGGAGCCAGACACACTGGTGGACGGGACAGTCACCCCCTCCGAGCCTCCGGGTCCCTCACCTGTGATGGAGAGTGGACCTCCCACCTTAGACCCAAAACAACGTAAGCCAAGCCCCAGGACAGCAGGGCCCAGTCCTCCTGGTGCGAGAGGCAGGCTGTTCTCCGTTGCGTGACACACCCACTCCCCCGAAGCTGCGAGGCTGCAACCACATCCTGCCTGGTCACAGACTGCCCCCACCCCCAGCGCCTGGCATCCTGCCTCGGCGGTCCCAGCCCCGGACTTTCCAGGGGCAGGCTCTCGCACGCCCTCGGGCCCTCGGTCCTGTCCCCTCCTCCCTTCCGGTTCCCAGTCTTTGGGCGCCTGCCTGGACGTGGACTTGGCGAGCCAGGAAGGGAGGAAGGAGTTGTCAGGGTGTCGTTCAGCTGGGGTGGGGGGCCCGGCTGCGTGATTCAGCAGGCCCTTCCCTGGATGCCCACTCGCCCAGGAGTGTGGGTGGTGCGGGGAGCCAGCTGGTCATTAGAGGGCCTTCCTGTAGGGCGGGCACTTACCAGGAGGGCCGACCCCCTGGGCTGGAGCCGCCAGCCCAGGGCGGGTAGTGGTGTCTGCTGGCCCCACGGTGACCTGAGCTCTGGGAATCCTGGCAGGAGGGGGGCAGGAAGCTCGACTCCTGGGCTCCACCTCTTGGCACTGCCCTGTGTGGGGCCTTGAGCAGTGGCAGGACAGCGAGCCTGAGCCCTGGTGAAGACTTGAGTCGGGAGGCTTCAGTTTGGTCTCAGCTCTGCCCTGATTGTAGAGTGACATTGGGCAGGTGATGCCACTGAGCTTCAGTTGTCCCCATCTGTGAAATAGGGCCAAAGATAGGGCCTTGCACCTGGGTGTCAACGCGACTCCACGAGGTGGACCCCACGGTAAGGGCTTAGCCTGGTGCCTGGCACATGTCCATCTGTTGAGCACCCCGATTCCCTCAAGGGGTCTAGGTTTGCTTCCTCCTGTCCTTACCCATCCTGGCATGCCCAAGATGATATGAGCATCTGGTGTTTGCAGGGAGGCCCTGTGCTATGAAGTGTTTGTCACTATTAATACTATCAGTAATCAAAATAAGGGCCCCAGTCCCATAACCTGGGACCTTTGTGCCTCTCCCCACAGACCCATTTGTCTAAACACGGGTATTTAAATCTTGGTTTAAAAATCTAGACTCTGGATTAGAAAACAGTAAAATGTAAAAATCACAATTTTTTTTTCAGGGAATGTTCTTTTTTAAAATTTTTATTTATTCATTTGGCTGCACCAGGTATCAGTTGTGGCCTGTGGGATCTATTTTCCCTGACCAGGGATTGAACCTGGGCCCCCTGTGTTGGGAGTACAGTCTTAGCCACTGGACCATCAGGGAAATCCCTAAAATCATAATTTTATTTGCGAAAGGACTGGAAGGTTATCACTCAGTGAAAAGTTAACAGGGGTGGGTGACTCTGGGCGGTGTTCTTACAGGGTTTTTTTTTTTTTTCTGTCCATAATGCTTTATACATTTTCCTGACTGTTCTCCAGTGAACACCTAGTCCCTTTCTGGTCTGGTACAGCCTCATGGCCCGAGCAGCATTGTAAGAGTGACGTGTCCGGCAGGGTGCTCCCTGCTGGCCCAGGCATTCAGGGTTTCTTCGCAGGTTCATTTTGTTGCACACCTTCCCCGCCCCCGGCTGCACTTCCTGAATGTGGCCTCGAAGTCAAGCGTTAAAAAAAACCAGACTCCCAGGCTCTACCCAGGACCTGCCAAGTGGGACTCTGCAGGGGGAGAATCTGCTGCTGTTCTAAATTTCTTTACAAACACACGTGGATGCACATAGCCGGAAACAATCTGATGTAAATGCCCTAAGCGTGTGACCCTGTCATCCTGCTTTCTAGTCCTCGCTGCCCAGCCCCTCCTCCAGGCACCCGTCATTACAACCTGCTGTCTGTTTGTCCTTCCTGCCAGTCTCCCCACACACCCAGAGTCCTGTGTGGCCATATATTTACACACACACGTGGAATGTTTTAAGCTTCCTTATTTGTTCTATAGAAGCTAGTTCATAGTCCACTCCCTCTTCTACAGTTGGCTTTTCTCACACTTTGAATAAATCTCTTCAGGGACTTTGAATTAATCTCCTGGTGGTCCAGCAGTTAGGACGACTCTGACCTCTACTGCAGACGGCCTGGGTTCAATCCCTGGTGGGGGAATTAAGATCCCGCAAGCTGCATGACCACTCTTAAGATCACTGGCGTGGCTTCATGGCACATGGTTCTGAAGGAACTGTAAGTTTCCAGCTGGCCCCTCTGGTTGGTCTTACCATTAACAGGATGGGGTCTAGACAGGACTTCTGGACTGTTCCTGCTGGAAGGCGGGGGTCCCTGTGAGGCTCTTTAGTGATCTGTCAGCATGGCCCGGACTTCATGCCTCAGCCTTCCCTTCTGTGGAATGGGGAGGCTGCCACCTCCCCTGCGGTGGTTTCCCTCCAGCCACCCAGTGACCGTCTGGTTTCTGGACCAAGGCCACTCCGTGGGCTGCCCTGTGAGTGTTGCCCAGCTATTGTGACTCACAGCTAGCCTCGAGGTGGAATTTTGGACAATGGGTCCATAGTCTCCTGCCCCTGCCGCCCCCCACCCCCACCCCGGTCTCAGAAAGCCCGGCTACCCCTCAGTAACCCCTTCCCATGGTCCCTTTCAGATTGAACCATGATTCCGGTGACAGAGCTCCGCTACTTTGCGGACACGCAGCCAGCGTACCGGATCCTGAAGCCGTGGTGGGACGTGTTCACCGACTACATCTCCATCGTCATGCTGATGATCGCTGTCTTCGGGGGCACGCTGCAGGTTACCCAGGACAAGATGATCTGCCTGCCCTGTAAGTGGGTCACCAAGGACTCCTGCAACGACTCGTTCCGGGGCTGGGCGGCCCCTGGCCCAGAGCCCCCCTACCCCAACTCCACCATCGGGCCGACCCCCGACTCCGGCCCCACCGGCATCAAGTACGACCTGGACCGGCACCAGTACAACTATGTGGACGCCGTGTGCTATGAGAACCGCCTGCACTGGTTCGCCAAGTACTTCCCCTACCTGGTGCTTCTGCACACGCTCATCTTCCTGGCCTGCAGCAACTTCTGGTTCAAGTTCCCGCGCACCAGCTCCAAGCTGGAGCACTTCGTGTCCATCCTGCTCAAGTGCTTCGACTCGCCCTGGACCACGCGGGCCCTGTCGGAGACGGTGGTGGAGGAGAGCGACCCCAAGCCGGCCTTCAGCAAGATGAACGGCTCCATGGACAAGAAGTCATCGACGGTCAGCGAGGACGTGGAGGCCACCGTGCCCATGCTGCAGCGGACCAAGTCTCGGATCGAGCAGGGCATCGTGGACCGCTCGGAGACAGGCGTGCTGGACAAGAAGGAGGGCGAGCAGGCCAAGGCGCTGTTCGAGAAGGTGAAGAAGTTCCGGACCCACGTGGAGGAGGGGGACATCGTGTACCGGCTGTACATGCGGCAGACCATCATCAAGGTGATCAAGTTCATCCTCATCATCTGCTACACCGTCTACTACGTGCACAACATCAAGTTCGACGTGGACTGCACGGTGGACATCGAGAGCCTGACGGGCTACCGCACTTACCGGTGCGCCCACCCGCTGGCCACGCTCTTCAAGATCCTGGCATCCTTCTACATCAGCCTGGTCATCTTCTACGGCCTCATCTGCATGTACACGCTCTGGTGGATGCTGCGGCGCTCCCTGAAGAAGTACTCGTTCGAGTCCATCCGCGAGGAGAGCAGCTACAGCGACATCCCCGACGTCAAGAACGACTTCGCCTTCATGCTGCACCTCATCGACCAGTACGACCCGCTGTACTCAAAACGCTTCGCTGTCTTCCTGTCGGAGGTGAGTGAGAACAAGCTGCGGCAGCTAAACCTCAACAACGAGTGGACGTTGGACAAGCTGCGCCAGCGGCTCACCAAGAATGCGCAGGACAAGCTGGAGCTGCACCTGTTCATGCTCAGCGGCATCCCTGACACGGTGTTCGACCTGGTGGAGCTGGAGGTGCTGAAGCTGGAGCTGATCCCCGACGTGACCATCCCGCCCAGCATCGCACAGCTCACGGGCCTCAAGGAGCTGTGGCTGTACCACACGGCCGCCAAGATCGAGGCGCCCGCCCTGGCCTTCCTTCGCGAGAACCTGCGGGCGCTGCACATCAAGTTCACAGACATCAAGGAGATCCCGCTGTGGATCTACAGCCTGAAGACGCTGGAGGAGCTGCACCTGACGGGCAACCTGAGCGCCGAGAACAACCGCTTCATCGTCATCGACGGGCTCCGTGAGCTCAAGCGGCTCAAGGTGCTGAGGCTGAAGAGCAATCTGAGCAAGCTGCCGCAGGTGGTCACGGACGTGGGCGTGCACCTGCAGAAGCTGTCCATCAACAATGAGGGCACGAAGCTCATTGTGCTCAACAGCCTCAAGAAGATGGCCAACCTGACGGAGCTGGAGCTCATCCGCTGCGACCTGGAGCGCATCCCCCACTCCATCTTCAGCCTCCACAACCTGCAGGAGATCGACCTCAAGGACAACAACCTCAAGACCATTGAGGAGATCATCAGCTTCCAGCACCTGCACCGCCTCACCTGCCTTAAGCTGTGGTACAACCATATCGCCTACATCCCCATCCAGATCGGCAACCTCACCAACCTCGAGCGCCTCTACCTGAACCGCAACAAGATCGAGAAGATCCCCACCCAGCTCTTCTACTGCCGCAAGCTGCGCTACCTGGACCTCAGCCACAACAACCTGACCTTCCTCCCCGCTGACATCGGCCTCCTGCAGAGCCTCCAGAACTTGGCCGTCACGGCCAACCGGGTGAGTGACCCGTGGCAGGGTGGGGGTGTGTGTCTCCGGACGTCTGGCACCCCTGGTCTGGGGTCTGCAGCTGTGGTTCCCAGAAGCACCTGGGGGAGGAGCTGGATGAAAATCCAGATGCCCAGGCGGCTTCCCCTGCACCCCCCCACAACTTAGCCCAGACCCGCCGAATCAGGATCTGTGGGCTGGGGAGCCTGTCTCGACTGCAGGACGCGGCCAGGTTCTGCTAGGAGGGATGGTGTGCTGGTCCCCAAGGTGGCTTTGGGCGGGTTGCTTGGAGATGGGGATGTCCACAGGCAGGAGTCTTCTCTGTCAGGGCTCGGTCATGGGACGCGGGACTCGGCCTAGGACTTGTGGTGTCTTCCTCAGCTTGTCCTAGACCAGACTTGGAGCCCAGGATGGGCCCACCCAGGACGGAAACTGCGTGGGTGGCTGGTGCACCTCCCAGAGCCACTCACACCCTCTCCCCTCTCTGCCTGTCAAGGGTGGCGAAGGGCAGAGTTGGGCTCCGCTGGGGCTGGCTTGTCACCACCTGTCTTTCTGGAGAGGAAATTGTGCAAACTGTCGTGGGCCTGCAGAGCCGAAGGCCACACCCTGGTAGTGATCGAGACCTTTTTCGGTTCCTCTGCACCCACCCCTTGCCTGTCCGGGGAAACCCCCCCACCCAAGGGACCCTCTGTGGAAGCAGGCGGGTAGAGGTTGAGGGCAGGTGGTCCTGTGGCTTTGTGGCCTGGCCTCTGCCGCAGCTGCTGGGGTGCCTTCCTTTTGCCCTGCCCTCTCCTGGTGGGGACCTGATGCTGGAAGGAAGTCTTCCTAGTTCCTACTGTGGGTGGAAACCCTCTCGAAGGGAGGCGGATGGTTTCAGGAAGGACAGCAGGGGCTTGCTCCAGCAGTTGGGAGGCAGCAGCCCCTGAAATGCCCCCATTCCAGGGAAGGACACGCCCTGTCCAGCATCACTCACGTAGGAGGATCAGGCATCCCAGACCTCTGACCGCTAGAACCCCTCCGCTCTTCCCCAAGCCTCTCTCCCTGGAAACCAGAGATTGTGACAAATCCTTCCTTTCCCCCGCCATATGATACGCGTGTGCACATATGAGAGCGTACAGGAGTGAAGGTCGGATCCCAGGCTGCTTCACTCTAGAGAATCCGCCCCCGGGGAACCAGGACAGGCCCACGGCCCACCAGTCAGGAAAATTGGACTCCTGGGAGCAGCCCCATTTGGGGAGGAGGGGACAACCACAACCCTTCCTTCAGCATGTGGAGGGGGACCAGGCGGCTCCTCGCCAGATACCCGGTGGAGGAGGGTGTGGCCAGGCCCCTGCTGGGCGCCCGGTCCTGCCCCCTCCAGCTCTTTGCTCCAGGCACAGCTGTCGGGGTCACGCGTTGACTGAGGTCACCCTTCAGGAAGCGCGCTGGCGGCAAGGCACGCAGTCCCTCAGGAAGGAGACCCTTTGGCCCCCAGTTCAGCACGGTGCTTCATCACGTCCTGTCCCCACCCCCTGGAATCCCAGAGGCCTTTGTAGGGAAAGAAAGTTCTTCCAGCCAGACTTGGTCCGGCTCCTCCTCCTTCCCAGCGGGAGCCCCCCCCACCTTCCTGCCTCCCTCTGGGCTTGCGGTTCCTTGGTTCCTCTCGAGTCACCCCCACCCCCCACCCCTGGGCTACTACCTGTGAAGTGGACAGGGCAACTGAATGTGGGTCAACTCAGGCCTTCACCGCGGGTTTTCTCAGGTTTCAAGTCTTGCTGACCAATACCTTGTTAAGGGGACATATTCTTTGTATGGTTATTCAAATATTCATTCATGGATTTGGCAAACGTTCTCTGTGCACTCCTAGTGGGGAGCTAGGACCCCCCACCCCGACCCCGGTCCTTCCTGACCTCACTGCTTGCAGGGACAGATGGGTAACTCAAGTTAGCACCCTTGACTGTGCCGGGGGCTGGGCTTAGCCCTGGGCAGGCAGGTCTCCTGGAGGAGGGGATGTCTCACCTGGCCCTGAGGGATGAGGAGGAGTTAGCCAGGCAATGAAGGAACTTCTCAAAGGTTTTGTCCACAGGGAACTGAAAGCTAGGGGTGGAGCTGTGAACTGAGCCTCTGGGATTTGGACTACCCCACCCGCCCCTCTCCCCCCCCACTGCCCCTGCCCCCGTCATCGAGGCCAGGGCTGAAGGCATCTTGTTTTTCCCACTTGGTTGCAGATTACCTGCCTTGCGTCCTTTCCTTCCCTCTTCGCTCTGACGACCTGGATCTTGGCTCTTCAGTCCAGTGCCTGACTTGGGGCAAACTGTCCACCAAATTCCCGCTGACTGATTGAGGGAGGAAGGTCTGCCTTGGAATGCAGAGAGCTGGCTCTCCCTGAAGCTCCAGGGAGGTGGGGGCGGGGCAGGACAGAGGTCCAGAGCTATAGAAGCCCGTGTGCAGGGCCTTCCCGGCAGTCCAGTGGAAAGACTTCACCTTCCAGTGCAGAGGGTACAGGTTCCATCCCTGGTTGGAGAGCTAAGGTCCCACGTGCCCTAGAGCCAAAAGAACCCAAACTTAAAACAGAAACAGTGTTGTAATGAACTCAGCAAAGACTTTACAAAGGGTCCAGATCCAAAAAATACCTTAAAAAAAACCCTGCATGCAGCTGTCAGGAGTGGGTGAGGCCTGTTCTCACGTGGCTGCCTGGGTGGCTGGAGGGTCCTTGAGGCAGGACGAGGCACAGGTTTTCAGAGAGGAGGGGGTAGGTCCCGTGTTGGGACGTCCAGGGGACCAGGTTAAGTCAGCCTGAACCTGAAGCTCAGGGAGTCATTCCCCAGGCTCCTGGGTGAAGATCTGTCCTTCCTGAGTCTGGGAGGGGTGGGGGGTAGGCTAGAGGGTAGGGGCCAGGGGAGTGTGGCTCGAGCCTTTGGGAGGGGCAGTGGAGAGCAGGGCCAGGCAGGTGGGTGCACAGCCCGTGCGGGAGTCGGGTGATGACAGGAGAACACGGGCAGGTCCAGTGGATGAGGAGTGGCCGCAGGTGGCTCAGGGTGGGCAGGGGTAGAAGCCGGCTCCTGCCAGGCCAAGAGAGACGGCATCTTCCCAGGCGGTTTGTTGGGAAGGTCGCAGAGGCCCCTGGGAGGGTTGTCTTGTTTTTTCCAAGGACCAGCTGGACTCGAGGGGTAGCCAGTGCTGATGGGGTGGCCTGAGGTCCCTGAGGAGGTGGGCGAGGGTGGGACTGGGATGATGGGAGTCGACTTCGTGCCTTCAGTGCACCAGCACACCTCAGGATGAAGGACAGGAGCGGCCAGGCTGGGGACCGAGCCATCAGAGCCACCTTCCCCTCCTTCCGTGGGGCCTGCAGAGAGCTGGCCGCGGAGCCGGGGGTGCCCCGGGGAGGGGGTGTGTCGGGGGAGAGCCCCGACGTGAACCCCAGTTCTGCCACCCACTGCCCCAGTCCTTCCCGCTCCCCGGCCACTGTCTGTGTCACCAGAGGAGGCCAGTTTTGGGCACAGTGGGGTCTCTGGGAGGCTCTGGTCCTGCAGGAACCCACTTCTCTGTCCTCTGGCCTTCCTGGAGTCCCTGCCCACCTGGAAGCCACGCCTGCCCGATTCCTGACCGTTGGGCACAGCAGTGGCGGGTTTGCAGACCCAGGTCAGGAGTCCTTTTTAAAACATCTACAGTGCCCCTCTTGGCATGGCCTCTGCCTGGCCTCAGCATCCTCGGCAGAAACATGCTGATGGTGACAGAGCAAGCTGCCCGTCACCCTTCTGTAGGCTCGGGGCCCATCCCCTGGCTCCTGCTTTGCTGGAGGGGTCCCTCCTGTCCGCCGTATCTGAAGGAGCTGGTTGTAGGAGAACAGGCTGAGGAAGTGCTCATGTCTGTAGCTGATTGCTCACAGGAGGGCAGGGAGGAAGCCAGCCTTTATGGGGCTCTTCCCGTGTGTCCCCACCCAACTGCACCGTTTGCTCCTTGCTCCACCAACAGAGTGGACAGTTAGAGCACGGACTCTTGAGCCAGATTCATGTCTTGGCTCTACCGCTTTCCAGCTGTGAACTTCTCAGGAGGCTGGATCCTTCAGGGCCTCAGTTTTTCCATCTGTAAAGTGGAACAAGTGTTTCCACAGTACTTAGAGGTAGTTGTGAGAGTTCAACTGTTAGTAGCATCAGTGCTCAGAGTGAACCTGTCCTGTAGTAAGCGGCAAGTGGGTGTTGCCTCTTATTCAAACTTTGCAGAATCAGGAGAGGGCCCCGAATGGCCAAGACTGGGCTCCCCACACCCACCCTCAGCCTGTGACTTGACAGATAAGGAAACTGAGGCCCAGGAAGGGCTGTGATTCTGACTGTGTTGGTGAGCTCTCCCTAGTTCTCAGCAACAGCTGAGGGTATAGAGTTTTCTCAGCAGGCTGCTGTGCTTTCATAAACTGTTCTTAAACCTGGCAGGCCCCCAGGCCTGGCTCCTGGTGAGCCCTGGGTGGTGGAGGAGGGGATGGAGCTGGTAGCAGCTGGCTCCTGTGATTTGCTTTGGCGGGGGGGGGTGGGGGGTGACAGCTGCTGGGAGACAGCAGGGAGCATGGCACACCCAGCCCTGCCCTCTCAGAGTCCCTGGGTCTGCCAGTGACAGGAGATCAAGCAGTTTTACCACGCGGAGGGATCAGTGCTGTTGGGGGAACACGGGCACCTTAGGTTACCAGGAGGTCAAGGAAGGCTTCCTGGAGGAAGTGACGACAAAGCCAAGACCTGCAGAACACGGGGGAGTTAGCCAGACGCAGGCCAGCTTGTGCTGGTCCCTGAGGTCTGGGGTAGCTGAAATGGGCATCAGAGAAGGTGCCAACGCCTGGGGCAGGGAAGCCAGGGCCCCGAGGCCCGGGTCCCGGCTGCGCCCGCCTCACTGTGCCCTCTTCTCCTTACCTCTAGATCGAGGCGCTGCCACCCGAGCTCTTCCAGTGCCGGAAGCTGCGGGCCCTGCACCTGGGCAACAACGTGCTGCAGTCGCTGCCCTCGCGGGTGGGCGAGCTGACCAGCCTGACCCAGATCGAGCTGCGTGGCAACCGACTGGAGTGCCTGCCTGTGGAGCTGGGCGAGTGCCCGCTGCTCAAGCGCAGTGGCCTGGTGGTGGAGGAGGACCTGTTCAACACCCTGCCCCCTGAGGTGAAGGAGCGGCTCTGGAGGGCTGACAAGGAGCAGGCCTGAGCTCCCATGGCATGGAGCACGGGTGGCCCTGAGTGGGCGGCCTGCAGCCGGACCTCCAGGCAGGCCTCGGGCCCAGGAACCCAGGAGCCCCGACGGACTACCAGCCCAGCCTGTCAGCAGGGGCGCTGGAGCTGGGCCGGGCGACAGGACCGCACCTGAGGGGCTGGCCCCTTTTCTCCTCGAGACTCATGCCCCCCAGGGCGGGCGCCTGAGGGGGAGATCAGAGACCTGCAGTCCGTCTCCCAGCGAGCGCAGTATTTGGACAATCAGGGCCTGCTCCCTGGAGGCCATCGCTGCCCCAGAGGCCAAGCTGACGCCAGAGTTCCAGGGACACCTTCTTAGTTCTTGGTATTTATTTTCTCCACCTCCCGTCCCCTCCCTCCAGATAACTTATACATTCCCAAGAAAGGTCAGCTCAGATGTGGGGGGGTGTTAGAGGAAGGGTAGCCATGTTTCCGTTTTCCTTTTCTTGGTGGTGCCGCCAGCATCTAGCGCCCACCCAGACGTGAGCAGAGCGGTCCAGGGTGAACCAGCTGTGGGACGGTCACCCCGGAGGTGCCAGGCTGGGCTCTGGGGGCATGGCCCATGGGAAAGCAGGCCGCCAGCAGAGAAGCCAGGCCTCGGGTTTGCTGCCACAGTTGAGATTTTTTTAAGGAGAAAGAAATTTTTTGAAATTGATGGTTTGGGTATCAAAAAGAAAAAAATAACTTAAAAAAAAAAAAGGACACTAAAGGCCAGTGAGTCGGAGTCTCGGGGCAGGACAAGTGTCCTCCCTGAGCAGAGCAGCAGGACACTGAATTAGCTTCCTTCCCCCGGGGAGCAGGCTGCAGGATGCCTCCAGTCCGCAGTGACCTCGGTCCAGGAGTCTGTCTGTTCCTCTCCCCTCCTAGAGCGGGGACTATTTTGTTCTGTTTTTTTGGTGTCTTGTTTTCTTTCTCCTCCATGTATCTTGGCAGGCTCTCGTTTCTGTGGCTGTTGGCCAAAGGGAATGTTCCGGAGCTGCCAAGAAGGGAGGGGACTCGGGTTGGCTCATCCCCAGATGAACGGTGCTCCGCCCCCGCCCCCTCCCCGCTGCACCCTCCGTCCTCCCTGCCCCGACTTTGTGGCAGTGTTAGGAGCCCAGAGGAGCCGCCTCACCCGGACTCTGCTTTCGCACCTCGTGTGTCATGAGTTAGCCCAGTGCCACCACTAGCCTCAGCGGCTGACGTCAGCCCTGTCCCCACCTGGTGACGTGCCACCCCGTCCTTCAGCATGGGACACCTGGAGGCAGGGTCGCCACCGGGGTAGACAGGCCCTCCAGGTTCTGGATAGGTTTCTGTCCCAGGCGCCCAGCCCACGCAGCGCCTGGTGGCGGGAAAGCCAGCTCACTTCATTGAGATCAGTCTCCAGGGTCCCCGCCACCTTCGATCGATCACTTGGACACTAAGGCACGTTCTCGCGTCTCTCGTCTTCACGATTATGTCCATTTGTCCATTTGTGTTTTCCGCGCCGTGTCATCAGATGTAATCCTCAGAAATAATGCACACTAGCCTCTGACAACCATGAAGCAATCCGTTACACATGGGTCTGAACTTGTGGACTCGGTTCAAATAGCAAATAAACCTATAACAAAGTGGCCTTTGGAGGTCTCCATGTCTCTCGGGTCTCTGAGGTCCCCTCAGCCCCATGGTCTCTGAGAAGATAAGGAACTCTGCTTCCCTACCTGCCCCATGAAGCCAGAAGCCCCTCAGAGGCAGCTACCAGCAGACACTCACTGACACAGTCCTGTTGCCTGTCAGGAGTGGATCCTGCAGCCAGGTGTCCTCTGCCAGCCAGAGCCTAGGGTTCCGGCCCTCGTGAGCTTTGGTGGGAGGGATAGGAGGACCAGAGCGGGAGCCAGGAGTCTCGGGTCCTTGTCCCAGCTCAGTCATTCCCCGCGTGAAGCTGGGCAGGCCCTTCCCTCCCGAGCCCTCCACGTCCCCATCTGTGCATTGGGCACATGTATGCTGTTCTCTTTGGGTCCTTATAATAACAGCAGCCAGTCTCCAGGGCTCTGCAGAGGCAGTCCTGACCCAGCTCACAGCCCCTTTGGGCTGGATGTGCTGAAGGCACGCGCTGGGGTCAAGGGCAGAAGCTTGGGGGATGGGCAGAGTTGCTCTCAGATCCTAGCTCTGCCCTGTACTTGATGTGATCCTCGGTCCCCTCATTTATACAGTTTGGATGGGGTTGGAAACCTCACAGGATGGTTCTGGGGCTTCCTTAGCTTTTGCTGGTAGGCGCTCCGCTCCAGCAGTGGGCCTGCTTCCTGGTAATCAGTCAATCATCTGCTTCCTCTTGGACCAGTGGGGCTCCTGCGGCCCAAAGTGGGCCCTGGGGCAGGGGTCTTTGGTGAAGAAAAAGAGCCATTGTGTCTGATCTTGGCCTTAACAATGAGGACTTAGCTGTTGCTTGGGCAACTCCTCAGGACTATGCCAGTCTTTCCTCCTTACATGGACTTTGACCCCCGCCCAGGTGACCTCGGGAGTGAGTCAGGAGTTTTCCTTTCTGCCTCTGTCGTGGGATTTTTGGTGGGCTGTGCCCTCCCTGCCACACCCTCCTGTATTTCAGGAGTGGAGGTCTCCCTCGCCTGTCTGGTCTGGTACCTCTCCCACAGTGCCCCCACCTCAGCCCTGGGGTGGCCCAGCCCCCCATCTGGAGCTGGTTAGCTTTTGGAAAAAAACAGCCCTGTGGAAACACCACCCACCCACTTCCCAAAGCCTGAGCTGAATTGAATGGACAAATCATGGGGAGGCCCAGCCCCACCCCTTACCCCAACCCGGGCTCTTTGCTCCAACTTAAAACCACACTGGTGGCCTTTTCTCTGATTATAACAGCAATTTTGAAAACTTTTTTTTTTTTTGAAAACTTGACATTCAAAAAATAAAAAATACCTTCACATTCCACCCAGAACAGCTCCTGCTAACGAACAGTTTGTGGCACTTGCCAAGTGTCCAGGAGGTACTCCTGCTGTCCCCAAAACTGCGGATGGGAAAGTAAGGCCAGGGGCATGAGTAGCAACCTGGTCAGGCTGCTGGTGTGTGTGGGGGGGGTTCCCCAAGAGTTGCTGACCCAGCACTGCAGGAAGACCCTCGCTGTGTTCCTGGCACACAGGCGGGCCTCTCTCGGGATCTGTGGGGCAGCCAATTGGGAAGGGGCTGCAACAGCTGGGATCACGACCTGTGAGGGAGCTGAGTCTTCGCTATGTTTCCCCAAAGGGTTCTCTCACGTGTCTTCCTCACCAGCCTGTCCCCGGAGTCCCTCATACCCTCTAGCCTCAGATGCCTGCGGGGGTGGCGGAGGGGGGGGCACCCCTCCTCCAGCTCTCTGCTCTGGGAAAGCAGGGCCCATGCAGCTAGTCCCAGTGTGGTGGCCCAGAAAGCAGTACTTGACTCAGGGCCAAGGCCCCCAGGGTCTGAGCTGTGTCCCCATGCTCACTCCTGAGACACTCTGTCCCTTGGCCATTCAGAAAGCGTCACTTCGGGGAAGGCCAGTGGCTGGTTTTCAGAAGCAGCAGCCAGTTTTCAGAATGGCCCTGTCAGCTGCTGAGCAGGGCTGGCTGGAAGGGTGGGTGTGCTGACCGCCAGCCTCAGACACCAACACCTCGGGCCTGGGGGTGGGGAACAGGGAGCCTGGCTTCCTTCGCCCTCATTCTGAAGGCCCAGCCCCCACTCCATGCCATTAGATCTCCCTTATCTTCTACTTTCCTCAGAGCTGCAGACAGATCTATAATCCTCTCAGGACCTAGAGAGTCTCAGGGGATCAAGGGTGGGGGTGGACACTCCTCCCCCAGGCCCTCTTCCACCTTTGGAATGCAAAGTCGCTCAGAGCCTGTCTGCTGGCCTACAGAGACCCACCCCACATTCCAGCTCCTCCAACTTGCCACTGGTGGCCTCAGTTCAGTTCAGTCGCTCAGTCACGTCCAACTCTTTGTGACCCCATGGACTGTTGCACCGTCTAAGCTGGTGGCCTGGGCACTGTCTGATCCTTGCCCAGGAGAGGGGCAGGCGTGGGTCGGACGGTCCAGTCAGTGGCAGCCCCTGGACTGGGACTCAGGTGTCTTCCTGCCTGCCGGGACCCTGCTGGGACACAACTTGTAGGCACCTTTTAAACAGCCAGCAGGAGTGGTTTCTGGAAAGAAATAGAAAGGGGACAGTTCTGGTAGAAGCCTTTAGAGATCAGGACTGGCTAATCCTGGATTAGCTGCGGGGTGGGGCGAGGGATGGCCCCAGGGTGTGCGGCAGAGACAAGGGCGGCCCCATCCAAGGACAGAAGTGAGACGGGGGTGGTGTGGAGAAGGGCTGGGGGTTACGTTGGGTTTTCTCTGGGTGAGGCCAGGGAAGGATGGGAAGCCAGGATTCGGGTTTTCTCTGGGCAGGGAAGGGTTAAACGTTCTTGGGCTTCCCAGGCTCTCGCCCCTCCCCTCCTGAACTTCCTCTCCAGCCTTGGCCTTGGTACCCAGAGCTACCAGCCGCCCTTGTGCCCTGCCCCGGGTCATCATGGCCTGCCTGAGTCCCTCACAGCTCCAGAAGGTAGGGGCCTGCCGGTTGGGAGACCCCGAGGGTCAGATAAATATAAGGGGCCCCTCAAAACTTGAGCTAGTCCAGGAAACTCGACCCCGCCCCGTTGTATTTCTGAACAGGAAACTGAAGCCCAGAGTGGTCGGTTCACAGGCACGACCCCTAACTTCTGCACACACAGCCAGGGGCCGTCCAGGCCACCGCGCCCGCGGTGGTGGGGGAACATGTAGGTGACAATACCAGACTAAAACACAGGGTCTTGAGAGCTGGGGGTGGGGGCGGGGGCGAAGGTCTGGGAAGGGGCGGGCCCAACGAGGGGGCGGGCCCGCTGATCCCACGCCTAACCTAAGGCGCTTGGCTGCGGAACCAGCCGCGGGCGTTCCAGCGTGCCTGTATGCTAAGTCACTTCAGTCTTGTCCCACTCTTTGCCACCCTACGGACTGTCTCCCGCCAGGTTCCTCTGTCCATGGGATTCTCCAGGCAAAACTACTGGAGTGGGTTGACATGCCCTCCTCCAGAGGAGGACCAGGGATCCGACCTGCGTTTCTTAAGTCTCCTGCATTGCCAGGCGGGTTCTTCACCGCTAGCGCCACCTGGAAAGAGCTAAGCCTTGGAAATTAGAGCGAGGGAGATCTTTGAAAAAACCTGACCCTTGTGGTTTGATCCTGGTGGCAAGAGGAAAATGCAAAAAAAAAAAAAAATTACAGAAAATCTCAAAAAAGAAAATTAAAACATTCCATACATTTCCTTGAAGAAGGAAATGGCAACCCACTCCAGTATTCTTGCCTGAAAAATCCCATGGACAGAGGAGCCTGGTGAGCCGCACAGTCCATAGGGTCGCAAAGAGTCGGACACGACTGAAGCGACTGAGCACGCACGCACGGGCACGCACGCATACATTCCCTACGCTGAGACAATATTTTTGTATACAGCCCTTGAATCGCTGAAAGGTCTGGGGAATTCCCGGGTGGTCCCGCCGTTAAGACTTGGCCTTTCCACTGCGGAGGGCACAGGTTTGATGCCAGGACTTGGAATTAAGATCCCGGAAGCCGCACTGTGGGGCCGAATAAAATAAAAGCTCCATCACAGTTGTTGTGTCTGACTAGGTTGTGTCCGACTCTTTGTGATCCCATGGACTGCAGCACACCAGGCTTCCCTGTTCTTCACTATATCCTGGAGTTTGCTCAAACTTAGGTCCATTGAGTTGGTGATGCCATCCAACCATCTCATCCTCTGTCATTCCCTTCTCCTCCTGCCTTCGATCTTTCCCAGCATCAGGGTCTTTTCTAATGAGTCAGCTGTTTGTATTAGGTGGCCAAAGTATTGGAGCTTCAGCTTCAGCATCAGTCCTTCCGATGAACATTCAGGGTTGGCTTCCTTTAGGATTGTTTGATCTCCTTGCTGTCCAAGGGACTCTCAAGAGTCTTCTCCAGCACAATTCGAAACCATCAGTTCTTGGGTGTTCAGCCTTCTTTATGGTCCAACTCTTACATCCAAACGTGACTACTGGAAAAACCATAGATTTGACTAGATGGACCTTTGTCCGCAAAGTGATGTCTCTGCTTTTTAACATACTGTCTAGGTTTGTCATTGCTTTTCTTCCAAGGAGCAATCATCTTTTAATTTCATGGTTGCAGTCACCATCCACAGTGATTTTGGAGCCCAAGAAAATAAAATATGTCATGGTTTCCACTTTTTCCCCTTCTATTTGCAAAGAAGTCATAGGACTGACTGGATGCCATTGATCTTAGTTTTTTGAATGTTGAGGGTTAAGGAGAAGGGGATGACAGAAGAGGAGACAGTTACATGGCATCACTGACTCAATGGACATGAATCTGAGCAAGCTCCAGGAGATGGTGAAGGACAGGGAAGCTTGGTGTGCTGCAGTCCATGGGATCACAAAGAGTCTGACACGACTGAGGAACTGAATAGCAAATCTTGATTCCAGCTTGTGATTCATCCAGCTTGGCATTTCACATGATGAAGCAACAGTTAGAACTGGACATGGAACAGCAGACTGGTTCCAAATAGGAAAAGGAGTACGTCAAGGCTGTATATTGTCACCTTGTTTATTTAACTTATATGCAGAGAACATCACGAGAAACGCCAGGCTGGACGAAGCACAAGCTGGAATCAAAATTGCTAGCAGAAATATCAATAACCTCAGATATGCAGATGACACCACCCTTATGGCAGAAAGTAAAGAAGAACTAAAGAGCCTCTTGATGAAAGTGAAAGAGGAGAGTGAAAAAGTTGGCTTAAAGCTCAACATTCAGAAAACGAAGATCATGGCATCCGGTCCCATCACTTCATGGCAAATAGATGGGGAAACAGTGGAAACAGTGGCTGACTTTATTTTTCTAGGCTCCAAAATCACTGCAGATGGTGACTGCAGCCATGAAATTAAAAGACGTTTACTCCTTGGAAGGAAAGTTATGACCAACCTAGATAGCATATTCAAAAGCAGAGACATTACTTTGCCAACAAAGGTTCATCTAGTCAAGGCTATGGTTTTTCCTGTGGTCATGTATGGATGTGAGAGTTGGACTGTGAACAAAGCTGAGCACCAAAGAATTGATGCTTTTGAACTGTGGTGTTGGAGAAGACTCTTGAGAGTCCCTTGGACTGTGAGGAGATCCAACCAGTCCATCCTAAAGGAGATCAGTCCTGGGTGTTCATTGGAAGAACTGATGTTGAAGCTGAAACTCCAATACTTTGGCCACCTGATGAGAAGAGCTGACTCATTGGAAAAGACCCTGATGCTGGGAAAGATTGAGGGCAGGAGGAGAAGGCGACGACAGAGGATGAGATGGCTGGATGGCATCACCGACTCAATGGACATGGGTTTGGGTGAACTCTGGGAGTTGGTGATGGACAGGGAGGCCTGGTGTGCTGCCGTTCATGGGATTGCAAAGAGTTGGATACGACTGAGTGACTAACACCCCAAAAAGATGTCCTTTTCATTATAGGGGACTGGAATGCAAAAGTAGGAAGTCAAGAAACACCTGGAGTAACAGGCAAATTTGGCCTTGGAATACAGAATGAAACAGGGCAAAGACTAATAGAGTTTTGCCAAGAAAATGCACTGGTCATAACAAACACCCTCTTCCAACAACACAAGAGAGGACTCTATACATGGACATCACCAGATGGTCAACACCGAAATCAGATTGATTATATTCTTTGCAGCCAAAGACGGAGAAGCTCTATACAGTCAGCAAAAACAAGACTGGGAGCTGACTGTGGCTCAGACCATGAACTTCTTATTGCCAAATTCAGACTTAAATTGAAGAAAGTAGGGAAAACCACTAGACCATTCAGGTATGACCTAAATCAAATCCCTTATGATTATACAGTGGAAGTGAGAAATAGATTTAAGGGCCTAGATCTGATAGATAGAGTGCCTGATGAACTATGGACTGAGGTTCATGACATTGTACAGGAGACAGGGATCAAGACCATCCCCATGGAAAAGAAATGCAAAATGGCTGTCTGGGGAGGCCTTACAAATAGCTGTGAAAAGAAGAGAAGTGAAAAGCAAAGGAGAAAAGGAAAGATATAAACATCTGAATGCAGAGTTCCAAAGAATAGCAAGAAGAGATAAGAAAGCCTTCCTCAGCGATCAATGCAAAGAAATAGAGGAAAACAACAGAATGGGAAAGACTAGAGATCTCGTCAAGAAAATCAGAGATACCAAAGGAACATTTCATGCAAAGATGGGCTTGATAAAGGACAGAAATGGTATGGACCTAACAGAAGCAGAAGATATTAAGAAGAAATGGCAAGAATACACAGAAGAACTGTACAAAAAAGATCTTCACGACCCAGCTAATCACAATGGTGTGATCACTGACCTAGAGCCAGACATCCTGGAATGTGAAGTGAAGTGGGCCTTAGCAAGCATCACTACGAACAAAGCTAGTGGAGGTGATAGAATTCCAGTTGAGCTATTTCAAATCCTGAAAGATGATGCTGTGAAAGTGCTGCACTCAATATGCCAGCAAATTTGGAAAACTCAGCAGTGGCCACAGGACTGGAAAAGGTCAGTTTTCATTCCAATCCCAAAGAAAGGCAATGCCAAAGAATGCTCAAACTACCGCACAATTGCACTCATCTCACATGCTAGTAAAGTAATGCTCAAAATTCTCCAAGCCAGGCTTCAGCAATATGTGAACCATGAACCTCCTGATCTTTAAGCTGGTTTTAGAAAAGGCAGAGGAACCAGAGATCAAATTGCCAACATCCGCTGGATCATGGAAAAAGCAAGAGAGTTCCAGAAAACATCTATTTCTGCTTTATTGACTATGCCAAAGCCTTTGACTGTGTGGATCACAATAGACTGTGGAAAATTCTGAAAGAGATGGGAATACCAGACCACCTGACCTGCCTCTTGAGAAATCTGTATGCAGGTCAGGAAGCAACAGTTAGAACTGGACATGGAACAACAGACTGGTTCCAAATAGGAAAAGGAGTACGTCAAGGCTGTATATTGTCACCCTGCTTATTTAACTTATATGCGGAGTACATCATGAGAAATGCTGGGCTGGAAGAAACACAAGCTGGAATCAAGATTGCCGGGAGGAATATCAATAACCTCAGATATGCAGATGACACCACCCTTATGGCAGAAAGTGAAGAAGAACTCAAAAGCCTCTTGATGAAGGTGAAAGTGGAGAGTGAAAAAGTTGGCTTAAAGCTCAACATTCAGAAAATGAAGATCATGGCATCCGGTCCCATCACTTCATGGCAAATAATGGGGAAACAGTGGAAACAGTATCAGACTTTATTTTTCTAGGCTCCAAAATCACTGCAGATGGTGACTGCAGCCATGAAATTAAAAGACGCTTACTCCTTGGAAGGAAAGTTATGACCAACGTAGATAGCATATTCAAAAGCAGAGACATTACTTTGCCAACAAAGGTTCATCTAGTCAAGGCTATGGTTTTTCCTGTGGTCATGTATGGATGTGAGAGTTGGACTGTGAAGAAGGCTGAGCGCCAAAGAATTGATGCTTTTGAACTGTGGTGTTGGATAGGACTTTGGAGAGTCCCTTGGACTGCAAGGAGATCCAACCAGTCCATTCTGAAGGAGATCAGCCCTGGGATTTCTTTGGAAGGAATGATGCTAAAGCTGAAACTCCAGTACTTTGGCCACCTCATGCAAAGAGTTGACTCATTGGAAAAGACTCCGATGCTGGGAGGGATTGGGGGCAAGAGGAGAAGGGGACGAGAGAGGATGAGATGGCTGGATGGCATCACTGACTCGATGGACGTGAGTCTGAGTGAACTCTGGGAGTTGGTGATGGACAGGGAGGCCTGGCATGCTGCGATTCATGAGGTCGAGAAGAGTCGGACACGACTGAGCAACTGATCTGATCTGATCTGAGTGACTGAACTGAACTGAACTGATTCTTTATATAAGTTAAATAAGCAGGGT
Organism: Bos javanicus; assembly: GCF_032452875.1. Taxonomy (NCBI): domain Eukaryota; kingdom Metazoa; phylum Chordata; class Mammalia; order Artiodactyla; family Bovidae; genus Bos; species Bos javanicus. The sequence continues at coordinate 99,184,342 of NC_083878.1, forward strand.
GACAATATACAGCCTTGACGTGCTCCTTTCCCAATTTGGAACCAGTCTGTTGTTCCATGTCCAGTTCTAACCGTTGCTTCTTGACCTGCATACAGATTTCTCAGGAGGCAGGTAAGGTGGTCTGGTATCCCCATCTCTTTAAGAGTTTTCCACAGTTTGTTGTGATCAACACAGTCAAAAGGCTTTAGTGTGGTCGACAAAGCAGAAGTAGATGTTTTTCTGGAATTTCTTTGCTTTTTCTATGATCCAACAGATGTTGGCCATTTGATTTCTGGTTCCTCTGCCTTTTCTAAATCCAGTTTATACATCTGGAAGTTCTCGGTTCGCAGACTATTGAAGTCTAGCTTGAAGAATTCTGAGCATTACCTTTCTAGCATGTGAAATGAGCACAACTGTATGGTAGTTTGAATATTCCTAGGCATTGCCTTTCTTTGGGATTGGAATGAAAACTGACCTTTTCCAGTCCTGTGGCTATTGCTGAGTTTTCCAAAATTGCTGGCATTTTGAGTGCAGCACTTTCACAGCATCATCTTTTAGAATTTGAAGTAGCTCATCTGAAATTCTGTCACCTCCACTAGCTTTGTTCATGTAATGCTTGCTGAGGCCCACTCGACTTTGCATTCCAGAATGTCTGGCTCTAGGTACATGACCACAGCATCGTGATTATCTGGGCCATTAAGAACTTTTTTGTATAGTTCTTCCGTGTATTCTTACAGATGGTAGAAATGCCCATTCAACATGTTTCCCCAAGTTTCTCCTATGTGCCAGGCACAGTACTGGGACCTAGAACTCCTGCTGTCCCTTGGGCCTTCACGCAGCCCTCTGTGGAGGGACAGGTGTGACCCCACTGGACAGCATTTGCCCAAGTTCTCGCAAATTAGAATACTTATTTGTATTTGGCTTTTTTTGTTGTTCTTGTTCAGTCACTTAGTCATGTCCAACTCTTTGCAGCCTCATGGATCACAGCATACCATGCTGGCCTGTTCTTCACTCTCTCCCGGAGTTTGCTCAAACTCAAGTCTGTTGAGTCTGTGATGCCATCCAACCACCTCATCCTCTGTCACCCACTTCTCCTCCTGCCCTCAGTCTTTCCCAGCATCAAGGTCTTTTCCAATGAGCCGGCTCTTCAGTACATTTATTTATTTAGCTGGGCTGGGTTTTAGTCGAAGCACTTGGGATCTTTTATCTTCCTTTCGGCATATGGGATGGTTAGTTGTAGCATGTGAACACTTAGTTCTGGCATGTGGGATCTAATTCCCCAGGCACTGGGAGCAGCGGGGAATCTTAGCTACTGAACCACCAGGGAACTCCCATGGCTTCTTTTTCTAATCTCACAATATATCTAGAACACATCCCCATGCCAGTAAATATTTTTCTATCACCTGTGTTACACTCCAGGGAGATAAAGCATACTTCGTGTAATAGAATCCCGTGTATACTGGTCTGTTGGATGTCTGTCTCCTTTCTTAGACCAGGTCTGGGAGGCAGGCATCATGGATGGCTTGTTCACGACTGAATCTCTAGCTCCTAAAGCCACATCGGGTGCACGGTAGATGTACAGTCAATGTTGGCTGGATAAATGAATGAGGTTGTATCCCCATGTGACTCAAGCCCACTGGAGGGTTACAGTGGGGACATCTCTGCTTCTACTCCCCTTCATTCAAGCAGCCAGCACTCACTGCCCTTCACTGGACATAGGTGCCATGGCCAGGGAGGCGGGCGGAGCAACGAACAGGACGCTAGGTCCTGCCTTCAGACAGCTTCTGGTTTGGGGAGGGGTCAAATCAGTCCTCTCAAAGAGCGTTTGAGGCTGGGGGGAAGCCTGAGTCTCCTGCCTGTCTGCCTGCAGTTTCAGGAGGATGGATTCCTGGTGCTGGAAGGGTTCTTATCTGCAGACGAGTGTGAGGCCATGCAACGGAGGATTGATGAGATCGTGGCCAAGATGGATGTCCCTCTCCACTGTCGCACGGAATTTTCTACCCAGGAGGAGGAGCAGCTGCGAGCCCAGGTAGGTGCCTGGAGCAGGCAGAGATGGGACCTGGTCTCTGATGGGCGGTGAAGCCTGGAAACATCAGGTCCCAAGGCCCATGGGTTCATTTTTCTGGCCTTGCAGCACTGTTCAGCTCTTAGTTCCCCAACCAGGGATAGAACCTGTACCCCCTGAAGTGGAAGCTCAGACCCTTAACCACGAGCCGCCAGGGGAGTCCCCCCATCAGCTCATTCTGACACTGAGTCAGGCCTTGAACTTTCTCAAGGCACCAGACTGTGTCTTATTTGCCGATTTCCTTCACTCCCTACTATGAATTTATAAAGTCAACGTTATTGCCCCCATTTGACAGATAAATTAAGGATAATTGAAGTTCAGTTCACATGCCCCAAACTACACAGTTAATCACTAATAGAGCCAGAACTTAAACCCAGATTTGCCGGATACCAAGTTCATGTTGTCACTGCTCTGCTGTACTTCCTTAGAAGTTTTCCTGCCACAAAGCACCACTTTGTGGCCACAATCCAAAACAAATGATTTTGATGGGCCTACCTGGGTAAGTCATCCCCCAGTGAGACTAGGAGCTCTGCTTGTCCCGCCCCTCCACCTGACTCCACCCCGGTGACCTAATGGGACTCAGTACAGTTTGAGATGGATAAGTTGAGACCCAGGGGTTCTCCCACACAGTTCTTGTAACCTTTCATAGCCTGATTTTATGAGCCTGCCTGCTGCTGGGCCCTCAAGCCAAAGCTGCAGTCCAGGGACTTCCCTGGTGGGTCCAGTGGCTAAGACTTTACACTCTCAGTGCAGGGGGCCCAGGTTCCATCCCTGGTCAGGGATCTAGATCCCACATGCTGCAACTAAAGAATTGCATGCTGCAATAAACATGGAAGATCCTGCATGCCACAACTAAACACCCGGCACAGCCAAGTAAATACATTCAGTTCAGTGCAGTCGCTCAGTCGTGTCCGACTCTTTGCGACTCCATGAACCGCAGCATGCCAGCCCTCCCTGTCCATCACCAACTCCCGGAGTTCACCCAAACCCATGTCCATTGACTCGGTGATGCCATCCAACCATCTCATCCTCTGTTGTCCCCTTCTCCTGCACTCAATCTTTCCCAGCATCAAGGTCTTTTCAAGTGAGTCAGCTCTTTGCATCAGGTGGCCAAAGTATTGGAGTTTCAGCTTCAACATCAGTCCTTCCAATGAACACCCAGGACTGATCTCCTTAAGGATGGACTGGTTGGATCTCCTCGAAGTCCAAGGGACTCTCAAGAGTCTTCTCCAACCCCACAGTGCAAAAGCATCAATTCTTCAGCACTCAGCTTTCTTTATAGTCCAACTCTCACATCCATACGTTACCACCGGAAAAAACATAGCCTTGACTAGACAGACCTTTGTTGGCAAAGTAATGTCTCTACTTTTTAATATGCTGTCCAGCTTGGTCATAACTTTCCTTCCAAGGAGTAAGCGTTTTTTAATTTCATGGCTGCAGTCACCATCTGCAGTGATTTTGGAGCCTAGAAAAATAAAGTCAGCCACTGTTTCCACTGTTTCCCCATCTATTTGCCATGAAGTGATGGGACCGGATGCCATGATCTTTGTTTTCTGAATGTTGAGCTTTAAGCCAACTTTTTCACTCTCCTCTTTCACTTTCATCAAGAGGCTCTTTAGTTCTTCACTTTCTGCCATAAGGGTGGTGTCATCTGCATATCTGAGGTTATTGATATTTCTCCTGGCAATCTTGATTCCAGTTTGTGTTTCGTCCAGCCCAGCGTTTCTCATGATGTACTCTGCATACGATAAATACACTAACAACCACAAAACAAGCTGTGGTCCAGGCTCAGTAATGGGGGCTCATGCTTACTCATGGCAATGAACTTCTGCCATCTGGTGGGCATAAAGGGAATTACAGTGACTGGAAGGCTTACTACGCAGAGAATGGGGAGTTGAGAAGGAAAGGGGGTTTATAGGATGACAGCTTTGCTCCCAACAGTAGGTTTCATTTGGCTGTACTGGTATCCAGTATATCCTCAATATTCACTACTGATACTGTGAAAGACTTTGAAATGGATGTTTAAAAAAGATCGGCAGGTGTCCTGTTCGGCTCTTCTTTCCAGCTTACCTGCACTTTTCATTGTTTTTTAAGTTGACAATCCTGCAAGTTTTGTGATAACTCAGTGATACTTGTCCATAGAAATGGGCATGAACTGGGTCTGGCAGGATGCAATTATTGATCGCCCCTGTGGCTGTATCAGTTTTGCACTGATCTGTAAATTCATTTCAGCGTTTCTTGGTGCCTATATTTGTGTGGTTCTTAAAATTCTCCTTTGAACATGTTGCTGGTTCCTTTGTGAATTACTGAGTTTAATAACGTCTTTGACATGCATGTAGCATCATTGTCTTTAATATTATTATCCATTATAAGGTTGAGGGCAGGAGGAGAAGGGGACGACAGAGGATGAGATGGTTGGATGGCGTCACCAACTCAATGGACATGGGTTTGGGTGGACTCTGGGAGTTGGTGATGGACAGGGAGGGCTGGTGTGCTGTGGTTCATAGGGTCACAAAGAGTCGGACACGACTGAGAGACTGAACTGAACTAAATTGATGCTTCTGAGACTTGTTTCCCTCACCCTGATCCTAGTACAGAGGAACTGAGAATGTTGGAAAAAACCTTTCAGTTTTCAGTGGGAAGCTGAAAGTTTTCAAAGAACCACTATGAGTCACTGATTTGAGCCAGGCAGGCACCTGTGATAGCAGATGTGTTCAGGTGAGTAAGAGGTGAGGCTCTGCCTCCTGGGAACCCAGGCAGGGGCACCACTCAACTGTCCTTAAGTCACCACGCTGGGAGGAAGATTATACATGTGTGTCGTGTATATACAATCTTCCTTCCATGGTGACATAGGCTCAGTTGAGTGACACCAATGCCCCTCCTTGGAAGGAAGATGATGTGTATGTGTGCTTCGTGTATGGGCTTACCTGATGGCTCAGACATCAAAGAATCTGCCTGCGATTCGGGAGACTGGGGTTCAATCCCTGGGTCAGGAAGATCCCCTGGAGAAGGGAATGGCAACCCACTCCAGTATTCTTGCTTGGGAAATTCCATGGACAGAGGAGCCTGGCGGGTTACAGTCCATGGGGTTGCAAGGAGTTGGACACGACTGAGCAACTTACACTTTCACTTTTACTTTTCATTGAGTCTGTTCATATATATTGGAGAAGGCAATGGCAACTCACTCCAGTACTCTCACCTGGAAAATCCCATGAACAGAGGAGCCTGGTAGGCTCCTCGGCATGGTGATCATGTGTGACCAAAGCCACAAGGAAAACAAGGGACATCTTCCTGGAGCATCATTTTCAGATGATGCTAAGAAATTTGAAATATGATATTAAAATTAACAAGGAGGAGTTATTAAGAAAAAGATTAGTAATAGCTTATATTTAGAGAGCATTTAGTCATGCCCTCACTGAGTGTTTTCTATAATAATAAACGCAGATATTCACATGACACCATATTCCAAGGACTGTTCTAGAGTCTTATGTGTGTGTGTGTGTACATGTGTGTGTGTGCATGTACGTGCTGTCATGTCCAACTCTTTGTGACCCCATGAACTGTAGCCCACCAGGCTTCTCTGTCCATGGGATTTCCCAGGCAAGAATACTGGAGTGGGTTGCCATTTCCTTCTCCAGGAGATATTTCCCCACTCAGGCATTGAACCCACATCTCCTGCATTGGCAGGTGAATTCCTTACCACTGAGCCCCTGGAAGCCCAAGAATAATAAGGGGCAGATATTCACATGACACCACATTCCCAGCAACTGTTCTTGTGCTTTATGTATGTTGTTGTTCAGTCACCAAGTAAACAGCATAATCCCTACAACACCCTATGAGATAGGTGCCTTTAGTAGCCTGTGTATTTTATGAGGAAACCAAACCCGGAGAGGTTCAGTAATGTGATTGTGGTCACAGCCCATCAGTGGCAGAGCTGGGATTTGAACCCCAGTATTCTAGCTCCAGGGTTTCCCAAGTGGCCCAAAGCTCCCTGGGAACCAGGCCTCTTTGATCATGCCATTATTGGGTATGAGTCAGGTGATTTATTAAGAGGTTTCCAGGGGGACTTCCTGACGGTCCAGTGGTAAGATTCCATGCTCCCAATGCAGGGGGCCCAGGTTCGATCCCTGGTCAAGGAACTAGGATCCCACATTCTGCAACTAAGAGCCCGCATACTGCGACTAGAAAAAAGATCCCGCGTGTCACAATTAAGACCTGGTGCAGACAAATAAATTAATTAATTAATTAAAAAAAAAAAGAGGTTTCCAAAAACTTCCATGCTTGTAGCTTCGGACTGTGCTGTCGGGCCCTTGGGTTTCCAGTTTACCATCTGTGTTGCATTGAACAAGTCTGAGAAGCATCAGTGGAGTCTGCAGCTCTGTGCTGGGTGCAGGGTGGGGGGCCCTCTGAATCCTCTTCCCTCTCTGTCAGGCCCAACTGTGACCCTGGGATGCTCTCTCAGTCCCTCTGATGTCCCCTCTCCACAGGGCAGCACAGACTATTTCTTAAGCAGCGGTGACAAGATTCGATTCTTCTTTGAGAAAGGCGTCTTTGACAAACAAGGTTTGGAACTGGGGCCCTAGACTGGCTGGACTTGGGTGTTTGCCCCCCAGGGCTGGGGGGTTGGTGCACTGAGACCAGCTGTCTGCGGGTAGCTGGACTCCAGTTCTTCTGCCTTGATCTATTCTTTGTGCCACAGGAAATTTCCTGGTCCCACCGGAGAAATCCATCAACAAAATTGGCCATGGTAAGCAGGGGCTTGGGGGAACCTAAAGTCTGAAGAGTTGGGGGGGCCTTCCTCCAAAGCAGTCAGTGAGTAGCCCAACAGATGGCATTTCTGGGTGCAGGCTCCCCCTTGGACCCTGCTCTCCACTCCTCAGTTATAAACAAGCGGAAAGCTCATGCACAGAAAATAGCAAACATCAAAGTGAAGCCTGATCCTGGGTGCGCAGGCCTAGGCCCGGGAGGGCACTGGGGACTGGGGACTGGCTCTTCATCTCGCCTTTGTCCTGCAGCCCTGCATGCCCTTGACCCCGTCTTCAGGTGTGTCACACACTCCCGCAAGGTGCAGGTGAGCAGAGGTGTCGGCGAGGGCGGGCAGGTAGGCCAGATGTGAGTGTGGGCAGGCTGGCTGTGTGACCTCTGCCCCCTTCCAGGCTTTGGCCAGAAGTCTGGGCCTCCAGATGCCTGTGGTGGTGCAGAGCATGTATATCTTTAAGGTGAGTTCCCTGTCCTCCCCAGGCCTCAGTTTATCCTCTGTAAAATGGGCACAGTGCTTAAACCAGCCCCTCCATACTAGGGCCACAAACTATCTCCCTGAAGAATTACTACTCAGTGGGCAAGAGAACATGAAAATTGGTCTCCCCTGGTTAGGATGCCTGGCATTCCCTTGGCTCTCAGTTACAATTTAGCAGCAGAAGGGAAGGGGTCTGACGGGCTGCCTCCTCCTTTTGTTGGCTATTGAAATGCCTTGCTGTCAGCTTTCAAGGCCCAGCTCAGTGCCACCTCCTCCAAGAAGCCTTCAAACTCCCTTGGGAAGAGAGGACCCATCTCTGACCCTGAAGCCTAGAGGCTCAACTGCTGGTCTGGGCCCCAGTTCCTCCCACTGCCCCTCACTTCTGCCTTGTGTCTTTTTTTTTTTAAACAAACTAATTTTATTTTGGTCGCGTCAAGTCTTTATTGTGGCACACGGGCTCAGTAGTTGCAGCGCGTGGGCTTAGCTGCTCTGTGGCATGTGGAGTTTTAGTTCCCTGACCAGGGATCAAACCCACATCCTCTGCATTGAAAGGTGGATTCTTAACCACCTGACCACCGGGGAAGTGCCCTGCCTTGTGTTCTTGTTAGGCACGTAAGTCTTCTCTTCCCAGAGAAGTTTGAAGGTGTCTGAAGGCGTGTTCAGACTGGGAGCTCCCTGCTAGGCAGGGTCGTTTTTCTCTCTGCAGCCCTCCTGGGCTGGCACAGTAGGTGCTGGGTGCCAGTGGGGAAGCCTGGGAGATAAACACCTGTGGCAGGGGCAGGAGCATCCCACTGAGATGACTCAGAGCAGCACCCACCCCGCCCCCACCCTGGTCTCACCTGGCCCCTCCTCTCTCTTGCAGCAACCTCACTTCGGAGGTGAAGGTGAGCCAAGAGCAGGCTGGGGTCCCTGGCAAAGGTCCTGGCGGGAGATCTGGGACATCAATCATTGTCAGGGCCCCAGAGGGACCAGCCTCCTCTGCTGCTTCCAGAGTGAACTGGTGGGGCAGGAGGGGGCGGTGTCCAGGAGTCCTTGACACAGTGGTTCCCAAACCTGGTAGCAACCCCTTGCGGATTAGAAATACACATTCCTGGGCCCCATTCTCTGAGATCTTGAGGTAACCAAGGGCCTGGGAATCTGTATTTTATCAAGTTCCCTGGAGGGCTGATTCAGCCTAGAAATTGCTGATCTGATTACACACCTGCTGGAATCACAGTTACCCTTTCCTGCCTCCCTCATGGGCGATGATCCCCTTCTCTCACATACCTCCAGTGACAGAGGGCTCACTCTCCTGCAGGCAGCTCTTTCCTTCCTGCACAAGCCCGAGTCCTTCCTCTGTAAGGCCCCCTCCTCTCCACCAAGCCCAAGGACAGTCTCCCGAAGGGGGTGACCATCCTCTCTCTGAGCCATCTCTGCTTAACCTGGCACCCCCAGCTCCTTCAGCCTTTCCTCCTCCCAGTGTTTTGGGGCCCCAACCATTAGGACACCTTTGTTTGGACACTGGATTGTCAAAGTCCCTCTTAAAGTCTGGTGTTCAGAAAGCACCCAGTTCCTCGGGAAAGGACTAGCACCCACTTTTGTTCTTATAGATTCAGTTCCTCTGTTGAGTGGTCCTCCCTGGTGGCCTGGGCCCCAGCATCATGCAGGGGGTGTTTACAAGGGGGATTCTGTGTCCGTCCCTTGCTTTGCACCCAATTTCTCGGTCTTCAGCCCCTGGGGGCTTACACTGGGCTATCTGGTGGCCAAGTGCCCTCCCTGCCTAAGGACAGTGGCTTGATTACCTGCTGCAATGAAACAATAGCCGCTGCTTTCTAGGCTGCAGTTACAACGTTGAGCACATATTGGCTCATGGGCTTCTTCAGCAACCTCGCAGTTAGGTTATCATAGGGACTGCTCTATGGTTTAGGAAATTGAAGTTTTGAGAGGTGATCTCTCTTGCCCAGAGTCTCCAGCCCAGGAAGTGGGGAGATTCTAACTGCTCCTGGGAGGACCAAGGACTGAGTTGAATTGGGGCCCAGGTGAGGCGGGGTGGGGCTTCTCACGCCCAGGTGGGCCTGCTGCAGTCGCCCCTCACCAGGACGCCTCCTTCCTGTACACGGAGCCCCTGGGCCGGGTGCTGGGCCTGTGGATTGCCCTGGAAGACGCCATGCTGGAGAACGGCTGCCTCTGGTTCATCCCTGGGTCCCACACAGGTGAGGCCACCTGCCTCTCCCTGGTCACTTGTCCTCACCCTCCACGAGTGTACACGTGCGTGCTCGATAGCGTTGGACTCTTTGCCACCCCATGGACTGTAGCCCACCAGGCTCCTCTGTCTATGGGATTTTTTAGGCAAGAATACTGGAGCAGGTTGCCACTTCCTACTCCAGGAGATCTTCCTAACCCAGGGATTGAACCTGTGTCTCCTGCATCTCCTGCATTAGCAGGCGGGTTCTTTACCACTGAGCCATCTGGGAAGCCCCCCGCCCCCATGGAAGAAGGACCTGGAAAAAAGAGAGGCTGAAGGCCCCACTTTGGCCTGCAGGTGGAGTGTCAAGAAGGATGGTCCGGACCCCTGCTGGCTCAGTGCCTGGCACCAGCTTCCTCGGGTCGGAGCCAATCCGGGATAACAGCCTCTTTGTGCCCACACCAGTGCTGAGAGGTAGGGGGGTGCAGAGGGCAGGGAGCAGGGCCTGGAGGCCATGCCCAGGGGGTCTGTGCCTGCTCTGACCTGAGGGCCGGGGAGTCACAGCAGGAGGGAACGTCGGGCGGGCGCTTCGAGGACTGAAAGCTGCGTGACCGACACCAGGGTCCCCCAGGCTGGCCTGGAATCCAGATACTGCTCCTTCCAGACTGTCTCTAAGAGCAAATGACTGAAACCCTCTGAGCCTCAGTTTCCCCAAACATCAAGTGGGGAAGCCAGTGAGATGTCATGTGTGAGATGGTGCACAAGTGCTCAGAAACCCTGGCTGTCAGCACACCCTTCCTTTTGATTTTTGTATTAGTATTTATCTGGTTGCATTGGGTGTTAGTTGTGACGAGTGTGCTCAGGAGTTGAGCCGTGCAGGCAGCTGCCTCGTGGCACGTGGAAGTCTTAGTTCCCCAGCCAGGGATTGAACTTGCATCCCCTGCATGGGAAGGCGGTTTCTTAACCACGGGACCACCAGGGCAGTCCCACACCCTTTCTTTTAGAAAAGGGAAACTGAGTTCCAACGCTGTGTTCCTGGGTGAGGCCCCAGCTGGCTTCTGCCTGGTTCTGGAAATGCCGCAGAAGGCAATGCCACTGCCGAGGCTTGCGAGGGCATGGGCCACGGTGGAAGGACTTGATCCCGGGGCAACCCACGTCCAACCACACAGCCTCCAACCTGGGGCAGACTCCAGGCCCCTGAGGTTGCCAGGATGAGGGTGGGGGACAAAGAGGCCATACCACCGCTTGAGGGAGGGGACTGCCCACCATGTCCCTTCCTGCCCCGAGTGCTCTCCTGACCTGCTGTGGCCCTGCCAGGGGCCCTCGTCCTGATCCACGGAGAAGTGGTTCACAAGAGTGAGCAGAACCTTTCTGACCGCTCGCGCCAGGCCTACACTTTCCACCTCATGGAGGCTGCTGGCACCATCTGGAGCCCAGATAACTGGTAGGTGGCAGGGCTGTTCTGTGCCCCAGATGGCTCCTGAACAGGCCTGCCCTGGAGGCCCTGGACAGTGCTTCTGGCCCAAGGTCTTCCCCCCTCCGTCCTCTGCAGGCTCCAGCCGACCCCTGAGCTGCCCTTTCCCCCACTGTACACCTAAAGGCCCTCTCAGGGCGGGGACACGTCCACTCTTGGGTGAAGCTGCAGGCCACCAACACCAGCGCCTTGCTCAACTGCCTGGCCTCAACAGGGAAGCCACGTCTCTCCTCCAGGGATTTTCTCATGCTGGTGTCTCTGCAGACAGGCGGGCACGAGGTGGTAGCCTGGTAGCAGGAGCCCAGGCTGGGTGCCCTTCCTGACATCTCTCTCTGCTTTTCCCTACCCTAACACAACCTGCCCCGAGACGCAGCCTCACAGCCATGAAAAGGGTTCTCGCTGCTTCTTTGCCGGCTTCTCAGTCTTCTCCCCTCTCGATGGAAGTCTTGGTCAGTATGGTGGGAGACACTGAATAAACATGACTTCCAAATGCAGCATCTTGATCCTCCTTTCCCAGGCCACCTTGCTGTCAAGATGAGAGCCCTGGTAAGAGGCATCCCATGTGGTCCAGCCCTGCCTGGTGAGGTACATGTGATGTCAGTAAGTGACATTCAGTGGGCATTCGTGGTGCCAGGAGCTTGCTGTGCTTACTGACTGGATCCTCACCCCTTTCAGGCAGGCGCTGTGTACAGGAGCTGACATGTGGGAAGGTTAAGTGATCTAAGTCTCACAGCTGTTCAGGTGTTTGGCGAGGTTAGCTGGATGCAGGGCCTGTGCTCTGACCTCTATGCTCCCAGTTCTCCTTCTGGGGGGAAAGAGGACTGGAGCCTGGAATCTAGTCTTAGATTCTGGTCGCTTTCCAGCTCAGTCCAGGCCCTGCTCTCTGGGCCCACCAAGGGGCTGGACTAGGGCCTTCACAGGTCCCTCTTTTTGGGCATGCTTGACAGGCACCCAGATCTGCAGGAACAATGACCAAATCCCAAACCTGCTTGGCTGGGGTCTGGTCCAGTGGTTGCAAACTGGGGACCATTAGCCGATTTCACAACGCAGAAGTGTTCTGTCTGGGCCTCAGCATTAAAGCAAACAAACCAACCCACAACTTTTTAAAGCTGAGAGATTTCACATAACGATCCATGTCTCTAAGCTGCCTTGAATGAGCAGGTCAATAGCCTGCGTCAAGAGTCTGGGCCTGTGGTCCAGCCTAGGTGACCGCTGGCTGGAGCTGGTCCTTACAGGCCCGTGTGCTCTTCCCTTCCCTTTCCCGCCCTCTCTCATTGTGTAACCTGTGTGGGTCTCTTCTCTGAGCGAGGAATTAGAGCCAAGGGGGCTGGTGAAGCTTACTGAGTGCTCAGACTCGCTCTGCTGGGGAAGCCAGGGGTAGGCATGCTCCAGCCTCAAGAGGCCTTAAGATTCTATGACCTTGACTTCTGACCCCTGCTGTATATGTGGACAAACCAAGGCCACCTGGGGAGTCAGGGGGAAAGCCAGCACTCATATACTCTGCACCCTAACGTGGTGCTGCCTCCTTCAGCCAAGCAGTAGCGGCAGTCTGAGCAAAGGGAAGGGTTTGTTAACGTTTCTTTGAGGCCAGAAGGAATGTCTCAATACCCTCCTCTGAGAGAAAGAGCCTGCTGGTGAAGCCCAGGCAGAAGCACAAGCTCCCAGCGCTGGGCTGCTTGCTTCCAGCCTTGGTGGGGCAGAGTTCTCACCTCTTCCTGCTAGGTCTCTCCCTGTTAGGCTGGGGAGAAGTGGGCAGAACCTTTGAGAAACCTGCTGTGCTATCTTCTCACTGATGGGAAATGTTCATCCACTCAACGAAGGTCTGCTGAGTTCTGGCCACCTGCCAGGCTGTGTTGGCACTGGGGGATACAGTGGGGAACCACAGAGCTTGGACTCTGCCCTGAAGAGAGCGAGGCTGGAGCATGCCTATCCCTGGCTTCCCCAGCAGAGCGAGTCTGAGCACTCAGTAAGCTTCACCAGCCCCCTTGGCTCTAATTCCTCGCTCAGAGAAGAGACCCACACAGGTGTGGACATGACAGGAGGGCAAAGAGGTCTCAGGAGGAACTTGGACAAGGACCCTGTGCTGTCCAGCTTGTCCATCATCAGCACCGCTCGGCCGGGCAGCAGAGGCCTTGAGGCAGGGTGGGGTTGGCTGAAACAGGGAGTCAGTCCAGGACCCGATCCTCTTCCTCCAGCCCTTCCAGGGGTGCAAGGAACAGATGCCCTCTCTCCCCCTCAGCTCTTCCTCAGCCAAATGGGAGAAACCACATGCACTTGGCTGTTTTCCTCTTGGACTGTCCTCCGAATGAAGCCAGAGGAGTAGGGTCATTCTACTCTCCAAGTACAACCCATATAACCTTTGGTCTGCTTGGCTTTTTGCTGAGCTAATGACTCGTCTTGGGTAACAAAGACACTGTCCCTCACTGATGTGGCCCTTTGGCACCTATGTGCAGGCCCTGGGCTGGACACCTCATTCATGTCACTTCACCAGAGTGAAGGTGAATATGGGATCTTATTATTCCCATCTTGCAGACAAGAGAACTGAGACCCAGAGGGATTAAGCGACTCACACAGTTAAGAAGTGATTCAGCTAAGTATTCTGACCACGAGTTGACACCAGAACCTGAAATGTTAACCCCTCTGCCCTACTGCCTCCAGAGTCTACTCTGGCCCCTCAAGGATTGCAAGGCAGGGGCCCCGTAGCACACTCAAGCTCTATGAGCTGTTGCACTAGACTTTAAGCCTTTTTGCATTTTTAAATGTCAGCAAAACTAAAACCAGGAGTGCTTTGATTTTTATTTTAAATCTGAATCAGTTGAAAAATTAAATCTGCTTCTTCTCATCTTGGCTCTTCAAGCCCAGGTGGCTGGCTGCTCTGGGGACCGTTGGTCCTCCCCATGTCCCTGCTTCTTCCATCGCTAATGCACAGCAGCTAGGCCATCAGCAATATCAAGAGGTACAGAGGCAAAAGGAGATTGTCTATCTGCGTAGTGTAGGCTTCCAGGAGGGATACGGTGCTGATGGATCCCAAAATCCAAGCATAACTGTAGTTCAGGTCCACTCCACTGTCAAAGATTAAGATCAGAGCTACAGAAATGATCTGAGCAAATATAGATGTCATGGTTCCCTCAAAAGTCTTTTTGGTTCCAGGCCAGCGAATCTCCCCCATGGTGCTGCCGAATATGGAGGCCACAGTGTCACCCACACCGACGGCCAGGACGCCTGCATAGGGCACTAGGGCCCTGGCTCCTCCTAAGCTACCCTTCTGTGTGCAGGGCCTGGGGACTAACCAGATGGGAAGAGACATGCCTACGAGCAGGTAGATGTGGGTCAGGATGAGCGGCCCACTGTCTCGTTCATCCAGGAAGAGGGACAGAAGGCTTCGCAGGGTATGGCCCAGGGGCTTGATGCGGAAGTAGCGCACATACTCCAGGAAGATGAAGACAGCCAGACATACGGTGGCGGCCACGTAGAGCAGGGGCCGGTCCAAAATGATACCTGGGATGTAGGTGGCTACCACAATGAAGTGGAAATACTTTCGAGTGATGGTGGGGGCCTGGTGCTTCTTGGACTCAGAAGATGACCGCTTGGCATTCTGGTACAGAACCACCAGGCAGGCCACGGTGGCCAGCAGACACCAATAAGCTAGGAGGTAGACTCGGGTCTCTGTCTGGAAGAGGAATTGAAAAAGCCACAGCAGGGGGTTCCTGCGGATGAGGCGGTGCAGCCAGGGCAGGACGACGCCAAGGCCCAGGACGCAGGTCATGAGGTGGAAGAAGATGGAAGAGGCCCAGGTGCCCGAGTCCATGAATACAAAGAGGGTGCTGAAGAAGATGCCCATGAGCACCATGCCTACCACCACCACGAGCAGGAAGAAGTCCAAGGGGTCCCCCTGGCTTTCCACCACAGTGAGAGAGCGCTTGATGAGCTGGTTGAGCATGAAGCTGATGCCACCCAGGACCAGCAGCGCCTCTCCGGGGGTGAAGCAGCGAGGCAGCAGGTACAGCAGGATCATGTTGAGGTACACGAAGATCAGCAGGGCCTCCAGGACCTCGATCACCTCGCCGACACTCAGCGAGTGCTTCATGATGTAAATGATGACGCCTCCAGCCAAGCCCGAGATGACACAGGTGTTGGTGGGCACCGGGCGAGTGATGCCCAGGGCCAATACTGAGGAGAAGAGGGCCACTGCCATGCCCGTGGCCGCCACCACAATTCCAAACCGCTCGAAATATGGGTTCCCCGCAGCCTGGCAGCGCTCCTTCATAACAAGTCCTAGCAAAGGCATGACCACCGAAGCGGGCAGTAGGCCGCTGTTCGCGGACATTCGGAACTGGAAGACCGCGCTTCCCTGCTGTAGGAGCCGGTCCCATTTGTACTGAACATAGAAGGCCTGCACCGCGAGGGCCACGGCGCACCACGAGTATCGATCCCACACGGCTGCGTGGATGCTCAGCACCACTACGAACACCACCGCCGCCTCTGCCAGCACGGACCCACTCAGCGGAGCCCCGGACCCAGGGGTCGGGGGAGCGCACTCTCGGGTCATGTCTCTAGACTCCGGACCCACGGAAAACCGGGGTGACTAGGGATGCCTTGGACTCTGGCCCTTTAATCCCCGCCCGGCAGACAGCGGTAGCTTCGCCTTGCCAGCACCTTCTTTCTCCGTTCTCCAGCTCCCTCCGGAAGGGAAGCTCCCCTGTAGGCCACTCTATGCCGCCTGGGAGTTGGCGTCAGGCTATCCTCCACCACCTCCCACTCACGGCGTAGACGTCTCCCTTCCGCCACCTCCCTCACAGCCTCGGCCACGCTTGCCCGGGGTTCCTCACCTCTCCCGGCAACGCCATGTTGGCCCCGCCCCCACATCCACGTGACGAAAACCCGGTTCACGCCCTGGAAGCGCGCGGTCACGTGGGCGTGGCGTCTGGGGGCGGGGCTGGGGGCGCGCGCGCGCGCGAAGATGGCGGCTGCCGCCGGCGGTCAGTGTGTGAGGTGCGGAGCGGGCCGAGTCGGCGGGGATGACTGAGGCGCGGGGTCCAAGCCAAGCGCAAGCCGGGGCGGGAGTTGAGGGCGAGATGTGGCGGCAGTGGCAGGGCGAAGGCCGGCTAGGTGTACGGGCGCCGGGACGGGAGGCGGTTACGGCCAAACGGTCCCCGCGCGCGGGGATATGAGGCGACTTCTGTAAAAGGGGGGGCCGGTGCCTCCCCCTTCTCTAGGCTCCGGCCTCCCGTCTCCTCACCCGGCCCTTCTCCCCTTCCCTCTCCCGGCGGTGCGTCCCTCGGCGCCCCCTCCCCCTCTCCCCGCGCTTCCTGTCCGGTGTGACGCTCCCTCGAGGCGCGACGGGGCGCTTCGCGGTTGCCCGGGGGAGCCCCCACCCGGTCCCCGCCGCAGCCTCCTGTGCCCGGCGGGCTCTCCCCCGGTGCCCTCAAGTGCTCTCGCCGGGAGGTCTGTTTCGGGGAGTCGCGGAACCACCTCCTTGCGGTTTCCGCCCTCTTTTCGCCGCTCTTTCATTCATCCAGCTAGTCGTTTTCTCTTGCATTGATTCCTTCAGTCGGCATCCCGGGCGCTGTTACTGGGTTTTAAAAGGACAGGAAGAGAAAATATTAAAAAGACAGTTCTTACTAGCGTACTAGCGCCAAACCCTGGCGACGCGCTTTCTGGTTCTCCGCGTTATCTCCTTGAACTCCCACAACTCTTGGGGAGGCACCTTGTAATTTACAGATGACTCACAAACCGAACTCCCAACTGGAGTGTCCCACTCAAGCTTTAGCCGAATCGCCGCACTTCCATCTCTCACTTGCAGCTTCAAAGTGTTCTCCGTTCTCCCTTCCACCCGTCCCGCCCAACCGCCCCTGCCACTTTTTTTTCCCTCTCGTTCCAGCAACGTTTCCCCACTTTTTTGTCCTCTTCACTTCACTGCTGTAGCCTCAACACCCAGAAGAGCAGTAATAAACTGTCAGTAAATGTTTATTCCACTTGTCACTTCTTTCACCTCTCTATTGGAGTGAGATTTTCATCTTTGGAATTTCCATTGAACTGCTTCTGAACTTTGTGAGAACCGGTTTGTTTCTTCCTCCTGCCGTTCTATCATGTCAGCTCTTACGTCGGGCAGCATTGCGGTCACCGTGCTCTCCTTTTCTCAGGCTTATCTTACAGCCCTTGTGGATCTTGGGTAAAATTTAGCTCCTGCAGGGCAAGGCGGCTTCTTTAATGAAAGGGATTTTTACTTCCGTGGTATTTCCAATCTCTTAGTTGCTTTCATCCAAAGGTTTCCAACCACGTGAATATCTCTACTGATTATTTGCTATTTCTACTAACTCCAGCTTTTGTAGAAGTGGAGTTCCATGTTGTCTGCTAGAACATTGGGCTGCAAGTCAGTAAATTTTTTGAATCTCACTTTTGAGGCAAATTATTTAATTTCTGTGCCTTAGTTTGTACTTACCTCAAATTTATTTACTTATTGTGCAAATAAATGACAGATACTGTAGCACTTATTTCATTTTTTGAAAGTATATGTAGAAGATGTTACCCTGAGGCTTGAATTGGACATCACAATTCCAGTCTTATCTGTTGAGTCTTGAGAATCACCTGCTCAACCTCCAGGTCTGAGTTTGAGGTGAAGTCTTTCTTCAATCCCTGGATTAGTTCCTAGTGGTCACTGTCTTCTCTGACTCTTCTGTCCCATGTGGTTTTATTCCTTGTAGTGTCTAATTGTTAGGGTCCTGCCCTTTGGTACTTTCTACTTTTTTGCTGATTGTGTTATGTTTAACATCCTTTATCATTCCCAACACTAAGTTTATGAGTGTCGTCAAGGTCTTATTTATTTGGCTTCCGTTATTCCTAGATCATAAATGTGTAGGAATTGAAGAGCTAGTAACACTCATTTCCAGGATGATTCCCTTCCTGATAAGCTACTGTGTTCTCTTTTGTTCTGCCATGTCTTGGCACTTCTGCATGTAATATTTTTTTCTAGTTTTTCTGTTCCAGTTAGTTTGCAGGTCTGAAAGGGACTCGGAGTTTGGTTTTTTTTTCTTTTTAATTGATTTGTTAGTTTTTGCTCTGCTGGTCTTCATTGCTTTTGTGTGGGCTTTTTTTTTTTTTAGTTGTGGTGAGCAGGGGCTACTCTTTGTTGTGGTGCTCAGGCTTCTCGTTGTGGTGACTTCTGCTGTGTGCCAGCCTCGATATTAGAGTATGATATACCACCATAGGACAGAAAACTTCACCTCAGTCTTTACCTGCTTGCAGAGTGAATTCCTGGATGCAACTTGAGGCCCTGTCTTATAATGATTAAACTTTGGAGTCTTGCAGGCCTAGGTTCAAGCCCTGGTTCCATTAAATATTAGCTTTGTAGCCTTACAGAAGTTACTTAACCACTCTGAAACCTTAGTTTCCTGATGAGATGATACGGATAGTAATAGTATTTGCCTCATAGGTCAGTTGAAATATTCAGTAAGACAAAGCATAAAAGACTTAGCACAGTCCCCCACGTAACTGCTCAGTAAACGTTGGCTAATCTTGTTAGCCAACTTGTTTTCAATAAACATTATTTTTGACACCTTATAACAAAAGACTGGTTTTGCAAATGAGAATCTTTATTTCTAAAGAAATAGCTATTTTCTTCTTTTAATTAGTAAGTATAAAAGTTACTGCATTACTTCAGTCTTTTTTTGTAGCAGAATCTTTTTCTCCCCTCTCCACCCCCCCAAAAAAGCCAATATGTCAGACATAAAAGGCAAAAAAATCTATACTGACCAGGTCTTTGACCTGGTCCTCTGAGACAAGCTGATGCCCTCCAGCAGTGGTAATTTAGGAATTGATTTTACTATGTAGATTTCCCAAGCCTAACCTCTGAGTAAGTGTGGTTCTGGGAATGACCAGGGTTCTGCAGTGTTACTGTATTGTTTTCAGCTGATTTGGCTGTTTGGCCTGAGGACCAACTTCATTCTGAGAAACACTCTTTTGGGAAATTGTTTGTTTGAACTGTATGGATTTTAGTGTAACAAATAACCCACATCTTGAATTTGAGTAAACAAAGAATTCTGGATCCTGGCAGGTGGTCCTTGAGTATAGGAAGTGGTATTCTGAGTCTCTTGGGAATCACTGCTACGTAGTTAGCTAGAGATCAAAGTTCTGAAAGCAAATGCCGATAAATTAGAGCTCACTGGTGCCCACGCTTCTGAAATTGGAAGATGTACGATCCAGAAAGAGTAATTTAGCTCAGGCATACCAGAGCCTTCAGTTAATAATAAATTTCTTTCCATTAATTGTGGGACACTGTTAGCCCCATTATTAGCTATTCTTATATAATAGATAGCTGATATTTTTGGTGCAAACCAGAAGCTGCCTTTGGTAAAGTGGAAGTAGTGCGCTGCTGCTGCTTAGTCACTTCAGGCGCGTCCACCAGGCTCCTCTGGGCACGGGGCTCTTCAGGCAGGAATACTGGTGTGGGTTCCCTTTCCTTCTCCAGTGATAAAGTAAGAAGTGAGTGGAGTGAAGTTGCTCAGTATATGACATTTTAAATAAAGCCCTCCCTTTATTTTTTGCTACGTCGGATTTACCAAACAAATACGTTAGATACTTATCGTCTTTACAAATTTACTATACATTTCTTTAAACAGTGAGCTTGCTTCTGTCTTTAATTTCTTAGGGCTTGATTTAGTCATACCTTTTAATATAGTTTATCAGTACAAATGGATGGAGGAGCCTGGTAGGCTGCAGTCCATGGGGTCGCTAAGAGTCGGACACAACTGAGGGACTTCGCTTTCACTTTTCACTTTCATGCATTGGAAAAGGAAATGGCAACCCACTCCAGTGTTCTTGCCTGGAGAATCCCAGGGATGGGGGAGCCTGGTGGGCTGCCGTCTCTGGGACACGACTGAAGCGACTTAGCAGCAGCATCAGTGCAAAAGGACGTACTTGTTTCATCAACTGGATCTAATCTCCTAATTTTAAAATAGTGAATGCTTGCTTGTTATCAGAAAAATGATTTATAGTGATTCCACAGTGCAACTGTGGGAGTTGGTGATTATTGATTCAGCAGAATCGAAGTTGTTTTCTTAGTAGCATTAACCCTTAGAAGAGAGATTTATGATTTTTAGATGTCTAATTTAATCCTCTTCTGATGGGAAAATCCTGAAAGACCATTTTTAAATAGATAGGGCTAGTGCTTTGTGTTTTGCTTTGATGAGGAAAAGATTTTTCAGTTTATCCTCATAGTTAATATAACTTGCATTCTTCTTGTTAACTGTCTGATATATTTTATTAGGACCTTTTCATCTTCTCTCTGAAGATAGGCTTTCCAAGCAGTGTTAATTGTTTCAGGTAGCTATTCTAGGGCTTATTTAGAATCTCCCCAAATATAATCCTTATGCTTTTTATAGTCCTTTCTTGAGATAATTTCTTAATGGCTGCATTTTGAAATTTAATTGTAGATTAAAAAAAAAACAAAACACAAAGCAAGTTTTCCTGAAATTCCGAAGGCATGGCTGAGGGAAGGAAATGGGGTTAGCACATAGTTGGGAGTATATTTGAAGAGCTCACTGGATGGAAGCAGGGACTATATGTATGCTTTCTTTTCTGGTATCAGTTTGGGTTTTTTTCCCATTTATTTATTTATTGGCTGCGCTGAGGCTTCTTTGGTGCACTTGGGCTTCCTCTGCTTGCGGCAACTGGGGGCAGCTCATTGCGGTGTGTGGGCTTCGGTGGCTTCTCTTGTTGCAGAGCAGAGGCTCTAGGCATGCAGGCTTCAGTAGTTGTGGTATACAGTCTTAACTGCTCCACAGCATGTGCAGTCTTCCTAGACCAGGGATTGAACCCGTGCCCCTTGCGTTGGCTGGGCTGTGCTGTGTTTTGTCGCTCGGTTGTGTCCGACTCTTTGCGACCCCATGGAATGTAGCTTGCCAAGCTCCTTCCTCTGTGGTAGGTGGACTCTTATCCACTATACTACCAGGAAAGTTCTAATTTCTTGGTTTTGATAGTTGTACTGTGTAAGATGTTGTCCTTGCTTTTAGGAAAAACACACTGAAATGTTTACAGATATAGGAATATGTCTCTAATACAATTTTGTATAGTTTTGGGAAAATGTGTGCATGTGTACATATATACAAATGTATGCATGTTTGTATTATATATAATTATACAGACACAAAGAGGGAGAAAGAAAATAATAAATAATAGTTGGTGAATCTGTGCAAAGCATATATGAAAATATGATGTAGGAAGCAGAATTTGCTTCTCTGGCTCCATGCTAAAGAGAAGACAGAGGCTGCTCTGGGAGATACATGCACCGGGTCACTGTGTTCCTTCATTCTGTTTGTTTCCTCTTGCTGTGATGTACTTTTATTGAAGGACTCACTTTTTTTTTCATCTCAGTCTCCATATTCCCCAGAGATGACACATTTCTCCAGAAGTCTTCATATGCCTGTTGTTGAGTGATGAGCTGATGGTCTTGGAGGGTCTTTCTGGGGAGGCGGGCAGGGTGGGGGGGCAACTGTGACTCCCTCTGGGGTCAAGGACACTGGTGGCACAGGTACTGGGGAGCACTCATTGGGGTGAGCTGTGCTGGAGACCACCATTTGACACCAAGACCTGGCCCCACCTCTCCTGTGTTTTTATTTGACTTCTGTATTTAGCACTGCAGATACCACCTAGTGGGAATCCATTAAGGAGTGAGTGAAGGTAGTGCCATTTGTAATGACTGTTAGACTTTGCTTGATTGAGAAAGTACATTATGTCATGTATTTCTGGAGGTGATGGGAGTCCTGAAATAGATTAGTCATTTTCTAGATTCTTGTTCCTTATTAGTCACCACATTTTAATGAAAAGGGAGGAGACAGAAATACTAAATTGAAGCATCTTCTTGGCATAGAAGATGTACTGTATTTCATTAATTACTATGTTTCATTAATTCTAAAATATACTTTTTTTTCCCCAAAAGAGAAAACTTACCTCTGCTTTCTATCATTTTTCAGGAGCAGTAGAGAACTGTGGACAATTCTGCTAGGAAGGTCAGCTCTGAGAGAACTGGTAAGTGGTATGTTCTTGGATGGATTCTGTGGTTCTTTGTGTAGCTTTTATTACCAAAAAATATTTTCCTCCTTCTCTTTGAAATAGGAAGTAAACACCTTTTTTTATTCCTAAAATTAATTCCCATTGTATTTCTAAAAGAAGCGTTATGCATTCCCCAATTCTCTCTACTGAAATGCAGTGTTGTCTTACAGCCTAGCTGCTGAAGTTTTCCAAGTCTCTACTTTTCTTTGTATCTTAGTGATTCCTTTTCTAAAAAGATACCAGTGCTACTTGATTGGCTGCTGAGGGTAGGGTAAAAAAACCATTTTACCACTGCAGGCTAGGAAAGAATCTCAGATCTTTCCTTCATCTCATACTGACTTGCCTTTTTGTCCTTTTCCACTTAGCTAGCTGCTTAGGTCACAGAGGCTGAGGTTTTTAGGGCATTTTCAAGTGTATAATCAGTAAAGAACAATCTTCATGTTCATCCCCCATTTCTGACTCTGTAAGGATAAAGTGTTAAAATGAAAGTGAAAGTTGCTCAGTCTGGTCCGACTCTTTGTGATCCCGTGGACTATAGATGTCCCTGGAATTCTCCAGGCCAGACTACTGGAATGGGTAGCCATTCCCTTCTCTAGGGGATCTTCCCAACCCAGGGATCAAACCCAGGTCTCCCATGTTGCAGGCAGATTGTTTACCAGCTGAGCCATCAGGGAAGCCCAAGAATACTGGAGTGGGTAGCCTATCCATTCTCCAGCGGATTTTCCTACCGAGGAATTGAACTGATGTCTCCTGCATTGCAGGTGGATTCTTTACCAGCTGAGCTACATGGGAAGCCCTAAAGTATTAAGATAACATTCGAGTATTTCTAGTGTTGTGATTATAATTAACATAGTAAATGTTACATCTTTTTTAGAGTTTTAACATTTTTTTGTATGCCCTCTTCTGATAATTCCACTTCTGAGAATATATCTAAAAGAAAGAAGTACTGAAGAAACTTTGGGCACAAGCTCTTTACCATAGTAATATTCATATGAATAAAGAATTACAGCCAGCTTAAGTATATCTAATATTAGAAGAATGGTAAATGAATTATGATCTAATCACTTGGTAAAATATTATGCAACTACTAGAAAGGATGTTTATCAAGATTTTCATAATAAGGTTAAATCATTATGTTAGAATGTTAAGCAAAGAAAAGCAGGCTACAGAATTCTATATTCAAAATTATTTCAGCTGTGGGGAAAGATGCATGTTAAAAAGACTCAAAGGAATATGTTATCCTCAGTGTGACTGTAGAATCTGATTAAAATCGCATTGGTATAACTTCCTTCTTTTTTTTCCCAGAATCAGATTGAGGCAGAGCTGAATAAACATTGGCAGCGGCTGTTAGAAGGACTTTCTTACTATAAACCTCCCAGGTATGGCTATTCTGTGGGTCTCATTTGAGTAATTTCCCCGAGGAACCTGGGATAGATGAAACCATCCTCATGTAGGATTTTATTTTATTTTATTTTTTATTTTAACTGGAGGCTAATTACTTTACAGTATTGTAGTGGTTTTTGCCATGAATCAGCCACGGGTGTACATATGTTCCCCATTCTGAACCCCCCACCCACCCCATCCCATCCCTCAGGGTCATCCCAGTGCACCAGCCCTGAGCACCCTATCTCATGCATCGAACCTGGACTGGTGATCTGTTTCACATATGATAATATACCTCATGTAGGATTTTATGGTATTACTGGGTTAGTTAGACCAGAGAGAACATAATTTGCTTAACCAGGGAAAAGGAGTATGGCACATTTTTTTCTGTCGAAGAAAAGGAAAATCCTTCTAGAAATACAGTATTGTCGAATCTGTTGTATAAGCCTAGTATTGGGAATGAGGCTTTATTAAATACTCAATTAATACTCCTAGTATTTATTTCAGTCCATCTTGTTTGTGTGAGAAACTGTCAGCACCAAATGCTAGGATATAGCAGTGAGCAATGAGAATAGCAGGGGACACTTAGGTGGTGTTTATTGTGTACCAATTACTGCTCTAAGCCTAGACCTACGGTAAGTTATTTAATCCCTACAACAGCCCTTTGAGATACGTACTATTTTTATTCTTTGTTTGAATATATAGTTGTTTTTTTTTTTTTTGCTGGGCAGTGGAAGAGAATAATAAAATGTAGTTAAAAAGAGAATAAACCTTATGGGACCATACTCTCTTAATTCCTAGTCCAGATCTCATTCTGTTATGCCTCATAGTTCCCAAGCTGCCCTCACTTCCCTCTATTTTTGAACACCTGTTGATTTTATTACATCTTCACCTTCCACCTTCATTCCCTTATGTTAGTGAAGAACTTTCTTTTTTCCCTTCCGCCATAGTTACATTAAGTAACTCCTAGATATCATGTTTTTTTATCTGTAAATACTTTACTATGTATCTAGGATAGATGAACTTAAAGAAGATAAGCACTATATTATCACGTTTAGGTATTTTTATTATTATTGTTTCCATTTTACAGATGGGGCAACTGAGACACAAAGAGGTTAAGTAACTTGCCCAAGGTCACACAGCTAGTAAGTGGTAGAACCAGGATTCAAACCTGGCAGTCTCACTCCAGTGTCTGTGTTCTTAATCATCATTCTGTGTCACCTCTTTCAGAACTTGTTGTTTAACTTTATAGTAGCCTTTGTGTTGTGGATTTTCTGTGAAATGTGAGAGTCTCTCTTAAAAAAAAAAATCCAACAACAATATGCTTCAGTTCACAGAATGAGCATTTGTGGTATGAGTTTCTTTTTTTAAAGATAAAAGTTCCCTTTGTAATAACATGAAATTTAAAGTCTGACAGACTTTTTTTTTTCTTTTTTAACTGCAGGCTTAATTTGGATTTAACACATTATCAGCCATTAAAGACATTTTTTTAAATGTCCTCTTTCTATTCCAGGATTCAGACCAGGGAATCAGATTATATTTAGTTGTCATGTCCCCTTAGCTGTTAGCTGTGACAGTGTATCAATCTTGCCTTGATTTTCATGACTTCAAATAGTTTTGAGGAGGACTGGTCAAGTATTTTGTAGTATAATGCCTTCAATTTAGAACTGTATGATTTATTATTATTACTATTATTGAGGTGGTGGGTTTTCGGAAAGAATACACAGCAGTGAAGTCTCATTCTTATCATATCATGGCAGAGGATACATGTTACCCACATGAAGTCACTGGTGATGTTAACCTTGCTCACTTGGGTAAGGTAGCGTTTGCCAGATGTCTACTCTGTAAAGTCACTTTTCTGTTCCCCTCCTCTATTTATCAGAAATGAGTCACTTGGTGTAGTCTACGTTCAGAGTGGGGGGTGTAGTGGAATTAAACTACCTCCTAAAAGGGGTAGCATATATGTGTGTTACTGAACTTCTGTAAGGAAGATTGTTCCCTTTTTTCCCATTTGTTTTATGTATATATTTACTCACTCTTTCATTTATTTAGATCATGGACTCATTTATTTCATACTTTTTTTATACCTGTTCCAACTTTGGCCATGGGGCATCCTTTCAGATTTTTTATATGTCCCCATCCTTTTGTTTTCTGAGTGTTTTCTTACTCTTTGGCATTACAAGATGCTCCAGGCTCATCTAGTATTTTCCCCACCCCAGCTCTAGACTCAGTCATTTCTCCAAGGAGTCCTAATACCTTTCATTAGAGAATGATGTTAGAAATAAAGATCTGGATGTGTTCGCTGCTGCTGGGATGTTGTAGCATCTAGGCCTTCCCAGTGGACATAGCTAGGTAATATATGTACGTATGCTAACAGACCTGGTTGTAAATTTCACGTCGACTTTATTAGCTGTGAGATTTTTGGTAAGTTATTTAATCTTCCTAAGTGTTGGTAATTCCATTTGCAAAATGGGGATAGTAATGTTTGCCTTCCAGGATAGTTCTAAGGATCAAAATAATTAATGTCACTAAGTATGACTACAAATAATATAATTACAACTATAGTTTGTAACAGACATATGCTGTATTTATTACTTAGACATAGTTTTGTGTTATAAAGTCTGTAGAGATGAACTTGTGTGTGTGTGTGTTTTATAGGCACCTAAAGAGCAGGGAAAGGTTAGGTATTTTTATTTAAAACCCCTAGAGAGTCATTGAGAATGAAAAAATGATTCACTGTTCTTTTCATAGTCCAAGTTCAGCTGAAAAAGTGAAAGCTAGTAAAGATGTAGCTTCACCACTGAAGGAACTGGGTTTAAGAATCAGCAAGTTTTTGGTGAGTAAAAATTAGCACTGGCTTCAGTTTATTACCTGAAAGGTGGATATGCATGGTTTTACTGTTAGTGATTGTTGGTGAAAATTCAGTTTAATTCAGTTTTAGAGTTAACTAGAGCATATTATATTTCAAAAATGCTCAGGTAGCAACTCTTCTTGCTAAAAGCCACAAGTCAAGTTGCCTGACCCTGTTTACTGCACATCATAGAGTCGCCTTCAGCATGCTTGTGGTGTTCTTCAAGTTGACTAGATTGTATTTAAATACATAGCTGCTTCCTTTTAATTTTGGAAACCCAGATCATGCCTCCTGCTATGTTAATGTGCTTGGTGAATAAGCACAGTTGTTTCTGACATGTAAATTTAATTGGCATGTAAATTGCACATCAGTGGCTGCTCCTTTTTTCTCCTATTGAGTTAAAATCATTACGTTTTTGAAATCTTTTAAAAGAATTTTTGTTTATTCAAGTTCTGTGTTCATTCCAGGGGACAGAACTTTAGGTTGCTTTGCATACTCCTTGTGGTTTCTGACCCGAGGTGACTGTTCCTCCCTTATGGCTTCTGTTTGTAGGGTCTTGATGAAGAACAGAGTGTGCAGTTACTCCAGTGTTACCTTCAAGAGGATTACAGAGGTACTCGGGACTCACTAAAGGTTTGTAGTTATGTCCAGCTGCCTTCTCCTGCATTTATCCTCTTCCTTGTTGATTTTAGACACTTCATATAGTTTTGGTACCAGTTCTCTGCAGCAGAGATGGGTGATTAGATACAGCCATTCTCAGGAAAAACCTTGTAAACTTGAAAAGACATATGCTTAAGTTGGTGTCCGTCCTCAGATGTGGAGGGGTTGAAAGGCCAAAGATTAATGTGTTAAGCATAGAATCACAGGGTGTCTGAGCTGAAAAGGACCTGAGACAACGTCTAGCCTTTCCAACCCCTGATTTTTCATATGAGAAAACTGAGGCCAGAGGACAGCGGCAGGAATTTAAGCACAGACTTGGATATACTTCGGTAAAAAACATATCCAGACATGAATGAGCAGTTTTAGTCTTGAAGGATAAGGTAAAGATGCTTACCTTTTTCTTTGTTAATTGATTTTTCTTATAAGATAGCTCTTTGACTGCCCTTTCTTCCTTCAGACGGTGCTGCAAGATGAGAGGCAGAGCCAGGCCTTAATCCTGAAGGTCAGTGCTAGTCACCATTTCCATTCTTTGATGTAAACTTGGGCAACAGCTGCTTGACCGAGTTCTCCTGAGCACTTTGGCTTCTTGTTGAGTAAGCATTGATGTCGTAATGCAGAAGCTCATTAATTCATCTGTGAAACGAGGCTTTCTGCTGGACCCGACTGAAGCCTTTTTCCATAACAGATTCATCAGCCACTGGGAATGGGAACTGGTCCATGGATATTTTTACTCTAGGTCTAAATGCAGTAGGACTAATTTGAATATTTTAATTTATCTCCCCCAACCTCCAAAGTTGTCTTCATTTTGTTTATGATTTTCTTTGCTGTGCAAAAGCTTGTGACTTTGCTTAGGTCCTATTTGTTTATTTTTGCTTTGATTTATTTCTGTTGCCTTTGGAGACTGATCTAAGTGTTGAAAACATGGCTACAATTTACATCAGAGAATGTTTTGCCTTTGTTCTATTCTAGGAGTTGTTATGGTATCTTATTTTATATTTAAGTCTTTATGTCATTTTGAGTGTGGTATGAGGAAGTATTGTAACTTCTAACTTGATTTACGTGGCTGTTCAGCTTTCCCAACACCACTTGCTGAAGAGACTATCTTTTCATCATCGTATATTCTTGCCTCCTCTTTTGAAGATTGACTGTAGATGCGTGGGTTTATTTCTGGGCTCTAATCTGTTCCATTGATCATATGTCAGTGTTTGTCCTAATGCCACGCTGTTTGCTTACTGTAGCTTTGCAGTATTGTCTGAAACTTGGGAATGTTATGCCTCCAGTTTTGTTCTTTTTCCTCAGAATTGCTTTGGCAATTCTGGGTCTTTTATGGTTCCATATACATTTCAGTATTATTTGTTTTACTTCTTTGAGAAATGTCATGGGTAATTTCATAGGGATTTCATTAAATCTGTAGACTGTTTTGGGATAGTATTGCTATTTTAATGGGCTTCCTTGGTTGCTTAGACAGTAAAGAATCCATTGTAACAATATTAACTCTGTCAGTCCAAGAGCATGGAATATCTTTCTATTTCTTTGAATCATCTTCAATTTCCTTTATCAGTGTTTCATATTTTATAGTTCTCAGCTTATAAGTTTTTCACCTCTTTGGTAAGGTATGTTCCTGAGTATTTTATTTTTTTGGTGTGATTTTTTATTAATTTTTTAGAAAATTTTACATTGAAGATTAGTTGATTTACAATATTGTGTTAGTTTCAGGTGTACAGCACAGTGATTCAGTTATCAGTTCAGTTCGGTCACTCAGTCGTGTCCGACTCTTTGTGACCCCGTTGGACTGCAGCACGCCAGGCCTCCCTGTCCATCACCAACTCCCAGAGTTTACTCAAACTCATGTCCATCGAGTCGCTGATGCCATCCAACCATCTCATCCTCTGTTGTCCCCTTCTCCTCCTGCTGTCAATGTTTCCCAGCATCAGGGTCTTTTCCAATGAGTCAGTTCTTCGCATCAGGTGGTCAGAGTATTGAAGTTTCAGCTTTAGCATCAGTCCTTCCAATGAATATTCAGGACTGATTTCCTTTAGAATGGACTGGTTGTATCTCCTCGCAGTCCAAGGGACTCTCAAGAGGCTTCTCCAACACCACAGTTCAAAAGCATCAATTCTTCCTCACTCAGCTTTCTTTATAGTCCAACTCTCACATCCATACACGACTACTGGAAAAACCATAGCCGTGACTAGACGGACCTTTGTTGGCAAAGTAATGTCTCTGCTTTTCAATATGCTATCTAGGTTGGTCATAACTTTTCTTCCAAGGAGTAAGCGTCTTTTAATTTCATGGCTGCAGTCACAATCTGCAGTGATTTTGGAGCCCCCAAAAATAAACTCTGCCACTGTTTCCACTGTATCCCCATCTATTTGCCATAAAGTGATGGGACTGGATGCCATGATCTTAGTTTTCTGAATGTTGAGCTTTAAGCCAACTTTTTTACTCTCCTCTTTCACATTCATCAAGAGGCTCTTTAGTTGTTCTTCGCTTTCTGCCATAAGGGTGGTGTCATCTGCATATCTGAGGTTATTGATATTTTTCCTGGCGATCTTGATTCCAACTTGTGCTTCATCCAGCCTAACGTTTCTCATGATGTACTCTGCATATAAGTTAAATAAGCAGGGTAACAGTATACAGCCTTGATGTACTCCTTTTCCTATTTGGAACCAGTCTGTTGTTTCATGTCTAGTTCTAACTTGCTTCCTGACCTGTGTACAGATTTCTCAAGAGGCAGATCAAGTGGTCTGGTATTCCCATCTCTTTCAGAATTTTCCACAGTCGATTGTGATCCACACAGTCAAAGGCTTTGGCGTAGTCAATAAAGTAGAAATAGATGTTTTTCTGGAACTCTCTTGCTTTTTCGATGATCCAGCAGATGTTGGCAATTTGATCTCTGGTTCCTCTGCCTTTTCTAAAACCAGCTTGAACATCTGGAGGTTCATGTATTGTTAAAGCCTGACTTGGAGAATTTTGAGCATTACTTTACTAGTGTGTGAGATGAGTGCAATTGTGCAGTAGTTTGAGCATTCTTTGGCATTGCCTTTCTTTGGGATTGGAATGAGAACTGAGCTTTTCCAGTCCTGTGGCCACTGCTGAGTTTTCCAATTTGCTGACATATTGAGTACACCACTTTGACACAACATCTTTCAGGATTTGAAATAGCTCAACTGGAGTTCCATCATTCCACTAGCTTTGTTTGTAGAGATGCTTCCTAAGGCCCACTTGACTTCTCATTCCAGGATGTCTGGTTCTAGGTTAGTGATCACACCATCGTGATTATCTGGGTTGTGAAGATCTTTTTTGTATAGTTCTTCTGTGTATTCTTGCCACCTCTTCTTAATACCTTCTGCCTCTGTTAGGTCCATACACCATTTCTGTTCTTTATTGAGCCCATCTTTGCATGAAATGTTCCCTTGGTATCTCTAATTTTCTTGAAAAGATCTCTAGTCTTTCCCATTCTATTGTTTTCCTCTATTTCTTTGCACTAATCCCTGAGGAAGGCTTTCTTATCTCTTCTTGCTGTTATATGAATACATATATATCCATTCTTTTTCATGTTCTTTTCCCACATAGGTTATTATAGAATATTGAGTAGAGTTCCCTGTGCTATATAGTAGATCCTTGTTGATTATCTTGTTGTGGTTTTAAAAGGGTTTTTTCTTTTACTTTCCCTGCCTGATAATTTCATTGTTAGTGTAAAGAAACACAGTAGATTTCTTATGTTAATCTTGTATCTTGCTACCTTGCTGAATTTGTTTATCAGTTCCAGTAGTTTTTGTGTGGAATCCTTAGAGTTTTCTATATATAGGATCATGTCAGATGCATATAATGACAGTTTTACTTCTTTTCCAATTTGGATACCTTTTCTTTTTCTTTTCTGATGGCTGTGGCTAGGACTTTCAATCCTGTGTTGACTAGAAATGGTGAGAGTGGGCATAGAATCTCATTTTAACATGGAATTTGACCATGAATTCTGAAGTAGTTTCCTGTTTAATGAGAACTGAGTACATCAGTTGCAAGCAATTAGGACATACACTAGTGATATTTTTTTTTTTTTTTTTTTAAAGCAAAGTCTTTATTTTCAAGAAAAAAGTACATTCTCATTTCCTGTTCTTGGCATAAGTTTTAATTACTTCCAGTGGAACCAAAGCCTCCTGAACCCCTTTCAGTGTCATCTAAAACTTGAACTTCCTCTATTTCTGGGTAAAATATCCGTTCACAAATGAGCTGTGCAATTCGATCACCCTTTTTGACTTCAAACTTCTCTTTGCCAAAATTAAACAGGACAACACCAACATTTCCTCTATAATCTTCATCTATGACACCAGCTCCTACATCTATGAAGTGTTTTGCTGCCAAGCCAGAACGAGGAGCCACTCTTCCATAGCACCCAGAAGGAAGGGCTATCTGAATGTCAGTTTTCACAAGCACTTTCTCCATTGGTGGTACTGTGTAATCATAGGCACTGTACAGGTCGTAGCCCGCGGCGCGCGCGGACCCCTTGGTGGGGGCTGTGGCGTGCTCCGAGAGCCGGGCAAAGCGGAGGCGCATATCGCCAGCCTCCGTGGCCCGAGCCCGCTTGCTGGGGGAGACGACCTGTGCCTCTTGAGAGCAGGGCATGGCAGTGTAAAACGTGGGCACAAGAGGGAGCAGGGGGAACAAGAGAGAGAGAGAAAGAGAGAGAGCGCGGATGAGCTCTAAACTTTCCACTAGTGATATTTTTATGTATGCTTTCATGTATTTGGCCTGTCAGTTTATAGCATTATTTGTTACTTGAATGCTGAACTAAGATCATGCTAGACAACTTATTTTTATTATTAAATAATTCCTTTTATCTTGTATGACTTGACTTGTATCCTAGTTCAAGAAGATCTTTTGCTTTTTTGGCTTAACAGTGTTTGCATTTCTGTAATTTCTTATATAGTTCAAGGAATTATATATGCAGTTTTTTAGGAACTTCTTTCACATTTTTAAGTGATTTCTTTGTCAGTAAATTTAAAATTGAATATCTTCTATGCAGAGGTGAGTAACTGATTTTGAATCTTTGGGTTCTTCCCAGATTGCAGATTATTACTATGAAGAAAGAACCTGTATTCTTCGTTGTGTCTTACACCTTCTCACTTATTTCCAAGATGAAAGACACCCCTATAGGGTAAGCCCATTTAGTCCTCTTGGTTCTCTTGACCCTGTAAAATTTAGTCCTTTTTTTAATAATTTATTCATATTTCTGTTCATTTGAATATTTACCTTTTACAAAAGATGCAAGTTACCCTGTTTTGAATTTTTTTAAGGTTGAATATGCCGACTGTGTGGATAAATTGGAAAAGGAGCTAGTTACAAAATATAGACAGCAGTTTGAAGAGCTTTATAAAACTGAAGCACCAACGTGGGAGACACATGGAAACCTCATGGTATGTGGTTATTGGACCCTCCTGTAACTCTGGAGAATTGTGTATCTTTGCTTATACAGCTCTAGGTTATATTATTTATTTACTTACTAACTTAAAACATTTATAGATTATCACTCTTTAGAAAAGTTTGAAGATGTCATATGAATCACAACATTAACTATGGTACTTAATTTGGACTTTTCTTTTGACTTTGTCAATCCAATTAATTTTTTTTTCTTACCTGAAATATTCTTTTAATGGTTAATGAAACTCTCAACCCAAGATTTCATCTTCATTATCCTCATCTATTAAGTGTATGACATTGAGTCTAATTGCTTTATCCTAAGTCTTAAACCAATCTGCATTTATAGATTTATAAATTAGAATATAATCTTTTATGTTTTGAAAACAGTACATGTTTATTAAAACAATTCAGCCAAAATATAGACGGTAATTATTTAAAGTATTTAATTGAAGAAAAGGGCTCACTTACAGAACAAAAGCATAAATTTCTCAGGAATAAGCTTATGACAATCCAGAATTTAAGCGAATAGAACTTTAAAATGCTAAAAGGAATATCAACCAAATGGAAAGACATGGCACACTCTTGAAAATGAAAACTCAGCACTGAGTGTTAGGCCTTATTTTTACCTATAAATTTAGTGTGATTCTAGAAGAAATACTAACAAGTATTTGCTTTGCCTTTTATTTTGGAACTAGACATATGGTTCTAGAATTTATTTGAAAAATACAGTAAGTAACAGTAACCAGGAAATTTTTGAGAAAGGAAGATTAATTTTATTATAAATAAGACTAAAATAATTTAAAGATGGCATTGGTACATGAGTAAATATACTGAAGACTAGCACATAGTAAGTAAAATGTCTAGTATGGACCAAATGCTGATAGGAAATTAGTGTATGGTAAAGGTGACATTTTCAATTAATTAATAAGTTATTCAGATCAATAGTGTTGGAACTACTGGGTAACCATCTGGAGAAAAATCTATTATTTCTCTTTCTCTCATTCCTTCTACCAGAGGAAAACCAGAGAGGGATCAATGATTTAAAATTTAAAAATTCAACCATAGAAGTACTAGAAGAAACATGGGAGGTGATTTTGTTTTTATGGGGAGTGGAGAAGACTTTTAAAAGTAAAACTCAAAAGCTGTTAAAAGATAAGCTCAGCAACATCAAATCAAAAACTTTTACAAGGCAAAACGCCAAAAATAGTGCTATGAGTAAAGTCAAAAGACAAACTCATAGCACAAAGGGTTCTTAAAATAGAAAGGATGCCTATAAATCAGTAAGCAAAACTGAAGAAAAAACAGGCAAACGATATGAACATATAAAACACTCACATCCAACAGTTGGGATAATGGGCACTTATATTTTACTGTTTGAATTTGTGTATTTTTCAGTGGAAAACACTATGATGATATCTAAAAATGGAAAAGCACGTATCGCTTGACCTAGTAGTTTCACTTGGAGTTTATTTCATAAATGCATCCACACTTACATTTTGAAGTGAGTAATCTGTAGCATCTCCCAGCTTTATTCAGGTATAATTCGCATCAGTAAAATTCACTCATTTTGAGTTTTGGCAGTTGTATATGGTTATATGCCCTAACCACCTTCGTGATCAATATACAGAACATTTCTGTCTACCTAGGAAGTTTGCTGTTAGTCTGTGACACCTGGCCCCCAGCAGCCACTAGTCTGAATGAATGAAAGTGTATGGCATATTGCCGGAAGGAAAGACAGATGCCTCCAACAGTGGTTGCCTCTGGGGATAGATTTGGATACCTGGGCAACAGAAATTGTAGGGAGAAGACTTTTTTTTAATCTTATTTTTATACATGTATTACCTAATAAAAATAACTTTAAGGATTCAAATGTGTTTAAAATCTGACTTCATCTCTCTCCCACTCACTTTTCTTCATTGGTTTTGCAGACTGAGCGCCAGGTGTCTCGCTGGTTTGTTCAGTGCCTTCGGGAGCAGTCCATGCTGCTAGAAATTATTTTCCTATATTATGCATACTTTGAGATGGCACCTAGTGACCTATTGGTGTTAACCAAGATGTTTAAAGAGCAAGGATTTGGTAGTAGGCAGACTAACAGGCACCTGGTAGATGAGACCATGGATCCTTTTGTGGATCGGATTGGGTAAGTGTGAATGAATTGAAGTCTTAGAACTTATTCAGTATTTAGAGCATTGACATTAGAGTGGTCTTGTGAGTGGGTGGGGGGGGGCTAGATACTTTTTCACTTAATGGCTGGGGAAATAGATGAGTATACTACCACTTTGCAGGTCATTCAGGGAATAAATACTTGGATTGAGAGGGATATCTTTTCTCAAAACAAGTATCGCTTTCTAGTCTATTACTTACTGTTTTTCATCTAGGGTTCATCGTTTCGTTCTGTGAAAAATCCATTGAGCAACTTATAGACCAAGCACTGTGCAAGTGCTAAGAAAACAGTGATAAATAGGACAGTTGTGTTCCCTGCCCTCTTTGAGGTCATAGTGTATATAGAGTTTTAGATTTTATGGAAATGGATAAATCCACATTTTGAGCCTATTCCCTCTATGAACAAAGGTACACATTTGACCAGTGAGTTGATCTGGGCTAGATACAATTGTTGGCTGTAGAAACATTTTGTACCAGATCTGTGCTTTGGTGGGCAGAAGCCACATGAGACTATCAAGCATTTAAAACATGGCTGGTAGACCTCCCTGGTGGAGCAGTGGTTAGGACTTTATGCTTCCACTGCAGGGGGGCACAGGTTTGATCCCTGGTCAGGGAACTAAGATCCTGCGTGTTGCACAATGCGGCCAAAAATAAATAAAATTTAAAGATAAAAGTTAAAACTAAAATAATATAAAATAAGGCTGGTCACAGAAATTCCCTGGTGGTCCAGAGGTTAGGATTCCGCACTCAAACTGCTGAGGACTCGGGTGCAATCCCTGGCTGGCCAACTACAGTTCTGCAAACCATGTGGTATAGCCAAAAAGTAAAATATGTCTGGTCAAATTGAGATGTGCTGGAAGTGTAAAATACCTACTGAGTTTAGAAGTCTTGAATATGAAAAAAGAAGGTAAAATATCTCAGTGTTTTTGACGCTGAAGTGTCTTACATTTTACCTTATTCTCCGTTGAGGTTCAGAGTAGCATGTATGACACCATGACACTGTTTTTTTTCCAGCTACTTCAGTGCCCTTATTCTGGTGGAAGGCATGGACATTGAATCCTTGCATAAGTGTGCTTTGGATGACAGAAGAGAACTGCACCAGTTTGCCCAGGATGGACTTATTTGTCAGGTGAACTTGAAACAGCCTTATTTTTTCAGACTGTTTATGTAGTTAGTAGTAAGCTTTTAATCACTCAACTATATTGCCACATAAAATTTTCCTTATTGTGGAGTTTGTGGTTCTCCACTGTTAATTAAGGGACTTCCCTGGTGGTCCAGTGACTAAATCTCCCAGGCACCCAGGGCAAAGGGACCCGGCTTCACTCCCTGGTCAGGGAACTGCACCTGAGTCAACTAAAGGTCCCACATGCTGCAACTAAAGCTAGCACCTGCCACAGCGAAAAGGCAAGGTCCTGTGTGCGGCCGCTGAGTCCCGGCGTGGCCAGCTGTGTAATGAATACGTGGTTTTTAAAAAGCAGTTCATTGGATTTGGAAGAAATCTGAGATTTATTAATATTTGCACAGAGGTGATAGTTCAATCTGTGAGAATGAGTAGAGTCCCTCAGGGAGATGATAGAAGGACAAAAGGGGCCCAAGGACAGAACCTTGGGTGTATGCGTTTATGCAGCATGTGAAAGAGGAATAGGAAAGAACAGACAGGATGGACAGAAAGATAGAAAATGAGAGATCTGAGAAAGTTCTGGAAGGATCAGGAACATTTTCTAGGAGTTTCCATTTGAACATATATTTTATCATCTTAAATTGACACAACTTAAAATCTAGAGAGAATTGTGGGTAAAGGGAAGAGTAATTGAGGGCTCTTATTAATGAAGTGGCTGGGGGCTTGGGGAGAGTGAAATGTTAGAATGGGAGAGAGGGGCACCCTAGACAGATGGACGACTTACTAAGCGTGGTGAAAGATCCTCTGTGAGAGTCTTGACCCTTTGTGTTAAGTGACATGGATGTATCCTCTTTTCATTAGGATATGGACCGTTTGATGTTGACCTTTGGGGACATTCCGCATCATGCCCCAGTGCTTTTGGCATGGGCCCTCCTCCGTCACACCCTGAATCCAGAAGAGACAAGCAGCGTGGTCCGGAAGATAGGGGGGACAGCCATCCAACTGAACGTCTTTCAGTACTTGACCCGACTGCTCCGCTCGCTGGCCAGTGGGGGAAATGACGTGAGCATGCGAGTGGGCAAAGAGCAGGGTGGATGCTCGTTGATGAATCATCATTGTAGTAATAATGACTGTCAGTGACGGGGATAACAATGATAATTTTGTAACCTTTATAGAGCCTTTATTGTGATAGACATTGTTCTCAGCATTTTCTGCACAGTATCTTGTTTCATCCTCACAACACTTCTGTGTATTGGGAATTATTACCCTGTTTTACGGGTTAGGAAATTGAAACTGAGAAGGAATGGTGTTTGCCCACAGGAACAGTGAATTGGTGGGTCCCGCTTGAACCTTCTCTGACCCTTTGCCATCGTGTTATGCTGTGCCACTAAGTATCTCTTACAACTTTGGTCATAGTGACTGGATAAATCTTTGGAGAGGGCTTATTCATTCAACTGTAATGGGATGAATTAGAAATTCTTTTTGAGTCTTGTGTTGGGGCTTAGTTTGAGTGGCATGGTTTAATCAGCTTGTTTTGACATGCTGAATGAAACCTTAGCCAACTTGTTGGCGCTGGTTGATACATCTCAGTGACAGTTGAGGCAGCTGCTTCATTCCTACCAGCACATAGAGACTCTATCCTTTTTGTAGGCTGGAGGTGGTTTTCCTCCCTACGAAAACTTTGATCATTTTGAAAAGGGTTCCCTTATGATGTTCTTGTCTGTACTGTAATGTGTATAGCTTCTGCTTTCTCCTTTCTTCCTTTGTCTTCCTGATTTTGGGACCAAGTTAGGAAAATTGTGAAGCCTCAGGTTCTCTTCCCATTTGTTTAGAGAGACTGCATTAATGTGATGGGATCACGCCGAGCCTAGAGGAGAGTGCTGCTACTCAGAGCTCCCCTGACCCCTTGTCGTTACAGTGTACCACCAGCACTGCCTGCATGTGTGTCTACGGACTCCTTTCTTTTGTCCTGACCTCCCTGGAGCTGCACACCCTGGGCAATCAGCAGGTCAGTGTCTGGCTTTCATGAGACTGTCTACACTGCCCAGCTTGCAGTCTTCTTCCTAAAATACTCCTTTGGAGCTGATATAACACAGACCCATATACTTCAAGTACAATTTGCTGTTTATTGCTGTTTTTTCCACTTACTATATTATAAAAAGGTGCATATTAATGATTAAAAAGTCAGGAAGTGCTGATAAAAAGAAAAAACTGTAAGCCCACCACACAGAATAACCTGTGTTAACAGTTTGATATATTCCCTTCCAAATGTAAAAATATAGTAGTTCTTTAGAAATGGAATCACCATCTATATACTGTTCTACAACCTAATTTTTTACTCTGTAGTGCATTTGTCCCAAACATCCATGGATGCTAATAAATATTCTTGTGCAGTATTTTTAAAAAATGAAATATTTTAAAGATATACTGAAGGAGACAGATTTGTGTAATGAACCCTCATGCTCCATCACCAGCTTCCAAATGATCGATGGACAGCTGATTGTACTCATTTCTGCCCCTTCCCTCCTTGGTTACTTTTCTTTCGGAGGATAATTACTTTACACTACTGTGGGTTCTGCCACACAGCAAGATGAATCAGCTATAGGTATACATATATCGCTTCCCTCTTGAACCTCCCTCCCACCTCCTTGGTTATTTTGAAGCAAATCCTGGACAGTATTTGCTTTATACAAATATTTTAGTGAAGCTTCACAACCTTTATCATATCTAGGAAAACATATCTTCAAATAAGGTAGGACTCAAATTTCTCGTTGTAAATGTCATAAGTTTATCATAAGTTTGTATTAGGATCTAAATAGATCTATATATTATTGGCTGATAAGTATGTCAGATTTCGTTTAGTCTGTAGCTGTGCTGTTAATTATGGTATCCACAAACCACATCATTGTCTCCATCCACTAGTTCCCTAGAGCAGCATCCCAGACTTTTATGGCACCAGAGACCGCTTTTGTAGAAGATAATTTTTCCACGGACAGAGTGGGTGGGGGTGTGGTTCAGCTAAGCTGGGCCTAGTAATACCTCTCATTTACATGCATTGTAAGATTTGCAGTTTGTTTCCATGTACATGATCTTAACATTTAATCCTTAGGACAACATTGTGAGGCAGGTAATATTTTCACCCTGTTAGAGTTTGAAGTTCAGAAAGGTTAATTTGCTTACCATCTTACAATTCCTTACTTTTTAACCCCAGAATTCTTTCTGACATACTATATGAAGGTATTATTCATGTTTTTATTTTATTTTATTTTTTTATTTTTATTTTTTTACATGTGTTCCCCATCCTGAACCCTCCTCCCATGTTTTTATTTTAATAGAATGCAGCTAAAAAAAAAAAAAGACTGGTTCAACCAGGAAAAGTAAGCCATTTTCTTCCCTCCTCAACAGGATGTAATTGACACAGCATGTGAAGTCCTGGCAGACCCTTCTCTCCCAGAACTGTTCTGGGGAACAGTAAGTATGTCAGAGGGAGTCAGGCTGTGGTGTTCTCTGTAGCAGAATTTGTTTTAGTTCTTAGACTAAGCTTTTAGGTCTGTTTTCTCATGTAATCTATACAAAAGTTGATAAATTAGATAATATCATCCAATTTTGTGTGTGGGGAAATGTGATGCTCAGCCTG
Organism: Bos javanicus; assembly: GCF_032452875.1. Lineage (NCBI taxonomy): Eukaryota > Metazoa > Chordata > Mammalia > Artiodactyla > Bovidae > Bos > Bos javanicus. Next base: position 99,223,541 of record NC_083878.1, read on the forward strand.
AGCTAGTCACCACCGCTAGATAGGGTCAAGATGTAGTTCTATCTGACTTGAGTCCCTAGTCCACATTATTAGCCAGTGTGTCCTCTCTCCTACCCACCAAGTCTTTTTTTCACATCAAGAGTCTCAGACACCAGTAGTGCTCTAATTCCTGAACATACCATTGGGTGATTGTAACTGTCTTAGAACTTCTCAGAGTACTGTTATGTGTTAGGGTGAGGATTCGGCTTTGGAGAGAACAGTTTCTCACTGGTATTTAGTCTTAGCATTGACAGCAGCCTCAAGCCTCAAGGCCCAGGTGATGAATAAATGTTTCTCTTGGAACTATGGCCTGAATGCTTTGCCTGTGTATTGCACCCTCTTTCTCCTGAGGTGGTGGGAAACAAAATGCAGATTAAGATATGATGCTCACGTGTGGTGCTAACTGCTGACAGGCTGTGGGTGCTTTTCATATCAGTGGAAGCAGATCATGTACAGCTACATTGTGTTTTCCTGTGGCGAGGATTCCTAGCAGAGGTCACTGCAGGCAGCAGTAGTCTCCCTTCAGGGTCTCACTCAGTTGTTGAAGCCTCTTTCACTGGATGTTTAACATGGAAGTTTTAAATTATTAGAGAAATGCCGTCTACCTAAAGAAAAGGATTTATTTTATATTTTCTTATGGTTGCTGGGCAGTTCAGAGATGTGTTAATTTCTGGATAACATGAAGGTCAGTGACTTCTCCCCTTCTGCCATAGGAACCAACCTCTGGTCTCGGGATCATTCTGGACAGTGTATGTGGAATGTTTCCCCATCTCCTGTCTCCACTCCTGCAGTTGCTTCGAGCCCTTGTATCAGGGAAGTCTACTGCTAAGAAGGTAGGTTATTCAGTTAGATGCCTAAATAGAATGGGAGATGTTTTTTAGAAATCCTTTTTGCTTTTCACGTTGCAGTTCCACTGCCATGGCAAGAATTAGTCTGTAGTTGAATGAAAAATGCTGATGATAGTTCCTCAGTTCTATAAAATTAAATTTTCTTGAGTACCTATTAAGTATCTACCTATAGATATTGTGGGAGTAAGACAAAATGTGAAGTTCTTTAATATCTAGTTAGAAGAGAATAATGGATATAAGAATTAAGTAGTAAAGCTAGGTGGGCTTCCCTGGTGGCTCAGCCGTAAAGAATCTGCCTGCCAATGCAGGGGATTGGGTTTGATCCCTGGGTCATGAAGATTCCCTGGAGAAGGAAATGGCAACCCTCTCTAATATTCTTGCCTGGGAAATCCCATGGACAGAGGAGCCTGGTGGACTATATAGTCCATGAGGTCACAAGAGCTGGACATAGCCTAGTGACTAAGAACCATAAAGCCAAGTGGTATGTAATTTATGTCATCTGAGTGGTCAAGACCATACTGTTCAGGAGAGACAGCGGTCTGTGGAGTGAGAGGGTCCTTGAGTTGGGCGTTAAAGAATAAGAAGGGTTTGACTTCACAAGGAGTGCTGAGGCAAGTCTCAGAAGAGTCCTAGGGATGGCTTTGTAGGAATTTTGAGAGTCAGCACATACACAGTCTGGCTAAAAGAGCAGAAAAGCAGATGGGAGGCCCCTTAAATGTCCCTCAGTAAATGTATAGCTCTTTGTTTTTTGTTCCTGTGTGTTGGCAGGTGTATAGTTTCTTGGATAAGATGTCTTTCTACAATGAACTCTATAAGCACAAGCCCCATGATGTGATCTCCCACGAAGATGGAACCCTTTGGCGGAGGCAAACACCCAAACTCCTTTACCCTCTAGGTGAGAGAGACAGATGACCCTGACTCAGTAGCCTCTTCCACGGCGTCTGTGTTGACCTGACTGCTGTTTTAATGTTTCATGGCAGGTACCTTTAAAGTGGATCCTCTCCTCCACTGTGCTTGTTGATTTCCTGATAAATTATTGGTTTCTTACTGTTTTACGTCATTTGATCGTGTTACTTCAGAAATAGTGCTTGTTCATTATAACAAAGGAGACAGCGCAGAGCTATGTTTTTAAATGTTCGAATCTTTTCAGGCCCATCCTCATCAGATGGTTACTGTTCCGTGTGGTGTATATCCTCTGACACATCTCTGTGTTCTCTCACAGGTTCTCTGCAAATCGATTTTATTACATGTAGATCTGACTCATTCTTTTTAGTAACTATATAATTATTCTTGAAGTTTCATATTTTTTTATCTTTCACCTTCTAGAGGACATTTAGGCTATGTCAGGTTTTTGCCACTGCAAACAGTGCTTCTCTGGGGACATATACCTTTATGTCCTGGTGGTTTTACTTTTTAGTACATAGAATCCCTAAAGTGGGACTGCTGGGTAAAAGGGTGTATGCAATAAAATTTTTAAATACATGTCCACTGACAGATGAAATGGATTTTCTAAAATGCAGTATATATAGATAAGACACCAAGTTTTCTTAGGAGCCAAAATTTGGAGAGTATTATTCAGCCTTAAAGAGAAAAGGAATTCTGACACATGCTATGTATAACATGGGTGAACCTTGAAAACACGGTACTAAATGAAGTAGAACAGTCCGGAAAGGTTAAATACTGTAGGATTCCATGCATATGAGGTACTTAGAGTAGTTCAATTTATAGTGACAGAAAATAGAATGGTAGCTGACAGGGGCTGGGGGCTGGGATAATGGAGATTACAGGTTAATGGGTACAGAATTTCAGATTTGCATGATGAAAACAGATCTTTGGGTTGATGGTAGTGAGGGTTGCATAACCATGTGAATGTACGTAATGCCACTGGCCTGGCAACTTAGAAATGGTTAAAATGGTAAATTTTATCTATTTTTTTTACCACAATTTGAGAAAAATGGTAGAAAAAAAATTTTTTTTTTAATATTCCTAAGTATTTTATTCTTTCCATTGCAATGGTGAATGGAATTGTTTCCTTAATTTCTCTTTGAGTTTTCTCATTATTAGTGTATAGGAATGCAAGGGATTTCTGTGTGTTGATTTTATATCCTGCAACTTTACTATAGTCATTGATTATTTCTAGTAATTTTCTGGTGGAATCTTTAGGGTTTTCTATGTAGAGGATCATGTCATCTGCAAATAGTGAGAGTTTTACTTCTTCTTTTCCAATTTGGATTCCTTTTATTTCTTTTTCTGCTCTGATTGCTGTGGCCAAAACTTCCAAAACTATGTTGAATAGTAATGGTGAAAGTGGGCACCCTTGTCTTGTTCCTGACTTTAGAGGAAATGCTTTCAATTTTTCACCATTGAGGATAATGTTTGCTGTGGGTTTGTCATATATAGCTTTTATTACGTTGAGGTATGTTCCTTCTATTCCTGCTTTCTGGAGAGTTTTTATCATAAATGGATGTTGAATTTTGTCAAAGGCTTTTGATTGTGTTGAATTAAGTTGTAGGAAAACAGCAATTTCCTTTCCTGCTGGCAGCATGTGAGAGTAACCTGTTAACAGTTGTAAGCACTTGTATATTCCACATGCTCAAGGAATAAAATGTGGGAGGCACAGCCTTACTCTTCTAATCTTTGCATCGCTAGTGACTTACCTGGTGACCTGGGCACCTGCTGTCCTGTAAGGTGGTCTTCCTATAGTCATCATGTGAGTGGAGAACCACTCTGCACTCGATTGTTTTTCAGACACGTGGAAAGACTCACTTCCCCTATGACAGTTGAGAGCTTTTGTTTTTGTCCCTTTTTAATGCAAAAAGCTGTAACAGTAGTGGGTACTAAGAAGAGAGTCTGTACATCTCTGTGGGATTAGATATTGCTGTCTGTCATAGGAATCTCCTCTTCCTAGTAGACTAATTTCTCTTTCTTCTTTAGGGGGTCAGACCAACCTTCGCATACCTCAAGGCACCGTGGGCCAAGTGATGCTGGACGATAGGGCCTACCTGGTGCGCTGGGAATACTCGTATAGCAGCTGGACCCTCTTCACCTGCGAGATTGAGATGCTGCTGCATGTCGTTTCCACTGCAGGTGAGCTCAGCTCAGAGAGCGATCGCTGTGAGAAGAAAAATGGTCATGGTTAGAGGATTTGGAAGGCAGAAACTTTCAAGATAAGATTCAGAACTTTCCAGGTTGTGATTAGCATCATTTATCTGGGTCTCAGAGACTATTCAGTGATCTTAAAAGAGTTGTTTTCATTGAGATCACAACTTTTCCCCCTCAGATGTGATTCAGCACTGCCAGCGGGTCAAACCCATCATCGACCTGGTCCATAAGGTCATCAGTACAGACCTGTCGATAGCAGACTGTCTCCTGCCCATCACGTCCCGCATCTACATGCTGCTGCAGCGGTCAGTATCTGGTCCCTCCCGCTGGGTCAGAGGCTGCACGCAGCCCATGATGGGAAACCCTGGTGTGATATCTGTCCACAGCAGAGGGATTTCCTGTTTTCATTTTCTGCTGCCAGGAGGGACCTGGGGAGAGAGGACTGGAAAATACTTGTGATGGAACAAGTCACTTTATTCATTTTACTGAGTGCAGTGTACTGTTCTCCAACCAGGTTAACAACAGTGATCTCCCCGCCTGTGGATGTCATCGCTTCTTGCGTCAATTGCTTGACTGTTTTGGCTGCCCGGAACCCAGCAAAGGTGAGACACAGTCTTCCTAACAGCCCAAAAATGTCACGCATGGCATATACCTGAAGACACACCACAGACACTCGACTCTTCTTTTCCCTCTCCAGGTCTGGACTGATCTTCTTCACACAGGCTTCTTGCCTTTCGTGGCCCACCAGGTCTCCAGCATGAGTCAGATGATCAGGTGAGCCAGGTCTTGGGGGTAGAGTGTATTCCCGGGGAGTATCCCTTACATTTCAGATCTCAGCTAGCTTCATTAGTTTTAAAGGTGCTTCTCAGAGCCTTTGTATTCTGCTGCTTGCCTTTTCAGTCCTCTCACCAGAAATGAGTCAGGATGAGGCGAAGAAGGTGATGGGACTTGGGGCACAGAGGCTCTTTCCTTAGGCGAGCACTGATGTGGGTCAGTCTTTAAAGCTGAGGGAGAGAGGTAGTTCTCATCCAGCAGCAACCACCTTAGGTATGTGGAAGTTAACTTTCTAGTCTAGAGAATCCAGGGGTGTCTGGATCCAGAGGCTCAACTTCCCCTTTTTAAGCCGAGGTCACTCTGTACTTCTCTGTGTTTCATGGCCACGCAAGCTTGCTGATGCACCATTTATTAACACACAGGCTCCATCTCACTACCTGAGCGTTCTCTTCTTGCTCTCTCTTGCTAATGAGACAAACATGCTTGCTTCATGTTTATTTGATTTTTCACTTTGGAGGTTGTATATCAGTAAAGTCCTTAATGCTTCCCCTGGTTAATAAGTACCCTAGATTTGATTAATTCCTTTGCAGGGCTTTTTCATTTTATGCCCAAGTCATCGAGACAATAACAGGAATTATTACAGTTTATTGACATTGAATTTACAGTTTATTGAAAGCATCCCATTGTTTTTTTCCCCTTTGTCCCTCTGTTTTTTCCCAGTGCTGAGGGGATGAATGCTGGTGGGTATGGAAACCTCTTGATGAATAGTGAACAGCCCCAGGGCGAGTATGGGGTCACTGTTGCCTTTCTGCGCTTGATCACCACTCTTGTGAAGGTAAAATCTCATCAGATAGAAGCATCTGAAATAATTTTCCTATATCCCGTTACTGTAGTCATTTGTTTGCAGGCCTAACAGTTGTCCTGAAGTTACAGTGATAGCAGTCTCTGTGTCCTGATTATTGTGTGCCTGACTTTATAGTAAATGCTTCATCTTTGTTAACTTATTTAATACTCAGAGTCCGTACAGCGTAATGCAGTGACTTCATAAAGTTATTTCTGACAAAGCCCAGGATAATATGTACACATTTCATCATGTCCCAGTATGTACATCATATGTTTACTTCTAAAATGGAGTTGGGGCTTCCCTCATAGCTCAGTCAGTAAAGAATCTGCGATGCAGAAGACCGAGCTTCGATTCCTGGGTTGGGAAGATCCCCAGGAGAAGTGAACGGCAACCCACTCTAGTATTCTTGCCTGGAGAATCCCTTGGACAGAGGAGCCTGGCAGGCTAGTCTATGGGGTCGCAAGAGTCGAAAACGACTGAGCGACTAAGCGCACACAAAGTGGAGTTGCAAAGTGTGACACAGCTTGTACTATGCAAGGTGCGTTCTGATGTTTTCTAACAAGCTGATCTCACAATCCGGTAATGAATCACAGCTCTGGTTGAAAAATACTTGTGTGGCATGGATTTGGGGGTCAAAATTAGGTTTACCTTTCAGGTTGACCACCTACTGGCTGTATGACCTTGGACAGGTATTAAATTTCTTAGCACGTCTCTGAACTGGTATGATAAATGATCTCTACCTCTTGGAGTTGAGAGGGCTCCACATGAAGAACGCTAAGCACACGTGCTGCTTGCAAGAATCAGTCAATGAACGCTTAAATAGAAATGGTTCTGTGTAGAGATAGGGAAGTAGATATGTTTATATAAAGAAACCTTACTTTTACGATAAGGAAGCTGATGGTAACAAGTAATACTAGGACAAAGGATTTTGAGTATCAGATCTCCTTTCTGATACTTGAGTGATGGGATAGAATTTAGAGGGTGGTTGGTGATCATGACAGTGAACCTGGGTTTTTCCATTGTCAACAGTCTTGTATCCTCCATGTTTCAGATGGACCTCTCTCCTGCTCAGGTTTAGCCTTCATCCTTCTCTTTCTTGTAGGTGCCTTTTGTGATATTGTCACATTGTCTTTTTAGTCCCTTTCTCTATTCTGGGGAAACCTATGACTTGGATTCAGTTGAACTAGAGTATTCTGATGTTTGTTGTTGTTGTTTTTTTCCCCCCCACTGATAGCCAAGGTTTGCCCAGGTTTCTTTTGGATATGTGGTCTTGGAGTCAAATCTCTAGTGATAAAGTGACTTATTCTTAAGTGGCATATGCCCTCACGGCAAGATTTCTTGTAGGGGCAGCTTGGTAGTACCCAGAGCCAAGGGCTGGTGCCTTGTGTCATGTTTGTGCTGAAGGAGATGCTGCCAAGTTACCACAAGTGGCGATACAACTCCCATGGTGTGAGAGAACAGATTGGTAAGGAGAACATGGGCAGCGAAGATGGGAGGCTCCCTGGCCACCTTTCTTTCTTGGGATAAGGGTCATCACCCGAGGTTACATCACTCCTATGTCTTTTCTGGAGTCCAGGTTGCCTGATCCTGGAGCTGATTCATTCAATACTGAACCTGTGCCATGAGACAGACCTGCACAGCAGGTAGGAGGGGGGAGATTGCTAGCACTTGGTACTTTGAGATGCTGCCACTCTGCAAGGGAAGACTCGGGCTTCTGCTCTGCACAGCTGGCTCGTTCTTCCAGAGAACTCAGCTTGGTTGGGCCCAGAGCTCAGTGCTCTTGGGGTTCAGATTTGCCTTCCACCAGCCTGTTTCTCCTTTATCCCTCTGAAGAGAGAAGAGCAAATGAAGTGGTAACAAGGTTGTCCCCAGTGAAATTATACACACACATATTATGATCTTTACAAAAGGTGTATATGTCATAGAGAAGTAGGGCAAGATGCCCTTCATAACCCTATTTCCCAGAGATGGCTGTTAACAAGTTAACATGTGTCTTCTAGGTTTTTTTCCCTCTGCCTGTACTTAATCTTCTGTAACTTTATTTCCATGCCACTACATGCAGATCTGTTTTGTTTTAATGGTTCCATGCATTCCACTCTATGGATTAATTGTGATTTGTTTCAGTAAGCATTTTCATTAATCGACGGATATTTAGATGGTTTCTCAGGGTCTGTTTAAGGAAAGAAATCAGAGTGGCTTCCTCTGGCAAAGAGCTGATTTGTATCACTGATGTCCAGTTGGTTAGATTAGGACAATACCCTTTACTTCCAGTAATAAATTTGGTGGCTCCCTGGTAACTCAGAACGTGTCTGTCTTCCAGTCACACCCCCAGCCTGCAGTCTCTCTGCATCTGCAGCCTGGCCTACACAGAAGCAGGACAGACAGTAATCAATATCATGGGCATCGGTGTGGACACCATCGACATGGTCATGGCTGCTCAGCCCCGCAGGTAGGCCTTCCTCTCCACCTTCCCCATGTGTCTTTATCGTGCCCGCATGTTGTAAGAACTGGAGCGTAAGAAAGACAACCTGTTCTTCCTAGGATGTAGCCTCTGTATAACCTACTGGCTGCTGTATAGACTGGCACACAGCAAAGGGAGCTGAGTGTGCCTCCTCTCTCCTAGTTTGGACTGGGGCCTCTAGAGCTGTTGAACTCTGGGACTGTTGTTGGAATCTCATTCATGAGAGCACATGTGTTGCGAATGAAGTCATGTTGTCTGAATCAACTTTGGTTTCCATTTGGCACCCTAGCGATGGGGCAGAGGGCCAGGGCCAGGGCCAGCTGCTGATCAAGACAGTGAAGTTGGCGTTCTCTGTCACCAACAATGTCATTCGGCTGAAACCGCCTTCTAATGTGGTGTCCCCTCTGGAACAGGCTCTCACACAGCATGGTATGTATTTTTCTTCTAATTAGCAGCATTTCTGCCCGTAAGTACATACTGCAGGCTGTGTTTTAGAGGTCAGCAGTATTTTTGAAATTCGGTAATGATCACCAGTTGGACTTAGAAATAAGACTGTGTCATACTTTACGTCTGCTTCCCAGTGGTGATAGAATAATAGTAAAGAATACACGTTCAGAGTATCTCGGTTAAAATTCTGGCTCCAGCCAGCTTTGACCTTGGGCACCTTATTTTAACAACTATGCCTCAGATTTCTCGTCTATAAAATGGGGATAGTCACAGTGTCTACCTTGTAACATCATAATGAACATTCAGTTGCTGCCTGTAAAACCTGGTACCTAGTTAGTGTTGACTGTTATTACTCTTTGGCTTTAAACTACTCATTTAATCTCTTTGGGACCCAGTTTCCTTATTTTCAAGTAGGCATTTGGACGTCATCTACGACCTTTTTCTAGCTATATCATTTTGGGATTTTAATGATTTTTTGCATTTAGTGCCATGTTGTATATAATGTGATGTCTTTTTTCCTACCCTGTTTGTTAAAAGACTATTTTCTAAAAAGTGTATCTAATTCTGCTCTTAATGTATTGGACTGAGCTGCTGCTGCTAACTCACTTCAGTCGTGTCCGACTCTGTGCGACCCCATATCGGGCAGCCCACCAGGCTCCCCTTCCCTGGGATTCTCCAGGCAAGATCACTGGAGTGGGTTGCCATTTCCTTCTGCAGTGCATGAAAGTGAAAAGTGAAAGTGAAGTCGCTCAGTCGTGTCCGACTCTTAGCGACCCCATGGACTGCAGCCTACCAGGCTCCTCTGTCCATGGGATTTTCCAGGCAAGAGTACTGGAGTGGGGTGCCATTGCCTTCTCCAATTGGACTGAGCTATTTACCCCCAATCCTGCCTGTCCCCTTGGCTACTGAAGAAAGAGAATGACAGGGCCACCTGCATCCGCTTGGGCCCTCCAAGTACTCGAGAGTAAATTCCTTCACGTATGTGAGCTTTCTGAACAGAAACCTCTCCTAAGAGCTTGAACTAGGCATACTTTGCTGTCTGAACTGTTTCCTGTACTTCTTCAGGTGCCCATGGGAACAACCTTATTGCTGTTCTTGCCAAATACATCTACCACAAACATGACCCAGCTCTGCCTCGTCTTGCTATCCAGCTGCTGAAACGTCTGGCCACGGTAGGATCCCACCTAACAAGTCCAAGCCCCAGAAAACTGACTTTGTGCTTGAGAATAGTGTTTCTTCTAAGAGATGTAACTGACTTGGACTTTTAAAGTGATGTACCTATAGACACATACTCACTCACACACACTTTTTTTCCTGATTATGAAAGACATACATACTCATTTTAAAATATTTGTTTAAATGTTACAGATAAACTTTTACAGAAAATTAAGGTCTCCTCTAATATCTCCTCATTCTAAGAATTCCTGTGAGCAGATTGGTACACATTGCTCCAGGTTTCTTTTTATCCATGCTTATGTATTAAAGAATGTTTAGTGTGAGCTTTTGTTCTTTTCCAAAGCAGAATTCCACGATACATACAGTTTTGTGACTAGCTTTCTTCACTTAACACCACATCCTGCAGCCTTGCTGTATGCGCACACTGGGATCTACCTCATTCTCTAATTCTTGTGTGACGTGCCATAGCATGGATGGGTCCTAACTTATTTATGCTATTTTCTGTCTTACTGTTAAATAGTGCTGTAGTGAACATTCCTATCCACAGAACTCTGTAAACTTTTGTTTACAATTCCTAAAAATTAGTTAGATATAAATGAACATTTAAATTTCTATTAGATATTTTGAAATTAGCCTCCAGAAAGGATGTAACAGTTTATACTACCTAAGTCTCATATCCTTGCCACAGTGACTTCACCAGTTTTTTAATCCTTGCTAATCTAATAGGCAAATCAGTGTTATCTTTTTTAAAAAGCTTTACATTTATTGAACCGTAAGAGAGGTTATGCATCTTTTTATGTTGATTACTATTTTCTCTGGGAATCATGGGGCATCTTTTGCTGTAGTTTGGTGTGATGTCCCTTTTGGCCCAGACCTGTCCATCTGGATATTTCCCTCTCTGGCATTTTCCAAGAGTTCCTCAGCACCTTTCTGCAGATGCCTGTTGCGGTTTTTCTGGAGGTGGAGCTCTACCTGTGTGTCCCGGTCTCCGCCAGGTGGCGCCCATGTCAGTGTACGCCTGCCTGGGCAGTGATGCGGCTGCCATCCGAGACGCCTTCCTGACCCGCCTGCAGAGCAAGATTGAGGATATGCGCATCAAAGTCATGATTCTGGAATTCCTCACGGTTGCTGTAGAGACGCAGCCAGGCCTCATTGAACTGTTTCTGAATCTGGAGGTGAAGGATGGCAGCGATGGCTCCAAGGTGAGCCTGCACCTGGGATGAAGCTGGGACATGGCCCTCTGGGAGGTGGGTGCTGGAGTCTCCAGGTCCGGCTGTGGGCCAAAGCTGTGGGCCTGAGCTCTCACTGTCCCTCTGCAGGAATTCAGCCTCGGGGTGTGGAGCTGTCTCCACGCGGTGCTGGAGCTGATCGGTTCCCAGCAGCAGGACCGCTACTGGTGCCCCCCACTGCTGCACCGGGCAGCCATCGCCTTTTTGCACGCCCTGTGGCAGGACCGGCGGGACAGTGCCATGCTGGTCCTCAGAACCAAGTGAGTCTGACTCCAGAAATTCCTCAGTCTCTGGAGTGTGTGTCCTTGTCTATAAGATAAGGGGGCAGTCGTTCTGGGAGGTTTGTTGTGAGAGGTCATGCTTAAAAGTGCTTCGTGCTTGGGTTATTGTGTGGGAGTTATTCTCTTTTTAAAGCTGCCCCAGCAGGTGTAATCTTTACTCTGATATGTTTACCTTAGAGTTCTACCTTTCAATTTCCCACCTTCTGCCAACCCCCAAAGCCATTGCTCATAAGAAACAGTAGTCAGATGAGGGTGACTTGCTCGAGCCATTGAACTGAATGGAACACGCTTTACTCTGGGTCCCTGTTTTGTCCATGGAACCGATTTCTGTTTATGTATTATAGTCCGAACAGGTGACCTATGCAGCAGATGTTAGGGTTGGAACTGAGAAAATGTGGAGAGGTGACCACCAAGGGGAGGTGGAAAGAGGAGAAAAAGGACTGTATGAGAGAAAGTGTGATTTCTGCCATGTATTTTCTTTTCAGACCCAAGTTTTGGGAGAATCTAACGAGTCCGCTATTTGGTACGCTTTCTCCTCCCTCGGAAACATCTGAGGTGAGTGCTGAAGGGAGGGACAGTGGTGGAGAGGCCCTGGGAGTGAAGGCTGGGCTGAGACTGGGCTGTGGAAAATGTCTACCCCCACCTGACTAAATGACCAGCACGTTTTCTTCACCTGGAACTTCTTTCTCAGAGAAGCACTTGTCTCCTCTCCTTTGAAGTCTTGCTTTGGGAAGGAGGGTAGCATGCCCTGCTCTGTTGCTGGCTCTGTGGTCCCCACTCACTTCGAGACACTGGACCTGACGCTTCTGCTCTTGCAAGTTAGATGCCCACTCGCTAGGGAACGTGCTTTCTTGTTTGCTAGTGCCGGTCCCTGTTCTGGCCCACGTGGGAGGGAGGGGCCCCAGGGGAGAGGTTCTCACGACTCTCTGCTCTCCCCCTCCACAGCCCAGCATCCTGGAAACCTGTGCCCTAATCATGAAGATAATTTGCTTGGAGATATACTATGTAGTTAAGTGAGTCCTTTCCCCTTTTGAGACTTTAATCAGAGGTTTGTGGCGGGGGGACCCATGGAGTCTACTGCTGAGGGCGTGGCCAAATGAGCCCAGACAGAGGAGAGAGCTGGTTTGGAGCCATTTCTGGAGGGCCACGGATCCGTGTCCTTGGTCAGTCCATCGATGGCATTTGTGATTGTCAGAAAGAGTGATTGTGAAGCAAACTCCTTGTGCTCGGGATTTTATGGAGAAGGAACACTGGAAAAGGCCTCAGCCTAACCCATTATGTTGAGCAAGAAGTGTGAGCCCCACACAATGGAGCTGATCTGGAGCCGTCTGCCTTTAAGCCCATGTGAGGTTGCTTTCTCTGCCTCAGCAAGGGTCAGTGCCCGTCACACTCCCGTCGGCATTTCTGCTAACCGTAGGTTTTATTTTTCTCCTGACACCCTAGGGGCTCATTAGACCAATCATTAAAAGATACACTCAAGAAATTTTCCAGCGAGAAGCGCTTTGCCTACTGGTCGGGGTATGTCAAGTCCTTGGCAGTTCACATGGCCGACACAGAGGGCAGCAGCTGCACCTCCCTGGTAGAGTATCAAATGCTGGTCTCTGCCTGGAGGATGTTTCTCATCATTGCCACCAGTCACGTAAGAACCTCCTGGGGCGAGTTTTGGTTTTGGTATCCTAGCAACAATATGCTGGGATACTTAGCAGATACAGCCCCTTGGGCTAAAGAATGGTCAGGGTTTTTCTCTGAGAGCTAAAATGTAACAGGTTCTGTGCCAAATGTGGGGTGCTTGGATGCTTTTTGGCCAGCAAGGGGCCCTTAAGGAAAGTGCAGAGAAGGCATTATTTAAATCCCTTCAGATGTTCATAAAAGTTTCCCTTAGCTACCTTTGTGGATCTAGCTAGGTCTTGGAGACCCCTTCTGTCATCCACTTCTTGTGCACATGGATGATTGCCTCTCAACTGTGTGCCCTGGGGACGCTGGGTATATACTGGGTATATATATTTGTTGACTGGTCAGCAGGTAGCTATAATGGCTGCAGCAGTACCCTCTAGAGAACAGTGGTTTTCGTTGGCTCTAGAAACTGCATTCCCTGGTGTTCTTACAAAAAGATCAGAGGCCATTGTCTCTGCAGTGTGTCTACAGAGCATTGGTTTTTAGCGAGTTGATGTTTGAGAAGAATTTGCATTTTTCCTTGGCTTTTCTTTTGTGTGTGCTTTGACAACATCTTGCTGTATAGTAAGGACTTGATATTGACGTGTTTTCCTCTAGGGAATCCAAATTAGTATCTTGACTTTATAACTTCAGCTAAACAGTACCTTTTGTTCCAGGCACACTCTTACATCTTCCATGGCTTGTTCCCTAGTGCCTGACTGGCCACAGCCTTGGAGGTGGGCTGTGGCACGGTGGTTTGGGACCCCTGATACTATAGACACACCAAAAGGGTCAGTCGTCTCTGGGGAACTTTGTGTGTCACCTTTCAGGTCCGAATGGGGCAGCAGTTCTTGAATTGCAGTTCTGAAAATCCCACCAACATCTTTTCCCCCAGGAAACCTATTTTGGTTTTGTCTAGGATATTGATCATCTTTTCATCCATTTAATAGATATTAGTGGAATGCTTACTGTATGCTAGGCACTGGGATACAGCAGTGAATAAGGTAGATACAGTCTTTGATCTCACATGGGGTGGCCCATGAGAAGGTACATTGTAAACAAATTTACAAAGGAATATAGTTCGGGATTGTGATATTTCACAGTGAAGGAAATAACTCAGATGCTATGGTAGGGAATGCTGAAGGAGGGTAGAAGTAGTCAGGAGGCCCTCTAAGGAAGTACTGTTCACACTGAGGCCCGAGTGTGCAAGGAGACTTCTAGATGATGCTCTGGGCAGGCAGAGTCAACAGGTGCAGAGGCCCAGAAATGGGAAGAGCTCAGCCTTTTCACAGAGGAGGAAGGGGGTCAATAGGGTTGGAGTCAAATGAGCGCAGTGGGGATGATACCAAAATCAGGTGGACCAGATCCTCGGGGGTGCCCAGGCCTCGTGGAGCATTTGGTGTTTCCAGAAGGGTTGCCCTGGGAAGCCTCAAAAGGTCTGAGCAGAGGAAGGACGTTGTTGGGAAGGATGTGAATGAACCTAGCCCTCTGGTTCTGACCATGGCTAAAGAGGACCCGGAAACATCAGGGTCCTTGAGTCTCATTTTAACCAAGGAAGCAGTGACCAGTTGCCTGACAGAGGACCCCATCTTTCTTGGCTTCTGAAGTCTGGGAAATTTTCCTAACTGACCTTTCCTTCCTGTCCCTTTGCAGGCGGAGATAACGCACCTGACAGACTCTGCAGTGCGTCGCCAGCTCTTTCTTGACGTGCTCGAGGGGACCAAGGCGTTGGTAAGTGTGTCTGGGAGAGTTCCTGTTCCTCCCAGGGAGATGGCTTCTGCAGTCAAATAGCAGCTCCTAAGCCTGTAGCTGTGCGAGTGGTCAGATCACTCAGGCGGCCCGAGGCTGTGGTGCCAGGCGGAGGTCCGCTACAGCCCCTGGCCTCTTCCCCATGCTCACTCTTGTGAGTGCACTGCTGGGAGAGAGAGGGTCGGGGCCGCAGGGGCCTGTGTGCGGTGCTCCCAGTCTCTCGGGGCGCTGACTGTGCCATCTCCCCTCAGCTCCTCGTCCCTACCTCCGTGAACTGCCTCCGCCTGGGCTCCATGACGTGCACCCTGCTGCTTATTCTCCTCCGGCAGTGGAAGAGGTAAGTCAGGCCAGGAGAGGCAGCCTCTCCCACCGTCCTCACTGGCTCCACCTCGGGTTTCGGGACAGGAGCAGACCTCTGATGAGAGGCGTGCTGCCCCACGGGCATCCTGAGGGGAGCGGGCCGTGTGTGGCCTTTCTGTGAGGTGTGTTCCACCCCCCTCTCCACTCTGCGCTGTGTCTAGAGAGTTAGGGTCTGTGGATGAAATCCTTGGGCCCCTGACGGAGATCCTGGAGGGAGTGCTGCAGGCAGACCAGCAGCTTATGGAGAAGACCAAGGCCAAGGTGTTCTCGGCGTTCATCACGGTGCTGCAGATGAAGGAGATGAGCGGTAAGGGGCGGGGAGGGGTGAGGGGCAAGCCTTCCTCCACATCAGAGCTGGGATTGTTCTCTGAAGCTCGAGTTTTCAGTCCTGGGCTCTTGTCTTCAGGAAAGCGCTTTGTCTCCTCCCCTCCCACTGGCTGACGCACTTCCTCTTAGCACCCTGCGCTCGCAGCCACCTGCCTGGAACAGACGTGTTGGGTAGCCTGACAGAGTCTCCTCCTGTGTCCTTTGCAGTGAATGACATCCCCCAGTACTCCCAGCTGGTGCTGAACGTCTGTGAGACCCTTCAGGAAGAGGTGATCGCACTTTTCGACCACACCCGCCACAGCCTGGCGGCGGGCAGTGCCACCGAGGACAAGGACAGCATGGAGACCGACGACTGCTCCCGGCTCCGGCATAGGGACCAGCGGGATGGGGTGAGGGGGCGCCTGGGAATCAGTGTGTACTCCACTCGCATCCCCGGTTGTGAACTGCTGCCTCCTCTGGGCCAGGCCCAGGGGTGGTGAGTGAACAAGACAGTCACAGCCTGACAGGGAAAGTTAAGAAACCAGATCGCGCAACATGTGTCAAATTCCGTTGTGGCAAGTGTCGCAGGGGTGGAACACAGGGAGAGGGTGCCCCATGGGGTTCTCACCTCATCCAGGGATTCGGAGAGAAAGCACCCTTTCAGCAGTGCCTGGGCGTTGGTAGAGCCGGCAGGCCATGGGGGCAGGGGGATTTGGGCAGCAAGAACCGCGTGTGCTGAGCTGTGGGTGAGAATCATGTGGTGTGAGCCAGGGTCAAGTGAGGCCTGGAGAGCCGGAGGCTGGATGACCGGCAGCCTTGCCAGGGTCTTTATTCTGGGTGCTAAGTGAAACAGAAAACCACGGAAGGATTTTAAGTAAGGGAGAAAAACGATGAGATTTGTATGTTAGAAAGCCTGTTGGATGTATTAATTGTACAGAAGAGTGTTTATCAAGCTGTGGATCAGGACCTATTTATGAATCTTGGCTCATTTGGTTATAACCAGCATTTTCTAAATGAAGTAGAATAAAATATAGAAGAAAATAGCTTACTTTGCAGGGGATAAAGGTAGGTACTCTTTAAATTAAACATGTAAGTATGCATATACTGCAGCGCAGTATGGATTACTCTGGGGGGCTCATGACCATTAAGTGTGAAAAGCCACTGGGCTGAAGAACAGAGTAGAGAGGATCTGGAGAGAAGAAGGGACCATTTGGGAGGTGAGAGCGATTGTGCAGTTAGAGGGGAGCTCGCTTTGGCCCCACATGGCGTGGGCGACCTGTTCCTCTCCGCCTCCCCCGGCACCACCTCCTTCCCTCTCACCATCTCTGCCCCTGGGCCCAGCAGGTCTGTGTCCTGGGCCTGCACCTGGCCAAGGAGCTGTGTGAGGTGGATGAGGACGGGGACTCGTGGCTACAGGTGACCCGCCGGCTCCCCATCCTGCCGACCCTCTTCACCACCTTGGAGGTGAGCCTTCGCATGAAGCAGAACCTGCACTTCACCGAGGCGGCGCTGCACCTGCTCCTCACGCTGGCCCGCACCCAGCAGGTAGGCGCAGGCAGAGGAGTGGCTGGGCTTGTGCCAGTGGGTGCTGACGCGGCCCAGGGTTCTCCCAGCCCGAGAACCCCCACCCCGCCCCGGGGCGGGCGGCTGCAGTGACAGCGTCCATCTCATCCTGCATCTCTCTCCCTTGCAGGGGGCCACGGCTGTGGCCGGAGCCGGCATCACCCAGAGCATTTGTTTGCCTCTCCTGAGTGTGTACCAGCTCAGCACCAACGGGACAGTGCAGGTGAGTTCCAGGGGCCTGCCCTGCCTCCCCAGGCCCCTTGGTGCTGTCACTGGGCCTGGAAGTTGCTTTCTTGAGGGGCCTGGTTAAGGCACCAAGAATACAGAAGCTTCCCCACCCTTGCACTGACCGCTAGCAAGAGAAGCTCACGCAGTTAGTTAGTGCCCAGCCTGAACCTGGAGCCTTGGCTTCTTGTATCTCTGGTGCTCTTTCCGCGTAACGCCTGACCTTGGACCCTCTCTGACCTTGCTGGCGCCCCTTCCAGGAGCTTTTCTCCTCAAAAGAGCCAGGCTTCCTAGCTGCTGGGTTGCAGGGAGGCCCCAAGGTCCCTGTCAGCTGGTTCCTGGGCCCTTGTCGTGATCCTGTCTGCTGTTTGTGTCTTAGACACCCGGCACCTCTCGGAAGTCCCTGGACGCCCCTTCTTGGCCTGGCGTCTACCGTCTCTCCATGTCCTTGATGGAGCGGCTCCTCAAAACCCTGCGCTACAACTTCCTGACCGAGGCCCTGGACTTCGTGGGGGTTCACCAGGAGCGGACCTTACAGGTGAGGGGCTGCCAGCATCTTTGGGGTCAGGACTTGGGGTTCAAGGGCGTCTGGGCTCCTCAGAACTGAGTGTGGGTGCTCCCACTTCTGAGGTGCCATGAGGACTGCTGGCTGACAGGCCCCGCAGAGGAAGGGGAATGGTCTGGGATCAGCTCAGACAGGAGCCTCTTCACCTAGCCACCTGTCATGCCGTCGCCTCAGCGTTTGAGGGCCCAGGACTCCCCTTCCTGCAGCAGGGCTGAGTCACCCCACCCTTTCCTGTGTCCCTCCCAGTGCCTCAACGCCGTGAGGACGGTGCAGAGTCTGGCGTGCCTGGAGGAGGCCGACCATACCGTGGGCTTCCTCCTACAGCTCTCCAGCTTCAGGAAGGAGTGGCACTTCCACCTGCCTCAGCTCATGCGGGATGTCCAGGTGCGGCCTGAGACCAGCTTTTTGGAGGGTCTGGGGAAAGGTTCAGGGAGAACGGGGCAGGGCGTGAAGGGCAGGCCTATTCCTGGAACGTGGCCGTTTCTTTGGTAGCACAGGTTTGGGTTCACCTTGCTTCCTCCACAGCGAAGTGTTGCTTCCATAGCATAGGGCAGCCTTACAGGGTGAGAACCTGGGCTCTGGCGTAGACCCTGGCTCACATCCCTTAGTGCAGGACATTTATGAAATGGGGCCAGCTGGAGGAGCAGGCGGGGAGGAGCACAGGCTCCAGAGTCAGGCTGTGCTTGTGTGACCTTGGCCAGGTCACTTCCCTTCTCTCCTTCATCTCACCGTTTTCTTTTTCTATAAGATGGGAAAACTGTCCCCTTCTAACCTATTTACTTAGGACTTCATACCGTGCCTGGTTTCTAGCTGGGTCTCGGAAACCATCCAGGCATCTGTTGACCCAAGAGTCTGGTTGAGCGTGCTTGGTGGCTGTGAGGTTTGGGGCTGGAGGTCACAGGGAGTTGTGGGGGACACGGGAGAAGTGCGTGGTTTCCGGTAGCACCCCGCTGGGTGTGTCTGGTCAGCTGCCTGGGGCCGCCCTGTGGATCCCTCACCCTCTCCTGTGCCACAGGTGAACCTCGGCTACCTGTGCCAGGCCTGCACCTCCCTCCTGCACAGCCGCAAGATGCTGCAGCACTACTTGCAGGTAAGCCGGCCTCCGCGCGGCCCGCCCCGGGCGGCCTCGCCCCAGCTCCTCCGCGCTCCAGCGCTCTGTTGTCTCTCCCCCCACCCCCCGCCAGAACAAAAATGGGGAGGGCATCCCCTCAGCTGTCGCCCCCCGAGCTCAGCGGCCATCCACAGCTGCCCTGGCTGCCCCCTCCTGCTCCTCCTCCAAGCAGCCCGCTCCTGACACGGAGGCCTCAGAGCAGCGGGCCTTGCGCACCGTCCAGTATGGCCTCTTGAGGATCCTCAGCAGGACCCTGGCCGCCCTGCGCCGCTTCACCCCCGATGTCTGCCAGGTCTTGCTGGATCAGGTACCCACCCCGCGCCCCCAGCCTCCACCGAGCCACCGGCGCTCCTCTCTGCGCCCAGAGGTGCCCGGGGGTCTTGCCCTCCATCAGTCTCATCTTGCTTTGCAGTCCCTGGACCTTGCTGAGTACAGCTTCCTGTTTGCCCTGAGCTTCACCACTCCCACTTTTGACTCCGAAGGGGCCCCCTCCTTCGGGACCCTTCTGGCCACTGTGAATGTGGCCCTGAACATGCTTGGAGAGGTAAGTTGGGTATTGTCTGACCCCTCACCCCAGGCCTTCCTCCCAGCTTTCCACCGTCTAACCACCACCTTGGGCCTGTGTACCACCTGAGCTGACCTGTAAGAACTAGTGAGTTACCGCGTAGCTGATAAAATCGCCTAGCGTAGGTCCTGTGAAATGGGGAGGTCTCAGTGGGTTGGAGTTGTTACTACTACCTCATTTTTTTTAACCCCCATTTCTCTTTCTCCAGCTGGACAAGAAAAAGGAGCCTCTCACCCAGGCTGTGGGGCTCAGCACACAAGCAGAAGGGACCAGAACTCTGAAGTGAGAAAGCCCTCCTTCTGGACCTTGGTTGGGGGCTGGGGTGGTCTTGGGCCGGCTCTCCTGGATCCGCCGCTTCATGCATACAGCCCACATGGCCTCTGCAGCAGTGCCCACATCCGCCTCCCCTCCAGGTCGCTCCTGATGTTCACCATGGAGAACTGCTTCTACCTGCTCATCTCCCAGGCGATGCGTTACCTTCGGGACCCGGCTGTGCACCCCCGGGACAAGCAGCGGATGAAGCAGGAGCTCAGCTCAGAGTTGGTAGGAGGGGTGGAGGGCCCTGCCTGCTGGGGCGACCCAGGGGTCCCAGCCCCCAAGGGCCTGGGGCCGCCCTGAGAGGGCGGCCACAGGGCCTCATCAGGTGCTTCTCTTGCAGAGCACTCTCCTCTCCAGCCTCTCCCGCTACTTCCGCCGGGGAGCCCCCAGCTCCCCTGCTGCTGGCGTCCTTCCCTCGCCTCAGGGAAAGTCCACCTCTCTCTCCAAGGTCAGCCCCGAGAGTCAGGAGCCTCTGATCCAGCTGGTGCAGGCCTTTGTCCGACACGTGCAAAGATAGGGCACCTGCCTGCTGCCGCCTACACTCTGCACCAGCCTGCACGGCAGGCCTGGGGAGTGAGGGGTACTGCTGGCAGACAGCCTGTCTGGGCCCGAGAGCAGCTCGTCACCCTCCCCAGAGTCGCCGTGACTCCAGCCACTGCCCCAGCGTTATTTTTGTAACAGATCAAGAGGTCAACAGCAGGGGTGGGGAGCCGTAGTCTGCTGCACTCGGGCTCACGTTCAAAATGCCCCTAAAGAGGTGTATTCCTTTCCTCAAGCATTCCCCACAGCACTTGACCCTGTCCGGGGGAGAGGCGGGGAGCCAGTGTCACGTGCAGCCAGGAGGCTGTGTGCACGGGTTTGAGAATCTGTTTTTCCACACTCTGTTCTTGCAGTTTTTGGTAATACTGTGGTCTATTTATACAAATATTAAAATACTGTTTATACACAACTGTGTGGGTATACCTTCCGAGCCCAGGGACTAACCAGCTCTCAGAGCATTGCTCTGCCCTGCTTGTCCAGGGGCCCAGAGTGGACTGGGGGGTACTGGGTGGACACTCAGGTCTTCCTTCTACCCAGGTCTTGGCCCCCACCTCCATTTACCAGCTGGCTGAGTTGATCCCTGGGTGAGAGCCTTTCCTGAAGCCCTGCTCCTTCTGTCTGTAGCTCTGTGCCTCCCCTCCCTTCAGAGGGCCCTGGGTAGGGTGGCCTCTGGCCTCCTTGGGACCTAATCACAGAGTTCTGGGCCCAGCTGCAAGCCTCAATCTATAACCTGGCTTGTGGACCGAAGCTATCACTTGGGAAGTTTTGCAACTAAAGTGGGCTACAGTGCCTGCATGGCCAATTGCCAGTTACAGAACCTCGAGGAGGTGACTGATTTCTTCCTCCCTTGTCTGGGAGGACACGAGAATACGTGTGAACATGCTGCTCTCAATGTCGGGTCCCTGGGAAGCACTGTCAGCTGTCAGTTACCCAAGTGTAAACCGTCATGCATATTTTACAGTCCACTCTGCCCCAGTTCAGGCAGGTTTTTCTCAGGAAAGAAACGTCGGTGACGCAGCTGCAGCAGACCAGCATCCCCTTCCTCAGGAGCAGCACGCGTGCCCTGGGAGGGAGGAGGGGCCCATCACTTCCTCCCCCAGAAGGAGGGCACGGTGCGGCAGCGTGCCGCCGCCTCTTCCCCTTCCCACCTGTGAGGCCTGCGACGCGACCGGAGCCCAGGCAACATGCACACGGAGGATGGTTTATTATCGGTCACTGGCTAGAGAGCAAGCAGACAGGCAGAATAAAAAGATCCGTTAAAAAGTGAGTTGAGAGTGCAGGCAGGCAGCCACCAGACTTGGCTCTAGCGATAGGGCTGGGAGGGGAGGGCTAGCACCGGGGAGCTGCTGCTCCGGCTAGGCTCCCCTCCGCTGCAGTGCATCCCAGGGGGACGGCACCCCTGTCCCTGGCCCACCACAGACCTGCGTGCCTGCCTGCCTCGCCTCCTTTGCTGCTTTTGGCAACTAAAAGGCAGGTACTCTCTCTTGCCAAGGGTACGCCCCAGGGCATCCTCAGCCCATCTTGCACTGACGCCCTTCACAGGCCGGGGCGCTGAGCGCAGCTACTGCAGCCAGGCCCGCCCTCCTGAGCAGGAGCCGGGAGGGCTTGGGGGGGCTCAGGGATGCAGGCAGGGGTTGGGGGGCTCCAGAAACAGGTCAGAAGCAGGCCGGGGGAGGAGCCGGGATCATTCAGCCTCTCAGGCCCCTCGCGGCTGGACAGCCAAGGGGCAGGACGGGGCTGGGGTGAGCCTCCCCACGCTGAGCAGCTGGATCACCAACAGACACGTGGCGGGGCTGCACCCATTCCCCTTGCCCAGGCCAGAGTGGGCAGGGCCTGGGGGAGGAGGCCTGCTCAACTGAGCAGTTCCAAGTAGGTGACGGGGACCTTGCCCTTCTTGTTGCCTCTCTCGCCAATGAGCCAGTCGGGGTCCATGCCAGGCAAGCTGTAGACAGTGATGAGCTGAAAGGGATCACAGAAGAGGAGGATCACGCCCTGGCTACGCAGGGGCCCTGTGCCTCCAGTGACGGGCGCCCTCTCAGCTGCTCTATGGAGACGGATCAGAGAGCCTGCCTCCTCAGAGCTGGAGCTGCCTGTTTCCTGTGGCTGGTCCTGGCTCTCCCCCCATCCCCAGACCCTCAGAGGTGGGGGGCCCGCGATGCGTGGTCCACAGACCCCATGCCCCCAGCTCTGGTCCCCTGGCCCCTAAGCCGGCCTGTGCTCCCGACCGCCAACCCATCCCTGTGGCTTCCAGGCCCACCTCATCGGCCAGCAGGGCCAGCTCGCTGCTGTCGGCCGCCTCGTAGTCATAGAGAACGCGGGCTTTCCGGGTTCCGCTGGCAGGTGGGGCCACCTCCTCCAGGCGGAGAGCAGCCTCCCCCGGAGGGGCCAGGTCGGCCACGGAGGGCCCCATGGGCATCGTGGCCGCGGTGGTGGTGGGCGAGGTACTGCTGAGGGGTGGGGAGGTGGGCTCGGCGGTGCCCACAAAGGTGCCTGGGAATCTGAAGAGGAGAGTGGTAGGGGGGCCCATCTCAGCAGCCGGGAGCCACCCTCTTGTTGGGGGGAGGTCCCACATGCCCCACAAAACACCAGTCAGGCCCACAGCCATGGAGGCAAGACCACCTCGCTACTTACATGGCTCCCTGGGAGCTGGCAGCGTGAAGAGGGAAACAAGTGGAAGTGAGATGCCCCTGCCGTCCCCCCCCCCCCCCCAACCCACCCCAGAACCTGCACCCAAGGTCCCTGAGGCCAGCTATCCCCCTCACTGTCCTCTTCATGGGGTGCTCAGGCCCAGAGGTGGGGGTGACGCCCCACCACGGTCAGCAGCCCTCCACCCCACCCTGGGTGTCAACAGGGGCTTGCTGAGTTCGGGGAGCTGGGAGCCAGGGTTCCTCGTTTGGCACCTGCCCAGCTGCTTCTGGAGGTCCAGCATGTGGCGGTAGCACTGGGCATAGTACGTGGTCTGAGACTCGATGAACTCGTGCAGGCAGCGAAGGTGGTTCACCTGCCCGGAAGAGGCGGTGGCTGACCCGGCGCCCGCGGGTGGACGAAGCAGCCCACTCCCCACCCCACGCTCTACAGACCCCGGCTCGGCGTCCAGCGTTTTCTGCCCAGGCCTCTTGCTCTCTGGGGTGGGAAGGGGCCGTACCCCCCGCTTTGGGACCTTTAGGACCGTGGGCTCTGCCCCACCCAGGTTCACTAGCTGCCTCAACGTGAACTTAAGAGTTGTGGTGTCTGACACATGGGTGGCAAAGACGATGTGGGATGACAGAGGAAACAGGACAGGACTCACGTGGGTGCTGCTGATCCCCTCCAGCAGGAGCCGGGTCACTTCTGCCTGCCGGTCAAACTCCGTCTGGGCCACTCGGAGCTCCTGCTCAGCCTAGGAAGGGCCGGGGATGAGCACGAGGGCAAGAATGGCCCTAGTCGCCCTCCTACCAGACTCCTCCCGCCCCTGGAGCCGCCCGGGAGCGGTCTCCTCTTCCCTTCTGTGGCAGATGGACTTCCCCACACCCCACCCCAGGATGCAGACATCGGCGAAGGGGTTCACCTCTCACCCCTGACTTCAGGCCTGGGGCCCTGACCCCCTGGAGAAGTCTTAGCCCAGCTTGGGAACCCCCCAGAGGAGGCCAGTTGCTGGGTGGGCACACAGAGCCTCAGGTGCCTTCCTTGGCCTTTCACGCTCATGCATTTGTCCATCTGAGGCCACCACCCAGCAGGGACAAATTCAACCAACAGTTGCTTTGGCCTCCGGAGGGCCCACGGTGTGCTGCGGGGGGAGAGGGAGGTGACCGCCCCTTATCATGGCCCCAGAGGCTGCAGGGCAGAGCTCAGAACTAGACGCACACCTGCCCCCGATGACAGCAGGCGAGCCTGGACTCCCGTTCCCCACCCCGTTTCTTCCCTGAGCCCCAACTCACCTTGTCCACCTCATCATTCCAGAGCTGCAGAGACCACAACAGGACCGGTCAGCAGGGGAGGGAGGGGGCAGCGGTCAGCAGGGGAGGGGAAGGGAGGTGGGGGACAGCTGTACTCCAGAGCCCGGGCCCCTGCCCCAGCTCCCGAGATCCCCGCAACCTCTTCCTCCTACCCCTCACGCTTCCCAATGTCCTCCCCACAATCCCACCAGGAGCTGAGGCTGGGGGGAGGCCTGGTGTGAGAGGGAGGGGGGCTCTGACGTCACAGTCCATCCAGTCCCACATGCCACATGCGGGGAGGGGGGACAGCCAGCTGGGAAGTCCTGCTTGGGTTTCTCCTACAGGCAAGCCCCCAGGCTCGGACTGGGGTCTCCAGGGAGACCGAGCGTCCCCCACCCCACCCTGACGCTCTGCTGAGGCTGCTGGGCTGGGAGGCAGGACCGTGTGACCCTAGACCAGTCACTGAACCTTTCTGTCCTTCGGCAGAGAAAGGCAGCCTCGTGCCAGAGTCAGACTGGGGTTCAAAGGCACAAGAAAAAAACAGGGCCGTCTCCACCCTCCTGGATAGTCCTCCTTCCACTCGGCCCAGGAAGGGGGGCGGCAAGTGTCCTCCAGAGTCTAAAGAAGAAAGACCCCCCTCCCCCGACCATGGCTTAGAAGGCCCGTTCCTCCTGCCCGCTGCTACCCTAACACGGGGCCTGGGGGGGGCGCAGAGAGCAAAACCCAGGCCAGCCTGGCTGGGACGGAGGCGTCCCCACCCCAGCACCGTTCGGCAGACGGGAAGCGACCTCCATGTGAACACACGTGGGCAAGCCAGCCACAGGGGCCGGGGCACTACAGGGCGGTTAACGCCCCCAAGGGAGAAGGGACTGCGCCTGCACGCGCGCGCGCGCGCGCGCGCACACACACACACACACACACACACACACACAGCAACATGCTTATGACAGATGGAGAAGAGCCCGCGGGGAGGTGGGTGGTGCAGGAGGATGTCACCCACGGGGAAAGGAACAGAGAGGCAGAGAAAGGCCCAGGACTGGTTTCGACAGGCATGACGGGACAGGTGTCATCTGCCTATTTCCCCAACTAAACAGTAAACACCAAGATCTCAACAAGCTGTAGGAAAAAAAGATACCAGACGTTCAAAGTCCTCCTGACCCCGCCCCGCCCAGCCCACCCTCTTAAATCCCAGTCCCGCCTGCCCACCCACCCACCACTGCCTTCATGCTCTGCTTTGGAGGGGCCAGCTCAGGACATGCCCGTTTCCCCACCTCGGGGGCCTCGGCCCTGGGCTGCTCTTCCCCTCCCCACCGGGTCTACCTTCCCACGGGGCCCTGCTACGTCTCAAGGCCTCTGGGCGCCTCCCCGACACCTAGCCGATGTGCTCTGGGGGCCGCTGGACAGACAGCACCGTCCCCGAGTCCTGTCCAGGGGTCTGTGACCTCCCGGCAGGCCAGGCCGGGACCTCCTCCCTCTCCTCCAGGCGCAGGGCGGGCCTGGCTCTCAGGGGTGGGTGCTGAGTGGGGGTGGGTGCTGAGTGGGGGTGGATGGACTCTCGGGCCCCCCGGAGTTTATCAGGCTGCCCAGGGCAGCGGGCCAGGCTCACCTTCAGCGTTGGGCAGAGAGGGGCGAGGGCACAGGGCCCAGGTGGCCCCTGCCTGACCCTCTGCCTCCTGTTCTCCTGACTGGCATCAGGCGCCAGGTGTTGGGGCTGGGGGCAGGGAGGGGGGAGCCGGGGCGGGGTGGGCGGGGGCGCTTACCGCGGAGGCGCTGGCCGAGAGAATGTAATTACGAGGTCTAGTCTCCTGAAAGTCAGGCACCGTCTGGCGGGGAACAGAGTTCACGGGGGAGGGGGGAGTCACGTGGCGCAGGGGCCAGGCCAGGAGGCCGCCCTAGAGTCTCCCCCAGGGAGATGCCAGGAGCACCCCCCACCCCAACCCCATGGACAGGAGGGTACGGACAGATAACAACACAGACCCCCTTCTCCCCACGCCAACCACCTGCACAGGAGGCAGGATGAGTGAGGGTCTCCGAGGGTCGGGACAAAGACCAGGAGGGTGGACACGCTGGGGAGCCCAGGAGAGCAGATGCCGACGAGGGGACAGCCCGGAACCTCGGGCAGGACGCAGACCCGCCTGGCCCCGGCGGTCCTCAGGTCTCTCTTCCCCAGGCCAGCCTCGTCTCACTCAGAGGCCCATTAGACCCACCGTTCTCCAAGCAGAGCCCACCCCCACCCTACCCGGCTCGCTCCATCCACACCTCTGCACACACCCAATCATCTCTCCTTCCTGCAGCAAGAACTGGGCCCCTCCCCCGCCACGAGATGGACAGATGGATGCATGGATGGACAGAGTGACAGGCGGTTGACATTTGCAAAAAGCTGACTCAACAGGCTCCAACGCCTGGCGTCCCCCCAGACCAGAGGCTACACGTGGTGGAGGCCCCGGTGGGAGACCAGCTGCTTTGCAAAAGGCCCGGAGGACGGCCCTCCCCGGCCCGGCTGGCCCAGCCCGGCCCGGCCCCGCGGGGCCCAAGGCCGAGGTGGGCAAACCAGAAGCGGCACAGCACGTGGGACAGGTATACTCACATCTCCCTCACACTGAGCCAAGTTACCCAAAGCAGAACGGCAAGGAACAAAAACAAAGAGTTAGTGAGTCCACAGCGCAGGCGGGAGCAGGCCCCCCGGGGACGCACAAGCCCGCCCTCCGGAAGGAGTCCTGACCAGTGTGGCTGCTGAGGGGTGGCGGGTGGGCTGGGGGTGCCCTGCTGGGCTGGAGCCCGCTGGGATGCTGTACCAGGGCCCCGCTTGGGAGGGGATATCCTGCTAAAAGCCACACACTCGGGGCTGGTCTGGGCCAACCAGCCGGATGGGAGGTTGTGCCGCCCTGGTGACGAAGGAAGCGCTCCCCGGCCTGGCGGACAGAGAAAAGCCTGTCCTGGCCAAGGGACTCCAGAGAGCTGCCCGGCCCTGAGGGCGGGGAGCCTGTCCAGTCCAGGGGGGCTCGGGCAGCCTACCCAAGCCCAACCCGACGCCGGTGGCTGAGGCCCTGCCTCTGGTCTGGACTCCACACACCTGGACGAGGCGCCACGGCTCTTGCCAGGGGCACTGCCCAGACTCCGTGGCCCCCAGGGGCCACACAAAGGGAGGGGAATGCGAGGAGGGTTGGGGGCTGTAACTAACTCTCGGGCAGCGGGGGCACCTGGCCTTCCCTGGCCGAGGGCCCCGCCGGGCGCAGGTGCCAGTGTCCCTGGTGTGTCCCGGACCTGACTGGGGGAGTTCCCACCCCAGGGTGTGAGGCGGCCTTGGTGTGTCCCGGACCTGACTGGGGGAGCTCCCACCCCGGGGTGTGAGGCGGCCTTGCAGCCCCTGCACCCAAGCAGCCCAGGCCCCTGGGGCCCAGCTCTCCCAAACCCTGGCCTCGCCCTGGTCACCATGTGCCACGCTGCATCCCATCGGCCTGGCTGAGCAGAAGGGGAGCCAAGATAGCCCTGGCTCCATTCAGCGACGTGGGGCTCCCTGAAGGGCCCCGAGACCTGCCCCTGGGCAGGTGAGCAGCCCAGCTCTGGGACCTCCACACCAGCGCAATGGAGCCTGAGGACAGGACGGGGCGCCCGGGGAACAGCACTGGAGCGGCGGGGAAGGGGGGCGCGGTTAGTAGCGGAGCCATGCCCGGGCAGAGCCGGGAACAGAGCTGAGCATCCGGGGAGGGCAGCACGGGGGACATGCGAGAAGCCAACCGGCTCTATCTGGGGAGGCTGCAGGCTGCCCTGAGCTCAGGTGAGGGCGCTGTGGGTCTACCCACCACCCGCCCCCAGACCCAGTGTCTGCCCTGGGAACCCAGAGCTCTGGGTCAGCAGGGTTCCATTGGGGGTGGGAGCAGACGGGCGTGACCTGACGTGGTCTGCCCCGAGCAGTGCCCCCCAGCCAGGCTTTGACGGGGAGGGAGGTCATGCCAAACATCACGAGCCTCCACCCCGAGCCTCCACCCGCTCTGGTCCAGCAGGACACCTACCGTGGCTTTGGCTTCGGCAGCCTTGGCCTTCTTGAGCCGCGCTTTGGAGGCATCCAGGTCTAGACGCCGGTTCTGCAGGAGCCGCCTCTCCTTCTGTTGTGGGGCGGGGTTGGGGGGAATTAGGGACATGAGCCCCACAGCTGCCATGGGAGACCCCCGGCCCCAGCGAGACCAGCCCATAGGACCATCTGGCCAAGACAGGGAAACTGAGGCCCGGACGGGCAAGGTCAAACACTTCAGGCCACTCGGGCCACAAGAGCCACGTCTGGGGAGGCCCTGAGGGCTGCGGGGTCCTGAGCTGGGTTCCGCGGCTCTGAGGAGAGGGCAGCCAGGGTTACCAGGAGGCACGCAGCTCCAGGCTCCTCACCGAAATCGTCTTCCAGTCCCCTTCCAGGAAGTTGCGCAGGGGCGTGAGGAAGTTGATGGAGGCCGTGTGGATGAAATCTCTCTCGGCCGCTCCCAGGTGCTTTTCTGCTTCCGCCACCTTGATCAGCGTCTTCCCTGAGAAGCAGAGTCGGGGGTGAGGAGGCAGGCTGAACTCTGCTCTGGCTCCCAGGAGGGAGGAGAGAGCGCTGAGAGAGATGTTCTGAGAGGCAAGAGCAGAAATGACTGGCCTGGGAAAATGGGAGAAAATCTGTATATCCACATATCCATTGGCCAATAAATACTGGGACACCCCAAAACCAGAACACGTCACAGCCATTAGAAAGAAGGAGGGTGGGACTTTCAGAATAACAGAGGGAGGAACTCAGCAAATCCTCCTCCCAGAAAGGACACAGGGACTTCCCTGGGGGTCCAATGGCTAAGACTCCACTTCCATTGCAGGGGGCATAGGTTCGATCCCTGGTTGGGGAACTAAGATCTGGTATGCTATGCAGTATGGCAAAAAACAAAAACTTACCTATTTATCTATCTCCTTCAAAAACAAAACAAAACTGGACACAGTTGTCAAAAACAATCATTTCTGGACTCTGGAAATTGACCAAAGGCAAGTAACAAATTGAGAAGCATTTACTCCAGAACTACAGGACCTTGGTAAGAACCATGGAGATGGTGGCTTTTTAGCCTGGACGTGCTCCCCTCTCTCCAAGCTCTGTGGTGTGCCCCTCTAT
Source organism: Bos javanicus (assembly GCF_032452875.1). Classification (NCBI taxonomy): domain Eukaryota; kingdom Metazoa; phylum Chordata; class Mammalia; order Artiodactyla; family Bovidae; genus Bos; species Bos javanicus. The sequence continues at coordinate 99,252,715 of NC_083878.1, forward strand.
CAGGGTGGGGTAAGCCTTGAAGCTGCTGGAGGGGGAGGACTTGATTTTGGCTGGAACACAGAAAAACCCACAAGACATGCCCACAAGCAGTAATGATCTCAATGGCAAATAATCAGGAAAGGCCAACATCACAGCTAACATGAAGCTGGAAGACTGGCTGGAATAAGCAGCAGACCTGCCAGAAATTTAATAGGAGATCTGGGAAATGAGACAGTCACAGTGAGCCTTGATAAACTCCAGACAGCTCTGGTGGTCTAGAAGGCTGCACCTGTGTGTAGCATGCATGGGAGGCACAGGAGAGAGCCCCAGCTACCAAATCATTCTTGGCTAGTGGGAGGCTCTGCACATTCATGACGTAAAAGCTAGGCACACATATAAGCTGCATGAGCTTGAGCGTGTTCCCCAGCCCACTCATAAATTCATCAGCAAAGCCTTAATGGTGCAAGGTGTCTACACACAATTTCTGATTAATCATTAGCTGACCGCCAACATATGCTGACCTGGAAGCAACCCTTAGGAAGCTAGGCTTAAAAGTAAAAAGAATAGAAAAATAAGCAGAGACATCAGCAGCTGCATACAGCAAAGAACACACACTCTAAACAATTAGCTCAGGTAAGTCTCTAAAGAAACAAACAGCACTAATAACCCAAGAAGAATTATAAGACACGCAAAGAAATAGGAAAGTACAGTCAATCCACAGGGAGAGAAAAGCAATCAACAGACACCATCTCCGAGGAGCCCCAGATATTAGATTTAGCAGACAAAGGCTTCTAAGCAGCTATTACCAAGAAGTGGAAAAGGAAAAACAAAAACAACCAAAACCATAATGGTAGGGAGGGACAAATTCTGGTAGAGGATAAAACTGCTATCAATGAAACAGATAAGCAACAGCATATACCATATAGCACAGGGAATCATAGCCCTTACTTTGTAATAACCTATAATGGAATATAATCTGCAGAAATACTGAATCACTATGGCATATACCAGAAACAAACACATATTAAAACCAACTACACTTCAATTAAAAAATAAAAAAACAGAACCATGTTTAAGGATTTAAGATTAATACAACATTGTAAAGCAATTATCCTCCAATTAAAATTTTTTTAAAAAGCTTTAAGGAAAGTATGATGACAATGACTTCTCAACTAAGAAATGTCAATAAAGAGATTAAAATTTAAAAAAAAAGAAGTGAAAATTCTAGAGTTGAAAAGTTTAACAACTGATGTGAAAAAAAACTCACTAGAAGGGCTCAACGGCAGATTTGAACTGACTTCTTATCAGACACCAGGGAGGTCAGACGGTGAGAGAATATACTCAAAGTGAGGAAAGGAAACAACTCTCATCCAAGGAGATTCATACACCGCCAAGCTGCCCTCCAAAAGTGAGCATAAACACTCCCAGTGAGACACAGGCGACAAGGATTCACTGCTGGCAGACCTGCCACAGAAGAGACACTTCACGTGCGAGTGACACGACACTAGGGGGTAACGTGAGTCCACGTAAGGAAGCAGAGCAGCAGTAAAGGTGACTCCAGACGCGCGGAAAAGACGGTACGTTTCTTTTCTCTTTTCTTAACTGACTTAAAAGACAATTGCATAACACAATAATTATAAAACTGTATTGTTGAGAAATAGTATGTATGACAATGTGAGCACCAAGGAAGAGGGAGGGAAGGGAGTTATCCTGGAGCCAAGTTTCTATATTTTACTGGAATTCCGTTAGCATTACTCTGAAGTGGACTGTGTCAAGTTAAAGTGCGTGTTGTGATTCACATTCACCACTAAGAAAAACGCTTTAAGTTAAAGAAAAAAAGGAGCAAAGAAATTACAATGTTACACTAGAAAATATCTTTTTAACTCAAAAGAAGTCAGTAAAAGAGGATCAAACAAAAAAGACCTGAGATACAGGGAGAACAGTAACAAAACAGCAATCCAAATGTACAAACAGCTCATGAGACTTAACATCATCAAAACAAACAACCCAGAGAAAAATGGGCAGATCTACACAGACATATCGATTAAGACATACAGATGGCCAAAAGGCACATGAAAAGATGCTCAACATTGCTAACTATTAGAGAAATGCAAATCAAAACTACAGTGAGGTATGACCTCACAGCAGCCAGAATGGCCATCATCAAAAATCTACAAATAATAAATGCTGGAGAGGGTGTGGAGAAAAAGGGACCCTCCTACACTGCCGCTGGGAATGTAAATTGGTACAGCCACTCTGGAGGACAGTATGGAGGCGCCCTCAGAAAGTAAAAACAGAGCTACCACACGACCCTGCAATCCCATTCCTGGGCATGTATATACTTGGAGAAAATAGTAATTGGAAAAGCTACATGCACCCCAATGTTCCTCGTGGCACTATTTACAATAGCCAAGACATGGAAGCAACCTAAATGTCTGTCAACAGACGAATGGATAAAAAAGATGTGAAAAACATATACAATGGAACATTACTCAGCCATAAAAAAAAAAAAGAATGAAATAATGCCATTTGTTGCAACATGGATGGATCCAGAGACTGTCATACTGGGCAGAGAAAGACAAGTATCATGATTCCACACATATGTGGAATCTTAAAAAATGATACACATGAACTTCTAAAACGGAAACAGACTTCGCAGACATAGAAAACAGACTTATGGTGACCAAAGCGGAGGCTGGGAAGCGGGGCTGGGGGGATGGTGACCAAAGGGGAGGCTGGGAAGCGGGGGTGGCAGGAATGAGGGATAAATCGGGTTGGGATTAACATATACACACTACCATTTATAAAACGGGTAACCAACAAGGCCTACTGTAGAGCACAGGGAACTATACTCAATATTTTGGAATAACCCAAAGTGAAAAGAATTTGAAAAGGAGCATATATACAAGTATATAACAGAATCACTGCGCTGTATACCTGAAACTAACACAATATTGTAAATCAACCACATTCTAATTCAGAATTAACTAAACATTTAAAAATAAACTGGATTGAGGGATGTTTGTACAATTACTAAAAATCACCAAATTACACACTTAAAACAAGTACACTTTACAGTACATAAATTGTACCTCAATAAAACTTAAATAAAAAGCAAAGACTGAAGTGGCTCTTTAAGTGCTACTGTGAACAGATAATCTGTAAAGCAACACCAAGTTTAAAAATCAGGTTGTGGAATCGCACACATAAGATAATGTGATCCCATTAAAAAATGCACACAAACCAAAAGTGGGTAAAGGAGGCTCTTTTTCTCTTTTTGGGGCCCTGCCATGGGGTATGCGGGACCTTAGTTCCCTGACCAGGGATGGAGCCCAGGCCCACTGCACTGGACATGTGGAGTCTTAGCCACTGGCCCACCAGGGAGGTCCCAGGAGGCTTCTATTTTTCACTGTTTTCACCTCTGTTGGTTGAGGTATTTGCAAGGAGAATGAATCCAGGCATCACATGTGTAAATACAAGACCAGAGAAAGGAAGGAAAGAAGGGAGGGAGGGAGGTCAGGGCCAGAGACCGGGCCCCACCCGGCCGTGGGGACCGGCTCACCGTAGGGGGTGGTGGGCCCCAGCTCACTGGCCGCCTCGGCCATGTACTGCGCCAGCAGCTCCCCGTTGGTGACCCGTGAGGGCACCTTCCTGTCCAGCTTCTCGTACAGGAACTCCTCCACTCGGGCGCCTGTGGGAGACAGCAGCCAAAGCCACGTGGCCTTTCCAGAGGAGCCCAAGGCCAGTCCAGGACCGGCCCACAGGGGCGCCCAGCCTGGTGATTTCCAGGACATTCTCGTGCTGATTCTCCACCTTGTGAGATGGGCTCTTGACCCTGTGAAACCCCTCACAGGGAGGGAGAAGCCACGGCCCAGAGACATCAAGTACCTGCCTGAGGTCACCCAGCTACGGAGACGGGCCTTCCGCTTCCCCCTCCTTAGAATATGGACTCATGACACACAGGGGGCGCTAGGGATGAAGAACCTGCCTGCCAATGCAGGAGACCTAAGAACCATGGGTTCGATCCCTGGGTGGGGAAGATCCTCTGGAGGAGGGCATGGCAATCCACTCCAGGATTCTTGCCTGGAGAATTCGCCTGGACAGAGGAGCCTGGTGGGCTGCAGTCCACGGAGTTGCAAAGAGTCAGACATGACTGAGCAACTTAGCATGCGTGCACACACCACACGTGTGAACAGCACTCTGGCCGGACCCAGAAAGCTCTGAGCACACTGCCTTAGCTAAGAGCAGATATACAGGCAGACACGTCTCCGGACCCCAGGGCAGGTTCCCCTGCAGCTGTGGGGGCCTGCCCTGTGCTCTCGTGCGACCCTGGACGGGCCTTCTTTGTCCCTGACCCTCGCTGCCTGCTCCCCAGTGATTGGTCTCCCATTTCTCCCGCCTCTTTTCCCAGTGATGTTTTAGTTTCCAGGCTTCAACTCCTCTATGCAGAACTTGCATTTCCATGTCCCAGAGACTGAGTGCCCTGTGGAGCCCGACACCCAGACTGCTGTTTTTAATAGGGACCACCCCCCCCTTCCCGTGCCACCGACAGCAGCCTGAAGCCTCAAGAGTCTAACTCAAGTCCCGCCTGCCGCCCAGGCCACCTGCACGGCCTCTGCAGCTGGGCCCGTGCCCGCGGTGCCCCGCCCCTTGCCCAGGGCTGGCCCGTGTCTACTCACTGGGGTTGGGCTGCAGCAGCACCTCTGTCTGCCTCAAGATCTTCTCGGTCCAGTTCTTGGTGCTGTCCGCCCGCGCCAGGAGGCTCTCAAAGTGGGCGTCGAGCTCGGTCTTCTCGGCCTGGCCGAATTTCTCCTCTGTGAACTGTGGGAGGAGGGTTGGGGGGAGCACCCAGGGGTGGAAGACTCAGCAGAGGGGAGGGGAGGACCAGCCCTGCCCCACCCATCTACCCCTCCCGCCTGGCTGGAACTCAGGCCCTAAGGTCCAGGAACCCGTCTACCCCATCTGCTCTGGGACCCCGATCAAACTGCAACCCTGCCCTGGGGCTCAGCTTGCTCCTCTGTGACATGGGATGGGTGGGCCAGAGCCGGCGGATCCCAGTTTGTTTCGGAAATCCAACGAAAGATACAGACACCCCCTGCCCCCCAAATGCACATCTGTACAAAATCAGACACAACTTAAGGAGCTGCTGGTAGGCCATCACTGAGGGTCCTCCCAGCCTGACTCTGGAGGAAAGAGCTTGGTAACGAGCGCTCAGGGACACAAGGGGCACAGAGCAAGGTCTGGAGTGATCAGCAGGTGCCAGGGCAGCTGGGAGCCCCAAGGAAGGGGTCCCGGGGGAGGAAGTGGGAAGAACCCAGGTTCCAGAACCAGAGGAACATGATTCAAGTCTCAGTTCTGATGAGCAGTGTGACCTGGGGCAAGTGGCTTTGCCTCTCTGAGCATCAGTTTCTGAAGCTGAAAATGGGAATAATAAGGAATAGCATCTCCCTTGTAGGTTGTGAGAAGGAAATAAAAAAGATGTGGGTAAGATATGAAGGCCAGGATCCGGCGGGGAGTTCGGTGCCCAGTGTAAGGGCTGATGCTGTAAAGATCTGATGGGAATGGAGAGGGGTGGGGTGGGAGGATGGCCTCTGCTGCCTGGTATGGTACATGGGGAGCAGTGCCAACTCATCCGAGCCAACTGCTGGGCACACCCAGGCGCAGGAAGCTCCACAGCCCTGCCCCGAGGCCAGGGAGGGACCAGGATGTCACAGGGTCCTCCTTCCGAGCTGGCCAAAGCCATGGGAGCCACGTAGGAACAGCCAGAAACCTGCCCAGGTCCTGGCCCTTCTGATCTCAAAGGCCCTGTTCAGCCGTGGTGGGTGGTGGTCAGAGACAAACCACACGGGAGCAAGATCAGCTCTGACAACAACAGACAGTGCCGACCCGGCGCTCAGCATGGGCAAGTTTCCCATTTCACAGAAGGTGCCACTGAGACCAGGCAAGAGGCAGGCTGCACCGGAGTCAGGGTCTCATGGGCTGCGGGTCTGGAGGCCCTTCTCAGATGACCTGGCAGCCCTGAGTCATCCAGAGGCAAAGGACAGCTCCAGCTGCAAGGAGCAGGAGGCCCCACCGGCTTCAGGCCGCTCCGGCTCAGCAGCCATCAATTATGCATGGGGGCTTGGGTTTCTCTCTGCAGGGCCAGGTGGGCAGGGGTCAGAGCCTGCGGCTCCCCGCCTGGGAGCCAGCTACTCTTGCTCTCCTGACTCTTCTTCCTCACTTTCCACAAACTGGGGCCTCCCAGAGCCGGGCCCTGAACAGGCCTGCCCTCACCCAGCCTCTTTGAGGGTGGGGGTGGCGCTAGCCCCATTTTCCAGATGAGAAAACTGAGGCTCAGAGGCAACGTCACCTCTCTGGCCCTCAGTTTCCACCAGGGGGATGGGGACACCAGGAACCATCTCATAGAATATTCGGGAGGCGCTTAGTTCTCTGGTCAGCACACAGCACAGGCCTGATAAATGTCAACTGGCGTCGTCGTTATCATCAGCAATAAAAGACCTCCTGCAGGTCCCTCCTCGGTTCCCAGGAGCCACCTAGGGACGTCCTTACCCCGATGGGACCAGCCGCTCTGACTCCAGTGATGGTGTCACGCTCAGTATCTCCTCCCCTTCTTGCCACGGTTATGGGCAGCACTTCCCGCCTGGCCACCTGTCCCTCACACTACACATCCACCCACGTTCAAAGTCCAACCAGGTTTTTCCAACGTCCTGGGCATCCCTCCCACGTCCACTGTTGCCTGCCCGGCTTGGATGAAAACAATGCCACAGCCTCCTGGCTTTTATCATCACCACTCCTACCTCCGCTCCTAGTAATACAGTCAGTACTACTGACAGCATTGGTACTAGCACTTCCACTGCCCACTCCACCACCACTGGCATCTTACCCAAATATGCTTTAGCTTTTCCTGCCTGGGTGCCCTCCGCTGAGCTGTTCCCATCACCGGGATCAACTCTGCAAACCCCTCCTGGCGTTCAAGGCACAGTTCGGGGACTGAGAGGCCACCCTAGGATCACACGTGCAAAAGGGATCCGGCCTCCAGCTTCTTCTCCCAGGTTCTGTTCCTTACGGGGTGGGGATGAGGTGAAGCTCTTTCAAAGTGTCCCCGGTACCTGGAGGGGCTGAGCGCTTGCCCAGCATGTCCTTCTACCTGGCCAGGTGGCACCCACGCAGAGGAGCTGCCCACACATTGATAACAAACCACCCTTCGTCCCTCCTGGCTGACTCCTATCCCAGGGCCGAATGGCCTCAGAGGGGTGGTCCCCCAAGTGGGCTCTCCTGCCCAGATCACATTTCAAGCCCCTCTCTCTTCGGGCTGCCACCTGACCCCATTCCTGCCAAGAGAAAGGGCCCAGGCTTCAGAGGCTCCTGACTGCAGAGTCCGAGGCTGCTCCCTGCAAGATGGCAGCAGCAGGGGGTGGGCGGCTGGAGCCAGAGAAAGCCTCTATTTATAAAGCTCCCAGCTCCCTCCTCCACCCTGGAGGCGGGGGACCTGGGCGCTGGCTCCCACGCCAGTATGGGCGACCCAGTGGGCCTGCCCTCACCAGGCCACAGGGCCCAAGCCTCCCCATGCCCCAGGCTCTGCAGACCTGGCAGGATCGGGTGCTAGGGCCCCACAGTAGCTGGAAACTGGCAGATCAGGTTCTTCCCAGATGTTGGAGATAAAGTGGTTGCCATACCAACACGGGGGGCGAACTCCCCACCTTCTGGATGGATTGGGGCTGGCCAATGAGCTCCAGGCTGCAGGCATCCCCACTAAGGCTGGGGTCACTGGCAGGGCTGGGAACCCAGGGCAGCAAACCCTTCTGGGGTACCCATCCTCAGCGGGATGCTGTGCTTTCTAGTAAACATGGGCACGTGGGCTTCCAAGAGACGGTCTGGGGCTGGGCTCCTCCAGAGAACCAACTGCCACAGCAAGGACAAACGCCAGGATCCGTTCCCAGGGCCCTGTGACTGGGCCAAGCCCGAAGCCTGCGGCCACCCTTGGAGGCAGACTTGGTGCCACTCATGATGGACAGAAGGGCACATGGAGGCTCCCAGAGAAGTGACTGGGCCAAGGTCACAGGCTGCACGCATGCCATACTAAGCAAGAGTGACTTGCCTTTAGTGAGAGCGTGCACGCGGAGTGCCGGGGACACTCACATCCATGCTGGGAGGGAGGGGTTGCTAAGGCCATTTTCAAAAGACTGAAAAACTGAGGCCCAGAGAAGTGAAGCCCCCGCCCTTCTCAAAGTCGCAAGAGGGGGCATCCACGCCCACAGCTGACTCCCCGTCTTCACCGATAAGCTGCTTCAGTTTCTCTCCTTGCCCCCAAATGGATAGGACTTGTTCTAATCCTAGCGTCACCCAGCGTACAGCTCCCCAAGGAGGGCACGCAGCCAGACCCCAGCCCTCCTCATTCCCCTAGGGCTGGGGAAATAAGAGGAAACAGGCCTGCCATGGAGCAGAAAGGAAATAATAACCCCAGCCCTCCTGGCTTCCGGACTATCCAAGCGTGTAAAAGGGACCCGAGGGAATCATTTCCGACAGCCCATTGCACAGGTGTGGAGACTGAGGCTCAGAGAAGGGCTCAGGGGCCCCGGGGCATGAGTCCTTGGGCCTGGAACTCAGGCCTCCAAACGCCGGGCAGGAGTCAGGGTTACTGCTGGCCAATGGCAGGGTGGCAGGAGTCGCCTGATGCCATTTGCTCTCCCCATCAGAGCCCCCACCGGGGCGGGGCGGGCGCCAGGGCAGTGGGATAACTCGGCCCCGGCAGGTCGCAAAGGGGGAGGCTGACACCTCCCGCCCAGGCAGCGGGGCCGAGGCAGGCCCAGCTCACTCCCCGGCCCCCGGGCCACGCAGAGGGTAGTACAGGACAGTGCAGCCGGCCGCCCCGGAGCTCCTTCTCTCGACTGGGCAGCGCAAAAGAGAAGGCTGGTGCGGGGCTAGGGCGACCCGGAAAGGAGCGGCGGCCGCGAGGGCCTTGTCCCGCGGCCCCAGGCTCCGTTGCAGGGGTGCCCGCCGGCCGCGCGGGGCCCAGGGCGCACGGCCTCCTCACCTGCACGGCCCGGGTGAAGAAGATGCCGGCGTCCGACGCCAGTTTCTTCATGTTGAAGTCCATGGCGCTCCTCACGGCCGGCGCGGCCGGCCCGAGCGCCGCCCGGCAGCCCCCTCACCGCGCCGGCCCTCACCGCGCCCACCTGCTGCCGGGGTCCGGCCCTTAGCGCGCCAGCCCGTCCCTGCCGCCGCCGCAGCCGCTGCCTCCGCCCGTGCCTGCCCGAGCGCGCAGGGCGGGGCGCCGGCCGCGGGGGCGGAGCCTCAGGAGGGGTGGGGCGGGGCGGGCCGGGGCGGCAGGGCTGGAGGGTGCTCGCGGCTGCCCCGCTGCGGCCGCTGGCCGGCCAGCCTCTCTGGTTTACCTGTCCTGTGGCTCCCGGCCCATCGGTGCCTCTTACTCTCCTTTTTTTCTTTTTTCTTTTTTTTAAAGACCCTGCTGCTGGGAAAAGTTGAAGGCGGGAGGAGACGGGGACGACAGAGGATGAGATGGTTGGATGGCATCACCGAGTCGATGGACATGAGTTTGAGTAAACTCCGGGAGTTGGTGATGGACAGGGAAGCCTGGTATGCTGCAGTCCATGGGGTCGCAAAGAGTCAGACGCTACTTGAGCGACTGAACTGAACTGAACTGACTCTCCTGTTGTTCATTCGCACCCTCCTCGCCGGCTGGCTCCTCTGGCTCCCTATTTCTCGGCCTCTTTAGGCCTGGATCTTTCTGTGCCACCACCACCACCACCATCAGCTTGACCTCTCTAGCGCCCCTCCTCTTCTGCTCCAACTTTAGTGACACTGAGGACCACCGCTGGGGAATGGCTGTTTGGCCTCAGGAAACCCTCTGGTTCCTCAAAGTGTGTACAAGGAGTTAACGGGGAAGAAGGTGGAGAGAAAGGGAGGCTTCTGTTCAGCCTGGATGGAGGAGCCCTCCAGCCATGGACACGGTGCTGACCTTGAACCAGTTTCTCACAGACCAAGACAGGCAGAAGGATGGCCTGCACATATATTCCCTGCTCCCAAGGGGCTTGGAACGGGTTTATTACCTGTTTCCACCGCTTGCCTCTATCTCTAGACTTCATTTTCTTACACAGTGGAGAGCTCTGTCCTGAGCCTGTACCCTTTCCTCTCCGGCTCTGTCTCCTGGATTCCTAGCTTTGTTTACATCCCTGCACTCACACCAGTTCTCCATCCTCTACCCCAGCCTGTCTGTCCAGAGTGAGCTTCAAGTCACCTCGGGGATTATTTAAAAATCCTTGGCCCCACTCCCAGTCCTGGTTCTCTCCATACAGGTGTAGCTTGGCAGGTAGAGTCTAGAAAAGCTTCCAGGTGATTTAAATGTGCACCCCAGTTTCAGAACCACTGATCTTTATTATTATCTGCATGAAGTCATCATCAGTGTTCATGTCACTCACACACCTGTAGTTCATCTCTGTTTCTTTGTGTGCGTCTATGTGTTCACTACGTATTTCTACTTGTACTGATCATTGACTTATTTACCAGTATCTGTAGCTGACTGTATCATTCATTTAGCCAGCATCCAGCCATTTCGCCTTTCAACAGATATAAATCAATATAGTAACATGTTCATTCATTTGGTAACTACACTGAGCGTGGTTAAAGAAAAAAAAAAATCAGGATACTTGTTAAGGACAGCAAGGAAGACTACTCAAGAGAGACCAGTGCAGTGGGAGTTTTGCAGTAGGGGAGACAGATTAGGCTCAACTCCAAATACAATAATGTCAAGTGGAGATTTATAGCCCATGAACAGACTAGGGGTCAGTGGATGGAAAATGACTAAGCAGGAACATTGAGGCTAGTGAGAGCCTTGCTGAAGGCAGGCCCAGGTGATAAGATATTCAGGATGGAGGATGAAGAATTTGATCAGATGCGGAGGGTGATCAGAAATCCAGGGTTGGAGATTTTGCTAAATTGGCCCCGCAGAATTCTTGCTAAAACTGCACTCTACAAGACGGAAGCTTCAGGTTGAACCTAGTTGAATAGAGGGCTTGGAGGAACCGGACTTAGGTCAGGTCAAGGAGAAAGACCTTATCAGCACTAATTCTGTGCCAGGCAGTGTTCTAGGTGCCAGGGACACAGCAGTGAAGAAAACAAGGCCCCTCCCTTCTTGGACAAACAGATATATAACCACGTCAGATCCTGGGAAGGAAAACAACAGGGTAAAGGAGAACGAGAGAGACAGTAAGTGTTAGTTATTCCTGCTCTTGTTTCTGCCCAGTCTGTATGTTTCATCTGTTTATCTAGCTTTCCACTCAGCTATTGCAGTTTGTCTAATAGCAATGGCCGAAATTTCCTAAGCCCTTGCCAGGCTGAACACTGAGCACTTTAAAGTGAATAATCACCTGAGATCCTCATAACAACTCAGAAAGTATCCTCTTCCTTATTAAAGGGAACTAAGGTTTAGAGAAGTTATGATTTGCCCGAGGACACGGGGGAGTAAGCAGTGGATTTGGCCCCAGATGCAGGCAGTCCAGTGGTGGAGCCTGCTCTCCTTTGCTCTGGCTACCACTTCCTTGGCTCATCAGCTGCCACTCTGCCCTCTCTCTGCCACCCTTAGTCAGAGATGCCAGGTTTGCTCTTGCCTCTGGATCACAGTCCAAGCTGTTCCTGAATATTCCTCCCTCTTCTCTCTGCCCAGCTAATTCCTAGTCATCCTTAGGTTTCTGTTTGGATGTCACTTTCTTCCTGGAGTCTTTCACCTGGATTCCTGCGTTTCCACCATTGGAACAAAACCACAAAAGATTGTAATTATCTTAACTATATGTATCTTGTCTACAACTATCAAGGCCAGCCAAAGGGCTGTCACACAGAAGTATTCATTGTTGAGTGAAGGCAAGAATGTAACCTTACTGATAATTACATTTCAAAAACTTAGACCTGTCCGGTTCTCTGGTTATGAAAGGACTGCCAGTTTCCTTACTATCGGCACCAAAGCCCTGTTACTCAGGCAAAGCAGGAGTTCCACTCCCATTTTAGAGAGGAGTAAACGGAGTAAACCAAAGCGGAAGCTCCAGTACTTTGGCCACCTCATGCGAAGAGCTGACTCACTGGAAAAGACCCTGATGCTGGGAGGGATTGGGGGCGGGAGGAGAAGGGGACGACAGAGGATGAGATGGCTGGATGGCATCACCAACTCGACGGATGGACATGAGTTTGAGTAAACTCCAGGGGTTGGTGATAGACAGGGAGGCCTGGCGAGCTGCGATTCATGGGGTCGCAAAGAGTCGGACACGACTGAGCGACTGAAATGAACTGAACTGAAACTGAGTCATTCTTATATTGTTGCCTGGAAAATTCCATAGATGGAGGAGGCTGGCGGGCTACAGTCCATGCATGGGGTCGCAAAGAACCGGACACGACTGAGCGACTAACGCCCTGAAACTGAATAAATCCAGAGAGCTGATGTGACAGAACTTGATTCCAACTCAGATCGGCATGATACCAAACCAGTGCTCAGCACAAAGCACAGCTGGGAGCTCAGAACCGAACCAACTCTCAGGGAAACGACTTCTGTCTGGTAAGGGAGGCGTGGCACTTTTGCAAACAGCTCCCAAAAAAGGAGAATGGCAAGTGCTCAGAAGGATGCTGTAGGAAGTTTCAGAGGCAGTTGCATTGGAAAGAGGGCGCTCGAAGAGCGGGAAGGACTTGTCTGGGTAGGGACCGAGGCGGCAGAGGAACTAAATATAAAGGGCTCAGACCGCCGCCGGTTCTTTCTTTAAAACCCTTTCGAAACTTGATTGTTCCCCCTTATCCCTTTAAGGGTGGCCCCGCCCCCACTTAGCCACCCGGGTCAATCTAATTCCGATGGCCAATCACAGGATAGAAAAAAAAATTACTTCCGCGCCTCAACCACACTTAGGGGGCGGAACAGAGGGAGAGGAGAGGTGGAGGTAATGTTGTCACGTGACCTGCCCAATTGCCCAGAGGCCGGGGCGGTGCAGAGGAGATCGGCGGCGCTCATTGGCCAAAAGAAGGTTTGCCCAGCGTGAGACCACGCCCCCGGCGGCCCCGAGGTTGGTTGCGCGGGCACCGGGGAAGGAGACGCTGCCCTTCCGCAGCTATGGGATCTTGGGTGAGTGAGTGGTGGCGGTCCGGGCTGAATCTGCGGGGTTGGCGGGCGGCGCGGGAGGGTTCGGGACTGAGGCTTGCAGCGGGCGGGAGCCGTGCCTACGCGGGAAACTGAGTAGGGGTCGCAGGTGTCCCGGCTCAGCCAGACTAGAAGGGCCCAGGTTGGGAGAGAGCAGGTGCTCGGGCCGTGAGCGGCGCAAGAGGTGGAACAGAAGAAGGTACTCGGTCCGTGGAAAGATGCCCGGGCCTGGAACACTGCAGAGATTGGAGCAGGGGCGCAGGTCCTGGACCCGAACAAGGCAAGTACTGGGATAGAAGGAGCCGGTGCGCGGACCGGGGGCGGCGGCAATGGGGCACCTGGACAACCCTAGAGGATATTCCGGGGGTCGGGGCAAGAGAGGAGGGGCCTTGACCAGGGGATGCGGAAGGAATTGTCCGGGATGGACGGATTCTAAGGAAGGGGATATTGTAAGGAGTGCTCAGTGCTGGTCGGATCCTGCCAGGGTGGAATGAACGAAGACTGGGCAGGGGGGTCGCTCAGAGGAGCACTTGGGCCGGGAACATTGCTGGGGTCAAGGCGGAATAAAGGGTGCTCAGGCTAGAGTCATTTACGGGGTGGTTCAGGGCAGGGAAGGAGGTGCCTGAGATTGAAAGCCTGGGCATCCACGCTGAGAGGTTGTAAGTGCCGGCATGGGGGTGGAATGGGAATGAGGAGACTCCAGCCCAAGGTTACAAGGAAGGAGAGGTGACTTGCCCAGGTGGGGAAGGCATTAGGAGTATCCACGTGGTGGAGACATTGCTGTGGTCTTGTCATCACAGAGACAAGGTGGAGGCTTCTCTCCTTCGGCCCTGGGTTATGCCAGGGGGATGGATAGATGGAGTATGGTTGGGCTGGATCTGAATCCATCCCTGAAAGAGAAGCTGTCTTGGGACCGGTGTCCTTACCTGACACTCTTCCTCAGACGGGGCAGCAGAGGCTGTTCTTGACTTTCCTGCAGGTAAATGCTAGGCCTTGGGATCCCCCAAAGCTGTGGTCATATCCCAGCTTCGCCATTTTACTCAGTGACCTCGGTCGGGTTGATTATTTTCTGGGGCCACAGTTTCACCATCACTGAGATAAACAGCACAGCTTTGAGGGTTCTGAGTGACTAGACTCAAAACCGCGTATGGAGAGACTGTTCCAAGCCTAACCTGTTAAAGTAAGTGCCTGGGAAATAGTAGCTGCTGATCCTCTGATGTTCTTATCTCCCCTCGTTCTGAGGCTTGGGGCAAGTTTGAGGGGTGAGAGAGGTGGCTTGTGATATTAACCTGGGCCCTGACCACTGGAGGTCATGTAGCTCAGTTTGTAGCCTCCTGGCAGGATGTCCCCTACCCTTGACGATGTGAGTTTCCTCAGGCCTGCCTGCCCCCCTTACACACACACACACACACACACCCGGAGCTGCCCCCCTTACACACACACACACACACACACACCCGGAGCTAACTGATAGGATCATTCATCCTTCCCACTCACTGGGGATAAACTGTTTCTTGTGCTGGTCCAGTGACTTTGGCAGCCATCCCAAGTAGACAGGGTCTGTCTGGCTGTTGTATTCCTTCTGTTTGAAGTCCCAGGAGACCTTGAAGGCACACTTGGCCTTGGTGGTGCTGGGTTGGGGAGTTCTCTGCAGGATCTTGGGGACTGGCTTATATGTGTTCAAGCCACTTATTTGCTGGCCTTGGAATGGGGCCGTGAGTTATCTCAGAAGGCCCCAGGGGAAAGTTGCCCTTCTGGTCTGTGGTTCTTCCAGGACTTCCACTTCCTGCTCCATGTCAGATTTGGCAAAAAGGTTGTGTTGAGCGTGGGGTCTAAAGTCCAAGAGATCTTGACCCACGTCCCGACTCCATCTGGTACCAGCCATCTGGTACCAGTGACTTTGGACTCCTGACTTGGCCTGTCTGAGCCTCAGTTTCCTTGTTGGAAATTGGCAGAGGGTATGGGAAATAGTTGGATGGCATCACCAACTCAATGGACATGAGTTTGAGTAAACTCCAGGAGTTGGTGATGGACAGGGAGGCCTGGCGTGCTGCAGTCCATGTGGTCACAAAGAGTCGGACACGACTGAGTGACTGAACGGAACTGAACTGATGGGAAAAAGAGCCCGTCTACTTCGCAGATTTATAATGATTCAGTGAAATGATTGATGTATGTAAGGAATGCACCAGAATGGGAAAGACTAGAGATCTCTTCAAGAAAATTAGAGATACCAAGGGGACATTTCATGCAAAGATGGGCTCGATAAAGGACAGAAATGGTATGGACCCAACAGAAGCAGAAGATATTAAGAAGAGGTGGCAAGAATACACAGAAGAATTGTACAAAAAAGATCTTCACGACCAATATAATCATGATGGTATGATCACTTACCTAGAGCCAGATATCCTGGAATGTGAAGTCAAGTGGGCCTTAGAAAGCATCACTACAAACAAAGCTAGTGGAGGTGATGGAATTCCAGTTGAGCTATTTCAAATTCTGAAAGATGATGCTGTGAAAGTGCTGCACTCAATATGCAAGCAAATTTGGAAAACTTGCTCAAACTACCACACAATTGCACTCATCTCACACGCTAGTAAAGTAATGCTCAAAATTCTCCAAGCCAGGCTTCAGCAATACATGAACTGTGAACTTCCTGATGTGCAAGCTGGTTGTTCCAGAAAAACATCTATTTCTGCTTTATTGATTATGCCAAAGCCTTTGACTGTGTGGATCACAATAGACTGTGGAAAATTCTGAAAGAGTTGGGAATACCAGACCACCTGACCTGCCTCTTGAGAAATCTGTATGCAGGTCAGGAAGCAACAGTTAGAACTGGACATGGAACAACAGACTGGTTCCAAATAGGAAAAGGATGGAGAAGGAAATGGCAACCCACTCCAGTGTTCTTGCCTGGAGAATCCCAGGGACGGGGGAGACTGGTGGGCTGCCATCTCTGGGGTCACACAGAGTCGGACAAACTGAAGTGACGCAGCAGCAGCAGCGATAGGAAAGTAAGTGATATGAAACAGCTTTTCTATTCTGTGTGTTGACCTGGCTGTAGGTGTGTTGTGTTATTTGAGGAAAGATAAATCTTAGGAACCCTTACCTCAGGCTTTTTAAAACACAGGGTACCACTTAGCCACCAGGAAGCCCATTAAAAGACAGGGAGGTCCAGTAATCAGTCTTTTAGGAAATTGGTAATGATGTCACCTAAACTTGAAACATTTAAAAAAAAAAAAGTGTTCCAAATAGGAAAAGGAGTACATCAAGGCTGTATATTATCACCCTGCTTATTTAACTTATATGCAGAGTACATCATGAGAAACGCTGGACTGGAAGAAACACAAGCTGGAATCAAGATTGCCGGGAGAAATATCAATAACCTCAGATATGCAGATGACACCACCTTTATGGCAGAAAGTGAAGAGGAACTCAAAAGCCTCTTGATGAAAATGAAAGTGGAGAGTGAAAAAGTTGGCTTAAAGCTCAACATTCAGAAAACAAAGATCACGGCCTCTGGTCCCATCACTTCATGGGAAATAGATGGGGAAACGTGGAAACAGTGTCAGACTTTATTTTTTTGGGCTCCAAAATCACTGCAGATGGTGACTGCAGCCATGAAATTAAAAGACGCTTACTCCTTGGAAGGAAAGTTATGACCAACCTAGATAGCATATTCAAAAGCAGAGACATTCCTTTGCCAACAAAGGTCCGTCTAGTCAAGGCTATGGTTTTTCCTGTGGTCATGTATGGATGTGAGAGTTGGACTGTGAAGAAGGCTGAGTGGCGAAGAATTGATGCTTTTGAAGTGTGGTGTTGGAGAAGACTCTTGAGAGTCCCTTGGACTGCAAGGAGATCCAACCAGTCCATTCTGAAGGAGATCAGCCCTGGGATTTCTTTGCAGAGAATGATGCTGAAGCTGAAACTCCAGTACTTTGGCCACCTCATGCGAAGAGTTGACTCATTGGAAAAGACTCTGATGCTGGGAGGGATTGGGGGCAGGAGGAAAAGGGGACGACAGAGGATGAGATGGCTGGATGGCATCACTGACTCGATGGACGTGAATCTGAGTGAACTCCGGGAGTTGTTGATGGACAGGGGGCCTGGTGTGCTGCGATTCATGAGGTCGCGAAGAGTCGGACACGACTGAGCGACTGAACTGAACTGAACTGATGTAAGGAATGCAGCACAAAATACCCACATAATGCATAGTAGCTATTATTATTTGAGGAAAAACCCTACTGTTTTCATAATACAGTCCATAGGAAGTTCAACATTCTTGGTTTTGTGGGAGGTAGAAAAGATGTAATGATTCTCAGTCAGGGACTTGACCCTTGGAGGCCTAAGATTTCTGTTTAGCCCACTGGCCATGGGTTTAAAAAGTTTGAGTCAGTGTGGTTTAAAGCCTCAGGTTTGAGAGCGACCTCTCAATCCTCCAAGCTCTGGGTCCGCACTGGGGCCAGGGTGCCAGACACTGCCTCCTGGTCCCAGGGCTCAAGGTGGGCAGAGGGTCTGTGGGGCGCTTGGGTGTCTTCCTGCTAGCCAATGCAAAAGGCTGGGGCCTGGTTCCAGCCTCACATTCCACATGTGGGCTTTGCTGCCACCTCGTCCCCCAGAGCACTCTTGTGTGCGTTTCTCTTTCTCACATGGCACGCCCTGTGGCTGACTTGGTCATCTGTCTCTCAGCTCTGTGCAGGGACCTTCTGGTCTGTGCGTCCCTGTTCTTTTGGGGCGTGGATGGTACCCGGGACCCAGGCAGCAACCCGTTGAAGACGTTCTTGGAAGCTTTCACCCCCGAGGGCTCTCACCCGGGCCGCTGATCCTGTCATGGCGTTCCGGCGGACCGAGGGCATGTCCATGATACAGGCCCTGGCCATGACAGTGGCTGAGATCCCTGTGTTCCTTTACACGACGTTCGGGCAGGTAAAGATCGGGGCAGTTGTGGTCCCGCCCTTTACCCCACTGGTCCCTGAAACACTGAGCCACTCATCCCAGGGTCCTTCAGCATCCAGAAAGACTGGGCCCTCGTAATTGCTGTCCCAGGCCATCCTCTTTGAGCAGAGTAAGAAGGACTGAGTTAGGAGTCTGGAGTCCCAAGCCCAGTCTCCACCCCGGGTCTCTGTGGACTTTTAATCTCAGTTTCTCTATCTATACCAGGGGTCGATCAGGCCCTCCCTGCCAGCTTTAAAAGTCTGTGGCTAACCAGGCCTCCTGACCCTCCCTAAAGCTCTGCCCTGTGGGGTGCAGCCTCATGAGGGGCTCCCTGTCCAGCAGGCAGAGTGAGGGGTGGGGCAGGGGAGCGTACTGATGGACCACCGACTGAATTGAATATCATTGTCCTTGAGGAGTTGAGAAGTGGGGTCGGCAGACCTGGGTTCGGTTTCTGCCTCTCTGTCACCTTAAGCCTGTGTCCTAAGGTGTGTGAGCCTCGGATACCTCACCTGGAAAATGACGGGCATTCGGACAGGTAACACAGGCGCAGTCCTGACGTGGCACCTGCAGAGGAGCTGTCACCGCAGCTGGTAGAATCCTGACCGATGGTGTTGGGGACACCATCTCCTTGGCCTTGTATTTTGCCCTCCCCAACCCCCCTCATTTACATCTCTCTGATCTGGGTTTCAGAGGCCAGGTCCCCCCCGCAGGGGGTGGCTGCCTCTCCAACATGCCTGGTCAAGAAATATCCCCCGGGGGCCTGAAGTCTTCGCTGGGCTCCCCAGGGCAGCTCTCCCAGGGAGATGTAACCGGCAGCCCCCCTCTTCTCCCACAGTCTGCCTTCTCCCAGCTGCGGTTGACACCAGGCCTGCGGAAGGTCCTCTTTGCCACGGCCCTGGGGACTGTGGCCTTGGCCCTGGCCGCCCACCAGCTGAAGAGGCGACGGCGGAAGAAGAAGCAGGTCGGGCCCGAGATGGGAGGCGAGCATCTGGGCACAGTGCCCCTCCCCATCCTCATGGCCAGGAAGGTCCCGTCGGTGAAGAAAGGTAGGTGTGAGGTGATGAGGAAGGGTGAACCTGAAGTCGAGTCTCAGCCGGGCTCCTGTTAGCTGAGATCTTGGGCCAGTGACATGCTGTCTCCAAGCCGAGTCCCCTCATCTGTGAAGCAGGTCATTCTGAGGATTTGCTGGGTCGTGTGGCCGGATGCACGTGTTATTGGAAGCGATGGTTCTCCTTATCTGAGGACCCTCTGGGAGTGTCGGTCCAGAGTGGGCTGGTGGGGCGCATCTCTTCCGTCCAGCGAGGGAAGTCCCCTGCCTCAGAAACAGGACGGCCCTGTGGTCCCTGAGCCATATGGTCATCTCACCATCTCCCGCTTTTTTACTTGGCATGTAGTAAAATTCACCTTTTTTAGCAAACAGTTCTATGAGTTTTGACAAACGCTTATAGTCATACAGTCCAGCCACAGTCAAGAGCTGCTGCTCTACAAACCCCCAGGGCCCTCGGTAGGTAGCCTGTCTCCCCTTCCCCCAGCTCCTGGCAGCCACTGGTCTGTTCTGCGTTTGCCGGTGTGGCTCTAAAAGCCTCTTATGGTCCGGTTAATCTTGTAACCCAGCAACCCAGCGTTTGCCACATACAGGTTGCTTTCCAAGGCAAGGAGGCCTCACAGGCTCTCTTGTCTTGGGAGAAACCTGTTTTCAGAAGCAAAACCTCCTTGCAAGACAAAGACTTTTCATCGTGAATTATCTTGGCAAAAGGAAAGTTTCATCTTTTCATCTCGCTTGCCTACCGTCTCTGGTTCCACCTTAGTTTGCTTTCCCTGTTTTTCTCACCTAAAAATAAAACAAAAACCCTGTGTATTTTAAAAAGCTGGTGCCTCAAATCTTTTTGGAAGGAGAATTCCAGATGAGTCAATCAACAATACGGGGAAAACTGAGTCAGGAGGGGGGCGGTGGCTGAGCCTCTTTCTCAAGCTTAACCCAGCAAATCCAGGCCCCACTCTGGGCCAGGTCCCATGCCCAGTGCCCAGGATACGGATGTGAGCAGGAGAGTGGGCCAGGGCCCGGCCCTCTGCCGCTAGGGGCATGCCCTGGGGGTGCTCTGCTGTCTGACACAGAAGGTCAGGACAGACTCCCAGACGACAAGGAAGGGAAGAGGGGTGCAGAGCCGTGCGTGGCCCATGCAAAGAGGCTGGGTGGGAAGCCAGCGTGACCTCTGCCCTCCTGTTCCTCACAGGCTACTCCAACCGGAGGGTCCAGAGCCCCAGTAGCAAGAGCAACGACACCCTGAGCGGCATCTCCTCCATTGAGCCCAGCAAGCACTCAGGCTCCTCCCACAGCCTGGCCTCGGTGAGGGTACCAGGGTGCCTGTCAACAGCCCTGGAGCTCCTGTCTCTGCCCTCAGGGGGCTTATGGGCTGGTAGGAAGATGGGAGAAGAGGTTCCATCCGTTTATTCATTTGTTCACTCACTCATCCATCCGTGAAGGCTTTCTGAGATCGTTAGTGACCAGTGTGTGCCGGGCATTGGTGAGGGACAGGTGGACAAGTGTGGAAGAGAGGCGGTGTGATACTTCCCCACGAAAGTTCACTCATTCATTCATCAGACATTGAGCAACACTGGTTTTTTTGCCAGGGACTACCAGGCACTGAGGATATAGAGATAAATAAGACAAAGAGGAGTTTATTTTCTCTTGGGGAACAGCTTTTGGCTCATTCACTCATCTAGTTATTAATATCATCCAGCGAGTACTGAGCCCCACCTCTGAGCAGGCCACAACCCTGGGGACCCAGGTGCCAACAAGAGCTGGCTCTCGTCACAGCCTGGCAGGCAGATGGCTGCTGGTGAGGGACAGAGGCGTGGGTGAGAGCCCGGTCCTGCTGGCCCATGGGTAACAGGTGCTCCTTGAGTCCTCCCGGTCCCCTTCATGGTGGAGCCCTGGAACGGGGAGTGGTCCTGCTGCTCGGGAGCAGGGCTCGGGGCGGCTTTCGGAGGAGGCGGCAGGTTCCTGGGCTGGGTGTTGGCCTCTGTATTTTTCCTGCTTTGGCCATATCTATGACCTGTCCTCAGGCTCTTGAAGTCGGTGGAAGTGCTGTGCTGCGCGCTCGGCCTCTGTGGTGGGGGGCTGGTTTCAGGGATGGTATGGGAGAGGGTGTGTGGTCAGGCAAGGGGGTTGGTGGGGAGGCTCAGGGGTCCTGCTTGGGGTCTGGGAAGGCCTCACCCTTTATTCTGGAGTTTTTGCCTTGCTTGGCTCCCAGATGGTGGTGGTGAACTCATCCAGCCCCACGGCTGTGTGCTCGGGACCGTGGGAGACCAGAGGGATAGAGGAGTCTGTGACCACCGCCGACGGCAACGCTGAGAGCCTCTACATGCAAGGTGCGGGCCGGGGGGCCAGCCTCGGCTCCCCTCGGCTGCCAGGGTAGGGTAGTGGGGGAGCGGCTTCCTCCCAGGAGTCTGGGTTCTCCAGGTGCTAACTGCAACCCTCACCCCATCCCAGACCTCCCACTTCTATGGTTTCTGGACCAAAGAGCATCTCCAGGAGCAAGTCTGGTCTGCATGAAGACCCACAAGCGGGACAGCCTAAAAAAAAGGGATCAGGACCAGTCTACGTGGTCCTGCCCTTTCCCGTCCTTCAGGGCCCTCCTGCCACCTGGCTCTTCTGACCCCTGCTCTGGAACGACATGATGAGGGGCCTGGCCACTCTCCCCACTGGGGACCTGACTCCTTTTCCCCATCTCCCCGACCCACGCTCAGGCATGGAGCTGTTCGAGGAGGCCCTGCAGAAATGGGAGCAGGCGCTGAGTGTGGGGCAGAGGGGGGACAGCGGCAGCACCCCCACCCCAGGGGACGGCCTCCGGAACCCTGAGACAGCTTCAGAGGCACTGTCCGAGGTAGGTGGTCCTTCCCTGGGTCTTTTCCACCCCCCAACCTCAGAGACGGCTGGTAGCGTAGCTGGCGGGGCGGCTGCACTCGGGAGGCGTCTAGCAGCCCCGCCTTCTGCCAGCCTGTCACGTCCTCCTGGATGGGAGTGCTCCCCTTGACCAGAGTGTTGATGAGCCAAGTAAGAACACTCAGGTCATGTGCATTAGCGCACCCTGCCACTTGATAGTTAGTCAGTAAACCACGCCGTGATTACAACTTGATCCTGACCATATAGGAAACATACGTGCTCTTGACGGGCCGGAAGGAACTAGCCGTGTTCATAGGTGAGTGGGTCACACAGCTTTGTCTTATCTTTTCTTCATACATTTTTTTATCACAGTTTGATCAAATTTTCTGTCGGGCTTCCCTGGTAGCTCAGTGGTGAAGAACCCGCCTGCCAATACAGGAGACGCAGGTTTGATCCCTGGGTCGGACAGATCCCCTGCAGAAGGAAATGGCAACCCACTCCACTATTCTTGCCTGGAGAATCCCATGGACAGAGGAGCCTGGTGGGCTACAGTCCAGGGGGTCCTAAAAGGGTCAGACATGACTTAGCGACTAAGCAATAACAACAGGTGTTCTCTAAGTGACTATCTCAATATCAGAAAAGAGAAAGTTAAAAAACCTAAAATAAAAAAAGTTTGTGAGGGACTTCCCTGGTGGTCCAGTGGTTAAGCCTCTGCCCTTCATTGCAGGGGGTGCGGGTTTGATCCCTGATCAGGGAACTGTGATCCCATAAGCCCACGCAGTGTGGCCAAAACAAATTTTTGTGTGTGAAAAGCACGACAAATACATGTCTTCAGATGAATGTTCACTGAAGAGGCATTGTTTTGTAATAGTTAAAACACATGAAAAAGTGGAAACTAAATGCCCACCAGGAGGAATCTGAAATACTAGCCAGCCTTTATTAAAGGGTAGAAAAAAAGCTCTGTGGGCTGATAGGTTGCTCTGTCCACTGTATTTTATTAAGTGGAAAAAAAAACCCCAAGATATAGAATGTGCATAGTGACCCGTGCACACATTTTTTTCTACTGAGATGTAGTTGCTGTGCAATGTCACGTAAGTTACAGGTGTGTAAGAGTGATTCATGACCCGTGTGTACATTTATTTCTTTTTAATATTCTGTGTTTTTTAAATTGATGTATAGTTGACTTAAAACATCGTGCTAATTTCTGCTTGTGTGTATATTTTAGATAAAGGCGTACATCCATGCCTGTGTATGCCTGTTGGTAGCTACTGCTGTATCTGTGCACTTTTATTACCTTTTGAACAGATGCACAGGAAGCCTGTTCACAGAGATCTTTCATGAGGGTCTGCAGGGAAAGGAGGAAAAGACTTTCCTTGGACTCTTCTGTACCTTTCTCTACTATTTTGATTTTCCTTATTTCAAGCACAAGCCTAAGGGTGGGTTTGTACAGGTGTTAGCATGCTGGGTTGTTGCTGTTTTAGTCTTGATACTTTCCTGTATTTAATTTTTTAATTTATTTATGGCATGTGGGATCCTAGTTCCCGGACCAGGGATTGAACCTGCGGCTCCCGCAGGGGAAGCTTGGAGTCCTAACCACCTACCTGACCTCCAGGGAAGTCCCTGTACTTTTCTGTATTAAAGAACAAAACAAAACATCAGTGTTCGCCCCTACTGGAGTGAGGTCAAAGTGGAGGCCTCCCCTTTGGGGAGGGGTCCAGCCAGGATGTGGGAACAACTTCACGTGTTGAAGAAGAAGGGGGCTTAACCCAGGGAATTGCTTGCATGACTGAGGGACCCTGGGACTCGAGGGGGCTCACACCACAGAGAGGGCTGGCTAGCAGGGAGTGGGGTGCAGGGATGTGATGTGAGGCATGAAGAGGAGGAGAGAGCTTCTCACCCACCCCCATTCCGCCCCCCGGTTTCTCCTCGCTTCCTCCACCTGTGCCTTCGTGGGATGACAGGCAGTTGGCAGGCGAGCCTGGGGAACAGAGTTTGCAGTACAGGGTGAGAACCTTCTTGGACAGAGGGTACCAAGTTGGAGGTATGCGTGCCCTCCACCCCAGCTGGGACTTTCACTCTCCGAGGCCTGTCACACAGACCTGATGGCTGTAGTTGTGGGCTCTGGATGCCTGGGTCGTAGGTGACAAGGCTTCAGAGCCCGCGGCACGACTGCACCAGGTCCCCTCTGCTTGTGGGAGGACAGTGGTGCCTGCCGGTGAGTGAGGGCAGGAGAAGGGAGGCAGCTTTGTTTCCAAAATTGTCCTTGTTGCTAATAACTGCTGCTGCTGCTAAGTTGCTTCAGTCGTGTCCGACTCTGTGTGACCCCATAGACAGCAGCCCACCAGGCTCCCCCATCCCTGGGATTCTCCAAGCAAGAATACTGGAGTGGGTTGCCATTTCCTTCTCCAATGCTTGAAAGTGAAAAGTGAGAGTGAAGTCGCTCAGCCGTGTCCGACTCTTAGCGACCCCATGGACTGCAGCCCACCAGGCTCCTCCATCCATGGGATTTTCCAGGCAAGACTACTGGAGTGGGCTGCTATTACCTTCTCCTTGCTAATACTACATCTGAAATTTATAGACCTTTTCCTATTTTTCTCATTGTGAAAGCAATGAAATGTTCTCTAATAGAGTAGTAAAAAAAACTACAGAAAGAGAAAAAAAGAGGATAAAAAGGAGCCCAGTCTCTGACCAGACAGCTCCCAGCTGTGTGCCGTGGGCAGAGGCCCTCAGTGGACCAGCCCCAGGATCCTGGCCCGTAGCCGGTGCCCAACAAATCACCTCTGTCATCAGTGTCATTGACGCCTGTTATCTTTCATCCAGACATAACTACTTGGTATCCTTCTAAGCATTTCACTAGGCTACGATGTTTTTTAAATAACTATTGAAATAGAGTTCACATACCATACCGTTCACTGAATTTGACCATACAGTGGCTTTCATGTATGTTTCCCCCATTATCTGAAAATAGAGCCTTCCTAGGAAACCTTTGTTAAGCTAAAATGATGTCAAGCAAAGAAGTGATGAGTCCCCTTTAGACACATCTTCCTAAGAGATGTACAGACTTGATGGAGATAAAGCCCAGGTGCTTACAGGAACTTCCCTGGTGGGCCAGTGGCTAAGACTCTGCACTCCCAGTGCAGGGGGCCTGGGTTCTATCCCTGGTCAGGGAACTAGATCCCACATGCCGCCACTGAGAGTTAACATGCTGCGACTGAAAGATCCCGTGTGCCACAGCTAAGACCCAGTGTAGCCCAATATTTATATGTATCGGGCTTCCCTGGTAGCTCAGCTGGTAAAGACTCCGCCTGCATTGTGGGAGACCTGGGTTCGATCCCTGGGTTGGGAAGATCCCCCGGAGAAGGGAAAGGCTACCCACTCTAGTATTCTGGCCTGGAGAATTCTATGGACTGTGTAATCCATGTGGTCGCAAAGAGTTGGACACGACCGAGTGACTTTTACTTTCACTTCATATACATATATATATATATGTTATTAAAAAGCGTCTTTACAGACACAGTTCAACGTTACAGTGACTCGATGCTGAGATGCTGTGTGTAGTTCTGAGGGAAGGAGCCTGGCGGCACGTGCTAAGTAAATGCTTGGGTATATACTTCAGACTGGAATTGCTGGGTCACAATATAACTCTGTGTTTAACATCTTGAGGAACTGCCAAGCAGTTTTCCAAAGCAGCTGTGTGTGACTGCGCTCAGTCGTGTCCAGCTCTTTTTAACCCCATGGATTATAACCCGCCAGGCTCCTGTGTCCTTGGGATTTCCCAGGCCAGAAAGCTGGAGTGGGTTGCCATTTCCTTCTCCAGGGGATCTTCCCGACCCTGGGATGGAACCTGCATCTTTTGCGTCTCCTGCCTTGGCAGGCGGCCTCCTCACCGCCGTGCCACCTCGGATTCCCAATGCAGCTGTATTGTGTTACATGCCCAGCGGCAGTGCCTAAGAGTTCCCGCGCCTCCACGCCCTCACCAGCACTTGTTATCTGACTCTGACCCGGTTTTGATTTGTTTCCCTGATGCTAACGATGTTGAGCTGCTTTTCACGTGCTTACCGGCCTTATGTATACCTTATTTGAAGCGCTGTCTGCTCAGATCCTACGCCTTATTTTGACTTCGGTTGCTCGTCCTTTTATTATTGCATTCTAAGTGTTCTTTTACACTTTCTGGATGCAGATCCCTTGTCAGATGTGTGATTTGTCGATATTTTCTCTCGTTCTTTGGGTTGTTGTTTTTCACCCTCTTTTCTTTTTCTAAACCTGGCGGCGCCTCGTCATTCGCAGGATCTTCGTTCCCTCACGGGTTGGGGGTTGAACCCTGGGCCTGGCAGTGGGAAGCACCAACTCCTGACCACCGGACCCCCAGGAAACCTCCTGTGTTTTCACTTTCTTGATGGTGTCCTCAAGCACAGAGGTTTTGAATCTGGATGTAGTCCAGTGTATCTGTTGTGTTCTTTGGTCGTCTGTGTCATATGTGAGACACCATTCTCTAAGCCACGGCGACTTCCCAAAGAGAGATCTATGCCGAAGCTACGAGGCCCTGCTGGCCACGCTGAGTGGAGTTACTGAGCAAGACGGCCAGAGGGTCTGGGGCCCCACGGGCTCTGCCAGGTTCCAGCTGGGTGAGCCTGCCCCGGAACCTCCTTGAGTTTTCCTGGTGAAATGGGGTCATGGTAACCCCTGCCTGAAGGAGGCCCTGAGGCTGACCAGCGGGGTGCCGGTCCACCCTAGCGCTCGGGGAAAGGCAGTGGTTTCCATGTTACTGCCCGCCTCTGAGTACTTCCGGCTCTTTGTCCCCAGCGGCCTGAGGCCCTAGTTGGCCGCGTCCCCTCCCCAGGGTCTGGTTGCATGCACTTGCAGATCCGGCAGCCTCTGTGGAAAACAGACTCAGGCCTGCCTGTGTCTGGTCCCTCAGCCCAGAAGCTCCAGGGGTCAAGCAAGCACTTCCTCCCACAACCCGGCCTGGAGGCCAGGGGCAGCGAGGAGGCATAGGCTGTGGTGCCACGGGTGCGAAGCCCCCAGGTGCACGCAGGTCACAGCAGCAGTGGGGTGGAAGCCAGCTTTTTCTGGGCTCCTAGCTGCTCTCTGGTTATAATGGCCAACACTGACTGGCCTTCGCCATGGGCCCATCTTTCGGGGAATACTTATATGCCTTATGCATGTTTTCCCTGACATCCAAAGAAGTAGGTTCTCTTACCTCAGTTGACAGATACGGAAACCGAGGCTCAAGAGGGGGAGTTATTTACTCAAGGTCACACAGCTCAGAACTGATGGTGTTGGGGTCTGGACCAGGTCTGATCGGGTCTAGAGCGGTGCTGTTCAATCGGAAGCCACGTATCTCATTTAAAACTTCCCAGAGACCACGTTAAAAAGCAAAAGGAAATGAATCAAATGACTTTTAATAATACATTTTCTATAATCTAGTACACCCCAAATATTATCATCTCAACCCATGATCAAGATGAAAAATCACAGAGGTATTTAACATTCTTGTATTCTTGGGGGATTTTTGGGGGGCGGATGCGAAGTGTGTGAAATCGGTGTGCATTTACCTTATCACCCGTGTCAGTGCACTGGCCGTGTCTGGCCAGTGGCTCCTGCATAGGGCTGTTCAGTCCAGACCTGCACTCACTGCTGGGCCTCAGAAATGCCCCCCTCCCCGCCTCCACTGCTTTCCCTAGGGGCTGGGGCCCCATCATGGTGAAAGAAGGGGCCGTTGGTGTGGGGGAGCTTCGAGGGCCCGGGTTGACCTTTCTTGCTTTACCTGCAGCCGGAGTCCCAGCGGAAGGAGTTTGCGGAGAAGCTGGAGTCGCTGCTGCACCGGGCCTACCACCTGCAGGAGGAGTTCGGGTCCACCTTCCCGGCCGACAGCATGCTGCTGGACTTGGGTGAGCAGGGGTTGGGTGCAGGGTCCCTGGGGCCCAGGACCTCATCCCATCAGGGGCCCACTGCAGGGATGGGGAGACCGAGGCCCCACAGGCGGGAACAGAGCTGGGACGAGGCCTTGGGAGTCTCTGGCCGGTGTGCTTTGCCCCCATCCCCTTGGGAACAGGCTTTGGCACTGCTGTGTCCACATCTCCCCCCGCCCACCCCAGCGGCCGTTCCGGGCCCTTGGTTCAAGCCCTCTCCTGGGCTGTTGTGTTGGGTGGGTGGAGGGGTGGCTCCCATGAGATAAGCCCATAGCAGGCCACATGGCGGAGAGCACACGTGCCCGCACCATTGAGGTCAGGAGGTGTGACATCGCCGAGAGGGAGTGAAGTTACTCAGCCGGGCAGCCATAGCATTCTAGTGCCTGCTGCGTGCCAGAGCCTGTACGGTGACTGTGCCCCACCGTGGCCCTGCCTTGGGTGCCATCAGCCTGCAGGGGGCTTACAGGACTCCTGAATGTCGGGGTATCCAGCTCTACCAGGGGCGACACAGGCCCAGCAAGGGCAGGCTAGGGTGACACGTTCGCCATTGCCCGTCCCCGTCAGAGCAGCAGTCTTGCTTCCCCTGGCCTCCTCTCATGGCAGAAAAGGCTGGTGGGGCCTCAAGGCTGAAGCCTCTGCTTATTTGTTCAACAGATCGTTCATAAGCCCCCTTGAGGGTCCAGACCCCCTTGCCCTCGAGCAGGTGGGAACGGCAGTGCAGAATGAGTGGCCCTTTGGTATCGGAGGCTAAGTGTCAGCTTGGCAGGGGGAGGTTACTTGTTCGGGGTCATGTAGCACAGCCTGCACTCAGAGCTCAGGACCCACAGGCCTCAGGGTCCGGCAGTGCGGCTGCGGCAGGGCCCCTGGCATACTGAGAAAACCGCAAGCTTGGCGACCAGCAACATCGTCTTCCTGGGATCGGGTGTTGGGAG
Source organism: Bos javanicus (assembly GCF_032452875.1). Classification (NCBI taxonomy): domain Eukaryota; kingdom Metazoa; phylum Chordata; class Mammalia; order Artiodactyla; family Bovidae; genus Bos; species Bos javanicus. The sequence continues at coordinate 99,281,485 of NC_083878.1, forward strand.
GCTTGGTGTCCGTGTACATCCCGGCCCGGGGAGCTCAGGATCTCAGCTCAGTCCCCCTCTTCCTGCCCTGCCCAGAGCGGACCCTCATGCTGCCCCTGACGGAGGGCTCACTGCGTCTGCGGGCGGACGATGGGGACAGCCTGACCTCGGAAGATTCCTTCTTCTCCGCCACCGAGGTGATGCAGGCGGGGGGATGGCTTCGGGGAGGGGGTGAAGGCCAGGGGGCCCCTGTCGGCTCTGCTGGGGGCCAGTGATGGGTCATGGGAAAGTGAAGGCATTTCCTTTGGTGGGAGCAGAATCTGGCAGTCGCCAAGTGTTCCTCCCCGGGGACTCTTCAGCTGGGACAGGGAAGCCTGGGAAAGCAGGAGCTGTAGGTCCCGTGAGTGAGGGCAGGGGTCCCTGACCCCAGCGGCTGCAGCCATGCCGGCCTCTCCCTTCTCCAGGCCTCGTGCTCGTGGCTTGGCGTTAGTTTCCTGCCATGGCCACGTGTACCAGGTGGCTGTCCTTCCCTGGGATGGGAGGACATGGGCCTGTGTCCAAGAGATGGTCCCTATGGGAAAGGTCCCCATGGGAAAGGAGGAGAAGGGGATGACAGAGGATGAAATGGGTGGATGGCATCACTGACTTGATGGACATGAGTCTCAGTAAACTCCGGGAGTTGGTGATGGACAGGGAGGCCTGGTGTGCTGCAGTCCATGGGGTTGCAGAAAGCTGGACACAACTGCGCGGCTGCACTGAGCTGGTGGGAAAGGCACCTGGTGGTGGGGACGCTGAGCAGGAGGGGACTGCGATCCGGCCTCTGCCCTTGGCCAGGGTTCCTGCTGACATCCCCTCAGAGAGCTTGGACCCTAGGGCGTCCCCTGCCGGAAGTTCCCCAGGCAGGCACCCTCCCCTACACTCATGCAGCTGACACAGGCTTCCACGTGCCCCGCCCCCCCAGCTCTTTGAGTCCCTGCAGGTCGGAGATTACCCAATCCCACTCTCCAGGCCCGCTGCCGCCTACGAGGAGGCCCTGCAACTGGTAAAGGAGGGCAAAGTCCCCTGCCGGACCCTCAGGTGAGCACAGGAGGAAGGAGGCAGGTGGGGGGTGGGCGGGGGACACTGTTCTCCTAGAGGAGGCTGGGGAATCCAGCAGTGAGTGCTTGGTGAGGGCCCAGCTGAGCCAGGCTAAGGGCTTGCCAGGGCTCCTGCCCAGTCTTGGAAGGCCCTTGGAAGGCCCTTGGATGGCCCTGGTACAAGACAGGCGGGTGTGGAGTTAGTGATCACAATAACTAATTAATACAAGTAATTAAAATAACAGTCATTCATACTAGTTCCAAGTTCTCAGATGTGTCCAGTCACAGAAGCATGGTGGGCACCGCCCCGTGTGTCTCACACGGAAGCCCTGTGTTCTCTGTGGCTCAGGAGCTTTTGTTGTGAAGCACGGGCTTCAGTAGTTGTGGCACGCAGGCTTCGTTGTCCTGCAGCACGTGGGATCTTAGTTCCCTGACCAGGGATCGAACCTGCATCTCCTGCACTAGAAGGTGGATTCTTAAGCCCTGGACCACCAGGGAAGTGCCCTCTAAGCCCTGCGTTCTGATAGACTCCCTTAAGGAGCGGTCCAGAAGCCAGGCTTGGAGGACAGACAGATCTGGGCTCTCTCCAGCCTTGCCACTTCGTAGCATGTGGCCCTGGACAAGTCTCCTGACCCTCTTAGCCTCAGTCTCCTCTGTGGTTTATCTGAAGGCTCTTATCCGTCTTAAGCTCATTATTCTGTATGATGGTCATGACTCCTAGATTTACATGTCTGTGTTTAAAGTTCCCTGAAAATGGCCAGAAGACCCGAGTTGAAGGCCTGAGGATTCGGATAAAGGGCTCAGACCAGGGTGCCTCTGGCTGCCCCAGAAAGCCCTGCCCTGGCCTTGGGGGAGACTGGGCCATTTTGGTCCTTTGCTCGAGAGGGTCCTTTGCTGGTTGGAGCCTAAAGAAGGCCAAGGTCAGCCTGACCCCCAGTGACCACACTGTCCAGTGGCGCCGAGTGCCGTTGAGGAAGCCCATCCTCAGAGAGCATCCTACCAGCCTCTTCCTCTGGTTCTGGGGAAACTGAGGCCCAGAGGGGACCTGCCCCCTGCCCGAGGTCACACTGCCAGGCCCAGGCAAGGCCACCCGGGGCTCCACCCTGACCCCACGAGGGTGTCGCTGGCGGGGTCCCAGGTGGTGCAACTCTGTGCTTCCCCTTAGGACAGAGCTGCTGGGCTGCTACAGCGACCAGGACTTTCTAGCCAAGCTGCATTGTGTGCGGCAGGCTTTCGAGGTGGGTGTGGTCCACGGGAGCCTGGGGAGGCTGGGGCTGGGGTCAGGCACCTCTGAGCAGGTGGACCATCTGCCCAGCCCATGGTACTGCTCTCTCTGTGGCTCTGGGGGACCGCCAGCCGGGTAGCTCACCCCCTTCCTCCTCACTCCTTAGGGCCTCCTGGAAGACAAGAGTCACCAGCTTTTCTTCGGGGAGGTCGGCCGGCAGATGGTGACCGGCCTGATGACCAAGGCTGAGAAGGTAGTGGGGGGGACAGGGCTCTCTTTTCAGCTTTTATTCCCCCGTCCCTTATTTTATCTTTCTAAGTTTTATTTGCTGCTGCTGCTGCTAAGTCGCTTAAGTCGTGTCCAGCTCTGTGCGACCCCATAGATGGCAGCATGCCAGGCTCCCCCGTCCCTGGGATTCTCCAGGCAAGAACACTGGAGTGGGTTGCCATTTCCTTCTCCAATGCATGAAAGTGAAAAGTGAAAGGAAGTCGCTCAGTCGTGTTCGACTCTTAGCGACCCCATGGACTGCAGCCCACCAGGCTCCTCCGTCCATGGGATTTTCCAGGCAAGAGTACTGGAGTGGGGTGCCATTGCCTTCTTCTTCTAAACTTTTATTTAGTCCTGTTCAAAAAAAAAAAAGAACTCAATCTAAAATCAAGCTGATAAGCTCTGACTTCATCCTGCAAGCCATGGGAGAGCAGGGAAAGTTTTTTTTCCCCCATGCTAATTTTGAAAAATACGGGTATTGCTTTTTTTTTTCAAATGTATTTATTTGACGGCACTGAGTCTTAGTAGTGGCATGTGGGATCCTCAGTTCCCTGACCAGGAATCGAACCTGCACCTCCTGCATTGGAAGCGCAGAGTCTTAGCCACAGGACCGCCAGGGAAGTCCCACTTGGCTTAATTTTGATTAAGAAATCTTGCCGAGCTCCTGAGCACCAGGGCCTGTGCCCAGCTCTGAACTGAGAGGTAACTGACAGCCCTGCCACGTTTTTCCAGGCAGCAGAGATGGGCTGGCCTCCATTTGGGAAGACACTGGCCCTGCGCACACCCAGGCTCTGAAGTTGTGGAATCAGCCTGCCTCCTTACTGTGCCTGTGGCCACACATGAAGCCTCTCCAAGCCTGAGTCCCCTTGTGTCTAAATGGGCGTGTCTTGCGGATGTCACTGGCTGAGGTCAGTGACCATAGAAAGTGTCAGCGAGGGCCAGCCCTCATCTTCATCTTCGTGGTTAACTTTTACATGCAAGGAAACTGAGGATTGGGAAAGTGAAGCCATAGCCTGTATACTTTCTAGCAGATCTTTAAAACGTAATGGAAATTGGGCTTCACTGGTGGTCTAGTGGTTAAGAATCTGCCTGCCAGTGCTGGGGACACAGGTTGGATACCTGGTCTGGGAAGATCCCCCCATGCTGTGGAGCAGCTAGGCCTATGAGCCATATATGTACTGAGCCAGCACTCTAGAACTTGCGAGCCACAACTCCTGAAGCCCACGTGCCTGGAGCCTGCCACTTGCTACAACTAGAGAAAGCCCGTGTGCAGCAACAAGGCCCAGCACAGCCAAAAATAAATACATCTTAAAAAATAAAAACAGCTTCACCAAAGTAGTTTAAAAAAAGATGATAAAAATGGGAGTTCCCTGGTTGCCTATGCTATGCTACGTCACTTCAGTCGTGTCTGACTCTGTGTGACCCCATAGATGGCGGCCCACCAGGCTCCCCGTCCCTGGGATTCTCCAGGCAAGAACACTGGAGTGGGCTGCCATTTCCTTCTGTGGTTAGAATTCCAGCCTTTCTTTCACTGATGTGGCCTGGGTTCAGTCCCCGGTCAGGGAATTAAGATCCCACAAGTCTTGAGGCATGGCAAAAAAAAAAAGTGTAAAAACGATTCACACACTCATTGAAGACAAAACTAAGACGATGCAAAAAGAAGGGAAAAAATTGTCTCCAGCCCCACCCTGTTCACATTTTGGTGAACATCCCTCCAATGACCCCTCTGCCTGCGGTTCTTATAAGTGCCGTCACCCTGCTTGTGCTGGCATGTGTCAGCTTGTCCTGCCTAGCTCTTGGGCACATCCCTGATCTGAAGCCTCAGGATTCATATCTGTAAAGTGGACACAATGTTGGCCAGTCTCTTACAGGGCTGTGTGAATTAAATTAGTTGATCCGTATTAGGTCAGCCCTGGCACATGCTCACTTTCTAAGTCCGTAAATGACATCCGTGTCCACAAACTGCGTCGTCAGCCCCCGCTAGGCCTCCCAGTCCCAGAGAGTGAAGAATTCCTCCTGGGTGCTGACCGTCTGTGCGCCTGGCAGCAGCCGGAGTCCTATACACTATTTACTGCCTGGTGGCATCACATGAACCAGCTCACCGACTCCCCGAGAAAAGCTGCAGCTTCTCCGTTTCACAGGGAGGCCGATGGTCATGGAGATTGGCCCCTTTGGCGGCGGGCCCGACCTCACACCCTCACGCATCCTCTCTAAAGTGAGTTCCTTCCGTAGCCGGTGCGCACCTTCTGAAAGGTGGTCGGTTCCCGGTAACAAGCTGGTGTGAGACGCTGCTGGGCGGCCTGGCGTTGCCTCTCTCCCGGACACACCCTGGGCCCTGCAGAGCCTCACTCTCTCTGTGACGGCTGCTCAGGCATTGGCCTTGGTCTGGCCTTGGAGTGTCCCCCATCCACAGGCCAACCCGCCCCTGTGGATCAAGTCCAACAGGGTCTTGGGGCCACGGCCAAAACAGGCTCTGCTTCTCCCCGTAGAGCCCCAAAGGCTTCCTGGAGAGCTACGAGGAGATGCTGAGCTATGCCCTGCGGCCGGAGACCTGGGCCACCACGCGGCTGGAGCTGGAGGGCCGAGGGGTGAGTCGCTGTTGTGCTGAGCCTTGGTGTCCTGGGGTCTCCCCACCTGAGCTCCTTGAGCGGGGTGGAGGTGCCCCCTGGAGCTCAGCCTTGATTCCGAGGCTCTGAGATGGCTCTACTGCTGCTGGAAGCCCCCGTTCCCGCCCTGCCCCAGGCCTGGGCTGCCAGGAGGGTGGCCTCTGCACACTGCACCCACTCCAGCCTCAGAGCACCGCCTGGCCCTGCAGGTGGTGTGCATGAGCTTCTTTGACATCGTGCTGGATTTTATCCTCATGGACGCCTTCGAGGACCTGGAGAACCCCCCGTCCTCGGTGCTCGCCGTCCTGAGGAACCGCTGGCTGTCAGACAGCTTCAAGGAGACGGTGGGTGGCCGCCCCCCACCCCCAGGCACGCGCACACATGACCCCACGTGTGTTGCCTGGACCCCACGTCCCTCCATCCCTGGCGTTGGGCCCCTGGGCTGGCTCCCTACTCATCACGGAGCAGTCAGCCCCGCCCTGGGGCAGGCTGCTAGCCGCTGGGCACCCCAGAGCCCGCCCTGGAGAACTTTCCAGGGGAGCCCCCCTTGCTCTCGTTTCACCCTCGTAGAGCGGCTGGGCCTGCGTTTTCCTCCTGCCTTGTAGTTTCGCTCCAACAATTCTACTCATTCTCGGCTGCCATTAATTCTATTCCATTCGAATGCATTCAGTCAAGTTAAAATATCCAAAAAATAAAGGAGGAACAGCAAGAAAGCCTTGAGCACAGGGCCCCTGGCGGGCAAGATGTGCCGGTGGCATGGGGTGATCTGGAGAGGGGTGGGGCTGGGCATTGATAGGCAGTAACCGTGGATCGCCACAATGACTGAGCGAGGCAGGGATACTCGGTTAGGGCCATCTTACAGAGGAATCTGAGGCCCAGAAGATTGCTGGCTTCTCACCCTGTAAGGGTTGGAGTCAAGATTCAGCTTTAGGTGTGCCTGACTCCTAATTGAGGGCAGGGAAAAGGCAGACCTCAGACAACTGTCCCCATCTCCCTGCTTAGGGTGGGTGAGCTAGGGCAAAGGCTTGGTCCCAGCTGGGGGTGAGTAGCAGCTGCAGGCCTGGCCTGTTGGTCTGACCCCACCCCCCGGGGGGGTGCCCTCTTTAATTTAGGCCCTGGCCACTGCCTGCTGGTCGGTCCTGAAAGCCAAGAGGAGGCTGCTGATGGTGAGTGAGCTGATGGTGAGGGGCCTCTTGAGAGCAGCTACGCAGGGGCTGGTGGGCCTTGGGTGTGGAGCATGGCTCAGGTGACCCTCCCTTTGGTGTGTGCTAGACCCGGGTCTGGGGGTGGGACAGGGTAGGGTGGGCTGCAGCTTTTGGCCTTTGTCACAGCACGGGTCACCCATCCTGCCGTGACCTCCCCCTTGACCGGAAGGGCCTCAAAGGCCCACAGAGATCTGCTTTGTCTTCCCACCCAGGGCCCAGCACAGAGCAGGCGGTCGGGAGGTGATGAGGGGGAATCAGAAGCGAGGAGAGGGCCTCTTTGGAGGGAGGCAGGGCCCGCGAGGTGCTGCTGGCGTCAGGGTCGGGGCAGGGCACCCTGGAGCAGGCTGAGCCCCCCTCCCACCCCAAGGGCCGCGTTATCTGCGCTCCCAGGTGGCGACCAGCCGCCTATCTGGGCTGCCACCCACTGTTCCCCCCCTGCCAGCCCAGCTCTGCCGCCCAGCTGATACCAGCTGCCACCGCCACGTGCCCTGGGCACTTCCTGCACTGAGCCTACCCCGGGCCCCTCCTCCGGCAGCCCTCCCCACCACCCTGAGGTGGCCCCTATGCTGCGGAGGCAAAAACCAGGGCTCTGAAAGCCCCGGTTTTGGGGGCACTTCCCCTGGCAGTCCAGTGATTAGGACTTGATGCTTTCACTGCTGGGTCTGGGTTCCATCCTTGGTCAGGGAACTAAGATCCTGCAAGCTGTGTAGTGCTGCTAAATTTAAAATAAAAGATTTTTTTTAATTACAAAAGAAAGCCCCAGTCACTCACCCAACATCACCCAGCAAGGACATGAATGAGCCGGACATGCCTCTGAAGCCCCAGCTCTTAATATGACCCCAGGGCCTGGCTGCCTCTCCCTGCCCGGGTCCCAGCCCTTAGCCTTGCTGCCCCACGCCCGCCCCCCCAACAGGTGCCTGATGGCTTCATCTCCCATTTCTACTCCGTATCGGAGCACGTTAGCCCTGTCCTAGCCTTTGGCTTCCTTGGACCCAAGCCTCAGCTCTCTGAAGTCTGTGCTTTCTTTAAGGTAAACAGGGAACTTGGCGTCTGCAGCTGCCTGCCTGGCCCTGTGTCTGGAGAAGGGTCTGGGCGGGGTGCCTGCTCCTTCCACTGGGGACCTGGCCCCGGGTGGGTCCACAGGAAGCCCCAGGAGGGCAGGAACGGGGGACAGAAGGGGCTGAGTTGGGGTCCCCCCGGGGCGGGGGGTCAGGGGAGCGGCTTTGGGTGGTCTGGAGAACCCCAGCTTGGTGGGGGGCAGGGGCCCTGGCCCAGCCTGATGCCAGCCATGTCCCCCAGCACCAGATTGTGCAGTACCTGACCGACATGTTCGACCTGGACAACGTGCGCTACACATCCGTGCCGGCGCTGGCTGAGGACATCCTCCAGCTGTCCCGGCGCCGCAGCGAGATCCTGCTCGGCTACCTGGGGGTGCCAGCGGCCAGCAGCATTGGCCTCAACGGCATGCTGCCCCGGGAGAACGGGCCCCCGGAGGCACTGCAGTAGTGGCTGCTATGGGCCCAGGATGGTGGCTGCCTGGGCTGCCTTCACGTGGGGGACGCCAGAGAGAGGCCTTTGGGTTGGCGTGGGAGGCCCGGGTGTCTGGCCATCAGCAGTGGCATAGCCCAGGCCGTGGTGGCCAAGGGCACTTACTTGCCTCTGACCTTGCCTCCATCATCTGGGAATCCCCAGGGCCCGGAGGTGGAGGGCAGACTTCCTTGGAGATGGAGGGAGCCCCGAGGGGTCCACCTGACCCGCCCTCAGTTGTGCCTGGGGAAGCAGAGGCTGGACTGGTGGCCAGGGGGCCAGAGAGGAAGAATCAGGCGGACATGGGATGCCCAGGGTGTGGGTCCCCAACACCTCCCGCCTCCCAGGGGGGCTCGGAGGGTGGAGATGGAAGAGAGGGTGGCAGGGCTCTGTGGTGAAGGAGCCCGGGCCGGCCAGTGTTAGGTCCAGGCATGGACCTGGCCAGTGCTCACGGCCTGCCGCCACCCGAAAAAACAGCTCCAGGGGTGAAGGCTGCGGCTGGGGGCACCTTGGTGGGCATCAGGCCTGGGCCATCCCGAGGTGGGCCCGCTTGGGCTCACGTCTGGACGGGGATCAGGCCCTTGAGAAACCCAAGCACTGGAGCAGGACGCTGTCCTCTGCCCTTCCCTGGCCCTCCCGAAGACTGTTGTTTCTCCTCCCACCTCTGCCACCACCAAAGATGGAGGAGGTGGGGCTGGTCGCCCTCCGCCCTGCCCTCTGTGAGCCCGGGACTCTCTGGCTGGTGCTAGGCGCTGGGCTGGAGGCTCTGACCGGGGTTATTTCGGTCCCTGAGAGTGAGGGGCTGAGGAGCTGTGGGGCAGGGGATGGTCAGAGGATGCAGGCGGCTGGACCGGCATCAGGACAGGAAACTCACCGGGCCCTCAGCCTTCAACTTGACGCACAAACCGAGGAGCAGTGCAAAGCCCGCTGCCAAAGGCTGCGGGCATCAGTCCCCGCGTCGCCGGGTTTCTGTCTGCCCGCAGACTCGTTCCCCTTGTGCTGTTTGCACCTGAGGAAACAGGTGTTTCATTTATTGCCTTAACACTTTATTTTGAGGTCCGCCCCTTTCCAGGCAGGGTTGGAGGGCAGGGGGATGCCTCCAAGAGACACAGACTCCTGTTTTTCCACACTCTGGAGTTGGGACTAGCTCCTTAGTCCCGGGGGCGCCCTCCTTTGAATGGCAAAGGGGTCCCCGGGGTGGGATGGGAGGCAGGGCAGGAGAGGACCCATCTTCTGTGAGCCTACTCCCGCCCCCCAGACTGCAGGGACCACTGTGCACTAACTATGCTTCTGGCTCCAAACCCACGTGTCTGAGGTCTTAGCTGCCTCCCTCTGGGTGGGAAGGACGGGGAGGCCCCTCCATGCTAACATTCCGCTCATTTGCACTTCCCCCGCCCGCCCGCGCTGTGAATGTGTTGGGCCTAGGCCCTGGCTGCTCTGATTTGCTCCCCGGTCACCCAGAAGTGGCATTTTCACCTTGTCTGTGTTTACATGTCCATGCACTGCCTCTGGCACTTGATTTGTTGCAGCTTCCCACTTTTGTACGGTAGGGCCTGTGCACATCGACTCGAGTCAAATAAATGATTTAAATGATTTCCTTCCAGCGTCGCCGTGCATGTGTGGCCATTGCTTCCTGGGGGGCCTGCTCTTTGGGATGCGGGTCCGGGGAGGCTCCAGGAGGGCAGAGGAGGCCTGGCAAGGCCATTTGGCCCTTGGCAGGGAGGGGCCAGTGCAATGCCACAGATGTGGGTGGGCAGCCTGGGTGTGAGTCCCGCTCTGGCAGCATCTAGGTAAGACCGCTGGTCTCAGCCTTGGAGGCCCTGTCTCTAAGTTACGGCCGTTGGACCTGGCAGGGACTGCAGACCCAGCCCCTCGGTCACTGTAAATCTGAAGTTCTCGGGTAGCCGGACATTCGCATTGATTATTTCAAAAGTACAGTAGTCCCCTCTTTTGGGCAGGGGACACATTCTAAGACCGCGGTGGATGTCTGAAACCATGGATAATACTGAATCCCATATATACTGTTTCTTCCTATGTACGTACCTATATTATATGTTATGTCATTAACTCAGTCGTGTCCAACCCTTTGCGACCCATAGACTGTAGCCTGGGAGGCTCCTCTGTCCATGGGCTTTTCCAGGCAAGAATACGAGTGGGTGGCCATTTCCCCCTCTAACTTTTGTGCTTGGGGACCACTAGTAAAACAGAGTGGCTCAAACACAAGCGCTGTGATGCTGTGACAGTCATTCTGATAATGCAGAGGGCTGTTAAGTGACTAAAAGGCAGGTAGGGTACACAGCATGGGTGCGCCAGACGGAAGGACGATTCGCATCCAGATGGCGACGGGGCAGGATGGCTCGAGATAGCACGAGATTTTATCACACTGCACGGAACGGTGTGCATTTTAAAACTTATGAATTATTTATTTCTGGAATTTTCCATGTAATATTTTCAGACTGTGGTTGACTGAGGGTAAGTGCAGTCTTGGAAAGCAAAACTGGATAAGCTGGGACCACTGTACTTGAAAGCTTTTCTGTATTTTTTGAAAATTTTAAGTGTACAGAAATTAAAAAACATATAAAGCACACCCATAAATCCACACTTCGAGTCAGTAATTAACATCTTTCCAGAGTTGTTTCGTGCATATAGTCCTTTTAGAAAATATTTTGGAGTAAGTTGTAGGCTTGTGCTTCCTCCCTAAACTACTTGAAAAGATTTATCTTAAAATAAGGTAGTTCTCTGGCATAATCACAATACAAACATCACACCTTAAAAATGAGCACTAGCTCTCTAATACCTGTTAGGATTCTGAAAAGCTTTTCCTGATTAACTGGAGACAGACCCCAGTTCAACCTAAAAAGAGGGTAAGTATTTGATTGTTCCCCTCTACTGATTCCACACTCAAGCAGATGTAATTATTAATACCCTCAATGCTGGCAAATAAGTGTTTAAACAGCTTTATTAAGGTATGATTTGTATACCATAGAATGCACTGGCTTTAAATGGTTGTTTTTAGTAACTTTAGTAACTTTACAGAGGTGTCAAACTATTACCAAAATGCTGCTGGTCCTAAGGCACTGGGTTTGAGGCTGGCTTGTTACACAACAGTAGGTAACAGATTCCAGCCCCTCTGTTTGTCTCCCTGTTTGTTTAATATTTGTTTATTTGGCTGCACCGGGTCTTAGTTGTGGCAGGCGAGATCTTTAGTTGCGGCATGTGAACTCTTAGTTGCGGCATGTGGGATCCAGTTCCCTGACCAGGGATGGAATCTGGGCCACCTGCATTGGGAGCACAGTCTTGGCTGCTGGACCAGCGGGGAAGTCCCCATCCCCCGACTGATGAAAGGGGAAATTGAGAGGGGAGGACGACTGCCCCCCTGCATACAGGCAAGATGGCAGCAGCCCAGGACGGACACCCATGTCTCCTGAACCCGTTAGGCTTCTGCTGCATCACCCATGAGACTGATTCCCGTGCAGTGTGAGCGGGGTGTGGAAGATAAAATCTTGTAGCATTGTCTGGGCCCAACTTATGGTTCACATCGACTGCTCGGTAAAAGCCGGTTCAATTACAATATAAATGGCTCTCAGGGCAGGCACACAAATGGGACAGGACAGTTGAAGAAGGCTCACTTGTTCGCCGGAGAAGGCAGTGGCACCCCACTCCAGTACTCTTGCCTGGAAAATCCCACGGACGGAGGAGCCTGGTAGGGTACAGTCCATGGGGTCACTAAGAGTCGGACACGACTGAGCGACTTCACTTTCACTTTTCACTTTCATTCATTGGAGAAGGAAATGGCAACCCACTCCAGTTGTTCTTGACTGGAGAATCCCAGGGATGGGGGAGCCTGGTGGGCTCCCATCATGGGGTTGCACAGAGTTGGATATGACTGACGCGACTTAGCAGCAGCAGCAGCAGTATTTGTTCGCAAAGTATTCACTGGGTGCCTACTGTGTGCCAAGCACAGCTCTAGGTGTCACCTAGGCAGCGGTGGAGGCACTGGAGCCGGCTTGCACCCCATCTGCTAGCGAGAGCTGACTGCTCATCTTGTCCCAACTCCTGGTCTGGTGCCATCACAGCAGTGGCCACAGGAGAGAGTGTTTACATGGAAATCAGCACATGCTGCAAACCAGGGGAGCTTGTGGGTTTCCTTGGTGGCTCAGTAGTAAAGAATCTGCCTGCAATACAGGAGACCCAAGTTCAATCCCTGAGTTGGGAAGATCCCCTGGAGAAGGGAATGGCTGCCCCCTCCAGTATTCTGGCCTGGAGAATCCCTGGACTGTATAGTCCATGGGGTCACAGAGAGTCAGACACAACTGAGCGACTTTAACTTTTTTGAAAAACATTTTTGAATTGACAGTTTTACTTATTTTTTTAAAATATTTATTTATTTATACAGCTGTGCCAGGTCTTAGTTGCAGCATGCAGGATCTTTAGTTGTGGCATGAGTGACTCTTGGTTGCTGCATGTGCGATCTAGTTCCCTAACCAGGGATCCTTGCATTGGGAGTGCACCGTCTTAGCCACTGGACCATCAGGGGAAGTCCCAGACAATGTGTCTTGAGGACTTGCCTCCATGGTGTCTGGAATGCCAGGCTCTGACTTGTAGAAGCCTCTAATGCACAATGAGTGGCTCCTCTCAGAGGTTTTGAAGCCAAAACTGTCACTTCTACTTTGAGTCCATTTGTCTTTCTTCTTTGCATCTTAAGGATTGAGGAGTCTCACAGCCTCCACAGGAATAACAGTTTCTCCAAGGCATCGCCATTCTTATGCTTTATCCTTCTCTCTTCACCCCTGATGCTGAGACATGGTCTGGCAACCACCTAGGAGCTCAAACAGTCCTTTAAATGCATGAATGAACTTCTAATCTAGAGGATGGCAGCTGACGCATTTCAGAGAAACAGGCCTGGAGAGGGTAAGAGTTTTTTCTTAGGGACTTTGAGCGCATGCCAGGGTGGCTAGGGTGTGGTGCACAGGGTTAGACTTTGCGCCTCTAATCCGGGGGCTGTCCTGTCGGTAAACTCCCTTCTAGAGGAGAGGCCAAAGTGAAAGCCCAGCTCTGCTCAGGATTGCTGGGGCTGGTCTGAAGATTCCTGTGGGCTGTGGGAGGAGGCAGTCTGCAGTTTGGTTGACAGGATGCAAGGTGGTTCAAAACCTGGGCCTGCCCATCCAGCGGAACAGGATTGAAATCCTGGCTCTGTGACACATTAGCCAAGTGACCTGGCAAGTGGTGGGACACTCAGAGCCTTACTGTCCTCAGCTATAAACTGAGCATAATGAAGAGTTGCCTCGCAGGCTGCAGTGGAGGTAACACCAGTGACTAAGGACGGAGAACCTCCCAGGATTCTCAGAGATACCAGGGGCATCAGTGGTCCACCTCTCAGCTCAGGGAGGAGGCGGGTGGCTCCTGCAGCCTCCCAGGGCTCCCCTCACAGCATTCATGCCTGTACCATCCAGCTCCTCGTCCACACAGCGGGTCTGACCTGTCATCTCTGCCATCTCATGGGACCCTGCCCTGGCTCCTAGGCACATCTCCATTGGAAAAGCATCCCTTGGTACACCAAAGATCTGCAGGAAGCTGTTCCTAGAAACACCGTTCCTAACCTCCTAGATCTGGAAACACCCCAAAGTCCAGCAAGACTCGAATGGAAAGTCAACCATGGTGCATTCACAACGTGGAGCTCTACACAGCGAGTGTGAGTGAACTACAGCCAGAGGTTTCATCACGGATCTCATAAACAATGCTGGTGAAAGGAGCCACGCCCCCAAAACACACACTGTAGGAGTCAGCTTACAGAAAGTACCCAAAGCAGACCGACCTAATGTATGGGGCTGGCAGTGGGGTTGGTGGTCACCCTGGGGTGACTAGATGGAGTGTCAGGAGCTCCTGGAGCTCTGGTAACACAGGTGTACATAGTTTGTGAAACGTCATCAAGCTACACACATTCAATTTCTGGGTTTTCCTGTATGAAAGGTATGCTTTTTGCTTTTTTTTCTCCTAAGGCAAAACCAAACCAAACAACAGTCATCTTTCAAGGACCCCTCTGTGGTCACCAAGAGTGGTCCTCAACATTTTGGGAGGCCAGGCCCCTGCCAGGTCCCTCTCTGCCTGCCCCTCACCTCTCCCTTGCCCATTTCATTGTGCTGTTCCCTCCACCAGGAAAGCCTCACCCCAGCTAACTGCCTCTCATTATATAGTTCCTCACCCTGGCCACTTCCTCCTCAACACTCTCTCTGAGGTGAGAAGATCCTGGCTTTAAGGGACTTGGCTTCTCCCCACTGAAATGCCTTCTAACCAGGGAGGGGCAAAGCAGCCAGACGGGGCAGCCCAGTCCCAGGGAACTGTTCTGGGAAACTCACAGCTCACACCTCCTGCCTCTCAGAAGCTAACAGAGGCAGTGCCTGAGGCAGCTGAGGGCAGGTGGCAGGGAAGTGGGGCCCGCTGACCCAGACAAGCCCAGGCTGGGCCGGATGGGGCGCTGAGTCCAGCTGAGGAGTCCCGGGGGACCTCCTGGCTCGCTGGTGGGTTCCGGAGTCACCATCATCCCCCTAGTCTTTTCAGCCCCGTCCATGGTGTGGACTCGAGCTGTCTGGCTGGTTCTCAGAGCAAGCCACTCTGGTCAGGGAGCCACTCTGCTGTATTCTCACCTCTCCTGACAAGCAATAAGGCTGTCTATCAGGCACGTCTTCTAGCATCGGCCTGGGCCAGGCTCCAATACATAACAAGCCCTGACTTCACGTTGCCCAGGTCTTTGCCAACTACGGGCGCAACCAGTTACATCAGAATCCCGGGGAACAAGAATGTAGACTCCAAGGTTGTAACCCAGATCTAGTGGATCAATCCAGGCGCCATTTTCTTTTTTATCCCCCCAGATCAGTTCTATTGGTCAGTTTTTCTTTAAGTTATGTAGTCACAGTTTCCTGCTTCATATATCTTATATATATTTTTTTTCTTTCTTGTTTTTAAATTATCAAAGTATGATAACAAATTTACAGGAGACTTGGGAAATACACAACAAAGTTACATATAGTTCCACTATATATTACAATTATTTTTAAGTAGATTAAGATTTTTAGTTGGAGTTTCAGTATCACACTGTCAAAAAATAATAGAATGAATAGACAGAAAAGTAGAAGGCTACAGTAAGCCTGAAAAGCACTATCAACCAAATCAACATAATTAAGAGTTATACTATTTTCACACACCAGCAGGATACAAGTTCTATTCAAGTTCCCATGACTATACATCAGGAGACACAGGGACATAAAACAAGGTGCAAAAATTTCATGGTGTAAAGGTATTGAAATCATACAGAGTCTAACATTACTGTGGAATTATGTTAGAAATCAATATCAAAAGATATTTGAAAATAACTCATATTTTCAAGTGCAATGGGACATTTACCGAGATCTTTGACTTACCCACTTAAAGCCTCAATAAAGTTAAAGGACTGAAAAAACATAGAGGGTGACTGCAGAGAAGAAAGCATTTAAATGAGAAATTAATACCAAAATGATGGGCTTCCCAGGTGGCTCAGTGGGTAAAGAATCTGTCTTTAATACAGGAGACACAGGAGACATGGGTTTGATCCCTGGGTGGGAAAGATCCCCTAGAGGAGGGCATGACCACCCATTCCAGTATTCCTGGCTTGAGGAGCCCATAGTGCAGGCGGCTGCGATGGCGCACAAGCGTGGCCGAGAGGAGCTACCCCACGTCCGAGGTCAGGGGGTGTCGGCCAGGAGGAGCTACCCCACGTCCGAGGTCAGGGGGTGTCGGCCAGGAGGAGCTACCCCACGTCCGAGGTCAGGGGCGGCGGCCAGGAGGAGCTACCCCATGTCCAAGAAGCGGTGGCTGCGCGGGCGCAGGAGGGCCTAGAGTAGCTACTCTACGTTCAAGGTCAGGAGGGGTGGCCGTGAGGAGATACCCCTTGTCCAAGGTAAGGAGCAGCAGCTGCGCTTTGCTGGAGCAGCCGTGAAGAGATACCCCACACCCAAGGTAAGAGAAACCCAAGTAAGATGGTAGGTGTTGCAAGAGGGCATCAGAGGGCAGACACACTGAAACCATAATCACAGAAAACTAGTCAATCTGATCACAAGGACCACAGCCTTGTCTAATTCAATGAAACTAAGCCATGCCCTGTGGGGCCACCCAAGACGGGTGGGTCATGGTGGAGAGGTCTGACAGAATGTGGTCCACTGGAGAAGGGAATGGCAAACCACTTCAGTATCCTTGTCTTGAGAACCCCATGAACAGTATGAAAAGGCAAAATGATAGGATACTGAAAGAGGAACTCCCCAGGTCAGTAGGGGCCCAATATGCTACTGGAGATCAGTGGAGAAATAACTCCAGAAAGAAGGAAGGGATGGAGCCAAA
The DNA here is from genome assembly GCF_032452875.1 of Bos javanicus. NCBI lineage: Eukaryota > Metazoa > Chordata > Mammalia > Artiodactyla > Bovidae > Bos > Bos javanicus. The sequence goes on from NC_083878.1 coordinate 99,297,740, forward strand.
GCAAAAACAATACCCAGTTGTGGATGTGACTGGTGATAGAAGCAAGGTCTGATGCTCTAAAGAGCAATATTGCATAGGAACCTGGAATGTTAGGTCCATGAATCAAGGCATATTGGAAGTGGTCAAACAGGAGATGGCAAGAGTGAATGTTGACATTCCAGGAATCAGCGAACTAAAATGGACTGGAATGGGTGAATTTAACTCTGATGACCATTATATCTACTACTGTGGGCAGGAATCCCTCAGAAGAAATGGAGTAGCCATCATGGTCAACAAGAGTCCGAAATGCAGTACTTGGATGCAATCTCAAAAACGACAGAATGATCTCTGTTCGTTTCCAAGGCAAACCATTCAATATCACAGTAATCCAAGTCTATGCCCCAACCAGTAATGCTGAAGAAGCTGAAGTTGAACGATTCTATGAAGACCTACAAGACCTTTTAGAACTAACACCCAAAAAAGATGTCCTTTTCATTACAGGGGACTGGAATGCAAAAGTAGGAAGACAAGAAACACCTGGAATAACAGGCAAATTTGGCCTTGGAATACAGAATGAAACAGGGCAAAGACTGATAGAGTTTTTGCCAAGAGAACACACTGGTCATAGCAAACATCCTCTTCCAACAACACAAGAGAAGACTCTACACATGGACATCACCAGATGGTCAACACTGAAATCAGATTGATTATATTCTTTTCAGCCAAAGATGGAGAAGCTCTATACAGGCAGCAAAAATAAGACTGGGAGCTGACTGTGGCTCAGATCTTGAGCTTCTTATTGCCAAATTCAGACTTAAATTGAAGAAAGTAGGGAAAACCACTAGACCATTCAGGTATGACCTGAATCAAATCCCTTATTATACAGTGGAAGTGAGAATTATATTTAAGTGACTAGATCTGATAGATAGAGTGCCTGATGAACTATGGACTGAGGTTCATGACATTGTATAGGAGACAGGGATCAAGACCATCCCCATGGAAAAGAAATGCAAAACAGTAAAATGGCTGTCTGGGGAGGCCTTACAAATAGCTGTGAAAAGAAGAGAAGCGAAAAGCAAAGGAGAAAAGGAAAGATATAAGCATCTGAATGCAGAGTTCCAAGAATAGCAAAAAGAGATAAGAAAGCCTTCCTCAGCGATCAATGCAAAGAAATAGAGGAAAACAACAGAATGGGAAAGACCAGAGATCTCTTCAAGAAAATTAGAGATACCAAGGGAATATTTCATGCAAAGATGGGCTCGATAAAGGACAGAAATGGTATGGACCCAACAGAAGCAGAAGATATTAAGAAGAGGTGGCAGGAATACACAGAAGAATTGTACAAAAAAGATCTTCACGACCAATATAATCATGATGGTATGATCACTTACCTAGAGCCAGACATCCTGGAATGTGAAGTAAAGTGGGCCTTAGAAAGCATCACTATGAACAAAGCTAGTGGAGGTGATGGAATTCCAGTTGAGCTATTTCAAATCCTGGAAGATGATGCTGTGAAAGTGCTGCACTCAATATGCCAGCAAATTTGGAAAACTCAGCAGTGGCCACAGGACTGGAAAAGGTCAGTTTTCATTCCAATCCCAAAGAAAGGCAATGCCAAAGAATGCTCAAACTACTGCACAATTGCACTCATCTCACACGCTAGTAAAGTAATGCTCAAAATTCTCCAAGCCAGGCTTCAGCAATACGTGAACCATGAACTAACAGATGTTCAAGCTGGTTTTAGAAAAGGCAGAGGAACCAGAGATCAAATTGCCAACATCCGCTGGATCATGGAAAAAGCAAGAAAGTTCCAGAAAAATATATATTTCTGCTTTATTGACTATGCCAAAGCCTTTGACTGTGTGGATCACAATCAACTGTGGAAAATTCTGAAAGAGATGGGAATACCAGACCACCTGACCTGCCTCTTGAGAAACCTATATGCAGGTCAGGAAGCAACAGTTAGAACTGGACATGGAACAACAGACTGGTTCCAAATAGGAAAAGGAGTACATCAAGGCTGTATATTGTCACCCTGCTTATTTAACTTATATGCAGAGTACATCATGAGAAATGTTGGGCTAGAAGAAACACAAGCTGGAATCAAGATTGCTGGAAGAAATATCAATAACCTCAGATATGCAGATGACACCACCCTTATGGCTGAAAGTGAAGAGGAACTAAAAAGCCTCTTGATGAAAGTGAAAGAAGAGAGTGAAAAAGTTGGCTTAAAGCTCAACATTCAGAAAATGAAGATCATGGCATCTGGTCCCATCACTTCATGGGAAATAGATGGGGAAACAGTGTCAGACTTTATTTTTGGGGCTCCAAAATCACTGCAGATGGTGACTGCAGCCATGAAATTAAAAGACGCTTACTCCTTGGAAGAAAAGTTACGTCCAACCTAGATAGCATATTGAAAAGCAGAGACATTACTTTGCCAACAAAGGTCCGTCTAGTCAAGGCTATGGTTTTTCCTGTGGTCATGTATGCATGTGAGAGTTGGACTGTGAAGAAAGCTGAGTGCCAAAGAATTGATGGTTTTGAACTGTGGTGTTGGAGAAGACTCTTGAGAGTCCCTTGGACTGCAAGGAGATCCAACCAGTCCATTCTAAAGGAGATCAGTCCTTGGTGTTCTTTGGAAGGAGTGATACTAAAGCTGAAACTCCAGTACTTTGGCCAGCTCATGGGAAGAATTGACTCATTGGAAAAGACTCTGATGCTGGGAGGGATTAGGGGCAGGAGGAAGAGAGGACGACAGAGGATGAGATGGCTGGATGGCATCACTGACTCGATGGACGTGAGTCTGAGTGAACTCTGGGAGATGGTGATGGAAGGGAGGCCTGGCGTGCTGCGATTCATGGGGTCGCAGAGTCGGACACGACTGAGCGACTGATCTGAATACCAAAATGAGAAATTAATACCAAAGATACCTTAAACCCCGTGTATCTGGAAATTAAATGTCCACTTTTAAATGATGGGTGTATCTAAGAAGCCATAACAAGGAACATTAGAAAATATTTGTAGCAGAATAAAAGTTTTGAAAAGAAAATTGATCAGAATTTGTTGCATGCAGCTGAAGTTGCTCAAGCAGGCCCTATTTTCTACAAGCTGATCTTGGCAGCTGCATGAATTCAGAGAACCATTGTTTACTGGGAAAGACAGACAAGGAGTCAGTTACAGTCCAGTGGTGGTCAGTGCTGGGGTAGGAGAGGAGATGCAACGGTGGGAGCCCAGTGAAAGCCCCTTTCCTGGCCATGGAAACCTCCAAGTGAGATTAGACACTTGAGCCAGACTTGGCCAGGCAGAGGAGGGCAGAAGAAGTGATGCATTCCAGGCAGACAGAACAGCATGTTCAAAGGATAGTAGACAAGAGGAGCCGGGCACCTTACCTGGACTGTAAGCACTGCAATCTAGTCGGAGAGATAGTGAGGGTAGGAGAGGGAGAGGTGGGCGGTAAGCCCTGGTTAATTCACGCAACGCCATGTTGGACGCTGAGAGGAATATTTTGGGAAAACTGAGGTATAGGTGTTTGCTTCCAAGATGCCTCATTAAGCAGCATAAATGTGACTGAATCAGTGTTAACCGAATGCAATGAGGAACGGAGTCTCTTAATTTCAATTACGCATCGATTCAGCATTAGTTAAGCTTCTGTCCCATAAAGCACCTTGGGGAGCTGATTTGTGCATCCCGCCCAGGGATTTCCCTCCCCCACCCTGCCTCCCACCTTTAATAGAAAGGTCGTCCGTCTTTTGTGATCTGTCCTGTTGCCGGTCATTAAAAAGGGCAAAGGAAAATAAATTTCCCTTGAGTCTCTGGCCTCAGTTTACTCTTATAACTAAGAGTAGATGAATTCAGACCCCAACGTGACGAGGTTGCCTCCCCTTTTCGAGCACGCGCTCTGACGGGAGCCCAGGCACATGCAGACCCCGGGCGGGATCAGAGTACTGAGGCAGACTTCACTCCGCGAAGGTCCCCCAAAACCAAAGCTCCCACCAAAAATTCAACACGCCCCCCAAGCTAGAGGCTGATTGGCCCGCCCTGCCCACACGGCGAGCCGGTCTCACCTTCTGATTGGCTGTTCTGCCCCCTGTTGTTCGTCGAAACCCTCCTCTTCTCTGATTGGTCAGGCACTTACCTGCGCTCGCCCCGGATTGGGCGCTGGCTGGGACGGCTAAAAGGCTCCTAGGGGCCCTGCCTTCTGATTCGCCGTACGGGCCAGCCCCACGGCCTGCACTCTGAATGGCTGCGCCGCTACCTGTATCGGTCTCCGATTGGGTGAGCGGAGCCTCTCCAGCGTGATAGGTCAGGACCACCGCCCCCCTGGCTCCCCATTGGCTACTGGGCGAAGCCCGGTCTCCGGGTAAGATGGCAGCGGACGGACAGTGCTCGCTCCCCGCTTCATGGCGGCCGGTGACCCTCACCCACGTCGAATATCCTGCAGGTAAAAGGCAACCCCGGCTCCGAGGACGACTTCCCGAGGCCGGCCTGTCAGTGCCTGGTACTCTGTCAGGCGCAAGCCCGCGGAGGGGGCGCCGGGGCATCCGGGTGGGAACTGTCAAATAGTGAGCCTTGGAGGGGTTCGGCCGGCGCGCGCGCCGCGCAGGCGCAGTGGTGTGGCGATGAGCTGGGCAAAATTGTGAGCGTCTCTCGCGCACTCTACGGCTGCGCGTCCGGGGAGCTCCCCTGGGTCCTGGGGCGCCGGTGGGCTGTCATGGGGCGGTGGTCTGGGTGAGGTAGGAAAGGATAACTGGCCTGGACCAGGGCCTTTCTTCTCTGCCCTTCTCGGAGCCGGAGAGACTGGACTTTCTCCCCGGCGCGTAGGGAGTGCCTGCTTTCTGCAAACAGTGCTATTGGGCAGCCGTAAGAAAGAGCTCTCCATTGCTGGGAGCGTGCAAATCGAGGCCAGGCAGCTCTTCGTTGTTGGAGTACTTCTGATGCCACGCCCTGGGCAGGGCACTGCTCCACAACTCAGGGGACCTGGTGGGGGTGGGGGCAGACAACCTCTGGAGCTTCCCATTGGACCCAGCTGTAGAAGCTCAGGGCTTTCTACCTGGCAGGTCTTGGAGTGACCTGTTCCGGAGGCGGTTTAGAGCTTGGGCCTTGGGGTCAGAGTTCAAGCCGTGGTCTCGTGCAAGTGACTTCACCCCTCTGTGCCTTTTCAAAGTGGAACTGATCACAGTGCCTCCCTTCTAGTGGTGGTGCGAGAATCAGAAACAGGAGGTATGAGAAATGCTGAGTGCAGTGCCTGGCATAGAGTAAACATTCAAGAAATAACTGCAATGAACGTGATCCCGCCTTCCCAGGACCCTCTCAAGCCCACGCCTCCATCTCTGTGTAGGATGGTTGGGTGTAGGGTGAGGCTGGCAGGGGGAGGGGGGGCGTCCTCTCAGTGAGCCCTGGTGGCCCCAGGAAGGGCCTGCTCGTGCAGAGATGTGAGAACCTAGCCCTGCTGAGGGCTCCAGGGCTGGATGCCAGGGAACTTTGACCCTAGGTGTTCTGGGTTCTAGTGGGGTGTGGGGCGGCCCTACTATTGCTCTAGCTTGCCATCTGCCTGCCTGCCCACCGTTCACCCGTCATTCATTCAGCTGGTGTCCACTGAGCACCTCCTGAATGTCAGGCACTGGGCTTGCTCTGTGTTTTGGATGGTGAACAGATGGATATGTACCTGAACTCCTGGACTGGTGGGGGGGGAGGCGACAATAAAACCCACTATACAGGAGGGAAACTGTGGCCTGGAAAAGGGAAGAGTCTTACCTTAAGGTCTCAGCATCTTCATGATTTCCTCTCCCTGGGCAGGGAGTAGCTTTTCTGGGTGCTCACAGTGAAAGGAAGGAACCTGGCAGATGTGAGCAGCATGACTCAGGCTGTGATGAAGGACCCTTTTCAGGGACCAGAGGAGGGACCTGGTTGAGCCTGAGGGCCTCTTCTCTGGGGGTCTTCCAGTCCCCTGCTAATTCTTTTGTGACCCCCCTGAACTTCTCCTTCACAGCCCTCATTACACTGACGCTTGTTTCCTTCCTCCGTTCATTTAAGATGATTTTGTTTTTGTTTAGTCGCTAAGTCGTGTCTGACTCTTGGCCACCCCATGGACTGTAGCCCGCCAGGCTCCTCTGTCCTTGGAATTCTCCAGACAAGAATACTGGAGTGGGTTGTCATTTCCTCCTCCAGGGGATCTTCCAACCCAGAGATTGAACCCATGTCTCCTGCATTGGCAGGCAGAATCTTTACTGTTGAACCACCACGGAAGCCCTAACATCATTTTAGAGCCTGGTTAAGTGTCGAGTGCTGTGCTGGGTTTGGGGGTCGAGTGGGGTGTAGGGATCCCACTCCTGCACTCATGGTGCCTGCTCTCTAGAGAGAGAGACAGATACTGGACAGATGTCTCCACTAATGAGTGGTGTCATAAATGACGCCCTGGTTACAGATTCTGAGAGCTCTGCAATGGCAGGAAAGTGTCTTTTTTTTTTTTTTTTGCCACTGTGGTGGGTGCTTAATTTATGTTGTGTTAACTCAGACAGCCTCCCAGGCGTGGGAAACTGTGTGCCAGAGTCCAGAAGTAGGGCAGAGCCCGGTGTATTTGGGGAACTAGAATGTAGTCCCTGGAAGTGGAGCAGAGGGTGGGAGGCAAGCAGGGCCAGGATTGCAGGGCATGATGAGCTCGGCTGAGGTGGGACTTATCCCAAGGGCAGAGAGAGCCACTGGGGGCTTCGATCGGAGAATGGTGAGGCCAGAGTCACTGAGAGCATCTGCAGCAGGTTCTAAAGGTAGTGCTTGCTGTGGGACAGGCCATGGAGGTGGCCAAAGGTTTGGGGGTGCCACCCACTTCCTGTCTGCACGACCCAGGGTTCCTGGGCACCAGGGGGATAGCTGAGAGACCCAGAGTCTCAGGGCTGGGCCACTGTGTGGATGAGGGGACAGAGCCCCCGAAGAGGGAAGAGCCTCACCTCGGTGTCACTCAGCGGGCCTGGGGCAGCACTATCTGACCAGTTCTCCAAGGCCAGTTCCAAGCCTGCCCTACCCTGGGTAAGTGTGGGCAAGGCCAGGTGTGTGCCCACCTCTTCAGCCTGGAAGCGGGGCTCGGCCCTGTGTGGGTACCTCCCAGCTGCCTGTGCGAGGCCAGGCTGGTGGTGGGGCCATTTCTCGATGCTGTGTTCTCCAAACCTACAAGTGCCCTGGGTGCCAGCGACCAAGCCGGGTATCACACAGGCCTGGCCACATGAAAGCTCCCATGGGTGGGGGAGGTGGGTACTGATATCCCTGGTTCACAGGTGAAAGAGCTGCGGGTCAGGGAGGTACAGTCCTTGCCAGAGTCCGTGTAGCCACCAGTGCTGGCATGGGCACTGAGCCACACACTCTGACCCCAGAGTGGCCACGTAGCCACCCTGCCTCCAGGGGCGAGGGCAGCCTTTGGACTCGGTGTCAGCCCTGCCCTCGAGCAAGGGGGCACTGGCTCTTGTTGGCTGGCTTCAGGATCCTCACACTGCCTCCTCTCCCAGGCCTTTCTGAGGGTAGAAGGCAGCAGCCAATAGGCGGCCATTTTTTTTGCCAGTAGAGAGGCAGTGGGTAGCCGTTACTGCAACAGGCGGCCGTAGTGGGCAAAGCAGACCGGCCTTGCTCCCTGTCCGAGTCTGCAGTGTAGACCCAAGTCCATGTGCTGTCCAGAGAGTGCCAGGTTCCCCTGGAGGCCCAGGGCTTGGCTGGGGCCATCTCAGCACAGTGCTGTGTTCCAGAGGCATACATGTGCCTGCTGGGCTGTCTCCTGGTCCAGAGTCCAGCCTCTGGGGCCTGACAAAGCCAGGTTCACATTCCTGCTTTGGCGAGATAATGGGTAAGTTTAGTTCAGTTCAGTCGCTCAGTCGTCTCCGACTCTTTGCAACCCCATGGACTGCAGCTCGCCAGGCCTCCCTGTCCAACTCCAACTCCTGGAGTTTACTCAAGCTCATATGTCCACTGAGTCGGTGATGCTATCCAACCATCTCCTCCTCTGGGTTTTAGTCAGATCCCGCCTCCTTCCTGCATGTGTGACTTTGGACCAGTCATGTGACTCCTTTGGGACTCAGTGGCTTCATCTGTGGAATGGGCCCAGTGACGTACCTGCTTCACACTCACAATCTGTGAATTTGAGGGCTCAGTAAACACCCTGGCACACTGTCTGTGCCCGAGGTGGTGTGGTCAGCCAGTACCCAGAGGCGCCCCCAGTCAGGCACCTGGCCCTGCCCTCTGGGGCCCTGCTGGGACCGCCTCTCTGCCCCAGGCCCGACTTGACTTGCTTGGGGCCAGGCCGCCTTCGATCCTGTCCTCACCTTGTCCTCCCTGTCTTCCCAGGTGACCTCTCTGGCCACGTCCTCGCCTACCTGAGCCTCAGCCCCGTATTTGTCATTGTTGGTTTCGTGACCCTCATTATATTCAAGCGGGAGCTGCACACGGTGAGTCCCGCTGCGCCACGGCCCCACCCCGGGGAGGAGGGGCCTCCCCATCCCATCCCAGGTGCTTAGCTTTCCCTTCCATGCCGCCACCTCTCTTGAAATGTGTGGAGCCTCCTGGCTGGTTCCAGGTTGTCCCCGGGGCTGGGAGGCTCAGTCAGAAGCCGGCAGGTTACCCAGAGGCCCCACTGACAACACGTCTTCCCGGCAGATCTCGTTCCTGGGGGGCCTGGCGCTCAACGAGGGGGTCAACTGGCTGATCAAACACGTCATCCAGGAGCCACGGCCCTGTGGAGGTAGGGCCCGGGCCTCGGGAGTCCCCCAGGTGAGGGTGTCCCGGGGAGGCCTGCGTCCCCTCACCACGCCCTGTTCTCTCTCCTCCCCAGGTCCCCACACGGCAGTGGGCACCAAGTACGGGATGCCCTCCAGTCACTCCCAGTTTATGTGGTTCTTCTCCATCTATTCCTTCCTTTTTCTGTATTTAAGGTGAGCTTCTTTCCCACCCGGGCTCTGCCGGGGACCCAAAGTGCTGCGAGCACTTGGGATGCCCGCTGGCTGGGGCTTGGCCTCTCCTGGGGGTGGGAGGAGCTCCAGCGAAGGCAGGAGGCGCCCAGGGAGCCTGCAGATGTGGGGCCAGGGGCTGTGTGTGCAGGGGCCAGGGGCCAGGGCCCCAGGCTGTGGGCTGAGGCCGCCTGACAGGGTTGTTTTCCCAGAATGCACCAAACGAACAACGCCAGGTTCCTGGACTTGCTGTGGAGGCACGTGCTCTCGCTGGGTCTCCTCACCGTGGCCTTTCTAGTCTCCTACAGCAGGTACAGCGGGAGGTAGAGGCCCCCCATCCCCGCCCTGACTCTGCCCACTGAGGTCTGGCTGGATTCTGGGACCTCACGGTGGACCCGAGCCCTGGAGCCTATGGGCAGGACCAGGAAGGGGGCCCCCAGCCTCTAGTTTAAAAGGCCAGGGCTCCAGCTGTCCCTTGCCTCCCAATCCTTGCTCTCTGCTGTTGGTGGGACCCGTGGTCCCAGCGTCAGCCATCTGTTCCCATGTCCTGAAGCAGTCCCTCACAGACAAACTCCCAAGTTCGAGGGCTGGACGTGTCCCCGCCACGCTGTCCCTTCACCTCTATAGCATCGGGAGTCCCTGTTGGGGTGTGGCCCCTTGCCTAATTCTGGAAGCAGCTCTGAGTCCGTGTGGCCCCAGGACTCTGTCCTCTCCGGGGGTGTCTCCCGTGTGCGTGCAGGGGTCCCCAGGGGAGCTGGCACTCGGGCGTGGGGCGCAGGCCGTGCAGGCTTGTGTGCGGCCAGCTCTGTGAACTTGCCTCTGCCCTTGGCCCAGGGTCTACCTGCTGTACCATACCTGGGGGCAAGTGCTCTACGGGGCCGTCGCTGGGGGCCTGATGGCCGTCGCCTGGTTCGTCTTCACCCAGGAGGTCCTCACCCCGCTGTTCCCTAGGATAGCAGCCTGGTAACTGCCTCCCGCCTGTGTTGCTGTCCCCTGTCCCACCACCGTCCCAGACACTATGTCCTGGGCCCCCTCCTCCCAAGGGGCCGTCAGTGGGGGGACCCAGACGTGCTGACCCCAGCCTCAGTCTCCCGGGGAGGGCCCCAGTGCCCAGGCCTCTGGTGGGCGTAGGGAGCAGGGCCCGTTCACCTGGCTTCTATCTCCCCCAGGGGTTTTCTCAGTCCAGAAGCCGAGGTGCCAGCCTCTGTCCTTGCCTGGCCTCTCGGGGACTTGGAAAGCAGCGTGTGTCCTTCTGGGCTGTATGTACCTTGGGGCCATGTCCCTGCCCGAGTGTCACAGCTGTGGCCCATCTGAGTCTCTCAGTGGCCCTGGGAGCACGGGCCAGGCAAAGATTCTGATCAGCAGGGGGAGGGTGTGTTGCTGGCCCAGTGGTGGGGGGGACGTCCAGCTCAGTGACAGACCTTGATGTGGTCCTGGCTTTCTGGGTGTCTGTCTCTCCAGGCCTATCTCTGAGTTCTTCCTAATCCGAGACACGAGCCTTATTCCCAATGTCCTCTGGTTTGAATACACAGTAACCCGAGCAGAAGCCAGGTAAGTCAAGGGGACTGCAGTCACCAGGTCCTGGCTCAGTGGGGCACAGCCCTCAGGCAGCACTGGTCCTGTTTCTGGAAGGCACCCCAAGAAGCAGACCTTTGTCTAAGCACTTTTCTTATACTGCCTCACTGAGTCCTCCCCTGGACCCCATTTTACAGATGAGAAAACTGAGGCTCGGAGAGGAGTCACTTGACTGAGGATATGTAGACTGCAGGTGTGGGAGCCAGACTGGGAACCCAGGCTGTTGAGCCCAGAGCCATGCTTTTAACCTCTGTGGCCCAGAACCAGAGAGCTGGGCGGCCAAGACTCTCAGGGGGTCCTTCGGGGCTGTTCTGTCCAGACCCTTTCCTGTGGAAGGGTAAACTGAGGCACAGCGAGTTAGGGGCACCAGAGGTTGCACAGCGAGTCAGGATGGAGCTGACTTTGCTACTTTCTGACTCAGCTCTCCTTTCCATGCACTTGAAATCCTGGGTGGGGTGCCAGCTGGGGTGGGGAAGGCTTGGCTCCTTCCCAGGTTCAGAGGGGAGCTGAGGCAAGGTTGGGCTCCCATGCAAGCCTGGGAGGTTTCCTGAGGAGCCCTGGGTTCCTGGTGAGAGGAGCTATAGGGTGGGGCCCCCCAGTCGGGACATGTGTCCAGGACATCATGGTCCATATTATCCTAATGAACTTAGAGGTAAAGCCCCATCTCCGCGAGGAAAGGGGATTTGAGGGGGTTAGAACAGGCAATCCCATTACTGGTGGGAGGCTGCAGCTGGCCCAGGCTCTCCACCTGGCTCCTGGAGCCACCCCGCCCCTCCCCGTGTTCACCGAAACTTCCACGTGCCCCTGCTCTGTGCCAGGCTGTGTGCTGGGGGCAGGCAGGGGGTGGTCACAAGGAATCAGGCGCCTACCTGTGTGACCAGTGCCTTGGTCCTGAGAGCCCACGGCAGGAACGTGATTCGGGGGTGGGGTGGTTGGCCATGTTGGCTGGGCATGGTGGGAGAAAGCGGGACCATTGGAGTTGGGGTTTGGCAGGGAGAATGCTGTCAGGATAGGAAACAGCTTGTGTAAAGCTTCTGAGTCAGCAGATAGAGGCAGATGTGGCCAGAGCCCAGGGGAAGAAGGAGGCTGGCCAGAGGGTGAGGCTGGGACTGCATCATCCAGGACCCGTGGGTGCAGTTGGGTTTCTGCATTTCAGGTGGGACTCTTGACGAGCCCCATCCTCCTATCTGAACCTCAGCCAGGCCCTCCCAGGAACAGGACTATCCCTGCTTCCCTCAGGTTCCTGAGCCCATTGTAGGCACAGCCAAACCCCCAAATCAGGTACTGAGATCCACTGGGTCAGCAGTTCCCCTCTCTGTGCTTCTATACATCCCAGAAGGAGAACTCAACTATCTTCTTGTCTGTTTCGGTTGATAATAACAGAATCCCACTTGTGAGTGGGAGCTCCCCAGACTTTGTGGAATCCAGCCAGGTCCCTCATGCCTCTGTTCTCTCATCCTGGCCTCAGCCCTGCCCCTGGCTCCTGGCTCTGCATTTGGACTCCAGAGCTGAGTACCTGGGGTGCAGGCCCAGCAGAGACACTGACCCTCCCTTTGCCCCTAGTCCCAGGTCCCTGAGCACGAGCTCCTATTGGCCCGGCTCATGCTGACCCCGGGGGCCCCTGGGAGCGGGCATTCACTCATTTTGATGGGATTGGGGGTAGGAAGGGGACAGCTGAGGGGGCGGCTCACTGAACGCCAGGAGCCACCTCATTTGAGCCCCCACTCCCATTTTGTAGGAACAGACAGCGCAAGCTGGGGACGAAGCTGCAGTGACGGGTGAGCGTGGCTGGCTCCAGCCTCCAGATCTGGCCTGCATGATGCCTTGCAGGATGGATGGAATGACAGGCAGGGACGAAGCAGAGACCTCTACAGATCCAAGTCACCGAGTGGAGCCTTTTTTTTGCTTATTTTAGTTTTGATGAACACAGTGGACCAAAGGGCTGAGCCAGCCCCTCAGCCAGGACCTTGGAGGGCCCGCTGCTGGCGGGGGAGGGGGCTCATGGCCAGAGACCCTCGCAGTGCTGCTGCCAGTCCCCGGTCGGGCAGAGAGTGCCCTTGGCATGGGCACCGGGGTGTGGGGTAGAGAAGGAGGGCTCGCACCTCTGGTCACAGGGCCAGGAAATCCAGGTGGCGTGAAAAATGCACACTATTTATTTTTGGGTTTTGTCAAAGGCAGATGGGATTTTGGAGAGGAGGCTAGCAGAGCCTGCTCTGCGGGGGCCTCCTTGCGTACTGAGGGGCCCGGGTCAGCTCCCCAGGCCCTTTTTCCTGGGCCTGAGAGGTGGCCTGCCTGGGGGCCCTGGAGGGAGCATCTCCACGCCCTTCCTGCCGCCAATGCCATTCCAGAACCTCGGTCAGTGTTTCCTGCGTGGGGCCGGGCCCAGAGAGAGCGCGCGTCTGGCGCTGCTGTCCTTGTGTCCTGCCCGCATCGACCCTGCATCACAAGGGCTTTCTCTGGTCCCCTGTCCCCAAGACAGTGGTCCCTCTCTGACAAAAAGAGCCTGCACATGTGGGTGAGCAAACCCAAGCTGTTTACAGCTCTTTCCTGTCCCGCTGTCCGGAAGCGGTTCATTTTCATCTCCAACAAACTGCAGAGGGAGTGGGAACTGGCGAGGGGAGTGAGGCGGTGGCCTGCTGTCTTGTCCCCCCACCATCCCCCCAGCCTGCCCTCTGTGTGCTCTGAGCATTCCTTGTCCTTCCCACCCTCTCGGAGAGGCTTGGAACCTGCTTGGGTCGCCCTGGCCTGTGTCAGGGGTGTGATTCGCAGATCCCCAGGGCCCAGCTCAGAGGCCAGCTCCTCCCAATCTTGATGTCTCTTTGAAATGGAGTTGTGGAGAGGAGATGCTTCCAAACTCGGAAGCTTCTAGAGCTGAACCAGGCTGCTCAGGATCTGCGTTCCGATCCCCCTCCTCCCCCCCATCCCCGCCACCTTTTCTTTATGGAGGTTATTAACCTGCTGCTGAAGCACAATATTTTGGTGCTTTCTTTTCTCATTTGTTCAAGACAGTGTCCAAAGCCATTCCAGACACCAGGACCAGGGGCCTAATTTTGGAGAAGGTTGATCGGTCCCCACATTTTCCTTTCTTTCCCTTATTTTTTTTACTTTTTTTGCCTGAGACAAGCCAAGTGTGAGGTGGTTTGACTTAAGAAAAATCAATGAAATTGTTTACTATTGTTTTAAAATAAAATCTTGAACTCTGGCAGCTTGAGCACGTTTACTGAGCTGATGGGAGGGGGCTGGGACACAGCTGTGGGGACATGACCCTGAAGGGCAAAGGTGTGTGGCGAAGACCAAAAAATCCTAGGGATCTCCGAGACATCTAATCCCCTCCAGCCCCCAAAGCCAGGATTGCAATGGCCTCTGCGACACTTCACACCAGGATCTGAGGTCAGCTCCCTGCCGTCGCGAATTTTTCAGCACCCCTGTCTACCTCCCTGTGTCGTCCTGGCTGGCTCTGCTCTCACTAAGCCTGGCTTTTCCTCTGTGTGACTGACAGCCCTTGAGGACGGAGGACAACCAGCATATCTGTCCTTTCTCAGCTTCTACCAGGATAAACAGCTCCACTCCTTGTTGAATTCATTACTTCTTGAGTGTGCAGACAGGTATTGGGCTTTAAAGAAATAACTGCAAACTGACCTGGGTTTTGCAGGCCTTGTAGGAGTGAAATGAACACAAGTCATTTCAAGGGTCCAGAGTGGGGGTTCTAACTCTTAATTCATTAAAGCTGATTCAGAAGAGCTTTACCCTTAGGGTGAAGGTGAGTCAGAAGTAATCCCATCCTCCCATGAGGTCGAAGGCTGGGTTTGGGTGCCCCACCATGGTCCACAGAACCTTGACATTTAGTTCAGGTGACCTCACTGCATGTGGGTGGCAGAAGCAAACAGATCCCTGGAGGAAGGAGCCTTCACGCTAGACTTCAGTTACAGTTTTAAGGAATTACCACGAACCAAATACAAAGATGACCAGGTGGAAAAGGAATCAGCACTGTCCTTGAGAACCAGCAGGAAACAAGTATTAGGAAGAAACCTGCACATCCGTCAGGCGCCAGAGTGATCAGATGCAGGTTGTAAGTTGTTTCACTTTTTTAAAGAAAGACAAACTTGAAAATACCTGCAGAGAATAGGAAACTATAAATGTGAACCCTGGCAGATTTTTAAATGAATACTGAAAAATACAATAAACACCAACTCCATAGGTAGGTCAATAACAGCCTACTAGACACAGTTGAAGGGAAAAACTGGAGAAGTCAGAGGAAATCCAGAATGCAGCAAGAGAAACAGCAGCAGGGCTGTCTGATGAGCCCTGGGTTCCCCCCAAGTCCCAGGTAAACATTGCTTTCACCCCAGCTGGCACTTGTCCGCACACTGTACTGCTTGGGCTCTCAGAACTGCCCAGCACCCCACTGCATACTTCACCTAACTCCACATTTTCCCATTCAGCTGGTCACCGGGCCTCGCTCACTCCACTTCATAAGCATTTAAAGAAAAAATTTGGATTCTTTTTATTAAGTCTGTTAAGTTTATTTTTTGTTTCTTTTTAAATATTTGGCTGCATTGGGTATTAGCTGACACACTGGGGATCTTCGCTGTGGCATGTGGAATCTTGGTTGTTAACATGTGGGATCCAGTTCCTCAACCAGGTATTGAACCTGGGCCCCCTGCACTGGGAGCAGGGAGGCCTAGCCACTGGACCACCTGGGAAGTCCTTGTGAGCATCTTTGAAATAGCCATTTTCTCCACCTCCCAGGCCAGTGTGGGTCCTGGCCCATGAGCCCCTGCTGCTGCTGCTAAATTGCTTCAGTTGTGTCCAACTCTGTGCGACCCCACAGAGAGCAGCCCACCAGGCTCCCCCGTCCCTGGGATTCTCCAGGCAAGAGCACTGGAGACAGCAAAGCCTCCTGGCAGGCTCCCTCATCCCCACTCCAGGGCTGTCCTTGATTCCAGCCACTGCACTTCCCCAATGGAGAGAGCCCAAATCAAGTTCATGCCAACCCAGAGAGACAAACTTCCAGAGGATCTAGGCAAAAGCCAAGTATTCTTTATGATTTTATTAATTATATATATATTACATTCTCAAATTTCAAATGATGTATTACACAAAATATATAAACTTATGACAGTTCTTTTTCATTCATTTTGGAAAAAAAAAAAAGTTCATCATCTGCATCAGTGGCATCAGGGCAGGGTCTGGCTGTTTCTGGGCAGCCTCAGTCTGCTGACCTAATTCTCCTGGGTCCACTAGACAAGCGATTTGGGATACGGCAGGACTTTCTGTATTTCATGCATGGTGCTGTACTTGGAAATTTTACTCCAAACACTGGCACAGCATTCAGCTGGCTGGATTTCAAAAGTTGATCCTGTAGGAGTATGTGATCTCCCCAACACTTAGCTCTCCTCGTGTGTCCAGAGACCTGTGTCATAGGTCACACCCCCAGGGATAATGACGACATCTTCATGGTTCTTTGACTCCCCCCTCCCCTGGAAGTTCCACCAGAGTACTGATTAGGGCTGTTTAGGTAAATGTGTCTTCCTCAAGCAGTACTTTGCTGCTCTACAGAACTGAGTGAGGCTCCACGTTATGAAACCTGTAACAACCCAAATGCAAAGGGATGACCTCACTTCTGAAGGACAACATTTTGGGGGAAAATCCTGCCTTGTAGTCAGCCCCAAGCAGTTCTTAAAACCTGAGTTTCTGGAGTCGTGGACGTGTGTCCCTGCTGTGTCCTTGGCCTGCATCACTACCTCCCCTCCCTGACTGCCCCCAGCTGGGTTGGGGCAGCTACCCCCCTAGTGAGGCTCACACAGCAAGCACTCAGCTCCTGCTGTGGGCCCTGCTTCCTGAGATCCAGCCTGGGGACACCGGGGGCCAGCCGCTCCCCAGCTGCAGAGCAAGGCCTCTGTGCTGTCATGATGGGATTCTCTTCAGGTCCTGCTCAAGGTCCCTGAAGGGGACCCACAAATCCCTTCCCCACTGAGATCCCACCCTGCTGGCCAGGCTGGGAGTGGCCAGGCCCCGGCGACACCCACTCCCCATGGGGTCGGGGCTCCACTCCTTGCTCTCTGGGGCTTTGGGCATGTGGCATGTGCTCCCTGAGTCTGCTCCATCCTCTGAAACACGGAGACAACCTCCCTCAGTGAACGTCGCAGGTTAGCCAGGCCATGAAGCACCTCACCCCCGGGCTGCGTAGTCCCCTCCCACCCTTAGCATCTTCCTTTGGGCCAGGGTCTTCCCTAGGGCCAGAGTCCCTCCACTCTCCATAAGCTGCCCAACTGACTGTGGCAGGACACGGGGACTGTGCCGGGTGACTGCGGTTGGGGACACATACAAGGCTCTGACTGGGTGGCCCCAGGCAGTGGCAAGGGCTGGGATCAGACAGCCGCTCAGCCACCACTCCTGATGGGCCCGGTGCTGGGCAGCAGATGAAGCCTTGGGCCCAGACCACAGACCCCAAGCCCCGGCCCACAGGCCCCTGCAGAGCTGTCCCTACCTGAAGCCCAAGTCACAGGTAGGAGGGCTGTATCTGAAGCATGCAGGCCTGGGTCTGCTGCTGTGCTGGCCCAGAGCCCTGAGGTCTGAGCCAGCCCTGGGCTTCCTGACCCACACCTGAGAGCTCGGTTCCTCTGGGGGCATGCCCCTGGGCCCACTGGCTGCCTGGACACCAGCTTCCAGAGGCAGGGAAAGCCAGGGGAGGGCAGGGCCAGGCACCTGCCCTGCCCTGCCTGCCTCCTCAGCTGAAACAACTCTTTACCAACACATTTCCCCTTTATTAACTGTCTCATAAGTTGCTATACAACCAGGACATGGGTTCAGGAATCAAGCTGTGTGAAAGCAAGCGAGCTGAGGCCCACTGAGCCACATCCTCAGAAGAGCAGGCAGATGGCGCCACGATGCAGAATGGGCTTCCCCGCCACCAGCTCACCTCGCCCCCTGACCCCTCAGCTGTGGGGAGGCCTGGAGACCGCAGCTCCAGGTAATTCCATCTCTAGGTCCTTGGGAGTCAAGGGATCGGGCTACAGACCTCAGCCTGGCCATGCAGGCAACAGAAACTGGGCAGAGCTGAGCTAGTGAGGACAGGCCTCTCCAGTCCCCACCCTCATGGGGGCTGA
Source organism: Bos javanicus (assembly GCF_032452875.1). Taxonomy (NCBI): domain Eukaryota; kingdom Metazoa; phylum Chordata; class Mammalia; order Artiodactyla; family Bovidae; genus Bos; species Bos javanicus. The sequence goes on from NC_083878.1 coordinate 99,315,330, forward strand.
GCTCAGCTAGTTCCTTTCCCAGGAGGAGGCCACTGTGAGTGAGACACTGGATGCCTGGGCCAACCTCCTGTTCAGTTTCTGGAATCAGCCTGGGTGCTGGAGAAGACCCACGAAAGGCACTCGGCTTGGGTCTGCAGACCCTGCTGAGGGTGGCCGTCCCTGACTGAGATCTGTGGAGCCCAGGGGAAGAGGGAGCAAAGGAGTGGAGCCCAGTGGGTGGCGCAGCCCAAGGTGGTGTGGCTGTGGCACCGGCAGGCCAAGCAGCGGGCTCAGAGCTTGGCCCGGGGGTGGCTCTGGAGCAGAGCCCGCATGTCCAGGAGTGCCTTCTCTAGATAGTGCGCCAGGTGGACCGCGTTGGTCTCGGCACAGCTGTTGTAGGCTGACACGGAGAAGTTGATGTGTGTCTCCATGGGGTTATAGCAGACGCCATAGCCGTCTGGCACCACGGGCCCAAAGAACATGACACAGTCTGTCTTGGCAGGGACCTGAGGATGGCACAGGACCAAGGCTCTCATCCCAGCCCCATGGTGGCACCAGCCTGCCTTCCACGTGGGCTCCCACCGTGCTCTGCCTGAGATGCCCTCTCCTTGTCTTCAGCGGATAGCTGACTCCCCTCGAGTCCTTGGGGGTGCAGTTCTGGTATCACCTCTCTACAGATTTCCCTGACATTCCTGTGGGGCTGTCACTGTCCTGCCTAGACTGTGAGTCCCTGGGGGCAGTATCCCAGTGCCCAGCACAGGCTGGCCTGGATCAGATGTTCTTTAGCATCTGATCAGTGAGTGAATGAAGCCAAGGAAGAGGAGGGGTCTCGACTCATTTTCAGCCTGCCAGAGGTGAAGCCAAGACCCCGATCCCAGAATTCAGCTACTTCAAGAATGGCCCATGTGAGTTACATCACCTCCAAGAGACTGTGTTTCGGACCTCAGTGCAGCCTCTCTGGCTTCTGTTTTATCCCACCCCAGGGCAGTTAAGGCAGCGGCTCACCTGGCTGGTGGAGAGGTTGAAGTGCATGGCAATGGCGTAGGAGGTGTCCATGAAGATGTCGGGCATACTCACTAGGTCTTCGATGGCCTGCAACTTCAGGCCCAGCAGGTGCCGGTCAAAGGCCTCCCCACGGATGGCCTGAGGGAGGGGAGCTGTCAGGAGCAGGGTCTGTAGGCCCACAAGTTGCCACCCTCCCTAGGAGCCTCTGGTGGCAATGGCTCTTCCACTCACTGGCCCTCAGACCTGCGAGAGCAGAGCAGCCGGGCAGGAAAGCCCTCACTTCACAGATGGGGAAACTGAGGCCTAGGGACTCCCCTGCCTCCAGGGAGGCTGGACTAAGAGCACAGGCCTCCAGCTGGGTGGCCCGGCCCCATCCTGGCTATGGGACCTCGGCAGGTCACTGACATCTTGGAGCCTCAGTGTCTTCATCTGTGAGATAGGGACAATCACTGAACTCCCTCTGTGGGGTGGCACTGATCGAAGTAGCTGCCTGAGCATAACATGGGCAAAACCTGGTGTGTGCAGGCACTCAGGGTCAGGCTGGGAACTGGACTTCCACCCCTGGACTGCAGCCGCAGCTGTCAGCAGGCAGGCACCCTGCGGTCTGCTAGACTGTGCACACCCTCAGCATCCCAGGCTCCGGCGCAGCAGGGAGAGCGCCTGACACAACATCCAGAGGCCAACCTGGGCCCAGGGCAGTTGCTGGGCCTCGCCTTGGTTTCTCCCACTGTAGAATGGGGATGTTCAGCTTTGCTCCAAGTGCCCCAGTGCTTTGGGCAGGGGTGCCTGACGCTAAGGGGAGCAGTTATTTGTTGCAGGGATGGACAGGCCGGGGGGTCACGCCCAGGGCCAAGGGAGCAGGGATGGGGGATGCTGGCTCACCCGGTCGGTGTAGGCTCGGTGGGCCTGCACGGCCTTCCGCAGCAGCTCCACCTTCTCATGTTCCTAGGTGAGGGGGAGAGGGCGCTGACGCTTCCTGTCCCTGCTCCCCCCTCAGGGGCCCACTGCCCACTCCAGGTTCTGTTCTCCCTGAGAGCACAGACTGGCCAGTCCCCAGCCAAGGCCTGACACAGGGCAAGTGCTCACTGCTGGTGGCTGACCCTTGAACAACTCGGTTTAAACTCAGTGCTGCTGCTGCTAAGTCGCTTCAGTCGAGTCCGACTCTGTGCGACCCCATATGTGGACTTTTGTCAAAAAACACAACAGTGTAACACAGCCCATGGAGGGCTGGACCTGCAGACGCACAACCACAGACACAGAGAGCGACTATAAAGGGACACGGGGAGTTTCAACTGTGTGGAGCTCCGAACCCCCAAGTTGCTCAAGGATCCACTGGAGTTTCCTTTTCTCTTTGGCAGCCAGAAAGCTCCGCACCAATAAATTTATAGCTCCATCTTCCATGAGATGCCCAGGGTCCACCACAGGACTGGAACATAGTAGGTGCTCAACGTACATTGACAGAAGGAGAAGGAACAGAGAAAGGCTCGAACCCAGCTCTCCCACCCTTGCCCCCGACCTCTCACCGTCACATTGGGATCATCCATGGCCTTGACGAAGGTCAGTGAGTCCATGGAGGCTGAGCGGATGGTGTCAGTCCGGCCCAGGTGGAACATGCGCAGAGAGGCGCTTTCGTAGGTGGCACAAGCCTGCCCGTAGATCCTGGGTGGGAAAGGCGCTGAGCTCACCCCTGGCAGGTCCCTCCACTTGCCCCCAGGCTTCCTCCTCCTTCCCGGGGGGAGGGGTGTACCTGTAGTAGGCCAGCTGCAGTGCCATCTGGATGAAGGCATCTGGGCTCAGCTTCTCCGATTTGGGGAAGTCCTTTCCAAAGTGGTGGAACACCATTACCGTGATGTCCAGGTCCTGGATCATGCTGGGGGTGGGGTTGGAGGTGGGAGGTGAGGAACAGTACCCAGCAGCCTCTGCCAACCCCACAGAGGGGCCGAGGGCAGTCTCCGAACCAGCGGGCATCAGACGGAGCTGGCTCTTGTTCCGGCTGGAGAAGCCTCTCCCAGCACTCACATGCTAAGGTTCTGCTTGGCCTTCTCAATGTCACTCTTGATCTCAGGCGTGATGTTGAACCGCAGCTTCTTGGGCATGGGCAGGGGAACCATGGGAGACCGCACGAGTTCTGGCCTCTTCCTGCACAGGATGTGAGGGTCTCAGGCTCCTATCAGGAGCCTCCAGAGCCTGGGTCTATCCCCGGGATTACAATGGGGAGGAGGGGGCCAGTCCAGGGAGACTCTTGGAGGAGAAAGGACTTGTCCACGGTCATCGAGCTGAGAAGTGGCAGAGCCAGAATGCAAACCCAGCTCTGATGGACTCTGAAACCCACGCCCCCTTCTGGCTTCCTCTGAAGTAGCACAGATTCCCAGCACAAGGGAGAAGGCCATTCCTCCTCTGAGAGCTCATCTGTCACCTCTGTGTCACCTGTCATCAGGAGCTGGAGAACTGGCTGGAGAGTGGGAGACCCACTCACGTGAACTCGATGACGTGGTCCAAGAGGGAGACGATGGGGGGTCCCTCGGCTGCCGCATGCTCGTAGATGAGCCCACAGGCGCCATCTTCGGCCACAATGAACTGCAGGGAAGATGGGGTCCTTGACAGCTCCAGGCCCCGGCAGTCATTCTCCTGCAGGATTCTCTCGGGTGGGGGGTGCTCTGAACCATCTCAAGCACTCTGGCTGATTTATTACTCTTATTCATATCAGCTAACACTCACCGGGGACTTCGGGACACCTGTCCCAGGTCACGCTAAGCACATCCTGTGCTCAGAGACCTTTCTGGGTTCTTGCACCTACCGTTTCCAGGAGTCCTACCACTACCCCATTTCACAACAGGGAAAGTCATGACCAAGACTGTGCCGCTCAGCCTGGCCCCACATTCCAGGCTCTCCCTGATCACGGATGGATGTGTTGGAGGTGACAGGGGTTACCGGGCCAGGCTTGGGAAAGACAGGTTGACTGCTGCTAATTACAGCCGCGTCCACCTGCTGGTTTCCCCTGGCTTTACAAGCTGGGAAGCCAGGGACGCCGGAGTCCAGGGGAGGGACAGGAAGTCCTGAGGTGGCAGTGGGCTGAGCCTGGGTATGGGTTGGTGGGAGTTCTGGTCCTGCCAGTTCCTCACCTGCAGTGTCTTGTCGAACCAGCGGTTGCCGCTGTTGAGCTTGCTGCCGCCCCCGTGCAGCATCTGGCCCGCCACTTGGCTGCGGTATGTGTCTTCTGAGACCCGAGGCATGGGTGCGTCCAGGCACACAGTGAAAATGCTCCTCTGGATGGAGTGCACTGACTCCCGGTTCACCTTGTCTGTGGGGATGTGTGTGTGTGGGGTGGGGGGGGTGAGGGTTAGGCCTGGGGAGGTCTCCAGAGTTTCCTTTAACAGGGCCCTGTAGCCCCAGATCACCCCATGAGGAACTGCTGACCCCCTTCAGAAAACAGGAAACAGAAGCCCAGGTCACAGAGAGAGCCGTTAAGACAGCTGGGGATCCAACATGGGACTGGATTCTGGGGACGATGCCCTTGCCCAACATGGGATTCGGAGGGGATGTGAAGGTGGGCTCCTCAGTCAGAGAACACATTCTCACTGCAACTTGCTACTGAACAGAAAGAAGAAACTAACTGAACCCAACTGAGGTTTCCCCTTATGTGCAATGGGGCCAAGAACACCCGCTCTTAGTCGAGGGGATTCAGTGTGACGGGGCTGCTGGGGCCTGGTGTGGGTACCTTTGATGAGGGTGCTGTAGGCCTTGGCCCAGGAGTTACGGTGGTTGGAGGTGAGGATGCCCACGGGCTCCTTGTTGGTTTGCAGTGACGAGTTCCAGACCTTCTCCAGCTGCATGAAGATCTGATCTGAGGTCAGGGGTGTCCCATCGCTGTGGTACACATCCAACTCAAAAAACTGTCCGGGCACAGGCAGGTGGAGAGCAGGGGTTTTGTGGGGGCCTCAGACAGGCAGCGGTCACCTCCCAGCCCAGCTGGGAGGGGACGGTGTCAGGCTGAGGGCAAGGAAGGGGAGGAGATCCCTGCGCTGCTCTCCCTGGGCTGACCAGGCCCTAGCTCTTCCGGGCCTCCCCCGGGTCGGGGCCTCTCTGGATACCCAGTGGAGAGAAGAGGCCCAGGGCCTGCCTGTTCCAAGGACATGTGGGCAAGTGTGTTGGGGAAGCTGACTCTGAGCCCTGCCCCTCTCCTTTCTGCAACCGTGTGGGGGCTGAACAGCTGCAGGGGGATCACCCACTTGGTAGTTGTGCACCACGGTGATGTGCATAGGCGGCTTCTTGGTCCTGCTGAACTTGGTGACCAAATCCTGCTTGGGGCCTGGCACACGGCAGGACGACAGGATCTGATAGTACTGGTTCATGCACAGTGGCTTGCCCCCCAGGTACTCCACGGGCAGGGTCTCGCTGCAGGGGCAGAGGGACAGGAAGGTAGGTGGGATCCATAGGGAGCTGCTGGGTCTGGCTGCAGGCTGGGTTGGGCAGTGGGGCTCAGACAAGCAGTGCTGGGCCCCTTGGTGCCCACCCCCCACTTAGCGTGGAAAGAGGGGAAAGGGGGGTGGTTGTTGGAGGACGACTGGATCAGGAGGCCTGTGGGCCACCCTGCTTGTGAGTCACCCTGGAAATTCCCTTCTCTTTCTGGGCTTCACTTTGCCACAAGGAAGATGAAGCAGTGAGTCATCCCCTGGGGTCCCCTCTTCAGCTGGGATGTCAATTCCAGGGATCTCTTGGGAGAAGACCCCCTGGAGGAGGTCACAGCAGCTGGAGCTGAGGACCCAGGTGTCCCGATCACCATGCTCTGCCTCCCCAATCAGCAAAGAGGCTAGGTCAGCAGGAAGTGAAAGCCACTGAGCTCTGGGCCTGCTCAGAAGTCAGGCAGGAGGTGGGGCTGGGCTGCTGGAGTGGCTGTAGTAATTAGGCAGTCCAGGTGGGAGGTGACAGGGTGGGGATAGGGCCACTCACTTGTCAATCATGGCCTTGAAATCCAACACGCCCTCGATTAATTTGGCAGCGAACCTGGAGGGACAAAGTAAAGATCCAAAGGCTGTGTGGACAGCCAGAAGGAGGGTGCTTCATTCCTCTCACTGCCTAGAGAGCCTGAAGGAGTTCAAGTGTAGAACCTGTACTTCTGTCTCACTCTGCATAATCTCTGGGGAAAGGGATTAGGGTGATGTGTTGGCCGAGCAACTGGCAGGACTTTGGTGCTACTAAGTAGCATGACTATGGCTCGATTACGAGTCTTGTCCTCTGACTCCATCCTCAGAGGGTCAGAGGACCTGATTCGCAGCCTGGAGCCTGGAAGGCCTTCACCTTGTTCTGAAGCATCATTTAGGGAGGGACCTAGGACTGTGGGGGAGGGCGAAGGGTGATTGGGGGGACAGTGGCTTGAGGTGTCCCCTCTCTTAGATCTCTTCCTGTTTCTGGGTCTGTGTGTCCCCCAGGCCATCTCAGTCAACCTGCTCCTTCAAACCGTCTGGGCCACATCAACCATGTCTGACGCATGGGGGTGCTCCTGGCCCCCAACATGGGGACCGCTGGCTAGAGTTTCTGGGCTTGAACCCCTGGTCCTTCCTGGGGTGCCCTGGTCCCTTTAAGAGAAGCAGGTATGGCCCTGAGAGACTGACTAGTCCTTGGGCAGGAGATCTTGTCACTGGTATTTTTATCCCTGGTAGAACCGGAATAGAGCCCAAGGCAAAGTGACAAGGCCGAATGTGGAAAACGGGACTGTGTACAAAGGTCACCCTTGTGGCCAGCTGAGGAAAGTAGGAAGGAGGGGGTGAAGTGCCAGAACTGGGGTGAGTGGTAGCCTCAGGTTTAGGGGAAGGGAGGAGTCCTAGTCTGCAGTTTGGTGATTAACAAGAGTCAGGAAGATTCTGCTTCATGTCCAGGTCAGTCAATCCTGAAAGGTGATCTTGGGCAGGTCCCTTCACTGCTCCCAGCCTCAGTTTCCCTACCTATAAAACAGGGATGCTGCTGCCTACTTCCTAAAACTATTTGTGGGGATGAAAGATAATGAACAGGGCTGGGGCCCCTCTGTTCTCCTGGGGGAAGTGGACATCAGGGCCCTGGGAAGGTCCAGAGCTCCGCCCCCACCTTGGCGACTCACCGGAGCTGGCCCTGCCGATCCACAAAGTCCTGCTTTGGCAGCATCACACCAGGGCTGGAGTAGATGACCAGGGGCTGGCGGTACTGGAGGTAGGCTGTTTTGAGCCACCAGTCGGACAGCTGGGGAAGGACCAGAGCCCGTGAGGAGGGATGGATGGAGACCTGGCTGCCCCTTCGCTGCCAAGGCCAACAGAGCTGGCTGGGTGCCCTCTGCCCTCTCTGGTGAGCACAGATTCTCAAACTGAATGCTCAGATCCAGAACCCCCCAGTCCTGTAAACCCAGCAGCAATCCATCCTCGTCCCTCTAATGGAGCCAGTCAGCATTAGCAAGGGGAATCGGGCAACACTGACAAGGAAAAAAAAGACTGGCAGGAGACCTGGGGTTGGGGGAAGAACAGAGGGAGAAATAGCAGTCATTTTTCCCTTCTCTCACATATTTCAGGTCAATGATTTTCATACTTTTAGAAAATAAAAATGTACGTCTGATAGAAAGGAAACAAGAGAGAAAGTTATATGAAAACAAAGTCTGATGAGTAAGTTTCTGCCCGTCTCAGGTGGGCACACTCTAGGGAAGCAGGAGCCCTCGGAAACCCTGACCCTCTGTGCCCTCAGCTTTGCTGCTGTCAGGCTAGGGAATGGACAGCCACCTGGATCTCAAGGTCAGGGCAATCTGGGACACAGCCCCGGACATCTTAGAGCCTCTGTAAAGACTGATCGCTACAAGATGTAGGTGACTCTCTACTAGGCTGGCCACTCTCTGCCCAGGGTGGAGTATTTCCATGGATATGCAGCTAAAGGCTCCTGTCTTGGGACCTGCAGGTGACCATCACCCTTGAACCTTATGTGCTGGCAGCAATACTGCCCCCACTACACATTCCCCCCAGGACAAGCCTCTGGGGCAGGTCTCTCAATCCCTGGAGACTCAGCCCCCACTGTGCTTCCTCATCCATCTTAAATGCAGTAGGACGTGCCTCTTACCACATGGACTCCCCTTGGGAAACTGTTGGCCATGGGCCCCTGGCAAGGGGTGAACAAGGGCAATGTGCCCAGGTCACACAGCAGGCCCATAAGCAACTGCTGTCTGCTGATCTGTGACCTGGAGACATGGTCCCCGATCAGCCAGGCCCTCCTGTCTAGCTTGGAGCCTCCTTGAGCGCTGATGTGTGGTTCTTTGATTCATCTCCCTGGGCCTCAGTTTCCTCATCCGTAGATGGGAAGGGGCAGACAGGATCTCCCTCCCCTTGGGGACAGCCAGGTTGGGCTGCCCTTCAGCCAGGTGCCCCCACAGCCCTGGAGATCTCAGAGCCTCTGACCAGAGCTCTGGAATCCAGGGGAGCCCCTGCAGATGGGGGCATTCCCTCAGTGAAAATCTGCTGAGCAGGGGCAGAACCCTCAAGGACCCATGAGTGGAGGTGGGGGGTGCTCCCACTCTTTTAGCCAGAACATGAAGTCTGAAGTAACAGTTCTGGATAAACAAAGTTGGAAAACTGCCAGATCCCAGATGCAGTAAGATCCTGACCTGGTAAGGTTCGTCTGTGCTGGTGGCTGGCTGACATCTCCCACCTCCTCTCTGTGCAGCCCCTGCCCTTCCACCTGCTCCCTCACAGCGCCTGTCATTTACAGGGCCACACCCATCTCTGGTTCTCCATTCATCCCTCTCTCAACGACCCTCCTTCCCTCCCCACATATAGTTGCTTTAGGCCTGGACTGTCCATCCCCCGGCCCCATCAGCAAGTGCCACTGACGCCAAAACATATCCTGGACCGAATGACTTCCTGTCCTCTCCCTGCCAGCCTGCCCACAGGCTCCTATTTCCACCTGCGCTTCCCTCCCACCAGCACATTAGTTCTAAGTTCATGCTGGGTACAAAATGAACACAGAAAAGTACCCGGGGCACCAGCGCAGACACATCCGGACACAATGAACACATCTTTGTGAAAGACTGAGACACAGAACCAGGACAGACAGTCACTGTCAATACGATCACCCCGTAGCCCCTCCCACTGAGCCCCAGTCCACGGGCTTCCTGGACCCCCCCTGCCCCTGCACCCCACTCCAGCCTCTGTCCCTGAGCCCGCCAGCTGTCTCCACCTGTGCCTGTGCTGCCCGCTCTGTCTGACTCAAACCCAGCACCGCCTCTGCCCTGTCCTCCCTGCCCCTCTGGAGCGGAGAAGCTATTCTCCACCCTCACACCTGCTTTTTCCTTTCCACTTGAGAGAACTGTATTGCCTGATATGACCTGGTCCCCTCATGTGTGTCCTCTCCCTGCTCTACTTGAATGTTAATTCCACCAGGCTGTTGACAATGTCCTTCTTGCTCACCCAGCACCCTGATTGGTGCTGGGCACAGAGTAAGTGCTCAGGAAACTCCGTGGTGCAAATGGATGCACCAGCACAGCCTGTGTTGGAAAATTGGGGGTATGCAGCCAGCAACAGGCCACAGGAGGGGCGCTCTCAACAACCCAGGCCTCCCGAGAGTGGCCCTGTTCCCCTCACCCTCTACATGAGCCAGAGAGACTGGTGTGCCCCCTGCCTTCTCACTCACCCAGTTCTCCATCTTCCTGGCCCTGCGCTCCAGCCCCTTCTGCAGGCGCTCCCCAACGCCGCCTGCTGTCTGGAACTCTTCCACCAGCTGCTTGGTTTGGGCCCATTCCTCCTCACTCACGATGGGCTGCAGTGCCTTGAGATAATGGTCCAGGGTCTGCTGGAGCGGGGGCACGGGCAGCCGGGGGAGCGAGTCCTGGTGTGCCTTAAAGCGACTAGAAACCTTCATCAAAGAGGAGGGCTTGAGGAGGCCCAGGGGCTTCACCTGCAGGCAGCAGAACATCCTGCTCATTCTCTCACCAGCTCTGGGAGACCCTGGCACTCCTAAAGCTGAAGTCCTGGGCACTTATGTGCCCATTCCTGGTATCAGAGACAGCCTCTTGGGTGGGGCCTGCCCTGGTTTCCCAGCCCTCAGCTGTAGGTGTCTCCACCTCTTAGGGGCCTGGAGATGCAGGTAGGGATGGGGAGGGGCCACTGATCTTGGCAGGGCTCACAGGAACCAAGTCAGGATGGATGGCACCTGCCAGGGGCGGCAGAGATCAGAGGGGCCTCTCACCTGCTGGATGCATAGGGCCCCGCCTTTCTCACCCTGGGACGATGAGCTAGCCAGCTGGTGAGGTGATGGCTCCCTCCCGGAGGTCCCCACCTCCTTTTCTCCCACCCGTACCAGGTTGAGAAATAGGAGGGAAGAAGAGAAAATCAGATAGAGCTAGACGATGACAGTACCTTTGGGCTTTTTCCTGTCTATGGGTTGGGGAGAGGGGTGGCATGGGGACAGTACTGTGCCAAGAGAGAGCTGAGTAGCCTGGCAGGAAGGTGACAGTTGGCAGAGAGGGAGAGTCTAGAGGCTCTGGTGGCAGAGAGAGAGAGAGAGACAAGAAGGTCCAAGGCTGCTGGCAGCAGTGGGCAGGCAAGCGGCAGAGGCTCCATTTCATACCTTCTCTTTCTGCTGCCCGTTCTCCATGGCAGGACTGAGGTTCTGAGCCCTGTCTGTCTGCCTCTTGGGCTGGATCTCTAAGCCTAACTGTGCTACCAAGTGAGTGAGCAGAACCTAGCAAGAGGCAGCCACTTGCCCGGGCTGGAAAGAGAAGACAAGAGCCAAGATTCAGGGGGAGGCAGACGAGGTAGTGGCTGCAGTGGCTGTGGTGGCATCTGGGCTTGTGGTTGCTGCGGGAGCAGCTGCTCCATCCTCCCCAGGTTCCAGAAGTGGAGGAATGGGGAGCAGATGAGAGGGATAACGCTGTGCACTGGAGGAGAAGGAAACCTGGAAAACTTTTCCCTTTCTTCCCTGGATGGGTCCAGTGCCAGGGAGTCAGGCCAAGAGGTATTAAAACTCCACCTGCTGGAATGTGCATCGGTCTGTGTGATGAGGGAATACTTGGCTGAAGGACAGAAACTGCTTGACCACCAAGGTTATACCGTAACCTTGAATATGGTCCTGAAAACTGGGGATGGAGCCACTGAGGAGCAGACCCCCGAAAGGGGCAGCCAGTGGGCATTTCTCTCCAGGACATCTGATCCCTTCTGGGCCACCCTTCCCCTAAAGTCTAGTTCTCTTGAGTCTAGTTCATTTAGCTGGGGGTTACCAGTAGAGACCTTTGGGCATTAAAAATAAACCAAAGAATGCTGGCTTGGGGATTGGGCTAGATTTGAGTCACCTGACCAGGGAAGGTGGGCCAAGTCTCTTTTTGCCTCAGTTTTCCTGGCAGTGATCGCATGGGGTCGCTAAGAGTAGGGCACGACTGAGCGACTTCACTTTCACTTTTCACTTTCATGCATTGGAGAAGGAAATGGCAACCCACTCCAGTGTTCTTGCCTGGAGAATCCCAGGGACAGAGAAGCCTGACGGGCTGCCGTCTATGGGGTCGCACAGACTGAAGCGACTTAGCAGCAGCAGCAGCAGAGGCCATCTGTGGGATAGGAACACCTTGCTGGTTCAAGCCAGCAAGGAGGAGGTGGAACTCTGGGGCCCTGGAATATCTGGAAAAACCTCTGCGAGAGTAGATTGGTACCTCAGCCCTCGCAGTGTCTAAATATCCTTGGCATAAACACAGGGAGATACAGAGGTACGCTAGGAGTAGAGAGGAGAGGGATCTAGAGTAGAGAGCAGCGCCCCCTGCTCCAAGCTGCCCTGGGGAAGACTGGGGGTGGTGGGGGTGGGGGGGTGGGGGTTTGTAGATGCTAATCAAGTTGCAGGGAGGGGCTAGTAGAAGTGGGTGGCGTGGGGCTTCCGCCTGCTGTCTTCCGCAATTCGGAGGACTTTCTGAGCAGCCCAGCTTGATGCCTTCACTGGAGTGGCTCTGGCCACACACAGTTCCCCAGGGACCATTTGATCAACCCAGGGAGGGTGACCAACTGGATGGGGTTGGAGAAGTGGCCGGGGAAGAAATGGCTCAGGCTGAGCCGTGGCCAGGTGTGTGAGTCAGAGAATAACCATGGGAAGACATTCTTGGTCTCTCCGCTCCTTGGCTCTGGGTCTAAGGGTGGAGGTGCTGCCCGAAGCCAGGGTCCTCACTGTCTTTTCCGGGTCGCTGGAATTTAGTGCCACAAAAAGCCTCTTGACCTTGAGCCTCAGTCTCCCCCTCTGCCAAACGGGGTTAGTCCGTCTGCTGACCCCACCCCAGCAGCTCCTAGCTGGGTTGGACAGCGGCCGCCGGGCCCCAGCGCCTCGACGGCCGGTTTTCCCACTCGGGCGTAGCTACGCTGCTGGCCCCGTCCGCCGCCCGCCCGCCCGTCCGCCCGCCCCGCTACAGGGCCCGCTAGGCCGGCTACCCGGCCACACTCAACCACGGTCCTGGCAGCGAATGCCAACATCTCTGTGGCCCGCCCGCGGACTCAGTCCGCTCCGTCCCACGCGCTGGGCAAAGTCCGCGCCGCCGCCGGCGCCGCCGGTGGGTCCCTGCTAGAGCCTCCGGGCCAAGGTCGCCGAGTCACGGCCGGTAGCCGGTAGAGGCGGCCCCGTGCCCACCCACCGGGCCGGGCGGGCGGGCGGCTCGGGAGAGGCGCACTCGTGGGGCGGGGCCTCGGGCCGGCTGCTGCCCCGGAGGCTAAACCGCGAGCGCGGGGCGGGGCCGGGGCGGGACCGGGGCGTAATGAGCAGTTGGGGAACCCTACGAGGCGGTGGAACCCGGGAAGAGGAGCAAGGCGGAGACCGTCGTCCGGTTCGCCCTCTCCCACCTCCATTAAGGCGTCCACAAACTGTAGGAGGCAGTGGTGTGCACCCCCTCAGTCCTTTTGGTGGCGCTGCCCTCAGAGTGGTAGGAAAACACAACCATGTTGACAGAGGCAGGTCGTCTAATAGTTCTCGGGGTCGGGTCAGAGCCCGATTCGAAGATGACAGGTGGGGACCGCCCCGCAAAAGCATGGCTGCCGCGCTCCCAGCGCCCTCCTGGCAGGCGGTTGGCCGGTCGGGCGGCGAGCCGTCCGTTGGTGCGCATGCTCGCCGGCGCCCCGCACCAACATGGCTGCCGCCCCCCGCTGGTTGCGGCCGCCCCGCGCCGGCCGTTGCTGGGCATGCTCCCAGAGTGCCCCGCACCAACATGGCGGACGTCTTCACTGGGGTGACTTTAATTCTCGGTTTTCGGTTATAGCCTGCCGGGGCTCGTTTCTCTTCAGCCATCCTTGAGCGCGTGGTGAGGCCGGGGCAAGGCGGGGTGGTGCAGGGGTGAAAAGGGAGAGGGTACGGCAGGCATCCCGGCCGGCTCCCGGCGAGAGGAAGATGGCTGAGGGCGAGCGGCAGACGCCGTCAGGTAGGGCGGTGGGGCCGGTGTGGAGTCGGGGCTCGGGGGCGGTGCTAGGCGTGGGGGCGGGGAAGGGGTGTGGTGTGTGGGGGGCGCCTCAGCGGGGGGAAGCGGGGTTAGGGAGCTGGAGGACCTCGAGGGGCAAACGCTCTTGGGCCCCCGAGAAGGAGCAACAGTTGAGCGGGCCCCCGAGTGAGAAGCTGGGGGGTCGGGAGGGAGGGCAGGATCCCGGGGCTGAAAAAGGGGTGAGTGGGGCGTGACACCGGGATTCGGGGCGCCTGAGCGGTCCTGGGGTTCGGGTGGGCAGAGCTCCGCGGCCAGAAGGGGAGGCCTTTTCCACATCTGGGCTGTTCGGGCTCAAGTCAGCTCTTGAGCTAGTGGGGAAGCACCCCCACCCCCACCCCACGGATGACCCTGCCTTGGGGGTGGGGGCTCGTGCTCCGTGGGGCTTGCCTCGACCCCCTTTGCCAGCCTCCCTCCGCTCCCTGACCTCCCGTTATCACCTCCCTTCTCTTCCCCTCGGGAAAAGGGACTCGAGTTTCAGTGGCTGAGAAGTTATCGAGACAAACTGCCCCTCGGTCGTCTAAACCACTAATTTAAAAAGGCTGATTGTGCAAGGAGACGAGTCACTTTTCTGGCATCATCTTCTATAACTTTTATTTACAGGCTGTGGTTTCTTTTTAGTTAATCTCGAATAACTGGCATGGAGGTGATTGGGCAAGGATCCTCTTAAGAGAGACCGGTTACCTAGGGGAATAGAGGGTGTTTGCTGACCACTCCCCCTGCCCCTCCCTTAAGCTAAGGAGATCTGAAGATAGATGACTTTTACAATTCGGTCAGAGGTGTAAATAGGTTGACCAAACAGCTATTTCAAAACAGCTAGTGTTTTGAAACCATTCTGTATTCCTTCTGCCCTGGCTTGCCTTTTATAATCTCTGGGAAGGTTTCAGGAGGGAGAAATTTTGAAGATCAAAGAGGTATACCCTCGCACCCCCCACCCCTCACCCTCCACACACACACACACACACACACACACAAATTAAAGAACATTGCCAGGGCTTCCCTGGTGGCTCAGATGGTAAAAGAGTCTGCCTGCAGTGCGGGAGACTTGGGTTTGATCCCTGGGTCAGGAAGTTCTCCTGGAGAAGGAAGTGGCAGCCCACTCCAGTACTCTTGCCTGGAAAATCCCATGGACAGAGGAGCCTGGCAGGCTACAGTCCATGGGGTTGCAAAAGAGTTGGACCAAAGAGTTGGGTATGGTCTGTCAAGGCAACTGAAACCAGACATTTATTTTACTTGGTACAGAACTTCTGTGCATATGCCCTTAGGAGTTCTGGTAATGACATCAAAGTATATAAGGCAATCAGAATTATCAGTGAGATAATTATTAGTGAGATAATAGTGTGTCCCTGAAGATGCGTGGGGTGAGAACCTAGGCACTGAGACAGAGGTGGCCTCAGGGAATTCTCTATGTCTGAGAAGATTCAGGTTCCCAGGAGGTGGTCCTTCTTTGAAGTTTGAAACTCAGGATGTTTAGGAACAAGTAGTAGAAGAACTACTTAACTCAGTGTAGTGATAAAAACCTTGGATTTTGGAGTTACATAGACTTGGCTCTACCTGGCAAGCTTCGGCCTCTGTGAGCCTGTTTCCTTGTCTGTTCTTGGCAGGGTTGGTAGTATGTGTTCCCTAGATGATGCAGGCAAATCGTGGGACGTGGTGGCAGTCAGTAAAGGTGGTTTGAGTTGAACATATAGACAGGTTCCCAAATGGTAATATACTCTTTAGGGTTTTTAGGAACATCTCTAAAACCCTGGATATTTCTATCTTATACTGAGATAAGTTGGGGATCCAGCTTCTGCTATGTCACCTTTGTCAGAGAAGGAATAATCTGAGGCTAGAGAAATTGGATCTGACCTCATTGATCATAGTTTCAAGTCTGAAGGCTTGTTTTTTTTTTTTTTTTAATTTGGAATTACACGTTCTGGTGATTGTGTATATATGTTTAATCAGTGATTTGATGCAAGGCTTCCAGGTAGCTTTTCCTCTGAGAACAGGACCCTGTGAAATAATGTCAGGAGGGTTCTTCCCTTGCAGAGAAGAACAGTTCTCTCAGATTTAGAAAAGGGCTCTGTTCCCAAGGATCATTTGCAAATAGATAATTTGAAATGTGGAATACATTTTCCCATAAAAACAATGTGGTTAGGTCACTGGCCTGACCTAAAAAGCTTTTAATTTAGTATCTTACTTGAAATAGCAATTTGCTAATAGTAGGGTCATCAATTTGAGGTTCTGGGAACAGGACTTGCAAAACAGGTGGGCTGAAGGAAAGTTTCTGGTCTCTTTTTTTTGGCCCTGAGTTGAATTTGAATTAGGCAGAGCTTTGCCTTGCTCTCATCCCCCATTCTCGTTAGGTCTCCAGGCCTCCTGGGACATTTCCTTTCCTCAAGGCCACTCCAGGAAGGCTCTAGTCCCGCAGATGTCACATGTTCAAGAACCTACTTAGATCTTTGTTCCCTTTGTTCATGTAACTGGTGTAAGCTAGGTTTTAGGAGGATGGCATTGGGACAGATTGACATTACATTGTGAGTGACTGATAGTCTACTACTCTTCTTGGAAAGTTTTCATTTTCATTTGTTTATTAAAACTTTAATTTTTGAGAGTTTTCATTTTTATTTATTTACATTTTTATTTGGCTGCGTTGGGTCTTAGCTGTGCATGCAGGCTTAGAAGTTGTGGCTTACGGGCTTAATAGCCCTGGGACGTGAGATCTTAGTTCCTCACCAGGGATCAAACCTGCATCACCTGGGTTGGAAGGCAGATTCTTAACCACTGGATCACCAGGGAAGTTTTGAGAGTTTTCATTTTTAAAGGAAGGGTCTTACTAATCTGACACACCACCAATAGTAGATTCAGGCCCACAGCTCCCAACCTACAAAATAGGTGTATTTAAAATTCACAGGTTTTCAGATTTCAGAAGTCAGTGTTCCATAATCAAACAGAAAGATTCATGCAGCAAAACATAAATTCCAGCTAAATGGGATACACACATTACTCTGTTTTTCTTTCCCTAGCTTCTGAAAATATAGAAAATCCATTTAAAATAGTTTATCGTTACAAAAGTATTATAATGCTAGTTTTTAATAGTAATATATAGCTTAGAAAGTGGAAGTCCTTTATAAATCTTATCTCCTAGAGATGACAATTATTAACTTACATGTTTAACTCTTTAGATTTTTCTAAGGAATGAGCTAATAGGTATATGTATTGTTAATGTTAGTATGTAAATAGTTTTTTTTAACAACAGTAAGATTATATCGTATATAGTATGTTATTGAAGTACAGTTGCTAAGTCCTGTCTGCCTCTTTGTGTCACCATGGACTGTAGCACACCAGGCTTCCCTGTCCTTCACTGTCTCCTGGAGTTTGCTCAGATTCGTGTCCGTTGAATTGGTGATACCACCCAGCCATCTCATCCTCTGTCACCCCCTTCTCCTGTCCTCAATCTTTTCCAGCATTAGGGTCTTTTCCAGTGAATCAGCTCTTCCCATTAGGTGACCAAAGTATTGGAGCTTCAGTTTCAGCATCAGTCCTTCCAATGAATATTCAGGATTGATTTCCTTTAGGATTGATGGTTTGATTTCCTTGTAGTCCAGGGGACTCTGAAGAGTCTTCGCTAGCACCACAATTCGAAAGCATCAGTTCTTTGGTGCTCAGCCTTCTTTGTGGTCCAGTGCTCACATGTGTAAGTGACTACTGGAAAAACCATAGCTTTGACTGTACAGACCCTTTGTCGGCAAAGTGATGTCTCTGCTTTTTAATATGCTGTCTAGGTTTGTCATAGCTTTGCTTCCAAGGAGCAAGTGTCTTAATTTCATGGCTGCAGTCACTATCTACAGTGATTTTGGAACCCAGGAAAATAAAATCTGTCACTATTTCCACTTTTTCTCCATCTATTTGCTATGAGATAATGAGACTGGATGCCATGATCTTAGTTTTTTGAATGTTGAGTTTTAAGCCAAGTTTTTCACTCCCCTCTTTTTTTATGCAGATGACACCACTCTAATAGCAGAAAGCGAAGAACTAAAGAGCTTCTTGATGAGGGTAAAAGAGGATTGATTTCAGGATTGATTTCCTTTAGGATTGATGGTTTGATTTTCACTCCCCTCTTTTTTGATTTCCCCCCTTTTTTGATTAAACCTGCATCACCTGGGTTGAAGCTCTTTAGTTCTTCACTTTCTGCCATTAGAGTGGTGTCATCTGTATATCTGAAGTTGTTGATATTTCTCCCAGCAATCTTGATTCCAGCTTGTGATTCTTCCAGCCCAGAATTTCTTTTTATGTACTCCTTTCCCAGTTTTGAACCAGTCTGTTGTTCCATGTTTGGTTTTAACTGTTGCTTCTTGACCTGCATACAGGTTTCTCAAGAGACAGGTAAGGTGGTCTGGTATTCCCATCTCCTTAAGAATTTTCCACAGTTTGTTGTGATCCACTCAAAGGCTTTAGTGTAGTCAGTGAAGTAGAAGTAGATGTTTTTCTGGAATTCCTTTGCTTTTTCTGTGATCCAGTGGATATTGGCAATTTGGTTTCTGGTTCCTCTGCCTTTTCTAAATCCAGCTTGTACGTCTGGAAGTTCTTGTTTTACGTACTGTTGAAACTTAGCTTGAAAGATTTTAAGCATTACCTTGCTAGCATGTGAAATGAGTGCAGTTGTATAGTAGTTTGAACTTTCTTTTGCATTCCCTTTCTTTGGGATTGGAGTGAAAACTGACCTTTTCCAGTCCTGTGGCCACTGCTGAGTTTTCCAATTTTTCTGGCATACTGAGTGCAGTACTTTCACAGCATTATCTTTTAGGATTTGAAATAGCTCAGCTGGAATTTTGTCACCTCCACTAGCTTTGTTTGTAGTAATGCTTCCTAAGGCCAACTTAACTTCACACTCCGAATGTCTGGCTCTAGGTGAGTGACCACACCATCGTGATTATCTGGGTCATGAAGATCTTTTTTGTACAGTTCTTCTGTGTATTCTTGCCACTTCTTAATCTCTTCTGCTTCTGTTAGGTCCTTACTGTTTCTGTCCTTTATTGTGCCCATCTTTGCATGAGATGCTTCCTTGGTACCCAGTTTTTTTTTGAAGAAATATGTAGTCTTTTCCATTCTATTGTTTTCCTCTATTTCTTTGCATTGTTACTTAAGGCTTTCTAATCTCTTCTTTCTATTCGCTTCCCTGGTGGCTCAGAGGTTAAAGCATCTGCCTCTAATGCGGGAGACCTGGGTTCGATCCCTGGGTCAGGAAGATCCCCTGGAGAAGGAAATGGCAACTCACTCCAGTTCTTGCCTGGAGAATCCCATGGACGGAGGAGCCTGGTGGGCTACAGTCCATGGGGTCACAAAGAGTCGACACGACTGAGCGACTTAACTTTCAACTTCAACTTTCTATTCTCTGAAACTCTGCATGCAGTTGAGTATATCTTTCCCTTTCTCCTTTGCCTTTTGTTTCTCTTCTCAGCTATTTGTAAGGAGCAGAACTCTCCATGGCTATCTTCACCCTGGCTCCCAGAGACCTTCCCACTAAAGTACCCTGTGTACTGCCCCTGAGGAGGGAGAGACAGCCAGCTCCCCTGTCACTTCTTTCCCTAGCTTCTAGACAGTTCTGGCTCCAAAAGCAAGAAGGGGCAAGAGCTCACAGCCCCACCCCAACCTATAAATCAGCATATCACATGGAGAGGAGGTTACCACATGGAAACCTAGGCCAAGGAGGTTGTTGTTTAGTTGCTAAGTCATGTCCGACTCTTTGCGGCCCTGTAGACTGTAGCGTGCTAGGCTCCTCTGTCCATGGGATTTCCCAGGCAAGAATACTGGAGTGGGTTGCCATTTCCTACTCCAGGGGAATCTTCCTGACCCAGGGGTTGAACTTGTATCCTGTTTTGGCAGACGGATTCTTTACCATCTGAGTCTGCAGGGAAGCCCCAGGCCAGAGAGGTGGCTGAGCCTAAAACACCAGGGAACTGGGGTCCCAGCCAGCTTTCTGCACTAAAATTTCTCTCCTCATTCAACCACTTTGCCTTCTTGCATTTCTTTTTCTTTGGGATGCATTTGGTCACCACCTCCTGTACAGTGTTACCAACCTTTGTCCATAGTTCCTCAGGCACTCTGTCTTCCAGATTAATCTGTTGAATCTATCCACTACCTCCACTGTGTAATCATAAGGGATTTGATTTAGGTCATACGTAAATGGTCTAGTGGTGTTCCCTTCTTTCTTCAATTTAAGTCTGAATTTTGCAATAAGGAGTTCATGATCTGAGTCACATTCAGCTCCAGGTCTTCTTTTTGCTGACTGTTTAGAGCTTCTCCATCTTTGGCTGCAAAGAATATAATCAGTCTGATTTCGGTGTTGACCATCTGGTGATGTCCATGTGTACAGTCATCTCTAGTGTTGTTGGAAGAGAGTTTGCTATGACTAGTGTGTTCTCTTGGCAAAACTCTGTTAGGCTTTGCTCTGCTTCCTTTTGCATTCCTAGGCCAAACTTGCCTATTACTCCAATTATCTCTTGACTTCCTGCTTTTGCATTCTAGTCCCCTGTGATGAAAAGGACATCTTTTTTTGGTGTTAGTTCTAGAAGGTTTTGTAGGTCTTCATAGAACTGTTCATCTTCTTTGGCATTTGGGGTTAGGGCATAGACTTGGATTACTGTGATGTTGAATGGTACAGTTTTATTTCTTCACATTAATATTTAGGCTGTTTTTCTCATGTCAGTAATTTAGATTTTATTCTTTTCAAAAAGCCAGGAAGATTTCCATCATGTGGGCATATCATTATTAACCTATCACCTTATTGATTGATAGTTGGGTTGTTTCTGGTTTTTTCGATGTAGTAAGCACTTTTATATATGTCTTTGTCTATTTCTTTGGGCACATCTGTAGAGTTGATTCCTACTGTTGGCTTAGTGGGTATAGTTTTACTTCAAGAGATAGCGCTGAGTTGCCCCCTCAGCAGAATCTACCATCTAAGGCTCTACCAGCAGTGCAGGAGCATTCCTCTCTCCCCATCCCCAATCAGTGCCAGATGTTTTTAATCTGCTGACCTGATTTAGAAAAGCAGTCTCATCTGATTTCCATTTCATTGATTATTCGGGATGTTGGTAACTTTAACATTTTGTTTATTGGCCATTTTTCTTCTTCTTCTTTGAGTTTCCTGTTTATGTCTAAAAGGTCAACTTGGCTTTACTTTTCTAACCTTTCTGCCTGGCTGGAGAGCAGGAGGAGAGAGCATGGCAGAGCCACTGGACATATCAGTTGTTGAGGGCACTGCCAGCACTGCCCAGCTTCTTGCAGACAGAGTAAGGAGAGACAGGAAGCCAGTGAGTTTGGCTTAACAAGCCAATACTTAATCCTGGGAGTACATGTCTGTTTATGCAAGGGCTTGGGTGTTGGTTTAAAAGTGTGTGCGTGCGTGTGCGTGCGTGTGTGTGTGTGTGTGTGTGTGTTGGGAGGGGAGGATTTTATCTGATTGCTTTCTCATTTTCTTTGTCAAGATTCTTCAGAGGATGCCCCTCCCACCACTCAGAACTTCATCATTCCAAAGAAAGAGATCCACACTGTTCCAGATATGGGCAAATGGAAGCGTTCTCAGGTACCAGTGGTGTCTGCACTGTGGATTCAGGCCTGGCATGAGAGACTTGGGCTTTTTCAAAGTGGTTTTCTAGGCTGGGGTGGGGCTGTGAGCTATTGCCCCTTCTCGCTTTTGGAGCCAGAACTGTCTAGAAGCTAGGGAAAGAAGTGACAGGGGAGCTGGCTGTCTCTCCCTGCTCAGGGGCAGTACACAGGGTACTTTAGTGGGAAGGTCTCTGGGAGCCAGGGTGAAGATAGCCATCAGAGTTCTGCTCCTGGCTCTTGTAAGCCCTTGCCCCTTGGATGTTACTGTACTGACTGCACATCTGAAATGGTAGAGTGGATCCCTTTGATGCTTGGTTGCAAGTAATAGCAGGTCTGGGAATCAGCATATCACATGGAGAGGAGGTTACCACATGGAAACCTAGGCCAAGGAGGTTGTTGTTGTTTAGTTGCTAAGTCATGTCTGACTCTCTTGCAGCCCTGTAGGTTCCTCTGTCCATGGGATTTCCCAGGCAAGAATACTGGAGTGGGTTGCCATTTCCTACTCCAGAGGAATCTTCCTGACCCAGGGGTTGAACTTGTATCCTGCTTTGGCAGACGGATTCTTTACCATCTGAGTCTGCAGGGAAGCCCCAGGCCAGAGAGGTGGCTGAGCCTAAAACACCAGGGAACTGGGGTCCCAGCCAGCTTTCTGCACTTCATCCCCAGGGTAGGCAGAAGATAACAGCTTGTACCTGCCAGGCTTCTGGTACAGGCTGTGGAGAAGACTGGGACTATGAAAAAGAAAGCCAATTTCAAGTTCTCAGGAATGGCCTTGGGTCCAGCTGCTTTCAGTTGCCTGTACTTGGTCTGGGCAGGTGGGGCGGGGAGTGTTGCTTGTGCAGAAGGGTGGCCGGGGGTCCTGGCGAGCTTGGCAGGTTCTCTGTGAGGAGTCTGCTGTGTTGACCTTGAGCCCAAGCCCTACTGCTGCCGTGTCCTGGCCTCTCTGGGGCTGTGGGCACATAAGCCTGCCTGGCTCCTCTTTCATAAGCCTGCCCTTTGAATATCAGGGGATGGTTATCATGTCTTTTCTGAGTTGTCTGCTCCCCCAAGTCTTCACCAGGATAAACACCTTAGTCCCTTAGCTTTTCAAAGATGTGGCTCTAGGCCTTTCATCATCTTGTTTGCTGTCCCTCGGAGTTTACCAACCTCAGCACTGTTGACCATGATAGATAATCCTTTGTCACAGGGGCTGTCCTGTGCACTGTAGGGTGCTTTGTAACACCCCAGCCTCTCTCTGCTCCATGCCGGTAGCAGCCCTCCTGCTTACCACAGCCAAGAGCGTCTCCAAGCACGTGGGAAGTGTCCTGGGAGCCATCGTGTCCAGGTTGAGGCCCACCGTTCTCTTCCTGAACCTGCAGGGTTGTCTGAATCCAAACATGGCTGTAGTTTCTTGCTTTCCCCTAGATGTTTTCCAAAAAAGACGGGGTATTTATAATGTGTCAGGTACTTTAGCTCATTTAATTATGACAGAAAACCTGGGAGGTGGACTCTGAGGTCATCTCCATTTTGAAAGTGAGAAAACTGAGGCCAGGAGGTGAAGACGTTTAGCCTGGTGGCACAGTCACTGGTTGAGGTGAGATTCCAGAGAGTCACCCCCATGACTTGGGGCCCCGTGGGCTGAGCTGCTGGGCTCCAGGCCACAGGTTGGCAGCCTAACCTGACCCTTCTGTTTTTGTAAGTAAAGTTTTATTGGAAAACAGCTCTGCTCATTTAATTTACATGTAGTTTGTGATTACTTTCATTCTGTAAGAGCAGAGTTGAGAATTTGTGAACTGGAACATGTGGCCCTTGGAGCCTAAAATATTGACTCTCTGGTGCTTTGCGAGTGGTTTGCCAGCCCTGCTCTAGGCACCCACACTTTTTGGGAAGTGTGTTTTGATTGATACCTGATGGAAGTCTTTTACTTGCTCTGAAGCTCATCGATCGAATGTGTGAAACTGCTGCGGCCAGACAAGGGGCTGTGTGTCGACCATAGCGCTTCACCTGGTGGCAGGCAGGGTGCAGTGGCCAGGAGCTTGGGTTTGGGGCCAGAGCTGGGGCTGGAACCTCAGGGCTGCCTTGTTCTCTTCTTGTGACTTAGGCACAGTGCCTAACCGGGCCAAGCCTCCGTTTCCTCTACTATAAAATGGGGTTCGTTGGGGGCTCAAATGATGGAAAGCCAGAAAAGCGTGTGGCCCAGTGCTCACGGGTGTGCAGTGAGCTCACGGGTGTGCAGTGAGCTTTACAGAGCCGTAGGCATGACAGTTACTGCTGATGGTTGGGAAGAGACTTCACACAGTCATGTTCACAAGTCTTAGTCTCCGAGAGTCCCGGAGCCATGTGGGAACAGTGACCGTGGCAGCGACATGCCCTCGTGCGGCTGCTTCTCCTTGCATCCTGGTGTGCTTCGCAGGAACGGTTGTGAGCACTGGCGCAGTCAGGACAAGGACTCAGGCTTTCCCTGGGCTGGGGGTGTTGCTGTGGCTGATGTAGTGGGCCCGCCCTGTGACCTGCACTTCGGCCTGCAGCCATTCCATAGGCCGCTGTAGGAATGTTCCCTTCCAGACCCTGAGCAGTCACCTCTCAGGGCTTACCTTGGCTTGCTGTGGCCACCCAAACATCGGGGTTTTTTTGGGGCAGGGGGGGCATGCCATGCGAGATCTTAGTTCCCTGACCAGGGATCAAACCCATGCCCCCTGCAGGCATTGGGAGCATAGAGTCTAAACCACTAGGCTGCCAAGGAAGACCCCCCACTGGCATCTTTAAGGCTTGGATAAAGAAGAAGAAAGGAAGGAAGAGGCGAGAGGGATGAAGAAGAAATAAGACCACGTGGAAGTTGCTAGTGCCCAAGAACTGCCTCTCCAGAGGCCTGTGCCTCAGCGGTTTCTTAACCGTGTGCCGGCTGTAACCTGCAGCCCAAGGGAAGAGGGTGCCCCACTGGAAGCTGGGGATGGGGGTGCTGGGAGACCTGGCCATGGCTGGAAAACAGTTTCATCTCCTGCGGGCAGGGTGTCTGCACACAGGCACATAGCTGGTCTGCCTGTTGGGGGAAACATCTGGAGAGTTCCCAGGGGACGGACCCCTGGTATAGTATAATGATGGAGCACTCCCCACTCTGCTCTGGAGTTTGGCTAGCTGGGTCCTAGCTCCGTGTCCAGTGAGATCTTGGTCTTGGGAGTCACTTCCCCTGAAGCCGTGGTGTCCTTGTGTGTAAAATGAGGACAGTGGTGGGGTTGTTGTGCAGAGAAGCAACCAGCAGTAGCGCGTGCACAGTAGACTGGCTAGAGGCCTAGGTGTCACTGTGGCCTTGGCCAGCCCACGGTTTTGGGTGAAGGTCAGGGTGGGGTATTTGGCATTGTCTTTGCACTCTCCTGCTATCAGGTGGGGAGCCGGGGAGCCGGGGGCAGCCTGGAGCTCTCTGGTAGCTGGGCAGAGCTGGGGGCTGGCTGGGTGTAGACGGTGGAGGTCTGACACCTCCACGTCCTCATTCCCCTCTCTGTTTGGCAGGCGTACGCTGACTACATCGGATTCATCCTCACCCTCAACGAAGGTGTGAAGGGGAAGAAGCTGAGCTTTGAGTACAAGGTCTCCGAGGTAGGCCTGGTCGGGTTGGGCCCTTTCCCAAAACAGCTCCCAGAGCCTGCAGTGGGACCAGTGGGCCAGGTGCAGACAATACCATCACCCAGACACATGTGCAGTTCACACTGTTGACACTGAACTATTTCTAATTTTTAAAAAAGTCTGTATAGATGTGTATCTATAGAATTGGGACCAAGGTATACAAGCTGTTTTATAGCCTGCTTTTTTGGAGTGGGGGCAAGCCTTGTAGCTTGTGGGATCTTAGTTCCCTGATGAGGGATTGAACCCCAGGTGCTGGCATTGGAAGCTTGGAGTTCTAACCACTGGACTGCCAGGGAGTTCCCCAGCCTGCACTTTTGTTAACTGGTGTTTCATGTAATTTTTAAATTACAAATGATCACGAAAGAAGTAAACATGCCAACTGAAGAGATTACTGTTAGAAACACGTGTAGCACTAACAAAAAAGCTTGCCCTCACCCTGTATTCCATGGAAAAGGCAATGGCACCCCACTCCAGTACTCTTGTCTGGAAAATCCCATGGACGGAGGAGCCTGGTAGGCTCCAGTCCGTGGGGTTGCTAAGAGTTGGACGCGACCGAGCAACTTCACTTTGACTTTTCACTTTCATGCATTGGAGAAGTAATTGGCAACCCACTCAAGTGTTCTTGCCCTGGAGAATCCCAGGGGCGGGGGAGCCTGGTGGGCTGCCATCTGTGGGGTCGCAGAATCGGACATGACTGAAGTGACACAGCAGCAGCAGCACCCTATATTCCTCCCCATAACTGATTCCTGGGGACAGCCCCCTATTAACAGTGTGGGGGCTGTCACCCAGACCTGCCCCGGGAGCTCCTCTGCCCTTGAGCTGTGCCCTCACTGGTTTAAACAGCCCCCAACTTAGACTTTGAGGTCATTTCCCCAAACACTGCTGCTCTGAATGCCCTTGCACATAGGTCTGTGTGGGCATTCTTTCCTAAAGTTTCATTCCTAGAGATGGCGATGCTGAGTTGAAGGGTGCACACTGCTTGGTGGGGGCTCTTTGGCTGTGTTTCAAACACAGGCTTATTTATGGAGGGAGGGCAGGAGTTGTGGGGAAGCTCCTACCCGTAGAAGGTGTGGTCTCTCCAGTTGCTGGCTCTTGCTGTACTCCCACCTCCCAGCTCTGGGTCCCGGGCCTCCAGGGGCCTCCGGAGGTCTTGTTCCAGGCAGCCTAGCACTCCCTTGATCTTTCTCTTATCTCAGACCTCAGGTCCGAGCAGCCTCTCAATGGCTTGGCCACCCAGCTCTCTAGCCTTAGCTTTGGCCTGTTGGGGACGGCCTGGCCCTGGCTTGGCTGTCTGTCCACCTGCCGTAAGGCTGGCATAAGCCTCATGCTCCTGGCCGCTGACTGGCCGCTGGGTGGCCGAGGTCCTGTGGGACGCCAGACCTGTGTTGGAGATTGACAGCCTTCAAGAGAAGGGAGCTGATCCACCAATGACTTGTTGGTTCCTCTTGGGCCTGGTCACTGCTCTGGAGCTTTGACTGTGGGGAGAGAGGGCGCCTCCTTGAGCCTGTGGTAAGGAACGCTGAGCTGTGCTCAGTGGGCTGGGGAATGTGGCGGGGGGAGGCTAATTAAAGGAGAGAATTGTAATTACCCCAGCAGATCCTGAGCCGCCAAGTCTCTCTCAGGTCCCTTAATTAGCCCTGAGACTTTGATGGTAGCTGTCTATACCAGCCAGGCGTTGTCTTAGTGCAGAGGCTGTTCTTTAGGCAGGATTGCAGCCTGCTTGAGTGCTGGGGTTCTAGAGTCAAGCTGACCAGGTTTTGATAACCTCTCACTTCTGAGCTGGATGGCCTTGTCCCCTCTGACACGCCATCCCCTCCTCTGTCGATTGGGAAGATCCGCAGGCCTACTTGTGGCCCCTGGGGAGCATTCACTGTGATCCTGCGTGTAGGTGTATTTTTTTGGCACCGTGCCTGGCATGTACTAGATGGCATTATCATTTATTAGCCATTGTTATCATTAGCTGTTTTTCAGTTTCCAGTAACATTGTTGTTGCTTCACTTGGGGCTCTTCCTGAGCTGGGTTCATCCTCACAGCCTCATCTTGCGAGATGGCTAGCGTGGTCTCCAGGGGTCTCCCAGCTGCTGCCCACAGCTGACGGGCGGCTAAAGGCACCACACCCAGCATGCGGCCTCCTGTGCCGCCCAGGGCAGCTGCCTGCCTCCGCTGCTGCTGCTTGCTCCTGGCTCTTGGTGCAGGGGATGCAGCTGCTGCTGGGGAAAGGGCCGAGGGGCCTGGGATCGGCGTCCAGACCACCTGCAGCAAAGGGAGCAGGCAAGGGCCATGGGGTGGGATTGTCTAGACCCGTGTTTAGAAGGCTCTCCTTCTTTTTGGAATTGTCCAATTTTGGGGAGGGGGGTTAAAATTTTTTAAAAAGGTTTTTTTCTTTTTTTGTAAAATAAAGCTGACAGTAGATAGGAGGCTTACATTTTGCTGTAGTTCTGTGTGATTTTTAAAATGAAGGCAGAATTTTAAATCGACAAGTAAAATTGTACTGGTCCATGAAATCCAAAAAGGACTCTGGTCCAAGGAGAAAGAAGGTGGCTCCAATGATTCTCCATGCTTCCTAGGGGTCTCAGCCCACAACTCCTTCCCCTCCAGCCCCTCTCCCCTAGCCAGTCGAACAGTAGAGGCAGCCCCTAAACTCAGAAAGCCCTCTCCAGGAGGACCTGGGAGCCTCTAATTATTCATTGGCCCAGCTGAGCTGGCAGCTGGGGCCTGGCTCCTGCCTGCCTCTGAGCACCTTCTTTGTCCCATTCGGTGGGTGACCAGTAGTCTGGTGCCTTGTGGGGCCACCCGTCCTCAGAAATCTCAGTGGCTTTGTGGGGCCAGGTTTTCTGGGAGCCTGTCAACTCTTCCTGGTGACCTAGTTCTTCACAGCGCCAGACAGTGGCAGTGCTTTGGGTCATGTTTCAGCAATGCAGCTTTGTGTTATCCTGGCCCTGTGTAAGGGAACTTACTCCTCTTACAGGTAACTTTCCTCTCCTCCCAGGCCCCAAGCGTGGGTAAGGGAGGGCAGCACCGGGGCCACCGTCATGCTGTTTGTGTGGACTGCCGTGCGGTCCATGCCTCCTGGAGCTGCAGTGCGGTGGGGAGGGGGTGCCTTTACTCCCACATACTCCATTAGCTCAAGCCTGCCGTTTCCCTCCGTACAAATACATGCTCAGCTCCTGGGGCTGTTTCTCTCTGTGGGCTCAGCAATGTCATACCTGACTGTGCCTTACCCTCTGGGTCACAACTGTTCCATGGGTGGCCCCTTGCGAATTCCTACCAGCGTGGAACTCCCAGAGACGTCTCCTCAGCCCATTTGTGCTCGGCGGACTCAGGCAGGGTCTGCTTCTGGGCAGGACCCCCCTCCAAGGCCACCTGCCTCCACGTGTCCCCGCGCCGTGCTCCCTGAGCCTCCCGTACCTTTGTCCTGGCTCATTTCACGTGCTGGATCTGGAGCAGGCACCTTCGGAGCCACCCTCACAGACTTGTGCTGGAGAGAGACAGCCTCACCTGATTGCTTCGTTGAGTTACTCAGTGTTCAGTGTGCTAACACGGCCTGGCCTGGCACACTGATCCCACTGCTTAAAGCCTGCTCCGTGGGAGAGAGAGAGCTGAGAGATAAGAGCTGGGTCTTAGCCACCACTGCCCACACGCGGACCTGTGGCCCCAGCTTTCCACAAAGGGAACAAGTGGAATAGCCCAAACGTTTAGCGGTGAGGGAGTGGGTAAATAATCACAGTGCATTGGCACAGTGCAATGTCAGTTGCTCGTAAGAGACTTGCACAAAGGTCACGTTTCTGTGCTGCTTGGAATGAGGGTTGTGAGGGAGCTGATCAGACTACAAAGTAGCGTGTGCCCCGAGACCCCGTTTGAGGGTCTGTGTGTGTGTGTAGATGTTGTACCCCGTCACCCTGTGCCAGACACCGCGCTGGTGTGCTTCATGGGTTGTCATTTAGGCCTCCAGGCGGCCCTCAGAGTTATTTACCCATTTTTATGCCCATCTTTGAGACGAGCAAACAGGCTCAGAGAGTTGAAGTTACTTGATCAAGGTTTTGCAGCAAATGATGTTTAACTGGGATTTGTTTATAAAACATTCGTTTTATTTTTGTGGTTCTGGGTCTCGATTGCAGCCCAGGACTCTTCCTGGTTGTGGCGTGTGCGCTTAGCTGCACCACAGCTTGTGGGCGCTTAGTCCCCAGATCAGGAATTGAGCCCACATCCCCTAAATCTGAAGACAGATTCTTAACCACTGGGCCACCAGGGAGGTCCCTTAGCTGGGATATAAATCCAGGTCCAGCTGCCTTCAAAATTCTAACCGTGATAAGCAGTGAAAAACACTGTAAAATGATGATATGGAAGAGTATGTTAAAATGTTAAGACAGACTCCCCTGCTATCTGAAAGTAAGAGTGTTTCTGTGAAACATTTTGTGAGCAGAAGTGGTGCAAAGGGAAAATCCTTTGCACTGAAAATCCTCTTCAGGTTTCTTTTGGTTAGCAAGAACCATTGCTACTGTAGGACTTCAGTCAGAGTGAAGTGGTGGAAAGTGAACTTACAACAAGCAGGGGATACCTTGTGGTATTGATTTCTGGGTGACAGGATTACCCGTCACCTTTGTTTCTTTCCTTTTTACGTTTCTCTTTTCAGTGATGAGCAGATATTGTGCTCTAAACAGAAGACCTCGATAAATGCAGTAAGGAAAGTCAGGGCTGCTGCTCACACTTGTCCAGCAGCTGCCCCCGCCCCTGGCCCCCGCCCCCGGGCAGGCTAGCTGGAGAAGCTGGGTGTGGGAGCCGTGCCTGTCCCTCAGCCTTGTGCCGGGCCCTTTCTGGAAGGCTCACTGTTCCCTTGGCCCCTCCTTCACACTCAGGAGGGTTGGGAAGAAAGGGGGACAGCAGGGAGGTGCCAGTGGTGTGAGGCCTGGTGGTCACTGTCCAGCAGCCATTGGGGCTTCCCTCTGTGGCTCTAGCATGGGGCCACTAGTCACGGTGTCTGGGCCCCCTCTATTTGCCTCCACAGGCCATTGAGAAACTGGTCGCTCTTCTCAACACGCTGGACAGGTGGATCGATGAGACCCCTCCAGTGGACCAGCCCTCTAGATTTGGGAACAAGGCCTACAGGACCTGGTATGCCAAACTTGACCAGGTGAGGCTGCCGCAGGATGGGCTTGGGGGCCGGGGGGGATTGGGGGGAAGCGTTCAGATATCAGCACTGGGGAGTTTGTTGAAACGGCAGTTCTGTTCCCTGAAAGTACAAATGCGTTTACCCTCTGCCCCAGCTGTCCTCTGGGAATCACCACGTGGCTGCGCAGCCCTCTGCACAGGGTTGTTCGTAGGTGATTGTGTGTAGCAGCAGACTGAGACGGCCCACGTGTCCATCTGCAGTTTATTATCAGTTGAATAAGCTAATAAGGCCTCCCCGGGAGTACCATGCAGCTCTAACAAAGAACAGGGAGGCGACTCAGGAACTCGGGGGAAGGGACTGCGACTTCCAGTGGTCCCTCCCTCAGTATCTGTGGGGGATTGCGTCCAGGGTCCCCCATAGATACTCCCTTGTATGAGATGATGAGGGTCCGTTGGTCCTCTGTGTCCATGGGTTCTCCATCAGTGGGTCCAAAGGGCTGACTACCCTGTTAGAGGGGAGGCAAGGTGTGATGCGCATGGCAAGCTGCCTTTTGTTAAGAAAGAGGAGACACGAGAAAGGTCTGTTTGTATTTCTCGGTGTGTACTGGAAGGATGAGAAAGGTCTGTTTGTATTTCTCAGTGTGTACTGGAAGGATACAGAGGAGGCAAATAAAGTGGTGGTTGCCTTTGGGGCATTGGAGAGGGGTGGATGGAGAGGAGAGAAGGGTGGAGTAAGATTTCTGAGTACATCCCTCCTACAGTGTATTCATTTTTGAGTCAAGCAAAGGTAATATTTGTTCAAAGCAAACAAAAAAATGCAGAGTAGCCACCCTATCCCATAGGTCTGTAGGTCTGGGGTGGGGCCTGGGGATCCAGATTTTCACCAGGTCTCCAGGAGATTCTCATGCCGGGTATTTACAGACTGAAGCTAAAGAAACTTGGGTGCTAATGTCTTGTCCCGGTGTTTTCACATGATGGAACAGGGGGAAGTACCAAGGACCCAGCAAAATGCTGTCCTTGTGTAAGAGTGACCTGGGGCTGCCTCTGGGTGCTAAGGTAGCACATGGCTTATTTTTTTAGTTGAGTTGTAACGTAAAGAAAGCTGACAAGTCATGGTTATACAGCTTGATAGATCTTAACCTGTTTTTAACCTTGCATCCACCACCCGTATCAAGCCATGGAACATTTCAGCACTTCCCCAGTGCCCTTGTGCCCCTTTCTAGTTGATATCCCCCAGATTTTTCTCACTGCTCCCCTATAGATTGATTTTGCCTGCTTTTGAACTTCGTGTGTTTGGCTTCTTTTGCTCAACTTTGTGATTCACCTGTGGTGTGTGGAACAGTGCACCTTCTTCCTTGCTGCGTAGTATTCCAGTGTATGACCATAGCATAGGTTGTTATCTGTTGTGCTGCTGATGGACAGTTTAGTTGTGGGATGTTTCCACGTTTTGGCTGTTATAAATGATACTGCCGTGAACATCCTTGCATATGTCTTTGGTGAACATCGGGCACAAACTCCCTTGCTGGGAGTATGAAGAGGGAGGACATCTCTGGGGATGTCAGTGCGTTACTCGATGGGAAAGTCAAATAGCTTCTTTTCAGGTCCCTCTCCTCTTGTCCCCAGAGCTGTGTCCTCTGGAGGGAGGGTCAGCAGATGAAAAGCCCCACCCCAGGGTGGTCTTTGTTGTGTAGAAATAAACGCTCTCCCATCTCTTCCTTCTGTGGGAGTTGGGATATCATGCCGAGATGCTGCCTCTGGGCACCTGCCCAATCTGCTGCTGCCACTGTGTGTCTCTTGTGTTACCAGGAAGCAGAAAACTTGGTGGCCACGGTGGTCCCCACCAACCTGGCAGCTGCTGTGCCCGAGGTGGCTGTTTACCTAAAGGAATCCGTGGGGAACTCCACACGCATCGACTATGGCACAGGTACCTGTGACCCCTGGCGGCGCCTCTTGGCTTCACTGCGGTTCTTTCTTGGACTGCCTCCTCTTTGCTCTGGGTTGTGTGGGATGAGGGAGCCCTGAGCAGGCAGCCCTGAGCAGTCATCCCTGTGGTGCAGTCGGTGTAGGGAAGCCGGCTGCTCCGACTTGGTCCACCAGGGGGAGCCGGTGCCACACATGCGGTGGCCTCAAGCACAGAGCTGATTTCTGTTCCTTGTAAAATGGCCTGACTGTGAGCTTATCACCATCCCCAAACTGACAGCTTACTGAGCACTTACTATATCCCAAAACAGCACTTACAGAAACCCTGAGAACTGAAAGAGCCTAGCAGTCTCTAGCAGTGCTGTGGGGCATTACTCTCAGCCACAGTGGCCATTAGAGGGAGCGCTGTGGCACCTTAAAAAAAAAGAGGGTTTCTCTATTCTGTAGGTCGGGGTGGCTGGGGAGGGCCCCTGCTTTGATAGGCCTGTCTTGCCTTGCCTTGCCTTTCTTCACTGAAGCAGGCAAATGCAGGAGCTGCTGCTCTCTTGGGCCCTTCCCTTGCCTCTAGAGGAGCCCAGGCCAGAGGGGCAGGCCTGGAGAAGGGCCCCCTTGGACCTGGGTCCTGGGAAAGTTTTGTCGTCTACTCCCCTGATGCTGAGGAACAGGCTTATTATCAAGTGAGACTTTCAGGGGCGGAGCTTTGACTGTGACCAAGCAACCTGTAGGGGAGAGGGACCAGGTCAGCAGGGACTGGGTCTTTCTTCCACTCTCAGACGCTCCTTGTTGTCCAGGGGTGATGACTGCCCCTGTGTGGTGGTGGCTTGAACTCTAGCTGGTCATGATCCCAAACTGTGCAGCTGAAAGTAGCAGCTCATAAGCATTCCAGGCCCTGGGAGGGGCCCACAGAATCATAAACTATCAAATAAGGGCAGAGACTTTTGACTCTGTCCCGTTAGTGCCTGACCTGGACCGTGACTGCTCCTATAGTAGGTTCTCAATAAACAGGGTCGAATTGATGAGTGAGTTAAGCCTCCCAAGTGAAATGTGAATGCCTATGTAAGAATCGCCAGCCTAGGCCTTTAGGAGTAGAATTATAGTACTGGTGGTTCTTAAAGGGACCCTGGTCTTTCTGGATGGGGAAGAGGTCCCTTTACCTCCATGTTGACCTCCTGCCTTAGATGGGAAGTTATTGGTGATTTGGACTCTGGTGAGGCTGAGAACAGTCCTACTCCTTCTGGAAGATTGTCAACCTCGGCTGTTTTTTCTCTCCCAGGACATGAAGCAGCCTTTGCTGCTTTCCTCTGCTGTCTCTGCAAGATCGGGGTGCTGCGGGTAGATGACCAAATAGCCATTGTCTTCAAGGTGTTCAATCGGTGAGTGAGCCAGGCGGGAAGGATGGCTGCCGGTGGTAGGAGAGGTGGGGGTGGGGTGGGGGGGGTGGGTCTCTTTCCTCCTTGTTGCTGTCAGACTGGGGACAGGGGCCTGGCAGGAGCTCCTGCGTGGCTGTGGGTTCTCTTGTTCTGTCCTAATCAAGCCATGACTGTGAACAGGGTGTCCAAGACTCCTCCTTCTGAGAGCTTCAGATTCAAGTAAAACTCAGTGAAGGGAAAGTTACCTAACGGCTGCTGACGCTTCTGTGGCATTTATCACGTAGAGGTTCTTTCTAAGCACCTTACATGCAAGTCTTCTAATTCTCATGACCGCCCGAGGAAGTAGCAACTGTCATTTTCATTTTACAGATGAGGAAACTGAGGCATAGAGAAATCAGGTGTCTTCACTGAGGTCACGGCCAGCTGAACCCAGGCAGGCAGGCAGGCTCTGACCGGTTCCCCTCGCCACCCAGGCCACCTCCCTGTGCATAGGCGTGTCTCAGTCACCCGAGGGCGTTGACACGTCCCCGCTGGGCCCAACTCAGGTGCTGCAGAAGCTGCAGCTCTAGGGCAGTTCCTGAAGGAGTCTAATGGGTGAGAAGCTGCAGCTCCTGCCCGGGCTCTCACATTGTCAGGAGGTGATGGCACTAACCTTCCCCAGTTGGTGTGTTGCCTGTTTCCTGGGCCAGAGGAGGCTGAATGTGAGAGAGAAAAATGAAGCTACGTTATTTTGAGTGTATCGGCTGATGTGTAACTTGGCGCGTAGGCTTTAATTGACCTGTTGCCCTCCTCGGTGGTTCTTTCTAGCCTCCTCTGCTCCACTAGCTGAAGGGCTGAGACTGTCTTTCTGCTTTTTGCCACCCGCCTGCCCTTCCCCGCCCTCCGGTGCAGGTACCTTGAGGTTATGAGGAAGCTCCAAAAGACGTACCGAATGGAGCCGGCCGGCAGCCAGGGCGTGTGGGGCCTGGATGACTTCCAGTTTCTGCCCTTCATCTGGGGCAGTTCACAGCTGATAGGTACTGAAATGGGGCGTGGACCCCCCACCCCCAGCCCCCCTTCCTCCCTTCCTTCCTTCCCCTCCCTCCCAGGGCACACGCTGACAGCTTGTAAAGCAGGCATCAGAGCAGCTATTGATGGAGCCGGCTTGCTGCTGACCTGCTGCTGCAGCCGGCGGCGTGGCAGGCCAGGGAGGCGGAGGCCACGCACCACTGAGATAATGGGAGTGACACGGGCTGGGCTGAGGGCACGTGCTGGGCACACAATCGACTGGTGTGAGACACACCCCCAGTCCTGGCCACGGCTGTAGGGTTTTATGTTGAAGATGAGGGGTTCTTTTGACTCAGTGACCAGCATCATCCACTGTTATTATCAAGCTGTGCACAGGGGGCCGTTGGGGAGCTGCTCCCGGATGCTGGTCCAAGGCCCACCCACTACGAGCCTGCTCTGGTGGTGGTTCCCCTCAACTTTCCCACGGGCAAGCCAGAGTGGGTTAGGGTTCCATGTCTACTTGCATATAGAATGAACTGCCTTAAAAATAACATTAGTAAAGGATGCTTTGTTGAGTCCTTGCCCTGTGTCAGGCCCGCTCTCGGTGCTTCAGGGAGATCATCTCGAGGACCTTGGGCAGGGTCTTTGCCAGCAGACCGTCAACACTGACCTGGGCAGGTGCCATGCTGAGGGCTTTAGGCCGGTGCTGATGGCTAGGTACCCTCCCCACCCCCAGCCCTTACAGGGTGATCTTATCCCCACTGCATGGATGAGGAAACTGAGCCGCATGGCTGGAAAGAAGCAAGGCTGGTACTCATTACACTAGAGTACACACACAGGGCCGTTTACTGCTTCTGTGAGATCAAGTGTTGAGGGCGCAGGGGCAGATCTTGGGCCCTCAGGCGGGTGTTAACGGGGCTGGTTTGCTGTGGCCCGGTGGTGCCAGTGCCTGGTTCTGAACCTCGGGGCTCTTTGCTGCTTCCAGACCACCCATATCTGGAGCCCAGGCACTTTGTGGATGAGAAGGCCGTGAACGAGAACCACAAGGACTACATGTTCCTGGAGTGCATCCTGTTTATCACCGAGGTGAGAGAAAAGGAGTAAGGAAGGGGCCCCTGGCAGCCTCCGGGCCAAAAGGGCCTGAGGAGCCAGAGCTGCTCTCTGAAGGGGGCGGGGCCACCCCTAAAGCAGGTTATTGAAGAGGAGGCCCAGCTAGGCCTCTCTGAAAGGCAAAGCCACCTTCTGGCTGTCCAGGATCTCCTCCCCTAGATCAGTTTCTACTGGAGCTGACGGACTAAGACCTGGTCATTAGGTGGACTTGGTGACTGATGAGGCAGGTCTGAAGGGTGGGTGGGTGTCAGCATCTCTTGAGTGGGCCCCCAGCGTCTGTAGAGCTACGTGTGTGTGGATGTGTGTGATGGAGCCTTTGTAGGAGTTGGAGAGACTAGAGTGGACAGCCAGACAGATTTCTGTTGAAGGTTCACACCTCTGTTGGTGTCTGAGGACAGAGGCCTCATGAAGTGCTGGAAGTGAAAGTTAGTAGGCCTGGACCCTCAGGCCACCCAGCAGGGATCATTTAGGTGCGTGTTGTTATCCCGCTAAAGTAGGATCTCCCACAGTATGGCCTTGGACCACTTCCTCAGAGTCGCCTGGGGAGCTTGTTGAAATGCACGGTCTTGGGCCCCACCACAGCTTTCTGAATCAGAATCTTGGGGGACATGCGCTAGGACCCTGAATTTAAGCACAGGACATGAGCCAGGTGACTGTGCATCAAAGGTGGGGGCCCACTGCTTTGGGGGCCTCTCAAGAAGCCTTTTCAGCTTCCCTGCCTAGTGCCTGACCCCCACAGACTTCCAAGGGGCCTCCTGCAGAGGTCCTGCCCACATTCTCTTTCCTGATGCCTACAAGCATTCCCCTGGCCCCAGCGACCTCCCTGGCACTCTCGTGGATCCCCCCTCCCTGTGGGGGCTGCTCTCTCTGCTGCCCATTCTGTCCCCTAAAGAGAGGGCCGCCTGGTTAAACAGCCGTAGCTGCAGGCTCTCCTGGTCAGCATTCGGCTCAGGCCTCTGCCAAACTCCAGAGGCCAGAGGGGAATGACACGTTTTTCCAAGTCAGCAAATGAAGCCTGTTCTGACGGCTGAGTGGCCGCCGCTTCATTCCCTGAGATCTGCTGCCTTCAGCACTGTAGGCACCCCAAGGTCGGAAGGACTCCAGGGCAGCCTGGTTGGCTGCCTTGAGAGCCAGTCACATGCTGCTGACTCCAGACTAGGTCGGGAGGGTCTGAAGAGCCCGGAGACACCTGGGGCTGGGCGGGGAGAAGGGGTGGCTTCGCTGGCCCCTCTAAGAGGCTAAGCTGGTTAGGCTCCCCCAGGTGGCTGGCCAAGCCCCAGGGCCCCTATTAGTAACTAATGAGGTAGAAAACCAGGCTGGGCCTCAGGGAATATGGGAATTGACTCCACGTTAAAATTTTGTATTTTTGTTTATTTGTTTGATTATGCTCGGTATGTATAAAAACCCAAAAGCCTTCCCAAAATTTGGGACGCAGGTCTTCTGCTAGAGGAAGTCCTACAGTGGCCGCTAGGTGGTGCTAAAGACACACTGAACTTAGCGGAGGTTTTGATAATAGACGAGGTAGAGGCGTGAACTGGGAGGAGGCCGGCAGGCCCTCGAGTTCTAGGTTGTTCTGCACCCTCTGTTCAAGGCCTGGTTCTCACCCTGGGTCTGGTGCTTGGGCGTGGTGGGAGGTGCTGGATGCTAGCAGGGGCATGCCGCAGAGCTCAGAGTGCTGGCAGGGGCCCTTCTCACCCATTTGGCCCGCCCTGAGCCGGCTGGCGCGGTTCCTGTTGAGGGCACACATTGTGCTAGTTCTCCAGAGTCTGGGCTCAGCACCCAGACAGGGCTTTCGCAGCCCCTCGGTGGTGGTGAGGGAGGCCCTGACTGACGGCTGCAAGGAGCTCTGTGTGCCATGGCCTGTGTGCTGTGGCTGGGACGGGGGCAGTGTTGCCTCTGCAAAACCAGGGATTCGCTAGGGCTGGTGCAACTGGGAGACTGAACAGACAAGAGTTGGAAAGGAGACCGGGCCAGCCTGGGACCTGCCCTGGTGGCCCTGGGCCTCCCACACGAGGCCCTCACGGGGCAGGCTTCTCCACCTCAGGAAACGCAGCTCTGGCGCCTTTAAGAGCCCAGGGCAGGCAGGAGAAGGATTTCAGTTTCAATCTGGCTTCTAAATTTGGAGTTTTGGGAAGGGAGGGATCAGATTTCAGCTGGAAGGGAAGGAGCTGACAGGAAGGCGCTGTGCAGAGCCTCCCCCCCCCCCCATCCCCCCTCAGTTACTGACAGAGGAACCATTTACAAAAGGCCGATTCTCTTGGGAGTGGAGAGGCAGGAACGCAGCGTCTGTGAGTAATTTCCTGCTCAATATGGCTGCTCTGACTCACACAATTCCCCTGGGGTCACTGCGGGACTGCAGCTTGCTTGCTCGTTCTAGCTTTCTCTTCTCCCTTTGTGGCTAGAATGAGCTAATTTTTTTCTGTCTTCTCGACCCCATTCCTTTTTCCCCTCATCTGTCTTCCTTTCCAGAGTTACAGAGACTCCTTCCAAAGGGCTGAAGGGTGGAGGGGGGGTGGGGCAGAGAAAGCATCTTTGGCCTTTCCAGGGAGGGGGCTAGGACCTCTGGGGCCTCAGGGCTCAGGCCTCCCCCTGGCTATGAAAGGGTGCCAGAGAGGCCTTTTGGCTCACCATCCCATGCCCCTAGTAGGGAAGGCTGGCCCAGCAAGCAGAACCTCTGGTTTCCCCACACCCCTTTGCTAGCCTTGGCCGAAGAGCCCTTGCTGAGCAGACTCATGGAGCTGCAGCTGTGACAGAGGCCAGCAGGGTGCCTCCTGGGTGGTTTCTCACAGGGCTCAGTCCAGAGTGAGACTGGTTCTATAGCTCCAGTGATCCCTGAGCTTCTCAGGGCCTGGAAGTATGCAAGAGAGGGCTGGAGCCTGGCACTACTCCCGTGGGGCAGGGTGCCTGGGGAAGGGGCGGGGCGAGGGGAGGATGGGGTGGAGTCTGATGGAGTGGGGCTCCAGAACAAAGCTCTGAGGGCGAGGACCAGCGCCTGCAGGCTGGGGGCTCCTGGCTGCCTTCCTGGAGGAAGGAGTCTTAGAGAGAGGAGGGGGAAGTCTGGGTGAAGGGACCGGCCCAGGAGAAGCCCAGTGGGGACCTTGGGCTGTGGCCTCACTGCTCAGGGAAGGAGCCTATTGTCCATGCTCCTGAACCTGGGGGTTGAGACAGGTTTTTGCGGGGGGACTTGGGCCAGGGAAGGGAGATGACAGGGTTAAGTAAAATGGCAGCTTTTTCAGCTTTGATCTTGCAGTTTTGTAAGTGTTGCCCTCACTGGGGGAGTGAGAGAGTGGGTCACCAGGCGAGTCCACAGCCATGGGTGAGGGCTTTGTGCTCGTGGGACCCGCACTCATGCCCAATACAGAGAGAGGGCTGAGGGACCCCCATCCCTTCTCCCTGGAACAGCTTTCCACCAGCCCCGCCTCCACACATAGCCTCTTCTGGAACCTTCCACCTACTCGAGGTCCAAGTCAGCTTTCTCACCAGCTCAGCCTCTGCTTTTCAGACTTTTTCTTTTGATGCCTGTGCTCAGGGTCCCGTCCCCCAGCATCAGCCGGGGAGGGGGCAGTGTGGAGGGGATTGTGAACTGCCTGTTAATAAATACAGATGTGCTGGCCTTGTGCTGTCTGAGGGGTGCACTCAGGCGCACGCGCTTCCTCGTCTCAGTGCTGGTTTCTGAGATCATGGAGGCTCCACTGGGCCTGCTGCAGGATTTCTTCCAAGAGGAGGGACTGGGACCGTACGGTCCTTGCTCCTGCCTGTCTCTCGCTGCTGGGGTTGCCATCCCTTCTCCACTCGGCTGCCAGGTCAGGCTGGCTTTCTAAAGACGTTCCTCCCGCATCTGCTGCAGGTGACCCGTGTTTTTCCCCTCTTTTCCTTCTTCCCTCCACCTCCCATGAAGAAGGCAGTCAGGTGCTTGGGCTTGGTCCAGGCCCTCTCCCAAACCGACCCTTCCCTAGGCTCTTCCAGCTCTCCCTGTGGCAGGCCAAGAGAGACCCTGTCTCTGGCACATGTGTATGTATGCGTGCACGTGGGCATATGCACACATGCGCCTGCCTGCACGACTGCCACCCCATAGGTGCCTGCTGCCACCTGGTCTTCGTGAGAGTGTGTGTGCGTGTGTCTGTATGTACGTCTGTGTGTTTACATGTGTATGTATGTGCTTACATGTTGTGTGTGTGTACACATGTGTGTGCTGGAGCAGCCTTGCTGCAGGGAGCAGGTGGTAGGCTCCAGGGCCCACATCTCCAGCTTGTGAACTCTTCTTTTCCAGATGAAGACAGGCCCCTTTGCAGAACACTCCAACCAGCTGTGGAACATCAGCGCTGTCCCCTCCTGGTCCAAAGTGAACCAGGGTCTCATCCGCATGTATAAGGCCGAGGTGAGTGGGGACTGGCTGGCACTCTCGGTTCTGGGCGCCCTCACCCCCACCCCACTGTTCTGCTCTCTGTCCAGCTCTGAGTTGTGGGCCAGCCCCTTCTGACACCTGAGGCCTGTGAATCTCTGTCTTTGGGATGGGCAGCCAGAAAAGCCCTGTGACTGAGGCCAGACCCTGCTGCTCCTGGGTCTCTGTTCCCACTTGTCAAATGGCTGGAGGCACTTCTCAGCTCTGTCCTGTGGGGACGCGATAAAGGAAACAGGCTTGGGAAAAGGCTCTATCCTTTGGAGACGTCATCCAAAATGATGTTTCTCCCACCTTGGTGTGTCTGATAGCTGGGCAGGTGGGAGGTCTTGTGGGGAGGCCCAGGGCTACATTTTTAATAACCACTTCTGGGGTCCTCCCTGCTCTCCAGTCAGAGCAGCAGGGAGAGGTGTGGGCCTCCGGAGGTCCCCCTGCTGGGGGGCGGCCACCCCCTTTCCTGCCCCCTCTGCTCGTCCTCCTTGGCAACCTTCTCCCCTCCAAGGACGTGACTTTTTCTCTGGCAAGTAGGGAGGAGACATTTCTTCCCACCCTGTTCTTTACTCTAGCTCTTCCACATCTTAGGCAGACCAGTCCTAGAACTGCTTGACCTTGACCCGGGAGGGCCTGGCGTGAAGTCCCTCACCCGGAGCAGTGGGTCCCAAACTCCCCTCTTTTCACCCTTCGGCTGGTGGTCTCAGGTGTTGTTCTGGAGGTGCTTCTCTCTCGACCCTTGGTCATCCCTCTCCAGGGAAGGGGAAGGTTGTCTAGGTGGCCTCCTTACAGCCAGAGCTCACTCAGGGCCGTCAGCAGAGGCAGAGGAGCAGGAAGGGTAGGGTACAGGGCGCTGGGTGTGGCTGGGAGTACCAGCGCTTCCAGTGGCCTGGATCCCTCTGTGCCGCCCTGAAGGGGTTAAAGGTGCTGGGACTGACCAGGCCTGGCCCTCTCCCTCCCTTCCGCCTCCTCCCCCTCCGGTCCTCTTCCTCTGGACTTCACATCCTGTGTTTAGGTTCCAGCCCACATACCTCTCTAATCTGAGAGGAGCCTTTGCTGGGGCTGGGCAGGCTCCATCCGGCCCTCAGCCCTCCACACTGGCCCTCCTGCTGGAGAGTCCCCAGGGCACTGCCCTCTGTGTGTCCTGTTGTTCTCGACCCCTCCCCACCCCAGTCCCACAGTGGATGCTGAAGGGGTCTCCCCGCTGCCGCCCCCTCCAGGCCCTCCCACCCCCCACCTCTCCATAGGCTGGACTCTGGTGCCTTCCCTGCCTAGGATCTTAGATGCTGTCCTTCCTGCAGGCTCTTACTTGAGTGACTAAACTTATCTTGACCTGGGCCCCTAAGGGCGGAACAGGAGGCCCTGCCTCCGGTCCCTACCTTTGTCCAGAGGCAAAAGAACCCTGGCTGGAGGAGCAGGGTAAGACTGCAGCCCTGATGGTGCCGCACAAACAAAGCGGTCGAAGGTAGAACAATTGTCCGTGTGTCTCTGGCTGTTGAACACAGGAGGTCAGCGACTGCAAACTGCCCGCAGCTCAGGACCAGACAGAGGGAGCGCTGAGCAGATAACCCAGCGCCCTTCCTGAAACCCAGAAATTGCGGCTCTGGCTGCACGCAGCCTGCCAGCCGCTGTGTGGTGGCCACGCCTTGGTAGGACAACCCTGGGACTCGCTGACTCTTAAGTCTAGGGCCACCGAGTCCCTGTAACCTGCAGCAGCCATTTATAAGTTGCCAGCAGGT
This sequence comes from Bos javanicus, assembly GCF_032452875.1. Classification (NCBI taxonomy): domain Eukaryota; kingdom Metazoa; phylum Chordata; class Mammalia; order Artiodactyla; family Bovidae; genus Bos; species Bos javanicus. The sequence continues at coordinate 99,356,568 of NC_083878.1, forward strand.
CACCCTTAGTCTGTGATCCCTGGGGTTGTGGAGTCGCACACTCTCTGAGCAGAGGAAAGCTAGGAGTGGACTCGTTCTTCCAGATGGGTTCCGGTCCTTAGGGACCTTGGGTCCTTGGGGACCTCCGAGGCCTGCCAGTTCTGAAGTACAGAGGGAGTTTAGCAGAGGCCAGAGCCCGAGACAGAGTTGGCTGCGGGAGGGGAGCTGCCCTGAGTTGCCACGAAGGCCTGTCTGGGCCTGGCGCTTGGGCCCAACTGTCTGCATCTTCAAGCTGCCTGTCTCGGCCTTTCTGAGTGGAAGAACCAGATGCTTCTGGGGCCCTTGTTGGGGTGGGCCTGTCTTTCCTGAGGGCTGGCCCCATGCAGGTGTTCCCTTCAGAAGGGTCTGTCAGGACCGAGGAGCTCCTTCTCTCCCTGACTCACTGGGAGCTGGGAGGGCCGCCCGCTGGAAGGTCTGGACTCAGCTTGGCTGAAGCAGTTGCTCTGTCCAGAGCACAGGTATTGCCGGCACAGGTCACTGCTCTGGAGAAGAGGCGTGGCCTGAGGCGCCTCTGCTGTGACCCTGGCGCTCCACTTCTTTTGCCCCAAGCAGCCCTTTGCCTTTAGCCCAGTTCCTCACCTCCCCCTGGCCCTGGGGAAGCTTGTTTGGGGGATCCCTGAGGGCAGAGTGAACAGAACCCCTGCTCAAGTCCCCTAAGCCTCTTGCCTTTATAACTTCTCAGGCCTGAAAGCTAGAAGCAGGTTGACCTTTGACTCTTTCTGGAATTCCAGGGCCCTAGGGGGCCCCCCTTTGACAAACTCCTACCACTTCCTCCATGATCTAAGCACAATGGCAGCTGCCTTTGCCTCTGGCCTGGATTTGCTGCTCCTCCCCGCCAGGGGCCACCCCCAGCTGCCTGCCCCCCACTTTGTCTGCCCCAGGCCCAGGGTCTGACTGTGGCCTGGAGCTCTGCTCCCTCACACAGCTTAGCTCCCCATCCTTCCATCATCAGAGATTTCCCTTCCTGCTCACCTCCAGGCCCTCTTCAGGCTTTGTGGACCATCCCTGACTCTGAGAGACAGACACAAACACGCGCGCACGCACGCGCACACACACACACACACACACACACACCCTCCCACCCCACCCCCCCCACCCCCATGGCAAAGGCCCCTTCATCTTTGCTGCTGGCTCTTGAGGTCATGGACCCCGGGCCAACGCTGGCCTTTGTTCCTCTGAGGTAGCAGGAGAAGGGGACAGTAACAGGATGGGACCCTTGCCCTCTCTGAGGCCAAAACCCTGTTCCACCCCAGCCAGGAGGTGCACATCCTGCCTGCCTGTGCAGCCAGAGGTCTGAGAGGAAGCCCCCTTCCCTTGCATGCACGGGGCTGCTGCCTGTGTGGTGGGCTGACGCGGGGGGTGGGGGTGGCCCCCCTCCTTTTCGGGCCCCTCGTGATGCGGACACGGTGCCTGGGCCAGACGGCAGGCTCTGCTTCTCCCGTCTCCCCTCCTCTGCCGCAGCCCTGGGCCGAGGCCCTGGCCCGACTGGCTTCAGGCAGCCATCCCCCTGCCCATTGCGCTTGTCCTCTGCCCGAGCACTGGGCTGCTGGGAATTGCCCTGTGGTAGGGGGAGTTGAGGTTCTTTCTGTCAGCCGGTTCTTTCTGTCTCACTCTGAAGTGCCAGGATGGCTTTTTCAGTCTGGAGAACTGAAAAGTGGGAAAACGGGCCTTGGGCCCATCTTAGCTGGCATCCCGGTGTATCCCCATGCCTCTTCAGGGCGGGCCCTGGGCAAGGGGTCCCCGTGGTCTGGAGGGTTCTTTTCCCCTCTGGGCCCCAGCTCATCCCTCTGGGCCTAGTGGTGTCACTTGGCTGCCCCTCTTCTTTGCTGCTGCCTTATGGGGTTGAGCTGCCTTCTCCCCCATCTCCTCCCTGTCTCTTACTCTCCTGTCCTTACTAGGGCCTGGCCTGATTGTTGTGGAGTGGGTGGCTTTGGGTGGGAAGGGCTGGTCAGGAACGGGTGGGAAGCTCTGTTCTTCCCCAGAGGCTTGGGGGCTGCTCTGGGACCGGGCCACTTCCTTGGCCCTGGACGGACACCTGCTGCAGCCGCACATGGGAGTCGTCCGGGGGTCTCTCCGAGGCCTGAGCGGCCAGGCGGGGCTTGGCAGGGCACCACGCAGCTCTCACCTGTCCTCTCCGCCCTTTCTCCTCGCAGTGCCTGGAGAAGTTCCCCGTGATCCAGCACTTCAAGTTCGGGAGCCTCCTGCCCATCCATCCCGTCATGTCGTCATGCTGAGAGCAGCCTGTCCTGGCTGCCGTTCCCGTGCCTGCCCTCCCCAACTCCAGCTGCTGCCCCCTCCCCACCCCCTCCCCTTGTTCTTTCTGTTTGATGAGAGGCTGTTTACTGGGGTGGGTGCTGAGTACGGGGCTGATAGAGGCTCAGGGCATAGGGCTGAAGGACCCAGGTCAGGAGAAGTGACCAAAGTGTGGCCAGTTTCCCGCCTTGCCCTGCGTGGACGGGCAAGGTGAGGGGGCCGGCGCAGGGTCCCGGGGCCCTGCTCCTGCCCTGGCCTCCCTCTCCTTCCATTCAGTCCCATCTGAGCCCAGGCTGACCCGGCCACTGTGGGTGGGGGTAGGTACTCTGCTGTGGCCATTGCTTTCCCTCGCAGGTTGCCTTTCTAGGGGTTGGAGCAGCTGCTTCCCCCGCGGGGTGGGGCAGTTTCCTAAGCCATGTTTGGGTGGGTGTCTGGGGGTCCTGAGGGCTGGAGGCTGAGGCTGGCAGCCAGCCTGGGATGGGGTTGGGAAGGGAGAAGCGTGGACTCTTCTGGCCGGTGACCCTCCCACCTCTTCCTCATGCTGACCCCCAGCCTGTGGGGGCCCCTGTGTCCAGTGCCTCATCCTTGCTTTTCTGCTCTCTGGCTCCAGGGAACCCTCTGGAGGGCCCGGCAGGGCTTGCTCCCCAGGCTCTCCCTGGCTGGGAGCGGGTGGCAGAAACTCTGGAGGAAAGAGGGTGGGCTGGGGCCGGTTGCCGCCGTGTAGCACCTGGGCTGCTCCCTGCATTCTCCGGCTGCTCCTGCTCCCTCATTGCTGCTGCTTCTGCAAGCCCTTGGCGCTGCTTCCCAGCCCCTCGTCCTGCTGCCTCCCCGGACTTGCCCGGTGGGGCTCCAGGAGAAGCTGTGAGGATGGGCAGGGGCAGGGCTGGTCCGGACTGGGGGCTGCTAGCAACAGCCGGCCACCTCCAGAGTTTTCTTCTGGGGGAGGGCTGCTTCCAGTCCTGACTCTCCGCTGCCCCTCCCCGTATCTGGGCCCACCCACCCTTCTGGGAAGGGGGAGCACCTGAGAAGCACAATCGAGGGGCTTGGCCTTCGCGTCTGGGCCGGTGGCCTGGGCAGAGGCTGGGACAGGGGCCGCCAGAGTCACAGAAATAGTTTCCTAGGAGAGGCTCAGCGCCTGCCTCCCCCCAGGGCCCCCACACCACCGCCTTCCTGGCTCCTCCTCCCCTGTGCCCCCAGGGCCTCCCTGGCCTGGCGCCTTCATTGCTGTTCAGATTAAAGCCTCTGTCTTGCACCTGCTGCCTGTGTGAGGCGTGTCTTTATGCCATGCGCTTGTTCCCTCCACACGGCAGTCTGTCCCCTATCAAGTCCCCTTCCCTTGGGCCAAGGAGTCTAGGGCTTGAGCTGTTTCAGCTGAGGCCTGGGGGCCCTGAGTTCAAATCCTGGTTGTCACCACGCCCAGCTGCAAGGTCTTAGGTAAATTACTGATTCTCTCTGATCCTCAGCTTCCTCATCTATAAAATGGGGATACACATAGGGTGATTGTGAGGAGCCAGTGTGGGGTGTGAAGTCCTCAGCACAGGGCCTGGCACACAGCAAACGCTCTGCGGTCACTGTGGCTATTCTGAGCCCCTGGGTCAGCCCTGAACTGGCCTGAGCAGTCATTGGATTGGGCCTGACTGACTTGTGAACTGGGCCCCTGAAGTTTTTAAGGGGGTACCCTCTACACACTCTCCACTCCTCATGTCCATGTCTTGCTGGAGTTGGAAGTCTGGGTTGGGCTGCTGTGCCCTAGACTTGGCTTCTGTCTTCAGACGAGCCTCCTCCAAAAACAAGATCCCTTGGCCTTTGGCCCAGCCTCGGAGGGGAGGCCTCGCACAGAGTAAGGAGAGCCTGGTGGCCAAGAGCCCTGCCTTTGGAGTCAGACTGATTGAGTTCAACCCAAAGCCCGCGCAGCTTGGTGGCTTGGAGACCCTGATAGTTGACTTCATGTCTGAGCCTCTCCTCAGAAAAATGAGCAAAGTGATAACTTAGGTCATGGATTCTGGGATTCATTCATTTTTCAAGTAGTGGCTGTACTTTCCGCATTCTAATGTTGATGACAGTAACTCTAAACATACCAAGATTGTTAGGTGGTGGTGCATTACTATAAAGAAGAAAAGGAGAGCAATTGAGAGGGTCAGCAAGGTACTTGAGTTACAAGGGTCAGGAATGACCCGAGCTGAGACCCCAAAGAGGAGAAGGATCTGCTGGCAAAGGCGGGGGAGCAGCAGCAGTGGCGGAGCCCCTCTGGGGAGGGGAGGGGGAGGAAGCCAGGCTTGGGGGCGGTGGGGGTTGGGGGGTGGAGGGGCCCTTGTGAGCTCTGTGTTGGTGTTTGGAGTCCAGCTCGGCTGGAGTAGTCTTTGGGAAGCTGCGGAGGGTTTTGCACCTGAAAAGGGCCTGGAGTGTGGGCAGAGGTGGCCCTGGTCTGCGCCTGCGAGACTGGTGGCCTGGATTAGGGTTCAGGGTAGAGGTGGTAAGTGGTCTGGTTTAGGCTGTGTTTGTTCAGAGTATCGCCAACAGGAAGAAAGTGCTAGAAGGAAAAGAGGAGCCAAGAAGACCCCCACTTCTTGGGACGTGCAGCTTGATGCCACTTCCTCTGGTCGGGGCAGAGCAGAGTGAGGATGTGGTGTTGGGGGTGGCAGAGGTTGTCAGCTGCCAACAGGAGGTGTGGGCAGGCTGCTGGAGCTGATCAGGGACAGGTCAGCGAGTGATGGGTCCCAGGCTCCCTGCTTGCCGGGAGCTGGGGGTGAAGGAGAGAAGGGGCTGACTCTGGGTAGACCTGCAGGGGAGCTGTGGGGGACCTCAAGGTCAAGGCCCTGGAGGTGGCGGTGACCTGCCGGACATGTGACTAAGGTCAGAGAAGGGGCCATCCTTAGCAAGGGCTGCTCCAGCTGAGGGGGTGGGGAGTGCGGGCTGGGGGCAGCGATGGGGAACAGAACACACAGGTGCAGGTGAGCCAGACGCTCACAATGAGGCTTGATGGGCTCGTGGAAGCCCAGAGTGCCCCTTCCCCCACAAGACCCCAGTCCAGAAGGAGGAGTGTGCAGCAGGGCCTTGCTCTTGAGAGTTCACCTCCCCTTTTTTGTTGAGAAGTGAGCAGAGATGGGGGGTGCGTGGGTGGGTGGGGGCCTGAGATGAGGGAAGGCTTTGGGGCAGGAGACGTTCAGGCCGGTTGCAGGCTGCTGTGTCCACTGTAGGCTGGGAAAGACCCAGGAGAGGCGGGAAGGTGGTGATGCTGGCGGGAGAGGCCAAGTGATGGAGCGGGCCTTGGAGAAGGTGCCAGGAGGTGCTTGTCCTTTCTGACAGAGGAGCATCCATTAGATGAATCCTACGGAGACGTGAGACAAGGCCATCAACTGCCCCTGGGGTGGGAAAAGGCGGGGTGTGAGCCAGGACTTGGGGCTGGGTGGGAAGCCCAGCAGGACCGGGAAGGTGGAACCTGGCGAGGGTCTGTGCCTCCCACCCACCGGGTGCTCAGTGAAGGATGGCTGCACGCTGTCACTGGGTCCCGGGGAATCTGAGAGCGGGGCTGGCCACCAAGCTGGAGGGGCGGGGGTGTCGGCTTCCCACCTCCCTCTGCCAGAGGGGCCCCAGAGCACAAGGTGAACCCCAGCTCTGCTCCTTTCTGGCTCAAAGGGGCCAAGGCTGGACCCATGCTCAGGGGACATGAGAGTGAAGAGGTTTTTTTCTAGGAGGAAAAGCCCAGGCAAGAGTTGGATAGGAGAACAAAGGTGAGGGCTTCTTGTGCCTAAGACTTGTATCAAAGTCAGGTGACATATTTTTCCTGATTCCAAAAATTATTAAGTTTATGTATGCTTCATCCAAGGTATTTGGGGGAATGCAGAGATGAAAAGGTGTGTCCAGCTTTCAAGAAACTTCTGAGTGGGAGGAATAAGAGCTAGTGGAGGGACTTCCCTGGTGGTCCAGAAGTTAAGAATCTGCCTTCCAGTGTGGGGGACTTGGATTTGATTCCTGGTCAGGAACTAAGATCTCACGTGCCTGGGGCAACTAAACCCGCATGTGCAGGCACGGGCAGCAACAGAAGACCAAATACCGCAGCAAAAGATCCCACGAGCCGTGACTAAGAAGCCATGCAGCCGTGCGTGTATATATATATATATATATATTTTTTTTTTTTTAATAGCTAGTGGACCAACTGTGGAGGAAGGGGGATAAGGGACTCTGGGGGAGCTCAGGGATGGCTCTGGGGAGGTGGTGATGTTTCAGCCAGGCCTTGAATGTGGGCACAGATGGAGGGCGTTCTGGTGGGGCCCTGCTGTGCACTGAGGTGTGGCAGTTGGGCAGCGCTGGAAGGGCAGGTGGGGGAGGCCCCTGGGGGCTCCAAGTCACCTTTGCGAGGCTCCCAAAGCCCTGTATACATCCTCAAGACGTGCAGCACCGCTGTGTTTAATTTTTTGCAGGGTGTACAGTTACCGTCTGTTTTCTCCACTAGATGACAAGCCGCAGGATGACAGGGACCAGCTCGGGCTGGACCCTAGTGCCGTCGAAGACTGGCGCACACAGCAGGTAGTGGCAAACCCAGAGCAGCGATCATGGAGGGCGTGTGCAGTTCAGTCCAGTCGCTCAGTCGTGTCCGACTCTTTGCGACCCCATGAATTGCAGCACGCCAGGCCTCCCTGTCCATCACCAACTCCCAGAGTGCACTCAAACTCACGTCCTTCGAGTCGGTGATGCCATCCAGCCATCTCATCCTCTGTCCCCTTCTCCTCCTGCCCCCAATCCCTCCCAGCATCAGAGTCTTTTCCAATGAGTCAACTCTTCGCATGAGGTGGCCAAAGTACTAGAGTTTCAGCTTTAGCATCATTCCTTCCAAAGAAATCCCAGGGCTGATCTCCTTCAGAATGGACTGCTTGGATCTCCTTGCAGTCCAAGGGACTCTCAAGAGTCTTCTCCAACACCACAGTTCAAAAGCATCAATTCTTCAGCGCTCAGCTTTCTTCACAGTCCAACTCTCACATCACGGGCACGTGTGTGTGTGTGTGTGTGTGTGTGTGTGTGGAGATGGAGAGAAAGAAACCTGTGAATCACATTGTCCACCTGGGATTTGGGAAATGGGGGGCAGCCGGGATTTGGGAAATGGGGGGCAGCCGTCCGAGTACAGGGTTGGAAGCTGGCTCTGGTGCCAGGGCTGGTGGGTGGTGAAGGAGACGTGCAAGGCCCTGTGAAGGGTGGAGAGAGGCCCTGGGCTGCGAAGGGAAGGTTGGGGTGGGATTTGGTGCCAAGGGAGAAGGTGGGGTTCTTGAGGACCCTGGGAACACCCAGGGCTTGCAGGAGTGGGTCAGGGCTGCAGAGTTTGAGGAGCTCTCTGGGGTAGACCTGTTGGACCTGGCTGAGGGGGAGGCTGGCGGGACTGCTGAGACCCTGTCCCCAGTGGGGAGAGGGGTCAGGCTGCAGGGTCTTCCAGGTTCTGGCCCCCTGCCCTGCCGGTGCTCCAGCCTCAGGCTCCCTTCCCACCCTGTCTCTCTCGGTACCAGTGACCCTGGCCTCCTCTCTTCTTCTCAGACCCCCGGGGCCACTGAATAATTAGGGTTCGGCCGCTTCCCCAGAACTCCTTCCCCCTCTGGGAGCCCCTGGTCCTTTTTCAGGGCTCAGCTGAGGCCTTACTTCTTCTGAGATCCTCACCTCGCCCCCCTAGACCAGGCAGATGTCCTGGGTGTGCTTGTGTGACCACCCACCTGTCCCTGCTCTGAGCACTCGGCACACCTGGCTGCCGTGTGCCTGTGCAGCTGCTCCAGGATCTTCAAGGGGACTCGGGGGGCGGGGGGCAGCCATCTAGTTGGAAGTTGGGCTGGTAGGGGGCCGTTTGCTTTGCAGAAACAGCTTCTCTGCTTGGTGTTCCTGGGGGTTCCTGAGGCCCACCCCCTAAGCTCAGGGCTCATCATCCCTGCTCCCTGCCATGAGTCTAGGAGGGTGCTGGACACCGCAGGCACCATAGAAGTATCTGTGGATGGCTGTGACAGAGTAAGGGGCCCTTCTAGGATGCTGGAGGCACAGAAGTGGGCCAGATCTCCCAGGAGAATTGGGAGGGAGGAGGGGAGGCTGGGCACCCAGCCTGGAGGCAGGGAGACACTGCTGAGGCAGAGGGGGTCCTGAAGCCAGCCTACCAGCGCTGGAGCTGGGGTGTGCGAGGGACTTCAGAAAGCAGTTCCAAGGCACAAAAACCGAGGCGGAAATGCAGTGGGCGACCCTGGGGAACCTGAGTGCCCCCGCAGGCCGAGTACCAGAGTTACAGGTAGAGGGGAGCTGGAGAGGCTGGCTTCTGTTGGTTCATTCATCCAGCAAACATCGCCAGAGCCCGCTCGGCTCCAAGACCTGTGCCGAGTGCTGGGGTGCTACAGTGAACAAGACAGACAGCTCCCCTCACCTTCCACCACTCCTCTGAGAGCCTGTTCCAGCACGACTTCCCCTAATGGAACACTGGACATACCCTGGTGTCCAGCAGTGGGGGATTGTTAGAGGCCGGATGAGCAGCCATACAATGGGCCATCGGATGATGCCTTTTCATGTGTTCTTCTAGAAAGATGCTTCCGACCTATTGTGAAGCAGGGAAAGTAGCTAAAACAACTGCTTGTTTGCTGTTTAGCTGCTAACTCATGTCCAACTCTTTCTGACCCCATGGACAGTAGCCGCCCCCGCCCAGGTCCATGGAATTTCCCAGGCAAGAATACTGGAATAGGTTGCTATTTCCATCTCCAGGGGATCTTCCCAACCCAGGGATTGAACCTGCATCTCCTGCATTGGCAGGCGGATTCTTTACCGCTTAGGAAAGTACAACCTCTTTTTGTAAAAAAGTGAAAAATCTATATTTTTGTTCAGTCTGTCTCTCTGTTTGTCCATGTATGTGGACAAAAGACCAGAAGGCTGTTTCTCTGGATAGTAATGTGCTTATTGCTGAGTGGTGGGGTGTGAGGATTTAGGGAAGCTCTGCATCACTGTTTCTGCCTCCAAAAGATGGTTATGAAGGTATTAAACATCATTACTGACTTCACAAAAAGAAAAATGATTATGGGGAACTTTTAACTTTGCTTTTTGTTGTTCCTATTTGATTTTTTAAATCTTTCTATAGTGTCCGCAGGCATTTTTATAATATCCAAAGGCATGGGCTTCCCAGATGGTATAAAGAGTGTCTGCGAATGCAGGAGATGCAAGAGACATGGGTTCAACCCCTGGGTCGAGAAGATCCCCCCTGGGATAGGAAATGGCAACCCACTCCAGTATTCTTGCCTGGAAAATCTCATGTACAGACTACAGTCCATGGGGTCACAAAGAGTTGGACATGACTGAGCAACTGAGCACACACACACCCACACCCACACAGGCATAATATCCACATGTCATTTTTTAGAATTAAAAAAACCTTCCCCCTAAAGAGCACTGGAGTCTGGTGTACCTCTGACAGTGAGGTAGGTGGGAGAGATGGGGGAGGGAAGACTTGCTCAGATTTGTCAGGAGAAAAGAGGCATGTTCTAGCAGAGTCTCTCTGAGAGGGAGGCGGGCAGGTGGGCTGGAGGCTTCCAGGAGTAGTCTGTTGGGGGACTCTCTTCAGTCATGTCTGACTCTGCGACCCCTCAGGGGCCAGTGGCAAGAGCTCCTGCAGGCTGGACCAGCAGGGGAGGCAGCTGCGATTCCTCCCAGAGCCTTTGGGTGGGCAGGAGTGGATGGGAGCCTGCGGCCCCCTGGTTGGCACCTGCAGGATGCCAGCAAACACAGGTTGGGTACAGAAACTAATGTTAGAGTGGAGTGCACTTCCCCTGCCTGCGACCTGCATTAGGGGTGCCGGTGGTCTCAGTTACACACACCAAGGGACCAATGGGATGAATGGTTCCATTCTTCCCAGAGCTTTTCATACTGTGAAGGCTGGTTTCCCAAGTCCCAGCAAAGGGGCAGAGCCTCAAGGCAGCACCCTCCACTGAGCAGGGGACGTTGAGGGCCCCGTGCCCAACACCAGGTATGCTGGGGACAGCACCAGGGCTCTAGGGCGTGTGATGGTGGGAAGGACCTGGGGACCAGGGTTGCCTGTGTGACCCTGAATAAGGGTCTGCACCCCTCCGAACCTCTCAGTTCTACGTGTGCATGTGGATGGCAGTCCAGAGCCTGAGGCTGGGGTGGCGTCCACAGCGCCCGGCACATGGTCGACTTCCCACGAATAGAAAGAAGCAGGGGATGCATCGCCTCCCGCCAGGCAGTGGGCTATGTTCCGGGCTGGTCTCCATCCGCTGCTCCTGGGCCTCTGCAGCTGGATTTTCGCTAACCTGTACATAGACTTCCTGGCCTGCTGGCCCCTTTCCCCTCCTTATTTGCTTGGGCGACTTAGCAGCAGCAGCAGCATACTGGGGCTTCCCTGGTGGCTCAGTCGGTAAAGAATCCACCTGCAATGCAGGAGACCCGGGTTCAATCCCTGGGTAGGAAAGATCCTCCGGAGAAGGGAATGGCAACCCACTCCAGTGTTCTTTCCTGGAGAATCCCATGGACAGAGGAGCCTGGCAGGCTTTGGTCCATGGAGTTGCAAAGAGTGCCATGACTGAGTGTACACGCACAGCATGTGGACATTCTAACCCTTGAGCTCCATCATGACCTTTAGTTTCTCACAGATGTTTCAGGACAGTACACCACATACAAGGTGGGTGATGGGAACGTAGAGGATGGGAGGGGGCAGGGAGGCTTCCCTGCAGGTGGGTCGAGGGCCCATGGCAGCGGGAACCCCCAGGGAGGCTCTGAAGTGTAGCTCGGGCTTGGTGGTCCCACTGCTGACCTAACCCCGGGCCTGACCTCCAGCCTGGATCACACTGGCCTGGTGAGTCCTCCTGGCTGAACAGTCTCCTGCAGGGGCTGTTCCCGCCCCACTCCATACACATTCCTGCACCGCCCCCCCCAACCGTGTTCTCATTTGCCACTGCTGCTCCGGGCCCCAGAAGCCACGTGCGCACTAATCCCTGCCAGTGTCCTCTGAGGGACCTCGGAGCTGGCAGCTCCTGAGCCCAGCCTGTGTGTCTGACCCTGGGTGAAGTGCCTGAAAGCACGTCTCACCTCATCCTCACTATGGGCCAACTATGTACCCATTTCTCAGAGGAGTAAATCAAGGCCCAAGCGGGTCAAGGTACTGGCTGGATGGGGGTGTGCTGAGTCTCTCTTTCCTGTCAAAGCTCACGCCCCAGTAGCCTCTCCTGGACTGAGGCCTCAGGATGGCCCTAACTGCCTTGTGCTATGCTCACTCAGTTGGCCTAAGAACCCCCATCCTCTTCCTGCTTTAGAGCTCGTCTCTCCAGGGTCAGCCCTGCCTGAGAGGCATCTTCTCCCAGAACCCGGCTTCCTTCTGGGAGGCAGGGCTGGTCCACACAAAGACAGCAAAGAGGCGGATAGCAAGGCCGGTAATGACAGTGCTGGCGGGCAGCCACGTGTCAGCTCGCAAGATGTGCTTACATGTGCCCTTGCGGCACCCCCTCAGCGAGCCCGGAAACTGGCATCACTTTCACATTTTAGGGATGATGAAATGGGCTTGGAGGATTTCAGTGGCGGCCCAAGGTCTCTGGCTCCTCCTGCGGAATCAGAGGGGACGTGGGCTTGTTCGGCGTGGGTGCTGTGTTTGGTGAGCAGGACGAGGCACTTCCAGCTGGGCAAGAGGAGGAATTTCTACAGCCCTGGAAACTGCTGGTGGCTGCTGGCTCCTGCTTCTCCCCCAGGCCCACGGAGCCTGTCTCTGTGGACAGCACCATCCATCTGACCCCCAGTCCAGACTTTAGCCTGTCTTTCTTCCCCCAAATCCAACCCATGAGCAGGTCCAACTGGATCCATCCAAGTGAAAGTGAAAGTGTTATTTGCTCAGTTGTGTCCAGTTCTTTGTGACCCCATGGACTATATAGCCCACCAGGCTCCTCTGTCCATGGGATTCTCCAGGTAAGAATACTGGAGTGGGTAGCCATTCCCTTCTCCAGGGGATCTTCCCAACCCAGGGATCGAACCTGGGTCTCCCGTGTTGCAGGCAGTTTCTTTACCATTGGAGCCACCAGGGAAGCCTGGGTCCATCCAAATTATTATCCAACTCTGCCCACTTCTCTCTGACCTGAGCTGTGGCCACCTTGGTGTCAGTGGCTGTCAGCTCTCGGCAGGCCCCTATGGTATCCCCCTTTCTGGTTCCACTCTGCCCTCTGAGCCTGGCTTCCACACTGATCGCAGATGAGTCCCATCGTATTCCACCAGTGGCTTCTCACTCCCAACAGAAAACTCACACTATGATCTGATCCCTCTGACCCTTTCTATTTTCCTACCACTCCCTGTGCTTTCTCCCTGGCCCTCTAAGATGCCAAGCTCACTCCTCCCCCAGGGTCTTTGCACCTGCTGTTCTCTCTGCTTGGCCTGCCTGGGCACCAGGTTGAACAGTGGCTCTGTCCGGTTGTTCAGGGTTCAGCTCAGATGCCACCAACTCCCAGGGGCCCTCCCTTTCTCTAGGTTGCAGAAGGAGCCCTGACCACATCAGCTGTTCTCTGTCCTGACATAGGCCCTCTGTTCTATAGATTGGAAGCTTGGTGAGGGCAAGAACCAGGTCGATTGTGTTCACCACTGAATCTCCAATGCCCGGAATAGTGACTGCCCCAGAGTAGGTTGTTGTTCAGTCACTAAGTCATATCTGATTCTTTGCCACTCCACAGACTGCAGCACGCCAGGCTTCCCTGTCCTTTCTTATCTCCCGAAGTTTGCTCAACCTCATGTCCATTGAGTTGGTGATGCTATTCCATCATCTCATCCTCTGTTACCCACTTCTCCTCCAGTCCTCAATCCTTCCCAGAATCAGGGTTCTACCAGAGTAGGTAGGTGCCCAGTAATTCTTTGTTGAGTGAAAAGTGTGAAAGTGTTAGTCATTCAGTCGTGTCTGACTCTTTGTGACCCCATGGACTGTAGCCCGCCAGATTCCTCTGTCCATGGACTTCTCCAGGAATAAATACTGGACTGGATTGCCATTCCTTTCTCCAGGGGATCTTCCCAACCTGTGGATCCACGTCGGTCTCCTGCTGCTTCTGCATTGCAGGCAGATTCTTTACTGCCTGAGCCACCAGAGTGAAAGAAGGAATAAAACTTCCTGAAGTTGTTCTAGGAAAAGCTGGACAGCATGGGCTGGACAGGGTCCCAGGTGCCAAGTTGACCCTCTCCAGGGCCCAATGCAGGAGCTCTGGGGCCCCATGGAGGGTCAAGCTGGCAGGACAACTTTCCAGGGTCTCTAGCTCTGAAGTTGGATGGTTCTGCGGTTCATTCAGAGAATCACAAGGCAGCCTCCTGGGTGAAGGCAGGGCAGACCATGTGAACTTGGCTTTGAGTAGGCTGTTTGTGGGAGGTCCCCAGGGCTGGAGAGGCAGAGCAGCAAGGAAGGAGATGGAACAGGAGAAGCTCTGCTTTGGATAACAGACAGATGCCACCTGACATACGAGGGAAAGGTCAAAGTGTCCATCCCGGCAGTCAGGGCTCTGCTGGAAACAGGCCTCCTAGCTGGCCTCCTCTTTGCATCTGAGGCCTCCCCCGTGGGTCTCCTTGCTTCACTGACAGGAGCCAGCACTTATTCATACCATCTCCCCAGTGCCTGGCTGACCCAGAGAAGTGGATCCATTCAGCCAATGGAAGTTTACTGAGCACCTACTATGTGTTCTCTCCAGGAGCTGGGGACAGAGAAGGGGCGGATGACTTCCTGCCCTAGTGAGGAAGAGGGATGAATGAACACATAAATCTACTGTAAAACACCAGGCAGTGGGACTTCCCTGGTGGTCCAGTGCCTACAACTCTGCATTCCCAGTGCAGGGGGCCTGGGTTCGATCCCTGGTCAGGGAACTAGATCCCACGTGCCACAACCAAGACCCGGTGCAACCAAATTAAAAAAGAAAAAATGAAAAACAAAACAAAACATCAGGCAGTGATACAGGTTACGGAAAAATCAGGGAGAATGCAACAGTGGGGTGTTACCTTAGAGAGGTAGTCAGGGTGACATGGGAGCGAGAGTCGGCCATGGAGAGAGCCGCGAGAACACGCTCACAGAGCACCTGCTAAGCCCCTGAAGTGGGAACAGCCTTGGCAATTCGGAGGGCAAGGTAGAGGCAGGAGGGCAGTGAGTGACGGGAAGCAAGGGCATGAGTGGAAAGGCAGCCAGGCTGGGCAGCACAGAGCCAGCTGGGCCATAGAAGGACTCTGTGCTTTGATCTGAGTTGGCCAGCAAGAGAATGTGCTGGAGTCCCACCTGCTGGCTTTTGCAAGCTGGTCATGTACATCTCTTTCCCACTCTGTGACGTTCAGTGACGTCACATTGGCAGCTTGGAATCGCCTAGGTGGGGGTATTTACACCACCAAGATGGGCAGTTTCTACAGATGAACCCTGCCCTCCACCTTCCAACTGGTTTTAAACATTTACACTACTGGGAAGTTTTGAGTTGGGGAGGGATATGGTCTGTTTTAAATATCTTCAAATATCAGAGAATAAGGAAAGTGGACAATAGGAGGCTGAGAACAAAATAGGAAGTCTAGGACTTCCCTGGTGGGCCAGAGGCTAAGACTCTGTGCTCCCAATGCAGGGGGCTCAGGGTTGACCCCTGGTCAGGGAACTAACTACCTCATGACATAACTAAAGATCCTGCAGGCTGCGACTAGGACCCACTGCAACCAAATGAATAGTTAACAAACAACACCACCAGCAACCACAAAACTAGGAAGTCTAGTTAGCAGGTTAGTGCAGTGATCCAGGGGAGCGATGCTGTGGTTGGACTAGGAGAGCAAAATCGATGGTGGTGAAGAGGGTGGGCTATGACTCTCCTATGAAGGGGAGCTGCCAGAATTTGCTGATGGACTGGATTTGGGTTTCTGAGAAAAGGAGTTCAGATATTCTGATGTAACTTACTGGATGATGGTGCCATTGATGGAATGGGAAAGACCCAGGGAGTAGGTGTTGGGGGTGGTTCTCAGGGGTTTGGGTTCTGAGATGCCCAGTGCCCCAAGAGGAGAAGTCACACAGGGCTGGGACCTCTGGGTTGCATTCGGCATAGAGATCCCAGCTGGAGATGGAGTTGTCAGCTGGTTGATGGGACTGCATGAGTTTTGCTGGGAGAACGTGACAGGAAGGAGAAGGGGGCCAAGGTCTGAGCCCAGAGCCTCCCCTCATTTTGAGGAAGGGGAGAAAGCGAAAGCGTTAGTCGCTCAGTCGTGTCCGACTCTTTGCTACCCCATGGACTGTAGCCCGCCAGGCTCCTCTGTCCATGGGGATTCTCCAGGCAAGAATACTGGAGTGGGTTGTCATTTAGGCTCCACAAAGGAAACTGGGGAATTACGAGCCAGGAGAATAGAACTAAATTGCTCTCTGCCCAGCTGATATTTGGGGGGTTTTGTTTTTCACGCTAAGCAAGAGGGGTGAAAGGACAGATATCAGGGATTGGTGGCTGTGCAGCCCTCATTTCTCTGGGAATAGAATCCTCCTTCCCTATGGAGTACCTATGGAAAGGGGCTGAAGTGGGCTGACCAATCCCCTTAATCTTAGGGATGGACACATGCCCAGACCTGGCCAATCAGAGGGCTCCTGGCTCCCCATCAGCTGTGATTGGTTCGGGGATGAGCACGTGACCCAGACTGTGCCAATGAGTGGCATCCCTGGTACTTCCTGTTGGAACCATGGGAAGATGCTCCTTCTGCCAAGGTTGCTAAGCTGGGGAAAAGTTATCCTGGGGATGCTAGCGAAAGGGCCAGCGGTGTAATTGTGGGCCCAGTGCAAAATACAAATGCAGGATCCCCTGCTCAAAAAGCAAGAAAAAGTCCCACTAGCAGTAGCTAGAACACTTTTCCTTCCTTCCACAGACTCTCAACTTGTCATGGTGGGTTTTTATTTTTTTTATTTTTCTATCTGCTATGTCATTCTAAGTAAGGAAAAAATAAAAATGTTAAGTGATTAGCATGAATTTTTACCATTCATCTTCATATTGTGCAATACCAGTTTAAAATGCAAATATTAGAGCATTTAATTCGTGTAACACAAGTTACACAATTTGTATTTTGTGGCTAGTCCTTGATGGTACCTTGACATGGCCAGAAAAGACAGATACAAACCAGATTCAAGAAGGTTATAGGAGGAGAGAGAGCTTGCCTGGTGGCTCAGATGGTAAAGAATCCGCCTGCAATGCAGGAGACCCAAGTTTAATCCCTGGGTTGGGAAGATCCCCTGGAGAAGGGAATGGCTACCCATTCCAGTATTCTTGCCTGGAGAATCCCATGGACAGAGGAGCCTGATGGGCTACAGTCCACAGGGTTGCAAAGAGTTGGACATGACTGAGCAACTAACACACACACACACACACACACACACACATAGGAGGAGAGGATCCCCCAGACCAGTGGAGTGGCTGAGGGGATATCACAGAACCTCGCAGACATCCCTCCACCAGGCCATGCGTGACCACGTGCGTGTTTCCTCTCTCTCTTGGGCCTGACAGTTACTGAATTACTCCTTCCACCAACCACCAGGCTGATGTGCTGAGTTCTGATCAGAGCTTGGATCTAGGCACCTCCCCCCCAACAGGACTCATCTCAACCTCCAGCAGAGAGGTGACCCCCCCCCCGCACCCCCCCCCCCAAACACCTTAGTCCCTGGATAGAGGGTAGGTAAGAGGCTCGCCTCCTCCTAGTCACAGTCTCTGGTTGGTTTCTAGATGGGTCGTGGTGCTTCCAACCCAGGGTAACAAGGGCTGTCGCCATGCCCTGTGGCGCTGCTGGGCATGTAGCCTGACCCCAACCTCCCTGTCTGTTCCCAGGGTGAAGGGGAGCAGTGGTCACATGAGAGGGGATGCCAGGCAGAGCCGGGGGCCAGAGATAGGGGAGTCAGGGGCAGAGAACCTCTTCCAGGGAGGCAAGGAGGTACCAGGAGGCAGGATGGCAAGGGAGTTGAAATTTCAAGCCCTCAGCGCATGCTTCATTGTCTCATCCATTTCACTTACAAAACGCAGATTCAAAGTCAAAATGATTATGGATTTCAGGACGGCATAAATGTTAAGCCCCATCAAGACAGCAGGGTGTGAAACCCCAGGCCTGGAGTCTTTTGAACGTGGGGCCCTGGTGGTGACTGTACTAGTCATGTGCTGGTGGAGCTGGCCCTGGCTGGTGGCCCTCTTGCTCACGCCCCAGAGAAAACCCAAGAAAAGGCCAAGAAGAGACAGGAAATGCCAAGAGACTGTGAGTGAGCCCTGGTGACATCATGTGAGCCTCTGGGTCCAGCTGTGCCTGGAGCTGAAACACCATGGACTTTCCAGTTCCTGAGCCAATGAAGTTCTTTTTTGCTTCAGTCAGCTTCGACTGAGTTTCTGAGGCCTGAATAAGGGGGGACCTGCAGAAGAGAGGATCCAGGCCTGGGAATCTGGATACCTGGACTTCTCGGTTGGCTTAAAACATTTGGAACTGTCCATCCATCCAAACGGTTGGATGGCATCACTGACTCAGTGGACATGAGTTTGAGCAAACTCCCAGAGATAGTGAAGGATAGGGAAGCCTAGTGTGCTGCAGTCCATGGGTTGCAAAAGAGTCAGACACGACTAAATAACACAATCCACCCAAAATGTCTGTGAGTCACACAGAGATCTGACTGCCCCCTCCCCAAATGAACCTGTTCTGTTCTCAGCCAGGTCCCTTATTTGAGTTAGACCACCTGTTCTTTGTCCCAACAAAAGGAAGCTTTATTCCTCAGCCTTCCAACCTTCCTCAGGCTGGTTGATCTGGGTGTCAAAGGAGACCCTCACGTTCCACCCTGGGGTGAGGGATGTATGTGTGTGTGCGTGTGTGGCCTGGAGGGCGGCTGGGAGCCAGGGAAGGAAAGTGAGAAAGGCTCTAGGGAGTGTTTAAGAAACATCAGAAAATGACTGGGTTGGCGGGGGCAGAGTGGGGAGGAGTTAGAGACCCAAGGGTTGGGAGTGGGGAAGGGGTTGACTGGGGGAGGGTGGGCAAATCATCTCTCAGCCACTGTTTCTCCTTTAACCCACTCCCTGAATCCATCCCTTCGTTCATTCCATCACCAAGCCTACATCCTGAATGAAGTCGTTACACCCGCGCCAAGTGACTGCTGACTGTCAGGCATAGCCAGGCCTCGAAGATATCCAGACACCTCACTGGAGATAAACCTCTTTGAAGACACGAGTGCCAATTTGTGGAAAGACCCAAAAAATCCACCAGAGTTTAATTTGCCTTCTGCAGTCCCAGCAGTGAAAAGATCTTGACTGAGTCCCTCTGGATAAAGGTGCATCTTCTTACTTCTTAGGTAATCAGTTTTGTTCAACAGGAGAGAATCAGTAGAAAAAGTGTCCTGCATTTTGCAGAGGACGTGTATTATCTCAGCGGAGCTGACCAGTGATGATATCGCAACTCGGGTTTATTGGTCGCTGGCTGTATGGCAGGCGCGGGGCTGTAGAAGGCTCACTGCATAGGTGGGTGTTCACGAGCATCCTTACTGTGCAGACAAGCGTTTGGAGACTTGGAAAAGGGCCCGAAGAGCCTAGTGTCTCCTAGAAAGTGGCGGAGCCCCGTGGGTAACCAGGTCGGTGTGGCTCCGGTGGCTGAACTTAGAACGACAAGTCCCACCTTTGGACAGGCCCCCTCGTGGGGAGGTGGCCCCAGGAAGCCCTCTGGTGCTTGGTCTCTGCGTGCTCGTCCACACTCTGTCATTTGATATTAATAACTTCCAGGGAGGGGATGTCTCACAGGGAACTGGTGTATTGCCCTAGGACAGCCCTCCCACCCTCCTCCGTCCATTGGAAAGAAGGACAAAGCTCGCATTGGCCTGGAGCCTCAGCCTCTCCGGTGTCACCAGGGAAACTGGTTGGGACAGCTGCCCCAGACTGTTGTTATACTGGTTAATCCCCTCCTTCAGTCCCCACCCCCCCAGCAACCCCCTCCCCACCATTGCCCTGGGGGAAGGCAGGAATTTTCTATAACACCAATAATCACTACCATTTCTTGAGTTCGTGCTGTGTGCCAGGCATTCCAAGAAGCCCCTTCTTGGGTGACAACTGAATCCTCCCATCCCTGCCTTCCTCTTTGGTCCCACCTCCTGCCACTCTGCCCATTACCCTCTGCCTCTTGAGAGCCATCTTCCAGTTCCAACATGCCAATGAGTTCCTGTGTTTAGTCCTTCTGCCTGGAATGCTCTTCCCCCATTGTTCATCCAGCTAGGGTGGTAGAGATTTCTAGAGCTCACCCATCGGCACTTCACTTCTCTTTCCCAGGCCCCTTGCAGTTAGGCAGGGTCATGGGGCTAATTCTGGCCAATGGGCTGTGAGTGTTAAGTGAGGAGAATTCCTTCCCTTGCAGAACAATCCAACTCCTGAATTGCCGCTGAGCCACTGTGTGGGGGCATCCCGGAGAGTTGTCCCATTCAGCTGGCCTTTGCATGATCAAGGAATTAATCTGCGTTGTGTTGAACGGCTGAGATTTGGGGATTAATGTGTTACCGCGGCAGAGCTTATCCTATACTGACTAATACAGCTGATCTATTTAGATCTCAGCTCATGTGTCGCCCTCTCCGATCACCAGATTTAAAGTGATACTGCCAGCTCCTCACTGTTTCATTTTCCCACAACACTTATCTCAGCGTTCAGTGGTTCACTTACTTATTGTCTGTCTCTCCATTAGCACATACGCTCCATAAAAGTAGGGTGCTTGTCTATCTTGTTCATGCCACATCCTCAGTGCCTAGCACAGGGCCTGGCATATACAGGTACTCAATATATTTGAATTAATGGGTGAGTACATGCATTTCTTGAATGAGTCAGTGACAGAGGCAGGTGGCCATTCTCATGGGTAGATGTGGAGTCTGATCTTGCCACTGGCGGTTTTCTTACTGTGATTAGGTATCAGACGGCTGGAAGCAATGGTTCTTTTGTCTATATTTGGAGTGTCAACATTGGATTCGGACCTTCCTTGTCTCCTCCCACTCTTTCCTTCAGACCTGGGAATGTGGGCCGGCTAGGAAAACGACTCATCCCAGGTCCTAAGCCGAGCCTATAGCCAAGCCAGAGTCTGCCCCTGGGTTTCCAGACTCCTAGTCCACAGAGCTTTGTGCTGAGCTTTGCGACTTTGTCTTTAGTTTCAGCTTAAGTCACTGAAGACACTTCCTGAGCATTTCCCTCTTAACTACCCACCTGGCCAGGTAATCTAGCAAAACTCTGAGCAAAACATTCTGTGATGATTGATAGGAAGGACGGGGCAAAGTTGGGACAGGGGTCAGAGGTGAGAACAAGCAAGGGTCCCTGCAGAATGCCTCCCTGGGGTTTGTCTTTTTGTCTCACAGTCTCTTGGCAGAGACAGAGTGCGGCATGCTGAATTCTGGGGAGCCAAGGCCTCTTGGTCGAGAGCTCTGTTCTCAGGGGTTGAGCCTCCTCAGAAAGGTTGAATAGCCCTGCTCCCTGCACTCTGCTCTGTAGCATGCTGAACACTGATGATAGTACCTGTCACATCACATTATTTTCTCTGAAAAATATGGCATTAATTTTTTATTCTAAATATAAAAGTGATACATGCTCATTGTAGAAAATTTGGAAAACACAGAAATGTGCGAATGGTGAAACAAAGGTCATCTGTATTCTCTCCGCCTTTCAAGTGTTTCAGTATTTTCCAGCTTCTATTCCGTCAGTTTCGTCTGCACATGTGATCAATAATGTTACCTGTTCCCCAGATGTCCCTGGGCCCCACCAGCTGGGGGTGTACAGGCGGGCATGTTAATTTCAGCAGGTCCCTCTCCATTCTGCTGACCAGCACCTTGGCCTCCCTTCAAAGCTTTTTCAGTTGGGTCTGGGAGTGCCAGGGGGAACCATGTATGAGCTCCAGCCAAGTTCCTCCACTTGGGCCTCCTTGTGGGTACCCACTGCCCTAGTCCCCCGAGGGTGGCTCCTGTCACTGTCCCTGCCCCGGGGCCTGCAGCCTCCCCTCCCCTGGTGATTCCTGAGTGGCAGCCCCGGGAAGAATCAGACGGCCCTGTGGCTTCATTATCCTGGTGAGGAGCACGGCGAGTATTTTTTTCCAGAGCTGTGTTGGCTGCATTTAATCACCCAGGCCCTGAAGCAGCCACGCCTGTGCCCTGGGTCTCCCCAAGTCCCACATGAAAATGCCCCCTTTAACTTCCTCTCTCTGGAGGACATCTTTGGTCTGTCACTTTTCTGAGTAGAGTACCCCTTTTCTGAGAAGAGACCTCCTTCTCTGTCCATGAGCTTTCAGTGGGGGAGACCAACCACCCTCTAACTCTGCTGCAGGTTTGGGACAGGACAGGGTCCTTCCCTCAAATCTTCTGAGCTGACAAAAGAAGAGGATAGCCGTTCTTGGGTGGCGAAGATGTGGGATGGGAAGCCAGGAGCTGCTGTCATGAGAAATGGGTCTGCAGCAGGAGAGTGGGCACCCAGTGCAGAGAAGAAAGTCACAGGAGGCAGACGGAGCATCTGGAGGTTTGTCCCTGAATCCAGTTGTACCTGAAGCCTGCTCCATCTCTGCGCACAGTATAGCTGAGTGCCATGAACCAAGAAATCCCACTTCCTCCCATGCTGGCTCCAGTCAGTTCACTGTTCCCTATCATAAGGGTCCTGACAAATACCAGGAAGAGGTCAGTTTCTGTGCTGGGTGGGGTAGGATAAGACACCACTGTCCTGTGTGTCTCTCCATCCCTCCACCCAGAGCATGAAGTGTTAGATGTGTGCCCCCAATCTGCTAGTTCAGGTTCAGCTGGAACTAACCAGTGTTGCTATTTAGACAACATCCGGGTCATTTGACGGCTCACACTGTAGTATGTAATAAATCCTTCTCCACTAGACTGTGAACTCCGGCAGTAAGACTGGCCACTTCGTAGTGTGATTTCGGGCAACCTTTCTCATTTCTAAAACAAGGATGCTCATGGTATATTTCTCTGAGAATAGCTGGGAAAACTGTGAATTCATACGGAGGGACTTCGCTGTCCTTTTCTTTGATGTTCTTTTTTTGCAGTGATCACTCAGGGCTTTGCCCTGGCTAGGCACTAAGTGGGACACCCTGCAAATGTGTGTCCCGTGCATGGAGAGGCAGAAAGACTCACCCTGTTACCAGAGTGACACCCCCCTACCCACACACAAACACACACATACACAGAATAGAAGCACTCAGAGCTCAGCACCCCACGCAGTGACCCTCCTGGGAGCCCAGGGCATCCTCAGCCCCTGGCTTCTCTGGAGGGCAGCCTGCAGCTCTCCCAGGCTCTCAGCTGTCATCCCAGCAGCTCCATATTGCTAGGAGCGCAGCTTGGAGCCTGGCTCAGCCCTACACCACGTATCAAGGGCAGCAGAACCTGCGGTGTTCTAGGAGCTAGGGGAATTGTGCGTGTGTGTGCATGTGTGTGTGTGTGTGTGTGCGTGTGCACTGGTGAACTTGGGGAGCGGGGGAGAGCTTTCTAGAGCTCTGGCTTCCAGAACTGCTCTTCTCTGAAAGCTCTGTCTCATTACTAAGTCCCCAGTCTTTTCCAATCTCCCTACCTCCTCAATGAGTGCCCCCAACCCCAAGTCTTGCCTGGGGGCTCCTCTGGGGTCTGTCTGGGTCATTTTCCTGGAAAGAGCAGGGCTTGTCTGTGGACCTGGGTCTGTGGACTCCTGGTTTGCCTGCCGGCCTGCCCCTCTTCCTCCTTCCCCAAGACGCATGTTGCCTGCCTTTCAGTTGTGTTCTGCTGGGGAGCATATGTTAGTTTCTCAGGATGTCCTGGGAGGGCAGGCAGAGCTCTCGCCAACCTCCAGGGGAGGGGTCATGGCATCGAGTGGAGTGGGGATGCTCCTTAGGGCTCTTGTGTTGGGGACAATGCATTTGGGTGGGTGTGGCCTTCAGTGCGGGGTGTACTGTAACATCAGGATGGCTTGTGTTGCTATTTCAGGTGGACCTTCTTAGTGTGAGAGGTGGCCGGCCAGGGGATTGTGTTATTGGTTGCTGCACGCTGTGCTCAGGGCATTGACCGTTTGCGTGGCTGCCCAAGGTCCCTTGGCCGTGAAAAGATAATTGAGTGGGAGGGCATCTCTCTTTCGGGTGCTGCCGGCGCCCTCCACCCCTGTCCACGGGGATCCCTGGATCCCAATATGCCTGAGGTCTCTGGGCACAGCTGAAGCTCAAGAAAACCTAGCAAAGGGGAGGACAACCTGGGTCCGCGTTCAGTTCAGAGCTCTTATTTCGCAGGCCACCACCTACGCTCCCTTGCCCGTAAGGGACAGGTGGGAGGTCCCAAGCCCCTCGGCTGGTCCCTTCAGGTGCCCAGGTCCGACCTCCCGACAAAGGCGGCCGACCACGTGCCCTTCCTCGAGGCGGGCCCGGAGTGGAGAACGCACGCAGCCCCTGGGTTTCCGCTCCAGCCAGGGTTCGAGCCAGACCGCGCTGCGCCCGGGGTGGGCGCGGAGCAGCCCCTCGCAGCACCCCGCCCAGCCACCCCGTGTTGTGCCTCGCCCACTCCCAGCCTCAGCCTCTGCAGCGCCCTGGAAGCGGCGCTAGGGGGAGCTGTGGCAACTGGCTTGGTGGATTGAATCAAAACCGCGCATCAAACAGCTATTCCTTGGACTTGCAGGGGATGGGTGGGTGGGGGGCGCACGGGGAGGAGGGCGACACACCGTTCCCCCTCCTCAGCAGCTCCAGATTCTTCTCTTCCCGTAGGAGGCCGAGAAAACAGCCCTGTTTGTGTGTGTGTGTGTGTGTGTATGGGGGGGGGGTGGTGAAGGTGCTTTTCCTCCCCGGAACTCACGCCTCCGTAGCCTCCTTCTTTCCTCCTCCCCCATCGTGGGCCCTTCGCGGCCCCCACCTCCGTCCCCCCACCCCCGCAAGCCCCTTGGCTCTGGAGTGTCCCCGAGAACTTCGCCTCGCGCGTCACCGGGACCCAGAACCCAGCGGGCTCCTGGGACTGGCTTGCGTCCGCCTCTCCGAGGCTTGGGGTGGGGGTGGGGGGGTCCTCTCGGCTGCAGCCCTTCCTCTCCCTGCGGGGGGCGTGAAGGCTAGGGTGGGGGGGCGTGAGCCGTCCTGCTGGGGGGAGGGACTCGCGCAGCCAAGGGGAGCGCAGGGGCGAGAAAGCGAGCGAGAGCACTGGGGAGACAGCCAGGGACAGAGAGAGAGGGGGGAGGCTATCAAATCAAGAGCAAGCTGCCACTTTGCTTTTTCTTTCCTTTTTCCTCCCCTTCAGTCTTTCTTTCCTATCCCCTCTTAAGCTGGAACCACCCCGCGCGCCCCCGGGCCCGAGGCGCGGCTCCAGATGTGAATTTGGTTCCAGTGGGGAGGACGCGAGCTTCCTCGGGGCCTTGGCACATTCTCCCACTCTGAGGTCATTCCGTAGGTGGTCAGAGCGCAGAGCGCGCCTGGAGCCTTCCTGCCTCCATCCACTGGGGAGGGAAGAAGAGAGGCGGGCGGGAGGGCGCGGAGAGGGAGAAGGGAGGGGCGCGAGGAGGGAGGGAGACGCCGCCAGCACACCACCAAGTGGCACCGAGCAGTGATAACAAACTCAACTTAAAAAAAAAAAGGAAAAAACTTCCCCAAGTTGCAGCCGGAGATGTGCGGACGTGCGGGCGGAGGCGCAGGGCGGGGACTGTGGGTGGCCCAGAAGCCCCCGGTGTCCCCCGGCGGCTCTCCCCGGCCCAAGAGAGGTCTGAGTTGAGGCAGAGCAGGCTCTGCGCCCCTGGCTGGGTTAGGAATTGTGATGGTGGCTCGCTCGGCTTCCTGCTGGAGACCCTGGGGGCGGGGAGACCGGTTCCCGTGGGGGTCAGGCCCCTCTGCAGAGGCGGCGGGGGGGCCGGGGAGGCGCGCAGCACCGGCTTCTTCCCCAGCAAACGACACTCCCTCCCATCCCTCTCCCAGCCCTGGCCCTGCGGATGTGGGCAGCTCCTGCCCTCCCAGGCTAGGAGAGCTGGGCTTTGCAGGAGGGTAGGGGTCTCGCGTCACCTCCCTCTATCCTTCCCGCCACCTCCAGGCCGACCTGAAAACAAGGCACCGCCATCCTCTAGAGTCGACTTTTTTTATTAAGATGATAAATTTAAACAAATCATCTGAACAGTTTTACCCGGTTGATACACAATTCAGAATGCACAAAAATACAGGGGAAGGAGGGAGAAGAGCCAAGAAAGGAAGGGTTGGCAACTTGTTTTGGAGTCCACATGGTGTGATGGCAGAGAACCAGAGGGGCTGCAGGCGAACCCCACTTTTTTTTTTTTAACAACAAAAGGCTTTAAATTAAACAAAATCTATCAAGCTGAAGACACAGGACGGGGTTCTTTCGGGCTCGAACAATGCTGGTTTCATGAAATGCAACCGAAGGCTGAATCAGGATAGTGCAACTTAGAAGCACACACACACACACACACACACACACACACACACACACACACACCCACATCTGACCAGGAACTTAGAGAAAAGTCTCCAACGCAGTCGGCGGTCCCGGCCCCTCCCTCTCTCGGGGCCGCCGGGGATCCAGGTGAAGGAATCGACTTCCTTTTTTGTTTAGTGGGGACCGCAGTGCTGGGCATGATGGGAAATGTAGTCGGCCGTGCCCGCCCCCTACCCCTTCCCCAAACAGTGTCCGAGAGTGTCGGGGTGTCCGGCGCCACCTCCGGGTCTGGAAGACGGGTGGAGGAGGGGAGGAAAACAGAGCCAGAGGGGCGGGGAGACCAGAGGTTCAAGACACCCGCCCCGGGAAGAAAAGAAAAAAAAAAAGTTGAAGTGTTTTCATTTCTGCCTTCTCATTTTGAGAACTTTGGAGGCCGCCCCCAGAGAGGAAATGTGACCCAAACCTCCCTTTCGGAGATAGAGTTTGCCTTTGTTTTTGCTCAGGATTTCACAAGACCCATTCCTCACCCCGCGGAGGGACTCTAGAGAACAGAGCTCCGGGCTTCCTGGGTCTGACAACTGATTGGAATCGGCGTCCGAGACCCCGCGCCCTCCAGCGCTGCGCCCCCGGCGCGCCCTGGCGGTCTGGGCGCCCTGCCTCGCCCCCCGGCTGCCCGGCACCTCCTCCGGGCAGCAGCCCTTCCTCACGTGGCTGGCTCCTCGCTAAACACCACTGCAATCACTACAATAAAAAAAAAAAAAGAGTAGGAGAAACACAAAGCATACTTAAATAGGCGCTTTTTCTCTCTGCAAAAATAAAGTCCAAGATCTTAGATTTCTTTTTTTTTATTTTACAATTTATAAAACATCAGCCGTCTCCCTCTGCTCGCCCCCTGCTCAGCCCGGAGTGGCCGGGCGCCCGTTCGTTCCCTCCTCTCGCCCCTTGGCCGAGTCTTTGTCTGGCCCCAGCCCCGCGGGGCCCCGGGTCCCCGTGCCCTCGGGGGTCCCTAGAAGGCGACAATGGCTCGAGTCCAGGCGCCGAGGCTGGCGAGCGCCTGCTTGGCGCACAGCTGCCCGTTGAGCGGCGGCGGCTGCTCGGAGGAGTCCGGCTGTCGGCTCACCAGCCCGGAGAAGCCCGAGCCAAAGATGGAGATCAAGTTTGAGATGTTGGACGCGTCCGGGGACGAGTCCGGGCAGAAGTCCTCGAAGCGAGCGCGCTTGCAGGGGGCGAACGGGACGCCCCCGGGGGGCTCGGCCCCCAGGTCGCCCGCATCCTCGTCGTCGTCGTCCTCCTCCTCCTGGCCAGGGTAATACTTGCGCTTGCAGCCAGTGGCGGACGCCAGGCCGGGTCCCGGGGCGCCCTGGCCACAGCAGGGGCAGTGGGCGGAGGCGCAGCAGTCCTGGTGCAAGTAGCCGTTCTCCACCGTGGTCACCACGTGAGTGTCCAGGTCCAGCACGGTGGTCTGGCTGCTGCAGTGCACGCCAAAGTCCGAGGGGGCCGGGTACGCGCCCCGGTAGAAGCCGGGGGAGGAGGCGGGGGCCGGGGAGGAGGGCGGGGAGGCGGCGGCCGCTGCCTGAGGGGCGGCCCCAGGGGGCGCGGAGGGCGCGGAGCAGGCGGCCGAGGCGCGAGGGTCCCGCGGGCAGAGGGAGGCGGGCGGCGGCAGCGGCGCAGGACCCGGCTGCAGCGGCTCCAAGGGCTGCCCGCGGTGGGGCGCGCCGTGCGGCGGCTGGAGCGCGGCGCACCCGGGCAGCTCCGAGAGCGCCCCCGCGCCGCCCGCGGGCGCCCCGGCCGCCGCCGCTGCCGCCGCGCAGCCCCTGGGCGCCGGGTGCTGGTGCAGCTGCTGCTGGAGGTGCAGCTGGTGGAGCTGGTGGAGCTGGTGCAGCTGGTGACGGGCGACCGGTTCGCGCGCCTCCGCGTCCCCGCCGCCGCCAAGTTGGAGAGGGCCGAAGTCGGCCGCGCTGGCCGGCATGCCCGGCGCCGCGTACGCGAGGTGCTGGTGCTGGTGGTGGGGCGGCTGCTGCTGCTGTTGCTGCTGCTGCTGCTGGCGCCGGTAGAGCTCGGCGTAGCGCTCGCTCAGGTAGAGCTGGCGCGCGTTGCGGAGCACGTAGGACACCAGGAGGTTCTTGTGCAGCTTGATGCCGCCGCGCTGGGTCCGGGAGCTGTGGATCTTGCGCAGGGAGATGCTGATCAGGCTCTGGGCGTCCAGGGCGCACTCCATGCTCCCTTGAAAACGGCGGCGGCGAAGCAGCCGCGGCCGTTGCTGCTGCTAAGGCTGCTGCTGTTTCGGCTTCCAGCCGGCCTCCGGGACGCGCTGGGCAGGGGAAACGGAGCCCAGGTCAGCGGGTCGGCTGCGCTCCGAGAGGAGCCGCGACCATGCGCTGCGCGCCACCCGCGGGCTCGTGCTCCCCAGACGGCGCCAAAGCAATGAGCCTCGGCCGGCCCGGGCCCCAGCTATTTAGCCGGGCGTCCGGGCCCCGCCCCACACCTGATGAGCCAATGAGAGTGCCCCAAACCTCCCGAGTGACAGACGCTGCCCGCCCCGGGGCCACTAAGCTGGCCAATCAGACCAAGGCGGTTCCTTTGTGCTATTCAAATACGGAACGGACCCGGGACCTCCAACGCTGCCGCTGCCTCGAATGTTCTCCTGGGGCCGCCGCGCCGCGCGGGACTTGGAGTCACGGGGGCCGCTGTCTGCGACGTGGCCGCCTCGCAGCCGTCACGTTGGAGCCCGTGGCAGCCCTCGGCCTAGTTCCTGGGAGCCCAGGGTCGGTTCACCTGCGTGCTGCTGCGACGGCTCCTCCCCCTTCCGCATGGCTGGGCCTCACCTGCGGCAGGTGCGCGCAACTCCCACTCCCGGCCACGCGGCACCTCCTTTCTGATCTGTCGCCCCCTCGGGTGACCCACTGGACCCAAGGCTTTTGCAAGAGACTCGTGGGGCTGCCGGCTTGACCTGTGGGGACTCCTCAGGGGAAGGAGATTTCGAGGTCCCCTCAGTCGCTGAGAATGTGGGATCTGACTCCTTGACTTTTTGGTCGAGGGGCCTCAGAGAACACTCAGAGAAGGGCCGTTCTCTCCGTTGGTCTGACAGAAGAACCCCAAACATGGTGAATTTTGATCTCCCCAGATGGAGAAGGCTTGGAGGCGTGCCCCTGGCAAACACCTGAGGTCTAAAGGCGTTCTGAGAGCTGACATCCAGTGTCCTAATCGCTGGTCCTGTAACCTCTCCTTTCTTTCCTAATAATAATGACAATAGGGACTATTATGATGTACCTAGTATGGGGGAAGCCCTGCCAGAAACGCCTGACTCCCTCCCTGAGACTGCCTGCAGATAGGGACCTCAGCCTTAGAGGAGAAGGGTGACACTCAGGAAATCACGCAGCCCAGGAACTCACCAACTTAACTCTTGTTGACGCTGTTTTCCTTCTTGTCCTGAATCGTTCATGGGGCCACCTGCTTCCAGCTGGGAGCTGAGACGGTGGGGATTTTCTCCAGGGGGCTCTTCATCTGGACTGGTTAGCCTGAAAGGGGGTGACTGCTGCTTAGAGTGTGTGTCGGGGGATCTCTTTGAAGTGGCCAGGATGTTTGCCTGAGGAGGGGGTCCTTGAGTTGGCCCTTGAAGGAGAAACAGGGTTCACAGAGAGTATGAAGGCTAGTGGGCCTTGTGTGTGTTGGGTGGGTGCTGGGTGGGAGGAGGACTCAGAGGCAAACTTCGTGCTATTTCACCCTCTGCTTGGGGTTTCTTCCGAGTCTCTTCTTTCGCTGGGCCTCTTGTCCTCAGCACCTGCTTCATCCCTTGGCAGGAGTAAAGAGACTCAGCCAGTCCATCCAGCACTCTCTTGGGGTCCCCTCAGATTTCAGAATTCTCCAAGTTTGTTTCCTCCAACAATTTTTCAGCATCTACTCAGTGCCAGGCAGCAAGGTTAAAAACAGATTTAGGGAGAACGTACCCTATTTTTCAGATGAAACTTGGGGCGCTGACAGCGGAAGGGACTTGCCTGAGGTCCCACAGCTCCCGGTCCAGTGCTCTGGCCTTTCCATGCCATCTGTGCACAATCTCAAACTGTTCTGAACCCCTGTGATCAGAAGAACCTCTTCTGCCCCCACCCAGAGAAGCCAGGATTGACACTTTAGGGGAACTGTGAGAAAAGGCATCTTACTTCCATTATATCTGCTGACAGGGACACAGAATACAACTTGTTCATGTGCTAGTATTCGTAATAATAAAAATATGCTGCTCCTTACCTCCCTGCTGCTGCTGCTGCTAAGTCGCTTCAGTCGTGTCCAACTCTGTGTGACCCCAGAGACGGCAGCCCACCAGGCTCCCCCATCCCTGGGATTCTCCAGGCAAGAACACTGGAGTGGGTTGCCATTTCCTTCTCCAATGCATGAAAGTGAAAAGTGAAAGTGAAGTCACTCAGTCGTGTCCCTAGGGCCTGTCTTAAAGACACACAAAGACTTCATTCTTTTATCTATTTTGTTTTGACCACACTGCAAGGCATGTGGGATCTCAGTCCCTGGCCAGGGATCGAACCTGCGCCCCCTGCATTGAAAGCGCAGAGTCTTAACCTCTGGACTGCCAGGGAGATCCCTCATTCATTTATTTTTGAAGTCCACCTTTGAGATGTCATTACCATGTGGAGAGAAGTGGGAGGTTCTGTTTCTACAGTCAAGCCTGGGATGGACAGTGTCTGGCACGTTGTGAGAGTCTAAGAATGTGTTATTAATGCTTATTTTGGACTTTCATTCTGTCTTTGCCCAGATTTTATTGGGGCAAGCTAAGATTTTGAGTGTTTGTGTCTTGCTCAAGGTCACTCAGTCAAGAAGGGGTGAAGGCAGGGTTTGAACCCAGGTCTGTCTCCAGCAGCAGAACTTGCTTTAGGTTCTTTGAAATCAGCCACTTGCTTCTGCCATGGGTGAATCTGAGTCCAGTTCTCAGGGCTCAGCTCATGGCGAATATAAGTTTGATTGATCAACATCCCACCACTTTCCTGCCAACCGCTCTGAAACCAGGGCCTGCGGGGTCCACAAAGAAGAAAATCCCTCTCACAGCTCAGCTCATCATTGACAGCTGTTCTCAGAGCAGCACCTCCTAACTCTGGGGGCCCAGATGGGACACCAGGGTAGGGAGGGAAATGGATTCCCTAGCGACAGGTTGAGGGCAGGGGAACCAGCACCCCCTTCATCCTCTGCCTCAAGGTGGGTCTGAGCTCTAAGGCTCTTCTGCTCCCTGGGGCCAGCTGAGGAGTGGTCAGTCCCATCTGCATGGCCCCATTCTTTGGGTCCTCCTGTCTGGGGCCCATGTTCACTTGGTCTCACCTCCTTGGGAATGGAGAGGTGGGGTAGTGGAGAGGGCTAAGCAGTTGTCTAGCTTAGTAAAAACCCTTGATCTTTTTTGGGGTGGCCTGGAGGGGGCGAGTTGCTGCAGCTGTTGTAAGGACACACTTGCTGAAGGAGGTAATGCAACAGCTGAGCTATTTGGTGCCCCTGGGAGCAGTGAAGGTGGGAGGGTACACAGTAGGAATGCACAGATATTTATCGAATGGGTAGGTCTCACACAAGGCTTCTGTTCCGATGGTCAATGGCTCAGAGCAGGGGACTGCGGACCGTCCAGGGCATCGAGTATGTGTATGTATACATGTGTGTATGAATATCCATGTGTGCATCTGTGCATGAGGGTGGGTCCAAGTGAGACAAGGCTTCGTGGGATGAAGGGCTGGCCTTATTGGTCTGGGCACCTGAGAAAGGTTGGGGCACTCACCTTTCCCCCTAAAGCTGGAAGATTACATCTGGCCCTGAGTCACTGCTCTCTGGAGGAAGTTAATTCATGCCTAAATATTTACTGAGAGAGTGCTGGGACAGTGTAGAGCAGGTCACAAAACCTATCTGGACTTGGGCTCCTGTCAAACCCCAGGGGGTGTCACTGGAGCCGCGAACACCTTGGAATGCCACTTAGGCCTGGGGATGCCTTTCACTGGGTTCAGGAGGGAAGACATGCCAGGAAGTTCCTAGTCAGCTTTGGGACTCGCCTGGTGGGCTCTCAGGGACCAATTTGGGCAAGAGGATGCAGAGGCAAAAAGGTTAATTGAAGGTCTGTGTTGGGAGAAGGAGGATGTGGAATTGACGTATTCATTCCTTTCTTCATTGGCCAGACAGCTGTTTCTAGAACCTTACTCTGGAATCCCTGCAAATGGATTAGGGGGAACTAGTTGTGATCTTGCCCTCAGGAGGCCACAACTCAGAGGGAAGCAGAGGAGATAAACAGACCAGATGACACAGAGTGATAAGTCTGTGATAGGAAGGAAGGGGCTGGAGGAGGGCAGGGGAGGGTCCCCAAAGCTGGCCTGGAGAAGGCTTCCTGCAGGAAGCTGAGACTGGGAAGCCAAGGACAGGGAGGGGTCTTTTAGCAGAGAGAACAGCTTGAGGCTCAGCACAGTGTCTGGTATGCAGTAGGCACTCAATAAACATTAGTGAAATCAATCAATCAGTAAGTGCAAGTATGCAGAAGACACTGTTAGAATTGGAAGGGTCCTAGGCATCGGGCTGCCCCCATCCATAATTTCAGATAGGTAAACTGAGGTCTGAGGGCTTCCCAGGTGGCTCAATGGTAAAGAATTTGCCTGCCAACACAGAATTTGCCTGCTAATTTGTTCAATTCCTGGGTTGGGAAGATACCCTGGAGGAGGAGATGGCAACTCACTGCAGTATTCTGACCTAAAAATCCCATGGACAGAGGAGCCTGGCAAGGTAGCAGAGAATCGGACATGACTGAGCGACTGAGCACACACTCACACACACTGAGGTCCAGAGAGGAGGAAGGATGCTCTGAGTATGTCCCCCAGAGATGGAACTGGAACCCAGACGTCCCATCTCCCAGTCAAGCCTCTGGCTTCCCCAGCTCGCTGTCTCCAAAGCTTGGAGTGGGGGTGACTCCATGGGGACAGAGGTCGACACTGTGGGCAGTGGCAGAGAAAGCGTGGGGCACGGCTGAACGCAGGGGTCACTGTTGAGTCCTCTCTGAGGCTCAGAGTCCATGGTGCTTGGATGAGGGAGCCTGGTGCTACACCCCCGCGAAAGTTGTTCTGTGGCTAATGGGCACTGGGGAGCTTGGCTGGGGTCCCAGAGCTGGGGAACACCCCTCCTGCCCTGAAGACCCAGCATCCTGTCACCATCCCACATACAGGTTAATGACCTGTCTGTGTTTGCCCAGCATGGTCCAGGGCAACAGGCTCAGTGCCCAGGAAGACATCATGGCTCCTGGCTTCAAGGTCTTAAATGTAATGTGGAAGGTTGACAGCAGCTTGGTTTTCTGGAGCTCTTGTTCTCTGCCAGCCACTGCCTCCCGTGCTGGTCTCCTTGAAGCTCCACCGCAACCTTTGAGGCAGGTTCGGTTATCATCCGCATTTGATGGATGAAGCATGTGAGGCTCAGAGGGCTTGGGTGACTTGACTGGGATCCTCCAGCAAGGGAGGAAAAGCGACTCTGATCCCAGGACTCTGGGGAAGTGGGGGGCACCAGAAGCAGCAGGGGAGGAGTGGAGACCCCCGCTGTGAGTTTTGGATTCGTTGGCTTTTGAACGAATTCTGTCCTTACCAATGGAATGTGCATGCAGAGTCGGTGTGATCTCTCACCTGGGGGCCTCTGCCCGAGCACCTGGCACAGGTTGGGTGCCCGATTGTTCGTTCACTCACCCACTCATTCATTCACTCACTCAATAACCATGCACTGGGGTAGTGAACGACAGGGAAGCCTGGCCTGCTGCAGTCTACGGGGCCGCAAAGAGTCGGACACGACTCAGTGACTGAATGGCGACAGATACCGGCCAATGAGCAGGCGCCATGCTAAAGGAACACCAGACAGCTCTGTCTGCCCAGAGCAGGGCTGAGAGGATCCTTTTAATCTCCTTGGCCAACTCTGATTGATTCGTAGTGTCTGCCTGGAACCCTGGGTTGGAAGGGATTTGGCGGGTGCCCCAGTTGATTAGTGATGTCTGCCAAGGGCTCAGCTGGGAGCCGTTATGGCAAGCCTGCTGGGTAGCTGCCCCTGGGATGAGGATGGAGTGTCTGCTCCATGCTTTGGACATCTGGGTTGGTTAAGCAGACAGAAGGGGTCTGGAGGTTGGGAGAAACGGGTTCTAGCCCCAGATTGGCCCTGTAACCCTCAGGAAATACACATCAGCCTTTTGGGGCCTCAGTTTCCTCATTTGTCACCTTCTTCCAGGAGGTACTGTGAGCATAAAATGACAGGAAAGTGTTTGAAGAGTTGAGGAGACTGGTAATGAAAGGAAATGGGAAATTGTTCCCCTCTCTCTTTTCTTCTTTCTCAAAATCTTGCCAGAAATGGAACATGCTGGGCAGGGTAGAGTTAATCCCGGACGGTCCTGTGTGTGTGTGTGTGTGTGTGTGTGTGTGTGTGTGTGTGTGTGTGTACACTGGTGGGTGGGGGGCCCCTCAGCGGTTCCTGGCTCAGAGTTGTTTTTATAACTCACTTAGTACAGACCTTTGTCCCCTCCCTGGCCTCAGCTGGGAGTTTCTAAGGAGTAAGACGCTCCTTGGATCTTAGGAACTGAATCTTAGAAGTTTTGTTTGTTTGTTTTCATTTCACTGGTGGGAGCTGGTGTGTGTGCCACCGGCCTCCTCCACATCCCCACTCAGAGATTAAAACTAGACCATTGTGCCAGGCGCAGAACTCTGTTTAACATGGATTTTCCCCATTAATCCTCAAAACAGTCTCATGAAGTGGGTAGCAGAGTAATCCCCATTTCACAGTTGAGGAAACTGAGGCCCAGAGAACTGAAACTCGGAGGCCACACACCTCCAGGCTGCTGCCGGTTTGTGGGTACCAGACCCTGATCCGAGCTAGAGAAAGCCTGTCTCATCCGTCATGACTGACTGTGCCTCGTCCTGGCTCTTCTGTCCATTCATCCATTTACTCCTTTATTCACTTCGTATTTTTGTTCTTTCACAAATGTTAAGTTCCCACTGTGAGCCAGGCTCTGCATCAACTCCTAGAACCACAACAACCCCACTCTTGAGGACCTTACTTACATTCTAGACCAGATGGGAAACAAGCAAAAGGTAAGCAGATAAATAAACAAGATTGCAAAGAGGGTGATAACGAAGTAAACAGGGCTTTGTGGTGGGGAATTGACCAGCCTCGAAGGCTCCCTGGGCAGAGGGTCCCAAGCTCCCAAGCTCCCACCCCTCCCCGGGCCCCCTCCCTCCATCCCTTGCCTTCCCCAGGCCCAGGGCCCTCCTTCAGAGGCCCAAACTCTCCAGCAATCTGTTCTGAGCTCAGGCTGCACTTCTGTCCCTCCTGCTCCCCACAACTGGTGAATTTTTAATGCTGCTTACATGGAACAGAGCAGAGTTTTAGTTTTTGTTTTGAGAGCATTTCTCAAACAACAACAAAAAAATCATTTCTCAAGCGTGTGTGTGTGTGAAGAAAGAGAGTGTGAAAGAGACAGCCCGGTGAGTACTGATGATCTGTCCTCAATTCATCCCCTGAGCTCCTTTTTATTTAGAAAATTTTTAAAACATGGGGCTAAATAGGATGTCAATTCTGGACTTTGTGCTGGTAAAAGGGCACCCGGGAGGGCCCTCGGCATCCATGTCCTTAGTGAACCCACCCAGCCCCTTGGGGACCCGGGCCCCATCCTTACCTTTGTCATACAGAAGAGGAGACCGAGGTATAGAAACAAGAAGTATCTGTGTGGGTCCTTCCACTAATGAGTGTAGGAGAGGGAGGCTGGAGCACATGGCTCCACACCGCCTGCCCCATCACACACATACACACACACACACACACACACACACACGCACAAGCTCAAGGCAACTCTGGCTTCAAGAGGGGTGGAAATGGGGGAAGGACCCAGCCTGTGAGCTCAAAGGGGCTGGGAATAATCTGGCTGAGAAGGAGGAAGTGGGGAGTGAACCTTAGTGGTTAGCACTGGAGGGTCAGAGGCTTTCCGCGAACTGACCCCAGGAGGCAGCAAAGTGGGTCTCTGCCCTGTGTTGCCCTTGGTAGCGGCTCCCGGGGTCCTCCTCTTAGCCTGTTCATTGAACGCTTACTGGGTACTAGCCGCCAAGGTCTAGACATGAATCATCTCATTGAATCCTCACGATAGAATCTATGACTAAGATCCTTCTGTTATCCCGTCCACTTTACAGAGGAGGAGGCTGAGGCTCAGAGAGGTGAATTGACTGCAATCTAGACTGGTGTGCCTCCGGAGCTGGCTCTTTTAACCTTGACACCTGGATATGTAGGGGGCCGGAAGAAGGTGGCCTCCAGGACTCTGAGATCTGAGGCTGGTTACTGTCCTTGGGAACTTGTGAACCTCTGATGCAGGGCTGGTTCATCTTTGCAGCCTGATTTCACCGGTTTGTAGCACTCAGGGCTGGGAGGGTGGTTCGCCCCATTACCGATCCTCTCCGGACAGCGAGGCTAGTGCCTCATCTGCCCTTCGTGCAGTCTCCTCATGGCAGGATCTGTCCTCGGTGCCTGGTTTTCCTCCTTGGCACTGAGGACATCATTAGTTCCATTCATTTCTTTTTTTAAAAAAATAATTTTGTATTATTTATTTACTCATTGGCTGTGCTGGGTCTTCGTTGCTGCGTGGACTCTTCTCTAGTCGAGGTGCGTGGGCTTCTCATTGCAGAGCGATGTAAAGGAGGCTTTCTTTTGTTGCAGAGCATGGGCTCTAGGGGGACTTCCCAGGTGGCACTAGTGGTAAAGAACCTGCCTGGCAGTGCAGGAAACATAAGAGACGTGGGTTCAATCCCTGGGTCGGGAAGATCCCCTGGAGGAGGGCACAGCAACCCACTCCAGTATTCTTGCCTGGAGAATCCCATGGGCAGAGGAGCCTGGCGGGCTATAGTCCATGCGGTCTCAAAAAGTTGGACTGCTACTTAGCACCCATGGGCTCCAGGGTGCCTGGGCTCAGTAGTGGTGGCTCCCGGGCTCTAGAGCACAGGCTCAATAGTTGTGGTGCACAGGTTTAGTTGCTCTGTGGCATGTGGGATCCTCTCGGATCAGGTATCAAACCCATGTCTCCTGCATTGGCAGGCGGATTCTTTACCACTGAGCCACCAGGGAAGCCCCTCATGGGCAGAGCCCACAAGCGACTCTCTGTACTTGGTACCTTGTTTAGTCCCTAACATAATAGGTGCCCAATTTCTATCTGTTTCATGAATAAATATTGTCTGTGTGAAAGGATCTTGGTGAACAACTGTTTTAGCTTTGCGTGGATCAGATGTGGACAAAAATCTTTTAAAATGTCCATCTTGGCCACCTGATGTGAAGGACTGACTCATTGGAAAAGACCCTGCTGCTGGGAAAGATTGAAGGCAGGAGGAGAAGGGGATGACAGAGGATGAGATGGTTGGATGGCATCACTGACTCGATGGATATGAGTTTGAGCAAGCTCTGGGAGTTGGTGATGGACAGGGAGGCCTGGCGTGCTGCAGTCCATGGGGTCGCAAAGAGTCGGACACGACTGAGTGACTGAACTAGCATGGATATCCCTCTTGCAAAGAAAAGAAAGAGTTTTAATCAATCTTGTCCTTTCCTAGTGGTGAACGTAGTTTTTTTTTTTTTTTTAATTAACAAGTGTCAGGCTTCCCTGGTGGCTCAATGGTAAAGAATCTGCCTGCAGGAGACATGAGTTTGATTCCTCATCCAGGAAGATCCCGCATGCCTTGGGAACAGCTGAGCCCGTGCGCCACAATTATTGAGCCTGTGCCCTAGAACCTGGGAACTGCAACTACTGAGCCCATGTGCTGCAACTCTGAAGCCCCCGTGCCCTAGAGCCTGCGCTCTGCAACAAGAGAAGCCACCGCCATGAGAAGCCCGCGCACCGCAGCTAGAGAGCAGCCCCTCACTCTCTGCAGCTAGAGAAAAGACCCAGCACAGCCTAAATAAACATACAAATAAAATTATTAAAAAGAAACCAAGTGTCATTCATTGCTGATTTGTTCACTGATTCTCTGACGCATGGAAGGAGAGACTCATTCACTCTTTAACAGATATGTGTGGGGTATCTGCCATTTCAGGGCACTAGGAAAAGGGAAAGGAAGTTATTCTCCAGGGGATGCAATATACTCAGGGAGATGAGGCGGTTTCAAGGTAATAGAAGCAGACACCATTGAATTCCTTGGAACCATGGCTTGATTTCTCACCTGTACTACCAAACACCGAGTTTAATCTATTCCAAGGCACCCACTCCCGACCCTGCCCGTCTCCTAACTTCAATCTAACACCCTTGAAATTTCTATCTGTCTTACCATTGATAACATCTTAGATTTGCCAAAGTCTGGATGTTTGACTCATTGGACTAATTAACATTTATAAGGCACTTCATACAACTTGCCCTGTCACCCCACATTTAGTTACTAGTTCTGACCCCGAGTTGATAAAGGCAGCCTGTTTGGTATTTCACAGTCATGGAGAAGAGATGGGAACCATCATTTACTGAGAACTGAGTACGTATGAGGCCTGCACTGGCTGGTTCACACCATAGGACTTTCATACACCATGTCAGGCAGCTTGTATCATCCCCAGTCTACAGATGAAGAGACCCAAGCTTTTCTGTGCTGTGCTTAGGTGCTCAGTCGTGTTCTACTCTTCCCAACCCTATGGACAGTAAGTAGCTCACCAGGTTCCTCTCTGTCCATGGGGATTCTCTAGGCAAGAATACTGGAGTAGGTTGCCATGCTCTCCTCCAGGGGTTCTTCCCAACCCAGGGATCAAACCCAGGAATTTCCATCAACTACCTTTCACAGACAAGGAAGTTGAAGCTAAGAAAGTAGAAGAGATTGGATTATTGTTCAGCAATTCTTCACTCCCCTTCTCCTTGAGTTAGAATCATTTTTCCTGACCCACTGACTTTGGCCTTGGCCACATGACTTATTTTGGCCAAGGGACTGTGGGAAGAAGAGATGGTATGCCTCTGAAGAGGAGGCCTTGGGAGATAGTGCATGCTACTGCCCTACATCTTGTATGCTTGTGATCTGTCACAACAAAATATATCCCATTTAGATTCTGATCACAAAAAGAATATGGAGACTCATGGGATGCATGAGCCCAGCTCATAGTCTGGAGCCAAGTTCAAGGGATCCACAGCCTGAAACAGAACTACCTAGTTGAGTCCAGCCAACTGCAGTCACCCTACAGACCAGTGAGAATAAATGTTTGTGTAGGCATCCGTTCGATCATAGAAAAAGCAAGAAAGTTCCAGAAAAACATCTACTTCTGCTTTATTGACTACACAAAAGCCTTTGGCTGTGTCAATCACAACAAACTGGAAAATTCTTAAAAAGATGAGAATACCAGCCCACCTTACCTGCCTCCTGAAAAACCTGTATCAGGTCAAGAAGCAACAGTTAGAACTGGACATGGAACAATGAGGTGGTCCCAAATTGGGAAAGGAGGCTGTATATTGTCACCCTGCTTATTTAACTTATCAGATCAGACCAGATCAGATCAGTCGCTCAGTCGTGTCTTGACTCTTTGCGACCCCATGAATCGCTTCCCTGTCCATCACCAACTCCCAGAGTTCACTCAGACTCACGTCCATCGAGTCAGTGATGCCATCCAGCCATCTCATCCTCTGTCGTACCCTTCTCCTCTTGCCTCCAATCCCTCCCAGCATCAGAGTCTTTTCCAATGAGTCAACTCTTCGCATGAGGTGGCCAAAGTACTGGAGTTTCAGCTTTAGCATCATTCCTTCCAAAGAAATCCCAGGGCTGATCTCCTTCAGAAAGGACTGGTTGGATCTCCTTGCAGTCCAAGGGACTCTCAAGAGTCTTCTCCAACACCACAGTTCAAAAGCATCAATTCTTCGGCGCTCAGCCTTCTTCACAGTCCAACTCTCACATCCATACATGACCACAACCATAGCCTTGACTAGATGGACCTTTGTTGGCAAAGTAATGTCTCTGCTTTTGAATATGCTATCTAGGTTGGTCATAACTTTCCTTCCAAGGAGTAAGCGTCTTTTAATTTCATGGCTGCAGTCACCATCTGCAGTGTACGAAAAAAGCTAGTGGAGGTGATAGAATTCCAGTTGAGCTATTCCAAATCCTGGAAGATGATGCTGTGAAAGTGCTGCACTCAATATGCCAGCACATTTGGAAAACTCAGCAGTGGCCACAGGACTGGAAAAAGGTCAGTTTTCATTCCAATCCCAAAGAAAGGCAATGCCAAAGAATGCTCAAACTACCACACAATTGCACTCATCTCACACGCTAGTAAAGTAATGCTCAAAATTCTCCAAGCCAGGCTTCAGCAATACGTGAACCGTGAACTTCCTGATGTGCAAGCTGGTTTTAGAAAAGGAAGAGGAACCAGAGATCAAATTGCCAACATCCGCTGGATCATGGAAAAAGCAAGAGAGTTCCAGAAAAATATCTATTTCTGCTTTATCGACTATGCCAAAGCCTTTGACTGTGTGGATCACAATAAACTGTGTACAATTCTGAAAGAGATGGGAATACCAGACCACCTGATCTGCCTCTTGAGAAATTTGTATGCAGGTCAGGAAGCAACAGTTAGAACTGGACATGGAACAACAGACTGGTTCCAAATAGGAAAAGGAGTACATCAAGGCTGTATATTGTCACCCTGCTTATTTAACTTATATGCAGAGTACATCATGAGAAACACTGGACTGGAAGAAACACAAGCTGGAATCAAGATTGCCGGGAGAAATATCAATAACCTCAGATATGCAGATGACATCACCCTTATGGCAGAAAGTGAAGAGGAACTAAAAAGCCTCTTGATGAAAGTGAAAGTGGACAGTGAAAAAGTTGGCTTAAAGCTCAACATTCAGAAAACGAAGATCATGGCATCCGGTCCCATCACTTCATAGGAAATAGATGGGGAAACAGTGTCAGACTTTATTTTTCTGGGCTCCAAAATCACTGCAGATGGTGACTGCAGCCATGAAATTTAACTTATATGCAGAGTATATCATGCAAAATGCTAGGCTGGATGAAGCCCAGATGGAATCAAGATTTCCAGGAGAAATATCAATAACCTCATGTATGCAGATAACACCACTCTCATGGCAGAAAGTGAAGAGGAAGTGAGGAGCCTCTTGATGAAAGTGAAAGAGGAGACTGAAGAGTTGGCTTAAAACTCAGGATTCAGAAAACTAAGATCATAGCATCTGGTCCCATCACTTCATGGCAAATAGATGGAGAAACAATGGAAACAGTGACAGACTTTCTTTTCTTGGGCTCCAAAATCACTGCAGATGGTGACTGCAGCCATGAAATTAAAAGACACTTGCTTCTTGGAAGAAAAGCTATGACAAACCTAGACAGCATATTAAAAAGCAGAGACATTACTTTGCCGACAAAGATCCATCTAGTCAAAGCTATAGTTTTTTCCAGCAGTCATGTATGGATGTGAGAGTTGGACTATAAAGAAAGCTGAGCACCAAAGAATTGATGCCTCTGAACTGTGGTGTTGGAAAAGACTCTTGAGAGTCCTTTGGACTGCAAGGAGATCAGACCAGTCAATCCTAAAGGAAATCAGTCCTGAATGTTCATTGAAAGGACTGATGCTGAAGCTGAAGCTCCAATACTTTGGGCACCTGATGTGAAGAACTGACTCACTGGTAAAGACCCTGATGCTGGGAAAGATTGAAGTCAGCAGTAGAAGGGGACGACAGAGGATGAGATGGTTGGATGGTATCACTGACTCGATGGACATGAGTTTGAGCAAGCTCCAGGAGTTCATGATGGACAGGAAGGCCTGGCATGCTGCAGTCCATTGGGTCACAAAGAGTTGGACACAACTGAGCTACTGAACTGAGGAAGTTTCTGATCATTTGAGGCTGTTTGTTAAACAGCATCATTATGGCAAAAGCTGACTACTATATAAGTGTTCAGTGATTTCATTAAAGTCACGCAGCTAATGAATGGAAGAGCCAGGGTCTAGAATTTTGGTCTTTTTATATCCTGATGCTGGGAAAGATTGAAGGTGGGAGGAGAAGGGGATGACAGAAGATAAGATGGTTGGATGGCAATGGACATGAGTTTGAGTAAGCTCCGGGAGTTGGTGATAGACAGGGAAGCCTGGCGTGCTGCAGTCCATGGGGTCACAAAGAGTCGGACACGACTGAGCAACTGAACTGAATTGAACTGATACTCCCAGTCCACTGCTTATCTGGAGGCTTCTGGTAAAAAAGCCAGTAAAGAGAATAGAACCAGGGTTGAGGGTTCTGTGTGGGCATTACAGACTTTCTCTAACTTGTTTTCTTTATCTGTCTATTGAAAATAGTAAATATAGAAATAGAAAATAGTATAGAAATAGAAAATAGTATATACTGATGCATCTGTGCTGTTCTTGGAATTTTATCACCATACATCTCAAGTTCGGAAATGGGAAGAAAACTGTGTATTTGCAATCTGTCTTTTGTAGGAGCTTTAAGGAACCTTGGCAAGGCAATTAGATAGAAGTTTTTCCTCTTATTGGGGGCTGTTTGATGGGTAAGCCAACTTTCTCCTAAAAGAATCTCTTTCTTAGGGACTTATTATCTTTTAGGTATATTTATGGAGAAGGCAATGGCATCCCACTCCAGTACTCTTACCTGGAAAATCCCATGGATGGAGGAGCCTGGTGAGCTGCAGTCCATGGGGTCGCGAAGAGTCAGACACAACCGAGCGACTTCACTTTCACTGTTCACTTGCATGCATTGGAGAAGGAAATGGCAACCCACTCCAGTGTTCTTGCCTGGAGAATCCCAGGGACGGGAGAGCCTGGTGGGCTGCCATCTATGGGGTCGCACAGAGTCGGACAGGATTGAAGTGACTTAGCAGCAGCAGCAGCAGGTATATTTATGGATATGAATTTTCCTTTGAGTATTGCTTTGGCTGCATCCTGTAAGTTTTAGTGTGCAATGCTCTCATTGTATTTAATGTTCAAATAGTATGAAACATTGAAGTAGGATGTAATCTCCTTTCAAATTCCTTATCTCAAGAGTTAACTTGGAAAAAAGTATTCAAATTTCCACCAAGTTCGATTAAAAGAACCCTCTATAGCTACTAATTTAATTTTATTTCACTGTGTGGAGAATGTGTTTGACCTTAGAATTTGTTGAAATGATCTCTGTGCCTGCATACCATGATTATTATTTAAATGTTCTGTGCGATTATTATTTTCAAGAATGAAAATTTTTGATAGCTCCAAACACCTGTGAATACTTGTATTCCAGGTAAAAGTCATCAAACACCTCGCCCTACCCCCACTCCTTGGTATCATATACAAATGACTGAAATTAGGGTACATTTGTTTTAAGAGAGAACTCTGCAAGGTCCAGCCCACCCTGGTGTCCGTCCTGTTGGTGACTGGATTCTATTTCTTCCTCTGAAGGGATGGATGGGCTTTGTTGGTTGGCTCCTGCAGTGTTTGTTATAACAAATATGAATGAATCCTGTAAACAGGGGGTCCAAGTGGAATAAGCAATTAATTAATATTTGATTCCTGCTGGGGATGTGTGGGAGTGGGTAGAAGAGGCTGATTTGGTTTTCAATTTTATTCACTTTTCTGCTTTCCCTTCCGCTAATTACTGCACTAGGCTTTTCTCTTTGTTGATAAAATTTGCATTTTATTTATTTATTTTTTTAATTTGCATTTTAAAAAATGATCTGGGAGGTATTGCATAACTACTTGGTCACAATGAATTTTTCACAAATAAAATAACGCTTCCACTTCTTGCACAGACTCTGGGCCACTCTCTGGGCTATGGTGGAGGTCAGGACCATTGCTGTGGTCGGTTTCTAGTCGAATGTGTGGAAGGCCAGTTACCAGCGCCTACCTGCAGGGCTCTTCCCCTTTGCTAAACACTCCTGTCCACCATCTCACCATCTCTATAGCTAGGCTATAGGAGTGGGACATGTATTGGCCCATTTTCCAGATAAGGAAACTGAGACTCTAGCAGCTTAAGTCAGTGGTTCTCAAACCTGGCTGTGCCTCAGGACCACATGAGGGCTTGTTAAATATGCAGAAAAGTATGGAGGGAGAGTAAAATCATACAGCCTCTCTGGAGTGGTGAGTCTAATCACCCCAGACTCCCCTCTGGCCTCCGCTGCCAGCCAGCACTTCCTGCAGCCCAGGGGCAGCTGGAGATTTTTGGGTGGGGGTGGGGGATGTCAGAGGTGAGAGAGGCAGGAAAAGGTAAGAGCCCATCAGGCAGGATGCCGCCTTGTGTGCTATGCTGGGATGGGGCAAAAATTCCTGCCCTCATTCCCTGCTCACCCCAAGATGTTCTGGGACCCAGCTAGACTCCATCCAGCCACTCTCCCTCCCCTGATCCCCAGCCTGTGCTAAGTCCTGAGGAAGACTCTGAGGGGCACATCGTCTGATGGGGGATACAGGCATGAGGGGGCTGCCTCCACTGTTGGCCTCCTCCACACTCAGAGACCAGGTGGAGCAAGTGTCCTGCCCTCCCGTGGCTCTTCAGGCTGGGACTACAGTCCCTTCCCTGTTCCCACCCCTTTAAAAATGTCCCCTTTTAATGCCACTTCCTCCAGGAAGCCTTTCTTGATGTCCCCATCAGAATCATTCATTTTTGTTTGTCTCCGTGGCTCTGAGCATCTCTGCTGAGCAAGCCCATTCTGTGGGCTGGGTTCACACTGATGTCAGTCTCTCCTTCTATCCTTCTCTCACCCTCAATGGCCAGCTTCTTCTGGAAGGAGACAACTACTTTGGAGGCAGAAAGACCTGGGGTGGGTCCTGGGGCCTTCCTGTTGAATTTTTTCCTGGGACCTTGGGGAAACTGATGTCACCTCTTATAGGTTCTGGCTGTCCGTCCCCATCACTGGGGATCACAGTTGTGTCTGGCCTCATGCCTTTGGCTCACAAGTCCTTGCTCTGCCAAATGCTCACCTTGTAAAGTAGGCCCAACTTTTAAACTCATGAGCCTGTTTCCTCATTTGTTAAGTTGGGATAGTAAGAGCACCCAGTTAGTTGGGTGGGGTGAAGATTCAGGGAGGTGACGCACAGCTGGTGGTGTCTGGCACAGGGGGCAAGCTCTTTCAAGGCCAGTGCTTCCCAGATAACAGCCAGACCCAGCAGTTTCTTCGTTTATTGTCCCTACTGTGGAATTTGGCTTGACGGTGATGGTAGTGCCCTTCCGCCCTTACCAGAAAGAAAAGAAAGAAGAACCACAGTGGCCACTGCCTGTGAATCTAGTTGCTCCCCTGACAAACCCATCAAAGGATCATATGAATTTTTCAGAT
This sequence comes from Bos javanicus, assembly GCF_032452875.1. Taxonomy (NCBI): domain Eukaryota; kingdom Metazoa; phylum Chordata; class Mammalia; order Artiodactyla; family Bovidae; genus Bos; species Bos javanicus. The sequence continues at coordinate 99,401,424 of NC_083878.1, forward strand.
AGGAAAATGGGCTCAGAGAAGGGAAGAAACTTGCTCCAGGTCACACAGCATGGCCCGAGGAAGGCTGGCTGGGAATGCAGGTCTGCTGTGCTTCCCTTTGGGTTGAGTTTGCAGTTCAGCTCCTGCAGTCTCAGGGCTGGTTTGCTCCCACCCATTCATCCACTCTGTTGTTCACTCATGTGTATTAAGCAGCCGCTCTGTGTTGCCCCTTCTACTGGGCATTGTGAGGGTCTCTGAGGTGGCCTGGTGATGAGGCAGGAGTTACAGTTAGCTGCAAGTTATAGAAACCCAAGCAAGACATCTTACACATAGAACCCAGACGGTCCTAGGGGAGGTGGTCATAGCTGGGAAACCTCAAGATGTTCTGGCTTCCTGCTCCACTATCCCTAGGATGTGCTGTTTATCCTTATGGCACAAAACGGCTGCTTTAACTCCAGGTATCACGACAGCATTCCAGGCAGGAAAATTAGGCTGAAGATTGGGGAAAAGTGAAGGGAAAAGGACAAAAGTCCTCTGTCAAAAGAATTCCTCTTTTTTTTTTTTAATCAGAAAAACAACTGATTTCCTGGGTGTTCCCAGCAGGAGACTCCTAATCCCATTTCATTGGTCAGAATTGGGTCAACCAGCCCAGCTAGCTGCAATGGGGTCTTGGAGGTGAATATTTCATACGAGCATACTTGCTCACTTAAAACCAAGGTTCTGCTAGGAGGGGAGATGGGGGTGAAATGGACACCCAGTTGGTCAGCAGTGTTCTTACCCGCCCAATAGATTCTCTGTCCTCAAAGAGCACAGGTTTTGGGGGGCCACATATATTTGGAGCTTTTCAATGCAGGAGGAAGTAGCAAGCAGCTGGTGTGTGCACAGGAGAGACCCTTAGCTCTCTCTTACTATCCTTGAAAGTAGGATCCTCTGCCCAATGCGGTGCCTGGCACACAGGAGGGGCTCAGTCAACAGCTATTGGGAAGAAGGGGAGTGGGTTCTAGAAAGCAGTATTGCCGGGCTTTTACCCTGAGCCAGTCTAGCTTCTGCAGTGGTTTAGGAGGTGTTCTCTGGGCTCTCAGTTGGGCCTTCACCAAATGCCTCCTCCGTGGATGAGGTGTGTAGGCGATGCAGGTGGGGGTCGCCGAGACCAGGCCCTCCCTGGGAGAGAGAGCCTACTTCTGCGATGGGCTTCAGTGATGCTCAGGGCTGAGGTCCCTCCACAGAGACCTGTGCCCTACCTCTGCCACGCCCTGCAACCAGGGAGGGAGGGAGCTGCCCCCTTTGCTGAGAACAGTGCGGACCCCCAAGTGCCAGGTGCTTCTTACTCGTCTTCCACCGAGGGCTCAGGACCACCCCTGAGAGAGGTGGTGCCAGCCTGGCCCTGCCCTGCAGAGAGGAAGACAGACTCTCAGCCCCTTGCCCGCGGCCCCTGTGCTTGTGGGTGCCAATTTGGGATTGAACCCGGGTCACCCAGTCCCAAAGCAGCTGCCCTCTGCACCAATGGCTGATGCCACCTCTTTGAGATTCGGGGGTGGTGGTCCTCCACTCACTGTGGATGGGCTGCATGTGGCTGGTGGGGTGGGGAGCTCCCCAGTGCTGGGGAGGCAGATGTGGATCAGGAGGGAGAGGCAGGAAGAGGTGCCAGGGCGCCAGGGGCAATGCTCTAGCAGCTCCTCTTGCATGGGGGTCCTGGGCCCTGGGCAGGGGACCGAAGCCGGGTGGCACCCCTCGGCTCTCTTGATGCTGACACCAGGCCCAGCGCTTGGCTGTGCTCACCAGAGGCAGTGTTTCTCTCCTCCTTCTTCCTTTTTTCTGAGACATAGTGCTCTTGGCCGTGGCGCAGCACTCGCTCTATGGGAAAAACTTGTTTTTGTCGGTAAACTCCAGCACTATGACTCAGAAGACACCCAGGGAGCACCCTCCTGGTGTCAAGGGGCCGCTCGGCTAATGAGCTAATGTTTATAAAGTGCTTAGAAGACGAAAAATTTCACGCGAGGGCTGAGGGTTTGTGCTGTTATTTGGGGGAAAGGTTGAGGAAGAAGGATGTGGTGAAGGGAAGGGGCAAACTCTTGCAGAGCAGTAGCCTGGAGCCCCTGGGGTTGCGCAGGCAGCCTGGTTTTGCTCGTGTTGCTGGTGCTGGCGCCTGTCTGGGCAGAAGCCCCGGCTGCCCCTTTGTTCAGAGCAGGGCAGATCTGAACTGGCTGTGCGGCTCTGATTTCATTTTTCCTGTAGCAGGTGGGGCAGGGGAGATGGTACTTGAGTGGTCCCTGCCCTCAAGACTGAGATCTTCCAGGCTGGGGCAGTGATCAAGTCATCGAAACAGCCCCTTCCCCAGGGCTTGGCACACAGCAAGTAGCTCCTGTCAGTCATTCATTCAACAAACACTCTGGGACTTCCCTGGGGGTCCAGTGGTGAAGAATCCGCCCGCCAATGCAGGGGAACGGGTTTGACCCCGGATCCGGGACGACCCCACATGCCGTGGAGCAACTAAGCCCGTGAGCCACAACTACTGAAGCCCACGCACCCTAGAGCCTGTGATCTGTAACGAGAGAAGCCGCTGCAATGAGAAGCCCGTGCATTGCCGTTTAGGGAGTAGCCCCTGCTCGCAACTAGACAAAGACTGCATGCAGCAACGAAGACACAGTGCAGCCAAAAATAAACAAACACAATTAAAAACAAAGAAAAAACAACCCCAAACGCTTCTACCTGTGCCAGGCACTGGCCACGGAATGAGGAACAAAGAAGACAGTCCTCTTAGAGCTTACGTCCTGGAGGGGAGATGACATCTAACAGATGAAGACATCGACTGCCTTGTGATCATGACTGTGAAAGGGCAGAGGAGGAGAGACATGCAAAGTCCTGAGTGTGGGAACCACACCTGGCCCAGCCCAAATACAGGAGCACCAAGAAGGCTTTCCTAGGAGGGATGGCTCGAAGAAAGATGGGCATTTCCAGTTCCCAAGCAAAGAGGCAGAGAGAGAGCACATGTCAGGCAGGGCAGCAGCATTAATTAACATGTTAATTAATTAATCCAACAAACCCTTAGTGAGTGCCTACTATGTGCCTTGCACTGGGGATACAGAGGTGAATAATTCAGGCATAAATGCTGACAACCTCCCTCCGACAAAGCTCACGTTCTGTATAATAAGCAAATGAAGAAATAACTGTAGAGAGAAACTATCAGCTAGCAATAAGGAATGGTGGTAAAATTAAGCAAGGTCATAATGGTAGAGGGGAGGCTCTAGAGAGACTCCCCCAGATGGTGTAGTGACCAGGGAGGGCCTTTTGGAGGAGGTAACATTTCAGCTGAGGCCTGGATGATGGAAGGAGCCAGTCAAGAGTGGACATGGGCAGTGCAAAGGCCCTGAGGCAGAAATGAACTCAGTGTAGTCAAAGCACCAAAAGAGGCCAGGACAGAGGCTGCAGCACAGTGAACCCCAAGGAGAGCAACAAGGGGACATTCAGGCAGGGTCATGTATCATCAGCATTGTGTTCATATCAAATAAATAAACTATACTATAGCAGCTTAAACATATGGGGATTCTGACTTGGACAACGACAAACTGGGGGGTGGGGGTGGTGAGAAATCAGGGGTTGGTATAGAGGTTTATAGATGCCACCAGGTACCCTGGCTCTTTCTATCTTCCTTCTCACTATCCTCAGCAGGGAGGCCTTGAAAATGCACATTGCTGCCTCATGGACACAATATGGCTGCCGAACCTCTGGGCCTCATGTCTGCATTCCAGGCAGGAAGAAGACGAAAGAGCTAAAAGCCAAAGAGCAAAGGGTGAAAAGGCTTTTTCCTTGCCAGACTCCATCTCCTTATTCAGAAAGGAATTGCTCCCCAGGGACTTCTGTTCCCTCTCATTAGCTAGAACTGGGTTACCTGGCCGCCTCAGATTGCAAGAGAGGCTGGGAAAAATGGAGTTTTACAATTTTGCTCATCTCTACAGTAGAAAAAAGAAAGAGAGAGGGACTGGAATACCCTCTGGGTTGCCAACCCATAGCTTTGGCCAAAGGTCCTCCCTCCCTAGAAGAGAAGGGTTTGGTGAATTCTGGGGCAAGGAGTGGGCAGGGATCAGACAACGGACTGTGGACTTCACCTGAGGGCCACAGGGAGCCACGGATGACTTTTCAGGAGGGGTGACATGGCCATATTTGCACTGAAGCTTTGCTATGTAAGCTGAGTACCTGCAATGTGTTGTTGACGGAGACACATGCCACCCTCACTTTGGGGACTTGAAGGGGGGAGTCCTCAGGGCTCAGATTAAACTTGAATTCCTGAGAGAAGGGCCTCCAACTCCCAGCTCTCTCCTTTGCTCACCTCCCGCACTGGCAGCTGTGCCCTGGTTGGCACCCAATGGCTGTCCACAGATGGCTCCTGGTCGTCCCACAGTATTGCACAGTATTGAAGAGAAAGTGACTCACACAGACACCTCTCCTGCTTGTAAAACACTGGTTTCACGTCCATCATCTTTGGTTTTTCTGCCAGGACTACCCCACAAGTCGGGTGTTTTGTGCCGCTTTTACAGTGATGGGGAAACATCTCAGGGAGAAGACTTTTGCAAGGAGGTGAAGGGCTGGGCTCTGCCACATCGAGGGAGACACTGGGCATGAGACGTCTTTGCCCCTGGAACTCTTCCTCACACCACTGTGTGCAGGGCGGGATGAGAGGGGGGGTGTGTGTGTGAGAGAGAGACAGAGAATGGCAGTGCAGCTAGAAGGCAGAAGACTCAGGCCCAGTCCCCGGGGCGTTTAACCTCCTGGGCTGCCTCCTCGTACCAGCTTCCTCTGACTTGCTGTGTGACTTCTGGCAAGTCCCCAAACCTCTCTGGACAAATTTCTTTTGGAGGAGAATGAAGAGATTTGCACAGGAAGGGTTCTGGATTTTCCCATCGCACCCCTCAAAGTCACTCTTTGAATTTCAGAGATTCCAGTCCATTTGTCTACATTGTATGTCTGTCCTTAGCTCAGAAATAGCCACAGTCTCCTTCCCTGTCTCAGAGCCTCATGCTGTACTCCTGCAGACCCAGCACAAGTAATTAAGTATTTGTGCGGTTAAATCTCCCAAGTCTGTCTCCCTGCCTGGACTGTGTGCCAGCAATGGCGGGGGACCATGTCTGTCTTCATCCCTGTCTTCCAAAAGATTAGCCCAGGGCCTGGCACAAAGTAGCTGCTCACGAAATAGAGAAGTTTGTGATGCTGCTGCAGCTGATGGTGGTGACGACGACGATAAAGATGAAGAAGAAATAATGCTGGGAGACACAGCTACTGGAGTGGAGGGAGCTCCAGCCCGGCCGTCAGCGTCCTCAGCCCCTCCCTACCAGCGGGCAGCGGAGGCTCCGGATTTCCCTTAAGAGACAGCCCAGACGCCTTAGTGCCCAGGCCGCGCCCCTCTGGGGAGAACTACAGTCCCCAGAAGGCCGTGAGGGGCGGTGCTGCCGGCGCTCGCTCCGCCCGGGGACACCACGGAGTGCGGCATCATGGGAGTTGTAGTCCAGCCCCATCGCCCCGGGCGCGCCGCCGCCGGTGCAGACGTGTGCCGAACCGCTGGGCACCCGGGCACCCGCGGAGCTCGTTGTCGGCGCGGGAGCGCAGGCTCCTCTCCTGGGTGGAGGTCACACTCGTGGAAGACCCTTTGAATTAACCCTCAGGACGCTGAAGACCTCTGGATAACTCTCTCGCATTCCCCCAGGAGCCCTTTAAGGGGCGGAGCCGGGCGCCTGTCCCCATCCCTGAGTCACCCACCCTCCTCTCACTGACATCAGCCCCCAGCGGCGTCCGAGCCCGCGCTTTAAAACCCGTGATCTCACAGAAACCTTTCCAGTCTCCGTTGGCCAAACGTTGTCAACTGTGTGTCTGGTGCTTTGGGGTTCGAGTGCGCATGAGAGGGGGGATCACATTCAACCATCAATAACACATCATGATAACCCCACCTGATTCGTAGGGAGGGTGGCCCAGGGGCCTGAAAAAGGCCCAAGCTGGGCCCCGGGCTGGCCAGATCAGGAGCAGGTGAAGGTGTTCCTGTCGGAGGGAACAGCATGAGGGAGGGCTCTCAGGCTTATTAGAGGGGTCTCGGGGCTGAGGCCAGTGTGAGAGGTGGTGAGTCGAGTGCGGGGCCTCTGAAGGACCTGGAATCACGGGGAGGAGTATTGATTTGATCTCAAATGGATGGGTGACTGTTTTTCAGGCAGGATGTCCAGCCTAAGGGGTCAGTGGCAGAGCCTGGACCCAGCCCAGGGGCCCCTGTTTCCAGGTCCTGGCTTGTTCCAGGGCAGGGTTGCAGCAGGAGCCAGTCTGCTGCCATCCTGGAGCTGTTCCAGGAGTCAGGCAGGGAGAGGGCAGAATTGCAGGCTCGGGGTGGAGGAGGCTCAGCATCCCTGTTCCTGGGAGGGGAAACTGAGACTTTGGCAAATGTCTGCTGAATGAGCTTCTTCTGTGTGAGATCCAAGAGGAGCCTTCTCCTCCTCTGACTCTCCCAACTGTCAGGGACCAGCCCTGGGAAATAGGGGAGGTCATTTTCACACTCTCGCTTCGGATTCAGGCCAGATGTTGGGGGTCTGCAGGCCCAACGAGTTGCGTGGGGGTGGGGTGGGGGTGTGTGTGTTTGGAGCTCTGCTGTTGAAAATGAGCTCTGACTGTGTCACCGCTCTGGTTTGCTCTGCTCTGGCCCTGTGGCCAAGAGACCCTGGGGACACGCTCCTGGGCTCTGGTCACATCTACAGGGACTGGCAGGAAGCCCTGCCTTACTGCTCACAGCACCTGGGTGTTTTGCTTCCAAGGTAATCTTGGCAGATTGTTCTCAGCCTACTTTCTGTGCCCTCTGCCTGGAACCCAGGCGCCCTAACTGGCACCTCGGGCTCCCGGACTTCTGAGGAGTGTTCTGGATTCTCGAGAAAGTCCAGTAGGAACGAAGCTCCCGGGATCCCCTCAGAAACGTTGGGTGTCTGTGGTCCGGGTGAGGATGGGGTCATCTCAGAGTGGCCACATCCCCCAGATCAGAGGCCTGGCTGGCTATGGTTTGTCTTTGATTAATAAAAAATGGGGAAGCGAATCAATGACCCCTTCACAAATGCAATTCAGACGGTAGGGAAAAAATCTATCTTCAGGGTTGAGGGCCTTTTTTTCATGAGAAGATTGGAACACACAGAAAGTGTTGGCCTGAGACCTTCCCCCCATACCCCCTGAAATTCTGGTGGAAACTACACATTTGTGCTTGAACAGGGGCGGGGACTCTGAACATTTAAGCTAAAAAATTAGAATATGTGGGGCCACAAGGAAGGGGAAGGAAGACCAAGGCGGGTGTTTGTCACTGAGGTCCCTTCCCCAGTGGGGCCCTTGGGGACTGTCTCTACCTGGCTCCTCACCCTTTTGATGGGGATATTCTGGAAACTGAATGGTTTTCCCAGGCTCCTGATAGTCTGGCTGTATCAGAGTCTACCTGGAGACTGGCAAAATGCAGATTCCTGGGCTCCTTCTGTCCTGAGACCCTGGTGCAGAAGATCCGAAGCAGGGTCCAGGCATAAGGCTTTCTACGCAGCTCTCCAGGCAGTGGTGATTGGGCATCTGAGTATGGAGACAGTGGGCTGGAGTGAAAGGCAGCGGCGAAGCATTGAAAACACAGCTCCGGGATCACCCAGACCCAGGCTCCAGTCCCAGCTTGGCGCTTACTGTGGGACACTGGGCAGGGGATGTCCTTCTGTGGCCCTCGAGTCCTTGTCTGGAAATGGTGATAACGTGGCATGCAGCCACTTGCTGGGGTTGCACGGGGTGTGGCGTGCATATTGTTATTATTATTGTCATGGTTCCTAGGAGGACGGAAGAGGAGGTGACAGCTTTTGAATTGATTGCCATCTAAATGACTCCAGTTCTTATTGCCTTGAGTGCACACTGTGGGGTGCGGTGCCCTTCTCTCGTGCGTTGGGGGAAACCACCCTCCGGATCAGAGCCAGGGGGAGCTGGAGACCCGTGGGCCTCGTCATACCCCATCTGGGTGTGGCCTGGTGGGGGTGGTGGTGGCAGATGAGCCCGTGGGAGGAGGATCTGGGATGCCTGGCCAAGGTGGGTGTGATGACCCTTCTCAGCTTCTCCTGGGGATGCCCCTCCTGACCACCCAGGAGGCTTCCTCCCTGGTCACCTCCTTCAGGCCATCTGCTTGGCTCCTATGGCCGGACAATGAGGCTCCTAGTGATATGTTTACCCATCCGTTTCCTCTTTGGGGCTGAGTTCTCTGAGGAGGGTCCTCTTGTCTACTCTTTCCACTTTGGTCAGAGCCAGACCTGGCCTGCAGATCCACTACTGGGGATGGGGCTGGGAACATGTGATGTGGCTGTTGTTTTTGCCTGCCCAGCACCCCAGCCTCACCCTCAGTTTCCTGGTTCAAGTGGTTTCCTCATCCTCTGCTGGGGATGAGCCTGTGGTCCTGGCCTGGCCAGGAGTGCTTGGTGGGTGTCATCATGTGACCCAAGGCAGGCCAATGAGACATAATCCTGAGACGTGGGCTCAGATAAAGGGGAATATGAAACTCTTTTCTGCTGGTGGTCAAGGTTGGTAGAGTATAAGATATATGGTCAACCATCAGTGGACAGCCTGGGAAAAAATGAAGCCAACATAATAGAGAACAGTGCTGAGAGATGAAGAGAGACAGAGAAAAAGAAAGAGAGGCCATTGTTTGAACACCTGGATCCAGCTTTGCCTGAAGCAGTCTCTGCCTTCCGGTTTACAGTAGTTTGAGTTGGGTTTCTGTCCTTGCAACTGGTTCTGACTGATGCAGAAAGCTCATTTCTCCCATTCTTCTGTCCATCTGTCCACACAGCCATCCCACATTTACTGAACTTCGGCTCCATGCCAGCCCTTATGCTGCAATCTCAGCCCTCAGAGACCAAAGGGGGAGGTGACAAGGCGACACAAGCTTCTTACCTCATGGGAAACTGGGAACTGGCACCAGAGGTGAGCCCTGCAGGTTGTGGGTGTGAGAGTCTCTGTGTTGAGGGGAGGGGGAATCCGGGCAGGCTTTGCAGAGGAGGTGACCTTTGGGCTAGGCTTTGAGGCATAGGCAGGATTTCACTGGCTTGAGAATCAGGGAGGGGACTCTTCAGAGCAGAAAGAGTCACAAAAAAGCAGGTAGCAAAGACCAGGAACACTTGAACCAAGCTGCTTGTGGTGGAGGGGTTGAGAGTTTGTGAACTGCTGGGATATGTGTCATAGTAATACTGCTACTGATGATCAGTAACTAACCCTTGTTGAGCAAGCACCGTGGTAGCACTGGATTTTATTTTCTCATGATTGTCTCTGCCTCCCTGAAGGGGAAGCATATGCATTATCTCCATTTTATAGGCGAGGAAAACGAAGCCCAGATAAGTGATGAACTCAAGGCTTTGCAAATGCCAGGTGTGCCAGCGAGCCTCTCTGATCTCATCCCAACTTCCTACCCATTCAGGCCCATGTGGACTCTTTGCAGCTCTGTGTTTTTAGCCATGTCTTCCTGAATGCCTTGGCAGGGGACTGGGGTGGAGGCCAAAGAAGTGGCCCTAGTCATTTCTGGAGTTTTCCAGTGCTGAAAGTGGTGGGGAGGGGGTTTGCCCTGTAGGCAGGTTCCCAAGAAGGCACTGGAGACCCTCTGTGATGCTGTGAACCCTCCAACCCATCTGCCATCTTCCACCCTGCCCCCTCCTACTTCCCGTCTTGGCCACAGCCGCCGGAGTGATGGAACTTTCGAGGGCATATGTGCTCAGCTCTCTCTCTCTTACTGAACAGTCTTCGATGGCTCCCTAATGCTTTGGGTATAATCCAGACCTTTCGCCTGCAGGCCCTCCATTCCCTGGCCCTGCCCACTGCTCAGCCTCTTTCCTGGAGCCCCGCTTCACGCTGAGCCACGGCCACCCTCCCCTCTGAGCCCAAGAGGCACACTGCTTCCCCATGCTCCAGAGTCAGCCCCGGCATGCCTTCTGGCCCAGGTGTACCCTTGCAGTGGGCTGGGGGCCCTCTTTGTGCCTGTACTTCTCCCATCACAGCACTTTCCTGGATGCATTGCCATTGGGTGTGTGTCTGGCTCTCCAATTAGACTGAGAACCCCTTGAGAACAGAAATTGGGGTGTGCCCACCTCCGTCTCCCTGATGGTCCCTCAAGCCTTGGCACATGCGGGCTCACAGTGAGCAGAGAGAATGCACGGGCCCAGCTTCCTTAGGTTCTGAAAAGAAGCCATCATCACTTCAAGAACCACCCTCCTTTCCTGGACACTGATTAGGAAAGAGGAAAGAAAGGCATTCCACTTCTCTCCAAAAGCTTGTCTGTAGGGCAAGCCCTCTCCTGTAAGGGCTTCCCTGGTGGCTCAGGTGGCAAAGAAGCCACCTGTAATGTGGGTGACCTGGATTCCATCCCTGGGTCCGGAAGATCCCCTGGAGAAGTAAATGGCTACCCACTCCAGTATTCTTGCCTGGAGAATCCCATGGACAGAGGAGCCTAGAGGGCTACAGTCCATGGGGTCGCAGATTTGGGCACAACTGAGCGACTAACGCTTTCACTTTAAAAGCAGAGGTGACCCCTTGAGTCTTGCTGGGCTGGCCGGCCTGACAGGCAGGGCTGCCTGAGTCCAGTGGTCGGAGGGACGGAGGGAAGGGATGAGGGGTCACATCCTGGATGGGGCAGGACAGTGACATTGATGGGGGTCTGTGGAATGGCTCTACTGTTGCCCTTTGCTTGGCTGGTAAACTTGTTCCCTTTCAGCCTGACACCCTGCCAGAGCTCCCTAAAACACAGGCCTGACCTGCAATGCCCTGTCCCCATGCCCTTGAGGCCCCTTGCCCTGACAGGCCCCATGGGACAGGCAGCTCCACTCAGCCAAATGTGTATCTGTCTTGCTCACTGGGGGATCCATAGACTCTAACATGGTGCCTGACATTTAGCAGGTGCCCAGCAATTTTCATTTATTTATTTAAAAATTTTTGATTATGCCACATGGCAGACAGATTCTTAGTTAGTTCCCTGATTAGGGATTGAACTGGTGTCCCTTGCACTGGAAGCATGGAGTTTTAACCACTGGACCTCCACGGAAATCTGCTAATGTGTCTTATTTTGAATGTTGCAGGAATGTCAGGCCATGAGTTCCCACTTCTGGGGTGGAAAGAATGGCTGCCTTAATTATCTTCTTAGAGTAACTTAAAAGGATATTTATACAGCCATGTTCATCACAGCATTATTCACAGTAGTCAGATTGTGGAAGCCACCCAGGTGACCACTGACGGATGAATGGATAAACACAATGTGCTCCATACGTGCAATGGAATATCAGCTTAAGGAGGAAGGAAATCCTGACTCATGCTGCAACATGAATGCAGATTGAGGACATTGTTGTTGACTCACTAAGTTGTGTCTGACTCTTTGTGATCCCATGGACGGTAGCCCGCTAGGCTCCTCTGCTATGTGAAATAAGTCAGTTACAAATGGACAAATGCTGTATGATTCCACCCCTATGAGATACCAAAGGTGTCAAATTCATAGAGACAGAAAATAGAATGGTGGTGTCCAGAGGCTATGTGTGGTGTCCAGGGCCTTCTAGAACTAACAGCAAAGACAAAAGATGCCTAGGGGACTGGAATGCAAAAGTAGGAAGTCAAGAGATACCAGGAGTAACAGGCAAGTTTGGCCTTGGAGTACAAAATGAAGCAGGGCAAAGGCTAACAGAGTTTTGCCAAGAGAACGCACTGGTCACAGCAAACACCCTCTTCCAACAATACAAGAGATGACTCTACACATGGACATCAACAGATGGTCAATACTGAAACCAGATTGATTATATTCTTAGCAACTGAAAATGGAGAAGCTCTACACAGTCAGCTAAACAAGACTGGGAACTGACTGTGGCTCAAATCATGATCTCCTTATTGCCAAGTTCAGACTTAAATTGAAGAAAGTAGGGGAAACCACTAGACCATTCAGTTCAGTTCACTTCAGTCGCTCAGTCATGTCCGACTCTTTGCAACCCCATGAATCGCAGCATGCCAGGCCTCCCTGTCCATCACCAACTCCTGGAGTTTACCCAAACTCATGTCCATCGAGTCGGTGATGCCATCCAGCCATCTCATCCTCTGTCGTCCCCTTCTTCTCCTGCCCCAAATCTCTCCCAGCATCAGGGTTTTTTCCAATGAGTCAACTCTTCACATGAGGTAGCAAAGGTATTGGAGTTTCAGCTTCAACATCAGTCCTTCAAATGAACACCCAGGGCTGATCTCCTTCAGAATGGACTGGTTGGATCTCCTGGCAGTCCAAGGGACTCAGGAGTCTTCTCCAACACCACAGTTCAAAAGCATCAATTCTTCGGCGCTCAGCTTTCTTCACAGTCCAACTCTCACATCCATACATGACCACAGGAAAAACCATAGCCTTGACTAGACGGAACTTTGTTGGCAAAGTAATGTTTCTGCTTTTGAATATGCTATCTAGGTTGGTCATAATTTTCCTTCCAAAGAGTAAGCGTCTTTTAATTTCATGGCTGCAGTCACCATCTGCAGTGATTTTGGAGCCCAGAAAAATAAAGTCTGACACTGTTTCCACTGTTTCCCCATCTATTTCCCATGAAGTGATGGGACCGGATGCCGTGATCTTAGACCATTCAGGTATGACCTAAGTAAAAGCCCTTACGATTATACAGTGGAAGTGACAAATAGATTCAAGGGATTAGATCTGATAGACAGTGTCTGAAGCACTATGGACAAAGAGTTGTGACATTGTACAGGAGACAGTGATCAAGACAATCCCCCAAAAAAAGAAATGCAAAAAGGCAAAATGGTGTCTGAGGAGGTCTTACATATAGCTGAGAAAAGAAGAGAAGATAAAGCAAAGGAGAAAAGGAAAGATAAATCCATCTGAATGCAGAGTTCTAAAGAATAGCAAGGAGAGATGAGAAAGTTTTCCTCAGCGATCAATGCGAAGAAATAGAGGAAAACAATAAAATGGGACAGACTAGCGATCTCTTCAAGAAAATTAGAGATACCAAGGGGACATCATGCAATGCTATGCTAAGTCACTTCAGTCGTGTCCGATTCTGTGCGACCCCATAGACAGCAGCCCACCAGGCTCCCCTGTCCCTGGGATTCTCCAGGCAAGAACACTGGAGTGGGTGGCCATTTCCTTCTCCAATGCATGAAAGTGAAAAGTGAAAGTGAAGTAGCTCAGTTGTGTCCGACTCTTAGCGACCCCATGGACTGCAGCCTACCAGGCTCCTCTGTCCATGGGATTTTCCAAGCAAGAGTACTGGAGTGGGGTGCCATTGCCTTCTCCGACATCATGCAAAGATGGGCACAATATAAGGACATAAATGGTATGGACCTAACAGAAGCAGAAGATATGAAGAAGAGGTGGCAAGAATACACAGAAGAGCTTTACAAAAAAAGATTTTCATGACCCAGATAAAACCATGATGGTGTGATCACTCACCTAGAGCCAGACATCCTGGAATGTGAAGTCAAGTGGCCCTTAGAAAGCTAGTGAACAACAGACTGGTTCCAAACAGGAAAGGGAGTACGTCAAGGCTGTATATTGTCACCCTGCTTATTTAACTTATATGCAGAGTACATCATGAGAAATGCCGGGCTGGATGAAGCACAAGCTGGAATCAAGATTGTTAGGAGAAATATCAATAACCTCAGATATGCAGATAACACCACCCTTATGGCAGAAAGTGAAGACAAACTAAAGAGCCTCTTGATGAAAGTGAAAGAGGAGAGTGAAAAAGTTGGCTTAAAGCTCAACATTCAGAAAACTAAGATCATGGCATCTGGTCCCATCACTTCATGCAAATAGATGGGGAAGCAGTGGAAACAGTGGTTGACTTTATTTTGGGGGGCTCCAAAATCACTGCAGATGGTGATTGCAGCCATGAAATTAAAAGACGCTTACTCTTTGGAAGGAAAGTTATGACCAACCTAGACAGCATATTAAAAAGCAGAAACATTACTTTGCCAACAAAGTCTGTCTAGTCAAGGGTATGGTTTTTCCAGTAGTCATGTTTGAATGTAAGAGTTGGAACAGTGAGAGCTGAAACTCCAATACTTTGGCCACCTGATGTGAAGAACTGACTCATTTGAAAAGACCCTGATGCTAGGAAAAGATTGAAGGCAGGAGGAGAAGGGGACAGCAGAGGATGAGATGGTTGGATGGCATCACCAACTCGATGGACATGAGTTTGAGCAAGCTCTGGGAGTTGGTGATGGACAGGGAGGCCTGGCGTGCTACAGTCCATGGGATGGCAAAGAGTCGGACACGATTGCGCGACTGAACTGAACTGTCCAGGGGCTGTAGGGAGGGAGAAATGGGGAATTGTTTGACGGGGACAGAGTTCCAGTTTTGCAAGATGAGAAGGATTCTGGTGACGGATGGTGGTGATGGTTGCATAATAGTGTGAATATGCTTAATGTTACAGAATGGCACACTTAAAAATGGCTAAGGCAGTAAATTTTATGTTTCTTTGTGTTTCCAATAAAAAATGGAAAAAGAAGCTTTCCAAATTTTTTTTCTTATGGGGGTTATTTAGCTTTAATTTATCAGGATGGAAAATATAAAGTATTTACCAAAAATGGAGAGGATGGTGCAGTGAGCTTGTGTGTCCATCACCCGGCTCATGATCAGTGTCATTTCACCTCTTGTTCCCACTTGCTTTTCCTCTCTATTTACCTTGAAGCAAATCCCATACATCATATTGTTTCATCTGGAAATACTTCAGAATGCAGCTCTGGAAAATAAAGCCCTTTCCAAGTGGATGGACCTAGAGACTGCCATACAGAGTGTAGTAAGTCAGAAAGAGAAGAATAAGTATTCTATATTAATGCATATATGTAGAATCTGAGGGCTTCCCAGGTGGCTCAGTGGTAAAGAATTTGCTTGCCAATGCAGGAGACTCAGGCTCAATCCCTGGGCCAGGAAGATCCCCTGGGGTAGGAAATGGTAACCCACTCCACTATTCTTGCCAGGAGAATCCCACGGATGGAGGAGCCTGGTGGGTTACAGTCCATGGGGTTGCAGAGAATCGGACACGACTGAGCAACTGAGCACACACACATAAAATCTAGAAAGATGGTATAGGTAATCTTATTTGCAAAACAGAAATAGAGACAGAAAGAAAAGAAAAAGCACCAAGTCATGTCCAACTCTTATGATCCCATGAACTGCAGCCTGCCAGGCTCCTCTGTCCCTGGGATTCTTCAGGCAAGAATACTGGAGTGGAAATAGATTACTAATGATACTAATGAGAACCTACTGTATAGCTCAGGGAACTCTACTCAGTGCTCTGTGGTGACCAATGGGAAGGAAATCCAAAAAAGCTGTGGTCATGTATGGATGTGAGAGTTGGACTGTGAAGAAGGCTGAGCGCCGAAGAATTGATGCTTTTGAAATGTGGTGTTGGAGAAGACTCCTGAGAGTCCCTTGGACTGCAAGGAGATCCAACCAGTCCATTCTGAAGGAGATCAGCCCTGGGATTTCTTTGGAAGGAATGATGTTAAAGCTGAAGCTCCAGTACTTTGGCCACCTCATGCGAAGAGTTGACTCACTGGAAAAGACTCTGATTCTGGGAGGGATTGGGGGCAGGAGGAGAAGGGGACGACAGAGGATGAGATGGCTGGATGGCATCACTGACTCGATGGACATGAGTCTGGGTGAACTCCGGGAGTTGGTGATTGACAGGGAGGCCTGGCATGCTGCGATTCATGGGGTTGCAAAGAGTCAGACACGACTGAGCGACGGAAGTGATACATATGTATATGTGTATATATACAGACATGTATAGCTGGTTCATGTACAGTAGAAAATAACACAACATGTAAAGCAACTATACTCCAATAAAAATTAATTAAAAAAGAAAAACTTGTAACCTATCACTCTAACACCTAAAAACCTCAAATCAAGTAATCACATTTCTAACTGTAAATATATTTCATATCTAATTATACACATGAAACACACGGTGTCATTACATTTCCAATGGTCTCAATTTATATTAAATATATAAACACTTATCTATTTAATATAAAATTTAGGGTATTCTTATATTAGGTATTTAACATATACTTATATTTATGTATTTAATTTGTGAAAATATATACAACATGCACTCATATGTGGTTATTTTCATTTGAATCAGCATCTAAATAAGCACCACACACTGAAATTGACAAGTGTTTTTAATCTGTCCTTAAATAGGCTCTCTGAGTCTCGTTTTCCTTGCGATATATTTGTCATGAAGAGTTCCCCTTGATCTGGATCTTGCCGATTACGTCTCCGTGGCAGTTTCTAACCTGTTTCTCTGCTCTCTGTATTTTCTGTAAATTGGTATTTGGGTCTGAGGCTCTTCCAGATTTGAGTTCGCTGTTTTTAGCAAGATGACTTCACAGTGGTAGCGTGTTTCCCCGCCAGGCACGATACTCTCTGGTTTCTGGTTTGGGGAGGTTTGCAGCCCATCATGGCCCAGACCTATTAAGTCATGGGGGGCCGCCCAGTGCAGCTAGCCCGGCACTCTCCTGGCTTCACCAATTAGCTGGGATGTTCCTCCTCTGTGTTTGGGCACCAGGTGATACAGTTTGCTAGGACAGGTAGAACAGATGGTCCAACCTTTCCCTTTATTTATCATCTTTTACCACCTCTTCTCCTGCCCTCTTATTTTTAACTAAGGAGGAATCTGGGGCTCAGAGGCAACGTGTGACCCAAATTCTGGGTTGCAAGGCAAAGGGCCCTTTCTGGGCAAGGGCTACAACCTCACTGTGGTCACCCTTCTGCAACGCAGGAGGTGCAAGGGCAGATGTAGTGTTGGACTGACCTTGGCCCACAGCCTTGGCCCTGACCCCTGCATCTCGCAGACCACCCCAGCTCACTGCCTGAGTGCGGGGCATCACTCTCTTTGGTTCAGTGCGAGGGATGTTTGGGGCAGACCCAAGCAAGCAGTGCACCCACCTCTCTCCTTACCTCCTCGATGTCCAGGCTGACTGTAGTCGCTCACTCTCAAGCTTTGGTTCTGAAGAACGAGACCTCCTTTGGCCTCTTCTCCAGAGCAGCCTCACCGTGGAGGCCTGACCTCCCCTGTGAACAGCCCCTTATGGACATCACAGAGACTTCTTGGTTCTCACTGTGGAAGCTGAGCTCTAATCCTCTGCTGACATGCTTCAAAACCAAGTCTTGGACCAGGTACTAGCAGCTAATGAAGGCATCGACTGATCATTTCTCTCTTGTGCTTTAAGTTTTCTTTTTAAAGATCGTCTAACAGTTTCATTGACAGGCAATACACTGCATCCGTTTGAAGTGCATACCTTAACAATGAACTGATGATTTATGGAGCACCTAGTATGTATCAGGTACTTGCCCTACCGCCTGTGGGAGCAGAGAGCTTCGACGTCAGACAACCTAGGTCAGAATCTCGGCTGGAATTCCAGTTACCAGCCACGTGACCTTGGGCCACTTGTGTCGTTAGGTGAGGCTGGGTTCTCACCGGTGACACCTCTTGGGGGTAGATTGGATATTATTCTCAAATTTTCATTCCCTCCTGTAACAGGATGATATATCCATGCTCTTTGCCACGTGAGTTTGTGGTACACCTCCCACTGCAGTCGCAAGAAGATAATCCCCAGCCCACTGAAGTGTGGGCTAGGCCATGTGACTTGCCTTGGCCAGTTTGACATTAGTGGATGTGACCAAAGCACAAGCTTGATAAATGGTTGAGTTTGGGGCTTGGCTGCCTGATCTTCCACCATGCGCTACAAGGCAAAATGTCTCACATAGCTGATGCCTCTAGAAGGAGACACTCATGGAGCTGACCTGAATCCGACCCGTGGACTGGAGCTAAATCAAGCTGACCCACCGAATGAAGCAGTGTCACCCGGGTTGACCTGCAGGCCTATGAGAGAGGAAGAGAAATTGTGGCAAGCCTCTGCATTGGTGGGGCAGTTTGTTACACAGCAGGATTGAAGCAGAAAGCTGACTAATCCACACGTACGATCATAGGATACACTACACAGGATTGCAGTGTGGATTAAATGGGATAATATATTTAAATAACTTGATATAGTAAAATACTTGTTATAGTCTGGCATGTAGTAACTCCATGAAATATTAGATATTATTATTAATGAAAATTTTTCTTATGTAAAAATAAGTGTGTTTCTCAGTGTGTGACATGATATGCTAGTACATTTTTTTAACCCTTTGGGTTATTTTTTCTTTTCTAAGCCTTGAAACATAGAGTAACTATGTTGGTTATGGAAGCACAGACCCGCAGTTCACAGCTTGTGGTATAGATCACAGAATCAAAAAGTCAGCATTGAGACCCTAAAGTCCCTCTAGTTGACACCTACTCTCAGTCAGTGCTGGGACCCTGGCATCCTGTCCATCTCTGGGGGTTGCTAAGCCTCTGCTTGAATACTTCTAGTGATGGAGAGCTCCCTGCTTTACGTAACAGCCTGCTTAATTGTTTAATTAAAAAAGAATTTTGGCCACACTCTATGGCATGTGGGATCTTAGTTCCCTGACCAGGGATCAAACCTGTGTCCCTTGCAGTGAAAGCATGGAGTCTTCACCACTGGACCGCCAGGGAAGTCCCCAACCTGTTTAATTTCCGAATCTTCCTTATGGTGAAGAGGATTTTCTCTTTGCCCTGCTGCAGGATGACTCTTGGGCAGGGCTGAAGATTATCAGTAGGTTGCTAATAGCAAGAGTTCAGGCACTAGGGTCAGAGCTGGGTTAGAATTCTAAGTCCCACACTTTGTGTTGTGTCTTTGGGCAAGTGTACTCATCTCTCTGAGCCTCAGTGGCCCTCTCTGTTAAACTGGGTAAAGAGATGGTAAAAAAATTCACCTCCCAGGGTGTTTTCACATCAAATGAAAGACACCCAGCAGGTCAGCAGAGGAGAGCAGAGGTTTATATTTAAACCGAGGTTCTTAGGATGCAAAGGTTCGCTCTTGCTATGGAGTTGTTCCCTCATCTCTTCCTTCCACTTCGTGTTTCCTTTCTCTAATTTTTAACATCTCCCACAACTGCCCAGGTTGTTCTGGATGAGACAGGGAGAAGCTGTCAGTTTGCTGAGGTGCTCCCAGGGCCACGTTAGAGCCTCATGAGTGAGTGAAAGTTGCTCAGTTGTGTTTGACTCTTTGTGACCCCATGGACTGTGGCCTGCCAGGCTTGTCTGTCTATGGAATTTTCCAGGCAAGAATACTAGAGTGGGTAGCTGTTACCTTCTCCGGGGGATCTTCCCAACCCAGGGACTGAACCCAGGTCTCCCGTGTTTCATATGGATTCTTTACTGACTGAGCCACCTGGTCTCTCTCTTTGCCACCAGGGAAGCCCAAGAATACTGGAGTGGGTAGCCTATCCCTTCTCCAGGGGATCTTCCCAACCAAGGAATCAAACTGGGGTCTCCTGCATTGCAGGCAGATTCTTTACCAGCTGAGCTACCAGAGAAGCCCCGTTGAGCCTCATGGTTGTGTGTTAAATTCCCGGGATGTGCCAGGTAGGACTCTGAATGTTGCAGCAAACCCTTTGCCCTCACGGAGACCCATTGTGTAGGTGGCGGGGAGATGCACATGAAACCAACCAACAGGGCATTGAAGGCAAGCGTCATGGAGAGAACTAGGCAGGAAAGGGCAGGGCTGGGAAAGCCTTGGGGAATTCAGCCTTAGGTGACACCAGGAGCAACCTGGTCTCTGGAACAAGGAAGGGGAGTGTCCTCGTCTACTCTCCCGGCTCAGTGCTGAGCATCTGCTGCCCCTTACAGGTGTCAGAGCCAAGGGGCAGATGTCCAGAGAGGGGTGACCTGGGTGGTGAAGGGACAAGGAACCGTGTCGCCTTAGTAAGTTTAGGAACGGCCGCCACCTACTGAGGCGGGTGCTGGGCTCTGGGCGCTACATGTATTTTTCTAATTGATTCTCACAGGCAGGTCCACAGATAGTCTTCTCACCCACAAAGATGCTGATAGAGGCTCGGTGTGGCATGAACTGCTGGGTCCACAGCAAGGAGGAGAAGAGCCAGGACCGGAGCCCGGGTCTCCTGGGCTTGTGGAGCTCGCGATCTGCGTGTGAAGCAGTGGTGGCATCCATCCATTTTGTGATGTCAGTGGCCCGTGGTGGTCAGTTTCACGCTACCGAAGGGAATGTGGCGGGGACAGACATGACAGGTCTTGGTGTTGGATGGGGCCAAGGGGAGTCCACAGGCTTCAGATCCCTGCAGTTACAAAGAGGAAGGGTCCCCCGGAGGCTTGTGGACCCCTGGGAATCCAAGCCTGGACCTGTCTTTCCTTTACAGATGTTAACTGAGGTCCAGCCTGTTCTAGACTCCGGGGCGAAGTGGGGGTGGGGGGGGCTCGACTTTCATGGTGGCTCAGTCTGGGAACATTGGTCTCAGCAGCGGTCCTCAGTCCATTGCAGTGGGCTGTCTCCAAGGTCTGGAAAGGACAGGGGGCATCGGGGGGCGGGGCCGTGTCACAGTGAAGGGCGTGGCACCGGACCCGCATGCGCACACACACCATGCCACTCAAAAGCGCGTGTGATCCTGGATGTGACGTCCTCCCGCTCTGGACCTCAGTTTCTCCCTTAGTCAAATGCAGAGGGGGGAGCCAGGGGTTCTGAGGTCCTAGCGGCTAGGACCTCCCTCCATCAAAGCTGCTGCGTGTGGAAGCCCAGCCCTACGTGGGAACGTGGGGACGTGGGGACACGGAGCTCCTGCCTGCACGTGTTTCCCCGCCTCTCCTCCCCAGGCAGTGCTATTTAAAGTGACGGTGGTTTGGCTCGCTAGTTTTTTAAAAAACCATTCCCGTACTCGAGCCGAGTTCCACAAGGCCAGCTGTCACCACTAAAAATGTCTATCGTGTGACAGCCACCAGTGAGGAGATGGGAGGAGGCAGGGGGCCCCGGATGGGACCACAGCGTGGCTGGATTAAAAAAAAAAAAAAACCACCAAAAATCAGCTCTGCAAAGAAGAGACAAAAGCTGGGAGGGGGCTGCTCTTTCCTCTCTGTCTAGTTTCCTTTGCCAGATCCTCGCAGCCCTGCTGGAGCGCGGATGGCAGCAGGCACCACGTCCCCGTGGGGACAGGTGGGGAGGGGGTCCAGGGTCCTGGCACGTGGGCTGTCAGCCCCAGCCCCTCCCCACGCTGGGCTTGGTGGGCACCGTGCCCCTGCGGGTCCTCCCACCCATCCTCCATCTGTGCCTCCCCACACCCTCATCCCACTCCCACGGGGAACGGAAGAAGCCACTCTTCTAAGGCTGCGGTCCATGGGAGCGGATGCAGGGCTTCCCATGGGAGGGAAGGAGACGTTTGACAAGCCCCTCCTGGGTCAAACGCTTCCGTGAGTCATTTTTCAAGTGACTCGGTGTTCACAATAAACTTGAAGAGGGGCCTCTGTCCGCCTCATTTTCCTGATAGGGAAACTGAAGATCCCTGGGCAGAGCACCTGCCTAAGGCAGCGTGATAGGGGATGGGAGCACAGGTCAGCTGGGTGGGAGGCCTGGTTTAGGACACTCTCATAATGTGTGAGCAAGCAAGTCTCTGGCCTCAACCTCCCCAGCTGTGAAATGGGGCAATAGCACAACTGTTTCCCAAAGATGTGGGGGTGAAATAAAACCAGGCATATCCAATAGTGGGTAAGGTGACTGAGGCATAGAATGTACTGGAAGGTCGAGAGCCAGGACAGGATCCAGATTCTAGAAATCAGAGTCCTTCCGCTGCACATTTGTAGCCTCTCAAGGCAGCCAGGAATAGGGCCTGGAGGAACCTGGGGGTGGATGGCCAGTAAGAGATGGTCACTCCCTGCTCTCCTAGTCCCGACACGTAGGTGTGGCCCCTTTGATCCCTTGAGGGGGCTGTGGGCTTCCTGATCACGAATCTGAAGCTGTAGCTCCTCTGATGGGGGCTCCTGTCTAGATGTCCTACAGCAGGGAGGGGAGCAGGCAAGCAGAGGCCCACACCAACAGACAATTTTTGAAAAGAAAAAGGAAATGATACAGTTATTGGAGAAAAACTCCAAAGAAGATTTTTGTGTCTCTGGAACTGATTCCTCCCAATCTTCTCAGGGCTCTCCTCTTTCTGCTAAAAGAAAGAGACTCAGGTAAGTCATTCACACTTTAGTATAATTATTGTCACCACCACATATGGCATAACTCCTCTACGCCAGTGGCTCTTCTAGGTGTTTTCCTCTTAAAAGGTTTTGCTTGTCCCTCTGGAAGGTATATGTCCATCTATTAAAAGTTCGTTCAGACATTCATTTCTTTATTCACTCAGCAAACATTTATTGAGCACTGATGGTGTGCCAGGTTCAATCCTGGGTGTGACATCAACCAGCCCTGGATAGTGTGTGGAGATGCACACAGCTGGGCAGGTGAGCAACTCTGGGGTGATTTTCACTCTTTCCCTCTGGGATCTATGACACATTTCTGACACTGGGGCAAGATATGGTCCCTGCTCACAGGGTGACATTGCAATGGGAGGGATATACAATAATCAGCCAATACACATTTAAAATGATGGTAGTCAATGGCAGGATTATGAATAAAAATAAAGCAGATGAGGGGATGAGAGTGATGGAAAGGAGATAGCTTATTAAGGTTAGTCATGGAGAACCTCTCTAAAGAGAGAATTAAAAAATTTTAATTTATTTATATATTTTATTTATTTTTGGCTGCACTGCATGGCTTGTGGGATCTTAGTTCCCTGACCAGGGATTGAACCCAGGCCCTTATCAGTGAAACCTGGAGTCCTAACCTCTGGACTGCCAGGGAATTCCCTAAAATTTATTTATTAAAAAAATTTTTTTTCAAGTTTTGAGGCCACTTTTATTCTAGGTAATAGTTCACACTTTTTAAAAAATTGACTGAAAGCGCCTTTCAATTCTATAGTGCTTTACAGTTTTCAAGTTTCACATACATGATTTCATACAATCCCATAATAACCCCTTTCTCCCTTATTCTTATATTGCCCCTCTCCTTCCCCTCTCCACACTGGTTACCACTATTTCATTCTCTATATCTGTGAGTTTACTTCTTTTTTGTTTTATTCACTAGTTTGTTATATTTTGTAGACTCTGTATGTCTTACAGTATTTGTCTTTCTCTGTCTGACATTCCACCTGGCATAACGTCTTCCAAGTCTATCCAAGTTGCTGCAAATGGCAAATTTTCATTCTTTTTAATGGCGGCATAGTATTCCATGGTATATGTCTGAGTGTGTGTGTTGTGTGTGTGTGTGTGTGTGTGTGTGTGTGTGTGTGTGTATCTATATATTCATGTGTGCATGCTAAGTTGCTTCAATTGTGTCCAACTTTGTGCGACGCTATGGACTGTATCCTGCTAGGATCTTCTGTCCATGGGATTCTCCATGCAATAATACTGGAGTGGGTTGCCATGCCCTCCTCCAGGGGATCTTCCCAACCGTGGGACTGAACCCATATCTCTTAAGCCTCTTGCATTGGCAGGTGGGTTCTTTACCACTAGCATCACCTGGGAAACCTATGTATGTGTGTGTATATACACCACAATTTCATCCATCTGTTGATGGACACTTGGGTTGCTCCTGTATCTTGGCAGCTGTAAATAACGTGCTATGAGCATTGGGATACATGTATCTTTTCAAGTTAGCGTGTTCATTTTTGCACAATGTACACCCAGGAGTGGAATTGCTGGGTCATATGGTAGTTCTTTTTAGTTTTTTTCAGAAACCTCCATATTGCTTTCTGCAGTGGCTGCGCCCATTTACATTCCCACCAAGAGTGTAAGAGGGTCCCCCTTTTTCCACATCCTCACCAGTATTTGCTATTTGTGTTCTCTTTGATGATAGCCATTCTGATGGGTGTGGGGTGATACCTCAGTGTAGTTTTGGCTTGCATTTCCCTGATGATTAGCAATGTTGAGCATCTCTTCATGTGTCTGTTGGCCATCTGTATTTCCTCCTGGAGAAATGTCTATTCAGTTCTTCTGCCCATTTTTAATCTGTTTTTTTCTTTTGATGTTGGATTGTATGAGCTGCTTATATATATATTGAATGTCATTGGAAGACCCTGATGCTGGAAAAGATTGAAGGCAGGAGGAGAAGGGGACGACAGAGGATGAGGCAGTTGGATGGCATCACCAACTCTATGGACGTGAGTTTGAGCAAGCTCCGGGAGTTGGTGAACAGGGAAGCCTGGCATACTGCAGTCCCTGGGGTGGTAAAGAGTTGGACATGACTGAGCAACTGAATTGACTGACTGATTAGCCCCTTATTTGTCATATCATTTGCAAAATCTTCTCTCACTCAGTAAGCTGTCTTTTCATTTTTTTCGATGAAAAAAGTGGAGACTCTTTTAAAAGAAGTATCCGTCCATTTATTTAGACTTTTTTGGGTGAATATATAAAACATTTATATGGTTCAAAGTCCAGAATAGATTTCCTATCTGCCTGGTTCCCTGTCCCAGTAATCACTGTTGTTAGTTTTTAAAGAAGTTTTCAGAGTTTCTTTCAGTAGGTAAAATCATACCTTGGAGATATTGCAAATTTGGTTCTAGACCACTGCAATAAAGTGAATATTGCAATAAAGCGAGTCATGCGTATTTTTAAAAAATTATTTATTTGATTTTTGACTGCACTGGGTCTTTGTTGCTGTGCTGGCTTTTCTCTGCTTGCGGTGCGTGGGCTTCTCATTGCCGTGGTTTCTCTTGTTGTGGACCATGGGCTCTAGGCTACGTGGGCTTCAGTGGTCGCAGATCTTGGGCTCTGGAACACAGCCTCAGTAGTTGGTGTGTACAGGCTTAGCTGCTCCTTAGCTGTGGGATCTTCCCAGGGAGCAAACCCATGTCTCCTGCATTGGCGGGCAGATTCTTTACCACTGAGCCTCCAAGCAAGCCCGAATCATAGGTATTTTTTTGTTTCCCAGTGCGTATAAAAGTTATATTTACGCTATAACAGTCTATTAAGTGTGCAATAGCACTGTGTCTAAAAAACCCTCAAAGTACACACCTTAATTAAAAAAACTTCGTTGCCCAAAAAAATGCTAACCGTCACCTGATCCTTCAGTGAATCATATATATATATATATATTTTTTTTTTTTTTTTTGCTGTTTTTGAAATATTTCAAAGGCCAAAATGTGACACAGAGATGTGAAGTGAGCCAGTGCTGTTGGAAAAATGGCACCGAGAGGTTTGCTCGACGCAGGGGTGCCACAAACCTTCAATGTGTAAAAAACACCGCATCTGCGAAGTGCAATAAATGAAGCCTGATAAAACGAGGTGTGCCTGTTGGAACAAATGTAAATAGTTTCTTCAAACGAAAAAAGTCAGCGCACAATGGGTACTAATGATTGGACTGGGGCCTGGATGGAAGGAGCCAAGCCAGGGAGGGTTCCTGGGCAGGGCAGGCCGGTGAGCCAGGGGCTGGGTGGTGCATGGGGCTGAGAGCACAGACACGGACAGCATCTCAGTGGTCCAGGGTGAGAAGGAAGACGACCTGCCAGGAGGCCTCTGCAGGTTGTCAGTCGGGGTGTGACCTGATGGGACAAGGATTTTAATAGGATCCCTCTTGCTGCTCTGGGGGTGAAGGCAGGGGCAGGGAGACTGTTGGGAAATGGAGAATTGGTGCCCAAGAGTCACGGTTCATTGAATGTTGAGTGTACACATGGATTTTCCATCAGTACCCCAGGGAGCAGGTGCTATTATTACCTTCCCTGCACACATGAAAGAACTGTGGCCCAGAGAGGTTACTTAGCCTGTGGAAGGTCACACAGGCGGTGAGGTGCCGAGGGGGACAGAAACTCAGGTCATCTGAGTGGGGAGCCTGAACTTTTAAACCCTGCACCCACTGGTTGTGTGGGGCACCAGTAGAAGGTCGAAGGCCACGCAGCAGGGAAGGGGCAAAGGTGGTAACTGCCCTCACGTCTGCCAGGCTCTCCTTCCATACAGTGTCAGGCAGTGATGCCCTGCCGGACCCGTTGCCTGAGTCACCTGGGTAGTTGGTTAAATGCAGATTCCTTGGACTGGGCTCAGATGGACAGAATCAGAATCCCTGGAATGGGGCATGGGAACTTGCATTTTAAACCAGAAATTCCCCTCTTTTTTCCTACCCCAGCCCTTGTGGGCATCCTGAAATCTGGGAACTCAGTTGCTCACTTGGCTCATGTATTTCCCCTCTGGGGTCTAAGCCCAGCCCAGCCTCACTGGGAGGATGGGTGGCAATGTCTGGGCCTGTCGCTGTGGGTCAAGGTGGAGTTCTGGGCCTGCTATCACCTCTGTCCCGAAGCTGATCCTTGGTGGTGGGAGCTGCCAGCCCTATCCACCTTGGAGTGCAATCCCTGCCCCCAAGAATGATCCTTCTTCTTACCTCACCTCCCCTACCTCGAACCCTCAAGGTCAGGGACCCCCCACCCTCACTCAGCTTTGAACTCCATCCCAGCGTAGATCCTGGAGCCCTGTAGGGTCAGGTCAGGCATCCTTGAAATGGACCAGGGCTCCTGGGCCTGTGTGTACAGCCCGTCACCACCTGCCTGCTGACTTTAACATTCCTGACCTGAGGCTGAGTTTCCTCTACAGGGAAAAGGCAAGAGAAAGCACAGGGTGCTGTGCCTAGGTGTCAGCACACCCACCTTTTCCTGTTCTGTGCTGCTGCCCTCTGACGCCCCTGCCCACTGAGCACACCCCTGCCTCATCTCTAGGGCTCAGGATTCAACTGAGGCCTTTGGGCTGAGCTCCGTCCTCTGGAGCTCCCCGTTTCCCCCGCCTGTGTTGGGGGTCAATCGATCTAGAGTGGGGGATGGCAGGCTCACAGTCGGAGACAGGAGGACCGTGGGCTCTGGGTGTCCTGGCAGGGGCAGAGCTGGCCTGGACCCAAGTTTTGGGCTCCTGTCCCTCTGCCCTTTCCCCTTCTTACTGAGTTAATTTGGGAGGGGTGCATGTTTCCCCTCTCTAAACCGGGACCTGTTGCTGTATTGTATCTCTTTGTACTTCAGTCTCATCTGTTGAAACAAGGTCAGGGTGGTTATCATCTGTGAGTGACACGGTATAGAGAAGTTTTGGCGTAAGCCAGGCACCCGGTCAGTGCTCCGGGTTGTTGCAGCTGTTATCCGGGTTGTCAGGGCCTCAGGTTCCTGGGGGCCCTGGAGAGAACGCACATCAGATGCTCTGGAAGCCCCAGGTTAACTGGATTGATGTGGTCTTGAGGCCAGGAAGTGGCAAAACCTCATTGAAGCCCAGGCTCTCTTACCCAGAGCCTGTGTTCCTTACTACGGGTTTAGAATCAGAAGGAAACTCCTTATCCCTCCCTCCCTCCCTCCATCCCTCCATCCATCCTTCCAGCCATCCTTTCATCTCTCCATCCATCTATCCATCCCTCTTTCCATCCATCCATCCCTCTACCTCTTCATCCACCCATCCATATCTATCGACCCATCCATTCCTCCATCCATCCATCCCTCTTTACATCCATCCATCCCTCCTTCTGGGCTTCCCTCATAGCTCAGTTGGTAAATCATCTGCCTGCAATGCAGGAGACCTGGGTTCGATTCCTGGGTCAGGGAGATCCCCTGGAGAAGGAAATGGCAAACCCACTCCAGTATTCTTGCCTGGAGAATCCCATGGATAGAGGAGCCTGATGGGCTACAGTCCATGGGATCGCAAGTGTCGGACACGACTTAGCGACTAAACCACCACCACACCTTTCCATCCATCCCTATCCATCTATCCCTGCATCCCTCCTTCCATCCCCTCATCTCTGTCTGCATCCATCCATTCATTCATTTGACAAATGTTTATTGAGTGCCTGATGTATGCCATTTCAGTGGCCTTCTCCCGGTGGCAACATATGGCCCTGAGTCAGCCACACTCTGCCTGTGGTGAGGGGCTGATGAGATACTGTGTTGTCTGGGTCCCAGGGCCAAGGCCGACCTTTTATTCCCTGTCTAGGTGGGTGGACTCTGGAGAGGTTCCAAAGACTGACCTCCCCTGGAGCCAGAGAGGGCATGGGGGCCTCTGTTCATTCAGGACGGACTTTGAGTTTATCCGCTGGTTCCCTTGTGTGTTGATCCAGACACTCATCACTTCATCTGTGCACTTATAGTTAATTCTAGCTGCAGTGTTTCCCCGGCATACTGTATGTGCCAGGCTGGTAAGCCACAAGTCACAGAATACCCCTGGGCCTCACTCCTGGGAGGAAAGCAGGGAAGCCTCTAGATGGCAACTGCTCAGGTCAAGGGTTCTGCAGGATGGGGGAACCCCAGGTGCCCTCTCCCTCCCATGGGGCAGGGCAGGCTTCACAAGAGGAGGTGATATTGGGCTCAAAATCCTTGTAGAAGAAACAAGGGACTGCTTGGTGCCCGCCTGAGTGATGAGAAGCCACCAGGGCCCAGGGACACTTGGGCCATGGTGAGTAGAGGAGCATTGGACTTGACTTCCATCACAGTCACACCCACAACTGGGCATTGTTTTCACTTTGGCTCTGTCTCTTCATTCTTTCTAGAGTTATTTCTCTACTCTTCTCCAGTAACATATTGGGCACCTACTGACCTGGGGAGTTTATCTTTCAGTGTCATATCTTTTTGCCTTTTCATCCTGTTCATGGGGTTCTCAAGGCAAGAATACTGAAGTGGTTTTGCCATTCCCTTCTCCAGTGGGCCACATTTTGTTAGACCTCTCCACCACGACCCGTCAGTCTTGGGTGGCCCTACACGGCATGGCTCATCATTACATTGAGTTAGACAAGGCTGTGGTCCATGTGATAAGTCTGATTAGTTTTCTGTGATTGTGGTTTTCAGTCTGTCCGCCCTCTGAGGGAGAAGGATAAGAGGCTTATGGAAGCTTCCTGATGGGAGAGACTGACTGTGGGAGAGACTGGGTCTTGTTCTGATAGGCGGGGCCATCCTCAGTAAATCTTTAATCCAGTTTTCTGTTGATGGAAGGGGCTGTGTTCCCCCCCTGTTGTTGACCTGAGACCGAACTATGGTGGAGCTGATGAAGATAATGGCGACCCCCTTCAGAAGGTCCCATGCACGCACTGCCACACTCAGTGCCCCTGACCCTGCAGCAGGCTGCTGCCACCCCATGCCTCCCCCAGAGACTCCTGGACACTCATGGGCAAGTCTGAGTCAGTCTCTCGTGGGGTCACTGCTCCTTTCTCCTAGGTCCTGGTGTGCACAAGGTTTGTTTGTGCCCCCCAAGAGTCTGTTTCCCCAGTTCTGGGTAAGTTCTGGCAGCTCTATGGTGGGGTTAATAGCAACCTCCTCCAAGAGGGCTTATGCCATACCCAGGTCTGTGGCCCCCAGAGCCCCTGTCCCTGTGGCAGGCCACTGCTTACCTGTACCTCCTCAGAGACACTCAAACACTCAAAGGCAGGCCTGGCTCAGTCTCTGTGGGGTCTCCTTTGCACACAAGGTTTTGTTTGAGGCCTCTGAGCATCCCTGGCAGGTATTCTTAATGCCATTTCGCCTCTCCTACCATCTTGCTGGGGCTTCTCCTTTGCCATTGATCGTGGGATATCTTTTTTTGGTGGGATCCAACATTCTCCGTCTAGTCAAGGCTATGGTTTTTCCAGTGGTCATGTATGGATTTGAGAGTTGGACTGTGAAGAAAGCTGAGCGCCAAAGAATTGATGCTTTTGAACTGTGGTGTTGGATAAGACTCTTGAGAGTCCCCTGGACTGCAAGGAGATCCAACCAGTCCATTCTGAAGGAGATCAGCCCTGGGATTTCTTTGGAAGGAATGATGCTAAAGCTGAAACTCCAGTATTTTGGCCACCTCACGTGAAGAGTTGACTCATTGGAAAAGACCCTGATGCTGGGAGGGATTGGGGGCAGGAGGAGAAGGGGATGACAGAGGATGAGATGGCTGGATGGCATCACCGACTCAATGGATATGAGTTTGGGTAAACTCCGGGAGTTGGTGATGGACAGGGAGGCCTGGCGTGCTGCAATTCATGGGGTCACAAAGAGTCGGACACGACTGAGAGACTGAACTGAACTGAACATTCTCCTGTTGATGGTTGTTCAGCAGCGAGTTGTAATTTTGGAGTTCTCGCTGGAGAAGATGAGCGCATGTCCTTCTACTGCTGTCTTGTAAGATCTAACTCAGATGACCATTATATCTACTACTATGGGCAAGAATCCCTTAGAAGAAAATGGGGTAGCTATCATAGTCAACAAAAGAGTCCAAAATGCAGTACTGGATGCAATCTCAAAAATGAGATGATCTCTGTTCATTTCCAAGGCCAACTATTCAATATTACAGTAATCCAACTCTATGCCCTGACCAGTAATGCTGATGAAGCTGAAGTTGAACGGTTCTATGAAGACCTACAAGACCTCCTAGAACTAACACCAAAAAAGATGTCTTTTTCATCATAGGGGATTGGAAAAAGTAGGAAGTCAAGAGATCCCTGGAGTAAAAGCAAATTTGGTCTTGGAGTACAAAATGAAGCAGGGCAAAGGGTAACAGAGTTTTGCCAAGAGAACACACTGGTCATAACAAACACCGTCTTTCAACAACACAAGAGAAGACTCTGCACATGGACATCACCAGATGGCCAACACCGAAATCAGATTGATTATATTATTTGCAGCCAAAGATGGAGAAGCTCTATACAGTCAACAAAAACAAGACCGGGAGTTGACTGTGGCTCAGACCATGAACTTCTTATTGCAAAATTCAGACTTAAATTGAGGAAAGTAGGGAAAACCACTAGACCTTTCAGGTATGTCCTAAATCAAATCACTTACAATTATACAGTGGAAGTGACACATAGATTCAAGGAATTAGATCTTATAGACAGCGTCTGAAGAACTATGAACAGAAGTTTGTGACATTGTATAGGAGGCAGTGATCAAGACCATCCCCAAGAAAAAGAAATGCAAAAAGGCAAAATGGTTGTCTGAGGAGGCCTTACAAATAGCTGAGAAAAGAAGAGACGCTAAAGGCAAAGGAGCAAAGAAAAGACATACCCATTTGAATGTAGAGTTCCAAAGAATAGCAAGGAGAGATAAGAAAGCCCTCCTTAGTAATCAGCGCAAAGAAATAGAGGAAACAATAGAATGGGAAAGACTAGAGATCTCTTCAAGAAAATTAGAGATACCAAGGGGACATTTCATGCAAAGATGGGCTCAGTAAAGGACAGAAATGGTATGGACCTAACAGAAGCAGAAGATATGAAGAAGAGGTGGCAAGAATACACAGAAGAACTATACTAAAAAGATCTTCACCACCCAGATAAGCACAATGGTGTGATCACTCACCTAGAGCCAGACATCCTGGAATGTGAAGTCAAGTGGGCCTTAGGAAGTATCACTATGAACAAAGCTAGTGGAGGTGATGGAATTCCAGTTGAGCTATTTCAAATCCTAAAAGATGATGGTGTGAAAGTGCTGCACTCAATATGCCAGCAAATTTGGAAAACTCAGCAGTGGCCACAGGACTGAAAAGGTCAGTTTTCATTCCAATCCCAAAGAAAGGCAATGCCAAAGAATGTTCAACTACTGCACACTTGCACTCGTCTCACACGATAGCAAAGTGATGCTCAAAGTTCTCCAAGCCAGCCTCAACAGTATGTGAAACATGAACTTCCAGATGTTCAAGCTGGATTTAGAAAAGGCAGAGGAACCAGAGATCAGATTACCAACATCCGTTGGATCATAGAAAAAGCAGAGAGTTCCAGAAAAACATCTACTTCTGCTTTATTGACTATGCCAAAACCTTTGACTATGTGGATCACAACAAACTGTGGAAAATTCTTCAAGAGATGGAAATACCAGACCACCTTACTTGCCTCCTGAGAAATCTGTGTGCAGGTCCAGAAGCAATGGTTAGAACTGGACATGGAACAACAGACTGGCTGCAAATTGGGAAAGGAGTACATCAAGGCTGTATATTGTCACCCTGCTTATTTAACTCATATGCAGAATACATAATTTGAAATGCCGGGCTGGATGAAGCACAAGCTGGAATCAAGATTGCCAGGAGAAATATCAATAACCTCAGATATGAAGATGACACTGCCCTTATGACAGAAAGTGACGAAGAACTAAAGAACCTCTTGATGAAAGTGAAAGAGGAGAGTGAAAACGTTGGCCTAAAACTCAACATTCAGAAAACTAAGATCATGGCATCCGGTCCCATCACTTCGTGGCGAATAGATGGGGAAACAGTGGAAACAGTGTTGGACTTTCTTTTCTTGGGCTGCAAATCACTGCAGATGGTGACTGCAGCCATGAAGTTAAAAGACGCTTACTCCTTGGAAGGAAAGCTATGACCAACCTAGATAGCATATTAAAAAGCAGAGACATTACTTTGCCAACAAAGGCACGTCTAGTCAAAGCTATGATTTTTCCAGTCGTCATGTATGGATGTGAGAGTTGCACTACAAAGAAAGTTGAGCGCTGAAGAATTGATGCTTTTGAACTGTGGTGTTGGAGAAGACTCTTGAGAGTCCCTTGGACTGCAAGGAGACCAAATCAGTACTAACAGAAATCAGTCCTGAATATTCATTGGAAGGACTGATGCTGAAGCTGAATTTTCAATACCTTGGCCACCTGATGCGAAGAACTGACTCATTGGAAAAGACCCTGATGCTGGGAAAGATTGAAGGCAGGAGGAGAAGGGGATGACAGAGGATGAGATGGTTCGATGGCATCACCGAGTTGATGGACATGAGTTTGAGCAAGCTCCGGGAGTTGGTGATGGACAGGAAAGCCTGGTGTGCTGCAGTCCACAGGGTGCAAAGAGTTGGACACTCCTGAGCGACTAAACTGTCTGACTGAGTAGAGGAGAGAGGGGCCCTGGAAGGCATGGGGCTGGGAGGTTAACTGAGGCAGACTAACTGGGTTCAGGGATTCCTCTAGGGGCTCAGGGGCCCAGGGCTGGCAGCTGTGACAGAGTGGACCAGAGGCCTGGAGGCCCAGGGGAGTCTGCAGTGGCCAGGAGCTCATGGAGTCCTGGGGCCACCCAGCTCTGATTCTGTCCCCTGATGGGGGCCCCCTCTGCTGCCCGGGCCCAAGGGCTCACGTGTGGTCCAGGCAGGCCCCTCCGTTGGTCCAGGGCACCATCCCACTATCCTCTTCCAAGGATCTCTGCTCTGGGGTGGGGTGGGACAGGGCAGGGAGGCCGCCTGGAGGAGAGGGCAGCCAGGAGCCGTTTGGTGACAGCCGCAGCCCCCCTCTTCTCTGGGTGCTCCCCGAAATCTTGAAATAAATTAGGCAGAATCAAAATCAGACTCTCTTCATCAGGAGAAATTACTCATTTCAAATATTTGCAGCCGCTTGAACTGAAATTTAGCGAGATGAAGACTCACTTAGATGAATAATCTGGGGCCTTTTCAAAGACAGTTTTTACTCAGCAGTTTTCCTGATTCCAGAGCCCCGTTCCCATCAGGAGCTACCCTCCTGCCTTGTCTCCCGGGCTCCCTCCTTGCACCCCCAATCCTGGCCTGTTTCTCCTCCTTTTCAGATCTTTTTTCCCCCTTGATTTCATTTGCTAAGTCTGCAAATATTCTCTGAGCGCCGCCTCCTGCTTGGCTCCGAGCTTGGCCTGAGGACCCAAGGTGACAGGCTGGTCCAGCCCCCAACCCCAGGGAGCAGTTGGGTCTTCTTGGCTCAGGACTGGCCCTACCGACAAATATCCACCCATTATTTGTCCTGTGTGGCACTTCTTAATGTTTGGAGAACATTCTTTTCCATGCTTTTTAAAAAGAAAGCTTATATAACCACCTCTCTGGAGGCCCTTTGGAGGCTGGGAGAAAATCTGGAGAATTCCACCCCCTCCCCTGACCCCTTCCTCCTCCGCATCAGCTCATGCCCTTCGGGATGGGTGGTGTTTGATGAAAGCCAGGCCTGAGCTCGACCACCCTCGGCAGACAGAGCGGTGCAGGAAGTGGACGGCATGCTGGGTGCACCCACCAGAGGAGGGGTGGGTTGAGAAAGCAGGAAGGAGACTGAGGCCATTCTTGGAAAGAAGCTTCCAGGCTGGTTGTGGATGCTTAACATACCTCCTGGCTCCCAGGGCCCTGGGCTGTCATGTCTGCCAGCTAGTGGGGACATGGGGTGGGCTGTGCTAGTCCCTGCTTCCTTGTTCAGATGAGAAGCATGTGTGAAATAGGAGAGGGCTTCCCTGTGGTTCAGTGGTAAAGAATCCACCTGCCAATGCAGGAGATGTGGGTTCAGTCCCTGGTTTGGGAAGATCCCCTGGAGGAGGAAATGGCAACCCGCTCCAGTGTTCTTGCCTGGGAAATCCCATGGACAGAGGAGCCTGGCGGGCTACTGTCCATGGGGTTGCAAAAGATTCGGACATAACTTAGCAACTAGAAAACAACAACAAAAACAGAAAGGGCTGTGTGCAGTGTGACAATCAGGAGCGTGTGTGAAATAGGAGGGAGGGGGAGGAGGAAGAGGTGGACACAGGAAGGGTGAGGATGAGGCAGGAGCTGAGGAGGGACAGAGGGAGACTAGTTTTGGAAGGTGAGGGCGTGAATTGGGCTGGAAGGATGAACCCCGCTGTGAGAACACACGAGGCCTGAGTTGGTGCCTTTGGGGAATCCTGGGGTGTAAGGTGGAGGCCTCTATGAAAACGCGAGCATTTGTGCCCCAGGGACCCCAGAGTCCTTGCCACTGCACAATTTCACCCCCTTCAGTCCCTTCCTTTTTCCTCCTCTCGGCCACGAGGAGCGACTTCCAGTTCCTGCAACGGAGAGAGCTCATGTTGGCCTCAGGGCCTTTGCACACCCTGTCTCCGCTCCTCGAATGCTCTTTCTTGATCTGTTTCCTGGGTCTCAGCCTGGATGTCGTGGGGGCCCTGAGGAGCTTCTGTCGTTTGACCAGCAGCTGGGTAAGCTGGGCTGAAGACAGAAGCCTGGGAGTGTGTAGATGGGGCTGGAACCAGACCTGGAGGGGACCTGGAGGTGTGGAGGGTGGGTGGTGGAATGGAGGAGTGAGGAGAGGACCTGGGCCAGAGCCGTAAGGAGCAGACAGTTAGGGGACCCTCAGAGGAGGAGTGGGTTATAAAGGAGCAGCAGAACGTGGAAGCCAAAGCTTTTTTTTTTCCTTTGGCTGCACCACGCAGAGATCAAACCCACACCCCCCACAGTGAAAGCACGGAGTCCTAACCACTGGGCTGCCAGGGAAGTCCCGGCAAAGCCTTTACAGGTCATGAGATCCCTCTCTCACATGCTCATAGAAAGTCAGGGCATAGAGTGCCGCCACTGGCACCCAGGGGCCCCTTCCCCTCCGCACTGCCCCCCACCACTGTGTGCCCCTTACTGTTTGCACCCGCTTTGTCCCCTCTAGAGGTAACCCCCTATCCTAACTTTTGGAGGAATCCCTCCCCTGACTGCCTCTAGAGTTTCTCGTATCTCTACCCCGGGATTTAGGCTGGCCCGCCTGTGACGAGGAAGTAGGCTCTGTGTGCTTCCTCATCTGTGCGATGAGCCCAGCCCGTGGCAGCCTCCCCCGCCCCCCCCCCCCCACCCCCCGCCAAGGGATACGGAGGGGACACAATGCAGAAGCGAGGCATTGCATTTCCTGATGATGGCTCACTGGTTAAATTCCAGGAACTGATTTTATGGTGCTGACGGAGGGAGCCCTGGTTGCTTCGACACAGCTTCCTGGGGGGTCCGCCTGGAGCACAGGGGGCAGAGCGGGGAGCGGGTCAGGCCAGACGCCTGCTCTCACAGAGTTCATGGCCCTCCTTCCTCCTCTGTCCCACGAATCTGCCCTGAGTTCCTGCTCTATGTCCGGCATGGTGCTGGGGTGCTGGGGGTCTGCAGGGAGGCAGACAGATGGGCACCAGCGCCCCCCACCCCCAGCAATGGGGGAGACAGACCTTGACCACATCATTCCCCAAGTAAGTAAATGAGACTGATGGGCCCCAGGTCAGGGGCTCAGATATCAGTCACTTATGGACCCAGCTTGCTCTCAGGCGATGGTGAGAAGGTCTACTTGGAGCAAGTCTTAAAGGATTAGATTTGCTTGTGAAGCACGTGTGTGTGCAAGAGTGTGTGCTCAGTCGCATTTGCCACTCCGTGGACTGTAGCCTGCCAGGCTCTTCTATCCATGAGATTCTCCAGGCAAGAATACTGGAGTGGGTTGATATTTCCTTCTCCAGGGGATCTTCTCAGCCCAGGGATCGAACCCGCGTCTCCTGCACTGGCAGGCAGATTCTTTACCACTGAGCCACCTGGGAAGCTCCTGCACCGTGCCTTGTAAACGCCTCAACTGTTGCTGCTTTAATCTCTTCTTTTAGGGTCTCATCCTTGCGTTGTACCCCAAGTCATGCCCCTGGTTGGCCTCTTGCTCAGTCTGAAGGCAGGGAGGCCTGTGGCCTTTGTACCTGGTCCAGGATTCTGGGAAGTGGGCATCTCTCCCTCCCGTGGCCAGGGGGACGAAGGGCAGGACGACTCTGTCCAGTGACGCCCTTGGGAACTCTCTAAAGTCAGCGGTTCAACTGCGACTCAACTTGAAATGCCATGTGAATTTTTGGGTCCCTTTGATCTGAAACCAGGGGTTTCCCACCCAGGCAGAGGAGGAAGTAGGGGCTTAAAACAAAAAGAAATGCCTTTTTAGGCAAAAGTCTGTGATGGGGATGAGGTTCGTGGTGGGAATCCAGGGCGGCCACAGCGGGAGGGTGGCCAAGCCTCTGCTGGGCTCAGTCACTGGGACGTGGATGGAGGGATCGCTCCGTTGT
Organism: Bos javanicus; assembly: GCF_032452875.1. Classification (NCBI taxonomy): domain Eukaryota; kingdom Metazoa; phylum Chordata; class Mammalia; order Artiodactyla; family Bovidae; genus Bos; species Bos javanicus. The sequence goes on from NC_083878.1 coordinate 99,438,050, forward strand.
CCTTCCCATCGGGGGGAGGGGGCCACTGCAACATAAAAGGACTTTTTCTGACCCTTTTTACTCGCTGATGAGGGCAGGGTGCCAGGATGGGGGTGGGTGGCATGGGGTTTTCTTTTCTTGTCTCCTTATTGTCTTCAGAAAAGAAAAATTGACAGCCCTCCACCCTTCCCCCGACATGATCTTCATGGCTGTTCACGCTCTGGGCCCTACTGCTCCTTCCTGCTGGGGCTGGTGCAAACCAGGAGTCTCTGCTTGGTCTCTGTCATCCTGTGAGCCACAGGCTGGACATTGGCCTAAGGCACTGGGGAGCCGTGGATGGATCTTTAGGAAGGGTATGGCAAAAGGACATAAGGGGATTAAAGTTGCCACATAAAATATAGGACATTCAGTTAAATTTAAATTTCTGGTAAATAGTCATTTTTCAGGGTAGGTAAGTCCTCAATATTGCATGGGACAGACTTGAATTAAGATTTTATTTGCTGTTTATCTGAAATCTCAGATGTAACAAAGCATCCTATATTTTTATTTGCTAAATCTGGCAACCCCAAATGGAATGAACATTTCTCCAGGCCCAGGGTGTGAGCTATAGCCGACCAAGAAGGAGAGGGGGAGGAGGCCACAGCCCACCACGGGATTCTGGAATCTCCTGGGGGTTGCCTCACCCCCTGTCCTTGACTTCAGGAACTTTTTCCTGAAACTGAGGGCAGAAGGGAAGGGCCACAGAGGTGTGGGCATCGCTGGGTGCAAGGTTGGGGGGTAGGGTGGAGGCATAAGGCAGTCTTCACAGCTTGTTAAACTGTGGTTCCCAGACTGCCTTGGTGGCCCAGTGGTTGAGACTCCGTGCTTCCAAAGCAGGGGGCGTGGGTTCGATCCCCAGTCAGGCACGATGGTCAGGCATCTCAGGGGGTTCCCACGGAGATGCCAGCGCTGCTCGTCACAGGTGGCAGGATGGGAGCACGCAGTGAGTCCTTGTCCTCATCCGCCCTCTGGGGCCCTGCGTCTCTGTCCAGGGTGCAGAGGCTCCAGGGGCCCAGACCAGCCCCATCACCCAGCTCCGAGTGGCAGCATGGGGCTGGAGCCCACTGGGGTCTGTCTGACTCCAGGACTGGCCTCTCAGTCCCAAGACTCATTGCCCCTCCCAGCCTTGCGGGGGGGTCTCCTCTCTGACCCCTGACCCCTTGCTGGCCTGGCCTAGGCCTCTGCTTGCTTTTTACAGCTTGCCTGCCCTGGACCTGGGGCTCTGTCTCCTGCATCCTGCCCTCCAGGTGGGATCTCCTTGAGAGCAGGGCCTTTTGTTCCCAAATGTCAGATGGGAGATCTCCCTTGATCCCACCGCTCCACAGCCCCTCAGTCCCAATGACTCCAACAGTCAGATAGAGGGCTCTCACCAGAACCCTGCCATGCTGGCACCTGACCTTCCACTCCCAGCCTCTAGAACTGTGAAACATCCGTGCCTGCTGTCAAAGTGCCCCAGTCTACAAAGTTTCGTCCAGCAGCCCAAGCTAAGACAGGAGGGCAGTGGTCGGGCACAGTCGGCAGGGCCCTGGTCGATAAGGGCTTGGAGACAGCACACAGCTCTGTGTGTTTAAGGAACCGTAGGTCATGGTGAGCTGAAGGGCAGTTGGGAACGTGGAGGAGGCGCAGGAGAGTGGGCTTTAGCTAGGAGGCCGGGCGCCCTGAGTAACATTCAGACTGTTCTGATTATAGATGATATAATGAAAACACTCTGCCTACAATGCAGGTAGACCCGGGTTCCATCCCTGGGTTGGGACGATCCTCTGGAGAAGGAAATGGCAACCCACTCCAGTACTCTTGCTTGGAAAATCCCATGGGCGGAGGGGCGCGGTAGGCTACAGTCCATGGGTTCCCAAAGAGTCAGACACGACAGCGGTTTCAGTTTCAAAGCAGCAAGAGACAACTGTGTCATTTTAGGCACAGTTGTCACGGTGCCACAGGGTCAGGAGTTTGTGTGTACATCCGGGGCACGGCCAAAGGACGATCAGCATCCACGGGTCCTGGTGTGTCTCTGGATGTCTGCCCTTGGTCCTGTTACACCGACCATGCCCACCCTTCCTCCCTTTGTGCTCATGGATCTGCTTGTGCATTTTCCAACTCATTTTTATAAAATAAGAGCAAATGCAACAAAATGTTTTGACAGTTCTCACTAATAACCATCGCAGTCAGAGATGGGAGGAGGAACCACACACACACATACACACACAGAACAGCTGTCTGTGGGCCTCCTGCAGCAGGAAGCACTTTGCTGACTCTACTTCTTAGCTCCCCACAGCAACCCAGCGAGGCCGAGACCACCCGGTCCCTGTTCCACCAGCCAAGAGATTGAGACCCTGAGAGGTTAAGCTGGAGTGTCCGAGGCCACCAGGTCTGGGGCCCCATGTGAAGGATTCTCATCACTGCTTGCCTCAAAGATGGTCATGCCAAACGATCCATCTACATCTCCTGCCCCAGCGCCTTTGCTCTGTCTCTGTCCGATGGGCTGAGATTTGAAGAGACAGGATACCCTCTGGGCTGAACACAACTTCCCTGTTGCGTCTTCCCATGTCTTGGTAACTGAGAAATCCCCCTGGGGGGCTACCAGCTGGCGAGCCCCTGCAGGCCTGGAGCCCTGAGTGACTCTGTGGAGCAGAGCTCTGGCCAGGAGGTGTTAGCGAAAAAAACAACTTCTGTTGTGCGGTGCCACGAAGATGGAGATTTGGGGGTTGTTTGTTCCAGTGGAGCCTGACTCTCCCACCTCCGAGGCCCCGCCTGCCATGTGTGAGAGGGTGGCCAGACACTGTGCCCCAGCCCTGCGCATGGGCAGCCCCCGGGAGGGCTCAAGTGTTGCTTTCCGGGACAGTCTGAGTGAGGCCGAGCCGCACAGCTGCACAGAAGACCCAGGCCCTCCCAGATGTGGCCTCGTCTCCACGCCAGGACAGTGGGGGCCTCAGCTCTGGGCCGGCACAGGGCAGCCTGCCTTCTCTGCCAGGCCTTTCTGAACCTGGCAGAGCTGCACAGAGCACAGCTGGGGTCCTTCCCGTGTGCGCCCCTCTGGAGCTAGGCGCTTCCACGAAAGCCCCAGCTGCAGCTGGCAGGGTGAAGAGACGTCTGTGCCACACTCACCCAGGTGCTTCTTCCATCGCCGGGAGCCAGACTTCACCCGCTCTGCCAGCAAAGGGCCAGCTGGCAGGAGACGGTCTGCAGGGAGCCCGTGGCTCTGGGCCCAGCCAGCCTCACCCCTGCCCGCCCCCTTCTCCCCCAATCTGCCTTGACTGTGCCCATCGCCTGGTGCCATCTTCTGTCTCGGGACCCTGGCTTGAGCCGTCCCCTTTGCCTGGAACGCCTTTCCTGCCTTGTCTGCCTGTAAGCACTTCCTTCCTGCCCCTACTCATCCGTCCTTTTTTCTCCCATCTCACCCCACTCGCCCAGGTGACATGACGCTGGTCACCTGGCTTTGCAGCCCACGGTCGACTTCTCCATCTGCTCTAGAGACCGTGGCCCTCGAGGACAGGGAACATGCCATTCCTGGGCGTCCTCTCAACCCTGCGTGGTGTGGATGAATGGGTGCTGCCCATTCAAATGTAGCCCTGGGGAGCTACACCTGGTTATTAAGCACCTGTCACGTGCTGGGCCCGTCACAGTGCGGTGCTGGGGACCTGCGTGGGCCACAATCAGCTCAGGTGATCACGTGTGCTTGGAAGAACTGTGCTACTTCCTGTCCCTATCTGAGCCCAGCAAAGGCCTGGGTGCAGATGGTCTGCTGGGGAGGGCTCCCCAGGGACTGCATGAAGGGCGGGAGAGGGAGACAGAGAAGAAGCAGAGGCCCCTGCAACGGGGGGTGATCTCCGTGCCATAAGCCCCACCCAAAGCAGGTGCTGGACCCTGAGTCTCCCCCAAGCTTTCATGCTACTCATGTGGCCCCCACCTCACCCAAGCCCTTCCTGCTCCTTCATCCTGTCCCTGGTCACCCCCCAAGGAGCCAGCAAAGAGGCTGCTTCCAGCTCTGTACCCGCAAAGAAGTGTCTGACCAGAACCAAGTTTGGGGGGTGGCTCCAGCTCTTTCCCCTGCAGAAATAGGTTTTCTTTTTTCTGAATGTTGGCAGGGTCCAGGACTTGACAACAGGGCCCACGTTCCTGCATCACCAGTCTTTTCCCTGCACAGGTAGTGAAATTTTAAACAGGCACATTCCTGCTGCCCAATTTTCATTAATTGGATCTAAAAGGGTTTCTATTTTCTCCCCAAACGTTGATTGATCCAGCCGAGGTAAACAGCTCCGCCAAAACTGAGCAGGGAGTGAGGCTGCTGAAGGAGATGGGATAACTGATGTTACTTGACATTTACTCAGAGAGAGGAAGGGAGGGAGGTGAGTCACACGCAGAGTCTCAGCCCACAGGTTTTGTAGAAATGAGCTGCTGCGAGGCAGGCAGGAGCAGGAGGGCTCCGAGAAGCTTCAGTTCCCCCAAGTTTACAGGCTTTGGGGAGCCCTGGGGTTTCTCTGCCCTGGGAGGTGAGATCTCCGTGTCCTTAAATGGCTGTGCATTTAGCTCCAGAGGTGGGACCTCTGGGGACACCAGCAAGGCTCATCTGTTGGCTTTCAGTTTGTGATGAGGAGAGATGAGAATATACGCCTTTCTCTGCAGACACTCTCTCTGGGTGAGGTGGGGAGGGTTCAGTGGGTTAGCAGGGAGACAGGCAGGAGGGGCTGGGTGCATGGAAACATATACACTAACATATGTAAAATAGATAGCCAGTGAGAATTTGCTGCGTGACTCAGGGAACTCAAACTGGGGCTCTGTGACAACCTAGAGGGATGGTATGGGGTGGGAAGAGGGAAGAAGGCTTAAAAAGGAGGGGACATATGTATACCTATGGCTGAGGCTGATTCATGTTGATGTATGGCAGAAACCACCACAATATTGCAGTTATCCTTCAATCCAAACTAAATAAATTTAAGAAAAGAGAAAAAACTCTGCCAAGCAATCATTGCTTCTGATTGCCTCAGTTTTCCAACTTGGTGTCACACCTGATGGAGTTTGCAGGAGGCGTTACTTATGGTTCAGAAGTCACCACTGAAGGAGAAGATAACAGGTGAGTAGGGCTGGCTCTCTGCACTGGGATGGAGAAAGGAAACCAGGTGAAGCGCTGCTCTCACTGTGGCCTCCAACCACGATCACCCACTATGTGTAGAGCAGACGTTGCTTTACTTGATGGTAAACTTAAGGGTTGGCTGAGCACATGTATTCAGCCAGGCTCTGCTGGTTGCAGGGGCTCTGCCTGCTCAGCCTCCCTGTCCAGGCTTGCTCTCTCTCATCATCTCCTGTCAACCTTGCTGCCTCCTGCAGCTGTGAGTGCCTTGCTCTGCAGACCTGCCACCATGTAGATCTCCTTGCTCCCACCTCCTGACCTTTAGAGCTGACTAAGTTTCCTCTTGGGCTTCCCTGGTGGCTCAGCAGTAAAGTCTGCCTGCAATGCAGGAGCCACAGGAGATGTGTGTTCGATTCCTGGGTTGGGAAGATCCCCTGGAGAAAGAAATGGCAACCCATTCCAATACTTTTGCCTGGAGAATTCCATGGATAGAGGAGTCTGGCTGGTTACAGTTATGGGATTGCAAAGAGTCAAAAATGACTGAAGTGACTCAGCATGCATACACTCACATGTTTCCTCCTCCTCTGGCTGTCTGTCCTGTCTCCTTCTGCTTGGAAGATCCTCCTTCCTTTGGGTACCAATGGTCTTGATTTTCTTGACTACCACATCCCAAACTAAGCCCTACCCCCTCCCAAACCTGGTCCTTCTCTACAATCCCATCCCTGTGGGGCTCCTCCAGCCCAGCAGCCCCTTGAGTCAGACCTGGCTTTCATGCTCACCTCCTCCTTCCCCATAAACAGTCAGACATCAAGTTATTACCAAATCAGTCACTCACTGAGTCATCCTGGCTCTGCATCCTCAGCTTCTCTCAGACCCGTCCACTCATCTCCTTCCCCGTTGCTGCTGAACTGGTCTAGGGGGCCATCATCTCAGCCCCTGGCTGGTTTCGCAGCCTCTGCTCTGGCCCTTGTACTCTTCTCCACTCAGCAGTCCCGAGTGCCCTTTCATGGCCTCTAACCCTCCAGGATGGGGAGTATCTCCCATGGCTTCTGGCTTCCGTTGTTGCCGAGGAGGAGTCGGCTGTTGGTCTAACTAGGGAGCCATTGAAAGTGAATCTGATTTTTTTTTTTTTAAATCTCTGACTGCTGTTAGGTATCTTATCTCCTTGCCTTTCTGCAGGTTCACCATTCTGGACTGAGGTGTAGATTCTTTTTTAAATTAATTTAAATTAATTTAAATTAAATTATTTGGCTGCACCAGGGCTTGGTTGTGGCATGTGAACTCTTAGCTGTGGCATGTGGGATCTAGTTCCCTGATCAGGGATTGAACCCAGGCTCCCTGCACTGGGAGTGCAGAGTCCTAGCCACTGGACCATTAGGGAAGTCCTGAGGTGTGGGTTTTTGAAATTTATCTTTCCTGGGACTCTTTGGGTGTCTTGATGCTGCTAATTATTTCTGGAAAATTATCAGCCTTTATCTCTTAAACATTGCCTTTGCCAAACTATCTTCTTCTATTTTTCTTTCTTCCAATTAAACTCCGTCTTTTCAATCCTCTCTGTCTCTTACTCTCTCCTTTCCCCTATCTTTGGGTCTCTCTGCAACACATTCAGGATACTTCCTTTTTATTTATCTTCCTTTGACCCAATTCTTTCTTTGTCTGCATTTAACCTGCTCTTACACCCATTCACTGAGTGTTTTTTACCGTTTGCTATTTTGAAATATATAATACATGCATTAGACACATAAATTATAAACATACAGCTCTGTGGAAGAGTATGGGACCATTACCAAGAGGCCAAGAAGTCAAGTCTCAGAATTTTTAGGTTTCAGTTATTGTAATGTTCATTTTTAGAACTTCTATTTGGTCAATTTGCTACGTCACTTACAGTTTTATGTTCGCTGCTGATGTTTCTTGTGTTTTTATTTTCAAAAACATAGTAGGCGTAGTTGTTCTATGCTGACTCCAATATCTGAAAACTTTACAGGTATATTTCTATTGCTCTTTTTTTCTCTTGAATGTCTTACTTCTTTGTGTTCCAGTTTTCTTTGTACACTGGTCATAGTATTTGAGAACTTGAGTGCAAGGAAATCTAAGGCATGGGATGAAGTTACCTTCTTCCAGAGAGAATTTTGGCTGCTTCTGCCATGCACTTCGTCATGGTACATCAAAGAGTATGTCAAGGCTGTATATTGTCACCCTGCTTATTTAACTTATATGCAGAGTACATCATGAGAAATGCTGGGCTGGAGGAAGCACAAGCTGGAATCAAGATTGCCAGGAGAAATATCAATAATCTCACATATGCAGATGACACCACCCTTATGGCAGAAAGTGAAGAAGAACTAAAGAGCCTCTTGATGAAAGTGAAAGAGGAGAGTGAAAAAGTTGGCTTAGAGCTCAACATTCAGAAAACAAAGATCATGGCATCCAGTCCTATCACTTCATGGCAAATTGATGGAGAAACAGTGGAAACAGTGGAAGACTTTATTTTTGGGGGCTTCAAAATCACTGCAGATGGTGATTGCAGCCATGAAATTAAAAGATGCTTACTGCTTGGAAGCAAAGTTATGACCAACCTAGACAGCATATTAAAAAGCAGAGATGTTACTTTGCCAACAAAGGTCCATCTAGTCAAGGCTATGGTTTTTCCAGCATTCATGTAGGGATGTGAGAGTTGGACTATAAAGAAAGCTGAGTGCTGAAGAATTGATGCTTTTGAACTGTGGTGTTGGAGAAGACTCTTGAGAGTCCCTTGGACTGCAAGGAGATCCAACCAGTCCATCCTAAAGGAGATCAGTTCTGGGTGTTCATTGGAAGGACTGATGTTGAAACTGAAACTCCAATACTTTGGCCACCTGATGTGAAGAGGTGACTCATTTGAAAAAACCCTGATGCTGGGAAAGATTGAAGGTGACAGGAGAAGGGAATGACAGAGGATGAGATGTTTGGATGGCATCACTGACTCGATGGACATGAGTTTGAGTAAACTCTGGGAGTTTGTGATGGTCAGGGAGGCCTGGCACGCTGTAGTCCATGGAGTCACAAAGACTCGGACACAACTGAGTGACTGAACTGAACTGAACTGAACCTAGTTCTTCACAACTGGCAAAGGGAATATGCCTCTGGGCTTGGAAAAGCTCTTTAGGCAAGAATGGTCTCCATATACATTCTCTTCTCTGGGTTCCTACTTGATCTTCAGGTACGGTTTGAAAATTTTTTACTCTCTTGTAAACTTTTAATGCTTTTGGAAATATAGATCTCTATCTCTGGGCTTCTCCATTGGCTCAGTGGTAAAGAATCTACCTGCAATGCCGGAGACGTGGGTTCGATCCCTGGGTGAGGAAGATCACTTGGAGGAAGGCATGGCAACCCACTCCAGTATTCTTGCCTAGAGAATCCCATGGGCGGAGGAGCCTGGTGGGCTACAATCCATAGAGTTGCAAAGAGTAAGACATGACTGAAGCAACTGGGCACACACACATGCACGCATCTCTATCTCTACATTGAGTATAGATACTTCAGCTTTTTAAGTTATCTTCAATTAGAAGCCTGGTCAAAATGACCCAGTCCCCACTGAGTTATTTTTCTAAACAGGAAATCTGGCCACATCTCTCCTGTATTTAGAAGTCTAGACAGGCTCCCACTGCTCTCCAGTGAAGACTATAGTCTTCAATGCTCTCCCAAGGTCCAGGCAGATCTGGCCTTGGTCATCCTCCTCTGTAAACTCACCTCTCACTCCTCCTCTCTGGTGTTCTCTGCTTCAGTCACATGGAGCTGTTCTGGTCCCTGAAAGTCACGCACCTCTGAGTGTCGGCAGGTGCTGTTTGGTTCCTTCAACCTGTGGACCAAGTCCTGTTTGCCCTCTAAGTATCAGACTAGGCATCACCTCTTCCAGGAAGCCTTCCTTGACTTCACCACTCCAACCTCTTTCTATGTTAGGTGTCCCCTCTGGGCTCCCATAGTACCCTGTACCCCCCATGATAACACTGACTATAATTACATACTTCTCTGTCTGTCACTCCACTAGACTATGGGCTTAATTAATAACCTGGAATAAATGAAGGATGTATAGATGGATAAATGACTGGATGACATCTCACTTTTTTCCTGACATTGTCAATCATTCTGGCTCTTTGGGGACCCATCCCATACCCTGCAACTGAACTGGTATTGCCTGCTAGAAGGTATCCCTTCTTTTTTCTCCCTCTATATTACCTGCTTGATTCTTTGCCCAGAGTGACTTCAGGTTCCTTCTAACACACACTTTCCTTGAAGTTCATATCCTCTCCCTGGCCCTTAAGTCAAGAAGTGGAACTATAAATCCCAGAAATAGGAGAATATATCAGAGGGGACAGTTTTAATTCAAACTATGGGAAACCCTATTTCTTATAAAGTCTTTTCCTATGCACACAAATTCCAAGGCCTGCTTCGAGGAGAAAGTCAAGCAGGGAGGCGTCCAGTTCAGCGATGACGTCCAAGGACTCTGGGTCTCTGATGTGGGTTAGAATCCCTGGCTGTGGGACTTTCCCCAGTCGGTATCATTCATCGCAGAGCACTGATGCAGGGCCGGGCGGATGGGGCATTCCCACTAGATTCTAGCCACTGTCCTTCAGTGACCTTGTCCCGCCCTCCCTGTCCCTCTGCCTTTCCAGAACGACCTTTCCCTTCCTCTGACTAGTCACATCTGCCAAGTCTTGTGAGGCCAGGCTCTGCCCCTTGGGAAGCTCATTCTGACCGCCCTGGTCCATGCAGGTCTTCGCTGGCATCATCCTCCCTGGTGTGAGGAGCAGCTAGGTGGGGTGGGGCCTCACTCTTCATTTGGAGCACTGATTGAGCACCTCCTGTGTGCCCGGCCCTGTGCTGGGGGTGCGGTAATGAGTGAGACCTGCAAGGTCCCATTCTCTTGTTTCTTCCTTGCTTCTTACAGAAGCTGTTTGCTTGGTCTCTTGGTGGTTCCCATCTCCTCTGACTCCTAACTGTGACTTGGAGGAGGCTGGTGGGACTCGGGGGGCAATGTCGGGTGGAGACACATGTTCGCCTCCTGGGATTTTCAGGAGTGATGGTGACATTCCCAGACACTGGTATAAGCTTGAAGATATATAAAATGCTTCCCTTTCATTCCCCTGTGGGTCTCAGTGACAGAGAACAGGGTGGGCTGATCATTTTAGAGATGAGGAGACTCAAGGCCAGAGAGGGACAGTGACTCCTGAAGCTCACACAGCAGGTCATTTCACTAGACTCAGCCTTCACAGCCTGAGACGCCTGCTTGACAGAGGCCCTGGGTGGACCTGCCCTCTTCCCCCTGGTATCATGTCCTCGGAGGCTGCTGAGCAGGGGCTAGGGTTTCTGAGGGCTGGAGGCATGGTCTCCCCAGCAACTACTCGGGACCTGGTGTTCAGGGCAGGAGGGGGATCACTTCCTGTGCAGCAGGAGCGCCAGAAGAGTCCACAGCCAGGAAGCCAGTGTCGTGAGGAGGCTCAAGGTGATGAGGCTGGGGGCGAGGAGGAGGCTGGAGGGATGGAGACAGAAGAAGGCATTTGAGATGCCTCTAGAAGTCGGGCAGACCCGGCAACAGGTTGGACATGAGGCCGTGGGACAGGGGATACTCAGAGCTTCGAGAGGATGGCTGACAGGACGATGGGGTCATTTGTGGAGTGAGGGGCCCTTGGAGGAGGAACCTCTCTGAAGAGGGTGCAACAAAGGATCTGGTTTTTTATTTTTTCTGTTTTTTGGCCTTGCCATATGCCATGCAGGATCTTAATTCCCCGATCAGGGATTGAACCCCTGACCCCTAAAGTGGAAGGATGGAACTTTAACCACTGAACCGCCAAGGAAGTCCCAGGAACCTGGTTTTGATCAAGACATGTGTGGGGCATTCCTGTAGATACCCCTTGTCCATGAAGGTGGCTGGGATTTAGGGGTGAGTGACGACCAGTTGAACCCCCTCCCCAGTCCCAGCCTCTAGCAGCCTCAGCCCTCTGGGCTGGTTCCTTGGGATCTTGGGAACATGCAGACCTCATTTCCTGCTCAACAGCCTCCCTGAAAGGAAGACACCCAGGGACTTGGCTGAACCTTGGAATTAATTTCAATTCGAAGTGTTGCCTGGCGTCTGATCACGTGGGACTCCCGTAATAAGATTACTTAATCACATGCTTACTCCGTGATGAGGGAGGTGCGGCCCCGAGCTTGCGGGAGGACTCCGAGGCCCACATTCGGTCCCTCCGGCCTGCTCCACCTGGCAGTGCACTTCGAATGAAGTTCCTGCCTCAGACTGTCTGCTGTCTCGAGATTCAGACACTCATGAGGAAGGGAAAGATGCCGGTGACGCAGCCAGAGATGCAGGTGACCCCACCTCCCAGCAGCAATGGCTGCAAAGCATAGACTTGCTGTCCCAACAGCATGGTGCTTGGAGCAAGAGGGTCTGGGGACTTGTCCTCCCTGGCATCTAACGCAGCACATTTCCCCTCACTCACTGTCATCTTCTGCTAGGACGTAAGCCCCACGAGGACCCGCATTTCTGTCTGTGGTTCGTTGGTGCCTAGAACGTGTCTGGCATGTGGCGGGATCTGTCGGGGTTGGATGAGTGAATGACTTCCCATTTGTCTTAAATCCAGGCCAGGGCCTTCCTGCCTTTTTCTGGGTCTAAATTGAGGGTTGTGAACAGTTGCTGACTGCCCACCTTCCCATAAAACAGAGCTAACGGCCGTAAAGCTTTCCGGGCAGGACGGCTGTGGGGACGAACTGTGACAATCAAGACCCTTGGTATTGACCTGGACACAGCAAGTGCTCAATAGTGTCTGCCACGAGTATTACTAGGGGGTTTATTTCTCACTACCTAATTTTGGGAGACTTCAGGCTGACCATGTTGCCATCAAGCCTCAGATCCCCTTCAGTAAGAGGAGCACATGACGGGGCCTCCGCTAGGCACTGCAAGATCCCGAAGGCCCACATGTGCCCCATTAGTAAGAGCTTGGGGGCAATGAAGAAGCCTGTTTCCCCTGCACCTTGCAAAATGCTTTAAACCAGATGAAATGCTCCCTCACATTCTCATATCTGACCTCAGTTGTGGAGGACAGGATGGGGCGGATCATTTCATGGACACAAGCCCAGAGAGGCACAGTGACTGCCCAAGGTCACACAGCTCGTTGGTGGAGGATGTGATATTTCCTCCCACCTCCCCCGCCATGGGGGAAGCGGGAGGAAGGAGAGGATGAGGACAGGGCCGCCTGCCTCTTCAGCTGGCCCAGCATCATTGCCGGGGGTGGACATGGCCCGAAGCTCCGGAAAGGAAGGAGACGAGACTGGAGTGGTTCGAATGTTGCCTCCTCAGACAGTCCCTTCCCCTATCAGCATACTTAAAGTAGGTCTCCCGAGTTGCTTTCCCAAAGTCTTGTCACCCACGGTGTTTACTGCATTCTGCCGCCCGCCTTTCCTCCCTTCCTTGTTTGCTTCTCTTGTTCAGAGTCTGCCTCTCCTACTGGGGACCATCTTTGAAGGAAGCAGGGAGGGGGCTTAGGGAGTCTTTGCCATCACTGTGCACCCGCCCCCTTGCACAAGTCAAGCACTTAGCAGCTGTTCAAGGCATATATTTTCAGGGTAAAGTGACACATTCGTCCATGAAATAGTGATAACACATACTTCCTGGCATTGTTCTTGGGCTTTTCAGGGGCTGGTGCCTGAAAGCATGAGGCACGTGGCTCTTGGCAGGAGCAGGGGCTAAAGATGGTGGCTCATGTCCCTCCCCTGGCTTGGGAGTCTGAGCCTCAAGTTCCCACCACGCCTGGTACAGCTTCACAGTAAATCTGCAGACTGATTGAATGAGAGATTTACAAGACAGAGAAACAGGGTTAGAGTCCTTGTGCTCAGTGATGGTTTTTGTTGCCTAGGAACACCCACCCCCGTCTTCAGAGTTGAGTGACTTTGTGGGTGAAGAATGGGTCGTGAAAGACCCAGGAAGTAAATAGCCTCCATCGCAAATGAGCAGAAGGGAGAGGGCCTTGGGAGGGTTCCCAGCTCTGCAGGGCCCAAAGCTGGGGGAGGTGCTGGTTCCTGTTGGGGCAGAATTAAGAACCACAATGATTTCTTGATTTCTCTGGTGTCTACAACTTGCCGAGGGAGTTTATCATAAGGAATGTTAACATCTGCATTTTGGGGACTTCCCTGGTGGTGCAGTGGATACTAATCTGCCTGCCAACGCAGGGAACACGGGTTCAGTCCCGGAAGATCCCACATGCTGTGGAGCAACTAAGCCCGAGCACCCCAACTGCTGAGCCTGCATGTGGCGACTACTGCAGCCTGGGCCCCACAGCAAGAGAAACCACCACCATGAGAGCCCGTGCCTTGCAACAAGGAGTAGCCCCTGCTCACCACAACTAGGAAAAGCCGGCCCACAGCAACAAAGACCCAGCACAGCCAATAAATAAGTAAATGGCCATCCCTTCATCAATGTTCTAAAATAAAAAACCACCTGCATTTTGGCTCCGAAAGTCAGCTGAAGGATGGGGTTGACAGGCGTGCTGTCAGCTGACAGGAAGTAACAGCAAGTTGTCTGGAAGCTCCATGGGTCTTGGGTTGATTACAGAATAGTAGGGACCCCCAGGGGCTCTACCAGGTGGCACTAGTGGTAAAGAACCCGCCAGCCAGTCTTGGACACATAAGAGAGGTGGGTTCGATCCCTGGGTTGGGAAAATCCCCTGGAGAAGGGAATGGCAACCCATGCCAGTATTCTTGCCCGGGGAATCCCATGGACAGAGGAGCCCGGCAGGCTAATGTCCACAGGGTCTCAAAGAGTCGGGCATGACAGAAGTTGACATACCACGCATGCAGAGGCCCCCAGAGGTACCCAGATGGACCCTCAGCGCCTGACAGCTAACCAGGGCAGGGTCTCTGTGGGCACTTGGGGTCAGAATGATAGATCCGTGGGGCCCAGTACATCACTCTGCATTGCTGACGTGGGCTCTGCTTTGCTGTCTTGTCATGGACCGCTCTGGGACCTCTAACTGGGCCCCTTCCTCCTTGTCTCAAGGTGACTTCTTGAACTTTCAAGTTTGGCCAATGGCTGAGAAAAGGGGTGTAGCCCAGTAGGTGAGGGCAACCACCTATGATCAGATCTTGTCTCTGACTCTTTCTAGCTAGGGGATCTTAGATGATTGCTCAACTTCTCTGAGTCTCAGTTTTCCCTTTTGTAAAATGGGGTGAGCAGTCCATGAGGCAACATCTCTGGAGTGCCTGGTTATAGAGCCTTACAAAGACCTTGGGGAGCCTTCTGAGCTCTTGCTCTGGTGGAAGAAGCTTCCTCTCTCAAGTTGGACCCCATATGGGGTGCAGTGTGCATAGGAATGGGGGAGACCTGGGGCCACTGGGGCCGCTGGCCCAAACAAGGGCTGAACACCAAACAGGGGCTGAACGTTCAGGAAGGCTATTCCTCTCCTGGGCATGCTGGATCAGCCACCATCATTCCAGCAGCAATACTATAGAGGGAGGTAAGAGTAAAAATGACAATAATAAAGGCAATAATAACCAGAATTATGGGGCATCAAGAATGTGCTTTAAGCTGTGCTGAACACCTTACAAGTATTACCCCAAGTCATCCTCACAGTGGCCCTGAGAGGTGGATTTTGTCATATCCCTATTTCACTTTGCTTATTTTTTTCTCTTCCATGGAATTCTTTCCCCCAAAGCAGGGGTTTTATTTTATTTTTTGATTTTTAAATTGAGGTAGAGTTGATTTATTTATAATGTTGTGTTAGTTTCTGGTGTATAATAGCAAAGTGAGTCAGAAATACACACACACACACACACATATATATATATATTCTTTTTCATACTCTTTTCCATTATGGTTTATTACAGGATATTGAATATACTTCCCTGTGCTCTATAGTAGGACCTTGCTGTTTATCTATTTTATATATAGTAGCTTGTATCTGCTAACTCCAAATTCATACTTTATTCTTCCCCTATCCTTTTCCCCTTTGGTAACCCTAATTTATTCTTTTATTTATTTATTTATTTTACTACACCATGAGGCATGTATTAATAGGATCTTAGTTCCCAGTAAGTAAGTAAGTGAAGTCGCTCAGTAGTGTCCAACTCTTTGCGACCCCGTGGACTGTAGCCTACCAGGCTTCTCCGTCCATGGGATTCTCTAGGCAAGAATACTGGAGTGGTTGCCATTTCCTTCTCCAGGGGATCTTCCCGACCCAGGGATCAAACCCAGGTCTCCCGCGTTCAGGTTCCTGGTTCTGAACCACCAGGGAAGATGACCAGGGATCAAACCCATGCCCCCTGCACTGGAAGTGCGGCATCTTAACCACAGACCACTGGAGAAATCCTGAACATTGTTTTCTACCTCTGTGAGTCTGTTTGTGTTTCTTAGATAAGTCCATTGGTATCATACTTTAGATTCTACATGTAAGCGATATCATACGGTATGTATCTTTCTCCTTCTGACTTACTTCATATTCTCTAGGTCCATCCATGTTTCTGTAAATGGCATTGTTTCATTCTTTTTAATGGCTGGCTAATATTCCATTGTATGTGTGTGTATATATATATATAAAAACATCTTCTTTATTCATTCATCTTGTGATATCAACAGACATTTAGGTTCTTCCATGTCTTGGCTATTGTAAATAATCTGCTACGGACACTGGGATGAATGTTTCTTTTCAAATTTTAGTTTTCTCTGGATGTATGTCTAAGAGTGAGATTGCAAGCTTATATGGCAACTCTATTTTTAGTTTTGTGAGGAAACTCCAGTCTGTTCTCCATAGGGGCTGCTTCAATTTACATTCCTACCAACAGTGGAGGAAGGTTCCCTTTTCTCCACACCCTCTCCAGTGCTGGTTATTTCTAGACTTTTAAACGACCATCCCTATTTTAAAGACAGAAAACTCATACTCTGGGAGCTGAAATGACTTGGCCACGGTCGTTTCCTTGGTGCACCGTGTGGAGGACGGCCAGGCTTGAACCCAGAAGTCCAGCTCCCAAGTCTCTCAACCTCTCCACCTGGCTGCCTATTTTCCCCACCTTCTTCCTCCCTACCTGTGCCGATGGCAGCTGTTCCCACTTGCTTTTTCAACGGACATTCTGTCTCAGAGCAGCTTGGGAGGTGAGAGGATCTGTGCTAAAATTGCAAGGAAATGAACATTGATGAGGGCCTCAGAACTCTGATTCTGGGTTTCTCATATTTTTTCTGCCTCTAAGACTACAGGGATGATGGGGACAGGGCCCACTGGCAGTGGGACTTGGTGTTCCCTGCTGGATCCAACTCCTCCAAAGTCACCCAGACCCTTCACTTCCATCTTGAATGTTGACAGCTCTTTGAGCCTCTTCCTTGCTGACCATCCTGACCAGGTCACTGCTCTTATATCCTAGGGCTAGGATAAAAGTCAAGGCTTTAGAATCCCTCACATCTGGATTAAAATTCTAAGTGCATCTATGAAAAACCTGCAGCTAACATCATGCTTAATGGTGAAAGACTGAAAGCTTTCACCAAATCAGGAACAAGAGAGGCATTCTCAGTCTCCCCACTCCTGTTAAATATTGTACTGGAAATTCTAGCCAGCACAATTGGGCAAGAAAAAGAAATAAATGTCATCAGGATTAGGAAGGAAAAAAGTAAAACTATCTTTATTTGCAGGTGACATGATCTTATGTGTAGAAAACTGTAAGGAATTCACTGAAAATATATATTAGAACAAATATATGAGTTCACAAAGGTTTCAGGATACAAGGTCAAAATAAAAAACCAAGTTCTATATACTAGCAATGAACACTGTAAAATGAAATTAAGTAAATAATTCCATTTACATTTGTATCTGAAAGAATAAAATACTTGGGAATAAGTTTAACAAAAGAACTGTAAATTTTGCATGGTGAAAACTATAAAACATTGCTGAAAGGAATTGAAAGAAGACCTAAACAAATGGAAAGACAGGCCTAAATGGAAAAACATCCTATGTTTATGGATTAGAAGACTTAATATGGTTAAGATAGCAGCACCATGGTTGGATGGCATCACTGACTCGATGGACATGAGTTTGAGCAAGCTTCGGGAGTTGGTGATGGACAGGGAAGCCTGGCGTGCTGCAGTCCACGGGATCACAAAGAGTCAGACACGACTGAGTGACTGAACTGAACTGAGCAACATCAACCAAATCAATCTATAGATTTAATGCAGTCTCTATCAAAATTCAGTTGGCATTTTTGTACAAATTGATGCTAAAATGTACATAGAAATATGAAAGACCTAAAATCTTCAAACAATTTTGAAAAAGAAGAACAGAATTGGAGAACTCACACCTTCTAATTTCAAACTTATTGCACAGTTATAGGACTTGAGACTGTGTGACACTGGCATAAAGCTAGACTATAGATTGATTGGGTAGAATTGGGAGTCCAGAAATAAATCCATATACGTATGTTCAATTGATTTTTGACATGGGTGCCAAGATCATTCGATGGGGAGAGAAGAGTCTTTTTAAGAAATGGTGGGACTTCCCTGATGGTTCAGTGGTTGAGACGTTACCTTCCAATGCAGGGAGTGCAGGATTGATCTCTGACTGGGGAGCTAAGATCCCACATGCCTTGGAGTCAAAAAAACAAAGCATAAAGTATAAGCAATGTCATAATAAATGCAACAAAGACTTTAAAAAATGGTCCACATCAAATAATCTTTAAAAAAAATGGTAGTGACAATTGGAATCACACACCCAAAGAGTAAGGTCAGATCCCCACCTCCCATCATGTACAAAAGGTAACACAAAATGGATCATAGTCCTAAATATAACAGTGGGAGCTATAAACCCTCAGAATTAAACAAAGGAGTTAATGTTCATGAGAAACCTAAAATCTTCAAACAATTTCAGAAAAGCAGAATTGGAGAACTCACACCTTCTAGTTTCAAGCTTACTGCAAGTTACAGGAATTGAGACTGTGTGGCACTGGCATAAGGCTAGACTATAGATTGATGGGGTAGAACTGGGAGTCAGGCAACACAAAACCCACAAGGGTACAAAACAGACAGGTAAATAGGGCTTCATGAAAATTGTAAAGCCTTGTGCCTTAAAATGGCAAGAAAGTGAAAAGACAACCCATATAATGGGAGAAAAAAAATTATAAATCATGTATCTGATCAGGATCTTGTCTATACAGAGAATTATTTACAAGACAAATAATCCAAATGAAAAATCCCAAGGAAGACATACAAATTGCAATAAGCCCATGAAAAGATGCTCAACTCCACTTGCCATTAGGGAAACACAAATCAAAAGTGCAATGAGAGACAACTTCACTCTCTCTGCTGCTGCTGCTAAGCCGCTTCAGTCGTGTCCGACTCTGAGCGACCCCATAGATAGCATACCACCAGGCTCCCCCGTCCCTGGGATTCTCCAGGCAAGAACACGAGTGGGTTGCCATTTCCTTCTCCAATGCGTGAAAGTGAAAAGTGAAAGTGAAGTCGCTCAGTCGTGTCCGACTCTTAGCGACCCCATGGACTGCGGCCCCCCAGGCTCCTCAGTCCATGGGATTTTCCAGGCAAGAGTACTGGAGTTGGGTGCCACTGCCTTCTCACTCTCTCTAGGATGACTCATATAAAAAAGATAGACCCTTACAAGCACTGGTAAGGATGCAGAGAAGATGGAACCCTCACACGTTGCTGGTGGTGTTGTAAAATGGTTCAGTTACTTTGGAAAACAGCTAGATGATTCCTCAAAATGCTAAAGACAGAGTTACATAAGACCTGGCATCCATTCCTATGTATACACACCCAAGAGAATTGAAAATAGATATTTGCACAAACACATGTACACACATGTGAATAGATATTTTATTTTATATTTATATTAACATATTATATTTCTATGTTCATTATTTATAAGAGGCAAGAAGTAGAGACAACCTTAATGTCCATGAGCAACGGATGGATAAACAGCATATGGTATATTTATACAATGGAATGTGATTTGGCAATAAAAAGGAACAAGGTACTCAAACATGATAATACATGGATGAACATATTGGGTTGGCCAAAAAATTCATTTGGGTTTTTCCATAAGCTCTTACGGGCAAATCTGAACAAAGTTTGGCCAACCCAGTGTCATGCTAAATAAAAGCTACCTGTCACAAAAGACCACATATTGTGTGATTCCATTTATACTAAATGTCCAGCATGGGCAAATCCATAGAGAGGAAAGTAGACCAGTGGTTGCCGGGGCTGGCAGCAGGGCAGAATGAGGAGCGACTGCTAATGGGTTTGGAGTTTCTTTTTGGGATGATGAGAACATTTTGAAGTTGGACAAGAGTAATGGTTGCACAACTCTGTGAATGTACTAAAAAGCATTGAACTGTACACTTTGAAAGAGTGATACGTGTGATATGTGAATTATATCTCAACAAAATGGTTATTTAAAAGGGGAGGGGCTCAATTTCACTGGAAATATAGGGATAGAGAAAGGTTAAGTGACATTGCTGCTGCTGCTGCTAAGTCGCTTCAGTCGTGTCCGACTCTGTGCGACCCCATCGATGGCAGCCCACCAGGCTCCGCCGTTCCTGGAGTGGGTTGCCACTGAGGAAGCAAACAGACAACCAGGCTGTGGACATTTCACAGGACAATGGGCTCAGTTTCTTCAATAAGTCAACCGCATGGAAAAACATTTTAAAAAAATAAACAAGACGCTACAATTGAATGTATGTGTAGACCTTCCGAGGATCCTAACTCAAACAAATCACCTGGAAAACCATGTTGATGAGAGTATCAGGATAACTCGATCATGCACTGGATATTAGATGATGCCGTGGGATTGCTGTTAATTTTGCTAGGTGTGACAATGAATGCTATTGATATTATGTCCTTATATTAGAGGAATACGGAAGTATGTTGGGATGAGATGTCGTGTCCAGGATTGGCTTTCTCTATTTATACAGCTGCACCGTGCAGCGTACAGGATCGTATTTCCCCAACTAGGGATTGAACCTGTGCGCCCTGCAGTAGAAGCACAGAGTTCTAACCACTGGATGTCAAGGGAACTCCTCCTGGATTTGGCTTTATATTCCCTTTCATGGCAACAAAATAATGGAAAGGGACAAATAAAGCAGGTAAAATCTCAGTAATCTTTGAATCTGAATGATGGTCTGTGGGGATTTATTATGCTCTTTTTACTTTTGTGTATGTTTGAAACGTTCCTAAAAAAACTTTAAAAAATTATTTATGTTTTAGTTTTGGTTGCCCATGGCCTTGGTCGCTGTGTGCAGGCTTTCTCTAGTGACAAAGCGTGGGAGCCACTCTCCAGAGGTGAGCGGGCCTCTCATCACAGTGGCTTCTCTTGTCGCAGAGCACAGGCTCTAGGTGCATAGGTTCGGTAGTTGCAGCTCACTGGCTTAGTAGTCCCGCAGCACATGGGATCTTCCCGGGCCGAGATCAAACTCGTGTTCCCTGCCTTGGCAGGCAGATTCTTAACCACTGGACCACCAGGGAAGTCCCCAAACTTTTTTTAATGTTATGAAAAAGATCCTGCCTGTGTGGCATCAGGCAAGCCCCTCCTCTGAAGGTGGGTTTGCACATCTATAAAATGGGGTTGGTAGCTGTCCCATTTCACAGATGAGGAGACTGAGGTTTAGAGGGGTGGTATGACCTGCCCAGGTCAGCACTGGAGAAGCCAGTATTTGAGTCTGAACCCACTCAGCTCCAGACCCTGCCTGTCACCTCCTTGCTTCTCTGAGCACGTGGTGGCTGCCTCAGCAGTTTTCACCTTTGGGGTGTATGTGTGTGCGTGAGTGTGTGAGACCTCAGGGCCTGTCTG
Organism: Bos javanicus; assembly: GCF_032452875.1. Taxonomy (NCBI): domain Eukaryota; kingdom Metazoa; phylum Chordata; class Mammalia; order Artiodactyla; family Bovidae; genus Bos; species Bos javanicus. The sequence continues at coordinate 99,458,936 of NC_083878.1, forward strand.
AGGCAGCCTGAGGCCCGTCTAGAGGTGGAGTCTGTTTTCTTTCCCTAGCAGGCACAGTGGACACTGGGACATCCTTTGAGCTGGCAGCAGCTCTTACACGGGCCCCTCAGTCCACCCTGCCCTAGGTCACCCTCTGCCCCCCGCTCCGGATGTCCAGGAGCCAGGCTCGGCAGCCCAGGCAGCCGGACAATGGGCCCTTTGGAGGCCTGACCAGGACCTGGGCTCCGGCTGTGGGCTGTGGCCGAGGCCGCCACAGAAGGTCGCTTGTGGCTGGTTGAGGATGCAGCCAGAAATAGGTCCTGCTGGGCACGAGCTCCTGAAGGCCCCACCCTGGATTCAGCCTGGGAATGTGGGTATTTGTGGTGCTGAGGGGAGGAGAGCTTCATCAGGAAAGCAGGCCTATTTTGGAGCCTTCGGGAGGCAGGGAGGAAAATGGGCGCCAGCCCTGAAAACATCCACGCTCAGCCCCCCTCTTTAGTGCAGAGGCACGAACACAGGCTCCTGAATCCCTCCCTCTGGGTGCAAACCCTGCCTCTGTGTCCGCTGGGCATGTGGTCTGCTGGCCATGCAATTGGTTATTTCCTGCCTTGAGCCTTACTTTGCTCATCTGTATGGTGGGACAAACCACAAGGCCTTCATGGGTTGTAAGGATTCCTATGACACATGCGCAGCTCCGGGAATAGTCTGTGCTCATGATGTACCTGTCATTAAAGTGTTTCTACCACCTCTCCTTCCCGCCTCTGGCAGGGGGCTGCTCCTGTCCTTGGATGGGCCCTGAAGGGCCTGAAAGGTGATCTGTGGCACAGTTTTACATCATCCCTGTTTGGGGAATCAAAGCACTGGAGCCCAGGCAGAGGCCGGCAAACCCCCCACCTCGCTTCCCCTCCCCAGCACGGCTCCCCGGTTCTCCTGCCGGCTCCCCAGGTCCGCCCTGTTCTGCAGCCTCTTCCCATGATGCACTGCAGGAGTCGTGCTCAGAGCCAGCAGTGGGAGGGATTCCAGGCGTTTTTTTTCCCCTGCATGACTTTTACATCTGCCTCTCTTTGCCTGAAGCTGGGTGATGGGGGCTGAACACCAAGGAGCTTTGCAAGTCTAGGCCTGTGGTTCACAGACAGAAACAAACCCAGGTTCAAGTCCAGAGTCATCCGGGCAGCCGTGGGCCCTTGGACAAAGGAGAGATGGAACTTGTACTTATCTAGTTCTTCTGGAAGCCAGGGGACCAGGTCTCCCTCCTCCCGCCCCCCAGGATGTCCTTGAAGTTATTTTTATGTGTTGCTAGAAACCTGAATTGTAGACAGAGCCAAAAGCACGGGGAGGTTTCCCTTGTACCGTGGGTCTTGCCCAGCGGAGCTTGGGCCATTCCTAGCAGACTGATGGAGTCTGTCCAAATACTCCACTGTGTGTGTGTGTGTGTGTGTGTGTGTGTGTGTGTGTGTGTGTGTTTAGGGGGGAGGCTGGTCCTTGTCCCTCTAGAGTCTGGAGGTCATTGTTGCGAGGGCCCTGGTTGGTTGGCACAAAGATGAGGAATGAGGATTTACAGAGGCTATGTAAAGGATGCAGTCGTCCTGGGGTCTCTAAGGCCTGTGTGAAAATTCAGAATGCTCGTGAATTTCAGTCATCCATCATCCATCCATCCATCCATTCATTCATCACATACAGAACCAGGATCTTCTTGGTGTGTGGGGGGGTGGCGATCACCCACCAAACACATGGAGCCCTGCTTCCAAGGAGCTCACAGATCTGACTGCTTCACTCTCCAACTCAACAACCCCCCTACCCCCAGTGTCCATGGGAGATGCTGTAATCTTTATACTGTGACAGGGACGAGACACGGCAATGTTCCCTGCCCCCTCACTTAGGCCTCGTAAAAGAGGATCTTAAACTTGCCCATTCAGCGCTTCCTTCTCCCCTCTGCAGAGAGCTCTCCCTTTCCCAGCCTGATTCTCCAGAAGGGGGAATGCAGAGCAGAGGGGCGGGCTTGCTGGGGCAGTTTTGGGCTGTTCTTTACCGGGGGCTCTGCCAAGCAGAGAGCGCAGGAAGGGACTGGAGTTCCCGAGGCTGAGTGGAGCTGTAAATGAAGACTTCAGTGGGCAGAGAGAGGCAGGAGAGCCATGTTCATTCTGGGGCTGCCAGCGAGGGGTTCTGGAGTAGAATTTGATACGAGAGCCCCGCAGAGTCAGGAGAGGGGATTGGAAATGGTCGCTGAGGGGTAGAAACAGGACCCTCCCTGATCTTCTTTGCAAGACAAAAAATGTCAAAGGGACTTCCCTCGTGGTACAGTGGATAGGAGTCCCCCTGCCAATGCAGGGGACACGGCTTCGATCCCTAGTCTGGGAAGATTCCACATGCCGCGGGGCAACTAAGCCCGCGTGTTATAACTTCTGAGCCTGGGCTCTAGAGCCTGCGAGCCACAATTACTGAGCCCACATGCTGTAGCGCCTGAGCCTGTGCGCCTAGAACCTGTGCTCTGCAACAAGAGAAGCCACGGTAATGAGAAGCCCGCGTGCGGCAGTGAAGAGTTGTCCCCACGCTCTGCAACCACAGAGAGGCCACGTGCATCAATGAAGACTCAGTGCAACCAAAAATAGCAAATACACATTTTTTAAAAATTGGAAATCCCTGTAAATAATATGTGGGTGCTGTCCCAAACTCCGTTTTTTTTTGTTTTGTCCCCCCTACACCTTGAGGCATGTGGGATACAGGATCTTCTTAGTTCTCTGACTAAGGATGACTGGATAGTCAGGAAGGTCCCCCAAACTCCTTTTAATGAGACTTTGTAGGGAAGGGGCCACGTGGGGCCCAGCAGTTACTAGGGTTACATTACATGGCTTACTGGGCTTTCCATGATCTGTGGGCTGCCCACCTTTTCAACTTTATCGCTTATCTCTTCACCTTTTCCCTCCCCCGACTCCTTATCCAAACCCTGCATTACAGCCTGATCCTTTGACCTCCCACTGGCCTTGCTGTGACCTCGGCCTGGAACCACCTCTGCCCCCACACCGGGACTGCTTTGAAGCATTTGGTCTTCTGTGTGCACTCTCTCTCTCTCTCTTCTCTCCCTCGGTCACTGGGTTGACATGCCCAGACTACTCTCCTTTAGTTTTCTCCTTCAGTATGACTTTTAATGCAGTCCTAGACAGATGAATGTAAACGTAGCTCACAGGTGAGTTTTACCAGTCTGTTCACACTCAGCACGACGTGCAGACAAATAAATAGACTACCCAGGGAAGTGGCATTGCCTGGCACTTTGCCTTTCTGGTTCACAATAAACCACAGTAATTAATTTATTAAAAATATCCTTTGGGCACCTACTACCCCCCAGATATTCTGTTGAGTGCTGGTGATAAAAGTATACTTAGTGGAATTCAAGTCTACAATCCAAACCCTAGCCCAACACCAACCTTAAACACAACAGTTACCCCAATACCAGCCCTAATCCCAATGCCAATCCCAATCCCAAAGCTGATGCTAACCCTGATCTAACCTCAATCCTTTCCTGACCAAAGCCAATAACAAGTCTACCCTGAACCGAAACCTAACCCTAACCCTAATTCTAACCTTTGGGTTAAAAACCTTTTAGTAAATGTTTGTCTCCTTTTCTGCTGTAGACAGTGGATTGTGCCAAGTAGTAACGAAACTCACCTGATTCTGGATGAGCCAGTGCCTTCAGACTGGAAAAGGTAGAAGGCAGGTGAGACCAAGATGAGCACCAGCCCAATCCAGGGGATAACTTTGAAACACAGGGGTGTATATTTTCATGTAAGTCCCCAAGAGCCCATTTTCCAAAATTATGATCCTTACTGCAACCCTGCCTGACTCAGCTGGTATCTGCTGACTCCTCCCCTCGCTGATCTCTGGGTCACACAGACCTCTTCTTTCCGTGAATGCCTTGAGCTCCTTCTGCCCTCAAGGCACCCAGATGTTGTTCCCCTCACCTGAAATACCTTTCCTCTCCTCCTCATCTGGCTGACTCCTTCTCAGTCCTCAAGTCCCTCTGAAATGTCACTTCCTGCCCTGCCTGCCCTCTCCCCCCAGTCTCGTTTTTTATATCTTTCATGCTCATGAATCCCAGGGTTTCCTTTGAGAACATTTGTGGATATTTGTGGCCATGTGTTTGTTTGCATGTTTATTTCTTTAATGTGTCTCCCCAGCCAGACGGTGACCTCTTTCAGAGCAGAGATGTTGTTTTGTTCTCTGCTCTAGCCCCAGGAAACAGCACAGGGCTTGGCACACAGCAGACCTGCAGAAAACTTGGGTGATCGAACAAAGGAATGAATGAAGGACTACAATTTCCACTTCTTCATAAAAGTGAAAGAAAGTTTCCAGCTAAAGGCAGCTCCTGACCAGGGAGTTTGTCCTAGGCCCTTTGCTGAGCCCCGGGGAAGCTAGGAGAGAGGGGAGGTGTCTCCCAGAGCAGGCAACCATCCGTTTCTGCTTCCAGGCTTACTTGGAAACAAACAGAGGTTTTTTTGAGAATCCATTTCCTCATTTCAGAGTCTCCAGAATACTGACTGGGAGGGTTACAGGTATCGTCCTCACTGTTCTACAAAATGCTTTTGCCCAGAGAAGTAAAAATGCCTGTGTGGGTCACCTGGCTGGTTGGCAGCAGTGCCTAAACCCTGTCTCCTTGTCCCTAGCACTTGGCATTGACTCTTCCTTTCCTTCTGCCCCTGAACCTGAAGGTGCTCAGCTGTGTCTGCCTCCAGGAACTCAGCAGCACACCCGTTGCCATGGGAACCCTGACACACTCCAGGCCCATCTTCCCATTTTGTTGACAGGCATGTTGACACTGGTGGTGGAACCAGACTTAGGCAAATGAGTCGGAGGTTAGTACCCTGGGTCTCCAGCAGATTCTTCACACCTAAATTCTTCCTCCTTTCTGGAGGGTCAGAAGAAGGACCTGAGTCACAAGGATCACTGCTGTTTATTGAGCACCTACTGGTGACACGCCTGGGTGAACTGCTTGTTATCTTACTGGAACTTTATAATTATTCAATTTACCAGCTGAAGAAATGGAAGCACAGAAAGTTTCAGTCACTTGTGCAAGGCACGCAGCTGGTAAATGTTGCTGGTGGTATCTGAACCCACCCAGATCTACTGGGGTCTAGAATCTTAACTTTATACTTAAAGAAAATCCCAGAAATGTCAAGGAAACTCTGCCCAAATGTTAGCAAAGCTGCCTGGTCCAGATAACTGCACAGCGTGGCCTGGGGAGCATCCTGTGAGGCCGAGGGTGATTTGGGCCCCGCCCTCAGTTCGCTGACAGTTTGGCCCCGCCCCTCTAGCGCTGGCAGAGCTTGGCTCCGCCCCCGCAGGCAGAGCGTGACTTCCATTGGCCACCGTTTCCATGGTTACGTGGGGCCTGTGGAGCGTTCGTTTCCCGACACGTGTCCCCCGGAGCCGCCCGGAATTTGACAGGGGACCACGTGCGCGGCAGCGCGGGAGCCAGACAAAGGGCCGGGGAAGGCGGGGAACGAAGCCTGCGGAGAGGCCAGCGTGGCCGTCGGATCCGGCGGGGGTGAGCTCCACGCTCCTCCTGAAAGGAGGAGGAGCCTTCCACCTTCGCCTTTTTGTATTTTTGGAGGAAAGAAAAAGCAAAAAAGAATTAATGCGGAAAGCGCTGGGGGAGAGGATTCCAGCCAGCCCCACCTGCCCTCCTTCCTCCCAGAAAAATCTGGTACGTGGGCATCTTTTAAGGCGTGAGAGCCCACAGGGTCCTTACCTATGCACTGGTCTTCTAACCCCGCCTTGACTTCAGTCCTTGAAGTTTCAGTTCTCTTTCGCTGGCTTGTTCGGGAAGCAGAAGCTTAAGTATGGTTGTTTTGATGCTTGAAAAATGAAACCCAAGGAATTGTGGGGGGTTTTGTCATCCATCCATCCTACAAGGGCTACTACATCTCCAGTCGTGATGATGTAACCCCTGCCCCCAATTTCTTCACTGAGTCCCTGGACTCTGTGCCTAGCCAGGACCTGGGCTGGACCACTAAGGTCAGTGCACTAGACAGATACTCATCCTGTCTTCATGGCCCTGGTTGGAGCATTGCCATCTTTCCAGTCTCCAGGCCAGATGCCCTTAATATTCCCCTACCCCCCATTCCCATCACCAGTTGTATCTGCTTCCGATTGCTGCTGTAACAGCTCAACACAAATTTAGCAATTAAAACAACACAGATGTACCATCTTGCAGTTCTATAGGTCAGAAGTCTGACACAAATCTCACTGGGCTGAACTCAAGGTGCTGGCAGCCCGCTTTCCTTCTGGAGGCCCTGGGGGAGAATCGTTTCCTTGCCATTTCCAAGCTGCCCTTGTTGCTTGGCCTGTGACCCAGAAGTTGGGTCTTCCTTTACTGTGAGACTGACTCTTCTTCCCTCTTCCAGGGTAAGAACCCTTGTCATCACATTGGCCAACTAGATCATTCAGAATAATCTTATCTCAAAGCCAGGTGATCAGCAATCTCAATTCTATCTGCAATCTTAATTCTCCCTGCCAAGTAACATAAAATATTCATCCGTGTGGGGATCAGGATGTGGACATCTTTGGGGGCATTATTCTGCTGACCGTACTAGTCCTGACAAGTGGACCTTCCAAACCTCCATGCAGTGCTCTTCTTCTCTCTTCCCTTTCTGGCTGCCCCCATCTCTGGCAGGATACTCACAGTGGCCCCCTTTCTATCATCTTCCTATTTCTCACCCCTTCTCTGTCCTCAGGCCCTAGGGTGAGTGCTTCAAGATACAAGCCCCAGGCTTCCCTGGTGGTTCCTTGGTAAAGAATTCACCTGCCAATGCAGGAGACATGGGTTCACCCCCTGATCTGGGAGGATCCCACATGCTGAGGAGCAACTAAGCCCATGCACCACAACTACTGAGCCTGCTCTGGAGCTGGGAAGCTGCAACTACTGAAGCCCGGGAGCCCTACAGCCCCTGCTCCACAACAAGAGAAGCCTCTGCAATGAGAAGCCCATGCTTGCTGCAACTACAGAAAAACCTGCATCAAAGACCCAGGACAGCCAAGAGTTAAAAAAAAAAAGAGAACAAGCTCCGTGGCCCCAGTCACCTGCAGGCGAGAGTTCAAACTGTATTTGGGCACAAAGGGCCTCCACCTGCCTTCCCCACCCACTCGGCCCTGTTGGCTCCCCCAGGCCCATCCTCACTCTCTCTGCCTCACTGCTCTTTGCTCCTGTAATACTAAATCACTTCCGGTTCTCTTTATTTCCCAGGGCATCTGACACCTCCTGGCCTTTCTGGATTGTTCACCCATCTTTATTTATCTCCCCCAGGAAACCTCCTCTGACCCCTAGGTCGAGTAAAGGGGCTGCTTCATTGTCCCGCCCAGAACCTAAATGTGCACCAACCATGGCGACTTTAAGAAATCTCACCCCTGCCTCCTCGTGTCTCCGCGAGGCCCCTGTGATGAGCCCCTTGCCAGGGGCACTGTATGTCACTCGCTTCTTTTGCCCGCATCCACCAGCATCTGTTGGCCACAATCAGTTCAGATGCTTGGTGGTGGGTATGAGGAGACCAGCTGGGCTATTCTGGAAAGGATAAAATGGATGGAAAAGCCCTTTCCTTCCTAATATGAGAGGACTTTTGCTTGGATTCTGGCTGCCAGAATAGAGTAATAATAACAGGCACAAAATGGCAGGCAAAACTGCCCGCTGCTCTGCATCAGGATCTGCTAAGCACTTACCTGTGTTGTCAACTGATTCGGACAACAGCCTTGGTGGGACCAACCTTGTCTGCAGCCTCATTTAATAGCTGAGAACCTGAAGCTTGGGAGGTTAAGCTTGGGCCAGGAAAGCATCTTGGCCACCCCAGGGCCCTGTTTGGAGCGGGGATAGTGGGAACCAGTGGACGGGTGGTCAGTAATGAGGAGTCCCCCTCCTTGGGCAGGGAGCTATGGCTGGCTCAGCCTTGGGTGGAATTGGCCTGACCCACCCCCCCACACCGGGGAGCAACTTCCGGGATGTACTTCCTGTGACCTCTTCTTTGCATTCACTTCCTGTTTCCTTTTCCTCATGCTTCTGCCAGCCCATTGTCCTCTTCTTCCCTCTCTGGCTTGTTTGACCAGGATATGTAGGCAAGAGGTTCATTTTCAAAAGTAAAGGAAGAGGAATGGGGAGTTAGCGTTTGACAGGGACAGAGTCTCAGTTTGGGAAGATGAGAAAGTTCTACGTGTGGATGGTGGTGATGGTTGTCCAGCAGTGGGAATGCACTTAAGGCCACTGAACAGTGCACTTAAAGATGGTTCAAACGGCATTTCTTGTGTTATGTACATTTTACTTCAGTGAATAAATTGCAAAAAAAAACCAAACCAGACCCAAAAGAGGGAAGAAAAGCGCTTCACATTCACAGAAATTTTGAAGATCGGCTTCCCACTGAACCTTTGTTGTTTCTTAAGCCTCTCCCGGGGCCAGGCCACATGTGTTCTCACTTCACCCTGAAACAACCTCCAGGAGAGAGGTGGCCTCCTCCCTGGCCGACGAGGAGACTGAGGCTTAGCGACCGGAAGTGGTGAGGCTGTGTTTAAAGACAGCAGCCCTCTAGTTCTTAGGTGCAGTGTGAGGGAAGGTTTAGGAGTTTGGGCTTAAAATGGGCTCACCTCCTGTCTGCCATGAGACCTTGAGCAAATGTTTCCGGTTACTGACCTTCCTATTCTGACAACTGGGGACAATAACAGTGTCCTCCCAAGTGTGGTGGGAGAATTTGATGAGATGATGTTGGATGTTAGCACAGGGCCTTGGCCACCATCAAGGGTAAAATTCCCTCTGGAGTCCTGCTAGGGTGCTTCAGTGGACACAGGGCTGGCCGTGAGACCAGAAGACCTATGTCAGCCTGACACTGATTTTCTCTGTGACCTTGGGGAGGTCCCCTCCCCTCCCTGGGCCTCACATTTCTCAATAAAGTTAGATGGGATTGGCGCTTGGTGGCAACCTACATGGAAAGGAAATTCAAAAAAGAGGGTGTATATGTATACATATGGATGATTCCCAGGTAGCTCAGACAGTAAAGAATCTGCCCACAGTATGAGAGACCCAGGTTCGACCTCTGGGTTGGGAAGATCCCCCTGGAGAAGGGAATGGCTCCCACTCCAGTATTCTTGCCTGGAGAAGTCCATGGACAGAGGAGTCTGGCGGGCTACAGTCCATGGGGTTGTAAAGAGTCGAACACAACTGAGCAACTAACACACTTCCACATTTTCACCCGGATGATTCACTTTGCTGTGCAGCAGAAACTGATACGGCAGTATAAAGCAACTAAACTCCAATTTAAAAAAAAGTTGGGAGGGAGTAGGTGTGCAGGGCTCTTTCCAGTTCTGGTTTTCTAGGGTTTCATTCATAGCCTAGACATCTTTAGAATCAGTGCTCCCTGTCTGGCCCATCCTCCAGTTGGAAGGGCTGGGCCAGATCTCCAGTTATACTTTTACCTTCTGATTTTTTCAAGAACGTTTCATCCCCAGCAAGAGGAAGATGTCAGAGTTTTAGGATCCCAGGGTACCAATCTCTGCCAGCCATGTGGGCCAAGGTTGGGAACAGACTTGGGCTCTGACAGAAGTGCAAGCAGGAACTCTGGCCACTCCAGGGTGAATTCTGACCAGTTCCTGCCATTGGCTTGAGTTGTTTCCTGGTGGTTCTGGGTACAAAACACTTGTATGAACTGTATATGGACTCACTTGTATGGACTCACAACTACATGTGAGTTTCAAGATCTCGGAGATGGCTTTGTTTTTCCTGTATCTCCCACCATCTTCACAGGGTTGGGCCCAGGGGTGGTTCCTCAGAAACCCCACAGTCCTAGGTCCCTGGATGTTGAGGTCAAGAAAAAAAGAAGGGTGGGGTTTCAGCTGCAGGCTGGAAGGCAGAAGATGCACAGGGCAGGGCAGGTGGGCTGGAGCACCCTGGGGACTCTGGGGTGGACTGGGTGGTACCAACAGTGCTCAGCACAAGAGTGCTTAGAAAACGAGAACTGGGCTGTGTGGAAATTCCCTGGTGGTCCAGTGGTTAGCGCTCTCAGTGCTGGGGCCCTGGGACAGGGAACTAAGATCCCACAAGCTGTGTGGCAAAAAAAAAAAAAAAAAAGAAGAAGAAAGAAAGAAAGAAAAGAAAAGAAGAGGAAAAAAAGAACTCACTGGCTGTGTGATGGCTGGTGTGACTGGAGTGGGGATGGGAAGAGGTGGGCAGCAACTGCAAGAGATGAGGGAGGAGAGGTCTCCTTCGGGGTGGGGGGCTTGGCAGCCACATGGGGCTTTGGCTGGTGGAGCATTAGCTGATGGAAGAGGGTTTTTGAGAGAAGGCTGGGTCAAGGCTGACCCCAGGGTCCCCGGGGCTACTTGGTGGATAAAGAACCATTAGCTGAGATGAGAAAGCAAGTTCTGGTGGGGAGAACAGAAGTTCTTTTCCAGTATTTTACATTTGAGATGCAGATTAGATCACAAGGTAGGTGTTGACAAGAGGCCTCCAGGTTCAATGCGGAGGGCTGGGTGAAGATGTGAATGTGGGCTCCAGAGGGGTGCTGGAAGGCCCCAGATCTGATGAGACCACCCAGGAAGTGAGAGGAGAGGGGAAGCTTGTATTGTTTCCTGGGAACTGCTGTGACAGAGTACCAGAGCTGGTGAAAGTGAAAGTATTAGTTGTTCACTTGGGTCGGACTCTTTGTGACCCCGTGGACTGTAGTCCACCAGGCTTCTCTGTCATGGTATTCTCCAGGCAAGAATTCTGGAGTGGATTGCCATTTCCTCCTCCAGGGGATCTTCCCAATCCAGGGATTGAACCCGGGTGCCTTGCAGGTAGATCCTCTACCGCTAGCGCCACCTGGGAAGCCAAAGCTGGTAGCCTAAAACAGTAGAAAGTGCTTCTTTCAAAGTTCTGGAGATCAAGGTGTCAGCATGGCCATACCTCCTGGAGACTGGATAGAATCCATCATTGCCTCCTTCTGGCTTTGGGTGGTGGCCGGCAGTCCTTGGCTTGCAGCTGCACCACTCTGATCTCTGCCTCCACTGTCATCTGTCATCTGATCTCTCACGGTGTGTCTCTGTCCTCTTCTTGTAAGGACACAAGTCAAATTGGAAAAGGCCCGCCCTCCATGACCTCATCTTGACTGATGACACCGACACAACCCTGTTTCCAACAAGGTCACATTCTGAGGTACAATGCGAGGGTAGAACTTCAAATGTCTTTTAAAAATATATATTTATTTGGCTGCGCTGGGCCTTGGATGTGACATGTGGAATCTTTAGTTGTGCCATTTGAACTCTTAGTTGTGGCTCTAGTGTGGGCTCTAGTTCCCAGACCAGGGATTGAACCCGGGCCCTCAGCACTGGGAGCACAAAGTGTTAGCCCCTGGACCATCAGGGAAGTCTCCAAAATATCTTTTAAAAAGCATTCTATTAGAAATATTTTAGGTTATCTTTTTTAGTATATTGTGGAAAAATACACAAGACATGAAACTTAACCATCCTAACCATTTTTAAGTGTAGACTTCTTTTTTTTTTTAATTAATGTATAATTGATTTACGGTATCATATTAGTGACCAGCATAATGACTCAGTATTTTTATAGATTATACTCCGTTTAAAGTGTACAGTTCTGGGGTTTCCTGGAGGTCCAGTAGTTAAGAACCCACCTTGTGATGCAGGGGACACTGGTTTGGTCCTTGGTCCAGGAAGGTCCCACATGCTGGGGAGTGACTAAACCCATGTGTCATGACTTCGGAATCCATGTGCTCTAGAGCCTGTGCTCCACAGCAGGAGAAGCCACCACAACAAGAAGCCTACACCCCGAAACTGGAGCATAGCCCCTGCTTGCCACGGCGAGAGAAAAGCCCGCGCACAGCGGTGAAGACCCAGCACAGCCAAAAATTTTAAAATGAAGTGTACGGTTTTGTGGCCTTAAGCACAGTCATGTTTTTATGCAACTGTCCCAACATCCATTCCCAGAACTCTTTTCATTCTGCAAAAACTGAAATTCTGTCCCCATTGTTCCCTCCCCCAATCCCTGGCAACCACTATTCTGTCTGTGTCTATGAATCTGACTGCTGTAGGTTCCTTACAGAAGCAGAATTGTACAGTACTTGTCCTCTTGTAACTGGCTTATTTCACTTAGCTTCATGTCCTCAGGGTGTGTCCATGTTGTAGCATGAGTCCAGATCTCCTTCCTTTTTAAGAGTGTTAACATGCTGGGAAAGATTGAAGGCAGGAAGAGAACGGGATGACAGAGGATGAGATGGTTGGATGGCATCACTGACTCAATGGACATGAGTTTGAGCAAGCTCCAGGAGATGGTGAAGGACAGGGAAGCCTGGTGTGCTGCAGTCCATGGGGTTGCAGAGAGTCAGAAACGACTGAGCAACAGAACAACAAGGGCTTTTCTGGTGGTTCAGATGTAAAGAATCTGCCTGCAATGCAAGAGACTTGGGTTCAATCCCTGGGTGGGGAAGATCCCCTGGAGAAGGAAATGGAAACCCACTCCAGTATTCTTGCCTGGAGGATTCCATGGACAGAGGAGCCTGACAGGCTACAGTTCATGGGGTCGCAAACAGTCGAATCTGACTGAGCAAATAACACTTTCACTTTAATACACACCAACACATATTTTGTGGAGTGGGGAGGGGTGGGGGAGGGACACAATTCAACCCATTATTGGGGTCAGAAGACTGAGTCTTGGTCATCCCAATATTAAGAGGCAAAGAATATAACAGCAAAGAAAGTTGAGGAGTGGTGGGGAGGCAGAGGGAAATCAGGAGAATGTGCCTTTAGTACCGAGGGGGAGTGATGGTCTGCGCCAGGGCTCCTTCTGGTCAAATAGGAGGTGGAAGGAGACAGGCCATGGGGGTTAGCAGGGGGGGGGACATTGGTGACCTGGACCAGACCAGTACTGGTGGAGGGGGAGGAGTGAAGCCTGTTGGCAGTAGGTTTGGAGAGACTGGGATGAGAAGCAGCAGGCACAGCAGGCAGATAACGCTTTTGATAAATTTTGTAATAAAAGGGAGCTGAGAAATGGGGTGATAGCTGGAGAGAGACATGCAGTCAGAGGTTTTGTAAAGATGAGAGTAGTTATTGGCTCCTCTGAATGCGAGTGAGAATAATCCAGCAGGGAGGGGAAATGGATGAAGGCGGAGGAAAGGGGGCATGGCTGGGGCATGTCCGGAGGACAGGGGGGTTGGACTTGGTGACCAGGGCAGGGCTGGGCACCTCTGGAAGCAGGAGGGGACAGGTGCCAGGGGTCGGGGTGGTGGTGGCAGTCCCTGGATATTCTTTTTTAAAAGAATAATTGTATTAATATTTATTTTTGGCTGTGTTGGGTTGTTGCCGCTGTGAGCAGGCTTTCTCTAGTGGCGCAAGCAGGGGGTACCCTCCACTGTGGTGCTGGGACTTCTCACTGTGGTGGCTTCTCTTGTTGAAGAGCACAGGCTCTAGGTCCCCTGGGCTTCAGTAGTTGTAGTCCGTGGGCTCAGTATTTGCTGCTCCTGGGCTCTAGAGCACAGGCTCAGTATTTGTGGCTCAGGGGCTTAGCGATCCCTCGGCCTGTGGGATCTTTCCAGATCAGGGATCAAACCCATGTCTCCCGCATTGGCAGGCAGATTCTTTACCACTGAGCCACTGGGGAAGCCCCCTGGATATTCTTATCATGTCCATCTGAAACAGAACAGGCTTGTAGGTGAGAGAGTCAGAGAGGAGGTGATGCTGACATGGTCTGGGGAGTAAGGAAGCAGAGGAGGAGTGAGTGGACCCGGGGAAGTGTAGAGCGCGTGCAGAAAGAAAAACAGCTGCTATTCGTTAGCTGCAGATTTACCCCACACCAGGCACCACGCGAATGGTATTTCATACATCTTATCGTTTAATTCTCCCATCAACTCTATGTGACATATATTTTTAATTTCCATTTTACAGATGTGGAGACTTTAGGACTTAGGAAGGTGATGTAACTCTCCTTGCGTCATATAACCTGTAAGTCTGACCTGAAGCCTGACTGCTGAACAAGTCTGTCCAAATCCCACAGGAAGCTTGGGGACTTTAATTTTGTCAATTATTAAATTACATGTTTTTCGTCCTGTCTGTAGAAGTACTGATTGTTTATTTCAGAAAATTAGAAAATTCAAAGTCACATAAATAAGAAAAAAAAGTTTAAATGGCTCTTATTTCACCACCCAGAAATAATCACTGTTAGAATGTGATTTCTTTGCAGTAGCTTTTTCAATGCATATTAACAGAGGCAGATGTAATGCGTTCAGCAAATCCTGTTTCCTTTCTCTTCCTGGCAGGCAACTAGACTACATTTCCCAGCCTCCCCTGCAGGTGGGCATGTGATTGAGTTCTGATCAATGGAAGGTGGGAGGGAGTGATCTCACACACACACACACACACACACACACACACACACACACACACACACACCCATGCCTGACCCATAAGCTCTTCTGATCTTTCTTGCTTTCTCCTCTTGCTGCTCACAGGATGGGAAGTGGGAAGGACTCGGTGACGGACTCCAGGACCCTAAAGGGCAGCTAGACCATTGTCAGAAGGCTCCTGTGTTCCCAAATGACCAGTAGTATAGAGGTCCCCCTCCCCTGATAGTTCCATGAGGGTCAATGAACCTTGGCTGTGTTGTCACTGGACTCTGGGCGTTGTTCGTTAAAGCCTGAGACAGTGACATCACGTGAACATTGGACTCGTACTTTGGATACAGTTTTCAGCTGATTTGTATTTATTATACTATTATTATTATTATAAGAGAAGAGGACGACAGGATGAGATGGTTAGATGGCATCACCGACTCAATGGACACGAGTTTGAGGAGACTCCGGGAGATGGTGAAGGACAGGGAAGCCTGGCGTGCCGTAGTCCATGGGGTTGCAAAGAGTTGGACACGACTGAGTGAATGAAAAACAAATTATTATTACTTACCATTTACTGCAATCTTCTTTCATATTATTAATCAGTTTTGGATAGCTTGATTTCAATGGTAGGCCCTTATAATTATTTACTTACTCAGTCCCATATGGCTGGATATTTAGGTTGCTTCCAACATTTTGCTTTTATAAGTCATGCTCCAATGAACATCCTCATGATATATCGGGTCACCAGATCTGGATATGTTCCCGTTCATTTACCTCTGTTTCCTGTCTGAGCCCCTGCTTTACCCGGGCTTCAGGAGGTGCCCCAATTCCATCGACACTATATGTAAAAACGAGTGTAGTGGCGTGAAACGTACATTCTTGGATCAAGGTGTGTGAAAATCTTGATTTTTCTAGCATTGACCTCATTTTGCCCTTGTGTCCTCTTGTCTGCTGACTTTGTGGCAGTGGAGGAGGTGGGGTGAAAAACTCAAAGTCAGTCTCTACCTTTGTCAAACAGCCTCTTTCAGTTAAGTGTCTGGTCAATTCAAAGCCCTTTCTCCTTGTGAGGGCGGTCCCTCTGCCCCCAGGTGTCTCCTTGTCATTTCCCGTAGGTGGATCTGGCTGCAGGAGCTTCTGTGGTCTGAGGGGCTGAGGAAGCAGTGTCTGGTCCTGCTTGCTGTCACTGCACCTGCTCAAGTGTGGCTGGTTTGGTAGGCACTGGTCTTTGGGCATCTTGCTGATGATGGTGACTGTGGACCTTACTTTATGGACCATACTTCTCCTCTCTGAGTCAAGCCTCTTCTCCTCCGTGTTGGTTTACTAGGGCTGTTGCAAACTGGGTGGCTTCAAACAGCAGATATTTACTTATTCTGGAGTCTAGGAGTCTGAGATCAAGGTGCTGTCTGTGCCACGTTTCCTCTGAAGCCTCTAAGGGAGGATCCTTTGCGCCTCTGCCCACTGCTGGCAGCCCCAGGCTTCTGGCCACATCACTCCGATCTCTGCGTGCGTCTCCTCCTCTTCTCATAAAGACGTTGGTCATATGAGGATGCCCATCCTAATATCCTCATCCTAACTCGGTGATGTCTTTCAAGAGCTCATTTCAAATAATTCACATTCACAAGTACAGGGCTGGGGTGGTTAGGACCTCAACATAGCTTTCTGGGGAACACAATTCAATTGTAATAGCCTCCCTGGATCCTCAGGGCTCCCTCTGCTCACTGTGGCAGGGAGGGTTCCTACTATGAGACTGTCCTCAGTCTCACCTTCCTGGGGACCCACAGCCGTTTCCTCTCTCCTGCAGCCTGGCCCTGTGGGCTGTAGCATCAGGCCCAACATGGACACATCCCTGGCGGGGAACACAGGCACTACCTTGGGTCTCTGCATATCCCCTAAAAGTGAAAGTGAAGTCGCTCAGTCGTGTCCGACTCTTTGGGACCCCGTGGACTGTAGCCTGCCAGGCTCCTCCGTCCATGGGATTTTCCAGGCAAGAGTGCTGGAGTGGGGTGCCATTTCCTTCTCCAGGAGGATCTTCCCGCCCCAGGGATCTAACTCAGAGCTCCCGCACTGTGCATTGCGGGCAGATTCTTTACTGTCTGCGTCCCCAGGGAAGCGCTTCCCATCCCCTGAACCTACCTGAATCGTTCTGCTGCCCTAGGACCCTCCGACCATCTCCTCCTGCCCTGAAAGGGCCTTCCACTCGCCCGCACTGTCTGGCAACAAATCTTTTTCTCTGTGCTACAGATGTTATCCCACATTCCGTCATGGGACAAAAGCCTCATGGTTTAAGTTTCATGGTGGTGGCAATTCGAGAGAGAAGAGGGAAAAAAATACTGAATTAGCAAAAGGGAGAACACAGCAGGAAACATTTCAAAGATCCTATGCCTGTTAAAATGTTTTTGATGGTAAGCCCTATTTGGCTTGACCTTTGAAAGTCTAAACAGATGAAAACCCTGATCTCCCTTTATCTGGCAGCCTGTTACTCCCATAGTAAATCCTGGCCAGACTTCCCTGTCTTTTCCTCTAAAGGCTTCTGGCCCTTGATTTCTTCTTCTGGGACACCTTCCTCCTACCCCCTGTGCTGGGGCATTTCCAGCTCATGCTGTGGTTCTCAGCTTGGACTACACTTCATTGGTGAAGCTGTTCCCGAGCCCCCAGACAGGTAACCCCCTATGACACGCGGCCATCACCTATTACGCTTGTGCCTGTGTGTTTTCCGTCTGTGACCTGCAGCAGACCACAGCTTCATGGGGGCAGGAGCCACACGTGCTTTGTTCTTGTGTTCCCACTGCTGGCACTTGGTAGGGCCCCACCCAGTGTTGGGTGAAGGAATGAAAAGCCGTGAAAGTGACACGACATCGTTTTGTATTAGATTGAACCACATGCGCGTCCAACAAAACGTGGTCGGTTTTGACCCCCAGAAATTGCAATTGCCTGTGACTGAGGCCTTCCCAAACTCTCCTTTTTTTGTGGACTCCCATCACTGGGTGACGATCAGGTTCTTGGCTGAATGAGGGGGCTGCGGATGGTCTGAAATTTCCTGGGACTCTCCTTTCCCTCTTCCCCTCTTGTGTTGGGCATCAGCCTTTCCAGGCCCAGAAGATTCTGTGTCGGGTGAGTCTGAATGTGTGTGATCAAATAGCCCACATGGTTTAGCCTCGTTCTCCAATTTCTAATTGTTCTCTGTTTCTCCATGCCCTCATGAGTTACCTTCCTGCATCATGGGTTGGAGGTTGACCACCATATGAGCTGGTATAGCCTCGCTGGTGGAGAAGGCAATGGCACCCCACTCCAGCAATCTTGCCTGGAAAATCCCATGGACGGAGGAGCCTGGTGGGCTGCAGTCCATGGGGTCACTAAGAGTCAGGCACAACTGAGCAACTTCACTTTCACGCACTGGAGAAGGAAATGGCAACCCACTCCAGTGTTCTTGCCTGGAGAATCCCAGGGACAGGGGAGCCTGGTGGGCTGCCATCTATGGAGTCGCACAGAGTCGGACACGACTGAAGTGACTTAGCAGCAGCAGCAGCCTCGCTGGTAAAAGCAATGGATTTAGTGTCAGACGGCCCTCAGTGTGGGGCCTGGCACACAGTAGGTGGCTCGATAAATGCTTGAGGAATGATGGAAAACAGATTGGAGTTTGAGTCCCAGCTCTGCTGCTTATTAGCTTCGAGGACTTGGGCAAGTTACGTACCCTCTCTGAGGCTCTGTCTCCTCACCTACCCACTGGGGGTAACCATGTACCCACCAGGTGGAGATGATGGAGGTAAAGGGCTTTGTTGGCCTTGGGTTTGGGTCCACGTGAGGCTTCCTAGTGGTGGGAGTTGACAGTGGTGGGTGTCTCTCAGCAGTGTCCTCTCTTCTCTTCCAGAATGTTCTAAGCCTCTCTTATCTGGCTTCCCAACTTCCTATCTCTTCCGCTCCGGCCACCCTGTGCCCCTCACCCAAGGATTAATCAGTGCTGTCATCTGCGGTCCTATCCCTTTCTGCTCAGAGCTCTGCAGGAGCTCCTCCTTGTCTCCCAAGTGATGTCCAGGCTCCTCCTGTGACCTCTGAGAAGCTCTCTGAAGTCAGCCTCACCTAGCCACATTTCCAGCCTTGGCTCTGATGACACTCCAGTGCTTCAGCCAGACACGTCACTTGTTTCTGCCTCAGCCCCACCTAGCTTCCAGACTCCTGCTCTACTCAAGCTGTTTCTTCCACCTGGGATGTTCTTACCTCACCAAATAAGACGATGTTTGTCAACGAATTTTGATGTCAGATGGCCAACATAAAAAAAAAAGAAAAGAAAAGAAAAAAACAACAGGAAATAAGAGGTTGGAGAGAATGCAGATACTTTGAAACCCTTGTGCTCTGCTGGTAGTCATGTAAAATTGTGCAACTGCTGTGGACAACAATATGGCGGCTCCTCAAACAGCTAAACGTACAAGTTATCATACGATCCAGCGATCCTACTTCTGGGTGTGTATCCCAAAGAACTGAAAGTAGGGACTTGAAGAGATATTTGTACACCTGTGTTCATAGCAGCATCACTCCCAGTAGCCAAGAGGTTCAGTTCAGTTCAGTTCAGTCGCTCAGTCATGTCTGACTCTTTGCGACCCCATGAATCGAAGCACGCCAGGCCTCCCTGTCCATCACCAACTCCCGGAGTTCACTCAAACTCACGTCCATCGAGTCAGTGATGCCATCCAGCCATCTCATCCTCTGTCGTCCCCTTCTCCTCTTGCCCCCAATCCCTCCCAGCATCAGACTCTTTTCCAATGAGTCAACTCTTCGCATGAGGTGGCCAAAGTACTGGAGTTTCAGCTTTAGCACCATTCCCTCCAAAGAAATCCCAGGGCTGATCTCCTTCAGAAAGGACTGGTTGGATCTCCTTGCAGTCCAAGGGACTCTCAAGAGTCTTCTCCAACACCACAGTTCAAAAGCATCAATTCTTCGGCGCTCAGCCTCCTTCACAGTCCAACTCTCACATCCATACATGACCACAGGAAAAACCATAGCCTTGACTAGATGGACCTTTGTTGGCAAAGTAACGTCTCTGCTTTGAATATGCTATCTAGGTTGGTCATAACTTTCCTTCCAAGGAGTAAGCATCTTTTAATTTCATGGCTGCAGTCACCATCTGCAGTGATTTTGGAGCCCAAAAAAATAAAGTCTGACACTATTTCCACTGTTTCCCCATCTATTTCCCATGAAGTGATAGGACCGGATGCCATGATCTTTGTTTTCTGAACGTTGAGCTTTAAGCCAACTTTTTCACTCAAGGCAACCCAAATGTCCATAGACAGATAAGTGATTAACAAAATGTGGTTCATCCATACAATGAGATGTTATTCAGCCTTAATAAGGAATTCTGACTCCTGCTACAACATTTTGCTAATATTATACTAAGTAAAATATGCCAACCACAAAGACAAAAATCGTATGACTCCACTTACATTTGTGTGTGTTAGTCACTTGGTCATGTCTGACTGTTTGTGACCCCACAGACTAGCCCGCCAGGCTCCTCTGTCCATGGGATTCTCCAAACAAGCATGCTGGATTGGGTTGCCATGCCCTTATCCAAGGGATCTTTCTGACCCAGGGATTGAACCAGTGTCTCTCGTGACTCCTGCATTGCAGGTGGATTCTTTACTTCTGAGCCACTAGGGAAGCCCAATTCCACTTATACGAGGTCCCTAAAGTAGTCAAGATCATAGAGTCAGAGGACTTCCTTGGCGGTCCAGTGGTTATGACTCCACGCTTCCAATGCAAGGGGCATGGGTTCCATCCCTGGTCAGGGAACTAAGATCCCACACACCAGGTGGTGTGGCCAAAGAATAATAACAACAAAAAAAGATCATAGAGTCAGAAAGTAGCATGTGTGGTTGCCACGGAGTGAGGGAGGAGGGAATGGGGGAGTCACTGTTTAACAGAGATTCAGTTGGGAAGATGAACATAGTTTTGGAGATGGGTAGCTCAACAATGTGAATGTGCTTAATGCCACTGAGCTTATACTTGAAAATGGTTAAGATGGTAAACGTTGTGTTTTGTGTATTTTACAATTGAAAAAAAAAAAAAAAGACTTTGAAGATTGCCTTTGCCAGAAGCCACCATCAAGAGATGTCCTTGTGTAGCGGGACAGAGGGTGGTCTGCATAGAGGCTTTAGGCAGCCCTCTGCCCTGCCGCTGGAGCCAGGCCCCCTGGAACATCCGCGACTCCACCATGAAAAGACCGAGACCTCCATGATAAGCAGGGCTACTCGGGGCTCCCTCTGTCCTAATCCTCCCGTTACCTGGCTTCACCTCTCAGTTCCCTGAAATCCTCTCCTCCAAAGACTTTTCAGCCCCTCCCCCAGTGGCCACTTCCAAGGCCATACCTGGATCTTGGCTTCTCCAGGGACAGCCTCCCCCACCTGGAGTCTCCACTACCAGCCTCTCTTTCTACAACTCCTGTATTTCTCACCTCCTATCTTTCCACACAGTCCCTCTGAGACCTTGAACCTGATCATTCCTTGCCCAGCAACCTGTGACCCCCTTTTCCCTGTTCTTCCCCTCCCCGTCACCTCTGCCTCTCTTCACTCAGGTTACAGATGAATCCCTCGGTTGCAGCCACCCTCAGCCCCCTGCCCTTTCCCTCCACCTATTTGCTGGACAAATGCTGGTCTCAGTGGAGTCCAGCGTGCTGCCTTTAGTGCTCCAGCCCCCAAGCATGGAACTGGTGAGGGGCCTTTGCATCTTGTTGTCTCCATTTCCCTTCTCTGGCTTCTCTGCAGCGCCGTGTCACCCACATCCCCTCTTCTGGATCGTCCTTATCAGCAGGCAACAAACATGCTGGAATGTCTCCCACATTAAAAAAAAACCCACCACCCTTGACCCCCAAATCCCTCAACTTCAGCCTGGTTTATCTGACTGTCTTCTAGGACACTCCATCATCAGGGTGGTCTCTCCATGACCCCTCTCCTCCTGTGATCTCCTGAGCCCACTGCAATCAGTGATCTCTGAGCCACTCCACCCAAACAGCCTTTGCCAAGGTCAGTGCTGACCACTATGTGGCTGGCCCCAGAGGTTACCCTTGGTCTACTCGCCAGCAGCAATGGGCACAGCTGGCCACTCCCCCCGCTCTGAATACGCCCTTCTCTTGACCTCCCAGCTCTCCTCTTGCTCCTCATCTCCCTGTTAACCTGGACCTGCCCCAAGGCTGGATCCTGACTCCGCTTCTTCTGTCTGTCCGTAGCCGTCCATGGATGGTCTCTTCCTTCCATGGGGCTGAGAACCAGCTTTCCAGGGACACCCCCCTGCCAAAAGCCACCTGCCTCTAGCCGGCCCCCTGCACCTGCACTCCAGGCCTCCCCAGCATCTCTGGTGGACAGCTCACGGCTCCTGACGCTTAACCGGTCCCAAACAGTGTGTCCCCCCACCCGCTAGCCTCCAACCTGCTCTCCCACAGCAAATGGAAACACTTGCTTTCATTGTCTCAGGTCAAAACGCTTGGAAGTGTCCTTAACTCCTGCCTCTCTCGTATCCTGATCCAGACCAGCGAGTCTTGTCAGCTCTAACTTGAAACACGCGGGAAACCTGGCCCCTTCTCCTGGGCTCCTGGGACCCGGGGGCCAGCCGCCACCCCTACTCCTCTGTATTAGCTGACCTTCTCCAGGCTTCACCCTCTCGTTCCTCTTCAGCCTGTTTCCCACACTGAAGCCCAAACCATCCTTTTAAGATGCAAGTCCAACTGTGTCTCTCGCAGGCTCAGAATCCTCCAGAGGCTCTCAAGGCAGGGAGAGGGAGGTGCAAAGCCCTTGTTCCCCAGTCCTGATCTGATCCCAGCTCTCCCTTACCTTTCAGACCCCTTCTGAGCCCTGCTGTGGGTAGGGCTGTGTGTTTGGTCTTGGCTGGCTCCCCTGGTACCATGACGCGCACCCAGGCCACACAATGGTGCAAACTGGATGAATGAGTAAGCCAGGAACAGGCCAAGGCCTTTCCCTGGGAGGCTCCACCCTGCGCTGGAGCCCGGCCCAGCTTCCTCCAGTCCCTCCGCCTGCCCCGGGCTGCACCTGGCCCCCGGCCCCTCCCCCTAGGCCAGGTGTGCAGCCTCAGGAACTGTTCTGTCTGGTTGCCAACTCTCGTCTGCAAAGGGGGTGCCCCAGGGACCAAGGATTTGTGGGGCTACCAAATCCTCGTGAGCCCGTGTGAATCTCGTGGTTACCCTCCCAGGGGCCCTTCCTTCTACTGGTGGGCGTGGCAGAGGGAGCAGCGACCACGCCCCTTACGACACACCCCCTTTGGTCACGCCCCTCTTCAAGCCCACCGAGCTCCAGGAAGCCCAGACTTGCAAAAGTTGGCATCCAGGAGTCAGGTCCCTCAGGCTTCTCATCTTCACTTTGACCAGGGGGAGGCCACTTGTCCCAAACGGGGAGTCGAGGAATCCAGATTCAAGTTCAGAGACTGTTGGGGGGAGCTTAAGGACCCCTCCAGCACGTGCCCCCAAATAGCCAGGAGCCTTGCTTCTCACTTCTGACATGACATGACACCAGGAGCTGAACAGAAATAGAACTGCAGGGATCTGCTCCAATCTGCAGGCTAAATTGAATTAATGTATAGGAATTCTCAGTAAACTAAGTTTCTTTACTTAAAATTTTCTTATATGCTTAACACCTGCCAATATTTGTCTGTATGTAACATTCAATAATAATAATTGCTGTCACCTATGCCAATCTGGGCCTTTCGCAGTGGCTCAGCAGTAAAACATCCTCCTGCAACGCAGGAATGCGGGTTCCATCCCTGGGTTGGGAAGATCCCCTGAAGAAGGGAAGGGCAACCCACTCCAGTATTCTTGCCAGGAAAAATCATGGACAGAGGAGCCTGGTGAGCTATGGTCCATGGGATCACAAAGAGTTGGACACAACTGAAGCTATTCAGCAACATGCCAATGTTGTCTATTAGACATATCCCAGGAATTGTGCTCTTTCCATACAAATGTCTGCAGTCTACAGAAAGCTTGTGTTGGATCAGTGCTACCATCTTAACGACAGAGGAGCAAACCGAAGCTCCAAGAAGGGAAGCCAGTTGCCTAGAATCCCACAGCTGGTTGGATTGCAGCTGAGATTTGAACCCAGGTCCAGGGAGCTCTAAAGCCCTTGCTCTACCCATCACCCTCTCCCATCTCCTTTTTTCCTTTTTTGGCCAATCTGCTAGGCATGTGGGATGTTAGTTTCCTGATCAGGGATTGAACCTGTGCCCCTGCATTGGAAGCGCAGAGTCTTAACCACTGGACCACCGGGAAAGTCCCGCCCCTGTCTCCTCGTTGGCAGCAGAGCACTTAGATGTTTTGGGAGAATGCTTTCCGGTTGCCATCTGTATCTCATGGTGGTTGTCCTTGTTTTTTAGGCGTTCTGCCCTGTCATCGTGCTGTGCTTAGTTGCTCAGTGGTGTCCAACTCTTTGGGACCCCAAAGACTATAGCCCACTAGGCTCCTCTGTCCATGTAATTTTCCCATGGAATGGGTTGCCATTTCCTACTGCAAGAGATCTTTCTGACCCAGGGATTAAACTCATGTCTCTTGAGTTTCTTGCATGGGTAGGCGGGTTCTTTATCACCAGGCCACGTGGGAAGCCCAAGTTCTGCCCTAGGGAGTCCTTTGAGAGGGGCACTCCTGTTTCACTTGCTGAGATGTGACTTTCAGGCTAAGACCTAGGAGGAGTCAAGATAGCAGTTGTTCAGGGTGACCCGAGGGGTGGGGTGGGAGGCCTGGGGGCTGGCCTTGTCAACCACTGGCCCTCCTGCTTGCCTACTCCCTGACCAGAGAAGACAACTCTGAGGACCCTGGGGGTGAGGGTCCTGGGACTGAGCATTTATCGTGAGGGGTCTTCGTGTAAGCAAGGGGGTCTCCCCACAGCCCCAGCTAGGCCCTCACTTGCAGAATTACCATTCTAGGCTGCAAAGGGCTGTTCATCTTTGAATTCATCCTGCCATTTGGATCTAAGGCAGACGCTCCCCAGATGGAGCCTGGGAATTCCTGTCTTCTCCCCAGCAGAGCTGATCACACTTTATGGGGGGGGGTTACAGAAGTTTCCGGCTCTCAGAGGGTATCCAGGCTGCTCTCTGAACTGGAGGGGAACCAGGTGAGTTGTGGGGTTAGAGTAGGGAGCATTATGGGCTTCAGAAGCGGGTCATGGCTCAGTGGGACCCATGTGGACAGAGGCTTCCCTGCCCACACTTGGGCCGAGTGATCGGCTGGCACCTGAGACATATGCCACCAGCCTGCGTGTCTGGCCCCGACTCTGCTAGCCAGTGCGAAGCATGGACTGCCTCTGCCTCCTCTGCTTTGGGGAGACAGAATGGATCCTTTCACGGATGAAGTGCTCCTTCCGTCTTGGCCTCCCATGAGGAGGACCATTCAGGGACTGTCCTAGCACCCTGACTCTCTTTGTCACCACTGCCTGTTTTCACTCACATATCCCTTCCTAAGACTTAGAATGGCATTCTCATAAAGGAAATTGTTAGTGTATGTAATGATTGTCATCTGACTTACCTACTTCACTGAGAAATCAAGAGGATAGTTTGTGAAGATTTGGGGGGTGGCCTCCTTCCTCTTGGAGAAGGAAATGGCAACCCACTCCAGTATTCTTGCCTGGAGAATCCCATGGGTGAGGAGCCTGGTGTTAGTTCTAGGTCTTTATATAACTGTTCAACTTCAGCTTCTTCAGCGTTACTGGTTGGGGCATAGACTTGGATTACTGTGATCTTGAATGGTTTGCCTTGGAAACGAACAGAGATCATTCTGTCATTTTTGAGATTGCACCCAAGTACTGCATTTCGGACTCTTTTGTTGACTATGAGGATTACTCCATTTCTTCTATGGGATTCTTGCCCGCAGTAGTAGATATAATGGTCATCTGAGTTAAATTCACCCATTCCAGTCCATTTTAGTTTGCTGATTCCTAAAATGTCGACATCCACTCTTGCCATCTCCTGTTTGACCACTTCCAATTTGCCTTGATTCATGGACCTAACATTCCAGGTTCCTAGGCAATATTGTGTTTTACAGCATCGGACTTTACTTCCATCACCAGTCACACCCACAGCTGTGCATTGTTTTCCCCTTGACTCCGTCCCTTCATTCTTTCTGGATTCATTTCTCTGCCCTTTTCTGGTAGCATATGGGGCACCTACCGACCTGGGGAGTTCATCTTTCAGTGTCCTATCTTTTTGCCTTTTCATCCTGTTCATGGGGTTCTCAAGGCAAGAATACTGAAGTGGTTTGCCATTCCCTTCTCCACTGGACCACGTTTTGTCAGAACTCTCAACCATGACCCATCCATCCTGGGTGGCGCTACACGGCATGACTCATCGTTTCACTGAATTAGACAAGGCTGTGGTCCATGTGATCAGTTTGATTAGTTTTCTGTGATTGTGGTTTTCACAATGTCTTTCACTTGTCTCTTGCAGGGAGGTAATGACAGTACCTCTCAGCAATAAATGAGGTTGGTCCCTCCCTTGCAGGGAGCCCCATCCCCAGGATCAGTGGCCGGCGGGGGGCTGTCCCCCACTGGTCAGGTCTTCCCCGCTGTAGGTGAGCAGCCCCAGTGACATAGGAGGGGGTGATTCCAGGAGCCCTACTGACTCCCTTTTTCCCTCTCCCTTCGTTTCCTGGAAGAGCGGCTTATACTCTCTAATACTTTCTAACAGAACACCATGGTAGGCAGTGACAGCCGGATAGAACCTGTTGACAACTGTTTATTTTCGTTGTAATTTACCTTTAGTTTTAGCTTCTGTTTATGGCGTGGGGGGGGGTCTTAGTTTCCACCTTCAGTATTCATATAAAGTTCCCAGATAGACACATTTACAGGTAAGAATAGTTGATTCCTTTAAAGAAAAATATCAAACAATACAATGATTCAGATTGACTAAGACCTACTGAAGGTGATACCTGAAGGATCGGGCCTCAGGTATGAGAGTTTTGCTCTCTCGTTCTCATCAGGAGACTTGGCTGATGCTCGTTTTGTGGTTGTCCCAAAGGTGGTACTGCATTCGGCAGGAGGGGTTGGGCCTGGGCGTTGTGTCTGTGCCGAGTACAGCTTCCGGGACCCTCCCTCCTCCAGCAGCCTGGCAAAGCTGGGGCTGACGTGACTCCTCTTTTAAGGTGAGAAAGCTGATCAGAGAGGGCTGGTGATGTGCCCAAGGTCACACAGCCGGCGAGTTGGGGCGTGGGCCTGACTTCACCTCGGGGTGAGGTCTAGTGGTGGTGGGGTCATTCCGGTCACCCAGTCCTCGTCATTTGGACGGGGAAGGGGCTGGAGAAATGGGAGTGTGTTGGGGTGGGAGGGGCTGGGGGGACAGAGTGGAGCCCAGGAGTCTGGGCAGTGTGTATGGGGCTTGGAAGGAGAAGCCTGGAACCCAGGGACCCCGCCATCCTGGGATCTGCTGTCCACACCACCACTCCATTCTGCAGGGGTCTCCTCTCACCAGGCACTTCCCCCACCCTCACCATTGCAACCCCTGGGGCATACAATGGCATTGAGCAAGACACTTTGGGTGGGGGTGGCAATGTGTAGAGGGAGGGGTCGCTATGCTGGCCATTGGTGGCCACTGGCCTGGCACACCTGGGTGGACCTATAGGGTTGCTGGGCACCCAGGTCTGGCTCCTGGCCGCAGAGCAGAGGTTTGGGTCTCCTCCCAACCCCCGTCCTGTCCCTGTGTATCCTCTGCCCATCAGTCCTGGGAGGGGTTCTGGAGGGGCTTTGGGGCCTGATGGGGGAGGGATGCATGGAAGGGCTCCTCCCTGCCCTGGTCTCCCTCCTCCCCTTAGGAAAGGTCCCAGGAGGTGCCAACACAGGGGGCATCCAGGCTGTCCCACTGCGTCAGCTCTGCCTGCTGCTGCCTGCATCATGTCGCCCTGGCAGGGCTCCTATCCTCCCCCCTGCCCCATCCTGCTGTGTGGTCCAAGCATGTTAACCCCTCAAAGCATGGAGGAGTGGACCCGTGGTAACTGCTCAATAAACTTTACCAATGTGTTATCATTAATACCAGAGTGCTTTAAAAGCTAAAAGAATCGCAGTATTTTTAATAACTATAAATGAAGCATAACCTTTAAAAACTGTGAATCACTATACTGTACACCTGTAACTTACATTATATTGTGCATTTACTACAATTCAATTTAAAAAGCCATTGCCAGGCCCCCTACTCAGAAAAAAATAATAACCTGGAGGGATTAAGAGGGGCCTTTTAAGCACCACTTTCCCTGGTGGCTCAAGTGGTAAAGAACTGCCTGCTAATACAGGAGACGCGGATTCGATCCCTGGATCAGAAAGATCCCCTGGAGAAGGAAATGACAACCCATTTCAGTATTGCCTGGGAAATCCCTCGAACAGAGGAGCCTGGTGGGCTACAGTCCATGGGATCGCAAAGAGTTGGACACGACTGAGCACACACAGGCTTTTAAGCACGACCGTGGGATCTTAGGGTAAGAGGTCCTTTAATGCAGCAGCAGTGGGATGTCAGGAACCCCCTTGCCTGCAGCCTGTAAAGGAGGGGTCTGTCTTGTCCCCTCTTCCAAGATCATCCTGTGGGGGTGGGGTGCCTCCCAGACCTCCCTACGTGGTCATCCTGTGGGCTGAGCCTCCGTTCATTGTCTGGTGCTTCCGTGTGAGAACCTGAGCTGGGCATAGCAACACCTTCTTCCGGCAACTCCACCCCTGGTGTGGTGCCTGGCATGGAACGGGCGTGGAACCTTTGTGAATCAGTGAAGGGTGGCATCGCGGTTATCCGTCCCTGCCTCAAGAGGACGCTGAGGCTCAGAGAGGTGAAGTCACTTGCCTGAGGACACACAGGAGGGTGGTGGTGAGCAAGCCCTCCGGTCAATGACATACGGCCTCCCCACAGAGCTCCCTGCCTTGGCCCCACACCCTCCTGGGTGAGCCAGGATTTTACATCCATTTGGGCCCAATGGGCTGAGAACACGGGGCAGGGGGTGTTGGAGGCTGTGGAGCTGATCTGTCCTGCTGTGCTTGGCAGGAGGCTTCGCAGACCCAACAGGCTGAGAAGGGAGCAGGAATCTGCAAACATGTTAATCATCTCAAGTTCAACAGCCATGGCTCCTGCCGGGGACCAGGAGGCAGGTTCTGTCTTTGCTTATTGTTTCATTACTTTCTAAGTCTGGGACCAGTGGCTTCTGGATGGAGTCCTGTTAAACTTCCACCTATTGGATTCATCCATCCATCCATCCATCCATCCATCAATTCAGTAAAATATTCTCAAAACTGAGAATCCTTAGAGATACTGCTACTTACCCTGAGTTTGTTTGCAAGTGGGAAAATGACGATTTCATTGATTCCACATTTCTTGATCGCCTATGATGCGCTGGTCAGGTGGTCTAGTTCCACACCTGAAACACCATGGCTGCCATCCGTCTTGTAACTTGAACTCCTCACCCAACACTATATTGTGTGCGTTTCCCCATGTGTCAGATTTCCTTGTGAGCTCTGCTGTGTGGTGTGGGACACCATGCCTCAGGGGTCTGCTGCCTGGATTACCGGGAAGGGGAGACCCTTCCCCCATTCAAACTGGGTCCCTCAGCACTCCTCCCCTCTGTCCAGGGACCCCATCCTCAGGCTTCAAGGCCTGGCTCAGTTCTGCCTCCTCCATGAAGCCTGCCACCCCCTGCCACCCCAAGCCCGTGCTTTCTCCTCCAAAGCCTGTGACTCTGCCTCGCCTTCCCTACCCCTAGCTCTCCTACCCCCCCTCCTCCTCGTAAATGTAACATCACTTCTCTTGCTTTCCAGGCTTCAGGTCGGAGCTCAAAAGTCACCTTGTCAGGAACCTCCAGGACCACCCCTTGTAGTAATACTTCTCTCATCCCTCTGTTTATCCCGAGGCCCACAGGTCTGTTCATTCAGGAGAGAGACTTCTGTTGAAGGGGCTGCTGCTCTTGCTGCTGCTGCTAAGTCGATTCAGTTGTGTCCGACTCTTTGCGACCCTATGGACTGCAGCCTACCAGGCTCCTCCGTCCATGGGATTTTCCAGGCAAGGGGCTGGGTAACTGCTAAACGCAGAAAGACCTGCTTTATAGGGCTGCCAGATTTAGCAACAAAAGGAAAAATACAGCACAAATTTCAGATAAGCAACAACTTTCGAGTATAAGTATATCCTGAATATTGAATGGGATATACTTATACTTTGAAAATATGTTGTTTATCTCAAATTCAAATGTAAGTCAGAATTTTGTATTTAACCTGGCAACCCAACTCCCTTCCACTCCTCTTTGCCCCCTTGTCAGGCGTGCTCAATAGCCAGATGATGGGGGTGAGCTGCTGGTAGAGGGTGGCGGCAGGGGCCTTATCTGTCTCAGCCTCTGCTGTGTGCCCAGCCCTCAGCAGAGACCCGGACATGAATCTGCTGCCGGACTGATACCCATCGATAGGTCAAGCGCAGGGGACCCCACCCTGAGCCTGTGCAAGCACCGTGCATGGAGCTCTCATCCATTTCAGGAAAGACCCGTGTGATTTACTGAGAAGATGAGATGCAGGCATTTGGGATCAAGTTGTCGTTGCTCAGTTGCTAAGTCATGTCCGATTCTTTGCAACCCCATGGACTGTGGCATGCCAGGCTCCCCCGTCTTTCGCTGTCTCCCGAGTTTGCTCAAATTCATGTCTAAGTCACTCATTGGTTCAAGAGGTACTTTATTTACTTATTTGGCCATGCCAAGTCTTAGTTGCGGCACACGAGATCTCTTTTCTTTTTAGTTGTGGGACTCGGGATCTTTAGTTGTAGCATGCGAACCCTTAGTTGCGGCATGTAAGATCTAGTTCCCTGACAAGGGATCGAACACAAGCCCTCTGCATTGAGAGGGCAGAGTCTTAGTCCCTGGACCCCCAGGGAAGTCCCAAGAGATACTTTTTTAACTCTCGTAAGATGGCTATGATTTACAGAGCACCTACTAAACGCCAGGCCTCGTACTGTTTTATACACATCAACTCTAACAGCAGCTCTGCAGGGAAGGCATTGTTAGTTACACTTTTGATGGGAAAGTGAGGTTCAGAGACGGGGTGTACCAGCCCCAGGTCACACAGTGGGGAGCAAACCTTCCTCCAGCCAGGCTAACGCCTCCCCCTCCCCCAAGGTGTGAACTGGGATGGAAGAGGCTGTAGGGAAGATGCTTGCTGAGTGGACTCACAGTGTGGAGCTTGTGTGAACTTCTCAAGTTTTTGAGCTGCCTTTCTTCCCAGGTTAACCCTTTCCTCACTCATCTTGCTAAGGCGGATGCTTTATTCTGCAAGTCCTGCTTCTTTCCACGTTTGGTGCCAAGGAGACTTTGCTCCTCTCCAGAATTCTGATTTAAGGAGGCTTTGAATGAATGAGAATCTGCTGAACAGAAACTCCTGACATGGCAGGGAGGCGGCCAGGTGACTGGAGAAGGGGGGACAAGCTGGGCAGACGAGGAGGTGTTCAAACCCAGGCCCTGCCCTTGGTCAGCTCTATCTTTGGGCAAGTCACTGCCTCGGTTTCACGATTTCTCAAGAGGGAGTTAATTAATCCAGACACCGCAAGGCCCCAGAAGTGCCACCACTGTGGCTGCTGCTGCTGGAGGTAATTAGGGACAGGGCAGGGCTGCCTTTCCCTGGGGGCCCTGGTGCAGAGGAGCCTCGAGCACTGGACTCTGAGGAGCCCTCGGGCATCTTTGCAGGTAGAGCCTGGTCTCTGGCTCCTCCACTGGGAGCTGCTGAGAAAAGAAACTGGCCTCTCCACCTGGCCTAGGGCACCATGGTCAAGGTCAGCCAAAGCACTGATCAGTGGGCCCCTGCACGGATCTGCCTTCTGGCTGAGGCTGTCTTGACTGTTGGTGTGTGTGTGTGTGCATGTGTGCATATGCACGTGAGTATGTGTGTGTGTGTGTGATGAGGAGGAGGCATGGGTTGCAGTCTGGGCAGGTGGAAGGGTGTGTGCTCACAAGGTGTCTGTCACCTGGCTGAGGAAGAGTAGCTGTACTTGCTCCAGGAAGGTGGCTGCTTCCCCAAATGGTCACCGCTGCCTCTCATGTGTGCTTGGAATAAAATGCAAACTGCCCCAAGGCTCTTGGGGCCCCAAGAGCTGGCTGCTGCCATGGGGCTCACCCCACAGCCTGTCTCAATCACCCCAGACTCTTTCCTTGGCCTGCCCAGTGCTCTCCACTGGACCGGACATCCATCACCCATCAGCTGATTTCTCTCTGCCTCCCCAGAGAGGTCCCTCGATGGTCGACGGACACTAGGCTTCCTCAAGCCCCCTCCATGGTTCTCTCAGCCCCAGCCAGCACACATCCTCCTCCAGGCGCTGTCTTCATATCCTCTCCGACTCCTCAGTATCCGTTGAATGGAGTAGGAAGTGGGCTGCATCATTCAACTCGTGTTTTTGTTTAGAGCATCATCCTCACAGCGCACACGTTCATTCATTCTTTGTTCGTTCAACAAAAAACACTAGGCCCTGGGAAATTCAGGGTAGACGCCAGTCGTCCCCTATCCGGGAGAATCTGTGTCCAGCCAGGTGTGTGTGTTGGAGGGGGCGGGGTTGGGATGGTGAGGTAGGTACCGAGCAGGTGAGGACAGAAAGCAAAGCCACCTGGTGATTTCTCTGGGCTCCTCCAATTCCAGGTCACTCCGCTGTCTCCCACACATTCTCTCTTGTGGTTGGCAAGAGATTAATATATGCAAATACCATTTTCCTAGGGTGGTTTTAGCCTTGAACCCTGTGGATTAAGTTACTTGATTTAAATACATATTTGGGACCCATCCCCACACACAATATACATGTATAAATCCTAAACACCAAACAAAATCCCCTCATTTCACATGTGCTGCAGAGCTAATCTCAAGTCCTGTGGGCATTTCGGCAGTTAAGATGGTTCACGGGGGTTGCTGAGATTTTATTTGGAACATCAAATACCTGTATAATATGGAATGTTCCTAAATGGGGCTTGCTAATACCAGCCAAGGGGATGAGCTGGGTGCTGGAAGGGTGGTGTGAGGGAACCTCTGGAGTGAAACAGGCCTGTTAACCAGTGAAGAGGGAGTTGACACCACAGTGGTTGTCAAGGAGCCAGGCTGGGCGCCCTTAGGAGCAGAAAGGGACAAGAGGAACCACTGGGTCTAGACTGTGGGTTCCTTGAAAGTGAAGAGTGAAAGTGTCAGTTGCTCAGTTGTGTCCGACTCTTTGCAACCCCATGGACGCTAGCCCACCAGGCTCCTCTGTCCACAGAATTTTCCAGGTAAGAATACTGGAGTGGGTGGCCGTTCCCTTCTCCAGGGGATCTTCCCAACCCAGGGATCGAACCCCGGTCTCCTACATTGCAAGCAGATTTTTTTTACCCTCTGAGCCACCAGGGTCCCTTAGATGCCTATAAGGAGGGTTTGGGAGCAGATGTGTCCGAGATTGAGACCTGCAGCAAACCTTCTCCAACTCCACTGGAAGGACACGTGGAGGTCTGTTCAGAGGGTGGGCAGGGCAAACAAGTCCTGGGTTTGGGAAGGACAGAGCATAGACTCTGACAGCGTGGCTACCAGGCAGCCTAGACTGACTTGGCCCGCGATAACAGGAAGTCCATTTCCCCAGTAAGTGCTGCCAGACGGGGGACTCAGCCTGGCTCCCCAGCCTCCCTGTAAGGGGTGTCATCTGCTGGGTCACCGGTCCTTCAGCAGGAGCTTGCCCCGGTCTCTGTGATCCCTATGCAGCAGGAGCATCTCAGCAGTGCTCACCTTCCTCCCAGACACTGTTCTTCCTGGGAACTTCCAGACTCCCTTGGTTCCCTCTGCCTGGAGCTCTTCCTCAGAGACCAGGGGGCTCACTCCCTCCCCCTTCAAGTCTTGGCTCAAGCTTCGCCTCTTTAAGAAGTCCACTCAGAGCAACCTGTCCAGACCCACCCCTGCACACCCTACCCTTTACCCTGCCTCACTTGGTTTACCCATGATCAAGTGGGGTTAAGTGTTAGTCCCTCAGTCGTGTCTGATCTGCAACCCCTGTGGACTGTAGCCTACCAGGCTCCTTTGTCCCTGAATTCTCCAAACAAGAATACTGGAGTGGGTAGCCATTCCCTTCTCCAGGGGATCTTCCTGACCCAGCGATCAAACCCGGATCTCCTGCCTTGCAGGCGGATTCCTTACCATCTGAGCCACCAGGGAAGCCCATAAATTCTAGGGATGCAAGGATTTTTCAATACCTGCAAATCAGTCAGCGTGATATACCATGTCAGCAAATTGAAGAATAAAAACCATATGGTCGTCTTCATAGATGCAGAAAAAGCTTTCAACAAAATTCAACACCTATTATGGTAAAAACTCTCCAGAAAGTGGGTATAGAGGGAACTTACCTCAACATAATAAAGGTCATGTATGACAAACCCATAGCACTAGCCTCCTAACCAACTTCACGATTTATTTTTTATGATGTTTCCTGTTCCCAGTGCCCTCTCTTCAGCCCGTCATCAGAATGTAATTTCCTTGAGGCAAGGGTCTGGGTTTGTTACATCCGCTAATGTAACCCTGAGGAGGACTTGGCAGCCCACTCCAGTTTTCTTGCTTGGAGAAGCCCATGGACAGAGGACCTGGTAGGCTGGTCCATAGGGTTGCCGAGTCAGACATGACTGAGCAACTTGGCATGCACAGTGTAACCCTAGGTCTGGCACACAGTAGGTGCTCAGTCAATTTTTTGTTGATCCCCTGAATCCCTCCCCACCCTCTGGCTCGTCAGGAGCTGGTAGTCCAAGGCAACAAGAGCCTTCAGTATCAAGAAACCGCCCAGCCACCCCGAGAATTTGTCAGAATCTGCCAGTCCTCGCTGAGCACTCCCTGCATAGTTGCCAAACCGAGGCCAGGCTTCTGCGGTAGGTGGAAAGGGGCTGGAGGAAGACCCGCCCTGAGTGCACACACAGCCCTGCCTGAAGTGCACTCACCCAGCCCTCTGCAGTATCAC
This sequence comes from Bos javanicus, assembly GCF_032452875.1. Classification (NCBI taxonomy): domain Eukaryota; kingdom Metazoa; phylum Chordata; class Mammalia; order Artiodactyla; family Bovidae; genus Bos; species Bos javanicus. Next base: position 99,493,183 of record NC_083878.1, read on the forward strand.
AGGAGGCTTTCCAGAAGGGCCCCACATGGAGTTGGGCATCAAGTTAAGAAGCGAGTCTTGAGGACACGTGCGACAGAGCTGTCTTTGCTGTGGTATTTATATAACTCACCAGCCTCCCTTGGCTTACCATGTGCCTGTGTTATTTTTTTTTCATTCATGTACTTTTTTTTTCTAAGATTTTTTTTTTAATGTGGACCATTTTTAAAGTCTCTATTGAATTTGTCACCATATTGCTTCTGTTTTATGTTTTGATATTTGGCCACAAGGCATGCGGGATCTTAACTCCCCAACCAGGGATTGAACCCATATCCCCCGCATTGGAAGGCAAAGTCTTAACTACTGGACCACTAGGGAAGACCCGATCCATTTACTTTTAATCCATCTGTGTCTCTATATTTAAAGCATAACTCTGCAATTTCTTTCCTACCATGTTTGCACTATTATTATTATTATTTAGTGATTGCTTAAAGGATTAAAATATTCATTCCTCCCTAACTTTTCAATTTGGAGGTAACATTGAAAAGTTAACTAAACGCATCACATAAAACGTAAACTCCCGGCAACTGTGGAGGCCCGTTGGCTCCCACCCTGCTACCCATTATGCTATAGTTGTCATAGGTAAGTGCATCCAATTTTTACTTTAGACAGTTCTATATAGTTTACAGAAATTAAGAGGAAAAAATCATCTTTTCTGCTTACTTCGATATTTATCATTTGAAACAATTTTTTCAAGATTATTTAATTTTAATGTTTTAACACCAGAAACATTTTGTACTGGGGTATGGCCGATTAACAATGGTCTGATAGTTTCAGGTCTGTGCTTCTGGAGATCTGAATTTCCATTTTATACTCTTTCTCTTTTAGGATTGCTTATAGTACATGTCTTCTGGTGAAAAGTCCCTATCTAAAAAACAAGCTTTATTCATCTGAAAAAGAATATTTATTTATATGTAAAGCTGAACCACTTTGCTCACCACCTGAATCTAACACAATATTGTAAATTAACTATCTTTCAATTTTTAAAATGGTTTTTAAAAGTCTAAACTTTTGTTCAGTCTGAAAGCAACTGTCTTGTCTGCAATCTTGTAGGATATTTTTGCCGGATATAGAATTATTGGATTGAAGAATTTTCCCTTTCTCTTTTTAAAAAAAACCTTTAGTTTTGAAATAATTATAGATTCATAGGAAGTTGGAAACGTAGAGCAGAGAGAGTACTCTGAACCAGTTTCCCCCGGTGGTTACGGCTCACACAGCAGCACGACGGCAAAGCCCTGAGATGGGTGTTGGCAGTGTGTGTGTTCAGAGTTCTGTGTTTCTTCACGTGAATGGATTCTTGTAACTACCACAGCCGCCAAGATGCAGACTACGCCATCGACCAAAGACCATCCTCAATGGCCCCTTTACAGTCACACCCAACCTCTGCCAACTACACCCCCAATCCTAGCAAACCACTCCTTTCTTCTGCAGCTCTGCCATTTTCTCACTTAGCGAATATTGTGCATGAGATTATACACGATGTCATCTTTTCAGAATGACTTTTTCACTCAGTGTGATGCCCTTGAGATCCATCCCTGCTGCTGTGTGTATAAAATAGTTCGTTTCTTGTTTGTTGCTGAGTACTATTCCATGGTTTGTTTAAGACTGCTCACCTGCTGAAGGGCATGTGGGTTGTTTCCGGTTTTTGGCGACTACAAATAAAGGTGCTATGGACACTCATGTGCAGGTTTTAGTGTGGATACAAGCTTTCATTTCTCTGGGGTAAATGGCCAGAAGCTTGATTGCTGGGCCATAAGGTAACTCTACATGTAGTGTTTTGAAAAGCTATCAAACCATATTGCGGGGTGGCCTGACTGTTTTCCACAAGAATGCATGGATGACCCAGTTTCTCTGCATCTTCACCAGCATTCGATTTTTTTGGTTTCTGGTTTATTATTTTAGGTGTTTTAATAGGTCTGTAGTACTATCTCACTGTGGACTGTATCTGCATCTCCCTAATGGCGAATGGTGTTGCATCTTTTTTATGTACCAATTTGCCATCCGTACTGTCTGTGAAACATCTCTTCATACATTCTGTCCATTTTCTAATTGGATTGTCTGTGACGTTTGTCGCTATTGAATTTTGAAAATTCTTTATAATCTAGATATACGCTTTTTGTTGGATTATTTGTGATGTTAAATGTTAGGTGATTTGCAAATCTTTTCTCCTAGTTTGTCGTTTGTCTTTTCATCCTCTTAATAGAGTCTTTGGCAAAGCAAAACTTTTAAAGTTTGATGAAGTCTAATTTATAAATTTTTTTCTGTGCTTTTTGTGTTATGTCTAAGAACTCTTTTCCTAGACCCAGATACTAGCCCCAGAAGAGGTTTTAATAAACATTTTATAGTTTCACATTTAAGTCTGTGATCCATCCTGAGTTGTTTTTATACAAGTAAGGTTTAGTTTGTGGTTTAATTTTTTTTGAGGGGTCTACAGATGTCCAGTTGTTCCAGCACCATTTGTTGAAAAGGCTCTCCTTTCTCCATTGAATCATTTTGTACCTTAATAAAAAAAAAATCACATGTATGTATTTGTGTGTATCTTTCTCTGGTTCTCTGTCCCTATCCATTGATCTATGTGTCTGTCCCTCCAGCAGCATCACACAGTCTTGATTATTGTAGCTATGTAATAGTTTTTAATGGCGTAGAGTGATTCCTCTCATTTTATTACTCTTTTTCAAAATTGTTTTAGGTTTTCTAATTCCTTTGATTTTTCAATGTAAATTGTATAACATCATCCATATCTTTAAAAATCTTTATTGAATTTTGACAGAAATTACATTAAACTTAACATGTCAATTCTGGGAGAATTGATATTTTTAATATGTTGATTCTTCCAATCCATGAACATGAATCCTCTCTCCATTTATTTAGATCTATAAAATTTTATTCATCAATGTTTTATAGTTTTCAACATGTAAGCCCCGTATATGTTTATTATTTATACCTAAGTATTTCTTTTTTTGGAGTTGTTATGCTGGATCATGGAAAAAGCAAGGGGGTTCCAGAAGAACATCTATTTCTGCTTTATTGACTATGCCAAAGCCTTTGACTGTGTGGATCACAATAAACTGTGGAAAATTCTGAAAGAGATGGGAATACCAGACCACCTGACCTGCCTCTTGAGAAATCTGTATGCAGGTCAGGAAGCAACAGTTAGAACTGGACTTGGAACAACAGACTGGTTCCAAATAGGAAAAGGAGTATGTCAAGGCTGTATATTGTCACCTTGCTTATTTAACTTATATGCAGAGTACATCATGAGAAATGCTGGACTGGAAGAAACACAAGCTGGAATCAAGATTGCCGGGAGAAATAATAATAACCTCAGCTATGCAGATGACACCACCCTTATGGCAGAAAGTGAAGAGGAACTAAAAAGCCTCTTGATGAAAGTGAAAGTGGAGAGTGAAAAAGTTGGCTTAAAGCTCAACATTAGAAAACGAAGATCATGGCATCTGGTCCCATCACTTCATGGGAAATAGATGGGGAAACAGTGGAAACAGTGTCAGACTTTATTTTTTTGGGCTCCAAAATCACTGCAGATGGTGACTGCAGCCATGAAATTAAAAGACGCTTACTCCTTGGAAGGAAAGTTATGACCAACCTAGATAGCATATTCAAAAGCAGAGACATTCCTTTGCCAACAAAGGTCCATCTAGTCAAGGCTATGGTTTTTCCTGTGGTCATGTATGGATGTGAGAGTTGGACTGTGAAGAAGGCTGAGCGCCGAAGAATTGATGCTTTTGAACTGTGGTGTTGGAGAAGACTCTTGAGAGTCCCTTGGACTGCAAGGAGATCCAACCAGTCCTTTCTGAAGGAGATCAGCCCTGGGATTTCTTTGGAAGGACTGATGCTAAAGCTGAAACTCCAGTACTTTGGCCACCTCATGTGAAGAGTTGACTCATTGGAAAAGACTCTGATGCTGGGAGGGATTGGGGGCAGGAGGAGAAGGGAACGACAGAGGATGAAATGGCTGGATGGCATCACTGACTCGATGGACGTGAGTCTGAGTGAACTCCGGGAGTTGGTGATGGACAGGGAGGCCTGGTGTGCTGCGATTCATGGGGTCGAAAAGAGTCGGACATGACTGAGCAACTGAACTGAACTGAACTGATAATGGTATTATGCCTTTAATTTTAGTTTCCATGTATTCATTGCAAATTTATAGATACACAATTGATTTTTGCGTGCTGATCTTGTATCCTGCGATCAGAATGAACTCTGTTATTAGTTCTGGGAGATCTTTTATAGTTTTTTTTATTTTCTACATAAACATTCTTATCTGCAAATATGACATTTTAATTTATATCTGATCTGTATGCCTTTAATTTCCTTTTCTTACCTTATTGCTTTGGATAGAACTTATAGCACTAAACATAGATTGTTGAAAGTAGACATCCTTTTTCGCATTATTAGGAGGTGAAAACTCAATTTTTCACTATTATACAATGTTATTTGTAGGCTTTTTTTTTTTTTTTGTAGATGTTCTCTACCAAGTGGAGGAAATTCCCCTCTACTCCTAGTTTCCTTAGAGAATTTTTTCACTGGGAGTTGAATTTTGTCCATTTTTTTCTGTATTCATAAGTATGAAAGTGAAAGCTGCTCAGTTGTGTCTGACTCTTTACAACCCCATGGACTATACAGTCCATGGAATTCTCCAGGCCAGAATACTGGGGTGGGTAGCCTTTCCCTTCTCCAGGGGATCTTCCCAACCCAGGGATCAAACCCAGGTCTCCCACATTGCAGGCAGACTCTTTATCAGCTGAGCCACAAGGGAAGCCCATTCTTTAATATTATCAGGTGATTTTTCTTCTTAAGCCTGTTTACAGTGGATTGCATTGATCTATTTCAAATATTGATCCAGTCTTACACTCCTAAAATAAGTCCCACTTGGTCACAATGTATAAATCTTTTAAATATATTGCCAAATTCTAGTATTTTATTAAGGATGTTTATATCTACATTAATTAGGGATGTTGATCTGTATGTATGATAATCTGTACTTTTCTTTTTTTGTCCTGTATGGTTTCAGTATCAGGGTAATACTGCCCTCATAAAAGGAATTGGAAATGTTCCCTTCTTTTCTTATTTCAATTTCTTTAATTCTTATAGTGTTATTCAAATGATTTATTTCATATTGGGTAAGTTGTAATACTTTGTGCTTTCCAAGGAACTGCTCCATTTCATCTATGCTGTCAGATTTACGTTTGTAGAGCCATTCTCAACATTCCCTTCCTATCCTTTCAATGTCTTTATAGTCTGTACAGCACCCCTTGTTCCATTTCTGATATTGGTGATTTGTCTTCTTTTTTCCCTTTGTTATTCTTGCCAGAGATTTCTTAATTTTATTCATCATTAGAATCAGCTTTTTGTTTCTATGATTTTCTCTATTTTTATGATTTTAATTTATTGAGTTTTTGTGTTTGTAATTATTATTTCCTTCCTTCTGTTTGCTTTGGGTTTATTTTGCTCTTTTCCCCCTAGTTTCATCTTTAATTTTTTCCCCCAATACAATATTGTATTTAAAGTTTATACTTTGTAAGTGGGATATTTCATTCACATGAAACATTCTAAAGTCTACTTTCTTAAGGTGAGAGATTAGATGAATGACCTGAGACTTTCTCTCTTTCTAATGTAAGCATTTTCAAGGTCAAATTTGCCTGTTACTTCAGGTATCTCTTGACTTCCTGCTTTTGCATTCCAGTCCCCTATAAATAAAAAGACATCTTTTTCTGGTGTTAGTTCTAGAAGGTCTTGTAGGTCTTAATAGAACCATTCAACTTCAGCTTCTTCAGCATTACTAGTCGGGGCATAGACTTGGATTACCGTGATATTGAATGGTTTGCTTTAGAAACGAACAGAGATCATTCTGTCATTTTTGAGATGGCATCCAAGTACTGCATTTCGGAGTTTATTGTTGACTATGAGGGCTACTCCATTTCTTCTAAGGGATTCTTCCCACAGTAGTAGATAAATGGTCATCTGAGTTAAATTCACCCATTCCACTTCAGTTCACTGTTCCTCAGATGTTGACGTTCACCTTTGCCATCTCCTGTTTGACCACTTCCAGTTTATCTTGATTCGTGGATCTAACATTTCAGGTTCCTATGCAATATTGTTTATTACAGCATCAGACTTCATATCCACAACTGGGCGTTGTTTATGCTTTGGCTCCGTCTCTTCATTCTTTTTGGAGCTATTTCTCCACTGATCTCCAGTAGCATATTGGGCACCTATTGACCTGGGGAGTTCATCTTTCAGTGTCCTATCTTTTTGCCTTTTCATCCTGTTCATGGGGTTCTCAGGGCAAGAATACTGAAGTGGTTTGCCATTTCCTTCTCCACTGGACCACATTTTATCAGAGTAACAGTACTTACTGTTTTGTTGGAGTAACAGGCAAATTTGGCCTTGGAGTGCAAAATGAAGCAGGGCAAAGGTTAACAGAGTTTCGCCAAGAGAACACACTGGTCATAGCAAACACTCTTTTTCAACAAACACAAGAGAAGACTCTACACATGGACATCACCAGATGGTCAAAACAGAAATCAGATTGATTATATTCTTTGCAGCCAAAGACGGAGAAGCTCTATACAGTCAGCAAAAACAAGACTGGGAGCTGACTGTGGCTCAGATCATGAACTTCTTATTGTAAAATTCGGACAAATTTAAGAAAGTAGGGATAACCACTAGACCATTCAGGTATGACCTAAATCAAATATCTTATGATTATATGGTGGAAGTCACAGATTCAAGGGATTAGAACTGATAGACAGACTGCCTGAAGAACTATGGATGGAGGTTTGTGACATTGTACAGGAGGCAGTGATCAAGACCATCCCCAAGAAAAAGAAATGCAAAAAGGCAAAATGGTTGTCTGAGGAGGCCTTACAAATAGCTGAGAAAAGAAGAGACGCTAAAGGCAAAGGAGAAAAGGAAAGATATACCCATTTGAATGTAGAGTTCCAAAGAATAGCAAGGAGAGATAAGAAAACCTTCCTCAAGTGATCAATGCAAAGAAATAGAGGAAAACAATAGACTAGGAAATACTAGAGATCCCTTCAAGAAAGTTAGAGATACCAAGGGCACATTTCATGGAAAGATGGGCACAATAAAGGACAGAGATGGTATGGACCTAACAGAAGCAGAAGATATGAAGACGAGGTGACAGGAATACACAGACGAACTATACAAAAGATTTTCATGACCCAGATAACCATGATGGTGTGATCACTGAACTAGAGCCAGACATCCTGAAATGCAAAGTCAAGTGGGCCTTAGGAAGCATTACTATGAACAAAGCTAGTGGAGGTGATGGAATTCTAGTTGAGCTATTTCAAATGCTAAAAGATGATGCTGTGAAAGTGCTGCACTCAATATGCCAGCAAATTTGGAAAACTCAGCAGTGGCCACAGGACTGGAAAAGGTCAGGTTTCATTCCAATCCCAAAGAAAGGCAATGCCAAAGAATGCTCAAACTACCGCACAATTGCACTCATCTCACATGCTAGCAAAGTAATGCTCAAAATTCTCCAAGCCAGGCTTCAACAGTACATGAACCATGGATTTCCAGATGTTCAAGCTGGATTTAGAAAAGGCAGAGGAACCAGAGATCAAATTGCCAACATCCACTGGATCATTGAAAAAGCAAGAGAGTTCCAGAAAAACATCTACTTCTGCTTTATTGACTATGCCAAAGCCTTTGACTGTATGGATCACAACAAACTGGAAAATTCTTCAAGAGATGGGAATACCATACCACCTTACCTGCCTCCTGAGAAATCTGTATGCAGGTCAAGAAGCAACAGTTAGAACTGGACATGGAACTACAGACTGGTTCCAAATTGGGAAAGGAGTACGTCAAGGCTCTATATTGTCACCCTGCTTATTTAACTTATATGCAGAGGACATCATGTGAAATGCTGGGCTGGAGGAAGCACAAGCTGGAATCAAGATTGCCAGGAGAAATATCAATAACCTCAGATATGCAGATGACACTAACCTTATGGCAGAAAGCAAAGAAGAACTAAAGAGCCTCTTGCTGAAAGTGAAAGAGGGGAGTGAAAAAGTTGGCTTAAAGCTCAACATTCAGAAAACTAAGATCATGGCATCTGGTCCCATCACTTCATGGTGAATAGATGGGGAAACAATGGAAACAGTGACAGACTTTATTTTTTTTGGGCTCCAAAATCACTGCAGGTGGTGACTATTGTCGCAAAATCAAAAGAAGCTTGCTCCTTGGAAGAAAAGCTATGCCAAATCTAGACAGTGTATTAAAAAGCAGTGACATCACTTTGCCAACAAATGTCCATATAGTCAAAGCTATGGTTTTTCCAGTAGTTTTGTACAAATCTGAGTCGGACCATAAAGAAGGCTGAGCACCGAAGAATTAATGCTTTTGAACTGTGGCATTGGAGAAAACTCTTGAGGGTCCCTTGGACAGCAAGAAAATCAAACCAGTCAATCCTAAAGGAAATCAACACTGAATAGTCATTGGAAAGACTGATGCTGAAGCTGAAGCTCCAATACTTTGGCCACCTGATGGGAGGAGCCGACCGGTTGGAAAAGACCCTGATGCTGGGAAAGATTGAAGGCAGGAGGAGAAGGGGACGACAGAGGATGAGATGGCTGGATGACATCACTGACTCGATGGACACGAGTTTGAGTAAACTCTGGGAGTTGGCGATGGACGGGGAGGCCTGGAGTGCTGCAGTCCATGCGGTCGCAAAGAGTCGGACACGACTGAGCAACTGAACTGAACTGAACTGAATGTAAGTATTTAGTGCTATAAATTCCCTCACCACACCACTTTAGCTGCATTCCACAAATTTTGATATTCTGTGTTTTTGTTTTCATTCGGTTCTATGTGTCTTAAAAATTTCCTTTGAGACTTCTTCTTTGACCTATGGGTAATTTTTAGAAGTGTGTTGTTTGTTTCCAATGTCTGGAGATTTTCCTGTTGTATTTCTGATATTTTCTGCTTTGATTCCCTCACGATCAGAGAACACACTCTGATTTCACTTCTTTTCAATTTGTTGAGATTTGAGAATCCTCTGGTGGTCCACTGGTCAGGACTTGATGCTTTCCCTGCCGTAGCCCAGGGTTCAATCCCTGATTGGGAAACTAAGATTCCACAAGCCCTGAGACACAGCCAAAAAGTAAATAAATAAAATAAAAATAAATAAATGTGTTGAGATTTCTCACATAACCCCTACCTTCACACTTGCATCAGTTCAGTTCAGTCACTCAGTCACGTCTGACTTTTTTCGACCCCATGGACTGCAGCATGCTAGGCTTCCCTGTCCATCACCAACTCCCGGGGCTTGCTCAAACTCATATCCATCGACTCAGTGATTCCATCGACTCAGTGATTCCATCCAACCATCTTATCCTCTGTCGTCTCCTTCTCCTCCTGCCTTCAATCTTTCCAAGTATCAGGGTCTTTTCCAATGAGTCTGTTCTTCCCATCAGGTGGCCAAAGTATTGGAGCTTTAGCTTCGGCATCAGTGAGAAAACAGATATGATATATTTGCATAGCCTCCCCCATTATCAGCATTCTTTACCACAGTGGTACATTTATTACGAACCAAAATTGACTCGTTATAACCCAAAGTTCGTGGCTACACTAGGGCTGACTCTTGGTGTTGTATATTCTATGGGTTTGGCTAATATGTAAAATGACACATACCTCCCATTAGCCACATAGACAGTATACACCGTATTGAGTATTTTCACTGCCCAAAAAGTGTTTTGTCTATACTCTCCCTCCCCCTAATCCCTGGCAACCACTAGTCTTTTTACTATCTCCATAGTTTTCCCTTTTTCAAAATTTTGCATCATACAGGATGCAACCTTTTCAGATTGACTTCTTTCACTTAGTAATATGTGTTTAAGTTTCCTCCATGTCTTTTCCTGGCTTGATAGCTCATTTCGGTTGATCATTGAATAATATTCCGTTGTCTGGATTAGCACTGTTTATCTATCCATTCACATGATGAAAGACACCTTGGTTGCTTCCGAGGTTTGGCAATTATGAATAAAGCTGCTGTAAACACCTGTGTGTAGGTTTCTGTGTGGACCTAAGTTTTAACTCCTTTGAATAAATACCAAGGAGCTTGATGGGTGGATCGTATGATAACACTATGTTTAATTTTGTAAAAACTGCCAAACTGTCTTCCAGTGTGGTTGTTCCATTTTACATTCTTGCCAGCCACGGATGAGGATTCTTGTTGCTCCACATCCTTGGCAGCATTTGGTGCTGTCAGCGTTCTGCATTTTGGCTATTTTAGTAGGTGTACGGTGGTAGAAATGAAAAAGTTTTAAATTCCATTTGTAATGACACAAAGACATAAAATACTTAGTGATGAATTTAACAAAAAAAAATTTTTTTTAAGTCTTAAGATAAATGGAAAAAAATAGTATGTTCATGAATTGGAAGACTCGGTGTTGTCAAAGTGGCCAGTTCCCCCCAATGACCAATAGGTTCAGCACAATCTCAATTATATTCTCAGCAGCCTTGTGGAAATATGTAAATTGTCAAGCTGATTCTAATACTTATATGAAAATGCAAATGCCCTATCGCAGCCGAAATAATTGTTGTATTGCTGGAAATTGGAGAACTTACCCAAACTGATTTCAGGACTAAGGAATCAAGGCATAACAGACAGATTAATGTAGCTGACAGGAGCATCAGAGGCAGATCCACACTTAATCAGCATGTTGATTTTTCACAAAGGGGCAAACGCATTTCAACGGGGAAAAGAAGTCTTTTGAACAAATGGTACTGGAACAGCTGGGAGTCCATATTGAGATGAATGAAACTTTATCTTTACTTCACATCATATGTGACATTCAACATGGATCATAGATCTAAATGTAAAAGCCCAAACCATAAAGCTTCTCAAAGAAAACATTAAGAAAAATCTTCATGACCTATGAACTGGACGAAATTCCTCAGATGTGACACAGGAAGCAATGACCAGAAGGAAGATCAACAGACTGACTTCATCAAAGTAGAAAACTCCTGCTTACTGTGAAGAAAATGAAAAGGGAAACCACAAAAGTGGAGAAAATACAGCAAAACAAATAACTGGTAAAGAACTGGTGTCCAGATTAGAGAGAAAATCCTACAACTGAATGATCAAGGGGCACGTGCTCAATTCAAAATGGTCAAAAAATCTGAACAGACTCTTTAGAAACAAATGTATATGGGAATCCCCTGGTGGTCCAGCAGTCAGGGCTCTGCACTTCCACTGCAGGGGGTGCAGAGCTCAGTCCCTGGTAGGGTAACATGCATGGTCAAAAAAAAAAAAAAAAAAAAACCACAAAAATGAAGAATGCATATGAATGGGCAATGAGTGCTCAACATCATTAGTTATCTGGGAAATGCTAATTACAGTCCATGAGATACCACGACAGTGTCTCATGATTAAGATATTTTTATGATTGAAACTTTAGAGGATTGACAACACCAAATGTTGGTATGAATGTGGAACAACCAGAACGCTCCTAAATTGCTGATGGGAACACAAAATGTTACAAGTATTTTGGAAAATGCTTATAAAGTTAAAGACATGCTTGCCCTCTAACCCAGGAATTCTCCGGTACTAGGTACTTTCCTGATAGAAATAAGTGCACATGTTCACAAAAAGGACTGTATGTGACTGTTTATAGCAGCTTTTATTTAGTATACACCTCTAACAGGGAACAACCCAAATGTGCATTACCAGGAGAGTGGATATACAAACTGTGGTGTATCTACTACTGTGGCATCCCAGTTATTAATAAGATGGGAATGATCTATCAGTCTACACAACATAGATGAACTGCACAGACACTGCAGTGAGTGAAAAAACCAGATGCAAAAGAGCACAAAATGTATGATGCCACTTATATGAAGTTCTAGAACAGGCAAAACTATTCAATGATGACAAAAGTCAGAATATTGGGTTTTTTTACCGGGTGCAGGATCATCTTGTAAGGCACAAAGATATTTTGGGGGTGGGTGAAAAAGTTCTATATCTTGATAAGTGTGTGAGTTACATGGTGCATGCATTTGTCCAAGCTCATAAAATTGTACACGTGAGATTTGGGCATTTCACTCTATGCACATTTTACCTTAAAAAATTCTGAACTGTAAACATGGATTCAGAATAATACTGAGCAAACAGCAGGTGTTACAGTGGCATGACGGCCACTGTTCATGACTCTCGGATCTATGAAAGACCCACAGTTCGTTGCATCTTCGCTTGGCCACCCCCAAGCGTGGTGAGGGCAGAACTCTTTGCTGCTTTGGCTGTACTTGCTCACAGTCACAGGCAAAGTTCTCCCACATTCTAGAGATGGGGGTGCCCCTTGGCACTGCTGCCACAGCATCACTTTGCCTCTCTGTATCTGGAAGGCAGCTCACGTCTGCTCTCTCTCCGTCACTGGCACAACCTGCTTGATTCACACATCCTCCGACGGGCCACCCTCCACTGTGCCATGGACCAATGTTGTGCCTCAGTCGACCTCCCCCTGGGGACCACTGCCCTGCTCCTTGCAATCAGAACTCACCTGGGAACGGGGTGCCTTCATTCCAGACACAGTTCTGTAAAGATTTCCCTGTGAGATCTGGAGCATTTTCATTCCCATGTTCATAAATCACCAAATACTCATTCAGCTCCTGCTGTGTGCCAGGTCCTGAGGATTCTTGGAACCTGCAAGTGGGCAAATCAGGGACGTCCCTTTGGCCTCAGGGACTTACATTCTGGTGGAAGGACACAGAGTAGAAGGCAGAATAATGACCCTGTTAGCATGTGACCTTTATTGACAAAAGATGTGACCTGGCAGAGGCCTGGGTGTCTTCTCCTGCATGCGTGCTAAGTCGCTTCAGTTGTGTCCGACTCTTTGCAACCCTATGGACTGTAGCCCGCCAAGGCTCCTCTGTCCATGGGATTCCCCAGGCAAGAATACTAGAGTGAGTTGCCATGCCCTCCTCCAGGGGATCTTCCTGATCCAGGGATTGAACCTGGATCTCTTAAGTTTCTTGCATATGTACGTGGGTTCTTTACCACTGACAGCACCTGAGAAGCCTCTCTCTTCTCATACTGAGAGTAAAAGCATCGACCTGACTCCCACCCTGCTAAGCAGGGCTGGCTGCACCCCTGAGCTCCCGGCTTGAACAATAGGAACCGGAGATTGGAGCCAATGTTTGGAGAGGCCAGATGGATGATGAAGGGTCTGAATCTGCTCGGATGTGGATCTGGAATCATTTGCTTCCTCAGGCTGCTTATGATCTCTGACCTCATGTAGGCTCCTTCTTGCTGGGGCTTGCTCTCCCTCAGCACTGGACACAGCCTGTGCTAGACAAACACATGTAAAATTTAAGAAGAGGTGGGGTACTTCTCTTTTGAAAATTACATCAAGATTACATTATCATATCAATTCTCCTTGTTCACCAAATCCCACTCTTGTTTGGAGAACACCGAGGCCAACCCCAGGGGATCAATCATGATTAGTTCATTATTCATGGCAATCTTGTTCCCCCTTTCTAATGATTAGACAGAGGTGAGCATGTGACCCAATTCTGGTCAATGAGATAGAAAGGGAAGTCTGCTGGGAGCTTCTGGAAAGAGTTTCTCCCTCCACTTCACAAGTATAGAGAGAGATTTCTGGATGCTGGTGTGTGAGAGTGTGATGCCTGGAGCTATGGCAATCATTTTGCAACTATGAGGTGACAAATTTGAGATTTTAAAAAAAACCCCAAGGACAACGGAGTCAAAAGGTGAAAGGCACTCTTTCCCATATTACCTTATGTGGCAAAAGGAATTTTGCAGATGTGATTATGAATTTTGATCTTGACTCAAGCTACTGGACTGACCTTAGAACTTCTTATCTCAGTAATTCTTCTTGAATACACTTTATGGTTCAATCCACTCAGAGCTAGCTTGGTGTTCTATTACTGGTAGCAGAGACACACTCCTATTCTTCTACTCCAACCATCAGTAGTTCTCCATTCTGCCCAGCATAGAATGGAAAGCCTTAGCCTGACCCACAAAGCCTGTGCCTAACCTTTGCAGCCACACCTCACATCCCTCTCCCCTGAGCTCACTTTCTTCTCACAACACTGACCTTCAGTTTTTTCTTCCCACTCACCAGGCTTCTCGCCACCTCCAGGCCTTTGCACACGCTGCACCCTCTGGCTGGAACGCTTTCTTCCTGTGTCTCCCTGGAACACTTGGTTAAATTCTCAGATCCTTTTGGCCTCAGTTTATATGGCCTTAAGTGAGACCTTCCCCATCTCTTCTCATCTGGAATTGTGTGTTTATTTATGACTTTATCTAGCATCTGTCTCCCCCACTGGAGTGAAAGCTTTATCACAGATGGCACTGGGTCTGCTTTTTTCACACCTAGCCCCTGTACCTACTACTGTGGAGCCCACAGCAAGTGTGCAGTTGTATCTTTTTAAAGAATGTCTATTGGAGTATAATTGATTTACAGTGTTATGTTGGTTTCAGGTGTACAGCTAAGTGAATCAGTCACATACATGCATATATCCACTCACAGTTGTGTTTCTTTTTATTTATGTAGCTGCTCTGTGTCTTAGTTGTGGCATATGGAAACTTTGATCTCTAGTGGCGGCATGTGGGATCTTTCGGTTGTGGTATGTGAACACTTAGTCGCGGCATGTGAAATGTTCCCTGACCAGGGATTGAACCTGGGCCCCTTGCACTGAGAACGCAGAGTCTTAGCCACTGGACCACCAGGGAAGTCCCTCATAGTTGTGTCTTCTGAATGAATGAAACAGTTTGCGAACCATTATTTCCTGTGCATCTCCTCTGCTATACTCTGAGGCTGTCAGCTTTAGGAATAGTTCACTTAGCTCCGGGGGACCCTTCCTTCCCCAGACAGTCCCTTACATCCCTGTTTGCACTCGATTCGTCTGTTTACAAGTTTGTCACTTGTGTGTGTCAGACACACACACATAAACACACACTTAGTAGTCTGTTAGTGTATAAAAAACACACCCCTCCCAAACACACAATAGCTTAAAACAACAATATACACTTATTATCTCATTATTTCCATGGGTCAGAAGTTTGGCTGAAGGCTGAGCTGGGTGTTTCTGGCTCAGAGTCACCTAGGAGACTGAAGTCAGGTGTCCACAGGGACTGCTTGAGGCTAAAGAAACTGCGTCCCGCACGGCTCACGTACAAGCCTGCTCAGCTCCTGGCCTCTCCATTCAAGGCTGCTTGAATGTCCTCACAGCATGGCAGCTAGCTTCCTTTAGATTCATGGGAGCAAGGCGGAAGCCACAGCGCCCCCTGTGACTCAGCCTGGGAAGTTCCATATCATCACACACCGTCATGTCCGCTCTGTTGGTTATGACTTAAGGATGTGAATACCTGGAGGTGCCATCTTGGAAGTTGGCCGCGAACCCTTAGCTCCTCAAGAGCAAGTTCTGCTTTACTCACTTTGGGTTTCCCCAGGGCCCTGCACAGGCTGGGGTGGAGGGTGGAGTCCAAGCCCAAATAAGAATTTGTTGAGAGCATTAATAAACGAACACACTATTTTATGAAAGTTAGCACTGACATCTTGAGCCATTGTAAATGCGCTAATATACAATAGACTGAGCCCATGGTAAGAGCTCTGTGCCAACTCTTGCTGTTATCTCTAAAGATACAGTCTAATTGAATCTGATGCCCAGAGAAGGTGTTGTGTAGGCATGCAATTCATCACACCCATCAGCTCAGCCTCAATGAATTGCAGGGTATGGAGGGTCAGTGATGGCTTGGGGGATTTAAGGACTGCTCCCAACCCCTCAGCTACTGTTGAGAAAGGATCTAAAAATTAAAGACTTTGTGATGAATACATGAACTGAATGAACAAATGATTGCACTGGAGACCCTGAGGAATTCCTTGCCTGAGAGTGAAATTCTATCTCCTTGGCATCCCCTGGCCCTAGACAGGTCTTGGGGAACAGAGTACTGGGCAGAGCTGCTGCAGCCTGGCCTAGGGAGAGCCAGAGCCAGTATGTCCATGAAAAACCATGTTTTCCTGGCCAGGAAAGTGCTCAGGAAGTATGGCCAGTGCCCAAAGGCCCCTGTGTTATCTGCTAGGATGGTCCAGGGACCCAGACATTTTGCTGCTGCTGGCGGTTGGTGGTGGAACAATCTCTCAGCCTCCTTCTTAGGAGATCTTCCTGCCCAACCTGTGGTCACTGTACCCCGGCAGAAGCTCAGTGTTGTTTTGCACAATCCCGGCTCCATGGAAACCACCCAGACTCAGTTAATCCCCATTTCCTTTGCTTCCAGCAAACTGGGTTTATGGGAATCTCTGGGATCCTAGTTAAGGTAAAAATACTAGTTAGCCTCAGGGTCTGCTGGGTGCATAGTCTTAGGGTGACATTCGCCCATCATCTTAAAAAAAAATTTTTGTGTGTGGCTGTGCACCGCACATGGAATCATAGTTTCCCGATCAGGGATCGAACCCACATCCCCTGCAGTGGAAGTACAGAATTTTAACCACTGGACTGCCAGGGAAGTCCCAGTCATTGTTTTATAGAGTTTGTGGATGCTGTTCCATGCAGCCTCTTGTTTCCATCTTAGCATCATGATATCTTCGGCAGAACGTGTCTGCACCAAGCAGGCAATAAGTCACTTAACAAAGCCCTGGAAATGCCTCTCCAGGGGAGGCGAGGCTGCTGACAGCCACCAGCGCTGAGACCAGATGATGTAAGATCTTGGACAAACTGTGCTCCTGAGCCTCAGTGTCTTCATCTGAGAAGCGGGGGTGCCGACAGCAGCTCATCTCGGAGGGCTGGGAGGACAAGGTGGGGTGAGCGCCTGGCCTGGCGCCCCAAACGACGGCTCTGATGGGTGTCACCGGGTGCTGCGTTAACAAACCAATCCAAGATTTGCAAGGCTGCGGCGGGCAGCAGGGACCCTTCCCGCCCCTGCTCCGGGTGGGCCCCCACTCGCCCCTCCAGAAGCCGCAAGTCTGGGGGGGAACCGGTGGGTGTGGGAACAGATCAATTACATCACAGTGTGAGGTCTCTGTGTTTTCCAAACTTTCCATCATGAGTGTTTATTGCTGTGATAATGGGGGGTGGGAGACCCAAAGACCAAACAAACAGCATGATGAGAGAGAAGCAGAAATTGAGAAAAGGGCCAGGGCTGTGGTGTGTGTTACAATAGAAGGTCGGGGGCGGTGGTTAGGTGATGCCCCAGGGAGGCCTCCTCTGGGAGGTCCCTTGGAGGCCTGCGAAGAAGGAGAGATGGGCCAGACCCTGGGATCAAAGAGACAGAGCTGAACTTCGGGGCAACAGAGCTTGTCTGCCACTTGCCGGCTGTGGGGGCTTGGGTAAGAGACGCCTCAGTCTCCCCCTCTGTAAAATGGGGATGATGAAGCTACCACCAGCCCCTCCGCCTCTCAGGGTGGTCGTCGGGATGAAAGGAGGGAACAACCAACAGTGCTTGGAGCTGAGCCTGGCAGGGTGGGCTCTACGTTCAAGTTTTACGGATAGATAAGAGTGGAAGCCCCCCCACCACACATGTGCCGGGGACGCCTGCTGGCCCTGGCTTGTTGGTGCAGCCTGCAGCCTGTGTCGCGCAGTCGCCCCTTTTCTTCATCCTCTCCCCTACCACCAGTCTGCTTGTTGCAGGGGAAGAAGGGATGCTAAGCAGAGAGTTACCCCTATCGCCCCACTCTGGTGATGGCTGAGGTCCCTAGAAGGCAGGGTAGGGGCTTTGCAAGCCTCTGTATGTGGTCTCCTACTAACAGGCTGGGGAACACCTTAAGGGGTCTGAGGTCTCCAGTGATCCCTGGTTTGGCAGCCTCTTCCCACACCATCAGCCAGCCAGGGCTGGTTTCTGCCCATGGGGATCTGGAAGCCCCTATACAATGCCAGAACAGCTCAGACACCCTGGCATCACTGCAAGGGGGGCTGTCCATCCCCTGGGCACCTCAGCCTCTGTCCATGCCCGTGGCACCCATGGTGTGGACTGGGAGGGGCTGCATTGAGAGAGGGGAGGGTGCAAGGCCATCTGAACTCCCCAGACGGGTGAGCGAGTCCAGGCCTCAGTCTCCCGGTTTGTCCAAGAGTCCATCCGTGCCCCCATGTTTCTGAAAGTCCAGGAAAACATAGCTCAGTGATGTGTCTGCTACACAGTGGGTGGCAGGTGGGGCAGGGCGCAAACAGCGGGGGCAGGTATCAGGCCCCAGCCCAAGAGCTCCTAGCCACCTTTCCGAACACTGATGCCCAGGGGCTGTGAGCCCCTCCAGGCACCCCTGTCCTTGCTCCCCAGCCGCGTGAAGGGGCCCAACCCAGTTAGCACTCCTCTGTAAGGATGTGGGTGCTCTTTCCGAGAGAACTGGGAGCCTCCCAGCAAGCGCACCCCTGCAGCCTCCCTTCCCCATCTGCCTCACTCAGGGTCCAACCAGAGAAACAGAACCAGCAGGAGATCTACGTGAAGAGATTTATTGCAAGGAATTGGTTATGCAACTGTGGAGCTGGCTAGACAAGCCTGGAATCTGAAGAGCAGGCTGGACCGCAGGGCCAGGGCTGAAGGTGCTGTCTGTGGGCGGAATTTCTTCCCCATCAGGGAAGCCTCAGCTTTGCTCTTAAGGTCTTCCAAAGGATGGAATCAGGCTCACCTAGACTATCTAGCACAATCTGTCTCACTTTAAGTCAACCGATTATGGACTGTAATCACATCCATGGGGCACCTTAGGAGTGACACTAAGATTAGTGTTTGATGGAAGAGTTGGGGACTGCAGCTTTACCAGGCAGGCACCAAGCATCCCTTCATTCTTCCTCTGTCGGTGGTTTCTAGCTTCTTCCTGCTCAAGCATCAACTCTCAGACAGCCCCCACCAGAGGCAGGGTGAGATCGGCTGGGCTCCCAGCTCTCTCCTGCCATGAATTTGCCCGGACCCTCAGCGCTCAGCCCAGCTCTTCCGCCAGCTGTATGTCCCTTGCTTGTGAAATCTCCCTTAACCAGCCTGGGCAAGCCCTCCAGGAGCCCCGTTTGGTGTGGAGCCACCCTCAGGGAGCTGCCGGTCATTTAGAGGAGCCGTCAAGAGTCCAGAACACCAGTCTGCTGAGCACCTCTGTGTTCTGGGCCTTCAGGCCTGGCTCTGGGCTGGGCTCTCTGGTTAGCCTGCAGCTCTGGGTTGCAGGAAACCAACCCCGTGGTTGTTTTGTTTCGATTGCACAACCCTGGAGCAAGAGGCCAGAGTGGACATCTGCTGTTTTGGCCGCCCAACACCCCTGGCCCCCCTCTTTCTGGCAAAAGTCCCCCATTTGCGTCACCGGGAATTCCCCCCATGTGTGCAGCCTGGGGAGTGGGCTGCCAGTCCAGATGCCCGTCCTTCCTTGCCAAGGGGTGGGCCTGTAGCCCCAGCTGGGTCAGCAGTCCCCCTTCCCTGTGGACGGGACTCTCACTCCTCGTCCTGATGGCCAGCCTGGTTGCGGGGGCGTCGCTCCTTTCCAACATGCCCCACCCTGGTTGCATCCTTGCTGGGGCCTGTCCGTCTCTCCTGTGTTTCATTCCATTTTGAACTTGCCCTCAGTCTTGGGATGAAACCTTTTACTGCTCAAGCAAGGCAAACAGAGCCCAATTTCTGTTGCTTACAACCACAGAAACCTGACTGCCTCTGAATGTCAGTCCCGGCTCTGCCCTAACTCACTGTGTGACCCTGGGCAAGGTGGCCCCTTTCTGGCCTCAGTTTCTCCACCTGCACCTCTCAGCTGGCCTCCCATGCTGACATCGATGACCCCATGGCTGCTATGGCCACTGCAGCTGACCAGCAGTGCAGTGTCTGCTGTCATAGATCACCTGAGGCCTTCTCTGCTCGACCCTGGGGTCTCTGGGGCTGTGTTTAGGGAGGGAGGGAAGACGGTAGTGGTGGAATCATTGGTTTTACCTCCTCCTTATGTGGAACCATAAGTACATAAGGGGCCATATGTTCATCTGAGTACATAAGGATTGATGTACTCGGCACCAAGAGCTTGCTAAGCCCCCAAAACATCAGCGTTGCACAGCTAAGCTGTTGCTTTATTTTTATTTTTTAAAAAACATTTACTTTTATTTATTTGGCTGCGCCAGGTCCGTGTTGCGCCACTCTGAATCTTCCATCTTCGTCACAGCATGTGGAATCTTCTAGTTGAGGCATGTGGGATCTAGTTCCCAGAGCAGGGATCGAACTTGGGTCCAAATGGAGCACAGAGTCTTGGCCATTGGACCACCAGGAAAGTCCCTACTAAGCTGTTGCTTTTAGCCATTATGCTCATATTTTTGAAAATCTGGTAAAACCCCTAGATGCTCCCCTTAGACCAAAAAATATCCCTCCATCCATCTCTCTCTCCCTTCTTCCCTCCCTTCCTTTCTCTCTCTCTCACTCACACACACTTTAACACAGCATTTCAGGAGGAGAACTAGGCACAGGCTTCCGATGCCAGTTCTAACCCTCAGGCAAGCAGCTTCTGCTTTTATAAGACAAATAACCAACTTCAGCGCACAAGCCAGTGGCCTGGCCCTACATCAGATGCTTTGTGAGCATTAGCTCATCCACGTAAGGAGAACCACATTTGTGGTAGAGATTGCTATGTTTTCACCAAATCCTAGATCATTATTTTCCTCTTGGGCACCCAGCAGGACTACATTTCCCAGCCTCCCTTGTGGTTAGGTGTGGCCACATGACTGAGTTCTGGCCAATGGCATGTGAGCTGAAGTGATCTGCCCCACCACCGCTTTTAGCCTGCTCCATAAATTCCTTCTATGCCTTCCTCCACACTCTCTTTACCCTTTCACAAGATTATTGCAGAGGAGGAAAAGGCCCTAGAAGATGATGAACCACAGGATGAGGGAGCCTGGGCCCCTGAGTTACTGCCTGGAGCGGGGCCCCCACTTCCTCTCTACCAGCCCAGAGTAGACAGTGATGTGAATAAGAAATAAACTTTTATTTGGGGATGGTTTGTTGTATCCGTTAGCCCATCCTGACTAATACAATATTTTTATTATCTGCATTCAGGGGAGCTGCTCTTTGTTGTAAAGGAATTCACTCTAGGTTGCCTTTAAGGCAGAAATCTCCGCCACTGCCTTCAGACCGGACCCTCGAGGCTGCCGAGGGTGCATGATGGGCCTTGTGCCTGGCGCCCACCTGAACTCAGGGCATCTTTTCCAGGACTTGGATTTACCACCAGTCTTGGCCTCACCCCTTGCCCCCAGGCCCTCCACCTGGCTTCCCTCATTTCACCACGTTGGTAGTCTGGGATCGTGTTCCTTCTCATGGCTTTCCACTGCTTTGGCTATTGTCTGGGGTCCAAAGACCAAGGTTCAGAGTCAGCTGAATCTATTAGCTTTTCTCCCGAATAGCTCCTTGAGGGCAGGGCTTGGGGAGTGCTCACTGCTCTATTTCCTTGTGCCTAGCAGAAGATGAGCACACAGCAGGTGCTTTGGAAATGCTGTGGTCTTTGCATTCCACCATGTGGAAAGCTCTGAGAGCACCATGGCTAGATTCCACCTCCCTGAAGCACCCAGGTTCCAGAGGAAGAAGTTGGACTCCACCGCTGTTCATTCCCCAGATGCGCTGTAACAAGGCTCCCGGAAGGTCAAGGCCAGCACTCCGGGCCTGGGCTGCCTCGCTCTGACCACATTGCCCAAGCACAAATTGCACCCTGACCCCATCCCCAAACCCTACACGCTGGGAGATGGAGACAGGTCAAGGCCATGATATGTGGACCACCCTTTCCATCACTGAACCTCCGAGGAAGGACCGGTCCCCCCTTTTTAAATAATGCAATCAGTTTCCAAACTACCTTTGAAAATGAAAGTGAAAATGTTGGTCTCTCAGTCGTGTCTGACTCTTTGCAACCCCATGGACTGTAGCCCGCCAGGCTCCTCCGTCTGTGGAATTTTCCAAGCAAGAATACTGGAGGGGGTTGCTGTTTCCTTCTCCAGAGGATCTTCCCAATCCAGGGATTGAACCTGAGTCTCCTGCATTGCAGGCAGATTCTTTACCATCTGAGCCACCAGGGAACCCTTTAGCCCTTGCTTATCTTTATAATATTAACAGTAATAATAACAACATTAACTTTCCTTGGTGTGTGTGTGGCAGGCCCCACGCTAGACCATTTATATCCTAGACTTTTCTGATCCTTTGGATCAGCTCCTGGGGATGAATGCTGTTATTACTCCCATTTCACAGGTGAGAAAGTTGAGTCCTCCTCCCCCCTACCCCAGGAGCAGCTGTGGAGGCAGCGATAAGGGTCTGGCCAGGCAGAGGTGTTGTGGCAGACAGGGCTGCCCAGGACTGGCTTCCCCACTCCCAACAGCAGGAGAGGAATCTTCTGGAAAGAGAAGAGGAAGGCGAGTCCCCTTCCAAGGGGGCTCTAGGCAGCTCCCAAGCTTGCCCTCCCCTGGTTCTTTCCAGGGGCCCTTGCCCTCCATTCATGCTAGGAGCAGCTCTGACCCCACCCAGGGGATCTCCCCTCTCCCTCTCGGGCTCCCACCATTGGAGCGTCTGCTGTGGGCTTGGCCGTTTGATTTCTTCCAAGCAGACCAGAGAGTGATGCCTCTCCGAGGTTGTGTGCTCACTTTGCAAAACAGCAGAAATTTACAGCCCAAGTAATTGATCACGGTGCCGCTGCCTCCCTCCACCTCGCTTCATCTCCTAATTCCCTTCTCTCCGCTCTCCTCTCTCTTTTTTCTCAGCGCGCCATCTGTGGTGTCAGAGAAAAGGAAGCCAAGAAGGGGCGGGGGGTGTAGAGTGTTCTGGTCCCAGTTCCGCCAAACACAAGTCACATGAACCTCAGTTTTCCCATCTGCAAAACGGAGATGCTGATAATACCGGCTCCCCAGGGGGCTGGGGATGCTGGGGCTGTCAGGAACACCTGTGCAGGGTGACTGCTCTCCCCAGACAGTTTTGTGAGAGGCGGGGTGGCCTGGGGCCCACCTTCCAGATGGGGACACTAGGACCCAGAGAGTTCGGGGCGTTCACTCAGCCTCATGGTGCTTGAAGAGCAGCCCTGGGGCTTGAACCCCAGTCCATTGTGCCCCAAAGCCCAAACCGTCAGGCGACACTGCTGCCCCTCCTTCAGGGCCAATCAGAATGGGGGTGATCCCCGCCAGTCCTCCTGCACCCCTGCACCCCCGCCCGTGTCACTTCCTCCTGAGGTTAACTGTGGGGAGAAGTGGAGGCCCCTGGGGCGAGGGGAGACACTGCAAACTGTAGAGTGCCTTGATGATGGAAAGAAGCATGACCATCATCTGCTGACCCCGCTCCTGGACCAGGGAGATGCAGGTTTGATCCCTGGGATGGGAAGATTCCCCTGGAGAAGGGAATGGCAACCGCCTCCAGTACTCTTGCCTGGAGAATCCCAAGGACAGAGGAGCCTGGCGGGCTACAGCCCATGGAGTCGCAAAGAGGTGGACATGATTTAGCGACTAAACAACAATGACTCCTGGACCAGAGCCCTTGACTGGGAGACCCTTTGGGACCTAAAAACTTGCCTGGCCTTTCCTTCCAAAGACCCTGGGTGAACAGGGGCCTCCTGCCAGCCGTGCCCCGCACCTGCCTGCCTCCTGGTGTCTCCAGGAGGTTCCAGAACCTTCCAGAATGTTCCCCCAAAAGCGACTCTGAAGAGTACTTCGCTTGCCCTTCACAGAGCAGGGGAGGCACACAGGCCTGGAAGGGGCCGCGCCTGGGTCCTGCAGGCCCGGCTGGGAAGACCCCCACCTGACTCCCTTCCAGGGCTCCTTGGGCTGACATCCCTGTCCCCTTCTGTTCATTTCGGGGGTGGGGGGCGGATATTTTCAGGGCGCAAGGGCTGGTCTTTCCCCTTCCACTCCCGTTTCTGCCTTGTTCTCAGTCTAGAGTCGTCTCTGCCTCTGCAGAGACATCTCTCCGTCTCTGTCTCTCCCCCAACCTCCAGCCTGTAGGTGAGGACCTGCTCCCCTCCCACGCCAAGTCCAGCTCCTCTCTCGCTCCCTCGGCCTCCAAAGGCGCCTCTGGGCAGCACCAGCCTTCCCTCCCCATTTCAGCCCAGGGTCTGCAGCTGGAGAGGGGCGGGGGGACAGCGGGTGCATTTCTCGCCGCCTGCCCCCACCCCGCGCCCCACACCCCACACCCCACCGCACCGCTGTCTCTGGAGGGGCAGGGGGCTCCAGCCCCTCCGGCTTCCTGCTCCCGCCTAGCTGGCGGAGATGAGAGCCGGGTGCAGAGCTGGGAGTCAAGCAGCCACACACAGAACAAACAGAATTTTTTTTTGCAACTAGAGGGGGAAGCACAGAGCTAAAAATAAAACGAAAAGATCAGTATCTGTCAGTCTGACAGCTGATTGGCTGCTCGGAGATGCATATAATTACCAGCAACTGGCGCTGGGTAGGCAAAGCCGGGAGAAACTGCTGAGACGAGGTTAGGATTTAACCTTTAAATTCTGGAGCCACCGAAAGCCGAGGGGAGGACGCCGGGCGTCGGGGCTATTGAGGCTGGGGGTGGGCAGTGGGCGGTGGGCGGCCGAGTCCTGGGCAGGTCCCGGGGGGCTCCCCCAGGAAGGCCGTGGGAGCCCTCCACCCTGGCCGCCTCCCCCATCGGACTGGGAGTGCGTTTGATTGGGCAAGCCAGGAGGCAGTGGTCCTTCACCCCGCCCAGCTGGGGGGTGGTGTCTTCCGGGAAGTCAGGGTCTCACCCTCCGGTGCTTGCGGGGTGGTCTGCCTAGGGCTCTGGGCCCTTTCCAGACTGGCCTCCCATGTAGGGTTCACCCCATCCCGACCCACATTCCTCCGCCTTCCCCAGCCTGGTGTTGATTTGCAAGCCCATCCTGGCTCCCTTCCTTCCATCACCCCCTATTACCCGTGTTCCTGGCTGCTTATGCCCCATCTGGTGAGGGCATCTGGGCACCCCAGGCTTGTCCTAGGTCCCCAGAGATGCACAGAAAGAGCAGGACTGGAGGGACGTTGTGGTCTCACCGAGCCTCCGTTTCTTCATCTGTAAAATGGCGGTGATGACCACAGGGAGATGCTAGGGATGCTCAGTGCCCAGTCTTGCACCTTAACTTTCTGACCTGAGCCAGAAGACAGGCCATGTGGGCTCTGGTCCCGGCTAGGAATTGTCTCTTTCTCGTACTTGTCTCCCACTCTGTGAATTGGGAGTGAGAGTTCTTGCCCTCTGTCCTCTGGGATCTGAGGGAGGAGAGCGCCAAGTGACATGGTGTAGGTGACAGAGCTCAGCAAACTGTACCTGTCGGGACATGTGGGTGAGAATTTTTTGTAGCTTCTAGAACCCACCACTTTCTTCCTTCCAGGCCTTTGCCTGGGTGTGGCCTTCCTTTCCATGCTGCCTCCTCCAGGAAGCCCTCCCTGATGTTCCAGCTGGTCCTCTCCTGCAGCTCTGGGTGTCTCCCTTGAAGTCAGGCCCTGATTGTCTGGGTCTGTGAGCCCTATGGGGGCAGGAACCACATGCCTGGCAAGGGCCTGGCCCAGAGTCCCTTGAGAAGACAGATACCAGATCCCTGATATAGGAGGAAGAGGAGAAGCCAGCTTGGGCCACACTGCCCAGGCTTCCGGCAAGCAATGGCCTCAGATGGTGGGAGCCTCTGTACCTGCTGGGCACTGACCCTTTCCCTGTGGTGGGCGGAGCGGCTGCCACTGGATGCTAGGCCCTAGAAAGCACAGACTGACTACAGGAGACCCTGCTGGAGCTCCTATCAATGATGAGATGCAAAGGGCAGGTCGGGAAGGCAGGAGAAGGGGTCACCCAGCTATACCTGCCCATCCTCAACACCTTATGCTATGCTAAGTCACTTCAGTCGTGTCCGACTCTGTGCGACCCTATAGACGGCAGCCCACCAGGCTCCCCCATCCCTGAAGCCATTGTATCTGTTGTTCAGTCGCTCAGTCAAGTCCAACTCTTCGCGACCCCATGGATTACAGCGCTCCAGACTTCCCTGTCCTTTACCATCTCCCGGAGTTTGCTCAAACTCATGTCCGTTGAGTTGATGATGCCGTCCGACCATCTCACTGAGTCCCCACCATACCTCGTTGGAAGCAGCGCTGTTGTTACCCGCATGTTGCGCATGAGCAAACTGCGGCCCCATGGCCAGTGAGGGCAGAGCCTGGACGCACCCCGTCCCACTTCTCCTGCGGCCAAACCCAACGGCCCCCGCCTCTCTGAGAAGGATGACAGGGAGGTGCGGGCAACGGAGATGTTTCTGGAGCAACTGCCATGAGACCTTCTAGGCAGACACATTGTCATGGAGAGTCTTGAGAACGCTTTTTTGTGTGGCGTGCAAAGGAATTCGCCTTTGGTGTCTCTGAGAGATCGTCAGGAAGATTTAAACTGCTTTGCAATGATTTGGGGATGTCAGGCTGATACTGCTTTTGAACATAACATTGTGACGAGACTGGGCCCCAAGGCAGCCCAGTTTTATTCAGGTTACGGTAATAATAGTCGCCACAGCAGCAACTAAAGCCATTTTCACGGACTGAGCGCTCACCATGGGCTCAGTGCCGGGCTCAGCCTTGATTGGATGCGCGCTCTGCCCTCTCACCACCAGCTTGAGAGAGAGTTGACTCTCATCCTCGGGGTATTCCCTTATAGCTGATACCTCAACTTGTTTGTCTCCACACCCCTGTGAGGCAGTGAGCTTGGTGAAGGCCCCAGTCTGGTCTCTCCCATTCATTGCTGAGTCCCCAGTACCCAGCACCAGCTCCTCAAGGAGAAGCTGGACATTAAAGCTTGGCTGGACACATTTCAGATGAAGAGACTGAGGGTCAGAGAGGTCACATAGCTTGCCAGGAGGGAAGCCTAGGTTTCTGTGGCTTGAGAGCCCAGAATCACCAACTCACATGGCAGCTTGAAAGACCCTCTTGAAAACCCCCTGCCTCAAGAAAGCCACAGAGCACGAGTCCCCCCCCCTCACCCCCTGCCCCCTGGTCTCTGCTCTTGTACTAAACCCCAAGAGGCTTCTGACTTGAATCTGCCCCCTCCGCACCTATTGCTTGGTTCCCAGGGAATTGGATGGAAGGTGGCCCGAGTTAGCTCAGGCTTGGGGAAGCTGTATTCTGCTGGAATTGCCCAGTGTTCTGGGTGGGACGTGATTCAGATTTTCCTTCCTGGTCACATTGGTTCCCACTCGAGAGATCTTTGAAGTGGGAATGACTTTACTGTGTGATTCTCGGCCTGCTTAATTCGTAGGTGCACTTGATCTTTGCTGCTCCTCTCTGGGACGGGGCCCCTGGTTCTGAGGGGTTTAAGTCCCACGGGGAGGCCAGGGGTTATAAATCCAAGACGCTCTTGGTTAAGAGCTTGATTCTGTCACTGAGTGATCCTGGGAACCTCATTTGGCCTCTCTGAGCCTTGACTGACTCTTTTGTAAAAGGGAGATATGCGTGGGGAATATCTATCTTGAATGCTGGCTGTCAGTGGGGGAAAAAGAGGTCAAGTTTTCTTTTATTTATTTTGGGGCTGCACTGCACTGCATATGGGATCCTACTTCCCTGGCCAGGGATCAAACCTGCACCCCCTGCATTGGAAGCACAGAGTCTTAACCACTGGACCACCAGGGAAGTCCCAAGTTTTCTCTTTTGCAAAAAAATCACATTCTCCGCAAGTCATAGACTATGTTTATCCTTGTACTTTAAGAAATGTTAGTTTAGGGCTTCCCAGGTGGTTAAGAATCTGCTGCCAATGCACCGGACAAGGGTTCCATCCCTGGTCCAGGAAGATGCCACATACCTCAGGGTAACTAAGCTGTGAGGCAGAACTACTGAAGCGTGTGCACTCTGGAGCCCCGTGCTCTGAAACAAGAGAAGCCAACGCAAGGAGACGCCTGAGCACCAAAACTAGTGAGTTTCGCCGCAACTAGAGAAAGCCCTTGTGCAGCAACCAAGACCCAGCGCAGCCAAAAATAAGAGAAATAAAATTTAGGGGGGGAAAAAGAAATGTTAGTTTTAAAAAAAAATCTGAACACCAAACAGTCCCTGAGTCACTGCTGTGTGCCCAGTCTTGCATCAGAGTTGATCTGGAGAGTGGTAACCCCCTCTGTGGGCATGTCCTTGCTCAGGCCGTCCTCACAGCAACCATGAAATGCCAGGGACCAGGATTGCCATTTCCGGAGAGAAGAGGCAGGCACAGAGAGGGGACCTGACATGCTTAAGGTTCCACACTGAGAAACTGAAGAGCCTGGCTTTGGAGCTGGGCGCTCTGTTCTACCGATGAACAGAAATGTGAGTCCTGACAGCAGGGCCCGAAGGGCGCTCTCAGGGCACAAAGACCAACCTGGGGTGCCCCTGCCTGAGGGGAGCTACATCTCCTAGGATAGGGGGACACGTGGACAGACCAGTGAAGCATGTGGTGTAAGAGGGGCCACCCAAGGCTACATAGCTGATCCATCTCATAAAGGAGCACCAGAAAAGACCCCAGAAGGAACTTGCTTTAAAAAAGTGCCCTGGGAGACATCCCTGGGGGTCCCGCAGTTGACTCCACGCTTCCACTGCATGGAGCATGGTTTCCATCACTGGTTGTGGACCTAAGATATCACCTGGAGCAGCCAAACAAAGGGGAAGTCCCCTGGTTGGTGCACTGACATCGGTTCCAGCCCTTCTCCGTGGCCGACGGATGGTGCGTTATGCTTATACCTCAAAACGAGTTCCTCCTTGCCGGGAGAAATACCAATAACCTCAGATATGCAGATGACACCACCCTTATGGCAGAAAGTGAAGAGGAACTAAAAAGCCTCTTGATGAAGGTGAAAGAGGAGAGTGAAAAGTTAGCTTAAAGCTCAACATTCAGAAAACGAAGATCATGACATCCGGTCCCATCACTTCATGGGAAATAGATGGGGAAACAGTGGAAACAGTGTCAGACTTTATTTTTCTGGGCTCCAAAATCACTGCAGATGGTGATGGCAGCCATGAAATTAAAAGACGCTTACTCCTTGGAAGGAAAGTTATGACCAACCTAGACAGCATATTCAAAAGCAGAGACATTACTTTGCCAACAAAGGTCCGTCTAGTCAAGGCTATGGTTTTTCCTGTGGTCATGTATGGATGTGAGAGTTGGACTGTGAAGAAGGCTGAGCGCCGAAGAATTGATGGTTTTGAACTGTGGTGTTGGAGAAGACTCTTAAGTCCCTTGGACTGCAAGGAGATCCAACCAGTCCTTTCTGAAGGAGATCAGCCCTGGGATTTCTTTGGAAGGAATGATGCTAAAGCTGAAACTCCAGTACTTTGGCCACCTCATGCAAAGAGTTGACTCATTGGAAAAGACTCTGATGCTGGGAGGGATTGGGGGCAGGAGGAGAAGGGGACGACAGAGGATGAGATGGCTGGATGGCATCACTGACTCGATGGACTTGAGTCTGAGTGAAATCAGGGAGTTGGTGATGGACAGGGAGGCCTGGCGTGCTGCAGTTCATGGGGTCGCAAAGAGTTGGACACAACTGAGTGAATGAACTGAACTGAGTCATATTTGAAGCCCAGCTGGCTTGTCCTTCACTGGGATTTTCTAGTCCATGATCACCGGGTCTCTGGACAGGGGGCTCCAGTTCCTGCTACTCAGACCCACGGGAATCATTTTTAAAGAAGTGACTGTGCCCTTCCCTGCTCCATCCAAAGGTGACTTCAAGTCTCTCCTGGAAGGTCAGCTTCCAGTGGTCAAGAATCTGGGGTCCCCACTCCAACAGGGTTTCTCCAGACAGAGGAAGTGCGTGGCTGGGGCTGTGAAGCGAAGTTGTCAGTTGCTAAGACTGATCACAACCCACCTGTATCCTTCGGACTTTAGAGCTGCTGGCCGCCGTTAACCTCTGAGCACTCCTGACCAGAACCCCCAGGGCCTGACACCTCCCGTGGGTGTGGGGTGGAGGTGGGGGGCAGAGGGGAAGGGTCTGCCCGGGAGGAGCAAAGGAGGCACCACTCCAGCTCCACACGTGCGCTCGGACAAGCCGAGATGGGGAGAGAGGTGCAGGGCGGCGTGCAAACCGCACACAGAAGCCCACGCCCATCTTGCTGCAGGTTTCTGCAAGAAACTCAAGGTTTGTCTGTGGCTGGCTTCCCGTGAACAGGACCCTCGTCTTCAAGGTCTGCTTCCATGGAGAGCGTGGCAGGAGGGCATCTCGTGAAGACCTGGGCAGTGAGCCTGGACGGCTCAGCCCTGCCCATCGGGGCTGCCTCCGCCTCCACCAACGCCAGCCGGGCTGGGTGGGAGTGGGGCAGCACCAACTTTGATTTAGAGAAAATAGAAGAAAGCGCCTGCCGCTGCCGAAAATCCTGGTGACAAATCCCCTCCCTTCAGTAACTCAAATTTCTAAGCTAATTCCTCTCTCCATTCCCACCAGAAAAGCTCCTCCTGTTCTTATCTGTCTCCAGGCCCACATTGGCCCAACAAGAAAGCTGCCTTTGTAAAGTACTAGAAGCTTCCTCAGTTCAGGATAATCAAGGGCATCCATGCCAATGCCTTGCAACTCCCATTGGTCCGGAGAGTCTGAACCAGCATGGTGGGTTGATAAAATCCCATCCAAAGCAAACAAAGGCAATGCTGTATGGACCCCGTGGTGGCCTGGCCCTTGGTCAAGGTGTAGTGACCATCAGGGATTTCAAAAGAGCACAGAACTCCCCCCACCACCACCACTGCTGCAGAAAGCCTCGGGGGGTCCCCCAAGGAGCCCCAGAGTGGGAAACACTGGGCTAAGTTGGGGTGGGGGGGTGCAACCCTTGATATTCCCTGCAGCCCCTCCCATTTTCTCATAGGGAATGCTTCGTGCCACAGGGTGTCGGGGGAGAGCTTGGTGGCTCTAACTCTACCACTTGCCAGCTGTGTGATCTTGGGGTGGTGGCTGTCCCTCTCTGAACCTCTAGGTCTCACCGCTTCCCTCCTCGGTTGGCAGTGCTCTGTAAAGGCTGGGAGTCTTTGTTGCCATTACCGCTTGTTCAGGGGTCCTGACTTCCCACCCTGTGTGTGGCCCTCTTGCTGAATTTCAGACATGATGAGCGAGTGATGCAGGGGTGGGCAGCGTGCACGTGGAGATGGGGGTCCGGAAGTGCGGCTTCTGAGAAGCCGTCTGTGATGGGAGCCTGGAAGCCCGGTGAGGAAGGCGGGCTCGGCGGCCCATTAGCGGGCAGGCGGAGGGCACCTTGAGATGGCAGTTCTGGGGTGCAGCTGGGCGCTCCCCATCTTTCATGTGCCTGGATTCACCTGGGAACCTTGTCCCAGTGCAGATTCTGCCGGAGCAGGCCTAGGCAGGCCTCCCAGGTGAGGCTGGGGCGGGGGGCAGCCAGGGCTGCACACCAAGGCCTAAGGTCTGAGGGAAGAGGGCAGGCTGCTTGGTGTCTGGAAGCGGTGGCTCCAGAAAGGCCCGCGAGCCCCTCGACAGGCCATGCAGGGAAAGATGAAGCAACATGAGGGTAAAATTACGTTTTCAACAGAAGAAAAGGCCTCTGCCTCCTAGCGTGTAGAAAGATCTCTGTTCCCACCCCCACGCAGCCCCAGGGGTTTGAAAGAATGTGGTTTTCTGAGCACAGCTTTTCCTCGCTGAAGGGGGTGGATTCGCTCTGAAAAAGTTGCCTGCGAAATGATTTTTTTTTTTCTATATCAAACGTTATTTTCCAGTGGTGCGTGTTTTAAGACCATGGTTGTGTTCCTGCCGAGAAGGATCTGACTCTGAGGCATTGTCATTGAGGATGTGGCAAACACGAGGGGTGGGGAGCTCAAGGCCGTTGCTTCGGAGCGATGAGAGCTGGCGCTGCAGAGGGCAGGAACCAAAATCTGAAGCCCCAGCGGTCCCCAGATACACTGAGGTTCACGGCCAAACATGGGCCCAGAGCCCTGACCAGCACCACTGATGGGACCAGAGGGCACCCAGGGCAAACCAGCCCCCTCAGCCTGAAGAGGAGCTCAGAGAGGCCGGCCATCTTGTCTTTGTATAGGACACCATCGGCCACACTCAGAATATCCGGCTGGAAGTGTTTTTGTTTTTATATTGGATGCAATTGTCTAACGTGCAGTAAGAGCCTATTCCCGTGGCAGTTCAGCTGTATTTCTCAAAGAAGCTGTGATGTCAGAGTCCCACCAAGACTCCAGAGGAACAGCCTCCTTGCCCAGAGGGGTCTGCTTGAATATGCCAAGGTGTACTGGGAATCTTAAATAAGAGACGAAAGCCCACAATCTGCCATTGCTTGACAGACTGTGGTTTTCCCGGGGTTATAGCCTGGGGTCAATATTCCAAGGAACACACTTTGGGGACCCAGTCTAGGAAGAGCCCTCATAATTAAAGGCCTCTGTTTCTGTATCAGTTACCTACTGCTGTGTAAGAAATCACTCCTAACTTAGCGCTTTAAAACAATAGGTATTTATTATCTCAAAGGGTCTGTGGCTCAGGAATTCAGAAGTGCCATAACTGGGCAGGAGGAGAAGGGGGCGACAGAGGATGAAATGGTTGGATGGCATCGCCAATTCAATGGACATGAGTTTGAGCAAACTCTGGGAGATAGTGAAGGGCAGGGGAAGCCTGCGGTGCTGCAGTCCATGGGGTTGCGAAGAGTCAGACATGACTCAGCAACTGAACAACGTAACTGGCTGGTCCCAGTTTGTGGTCTCCACTGAAGTTTCAGTCCAAACATCAGCTGGGGCTGCTCTCATCTGACTGGGGCTGCAATATTGGCTTCCAAGATGGTGTGCTCACTGGCTGGCTGTTGGCAGGAGGCCTTGGTTTCTTCCCCCCTGGAGTCCTCCACAGAGCTGCTTGAGTTTCCTCACTATATGGCTTCCCCTAGATGGATGCCAGCGAGAAAGACTGAAGCCCCAGTGCCTTGGAATGCACGTGTGGTCCTTTCCACACTGTCCTCTTGGCCCCTCGGGGGCAGCCCTCCTCATTGTGGGAAGGGCTGAAGGCGGTGGAAATCATCTGGAGACTATCTTGCAGGCCGACTACCATGGTAACCATCTCTCTGGCGCAAGGACAGATAACTTGCCTCATTCTCACAACTGGCTTCTTACCATTTAGTGCCAGTTAGTAACTTTGAGAAGTGACCCTGCTAACCTGTGATGTGAAGGAGGAAAAGACTAGGAATTATCAGCTACACCAGCCCCCATGAACAGCAGCAATAACAATCATCCGGGCCCATTTGTTGAGTCCTCACCCCATGCCTGCTGCCTCAACAGCATCATGGCACGGTGCAATCCATGTCCCCAAGGAGACGGCTCCACAATATTTCCAAGTTAGGCCACTCATTTTTATGAAATGTATAAAGTGAGATTTTTGTTTGTTTTGGCAGTGATGGCTGCAAGGACACAAGTAGCTTTGCCTCCTGGAGACACAGAGAAAAATTCCACGACCCGTGTGAACCCATGTCGGGGAAGACTGAAGTGGGTGTAAACTCAGGATGGATAAATGCCAAAGATACAGTAAATAGGTGAGGTGAAATATTTATTTTGCATGCATTAGCAATATGAGGGGGGCTTCCCTGGTGGTCCAGTGGTTAAGAATTGACCCTCCACTGCAGGGGGCACGAATTGGATCCCTGGTCTGGGAAGATCTCACATGCCGCAGAGCAACTAAGCCCCATGCACCGCAACTACTGAGCCCACGTGCTGCAACTGAGGTATGAAGCCTGCACCCCTTAGAGGCTGTGCTCTGCGACAAGAGAGGCCACCGCAGGGAGAAGCCCACACCACGGCAGAGCAGCATTGTTGCCGCAGTGAAGATCACGCAGCAATGAAGACCCAGCGCAGCCATAAATAAAATAACAGGTAAAATTCTAAAATACAAAGAACATGAGGAGTCAGGGTGAGCCGAGGGGGTCTTTGGTTTTGCCCCAGTCTCATGCTGGGAAAAAGGGTCCCATCTCTGGTGGTGGCCTAGTGGTGAGGAGCAGGCACTGGTTGCTCGAGTCACCATGTCTGTTATTAACTCTGTGACCAGGCAAGTGACTTCACGGCCCTGTCTCCCGTCTGTGAAATGGGGTGATAATGGCCAACTCCTCCGGTTATGATAAGGCTTCAGAAGGTTCTGGAATGCTTTATCCTGGCAAAGCTGATGGTGGATCACCAAGGTGGTGGCACCCTAGGTTCAAAGAACCTTCGTAGAAGTGCCATTGCCTGGAAAGATCTTTGCCCTGTGACTGAGCATGGACCGAGAGCCACAGAGCAGATAGTCTCTGCTGCTGGGGACCCCTGTATGGGCGACCCCAGGGGCTGGAAGGAGCTCAGCCCTTGCTTCTGCTGGGGGCATGTGTGGGCATGGAGCTGGCCCAGCCCTTTCCTGTCCTGTCCCAGCATGATTTCAACAGAGGGAGCGTCCTGGGCGTGTTTCCCCCTCGGAAATCTCACCCCGCTGAGGTGGGATTTGGGGAGCTCTGGCTCAATTTGCTGCCCCAACCAACAGGCCAGGCTTAGAGATGCTCAGAAACCAGAGTGGGGATACAAGTTCCTGACCCGCAGCCTGGGCCTGGCCTGGTGGAAGGTCTTTGGCTCAGGCCGGCCTGACAGCCCTTGACTCCATCCTTCAGGGCTGTATGACTCCAGACAAGTGTCTCCGCCTCTCAGGCCCTCAGTTTCCCCATCCCTAAAGTCTCAGGCTGGGCCTGCCTGCCCACTCTAGGAACCTGGGATTTCCCAGGAGGACACAGAGCTTATGTAGATGTGCATGGGGAAGTCCCAGGCCACCCGCTTCCTTTCCAATCAAGAGAGCTCCATTTTCATCTCTGGTATATTGATGATCTAAGTAGCACTTCATTTTTAAAAAGAAGAAGAAAAAAGAAAAGGAAACTCAGCTACAGCGAAAACAATACAGAAGTTTCCCACCAACTTAACTTTGTCTCCTGACTCTTCAAGCTCTACAGGAGTGGAGCAGTCCATCAGCTAGGTTTAGTGACCGCTCCTTTCCGAATAGTTCCTAGTCTCCTGGATTTGAACCTCTGTTTCTTTCAGCCTCTGTGAGGTCCCATGAAAGGTGGGGAGAGGAAGGGGCTTCAGTTGGTAGGGGGTGGTCCACAGAGATCTTGAGGTGCCAAGGTCATGGACAGGCTGAATGTGCTGGCCTCCTCTCTGGTCACGTGCTGTGGGCATCTTGGACGCGTGCCCCCTCGGCCTCTCTGTGCCCAAGCATCCCCAGCTCGGGCCCAAGGCCCAGCTGCATTTGGGCCCCCAGTAGAAGCCAGGGCCAGCCCTTGCTGCTTCTGAAGTGAGGAGTCTGTGGGCCTGGATGGTCTCTCAGCCCCTCCCAACTTCAACACAAATTGCTGCATTTATGAAGCTCCAGCTGTCTGCAGAATGGCATCTGGGATGGGCGAGGGATGGATCCTGTCCTGGGAGAAGGAGCCCCCTCAGCTGGCTGCCTCCGGCTGGACTGGGGATGGCAGGGCTCAGAGTGGCCCCTGGGCCCCAGGAGAACCAGGTGCCAGGCCCAGCTGCCAGGCTGCCATTTGAAATGTCTCCTGTTGGTGGCACTTTGGTAAGTTGCAGGTATTCTGGTCTTCGCATATATTTGATCTGTATCTGAAACCCATGCTGGTTTCATTTCTCAGCTATAGGATTCTTAGTGCCTAAGACTGAACTTGACCATGTCATTCCCCAGGTAAAGGTTTTCCATGGCTTCTCACTGCCCTTAGAAGACAATCCAAGCTCGAAAGTGACCCCAAACCTTTTGGGGTCTGGCAAAGGCCTAGCTCTCCCACCTAGGGGCTCTCGACCCCTCACCCTATGCCCTCCAGGCACATAGACTGAACCACGAAAACTCCCCTCTCGGGAGCCTCACACCCTTTTGCCTGACACACTCTCCTCTTTTTCTTGTTGCTTGCTAAATGTCACTTCTTCCAGGAAGCCCTCCCTGCCTAATTGAGCGACTTCAGTTCACAGTCAGGCTCACCCTGTACTTTTCCTTTGTAGCACACTCATCACTGTCATGAGCTAAAAAAAAAAAAAAAAAAAAGCCTGTTTATCTGATCCGCACTCCACCCCCCAGTAGGAGGTGGGCTCTGTGGGTGCCCCCCATTGGATTTTCCTGTTTATACCAGGTGCAGTGCTGGGCACCCAGTGAACACTCTGGAAACGTTTGCCCAGTAAGTCCTTGAGTGGTCACTCTGTGATCCCACAGACGGCCTGTTGATCCAGGTTGCTAACCTGGGGCCCACCGGGGCTGCTGGCAGGGCACCTGAGCGGGTCACGCCGGAGTCTGGAAACCCAGGCCCAGCCCCATCCTCCGGCCTGCGGGCTCTGCCTGGAAGTGAGGAAGGGGTTAAGTGTTTCTGGAGGCCTCGTGCTGTGTCTGCGGCAGTTCCCCCTTCCGGGGCTGCAGCAGCCGAGGTTGGCCAGGAATGTTTGCAATGCAGAGCTAGGAGGGAGGGCTGGTGGAAGTGGGGGCCTGTGGAGGCCGGGCCGGGCCAGGCTCCCCAGTTGAGCAATCGCCCAGGCCCAGCCGGTTCCTGTAACTCCTGCCCCTCCTGCCTTTTCCCGCCCTGCCGGCTTCCTCCACCCGCTGCCTGCCAGGCAGTGGGGGCGGCCTGTCCTCTGGGGCCTGCAGCGAGAGGTAGAGGGACAGAGGCCCCTGGAGCCTGGAGGCCAGGGGTGAAAAGGAGGATCTTCCAAAGAGAGAGAGGAGTGCAGTCAGCTCAGCCACCCTGGCCCAGAGAGGGTAAGGTTTTGCCCAAGGTCACACAGGCAGGCGCCACCATCCAACTGGGCCACACGCTGGATTCAGACTTTTTTGTTCCCATGGTAGCAGGCTACAACTCAGCACCATGTGAAGGCCACTTTGCCACTCGGACGGGAAGCTTTGATTCCCAGAGGCTCTGTCCCACCTGAAGGCCGGGCCTCTCCTGCCCTGAACCTGGCTCTTCACTCAGTGCTAGGGTCTCAGAGAGGAGGGCGGCTCTTGTCGGGCTGGGTGCACCCACCATCCCTGTCACTGTCCAGTACTCAGCCTGTCCTGGGGACACTGGTCCCCTCCAGGAGTGTGGCGGAAATGGATGAACACCCACCACACTCAAGCTGGTTCTCAAAAGCCACCCATTCCTGGGACTTCCTTCATGGTCCCCTGGTAGTGACTCTGCCTTCCAATGCAGGGGACATGGGTTTGAACCCCCGTAGGGGAATTAAGATCCTACACTGAACTAAGGTCCTACCCGCCACAGGGCAGTGAAGGCTCAGTACAGCCAAAACAAAACAAACAAAAAAACCAGTCCACTCCTTCCTCAAATTCCCTTCAAGGAAGAAGCTTCGTGAGTTCTGAATAGCATGTTGAGCCCACAAAACTGGGCTTTCTCCACAAGCACACACCTTCTTTAGGGACAGCAGCATTCTTACAATGCAGAAAGAGCTCCTTCCGTCGACAGTTATTTACAAGTGACCTCTGGGGAGGTGGTCCCTGCCATCATTCAGACCCAGTTCAACCCGGGTTCCACTGCCTTCAAGTTTGTGGCCATGCACCTCTTTCCGAGCCTCAGCTTCCTCATCTGTAAAGCGGGATTCAGAGAGAGGGTGGGTGGAGCAGCAGGACCGCTCTGGTTCTGCGGAGACTCTGGGCCACTTGCCTTTTCTGGCCCCACAGACACTCAGTCTGCTCGGGGCTAGCTCAGGGTGTCCCTGCCGGGCCCCGGGCTTTGCCCAATTGGCCAGCAGATGATGGGCTCAGAGCCCTCAGAGCTGCCGTCTTGGCCACATCTGTCTGGAATGGGCAGTGGAGCCCCTGGGACCCCACCTCTACAGAGGGCAGGGTGGGCGGTCTGTGTGAGCTAGGAGTTCCTGTGAGAATCAAACACGGCGTTTAGAGGTGAGGAGGCTCGTAGGACAAGCGGCCGCCAAGCCATGCAGGCATAGCGAGGAATTTTCACCTGAAAAACCACACCAGTATACCAAGGACCTTCCTACACTCTGCTCTGCAGCTAAGTCCTACTGTGAGCCAGACAATGGCTGACCTACTTTATTCCAACAATACACCTAAGAAGGAAGTATATTGGTCCCCCCCCCACCACACACTTTTTCTAAAAAAAGAAAACAGAGAGGTTGATGCATTTGCTCAAGGTCACACAGCTTGTAAGGGGTGGAGCCTGACTTGGAACTCAGGCCTCCAGAACCTGTGCTCTTAGGGGATCTCTTCCACACCTGGTTTGGGATCCAGGCTCTTCATAGAGGAGATGGGCCACCTTGGGTTAGCCATTAAGCCCCAGAACCATGAATTGAGGGGAAAATCTCCAGCATCCCCTGTGGGTGGGGGAGGCGCTGCACTAAATTATCACTATCACTGGGTGAGGAGAGCTCAGAGAGGGCAAGCCTCTTACTCCAGGGCACACAGCCGGTCCAGTCAGGACCCACTGTCAAACCGATTGATGATGCCTTCTGGTCCCCGGCCCCCCTGGCTCCCTGTCAGAGCTCCACCAAGTCCGTGGCCTCCATCAAGTCCGTGGCTGGGAAGGACTTGAACAACCGACTGGCCTCCGCAGACAGATGGACAGATGCTGGCCGCCCCCCTCCCAGGGCCGGCGGGCTGCGAGGCTTCACCACCTCCTCCCGAGCAGGTTTCCTTTAAGAAACTAGAAGATTGATTTCCTGGCAGGCTCGCCGAGGAGCCCGTCCAAATGGTTTGCATGTCTGCATTTTTTACTGCTCCGTTTAATATGTATGCAAATGCTGGCCGGCTGCACAGTCACACGCGGCGCCCCATTAAAGCGCCGTCCGGGCACGCGCATCATTCGAGGCGACGGGCCCTGATAGATGGGGTGCGGGGATGGAGACAAATGACGGGCTTTTGTAATTTCTTTCTCCCTTTTTCGGGGGCGGTGGGTGGGGGGCAGCTCAAGCCTAGAAACAGCAGAGAAGATTTAAATATATGCAAAATTGTTTGGGGGTTTGGGGGGGCGGTGTAGAAACCTGAACCAGGAGGAGGGAATTCACTGTTCTCCTCCCTGGGAATAGGGCTGAAGGCTGGAGGGGGGAGCCGAGCCCCACAGTCACCTTCTGGAAGAGAGAGTGGCTTTGCTACTGATAAGCAGGCTCGGTCCTATGGGAAGCGCGGCTTCAGCCGCAGAGAAAAGGAAAATGCCGGTTATTTTCAGCCCTGTTACACATGAGAGGCCACTGCTGCGAGTTTTTACCATCCTACCCGCGCCCCCCACAACTTAATTTTCTTGGGCTTCCAGGGCTTTTAGCTTTATAGGTATATGGGTGTCATTTAACTCTTCGCATTAGCCCTAAAAGGTGGATCACACCCATTGCACAGATGGGGAAATTGAGGCTCACAGTCCCTTGGGGAGGGTTGCAGAGTGAGTAGTGGGGGGGTGGATGGGATTCTCGGAGCCATTCCTTGACCCAGTCAGCCCTTGGCCAGCTGTTGCTTTGTGGAGTTTGCTCCCAGCTAAGGAGGGTGGGGCGGGTATGGAATCTGCCCAGACTAACCCCTCCTCAACAACCCCTGCTCTCCAACCCTAGCTCCTCTTGCAGGGTCCTCAGCATCCTACCTGTCCCCGCCTGCCTGGTAACACAAGCCCACGTCAGAACGAGCCTGAAGACTCGAATTTCCGAAATATTGTTTCAGCCTAAAATCAGAAGTGTGAGTTTTAAAGGAATCTTTCCTTAGTTCTCAGGATTTTAGGTGACAGTGGCAGCTGGGGGGCAGCCTGGAAGATCATATGAAGATGCAAAGATTTCCCAGAGGAGGCTCCAACCTAAAGAGATGGCCATTCTGGAGCAGATAGCTCAGACCAACTGGAGAGGCAATTGTGTGTGTGTGTGAGTGTGCAGTGTGACAGTGTGTTGGTCTCTGTGTGTGTCATCGTGGGTGTTTATCTGTTTGCCAGTGTGTGCGTCTCAGTGTGAGGGTGGGATTGTGCGTGTGTCCATGTACACACGTGCGTGTCAGCATGCATGTGTGTGTGTCGATGTGACAGCAGCTGAGAGCGCCTGTCCTCAGGCTGGCAAGCAGCTGGAGTGTGAATTTCCCTGAGGGTTTCCATCTCCCTGCAGTGTAGGCCTCCTGCCTTCTCCATCCCCACCCAGAAACCTGCTCCCCTTTCCAGCGAAAATCTCTGCTGTTTCAGCAGCAGAATGGAGGGCGGGACACCCCACAGGCAGTTGTGAGGATCCAAAAAGGCTGAGCCCCCCCAAGGCCCCGCA
Organism: Bos javanicus; assembly: GCF_032452875.1. Classification (NCBI taxonomy): domain Eukaryota; kingdom Metazoa; phylum Chordata; class Mammalia; order Artiodactyla; family Bovidae; genus Bos; species Bos javanicus. The sequence continues at coordinate 99,533,300 of NC_083878.1, forward strand.
TAGATGAGGACTGTGGTTACCGGGGGATGGTGCGTAGCCTGTTGCCTGATGGGTGAGCCTGGGAATTCTGGGAAGGAAACCAGGGCCATGCACAGCTCTCTGGAGAAGCTCACCTTGTGTATATGCGCCTGAGTGTCACAGCTCCCATCCCTCCTTCACCTCCCACCCCTCCTCTAGGTCCATCCCCAACCCGCCACCCCACCCCCACTCTTTTCCAGTCTCTCAAGTTCACCCTGCCCTGGAGTCTCCTGGGCCATCTCTCCTGGAGTTCCCCCAGATACCCCCTGGGCCCATCCCTTCCCCTCCAACCCTGCTCCCTGCAGGAGTCCTCCCTGACCAGCTGCGTCTTCCCCTTGCCTTCTCCACCTCCTACATCCCAACCAGTTGCTTGTCTGTTTCACTCTGTCGCCATCATCTATCCCTCAGGAACGTGAACCCTGGGGGAACCTAAAAAGTGGAGGGTTCTCTCCAGGACGTTCCTGATGTTCATGAACATCTTGGGGCCCCCGCCCAGGCCAGGCTCCTTTTCCAGGCTCAGGTCCTTCGCTCTCGACAGATCTTATTCACCCTGAGGCTCACCCTCCATGTCCACGGAGCCCAACCAGACGATGATGACCCCGTGTCCTAAGTCCTCCCCCACTGGTTTGTGTTTTGGGACAGTCCACCCTTCTTCCAGGCCTCAAGGTGTCACCTCCCCTGAACTGGCCCCAACCCCAGTCATCATACCAGTGGTACTAAAGTGACTGTTTCCTGCAGCCTGTCAAGAAAATTCTTTCATTGAGAACCATTTTGAATGGACCTGGACATTGCCCCTCTCTGAATACCTCTTCCCCTGGGACTCTTCGAAGCATTCTTTAGGGCCTCCCACCGGCTTCCCAGGTGGCGCTGTGATCAAGAATCTGCCTGCCAATGCAGGAGACACAAGAGACTCTGGGTTCCATTCCCTGGAGTAGGAAATGGTAGCCCGCTCCAGTATTCTTGCCTGGAGAATCCCACAGACAGAGGAGCCTGGTGGGCTACAGTCCATGGGGTCACAAAGAGTAGGACACGACTGAGCAACTGAGCTCTCATGCACACAGGAACTAAGCTCAGAGAGCCTGTGAGCGTGGGGAGAGGGTGAGCCCTGGGCCTCACTAGGGCCTCCCCAAGACTGGGCCAAGCACACAGTAGTCTCTGGACTGGTGAAATAGACAAGGGAGAGGATGAATGCACGGGCTTGCCCCGTGGCCCCCTTGGGGTCCACACTCTTATTCCCCAGCTGGTTGGGCGGGGTTGGAGGGGGAAAGCTGCTGTGTGTGGACCGGCTGAATCAGGCCCTAACCCCAGGCAAGGGGCCACCTTGGCTCCTGCCGATCTTGCTGACTGGGCTGAATTCGCGTCTGCACCTCCCTCAGCAACCCGCCATTACTCATCGTTGGCATTTATCCCCAAGCAAGGGGTGACCCTCGGAGCAGCCGCAGGCCTCCCGCATGTTCTGAGGAAGGGGTGGCCGGAGGCTGGGCTCCGAGGAGGCACAGCAGGAATTGTGAGCAGCTGCTCTGAGTGCAATGACCATATTTTTCTGAGCTGAAAAATTAGGACACAGGATGTAGCAGAGGGTTTTCTCAGATTTGTTCATTCGATGAGTGCGAAAGTCTTAACAAAGGTACGAAACCTATAATGCATTGTCTTGTTGAAAAGCCTCTGAGGTTCCCAAATCAGGGAGATTCTGGAAGCTGATACTTCAATTTGACGAATATCTGGGGTGGGGGGGGGGCCCTGGGTCAACCCTGTCCTTGGTGCTTGGGCAATAATGGGGAGCAAAACAGGGGTGATTCTGGCCTCACAGAGCTCACGTGGGGAGGCTGACATTCCTTAAATAATTTCACATTTTAGGACCAAGAGAAGTGGTATGGGGGTGGGGGAGCGTACGGGGCCATGAAGGCCAACCGTTCCCATGTGGACCGCAGGTGGGGATGTCCGGGAAGACATCTTTTTAAATTATTTGTTTATTTTTGGCTGCAGTGGGTCTTTGTCGCTGAGGCCTGTCTCTAGTTGCGGTGAGCACAGGCTGCTGTTGGTCTTGGTGCGTGAGCTTCTCATTGCAGGGGCTTCTCATTGCAGAGCACAAGCTCCAGGGCAGGCAGGCTTCAGTAGCTGCAGGGCACCGGGCTTAACGGCTCCGCTGCCTGTGGAAACTTCCCAGACCCGGGATCGAACCCGTGTCCTCTGCCTTGGCAGGCAGATTCTTATCCACTGGACCACCAGGGAAGTCCCAGGAAGACATCTTTGAGGAAAGAAAGTTTGACCTGAGACTGAGCTCTTTGGGCGTTTGCTGTGGGAGGGATGGGAGTGGACTGGAGCGAGGAAGTACATTTTAGGCAAGAGGAATAGTATGTGCAAAGAGCCAGTGGCAGAAAGGAGGGCCGGGTGTTTGAGGGACAGGAGGCAGCCCAGGTGACTCAGTGTGCTGAGCGAGGGGAAGAGGAGGTGGGAGAGGTCGGCAGGGGCCGGTGCAGGCAGTGCCCACCAGTCCATGAGAAGGTGGTGGATATTCTCCTGCTGGCAGTGGGGAGCCAGGGACTGTTTGGCACAGGCGGGACCTGATCGTCCTTCTGGATGTGGATAATAATGAGGATGATGACAATGTTGGTTATTAAGGGAAGTGTTTAGTGAGCACTTACTATGTGCCAAGCACTGGCTACCCTTTCCAGTGTTCTTGCCTGGAAGCAGCCCATGGACAGAGGAGCCTGGCTACAGTCCATGAAGTTGCAGAGTCAGACACAACTGAGAGACTTAAGTACTCACGCGTGCGTGCAAGCACCATTTCAGCCATTCTACAGACGAGAAAAGTGAAGGTTGGGGAGGGAAGTGGTTTATCTGAGGTCACATGGCTGGCGAATAGCAAAGATGGAACTCTGAGTATGCTGGCTCCAGAGTCTCTACCCTTGTCCCCAACACAAAGCTGCCCTAGTTTGGACACAGAAGGACAAGGGACATGCAGATGACCGCCCCCTACCCCCAACCTCTCAGCCACTGCCTCCTCTCTGCTGTGTCCCAGGCGTGGGTGGGGACTCTGTGTCACCAGGTCAGCCAGGGCTGGAAAGGCCCAGCTCAGTCCCTGCTCAGGCCCAGTAGGGAAGTAGAGGTTGCAACATCAGAGGCTGAGCTTCTGGAGAAGTTGGGACCCCAGCGTGGGTGGACAGGTCATTGGGGCGCAAGTCCCAGGAGACCACAGCCCCACTCATCTGTTTGGGATTCAAGGACTTTGAGATACGGCTAGAGCATTCCCGGGCTTCCCTGGTGGCTCAGATGGTAAAGAATCCACCTGCAATGCGGGAGACCTGGGTTTGATCCCTGGGTTGGGAAGATTCCCCTGGAAGGGGGCATGGCAACCTACTCCAGTATTCTTTGCCTAGAGAATACCCATGGACAGAGGAGCCTGGCAGGCTACAGTCCATGGGGTTGCAAAGAGTCAGACACAACTGAGCGACTAAGCACAGCAGAGCACAAAGTATCCCCAGGACCAGAGCAGCATCTCTGCCCCCTGCTTCCTCCTCTGGAAGCAGGTCCAGGGGATTGCACCTGTGGCATTTAAAAAAATCCTATTCCCAGGACTTCCCTACTGGTCCAGTGGCCAAGACTCCACGCTCCTGATTCAGGGGGCTCCGGTTCGATCCCTGTTCGGGGGGCTAGATCCCACATGCCTCAACTAAGAGTTTGCAAGCCTCAACTAAAGATGCCAAATGCTGCAATGAAAATCCTACGTGCTGTAACTAAGACCCAGAAGAGCCAAATACATAAATATTTAAAAAATCCTATTCCCTCGGTGACCATCAGGGAAATGTAAATCAAAAGCACAATGAGATACCACCCCACCTAACACCTACTGGAATGGCTACTATCAAAACTCAGAAAATAACAGGTGTGGGTGAGGATGTGGAGAAATTGGAAGCTTGTATACTGTTGGTAAAATGGTCCAGCCACTATGGAAAAAAGTATGATGGCTCCTCAAAAAATTAAAAATAGAATTACCATATGATCTAGCAATTCCATTTTTGGGTATATAACCCAAAGAATTGAATCAAGGTCTCCAACAGGTATATATTCCGTGGTCACTGCAGCAGTAGTCACAACAGCCAAGAGGTGGAAACAAGCCAAGTGTCCGTCAACAGATGAACAGATGAACCAAATGTGGTGCATACATATAATGGAACATCGTTCAGCCTTGGAAAGGAAGGCCATTCTGACACTCACTTCACTTTAGGTGAACCTGGAGGACATTATGCTAAGTGAAATAAGCCAGACACCAGAAGACAAATATTGTATGACTGCACTTATATTAGGTTCCTAGAATGGGTAAGTTCACAGGGAGTGGTGGGTGCCAAGGCCTGGGGAGAGAGGGAAATAGGGAGTTAATTAATGTCTAATAGGTACAGAGTTTGGCAAGGTAAAAAGAGTTCTGGGAATTCCCTGGCAGTCCAGTGGTTAAGAATCCGAACTTCCACTGAAGGGGGCATGGGTTCCGTCTCTGGTCGGGCAACTAAGATCCTGCATGCCATGTGGCATGGCCAAAAAAACATAAGTTTGGGAGATGGATGGTGGTGATGGTTGCCCAAGTATATGAATGGACTTATGCCACTGAACTGTATAGTTTCAAATGGTTAAGATTTAAAAAAAAAAATCTTATTCTAAGCTCTCCCAAGTGGTCAATACTGGGCTTCTTTTAAGTTGTGTTTATAAGAGATAAATTAAAATATCAGATGGTAATTGTCATCACAGCAGGTAAGAATCATAGATGCTGGTGCTTCTGGGCAAGTGATCTCACCTCCTTGAGCCTCAGTTTCCTTCCTAGGAAATGGGGATAAAGATAGTCCCTCCCTCCTGGGGCTACCGTGAGGATTCCGTGATGCCCCCAAGGGGGCCCAGCCAGTGTCCAGTGAGCACTCTGGACCAGCGGCACTTAGTCAGATACTCCTCAGGCCTTTGGGGTTTGGGGAAATGAGCAGCACAGGACCTAGTCACAGGAGAAAAGCCTACTTGCCTCACTACACACATAGGGAAACTGAGGCCTGGAGGAGTCAAGGGACCTGTCCAAGGTCTCTGATATCCCTTGAACCAGAATGCGGTTTTCCAAATCTGTATCAGTTAGCCAGGCTAGGTTGTGCTGCAGTAACAAATGAGCCCCGCATTGAAGTGTCTCAACACAGCGAAAGTTTGTTTTGCACAACAAAAGCCTGCCATGAGTCCAGGGGATTGTCCATGGCAACCACCCTCCACGTGAAAGCTCAGGGTGGGGGCTTCCCTGATGGCTCAGTGGTAAAGAATCCACCTGCCCACGTAGGAGTCGTGGATTTGATCCCTGATCCCAGGAAGATCCCCCATGCTGCAGAGCCAGTAAGCCTTGTGTGCCACGACTACTAAGCCTGTGTACCTCGAACCCAGGAGCTGCAACGAGAGAAGCCCCTATAACGAGGAGACCATGCACTGCCAGCCCCCACTTGCCGCAACTAAAGAAAGCCCTCCCAGCAGTGAAGATCCAGCACAGCCAAAAATAAATAAACAAGATTATTAAAAAGACAAATACAAACTCAGTGGGCCAGGCTGCCTTTGTCTCATGGCACCTCCATGTCTAGGTCACTGAGACAGGAAGGAGCATCACATCACTTCTTCCCATAACTCATTGGCCAGCAGTGGTCACATGACTTCACTCCATGGCAAGGTTGATGGGTCCTGAGAAGGAGAACTGAAGATAGGTAATAACCAGAAGTATCTACTCAGTATCCGAGAGGGAGGAAGGCCAGCGGATGGCTTCCCCAGGCAGCCCATGTGCACAGTTAACTGGATCAAAGAGAAAAGGGTTTAAGGCTAGAATCACTTCCTCTCCTACCCAAGCCCCCAGCTCCCTTCCCGGGGCAACCGCAGTTTCCAGGGCTACTCTGCATGTCGACAAGCAAGGTGTGTGCCAGGTGCCCTTGTTAAAATACAGATGAGAGCGTGTTGCTCTTTTTCACTCCTTGAAGGAGCAGGCAGGTATTTGTCACAGCTTTTTGCTCTTCCAATGGGCAGCGCCTTCCCATTATGCAATAGCGACCCCCACCCCGTGCCCACGGGTGTCTAGGCGTTTTCCAAAGTTCTGCTGTTATAAACAGTGATGCAATCAATTTCCTGTGCATTTTCCCTTGTCACCCGTGTGAGTGTTTCTGTGGTTTAAATTCCTAAAAATGGAATTGCTTGGTCAGAGGGCAGGTGCAAGGAGCCATCTGACAACTCTCTGGCGGCAGGCGCTGCCTCCAGGGTCAGGAGGGGCTTTTAAGAACAGGTGCTAATGGAGCCCAGTGGGTTTCCCATCCCAGGGGGTTTCCAAAGGGGACACAGGAGAGGGGGCAGGAAGAGGGGGTGGTACCCCTCCCATCTTGACTCTGCCATGCCGGTCTTAATGCTGGTGCTCTGCCACGCACATCTTACAGAGAGCAAATGCCAAGTTCCAGAGGGATGAGTCGCTTGCCGGTGGTGCCCAGTGAGCATCCTTTGAGCCACAGTCCCAGACTGGGCTGAGTCCTCCTGGGTTCCAAGACCCCAGCTCCCTGCTGGAGACCTCATGGATCCTTTCTATACTGGCTCCTCTCAAAGGCACTCATGTTTCCCCAAGAGCTTTCTTTTAAAACTTTTTTTTTTTGGCCGTGCTGGGTCTTTGTTGCTGTGAGGGCTCTTCTCTAGCTGCAGTAAGTGGAAGCTACTCTCAAGTTGCGGTGCAAAGGCTTCTCACTGCGGCGGCTTCTCTTGTTGCAGAGGTACACAGGCTTCCGTAGCTGCAATGCACAGGCTTAGTTGCCCCTTGGCATGTGGAATCTTCCCAGACCAGGGGTCAAACCTGTGTCCCCTGCACTGGCGTGTGAATTCTTAACCACTGGACCACCAGGGAAGTCCCTCCCCAAGGGAGTTGCTAAAACTCATCTTCGCCTTCTTGGGACTCACCGGGTCCAGTTCTCTGGTTGCTCAGGTTGTAGAACCATCAGCCTCTCACTTTCCCCCTTCGCTGTTTTCATATCTGATGCATCGTTTTGAAAGAGCATCTTGGTATGTAGAGTTTAGTCTTGTTGATTTTTAAATTTTCTTTTTTCGGGGAGGGGGCAGTACCATCCCTGTTGTTTCTGGAAAAAAACCCAAACACTCTTCTTGTAAAATAAATAAATTCAAGCAACACGGAAAACTACAAGCAAGGAGGTAAAAAGCATCAGCCAGCGATGACTAACTCTGGTTAATGTGCGCGTGCACGACCTTCCACTTCCGTAGACTCTAAGCATTTCTAACCACCCCTTCTAATGATAATGAAAATCTCTACCTTTCTCGCTAAAGGTGGGGTGTGTGAGTCACCTGAGTGGGACTGAAAGTCGCTTTTAGTCTCCCCTCCCCTCCCTGGCCCCCCATCCTTCACCCACAGCCTCTCCTGGGACTCCCCTCCCCCAGCTCTGCTTCCACTTTGGAAGCTGCTTTTCCAGCTCCGGGGAGCAAAGCCTGCAGGGTTTGGTACCAGCGAAGCAGGGGCTGATGACTTCCTATCCCCAAAGAGTTCTGCTTGCTCAACACCTGAGAGCAGGGATTTCATTCCCTCACCTCCCAGACCCCCAGAGGCCAAGATCCGGCCCAGTTTGCCCTGCTGCACCTTCAGCTGGTGGGAAGGACAGTTGATCCCTCTGCCCTGGTTTTCTGCCCCCCACTCCTGCCCCCCATCTCCATCAGCAACAGTCAGTTCAGTTCAGTCGCTCAGTCGTGTCTGACTTTTTGCGATCCCATGGACTGCAGCACACCAGGCTTCCCTGTCCATCACCAACTCCCAGAGTTTACTCAAACTCATGTCCATCCAGTCGATGATGCCCTCCAAGCATCTCATGCTCTGTTGTCACCTCCTCCTGCCTTCAATCTTTCCCAGGGTCTTTTCCAGTGACTCAGTTCTTCGCATCAGGGGGCCAAAGGATTGGCGTCTCAGCTTCAGCATCAGTCCTTCCAAACAGTGCGTCTTCCTAAGTTCACAGCAGGACCCAGCTTGGACCCAGATGGTCTCACATGTTTGGGTCTCTGTCCAGCAAGGTGGAAGGTGGGCCAGCCCCAGGTTACTTCCATCAGACCATCCCTAGGGAGGAAGGGGCCACAGCTCAGGACTAACTAGGACCTGGCTCGATGGGGGGCAGTGTGGTGGCAGTCCCAGAACCTAGCCCAGAAGAAATGTGAGGCAGAGAGAGGGCTAGAAGGAAGAGGGGCTCCTGGAAGCCTGGCAGCCCTCCTCTGGGGCCTCCTGGAGGCACAAGGACTCTGGTGCTCTGTCACCCACAGCAGTGAGGGGGCGGGGAGCGCAGCTGAGGGGAGGGTATGTGAAGGACCTGGCAGTGCCCACAGCAGGGGCAGCTCTGCCCAGGGCCACGGCTCTTTCTGTCAGCAGCTCCTCAGATCTGTTCCTGAGGATCCATGAGTCCTTCTGGTGCCCAAAGAAACCCTTGGGGATGGCTTGACATTGACCATGAGCACGACGGGGCCAAGAGCCAATGAATGACATGTGCTGGGTGACGGTGCTGCCTCTTCAGGGGAGGCCGAGTGGTGTCAGAAGCCCACGTGTCCTGGCTGGGCTGGTGCTGGCTGTGTGACCTTTGGCAAATGACTGAAGGTCTCTGAGACTCAGTTTGCCCACCCACATGGTGGCCTGTTTGAATGGCTGAATGCAATGACCTCATAAAGGATTCTGGGCAGGCCCGTGAATCCTGGGAGAGGCCTCCTTAGTTGTGGTTTTGCTTATCTGCTCACCCTTGGGGTGGCAGCCAGGGGAGAGCCAAGATATGTAAGTGTGTGCGTGGGGGAACCTCAGGAAGCTGCAATTTTCTGTCCCAAATGGCTCCTAATTATTCACAACAGTTAGTTTCAAATTGGTTTGAAACTGGGTTTCAAAAAGATGAAATGGCTCCTAATTATTCACGATAGTGGGTTTCAAAGTGATGTTTCACATGCGTCTTACACAAGGTCTCAACCTTGTGCCTTGTTGTTCAGTCGCTCAGTTGTGTCTGACTCTTTGTGACCCCATGGACTGCAGCACGCCAGGCTTCCCCGCCCTTCACTATCTCCCAGAGTTTGTTCAAACTCATGTCCGTTGAGTCAGTGATGCCATCCAGCCATCTCATCCTCTGTCGTCCCCTTCTCCTCCTGCCCTCAATCTTTCCCAGCATCAGAGTCTTTTCCAAAGAGTCAGACCTTCGCATCAGGTGGCCAAAGTATTGGAGCTTTAGCATCAGCATCAGTCCTTCCAGTGAATATTTAGAGCTGTGCCTTAGACCCTCTCAAAATAAATCTTACCCAAGTGATCCACACTGGAAGGAGGAGCCCACCCTGACCCTCCTTGCCCCCTCCTCCCAATGCCCCGTAAGGTCAATGAAAGGCTTGAAAGCCACCATTCTAGGCCAGCAAGGGTGTCACCAGTCACAGGATGTAGAGGTGGCAGATAATTATCTAGAGGGGGTCATTTTCCCAATGCATCTCTCACTGTGCTCATGGAAAATGACAGAAGGAAGAGAAGGCTTCAGATCAGAGACCAGTGTTTCCAAGGGTCCTGTCGGGCCTGAGGTCACTAGGCTGGGGCAGGCTGGGCAACTCTGACTCTAAGGGCCTCCTTCCCTCTGGGCAGCACTGACCTGGCTTAGGATGTCCCTGTGGGTAGCACAAGGAGCTGGGTGAGGACACCACTCTGTGTCGCCAGAGCCTGAATCTCCATCAGTCACTGTCCAGCTACTCAACCTGGGGCAAGTCCCCACTCTGAGCCTCAGCTTCCTCATCTGTAAAATGGTGCAGCAGTGACTGGACCCAGATGAGCAAGGTTGAGGGGGACATGAAAGGAGCCGTGAAGCTCTGAGCACTCCTCTTGGCACCTGGGGAGTCATAGACCAGTAACGCTCACCGCTGTCAAGAGCAGTAATAAATCCTAAGCAGGTGGGGGCTGAAAGGAAACTTGGAACTCTTACCCCAGAGACGGAAAAGGTCAAAGGCTAAGGTAAAATAGCAGGGTCAGGAATGAAACTCAGGACCTGATACCCAGGCCTCCTGGTCCAGAAAGAGAAGGACACCTTCTTCCTGCAGCATGGCAGGGAGAAAAAGGATGCAGATCTCTGAAGAACCCCCAGAAGTTTGCTGTGGCTTCTTGGTGGTCTTCGTGGCAGGGCAGGCTCTGCTCTGTCACCTACCCTGGCTCCTCTGACCGCTTCTTTCTGGGAGAGAAGAGGTGCCTGCCTTCCTTTCCTGCTGCTGTTCCGTGCAGGTGACCTGGAGGCTGAGGGAAGGATGAAGGTGGAGGTGGGAATCCGGGAGGGCTGGGCGCGGAGCCAGAGCCGGGAGCAACTGCCACTGAACTGCTGACGTGTGCAGCAGTGCAGCAGTTCACAGGGGGAGCATCTTGTCCTCCATCAAGAGGAGGGGAACATCACTGGCCCAGTCTGCAGATGAGGAAACTGAGGCTCTTAAGGCCACAGACGGAGAGCGGTGTGGTCCGTTATGACTGAGCTGCTCTTCCACATTCCTGGGCTGATTTTAGGAACTCACAGCATAACTTGAAGACTTGTTCCTCCTCTGTGCCTGATCAGCTGTGGGGATTGGTTGGAGGGGCCTTGAAAACTTCTAGACTCTCAGATTTGAGAGCCAGTGGGCCCTAGAGAGGGGTTTCTCTGGTGGCTCAGATGGTAAAAAAATCTGCCTGCAATGCAGGTGACCTGGGTTCCATCCCTGGGTCGGGTAGATTCCCCTGGAGAAGGGACTGGCTACCCACTCCAGTATTCTTGCCTGGAGAATTCCATGGACAGAGGAGCCTGGTGGGCTACAGTCCATGGGGTCACAAAGAGTCGGGCACCGCTGAGTGACTAACACTTTTACTTTTTTGCCCCAGAGAACAGGAAGTTAAGTCTTTGGCCCCATCCCACAGAGGAAAAAACTGAGGCTCAGCCAGGTCCTCTGGAAACAGTGGGCCCTCAGGCTCCAGCTGGGGAGTGGGGTCGGGGGGAGGCTCCTGGGGCCGCACTCCCTCTTGGCCCAGTTTCTACCTTCCCCCCCCATCTCCAGTGTCCCCAGTCCTCTGGAGGAAGATTTCCGTGGTCCCGGTTGGGGGTGCCAGACTGCCAGCGACGAGTGTTTTTTTAATCCCAGCCCCGCTGACTTAGATGATTATTCTTATTTAAGGCAGGGAAGAAACGCGCGAGCCTGGCAGCCGGTCACCTCCGGGCGGCGGCCCCTCCCCGCCTGCCTCCGGTGCTCAGCTCCAACCTGAGCGGGAAAGGGGAGGGGGGAGATGGGAAGCGGGAGTGGGGAGGGGGAGAGGAAGGTGGTGGGGGGGACGAGAGAGGGGTTAGAGGGAATAGGAAGTGGAGAGGAGGGAAGAGGGAGGAGGGGGGAAGGAAGGGGCAGGAAGGAGAAGATTAGGGAGGAGGGGAAGGGGGTGGAGGGAACGAGGTGGGGGAGGGGCAGGGAAGAGGGTGGGGGGAAGAAGACGGGGAGGGGGGAACACAGAAAGGCACCCCCACCCCCACCCCCGCAGCTCCCTAAGCAGTTAGGAGAGAAGGAGATACACAGATGAATAATTTACTACGGGAAATGCAGGAAGAATTTAGAAACTCTCAATTTATAAATATTTATTTTCACAAGTTCGCCCCCTCCCGACTCTTCTTTCCCTGGCTGGCCCTCGTTCTTTCTCCATTTCCACCCCCCCCGCCCCCCAACTTTTTGCTGACCCTGTCTCTCCCACGGCCTCTCTCCTTGTCTCTGCGCGCCGTGACCGTCTCTGTCTCCCCTTCTCGGCCTCCGTGACTGGGGTGGGGCGGGGATGTGTTTTCTCGCCCGTGTCTCTCTTTTCTCCAACTCTGCGGCCTGAGTCTCTCCCTGGCTGGGTGCATCCCTGTCTCTGTCTCCCTGTCTCCATCTCTGGGTGTCTCTACCTCGTCTGTCTCCCCAGCCTCTCCCATCCTAGGACCTCAGTTCGGGTCCGCATGAGTTGGGGCGGGGCCGCGGGGGTGGGGAACCCTTGGAAGGCTCAGAGGGGGAGAGGTCGTTTCCCTGACAACCGGCGGGCGTAGGGCAGAGCCTCACCGGCTGTAGATTAAGAAGTCTGCGGCGGACGGGGGCGGGAAGCCGCGAGAACCCCGCCCCTGCCCCGCCCCGACCACGCCCTTTTCCAAAAGCTTGTTGGGGCGCCCCAGGGGTGGCTTGGGGAAGGCACTGGGATCGGGCAGGTAATAAGTGGATCACTTAATCAATCAGTTAACCAATGGTGGGGCAATCAGTTTACAGGCACGCACAACGCGGGGAGTTTAAGAGCTCCCGGTGGAATGAGACGGAGCTGAGTTCTGAACCCTCACGGGCCTTGTCCTGGCAGCGTGGTCCTGCAGAGCTGAGTCCGTGCACATCTGGCCGGTATCTCCCATCTGTGCGGCAGCCCCTACCTGCAGGGTCGACCCTCCAGGCGGATCCTCCGTTGCCTTTGTCCATCCTTTAGTTCACAAATGGAAAAGGGAGGCCCTCGGAGGGGAGGGGAACCTGGGGGCAGGGTTACCAGCCATTTAACAAACTCAGCAAAATTGACTTCCTCCGTCGGCATGCTTTTTATGAGCTGGGAACTGGACTCAGAGGTGATCCTACCCTTGACAGCACCTGGCTCGAGGCCTGACCCAGAGCCAGTCCTGGGTTTTCCCTACCTGCTCCCCTTCTGTCTCCCCTCTGACTCCCTCCTTTCCCCCTTGTGTGGGGAGGCTGAGTTCCAGAGAAGTCAGCTGGCGGCACGGTTGCCTAGATGCGAGAGGTGGATTCCCACCCCTCCCCTTAAGCCATTTCTGAGCCTGACACTCAAGTGCCAAAGAGTTCTCCAGTCATGGAGGACTCCTCAGGTAGTATCCTCAGGGTCCTAGCTGGCAGGGTCTCTTGGTACACACGCCCTGCTCCCTACAACCTAAAACCCGTGTGTCATTTAATAGGCGAACTCCTGTTTGTTTGAAACAGCCCTTCTGACAAGTACCAGCTCCTTCTTGCCCCAGCCCTCCCTCCCCAAAGCTGGCTGGACTGGAAGATGGGAAGGGACTGGTGGAATGATTCCCCGCTCCAGGAAGGACTGAGGAGTCACTGGGAACGTGACTATTTATAATTTCAGCGGCCCCTTTAAGCTTGGGCTCCAGGCCTGTTGCCAGGCGGGCTGTGTTTGAAGCTCTCAGCTCTAATCCGGCTACAGCAGCAATGCTCCCAAATCTGCAGCAATGCTCCCAAATCAGGGTCCTGTGGTTGCTCCAGAGGCAGGATGGGCCTGGCTTGTGGAGCTCTCCCAGGCTGGAGGGCCACCCCCTCCCTGTCCCCAGGTCCGCACAAAAGGCAGGCGCTACACGTACACATAGACACCTCTCTATGAAACACACACACAAACTCATCCTCACAGACCCAGGGAGAGAGAATCCCGTGACTGCCGCGTGGACTGGCATTGGTGTCTGTGGCCCATGGGCCCCCAGGCCAGCCACTTTTCCTCTGCAGGAAGGATTTCTCTGCCCTTCTCGAAGATTCTAGACTCTATACTCCTTGAGCCCCCAGAATACCCCAAGAGGGTTTAGAACCTGGACCCAGTGGGAACTGAGAGGAAGAAAGGGTGGAGAGGTGGTGGGCGGAGCTGGCAGATCTTGAAGGAGGAGATTGGCCCACGTGGCCCCTGGCTTTCCACGCTGGAGCTCATCCCTGGTGGAAGGGGTCTTACTCCCCCAGCTGAGAGATGGGGACGGTGAGACTGGGAGAGCAACACACCCAAGATCCCCAGCCACTGAGAGGATCGGCTGGGATTCAAGCCACGTGTCTAGGGCCCAGGCTCTCACACACTTCTGCACTCGCAGGCAGGGCAGTCGACAGCATCTCGCCATCTTTTCTCAAATGCAGGTTTGGGGGTTTCCGCGTGGCTGACAGTGGCTGGCAGGGCGTCTCACATCCCCACCTGGTATGTTATGGGCACCCAGTTCACATTCCCTGGCTGATCCCTTCTGTACAGAGAACGGGGACCAAGGAGGACCTTTGGTCAGGCTGTGCCCTCTACAGCTAGCCGGTCTCACCATGGAGCCACAGATCAGACTGTGGGGTAATGTGCACCTCAGGGGGCTCCGGGGGCATGGAGGACACGAGAGGGATGAGACTCAGGAACCCCTGTGTCAGACAAGGCCCAGGATGGGGAGCTGAGGCCCAGGATCCAGTTCTAGAGCCAGCTGTGTGACTTCGGGTCAGGCCCGCTGTCTCTCTGGGCCTCAATAAAATGAAGGGAGCTGGGCTCCCTAACCTCTGAGGGTCCTCCCGGGTGGTCTGGAGAAGGAGCGCCTGGTCTCGGGGAGCCAGAGTGCATATACTCCTCTCCCAGGGCTGGGCCACGTGCCAGCAGAGGACCTGAGTGGCTAGCAATGGCCACCATGTTAAAAAATAATTTTACATATTTATTTTTGGCGGTGCTGGGTCTTCTTGCTACGGCGAGGGCTTTCTCTAGTTGCGGGAAGCGGGGGCTATTCTTGGTTGTGGTGCGTGGGCTTCTCACTTCGGTGGCTTCTCTTGCGGAGGAACACAGGCTCTAGACCGCGGACTCAGGAGTCATGGCCCACAGGCTTAATTGTCCCAAGGCATGTGGAATCTTCCCAGACCAGGGATGGAACCCAGGTTCCCTGCACTGCCAGGTGGATTCTCAGCTACTGGACCACCATGGAAGCCCCAGTAATGGCCACCATTTATACAGCACCTACCGTAGGCTTCCCTGAGAGCTCAGTTGGTAAAGAATCCACCCACAATGTGGGAGACCTGGGTTCAATCCCTGGGTTGGGAAGATCACCTGGAGAAGGGAAAGGCCACCCACTCCAGTATTCTGGCCTGGAGAATTCCATGGACTGTATGGCCCATGGAGTTGCAAAGAGTCGGACACGACTGAGCGACTTTAACTTCACTCATCGTAGGCTTGAGCAAACTCTGGGAGATAATGGAGGACAGGGAAGCCTGGTGTGCTGCAGTCCGTGGGGTCTTAGAGTCAGCCACGACTTGGCAACTGAAAAACAATAGTACCTACCCTATAGGGTTCAGTGAGAATTAACTGGGTCACAGCCATGGAGGGCAGAGACGGAGACCCAGGCCCTCCCAGCCCAAAGGCCTCAATGCTTGTGGTCCTGGCTGCTGGCTGAGCGGGGCCGGTGGGCAGTGCCGCAGCTTGTGGCTGCGTGTCCTGGGTGCAGTGCCCGTGTGACACTGCGCAGAGCAGGCCGTCTGCTTTCCAGAGTGCTGCTAAGGAAGGCGCGGCTCAAGCTGCCTCCCCTGCCCCCTCCACAGGCTGCTTCTCCCTCCCTCCCTCGTTCCTGGTCCAAGGCCAGCTCCCCAAGGCTCCAGGGTGCCACACCCCTGTACCTGGTGCCCCTGGGCAGAGGCTGGCAGGGGAGGGCTGGCTCCCAGAAAGCAGGGGTCACAACGCACTCCCCCTCCTCTGGCCTGGACCAGCGAAGGGCTTAGGGCACAGTCTCGCAGCCTCTCCAATGGACCCCATCACCCTCCATGTGGGTCCTTGGGTGCACAACACCAGACCTCAGTTTCCTTGCTCTGTAGACTACTACCGATGTTCCTGCCAAGAGAGGCTGGAGGGAGGATGCGATGCGCTGCTGCCCACACCTCAGCTCAGGGCAGCTCCAGCATCCTTTGGGTTGGCACCTTCTACCCCATCAGAGATTCCAGCCAGAGCCCTCCAGTGGAGTCAGGGGCCTGGAGTCATGGGAACAGAGGCCAGAATTTCCCAGCAGCCTGATCAGAAGACCACAGTTAGGGGGTGGGACATCCAGGGAGCGGTCCTCTGTACCAGCCCCTCCATGCTGCCGAGTGCCAGTGAGCCCCCAGACTTCATCCCGTCTCCAGGAACTACCGTCCACGGGTCTTACCCAGCCATCCTGCTTCCCCCCTTCCTCTCGCCTCCCACAGTCTGCAGCCGCTTTGCCTCCCCAGGGAACTGACATCTGCCCACCCTCCCAGCTGCCGTTCCCCCTCCACTCCTCCTTCATCTCCCGCCTAGAATGCCGCACCAGCCTCTTCCAGGAACCCGTCCAGGATGGCCCCAGGGACCCACACTCTCCACAAAGTCCCCTGTGGGTCTAGTGAAGCGTCACGCCAGCTCACCATGACCCAGCAACTCTGATGGCCCGAAATTGGCTCGTCTCCTTGGCTTTGAAGACTCTGGGGACCTGGTTCCTGCTCACCCCTGCAGCCTTTCGGCTCCCCACCCCCACCTCTGCTCCAGACAGACCAGCTCTCTTCCAGCCTCTGTGCCCTTGTACACGCTGTTCGGAGGACTGGAATTTTCTCCTGGGTCATCGGACCAACTTTTCATTCCTTAGGACTCAGCCCAGGCTTCCTCTTCTCCAGGGAGGTGCCCCTGACGCCCATGCCGTGGTCTGTCTACGTGTCTGTCACCCACAGTAGGCCATGCAGGAAGGGGCTGTGCATCTTGTTTATCTCTAAACCTCCAGCTTGCCTCCAGCTTGGGAGGTGGGGTCACCTGTACTGGTGGAAGGATGGCTTGATGCCACCCCGTTCCACTCCAGCTCCATCCACACACCCCACCCCTCCCCTGGGAGCCATCTTCCTTTCCCTTTCCTTCCTTTCCCTCTTCTCTGGGTGGGGTGGCATTGTGCTACGGGCATCCACATTGAAGTCGCGTGACCTGCGCCTCCTCGTGGCGCTGAGCCTCAGTTCTCCATCCGCAGAGATGGAGAGAGCCACTGCACGACCATCCCAGGGTAGATGCAGGGATTAAGTGAACAGCGTTAATCGTATCCTTGGACGTCATAGGAGTTCACTATACGTTAACTAATATTGTTGTCTTCGTTCTGTATTATCCAGGCAGGCTGGTTGTAATCACCTCCTCCTGGCCTGGATCTGGGGCACCTGTCACTACAGCTCTCTGCTCCAGGCTGCCCACAACTTGGATCATTTCATCTTCACTTAGAACACTCAATGGCTCTCCATTGCTTCCCCCAGGATATAAAAACTCCAGCTAATTTTCAAAGCTCTTCATCACGTGCTTTTCTGGTGAGGCTGCCCTGTGTGTGTGTGAGTGTGTGTGTGTATGTGTACGCTCAGTCATGTTCAACTCCTCACAACCCCATGGACTGTAGGAACCTCCAGGTTCCTCTGTCCATGGAATTTTCCAGGCAAGAATACTGGAGTGGCTTGCTACTTCCTACTCCAGGGGATCCTCCTGACCCAGGGACTGAACCCACCTCTCTTGTGTCTCCTGGATTGACAGGCAGACTATTCTTTACCACTGTGCCACCTGGGAAGCCCCGAGGCTGTCCTGACTAGTAGCCAAAAGATGACCTTCTGGCAGGCCCCTCCCCACCTGCAATGGGAGCTGGGTGACCCTAGGTGGGTCTTCTACTTCCCAGAGCTTCTGGATCCCTCAGCTGCACACTGGCACTGATACCAGTGCCTCTTAGTGGTTCCTTCCCTGGGGGTGTGGGCGACAGGGACCCTGGGTGCAAAGAGCTGGCCTAGTGTGGGGGATGTACCGGGCACCAGAGCCTCATGGCCAGCTCGGGCCAGCCCACAGCCCTACACGCAGGCTCTGGAAAGAGGCCAGAATCCACGCTGATCCTCATCTCCTCAGAGTCCCCGTCTTTCCAGGCTGAATATTACCCTGATTGTGTTGTAGAGAAAGGAAGAGAACATTTGTTCTCTTTTTAAGGAAAATAACATTTTCCCCCATTTACAAAAGGAATACATGTAAACTGTGGATAATTTTGAAATTAAGATAAACCAAAGAGAAAATTTTAAATGATCTATAATTCATCACCCATCCACAGAACTTTGAGTGCCTGAACCTCCAGCCTCCAGACTCTTTGTATTAGGTGTGTAGTACAGGATCTGCTTGGAGCCCAGAAAGGGGCTCACAGAACATTCTGGTTGGCAACCTAGTTCTTCCTCTTACCAGCAGAACTCAAAACTTCTCTGCCCAAGGCCTCTGCCTGCTGGTACCTAGAGAGTTCCCCACCCCACCCCCAGCAGCAGCTGTTAAAAGTTCAGGGTCTCAGGGAAGTTCCCGGGTGGCCTAGTGGTTAGGATTCTGGGCTTTCACTCCTGTGGCCCGTGTTCAATCCCCGGTGAGAGAACAGATCTTGCAAGCCATGCAGCATGCCCTCCCCCCAAAAAAAAGCAAAGAAAAGAAGTACAGGATCTCAGCCCAGGGGCCCCAGAAACTGCATTTCCCCAGGATCCCAGGAGGCCCAAAGGTTTCCAATGGCAGCTGAGTGCCCCGAGTTGTGGATACGCTTACACTTATCTGAGCCAACCCCCTATTATTGAACATGGAGGTGGTTTCCAAGTTGTGACATCATAAACAAGGCCACAGTGAAAAGCATCATGATAGCTAAACCTTGGGCACACTGTGGGTATTTTCCAGGAGCAGGTATTATGGAGATTTCCTTAATTCTGCTTCACTCCCCTTCTTCCTCAGAACATTCTGGGGTGGGGTAAGAGTTGGATATGACTGAGCGACTTTACTTTCACTTTTCACTTTCATGCATTGGAGAAGAAAATGGCAAACCGCTCCAGTGTTCTTGCCGGGAGAGTCCCAGGGACAGAGGAGCCTAGTGGGCTGCCGTCTATGGGGTTGCACAGCATCAGACACGACTGAAGAGACGCAGCAGCAGCAGCAGGGTCCATCTTCATCCCCATTCTGCAGGTGAATAAACTGAGGCTAGGGGCAGACAATACTCTCCAGGGTCCCATAAACAGTGGCCAAGCCAGGGCTTAATCCAGCCTGGCCAGGTTTCCTTTCTTCCACACCCATCCTATTGGCCTTTGCTTTGAGTTTTTGGTCCAGCGTCAGCTCCTGTTTGTGTGAGGTGGGTCTCATGAATGTCCCAAGATGGGCACACAGCGGCTTCCAGATGTCCCTGTCCCTGCCCTGTGGGACCAGTTTGCCCCGGTGACAGATGAAGCTTGGCCGGGTGGATAGCGTGGCCTCAGTCCACTGGGCACCTTTAAGTGATGGTGGGCGGGGCTTCAGGGAGGGGACCGGAAATGGTAAGAGAAGCAAGAGGGGCTTCCGGGTCAGCGGGGAGGGGCTCAGGCCCAGAAGAAAGGAGGGAAGGACAATGGCAGGGGGCTTTCCTGTGCTGTGGCAGGAAGAAAAGTCATGTGACTGTGAATCCTTTTGGGGGAAACCCTTGGTGAAGAGTGAGCAGAATGCACTGATGGCAGCAGATTCTATTAAAAGCAGTTCTCATTACTGTACCGTTAATTATTAATAGGATCGGGCAAATCAAGGATGGGAAGACCCAGCTGGGCCTGATTCAAATCTTGCCTCCGAAGCAAATGGCTTTTGGGCTCGGTCCAGGAGACCTAGCCATGAACGTGCCTGTTGGAAAGTGAGGACAACCCGAGGCTGCCACGGTGGGACAGGCATCGCTTATATCTGCTTTTAAAAAGGCTAAAGAGAAGGAGCCCAGAGGAGGCAGACGCCCATTTCTGTCTATTTGCATCCCCACCCCTGAGCTTTTAGGCCTAGATGACCTGGGCGTGCCTTTCCTGCAGACCTCATCCTTCTCTGAGCACTGCCCAGACCTGGGGCTGTTCAGCCTCTAAAGAGATCCAGAGAGGATCTTTCTCCATGGAGCAGCAGAAACCACAGTGAGAACGAAGCCAAAGAGGGTTTGGGCTGAGGACATCCCAGAGATAGAGATTTCAGCCCTCTTTCTTGCTTAGAGGGATTGACCGCCTTATCTACACTGAACTCCTATTGCCCCTTCAGAGCCCAGCTCAGATGGCCTCTCCTTTAGGCAGCCCTACACAGTCCTAGCTCTGCTAACAAACAAGGATGCAGACCCTGTCCCTGCCCTCACAGAGCTACCGGTCTGACAGGAATCTAGCCAGGTGATTAATCAAATAATCATCACAAACCATGAAGACACACAGGCACCAGGCTCTAAAGCTGGGAGAGGGAAGCCATGCACCGCGAGGGCAGGGCCTCTAACGATTCTTCATCCTCTCCTCTAGGCTACCTGGAGCAAAAGTAGGTTCTCAGGAAATGTGTCTGATTTCACAGACTGCTAATTTGGGAGCATAAGAACAAGGCCTTCAAGATGGAGAGATTTCTGGAGAAGCCAGCTTTGCACAGCAGAGGGACGAAGGGGCGGGGGTCTGGGCCTTTTCCCTGTTCCTCCATCACCACAGAACTCTCCTGGATTATTAACTGATTTACCCTGACATCCACTATGAAGCCAAGACATGAATGCAGTATGGTGGGGGTTTTTTTTGGAATAAATAAACGTGAATGAATGAGTGAGTTTAGGCTTAAAAAAAAAAAAAAAAGCACTAAAAACCTGTGGAGTCTATCTAAAAAAACATATAGCTAGAAACCCTGATAGTCATTCTTATTCTTTCACTAAATACCCATGAAGGTAGAGAGAAAGATGAAACCTCCCTTCATTGTGGGAAATAGCTGCCAACCTCATGCCAGAATCTGGGAGGAGCCATGCTGAAGGTAATAGCAGGGGGCAGTGTTGGAGAGAAAGCTGAAGACACAGAGACTGGGGACAAAGGTAGGAAGGTGCTCAGAACCTTTTCCATCAGTCGCTCCCACTCAGAGACCTGAATCTGCACCAGTCTGAAAACTGGACAGTTGTCCTTCTCCCACATGCTACTGATGTCCCTGGTCATTCAGAAAAAGTGGGCAGGGCAGGGGGCTTTCGTGGTGCAAGGTATTCTGGGAAGCAAACATGATCATTGTAGGGAGCTGGGTGGAGGGAGAAAAATAGAGAACTCCCCAGTAGCAGTGCATGCTGGGACTTCTGCTTATTTCATCTGTTCAGAAAATCCAAGAATCATTTAACTAAGCTGCAGTGAAGGCTGCCTTCTTTCAGCAGAGCTGCAGTTGGCAGAGCCTGCTGGAAACTGGGACACGGATTGAGCAAAGCCTACTTGATACTGTTGCCTGGACCAAACACTGAGAATGGGATGGAACCATCAAACAAGTAGTAAGAGGACGAGGCCAGAGGCAATTTACACATCCTGTCTACTTCTAATTGTGGAGTATGGATGAATGTTTCTGTGTTTGAGGGACAATGCAGAGGCAAAAGCATCAACCACAACGGACTGTGAAAAACCACTTCTGAGCATGGAAGGGAACTGGCATCTGAAACACTGGAGATCAGGCAATTGACAGCAGTTTCCTAAAGGAACCAGAGGAAGACGTCAGGAAACCATGTGGCCATTTTACTGGAAAGACCTGCTCTGCAAATAAGGAGGCAGAAAGCACAGGGCAGCCCTGAAAGATGTGAAAAGCAAGCCTGGGGACTTTCCTGGCAGTCCAGGGGTTAAGACCGCGGGCTTCTACTGCAAGGGTGCCCGTTAGATCTCTGGTTGGGGAAAGAAGAGACCCCTCGTGCTGCACGGTACAGCCAAAAAATAATAAAAATTATTTATAAAGAGAGAGAAGACACAGACAGGAAAGAAACAGGAGGAGGCTGGGTGAAGGTGAAGGCAGAGATTGGAGTGATGCAGCTACAAGCCAAGGAATGCCATAAGCCAAGAGAGGGGCAAGGAACAGATTCACTCTCGGAGCTTCCAGAAGAAACCAACCCTGCCATCACCTGGACTTCAGACTTCCGGCCTCCAGAGCTATGAGAGAACACATTTCTGTTGTAAGTCACCCAGCTGTGGCAGTTTGGTATAGCGGCGCTAGGAAACTAAGATGGAATTAAGAAGGATTGCAAGAAAAGAGAAAACATGGTAGCAAAGTTGAAGTCCTTTGAATATTCTTCATGAGGCAGAGTCAACTCATGGGAAAAGACCCTAATGCTGGGAAAGATTGAAGGCAAGAAGAGAAGTGGGCGGCAGAGCATGAGATGGTTAGATAGCATCACCTACTCAATGGACATAAATTTGAACAAACTCTGGGAGATAGTGGACGACAGAGGATACTGGCGTGCTGCAGTCCATGGGGTCACAAAGAGTCAGGACTTAGCGACTGAACAACAACAACAAAGCGTTGGAGTCAGCCGTGTCCGACCCTGTGCAACCCCACAGACGGCAGCCCACCAGGCTCCCCGTCCCTGGGATTCTCCAGGCAAGAACACTGGAGTGGGTTGCCATTTCCTTCGCCAAGGCATGAAAGTGAAGTCGCTCAGTCGTGTCCGACCCTCAGCGACCCCATGGACTGCAGCCCACCAGGCTCCTCCGTCCATGGGATTTTCCAGCAAGAGCACTGGAGTGGGGTGCCATTGCCTTCTCCTGAAGTCCACGCTGGAGACCGTAAAAAGCAGACATTGTAATGCAGGAAAGTGTTACCAGTGATGGGGAGAGGTCCACCTTGAGACATTTCCTAAAGTGGGGCAGAAATTGAGAGATGACAAAACATGAGAAAGTGATAAGGAGGAGACAGCAAACACACAGCTGAGATGTTTGAAGAAAAGGCTAGAATAAGAGATGACTTAGAATATAATGAAGAAAACTCACCTGTGTTTTAAAAAGAAACAAAAAGATCTGAATATGCAGATTGGAAAGACTCATTGTGTTCTGGGGAAATAAATCGAGGATTCTGCTGAGACATGTTCTGGAAAAACAGCGCAATTCATACAAATAATGACAACTTGTATGTGCCTCCAGGAAGGAAAGAGCATGACTTCTAAAAGATCAAACCCAGGCTGGTTTAGCTTGTGTCACACTAAATGAAGAGGAGCCATGTTTATGAGGTTTGGGGGGAACTACTGAACACTCATTACTGAGAGGTATATTCCCATCAGCGGGGACTCCAAGAATGACAAGCCCTAGGCCTTAAATAAGCCTGGGTATTAGTACTAAAGCCAGTTAAAAAGCAGTGAGTCTAAAGATTTACTGTCAATATCATTTCCAGACTATATATAAATGTCAAAAATTGTTCTTAAATGGCACATCATAGAGTGGAAAAAGTAGATCAAAAGCAGGGGGGCATACCTGAGAGACATCTTTAATAAGAGGGTTTCAGGAGGCACTGTTTCTCCTCAAATGATTGCTAAGTCACTTCAGTCGTGTCCAACTCTGTGCAACCCCATAGACGGCAGCCCACCAGGCTCCCCCGTCCCTGGGATTCTCCAGGCAAGAACACTGGAGTGGGTTGCCATTTCCTTCTCCACCTCGAATGATTAGGCAGCTACAAATAGAAGACTTTTTCAATTAAGATAACTTTGAGTGCAATTAGACATGAAATAGTGACATGCGGGCACTGCTATATATAAAACAGATAATGCATAAGGACCTACTGTGTAGCACGGGGAACGCCACTCAATGCTCTGTAATGGTCTATATGGGGAAACAATCTAAAATAATTGATTCACTCTGCTGTACACCTGAAATTAACACAGCATTGTAAACCAACTATACTCCAATGCAGATGTTTTAAAAAGAAATGAAATGGCTACTAACCAAAGACAGTAGAAGATTAAAGCAAAAATTCGAAGTCCATAAAACAAAATTCAAGAACAAAAGGAAGCAGCTGAGGAAATAAAGAGAAAAAGGCAGAGGCCAGCTTTCCCATGGAGGTGAGATCCACGGGGTCGATGTTAACAATGAATGTGAATGCGTGATTTTTCCTGGTAAAATACCAAAGACTCTTGGGGTGGATAAAACAAAGACCAAGATGGAAATTTAACTACATGGTGCTAATAAGAAATACACTTAAAACCAAAGGATGAGAAACAGTTGAAAATTAAAGGTCGACACAGTTCCATGAGACTAGTTCAAGTCAAAGGAAAGCAGAGGTGGTAACATTCATACTGGACCAAGAATCCCAAGCAAAAAGCATGAGATGGGACAGATCCTTTGAACCGAAAGAGTACAGGTCATAATAAAGATCCGATTGTCAGAATTTTTTACATTCTATGTAGGATTAGACCTGACCAGGGGAAGAACAACTTAGATACATAGAAAGATAACCAAAAAGACTGCCGCGGACTTCCCTGGTGGTCTGGTGGTGAAGACTCCACGCGTCCACTGCAGGGGGCTTGTCTTTGATCCCTGGTCCACGAAATCCGACCCAACGTTTGGCGTGGCAAAAAGAAAAAAAAACACAAAACACCCAAACAAAATAAAACCCCCTGGAGGAGACTTAACATACTTCTGTCTTTGACATAGTTAAATAATGTTCTCCCCCTCCCATGTTTGTACAGGACTGGAATAATATAATTAATAAGGTTGATTTAATAATTGAACTTTGTGCCCAACAAAAGATACTCATTTCTTTGCCAGAGCCCATCAAACATTTATGAAAATTGATCATATATTAGGCCATAAAGAAAAATTCAATATAATCCCCAAAGCACATATAGTGAAAGCCTCATTCTTTGACCACAGTGCAGTTAAGCTAGAAGTGAATTCGCTCAGTCGTGTCCGACTCTTTGCGACCCCGTGGACTGTAGCCCGCCAGGCTCCTCTGTCCGTGGGATTCTCCAGGCAAGAATACTAGAGTGGGTTGCCATTTCCTTCTCCAGGGGATCTTCCCAACCCGGGGATCGAACCCAGGTCTCCTGCATTGCAGGCAGATGCTTTATCCTCTGAGCCACCAGGGAAGCCAAAAAATGAGGACTGCAGCCCAGGAAGCAGCATCTCAGATAGCTCTGAGAGATTGCTCCCATTAAGCTAGAACTTATTAACAAAAAGTTTAAATGAAAAAGCCAACTGTTTGAAAATTAAAAACCGCTTTTGTAAATAACTCTAAGTAAAACCTATGTGACAACTATTTTAAAATAATAACACTACAAATACCAGATATCTATGTAAACATACAGGAAGGTGGTTAAAATGTAACCAGGAAGAAAATTCATAGCTCAGTGGTGTGAATTGTTTTAAATAAGGAAGAGTGGAAGGTGAAAAAGGCAAAAAGCAGAATTTAATGAATTAGAGAAGAAAAATAGAAATAAAAGATAAATCGATGACTTGTTTTTTTGGAAAGTCTAATAGATTAGGAAAACTTCTAGCAGATCCAATGATAATAAGCAGAGAGAAATGAATGCACAATTGGAACAAAAATTTTTAAATTAAATTATACTAAGTAAAACCTTATGATAATAAATTTAAAAATGAGAAAAAGCAGATATTTTTAATAAGAAAATACAATATAATCAAAATCGATTCAACAAGTAGGAGAAAACCAAAAAACCTAATAAAGTAAATTGAAACGGTAGGTAAAGAGCTACTTCCTCGAGAAGTGTTAGGTCCTTTCACTGGCAAATATTCATACATTTCAAACATTCTGTTTCAGGATACAGAAAAGATGGAAAACTTCCCTAACTATCTTAAGAATGTTGGAGAAGGAAAGGGCAACCCACTCCAGTATTCTTGCCTAGGAAATCCCAAGGACAAAGTTCGAACCTGGTGGGCTACAGTCCATGGGTCGCAAAGAGTCGGACTCGACTTAGCAACTGAGGACATCTTAAGAATATAGCACAACCTAAAAATGAAGAGTTGGCAGACAGCACAAAACCATAGACCAGCCTTGCTTAGGAATATGATAAAGATCCTAATTAAAACACCAGCAAATTATCCTGGTTGAGACTCAGGGGCAGGGAGAAAGAGAAATCTGCTAAATGAGCTTAGAAAAGGGGAAGATGCCTTATAAAATTAAAGGGGAAAGCATGTTAGCTCAGCTCCAGTGGAGACAGAAGTCATCAGGGCCTGTGAATGCATGAGTTCACCTTTTAAAAAAATTGTATTTGACTGCGTCAGGTCTCAGTTGCGGCACGCAGGATCCTCATTGCAATGTGTGGGATCCCTTGTTGCCAAGAACAGACTTTCTAGTTGTGGCTTGAGGTCCAGAGCTCAAGGGCTTCAGTAGTTGCAGCGTGTAGACTTAGTTGCTCTGTGGCATGTGGATTCTTAGTTCTCCGACCTGGGATCAAACGCAAATCCCCTGCCTTGCAAGGTGGATTCTTAACCACTGGACCACCAGGGAAGTCCTGATTTCACTTTTTTTAATACTGACCTCCACTGCTACTCATCACATAGCCAATGCTGAATGACTTTTCAAGTTGACTCTTAAGGTTTTTCAGGGTCCCAAGTCTAAAATTAGCAATAAAAGCACGTTTCCTTAATATGCGTATGGTGACATCTGTAGTGTTTGCCAGTCTCTCCAGTACTCCTTCCAAGCTGGGACTGCACTTTCCACTGGGTTTGGCAGTTTATGTGAGCTAATGTATGTCACTTCTGGGTAGAAGCACTTAATTGCTGGTACTTGTTGTTCCGTCGTAAGTTGCGTCCGACTCTTTGCCACCCCTTGACCATAGCCCACCTACTCTGTCCATGGGATTCTCCAGGTAAGAATACTGCAGTGGGTTGCCATTTCCTCCTCCAGTTTGCTCAAATCCATAACCATTGATTCGGTGATGCTCTCTAACCATCTCATCCTCCGCTGCCCTCTTCTCCTTTTACCTTCAATCTTTCCCAGCATCAGGGTCTAATCCAATGAGTCAGCTCTTCTCATCAGGTGGCCAAAGTACAGGAGCTTCAGCTTCAGCATCAGTCCTTTCAAAGAATATTAGGGTTGATTTCTTTTAGGATTGACTGAGTTGATCTCCTTGCAGTCCAAGGGACCCTCAAGAGTCTTCTCCAGCACTACAGTTCGAAAGCATCATTTCTTCAGGGTTCAACTTTATGGTCCAACTCTCACATCTACCCATGACTACTGGATAAACCATAGCTTTACTATGTGGACCTTTGTCAGCAAAGTGATGTCTTTGCTTTTTAATACTCTGTCTAGGTTTGTCATAGCTTTCCTTCCAAAGAGCAAGCATCTTTTAATTTCATGGATGCAGTCACCATCTGCAGTGATTCTGGAGCCCAAGAAAAATAAAATCTGGAGGAGGGTATGGTAAACCACTCCAGCATTCTTACAGCAAGAACCCCATGAAAAGTATCAGGAACACTATGAATTGCCAGTACAAGACTCTCCAATTCTATATTCCTTGCTTCAGTAAGTACAGGAGCATTTGGTGATGTGGAGGCGCAATGCTGAACCAATCACAGCTGCCCTGGAGAACTACCCGAAACACAGCCAACTTAATATGAACAAGAAATAAACCTCTCAAGCCGTCATATTTTGAGATTATTTGTTGCTGTGGCATAATCTACTTATCTTGACTAATTCAATGACATGACAAAGAATATCTGTCTCAAGCCAAAAGCCAATACCTTATTTAATGGTAAAATACTGGACGCATTCTGAGCCATGTCCAGAGTAAGGCAAGGATGCTTAATAATGCTTCTATAATTTTACATGGCTTTGAAAGTTCTAGACAATGCAATAAGACAAGAAACATAAACTAAAGGACAACCACTAAAAAGAACACAAAACTATCCTTATTTGTGGATAATCACATTCTTGAAAACCCAAGGGAAGCAAATGAAAAACTATTAGATATATAGGAGAGTTCTACAAAAGTAGTCCGTTATAAGATAAACATACAAAAAAGTCAATAGCTTTCTTCCCTCCCTCTTCTTTTTTGCTTTCTATTGGACTGATTGCATTTTATTTCCTTTTCCTTCTGTCAGCTTAAAAGTTATACATTGCATTTCTGCCTTTTGGATGTTATCTTTAAATTTCTATCATACATAATTGACTTAACATAATCTAAATCAATATTCTCCACCCTCCTCCTAGACAGTACAGAGTCTTAGAGTGATTTAACTCCAACCATATCTTCCAATCTCCAGGTATGATTGCCTAGTATTTTGGTTCCATCTTGTTTTGAGCCTACATTTGTCATTATTATTGTTGATTTTCACAGTCAACTCTTCTTTAGACTTTATCCACATTTTAATATCTTTGCTCATCACTCATCACATACCTGATACAGGACTTGAGCTCTTTCCTCCTTAGGTAATCCCTTATTAATTCTTTAAGCAAAACTCTGTGAGTGGTAAAGTTTCTTAGTCTTTGTCTGAAATTTCTTTAAAAAAATTTTTATTTGGTTGCACTGGGTCTTGGTTGCAGCACGCAGGATTTTCAATCTTCACTGCAGCACGTGGAATCTTTAGTTGCAGCATATAGGATCTAGTTCCCTGACTAGGGATTGAACCCCAGCCCCCTACATTGGGAGGGAGGAGTCTTAGTCACTGGATCACCAGGGAAATCCCTGAAATATCTATATTTTGCTTTCACTCTTGAAAGTTTAGCTGAAAGACAGTTTCAGTTGACAAATATTTTCTTTCATCATCTGGAATATATTTATTATTGCATTGTCTTTGGCCTTTATGGTTGTTGACAGTTCTTGTTATTTCTTTGCGGCATGTGTGGGATTGTGGTCAAAGCATATGACCTGGAGTTCTGGGCTGACTAGGTCCACACCCCAGCCCTGCCATTAATCATTGCGTAATTCTGTGCCCAGGTATTTACTGCTCACAGTTTTGCTGTATGAGTTGGATTCAGCTGTAAGTTCTTCTGCTAGCCCTGCCTAGAGTCGTTCATGTGCCCATTCTCATTTGGGGTTGAGCAGGGTAAAGGGTTTAGCGTGGCCTCACGTAAAAGCCTGGCAGTTAGTCTGGCTGCTAGGTGTGTGCTTAGTGCTCAATCATGGCCGACTCTCTGTGACCCTATGGCCTGTAGCCCGCCAGACTCCTTTGTCCATGGGGGTTCTCCAGGCAAGAATACTGGAGTGGGTTGCCATGCCGTCCACCAGGGGATCTTCCCAACGCAGGGATCGAACCCAGGTCTCCCACATTGCAGGCAGATTCTTTATCATCTCAGTCACCAGGAAAGCCCCTGGATACCGGAGTGGGTAGCCTATCCCTTCTCCAAGGGATCTTCCCAACCAAGGAGTCAAACTGGGGTCTCCTGCATTACAGGCGGATTCTTTAACCATCTGAGCTATCAGGGTTGCCAGGTAGGTCATCTCAATTCTCTTCCACCAGGAGTCCACATTGAGTTTCTTGACAAGATGGCAGAAGCAATCTAAGATAGCAAAAGTAGAAGCTATAAGGCTTCTTAATGTCTGGCTTTGAAAGCCACACAACATCATCTCAGCTGCATTCCATTGGTCAAAGCAAGTCTCAAGACCAGACCACAGTCAAGGTTGGGAAAATAGACTCAGATTCTCCCTTGTGGCAAGTGTGTCCTCTTGAAGGGAGAGCAGCAAAGTCCCCTCACAAAAGGTTACCATCAGGGGAAAGTATGATTCTTCAGGGGCCGTTACTGTAGCAAAAATTACTGAAGGAATGTGAAGTAATAAAGATGAGCTGCTTTTCTGTGTCTTGATTTTCCACCCTTAAAATGTGGATCATGATAATGCCGAGTGCTGTTTTGAAGAGTTAAAGAGCTAAGTGTAGGGGACTTCCCTGGTGGTGCAGAGGTTAAGACTCCATGCTTCCAATGCAGGGGGTATGGGTTTGATCCCGGGTCGGGGAACTAAGATTCCACATGCTGCATGGTACACCCCCCCCAAAAAAAAAGCTAATGTGTAACGCGCTAAGAGCACTGTTTTTCCATCTGGTTGCTTTAAATAATTTTTGTTGTGTTTAGCATTGCATATTTAGTATTTATATCTAAGTGTGGATTAATGTTATACACCCTTCTTGGCGTTAATACACTTTTTCAATCTGAGGAGTGGTGTCTTTCATCACTCCTGGAATATTCTGACATTATCATGTGGAATATGATCTCTCCCTCATTTTCCTCACAATCTCTCTTTTTAGCACATATGTCAGACCTCCTCACTCTGTCCTATTTGCTTCTATTTTGGGTTTTTCTTTTTCTCTCTGTAAATTGCATTCAGCATTTCCTCAGTTCTGTCTTTAAGTTCATGAACATTTCTTTAACTGCATCTAATCTGCTCTTTAACTCACCCACTGAAAATTTAACTTAATGTTCTTCATTCTTAGATCTTTGTTTTTCTTCGATCTGCCTCTTTCAAAAGGTGTTTTTATCTTCTTATGGTGTCTTTTTTTTCCTTTTAACAATTTAAAGCACACTTGGTGTATAGTCTCTTTCAGATGTGCTATGAGCTCAGTTTCAGACTATGCCTATTCTCCCCTGCGGTAGATCATTTTGTCCTGTTTTTAGCTGTCTAAAACAGGTTTCTATTTTTAGCTGTCAGCTAAGACCTCTCCACTGAGGATCCTGCCCTTTTGCTGGGGGTCTTCAGTTATGAAATAGTTTCTGGCTGCGGTTTTCCCCTCCCAATTTCCAAGACCTGGGAATTTCCCATTCTTTCTTTCTAGATTAATTTTTTCTGTTGTTGTTGCTAAAATTTGTAGGTGTTCCTCAGCAGGAGGAGTGAGGGGAGTATCACCATTAACTCAGTCTGCTAGGTCACTGGAACCAAAAGCCAAATTGAATAAAAGCATATTATTTAAAATCAATAGGAAAAAAAATCAATAGGGAAAGTATGGGCTAGTTGTTAAATGGTATTAAGACAACTGTTCAATAATTAGCAGGGAAGGTAATTCGTCTTAACATGCACCTAAAGTAAAATAAATTGCAGAGATAATAAAAATATGAAAGTCAAACTGTAGAAGTGCTAGATGAAAATCATGTGAGTGGGGAAAGTCTGTTTAATTATTCCGTTGATGGTAAAATGCTCTTGAAACTTGGACTACAAAAAAGTTTAAAAGTTATGTATGTTGAAGAACTATGAAAAAAACCCCAAAGGAAGTGACGAATTAGAGACATATTTACAAGATATAATGAAGGTTCAATATCTTCACCTACAAAGAGCTCTCACACACCCAGAAAAAGACAATAGCGAATAGGGAATTGAGCAAAGGACATGAATCAGTTAAAAAAAATAAGAAGAAGAAAAACAAATGACCAACAAGCATGTGAAATAAGAATTGCAAAATAAAGAAAACAGATGACCAGCAAGTTTATGAAAATATGTTTCTCTCCACTAAAAAAAAAAGTACTTTAAAACAAGAGATCCTTTTTACCTTATCATATTGGCCAAGCAGTTCAAAAATGTTAGAATATCCTGTGTGGTGAGGGGGCAAAGTAATTTAACACAACTCTCTTTCCTTGGTAGGAGTGTATAGTGGGTTGAATGGTAGCCCCCAAAGATATGATGATGACCTAACCCCCAGAAGCCATAAATGTTACCTTATTTGAAAAAAACAGTCTTTGCTGATATAATTGAATTAAGGATCCTGAGCTGAAGAGACCAACCTGGATTACAGGACAGGGTCCTTGTAAGAGGCACATGGGGTAAAAATAGAGGAGGCCATGTGACCGTGAGGCAGGGGCTGGGGTGACAGGGCAGGTGAATGTGGGCAACTAGCAGAAGCTGAAGCAGACAAGGGAAGATGCTCCCCCAGAGCCTTCAGGGTGAGGGCGGTCCTGCTAACAGCTTGATTTTGGACTTCCAGCCTCCAGATACGTGAGGGAATGCATTTCTGTTATTTTAAACCCCCAGGTTCGTGATAATTTGCCATGGCAGTCCTAGCACACTGCCATCAGAACATTTTCAGGAGGGCCGCGAGGCAGTATGCAGACAGACAGACTGGCCCTAGAGTGTGCCTGCTCCTAACATGTCTAACTTTCCTCCTAGAAATTACTCAACATTAATAATTGAGGATTTGTTAAAGATTTCTCGGCAAGGATATTCACAAAAGCCTTCTTTAAGGATATTTGAATAAACAACCTCAATGGTCTACGAGAGAAGGTTGGCTAAGTAAATGATGCTTTAGCTCTATAACCAGAGAGACCAAAAACAATAATACCCACAATGGATGGAATACTTTTGAGGTGCCCTCAAGGAATGAGTACTTTCTGCCTCTGACCTCATGTAATTCTCACAGTAAGGCTGTAAGGCTGGCATCAGTGGCCCCAACCACACAGAGGAGGGTGGCGAGGTCAGAGGGTGGAGGCCAACTGTCCAATGTGACACGGCCAAGGGACCAAGATTCTGACCTCAAGCCCTGCGCTGTGCACGTATCCATCAAGCGATGGGATGACTTCCTGGAGCAGCATCAGATCACCAGGTGACAGAACAGGCGGATGCTGGGCAGCAGAGTGTCGGATGGAAACAAAGCGGTGGAGCACGTCCTATTTTTGCAGAAATAAAAAGTGCCTTCCATTGCAGAGGAAAAAAGGCTGGGAGGATTTACTATGCACGTTAACAGGGAGGTGACCTCTGGGGAGGGCTTTGGTGATTTTGACGTTCTACACACACATCTTACAGCTTTGGTAATCAGAACAAAATGATAAAAACCAAAACCACGACGCCGGGCTGGGCGGACCACACCTGCCTCGGAGTGTGTGCTAGGAGATGGGGAACAGCCGCGGGACCCCAGGCGCCTGACTCCCCTGCCCTTGGCCTTCTCCCCGGCGCTGCTGTCTGCACCTTCTTTGCACCCGCTCATCCGCGGGCATCGATTTTTCCATCCTTCAGAGAAGCGCCTGAGGAAAAGGAAAGAGCATCTCTGGATCAATGAGCAGAGCCCTGCAGCCAGGGTCAGGGGGGTTTCGCGGGCCGTCTGTCACTGTCCTGCCCAAGACTGGAGGGGGAGACTGGGGGGCAGTGGAGAAGCTGGCCAGGCTGCCCGCAGTGGTCCCGCGAATGTGCCCTGTGTGTGTGTGTGTGTGTGTGTGTGTGTGTAGCAGGTGGTCTGTGGTGTGGGGGCTGATGCAAGATAGGTGTGGTGGGGGGAGTATATGTGGATGTGGGGTCGGGGGTGCAGGGGCTGTATGTGGGTGAGTTGTGCGTGTGGATGACATTAGGGCAGAATAGGAAAACAGGGTACAGGGTAGGGTGGGGGGTGACTGCCCACTGCCAGCTGCCAAGGCTGAGCTTTGCCTAGAGAATCAGGAAGCCTCCCAAGTCCCCTCTGTGAAGTAGGCTCCTCTCAACTCACCCTCACAGCTCAGTGAGGATGGGGCTGGTACCCACCCACTACACAGATGGGAAAACTGAGGGCTGAGTGTGTGTGTGTGTGTGTGTGAGAGAGAGAGAGAGAGAGAAAAGGAGTTTCAGGGAGGGGAGGAGGAACCGTGAGAGGGGAAGGGGAGGAGAGAAGCAGAAGAGGGAAGGGGGGACAGAGTGGGGAGGGGAAGGGGAGAGGGACTGCCCTGTGGCTGCTCCCGGCCTGCAGACCAGAACCCCATCTGAGACACCGGCGCTCACCTGGGCTGGGTGCTGCGGGTCGGGGCACAGACGAGAGTCACCCACTTTGGCCCTGCCCTTGGAGGCTCCCAATGGGAAACGGGGTCCATGTGTGGGCACTCTTGGGTCGGAGCTGGCCAGTCTGGGTCAGCAGACCTTCACCCCCTGCTCTTGAGGCCTATCCGAGCTTCACCCACCCATCACACGACCCTCTTCCATCTGCTCAAACCCCCTCCCGACTTGTCTTTTGACTAAAGCGGGTGCCCTCACTCGTGGAAACACACCTCCTCTGGGAAGTCCCCGTGGACCAGCTCTCCAGTCCCTCCAGCCCACAGCTCCCTGTGCTTCTCCTCCAGGGCCCCCACAACCAGCATCCCTGAAGATTTTAGTCCACTGTTATCCGTCTGTCTTCTCAGCCTAACTGTGAGCTCCGAGAAAGGCAGGCTGAAACCGTGGGTCCTCTTGGCTGGGTGTGCCGTGCCCACCCCCTGGCCAGGCACCGAAAATGGCTCAACATATGTTTGTTGCATGAATGAATGAACCATGATAATTGCTAAGAAAAGAAGTGTGCAGATGGTCTATTATGAAGTTCTGTGAGCACGGATTGGGTTTGTGTCCACGTGCCCGAGCGCTGAGGTGGGCTCACGTGTGGGTACGGTGCCTTCATGGACACGTGCACGTCTGTCGGGGGGGTGCGCATGCGGTGTGCACAAGGCACTCAGTGCTTGTGTGTGTGTGTCACACGTGTGTGTGTCACACGTGTGTGTCACATGTGTGTGCATGTATGTGGGTCCATGCATTTCTATATGCCAGCGTGTGCAGGTGTGTTTACACCCGTGTGAGTCCACGCTGCTTCTTGCTGCAAGTTGGAGGCGTGTCAACATCCTTCTCTCAGGCTTGCTCTCTCTCCATGACCTGCAGCCTACCTTTCTGCTTTCTGCAGCCTCCAATCCCAGCCCCCACCTCTCGCAGCCCGAGCAAAGACTCTAGCTCCAACTGGGCTTCAGCTCTGACATTCCAGCTCATTCCAGCACTCAAGGCCCAGACGTTGCCTGGAACACCACAAGCGTGTCATCTCGGCTGGGTGCTTTCGCCTCACTCCATCTTCTCGTCTGGAAAGTGGACACCACGCTCACAGACACGCATGGCACGGGACCTGGTGTGTAGGGAGCACTGGACAAATGCTACCCAGCGCGATGTCCCCAGTGGTGACAATGGTGACGATGTTCCTCTTGTTGTTGTCGTTCAGTCCCTGTCGTGTCCAGCTCTGCCACTCCGTGGACAGCAGCACGCCTGTCCTTCACCATCTCCTGGAGCTCGCTCCCACTCACGTCCACTGAGTCAATGATGCCATCCACCCATCTCGTCCTCTGTTGCCCCCTTCTCCTCCTGACTTCCATCTTTCCCAGCATCAGGGTCTTTTGTTCCCCTGGCAGCTGCAAACCAGGGTGATCCAAAGGACGTGGGGAAGGTAAGCCAAAGCAGCGCCCTGCCCTGGGTGGGTGATGACTCCCCTCCCTCCTGGCCATGGGCTCCCAGAAAATGCCGTGGTGGAAGGAGTCGGGGAATGAGGAGCAGATGTGCAGCCCCAGGGCTCATCCTGGAGCTGAGTCCCCCGCCCGCTGCGGTCAGGGCGTGGGCTCTCCCACAGCAGTGCTTGGCCGGCCCCACACCCATCACACGTGTGCGATGGACTTGAAATCAAACCCCAGCTCTTCTCTGTGGCCTGCATCTCCCCCCTCTCTTTGCTCAGGCTATGTGTCTGTCTTTCTGCTCCTCTCACACTCCAGGCAGGTTTCTGCCCCGGGGCCTTTGCATTTGGCATTCTCTCTGCCTGGTGTACCGGGTCCCCAGACGGTCTCATGGCCGGTGGCCCCTGCTCAGAGGCCCCCTCCTCAGTATCCCCATTCATTCACCGTCACACCACTTATCAACAGCTACAATTACCTTAACACTTTTAGCACTTGACACTTTTAGCAGGCTATTGTGTGTGTATTAATCGTCTTGTGAAAACTAGTCAACAGAGATCTGTAGGGGAGAGGGAGGGGCCTGGCTCTGAGCCCCGTAGTTCTATTTATTCAGCACCTACTATGTGCCAGGGGTGGCGCTAGTGGTAAAGAACCTGCCTGTCAACACAGGAGACATAAGGCACTTGGGTTCAATCCCTGGGTTGAACTTCTGGTTGATCTCCAGAAGATCTCCTGGAGAAGGGAATGGCAACCCACTCCAGTATTCTCGCCTGGAGAATCCCCATGAACAGAGGAGCGTGGCGTGCACAGCCCATGGGGTCGCACAGAGTGAGACACGACTGAAGTGACTTGGCAGGCAGCATGTGCCAGGGTGCAGCCGGAAGTCTAGCCGGCTGGGTGACCCTGGGCCACCTGCCCTAACCTCTCAGGCCCTCAGTTTGTCCATCTGTAGAGGGAAAGCCAGCCCCAGACCCCTTGAGGGAAACTCACCTCCATTCTGATGGTGTCTCCGGCTCTCTGAAATGTGGCCAGTCTACAGAACTGGGGAACGTGGGGCGCGGGGTCTGCGGCCTCCTTAGCCTGCTCTGCTTTACCGCCACCCTGCCTTTGCAGGGAGCACCTTGGCAGTCTGACTGCACGTCCTCTGGATTGCTTCCCTGGCTGGCGTTGTTGGGAGCTCTCAGCCCACCACGTTTTGTTTGTTTACCTCTAGGCTCTGAGCTGCGAGGCCTGGGACAGATGTTTTCTTCCAGCATCCTGGCTCAGAGAGGGACACCCTACAGGACCCCAGGACCTTACCCAGCTGAGACAAGGTCTGGGATGGGTCTTGCCCTCTCCCACCAACTTGCTGTCCACTGGAAAAGAAGCCACGCCCTTCTCTGTCTGAAGAAACCCTGGTGCCCCTGCACTACCTGTCCACCCAGAGCTCCAGACTGGGCAGCCCTGGCAGGACTATTCACAGCTTCTACCTGATGTGTGTCCAAAAGGCCAGACTTGATGCGCGCCCCAGCGTCTGAGCCTTTTCTGTTAAGACTGGGTCTGGTTTCTGTGTTTGTTTCAGCTGTGAGGGTCCCTGGGGCGCCTCTGGAGGAGGCGGTGAGGGAAAGGCAGAACACCAGGTGGGCAACCAGCTTCCCTGTCTTCCCTCTTGCCACCCAAGCCCCAGGGGTGGAAAACAATCCACACAGCCAGAAACCTGGCTCTGCAGCGGCGGGGCTGGAAAAGCTTGTTCTGGAAGGGAAGGAAGAGGGGAGGGGGCTCCCGAGGCCCCAGGGCCGTGGTCTGGGAGCCCTTCTCACCGGCCATGTGGCCCTCGGCCTCCCAAGGCAGTCACTTGGAGGTTCTGTCTCTGGGATTCCGACTCTGGCCAAGGCCCCCTGAGTCAGGACCAGCTGCAGGGTCTCATCGCTCCAGGGAGCCTCAGGGAAGGGGCTGGGGAAGGAGAGGGGAGGAGGGCTCAAGGCTAAGGGTCCTTTAGGCTCTGGGATAAGCTCAAGCCTAGCAGCAGGACTTGGCCACCGCCCAGGGGGTTTTTGAGCGCTGCAGGGTGCCCAGCCCTGGGCTGTGGCCGGAACCAGGGGAAAGGGAAGGAGCCTGGTCGCCGTAGGGCCTGGGGACGCCATCGAGCCGAATGACTGCCTGGCCGAGGGGGTGGCGATTCCCCTGCAAGCCACCAAGCACGCGCTCAGCTGCCGGGAATGCGCCGCGCGCGCCCAGCCCGTCGCCACCGGCATAAATTCCCGAGCTGTCTGTGCATGTCTTTTTCTTTCACTAGAGGTTGCTCACTTTCACTTCTTGCTTCCTTTCGGCTCCTCCGCCGGCTCCGTGAGCGCGTGTGCGCGTGGGGCGGTGCGGGGGGCGGGGGCGCCTGTGCCCGCGCGCTCCCGGCGGATGCGACCCTAGCCCACAGGGAGGGCGCGCTCCGGCATCGAGGGGTCGGCCGCCCAGCGTCCGATGGCGCTGAGAACTGGCACCGACGGGCCCCCAGCCCAGCCCTGCTCGTTTCTTCGGTCCCAGTGGCGCCCTGCGCTGCCCCGGCAGATTGGGGTCCCGGGTGGAACAGACCAGAGAAAAGAGCTGTCTTCATCCTGAGTCTGTGAACAGGCCAACCCCCTCCGCCCTCACCGACTTCTTTCACATTCTGCGTCTTTTTTTTAAAAAGAACAAAACAAAACACGATTCGCCCAGAAGCTGCTGCTACTTCTTCATACTCCA
Source organism: Bos javanicus (assembly GCF_032452875.1). Taxonomy (NCBI): domain Eukaryota; kingdom Metazoa; phylum Chordata; class Mammalia; order Artiodactyla; family Bovidae; genus Bos; species Bos javanicus. The sequence continues at coordinate 99,570,582 of NC_083878.1, forward strand.
GAGGCCTCTCTGTAGTCTTTCCCTCTCTAAACAGGAAACCGAGGCCAGGATGGATGGAGCCTTGCTCCACTAAGCAGAAAGCCACATCCGGTGGTAGCCAGAGCCCTTTGCTTGAGAATGTAGGATTTGGACGAAGCTGAGAAGGGCCTCTGCGGCTTCCTTTAAGGCCCCAGCCTGCTGGCCTCCTTACAAGTCTTTCAGTGCATCCTGTGCCCAGGGCCCACCTCAGGGCCTTTGCACAGGCTCTGGGCTCCCAAGGGGCCAAAGACCTCCTTTCCCCACTAGCTGTGTGACTTGGCAAATTACCTAACTGTTCTGAACCTTCATCTCCTTCCCTGTAAAATGGTGTCATAATAGGATGTTTGGGGATTCAAAGTGATGACCAATACAGAGCACAGGACCGGGCACTTCGGGCAGAGGAGGGACACTGGTGGGCCCAGCCCAGATGTGGGGATTAGGCAGAAACCAATCCCTTGCCAGGGACCCCCAGCCCACCCCACCCTCACTCCTTCAAGGAGCCTCTTCACTGCTCACCTCCCCAGTCCCTGCCAAGGTCTTCTCCAGGCCTCTTTGGAGGAACCTCACCCAAAACAATTTCCTGCCCCAATTTCTGCTGTGAGGACCAGCAGGAGGCAAGAGAAGGGGGACCAGGTCCGGAGGCAGGAGAACTGGCTTCCATTTCCAGCAAACTCTGCCTCACCGTGTGATTGTGAGCCAGTAGCTTGGCCTCTCTGTGCCTCATTTCTTTCTGTGTGAAACTGAAGCAGAAGGCTGCCTGGCTCACATCTCAGGTCCCCAGGTGGACAAAGCAGACTGTGGGTGGGATGTCATTCCAGGCAGTGAAAAGCCTCAGATGGAAGCACGTTGCTGCAGTAATTTACAGCCATCCACAGAGCGTCGGCTCAGGCTTGAGGAATCAACTTGTCAGCTGGATCTGAGGGGTCTCTGCCACCTGTGCTAATGGAAGGTGGCTGGAAGGCCACTTCCAAGAAAGGTACAGCCGGATGGGTTCTGCCACTCACGGCCGGCTTTAGTCATCAGTTCCAGCAATAGGGATGCTTGAGGCACTGTCACAGCCCCCAGAGGGAGCACCCGGCGGGGAGGGAAGCCTCATGTCCGCGGCTGATGAATAAGATCTTGACTGGGTCGCGGTGTGCCCCCTTCCTCAGCCCTGCTGCTTGGCCCCACCTTGACTCTCTTTTGCCTCAGTTTCTTTCTCCTAAGTGTGGGCTCCACAGAAGCCTCCCATGCCGCAGGTCAAACTGCCATCTTCCCCCCACCCACCCCAGTTCACGCCTCCTTTATTACCGGGAATCGCCACTGATTCTTCAAGCCACAAGCCCGTGGACAACTTGTTTGCTCCAGATAGAAACACCAGCATTGATGTGCTGCATATTCACTGTAAAACTGGAAACAGTATGAAACACATACATTGGGGCTTTCCTGGCGGCTCAGAGGGTAAAGCATCTGCCTGCAGTGCGGGAGACCCAGGTTCGATCCCTGGGTCGGGAAGATCCGCTGGAGAAGGAAATGGCAACCCACTCCAGTACTCTTGCCTGGAAGCTGCAATCCATGAGATGTCAAAGAGTCGCACACGACCGGGCAGCTTGGATCAGGCTCCTCGCTTCTTCTTGCTGTGAGGTCATCTGACAGTATGTTTCAGTTTCACCTAATCAGAGTAAATAAAAATAATAAATAAAATAAAACACATACATTGAATGGAAGTTCCTTCATATTTGTCCCCCTAGAAAGTTACTGCCCACATTTGGTGAACTCCGATATCTGTTTAGACTCTCAGTTATAGCAGGCAGAAAACCCAATCAAAATAGAAACTATGGGCCCATGTAATAGAAAAATGCAGCATGGTTTTGATTCAGGTATGGTTTGATCCAGAGGTTCATGATGCTCTTGAGGCTCTGGCTTGACTTCTCTGCAGTTGTTTTCCCTCTGCTCTCCTCATGGTGTCAGCTGGGCCAGTTAGGAGGGCAGCAGGGGCTCATTCTTGCTTCCCAAGGATGAATGTGGAGTCCTGTTTCTCGGAGGTGTTCTGATCCAGCCTGGAGGGGGTCAAAGAAGACTTCCTGGATGAGGTGGGGCCTGAACTAATCTTGAAGAACCCACGTTGGGAGAGTCAAGAGTCTTTTATGTATGAGAAAGCAAAGTGCCCTTTCATCTCAGTGGAAACCTGACGCTCAGAAAAGTTAAGTCGTGGGATTCAAGAGGCTGAAGTGGTCTACAGGGACTGCGTGAAGCAAGTCAACAGGTCAAGTTCCCATTTTGCAGACAGGTCTGAGCCAGAGCCTCAGGCTGAGTGGCCTCAGGCAAGCCGGCCCCATCTCCCTGAACCTCAATTTACTCGTAGTGAAGTGAGGGCAGCACCAGACCAGACCTCGGGGTCGATGAGCCAAAAAGGTGAGCAGGGGACAGGTCCAGCCTGGTCTGTCCAGCAGGGTCCTTCCTACACCTGCTCACAACCCGAACACATCAGTCTGAGGGGAGTTTCCAGGCTGGGAGGGGTTGCCCCACTCCCTGCATCCATCAGAGCTTGGCTATGTGTCTGGCCAACTGACAATCCTTCTTTTTCCTTGGCAGGCAAGCCATTAAGTGCCAGGCCCCAAAAGCACTGGCCTGTAGCCTCAGCATTAAGTGTATTTGCAGCCATTAGCAAGAGGCCCCCACTTGGCCATTCAGGGCGAATGCAAAGCCCACCCCTGGCCCCAGCTCCCTGGGGGATGCTTATTAAAGCTCCATCCTTGGAGGAGAGAGCAGCGGCTGAGAAGAGAAATGGGGCTTCTAGGACCCACATGGACATGTGTATAGGTTGTTCACTGCACAAGGGTACCGCTCAGTGGGCAAGCGGAACTACGGTTCAGCCAGTCCTCCACGTCCCAGACGACGGGCCCTGACATAGGCTGCATTCCACATAGGAGATGGTGCCCTGCTGCAGAAAGAAGCCATCCGAGAACTCGAGGCCCTGCATCGTCTTTTTTTAAAAATTGCATTTTTACTGACATCTTTTTGGAGTACAGTTCTGTGACTTGTATCATGTGTATAACTTTGTGTAACCACCACAAGCGGGATGCAAAACGGTCTTCTACCAGCCCAAAGTCTCCGTTGTGCTGTTCTTCTATAGACATCCTCCCCTTGCTCCCAACCCCGGCAACCACAGATCTGTTCTGCATCATTTGTCTCTTAGAAAATGGAATAATGCAGTATGTGATATTTTGAGATTGGCCTTTTTCATTCAGCATCGTGGCCTTGAGAGTTGTCCAAGGTAATGTGGGTATCAATAGTTTGCTCCTTTTTATTTCTGAATAATAGTCCGTGGTCAGGATGTCCCATTTTATCCATTCATCCGCTGAAGGACATCTGGGTTGCTTCTACCTCAGGGCTTTTACAAATAAAGCTATTATGAACATCCATGCCTCTGTGACCATGAACACACACGTCTTTGCATGGACCTAAGTTTTCATTTCTCTGGGATAAATGCCCAGGAGTAGGATAGCTGCGTTACAGGGCAAGAGTATGATTAACTTTTTAAGAACCTGGCAGACTGTTTTCCAGGCTGAACGTCCTGTTAGGTATCCTGATCTGTAATGTACAAGAGTTCCAGTTGCTCTGTTCTTGTCAGCACTTGATACTGTCAGTTTTTATTTTAGCCATCCCAGTGGGTATGAAGTGGTGCCTTATGCTTTTGATTCTCATGTCCCTCTCATGTCTCATCTCATGTCATGATGGTTAACGATATTGAGTGTTTTTTCATGCATTTATTTTTCATCTGGTAAATCTCTGATGAAGTGTCTATACAAGTCTTTTGTTTTCAGATTGGACTGTTGTGAAACTATTGAGTTTTGACCGTTCTTTATATAGTCTGGATACAATTCCTTTGTCCAGATATGTGATTTGCAAATATTTTCTTGCAATCTGAGGCTTGTCTTTTCATTCCCTTAACAGTTTCTTGTATAGAACAAAAGTGTTAAATTTTGATGAAGTAAAACGTATCAAAAATTTTTTTCTTTTGTTAATCGTACTTTATTGTTATGTCTAAGAACTCTGTCTAATCCCAAGTCTCAAAGATTTTTCTCCTGTGTTTTCTAAGTTTTATGTGAGAGATTTAAGTCTGTCAACCACTGTGGGTTGATTGTCTTTTTTATTTTTATTTTTTTATTTATTTTTAATTTATTTTTTATTTTTATTTTTTTGATTGTCTTTTTTAATATGGGGTAAGGTAAAGGTCAAGATTCCTTTCTTTTTATGTGTCCCACAGTATTTATGAAATTAATGAATGAAAGGCACGAAGGATCAGGTAGCAAAGCTGGCCAAATGGGGGAGATCAAGACGGTGTAAAACGAGTCAATGGGTAAAGGACGTTTTTCAGCAAATGGTGTTAGACATTTAAAAAAAAAATGAAACTCAACCTATCTTATACAAAACCAAAAAATGATTCTCAATGGATCACAGACTTGAATATAAAAAGTAAAGGCCACCAGCAACCCCATCTGTGTCATAGGAGATTCCCAGCCCTGCTCTGCTGTCAGATGACACAGGAGTGGTGAGAATCACACATCCATAAAGCGTAGGGAAGTCCCCGGTGGCTCAGACGGTAAAGCGTCTGCCTGCAGTGCGGGAGGCCTGAGTTTGATCCTTGGGTTGGGAAGCTCCCCTGGAGAAGGAAATGACAACCCACTCCAGTATTCTTGCCTGGAGAATCCAAAGGACGGAGGAGCCTGGTGGGCCACAGTCCATGGGGTTGCAAAGAGGTGGACACAACTGAGAGACTTCACTTTCACTTTCAAAGGGTAAGCCGAGTGTGAACCTTCTGTGGCCACACCAACATTTATCACGTGGGAACCCTGCACCAAGTGTTCCCCTGAAGGCTGTCTTTGCGTCCTCTCATTTAATCCTGAGATAAATCAACACACTTTTAGTAGTTGGTGATTTAGGGTTTGGTGTTTTTGTCCTCACTCTATGCATAAGGAAATTGAGCTCAGAGAAGTTGAGAAACTCACCTAAAGTCACATAGTAAGTGGGGGAGCAAGGTTTGAAACCAGAGCGTTCACCTCTGCTAGCGTCAGGCAGGGCACAGTCAGGCCAAGGTAATAGCTGGTACTACGGGCTGTTGATGGATCACGTGGTTACGGGGCCCTGGTGGGGGTAGGTGTGGAGGGGGCACATGTGAACTTTTCTCCCAGGATTCTGGGGAGATCGGAGGCCCCTTGTTCTCTGGACAGGCTCAACTTAATCCCCTTCATGATGATGCCTCCTCCTCCATGATGATGGCTCTTGTTTGGGGGAACTCACGGGAACCAACGCGGGCCTGATGGTGTGGATAGCTTCCGGAAAGTGCAAGTGCATGAGGGTACATGCCAGGCCTGAGCTGCTGGGATCGTCATCCCTGCCTCCCTGACTGGTCCTTCCAGCCCCTCGGCCTCTCCTTTGTTCCTAGAGCGTCCCCACCCCCACCCTTGCCCAGCCTGTAACCCCCCACCTAGGTCGGCCTCTCCACTTCTCACTTGTTTAAACACGACTGCTGTTTCAGCATTCAGCTCCAGTGATGCCTTCCCCAGCAGCTCCTCTGGGCTCTCCGTCTTCCTGCTGCTGATAAATACAGTCTAGTCCCATATGGTCTGAAAAGCTAGTGTTCTGCAGCATAACCTTCTAGGGACGCATGGGTCTCTCCAGAGTCTTCTAGATGCACCTCAAATGTATCTGGGAACAGTATCAGCCCCAAATAGGCTGTGAGGACAGGGCCTGAGTCTTTTTTTTTTTTTTTTTTTTTAACATTTTTTGTTTTTGTTTTGGCCACACTACACAGCTTGTAGAATCTCAGTTCTCTAATCAGGGATTGAACTCAGGCCACACGGCAGTGAAAGCTTGGGATCCTAACCACTAGACCACCAGGGAACTCCCTGGGGGCTGAGTCTTAATCCTCTCTGCTGGGCCCAGAGAAGACTGGCTCCCAGTCCATCAGCCCACCTCTGCTACCACCTCCCTCGCTGTGTGACTCAGTGTCTTGTTCAGTCGCTCAGGCATGTCCAACTCTTTGTGACCCCTTGGACTGCAGCATACCAGGCTTCCCTGTCCTTTACCATCTCCCTGAGTTCGTTCAAACTCACATCCACTGAGTTGGTGCTGCCATCCAGTCATCTCATCCTCTGCCACTCCCTTCTCCTCCTGCCCTCAATCTTTCCCAGCATCAGGGTCTTTTCCAATGAGTCGACTCTTCGCATCAGGTGGCCAAAGTATTGGTGCTTCAGCTTCAGCATCAGTCCCTCCAGTGAAAGTGTCTGGCCTGCCATAAATGCCCCATCAATGGGAAGAGGTGCTGCTGTTGTTTTCGGGGCTCTTATTTTTATTTCCAGGACGCTTTCTGGAGCGGAGTAGCCAGATATGGATGCTGAGGGGGTCTGCTGCTCTCTGGAGGGAGGCCAAGTCTTACTGCAGCAGGAAACCTCCCTTCCTCCCCACCCCCACAAGCCTAGAACTGGAACAAGCCTATCACGCCCGCCTTGTCCATGCAGCCTGCTCCAGCCTCCACTGCAGGACTGCAAGCTCCTACGGGCAAGGTAGGGGCGGGGAGAAGAACCAGCTTTTAATTCTTTTCCCCTCTCATAGCCTGGAGTTGACCCTCAGTGTGACACTGAAGGGGCCCTAGGGAGGCTGGGGTCAGGCAGAGGAGAGCAGCCTCTTGCCTAATGAAGTCTGCCCAGAGCCCAGACCTCCTCCAGCCTAATTAGATTTTATGATCCCGAAGGAGCCACCCTGGATCCTTGCTCACCTCCAAACCTCATCAGCACCCAGCCTCATCCAGTCCAGGCCCTGCATCTCACACACAGCTGGCAACCGGCCACTGGCCCTGGCCTCCGACCCCTCCCACCTGAACGCTGGTTCTGCCACCTCGCCTGTCTCACCCACTCTTGATCAATGCTGGAGACATCTTTCTAGAACACAGATCAGAATGGTATTCCCCTCCACTCCCCAGACTCTGACTCCCTTCATCAGGGGCCTTTCCATCTTTTGACCCACAGTCATCACCTGGGGATCCTATTGAAACGGAGAGGCACTGGGACCCATCTCCCAAGAGCACCATTTCTGGGGTTTGGAGCAAGGCCCAGGACCCTGCATTTCACAAATAAGTCCCCCTTCAGGGCTGAAGACAGGGACCCACTCATACCGTCACATTCTGGCTCAAAACCCTAAGGTCACAAGGATATTAATTGAACCTGGCCTTCCAGAGCACCAAGAAGTTGTACTATCAAGGAAGGTGGCTAGAACAGGTTTTCCGAGAGCAGCTTTCTCACCAGATTGTTAGCCTTAAATGTCTAGACACGGACTTTCACTTTGGCCTTGGGGACCACAAATGCCAGGCATGGTCCTGCTTGGATCTCAGCTTTTTATTGCCTCATCTGCAGGATAAGCACCAGGGGGCTTAGTCTGGCTTAGATCTGACCCCCTCCCTTCTCCATTCTCCTCCAGCATCCAGCTCATGGTCTCTGAAGGCAGCAGGCAGCTTATCACCTCTGTGCCTTTGTACATGTTCCTCTGCCTGGAACACTCTTCTCCCACTTGTCCCCTTGGAGAACTCCTATTCATCCCTCAAAACCCCATTTAGATTCCATGGTTCCGGAGGGCCCCATCGTGCCCTCACCTCCCTTTCTGGTTGCATGTACACTGTTTTCTTATAATGATTCTGTCTTATTGCTTCCCTGGAGGCAGTTTATCATCTTTGCTGTAACGGTTTTAGAATCAGGAAACTTGGTTTTACCTCTGGCCCTGATGCTTACCAGGGATCTGAACTTGGGTGCTGTCCACTCATCTTTCTGAGACATATTCATTATTGATAAAAGGGAAATTAAAATACTCCCTCTGCATTGGGTTGCTTTGGCGTTTGAATGAGATGACCCGTCTGTGGGACTTGGCACGGTGCATGGCACAGAGTCACTGTTCCATTGTTTTGACGTCTTTCCTGATGTTGGGCAAGTTCTGTGACATCCATGAGTGTGTCTCCATGTCTTTAGACCTTGGGGCTTCTCCCAGAATGCACCACGGGAAGACAGGTTGCAAGGTAGCACAAGACTCTGCTGTTCTGCCTCATCCCTGGAAATTGTCCCCATCCTGAGCGCTTAGGGAAAGGGCCTCGTGTTCCTCTGGGGGCATCCATTAGAAGTGAGAGAAGCCTGCAGTGCCCAGAGGGTGAAAGAAAAGCAGGGATCAGAATGGACGCTGAGCCCCAGCTTAGAACAGCTGTGTAGTCTGGGTGCCTGCCCTCATCCCATCCCCTAGGGTCCTGCCCAGTGTTGGGGGGAGGACAGGGTGCCCGGGAGGCATGAGGACTGGCCCCAGCTGCAGAACTGGAGCGAGAATCTCTTGATCTCTTGGCTGCACCAAGAGGCGGAGGCAGCCGGGGCCCTGGAGATGGTCTCCATGACAACCGCTGCCACTCACTCCCCATCTCGGATGTAAATTAGTTACAATTTTATTAGTGTGCAGAATTTCAAGAGGCCAGATCCTGCCTTGGAAGGGAAAAGGATGGCGGGGCGGGGGGACGGGGGAGAGTTTCCAAAGGCTTCATACTCCCAAGAGGTTCCCAAACTCCAAGGTAGGTCCACGGAGAGTGAATGGGGTCCCGTGCCCTCATTTGTCTGGCCTGTCAGCTGGTCTGGGCTGGGTGAATCAGCCTGTCCGTGGAGACGAGGGCATACAGAGGCCTGAAGCACCAGCAGTGTGCCCAGTGCTCTCCGGGCCTGCCTGGCCTCCTCTTGGCAGCCTGTCTACCTCCCCACTGGTCAGGGAAGGTGGCTGAGGGCCGCAGAGGTCATTAGCTGGCCCAAGGGTGCCTAGCTTGCCCCGGCCAGGCTCCTGTTCTCCCCTGTCCGCTCAGCTGCCTCCCAAGGTGGGTCAAAGGTCACTGAGATGCTACTGGGCACCGAGGCTGGCAGGTGAGGGCATTGCCAAGAGTTTGGGTGTCTGAGTAACTTGGGGCCCTGGGTTCCAAGGATCAGCATGCGAGGCTGCTGCAGAGGTGGCCAGGTGATGCCTAAGTCGAGGCTTTCTGATTTCTGATGCTCTGAATCATACGTGCAGATACAGGGGCATGTGCGAACACACTTTCTTCCCCAAAGGAGGGGAAAAAAGGGACAACAGCATCTTTTTCCTAAGGCCGTTGTTAAAATTAGTTTGTGTCCCCCCAGGGACAGCCCACTGTGCATGCCCCTAAGGTGGCATTGGTCCCTCCACCACTGAGAACGCGCTCCGGAGGGCTGGACCCAATGAGATGGTGGACCAGCAACAGCCCCCGGGCTCCCGACTGGGGCTGGCTCGGGGGTGGGCACCGAGGTGCCCTCCTGGGGGCAGAGGAGTTGATGCTGCAGGGACGGGACCAGGTACACATTGGGGGAGCAGGGAGTAGACAGGGAAAGCTCCAGGCAGGTGTGAGTGGCTGGGCCAGCAAAGGACAGAAAGCTGAATAAAGCACTTGGAGGCGTGACAAAGCATAGTGAAGGCTTAGGACACTGGCCATTAGGAGAACACATGGAAAATGGATGGCAGGCTGGACAGGGGACTGGATGGGGACGGATGGAAGATGGATGGGAGGCCGATGGGAGGCTGGATAGGAGGCTGGGTGGGACAGGGATGGGAAGATGGGTAAGGTGGATAAAGGATGGGCGGAGGATGGATGGAGGGCGGGCTGGAGGCTGCTTCACACAGTGGTCAGACTCGTGGGTTACAGCCACAGGCTCCGGGATTCAAACCCCCAGCTAGTCATTTAGCAGCCGTGTCACCCGGACAAGTTTCTGTAATCTCTCTGAGCCTCAGTGTTTGGGGCAGGAGGGTGTATGCACAGGGCCAGTGGAAGGAGCAATAAACTGGGGGCTCATCCATGTAAAGCACACAGTAAGTGCTTACTCAGTGTTCACACTATCATTTCATTAAACTCGGCCTTGGGGACACGGTGGTGAGAAGAAATGTGGGGGCCGCCCTTGGGGGCTCGAGTCCACTGGGGGAGGTGATCAGTCCTGATGCAGGGCCCCTTGGGGTGGAGAAGGAAGGAGGGAAAAGGGGAGGGGGGGAGGGGATGTGCGATCTGTGTCCCATGGGGGCTCAGGACAGGGGCAGGGCAGGGGCAGCCGCTGAGTGTTCAGGTGAAAGTGAATGGAGAAGCCACTGCAGGGCAGGAGGGTGGCCGGGAGCAGGGGTGAGGAGGGCAACTGTGGTTCACACAGGGGAGAGACGGGCTGGACAGGGTGGGGCCCAGCGGGGTGCTTTTCAACAGAGGATCTACGCCAGCGGAGTCTCCTCCACTCAGTCAGTATCTAGGACCCAGCCCCACTCCCGCCTCTGGGCCTCAGTTCCCCAGGTGTGCATGGGCTGGAAGATTCCTAGAGGTGTTTCTAGGTTTGGGGACAGTCTGAGCCTCATCCAGGTGGATGGCAGCACGGAGCCCTTCCTAACAGGGCTGGAGAAGCAGCTGCAAGGCCACAGGCCTGCCCTCCCGCGGTCCAGCCCACGTGTGAGAGCGACATGCAAGTGTTAGGGAGGGGTCGATGGGAGGAGAGCATCCCGCCGCCTTCCACAGGGCTCTGTGTCTATGGATCTGTCCATCTGTGTTACAACACGGCCAAGAGGCTGGGCGGGCCCCGTGGCCTGTGGCCTGGGTGACCCTGTCCTGGAAACACGTCCTTAGAGACAAAGCACCGATTCTCCGGGGATAGCGAGGCCCCTCTTTAGCTCCTTAGTGCCCGTTCTGATGTCCCCGTGAGGGTGACAGGCTCCTTGAACTTCACTCGAGTTCGGTGTCTGGCACCAGGTGCGGAGGTTGATTCCCTGTGGGGCAGGGCCACCTGTCCGTCTCCCATCACATGGAACAGAAGCCCGCAGAGCAGCATGGCAGCTCCGGCTGGCTCCCCGCCCCCCGCCCCAACGTCTCCTCCATCTCCCGTCTTACAACTCGCCATATTTTGTGGCCCGAGGGCTGAGAATTCTAACAGGCAAGAGCAGGGATAGGCCCGCCCACCCTGTTTCAGTCGTGTGTCTTACTAATTATGCCACACACCGGAAAACTTAATTAAATCGATGCTTGGTGTGTAATTTCAACTAGTTTGGAAAGTAGGGGGAAATCAAACAGCCACACGGCCTGGTGCCGCCTTAGCAAGATCTGGCCATGCCCCGGGCGCTGGGGGCACTTGTCCTGCCAGGCTCAGCTCTGGGGCCAACACTTTCCCTCTGAAGCCCCAGAGGCCGCTCACTCCCTGGACTCAGCAGCCACACACACACACACACACACACACACACACACACACACACCAAGAGCTACAGGAGGGGGCCAGGTAGTCAAGGGGACAGGGATGTTGGGAAAAGCCCTAAGAAGCTAGGGCTGCATTAAATGGCTAGCAAGACAGTAGGATAAAAACATAAGGAAATACAAGGAACAGCCAGATCCATATAACCTAGGTACACCCTCTGACCCTCTGGGATTCATTTCCAGGTCTCTCTGACTCTCCTCCTCCTCCTTCCTCCTGTCCCGCTTTCGGTGACACCCCTTCTCTGTGCTCTGCGCATGAGGGCGCCCAGCTGCAGCCCGCTGGGACCAGGGTGGTCCGAGGGGAAGGGACCACACCCAGGAAGGGCATCCTGGGGCCCAGGTAGCACTCCAGTGGCGGAGGAGGGGGCGACAGTCAGGAAGAGTGGGCGGGGAGGAGCTGGGCATCCTTCTATTTGATCCTGGTGTGGGGTTTTGAACCCTGTACTCTGTCAGCGAAGAGAATTTGAAGAAAAAAATAAGACAGGCATTCCCCAGCAGTGGGAGGAGCTCCAGAAGTCCGTATTTACTCAGCCCCAGATGGCCACAGCACTCGGCAGGAGCTGACTCACAGCAGGCGCCTGGTGCTCTGGGCACGGGTCAGACAGGCCCTGCTCCAGGGGACTCACCGTCCAGGGTGGGAGACACAGAGGAAACAAGCTGCAGAAAGCAAGGGGGCCACGGGCCAAGGTCTGTGGGACAGCCCCGGGGTCAGGCACGCTGCCGACGGCTGGCAGCTACCTCAACCCCAGGAGGCAGCTACCATCCCTGTAGAGCCTGGGGAAACTGAGACAAAGACAGTTAAGTCACGGCCCAGGGTCCCGCTGGTAACAACTGCAGCTGGACTGCAAGCTGCTGCCTCTGACTGGATTATAACTGTGGAGAAACAAGGCTGCAGGGAAGGGGTCTGGGGGTTGCAGGCGACTCCCTGGGAGAAAGGGCTTCTAGTTGGGGCGTGCTGACTGTTAGTTCTGGGCCTAGAACCAGGCAGCCCATCAAGGCCTCACTGGAGCCCCATTTTAGAGATTAGGAGACTGAGGCACAGAGGTTAAGGGACAGACCTGGTGTTCAAGGGCAGGGAGAGCAGCTTGGGGCTTAAGAGACCTCAATCTGCCCTACCCCACCACGCCCAGCCCACCTGGCCATCACGCCCCACAAGGCCGTGGCCGCCGCATCCTGACTCAGAATGAACAAGATGGGCAAAAGAGAGGAAAAAAGGCCTTGCTTTGCAGAGAGGTGAGGTGGTTTTCCCAAAGTCACCAGGCCTTGCATGGGCTGGTGGGGTCTGTCCCAGATGCTGGCACACCCGCCCACTGTCACACGGATGACATGGAGGCGGCAGGTCACAATGTGCGGGGACTGCGGGCCCCCAGGATGGTGAGGAACCAAGGAGGCAGGGCTCTTGGAGTTTTGGTGGCTTCTCACCACTCAGGTTTTAGGTTCCTGTCATCCCCTGGGAGAGGCCCTCATGACTGTCTTTCCCTGACCATGATGACCTTGCTGATTTCTCTCTTCCTTCTTTGCATGATCATGGGTCCAAGGACGTCTTTGTCCAAGTGGGCCAGGCACTTTTCTGTCTTGCTCTCCCCAGTACCCGGCACCTGGCACAGGCCGACCCAGAAAAGGTGCTCAGTCTATGGTGGTGAATGAATGAGTGAATCTGACCAACAGGGATAGCATGGGTCCCTCCCTCACCAGGAGATTCTGAGTGTTCAACTGAGTGGGATGTCAAAGCTTAGCTGGGACTGGGCTCGGGCCCTAGTTCCGTAATGAGCAGGTCACAAGGAGCCAGATTCCAATCTTGGACCCATCCTTCCAGTGATTTGACCAAAGACTGGGGTGCCACCAGACACAGGCCAGCTGCTCAACCCAGACACCCCTAGCCAGACTCCCCGATATCCAGGGGCAGGGGGCAGGGCAGAGAGCTGGAGGTCTCTTCCTCAGAGCCCCAGGGACGGTCCTCCATCCTCTTGCCTCTAACCCTCCACTCCCTGTTCCCCCCTCCTCCCTCTCCATCCTCCCCTCCGTCCTCATCTTTCCCCTTCAACCCCATCCTTGCCCTTCAGAGCACCCCCATCTCCCAGGTTCCCCTCTTACTCAGGCTTCTCTCCCTCCCTGCCTCTCTCCTTTTCTGCCTCCAGTTCTTCCCCCCACCTCGCCGCCAGGGGCCGGGGGATTTGCAGTTTCCCCGAGCAGCCATCTCCGCAGCTGCACATCTGGGTCATTAGGACGCTCCGGAAAACCGGGGCTGCCTGAGCCCCTGCTCCTCCCCTCCCTCCTCCTCCCCCCCTTCCCAACCCTCCTCCCCCCAGCCTCCTCTCCATCCTCCTCCAACCTCCCACCCTCCTTCCTCTTCCTCCATCCAGCATCCTGCTTCCCCCCCTCCCCAACTCCCCGCTCCAGCCAGTATTTTTAGCTCGGCTGCTGTGCATTAGTGTGCAGGGGCGCTCCTGGTGAAGCCTGGATGAGGTTTTATCTGTTGTGACAGCCCCAAGGGCAGCTGGCAGACTTTTCTCCCTCTTAAGTTTGGAGCGCACTCCCTCTCCCGCGGGTCAGAGCCTCAGCTGGATGGAGGTGTGGGGGGTGGGGGTGCAGGGTCTCGGCCGGTTCGGAGCCCCCTGGCGCGGCGTCGGGGCCGAGCGATGCCCTCCCCTCCCCTCTCCCCTCCCCCTCCCCAGCTCCCCCTCCTCCCCCCACCTCCTCCGTGGGCCTCCAGGCCTTTGTCTCTGGAAGCCTCCGCGGCGGAGCCTGCTCGCCGCACGCGGGGCTCCTGCGGCCCCGCGGCTGTTCCCTCCCTTCTCTCCTCGTTTACTCCTTTCCTTGGGCTGCTCCTCTCAAGGTTCAGTCCCTCTCCGCGTGCGCCTCTCCTGCCCGCCTCCCTCTCCGGGCCCCCCTCTCCCCTCCCTTGCTCTTCCCGGCCTCCCTTCCCACCTCCCCTTCTTCTCCCCGCTCCCCACGCCTCTCCCTCCTGCCTGGTGGGGAAAGGGGCCGGTCCCGGTGAGCGCGCCGACCCCAGCCTTCTGCCCGGTTCTCTGTTCCTCCGCCTAACCCCTGGCGGGTTCCTCCGGACCTCAGGATGCGAAAGGTTGTGAAGGGACCCTGGAGCCTGAGGGTTCTTCGAGCTGCGCCCCCCACCCCGTCTCCAGGGCTAACCGTCAGTGGGGTCCACCTGGATGCCTTTCCAGGACTCCCTCGGGTGGAGCCTGACCGCAGTGGGACCTGCTGCTGACGGACAAACGCCCCAGGACAGCCCTGCTCCCTCAGGGACGGCCTTTGCCTCTGGTCCCCGGGGGCAGAGTCCTCCTGTGCGGGTGTAAGGACGGGGAACTGGTCTCAAAAACCTCAACCTTTGTGAATGACCGTGTAAGAGAAGCAACCCTCTGCGCATTGCACTTTACAGTTTACACTGTTCTCTGTTCCTTGTCACAGTGGCCGTGACCCTATTTTATTCCCCCCAGAGGGGTGCTATGGGGCTCAGGGAGGCCAGGCATCTTAGGTACAGACCGTCGGCCCATCTGGGTCTGACCCCTGCAGCCCAGGCCTGGCATCTGCTGGACCCTGCCCCTCACCCTAAGCTCAGCACCTTTCAGGGGGGCTTGGAGGCCCAGAGAGGCAAGGTCCCTGCCCAAGGTCACACAGTCCAGGCTGATGCAGAGAGAAGAGGGGTTTGGGGGCTCAGGGCAGGGAGCCTGAGGCCCTGAGGGATCCCAGCAGTGGCTGGAACCGTCACATGCCTGTCCTCTCCCCAGGGCAGCTGGGGGGCGGGGGTTGAGGGGGCCAGACTTTGGCCTCCTGCCTCGCCCCCTCCTGGGGCTGATGAAGGCTGTCGTATGGAGAGAGCACTGGCCCGTCTAAGACCTGCAGCCTCAGCTCCCATCCCCGCTCAGGGCCCCCAGCTGTACTCTGGGCGAATCTCCCACACCCTCTCCTGGTCCCCCAGCCCTTCCTTCTCCTGGTCTCTCTCCCCATCCAGCCCTTCAGGGCTCTGCTTTCAGGATGCTCTGATTCTGCTGCCAGGCTGGCCCCTTGCTGGTGTCCCTCTCTCCCTTCTGTCGTCTTGTCCTCTCTGTCAGCTCCTTTCCGCAGCTTTCAAGCTCCCTCCTTCTTTCTGTGTGCGTGCGCGTTGCTGTCTCTGTCACCCAGCCCTCTGCTCAGTCTGGATCTCTCTCTCCCTCCCTCTCCCATCCACTGTTTCTGCCCACCACACACACACACACTCCTGCTCTGCATCCCTGCAGCAGTGATGGGTGAGGACTGACCCCAGGAGGAGAACCCACGTCCCCATCCCTGAAGGCACCTCCTGGCTCAGCCTAAAGCTAAGGCTGTGGTGGGCTGGCATTCCAGCGGTTTGGCAGCTACATTTTTCTGAGGCTCTGGGGCAAGGCTTATCCCTGACCCGGCCAAAGTTTCTGGAAGGCAGGATCCACAGCGCGCCCTCCCAGTGGTCCCACATTGCAGGGACCCAGGAGTTGAGAGCAGCCCCGAGGGCAGAGGGGTCAGGTCTGGGCTGGGACCCCAGAGTTGGTAACAGGGAAGGAGAGGGTAGCTGGGTGACCAGCAAGCCTGCCTCGGAGACCCCCGGTCCCCCATGCTCCTCTCTGCCCGGCACATATGGACTCGGAAGGCCCGCACCAAGGGCCATCAGAGTTCTCAGGCCTCCAATCCCCTCTTCTTCCCCCTTGTTCCTCTAGGTACCTGGGAACCTGGGCCCTGGAGATCAACAATCTTGGGTTCAAGCCCCGCCCCTGCTTACTAGCTGTGCAACTTTGAGGGTGACTGACTTCATCTGTAATGTGGGGCTAAGGCAGCTGCCGCTCTTCCCCCGTCACCCGATTTCTCGGCCTTTCTGCCAGCACCGACTGGGTGTCAGCCCTGAGTTGGAGCCCTGGTTCTACCACCTGAGAAAGTCATCGGATCCATGGAACCTCAGTTTTCCTCCTCCATAAAATGGGGCTATTGATAGACAAGCCCTCATGGGCTGCCCTGAACTCACCTGGGGATGCTTGGCTCAGGGAGTGGAGAGGGTAAGAAAAGGAGTAGCTGTCGAAAGCTGTTTTATGTTGCTGCGTGTTGTTCTGAATAGTCAGCCTTGCCTCCCGCCCTCCAGCTTGCAGGAAGCATTCAGTCTTGGGCCTGGGGCTCAGAGGCTGTGTGCCCCACAACCCTTTGTGTGCTGAGGAGGGAGAGCTGAGTCTGCTTTGGCCTAGACTTTGAGGCCAGCTTTCCCCAGCTCAGATCCAGGCCTCTGGGCATTGGGAGGTTGCTGTGCTTGTGTGACTGGCTTTGTCCCCAGATTGGCAGCTGACCAAGGAAAGGAGGGACCCAGTTTTGAGGGAGGGCCAAGAGTGGAGGAGAGGGAAGGGGAACAATGGTTCCGGGAGCCTGGGAGCCCAGTAGCCCTGCTTGCTCTTCCTTGCATCACCGTGAGCAGGGGAGGGGGTGGGCCAGGGGACCCCTGGGCTCAGGGAGCATCCGTCAAGCCTTGGGTCCCAAAGTTGGAGTTACCGTCCCAGCTCCGACAGTGAAGCCCTCTGTCCTCCGCCTCATACCTGTACCTCTCCCTGACTTGCCATTTGTTTCTAAACCTTCAGCTCCGTGATGGAAAGGTCTTGGTCTTACCCCCTGCTGCATCCCTAGTACCGGTGATGGAGCAGTGACGAATAGATGTTGAACGAGTGAGTGAATGAATGACTCATCAGGTGGCCAGGGTCAGCCTGGCTCTTTCTAGATGACCAGACTCAGTGGTGCCAGGGGGGATACTGCTGGGCCCTGGGTCCCCGTGGAAGGCCACGGTTAACCCCGAGAAGGGTGGAACAGCCTGGTGCTTTAGGGCACAGCTGTGGTCAGCCCTGGGTTCAGGTTAGAAGGGGGAAGACCTGGGGGTGGGGGGCATTATTCTTCACGCTTTGTGGGCCTGGGCCAGCCCTGTCCTGGTGTCCTCCAGGGTCACAGCCCCCAGGCACGTTTCCGGTTTGTGCGTCATTGCTACCTCGATGTTGATGTCCTTCTTGGCCCCTCCAGGGCCACTTGCCTATGAGGCCTTGGTTTGTTTGCCCATTTCGCTTGCCCCTGGCCCAGCTTGCCTCCTCTTTGCAGTTAGTTTCTGTGGGCACTCAGCCCCCTGGACATGCTGCCGGCCTAGCCCTCTCCCCTGCCTGCTCTCCCAGCACAAGAGCCTTTGCGTCTACTGTTCCCTCTGCTGGGAATGCCATTCCTCTTGCTCTTGGCTTGACTGCTTCTGAGATGTCTCCCATCCTCCGAGGCAGCCCCAACCGCTCTGCAGCGTGTGGCCCGATTACTCTCCTGAATAAGCACACTGCTGCTCTGCTCCGTTGCACTTAGCACAAATCTGTGAGCCTCTTGTCACGGTGCTTCTCTTTGCTCGTCACCTGCCTGTCTCCTTAGAAAGTCAGCTGCGTGCTGGCTGGGCCAGGGTCTGGCTTGCTTCCCCAGTGCTTGGATGGTGCATAGCATGAAAGGATCCCTGCATTGCCAGACCTCAGAGCAAGGCTTAGCATGTGGTGCAGACAACAGTGAATGAATGGACACATGAGCCAGTGATTAGACGAATAAGAAGATGGCCTTTGAAATCAGACTGCCTGGGTTTGTAGCCTGACCATCTGCCATCCTTGGGCAGATTTGCCTCTCTAGATTTCAGTTTCCTCATCTGTAAAATGGGGATAACAGGGGTGATTACCTCGTAGGGTGGTTGTGTGGATTTCTTATATTATTATGTATTGGAGTACAGTTGATTTACCTTGTCTTGTCAGTTTTAGGTGTACAGCACAATAGGTCCTTATAGGTCATTGCAAAATATTGAGTATAGTTCCTTGTGCTATACGGTAGGTCCTGGTTGATTATCTATTTATTTTTGATTGGTGCATAGGCTCAGTGGTAAAGAATCCGCCTGCCAATGCAGGAGACGTGGGTTTGATCCCTGGGTTGGGAAGATCCTTTGCAGGAGGAGATGGCAACCCACTTCAGTATTCTTGCCTGGGCAATCCTATTGACAGAGGATTTCAGGTGGCCAGGGTCAGCCTGGCTCTTTCTAGATGACCAGACTCAGTGGTGCCAGGGGGGATACTGCTGGGCCCTGGGTCCCCGTGGAAGGCCACGGTTAACCCCGAGAAGGGGTTACAGTTCCGGGAGCCTGGGAGCTACAGTCCGTGGGGTCACGAAGGTCTGGCTCAGCGACTGAGCACAGAGCTGCTTTGCAATGTTGTATCACTTTCTGCTGTACGACAACGCGAATCAGCTCTAGGTACATGTAGAGCCCCCTTTCCATTTTATGGACAGTAATGTGCACGTTAATCCCAACCTAATGTATCCCTCCCACCCTTTCCCCTTTGGTAACCATAGGTTTGTTTTCTGTGTCTCAGTCTCTTTCGTGGTGTGGATTAAATGATAGCTCTGATAGCTCTCAGCACACAATATGTGAGTATCAGATAGGCTTTGCAGACATCCTGTGTGCAAATACCGACCCTTGATACCCCCCTGCCCCACCCCCACTTTCCCTATAGTCTTCGTTATCTCTGGAAATGGTACCTCCCACTGTTTGTGACACAGCAGTCAACCTTGACTTTTCTCTTTCTTCCACACCCACATCCGATCCTTTGGCAAATCCTGATGACTCTACTTGAAAGAAATCCTGAATTCAGCCATGTCTGTCTCTCCCACTGTTACTGTCCCCAGCCAGGCCAGCACCGTCTCTTGCCTGGACTCCACCAGCTTCTGACTTTTCCCACCTTTCTGCAGGCTTCTTCAGGTTGTGATCTACTCAGAAACCAGAGAGATTCTTTAAAAACACAAATCAGCCCCTGGCTTGCTCTCCCCCATTGGCTTCAGGTGTTCATAGAGACAATCTGAGCCCCACCCCCAGAAGAACAGCACCAGCCCTCAGGGCACCCGGAGACACCACCTCAGGGTCATGGCTGTTCTCCTGCCCAGGACTTCTCATCCCCCTCTCTGCGGGGCTCACCGCCTCCCTTCACCCAGGTCTCAGTCCGTGGTCACCATCCTCATCACTGTGACCTTCCTCTCCAAACTCCAGCCCTTTCGTTCTCTAGCCTAACCCCTCACCCTGTTGTCTCTCTAACTTGTCTTGCTCCCTGGCCCTTGGTATTGGCCTGTTTCTTTATCTCTTTCGTCCCTAGAACATGTGCCTCCCAAACTCGGGAGCTGTGTCTTGCTGTCCAGAAAGCCTCCCAGTTTTTAGGACAGTCCCTGGCAAGAGCATGTGCTTGTTGATTGCCCTGATGGGCCAAGTGAATGAATGAGTGCTGTTAGGGTCATTCTTGCTCTGCAAAAAGCCAGAGTGAAAGAAGTTGAGGAGAGAGTTAATACGATTGTGCCTAATAAGAGAAACTCCAGTGGCCTGAGCCTGCCTGTCTTCTGCCAGAGACCAGTGGGCTTTCTGTAGCTGGGGCTCAGTCTGCCTGCTGCTATGGTTACCGGGAGCCATGGCCTCCGGAAGAAAGGCAAGGCCAGGCTGACTCTGCTGTTCTACTGAGCTTGTCACACATCTTCCTTGAGTGGTCCAGAGTCTGGTGGAGAAAGATCACATTCAAAGAGAGGTGGCCACCCCCATCTTGTCTTGGCTCCATTGTGCCGGATGGAGAGAGGACAGAGGGGCTGGCTGTTCTGGAAAATGGTCCATGCTCAATCCGCATGTGTTGAGGACCAGGCCAGGCTCCGGAGGTCAGCAGTCCATGGTCCCTGCCTGTAGGGAGGTTTCTGGCAGTTGGGAGGGGCCAGGAGACCAGGGCAGGCTTACCTGTGTATAAAAATAGCCCGTGCTCTCTCTGCCTGAGAGGGAGGAGGCAGGCACCTAGTGAACCAGCGAGTGAGCGCTACAGTCCCCTCCTTCCTGCTGGCCCCTCACCCTGAGGCAGCCCTGTGGCCTGGGGCGGAAGGGCCCCTACTTCTGCAGTGCTGAAGTCCCAGGTTCTTGGCACCCAGGAATGAAACAGCATCTTCTCTAACATCAGGCCCCACGGGAGGCCAACAGATTAACGCGTTTGCTCAGGGCCTTGCAGCTGGTATGGCAGAGCTTCCAGAAGGATGTCTGGCTCTTCCTATGGCCCTCCCTGGGCAGTGATGTCCTGAGATCATCCTTATCATTTTTCTGCTCTTTCAGCTGGACACTCCATCCCCAATCCTCACTGCAGAGAACAGACTCCTGAGCTCCAGAAAGCCTTGGGGACTGACCACAGCTCCCCGAGGAGCTCCTGCAGAGCCTGGAAGTCCAGGGCTGAGGCCTGTTACCGTCACATCACTGTCTCTGCCTCAGCCTGCACATGGCTTTCCCCTCTTCTGTGTCCCTGCCTCGTCTCCTCTAAGGACACTTTTGATGACACGGAGACCCCACCTGGGTAATCTAGGATGATCGGATCTCAGTATCCTTGACATCTACAAAGGACCCTTTCTCCAGATAAGGTCACATCCACAGGTTCCAGGGATAAAGATGTGGACTTATCTTTTGGGGGCCACCATTCAACCCGGTGCAACCACGAGCGTTATCACTGCTGTCAGCATCCTTACAAACATCAGTTAAGTACTAATGTACCAGGCTTAGTCCGGGTGCTTTTCCTGTACCGTCTCCTTTAGTCCTTAAGACAAACTTAGGGCAGGTACTGTTATTATCCCCATTTAATAAGGACATCGAGGCTCAGGGAGAAGTGAGCCCTTGTCCAGGGTCTCCCTTGAAACTCAGGCAGTCTGATTTCAGTGTCTCCTGCCTTGCCATAGTTATCTTGCTCCACCCCATCCTGTTTCTGATCATACAGATAATTCCATGGCAGAATCAGTGTGGGACAATGAGCACCCAAATGGGTGGCAAGGTGCCTGGGTTCTGATCTAGGTTCTGCCATTAGACAGAGGCAGATGCCAGCCGGGTCTCTTCCCCACTCTGGGCCTCAGTGTGCCCATTGGTAAAATCGGAAAGTGGTTGGTTTGGATAATCTCCAAGATCCTCCCAGCTCTTAAGTTCTGTGATGCTGGGTGTCATCTGTCAACTTGCTTCTATTCAAACGCTGCCCACAGCTCAACTCTCTAAATCTGCTACCTACTGCCAGAGATGGGTTTGCTTGGAAGGCTGGCGGAAGGGGGAACAAGTGCTGGTGACAGAGACACGAAGGGTGGTGCTGGCTTCCCTACTTTCCCTCTCTCTTCCCGTACCACCAGGCTGGCAGCACCCTGCTGTGGAAGGACTAGGGGATGGGGGTACTCTCTTCTCTTGGAGCCCAAGACTTTTGGTCCATACATTCAGGGAGGGATTCCAAAGTTGAGAGCTGTCATGGTTTTGGGGAACAGAGCCCCAGACCCACAGGCTTTAGCCAGAAGCTGGCCCTCACAGTAGGCTCCAGAAATCATCTGGGGGCTGGAAAAGTCCTTGTTGATCATCTAAGGCCAAGAGACTGGGAGAGGCCACAGCAACCCAACCCCAAGCCTCCTGCCCTTGGAAGTTGCGGGGGTGGGGGGGGTGGAAAACACAAAACAGGCTGGGGGGAGTCTCTGAATGTCACTTCCAAAGCCTGGCCTGCTCATTAGGAGTCGTTTGTTTATAAGTATAAACAGATTTTAAAAGTCCTTTTTAGATTGTGAACTCAGGCCCTTTTCCTCTGGCTTTTTCCTCTGCTTCTCTGTACAGAACATGACTGTTTGCATTTCAGCTAAGAGTGGGGAGTTAGGGACAGAATTGCCAACTTTCATTAGCAGGTGAGATTAACATCTCAGCAGGGGCCTGGGGGGTGGGGCATCTTCAGGTCCATCCGATCCCCCACGGACACATCCCCCGACACATTCCCAGTTGAGGGCTCCCGGTGGGGGTAAGCCTGGAGTTGGAAGAACCAGGGGCAGTTTATACCTGCCGAGTTCATCTCCCCTCGCCCGGCCTCAAGCTGAGCCTCACCCCTCTTCCGAGGCCCCGGGTCCAAACACTGGCTCTGCTCCCCGGTCTCTGCTGCGTTTGTCCCTGCAGGTGTCTGGGCAGAATGAAACCTAGCTGTGTGACCATGGGCCACTTACTCACTCTCTCAGGGTACAGGAGTTTTAAGTGGGGAGGTTTGTTGGAAGCCAAGCCCCAAGCGCGAGTGGAAGAATTCGACCCTCCTCGCGGTTCACGCGCCACCAGCCTCCCCTGGCTGGGTTTCAGGCAAGACCGAGAATTTTTTGGTCTTTATCCGGTTTAGTTTCTTGTGCTTCCAGCGGCAGCGGGGCTGTTCCACCACAGTCCCCAGGAAATTGTCCACGTAGGACAGAGCCTTCCCGAGGAGAATGAAGTCATCTGTTCCTTTTTTTAAAAATTTTTGTTGCCTTCTCCTTCAACACGAGTCACCCGGCCTCTGCACTTTCCCCCCCGCGCAAACAACAGGCCCGGCGAGGTGGGGTCGGCCGGGCCGGCGTGGGGATGGGGCGAGGAGCGAACCCCACGGGCCGGGGGGGCTGTCCGGGGGTGGGGAGCGCGCCCCCTTCTCCGCCCCGATCCCCGCCCACCGCCCCCCCCACCCCGCTTCCACCCTCGACTAACCCCGGGAACGCCCGAAAGGTGAGCTCCCGGGAGGGCCGCCCGCGCTCCGGCGCGGCCAGCTCGGCAAACAATAACAGTAAATAACGCTTGTCAACGTAATAAAAACGGAAACGGTTACAATGTTTTTTAATAAGCGTCCCCCATCAATCTCTCCCTCCCTCGCTCGCTCGCTCCGGGGCGGCCGCGGGCACCGGCGGGGCGGGGAGGAGGGGGCACCGGGGGGTGCGGTGCCGGAGGAGGACGACGCCGGGATTGTGGGGGAGAGAGCCCGAGCACAGCAAGTGAGAGACGAGGGGGCGCGGGCGGCCGGGGTCACGCGCGCCGGCAGAGCCGGGAAGCGGCCTCGGTGAGTAACACCGTTGCCATGGCGACGTGGCCGGGAGGAACAGGAAGCGGCAGAAATAGCTGCCGCCGCGGCCCGCGCGCCCGGCCCCTCCCCCCTGTGAGCCCGTTACCACGGAGACCGGCTCGCGCGAGGCTGCGCGGGCGGCCGCGGCCTCCGGCGCCCCGGCCCGCGCATGCGCCCCGGGGCCAGTCCCGCGCGACCGACGCGGGGTCGAGGGGCGCCGAAGAGGGGGTCAAACGCTGCAGCTCTGGCCCCGCCCGGACCCCCAAACCTGCCTAGCTGCCCGCTTGGATGGGAAGGAAAAAAAAGAAAAAGCAAAACTGTTTGTTGTTTGCGTTTTTAAAAGCAGCCCTGCTTTTGTTTCTGGCGGATTCGCTGGTTTCCAGGCGTCGAAGGCGGGGTGCCTGGTGGGGGTGGGGGGCAGGGACACGTCAGCCCGCGCGGTCCCAAATGTTTTCTGAGCGCCAGGCGCTGGGTCGCGTCTGGGACGCCGAGGGGACGCGGAACACCCGCTTTGCCCTCCAGCAGGCCCGGCCTGGGACGGTCTAACGAGGCCCTGGGGCTGACCTGGCTGCCTGAAGCCCTCAGCCGGACCTTCCCATGGGGGGCGGGGGGTGACTTTTTTCAGGTGATGCCCAGGGGTCCCCCGTCCCCACACACACCTCCTGAGTTGCCTGGTCTCTTCCCCTCATATCACCTTCTCCAGATTCTAACCGGCAGAGGACACAGAGGGAGAAGTGAAATCTAGGCAAACCCCAGGCTCCCTCTCCACTCCCTGTTCACCAGAAAACTGTGCAACAGTCCACACCCCCCCACACAAAAAAAGTTGAGGGAACCTAAATGTTTCATAAACAAAAGCCACTGTGCAACAACTTGTTTATGTGGAAGCCTGGCTGCAGCCTTGCACGTCTGAGGCTGTGTGTGTGTGTGTGTGTTTTGGAGGGAGGGAGGGGACACGTCTCAGGCTGTTTGTGCAGGATTTTTTTTTTTCCCTCTTCGGATTTTGTTTTTAATAAGGGTCAGAGGTCTGGGCTTCTGTGGGGAAGGAGAAAGGGTCACCTCGGATGGACAGACCAGGAGCTCTCAGGAGGACAGGTCAGGGGGCCCACGTGCTGGGGCAGAAGCCAGGAGCCTGGAGCCTCCTCATCTGGCACTGCTTCTGGCAGGGAGGGTGGTGTCAGTGGGCTCCAGGCTCTCTGGGCTGCTCCCCAGGGTATGGCTCCAGTGGGGACCCAGGCCAAGGGCTGGGACCTCTCTTCTCTGGCCAGGACAACTGTCATTTCACCCAGCCCCTGCCCTGGCCACACTGGCCAAGAGATAAGGCAAGCAGAGCAGCCCAGGTCTCTAGGGTTTTCTATAATGGAAAGGAGACGCTTTTGTTTTTTGTATGGGGTAGACTTGGATTTTCAGCATCCAGGCTGACCAGATGGGAATGTAGGGAGCGTGTGTGCACAGAAGGGGGACTGCTGCTTCAAATCCCCTCCCCCTGCCCCCTCCATCCAGCCTGGTTCCCCAGTGTGACCTTGTGTAGGCTGCCGGGTTTCTGGCCACTCAGCCTGGGGAGAGCAAAGGCGAGTGGGAGGGGCTTGAGTGAGTTTTCTTCTCTCATTCTCTCTCCCTCTTTTGAGGAGCGAGAGAAGGGCCCCAGCCCTGAAGGGATTGATCAGAAGACTTCTGGTCCACCGTGGCCGACTTAGCATCATATTTATCCCTCCTCTTCTTGGAGGAGGAAAGAAAGACACAGAAGGGAGCTTGGAGCAGTTGGTAAAATAAAGATAAAATAAAGACAATCTCAGTCCAGAGGGCAGTAGCCTGTGCTGGGAACCAGGACTTCAGAATCAGTCCTGGTGGTGAACCCGCTTGGCTTCCCCAGAGCTTGTACATCTGGACAATGAGAACAATGCAATGCCTATCTCGAAAGTTGTGATGGTTCTGTTAAGTTACACACACAAGCTCTCAGCACAGTGCCAGGTACAGAGTAGGTGCCCAGAACACAGCAGCTCTTACTGGAGCTGGAGGAGGTTTACTACTCTCTGTGGTGTGACTCAGGATTGTTGCCTTGGGCCCTGAGATCCGTCTTTGGCACAGGCTCTACCACCAACCCACTGTACAATCTGAGGCAAGTCGCTTACCTTCTTGAGGCCTCAGTCTTCCCATCTGGCAAATGGGGATAATACTTAAAACCACTGATTGGGAACTTAACTCTTTGCCAGGCACTACTGCACAGTCCTTGAATTTCCTTATCTAATTTAGCCTTCAAATAACCCTGAGAGGTAAGTACCAGGATGATCCCAGTGTCACAGTTGAGAGGACAGCCTCGGATGAAGTCACTGGCGGGATTACACAGCTAGAAAGTGGCCAGTATTACAAAGCTGGTCACATGGTGGATGGTCATGAACACAGAGCAAGCATCGGGTTATTTCTATTACTACTGTTCTCCCCACCTTCCTGCTCATCCTCTGACCGTTTTTGTGGCTCAGGCCACAGCCCTCCCCCTTTGAATCGACACTTGGCTTCAGCCATTCTGGGCCCTGCTGAGACTCAGCACTCTCAGTGGGAGACACCCTCAGGGGTACATCTGCTTGAGGAGAGCCAGGTGGGCCCCACCAGGCCCTGCGGTCAACCTGGCAGCTTACCCCAGTTCTCCCACCGTGTCTGTTCCTCCCTGCTATTTATCGTCGAGGGTTGGGGTCCCCCACACTTCCAGGTGTCACGTGTGGCATCCAGATGCTGCAGTCAATCGAGTTGGAAGCCATAAATCTCCGTTATTGTCCCAGCGCCCCCTTCCCTCTGCTGTGCTGTCATTTTAAGGCACTGGTGGGAGAGGCAGCCCCCCAGCCCCGCCCACATGCCCGAGGCTTTGTTCCCTCTCCAGGCAGGAAATGGCCCGATTCTGGCTGTGGCATCCACTGCCTACATTTGAATCCTGGCCCTGTCCCTCCCTGGCAGTGAAGCTTTGGCCAAGCACTTAACCTCCCTGGTATCCTCAGTTTTTCTTCCATAAATTCGAGATGCGCAGAGCCACTGGCTGTCTCACCAGGTGGTCAGTGTGTTATGAGTGCTGCTCCCTGCCCAGCTCCCAGAGGGTCTTCAGGATGTTACTGGTTACAGCGAGTGCTTTGCTGCATGCTGGGTGGTGTCAGGCGTTAGCTCAATAACTTTTCAAACAAGTACATTATTACCCCATTTTATAGATGAGGAAGCTGCAACTCAAAACAAGGGAAGTGAGGTGCCCCAAGGCCACAGAGCCAATTAGTAGAGGAACTGGGATGAAACCAGGCAGGCCTGTGCAACTCTGCAGCCCTCACTGTAACCCCAGGTTCCCTACCCTCCCCACTGGAACTCCTCTGGGGCTTTCCACCGAGGTCTGCAATGACAGCATCATTAGCTCTGCCCAGAGCTGCTTCTATAACCCAGGCCTGAGAGACACTGGGTTAATAGGTTCTTAATAAAGCCAGCAGAGGCGCCTGCATCTTCCTGGGGCAGGGGCCAAGGAGCCAGGTGCAGCAGCAGAGTCCTAATGAAAATACTTGGGCGGGGGAGGGAGGGGCCGTGGGCCAACCGCCTGCTCCTGTGTCAAAGTCAGTCCTTTTGCCTTGAGTCACTGAATGCCTCCCTGGGTAGGGGACAGTCACCGATCACTCACTCCACTCATCCTTTCTTCCTTTCATCAGGGGCAGAGTGCTGGACCAAGAAGCGGGAGACCAGGTCGTATGTGACCCTGGGGAAATGACCTCCCAATGTCCCTCACCCCAGTTGAAGTGCCTTAGAAGACTCAGGCAATGGCACCCCACTCCAGTACTCTTGCCTGGAAAATCCCATGGATGGAGGAGCCTGGTGGGCTGCAGTCCATGGGGTCGCTGAGGGTCGGACACGACTGAGCGACTTCACTTTCACTTTTCACTTTCATGCATTGGAGAAGGAAATGGCAACCCACTCCAGTGTTCTTGCCTGGAGAATCCCAGGGACGGGGGAGCCTGGTGGGCTGCCGTCTGTGGGGTCGCACAGAGTTGGACACGACTGAAGCGACTTAGCAGCAGTAGCAGGAGCAGAAGACTCAGGAGACCTCCCATTTTGGGATCGTTACTATTACTTTTGTGGTCATGTTGTTACAGTGAAGGGAGCTGCTCTAGAGCAACTGGCTTTGGGAGGTGTTCAGTACGGATGTGAGAGTTGGACCATAAAGAATGCTGAGCGCTGCAGAATTGATGCTTTCAAACTGTGGTGCTGAAGAAGACTCTTGAGAGTCCCTGGGACAGCAAGGAGATCAAACCATTCAATCCTAAAAGAAATCAACCCTGAATATTCACTGAAAGGACTGACACTGAAGCTAAAGCTCCAATACGTTGGCCACCTGATTCGAAGAGCGGACCCAATGAAAAAGACCCTGATGCTGGGAAAGATTGAAGGCAGGAGGAGAAAGGGGTGACAGAGGATGAGATGGTTGGATGGCACCACCAACTCAATGGACACGAATTTGAACAAACTCAGGGAGACAGTGAAGGACAGGGAAGCCTGGCGTGTTGCAGTCCATAGGATCACAAAGAGTCAGACAAGGCTTAGCAACTGGACAACAACAGCAGCACACTCATTAAGCAGTCATCATTTGTTCACTCACTCACTCACTCAACGAATGTTTATCACTGTGACCTGTGCTGGGCACCAGGCCGGGTGCGGCGGCAGATACAAGATCAGACTAGACCCACAAACCGGGGAAGAGTGGTGGACAGGTGTCACCCTTGGTCGCCAACTCCACGCTTGGTAAAGGCTGTATTGAGAAGCCTACGCTGAGGATTCTGAAGCTGCATCCTGGCTTTGAGAAGAAGAGTGCTGTGATCAACTAGTCATGTCTGCCATGAGCACAGAAAGGGAGTCAAGGCCAATGCCTTTGCCAGCCTTAATGCTAAAGAACGGGAGGACCTCAGACAGGAGGCCCGTTTGACTGTGCCTGCTCTGCTACATGACCTTGGGCAAGACATGGACCTGCTGCCTGCCTCCTTTCACTCCTTTGGAGGCACAGGCGCTGACAGGAGAGTCTGCATTTTTAGCGATCGAAGGAGCTAGAGCAAGACAGCCCAGTCTTCCTCTTAGAACTCATCTTGCTCTGGGCAGATGTGAGAATCAAATGTGAGACTCCCCTACGTGGAAACACAGGGCTGTCAGTGTGTGTGTGGTGGGGTAGGAGCCCAGGAAAGACGGTCCCCAGCCGCTCTGCTGACTGTCCTAGTCCAGACCTCGGCTTCTCTACGTGCACAATGAGGAGGATGGGGAGGGGAAGTGAAGTGCTCCCCAAATCTGCTGCGTGTGATGCCTGTCATGCTGAGGCCTTTGGGGGACAAGGAAGGCAGGATGAAAGAGGAGCCTCTGGACGAGGTGGTAGGAGGGAGCTCTCCAATACTCTTGGCAAAGCCCGAGACCCCCTCCAAGGGTGGCAAGAGGCTGGGAAGGACGTGGGGAAGGGATGTGGGGCTGCTGCAGCACCCAAGGGGAGGATACATCTTCTGGGTTCGTTCTGAGGGTTGTTCGGCTCCACTGGGAGTCTCTTTCCCAGATGCACCCCATAGATGCCATCCCTGAGCAAGGAAGGGAAAGGAGAAGAGAGTGGGAAAGGTGGGGAAGGGTTGGAGGAGCAGAGACTCCTGACTGGTGGGAGTCTGGGTCCCAGGCGGTGATGCCCCCGGCCCCAGGGAGAATAGAAACAGCAGAAGGAAGACAAGGGCAGGTCCCTGGAAGTCATGGAGCCACCACTGGTCCTCAGAAACAGATCCACCAGGTCTCCACAAGCCTGACTCTGGGGGTTGGGGCATCGAGGCTGTACCATCCACCTGCCTTTAAAATCCCTCGTGGTTCCTTGTTGCCTTAAGGTGAAGTCTGAACTCCTTAGAGGTATCACATGCTGCTGGGTGAGGTCTGGGGGCCTGGATCCAAGTCTCAGTCCAGCTGCTATCAGCTGTGTGACAACCAGCAACTTACATAACCTCTCTGGATCTAAGTTATCGCATCCGACAATGAGGATGATAATAGTACTCACGTAAGAGGACTGTAGCATGAGTTGAAGAATCGATGTTTTGAACTGTGGTGCTGAAGACTCTTGAGAGTCCCTTGGACAGCAAGGAGATCCAACCAGTCCATCCTAAAAGAAATCAACCCTGAATATTCACTGGAAGGACTGATGCTGAAGCTGAAGCGCCAATACTTTGGCCACCTGATGCAAAGAGCCGACTCATTGGAAAAAACCCTGATGCTGGGAAGTATTGAGGGCAAGAGGAGAAGGGGGCGACAGAGGATGAGATGATTGGATGGCATCACCAACTCAATGGACATGAGTTTGGGCATCCTCTTGGAGATAGTGGAGGACAGAGAAACCTGGCGTGCTGCAGTCTATGGGGTCAAAGAGCGTCAGACAGGACTGAGTGACTGAACAAGAGGAGTGAGTGAGCTTCAGAGCGTGCCTCAGGCTTAGCATGGTGCTGGGCGCATTATAACCGTTCAATAGCAGATGGCATTGTTATCCCTGCTGTTGTTTAGTCGATAAGTCGTGTCTGACTCCTTTGCGACCCCATGGACTGTAGTTTACAGAGTCTGCTCCGTGGGATTTCTCAGGCAAGAATCGGGGAGCGGGATGCTATGGCCTTCCCAACCCAGGGATGGAACCTGCCTCTCTAGCACTGGCAGATGGGTTCGAGCTCGATGATGATGCCAAAGGCCCTGACCGCGTGAACCCGTCTTCCTCACCCATCTCGTTAGCGCCAACCACTCGGCTCCACTGGGCTGCTCTGTCCCCCTGGTGCGCCATGTTCTTTCGGGTCAGGCCTCTGGGCCTTTGCTTGCACGGTGCGCTCTGCCAGGAGCGCCCTTTCTTCTCCCTGCTGCTTTTGGACCTCGGTCCGCCGTCAGCTGCTCTGGGAACCACCCTCCTGGCGAGTCGCTCTGCATCCTCTCTGCATGCCCACACGGCCCATGGCTGTCGCCCACATGGCGTCCGTGTTTACCTCCCCTCTGACTCTCCTACTTTGGCCAGTGCCCAAGCCGTGAGCCCTCACGGTGGAAGGACGCAGACCACTCCCCACTCCTGCGCTGCTGCTTCCTTATCAGACAGAAGCAGGATGCCTGAGCGCCCCTCTGATGAGTCCCGTGGGAGCAGTTTCTGTGACATGCTGGGGCCTCCAAGTTAGCGCTCAGCACGAGGGGGAGGTTCAGAGGCCCCCCACCCTCCCTCCCACCCCCTGCACATTTCCTAGCCCTTCCCCTGCTTACCTTCACTGCCTTCTGCTCCTGGCCTGGGAAGAGCCACTAATCTATGGGACCGAGTAGGAAATGGTGCCTGGGGTGGGTGTGTGGGGTGGAGGGGCACCAGATACCCAGGTCCTACGGGAGCTGCTGGGGGCAGAGGGGACGTCCCTTCCCTGCCCTGTGAGCTGTCTGTGGTGCGGCAGCAGCCAGGGGTGTGGCTCTGTGGCCAGCGCCATGGGAGCACTGTCCCCACCCTTTTCATTCTGTCTCTGTCTGGTCGCTGGGCTTCTTCCTGCCCCTCACTGCAGGGCAGCCAGATCTCCGTGTCCTGGCAGAGGGATACTGTTTCTCCTGTCTGGGTGGATGCTCTATACCCAGCCACTGGCCCCAGACCGAGTGCCTCTGCAGGATGTTCAAGTTGAATGAAGTCCATGTGGCAGATGAGAGAGCTGAGGCCCAGGGCGAGAAAGGAGTGTGTCTGTCACAGAGTGAACCCCGTGTTGTTTTCTGTAGCTCATTGCCTTGCCAGGAGAGCAGAAGACCTGCAGTCTTTGGCTTTGACCTTGAGGAAATGGAGAAACTTGGACCTCAAAGGCAGATTTCCGTGGCTAAGACATGGACAGGCTGTGTGACCTTGGGCACTTTACCTAAGCTCTCTGAGCCTCAGGTGCGAGTGAGGTTGCATGAGATGACAACTGCACAGGGCCTAGCATGGACCAAACAGCTGCTTTCTTATAATTAGGGAACAGTTAGGCCTCACCGTGAACAAATGCAGCCAATAAAATTTGCTTTTATGCAGACGTAGCCATTCCCCTGCCCTTTTTTATGTTATGGAAAAATCCTCAATGTTGTAAAAGGAACCGTTACAGGTTTATCTGTGTATAAGTTGGAGGGTACCTGGCATACCTCCTGCTCTGCCCCAGAAGCTGAGACCTTAGGAGAGGGACTTGGTGACCTCAGGAGAGGGACTTGTTGGCTTTGGACTTCAGCTTGCTCATCTGCAAAATGGGGATAGCAGCACCTCTCTCCAAGAACTGCTTGGGGCTCAGTGAGATCACTTAGGGGTACAGGGAGGGCCTGTGATTACAGCCTTAGAGATCCTGTCTTCTTTAAAAAAAAAAAAAATAGAATGGACCACTTATTTTCTATTTTGGCCATGAGTCAAGTGGGATCTTGGTTCCCTGACCAGGGATCAAAGCTGCACCACCCACGTTGGAAGCATGGAGCTTTAACCACTGGGTCACCAGGGAAGTCCCCAGATCCCATCTTTTTCAGAAATTAAAGGTACTCCTTATGGAGAACAGGCTTGCCTTTGGGTGTGGACTTGGCCAGGGAGACCTGGTCTCAGGGATTGCGTTTCCTGGGGAGGGGTGGGGTCCAGGGCTGCCTGGCCGAGCGAGCAGGGTCTGTCCAGGAAAGGGAAGCCCCACCTGGCAGCTCCCGCTGCCGCCTGGCCCCCAGCTGGTCATCCCTTCCTCCCCACCCTCTCTGGAAGCCCGTGTTGCCAGGCCTCCCCCCACCTCTGCTGCCAGTGCTGCGGCTGCCCTTTTCTGAGGAGGTGGGGGATGGGGTGGGGTGTACATTTTCCAGGCGACGTTTCCCTGGCAGCTCTGCAAACTAATTGGCCTTTAATGTGGCATAGTATTTATTTTAATTAGCAGGAAATTGACCAATTTCTTAATAAGGGGCTTTGTGGAGGCTCCATATCTGGGCTTGGTGGTACGTGTGTGAATGAGGGGGGAATTGGTGATCAAGCAAGAATGACACCCATAGTCCAAGAGGGGACTCTTGGATACCGTGGAACTTGGTCTTCCTGGCTGTGATTCCTCCCTTTATAGAGCGAGAGGGCCTGTCTTGAGGGCCAGGGAGGTGACAAGGACAGCGAGGATGGGCCTGCCCTTTTGGGAGCAAACTCTGGAGGCAGAGGGAGAGGAGGGCTCTGGGCCCAGGGACACATAAAGGGCCGGGAGCTGCCCCGGGCCTCCTGGGGATCTCACAGCCTCAGACTCTGCCTCTGACCTTGGCCTGGTGAAGTCTTAGGTCTAGGTCACCGATCCTCCTGGCCTTAGCAACGCCCTCTCCCCATTTGAGGAATTAACAGAGTAAATCAGCAGTTGTTCTGTTGCTAAGTCATGTCTCTTTGCAATCCCATGGACTGTAGCCTGCCAGGCTCCTGTCTATGGGATTTTCCAGGCAAGAAATACTGGAGTGGGTTGCCATTTCCTTCTCCCAGAGATCTTCCCAACCCAGGGGTAGAACCCACGTTTCCGGCACTGGCAGGCAGATCCTTTACCACTGAGCCACCAGGAAAGCCTGTGTAAATCAGCAGGGATTTCTTAAAGGATAAATTCTTTTTCTTTGATCTGATAGAATCACCGAGGTTCCCCTAGCATGTATAATGCCCGGCTATGCTGAAATATCCCCTTTTCAAACTGTGGAGGTTTGGAGAAATGCGGTGTTTTTCCGAAGCCTCACAGATGGCTTATATCTGCAGGATATACCCATATCCGGCAGGACCGGCTTAACCATGGCCGCCCCCAAGGGAAGGCTGCCCTGATATCCGGGTGAGCCCGGGGGTCCCGTCCATCTCCCCACTCTCCTTCAGTGTCCTGTGACAGTGGTAACGGGCCCATTCAGCGTGTCACCTGGACTGTGTCCCCTGAGAGCAGGCACTGTGTCTGTGGGCTCAGTTGGTACCCCAGCATCAGGCATATAGAGGTGTACACTGTATGTTTGTTGAATGAGTAAATGGGTGAGTGGATTATGGAGCAGAACTGAAAACCAACCAACCTCCTGACCCCCTAGTCCAGGACTATCGCCCCTTCCCCACGCCTCTGCCTTGGGTGTCTTTATGATTTTATATTTTAATTGGGATGGTGCTGAGGGGGAATACGCCCCTCTCCCTGACCATCTAACTTGTCCTCTGGGGACGGGGACAGTTCACCTCCTCTCACTGCCTTGGGATGTGATCCAGGAGCCTGTGTGCGCATGCGCCTCTTTGGGTGAAAGAACGACGCTTATTCTCTCTCCCTGTGGCTCAGCTTCCAAGGACCAGGGGAGAGGGCTGCCCTCGGGTCTCGTGGTCTCACTGAGCCCTTCCAGGGGTCTCCGAGGATCCGCCTCGACCACTGGCTGGGACAAGTGAAGCCATGACCTCTCCTGTCAGCCCCTAGCCCATCATCCCGCCTCTGCTTCCCCGGGGCCCTCGGACCCTCCTGTCCAGAGACGCCCCAGGGGCTCTGCTGCACCTCTGCCTGGACTCAGACCAACCACGTCCCCTGTTTATTTGTTTGAAACCATGTATGCAATGCTTTCCACCAGGCACTGTTCTGGGCACTTTAGAGATATTGATCCCTCAGTATGAAGCAGGTGCTGTTATGTTCCCATTTTGCAGTCACAGAAACTGAGGCACAAAGAAGACAAGTGGCTGACCCACTTCCCCCTCCCTGGCTTTCACTGCAGACCTCTAGGGTAGGGAGTTAGTCCTCAGAGTCTTCTTAGGTAATTTCTGTTTCCACGATTCCATCCGGTCGCCAGGCCTTTGCTCACTTGAGTTACCTGGGCTGAGACCCTGGCACGATGCATGGAGCAAAGGTACGGTGCCTGGAAGCAGCCACACCCGGGTTTGAATTTGAATCTGCCACATGGAGCCATGTGATCCTGGGCGAGCAGCTTCAGGTCTCTTTGGCCACCTGTTATCTGAAGATTGGGGGCAAAACTATCTATCCAAAGGCTGATTACAAGGAATCAGCAAGGGAAGTCATCTAAGGAACCGGTATCTGACTTGCAATTTTTCGTTAATAAAAATGAATTATTCTCTTTTTTTTGCCCCAACTTGTCCTCCTGTCCTTCAAAGCCCAGTTATTCCAGAAGCCCTTGCCCCCCCTTTCCAGAGTAGAATCCCTAGTTCCAGGGCCCCCAGGGCACATCATGTCTGTGTCACCCGGCCTGGTCATGTCCCCTCCCGTCCTGGGACCCTCAGAACCTCAGTTAGCAGGGAGATCAGGCCAGAGGAAGGCAGGGCTGTGCTGGGGATAGAGTCGGCATTCTGACCTCATTCACCAACATTTATCGAGCACCTACTGTGTTCTGGGCACCGTGCATGAGACAGCCTCCGGGAAGCCCACCATGCAGTGGGAGAGGCAGACGAGTGAACTGGCCACCCCGCCTCGGTGGTGATCAGGCTCAGCTCAGCCCAGGGGAGGGGACCAGGGAATGCAGCCGGTAAGTCAGGAGCCTTAGGGAGGTGGGGGTGGGAGCTGGCGGCCAAGGGAGGTGCAGGAGGCCAGGGGCATTCCTGGCAGAAGGGTGGAGGCTAAGGCAAGTGTGGTCTTGGGGAAACAGCTGGTCACTGTGGCCCCGTTGGGTGGGCGTCATGGAAACTTCTCTACAACCACCCAGCATCCCTGCCAGGTAACATGTGCTTAGCAAGGCGAACAAGAGAGAGCTGGTCTCTGTCCCTAAGAATCACATTCCAATGGGAGGTGCAGGGGAGCAAATAGCAACCAAGTAACTAAATAAATAAACAAGATCACAACAGAGGGTGAAGAGTGAATGAGGCCAGCAGAGAAGAGAGGCGAGAGACCTGGCCAGAGGCTACATCTAGGAGCTGGCCTCTCTCCCAGAGGTGCTGGGACCCAGGAGAACTGAAGCGGGGGGGGGGGGGGTCAGAGGGCATTCGAGCTGACTCCTGGATGGCGGAGGGCAGAATGGAGTTAGAGGAAAGAACAGAAGCCAGAGACTTAGGGCAGTCTCCAGGCAAGGTGGTTCCCTGGGGACTGAGAGGGGAAGGCAGATGCGAAAGCTCTCCAGGAGGTAAAGGAATGGGGCTTGATGTTCCAGCTGTGGAGGGGGAGGGGTGTGGGGAGATGAAGCTGAACCCAGATTTCTGGACCAGATTTCTGGAGTGACTACGTTGCCCGTTCGCCGACACGGTGATAAGCTTAGCTTAGAGCTTGTTGAGGGAAGGTCCTACAGGGGTTGGTGTGGGGCGTGGAGGCGGGGGTCGGGCACCGCGTCCAAGACCCAGGGGAGAGGTCAGGGCCTGCCGCCGTGGGTCAGAGCTGCCCGACAGTCCCACCAGATCCTGCCTTAACCAAAGGAAAATTCAAGCCATCCTCTTCCCCTCTAGTGTTCCTGACTCATCCCAAGAGTCTGCAGTGTGGCACGGTCTAGAATCTTGAAGGCTTTTCCTCCGGTTCCCAGAGTCCTTCAGAGTCCCCTTCCTGGCCCACACGTTCCTTCCACTGGGACCTAGCGATCAGAGGTTCTGACTGGAGAAGCGGAGAGGCTATTTCTGGAGAAGGAAGGGGTCCCCAGGAGGCTCAGGCTCACCCCTCCCCACTCGGCTCTAAAAAGCACCCATCACGGCTGTGGGGTTCTGTGTGCTGAGCTCTGGAGGGTATCCCACTCCCGATCCGGCTGGGGCTGGGGGTGGAGACTGTGGGGTCTTGAGCTGTGGTCCTTGTGGCTGTCGGGTTGCGTCCCCGGCTCCCGCGTATTCTCTTTGAGGGGGCGTTCCTCCCCTCCTCGCGGTGGGCGCTCTGTGTCCGACTGGGGGCTGGGCTGGGACCCAGCTGGGCTCTGTCACCGGGCCTTACAGACTGATGGAGGAAGGGATGTGTGTGTGTGTGTGTGTGTGTGTGAGAGAGAGAGAGAGAGAGAGACAGCCTGCCTGAAACCTAATTGTCCGCTGTCTAATCCGTCAGCCGGAGGACAGCTTGCCAGCCCCTCCCTGGCAGGCTGATAAATGCCGACTGCGGCCCCCCTGCGCCAGGCCGGCCTTAATTGGTATCAGGACGTGCCTGGACTCGATCCTCCCAGCCCCTGCCTTCCTTGCCTCCTGCCTTCCTCTCCTCCAGCCTGCAGGCCTCCACCCGTGGCAGGGCTCACCTGCTGCCACAGCCCCAGGAGGAGGCTGTGAGACCAAGAAAGACAGCTCCACTTATGGGGCACCTTCTGTATGCCTTCTGCACACCCTCCCCCACCCTCACGCAGCCCTGTGAGAGGGGGACCAGCTTGCTTTCCCATGCACACACACAGGTCATGTTTCCTGAGCCCTCCACCTGCCCACCCCCAAGCAGGCTGGGTGCCGGGGTCCACGGCAAACGGGACAGACTTGCAGTCTAGACTTCCTGCCCCTCCCCAGGAGCTCCCCGTAACTGGCAGAAAGGGGCTTGTTCCCAGACAGTTGGCTGGTAGGGCTCAAGAGTAAGAGTTAACCCTTTGCCCATTTTAGGAAGTTCAGAGAGGTCTGGCAACCTGCCCAAGATCACACAGCCAGCCAAGGAGGGAGAGAGAGCAAGGTTGCCCTCCAGAAGACCACACACGGTTCGTTCGCAGTGTCATGTGGGTCTGAACCATTCAGGGCACGTTAGAAACTCAAGTGCCTCCCCCCGAGATTCTAAATGAGGGTCTGGGCGCCCTCTGGCTCTGGTGAGTGGGCCACTCAGGACTTGATGAGCGTAAATTCTCCGTTCTCCACGCTGATGGAATATCAGGGCGGGGCAGAGTGGGCAGGACAGAGACAGCATCTCATTCATTCATTCAGCGAGGACTTACTAAGTGACTGCCTTGACACAGAAAGGGCTAGCCATGTGATTTGTGGGGTTTTGTGCAAAAGGAGAATAGGGGTCCCTTGTCCAAAAAGTACTGAGAGTTGGGAGATGGCGACCCCAGAGCATTAAACCAAGTGGGGTTCCCGAGGGACTGGGCAGGCATCTAGCCCTGCTGCTGGGGAAGGAGCCCTGCAGGGAAATAGCCAAACCAGAGCACCCCAGGCCGATTCTGACCTGACCCCCACCCCTTATCTGGAATTTTGAAATTAACCAAAGGTCTGAAAACCCAAAATTCTTTTGTAAGATGGTGGCAAATTCATTAGGAAGCAAAAATCTGACCTCAACCAACAGGAGACTATTTATAGCTTTATTTATTCCCCTCGATGTGAACATTTATACATTTCATTGCAGAGATATTCATGTACTTGACTGTGGGGGCTGCCCTGGCCCTGCTGGGGTGTCAGCTAAGCTGTACTATATGGGCAAAATTGCTACTCTAAAAGGACAACTCAGTCCCTGCACCCCACTGGTCAAGCAGTTTAGGAGAAAGGCTTTGGACTCACACAAGATGTTATCTATGCCCTGTATGGAATGATTGCCGTGTCTTTCTTTTTTTTTTTTTTTTAGTGTAATTGACACATGGCATGTTAGTTTCAGGTGTACAACCTAATGATTTGATATTTGTATGTTCCTTTTTCTCCCCTGCATCATCCAAAGAAGATTAGAGTCTGACAATAACTCCAGTTCTGGCCTGCCTGGTGGTTAGCTGCTTTGTGCTAGGAAGAAGGCTCACTGATCTGATGCCCAAAGGGGCTGGGTGGGTATCACTCTCAAGGTCCAGTTGAATCTTTTATTTCATTGTAAAGGGATTGGGGAGAAGAGATGAAGTCAAGCATCAGAGCGGTTTTCGTACGAAGAGAAGAGAAACTAGCTTTATTTATTATTCATGTAATACATGCTCATCACCATAAAAAAATTAATACAAAAGAAGAAAGTAATAATAATCTGAAACCTACCCTCTCCACAGTAACTACTGTGGATGTTTCTGTGACTCCCCTTCCTTCCAGATTATTCTAGATATCTCTTTTTTTTTCCAAAGGTGGTCTTTACCAGCCGGTGTTTTACAACCTACATTTTTTCCCTGTCACTAAACAATGTGTTGTAGCATCTTCCCACACCTCAGTCCTTGTTTTACAGGGAGACAAGGAAGTCTGAAAACATGTGACCAGCTCAGACAACCCCCTTGTCGGCCATTCTTTGAGTCCAGCTTTTCATGAATGTGTCCATCTCCAAGATGGCCTCCTTGCACACACACACCCCTGTGATCTTAGGTCACATCCACACGTGCGGATGGCTTCCTAGGTGGCACTAGTAGTAAAGAACCTGCCTGCCAATGCAGGAGATGTGAGACACGGGTTCTATCCCTAGGTCGAAAAATCCCCTGGAGGAGGGCATGGCAACCCACTTCAGTATTCTTGCCGGGGAGATGAATCCATTCTCCATGGAGAATCCCATGGAGATGTGGAGCTCTCAGGTCTACACGGCGTGGGTGCATCCATCACACGGGAGAGGTTGCCAGATTTCCAAAAGCCATGTGCCCTGCCCTGGGCCCGTCACTCCCACAGGGCCGTTCTCTGATCATTGAAGAGCAGCCCATCCAGTCTGGGCAAAGGGCCCTGCCAGGCAGCCCCTTGCTCTGCAGCTGCAGGGGAAGCGGGTAGCTGGCAGGGGCGCCACATCGGCTCCACCATCAGGGTTGTTCAGCTGCCTCTGCGTGGCTGTCTCTCCCTCTATGTCCACTGGCTGACAGTGTTCTGTCCCTGGTCCCCTGAGGCCCCTTGGCCGCTGCCTCCAGCTGGGCCTCTGGTTCTCTCATCTCAGATGGGGATAAAGGCTGGACCCCAGGCCCCATCACCCCCTTAATCACTTGAGCTTTCTCCTGATTTGCATGTCCTTAAGGCGCCTTGATTAATACCCCTTCCTAGGATCTTCTGCACTCCAACCACGAGGGCTCTGATTGCAAAGTGGCCTCAACTTCGTTAAAAATAAGATAAATCCTCCTTCATGCAAGTGGAGCCCATGCTTCTCTGAATGGTAAGAGATCTGGAGGCGTCTCCCAGGAGCCTTGTGAGCATAGCAACAGTGGAAAATTCTGGAAGGAATCAGGCCATTTTTCTAACCAGTGGTCTAGAGCCTGTTATCAACACAGACATGAACTCTCACGGTAGTCGCTGGAAGTGGACATCATCTTCCCCTTCACAGAAAGGAAACTGAGGCTCAGAGAGGGCAAGCTATGCGCTCAAGGTCACCCAGTCAGGACGTTTTCAGCTCAGTCAGGCTTTGAACTCGACAGCGTCTGATGCCGTGCACGCGTGCGTGCTCTGTCACTCAGTCGTGTCCGACTCTTTGCAACCCCATGGACTGTAGCCCGCCAGGCTCCTCTGACCATGGGGATTCTCCAGGCAAGAATACAGGAGTGGGTTGCCATGCCCTCCTCCAGGGGATCTTCCCGACCCAGGGGTCGAACCCATGTTTCTGCGTCTCCTGCATTGGTAGGTGTGTTCTTTACCACTGAGCCACCTATGCCCAGCCAGACGCTTATTGGGCACTCTTCACTGCTTTGTTAAACACAGGCTGGGCCTGGAGCTGGGGTGTGAGGAGTATGAGACTGGATGTCCTTGTAGTTGATGGAGGCTGGCCGCATCCCTAGGAAGAGGACCATGTGCCCCTCTGCTGTCCCCCAGGTGTGTGTTTTCACATCTGGAGGTTGGAATAGGGTGTGCCAAATCTTTGTGGCTGTCACAGCCCAGACCTCCTGGGACCGGGGCACAAGCACCATTGCACCCGTGCCATTTCCCGTGCGTGGTCTGATTCTCCTGTGCCCTCCCATCTGCACCATTAAGAGTGAGCCCCAAACACAGCCCCGGACTTCTGCTTGCTCTCTGTTGCTTGGAAACGCTCTTTGGGGGGCCTCTGTGGGGCAGGATGGTCCCCAGGGTGGCAGGGAGTGGAGATCTATCTGGATAAACGCTCTGCCCTGCCATCCCCTTGGAGCATCTGCCTTCCCTGCCAGCTGCAGTTCTACCTGCTTCTCATTAGGGCTGAGGTGCAAGAGATGCGAGGTTTCAAATGCTCTGAGGGTAGCACAGCCTTTTGTCTCCCCGGCTGAGCAGTTTCCCAGCCCACTGCTTCTGCTATTGCTCTTTCCCCGGTGAGAGAGAGAGAGAGAGAGGTGGGCTGTCAGGGTCTCCTGGACCATTTGCAGGGCCTCTGGTAAGGGGGGCAGGCTGGAGTCTCCCAGGAGTTCCTGTTGTCTCTGGCCATCTCAAGGTTTGCTGAGCTGGATGTCCGGCTGAGTGTGGCTGTCCCCGACAGGGACTTGCCAAGCCACTGGGCCTTGGGGCAGGTGTGCACACACGGTCCACCGCCCTGAGGCCGAACACGCTCTCCCTGGCCTCTGGAACACGGTGTGCCGGGCGCCCCACCTCCTGGGGGGAGCTGTAACAGGGTGTTCCCACTCCTCAGGGGATGCCTCTGGGTTGGGGGGCAGTGAGAGGGCCGCAGAGGAGGAGGCACAGAGCAGGCTGGGAACATTCTCGTGCCAGGCCTTGGGGTCCAGAGTGCAGGCATCTAGAATGGTGGCCCCTGGGCGTCTGCCCCCGCCCCCACTGAGCTGCTGGGCCCTCTCAAGGGAAGCTGCCCGCTCCTCCTGCATTCTCTCTCCCAGCTGGGCCTGGGTGCATGTGTGAGCTGAGAGATGCTCGAGCACATTCTCAAAGCCTTTGGGTTTCAGAGACCAATACAATTTCCAAAGAAATCTTGAGGGACTGATGGGGTAATGACAGTTTTAAATTCTTCCAGGGAAGAGTGTTAATGGGAACAAACAAAACAAAGAAGCACACGCATCAAAAATTGCATCATCAACTCTCACTTCAGTTCTTGAAATAAATTACATTTAAAAACCCAAAAGGTCCCTGTGACAACTAGAGGGGTGGGATGGGGTGAGAGGTGGGAGGGAGGCTCAAGAAGGAAGGGACATAATGTATACCTACGGCTGATCCATGTTGATGTATGACAGAAATCAACACAGTATTGTAATTATCTTTCAATTAAATAAATTTTGTAAATAAAACCCAAAAGGTGTGAGGGACATAATCTTAAAATGAAGGGATGCTGCTGCTGCTGCTGCTAAGTCGCTTCAGTCGTGTCTGACTCTTAGCGACCCCATGGAGTGCAGCCCACCAGTCTCCCCCATCCCTGGGATTCTCCAGGCAAGAACACTGGAGTGGGCTGCCATTTCCTTTTCCAATGCATGAAAGTGAAAAGTGAAAGTGAAGTCGCTCAGTCGTGTCCGACCCTCAGCGACCCCATGGACTGCAGCCTTCCAGGCTCCTCTGTCCATGGGATTTTCCAGGCAAGAGTACTGGAGTGGGGTGCCATTGCCTTCTCCGAAATGAAGGGATACTCTTCCCCAAAAAGAACATTTGGAAATCTCACACGGTCTCTGACACAGCAAGACCTGGAGCGCTGAGTACACAGCAGAGCACCGGGCACTGTCCCTAACGGGGCACTCAGGAGCTCCTCTTGGTCATAAGATGGCTGCTGCACCTCTGGTCATCACGTCCACATTCCAAGCAGGAAGAAGGGGGCAGGGTGAATTCCTTGAAATCTTTGCTGTGTAACTCGGGAAAGGGAATCTTCCCCTGCATCTTTTGCCTTCACCTCATTGGCCAGAACTGGGCCACATGTCCACCGTTAGCTGCAAGGGAAGCTGAGAAATGGAGCATTTTCATTTTCTGGATTCTGTACAGAGGAAGGCCAGAAGGAAGGGAATTGGAATGGGTGTTTGAGAGGTTGCACAGCTAGTTTTCTGTAAAGTCACAGCTTTCATTTCATGTCATCTCACCCTAGGTCTTTGTGTGGAACCTCAGCTCCCATGACTGACTGGTCATCAGCACCCAGTTCCTCAAAGGCAGTTGGGAGAGCCCAGTTCAGCCTGCAACCCCAGACACCATCAAGCCAGACTGGGATTGATGGTGTCGGGGACCCCAGTGATGCTTCTGTCTGTTTTGCAGTTTCTGGCTTGAAGAGCACCCAAATTCAAAGCTTGTTTTCAGAGGAAGGCCCTCAGAGAGAGTTGCCAGGTAAAATAGAGTTAAATGTGAACTTCGGATAAATAGCAAATAATTTTTAACTATAAACATCTGCATGGGACATACTTAAAACTTTATTGTTTATTCAAAATCAGATTTCACTGAGTGTCTTGCAATTTTATTTGTGAACTCTGGCATCCCAGCACCGAGTCTCAGGTTCTATAGCTAGGAGGGAGAAACTCCAGGGCAGCTCTAAAACCACCCTGCTGTGGGACTCTGGGGACGTCACCTCCCCTCTCTGTTTCAGAGTCCCTGTCTCTGGAGGGAGCTCACCTGAACGTCCCCCACCCCAGGGCTGGAGAAACCTGTGCAGCTTCTATGCCGAAGGAAGGACCGCTCCGTCCCATTCGTACTTGGTACTGCTTTGCTTTGCAGCTGTATTGACCAGGAAATAAGATCATGGCGGGCTACAGTCCGTGGGATCTCAAGAGTCAGACACGACTTAGCAACTAAACTACCACCACCAAACTGACGTGTAGCTCTGGAGTTCTGCTGTACAAATGGAGGTCAAAATGATTGGATACTGGCACCTATGACCCAGTTCTGGCCGATGAGGTGAAGGCAGAATTAGGCTGTTCGTTCAGCCTGAGAATTCGCACATAGTGACAAATGGGAGGAATTTCCTGGTGGTCCAGCGGTTAAGACTCTGTGCTCCCACTCCTGGGGGCGCAGACTCGATCCTTGCTCAGGATCCCCATGTGCAGTGCATTGCTGCCCCCCCCGCGACCCCCCACAGAAAAAAAGAATTCTGAGACACCTCGGCCTGAATCCTGACGCTCATCTCTTCCTAGTGAGAGACCTCGGGCAAGTCACTTCGCCTTCCGGAGCCTCAGCCTGTGTCCATCTGTAAAATGGGTGTGTGTGCAGTGAGGATTCCATGAGTTGTGTGTGCCAAGTGCGGGAGCAGCGTTTCCCTATCCTTCTACCCCCACCCTCCGTTTCCTGGTTGGAGCTTCCCCAGGGAGACACCAGCTTCAGGGTGTGTGGAGGGAGGGGTGTGGGGTGGGGGTACTCTACCTCTGTACCACAGTACTGGGGTCTCTGTTGGTGCCCCTGCAAGGCTGTGCCCACCTTCCCCTTCGCTGGGAGCTCAGAGCGTAGCCTGGTGGCGGAGGCTATGGGTGCTTTCTGGGAGATCTTGCTTCCCAGCCAGCTGTTAGGACCCCATGAATGACCCCTGGGGAGTGGAACCCCACCCCTGCCTCTATGTCCTGGCACCTGGGGGCACCTGCCTTCGCCGGTCCATCCACCATGTCCTGGCCGCAGGGTGAACCCAGAAGTCACAGCCGGAGAGGCCCTCCCCCCTCTCTGAGAAGAGTCAGGGAAGGGTTTTCTTGTTTTTCTATCTTACCCCACTTCCTGCCCCTCCCCGGACCCGCCAGATTGTCCACCCAGACCTTCCCTCTTTCTGGGAGCTGGGTGACTCCCTGGCCCCGAGCCGTAGCTTTCAGACCCGCAGAAGGGGAGGCGTTAGCAGGGCCGCTATGCCCCGGGCTCCACAAGGCCTGTCTTGTACAAGCTCCCCTCTTTTCAGAATCCAAACCTGTGATGGTACAGCTCAGAGCTGCCCACCATCCCCACTACCCGACCCCCAGCGGGAGCAGGACCTCGGGGGTCTGGCATCAGCGTGGAGGAACCTGAGCAGCAAGCAGGGAGACAGGCAGCTGAGAGTCACAGCACGGGGCAGGGGGTGGGGTAGATAAACAGTTAGGGAGAGGCGACATTCAGCTTGTCGCTGTGTCAAAGCTGCCCCCCACCCCCGCTACGAAGCCACCTGAAGGCAGCGACTGCAACCTGTGAACCCAGAGGACACCTCTCTTCTCCTGGTCCCCTGTCTCACCCCCCCAACCCACTCCACCCCCCTCCCCCCTCCCCCCAACCCCCCCACACTGGACTCCTCCTTCCCCTCTTCCTCTCAACCTCCCAACTTTGCAGGTTTCCTCCGATTTGGTTAGAGAACAAGTAGAGGCCCACCCAGCTAGCTGTGTGCATGCATTTAATGTGCTGTGTGCACCTGTGGGTGCCTTTGTGCGTGTGTATGTGTGGATTGCGTATGTGTGCACACATGCATGTGTATATGCCTTTGTGCATTTGTGTGCACAGGTCTTGTGTGTGTGTGTGTGTGTGTGCCCACACGCACGGGTGTGTATTGTGCTTTGTGCATGCATGTGTGCATGGGTGCTGGTGTGTGTGTACACCGTGCATGTGTGCACACGTGCACGTGTGTGTGTGTGTGTGTATGTGCCTGTGTGAGCGGCGTGCAGGCTCGAGGAGGGGGTCCGCCGGGCTCGGGAGGGGATTTAAAGCCGCTTTCCCGACTGCCGGCGTGAGCGCTCCTGATAAACAGCCTGGAGCTGAGCGCTGCCGGCGGCTGGCAGGCTGCGTATCAGAGCTCCTGGCAGGCTCACAAAAAGCTGTCCCCGGCCCCGCGAGCCG
Source organism: Bos javanicus (assembly GCF_032452875.1). Taxonomy (NCBI): domain Eukaryota; kingdom Metazoa; phylum Chordata; class Mammalia; order Artiodactyla; family Bovidae; genus Bos; species Bos javanicus. The sequence goes on from NC_083878.1 coordinate 99,615,133, forward strand.
CTCTATCAGCCCACGGAGGCGGGCGGGGGAGGCGGGAGGGAGGGAGGGAAAAAGTATTTGCTTCAGCCCTTAATCACGGAATTTGAAATCCCAGCGAGTCGGTGCCATTTATTTTCAGAGGCTGTCAAGGCTGGTTTCAGCATTTAAAAGAAAGGAGGATAAAAAACATTTGCATTTCGCTCCCTCTCTGCCTACCCGCTCACTCTGCTCTCTCCTTCTCTCCCCCTCGTTCTCTGCTCACCTCGCCGCCGGTGGGGCTGCGTGTTGGGGAAGGGATGCCAGAGAGAGATGTTTCAGGGCGCTTGGGGCATCCTCTAGGGTGGGGGATGGCCCCAGTCAGAGACAAGGGTGTGACAGAGGGGCACGGAGGACCAGTAGGGCAAGGGGTGCGGGTGGGGAGCCAGGGTCGGCCAGGGCTGCTGTTTTGGGGTGTGCTGGCTGCCATTTGAGGGGGTCTCGTGAGTCACTCCAGAAAGGAGCCTGGGCCCCCAAATTTGCCCCAGTCCCGCGAACTTCACCAGCTCCTCCTGGTGTCTGCAGGGGAAGTCTAGAATGTTGGGGTTGCAAGGGGAGCTAGGACACCCCGAGGGAACACCCTCCCTGCCCAGATAGAGAACCGAGGACTGCAAACGAGAATGGCACGGCTAAGGTCACACCCTGGCAAGACCAGGACAAGGATGAAGGCTGACGGGGTAGCAAGTACATGCTGGATGCCAAGCGCCGTGCAGCACCAGAGACGGGGACGCTGGACGCTGGATGCTGGCATAGTGTTGGACGCCGGGCAGGGGTCTGGGCAAGGAGATCTTTGCCTTCAGGAGGACCAATGCTCCCATGCAGGCCACACGGCTTCCCAGTACAGTGACCGTAGCCAAGGTCTTCTCTCCGACCTTCAGCTGGAGCCCATGGTACCTCCCAAGAGGACCAGAGAAACGCCTGCACTGCACCGCGGGGTAGCTCTATCAGCAGGCCCCTTACGTGCCCACGGCACCCACTCTTCTTACCCGGTGTCTCCATTGCCTCTTGGGGATGACTTGATGGTGGGATGACTCTGTTCTTGAAGAGGCTGGAGCACAGACCCACTGGGTCTGCTCCCCGCCAGGGCCCCTCTCTGAGGCAGTTTCCTCATCAGTAAAATGAGAACACCCATAGCACTGTGGTCAGTGAGCCAATGTGTGTGAAGATCTGGGTGGAGCACCGAGCGCAGAGAGGTGCCCCCACCCCACTGCCACCTCTCGCCCGTGGGATGATGGCTTTTATCTCTGTGAGGATGTACCCACCTGTCTTACTCCAAAGACTTCAGGCTTCTCCAGGCCAAGACTATGCTGGTTTTCCCAGAACGCCTCTTGGTCCCAACTTAGGAGAGTGATGCTGAAAACTGCCCAGCAGTCCACCCCTTGACCACCACTGAGGCACCCGGAGAGGAGAAGAGAGCCCCAGCCCTGTGGATGGAGCCCCCACTTTTGTCTGAACCAAGGTTGGGAAGGAAGTTCTTGTATCTTTGGAAGACACTCAGGATGCCCCACTCCACACCTACCACTATTTGCTTATTTTTTTAATTAGCAAAATGAGCCGTCTTCATTGTCACAGAGCAGAAGGTGTAAAGAAAATAGTAGTCATCTCCCTCCCTCCCCCTCACAGTTCAGCTCCCCAGATACCCAGCGTCCAGAATTGACCACGAAGACTTCCAGGTTTTTCTGTCAATGGAAGCACATATCAATACTTTTGATAAAAGCCAAGCAGTACCATACATCCTGTTTAGCGCTTTATTTTCCTTTACACATGACGATCTCCTTTCCAGGTCTATGGGCTTCCTTGGTGGCTCAGATGGTAAAGAATCTGCCTGCCCAGCAGGAGACTTGAGTTCGATCCCTGGGTTGGGAAGATCCCCTGGCGAAGAGAAATGGCAACTGACTCCAGTATTCTTGCCTGGAGAATCCCATGGACAGAGGAGCCTGGCAGGCTACAGTCCAGGGGGTCACAAATGGTCAGACATACCTGAGCAACTGTCACTTCCAGGTTTATATGTGTGGCGACCCCGCTCTGTCTCGTGGCTGCTGAGTGTTCTCTTGTGCGCATGCTCCTGCAGGCGGAGGCCCACTCCCCGAAGGATGGGCACAGAGGTTGTGTCCAGTCTTGCCCTCTCAGGGCTGCAGAGAACAGGTTGGCCTTCCCCAGCAGGCAGTATTGCTGGCATCGGAGAGCTGCTGTCCTGAGGGTGCACAGGGAGGACCAGGGAGGCTGGGGGAGGCAGGATCCCCCTCCCCTTCCTAGGTACTGGCTGGTGGGGCCGCGCTGGACCAGGGCTGCGTGGGGAAAACGGCCTCGGGGAAAACAGGGTCCAGGGCCCCAGTCCTCATGGAGGCAGGGGAAGGAAGCCCCTCACCTCCTGCCTGGGGGTCCTGGGATGTGGAAGCCACGGTGTCGGATGCAGTCTGGGTGGTCTGGGTCAGGTTCCTCCCTGTGTCCTCCCCTGAGGAGGTGGAGTGGTCCGTGTCCCTCAGGCGGAGGGGGCTCTCTCCTCCTGCTGGCATCCAGTCCCAGCCTCCCTCTCCCCTCCAAAATGCCTCCATGCCCCAGAGGGGGACCTCGTGGCCCCAGATGGTGCCTAAGGCAGCCGGGAGGGGCTCTGTCTGCAGGGAGGTGGTGTCTTGGTTCTCGATTTTGTTGTTTGTGCATCGGAGGGAACGTTCAGTGTGGCCTCTGGAGACAGGCTGACCTGTGTCCCATGACACGTCCATCTGTTCCAAGCTCCAAATCCTTGAGCCTCAGTTTCCCAATCATTAAAATGGGGGTATTGACAGCACCTACTTCACAGGGTGATTGTGGGGACTGGGTGAAGGGGTCCACGCAAAGGACCCCTTTGTGTGTGTGTGTGTGTGTGTGGTATGTGTGTGTTAGGTATGGTGTGTTGTTTGTGGTATGTATGTTCAGTATGGAGTGTGTGGGCTGTGTGTTATATATAGTGTGTGTGAAGGGGTGTGCCTGCGGCATGTGTGGTGTGTGCTGCATGTATGAATATGGTGTGTGGTATGTGTACACGTGTGTCTCATGTATGTCAGATCCTCACAGCATCTTTTGTGTCCTCTGCCCCACCAGGCACTCTCTCCATTATCTCAGAAGCTGGACTCTGTCCCTCTCCCCCAGAATCACTGCTACATCTACATCTCCCTTGTGGCTGATGGACAAGCCGATTGACTGAGGGGCCGGGGAAGGCTCGAGGACAACCCCGGGGAGCAGAAGACACCCCATTCCCTAACTTCTTCCCCTCCCGGCGCCCCCCACAACCTCCTGGAACACAGATCCGCGTGGGCCTCACGTTCAGTGGGGTTTGGGTTAGCAAGGCCGTGGGAGGTTGCTTTCACTTCTCTGGGCCTCAGTTTCCCCAACTGGGCAAAAAAGGATAATAACAATGAAGTCCTAAGATTGTTTAAGCCCCTCCTTTGCTCCCACCAAATAAGCAAGCAAACAAACAAGCAAAACAACAACAGCAAAGCGGATGGATCAGAAAATGCTCAACCCCCCCAGAGGCACTGAGGGCAGAAGGAGCTTGTGCCCAAGCGGGCCATCAACACAGATCCACATACCACACAGGCTCCTGGCACGAAGTGAGATTCTTCACTTCACTCTTCACAAATGGGGGGCCCCCACTCTCCCCCATTGTGTTTATTGACATAAACCATTTGCCCCTATCCCCCCAACCCTGCATGGCTCTGGTGGGAATTCCTAGATTTGCAGAGCAGGTTGAACCAAGTGGAGAGGAGCTGAAAGGTGAGGTGTAGGCTCCCCAAGGAAAGGGCTCTTCTGACACCCTGGCAGGGGGCACAGCTGGCTCACAGCACCCTATGCCGACAGAACGCTGTCACGGCTAACACTCGTGTTCATGCCTCATCCTGAACCAGCCCCCTCTCACCAAGCAATTTCTCACCATGGCTGCCAAGAAGGGACGTGATGGGAGTAAGACCCCATATGCGTGTAGAGCCTTGGGCGTTCTTCAAGGTATGTTCATAGATCGTGTTTATCATACTAGACAGTGATCAGATCTCTTCCCCTCTCAAGTCCTCAGTTTTTTTATCTATAAAATAAGGCTATGATGCTGAAGCTGAAGCTCCAATACTTTGTCCACCTGATGTGAAGAAGTGACTCGTTGGAAAAGACCCTGATGCTGGGAAAGATTGAAGGCAGGAGGAGAAGTGGGTAACAGAGGAGGAGATGGTTGGATGGCATCACCGAGTCAATGGATATGAGTTAGAGCAAGCTCAGGGAGATGGTGAAGGACAGGGAAGCCTGGTAAGCTGCAGTCCATGGGGCCGCAAAGACTCAGACATGGCTCAGTGACTGCATAACCACAAATGATGATGATAAGTGAGTAAGGATGTGAGGTTGCTGGCCCCGGCCCCACGTCTGATAAATCTTAACCAGGGCTAAGTCTTGAGGCAGGTGGTGCCATTGTTTCCAGTGATCCTGGGCCCCGAGAAGGTGACATCTCCCCGACACGGTCAGTGACCCACGGTGCCTTCCTATGGGCAGGGCAACTTTCACACACTTGCACACTCACAGCAGACTTGGTCATGTGAATTGCTCTGAAGCCACACACAGCACACACCATATGCACACATGCAGCACACATCACACATACAACATATAACACACAACCCACACCAGGCATGTGTGGGACTGCCCTGGTGGCCCAGTGGCTAAGACTCTGCATTCCCAATGCAGGGGGCCCGGGTTTGATCCCTGGTCAGGGAAATAGATCCCACATGCCGCAACTAAACCTCCTCCATGCCACAACTAGATAAATGGCTCCAGGGCAGCCAAATAAAATAAATAAATAAATATCTTTTTAAAAGATGGCATGTGAAGCAGAGGGACAAGCAAACTGTGGCCAACATTAAACCTGAATGAAAATAAACCTTTCTCATGGTAATCTACTGATATTTAAGGGATATTTGTTGTGTAGCATAACCTAGCAAAATCTGACAAATACAGAAACTGATCCCTAGAAGTACTGGAGACAAGGAAGAGTTGTAGCCCTCACCCTGGAGTAGGTAACAGGTGATGAGTCAGTTATTGGAGGTGGGAAGCATGGCTACCCACCTTATACAGCGGGGCTTCCCACGTGGCGCTCGTGGTAAAGAAGTCACCTGCCAATGAAGGAGACCTAAGAGACATGGATTGGACCCCTGTGTTGGGAAAATCCCCTGGAGGAGAGCATGGCAACCCACTCAAGTATCCTTGCCTGGAGAATCCCATGGACAGAGGAGCCTGACGGACTCTGGTCCATAGGGTCACAGAGAGTAGGACACCGCTGAAGTGAGTTAGCACAAGTTATTCAGTGGGAAACATTTAGGAGGCTTCTTGCCTATAATAGCTTTACAAAGCAGATACTATACAGCACTTGTGGTTTTAGTTGAAGACCTTGAGAAAGAGAAATGTCTAGAATATCCTGGGAAAGGCTGAAGGCAGAAGGAGAAAAGGGAGACAGAAGATGAAATGGTTGGATGGCACCACCGATTCGATGGACATGAACTCGGGCAAATTCCGGGAGATGGTGAAGGACAGAGAGGCCTGGCGTGCTGCAGTCCATGGGGTCACGAAGAGTCGGACACGACTGGGAAACTGAACAACGACAACAGCAGCAGTGGGACTTCAACGTACAAACTCTGGGGAGACACAATCCAGCTGACAACTGTGTGCGAGACCAGAAAACGTTACCTGTATCAGGAGAAGCGTGAGGGTGTGGGTGGGGGTGTTTACTCAGTTGCATTTAGCTGGCAGCTGGGCTGGAAGGTTGGAGAAGTCTTACTCAGTAGGTCAGGCACCTCAGTGCTCCTCCACTGGCCTCTCTCTCTTGTCCTCCCCCTCTCTTGGGCTTCCTCACACTATGGCGGCTTTTCACATGGCAGCTGGCTTCCAAGAAGGAGCACTCCAGGAAGGGTGAATGTAGAGGCCTCAGATCTCAGACGTCCCATAGCATCACATTGACTGCACTGTGCTTTTCAAAGCTGGTCCTGGGGCCATCCCAGATTCAGGGAGAGAGGGGAAAAAAAAAAAACACCTAGGTCTTGATGGGGCTTCCCCAGGTGGCTCAGTGGTAAAGTATCTGCCTGCTAATGCAGGAGATGTGGGTTCAGTCCCTGGGTCGGGAAGATTCCACATGCTGCAGAGCAACCAAGCCCGTGAGCCACAGCAACTGAAGCCTGTGTGCTCTGCGGGCTGAGCTGCAACTACTGAGCCCAAGTGCTGAGACCCCTGAAGCCCGCATGCTTGGAGTCTGTGCTCCACAACAAGAGAAGCCTCCGCAGTGAGAAGCCCGAGAACAGCAATGAAACGTAGCCCTGGCTTGCTGCAACGGGAGAACGTCCATGCAAAGCAGCAAAGACCCAGCACAGCCAAAAATAAATAAGTAAATTTTAATTCAAAAAATGTTTTTAATATTTTTTTTTTAAATCAAGAGAGCTTTCAGTGCCCAGCCACCATTCTCAGTGCCTCCCATAAATTAACTATATTTACTCCTCCCAGAGACCTGATGAGATTATGGGTCATCCTTATTCCCATTTTACGGAGGAGGAAACTGAGGCACCAACTAGGTTAAGTCTGTGCTTCTCAAACTATCCACGGTGAAGGAACTCAAGGGAGAAAAACTCCAAGCTTTTGTCACCTACACCGTCACGACTGGATGCAGGCAGTGCCAAACTGCTCGGAACACTTCTAAATTATTATCGGCCTGTATGCTTCCCCTATCGCGTCAACAAACAACGCGTGTCCCAGCACTAGCCTGTGGACCACACTTTGGGTTACACAGGATCAAGTGGCTTGCCAAAGACCGCACAGCTGATGAGTCACAGGGTCCAGGATCTGGATCTGAATCTGGGCTCTTGCCCACTTACTCTGTCCGCAGGAGGATGGAGAAGGGTTTGGCCATTGAGCGTAGATCATGATAAGAATCTGAGAAAGAAGAGAAAGAACACAGAGCGACTCAAAGGCCCATAGCTTGGTGTCAGAACTGGTCAGGAGTTTGTGCAAAATCCTAGAGGTTCTACCAAGAAAACTAGAAAGAAAGAAAAGAAAGTGAAGTCACTCAGTCATGTCTGACTCTTTGCGACCCCATGGACTGTAGCCTGCACCAGGCTTCTCTGTCCATAAGATTTTCCAGGCAAGAGTACTGGAGTGGGTTGCCATTTCCTTCTCCAGGGAATCTTCCTGACCCAGGGATTGAACCCAAGTCTCTTGCCTTGCAGGAGCCACCAGTGAATAAAACTAGGGTGAGAGCAAATTGGCTGCTAAGGGGCTCCCCTCGTGGTCCAGTTCGGTTAAGACTCTGCACTTCCAAGGCACGGGGTGTGGGTTCGATCCCTGGTTGGGGAACTAAAATCCCATATGCTGCGTGGTACAGCCAAAAATATTTTTTTTTAATAAGAAAAGGACATACACATACCTATGGCTGATTCATGTTGATATATGGCAGAAACCAACACAATATTGTAAAGCAATCATCTCCAATTAAAAATAAATTAATTTAAAAGAAAAAGGCTGTTCTGCTGAGGGTTGTGAATTTGATCCCTTTGAAGTTCTTTGTGGGAAAAGTGAATTCAGAAAACTCATTTAAATATTATTGACTTGCTGGACTATGAAGTCACTCAGTGCCAAGACTGAGCTACGGGGAACCTCAGCTTTTATTCAGGTTATACTGACACTAGCCTGGAGAATCCCACAGACAGAGGAGCCTGGCAGGCTACAGTCCATGAGGTCGCAAAGAGTCGGACACGACTGGAAGCGACTTGGCACCAGCACACAGCGCAGACACGAGCTTTGGTGTCTAAACATCTCTTTCCACCCCAAAGAGTGTAAACCACCACACTGTGACCTACTGAGGTCTCAGTGATCACTTTTGGAATTAATGAGTAATGAATGAACAGGTAAAGGGTCAGACAAAAGATCCTTCTTACATGTCTGTTGCGTGCAAGATTCCAAGAGAGAATGCTGGGTGAGGAGGACCAGGAGAGGAAGTGAGCCCTCCAAACCTCAAAAGTGGCCATCGTTGAGTTACAAGATTAAAAGCAGTCTTATTATTAATATCTTCACTGAGCTTATCTGTATTCTCTATAATACCTATAACAAGCCTGTCTCACTTTTGTAGTAAGAATGAAGTTATTTGGGAGAAAATAAACAGTCTCTGCTTGAAATGTACCCCCAGTTTAATTGGAGAAAAGATGGTCAGATCATTGAGAGCAAGGATCCAGGCAAATAGGAGATGCTCAATACATGTGTGGGTTAAATTTCAGTCATGTGTCAGGAAGGAGACCCTTTCCGAGAAGGGAGCTTTGCTTTATTTCGTTACCTCTTGCCCCCACCCCCCCACCCTGTAGGTGCCACTGTCCTCAGCATGCAGGCTCACGGAGGGCACAGCACGCTTGCCTGGACTGATGGCCACCACTTAGCATTGGATCTGTAACAGCCTCAGTTGGCCCCCGTATGGATGGCAAAGTTGATCTGTTTGGGTGGTTTACTTCTCCTTCCAGCTCTCTAGCTTGTTTCGTTTCCAAGGGGATGAGTGATGGGGACACCCTGGGGACCTCAGAGGACCAGATGCCAAAGAGGCAGCCATTCCTCAGGACCTCTGTGGTCCGCGGTGCCTGCAGCATGGCCTGTCTCCTTCCTTTCTTCTAATTTCACCTGGCTGGTCCCTCGGGGCAGAGCGCAGGGTTCTGGGGCCACAGTTTCAGCTTTTCTCCTCCTTCCCCTCCCAGCTCCTGTCTCTCCTCTTTCTGGCTGCCTCAGCTCCCGCTCAAGGTCAAGAAACAAACAGATAAACCCTTTCCCTGGAGCCAGCCGCGGAAAGGACGCCTCCAGCTAGAATCCAATTCTGAGTCAGGGCCAGGGCTTTCTCTTTCCTGTGAATGTGAAGACAGGAAGGAAATTTTCTGTAGCCACAAAATCAGTTTTTAAAAAAGTGTTTTGTAGGCACAGAAGAGGCCAAGCAGTTGGCTTTGGTTTAAGGCACAAATAACAAATGGAAATGGTCAGTCGTGGGGAAGGAGGGTCTGGGAGTATTCTTGCAGCTTTTAGCAATATTTTCTTTTACCTGAGGGCCAACCAGGTGTTGGTGGTGGGATGGAGGACATGGGATGGCTTGCTGGCTCTATGAGACAGAATGAGGGGTCTAAGTGGAGACAAGAGTGGGGATGAGCAGGGAGCTGACGACTCAGGATGTTTCTAGGCTTTGGGCCAAGACGTCCAGGGGCTGGAGCCAGGATCATAGTTATGGAGACCCAAGATGAATAGCAATGAACTTGACGGATTTCATATCTTAGAGGGATGAACCTGGAGCCTAGAGAAGGCAGCTCTGGCCAGCTAGGGAAGGGTCTTCTTGGCAGTGGCAGTGACTTAAGACTTTATCTAGTGGACAAGGTTATCCATGAAAGGTTTAAGTGGGAGAATCGAACAGTCACATTTCTAATGTAGAAAGAGCTCTCTCATGGCACCCAGCATGTGGCCTGATGGACAGCAAGCCTGAAGGCGAGGAGACTGCTGCTCTGATCCAAGTTGGTGGCTGAGCAGGTGGAGAGAAGATTCAAGGTATGTCAGAAGTGAAATGACAGGTCTGGGGGATCAACTCTCAAGGGGGTGGCACTGGAGAGAGAGGAAGGGAATGAGGGTGGAGCCCAGGTTCCGGGCAAGAGTGACTGGGTGTATGGAAGGGGTGCCCTCAAGGAAGAAGGGGAAGATTGGGGGGCAGGATATATATTGTTTGGCGAAGTACCGTGGGACAGGACACCAAGATGGATAAGGCATGGCTCTGACCCTGAGAAGCCAGAATTCACAGATATTAAAAAGAAAAAAAAACGCCTGTAAGTGGGGCTGTTGCGATCTAACCATGAGATGTTGGGATTTGGGAGGATGGAGAGGTGGGGGAAGGGCTGCAGGAACTGATGGGCCTGTTTGAAGGGGTCGGTGGTAAACAGCTGCAGAACCATAACCTGGCCTTCCGGGTCTTTCACATCCCCTCCTCAGAGCCGGTGTGCCCAGCTTCCCTGCCCACTCCAGCCTCAGAGCTCACCTCTCCGGGGCTCACTGGTAAACTATTCTCTCTTAAGCAGAGGCCAGAACACAACCTGATGTTCCCCTGAGAGACCCCTGTCTCTCGCCTCCCATCTCTCTGGGAAACACGGGCCCCTCCTCCATTTTGCCTGGATCGCATCTACCCATTCTTTGTGTCTCAGCTTAGGAAGTCTTTCCCGAACCCCCTAAGGTGGGGCTGGCTGTGCCTCTCCTGTGCTGAAGAAGTGGTCTCTGGGTAGATGCATAGGGAACGAATGGACATTTGGGTGGAGCGGATGAATGAATGAGTGAAGATGGATGAATGGCTGGAGATGGGTGAACGCGTGGAGGATGGCTGGCTGAGGAGATGAACTAATGGATGGATGAATGAAGGAGGTTATTGGCAACCTAGGTAGAGGCATGGCTGGGTAGATGAACAGAGGTGAACTGGTGAGGCAGGGGTAGAGTAGGTGGGATGGGTGAGTAGGTAGGTGGGTGAGAGGGTAGAGGTGGGTGGACAGTGGTGGGTGGCTGGAAAGGAGACTGCATACAAAGAAAGGGAAAGGAGACAAGGCGGGCTCAGGCATCTGGAAGTTTCCGGAAGGCCCAGCGTGTCTAAGGCAGCTGTGGAGTGGGAATTCTGCTCTCTGACCTCCGCCCTCTGACCTCTCAGCTCCCCAGAGTGCTCTGCTCCCCACGTCTGCTGCTGCTAAGTCGTTTCAGTCATGTCTGACTCTGTGCAACCCCATAGATGGCAGCCCACCAGGCTCCCCCGTCCCTGGGATTCTCCAGGCAAGAACACTGGAGTGGGTTGCCATTTCCTTCTCCAATGCATGAAAGTGAAAAGTGAAAGTGAAGTCCCTCAGTCATGTCTGACTCTTAGCGACCCCATGGACTGCAGCCCACCAGGCTCCTCTGTCCATGGGATTTTCCAGGCAAGAGTACTGGAGTAGGGTACCATTACCCATTTCTGAGCGCTGCAGTCAGAGGTATAACTGGCACCCGGAATCTTTCTCCACCTTATCTCTCTCTCTTTTTTTTTAGAACTCTTCATCCTGTGGATTTTCTTACCCCAGCTGGTCTGATTATTGACAGATGATGCCCTGAGTTGGGGGACGAACTAAGAGATTTCAGTCTCTCCATAGCCATTCTCCTCTCACTTCTTTCCCTGCCTTCTGCATTCCCCCTCCTTCTCTGCTGGGTCTTTCCAGCAGACAGCCCAGTCCCCACCCACACTGGGCCAGTCGGAAAGCACAGCCTTAGCCAGCAGTGGCCGCCTGAGCCCTGTTGCCCTCGGCCCCAACCAGCCCCGGTCCCCGCTGCCTGGTGCCCGCCCCCGCCCGGCAGCTCCGATTTTTCAGCTTGGGTTTGATCGCCTGCCAGGATCTCCCAAATGTCAGCTGCGATGTTAGCATCTTTAAGAGAGCGCCCGAGGCGATCTTTAAGCAGGGAGGCTGGGGCCCCATGCTGATGAGAGGAGCCTGCTCCGAGCTGACAGCTTTGTCTGCTGCCTTCCAGAGCCGTGGCTCTGGGGGCTTGTGGCCCCCCACTCTTTGGGCCTGGGCAGAACCTGGGTTTATTTTTAAGTCTGGATGAAGCAGGGCTTTGCCTGGAGTTGAGCTCTATCCCCATCGCCTCCCCCTACCAGGGAGCCCCAGGAAGGCAGGGAGGGGCCGCAGTGTCGTCACAGCCCTACCCCCAAGGCCAGTGTGGGGCCTGACCTCGAGGAGAAGGGGATAAATATTTGTTAATCTAAATATTTGCTAATCTGAATGAGTGCGCGAGCATCCTAGCTGCCTCAGAGAGCCAGTGCTGACGGGGCGCTTTCTCCCACACCTCCACCTTTTGGGCGAGACGTTCAAGGGAAGGGGCCATGCGCAGAGGCTCCAGACTTTGAGGTCACACTGACAGATCCAGTGTGCAGAAGCTGTGTGACTTTGGGAAGGTTGTTGGCCCTCTCTGAGCCTGGCTTTATCATCGATGAAATGTGCAAGAGGATGAAATGACAGCCACAGAATTGTTGGGAGGATCCATGAGATAATGAGAGGGGGACGCTGGGTACAGTGTCCCCTCCCCCCACTATCGCACACAGTAGGGATTCATTTGTCCTCTCTTCCCCCTTTCTGCCCCTCCCCTGCCCCTGTGGCTCTGCAGGGGCTATCCTTCCGTTCCTTCTGTCCCGAAGGCCCTTTTCCAATCAGACTTGTCCTTCCAGATCCTGAGTGTGCCCCTGCTCTGGGACCCCCTCCTAGCCAGCCCAGTCCAGGCCCAGTTGACACCCCTCCTCAGAGCCCCCAGGACTGAGCTGGCTCCTGAACTACCACACATGCAATATGACTGTGGTTTCTGTCCCAAGACGAGGGTCAGCACATTTCTGAGGGGCAGAAAATATTTGTTATTGATTTCTAGAGTCTTAAACAAGTCCTGTGCTGTGCTTAGTCACTCAGTCATGTCCGACTCATTGCGACCCCATAGACTGTAGCCCACCAGGCTCCTCTGTCCATGGGGATTCTCCAGGCAAGAATACTGGAGTGGGTTGCCATGCCTTCCTGCAGGGGATCTTCCCAACCCAGGAATCAAAGTAGAGTCTCCTGCACTGCAGGCAGATTCTTACCAGCTGAGCAACTAGGGAAGCCCCCGCCCTAGTACCAGTCCTGGTATACAGCTAACGCAGGATGAATGAATGAATTACGCTCATACCTAGTTGGCTGGCCTGAGCAGAATCAAGGGACCTTTCTGGAAGATTTTAGTAACAAGAGAATGTACACCTCAAAGGCTGAGCCCTGCTAAACCCTTCAAAAACCTCCCCATCGAGTTGCTGAAAGGCTGTTGCCTTTTCCTGAAATGCCACGTCTCACTCCGGTCCTCAGAACGGGGATAACTGTTGTTTTTTCAGTTGCCATTTGTCACACAGCAGGTTGGAGGCAGGTGCAGAAGTGGCCTGGTCCCGATCATCCTTCTGATCCTTGGTCCCGGGACTGGTGGGTCTTGGCCCATCCCCTGGCCAACACTGATGCTCATGGCACAGTCCCCAGTGCCCTGATGATCCATGTGCTTTGCATAGTGGCAAGGCTCGGCAGTAAAGAATCTGCCTAGCAATGCAGAAGACTCGAGTTTGATCCCTAGGTCGGGCAGATCCCCTGGAGAAGAAAATGGCAACCTGCTCCAGTATTCTTGCCTGGGAAATCCCATGGACAGAGGAGCCTGGTGGGCTGCAGTCCATAGGATCACAAAAGAGTCAGACACAACTCAGCGACTCAACAACAACAACAAAGGCTATGGAAGTGACCTCCATGTTGGTGGCTCAATCATCTTCCACATTTTTGAGGTCTCTCACTTGGGACTGAAATACCCAGATGGGGAGGTGAAGTGACTCAGAAGAGAAAAGGAGAAGAAGCACCTCCAGGCCAGATCCCACCCAAGTGGAGGCAAGGAGGGAAGAAGCGCAGCTTGAACCTCTTGCACAGGAGCTGCGGTCTTGATGGGGACCAGTTGCAACCGTTATGCTGAACTGGGAGATGGGGAGTTGGTACACTTCCACAGAGAAGACAGCATCGGCACCCAGCTCACAGAGCGTTAGTCACTCAGTTGAGTCCGACTCTTTGTGACCCCATGGACCGTAGCCCACCAGGCTCCTCGTCCATGGAATTCTCCAGGCAAGAATACTGGAATGGGTTGCCATTTCCTTGTCCAGGTCACATAAGAATATGTTTAAGAACTGAAAGGTGAAGGAACCGGACTCAGAATAGCTATAGAATAAAGTGACTGAACAACAGCAAAGTACAATGAATAGATGAATGAAAGGGGAGTGAGTGGTAGACGGATAGATGGCTACATGGGGCGTGGTGGTTGGATAGGTGAGAGCTAGATGACCAGATGAGCTGATAAATGAAGAGATGGGTAGATGAATGGATGGATGGATGGATGGGTGAATGTGTGGGTGGATGGACAGATGATGGATAGATGAGTGGGTGGGTGGGTGGGCAAAGCGCTGGATGCATAGATGGGAAGACGGATGGGTGAATGGATTTATGCAGGAGTGGGTAGGTGAGCGGACAGGATGGATAGATGTAAGATGGGTGGATGGATGAGTGGTGGATGGAGGTGTAGTTGGGAAGATGGACAAGTGAATGGGTTCATGGATGGATGGGTGGGTGGATGGATGGGCAGATGGATGAATGAGTGGGTAGGTGGGTGAGTGGATGGATGGGCAGATGGTAGCTGGGTGGAGAGATCCACAGATGAGGGCATGGATGGGAAGATGGAGAGAGGAGGACGGAGGATGGGTGAGGGGGTGGACAGAGGCAGCAGTGGTAACTGGTTGGGGGTTGGGAATCTTGCCTTTGCCCTGATTCTCACCCTAATGGGAATCACTGGGGCTTGTAGTAATCATCTGACCTTTTTGGACTTCAGCTTCCTTATCTGCCTGAAGGGGCAATGGTCCCTGCTCCCCACTCCCTGCCCCACCACCACTACCCAGGGATGAGAAAAGATCCCTGGGCTGTGAGTACCCCATGGCACCATGGCCTCTCCAGCCCTACTGACCAGTCTCACCCTGTTCTGTGCCTGTCCTGTGATGAGCTTCCTCTTTCCTGTGCCCACAGGGGAACTTCTGTGCAGTTTCCATCGACATTTCCTAATGAGCTCAAGGGAATTCTGGTTTACAGGCAAGTCCAGCGTGGGCAGCACCCACACCCCTGAGTCTGGCTGAGCCTGGCTGATTCGGGCGGGGGCTATGAGGTCGTCTCTGAGATCAAGAAGTGGATTCCAATTCCAGCTCTGGCACTCAGTGTGGGGGGGACCTGAGGCAAGTCAACACACTTCTCTGAGCCTCACTTTCCTCACCTGAAAACAGGGAGAGCAGCAGCCACCAGGAAGGGTGCCTCGGAGCTTCCTATGACAAAACACGTGTGGCTGCTCTGCCCAGCGAGGGGCCAGGGGCTGGGCTCAGAGTGGCACAGCCGCCCTTGCTATTATCTCCACGGGAACCAAATGATGGCCCACAGGCTTGCTGTAGAATGAGCATCCCGTGTGCGAAGGACTGGCTGCACACATGGGTGTTCCAGGGAGTTGAGAGCCCCAGGTACAGGCAGGCTCATGGCCACAGCAGCTAGCCTGAACGCCCACTCTGCGCGGCCACGTTGTGGCTTCATACGTACCTCCTTCTGGACGGCCCAGAGTGTGGCGCTTCCCGTTACCAGCTGGGTCACCCTGGGCAAGTGACCTCACCTCTCTGAGTCTTGCTTTCCTCACCTAGGAAAGGCGGGCCTCGGAGGTACCAGTGTGCTTTGCCATCTGCTTCCCCATCACAGGGCTTCCCTGGTGGCTCAGATGGTAAAGCGTCTGCCTGCAATGTGGGAGACCCGGGTTCAATCCCTGGGTCGGGAAGATCCCCTGGAGAA
The DNA here is from genome assembly GCF_032452875.1 of Bos javanicus. Taxonomy (NCBI): domain Eukaryota; kingdom Metazoa; phylum Chordata; class Mammalia; order Artiodactyla; family Bovidae; genus Bos; species Bos javanicus. The sequence goes on from NC_083878.1 coordinate 99,630,576, forward strand.
GGGAATGGCAACCCAGTCCAGTACTCTTGCCTGGAAAATCCCATGGACAGAGGAGCCTGGTGGGCTACAGTCCATGGGGTCGCAAAGAGTCAGATGCGACTGATCGACTTCACTTCACTTCCCCATCACTGGCTGGTTCACCTCCAGCGAGGTGGGTGGGGTGGGACCAGGACCCTTCACCACTAGAGATGAAATGCTGGGGTCCAAAGAAGTTCTGAACAGGCCTCAGTGAAGAGCTAAGAATGCAGCCCCCTTCCAAAATCTGTGCCTTAAGGCTTTCAGCTGAAGCCTGGAGCTAAATAAAGGTTGGGCTCTGGGGCCATGATTCCTCCCGCTACTGCTACTCCGGCCAACGCCTGGCATTTCCTGGCCAGTGGTGGAGTCCTTGCTGTGAGCTGGGGGCTCATGGGACTCTCCTTGCCATGGAGCCTTGAGAGACTGCCTCCCAGGGGCCCCTCCCAACCCAGCCTACCCAAGGGGCACCTGCCGAGTCCATGGGAGTCTGGGTGGCCCAAGTGACATGGTTGTTGGGTCAGTGCCCCCTCAGGTCTGGGTGCCTCGGGCTAGGGAGAGGTGCTACCGTGAGAGGAATGGAGACCCAAGGCCCCAGGAGGTGGCAGCAACGCAAGGTCCCAGCCCCCACCAGCCCGAGGGTCCCTCCTCCCCTTCCCCCACTGCTGCAGACTCTGGTTAAAATGGCACCTCCGCCATCTGTCATCCCTCCCCCACTCCACGGGCGGCTGTGACTCTGACTGGGGCGGGGGCGGGGGGGGGGGGTTGTTGCCTGTAAACAGGAGGCAGGCGGGTCCCCAGGGCCAGGCGAGCAGGCGAGTGATGGGCCTGATGCTGGCCCAGGGCTGCTGAGCTGGGGAGGAGCCCCTGGTGGGCGGGCAGGATACCTGATACTAAGAGGTCCCCAAGCCCTTCCCAGGTTGGGGGCCCCGACTCCCCAGGGGTCCCTGGGTGGCCAACACCTGTCTGCACCATGCCCTTCCTTGAGCTCCTCCAGCTCCCTGGGTCTCTCACATCCTCCCCGCCTTGCTTCTGCTGTGTTTAGAGAATTTCAGATCAATACCTGGGTCTGAGAGGGTCGATGGACCCTCCCTAACAAGGGCTGCCTCCCTGGGCAGCATGCACCTCCTCGGGCATCTCTGCTTTACAACCAGGAAGACGGAGGCCAGAGAGCAGAGCAGTGGGGGAGCCGGGGGTGGGGGTGGACCCCGGACTCATCCCGGACCTGGCCCTGGCTTGGCTTTGCCTCACAGTCCTAGGCAGATGAGAGGAGGCGGGGAGGGGTGTCACAGAGGGTGAAAGGCTCTGAAACTGTCAAGCCTCGGAGCCTCACTTTTCCCATCTGGGGAATGGGGGAGTCGAGGCCGCTCCAAAAGGGTATCTTTGGAGCCAGAGTGCACACAGGGACTTGTCCACCTCTCCTAATGCCCCGCGACTGGAAAGGGGCAGCCTGAGGGTAAAGGAGGGCGTGAGATGGGGGTCGGGTGAAGGCGGTGCTGGGTAGGAATCAGTGGGGGTCAGACCCCTCCACGGGCCTCCCCCACGCCAGCTCTGCAGCGTCTCCCTGCCCCCACCGCAGGGCTGCCAGCTACCCCCTCCTCGCTCTGCCTTCTGACTGCCAGCTCCTCCCCGCAAAGCCCCAGACCCCAGCTGCAGTGTTTCTACAGCTCTGACCGGCCGCTCAGCCTGCCTCCTCTCTCTCCCCCTGCTCCTCCCCCCTCCGCCTCCGTCTTCCCCCCCGCACCGCTCCTCAATCCTCCCCCTCCCTCCTCCTCTTCATCTTTCTCCCTCTGTTCTCCCCTCACCATCCTCTCCCCCTCCTCCCTTCCGCCTCCCCCCTTCCTCCAAGCCTCCTCCCCCTCCCTCTCCCCCCTCTCTCTCCCCCGGCCCCCCTCCCTCCCTCCCTCCCTCTCTCCGGGGGAAGAAAGGTCACCGTGCTGCTGATTACTCAGAGCTCAGTTGCTGTAGCAACCGGCGGGGGAAGTGGGACAGGCTGGCTTTGAGGACGCGTGAGGTCGGCCGCGGGCGGCTGGAGCCGGCGCGGGCCTCGCTGCTCCCGCGAGCTGGAAGCTGCCGGCAGCCTGGCTCCTCGGCCGCCGCGGGCCCGGCTGCGGGCTTTCATTTTTAATGAAGAATTCCTGCTCCCCTCTGGCACCCCACCCCGCCTTCTTCGCACCTCCCTGGGGTCTGGCAGGGGAGGTTTGCCCCTCCTCGGTTCGGCGGCTTCTTTCTGGTCCTCGTCTCTGTCTCCCCCCCCCCCCCGCCCCCGCCCCGTTAGGTTCTGATGGTTCTTTCTTTCTCCTGTCCCAGTGCTCAAAGGCACAAGGCCCCTTCCCCGCGCACACGCGCGCACACACTCACCTCTCACCAGCTTGGTAAGGAGCCCAGTGAAACCCTCAGCGTTCCCCCCACCACCCAGGAGCCTTTGTCAGGGGCCTAGGAGGCCCCAGGCCCCCTCACACAGCCAGAGACAAGAACCCAGGGAGGTCCAGCCCATTGCTTCCTGGGCCCAGCGACATCTGCCTGGCACCCGCTGTGTGCCCAGCTCTGTCGTCCAGGGGGGCCAGGGAAGGCAGAGTATGGGGGGGCTGGGGAAGGCAGAGGGTGGGGGGCTGGGGAAGGCAGCTCTCTGCTGGAAAGGGAAGCCAGACCCCTGGAGGGGAGGGCGAGATGGCAGCCCAGCCCCCTGCTGGGGGTTGGTCCCTCTCCTGCAGCCCAGAGGCGCTGGGGGCGCAAGGCCAGCTGAGACAGACGGTCCTGGAGGTCTGGGGCCTGGAAGTGAGGGACACAAGCTCTAGTGGGCTGAGCTGGGGTTCCAGTCCCCCCCTCCTCTGGGACCCTCCTCCTCTGCTGATGGGAGTGTAAAATGGTTCAAGCACTCTGGAAAACATTTGGTAGCTTTTTCAAAAGTGGAGCATACACCTTCCATATGGTCAGGCCATTCCCCTCCTAGGCATTTATCCCAGAGAAAGGAAAACTTAGGTCCACGCGGACTTGGACACGAATGTTCACCGCAGCTGCATTTGTAACAGGCAAAACTGGAACCAACCCAAATATGCATTGGCTGGAGAGTGGCTCCACAGGTCCTGGGCATCCCTACCAGGGAACAGGACTCGGTAACAGTAAGAAGAAATGAACTGCCGATGCTGCAGCAACGGGCAGGAATCTCAAGGTCGTGATGCTGAGTGAAAGGAGCCAGGAGACACAGAGCGCATCCTGTGTGGCTCCATTTCTAGAACATTCTAGAAAGTGCCAACTGACTTATAGTGACAAAGCAGCTCTGTGTTTGCCTGGGGACTCTGGGTGCTGGGAGGTCCCACAGGGGCACAGGAAAAGTTTTGAAGGGTGGTGGATGTGTTCACTGTCTTGACAGTAGTGATGGTTTTATGGGTGCATGCATGCATGTATGCTCAGTCGCTTCAGTCATGTCCAACTCTTTGCAACCCCATGGACTGTAGCCTGCCAGGATCCTCTGTCTATGGAATTTTCCAGGCAAGAATACTGGAGTGGATTTCCATTAAACATGGGAGAAACTGGCCCTAACCCCATCCTCGTGGGTACATGGTCTAGGGCTGTTACAGCACGAGGGAGAGAAGTCCAGGCATGTGCAAAGGCCCTGTGGCTAACGGCAGCCCTGTACCTCCCAGAAGCTGAAATGGAGGCAGCAAGAGGCGCACAGACAGGCACCACTGTGTGACCTCTTGTGGGCCCTGCCAAGGGGTCCACAAGCCTCCTGAGGGTTGCCAAGCTCCTGTGTGGTTTGTAGGAGACTGTGGAGGCATTGAATTCCAGCTCCCAGCTCAGCGCCCCTTTCTCTAAGCCTCAGATTCCCCATCTGGCAAATGGGGATGGTGATCCCTCGTGCCACACTGTGTTCTAATTCTCAGGCTCTGGATAACTTCCCTGGCCCGACTGTGGGCTCCCCTCTGAGCCTCTGTGCCTGGCACAGAGCAGGCACCCAACAATATCTCAGGGTGTGAATAATCATGGCACTGAGGCAGTAAGGATAGGGAGTCGACACTCAGGCCAAAAGACAGACTACTACTGTGGGTGGGCAAGTGTGGCTCACCCCCCGTAAATTCTCAAAAGGTATTAACTTGACACCGCCTTACCCGCCACCCTCAACTTCAGTCTGAAGCCTTCTCTTGCACTGAGAGCAAGCGTGAGCATGTGCTAAGTCACTTGAGTCCTGTCTGACTCTGTGACCTCATGGACTATAGCCCACCAGGCTTCTCTATCCATGGGATTCTCCAGGCAAGAATACTGGAGTGGATTGCCATACCCTCCTCCAGGGATCTTCCTGACTCAGGGATTAAACCCGCATGTTTTACGTCTCCTGAGAGCAAGCGTGGGGACGGTTTTCTTGGTGTTCTGAGCCGCAGTTGGTTTTGGCCCTTTGTGAGTGATTTTGACCAACCAGGTCATCACCTTTACTCACTTGAGGAGGCCCTGGAGAGGACGAGGTTCTGAACTCCCATCCCTACCCTGGATGAGCTATCCAGAGCATCAAGGGGAATTAGGTTGACGTGAGAGATTTTCACCAGGAATCCCATGCCCAGAGAGGGAGCAGGCCTGGGCCAGGTACGCAGGGAGGCCATGCCAGAGCCTAGCTTGGACTCCTCATCCAGTGCTCTTCCCACGGGGCTGCGCCAAGCTGCAGACGAGCTGGCTGATTCCTTTTTTTTTTTTTTGCCACTGAGGCTCACCCCCAAAGTTTCCAAGTTGCGCCAGGAACAGGGGAGTGAAGCGTTATGTTGAGACCCCACAGAGTTGGCCAGGAAGGTGGGCTCCAGCCTCTGAGTGGCTCACGTGTCCACCACTCCTTTCATGCTCCCCATCCCCACTCCTGCCCTGGGAGCAGAGGGAGAGCCAGGGCTAGAGTGGGCCTGAAGCCACAGCCCTGACACCTTGGAGCCTCCCCAGCTCTCCCTTGACCCGGTCGAGCAGCGCACCCACCCGCCAGCCCTGATCGCTGCCGTTTCAGAGAGAAGCTGAATGAAAAAAATCTCACCAGATACCACAGCCTCTGAAGCTGGCCCCCACCACCCCTCCACGCTCTGTGACCCCGACCACGTCACCGCCCCTCTCTGACCCACCTCTTCCAAAAGCTGTGTCTGCATCATGCTCACCTTCAGGGCGCTGACTGCACAAGCCCCCTGAAAACCGGTCATTGCAGTTAAGAAACCCATTATTCTGGAGGCCTGCAGAGTCTAGGTGAAGTGCCCCAAACCAGCCAGGTGGTGGCTGATGACAAATGCAGCCATAATCCGGGGTTCCTACCCCCACCACTGGCAGGACTATGTGACCTTGAGCAAGTCCCTGCACCGCTCAGAGCCTCAGTTTCCTCCTCTGTGACCTGGGGATGAGAAAGGGACAGAGTGACCTCCAGCAAGGATGGCTCTTGTCACAGAGCAGGACGCAGTGACCAGTATGTTGTCCTTGGCAGTGCCCTCCAGCTGCTCCTAAATTTGTGGCTGTAGCCCAAGGCCTTCCATGGGACTCTCTTGGTGCCCAAGAGACAGGGGGTTACATTGGCTACAACAATGGCACTGAGGCTGCCTCCTTCTCTCCCCTGCCCACATACCCCAGAGGCCTGAGCCTGACCCTCCCACTTGCCCTTGAACCGTCTCCCAGACACCTCCTGTGTGTGGGCATGATGAGGACCTGAAGAGGAGGATCTGTCCAGGGTGGTCAGGGGTGTGATGGGCAGGGCAGGGTCTGGGCAGAGGGCAGCAAAAGAGGGTCTAATCTGAAACCCAAAGCTTGAGTCAGAGTCAGCCAGGCAGAGGCCGTGGGGAGGCTCCTGGCAAAGGACACATAGCACGTGCAAAGGCCCAGGGGTGAGGAGAAAACAGGGCTAATTCAAACAATTGCAGTATGTTCCGTTTCAGAAGCAGAGAGCTACAAGCTGTGGAAAGTACCACCAAGGAGGGAGGTGGAGAAGTCAGTTTGGGTTGGGCCTTTCCTGGGGCTTATGTTAGTTTCCATGTTATGCTGAGGGTCATGGGGAGCCATGGAAGGTTTTAGCAGAGGAGCGATGCATTCAGAGACCTTCCAGAAAGATTGCTCTGGCTTCTCCGAACAGAAGGGACTGCAGGGACAAAGGGAGAAGCGGGGGAGGGGGGCCCAGCGGGGCGGCTGCTGCAGATATCAGGCGAGAAATAATGCGGGCCTGGACTCGGGTAGCAGAAGGCAGGCAGAGGGACTGCTGGGAAGGACTTAAAGGGTAATTTTGCTGGGACTTCCTGGGTGGTCCAGTGGCTAAGACTCAGCTCTCAACACAGGGGGCCTGGGTTCGATCCCTGGTCAGGGAACTAGATCCCACATGCCCCAACTAAGACCCAGTGCAGCCAAATAAATTAATGAAAAATAATTTTTTTAAAAAAAGGGTAGCTTTGCTGGACAAGGGGATGAGGAAGGAGGGAGGAAGAGGCTGGACAGCGGGGTGGGTGCTGGGGCATCCCTGAGTCAGGCCACGAGGGAGGAAGGAGCCGGGCAGTGTCTTCACAAGCCTCAAAGAAAGAAAGAAGGAAAATGAAGTCGCTCAGTTATGTCGGACTCTTTGCGACCCCAGGGACTGTGCCTACCAGGCTCCTCTGTCCATGGGATTTTCCAGGCCACAGCTTTCTGGGTGCCTGATGGTATAGTCCTGACCCTAAAACAGCCCTCCCCAGCCATCAGGGAGCTGGAGCTCCTTGTGGAAAGCAGGGATCTCTGGCAGGTAGAAGCCCTTGTGGGTAAACAGCCGGCAGTTGTGGGGGCCGGGTCCTGGGATCCAGGGAGTGCCACCCGCAGCTGGCAGAGCATCCAACCCCCAGCCTGGAGGGCCGGCTTCCTGGGAGGAGGCATTGGAGCAAAGCAGAGCGAGGAGGGTCTGGCTCCAACTCGGGTGGACGTTCCCTCTGCCTGGGGGTCCCTCCTCTCTGAGACGGACTGATGCAGAGGGACAGACTGACTGCCAGCCCCTGAGGGGCCCAGACAGCTGATCAAACACAGTGTGGGGCCCCCATCAACTACAGAAAACGAGGATGTGGGGTGGGGCTGTGGGTCCAGGGAGTCTGTAGTCTGGGGGTTGCCCCACTCATCAGAAAGGACCCTGATGCCGGGAAAGATTGAGGGCAGGAGGAGAAGGGGGCGACAGAGGAGATGGTTGGATGGCATCACTGACTCAATGGACATGAGTTTGAGCAAACTCTGGGAGATTGGGAAGGACAGGGAAGCCTGGCGTGCTACGGTCCACAGGGTCGCAAAGAGTCGGACATGACTGAGCAACTGAACAGCCACTCATAGAGGGGTCAGTTCTTACCCCAACCTCGGGCTCCGCTCTGTCCCAAGGGATGAAAAGTGAATGTCCCCAAACTCAGGCCCCCCGACCCCCATACCCAATCATAAGCTTGTCCTGTTGGCTCTGCTGTCCGACCTGTGCCCCGTTTCTCCCCACAGCCACCCCAGGTCCAGCCCCTCCATCTCTCCCCGCACAGCAGCCTCCCCAGGGCCTCCCCGCCTCCACCACACTCTTCCCGGCCTCCTGCGCACTGCAGCCCAGCGAGACCCACAGCGCCTTTGAAGACAAGACTGGGTTCATGTCCAATGCCCGGTGGCTTCGCGTTGTACCCAGAAGGACATGGGACTCTGTGCCCGTGGTACCAGCCCATGTGGGACTCTGCCTTGGTCCCCATCTTACATCCTTCCCTCCATCTCTCACACAGGCTCCCCTCCACTCTTCACTCCAGGCTTTTGCACTTGCCATTCCTGACACTTGGAGACCCTCTCCCCAGGGCTGCTGGGGCTCCTTAAGAAAAAAAAAAGACTTTAAATTTGTATTGGGGTGTAGCTGATTAACAAATAATATTGTGATAGTTTCAAGTGAACAGCAAAGGGACTCAGCCATACAGATAACATGTATCCATTCTCCCCCAAACTCCCCTCCCATCCAGGCTGCCGCATGACATTGAGCAGAGTCCCCTGAGCTATACAGCAGGTCCTTGTTGGTTATCCACGTGTACATGTCCGTCCCAAACTCCCTAACTATCCCTTCCCCCCATCCTTCCCCCTGACAACCATAAGTTCATTCTGGAAGTCTGTGAGTATGTTTCTGTTTTATAGGTGTGTTCATTTGTATCACTTATTTTTAGATTCCACGTATAAGGGAGGCCATATAATATTTCTCCCCCTCTGACTTACTTCGCTCAGTATGACACTCTCTAGGTCCATCCGTGTGGCTTCAAATGGCATTAGCTCATTCTTTTTAATGGCTGAGTAATATTCCGTTGTATATATGTACCACATCTTCTTTATCCAGTCCTCTGTCCATGGACATTTAGCTGGCTTCCGTGTCTTGGCTATGGTAAACGGTGCTGCAGGGCTCTTGTTACTGATCCTTCCAATCTTAGCCCAAACGTCAGCTCCTGCAGGAGGCCACAGCCCAACGACATTCACTCCACAGCTTCCCAGCGCTGAACACACCCGAACGTCCTCGTGCTGAGCTCTCCACGTGTCGTCAGCTGCCCCGCAGGAAGCTCACTGTGGACAGACACTGGGCTACCTGTGTACCCTATTGCCCACACAGTATCTGAGTGTGTGAATGAATGAATGCGTGAATGAGTAAATGGATGGATGGGTGAGTGGGTGGAGGGATGGATGGATTGGCCGCCTCTGCGTTGGGGGAGGAAAAGGTGTGGGACCCAGGGTGTGAAGAAACTGCCCTGCCCACTTCTCCCCCGAGTCCTGACTCAGAGATGACCCCACCATCCTCCCCGCCAACCAGCTACCCTCTTCCTCCTCCTCCCTCTTACTGGAGGCCCCAGGAGTGGGTGGAGCAGAAAGGAGGCCTCCCTTCAAGTCCACACAGCTGCCTCCAAAGGGCCTCCCCTGGAGGTGGGCCTCCACCCTCTTTCCTGACTCTTTCCCACCCTCCCACCCACCCAACCACCCGCTGGAACTACTGAGGCCAGAATGTGGAAAGGGCAGGTCCCCCAGCTTGTGTAGCAGAGGTGAGTCCAGGGTCCTCATGCCAGGATCACCCTACCCTTCTTCTTTCACCAGGGGACAGAACAGCATGTGTGCTGAACTCTGTCAAACAAGGTTCAAAACCCAGCTCTGCCGTCTACAAGCCACAGGGCCCCAGGCAGACTTCTTCATCTCTCTGTGCCTCGATCTTCTCATCTATAAAATGGGGAGAATAACCGTCCCTCCCTCACAGGGCTAGAGGGATGAGTCAGCAGGTTCCTGCGGGGCCACAAACCGCTGAGCCACTGCACCCAGCACGCGGTAAGTCCTCAATAAATGGCAGCCCCTCAAAAGCATCAGTGGAGGGACTCCCCTGGTGGAAAGTGTTAGCTGGTCAGTCGTGGCCAACTCTTTGTGACCCCATGGACTGTAGCACACCAGGCTTCTCTGTCCATGGGATTCTCCAGGCAAGAATACTGGAGAGGGTTGCCATTTCCTTCTCCAGGGGATCTTTCCAACCCAGAGATTGAACCTGGGTCTCCTGCATTCGCGTGCAGATTCTCTACCGTCTGAGCCACCAGGGAAGCCCTGTCTCCGGTGGTCCAGTGGTTAAGAATCTGCTTTCCAATGCAGGGAACATAGGTTTGATCCCTGGTCAGGGAACTGCAATCACACATGCCTAGGAGCAACTAAGTCCTCACGCAGCAACTACTGAGCCCAGGCTCCGCAACCAGGAGCCAGCGCAGTCAAAAGAAAAGAGCATCAGCTGAGCTTCTGAGCTGGGCAAGGGCGCTCGTGCCAGGTGAAGACCCTAGGCCCATGTTTGGAGGCCTGTTTCCTTATCAGCAATGCACATCCATCACCCTTCAGAATGGTCTGGGAGCTCCATGAGGGCAGGGACCAGGGCTGTCTTTTACTCTGTGTGGGCCCCTCACAGGCTGGAGCCTGTGAATGAGTGATGAATGCTGAATGAGTGAATGAATGAATGAGGCCAGAAACCATCTGCGTCCCAGGGCAGCATCCCAAGAGAAGCCCACGTGGCTCCAACCTCTGCGGGGATCACCAGCCCAGGAGAAGAGGTTGCCAGGGTTGCCAACGGCTCGGAGGCTTCTAAGAGTCTCTTGACAAAAGGATCAAAGGAGGCAGATGACAGAAGGGCAGGAAATGGCTGCTGGTGGGTGGGGGTGCAGAGCCCCCTCCCCAGGCCAGGATGAAAGAGGCACAGGAAAAGGACACAGATGGACGGGCCATGGGCAGGGTGGGGGGTGACAGGATGTGGACAGAGGGTCTCCGCCACTTCCTTTTGCCCAGAGGATGAACTTGATGGTTTTCTTCTCCTGCACTACCCTCCTTTCTACTCCCCACACCAGCAACCAGCTCTGAACCCAGCACTTGGAGAACACCCAGAAAGTGTTTGCCAAATCACTGTGTGCATGAATGAATGAATGAATGAATGAAAGCTTTTGTCAACTATTCCTGAGCTTTCCAGTAGTGAAGGAGAGTGGGTCAGTCCAGGGAACTTTGACATAAAAATGCAGAGTAAACGCCACTGGTTGTTTCAAGGAGAATATTAATAATAATTAGGACTAGCTGATATTTTATAATAACTATAAATGGAGCATCAGTTCAGTTCAGTAGCTCAGTCGTGTCCGACTCTTTGTGACCCCATGAATCACAGCACGCCAGGCCTCCCTGTCCGTCACCAACTCCCGGAGTTCACTCAGACTCATCTCATCCTCTGTCGTCCCCGGAGCATACATACCCTTTAAAAATTGTGAATCACTACGTTGGACACCTGTAACTTATATAATATTGTACATCATCTACAGCTCAGTTGGTAAAGAATCCACCTGCAATGCAGGAGGCCCCGGTTCAATTCCTGGGTCGGGAAAATCCACTGGAGAAGGGATAAGCTACCCACTCCAGTATTCTGGCCTAGAGAATTCCATGGACTGTATAGTCCATGGGGTCGCAAAGAGTCAGACACGACCAAACGACTTTCACTTTCACACTTCGATAAAAAAAAACAAAGAAAAAAGAATAATTGTTACAACCAGTGCTTAATAAGCAGTTATTATGCACTGGGAGCTCAGTATCTCTGCAGTATTTCCCCATGATCTCCAGTGACTCCTCGCCAACTCTATGATGCGTTGTTAGTTTCTAGAGGAGGAAACTAAAACTCAAGAAGAAGTAGGGGCAAGTGGTTAAGAATCTGCCTGCCAATGCAGGGGACATGAGTTCGATCCCTGGTCCAGGAAGATTCCACATGCCGCAGAACAACTAAGCCCCTTGAGCCACGATTACTCAGCCCGTGCTCTAGGGCCTGCACTCCAAAACGAGGGAAGCCAAAGCAATGAGAAGCCTGCACGCCACAAAGATGAGTAGCTTGCTGCAACTAGAGAAAGCCCGCACAAAGCAACAAAGAACCAGTGCAGCCAAAAATAAAATATATAAATACATTTAAAAAAAAGAAGCAGGGAGGAGGTGGGCATGGAAAAAATAAAAAATAAGCAGGATCTTGTTCCAAGTCACCAGCAAGTCAATGACTGAGCTGACATTAAAATTAGTCTTTCTGAGTCCCTGAACTCTGCTCTTAAATACACACTCTCAGGCAGATGGCAAAATGCCCTCATCACTCATGTAACCATTGATTCACTTCCTCATTCATTCATTCGAAGGGCTTTCACTGGGCTCCTCACCATGCCACCACACCCTGTGTCAGGCACCAGGGCTATGCCAATGAATGAAATAGGCACAGTCTCTGCTGGCTCAGGACTCCAGGTCAGGAGGGCAGTGCTCCACCCAGAATGAATTCATCACGTTCTGGAAAGTACTGGGAAGGAGAAAGCTGCAATGCAAAGCTAGCGGATGCAGGGGACCTGCCCAGGTCTGGGGGCCTCAAAGAAGCCTTAGTATGCAGACAGTGGGATAGGAGGGCGTCGACGGCAGGGAAGTGTGGACAGGTAGCGGGTGGGCAAAGGGGGAGGAATGGATGGAAGAAAATAACAGTCATCACCCTGGTCTGAACAGACACTCTTCATTGAGCTCTTCCTCTCCACAAGCACCTTGCATGGATTATTTTACAAACCTTTACAATAACATGGAGCAACCGGTGCCTTTATCATCATCATTGTAATTGGAAAGATCAGCTCATGCTGCTGCTAAGAGGCAGAACCAGTGTATGTCTGATGGGGGGTGGCTTGGGGGGGTGTCTCAGCTCCTGAGCCTAAACCCAGCCTCTGAAGGAGAGCCTCCTGCAACGTGGCTAGGGGTGCGCTGGACCCACGGGGACACAGTGCCGCGGGAGGTGATATTCCTCCTTCCTGTGTCACCCACCAGTCCTCCTTAGGCTGAGAAGGGCTTCGTGTCCGGAGGGGAATATTCAGGGAGGGAACGTCTCTCTGAGCTCAAACCAGCTGGTGCTGCATTCAGAAGGTGTGGAACAAAGATGCCTGCCAGGGCTTCTGCCCAGGGTTTGAGAGCCTGAGCACGGCAAACGTGGACCCCAGCCTCGAGCTCTGGGTTGGCAGAGGCTGCCATGCTCCGTGGAGGCAGAGCTGCAAGGGCCCCTATGTCACCCATCTCTCCATGTCCCCAAGCCCTGAAGACAAGGCTGCTTTCCTGTTTTTCCTTTGAAGGGAGAAAGGAGACCTGAGATCCTCCCCAGGCTGGGCTGGGAGTCCTGAGGGGTTGGGTGGAGGACTGCTGTCTCTCAGTGCTCCTCCCCATCATCTAGAGGATGCAGGGCATGGGGTGGAGGCCCCCACTTAACAGCCAGAGCAGTTCCCAGGGCTTTGGTCTAAGCAGGTCCCTGTATTCCTGAGTGCACAGTTCCCGAGCACCAGCCACATACCTGGGCCTGTGTTGAGTGCTTCCCCAAAGTACCTCCCTGAATCCTACGTGGCAGAAGCTGCTGGCTGCTGCCCAGTACCCATTCTGCTATCACACCTTTAGTAATAGAAACCCCCTCTCCAGGGTTTTAATGAGGCACACGGCTGCCAGGCTAAACACTACATTTCCCAGTATCCCTTGCAACTAAGGCAGGTCATGTGGTCAGTTCTGGCCAATGGGATGTGAGAGAGATGATCCAAGTGCTGTCCAGCTCTCCCTGAAAGAGGAGGAGCAGTTTCCACCTCCTGGGTCCTCCCAACACACAGGAAAGAATTGGGAGGGGAAGGTGGTGGCCATCTTCCACCTTTTGGGTGGAGGCAATTCCCTATGGGGGACTTCCCTGGTGGTGCAGAGGGTAAAGAGTCTGCCTACAGTATGGGAGACCTGGGTTCGATCCCTGGGTCAGGAAGATCCTCTGGAGAAGGAAATGGCAACCCACTCCAGTACTCTTGCCTGGAAAATCCCACGGATGGAGGAGCGTAGTAGGCTACAGTCCATGGGGTCGCAAAGAGTCAGACCCGACTGAGCGACTTCACTTCACTTCAATTCCCTATGGAATGAGAGAGACAAAAAGTGCCTAGGCCCTGGGCCAGCTCCCAGCACAGAGCCCCCTAGACTAACCCGAGAAGGGAGTCAGCCCTTCTCTCCGTGAGCTGCTGTCCCCTGGGTTCTGCTAGAGCAGCCGGACGACATCCTACCAGGAGACACAGAGGCTCCCAGAGGGAGTTCCATGTTTGCTGGAGAGTGATGAAGCTGAGATCCGAACCCAGGACGGGGAAGAGTTGACCTGGAGCCTGGGCTCAAAGCTGCTGGGCTGGACATACTGCTGCACACAGCAGGTGCTCAATACATGATTTCCAGGCAGAAGGATGAATAAATGAATGGGATGCTTTCCAGGGAGGATCTAACACTAGGAGACCTGATGGCGCTGGGCCCTAAATGCTGGTCAGTTTTCCTGATAGGGGCTGCAGCATTTACTTCTAATCTCTATGCCCAGCATCCAAAGATGATCACCCTGGCGGTGGCCTCCAGTTTATAAAACAGCTGCTTTACATTCCCTGTCACCTTTAACTGTGACCCCCTCCTGCGAGGTCAGTGGGGAAGCATTGTTATTGTCCCCATTACAGGCAAGCAAACAGTCTCTGCACACAGTTTAACTGCTTCACACGTGGCAGGTCTTCTCATTTCTTTAACAATGTGTTCTTAGAAATATGCGAACATTAACAACTTTTAAAATATCATTGTGAAAGAGGAGTGGGATGTAGGAGTGCACAGGAGAAGCCCACCCAGGAAACCAGCAGCCTTTGGTCTTGATGCTGACACTGAGACGTCTCTTCCCCTCACTGGCACCTGTTTCCCTTGGTGTAAAATGAGGGAGTTGGAGAAGATGGTTCCCCTCTCCCTGTTCCCATGCCAGTTTCTGCTGCTCTGTAACCCTGGGGTGGGAAGTGGCCAGGGTCCCTGCCACTGAGGGCAGAAGTAGCCCCACAGATGGATGGCAGCACGGCTCTGAGTCTGGGTCACATGTCAGTTCTCTGAGACTCAGTGTCCTCATCTGTTAAATAGGAATGATAGTAAAAGTAAGGACATTGTTCATAGGATTGTCATGTCAGTTACATGGGTTTAAACATACAGCGCCTGCTTGAGTAAGTACTCAGTTCATGCTATGGATATTACGATTATTGATTGTTGGTCATCACTAATAGTATTATTAATCATTATCATGAAGGGCTAATGAGCATTTACAGATGACTGCAAGAGAAAGGAGCATGTCCAAGTGTTAAGCAATGGCAGTTTTGTTGGAAGGCCAAGGGCTGTGGGCTTGGTTCCATGTCCCTTGGGTGCCTCTTCAGGGCCTGTGGGTTCCCAGTCTGAGCACTGTAACCTTGGTCACCTTCTCTCTGTGTTAATTTTTCCCATCAGCTTCACTTGGGCTGGTCAACTACATTAAGAATGGAAATTCCCAGTCTCGGTATGGAAAAAGCTCTCAAAGTTGCCTCAGCCGATCCTTTTCCTGAGTCATGGCTCTGTACACACACAGACACACCCTATCTGTCCTTGAATACCTCCCCAGGTAGGATGCTCACTACCTACAAGGCTACCCTGACAATTAGATGGTTTACCTTGTGAGGCTGAACACCTCTCTGGGTGACCTCCCCTAGTTCTGCCTTCTGGGTCTTCTCAGAGTAAGTCCACACCCTCCGCCCCAACTAGTCCCTTGGGCACCAGGAACAGAGGCCACTAAATCATCTCCTCCCCAGCGGACGCCTCCCCAGTGCCTTGATCACACTAGTGGAGCAGAAAAGAGGCTGTGTTTGCACACAGCATTGGCTCAGGGGATCAGATGATAGAGTCCTGCAGATAGCCCAGAGAGCCACGCCGGCCTGTAGTGCCAGCCTGCCTGCTCACCACCAGCCCAGGTTCTCTCCTCCTGTTGGCCTGGCCATTTCCCTTTGTACCAGAACAGCAGGCAGAGAAAAGGCAAAGATTTGCCTGAAGCAAACACATCAAATCCTTCTGCAAACACGCATTCCCCAGAACACTGACTCCAAAGATAACCAGGAAGAAGAGGCTTACTTGATTAGATTTCTTTGGGGTCTGTCACCTAATTTTTTGCACATCTTAGCCTGAGGTCCTTGTAGTGACTGTACATTTTTCCAAGCTATTCACAGGCAGTGAATATATACTCTTATCTATGGAGACCCTTGTAAGTTACACTGCTGAGACCAGTGGTCCTGCAGACAGCTCTCCTGTTTCAACCTCCTTGTTCCCCAGTGCCTTGAAATGGCAACCCACTCCAGTATTCTTGCCTGGAAAATCCCATGGATGGAGAAGCCAGGCAGGCTACCATCCATGGGGTTGCAAAGAGTCAGACACGACTGAACAACTTTACTTTTTTTCTTTCTTTGTCTGTCTACAAGTTGCTTTGCCTCACCTGGCCTCAGTTTCTCTATCTATAAAATGGGAACAATAATTGTCTCTACTTCTTAAAGAGTTTTTGTGAGTGTCCAGTCAGGTCAGCTATCTGAAACCTCAGATCCAGTCCCAGGGACACCACTGATCTTTAATAAGTATTAGAAACAATTAGCTCTCAGCTTGAAGGTGACCTTGGTACACTGGTAAAATTGGCCAGAATTAGGTGTGATGAGGGGCTTCTCTGGTAGCTCAATAAGTAAATAATCTGCATGCAATGCAGGAGACCTGGGTTTGATCCCAGGGTCAGGAAGATTCCCTGGAGGAGGAAATGGCAATCCACTCAAGTACTCTTGCCTGGAAGATCCCATGGACAGAGGAGCCTGGCAGGTTACAGTCCATGGGGTAGCATGAGTAAGACATCAGATCAGATCAGATCAGATCAGATCAGTCGCTCAGTTGTGTCCGACTCTTTGCGACCCCATGAATCGCAGCACGCCAGGCCTCCCTGTCCATCACCAACTCTGAGTAAGACATACTTGCTGACTAAACCACCACCAGGTGTGATGAGTCCCCTTTGTGAGAGGGACTTGGTCAACACATAATGTTTTGGGTGTCTCAAACTTTGCTGAGCTTGGGATGTACCTGAGGGAGTTCTAAAATGCAGAGTCCCAGGCCCTACGTTCAGAGAGCCTGATTCAATAGGTCTGGAGGGACCCGGGTGTCTGCAGTTTAACAGTGTCTCCACTGCCCCTAACATCCCACCCCCTCCTGAAACTGGGAATAGGTGTTACTTCTAAATGTATTTTAATGGTTTGCTCCATACCTGCCCTGCGCTGAAAGCTGAAAATGCTTTGCCAAACAAGACAGAGGCAGCCCCTGCGCCTGGGAGCTCACCACCTAACAGGGGGCATTCCCTTGGGGTCATTTGAGGAGTCTGGGTTCTGGAATGAGCAGGAACAGCTGTGGGAACTGAAAGGTCAGAAGAGAGCTACCTCCTGGTACTGTGTGGTTGTTGTCACAAGACAGAAAGTCTCCTAGGCTGGAGTGCTGGGGCATGAGGGCCTTGGGAAGGAGGGCACAGGCTGGCTTGGAGGAAAGGGCTGCTATCCCTGACCTTGCCTGGGCTGGAGCCATGGTGGGCACAGGTGAGAAGGTGAGGTGGTGGGTGGTATATGCACTGAGGCAGTTCAGGGTGTTGCCTGTAGAGTAAGACCTGGGCTGGAACCCCAGCTGCATTCTGTCCAGCTCTGTGACCTTGGGCCAGCGACTTCCCTCTCTAAAGCTTTCTTTCCACCTCTACAAAGGAATAATTATGTCCCCCACCTCCAGTGGCGATTTACCAGAAGATAATGAAGCTTCAGGTTCAGGTACTCCTGTCAAGGCTCTGGGCTTAACAGTGTATTCATAACTTCACATTATTTTTCTTAAAGAGGGTCCCCAAGATGGTAAAAGCTTCAGGCCTCAGGAAACCTAGATCTGCCCAGGTTCACCTCACACAGCTGTTGTAAGATTTGTAGAAGAGGGTGGGAGAGGATGAGATGGTTAGATAGCATCACCGACTCAACGGACATGAATGTGAGCAAACTCCGGGAGATACTGAAGGACAGAGAAGCCTGGTGTGCTGCAGTCCATGGGGTTGCAGAGTCGGACAGGACTGAGCAACTGAAAAACAATAGTAAGATTTGGTGAGAAGACAGTAAACCCTTTGGCAAGCCTGAGTCTGGAAACAGAAGCCTGCTTAGTTCCTGAGCTCTGGAAAATATATTGGTGCCCTGAACAGTGTGTCCTGGGAGGCCAGGACCTTCTCGAGAGCTGCACCCACTTCTATTCTGACAAGCCCTGGCTCCCAGGGCCTCAGAGCTCCAAACCTCTTCAGCAGATGGGAAGCAGGGAGGAGAAGGCTGGAAGGAGGATGAAGGACGTGGGGAGAGGAGGAGGCTGCAGAGGAGGGAAGGATGTAGGGTGCAAGAAGATCCAACTGAGGCTCACGTAGACCCCTCTGGCTGCCTTAGGCATTAGCCTTTGAAGGGCCAGGCAGTGAGAAGCCTGCCAGAGGTGAGAGCCCTGGACAGAGACCTTGGGGTTGACTTGGTTTTGATAATGACCTTCAAATGTCTGAAGCCAAGGGAAGACGCAGGTTATCCAGCACCCAGAGTTGGGGTAGGGGGGGCATGGGCTTCCCTGGTGGCTCAGTCGGTAAAGAATCTGCCTGCGATGCTGAAGACCTGAGTTCAATCCCTGGATTGGGAAGATTCCCTGGAGGAGGGCATGGCAACCCACTCCAGTATTCCTGCCTGGAGAATCTCCATGGACAGAGGAGCCTAGAGAGCTGCAGTTCATGAGGTCACAAAGAGTCAGACACAACTGAGAGACTGACACACAGCCCAGATTTGGGGGGCAGGGGAGAGGGAAGGATATTGGGGGCCTTGGCATGTTCCCCTCAAAGTGAAGAAAGAATCTCCCCTCCTACACCCCACTAGGTGCCAGGCCTTGCCCAAGTGCCCATTTTACTGAATCCTCACACCCACGTCTTTCACGTTATCTTTCTGCTCTTCTCCACCCAGCAGATGACGGAGTGGAGGCTCAGAGAGGGCAAGTCCCTTGCCTAAGGGCACAGAGCCGGGGAGAACACAGTACAGACCCAGAACCGGACCCAGCTCTAACTCCAGGGGAGCCTGGCCGCGCCGCAGTCCACGGGGTCGCAGAGAGCCACGAAAAAGACGCGACTGAGCAACTGAACGGAGCTAACTCCGAATTCCTGCTCTTAACCCTCTTCTGCCACCGGCCATCTTCGGCTCTGGGCACAGTGGACCCTAGTGGGCTCGCAAAAGAGAAGGGAACGAATGAAGTCAGAAAGGAAAGAATTCGCAGCCAGGCTCTTCCCACGCCACCCCCCAGCCCCAGTCAGCTCTTTTCAACCCCCGGCCTCCCGGTCTAATTGGGATGTTTCTGAGTTGTCTCTGTTGTTTCCGCGGATTCCCCCGCGCTCCTCCTGGAGCCCACCCCGAGGCAGTTTTCTCACAACAGGACCCCCGGCGTGGGGACGCCTCCCAACCCCCCGAGGCCCAGCGGGAGAGCCGCGACCCCAGTCAGGCGGGGTGGTCTCCGCAGCCGCCCTCCAGCTCCTCGGCCTTACCCCGCCCCTCCCCTTCCCGGGGCAGCTGAATAATTGATTCGCCCATAAATAATTGATCAGTGTTGCGCGCGCGCCCTCTGCCCCCCAGGGTGCGGGGGTTCCCCAGCAGGGTTGGTGGGGGCAGGGGGACGGGGCCCGGGGGCGCAGTGTGGCTCTACGGGCCTTTTTCTCTCCCTCTCGCTCCCTCGCGCCGGCTTTTTCCCTTTTTCTTTTTCCTTTTTTTCTTTCCTGGAGCGGAGCCCGGCGCCAGGAGTCTGGAACCAGCTTGACAAGCTTTTGAGTTATGGAGCGGGGGAGGGGAGGGAACGGGCGGGCGGCCCGGGGAGGGGGGGAGGGGGAGGGGAGGGGAGGGGGCGCCGCAACGGGTGGGGGCGGGGCGGCGGGCTCCGGCGGCAGGGGCGCGCGCATCCCCACGGAGAAACCCTCCCCGACTTTGGGCCCACTTTGTCAGAGGGTCTGCTGGCGGCGGCCGGGAGGGGCCGGGGTGGGGGGCGGTGGCGGGAGCAGGCGGCGGAGCGCGGGGGTGAGTCATGCCGCCGACCCGGCGAGCAGCCCGGCTGGCGGAACGAGCCCGGCTTTAGAGCCGCAATAAATGAGGCCCGGGGAGGGCGGCCGGGTTTACACGGCCTCGAGGGCCCGCGGCCTCCCCCGCCGAGCAAGACATTCCTTTCCGCTGAACTGGGCGCCTGGGCCCGCGCCGCCGCCGCGCCCTGCACGCATCGCCCTCGGCGGCCCGGCCCCGGGGGCGGGGAGCGGCGCCCGGCGGGACGAGGAGGCAGCGGGGAGCTGGGCCTGGGGTGGCCCCGTTATTACCCCTTACGCTGTTCCCCGGGAGCTCACTGAATCCCCAGCTGCCGGGGAGGGAAGGGATCGGTCTGCCCGTTTAATGGGTGGGGGACCTGAGTCCGGGGAGGGTCATCACTGCGGCGGCGGGTTGCTCTGCTGCCTGGCCGGGGTGTCCGAAACCCCCGCCTCCCTCCGGCCACCCCATTCCTTTGCCCGAGTCCTGAGATTCTCCCTTCGCCTCTCTCCCCCGGTTGTGACTTGGAGGCTGGTGACAGCCCTGGGAGCCGAGGGCGAGGCGCTCTGTAGGGGCACCTTACCCTCAGGGTGAATTTGACCGCGCACTTTTCCAGGGACCTAGAAAGCAAAAAGCAAGCCTGAAGCATCTGACCTCACAGGATCAGACGCCCCCAGCCCCAGAGCCAGGCAGGGGAGGGAGGGGTCTGGAATTACTGGTTTACCAGGACTGGTTGGGGCGAGGTTTCCAGACCCCTTGAGGTCTCAAGGGGTCCGAGTGTACCCCCAGGAGGCTGCTAACAGAGACGCAGGGTCCAAGCATGCCTTCACCTGAACTGCAGTTTCTGGTCGAGCCATAGTTGTTGTTTGAGTATCAGAGTTGCCTTTAGTGGCTCCCAGTGTTTCTCCTACCCCAGGCACCCCTGGGTGCCTTCCAGCCCTGCCTGCTCCCAACCAGCTAATGACCTGCACCTCCTGGGCTCCGGAATATCACAGGCCTGGCCTCGACTTCTGCCTCTGTAGCCTCAACGGCCGCCTTCACCACTCTGCTTCTGCTCGTCTGTGAGATGGGTTAGTAACAGTGCCAGCCTCGCCTGGGCTATGGCACTGATGCGGTGCCAGTCTTGACTTAGCACAGAGTCTGGCACTCAGTGAGCGCTCAGTACAGGGTCACTGTTGTTGGAACCGGTTGACTGTTATTACAATTATTTTTGAAGGACTCACCAAGGCCTAGCGAAGTCCCCCTCCCATTCCCCCCAAGCAGAGCCGTGAGAAGCTGAGCCGGGAGCAGCCTGGCTCCTCCCAGTCCCCCACTGAGCTGAGTGTCGAAATCCTCCCAGAGAAGCTGCTGGGCAGAAATTTCCAGTCTCCCTGGCAAAGCCCGGAAGAGTTTGGGTGCGGCTCAGAGACGCAGTTGGGCAGGCTCTGCGGGGGCCAGGGCTGGGGAAGAGCCCCCAGATGTTCTGCAAAGGGGCTCTGACCCTGATCCTGAGCAGTACCCAGCTTCCAGCTCCAGCCCCAGGGCTGCCGCAGCCCAGGCAAGAGCTCATTGTCCCGTGCTGGTCAATGAGGTCTGGGCGGGAAGGATGCTGGTCGTACCCCTCCTTTGGCAAGCCCCTGTACCCCAGGTGTGTGAGTGAGCCCCTGGAAGACAGGATAACAGGGTCCATGTGAGCATCCCACAAGTGGGGAGTCTTTGCTTTAGTGACTTCCCGATTGTGGGGGCCATCAGGCCACCAAGCGGCCCTCTTTGCTGATTCCTTGGCCCCCCAGGAGGACCAGAGGCCCCTGATCTGGGTGGTGGGTCTCACTGAGGCTGTGGAGAAGGGGCCCAGAAAACCCACCAGGGACCTGGCAGACAGGCTGACCCTTACTTTGCTCACAGGGCTGTATGACTGGGGGTCACAACTCAGCCTCTCTCTACCCTGTTCTCCCCTTATCTACTAAACAGACAGTGATCTGTGAGTCTCACTCATTAGAAGGCAGTCAGGTGCCCTGGAGTGGGCGGAGACAGGGGTCGAGTCCCAGCACTGCCCTCCACCTGACCGTCGACCTTGGGCAAGTCTGAATGAGACAGAATAGGACTGCACAACTCCCGTGAGTAGAACATGTCAGCAGCTCTCTGCTTCAGCCCAGTGCTGGGTGTTTTACACACACTGTCATCTCACTGTTACTCGTGGAGGGAGGTGTTAGTATTGACTTTATTTTCCAGATGAAGTAACAGAGGCTCAGAGAGGTCGACTGAATTTCTCAAGGACACACAGCTAGGAAATGAGAGAGTCAGGATTCAAACCCGGATCTGCTGTCTTGGAGACTGAATCCCTAAAGAGAAACCAAATTGAACACTTAAAAAGAAATTTTTTTTTTCAAGCACCTACTATGTGTAAGATATCAAGGGACGTGGCAACAAAAGGAAGAATGTGCGGAGAAGCCCATAGTCGAGTGAGAACGCATGACTCTGATGACTCTCTCATGAAAACTAGATTTGAAAAGCACCACCATGAAGACCCCTGGGGCTGTGGGGCACCAGGAGAGAGGTGAGGGGCAAGAAGGGCAGGAGCTGAGAGAGGGGGCAGATGCCTGACAACAAGGAAGTCTGGTCTGGAGCAATGTAGAGTTTTGGCAGAGGCCCCTGGAGGCTGGCATAGCAAGGGCAAAGGCCTGGCAGCTTGAGGGGAGAAGGTAGTGTTGCTGAAAGCCTTGGAAGAGCTGCCTTTGCTATATACACGTGGGAGCCTCTGCAGGTCTCTGAGTGGAGGTGGGTACTATCCCATAGGAGTTGGAAAAAGGCAGTTCTCTAGGCAGGGAAATGTCCTGGAAACCTACACCCAGAAGACCAGAAGGACAGCTCAGGATGCACTGTGGCAACTTTTATAGCGTTTCCTTCCATTTTTATTTTTATTTTTTTGCCTTGTCTGGGTATAACTACTCCAAAAAAAAAAAAAGAAGCAAACTTTCAAAGGAGAGAGGAGAGCTGGGAGGCAGAGATGTGGGAGGCTGCAGCAGGACTGAGCCAGGACTGGTGGACCCAGGCCACCTCTCTTGACTCCCGGCTTTCCGGCAGTTTGAGTGATGGGTGATCTGGCAGCATCTTCTCAGAGACAGGTGGGGCCGGGGCCGTGGGACCTGGAGACCCTCCTCTCACCTGGAGCCTGAGCCTCCCCTGACACAGCTTCAGCCTGTCCCTGCTCGCCCCAGAAGACTGTCCTTCCCAAACTCCTCCCCCTTGTGGGACACAGGCTGAGCCTTAAATCCCCTTCTGGGCTAAATGGGGACAGTTATCCCAGGGGCCTCCCTCTGTCCTTGAGGACAGACTGTCCCCTGTAGGAGCACCGGGCACTGTGCTGGGTGTTTTAGGGACAAGTGTCTCTTAATCTGAATAGAATCCAGCAGAAAAAGGAGAAAAAAGTGTTACTCTTCCCAATGGACAGATGCGGAAAAGGGGCTCTGTGTCTTGCCCAAGCTTCACAGTGCAGGGGGAGTGGGATTCTCACCTAGGGTGGGCTCACCCGAGAGTCCTGACCACTAGGCTGTCCTGCCTTGGGCTCTTCAGGAGAACGTCCACCCCTCCTGTCTCCCCAGATCTCTTGCCTTTGGCCTGCTCTGGTTTCTAGAAGAGGGGCTACAGTCACCGCCCCACCCCCCGGCCCCGCCGCGCCCCGAGCCATTCTCTGCCTGGGATGCCTTTCCTCCTTCTCCTCCCAGCCATTTACCAGGCGAACTCCTACTTCACTGGTGGAGCCCAGCCAAACCCTGACTTCCTTCCAAGAGAGTCCCAAACTGTACCTCCTGTCCCCTGATCTGTGTTCCCACAGAGCTCCCCAAGAAGGGGGAAAAAAACTCAGGGGACGCGGCTGGGACATGAGTTCCAACCCAGCCCTGCCTGGGCAAAGGGGAGGGGACAGTCAGCTTGTTCTGGGTGCTCAGAAGGGCAGGACTGGGGCAGGGTGGACGTGAGAAGGAGGAAGTCCTTGGCTCACCCAGGAAAAGACGGATGGGCCACCCCTGTGACTAGTTGGCTTAGAGGCCAGGAGAAGGGCAAGTTCCAGAAGGAGAGGGAAGCAGAGATCCAGACTGCCTAGCAGTGTCTGGCCGGCTGTCCACTAGCCCAAGACGATAGCCAGGCCCTCCCAGTGTGTGTACAACTGGGCCTCTGTGGCAAGGCTGGGGTTGGGGGGTTATGTTCCGTGCACAGGGGCCCTAGAGGCCTACACCCAGTGAGCATGCGCACAGAGAGACAAAAGCCTCCCCTGAGAGCCCAGAGACCCCCACCCCGGGCTGGAGACAGCCAGCACTGCGAGCAGAGTGGTGTGGTTCTTCCTAAACTCAAGAGAATCCCCAGTGCCGAGAACGGTAACTGGCACACAATGGCTGCTTGCACGTTGGTTGGGTGGATGACTGAGTGACTGCCTGATCCCAGGCCCAGGGAGGAGGACCAGGAGCCTGAAGTCTGTCTGCCTGCTCCATTGTGAGGCAAGACTGCTTGGGTTCTGTGAGCCTGGGAGAGTGGGGTCTGCAGGCAGGCTTCAAGGGGCCAAGAGGCAAGGGATGGGGACTGGGAGCACCACTGTGGAGCCGCTCTGTCTCTGGTGAAGCACCCTCTGATCCCTGGGTATTCACAGCATACCCCCAGAATCCCCAGCGGGGACCCCCACACACAATTCCACAGTGGGCATTAAAGCTGGGTCTGTGGACTCAAACATCTCACTAGCTAGACCAGTGCCTCAGTGTTCTGGTGTGCTAAGGGGCCTGATGGAGCCCCCAAGGCACCGGTTTGCCGGGCCACCCACTTCCGGGGGTGACTTTGCACCAGCCCCAGCCTCTCCCCAGGCCTCAGTTTCCCCACTTATATAGTCAGATCCTGTGACCCCCTCTCCCTGCCCCAGGCCAGACCTGGCACACAGCAGATTCCCCCCTGTGACTGGCAAACAGCCCCTGGGACTGCCCGGGGATCCACGGACCAGCATGCACACACGCGTGCACACGCAGAGGCATGCACACAGGGTTAGGCATGTGCACGCAGGCCCATGCTCCCACAGGCATGCACGTTCACACAAGCAGACACACACTCACACCTTGCAAGCACACCCCACCCTCACACTCAGTCCCTCGCCGTGTGTCCCGGCCCTTCCCTCCCGACCCTCACCCTTGCCCAGGGCACTCACACCCACTCACACTCACGCTCCCTCACACACACCCCGCAACGGCTGGGCACCGACAGTTGGCGCGGGCGGGGCTGGGAGCGGGAGGGAAAAAACCCGCGACTCTGCCGGGGAAGAGGGGTGCGGGGGGTGCGCGGGCGAGGGAAATGACAGCCCGCGGTCCCCCTGAGTCCCGGCTCATGAATATTAATATGGCGGTAATTAAAATGCAGGGACGCGGCAGGATGGATGCGGTGCCTCCGGAGCGCTGGGGAGCGCGGCGTCTTCGCAGGCGGGGTGGAACCCGCTCTCGCGGGCGATCAGGCTCCGGGGCCGGGAGGGTGGTGGGGAGCTGGGGGCCGGGGCCGGGGTCTGGGATCTTTTTCGGCGCGGCCGAGCGTGGCGGCCCCGCGTTCCCACACGCGCCCTGCCCCAGGCCGGGCCGCCCGCCAGGCCGCCGTTTCCCGGAGCCGGCCCCCTCCCGCCCTCGCGGCCGGGTGATGTCATCGGCACAAAACTTTCCGCTTCCCGGCCGTCTCGGGGCCCTGAGTCATCGCCGCCCCCGGCCCGGCCCGCGCCGTCTGTTTGTGCAGTGCTGAGCCCCGCGGGGCCCCGGCCTGACTTCAGGCTGACACGGTCCGGAACCGCGTGGGGCCCCTGAACCCCACGCTGCGGGCAGCAGGGGTGGGGGGCGGCGCTCCTGGGGGCTGTGGAGTCGGCTGTGGCGCCGGTAGGGCACACTCTGGGGTTCCAGTCTCAAATTGCCTTGACCTTGGGCAAGTCCTTTAGGCTTTCTGAACTCACGTGTCCTCACCTGCCACTTAGCAGGTGCTCCACGAATCTTCCCAGACTCAGTAAGTGCGTTGTACTGCTGGGTGACCCCAGGCCCAGAGATGGGAAGGGACTCGTCCAAAGTCACACAGCACAGGGGCAGCAGAGCTGGGTTTCTGGGCCCGAGTCCTTTCTGCCTTGCCACACGCTCTTAACGACTTGGGTTGAGGACCCATTGAGGTATCTGCTGATCGGGCAGACCTAACAAGGTGGGTGGAGGGGCGTGTTCTGGAGCAGGCCCACGGTGGGGGGCGGGGGGGGGGGTGAGTCCAGGCCAGTTTTCTCATCTCTAAAAGCAGGGCTGAAAATCAAGTCAGAAATAAGAAAAGGCTCCAATAAGAAAAGACCATGCAGTGTGAAGGCTACGGGGCAGCTGTTAGCACCGTATCCAGTGAGTGGGCCGATTTGGAGTCTGATGACCTGGGTTCAACTCGCTGGCTCTCGGCCCCCTGTCCTCCACACCTTGCTCTGCGCCCTCAAGTCAGGTACTGACAGCTGAACCCTGTGCCAGAGCTGCCTGCCACCTTCCGCCTCCCCAGCCTCCTGGGTGCTGGGAATGCTTGTTAGCAAATGCCTACCCCATCAGAGATGTATGGAGACTGACTGTACCCAAAACATGGCCACTCTTAGGCTCTTCCTTGGGTCTTTGGCCTATAACCTCAGGGCCCAGTGGATAGATGGAAACGAAGACCCTTCTGGCTGCTGCTCTCTGGGGCTGAGCAGGGATTAGGTCTGGGATCCCGGACCACACAGCTTCTCAGATGGGTGGTTGTGGCTCAGGCTGTTCCCCACATGCACCCCCAGGGCCACCCAGCGTCTCTCCTGGGTCCAGGCCTGCCCCTCCCGTGGGCCCGTGTGTGTCCGTGTGGCTGAGCCCTCCTGACCCACACCCTGCTCCTGCCCACACCTCCCCACTCCTGCTCACACCTCCCCACTCCTGCCCACACACTCCCCCTCAAGCATCAGAGAAAGATTCACCCCGCATCCCTGCCTCTCCCTACCCGCCCCCCCACCCAGCTTCACTAAGACTCTTTCAAGTGCTCCAGAGCTAGGGGCGCCTCTTCTTGCCTAGAGGCCTTTGTACGTGCTCTTCCCTTCCTCTGTTAGGAACACCCCCTCTCTCCTCTCCCCTGTTTCTGGTTAACATCTCCACCGTCTCTCCTTAGCTCTTCCCCTGGGGAGTGTCCTAGTTACAACCGCCCCATAACACACACACACACACATTACACAGACCACACCGCACACAGGCGCAGGCACACTCCATTACACAGATCACAGACACAAAGGCTTACACATACACACACAAACTTGCACATTTACACACTCTACATGCCGTAGACTGCAGACACACACCCGCACACATCACATGGACCATTCAGTGTGCACACCTTACATGCCCTGACCACACAACAAACGCACACACATTCACACACATACCTTACACAGTGGTGCCCCTCCCGTGGGCTCCTACAGCCTCTAGTCTTGCCTCCTCCCCATGGTATTTACCCTCCCCAACTCCAGTGAGGACAGGGACCCATCCCCCTTCTCTTCCATTCCAGCACAATCCAGACCTTGCACCAATTCTTGCTCAACCTTGATCCCTTCCCATGGGCAACATTTGTTTTTTGGCTAAGCCATGCGGCTTGTGGGATCTTAGTTCCCTAACCAAGGATCGAACTTGCGCCTCTGCATTGGAAGTGTGGAGTCTTAAGCACTGGACCACGAGGGAAGCTCCCCCCATGGCAAACACTGTCCCAGTCCCACTCCGTCAAGGTCCTCTCAAATGAATACCCGCCCCTGTTTGTGCCAGGAGCTGTCCACACTCCCACTAGAGCCACTCCAGGCCTCGCCTTCTCACCCTCAGGTCACAGGCACCTGGGCTTTGAACAGCCACACTCCCAGGTGCGGCTGTCCCAACCCCTCCCACCCCCATCAACCCTCCAGGGCCTCAGAAGTATTTGGTGGCTTGAACGGCACCAGAACCTTGAGGTCACTTCTTTCAGGAGTCTCAGCTTTCTCATCTGTAAAATGACACTGGAAGTGTCTTGCAGAAACTCAGATGTGTCCCAGTGGATGTCATTTCAGGGCTGCCAGGTTCCTGCTGGCCTGCATTTGGGAATGAACTGAGCTTTGGTTGGTGCAACTCATCTTTGAGGTGAGCCCGCTCCCCAACTGAGTGTCCCGGTCATGCCCTTCCTGCAAACTGAGACCCTAGTGCACTTTGCGCTAAGCCCTGGAGTGGGGTTGGCTTGGGGTTCCTGACAAGTAGCAGGCATTGTCTGTTTGTGGGGGCTGCCTTGCAAGGAGGAAGACTTGTGACCTCCACAGAGGCGGGGAGGGAGATGGAAGGGGGGACAGGGAAACCGGGCTGGAGCCTCAGATCCCCTCCTGCCATCCAGCAGAGTGCCACTGTGGTTGCCTGGCCCTGATGAGAGAAACTTCTAGAGAAGGAATGGTTTTGGCGAGTGACCAGAATCAGGAGAATGAGGGGAGACAGGCAGGTATGGATAAAGACCTGAGGAACCTGCTTTCAAGGTAGATGCATTTATGGGAGATGGGGAAGATGAACCTCACAGTGTCCACCCTCCCCGTCACTGCCCCTTGGGTGTTAGGGCCCCTTCCCTGGCCCAGCAAGGCCCAGCAGGAGCCCAGCAGCTCACCTGAGCTCAGACTCAGGGTGGCACACAACACTCCTTATTCAGAGAGGGAGAAACAGAGGCCAGGGCCAGGAGGGGACTGGCCAGGCCACATGGAAGGGGGCGTGGATCTGCTGCCTGCTGCTCTCAGAGTTTTCCTTCACGGGGGAGTTGCTGACACCTCTGTGTGCCGGGCATGGAATTACATGCTGGGCACATGGTAAAGAAAGAATTCACTGCCACCCTGGTGGAGCTTAGAGTCTAAGGAGTGAGTAAATGAGGCAGCACAAGAAAAGCAGGAAAGGATGGAGGCTGGGATGGTGAAGACAGGGCACTCACACTTTTATAAACACTCCCTTATGTGGACCTGGGTTTGTGCCCCAGAGTTTCTTCCAGAACCTTCACTCATTCTGTCTAGTTAGTTAGTTCAGTCGCTCAGTCGTGTCCGACTCTTTGCAACCCCATGGTCTGCAGCACGCCAGGCCTCCCTGTCCATCACCAACTCCCAGGGCTTACTCAAACTCATGTCCATTGAGTCAGTGATGCCATCCAGCCATCTCATCCTCTGTCGTCCCCTTCTCCTCCCGCCTTCAATCTTTCCCAGCATCAGGGTCTTTGCCAATGAGTCAGTTCTTCGCACCAGGTGGCCAAGGTATTGGAGTTTCAGCTTCAACGTCAGTCCTTCCAATGAATATTCAGGACTAATTTCCTTTAGGATGGACTGGTTGGATCTCCTTGCAGTCCAAGGGACTCTCAAGAGTCTTCTCCAACACTACAGTTCAAATGCATCAGTTCTTCGGTGCTCAGCTTTCTTTATAGTCCAACTCTCACATTCATACGTGACTACTGGAAAAACCATAGCTTTGACTAGACATACCTTCATTCTGTCTAGGAACATGCTTTGAACACCTTCGCCTGAGGCAGAGTGATAAAGAACAAAATCCGGACTCTTCCTCCTGGCTGTGTGACTTTGGGCAAGTCCCTGTCCCTCTCAAACTCTTCATGTCGTGTCCTTCTCTGGAAAAATGGGTGCATATCCCTCAGAACTCTTGTGACAAAACCCTCAGATGTGGTGAAGTGTCTCCTCTGGCATGGGGACTCGAGCTGGACTCTATTCCAAATGGCCTCTGGACGTGACTGCTCAAGCCCCCTGGACCACTGGCCTCCCATTTCTGCCTGAACCCCAGTCCCTAGCAGCTCAGCTTTGGGAGGGTATGAGCGGTCCCTGCGAGGGGAGGCCCAGCACCAGCTGGCTGTGATGACAAGATGATTGGTACACATCTGGGCACTCTGGGCTCCTGCCTGTCTGAGGTGGAATGTTTCAAATTTAGATGAGTTCTAGAACCACGGGGTCAAGTGGGTTGGGTGAGCCATGGGCCCTACCTCCTGTGACTTACTGATTAAAAAAAGATCAGCCACAGCTTCTAAGTACTGACCACCCCCATCCACCTTGCCTAACTCACACCCAACTGTTTGCAATCCATTCAAGTCCTTGGGCACCAACTGCAGGACCTCCACAGAGAGTCTTGAGGAGGCGGGGCTGCGACCTGAGGAGGCGGGGCCAAGAGCAGGTGCTCACCTAAGGGCAGAACACCAGGGGGATGTCCCAGGAAGTATCGTGAGACCCTAGGATGTCAGGCTGGAAGAGATCCCGGGGATCACCACTTTGGCGACCCTACATTGCCTATGCAGGAAAACTTCAGCTCAAAGAAGTGGAGACACTGGTCCAGGGGCACACAGCAAGGTACTGGCCCAGCTGGGACTAGGTGGAAGGAGGGAGGTGGTTGAGCTTTGGAACTCAGCTGCCCGGGTTCAGTCTGGGTCTGTTGCCTGCTGGCCGCCTGCTGATTGTCTGTTGCTCGCTGAGTCTGTCGTGAGCCTAAGTCTCTGAACCCTCTGTGCTCCAGTCTACTCATTCTGTAGAATGGGAAGAATAATAGTTCCTATTTCAAAAGTGAGGACTTCCCTGGTGGTCCAAGTGGTTGGGACTCAATGCTGCCAATGCAGGGGGCACCGGTTCAATCCCTGATCCAGGAACTAAGATCTCACATGCCACAGTGTGGCCAACCCCCCTCCCCTCAAAAACGAACAAAACAAAAAGCAAAAATGGTTTTGAGAAATAAACATATTCTATGAGGTGAAGGCAGGAGGAGAAGGGGATGACAGAGGATGAAATGGTTGGATGGCCTCACCGACTCGATGGACATGAGTTTGAGCAAGCTCTGGGAGTTGGTGATGGACAGGGAGGCCTGGCGTGCTGCGATTCATGGGGTCGAAAGAGTCGGACACGACTGAGCGACTGAACTGAACTAATGCAGGTATATGAGACCTGGTACATGGCATGCATTGATACCATTCTCAGTCTCCTGATTTCTAGTTCAGGTCAGGCTCATCTGGGCCAACTGCTCTGCCAACACTCAGATGGAGAAGTGAGCAAAACAGACCAAGTCTGCCTTCCTGGTGCCTACAGTCCAGATGGGAAACACCTGAAACAGTAACTCCAGAGCAAATCAGCCCGTCACATTGAAGTCTTTCTGGTTCAGGGATTCAGGGAGGGTCCCCTGGAGAGGGGCCACTTAAGCTGAGACTGGCAAAATGAAGAGCAGAAAGCATGGTTCCAGGCAGAGGGAATTACATGAGTGAAGACCCAGGGGGCAGAAAGGACATAAAACTGTCCAGATTGGAGGGAAGGTCCAAAGAACTGGAGCTTAGAACCAAAGGTGATGAGAGCAAGAGAAGCTGAGGGGAGGCAGACATCCGGAGCCTGGAAACACTGCATCACGAAACCAGAGAGCCAGTGATGGGTAGAGAGGGAAAGAAGTGGTCTCTCAGGCCAGCATATTAGAAAGATCTATCTGGGGGACATCAGTTCAGTTCAGTTGCTCAGTCGTGTCCGACTCTGCCACACCATGGACTGCACCATGCCAGGCCTCCCTATCCATCGCCAACTCCCAGGGGACATAGGGGGCAGATTGATGGGGAGGCTGGCAGAGAGTGGGAGCTGGGGGCCAAGCATGGATTGGGGCAGGGGCAGTGGGTACAGGGTGAAGGGAGATGACTTCTTTAAGTGGGAAGCTCCTTGGATCTTGGGCTGGGGGTTGTGGAGGTAGAGGAGGAGGAGTCGGGATGGCACATGGGAACCAAACAGGGTCAGGGTGCATGGAGGGAAGTGATGGTCAGAAGCGAATTCCAAAAGAGTGGAAGGGCTGCCTTCAGTTTGAGCCACCCCAGCTGTAGCAGCATCCAAGAACCACAGCAGTGTCCTCAGACCCGAATCCCAGTTTAGAGAGTGGCACTCTGGCCCTTTTCTGATTGTGCCTTTTCTCACAGGGCAAGGAATTTGTGATCTGGGCAACTGGGACCATGAAATTCCCTGTTCAGTGGCCCCCAGCTCATGTCCTGGGTCCATCTTCCTGGGGGTGGTCTGAGCTGCCAGTTTGGGCACCTCTAATCCCGAGGGGTGACCAAGAGGTGGCTGTTTACAGGGAGTGTGGGCAGAGTTCAGTCATGCAGGCTGGAGCATCAGCACCCAAGCACACCCTCCCCTCACCCCCAGAAAAGAACAAAACCTGAGGCAGAAAGAAAAGAGTGGGCTGAGTGGAAACTGGAGGCCAGGGCCACCCCTCCCCATGCTGCCACTTCCAGCGTGGACCCCAGGAGCCTGTGATTTCTAAATACAAACCCAGCCTTCCAGGTGTGTTTGTCCTTAGGAAGGTGTATTTGTCAAGGAAGGAGGACAGAACATATTTTATTTAGCAGTTTGTTAGCTTGATTTATAACTTGTAAATACTCAGACACCAGGTATGTGGGCTTCTGCTTGTACTGCTGCCTCCAGTGCTGCCCAGAGAGAAGCCGCCTCCCAGGTTCCACTTCAGCAACGGGTGGCCGACCCTGGACCAGGAGGTTGACCCCAGGAGACCCTCCAGGCTTCAGAGCTTTCTGACCCCACTTCCTGCCCACCCGCTCCGTGCATCCATCCATCCATCCTCTGCCTTTAGCCCAAGGTCCTCCTGCCTACCCCTTTGAATGTTCACCTCCAGCCCCTCCTGCTCCAGGAAGCCTTCCCTCCCCCAGGCCCTGGCTCTCCAGCTTGTCACTGGTATTATCTGGTCACAGTGGCTGCTGGTGGTCTGACTAGCTGGGGATGTGGCTCCTTTGGGACCAGGAGCTCCTGGAAGCAGCACCTCCCAGAAGAAGCAGGGTTTTGCCAGTTGGGTAGGAATGCAGACTCAGGATGCACACAGGCTTGGGGTCAAATCCCAGCTCTGTGACTTTCCTGCTGTGTGACCTTGGGAGGCGCTTCGGGGCTCTGAGCCGGTTTCCTCTTCTGAAAACCCGTAATCATAACTGCACCTCTTGCAGTGAGGAGGCAATGTGGAACGCGGAGCCCACGTGTGCCCGGCACTTGGCAAGTACTGGGGAAGGGATTAGGAAGGGCAGGAGTTACATCACTCATTTCTTTTTACAGCTGAGAAAACAAGCGGAGGAGGCTCAGGGAGGTAAGGCCGGTTGCCCAAGGTCACACAGCCCAGTAGGAGGAGGATGGGGCCCCAGCGAGGCTGGCTGACTTGTGCTCTAATCACTGAGCCCTCTGGCCGCAGGCCCGCCCGCCCAAGTACCTTTCCCTGTCTCCGTGGCCCGTGGACCCCGAAGGCTGCGTGGGGCCACGGGGACAAGTGGCAAGGCCGAGGCTGAGCCCACGGGGCCGGAAGGGTTAACGCGCTCCGCCGCAATGGGCCGGCCTCCGGGGGAACCAGCCAATGGGCACGCGCCGCGATGAGGTAATGCCGGGGACCCGCGCGCGAGTGGGCGGAGCCCGTGGGGGTCCTCGCCGGGCTCGAGTTCCTCGCCTCCCCACCTACTCCTCACCTTTGACCTTGATGTTCCCCACTCCCCACCCCGCAGCCTTACAGCCGCAGAAACCTCTGTGCTGGAGCCGAGTCTCAGGCGGCCCCGCGACCCTTAAGGTCTGCGGCATATGAACCTGAAGAGAGGTCCTGCCTCATTTGAGCCTCAGTTTCCCCTTTTGCAAGAAGATCGCTGAAGACGCGACTAGCTGGTGAACGTTCTTGGATCCCAGAACGGTTTTCAGCCCCTCCCCGCCCTTGGCCCACCGTGTAGCGGCCACGACCCTGGCCCTGCCTAGGCAGTGTACGGCACACTGGGGCAAGGAATCCGCCCGGCCAAGTGGAAGGAGCCTCGCCAGCCCGTCACCCCCTCCATGCGGGCCCCAGAGCATCGTCCCCTCCCTATCCCTGGGGTGTCTGCGATGTCTCTTCGCTGCCCCCAAGTCCCAAGTTAGCTGCAAAAGCAGGTGGACGGGCTAGTCTGGTGGTCACAGGTCAAAGTTCATTGAACCACCAAAATTAATTGAGTATCTACTACGTGCAGCTCAGAGCTCGGCGGGCTTCGGGGGCTGTGTGTGACCCGGGCACCCCTTCCTCGCTGGCCTGCTGGGGGCCCAGTGAGAGGGTTCTGGGCACGAAGCGGTTAAAGCCTTTCTAGCCGAGAAGCTGGCTCTGCTGCTGAGGCCCAGGCTTATTAGTCAGCTCGCGGGGAGGAGGGGGGGGCGGGCGGTGGGAGAGAGGAGGGGCTCGAGCTGAGAACCGCAGAAAGCAATTCTCAGGGGCTCCCAAGTGTGGGGAGGGCGGCACAGCAGGAGCTGCTGCTTCCCAGAAAGTTGATTATTTTTAACCCAGGAAGAAGAAAGGAAAGAGGCGAGGGAGAAGGACTCAGAGAAAAGAGGAGAGGATGGCAGAGGAGAGGAGAGGATGGCAGAGGAGAGGAGAGGATGGGGAAGGGGGGAGGGGAAGGAAAGGGAAGCTGAGCAGGAGAGAGGGGCCAGGCAAGGCAAAGCTGGGAGGGAACAGGCAGAGGGGGGCGGTCAGGGAGGGACTGCAGCCAGAGGCGGGGCCAGTGGGAATGGGGGAAGCCAGCCGGGGTCTCTGGGAGGGGACTGGATGTGGAGGGGGCACGTCACCCCCCTCCTGAACCCCTCTGGTTCCTCTCCCAGGCCTGGGCTGGGGGCAGGGGTGCTTCTATGGGACCCACCCCAGGCCACCCAGCCTGGGCAGAAAGCAGCGCCCTCTTGGGTATCCCCAACCCAGGGCTGTGTGGGGCACAGAGGCTAGGAGAATAGGGGGCACCAGGCAGCCACAGCCCTGCCCTAGGGTGCTATCCGGCCCACAGCAGCCCCATGACTTGCCCTTGTTTCGATGGTGATCACTGGGGAGAGGACAAGGAAGACCACCCTGAAAACCCCATATGGCTCTGCAAAGGAAGGGTTCAGCTTAGGGTGGAGCCAAGCTGAACACCAAACCCAGAGGGGGCCTACGAGGAGGGTGCTGAGGACACAGTGACTAACAAGACGGACACAGCCGGCCCACATGGGCTCACGGTCCTGCAGGGGAGGCGGAGGCTGCACAGACCATTATGAATAGTGCATTAAATAATGGCAAGGGGGTGGCAGGCTGGCAGGGGACTGTGAGGGGCACTGGAAGGGCTGGTCCCAAGAGGCTGATCTCTGCAGGGGTCACGGGAGGGATCCTCAAGGAGGAAGGAGGGGTGCCTGAGGACTGGAGGGGCTTAACTAAGGGCAGAGTTACTGGTGGAGGGAGCGGGGATGGCGTGCTTGTGGATCCCAGAGGCACAAGGGCTCAAGAGAGCATCAGGGTGGCCCACCATAGCCCTTGTCCTAGAGACGGCCGGAAGCTTCAGAAGTTTTACAGAGCAGAGAGGGGAGACCAGGGCTTTCCAGGTGGTACAGTATAAAGAATCTGTTTGCCGATGCAGCGGACATAAAAGACGTAGGTTCTATTCCTGGGTTGGGAAGATCCCCTGGAGGAGGAAATGGCAAACCCACTCCAGTATTCTTGCCTGGAAAATCCCATGGTCAGAGAAGCCTGGCGGGCTACAGTCCGTGGGGTCACAAAGAGTCAGACACTACTAAGGATTGAGCATGTACACACACACTGAGAGGAGACCAGATCTGCAAAATTCACCTGGGCTGCCGGGGACAAAAGTGGGTACCGGAGAGGTCCCAGGATCCCAGGAGAGTGATGGCAGCCTGGCCCAGGGAAGTGGCCTCTGAGATGGAGGGAAGGCTGGCCTTGGACATGACTGGGAGGTCCAGAGCACAGGAGCTGGTGTGTCATGGTGTGGGGGGAAAGGAGGCCGAGGAGGGAAGTGCCAGAACACTTCCAGGCTCTGGCTCCTGCAAGGAGGGTGGCTGGGGCTGTCCCCTAAGACAGGGCAGCCAAGGGAGCAGGTTCATGGGAGGTCAGGTGTTTGTGTTGGGCCAGGGTGGGGACAGGCTGCAGGAACAGCCTGAGCAAAGGCGCAGAGAGGAGAAGGGCAAAGGAAACCACACAAGGACCGTGGAATATGCTGGAATCTTCCAGAAAGTGGGACTGTGGCTGGTCTTGGTGCCCTTGACTGCAGGCAAAGAGCTCTGAAACCAAGTTGTAGTCAGCGGGGAGCATAAGAAGGCAAGTTCCAATGCTGGACATGGGGAGGGCACCCAGCAGTGACCAACAGGGGCAGGGACTGAGCCTATGACAGCAGGTGTCTACACCCCAGCACTGGAGGTGGGGATGTGAATGCTGGGGCATGTCATGAGCACACCTCTGGGACAGCCTATAGGGTGGGTGAGTAAGAGTAACTGTGCGTGTGTCCCTTGCACTGAGTGTCCTAACCTTCACTCAAGGCAGGCCCTGGGGGACACCTCCAAATCCTCCAGGACCAGAGTGTGTCTGACCAGGCCAGACCAGCTCAAGGGGGATGATGGATGGAGGAGGACCTCAGCCACCAGTCACAGCTCTGGAAGTCTTGGACACACACACACACATACACACACACAAAACCGCTGTGGAACCTGGAAGCAGCATCTGGCCCCCTCCCCAACGGAGCTGGGGCAGGTAGTGCTGGGATATTGGGTTATTGACTGGGGCGGGGGCAATGTCTGTATGCTTTCAACTACTTCAGGCGCCCGAGGAAGCCTTGCAGCAGCAACCCAGGGTCACCCACGCCCTCTACCCACCTTGGGTCCCAGTTGATCTTCTCCCAGGGTGCGAGGGCAGATCTGCTTAGCCTGGGGCTGCCCTTAATACAAGGGTCCAGTGGCTCAGCTGAGGCCTGATTCCAGATAGTGGCTGGTGCTGTGGCTTGACCACCTGCAGCTCTGACCTCACCTTGAGACTCTT
This sequence comes from Bos javanicus, assembly GCF_032452875.1. Lineage (NCBI taxonomy): Eukaryota > Metazoa > Chordata > Mammalia > Artiodactyla > Bovidae > Bos > Bos javanicus. Next base: position 99,666,808 of record NC_083878.1, read on the forward strand.
GGACCACATGGATTTGTGGCTTTCCCATCAGTCCTGCTACCTACCGTTAGCACACAACCCCCCAGGGTGGGTGCACATCATAAAGTCAAGGTGAAGCTGAAGGAACAAACTTGAATCCAGACTCGTTGCCCGGCTGGCTGTGAGCACTGGCCTCTTGTGCCTCAGTTTCTTCATCTGAAAAATGGGCCTAATAATGGCAGAGGCAGAGAAATGGTGAAGGTAAGGCCCTTAGCAAGGAAAGGGGCTTGTCCCAGGTCACCTGCGGCCCTGAAACTCCCCCATCAGTATGGGTTGCAGGCCTTCAAGGTGGAGGAGAATTGGGCTTACCGCCATGTCCCACCACGGGTTGGGTGGTGGTATTGTTCCTATCTGCAGGTGAGAAGAGAAAGGCTCAGAGAAATTGGTAACTGGCCCTACAGGACAGGAAGGGTGCAAATTCTCAGGCCTGCTCTCTCCCTGGGATTTGGGATTCCATTCCCACAGCCCTCGCCCTCCTCCAGATAGAAAAACTAAAGTGCAAAATGCATTTCCCCTGCAGGACATCCTCCTCCCTCTCCCCAAAACCACACAGTGACCCTGGCCTGGCCCTCTGCGCCCAGGAGGAGCAGGGTCCCCATCAGGCATCTCGGAGCTGGCTTTCACATCGATGGAGCACAAAGGGGGCTAGCCGGGCAGAGAAAGAGCCCGACAGGCCAGGAGCCGGCTCCACGGGCGCTTTTCTCCCCGCTTTCTTCCTCTCTGGGCTCTTTGTTAAGCTCCCTTTCAGCTGAGCCGGCAGAGCCTGGGTGTTCCGAGCTGACAATAATTGCTGCGTCTAGACAGTGTCTGGTATGAGGCCTCCCTCTCCCGCGCCTCCCCAAGGCTCCCTTTCCCAGCGCTGCCGGCCCTGCCCCATGCCCTGCGGTTCCCACACCCCTTCCCTTCTTTCTGGCTGCCCAGGGTCCCCGTTCTGCCTTCCTCCTGCTCAGACCCTACACTTCTCTCTCCTTCTCCCCCTTCCATCTTCAGACACACTCACCCTATTGGGTCCCCAGGCCTGAAATCCAGGGAACAAAAGTGGATTTGCATTTGGCTCCAGTTGGCAGGCCTTGGAGAAGGCCGAGTCCAGCCAACCCTCCTGACTGTGGACTTGCCCAGGATCCCAGGCGGTCCACCTTGCTGAATTCTGGGCTAACCTGGAAAGCTCTGGGATTCACCCTGCTCCCTCCCTCATCTTTCCACCCATGCTTGGATGGGAACCCAGAGGAATCACCAGAGGTCCAAGGAAGAACCTGGCATCTCTCACCATCAGTGAGGGATAGACTGCTTTCAGGAAATGCAGGGAGTGGGAAGTGGATTTTCACAAGTTCTAAGATTTGTCCCTGCCCCCGCTCCGATCAGTCATTCTGGAAGGTTTTCCAGAATCTGAAGTCTCCTCACTTCTCAATTCTAGGATCAGAATTGAGACCCTAGTGGTGATTCTGAGACAGTAATAATAATAGTCGGCCCTCTCCCTGCACCAGGGGCCTCCCGGGTGGCTCAGTGGTTAAGAATCCACCTGCCAAGCAGGAGATACGGGTTCAATCCCTGGGTCAGGAAGATCCCCTGGTGGAGCAACTCACTCCAGTATTCTTGCCTGGAAAATTCCACGGACAGAGGAGCCTGGTAGGCTACAGTCCATGGGGTCACAAAGAGTTGGACACGACTGGAGAATTGAGCATACCCTCCCTGAGACAAGCATCATACAGGGTCTGTATGATTTCTGCATATTCATTTATTTCATTTTCTCAACAGCCCTATGAGAGAGAGTGAAAACAAGACTGTACTTTGTCCCATTTTACAGATGAGGAAACTGAGGTCCAGAGAGGTTAAGTCACTTGCCCAAAGTAACAAAGCCAAGGAAGTGGAGGAGCCTGGATTTGAAGCCTCAGAGGATGGCTCCAGAGCCCCAACAATGAATAGCAATAGGAGTATTAAATGCTTACTGAGTACCTGAGGCTGCATTTAACATTTTACTTGTGCAGTGTCCTTTATCCTCACAATAGTGAGTATAGGCTCCAGGGTTATGCCCATTATACGCATTAAAGGAGAATAGCCCAGGGCTGCTGGGTGTGGCCAGATGGTGACCTAACTCTGTTAGAAAGGCCCAGTAATCCCTGAGCTGCACGTGAAAAGCTTGGCCTGGAGCAGGAGCTCAATAAGTGTTGCTATTTCATTTCCCACTTCTTCCTTCTGGGTTTTCATGAGCCCCAGCTAGGCTGGAGAAGACAGTGTGGGACTCTGTCCTCATGATACCACGGCCTAGAAGAGGGACCTGGCAAACCCGTTACTTTCAGTGTGGAGGGGAAATTATGATGACGTGAGTGAGGCAAGACCTCTGGGAGACAAGAGGAGGGACCCTGAATCCAAGAAGGCTTCCTGGAGGAGGTTGAATCAACACTGTCTAGGAGAATGAGTAAGAGTTGGGCAGGTTAAGTGACTTCCCTGGTGATCCAGTGGCTGAGACTGTGCTCCCAATGCAGGGGGCCCAGGTTCGGTCCTTGGTCAGGGAACTAGATCCCACATGCTGCAACCAAGATCCGGAGAAGCCAAATAAATAAATAAATAGTTGGTCAGGTTAAGGGGGAGGGAAAGTGCTCCTGGCAGAGGGACCCACACGTAAGAAGGTCTCGAAGTCCAGGGTTATCTCAGAGAACCCGAGATCTCTAAACAGCTTTGTTGGACTGAACAGATGCAAGGAAGTCAAGGAAGGAGCCAGGTGAGCCATAAGGCTGCAGCTGCGATTAGGAAGGGCCTCAACAGCCAGGCCACTGTGCCCTGGGACAGAACCCAAGGCTGGGAGGCCAGTTAGGAGACTTCAGGAGTCTGGGCAAGCAGGGCTGGGATAATCAGAAAGATGTGGAATGGGCAGCCTGAGTAAATGAGACAGAGGCCTACAGAGTTTTAGAAAGATGGCCTCCTGTGATATCGGGGACTGGCCTGTGAGTTCGCCTTCAATGCCGTTCCAGACAAAGACGCAGCAAAGATGAAGGCGTGGAGGTGGCGGGGGGGCCGGGTGTGTGTCTGGGAGGGAGACAGTGGGGCCAGGTACTGAGCAGCCTTCATGATCAAGGTTTGGAGGATTAACTGGGAAGATTCATCTAGAACCTTGGCAGGACGGATTAAAGGGGCAAGCCTGGAGGCAGGGAGGCTGGGGAAGAGGTCAGGAGGAGGCCGCTGCTGAGTGGATTTTCCTTCCCAGCAGGTCGGTCCTCATCTTCAGCTGCTCTTCCCTTCTGCAGAGTCATTTTGATTTTGCACCGACTCCCTCCTCACAGGTGTTCACACTTTCCACCCCAGCTAGAGATGAAAGGAGGACACTCACCATTCAGTACTCACCCAGGCCATCCATCGACAGAAACGTCAGACAGCGCATCCACGCCTGATCACCTCTCTCGGCTGCTGGGGTAGCCCACACAAGCAGGCGCATTGATGAGCTCCCGGCCTGCCAACTCTGGGCCTGCCTCAGACTGATGCAGCTGGGTGGTGGCTTCTCTGGACTTCGCTTGAAAGGCGTAGCCTGGACCTTGCCGGGAGCCATGGGTGCAGAGCACGCACCTCTGGCCTCTATCCTGAAACGCTGGACTGTGGATCTGATGCTGGGAGTTCAGACTGGAAAAGGAGAAACATAGGAACCAGCAGGCGATGTAAGGCCAGCGGGGATGGTCTGGGAGCAGTAACGGCGAAGATCACGGAGGCCCACCGTCCTGCACTCCAAATCCCTGGCTACGTAGGTTCAGAACTCAGAATTTTCCCAGTTGTAGGAGGAAAGGATTACATGTAGACCACATATCTCCTAACACCCCCAGTGAAGTGCGGGGCAGCCCCTGTAATCAGACGTGTTACCAGGTCTGCGGCAAAGCCTACGAACAAAGACACAAATCCTCTCTGAAGCTCAGTTTTCTCGTCTCTAACGTGGAGCAATGGCTGTACCAGGCTCATAGGGTTGCCCTGAGAATTTGATGCTTCCCGTGATACCGGCCAGCCCGCAGGAGACACAGGTTCTTGGCCTGCCCCGAGCCCTCTGGGGCACGTGCTGCTCCTTTCCGGAATATTCACCCCTAGACATCTCAGGAGATAGCTCTCTCACTTCCTTCAGGACCCGCCCCAGCAGGACATGCCCTGTCTATCCCCGTCTCCTCCCGCCCCTGTTCTCCTTTGTCTTCCTTCCCAACCTCTATCATTTGAAGCATCACTTAAATCAATTACTCCCTTGTTAATTGCCTGCCCTCCTGCAGTAGACTCCAAGCTCCGTGTAGTCAGGACTCTGTCCTGTCGCCCACTTTGCCCCAGAACTTAGGAAAGAGCTGGCACAGACGGGCGCTCTGACTTCTGTTGAATGGGCGACAGTCTGTTAAATGTGCCTTGTGCATCGAAAAGGCTCAGTGAGGCCCAGCCCTGCACCATCAGCCTTGTTATTATTGATGCTGCTGTTATTATTTACTTTTTAGTTGCCCCAGGGCATGTGGCATCTTCCTGGACCAGGGATCAAACCCATCTCCTCTGCATTGGCAGGTGGATTCTTAACCACTCCACCACCAGGGAAGTCCCACTATTATGAATATTATTATTAGCATCATTACTCTATTCCTGAGCTGATCCCAGTCCTTGGTTCTCCAGCCTCTGAAATGAGCATCCTGGGGACTGAGGCATCAGCCACCAGAAACAGAACAGGTTCTTGCTGGAGAGACAAAGGAGGCTGCCCGCCGCCCTGGGGGAGCCTGCGCCCCTCACTGGAGAGAGAGGCCTGGGAGAAGCTTGGAGAAGGCACACAGCCCCATTGAACAGGGCTGCCAGAAGGCCATACATAATTCATTGCCAAATGGGGCGGCGGGCGGCTGTGCGCTGGGGGCTCACTCCGCGCCTGGCACTTTGCTGACTGCTCCTCACACGTTGCCTCGTTGCATCTTCTTGGATTTGTGGGGTGCGAACCTTCCCCCGCCTCTCCCTTTTCCCCGGGGGGGAGCCTGAGGTTTAGAGGATGGGGCCACCGTGCAAGTCACCAGCTTCTCAGTGGCCAAGCGGGATCCACAGTCCCTGCCTCTCTCTGGAGGAAAGAGACAGCACTGGGGACCGAGTGGGGACTGAGACCTACCCGAGACGGGGCAGCAGAGGACGGGCCGGGTCACAGCAGGGCCAAAGGAAAAGGGCAGGGGACCCGCAGCCCACCTCCTCCTCCTCTCCTGGAGGACAAGCTCCCTGCCGTGGCCGCCAAGAGTGCTGGCTCTGGAGTTTCAAGGGCTCAGTTTGCTCAGCTGGAAAGTGGGAGGAACAGAACCCATCCCCTGGGGCTCCGAGGTCCTGCAGACAGGATGCTGGCTCAGAAAGGGGCATCCGCCCAGGAGGAAAGCCAGTCCCCAAAAAGGTTACATCCTCTGTGATTCCCTTCAGATAGCATATTTGAAGTCATACAATGATATGATGGAGGACAGACTAGGGACACGCTGGATGGAGGTGGAGTTGGGGTGTACTTTTGAAAGAGCCCCAGGAGGGATCCTTGTGCCGATGGAAATGTCCTGCATCCTCCCTGTGACGGAGGATCCACAATTTCATCCTGTGATGAAATTGTATAGAACTAGACACACAAAAGCGTGTAAGGGAAACTGGGGAATCGGAGTAAGACTGGGGGCCATGTTGACGTCTACATCCCAGCCCTGATACTGTCCCTGTTGTTCCGCTCGATGCTTCCACTGGGGGAAGCTGGGTGAAGGGCACAGGGGGGTCTCTCTGTACTACTTCCTACAACTGCACGTCCATCTACAACCATCTCAGTGGAGACGTCAATTTTTAAAAATGTCATCTGGAGAATTCCCTGGGGGTCCAGCGGTTAGGCCCTCACAGCTGAGGGCCCGGGTGTGATCCCTGGTCAGGGAACTAGGATCCCTCGTGTGGCACAGCCCCCCCAAAACAAAACAATGTCATTTGCCTCTGCCCCAGAAAGGATTGCATGAACCACCGCAATTCGTCCTTTCCTCAGCTCTGAATTGTCCTTTCTGCCTCACTCTGAGGGTCCCCAGTCTTTATTCCAGAATGTTCCTGTTGTCTCTCACTTTTGCCTAGACAGGACTTCAGTACTACCCCGTGGGAGTCTAGACAGACCCTAGAGGAGGACAAGGAAGGCCTTTGTCATCTGTCTCCTGTCTGCATCCAGCTGGGAATCACAGCCACGCCAAGGCTCCCAGTCAGGATTATGAAAACCGTGAGCCCACCAGCCTTGGTCTTCCTCTCCAAGAGAGTGTGGGCCAGTGGAGAGCATGCTGAGTGTCCGGCCCTATGGCTTCCAGACCCAGCCAATCTTCTGCCGCACAGTGTGACTCCAGACAATCCCTGTCCTCTTTTTGGTTCCTAGTTTCCTCATCTGAAGCACAAACAAACTGGACTGGATTATCCTTAGGGTTCTTCCAGGTCTGTGGAGAGGTGAGCCTGGCCCCTATGCTGCTACTCAGGGGACTCTCCTTGACATTTGTGTGATTGGTTGAGAAGAGCAGGGCCCAGGCCTGCCTCGGGCCCTCCCTGCCTTTTAGCATCAGTGCAGTGAGAGGTCATTAAGTCACTCAAAAAACGTGCATTGAGCACTCACCAACTGCCAAACACTGGGGAATAAAAGGTAGGGGGTGGAAGGGCAATGCTGTCCCTGCCTTTGCGGAACCTGCATTCTAGGAGGGAAGAAAGCCACAAAGAAAGACAAAATAGCAACTGAGATCATGCAAAGAAGGAAAGCAGCAGCTGCATTGGCATGTTTCAGGGCCATGGTGAGGGCTTCCCTGGGAAGTGACCATTGAGCCACTGAGCTGAGATCTGAGCAAGGAATCAACTCTAAGCAAAGAAGGGGGAAGATGGCCAAGAGTAGAGGCTCCTCCACAACAGCAGCGGCAAGAGCTGGGGGCCCGTGCAGAGCAGTGGTCTGGAGTGACAGATAATGTTCCAGGAAAGATCAACAGCTTCAGTGGGTGACATAGGAGAGCCGAGATGAGGGGAGCCAGGCTGAGGAGCCTCGTCCCCATCCCAGACAGAAGGGATCCTGTGAGCTGCATTACGCAAGGGATTTGTGTTTTGGATTTGGATTTTTTGTGTTGGATTTGTGTTTTGAAAATCTCCTCCTGGTTACCAAGAGGAGAGGAGACCTCATGGGTCCTCCTTGTTGCCTTATATTTTTACCATAGTGTTATTGAGGCATGTCCAAGCATTAAATGAAGCATAAGGTCCTTATAGCTCTTTTTGAAGATTGTTTTATTTTATTGTTTATTTCCGTCTGTGCTGGGTCTTTGTTGCTGCATGCAGGCTTTCTCTAGTTGCCGCGAGTAGGGGCTACTCTCTGACTGTGATGCGCAGGCTTGTCACTGTGGTGGCTTCTCTTGTTGCACACACAGGCTCTGGGTGCATGCGCTTCAGTAGTTGCGTTGCTTAGGCATGTGGAATCTTCCTGGACCAGAGATTGTACCTGCGCTGGCAGGTGGATTCTTCACTGCTAGACCACCAGGGAAGTCTTCCTTATAGCTGTGAGAGCCACAAAACCAAGACAAATTGGTCAAGCAAATACAAAATCAAATCGGATTCATTTCATGGGACATATCTTTTTTTGAAACTCTGTCACCACCTACAGTGCAACTATGGCCCAACTACTATGGCTCTGAGTCTGTGGGACAGAGCAGATTGGTTTTATAATCCAAGAAGAAAGGGGTAGACAACTCAAGAAAAAAACCGGAAGCAATGAATTAAAATACTTCACAAATGAATAGCCAGATAACCAGCAAATGCATGATAAAAAGTGCCCAGCTTCACGACTCATCAAGAGGAAACACAAATTAAGAAGACAGTGAAGTACCACGTCAGACACAAGAAAAGTTAAAGCAAAGAAGACTGACAATGGCAAGTGTTAGTAAGCACAAGGAGCAGCTGGAACTCACACCCAGCTGGCGGGAATGTCAATCACTACAACCACTGTGGGAAGCCTGGGTGAGGTCTGCTCCAATTGGGTGCATCCTACTCTCTGACCCACACTTTCATTCCAAGGCATGCGGCTGTGTGTGCTCCAGAAGATGTGATGGGAAATGTTCATAGCAGCACTGTTTGCATAATAGCCCTGCATAGAATGAATCCAAATATCCTACAGTTGTAGATCAGACAGTCTAGTGGATAATTGGTCAGCTTTAAGGATGGATAAGGGCTTCCCCAGTGACTCAATGGTAAAGAGTCCACCTACAATGCAGGAGATGCGGGTTTGATCCTGAGTCAACTTGCAAGTGGTAACCCAGGTGCTTGGGCTTGATTGCCGGGAACTTGACACCAGGCATAAGAAGGGGGCTGGCTTTTCAAGCCAGAGAACAAGAGCTTCTTTGGGGAAAGAGGTCTTATCTGCAGCCCTGCGGCACTGGAAATTGGTGGAGACCTTGGCACAGGCTTCCAGGGAAGGAGAGGGTGCTGGGCAGCATGAGGCAGCCTCACAGACCATAGGCTATTGACCCCAGGCAGCCTTGGGAAAGCTAAGCTCCAGTCCTGAGTTAAGGATCCATTTGTTTGTACCTTAACCCCTCCCTACTTTCCTCCTTTGAGGTAGGTAAAGAAGGAGGGTTATTTCTTGCTCCTGAAAAGCAGACAAGTAACCTACATGCCAATGAGAAGGGTCCTGACTGTCTGGTATACAGCTGTTGCTCAGTGAAGTCTGGCTGGATGAATGTTCAGCTGGGCATGATGCTATGTGAATGGCTAACTGGCGCCTCCCCATGGGAAGTTCACTGACAGGCTTCCAGGAAAGGGACTGTAAAATAAGTTGAGAGTTTTCACTTAAGAAGCACCCACCATGGGCCAGGCCCTCTGCTCAGAGCTTTGATGCACAACCTCATTTGATTTTACTTATACACCAATAACTCAGACGTGACCATTTTAAAAATCAAGTCTGACAGTATCTGCCTTTCAGCTGGAGAGTCTAGTCCTTTTACATTTAATGTACTTATTATTGCAGGTGGGTGTATATTCGTCATCCTGCTATTTGATATCTGTCTGTCCCCTTTCTTCTTTGTTCCTTTTTCTTCTTCGACTGCCTTCTGTTGGGTTAACCAAGTGTTTATAACATTTCATTTAGTCTTTTGCTTTTTTAGTTCTACCTGTTTATAGTGTGGGCTGCTCTCACAGGGATTACAATGTGCATTCTTAAGTTATCACAGTCTACCTGCCCATAATAGTGCACTTCTTCATGTATTCTGTAAGAACTTTATAGAAATTGAATTCTACTTGATATTCTCCTGTCCTTTGTGCTATTACGGTCACTTGACTTTTTAAAAAATTTTATTTTTGGTTGCACTGGGTCTTTGTTGCTGCATGCAGGGTTTCTGTAGTCATTGTGAGGGGTGATTACTCTTGGTTGCAGCGAATGAAAGTGTTAGTCACTCAGTCGTGTCTGACTCTTTCTGATCCCATGGACTGTAGCCTGCCAGGCTTCTCTGTCCATGGAATTCTCCTGGCAAGAATTCTGATGTGGTTTGCCATTCCCTTCTCCAGGGGATCTTCCTGACCCAGGATCCCCTGCATTGATCAAACCCAGGTCTCCTGCATTGCAGGTGGATTCTTTACCATCTGAGCCACCAGAGAAGCCCATCTGGTGCATACGCTTCTCAAAGAGGTGGTTTCTCTTGTTGAAGAGTGTGGGCTCTAGGTGTTCAGGCTTCTGTAGTTGCAGCACTCGGACTTGGCAGTTGTGCCTCATGGGCTCTAGAGTGTGGGTTCAGTGGTCATGGGACACGGGCTTAGTGGCTCCGCAGCATGTGGAATCTTCCTGGACCAGGGATTAAACCTATATCCCCTGAATTGGCAAGCGGATTCTTACCCCCTGCACTGCCGGGGAAGTTCCCATATATTTTACTTCTATAGGCGATATAAATTCCAGAACACACTGTCATTTTTGCTTTAAGGACTCAATTAATTTTTAAAGATGTTAAGAAAAGGAAAATAGTCTTTTGTTTCTATTCACATATTCACCATTCCCAGTGCTACTGTTTCCTACAAAAATTTCCTTGTACATTTTCTGCAATTCTGGCATCATTTTCCTTAAGCCTAAATACTTTTCTTTAGCATTTCTTATAATGCAGATCTACTGGAAACAAATTCTTTGTTTTATATATTCAGGAATGTTTTTATTTTTCCATTTTGAAATATATTTTCACTGATCGCTTTCTAAATTGACAGATTTTAATCTCATTTGTTGTCAATTGTTCTATTGTCTCCTGAGTTGCATTATTTTAATGAGAAGTCTGTCGTCTTCTGCATTGTTCTCCTATACATAATTATTGTATGTATTTTTATAGCTGTATTTCAGATTTTCTCCTGATCTTTAGTTTTTGGCAGTCTGACCATGATGTGCCTGGATATGATTTTCCTTGTATTTATCCTGGTTAGGGTTCACTGAACTTCCTGGATCTGCAGGTTGATTGCTTTTCCAAACCCACGGAACATTCTCAGCCAATATTTCATTAAAAAAAATTTTTTTTTTGCTCCATTATCTCTCTTCCACCTCTTGAACTCCAGTTACATGTATATGTTAAGACTGCTTGATGTTGTCCTATAGATTATTGAGGCTCTGTTCACTTTTTCATCATTTTGTATCTGTGTTTCAGTGGGGATAATTTCTATTGACCTGTTTTTAAACTCACTGATTCTTTTTTTATTGATCTTGTCTATGTGTCACATGTTCCTGTTTCTTTCCATATCTTGTAATTTTTAATTTTATTCTGGACATTGTGATGATACACTGTAGGGCTTCTGGATTGTGTTATCTTCCTCTGAAGAATTTTGTATACTGTTTCTGTTTAATTGTTGGCCATTCACCTTGGTCTTGTGAAGTCCTGGTTTTAAACTTTGTTAGAGCAGGTTTATTCTGGTCCTTACTCCTAAGTGATGGTCCCCCAGGATCTCAGTGAAAAGCCTGGTGTATTTACCAAGCCACTCTAACTTGGCGAGATTTGAACTAAAAAATCTGTATCCCTAATGCCAAGCAGCTGCAAATATCTCTGCTCAGCTTTTTCAGCCCTCCAGCTGTGTTTTCACCTGGACTCCTTGGAGTCATGCCCCACGGCAGAGCCAGCCCAGAATGTGAGTGGAGTTTTCTCCCTCTGTAGCTCTGTTTTCTGGGATCTTCTTTCTCAATTTCCAGCTGCTCGGCAGGCCCCGAACTCCTAACTTCTTACTTCTCAATCAATAAGGCTTCTCTGCTTTCTCTTTGAGTCCTACCCCCTCATGTACTACATAAACTAGGAAACACTCTCAGGGGAAAATCCAGATGAATGCATTTCTTACCAGTCGAGTTTCTTAGTTTCAAGGGTCATATCTCCTCTAATTTGTCTGTTTTTGGTCACTCTCCAGTAATTCCAAACAAATCTGTTCTATATATTTCTGTATAGATTTTATAATTGTTACCAGCAGGAAGTTAATCTGATATAAACTACTCCTCCACTACCAGCAAGTCTATGCTTTACAAACTACATCATGTTGCCCAAGACTTAATTTAGTGCTCATGTTAGGTCTAATTTTAGACTTGACATTGGAAGCAATATGGTTTAGTGGAAAATGTAGGTCATTGTGTTGAGGTCTGGAGCCAGCCATCTCATAGTTGAGTCTTGACCCTGTATTGCTGTGTGACCTTGAACAAATTTCTTCGTCTCAGTGAGCCTCGGTGGCCTCACTTGTATAACAGGAAAAACAGTCCCTGTCTTTAGGATGAGCAATGAAAGTAACCTGAGCTAAAAACCCAGCCCCATATCTGTACATGGCAAAGTGCTCGATAAATAGGAGCTGTTATTAGCAGTGAATTACCTAGTTCTATTCTTAGACATTCTGAGTAATGTCTCAGAGACATTACTTTGCCAACAGAGGTTCGTCTAGTCAAGGCTATGGTTTTTCCTGTGGTCACGTATGGATGTGAGAGTTGGACTGTGAAGAAGGCTGAGCGATGAAGAATTGATGCTTTTGAACTGTGGTGTTGGAGAAGACTCTTGAGAGTCCCTTGGACTGCAAGGAGATCCAAGCAGTCCATTCTGAAGGAGATGAGCCCTGGGATTTCTTTGGAGGGAATGAGGCATAAGCTGAAACTCCAGTACTTTGGCCACCTCGTGAGAAGAGTTGACTCATTAGAAAAGACTCTGATGCTGGGAGGGATTGGGGGTGGGAGGAGAAGGGGACGACAGAGGATGAGATGGCTGAATGGCATCATTGACTCGATGGACGTGAGTCTGAGTGAACTCCGGGAGTTGGTGATGGACAGGGAGGCCTGGTGTGCTGTGATTCATGGGGTCGCGAAGAGCTGGACACGACTGAGCGACTGAAGTGAACTGAACTGAACTGAACTGATTCTTACGAGTAAATACCCCCAATGATATGATAATTAGTCAGGTCCAGTGTTGACTTTGAGTAAGTCCCTATCTGTTGACATACTTTAAGATACAAACTGATGTCTTCAAGTTTGATTTCATAGTAATGTCAGAGGTGCATCTTCTAAGTGCAGGGAGAGACCTTCATCCTCTGAGATAGCCCTAACTGTGCCTCCTTGGTGGCAGAAAGTCCCCAGTTAGAAGACCAACAAAGACTCCTGTTAACTCATATCTGGGCTAAGTCAAGTCCTGGTCAAATGAGAAGGGCTGAGTTGGGTGATACTCACCAGGCTTAAACAGCAACTCAGATAAGGAGATATCAATACACTCGATATTTATGGGGCAGGTCCCCCTCTAAGGGGCAAATGTCACTGACACAGCAGCCAAAACAAGCACCTTGACAGAGGGACTCATTGTCTTCAGGCAGAGCTGTGGAAGCCAAGGCTGCATCCTGGACCAACCAGTGGCCTTTGGCAAGTCCCTGCCCCTCTCTGGATCTCCTCCCACCATCTGTACAAAGAATTAACCTCTAAAAGCCCTCTCAACGGGCAATCAGAAATCAAGTGACTTCACCCCTACCCATGGTCTTGCCTCCAACATAAGAAGCGATGAGGTTGGGCATCTCACTTTAATCACTCTCTGCTTCAGTTTCCCCATCTGGACATGGGGTACACATGCTCAACACTCTCTTTTGCACCAAGCTGTCATGGATCCCTTGAAAATAACAAAGTATTCTGAAAGCCAGAATAACATATATCGAAACCCAAGATCTACAGCCTTGCACCATGCTTGGCAAACTCAACAAAGTCTTGCATTATACGGGCAAGGAGGGGAAATGGAGCCAGCCCACCCTTGGGGAAAAAAAAATGAGAGCTTTCAAAGAGAGACAAATAACTTGCAATTTAAATGCATAAGAGACCAGGCTGTGCCACCGCATATGCAGATCGATGCAAATGATATGCAAATGGCCCAGAGCAAGCCTGGGTTTGCCAATGTCCTCTGCCAAGCAGCCAGTTATGGGGTTCAGCCAGGTCTGGTCTGTGCCAGAAGCTCACATCTGGGGCCCAGAGGCCTTGGGGTGAATATCCGATTACACCTCCTCCAGAAAGCTTTCCAAGACCCAGCAGGACACAGCCCTCTCCCTCCCTTCCCAGGGCTTGGTGCCTGCCTCCAGATTCTGCCAGGGTGCTACCATCTCCCCCTCCAGACTGTGAGCTCTTAAGGGCAGGGCTTTGTCTCATTCACCACTGCACTCCTGGAAACTGCACAAAGCCTGGCACCAAGCGGGTGTTCAGGGGCTGCAGACTGAGTGACCTCAGGAAAGCAGCATGGGTGGGTAAATTCATTTATAAGTTCTCCTTGACCCAGGGAAGAGGCCAAATCCTCTTCAGGGGCTTTGGGTTGAACTGTCAGCCAACAATAGGTGACCTTCAGCATTAATCCCCTGTTACCAGTAAGACTAAAAAACTGAAGTTTGCAAATAACAATTTATAAATTAGGAAAGATTCCCCTTTGTTGGTACAATGACATCCTTACCCCTCTCTTTCATTCTGCTGTCCTTTCTGGGGTGGGCAAGGGCCTGACCCAGAATCAGTGTCCAATAAATATCGACTGATGTTTGAATGAATGCATGCATGCATGAACAAAAGAATAAGGTTTCGGCTTACTTTCCAAAAATTGCCCATAAGCCATAGCCCATTCTGTCAAAACACAAACCTTAAGTTGAGCTACTAACTTTGTTTATTTGTTGCAACAAATACGGACTCTTTTCGGTGTCTTTCTAGACTTCAGGGACTATAGCAGACACTTCTCTGCCCCCTTACACCCCCTGGTCTCCCCTCTGATTTCAGCTGCAATGAGGTGGACTGTCCTGACTCAGTGTAACTTGTGCCACCTTAAGCAGGAGATTTTCTGCCTCCAAGCTTCTCCCAAGGCCCCCCAAAGCCACTAGACAGCTCAGAAGTGGCAGGTAAAGATCCCCGAGCAATATTCTGCAATGGAAAAAGAAGCCAGCGGATGGATGCCCCCCTCCTCCCATCTTCCAGAAAACAATTCTGGGAGGCATTCTGTATACTTCTAGAGTTCCTAGTGGAAACCAGCCTTCTCTCACCCAAAGCAGAGAAGGACACCCCCCCACCACTCCTCCTCCTTCTATTCCCTGCTCTTCTGCCTCCTGGGGTCACCCCCAAGTCCTTAACTCAAGCTCTGCTCTCAGAGGATCCCAAAATAAGGCAGCGGCAGTTCTCAAAATCTGGTTGCACCCACAACTGGGCATTTCATGAATATGATATACATGTGAAGGTGGAAGCCAGATTGAGAAGGTCTTCACAGCCACAGGAAGTTGTTTCATGGATAAGCCAAAGGTTCAGTGGGGTTGAACAGGCACTCATTCATTCATTCAGCCTACAGCAGGCAAGGCCCTGCTCTTGGGCTGCTATAGCCCAGTGGCCATTATGATGAGGACATGAATGGGCCACTGGGAAGAGCTGTGTCTGATTCCTGAATCCTCAAAACCATTTCGTTCCCCTGTGGGCAAAACTGTGCCATTTTCAGATGAGAAAATCAGGACCTGTCCGAGGGAAAGTCAGACCACTCATAGATGTTGCAGCAGAGACCAAACCAGGATCCTGCAGATACACCTGTCTGTCCTGGGGCCCATGTTTGGTGCCCAGGGCTGTGAGTGGAGGAAAGCCTGCTTGGGAATCACGTGGCCCATGCTCTAGACCAGTGCCTCCAACAGAAATGAGATGCCAGCCACAAACACAACTCATGTGGGTAATTTGAACTGTTCTGATAGCTTCATTAAAACAAAGTCAAAAGAAGCTGGTGGAATTCATTCTAATAATATTTGTGTTTAACCTAATACATCCAAAATATTATCATTTTGACATGTCATGAATATTTTAAATTCTTAATGAGATATTTACTTTTATTTTTTCATTCCAAGTCTGTGAACCCTGGTGTGTATCTTACACTTTAGGCACCTCTAGGTTCAGAACAGCCACATCTCAAGTGCTCACTCGGTGGTGGCACCTGGCTCGTGGCCACTGGATACTGCAGCCCTGATACCCTCATCCTGACTCCAAGTCTCCCCGCCCCCCACACACACTTGCAGAATCCCTTCCCAGCGTGTCTTCATCAGAGGGAAAGTGCTTTGTAAACTATGTGAGGGGGGGTCACTGCGACCTTCCTTTCATCCATGTATCTTGGCAGCCAAGGCACCCACAGAGACAAAGCTGCTGGGGGCCACAGATCTGGGGAGACAGGCACCCAGTTCCCCTTGTCTTCCCAAACTTGGACGGGGAGCCCCACCCACCCACGAGAAGGAGAGGGGAGGGGCTGGGGGGAGGAGTCCCTCTTCCCTCTTCCCCCAGGATGTTACAGCCACCAGGCTGTAACAGCTGCTTTAATTTTGTAAAATCCAAACTCTGGTTCTCTGGGAATGCCGGCTCGCTCGTTCACGCATTAGACACACATTTATGGAGCGGCTTCGGTTGTTTACACTGTTACCGTGAAGATGCTGAAGACACAGAGAGGAAAGCAGCCGGCCTCCTCCGGGGAGTGTGAGCCTGGTGGATGAGGCTGGTCAAGCGAGCAAACAGCCCCTATGAAGCTCTGCAGGCAACGCTGCAGAGGCTCCCTGTGGGCACCCGGCCTGAGCAAGGGGCCGGGAACCCAAAGTTCAAAGAAGGATGAGACCCAGCTTGTGATCAGGTGTGTGGCCGGCAGTCAGGATGTCTAGGAGGGCTGGCTGGACATCAGATGGTACCCATGGGTAGGCTGAGTCCAGCCCAGGATGGGTCTTGAATGTTCTCTGAGACTCCTGCTCCAAACAGCAGGACTGCCAGAGATACTGACTCAGCTTTGCTGTGCCTTTTTCAAAATCGCCAATTAGGTGACTAGGACACCAATCGTGGCAATTCAGCTCCCTTTATTCACTGTTCACCGAGCCTCTATTGATGCTCTGCTGTGGGGAATACAGAGATGCAAAAGACAGTAGAAACCAGTGGCGGCGGGGGAGGGGGGGGCACCAAAAACACAGGACTTTTATTTCCAAGCAGAATCGTGAGTTACACAGCAGAAAACCATCCTGCTACAAAGCGGGACTCCGAAACGGTGGCTAAAATATAACAAACATCCTTTTAAATGCATGGCTGAGCTTGCAAGAAAGGAAGGGAACACCCCAGGGATAAAAACAAAGACAGAGCTGAAAACCAGAGCAGGAATCATGAGGGCTAGTGTTGGTGCTGTGTTGGGCGGGCACAGGCAGGGAGGGGGCTGTGGGACTCGGCAACCTGGGATTGGGTTTTACAGCCCCTATGGGGACAAGAAATAAGGCTTTGGGCTTCACAAAGCCGGGAGTTGTAAATGAGACCTACCTCCAAGCCAGACTCTTCAGAGTCATATTCTTGGTGAAAAGGTGGGCAAGGATTTAAAAAAAAAATGTCTACTCTCTGCTCAGACACATCACTAGTCAGCTCATCTGCTACAGCCAGGGCTCTGGGAATTTGTAATCATAGACGGAGCCCCAAGGGGGTTGGGATTTAAATTTACACTACCCTGCTTCCCTTGTGTTCAGGAGACTCTGAAAGCAAGAAGCTAATACAAAAAGGGGTCCCTGGCTGGAGATGTCTGTGGGCACTGGGCAGAAACAAATGCAAACACTCCCTAGAGGGCCATGACCTCAACTCAGGCTGCTCAGGGTTCCCACAGACAAAGGTTTCTGCAGATGAGCTCACAAAGACAAAATTACAGAACAAAAGCAGTCGTGAGACAGAGTCAGTGGGAAAACCAATGATATGCTTGCCCCACTCCCCTCACTGACCCCCACGCATCTCACTGAACCTCAGATGATAGATCCAGGAGATAGAGACCAGAGAATAGCTGTGATTGCAATGACTAAAATGTTTTGGGAAATATGAAAAAGAATTAATATAATGAAAAAAGAATAGCCAGGGTTCCTGCTATAGACAGCAGATTAATATAAGTGCTGCCAAAGCAAGCGCTATAGACAGTAGATTAAACACAGGCATTTATCCCTGATCCCTCCTGAAAATTTTCAAAAAGGAGCAGAAAAGGAATTTTTAAAGTACCACAAAAAAAAAAAAAAGGATAATTTTGAAATTGGAAAGCAGACTGATGAGTGAGAATGGACTTCGTGGATGCAAAAAATTGAGTCCTAAACTGGCAGCGAGGAAAGTCTAGGACACACTAAACCCCCAAAGCTTCAGGAACTGAGTACCAGGTACTTTGGGCAGCACAGGTAAGAAAGCAGAGGGAACTACAGCAGACTTGAAAGAGAGCTTTAAAGAGCAGCTAGTAACCAAGATTCCATTCCCCAAGGTGACTGCCTCTACTATATCCCAACAGAATATTATTCCCTGGAGTGGGTAAAGCCATGGGATTCTGTCCTGGGGAACAGTAGACCCAGCTAGGGGTAGGGGCATTGCATTGAAAGTGGAGAAATTAAGTGAAGGTCCTCACAGTGAATACTAATACTGCCAAATGGCAAGCAGGTTTAGTATGAACCTCCAGGCAGGAGACTGAAAGATAACTCTTGCAAACCTGAGAAACCGAGGAAGAAATACCTAAAGGCAGTGACAATAGAAGTTGCTCAGTGAAAGAGCCTAGCCAGATCACCCTTCAGTGGAGTTTCTGGACGGCAGCCAACTCTGAGCTCTGAGCTTCTGAGCAGACTGTGTGTGTAGAAGCCAAGGATGACCAAGCACATAAGAGAAGCTCCTAACTCATAGTCAGACAATAACAAACAGATAAAAAGCAACTTGGAGGGAATACAGATGATGATAAAAAGAAAACGCCAAAAAAATTATCATTAGTATCATCAAAGACGTAAGCGCACACGTTAAACAAATACAGGATGTTATTAAAAAGGAATGTTTTGAGAACAACAACAAAAAAATCTCTCTTGCATAGCACAAATTAAAAGTTGAATGGAAAGTTTAGAAGATAAAGTTGCAGATTAGGCAATTTCCCAGCAAGTAGAGCAAAAAGACAAAATACAAGAGAGTAAAGATGTGAAAATTAGAGAACCAACCTGGGAGATCTCACATCCAAATAAAAGAAATCCCATAAAGAATAGAGAAAATAAAAGAGGAAGGGGTACTCATTCAATAAATTATTCAAGTAAATGTCTCTGAATTAAATTACATGAGTTTCCAGTTTGAAGATGCCCACTAAGTACTGAATGAAATGGATGCTATTCTCACATGAAGACACATTATTGTGAAATTTTAGATCACTGAGAACAAAACAAAAATCATACAAACTCCCAGAGAGAAAAAATTAGATTTTTCACGAAACATCAGTAATCAGAAGGGCATCAGATTTCTTAACAACAACACCAATTTAGACCACAATGCCTTCAAAATCCAGAGAAAAGTATGCATAAAACTTAGAATTCTATACCCAACCAAACTATCAGTTGTGAGTGTAGAATAAAGATTTTCAGAAATAAACAGTCTCAAAAAGCTTAACTCCCATGCATCTGTAACAGAAGGGCTTCCCTAGCAGTTCAGACAATAAAGAATCTACTTGCAATGCCAGAGACCCAGCTTCAATCCCTGGGTCAGGAAGATACACTGGAAAAGGAAATGGCAACCCTCTCCAGTATTCTTGCCTAGAAAATTCCATGGACAGAGGAGCTTGGGTGGTTAAAGTCAGTGGGGTTGCAAAGACTTGGACACGACTGAACAACTAACACAGCAACAAAGAGGAAGGGGTACTCATTCAACAGAGGTCCTGTAACAGAGCAGGACCCACAGGGCCTTCCTAGAACAGAATTCCCACTCTGCCCTGCTGCATCCTCCTCCTCCCTTTTGTCCATAGAAAAACTTCAGTCAAAGAATAAACTTACAGAACATTGCAAAGCAGCTATATTCCAATAAAAATCATTGAGAAGAAAAGAATAAAAAAGAATAAATTTAATCAGAGAAGTGGGAAAAGGCAGAAAGAAGGAGAAAGTCAAGCAAGACAAAAAATAATAGTTTAGCCATGAAACAAAGTCAATGACCTTTAGTTCCTCCTCAGGGGCTATAGCAGAGAAGCCAGTGGCAGCCCACTCCAGTACTCTTGCCTGGAAAATCCCATGGACGGAGGAGCCTGGTGGGCTACAGTCCATGGGGTCACCGAGAGTCGGACACGACTGAAGTGACTTAGCAGCAGCAGCAGCAGCAGCAAGGGCTATAGATAATATTCTGAGCTATATATCCTTTGAGCTGTTTTGCAGAAACTGAAACCCCCACAGGTGGAAGGAGTTGACTGTATGCTATCCACAAGCACTTAGACCCCAGATCAGTTGGAACCAGAAGGTTGATGATGTTGACTCTTGATTACCTCATCTCCAACCAATCAGATGAATGTCTAGGAGCTGATCACATTCCCCACACACAGACGCCCCACCTCACCCTATCTTTAAAGCTCTTTATCTGAATGTACTTGGAAAGTTTAGGACTTCTAAGCACTAGTTACCTGGACTCCTTGGTTGGTGCCCTGCACTTTGCTTCCCCGCATCCTAGTGTTAATAGATTGGCTTCACTGCACATAGGCAAATGAACCCAAATTTGGTTTGGGAACATCCTTTCTTGGGAATTTACTAGAGAATGTGCACCTCTAAAACAGGGAATAGATCAAGAAAGAAGTTAAGATGGGAAACCCATGCCTAAGAGAAATAATGTGAGTCCTCAAGCTATTGATGAAGGGAGAACACAACAGCCTAGAGGGCAGCCAAAAGAAATAGGAACAGACCAGAGAGGTCTGTGAAAGAAATCTCCGAGACGATGCAACTGGGAAATGTGCTTGGATGTATCAAGAGGTGGTTGGTGCTGCTGAGGAATGACTTGGGATGATTTCATGATAATTAGACAGAAAACAAAGCAAACAAATAGAAACTAGACAGTATCAACGACACGGAAAACAAAAGATTGTGAAAGAAAATAAAAATAGCTAATGTGTTCTATGTGGCACAAAGGTGAATAGAATTTATGTAATCATAATTATCTCTTGGACTGCAAGGAGATCCAACCAGCCCATTCTAAAGTAGATCAGCCCTGGGTGTTCTTTGGAAGGAATGATGCTGAAGCTGAAACTCCAGTACTTTGGCCACCTCATGCGAAGAGTTGACTCATTGGAAAAGACTCTGATGCTGGGAGGGATTGGGGGCAGGAGGAGAAGGGGATGACAGAGGATGAGATGGCTGGATGGCATCACCGACTCAATGGACGTTAGTTTGAGTGAACTCTGGGAGCTGGTGATGGACAGGGAGGCCTGGTGTGCTGTGATTCATGGGGTCGCAAAGAGTTGGACACGACTGAGCGACTGAACTGAACTGAACTGAATAATGTTAACTTTAAATTACGATTTAAACTCTACTGGAAGAACAGTGGGACAGGAAGCATGTGTGTGCAAAGTAGGGGGAGGGGTGTTGCTGGCAAAATCCAGGTAGTTCCTCACCTTCTGGTGTGAAAAGTTGACAGATAATGCCTGAAAACTAGAGGTGGGGAATAATAGAGCATGTTATTTAGTGATACAGACATAAATTCCAAAAGCAATAGTAAAAGAGTAGAAGTTGCTTGCCCCTCGGGATCAGAAAGATGGACGAATTTGAGGATGGGGGACAGGAGGCTGAAGTTTTCATGATAAGTCTGTGGACCTACTTGATGCATTAAACTATACGCCTGTATACACATGAAAATTTAAGAAACACATAAGACACGTGGACAATACACTTCTCATATACTCTTATGTGCCAGCTTGAATCCTCCTAGCTCCACCAGTCTGCAAGAGTCTTGGCCAGTTGTTTTGTCCCAGCCAATTCTGCAAGGATTC
The DNA here is from genome assembly GCF_032452875.1 of Bos javanicus. Taxonomy (NCBI): domain Eukaryota; kingdom Metazoa; phylum Chordata; class Mammalia; order Artiodactyla; family Bovidae; genus Bos; species Bos javanicus. The sequence goes on from NC_083878.1 coordinate 99,688,029, forward strand.
GGATCAACTCTACATGGACACACCCTGAGAGCATTTCTGCCTCCTGCCCCCATGGGCTTCTCTATGGCTGCTGGTGCTTGAAATGCCATGGATTCACTCAGTGCCCAGACAAGCGCAAGATAGTTCCAGAAGGTCAAGGAATCAGTTGTGTTTAACATCAAGCAGTGGCCAGCTCAATAATGTACCTTCATATTGGTTCTCACTCCTTTCCTTTTTTGAGATTGAACTCCCTGAAACATTAGTGGCACTTCAATTCAATTCAGTTCAGTTGCTTAGTGGTGTATGATTCTTTGCGTCCCCATGGACTGCAGCACACCAGGCTTCCCTGTTCATCACCAACTCCCGGATCTTGCTCAAACTCATGTCCATCGAGTCGGTGATGCCATCCAATCATCTCATCCTCTGTTGCCCCCTTCTCCTCCTGCCTTCAATCTTCCCCAGCATCCGGGTCTTTTCCAGTCAGTCAGTTCTTTGCATCAGGTGGCCAAAGTATTGGAGTTTTTCAGCTTCAGAATCAGTCCTTCCAATGAATACTCAAGACTAATTTCCTTTAGGATTGACTGGTTTGATCTCCTTGCTGTCCAAGGGACTCTCAAGAGTCTTCTCCAACACCACAGTTCAAAAGGATCAATTCTTTGGTGCTCAGCTTTCTTTACAGTCCAACTCTCACATACATACATGACTACTGGAAAAATCATAGCTTTGACTAGATGGACCTTTGTGGGCAAAGTAATGTCTCTGCTTTTTAATATGCTATCTAGGTTGGTCATAGTTTTTCTTCCAAGGAACAAACATCTTTTAATTTCATGGCTGCAGTTAATATCTGCAGTGATTTTTGGAGCCCAAGAAAAGAAAGTCTGCCACCGTTTCCATTGTTTCCCCATCTATTTGCCATGAAGTGATGAGAATGGATACCAAGATCTTAGTTTTTTGAATGTTGAGTTTCAAGCCAGCTTTTTCACTCTCTTCTTTCACTTTCATCAAGAGGCTCTTTAGTTCCTCTTTGCTTCCTGCCATAAGGGTGGTGTCATCTGCATATCTGAGATTACTGATATTTTTCCCAGCAATCTTGATTCTAGCTTGTGCTTCATTCAGCCCAGCATTTCACATGATGTACTCTGCATAGAAGTTAAATAAGCAGCCTGACAATATACAGCCTTGACCTACTCCTTTCCCAATTTGGAACCAGTCCGGTGTTCCATGGCCAGTTCTAACTGTTGCTTCTTGACCTGCATACAGATTTCTCAGGAGGCAGGAAAGGTGGTCTGGTATTCCCATCTCTTGAAGAATTTTCCACAGTTTGTCATGATCCACACAGTGAAAAGCTTTGGCATAGTAAAGAAAGCAGAAGTAGATGGTTTTCTGGAATTCTCTTGCTTTTTCTATGATCCAACTAGATTCAGTCCAATCCCAGAAAAAATCCTAGCAGGCTTTTCTGTAATAAACAAGCTGATTCTGTAATTTACATGGAAAGGCAAAGAAACCAAAATAGCTGAAATGATTTTGCAAAAGAAGAACAAGTTTCAGGATTCACACTACCTATTTGAAGACTTTCTACAAAGCTACAGTTTTAGTGTGGAACTGGTCATGGGATAGATACATAGGTCAATGGAGCAAGGAATATAATCCAAAAATAGAATCACACAAGTGTGGCCAGTTTATTTTTTACAAAGATGCAAAGGAAATTTTATTGAGAAAGGATAACAGGTTCTTTTGTTGTTGTTTTTTCCAACAAATAGAATAATCTGGATAGCTACATTGAAAAAAAAAAAAGGGCTTCCTTCATAGCTCAATCAGTAAAGAATCTGCCTACAGTGCAGGAGACCTGGGTTCGATTCCTGGGTTGGGAAGATCCCCTGGAGCAGGAAATGGCAACCCACGCTGGTATTCTTGCCTGGAGAATCCCATGGATAGAGGAGCCTGGCAGGCTACAGTCCATGGGGTCTCAAGAGTCAGACACGACTTAGAGACTAAACCACCAACACATTGAAAAAAAAGATTGTCAATCTTATGTCACATGTTATACAGAAATTAACTCAAAATTGATCATAGACCTAAATGATAAAAGTAAAATAATAAAACTTTTAGAAGAAAATACAGGGGGAAAATCTTTTTGGCTTGGAATAAGCAAAGCATTCTTAGATATGGTATAGAAAAGTGTGAAGTCAAGTGGGCCTTAGGAAGCATTACTATGAACAAAGCTAGTGGAGGTGATGGAATTCCAGCTGAGCTATTTCAAATCCTAAAAGATGATGCTGTTAAAGTGCTGCACTCATTATGTCAGCAAATTTGGAAAATTCAGCAGTGGCCACCACGCTGAAAAAGTCAGTTTTCATTCCAATCACAAAGAAGGGCTATGCCAAATAATGTTCAAACTACTGGACAATTGAGCTCACTTCACATGCTAGCAAGGTCATGTTCAAAATCCTTCAAGCTAGGTTTCAGCAGTATGTGAACCAAGAACTTTCAGATTTACAAGCTGGGTTTAGAAAAGGCAGAGGAACCAGAGATCAAATTGCCAACATCTGTTGGATCACAGAGAAAGGAAGGGAATTCCAGAAAAACATCTACTTCTGCTTCATTGACTACACTAAAGCCTTTGACTGTGTGGATCACAACAAACTATGGAAAATTCTTAAAGAGATGGGAATACCAGATCACCTTACCTGTCTCCTGAGAATCCTGTATACGGGTCAAGAAGCAGCTTACAGTTAGAACTGAACATGGGACAACGGGCTGGTTCAAAATTGGGAAAGGAGTATGACAAGGGTGTATATTGTCACCCTGCTTATTTAACTTCTATGCAGAGTACATCATGCGAAATGCCAGGTTAGATAAATCACAAGCTGGACTCAAGACTGCTGGGGAAAAATATCAACAACCTCAGATACACATGATACCACTCTAATGGCAGAAAGTGAAAAGGAACTAAAAAGCCCCCTGTTGAGGGTGAAAGAAGAGAGTGAAAAAGCTGGCTAGAAACTAAACATTGAACAAACTAAGATCATGACCGGAAAAGTAGAAGCAGTGACAGATTTTATTTTCTTTGGCTCCAAAATCACTGCAGATCACAGCCATGAAATTAAAAGATGCTTGCTCTTTGTAAGGAAAACTATGACAAACCTAGACAGCATATTAAAAAGCAGAGACATTACTTTGCCAACAAAAGTCCATGTAGTCAAAGCTATGGTTTTTCCAGTAGTCATGTATGGGTGTGAGAGTTGGACCATAAAGAAGGCTGAGTGTCAAAGAATTGATGGTCTTGAATTGTGGTGCTGGAGAGGACTCTTTGAAAGTTCCTTGGACTGCAAGTAAATCAAACCAGTCAGTCCTAAAGGAAATCAATCCTGAATATTCATTGGAAGAACTGATGCTAAAGCTGAAGTTTCAACACTTTGGCCACCTGATGATTGGAAAAGACCCTGATGCTGAAAAAGATTGAAGGCAAAAGGAGAAGGGGACAGCAGAGGATGAGATGGATAGATGGCATCACTGACCCAATGGATGTGAATTTGAGCAAACTCTGGGAGATAGTGAGGGACAGGGAATCCTGGCGTGCTGCCATCCATGGGGTTGCAAAGACTCAGACACGACTTAGCAACTGAAAAACAACAAATAAAAGAAAAAAATGATAAAGTATGTTATATCAAAAGTGTTCAGCTTTGCTTCTGTAAAATACACTCTTGGAGACTTCCCTGCTGGTCTAGTGGTTAAGAATTCCCCTTGCAATCCAGGGGACGTGGATTTGATCCTTGGTCAGGGAGCTAAGATCACACACGTTGCTGAGCAACTAAGCCTGTGGGCCACAACCTCTGGGTCTATGCACCAAAACTAAAGAGTCCATGCTCCACAGTGAAGGATGATGCATGACAGCGAAGATCCCGCATGCCGCAATTAAGAGCTGACGCAGCCAAATCAATTAAGCTTTTAAAAGACACTGTTAGGAGAAAAGAAAAACTACAGATTGAGAGAAAGTATTTTCAAATCACATATCCAGAGGAATGGATAAAGAAGATGTAGTACATATATAATGGAATATTACTTGGCCATTAAAACGAATGAAATACCGCCATTTGCCACAATGTCAATGGACCTAGAGACTGTCATACTGAGTGAAGTAAGTCAGACAGAGAAAGAGAAATGTTGTATGACATCCCTTATATGCACATTCTAACCAGAAATCATTCAAATGAATTTATTTACAAAGCAGAAACAGACTCACAGACTTAGACAATAAACTTATGGTTAGCAGCGGAGGAAGGATGCAGGGAAGGGACAGTTAGGGAATTTTGGATCAACATGTATACACTGCTATATTTTAAATGGATAACAACCAATGACAGATTGTAGAGCACAGGGAACTCTGCTCAGTGACATATGTAACAGTGAAGAACTGACTCATTGGAAAAAAACCCTGATGCTGGGGAAGGTTGAAGGCAGGAGGAGAAGGGGAAGACAGAGGATGAGATGGTTGGATGGCATCACCAACTCGATGGACATGAGTTTCAGCAGGCTGTGGGAGTTGGTGATGGGCAGGGAAGCCTGGCGTGCCGCAGTCCATGGGGTCACAAAGAGTCAGACACGACTGAGCGACTAAATTAAACGGAGATACATGTATGGTACGGCTGAGTCCCTTTGCTGTCCACCTGAAACTATCACAACAATTAACTGGCTATACTCCAAGATAAAATAAAAAGTTTAGGGACTTCCCTGGTGGTCCAGTGGTTAAGAATCCCCCTTGCAATGCCAGGGACTTAGGTTTGATCCCTTGTCGGGAACTAAGATCCCACATGTAATAGAGCAACTAAGCCCGCACCCCGCAAGAGAAGCCCACAAGCCACAACTAGAGAATCGGTGTGCCACGACAAAAGATCCCACATGCAGCCAAATAAAAAGCTTAAACAATTAAAATAGAATAAAATAGAACAGACAAGAGTAAAAAACAAACGAAACAAAAAACCAAAATGAAATATGCCGGTGAGTATAAACTACACAGATTTCAAGGTTTAGCTGTAAACTTAATAGAGGCTGTGTGTTGTGCTTAGTTGCTCGGTCATGTCTAACTCTTTGCAACCCCATGGACTGCAGCCTGTCAGGCTCTTCTGTCCAGGGATGCTAACACAAGAGAAATAATAATTTAAAGACGTAGTGTAATGAGAACACAAAATAAAATGGTAGAAGTAACTCTAAATATATCAACAGTCATTACGAATGTAAATTGATTTCGTTTGTCTCCTTAAAGACAGAGAAGGTCATATTGGATCAAAACAAAATACAATAGAGTGTTGGGTAGAAGGAACACTCTAAAGCAAAAGAAAAAGGAAAGACTGAAAATAAAATAATGGGAAAAGATACACCAGGCAAATAGGAGCCAAAAGAAAGCTGACATAGAATATTAATATCAGGCAAAATATACCTAAGGCCAAGAAATACTAAAAAGAGATAAAGAGGGACATGAGAAGATGATTAAAGTCACAAATCACCAAAAAGCCTCACCAGTAATAAGCTCTTCATATGTAACTACTAATCTTGAAATAAGTAAAGCAAAAACTGAAAGAATTAGTCTGAATAGAGGAATCACAAAAGGAACGGCTTCATAGTTGTCATGAATATATGAACATTTATTTAAAAAGTTGTCCCTGCGTTGGGTCATAAATGAAAGCCTGAGCAAACTTTGAAATGGATGTAAAGGAGACCACATCCTCTACCCACAATGCAGCAAAATTAGAAGCAAAATAGCAAAAGCAGACTAACTATAGCTGTAACTTTGAAAACTAAAAAGCACACTTGTTGTAGGAACATTTCTTTCCTAGTCCTTATATTTCCTTCTTTGTGGAGGGAGCTAAATTACTGTAGCACTCCCAGTCTCTCTCTGTCCCATGGAGGAAGAGTAACTCAGCTGGTCAATGTGGGGAAAATAAAATTGGCTGACTTGCTTTACCAGTGCGTTCTCTTGGCAAAACTCTGTTAGCCTTTGCCCTACTTCATTTTGTACTCCAAGGCCAAATTTGCCTGCTACTCCAGGTATCTCTTGACTTCCTACTTTTGCATTCCAGTCCCCTATGATGAAAAGGACATCTTTTTTGGGTGTTAGTTCTAGAAGGTCTTGTAGGTCTTCATAGAAAGGTTCAACTTCAGCTTCTTCAGCATTACTGGTCGGGGCATAGACTTGGATTACTGTGATAATGAATGGTTTCCCTTGGAAATGAACAGAGATCATTCTGTCATTTTTGAGATTGCATCCAGTACTGCATTTTGGACTCTTTTGTTGACTATGATGGCTACTCCATTTCTTCTAAGGGATTCTTGCCCACAGTAGTAGATAAAATGGTTATCTGAATTAAATTCACCCATTCCTGTCCATTTTAGTTCACTGATTCCTAGAATGTCGATGTTCACTCTTGCCATTTCCTGTTTGACCACTTCTAATCTACCTTGATTCATGGCCCTAACATTCCAGGTTCCTATGCAATATTGTTCGTTATAGCATTGGACTTTACTTCCATCACCAGTCATACCAACAACTGGGAGTTGTTTTTGCTTTGGCTCCATATCTTCATTCTTTCTGGAGTTATTTCTCCACTGATCTCCAGTAGCATATTGGGCACCTACCGACCTAGGGAGTTCATCTTTCAGTGTCCGATATTTTTGCCTTTTCATACTGTTCATGGGGTTCTCAAGGCAAGAATACTGAAGTGGTTTGCCATTCCCTTCTCGAGTGGACCACATTTTGTCAGAACTCTCCACCGTGACCCATCTGTCTTGGGTAGTCCTACACGATGAGGCTCACAATTTCATTGAGTTAGACAAGGCTGTGGTCCATGTGATCAGTTTGATTACTTTCTATAATTGTGATTTTCATTCTGTCTGCCCTCTGAGGGATAAGGATGAGAGGCTTATGGAAGCTTCCTGATGGGAGAGACTGACTGTGGGGGAAACTGGGTCTTGTTCTGATGGGTGGGGCCATGCAGTAAATCTTTAATCCAGTTTTCTGTTGATGGTCAAGGCTGTGTTCCCTCCCTGTTGTTTGACCTGAGGCCAAACTATGGTGGAGCTAATGAAGATAATGGCGACCTCCTTCCAAAGGTCCCGTGCACGCACTGCCACACTCAGTGCCCCTGACCCTGCAGCAGGCTGCCGCAGACCCACGCCTCCCCCAGAGACTCCTGGACACTCACGGGCAAGTCTGGGTCAGTCTCTCGTGGGGTCACTGCTCCTTTCTGCTAGGTCCTGGTGCACACAAGGTTCTGTTTGTGCCCTCCAAGAGTCTGTTTCCCCAATCCTATGTAAATTCTGTAATCAAATCCCACAGGCCTCCGAAGTCAAATTCTCTGGGGGTTCTCAGTCCCTTTGCCAGATTCCAAGGCTGGAAAATCAGTTGAGCTATTTCAAATCTTAAAAGATGATGCTGTTAAAGTGCTGCACTCAATATGCCAACAAATTTGGAAAATACTCAGCAGTGGCCACAGGACTGGAAAATGTCAGTTTTCACTCCAATCCCAAAGAAAGGCAATGCTAAAGAATGCTCAAATTACCACACAATTGCACTCATTTCACATGCTAGCAAAGTAATGCTCAAAATTCTCCAAGCCAGGTTTCAACAGTACATTAATGGTGAACTTCCACACGTTCAAGCTGGATTTAGAAAAGGCAGAGGAACCAGAGATCAAATTGCAAACATCCTTGGATCATAGAAAAAGCAAGAGAATTCCTGAAAAACATCTACTTCTGCTTTGTTGACTACGCCAAAGCCTTTTACTGTGTGGATTGCAACAAACTGTGGAAAACTCTTCAAGAGATGGAATACCAGACCACCTTACCTGCCTCCTGAGAAATCTGTATGCAGATCAAGAATCAACAGTTAGAACCGGACATGGAACAACAGACTGGTTCCAAATAGGGAAAGGAGTATGACAAGGCTGTATAATGTCACCCTGCTTATTTAACTTCTATGCAGAGTACATCATGTGAAATGCAGGGCTGGATGAAGCACAAGCTGGAATCAAGATTGCCAGGAGAAATACCAATAATCTCAGATACGCAGATGACACCACCCTTATGGCAGAAAGTGAAGAGGAACTAAAGAGTCTCTTGATGAAAGTTAAAGAAGAGAGTGAAAAAGGTGGCTTAAAACTGAATGTTCAAAAAACTAAGATCATGGTATCTGGTCCCATCACTTCATGACAAATAGATGGGGAAACAGTGAAAACAGTGAGAGACTTTCTTTTCTTGGGCTCCAAAATCACTGCAGATATTGACTGCAGTCGTGAAATCAAAAGGTGCTTGCTCCTTGGAAGAAACACTATGATCAACCTCAGTTCAGCTCAGTCCCTCAGTTGTGTCCGACTCTTTGCGACCCCATGAATCGCAGCACGCCAGGCCTCCCTGTCTATCACCAACTCCCGGAATTCACTCAGACTCACATCCTTCGAGTCAGTGATGCCATCCAGCCATCTCATCCTCTGTCATTCCCTTCTCTTCCTGCCCCCAATCCCTCCTAGCATCAGAGTCTTTTCCAATGAGTCAACTCTTTGCATGAGGTGGCCAAAGTACTGGAGTTTCAGCTTTAGCATCATTCCTTCCAAAGAAATCCCAGGGCTGATCTCCTTCAGAATGGACTGCTTGGATCTCCTTGCAGTCCAAGGGACTCTCAAGAGTCTTCTCCAACACCACAGTTCAAAAGCATCAATTCTTCATCGCTCAGCCTTCTTCACAGTCCAACTCTCACATCCGTACATGACCACAGGAAAAACCATAGCCTTGACTAGACAGACCTTTGTTGGCAAAGTAACGTCTTTGCTTTTGAATATGCTATCTAGGTTGGACATCATAACTTTCCTTCCAAGGAGTAAGCATCTTTTAATTTCATGGCTGCAGTCACCATCTGCAGTGATTTTCGAGCCCCAAAAAATAAAGTCTGACACTGTTTCCACTGTTTCCTCATCTATTTCCCATGAAGTGATGGGACCGGTTGCCATAATCTTCGTTTTCTGAATGTTGAGCTTTAAGCCAACTTTTTCACTCTCCACTTCTTTTGTCAAGAGGCTTTTTAGTTCCTCTTCACTTTCAGCCATAAGGGTGGTGTCATCTGCATAGCTGAGGTTATTGATGTTTCTCCCGGCAATCTTGATTCCAGCTTGTGTTTCTTCCAGTCCAGCATTTCTCATGATGTACTCTGTATATAAGTTAAATAAGCAGGGTGACATTATACAGCCTTGATGTACTCCTTTTCCTATTTGGACCCAGTCTGTTGTTCCATGTGCAGTTCTAACTGTTGCTTCCTGACCTGCATACAAATTTCTCAAGAGGCAGATCAGGTGGTCTGGTATTCCCATCTCTTGAATAATTTTCCACAGTTTATTGTGATCCACATAGTCAAAGGCTTTGGCATAGTCAATAAAGCAGAAATAGATGTTTTCTGGAACTCTCTTGCTTTTTTGATGATCCAGCGGATGTTGGCAATTTGATCTCTAGTTCCTCTGCCTTTTCTAAAACCAGCTTGAACATCAGGAAGTTCATGGTTCACATATTGCTGAAGCCTGGCTTGGAGAATTTTTAGTATTACTTTACTAGCATGTGAGATGAGTGCAATTGTGCGGTAGTTTGAGTATTCTTTGGCATTGCCTTTCTTTGGGATTGGAATGAAAACTGACCTTTTCCAGTCCTGTGGCCACTGCTGAGTTTTCCAAACGTGCTGGCATATTGAGTGCAGCACTTTCACAGCATCATCTTTCAGGATTTGGAATAGCTCAACTGGAATTCCATCACCTTCACTAGCTTTGTTTGTAGTGATGCTTTCTAAGGCCCACTTGACTTCACATTCCAGGATGTTTGGCTCTAGGTCAGTGACCACACCATCGTGATTATCTGGGTCGTGAAGATCTTTTTTGTACAGTTCTTCTGTATATTCTTGCCACCTCTTCTTGATATCTTCTGCTTCTGGTAGGTCCATACCATTTCTGTCCTTTATTGAGCCCAACTTTGCATGAAATGTTCCCTTGGTATCTCTGATTTTCTTGAAGAGATCTCTAGTCTTTCCCATTCTATTGTTTTCTTCTATTTCTTTGCACTGATCGCTGAAGAAGTCTTTCTTATCTCTTCTTGCTATTCTTTGGAACTCTGCATTCAGATGCTTATATCTTTCCTTTTCTCCTTTGCTTTTTGCTTCTCTTCTTTTCACAGCTATTTGTAAGGCCTCCCCAGACAGCCATTTTGCTTTTTTGCATTTCTTTTCCATGGGGATGGTCTTGATCCCTGTCTCCTGTACAATGTCACGAACCTCATTCCATAGTTCATCAGGCACTCTATCTATCAGATCTAGGCCCTTAAATCTATTTCTCACTTCCACTGTATAATCATAAGGGATTTGATTTAGGTCATACCTGAATGGTCTAGTGGTTTTCCCTACTTTCTTCAATTTAAGTCTGAATTTGGCAATAAGGAGTTCATGATCTGAGCCACAGTCAGCTCCTGATCTTGTTTTTGTTGACTGTATAGAGCTTCTCCATCTTTGGCTGCAAAGAATATAATCAATCTGATTTCGGTGTTGACCATCTGGTGATGTCCATGTGTAGTCTTCTCTTGTGTTGTTGGAAGAGGGTGTTTGCTATGACCAGTGCATTTTCTTGGCAAAACTCTATTAGTCTTTGCCCTGCTTCATTCTGTATTCCAAGGCCAAATTTGCCTGTTACTCCAGGTGTTTCTTGACTTCCTACTTTTGCATTCCAGTCCCCTATGATGAAAAGGACATCTTTTTTGGATGTTAGTTCTAGAAGTCTTGTAGGTCTTCATAGAACCGTTCAACTTCAGCTTCTTCAGCATTACTGGTTGGGGCATAGACTTGGATTACTGTGATAATGAATGGTTTGCCTTGGAAATGAATAGAGATCATTCTGTCGTTTTTGAGATTGCATCCAAGTACTGCATTTCGGACTCTTTTGTTGACCATGATGGCCACTCCATTTCTTCTGAGGGATTCCTGCCTGCAGTAGTAGATATAATGGTCATCTGAGTTAAATTCACCCATTCCAGTCCACTTTAGTTCGCTGATTCCTAGAATGTCGACATTCACTCTTGCCACCTCCTGTTTGACCACTTCCAATTTGCCTTGATTCATGGACCTGACATTCCAGTTTCCTATGCAACATTGCTCTTTACAGCATTGAACCTTGCTTCTATCACCAGTCACATCCACAGCTGGGTATTGTTTTTGCTTTGGCTCCATCCCTTCATTCTTTCTGGAGTTATTTCTCCACTGATCTCCAGTAGCATGTTGGGCACCTACTGACCTGGGGAGTTCCTCTTTCAGTATTCTATCATTTTGCCTTTTCATACCGTTCATGGTGTTCTCAAGGCAAGAATACTGAAGTGGTTTGCCATTCCCTTCTCCAGTGGACCACATTCTGTCAGATCTCTCCACCATGACCCGCCCGTCTTGGGTTGCCCCACGGGCATGGCTTAGTTTCACTGAGTTAGACAAGGCTGTGGTCCTAGTGTGATTAGATTGACTAGTTTTCTGTGAGTATGGTTTCAGTGTGTCTGCCCTCTGATGCCCTCTTGCAACACCTACCATCTTACTTGGGTTTCTCTTACCTTGGGTGTGGGGTATCTCTTCACGGCTGCTCCAGCAAAGTGCAACCATTGCTCCTTACCTTGGACAAGGGGTATCTCCTCACTGCCGCCCTTCCTGACCTTCAATGTGGGATAGCTCCTCTAGGCCTTCCTGCGCCCTCACAGCCACCGCTCCTTGGACATGGGGTTGGTCTTCCTGGCCGCCGCCCCTGGTCTCCGGTGTGGGGTTGCTCCTCTTGGCTGCTGCCCTTGGGGCATGGGGTCCTCCTGGCTTCTGCCCCTGACCTCGGATGTGGGGTATTAAAAAACAGAAACATTACTTTGCCCACAAAGGTCTGGCTAATCAAAGCTATGGTTTTTCCAGTAGTCATGCATAGATGTGAGAGTTGGACTAAAAAGGAAGCTGAACACTGAAGATGTTATGGTTTTGAGCTGTGGTGTTTGAGAAGACTCTTGTCCCTTGGACAGCAAGGAGATCAAACCAGTCAATCCTAAAAGAAATCAGTCCTGAATATTCATTGGAAGGACTGATGCTGAAGCTGAAACTCCAATACTTTGGCCACCTGAGGCCAAGAACTGACTGTTTGGAAAAGATCCTGATGCTGGGAGAGATTGAAGGCGGGAGGAGAAGGGGATGACAGAGAATGAGATGGTTGGATGGCATCATTGACTTGTTGGACTTGAGTTTGAGCAAGCTCCAAGAGCTGGTGATGGACAGGGAAGCCTGGTGTGCTGCAGTCCATCGGGTCACAGATTCGGACATGACTGAGTGACTTAACTAGAAGTAGACTAGAGGATGATTAAAGTCACAAATCACCAAAAGGACTCGCCTGTAATAAGCTTTTTGTATGTAACTACTAACCTTGAAATAAGTAAAGCAAAGACTGGAAGACTTAGTTTGATTTGAGGAATCGCAAAAGGATTAGGTTCATAGTTGTCATGAATACAGGAACATTTATTTCAAAAAATTGTCCTTGCATTGGATCATAAACGAAAGCCCGAGCAAATTTTGAAGTGGATGTGAAGCAGATCACAATGCAGGTACCTATACTGCTACCTACAGTGCAGCAAAATGAAAAGTCAGCAACATTAGCAAAGGCAGACCAACTATAGCTGTAACTTTGAAAACTAAATAGCACACTTGAGGAATATTTCTTTCCAATCCTTACGTTTCCTTCTTGTGGAGGGTGCCACATTGGTGTAGCGCTCCCAGTCTCTCTCTGCCCCATGGAGGAAGAGTAACTCAGCTGGTCAATGTGGGGAAAATAAAATGGACTTTCTTGATTTACCAACTTCCTTCCTCTTCTTGGGAGTGAGCTTCTTATAGGCAGCTCTGTCCCCCATCCACCGCCCACAGCGTCACAGAGACTAGGCTTTAGGCTGCCAAATCCCCATTTTCAAGATTCGTTGTTGTACAGGCACTAAGTCACGTCCGACTGTTTGCAGCCCCATGGACTGCAGCGTACCAAGCTTCCCTGTCCTTCACTACCTCCTGGAGTTTGCTCAGACTCGTCCACTGAGTTAGTGATGCTGTGTGACCATCTCATCCTCTGCCTCCCTCTTCTCCTTTTGCCTTCAATCTTTCCCAGCATCAGAGTCTTCCAGCGAGTTGGCTTTTCGCATCAGGTGGCCAAAGTATTGGAGCTTCAGCTGCAGCATCAATCCTTCCAATGAACATTTGGGGTTGATTTCCTTTAGGATTGACTGGTTTGATCTACTTCCTGTCCAAGGGACTCTCAGGAGTCTTCTCCAGCACCACAGTTCGAAAGTGTCAATTCTTCGGCGCTCAGACTTCTTTATGGTCCAACTCTCACATCCATACATGACTGCTAGAAAAATCATAGCTTTGACTACATGGACCTTTGTCAGCAAAGTTATGTCTCTGTTTTTAATATGGTGTTGAAGTTTGTCATAGCTTTCCTTCCAAAGAGCAAGCATCTTTTAATTTCATGGCTGCAGTCACCAGTATTAGAAAACCCATTTGACTGTCACATCTACCGTCATCCTCATCTTCCAACCTTCTCTTAATCAGTTAAAAAAACAAACACAAAACCCTCCCCTCACTCTTCACCTTGTCTCTGAGTTCAGAAACTAGGCATTTGAGAGAGGAAAGGGAAGTTGTTTACTGAGTACCCACGCCCAAAGACATCAACAGAAATTGCAATGGGAATTATGAAATATCTGGTACTGAGGATAAAGAAAAAAATACAAAAAAAGACTTGTAGAATGGAGCCACAATGACACTTGTAGAGAAATATATACTCTTAAGTGCATTTACTCTAAAACAAGAATGATTTAAACACAAAGGAGTAAAGCTTTCAACTAAAGAAGCTTAAAAAAAAAAACAGTTGAAGGCCGTAAACAATAAAAAGCACAAATGAAAAGGAAGCAATCACAAAAATGATCAACAGAGCTAAAAGTTGTTTCTTTGAAAAGGCAATAATACAAACATCGAGCAAAATTAATCAAGGAAAGAAGAAAAAAGGCACAAATATCTAATACTAAGAATGAAAGGAAGACGAAAGTACATATACAGAGGATTTAAGAATCATATGCTAGGAGCAACTTTATGCCACTCTGTATGAAAACATGAAATAGAGAATTTGTAGAAAAATAGAGATGATTAAAGTGTACTCAAGAAGATGAAAAAATAAATACATTAGTGACCATTAAAGGAAAAAAATTAGTATTTTAAAAATCACCCCTATAAACTGGTGGCTGCGGTTGACATGGGAACTCTACTCAGTACTCTGAAATGGCCTACGTGGAAAAAGAATCTAAAAACCAGTGGATATATGTGTATGTATAACAGACTCGTATTGCTGTACACCTGAAGCTAAGAAAACATTTTAAATCAACTATACACCAATAAAAGTATTTTACAAAGTCACCCCTTTCCACCTCCCCAAGGAAACCACATAGACAGTGGAGAGGAATGAGACAGGGCTATTCCTTAGAAGCAGGCAGGAACGGCTGGAGACCTGGACGACCTCGCTGAGGTGTGCTCCATTCCTGCCCTTGTCACTATTTGCTTTCACACTTGAGCTCACAGGGCTTCCCAGGGGGCTCTAGCAGTAAAGAACCCGCCTGCCAACACAGGAGATAAAAGAGATGAGGGTTCCATCCCCTGGCGGGGAAGATCCCCTGGAGGAGGGCATGGCTACCCACTGCAGTATTCCTGCCTGAAGAATCCCATGGACAGAGGAGCCTGGAAGGCTGTAGTCCATGGGGTTGCAAAGAGCTGGACACGACTGAAGTGACTTAGCATGCATGCATGCACTGAGTTCATAAGTTTCCAGTATTCCTGAGCACAGAAATCCTGAGCTGGATTTCTGCCATAGGTGCAGCCCGAATACAAGCGGAGATACCACATGTCCCATTCTACTTTGAGAAATAAACGCTGCAAGAAATACCATAGGAGTGGAGAGTTCCCTGGTGGTCCAGTGGTTAGGATTTGGTGCTTTCGCTGCTGTGGCCTGGGTTCAATGCCTGGTCAGGGAACTGAGATCCTGCAAGCCACGTGGCACGGCCAAAAAAAGAAAGAAGTAATGTAGCGGTGGCGTGATGTCTTACCCGGTCTTAGGACTCCCCGGCACGTATATGCTCTTCAAAATCCCACATTTGGGGCCTGACTCTCCTTCTCTGTTTTTCTTTTTAAAGAGCTTATTTGTTTATTTCATTTTGGCTGTGCCAGGGCTTTCTCTAGTTGCGGCTGCCGTGTTTGGACTTCTTGTTTCAGTGGCTTCTCTCGTGGCGGAGCACAGGCTCTAGGCGCAGGGGCTTCAGTAGTTGTGGCCCACGGGCTTAGCTGGCCCGAGGCTCGTGGAATCCTCCCTGACCAGGGATGGAGCCCAGGTCCCGTGCATTGGCAGGTGGAGTCTCAACCGCTGTACCACCAGGGAAGCCCCCTCTCTCTTTCTCTGCCTTTCAAACAGCTCCATAGGGTCCCTCATTACGGGCCGGTCCTGTTCTTTCTTTTTTATTGCCACACCAACCTAATCCTGAACTGAAGGTCAGACTGTGGTCCCAGCAGTTCCGTCCCTGGACGAATCCAATTTTCTAATACCCTCCCGTCATGTAGTTTGAACATGATGGAAGCAGGGGTAAGTCACAATCAGGAAAGCAGTAACCAGTTGAATGTATGCAATAAATATATTTTCAGTCAATAACTATGTGATTGGGGCTTCTTAATGAACGAAGTGGAGAAGCTCTAAACTTCAGACTAATCCTTTATCACTGCTCCTGCCTGTGGTTCTAAGATGTGAAGAGGATCTCAGGTCTCCATGCCAACCACCCAATCCCATTACCCCCAACCCCCCACCACGTCCTGAGAAATGCTGACCAATGGCCCAGCCTCTGCCTGGCCCACAGTTGGCCCTTGCTCAATATACGGTGGATCACCTTCCCCCCACCCCCATGCCAACACAGAGTTTAGCCCAGCAGCACCTCCTCCAGGAGGAAATTTCCCCTATTAGAAGGCAGAAGTGGAGAAGTTCTAAACTTCAGACTAATTCTTCAGAGGATTACTGAACTCGGAGTTTGAAGGGACACAGAGAAGGCAATGGCACCCCACTCCAGTACTCTTGCCTGGAAAATCCCATGGACAGAGGAGCCCGGTAGGCTGCAGTCCATGGGGTCGCTAAGAGTCCAGCATGACAGAGCGACTTCACTTTCACTTTTCACCTTCATGCACTGGAGAAGGAAATGGCAACCCACTCAAGTGTTCTTGCCTGGAGAATCCCAGGGACGGGGGAGCCTGGTGGGCTGCCGTCTATGGGGTCACACAGAGTCGGACACGACTGAAGCGACTTAGCATAGCATAGCATACTCAGGGATCCACTCACTTCTCAGATGAGAAGTATAAAGTCAAGATGGGCCTGCCTGATAGCTCAGTTGATAAAGACTCCGCCTGCAATGCAGGAGACCCCAGTTCAATTCCTGGGTCTGGCAGCTCTGCTGGAGAAGGGATAGGCTACCACTCCAGTATTCTTGGGATTCCCTTGTGGGTCAGCTGGTAAAGAATCCACCTGCAATGCGGGAGACCTAGGTTGAATCTCTGGGTTGGGAAGATCCCTTGGAGAAGGGAAAGGCTACCCACTCCAGTATTTTGGCCTGGAGAATTCCATGGACTACAGTCCATGGAGTAGCAAAGAGTTGGACATGGCTGAGCGACTTTCACTTAGTGAATGAATGTTCACAGAGCATTCGGGATACTTGGGTGAATAGCCCACTGAAAGAGACTAGTGTTTCTTCCCTATTAGCACTGATATTTTAAGGCATTCATATTGATCAGTGTATAGTTCTTCGGTGTATTCTTTCTACCTCTTCTTAATTTCTTCTGCTTCTGTTAGGGCCTTGCTATTTCTGCCCTTTATTGTGCCCATATTTACATGAAATGTTCCCTTGGTATCTCCAATTTTCTTGAAGAGATCTCTAGTCTTTCCCATTCTATTGTTTTCCTCTATTTCTTTGCGTTGTTCACTTAAGAAAGCTTTCTTATATCTCCTTGCTATTCTCTGAAACTCTGCATTCAGTTGGGTATACCTTTCCCTTTCTCCCTTACCTTCTGTTTCTCTTCTTTCCTCTGCTATTTATAAGGCCTCCTCAGACAACCACAAATGCCTTCTTGCATTTCTTTTTCTTTGGGATGGTTTTGGTCACCGCCTCCTGTACAATGTTATGAACCTCCGTCCGTAGTTCTTCAGTGATTGACCCGTGCGATAGATCCCAGGAGGTTACATTTGCTGGAAGTGTACATAAAAATTAGTGTGTGACTTTGTGTGACCCCCCACCTCTCTGCACACCCCTCTTTCTTCCTCCCTTCTTCCAGAAACATCAAGGGTCTGGGAGAACCGCTCTTGTGTGAATAAGGCTCTCATAGATTCCTCGCATTTGCCTCTTAGACTGAGAACTAGACCTTGGGATGGGAAAGCCATGAGGGCGGGCACGTTTCTCTCTTACTCGAGACTGTACCCCACTCCCTGGCACGGGGCTGCCTGCATCAACTAGAAGCCTAATAAGTCTGGTCAAATTCGTGAGCGCAGAACGTTAGACTTGCTTCAACGTCAGGGTCACAGCCGATTAGTCTCCCAGCTTCTTGGACTAGGAGACCTGGAGAGGGGAGTGGCACCCATACCGTTCAGGTGCAAAACTGAGACACTGGGGCTTCATCCTGTGAGGACCCAGAAGACTGCGACCTGGGCTGACTTAGGCTTCATTCTACCCTTCCCCCACCCTTCCACCCTCCTCCCCTCTCGCCCCTCCCCCACCTTAGGAAATTCCAGCTGGAAATTTTGGCAGAGGCCACAGTCCATGGGGTCGCAAAGAGTCGGACACTAAGCACAGCACAGCAAGGCAGTTCTCTGATAAGCCTCTGGGTGAAAACCTGGGTCCTTTTATGTAATTTTAGCTCAGTTGGTAAAGAATCTGCCTGCAGTGCAGGAGACCTGGGTTCAATCCCTGGGTCGGGAAGACCCCCTGGAGAAGAAAATGGCAACCCACTCCAGTATCCTTGCCTGGAAAATCCCATAGACAGAGAAGTCTGGTGGGCTGCAGTCTTCGGGGTGGCAAAGAGTCGGGCACGACTGAGTGACTAACACTAACACTTTATGTAATTGCTGTTCTCCCCAGTCGCCTTCCATCTCCTCTCAAAAGTTCCATGGAACTCACATGTTGGGGGGTCATCACTTCACTGGGGCGGGTATGCAGCCCGTGATGACTGAGAAAGAGCTTCAGCAGGTGGCTGGGCCCCAGCCCTCTTTGGACCACTGTTCCCCTGCCACCGTTTCTTCCCTGTGGACTGGAAGAATCCAAGATGCCCTCCGGTTCTGGTTCCGGTACGCTAGGATTGCCTTCTTTTATGGATCACACTCCTTAGCAACGGGGTTTTGAGCAAGTCGCCAAAGCATCTGCTAGTTCATCTATAAAATGGGTACCTTACCGGAGGCAGCCTGTCAGCTAGAGTGGATTCTCACCCCTTGCTGGGGGCTCGTTGGGTCCACCTGGGAGGTGGCCCCTGGCACTTAGTTAGGAGTTCAGACCTTAGTGTCTGGCAAGGCTGGCTTTGGGTTCCAGCCTCATCAAGGACTGACTGTATGACAACTTAAACCCTCTGACCCTTAGTTTCCTCATCTGTGAAAAAACAACCTTAACAGATCCTTACTTCCCTGTTAGGACACCAGATCCACAAGCTCATAGCACATGTTAAGTGTCTACTCAGTGCTATCACTTTGCTGGTGGCTGAGAGCTGCAGGGGTCAAGGCGACCACACTGGCCTGGAGCAAGTCACCAGCTCAGAGACAGAGCTGGGATTCCATTTGATTGCAGACCAGTTCTTTTTCTTTTTTTGGAATTTCTGACACCAAACGACCCTTTTGAATCATTCTTTCTTTTCTTTTTATAAAGTGAAGTATAGTTAATCAAACCAATCAGTTATAAAGGAAATCAACCCTGAATATTCATTAGAAGGACTTGCTGGAACAGAATCCAATACTTTGGCCACCTGATGCTAAGAGCCGAATCACTGGAAAAGACCCTGATGCTGGGAAAGATTGAAAGCAAAAGAAGAAGGAGGCGGCAGAGAATGGTTAGATAGCATCACTGACTCAATGGACATGAATTTGAGCAAACTCTGGGACATAGAGGAGGACAGAGGAGCCTGGTGTGCTGCAGTCCAAGGTGTCGCAAAAGTAGGACACAACTTAGTGACTGAATAACAACTAGTTAATTTACCATGTTGTGTTAGTTTCTGATTCAGTTTTATACATATACATAACTTCCCAGGTAGCATTAGTGTAAAGAACCCACCTGCCAATGCAGGAAATATAAGAGACATGGGTTTGATCTCTGGATCAGGAAGATCTCCTGGAGGTGGGCATAGCAATCCACTCCAGTATTTTTGCCTGGAGAATCCCATGGGCAGAAGAGCTTGGTGGGCTACAGTCCATAGGGTTGCAGAGTTAGACACCACTGAAGTGACTTAGCATGCATATATTTATTCTTTTTCATATTCTTTTCCATTATGGCTTGCTGCTGCTACTAAGTCGCTTCAGTCGTGTCCGACTCTGTGCAACCCCATAGACAGCAGCCCACCAGGCTCTCCTGTCCCTGGGATTCTCCAGGCAAGAGCACTGGAATGGATTGCCATTTCCTTCTCCAATGCATGAAAGTGAAAGGTGACAGTGAAGTCGCTCAGTCATGTCCGACTCTTAGCGACCCCATGGACTGCAGCCCACCAGGCTCCTCCATCCATGGGATTTTCCAGGCAAGGGTACTGGAGTGGGTTGCCATTGCCTTCTCCGATTATAGCTTATTACAAGATATTGAATATGGTTCCCAGACCAATTCGTGAGGCCCTGGGGAGGGCCACCAAGGCAGCAGTGAGCCCTGGATGTTCTTGACCCCCACCCTGTCCCTGCCCCACTTGCCCTTGGGCCATTTTCTGAGAAGCCCAGGACCCCATGGGCCCCCAAGCTTCTGTAAGGGTCTGACTGATTTCTGGCAGGGACCAGCCTGACAAGCCTCCATCCCACCTGATCTGTCTTCCCTCCCTGGTCTGTGCTGCTGGGTTCACAGAGATCGGCCTCCCCGCCCTGGGAGGCAGCAGCAGATCCTGCCCACTGCTTTGCTGCCTCAGAGAAAACCCTGTTCCAGCTCAGTGGCAGGAGAGGCACTCCAGGGTAACAGCTCCCCGAGCCAAGTGACCCAGCTTCCCCAGATCCCCGGGTTAAAGGAGAACTGCAGCCTTGACCTTGGCTGGTCCCTGTTGCGCGTGTGCCTTGGAGAAATCACGCTTTGAGCTGTAGATGTGTGCGCACCGTGACACACCAGCCAGCCCCACCCCACATCACCCTGCCTTCTGAAGCCTTGCTAAGACTTCTGCAGTGGAGAATCTTGCCATGCACTTGAGTTATTATTGGTGGACTCCTCCAGAGCCCTCACAGTAATAAAATGTCCCACTGAGTGAGTGCCATTCTGAACGGTGCCAAGAACTACTGGTATCTCTCCTTCAATCCACCCAGGCAAGCCTGAGGAAGTGGCTCTTACTGCTATTCTATCCCTGTTTGACAGCTGGGCAGACGGGGGTTGTGAGGGTAGCTTGCCCAAGGACACATCCGGCCAGGAAGTGGAAAGCAAAATTTAAACCCTTATCCACTGGACTCCAGGTTTTGACTTCCTTACTGGGCAGCCTCCACCCTGCCTGCTGGGACCCGAGTTCCCTGAGGGCTGAGGCTGCTTCTGGTGCTGCCTCCAGGGCCCAAGGCAAGGCCCAGAAACTGGTTGACATCTAGTTGGCATCGAATTAATACAGTGTCTACCGAGAGAACCAGTTCAATGAAAGAAAGAGCGTATCTCACCAGATAGATGGGTGTGTGGTCAGAAGCTCTTCAACTCCCAGACCGGCGGGACCCCAGGTCCTGCGGAGTTTTGACATCACTCCCTAACCCCCATGCTGGATAGGACTCAAGGGTGTAAACTAGAAAGTCGAGGTGGTAATAGGGAGCCACAGATGGTGTGGGAGCAGGGTAGTGGTGAACGCAGTGCAGACCGACACTGCTTATCCTATGCAAGTGGGTACTGGAGGAAACAGCCCAGTTCTCAGAGAACTGGACAGACTCGGCGAGCCACGAGGGAAGACGAGGACAGACTCAAGAGTCGACCCCACTTCCCAAGTCACTGTGAACACGCTGGATCCATCCGGTCAGTCCTCTCCGCAGGGCCTGGCCCCAGTCATCCAATGGCCTTCTTAGGGAGAAGGGGACGGTCAGCGGGGAGGCCTGATTAAGATTTGGGAAAGTGGGGTTCTTTCATCTGCCTTCTGAGGCTGTGATGGAGGCTGTGGAGGAGAGTTGACGCCCCAGAGCTCAGGGGCTGGGCACGCGGAACACGGATGCTCGGGCTCGGCGCACCGGGTAGGTAGGGCGCACGCCCAGGCGCACAGGCTAGGGGTCTCCAGTTGGGATGCATAGGGCTGGGGTGCAGGGACCCGGGTGCACAGGCTGAGGAGCACTAGACTGGGGCGCTCGGGCCGGAGTTCAAGGGCCTGGGCACCCGCTGGGGCGCAGCACCTGGGGCGCACCGGGGAGCCGATCCCCGCGCCCTCGCGGCCGGGACGCCCGGCTGCTACAGGAGGTACCGCTCGCGCCGCCGGTGTGTAACCTGATATTTTTCAGCACGGCCCCCCAGAGGAATTTTTCCATTACCCAGGCAGCGCCGCACGCCGCAGCCTTTCCTCTCGGCCCGCCTGGCTTGCCTGCCGCCCCCCGCCATCCCCCGCCCCGCGCAGCCCCTCCGGGCCGCGGAGCCGAGGCACTTTGTGCAAATGTAACCTTTCCGCAGGCCCCGCCTCCGCCAGGAAGCTGCGCGCCGGGTTGCCAGGAACGCGGCTCGGCGCACTTGGAGCTGGAAGGAGGCCCGTTAATCAGCGGCGGCTGACAGAAAATCAGACAGCCCGGGCGGCCGGCCGGCCTCGGGCCTCTCCCTCCCGGCGCCTCCGCGCCTCGCTCGCTGCGCGCCGGCTCTTTGTTCCCCCGGCTCGCCCTGCTCTTCCCGGCGAAGGGCTGCGTCTCTCCATCACGCCCCCTTTCCCTCCCCGATGCTCCGTCCTCTCCTCCCTTGCTTCCCGCTCTCTCCCCATCCTGCCAGATTGCCTCGACCTCGCTTCCTTTCCTTCTCCTGGACTGCAGCACGTCAAAGAAGAGGCGCTCACTCACCCGGTTCTTCGCCAGCCTCTTGGGGGGAGGTTGGGCTCCCCAGAGTGTGCCTCTTGGTAACATCTTCCCCACCATCCCGCCTCCCCCCCGCCGGGATCTCAGAGCTGGCCCGCGCCCCAGATAGAAAGATCTTAGGCAGAGCTTTATGAATGACCTTAGGGTGGAGGAATGCATGAAATCCTTGAAATGATATGTCCCACTCTGGGTGCTTGGCGAGGTGGCGGGTAGCGGGTGGGATGTCCAAAGGTTTCGTGGGTTTTTCAAAGTAGTCAGTGACTCAGAAAAGTTAGAAATCACAGCCCTAGAGATGCTTCCCTTGCATCTTCATCATTCAGCTCGTATTTATGGAGACCCGCTACAGGCCAGGTGCGCGCCAAGTCCCGCAGCTACAGCCGTGAACTCCAGAGGAGGACTCTCATATTAGAAATACTACATGCAAATGACATTACAGGTGCCCCGGAGCTACGCAGTCACTGGGGAGAGGCTGAGCGCAGTGATAGGTGAGCCCAGTCTGGGCTGGGGCAGGGGTGGTGTCCGAGGACTTCATAGGTCCCTAGGTCCTACTCAGCTTGCACTCCAGCCTCCCCACTCGCAGAGCAGGGGCCAGGCCAAGGCAGCTCTTCTCCGCTGTGTTCCCACAGTCACCATAAAAAGTAGTCAAAGCATGCTGGGCGGGAGGAGGCGGGGGGAGCCGGGGACCCTAGGACCCCCACCCTGTGCTCTCTCCAAGGCAGTAGAGCTGGCAGAGTGACTGACCCAAAAGTCAAGTGTTCTATGTGGACAGTCTCAAAACGTGAGTGTGGGTTTGTTTTCTTTTTAGTGTTTATTTGGCTGCGCTAGGTCTTTGTTGCTGCATGCTACATGTTGCAGCATGTGGGCTCTAGTTCCCAGACCAAGGATCGAACCCAGGCCCCCTGCATTGGGAATGTGGAGTCTTAGCCACTGGACCACCAGGGAAGTCCTTGGGTTTGTTTAGTAGTAAGAACACTTGCTAGCATCCATGGAGCGACTGCTCTGCAGCAGGCGCTGAGCTAAGCATTTTACATGCATCATCTTTCATTTGATTATTCCTTCGCTTGCCAGGCACCCTGCCAGACGTTGGCAAGGGGCACTCCTTGCCCTCATGGAGCTCACAGTCTGCTAGAGCAGAGACAATAGACAATGATGTCACAGCCAGTGACAGGGGCTGGGAATGAAATATGCAAGGTAATGAGAGAGACAGCAAGCAGTGTGTATGACAGGAGGCAGGTGGTAGCTACGCTGGCTAGGGATAGTCAAGGAGGCCATCCCCGAGGAAGGGGTATTCAAACAATAGAAAGGGGCGAGCAGAAGCTGGTCCCCTGAAGGGCTGGTTCCCTGAAGAGCCAAAAAGGAACTTCCCAAGCAGAGGGAGCAGTCCACAAAACGTTCTACCATTCTTACAACTACGTTGGGAGATGGATGCCGCTACTGTGCCCATTTTACAGATGAGGAAACTGAGGCTCAAAAAATAAAATTCCTTCTGGCCTGAGGTTACCCCGCTAGGAACAAGCAAAGCAGGTCCTGGAATCCAGGCCTTCCCCCCAACACTTTCCACTTTCTCCTCCTGCTCCCCCACTCTCCACCTCCTTCCTGGTCAGCAGGCCCTCTGTGGAGGGAGCAGTGGGTGGCAGTATTCAGTGCAAAGTGCTCTACTCTGGACCAGGAGGCCTGAGTTCTAGTCCCTTCTCTGCCTCTCCCCGCAGGGTGACCTTGGGCAGTTCATCTACTCTCTCTGGAGCTCGGTTTTCCCTCTGTTACAAGGATGATAAAGGCATGCCTGTCACAAGGTCGCAGTCCAGTGAGGTCAAGGGCATGGAGTGTTTAGCAGAAACATTGCACACAGAATGGAGAAGGCAATGGCACCCCACTCCAGTATTCTTGCCTGGGAAATCCCGTGGGCCGAGGAGCCTGGCGGGCTGCAGTCCAGGGGGTCGAAAGAGTCGGACACGACTTAGTGACTAGACCAGCACCACCTGCACCCAGGAAGTGACGCCAGATTAAATGAAGGGCCGGAACTGAAGTAGGTGGTTTCTGGGACTTCCCTGGTGGCCCAGTGGCTAAGATTCTGTGCTCCCAAAGCAGGGGGCCCAGGTTTGATTCCTGGTCCAGGAACTAGATCCCACATGCTGCAACTAAAGATCCCATGAGCCGCAATTAAGATCTGGCTCAGCAAAATAAATAAATACTAAAAAGGAAAAAACCTGGTGAAAATGAGACAGGATTTTTTGTTGCTGTGAACGCCAATGCTAAAGGGCCTGTGGTGAAGCTGCCCGATGCTCCCTCCTCACTCACCTTCCCAAGCACCCAGCCTTTGTCTAACTGTCCACAAGCTGCCCCAGTGATGCTGTTTGCACGTCTGCCCATAAGAGGTGGCAGGGAGATTTTGCTCACGGTACCCCTGGCCTCTTTTTTTTTTTTTTTAAAGAATTTATTTTTTACAATCCCCCTCCCACTCCTGTGCTCCTGGGCTGGATACAGGAGAGATGAAGGGCAAGGAATCCCTGAGGAGGATGGGGAACTAAATTCTCAGGCTGCAGAAAGAGGAATCACAGTTGGTGGTTAATTTCCAGTGTGCACTTGGAGCCAGGCAGACCTCAGGTCTGTGAATGACCTCCACCCTTTTGTCTATAAAATGAGGGTGATGAGAAGAGCACTTCCTTTGTAGCTGATCATGTTGGAAAGGTCTTAGCCAGTTCCTGGCCCCAGAGAAGGCCCTGCTGTTGTCGGTGAACCTTTTTTATGGTGGTGTTTCTGCCCTGGGAGGTTGGGAAGACAGGACGGAGGGGGCACCATGTGAGCTGAGCACTGTAGGACAAAGAACTGGAGGGCTTAACAGAAGGGAATGACATCAGGAGCTTGGGATGAAGACATGCACACTACTGTATATAAGATAACCAGTGAAACCGACGGTATAGCACAGGGAGCTCTACCCAATACTGTGTGATAACTTATATGAGAAAAGATTCTTAAAAAAACCCAGCAAATATAGGGGACTTCCCTGGTGGTACAGTGGTTAAGAATAAGTAATTAATTAATTAAAAAAAAGAACGCATGTATAATTGCACCACTTGCTGTACACCTGAAACTAACACAATCTGTAAATCAACTCTACTCCAATAAAATGAAAATATTTTAAAACAACAAAAAAAGAGGGACTTCCCTGCTGGTCGTGGTTAAGAACCCACCTGTCAGTGCAGGCGACATGGGTTCGACCCCTGACCTGGGAAGACCCCCACATGCTGAGGAGCAACTGGGCCTGTGAGCCACAACCACTGAGTCCACACCCTAGAGCCCGTGCTCTGCAACGAGAGACGCCACCACCATGAGAAGCCCGTGCACCCCAACAGAAGAGGAGCCCCGTCTTGCTGCAACTAGAGAGCCTGCCTCGCGATGAAGACCCAGCATACCCCAAAACAAATAAATAATACAACTTTTAAAAAAAGAAGAAGAAAGGGATCTGCAGCAGAGAAGCCCCTAGGGAATGGCAGACAGGCAAGGGGGAGCTGAGGAGCGGGGAGAGGGGTGGGACTGGATCTGAGCAGTCTCAGGGCACCCTGGGCAAGCCCCCTGGACAACTGGCTGTCTCTTTCACACGCTGCTTCAGTGAGGATGCTTCTGGCTGCAGGTAACAGGCATCCTGACTCAGGTGGTTTGCTAAGTCGCTTCAGTCGTGTCCGACTCTTTGCGACACCTGGACAAAACATGCAGCCCAGCGTGGGGCCAGCTCCCAGGCTAGGGCTGTCCCTTCTTCACCCAGAGCTGAATCCTCAGGGAACTGTGGAGGCCACCTGGTTTCTTCCTG
This sequence comes from Bos javanicus, assembly GCF_032452875.1. NCBI lineage: Eukaryota > Metazoa > Chordata > Mammalia > Artiodactyla > Bovidae > Bos > Bos javanicus. Next base: position 99,714,135 of record NC_083878.1, read on the forward strand.
GAGTCCAAGGAGGGAAAGAGGGCCTCCCACAGCCAGAGGAGAGTGAAAACGCTGGCTTAAAACTCAACGTTCAAAAAATGAAGATCGTGGCATTCGGTCCCATCACTTCATGGCAAATAGATGGGGGAAAAATGGAAACAGTGACAGACCTTATTTCCTGGGCTCCAAAATCACTGTGGATGGTGACTGCAGCCATGAAATTAAAAGACGCTTGCTCCTTGGAAGGAAAGCTATGACAAACCTAGACAGCATATTAAAAAGCAGAGACATCACTTTGCTGACAAAGGTTCGTCTAGTCAAAGCTATGGTTTTTCCAGTAGTCATGTATGGATGTGAGAGTTGGACCCTAAAGAAGGCTGACACTGAAGAATTGATGCTTTTGAACTGTGGTGCTGGAGAAGGCTGCTGAGACTCCCTTGGAAACAAGGAGATCAAACCAGTCAATCCTAAAGGAAATCCGTCCTGAGTATTCTTTGGAAGAACTGATGTTGAAGCTGAAGCTCCAATACTTTGGCCACCTGATGCGAAGAGCTGACTCACTGGAAAAGACCCTGATGCTTAGAAAGACTGAGGGCAGGAAAAGGGGGCGACAGAGGACGAGATGGTTGGATGGCATCATCGACTCAATGGACATGAGTTTGAACAAACTCCAGGAGACAGTGAAGGACAGGGAAGCCTGGGGTCTGCATGCTGCAGCTCATGGGGTCACAAAGAGTCAGACACGACTGAGCGACTGAACAACAACACAGCCTAGGTCTCCAGGAGATGGCCTGGAGCTGGGGTAATCCCAAACCAGTGCTGCTACACACTGGGGAAGGTTGGAGGCACCACACACATCAAGAAGAAGGGTCTTTTGTTTTATAAAGACCATTAACCTTAGGGTCAAGGGCTGGGAGCCTGATCTCTACCCCTTCCCAGGCTCGCAGCATGACGGGCTGGGTCCACCTCACCTCAATGTCCACAATGTCCAGCACAGGGCCTGGCATGGAGTGAGTGCTCCATGAGGACTTGGTAAATGAATGCTGAATGGTGCCCTATTTCTGTAAGTTCAGAGAATCAGGAGAGAGCAGCCATCAGTTAAATAAACAAGCCTTCAGACCAGGATTTCTCAGGACAGTGTCTGGAATCACTAGGAGGATGAGTGACAGGCTGAATAACTCCTAAAGACACCAGGTCATAGTCCCTGAAACCTGTGAATGCTTCCTGATGAAGCAAAGGGGGTGCTGCAGGTATGATTAAATGAAGGATCCTGAGATGGGGGAAGTTATCCTGGATCATCTGGACAGCCCCTAAATGGAATCATAACTGTCCTTATAAGAGGAAGACACAGGAGATTTGATGGGAGGAAAGGTGATTTGAAGACAGAAGCAGAGACTGGAGTGATGGGGCCACAAGCCAAGGAACGCCAGCAGCCTCCGGAAGCTGGAAGAGACAAGGAACAGATTCTCCCCTGGGGCCTCCAGAAGGAACTAGCCCTGCTGAACTTGTCTGAGCCCAGTAGGACTCAGTTTGGACTTCGGTCTCTGGAACCACGAGAGGATAAATTTCTGTTGTGTTAATATTAAGCCACCCAGTCTGAGGTCAGGTATTACTGCAGCCCTAGGAAACAAAGATGGGATGGCTATTAAAATGCAGATTGCTGTTGTTTAGTCGCCAAGTTGTATCGGACTCTTTGCACCCCCCATGGATTGTTGCCTGCCAGGCTCCTCTGTCTATGGGATTCTCCAGGCAAGAATACTGGAATGGATTGCCATTTCCTTCTCCAGGGGTCTCGAGCCAGGGCTCGAACCCAAGTCTCCTCCACTGGCAGGCGGATTCTTTACTGCTGAGCCACCAGGAAAACCCTACAATCCATGTTCAGTTCAGTTCAGTTCAGTTGCTCAGTCCTGTCTGACTCTTTGTGACCCCATGGACTGCAGCATGCCAGGCTTCCCTGTCCATCACCAACTCCCAGAGCTTGCTCAAACTCATGTCCATCGAGTTGGTGATGCCATCCAACCATCTCATCCTCTGTTGCCCCCTTCTCCTCCTGCCTTCAATCTTTCCCAGCATCGGGGTCTTTTCAAATGAGTTGGTTCTTCACATCAGGTGGCCAAAGTATTGGAGCTTCAGCTTCAGCATCAGTCCTTCCAATGAATATTCAGGACTGATTTCCTTTAGGATGGACTGGTTGGCTCTCCTTCCAGTCCAAGGGACTCTCAAGAGTTCTCCAACATCACAGTTTAAAAGTATCAATTCTTTGGCACTCAGCTTTCTTTTCTTTCTTTATGGTCCAACTCTCACATCCATACATGACTACTGGAAAAACCACAGCTTTGACTATACAAGAACTTTGTCAGTAAAGTAATGTCTCTGCTTTTTAATATACATCTAGGTTTGTCATAGCTTTTCTTCCAAGGAGCAAGGAGAATGGAAATCACAACTACAAAAAACTGACCAAACTGATCACTTGGATCACAGCCTTGTCTAACTCAATGAAACTGTGAGCCATGCCGTGTAGGGTTACCCAAGACGGACAGGTCATGGTGGAGAGTTCTGACAAAATGTGGTCCACTGGAGAAGGGAATGGCAAACACCAGTATTCTTGCCTTGAGAACCCCATGAATAGTAGGAAAAGGCAAAAACACATGACACTGAAAGATGAACTCCCCAGGCTGGGAGGTGCCCAATATCCTATTGGAGAAGAGTGAAGAAAGCACTCCAGAAAGAATGAAGAGATGGAACCAAAGCAAAAACAATGCCAAGCTGTGGGTGTGACTGGTGATGGAAGTAGAGACCAATGCTGTAAAGAACAATACTGCTTAGGAACCTGGAATGTTAGGGCCACGAATCAAGGCAAATTGGAAGTGGTCAAACAGGAGATGGCAAGAGTGAACGTCGACATTTTAGGAATCAGTGAACTAAAATGGACAGGAATGGGCAGATTTAATTCAGATCGACCATTATATCTACTACTGTGGGCAAGAATCCCTTAGAAGAAATGGAGTAGCCCTCACAGTCAACAAAAGAGTCCGAAATGCAGTATTTGGGTGCAATCTCAGAAAACAACAGAATGATTTCCGTTCGTTTCCAAGTTTCCAAGTTCGTTTCCATTCATTCTCACAGTAATCCAAGTCTATGCCCCAACCAGTAATGCTGAAGAAGCTGAAGTTGAACGGTTCTATGAAGACCTACAAGACCTTCTAGAACTAACACCCTAAATCCACATTACTGGGTTCCAAACTAGAAACACGGGATGCTGGGCCAGAGACTCTGCATCTTAAGCGAGTTCTTCCTCCTCCTCCCCTGCCCTGCACACTGAAGCATGAGAAAGCAGCTCTGCCTCAGAACAGAAAGGTGACTGGGACTTGACTCACACAGGAGAACACGGCTCATGGCAGCCTGTTTGCGACCCAGAGGACCCAGTCCTGCGAAACTCACCAGCTCTCCCAGGAGCCCTGCCCCAAGGCCACAGATATGCCGGTCCTGACCTGGGCCTGCCTGGGCCCCCTTCTCCTCTCATTTATCGTTCCCCTCATCTACAAGTCTTCAGCATCCCTCATCACAGATCATAGCACCAGATTGCACTTCCCCTGCTAAGGGCTGCAAGAGCCCACAACCAAGGCAAGATCGGTCCTATCCTAACCATCAGGGTTCCCAAATTATTCCTGGCACACACGAGGGCTCAGCAAACACGTGACTGTGTCCTTGATGTCACTGACCCCTCTGTACCCCCCAAATGTTCTGGTAGTTAGTGAGACAGAAGCTGGGCAAGAGCTGGGAGGCTGGTCCTCTGGTCCCAGCCCCTCCTGTAGCAGCAGGCCAGACCCCCAGATGCTACACAGGAATGAAGGCAGAGTTCCTCCATCCCCCCACCCCCACCCCACGGGACCCTGTGTGGCCTGCCAGCAGGTAAACAGAGGAGGAGTCTGGGGAGGAAGAACCCACAGCAGCCTGGCTCTTCAGGGCTGGAAGGGAGGGGAGTGGAGGGGACCCAGCACTGCCTTTCCTTTGGGACACTGCTTCTCATCTGTGCCCGCCTCTAAGCAGCTGGGGGACTGGCCATGAGCCCATCCCCTTCCATCCCAGGTCCTCCATCCTTCAGCCAACGGGGCTCAACACCAGGGCCCCCCAGAGTTCAGAAGCAGGATTCCTGCGTTCTATCAGAAGGCACGATGTCCACAGTGTTTTGTTTCGGTTTTTCGGCCGTGCCACGCGGCATGTAAGTTCCCCGACCAGGGATCAAACCTGTGCCCTCTTCAGTGGAAACACAGTCTTAACCACTGGACCACCAGGGAATTCCCCAAATGTCTTGTGTGGGGACATGACTACTCCCCAGCTCAAAGTAGTTCTGCTGCTCCCCGGCCGTGCTCTCTCAACCTGAGGCTTTCACTTGCTGAACTCACCAGCTCTGAAGACTTGTGGGTCTTCCCTCGCTCTATTCTCACCTAAAGCAACCTTGCAAATAAGTGGGGCCATTTTTCAGCCCATGGAGGGCTGATGGCAAAATGACCAAGTCCAGCCCTTCTTTCTGGTAGAAAGCCCCAGGATAGATGGTCGCTGCTGACTTCCTCCATATCACTCTATCTCTTAAATCCTCTGTAGCTCCCTGTTGCCTACACAGTCATTTCCAAACCTCCCTTTTCTACACCTGTGTTTATAAAACAGATGAAGGCTGAACTGCTCAGGTTCAGGCAGGAGTGGAGACATGGCTGAACTCTGCCCCCACCCTCCTGTTTCCTGGAATGGTTTACTTATGTTGGCAAACCATTAGCCAAGAGATAAGGCAGATACGACCGTAGCCCACAGATCTCCCACCCCTCCTTGCCTGGCCTCTTGGGACAGGGGTCATGGTTGCAGGAAGCCTCCCCAGGAGAGGCTTCTGAGGCCAGCAGAGTCCCCACCTCCCAGTGCCTACAGTTGTTGTTGCTCTTTAGTTGTTAAGTCGTGTCCCACTCTTTGCAACCCCATGGACTGTGGCCCACCAGGCTCCTCTGTCCATGGGATTTCCGTGGCAAGAATACTGGAGTGGGTTGCCATTTCCTTCTCCAGGGGATCTTCCCCATCCAGGGATTGAACTCACGTCTCCTGCATTGGCAGGCAGATTCTTTACCACCGAGCCACTGGGGAAGCAGTGCCTACAGAAGCACCCACAAATATCTGAGGGACCACCACCCTACACCAGGCCCCGTGCTGAGCGCCAGGGTACACGAGGCAGAAGTGGTGGGCTTCAGACAGCAGGAACCTTTGGGTAGAGGCCTGGCATCCAAGAGGCAAGTCCAGGGATAGATGGATGCAAATGGCAACAAGTGCCATAAAGACAACAGAGCCAAGAAGAGGAATCTGGCATGCGGGCTGGGGGACGTCGTTAAACCAGGGGATCAGGGGTGGCCAGATTTCTGAGAAGGACAGGAACAGAGCGTCCAGACGGAGATAACAGCATATACAAAGGCCCTGAGGCTCTGTATGCTTCTAGTCAGGAATCAGGGGATGAATAAAAGCGTCACATCAAGTCCCTCCCACTCCACAAAAGGACAGGTAACACAGTAACCTCACTCATCAATCAGAGACCAGAAACCGGAACAGCCACTGACAGGAGATGGGATAAATAAACGGCGAAATTCAATTGAACAATGAAAAAGGACAGGTGCTCACGTGCTCAGTGACATGGATGAATCACCAAAATATGTGGAACGAAAAAGCCAGGCACAGGGACTTCCCTGGTGGTCCAGTGGCTGGGACTCCAGGCTCCCAATGCAGGGGGCCCTGGTTTGATTCCTGGTCAGGGAACCAAGTCCCACCAGCCTCAATGAATTGAAGATCCTGTGTGCAGCAACTAAGACCCATCACAACCAAAGAAATGAATACTGTTTTTTTTAAGCCAGGCATAAAAGAGACCCTCCTCAGATTATCAGATCAGATCAGTCGCTCAGTCGTGTCCGACTCTTTGCGACCCCATGAATCGCAGCACACCAGGCCTCCCTGTCCATCACCAACTCTTGGAGTTTACTAAAACTCATGTCCATCGAGTCAGTGATGCCATCCAGCCATCATTCAGTTCAGTTCAGTTCAGTTCAGTCGCTCAGTCGTGTCCGACTCTTTGCGACCCCGTGAATCGCAGCACGCCAGGCCTCCCTGTCCATCACCAACTCCCGGAGTTCACTCAGACTCACGTCCATTGAGTCAGTGATGCCATCCAGCCATCTCATCCTCTGTCGTCCCCTTCTCCTCTTGCCCCCAATCCCTCCCAGCATCAGACTCTTTTCCAATGAGTCAACTCTTCGCATGAGGTGGCCAAAGTACTGGAGTTTCAGCTTTAGCATCATTCCTTCCAAAGAAATCCCAGGGCTGATCTCCTTCAGAATGCACTGGTTAGATCTCCTTGCAGTCCAAGGGACTCTCAAGAGTCTTCTCCAACACCACAGTTCAAAAGCATCAATTCTTTGGCGCTCAGCCTTCTTCACAGTCCAACTCTCACATCCATACATGACCACAGGAAAAACCATAGCCTTGACTAGACAAACCTTTGTTGGCAAAGGAATGTCTCTGCTTTTGAATATGCTATCTAGGTTGGTCATAACTTACCTTCCAAGGAGTAAGCGTCTTTTAATTTCATGGCTGCAGTCACCATCTGCAGCGATTTTGGAGCCCCCAAAATAAAGTCTGACACTGTTTCCACTGTTTCCCCATCTATTTCCCATGAAGTGATGGGACCGGATGCCATGATCTTCGTTTTCTGAATGTTGAGCTTTAAGCCAACTTTTTCACTCTCCACTTTCACCTCTGATTATACTTGTGTGTAAATGGAAAGCTGTCCGTGGTGAGGGGTGGAGCATGACGGGAACACCCCCAGGTGATGGAGCCTGGATTTTTGCCCAGGGTGATCACACAGGAACAGACATGTGCGAAATTGTGGAGCTGTACGTGTAACCCGAGAGCTTTCTAGCTTATGTAAAGGACACGGCAGGAAAGCACGGCAAGGCAGAGACACAGAGTTGGCCCTATTTGGAAAGAAAGCCTCCCGCCTCCTCCAGCTCACCTTGTGCAAATCAGGAGTCACCCCGCAGATTCTGAGGTCACACCCCGGGGCAGAAAAGTCCTGGGTCCCCTCCCAGAAAAAGAAAAAACAAAAAGCAAACCCACCCAAACCCCATCTTGTCCCATTCGAACACGAGGACCCCGACCCCGCCACCCCCAGATTTTCCACCCTCTTCCCCGCTCCTTCCCCTCGAGGCCCAAGGGCCCCAGGGGGTCCCAGGGTAGGGACCAGGTGGACCCGGAGACCAACCTTCCGGAATGTTCGGTGTCAGGCTGGGAAGGGCCCGACTCCTCCCCAGCAGCTCAGCTGTAACCCGAGCCTCCTCCCGGTTAAGCGGATTTCTCCCGGGGCAGGACCCCCACCCTCCCCAGGTTCTGGAATGCAGCCTGGGGTGGGGGTGTAGAGGGTGGGACTGGGCAGGGATAACAAAGGGTGAAACCGCTTTGAAACTCTGCTTCCTGCCCCTCCTCGACCAGTACGGGGGCTGAACAAACAGGCCCTCTCCTCCCAGCTAGGCCTTTGTTTGGGAGCGGAGGGCGGGGGACCGTCTGGTGCCCGCCCCTCCCCGGGCTGGAATTGCAGTTCCCCCCACCCCCACCCTCCAGGCCCAGCTGCCCCTGCCGGCTGCCTGGAGCCCGCGCCCTCCGGTTCCGCGGGCGGGGGGCCAGAGCACAGATCCTGCGTTTCCTCACCAACTCGTCTGCCTCCAGCTTTGGGCCCACCCGTCGAGAGCGATTTAGCCCCACCGCTTGGAGTCCGGTGGAGGGAGGCATCAGGGCCTCCCGCAGTGGTTGAGACTTAGCAGTGAGGCCCAGACTGAGGTTGTGGGGTTAAAGGCCAGCTTGGTGGGGCGGGGGCATACCCAGCCCCTATCTCCCTACTCCACCCCCTACCCGAGTGGGCATCTCCCCTTGTCTACCGCATGAGGCCTCCTTGCCTGGGTCCTGCTCCAGGATTCTGGTTCTCAAACCTGGACAGACTGAGACAGGGGCTATGAAGTGTCCTCGGAACGGTTTTGTTTAGTTTCAGTAAGAGGAGCCACCTTGGGACTTCACTGCAGATCCAGGGGTTAGGACTCGGTGCTGCCAATGGCGGGGGGCTCGGGTTTGATCCCAGGTCAGGGAACTAGGTAGGATCCCATCAAAAAATTTAAAAAACAAATTTAAGGGGAGACACCTTTATTCAAAAGGGCTTCTCTGGTGATTCAGACAGGAAAGAATCTGCCTGCAACGCAGGAGACCTGGGTTCGATCCCTGAGATGAGAAGATCCCCTGGAGAAGGGAATGGCAACCCACTCCAGTAGTCTTGCCTGGAGAACTCCATGGACAGAGGAGCCTGGCGGACTATGGTCCATGTGGTTCCAAAGAGCATCACACCTTTATTTGGAGCCACCCTCATCCGGGCACTTCCCTGAATCAAGTGAGGGTGGGTTGGGAACACAGCCCACTGGGGCCCAGTTCTTCTCAATCTCACCAGATGAATAGGGAGGGGAAGGGGCAACAGTGATGCTCCAGCCCCTCTCATCCTGCCAACTTCGCCAGAGGTGATGGGGAACGGCTAGGCAGGGCCCCTAGTAAGGAGACCTTACCGCGAGTGCATGGGGCCTTCGGAAGGGAGCCATTTATCCAGCAGGCACAAGCATGGGGAACCACCAGTATACACAGGCAGTGACACACACACATAAGGACACACCTAGGCACCTGGTCCCCAGCTCCCAGGCCAGTCCCAGCAACTCGATCCCCCACAGGGTCCTCTAAAAAGCCCCCGTGGCTCCCAGCACTCTCCCAGAAGACCCCCGCCCCACTCGCTGCCCCTCTGCGGTCTTCCCGCCTCCCTCCTTCTCTGCCCTCCCACAGTTGAGCCCCAACTTCAGCTCCCAGTCCAGTTTCCATCTGCACTGGACACACAAGGCTCCTCCAAGCCCAGGCCCAGATGGCCTCTGGAGCTTCTCCATCCTGGAAACCTCCCCTCGGACAGGATCTTCACCTCAGCTGTGCACCCATGGAACCCCAAGGAGGATGCCCTGCGCCCTCCTCAGCCTGCACCTTGGCCTCCCTGGACCCTTCCTCATTCATCTTGTCCAGGTGCATTGCCGGGGGCCAGGCGCCGGGGATGGCCAGACCACTGGAGGAGGTCCCCTGTTGTATCTCTTGGTGAAGGGAAAGCCAAGACAGAAGTGGGCTTGATGGCTTCATCCCTGTCCTCAGAGATGTTACAGAAGCTGAGCTGTGTAGGTGGGGCTGAGAACCCTACAAGGCCCCCACATCCCACAGACCAGCAGGTGTGGTCTGGCTGCATGGGGCCTGCCCGTCTCCTCTGGGGCCTCACCCTCTCCAAGCAGCCTCACCAACTGCACCCAGCTGGCCTGGGGGTGGGGGTCTCCTCTGCACTCCCCAGACCCCTGCACTGTCCCTGCCGCAGCACTGACCACTCTGGACTGCCCTTGTCTCTGCAGCTCTGCCTCTCCCACACCAGCTGGGTTTCTAAGATTCTGCTCACTGGCAGGCACAGAGAGAGAAGTGGATTCGTGAGTGAGTGAGTGAACCAATGAAGGGGTGAAAATGAATGAAAAGGGAAGAGCTTTTCCACCAATTGCTCATTTACAGGCTTCCCTGCCCTTGCAGGTCATGCCCACACTCAGGGGAAGAATTTACCCCCTCCCCAGGTAATGTTGGTCATTAACTCAGTGCCTAGACTTGCCTGGTTAATGAATAATTAAACTGGACAAGGGCTGACCTCAGGCTGACCTTGAGCCTCCTCCCGCTAAGTTCCCACCGCAGTCGGATGTGTGACCGCTTTGGAGTGACCCTCTTCCTCCGGTGCTCTACTGGTGGGTTCTGAATCCTGGGGAAACACCAGACACGGAGAAGCCCTGGTCCCAGTCCCAGAGTGCCCCAGCCTGCCCACGAGGCTGCCATCTAGGACATGGGGAGTGGGGACTCCTTTTTCTCCACATTCCTTACCAAAGCCCAGAATTGCAGAACTGAGTTGGCATGTGGGCCTCAAGCTGGACTCTGCCACTCATGTGCCAGTGATGAGAGGGTGACAGGCAGGAGAGCCAGGGGTCTCCAAACGGAGGAAATAGGCTGCAAGGGTCAGACATGCTTTCTCTCTTCCTTAAGTGGCAGAAGTAAACCAACTTCAAGTGTCAGATTTTTCTCCTTCTCTATACAAAATTAAAAGGAGGTTTCTCTTAAAATTCTGTGTTGCCATGACGACACTTGGGTCCACCTGAACTTACCTTCTCTCAAACCTTGAGCTAACCGATGCGTTTTTCTTATGGAAATATTTGTCTTAAGCTATGTTAATGAAACTATGTATTTGCTTTGGAATTTGCCTTTCCTCAAAATGGTTCCACCCGAGACTAACTTGTTTTCTTTTCTCAAACCTTGGGCTGATAATAGCTCAACAAACCATTATTCATATCAATTATTTTATGGCTGGGGGATGATACACCTCGTTCCATCCTATCTCAAAAATAAATATTGTGGGAGAGGGGCCTGGTGAAACTCCCTCAGCCTTGAGGTGTCTCTCTTATCTGATTAACAGCTTTCTAACAGACATAAAACGGCTTGCTAAAAACTAGCAAGGGGGCACTCTTTCTGCCCCCTTCTGATGTCTAGGTCAGGAGGTTTGTCTATCTCTTTGATACTTTAATAAAACTTTATTACACAAAAGCTCTGAGCGACCAAGCCTCATCAGTGGCCCCGGATTGAATTTCTTGCCTCCGGAGGCCAAGAATCCTGGCATCTTTCCCGGCTCAGCAACAACTTTTCAGTAACCTGAGGGTCCAGCTCTCCCCTAGCACTGGGCCTCGGTTTCCGCATCAGTCAAACAAGGGGGATGGGTTCAGAATGCCCGAAAATCATGCTGTGATGCTGTGGAAACAGGCAAGTGCTGCAACCGAGCCAGAGGAGACCTCAGAGATCATGTCATCATGTGCAGCAAGGGCCTGCAATCACACAGCAAGTGGGCCAGTCGGGGAGGGCTAGGAGCAGGACACAGACTCTCGAGCCACAGTCCTGGTCTCCCTCCCCTTCTTGGCAGCCCTCCCTGTGGTCCTTTATGTTCTTCTCTTCTTGTTATTCATTCTTTCAGTGGATAAGTTAGGCGGGGCTGGGCATGAGGGGCCAGGGTCTTGCCCTCAGGGAGGCCCAACCTTGGGGACACAGACATCCCAGGCAGCTATGATCCAGAGCTATTTGTGAAGGTTTGCAAAAGGGAGGGGTGAGAGAGCCTCCCAGAGAAGGTGGAGGAGGTGGAGAAGGGAAGAGGGGAGACAGGAGCAACAGCAAAGGCCCCACAGAACAAGAACGATCCCTTGAGAGAGTTACACGCAGTTCAGTTTGGCTGTATCAAGACCCAGGGAGCCACAAGCAGGAGTTTGAAATTAACTCCAAGACGATGAGGAGTCAAAGGGTTTGAACTAGTGAGAGGGATGGTCAGAATGCGGTCTGGAAAAATGGCTCTGGCTGCTGCCACATGAAATGATAAGACAGAGAGAGAAAGCCCAGGAGGCTGTGGGTGTTATGCCAGGCAAGAGCCAGTGAGGTCTGAATCCATGGCAGGGGTTGGGAGAGAAGGAAAGAGATTTGAGAGTTACTAGGAAGTAGAATCATTAAGATTTGGTAACTGACTTCTGATGAGAGTTTGGATGGCTTCACCAACTCAATGGTCATGAGTTTGACCAAACTCTGGGAGATAGTGAAGGACAGGGAAGCCTGGCGTGCTGCAGTCCACGGGGTCTCAAAGAGTCGGACATGACATGAGCAGCTGAAAAACAAGGACAACTGACTTCTGCTTCTGGCCAAGATGGAGTAATGGAGACCAGATTTCCTATCCCACCTGAAACAACCAAAAAATTCAGACAGAAGGAAAAAAAACAGTGGTTTTCAAGAAAGAACCATATGAAAGGATTAGAGGGAGCTGTGTTTGATGCTCACACAGGGCTGGGAATACTGCCTGTTCCCACCAGCCAGACTGGAAAAGTCGTAATTCACAGGGAAGTGGGGAGAGCACTTAGGAAGGTCTTGTCTCAGAGGTGGGGAAGAGTTAGTCCTAGACAGTATTGCTAAAAACCCACCTAATAAATCTTCAAGCAAGACCCAAAAACATCAGTTGGTTCCCAAGTAATTTAACTGCTTCCCAGAAGAAAGTTCAAGAAGATTTATAAGAATACAAAAATATCCCCAAATCACAATGTCTGGCATCCACTAAAAATTACCAGGCATACAAGAAAGCCGGAAAACATAAGCCATAAAGAAAAGAATAATCAATCAATGGCAACTGACCCAGAACTGACACAGATGTTAGAATTAGCAGAGAAGGATTCTAAAACAGCTTTTATAACTCTATTCCACATTTTCAAAATGCTAGAGACATGAAGATCGGAGAAGGCAATGGCACCCCTCTCCAGTCCTCTTGCCTGGAAAATCCCATGGGCGGAGGAGCCTGGTAGGCTGCAGTCCACGGCGTCACTAGGAGTCGGACATGACTGAGTGACTTCAATTTCACTTTTCACTTTCATGCATTGGAGAAGGAAATGGCAACCCACTCCAGTGTTCTTGCCTGGAGAATCCCAGGGACGGGGGAGCTTGGTGGGCTGCCATCTATGGGGTCGCACAAAGTCGGACAGGACTGAAGCGACTTAGCAGCAGCAGCAGAGACGTGAAGATAGACAAAAGACCCAAATTAACTTTTAAGAGTTGAAAATTGCAATGTCTGAGGTTAAAAAATACACTGAGTGGGATTTGTGGCAGATTAGACAAGGCAGAAGAAACGTTCGTGAACATGAAGGCATAGCAATAAAAACTATCCAAAATGAAACATGGAGAAAAAGTGTTTTTAAAAATGGGAAGAACACCAGTCAGCTGTAGAATAATTCCAAGCAGCCTAATATATGGATAATTGGAGTCCCAGAGGAAAGGGGGAAAAGGAACAGAAAAATATTGGAAGAACTCATGGATGAAAAACTTCCAAATTTAATGAAACTAGTATCCAAGTAGTTCAATGAACCCTAAGCACAGATGCTTGGTGACTTACAGGATGTGGAAGGTGGAGGAGAAGAAGCAGACAAGGGTAATGTCCCGACTTCTGGCCCAGAAGACATGGCTGGGGTACCATTCTCTGAGGGGGAAGCCTGGAAGAGGGGAGGGCAGGATTGGGGTGGGAAGGGCCTGGGTGGGCTTTAAGGACACAGAGGAGATGTCAAGGGCAGCAAACACAGTGGGTCTAGTGTTCAGAAGACAATGGACCGGAGATAGATGTCCAGAAGGCCATGGTCTTGGAGATCTAAAGTGGCAATGTGGTCACTTAGAGGTGAAGTCTGGTGAGGCTGGCTTGGCCCTGCAATGGGAGCATCTCAGGACATTGCACAGAAAGAGGTAGCTGTCCTGAGGAGGGTTGGGACCAGAGGGGTCTGAAGAAGGTGGCAAGCATAAATACTCTCAGAAGAGTGAGGGCTAGATAGGTGGGAGGTGGGGATGAGGCAGGGGTGTCTGAATTTTAGACCCCAGAAGTACAGCCGTGCGAGTGATGACCAGGTCAGGGTGGACCACGGTGCAGGAGCCAAGCCAAATTCCCAAGAAGCAACAGGATGGAGAAAGAGGGAGCCCAATGTGTTAGCCAGGGGGTCCTGGTGGTGCTGGAGGGAGACTGACCAAGGAAGGGAGGGTTGTGGGGGGCCCCCAAGTCTTCTGAGACTGAAGCATTGTGCCAGGTGAGGAGGGACCCCAGGGACCAGGGTACAGGAACCCCAAAGGGATGAGGGAGCCGGATGGGGATGGGGAAGAAGCAAGCTGTGGTGGACGGAAGACCATCACAGACCTACGTTAGGGGCCACAGAGGTTCCCATGGACAGAAAAAGCATGAGCAAGCTCATTGTCTGCACACCGGGCTCCATCACTACCGCCCAGGCCGGCAGCTGAAGGAAGGATGCACTGGGGCTTCCCTGGAGATCCAGTGGCAAAGACTCCACACTCCCAGTGCAGGAGGCCCAGGTTCGATCCTGGTCAGGGAACTAGATCCCACGTGCCACAACTGAAGATCCCACATGCCTCAGTGAAGATGGAAGATCTTGCGTGCTGCAACTAAGACCTGGCACAGCCAAATAAATATTTTTTTAATATTACTCAGCCATAAAAAGGAACGCCTTTGATTCAGTTCTAATGAAGTGGATGAACCTAGGACCTATTATACAGAGTGAAGTATGTCAGAAAGAAAGACAAATATCGTACTCTAACGCATATATACAGAATCTAGAAAAATGGTACTGAAGAATTTATCTATAGGGCAGCAATGGAGAAACAGACATAGAGAATAGACTTAATGGACATGGGGAGAGGGGAGGAGAGGGTGAGATATATGGAAAGAGTAACACGGAAACTTGTATTATCATATGCAAAATAGATAGCCAGCAGGAATTTGCTGTCTGGCTCAGGAAACTCAAACAGGGGCTCTGTATCAACCTAGAGGGCTGGGATGGGGCGGGAGATGAGAGAGAGGTTCAAAAGGGAGGGGATATATGTATACCTATGGCTGATTCATGTTGAGGTTTGACGGAAAACAACAACATTCTGTAAAGCAATTATCCTTCAATTAAAAATTTTTTTTTTAACTTTTTTAAAAAAAGAAGGATGTTCTTGTGCATCTTGCCTTCACCAGAGGCTCCAGCTGCTTAAGAGGAGAGCCTTGGCCCAGTCCCGACCTGGGCCTCAAAGCCAGGGAGATGGGAATGCAGAAAAAGTCGAGAGGAGCCAGGCTCCACGGCCTGCCACTGGAGCCTACGATGCGATGCTCGTAGCAGACAGGTGGGGGCACAGGTGTGAGAGGCCCCAACAGGGAGGTGGCAGGCGGTGGCCGACCTCTCTAAGCTCAAAGGCTCAGGAAAGCCTCCCTTGGCAAGGGGCCCGGGGGAGGCCTCAGCCTGCTCGGCAAGACCACCTGCTGTCTCCTGCCCCTGCCATCCCTAGCGGCCTGGAGGAGGTGTGGGGAGGGGGCCGTTTCCCTGGACCCCGGCTGGGTGCAGCAGGCAGCTGGCAGTCCTGGCCAGTTTCTACCTCCCTCTTCAGCATCTTGTACCAGGTAGGAAGCAGCCAAGCCCTGCCTGGGTCTGTCTTTTCTCGAGCTCTGCTGAAAGATGGGAAACGCCCTCCTCCCCACAGCAGTGTGCTGTGCTCCCTAATGGACGTGGGGTGACACACACCCAGCGTGCCATGTGCGTGCTCAGAACAGGCATGGAGGCAAACACAGACACAGGCATGAACACACACAGCCTCGAAAATGCGCATGCACTAGGGAGGTGCTCCCTACACCGACGCACACACACGTGGAGGACTCGCACGGGCACACACAAACACAAGCAAGGCCTGAAACCACAAAGGTGTGTACCTGCTCTGCATACACCTGCATACCCACGCATGCCAGCATGCACACATTATACACTCAGAATGCAAATACATAGCCAGTGTCCAGACACACAGCCCCTTTCTGCACATCTCTGCAGCTCCGTGCGTCCACAGAGATTCCCATCCTATGTGCTTCTAAGCATTCACAGAGATGTTCAACCTGCCACACAAATGTGCACCGAAAACCAGGTACAAACAGATGTACACAGACACGTGCAACACGCATAAAGACGCACATTTACATAAATGAGCACACGCACATATGTACACAGTTATTCATGCCTATGCGGTGCTACCCACGCTTATACGTATGTGAACGTGCAGACTGAGCAGTACGTGTACACGTGCCCAGCCATGCCCATGTACACAATGCACAAATACACACAGAGTGGGCTGGCCAAAAAGTTCAGCTGGATTTTTCAGTGCCAACTTATCAGTTCAGTTCAGTTCAGTTCAGTCACTCAGTCGTGTCTGACTCTTTGCGACCCCATGAACCGCAGCACGCCAGGCGTCCCTGTCCATCACCAACTCCTGGAGTCCACCCAAACCCATGTCCATTGAGTTGGTGATGCCATCCAATCATCTCATCCTCTGTTGTTCCCTACTCCTCCTGCCTTCAGTCTTTCCCAGCATCAGGGTCTTTTCCAATGAGTCAGCTCTTCGCATCAGGTGGCCAAAGTATTGGAGTTTCAGCTTCAACATCAATCCTTGCAATGAACACTCAGGACTGATCTCCTTCAGAATGGACTGGTTGGATCTCCTTGCTGTCCAAGGGACTCTCAAGAGTCTTCTCCAACACCACAGTTCAAAAGCATCAATTCTTCGGTGCCCAGCTTTCTTTATAGTCCAGCTCTCATATCCATGCATCTTACGTATGTGCCATCTTATGGAGAAATCCAAATTCAAAGATGAACACATGTCCTCGTATGTTGTTGTTGTTTAGTCGCTAAGTTGTGTCCGACTCTTTGAGACCCCATGGACTGTAGCCCTCCAGGCACCTCTGTCCTGGAGGCACCTCTGTCCATTGAATTCTCCCGGCAGGAATACCAGAGTGGGTTGCCATTTCCTTCTCCAAGGCATCTTCCCACCCCAGGGATCGAACCCCCGTCTCCTGCATTGGCAGGCAGATTCTCTACCACTGAGCCATGGGAAGCTCGTCCCCATCTGTACCTGCATGCTTATAAAAGCCTAAGTAAAGGTGCTCCACACATTCACGCTACACTGAAAGCGCCCACGGGCAGGGACTGTGGCCCTGGTTCACAGTTGCATCCCTGAAGCCCAGCTCAGGGCCCGGTGCCCAGAGGGTTTGCAGGCCTGCAACATCGGGAAAAGCTCAGAGGCAAGAGGGTGACAGTCTGGGAAGTGGCCAGGGGTCCCCTGTGAGTGAATGAGGCTGGGATAGGCCTGGTGGCTGGGGAGGGGGTGTTCAGGACAGTTACCCCTTGACTTCTTCCTCCCCTCCCTCCCCATTCGCATGCCTCTGTTCACCCTCCTGCATACTGATGGCAGGTGGAATGTCAGATGGGGCGGGAGGGAGAGGAGTGTCACAGAAAACGTAGGCCTTGCAGCCAGGGAGGCAGGTCTTGTTTCCAAATCTGGTTCTGTCTTAGTGCCTGGGGACCTAGCCAGGGCACTGACTTTCGCTGGGCCTCAGTTACACTCTAGGTGTTCAGAACAGTATGAACAGGTAAAAAGATAGGACACTGTAAGATGAACTCCCCAGGTCGGTAGGTGTCCAATATGCTACTGGACAAGAGTGGAGAAATAGCTCCAGATGGAAAGAAGAGGCTGAGCCAAAGCAAAAACAATGCCCAGTTGTGGATGTAACTGGTGATAGAAGTAAATTAAAGTCTGATGCTGTAAAGAACAATACTGCACAGGAACCTGGAATGTTAGCTAAGATCCCACATGCCTGCAGGCCGAAAAACCAAAATATAAAACAGAAGCAACATTGTAACAAATTCAATGAAGACTTAAAAAAAAAAAAAGTCCCCAAGAAGAAGAAATGCAAAAAGGCAAAATGGTTGTCTGAGGTGGCCTTAACAAGTAGCTGAGAAAAGAAGAGAAGCAAAAGACAAAGGAGAAAAGGAAAGATATGCCCATCTGAATGCAGAGATCCAAAGACAGCAAGGAGAGATAAGAAAGCCTTCCTCAGTGATCAGTGCAAAGAAATAGAGGAAAACAATAGAATGGGAATGACTAGAGATCTCTTAGAGAAAATTGGAGATATCAAGGGAACATTTCATGCAAAATGGGCACAATAAAACACAGAAACAGTATGGACCTAACAGAAGCAAAAGATATTAAGAAGAGGTGGTAGGAATACACAGAAGAACTATACAAAAAAGATCTTAATGACCCAGATAATCACGATGGTGTGATCACTCACCTAAAGCCAGATATCCAGGAGTGGGAAGTCAAGTGGAGCTTAAGAAGCATCACTATGAACAAAGCTAGTGGAGGTGATGGCATTCCAGTTGAGCTATTTCAAATCCTAAAAGATGATGCTGTTAAATTGCTGCACTCAATATGCCAGCAAATTTGGAAAACTCAGCAGTGGCCACAGGACTGGAAACATTCAGTTTTCATTCCAATCTCAAAGAAAAGCAAAGCAAAAAAAAAAAAAAAGAATGTTCAATAAATTTTATTTATTTGAAAGTCGATCAGTTGTGTGTGACTCTTTGTCACCCCATGGACTGTACAATCCATGGAATTTTCCAGACCAGAATACTGGAGTGGGTAGCAATTCCCTTCTCCAAGGGATCTTCCCAACCCAGGGATCAAACCCAGGTCTCCTGCATTGCAGGCGGATTCTTCACCAGCTGAGCAACCAGGGAAGCCCACGAATGTTCAGACTGCACACAACTGCACTCATCTAACATGCTAGAGCTCAAATTTCTCCAAGCTAGGCTTCAACAGTACGTGAACCAAGACCTTCCAGCTGTTCAAGCTAGATTTGGAAAAGGCAGAGGAACCAGAAATCAAATTGCCAACATCAACTGGATCATAGAAAATAAGCACGAGAATTCCAGAAAAACATCTACTTTTGCTTCACTGACTATCCTAAAGCCTTTGACTGTGTGGATCACAACAAACTGTGGAAAATTCTTCAAGACATGGGAATACCAGACCACCTTACCTGCCTCCTAAGAAACCTGTACGCAGGTCAAGAAGCAACAGTTAGAACCGGACACGGAACAACGGATTGGTTCCAAATTGAGAAAGGAGTATGTCAAGGCTGTATATCGTCACTGTATTTAACTTACAGGCAGAGTATATACTAGGGCCTTCCCTAGTAGCTCAGATGGCAAAGCATCCGCCTGCAGTGCGGGAGACCTGGGTTCATCTTTGGGTGGGGAAGATCCGCTGGAGAAGGAAATGGCAACCCACTCTAGTATTCTTGCCTGGAGAATCCCGTGGACAGAGGAGCCTGGTGGGTCACAGTCCATGGGGTCACAAAGAGTCGCACACGACTGAGCGACAAAACATGCACACACACAGAGTACATTATGTGAAATGCTGGGCTGGAGGAAGCACAAGCTGGAGTCAAGATTGCCGGGAGAAATATCAATCACCTCAGATATGCAGATGACACCACCCTTATGGCAGAAAGTGAAGAGGAACTGAAGAGCCTCTTGATGAGGGTGAAATGGGAGAGTGAAAAAGCTGGCTTAAAACTCAGCACTCAGAAAACCAAGATCATGACATCCAGTCCCATCACTTCATGGCAAACAGATGGAGAAACAATGCAAACAGTGAGAGACTTTATTTTCTTGGGCTCCAAAATCACTGCAGATGGTGACTGCAGCCATGAAATTAAAAGACGCTTGCTCCTTGGAAGAAAAGCTATGAGCAATCCTAGATAGCATATTAAAAAGCAGAGACATTACTTTGCCGACAAACGTTCGTCTAGTCAAAGCTATGGTTTTTCCAGTGGTCATGGATGAATGCACATGAAAGCTGAGCGCCGAAGATGCTTTTGAGCTGTGGTGTTGGAGGAGACTCTTGGGAGTCTCTCCTCTGCAAGGAGATCCAACCAGTCCATCCTAAAGGAAATCAGTCCTGAATATTCATTGGAAGGACTGATGCTGAAGATGAAACTCCAATACTTTGGCCACCTGATGTGAAGAACTGACTCATTTGGAAAAGACCCTGATGCTGGGAAAGATCGAAGGCGGGAGGAGAAGGGGACGACAGAGGATGAGATGGTTGGATGGTATCACCGACTCAATGGACTTGAGTTTGCATAGACTCCGGGAGTTGGTGATGGACAGGGAGGCCTGGCATGCTGCAGTCTATGGGGTGGCAAATAGTCAGACACGACCAAGTGACTGAACTGAACTGAACAGTTACACGCTAGGTGTTCAGCTGTAAGTATTTTCACTAAGTGAACCCACCTGTATAACTAACCAGCATCCAAATCAAGAAATAGAATATATCTTGCTCCACAGAGTGGATAAGGGTCAGTCTTCATTGTTGTCGATGTTTCTCTGCGATCCCATGGCCTGTAGCTCACCAGGCTCCTCTGTCCATGGGGATTCTCCAGGCGAGGATACTGGAGTGCGTTGCCATTTCCTTCTCCAGGGGATCTTCCCCACCCAGGGATTGAACCAGGGTATCCTGCACTGCAGGCGGCTACTTTACCAGCTGAGCTAGCTGGGAAGCCCCCCCACCCTTTTTTTAATGAGGGTCAGTTTTTATAAAACATAAGGCAGCCGCAGGCCCCCTAGGCCGGCCTGCAGTCCCTGGTCCCCGCTCCCCAAAAGTTTCTGTTTGCCCTCAATGACAGCAAGGGGGCACTGGTTTCCTCATCTCAGGACTCCTTTGCTGAGGTCCCTGCAACCCACAGGCAGAAGAGGCAGAATCAGCCTGTTAGCCTCCAGCGCTCTGGCTTTGCCTCTCCTCCAGCATCAGGCCAGGGCTACTGTGGCCTGCAGAGGGGCCACATCCCCTTCAGCACCACCTCTGGGGACCTCCCAACGGTGGTTAAGACTCCTCACTTCCACTGCAGGGGGCGCAGGTTCATTCCTTGGTCAGGGAACTATTAAAAGGATTCCATACACCCTGTGGCAGGGCCAAAACAAACAAAACAGAAAACAAGCAGCATCTCTAGAGCCCCGTTTGGGAAGCCAGGAAATCTTAGGAGGGGGAGCACAAAGCCCCCAGGCTGCTAGGCTATTCTGCCCCTTTGATTGAACCGCTTGTTGATAGCACCCAATGCGCATGGACGCACGTGTGCTAAGTCGCTTCAGCCACGTCTGACTCTTTGTGACCCTGTGGACTACAGTCCGCCAAGCTCCTCTTGCCTGGATTCTCCAGGCAAGAATCTTGGAGCGGGTTGCCATGCCCTCCTCCAGGGGATCTTCCCAACCCAGGGATTGAACCCAAGTCTCTTACGTCTCCTGCATTGGCAGGCAGGTTCTTTACCACTAGTGCCACCTGGGAAGCCCCAGCACCTAAGGTACTGTAGCTTTAAAGGAAGACTCGAACCCAGGGCTGCACCAGTCCAAAGCCACTGCCCTTACATTGGTGGAGATCATTTTACCGGGAGAAAACTGAGGCGCAGAGAGACCAAGAACAGAGTCAGGACTCCAATGCAGGATTTCTGCACACCAGGCTTCCAGGGGCAAACTTGACCCTGCCATCCCCCTCCTCAATGCCCTTCGCTGGGACACTCCCAAGTTCTCCATGACCAGACCCTGCCAATCTCTCCCTGGTGGGACATGAGGTCCAAACCCCTTTTTGTAGAAGGCCTGGGACAGGGTCAAGGGGATGCCCAAAGTCATAGTACAAAGCCTAGTCTTCGGAAAGAGAGAGGCCCTCTCCCCCTCCCCTTTGCCCCTTTCCCTCCCCCACTCCCCGGAGGCTGCAGAGCCCTGAGCTGCCCTGAGCCACCTGGTCCTAGGGGAACTGACTTGACCCCCACATCCTCTCTTACCACCCCTCCTTCCCCTTTTATATGTCAGCACCCACTGAGAAGCCCCCCTCTCCAATCTCCCCTCTGTTAGCTGGGTTCTAGTGTCATGGGGCCACTTGTTGGTTGTATGGGGTGGACAAGGCACTTCCCCCCTCAGAGCACAGTTTACTCATCTATAAAATGGGGACATGAGGACGTGACACATCTAGAGTCGCTGAAAAGAATTGGCGGTATAAACGTGAAATCAACACCCCAACATGCTTCCTTCCAGGCGACCAGCGCAGGCATTCCTCCTTGAAGCCTCCAATTTTACCCTCTCAACAAGCAAGATGTAGGAACTACCCAGTTTATAGGGGAGGAAACTGAGGCTCGGATCAAACACTTTCCCAGGCAACAGGGCTCCAAACCCTGGCTTACCGGGAACATGCTTTCCTCCCCGCCAGCTCGCGGGGGCTCTCCGGGGCGGGGGGCAGGGCCCACCCTGGGGGTGTTCTCAGCACTCAGACGGGGCGCGGGGTGCCAAGCCCACGAGGCGGGGCGGCCAGTGCTGGGGGCAGGGGACGCCCGTCAGCTCGGGGTCGACTTTGGGTCGATACCACGGCGGCGGGATGAATGGGAGAGGAGAGAGGCAGAGAGGCCGGGAGGAGGGTGCGGGGAGGAGGAGGTGGAGGAGCGCCGCGGGGAGACGGAGAGGGAGGGGAGGGGCGGGGGAGGCCCCCCCCCATCCCCACCATCCCTGCCCCCTCCTTGCTGCACGCGCCCGGCGGGCCCGGCCCGGGTCTGCAGCAGTCAGCGCCGAGCGCGGCCCCGCGGCCCCGCCGAGGGATCGATAACTAATTTCACCGCAGCGGCCGCCCCAGTTTTTTCCCGATAATTGTGCGCCGGCAGCTGCGAGCGAGGCCCCCAGCCCGGCGCGCGGCCCCCGCCCGCGCCCGATCAATTGACACCGCCACCGGGCGGCAGGAAAACTCATTTCTCTCTCCCTCCCCGGATCCCGGTGGGCGCGGGCGAAGCTCCGCCTCGGGCGGGGCGGGGGTTGAGGGGGTGGCGCGGGCCGGTTCCCAGACTGACTCGGGTTTGGGAGGGAGGCTTCCAGGGAACCCGAGGCAGGTAGAGTACTTGGGTCTTCCCGGTCCATAAGTAAGGGGCGTGGCCGGAGGCCTGGGGGCCGGACTGACACCCCCCCCCCCGCCCCCGCCCCGGCACTGACCTCGGCTTCCCCTTTGGTCCGGGGTGGCAACTGCAACCGCTCCCGCCACCCCCATTCCTGCTGGGAGGGAGGACCAAGAGCGCAGGCCCGTGGGCTGGACCTGTGGGTTCAAATCCAGCCTCCACCGGTTCCGCTGTGTGACCTTAGCTCTTCCCTCTGGGCTCTTCCTCCCTGAGCCTCAGTTTCCCCATCTTCCCAAAGGGGCTGGCACAGTCCTGGGCATGCAGGGCTTGCTAATCAGAGGCAGTGTGCAAGTATTACACCCTCCATAAATAGCCGCTGTCATTAGAGAGCAGAATCTTCATTCATCAAGTATCTGCTGAGCACCATATCTGTGTATCTATGTGCCGCGCACCAGTTCTGGGCTGGGGGACCCCCCAGCAGTGACAAGAGGCAAAAATGATCTTCTTACGAGGGGATGAACAACAAACAACACCTGTATCCTTGCCTGAGGCATCCCATGGACAGAGGCCGCTGGGGGGTTACAGTCCATAGGGTCGCACATACGGACACAACTGAAGCGACTTAGCACGCACAGGCAAGTGAAGTAACTAGTGAGAAGATGAGAAAAGCCAAGGAGAAGAGTAAACTTGGGGTGCGGCATAGGGTGTGGGGAGGGGGCCAGCAAGGACAGTGCAGCCTCCCAGGACCAGAAAAGCTGGAAGGCTTCTCATCACCGGAGGCCCTTTTGCAAAGCTCTGAGCTGCGGGCTCCCAGCCTGCTGTCTGCTCAAGGTCAGGGAAAGCTGCAGACCTGGCATTCTGAGGAGGGTGGGCAGGAGACGGGAGAGCAGAGCTCCAGTTGCCAGGAGGCCTGGAGGGTCAAGGTCAGAAGGGATTTAGATAGCCAGCCGCCCCAGCTGGGGCCATGGAGGCTTAGAGAGGGCCAGAGGCCTGCTTAAGGCCATAGTACTTGTGCCGGGTCGGAGGCGAGTCCCTGGGTCTTGGCTCCAGACCCTGCAGAAGGGTAAGAAGGGCCCGAGAAGAAGAGAGGAGAGACTCACCCAGAGGAGGTCGCTGGGGGCAGCCCATAGGCCCCAGAGGGGGGCTGGGCGCGTCTTTGGAGCAACGTGGGTTGAGTTAGGACATCTTTGGGAGGACTGGGAATGACTCAGGGAACCCAATCTGCTGACCAAACTCCCCCCACTCCCCTACCCCCCCTTCCAACCAGTTACCCAAATCTGCCAGAGAAGGCCTAAAGCCATCCCATGGTGGTGGGTGAGCCAGGCAAGGGTGGGGGCCTTTGGCTGCTGGGGAGGTGGGCCGTGCTGGGGCTGAGCCAAACCTCAGGACCCTCAGGACCCTCCCCCTGCCTCGGTTTCCTCATCTCAAAAATGGAGCTAGTGGTGAAGTTCTGAGGTTCTGTTTCCTTCTCTCTGGATTCCTGGCACGCCCAGCCCCATCACGGGGTTGAGAGCAATGACTCGGCAGAAATGAAAGCAGGAGACTGCTAGCAACCAAATGAGGTTAGCAAGAGGAGGGAAGGGCTGGACTGGGTGGTTGGGATTTGGAAAAAACAGAGCTAGGCCGCATCTACCTACCTGTCTATCCGTTTGTCCATCCATCCTTGCATCCAGTCATTCAGTCATTCAACATGTACTTAGTAAGCACCTACTATGTGCGGGGCATTTCCCATCCTCTCGCTCTTCCCACGACCCCCATGCTTTCTCTTGAGGGGTGGTGGAAGGAACACTGGACTGGCAATCAAGGTGGGACTCAGGCCCACCGGGTGGCCACTCTGTGCCCTGGCTGGACTAACAATCCCGTTGAGGGCCAGGCCCCCAGCATCTCGTTCAGCCCCTCAGTCCTCCTGAGGCCCGATGAGGGGATGAAGACAGGACTCACCCGGGGTTGCGCATCCAGAAGGCTGTGTTTGACCCAGAGCCCGGTCCCCCTGTCCTGAGCCTGGGAGGTTGTTGTTTAGTCACTCAGTCATGTCCGACTCTTACGACTCCGTGGACTGCAGCCCTCCAGGCTCCTCTGTCCAGGGGACTTCCTGAGCCAGAATACTGGAGTGGTTGGATTCCTTCTCCAGGGGATCTTCCTGGCCAGGGATTGAACCCCCGTCTCCAGCATTTGGAGGCGTGTTCTTTACCACTGAGCCAGCTGGGAAGCTGAGCCTAGGAGGAATGATGGTCTATCAGGAAGGATTTAGGGATCCTGGGGAGAAATCAGGCTTTAGGAGATCACAGTCACTTTGTCCTGCCCCTCAGTGGGTGGTTATGGCTGCCAGTTATTCCAGAAAGGTCTCCGTGGGTCAGCCTAGCACTGCCCCTTTGCCCACACCCAGTGGTGGCTGTTGCCCTGGAAGGCCATGCAGGGTCACTTCGGCCTCCACACTATTCCCTGAGCCGGCCCAGGCAGAGACCAAGCCTCCCTATTTAGGGAGATGTGTGCTCCGTCATCTGTCACACCTCTCAGAACACCATAGCTGGTCACATCCTAGGCCTTACGCAATTCTTCATCTGGAGACATGGGGTCCCATCCTCCCTGGGGCTTGGACCAAGGGCCTGACTTTATGGCAAGAGAAGGGCACAAGCGTGGTAGCCACTGTCTGACCTTGGAGCGAGGGCCTGATGGAACACGGGGGCAAGCAGACCATGTGCCCAGAGCCCACAGCCAGTCGGTGGTGCTGTGTTCCCAAGAACTAGGACACCCGGGCCAGAAACAAGCTGTGGGAATAGGATTGCCTGTCTGGGATGTCCCTCTGCCCACCCGAACCCCCTCAGCAGTCGGAGGAGATCAGCTGTAACACCTTCGAGGCAACCCTTGATCCCAGGGAGCAGGAGCTCTGGGATGCCTCCTCCAAGGTGAGTCTCATAAGGAACCTCAGACCACCCTGGGGCCTGGGCACCCAGGCGGCCTTAACAGGGAGCTCGGGGAACTCGAGAATGCGGGTTTGTGTTAGTTCTCTTTTCTCTTTTATTTCACCCTCCAGTCTCCCACCCTCACTCTTGCCCCTGACAAACTACTCATACCTCAGCCTTTATTTTAGCCTGTGTGCAGGGAGCCCAGACCAAATACCGAGCCCAGCCCGGTATTATGGGCTGGATTAAGCCCCTCCCCAAAATTTGTAGGTTGAAGTCCTAAGCCCCAGTACCTTAGATGTGACTATGTTTGAACACGGGGTCTTTAAAGAGGTACTTAAGTTAAAATGAGGTCACTGGGGTGGGCCCTGATCCAATGTCTGGTGTCCTTCTAAGAAGAGGAGATTAAGACACAGGCACGCACTGAGCAAGGGCCACATGAGGACAGCAAGAAGGCGGCTGTCTACAAGCCAAGGAGAGAGGCCTCAGAGGAAACCAACTCCGTTGATACCTTGCTTTGGTTTCCAGTCTCCAGAAACAGGAGAAAACTAATTTCTGTGGTTTAAGCGGCCCAGCCTGGGGCGCTTTGTTATGGTAGCCCCAGGAAATACTCAGGGATAGTCTATCATCATTCCCATTTTGCAGCCATAGAAACAGAGGCTTCGAGAGGCAAAGGGCTCGCCCTGGATCACAGAGCTAGTGAGAAGCAGAGCTCGAATGCAGACAGGGGCCTCTGAGCGGCAGAGTGCAAGCTCTGCACACCAGGGATGCTAAGAACCCTGTGAGTCCTCAGACCCCCAGCCCAGGGTCCCCAGCCTCCCCTCCCAGGTCTGGGAAGCCCCTCCTTCCAGCCAGGCCCACCCCTCCTTCTCCAGCTTTGACTGCAGTGGCCTTGGGAGGCTTCTTTCAGCTCCCGCCTCTGGGCCTCTGGTTCCACTGCTGCTGTAGCGCTCAGCTCTGCCAGCTCACTCCCTCCCTCCTCTCCTCTGAAGTCTCTCCTCCAGCAGCTGTACACACACACACACACACACACACACACACACACACACACACACACGTGTGCACTCAGCGCTCACCGTCTTTCAGCAGCCACTCTGAGGCTCTTTCTATTACCCTCCCCAATGCCTGCTGCAGACCAGCCACACAGCAGTTTCGGGGGCACCCCCTGAAGACCACGCCCCTGTTGCTCCCTGTGTCCCAGTTCCCTAGTGAGTGCCTCCTGTCCCAGCAGGGGCGCTGGGCACAGAGCACCTCCCTAACTCCTGCCCTCTGCAGCAGGGACTAGTATTGCCTCCATCTCCCATATGAGGAACTAGAGGCCCAGAGAGGGGGAGGGCGCTGCCTAAGGATGCACAGCAATGAGTGGTGGCACTGGGGTTCATCCCGGGCCTCAGGACCCGGGTCTCTCCGGCAGAGGCCAAACTCAGAGAATGGGATGAAGTCCAAAATGTGGCAAACGCAGGCCCTTCCCTGAGAGCAGGCTATGATGCGAGGCAGAAGGCAGGGACTGGGTGTGGGCATCCAGAGGCCATCCCTGTCCCAGCCACTGTCCTGATCACCCCCCAGTGGGTGCTCCCCTCCCCCAAGGTCAAGCATGGACCTCCACCCAGCCCACACTATTCCCATGTGGTTGCCCGATCTTTGGGTACGGGCGCTCTGCAGAGCCCCTCAAAGGCTCCCGCTGTGGAGGGGAGGATGCCAACCCTTTATCAGGCAACTCCTATGTGCCAGGCTCGTCACTGTTTTGTAGCAACGTAAGAAGGAGCCAGGCCAGGCCTGACCTCCAGGAACACATGGTCCCAGTGGGGGACACACACACACAGTGATCCCACAAACAGGGGACCTTTCTGATCACAACAGACGCTGGGAGAGAGACGCAGTCAGTAATGGAGTGGGGCCTGCGCTGGCGGCTCAGTGGTAAAGAATCTGCCTGCCGATGCAGGGCGCGTGTGTTCGATCCCTGGGCTGGGAAGATCCCACATGTCTCGGAGCAACTAAGCCCTGCACCACAACTACTGAGCCCGAGCTCTAGAGCCACGAGCTGCAACTAGCCCGTGCTCCGCAACAAGAGAAACCACTGCAATAAGAAGGCGGTGCACCGCAGCAGAGTAGCCCCTGCTCATCGCAACTACAGAAAGCCCACGCAAAGCAAGGAAGACCCAGCAAAGCCAAAAATGAAATAAATCAGTTCAGTTCAGTCACTCAGTCATGTCCGACTCTTTGTGACCCCATGTACCTCAGGACGCCAGGCTTCCCTGTCCATCACCAACTCCCAGAGCTTACTCAAACTCATGTCCATTGTGTCGGTGATGCCATCCAACCATCTCATCCTCTGTTGACCCCTTCTCTTCCCGCCTTCAATCTTTCCCAGCATCAGGGTCTTTTCCAATGAGTCAGTTCTTCCCATCAGGTGGCCAAAGTATTGGAGCTTTCAGCATAAGCATCAGTCCTTCCAATGAATATTCAGGACTGATTTCCTTTAGGGTGGACTGGTTGGATCTCCTTGCCGTCCAAGAGGCTCTCATGAGTCTTCCCCAACACCATAGTTCAAAAGCATCAATTCTTTGACGCTCAGCTTTCTTTACAGTCCAACTCTCATATCCATACATGACAATTGGAAAAACCATATCTTTGACTGGACGGACCTTTGTTGGCAAAGTAATGTCTCTGCTTTTTAATATGCTGTCTGGGTTGGTCAACAAATAAATATTTTAAAAGAAATAATGGGGTAATTTGACCCAGTCTCAGGAGAGGTTGAGGAGGGCTTCCCAGAGGGTGGGGCCCTGGAGAGGAGACCTGAAGATTGAGTGCCAGTCACCAGTTAAAGAGAGAGGGAGCAACATGGCCGCTGAGGGAACAGCGTGTTGTGCTCAAAGGGTCTGCACAGGGAGGGCCAGTAGAGGAGGGCAGAGAGAAGGCCTGTGTAGAGGGGCTGGAGGAGCTTTCGACGAGGCTGGAAGGGTTCTCAGGGCTGGGCCATGTGGGGCCCTGTGAGCCACGTCACACTCTAGTCTATCACGGTTCAATTCTGACTCTTTGCAACTCCATGGACTTCAGCACGCCAGGCTTCCCTGTCCATCACCAACTCCCGGAGCTTGCTCAAACTCACGTCCATCGAGTCGGCGACACCATCCAACCGTCTCATCCTCTGTTGTCCCCTTTTCTTCCTGCCATCAGTCTTTGTGTTTCGAGACCTCTGCACAGCTGCACAGGATGGAGAATGGGGTCAAGGCACAGAAACAGGCAGAAAAGCAAGAGGCTGGCAGTGTGTCCAGGTGAGAGGGCCTGGGGATGTGTGAGCTAGTATGAATATTTTAAAAAAAGACTCAAAACTCAGCACAGCAGCGACAAGGTTCCAGGAGGAACCTGGAACAGTCTTAGTTCGTGGACATGCAGTTTTACACTTAAGGAAACTGAGGCCCGGAGACAGTAAGTGCTTTACCCCAACTGAGTCTGCTGGTTTATTCATTTAACATATTTTTGGAGTGCCTACTTGATGCCAGAGGTAGGGGACATAAATATGAGCCAGACAGACCTGTCCCACTGGGCCAGGGGTGTGCTGGGGCCAGACCTGCATGGTTCTCAGCGCAGGATGACCACGGCCGGGGGCGAGGAATTGGGGGGGACGGGGGTGATGTCAATGATGACAAAATTATACACGCTCAGCATCCTCCAGCACCAGACACCGTGTCAAGCCTTCTGTAAACAAGATCTCGTTAATTGCTACAGCACTGCCAGGGAGGACTGAGGTGCCATTGTGCAGATGACAGGGTCAAGGGTCAGAGAGGTGGCATGATCTGCCTCACCCAGGCATGAGGGAGGGACCCGGCAAGCAGGCAGTCTGGGCTAAGAGGCCCGGCCAGCCCTCGCCCCCACACACCCCACCCCAGGTTGCCCTTCTCCTGGCTTGACCAGGTCCTCCCCAGGACCTGGGCCAGAGCTGGCGGGGGTGGTATGGGGGTGGGGTGGGGGCCCGCCTGGAGAAGTACGGCCTGGCTTGGTGTCCCCTGGGGACACTGGGAGGTCTCTGCCCTCCCCCCATTCAGTGGAGGGCCCAGGCTGGGGGAGGGAGGTCACGGGGAGGTCAGGGAGGAAGGAAGGAGCGGAATGCCTTCTGTGCTGAAGGCTGCAGGGGTCTGCCTTCCTCTTACCTCTCTGCTCTCTCCTCCCGCTCCCACGGCTAAGCCACCTCCCTGAGTCCAGGTCTGCGCAGGGGAGAGGGGACCAGGGAGGGAAGGGGAGCACGCTCTGGCCTCCCCCCACGCCAGGGCACGGTCGTGACCCCACCACCATCACTCCCTGCAGGAACACACATGCTGCACACCCCTCCAGCATCGAGCAAGCACGCGTGTGCACAGGGAAGTGATAGCAGCCTCCTCGCTCAGGCACCCAGACCTGTGCATTCACCCACTCATTCATTCATTCAACAAAATTCTGAGCACCTGCTCTGGGCTAGACCCCATGCAGAGTGCTGGTGACAGGGGAGAGCAAGGCGTTCTAGCTTTCTGCCCTCAGAACAGGCCCTCAGAAGGAGAAAGGATGCTCACAAGCAATTATCCAACCCAGTGGTTAGTGCTGAGGCCAGGGGAGCACATAGGAAGGAGGTGCCCGTGAGGTCAAAGTGGGGTAATCATCCCAGTGGGGTTAGCAGTCAGGGAAGGCTACCTGGAGGAGGTCATCTCAAAACCCAGACTGAGTAGGAGCTAGTCAGTGAGGAGGAAAAAGAGAGAAGTATTCCAAACGGAGGAATACTTCACACAGAACAGCATGTGCGAAGGCCTGGACGCCCACGGGAACATGACCCACTTAAGGAGCAGAGCGGAGGCAGGCAGGGCTGGATCTCCGCGTGCAAGCTGGGGACTTGGGGAGGCAGAGAGGCCGCAGGTGCCAGACGGTGCTGGGTCCTGGAGGCCACGGTGAAGATGTGACCTTCTCCCTGGGGCAGTAGGGGGACTATGAAAAGGGGAGAGACAAGGCCAAGTTGAATTTCAGAATGCTCATCCAGGCTGCATATATAACTGCACACAGGTCCCAGCACAGGCATACCTGTACATGCGCACCTGGACATGCACGCCTGCCCACCTGGACACATGCAGGGTTATACCTGTGTGCCTGGCCCGGTGCTGAGCTCTTCACACACACACATGACATCCAGGTGGGCACTACAGCTAAGTCCCACTGATTCTCTGCATTTTACAGAAGAGGAAACTGAGGCTTGGAGAGGTGGGGGGGACCTGCCCAGAGACCATGTGATGACTCAGCGGGGCGGAGAAGCAGCATCTGGGCACCCCTTTCCAGCTCGTGACTCGTGGGCTCGGAGGACTCATGATAAAACGGGCAGCTGCAGGGAGCAGCCCAGTGGGCCCCACTGTTCTGCTCTGAAAAGGCGCTCTCCTGTTTCTCCTGCTCACCTTGCAGCCCCCTACCCCACCCCACCCCACCCCCAGTCAAAGGGCTGGCTTCCTTTCCTGGAGAAACTATAGATGACCCCGTGACCTCATGAAGCTCCCACCCCTGCCTCTTTGTAAAGCACGGTCACGCGTATTACTTCTTGTCTTTCTGGAACAGCAGGGCTTGCTAAGACCTGGGAGAAGAGCTGGTGCAACCCCACAGTTTGGGCTTCCTGTAGCTACCACCACAAATAACCACAGATTTAGTGTGTGTGCTAAGTCGCTTCAGTCGTGTCCGACGCTTTGTGAACCCCGTGGACTGTAGCCCGCCAGGCTCTTCTGTCCATGGGATTCTGCAGGCAAGAATACTGGAGTGAGTTGCCCTCCTCCAGGGAATCTTCCCAAGTCAGGGATCGAACCTGCATTTCTTACATTTCCTGCTTGGCAGGCAGGTTCTTTTATAGTGCCACCCGGAAAGGGGCAAGTGGCTTAACACACATTCATTCTCTTTCAGTCTGGGGTCAGAAACCTGTTCCTTTTGTGGGTCTAGGAAGAATCTGTTTCCTTGCTTTTTTCAGCTTCTAGAGGCAGCCCACATTTGTTGGCTTGTGGTCTCATCCTTCTCCTTCAAAGCCAGCAGCACAGGGACTCCCTGATGGTCCAGTGACTAAGATGCCCAGCTCCCAGTGCAGGGGGCTTGGGTTTGATCTCTGGTCAGGGAACTAGATCCTGAGTGCCACAACTAAAGACCTCACATGCCGCATAGAAGACTGCTGCGGCAGTCTTCTGCACCCACGTGCTGCAACCAAGACCCAGTACGGCCAAATTAATAAAATAAAAATTTTAAAAGCCAGCAGCACAGCACCTTCCAATATCTTCCTGATTCTGCCTTCTTGCCTCGCTTATGATGACAACGGGCCCACCTCTCCCAGCCTAACTATAAACCTTTGGGGGGGCTCAGCAGGGCTTCTCCCACACCCTTCCTCCCCCAGCCCCCACACAGGGCCCAGGATAGGTATGAGGCTTCTCACCGCTGCCTAGAAGACAGGGAGCCCCATCCAGGCTTCTTGGGAAGGAGTCAAGATGCTCCTGAGGTCTCAGGCTCTCTGGCTTCAAACCAGAGCCCCACCTCTCCCTTGCCAGAGACAGCTGGCTAAGGAGGAGTTGCAGTCTGAGTTGGTGAGGACCCACAAGTCCTGTATGAATTCCCCTGGGCCTGACTGGTATCTCCTGCTTTGGGGAACAGTGCCAGCAGCCAATTAGCTAGGCCTCACCAGGTTCCAGGAGGCAAAGAGCAGGGAGGGGCTTCAAGACCTGGAACCAAGAACATTCCAGGGAACTTGGAGCAAGGAGTCCTTACTCTGCTATATCCCTGCTGGGCCACCCATGGGGAGTCTTGCTCCCTCTCTGAGCCCCAGGGGTGGCTCATCTTGGAGCCCTCCTCCTGGGTTGTGTAAGGATTCAGGGCAACTGCTTGAGTGAATACTGAGTATTAAGAATAGTTCAGGTACTTCCCTGATGGTCCAGTGGTTAAGACTGCATGCTCCCACTGCAGGGGGAGCAAGTTCCATCCCTGGTGGGAGAACTAAGATCCTGCATATCTTGCAGTGCGGCAAAAAAAAAAAAAAAAAAAGAACAGCTCAAACTTGCAAACCAGCCAGACATGGGCTTTCGAGGGGCCCTGGTTTACTGTGAAAACAGCAATGTCTCCACTTGGATCCTGGAGAAGGTGATACACAGCGGAGCTGCAGGTGAGCAAGAAAAGCGTTGTGGTTATGAGACCCTGGAGAAATGGAGGCTGTTTGTTACCACAGCATAACCAAGCAAGAGCTGACAACACACACTCTCTCTTTCCGGCTGGATCCACTTCCAGCTGAGCTGCTCACTCTCTCCTCTTTCTGACCACCCTCTTCTATCAGGAACCCTAGTACCCAGGATCCGAGGCTGGAGAAACCAGGAAGTAAGCTGGCTCCTCCCTCTCCCCCTGTTTCCACATTTCATTGGTTACTGGGGTCGAGTGATTCTCCCTGGCGTCTAGGACTCCTCCCCTTAGCTACTTGGCCCCTCCCTACTTGGTGGGAGGGTGGTATTGGTGGTATACTGTCCATACCCCAATTATTGGAGCAGAGTTCAGTTCAGATCAGTCAATCAGTCCTATCTGACTCTTTGCGACCCTATGGACTGCAGTATGCCAGGCTTCCCTGTCCATCACCAACTCCCGGAGCTTGCTCAAACTCATGTCCATCCAGTTGGTGATGCCATCCAACCATCTCATCCTCTGTCATCCCCTTCTCCTCCTGCCTCCTTCAACTGGAGCACAATAAGAAACCTTAAGCTGGGGTGCAGCATGTTTAGAATTCAGGGTGACTATCATGAACTTGGGTGGGAAAAAAATTACATCTTCATTTCCACTGCCCTTTAACTATACAATTTAGCATTTCCTTCAGTGAGGAACTTACCCAACATGCCCTGTATTCAGCAGTACCTGCGGCTTTGTTTCCAGTAGGAATCCTTAATATCTTCAGACCACATCAAAGTTGATGCAGATTTCTCAAAATCTCATTCGTCCCTTCTCCATTTTAGATCTGCTGCTAGATCTTGTTAATGGTTAATAAAGTAGCATATTTATTGTTTCATCACAAATGTGGTTTTAAAAAATATCTTGATATCTGCATTTCAAATTAATTGGCTTCCAGTGTAATCTTATGTATTTTGTTCTACACTTACAAACAAGACAGGGTGTGGCGGTGTCACCCAATGCCGTGGTGGCCCATGGCACAGAAAAAGTCACCACCTGCCCCTGCCCCTTCTCCCTTGCCCCAAGGGAAAAGGATGGAGACCTTGAATTCTTGAAGAAGCAGGGCCAGGAGTGCAGCCAGGAATTCTGCAGGAGGGGTGGGGCGGGGGTGGGCAGGAGAATTGGCAGGGACCCAGTGGGTGGGTGGCTGGTGTCCAGGTGGGGTTGGGTGGGGGAAGAACGAGTCTGTCTGGTTCTCTGGGCCTCTCTCCTTGAGGGATGGAACCTCAAGGCTGAGGCTGGACCTTTCCAGGGCCTCCTCTCTCTGCACCAAACCCAGATGGACTGAGTAGGAAAATGTCCCCAGGAAGAGCTCCTTGGCAGAGATACTCTGTGGGGAAGCAGCCACCACCCAAGGGAGATGCTGGAAAATGCTGGTGAGACTACATCCCTGGGTTCCTGCAGGGCCAGGCAAAAGCCTACCACCGCCCCCACCCCCTCAGGCTCTCCTGCCTACTTCCCCAGGATCAGGATTTCCCCCCGCCCCACCAATCCCAGGACCCAGAAGTTTGGGTCGGGGCATCCCAGCTAATGCACTGCTCTAGGAAGATCTTCTTTTCACACGGATTCAGTCTCAGTTTTTGAAGGAGGCCGGAGGTTGCCGTCTTGTCGCCTTCCTCCCTCCCCCTTGGTTTTCTGGAACCCTCCATCACAACTGTCTCTGCCCCTTCTTCTTTTCCCAGGGGCAACACCCCCGTCCTGCCCAAGAGCTGGCCTTGCCGAGTCCCCCTGCCTCAGGCCAGGTTCCGTCCCGGAGGCCATAGCTCAGGTCCTGAGCCTGCCCAAGTGGGGAACCCACACTGAGGG
This sequence comes from Bos javanicus, assembly GCF_032452875.1. Lineage (NCBI taxonomy): Eukaryota > Metazoa > Chordata > Mammalia > Artiodactyla > Bovidae > Bos > Bos javanicus. Next base: position 99,748,485 of record NC_083878.1, read on the forward strand.
ATCTCCAGTCCTTTTTTGGGCTGGATCCTCTGGGTTCCCAGGTGTGGCAAGGCCCCACTCAACCAGGGCCCTGCCCAGACTCCTTGGTGCCCCCACCCTCTGCCCTTCCCTCCTCTAGTTAGTCCTTCCTCTCTCTGCCACTCACACAATCCAGGCCACCTACTTCACCCTCTGCCCTTCCCACCACTCACTCTCCACTGCCCCAGCCTTTGCTTTCAATTCATCCATGCCACTTCCTCCAGGAAGCCTTCCCTGATATCTGTCTTAGAACCCTTTCTCGAAACTGTCTGTAGTTCCACCATCATAGCCTGTCTTTATGGGTCTATCTGTTCCTGTCTGCTCCCCACCACCAACTAAATGATGACTCTTTCCTGTCCACAGAGGCATCCACAGCACTCAGCACAGGGTTGGCACAGAGTAAGCGCTCAGCAGACATTAATTAAGGTAAGGAAGTAGGAGAATTAGTCCAAACCTCCAGTAAAGGTGAGAAAACTGGCTGAGAGCCTTGGCCCAGGCAGGAGTCAGGTCTCCTGCCCCTGGGGTGAGCTATTCCATTCTCTCTCCCTTCTTCCCTCTGTCGGCCTAACCCAGCAGCAAGAGGACCCCGGGGTTGGGGTGGGAGCAGCTGGAGGGGTGGGAGGGAGCTGCAGGCAGAAGACCCCATCCCCTGGGGAGGCAGAAAGCTGGAGCTGGAGGAGAGCGGAGGCTGAAGCTCACATCTGCTGTGGCCCACCCAGGCCGCACATCCACGCCTACAGCCCCCCTAACCAACCCTCCTTCTCCCCCTCCTGGGGAAGCCCTGGAGGGCCCTTTCGAGCCGCCCTGGGATCTGTGTGCACGTTACAGCCAGTTCCATGGTGCCGTGCGTGCATCTAAGCGTCAGCTCCTGAGACTAACACTGAAGCCTGTCTTGAGGCTTGCGGCCAATTTGTTCCTGTGTTAGTATGTGAGAATCCACCCCCCTACAAAAAAAAAAAAAAAAAGGATGGTGCCTGACGGCCTCGGAGTCCTACGTTTGAATCTAGCCTCAGCAAGGGGCTCCCTCTCTTCCCTGAGGCCTAGCACTGTCAGCTCCATCCCCCCAGCTCCGGGACCCAGACCCCTCGGTGGGCCTCCATGTCCCCATCTGCAACTTGGAACTAAAACTCTATCCCCAGCCTGCCTCTCTGGGAGGCTGGGAGAGGCTGAGGGAGTCCTCTGCGTGGGCAGAGGCCTCGGGTCTGGGAGGCAGCTGCAGAACATCATGGGACTCTGGGCAGGGAGTCAGCAGGCTGGAGCTTTTGGTCGCTGTCAGTGGTTGAGAGTGCCTTGGACAGCAAGGAGATCGAACCAGTCCATCCTAAAGGAAATCAACCCTAAATAGTCACTGGAAGGACCCGTGCTGAAGCTGAAGCTCCAATACTTTGGCCACCCGATGGGAAGTGCCGGCTCATTTGAAAAGACCCTGAAGCTGGGAAATACTGAGGGCAGGAGGAGAAGTGGGTGACAGAGGATGAGATGGTTGGATGGCATTTACCGACTCAATAACATGGGTTTGAGTAAACTGGGGGAGACGGTGAAGGACAGGGAGGCCTGGCATGCTGCTTCCATGGGGTCTCAAAGAGTCGGATATGGCTGAGCTCCTGTGTAGTGAATGAGGGCAAGGCCCGGCCTGGAACTGGGGAGAAAGGCCAACCAGCTTCGAAATGGGAAGACAAGGTGTATCAGGAACCTGGGGTGTGCTCGAGGAGACTGGAATCCTCTGGGCGCCCCAACCCTCCACCCTTGCACCAGACTGGCTGCCCCTAAGCTTATTATTATGGCTGCTGTTATTGAAAGAGTCCTTCTCCCTGTTTCCCAAGCACGTTCCTACGGCTGATCAAGCAGGTGGGGGGACCCGGGCAGGGGGCAATGTGGTGGTGGGGAGTGGGGGGCGTGGGGAATGAAAGGATGCTGGTCCTGAAGCTCACAGCCAGAGGCCTAGGGTGGGGGGTTATCAGAGCGCGTGCTGCCCTGGGTGGGGGATGCCCCTTGCCCGACCTGCGGTGGCAGCGGACCAGGAGGAAGGTACCAGGCAGGAGGGCGGAGCGGTTCTGGGAAGGTCCAGAAGAAGAGATAGAGCGCCAACCCTAGGCCTGACACTGAGGCCTGGGAGGAAAAGCTGGGAAGGGCGTTTGAGGCAGGAGGAACAGCATCTGCTAGGGCCTGAGATCCGGCGACACCTGGGAGCCAGAGTCACGGTCCGGCCCGGGGGCGCTGAGTGGGGCCGTCGCAACCGGTGGCGCAGGCTGGACACCCGCCTGCAGGGCCTTGAATGCCGACGACAAGCCGCTTCCTCGCTCCCCTGGAAGGGGCTTGGCCCCTCCGCCCCACCTCCCCCGCCTCCTCCACTCCGCCGGGCGATCCCAGGAAGGCTGCACCCGCGGCTGCCCTTTCAAGTCGGCCTCCCTGAGGCTCCAAGCCGCCCGGCAGAGGGGCCGCAGCTCCTCCGCCGACATCAAAGCCTGCCGCCCGGGCCTGATCCGGTTGCGGGAGGGGCGGGCGAGCCGGGAGGGAGGCAGGTTTGGGCGGATTCCCCTTTCATCCCCCGGCTCGGGCAGGCGCAGACCACCGGGAGGCCCTGCAGCCCCTGCGGGGCGTGTCCCTATAGGGCCTGACGCCCGGGGAAGGCAGGGGCTGCGGGGGGGCGGGGTGCCCGAGAGGCTGCGCCTTGGGGCCGGAGGACATAGAGCCTCCATCCTGGCCGGACTGTGTGACCTCGGGCCTGTCGCTGCCCTCCTCTGTGCCTCGGCTTCCGCAGCAGCCCTCCTCCCTGCCCAGGAAGCCCTGGCACTCGTAAGATTCTGGGAAGATTCCCTAGTGTTTGGTTTACTGAGATCCAGAGCAGGAAGCTGGGGCTCACCTTGGCGGGCAGCCATCCTAAGAGACGGCTGTATCTAGCACCCCCAATTTACAGATGGGAAAACCTTGGCACTAGGAGCTCACACAGCCAGCTAAGTAGCGGAGACTTTATGTTGTTGTCTGGCTGCACTGGGTCGTCGCTGTTCCGGCTTGCTCGGGTTGCGGCAGGCTGGGGCCCCTTCTCCAGCTTGGTTCATGGGCTTCTCAAGGCCGTGGCTTCTCTTACTGCAGAGCTCGGGTTCCAGAGTTGGGGCTCAGTAGCTAGGGACGGAGGAGCCTGGTAGGCTGCAGTCCATGGGGTCGCTAAGAGTTGGACAGGACTGAGCGACTTCACTTTCACTTTTCACTTTTTCACTTTCATGCACTGGAGAAGGAAATGGCAACCCGCTCCAGTGTTCTTGCCTGGAAAATCCCAGGGACGGTGGAGCCTGATGGGCTGCCGTCTATGGGATCGCACAGAGTCAGACACGACTGAAGCGACTTAGCAGCAGCAGCCATGGCAGGAGGGCCTAGCTGCCAACGGCATGTGGGATCTTCCCCAACCAGGGACCGAACCTGTGTCTCCAGCTCTGGCCGGTGGATTCTCAACTGCTGGCTCACCAGGGAAGTCCTGTTTGTTTTTCTCCAGAGACTTGAAGCTTAGCTGCTGCCTCTGGGATGAGAAGAGAAGAGCCCTTTAATCCCAGAGCCCAGGCAGGGAACCATCTTGGTCAACCCAAGAACCCCAGCTGGGAAGTTCTGTTTTTATGCCCGTTATATAGTGAGGGACTGAGGCATAGAGAAGTGAAAGGTGGGCCTTAGTCTCACGAAAACTGACCGAGTCACAATTTGAACCCAGCCTGTCTGGCTCCTGAGCCACGGTGCCTGACTTGATAGCGTTGGCCCCAGGGCGTGGGGCTGTCACCACCGCCTTCCCTGACCCCACGGGCCAAACGACACGGTCACAGAGCCTGGCAGGGTTTCTCAGTGCGGGACCTCGTCTGCCAAGAGGGCAGTTTGCGTGGGCCTCCCCAGGATGTCAGGTGTACTCAGGCTGGTGGGATGGGATGGGTGCCCGGGGATCAGGCAGATGCCACCCCAGCCCGGAGATTTAAAATTCCTCCCTGGAAAATCAGATAATCAAGGAAGTCAAATACCGTGAAATGAGTGTGATCCTTGCCAGAAACCCACAGGGAGCCGCAGAGAATCATCACACGGCAAGTGCAAGAGTGTGACCCACCCCCTCATCTTATAGGCAGGGAGACTGAGGTGCAGGACACAGCGGGGAGCCCCTTGGGGGGCTCCTGAGGGGCAGGGTCTGGGCAGGAACATGTTCAGTCCCTGGGCTCCTAGAGCTCGGGGTCTGCTGAGAGTGGTCCTCTGTGTCCCAGCAATGTTACCGTGGTTTCGGGCTGATCCAGGAGGGCTTCCCTGAGGAGGAGACTTCCACGCTGAGACCTGATGTTACATAGGAGTCAGTGAAGCTAGTGGGAATAGCGTTTCAGGCAGAGGAGAAAGCAAGTGCAAAGGCCCTGAGGGCATGAAGAAAGCCTGCTTGCTGCAGAGGAGGGGAGAAGCCAGCGGGGAGGCTGAAGGGCAGGACCTTGGTTGGGGCTTGGAGAAGCCTGCCTGGGCCAGGTCAGTGCCATGTGGGGTCGGGGATAGGAGGCTGATAGCCACCTCCGTGGCACCCCAGGACTTCAGACCTCCTCAGGAGAATGCTGGCTGGGAGCAGGATTGAGAAGGGAGCTGTCTGCAGCTCTGTTCTAAACCCAGTTCTGTTGAGCTACTAAGAGAAAAAAGAAGGGAGATCAAAAGGGAAAATTTGCAAGTTAGATTTACCCTCAATTCTATTAAACTACCACAAGCTGTTGGGAAATAGTATTAGGGTCTTAACTCCACAGTCGCTGGAAATCCCAGCCTGGAAGGCCCACGGAGACCCCAGGCCTGTCCTGCCTGCCCTGGGGGCGAGGAGGGCGGGGCAGCTAGAGGCCCGGGATGGGGAGTGGGCGGCCTGACCCGGTCTGTGGGCTCAGCCAGCTTGCAAACTGTGTGGCTCCTGCAGACGGGGTCCGGCTTCTCAGAAATGGGCTGTGTCCAGAGCAGAGCGGTACGCGGTCTTGCCTTGTTTGTGGAGGTGGGGGGGTGGGTGGGAGGAGAAGCGGGAGGGAAGGAGAAGAAGAGCAGAGAGAAGGGATGCAGGGAGGATGGAAGGGAAGGAGAGAAGAGGATAGGGAAGGGAGGCGCCTGTCTGTGCTGGGATGGCAGCCCTCAGGGGTGTCTGCACTGGGGGACTCCCACTTTGGCCCCTTCCCTCACAATACTGTCAGCTCCCTGGATGGTGGAGCCCCCCCCCCCCATGCTGGCCTCGAGCCAAAGAAATCTCCAGGTGGATCTCCTCTGATCTTCACAAGGACTGGCCCCCAGCTACCAACCCTGGTCAGATCCCCAGGCCCGGGTGCGACCTGGGGCTCTCCACTCGGGCTCGCGTAATCCACAGGTGTCCTGAGGGGCCAGGCACCGTGCATTCGTGTGTGCACGCTTGTGCACGTGTATATGTTAGGCTGAGAGGACAGACTGGTTGGACTGGTGAGGCTTAGATCCAGGCTGAGCCCTTTACTAGCTGTCAGATCTTTGGTGAATGACCTTCAATCCTGGGGCATATGTGAGTTCATCAGCGGAACCCCGCGGTACAACCCCCGAAACGGTAACTGCTGAATTTTAGCTACTCCTGATTGTTGTTCCCTATTATTCCAAAAAGGCTGATGGTGAGATTCCTCTAGGAACAGGCTCTAAACTGGAGGAAGGGGTCTGCAGATGGTCCAAAGAAGATCCTGGAAGCTCCCAGAAGTGAGTGCAGAGCTTTGTGTGTGCGTACATTTTTTTGGACAGATAACGTCCTTAGCTTTCATCAGAAGGTCTCATGAGCACCCCCACAAAGTGGCGCCTCCTTTCGCCAGCGTCAACGACACCCTAGTGCTTGGAGGGCCCCCAACTTGTGGGGCTGCCTGTTGCCTGGGGCGGCTTGGCCGGGCAGGTGGGTGTCCAGCTGTCCTGCAGACCCACCAATGGCGCACACGCTTCGGGGGCCTTATGTGCCCAGGGACACCGAGCCCTCAACTCAGGAGGAATTATTTTAAAGGCTGAGAAAACTGCTGCGCGTTGTCCCCAAACAGGTTCCCTTCTCTGGGATGGGAGGCATGAAAACAGATTTCAAAGGCGAGCTTCGAATAAACAAAACACAATAAAAATAAGGCTTCGAACCCAAATGCTGAATCGCAGCCCCAGGCACATTCAACCAGCTGATGCCAGCTCTCTCGGGCGACAGGCCGCCAAGGGTGCGTGCCAGGAGCCTCCATGCAGCTGGGGCCTGGGGGGCAGGCACCCACACCTGCCCCACCCCCCCCAGCAGGCCACCTGGCCCAGCCCCGCCCTCCAGGCCTCCCTGGGACTCCCGCCAGCTCCCTCCTGGCGGCTTTGTCAGACTGGCAGGGTCCTTTGCCCAATTCTCACCTGCTGAAGTCGAGGCCTTCCCATCTGGCATAGGGGAGGTTGTGAGTATATGGCAAGGGGCAGCGCCCCGCCACCTGGGGAAACGTGATCCTGCTCATGGGAGGCACTGCCGCTTTGCAGGTCTCAGCCTTTGTTCAGCTGTGTGACCCCAAGATGGTGGCCGCACCTCTCTGAGCCCCATGTAGAAATTCGGATCATCGCAGCAACTCCTTCACAGAATAGAGCTTTGGCTCCCTCCATGGCAGTCCTTGAAATTAGGACAGGAGAGGGGCTGGCTGTCAGTGACGCCTGGGCGAATATGAGCACATGGAGGGACCGTGGGCATCACGGTGCCATGGCCAGGAGCAGTGCCTGGGCCACCAGAACACCCCACGCTTGCTGTGACACTCTGGGTCCCAGTTTCTCCAACTCTCCAATTCAATGACCTTGAAAGAGCTGTCTCTGAGTTCCTAGTTAGACTGTCAAGTGGGAACACTAACAGCAGAAAGTGTGTGCAATACAGAACGTATATATTAATAAAATCGACACCACACCAAAAAAAAAATCAGTGTGACAATACAAAAATACACGAATGTACGCACTTCCTTGTACGGTGCAAATAACTCTGGAGGGTGTCCAGGAAACAGTGTTACCCAGTGGGAGGGACCAGGGCTGGGTGGGGGATGGCTAGGCGGGGCTTTCTTCTCTTCCGCTCCAGCTTATGCCTACCGATGCTGGGCATGCATTATCACTGAGTCGATACAGATACGCAAGGGTGTTTTTAAAGTCCCTTGGGAGCTTTGCTGGTCCTGACCCCCTGCCTTATGCTGACTGACCCAGTCCCCAGGGAGCTGCCTTGAGTGATCTGGGGGCCCAGGATGGGATTTGGGGTCAGGACAAAGCCCACAACCAGGCCAATCTATGACTGCCTCTTCCAAGAAAGCTTGTGGACCCTCCGGCCAGCCCTCCTTAATGTCTGTGTCCAGGACTAGTTCACAGTTTGCAAGGGCTCAGGGCAACATGAAAACCTAGGGCTCCTTGCTCAAAATTGATTACGCATCTCCAGATGTTGGCGTTAAACCCAGCCGAGGGCCCTTTCAGGAAAGGGTCCTGAGTGAGTGCAGGAGTCACTCGCCCGAGAGCCCAGCCCCCGTCTGTGTCTGCTGCCTAAGGTGTGAACTTCCTGAGGCCGAAGTGCCTCTGTCTTGTTTCCAGAGCCTGCACACAGTAGATGCTCAATAAATGTGTTCTGTGAGTGAATTCAGGACAAAGAACAGAACTGAGGTGTGGGCAGAGTTTACCATCAATAGGGCAGCCTGTTTACACTGGCTGCAGCCCTGCCCTCCTGGGCCTTCCCCTTTGGGCCAGAAGAAAGCTGGGGCCAGTTTTTCTGCAAGGGAAACCTCTACTTCGAGGCGGTGGCTGCCCCGGGCTTCCCTGCACACCCTCCTGTATATCCCTCATCACAGCACTTCTCACGGACCTCTTATCTGGACGCAGCTGCGTGACTGGGAAAGTGGCCTAACCTCTCTGTACCCTGGTGTTTTCATCTTTAATATGGAGCTATGGGTGCTTCCCTGTGGCTCAGACGGTAAAGAATCCACCTGCAATGCAGGAGACCCACGTTCGATCCCCTGGGTCAGGAAGATCCTCTGGAGAAGAGAATGGCAACCCACTCCAGTATTCTTGCCTGGAGAATCCCATGGACAGAGGAGCCTGGTGGGCTGCAGTCCATGGGGTTGCAAAGAGTGGGACACGACTGAGCAACGAACACACACAGATACGGAGCTAAGGGCATGCCTACTTCAGAGAGTGGCACCCTCCTTCACGGATCAGGAAGCTCGAAGCATGGCAGTCTTTGGATCAATGTCTGTACAAGGACCTGCTCAGTAGCTTTGTCACTATGCCTCTGGGGTCCCCAGTGGCCTCTGAGCTCCATGAGGGCAGGGCCCAGGTCTGTTTCACTCACGTGGATTCCTGGTCACCCTGGTTAACACTGTGGAATGGCTGTGGGAGGCACTGTCCCCTGGAGAACATGCTCCAGGGGCTCCGAGCTGCCTGGGCCAGCAGGTTCCTGGAAGAGGGTTCTTCAAGGTTTGCTGGGCCCTGCAGCTGGGGGAACTGGAAGCCAGCCCAGAGCCAGATGGGGGCTCCCTGGGAACTCTCGGGCATCACCGCAGTCCCCAGGACTGCCAGGTGCAGGCAATAAACCCAGGAAACCCTGGTGGGCGAGTCATTAAGGGTCCCCAAGGCCTCATGATGGGAGACGGCAGATGAGCTGCCCCTGGCTCTTTGGGTCCCAGTTCCACTATTGAAGAGGGTTCCAGAACCCCATCTGATGCGTCCAGTCTCTGCTTCTGGCTCGGACCCCACCCAGCATCCAAAGCTGGCTCTGATGAGCCCAAATGGCACAGTGACCATTATCAGCATCACCCCTTTTCCTGAGGCTGTTTACAGGGGAAGGTTGAGGCTTGGGGGGCGGCTTGGAGGTGGCGGCATGCATTGTCTCCGTGGAAGGGTTCGATGGCCTTCGGCAGGAGCCCCTGGAAGCTGCAGACCATCTGTCAGTTGGGGCATATTTGGGAGGGAATGACAACAGGACCCCACAAGACAGGAATACCAGGGGATGGGAGGACATGGTGGGCTAGGATAAATGGCAGAGACAAAAGCAGTTGGAATGAGCAGTGGGCAGCAACTGGAGCATTGCTGGGGTGGGGGGGCGGGGAGGGTGTGTCTATCTCGGCTGGGGAAATCTGGCTTTCCCCCTGCCTCATCAACAGCCCTCCTGGGCCCCTGGCCCCGCCCTGGCCCCCGCTAGCCTGTGCTAAGAAGAGCCCCACCAGCCTTGATGCAGGGCCCACAGCAGTTGCCTCCCTGCCCCTCCCCGGGTCCTCCGTCTGGGTCTGACCACTCCTTTACCTCCCTGTCGTCACAAGGCCCAGGTGTCCTCCCGGTGCCCTAAACAGTGGGTTAGGTTCCTCCTGTGCCCCCAAAGCCCCGGGCCTCCCCGCATCTGTCACTCTGTCCTGCAATCGTCCACTTGAGTCCATGTCCCCAGCAGACTGTAGCCTCCGGACGGCAGGGCTGCACATGTGGTGCCCACTGTGTGCTCAGGGCCCAACATGAGTGTGGCACACAGTAGGCGCTCGACGAACTGCCTGCAGATGAAAGGGAAAGAGCCCCTGGGACAGCTCATATCCCTGGGGCCCCGGCTGTCTCGGGTTCTGCATCTCCGTGGCTCCACACTGACACCCAGCCTCCCAGCGGCGCCTCTCTGACCCTGCCTGGAGTCAGCAATCCCGTCCCCCCTCCCCGTGGGCCCAGCCCCGCCTTCCAGGGAATTCTTGAGACTCCGGCTCTCAGGACCCTTTGCTCCAGCCCTATCACTAGCCAGTCTCCACAGCCTCCCCAAACGCCACCTTCCAATACATCTCTCCCGCCCTGGGCTTCCCCGGGTTCTCCATGCCTCCCCGGGGCCCCAGAGCTGGAGGACAGACCCTGGGGCAGGAAGGGGCTCCAGACCACCCTGCTTGCCCCTGGGAGAAGAAGGCCCAGGATCCCATGTTGGCCTCTCTTCCTGCTGAATTTGAATCCTGACTACAACACTTAAAAACAAAGTGACCTTGAGAAAGCGATGAGCCTCTCTGGGTTTTGGTTTCCCAACAAGGAATGGTTGTGAGAGACAGTCTAGGGTGGGGGTGGGGGGTGGGGGTGGGGGGAGGGGGTGGGGGAGGGTGGGGTGGGGGAGGGGGGTCTGGTCTGGGGCACACGCGGACCTGGCTCCAGTTCCAGCGGTAGGCACGGCCTGGACAAGACCCGGTAACTTCCCTGGCCCTCAGTTTCCTTATTTGCTACGGAGTTAAGGAGATGCCCTCCAGGGGGTGGAGAGGCCCAGTGAGGGGGGACCCCGGGAGAAGGGAGGGGCGCTTTTCCTGCTTCTCCCATCACTTCCTTCTGCGCTGGGTTGGGAACGTTTCCTCCCTCCCCACCACCCTCCAAACTAGCCGCAGCTCCAGCTGCCAGCCCTGGTTTGGCACAGGTCTGCCCACAGCCCAGGCAGGCGGTCCAGGGCAGGGGGTGGAAGGGGGTGGGTGCTACTATGGCTCAGACTGAGGAGGGCAGACAGGAACTGGAAGAGACCAGTGCATGGGGTGGAGGGTGGTCCACCTGCCTCGCCCCACCCTCCGGAGATTCAGGGGGTCTGCAGTAGTGGGGAGCAAGAGCTGGAGGGGCGGCCAGCTCCAGCCACAGCTGCTTCCCAGGGCCTTCCAGCCATGCGGCTCCCTGGAGCCCAGGAGGGACTGGCCACGTGCCAGCCCTGAGTGGAAATGTACCAGCGAGAAGGACCCCGCTGGGGACCCTGGGGAGGGGTCGCTCCCCTCCCTGAAGCAAGTCCCTCCCTCCGTCCCCCTTCTTAGTCGCCCCACGTCCAAGCTCTGTGTGCAGAGGGGCAGGGGCATGCTGGAAAGGTCTGCAGAGGACTGCGGTGGGGGCTGCATCTGCGGCCTCCCCGGCAACAAGTGCACCCAGAAGGTGGGGGGTGCGGTCGCGGGCAGATCCCCGACCGTGGGAGGGTATGTGGGTGTTCTCTGTTATGTGGGGTTTCTAACTGTGTGGTGTGGGTCTTGGGATGTGGTGCCTGTGTGTGTGATGTGTCTGTGTGTGCGCGATGCGTGTGCTTATGTGCATATGTGTGTGCACGCGCACGCGCGCGCGCAGGCGCCTGTCCGCGGCTGTCCCCGTGTGTCCCTGCGTTTCTGCTGGGAGTGGCGAGAGGGGAGGCTCGGGGCCACTCAAGGTCCTCTTGACACAGAATCCGTGTCTGTCGAGGAGGGAGACAGGAGAGAGGACGAGAACGCGGAGAGGGAAGGAAGAAATGGAGGGCTGGGGTGGGGGCCCCGGGGGAGGGGGACGATGCGAGCGGAAGGGATGCGAGGCAGGGCGTGGTGGGGTGGGGGCGAGGAGCGGAGGGGTCCCCTACAAGCCGGGCTGCGGGACCCCGCGTGGCCGCCCGCTGGGTCCCCGCCGCCCGCTCTCGGGGGTCCCGACACCCCGACTCCCGCCCCCGTGCTCTGCACGCTGGACTCCATCTCCAGTGCTCCCGGCTGATCCCGCTGTTGCAAGCTTAAGCAGATTTTTTGCTTTAACGACAAAAAACGAGAAAGAGCCGTTGGGGGAGGGGGTTGGGAGCGTCCCCCGGGGTCCCGGTCCGCGGTCCGGCGCGGAGAGCTAGCGCAGGGGGCAGAACGCCAGGCGCCAGCGCCGCGCGAGGGGAAAAGTTTCCGACCCTGGAGCGAGAGCTTGAGAAGTTTCGGCCGCGCCGGCGGCGCCAAAGCCAGGCCAACACTGCCCCCGCGTGGGCGCGGCGCGGCGCTGCAGCCGGTGGCCTCCTTGGGGTGGGGCGGTGGTCCGCGGCGACTCTGCGGGGGGTACACACTGAGGCTCGGAGCCGGTGAGCTTGGCCTGCGCAAAGGCCAAGAGGAGGAGGTGTACTAGAAGCAAGCCTCCTTTTGGACTCGCAGGCTCTCCAGGAAACAGAACTACTGCTGGTGGAGTGGGAGGGCGTGCAAGTCAGAGAGTGGGGATGGGAGAGATTAAGTCGTTCCAAGGATTGCAATCCCCCTCCGGTCCCATCCCCTACAGGGATTGTAGATCCGTGACTTGAGAGTCCCTTGGTCTGCAAGAAGATCCAGCCAGTCCATTCTAAAGGAAATCAGTCCTGGATGTTCCTTGGAAGGACTGATGCTGAAGCTGAAACTCCAATACTTTGGCCACCTGATGCGAAGAACTGACTCATTGGCAAAGACCCTGATGCTGGGAAAGATTGAAGGCAGGAGGAGAAGGGGACAACAGAGGATGAGATGGTTGGATGGCATCACCGACTCAATGGACATGAGTCTAAGTAAACTCCGGGAGTTGGTGGTGGACAGGGAGGCCTGGCGTGCTGCAGTCCATGGGGTTGCAAAGAGTCAGACATGACTGAGCGACTGAACTGAACTGAACTGACCCCTTTGTGGAGGCAAAGCCGTCGTTCAAAACAGCGCCCTCAACTTCTATTACCATATGTAAAATAGACAGCCAAGGGGGAGTTTGCTGTCTGGCTCTGGAAACTCAAACAGGGGCTCTGTGTCAACCTAGAAGGGTAGGATGGGGAGGGAGGTGGGAGGGAGGTTCAAGAGGGAGGGGATATATGTATACCTATGGCTGATTCATGTTGAGGTTTGACAGAAAAACAGCAAAATTCTGTAAAGCAATTATCCTTCAATTTAAAAAAAAATTAAAAAAGAAAGAAAACAGCACCCTCCTCCATCCACAACCTGTCCTGGTCCCACGAACCCTGCGGCCCGTCCAGCCCAAATCCCATCCCTTCCCCCTCAGCAGTGCACCCGCTGAGTGTGGGTTCCGTGGCTCTTTCCTCCGTGGCCAGGAGGTGGCGAAAGAGACCTTGACGCTGGCCTTGGTGAGGGATTGGAGCCACAGCGGCTTCAGGAAGGGGAGGGGGCTGAACTCTGCCCAGTGGCAGGCACGCAGGTGTGTGGCACGGCCAAGCCCGGCACATAGGCAGAAGGAGGTGGAGCTGCTGGGTCAGCGCAGCATCAGGAGGGCTCCAGGCGGTTCCTGCCCCCTTGTCTTTCACCACCTCCTGACGTGACTCCAAACACTCCCCCACTCCCGGGACCACCCCCCGCCCCAACTAGGAGAGAAACATCTGGCCCCTGCCCACCCAGATGCTTGCCCTCCAAGGACCAGATGGTGAAAACCTGGCCTGGGGAACGCTCCCTTCCTCCACAGTCTGGACGCCCTTACCCTACCAGGGAGTCCCACAAGCAGCCCCTCCGTTCAGCCTCTCAGTCCTCTCCAACTCGGCGACCCCACGGACTGCAGACCACTGGGCTTCCCTGTTCATCACCGCCTCTCCGAGCTTGCTCAAACTCACGTCCATCAAGTGGTTGATGAACCATTTCATCCAACCATCTCATCCTCTGTGGTTCCCTTCTCCAGCCTTCAATCTTTCCCAGCATCAGGGTCTTTTCCAATGAGTCAGTTCTTTGCCTCAGGTGGCCAAAGTATTGGAGCTTCAGCATCAGTCCTTCCAATGAATATTCAAGACTGATTTCCTTTAAGATTGACTGGTTTTATCTCCTTGCAGTCCAAGGGACTCTCAAGAGTCTTCTCCAACACCACAGTTTATTCTTTGGCACTCAGCTTTCTTTATGATCCAACTGACTACTGGAAAAACCACAGCTTTGACTATACAGACCTTTGTCAGTAAAGTAATGTCTCTGCTTTTTAATATGCGTCTAGGTTTGTCATAGCTTTTCTTCCAAGGAGCAAGCGTCTTTTAACTTCATGGCTGCAGTCACCATCTGCAGTGATTTTGAAACCCAAGAAAATAAAATCTCTCCTGTTTCCATTATTTTCCCATCTATTTGTCATGAAATGATAGGACTGGATGCTGTGATCTTAGTTTTTTTGAATGTTGAGTTTTAAGGCAATTTTTTCACTCTCCTCCTTCACTTTCATCAAGAGGCTCTTTAGTTCCTCTTCACTTTCTGTCAGCAACGCTTAGCAAGCCCCTTATCCCGAAGCTGGAGAAGGAAATGGCAACCCACTCCAGTATTCTGGCCTGGAAAATTCCATGGACTGAGGAGCCTGGTGGACTACAGTCCATGGGGTCGCAAAGAGTCAGACACAACTGAGCAAGTTCACTTCACTTTCTGCCATAAGGGCAGTGTCATCTGCATATATATCTGTTATTGATATTTCTCCCGGCAATCTTTGATTCCAGCTTGTGCTTCATCCAGCCTGGCATTTAAGAAAATTAGAGATACCAAGGGAACATTTCATGCAAAGATGGGCTGGATAAAGGACAGAAATGGTATGGACCTAACAGAAGCAGAAGATATTAAGAAGAGGTGGCAAGAATATACAGAAGAACTGTACAAAAAAGATCTTCATGACCCAGATAATCACGATGGTGTGATCACTGACCTAGTGTGATCCAGCCAGACATCCTGGAATGTGAAGTCAAGTGGGCCTTAGAAAGCATCACTATGAACAAAGCTAGTGGAGGTGATGGAATTCCAGTTGAGCTATTTCAAATCCTGAAAGATGATGCTGTGAAAGTGCTGCACTCAATATGCCAGCACATTTGGAAAACTCAGCAGTGGCCACAGGACTGGAAAAGGTCAGTTTTCATTCCAATCCCAAAGAAAGGCAATGCCAAAGAATGCTCAAACTACTGCACAATTGCACTCATCTCACATGCTAGTAAAGTAATGCTCAAAATTCTCCAAGCCAGGCTTCAACAATATGTGAACCGTGAACTTCCAGATGTTCAAGCTGGTTTTAGAAAAGGCAGAGGAACCAGAGACCAAATTGCCAACATCCGCTGGATCATCAGAAAAGCAAGAGAGTTCCAGAAAAACATCTATTTCTGCTTTATTGACTATGCCAAAGCCTTTGACTGTGTGGATCACAATAAACTGTGGACAATTCTTCAAGAGATGGGAACACCAGCCCACCTGACCTGCCTCTTGAGAAATTTGTATGCAGGTCAGGAAGCAACAGTTAGAACTGGACATGGAACAACAGACTGGTTCCAAATAGGAAAAGGAGTACGTCAAGGCTGTATATTGTCACCCTGCTTATTTAACTTATATGCAGAGTACATCATGAGAAACGCTGGGCTGGAAGAAGCACAAGCTGGAATCAAGATTGCCGGGAGAAATATCAATAACCTCAGATATGCAGATGACACCACCCTTATGGCAGAAAGTGAAGAGGAACTAAAAAGCCTCTTGATGAAGGTGAAAGAGGAGAGTGAAAAAGTTGGCTTAAAACTCAACATTCAGAAAACTAAGATCATGGCATCTGGTCCCATCACTTCATGGGAAATAGATGGGGAAACAGTGGAAACAGTGTCAGACTTTATTTTGGGGGGCTCCAAAATCACGGCAGATGGTGACTGCAGCCATGAAATTAAAAGACGCTTACTCCTTGGAAGAAAAGTTATGACCAATCTAGATAGCATATTGAAAAGCAGAGACATTACTTTGCCAACAAAGGTCCGTCTAGTCAAGGCTATGGTTTTTCCTGTGGTCATGTATGGATGTGAGAGTTGGACTGTGAAGAAGGCTGAGCGCCAAAGAATTGATGCTTTTGAACTGTGGTGTTGGAGAAGACTCTTGAGAGTCCCTTGGACTGCAAGGAGATCCAAGCAGTCCATTCTGAAGGAGATCAGCCCTGGGATTTCTTTGGAAGGAATGATGCTAAAGCTGAAACTCCAGTACTTTGGCCACCTCATGAGAAGAGTTGACTCATTGGAAAAGACTCTGATGCTGGGAGGGATTGGGGGCAGGAGGAGAAGGGGATGACAGAGGATGAGATGGCTGGATGGCATCACTGACTCGATGGACGTGAGTCTGAGTGAACTCCGGGAGTTGGTGATGGACAGGGAGGCCTGGCGTGCTGTGATTCATGGGGTCGCAAAGAGTCGGACACGACTGAGCGACTGAACTGAACTGAACTCTGCATATAAGTTACATAAGCAGGGTGACAATATACAGCTTTCACATACTCCCTTCCCAGTTTTGAACAGTTTTAACTATTGCTTCTTGACCTGCATACAGATTTCCCAGGTGGCAGGTAAGGAGGTCTGGTATTCCCATCTCTTTAAGAATTTTCCACAGTTTGTTGTGATTCACACAGTCAAAGGCTTTAGTGTAGTCGATGAAACACGTTTTTCTGGAATTCTCTTGCTTTTTCTATGATTCAGTGGATGTTGGCAATTTGATCACTGGTTCCTCTGCCTTTTCTAAATCCAACTTGAACATCTAAAAGTTCTTGGTTAATGTACTTTTGAAGCCTATCTTGGAGAATTTTGAGCATTACTTTGCTAGCATGTGGGATGAGTGCAATTGTGCGGTAGTATGAGCATTCTTTGGCATTGCCTTTCTTTGGGATTGAAATGAAACCTGACCTTTTCCAGTCCTGTGGCCACTGCTGAGTTTTCCAAGTTTGCTGGCATATTGAGTGCAGCAATTTAACAGCATCATCCTTTAGGATTTGAAATAGCTCAACTGGAATTCCATCACTTCCACTAGCCTTGTTCATAGTGATGCTTCCTAAGGCCACTTGACTTAGCATTCCAGGATATCTGGCTCTAAGTGAGTGATCACACCATTGTGGTCATCTGGGTGGTGAAGATCTTTTTTGTATAGTTCTTCTGTGTATTCTTGCTACCTCTTCTTAATATCTTCTGCTTCAGTTAGGTCCATATCATTTCTGTCCTTTATCGAGCCCATCTTTGCATGAAATGTTGCCTTGGTACTCTAATTTTCTTGAAGAGATCTCTAGTCTTTCCCATTCTATTGTTTTCCTCTATTTCTTTGCATTGATCACTTAGGAAGGCTTTCTTACCTCTCCTTGCTGTTCTTTGGAACGCTGCATTCAGATGGGACTATCCTTCCATTTCTCCTTTGTCTTTCGCTTCTCTTCTTTCCTCAGCTATTTGTAAGGTCGCCTCAGACAACCATTTTGCCTTTTTGCATTTCCTTTTCTTGGGCATGGTTTTGATCACAGTCTCCTGTGCAATGTCACAAACCGCCATCCATGGTTCTTCAGAGCATCTGTCTATCCGATCTCATCCCTTGAATCTACTTGTCACTTTCACTGCATAATTGTAAGGGATTTGATTTAGGTTATATCTGAATGGTCTAGTGGTTTTCCTTACTTTCTTCAATTTAGGTCTGAATTTTGCAATAAGGAGTTCACGATCTGAGCCACAGTCAGCTTCTGGTCTTGTTTTTGCTGACTATATAGAGCTTCTCTATCTTCGACTGCAAAGAATATAATCAGTCTGATTTCGGTGTTGACCATCTGGTGATGTTCATGTGTAGAGTCGTCTCTTGTGTTGTTGGAAGAGGGTCCTCTTCCAACAACAAGCAGCCTTTGGTTCCAGTCAAAGATGGATGCTGGGGGGGTGGTGGTTTAGAGCAGGCGGCTGTTCAGGTGTGGGCTGATCTAGGTTGACAGAGGCTTGGTCCTAGGTTTGAGGTGTATGGCAGGGTCTCCCACCTCCCAGAATGGTTCACTTGGAACAAGCCTGACCCCTAAAGATGCCTCACTTCCTCATCTTCTGTGACCCTACCCCTTCCACACCCCCTGGTCCAGGACCCCCAAAGACTAGCAACCAGGCACCTGGAGAGGTTTGCAGGGTGAGACCCGGCAGCAGATACCAGCCACCTGGGATGTGCTTTTATTTGTGGGTTAGGGAAGGCCTCTCTTCACCCCTCACCCATGTCCATGGCTGGGCTTGGACACCAGTGACCATTCACCTCTGGGTGCGATGCGATGCTGAAGGCAGGAGGAGCTGGTACCCCTTAGGGCGGCCTCTTTTCAGGATCGTGTGCAGCACCAAGCTGGGCAGGAAGGACTCCTAGAGCAAGAAGGAGGGCCACTTTCAGGGGCCTCTGGGCAGGAGATGGGGTTTCCTGGGCCCAGGGAGTTCTACACTGCAGCCCGAGGGGGCAGACACCGCGGTGGGCCCCACTGTACAGATGCAGAAACTGACATAAGAAAGCCTCCACCTACAGCAGGGTAGGAGCTGGAGTCTGACCCCAGGCGGTCCAGCCTGAAAGCCCAGCCCTTAGGCAAGCACATACAGAGGTTTTACCCAGAGACCACGCCACCCCACTGGGCACCCTCCCACCAGGCAGGGCGCTCCACGCGGCTGGCCACCGGCAGGTGCTCACCAGCTTCTGGCTCCAGGAACAGGACGATTTGCCCACCTGCTCCAGGAAGGCTTTGAGGTCCCCCCGCTGCCTCTGGGCGGTGGCCCTGGGGATGAAGGGCAGGCTGCTGCTCATGGAAGTGTCCTCAGGGAGGTGGCCATTCGGCTCCAGGGTGGACCTGAGGGGGACAGGCGCCCATGAGCTGCGTGGACCCCGAGTCCCAGGTCCATGCATGGCTGGCAGGACCCTCCAGGGCCCAGACCACCGCTGGACAGGGTGGTTTACAGGGGGAGGAGGCGCGTGAATCCCGCCCCCTTCCACAAAGCCTCACAGGCCAGGGAAGTCCCAGCTGAAGGGGCTGGCCGCGGTCTCCTCCTTGGCCCTCGCATACAGGGCTTTGGGCAAGCTCTCCAGCCATCTTCCGACACTCCCGAACACCCGATCCGATGCTGTTGACCGGGGCTTGGCTGTCCTGTTCTCGAAGATGCCCTGCCGGGCTGAAGGAGAGAGGGCATGGGTGAGATCTCTTCCCCAGGCGGGGCCACCTGTACCCCACCCTCCCCCCTCTTCCCTGTGACAGGCAGAGCCCTGTCTCCATGGCAACCCAAGGCTCCCCAGCGCCTTCTGGCTGCCTCCAGAGAAGGCTCTGGTTTTAAAACTATCCTGCATGACTGTTTCTGCCTTTCTTATCCAAGCTCTGCACTGCCCCCCACCCTCTCCCCACACACCCACTCCAGCTCCAGCCCCAAACAGGTTCCCCTTTTCCCACTATGGGAAGCCCAGTGGCCCCACCAGGGAATCCAAGCAATGATTCTGAGAATCCTACAGGGCTGGAGTCTTTCCTGCCCAACAGCTGCCCCTCTGGCTGGTCAGGAAGCCTGAAATCCCCGCTCTGGTGCCCTGAGGGGATGGCCACAGCCCCTGTGCCCAGCAACTTCCCAGGAAGTGTCTCCCGTGCCAGCCAGCTGCCATTCCCAAGAAACTTTCTCCAGCCCCCGTCCCCTCCTTTTCCTGGGATTCCCAGCAGTGGCTGGGGTAGACTCTGACTTCTCAGCTGCTTGTCATCTGCTCTTGGAGCCTTGGCTTCCCCCATCAAACAAAACTGGGCAAAATTTCAGCTTCCACCTCCAACTTCCTGTGATCCTGACGGGGCTGGGTCAGGCTCCTCCTGAATTGGCCAAGGTCCTGGATTTTGAGGACTTTACCCCCAGCGAGGGCAGGAGGAGAAGGGGGCGACAGAGGATGAGGTGGTTGGATGGCATCATCGACTCAATGGACATAAATTTGAACAAGCTCTGGGAGTTGGTGAAGACCAGGGAAGCCTGGTGTGCTGTAGTCCATGGGGTCACAAAGAGTCGGACATTACTAAGCAACTGAAAAATAAAAATCCCCAGCAAGGCTTTAGAGCAGCTGTTCTCTGAAAGTGCACACAGTTGATGCTTAATAAATAGATGAGGCTGTTGGATTGCTGGATCCTGAGAAGAGAAAGGGCCGGGCAGATGGGGAAAGGGGGCCTTGGGAAGGGTTCATACTAGAGCGAGGATGTGTATTCTTCCTGCTTGCCTCTTGTGACACCCACTTCAGAAAACAGTGGAAACTGCCACCACCGATATGACCACATCCGTCACCCAAAGAGCCGAGAGCACAGTTCTCCCCGGGGAAACTGGGACTGATGGTTGGTTCCGAGCTTCCTTGCTGGACCAGGCAGTGCCAGCCTCCCGCAGAGGTGTGATCTTCTAGAACTTTCTGGACACCTCCCCAGCCAGGCCCCTGAGGTCTGCCTTCATGGATCTGGGAAACGCTTTGGGTATTTCAATTCCCACCTTCTCCAGCCCCTGGAGGCCAGGTGCGGGGTCTGCGGGCTGTGGGTGCGGGTCCCGGGTGGGCAGGGGATACAGTGTGTGGGAACCCTTGGCAGTGAGCAATCCTTGCGTGGTGGCCAGGCCTGGGCAGACCCTGCTCTCTGGGCCCAGCTGCTCCCTGGCACCATCTGCCTTGAGCCACCTCTGCTGAACCTCAGACCCTCTACACCGTCCTTGAAGGTCACCCTAAGAGCTTCTGGAAAGGCCAGTTTAGGGGCCTCCTCTGCAGGCTCAGTGGCCTCTTGGCCTTTGCAGTACCAGGGCCCAGCCTCTGCTGGCCAGGGTTCAGGCTGGAACTTTCTGGAGTCCTGGAGCTCCCCCTCCTGTCTGCTCACCAGCACAGCTGCGTTCCCAGTAACGGAGTGCTGTGTCCCTCAGCGTCTCGTCAGCGAATCGCACTCGGAAAGGGCAACATCGCCTGCGGTGCCCTGAGCCTTCCCCCGAGGAGTTGTGGGTGAGCACAGCCTTGAGCTTGGGGGCCTGTGTAGCCTGGGGCCTGGTGAGAGAGATGAGAGGCTCAGCCACCAGCCTCCCCGGCATGCCACCCCGGCAACACACACGTCCACCAGAGCTCTCTGTGGGATCCTGACCATCAGAGCAGGTCCCTCCTGAGCACTTCCTGCCCCCCAAAGCAATGGATCAAGCACGTAACAGGCATCAGCCCACCAAACCCACACAACCCTGTGAAACACGATTATTAGTCCCATTTTACTGATGAGGAAACCGAGGCACAGAGGTTTTTTGATTTTTTTTCCCCCCAATTTGCCCAAGATCGCACAGCTGGTTAGGGGTGGGACTGGGCTATGAATCCTGGTTCAACAGCAGGCAATCTTGTATATCAAGCAATTTAGCAGAGAGAAGAAGGATATGAACTCAGGAGTTGGGCGGTCCCTGGGTTTCAATTCTAACTCTTGGAGCCTCAGTTTCTTTGTCTGTAAAATGGGATCATCATGCCCACAGTACAGGGCCGGGAAGACGTGAAAGAGACTGCAAAGCACCCCCCACACCCCCAGGGTCTGCAGGGCCAAGGGTAAACATCTCTGAGAACTGTTCCTCATAGTCATCAATTTCAACTATGAACCATCCCAGTCCTGTGACATTGGGCAGACCACCAGCAGATTTCCCCTTTAAATTATGTACTATGTGTTGTGGGCAGGATAACAACATCCTTATAAGAGTTTGCATGAGTATGTGCTAAGTCTCTTCAGTCATGTCAGACTCTTTTGCGACCCTATGAACTATAGTCCGCCAGGCTCCTCTGTCCATGGGATTCTCCAGGCAAGAATACTGGAGTGGGTTGTTGTGCCCTTCTCCAGGGGATCTTCCTGACCCAGGGATCAAACACATCTTTTTTGTCTAACTGCATTGATAGGCAGCTTCTTTACACTAACATCCCCCCTAGAAGTGCGCTAAGAGTTTGTTGAGTATCAGATAAAATGTGAGGCATCTAGTTTGGAGCCTGGCCAGGGGCCTGGGCTCAGTAAAGGGGATCTGTGATTATTACATTTATTGTTATTCATTTCAGCCACCAGAGCAAGGCTGCAGGATGGTGTGCTTGATCCATCAATGGCTCTGTTATTCAGAAATGCCATGTTCGATCTTAAGCACATGCCTATGGCTATACCCGTCTCCATTTATCTGACCACATCTTTATGTCCATGTGGACACAGAGAGGACACTTTTCATGAGTCCCTTAAAGAGTCCGGGAGCCAGGAGATGACCAAGACAGAGTCGGCTACATGCACTGGGACCTAGTTACGCAACGGTGGTGCGTATCCATAGGCGGTGTCTTCCTAGAGCACTGAGTCAAGAAGGGTTCTGAGGCTCAGTGGGGGAAAGTGCTGTGCTCAACTAGCAATGTCTGCCATGGGCCCAGGATGAGAAGGAATGGCGTGTCTGGTGTATGTACTGTCCCAGTCTTTAAACTCAAGGACGATGCTCTTCACCTTTCATCCATGGTTAAGCAGGGGGAACTACTTCTGCATTATTTTCTCCCTCCCTTAGAGCTACTGCATCCAGGTCCAGCTAAGTGCTAGTGCCCAGGCTCTTCCTACTTCCATCCTTATTTTATTCCCTCCAATATTTGACATATGTGCTGTGCTCAGACACTCAGTCATGGCCGGCTCTCTGTGACCCCACGGCCTGTAGCCCACCAGGCTCCTCTGTCCATGGAATTTTCCAGGCAAGAATACTGGAGTGGGTTGCCATTTCCTTTTCCATTGACTTCTTCCCTGGTGGCTTCTTCCCTGGGTCTTCCCTGGTGGCTCAGAGGTTAAAGCATCTGCCTGCAATGCAGGAGACCTGGCTTCAATCCCTGGGTTGGGAAAATCCCCTGGAGAAGGAAATGGCAACCCACTCCAGTATTCTTGCCTGGAGAATCCCATGGACGGAGGAACCTCGTGGGCTACAGTCCACAGGGTTGCAAAGAGACACGACTGAGCGACTTCACTTTCTCCATTGACATATAGTAAAAGTGAATCAAAGTTAGAGGAAGAGATGGATGAATGAATGGCAGGTGGGTGAAAGAATGGGTTGGTGGGTGGGTGGGTGGATGGACTGATGGATGAAATAGTGAAAAGGTCTTTTTTATTTGGCACACCACTTGGCTTGGAGGACCTTAGTTCCCCAACCAGGGGTAGAATCCAGGCCACAGAAGTGAAAGCATTGAGTCCTAACCACTGGACTGCCAGGGAACTCCCACAAAGGTCTTAATATAAGGTTTGGATCTTAGGAGGATAAGTAGATGTATGGATACATGGGTGGATGAATGATTATGCAGGTGAGTATATAGACTGGCTTCATGATTAGATTAGTGATGGATAGTATCCTGGATTTACAAGTGGATGGAAGGATTGGTAGATGATCAATCATTGACTTCATGGATAGGTGGATAGAATTGTGGGAGTTTGTGAGTAGCTGGCTGGCTGGCTGGCTGGAGAGATGGATTAATGAATCAACAGGAGACCTGATTCATGAGTGGATGGATGGATGGAGAGATTCGTGAATAGATTGTGAAAGACCTGGTTCACAGATGTATGCAATGGTGGATGGGTGAATAGGAGAATGAATATATGAATGGATTCATCAGTGAATTATGAATGTGTGTAAAAGACCTGATTAATGAATGGGTGGATGGATTCATAGATGTTGATGGATGACCCTTAAACAGGTTGGGAGAAGACTTGATTCATGGATGGACATATAGATGGATAAACAGGTGGACAGATGGATAAATTCTGGAAAGACAGAGGAAGGAAAGAAATGTTCTTTCTCCCCACCCCCCTGCCCCCATCCTCCCACAACTCACTGATTGGCCTTGACCGTGGTGAACTGCGGGTAATCTCTACTCAAGGGCCCCAGGGCAGGTATCTGATGAAGCAAAATCTTCTTAAGGCTATTCTTGAGGTAGGATGATTGGCCCCTTGAAAACAAACAGGCCACACCTCATATGAGTGATCAGGGTCCTCCATGGTCAGAGCGTTGATGACAACCCTGTCCCCACGAAGAGGTCACTGACGCTTACCCAAGCTCTGGGAGGAAGTGGGAGCTGGAACACCGAGGAGGACTTCCGTTGAACTCTGACGCAGAATGCCTTTGATGTTGAGATGCTGAGGGTGCTGGGGTGGGGGTGGGGGGCAGGATGAAGTAGAAAGAGTTATGAGCCTTCGCTTGGGGACAGTCTTTATTAGAGTCTTCCTGGTTGCATGGCCTTGGGCCTCAGTTTATTCATCTGTACAATGGCAGGGCCGCCCTCAAGCAGTGGTTGTCAGGATTCTGCCAGCCCTACTTCACTAATACAAGCATCCTTCTATGCCAGGTGGTGTGACCCCCCCACCCGACCACCCCCACTCCGACCACCCTCACCACCGGAAATGACGCAGCCCCGCCTTGCCCCGCCCCCTGGGGGGGGGGAGCCATAGGGGCCTCACTCGGTGGGAGAAGCCGTTCCGCAGAGTCAGCCCTGAACTGTCGCAGGAACTGCCGGAACCGGCCCGGGAGAACTTCTCCTAGGAGGGAGCCCAAGGAATCGGAGGTCTCCTTGGCCGAGCCCCTGCGAGGGTCCTTGCGCTGTCCGAGCTCGGGGCATGCGGGCGCCGATTCGGGGGGCTCGCCGGCCAAGAGCAGGGGCGGCAGCAGCAGCAACCTCAGCCCTGTCCGGCTCTTCGCCGGCCGCTGGGCCACGGTGGGCAGGACCGGCAGGCGGGACCGGGAGCGCCTGAAGCCCAGCCCGGGATCGGAGTGCAAGGACTCACACTGGGGGGCCTGCCACCGCTCGGCGCCGCTCTCAGAGGCCCTCGAGACCCCGAAGACCCCCGCGTCCGAGGCTGCTCGGAGCTCGGGCCGCAGCAGCCTGGGCAGCAGCGGGTCTCTGCGCCGGCGATCGCCACCGCCGGGGAGTCCCTCGGGCGCCACCTGCTGGGCCCAGAAGCTGGGGCGACGCCGGGGCATGTCTGGCCCTGCGCTCAGCTCAGGGCATCCTCACGCCAGTGAGGGGCGGAGGGCGGGTGCCGTGGGAAGTGGACAGGAGGGCGTAGACCAGCCACCCCCGCCAGGCCATAGCGCCCAGAGCGCGGCAGTGTGGTTCGGGGGGTTCCACCACTGGCCCGCCAGACAGTAAAAGTGGCTTCAGGCTAGAGTGCCCCGATCCTGTTTCCTCACCAGAAAAAACGGTGACGGTGAGAGCACTCACATTCTCAAGTTGCTGTGACGTTTAAATGAGCCAGCGGATGTAAATGGCTTAGAATAATGCCAGGCACATTGTACGTGCTTAACAAAGCCTAACTGCTATTATTATTTTAAAATTATTATTTAGGATTTACTCTCAGCTCCATTACTTATTGGGGCTTCCCTGGTGGCTCAGACAGTCAAGAATCCCCCTGCAATGGGGGAGACCTCGGTTCCATTCCTCGGTTGGGAAGATCCCCTGGAGAAGGGAATGGCTACCCACTCCAGTATTCCTGCCTGGAGAAGTCCGTGGACAGAGGAGCCTGGCGGGCTCTACAGTCCATGGCATCCGTAAGGAGTCGGACAGTACTGAGCGACTTTCACTGCCCTTACTTATTAGCTGTACCCTTGCGGGAGCCAGTTAATTGCTCTCAACGCCCTTATCTATAGAATGGGGATAACCCAGGGCCTGCTCTTTTGTGAGAATGAAACCGCACCATGTGGAAAGCACTTAACACCTGGAGTGTTCAACTTGCTCTGCTGTTACTAGCTCTCAGGTAGAAATCGGGAAAGCTGGAACCAGCTTACAGGGGTGGCTTGCCCTGCAGTTGCCCATTCCTGCTGGAGCCCGAGTCCCTTGGGTGGGAGCTTCTTGAAAATACAGATGCCCCAGATTCCGATTCACTGGGGGCAGGTCAAGACACTTATTTTTAACAAACTTCCCCTTTGGAGACAGAGCCCCAGACCCACCCCGCACCCACCAACAACCCCCGCCACAAACACACATACCACCCGCCCCAGCTTCTGACACTGGGATCTGAGCCTGCTTCCTCCCTACCACACCCCACTCCCCAGATTGCTGTCAGCTCTGAACCAGCTTCCCAGGTGGCACCGTGGTAAAGAATCTGCCTGCCAAGCAGGAGACCCAGGTTCAATCCCTGGATTGGGAAGATCCCCTGGAGGAGGAAACGGCAACCCACTCCAGTATTCTTGCCAGGAGAATCCCATGGACAGAGGAGCCTGGCAGGCTGCAGTCCATGGGGTCGCAAAGAGTCAAACATGACTGAGTGTGCACCCACGCACACGTGCACTGACCAGCTGCTAGTGTCACACTCACCCTAGTGGGGCTGTGGGGGGTGGGGCCAGAGACAGCCCCCTGAGTTTAGAGCCCCCTAACAGGTGGGCTGGTCTTTGGGAGAGCCCATCTTCCCGGCCTGGTCCCTCTGCTGGCCCCTCCCTGCCGCCTCCATGCCTTTCCAGAGTAATTGTGACCCGCCTGGCACTCAGGGCCAAGTAGGCTGGGTGCGGGGCAGAGGGCTGGGCTGTCATGCTCAGGATGTCAAGGCTGCAGTCATAAAGGGGTGTGGGACTCCCTGCCAAGGCAACCAGGCCCAAGGCAGGGATGAAGGGCTGGGGGGTTCAGTTACCCTCTCTGGGCCTGGGAGGCTCAGGTGGGTCAGGTTCGGGCTGGGGTGACTCTGGAGTTAGAACTCGGAAGTCTGGGCAGTAAGAATGCGGTGGGCCTGGAAGCTGTGAGAACCAGCTTTGAGCCTGTGCTGTGCTTCTGCATGCTGTGTGATGCTGGTTAAGTCTCTCCTTTCTCAGGGCTCCATGATAAAATGGACAGCTGGGCTCCATCTGTGACTCTCAGTTGGGAGAGGGCAGGGAGGAAGCTTGTATTGTAAAACTAGAGTGAGGAACAAGGGTAGTTTGGGCAGTGATTTCGCTGGCCTGATAGGATTTTACAATTTGAAAATGGAGAAAAAGATGACTTTGAATTCACATTACAAGATGTCTGCCTGGAGGAGGCATCCCAGACAATATAATGGATTTCTTTTCTTTTTTTTTGAAATTAGTTATTTATTTGGCTGTGTTAGGTCTTGGTTGTAGCATGCGGGCTCTCCATTGCCTCAAGCGAGATCTCTTGTTGAGATGTACGATATTTTGTTGTGACTTGTTGTGACCTACGAACCCTCCAGCTGGGGCATGCAGACTCATTTTTCTCCTCAGCATGTGGGATCTTAGTTCCCCCACCAGGGATTGAACCCATGTCCCCTGCACTGCAAGGCAGATTCCTAACCCCTGGGCCACCAGGGAAATCCCAATGTAATGTATTTCTGCAAAGGCTCCTCAACCAGGGATGGAAGAACATCCTTCCTTAGGAAGTTAGAATATTGAGTGAGGAGGGTGAGAAATTTTTTCTGTTTATTTTAAGGGTATGTGAATTTTTAGAAAATGAACGAGGAACACCAGACTACCTAGATGATTTCTAAGAAAGCCTCCAGCCCATATATGCTGAACACATTTATTGAGTATCTATTACGGGCGAGGCCTGGGAATTCAGTGATGCAAGAGGCTTTGGAATTCAGTGGCCCAGCCAGACCTGGAAAAGTCTTGGAGTCCAGATGCAGGGAAGGGACTTTGTCTTCCATGGACAGGAAAGAAAGAAAAAAAAAAAGGTAGAGGTGGATTTTTAGGCACCCCCCGCAAAGATCTAGACTCAGAGCCACACTCACAAAGATTATAGAAACTTCCTGATTGAGGCTGCCCAAGATCTATCCTCCTGCCGTAGAGGTGTGGAAAATGAAGCTTGGGAGAGGGGTCCAAGGCCAGGGAACCAAGTCTAAACTGGTGTGCCCTAGGGAGTCGGACATGACTGAGCGACTGAACTGAACTGAACTGAAGGGAGGATGCTACATAATATGGACAGATCTGGGGACTCAATAGCAGGTCGGGGGACCTCGCTGGTGGTCCAGTGGCTAAAACTCTGTACTCCCAATGCAGGGGGCCCAGGTTCAATCCCTTGTCAGAGAACTAGATCCCAAATGCAACAACTAAGAGCCCACATGCTGCAACTAAGATCCAGCTCAGCCAAATAAATATTTTTTTTAAAAAGGTGGGGCTTTTCAGGGCACCCCACTGCCCCACCATAGCTTTCACTTCATTACAGCAAACACACTGTAAGCTCCTCCTGTGTGCAGTGTCCAGGAGGCACTGTAAATCTAAGCCAGGGTGTCAGTCTAGGAAAAAAGAATTTATGATAAATATTGTGAATATTATGCTATACATGAATACCTTGACGAATATTATGAATCAGTTTCTATTTACTGACAGCCGGCTCCAAACACTGGGCTGAAGGCTCAACTCACAATATCTCACAGGTGTAACCCTCCGAGCATTGAGAAATGAGTAATTATTCTGTGCATCTGGCGGAAGAAGAGACTGAGGCTTGGAGAGGTTCCCAAGGTCTTCTACCTGCAAACTCACTTGTTCATCTCGACTGCTTCAGGGACCAATTCAGAATTTGTGTATGGGAGGAACCTAGGAGAGGGCAACCTTTTTGAAATGGAAACTTCATGGCCTTGTTCTGCTTATTTGGAGTGGCAACCCCTTGGCACTGTCAAGAGTATTTTTTCCTTTACTTGTTTTTTTTTTTGGATCTGTATATTTTAAGGATGTTAATTGTTACGGGTAGAGTCAAGGCAAGAATAAGGCTCTCTCCCCCGCCTCTTTTTTTTGTAACCCAGTGGAAGACCCACAAAACGCTCTTTTCAAGCCTCCTCCAAATGAGCTGGTGCACAAGCCGGAGGCGGGATAAGCTCTGCGTTTTGGCTCTTTAAAGGCAGTGAAGTTCTCGAGTTAGGGCAGAAGCCCAAGGGGTCAAGGGGGCGGGGGGGCGGAGACAAGTCGCGCGCGGGGCGGAGCCCGACGCAGCCCCGCCCCCAGAAGCGCGGAAGTGACGTAAGTGGGCAAAAGCGGCGCGCGCCGCGAGGTGTCGCTTCCAGCCAAGGTTGGACGGAGCTGGTCGTGGGCAGGTGGGGGGTCTTCGGCCCTGCCGCCCCTGTTTTCCGCTTCCCCGTCCTCTTCTCCCGCGTCCCGGGAGCCCCCACCCGGGGTGAGTAGCGCGAGGCGGAGCGGGGTGGGGGGCGGAGACAGCGGCCGCCGGGAGAGGGGAGGCCCCGGACCCCAACCGCCTGGGTCCCCTGAAGCCTCCCCGGTTCTTCACGTGACCCGAGCGCGAGCGGGCTCGGCCCCACGTGCGCGCTCGCGGAAGGTCCGCCGGCCGGCCCTGGGCCCCCGGGGTCCCGGGGTGGAGGAAGGCTGAGACCCCGCAAGCCTGATCAGGGCACTGCCCCCACGCCGAACCCCGCCGCCTCAAGTTCCTTTCCCTGTCTGAGCCTCAGTTTCCTCTCTGCCAGACGGGTAAGGCGCGCACCCTCAAAGGAGGGTGGGTGTGAGGATTCAGGAAGAGCGCTCGGATCACAGTCGGGCACAGGGTATCGTGCTCGTTACCCAGGCGCCGCTCTCATATTTCACCTTGGACCCGACCCCAGTGACGGCTCAACAGAGGTGCTATTTCAAAAGACAGCCCGCCGGCCCCCCGAGCCCTTGGAGCCAAGGTCAGCCTGTTGGCAGAGAGGCTGCCATAAATCTGAAGGCCCAGGCTCTGCTGCCCAGTCAGCTGCGACCTCTCTCTGGATCTGGTGCGTCTGTAAGACAAGGGTTAGAAACAACTGGTGTCAGAGGCCCTGCCGGTGGGGCCGGGCTGTACTGCACATGGTCTGGATGTAGAGTCTGCTCAGTGAGATGGCCTGAGCCCCTGGGAGAAAGGGGACCTTGAGCGGGGTCAGAAGTCTGGATTCTGTCCTTGTTCTGTTCCTGGTTTCCTGTGTGTGTGCATTGCTCCATTTTAGTGAATGGTTTTTCTGTGTGTACCAGAGACTATGGGAGGGTTGGAAGTAAATACATGTGGCATGCTTTGGTGGCGACCAGAAGCCCTGGAGTCACCAAAACCTTGGGGGTTTCTGTGCCTGCGTGCCTGGAGGCTCGCTCCCCTCTGCTGCCATTGGCAGAGTCATTTGAGTGACTGGATTGACCACCCTGAAGTAGCAGTGATAATCCCTTAGGTGTGACCAACACGCCACGGTTTATAGGGCCTTTCAGCACATTTTCTCATTAGATCTTCACATTTAGCAGAGAGAATTGATGAGCATCTCATTGGACAGAGGGGTTTTTTTTTTTTTTAAGATTAATATGTGCCCAGCAGTGTCTGGATCACTTTTCACTTTTATATCCACATTTAATCATCACAGCCCTCCTGTAAAGTCAATATTGTTCCCGTTTTATAGATAAAGACACCTACTTAACTGAGGTTGTGTCTTATCTGAGCTTACACAGCCAGTGAGAGGAGAGCCAGTGTTCGGACCTGGTTCATTCACCATCAGAGTTTAATCCCCTCCCCTCTTCCTTGCTTCTTCCTTGTTCCCTCCGTTACGACATGATTCCTTTAAATGTCAAGGTCCCCTGAATAATCTCATTTACAAGAATTCCACTTACAGGCAGGGACAGTTCAGACACCATTCTCTGTCATGGATCCTGGAAGAAGAGTAGTTGCTGGGGCGGCTGCCCAGGGTCGCCCTAAACACCTTGGGGTGGGGCCCAGACACATTCCACTCTGAGAAGCAGAAGTTCCATAATGAGCAAAGGGTCTCTTTTCTCCTCCGAGCTCATTTAGAGCACTCACGAAACCAGACTGTGTCCAGGCCCCTTCGCATCCCTGCAGCCACGTGGCTCCTTCCTATGATCTGGACTGAGTGTAGGAGGACTTCTTGGAGTTTGATCAATAACACTGCTGTCCCCACTGACTCCTAGGGACCTCCTGTCCACCCCAGTCTGGATGCCAGGAGGTACAGTGTAGACAGGGCCCAAGAAGTCATGTTTACTAATGAATCTAAGCTGTTAGAATAAATGTCAAAGTCACCCTTGCCATTTCCCAGGCTGGATGTGCCTCCCTGGCTTATTCCCAGACTCTGCCTGTAAGTGGAATTCTTGTCAATGAGATTATTCAGGGGACCTTGACATTTAAAGGAATCATGTTGTACGGCTTTTGGTAAAGCAAAAAATTATACTGTCAGTAAAGGGCTTCAGTGTTATCAGATTGGAACGGTTACATCTTTGTAGGATTTTCTGAAAAGTACAGAATGGCTGTAGCCGCACAAAGGTCCTTCTTTGATTCTTGAGCAACCAGTTAGTAAATTGCCCCCTTGTATCAGGTCTGAGGCTAATGGTGTGTGAGGCAGTGTCCCTGCGCCCAGGAGCCTTGTCTGCTGGGAGGAAGGGCAAACAACAGGCAGAGGGAGAGAGTGCACCCCGGGGGCGTCTGGCCCACAATTATTCTGTTCATTTGATCGGCAGGGAATTTTGTTGAATACCTATGAGCTGTGTGGAATGCAAGAGAAATACAATGATACATTCCGGGGTGTCACCAGTGCTTTCTCAGGCAGTTCCCAGTCCTGTGGGGAGAGAGAGACAAGCACAGAACCGGAAGTGTATCTGAGGGGGACAGGGTCGAACCACCTGCAGTTTGTCTGCGGGGGAGCAAGCTGTGTGGTGTGGAAGAGCTGGCTTTGGCGCGGTCCTTCCTGGGTGGCGGTCAGGGCCCGGTGGGACGCTGTGACAGAGTTGCCGTGGCCCCTGTTGCCAGGGCCGGGGAGCCCACTTGGCCTTGCCGACCCCACCCACATAAGCCACCCCCAAACCCAGTCAAGTTACATGGTGATGTTCAAGCTGGCGGCCCCTCCGTCAGTTGCCAGGGAGCCACTGCCGCAGCTAGTGTGCTTGGGGACTGGGGGGTCTCTGCATCCTTTCGCTTCGCGTGTCCCTCAGGGTTGGGGGGACAAGAGCCCATTCTCACAAGCAGCATGCGAAGTCCTCGTTCTGATTGGGCGGGGGGGTAGTAGCTTCAGGGGTTGGGACACGGGTGTGGGACACTGCCATGATTGGGGTGGGTGGACAGTATTTGGAACCCAGGCCCCCCCAGCCTGTTACCCCAGAGGGCTCTTGGGTGGGTACAGTAACTGGAGCCAAAGTCACCGCGGTCCCAGGCCCTGCGCCTGCCCAGGAAGCGGGGGATCTGTCTGAGAGCTGACTCAGGAGCCCGTGGAAGGACTGGAGCAGGGGCCTCCAGGAGCAGAAGGGGCCTCCGAGGGTGGGACTTTGGCCAACCCGGTTGTGCTAGTAGATCTCTCGGCCCTCCTCTGTTCCTCGGAAGGCCAGCGTGTGAGAAAGCCTGGATCCGTGGAGGAGGCGGCCCCCTGCCCAGCAGCTCTCACCTGCCAGGCCGGGCCCTCCCTGGTGACCGCACTCGCTGGTGGGGTCTCTGGAAGGGGCTGGCCATGGCAGAAGTGGAACTGCATCGAGGAGCCGTGTCTCTGAGTTGTTTGCGCAGGGCACGCCTGCTGCTTCTGGAAGGTTCCTTCTGGGACAAGTTCAGAATACAGGTGTTGGGTTGGAGGCTGGCGACAGACACGGGAGTGAAAGATCTTCAGCACGCCTCATGTTTTGTCTCCCTTCTCTCCTCCTAGTCTCCAGGCTGCGTCCTGAAGGCCCGTGCTGTCCGCAGGGCACTTTCCCATTACTTCCCTTGAGGCATTCCTTGGTCTTAGGGGGTTCTCAGCTCTTTTGCAGGACTGTACCGGCTGGGTGGGGTGGGCTTAACTTCAGCCCCGTGGAGTTCTGTAAAGGGGGCAGAGTGAAGCCCCCGGAGCTCAGAGGCGCACAGCTTTCCTGTAGGACGGGGGCGGGGGGTGCTGCCACCCCTGCACCGAGTGACCTGTGTGCCCTCGCAGGCCAGATGGTCAGTCAACAGCTCATTTCAGAAAGAAACACACGCTCTGAAGGCAGCAGCCGTGGGGTGTGGGTAAGGACGTGGGAGGAAGGCACCTCGGCGGGTCAGGGCAGGCCTCTGGGGGGAGATGGCACTCAAGCTGCGACGCTGAGGTGACAATGAGCCGCCCACGCGGGGGGGCTAGGGCCTGGCAGGTGCACGGGCCTCCTGGCCTAGGGTAGGGACCCTGACCTGGCCCCGCCTTCCCACGCTGCCCCCGCTCCGTCCCCAGGATGGGTCCCCGCACACCCTCACCCTTCAGAAACTCACCCGATCGCTTCCCCGTTGGTGACACATGGCAACCAGCCGGGCCAGCCCTCTGTGTGGCATGCACGCCACGCCGTCTCTGCTCTGCCCCTGTCACCATCCAGAGTGTTCCTTGTTCTCAGGGCCCGGCTCAGGGCTTGCCTTCTCTCAGCTGCTGCCCCGCCTGCCACTCGGAAGGGACTTCTTCATCCCTCGAGTTCCCATAGCACTTTCTGTCTCAGCGAGAGGCCTCGTTTCTGCCTTGTGTTTGCACTGGTTCCATTCGGGGAGCAGGCTGTATCTGGACCAGCCCTGTGCACGGAGAGCATCTGTAGACCAGTGTTGTCCATGGGGAGAGGTGACCCTCCCTGCCCCGTGTGGCGCAGCCCAGCTGGCGGGTATGGGGCGCTGTGGGCCTCTGTTCTGCTCTGGGGGCCTGGCCATCTGCTGGTCCTCTCACCCGGGAGTCCACTCAGCTGCCAGCACCGCCTTCTGGAATCTCACGTCTCAGGCCACTTCCTGCTTAACCCGGAGTAGTTGCAGCTCGCTGCCCTTTGGGGTGAAGGCTGAGTTGGCAGCCATGACCTAGAGGACCCCGAGCTTCCCCTTGGAGGAGCCCCTCGCCCTCGCGTCTTCCCAGTCGCTGTGCGAATGTGTCCTCCTCCCTGGTGTCGGCTGCTGTGTCACGTCTCCTGGCGCCCGTCGTCTGCCCGCCCCTGTGCCCCTCTGTGGCCCTCACGCACGGTGGTGTGTGTCCACCTGCCTCTCTCCCTGTTCGCAGCACTGCACCCCATGGCGAGCCTGTCCACGTGCTCATGACCGAAGCTGGGAGGCGGGGTCCTCGGGGTCCCAGAGAGGAGGCTTCAGTTCCGTGCTTTGCTCTTCTTTAACTGTAGATCAGGATCCTGTCTACCGTGGGGTCAGAAGCCGCCAGGTCAGGTGTCCTGTCGGGAAAGGAAAGATGGAGAAGCCAGGACGCCGGGTCTCCTGCTCTGACATGAAGATAGCTTTGTGAAATGACTTGAATACGGCTCTTGTCAGGAGGCACTGCCCTCCGAGGGGTAGGAGCGGGCGGGGGTTGGAGGGGGCAGCCACTCCTTGGCATCAGACAGGATCATGTGACCAGTAGCAGCCATGCCAGGAGACTGGGGCCCGAAACCTGGCTGCTTCACCCACTTTCCTTTCCTTCTCAGGAACCACCAGTGCTGAGTTTGGTGCCTGGGCAGAGACGCGGCTGCTGACAGCATGACGAGCGAGGTGATCGAGGACGAGAAGCAGTTCTACTCCAAGGCCAAGACGTACTGGAAGGAGGTCCCTGCCACCGTGGACGGCATGCTCGGGGGGTATGGCCACATCTCCAGCATCGACATCAACAGCTCCCGGAAGTTCCTGCAGAGGTTTCTGAGGGTAGGCAGGTCCGGTGTGCTCTCCAGGAGGAGAGCCCACGTCCACCACCCAGGCCTTGACGAGCGGGTGGGGCGGGCCAGCTCGTAGGCTTTGCCGCAAGGTCCCCAGCCAGGAGCCGGCTGTCATGCTGGGGCCTCCTGGTGCTGGAACAGAGCAGCTTTCTCGCAGACTGTTCCATTTTTCCAGAGGCGGAAACCTTTGCTCTCTTGCCATGTTTGCAAATATCTGGGCTGTGGGTGTTGGCTGGTCTGCTGAACACAGACTCCCACTTTCTTGTCCTGCCACCGCCTCTGTGCCAGGCTGGCAGCGCTAGGGCCAGAGCCTCCCCAGGCCCGCCTCCCTGCCTCTCCCTCGGCACACACCGTGGCTGCTGTTGCCCCCTGCTCCACCCGCGTGCCAGCCTCCCAGGTGTGCTCACCGAGTGCCCTCTTCCTTCTTTCACTGCTTCTCTCCACGGCCCTTGTGAGCGAGAGGAGATGAGTGCATCTAGTCAAGTTAACACCTTTAAGTGGAGGTTGGCTTTCATCTCAGGAACATGTGACCCAGAAAACGGCTGTGCTGTGCTCACACCCACCGCCGGCGCCACCCACGCCAGCCACCAGCCTGTGCTGATCTGAGTAGTTCTGGGGGCTCACAAGGAAAGGCCCTTTGCAGAGGGGTCCCTCTGGCTTCTAACCCTTCTCTTCAGTCTGTCTTCTCTGCTGCTTCAGGAAGGCCCGAACAAGACGGGGACCTCATACGCCCTGGACTGCGGAGCCGGCATTGGGAGGATCACCAAGCGGCTGCTCTTGCCTCTCTTTGGAGTGGTGGACATGGTGGATGTAACAGAGGACTTCCTGGTCAAGGCTAAGACCTACCTGGGCGAGGAGGGCAAGAGAGTGAGGAACTTCTTCTGCTGCGGCCTGCAGGACTTCAGCCCCGAGCCACAGTCCTACGATGTGATCTGGATCCAGTGGGTGATAGGTGAGCCTGCCGCGCCTCTCTGCACCTTCCTACCCATCTCTGCTCCTGCGGGTGGGGGGCCAGAGGCTCCTCAACTCCTCCCTCCCGGGGCTCCACCTCAAAGGCTCATTTGTTTCCACATTTTGTTTCAACTCAGTATCTGCTGCGACCCATTTGGGGGCAGTTCTTTGCTGAAAAAAATATTTAATTTTCAAGTTTTAATTGCATTCAAAGAATGTGGAAATGAGTTTTTCTAAGGAAGGGGTTTTTAGGAGAAGTGGAAGCCTCAGCCGCCCGCTGTGCTGTCTGTGGGGAGCGAGCCCTGCCCTGCTGTCCTGGCCTGCACCCACTTAGCCTGATGGCACAATCGGG
Organism: Bos javanicus; assembly: GCF_032452875.1. NCBI lineage: Eukaryota > Metazoa > Chordata > Mammalia > Artiodactyla > Bovidae > Bos > Bos javanicus. Next base: position 99,783,731 of record NC_083878.1, read on the forward strand.
GTGCTCTTCTCGGGTTGCCCACCTGGCAGCAGGCCTCCCCACTGCAAGCTCGGTGGCCCAGGCCTGCCAGGAACCCACGGGGTCCAGCCCTGAGTTCTGTTTGGGGTTGTGATGTAGGTGAGGAACTCGGCTGGGTGCACGCCGCTGGCAAAGGTTAGGAGGGGAGGGTGGAGGGCAGGTGTGGGGCAGGTGGCTTCTGAGCCCATTTCCGCTCAAAGTGGGGTTTGGTGAACCCCCTCAGGGCTGTTGAGAGCCAGCGTGCCCTGTGTGTTCAGCACGGTCAGCACTCAGGAAGGTAGTAGTGGTGCCGAAGGCCAGGCAGGGGCCCAGCGGGGCCTGCCTCTCCCCGGTGACAGCCTCTGCTTTCCCCAGGCCACCTGACCGATCAGCATCTGGCTGAGTTCCTGCGGCGCTGCAAGCGGGGCCTGCGCCCCAATGGCATTATCGTCATCAAGGACAACATGGCCCAGGAGGGCGTCATCCTGGACGACGTGGACAGCAGCGTGTGCCGCGCCCTGGACGTGGTGCACAGGATCGTCCGCAGCGCAGGCCTCAGCCTCCTGGCCCAGGAGCGGCAGGAGAACCTCCCAGACGAGATCTACCACGTCTACAGCCTTGCCCTGAGATGAGCGGGCCGGCGGAGCGAGGGCCCGGTGTGGGGCCGGGGACTGGCGGCCGGGCGAGGCCCAGAAGCGCCACGTTGATGGTTCGGGAGTGTTGAGCGGGGTCACTAAATATACCTGTCTGCCGTCTACTGCCAAACAGGCTGTTTTTCAAAAAGGCATAAGAGACCCGGTCTGGAGGGGTGCTGCTGGATGGGGCGCTGAGGCTGCAGCGAGGTGGGGACTGGGCGACCCCGGGGCCCCTGTGCTCCTATCAGAAGCGAGAGTCCCTCACCTCCAGGACACTGGCTGGCCCTCCAGTCACAGGCCTGGCTGCCTCAGGAGGAACAGAATGACCCTTAATGAAGTTGCTGAGGACTGTGCCTCGGGGTAGGAGGGGAGCTGGGGCTGTGGGGCCTGCAGTTCCAGACCTCCTGGCTGCCAGAGCCCATGCGGCACCTGCTGAATCGTGGGGATGGGGGCATGTCCATGTTCCTGGTGCTGTTGGGAGATGGGGGGGTGTCCACGTTCCTGGTGCTGGTGGGGGATGGGGCATGTCCACGTTCCTGGTGCTCAGGGATGGGGCATGTCCACGTTCCTGGTGCTCAGGGATGGGGCATGTCCACGTTCCTGGTGCTGGTGGGGATGGGGCATGTCCACGTTCCTGGTGCTGGTGGGGATGGGGCATGTCCACGTTCCTGGTGCTCAGGGATGGGGCATGTCCACGTTCCTGGTGCTCGTGGGGGCTGGGGCATGTCCACGTTCCTGGTGCTCGTGGGGGATGGGGGCGTGTCCACGTTCCTGGTGGGGGATGGGGGCGTGTCCACGTTCCTGGTGGGGGATGGGGGCGTGTCCACGTTCCTGGTGCTGGTGGGGGCCGGGGCATGTCCACGTTCCTGGTGCTGGTGGGGGATGGGGGCGTGTCCACGTTCCTGGTGCTGGTGGGGCATGGGGTATGTTTACGTTCCTGGTGCTGGTGGGGGATGGGGCCGTGTCCACGTTCCTGGTGCTGGTGGCGGATGGGGGCGTGTCCACGGTCCTGGTGCTCGTGGGGGTGTGTCCACGTTCCTGGTGCTCGTGGGGGATGGGGGCGTGTCCACGTTCCTGGTGCTGGTGGCGAATGGGGGCGTGTCCACGGTCCTGGTGCTCGTGGGGGATGGGGCCGTGTCCACGTTCCTGGTGCTGGTGGCGGATGGGGGCGTGTCCACGGTCCTGGTGCTCGTGGGGGATGGGGGCGTGTCCACGTTCCTGGTGCTAGTGGGGGATGGGGGCGTGTCCACGTTCCTGGTGCTGGTGGGGGATGGGGCCGTGTCCACGTTCCTGGTGCTGGTGGGGATGGGGCATGTCCACGTTCCTGGTGCTGGTGGGGATGGGGCATGTCCACGTTCCTGGTGCTGGTGGGGGATGGGGCCGTGTCCACGTTCCTGGTGCTGGTGGGGATGGGGCATGTCCACGTTCCTGGTGCTCGTGGGGGCTGGGGCATGTCCACGTTCCTGGTGCTGGTGGGGATGGGGGCATGTCCACGTTCCTGGTGCTCAGGGATGGGGCATGTCCACGTCCCTGGTGCTGGTGGGAATGGGGCATGTCCACGTTCCTGGTGCTGGTGGGGATGGGGCATGTCCACGTCCCTGGTGCTGGTGGGGATGGGGCATGTCCACGTCCCTGGTGCTGGTGGGGATGGGGCATGTCCACGTTCCTGGTGCTGGTGGGGATGGGGCATGTCCACGTTCCTGGTGCTGGTGGGGATGGGGCATGTCCACGTTCCTGGTGCTCAGGGATTGGGCATGTCCACGTTCCTGGTGCTGGTGGGGGATGGGGGCATGTCCACGTTCCTGGTGCTCGTGGGGGCTGGGGCATGTCCACGTTCCTGGTGCTCGTGGGAGCTGGGGCGTGTCCACGTTCCTGGTGCTCGTGGGGGCTGGGGCGTGTCCACGTTCCTGGTGCTCGTGGGGGATGGGGGCGTGTCCACGTTCCTGGTGCTGGTGGGGGGTGGGGGCGTGTCCACGTTGCTGGTGCTCGTGGGGGGTGGGGGCGTGTCCACGTTCCTGGTGCTGGTGGGGATGGGGCCCTGGCGTCCTAACTTGATGGTCACTGCAGCCTGTGGCAAGGGGAGAGGCCAGGGTGTCACTCCTGGCTGTGCCTGTGGCTCCTCCTTGGGGGGCATTTTCAGTCAAAAATAAAAGGGTGAAGCCTATACTGGAGAGGCCCTCGCCTGTCTGGAGTGGTGCTTGTCTTTACTGGGACAACCGTGTGGAGCGGTTTGCAAACTGCTCTAAGCGCGGCATCTTGTGCCTGCCGCCCCTCCCTCCCGGCTGCTGTGGGATCCTTTACCCTGAATTCAGGGAAGGTGGTGGGCGTGTATGTGTGAATGTTACACAAGGACCTTTAAGGCCAAGAGAAATCAGTTTAATTTATAAATATATCCTTTAGTCCCCTCAGCTTATCTCCAAGGCTGTTACACAATTCACAGTAACCACCCTGTGGGACCCGCAGGCGGCCTGGTGAGGGCTCAACACAGGGCGGAGGTTGGCTTTCAGCCTTGGTAGCTTTTCCCATCAGATGAGCCCTCACGACATAAGACATTTCAGAAAGACAGCCCATGGTCATGCATGATTGCTTTTTAGAAGGCTTGGTCCCCAAACCCCAGGTTTGGCACAAACAGCTGCCACCAGAGCACAGCCCTGCCCCTTGGTAGGCGGGGTGCTGGGTGGCTTGCCCCAGAGCTATAGAAGCTGGCCAGAGTTAGCTCAGCTCTCTCCCTACCTGCCCCGAAGCACTTATGTTTTTGACAGAATCTTGAGTGAAGAGTCAAGGGTCTCGGCTGGGCTGCACCCCACAGGCCCCTCCGGGCGTCTCCACGCGGGCCGAGCCGGCTTCCTCAGGAGGGCGCAGGCGTGGAGCCCCCTTGCTTCTCTCAGTGCTCGGCACTCCCTCCCATCAGGAGGGTCTGTGCTTGTCCTAAACCCTGTCCCTGGTTCCACTGTGGGCCGAGGCTTGGAGTCGCTCCCAGGGGAAGCGGGGGCAGTCTCCCTGCAGAGAGAGGCCTTCCCCCGCTGGAGCGCTTGCGGCCACCTGGCTCCACCCTGCACCTTCTGACAGGCGGATCCAAGGCCCTCCCCTCGGGCTGCCCTGGTACTTGAATCACCCACAGGCCGACGGGGCTGCCCAGACCCCGCCCCGCAGCCCGGACGGTCAGAGGTCGTCCTCGACGGCGCCACTGTGCTCGCTGAGGAGGTACCACTTGAGCCTGTCGGGCAGAGGCAGGGCCTTGACCTTGGCGTCCACGGGCCACGGCTGAAGGCAGAGGCGGATGCACACGCGGCACAGGTGCTTGAGGGGCGGCGGGTAGCTCTCCAGCTGCCTCAGGGAGGAGTGCAGGGCCTGGATCTTGTCCGCCAGGCTGCCCACGGGGTGGATGTCGAAGCTCTCGGGCAGCCGCAGCTTCTGGGAGCTGGTCACCATGAGGTCCAGCACGGTCTCGGCCTTGCGCAGCAGGTCCGCGTGGCTCTCGTCCTCCGCGCAGCCCGGGTGGGAGCAGAGCCTCTCGAAGACGATGTGGAAGCCGGACCAGCAGGACGCGCCGTGCAGGGAGCAGTTGTAGGCGGCTCCCGACTCCAGCAGGAAGCGCAGCAGGGGGAAGTGGAGCTTGAAGCTCTTGAGGCAGATGTGCGTGAGGGACTCGTGGGCCGGGCACTCGCTGGGGTCGGCGCCGTGGGCCAGCAGCAGCTGCGTGACTTGGAAGCAAAAGCGATTGATCAGCTGGGCCTCCTCTTTGTCGCCTCCCACCGTCTCGCCCAGCAGGAAGATGATGCAGGTGAACACTGTGTCCCCGTCTTTGGTCGTGGCCTTGACGTCCGCCCCTAGGAGAGCCAGGAGGGGGAAGAAGGTGGGAGGAGGCCTTCGGCCAGCGGAGCCGCGCCTCACGGGCCAGGGGGAGCCGCGTGGAAGGGCGGGGCTCACCTCCTTCCAGCAGGAGCCGGATGTTCTCGGTGTTGTGGACCTGCACCCCGTCACTGCTGGCCAGAGCGTGGAGCAGGGCCGTCTTACCTAGAGGGGGAGAGCTGGTGAGGCGGGGAGTGGGGGCTGGGGAAGCAGAGGTCAGGCTGGACGGCCTGGGGGTGGGAGAGGAAATACCCTCAGGTCCAGATACTGAAGGCTAAAAACAACTGACCTGGGGGATTTCCCTGTGGCCTAGTGACTGGGACTCTGTGCACCCAATGCTGGGGGTCTGGGTTTGGTTCTGGGTCAGGGAACTAGATCCCATGTGCAACAACTCAGACCCGGTGCAGCCAGATGAAAAAAAAAAAAAACACCAAAACTGGTGGCTCAGTGGTAAAGAATCCACCTCAGTGCAGGAGACACAGGTTTGATCCCTGGTCTGGAAGATCCCATATCCGCAGAGCAACTAAGACCGTGCTGGAGAGCCCGGGAGCCACAGCTCCTGAGTCCACATGCTCTAGGGCCAGTGTTCCACAAGAGAAGCCTCCGAAATGGAAAGCCTGCACACCGCAACCGGAAAGTCGCCCCCACTCGCCAACTAGACAGACGTCCACATACCAACAAAGACCCGGCACAGCCAAAAACAAAACACCAAACTGACCTCTCAGCCACGGCTGAGGGTGACAAGTTTCTGGCCGTTTTCTCTCCACCGACACAAACACTGGACCAGAAGGGCCAGGAGAAGGAGGATTTTTCTGGACCCTGAAATGCTACCTGAGACCCAGCCTAGGTGGAAGGAAGCCCCATCACTCAGGAGCTGAGCACACAGGTCCAGCTCCTGCAGACGTCCTCGTGGGGCCAAGATGCACTGCCTCCCGAGCCTCTGTGAGTCAGCAGAAGACACCAGCGCGCACCAGCCATGCTCTGCCATCAGACGGGCTGCCTCCAGCCTGCCTGCCGAGCCGTCACCCCCGCACGCCCGGGGTTACCTCACAAGGCAGTCTATCCTGCCCCAGCCCATCCTGCTTTTCTCCAGGAGCACCCACCATGCTTGTCGGCCGCATTGACGTCTGCTCCGAGGTCCAGGAGGCGTTGCAGGCAGGGCAGGCGCTCCGGCTCCTCGCTGGCCAGGTCCAGGGGGCTGCTCTCGTGGATCTGAGCCGAGAAAGCACAGCCAGGTTGGCCCTGGGGCCTGTGAGCGGCTCAGGGCCCCGGCCACATCCCTCCTTCAGAGCAGGGCTGGCTCTTACCCGGTCCCTCCGGTTGATGTCGGCCCCATGGCGCACCAGCAGCTCCACCATGTCAGGCTGGTTTCGCAGGACGGCGATATGCAGTGCCGTGTAGTAGGTGACAGGGTCTGAAGGCGCAGACACAGGTCACATCAGTCCTGCCCATCAGCACATTCTCACAGGATCCCAGGACGAGCCTGGCAGCCCAGCCCCAACACTCCAACCCAAGGGCTCCTGGCACCATGAGAGGTCAAGACACAGCTGTCCTCGTTGGATGCTAGGGTGCTCGGAGTCAGGCCTAAGTTCGGGTACTGGGGAGGCATTCCAATGAACGGACAAGTACTTAATCTGGGTTTTAGTCCCTTTTGTAAAATATGACCTAAAACAAAGCTGTGGGGAGGAACACCCACAAATGCTCAAAGCTGGGTCTCCCAAGTGACTGACTGCAGAATGCCTCCCCCAGCTCCTTGACCTCCCAGGAGCCCAGCAGCCTCTGAGCCTGTCCTCCAAAAGGGAGGAGATACGCCTGGCACGTCCTGTATCAGCACAAAAACCCCCATTTGGGAACAAGTCAGTCCCGAGTGTCTCCTGGCTGACCTTGTCTCCCGCCCCAGCCCCCCACCCAGGGCAAAACAAAGAGGGAAGGAAGATGGCTCCCTCAGCACCTCCCGGGCACACCAGCCGGACGCCAACACCGTCAGTCTGTGATTTATGCCCAGTGTCTTATCTGTTTCCCCCCTCTCCCCGTGGCTCAGAACCAGCGGCAGAAAATTACTTTCCCTTAGCTCTGGGCACAGCGCCAGCAGCCCCATTTTCGCATTAATGGAAGCAAGGACTTAGCTGGGAGCTGGAGGAAAGTTTGCTAAGTCAATCGCCTGACAGGAGCAGTGACAAACCTGTTCCGAGCAGAGGCGGTTAAGGGCCTCTGGGAAACCTGCAGGCTGGGAGGCCACCCAGTGCGGGCTTCCTCGGGCATCACCCCTGAGACAGATGAGGGCAGAGCCTGGAGGCTTGACCACCCCCCCCCCCAGGCCACACCTAAGCCATCTGTCCACCCCAGCCCTCCAGGCTCCGGAGGACCTTCAAAGTTGAGGTTGGCTCCATTCCGCAGGAGCACGGCGGCTGCGCGTGTCAGCCCCAGCTCGGCCATCTTCAGCAGGGCGTTGCTCACGCCTTCCTGGTAAAATGGAGAGTGGGCTTTTCTCTCCAGCAGCTCGGTGAGAACAAGGATGCGGCTCTCCTCGCTGGTGGCATAACTGGGCCTGGGGCAGGAGAGAGGACCAGCTGAGGGTGGGACAAGCTGGCTTGGCACCCTGCGGGTAGGTGGCCTTTGGTCTCCTGCAGTCACCCCCCACTTCGCCCCCACCCCCACCCCAGGCAGGGCCCTGGCTCCATGGGGGCAGAAAGTCTCTTCCGAAAAGGGTGGGAGAAAGGACCAAGCAAGATCTTTTCAATGGAGCAGACTCCTCAGGTTTGCTGAGAAAGGATTGGGGCTGTCATCAACCTCCTTCCAAGTTACCCATACAACCTGGCCCCTGGCTTGGGTACAAAGCCTCATACACCTGCGCTGTCAGCACTGAAGGGAACCCTTGCGGCCAAGGGCAAGAACCAGACACCGACTGACCCGGGGCTGCAGAAGGTGCTGCACCCCAGCTCAGGCCATCCCGCAGCCAGGGCGGTCAGCAGACCTCCCGAAGCCCGATCACACTCAGAGACGTTCGGTCCACCGAAGGCAGAGGGACCCAGAAAGCCCTTTGCTCCACAGCCCCAACCCGCCTACCCCCCTCGCCAATTCCAACTGATGCCCGAAACACACCCCCGATCCCCCTCTCCTCGGCTCTTTTCTCCGCTCCACGTAAGGCAGTATATACCACTTTAATCACTGTCAGCCTCTCCTCTCTGGGAGCACGATCACCACGAAGGCTGAGAGTTTTAGCTCGCCAATGTAGCCTCTAAACGATGCTTTCTGAACAGCCTTCCCACAGGTTCATGTATGACAGACCCGCACCTGTCTATACCAAACGGGAAACTCGGGGCTACAGAAAGCTCATCCCGCGCCGCGTTTACCGATTACACCCCGCCCCTCTGCAACTCCAGGTAGAAGGCACAGGACAGGCAGGGCGCAGGGTGGGGCGCTGAGGCAGAGGCCCTGCCGCCACCCCGCCCCACGGCCCTCCCTGAGCGGGCCGCGGCCGCCTCCACCCATCCCCGCCCGCCCTCGGTCTCATCTGACAGATGAGGACACCGCCCGCCATATTTATGGCGACAAGGAAAGGGGTGCCGCGCCGGTCTGAGGCGGGGGAGGGCGCGAGTTACCCGTCCAGGGGCTCCTGCCGCTCGGGGTCCTGGATGCCCAAGGAGCCCAGGATAGCATCCACGAGCGGCTGGTACTCGAAGATAATCCTCCGGAAGCCATGCAGGAACGGCATGACGGCGGCCGCACCTTCCACCGAGGCGGAGACGCCGACTGGGGTGCGTCGCGGGGCCCGCAGTCCTGACCAGGTTCGGCCACTCGCTAGGTCCAGTCCCCCGCCCCGCGCCCGGCTCGGTGCACCGCCCAACCCGGGGCTACGCGCCGGAAGTCATCCGCGCGCTTCCGGCCCGCTCAGGCCCCGGGGAAGGGACCGGGCGGCGGCGACAGCGCCCTCTGCGGGTTCGGAGGATCGCGGTGCGATTGGGTGAGCAAGCTCGGGGTGTCTTGTGGGGGCAGCCCGCAGGACTGGAGGGCGCAGACCCGCAGCCAAGTCCGATCCCAGCCCTAGGCCCGCAAACTCCTTTCCCGGCCCGACCCGGCTCCGCCTTGCTATCCCGCTCGCGGCCGCTGGGCGCCGTCCGAGCTCCGCCCATTGAGCGAGTACACACCGGGCGGATCCTTGCCCAGCTCCCAGGAAGGCTGGACCCCCGGTGCCCCCGACTTGGGTGGGAGTTGGGTCGGACCACGGTTGGGCCTGGCTTTCACCTTGTCCCCACGCTGACTGGACTACACCCACCCCGACGGGCGATGAGGACGATTCCTTAGCCCTTGCAGCCTACTGGGGCTTCTTCCACTTTCTGCCTTGATGGACTCAATGAACTTCACTTTCTTCATCTGTAAAATGGGGATAATCAAACCCACGCAAGATCTTGGGTCAAGAGCTCTGTTACTGTCAGTCGAATCTAACAGGAAGGAGCCCAAGGCTGGGGCCACTTTTCTAGGGAGTAGCATCTGGCCTTGGGCCTCGCGTTCAAACGTCCACAACCTTGAGGCCCACGGTGGAGCCCTGATGTCTTCGTGATTCTGGAAAGCCCGTCGTGCAGGGGTGCACCAGTCCCAGCCGCTCAGGTGGCAGCCTTGGTCTCCCATCGCCCCCCACCCTCCACCACGTGGGCTTGGGAGTCTCTCCCACCTGACACGTGTCAGGGACAAGTCTTGTTGAAGGAAGTGGAAAACGTTTAGAGATGAATTTAAAGACAATCCCATGTGCCTACGATTAAACATTAAAAAATGGGTAGAGTAGGGCTCCCCAATCCCGCCCCGACCCCGTCCACCAAGAAAAACCCAATCCAAAGCCTTCCAGGTCCAGCTATGGGGACCCAGCAGGGTCCAGTATGCAGCAAGGGCTGGACAATTGCTTGCTTATAATTCTTCAGTTTATAAGGTTGTTGTGCAGATCAAGGGATGAATCTTTAAAATCCCCATCAGGTCTCAGAAGACCTAATTTTGCTTCCCCCTCCATTGCCTAAAGGAGCAAGAAAAGTGGTAGGGGCATCAGCAGGGAATCTGCCTGTAATTCAGGAAACCTGGGTTCAATCCCTGGGTCGGGAAGATCCCCTGGAAGAGGAAATGACAACCCACTCCAGTATTCTTGCCTGGAGAATTCCACGGACAGAGGAGCCTGGCTGACTACAGTCCATGGGGTCACAAAAAGTTGGACACGACTAAGCGACTAACACACACACACACACACACACACACACACACACACACACGCGGCAAGCTTGCCAGAAGGGGCTCCAGACTACAAAGTCCCTCATTTCCAGCACACGTCTGCCTTGGTTCTCACTCCAGGAAGAAGTATCTTCTCCTTAAGTGAAACTGGGAAATTTATTTTACTCACACAGAAGCGGAGATTTCCAGCTTGTCTTGTAAGAGCAGAAGACTGGACACTTGGGCCCAAATTCCTACCTGGCAACAAGATCCCTCTGGATGGGGCCCTTGCTCTGGTGTACCTCAGTCTCCGCAGGAGTTCCCTTGGGGGTCTGGGAATGCCTGCCCCTTTTTGAAGGATTCACACCCCACCCGTCAATTGATCCCGGGGCCCTGAATGGCACAGGCACCCCCAGGTGACCCCTGGGTTTCACAGTGATCCCGAGTCACTTGCTCCATGGCACAGGTGAGGGGCCTAAGGGGCCTGGAGAAGGCTAGAGCACGTGGTCAGTAACGACAGGCGGCCCATCTTCTAGACCATTCTATAGGGTCCAGGGCAGAACTGGGAGGGGTGGACACAGCCTGGCCCAAGGCCAGCCTCAACCCTGGCTTCATTCATTCCTTGAGACTGTGAGAACAAAGCACCAGGAACTGGGTGGCTTAAAACAACAGAAATCTGTTCTCTCTCAGTCCTGGGAGCCAGAACTCTGACCTCAAAGTGTCAGCAGGACCATGCTCCCTCTGAAGACAATAGAGAAGGTTTTTAGCATCTCTGGGCATGGCTTGTGTTGGTCTCTGCCTGGACATGGAACAACAGACTGGTTCCAAATAGGTAAAGGAGTACATCAAGGCTGTACATTGTCACCCTGCTTATTTAACTTACATGCAGAGTACATCATGAGAAATGCTGGGCTGGAGGAAGCACAAGTTGGAATCAAGATTGCTGAGAGAAATATCAATAACCTCAGATAGGCAGATGACACCACCCTTATGGCAGAAAGTGAAGAACTAAAGAGCCTCTTGATGAAAGTGAAAGAGGAGAGTGAAAAAGTTGGCTTAAAGCTCAACATTCAGAAAACTAAGATCATGGCATCAGGTCCCATAAATTCATTGCAAATAGATGGGGAAACAGTGGAAACAGTGACAGACTTTATTTTGGGGGGCTCCAGAATCACTGCAGATGGTGACTGCAGCCATGAAATTAAAAGATGCTTACTCCTTGGAAGAAAAGTTATGACCAGCCTAGACAGCATATTCAAAAGCAGAGATACTACTTTGCCAACAAAGGTCCATCTAGTCAAGGCTATGGTTTTTCCAGTGGTCATGTATGGATGTGAGAGTTGGACTATAAAGAAAGCTGAGTGCCAAAGAATTGATGCTTTTGAACTGTGGTGTTGAAGAAGACTCTTGAGAGTCCGTTGGACTGCAAGGAGATCCAACCAGTCCATCCTAAAGGAAATCAGTCCTGACTATTCATTGGAAGGACTGATGTTGAAGCTGAAACCAATACTCTGGCCACCTGATGCAAAGACCTGACTCATTGGAAAAGACCCTGATGCTGGGAAAGATTGAAGGCAGGAGGAGAAGGGGACAACAGAGGATGAGATGGTTGGATGGCATCACTGACTCAATGGACATGAATTTGAGTAAACTCCGGGAGTTGGTGATGGACAGGGAGGCCTGACGTGCTGCTGTCCATGGGTTCTCGAAGAGTCGGACACGACCGAGTGACTGGACTGAATTGATCTCTGCCTGCCTCTGTCTTCATGTGGCTTTCTTTCCTACATCTGTGTCTGTGTCCAGATCTCCCTGTCCTTTCTAAATGGCACCAGTCACTGGATTGAGGGCCCACCCTAATCCAGTATGAATTCACTTTAACTTGATTACATTTGCAAAAACCTTATTTCCAAATAAGACCACGGTCATAGGTTCCTCAGGATTAGGATTTAAAATATCTCCTTGGAGGATACACAGCCACTCCAGTGGATGACCCCAGGCATGGCCCTTCTGGACGCCAGGCCTCAGTTTCCCCCCCTGTAACTCAAAGGCCTTTGGCTCTGACAGAGTTGGAGCCAATGAAGAGATCCTTGATGTCGCCAATGGGCTCTAAAAGAACAATTGTCTAGTGATTAGAACAGTAACAATCCCAAGTTAACTTTTATTTACTGAGCCCATTCTATAGTAACGTTTGACATACTTATCTTAATATACCCTCCTGAAGGGGGTGACAGGGGATGAGATGATTGGATGGCATCACTGACTCAATGGATATGAATTTCAACAAATGCTGGGAGATAGTGAAGGACAGGGAAGCCTGGCGTGCTGCAGCCCATGAGGTTTCAAAGAGTCAGATGTGACTTAGAGACTGAACAGCAATAAGTAGGTGTTGGTATTACACCCTTTTCAACAAGGAAACTGAGGCTCAGAGAGGTTTGAGTGCTTGTCCAATGTTGCACAGCTGGGCTGGGTCATTAACCCAAGTTTGGGGGTCTCTTCCATATACCTGGCCTCCAGGGGTCGGGTGCCTGCATCTCCTCTGCTTCTGGGCCTGAGAGGGTCTGGACATGCAGAAGGGAGGGGCTGACCTCTGCTCTGTCCCAGCCCCTGGGCACCACACCATGGAACAGGCCCTGTCGCCTGCCCGTCTCCCAGACTCCTATCTTTAGAAAGCTCCGTGACCCATGACCTCCTTCCCGTCAGCAAGGGCAATCCTGTTTCCTCCATCTGCCTCCCATTAAGGCTCTGTCACTCAGAGCCTCTCGTTTCAGCTCTGAACCTTCTCTTTTTTTGCCTGCCTCTCACTATCCTGCCGGTCCAGCCACTTCCCGCCACCCAACTCCAGGCTTCTTAGCAGGCGGTGGGCCTGGGGCCAAGCACCCAGTGCTCAGACCCTAGCAGGGTCTGTCCCTGCCCCCTCCTCCCCAGGGAGTTTGGGAGTCACTCTGAGTACCTAACGCACAGAGGGGGATAACCTTCATATATAAAGAACTGTTGAAAATCAACAAGAAGAAAACGAAAACCCTAAGAGAAGAATGGTCAAAGGACATGCACAGCCATGTCACGAAGGATGAAAAAGGGTGACCAAAATAAGGAGAGAAGTGTAGTCTTTCCAGCTTTTCAACACTAACAGTGAAAACAGCTGACATATGGGACTTACCACATGCTCGATTCTGCTCTACAGAAGCTCAGCAAAGTAAGTTACAGAACGGTAGGTGCTGTCTGATCCCACTTGGGAAAAAGTGTGTGTGTGTACATGTGCGCATGGGAAGGACTAATTCTTCTATTTATTTTTAAGTTTTTGGTCGTGCTGCATGGCATCTGGGATCCTTGTTCCCCAGCCAGGGATCAAACCCACAGCCCCTGCATTAGAAACACAGAATCTTAACCATTGGATCACCAGGGAAGTCCCGGGAGTAATTCTCAGTGGTCCCATACTGAGATGTTAACAGTGATTATTTCTAGGGGCCGGGATCAGGGAAACTTTGATCTTCTTTGGGCTTCTGTGATTTTCCACCTTCTTACCAAGGACTGTGTCTTACCTGAGACTCAAAATGCTAAACCAGCCAGAGGCAGGATCTGGCCCTGAGCACTCTTACTCCTGGGGTTGAAGGGAAGACCATAGAGCACCAGAGCAAGGTCTGTCCACAAAAACTTCTCTCCTCCTGGGACTCCCCTGGTGGTCCAGAAACCGGGACTCTGTGCAGGGGGCCTGGGTCCGGTCCTTAGTCGGGGAACTAGATCCCACTTGAACCAAGGGTTCACATATCGGAGCTGAAGATCGGAAATTCCACATCCTGCGACTGGGACCCAGCACAGCCAAATAAAATAATTAATTAAAAAAACTTTCTCCCAACTTCACCTAGGGACATCCTTCCCAGCACAGAGGTCACCTCCCCTGAGGCCCTCCCGAATGCCCCCGGCTCCCCTGGCCGCCACCCTCCCCTGGCTGCCCTCCCTAGTCCTCTGGTACCACAGGGCCCAGGTTGACTGCATGGATGATGCACTGGTACAGCGGCAGCCTCTGGTGGAGGGCGTCCTGGGCCCGTGCATCAGATTAGAAGCTCTGCACAGCTTCCCTTGTGGCTCAGCTGGTAAAGAATCGGGAGACCTGAGTTCAATCCCTGGCTTGGGAAGACCCCCTGGAGAAGGGAAAGGCTACCCACTTCAGTATTCTTGGGAAGTATTCTTGGGCTTCCCTAGTGGCTCAGCTGGTAAAGAATCTGCAGTGTGGGTTCTGGGTTCAGTCCCTGGATTGGGAAGATCCCCTGGAGAAGGGAACGACTATCCACTCCAGTATTCTGGCCTGGAGAATTCCATGGACTGTGTAGTCCTTGGGGTCTCAGAGAGTCAGACATGACTGAGCAACTTTCACTTCACTTCACATGGATGTCTCATCGACTGGTCAGAACACCCCAGGAAAGAAGCGGTAGCAATACTCCTGTGTCATAGTCGGGAGACCAAGGCCTGCAGAGAGGACTGACCAGCTCCAGGCCAGCTAGCCAGCAAGCAGCTCCCCAGGACTCGAGCCCGAGCCTGGCCCTCGGCATCTCCCTGGAAACCCACCCCCTGCCCAGCCATGGTCCCCCGCTCTCCCTCCCGCTCCCCTCCCCCCACCACTCCTGCTCACCCTTTTACACGCTCACACATGTTCATGCACACTTTCACACACAGGCATCCTTACACACCCACACGTGCGTGTGACACTGCATTCACACTCGCAAGACATTCTCACATGCAAACACTTGCTGAGACACAGTCATGCACACGCATTCACATATGTGCACACACACACACTCAGGGCTGAGGCTGCAGGAGGGCCAATGTCACGGCCCCAGCCCAGCACCCCACCTTCCCGGTGCTCCCTGTTGGCAGCCAGGTCTGTCCCTTATAAGGCCCTGGAGGGGGAAATTGGTAAAACTACTCCCCTCCCCTTTTATTTCTCTCTCTTTTTTGATTTGGCAGAGTTTCCTTAAAGTAAGATACTTGGTATTAGTTAGTCACTCAGTTCAGTTCAGTTCAGTCGCTCAGTCGTGTCCGACTCTTGGCGACCCCATGAATCACAGCACGCCAGGCCTCCCTGTCCATCACCAACTCCCGGAGTTCACTCAGACTCACGTCCATCGAGTCAGTGATGCCATCCAGCCATCTCATCCTCTGTCGTCCTCTTCTCCTCCTGTGCAACTCTTTACAACCCCATGGACTGTATGTAGCCCGCCAGGCTCCTCTGTCCATGGGATTCTCCACCAGGAATATTTGAGCAGGTTGCCCTTTCCTTCTCCAGGGGATTTTCTGGACCCAGGGATTGAACCCGGGTCTCCTGCATTGCAGGCAGATTCTATACCGTCTGAGCCACCACTTGGAGAACACAGCAGTCCACACAAGGACTAGTCTCCCTCCTCTCCTTGGTGGGGCTGCCAGCCACAGGCCTGGCAGTCCCAGCAGAGAGGCGGACTGGGCAGACCCCCTCTGGTGCAGCCATGGGGCCGCCGCCGCCACCCTGGGCTTTCTCCTGTGTGCGCCCCCCACAAACTCCTGTCTCCTTTCCCCTCCCCGACACCTGACCCCACCCTGACCCCCCGCAACCCTCACAAGCGGCCCAGCCTGCTTGGCTGCAGTCCCCACGCTTAAGGGCCTGGCCCTCTGTGGGACTCAGGGGGCAGCTGAGGGACCAGAGGACCGGGAGCAGGAGTGGCCGGAAGGATCTGGGCTGGTCCGGGAAAAGACTGCCCTGTCCCCTCCCTCGTTCTGTGTCTCTACTAGGAAGCACTCAGGAGCATTTTCAAGACTCCCCAACCCCTAGGGACATCTCTGCCCCCATCTTCTCCCCGCTTTTTCCCCACCACCCGCCCCCTCCAGGAAATCCGGCCCTGCTGGCTGCAGCCCCTGCTCCAAGGGCAGCCTCCTCCCTGACATGTCCCCACCACATTCCGCATCCAGACATTGCCAGGTGGTCCTGATGTGGGGCCTGTGAGAGCCAGTTGTGGGCTGGGCTAGCCCCTGACGAAGCTCTGAGATGGGCAGCCCAGAGCTGCAGAGGGGATGTTGAGGGACCCCTCCCCCCTTTCTCTGCCATCATGTGTGCCCACATCCGAGGCCTCACCTGACCCCCCAGCCTCTTCCAGAAGAGATGAGTCCTTAGGGATCAGAAGGAGAACAGGGAGAGAAGGTACCTGCAGCCTGTCTTAGCTCGGGCTGCCGCACAAAGTACCATAGGTTAGGTGGCTCCAACCATAGACATTCATTTCTCATAGTTCTGGAGGCTGAGAAGCTCAAGATCAAGACACCAGCAAGGTAGGTTTCATTCCAAGGCCGCTTCTTCCTGCTTGTAGGCCGCCGCCATCCCCTGTGGGGGATGACCTCAAGGGCACTAATCCTATTGCGGGAGTTCCACCCTCATGGCCTCATCTAAGCTAACGCCTTCCAACAGTCACACTTGCTAACGCCATCACATTGGAGGTTAGGGCATCCACGTATGAATTTGTGGGGTGGGGAATACAAACGTTCAGTCCACGCAGAGCCCCTCAGGACCCCCACCTCGAGATGGGAGGAGGTCTGGGGCCTGGGGTCTGGCCTGGCTTGTTCTCAACTTAACTGCTTCATGGGCACAAAAAATGGTGGTTTCGAGGCTCACCTAGATTCCTTCCTGCTCCAGAAGTCAGGGGTGCTACTGAGGACACTGAACTCCACATGCGGGAAGCATCCCAGGCCTCCTCCGGGCACATCGTCTCCACCTAAATGCTAGTCTGTCTGTGTCTGCCTCTCTGTCCCTGGAAGGCTGCTGCTGCTGCTGCTAAGTCACTTCAGTCGTGTCCGACTTTGTGTGACCCCATAGACGGCGGCCCACCAGGCTCCCCCGTCCCTAGGATTCTCCAGGCAAGAACACTGGAGTGGGTTGCCATTTCCTTCTCCAATGCATGAAAGTGAAAAGTGAAAATGAAGTTGCTCAGTCATGTCTGACTCTTAGCGACCCCATGGATTGCAGCCTACCAGGCTCCTCCATCCATGGGATTTTCCAGGCAAGAGTACTGGAGCGGGGTGGCATTGCCTTCTCCATCCCTGGAAGGCAGGTATGTGTAATCTCAGCCCAGGCCTTGCCCTCGATGAGCCTTGGTCTATCCCCTTGCCAAAATGGGTTGGGGAGGGTGCCCAGGAGGTCTGAGCCTGCCCTGTGCCTCGCTGATCTGTGAGCCCAGAGTCTTGATTCATCCAGACTCCCCATCTGACCCCCACTGTCACCCGCTTGGCCTCAGTTCCTGGCAGGCCGGCCCAGAGGCGGAGCTCAGGGCAAGGACCACTCAGACCCCTCCACCCCTTGCAGCTCAGCTGAGTGGGAGGCTGTGCCAAGCGAAGGCTCGGGAGGGCTCAGAGCCCTTGGGGATGGAGGGAGACAGAGTGGGGCGCAGAGCAGGGTCCTTTGTGCTCCGGGGAAGCCCCCCACCCCACCCCGCTCCACCACCACGGACCCTGCTTGGCAAAGCTGACGGCAGGAAGAGTCCCGTCGGCCATCCGTCAGGGAGACAGAGAGGGCCCGTTCTAGGAGGGGAGCCGGGAAATTTGATCATTAAGAAACCCTCCTGGCTGTCTGGGGGAATTTAATTAAATTGCTGGAGAGGGCTGGGAGAGAGAGCCACATCTGGAACCAATATGTGGGCTTTGATTTTTTTTTTTTTCCCTCCTCTCTTCTCTCTCTTTCTCTCTCATTCCCTGCCTCCCTCTCCCCATCTTTGGAAAAGGGAACACAGAAAAGCCCTGGAGTATTGGTTCCTCCGGGACACAGTTCCTGGCAGACAAAGATGGAGGGAAACCAAAGACAGTGAAACCATGGAGGAGGCACAGAGACAGAAGAGCTGGCTGAACACCGAGGCAGAGGCGGGACGAGAGAGCCAGGGCAGAAGAGGCCTGGGGGCAGCGGGGGAGTTGTTCCCTGGGATTTGGCCTCAGGGGAGTCAGCAGTGACCAGAGGTCAAGGTCTACTTCGCAGACCAAGAGAGTAGGTTCCAGAAAATCCCAGAAATCCACACGCTCAGCCAAGGGTCCCTCCTCAAGCCAGCATTTATCAAGGCCCCGCCCGGCTTGAAATGCATGGTGGGTGAATCCTCCAGAGGTGTAGGTACAGATGAGAGAGAAGTGACTTGCCTAGGGTCGCAGAGCACACGGCTGGCAGTACAGGGGTTTGATCCCAGGCTTTTCTGGATTCTGCCCAGATGTGTTGCATGGGTCACAGTGATTGGGATTCCTTTTCTGGGCAGCTAGTGCTGGGCACAGGCTTAGGCTTTCCTGGGCAGGAGCTGACTGAGAGAGGGGGTGAGGTCAGAGGCCTTGGGGTCTATCTCTTACCCCTGTGGAGCAGGACTCTCCAGATCCCAGGCTGCAGCCCCGAGCTAGGCCAGTGTGGGTGTTCACGGGCAGGGGAATGGGTGGTCAGCTTCCCAGCTTTGACCCCAGTGGCTGAGCCATCTGACACTAACCTAGTTCCCTCTCAGCCAGATGCCTGCATGTTAGAAACCCTGCCCGTGGACTCCACCAAGCCTGCCACCCCCCACCCCCAGGCCCCAGAGTCCCCTGCCAGGGCTGGGTCTCTACTCTGGGCAGACAACCTCTGGGCTAATTCTCTTTCTCCCCTAAAACCCAATACCTCCCCACTAGCCTGCACAGCCTGGGGTCCTTTCCCGGATCCCACCTTCCCATCCCTGCCCAGGATGGCTGAAGTTCAGCCCTGAGTTCAGTATGCATCTTCATGCTTCATCTGCAGGTTGTGAGCCCACAGGGCACCCTGGTCCCCGCCATGGTCCCAGGTTCAGCCCAGAAAGGGCACAGGGAGGAGGGTGGCACCTGCTTGTGGAATGGATGCCTCATGACCTTGGTGTGTGCAGGGCAGTTGAAAATGGTCACTCAAGCCCTTGGCTGGGAGGGGAAAGCAAGGCAGAGCAAGAACAAAAAGGATGCTTGGAACAGGTATGGTTGGAGGCTGTGGGGGTCCTTCGCAAGTGCCGGGTCTCCCACCTGGCTGCCCCTAGATTCTGTCCCCTGTCACCTGCAAAGTGGAAAGTGTTAGTCACTCAGTTGTACCTGACTCTTTGCAACCCCATGGACTGTAGTCCGCCAGGCTCCTCTGTCCGTGGGATTCTCCAGGCAGGCTTCAAGAGTCAGTTTAACACAGCTTCCTTGGGGAAGCCCTCCCCGGTGCCCTCCCGCAGCCCTCTCCCCCGCGGAGCTCTAATCTGTTTACTTCTCTACTGAGATTGGCTTATTGACGTCTCTGCAGGACCAGGCTCTCTGGGTCACCACTCTATCCCCCGTGCTCCAGCCGACTCCCAGTACTGGAAGGCAATCAATGAAAATGTGTTGATAGAGGTACTAAGCCCTGCATTTGGATGCACTAGCTTGTGAGCTGAGGCTGGGTGGGAGTGGTGGGGTGGGGGCTGGGGGGAAACAGGCCTGGTCCTGCCCTCGGGCTCTGCTCTAGGCCTGTAGTTTTTGTTGGTAGTTACTAAGTCACGTCCGGTTCTTTGTGACCCCAGGGACTATAGCCGGCCAGGCTCCTCTGTCCATGGGATTTCCCAGGCAAGAATACTGGAGTGGGTTGCCATTTCTTTCTCCAGGGGATCTTCCTGACCCAGGGATGGAACCTGTGGCTCCTGCATTGGCAGGCGGATTCTTTACTGCTGAGCCACCAGGCAAGCCCGCTCTAGGTCTGGGGGTAATGGCGGTGGTGATGTGGCCGCCGTAATAAGTGGAGTGTGCTCTGGGGGGCAGGCACGGGGCACAGGTTAGGCATGACCAGCAGAGGCTTTCTGCAGCCTCGTGGTGACCCGAGGGGTACAGGTAATTCTTTTCATCCTCCCATTGGACAGATAAATAAAGGAAGATTTAGGGAAACTGGGCGGGGTGTGGGGGAGATTGGAGAGTGCCCAAGTTGGGACTGGAACTCAGCTCTGTCTGGGGTGGTTATGTCAGTTCGTCACTGCATAACCGTGGAGTCACGTCTTCTCGGAGGGCAGGGAAAGAAAGTCTCCAGGTACCTGAAGGGGGGGCCCCCCACCCAGTGCTGAGCGGTGGGAGGCAGCTGAGGTGGGGTGGGATGGGAAGGTGGAGGACCAGAGGCCAAATGGCTGCACTGAGAGCTGGGTGATCAGACGGGCTGGGGGTGCGGGCCACGCAGCGCAGGGGTCCAGCCGCCCTAGGGGAAGGAACGGGAAGACCAGTGGCCAGCCCCAGCAGCCAGCCTACTGGGCCGTCCACACGGCCCAGGGATTCGAAACAAACCAGGAGGGAGGCTCAGGGTCCCACTTGGAGGCCCTGACAGGGTGATGATATACAGAGTTTTAAATAAATGTATGTCCTTAGGGGCACGTTGTCTGGAGAGAGAAAAAATGGCCATGCTCTTCCCCACTCCTGCCTCCCATCCCTCCCCCAACCCTGGCCAAAGAAAAAAAAGGACAAAAAGGGGGAAAAAAAAAATCCATCGCTACAGCTAAAAAGGAAATTGCATTAATACAGATTGTTTTATTTAAAAAACCTTGACCTCCACTTCAAAAAAAAGTCATTAGACATTCTCCTTCTCAAAGGCCGCCGAGTGATTACCGGGAGGCCGGTCCATTTCTCAATGACTTACTGTTCCTGGCTGCTTGAGGGAAATGTGTGAGGAATCGGGAGTAATTTAAGGCTCCCTGCAGAAAGGTGTGTAAATCTTTGCATGTCTAAAGAAACTTTACCAGACCACTAAGTCAGAGGAAAAGAAAACTGGAAGAGCCCCCCGCCCCCGCCATCTCCTTTTTTTTTTTTTTTCCTGTTTCTTGCCTTTGGAACTCTGATCTCTTTGATCGTAAAAATGGTCATATTTCACCCCCAAAATATCAGCAATCAGCGAACTAAGGAAGTGGGGGCCCATGGGGAGTTTAACCACCGATTAGGCCCTTGGTTTAATTATTTAACGCCTGCCTGGATCGTACAGGCTGTGAACACACTCTCCTGGCGAGGGTTCAAGATCGAGTTATAAATAATAATAACTATTAGATCCCCAATTAAGCCGGTGAGCTGACCGCCCCAGCCCTGTCTTTCAGCCCCACCTCGTCCTCCGCCACTGCGGCCCCCGCCCCCATGCTGAGTGCGGGTGAAGGGCCTAGAACAGCTCTACTCTGCTCACCGCAGAGTAATCACAGCAAGATGTTGGCGGGCCCGCGAGGGAGCCAGGGCAGGGCCCGAGGGCTCCGGAAGCCTTTGTGGAGGCTGGGGGTGCCCTGGGCCTAGCTAGGCCCATGCCCCTCGCCCTGCATCCTTCCCTGGATTCCTGGGGAAGCCAGGGCTGGAGGGGGTGGGATGGATCTCTGGCTGGAGGGGGTGTCTTTCCCCTCCAAGACTCAGTTTGTCCGCCTATAACAGAAAGGACTTCTCCAGCAAGGCTCAACCTGGGAGTCACATGGGTCCCCAGAGCCTGAAGCCCACAGCTTGGAAGACGTCTTTGTTGGAACAGAGTGCCTGGCGCACCTGAGTTGAGTCTGTGATGCTCTAGCTGCTGAGATTAAACTGGAGCCTCTCTTGAGTGTCCCCCTGTGGCTTTGTGCTCCTCCAAAATGCCAGTATTCAGAGCGTGAGTGCACGCCCAGTGACTTCAGTCATGTCTGACTCTTTGCAACCCTACGGATCCACCAGTCCATGGGGATTCTCCAGGCAACAGTACCGGAGTAGGCTGCCATGCTCTCCTCCAGGAGACCTTCCCCACCCAGGGATCTTACGTCTCCTGCACTGGCAGGTGGGTTCTTTACCACTGGCACCACCCAGGAAGCCTTCTGGATACTGTAGGTGCTCAGTAAATCGCTGTGGAATGAGTTGTTCAGGACCATTTCCCATTGGTCCTATGAAGCCCGTGAGCCGTGCCCCAAGGGCAGCTAAGAGGGGTTGTCGCAGGTCCAGAGTGTAAGTAACCTGGGCACCACGCCGTGCCCACTGGGAGCCCTGCACACAGCAGGTTCTTAATAGGAGCCTGTCATTTGGCCCAGGACCCAGATCCAGGCCTGTCCCAGCCCTGGGCGGGTCCTCGGGTCCCCAGAACTGCCTGGATGCCAGTGTAGCGTGGGCTAGACCTAGTGCACCCCGCCAGCCAGCTGTGTCCTGGGCAGTAGCAATCCTGACCATCAGCCATTCAATCCACCATTCTCTTTCGGAATAACCCTGCGTGGAGCCCTACTGTGCATCGGGTCAGGGCCTGCATCACTTCTCCTTTCTTTTTCCGTTCAGGCTCTGCAGACACCGCGGTGTAAAGGATAGAGCAGAGGAAAGCACGCAGCCCACAGTCACACAGCAGGTCCACAGCAGACACACAGCAGGCCAGCCTCATACCCAGCCAAGTCTTCCCATTTAGGACAGGTTCTCTGTGCTCTCTTGACTTTATCAAAGCTTTTTTCTTTAAAGGCTTTATTGAATTTGTTATAAGATTGCTTCTGTTTTATGTTTTGGTTTTGGTCTTTGGGCCACGAGGCACATGGGCTCTTAGTTCCCCGACCAGGGATCAAACCTGTGCCTCCTGTATTGGAAAATGAAGTTTTAACCACTGGACCATTAGGGAAGTCTCCCAAAGCCTGTTACTACACCCATCGGTGCTGTTTATTGACTATTTTCCACTTGCCAGGCTCATGCTAGGGTTTTTACTCAACTCTTACACAGATCATTTCATCTGATTCTCACAGCAGCCCTGTGAGGTAGCTCCCATTGTCACCTCCATCTTACGGGTGAGGAAACGGAAAGACCAAGAGGTCAGGCGACCCAGTGAATGTCGTGCAGCTGGAAAATGTCGAATGCAGGGGCCACTGCATCAGAAAGATTTAAAACAAACACAGGAAAATGAAAAAGTCATGTGAAAGGAGAAGAAAAGAGAAGTTAATACACTGACTTGCCTCCTGGACAGAGAGTTGCTGTGATTATGTCTTAATATTATCTGGGATTCCTGGTAGCCAGGGCAAAAAGGGAAATGCAATGGCTTGTGCAGATCTCATTCCTTGGTCTTTATTTTTTAAGGAGGGATCATACTGCTTCAAGAGAAACAAATGACTTCTTAGCCCTAAATCCTCATGGGACAACTTGTCGTGATGGTTAGAATCCTGACAAGCTTACCAGGAGACGGAGCTCAAGCTGCCTGAGTCTCCATCCCCCTCCCCTCTCAGTCGTTGTGACGGTGCTACAAGACGATGTGGTTCAGTACATCTCCGGGCTTACAGGAAGGCTCGGTGAATAACAAGCCCCCTCTATCTGGAGGACATCTCTATCTTTGGAGTTGCAGGTAGAGCAGAAACATTTTTCAAAGGGATATAATATTTCATCCCTTGCCAAGAACTGAGAAGCAGTCACTTCAGTGGGATTTCCTGGTGTGGAGCGTCCTTAGGAAGGAAACTGAGGCTGGGAAAAGGTTGGGCGGTGAGCTGAGGGAGGGGACCAGATGTTCTGCCCCGTTTGGACTTGGCTCCACTTCCCAGAGGGTGGACCGGGGTCTGGGGTGAGCAGGGAGCCCCGCTGTGATAGCAACCTGACACAATATTTACAGAGCCCTGTGATCTGTCACGGTCACGCCTGGTCACATCTGAGTCACATCAGCCTGCGGTGTTTACGATTCCTCAGACGTGCAGCAGTGAGCACAGCTTGGTCCGCGAGCCTCTGTGTGCTGTCCCTGCTAAACTGTCTCCTTCAGAAGAGGCTCTTGGGTTTGTGGCTGCAGGGGCCGGTCAGGTGAACAGAAGAGCTGCAGGATGCCATGTCATCCTTGGTCTCTGTTTTTCCATCTGTGAAATGGGCTTAGTCCTTCAGTGATTGACAGTCAAGCGTCCTGCAGAGGTTGTTACGGTGAAAGAAAGGCCTAATTATAGAAACAGAACCAATTCCATAAGAAAAATGAGTAGTGAATATAATCAGACATTTTGCAAATAAATACAAGTAGCCGTTAAACTAATAACCTCTATGAGAAAAGAATCTGAAAAAGCAAAGACGTTTCTTTGCCGACAAAGGTCCGTCTAGCCAAAGCTCTGGTTTTTCCAGTAGTCATGTATGGATGTGAGAGTTGGACTATTAAGAAAGCTGAGTGCCGAAGAATGAATGCTTTTGAACTGTGAAGTTGGAGAAGACTCTTGAGAATCCCTTGGATTGCCAGGCGATCAAACCAGTTAATCCTCAGGGAAAATCAGTCCTGAATATTCATTGGAAAGACTGATGCTGAAGCTGAAACTCCAATGCTTTGGCCGCCTGATGGAAAGAACTGACTCATTTGAAAAGACCCAGCTGCTGGGAAAGATTGAGGGCAGGAGGAGAAGGGGACGACAAAGGATGAGATGGTTGGATGGCATCACCGACTCAATAGACATGAGTGTGAGCAAGCGGGGGGAGTTGGTGATGGACAGGGAGGCCTGGCGTGCTGCAGTCTATGGAGTTGCAAAGAGTCAGACACAACTGAATGAACTGAACTGATATGTATAACTGAATCACTTTCTACATACCTGATACTAACACAACAAGGTAAATGAATTATACTCCAATATAAAATAAAAATTGAATTAAAAAAAAAATAGAGTAGCCTTTAAATATTCCCATTCAGTGATTAATTCAAGCAGAGACATTACTCTGCTGACAAAGGTTCGTATTGTCAAGGCTATAGTCTTCCCAGTGGTCACGTACGATTGTGAGAGCTGAACCTTAAAGAATGCATAACACCAAAGAATTGATGCCTTCAAACTGTGGTGGAACTGTGTGGAACTTCGAAACTCCCTTCAGCAGCAAGGAGATCAAACCTGCCAACCTTAAGGGAGATCAACCCTGACTATTCACTGGAAGGACTGATGCTGAAGCTGAAGCTCCAGTATTTTGGTCACCTGATGCAAACTGTATGGATTACAATAAACTGGAAAATTCTGAAAGAGATGGGAATACCAGACCACCTGACCTGCCTCTTGAAAAACCTATATGCAGGTCAGGAAGCAACAGTTAGAATTGGACATGGAACAACAGACTGGTTCCAAATAGGAAAAGGAGTATGTCAAGGCTGTATATTGTCACCCTGCTTATTTAACTTATATGCAGAGTACATCATGAGAAACGCTGGGCTGGAAGAAGCACAAGCTGGAATCAAGATTGCCAGGAGAAATATCAATAACCTCAGCTATGCAGATGACACCACCCTTATGGCAGAAAGTGAAGAGGAACTAAAAAGCCTCTTGATGAAAGTGAGAGAGGAGAGTGAAAAAGTTGGCTTAAAACTCAACATTCAGAAAACTAAGATCATGGAATCTGGTCCCATCATTTCATGGGAAATAGATGGAGAAACAGTGGAAACAGTGTCAGGCTTTATTTTTTGGGGCTCCAAAATCACTGCAGACGGTGATTGCAGCCATGAAATTAAACGACGCTTACTCCTTGGAAGGAAAGTTATGACCAACCTAGATAGAATATTCAAAAGTAGAGACATTACTTTGCCAACAAAAGTCCGTCTAGTCAAGGCTATCGTTTTCCAGTGGTCATGTATGGATATGAGAGTTGGACTGTGAAGAAAGCTGAGCACCGAAGAATTGATGCTTTTGAACTGTGGTGTTGGAGAAGACTCTTGAGAGTCCCTTGGACTGCAAGGAGATCCAACCAGTCCATTCTGAAGGAGATCAGTCCTGGGTGTTCTTTGGAAGGAATGATGCTAAAGCTGAAACTCCAATACTTTGGCCACCTCACATGAAGAGTTGACTCATTGGAAAAGACTCTGATGCTGGGAGGGACTGGGGGCAGGAGGAGAAGGGGACGACAGAGGATGAGATGGCTGGATGGCATCACCAACTCGATGGACAAGAGTTTGGGTGAACTCTGGAAGTTGGTGATGGATAGGGAGGCCTGGCGTGCTGCGATTCATGGGGTCGCAAAGAGTCAGACATGACTGGGCGACTGAAAAACAACAACAACATGCATACTAAAAGAAGAAAATGTCTTTTAAACTGTAAGTTGTTACTATTATTTTATTTATGTATGGCTGTGCTCGGGCTTTCTCTAGATGCAGCGAGCAGGGGCTCCTCTACAGTTGCGGTGCTCAGACTTCTCATTGCGGTGCTTCTCTTGTTGCAGAGCCTGGGCTGTAGGGTGTGGGCTTCAGTAGTTGTGGCCCACGGGCTTCGTTGCCCCACAGCATGTGGAATCTTCTCGAACCAGGGGTGGAACCCATGCCCCTTGAACTGGCAGACAGGTTCTTAACCACTGGACCACCAGGCAAGTCCAAGTTATTATTATTATTATCGTCCTTCTTCCTGGTCTGTCAGCGGTGTGATGAGAGGAGGAGTTGGGCAGGAACTCACAGGCATTCACGATGGGATCCAGAGAAGATTCAAGGGCCTGTTCTCCATGCCCAGCAGAGGTCACGGGAGCAACAAGGAAACGAGTACAGGCTGTCCAGTGGCTTCCTGAAGTTCCTGATCTGCAGCATCAAGAAGCTGGAAGTAACAACATTGCTGATGTGCACCAGATCTAAGTCTGCTGAGAGTGTCCACAGTGTTTCCTTAACAGCTACAAAGCTGTCTTGGAAGAGCAGCCAGCCATCAGAGTCACCCATCCCAAGAAGAGGCTGTGCGGCAAAGAAAGTGAATAGACAGCTCTTGGACACATTTTATTCACATTAAATAAAACCGTAAAGAGTTGTGCCATCAGTAGAGAAAATAACTAAAGTGGTGCATGCTCTTCAGGGGTAGAAACTGATACAAGCTTTTTGGAGGCTATGAAGCAATATTACCAAAAGTCTGAAATCTTTGGCCAGTATCTGTGACTCAGCACCTTAGCTGTCCATTTGCTGCTGTAACAAATGATCACAAACCTAGTGTTTTAAAAGAATACAAAGGCATTATGTTAAACTTTTCAGAGAATAGGTGTTGTTGTTGTTCAGTCGCTACTCTCTGCATCGGACTCTTTATGACCTCATGGGCTGCAGCACGCCAGACTCCTCTGTCCTCCAGCATCTTCAGGAGTTTGCTCAAATCCACGTCCATTAAGTCAGTGATGCCATCTAACCGTCACATCCTCTGCCACTCCCTTCTCCTTTTGCCTTCAATCTTTCTCAGAGAACAGAAGTGCTGGGCTAAAACCAACGTCCTGCAGGGCTGCATTTCCTTCTGGAGGCTCCAGGGAAGAATCTATTTTCTTGCCTTTCCCAATGTCTAGAGGCTGTCTGTGTTTCTTAGTCAGTGGCTGCCTTCTTCCACCTTCAAAGCCAGCACTTCCCAGCCAAGTTTCTCGCATTGCATCACTCCAGCAATGACTCTCCTGCCTCTCTCTTCCACTTTAAAGGACCCATTCAGATGATCTAAAACATTCTCCCTGTTTTAAGGTCACTTGATAGGAAAACTTAATTCCATCTGCTATTTTAATTTTGCCTTGCCATATCCACAGTTTCCAGGGATTATCATGTCAATATCTTTGGGAGGTTATTATCTGCCTACCACATCCAGATATCCTGTTTCTAGGTATTTACGATCAAGAAAGTAACTATGGATGTATAGTAATAGGGACTGATGTACAGCAATAGGGAATAACATATCACTAGGTTTTCAATAAAAATAATAGTGGACAAGACTAATGACATAATGTACAAGCTATTAGAAAGCACAACATAATTTGACTTTTATAATGTATTTAACTATTCTCTCCATCGATCTAGAATATAGATAAAAGCTAGAAGGATATACTCTTTATTTTCAGCTCATGCCTTTTTCTTGTCTTATAGCTTCTTCTATATTTCTATAGCTTCTATATTTCTATATTCTTCTATAGCTTATTCAATACTGAATAAATAGGAAGATTATCATCAATCTCTTTCATTAAACCAACTTTATATATATATACATATATATATGTGTATAAAATCTATCGTGTCTCAGAAATCTCTAGGAGTGGGATATATGTGCTTTTAGCATCACCGATGGACGTGAGTTTGAGTGAACTCCGGGAGTTGGTGATGGACAGGGAGGCCTGGCGTGCTGCAATTCATGGGGTCACAAAGAGTCGGACACGACTGAGCAACTGAACTGAACTGAACTGATTGTCTTAATTTTATTCGTGTATTCTAAAATCTGCAATAAGCATGTCACTTCTGTAATAAGAGAAGTTAACTTTTTTTAAAGCATGCAAGCTTTCAAGACTGGGGCAAATATGCATTTTTACTTATGCTCAGACTCGGAAGCCAGTCTCGAACAGAGGTGCCAACCGAGGATCAGCTTCTCGCCGCAGAGCAGGGGCTCTCTCTGCTCCCTCCTCTTCCTCCCCTTCCGCACTGCTTAGATCAGGGCCTGCTTCAATAACCACTTGCTGAACAGAGACGTTCCAAACTGGGATCTTATTCTCCCTTCATTGCCCACTCTGGGTTAGCATCACAGGATTTATCTAAATCACCATGGAAGTCATTTATCTTTTAGCTGTATCCCTTTCGGGTAATGAGTTCCATCCTTCCCAGGTTAACTGGAGTTTCCTGGGGTGCATTCCAGACTGCCTCAGGCCTGGAGCTCTTGCTCAAGTGCTGAGCTATAGAATAGCAGTCAATGCCACTTGCCCTACTCTGCCATCCTTGTACTGCCCCAGCCATCAGCCCTAGGACTGGCCAGGGGAATTAGCAACAACATGAAGAATGCCAAATTCACAAGAATCCCTTCAAATCTGTCCCTTTATCATACAGATGACAGATCACATTCAGGGAGGACCAGCAAGTGACCTCTGCAAGGCCACACAGCTAGTAAATGGCAGTGCACAGATTCAGACTGGTGTCCCCTTAGCCCTAAAGCTTGAGTTTGCCATCACTGCCTTCCATGACTTCTTGGAATAAATGTTTTTATTTTTTTATCTTTTAAAAAAGTATTATTTATTTATCTTTTCGGCTGCGCTGGGTCTTTTCTGCTGCACGTTTTCTCTCCTTGCGGCGAGCAGGGGCCGCTCTTCACTGAGTGAGCCGGCTTCTCCTTGCGGTGGTGGTACGTGAGCTTAGTGGCCGCGTGGCATGTGGCATCTTCCAGGACCAGGGATGGAACCTGTGTCGCTTGTATTGGCAAGTGGAATCTTAACCAGTGGACTTCCAGGGTTGTCCCCTAAAAATGGTAACTGTTAACACTGATTGATTGCTCCCCAGGTATCAGGTGCCCCACACATATCAACCTACTGAATCCCCCTAAGAGTCCATTTTTACAGATGCGGCAACTGAGAGGCATGTATTAATAGACTGCCAACCCACTCCAGTGTTCTTGCCTGGAGAATCCCATGGACAGAGAAGCCTGGTAGGCTGCAGTCCATGGGGTCGCACAGAGTCAGACACGACTGAAGCAACTTGGCAGCAGCAGCAAGGCTCACAGAGGGGAGATGCAAGGTCTGCATTTGAACCCGGATGATGCTCAGGCCCTTTCCAGCTCTGCAGGCTGACGCTGACAGTGTCCTGTGTTCTAGGCCATACGCCCAGGATTGCACTCTGATGGAATGCCCATAGAGCCCAAGCAGTTGGTGCAGCATTAAGCCCCTTCTACAAGGGAGGACTTCCCTAGTGGCTCAGACAGGTAAAGCGTCTGCCTACAGTGTGGGAGACCTGGGTTCGATCCCTGGGTCAGGAAGATCCCCTGGAGAAGGAAATGGCAACCCACTCCAGTACTCTTGCTTGGAAAATCCCATGGACGGAGGAGCCTGGTAGGCTACAGTCCACAGGATCACAAAGAGTCAGACACGACTGAGTGACTTCACTTCACTTCACTTCACAAGGGGGGGAGGGCTCAGAGAGGGGAGGGACATGTCTGAGGTCACACAGCAGTGCATGGTGGACTGGGCCTGGCACCTGGTCTCCTACACCAATGCTGCTCTGAACGCTGTGCTTTTCCCGGGATAAGTGCTCCTTACCCTTCGGTTGCTGGGTGCTCCAGCAGGGGCTGGGGGTGAAGCGGGGGGAGGTTCTTCCAGGCAGTTCCTAGAATCCAGTCACTGCCCCACCCTGCTCAGTCCCTCAGAAAGTCGTTCAACCACTCACATGTGGGCAGCGCTGGGGACCCCTGGAGCCCTTGGATCTCTTTCTCATTGGACACTCGTTGGGCAACTTTCCAAAGAAGAATTTGCTGTCCAATGGTTAAGACTCTGTACTTTCAGTGCTGGGGGTGGGGGTTCTACCCCTGGGAAGGGAACCAAGATCCCACGTGCTTTGCTGCATGACCGATAAAACAAATTAAAAAAAAGAAGAACCTCATCTCTCATCATTTCCAGGTCCTCAACCTACCCTCGCATGTGCTCTTATGGGTGGCTGTGGGTCATGTGGGGGACACCTGGCCTCATCTTGGGGGTGATGCCTTTCTGGGAAAAATCCTGGCTCATGCAGAACCTGGCTGCCCGTCTACAGGTTTTCAGGGGTGTGTGCAGGCTGGGTTTCCTTTGCAGCAGCCCAGAAAGGATTTTCTGAAGGTCTTCTCCTGGGGGCTTATCTTTCTTGCTCAAACGTTATGGCTCTGCAGTGGTGGAGGGGACAATGGAAGGCCAGGCCTCCAAGAGCAGTTTTGGGGAAAGACCAGCAGCATCTGGATGGCTTACAGTCTCGCTTCACCACCGGGGGCATCTTCTCTGTGCTTTCCTTGCAAAACAAAAACAAGAGCAGAGACCCAGGCAGGCCTCTCTCTCACTCTCTGTCACCCATCTGTCAGTCTGGCTGTCGTCTGGCTATCTATCCATCTTCCGTGTGTAAACTAGGAATTCTGGGGAGGGGGGCAGGGGAGGAACCTCCTTCCTCTTGCTTTGGTTTTCCTTGGGGAGGGCCTGGACTATCCCCGAGGTGGGCTAGGGGGATGGTACACCCCCAGAGGCTTGATGATGTACTGCCTTCTGGGGCAGAGACCCTGGCGCGAGGTGGTATGAACCAGGCGGACCCAGGACTCTCCTCCGTCTGGGCAGGGACGGCAGCATTAGGGCGCATGGGGGTAAAGGTGGGTTGGGAGGTTTCAGATCTTCCGTGGAATCCGTCTCCCCCAGAGTCGCTCCCCCAGTCCCCTGCGGAGGAATTTGTAAATGGAAGCGGGGCTGCTAATCCCTCCACTGTCACCTCTCCAGACACTTGTTGGGGGATTAAAAAAAAAAAAAAAAAAGACAGACACATACCCAAACACTGAACTTTCCCATTCCTCCAAATGCGGGTGGGGACGCTGAAAGAAGGACACCACTATCTTCTCCCCCCTCCCCGCCCCCAGCCTCCAGCCGGCCTGGCGCGGGACCCCCTCCCTCCCGCAGTCGGAGCGGTGGGGGCGGGCGAGGCGAGGAGAAGGGGGAGGAGGAGAGGCAGGGGGCGAGGTCTGCTTCAAGAAGGGGCGTGTGGCCGGAGGAGCTCGCGTCGGAGCAACTTGGGAGCGAGCGAGGCGGCAGAGAAGGGGAGGGAAGAAAGTTGGTTTCCCCCGACGTCAGCGCCGGGCGGGCCGCGGAGCCAAGAGGCGGCCGGGAGCGGGGCCGAGCGCGGGGCGGCCGGGGCGCGCTCGCTCCGACCCGCGCCTGCCACCCGCGCCTCGGACCCGCGCCCACCACCGCCGCCGGCGACCCCGGGGCGGCCCGCGGGCATGGACAGCGCGGCCGGCCCCGCCTTCGCCCCGGACAAGCCGGCGCTAGGCCCGGGGCCGCCGCCGCCGCCGCCCGCGCTGGGGCCGGGCGACTGCGCCCAGGCGCGCAAGAACTTCACGGTCAGCCACCTCCTGGACCTGGAGGAGGTGGCGGCGGCCGGGCGGCTGGCGGCGCGCCCCGCGCCCAGGGCCGAGGCGCGGGAGGGCGCGGCGCGCGAGCCGTCCGGGGGCAGCAGCGGCAGCGAGGCGGCGCCGCAGGACGGTGAGTGCGCGGGGCCGGGGCCGGGGATGCGGGGCCAGAGGCTCGTGGGCCCGAAGGGGCGAGCGCGGGACCGGCGACGGAAGCGGGGACTCTGGCTCTGCCGGAGCCCGGCCTGGGAAGGAGAAGTCGCGGCGGGACCTCCGGGGGTGCGGGCGCTGGGCGCCGCCTCCCGAGCGGCTGGCGTGGCCCCCGCCGCCGCCGCCGCCGCCGCCCTCGCTGAAGTTGTATGTCCGCGATGGACGGGACGGGAGCTGTCGGCTGGGGGAGGCCAGATCCACCTCCAGTCGTTGGGAGAACAGGGCGCTGTGCTGCCCTGTGCCCTGCCCCGGGTGGTACCCCTTGATCCCCCCACTCCCAAACAGCCTGGGAGAAGTGGGTGCGATTATTGCTGGGGAAACTGAGGCTTCCGAGCGGGGCGAAGAGACCTAGTCGCACAGCTGGGTCTCCAACTCTGCCCCGCTCTCTTCCAGGACACCCTGCTAGGCTTTTCTAAGAAGGGTGCCCTGGCTAGGGTATCGATGCTGCCCTCCCCCTCCAGTTTGCCCCCGCTGCTAGCAGCTCCCTAGGGGGAGCGGCCCAGCCCTGAAAAGCCCCTAGGCCTCTCTTACCCTGCCGAGGTTAAAGGTCATCAGGAAGGGGCTTTAAAAACAAACAACCCACCCAAGTGGCTTTTTTTTTTTTTTTTTGTCAAAAAGTCACAGAGGACTGCAGGGTCTTGAGCCCTTGGTAAGAAGGGGGGAGTGGCTGGAAGAGGAGAAGATGAAGATAAAGCAAAGATCCTGGCCGGGGAGAGTTTGCTGGAGAGAGGGGGAGGGCTGGAGTCCACATAGCTCACCCCTGGAAAGGAGTGTGGGGGTCCTCTGAGACCACTCCTGGCTCTCCTAGCTCTGGGGAGCTGGCAGACCTGCTGGAGACTCTAGGCCCATTAAGAGTCACCCACTTGACTCCAGAAGCATTCCCATCTGTCCCTGGGGTCCCCAACTTCCTGCACCAGCCTCCGGGGTCTGCAAGGAGCCCAGGGTGGCTGCGTACCCCACTTTTCAGATGAGAGAAGGTGCAGGAAAAGGTGAGGTGTCATCAGCCTTGTCGGAAGCCTTGTCCAGGAGCCTGGGTGTACCCGAGAGGTACAGCCGACACACATCTGACTGTCATGATGCGTCTCAGACATGTCATGCCATGCCCGCCTGGCGCCAGCCGCATGCCATGGCCTCCAAGTCCTTCCCAGTGGTGTCCATCCACCTCTCGCCAGCCCCTCTGGCCTCTGTTCACCCACCCAGGGGATCAGGAATCAGGCTGACCCCCTCCTGGGAGCTGGGGTTTCCCTGGTGGAAGGATGGATGGTGTCTGGTTTGGGCCAAGAGAAAAGTGGAGTGCCCTTTCCTGGTGTCGGGTGGGTCCTGCCGGCTGGTTGTTTGTGGCCGTCGGGTCTCCTGCTGGCTCTGAGCCAGCTTCCCAGCAGGGCAGAGGGGAGGTCTCCGAGTTTCCCCTGAGGCATGGGGGACCCCTGGGGGCTGGGGACAGAAAGAGGAGCAAATTGAAGAAAGGCAGGAAAGGAAAAGGAAGGAGTACAGGTGGGGTGGAGAGAGAAGGAAGGAGGCCAGGCGGGCTTTGTCCTCAAGTCCTGGCCGTGGCCGTGGGGATGGACAGGAGATGGCCCTGCTTCTCCTGCTCACAGCCTAAAAGGGCTCCAAGTGGGGGGCTTTTCTGGGGGAGTCCCAGAATAGCTGGGGTCACAAGTGCTCGGCCAGGGCCTCTGGCAGCCCCCAAGCCCCCAGGCCTTCCCAGCAACCCCCCGGGATCGCGTCTCCCCCACTGAGGGCCCGGGAGCCCTTTCTCTTCTGCACATGGGGAATTCCCAGGCACTGGGGACAGAGGACCCCCGTGTGTGGGCTCTGGTGGGACAGGGCCGAGGGCAGTGGCCAGTCTGCCCCCCAGAGGTGGACATCTCCTTCCATCACTGTGAGGGACTGGGGGCCCCAGGCAGAATCAGGGCCAGGCTCAAGAAGCCCCCACCCTCTAGACCTCAGCTCCATCCTCCCGGCCCTCGGCCCTTGGGGACATTTTCTCCAGACCTCAACAGACAAACGGAAGCCCAATGTGGACACTACAGAGAGTTCCTGAAGCTCAAAAACCTAGCTTAAAGAATTCTCTGAGATTGCGTCTTTCCTAGCTCACTTTTGGTGTTAAAAGGCACTTTCTTTTATGAAACAGGGATAATGTCTGGAGATGGGTTTATTTTAATGTCCTTACTTGGCAAAATTAAAAGGAGGTAACCCTATACTCATTCCTTAGACTGAAAACAAATCTCTAGGCCATGAAACCCAAATGTTTTATGTCGAGTCAAGCAGCTCCCCAAGGCCAATTGGGTGCATTCCAGTGGTGCCCGCTGCCAGGCGGCAGGGGGGCAGAGCTGGGGGTGTTCTGGGGCAGCCCCCAGGCCTAGGAGAGAGAATCCCTTGGCTTGCTCAGGGGTCCGGGCCCCCGAGCAGGAAGGTGGATAGAGAGACTGGCACCCTGCCCTGCTCCCCTACTTCCTCTTTCTAGCAGGTGCCCCCTCCTACTGCGGCTGGATTCCCAACTCATGGAGTCTCCAAAGGTGGAGGAGAAGGGACCTTTCGTCCCCATCCTCATGAGCCCAGCCTGCGTCACTGGGCCCCTTTAATAAGCGGGCAGCCAAACCTCAGGGTGCTGGGACTCTGGTCCCCAGGCCAGCATCTGTGGGCCCTAGGCTGAGGTTTCATCCTCCAGTTCTGGCCCCTCGCTGAGGATTTGGACACGCTTGGAAGTAGGTTTTTCTTGTGGCTTCTGGAGCTGTTTCCAGATCCAAAGGCAGCGACTGAAACCGAATAGAGGTGCGTGCATGCTCAGTCGCTTAGTTGGGTCTGACTCTCTTCAGACCCATGGACTATAGCCCGCCAGGCTCCTCTGTCCACAGGATTCTCCAGACAAGGATACTGGAGCAGGTTGCCATTTCCTCTTCCAGGGGATCTTCCCCACCCAGGGATCGAACCTGCATCTCCTACATTGTCAGGCGAATTCTTCACCACTGTGCCGCCTGGGAAGCCCGTAAAGAGATGGGGTGACCCTTATTAGAAAAATAAAGGTTAATGGGGAAACCAATGAGTTAGAAAATTGATGTATTTTCAACCTGTCTGGTTAGCAGTCTCAAAAATTTTTGAATAGATTTTTCAGTCTTTCGTTTCACAAAGTCATCAGTACATCTAGCCTATTCTTGCCAATGATTTCCCTGGACCAGGCTCCCCCCTGGAACTGACCAGGAAGGCTGTGGCTTCGCCGGTGACTCAGAGCAAACCAGGGTCTCGGGTTCCTCCCAAGTCAAACGCTGAGGTCTGGGCCGGGGCGCCAAGCTATGCCAAGCACGTTAGGAAAATAAACTCTCGTTTGCTGCCTTCGCAGTGACTTACAACAAAAGAAACCACATTAATAACTGAGATTTTCCTTAAAACATTCCCTCCTGTGGGCAGGGCGGAATCAGGAATGCGGATGCACTGAAAATAAACGAAACCCCTGGAGCCAGGCAGGGATGAAGCCCGCAACCCAGCGAGGCTGCCTGGCCCCACTGGGGCCGCGACCTGTTTAGGAAAAATGCCCGAACCCAGTGGGTTCCCTTCTCAGAGATTCAAGTGGGGCCCTTGGAGCCTGAGGGCACAGGCTGAGCTGGGGTGGGCTGGGGCCCTGGGCCCCACGGAGTTTGGGCTACCCCCACGGAGCTGTTCTCTGAGTCACCTCTGTTGATGGGCAGAAGGAAGCCACGGGCACGGCTGGCTTGGGTGGCATGTCCCTCTCCCCTTTGCCAATGGTGGCAGGCAAGGCCAAGTATCTGAGCGGGAGGCCTGAAGGGACCACTGAGTTTGAGAGATGGGCCAGCTGGCCTTTCATTTTTGGATTTTTCTAGTAAACCATCTACCGTCGTTTACCGTTTCAGTCGTTTTGAAGCGTCAAGTTGGACGGCGTGAAGTTCATTCGCATCCTTGTACCATCATCCCCACCGTCTAGCTCCTAAACGTTTTCCGTCTTCCCCAGCTGAAACTTTGCCCCCCATTGAGCACTAACTCCCCATCCCCCCTCCCCCAGCCCTTGGCAACCACTAAGTTCTGTCTATGAATTAGACAACCCTCGGGACCTCATAGATGTGGAATCCTACGGTGCCTGTCCTTCCGTTGCCTGGCTTATTGCACTTAGCATGACGTTCTCACGATGTGTACGTCACGTAGCAGGTGTTAGAATTTCCTTCCTTTTTAAGGTTGAGCAGTATCCCACCGTGTTGCAAATAGTTCACATTTGATTTCCCCATATCCCCGTTGGTGGACACTCGGGTTGCTTCTGCCGTCGGGCGATTGTGAATGATCCTGCTGGGAACACGGGTGTGGCCCCTGCTTTCAGTTCTTTGAGGGGCCAGGAGTGGAATTCTATGTTGAGTTTTTTGAGAACTGCCGTACTGTTTTCCACATCTGACTTTTTAGCCAGCCTCCCTCTAACTGGCTCTGAAAGGTGGCAGCGGCAGCCTCTGGGGCCGTGGAGAAGGGAGATGGGGGTGGTACCAGGTGCCAGATTGCGAGACAGGGGCAGGGCTGGTAGGCGATAAAGACAAAAGTGTTTCTTCAGAACCGACCTTTTAAAGACAAGCCTGCTTTGCTTCCTCCCCTTCCTTCCTTTCCCTCCATCCATTTCCTCTGGGGGGCACGGGTGGGGAGACAGCGATCCACTGTGAATGAGCCCGGGAAGAGGGCGGTCAGGACACCCGGGTCCAGCTCTGGCTTTGGCTCGCCTCTTCGTGTGTGACCTCCAGGCCCCAACCTGAAGGATGGGAAGCAGCACGCAGGTGTCTGTGGGGCACCTCCTGTCTCTCCTCCATGATTCGTTCTGGGCTGAGAAATTGCCCTGGGATGGGCCCATCTCCCCAGGGAGGTGGCGTCTCTGAGGCCTGGGTCCTGGCTGAGCCTGGACCCCCCAGACAGGTGAGAGCCTCCCTCAGCACATGCCCAGGAGCAGGGAGACAGGAGTGATGAGAGCTGAGGAACCAGGTGTAGGAACCAGGTGTAGAGCTGAGAGCCCAGGGCATTCAGTCTCAGAATGGCTGGACACCTGGTAGGAGGGGCCAGTGATCTGCATCTCGGGCTTTTTGTCAGCAGGGAGGACTCTGGCTAGTTCGTGCACTGTCCATAGTTCCAGGGTGGTCTTGCTGCTCTATTTAATAGATCATCTGAGTGGAGCTTGCAAGCCTGGCATGGGGGCCTGGGACCACCGGACACTCCCACAAGGGTCCTTCCCTGTGAACAGAAGCTCAACAGGGCAGGAGCTTCCACTGTTCCCTTCCAGAAGACTCCAGAAAAGTGACTTTGCAGCAGTAGTGATAATCCCTGCTGGCCCCCTTGAGGCCCAGGAAGCTCCCTGAGGCTCAGTGTTGCTATCTGTGAAATGGGGATGGTGGACAGTGATGTCCCTTATAGGGTGTGGAAGACCATGCCCGGAGCATAGTAGGTGCTCAATAAAGGGCCTCCTTTACAGCTCATGGCGATGCTCACTATGAGTCAGGCTGGGCTAGTGGTTGCCATTCCTATTATGGGGGCAACCCAGAGAGGCAAAGTAACCTGCCTGAGGTCTCCTGGCTGGGGAGGTGGGGGGGCTTTGTTTTGTCCAGGCCTCTCTCTCCTGCACAGCGAGTGTTTGGGCTGGAGGGGTGGGGCAGGGGAAGCCCTACCTGGTTGCTGGGGAGACTGAGGTTTGTTTGAGGATCAAAGCGGTCAGGGAGGTCCTGAGGTCTGGCACGGAGTGGGGGCACTGGGATGACCCTCAGCCGTGTTAGGTTTCTAAGTGGATAGAGGCAGGGAGGAAGGGTTCCCAGTGTCTTGTCCTGGGCAGGGATGTGAGGTCGGCCTGAACAAGGCAAAACTTGGGAGGCCTTCCTGGTGTGCCAGATCCAAAGGGCAGGGGCTAATCTCAGGTGAGAGTGAAACTTGGGACTGATTTAAGGCGCCAGTGCTGCCCTGAACACATCCTACAAACGGAGCTTCGGCGTTGGAACCTGACCAGGGTGGCACCCTGGGGCCAGAGGCCGTGGGAGTGGAGGGGAAGGCAGGTGCCTTTGATGGTACGTGGTGAGGGTGACCGGTTACTGTTTGCTGGCCAGGGCACCCCCGTGCTTCACCCTTCATTGTCTTCACACCAACCAGAAGTGGGTCCTTTTATTATACCCATTTTATGGAGAGAGAAACAGGCTCAGAGAAGCTGAGTGGTTGCCAAGGTCACACAAATGAATATGGGATTCCAGCCCAGGCCTGTTCCCAAACCCCTGCCCTCCACTGCTGGCCAAAGCCACTCCTGGAGCCCCCAGAATGCTGGGTGCTCTGACCAGGGATGTCCACTCCCAGGCTGGCGTAGGCTGTGTTCAGGGGACCACGAGGCAGCCAGGGGAGGGGTCTTTTCCACATTCTCAGCAGTGTGACCTGGGTCCCGGGGTTGGGGGTGGGGGTGAGGTGGGTCAGGCCTGGCAGCATGGGGACTGTCTGGCTTGTAGCGGGGAGGGGTGGCTTGGAAGATGTAAGAGTGAGTGGAAGTCCTGCCCGGAAACATCCAGAATGGCCTCATGGACAGGGGAGAGCTGTGGAGGGTCCCTGACTGAGGACCATCAGTAGGACTTCTTTTCTTGTCTACCGCCTGCTCCCATATTCACTCATTCACTCACTCACTCACTGCATTCAGCAATTATTTTCCGATCACCCACTATGTGTGTCGCCTTGAGCTCCTACCAGCTGCTTAGACTTTCAGATCTCAAGCCCCGGTGAGAATTTCCAGGCACTTCGAAGAACTGGCATAGAGTGGGGCAGTTTTAGAAGTTGCCAAGAGGGGCTTCCCTGGCCTTCCAGGGGTTACGACTCCATGCTTCCACGGCAGGGAGCGCGAGTTCAGTCCCCAGATGGGATGCCAGGTGGCATGGCCAAAAAATTAAAGATAAACTGAAACACATTTTTAAGTGGCCAAGAAAAGCCATTTACTGACAACAACTGTCATCTTGTTGCCCCCATCCTTTTATCCAAGCGAGCACCTCTCAGCATCTTCATCTCAGAGTCGAGAATGGTCCTTAAAACAGACTTACTTAACCAGAAAGCTTGCAAGTTGCCCCTGTTTTCCTCATTTTGCGGTGGGTCGGTGATAACGCTGGCTGGCGTTTGGGAGCCACATGGTGGCTTTCCCAGACACGGACACAGGGACACACACCATCCGCCCCAACACACACGACCACCACACACACACCTGCTCACTCACTCCCACACACATACGCTCTCTCTCACACACACACACACACACACACACACACACACTTGCACCCACACCCACCCTCACACCCCTGTCCCGAAGGCTCCAGCCTGGCCCAGATGATCAGGTCCAGGCTCTTGACGGCCAGGGTGGCCGCAGGCCGCTGGTGGACAGACCAGCAGCCAGATTGCAGCCAGATTGCGCCTGGACAGGGCCAGGGGTTAAGTGCCTTTTGCGAGGTGGTGAGTAGAAAGGCACTGTGGGAGCTTCCTGTTTAGACAGAGTTGGGAAAAGTGGTCTCGGCAGGCGCCCATGCTGAGCAGACGCAGGGAGATGGGGGTGCCCAGCAGCCCCCAGGGGCAAGGGGGCAGGGTGTTCCCCGCCCAGAGGGAGCCGAGCTGCTGCTAGCGAGAGGCCATGCCTCCCCGGGAGCCAGGGAATCTCCAGGTGTCCTGGGAATGAAGGTCACTGAATACGTGACCCTGATGCTCGGGCTGGGCCCCCCGACCCTGCCAGCCAGGCCCCTCGCCCCGTGTCCCTTCCACATGTGGGAAGCCGCTTGCTCCCAGCCCGGCTCCGAGGGGCCCCCGTGATGACAGGACGCCGTCCACCTGGGGCCCTTTACGGCTCATGATGTTTTTTATTGCGTCCTAAAAGTGAAGCCGGCTCTGGAAGACATTACTTTGGGTCCCTCTTTGTGATCCTTTCCGCTTTCTTGTGCTTGGGAGGTGCAGCCAGGGCATGGGCAGTGGGGACCTTGGAAGGATGCTGGGGCGATGAGTTGCAGAGGAGTCCAGAAGCTGGGACCTGGCGGCCTGAGGATGGGTGGTGGGGGATGCTGGGGGCATTGTGGTCTTTGGAGAAGGTTCCGGGTTGGGGGGAGGTCAGGGCAGTGAGAGCGGGATGCCCAGGGGCTACAAGACCTGGAAGCTTCCCCATAGGCTTTTCCACCCAGAGCTGAGATGACGAGGCAAGGGCGTGTCACCTGTGCTGTGGCTGCCCTGGAGGCGGGAGGAGGAGGACTAAGAGTCAGGAACCAGGACCTGCCCAGCCTTACAGCTTGGGACACTCCCTGACTCTGTGTGCCTCAGTGTCCCCTGGTGAGGGAGTCGGACCTTCTGTTTGTCAACACCTGGGCCCAGGAATCACTGCATTCGAATCACCCTGGGAGCAGGTGAAATGCATGTTCCCATGTCCCGGCCTATGGAAGGAAACCCTCTGGAGCCTGGACCTGGGCCTCTGCGTTTGGCACAGTCCCAGTCATTTTGGGGGCTACCCAGGTGGCTCGATGATAAAGAATCTGCCTGCCAATGCGGGAGACTTGGGTTCTGTTCCTGGGTCAGGAAGAACCCCTGGAGGAGGGCATGGCAACCCACTGCAGGATTCTTGCCTCGGGAATCCCATGGACAGAGGAGCCTGGCAGGGCTATAGTCCATGGAGTCGCAAAGAGTCGGACACGACTGAGCGACTAAACAACAGCTAGTCATTTTTATAGGCATCACAGCGTGTGCACCGCTGTGCTCTCGGAAGCTCCTTCCAGGGTTAACTCTGCCCCTCTGTCGTCCTCCTGTTTGCCTGCAGGGATAATGGTCCTCTCGTGAGAGGATGGAGAGGCCCACTGGAGCCGCCAGGGAAGACTGGCATCGTTTGGAAGCATCTAGAAGGGGCCAGTATGTGTGTGGGGGGCGGTGTTTGCTCCTCTAAGGCCCAGCCCAGCCTCCGCCTCCCCAGAGACCTGACTGCACTGGAAGCCGCACAGCTGGGTCTAGGGGAGCACAATCACTGTTGAGCACCTCCCAGCACTCAGCGGGCACCCACTGGGTGCCAGCCCAAGGCTCCCAAAGAGCTGGACTGAAGGGGGCGTTCCCACGCGGAAGATCTTGTCTCTTCCCCTCGAGCATTCTGACTCCCTCTCGCTGCCAGGGTGACGGGGTCGGGGGTGGGGGTCAGAAGCCTGAGCTGGGGGGTCTCTATCACTTGTCACTGGAAAAGCCCCCTCCCATTGTCTGGCCTGTCTGGCCTGCTCCTCCCTGTCCCCCCACCCTCTCTGCCCCTCACAACGCTGCAGGCTTTCCTCAGCAGGGTCCGCAGGGTAGGGCATCCATGCCCCCAGGACGGTGACCACCACCCCTGAGGGTTTTGTCCACTGGTCCCCAATCCCGCCTCCCTCCCTGCCTGTCCTTCCACCACCCCCCCCACCCCCCGCCACCAGCCTCCCCCTCCCAGCTGCCCCTGTTGCCGCGGGCGCAGCCGTTTACATGCCAGAGATGGCGTTATTAAAAATGACATTTAACCAGAGCTAGAATTACCACGCGGATGGCTGCAAACCTCGGAATCAAAGCAGGAGCCGCCGGGCGCGCCTGGCAGGGGCCTCGCGGCCTCCTCTTGCCGCCAGAGCTCTGCGCGGGCCTCCCATATAAAACCCCCGCAGAACTCCGAGGTCTTGAAAGCCCGTGCACCTCCTTTCATTAGACTAACAAATAACATGTAACAGAAAACATCTGTGAACAGCAGCCCCTAATGCTCTCAAGATGGTGCCTCAGGCGGCCGGTCCAGCCAGCGGGCAGCCGGCATCGTCCAGGGCTCAGGCCCTGGCCGCCCCCCACCCAAGGTGGGCAAGGGCCCTTGGGAGTCCCTGGCACCCCTCCCCTTCCCTCCTGGGCCTCCCCTCCGGGACCCTGTGGACCTGGGGTCCTCCTTCTCTGCCTTCTCATCCTCCTCCAACCCAGTCTTCAGGCCTCTCCTCTTGCAGAAGAGAACCAGTAATCCAGGGGTCTCTTTGCAAGGGGATAGTTTCTGGACAGGGCATCTCAGCCGTCCACTCAAGGGCCGGGGCTGGGGCTTGGCCAGCTGTGTGACCTTGGCAAGTGTCATCTTCTCTCTGAGCGTGTTTGTCAAGGGGAGGAGAATCGTGCCCCTTGCAGGGTGGTCTTAAGGGTTTAGGGAAGTGATGGAAGTAGAGTAGCTGATCACGTGAGAAGGTCATATGGGGGGTCTGCCATTCTCAAGACGGCTGGGGAAATTGAGGCTCTGAGCGGTTGCGTGACTCACCCAAGGGCCCACGGTGGGCGGAGGAGCCGAGGTTTGGAGCCTCAGAGTCTGCATCTTTTTCATGACCCCATGAAGCATGAACTGAGGATGTAGTAAGTGAGGGGGATGTTCAGACCTGGATCTGCCGTGCCCCTTGCCCTCGGGAATGCCTGGTCTGTGCGGATGGCAGAGGACGGACTCACCTTTGAGAGAGTACAGCCCAGCCCTGCCCTCCCTGAGGCCAGCACCCCTCCACGCCCCCCACCTCTAACCCCGTGGGCTTTGAAGCAAGAGATGCCTCAAGATGCAAGGTCCTCCCCGCGTGGCTGGACACGTGGCTGCCTCCCCCAGGACCTGAAGCACGGTTCTCACAACTCAAATCAGGTGGCGGGGGTGTGCATCTCAGACGAGGGAGGAAAGGCCAGGAAAACGTCCCAGAAATGGGAGAAAAGAGAAATTGGCCCTTTGTTCCCTATTTCCCCCGTGATGAGGCTACAGAAAACAGGTCTTTCCACCTTCCCCTGCTGCTGCTGCTGCTGCTAAGTCGCTTCAGTCGTGTCCAACTCTGTGTGAGCCCAGAGACGGCAGCCCACCAGGCTCCCCCATCCCTGGGATTCTCCAGGCAAGAACACTGGAGTGGGTTGCCATTTCCTTCTCCAATGCATGAAAGTGAAAAGTGAAAGTGAAGTCCCTCAGTCGTGTCCGACTCTGAGCGACCCCATGGACTGCGGCCCACCAGGCTCCTCCATCCATGGAGTTTTCCAGGCAAGAGTACTGGAGTGGGGTGCCATTGCCTTCTCCAACCTTCCCCTAAAAGACTATATATGAAACTCCATCCCTCCCAGTCCCCTTCCAAGCGATACCTTGCTATTTGGTTCCCAGAACACTGGATGTAATTCATTAATTCACTTACTCATTCGACTGAACTGAACTGATTCATTCATTCATTGCGTGCACACACCTGTTGTTTGAGGCATCACTGGACAGATGAGTCGTTCAGTCACTCAGTCGTGTCCGATTCTTTGCAACCCCATGTACCTCAGCACACCAGGCTTCCCTGTCCATCACCAACTCCCAGAACTTGCTCAAACTCATGTCCATCGAGTCAGTGATGCCATCCAACCATCTCATCCTCTGGCGTCCCCTTCTCCTCCTGCCCTCAATCTTTCCCCAGCATCAGGATCTTTTCCAATGAGTCAGTTCTTCACATCAGGAGGCAAAAGTATTGGAATTTCAGCTTCAGCATCTGTCCTTCCAATGAATATTCAGGAATGATCTCCTTTAAGATGGACTGGTTGGATCTCCTTGCAGTCCAAGGGACTCTCAAGAGCCTTCTCCAACACCACAGTTCAAAAGCATCAATTCTGATGCTCAGCCTTCTTTATGGTCCAGCTCTCACATCCGTACTGGGAGAACCATAGCTTTGACTATGCGGACCTTTGTCAGCAAAGTGCTGTCTCTGCTTTTTAACTCACTGTCTAGGTTGATCATGCTTGTCCCTAACCAGCGAGTGGAGCAGAGGCAGGAGCACCCTGATGCCCAGTTCTTTACCTCTGTCTGGGCCCGAGCTCAGGACTTCACAAGCTGCCTCATGCTGAGTTCTCTCAGCAGCCTTATGAGGCAGGTGCGGTATTATCCCTGGTGGCTCAGACCTTAAAGAATCTGCCTGCCATACGGGAGGCCTAGGTTCAATCCCTGAGTTGGGAAGATCCCCTGGAGATGGGAACAGCTACCTACTCCAGTATTCTTGCCTGGAGAATCCCGTGGACACAGGAGCCTGGTGGGCTACAGTCCATGGCGTCACAAAGGGGCTGAGCGACTTTCACTATAGATGAGGAAACTGAGGCTCAGAAGGGCCAAGTGACTTGCCCAAGGTCACCCAGGAAATACACTGTGGTCCCCAGAGCCCAGGTTCAACGCTGACCACTCTGTGCTGAGCCTTCAGATGGCCCAAGAGCCACAGTGTCCTCTTTTTAAATATTTGTTTTTGGCTGCACTGGGTCTTCGTTGCTGCTCGGGCTTTTCTCGAGTTGCGGTGCTCGGGCTTCTCATTGCGGTGACTTCTCTCTGTGCAGAGCACAGGCTCTAGGGCTGCCAGGTTTCAGTGGTTGCAGCACATGGGCTCAGTAGTTGAGTTTTGCGGGCTCTAGAGCACAGTCTCGATAGTTGCGGTGTTCAGGTCTTCATTGCTCTGCAGCATGTGGGATCTTCCCAACTCAGGGATCGAACCCGTGTCTCCTTTCTTGGCAGGCGGATTCTTTACCGCTGAGCCCCCAGGGAAGCCCCGTAGTGTCCTCTTGCTAGAATCAGCATAGCCCCTGCCAGGGAGGGACTGTCCCTCTGGTTCCCTCGGTTCTTACCCCAAAGCTCCACAGTGGCTAAGATACTGCTTTTCCGGGGACACATCCCTGTGCAGAGTCTGACCCATACTGCCAGGACAGAGGGCTTCTGGGCTATGCTGTGATGTGGGAGTTGGGGGCGGCTTGGGAGGGCCCCCAGCCTTTGGGAATCTCGAGTTTCTGAGAGACATCATGTTCTAATTGGAAGGCCAGCCTCTCCTGCCGAGCCGGCTGCCCTGCCACCAAACCCCCAAGCGAGGAGAGTGTCAGAGCTCAAAGTGGGAAATTGCTGGAGACAAGAAGTAAAAATGAACTACTCTGGTTTCACGGGGAGGGAAAAAAGAAAAGGCCAAGATCTAATGCGGCTGAAAGTGGGGTCGTCGTTTAAAGGAATCTATTGCTGTTGCAGTGGATTCAAGCTGGGGGCAGATCAGAGCTCCAAGGGGAGGAAATGGGGAAGGCTTCCCTCCAGCCTCCCTTCCAGAAATATTTCTTGAGCATCTACTACTCCGTGCTAGTCTGAGGGTTGGATCCTGGGGTCCCATCAAGAAACAAAGAGGTGTGATCTCTGCTATAAAGGAGATGAGAACAGATAGTGGGGTCACCTACCTGGTCTGGAGGTTCAGGGAAGGCGTTCTGGAGGAAGTGGATTCTCAGAAGGGCTCTACAGGATGAGTGAAGTTAACCAGAAGAAGTTGGGAAGGGTGCTCCACATGGAAGGAACAGCAGATACAGAGGACTCCATGTTTCCAATGCAGGGTTCACAAGTTCGGT
Source organism: Bos javanicus (assembly GCF_032452875.1). NCBI lineage: Eukaryota > Metazoa > Chordata > Mammalia > Artiodactyla > Bovidae > Bos > Bos javanicus. The sequence continues at coordinate 99,828,651 of NC_083878.1, forward strand.
CCCTGGTCGGGGAACTAAGATTCCACATGTTGTTCAGCACACCAGAAGAGAGAGAGAGGGGCTTTTCCAGGAGCAGAGGAAGTGGGAGGGAGTCCCACTGAGAGGACCAATGAGCAAGGCCTGCTTCAAGATTGGCAGTTTTTGTGTTAGGAGGGGTGGGAATGCTTTCTGTGCCCCTTGTGGGTACTGGGGGTGCGCAGAGCACCCTGGTATGTCTCCTGTCATCTGGGAAGTGAATGGCTAACTTGGGAACACCTCTTGTGTCCTGGCTGCCCGGAGCCTCGTGGGCACCCCATCTCCAAAGGAGCAGACCACAAGCGCTGTCTGTCTGCCCCAGCACACCTTCTCTCTGAGATCCAAGAACCCGTGTCAGGAAAGGGTGGGTCCAGGAGCCATGCAGAACCCGAGGCAGGGTGTCCCCCTGCCCAGAGTGGGGCTCGCCACTCCATCAGTGGGGCAACTGCACCTGTCACAGACCCAACACCAGAGCTTCAGGGATGGCCGTTTCCTTGACAAGATGAGGAAGGTAGGCCCAGGCTGACTGCAAACCCTGCCTCCCAGGAGGAGTGGAGGGAGTATGGGGTGCTTGTGGCTGAGTCGGGGGCTGGATGACTGGGGTGCGCTGAGTGGCCTTGGAGTGTGTTCCCCTTCATCATCACCGAGACCCCGACAGTCAGGACCATTTATTGCACACCTGCTCTGTGCTCAGCCCTCTGTGTAAATCTCATTAATTTCTCCCAGATCCTCCAGGAGGTAGGCAGTCTTATGGCTCCATTTCCCAGAGGAGGAAGCGGAGACCCAGAAAGATGGGCTGTGTATGGAGGCCATGGGGGCTCCAGGCCTTGGACCCTTGTCTTCGTGGTGTTCCCCACCCCTGCTGGCCTGGAGCCCCTGGGCTGTGCTGACTCCGACCTCTCCCAGCCTTTCTTGGCTTGTTTAAAAAGGGATGGATGAGAGTGGTGAGAGCGCCGGGCAGAGGATTGCCAGAAAGAAATCAGAACTGCTCCTTGACCCAGGCAGGCAGGCGGCCAGGATCCTGGGACAGGGACTGCCTGCTCCTGTTGTTCATATGCAGCTTGACAATGACCCAGGCATAGAAGCAGAGAGCTGGCCCCGATATCCCAGGGAGTCCCCCACCTTCTCAAGCAGGGCATGCTGCCTGGCTTAGCTGTGGGACTCCAGCTCCAACCTCACCCCTGTTTCCCGGATGATCTTGGAAAAGGGCCTCATTTCTCTGAGCCTCAAATTCCTCATCTGCAAAATGGGCACAATGCCGGTACCTGGGGCCTGGGCTGTTCAGTGGAGTTGATGAAGTCAAGCAGGCAGGGGTTCACCTCTGGTCTCCAGGAGGCGTGCAGTAAACATCTCTCTGTTTTCTTTCTCATGCTCCCTGACACTTGGGAAGAAGCAGATACCCAGTTTAGGACTGTCAAACCCCCTTTTAAAGATGGAAAAACCAAGGCGGGAGAAGTTTCCCAAGACCCCGCAGGAAGAGGAGTCGAGATCAGGAATAGAGTTCTGGGTCCCAGGAGCTGCTGGCTCTTTAATGATGCTTTCTAAAAAGGAGTCAAGTTATCCAGTGCACACCCAGGACCATGAGCCCTCTGCCTCTGCCCAGCTCTGCCCAGTGACCTGGGGTCCCCTCTCTAGGAGGATGGGGCTTTGCTGCAGACCCAGGCTGGCATTCCCCCGTGCAGAAAGAGCAGCTTGCTTTCTTTTCCATGGTATAAATTGTAACCATGTATAATTTCATGACAAATACCGTCTATAAAACACAACTATTTTTATAATGTGGCATTTGAGGTTAAAAATGCAAATTAGAGATTAATTGCAACTTCTAGAGGGTCGCTGGATAAGATGGCTTGGGGAGGAAAACTGAGATACTCAGATACGCTCCTTCGGGAATTACAGATGGGTTCTCACCACACATCTAGAACTTGCATGTGTGCGTGCACACACCCACACCCACCCACACACACACACTTGCACTCAGCTGATCTCTGGCTTGAGCTAAGCTGGTTTAGACATGGTGTTTGGAATGCTGAGAAAGCTGATCTTGATGCTGGCTCCTTTTTCTGCCCAGGGCTCTGATGTCTAACCATCCATCAGAAGCAGGTTATGTGATGATCAAGCAGCCCTGAGATTTGCGGAGGCGGATGGCAGGGGGGAAACGCACAGAGCTTGGGGCGCCAAGAAGAGAAGCAAATGCAGCGGGTTAACCTCCATCGGGTGCCAGCTCTTAGCTTCTCCCTAAACCCTCCCCTTCCTCCACCCCCTAAAACCAAAACCAGATGGAAATCTAAGTGAACAGTGGGTCTGCGGACAGGGCAGACAGCGTGGGATGGAGCCCTGATCAGCGGGGAGGGAGACAAGCCGGAAGAGCCCCATTCCATTGAGGCCACGGGTGGGACGTGTCCCCTGTGGCACCCAGGGGCCAGATTGGAGCCCCCCGCGGAAGAATGTGGGCCTCTGGAGAGTTCAGTTCAAGGAAACTTCTTGGGGACTGTGGCGAATGTTTTTGCTGCTTACTTCCAACTGGAACAGCAGAGCTTGGGAAAGGGGGCTGCCCTCTGCAATGCACACTTTCTTCTTCCCACCTTCTCCTGGGTTCTGGCAGGAGGGCAGCAGCTCCAGGGGGTCAGCAGTATGCCAGAGGCCTCCTAATGCACCCAAGGGCCCTAGGGAGAGGAGGGCCAGAGTGGGGCCAGCGAGTCCGACTGACCCCAGTTGACTTCCTGGGCCTGGGGCTTACCCTTTCCTAGCCTCAGTTTCTTCATCTGTCAAGTGGGAATAAGGGCGAGTGAATGGTGAGGGTCCAGAGACAGGAAGCCTTGCACGTAGTCCTGGCACATGGCCAGCTGCTGCTGTCACCTTTGACGCCATTGCTATTATTAGCAACTCGCAGGCGGTCCCGGAGACAGCGTGGGTGTGGGGACCCAGCCACACCCCGGGCAGCTGCTGGTCCCCAGGGTCCCTCGTCTCCCCAGCATGAGCATGGGAATTGTCTAACCCAAACTAGCTCCATATAAGGCGATGGCTCCCTTGCTGCTCCACCCCTAGCCCCACCCTGGGGTGGACAGTGTGGGTGGGGCTTGTTTATTCCCCTCATCTTCTGGCAAGTTTGGGGTGAGATGGAGTGGGGAGCGTGCAGGCAGTGTGACCACCCTTCTCTCAGCAGCGGCTGTGTCCATCCTGGGGAACTCAGCACTCCCCTCCCTCCCCCATCTTGGGCACACAGGGGCCGGGGCAGGAGCAGCTCTGGGGAGGGGCTTCCATCTCTGGCATGGAGACCTCTGAGTATGGCCTGCATTGTTCCCCTTCTCCTCCAGTTGGGCCCATGCCTGCCGCACCATCTTTAATGTCCCTTCTTTGGCCGAAGTCACTCCACCGGGAGCCTTTGCCGGGACCCCCTTCATAGCAGTTAACGCATCATCTCCCTAAAGGGGCCCGCACTAACCCCAGAGTGTATAAGCTCACCCCTCATCTTTAGAGAAGCTATCAGAGGCTCCTCTACTCAGCATGTATTTCTTGAGCCTGTATTTTGTGCGGGCACCATAGAGATCGCCCATCGCCCCTAGGAGCTTCTAGGTAACAGGAGACAGTCAATTAACTGATAATGGCACAGTGTGCCTGTGTGTGTATGTGTGTGTGTGTGTGTGTGTGTGTGTGTGCGCGCGCGCGCGCGCGCTCAGTCGCTTCAATCGTGTCCGATTTTGTGATCCCATGGACTCTAGCCCACCAAGCTTCTCTGTCTGTGGGCTTTCCCATCAAGAATACTGGAGTGGGTTGCCATTACCTTCTCCAGGGGATCTTCTTGACCCAGGGATCGAACCTAAGTCTCCTGCGTTGGCAGGCGGATGGATTCTACAGACCATTAATTGCTAGGTCGGTAATGCGACTAAGTTGAGAAGCACAGAGCATCTGGGGCTCAGAAACAAGTCACCATCCCGACTGCACAGCCAGCCCAGAGCCCTCTCATTCTCGCGTCCCCACTGCCCAAGGCTGTGGCTAACGGGAGCCCCTCTGAACACATCCCAAATTAATCGGGAGAGGGAACCACGAACAGCCAACAAGGCAGGAGAGGGACTGGGAGCAGAGGAGAGAGTATTCTAAACGCAGGCCCACAAGTCCCTCGGTGCAGTACTCACTGCAGACTTGGGGGTGGGGGTTCCCCCAGTATGTGTGTGAGGGGCACTCTACTAGTTCTGCCAGTGTCCAGGTGGGGTTTGGGCAGCATGCTAGTAGGGATTGGCACCTACAACGGATAGAAAACTGGCCCCAAGTGGCTTTGAAAAGCTAAGATAATGTGCAAAACTGAAACATCCAGGGTGGAACTTCAGGCACGACTCGATCCCGGGCTTAAACAATGGAGCAGCCAGAGTCTGTCTGAATCTTGCTGCCACATCGGGTCCCTGCCCAACTCTGAGCCAATCACAGCGGCCGCAGAGGAGCTGCGTGCTGACTGTAGGGGGTGGGACTTCAACCGAACCCCTTGGACCGGGAATGCAGGGAGCTTGCCTCCAAAGCGATGCTTCTGGACACAGCAGAGCGCACATTCACAAGGTAGAGTTCACGAAACAGCGCTAGCCCTGCTTCATGGGCTTCACATGTATTACCCACGAGAGTCTTGCTGGGCCCCCTTACGTATCAGTGTCCCCCTCCCATACCATCAATCACTCCGGGTCAAATAGACTTCATCCACACACAGCCAAGGGTGAGGTGGACTTTGGGTGTCCAGCTGACATGCAGTCATTGCGCGGTCCACATGTCATTAACCATTTGTTACTTGCCCTTCTGCTCGTATTGCCTCCAATAAGAAACTGTATTTCAGGTGTCCCAAAGATCAGATTTTGAAAAGCACCTGGACCTCAGGCATTGTGAGCCTAAAGGCTAAACTGAGATGGGCTGTGACCCATTCATTCATTTATCCATCCAGTGTTTCCTGAGCACCTACCTTGTGGGCACCGCTATCAACACAGAGAACCCTGGAGAGGGACAGATGGAAACACTGGTGTAGTCCAAGCGAGTTTAGGCTGTGCTACTGAAGCATCTGGGGAGGCAGACGAGCCTTTCTGAGTAGTGACAGGAGAATTCCTACAGGAAGTGGTGCCTAAGCTGAGAGGTGAAGACTAGATCGGGCTTCGTGGGGAAAGTATTCCAGCCAGAGAGAACAGCATATGCGAAGACAGGAAGTGACAGAGTGAGGCTGGTGGGATGTTTGTGGTGGGACAGGGGCTCCTAAGTATGGATTCTAGACTCTGGTCCTGTGCGTTGGCTCTTCTCCAGGTCAGGACTAGGGTGAGGGGAGTGAGGTATAGAGGGTGCAGACTGTAAGGAGGTGCTATTGGGCTCGTGTAAGTTCCAGGGGCTTGGGGGTAGGATGTATCTGAGATGGCACCTCCCTCCCTTTGGTTCCCTCCCTGGTAGGGCCAGCTTAGAAAGAGGTCCCTGCTCATCAGGAAGTTTGGAATTCATCTTCACAATCAGCTACCCTTCCTCCACCTGGGGCTCCCTCCCCTCCTCTCTGAAAAAAAAAAAAACAAAAAACTCCACCGTACTGATTTTTTGAGTAGGGGGCCTTGGTGGGTCTGGTGGGAGGAGGAGGGAAGCTGGGCAGAATGCTAATGAAATCAGAGGTGCCCAGGTGGGGGCCAGGCCCTGGTTAGGGAAGAATCAAACACATACACCCAGCCTGCTGCAGGCTCTTTTCCATATTTGATTGGTGCTGACTGAGGGACAGCCCCCTGCCGTGCAGCCCCCTGCAGAGGGGGATAGAGGGAGGCGGGTGGGGTAGAATGACGGGGGCAGGTTGCTTCTTCAGTCCTGGAGCCTGAGACGTGGGCTGCATTCAGCCTTCAGAGATGCTTCATGGAAGGGAAGGGGCAAAGAGGGGCCCCTGGTTTGGCTGGGAGCTTGGCCTATACAACCCACCCCTCTGGATAGGTGACCCATACAGAGGGCTGACCAAGTGCTTGTCAGCCACAGAGACACTTGTGGGTCCTGTGTCTTGACCACTTTCCAGGCATCATCCCATGGAATCCTCACCACAATCATGAGTGGCATGCTATGCCAAGTTGCTTCAGTTGTGTCCTACTCTGTGACCCCATGGACTGTAGCCTGCCAGGCTCCTCTGCCCATGGGGATTCTCCAGGCAAGAATACTGGAGTGGGTTGCCATGCCCTCCTCCAGGGGATCTTCCTGATCCAGGGATCGAACCTGTGTCTCCTGTGGCTCCTGCAATGCAGGTGGATTCTTTACCACTGAGCCACTGGGGAAGCCCAGTGACATGCTATACAGACAGGGAAACTGAGCACAGAGCAGTGCAATGACCTGCCAGGGTCACAGAACCAGCAGCCTGACTCGCTCCCCTACCCTTTCTTTTTCCCTAGTTTTTGGCCACACCTTGTGGCATCAGTTTAGTTCAGTCGCTCAGTCGTGTCCGGCTCTTTGCAACCTCATGGACTGCAGCACGTCAGGCCTCCCTGTCCATCACCAACTCCCGGAGTTTACTCAGACTCATGTCCATTGAGTCGGTGATGCTATCCAACCATCTCACCCTCTGTCATCCCCTTCTCCTCCTGCCCTCAATCTTTCCCAGCATCAGGGTCTTTTCAAATGAGTCAGCTCTTCGCATCAGGTGGCCAAAGTATTGGAGTTTCAGCTTCAACATCAGTCCTTCCAATGAACATTCAGGACTGATGTCCTTTAGGATGGACTGGTTGGATCTCCTTGCAGTCCAAGGGACTCTCAAGAGTCTTCTCCAACACTGCAGTTCAAAAGGATCAATTCTTCCATGCTCAGCTTTCTTTATAGTCCAACTCTCACATCCGTACATGACTACTGGAAAAACCATAGCCTTGTGGCATGCGGGATCTTATTTCCCCAAGCAGGGATCGAGCCCCCGCCCTCTGCAGTGGAAACATGGTGTCTTAACCACTTGACCACTGAGAAAGTCCCTTGCAGCCCACTTTGGTCACTGTCCCTGAGTCCATGCAGTCATGATAAGACCCCACAGGGGATGGCTACTCCTATTTATCCACCTGAGATGTGGGGAGCAGAAAGGTAGCAGGCCCAGGGAGTAAGAGCGAGTAGACACACTCTAGCTCAGATCCCAGTTGGGCAAGCTCAGGCAGGAACACCAACCCTCTGTGCCTGTTTCTCCTGTAAAGCAAAGTAGTGCTAGCACCTGCTGTGCACTGTTACTGAGTGTGGATGAAAAAGGCTTTGAGGGCTTCCCAGGTGGCACTAGTGGTAAAGAACCTGCCTGCCAATGCAGGAGACGTAAGAGATGCAAGTTCTATCCCTGGGTCAGGAAGATCCCCCGTAGGAGGGCATGGCAACCCACTCCATATTCTTGCCTGTAGAATCCCATGGAGAGAGGAGCCTGGTGGGCTACAGTTCATGGGGTCGCAGAGAGTCTGACATGACTGAGCAACTAACACCTGAGGACTGGAAGGGTCTCATGGTGTGAAAGGAGGTTGTCTGACCCAGGCTCCGTGGTGTGGTCACTGAGCATGAGCTGTCCATCTCAGCATCTGTCCCTCTGTCTGGAGCTTCCTCCCCACTCCCTAAACATGTGCAATACACATCCATCTCACCTTTCCTCCAAGAAGCACATCAATGTCAGGACAAGGTCTATTTGATGCTGAAGGAGAAAGGCCAGGAAGGCTCCCTAGGCTCACATTTCTTCTGCTCTTTCTACTTCTCTTCAGTCCCTGGTGGCTGAAGATGGTTAAGAATCAGCCTGCAATGCAGGAGACCCGGGTTCAACCCCTCAGTCGGGAAGATGCTCTGGAGAAGGGAATGGCAACCTACTCCAGTATTCTTGCCAGGAGAATTCCATGGACAGAGGAGCCTGGCAGGCACAGTCCATGGGATCACAAAGAGTCAGACAGGACTGAGCAACTAACCCTTCAGTTATACTACATCCAAAGAGGCACCTGGAGCTCATAGCCTAGTAGGGGGTGAGATAGAGGACCAAATACAGAAGCTAGTATGAGGAGGCTGAAGCAGACATGTGCACAAGGGGTTCTGTGGAGCAGGGTTTTTCAAGTGGGGTCTTGTAGGATGAGTAGGAGCCCACTGTTAACCAGTTCTTGCCATACCACCTGTGTGACTTTGAGCCTAGCATCCCTATCTCATTTATAGAATGAAATGGCAAGCCCCCACTCTGCTGAGACTTCCCATAAATTATGAATAAGGAGGGTCTCAGAGAAAAGAGCTGAAGTATACATGAGGCCAGGAATGCTCCATACTGTTGGTTTTTAAGAGGCCCCTGGCTTAGTGGTACTGGTCCCATGGCACAAGGAGACACTCCTGTACCCCTTTGCACACTCCCATCTCCTCTCCAAAGACCTCCTCTTTGAAGCTTTCCTGCCATCTCCACCCCCAGCTCTTCTCTGAGCCCCCAAAGCACTCACTTCCTAAGTCATAAGCTGCCGGCGCTGGTCTGAATCCTGACACTGCTCCAGCTCACTGGACGACCTTAGGCAAGTCCTCTTTTTCCCTGAGCCTTGCATCCTCATCTGTAAAAGAGGAGTAAATGCTTATCTCCCAGGGTGGTGCATTTGGCATGGTGCCCTGCACACAGGAATCTCTCCTCACATGTGCACAGGATCCATCGTTATTTCCCGTTCTCCCTCCCTGCACCTGTACTGTGCTTGGTTACCTGAGATAGCACCTATGACAATCCTGGAGGGAGATGTCCATTTGGCACATGAAGAAACTCATTTTGGGTAAGTGGCTTGCAGCTGGGACTTGACTCTAGGCCAGTCTAATAGCCAGTGATCATGCACTTGGCATTGTCAGTGGTTCCAACCCTGACTACACAGCTGCATGACCTAGAGAGCTGTCAGTGAGTTCCATGTCCAGACCCCACCCAAAACCTGTTGAGTCAGACTCTCCAGTCTGGAGGGGTGGGGCTTGGCATTGTTTTTTTTTTTTTTTTCCAGTTCAGTTCAGTTTAGTTACTCTTTGTGACCCCATGGACTGTAGCACGCCAGGCTTCCCTGTCCATCACCAACTCCCAGAACTTGCTCAAACTCATGGCCATCGAGTTGGTGATGCCATCCAACCATCTCATCCTCTGTCATCCCCTTCTCCTCCTGCCCTTAATCTTTTACAGCATCAGGATCTTTCTCAATGAGTCAGTCCCTTGTATCAGGTGGCCAGAATACTGGAGCTTCAGCTTCAGCATCAGTTCTTTCAATGAATATTCAGGACTGATTTCCTTTAGTATTTTTTAAAAATATTTACTTATTTATTTGACTGCCCCAGGTCTTAGTTTCAGCATGCAAGATCTTCAGTCTTTCATTGCAGTCTTCAGGATTATTTTAGGTGCAGCATGCAGAATCCAGTTTCCTGACCAGGGCTCCCTGCATTGGGAGTACGAGTCTCAGCCACTGGACCACCAGGGAAGTCACATTCTTTTTTCAGAACACTCCACCTCTGCCACCCCCCACCCAGCTTGTGCTAAGGACCCCAGTTCCACCTTTCTGCCTCCATAATTACTCCCCATTTTCTGGGGGGGCTGCTAGTCACTACGACGCCTGGTTTGCAGATCAAAAACAGGTTGTGCAGCATGCTGCCAGCTCTGACAAAAGACGCCTGCACGTGGATAAAGATGGGAGGAAATAGGCAAAGCCGAGACCACTTCCCTTAGATGGGCTGGAAATCGCAGTGGTGTAGCTAGTGCTGGCTCACGAGAACCAACTGTTAAATTTCCAGAATTTTGGAAGCTGGTTGTCAAATACAGATGCTCACAAAAGTTAAATTATATAAACTTACAGTTATACACGTTACTTTTAAAACTGGGCTTTCCTGGTGACTCAGATGGTAGAGAATCTGCCTGCAATGTGGGAGACCTGGGTTCGATCCCTGGGTTGGGAAGATCCCCTGGAGGAGGGCATGGCCACCCACTCCAGTATTCCTGCCTGGAGAATCCCCATGGACAGAGGAGCCTGATGGGCTACAGTCCATGGGGTCACAAAGGGTCAGACACGACTGAGCGACTAAGCACAGCACAGCACATATTTAAAATAAAGGCAATATATACTCAAAACTTACCTCTAGTAATTTTACTACATTTTACTGTTATCTAGGTATGTTCTGGGATTATTTATATCTAGTTAGTGGAAATACTATATACTGGTGTGTCTCCACACAATTTTACCCTAATCGATGTCACATTATAGCTAGAAATTGGCTGTTGTAGAAGTATCTATCCTCCAGAAATTGGAAAACACTATAAATTAAGGGTCCCCTTTCCCAGAGAGCCAGTTGTTAAAATATTTACCAGCATACCATAGGCTATATTTTAATTTTTTATTTTCCTTTTTTCCCTTTTAAGTAGATTTTAATTTTTAAGAGGAATTTCAAGTTCACAGAAAAATTGAGCAGGAAGTACAGAGAGTCCCCACATAGCCTTTGCCCCCATCATATGTACACACCCTCCCCACTATCAACATCCCCCACCAGAAAGTGAAAGTTGCTCAGTTGTGTCCGACTCTTTGTCGCCCATGGCCTGCAGTTCCCTAGGCCAGAATACTGGTGGGTAGCCTTTCTCTTCTCCAGGGGATCTTCCCAACATAGGGATCGAACCCAGGTCTCCCACATTGCAGGCGGATTCTTTACCAGCTGAGCCACAAGGAAAGCCCAAGATCTTCCCCATCCAGGAATCAAACCAGGGTCTCCTGCATTGCAAGTGGATTCCTTACCAACCGAGCTATCAGGGAAGCCCTCCACTCCCCCTCCCCTGCCCCCAGCCAGAGTGGTATGTTTGTTATAGCCCATGAGCCTAAATTGACACGTATAGGGGGCAAGGAAGTCCATTGGTCTTGGACAAATATATAATGACAGATAGTCACCGTTATAGTATCACGCAAAATAGTTTCATTGCCCTAAAAATCCACTATGCTCTGCCTATTCATCCCTCCCCTTTCCCCTGCCCCCAACTCCTGGCAACCTCTTATCATTTCACTCTCTGCATAGTTTTGCTTTTTCCAGAATGTCGTGTAGTTTCCAGAATCATACAATATAGAGCCTTTGGAGACTGGCTTCTTTTACTTAGTAATATACATTTAAACTTCCTGGTGACTCAGAGAAATTGGCTTCCCTGGTGGCTCAGAGGGTAAAGGCATCTGCCTACAATGCAGGAGACCGGGGTTTGATCCCTGGGTTGGGAAGATCCCCTGGAGAAGGCAGTGGTAACCCACTCCAGTATTCTTACCTGAAGAATTTCTTGCCTGGAGAATTCCATGGACAGAGGAGCCTGGCAGGCTACAGTCCATGGGGTTGCAAACAGGACTGAGTAACTAACACTTTCATTCATGCATTTAAACTTCTCTCATGTCTTCTCTTAGCTTTATAGTTCTTTTTTTTTTTTTAATTGTTGGATATTATTCCGTCATCTGGATGGACCACTGCTTACTTATCCATTCACATATTGAGGCCAAGTAGCTGCTTCCAAGTTTGGGCAATTATGAATGAAGCCGCTGTAAACACCTATGTGTAGCTTCTTGTGTGGATATAAGTTTTCGGCTCCTTTAGGTAAATACCAAGAAGTATGCTTTCTGGGTTGTATGGGAACAGTTGGTTTCGTTTTGTAAGAAACCGCCAAACTCTTTTCTCCAGTGAACGTATCATTTTGCATTCCCACCAGCAACGAACACGAGCTCCCGTTTGTCTGCATCCTCGGCAGCGCTGAATATTGCCAGTGTTCTTGATCTGGGCTGTGTTAATGGATGTGTGATGGTGTCTCACTGCTGGTCTCACTTGCATTTTCCCTAATGACATGATGTAGAACATCTTTTCATATGCTTATTTGCCATCTGTGTATCTACTTTGGTGAGGTGTCCATTAAGATCTCTGGCCATTTTTTTAATTGGGCTGTTTATAATTTAATTTTATTAAAAAAATTTCTCACAGTAGATAATCTTAAAAAAAAAACAAAAACACGTGTTCTTGGGGCAAAATCTAGTAGTATTTCTATGCAGGAGGTAGGATATTGTCCCTATTTTTTTTCTTCTGTTTTTATTGAGATATAGTTGACATACGGCCCTGTATAAGTTTAAGGTGTACAGCATAATGATTTGACTTACCTACATCATGAAATGATTAATGCAATAAGTTTAATGAACACTAATCATCTCATATAGATGAAAAATTAGAGAAATGGAAAAATATCTTTGGGGGGATGAGAACTCAGAATTTACTCTCTCGGTTTTTGTATATAACACACAGTGAGTGAGTGAGTGAAAGTCGCTCAGTTGTGTCTGACTCTTTGTGACCCCATGGACTATACAGTCCATGGAATTCTCCAGGCCAGAACACTGGAGTGGGTAGCCTTTCCCTTCTCCAGGGGAGCTTCCTGACCCAGGAATCCAGGTCTTCCGCATTGTAGGTGGATTCTTTACCAGGGGAGCCACAAGGGAAGCCCAAGAATAGTGTAGAGGGTAGCCTATCCCTTCTCAAGCAGATCTTCCCGACCCAGGAATTGAACAGGGGTCTTCTGCGTTGTAGGCGGATTGTTAAGTATGTTTATCCTGTTGTACATTACATCCCCTCTTGCTCCTACTTTTTAAGTGTTTAGAAGTTTAGATAATTCTTCCTGCACCACCAGGGCCCTGGATGAGGGTTTGTCTCCTGGCAACACTGGAGTGCTATGCATTAATTTCCTTAAAAAGGCAGAACTAATGTGTGTGCTCAGTCGCTTCAAGTGTGTGTTAGTTAATCTGTCATAGTCAACTCTTTGCGATCCCATGGACTGCAGCCCACCGGGCTGCTCTATCTATGGGATTTTCCAGGCAAGAATACTGGAGCGGGTTGCCATTTCCTTCTCCAGGAGATCTTCCCGACCCAGGGATTGAACCTGTGCCTCCTGCATTGCAGGCGGATTCTTTACTGCTGAGCCACCGGGGAAGCCCCAGAACTAACATAGCTCTCTCAAATGGACTTTCGTGACCTGTGTGCAACTTCCCAGGGTGAACGTGTCAGGGGCAAGGGTGGTGAGATGGTGGCACACCTGACCATGCTCGCTGTATCCCTTGAGGTGGAAAGAGCCCTGAGCAGGGAGCAAAACCCATATCCCCTCCCTGGCCCTGTCCAGAACTCTCTCTTCAAACCCAGGGTCAGGACTGGCAATTATTTGCCTCCTTGTCAGAATCCCCTTCCCAGGACTTCGCTGGTGATCCACTGGATAAGACTCCATGCTCCCAATGCAGTGGGCTTGGGTTCGAGCCCTGGTCAGGGAACTAGGTCCCACATGCCACAACTAAGAGTGTGTATGTCTCAATTAAAGATTCTGAAAACCACAAGTAAGACCCGGTGCAGCCAAATAAATAAATAAATCTTAGGAAAAAACCAGAATCCCCTTCCTGAGCACGTGGCGAACAAAACTAATCAATCATTGCTCCTCCAAACAAAACTAATCAATCATTGCTCCTCAGAATCCTCCTTAACACAGAGTTCCAACCAGCTGTTACCAGACTGTTACTCTGAGTGACCGGGGTGTGGGTGGTCCGGGGAGGATAACACCGAGATCCAGCCCTGGTCTGAGTGCTCCCTGAGGCCCTTTGCAATTCTGACTCTCTGTACCGGATGCTTCCTGGGAGGAGGTGAGCACAAACTCACCTGTGCTCAGCTAAAACCTTCCCAACAGGGGGCAGTATGTCTCAGTGGTTAGGAGCACATGAGCTGGAGTCTGGTACATCAGGGTGTGAGTGAGTCCCAGTTCTTCCGCTAATAGACTGTGTGACCTTAGAGAAGTTACTAGACCTCTCAGATCCTGTGTCTTCCTCTGTAAGATGGGTTGATGCTACCTGCTTCCTAAGGTTGCAGGTGTGAGGGTCCCACAAAGTCACCATGTAAAGAAAGTGCCCAGAGGGCTCCACGGAAGGCAGCCCCTTTTAAATCATATGGTGTCAGCACGTGGCCGAGCAAAGGCCTTGTGGCCGGGTCAAGCCTTTGCCTGGAAGTTCAGCGTCTCGTGGGCCTCGTGGAGATGATGAGGGAAAATCACTCAGGTGCGTCTGACTTTTTGTGACCACATGGACTATACAGTCCCTGGAATTCTCCAGGCCGGAATACTGGAGTGGGTAGCCTTTCGCTTCTCCAGGGGTATCTTCCCAACCCAGGGATTGAACCTAGGTCTCCTGCATTGCAGGCTGGTTCTTGGCCATCTGAGCCACCAGGGAAGCCCTCGTGGAGATTAGGGCTGCTCTGCAAGTTCCCAGGACTCCCTCCCTCACTGCCAGCCCTGGAGTGTGGACGGAGTGCCTGTAGTCAGTACCCGTTCCAGAAGTTTCTGACTCTGGGGGAGTGAGGGGTAAAGGAAGGCTAGGAGATCAAGTTCTGTGACCAGGAATTGCCACAAGCCCTCTCGAGGAGCAAAAGAAGCTGCCTTTGTAGGGAGAAAGGATGCAGAAGCAACGGAGGCCTTGTAGAATCCGCTTCCTCCGGATTCAGTCACTTGCCCCAGGTCCCACTTGAGCAGTATGCTTCATTGGTTTGCTTTTCACACATCAGAGCCAGTGTCCGTTAGTCCTGGCCAGTGCCTGGCCTTCACCCCCTGTCCCCCAAGCCTGCCAGGGAAGGGGCCCGTCTCACCATGATGGAGGGGAGGGAATCAGAGCTGAGAGCCCGTTCAGGGCCCCTAGTTTGCTTGACCTTCCCCTTCCTGTACCATGCTGGTCTTCCCCAGACCCCCACCTCTTTTGAGGGGGAGGGCAAGGGGGTGTCCCACGAGCCAGGAACCTCTACTGTGGGACTTGGCTGAAAAATAAAAAAAGACTCCTTTCCCTGTTGGTTTTCAGTGCCCGGGCATGTCCACAGAGACCATTACAGAGCTGATTACCCTCCCTCAGCCTGGGAACTTTTAAAGTGTGGTTTTGTTCGAAACCCTAGAATTTCTGACAGCCAGAGTTAATAAGCACCCCCCCACCGCCACCCCGAGTGAATTCAGAGGGTATGAATGGGAAAGTTTTGAGCATAACCCTTTTGCTGTTGTATAAGCATTTCAGAAAAAGGCTCTTCTTCCAGTTTAAGGCTGAGTGTGGCACTTTGCCATGGCCTCCTTTTCTTATAAAGTCCCCTTGGAGAAGGGGGATATTAAACTTAACCTGGACACAACACAGTACTTGCCAATGCAATTTGCAAGCACACATGCTTAGCCCTTAGGGCTAAAGGCCATGGTTAAAATAAGCAAAGAAAGAAAGAAAACAAGAGAAAGACAAAAACCCACCTCCACTCACCCACGCACTTTAGCCCACTCAGACCTATAACCCTGAGGGGACTGTTAGGGGGGCTGTTTGTAAAGATCATAGCCCCCTTTAGAAGCAGAACACCTCTTATAGCCATGAATGATTTTTTTTTTTTTTTTTTAAAGGAGCTTCTACAACTGAACAGTTCTCTTAGCAAGTGAGGCCTTGGAGTGTGCCCTCCAAGTGCAGGGTTTGATGTGCGGTGCGATGGGGAATAAGCAGCCACCCGAATTCCTGGGAGTCCCCTGGGAGCCTCACTGCCCCCAGGTGCTTGGGTCAGAGGACCTGTCAGATAAGGGACCAGGGATGCGGGTGAGAACCTCTTCTCACCCGAGAAAGGCAGGGGAGGGGCGCCCCAGATGAAGGCACGTGTTGCTGCCAACTTCGGGAGACCTCCGGTCCCAGGGATGTGGATCTGCCTGGGGGCTGGAGTCCAACAGTCCAGCTCTGCGATTGCCTTCTCCCTGCGTGATCTTGGGCCAGTGACCTCTGAGCCTCAGTTTCCCGGCCTGTGAAATGGGAAGCGGCGTTGGTAGCAGCGTACCTGTCGCATAAGATTATTATGAGGAGATATGCCGGGCCCGGTCCACCCCGGAGCCCGCGACACGCCCCCGGACAAGCAGGAACTACCTCTGTTGCTAACTGAATTTGTTTTCCCAGGATGGGGAAGGCCAATGCTAGCTCCGACGCGGGACCCAGCGGAGGCTGGGGGAAGGGTGGGTGGGGACGGAGGCGTCGGAGCAGGGGGGAAGACAGGCTGCCGGAAGGGGGAAGGGAGGGTGGGCGCTCCCCGCCCCCGGCCGCGCCCGCCGCGCGCCCACCCTTCCGACCGCGCCCACCCTCCCGCGCGGGCGGCCGCCTCGCTCTCGCGCTGAGCGGCTTGGCGGCGGCGGGCGCGGGCCGCGCGGGGCTGGGCGCGCCGATCTATTAACGTCTGTGTGTCTGGGCCGCGGGTCTGCGGCCAGGCAGGCGCCAGGGGCTCGCCTGGAACCAGATGTGCCCCGGCGCCGCTCTGGCCGCCACCGGCGCGGCGGGCTCGCACGCACGGGCTGGCGCGCACATGGCGGGGAGGGACGGGCGGCGGCGGGCGCGCCCGGGCGGGCACCCCCTGGGTTCAGGGGCCGACCCCAGACCCGCGGGGGCGGAAAAGCGACCTTCCCTCCCCACCCTGCCCCACCCCGGTCCCCGCCTGCCGGCCAGCGCCCCGCCCGGATGGGCCAGTGGCCCCGGGATGCTGGGCTCCCGCGGGTGGGGGTCCCCCGAGGGAAGGCTCCCACTCGGAAGGCCCAGCCCTTCCACGCCCCCTACGAGGGCCAGGGGACTCTTCCCGCCTCGCCCCCCTCCCGAAGTTTGTTTTCTTAAGTTTGTGCGTAAGATTTTTTTAAAGTTCTGAGTCAGAGCTTCCCCTAAGACGAGGAGTTTGGGCCGTGCCGAGAAATGCCAAAATAGGGGGAGGCGGGCAGGAAATAGGGCAAAGGAAATGTAGGGATTGGAGGCTTTTTGACGCATGGATTTGGACGGGGGGCTCTTAACCCACGGGGCGGGTGAGGGTTGTGAAATACAAGGATTTCACTGAGGCCTCTCCCAGTTTGGCCCGGTGGCTGGTCAGCCGCTTGCCCCACCCCCAGGCCGCCGCAGCCTCGGGGTGCTCTGCTGTGCCCTCCGGGCCTTCTCGGGGGTCCTGTGAAGTGAGCCACAGAGCTGAGCCATCAGAGCTCCCAGTTGTCGGTGCTTGGGCTCCCAGGCCCCCCACCCACCCGCAGCGACCGTTCCCAGCAGGGGAGGTTAGGAACATGGAGGCAGCGGGGAGATGGTTTGGTACCGCTAGATGGAGGCGGAATGGAGAGCAGAGAGAAGGCAAAAGGGCAGGGCGGTGCTGTCAGGCTGGGCCAGCCCAGCCTTGCCGCAGAGGAGGGGGCCTCACGCAGGGCCTTTGGCTGGGGGCGGGGGGGTGGCGGTCCCCTCGGTTTACACCCCCACCCCCTGTGCTTCCTAGAAGAGTGTCTCATAGAAAACCTTTGAAGTTATGTGGAAAGACTGGGTTTTCCCAGCCATGCCAGGCTTCCTTGTTCTGGAAGTGAGGAGCTAGGATGCTGAGTTGGGGGAAGGGGGTGTCAGTCCCCTTAACATTAAAACACTGAAAGAGAACTCGCCTGCGTGGTCCCCAGGGGCTCAGGGTGGAGCAGGCAGAGCCCCGGGCAGTCAGAGCTCTCTGGCCATTTGTCACATTGCTGTGGGAACCAGCATGTGCCCTCTTCAGGAGGAAACAGGCCCAGAGATGCACAGCGACAAGCTCAAGGTCACAGGGCTGTGAAGTGTAAGAGTTGGGATCCCAATCCAGGCTGCTGGGCTTTGGAAACTTTGGGACTGAGATCAAGTCTCCTCTGCATTTGGGGGCCCAAGGGAGAGGGAGGGTGGTGGCCCCAGTTGGAGAGGGGATTGGAATCACCAGCCCCCGGCCCCTTCAGTCCAGTCCAGCCACCCCTTCCCGTCCAAGCAGGCTCAGCAGATGGGGCTCCAACCCAAGCACCTCTTTACTGCCTCTCCTACAGGCAGATGATGCCCATGGTCCTCTGGCCTTGAGCGCCATACTTAAGCTTTCTCTTTGGGAGGGGATTTCTCTGGCACGTATTCTGGCCCTTAATTAAAAAAAAAAAATAAGTGGGACTTCTCTGGCAGTTAAGATACTGTGCTTCCACTGCAAAGGGGGAGCAGGTTCAATCCCTGGTTGGGGAACGAAGATCCCACATGCTGTGCAGTGTGGCCAAAACGTAAAAAAAAATAAAAATAAATAAAACCCAGTAAATTTGTTTCTGCAGATAGGAGGGTCTCAGTGGTTAAAAAAAAAAAAAAAATCCACCTGCCAATGCAGGACACACGGGAGATGGGGGCTCAATCCCTGGGGTCAGGAAGATCCCCTGGAGAAGGAAATGGCAACCCACTCCAGTATTGTTGCCTGAAAAATCCCGAGGACAGAGGAGCCTGGGGGGCTACAGTCCATGGGGTCGAAAAAGAGTTGGACACGACTGGGCGTGCACACACATAGGAGGGTCGGGGGAGTCAGGAAGCCTGACACGGTTTACCCGATCTACAGTGCACAGAAGTCATCAAGTGTTTGGGTGGACAGAGAACTGGGACTACCTCCCCATTGGGACCCAAGTTCCGTTCATTAGATCAGACATGTGTTTGCTCCATATTTATTGAACACCTACTATGTGCCAGGTGCTGATGATAAAGACTTCTCAGGCGCATTCAGGGCAGCCTCCCAGTGGGAGGGCAGTAGCTCTTGGGAGGAAAGTAAGTGTCCGACATGCTGTTGTTTAGGAGCAAGATTTAGGGCTCCTACCCCTAATCCTCTGAAAGTCTCCACTTGACAGATGCAAACATGAGGTTTGGAGAGGTTAAGGAATTTGCCAGCAGGTGGCATGGCTAACATATGGCAAGTCTGGGAATCAAACCTAGACCCAGCTGACTCCAAATAAATACACCAATGGTTAATGTGATTCAGCACTTACTATGTCCCAGACACTGTCTTAAGAACTTTACATATGGTAACTCTTTTAATCCCCACAAAAACTCTTGTTAGGGATATGTGTTCAGTTGTGTCCAATTCTTTGCAGGCCCCTGGACCATAGCCTGCCAGACTCCTCTGCCGGTAGAATTTTCCAGGCCAGAATACCGGAGTGGGGTATTTCCTCACTCCAGGGGATTTTCCTGACCCAAGGGTTGAACCCGCATCTCTTGCATCTTCTGTATTGGCAGGCGGATTCTTTACCCCTAGTGCCAGGAAGCCTTATTGGAATACATTATCTCCATTTTCTAGATGGGAAAACAGAAGCAACAGGAAAAGGGTAACTTGGGACTTCCCTGGGGATGGATGGGAATGTCCCTTTTTAATGAGCTTCCCAGGGAGTCTCGAAGCAGAACGTCAGTGGACACTTCATGAGAAATCTGGAAGATCTGGTATCAGCCCCTCCCCTGGGGGCCACCAGGGTGGACAGGGGGCAGGGCAGCCTCCAAGCATCATGGCGGAGGCTTTGGAAAAGCTGCCTTCAAATGTTAGCAAGGTGGCCCTGAGGAAGGGTCAGGTGCGCTGTCCCTCGCTTGAAGCGTAAACTCGGGGACCCACAGAGAGAGGGACTATGGCTCACTACCATAGAGAAATTTCCAGAGTCGGTGTTGACTGTCATCCCAGGGTGTGACTAGGACCAGTTACAGATGTCACAGGGACTTCCCTGGTGGCCCAGTGGCTAAGACCCCACAATCCCAATGCAGGGGGCCTGGGTTCAATCCCTGGTCGGAGAACCAGATCCCACATGCTGCAGCTAAGACTCAGCGTAGCCAAATAAATATTTTTTTTAAAAAAAAGAAAGGATGTCACAGATGGCCCTGTCCTCAGGCTCTGAGTCCACCTTGCCGATGAGGCTGGTGGGAGCCAGGACGCATAGCAGGGTCATCAGCTCTGAGGGCACCAGGGCCCATGAGCCTGGTGTGTGGGTGTGGGCAGAACACACAGATTTGCTTGAGTAGAGCTAAGCCACAGGAAATTGGAGTGGTCTCTGCACCCGGCCCCCTCGCTGTGACTCCCAGCAGGTTGCAAGCTTCAAGAGGCTGGGAGCTCTTAAGTGGCAGAAGAAACCCACACTGGGTCCTGGGCAGCAACTTCAGCCTGGTCTGGAAATGGCTATGAGGGCAGCTTCCACTGCCAGGTGCCAGCCACTCTGGGGACAAACAGACCAGACGTAAGCCTCCGCTTCATCACTGCTTGGCTGTGTGACCTGGGTCGGCTACCTCTCCCGCCTGACCCTCACGTCTGTGATGGAGAACAAGGCTTACTAACAGCGCCGTCTGCACTGGCGAAGGCAGGGCTTTGTAACACAGTGCCAGGCACACAATAAAAGTTCAGTAAGTGGAAGCCAAAAAAGAAAGTGGAGGGGAGGGGCGGCGCTGTCCTCGCCACCAGCAGAAACACTCGAGACAGCCTGGAGCTTCTCTGAGCCGAGCCTCAAACTCACATTTTCCAGCATGCCTGGAACTCACAGATGGGTCATAAAAACCTGCAGCGATGCTTTAAAGGTCAGCCTCTCTGGGAGTACAACATTGCCCCAGAGCTGGGGTCAGAGGAGGTCCCGCCAACCTCGGAAGAGGGGCAGATGGGCACTGCCTTTGTCTCAGCTGCTATCTCTGTTGGGGGGGTGGTGGTCTGTGCAGGGGACCCCAAGGTGAAACAGGGACAAAGGGTCAGTTTCTTCTAGAGCACTGCTGCTGCTGCTGCTAAGTCGCTTCAGTCGTGCCCGACTCTATGTGACCCCAAAGACGGCAGCCCACCAGGCTCCCCTGTCCCTGGGATTCTCCAGGCAAGACCACTGGAGTGGGTTGCCATTGCCTTCTCCAATGCATGAAAGTGAAAAGTGAAAGTGAAGTCGCTCAGTTGTGTCCGTCTCTTAGCGACCCCATGGACTGCAGCCTACCAGGCTCCTCCGCCCATGGGATTTTCCAGGCAAGAGGACTGGAGAGGGTTGCCATTGCCTTCTCCCTTCTAGAGCACAGAAGCTGATTTTCCATTAAGCTGACTTTATTTTTTTTTAATGTTTTAAATTAATTAACTTATTATTTTTGGTTGCCCTGGTTCTGCATTGCTATGCGGGCTTTCTCTAGTTGGACTTCCCTGGCGGCTCAGACGGTAATCTGCCCGCAATGTGGGAGACCCAGGTTCCATCCCTGGGTGGGGAAGATCTCCTGGAGACAGGAATGGCTATCCACTCCAGTATGCTTGCCTGGAGAATTCCACGGACAGAGGAGTCTGGTGGGCTACAGTCCATAGGGTCACAAAGAGTCAGACACGACTGGGTGACTAACACACAACACGCAACTAGTTGAGGCAAGAAGGGGCTACTCCTCATTGTTGCTCTTGGCTTGCTCGTTGCGGTGGCTTCTCTCGTGGAGCACAGGCTCTAGAGCATGTGGGCTCAGCAGTTGTGACTTAGTTGCCCTGAGGCATGTGGGATCTTCCTAGACGAGGGATCAAACTCGTGCCCCCTGCATTGGCAGGCAGAATCTTACCCACTGCGCCACCAGCGAAGTCCTCAAGCCGACTCTTTAGCATAGGGTCTGTGAACACAATTCAGAAAGTCTATGAACCATGCCCCCTCCCCAAAGGTATGTGCAAAACTTCTGTGTGCACCTGTGTTTTTCTGGGGAAAGTGGAAGTGTTAGTCGCTCAATCATGTCTGACTCTTTGCGACCCCATGGACTGTACCCCGCCAGGCTCATCTGTCCATGAAGTCCTCCAGGCACGAATACTGGAGTGGGTAGCCATTCCCTTCTCCAGAGGATCTTCCCAACCCAGGGATTGAATCTGCATTGCAGGCAGATTCTTTACCATCTGAGCCAGCAGGGAAGGGTCCATAGAATTCCTTAGATTCCTCCAAGGGTTCGTGATTGACCTAGGGGAAGAACCAGTGAGTCAGGGTCTCGGTTTCATTTTGAAAAAGTACTAGTGAAGGTGGTGGGCATGTGTGTAGCCCACTGCGTTGAGCATGTTCTCGGGAAAGCCCTGGACTATTCCACGTTCTCTGTGCCGCCTTGAGAGGGAGGTATATCTCTTCCTGTCCCACTGCACAGATGGTGAGACGGAGCACCCAAGAGGGGAGCTCTCTTGACTAAGAACCCACAGGGTTATGTCTCCAATGCTCGGCGGCGGAGGTAGCCATTGGCTCTCTGGCGGGGCTGCTGGTTTGCCCCGCCCCCTGCCAACCACGCCCTGTTGCTGGGTCAAGGATGCGCATCTGCACCCGCTCCCCAGGGAACCCAGAAGCAGAGAGGAGCAAGGAGGAAAATGCATATCCTCAGGGGTGGACATCAGTGGACAGGACTTGGGGTGTTACCGCCTTGCTGAAAGCCCTTTGGCTAAGTCACCGTGCCCCCCGCCACGTGCCTCAGTTTCCCCATGGGCAACGTGAGGGACTTTGACAGATAATCTGTAAGGTTCCTTCAAGTCTGAGTCCTGAGAAGACAAACGTTACAGACTTGAGATCCCAGAACTGTTTGCAGCTTTGTTTCGGAATCAAGTTACACAGAGTCGGACTGCCTCTGGGCCTGGCCCCCAGCCTTCGCCCTGACTCCCAGCAGGTGCTGGCCCTGGGCTTCAAGAGGCCCGGGAACTAGAGCTGGGAGAGAAAACCCCGCACTGAGCCCCGAGCAGCAACTTCACCCTGGTCTGGAAATGGTTAATGAGCTTTCCTCCAGATACCAGCCCCTTATTAAAATGTAGGTTTTACAATAAATCTGGCATTTAGCCACCAACCTTAGATTAAAACCAGACGGAACAGACGCTAACCTCCTTCTCAGATCAAATTTTGAGCAAAGGGCTGCTCTTCCTCGTGATGGACTCCCTAACCCTCAATCCCCTATGCACCCCCATTCCAACCGTGTGCCCCCAATTTATGGAGCTCTGTTTGGGGATCTCGAAAGCAGAGAAGGCTGGGCTGACCACAGATGTGAATTTCTGGTTCCTGGGGCCCTGCGATGGGAGGTGATCAGGCCCCAGACCCAGAGGTTTTAGGGACACCAGGGGAAGCTCCGGGGACCCAGAGCCTTTGAGATTGCCAGCTATGTCTGGCTTCTGACCTCCCACCCTTCTCTGTGCCTGAGAATAGGATGCAAATGCTCTCTGTCTGGTAGCTTCATCCCTTCTCCCCACTTGGGTCCAGTGATCCCATTTGTCAAAGTGCCCTGGGACTCTGAAGATGTTTTGGTCCCACCTGTCTGCCTCCAGCAGCCCCCACACAAAGACATTCTATCCGGAGAACCCCAGCTTGTGGCTGCCGTCTCTCCAAGCATTTCTGACCCAGTGGCTTTGGGGCTTCCCAGGCAGGATTGAGCCCCCGCCCCACTTGCTGTCACTTTGCTTCCCTGGCTCCCCACCCCCCAAGCATACAGGGGTCTTCTTTCCTTGCTATCCTCAGCCAATCCCAGTATTTCTCTCTGCCTCCTTCCCTTTTTCTGTGTTCTTGTTGAACAACTTTTTGAAACATAATTCACATACCATACAACTCACCCATTTAAAGCATACAATCCAGTGATTTTTAATCTATTCAGTTGTGCAGCCATCACCACAATCGATTGAGAACATTTTCATCACCCAGAAAGCAACCCTGCACACTTTAGTTCTCACCCCACCCCAATCCCCACCTCCACCAGCCTCCCCCAACACCCTGGCAAACACTAATCTACTTCCTGTCTCTATAGATTTGCCTATTTGGAGCAGTTCATATGAAAGTGGAATCTTACATTATATGCCTTTCTGTCAATGTCACCATCTTCTTCCATTCAACATAATGGGGCTAGTGGTAAAGAATCCACCTGCCAATACAGGAGATGCAAGAGATACAAGTTCGATCCCTGGGTCAAGAAGATCCCCTGGAGTAGGAAATGGCAACTTGCTCCAGTATTCTTGCCTGGAAAATCCCATGGAGAGAGGAGCCTGGCGGGCTACAGTCCATGGGTTTGCAAAGAGTGGGACATGATGAGCTACTGAGCGCACACAGAGAATGTTTTCAACGGTTATTCGTTTGTGGCATGGGTCAGTGCTTCATCCCTTTTGACAGTCGAATAACATTCCATTGTATGGATATTGGTGTACACGTCAGTTGATGGGCATTTGGGGTTGTTCCCACTTTTGGGGCTATAATGAGTAATACTGCTATGAACATTCATTCATATCCAAGTTTTTGTGTGGACATATGTTTTCATTTCTCTTGCGTATATAACTGAGAGTGGAATCACTGGGTCATATGCTAACTCTATTTTTAACATTTTGAGGAACTGCCAGGCTGTTTTCCACAGCGGCTGCATCACTGTGCATTCCTATCAGCAGTGGCTGGAAGTTCTGATTTCACTGCCTTCTTGCCACCACTTGTTACTGTGTCTTTTGATTCTAGCCATCCTAGTGGGCATGAAGTGCTATCTCATTGTGAATTTTGCTTTGCTTCTCCATCTGTTTCCCTGATGGTTAATGATGTTGAGCAGGTTTTCATGTGCTTATTGGTCATTTGTATATCTTACTTGAAGAAATGGCTATTCAGATCATTAGTTCATTTTTATTTATTTTTGTAAAATATTTCTGTATTTTTTTGGCTGCACCAGGTCTTAGGTGTGGCATGCGGACTCTTGGTTGCAGCGTGTGGGATCTAGTTCCTTGGCCGGGGGTGGAGCCTGGGCCCCCTGAATTGGGAGCGTGAAGTCTTAGCCACTGGACCATCAGGGAAGTCCCTATTTGCTCATTTTTAAATTGAATTGTTTGTCTTTTTGCTGTTGAGTTACAAGAGTTTTTAACATCTTCTAAATATAGGTCTCTTGCCAAATATATGATTTGTAAGTAATTTTCCTATCCTGTGAGTTGCCTTTTAACTCTTGATGATGTTCACAAAATTTTTGATTTGAAGAGGTCTGATTTCTCTCTTGTCCTTTAATTCCTTGTGCTTTTGGTGTCATATCTAAGAAACCATTGTCTGACCCTTTTGAGGGTGAAGGGAAGTGGCTTTGGAACTTGACACTTCTTATCCTTTTTTGGAACGAGTCCTTCCCTCATTTATATAATCATTCAGAAATATTTCTGAAACCAAACTACTTGCCTGGTGCTGGAGATACAGCAGTGACAAGGCAAACCACCCCCTGTCTTCCTAGAGCTTACAATGAAATGAAAGAGACAGGCATGAAGCAGGTAACCAAAGGAAGAATGACTTAATTACAGATGTGCAGGAGAGAGAGAGGGCCCAGAAGCCTGTACCAAGGAGATGTGTCTGGTCTGGGGGCTGAAAAAGACCCCAACGACAGGGCATCTAGTCTGAGATTAAAGGCAGGGATGCATTCGCCAGGCAAAAGGGGTGCAGGGCTCCAGACAGAGGGAACAGCATGTGCAAAGGGCCTGAGGTGACAGAAGTTCATGCCGTCCAGTAAGGCAAGTTCCCCCGGCACACCGGCCCCGCCACTAGGGCTTCTTGGGGCATCCAGTGGCCTGATGGAAGTGTGTGCAGCATGCCATGTCCTGAGTGCCTGTGCAGAAGAGCTTCTAGACTCTAGGGAGACCCAGATGCACTGCACCTGCCTCCAGAACTCTGCTGATGTTTCAGGAGGACATGCGGGCCTCCCCAGCCTCCTCCAGGGTCAGCCCAAGCCTGGCTGAGCCCTCCTCGTAGACACACTGGTTACTGTGCAGGCTGGGAAGGCCTAGGGGTGCAGCAGTCCTGGACGGGGGTGGCCCATGACCCCTGGCTTCTTATATGCTGTCTGAGGCCTGTGAGGCCATGGGGACATGGATAGGTCTCCAGGGCACCTCTCTGCCCTCTTGGGTGCCAGTGTGTCTTCCTTTCTCACCTTCCTTCCTGTGATACTTTCTCCTTCTCCAGACTGGTAGGTATAAAAGTGGATCAGCTGCTTGGGTTTTTGTTCAGAATTATTGAGATGAAACATCCTCGGAGGGGTGGCTGGGCAGTGGTTGTTGGTGGCTGACTCCCCAGCCCACCGCCCCAAGCCCCTGCCCCCTGCCCTGTGACACGTGCTGTCATGACTCAGCCCTGGCCAGGCCTCTGTAGCTCCGCGAGGAGGATCCTGGACCCTGGAGACAGCCCAGGACAGGAGCAGACTCTGAAGTCTTCCCACACATTTTCAGTGCCTCCTCATTCATTCGTTTATCTCTTCATTCATTCATTCATTCACTTAACACTCAACAAATATTTGTGCAGAGTTTGCCTTGGACTTCCCTGCTGGCTCAGACAGTAAAAAATCTGCAATGCGGGAGACCCAGGTTCAATCCCTGGGTCAGCAAGATCCTCTGGAGAAGGAAATGGCTACCCACTCTAGTATTCTTGACTGGAGAATTCCGTGGACAGAGTAGCCTGGTGGGCTACAGTCGACGGGGGTCACAAAAAGTCACACAACTGAGCGATTAACACTTCCTACCTTGGACCAGGCCCTGTGATGGGTCCCAGGGAGTCAGAAAACAGTTAAGTTCCAGTCCCTGCCAGACAAACGACCCTACATTTACCCTACAGCGTGACAGAGCTGTGATGGGGGGCTGTGTGTGTGTCTGGGATGGCTTCCTGGAGGAGGCGGCATTCTGCTGAGAACTGAAGGTGAGCAGGGAGGCAGAGAGAAGTGGCAAGTCCAGGTACGGAATGGGCAGGAGTCCACAAGGGAGAGGATGTGCCTGTCCAATGTAAATGCTGGCCTCCGGGAGACCACTAACCTGGGACAACATCTCTGAAACCACTGAGGCGCCCTGTCCTGGCGCTGCCCACCTGGGGGACCTGGGGGTCCCATCCAGTAGATAGAACCAGAAAGCTCTCAAGAGGATGGCCCCATACCTCTGTCAAGTTCATGGTCAGTTTGCCCAGGGCTGGGCTGGGAACTGGGGCTACCTCCTCCCTCCCTTCTCTCTGCCAAGCAGCTACCAGGGGTGTAGTAAGAAAAAGAATGGGTCTGGGATTTGCAGAGGGAAAGCCCTCACTTGCTATGTGACCCTGGGTACGTCCCAGCCCCTCTCTGGGCCCCCCTTCCGTCTTCTCTGTGAAGCAGTGACATCCCCCCCCAACTCTCGAGGTTGCTGGGGGCCTCCAGGGAGTGATGCTGGAAAGTTCGCCTCAGTGATCTCACCACCTGCTCCCATTTGTGCCTTAGCTTTGGTCCCTGTGTGTCCTGGACAGAGGCTGACCGGTCCAAGCGTGAAAGTGGCTCTTGGCTCCTTGCTTGAGATTCTGGGGGTGGGGTGGGGCTGGCCTCCTGGGGAAGCCCCCGGAAGCCCAGGTGCCCTTCTCCAGAGGGCTCCAGGGTCCACGCTTCTTCTCCTCCCTCCTGCCCATCCTTCCTTTCTTCCTTCCAATATGAGTGCTGCATACAGTGCCAGGCCCGACCCTGGCTCTGCCCTCTCAGGCATCATAAGCTGGCACCCCCCTGGCCCTTCTCAAAGCTACCCTGCCCTACATGCCCCTCCCAGCTACCCCTGGCCTGTGTGCCGGGGACTCCAGCACAGACCCCAGCTTTAGAGATGCTCCGGTTGCCTTCAGCCCCCTCTTCTTGGCTGACCATTCACGCTAAGCCCCTGGACAGACTCCCCCGCCTCCCAGGATCCCTCTACAAGAGGACCTGGGGGTACTCATTGGGCCGGCTGCCTATGCCAAGGTGGTAAGAAGCCTGGGCTCTGGACCAATGTGCAGATTTAAGTCCCTGCCCCAGCCTTTACTGGCCATGTGGCTTTGACAGGTTGTTTAACCCCATGCCTCAGTTTCCCCTTCTGTAAAAATCAGGCTAAGAGCACCCAGGTCGGATACTCATGAGGGTTCAGTGAAGTGGTTCCTGTTACCTCCATTTCTCAGGGGGATTCCTGAGGCTGGGGTGGAATAAAGGCTTCGCCTGTGGCCACTGTGCTGATAAGCCAGTGCCAACCTGCGGCCCTAAACCAGGACCCGGGCCTCCTTAACCACCTCTGCTCCCTGTTACTTCTTATCTGATGAGGCGTGATTCTCTCCCAAGGCTCTCCTGCTGGCCCTGGAGTCAGGGATGCTGCCTGGAAGGCACATAAGGCTACAGATTCCAGAATTCCTGTCTGAGCCCCACTCCTAGGGGGTCTTTCAAAGGAACCCAGCTCTCTCCCAAGAAACCTGGGTGTTAGGGGGCACAGCCTCCATGCACCCCCCCACCTCCACTTCCTTCCCCAGCCTCTTCTGGCTGTAAGTATTTCTGCAGCCTCAAAACTCCTTTGACCAAGGCCCAGTGTTAATTTGTTAAATCCACATCGAGGTCCTGGGGACCCGTTGTTTATTTTTGTGAACGTGTTGGCAGAGATCACATTTGGGGTGGGGGAGACCGCTTATTCGGTCGGAATAAATGCTAATTAATAAAAGTTATTTATTTGGGTTGGAGCTCGCCGTGGCCCCAGGGTCAGGCACAAACTGACTATTTGAAGCAAAAACAAACAGAGAGTGTCTCTCAACAGCTTGAGAAAGGCAGAAACGAAGAAGCCGGGTTTATTTGTCTTAGGAAGAATTTGCAGTTAATTCCCTCCAGACTATTTAGACCCTTAAATTAAATGGAATAAGAAAAACCATGGGTGCAGGGGAAGGAGCCAGGAACACTTGATCATTTGGCCGAGAGCAGAGTTTTTAAATGTCTTTGGCCTGAAGTCAGCCAAGTAAATGGTATGTGTGAAATAATTTAATGGCAGAGAACAGGGCAGCAGTCACTTTTTCTCACTGTAATGTAGTAAGAGAGAGAGCGTGGCTGCCTCTGCTATCTGAGTCCGTTTATCTTTCCCCGGACTCAGCCCCTCACGGTAGCCCCTAAAGAGCCCAGGTAAATGGAGGTGGTTTCAGGCTTTATTTTCAATCCCAGAACTTTTACTGAACAAAAGGAAACTTTGGGCACAGCCTTTTTGGGACAGACCTGGCCCCAGTGCTCGCTGGCCCGAGGCTTCAAGAGTATTTATTTATTTTCCAAATGCTTGAAGCTCAAGCGTGGAACCCCAGAGGACACACGCCCACCACATCCACTTCTCAGGGGGCGATTCAGGAACTCGTGGTAACGAACATCCGGCGCATCCACTGGGAAGCAAAGTGCAGCCTGAGAGTGAGCCCTGGCTGAGGCCAAAGCTGTGGGTTCAAGTCCTGGGTCACCTCCAAGACACCTCCTAAATCTTCCACATCCTCAATGGCCTCTTCTCAGCCTCTGCCCGCAGTTGGGACTGGAAGCAGCTTTCTGCTAGGGGCTGGGCTGAAGAAGAAAGATCCTTGTTTTTTTTGGGGGGTGGGGGGTGGAAGCGGGTTGCATACAGTCAAGAATGTTAAGGGCAGGAACTTCCCTGGAGGCCCAGCGATTAAGACTCTGCGCTTCCAATGCAGGGGGCGCAGGTTCGATACCTGGTCTGAGAATGAAGATCCCACATGTTGTGCAGCACAGCCAAAAAAAAATGTTAAATGCAGCGAGCATTTATGGAGCAATGACTGTGCTCTTGGCATTCAGTTAAACTCAGCTTCTGCAGGAACTTTGTGTGACCCTGGGCAAGCCACGGTCCTGCAGGACTCCCAGAGGTGAGGTCTTCCCCCCTCAAGGATGTCCCCCCAAGGATGGAGTCTTGGGGACATTTACACAGCAGTGAGATGACACGATCCATGAGGTCTCCCAGAGCTGGGACTGAGAGTGTGATCCCCCGCTGCCCCGCCCCACACCTGGCATCACCTTCCCTGGGAACCAGCAGAATGAGGGAAGACGACCCAGCAGAGACAAACTCATACTCCAGGCTGCCTGAGTCTCCCCACAGGCACGTCCCAGCTGCATGATCTTGGGTCAACCTTTCAGAGCCTCAGTTTCCCAGTGTGTGAAATGGGATAACACCTCGTAGGGCAGATGCTGGGATCCAGTGGATGGGAGTGTGTGCAACACTGGACGCTGTTCGTGCCCAGACCCACTTTGGTTGAGCGCATTCCATCACAGCTGCCCTGACGGAGAGAAGTGACTCCAGCCCAGCTGGGGTGAGGGGTGTGAGAGTCGGGTTGCTGGAGCTGGGGGTGTAAATCCCTTGCCTGAGAGTTTCGGCTCCAAGGCTCCAGCAGTTTAGCCAAAGAGCAGAGTTGTTTCTTCCGGCACCCCCTTGGCAGGGGCCAAGGCTGCAAAATGGTTTTCATTTCAACACCCTCCGTTTTGAATTGCTCAGAAATTTCCCGAAAAAGTCTCCTTTTTTGGCTGAAAGGCCTCCTGCGTTGGGTTTGTGCCCAAGCAGCATTGCCTAAAGCGGGGGGCGGAAATCGGCTCGCGATGGCTGGTGTTCCAGAAGCTTCCATCCACTCTCTGGGGTCTTGATCACACAGGTTTTCAGCGCTCGACCCTTGATATTTCGGTGTAAGGTTTCTTCCCGCTTGAGGGGGTGAGGGGCGGGGGTGGAGAGACATTCACAGCCACCAGACATTCTCATCCATCTTCACCTTTTCTTGGAGGAAAGGGGTGAGGAGTGAAGATTGAAGCGGGTCCAGGAGTCGAAGCCAGCTCGCTCCGTGTTCCCTGCCACCGCCTACCCCATTCCCACATGTGTCCTGTGTTTTTAGTACTTTCCAAAGGGGAAAGTACTGGACTTCAATTCCTGGTCCTCCCTCCAAACCAGGGCCTCTCTCCCTCAGCACTGTGCACACGGTGAGCCAAAGAATTCCCTGATCCAGGGTCTGTTCTGGGCACTGAAGCATACTTAGCAGCAGCCCCGGTCTCTACCTCCGTCCCAGGAGCTCCATCCGCCTCTCAGTCCTGACCTTCAAAATTGTCTCCAGACATTGCCAGATGTCCCCTGGAGGCTAAATTGCCCTCAATTGAGAACCACCGGTCCAAACCCAGTAAGGCCATCTTTTCCCGGGAAACCGTGCCTGATTCCTGCTTGACGACTCCCCTGCCCCCACCTCCGACCCATGCAACCATTACTGGACTCATGGAACAGTTTGCCCTCCAATCCAATCAGCTGGTTGCTCAAGAGTCAGTAAACTCTGCGAACGTGGGAGCGTTCAAAAGCCAGGATTGAATGGTATCTGTGGCCGGGCCTGGAATGTTCTAGATGCTCAGCTGAGCAACTCAGCATCGTGTGAAGAATGTAGGATGTGATCAAACCAGTCAATCCTAAAGGCAATCAATCCTGAAT
Source organism: Bos javanicus (assembly GCF_032452875.1). Taxonomy (NCBI): domain Eukaryota; kingdom Metazoa; phylum Chordata; class Mammalia; order Artiodactyla; family Bovidae; genus Bos; species Bos javanicus. The sequence goes on from NC_083878.1 coordinate 99,859,581, forward strand.
ATTCACTGGAGGGACCGATACTGAAGCTGAAGTTCCAGTACCTCGGCCACCTGATGCGAAAAGCTGACTCATTGGAAAAGACCCTGATGGTGAGAAAGATTGAGGGCAGGAGGAGAAGGGGACGACAGAGGGCCAGATGGTTGGATGGCATCACGGACTTGATGGACGTGAATTTGAGCAAGCTCCTGGAGATGGTGAAGCCTGGCGTGCTGCAGTCCATGGGGTCGCAGAATCGGACATGAATGAGCAATTGAGCAGCAACATAAAGGGAATGTGTAACTGGGGAAGCAAAAATACAGGGTGTGTCCCCAAATCCAAAAGGTTATCCACACCCTCTGCTGACCCAGCTGGGAGCAGAACTGGCCTTCCCATCCACTGCTGCTGGGAACCCTGGAGGGGGTCCTTGGCTCTAGCTAGCTTTTTACTCATTGGCCCAACAATCCCAATTCTAGGAACCTGTCCCAAATATTCACTGGAAAAAATAGAATATCATGTTAGCATGAGGTTATTCACTGTGGTATTCTTCTGAGTTGCAAAAGATGGGAAACACACCACCTGCCAATCGATAGGGCTCTGGTTCTAGTTAAATAAACCACAGTTTAGGGATTTCCCTGGTGGTCGAGTGGCGAAGACTCTGCCCTCCTGATGCAGAGGGGGCCTGGGTTCGATTCTGGGTCAGGAAACTAGATCCCGCGTGCCACAATGGAAAGATTCCGCAGAGCCAAATAAGTAAATAAATATTTTTAAAAACCTAGTACATTTGCACAACTGAGTGGCACAGAGCCACATGCAGGGCTGTCTGTACTGGGTGGCAAAATCCCTGGGATGTGTTGCTCAGTGGGATCAAAGAGAGGGGCACAGCAGTCCGCAGTCTGCTAGCTTCCAATAGAAGAGCAGGAGAAAATACGAGAAAAAAAACTGCAAAAAGCAGTGCGGAAAGGATAAAGCAAAGACGAATTTTACAATGGTTCTGACAGGTGGAAGGTGGGACAGGGAACGTGGTAAAGTCGGTCAAAGTCAACCACTAAAAGGAATGAAACAGGGTCATTTGTAGAGTCATGCTTATAAATTATTTTTAAATCACACGTAATTTTGTAAAGCTTGGGGAGCAGAGTCGGGAACTTTTTGTCCCTTTCTGTGTTGTTTGAATCTGTTACTGCGACAACAGGTGATGGTTACTGTTCCTGTGACAACTGTTTTGGTTCTTTGCGATCCCATGAAATAGTCCGTGGGATTCTGCAGGCCAGAATACTGGAGTGGGTAGCTGTTCTCTTCTCCAGGGGATCTTCCCAACCCAGGGATTGACTCCACGTCTCCTGCATTGCAGGCAGATTCTTTACCAGCTGAGCCACCAGGGAAGAAGGGAACAAAAGGGAAAATACAGATCAGTTCATATGATGCAAATAAAGAAGGCTGGTTTGCTGGCCCGGGTTGGAGCGGTCTCAGGAGTATAGTAAATAGGAAGAGGAACGTTGCAGCACCAGTGTGTTCAGCGTGATCTCATACTTGTAAGCTTTTTAAATTTTACTTTGTTGGAGTATAATTGCTTTGCAAAATTGTATTAGTTTCTGCTGTACAATGAAGTGAATCAGCTATAAGTATACATATATCCCCTCCCTCTTGGACCTCCTCCTCCCCAGCCACCCCCTATTCCACCCCTCTAGGTCATCACAGAGCACCGAGCTGAGTTTCCTGTGCTTTATAGCAGGTTCCCACTAGATATCTATTTTATGCATGGTAGTGTATATATGCGGAGATGGCAATGGCACCCCACTCCAGTACTCTCGCTTGGAAAATCCCATGGACGGAGGATCTTGGTAGGCTGCAGTCCCTGGGGTCGCTAAGAGTCAGACACGACTGAGCAACTTCACTTTCACTTTTCACTTTCATGCATTGGAGAAGGAAATGGCAACCCACTCCAGTATTCTTGCCTGGAGAATCCCAGGGATGGGTGAGCCTGGTGGGCTGCTGTCTATGGGGTCGCACAGAGTCGGACACGACTGAAGTGACTTAGCAGCAGTGGCCCCTGGAGGAGAGCGTGGTAACCCACTCCAGTATTCTTGCCTGGAGAATCCCCAGGAACAGAGGAGCCTGGTGAGCTACAGTCCACGGGGTCGCAAAGGGTCGGACACGACGGGGCAACGAAACACAGCACAGCACAGTCTACATGTGTCCGTCCTGATCTCCCCGTCCCTCCCAGCCTTCCTTCCTGCCCTGGAAATATGTTCATCTGTAACACTTTTCTAGATTCCACATATATGCATTAATATATATTTGTTTTTCTCTTTCTGACTTATACAGCCTATCTGACCGACTCTAGGTCCACCCACGTCTCTACAAATGACCCTATTTCGTTCTGTGACATGTGTACCCTAATATTCATTGCAGCACTATTTACAATGGCCAGGACATGGAAAGAACCTAAATGCTCAATGACGAATGGAGAAAGAAGACGCACGTGAACACAATGGGATATTACTCAGTCATGAAAAGGGGTGAAGTAGGGTCATTTGTAGAGTCATGCTTGTAAGTTATTTTAAATGCACATCTGTAATTTTGTAAAGCTTGGGGAGTAGAGTCAAGAGAAGGGCGTCATTACTTTTCCTTTGTCCTTTTCTGTGTTGTCTGAATCTTTTACTGTGACACTGATGTTACTTGGTTATTAGAATATACTTTTTTTAACATGAAATCTCCAGATTCTTTAATTTGATGAAGTATCCTTTTTTTTTTTTTTTCAAGTATAGTTGATTTACAATGTGTTAATTTCTGGTGTACAGCAAGGTGATTCAGTTATACCTGTATACATTCTTCTTCATATTCTTTTCCCATTATGCTTAATTATAGGATATTGAATATTGTTCCCTGTGCTATATAGTAGAACCTTGTTGCTTATCCATAAAATACACATTTTTAATAAGAAAATAAGATACATAAGCAAGTACTGAACCAGACAGGGTTGGTTCTAAGTGTCCAGTGAATGCAATGGAGGAGAGAGCATTCCGTGTGCACTCAGGAGATCAGGGAGGGCTTCCTGGAGGAGTGAGCAGTGAGCTGGGCCCTTCAGGATGAAAGGTCAGCAGTTTAACCCCTGGGTAAAATTGAAATGTGGAAACAGTAACTGAACTCCCCCCTCCTCCGTAGATGGGGCATGAGGAGGTGAATAGCACCTGCCTGGGTTTTTGTGAACATCCAATGGTCTGTGGGTGTTAAAAAGCCTACCTGCATGCAGTGGGCCCTCAGAACTGTGACTTTCACTGTGCCTTTTTATATATTAATGTGATTCAACAACAAATACCCATGGCGGTTGACCATACCCCAGAGTTTGAGCCAGCTTCTGAGGACACGTAGATGCCTCTGGCCCTCCCTGATCAGGTCTGTTGTCCCTCATGGCAGCAGGTGCCTGTCCCCTGGCTCCCCAGGAGGGGGACCTGGCTGCTCTGGTTCACCTTTATATCCCCAGGGCCCTAGCCCTGTGCCTGCCACGTCGTGTGCTCAGTAAGTGTGTTGTAGAATAAATGGATGGATGGATAAAGAAATTAACAAAGGAGTGAATTAAAGGGTCCTAATCTCAGGGCTGGACCATCCACCCGCAGTGGGAAGACACAGGTTAAAGCGCTCAGCGCACGTTGCCTGAGTCGTGACCATGTGGGCGCTTGCGGGCGCAGGGGCGGCCCGGCCTGGCCTTGAGCTGACTCTTGGGTCTCTCTGCAGGTGAGTGTCCCAGCCCCGGGCGCAGCAGCGCCGCCAAGCGGAAGAAGAAGCAGCGGCGAAACCGCACCACGTTCAACAGCAGCCAGCTGCAGGCTCTGGAGCGTGTGTTCGAGCGCACGCACTACCCCGACGCCTTCGTGCGGGAGGAGCTGGCCCGGCGGGTCAACCTCAGCGAGGCGCGCGTCCAGGTGAGCGCTGCGAGTCCGTGGGCTCCTCGCAGGAGCGTGTACAGCCACCATGCGCTCAGGGTTAAGGAATTGCCAAGGTGTGCGGGGGCGTCTGAGGCCAGGAGGGCTGAGGGTCCGATCCAAGCCCTGCCACTGGCCAGCTGTGTGAGCTTCAGCAAGTTACTTAACCCCTCTGTGCCATAGGTGGTGGTGGTGGTGTAGTCGCTAACTCGTGTCTGACTCTTGCGACTACATGCACTGCAGCCCACCAGGCTCCTCTGTCCATGGGATTCTCCAGGCAAGAGTACTGGAGTGGGTTTCCATTTCCTTCTCCAGGGGATTTTCCCGACCCAGGAATCAAAACCAACTGGGGTCTCCTGCTCTGCAGGCAGATGAGCTATAAGGGAAGCCCACAGGGTGGCTTCCCTGTAAAATGAGGATCGCTTGGGTCTATTTTATAGCCTTCTTATGAGAAAAGAATTATTTTTGTGGCTTAGCTCAGTGTCTGGCACAGAGGGTTTTGATAAATAAAAGTCATTTTAAAGTGTCCAGGGCTTTCTCCGTGCCAGCTCTGAGCAGAGTGCCCAGCGTACAGCTCTCTTCATTACAACCTTCCAGCAGCTAAATGTTCATCGGTTCATGCCTTCATTCCTCCACTGGCACAGTCTCCAACACACACTGACCCAGCGGCAGGCACTATATCACCCCCATTTTACATATGAGAAAACTGAGGCTCAGGGAAATGAGGCCGCCAGTGTAGGGTGGGTGACAGAGCAGGTACACAGTGGGTCCAAAAGGACTTGGGTCCCCCTGGCAGCCCACTCATGGTTCCTTCCCACCCCCAGGTCTGGTTTCAGAACCGCCGGGCCAAGTTCCGCAGAAACGAGCGGGCCATGCTGGCCAACCGCTCGGCCTCGCTGCTCAAGTCCTACAGTCAGGAGGCCGCCATCGAGCAGCCGGTGGCTCCCCGGCCCACCACCCTGAGCCCGGACTATCTCTCCTGGACAGCCTCGTCCCCCTACAGGTAAGAGTGGGAACTGCTTCCGGTCAGGGTTGGCGGGCGGGCAGCAGTCTGGAGACCCCCATGGGGTGTTTTAGGATCCAGATTCCTTCGAGGCTCTGGAGAAAACTGTGAAAGGGGCCCAGGCCCTCCGTGGACTGGAGGTGTGTGGGCAGGCGTGTGACTGTGTGCATGGGGGAGGTTGTAAGAATGTGTGTGTGTATGTTTGTGTGTGCACGTGCGCGCACGCACGTATATTTGTAAATGTGTGGATTGGCAAGAAGATGAGAGTAGGGAGTGGAGAACCCCTGTCACCCTGAGGGAGCTGAACAGCTGCCAATTTCTGGGACGTCCCTGGTGGTCCAGTGGCTAAGTCTCTGCACTCTCAATCCCGGGGGCCTGGGTTCCATCCCTGGTCAGGGAACTAGATCCCACAGGGATCTAGATCAGGGAACTAGATCTTCAGCGGAACTTTAACAGCCACAACTAAAAGAGCCCACATGCCACAACAAAGACCCAGCGCAGCCAAATAAATTACTAAATAAATTTTTTTTTAAATAAAAAAGAAAGAAAACCTGCAGCTTTCTAGGCTGGCGCGAGCACCTCCGCACCTCTTGTCGGTCATCCTGGAGGGAGGCCGGGAGGGCCCCCGAGGATGGTTCCCAGTCCTGGGGACCTGGCTGGGACCTGGAGGCGAGGGCTGGGGCAGTTTTGTCCTGGTCAAAGCCAGGAAAAGGTGGCAGGGCAGGGCGGGAGAGGGAGGGGGTGCTGGGGAGTTGGGGTTTTGCACCCCACAGCTCCCAGGGGTGCTGTCCACCCCTTAGGCTGTGTGAGCAGCTCTGTGGGAGCCCTGGTCTCAGGAGATCCAGTGGGTCAGCTTGTGGGATCTGAGTCCTGGAAATGTCCACGCTAGACCCACAGCCCTCCCACCCCCTCCCTGCCCTCTCCTTACCTGGGGCAGGAGAACCATCAAGAGGTGTCCTTCCATACAGGTGTGCGTTCATCCCACCCCCACCCTGCTGTGTGTTAGGCACCCGGTGGGCGCTGGGGGGTGAACAGGATGCAGGAAGTTCCTGGTCCAGCGAGGAATGACCCCAAACCTGCAGGGGCGGCTCCAGGTCCCAGTGCCGACCGTGGGCCCTTCTGCCTCTGCCCTAAATCTTGCGGCCGCAGGTCACCTCCAGCCCCAGGGGAAGGCTGCCTGCGAGCTGAGGAGGGGAGGCAGGAGGACCAGAGGCTGGGGTCCTTGGATGGACAGCCAGGGTGGTCAGCTCCGGGCAGCACCGACATGTCCTTGTGTCTTCTGTCGCCCCCAGCACGGTGCCGCCCTACAGCCCTGGAGGCTCAGGCCCCGCGACTCCGGGGGTCAGCATGGCCAACAGTATCGCCAGTCTCCGTCTCAAGGCCAAGGAGTTCAGCCTGCATCACAGCCAGGTGCCCACCGTGAACTGACAGCCGGCTCCGCCAGGATCCCAGTGCCTCCCTGGTCTAACGACAACAGAAAAGAGGGCAGACACGCAGGAAAGTGACCTTCTCCTGCCCCCTGTCTCCAGGACAGGCTGGGTGGGCTCTCCTGGCTGGCCCTTCTCTGCAGCCCAGACTCCAGGGCCCAAGAGGCTGCTGAGATACCTGGAGCCTGGCTCAGCCCCTCATCCACGGCCGCTGGAGACTTCGGCCCCTGATCCTTGGAGGGGTTGGGCCAGAAGGTGGAATAGCAGCTCACCGAGGACCTCACTTACTTGGTGTATGAAAGCCAAAAAGCTGTTGTCTGTAAGAAATAAAAAGAGAAGAAATTGTTTAAGCCCCCAAAGGTTGCGGGGGGGTTGCGGACAGGACAGCAAACCAATGAGGGGCCGTTCTGGGGGGCCAGCTGCCCTCGTCTGTGTCCCTCGTTCTGAAAAAGTCCTTTATCACCGTGCAGACCCCAGGGGCGGGGAGTGGGGTTGGAGGACAGAGACCTTCCCTGGAGCCCCTGACACCCAGGTGTTTGGGAGAAACCCTGCTGTGTGACTCTGGGCAGGATCTCAGCCCTCTCTGGGCAGGGGGTGTCTCCCCTACCCTATGGCAGGGGAAGCATAGGTGTGGGGGGCAGGGGCTGGAATTAAAGCCCTTGCTGCTGGACATGCAGGAGGTGTGGGTGCCCCTGGGCCTTTGGCTGTGGAGGGGCCTGGGCGAATGGCTCAGACAGTGGGTGTGCAGAGAGGAGGCCCCAGGTGGGCTTACAGGACAGAGTGGTTCTGGTGGTCTAACAGTCAAGACCACCAGAGCCCTTCTTCCAAGTTCTCCAGCCTGCCTTTTTGCAGATGGTCACTGGGGGTGACAGAGGACCTGTGTGCCACCAGCCACTCAGGAGTCTGCAGAAAATTGTGCAGTGAGGGGAGTGGTCTGAAGCCAGCCCTTTCCACCTGGCCCCAGGCCACCCCTCCTGATGGGCATAGCCTCCAGAGAGGTTAAGAGATCATTTCTGCAACCAGCCCCCAGGAAGTGAGACACAACACTTCCCAGGGGAATTCCCTGGGGGTCCAGGGGTTAGAGCTTCCCAGGTGGCTCTAGCGGTAGGTTCCCACCTGGCAATGCAAGAGACATAAGAGACATGGGTTCGATCCCTGGGTGGGGAAGGTCCCCTGGAAGCGGGCATAGCAACCCACTCCACTGTTCTAAGAGTAGGACACGACTGAAGCGACTTAGCATGCATGCCCGCCAGTGGTTAGAACTAAGTGCTTTCACTGCTGTCTCCCAGGTTCAGTCCCTGATTGGGGAACTAGATCCTACCAAGCCATGTGACATGGCCAAAAATAGAAAAACAAAGAACACACTTCCCGACCCCTAGACGGCCCAGAGGTGCTCAGCCTCTCATCACACCACTGGACTCCATGGATGGACCCCACTCCTCCAGTCTTCCCTGCCCGTATGGTATCAAAACACCTCCAAAGGGCCAGCATCCTCGCCACAGGCTGCATCTTCTAGGTGACCCTGAACAGGTCAAAGCCACGTGGCAATCCTAACATAAGAAACGGTCTCTGTTTTTGTTTTACAAGGTGTGACCGTCCCCGAGTGAGGTGAGGACCTTCCCCATCTCCCAAGTCACCCCCAGAGACTCTTCCCCATCTTCCACTGGGAATTGCACCATGAAAACACAGTTCCTGTGGGGTGGGTGTCACCCTCTTCAGATGTGCCAACGGCCCCCGGGACCATCGCCGTGTACCTGTGATGGCAGGTTCAGGCTCTGGTCAGTTGGTAGGGGGCACCAATAAACGGAGGGAGGCACTGGCTCCAGCTGAAGGCATGGGGAGGGCCATTCTGCTGATGTCTGCAGCTGGCTCTGCCCAGCTGACTACAGGGGCCAGAACAAGAAGAGACCAGTGCCCTGATCATGTGTGTGTGATGGGGGACAGGGATGGGGGGTGAGGGGGGGACAGTCAGAGCTGTGTCTTCTTGCTCAGTTTGGCCTCTGCCTTAGGCAAGTGATTTCTGGGTCTCCATTTGCCATTCATTCACTGAACAAATATTGTAAAACTCTTGATGTGTGCAGGGCCCTGAGCAGAAAGCAGAGAACTGACATGGGGTCCCTAGCTACAGAGGCCATCTCAATCACAGGGAGCCCCAAGTCTCGTCTAAGGCATCCAGGCAGGCTTCCTGGAGGAGGTGTCCTGGAAAGATGAAGAGGGGAGGGAGAACAGTGTTTCTGGCTAGGGGAACAGCATGTGTAAAGGCCCTGCGGTAGGCCAGAAGCTGTCTCTTTGGGCCAGAGGGGGACAGTTCTGGGTCTGGATCTCATGCAGGATGAAGATGGACAGAAGCAGGGACCAGTTCACGTGGGGTTTGTGTGGCCAGATCTGAAGTGCGGATCCTGGCAGTGAGGCATCATGGAGGGGGGTTGCTTGGTAGAGGGACCCGCCCCCTCCCCACCTTGGACTCTGTGTGGAGGCAGAGACACCCCTGCAGAGGCTGTCCACGCAGGAGGGCAGCAGCCTGGACCAGATGAGGACAGAGTGGGAAATTCAGGAGGCGTCCTGGACCCAGCAGAGACAGAGGCTGATGACTAGCTGTTGGACTAGGGGGAGGCCAGGGGGCCAGGATGTGGTTTAAACACATGGATGTGTCCAGGAGGAAGAGCCCCTGGAAGCAGGACTCACCTGGTAGAGGTGGCGGGAAGAAGCCAGCTGCCTTCTTCTGCCACCTGCTGGCCACTGAAGGGCTCGTCAGTGCCCTTCCATCCGACGAGCACTGGGGCCATCCTAGTCTGAGTGAGGTCTCCTCACAAGGAGCTTACCGCACCCCCACCCCCCGCCCCCGCCCTGGGGATTTGCACCAGCCAAGGGCCAGCGCACAGGGTCCAGAGCTGTGCCCTCATGGACAGCCAGGAAAAGTGGCCTCTTTCCTCCCAGAAGCGCTGGACTGGCCATGAGCAAGTGGATGAGCCTGCCCAGGTCCCGGGCAGCGCTCCGGAGTTCAGACAGAGGCACGTCTGGTCTTTCTATTTTCAGTCCAAAGGGAGCGGCCGTGAAGCGTTGCCAGGTTGGGGCTGCCTGCAGCAGAGATGGACCCCCACTGGGTGGGGGGCTTCTAGCCACTGGGTGGGGGGCTCCCGCTAGGGCCTGGAAAGGCAGGTCCCGAGACCAGGTTCAGAGAGAGGCGTGGGCCTGGTTCCCACAGAGGTGCTGGCCCTGTCCTCAGGCCGCAAGGATGTCAATGTCACTTCCTCCCCAGCACTCTAGAAAAAACAAACCGGCTTAATCGTTTACACATGCAGCTCTGGGGAGCTGAGGGAGGGAGCACGGGGCCCTCCTTGTGAAAGCAAATACACTCCAACATTGCTGTCGCTATTGTGGCCCTAATTACAGGGCTTGCGTGGGCAGCCCCCTGGGCACCATCCAGGGATATAATTTTTCCATGAGGATAAGGTACCCGAGGCCCCCGTCCCAGGCTGGGAGACTTTGGAATCCTCCTCCCTCCGCCTCCCCTTTGCCCATCTGGCCAAGCAGGCTTGGGACAGGGCATGGCGTGCCTGGGCTTCTGTTTCTGTTTGAAAGAAGGGAACTTGAGAGAAAGAGGAAGAGACGGAAGGAAAGGCAGTCTCTGGCTCTTCTTGCCAAACCCAAAACCTGAGAAATAAAGACCGGAGTTTTCCCTTAGGCGAGGCACCTCTCCAGGCCTCAGTTTCCCCCTCTGTAAAATGGGGGGTGACGACAGAAGCCACCTCACAGGGTTGTTGGCACGGTTACCTTCCATCAAGTGCTTCGGTGTTTTTGGTGGAAAAATACAGAGCGAGGGGTGGAGTTTGAGAAAGTCAACATACTCCCCGTTCTGCAGTAAAATTGGCTTTCCCTGCTCAGAGAGTCTGTCTCTCCCCTTTGCCCCCTCCAAGCACACACTTCGTGGGCATAGCTGGGGCGGGGCGGTGCCTGTACCAAAGCAACACGGTACCCCACCCCCTCCCCCACCCCCGCTTCTGCACTTTTGCCGCTGGCCCCTGGAGGGCGCTGTGGGGAGCGCTGTGTCTGTTCTGCCAGACACAGAGCTGGGAGAAGCAGGGCTCTCTCCCACACAGATCGCCAGAGCTGGCCCAGGCTCCTGACCCGAAGATAAAGTAACAGGCAAGTCCCAGATCACCAGCCGGGGCCCCTGTATAAACATCAACACAAGCATTTTGGAAAATGTACCAACAGCCTCAAAAACGCTTGCATACTTTGACCCAGTAATTCCTTCTCTAAGCCCTACTGCAAAAAGTAATCCAAAATAAGGGGGAGGGGGCGCGAGGAGGCGGGGAGAGGGGGGGGGTGGTAGCAACGTATGCCAAGATGTTTGTCATACATTTTTGAACATGCAATGTAAAAAGTCTAGGAAGACCCAAACCGGAATGTAAATACTTTATAATGGCTCACAATCCACTTATCTCCATGTTTTCTGTAATGAGATTAATAACCTCACAGGGAAACAAAACAAGCAGGCCAATGTGATCGTCCCAGCTATATAAGTAGCTCTTTGAAGTAGGAGGAAAAAAGTGCTTTCTTCCCTTTTGTGTCCCTTTCATGGTGCTTCAGTTCAGAGATGGACTTGTCTTTTCAGCAACTATTGATGAGTAGCCCCCATCTGAAGCTACACCACTCCTGTTAGCCCACTGGGAGTCCTCCAGGTCTTGAAGCTTGTGATTATCAAGAATTCCCTTCTCTATTGAAAGTGCTGGGAAGAGTGTATTGAGAGCTTCTTAACATTTAGCTCACATCTTAGAAGTGGCAATGGATTGAACTTGGGATATGAGGGGTCAGGAGTGGGCACCTTGAACTCAGAAGGTGCCCTTGAAAAAGTAGTGTGGATGGCATAATTCTAGGATGGCCCCATGATTCCCACCGCAGGCAGACACACTTTTTGTCATGCCCTTTCCTTGGGTAGGGGTAGAATCTCTGACTTTATGTGATTAAGGTCCCTACTCAGTTGACTTTGATCAAAAGAGAGATTGTCCTGGGTGGGCTTGGCCTAATCAGGTAAGCCCTTTAAAAGACAGTTCAGGTCTTCCCTGGAAGAAGAGATTCAGAGCAGAGAGGGAGGCTCCCTCTAGCCTTGAGAAACAAACAAGAAACCAATCCTGCTGACATCTGAACGAGCTCAGAAGAGGACACTGAACTCCAGATGAGACCTCAGCTGGGGACTCCTTGACTGCAGCCTGTGAGACCCTGAGCAGATGACCCAGTTAAGCTGTGCCCAGGCTCCTGACCTATAGAAACTGTAAGATCATAAATGGCTGTTGCTTTCTTTTTTTTTTCTTTTTTTCTTTTTGCTGTGCCACACAGCTTGTGGGATCTCAGTTCCCCAACCAGGAGACCAGGGATTGAACCTGTGCCCCCTGCACTGGGAGCAGAATCCTAACCACTAGAACTCCAGGGAAGGCTCTGGATGTTGTTTTCAGCTGCTGTGTTTGTGGCAACTAGTTACCCAACATCAAAAGCTAGAGCAGATGGAGACAGAGTCTGGACGTCCACTTGAGCTCAGCTTCTCTCTCTACCCATGGCACACCCAAAGGACCCCAGACCCAGGACACAGACCTGAAGCCTCTGCTCAAACTATCTGCCATCTTAGCACCTTCTGAGCCATTCTGCATAAACTGACAGATTAACTGCCCTAAAAGACAGCCTTGAGCATGTCCCTCTCCTGCCTAAAGCCTCCTGGGGTCCCCCAGGACCCTCCCAACAAGGTCCCATTACCCAGATCAGGTGTTGAGGTCCTGGCATCCAGCCCTGCTCTCCATGTCCAGCCTTAAACCCCTCTTGTTCCTACTCCAGATTCTTCAGACAATCCCGACAACTCAGCCCTTCTCCCCACAGTGCCCCCCTCCTCCCACACTCCCCCTGCAGCAACATCCTGCCCACCCAGTCCTCCTCCTCAAGTGAAAATGTATTCCCTGGAGGGTTACAATATAGTGCAATTTTTTTTTTTTTAAAAAGCAAGTTAAGGGACTTCCCTGGAGGCTCAGTGGTGGAGAGTCCACCTGCCAATGCAGGAGACACAGGTTTGACCCCTGGTCGGGGAAGATCCCACATGCTGCAGAGCAACCAAGCCCATGTGCCACAACCACTGAGCCTGCGCTCCAGAGCCGGGGGCCCACAACTGCTGAGCCCGAGTGCCCTAGACTCGGGCTCCGCAACGAGAGAAGCCACTGCAACGAGAAGCCCATTCACTCCAACTGGAGAGTGACTCTCGCTTGCTACAACTAGAGAAAAGTCCACCCAGCAATGAAGACCCAGCACAGCCAAAAATAAATAATTTTTTTTTTAAAAAGCAAGTTAAACTCTAGACGGCACGCCCATCTGCATGTCTGGGGAGATGTGTGTAGTATGAAACAGAATAATCCAATGTTGTAATTTTATATTCAGAAAATGGAAAGGACAGCCTTATTATTTTCATAATTCAAACTTTAAAAAAATGAAGCCACTCAACATCTTCTTGGTGGGCACAGAGATCAAGAGGAGCAACCACTGTCTCTTGGGTGGCCGCAGCAGGATCTCCGGGAAAGGGAGGTAATATATAAAGTATAAATATTATGTGTTTAATATGCATAAAATATATGCATATTACATATTTTACATACAGTTTGTATGTTTATTTAATAAGCATAGTTTAAAAATCTGGAAAGTCATAGCGTGAACCGTTGTTTTCTCAGGGAGGTGGATTGTGGGTGGTCTCTATGCACACTTGTGCATTTCCCTACTTGGGTACTAAAAACTGACAAAACTCTTTTTAGAACCCTATTCAAATTGGAACCATCTTTTTGGAGAACAATATATACACGCCTTAAAAACAGGCATGCCTTTTGGCCCAGTAATTTTACTTCTAGTGACATACCTGAAAACAATAGATTGGCCCAGAGATTTATGTTCGAAGGTGCCCATGAAAGCACTGCTTATGCTGATGCAGCTTAGAAAATCAATTATCCAACAATAAGGGCAGATAAATAAATGATGAGGGTATCTGGGATAATGGAAGGCCAGGGAGCTGTTAAAATTCATGGTATGGACCATCGAAAGCCTGGGAGGAAGTGCAGATGTATTATTAAGGAAAATCTCAAACGATGACCAAAGGTTCAGGTTTTGAGCCCCTGAGCACAGATGTCATCACATCTGTGACACATCGATGACATCTCTCCTGTGCCAAACACCCTCAATCCACATGTTTCTGTTGTGGAATTCCATCTGGGATAAAGCCAGTTCTGAATCCCTGTGTCTATACTGTGTGTACACACACACACACACACACACACACACATTCATTTTACACATCATTCATTAACAGACACGCCCTAGAAGCCAGGTGCTCTTACAAAAAACTGGGGACACAGGCGCACAGGGAACGACGCAGATCCAAATTTATGTTCCCCCAAAGTGCACATTCTAGAGGGAGAGGTGGACAGGGAAGGAGGAAGGTGCTGCGGGGGCTTGCCAGCCCCCTCTGAGTGGGAAGAAGCCATCAGAGGCACACACAAGCTTCTGGCCCCAGAAGCCAGTGGCCTCCTGGGACACGCACAGAAGTCCCGGGAGCCCTTAATGCTGTGGGGATTGGGCTCCACCTCCCAAGGGGGACCCCAGGGTCTGTTCCTGCCTCCAGGGCTGAAAACCAGCCCCTTTGTCCTCTCATCCTGGCCTGTTCCTCCAAGTCCCTCACATACCAGGGTTCAGTTCAGTCGCTCAGTCATGTCCGACTCTTTGTGACCCCATGAATTGCAGCACCCCAGGCCTCCCTGTCCATCACCAACTCCCGGAGTTCACTCAGACTCATGTCCATCGAGTCAGTGATGCCATCCAGCCATCTCATCCTCTGTCGTCCCCTTCTCCTCCTGCCCTCAATCCCTCCCAGCATCAGGGTCTTTTCCAATGAGTCAACTCTTCGCACGAAGTGGCCAAAGTACTGGAGTTTCAGCTTTAGCATCAGTCCTTCCAATGAACACCCAGGGCTGATCTCCTTCAGAATGGACTGGTTGGATCTCCTTGCAGTCCAAGGGACTCTCAAGAGTCTTCTCCAACACCACAGTTCAGAAGCATCAATTCTTCGGCGCTCAGCTTTCTTCACAGTCCAACTCTTACATCCATACATGACCTCTGGAAAAACCATAGCCTTGACTAGAGTACCACGTATCAAATACCACATACTCTTGAAGGCTAGAGCCATGAAATCCATTAAATGAGGGAGCCCCAGCGGTTCCCCCAAGGGGCCTCCTAGAAGACTGGGGAGTCCAGTTGGGGCCCACCAGCCATCACCTGGCGTGGGCTTTCTCAGAATGGGTGTGTCCTGGGACTGGGGGGTGGGGGAAAGGTTCTACCACATTAAACCATATTGCCAACATTTTGAGGCAACGGCCTCAACTCACAGCCCAAGGGCCCTGTGATCCTGGGGTCTGTGTGACATCCCGGCCCTGCTCGGGGCCTTCACCTGATTCAGAGCCGAAGAGAGGATTCCCCGCCAGACACCAAGCCCCAACCAGGGGCAGCCCTGTTTCTCCAGGCGCGGACTGTGCCCTAAAGTCCTTGCCTGCACCCTGGGCCGCGGTTCCAGAGCCCCCAGGCTCCACACAGCCCCACCCTCCGCAAGGCTTTTGCTTTGCTCCACCAGCCCCGCCCCCCTCCCAGGGTCAGGAGGAAGGTGGGGGTCTCACCTGCAGGTGGAGTACGGGAGGGTGAGAGGGAAGTCAGAGGAACTCAGGCTGGGGCCTGAGGGCAACTGGCGCTGGTGCCCAGAATGGCCTGGGGCAGGGTGGGGGTGGGGCTGAGCACTGGTCAGCAGACCCCCACCTGCTTCACCTGTCTCACCCGCTGCTCCCCAGGAGATGGACACAGGCTTTCGTGCGCTTGGGTGTGCGGGCACAGGGGCAGCTGCTGTCGGGAGGTTGCCCGCAGCCCTTCCCCAGTCCTGGAGGGTTGGGTCTGTTCTGGAAAAATCACCTGGCTCCTGCCAGCTGCCCCTGGACAGCACCCTGGGGCGGCCCCTCCATGCTGCTAGGCTGCATGCGCCTCTTTCCTGGCCCCCCCACCCCAGCTCCTGGAGGAGCGGTAGGGCACCATTTGTGCCAGCTGGGGATCAAGGGCCACTGCCCAGCTGTCAACCTCATTTCACTGCCCTCTCTCTCTATACGCCTTCTCCGAGACCCTCTTAGGACACAAACCCAGATCCCCAAGCCCACGCCGGCCTGTCCCCAGCTTGACCCGGAACCCCACAACAAAGCTCCAAAGCTTCGAAGGAGCCCCGCTGCCGCTCACGCCTTTAACCTCCTTCCCCTCCTCATCCACAGCTCCTCCCCTCCAAGCCCTACTGTTTATCAAAACCCCATCATCCTCCCTTCCCTCCCACCCTCCCTTCCACACCTCCTCTCCACTTCCCAGACACTGACCTCAGAGGGCTGAGCTCCGCCCGTTTTTGTATCTCAATCTCCTCAGCCTGATTGGACAACCCCCCTCCCCCCACCAAAAAAAAACCCAGCCTGACTTACCCCCATCACAGGTGAGTTGCCACCTCCTCCAGGAAGCCCCTCCCCAGCAGGGATTAGAGGCCCTCCTGGGGCTCCCACTGCTCAGCCCCCCACTAGGGCACTGAGCGCTCGGAGTTGTCACTGTCTGATATCCTGCTGTCCCCTCAGCCCCACTGTCGCGGCTCAGCGACTGAGGGGCCAGGCCACAAGGGGCTGCAGCCCCCGCAGCTCCGAGGGGCAGCCCCCCTCACCTATTTCCAGGGTCACGCGTTCCTCGTGAGTGTCGGATGCCCTCCTCCCTCGGGCCTCATCTGGGTACTTTGCCTTCTCAGCCCCTTTCCCCAGAAGGGAAAATATTACAATACAAGCGCACACACCGGGTCCACGCCTCTGTTCTACCCCAGCTCAGGGATGCTGGACAAGTCGCGGTTCCTTTCAGAGGCTTTCCTCATCAAAAAGCAGAAATACCTCCCTCCTGGGATGCGTTTAAGCTTCAAGTGGGAAAAAAAAGTTATGAACACCACTCCCAGCCCCTGCTTAGCAGACAGCAGGCACTGCATATGGGACCGTGCCTTCCTGTTTCCCAGATGTACAGTGGCAGCCCTTGAAGGGACGGTCCAGTGATTCAGATTCCATGCTTTCAATGCAGGGAACACAGGTTTAATCCCTAGTCGGGACCTAAGATCCCACATGCTGTGGTACAGCTAAGCCCATGCACTTTAACGAAGACGCCACGCAGCTGATAATAATAATAATAATATAAATATTTGGGGGCTTCCCTGATAGCTCAGTTGGTAAAGGATCTGCCTGCGATGCAGGAGACCCCGGTTCGATTCCTGGGTCGGGAAGATCCGCTGGAGAAGGGATAGGCTACCCACTCCAGTATTCTGGCCTAGAGAATTCCATGTCGGACTCCACTGAGCGACTTTCACTTTTTCCCTTTTCCTGAAGAGGCTCATCTCACCACCAAGGGGCAGTGTTACCCACTGGCAGCTCCCAGCGCGGCCGGAAGCGGGCCTAACTCAGAATTCTTGTGAGGCCTGGGATCCCCAGGGAGGCCCGCCTCCCTGCAGCACCCTACTAGGCAAGCCTCCGGGGCAGAAGTTCAGGGGCTGCAGGGTGGTGAGAGGGGGCGTCCCCAGATCCTAAAAGAAAGGAGCAGTGCTGGGAGTGGGGGTGGGGGTGGTTGTGGAAAGTGAGGCTGGAGGGTGCAATGGTTAGAGCCGATTTGGGAGCCAGACACAAGCTGGGTTCAGAGCTGATCCCACACTGCAGGGAGTCCACTCTGAGCTTTGGTTTCCTCCTCTGCCAAAATGCTGGCTGAGTGACCCTCCTCCTTGCCCGTGGCAGGAGGTGGAGAGGGTGTCTCCCAGGAGTCTGCTTGCATTCTGCGTGGTGTAACGCCCTAGTCTGGGCGTGTTTGTGTGTTTGCCCCAGACACAAACCCACAAAAGTGTCCAGGGAGCCAGATCCTTGGCCAGCCTGGACAGCAGTGGACGGCCAGGAAGCAGCAGCCAAGGAGCTGAGCTGGTCAGACACTTCAATGACTGAACCCACACAGTCTTAGACCAAAAGTCCAGGGGCACATCAGTGGTTTTCAAACCTCACAAATACGGAAGGAGCCAGAACATTTCTTCTAGAGGTTGGTCCTTCAAAGCCCATCATTCTTGATTGACAGCGCTTTGGAGCAACTAAAGCCTCAGGAAGAGAAGGCCAGCCTTCCTGGTGGGCCCTCCCAATCAGCACCTATGCCAAGGAGAGAAACGTACAGCCAAGGAATGTGGCCGGAACACAGGGAAGTGTCAGCGCGGCACGAAGGCACACAGATCAGATCAGATCAGTCGTGTCCGACTCTTTGCCCCACCCCCAACCACTCAACTCCCATCCTGAGGGAAATTCACACCCTGCCTGTCCTGGGCCCTTCGGGAGAGAGAACTGGCAATGGTGCCCAGACCCCACCATCACTGGGACTCTCAAGGGAGCTTTCCAAAAATGCAGATGCCCAGGCTCCCCTCTCGACCAGCTGAACCAGAATCTCTGCAGTGGAGGTGAGAAGTCCTCATTTATTACATCCCTGGATTCAGAAGGTCGTTAGGTTCCAAAACCAGAACTGAGTCTCTGTTTGCTTTTCCCAGCATTGGGGAGGAGGAGGGAGGGAGGGAGGGAGAGAGTTTTTTACAGTGGAAGAATTTTCTATCAATCGTGACGGTCCGTCTCTAAACAGTTCCAAATCAGCCGCTTCACCCAGGAATCCAAGGGACACACGGGGAAACACACACAGGCCCCCTGGGCCCAAGATCACGTGCTCAGCCAGTTGCCAGGAACCCAGCCCCAGGGCCTGTCACAATCTCAAAGGGCCATCGGTCCCCCAGGTTCAGCCCCGCTGGCTCGTGGCCAGCGGTCTGGCGGCCGAGGTGGCGTCCACGGCTGGTCACAGGTGGCGGGCTGCCTCCCAGACAATCTGCAGGGCCATGGAGGCGCAGGGGAGCTGGGCCAGGGTGTAGGCCAGGGAGCGGGTGGGCGCCCGCAGTTTCCCCAGGTATGCCACGGTGTGTACCATACGGCCCAGGAAGAAGACCAGGAAGTGCATCCGGGCGACGACGGGGTTCGGTCCGAGGAAAGAGTAGACAAAGCCCAGGAACAGGAAGGGGTAGATGGTCTCCATGTCATTCCGGTGGGCTCTGAGAAGGCAAAGGGGTGCAGTCAGCCAGGTGTAAGCTTTGAGAATGTCCTGGGTGCTGGGACCCTCTGCCCTCAAAGGCCCTGCGCCTCCGGGGATCATCTCTGGCATACCAGACTGACGTCCATCGAGGCCGGGCAAGGAGGTAACCCAGAGGCAGAGGGGGCCGTGACTCCAAGCTGGTGCCTGCGAACAGCTCAGGAAGCGAAGCCCTGTTAATGGCCTGGGAGCCACGAAGGGCTGCCGCTTGGGTTCTGCTACCAAGCCCCAGGGCCCGCCAGGACCCAGCACCTGCCATGGTCTCCCCCATCCTCCCCTCTGGCCTTGGACACCAGCAAGGAAAAGTGGAGCTCAGTGGGGTTGCGTGAAAGCTGGGGCAGGGCCTAGGTCTGCCTCCAGCCCCTGATCATTTTTTTTTTTTTTCAATTTTGGCTGTACCACGTGGCTTATGGGATCTCAGTTCCCTGACCAGGAATTGAACCCAGGACACAGTGGTGAAAGTGCTGAATCCTAACCCCTAGACTACCAGGGAACTCCCCAGCCCATGCTGGGTACCTCCCCAAGGCAGGGCTTTTCTGAGGCCGCTTCCTTCTGAATGCAGGTTCCTGGACCCTCCCCAGTAGGACGGGCTAAGAGCACACGTCTGACATCCACGCCTGGCTCTGTCTTCTTCTGCCCCTAAGTCTAAGCAAACCCTTCCTCCTCTCAGGGATTCAGGAATAACAGTAACAACTTCCACTCACGGAGCCAGCCAATCGCTGGGCAGTAGTGATGCTGTTTCCTCTGTGCTACCCTGCTTCTTTCTTTCTTTAAAATGATCAAGTGTGTGTATATGTGCGGTGATGGGAGTGAGCGTGGGGGTGGCTGTGTATCACCCGGCCAAAAAAATGACCAGCAAAGAAAACTCATCCACTTCTGCTAAGAGTTGGTTTACATTTTCCATGACTCCTGCTAATGGGCAGCTTCCTCTGCGGAGGGAGGTCGAGTTCCATAAATTAGAGACTGAGCAAGAGACCGAAGTCAGAGATGGCATGTTGGAGGCCAGATAAACAGGAACACAGTGCCCGAGCCATGACCTCCCCTGAGGAAAGGCCACATGTGTGAGGCATGGAGATGCTGCTGGAAGCGAAGCCCCTTCTTCAAGCCTTTCAGCGGGAAGGTTTCACCAAGGTTGCACCAGCAAGCCAGGCCCAGCCCAACAGCCCCTAAGTGGGAACCTGCTGTGGTCCTGCTCTTTCATCCCACTCTTGCAAGGAGAGTCTCAGCCAAGGGCTATGGTATGTGGATGCTCAGAATTGGGCAGGGTGGGGAAGAGCAGCACTCTGCAACCCAGGGCTACAGGGGTCTCTGCACCCACTAGGGTGGGTGTGGTCAGGGAAAGAGACATTTTGGTAAAGCCTGAAAAATGAGGGGCCATCTGCGCAGGAATGAACTCTCCAGGGAGAAGGATGGGCATGTGCAAAGGCCCTGAGGTGGGAATGGTCAGAGTGTGTTCAAGGCTTAGTAAGTGAGCATTCCACACGTGTCTGGAATGCGGTCATAAGAGGGAGTGAGGCAGGATCAAGATAAGTGGGGGAGAAAGCCCTCAGGAAGCAGGGTAAAGGGTCTGGAATTCAATCTGGATGTACAAAAGCTCCCATAAACCCATCAGGGCCTGGATCTTTCTTAGGTCAAACTTGGGACACAGCAGTTGGAGTCTCTGTCCCCATATCCTGGACCAAACAAGAGTCTTCCTTCTCCTTATCTCACAGAGCCCGACCTTGGAATCCAGCCCCAGGGAGCACAAGTCTATAGCAGGGCCGGTCTCACCAGCTGGGGGAAATACTGCTGGATGCCCAGGTGAAAGAAGCCGGCTGGGTCTTGGCTTCAGGGACAAAGTGGGAGGGAAACTGAGGATGGGGGCCACTCCAGTTCCTTAATCAATCGAGCAAGTCCCTTATGTTATCTGGGAAGAGGCAGCAACTGTGGCTCTAAAATCATCCCATGCTATGGAGAAAGAGCTGTGTAACAGCAACCTCCCTACACACACCTCGGAGAACCTATTTCATGTGAAGTCTGTATGTCCCAGAATATGGTCTGCCTCCCACAGGTGACTCACGAAATGGTGCCAGCCGGGAGTATTTTTGTCATCCTGGACGTTTCTGGGAAAGTTTCAGGAAAAGCATAACTAGCATGTGATACCCATTCATTCAGACACTTCTCCTTAAAAGAGGGATTTACACTTTAAGACTGAGTCACTTCTCAGAAAGCTGTTGAGAGGATCCTTGGCCAAACCCCAAGCACAGGTGAGAAAACAAAATCAGGGGACACAGGGTGGGGAGGAGGCATAAGGATGGGAGGAGCGGCCCCACCTCTTGGCCCCCGCATTCGGGACTAGAGGATTCAGGGGGTCACCTTTGAGGGAGCAGAGGCGTCTGGGAGCTGATAAAGCCCCTCAGCTCTGACCTTCAGCCCCTGGGGTCCCCAGTCTCCCATCCTCCTCCCTCTGGTACAATGAATACCACAGCAGGGCCCTGGCAAAGCCACAAGTGGTAAGGATGGAGGAGACGTGGGGAAATCAGCTGGATGAGGCAAGGTAACTCACGCCCTCCTCCCACCTCAGGATCTGAGCAGAGAGACATGGAGAGAGTCACGTACCAGACAGATGCTTGGGCAAAAACGTGTCATTCCAATAACAACCACTTTTTTTAAGGTGAAGGTCGCTCAAAGCAGTTTCCTGCTTTGGACTTGCATGGCCTCCTGCAGCATCAGGCTGGCCCCTTCCCCTCACCAGACATCGCAACACTAGCTGTACTTTACTGCATCAGGTGACAGGGGTGGGGAGAGGGACCTATCCCCCTCTCCGCCCTGCCCCGCCCCTCCTGGGCAGGGACGGCAGCTGGCAGCCAGCCAGCCAGCTCTCTCCTTTTATGTCAGGCCCGCTCTCTATCCACACAGATGATTTCTTAGAAGTCAGGTTTGATACAAGGTAAAGACTGCTTAGTTTTAAAGGCAGGTATAAAATAGAGTTAAACTGCATTCTTGCAAGGAGGGCAGAGCCCATATCTGACAGCCTGGGCTCAATGGCAGCTTAGCCATCATGAGCCATGTGGCCTTGGAAGACCAGCTTCCTCCTCTATAGCTACTACAGTGGGTTGCCATGCCCTCCTCCAGGAGATCTTCCCAACCCAGGGATCCAACCCAGGTCTCCCACACTGCAGGTGGATTCTTTACCATCTGAGCCACCAGGGAAGCCCAAGAATACTGGAGTGGGTAGCCTGTCCCTTCTCCAGGGGATCTTCCTGACCCAGGGATCGAACCCAGGTCTCCTGCATTGCAGGCAGCTTCTCTACTACCTGAGCCACCAGGGAAGCTCAAGAATACTGGAGTGGGTAGTCTATCCCTTCTGCAGGGGGAGCTTCCCGACCCAGAAAACAAACTGGACTCTCCTGCATTGCTGGTGGATTCTTTACCAGCTCAGCTACCAGGAAAACTGGAGAAACTTAATAGGGAATCACTAAAAGGATGAGCCTGGGTTTCAAAACTTTCCTTGAAATCTGTTTTCCGACTTCCCCCAGAGTGGGGTTCACGTTTGGGCTCCAGCCTACACTCACCCACAAGGCAGATCTGTGCTCTAAGAACCAGGGCCTAAGTGTTTTCCTGTTTGTGTAGAAGGTGGCCCTGGCTACACTAAAACCCTGGTCTAATATTTAACCCACATTTGCTTCCAGGGCATCTCCCATCAGGTTCCAGCCAGTTCTCCAGTAGCAGATGGCAGGATGTGTGGTTCTCTGTACCCTTGAGGTTTCATGATGCTTTGTGAAGTCAGGAGGAGGAGCCCTGGGGGCCCAGGAGCCCCTGGGTCTGGCATAGTAAGTCTCAGTAAATACCAGTCCATGGAAGGTCCCCAATAAACACTCACAGAATTATAAGAAGCATTATTAGATAAGAGGTGCTCAAAAAGTGCTAAACTGACTTTCAGCCATTTGAGCATTCGAAAAGTAGACAATAGGGGCTTCTCTGGTGGCTCAAGTGGTAAAGAATCCACCCGCAATTCGAGAGACACGAGTTTGTTCCCTGGGCCAGGAAGATCCCCTGGAGAAGGAAATGGCAACCTACTCCAGTATTCTTGCCTGGGAAATCCAATGGACAGAGGAGCCTGGTGGGCTACAGTCAGACATGACTTAGTGACTAAACAACAACAACTGTAGATAAATTAAATTGTGTGTGTGTTGGGGGGCGGGTAGGGGGTTGGCGGTGTCTTGGCACCAGGCAGGTGTGTGGTCTCTCCCTGGCATGGTTACAGCCAGTAGAAATAAAGCACTCCAGAACCTGTGTAAATACTCCTGTGCCACAAGTAAGCTTGGCTACGCAGAACTCTCACACCCTGGGAGAAGACAAACACTCCTCTGGGTGGATGTTCTGAGCTGGCTCGGGGTATACACAGTCTTGGCAGCCTGCTGTCCCTGCTACTAATCACTCCCTCCCCCATAACCAGGTGGCGTGAGGGTCACATATGGATTATCGTGATGGGTCAGGCTTTTGTTCACCGAAGTACAACTAGTGCTTAGCACAGTACGTAATACTTAGGAAGTGAAGTGAAAGTCTCTCAGTCGTGTCTAACTCATTGTGACCCCATGGACTATACAGCCCATGGAATTCTCCAGGCCAGAATACTGGAGTGGGTAGCCTTTCCCTTCTCCAGGGGGTCTTCCCAACCCAGAGCTCCAACTCAGGTCTCCCAAATTGTGGGCAGATTCTGTACCAGCTGAGCTACCAGGGAAGCCCCCGACGCTTAGGAAGTGCTCATTAAATGTGGAATGAACAAACAGATGGACGGACAGATGGATGGAACTTATATGAAGGACTGTATCTATAGTTACGTTGTTGTTGTCACTAAGTTGTATCCAACTCTTTTATCCAACTCTTCTGCGACCCAGCGGACTGCAGCCCCTCCAGGGTCCTCAGTCCATGGGATTTTCCAGGCAAGAATACTGGAGTGGGTTGCCATTTCCTTCTCCAGGGGATCTTCCCAGCCCAGGGACTGAACTCATGTCTCCTGCATTGCAGGTGGATTCTTTACCACTGAGCCACCAGGGAAGCCCGTAGTTACATTAGAAAGGGTGAAATAGCAATGAATCTCACTTTCTACATTATGCATTTCTGTAACTTAAAAAAACCCGCAAGTACACGTGTCATTTTCAATGGCCAAGAAAAGTGTAAGGAAAAACCCCACTGACTTTCTTTCAGTAAAAGAATCTCTACTATTTTTACTGCTTTGTCCCACCCATTTCTGCCTGTGACTCATGGGAACGTGATAAGAACCATGTGAGGGTTTGTCTCCGTCTCCCTCCTGTCTAAGCTGCCCATCGTTCCCATCCCCATTCCACTCCACTGACAATCCCCATCCCTGGGGAGGGCCTCCTCCTGGTTCTCCAGCCTGTTGGTGTAAAACAGCAGAGGAAACTGCCAAAATACCCACTGAGACCAGCGATGTGAAATTAACACCTGATGGAATTTTACACAGCCCCTTTCTTTTCTTGGCCGCACCATGAGGCTGGTGGGATCTCAGCTCCCCGACCAGGAATTGAACCCAGCCCACAGCAGTGAAACCACTAAGTCCTAACCATTAGACCACCAGGGAACTCCCTACACAGCTCTTTTTTAAGAATCACTTTTTGAGTAGTATCTACTGACATGGAAAGTGTTCATGAAGTAATGTTATCTGAAAAAACGCAGAACCCCAAATTAGGTGTACAGTGCATACCTTATGCTATGGAAAATACTTAGACAGATGGCAAAGAGGAGATACAAGAACATGTCAACAATGACTGGAATCGTGAGTGGTTTTCCCCCTTATCCTCTACACGTTTTCACTATTCCCAAACTACAATGAATAGTTCTGATCTCTGTAAGAAAAAACTGTTTTGGATTGACTGGGGAAAGCTAAGCCTACGAAAAGATGTTCATCTTCACTAGGAAATGCAGAGTAAAGGGGCTTCCCTGGTGGTCCTGTGGTTAGCCACAACTAGAGAAAGCCCACGAGCAGCAACAAAGACCCAGCGCAGACAAAAAAGAAAGGCAGGGAGAAAAAAACGCAACGTAAAAGTGAAAGGGGACGTGCATTTTCACCCGTCACGTTGACAGGGATCCAGCCAAAGATGGATCCACTGAGTTGGCAGCAGTACAGAGACACATGTCACACACCAGTGGTGGGAGTGGATTTAGGTACCATTAGACAGTATTTCTTACCATTTGATTGCATCCTGCAGGTCTGTTCACATGTACACACGAAGGCAAAGGAAAGAAGTTTGGATGCGCTCTGTTCATAACAGAGAAAGACTTAGCCTAAATGCCATCAGAGGGGAAGAGGTTGGATCAACTACAGACCATCCATTCAACAGAGAAATGGCATAAATACATAAATAAAAAATGGTACCGATGTAATGAACGAAGCCCCTATATAGGCTGATATGAAACAATTTCTGTTGTTACATTAAAAAAAACCCACCGTATAAATAAATGGGTAAAGGGTGACCCTTTGGGGATACAGAGGAAAAAGCACAGCATGCGTGTTGTAAATGCAGGAGAAGTTTCTCCAAGAAGATGCATAAGACACCAGTAACACCATGAGTCCCTGGAGAGCAGATTCTTCAGGTCAGAGGTTACACACAGACTGAATGAATTCGCACTGAATAACCTTTTCTAACTCTGCCATCCTGAGCCATGAGGACGTACTACAATACTTTCCCTAACTTTTCTTTTCTTAACTAACACTTAACTAGAAATGAAATCAATGAATAAATGAAGACTGTTTAAGAGGATTCAGAAGGCAGAAGATCTTGGCCCCTGGGTATCCTCCAAGCGCCCCATGTTCAGAAGAGGGTCTGAAAGGGCAGGCTGTGATCTCGCCAAGTGCCAAGGGTACTTGCCTGAGGCAGCGTTCCACATCTGGGTCGTTCCGGCAATACTGGAGGCCTCCATGTCTCTGAGCGTCCTCGGGGTTGGCAAAAGCCTGGAATACATCAGCTGAGAATTACTGTTCATGAGATGGACGGCCCAGTGGACTAGGTCTGTGGCGATGCAGTCACATACATGTTCATTCAGCAGTGTCCGTGAGCTCCTACTGTGTGCTGAGCGCTGGCGACTCATCATGAACAAGGCTGCTATGAACTAAATGCTTGTGTCGCTGCAGATTTCCTGTGTTAAAACCTAACTCCCGGTGTGATGGTGTTGGGAGGTGAGGCCTTTGGGAGGTGATGAGTTCACGAGGGTGGAGCTCTCTTGAATGAGATCAACATTCATAAAAGAGACTCCAGAGAGCTCCCTTAGCCCTTTGCGGTGTGAGGACACAGCGAAAAGACCACCATCTATGAACCAGGAAGTGGGCCCTCACCAGACACTGAACCTGCCGGTGCCCTGACCTTGGACTTTCCAGTCTCTAAAACTGTGAGAAATAAACTTTTGTTGTTGCTAGGCCACCCAGTCTCTGGTATTTTTTTATATAGCAGCGTGAAAAGAGTGAGAAAAAGGCTCCCTCATCCCTGTTCTTGGGAAGCTCATGGTGTAATGAGGGATTTGCCAATGAACCAGAAAAGATCAGGTGGTCAGAGTAAGGAAAAAGAAGACAGGGTTAGCTTTGAGAATGTTGATGGGAGATCTGGCCAAGTTTGGGAATCAGAGAAGGCTTCTCTGAGGCAGTGACAGTAAAGCTGAGACTTGAAGGATGCAGCAACATTAACCAAAAAATGGGAGGTTATAGAAACAGCATTCAAGGCATCAGGAACAGCATGTGCAAAGGCCCTGGGGTCAGAAGAAGAACATGTGTGAAGGATAAAAAACCAGCATGGCTGGAGCAGTGACAAGCAAGGGACAGAGTTCCGAGATCAAGTTGTAGGGGTCCTAGTGGCATCCTAAGAATTTAGCCTTTGAACTGACAGCAGTGAAAGAGACTCCACAGGCCCCAGTGAGAAACCCAGCCCCACGGGAACCAACTACAGGTATCTGAACTTCCCTGGGTCTCAGCTTCCTCGTCTGTGAACTCCAGATCACACTGAGATCACCTACCACACGAACAGCAAGGAAGGTAAGTGGAGATGCTATGGCACGATGCCTGGCACCAGGAGGGAGCTTGAGGAATTGTCACTGCAAAGCAGGGACCCGAAGTTACACTCAGGTCGTTGAAGTCCACGCCTATCGCTCCTGCTGCACCGTTGCCTGCGCGCATGCAGCCAGCCCGCCCCACCAGCCCCTCAGCTGACTTGAATCTCTGCAGCGTGCCTTCTGCATCGCTCATCCAGTGACGGGCCCTGCTGCTTCCAGTATCTGTCCCCACCATGTTAGTCACTCAGTCGTGTCCAACACTTTGCAGCTCCACGGACTGCAGCCCACCAGGCTCCTCTGTCCATGGGATTTCCCAGGCAAGAATACTGGAGTGGGTTGCCATTCCCTTCTCCAGGGGATCTTCGTGACCCAGGGATCAAACCCAGGTCTCCTGCATTGCCAGCAGATTCTTTACCATCTGAGCCAGCAGGGGAGCCCCTAGTTTGTCCCCAAGTGCTTGCTTTTTTTCTCCCCATCCTGTCCGATGGGTCTGGCCCTCTTCACCCTGGAGATGAATGCAGTGTCTGTCATGATCAAGAGCCCCCCCAACAGGAATTCCTCTTTGCTGGCCCTTAAGTCACAGAATCACTGATTCTGATGGCCCTGCATGCAGTCTGTGGGCCTGTGACACCTTTCACGGGGTCTTGGCATTCAGTGGGCACCTGTCCTAGGTGCCCACAGTCCACAAGGCTGCTCACCCCTGAAGACAGCATGGATACACGTTGGCCAGGCCAGGAGCCACGACAGTGCAGGCATTGGAAGCAGAAGCACTGCCTCCAGCAGGGACCGGGGAGCAGGGTGGGCAGGCCTTGGGATGTACTGCCCTCCAGGAGACCTAGGTCCGGTCATGTTAATTCCAGTTGTTAATAAGTAATGAAGACTAACAATGGTGGGGGCATTTGCTCAGTGCCAGGTGCTGAACTCTCCTGGTACTGTGTGACTACCCTGAAGTTTACAAATGAGGAAATCAAGCTCTCAGACTTGCCCACGGTCCCCAGGCTAATGGGTGGAGGAGCCAGAGCATCCCCGAGTCACCTCCCCACGGGGTAGTTCCCCCAGCTCCTCCCTGGCTACCTGAGCGCAGGGAGCAGGAATGAGAGGGAAATTCACAGGGTTGGGAGAACCCGGGGACAGCCCAGAATGGAGGTTTCCTTCTGCCACACCCTACTGACCCGACAGAAAGGCACCCCAACAGGTTTGACTCTTCCTTCCCTAATCCACATGAAAAGAAAGCTCTGGGTGCAGCATGGCCCTGGGATAATGCCATCCCCCCATGGCAGGGTGTGGGCTCCGGAGCTGGGCACCTGGATCCAAACCCTGCCATCACAGGCAACGTCATCTGTCAGAGCCCACGTTCCTGGTGTGGGTCAGAAGTTGAATACGGCCCCCTCCTCCCCACCACGATGGGGATTAACGCTCACTCCAAGAAGGACCCAGTTAGTCTGTGAGAAAGACTCCGTGAGGCTTTCCCGGCGTATGGGGTGGGTACAGGGCAGGGAGAGGTCAGGATGACCAGTGTGTCTCTCTCTGCTCCAGGAGTTTCTTCACCTGGGAAGCTGACCTGCCTTGTGTCCCGTCTGTACCTCTTGAGACTCGGGGCTGAGCAAGACCACCCCCTCTCCACCGTCCACCTTCAGGACGATGTCCGATCCAGCCTCGACTTGCCTTTGAGCTGGGCAAAGGGGCAGGGCCGGGGACATCTCCTCTCTGAAATATCTGGTGGATAATCAACTATCCCTCGCGGCGCTCAGGATGGCTGGCGAACTTGGCCGGAAGGTTTCCGCGGGCTCTGGCCTCCCGCCCAGTGGCTCCTCGAGCCCCGCCTCACCCCACACCCGCTCAGATCTTGGCGTCAATCTTTATTGTTGTTTTGGCTCCGGGACTCAGATCGGTGGGGGAAATTCCTCTCGAACTCCGGGGGACCCTGGCCCGAGATCCGCCGTGCGAAGGCTGCGGTGGGTTTGGGAGCGACCTCGCCGGGGGCCAGTCGGGAATTTCCACTGAAAGGTTTCTCGGGGCTCCTGTGGGGTCGGTTTCCATCCCACCCATATATCAGCTCTCTGGTGCGGGAAACCGCCGGGTCAGAGGGAGGCTGAGCCCCCCTGCAAACTCAAGTGGGACTTGGGAATCTGGCTGTGCCGAGAACTTACCTGGGACACAGCAAGCGGGTAAAAACGCTTTTAAAACACCAGGCCGATGCTCGCTTAGGCGGCGCCAATACTGAGACGGGCGCGCTACCAAGGTGAGCACGGCCCCTGCGCAAGGAGAACGTGCAAATTCGAATGAAAACAAAACAACCAGGGGACCAGGACGTGCGGGCCACAGAGGAGCCATCCCACAGGGCTGGGAGGGGCAGGTCGTTCCCAGCCCGCTCCCGCACACTCCGGGGGCCGGGTCCCCGACTCCAGCCTTCCCGGCGGCTGCGGGAGACGTGAGCGCACGCACGCAGGACTGGGGGTCCCCGAGAGCCGCACCTACCTTCTTCCGCAGCCTCACTTGGCCGGTGATGACGGCCACCACGTACATTTTGATGACCAGCAGCGCGCTGCAGAGCAGGAAGGCGGGGAGCACCTGGCCGTTCATCAGCTCCAGGCCGGAGGGCGGCATCTCGGTGGCGGCGGCGGCGGCGGCGGCGGCTAGGGAAAGAGAGCTCGGGCGCGTGTGTCTCCTGGAGCAAGGAGGGGAGGGGAGAGGAGAGCGCAGGGAGGCTTGTCTGTACTCTGCACCCGCCCACTCCCAGCCAAAGGCTCTCGGGTTTTGGAAGAAGCAGTCACCGTGGGGGGTTTGTGGGTGAGGGGTGTCCCTACTGGGCCTCTAGCCCCGCCCCACCCCTCCAGGGCAAATCCTTAAACGCTTTCTAGTCTGTTTCCTCCATCTAGGAATTGGAGGGTTGTGTGGCCCTTCCTGCCTGCCAGGGGGGGCAACAAAGCCAGGAGCGTGCCCTGACCTCCACGGGGTGGTAGATTCACTAACCCGGGCTTCCCTGAGGGTCACGGCAGGGAGTGGGCTTGAGATCCGAACTCTCTGCTCCCACGTTCAGCCTGGACACTTGAACCACAGCCTAAGGACACTAATATGACTTTGTTGAATAGTGTGCCCCTCCCCACCTCTCCCCACTCCCAATGATGTCCAATCTCCATCCTCAGAGCGGGTGTGTATGTTAGAGAACATGGCCAAGGGGCTTTGCAGGGAGTAAGATAAGGTCCTAAAATGGGGAGATTTTCCTGGATTCTCCGTGAATCCAGTTGAATCAGAAGAGTCCTCCTGTGCTTCCCTGGTGGCTCAGTGGTAAAGAATCCACCTGCCAATGCAAGAGACACGGGTTGGATCCCTCATTCAGGAAGATCCCACATGCTGTGGAGCAACTAAGCCCATGCCCCACAACTACTGAGCCTGTGCTCCAGAGCCTGTGCTCCCCAAGAAGAGAAGCCCACACACTGCAACTAGAGAGGAGCCCCAGCTCGAGAAAAGCCTGCTCAACAGGGAAGACTCAGCACAGCCAAAAATGAAAATAAATCAATAAAAAGAAGTGTCCTCCTAAAAGAGAGGCCATAGAATTAGGGGAGAAAGCTGTGAAGACAGAAGCAGAGGTCAGAGGAGAGAAGATACTCCACTGCTAGCCTCAAAGGTGAAGGGAAGACGAGCCAGAGAACGCAGCCTCTAGGAGCTGGACAAGACTGGGAAAAGAAGTCTCCCCCGGAGCTTCTAGAAGGAACCAGCCTTGTGGATCCCGTAACTGTAGCCTACCGAGATTGATTTTGGGCCTTTGGCCTCCAGACTGTGAGATAACACATGTGTGTTGTTTTATGCCACTAAATTTCAGGTAATTTATCACAGGAGCCATAGGAAACTAGCGTACTCTTCTACTGTCTTTTAGTATCATTTTAGTTTTCCAGGAAATTCCCAGGCAAACGGTTTGATTGTTCATTACAGGAACTTCTCAAAAGATCCGTCAGCTCTTCAGTGATGATCAACAGATTGTGAGCCCTTTGAATTTCTTGCTTCAAAATCCTCACCCAGCTGTGTCCTCCCCTCCCCATAGCCCCCTCCCCAGGTGTGCGGTGGGACCTTGGCAAAGGCAGTGATCTTGTCACTGTAGTTTTACCAATGTGGCTTGCTTTGCTAGGGGGCTTCTTGATGACTCAGCAGGTGAAGAATCTGCCTGCAGTGCAGGAGACACAGCAGACTTGGGTTTGATCCCTGGATCGGGAAGATCCCTGGAGGAGGAAATGGCAACACACTCCAATATTCTTGCCTGAAAAATACCATGGACAGAAGAGCCCTGCGGGCTACATAGTCCATTGCATCACAAAGAGTTGGACATGCCTAAGCACCAGCAGGAGACCCTGGGGAAGTGCGGAAGATGGAAAAGTTAGTTTCTGGTGCCCATTCTGACCTTGGACCTGCCCGGAAAGACAGCAGTGTCAGTCTGGTTACCCTAAAACTGGGTTCCCCCTTGGTGGGTGTTGAGTCAAAAGACATACCGAGCCAAAGATCAGGAGAAGGAAGGATTTATTCCTTGCAGCAAGTAAGAAGAACACTGGGTATCTTTCTGCAATCAGTGTCTCCCCAGCAGCACAACTGGGGAAGTTTTAAGCTGAGGGTATATGCGTATTCATAGAGTGACTTGAGCAGAGGACAATTCATCAGAGAATCATGGCAAAGGTTGACAGAGTCCAAGCTTTGAAAGTGAAAGTGAAGTTGCTCAGCCGTGTCCGACTCTTTGCGACCCCACGGACTGTAGCCTACCAGGCTCCTCCATCCATGGGATTTTCCAGGCAAGAATACTGGAGTGGGTTGCCATTTCCTTCTCCAGGAGATCTTCCCGACCCAGAGTTTGAACCCAGGTCTTGAGCATTGTAGGCAGACACTTTACTGTCTGAGCCACCAGGGAAGTCCAAGCTTTCAGTTCAGTTCAGTTCAGTCGCTCAGTCGTGTCCAACTCTTTGTGACCCCATGAACTGCAGCACGCCAGGCCTCCCTGTCCATCACCAACTCCTGGAGTTTACCCAAACTCATATCCATTGAGTCGGTGATGCCATCCAGCCATCTCATCCTCTGTCATCCCCTTCTCCTCTGCCCCCAATCCCTCCCAGCATCAGAGTCTTTTCCAATGAGTCAACTCTTCACTTGAGGTGGCCAAAGTATTGGAGTTTCAGCTTCAGTATCAGTCCTTGCAATGAACACCCAGGACTGATCTCCTGTAGAATGGACTGGTTGGATCTCCTTGCAGTCCAAGGGACTCTCAAGAGTCTTCTCCAACACTACAGTTCAAAAGCATCAATTCTTCGGCGCTCAGCTTTCTTCACAGTCCAATTCTCACATGCATACATGACCACTGGAAAAACCATAGCCTTGACTAGACGGACCTTTGTTGGCAAAGTAATGTCTCTGCTTTTCAATATGCTATCTAGGTTGGTCATAACTTTCCTTCCAAGGAGTAAGCATCTTTTAATTTCATGGCTGCAGTCACCAGCTGCAGTGATTTTGGAGCCCCAAAAAATAAAGCCTGACACTGTTTCCATTGTTTCCCCATCTATTTCCCATGAAGTGGTGGGACCGGATGCCGTGATCTTAGTTTTCTGAATATTGAGCTTTAAACCAACTTTTTCACTCTCCTCTTTCACCTTCATCAAGAGGCTTTTTAGTTCCTCTTCACTTTCTGCCATAAGGGTGGTGTCATCTGCATATCTGAGGTTATTGATATTTCTCCTGGCAATCTTGATTCCAGCTTGTGCTTCTTCCAGCCCAGCGTTTCTCATGATGTACTCTGCATATATGTTAAATAAGCAGGGTGAAAATATACAGCCTTGACGTACTCCTTTTCCTATTTGGAACCAGTCTGTTGTTCCATGTCCAGTTCTAACTGTTGCTTCCTGACCTGCATATAGGTTTCTCAAGAGACAGGTCAGGTGGTCTGGTATTCCCATCTCTTGAAGAATTTTCCACAGTTTGTTGTGATCCACACAGTCAAAGGCTTTGGCATAGTCAAGAAAGCAGAAATAGATGTTTTCCTGGAACTCTCTTGCTTTTTCAATGATTCAGCGGATGTTGGCAATTTGATCTCTGGTTCCTCTGTTTTTTCTAAAACCAGCTTGAACATCTAGAAGTTCACGGTTCATGTATTGCTGAAGACTGGCTTGGAGCATTACTTTACTAGCATGTGAGATGAGTGCAATTGTGCGGTTGTTTGAGCATTCTTTGGCATTGCCTTTCTTTGGGATTGGAATGAAAACTGACCTTTTCCAGTCCTGTGGCCACTGCTGAGTTTTCCAAATGTGCTGGCATATTGAGTGCAGCACTTTCACACCATCATCTTTCAGGATTTGAAATAGCTCAACTGGAATTCCATCACCTCCACTAGCTTTGTTCACAGTGATGTTTTCTAAGGCCAACTTCACTTCACATTCCAGGATGTCTGGCTCCAGGTGAGTGATCACACCACCGTGATTATCTGGGTAGTTGATTAAAATTCCAAGGCTCAGAAAATGTTATTATCATTCCCCAGGTTTTGGTTGATCTGGGAGCCAAGCATGTAAGGAGGCTTTAAATTCAGAAAAATGCCTAGGAAGGTGCTTCAGGCTAATTTTTATCATGGAAACTTTACATGGGAGTTTTTACAACTCCTCCTGCCTGATAGCAGTTTGTTCTTTGGTTCCCTTAATCTCATTATTACTGGGACCCGTTCAAGGACTAGCACTGTGGCCAGGCTTAGATCACAAAATGGCTTAGGTCAAAATGGCTTCTCTTGTGTCCAAAAAACCATATACGGTTCTTTTCTTCTGGGGACCCCCTACCCTATCTTACAGCCTAGCCTGTACTCCAAAGCAGCAGAGACCAAGGAAAGACTTGAGCAGAGGGCAAAGACACTGGCCATGGACTCTGAAGCCAGATTCAGCTGGGCTCGAATCCCAGAGCCAGCCCTCAGTGACAGCTGTGTAGCTTTGGGCAGGCAGCTGCCCTCTCTGAACCCATTTATTCAACTGTAAAATTCAGCCAACAGTCAGTCACTCCCCACAGTAGTTGTGGGAACAAAGAGGAGTTATGTCTGATTATTAAGCACCTGGTACATAATTGACCCTCCATCAGTTGGAGCCTCTGAGCCTTGGTTTCCTCATCAAGATGGGGATAATGATGGCTAGCCAGCAAGGTTCAGAGTCAGACACGACTGAAGTGACTTAGCAGCAGCAGCAGCAGCTAGCAAGGTTGCTGGGAGGGAGACGCTTGGAAAATGCCCACTCTTGCTGCAGGGAACAGTGGGTTGGAGGGGTCGGGGAGGGGAGGGGAGGGGCTGGCTTCTTGTCCATTTATATGTGCCAAGCCTCCCTTTATCTGGACAAAAGATGTGTTTGACACCCATGTCACTGGAGCATGGGGCTGCCGGACAGATTGTCCTAGCCTCATGAGATAAATGATAGAACGCAATCAAGGACCATCACAGAAAGCAATGGATGTCCTGAAACGTGTTTTATCTCTGACAGAAGACTGGGAGGAACTGTGCTAACTTGCTCCTTGTTGATGTTTTGTCTGAGAACAGAGGCTGCCCACCTCTCTTGCCATCAATTCAGGGAAACCACTGGAGGGGGCTGTCTCCCTCGTCCAAAAGCTCTGTTATAGGGCAGGGGTCTTTCTCTGCACCACCCCTGAACTGTGGGCTGGAGACAGCCAAGGGGGGACCCTCATGTTCATCCCTCCTTGGGCCAAGGGGCCTGCTTGGTCTTCTAAAATAGCTAGGTAGAAACCTCATCAGCAGAGGCAGGGAAAACCAGGGTGGACAAAGATTACCTACTGTTACCTGTAGCCGAAAATAAGAGGGACTTTGTGGGGGAGGCCCTTCTGACCCACGTGTGTGACTTCACGGTAGGAATCTTTTCCTCATCGTCTGCTGACATGAACCAGCTAAGCCAGGGCCCAGTAAGAACAACAAACCCTTCTCTGATCTTCTTTCAAGAATTTCCCTAAAGCCTCCCTCAGCCGGCGGAGCTGCCTGCTGTTGTTTTTGGTGGTGGTGTTAATTTTCTCTGAGCTCCAGTTACATTCTTTGCCTATAAAAATGGGATCCGTGCCCCTCCCCCCTCCACTCCTTGCAGGGGGCGTGGTGGGGGGGGCGGTGCTGGGCGGAGAGCAGGAGGTGAGAGTGTGCACCATGGGCCTGGCCCCAAGGCCCCCAAAAATACAGGGGTGAATGCACAAAAATGAGGGCAAGAGAAGGCCCTGAGCCACCCCGGGAAGAGGCCTGCCACCTGGGCTTTGTAAATGTTTGGTCTTGTCCGGGTAGTAGTTCCACAGGTGACTATATACCTAAAAATTCACCACGGTATAGTCAAAATGTGTTACATTGCTGTTTAAAAAGAAAAAAAAAAGCTACAAACGTTTCCCCGTCCCAAGTCTAGAGCCCTGAGCAGAGAGCAGCTGCTGTGTGCCAGCCTTCTTCCAGCTCACTCTCCTCGGCATTTCCCGAGGATCAGAGACCAAGTTCTTCCCGCTGTTTCAATTGTCTGTGACTTCAGAAGAGGCTTAGAGAGACGAGGAAGTGGCCCCACCTCAGTTCCTGACCTCGGTCATTATTACTGGGGTTTTCTCCAGCCAGGGATGGGGAAACGCAGTGATTAAAAAAAAAAAAAAATTAGACTGTCTCAGCATCATGCTTTCTCAGAGAAGCAATGTTTGCGAAATGTGGTATGTGGTCAACGGGAGAAGCAAACCTGGATGAGTGAATGCTTTCAGATGGCTCTGCAGCCCCTCCTGGGGCAGAGGCCACCAGGTGGGAACCTTGAGCTCCCCTTGAGATGAGCAATTCAAGGAAGGGCTGTTGCTTTTCATCTGCCAGCTCACCTCTCCTATCTGCCTTCCTCTAGGAAATCACAACCTTCCTTTCATCTCCTTGCACCCCATGGGGTAGCCATGTGACCCAGACCAGCCAATCACAATGTTTTTAGCATTTGGGCACTGAGATTGGTTCAAGCAGAGCCAATCAGAAACGTTCCCTGGGAGTTTATATTCCCACACTGATAAAGAAATCCCTCTAGGCCCCAGGTTTGAGGTTGGGGTGGGGCGGCTGTGGTAGTGGTGGCCTGATGCTTCGTGCAGCCGTTCACTTTCCCACTGTCCCTGCATGGTGCAGGCTGTTATTCTCAAGGAAACAAAGAGGCTCCAATCTCTGACTCATCCAGCCTAGGAGTCTAGGCGTTTCCTTTTTAGCTTCAATAAAACATCACTCAAATCACATCCCTCCTCTGCTCCAAACTCTGCAGTGGTGCCCATCTCACTCAGAATAAACGCCAAAGTTTGAACAACGGCACATGGCCCTAGCCCATCTGGTCCCCATCTGGTTTTCTATGAACTCCCTTCTTACTCCTTCCTCTCCTCATTCATTCAGTTCGGTCACACTGCCCTCCTTGCTGGTCCTCAAATATAGGCCTGACACTGTCCTTTCTCTGATCCCTCTGCCTGGAATTCTCTCCTCCCAGGCATCCATTGCATTGACAACTCACCTTCAAGTCTTTGCTCAAGTCTCACCTTCCCAATCCCTTTCAATTAGTTTTGAAGCCTGTCTCCACCCCCAGCTTTCCTGATGCCATTTCCCTATCTCCACTTTTTCTTTTCTTAACACATATCACTCAAAGACAGATCAGATAACTTATTTAGTATCCTTACCCAGCAATTCATTCCAGTATTCTTGCCTGGGAAATCCCCTGGACAGAGGAGCCTGGCAAGCTACAGTCCATGGGGTCACCAAAGTGTCAGACACCACTTAGTGACTAAAATGCTCTAATACCTGGCTTTCTTGGGGAGGGGTATCTCTTTTGTTTACTAATGAACCACCAGCATCAGTCCCACGCCTGACATGTAGACACCACTGTTACCTGTTGAACGGAATTGAACTGAAGTAAGGCAATGGCACCCCACTCCAGTACTCTTGCCTGGGAACTCTCATGGACAGAAGAGCCTGGTAGGCTGCAGTCCATGGGGTCCCAAAGAGTCGGACCCGACTGAGCAACTTCACTTTCACTTTTCATTTTCATGCATTAGAGAAGGAAATGGCGACCCACTCCAGTGTTCTTGCCTGGAGAATCCCAGGGATGGCGGAGCCTGGTGGGCTGCCATCTATGGGGTCCCACAGAGTTGGACACAACTGAAGCAACTTAGCACGCATGCATGCAAGCTAATTTGATTTGGATATCTTTATAAATATATCAGAATATGAATCTAGTCCAAAATAAGTAAAGGCCCAGAGTTTAGTTCTGCATTCCAACTCCCATCTGCTTACTTCTTGGAATTCCCCTGCAGCGAGCCTGGCTGTCTCTCCTGCCTGCCAAGCAAAGAGTCCAGGAAGAGGACTGGGTGTCTCTGAATGGGACTGGCTGCCAGGCAGGTTGGGACCAGAACAAGATTGCCCCAGGACACCTATCTTTGATAACTATTCAGTTAGGGCTGGAAAAGAAAATGTGACTTCAAATTTGGATAGTTGGCATGCTGACAACACAAACACTCATCCAGCAGTGTAGAAATATAGAAGCTGACCTTTATTGACAAGGATAAATGGTTAAGCTCGGAAGCCACCCATCAGTGAACCAGGCTGATCTGGGGCTTCTATGACAAACCTAGACAGAATATTAAAAAAGCAGAGACATCACATTGCCAACAAAGGTCCATATAGTCAAAGCTGTGTGGATCACAGTAAACTGTGGAAAATTCTGAAAGAGATGGGAATACCAGACCACCTGACCTGCCTCTTGAGAAATTTGTTTGTTTGTTTGTTTGTTTTTTGAGAAATTTGTATGCAAGTCAGGAAACAACAGTTAGAACTGGACATGGAAAAACAGACTGGTTCCAAATAGGAAAAGGAGTACATCAAGGCTGTATATTGTCACCCTGCTTATTTAACTTAAATGCAGAGTACATCATGAGAAATGCTGGGCTAGAAGAAACACAAGCTGGAATCAAGATTGCCGGGAGAAATATCAATAACCTCAGATATGCAGATGGCACCACCCTTATGGAAGAAAGGGAAGAGGAATTAAAAAGCCTCTTGATGAAGGTGAAAGAGGAGAGTGAAAAAGTTGGCTTAAAACTCAACATTCAGAAAACGAGGATCATGGCATCTGGTCCCATCACTTCATGGGAAATAGATGGGGAAACAGTGTCAGACTTTATTTTTTTGGGCTCCAAAATCACTGCAGATGGTGATTGCAGCCATGAAATTAAAAGATGCTTACTCCTTGGAAGAAAAGTTATGACCAACCTAGATCAGATCAGATCAGTCACTCAGTCGTGTCCGACTCTTTGTGACCCCATGAATCTCAGCACGCCAGGCCTCCCTGTCCATCACCAACTCCCGGAGTTCACTCAGACTCACGTCCATCAAGTCAGTGATGCCATCCAGCCATCTCATCCTCTGTCGTCCCCTTCTCCGACATTACTTTGCCAACAAAGGTCCGTCTAGTCAAGGCTATGGTTTTTCCAGTGGTCATGTATGCATGTGAGAGTTGGACTGTGAAGAAAGCTGAGCGCTGAAGAATTGATGCTTTTGAACTGTGGTGTTGGAGAAGACTCTTGAGAGTTCCTTGGACTGCAAGGAGATCCAACCAGTCCATTCTGAAGGAGATCAGCCCTGGGATTTCTTTGGAAGGAATGATGCTAAAGCTGAAACTCCAGTACTTTGGCCACCTCATGCAAAGAGTTGACTCATTGGAAAAGACCCTGATGCTGGGAGGGATTGGGGGCAGGAGGAGAAGGGGACAACAGAGGATGAGATGGCTGGATGGCATCACTGACTCGATGGACATGAGTCTGAGTGAACTCCGGGAGTTGGTGATGGACAGGGAGGCCTGGCGTGCTGCAATTCATGGGGTCTCAAAGAGTCGGACATGACTGAGCAACTGAACTGAACTGACCTGAACTGATGGTTTTTCCAGTAGTCATGTACAGATGTGAGAGTTGGACCATTAAGAAGGCTGAGTGCCAAAGAATTGATGCTTTCCAACTGTGGTGCTGGAAAAGACTCTTGAGAGTCCCTTGGACGGCAAAGAGATCGTACCCGTCAATCCTAAAGGAAATCAACCCTGAATATTCACTGGAAGAACTGATGCCGAAGTTGAAGCTCCAATACTTTAGCCATCTGATGCAAAGAGCTAATTCATTGGAAAAGACCCTGATGCTGGGAAAGATTGAAGGCAGGAGGAGGAGGAGCAAACAGAGGATGAGATGGTTGGATGGCAACACTGACTCAGTGGACATGAGTTTTAGCAAACTGCAGGACATAGTGGAGGACAGAGAAGCCCGGCATCCTGCAGTCCATGGAGTCGCAAAGAGTTGGACAGGACTTAGCTATTGAACGACAACAGTTGGCGCTACTGATAAAGAACCCACCTTCCAATGCAAGAGATGAGAGAGATCCTCTGGAGGGGGACATGGTAACCCACTCCAGTATTCTTGCCTGAAGAAGCCCATGGACAGAGGAGCCTGGTGGGCTACGGTCCACAGGGTCATAAAGACTCATACATGACTGAAGTAATTTAGCATTCGTGCATGCCAAGCTCTCTGTCTAGGCTCCTGAGTCCAGCCTGACCCTGAAACCCATTCTTGAGATAACCTTCAGGGATGATGCCATCCCACTAAGGACCGGAGTCAGATTGGATGATGGCCCCAGGGTCACTGCAGCATTGCCCTCACACCCGACACAGGGCTAATCACAGACGTCATGATATTCAACCTTCCTGAGAAGAGATGACTGTTAGACCCACTTTTGAGATGCGGGGCTCAGATGGAAGCTGTACTTGCCCTGGGTCCTACAGCTGGGCTTTGGTCCAGGAGGACATTCTTTTAATTGATTTACTTATTTATGGCTGCATTGGGTCTTCGTTGCTTTGCACGGGCTTTCTCTAGTTGCGGTGAGCAGGGGCCGCTCTTCGTTGCTGTGTGTGGGCTTCTCGTCGCTGTGGCTTCTCTCGTTGTGGAGCACAGGCTCTAGGCATGCAGACTTCAGTAGCTTCAGCCTGTGGGCTCAGTAGTTGTGGCCCATGCGTTTAGCTGCTGCACAGCATGTGGCATCTTCCCGGACCAGGGATTGAACCCATGTCCCCTGCATTGACAGGTGGAGTGTCATCTACTGCCCCACCAGGGAAGTCCAAGGTGGACATTCTTGTCACAGAGTCCGTGCTGTTCTACCAGGCCCACAGGAGCTGGTACGTGGCAGGCACTCAAGAGGCAGCAACCTTTACTGTGTAATTTTAAATTATTTTTGGCCCCACCATGTGGCCTGAGGATTCTTAGTTCTCTAACCAGGGATTGAACCCTCACCCTTTACCATAGAAGCATGGAGTCTTAACCACTGGGCCACTAGGGAAGCCCTCTTTTATTAATCAATTTTTTTAACTTTTAAATAATTTAATGTGTAATATAAGGTCCTTTCCACTGTCTCCAAGCTTCTCCACATCAGGAAACTCTTCCTAATGAGAAATAGCAGGATTGCTCAGATGTAAAGCCCAGTGACTATCCAGAAAAGACTGGATAGTCACATAATGGGATATTATTCAGCCATTAAAGGGAATGGCATACTGGCAGACTACAGTTCGGATGAACCTGAAAAACATCAAGATGAGAGAAAGGAGCCAGACACAGAAATCCACCTACTGTATGATTCTCTGGCTAGGTGTCAACTACAAATTGGCACTTACCAAGAGCATTGCCAATGACTGAACCACAAAGG
Organism: Bos javanicus; assembly: GCF_032452875.1. NCBI lineage: Eukaryota > Metazoa > Chordata > Mammalia > Artiodactyla > Bovidae > Bos > Bos javanicus. Next base: position 99,899,886 of record NC_083878.1, read on the forward strand.
CATTTGCCATCTGCCTCTATGGAAATTGAACCCCATGCTGCTATAGGTGTTGACCTTCAACAGTCCCTGAGGGAGTTCAGGGTGGAGCGAGGCACTCCGTGCTCCAGGGAATTTGGTGGGACAGATCTTTAGATAGTTGGATGTTTTTAGGAACAGATTTTATGATCTCAATCCTTGCATCTCCTCATATCCTAGAGAAGCACTGAATCCCTTCATGGTGACATCAGATCCTCATGACTAACAAAAACCTTTTGTAAAATGAGTGCTTCATGACACTGAACTCCCCCTTCACCAAACCCTTCAGTTCAGTTTAGTTCAGTCGCTCAGTCGTGTCCAACTCTGCAACCCCACAGACTGGAGCACTGCAGGCCTCCCTGTCTATCACCACTCTCGGAGTTTACTCAAACTCATGTCCGTTGAGTCAGTGATGCCATCCAACCATCTCATCCTCTATTGTTCCCTCCTCCTCCCACTTTCAATCCTTCCCAGCATCAGAGTCTTTTCAAATGAGTCAGCTCTTTGCATCAGGTGGCCAAAGTATTGGAGTTTCAGCTTCAACATCAGTCCTTCCAATGAATATTCAGGACTTATTACCTTTTGGATGGACTGGTTGGATGTCCTTGCAGTCCAAGGGACTCTCAAGAGTCTTCTCCAACACAGTTCAAAAACATCAATTCTTCGGTGCTCAGCTTTCTTTATAGTCCAACTCTCACATCCATACATGACTACTGGAAAAACCATAGCCTTGACTAGATGGACATTTGTTGGCAAAGTACTGTCTCTGCTTTTTAATATGCTGCCTAGATTGGTCATAACTTTTCTTCCAAGGAGTAAGCGTCTTTTAATATCATGGCTGCAGCCACCATCTGCAGTGATTTTGGAGTCCAAAAAAATAAAGTCTGTCACTGTTTCCACTGTTTCCCCATCTATTTGCCATGAAGTGATGGGACCAGATGCCACGTTCTTAGTTTTCTGAATGTTGACTTTTAAGCCAACTTTTTCACTCTTTCACTTTTATCAAGAGGCTCTTTAGTTCTTCGATTTCTGCCACAAGCGTGGTATCATTTGCATATCTGAGGTTATTAATATTTTTCCTGGCCATCTTGATTCCAGCTTGTGCTTCATCCAGCCCAGCGTTTCTCATGATGTAGTCTGCATAGAAGTTAAATAAGCAGGGTGACAGTATACAGCCTTAATGTACTCCTTTTCCTATTTGGAACCAGTCTGTGGTTCCATGTCCAGTTCTAACAGTTGCTTTCTGATTTCTCAGGAGGCAGGTAAGGTGGTCTGGTATTCCCATCTCTTGAAGAATTTTCAACAGTTTGTTGTGATCTACACAGTCAAAGGCTTTGGCATAGTCAATAGAGCAGAAGTAGATGTTTTTCTGGAACTTGCTTGCTTTTTCGATGATCCAACGGATGTTGGCAATTTGATCTCTGGTTCCTCTGCCTTTTCTAAATCCAGCTTGAACATCTGGAAGTTCACAGTTCACATACTGCTTCTGTTAGGTCCATACCATTACCAAAACCTTATATATTGACTTTTCTCCACTGCCGCTTTGGAGCTGTCTCTCGGAGCTATCTGAGATGCTGCCTCCTGGGCTGCAGTCCTCATTTTGCCCCAAATAAAACTTAACTCACAACTCTCAAGTTGTACATCTTTTTTTTTTTTTTTTTTTTTTTTTTAAGTTGGCATAAGCAATATCCAGGAGAGGCAAATCCAGAGACAGAAAACAGATGGTGGCCGGGGGCAGTGGAACGGGGCATGGGAGTGATGGTTTGATGCATACACAGTGTCCTTGGGGGAAGATGAAAATGTTTCAGAGAGGATTGGTGGTAATGGGTGCACAACAATATGAACACACTTGATGTCCCTGAATTGTACACTTTAAAATGGCTAATTTTCCACGAAAAAGAAAAGCCAAGGTGGCCGTCTTGTTCGTGGCTGTATTTGCACACCTAGAGCAGCATCTGCATAGAGCTGTGCTGGGTCAGCATTTGTTGGGAGACGGACTGCCTGCCTGTGTGCACGAGAGGCTGGTGAGTTGCTGGGGCTGGCCGTGGCTCCCGTCCTGGTCTGTCTCTGGGGAGGGAAACGCCCTCCCAGCTCTTCCGAGCTCTGACCCAGCGTGTCCTGGATGGACCCCATCTGCTGCTCCTGGGCTCCGGGCCTCAGATCCCGGCACTGATGCAGTCAGGCAGGATCAGCAGTTCCTGGAAACAGCTTGGGGACATGACATAGCCTAGAGGAGCGGGCGGAGTGAGTAGGAGAGAGGAGAAATGTTTGTCTCAGCACGAACCACGGCCAAGACTTATCCAGGGAAGCGGCAGTCAGCCCGAGCGTGGAATCCAGGCAGAGGCTCTGGAATCAGCCAGGGTTGAGACCCCTCCCTGTCCGGGGTGCTCGCATTGAGCGGAACATGCCAGCCTGCTCTCCCACGCACGCCACCCACCGATGCTGTTTTCCTGTGTCCGGCTCTCAGACACATCGGGAGCCCATTTCATGGGAGGCCCTGGAGGGGCTCTTGTACATTCCTGAGATCGTGTTCAGCGTGCGATGGCTCAGGGGACAGCTGGCTGAGGTTTTCAAAGGCAAGAACGATGGGAACACCCCCACCTTCCACTTCTTCAGCAGCCTCCAGGCCCCCAAACTTCCTCCACTCCACCAAAAAAAGCGCCGACCCCTCTCCCTCCAGGACAAAGACAGTCTTTTATGACTGTAGGCTTCTAAACTAATCCTCCAAATATGCCAGATGCCGAAACTGTCCAGGGGGCAAAGAGGTCACTTCCTGCTTTAGCTCTGGTGCAAGGGTCATCTCTGCAAGTCCCGGTTGGGCCATCTCCACTCGAACCCTGCCAGTTTGGGGAACTCACTGTCTTCCAGTAATAATAACAAGAGCAGCAATAGCAATGGCAGCTGTTAGCCTTAGGTAACCTCCCAGGAGCCAGGCTTCCTTTCCATGCTGTACCTGTAAACCTGCCTTTTGTTTTATGTCTAGCGCCTCGGCCTGTGATAGGGAGCATTCTCAGGCCTGTTTCCTACATGGGAAAATGGACTCAGGGCTCAGAATGACTTTCTCTAAGACCACAGATTTGGGCAGAGATGGAAATACCCCAAGACAGAGCCCGTGCTCTCAGCCTCCAGGTAGAGCTAAGGTTTGAACTGAAGTCAGCCATTCCCATCCTGCACAACTCTCTGTTCAAAATTCTTCCTTTACACTGAGCTGGATCTGCCTTCCTGGGCCACCGAAAATAGTGCTATTCCCTTCTTCTCCCCACTGCCCTTCAGAAATTGGAGGATACGCTGGGTCCATCCAAATCTCCTCTTCTGGGTGAAACAGCTGCCACCCCATCAGCTGATCCTTAGAGCCCATATTTTCCAGCGGCCACGACCCAGTTCAGAAAGATTCCTCTTAGAGGGGCCATCACCCCGTGTGTCACTGAACCAACTCAGACCAGAGGGGAAAATTCTTACCCCTCGCAGCTACAGACACAGGAAGCACAGTGACCCCAAGCCGGGCTGGTTACCAAGTTTGTGGGCCCCAGTGCAAAATGAAAATGCAAAGTCTCTTGTTCAGCAGTTATTAAAAAGACAGCAGAGCAGCTAACCGAGCTCAGGACCCTGTGTGAACACACAAGACTGGCCCTGAGCTCAGGGTAACTGAGTGTGGGGTGAGAGGAGAAGGCATGTCCTAATCAAAGCCAGAGAAGGAATAACATCAGACCTTGATAGGACCTTTCTGGAGGCCAGCATCTTATTATAAATAAAAACACAAACAGTAATTGTTGCTGTTTGTTGTTCAGTTGCTACGTCACATATGACTCTTTGCAACCCCATAGACTGTAGCATGCCAGGCTCCTCTGTCCTCCACTATCTCCTAGAGTTTGCTCAAATTCATACCCATCGAGTTGGTGATGCTGTCTAACCATCTCATCCTCTGTTGCCACCTTCTCCACCTGCCCTCAATTTTCCCCAGCATCAGGGTTTTTTCTAGTGATTCGGCTCTTCGCATCAGGTGACCAAAGTATTGCAGCTTCAGGGTAACTCTAAGAGCTAATGAGAGGTCTGACAACAATCTTTTGGAGCAAATACTCATAACACCAAAATTTCCAATTTTCATAGAAGATTCCTGAGGTTCCAGGGAGAAAAACAGCAATAGTAACAGGATCACAAGTGGAGAATTCAGATCCTGATCCACAGAGTTGCAGACCCATGCTGTGAACCCCTTTGCAGTCCAGCCTCTACAAAGACAGAGGTTAACATGTCTGTAGGGTGTTGAATAATGTCCCCAGAAAACATATGTCTGAGTCCTAACCCACAGCACCTGTGAATGTGCCCTTATTTGGAAACGGGGTCTGTATTAGGGTTTTCCAGAGAAACAAAATCGAACACAAAATCAGGGACTTCCCTGGTGGTTCCAGTGGTTAAGAATCCACCTTCCAACCCAGGTGACACAGATTCAATCCCTGGCCAGGGAACTAAGATCCCACAAACTGCAGGGCAACTAAGCCTGAGTGCCAGAAGTACTGAGTCTGAGTGCTACAGTAAAGATCAGACACCTCTCCCCCCAAAAAAATCAATCATCAATCAAATCATTTATATGTATGTGTGTGTGTGTGTGTGTGTGTGTGTATATATATATATATATATATATACACACAGAGAGAGAGGAGAGATTATATGACTATATAACTATATAGATATAATCTAAGTGGCTTCAGTTGTGTCTGACTCTTTGTGACTTTATGGACTGTAGCCCGCCAGGCTTCTCTGTCCATGGGATTCTCCAGGCAAGCATACTGGAGTGGTTGCCATTTCCTTCTCCAGGGGATCTTTCCAACCCAGGGATCAAACCCGAGTCTCCTGAGTCTCCTGCACTGGCAGGCAGGTTCTTTACCACTAGCACCACCTGGGTATCTATATATAATCCATATAGAGTTTGTCTATCTATCTATCCTCTAAAGGGATTTATTATGAGAAATTAGCTCATGTGATTACAGAGTCTGAGAAGTCCTGTGAATTGCCATCTGCAAGCTGGAGACCCGGAAAACTGGTAGCATCGTTCAGTCCAAGTCCAAAGGCCTGAGAACCAGGGGAGTCAATGGTTTAAACCTCAGCCTGAGGGCTGGGGAAGCGAGTGAGCCGGGGAGGCAGGAAAAGAAGAGTGAATCCTCGTTCAGCCCTGGTGACTGGATGGAGCCCACCTACGCTGGGGAGGGCGTTCGACTTTCCTGAATCCACTGATTCAAATGCTAATCTCACCCAGAAACATTCTCACAGACACCCTCAGAAGTAATGCTTGATCTAGGTACCCAGTGACCAGTCAAGTTGACACATTAAGGTAACCACCACAGGGTCTCTGCATACGTAATTCAGCTCATTGTTGTTCAGCGCTAAGCTGTGTCCCACTCTGTGACCCCATGGACGGCAGCACACCAGTCCTGCCGTACCTCCCCTATCCTTCACGATCACTTAGATCCTTAATTAAGTTAAGGATCTTGAAATGAGGTCATCTCAGATTTGAGGTGGACTCAACGCAATGGCTGGTGACCTTGAGAGGGAACAGAGAAGGAGACTCAGATGCAGAAGAAAGGCCATGTAGAGACAGAGGCAGAAATTGGAGTGATGCAGCCACAAGCCAAGGAACACCAAGGGCTTCCAGCCGACACCTGAAGCTGGGCAAGAGGCATGAAAGAGAATCCCCCACAGGTTACCAACCCTGCCTACACTGGGATTTCAGACCTCTGGCTTCCAGAACTACTAGAGAAAAAAATTCTGTTGTTTATATGCGGTAATTTGTCACGGCAGCCCCAAGAAACTAACAAAATGTCTTTCTGTGTTTTTAAAAGGGTTTGCATGTCCACAGGACACGTGTAACTGCTGGTTGGATCTCTAGAGAGTGCTTACTTCATGTAATCCAGCCAAAGACCAAAGATATCTTTAACCAGTACCACCAACCTAAAAATAAATCTGCAGGCACCTTCCTGGATCCTCAGAGACCCAAGAACTGTGGATGGGAAGTGTGACTCTGGTTCAATGCCTTCTTGAACAAGGAGCCAGAGAGGACAGGTGGCTTCCTTTCCTTGGAGAAAGCTCCAAGGTCACCACGAGGGTCAGCCATGTTCGTAAGTAACAATTTTCTAGTAACCATGTCTAAAAAAAACAAAAGAAAGAAACAGTGAAATGAATTTCAATAACTGTTTGAGTTCCCCCAGAACACTGTAATAAATCACCAGAGATTTGGTGAAGTTCAAACAACAGAAACTTAACTCTCTCAAGTTCTGGAGGCTGAAAGTCTGAAACCCAGGTGTGAGCAGGGATGAGCTCCCCCCACCCTCTAGGACAAAATCTGTTCCTTGTCTCTTCCAGCTTCCTTGGCTTGTGGTTGCACCCCTCCCACTTACAAGGAAGGAAGCCTGGCGTGCTGCTGTCCACAGGGTTGAAAAGAGTCGGATGTGACTGAGCTACTGAACAACAACATGTGATTTCACTTAGGGTTTACCTGGCTAATCCATGATAATCTCCTTATTTGAAGATCTTCAACTGAAGACTTTCCTGGTGGTCCAGTGGTTAAGACTCCACACTTTGGGGGCATGGGTTCAATCCCTGGTCAGGGAAGTAAGATTTCATAGCCAAAAAAAATCTTTAACTGAAACACAATTGCAATAAAGACCCTTTCTCCATTACAGTAACACTTATAGATTCCAGGAGTTAAGACGTAATATCTGGTCCCATCACTTCATGGGAAATAGATGGGGAAACAGTGGAAACAGTGTCAGACTTTATTTTGGGGGGCTCCAAAATCACTGCAGATGGTGATTGCAGCCATGAAATTAAAAGACGCTTACTCCTTGGAAGGAAAGTTATGACCAACCTAGATAGCATATTCAAAAGCAGAGACATTACTTTGCCAACAAAGGTCCGTCTAGTCAAGGCTATGGTTTTTCCAGTAGTCATGTATGGATGTGAGAGTTGGACTGTGAAGAAAGCTGAGCGCCGAAGAATTGATGCTTTTGAACTGTGGTGTTGGAGAAGACTCTTGAGAGTCCCTTGGACTGCAAGGAGATCCAACCAGTCCATTCTGAAGGAGATCAGCCCTGGGATTTCTTTGGAAGGAATGATGCTAAAGCTGAAGCTCCAGTACTTTGGCCACCTCATACGAAGAGCTGACTCATTGGAAAAGACTCTGATGCTGGGAGGGATTGGGGGCAGGAGGAGAAGGGGACGACAGAGGATGAGATGGCTGGATGGCATCACTGACTCGATGGACATGAGTCTGAGTGAACTCCGGGAGTTGGTGATGGACAGGGAGGCCTGGGGTGCTGCAATTCATGGGGTCGCAAAGAGTCGGACACGACTGAGCGACTGAACTGAACTGATCCTTGCGGGATATCATTTAGCCACCATAATATATTTTGAGCTTCCTAGTTGGCACTAGCGGTAAAGAGCCTGCCTACCAAAGCAGGAAATGCAGGTTTGATCCTTGAGTCAGAAAGATTCCCTGAAGGAGGGCATGGCAACCCACTCCAGTATTCTTGCCTGGAGAATCCCCTGGATAGAGGAGCCTGGCAGGCTACACCCCTCCCACTTACAAGGAAGGAAGCCTGGAGTACTGCAGTCCATGTGATTGAAAAGAGTCGGATGCAACTGAAGTGATTTAGCACACACACAGAAATGTATTTTATTTAACCAGTAGATCCAAAATATCATTTTAACATATAATCAATATTTTTAAATTATTAATTAGATATTTAACTTTTTTTTTTCATATTCAGGTATGAATTTTACACTCATGACACATCTCAGTTTGGGCTTTTCACATTTCAGGAGCTCAGGGATCATTTCTGGTTAGAGGTTGCCATAGGGACAGTGCAGCTCTACATAAAATATTCTAGGACTTGTCTTTCTGGTTTTATTTTATTTCCTTAAGACACTTGATACAAAGGTCACAGATGTGATTAGAATCTCAAGCGAAACTCAAGCCTTTCAGTTCAGCTCCCAGGACCTGTGAATCAATCTGTCGAAGCTGCCTGTGAGGTATGGGCCCAAATAGGGGGCTGATTTCGAGCAAGTTGGACTTAAAAAATTCAACTCTGAAAACCCCAGCTTATTACCAAAAGAACAGAACTCTGCTTCCTGTCTGTGACGATAATGTCAACCCAGAGGCTGAGTTTTAGTTTGAAAGGCGCTGACTTTCTGTGACCACTCTATGTGTTAAATCTTCTTATCCCACTTTTGAAGAAAGTAAAACTGGGACCTGGAGATGCCCAGTTACCTGCCCTCAGGGCCAAGCGGCTAAGGAGCAGCAAGGAGCACAGGCCTGATTCAGTTGCTGCCAGGCACCACCGCTTCCTCCCTGAGCCTCAGTTTCCCCATCTCTAAAATGGGCATGAGAATAGACCTTCCTCTGAGGATTACTGAGCTAATCCAGGTAGCACATAGAATTGTGACTGGCATTACATGTACGCGACTGCTGCTGCTGGTGTTGGGATAGGTTTATTTAAGTGATCCAGTCTAACGCCAGAGGCAGAGCCCTCAGGCTAGGGTGTGTGTGAGTGTGTGTGTGTGAGAAGGGCCACCGGCCCTCCCTGGAGGTCCCTTTGGATAGACCCATTTGAATGCAGAGTTCCAAAGAATAGCAAGGAGAGATAAGAAAGCCTTCCTCAGTGATCAATGCAAAGAAATAGAGGAAACAATAGAATGGGAAAGACTAGAGATCGCTTCAAGAAAATTAGAGATACCGAGAGCACATTTCATGCAAAGATGGGCACAATAAGAGACAGAAATGGTATGGATCTAACAGAAGCAGAAGGTATTAAGAGGTGGCAAGAATACACAGAAGAACTGCACCAAAAAGATCTTCACGACCCAGATAATCACAATGGTGTGATCACTCACCTAAAGCCAGACATCCTGGAATATGAAGTCAAGTGCGCCTTAGGAAGCATCACTATGAACAAAGCTAGTGGAAGTGATGGAATTCCAGTTGAGCTATTTCAAATCCTAAAAGATGATGGTGTGAAAGTGCTGCACTCAATATGCCAGCACATTTGGATAACTCAGCAGTGGCCACAGGACTGGAAAAGGTCAGTTTTCGTTCCAAATCCAAAGAAATGCAATGTCAAAGAATGTTCAAACTATTGCACAATTACACTCATCTCACATGCTAGTGAAGTAATGCTCAAAGTTCTTGAAGCCAGGCTTCGACAGTGAGTGAACCATGAACTTCCAGATGTTCAAGCTGGATTTAGAAAAGGCAGAGGAACCAGAGATCAAATTGCCAACATCCATTGGATCATTGAAAAAGCAAGACAGTTCCAAAAAAACATCTATTTCTGCTTTATTGACAATGCCAAAGCCTTTGACTGTGTGGATCACAACAAACTGTGGAAAATTCTTAAAGAGATGGGAATATCAGACCACTTGACTGCCTCCTGAGAAATCTGTATACAGGTCAAGAAGCAACAGTTAGAACTGGACATGGAACAACAGACTGGTTCCAAATCAGGAAAGGAGTACGTCAATGCTGTATATTGGCACCTGTTTATTTAACTTATATGCAGAGTACATCATGAGAAACGCTGGGCTGGAAGAAGCACAAGCTGGAATCAAGATTGCCGGGAGAAATATCAGTAACCTCAGATATGCAGATGACACCACCCTTATGGCAGAAAGTGAAGAGGAACTAAAAAGCCTCTTGATGAAAGTGAAAGAGGAGAGTGAAAAAGTTGGCTTAAAGCTCAACATTCAGAAAACGAAGATCATGGCATCTGGTCCCATCACTTCATGGCAAATAGGGAAACAATGGAAATAGTGACAGACTATTTTGGGGGGCTCCAAAATCACTGCAGATGGTGACTGCAGCCATGAAATTAAAAGGCATGCTCTTTTAATTTCTCTGAGAAGTTGGCATGAGCAGCAGCAACAGATCAAATAAAACTGATAAAAGGCCCCTCCATGAATATGTTTGCTCCTTGAAAAGAAAAGCTATGACCAACCTAGACAGCTTATTATAAAGCAGAGACATCACTTTGCCAACAAAGGTCTGTCTAGTCAAAGCTGTGGTTTTTCCAGTAGTCATGTATGGATGTGAGAGTTGAACTATAAAGAAAGCTGAGTGCTGAAGAATTGATGCTTTTGAACTGTGGTGTTGGAGAAGACTCTTGAGAATCCCTTGGACTGCAAGGAGATCCTACCAGTCAATCCTCAAGGAAATCAGTCCTGAATATTCATTGGAAGGACTGATGCTGAAGCTGAAACTCTAATACTCTAGGCTCCAGATGTGAAGAGCTGACTCATTGGAAAAGACCCTGATGCTGGGAAAGATTGAAGGCGGGAGGAGAAGGGAAAGACAGAGGATGAGATGGTTGGATGGCATCACTGACCTGATGGACATGAGTCTGAATAAGCTCCAAGAGTTGGTAATGGACAGGGGAGCCTGGTGTGCTGCATTCCATGGGGTCACCAAGAGTTGGACACGACTGAGCAACTGAACTGAACTGAACTGGCAGTCCAGTGGTTAAGATTTCACCTTCCAAAGCAGGGGGCATGGGTTCGATCACTGGTAGGGGAGCTAAGATCCCACGTGCCTTGTGCCTAAAAAAACCAACATAAACAACAGAAGTAATATTTAGCAAACTCAATAAAGACTTTAAAAATGGTCCACAGTTCAGTTCAGTTCAGTCACTTAGTCATGTCCGACTCTTTGCGACCCCAGGAACTGCAGCATGCCAGGCCTCCCTGTCCTTCACCAACTCCTGGAGTTCACTCAAACTCATATCCATCAAGTTGGTGATGCCATCCAGCCATCTCATCCTCTGTCGTCCCCTTTTCCTCCTGCCCCCAATCCCTCCCAGCATCAGGGTCTTTTCCAATGAGTCAACTCTTTGCATGAGGTGGCCAAAGTATTGGAGTTTCAGCTTTATCATCAGTCCTTACAAAGAACACCCAGGACCAATCTCCTTTAGAATGGACTGGTTGGATCTCCTTGCAGTCCGAGGGACTCTCAAGAGTCTTCTCTGACACTACAGTTCAAAAGCATCAATTCTTTGGCACTCAGCTTTCTTCACAGTCCAACTCTCACATCCATACAGGCCACTGGAAAAACCATAGCCTTGACTAGACGGACCTTTGTTGGCAAAGTAATGTCTCTGCTTTTCAATATGCTATCTAGGTTGGTCATAACTTTCCTTCCAAGGAGTAAGCGTCTTTTAATTTCATGGCTGCAGTCATCACCTGCAGTGATTTTGGAGCCCCAAAAATAAAGTCTGACACCGTTTCCACTGTTTCCCCATGTATTTCCCATGAAATGATGGGACTGGGTGCCGTGATCTTAGTTTTCTGAATGTTGAGCTTTAAGCCAACTTTTTCACTCTCCTCTTTCACTTTCATCAAGAGGCTTTTTGTTCCTCTTCACTTTCTGCCATAAGGATGGTGTCATCTGCGTATCTGAGGTTACTGATATTTCTCCTGGCAATCTTGATTCCAGCTTGTGCTTCTTCCAGCCCAGCGTTTCTCATGATATACTCTGCACTTAAGTTAAATAAGCAGGGTGACAATATACAGCCTTGACATACTCCTTTTCCTATTTGGAACCAGTCTGTTGTTCCATGTCCAGTTCTAACTGTTGCTTCCTGACCTGCATATAGGTTTCGCAAGAGGCAAGTCAGGTGGTCTGGTATTCCCATCTCTTTCAGAATTTTCCACAGTTTATTGTGATCCACACAGTCTCCCCCGCCCAGAAAAAAAAATCTTTAAAAAAACAACTGTTTCTTAAAAAAATAACAAAACATAACGATGTGTGTACTAGGTAAGGAAGAAAGGAGTCGGGGTGTTGCTGGACGGCCCAAGAACCCAACTGACTGGTTGGAAACTAGGGGGTGTACTGGCAAGCCCAGAATGTTGGCCCCCTATAGGGGGCTCACGTCTCTAGAGATGGCTCACGCAGGGAAGCAGCCCCAGGCTGGTCAGAGCCACCATGGCCACAGCTGATTGGACAACAGAGAATATCTGACCGCAGGCAGCCAATGGGAGGCTAACCCACAGCCAATGAAATTCACAGCTGGAGAGAGCTCCACCCAAACAGACGTCCCCAGATGTGAACAGAAGATACCAAGAGAGATGGAAAGGTGGGCATGGGGATGGAGCCTGGACCACGAAGAGGAGTCTGAGCTCAGCCGTCCAAGAAGTCGGTGCGAGCAGCAGGAACAGATCAAAGAACGTTAACAAAAGGCCCCTCCATGAATCCGCTTCGGGTCCTCGCCAGCCCTGGGATCCTCACCTATGTTCCCGTGTCCCCCAGGAGAAGCTCCCCTTGCACCCACCGCGGCATCTCACAGGAAGTCCCTCGAACCCTGAAGCCTCAGTGTGGCTCTAGCAACCAGGAAGCTACCTGCCACCAACCAGAGCTAGTCAGCGCGGGTCTGCCACCTGCTCTACACGGCACCGGGGTCCACTGGAGGCCAAGTCCCCACAGAAGAGCGTTTCAGATCCGGCTTGTCCTCTGAGTACCATAGGATAAGATGACATTTTCCATGCAACCCTCTCTCTGCTTCCCTTCCCCGGACCTGACCCTAACTCCTCCTCCCTGAAGGCCTCCCTGCTCCCACTTCATCCCAAGAGCCAGATCCCCTCTACCAGATAAGAGCACAGTATTGACTCAGACCCGCCCCTTCCAGCCAGCAGCCCCCTCCTCACTGTGGATTTGCTACCTGTCCATTCTCTGGGCAAGATTCTGGCCATGTGGACCCATCAAAGGCCACTAGGGCCACGGGTGCATCACTGTTGACCGTGTTGGCAGCAGCAATTGAGAAAAGAGACAGACCAGCACTCTGGGGAGGGGGTGAGACCCCAAGGATGAGCAGGCAAGTTTGGCTCCCAGAAAAGAGTGAGACCTGGCAGAGAGAATTGGCTTTCCCCTCCCAGACAGGCCAACTGAGAGACAGAGCTTCAGCTTGAGCTCGAAACACAAGCTGGGCAGTAAACTTAGTGATAAAGTAAAAAGTGTTACATAACAAGATTACCAACAATGAGTCAACTTTAGCTGCCGGACTCTGTGTATACACAGTATTAGTCAGTTGTCTTCCTTATTCCCATTTTAGAGGTGAGGAAGTTGAGGTTCAGAGGAGTGAAATGACTTGATCAATTTCCATGCTAAACCACAGTGAGATCTATATACATATACCTGATATATGTGAAAAAGACTTCAGAGAGCTGGGGGCAGGGTGGAGGAAAGGACTTGGCTTGAGAATGGGCTGATACTCAGATGGAGCTGACCCCCACGGGGCCAGCTGGACCCTCTGACCTTTCCCACAAGCTCCAGCTTCCAATTCAAACTGTCCATCTCAGAACTGCAGTCAAGTAGCACGTGGGCTCTCATCGACTGCTCAGCCCAGAATGCTGGACTATGGAGGGGGGCGGGGAGCGGGGGTGGGATGCTCCAGAAGCTTCCTGAGCTTGGAGCCAGGAGAGGAAGGACCAGATATGTCCCCAACTTCACTGTTTCAGGGCAAGCTACAGCCAGGGCCCCACGCAGCTCGGTTTTACGCACCTCTGGAGGCCCTGTCCCCGCCACCTCATCATAAACCATCCCCTCCCACCCGGGAGACAGCGCGGTTTTGGCCGCAGTTCCCGCAGGAAGGAAAAATGCTGCTTCCTCCTGGTTGGAGGTCGGATTTGCTTCCAGTTGTCAGTCATCCCCCAGCTCTGCACAGAGCAGGTGAAAAGTCAGGCGGGTGATCGGAATGCCAAGGCCAGCCCTCGTGGGAACCAGGGACCCGTAAGGCCCAAGAACAGTTTTTGTGTGTTTGTTTGTTTTTGGCTGTGCCACAAGGCTTGTGGGATCTTATCGCTGACCAGGGATTGAACCCAGGCCCTCAGCAGTGAGAGCACGGTGTCCTAACCCCTGGCTCATCAGGGAATTCCCAAGAACAGCCATTTATTTTTTTTCTTTAACATTTAATTTATTAGTTGCGGTATGCGGGATCTAGTTCCCTGACCAGGGAGCAAACCCAGGCCCCCTGCATTGGGAGCGCTGAGTCTTAGCCACTGGCCCATCAGGGAGCTCCTGAGAACAGCCATTTCTTCAGGTTGCAGAATTTGAGTGGGAGACCGGAGTGCCCAGCGAGGTGCCTTGCTCCCTCATTCATTCACTGATTCGTCCATTCAACTCCTGAACCCTGAGTGCTACGCCGCGTGCCCGGGTCACAGACGTCATATCAGAGGCTCCCGACATTGGGAGGGGTTCAGGGCTCCCTCCGAAGCCGTCACTTGACCCGGCGACCTCTCCCTAACCCAGGCCTGGAGTTCCTCTGAGCCAGTCTTGGCCCTCCATCCTGCCTCGTCCCCTGTCCCCGGGTACCCTTTCCTGAGCTCACAGGCGCTGACTTCAGTGATGTAACTGCTGGCCTGAAATCTGAGGGGCTTGGGGCTTTGCTTTTCTCCAGCGTGACTCAGGCGCAGACAGGACCTGGGATGTGGTAAGGTTCTCTGTTTTTACGCAATTGTTTTCTTCACTCAAACCACAAGCTTTGTAGGGGGCATCCCCACCTCCCTTCTCAACCCAGTGACGGTCAGGATTTAGACACTGAGTAAATAAAGAACCTCTCCTCTGCTGGGGTCAAGCCCAGTCCTCAAGAAAGTGATGCCGTGGAGGCAGGCCTCGGTCCAGAAACACCCTCTGCCCCCGCAAGGCTGGGACGCAAGGCTGCCTCCCTCCTCCCTCCCTCCTTCCCCTTCTCCCCCTTCTCCCTTTGCCTCTTTTCCCTCTTCCCCAGGCAAGAAAGTGGTCTCACGTTCCACTGCTCAGCAATGAGAGATTTGATGTTTCCTAAACTTACTGTATTTCCTTTGGTTTTTATTTTTGTTTCTTTATTTGCATGCACCGGGTCTCAAGTGCCGCACAAGGGATCTTCCGTCTTCGCTACAGCATACGGCATCTTTAGCTGCATTGTGTGGGATCTTCGGTTGTGGCATGCCAACTCTTAGTTGCGGCATGTGGGATCTAGTTCCTTGACCAGGGCTCAGGCCCCCTGCATTGAGAGCGCAGTCTTAGCCACAGGACCACCAAGGGTAGTCCCTGGGTCGCTATATTTCTGAGAAAGAAAACCTGAATAGATGAATAGATGATTCATTCATTCATGGAGTGGCACAGAACTATTAAGAGCATATGTTCGGGAGTCAACCTGTTGGTGTGTCCAGCTTCACTGCTTGCTGTCTTTGCGATCGTAGACCGGTGAATCCCCACTGTACCTCCATCCCCTTGTATGGGGTGTGGTGAGGACCGAGGAGGGCTTCCCAGGTGGCGTGAGTGGTAAACAACCTGCCTGCCAATGAAGTAGATGTAAGAGATGCGGGTTCGATCCCTGGGTTGGGAAGATCCCCTGGAGGAGGGCATAGCAACCCACTCCAGGATCCGTGCCTGGATAATCCCACGGACAGAGGAGCTTGGTGGGCTACAGTCCATGGGTTGCAGAGAGTCAGACACGACTGAAGTGACTTGCACGCATGCATGAGGACTCGGGAAACGGTGTCAGCAAGGTGAGGTGCTGAGCACCTCTCTGAGGGCCCTAGGAGCCTCTGGGGGTCTCAGGCCGGGGGGCGAGCGGTCAGGTCTCTGGCTGCTGGGGGGACGGGGTGCCAGAGGAAAGGGGACAAGTGAAGAAGCCAGTGAGGTTGCCTGGGTGGGAAAGGATGAGGCCTGAGAAAAATACAGCAGAGACCGGCAGGCCTGAGCCATAGGCTGGCCACCAGGGGTCAGAGACAGAGGTCAGAAGAGCTGATCCCTCTGGGGGAAGGAGGGGAATTGACCAGGATGAGATGCAAGGGAACTTCCTGGGCGCTGAGAAGTTTCTCCACCTCCATCTGGGTGGTAGTAACATGCATGTCTACAAAGGTTTAAAAAAAAAATTTTTTTTTGTGGAGCTGTCACTTAAGATTTGTGTGTTTTACTGAGATAAATTGTACCTCAATAAAACAATAAAGGGAATCTCCTGGCGGACCAGTGCTTAGGACTCAGCGCTTCCACTGCTGGGTCCCAGGTTCATCCCCTGGCCAGGGAACTAAGATCCTGCAAGCCAAGTGGTGCAGCCAAAACAAAAAAAAAAAAGAGAGAGAGGGAGAGAAATAAATAAATAAATTTAAAATAAAATTCCAATGCTCACATCTAGGACTTGAATAGCTGAGTAGATGGGGATGTCATTTCTGGGGGTGGGAAGCCTGAAAGAAATGCTGACTTGAGAGAAAAGATCAAGAATTAGGTGGGACTAATTTGTGGGCCTTCTCTGGTGGCCTAGTGACTAAGACTCCAGGCTCCAAATGCAGGGGACTTGAGTTCAATCCCCGGTCAGGGAACTAGATTCCACGTGCCACCACTGAAAGATCCCACATCCCGCAGCTAAGACCAGCGCAAGCAAAATAAATAAATAAAATATTAAAAGAAAAAAATCACTGACTGCAGTGGGAGAAGGGTTGGCGGTGGGGGAGGGAAGGGGTGAGCTGAAAGTCCTTTGAATAAATCAGATGTTATCTTGCCTGGGGAACTTTTCACTGAAGTTCCCCAAATTCTCCATATGGGGCTTAATAGAAACTTAGATATAAAAAGGAATGTTTTTTAGTCAGCAAAAGCTAATGTGGTCTTAGGTTAGAGTGACAGAGCTCAGGACCAAGCCGTGGAGAGATGGCCCAAATACATGACTTTTCCACTTCCAGAACAGCTATTGTATCAATCACTTTCTTGTAGAAACAAAAGCAAAAAGCCGCACATAGTGACATCGGACATTTCTGTGACGGGAGGAAAGGTGCATGCTAAAAGACCCTGCTGCTGGGAAAGGCTGAGGGCAGGAGGAGAAGGGGACGACAGGATGAGATGGCTGGATGGCATCACCGACTCGACGGGCATGAGTCTGAGCAAACTCTGGGAGTTAGTGATGGACAGGGAGGCCTGGCGTGCTGCGGTCCATGGGGTTGCAAAGAGTCAGACACAACTGAGCAACTGAACTGAACTGAAGTCCCTTCAAGTTGTGTCTGCCTCTGCAACCCCACGGACCGTAGCCCGCCAGACTCCTCTGTCCATGGGGTTCTCCAGACAGGGATGCTGGAGTGGGTTCCCGTTTCCTTCTCCAGGGGATCTTCCCGACCTGGGGATCTAACCCGCGTCTCTTATGTCTCCTGCACTGCCATCTGGGAAGCCTGGAAGGAGGACACCCAGTCATCCAGTCATTAACAGTGTTTATCTCTGGGGAGAAGGACCAGAGATGGAAGGAGGAGGGGCAGAGCACCCCCTTAATTTACACACTTTTATATTGGTGGGGATTTTAATCACAAGCTCTTATTTCACACCATCCCGCCTTGCGATATATATATATATATATAAGTTCCCTGAGCAGGCACCAAACCCAGGCCCCCTGCATTACAAGCACGGAGTCCTAGCCGCTGGGCCAGCAGGGAAGTTCCCAGCCTTGCTTTAACTGCCAGTTTAGAGGAATTGTGGGGAATGAAGGGACAAACGGACTGACCCCAAGAGGCAGTAAGAGACAAATCTAGAGGGCGGGACTTCCTGTACAACACCTAGCCAGCCTCTCCAAAGGGTCACTGTCCCCGAAAGGAGGGCTGCTGCTGCTAAGTCGATTCAGTCGTGTCCGACTCTGTGAGACCCCAAAGACGGCAGCCCACCAGGATTTCCTGTCCCTGGGATTCTCCAGGCAAGAACACTAGAGTGGGTTGCCATTTCCTTCTCCAATGCATGAAAGTGAAAAGTGAAAGTGAAGTCGCTCAGTCGTGTCCAACTCTTAGCGACCCCATGGACTGCAGCCCACCAGGCTCCTCCGTCCATGGGATTTTCCAGGCAAGAGTACTGGAGTGGGGTGCCATCGCCTTCTCTGAAACGAGGGCACTAGCTTATAATCTCAAGAATGTACAATCACACATGATGCACAGCCCTGGGTTGAATATCAGCGGGCACAAACCAACTGGAAAGGTTGACTGGAGAAATCTAAATAAAATCGTGTTTTATAAAAAAATAAAACCCATGCTCCCTGCTTTGGAAGGTGAAATCTTAACCACTGGACTGCCAGTTCAGTTCAGTTGCTCAGTCGTGTCCACGTCTTGGTGACCCCATGGAATGCAGCACACCAGGCTCCCCTGTCCATCACCAACTCTTGGAGCTTATTCAAACACATGTCCATCAAGTTGGTGATTCCATCCAACCATCTCATCCTCTGTCATTCCCTTCTCCTCCCGCCTTCAATCTGTCTTTTCCATTGAGTCAGCTCTTCACATCAGGAGCCTGGAGTATTGGAGTTTCAGCTTCAGCATCAGTCCTTCCAATAAATATTCAGGACTGATTTCCTTTAGGATGGACTGGTTGGATCTCCTTGCAGACCAAGGGACTCTCAAGAGTCTTCTCCAACACCACAGTTCAAATCATTAGTTCTTTGGTGCTCAGCTTTCTTTATAGTTCAACTCTCACATCCATACATGACTACTGGAAAAACCATAGCTTTGACTAGAGAGACCTTTGTAATGTCTCTGCTTTTTAATAAGCTGTCTAGGTTGGTCATAGCTTTCCTTCCAAGGAGCAAGAGTCTTTTAATTTCACGGCTGCAGTCACCATCTGCACTGATTTTGGAGTTCCCAAAAATAAAAGTCTCTCACTGTTTTCACTGTTTCCACATCTATTTGCCATGAAATGATGGGACCGGATGCCATGATCTTAGTTTTCTGAATGTTGAGTTTTAAGCTAACATTTTTACTCTCCTCTTTCACTTTCATCAACAGGCTTTTGAGTTCCTCTTCACTTTCTGCCACAAGGGTGGTGTCATCTGCATATCTGAGGTTATTGATATTTCTCCCAGCAGTCTTGATTCCAGCTTGTGCTTCTTCCAGTCCAGCGTTTCTCATGATGTACTCTGCATAGAAGTTAAATAAGCAGGGTGACAATATACAGCCTTGACGTACTCCTTTTCCTATTTGGAACCAGTCTGTTGTTCCATGTCCAGTTCTAACTGTTGCTTCTTGATCTGTATACAGGTTTCTCAGGAGACAGGTCAGGTGGTCTGGTATTTCCATCTCTTGAAGAATTTTCCACAGTTTGTTGTGATCCACACAGTCAAAGACTTTGGCGCTCAGAGTCAGTCAAACGTGGCTTCACATTAGGACTCCTTCAGGCTCAAGTGTGAGGACACAGACGAGGTGTCCCAGGTCCCAAACCCTGCTTTTCTCATTTACCAAACCCAGACGAGGGCAGCTCAGCTTTCGACACCACCTGCCACCTCGCCTCCAGAAATGTGGGCAGCGGTCCCGGCCTGGCTCTTCTGAGGACTGAGTGACTGCTCTGACGCTTCCCTCAGAAGCCTGCCCCATGCAAGTTCTCACACGGATTAGCAATCTGCATTCATCTTGATTCAGTTCCAAGTCTGGCTTCTGGGCATGCGTGGTGGCCCAGGGGTTAAGAATCCACCTTGCAATGCCGCGGACACCAGTTCAATCTCTGGTCTGGGAAGACCCCACATGCCACGGGGCAACTAAGCCCATGTGCCACAACTGCTGAGCCCACGAGCCACAGCTACTGAAGCACACCTAGGGCCTGTGCTCCGTAAGGAGAGGCCAACGCAGAGCAAAGCCTGGGGACCTCGGCTAGAGAGTGGCGCCCACTCTGCGACTAGAGAAAACCCACTTGCAGCAATGAAGACTCAGCATTGCCAAAAAATGAAAAATATTAAAAAGGTAAAAAAAAAAAGCCTGGCTTCTCATGACAGCCAAAGGCAAGGCTCAATCCTTCATTAGCTCTTGAGTTAAAAACAACAACAAACAAAAAAACCCCTGAAGGATGTTACTGACATAATTGGGGAAATTTCAATGTGGACCACATGTCAGATAACATCGTGTTGAAATTAAATTGAGTAAGATAATGGTGATTTTAGACACGGTCCTTAACCTTAGGAGACACATGATGAAGGGTTTAGGGCTGGAGTTTAATGATCTCTGCTTTCAGATGGGTCAGGGAAAAAAGAAAGAGGATACCAGATGGGGACTTCCCTGAGGGTCCAGTGGCTAAGACTCTGTGCTCCCAGTGCAGCAGGCCCAGGTTTGATTCCCGCCTCAGGGAACTGGATCCCACATGCCACAGCTAAGAGTTTGCTGCTAAGTCACTTCAGTCGTGTCCGACTCTGTGCGACCCCATAGACGGCAGCCCGGCAGGCTCCCCCATCCCTGGGATTCTCCAGGCAAGAACACTGGAGCGGGTTGCCATTTCCTTCTCCAATGCATGAAAGTGAAAAGTGAAAGTGAAGTCGCTCAGTCGTGTCCAACTCTTCGTGACCCCATGGACTGCAGCCCACCAGGCTCCACCACCCATGGGATTTTCCAGGCAAGAGTACTGGAGTGGGGTGCCATTGCTGCAACTAAAAGACACCCCATGCCACCACCAAGTAAATAAAATTTTTAAAAACTATTTATCTGACTGCGTTGGGTCCTCTTTTGGTACACAGGATCTTCAGTCTTGGCTGCGGCATGTGGGATCTTTACTTGCGGCATGCAGACTCTCAGTTGCAGCATGTGAGATCTAGCTCCTTGACCAGGGATCTAACCTGGGCCCCCTGTACTGGGGGCACGCAGTCTTAGTCCCTTGACCATCAGAGAAGTCCCCCATCCTGACATCACACAAGCTGTGATGCCCACCAAGCTTGTGATGTCCACCCACTGGCCTTAGGTTGAAATTTGATGGGCTAGACAGAAATGGAAAACAATGCAAATGACCATCAGCTAGCAAACAGAGAGACACAAGGTGACATATCCTTATGATGGAATACTATTCAGCAAGAGAAAAGAGTTATCTACGGGTACACGCTGTGACCTGGATGAACCTCAAACATATGCTTCGGAAAAGAAGCTGGACTCAAGAGACTACGTACTACACGGTCTGTTTATGTGACGTGTCCAGAAAGGGAGAAGCTACAGACAGAAAGATTAGTGGTTTCCTGGGGCCGGGACAGGAACTAGCGGTGACTGTACATGAAGGGTCATGTTGGGTTGATGAAATGTTTCAGAACTGATTTATGATGATGGTTGCATAACTTGGTAAATTTACTAAAAATTACTCAATTGCACACATGAAAAGTGTGAACAATACGGTTTGCAAATATGCCTCAATAATGTGGTTTTTAAACGTCCCTGGGCCGGAGCACAGTGACTTACGACCTCGGGGTTTTGGACACACGGGGTCCCGTCACCCTTGCTTGGCGGTCTTATCCCCCGCCGTCATCTCCTTCGCTCTCCGGTCATATTTGTGCTGCCCCCACTGGGCTGTGCATCCTCAGGGGAAGGAGGGGCCGTGTGTGTTTTGCTCACACCACACACCAGGGCCTGCTCGAGGAAGCCACTCTCTAAATATTTGTCTAATGAGTGAAGGGATGGTCTCATGTTCTTCCCGTTCGGAAATGGCAGGGTTTCTATTTGCTCCTGTTACATGGTCATCAAATATTTCACCACTATCCTTTTCCATGGCTGTGCGCGTGCTAAGTCACTTCAGTTGTGTCAGACTCTTTGTGACCCCATGGACTGTAGCCCTCCAGGCTCCTCTGTCCATGGGATTCTCCAGGCAAGAATACTGGAGCGGGTTGCCGTTTCCTCCTCCTGGAGATCTTCCTGACCCAGGGATTGAACCTGCATCTCTTAAGTTGCCTGCATTGGCACGTGGGTTCTTTACCACTAGCGCCACCTGGGAAGCCCCCTTGGCTGAGTACCCGGGAATACCTTTACCCCTCAGGAGAGCATTCAATCCTGTTCATCATGCTGCAGTCTGAAACCTTGTCCTTGTTCCCCGGAATTACTGACTTTAGAGTGATTTGAGGACTTCCCTGGTAGTCTAGAAACTTCACTGGTGGCTCAGACGGTAAAGAATCCGCCTGCAACGTGGGAGACCGGGGTTCAACCCTTGGCTTGGGAAGATGCCCTGGAGAAGGGAATGGCAACCACTCCAGTATTCTCGCCTGGAGAATCCCATGGACAGAGGATCCTGGCGGGCTACAGTCCACGGGGTCACACAGAGTCAGACATGACTGAGCGACTCACACTTTCACTTTCACTGGTAGTCTAATGGTTAAGACTCCATACTTCCAGTGCAGGGGCCATGACTTGGATCCCTTGTCAGGGGACTAAGAACCCACACGCCACATGGCACAGCAAGAAAAAAAAAAATAGGGTAATTTGGGCTTTAGGGCCTAACATTTCTACCATTTATCAAAGGCTTCCTATGTACAGGGGCTTTGTGTGTACAATTTCATTCAACCTTTGCAAGTTCTGTGGACCTGGTGTTATTATTTCCCCTAGTTTGCAAATCAGAAAACTGAGGCCCAGAGAGGTTAAAGCAGTCACCCAGGTCACACAGCTGGGCAGAAGCAATGTCAAGATATGAATTCAGGACCTTCCAAGTCCAGGCCCTTGAAACTAAACACACATCTGAGTCATTCAGTGAAATGATATCCATCAGACACAAGGGCAGGGAAAGGGGGTTGAGAACTGGAGTTTCTCTGAACCCCTGTTGACATCTGTTTTAATGCCTACAAACTGCATCTTGGGTAATTTTAAGAAGTAGAAAATAGATGCTTTATTAATATCAGTGAATAGTATGACTGCTTCAACTAGGGGTCCGTTTGTTACCTGGTTGCCGCTGTTTTCTACCTCTGCCCGTCTCTCAAGATCGCAAGTAAATTTTCTGCCTTGGCTCTTTTGCAAAATTTCTTCCTTGTTGAAATCGCTGGGATGAACCCAGATTTCCCATTTTCTAATCCTGAGTGCTGGCCCCATCTAGTGGTTAAAGTTGGGAAGTACACCAGCCTTCCTCTGTCAAGCTGCAGCGTGAGTCAAGGTTTTGGGGAATGAATGCCTCCTGAGCTCAGTTCAGTCGCTCAGTTGTGGCTATTTGTGACCCCATGGACTGCAGCACGCCAGGCTTCCCTGTCCTTCATCATTTCCCGGAGCTTTCTCAAACCCATGTCCATCGAGTCGGTAATGCCATCCAACCATCTCATCCTCTGTCGTCCCCTTCTCCTGCCCTCCAGTAGTCATGTATGGATCTGAGAGTTGGACCATAAAGAAGACTAAGCACCGAAGAACTGATGCTTTCAAACTGTGGAGTTGGAGAAGACTCTTGAGAGTCCCTTGAACTGCAAAATCAAGCCAGTCAATCCTAAAGGAAATCAACCCTGAATATTCATTGGAAAGACTGATGCTAAAGCTGAAACTCCAATACTTGGGCCACCTGATGCGAAGAACTGACTCATTAGAAAAATACCTTGATGCTGGGAAAGATTGAAGGCAGGAGGAGACAGGGACGACAGAGGATGAGATGGTTGGATGGCATCATTGACTCAATGCCCATGAGTCTGCACAAAATTTGCAAGATGGTGAAGGACAGGGAAGCCTGGCCAGCTGCGGTCCATGGGGTCGCACAGATTCAGACTGAGGGGCTGAACACACAATCCTGCGCGCTCTCTCCATCTAGTGGTGAGAGTTGGGAAGTACACAGGCCTTCCTCCGACAAGCCGCAGGGTGAGGCAAGGTTTGGGAGAATGAATGCCTTCCAGCGCTTCTGGGACAAAATTAGCCACAGTCTTCAGGTCACCAGAGGCCAGGTTCTCCAGATGCGTTCTAGCTATCTCTTGGGAGGTCGCCTTAACTCTATTATTTAATTATAAGCTATTTAATCAAAGGAAATAACAGAACATCCTAGATTTACTAGGTGTGATATTTTGCTGTATTTCCTGCAGCTCTCAGAATCTTCAGTAAAAGCAGACCTCTAAGCCCCATCTTTTTGGCCTTCCTCCCAAAAAGTCATCTCCATGCCAAAATTGAGAGCATCAGTTCCTTGTAATTATATTTTGTTTGTTTGTTTTATTTGGCTGCACTGAGTGGCATGTGAGATCTCAGTTTCCCCATGAGAGATCAAATCTGTGCCCGTGCATTGGGAAAGCAGAGTCTTAACCACTGGACCACCAGGGAGGTCCCATAATTTTTTTTTTTTTTTTGGCTTTGCTTTAACCACACGTTATATGGGCATCTCTGGTGGCTCAGACGTAAAGAATCTGCCTGCAAGGCGGGAGACCCAGGTTCTATCCCTGGGTTGGGAAGATACCCTGGAGAAGGGAACAGCTACCCATTCTAGTATTCTTGCCTGTAGAGTTCCAAGGACAGAGGAGCCTGGTGGGCTACAGTCTCTCATAAAAATGTAGAGATTCCCTGGTGGTCCAGTGGGGGCTTAGGTTCAATCCCTGCTCAGGGAACTGAGATCCCACCAGTTACTCATCAAAGCGAAAAATGCAGACCCATAAATGATGTACTGCACATATCCTTTTGCCACTTTTTCTCTGTCACTCAGCTCTGGTTCCTGAAACTTACAGAGAGTAATCCGCATAGTTCTAGTGCAGCCATTTTTATCTTCTGTATAACATCCCATTGCAGGACTAAACTAGGGTTTGTTTATCTATTCCTCTAGTGATGGAAAATTAGCCTTGATTTCAATTTTTAATATTACAAACAGCACTACAGGAAACATCCTCGAATGTGTCTTCTTGTGTCGGTGTGTGGTTCCCCGAGGACTGGGCTTTGCCAGGAATGGGTTACAGGTGGGCAGGTGGGAAGGGCTGGAGGCAGCCAGGCCCCTGAGCCCAGCACATGGAATTTCTAGGTCACAGGGCATGTATGTCTTACGTCTTCAGCTTCACCAGGTGTTGCCAAATTGGTCTTATCCCCAGTGCTACCTCTTTAACTGACATCGGGGAGATCTTGCTCCCCCAAGAGATCTGGGTGACTGCCATTTCCTGGGTATATAGCTTAGCCCTGGAGTGCATGCTGCCATCTGCTCATTGCACAGATATTTCTTGACATCAGCTGTGCCATGAGTCATACCATCCCTGTGTCTGACCCAAGAAGCTCATGTCCTTGACAGCCTCTGTGAAGCTGGCAGGCTAACTACCTGTGAGCTTGCCAACAGGGCAAAATCTGAGACCCTTCCTCACCACGTGCAAGGCACTATCATGAGCCTGCTGGGGGCAGAAGGCTCCCTCTTGGCCTGTTTTGAAGGGTATGATGGTTAATTTCATCCATCAGCTTGATTGGGTGGTGGGGGCGCCCACGTATGTGTGTGTGTTAGTTGCTCGGTCGTGTCCGACTCTTTGCGACCCTATGGACTGTAGCCCACCAGGCTTCTCTGTTCATGGGATTCTCCAGGCAAGAGTACTAGAGTGGATTGCCATGTGCTCCTCCAGGGGATCTTCCCAACCCAGGGATTGAACCTGGGTCTCCTGCATTGTAGGCAGACGTTTTACCATCTGAGCCACCAGGGAAGCCTGGAGTGCCCATGAATTTGGTTTAATGTTATGTCTGGGTGTGTCTATGAGAATGTTTCTGGATGAAATCAACATTTTTTTTTTTTTTTGGTCACACCTCATGGATTGCAACATCTTAGTTCTGTGACCAGGAATCGAACCTGGGCCCCAGAAGTAGAAGCGCCAAGTCCTAACCACAAGACGACCAGGGAAATTCCCAAGATCAACATTTAAATTGGTAAATGGGTGAAGCTGATCGCCCTTTCCAATATGGATAGGCTTTGTACAGTTCATTGAAATCTGGGTATAATAAAAGGCTGAGTAAGAAAGAAATCTCTCTCTGCCTCAATGATTTCAAGGTATGACACTGAACTTCTGCCTTGGAACTCAGACTCAGGCTAGAGCTACACCATTAGTTCTTCTGGGGTTCAGATGTTTCAGCCTCCATAATTATGTGAGCCAATTCTTTGTAATAAATTTCTCTACACTTGTGCACACATGCACACACACACATGGGCTTTCCAGGTGGCTCAGTGGGTAATGAATCTGCCTGCAATGCAGAAGACACAGGAGCGGAAGGTTCAGTCCCTGGGTCGGGAAGATCCCCTGGAGAAGAGCATGGTAATCCACTCCAGTATTCATGCCTGGAGAATCCCGTGGACAGAGGAGCCTGGCAGGCTACAGTCCCTGGGGTTACAACGAGTCAGACGCGACTGAGCGCACATATCCATCCACACATATACATCCTATTGGCCCATTTCTCTGGAGAACCCTGGCTAGTACAAGGGGCTCACGGTTCAGAAAGAACTTCACACCACACCCTGTGTTTTCTTAATAGCGTTTATTACCATCAGGTGATCACAGCAGTGCTTTTTGTTCCTTTGCTTATTTTCCATCCACCACAACCCCATGAAAGGAGGTCCCTGGTCTGTCTTCTTCACCCTTGCAGAGAGCCTGGCATATGGGCGATGCTCAGAGAATCCTGGCTGAGTGAATGAAGGAGTAAACGTAGGCGCTGGACCAGAGCAGAGTGAGAACGGCAGTGGTGGGCATGGAGACGTTGTACTGGAGGAGGGTGGGAAGTAAGTAATCTGCAGGTTCTGAGCATTTACGACGTCCTTGCAAGGAGCCACGGCTCAGTTGCCTCACTAGCGGCAGGAGGGGAGTCCTGTGCTCAAAAGCCAACACTGGAGCGGTGGATGTGTACCAGGTTCCTTTGGTGGGAACAGCCCTCTCCGCATCCCACAGTTACACTGGGGGCAGCCATGATCGTACCAGGAGATGCCGCTCCCACCCCAGGCCGCAGCTGATTGGATCAAGGAGCACCCTGATCCAGGCTGGGCCAATCAAATCGCTTCCCTGGGAGTTTGGAATTGGGGCTAAGAGTCAATAGGGAGAAAGAGAGAGTGATTCATGGTTTCCGTGTGTGTGTGTGTTGGGACCCGCGCACATAAAACAAGGTGCTATGCAGAGAAGAATGGAGTGGGGCCACCCCAGGGAGCTGATGAGAGAGGAGGAGGAGAGAGGCAGGCACTCTGGACCTGACTCAAGTCCTTCCTTGGCCCGTGGGCACTCGCACTTGGGCACTGCGAGACCCCTCTGGGCCTGATGACCCAGTTACTTTTACCGCTTAATCCAGTTCTGGTATTTTCTTTAGCTTGAAGCCCACAGTGTCTATGGATGAAATCAATGTGTTCACTTGCCACCTGGGTGTGTGTGTCCACCCGGGAGGAAGATCCCCTTTCCTTTTTGTGTTTTGCCTGTTAAGTGGGAGGGCAGCCCTGGGCCCACGCCCGTCGGGAGGTCAAAGCGGGTGCCTAGGTCCCAGAGGGAGAAGAAGCCCGCTTTGAGCTAAACACATGCCATAGAGAAGCCAGGCCAGTCTTTCCCGGACCTGGCTCTTGGCCATGCATTTGTGATCGACTTGGGGACCAGAGGTGTCACGTGTTTAGGGAACAACGGTGAGAGACCTGAGTGGTGTGTAGAAGCAGAAAGAACAAGAAAGTTCTTCCGGAGGTTTTTCAACAGCAGTAACAACGCCTTGGGGTGTTTTCCAGCAATATTGCGTTTATAAAGGATTCTCCATGGGGCAGCTGGTCAGTCTCCGGTGATGTTCGTGGGACTTGGAGGGATCATAAAAGTGAGATGGAAGAATACTCCCTCCCCAACACACACAGCCTTGAAAACACTGGATTGTAATTGCTGGGACCTCCCCCCCCCCGCCCCCACCTCCCGCCAGAAGGGCACCCTGTTGGGCGGCACTGAGTCTTTCTTATTCATTGTAAATCCCTAGGGGGATAGATCCAGATCTCTAGGGGGATAGACCCGAGAAAGCCTTGGACTGCTTGAAGGTAAAGGAGTAGAATGGACAAAAGACATCCAGAAGGACTTCCCTGGTGGTGTGGTGGCTAAGAACGCCCCTGGCGATGCCAGGGACACAGGTTTGATCCCCAGTCCAGGCAGACCTCACATGCCCTGGAGCAGCTAAAACTGTGCATCACTACTACTGAGCCCGTGTGCCAAAAACTATTGAAGCCCGAGCACTCTAGATCCCGTGCTCCACAGCAAAGAGTCGCCCTCACTCACTGCAACTAGAGAAAGCCCATGTGCAGCAACAAAGACCCACCACCGCCAAAAATAATTTTTTTTTTTAAAGGAAGGGTTTTGGTGAAAGTCTGTACCAGAAACACAATTACAGAAATGTACAAGAAAAGAGAAAATCAGAGAATCTCCTGGGGGGTGCCCTCTTGATTTTTTTTTTTTTAATCATCCAGGAGTGCAAGGAGAGAACTTTCCAGAAGTCTTGCCTTCCACGCCACCTGCTCCCTGCCTACCTTCTAGGTTCTCACCCTGTCCTACACGTCCATTTCACTGCACTCACATCCCACGACCACACATCTACTCCTCCATCTTCCCTGAGCCCTCTGCTAAGGTGCCCCACGCTCATCCTGTCAGCCGACCTGTGAGGCAGGGACGATGGTTACAGCCATTCTACAAAGGAGGAACCAGGGCCTAGAGAGCAACACTAACCTGCCCAGGGTCCTATTGTTTCCTGCAGGTTGGAGGAGAGAGAGAGGCAGGTCAATGGGTGAGGAGGGCTCAGGGGGCCTCCCAGGGTCTGAGTACCCATCCTGACTCCACCACTGTCTACTCATGTGATGAGTTCCTTGGGCACATCATTCAACCTCTTGGAATAAATATTCCACCTGTAAAATAAAGATTTCCACTTCACAGGGCAGGCTGAGAATTAAATGAGATAATGACTCAAATGCACCCAGAACCTGGCCCTTAGCAAGCTCTTAAATAAAACTACATATAATAATGTTATTTGTAAAACATATGATGGTCTATAAAAGTGTCTGAATCCACAGTGGTTGAAAATAAATCAGTGATTGATTGACAGGGGAGGAGGCGGAAGGGGAGACATGAGAATTACAAAATGGCAAGGGGACTATTCTGGGGATGACGGGCGTATAAATGTGTCTAAACTTGGTTTGATTTGTTGTATATCAACTTTGGATCTTCTCTGGTGGCTCCTTGGTAAAGAATCTGCCTGCCAATGCAGGAGACTCAGGTTTGGTTCCTGGGTTGGGAAGATCCTCTGTAAAAGGAAGGAAATGGCAACCCACTCCAGTAGTCTTTTCCTGAGAAATCCCAGGGACAGAGGAGCCCAGCAGGCTACAGTCCATGAAGTCGGACATGAAGTCTTCAGGCCATGAAGTCCACAAAGAGTCGGACATGGCTGAGCAACTAAACAACAAAATGCTGTTTTTAATGCTCCATAGCCATTAAGATTTTACAGAAATAAAATGGGTATCACTGTAAAAGATAACAAGAAAAGAACACCAAATGCCACGTGCCCCAGGAGAGCCCCTCCGTATGAAATAGATACGGATGCGACTAAGTTGAGTACAGCGTTTAGGGTGGACAGCTGGCTTTTTTATATAATCTAGGGGTTTGAACTTTTTCTGTTGTCATTTTTTCTGAAGGGCACAGAGGTAGTGAGAGTGGGATTTGAACCCAGGTCTCTTGAGTCCTCAGACCAGCAGCTCACCAGCACCCTCTAGTGCTTTCCTCGGGGCGAGCGGGTCTCGCCAGCCTGGAGCAGTTTGCCGTTCTACCAGCCTGGTGAGACCTCGCCTTACCGTCAACTCGGAAGCGCTCTGGGAAACAGGTGTGGACCAGGGGGACGCTGTCTCTGGTCCTGAAAATCTCCTCCAGCTGCGACCCCAAGGGCCGTGCCCTACCCCGCAGCAGAGGTGCCCGTGCGAATGTCAGTTGCTCAGTCGTGTGCCCTTCTTGCGACCCCACAGACTGTAGCCTCC
The DNA here is from genome assembly GCF_032452875.1 of Bos javanicus. Classification (NCBI taxonomy): domain Eukaryota; kingdom Metazoa; phylum Chordata; class Mammalia; order Artiodactyla; family Bovidae; genus Bos; species Bos javanicus. The sequence goes on from NC_083878.1 coordinate 99,929,533, forward strand.
CAGGCATCTCTGTCCATGGGATTTTTTTCAGACAAGAATTCTGGAGCGGGTTGCCATTTTCCTCCTCCAAGGGATCTTCCCAACCCAGGGATTGAATCTGAATTCCCTGTGTCTCCTGCGTTGCAGGCGGATTCTTTACCAGCTGAGCCATCAGCGAAGCCCCATCCCCAGCAGAAGCACCCTTCCAAGACTTTCCTGGTTGCTCTTTAGAGTTATGACGGCCTTAAGGAGTCAAGCTGGTGGTTTTGAATGTTTCTTATTATCAATTTAAACATTGTAGGTGATGCTCCAAGAGAGAAGTGATAGAAAGTGTAAAGGGGAAAGGAACAATGTAGGGACCCGGGGACAGTGGGAGTGAAGGGGTCGGGCTTCCAGGGACAGTGATGCAGGATGGCAGCTACCATGGGCTTGGACAATTGATGAAGACAGAATGTGGATTGAAATACCCAGAAGCACTCCCCTCTGTAAGATTTATAACCAAAGTTAATATGAAGTGGAGGACTTCCCTGGTGGTATGGTGAATAAGAATCCGCCTGCCAATGCAGGGGACACGGGTTCGATCCCTGGTCGGGGAAGATTCCACATGTCTCAGAGCAACTAAACCCATGCACCACAACCTCACACCCTCAAGCCCACACTCCCCAACAAGAGAAGCCAGTGCAATCAAAAATAAATAATTAAACCAATTTTTAAAATATGAAATGGACTTAACAATTCTAATGGAGTGGCCACCAGGAGCCATATCCATGCTAGCAAAATGGAAGAATTCATGTAGCATCAAACTTGTCCACAGAGAGCTTCAGTGCCTAATGTTGTCTGAAGAAAATATGAAACTCCTTCAGTAGCCTGAAGGACAATATTATAGGAAATAATTAAAAAAAAAAAAAAAACCCACAGGCTCTCCACCACCATCCCCCCAATCTGATTGCTTCCTTTGCCACAGCAGCAAGTTCTCTAGGTATACCTTGCACAGATCTCAGAGTATTAGAAGCTCCCATTCAAAGACAATTTCTCTTAAGATATTCGTTTGTTTGTTTTTAAAATATTTATTTTTCTTTGGCTGCGCTGAGTCTTAGTTGCAGTATGTGGGATCTAGTTCCCTGACCTGTGATTGAACCTGAGCCCCCAGCATCGGGAGCGCAGAGTCTTAGTCACTGGGCTACCAGAGAAGTCCCTACAATTTCTCTTAAGATGTTCTAAATGAACTAATTTTTATCTTAAGATACTCAGTGATACTGGAAATACATAAGTTGTTTTACATTAAAAAAAAAAAAAAGCTTTCTTAAAAGAGGAGGAATGGGACCTTGTCAAGATCATTATGTAGTTGAGGGGCATGTGGGGGGTCAGTTATGTCCTCCTGAGGCTCAGATACGGCCAGATTGTCCAGAAAGCTCTTTGTGGAAGGTTTTGAGGTTCTGTGCCCTGTGGCCATCTTCCCATCCTCCATAAATTCCAGTGGCCAACTTCAAGATAAGTGGCCGAATGACAAATCAGGGAATATTCACATTTTCAAGGGGACATAATGCCATTGGAGAACGCACAATAGCACAAATGGGGAGGGTTACCCAGGCACCACAGCAGCCTTGCCCATGGCTAGCTGATCCAAGGTCAAGATACTGGGCTTGGGTCCTTTGGCTTCTCTCTCCATGAAGGCACTGCCAGGCCAATGGGGCCTTGGAGCCTCCACCACTGAGACCTACACGCCCCACTTCTGGGATCCTCTCTCCCAAGTTGGGGGTCACTCAAGTGTTTTTTACATTTCCACGGGCCACCCTGGATTCTTCTAAGAAGCCTTGGAGAAGCCCCAGCCAGTCAGTATCAGCTTCTATTGTTCAGAAGCCAAGAACCTCCACTGATGGTGCAGGTGGTAACAGAGGCAGGGAGCTCAGGGAAATGCGGGGATTTGGACTTGATTACTGAACCCATGTGGAGATACTGCAGGAGGCACCCCCGTCCCCACCCTCCATCTTCCAGGAGAGGGGAGACCCAGAGCTCAAAGTGACCACATGCAAAGCAGGTGTCACCCCAGCCCCCCTGGGGACTATGTGACTGCCGAGGAGAAGGGGTCCAAGACTCTGAGAAGCTGAGACTGAGACCGCCCTCCACCACCACCACCACCAGGACAGGGCTGGGCACTAACAGAACTGGAAAGTCAGAAGCAGTTGAACGCCACGTGCAAATGCCAACATCTTGCCTCAGAGGCCCCCAGGCCTTTCTGTGAAGATCTGTCTGGAAAAATTTTCTACTGTATCCAAAGGGCCAGGACCTCTGGAGAGTTGAGAGATGGATTCTATGGGGGCTAAACCACATTGTGGTCTAAAACTCCATTTTTCCAGGTCTTTGCTAGAGAAAAAGTGGAGTGTGGAAAATTGCATAATGGACTTCGCCATGGGCTGTCTGGAGGACTGGGGAGAGCTGGAGCTCCAGACCCTCAGAAATGCCCCCAAGGACTTCCCTGGTGGTCCAGTGGTTGAGAGTCCACCTGCCAGTGGAGGGGAAAAAGGTTCCATCCCTACTCCTGGAAGATTCCACAATTGGCGGAGCAGCTAAGCCTGCAAACCACACCAACAGAAGCCACTACCAAGAGAAAGCCAGACACTTCAACCCGAGAGTAGCCCCCACCCGCTGAAGCGAGAAAGCCCATGTTGGGCAACAAAGACCCAGTGCAGCCAATTAATTCACTGAAAAGAAAAAAGAAACTCCACCTCTGAAGGAACTGCAAGAATCCGCTATTTCACATAATCAGGCCATCTGGGGGAGGGGGGTGGGGGGTGTGAGAGCTATAGATTTTGAAGGTTATCCAACCAAGGAGGGCTGGCAGAGCTCGGGACACACAGGAGACTGCACAGGGGGACTGGCTCAGCAGGCCAGGTGACCGGGGATCAGGCAGTGTTGCGGGCTGATTAATGCAAGCCTGGACCAAACACAGACCCTGTCACGTGACATCAAAAGGGTATAAGTAGGGCTGGAGCCTCACACTGCAGGAAGCACACCCCTGGGTACCACAGACTTTCCAAGGAGAGCTCAGCATGAATAATGGAAAAGGAATCAATCTTTAGATCCTCAGCTTCCACTGAACTCCTTCCTAAAATTGATCTCCTTTTCTCAACCTGCCCTTCTCTCACGGTACAGAAGAAAGAGCCGGCTTTCAGCCACCCCATCCCTGACACCATTAGACAAACTGAAGCTGTGGGTACCAGCGAAGTCTCCTTCAACCATGGCCCCCACGATCGATGTATTCATTACTTACCAAAAGGTTAAAAACATATTCATGCTATTTTGGCTGTTGTGGCTAAAGGACGATTATAAGGATGACTCAATCCAGAAAGAAAATTTCCATATTCAGAGGGTTATAATCAGAGGAACTTAACATTTTTTTAAGTTAAAAAAATATTTAGTTGTGGTCAAGAAAGACATATCATATGATGTTACTCATAAGTGGAATCTAATTTTTTAAAGTGATACAAATGAACAAAATGAACAAAACAGAAACAGTCTTACAGATATGGAAAACAAACTTGTGGTTTTGAAAGGGGAAACGTGGTGGGGGGATAATTCAGGAGCTTGGGATGAATATATACACACTCCAAGAAGACTCCCATGGAGGAGGGCATGGCAAAACCCAGCCCAGTATTCTTGCCTGGAAAATCCCATGGACAGAGAAGCCCAGTGGGCTACAGTCCATGGGGTCACATAGAGTTGGACACGACCGAAGCAACTCAGCACTCATGCGCACATATCTGTTGTTCAGTCGCTGAGTCGTGTCTGACTCTTTGCAACCCCATGGACTGCAGCATGCCAGGCTTCCCTGTCCTTCACCATCTCCTGGAGTTTATTCAAACTTATTTCCATTAGTCAGTGATGCCATCCAACCATCTCATCCTCTGTCGTCCCCTTCTCCTCCTGCCTTCAATCTTTCCCAGCATCAGGGTCTTTTCTCATGAGTCAGCTCTTTGCACCAGGTAGCCAAAGTATTGAAGTTTGAGCTTGAGCATCAATCCTTCCAATGAATATTCAGGGTTGATTTCCTTTAGGATGGACTGGTTTGATTTCTTTGGAGTCCAGGGGACCCTCACACATATATAAAACAGATAATCAACAGGACATACTGTATAGTACAGGAACGCTACTCAGTATTCTGTGATAACCTATATGAGAAAATAATCTTAAAAGGGATGAATACATGTGTATATATAACTGAATCACTTTGCTGCACACCTGAAACTAACACAACATTATAACTCAAGTATACGCCAATTAAATTAAAATTCAAAACATAACTTAGTTGCGGAAATAGACATGAAACTTGCCATCTTAACCATTTTTAAGTGTATAGTTCAGTATTGTTAAGCGCATTCACATTGTTGTCTCTCCAACTTCCAAAACGCTTCATCTGGCAGAAGTGAAACTCAACACCCAGTGAACACTAATCCCCATGGCCCCTCCCCCAAGCCCTGGCGACCAGCATTCTGCAGTCCAGTCTCTGCAAATTCAACTGTTCTAGGGACCGCGTCTGAGTGGAGTCATACGGTACTTGTCTTTTGTGACTGGCTTATGTCACTTAGCATAGGCTTCATAGGAACTTTTATACACTTTACAGTTTTAGTATGTATTTCCACTTTTGTTCCCCCTATGTATGACAGTTGATCAGTAAAAAGAGTGTTTTACCACTTTAAAGATTCATTTTCATGGATACATCCATTGCAGCCAACCATTTGAGCATTTTCTGCCCATCAAGTGCAATTTATACACTCTCATAAACCAATTTCAGTTTAGAAGAAGCAAAACTTATATAATTATGATTTTTACAGTATCACCAAGGGTCAGACAGTAGCACATACAAAGCTGTCTTTTTTAACCAAAGAAACCTTTTATTTGAGAATAGTTTTAGATTTACAGAAAATTTGCAAAGTTGATACAGACAGTTTCCATATAGCCCACACACCTAATTGCCCCTCCCTCCCCTTTTTTTCTGGGGGGGCAGCCGCTGCACTGCTTGTGGGTTCTTAGTTCCCTGGCCAGGGACAGCACCTGAATCCCCTGCATTGAAAGGCGGTTCTTAACCACTGGACCACTTAAACTGACAACGAGGAAGTCCCTCATTATAAGTTTGAGTTAAGTCGCTCAGTCGTGTCTGACTCTTTGCGACCGCATGGACTGTAGCCCACCAGGCTCCTCTGTCCACAGGATTCTCCAGGCAAAAATACTGGAGTGGGTTGCCATGTCCTTCTCCAAGTTTAAATGGTTGCAAAAGACTCAATACCCTATTATCTTGTCTATTATTGCTAATAATAATAACACCACTAGTTGCTTTGCTCTTGTAGGTATGCTCAGTGGAATCTGAACTCCATGGCAGTTTCACCTGCCTTCCTCCACTTACAAAATGCAGGAACAAGTCAGATATTTACAATCAGTTTTTTGTACTTGAATTCACATTTCTATCCTGTTACCCCATGAAATGTCATCCTAATGAAGTGTACTTTCTGCATGAAGTAGTTTATTAATCATCCTGTCTAATTTATCTGCAACAAGATATATATTTACATACACACACACATATATACAACAAGTTAAAATTTAACATGAAACTTTTTCTGGTGACCGCAAAGCTCTAGGTGTTAAAACATTTCTTTTGGACGACTCTGTTTTAGTATGTGCGTGAGTGTGCTAAGTCACTTCAGTCGTGTACAACTCTTTGCAACCCCATGGACGTCACCCAGCAGGCACCTCTGTCTGTGGGATTCTCCAGGCAAGAATACTGGAGCAGGTTGCCATTTCTTTCTCCAAGGCATCTTCCCGATCCAGGGATCGAACCTGTGTCTCTTATGTCTCCTGCAATGGCAGGTGAGTTCTTTACCACTAATGCCATCTGGGAAATACTGTGCTTAGTACATAATCGATCAAAGCAACATAAATGTGTTACAAATTTTAAAATAAATAATTATTACACCAAAAAGTAAGACTTTTATGGAAGGTGTATCTTTTAATGAGATGGACAGGGTTCTCACTCTCTTTTTCTTTTCCATTTATTTTGAGTTTCCACAGGGAGAAATTACTGACTGATTTTCTTCTCTCCAAGGGCTGGAGGTAAGAAAAGGGAGGTGAGAAAGTAGTCTGCAGCAAGCTGGGCTGCTGGAGTCTTGCTCAGGAAGGAAAGAGGAAAGGGGCTGAGTTTCTATTGTATGGAAGAGAACTATACTCAATATATCATAATTATGTATAATGGAAAAAATCTGAACAAGAATATATATACATTATATGTATTTTATTGTTATATTATATAATAAAATACATATTATATATAAAATTATATTATATAATTATATACAATCATATCATAATTATAAATTATATAACTATTAAATAAATTCAATCAATAGTTTATATTTTAAAATATATATTATTTTATAATAAAATATAAATATATAAATATATATAATACAAAATTATATACATATAATTTATATTATATATAATATATACATTATATTATATATACTATATAATTATATATATTATATGCATTATATAATATATAATTATATAAATATAATGAACAATTAAGATATAATTGTATATTATATTTAATATAATATTATATATATACTATATACTGCTGCTAAGCTGCTGCTGCTAAGTCGCTTCAGTCGTTTCCGACTCTGTGCGACCCCATAGACGGCAGCCCAACAGGCCCCGCCGTCCCTGGGATTCTCCAGGCAAGAACACTGGAATGGGTTGCCATTTTCTCCTCCAATGCATGAAAGTGAAAAGTGAAAGTGAAGTCGCTCAGTCGTGTCCATCTCTTAGCGACCCCATGGGCTGCAGCCTACCAGGCTCCTCCGTCCATGGGATTTTCCAGGCAAGAGTCCTGGAGTAGGGTGCCATTGCCTTCTCCCTATACTATATACAACATATGGTATATATTGTATATATAATGTTATATATAGCTTATATATAATTATATTCAGTTCAGTTCAGTCGCTCAGTGGTGTCTGAATCTTTGAGACTCCATGAATTGCAGCACACCAGGCCTCCCTGTCCATCACCAACTCCCAGAGTTCACTCAAACTCACGTCCATCGAGTCAGTGATGCCATCCAGCCATCTCATTCTCTGTCGTCCCCTTCTCCTCCTGCCCCCAATCCCTCCCAGCATCAGAGTCTTGTCCAATGAGTCAACTCTTCCCATCAGGTGGTCAAAGTACTGGAGTTTCAGCTTTAGCATCAGTCCTTCCAAAGAACACCGAAGACTGATCTTCAGAATGGACTGGTTAGATCTCCTTGCAGTCCAAGAGACTCTCAAGAGTCTCCTCCAACACCACAGTTCAGAAGTTCTTCGGTGCTCAGCTTTCTTCACAGTCCAACTCTCACATCCATACATGACTACTGGAAAAACCATAGCCTTGACTAGACAGACCTTAGTTGGCAAAATAATGTCTCTGCTTTTCAATATGCTATCTAGGTTGGTCATAACTTTTCTTCCAAGGAGTAAGCATCTTTTAATTTCATGGCTGCAGTCACCATCTGCAGTGATTTTGGAGCCCCAAAACATAAAGTCTGACACTGTTTCCACTGTTTCCCCATCTATTTCCCATGAAGTGATGGGACCAGATGCCATGATCTTCGTTTTCTGAATGTTGAGTTTTAAGCCAATTTTTTCACTCTCCTCTTTCACTTTCATCAAGAGGCTTTTTAGTTCCTCTTCACTTTCTGCCATAAGGGTGGTGTCATCTGCATATCTGAGGTTATTGATATTTCTCCTGACAATCTTGATTCCAGCTTGTGCTTTTTCCAGCCCAGCATTTCTCATGATGTACTCTGCATAGAAGTTAAATAAGCAGCGTGACAATACACAGCCTTGACATGCTCCTTTTCCTATTTGGAATCAGTCTGTTGTTCCATGTCCAGTTCTAACTGTTGCTTCCTGACCTGCATATAGGTTTCACAAGAGGCAGGTCAGGTGGTCTGATATTCCTATCTCTTTCAGAAGTTTCCTTGTGATCCACACAGTCAAAGGCTTTGGCATAGTCAATAAAGCAGAAATAGATGTTTTTCTGGAGCTCTCTTGCTTTTTTGGTGATCCATTGGATGTTGGCAATTTGATCTCTGGTTCCTCTGCCTTTTCTAAAACCTGCTTGAACATCTGGACGTTCACAGTTCATGTATTGCTGAAGCCTGGTTTGGAGAATTTTGAGCATTACTTTATTAGCATGTGAGATGAGTGCAACTGTGCAGTAGTTAGAGCATTCTTTGGCATTGCCTTTCTTTGGGATTGGAATGAAAACTGACCTTTTCCAGTCCTGTGGCCACTGCTGAGTTTTCCAAATTTGTTGGCATATTGAGTACAGCACTTTCACAGCATCATCTTTCAGGATTTGAAATAGCTCAACTGGAATTCCATCACCTCCACTAGCTTTGTTCATAGTGATGCTTTCTTAGACGCACTTGACTTCACATTCCAGGGTGTCTGGCTCTAGGGGAGTGATCACACCATCGTGATTATCTTAGATGTGAAGATCTTTTCTGTACAGTTCTTCTGTGTATTCTTGCCACGTCTTCTTAATATCTTTTGCTTCTGTTAGGTCCATACCATTTCTGTCCTTTATCGAGCCCAACTTTGCATGAAATGTTCCCTTGGTATCTCTAATTCTCTTGAAGAGATCTCTAGTCTTTCCCATTCTGTTGTTTTCCTCTATTTCTTTGCATTGATCGCTGAAGAAGGCTTTCTTATCTCTTCTTGCTATTCTTTGGAACTCTGCATTCAGATGCTTATATCTTTCCTTTTCTCCTTTGCTTTTCACTTCTCTTCTTTTCACAGCTATTTGTAAGGCCTCCCCAGGCAGCCATTTTGCTTTTTTGCATTTCTTTTCCACGGGGATGGTCTTGATCCCTGTCTCCTGTACAATGTCACGAACCTCAGTCCATAGTTCATCAGGCACTCTATCTATCAGATCTAGGCCCTTAAATCTTTCTCACTTCCACTGTATAATCATAAGGGGTTTGATTTAGTTCATACCTGAATGGTCTAGTGGTTTTCCCTACTTTCTTCAATTTAAGTCTGAATTTGGCATTAAGGAGTTCATGATCTGAGCCATAGTCAGCTCCCGGTCTTGTTTTTGCTGACTGTATAGAGCTTCTCCATCTTTGGCTGCAAAGAATAGAATCAATCTGATTTCGGTGTTGACCATCTGGTGATGTCCATGTGTAGAGTCTTCTCTTGTGTTGTTGGAAGAGGGTGTTTGCTATGACCAGTGTGTTCTCTTGGCAAAACTCTATTAGTCTTTGTCCTGCTTCATTCCGTATTCCAAGGCCAAATTTGCCTGTTATTCCAGATGTTTCTTGACTTCCTACTTTTGCATTCCAGTCCCCTATAATGAAAAGGACATCTTTTTTGGGTGTTAGTTCTAAAAGGTCTTGTAGGTCTTCATAGAACTGTTCAACTTCAGCTTCTTCAGCATTACTGGTTGGGGCATAGACTTGGATTACTGTGATATTGAATGGTTTGCCTTGGAAACGAACAGAAATCATTCTGTCGTTTTTGAGATTGCATCCAAGTACTGCATTTCGGACTCTTTTGTTGACCATGATGGCTACTCCATTTCTTCTAAGGAATTCCTGCCCACAGTAGTAGTTAAATTCACCCATTCCAGTCCATTTCAGTTTGCTGATTCCTAGAATGTCGACGTTCACTCTTGCCATCTCCTGTTTGACCACTTCCAATTTGCCTAGATTCATGGACCTAACATTCCAGGTTCCTATGCAACACTGCTCTTTACAGCATCAGACCTTGCTTCTATCACCAGTCACATCCACAACTGGGTATTGTTTTTGCTTTGGCTCCATCCCTTCATTCTTTCTGGAGTTATTTCTCCACCGATCTCCAGTAGCATATTGGGCACCTACTGATCTGAGGAGTTCCTCTTTCAGTATCCTATCATTTTGCCTTTTCATATTGTTCATGGGTATATATTATAATTATGTTATGTATTATAATTATATTATATCATTATGCTTATATATATTTAATTAAATAATTATATAATATTATATATTATATATTGAATATTATATATAAGTCTATGCAACCTCATAGACTGTAGCCTGCCAGGCCCCTCTGTCTATGGAATTCTCCAGGCAACAATACTGGAATGAGTTGCCATTTCCTCCTGCAGGGGATCTTCCTGATCCAGAGATCAGACCCACATCTCCTGCATTGGCAGGCAGATTCTTTACCACTGTTCCACCTGGGAAGCCTGTAAGTCAGCTATATTTTAATTAAAAAAAAAAAGAAGAAGAAGAAAGGAAAGTTGCTGAATTTCTGGTGTATTGCATCCTTACAGTGATCCATCCCACATGACCTTGATAAGTCATCTGTTATTCCTCCAGGGACTCACATACCCCAGGCTGAATATGGCTAGCCTAGCAAGGGCTGTCACTCTACCCCCAAAGGTGGGTGTGCAAAGCACCTCTCCTAGGACCCCCTGACAAGCTTTCTCCACCAGGGCTGGTATGAACAGGTGAGCTGGTATGAATAGGTGGATTGGCTGCCAGACCATATCTGTTGAGTCTAATCAGTTCTCCTTCTGCCTCTGAGGACAGTGGCTGACTCAGGCATGCAGTTGGCCAAGTCCAGCATGTTCCCTGTGGTGCCGCTGTAAGAGATGGAGGAGCAGCTCTGTGGCCTCCGGGGCCATCCGTGCAGAGAGAAGGAGGTTGGGACTCCAAAGGTCACAGAACTTGGTTCATTCCCTCTCTTCCTGGCTGAGTGGCTCTGGACACTGGACGTCCCTTCTCTGGGCCTCTGTTTCCCTATCTGTAAACTGGGGATCACAGTGGTCCTTCTTTTTGAAGTTGTCTGGGTACCAGTGAGCTGATGCAGATACAGCCCTTACTGCTGCAGATAGTAAGAGGTCAGGAAGACCTTTTGCTGTGACTGTCACCTCTTTTTGACCCTCTCAACAAACCCATGAGGCTCACAAGTCAGTTCAGTTCAGTTTAGTTGCTTAGTTGTGTCCAACTCTGCAATCCCATGGACTGCAGCACAACAGGCTTCTCTGTCCTTCACCGTCTCCCGGAGCTTGCTCAAACTCAAGTCCATGGAATTGGTGATGTCATCCAAAACATCTCATCCTCTGTCGTCCCCTTCTCCTGCTTTCAACCTTTCCCAGCATCAGGGTTTTTGCATCAGGTGGCCAAAGTATTGGAGTTTCAGCTTCAACATCAGTCCTTCCAATGAGTATTCAGGACTGATTTCCTTTAGGATGGATTGGTTGGATCTCCTTGCAGTCCAAGGGACTCTCAAGCATCTTCTCCAACACCACAATTCAAAAGCATTCATTCTTTGGCCCTCAGCTTTCTTTATAGTCCAACTCTCACATCCATACATGACTACCAGAAAAACCATAGCTTTGACTGGACGGACTTTTGTTGGCAAAGTAATGTCTCTGCTTTTTAGCATGCTGTCTAGGTTGGTCATGGCTTTTCTTCCAAGGAGCAAGCGTCTTTTAATTTCATGGCTGCAATCACCATCTGCAGTGATTTTGGAGCCCAAGAAAATAAATGTCTGTCACTGTTTCTATTGTTTCCATATCTATTTGTCATGACATGATGGGACTGGATACCATGATCTTAGTTTTCTGAATGTTGAGATTTAAGCCAACTTTTTCACTCTCCTCTTTTACTTTTATCAAGAGGCTGTTTAGTTCTTCTTTGCCTTCTGCCATAAGGGTGGTGTCATCTGCGTATCTGAGGTTATTGATATTTCTCCCAGCAATCTTGATTCCAGCTTGTGCTTCATCCAGCCTGGCATTTTGCATGATGTACTCTGCATATAAGTTAAACAAGCAGGTGACAATATATAGCCTTGCTTTACTCCTTTCCCGATTTGGAACCAGTCTGTTGTTCCACGTCCAGTTCTAAGTGTTGCTTCTTGACCTGTATACAGATTTCTCAGGAGGCAGGTCAGGTGGTCTGGTATTCCCATCTCTTTCAGAATTTTCCACAGTTTATTGTGATCCATACAGTCAAAGGCTTTGGTGTAATCAATAAAGCAGAAGTAGATGTTTTTCTGGAACTCCCTTGCTTTTTTGATGATCCAGAAAATGTTGGAAATTTGATCTCTGGTTCCTCTGCCTTTTCTAAATCCAGCTTGAACATCTGGAAGTTCATGGTTCACGTATAGTTGAAGCCTGGCTTGGAGAATTTTGAGCATTACTTTGCTAGCGTGTGAGATGAGTGCAATTGTGCAATAGTTTGAGCATTCTTTGACATTGCCTTTTTTTGGAATTGGAATGAAAATTGACCTTTTCCAGTCCTGTTGCTACTTTCAACCTTTCCCAGCATCAGGCTTTTTCCAATGAGTCAGTTCTTTGCATCAGGTGGCCAAAATATTGGAGTTTCAGCTTCAACAACAGTCCTTCCAATGAGTATTCGGGACTGATTTCCTTTAGGATGAATTGGTTGCATCTCCTTGCAGTCCAAGGGACTCTCAAGCATCTTCTCCAACACCACAGTTCAAAAGCATTCATTCTTTGGCTGAGTTTTCCAAATTTGCTGGCATATTGAGCGCAGCATTTTAACAACATCACTCTCACTTGGTCAACTCTTTCCAGTCTAGACAAACGCCTTCCCTGCTCCATGGCCCCTGAGCTTCAAAGAGCTCAGTATGGACCCTCACCCACTGACTGCCTTCCCCAGAGGTCCAGAGGGTAGGGGCAGCCTCCTCTACTTCCTTGCTGTCTCCCAGCATCCAGCAAAGAGCTGGCCTTGTAGCAGCTCAACGTAAGAATGGACTTCTGGGTTGGACCTCGCACGTCTGCCTTGCTGTAGCCACAGGGCTCAGCCTGGGGCCCGCAGTCCACAGCACTCAGCAACTGTTTCAGGAAGGCAGGTAGGTGGGGAGACTTGACAAACGCTCAGGATAGCTCCAGGGGAAGTGAAAGGAGGGCTGACAAAGCAAAGTGTGGAAAGATCTGGGAAGAAAACGAAACAGTAGAAGTTAGGCATGGGTTTGAAACAGAAGCTAACCACTCCAGTATTGTTGCCTGGAAAATCTCACAGACAGAGGAGCCTAGCAGGCTACAGTCCATGGGATCGCAAGAGTGGACTTAGAGACTAAACCACCACCACCACCACCAAGCGGGTCCCTAGACGGCTTTTCTCCAACTCTGGAGTTGGAGAAGACTCTTGAGAGTCCCTTGGTCTGCAAGGAGATCCAACCAGTCCATCCTAAGGGAGATCAGTCCTGAATATTCATTGGAAGGACTGATGCTAAAGCTGAAACTCCAATGCTTTGGCCACCTGATGCGAAGAGCTGACTCATTTGAAAAGACCCTGATGCTGGGAAAGATTGAAAGTGGGAGAAGGGAACGACAGAGAATGAGATGTTGGATGGCATCACCGACTGGATGGACATGAGTTTGAGTAAACTCCGGGAGTTGGTGATGGACAGGGAGGCCTGGCGTGCTGCAGTCTATGGGGTCGCAAAGAGTCGGAAACTAGCGAGCGACTCAACTGGACCAAGCTGAGACGATTTTCGTGCCACTCTCAAAGAAGGCGGCACAAAGCCACGCCCCTGAACGGAGACGTCTGGCTTTTGTGCCACTCACAAAGATGGCGACACGGAGCCACGCCCTTAGCCAACGAAGCCGTCCTATGGAGTGGGCGAACCTAGAGGTCGGAAGTGACGCACACCGGAAGTCCATCCCACCGCCCGGTCGCCTGGGTTGCCCAGACTGCTGGGAAGGCGGTAGTTGTGGGGGCTCTGTGTGCTATGCGGCTGGATCCGCGGCTTGGGGCCGCCGCGGCGCTGAGGCTGCTGCTGGCGGCCCACGTGGTGGCGGCATTCGAGCCTATAACTGTGGGCATCGCCATCGGGGCCGCGTCGGCGCTCACTGGCTACCTGTCTTACAAGGACCTGTACTGCCGCTTCGCCGAGTGCTGCCGCAGCGAGCGGCCGCTCAACGCGTCGGGTACGGCTGGGCTGCCCTGGAGGGGCTCGCGGGGTGCGGGAGACAGGCCCCTCGCGGGCGGCAGTGCCCCCGCACCCCGCGCTCACCCTTCGATGGGGTAGGAGGGAGAGGTGGGGTTTCGGTCCCAGCTGCAGCCTCGGAAGCCGTGTCTTCGGAGAGATCCGGATCGTGGGGGGTTCTGCCCAACTTCCTCCCTAAAAGTTTGCATTCCTTGGGAGGACAGTAAGAAGAAACTGAAAAAGCACCCGCCTTTCTGTGCCGTGTCGACCCTGTTAAGTACCTTTCAGACGTGCAGCGTCCGCCCCGAAAGCCCACATCTGACCCTCGGTTTTCTTCCAAGCCAGTAGGGTTGACTCGGGAAATTGCAAAGCAGCCCAGTCGAGAGGGCCAGTCCTTGGGTGAGCGAACACATTTAGTTTCCTTCTCCAGTCCGTTTCCTTGGAAGTGGCCTCGTGTGACCGCAGCCCCGTGGTTCCGCCTCAGTGCCAGCCCTGGGGTTTGGCAGAGATCCCATGCTGGACCACTTTGCGAACCTGTGCCTTCCACTTTGGCCAGCTGGGGCGAGCACTGCTCTTCTGGTGCGTGTTTAATGTGTATTTTTCTCTCTTGTTCTCGGGCTGGCTCCTGCAGCCCTCAAGCAGGACTTGGAGGAGAAGCTGTTTGGGCAGCATCTGGCCACAGAGGTGATTCTCAAGGCGCTGACCGGCTTCAAGAACAACAAAAATCCCAAGAAACCACTGACTCTCTCCTTACACGGCTGGGCTGGCACAGGCAAGAATTTTGTCAGCCAAATTGTGGCTGAAAATCTTCACCCCAAAGGCCTGAAGAGCAACTTTGTCCACCTGTTTGTGTCGACCCTGCACTTCCCTCATGAGCAGCACATAAAACTGTATCAGGCAAGGAATTGTTATCCCGTCCTCTGGCTTCTCCGACTGGTCTGGGTGACCCACTCCCTGACTCCAGCCTCTGTTTCTTTCTTTGCGCTGCAGTAGCCCCAGACCCCACGGGTTTAAGGCACAAGCCCCCCACCCTGGTGACCCTTTGCCATTTGCAGTTCTGCAGCTTCTGCCTCACCGATTCCAAAATAATACAGCGGGGTGTGGGTGTGCTCAGTCGCTAAGTCGTGTCCGACTCTTTGCCACCCCATGGACTTGTGGCCCACCAGGCTCCTCTGTCTGTGGCATTTCCCAGACAAGATACTGGAATGGGTTGCCATTTCCTTCTCCAGGGGATCTTCCCGATCCAGGGATCGAACCCGCGTTTCCTGCGTTGACAGGTGGGTTCTTTACCACTGAGCCACCAGGGAAGCCCAGTACAGCGGGGTGATGTTCCATTAAAAGATGGAGCCAAGAGCGGGAAGGTGACTTGCTCCCTACAGTCTTTGTGACCTTACTACAAATGAGAAACTGGAACCCAAATCTCCTGTCTCCCAGTCTGCAGGGTAGCCATGCTGTGCAGTGAGTATGCGCAGCATCCCCGTCCCAGCCCTTGGTTAAGTGAAACAGACTCAAATGGCTTTATTTAAGGCTCCTTTGGGAATTCCTTGGTGGTCTCTTGGTTAGGACTCCGTGTTTTCACTGCTGAAGGCACAGGTTTAATCCCTGATCAGGGAACTAAGATCCCTCAAGCACAGCCAAAAATGAAAAAATAAATTCCTGCCTATGATGTAGCTTCAGCTTGCCCTCTGCATTTAAGCAGTGAGGACCAGAGGATTTTTTTTCCTCCTCAGTAGCGGTTTTTCCCTTTGCTCCTCCTGTCCTTCGCATTCTTGGCATTGTATTGTTAAGTTGTCCAGTAGGGTTCTTGTTTAAGTGGACATCCTTGTATTCCTACATCCTTAGTGTTCCTATTTAGTGTTAGGTGGGGACTGAGATAAGGAATAGAAACTGAACAAGGAAGTAAAAGTGTATATCTGCCACATAAACAATAAGACAGGGAAGACAGCCAAAAAGAGAATGATTTTCTTATTTTCCAAATTCTTTCATAATTCCCTGGAAATACAGGCACAAACGCTTGTCATGACATGTTATCTAGCTCAGCGTCTTTGTTCGCTGCACTTGTAACGCCGTACAAGGCACTGGCCTTGGATACAGCGCTGGTCTTAGTCTAGTTTCTTATTCCTCAGTATGTCTAGTAGAATTGAGATTTCCATCCACAGTGAGATGAAAATTACTGGTTGGTTACCAGTGAAATGATAAATATTCACATATCTTATACTTCTTAAACCTTTAAGTTTAAAAGTTTAAAAGTTTAAAAGTTGCACTGGGTACTTCATTTGAGTTAGGAAAACACTTATTTGCCTTTTAGCACCCATCTCTCTGCTGGTTTCCGTCCCCCCCTCACCCCTTTTTTTCTTTCTTTTTTTAAAATTTAATTTTTAAAAAAATTTTATTTAATTGGAGGCTAATTACAATATTGTAGTGGTTTTTGCCATACATTGACATGAATCAGCCACGTTCCTCCCACTTTTTATAGATGAAGTTTTGGAAAACTACTTACCCAGTGAGTACAGATTAGGATGTGGTTTTTGTTAAACCCCAGAGAGCTCTGATTTTTCACCTTCCTGAGTGTGAAGAACAGCATAGCATTTCTCCCCTGGGCACACCCTTTTGAGTCCCCATGTCCCATTTCTTCTTTTATGGTTGGTCCAGGACCAGTTACAGAGGTGGATCCGGGGTAACGTGAGTGCATGTGCGGGCTCTGTGTTCATATTTGATGAGATGGATAAGTTGCACCCGGGAGTCATTGACGCAATCAAGCCGTTCCTGGATTACTACGAGCAGATTGATGGCGTGTCTTACCGGAAGGCCATCTTCATCTTTCTCAGGTCAGTGGGAGGCATTTCTTAAGTGGGAATGTACCGAGCCCTTCATTTTCCCAGGGCTAGAATGAGGTGCTGGGGACAAATGTGCCAGCCTGGCAAAAGTAACTTGCAGACGTCTTCCAGGGCAGGGGCAGGAGGAAACGAATGACGGAAATTGTTTCTGAAAATAGGCAGTTTCGCTACCTACACATGTCATCTCTGGGGTTTATAAAAAGTTGCAGCGTTGCACACCAAGTTTTTTTTTTTTTTTTTCTCTGCCTGAGAAAACAGATTTTCAGCTCCTGAAGGCAGATGCTTTGTTTTTTTTCTTTGTCTAGTAGCACATACTAAATACTCTTTGATTAAAAATAAACTTTAGAGAACTATCACAAACTGATTCCATCTTAGAAAACTCAGTGTTTCCTGATAATAAGTGACATCAGTAAGAAGTCATTACGACCCTTTAATACATATAGACTGGTTTATATATTTGGCTTTAAGCTGCATAGAAACTGAAAAGAAAAAAAAGACTGAACTTAGAGCAGGTACGTTTCCTGATTAGAGTCTTTTTCTTAAAATTAATTTTTATTGGAGTCTAGTTGATTTAGTATGGTGTTAGTTCTGCGGTAGTTTGTTGTTCGTCACTCAGTCATGTCTGACTCTGTGACGTCAAGAACTGCACCACGCCAGGCCTCCCTGTCCTTCACCATCTCCCGGAGTTTGCTCAAACTCATATCCATTGAGTAGGTGATGGCATCTCATCCTCTGTTGCCCCCTTCTCCTCCTGCCCTCAGTCTTTCCCAGAATCAGGGTCTTTTCCAATGAGTCAGGTCTTTACATCAGGTGGCCAAAGTATTGGAGTTTCAGCTTCAGAATCAGTCCTTCCAATGAATATTCAGGACTGATTTCCTTTAGGATGGACTGGTTGGATCTCCTTGCAGTCCAAGGGACTCTGAAGAGTCTCCTCCAACACCACAGTTCAAAACCATCAATTCTTCAGTGCCCAGCTTTCTTTATGGTCCAACTCTCACATCCATACATGACCACTGGAAAAACCATAGCTTTGACTAGACGGACCTTTGTTGGCAAAGTAATGTTTCTGCTTTTTAATATGCTGTCTAGGTTGGTCATAGCTTTTCTTCCAAGGAGCAAGTGTCAAATTTAAAAACTTCATGGCTGCAGTCACCATCTGCAGTGATTTTGGAGCCCAAGAAAATAAAGTCTGTCACTGTTTCCATTGTTTCCCCATCTATTTGCCATGAAGTGATGGGATCAGATGCCATGATCTTGGTTTTTTGAATGTTGAGCTTTAAGCCAGCTTTTTCACTCTCCTCTTTCACTTTCATCAAGAGGCTCTTTAGTTCCTCTTTGCTTTCTGCCATAAGGGTGGTGTCATCTGCATATATGAGGTTATAGCAAAGTGATATATACGTGTGTACACTGTGTTTTAGATATTTTTAGCCATCTGGGTCACCACAGAGCATTGAGTAGAGTTCCCTGCGCTATGTAGTCGGTTCTCACTAGTTATCTTTTATATATACTAGTGTGTATATGTCATAGAGAAGTCAGGGTGTGATTTTAATCTGGTTTCTTTGGCAAACTCAGCAACGCAGGCGGAGACCTCATAACTAAGACGGCCCTTGACTTCTGGCGGGCTGGGAGAAAGAGAGAGGACATCCAGCTGAAGGACCTGGAGGCGGTGCTGTCTGTCGGAGTCTTCAATAACAAACACAGTGAGTCTCCCTGAGTGGGTGCCCTCTGCCCTCCGCCCTGCCCACAGCATCACTGTTCTCTCTCTTTTTTTTTATTCTGGCCCTGCGGCTTGTGCGATCTTAGTTCCCCAACCAGGGATCGAACCTGTGCCCTCTGCAGTAGAAGCTCCGGTCCTAACCACCAGACTGCCAGGAAAGTCCCAGCCGTCTCTCTTCCTTTCACAAAACCACAGAATCTGCTCACCCCTGTAGCTTGGCTGAAGTAGGGACTCTTTTTTTGGAGGGCATGCTATTCTAGAAGCCAGTTAGCGGGGGTAGCCAACCAACCTTACATCAGCCTTGACCAAAAGCGAATCTTGAGGGCCGCAGACGTGGGGAATGTGCTGGGGATCAGGACAGGCCCTGTAGGAGCCGCACGCTGGCGGGGTGACAAGGACAGAAGTGGCAGGAAACCCAGCTGTGCCCTGTTCCCCAGGTGGCCTGTGGCACAGCGGCCTGATAGACCGGAACCTCATCGACTACTTCATCCCCTTCCTGCCCCTGGAGTACAGACATGTGAAGATGTGCGTGCGGGCGGAGATGAAGGCCCGCGGTTCCGCCGTCGATGAAGACGTCATCACCCGAGTGGCAGAGGAGATGACGTTCTTCCCGAAGGACGAGAAAATATACTCAGACAAGGGCTGCAAGACCGTGCAGTCACGGCTGGACTTCTACTGAGCCCTCGTGCAGGCGGGCTGAGACGCGAGCAGGCGCCCAGCAGACCTGGGGCCGGGCCCGAAGAAGCACTTTGAAGACCTCCTCGGGGTTTGCTCATTTGCACCTGTGGACTCGCGGGATCCGGAAGGTTCTGAGGGTTGATTTGTGAAATGATGCTCCGCTGTCAAGTGAACTTGTGTTGCAGCACGGTGGCGGCGCAGCTGTTCACAGTTGGAAATGAACTTTTGAAATCTGCCTCCCCCACACACTTAACTGACCTTGACAGAAGTGCCTTGAGAACAGAGGCCAAGGACTCTTTCTGACCCAACGGTACCGTCATCCCAGAAGCTGAACTAAAGTTCAGGGGCTAATGCAAGCCAGGGAGCATTGGTTTTCACCTGCCAGAAACACTCTTCAGCTCTAGCTCTTTTTCTTTTACAGAACACGTTCACTAAGATGAAGTATTTTCAGGTAACATTGGTGGCACCTTCGGGCACAGATTGTCCAGTGGGAGAACCCAGGTCCGAAGGCCAAGCACACGGCTGGGCGAGCCGTCTGCTTGTGGGGTGGGGGCTCCGTGCCAGGCCCCTGCGGCCCCACAGAATGGGCAGGACCTCTCCTTCTGTCCGCGGCTTTGCTGCTGTTTACAACCCTCGTCGTGAGATTCCATCCCCAATTCTCACTTGGTGTTGACCGCAGCCTTTCTGGTACTGCTGCTCCTCCTGAATTTCAGCCAGGGCTCCGGGTCCCACCAGCCATCTCATCTCTAGAGATGGATCAGAACACAGCCGTTGGCTTCGAGTTTGAGTCCTTGGTTCCCACGGTGGAATGCTTGTTACAGTTTACATGTGGGTCAGCTTTTCACTTGACTCCACAGAACCATTGGAAATCCGCAGAACCCCACCTTTCTCCACAGATGACACGTGCCAACTGGATGGTCAGCTTGCAGGTTCTGCATTGCCAAAGAGAAAGTATTGTACACTAGAAACGCTTGAGTTTTTAAGAACATGGCTATTTTTAATAATGTTTTTACTGGGAATCTTACATAATAGAGAAACAAAACGTTGCTTATTTTAAAACATGTGAAGGGATAATTTCCTGTTTCTTTATCAGATGCTCTTAAAACAGATGGTCTTGGCTGGTCCTGGGTGTCATCTAAGAATGATGTCCTTTATGGTGGTGCCAGGCTGCACTGCCCTAGCCTTGGGGAAATAAGACTTTGATTCCAGCCAGTGTGAATCGCTCCATCTTGTGGTTGCAATGCAACTGAAGACGCGTAATGAGAACATGCAGCTTTTTTATATGTATAAGATGTGGCAGAATGAATGTTCCTACAGCATGGCAGTGCCTTATAGAGGATCACACTTAGTCTTTAAAAAATGTCAAGGTGAGGCTTGAAACTTTTAGTACCTGTCTTCAAGTTGGATCTAAATTAAATTTCTTTTAGAACCTTTTGGGTGTCTGGTCAGGAGGAGATAAGATTTCTTGTTTACAATGATGCAATAAACTCAAGACGTGTTGGCTACCTTTGGACTGCTGTTACTGACTTGTAACTTGAAAAGGCCACAGATGCCCATGGCCCAGCCTCCTCACCCCGAGTAAGACGTAGATGAGTTTGGACTGACCTACTGAATGTCAAATAATAAAGCTTAAATTTTATCATGAGATGCCACTTGAAGATTTTTTTTTCTGGTTTATTTGGGAGCTCTGAAGTTTGAGCTGAGAAGAAAGGCTCTTTAATAACTTGGGTGAATTAGGCTTACTGGACACGCTGGTTGGCTGTCTTCATGTCAACGTTTACCTTAAAGGCTGTTCGGTACAAAGTTAAGTTGGATTAGATGATGAGTCACACCCCAGCTAATTTTCCTGGATGTAAGTACCATCAGAAAGAGCTGGTCTCACTCTGTGTTTTGGCTGCACTCCACGGCATGTGGCACCTGAGTTCCCCCACCGGGGGTCAGAGCCACACCCCCTGCACTGGAAGCCAGTCTTAATCACTGGATCACTGGGCTAAGTCCCAAGCCGGTTTTCTAACAGATATGTTCTAAAATTAATGCAGGCAGGAAAGCGAGGCCCTAAAATGTGATTCACGGCTGCCATTCTGGACCTAAAGTGTGGCCAAGCTCAGATCAGGAAACCTGCTTGCCTGGTCTTCCCGCCCAGAACCTGAAAATAACGAAATCCTTGTTATGTTAACCAGATCTCAGCTTAATCTCTCAACCTGGGCTCTTCAGCAAGTGATTTGTTCACAATGGCTCTTCCTAGGACTGAGGATGGAGCCCTTTCTACAAAGTTGAGACCCTCTTCACCATCAGGTCACCCACTCCCCCCGTTTTCAGATTGGAAGTGTGCACCCCGTGAGCCTGCCCTCTCTCCATCTGGGTCCCAGGCCTCTGCCGCTTCCACTTCACCCCACACAGCCTCATCTGGAAGACTGAACTTTCTAGGTGAGTCAGGGACCCCAGTGTCCCCTAACAGAGACTCCCAGGGGCTGGGGACTTCTTCAGATGAATGGATAGCCCCAATCCGTGACTCCTGGGGACATGACAGCAGGCCAGCTTCAGGGCAACATCAGGAACTTCCCAGTGCTCAGGGCTGCCTTAGGGGCCTGGGTGGCCTTAGTTCCTGTACTGGGTGCGTAGCCCTGAGGCAGGGGTCCCCCGTCTTCTGTGCCTGCTGAAGACCGCCCCTGTGAGCACTGCAGACACACACCCACAGGAGCCCTTGTAGGCACACATGTGTTGCACAATACAAGGTATTTAGGCGCCTACACTGCTCTGTGCTCCTGCCTGGCTTCTCAGTGGGGGCTAGGTCTCCAGACTTGAATGAACTTCACAGCTGGGAGTTGGGAGCTCCATGAATCCGTGACACCCCAGGGAGCTGAGCAGAGCCGGAGCCACCCGGATCCTCAGCTGTGTCACGCTCCTCCCCATTTCAGCCTGGGATGCGCTGTTAGGTCTCAATTCACAGCTCAAGCACAGAAGGTAGGGCCTCGAGGTGTTTTTTTTTTTCACTAAAAATGTATTCACTAATCATACTGTTTTATTGTAAAGTGGCAGCATTTGCATTTAACAAATAGAAACACCGTGCTCAGCGTCATGGGGGCTAAGCTTTCCTAGAGGTTTGGGGAGTTGATTAAACATGATGAAAATGAGTAAAAAAATATGAAAAACCGTATTTTATGAAAATTTGGCAAAACCTGCCACTGAGTGCGTGACTCATTCAGGAATGGAAAGCAGAGAGGGGCCATTGCAAAGCTGACTGACAGGCAAGCGACAGGCTTGCAGACACTTTCCTTTCCAGGAAATTCTGTTTCTAACAAATTGTTCACAGTGTTACTAAGATCATTCACAGTGTTACAGTTCACAGTGTTACTGTGATGAACACTCTTGGGAAGGACACTTGGGCCTGAGTGTGTCTGTCTGCTGTCTAAGGCTCATCGCCCTTGCAGTGGTCATCCCATGACAGGTCTGCTCGCTGCTCCAGCCTCGGTCCCCGTCACGCCACCCTAGAGGACAGACTGAGGGCGGCAGGCGTGGGCACTTAGCAGTATGACATCACAGCGTACGCTGTAATGACAGGAAATTACTAAAACACACACAAGTCAACAACTTAAGAGTCTGAAAAGTTTCTCATAATGTTAAAAACCATTTTAAATAAAAATGATCACATTTTTCAGTAAAACTGATTCGTCCTTCCTTGAAACAGAAACATTTGAAATTAAAACATGATTTTTAAAAAAAAAAATCATGAGCCCTGGCTTGGCTGGGCTGGGAGCTGGCTCCTCCCCTCCTCTGCAGGCCCTGGGGGCTGCTCCCCGTCCGCATCTGTCACCGACAGCCTGCAGATTCTGCTGGATGAAAAAATAATGCCCGGGCAAGCGCCTGTCCTGTCACACAGGACGAATTCATTTCACTCCTCGTCCAGGACCAGAGAGGGGACGCGGGAAGCAGCCGCTCTGGCGCCATCAGTCATCATAGTAGTAATCTAACTTGGTGAACACGGTTTTACAGCCTTTGTCGGAGAAAACTCTCTCCTCTTTGGGGAAAAATGTCATTTCCTCGGCCACCCTGCTCACAATGTCCTCGTCCACCTCGTAGCCTCGCGACTGCATTTCGACTCTGATGCACATCTTCAGGTGTTTATATTCCAGCGGGAGGAAGGGAACGAAATAATCGATGAGGTTTCGGTCAATTAAGCTGCTGTGCCAGAAGCCACCTGGGAAGAAAAAGGTGCTGTTCATCCACCGTCGGTCTGCCCATCGGCCCGTCCACACGCGTGGGCAGTGTGTCGACCACGAGGGGGAGCCCCGTGCCTGCCCTCAGGGGAGACTGGTCTAAGGAGCAGGCAGACTAACCAGTGAGCTCGCCTGGCTTGTCAGCAGCCGATGACAGGGTGACGCCACAGTGGGCGGGGAGGCCTCTCAAGACGTGAGCTCAAGACCTCACGCGGGAAGGAGGCTCACCGGCTGTCCCAGGACAGACAGGCCATGCAGGCAAGGGACCAGAGACTCACAGGTTGGCAGGTTCACAGAACGGGGAAGGTGACGGGAGTTCCCGGGGAAAGACCAGCCTCTTGGAAATTTGTGACTGGCTGGGGTTCCTGTGGCTGGATCAGTGACAGGGTGGACGCTCTCTGCTGCCGCCACCGTGTCCAAACCCTCCAGAGCGTTTGGGGGACCAAAAGCTAGAGCCCCCACTAACGTGTGAAGACAGTGCTGTTCTGGCCGCAGGGCGCACGCTTTCCCGGACGAGGCCTGAGCCGCTGCGGTCACGGGTCTGGGAGGACCCCGGCCTCTGGACCCTCCCACTCCCTCCTGAGGCGAGCCAGCACCTGCTGGGTCACGGCCGGAGGTTCTTCAGAATGTCTCTCCTTCCACCTTCCCGCTTCTGTCCTGTGCCTTAATCCCGGGCTGGCTCTGCCGCCCTTCCCACCTGGGTTTTTCCCCCACACTACCAAGCACTCCTCGGACACCACCTGGAGGCCCTACAGTTCACCTCAGTTCTGGCGACACTGCACCCGGAGACCTCATCAGGTCCCACAGGCCGGGCGCTGTCCCACAAGACAGCCCCCCCAGCCCCCGACCGAAAGTTCCGGCTGTCCCCTGTGCTTCTGAGGGGCCAATGATGTCCCTCCTTGGGTTCAATTTCTTTGTAAGTGGAGCTCATGGAACTCAGAGAAATCTTTTACGACTAGACTACTGGTTTATTATAAAAAGATATGACTCAGGAACAGCCAGCTGGAGGAGACGCAGGGGCCAAGGCATGTGGGAAGGGGCGTGGAGCTCCCATGAACTCTGAGCCCATCACTCTCCCCAAATCTCTGCGTCTTCACCAACCCGGAGCTCTCCGAACCCTGTCTTTTAGGGTTCTTAAGGAAAATTCTCTACATAGGCATGACTGATTAAATCACTGCCCACTGGCGACTGAATCAACCTTCAGCTGCCCCTCCCCTCCCCAGGGGCCTGAAAGGGTTGGAGACTGAAAGCTCTAACCCTCCAATCCAGGGCGGTTCCCCTGGAAAGCGCCCCCCACCTTAGGTATTCTGCAAAAGTCACCTCACTTAACACAGACTCCGGGTGGCTGAAAGGGGCTTGTCAGGAACATCAAGACACCTTTATGGCTCTCACTTCTTGGAACCTCCAAAGGGCTTTAGGAGCGCTGGGCCAGAAAATGCGGACAAAGGCCAGACACACGTTTCTTACTGTCAATCATGGCATCACAACTGGGGTTTATTCTTTTCCTGCCCAACAGGGCTTTGCACACAGCCGGGGCTCAGTAAACATCTGACTGACTGGATGGGGTGGAGTCTGTGGCCGTGGGAAAGAACCAAGCTGAGTGCTGGGTGGTAGGCCCGCAGCAAGTGGGACAGCCCTGGCCAGTCTCCCGAAGGCCTGCTGGACTTGCCTGAGGCTGGGGACAGAGCACAGCCAGGCAGACGCTGACCTGCCTCCCGGGGTTCACAACGGAGGAGCCGCCCAGTCAGCCAGTAAACAGATGATCCCCCGTAGTGCCAGGGGCTATGAATGCTGAGTTGGGGCCGTCAGGCAAGGAGGGCAGAAGGCTAATCAGCCAGGGAATCAGGACAACCAGGACCCCCAGAGAGACCCCTGAAGAGTGCTCAGGTGGAGCAAATGACTTTACAGAGCCCTGGTGACCACTCCCTGGCCTGTCCTCAGCCTGACAGGCACTCCCCCCACATGTCCCCACACAAGTGCACTGGGACTTCAGCTGCCTGCTCCCATGCCTCCAACGCGTCATTTCCCCTGCTCCCTGCAAACCTGCTCCTCCTGGAGGCCACCCCCTTAACGAACGGGGCAGGGAGGGGGGCCCTGCCAAGTGCTCAGACCAGATCCTCCTTTCTCATTCCCACACACAGTCTCGTTGTGGGAAATCTCATTGTTTCTACCTTCAAAGTACACACCAGGCCGACAGTGGCTGACCACCCCCACCGCGGCCACGCCTGGCCAAGCCGCCAGCATCTCTCCTCTAGGTTGTTGCAGCCGCTCCTCGCCGGCCGTCCCCCTGCCCCCACTGCCACCCTCAGTTTGTTCTCCACCTGGCAGCCAGGCAGTCCTGTTAAAACTAGGTCTGAACAGGGCCGTCGGCTCAAAACCCTCCAAGGACTCCCTTTTCCACTTGCAGCCGAGCCCTGCTGTGGGTCCCCAGGCCTTCCACGATCTGCAGCCCACCCCAAGCTCCAGCTCTTATCTGGTCCCCTGCTATTCTCCTATGTTCCTCTTCGTCCCGGCACACTCCCACCTCAGGGGCCTTGCGTGTGCTGTTCCCCCTGGTGCAATGCTTTTCTCTCATTTCCCCATGGCTCCCTCATTCCTCAGGTCAGCTCAGATGTCACCCTCACGTGAGCATTCCCTCACCACTCTATTTAAAACTGCAGCCCTTCCTTGTCGGGCTGTTCCTCCAGGGCACAGACCCTCAGAGTTCCATGGCAAGGCAAGAAAGCAAGGGACCTGACGGCCCATCTGCATCAAAGCCTCCCCAGCAGTCTTCCTTGTTCCACCATCTGCTTCGATTTAACTGAAGAAAACAGGAAACAAATATTCAAGATCTTGAGGATCAACAAAGTTCCTCTTTCTTGAGTGTGAGTATAAGTCACCTGAAGTTTGTTTACACAGATTCCCTCAGAATTCAGACCTCAGTAGGCCTGGGGAAGAGACCGAGAATCGGTCCCAGGTGATGGGGAGGCTGTCAGTCTAAAACAGGGATGCAGGATCATGAATGGGGCCAGGGGAGGGGTCTGGTGTTAGGAGCAGATAACCCCATTTACTGTGCTTTCTTTTCTTTCGCTGCGCTGCACTGCATGTGGGATCTTACTTCCCTGACCAGGGTTCGAACCCATGGCCCCTGCATTGCAAGTGCGGAGTCGGAACCACCGGACCGCCAGAGCAGTGCCCCCACTTACTGTTCTTGTTATTGAAGGCCGACACAGACAAGGCATGCTCCATGTCTTTGAGCTTGATTTCTTCCCTCTGCTTTCCACTTCTCCAGAAATCTAAAGCCACATCTGTGATCCTTTCTGCTCCAGCATTGCTGCGGGACAATTCCAGTGAGTAAGGACTGGGGTGTTTCTCCCCGAGGCCCCCAGGGCTGGGGCTCAGAGCTCTTCAACCATGTCCCGGCCCCGACTTTACCTGAGAAATATGAAGATGGCTTTCTGATAGGAGACCCCATCCAGGTTGTCGTAATAGTCTAGGTAAGGCTTGATGGCGTCTATGAGGCCGGCGTGCATCTTGTCCATTTCATCAAATATGAAGATGGACCTCGCACAGGCACTCACGTTGCCGCGAATCCACGACTGTAACTGATCCTGAGTGACAAGGGGGAAGCCAACAGAGATTCTCAGAAGTGCGACTGACACAGCGGGGGGGGAGCACTATTAACACTACACCTGGGGTCTACAAAGGCTGCATTTACAAGAGCTCACTGTGTGCTTCCTGCTGTGCGGAGCACTTCACACGAGCTCTTCTGTTCCTCACCACAACCCCACACAGTGGGCATCATCATGCCCATTTTACAGATGAGAAGACCGAGGCACAAAGAGCAGAATCAACTCAGGTTCCAAAATTTTCCCAATGTTACACAATTGGGCTGTAACAGAGTGAAGACCTGAACCCCACCCTGCCTGATTCCACGGCCCCACACCCTGATTATAATTCTGTGACGTGTCACATGGATGCTACATTGCTAGTCCTCTGTCATCAAAACGAACATGTTAAAATGTATCCTGTGGACACCAGCCTTCTTGGGAGAAAGCAGAGACCGAGCAACCTCTTCCCTGATTAAGTCCTTCGAAGAGCCTGGAGAAGGGCTCTAAGGTTTCGAGAGGGGTAAGGAGACCTCAAGAGCACACATGCTCGAGGATGAGTGTGGGGAGGCAACATTCCTGAGTTTCTGAAACAGTGCCTGGAGACTGCTGGAATAAATCTGCTTAAATGGAACATTCCCTACAAACATTATGTAGGTACTTCTTATATTAAGCAATCAAGATGAGAAGGAGAGAGGACCCTTTCCATCAGAAATTTGAGCTATGGTTTTGCACAATGCTTTCCTAGATGTTTCCCCCTACGATAAGGAGAGGGCTTCCCAGGTGGCTCAGTAGGTAAAAGAATCCGCCTGCAATGCAGGAGACACAGGAGACCTGAGTTTGATCTCTGGGTCAGGAAGATCCCCTGAAGGAGGACACAGCAATGCAGTCCAATATTCTTGCGTCAAGAATTCTATGGACAGAGGAGCCTAGCAGGCTACAGTCCACGAGGTTGCGAAGAGTCAGACACAACTGACGCAACCAAGCACGACGCAAGGTAAGAAGAAGAGTTAGCTATTAGTTTCTGAGGAAAATTCTAGAAGTTACGATATAGGTCTTGACTTCTTATGATCTGGAGTTTTGCTTGGCTACTCAGATCACGGCTACAGTGTTCCATGGGTGCCTATTAACCAAAGCAGTAACTTTGCTCTGTTCGTGCAACGTCACTTCAGTCGTGTCTGACTCTTGCGACCCCATGAACTGTAGCCGATCAACTCCCCTGTTCATGGGATTCTCCAGGCAAGAATACTGGAGTGGGTTGCCACGCCCTCCTCCAGGGCATCTTCCCAACCCAGGGATCGAGCCCGTGTCTCTCAGATCTCCTGCGCTGGCAGGTGGGTTCTTCACCACTAGCACCGCCTGGGAAGCCCACCTCTGCTCTGGAGATATGAACTGACCTCTATTTACAGCAGAACCTCAGGAGAGCTGGAGTGACTTGAACAAGGCCACAAAGTGAGTCACTGTTTAAACGAGAATTCCCTCAGGTCTGGCGGGCTCTAGCCGCCAAGGCCTTCCATTCTGTTCCTCCCTCTTACAGACAACAGAGAACGTACATGGAGCACTCACTACAGGCAAGACCCTGTTCTAAGCACGGTTCACCCGTTTTATTGTGACGTTCCAAAACCCGTCAAAGCAGTTAACTACTGCATTTCCTATTTCACAGACCAGGAAACTGAGGTGCAGGGAGGTTACGTAACTTGCTCAGTCACACAGCTATTGAACAGTGAAGATGGAATGCTAACTAGGAAGAGCAACTCGTCCCTATTTGCCTGGAACTTTCCCAGTTGTAGCAGCGAAAGCCTCACATCCCAGGAACTCCTGGGCGGTCAGTGACCCTGATGCTCATCCAAGCTGAAGGGAAAAATGTGTTCACACAGGTGAGACAAAAAAAAGGCAATAGTTACCAATGATTTGAACGCTCATGTGCTGAGCATCATGTTACATACTTGACAGGTTTAAGAGCTCAAGAAATTCTCAGACTTCCCTGGTTTTACAATGGTTAAGACTCCCAGCTTCCACTGCAGGGGGTGGCACGGGTTCAAACCCTGATCAGGGAATGAAGACCCAACATGCTACGTTGCATGGTCAAAATTTTTTTTAAAAAGAAATTCTCACAACTGTCATTTGACAGATGAAGAACCTGAGTCTCAAGAGAAGTCAGGTGACTCTCCCAACGTTACACAGCTAAGTGGGAGCCTGGGGCTGAAATTCAGATGTGTCTGCCCTGGAAGCCAGGCTGTTAAATCAGTGAGTTCAAGTATAAAAGCAAACTTAGGCCTCCCTAGAAATGTTTCCCCTTTTATAAAACATGTTAGATTTGAAGAGCTTTAACCCGGATTTGATTACGTCCATCTGTAAAATCCTACCACACCACTTACTAAGTACCGCATGCAGCCTGTTTGCAGAAACCAGCTTTGACGTTGTCATTGCTTCTGTCATCTCCAACCCTCTGTAATTTCCACACTTTTTAAAGGGAAACGGCCACGTGTGGCTGTTTTCAGGGCTCACTCCTTTCAACACAGAACATCCAAATCCCACCCCCCAACAAAGAAACCCCAAAGCCAGCATCGTCCCTGAAGGATTCCCAAATTCGACCCTTGCCTTATACAGGGTGATGTTCGAGATGTGTGGGAAGTGCAGCGTGGCCACAAACAGGTGGACATAGTCACTGTTCAGACCACCCTCGTAGATATTCTCCGCGATGATTTTGCTGACAAAATTTTTGCCAGTGCCTGTCCACCCGTGCAGGGAGAGGGTGAGAGGTTTCTTGGGCTTCGGGTTGCTGATGAAGCCGGACAAAGCATTTAAGATGACTTTCTTTGCAAGATGCTGTCCAAAGAGCTTGCTGTCGAGATCCTTCTGCAGCGCTGCGAAAAAATCCAAAGCCAGTCAGGCAGGGAGTAGGGGGACACACCTGGCAAAACGTAGCCGTTTACAGGCTCACGTAAAGCCGGCAAAGCCCGCTAAGCTCTTCCAACCGTTTACTGGGACGCAGATGTACGTAGGCACTCGGCCCAGATGACCCGTGAGTCCAGGAGGCCCTCCCTCTGCAAGTCCTGCCCACACTTTCGGATGAGACCCACCCCGGCCCTGTCCCTCCCCACCCGAAGGCCGGCAGGAAAAAAAGGGCAGCTTAATTCAGATCCGCTGCTCCGAGTCGGGAGAGCCCCCACCAGCCTTCCCGTCTCCGGTGAGGAACGAGCAAGAAATTCTCTGGAGGAAGTTTCGGATCGTCCACCCGTCCGCTTTCTGGGCGAAGGTGCAGCTGGCATCCGCAGGTCTCAGACCAAAGTCCCGTCGGCCTGCGGTCGTGGCCCAGGAGCCAGGCCCCGTGCCGCACGCCAGTTCCGGGTCCGGCCCCCCCCCGCCCGCCATCCCCCGGCTGGGCACTGCCCGGGCTTCCGGGCCTCCTGGCTGCCCCCCGCCTCTGACCCCCTTCCCAGCTCTCACACCAGACCCCGGCCCATCCTACCTTCCCGGCTGAGGCTCCGCTTCGGGCTGCAGCACTCGGCGAACAGGCAATAGAGGCGCGGGTAGGAGATGTAGCCGGTGAGGACGCCGGCCAGGGCCAATCCCAGGCTGATGGGCTCCACCGCCCGCACCGCCAACGGCGCCAGCAGCAGCAGGCCCAGCGCGGCCCGCCCCAGCTTCATGCCGGGACCCGCGCCGCCCCGCGCGTTCTCGCGCCTACCGCCGACCGGCGCCGCCACCAGACCGCGCTTCCGGTTCCTCCCGCCGGCGCCCCCATTCTTCAAAGGGGCGGATCGCCTCCGACGCCGGCGGCCGCCATCTTTGTGAAGGGCAAAGCCCTTTCCTGCTTTGGGCGCTGGGGTAGTTGGAGGGGCCAATTTTTTTTTTTTCCTTTTCCTCTTTTTAGTAAAACTTGCATTTGGGGAACAGTTTTACATGGGCTTCCCTGGTGGCTCAGACGGTCTGCCTGCAATGCGGGAGACCCGGGTTCAATCCCTAAGTCGGGAAAATCCCCTGGAGCAGGAAATGGCAACCCACTCCAGGGGATTCCCCCAGCCAGGGATCCAACTCGTGTCTCCCGTTTTGGCAGGGGGATTCTTTACCACTGAGCGACCTAGGAAAGCCCTAATCTTTTGTAGGATTCTCAACTATTGGAATTTGATGCTCTTCTTATGATTAGATTGGAGTTATGGGTTTGGGTGAGGAATATACAGAGATACTATTTTTATAACATCATATCATAGGTACATATAATCAACATGATTTATGACTGTTGACGTTGACCTTCCTCACCTGGATAAGGTAGTGTTGGTCAGGTCTCTCCCAGGTAACAGTTACTTCCTCTCATTCATTGATTCATAATTTTGAGGATCTCCTATGGACTAGATCCTGGGGATTGAAGAAAAAAAAAATGAGGTGCAGGTGAATCCTGCCTTCACTGACCTTGCATTTGAGTGAAGGGGAAGAAAAGAAAATCTCTTACAGATGAGAAAACAGGCTGCAAGGCAAACAGATGTGTCCAAGGATTTAATAAAGAGGCTGTGAGCAGGACTCAAATCCAACTCCAAAGCCAAATGTCACTAACCACACGATACCTGATTTAACTCAGCCCAGGAGTCAACCAACCTGTTCTTTCCTCATCACAACCTGTGTACCTGCCTCACAAAAAGCGACACCACAAGTGGCACCAAACCTGGTCACTCAAAGGCTGGTGCCTATCCCAAACGAGAAGAACCCCTCTCAGTGACGGAACTGTGCTTCCGAGTTGCCCAACCCCAGAACATATGATCTGAGTCACTGCTGGTGCAAGGAGACACAAAACAAATAAGGCTAGGTCCACTTCATATTTAATATTTAAATGCTTAAAATGATAGAAATTATTTTTCTTTCTTTAATGAAAAGAAACATAACTGTAAAAGTCAGAAAATACTAGTGTTCCTTTGATCGTCTAGATTTTTCTACTTTCAGCTGGATCCATTGTAAACAGTGAAGGAGGCATTTCTGAATCTCACTCCAGATGTTTGAAAGCAAGAGACAATGACAGCATGTATTATAATAAAAGCCCAATCTAAAGGATATTATCTTACCCTGAAACACAGACCCATTTCCTCCTGACCCGGGGCAAATACTAAGAGAAAGTCAACATATTTACAAACAAGATTTAATAATGCTCACAAGACTAGTTTGCCCCCAAATAGGAAAACTACACATTGTTTCAAAAGGTTACAAATTCAATGCCTGAAAATCCCACAGGTAAGCAGTGGGACTGACAGAGTCTCTTTTGGGAGCCATCTGCTAGCCAATGAGCAGGCTTCTGTCCAGGAAATCTTTTATCATGGGGATAAAGGGAGTGGACAACAGTTATTTATATCCCACGCTGCACCTCTCCCCATTTAGCCTCCCTCAGTACCGCCTGTTCATCTTCTTGAACTTCTCGTAATGATAATCATCCGTGGCCTTCTCATTAGCAGGACGCTTGCGGTTGGGAGGGGACCCTGAGAAGGAAAAGAGGAAAAGCTGTCTGCCACGCTAGAAGCCACTGACAGGTTAGCTCTGCACAGGCTAGGTCAACCACACCTGTGCCTCACTCTCGAGAGGCGCCCCAATGCCCACCCTGGTCAACAGGAACACAGGAGGGCCGCAGGGAATATGTGTTGCTGAGCAACAAGCACGGTGGAGTCAGGTGCCAGCTGAAATACGCTGACTTTAGTGTTAGACCAGGTGAGTAGCAGAGTCCTTTGGACTGCAGAGAGATCAAACCAGTCAATCCTAAAGGAAATCAATCCTGAATATTCATTGGAGGGATTGATGCTGAAGCTGAAGCTCCAATACTTTGGCCACCTGATGTAAAGAGCTGACTCACAGGAAAAGACCCTGATGTTGGGAAAGATAGAGGGCAGGAGGAGAAGGCGACAGAGGATGAGATTTTTAGGTAACATCATTGACTGAATGGACATGAGTTTGAACAAACTCCAGAAGATAGCAAAGGACAGGGAAGCCTGATGTTCTTCAGCCCATTGGAGTCACAGTCGGATGTTACTCAGCAAATGAACAATAACTAATTCAGCAAACTCTTAACTGCATTGAGAGTCTGACTAGGTCAGGCATGGCACAAGCTTTTAGACATGACTTCCTTTTACCTGCCCAGAAATCCCAGCAGGTGCATGTTACCGTCTCTCCTCAGAGAGGTTAGCTGACTTGCTCAAGGTCACTCAGAAAGTGACAGGAAGCTAAGCGTTGAACCCAAATCTGGTGCCTCTAAAATTTCTGTTTAACAGAGATTAATAACAGGAAACTCTTTGGGAATCAAAGACTACTCGGCCAAAGTGTTACAGGAAATAATTTCTGAAGTAAGAAGGAGGAACAAGAGAAGTCTCAGCAAATGTAGCATTTCCTAAGAATTGTCCCATTGTTGATGAAAAAGATGATACTGCCTGGTGCTAAGAGCACGTGGGGAAGGGCACTGCTGGATGGACGATCATCATTACATAGGGAAACATGGGAAACAGCCTGAGTGTCTCGCCAGAGGAAAGCAGTTAGACTAAAGGATGTCTACCTGTACAGCAGAACGTGACGTGCCCACTGAAAGGGAAATATAATTTACTGTCACGAACAAACAGGCAGAGGACAGACACTGAAGAGCGGTGATATCCTATTAAGTATGTATACAATATATGTGTGTGCTTTTTTAGAAGTCGGGAAGGTTACAGAGCTGGCCCTTGGTATCTAGGGTTCAACAGCCAATCCCAGGCGGTGTAGTGCTGCATTTGCAATCGCTGTTGGTTGGCAGCTGTGGGTACCGAGGGCTGACTGTGGAACTTGAGCTTGAGCATCCACAGATTCTGGTGTCGGCAGCAGGTCCTGGAACCAGCCCCCCGAGAATACTGAGGGTTAACACTACGTAACAATGTTGTGTATACCAGAAACTAACACGGCAGTGGAAAGCAATTATATTACAACTGGAAAATAAATAAATAAAAAGAACCCACTGTATAGCTCAGGGAAAAAAAGGATCTATTGTACAGCACAGAGGACTATACTCAATATCCTGCAATAAGCCATAACAGAAAAACTGTGAAAAAGAACATGCATATGTACGTGTAACTGAGCCACTTTGCCATACAGTGGAAATTAATGCAACACTGTAAATAGACTATGCTTCAATAAAGTAAATTGTAAAAATAAAAAATGTTAACTGTGGCCTTCTTTGGGTGGTGAAATCATGAGTAACTTTTGTTTTTGCTTATTCAAGTTTTCTGAGTCTCTGTTACACTTGATAGCCCATTGAATCCTTAGAGCAACCCCCAGTGGTACATTTTATTACCAACCCCATTTTAAAGGTGAGGAAACTGAGGCTTGGAAAGGAGATGGCACATAACCATGGTCCAGAGAAAGAACTAGAACCCAGATGCCTTGGCCCCAAAGCCCAAGCGCCACCCCTCCCCGCCTCCACCGACCCTGGGCCACGGCCGCCCCCAGCGGCCCTGAGGCCCCTGCTGTACTCACGCTCAGGCTCCGGCTTCTCTGTGTCCCCCACTCGCAAGGGTCGGGCTTTGGGCTCCTCTTTGTTTCTCCGTATGGGAGCGTTGAGCTCCTCGTGGTAAACTGGACCGAAAGAGACCAGGGGGTGTGTCAGACAGAACAGGGCCCAGGCACCTGAGCCCAGGGGTGCGGGGAGGAGCCGCCGCCCCGGACACGCGGCGCTCACATCGGTTGTGCTGCACGTAGTTGACAGCCATGTTGGTGGGCACGAAGGAGGTCTCGCTGTCCTTCTTCTTGTTCTGCTGCTCAGCCAGCAGGCGGGCCTTGGCGTCCTCCGTGGAGATGATGTTTTTTATTTTCGCACTGTGCGGAGAGAGGGGCCACTCCACAGTTAGAGCTCTGCCACTGCGGGCCTCAGATGGAACTGACTGGAGGGGCTCAAAGCACCCCTCCTCGCTCAGCTGCATAAGGATGTCATCTTTCTCAGGGCACAGCTCTCTACAGTTCACCAACTCCCCTGAGACCAGAACATCATGGCACTCTCACAGCATGGGAGATGCAGGACTTACTCTCTTCTGACTGAGGGGAAACTGAGCCAGAGGTCAGGTGAACAGGTGAACTCCCTAAGGCTCAAAGCCAGTGAGGCCAGCAAAGAGGTGAGAACTCAGACGTCTCCCAACTTTCTACCACACCCGAAGAAGATTCTGACCCTGTATTTCCTCCACAAAAGTCCCCTTTTAGAGCAGATGCTTTGTAGTTGAAATGAAAGGAGGATCATGGGGTGGGTGAACTTTATCACTGCTCCTGCTGAAGCGGGCGGGAGACTACAAGCACCTATTGGAAGGACTGTGAACAAAGGCTAAACAAAAACAAACACTTTCAGAACTTCCCCGGTGGCCCAGTGGTTAAGAATCCACCTTCCAATGCAGGGGACTTGCGTGTGATCCCTGGTTGGGAAACTAAGATTCCACACGCCATGGTAAGCCCGTACGCCACAACTAGCGAGAAGCCAGCATGTCACAATGAAAAGATCCAGAATGCTGCAACTTAGACCCGAAGCAGCCAAATTAATAAATAAATATAAAAGAAAAAACAGAAAGAAAGTATCCCTTTACTTTATAAAATAAAACAAATACTTTTGTTTTTGGTGGTGACAGTCCCTGGGGTCTTTAACTCCTCTGATCAACCCAAAGAAACTCTGGGCAGCAACCATGTCAGCAGGCCAGAGAGGGTAAGTTTGTATATGTGGATTTCCAAGGAGACAGGTTAAGAAACAGCCCCCTTAACTGTTACCTGGAAAGCAGAGAGCTAGCCCTTCGGCCTAGGGGCGGGAGAGAGGCGCAACTGTGGGTCTGAAACTCACTCGATGCCGAGGTCCACCTCGGGGATGCCGCTCAGCATCTGGTTAGACAGCATCTCCTCCGTCTTCTTTGCCGAGGAAACCCGGATGTTTTCTGGCAGCTCATAAAGGCAATCCTCTGCATTCTTTGGCTTGACTTTCTGTTCCTCATGTTCCACGATCCCTTTCCGCTTCTTCAGTTCTGTCTCAATGTACTTCATCCTGAAATGAGATACCCGCAGGCCTCAGGGAGGGGCAGGACAGCTCCAACCCTGGCCCAGAGCCATGATGGGTGATGATGAAGTTGTCATCATTCCATGGAGAAGTGAGAAAAATAAAAATAACTTTTCAGTTTTTAAATCAAGCTAAAAGTTTTCAATTTAAAGCACCAGTCTATACAATGAGATCCTGTCCCACCACATTATGTGGAAGTTTCTTTGATGGCAGTTTTTATTTAACAGCCTTGGTGGCAAAATGAAAAATGGGCAAGTCCAATGTTTCTCCCCACAATTTTCTTTAAGGGGTGGGATGGGAATATTACCAGCCAAGGAATTTAAAAATTCTAAGAACCACGTTCTTGAAGAAATCTTGAGGTTTTCAAAGTTCTCAAGCCTGAGGTGGTGGGGTAAGGGGGACCAGGGACACAAGAGGGGTCAAATTTGCTGTTTTTGGATAAGATTAGAAATGTCATCTGTGACTAAATGTCAGACACTATCTGGCTGGAGCCCACCTCCAATCGCTCAGCGCTGAAAAGACTGACACCTACATGTCGGCATCCTCGTCCCTTCGGTTGGTTTCTGCGGAAAATGATGTCCCCAGATGGAGGTCTTCCTCTTCGCTGATCCTACAAAAAAGAGAACAGTGAAGGAGAGCCTTAGAGTCACATATAAATGAGGCTGAATATGATGCTACATGAATAAAACAAGTATGCAATGAAATGTACAACATCCTGTCCATAGTTGGAAAAAATAAGATACATATATAACACGTAACCAGAAGGAACTCCAGGAATATACGCAAGCACACTGATGGCCTCTGGAGATACTTCAGGGGGGAAGAGTAGATATATTTATTTTTCACTTTTGCGTTGCTTGTATTATTTTGGTAATTGTGTTTTCTATGTTTTTCTTAAAAAAGAAAAATAACTTCCACGTGGGTTTGAAAGACAATATATAATGCACCCTTACAAGAGGTGCCTACCTACATTACACTAAGTTAACGTTTGAAGAGTTTCTGTTTTCTTTGCTTTTAAACAACATACTCTTTACAGAGCACAAAGGGCACTTCAAGCCGTATACAAGCTGCAGCAGGCCCCAGCTCCCTGGCTGGCAGGCGGTGCAGGTGAGTTTGTATCTGAGCCTGTTTTGCACGTACTTATCTTTGCCCCTTTCCTTTAGTTTCTTCATGTCCACCATCCCGCCTGTCTTCATCTGAAAGGGATCATCCTGCAGAAAGCAAACAGCGGAGAAGCAACATCTATGTAACTCGCAGTGGAATGTTTTGTTCTTAAAGAAAACTCAATCACCCACTGAAGAGCAGTCACATCTTCCCACTGCCCAGGGAGGGTCCCACAACTCACCACTAGAGTGGTCTCTTCTTGTACTTTCTCTCCCACCAGCAGGGCAACAGCACTGAGAATAACCAAAAAGCAGAGGAGAGAGAGAGAGAAATGGCACAGTTCAAAGATGAGGAGAAACATTTAGGAAGTCTGAAGAAACATTTAGGAAGTCTGCAACATTAGTGCGGGGTTAAGATTTGAGCAGTGGACACCAAAGTCAGATGGAAAGCCTACAAGAATAACAGGGATCAAGAGACACTCTAGGGACTTCTCCTGTGGTCCAGTGGCTAAGACTCTGCACTTTCAATGCAGGGGCCCTGGTCGGGGAATTATCCCACATGCAGCAACTAAGAGTTTGCATGCTTCAACGAAGACTGAAGATCCCATGTGCCACAACTAAGACCTGGTGCAGCCAAATAAATAAAATAAATGTTATGAAACAATAAGAAAGCGAGAGAGACGCTCTAGATGCTAGAGATGGGGGTAGTGTTCACCTAAGTGGTACACTTTCCTACAAAGTCATTTGGCATTATCTTGGCTTAGAAACCTCATTTCTAAGATTTTGCCCTCACAGAAAATGAAGCTAAAGACAAGTGTAGGAAAATACTATTGCAGCCTTATTTGGTGGTGAAATTTGGCACAATGACCTACAGATCCCAAAACAGAGGGGGCAAGTTAAATTATGGTATGTATATCTGGTGGAATATTATGCAGCTATCAAAAAGGTTTTTTGGGGGGGGGGGCGCGATTACCCACAATGTGGATGAATACCCACAATATCATGAATTGAAAATACAGTAGTTACCCTCCCCTTAGCTGTGGTTTTACTTTTCACAGTGTCAGTTACCTATGGTCCAAAAATATTAAATAGAAAATTCCAGTAATAAAAAAATTGTAAGTTTTAAATTATCTATCAGCTATTATGAACAGTGTGACGAATCTCTGCCCTCTTGCCTGGTCCAACAGAGGAAGTGAACCACCCTTTTGTCCCGAGGGTCCACACTGTATACACGACCCACCTATCGGTGTGGGGAAAAATAGTCTGCATAAGATTAGATACTATTCAAGCTTCAGGCATCCACTGGGGGTCTTGGAACATAGCCCCTGTGGATAAGAGGAGACTACTGAAGCATAGAATAAAAATAAGGCTGCTCACAGTCTTTACAAAAGAGAGAGAGAAAACAGGCAGGGAAGAACATTAAATGTCAATATTGGTTACCTCTTTATGGGAGAATTATAGGTACTATTTATTTTCTTGATTATACCTTTCTAAATTTCCCAAACCCTTAACAATCAGTGTGCATTTCACAATTAATTGAAGTGTAATAAAGACACTAGTCTGGACTTCCCTGGTGGTCCAGTAGTTAAGGATCCACCTGCCAATGCAGGGGACATGGGTTTGATCCCTGGTGGGGGAAGATTCTGCAAGCTGAGGGGCAACTAAGCTTGTGAGTCACAACGGAGCCCACATGCCATGAGTCCTGAAGTCTGGGCACCCTAGAGCCCATCTTTTGAAACAAGAAAAGCCACTACAATGAGAAGTCCAAGCACTGCAACCAGAGAAAGCCCCTGCATAGAAACAAAGACCCAGTGCAGCCATCAGCTCAGGTCAGCCGCTCAGTCGTGTCCGACTCTTTGCGAACCCACGGACTGCAGCACGCCAGGCCTCCCTGTCCATCACCAACTCCCAGAGCCTACTCAAACTCATGTCCATCGTGTTGGTGATGCCATCCAACCATCTCATCCTCTGTCGTCCCCTTCTCCTCCCGCCTTCAATCTTTCCCAGTATCAGGGTCTTTTCCAGTGAGTCGGTTCTTCATATCAGCTGGCCAAAGTATTGGAATTAAAACAAAAACAAACCAAAAAAACACAAGCAATGACCTGTAACTCTGGAAGAAGTGAAACTTGCTCAGTTGTGTCCGAGTCTTTGCGATCCCATGGAATACACAGTCCATGTAATTCTGCAGGCTAGAATACTGGAGTGGGTAGCCTTTCCCTTCTCCAGGGGAATCTTCCCAACCCAGGAATCGAACCCAAGTTGCCCGTATTGCAAGCGGATTTTTAACCAGCTGAGCCACAAGGGAAGCCCAAGAATACTGGAGTGGGTAGCCTATCCCTTCTCCAGCAGATCTTCCAGACCCAAGAATCTAACCAGGGTCTCCTGCATTGCAGGCGGATTCTTTACCAACTGAGCTATCAGGGAAGCCCATGGTAGCTCTGGAGCAAACTTCAAGACCACAAGGCTCAGGGCATGTCCTGGTTGAACATTTGCAAACAACAACGCTTGAATCCCTCTCCAGGAAGTACAAAGTGTAAAGTTTGTCAAGAAAAGGGGCTGTCTATGTCTGAGAATATATTTGTAACAACGACCCGGGCGGGGTGAGAGGAGTCGGGGGAGGTGGTGTCTCTGTCATCCCCTCCTGTTCTGGGTCCTCTACTCCCAAGCGGTACCCACCTCACCCCGTTGGGCCTCTTCCTCAAGTTCTGCACCTCTCGGGTCTCTTCCAGTTTTAATCTTAGAAGAGAAAAAATAAATAAAAAGGCAACGCATAGGCTGAGATATCCTTCACGGAACTCAAAGAGTCAAAAGGCAGCTTCGACGGACACCAATGACTGGCCATCTAGCCGCCCGCAGTGGTCCAGAGAGTGACTGTGTCTCGACACACCAGGAGTCAGATCCACTTCGCATCCCAGGGGCACCCCTCCCAACCATGAGACCTTGGGGCGGCGGTCTCATCCCTAGGAGCCTCGTTTTCTTCGTTCGCAGAGGGGTAACGACACCGCTCACAGCAATGGTGTCAACGAGGTACCCGGCTGGTCGTGAGTCCCCTTAGGTTGCCTCTCTCTTCCTGCCCCGTAGGATCCCGCCCCAAACGCACCGAACCTCCTCTGAGTCCTGCTCGTCTTCCTCCGACTCCGAGTCGGCGCGGCGCCGGCGGAAAGTCTTCCCGGTGACCCGCATAGTCGCACCGGCACTGGGGCCCAGAGCCGCCAAGCCTCTGCGCCGAGAACTGGGATACTTCCGGCGCGCGGCTGTGAGGTCAGAGCGCCGGCCCAGCCCGGCCCCGCCCCCAGCTCCGGCCCCGCCCCCAGCCCACACGCCCATCTGACCACGCCCCCGTCCGTGGCGTCGGCCTCTCCCGATTGGGCAGCCCAGGGGGGAGGAGGCGGGGCGCGGCTGGCCGGGCCTCAAGACCCTGCGCCCGCGGCTCGGAGGGCGCGCTTGACTGACAGGCGGCGGTGGCGGCGCGGTTGCGACTGCAGGTGAGTTCCGGGCCGCCGCCGGCTGTTTCAGGGGGCCGGGTCTCTCCGAGCAGGGGCGACCCCAGTCCGGCTCCGGGCCGGCGGGAACCTGGCCCTGCCTGGTGCGCATAACGCCGTGGCCAGGTGAGCGGAGCCCGGGACCCCCCTCGGCCGCCACTGCCCTGACCCCTCCTCCGGCCGGCGCCCAGGGTATCTTCTCGGGCCCCGGGCGCCCCACTTCGGGCCCCTAGGCTCCGGAACAGGGGGCGCCGTCTCTTTCATTTCTGCCTGGGCCTGCCCCAGCGTTGAAAGCACGCTTGTGGCGTCTCGGACCGCTGACTTCTTTCCTCCGGTCTGGGCCCTGACGTGCACTTTTTTTTTCCTGTAGGGACAAAAGATAACCACTTCTTAGCCGTGATGAATTAAAGCCCCATCCCCGACTCCCCAGCTAACGATCGCTTCCAGCCACTTCTCCCGGAGGAGAATCGTGTCTGGTGTTTTGAACCCACTCGGGAGGGTTTGAGGGCAGAGGGTGCTTGCTGGCCGCTTCCCGGGACCTTCGGGGGCCTTGTTTTCGTCCTTTGTCACGAGGACTGTCGCTCTGGCCTCCGCCCCTTCTACCCGAGGATGCTCTGAGGATTAAGTTTATTTGAAAAACAGAAATCAACCGACGCTTAGGATATAACTAAAGGCATAAATAATGGCTTATGGGACATCTAGCAAGCCCTTATTAGTTTTCCTTTTTTCAATATGCTGTCTGTCCTTTCCTTAGCAAGAACTACCTCTTATTAAGCGCTTAACGTGGCAGGCACTGGACTCAGCATTATTTCATTAAACTCATCCAACAGTCCTAAGAAGTAGATTCAATTATTGTTTCTCATTTTGCCAAGGAAGACACCAGGGCTCAGAGAGGCAGTGTGTACCTCAGGGAACACAGCTGGAAGGGGGAGTAGAAATCAGTTACAGGCCTCCCTCGTGGCACCTTGCGCTCAGTACCTGGCACAGTAGAGTTGGTTTTCTGCAGGTTCCCTCCTCGTGAAGACCATCCAGAAGTCGGGCAGCATTTCTGGAATGCCTTACTGTTCTCTGGAACAATCTCCTCTGAGGTTGCCGTCGTCTTCCGTGTACTGAGACAGATAGTAGACTCGGGACTTGTTGGAACAGCCTTGTGGTTTTGATGAAAAGCCATAGTTTAAAAGTGTCCAGGTCTAACCCTCTGCAGTCTGGTTCAACCAAACCCAGATGCACATGGGGGTCACTGGGCCCCTCGTCTGTGATGGCTGCAGGAGACGCTCCTTGGGAACTGCCGCAGGAACCCAGGGAGTGGACGCCTGCAGCTCTCACGCTGTCAGAGTTGGCTCCAATGTTGCCCTCCCAGTATCCCTCCCACCAGTGGGTACTGGACAGCACTAAGGAGAGGGCTGCAAGGCCAAGGACATTTCTGCTGATATCCCAGGAAGGACCATCTGGTACAGATGTACTGTCCCTGCTGGGCAAGACCAGCGTGCCCACTGATAACCTCGGTCTGACTGAGTTGAGTTTAGCAGAAGTGATGCTGCAGAAGTGGCAGGGGTGAATCTGGTGGCCTGTGGCTGGGCTGAGGGGCTGCAGATCCTCTGAACTTTGCCGGGCCTTTTAGGGGGTGGGTTGAAACTGCTTCTCGGAGGGAGCCTGTGGGAAATCTGAGTTCTCTTCAGTTCAGAGAAATGCCATGTTTTTCATTTGGTTTGAAGGTTTGGTTCTTGAAGAAAGTGTCCAGGTTTGGCTTGAGTTTGGGTTCGCGCACTAGCTCCTGGAACCAGGTGAAATGTGGGCTTGTCTCAGTGAGCATTAATGTCTAGGTCGATTTAGGAAAATCATTTTGCAATCCAGCAAAATGATTGCAGCTCACAGCCTGGCCATAGTAAGTATTCATTGAGTGTGGGACAGACTTACTTATTCAGCAAATATTTACTGAGCTTTCAGTATACAGGGCACTGCTTTGGGTGCTTGAAATACGTCAGGGAGCAAAAGAGACTAAAGACCCTCTGAACTCATGGACTTTATGTTCAGATAACCTGATAACTATGTAAAGGTGTTAGAAGGTGATGCTATGGGTAAAAATAAGTAGAGCAAAGGGAGGGAATCAGGATCGAGAGAGAACTGACTTGCAGATTTAAATTGGTGTTCTGGTTTGTGGTTTGGTCGGTGACATGACAAAGCAGTGGACTGAACTGTAGGCCCTGGGTTCAAGGACCAGTTCTGCCAGCTTGCTGTGTGAGCCTGGACAGGAGCCTTTCCCCACCAGAGCCCCTGCTCTGCCATCCGCTGGTCGTGTGACTTCAGCGTAAACCTCTCTAATCCTCTCCTGCTTCGTGGTTTTAGGGGTCCTGGTCTGAGTTTCTGCTTTTACTTACTCCAGGGTTTGCAGCTTCTCAGTGACCTGGGCCAGTCACTGCCTCTAGCCTGTCAGCCCCCAGGGACTGCCAGCATGGAGCAGCCATAACCCCAATTAACGGACTCTTATGGCCCCTTGGACAGAGTGCAGTACCGGGCTTCAGGCCGTGCAAGGATGTTAACCTAAACTTAAGGAACTGAAATTGAGCAGAAAAAAGTGCTGTGTGGAGAATGACTCAGAAGAGTTGCTTGTGAGGAAGGCCAGGGGAAGCCACCCTTGGGGTTGGGCATTTGGGTCTGAGGACCTGAAGGTCATCATCCCCACTCCAAGCTGTTTGGCAGCTGGTAGAGCTGACAGTTCAGAGCACTGACTTTGGGTTAGGCAGTCCTGGGTTTGAATCCTGGCTCAGCTGTTCTGTAGCTGTGCGACCCCCAGCCAGTTGCTTCCCCTCTCTGAGCCTCAGCCTTCCCTCTTTTAGTGATGGAGGCGGAGATGGATTTTGCTCTCAATGTTGCCTGACCTCCAGGGTGATTGTGAGGATTTCGTGAGGTCTGTTAGTATCCGTTTCCAGTTCACAGGGCCATCCTGAATGGGGGCAAGCAGAACTTGGCAAGAAAGAAGGGCTGAGGGTCCTGCCTTGAGAGTTGGAAGGACAGTGGACTTGGCGTATTAAGTCTGGTTAAAGAGAGGAATTTGGGGGCAAGGGGATGGCTTGGAAATAGAGTGGGGAGCAGGCAGGAGCGGGAGGTAAAGGGGAC
This sequence comes from Bos javanicus, assembly GCF_032452875.1. NCBI lineage: Eukaryota > Metazoa > Chordata > Mammalia > Artiodactyla > Bovidae > Bos > Bos javanicus. The sequence goes on from NC_083878.1 coordinate 99,973,263, forward strand.
ATGTTTTGTGGGGTAGAGGGGAGCATGGAAAGGTGTGGGCACAGGTGTGTGGGGTGGCCAGTGTGGTGAGGATCAGGGCAGGGGGTGTCCTTGTGTTGGTGCCAGAGTTGGCAGCATCACCTTTAAATCCTGAGGAGCTGGGCTCGCAGCTGGCAGAAGGATGTAGCCAGAGCCTCCAGGAAGTTGATGAGTAATGGGCCCCTGAGGCCTGGTCTCAGTGGTGGTGCCCATATGTGCTGCCTCACTGCCTGCGCCCCTGTGCGGGGCTGAAGTGGGGGTGGCTTTCCCCATCACTCCATGAAGGCCCCGGGGAGGGGGGACTCACCCGCCCTTGTTCAGGACAAGAAGCCTCTTAGCCGTCTCATCCGGGGCCTGCAGTGGGCAGGCTCTCTGCCAGACCTGCCAGCCTGCCTCCTCTCCTCCTGCTTTCTCGTCGCAGAGAGGAGGTGGGTCTGGTGGGTCAGGAGGGAGAGGTGCCCTGGGTGTCTGTAGCGGAGGCGCAGCCCCTTGGCTGGCATCTCGAATACCAGCTATGGGGCGGTGACTCTTAACAGCACCACGGAGCTGCTGCTCTCAAGAAGGCCCATGCCCAAATCCAGGCCTCCCCGCAGTGGAGGTGTCTTTCCTTTTCAGTCTTTATTAAACACCTTCTGTGTCCTTTCCGTTTATTTTGCACAGAGGGAAGGATGGGAAGGCTACCCCACCTGGCTCACTTCCCGCTGTCCCACTCCCTTGCTCTGTGGTCTTGGGCAAGTGGCTTCCCATCTCAGAGCCTCCGTTCTTCCTCCATAAAATAAGAAACAGCTGTCCTCACCCGAGAGTATGTAGTGAAGCGCTGCCCATCACGCCTGGCTCAGAGTAGGCACTCGGTCCTGGAGCTCCTGTTGTTGAGCTGTTGTTCAGTCGCTCAGGTGTGTCCAACTCTTTGCGACCCCATGGACTGCAGCACGCCAGGCTTCCCTGTCCATCACCAACACCCAGAGCTTGCTCAAGCTCACATTCGTTGACGTGAGTTAAGGTTACCTTTTCCAAAAGACCCTTCTCTGCTCCCATCTTAAGTGAGATAAAAGGAATCTTTAAAAAGTTTCTATTTTGATCATGTAAGTGCCTGTTCAGTGTTTCAAATTTTTAAAATGCCAAATGTTTTCATGGTCACTTGCATGTAGTGATCTGGAAAATATTCAAAGAAAAATTGAAAGCCAGTGGTATTTAACCAGCCTCAAATTGTGCAACCATGATGTGTAATAAAGAATTTGAAACAAACAAACAAAAAAAGTTTCTATTTTGAAAAAAGTCAAACCCAGACAAGTAAAAAGAGTCATAAAATGAAATGCCATTTACCCTTTACCTATATCCACCAACTGTTAACATTTTTGCCCCATTTACTCTCTATGTATTTATATATTCTTCATCATCAGAATTATTCTTGCCAATCCATTTAAGAGTAAGTTGCAGATATCATGACCCTTTGCCCTTCAATATTTAGGAGGAATCATCTAAGAACAAGGATACATAACCAGAAAATGGTTTTCATCTTGAGAAGCTTTTTTTTTTTTTAACTACATCAGGGCTTAGTTGCAGAGCTCGGGTTAGTTGCTCAGAGGCATGGGGATCCAAGTTCCCTGACCAGGGATCAAACCCACATCCCCTGCATTGGAAGGCGGATTCTCAACCACTGGACCACCAGGGAAGTCCCCATCTTCAGAAGCTTTAATGTTGATCTAACACTGTGTCAGTTTCCCCGGGCTGCCATAACAGAGTACCACAGGCTGGATGACTTACACAACAGAAATTTATTTTCTCACGGTTCTGTAGGCTGGGGGTCCAAGCAAGAGGTCAGCAGGTTTGATTTCTTCTAAGACTTCCCCTTGACATACCGGTGGTGACTTTCTTGCTATGTCCTCACATGGTCCTTTCTTTTGGTGCCTCTTGGTGGATCCAAATCTCCTCCTCTTATAAGGACACCAGTCACATTGGATTAAGGTCCACCCTAAAGACCTCACTGAACTGAACTACTTTACTTTTGGGGGGATAGTTTGCTTATTTTTAATTGGAGGATAATTGCTTTACAATGTTGTGTTGGTTTCTGCCAACATTAATATGACTTAATTACCTTTTATATAAAATAAATAAATACATAATTTAAAACAAAACCAAAAACACAGCCAGTGACATACTTTACAGGCTTCCCAGGCAGCACAGTGGTAAAGAATCTACCTGCCATTGCAGGAGACCAGGGTTCGATCCCTGGATTGGGAAGATCCCCTGGAGGAGGAAATGGCAACCCACTCCAGTATTGCCTGGAGAATTCCATGGACAGAGGAGCCTGGCGGGCTACAGTCCATGGGGTCACAAAGAGTCGGACACGACTAAGTGACTGAGCGCCACAACAAACTTTATAGTACCGAGCATTTTTTGAACATTCTTCCTCTTTTTTAAAAAATTTATTAAAAAAAAAATTATTTATTTGGCTGTGCTGGGTCTTAGTTGCCACACACAGGATCTTTTGTTGCAGCATGTGGGATCTAGTTCCCTGACCAAGGATGAACCTGGGGCCCCGGCGTTGGAAGCTTGGAGTCTTAGCCACTGGACTAGTAGGGAGGTGCTTGCTGTTCAGATAAATACAAACTCTGAGCAAGTCCCTATGATCAGAAGTCGTTACGCTAAATCCTTGCTATGTGTTGTCCCACCTCATCTTCTCAGTCACCCTACCAGCCACCTGCTGTCTTTGTCCCCATTTTCCTGGATGAGGAAACTGAGGATTGGTGATTTTAGCTAAAGACACCAGCTTGTGAGTGACAAGATCGAGGAGCTGAACGCAGGTCTGGCTGTCCCCATTATTGCCCTCCGTGATCGTAGTCAACTCCAGGGGGGTTGACGCCTGCGGAGCAGCTGACTGCGGTAAGAACGGAAAGTGGCTCCCGTTAGCGATTATAATATCCTTCATGGCTGCACACAGGCACCCTGGTGTTGAAACAGGGAACTCTGTGTCCCATGAGGGCAGCGCCCATGCCTGGCTTGTTTCCCATCACCCAGGAAGGTGCCTGGTCAGCGTTGACTGGGGACCAAGATAAAGCAAAATGACAGCTTTTAGACGGCCGGGGTCATCAGAGTGTGATCCTTGCAGACTTGTGCACTTTAGATGTTTCAGGTCCTGCATAGAATACTAAGCATCTAGTTTTTGATACTACCACTCGACATTTCCCCATATATAAACTGGCTTTCTTAAATTGAAGTCTAGTTGATTTACAGTGTCATGTTAGTTTCAGGTGTACAGCGCAGTGCTTCAGTTATACATACATACGTGAATTTATGTTTTATTCAGATTCTTTTCCCCTATAGATTATTGCAAACTATTGAGTATAATTCCTTGCGTTATAGAGTAGGCCCTTGTTGGTTATCTCTTTATATATAGTAGTGTGTGTATATACTTATCCCAACCTCCTAATTTATTCCTCCCCCCCTTCCCCTTTGGTAACCATAGTTTGTTTTCCATATCTGTGAGTCTGTTTCTATAAACTGATTTTTAAACATTAACTTTAAAAAAATATTAGTAAGCCTTAAACTTTCTATGTTGCTCAGACACTGTTGGGAGGCCAATAAATTTATATAATGTTTCTGGAGGAAAACTTGTCGGTATATATCTAGTACTTTCAAAACAAATATTTTGACCCAGTAATTTTTCTTTTGATCAAAGATGTAGTCAAAGACTTATATTCTAAAATAATCCTCACTGCCATACACACACACACTCACACAGATATCCTGTGTCTACCAGTAGGAGAATGATTGAGTAAGGTATTGTAGAGCTTAGATTATATGTGGTGTGATATTATCCAGCCACTAGAAATGAAGCTGTTAAAAAAAATTAAGTGATGTGGGAAGCATATAAGTACACTCAGTCCTGCCTGGCTCTTTGCAACCCCATGGACCACACAGCCCATGGAATTCTCCAGGCCAGAATACTGGAGTGGGTAGCCGTTCCCTCCTCCAGGGGATCTTCCCACCTCAGGTCTCCTGCATTGCAGGCGGATTCTTTACCAGCTGAGCCACAAGGGAAGCCCAGCAATGAAGTTGTTGAAAAGAAATTTAGTGACATGGGAAACAGAATGTGAACCTCCAAAAGCTGTATACAAATTAAATCTGTTATGTTTTGGCTTATGTTCTTTAATATTTATTTATTTGGCTGCAGCATGTGGGGTCTAGTTCCCTGACCAGGAATTGAACCTTCTGCCTCCACAGCATGGAGTCTCAACCACTAGACCACTAGGGAAGTCCCAAGCGATTTTTGTTTCCTTCTTTTTTGTTCATCTGCATTTTCTACAATGTTTTACTTTATTTTCTTACTGTACTGGGTCTTCGTTGCTTTATTTGGCTTCCTCTCTAGTTGCGGTACAGGCTTCTCACTGCAGTGGCTTCTCTTCTCGCAGAGCATGGGTGTAGTTGCAGCACGCAGGCTCAGTAGTTGGGACACAAAGGCTTAGTTGCCCCTCGGCATGTGGAATCTTCCCAGGCCAGGGATCCAGCCTGTGTCCCCTGCCTTGGCAAACGGATTCTTAACCACTGGATCATCAGGAGAGTCCCTTCTACAAACTCTATGATGAATTTGTGTTGCTTTTGTAATACAGACCCTAATAGGTTACTTTTAAGTATCATCTTTAAAGTTTTGAAAATAAGAGGAACCTGTGTCTGGCATCCTTGGTACATGAGGTTCCCCTCTTAGGTCTGTGCTTGTTTCTCCCCAGACCCCTGAGAGCACCTTGGGGAGCAGAACCTCCTTCCCTGGAGATCTCCAGGCCCATAGAGAGTGAACAAGACACTTGGGGACCATTTCAGAGAAGGGCATCAGCCCCTGAGAGGTCCCGGAAGCCCCAACCCAGGAAGTGCCCCAGGCTGCTACCTGGCTGGCTTGAGAGCGCAGCTCTTCACCCCATGACTCATCCAGAAAAGGGTCTCCTCTTCACTCCTTTGTTTCTGCCTCGTTAATTTCCGTGCTGGATTAAAACGTTTCATCTCCTGCCTAGCCTGTAAATAGAAAAAGGCTGTTTGGTTTGGTTTTAATAAAATTAATGTACGTGATAAAGATCAGCGTGGCCCGCAAAGCCTAAAATATTTCCTACCTGGGCCTTTGTAGAAAAAGTGTGCTGACCCCTGACTTAGAGCAAGGCTGTGCGCTGGATAGACCAGTCAGGTCCCCGCCCACTGTTTACTAGCCCAGAATTGATCTTGGCCAGGTTCCTGGCTCCTTAAACTCCAGTTCTGTTTCTTCATCCATGAAGCAGGGGCAGCGACAGTACACAGGTTTGTTTGCCACAGGGCTTTTTTTTTTTTTTTCTTCTGCTTCTTCTATCTGAAGTTGCAAGAACCTGAGTCGTCGGATGGCACCTGTGACTCAGGAGTGGGCCTGTCGACCGTCGTCCTTGTCCGGGGCAGTGTTCCTAGCATGGAGTCTGCCGCTCATGACCTGGCTTCACCATCTAGCCCAAGAGATGGAGCGCATACCAAAGACACTGAAAAGCCCACATACTGCAGCTTAAAATAGTGTGAAGCTGGCAGCCACCCAGCACACTTGACCTCAGTGGAAACGAAAAAACTAAAAGTCTGACTTCAAGTGAGGAGGCTTGGAATTCAGAACCTTGAGCCCCATCATTGTCACGTGACCGTTTTAAATGGCAGCTTCTAACCGCCTCTCCCTCTTTGAACTGCCCGCGCCTAGAAGACGTGGCCCACCACGGGGGGCCAGTGTTGACGCGCAGACGCACACTGTTGTGTCGGTAGCCTAGGCTTGCTCCCGACCCAGGAGTCAGGGGTCCTGAGCAGCGGGAAGTTCTTGGGAGGCTGGAAGGCTGATCTGAGGGTCTCAGATCAAAAGGATGATCTGAGTGCTTCCACGATCTGAGGCACTCGTGGAAAGGGTGGATCCTCTGGTCCAGCGGGGAGCAGTTGTCGGAGCGGCCCCCCGTGGCCCTCTGCTGCCGAACCATCTCTCGGAGATCACAAAGGTAATGCCCAGCAGTGACTAGTGAGGGGTCTGACACCCCCCCGGAGGGGAGGGCTGACCCTGTTTGCCAGCTCCACCCAAGCCTTCTTCAGCCGTCCCAGCAGTGGTGTGTTTTCATTGTCCCTGGAGACATACTGGAGAGTATGTCTAGCCTGTGGATGCCCCAAATGTCCAAAAATTCACTCCCTGCACCCCCTCCCTCAGGAGGAATTGTGGGCTGTTTATAGCTTCTGCTTGGTGTTGAGAGTGTTTCTTTTTCAAGGTTTATGTATGTATTTTATTTCGATGTTGGCCGTGCTGGGTCTTCGCTGCTGCGAGCACGCCTTCTCCAGTTGCAGCCGGCGGGGGCCACCCTCCGTTGCAGTGTGTGGGCTTCCCTTGCTGCAGAGTACAGGCTCTAGGTGCGCGGGCTTCAGTAGGTGCCGCTCCTGGGCTCTTCAGCACAGGCTCAGCAGTTGTGGCTCAAGGACTTAGTTGTTCCAAGGCACGTGGGGATCTTCCCAGACCAGAGGTCAACCTGGTGTCCCTTGCATCACAAGGCTGACTCCTAACTACTGGACCCCCAGGGAAGCCTTGAGAGTGATTTTTAAGGTTAACAGAACGACATGAAGTGTGCTGGTTTGTCTTCCCAGGTTCCCCAGCAGAAGCCTGTGCTCACCCCAGCCCAGCGCATCAACTCACCACCGTTGGCCGGGACCGAAGAATGCGGAGGGTGACTGCCTCCGGGGGCTGTCGCTTTGCACAGAGGTAGGCCTTCAGCCTCTCCCACTCAGGTGTCGCCCTTACACACGGACCAAGAAGGAAGTATAGATTTTTCTTTTTAGGTGAAATGATAGAATCTTGGTTGTGTGGGGTTTTTTTTTTTTTTTTTTCTTTTTTGAGTCTCATAGAAAGATGTATGCGGATGAAATGATGTGATATCTGGGATTTGCTGCACAAAGGAGGAAGTGGCAGGTTGAGATTCAGCAAGGTTGGCCATGGATTAATTGTGAAGCCAGGTAATGAGTGCTTGGGGGTGGGTTACACACTTCTCTCTCCTTCTGCCTATGTTTGCATTTTCTGTACGTTCCAAAGAGCGGGCCAAGAGTCTGACCCACTTGGGTTTTGGCCCCAGTCCTGGAGCTCCCGTCTGCAAGACCTGGGACTAGAGGTGTCCTGTTTAGTCATCTATAAAACGGGGAAAGCCCCGCCTCTGAGATGGCCGGGGAAGCTTTCAGGGGAAGAATGCGTGGAAAACACTAAGTTTGGCCCCTCGTCAGCACCAGTCACTCCTGTCTGGCGTGGAGTCTGGGCCACTTCACCGTGGGCAGATCTTTTGGGGTGGGGTGGGGCTTGCAGGAGGGCGCTTGGGGGGTCCACCTCCCTCTGGTGGTTGCACAACCTCTGCCTTTGATTAAAGCACCGTTGGCTTCTCCTGCATCTTTGATTGGGCCCTTTTTCTTGGTAACAGTTTGGAGCTAGAGTCAAAAGCCAGGTTCCTGGGTACAATTTCTGCTAAAATATTGGGTGGCGGCAGCATTTACTTATTTATTTTTAAACGTTTTCTTTCGAGATAATTATAGACTCAGAGTAAGTTGCCAAAAACTGTGCTGGGAGGTTCCCTTCCCCACGGTCCCCAGTGGTACCGCATCTCTGGTGTATCCGTAGTACAGCGTCATGACCAGCAGAGAGACCGGTACACCAGGGAGCTCATTCAGACTTCACCAGTTTTACTCGCACTCGTGTGTGTGTGTGTGTGCACGTGTGTGTGTTCAGTTCCAGGCAGTTTTCGCTGGTGGCTCAGACGGCAAAGGCATCTGCCTGCAGTGCAGGAGACTTGGGTTTGATCCGTGGGTCGGAAAGATCCCCTGGAGAGGGGAATGGCAACCCACTCCATATTCTTGCCTGGAGAATCCCATGGACAGAGGAGCCTGGAGGGCTGTATTCCGTGGGGTTGCAAAGAGTCAGACACAACTGAGCAACTAATACGTACAAATGCATACAGGTCCATGTCACCACCACCACAGTCAAATACAGAGCTGCCGGCACACCAAGGAGTTCCCTCCAAGGAAGCATCTGCTTTTCAAACTGAAATAGCTTTTTTCCCCTTCTGGTTTAAAAAAGAGAAGAATTAGTTAGCAGGCAGTGAAGATGGCGGAGAATGGCGGTCTCGCTGGTGAGAGCAGTGGGAGCGGCACGGGGCAGGGGTGTCCACAGAGCAGGTAATCGCTGGCTTCAACCGTCTTGGGCAGGATCAGCGGGTCCTGGCGTCCAAGGCCGCTGAGCTGGCGATGGAGTTGGATGAGCACAGCGCAGTGACTGATACTCTGAAGGAGGTAGCGATGGAGTTGGATGAGCACAGCGCAGTGACTGATACTCTGAAGGTGGCGATGGAGTTGGATGAGCACAGCGCAGTGACTGATACTCTGAAGGAGGTGGCGATGGAGTTGAATGAGCACAGTGCAGTGACTGATACTCTGAAGGAGGTAGCGATGGAGTTGGATGAGCACAGCGCAGTGACTGATACTCTGAAGGAGGTAGCGATGGAGTTGGGTGAGCACAGCGCAGTGACTGATACTCTGAAGGAGGTAGCGATGGAGTTGGATGAGCACAGTGCAGTGACTGATACTCTGAAGGAGGTAGCGATGGAGTTGGATGAGCACAGCGCAGTGACTGATACTCTGAAGGAGGCAGATGAAACCCGCAAGTGCTGCCTCATGCTTGGAGGGGTGCTGGGGGAGCGGACCGTCCAAGAGGCGCTGCCTGCCTTGGGGAACTACAAGGAGCAGATACAGAAGATCACGGAGACGCTGACACAACAGCTTCAGGCAAAGGGAAAAGAACTAAATGAATTCTGGGAAAAGCACAACCTTCGTCTCCTGGGGGAAGGCAAGAAGCCAGCAGCCAAGGAAAACTCAGAAGGCGCTGGGGCTAAGGCCAGCTCAGCCGGCGTGTTGGTCTCCTAGGAACCAAAGTCTTTGCATTGTTTTCTACCCTGATTCCCACTTCGAATTTCTCTTTATTGTTATTATTATTTTCTCTGCCATTGTAATATTTTTCTGTTAATTAAATGTTTTGGTCAGGAAAAAAAAAAGAGAATTATGCACAGAAGAGCGTCAGGATGGAAGTTTGCCACAATATCATCAGCAGTTTATTTTACTTTATTGTTACTGTCGTTTAGTTGCTAAGTCATGTCCGACTCTTTCGTGACCCCATGGACTGTAACCCTCCCAGGCTCCTCTGTCCATGGGATTTCCCAGGCAAGAATACTGGAGTGGGTTGCCATTTCCTCCTCCAGGGGATCTTCCTGACCCAGGGATGAAACTCGTATCTCCTGCATTGGCAGGCAGATTCTTTACCACTGAGTCACCAGAAACTGAAGTGAAGTTGCCCAGTCGTGTCTGACTCTTTGTGACCCAGTGGACTGTAGCCTCCCAGGCTCCTCTGTCCAGGGGATTTTCCAGGCAAGAGTACTGGAGTGGGTTGCCATTTCCTTCTCCAGGGGATCTTCCCGACCCAGGGATCGAACTCAGGTCTTCTGCATTGCAGGCAGACGCTTTACCGTCTGAGCCTCCAGGGAAGCCCTCTATTTTGCTCTTATACCTCGTACTTTAAAAAGTATATCGTCTGAGTTTTGTTTTTATAATTGTAAAAAAAAAAAAAACAAAAGCAACAACCACACAGCTCTTATGAAATCTGTCACCCAGTTACACCACCGTTGGTGCTTCAGCGAACATCTTCAGACCCCTTCCTAGCTTGGTTTGCCCGCCCTTCTCTGTGACTTTCTCATTCTCAAATAACATTATCTGGAGGAGCTGCTGCTCTGACTTCCTCCTCTAGTATCTTGGAGTTTAAAGATTCTTCTGTAAGTGGGGTTTCTCACAGGAAGTGAGATAAGTGGCCTTTGGGTCACCTGGCCTCTCTGAAGCTCTTGAGAAGAGGGAGCTTGCTTGCTCAGAGAAGAGCGCAGTCCCCTTCTGGTTTTGCCTTTCTCCTTGGTTTTCAGCCCTGGCCTCTCCACCCTGCCCGCTGCTGCCCCCTAGTGTAGAGTGGTCTCCAGGTCAGGGAGCTGGTGTCTCTCAACAGGACTGCAGTTTTAGATTCCCTAACAGGCAGCTCCCCAAATGCAGGAAGCACCCTTGTGTCTTCCCTATCAACAGTTCTCATCATCACACCCAGCGCTTGAATTCTAATCATCTCCCTGCACTTGCTGTCCCTGGGCCAGGCATTTCGCTGATATTTCCTCAGTGAATCTTCTGAGCAACCCTTCCGGAAGGTGTTATCTCCTTCTCCAATCGTCAGGCGAAGAGGGTGAGGCTCAGAGCAGTTAAGTAGCTTCTCTGGGTCACCAGCAAGTACGTGACAGATCTGGGGCTCGAGACCCAAGTATGCACTTAACCCCTCAGCCTCTCCTGCCTCCAGCCGGCAGGGGCTGCCATTAACCCAGGATCCCTTGTGTTTCCTTATAGGTGAGCCCGGGCCAGCATGGGGGACTCCAGGGATCTTTGTCCTCATCTTGATTCGATAGGGGAGGTGACCAAAGAGGACTTGCTGCTCAAATCCAAGGTAAAGGGTCAAACTTTCCGGGACTGAGGCCCACACCCAGGGCACCCCCCGCCTCCACCACATTCCTGGGATACAGACATTTCTGAAGCCACGGAAGCACTGGCTCCCAGCAGTCTCAGCTTGGCCTTTTATGTAAATGGAAAAGCTGGCGTCTGTTCAGGAGGCCTTCCGGGGCTGCGTCCTAACAGCCATTAATTACCACGTAGACCATCCTTTTGGGAGCGCTGATGCCCATTAGTGGCTGGAGCAGGTGCAAGGCGGAGAGTCAGGCTCCGAGAGTCCACGGGCTTTTTGCACACTTGACCTGAGGAGGGCTCAGGGAGGTTCAAAGAGAAGAGGTGGGCCTCTGTTTTTTTTTTTTTTTGTCTATACTGTGGCTTGCAGGGTCTTCGTTCCCTGACCAGGGATCCAACCCGTGCCCCCTGCAGTGGAAGCTTGGAGTCCTGACCGTGGGACCCCCAGGGGACTCCCAAAGGTGGGCCACACTGAGTAGGGAGGATGTGCTGTTTGTCTGTTTGTTAGATTAAAAACAATTTAAGTAGGTAACGCTTTCACATGGTTCAAAACTGAAATGATGTAAGAAGAAAAATGTCAGGGAGTCCCCCTCCCACCCGTCCTGTGCTCACCCTCTCCATCCCACCCTCCAGACAGCCACGAACGTTGGATTCTTTTGTATCTTTTCAGAGTTTGCTTATGGGAATACTTATTTTTCATTTCCCCTCTATTACATAGAAAGCAGTGTACTGTAGCTGTTTTGGTAACGTGCTCTGTTCGCCTGGCAGAGTATCTTGGAGCTCTGTGGTCTCAGCACATGGGTCTCGTGGTCTGTCTTAAAGCTGCATCATAGTTCACTGTGTAGACTCCGCAGCCGATCCTCTGTGGGTGGACATCTGGGCGCTTTGCAGCATTCTGTCTGTACAGTGTCCTCGTGTTCAGGGGCAGGGCCGTGTGGAGGGGCCATTCCCAGGGGTGGGGTTGGGTCAGACTCCTAGACAGATTCCTGTGTCTTCTTTCCCGGCACCTAATGCTGGTCATTCAGCCTCCCTGCACCAGCAGGTGCTGGGTGGCTTCTGGCCTGAGCTGGCTCAGTCTCAGGTGTGATTCTTCAAAGTTCCTGTGGCTTCTTTTGAAGTCGTCTTGTTTGCTGCTACTGAACCAGGTTCATCTGCTGATTCATAGCAAGCCAAACGCTGAGACACCAAGGTTTGCAGCAAAGAAAGGGTTGATTCACAAGTGAAAAAACAGGAGAACAAGCCTCAGATCAGCCTCCCAGAAGGCGAGGGTCTTGGAATATTTATGGGATGAAGAAGCAGGATGGTCTTAGGCATGGGGAGAGATGAGGTCATCAGTGTTCTGCACAAGTGTGTCTGAGTTACGTGCTTCTTCCTAGGATACGTGTTCAAAAATGGAGGTGCTTAGCATGATCTGAGGCTGAAGTTTTGGGCCCTTTGACATCAAAATGTCATTTATCAGACACTTACACACACCCAGTTTTAGGGTCAGTGGTCCCAAACAGTCTTAGCCGGCTCGAACTGGACAAGACTCCAAGTTTCTGAAAAAACAGCTTAGACCCCTATTACTATAGCAATGCATACATCAGAGCTGTTATCTGTAGGGGTGATTAAGGAGTCTTGTGATGTATAGGCTAGGGGTTTTTTACCCAGCTGTTCCCTTAGTTGCTGTTGTGTAAGACAAGTTCCATTTCTGTTCATCACCAGTTTCTAACCCTGTAGAGGATGGTTTCAGTGTGGTCAGGAGGAAGAGCAGAGCAAGGCTGTGGTGCATTTGCCCCATCTAACACTGGTCTCTTCCTGCGTCTGCACAAAGGAATAAGTGAAACAAACTGAGAGTTTCTTGGGAAATCTGAGAGCAGGGAGGAGACAAACAAGGTGGGAAGAGGGAGGCAGAACTTGGGAAGATCGGGCTGGGACATGGCAGCCTTTTGGAAATCTACAAAATGAAACCAACGTGGTTTTAAAATACCCAGAAGGCGCAAGGACTGAGCCGGGTAGCTCACAATGGAGGCAATGCAAGTGGCTGAGAAACTCTTGAAAAAAGGTGCTTGATTTCCCTGGTGGTCAAGGATTTGGCCAGGAAACCAACATGGCACCGTTTCAGATGCGCACGGCACAAACTGCTGTCACTCAGGGATAGGGAGGAGGGACGTGGACCCGACGTTTGCAGTCAAGTTACCGTGACTGCAGGGGTTCAGTTCCCGTGCTCGGAATGTGTCTAGGAGCAGTGTGTGTACCAGTTACAAGATACAAATACAGCAGTGTTTACTGAGCATTCTTTGTAAAAGGAAAACACTGGTGGTCAAACGCATATCTACCAGGAAGGGAATGAGTGAAACAGTTGTGGCGTCTGTACCCGCAGTGTGGGCCCCTGTGTACTTATCGCAAAGAATGAGATGGGGATCTCTGTGTACAGACACAGAAGGGTGGCCCTAAGTAGGTGACAGAAGCCTGTTACTGAGAAGTGTGTACAGTGTGATCTCATTTTTACTAGCCCAGGGTATGGAGGGAAATACTTCAAGTTATTACAGCATGTATGTATTATACATAATACACTACGTATTATGTACAGCATATATGTAATATATGATACATTATGTACAGCATACATATATACAATATATGACACATATACAGCATATATGTTTTATATATAATATATGACACACATATAGCATGTATTATATATAATATACTACATATTATATACAGTGTATATGTGTTGTATGTAATATGCTACATATTATATACAGCGTATGCGTCATTTAAGTTGTTGAAGTAAGCACATAATACTTTTATCATTCATATGACTGAAATGAAAAAACAAATTTGGGAAGATGGGAGTGAACTGTGAAATCAGAAAGTCACAAAAGAGATGACAAATTTGGAAAGGTCAGGAGTAGCAACTTTGAGTCTATCGAGCAGACTGGTCTCCTGCCCCCTTAGCATCCTTGGCAAGAGACCCTAAGACACAGACTGCAAACCTCAGCCCCACTGATGGGATGAGCTGCGCCTTCTCAACCTTGCTGAGAGAGCCATGTTCAGGATTTTTACAAACACAGCCAGAATCTGGGCTTAGTGGAAAGAAGTTCCCATGGAGGCCTAAGGGTCGATGTGGCCACCCTTGGAAGGAGACTAGACCTTTCCCGTAAGTCTGATGACCCTGACTCCTCAGCTGATAGTGCTTCTGACAGTAGGGTCATGACCTCTCCAAACCTCCATTTCTCATCTGTAAGAAGGGGGTCTTGGGACCTATTGCAGAGACTGTGATAAGGATTACATGAGCAAGGTCCAAAGAACTTAGCTGGATACCTGGCTCATTATGATCCCTCACCAGGGATCAGCTCTGTAACTGCTGCAGAGACCAGTGCTTAGAATTCATCTCACAACTGGCAGAGACACACTGGGTATTGTGGAAGCTCAGCTGGAAACTGCTGTTCTAGAGAGGCACAGACAAAATTACTTAGGACAGTTTAAATTATAATGAAAAGACCTTGAAATATAGTGAGTTAAATGAGATAGGAGTTTGCTTTTCTCATTGAGCAGTCCAGATGTAGGTAGCTCTGATAGAGTAGATCTGTCATTCTCAACACATGCCTTTCACCTCCAGGTCCAAAGTCGTTACTTGAGTTCCTGCCATCACATCTGCATTCCAGCCAATGGAAACAGGAGAGAGACCAAGGGTTGTGCAAAACTCAGAAGTGGCACATGTCACTTTTACTGTTACGCTATTGACTAGAACCAAGTCCCATGATCACAGTGGGGGCTAGGACACATAGTCTGTAGCTCACTGACCATGTGCTCAGCCAAAATACGTAGATTCTTTTATTAAAGCAGGGAAGAGAGATATCAGTGGACCAGAAGCAAGCTCTGTCATCCTGATCAACAGATACCTGGGTGTTTCTGTGGTCAACAAATATACTGATCTGGTTTGTACCATACTCTGTGAAGTCGCAGGGGTAGGCAAAACAGACCATCCCTCCTTCATGGAGCCCATAGTGTAGCCGGGCAGAAAGGCTTAAATAAATGAGTGTCATAAAGGAACTGGCAGTCCGGAGTTGATGATAAGAACGTGCAAGAGAGAAAGAGGCTGATATTCCCTGGTTTACGCAGAGAACCAATAAAGCTCTTGACACAGGGCTTGTATTGCTCATGAAGGCACAGGGCACCCTCTCAAGGGGCTGAAGGCACAGGGCGCCTTCTCGGGGGAGTCTTGGAAACCCGGGCAGGAGAGTAAGCGCGACGGGTTTCTGCGCTCCAGCAAATTAGCCGGAGAGAGAGAGAGAGAGAAAGAAAGAAAGACACAGGGACCCAAGCTCTGATGGAGCAGAGTGCTTTAATGGTCTTTCTGTGAGTATATATAGGCTATGGTACAAGAAATTTCTTTCGACAATGATAAAGATCAGAAAACCAAAAGTACAACAACTGTTACCAAGGTAACAAGGGATAATAATGGTCACAAGGTCAGGAGACAATCCATATCCAAGAAAGAGGATCGAGACTGGGCAGTTTTGTCTTAAGGAGAATGTTTACTGAAGGAGATTCAAGCCTGTCTCATCGTATGACCTCAGTCCTGAGAGCTGCGTGCAGTTCTACTCGCTTCTGGCAGAAGCTGATAAGCAACAGAGGATTTATGAGAAACAGCACGTAGGAATCCTCCTGTTAAACATTCCCTGATAAGCTTTAAGTGATTGTATTGAAAATGTTTTTTCAGGCACATGAAAAAACAAAATTTGAACAGTAAAGCTTAAAGTGGCCCCGTGGGCTGGAATCTCTGTGAGGCAAAGCCTCTGGGCTGAGTCTGATGGCTCATGTCCTGTGGCCACTCACACCCTCCTCTTGGTCTCTTTCCCCGCCTCACACAGAGCACCTGTCAGTCATGCGGGGTTTCTGGACCCAACCTGTGGGCCTGTCTCCAGGTAAGTTTCCTGCAGCTGTTGGGGCCTGGAGCTGGGTCCAGACTCTGGGCTGGGAATACCTGTCCTCTGTGGGCGTGGCCTGAAACCTTGGGCAGGGACACAGGGCATGGATGTCTCGGGTGTGGTGCCCAAGCCAAGAGGGCCCCAGAGTGTGTGAGCCCCTGGGCTGCCTGCCCTTCCAACCATTAAAGATGAAGAGGGAAAAGCTCTGGACTGAATGAGCCCATCGACATGAAGGGGAAATTTCTGTTCAGCACGTGCATATGAGACGATGTAGCATCTTGGCTGTGAACCCTGGCACTTGTTAGTGGCAGTCAGTTCCTGGGCTGGGGCTTCCCAGGTGATTCAGTGGTACAGAATCCACCTGCAGTGCAGGAGACGCTGGAGACAAGAGTTTGATCCCTGGGTCGGGAAGATCCCCTGGAGGAGGAAATGGCTACCCACTCCAGTATTCTTACCTGGAGAATCCCATGGACAGAGGAGCCTGGTCGGCTACAGTCCATGGGGTTGCAAAGAGTCAGACGTGACTGAGTGACTGAGCGTTCACCCACCCAGCCACACACACATACACACACACACCCCTGGGCCAGTTTGGGTCTTCGTTTTGCCATCTATAAAGCAGAGGCCACAATACTGATGACTGCCCCCGCCTTGTGGACCACCCGCCTTAGGGTAGAATTTGGCGAGATGGTGCCTGTGATGGCCTTAACATGGTTCGTGGCCCTTAGACAGTGTCCAGTAAAATCTGGTTGTGATTATTATGCTCACGCAAAAGAGTAACAGTCAATGTGTGAACAAGTGACAATTTTCTCTGGGGGAGCAGAATTACAGATAATTCATTTTTCTTTATAACTTTGTAGTGTTTTCCAACTTTGCCACAAGTATATATCACACTATATAATCTTCCTAAAAATTTCTTTGAAAACAAATACAAGGAGAGACAAAAAAAGGCAGCAAATGGGCACAAAGATCACAGTTCAAGTCTCTTAGCAGAAGGCACAGGAGCCTCCGTAGGGCTCTGGCCTCGTCCTTTGGGGCCTGTCGCTGCAGGACATGGTCTGGGGCCCCGGGGACGGCAGGAAGTGGGGGTCATGGCCCTGCCTCCTGGGAGCCCACAGACGCCCCCCTAGAGACCGAGACGGAACCCGACGCAGAAAGTGACGCTGCCCCTCACCAGCTGGTGCATGGCTGACCGCTGCTCAGGGTGCACCAGCGCTCTCCTGCAGTGAAGCCGTCTGACAGCCAGGGCTGGGTGGAGACCACAAGCTGCGCCGTGGGAGCTGGGCGGATTTGGGGGAGGAGAGTGCAAGGCCAAAGGCAGGTCACCACGGGGCACGGGGTCAGCACAGGGCCCCCGGCTGCCTCTGCCCGTTCAGCGTCCCTGTCAGAAAACGGCCATGAGGCCCAGGCTCCCCCCGCCCCCACCAAAAGTGTGGCCCTGCCAACTGGCCCATCAGGAAGTGGGGTTTTGGTGGAAAAGGGGTGAGTGGAGGGAGGAGCGGGTCAGGGCGCCCAGCAGCCAGGCCTCAGCCCAGGGCCCACCGCCCGTCTCGCTCAGAGGCAGGGCGGCTGTGTGGCAGCCAGCCGTGCCCAGCGCACACCTCGGGTGTGCAAACCGGCAGCCGGGCCTTGGTCCCTGGGGTCCCGAGGTGGCAGTGGGGACACCCCCTCACGGCATGGCCCTGTCTGTCCTCTCGGCCCCCCGCCCGCTCCCCTTCCATCTCTCCCCAGGTCTCCTGCTCCTACGTTGGCTGCGGAGAATCCTTCGCTGACCACAGCACGCTGCACGCACAGGTGAGCGTGGGCCCTGAGGTCAGACCCCAGCTCCAGCTGCCCCCTGGCTCCACCCACCTCTCTGGGCCTCGGGGGTTGTGTGTGTAAAATGGGAACAGTCACGGCAAAGAAGGAAGAGAGAAGGCAGCCGCAGCCCTTGGCAAGCCTGGCTGAGGTGGGGGGAGCAGAATCTGAGATTCCTGAAAATCTGAGATATTCCCGAGCCCGTGTAGCTGAGGCAGGCCCGCGGCACCCGGTAGGCCAGTGTGTTCTCCTTCCTCTGCACCCTGCCCTCTAGGCGAAAAAGCACAACCTGACGGTGAACCTGACCACGTTCCGGGTGTGGTGCTACGCCTGTGAGAAGGAAGTGTTCCTGGAGCCGCGCCTGGCGGCCCACCCGCCTGGCCCTGCGCCCAAGTTCTCAGAGCAGGTGAGGGGGCGCAGGGGCCAGCCGGCGGTGAAACAAGGGCGAGGGCAGGGCAGCGGGTCCCCGATGGTGTCTGTTCCCACTCCCGAGTTTCCAGGTGGCTCTGAAGAGCTCAAGTCAGCTAATGCCCGCTGAGCCCCAGCCCTGTCCAGGGCGGTGTGAGGGCTCAGGATGCAGAGGTGACTGGGGGCGGGTAGGCCTTGGGGGTGCCCTGGGCCAAGGCCGGCACGGGAAACACCCAGACACCCTCCCCCCAGGCAGTGCACCAGGCCAGGAGCCATTCAGGCCCTTCGAGGAGGCGGGTGGGAGAGCCCAGCGTGGAGCTGACCCTCAGGGAGGGCTCATTAAATCAGCATCTGAGCCTCCGGAGAGGCCTGACGTGTCTGGGTACAGTGCTGTCTTTCCTCCATGTTGACAATGATGGTCACATAATAGGTGCTCAATAAATGTGTATGGACTATGTTTGTGGACTTAAATGATCAATATATATGAGTTGTTTTGTTTTTGTTTTTGTTTTTTTTTAACAAAAAAGTCTATAAAAAAGTATATACAAGTCCTGTTTTGGATGTGTGTGTGTGTATTAACAGTTTAAATGCAACAGAGATATAATAATCAACAGTGTTTGTCTCAGAAAAGTTGGGCTGCCTGTTGTTTTTTCTTTGTTTCTATTTTTTTCTCAAATTTGTTATAAATAAAATATTATTACTCATTACTGTAAGTAAAGCACAAGCCAGAGAGTTCTTAGGGCAAAGCCACCAGTTCAGTTCAGTCGCTCAGTCGTGTCTGACTCTTGGCGACTGCAGCACGCCAGGCCTCCCGGTCGGTCCATGACCATCTCCCGGAGTTGCTCAAACTCATGCCCTCTCTTAACCACCATGTCCCCTGCTCAGGTGGGCTGACTGAGTGGCTAGGGGTCTGGGCTTCTCCCCCGAGACCCCAGCGCAGGGCCCGTGCCCAGCCCCTCTCCCCCCTCACCTACTAGTCTTCCTGACTTCTCACCCTGGTTCTTGGACGCAGGACTCTCCGCCACCCTCCCACCCTCTGAAAGCCGTCCCCATCGCTGTGGCGGACGAAGGAGAGTCCGAGTCGGAGGATGACGACCTGAAGCCACGAGGTAACAGCCCCGCGAGCTGTGCCGCCTGGACAGGTGGGGCGGCGTAGGGCGGTCTCTGTGACATGAGGGCTTCCCTGGAGTGCAGCCCTGGGGCCCGGCAGCCCTCAGCCACGCCTCAGCCCTGTGCCCCTGGGCAGGCCGGCTTCTTTCAACCCGGGTCGCTGCCCTTGCTGACTCGGCAGGTTTCCCGGGCAGGTCCTCGGGGGCTCGGGAGCCACGGCTCCTCTCCGAGTGCTCATGGTCCCCTCCCTCTGTGTGTGCTGGTCCCCAGGCCTCACGGGCATGAAGAACCTCGGCAACTCCTGCTACATGAATGCGGCCTTGCAGGCTCTGTCCAACTGGTAGGTTTCGCCTCATCTGGGATTTGGGGGGCCCTGGGAATAGCAGCTGCCGCCCCCAAGTTGGGGCGTGTGTGTTGCTCATAGAAGCCTGGATGTGGGTACACATCAAAACGCCCCAAACCACACCTGCCCTTTGACCCAGCAATCCCTCCAATGGGAATTTCTCCTAAAGGAGGTACCAGTACCCAGAGAGGTTGAAAAAGCTGTCTGTGCTGTTCCTCACCCTGCCATTTATTGGAAACATGTTAAAGGCCCATAAAAATCACAAATTCAGTACAGACCAGCTTTACGGTGAGTTCAGGGAAAAATGGTGCAGGACAATATTTACTGAAACGGGGAGGAGTTCAGAATATGATAAGTAGGAAAAGGTTGTGATCCTTTATATGGTGCAGTCCCATTTTGGGGGTGAAAATATTTTTTTCCATCTAAGACACCCTCTACTCCCTGAGGCTGGGCCATCTCCTCTGCCTGGCACTCAGGGTCTCACACCTACTAAGGGTTCTGTGTGTGTGTGTGTGTGTGTGAGAGAGAGAGAGAAGGAGGGCAAGGATGGGGGCTCTGCATGCATAGAAAATTCTAGGAGGATATCTTCAGAGTAGCTATCCCCACTCATGGTAGGATTAAGGTCAGTTACTATTGTTTGCTTATCTGTATTTCCTAATTTTTCTACAATAAATGACTATTTCTTATGTAACGAGGTAACAAAAACAAAGAAAAAAGAAGCGAGGGAGAGGCCTTCAGGCTCAGGAAGGTTTCTAAGCAGGGGCCGATGAAAGGAGGGGTGATGCTTCCTCTAATTTTTACACAACAGTCTTTAAAGAAAGACCTTATCTCCAGTGCATTTACATTCTACGGTGGGGGGGTTAGGACTTCAGTGTATGAATTTGCAGGGGGATACAATTCAGCCCCATAACAGGTGGGGTCTGTCAAGTCACCTACAGGTATTTATGGCTCTGGGGGGCCCTGGTATATCCCCACACAGGACAGGTTTTCTCCTCCAGCCAGCTCTTGTAAATGATGCCGTGTACCCTTCTCTTCTTTGCTGACCTGGCTCCCTGCCCCCTCCCCCAGCCCCCCGCTCACCCAGTTCTTCTTGGAGTGTGGAGGCCTGGTCCGCACAGACAAGAAGCCAGCCCTGTGCAAAAGTTATCAGAAGCTGGTCTCTGAGGTCTGGCACAGGAAACGGTGAGTGACCGAGTCCCCGACCTCTGGCAGGGGCATGGGGACAGGCTTTCTGTCGGGCCCCTTGATGGAGCACTTCCGGTGCCCTCAACCTCTCGCCACCACGGGCCACACTTTCCCCTGTGTCATGCTTACGGGGGCCCTTCCAGGTACAGGTCACAGCCAACTCTGGCTCGCAAACTGGGGAAATTGAGGTTCAGGGAGATTCAAGCATCTAGCCCAAGATAACACATCTTGTGAAAGGCACAGCAAGAACTTGAACCTGGCGTTGACTGCAGCTGGCAGCGCTTCAGAGCGTGTGTGCTGCGGTCTGGAGACACACGGTGACCACTCCTAGGTCTCAGCCACATCTGTGCACATCGAACAAGGTTTCAGAAGTGGTGGCTGACACTGACCAGGGGCTTTAGCTCAGTGTAAAAGGAATTTAAAGACCAGATGCTTGGGGTAGATCCAGGAAAACGTTAACATTGGGAATAAAGTGAGTGCATCGAAATATATTAAATTAAAAGCAGATTATTAAACAGCATGATGCAATACAGCTCCAACTTTAAGCCACGTTCAAGTGTTTACCTGCGTGTAATTTTGTGTCTGCATTGTCCAGGAAACGTCTGGAAATCTTCATGGTCATTATCTCTGCAGGATGCTGCTAGTGTTGATGATTCTTTGCTGTGCTTTCCTGAAATTTTGTATTTTTTTTTCCGAAATTTTCTACTGTTGAATAATGAACATGTATGACTTTTGAAATTAGAAAGCAACAGTAAATATTTCAGAATGAGAACCATTTTAAAGGAGGCATGTCACGGGCTGGCAGGACGTGATGCCATCCTAGTCAAGAGCTGACTAGGCCTGGCTGAGCCATGACTTGATGTTTTCCTTTCCTGACCTTAGAGATGTGCAGACCTGCTGGGTCCCTGGCTGGGCCAGCACCGCCCGACATCGCGGTAAACGCCACACAGAGCCTGATCTGGCCATCATGGTTGCCCAGCTGCCCTCGCAGGCTTGAGTAGCTCAGAGCAGACCACCGCCTGTACTAACGGATTTGGTCTTCCTACAGCCCCAGCTACGTGGTTCCCACCAGCCTGTCCCATGGGATCAAGTTGGTCAACCCAATGTTCCGAGGCTATGCCCAGCAGGTAGGCCATCTGAGCTGCCCCGGGGGACACCCAGGGCTATAAACCAAGACCAGTGTGGAAAAAACCAGAGGTCTGCTTTGCCAGACGGGACTCCTAGACCAGACTTGCTGCCCGAGCCCTTCATGGGTGCAAGGACCTCAGAGCCTCCCAGAACCTGCTGGTGTTCTCCCCACTTGACAGGTTGGGAGACTGAGGTTCAGCAGGCAAGTCCTTGCCCAGTGACCACGTATCAGTTACACAGCTGGTACAAGGCAGAGGGGAGAGTTGACCTCAGGCAGCCTTGATTCTAGGCGCATGCATCTCTGACCACTCACATAGGCCTGTGCTTTCTCCTTCCCCGAACCACGGGCAGAATTTCACTCTTAGTAAACTAGACATTTTGATGGTAAGTTTTTGTAAATCTAGAGAACCCCTCTGGAATCAGTGGTATCTTTCTACAGCATAAAATCATGGACCCACGGTGAAGCAGAATGCAGCCACGTGCTGCCCACTGCCCCAAGCTGACCGTTCAGGTCCTACCCCAGATGGGGGTTTCACTGCTGGGCTTGCAGCCGGGGCTGAACCTGTTTGACATTCTGCTGATGAAATCCACCCAGAGCTGGCCCCCTCCCTCAGCTAGAACTGAGAAATCAAGGCCTCTCTCTCCATGTCGGCGACCTGAGGCTTTGGGTGTGCAGCTGGCTCTGGCCACTGCATAGTCGCCACCTTGTGTGGGTGGGACTTGGGCCCTAGGGGCTGCTTCTGACATCCAGGTCGGGGACTGTGAGGGACAGGACTGGACTTTGAACCCAGTGGTCCCACACAGGCACCAGGGGCCCCCAGCTGCCCGCGGCCTGCACTATCATCTTCTGACCTTCTGAAGCACCTCCTGTGTGCAGCGTGCCTGCCTGAGCCAGTGGGCAAAGCTGTGCCAGAGGCCTTGCTGCCCTGGCTCCCCCTGGGCTTGCGACCTCATCACAGAGTAGTCAGGGTCACGGCAGCACTGCCAGGATCAGAGGCCCAGCCAGCCTGCAGTGGCAGCTGTGTTCTGCCCACTTCCTGTCCTGGCCACTGAGTCGTGCCCAGGCCTGTGGGACGCCTGTCCCTCCTGCCACAAGTCATTGGAAGGCGTGGGCACCAGGGCTGGCAAAGGGCCAGAGGAGCAGAGAGCGCCAGAGATGGGTTAAGATTGTTGGTGGCCTGGCCTGCCGGCTGGCGTTGCTACCCACAAAACTCAGCCAGGTGCTCACATGCATACACCCCCACAGCGTCACCTGTGTCCTACTCAGCTCCGTGCTTACTCTCACTTCCCCTCCTTTTGGGAACAAGGAGACTTTCATGGCTGAACGCTTACATCCGCTGTCTCCCATGCTCAGTCAGAAGCAGGGCTGGAAAGCAGGAGCCTGGAGACGGGCAGACCTGGGTCACCCTGTCTACTCTGCCACTTCAGAGCACGAGACCTGGGAGGGGTCGGCTGGCCACCCAGCCTTTGCGTCCTCCTCAGTAGAAGGGGTGGAGAAGGAAATGGCAACCCTCTCCAGTATTCTTGCCTAGAGGATGCCATGGATAGAGGAGCCTGGTGGGCTGCTGTCCATAGGGTCGCCTAGAGTTGGACACGACTGAAGCGACTTAGCACGCATGCATGCATTGGTGAAGGAAATGGAAACCTACTCCAGTACTCTTGCCTGGAGAATTCCAGGGACGGAGGAGCCTGGTGGGCTGCCGTCTACGGGGTCGCACAGAGTCGGACACGACTGAAGCAACTTAGCAGCAGCGGCAGTAGAAGAGGGTCAGGTGGGCCCTTCTGGGGAGGGCTGCCCATGCTGAGGCCGCCCTGGAATTCCAGGACACCCAGGAATTCTTGCGCTGCCTGATGGACCAGCTGCACGAGGAACTCAAGGAGCCCGTGGTGGCCACAGCGGCGGCGCTGACCGAGGCGCGGGACTCGGACTCGAGCGACACGGATGAGAAGCGGGAGGGTGACCGGAGCCCCTCAGAGGACGAGTTCCTGTCCTGCGACTCCAGCAGCGACCGCGGCGAGGGCGACGGGCAGGGGCGCAGCGGGGGAGGCTCCCAGGCCGAGGCGGAGCTGCTGATGGCGGACGAGGCGGGCCGCGCCATCTCCGAGAAGGAGCGCATGAAGGACCGCAAGTTCTCGTGGGGCCAGCAGCGCACCAACTCGGAGCAGGTGGACGAGGACGCCGACGTGGACACTGCCATGGCCGCCCTGGAACAGCAGCCCCCGGAGATGCAGCCCCCGTCCCCGCGGTCCACCAGTCCCTGCCGGACGCCAGGTACCAGCCAGCTGCGGGAGCACCGCGGCCCTCTTGGGCCGCAGCCCTACCCTGGGGGGGTTAGACGGGAAAGAATCTGCCTGCAGTGCAGGAGACCTGGGTTTGATCCATGGATCTGGAAGGTCCCCTTGAGAAGGGAATGGCAACCCACTCCAGTATCCTTGCCTGGAGAGTCCCATGGACAGAGGAGCCTGGTGGGCTACAGTCCATGGGGGTTGCAAAGAGTCGGACACGACTCAGTGACTAACACTAGGTGGCTGCTCTCCCACTAGACCTGACCTGTAGGTGAGCAGTCAGGTGAATAGCATGTCACTTGGTGAAGGAGTGAGATAGGAGCCTTCCCCGAGTTCAAGCCCCCAGCGGGAATGGGAAGTGTGTGGACACAGGTCCTGTGTAGGGGCTGGGGAGTGGGCTGGGCTCAGGACAGAGGAGACGTGGTGGGTTCAGGCCTTGGTGCCCTTCGGAGGTGCTGGAGGTCTTCTTGACCAGGCTAGGGGCTGGCTCAGCCGCCCAGTACTGTCCCCCTCGCTCCGTCCGCCCCTAGAGCCGGACAACGAGGCGCACATGCGCAGCTCCCGGCCCTGCAGCCCTGTCCACCACCACGAAGGCCACGCCAAGCTGGCCAGCAGCCCTCATCGTGCGAGCCCTGTGAGGATGGGGCCGGCCTATGTGCTCAAGAAAGGTTCGGAGGAGCGGGCAGGTGGAGAGGGGAGGCGGGCAGGGCCTCCCATCCTGGAGCTCGGGCAGGGGGCGGGAGCGGGGCGGGTGGCGGAGGTTGCGCCCCTGGTGGCGATGTTTGGTTCGCGAGCACTTGCTACCAGGGGCTGTGCCAGGCGCCCTTCACGCGGTGTCTCTGAGCCGTCCTAACATGGCTGGGACACGAGTTGTTGCTGGGGGGGCTCCCACAGACCCAGGAGGTGGAGTGGGAGCTGGTCACGTGACTCGTACAGGCGTGACCACCCAGCGCCTGCCCCTGGCGCTGGGCAGGCGGGCGGGGCGGGGCCTAGTCCCAGGTCTAGCCCCAGGATGTGGTGCCCCCAGCCCAGGTCCCCGGCAGCCGGCGGCGAAAGGAGCAGAGCTACCGCAGCGTCATCTCGGACATCTTCGACGGCTCCGTCCTCAGCCTCGTGCAGTGTCTCACCTGTGACCGGGTGGGTGCCGCGCGGGGAGGGGAGCGATGCACAGGGCTTCCCACTCAGCTTGGGGCTGGGGCACTGGCTCTCCGCCCTGTACCCCCCGACCCCTGCATTTCTCTAGAGGCAGGCCCTGGTCCTGGGGTTCCCCGTGTCCCAGGACTGGGGAGCTGGCTCTCTGCCACACACCTGTCATCTGGCAGCTGGGGTTTGGGGTCCAGACCTGGGCTCATCTGGGCAGGGCAGAACCCTGGCAGATGGAAAGCCAGGCTGACCTTCAACCTTCCCCCCGTCCCAGGTGTCCACCACTGTGGAGACATTCCAGGACCTGTCACTGCCCATTCCTGGCAAGGAGGACCTGGCCAAACTCCACTCGGCCATCTACCAGAACGTGCCGGCCAAGCCGGGCGCCTGCGGGGACAGCTATGTGGCCCAGGGCTGGCTTGCCTTTATTGTGGAGTATATCCGACGGTGGGTCCACCTCCCTGCCTGCTGAAAGATAACCACCCTTGACCTGGTCTTCCTGGAGCTGGCAGCCTGATGGGCCAACAGACCTTTAACAGCAAAATAACCAGCTTTCACAGGGATGAGGGTGTAGTTCGGAAGGGGCTTGAGGCTGAAGGATGCTCGTGAGTTAGCATGTTCTGTGGCCATATTGAGGTGGCCTGGTGTGAGCAGGGCCATAGATTGGAAGGCAGTATGATGGGGAGAGTGACCAGGTGGCAGCTAGAAAGGAGGGCAGTGGCTGAGTGAGGGCCTGGCCCTGCAGGGAGAGCCGGTGGGCTTTCTGGAGCCCCTGTGTGTTCCACGAAGCCTGCTTTACCCTCCTGATGTCAGGAACCTGTGCTCTGCCCTGAAGACAGGCCAGCATGGCCAGGGCCTCTTCACAGACAGGGAAGGCAAGACTCAGGGGGAGGTGACGTCACCCTCGCAAGGACACTGGCTGGTGGTCCCAGGTTTCTGGCTCCAGACCTCAGCTCAGACCATGTGCCAGGCCAGGCTGCCTCTCTGGATCCAAACAGACCTCAGCCCCCCAGGCCCCCCACGTCTTACTCTTGCCAAGACCCTGGCAGCACCCCCCCACACTCGCTTTCTGTCTCTGTAGGTTCGTGGTGTCCTGTACCCCTAGCTGGTTTTGGGGGCCAGTCGTCACCCTGGAAGACTGCCTGGCTGCCTTCTTTGCTGCTGATGAGCTGAAGGGTGAGTGGATCGGGCGGGAATGGGGCTGGGGGGCTGGGTCAGCATACGGTTCAAGGTTCCGGGACGCACTCTCAGCGTCTCACCCCTGCCTGCGGACTGGGTCTGGGACTGCACACTCTGGCAGCCCCACCAGCCTGAAGCTCTTAGGGGTTCCCCTGTTTTCCTTTCTTTACTTATTTGGTGGGCAAATTGGATAGCATTCTTTAATTTTGCGTTTCCTTGATTATTGATAAGCTCAGACATTTAAAAAATACTGACTGTATTTCCCATTTTGAAACTTCCCGTTCCTGTCCTCTTCCTGCTTTTCTGTTCAGTGATTGGCATTGCGTTAACCTTTGGGAAAACCCCTTTTAATTTTTAAGTGTGGTAAGATATGTATTCCCTTCTGGAGAAGGGAAAGGCTACCCACTCCAGGATTCTGGCCAGAATTTCATGGACTATACAGTCCATGGGGTTGCAAAGAGTCGGACACAAGTGACTTTCACTTAAGACATACATAACATAAAATGTAGCGTTGTGACTACTTTTAAGTGGTCAGTTCAGCGTAGTGTTAACTATATACATACTGTTGCGCACCCAGTCTTCAGAACGTTCTCCTCTTGCGGAGCTGAAACTCTCTGTCCCTTAGATAGCCGTGCCCGGTCTCCCCTTCCACCCGCCCTGGGCAACCACCATCCTACTTTCTGTTTTTCTGAACGTGACTATTCTACTTGCCCCATCCAAGCTGAATCATACAGTGTTTGTCGTTTAGCAACTGGCCTGTGTCTCTTAGCGTAACGTCCCCAGGGTTCATCCATATTATGGCAGGTATAGAATCTCCTTCCTGTTTTAAGGCCGAATAATATTCCATCATTTTGGATAGACCGTGTTTTGTTTATTCATCATCTTGTCAGTGGACCCTTGGCTTGCTTCCACCTTTTGGCTCTTGTGAATAACGCTGTAATGAACAGGGATTCACAGATAACTCTTTGAGACAGTGATTGCGTTCCCTTTGGTTATATGCCCATTAGTGGGATTTCTGGGTTATTTGATCATTCTCAAAATTCTGGATTGCTTGAAATTCTCCAAGCCAGGCTTCAACAGTACGTGAACCGTGAATTTCCACATGTTCAAGCTGGATTTAGAAAAGGCAGAGGAACCAGAGATCAAATTGCCAACATCTGTTGGATCATCAAAAAAGCAAGCGAGTTCCAGAAAAGCACCTATTTCTGCTTTATTGACTATGCCAAAGTCTTTGACTGTGTGGATCACAACAAACTCTAGAAAATTCTGAAAGAGATGGGAATACCAGACCACCTGACCTGCCTCTTGAGAAATCTATATGCAGGTCAGGAAGCAACAGTTAGAACTGGACATGGAGCAACAGACTGGTTCCAAATAGGAAAAGGAGTACGTCAAGGCTGTATACTGTCACCCTGCTTATTTAACTTATACACAGAGTACATCATGAGAAACGCTGGGCTGGAAGAAGCACAAGCTGGAATCCAGATTGCTGGGAGAAATATCAATAACCTCAGATATGCAGATGACACCACCCTTATGGCAGAAAGTGAAGAGGAACTAAAGAGCCTCTTGAAGGAAAGATAGAAGCATCTGAATGCAGAGTTCCAAAGAATAGCAAGGAGAGATAAGAAAGCCTTCCTCAGCAATCAGTGCAAAGAAATAGAGGAAAACAACAGAATGGGAAAGACTAGAGATCTCTTCAAGAAAATTAGAGATACCAAGGGAACATTTCATGCTAAGATGGGCTTGATAGAGGATGGAAATGGTATGGACCTAACAGAAGCAGAAGATATTAAGAGGTGGCAAGAATACACAGAAGAACTGTACAAAAAAAGATCTTCACGACCCAGATGATCACGATGATGTGATCACTCATCTAGAGCCAGACATCCTGGAATGTGAAGTCAAGTGGGCCTTAGAAAGCATCACTACGAACAAAGCTAGTGGAGGTGATGGAATTCCAGTTGAGCTATTTCAAATCCTGAAAGATGATGCTGTGAAAGTGCTGCACTCAATGTGCCAGCAAATTTGGAAAACTCAGCAGTGGCCACAGGACTGGAAAAGGTCAGTTTTCATTCCAATCCCAAAGAAAGGCAATGCCAAAGAATGCTCAGACTACCGCACAATTGCACGCATCTCACACGCTAGTAAAGTAATGCTCAAAATTCTCCAAGCCAGGCTTCAGCAATACGTGAACTGTGAACTTCCAGATGTTCAAGCTGGTTTTAGAAAAGGCAGAGGAACCAGAGATCAAATTGCCAACATCCCCTGGATCATCAAAAAAGCAAGCGAGTTCCAGAAATACATCTACTTCTGCTTTATTGACTATGCCAAAGCCTTTGACTGTGTGGATCACAATAAACTGGAAAATTCTGAAAGAGATGGGAATACCAGACCACCTGACCTGCCTCTTGAGATCTCTGTATGCAGGTCAGGAAGCAACAGTTAGAACTGGACATGGAGCAACAGACTGGTTCCAAATAGGAAAAGGAGTACGTCAAGGCTGTATACTGTCACCCTGCTTATTTAACTTATACACAGAGTACATCATGAGAAACGCTGGGCTGGAAGAAGCACAAGCTGGAATCCAGATTGCTGGGAGAAATATCAATAACCTCAGATATGCAGATGATACCACCCTTATGGCAGAAAGGGAAGAAGAACTAAAGAGCTTCTTGAAGGAAGTAAAAGAGGAGAGTGGAAAAGTTGACTTAAAGCTCAACATTCAGAAAACTAAGTGATGGGACATCTGGTCCCATCACTTCATGGGAAATAGATGGGGAAACAGTG
Organism: Bos javanicus; assembly: GCF_032452875.1. NCBI lineage: Eukaryota > Metazoa > Chordata > Mammalia > Artiodactyla > Bovidae > Bos > Bos javanicus. The sequence goes on from NC_083878.1 coordinate 100,002,111, forward strand.
GAAACGGTGTCAGATTTTATTTTGGGGGGGCTCCAAAATCACTGCAGATGGTGATTGCAGCCATGAAATTAAAAGATGCTTACTCCTTGGAAGGAAAGTTATGACCAACCTAGATAGCATATTCAAAAGCAGACATATTACTTTGCCAACGAAGGTCCGTCTAGTCAAGGCTATGGTTTTTCCTGTGATCATGTATGGATGTGAGAGTTGGACTGTGAAGAAAGCTGAGCACCGAAGAATTGATGCTTTTGAACTGTGGTGCTGGAGAAGACTCTTGAGAGTCCCTTGGACTGCAAGGAGATCCAACCAGTCCATTCTAAAGGAGATCAGCCCTGGGTGTTCTTTGGAAGGAATGATGCTAAAGCTGAAACTCCAGTACTTTGGCCACCTCATGCAAAGAGTTGACTCATTGGAAAAGACCCTGATGCTGGGAGAGATTGAGGGCAGGAGGAGAAGGGGACGACAGAGGATGAGATGGCTGGATGGCATCATCGACTCAATGGACACGAGTTTGAGTGAACTTCGGGAGTTGGTGATGGACAGGGAGGCCTGGTGTGCTGCGATTCATGGGGTCGCAAAGAGTCAGACACAACTGAGCAACTGAACTAAACTGATGAAAGTGAAAGAGGAGAGTGAAAAAGTTAGCTTAAAGCTCAACATTCAGAAAACTAAGATCATGGCATCCAGTCCCATCACTTCATGGCAAATAGATATGGAAACAGTGACAGACTTCTTTTCATGGGCTCCAAAATCAGTGCAGATGGTGACTGCAGCCATGCAATTAAAAGACACTTGCTCCTTGGAAGAAAAGCTATGACCAACCTAGACAACATATTAAAAAATACAGACATTACTTTGTCAACAAGGGTCTGTCTAGTCAAAGCTATGGTTTTTCCGGTAGTCATGTATGGATGTGAGAGTTGGACTATAAAGAAAGCTCAGCACCAAAGAATTGATCCTTTTGAACTGTGGTGCTGGAGAAGACTCTTGAGAGTCCCTTGGACAGCAAGGAGATCCAACCAGCCCATCCTGAAGGAAATCAGTCCTGAATATTCATTGGAATGACTGATGCTGAAGCTGAAACTCCAATACTTTGGCCACCTGATGGGAAGAACTGACTCATTGGAAAGACCCTGATGCTGGGAAAGATTGAAGGCGGGAGGAGAAGGGGACGACAGGATGAAATGGTTGGATGGCATCACCGACTCGATGGACATGAGTTTGCATAAGCTCCAGAAGTTGGTGGTGGTCAGGGAAGCCTGGCATTCCGCAGTCCATGGTGTTGCAAAGAGCTGGACAAGACTGAGTGACTGAACTGAACTGAATGATTGTCCTATTAATAGTTTTATTTTTTTGAGGAACTACTCTGCCATCTTCCATAATAACTGTGCTGATTTACATTCCCACTAATAGGGCACAAGGGTTCTCTTTTCTCTACATCCTTGCCAAAAATTGTATTCTCTTGTCTTTTTTAAAAACCTCTTTCTGGGATTTCCCTGGTGGTCCAGTGGTTAGGACTCCAGGCTTTCACTGCTGAGGACCTGAGTTCAGTCCCTGGTTGGGAAATTCAGATCCCATAAGCCGTTTGATGCAGCCAAAAATAAATAAGTTTCAAAAATTGAAAAGCTTTCTTTTTGATAATTATTCTAACAGGTGTGGGGTGACATCACATTGTGGGTTTCATTAGCATTCCATGATGATTAGTCATGTTGAGCATCTTTTATGTGCCTGCTGACCATCTGATATCTTCTTTGGAAAAATGCCTATTTAGGTTCTCTGCCCATTTCTAAGTGGTACTCTTTGTGTTTTGCTATTGACCTGCATGAATTCTTTACATATTTTGGATGTTAACCCCTAATATTATATGATTTCTAAAATATTTTCTCCCATCCTGTAGGTCACCTCCTGATTTTGTTGCTTGTTTTTTTTTTTTTTTTTTGCTATGCAGAAGCTTTTTAGTTTTATGTAGGCCCACTTGTTTATTTTTGCTTTTTTGGTTTGTGTTTTTGATGTCATAGCCAAAAAAATCACTGCCAAGACCAATGTCCATGAAGTCTTTTCTCTTATGTTTTCTTCCAGAAGTGTTACAGTGTCCGATCTTACATTTAAGTCTTTAACTAATTTCAAGTTTATTTTTGTGAGTGGTGTAAGATGGGGTACAGTTTCATTCTTTTGCATGTGAATATCCAGTTTTCCCACACTGTTTATTGAAAAGATTATCTTTTCCCCGTTGAGTATTTTTGGCGCCCTTGTCAAATGTTAGTTGACCATATATGCACGGGTTTACCTCTGGCCTCTCAATTCTGTTCATAATTCTCTGTGTCTGTTTTTAGGCCAGTACCATACTGTTCTGATAACCGGACTTTTTGCAGTAGAGTTTGAAATCAGGAAATGTGATGCCTCCAGCTTTGTTCTTTCTCAAGATTCTTTTGTTTATTTGGGATCTTTTATAGTTTTATGTGAATTTTAGGATTTTTTTCTATATCTGTAACAATGTCATTGGATTGCATTGAATCTGTAGATGGGTTTGGGTAGTATGGACATTTTAATAATATTTATCATTCTGCTCCATGACCATAGGATATCTTTCCATTTATCCGTGTCATTGTGTGGGAACAACTCAGTATTCCTGAGTTGTATCCTACCATTTAACTTGATTTTGACACTTTCTACTTAGAGACAGCCCCAGAGCCCAAGGTTAGAGACTCAGTCCTACAAGACCTCCCCCTCCCCAACTTCAGACGCCAGACACAAGTGCAAGTTGTCACTGGGATTCTGACCAAGTGTCTGCAGAGGGGAGTCCCAGCAGCCCCCTCCTGGGCTTCAATTAGAGCAGCTAGAGCAGCTTGCAGAACCCAGAGAAGCATTTTATTCCTAGATGACTGGTTTATTATTAACATAAAAGGATATGACTTAGGAAGAGCCAGATGGAAGAGGTACATCGGACAGGTCATGTGGGAAGCTGTGCGGCATTTCCTTTCAGATTTTCCATTTCTTCATAATTCAGTCTGGGTAGGTTTTATATTTCTAGGAATTCATCCATGTCTTCTAGGTTATCCAATTTGTTGGTGTATAGTTCATCGATATAAAGTCTCTCATGATCCTTTATATTTCTACAGTGTTGGTTGTATGTCTCTTCTTTCATTTATAATTTTGTTTGAGTCCTGTCTCTTTTTTGTTGCTTAAACTGGCTAAAGATTTGTTAATTTTTTCTTTTTGAAAAAAAAAAAAAGTTTCATTGGCTTTTTTCCCTATTGTCTTTCTAGTTTGTTTCATTTATTTCTGCTTTAATCTTTATGATCCCCTTTCTCCTGCTAACTTTGGGTTTAGTTTGTTCTTTTTCTGATTCCTTAAGGTGTAAAACAGATTGTTTGGGAACGTTCTTTTTTGCTTACTGTAGGTATTTGTTGCTCTAAAGTTGCCTCTCAGAGTTGTTTTTGTTGCCTCCCATAAGTGCTAGTGTGCTGTATCTTCATTTCTGTCCCAGAATACTTTCTGATTTCCTTTTGATTTCCTCTTTGACCCATCAGTTCAGGAATGTGTTGTTTAATTTCCACGTGTTTGTGAGTTTTTTAGGTTTCCTCCTGTTACCGGTTTCTAGCTTCATACCGTTGTGGTGGGAAAAGATATTAGACGTGATTTTGGCCTTCTTAAATACGTTGGGGTTTTTACTTTGTGAGCCAACATATGATCTCTTCTGGAGAGTGTCTGTGTGCACGTCTGAAGGACGGGTGTTCTGGTGCTGGTGGATGGAATGTTCTGTGTGTGTCTGTTAGGTCCATTTGGTCTTTAGTGTTATTCAGGTCAGCTGTTCCTTTATTAATTTTCTGTCTGGATGGTCTGTCAAAGTTTCCAGCTGTTACTGAATTGCTGTATATCTCTCCCTTCAGTCGTGCCTTCAGTATTCAGGTGCTCCCGTGTTGCCCGCAGTTGTTACATCTTCCTGATGAACGCACCCCTTTATCACTTATAGTGACCCTCTTTGTCTCTTGTAACTGATTTTGGCTGAAAGTATTTTATCTGAGATAAGTACAGCCACTCCTGCTCTCTCTTGGTTACCACTGCACAGAATATTTTTTTCCATCCCTTCACTTTCAACCTCTGTGTGTCCTTGAAGATAAAACAGAGATCTCGTGTAGGCAGCATGGTCTGGTTCTACTTCTGAGTCATCATGTGTCCTTCTCCACCATGTTGCATCCTTTCTAACCTTGGTCTCTTTATTTTACTGCCCAGGTGACAACATGTACAGCTGTGAACGGTGTAAAAAGTAAGTGTGTGCATTCTGGAGGCTTCTCCTCGACTTCCTGTCTCTATCTTCCCCCTGGCCTTCCCCAGGGAACTCAGCCTCACAGAGTGCCTGGGGTGGGAGGGGCACTCGCCTACCCCGGCCCCTCTCCAGATGCTCACGTCTCCTGCTCTCTCCTCCCAGGCTGCGCAACGGGGTGAAGTACTGTAAGGTCTTGCGGTTGCCGGAGGTGAGTGGGCAGCTCCCCGCCCCTCTGCCTGCTGGTCCTTGTCCACCGCGTGCACAGTGCTGTGCAGGGCAGTGGCTGACCCCCTCCCAGACTCAGGAGACCCGTGGAGATTCTGCTGCTGAGTCTTGAGAGACCCCCCCCCATACTCCCCACCCCGGGAGGGTCTGGCTGATGCCAGGGAGGCTCGTTGTTCAGTGTGTAACGCAGAGCCCAGTTCTTTCATCCCTCAGCACGCCTTGTGAGGGCAGGAGCAGGTGTGGGGCCACCGAGCTCACCCTCTGGGGTGAGCCCGAGGCAGGGCTGCTGGCAAGGCCTTTCTGAGGAAGTGGCGTCTGAGCCGGGCCTGCGGTCGTAGGCAGGTGTTGGCCTGGTGGAGCGAGACGAGGGGAGGAACCGGTGGGGGAAACCCTGAGGCAGAAACAGGCCTGGCCGAGGCTTGTGGCTGCAACGAGAGGTGTGCGTGGCCTAAGGCACAGGTGCTGAGCTTGGCTCAGCCGGTCTGGGGGGAGCCTTTGTGGAGAAGCCTTCTACAAGTTGGCACCCACAGAGCTGGTGGTTAGAGTTCTTTGGGGGGTCAGTGTGATGGGCCAGTGACAGCTTCTTGTCCAGACCAGCCGAGTGTTGAGAACAGCCCATCCCAGCGGCCAGGCCTGGTGGTGCAGCTCAGTCACACCTACCTTCTCTAGGGACTGGAAGCTGGCCTGGGCCCACTCCCATCCATGGTTCTTTTTTTAATGGCTCTAATAAAGGCTGTTAATCTAAAATACAACCAAATTACAAGTAGTCAATGAGGATTTTCCATCCTTGAAAATGTGTATTGAACAAAGGGAGGCTGCTCAGACACCCAGGGGGTGCCCAGCTAGGGTGGGCAGCATACCCCCAGGCGTGGTTCTTTGAGGTGTTCACACGGAGTCGAGGGCCGGACCATTGGCTCCGGGCCTCTGCGAGGCTGTAAGCACTTTCTTGTAGTCACCTGGGCTGCAGGGCCTGAGTGGGTCACACAGTGGGCTTGGGGGGGCAGTTCCCGGAGCCCTGACTTGAGGCCTCCATCAGGTGCTGGGGGTCACGGGGCCCTGGCCAGACCACGAGTGATCGGCACCTCTACCCACCTCCCCCAGATCCTGTGCATTCACCTGAAGCGCTTTAGGCACGAGGTCATGTACTCTTTCAAGATCAGCAGCCACGTATCCTTCCCCCTCGAGGGCCTTGACCTGCGCCCCTTCCTCGCCAAGGAGTGCACGTCCCAGATCACTACCTATGACCTCCTCTCGGTCATCTGCCACCACGGCACGGCAGGCAGTGAGTCCGCGCCCGCCCCTGCCCCGACCCCGCCCCGACCCCGCCCAGTGCCCCGGGGGCTCCGTCACCGCCTGCATCTCCCGCCGCAGGTGGCCACTACATCGCCTACTGCCAGAACGTGATCAACGGGCAGTGGTATGAGTTCGACGACCAGTACGTCACCGAGGTCCACGAGACGGTGGTGCAGAACGCGGAGGCCTACGTGCTCTTCTACAGGTGCGGTTCTGCCAGCGCGCCGGGGCCCTGCCCAGCAACCCGCGAGCCTAGCGTTCCGCGCCACCTCCACAGGACTTCACCTGGGTGCAGAGGGGCGCCTGAGAGGGCTTTAGGCCAGGGAAGAGTGATGATTGGGGGTTTTAGAAAGCCTGCTGCTCTGGCTGCTGTTGGGAAAGCAGGAAACCCACGTAGTTGAGTTGGGTTTTCTGCAGTGGTCCTGGTGGGAGGTGATGACGCTGGAATTCTGGCAGGGGTGGTGGGGCCTATGAGATGTGGAGGATGCTGAGATGGGAGGATGCTGAGATATGGAGGGGTGCTAAAATGCGAGGGTGCTGAGATGAGGGGTGCTGAGATGAGGAAGGTGCTGAGATGAGGGGTGCTGAGATGAGGAGGGTGCTGAGATGCAGAAGGGTCCTGAGATACGGAGGGGTGCTGAGACGTGGAGGGTGCTGAGGTAGGGAGGGGTGCTGAGATGAGGAGGGTGCTGAGATGAGGGGTGCTGAGGTCGGGAGGGGTGCTGAGATGAGGGTGCTGAGATGAAGGGTGCTGAGATGGGAGGATGCTGAGATATGGAGGGGTGCTAAAATGAGAGGGTGCTGAGATGAGGGTGCTGAAATGAGGGTGCTGAGATGAGGAGGGTGCTGAGATGTGGAGGGGTGCTGAGGGGCCTGAGACGTGGGGCTTCCAGCTCGGGGCGTGGCTCCCACCCCTGACCCGCCCCCGTGCCGCCCCGCCCCAGGAAGAGCAGCGAGGAAGCTGTGCGGGAGCGGCAGCAGGTGGTGTCCCTGGCCGCCATGCGGGAGCCCAGCCTGCTGCGGTTCTACGTGTCCCGGGAATGGCTCAACAAGTTTAACACCTTTGCGGAGCCAGGGCCCATCACCAACCACACGTTCCTCTGCTCCCACGGAGGTGAGGCCACCTTCCTGTGCGGGGGGCGGGGCGGGGGAGGGCTGGCAGGTCCAGCTCCTCTGTGTACCTTCCTCCTCAGGGATCCCGCCCAACAAGTATCACTACATCGATGACCTGGTGGTGATCCTGCCGCAGAACGTGTGGGAGCACCTCTACAGCAGGTACGGCGCCCGCAGCATCCTCTTCTGTCAAGGAGGGCCTGGGAGGGGTGCCTCCTTGACCCCACGCTGCCCTCACCCCGGTAGCGGAGCAGCACAGAAGCAGTTTGGGAGTGGCTCCCCCTTGCAGCCGTGTCTGCCTGGGGCATCCAGCCAGACCCTCGCAGTCACAGGGGACAGAAACCTGGCCAGAGAGAGCATGCGGTCCCCTCGCAGTCCATTGTGGGGCTGCCGGCTGGTAGATGTCTCTCCCCACCCCATGCCTCGCTTGGGGCCATGAGTGCCTGCTGCCTGGGGCCCTCCAGGTTCAAGTCCCTAGCCTGTGGATCTCTCATGGAGGGGTGAGCCCCTGCCCAGACTCAGGTCACTCTGCACCCAGCAGGCAGGCTGTGCCATGTCATCGGGGTGATATCGTAGTATGGGGAGGAAGAGGCTGGGGAGTCCCTGCTGCCCCAACTCCTTGGACTGGCTCGGCCCCACCCACTGGCAGGTCAGGCGTGGCCTGTGCCCTGATGGATGGGTTAGAACCCCTCGAGAGCATCCGCAGGCCCAGTGTAGACCACCCCTGCGCCCCCGACCTGCCCGCAGAAGGACCTGCAGCCTTCCTTCGGCATTGTCCTCAGAGTCAGGTCAGGTGAGCTTCGGCCACCACGGCCGCTGCCCAGTGGCCAGGACGGGAAGCCAGAGTGTTGAACGGTCCTCGTGACCATGAAGCACATATTTGTGACGCCCCTGCCCTGGGGCAGGCGCTCTCCTGGATGCTCCGGGCCCTCAGGTGCGCGGGCAGCACCGCCAGTCAAGTGGGGAAGGTGAGCTGAGCCAACAGGCCGTGCGCAGGGAGCCCAGGGAGCCCGAGGGCTGGGCCAGGGCGGCACTAGGAGACCTCACTTTCTGGCAGGTTCTGCTGCCTCCCCCGGCGGAGCCCTCCCCTCAGGACTCTTGTGTGTGTGTGTGTCTCTCTCTCCCGCCCACCCGGGTGCAGGTTTGGGGGCGGCCCCGCCGTGAACCATCTGTACGTGTGCTCCATCTGCCAGGTGGAGATCGAGGCTCTGGCCAAGCGCAGGCGGGTGGAGATCGACACCTTCATCAAGGTGCGAGGGGCGGGGAGCCCAGGGCAGGCAGGCTCAGGTGGGAGCCTAGTTCTGTAGGAGACCAGAGGGCCAGAGGCCAGGCCAGATGGTGAAGGGGGTCACCGGAGGGAAGGGTCAGGTTTAGTAAATTCAGGTGCCTCCACTCAGGGGACTCCACGCAGCTGTTAAAGGGATGGGTGCTGCCCTTTGGGGCTGGATAGTCCTTTATTGGGCTGGTTGTAGGATGTTTAGCAACATTCCGACCTCTGCCCACTTGATGCCAGTGACAGCAAAAATTACCTCCAGACCTGGGCAGGTGTTCCCCCGGGGAACCACTGGGCTCTGTGAACTGACAACGGAAGGGTGCATTGAATGAAAACACCAAGTTGCAAGATGGGACCCAGTATGATCCAGTTTGGGAGAAAAAGACTCCTGCGGGGGCCACAGGGGTGTGTGAGAACCGAGACCCCAGGTGCTGCTCACAGAGGTGGGACCCAGGGTGCCTCCATCATTCAGCCGTCCAGGGTTGGGCGTTAGACACCTGGCTTCGTCGCTGTTAAAAAATAATATGTCAGGCTAGTTAAGGAGTGAGCAGGGGACCAGGTTCAGTTCAGTGCAGGGGGAACAGCATCTGCCGTGCGATCTCAACTGGGTTTTTACAAAGTCATTAACAAGAGATTCACCCAAGTGTTAGCAACAGTCCTCGGAGTGGTGGGAGCGTGGAGGAGAGGGTTCTTTTCTTTGAACTCGTCTGGCAGTTCTAAACTTTCTCTGGGTGCCCGGTGTTTCGTGAGAGTCCAGGGTGGGGCCCGAGAGGGGCTGGATGTTCTCACTGACCCTCCCCTCGGCTCCACCCCGCCCAGCTGAACAAGGCGTTCCAGGCCGAGGAGTCGCCCAGCGTCATCTACTGTATCAGCATGCAGTGGTTCCGAGAGTGGGAGGCCTTCGTCAAGGGCAAGGACAACGGTGAGTCAGGGGGACCCGGCCCATGCCCGCCGCACCCCGTGCTGGCAGGGACTTGGGGCTTGCCCACCTCCCGGGAGTGTCCCAGGAGGTGTGGGCTGGGGTGCCCGGATCTGAGCCTGCCCAGCAGGTTTTTGGTGCCACCCTTTCCAGCGCTCACCCTCTGCACAGAGCACGGGTGTTCTCCCCGCCCCGGTCGGGCCTTCTGGTTGCAGCAGGACAGGAGCTATCTCGTGCTGCCCGTTCCGTTCCTGCCCCTCTGCCCTGTGGTGACCAGGGTGACTGCCCTTCCTCCTGCCAGGCCCTTTCCTCTGGGGACTCCGTGGCCCTAGATAGATGTTAGTTGTTCGATGCCTTCAGACTCTTAGGACTTGGATGCTGTTATTCTCCACTCACAGAGGTGGAGACAGCAGGGCCGTTCATTGAGACCCTGGGCTCACTCACCTGCACGTGGCTCTCTCCCTACCCCTTGAGTCCCACACTCGGCTCCCAGACCAGGGTTTAGAGCCCAGCGGGGCCAGCAGAGCCCGGAGCCTCTGAATGTTCATTTCACCCTTTCGAGCACAAGCACTGGACAGGACGTGGGGAAAGGAGGCGGGTCTCACTGCCATCCACACACCCCCTCCCCGCCTGTAGCGGCTTCGATTGATCAGGAACCCGGCTCCAGAGTCACAGCCCCATCTCGGGCCAGACTCTCAGATGAGGGCAGGGTCCAGCTGACACTGGATGTCCACCTCCCCACGACTGCCTCTGCCCCAAGCTAGGGTCTGAAACTGGGGCTGGTGTCCTCAGGATGCCCCTCTGCCGGGTTCAGGGACACCATGAGTGCCTCCAGCCTTTAGACTCATGTAGATGAGCCTTTGGAGCCCTGGGTGCCTCACCCCGTAAGACCTTGACCCTGACTCCTGGGGCCCAGCACCACCTCTCCAGGGTCAGAGGTATGATCTCACACCTGGAGAGCAGCTCTCATCTGCTGAGGGCTGGAGGCTGCCAGTGGCTGGGGACTGGGTTTCTGCCCACCGCTGCAGAGGCCCAGAGGTCCTGAGCCCGAGCTGTCTGTTTCAGAGCCCCCGGGGCCCATTGACAACAGCAGGATCGCACAGGTCAAAGGAAGCGGCCACATCCAGCTGAAGCCGGGTGAGGCTCAGCCCTGCCCTGCCCCCTCCCAGCCGGCCAGGCTCCCCTCCTGGCTCCTGGGAGCCCCCTCTTGCCACCTCCTGGCTTCCAGGTCCTCCCAGGAGCCCCCTTGCCCCCTGAGTCAGGCTGCGACATCCATCCAAGTCCAGGCCTGGGCCTTGAGCAGAGCGATCGAGGTGCTTAGCCTCTGCGTGGGTGCCCCAGCCCCTCTGTTCCCTACCCACGCCCTCTCCCCACTCTGCCACCTCACCTGCCTGTCCTTTTTGCATGACCCCCACCCCAGGAAATGAGGGGCTGCAGCCACAGATGTGCCCTCTGGGGGTCCTCAGGGGATGGGCTTGCCCCTGGAGAACCCCAAGATTCCCATTTACAGCTTGGCACAGAAGCCCATGATTGTCCTCCCTGCCCCCCCGCCACCTCCTTGGGGCCTGGCGCTCCCAGAGCCCCCCTCTCAGAGCCCCCATACTGCCAAGGTGGTGGCTCCAGCAAGGGCAAGCCCAGCCTGAGCGGCAGCCCCTCGGACCCTGCAGGAGCTGACTATGGGCAGATTTCTGAGGAGACCTGGGTGTACCTGAACAATCTCTATGGCGGCGGCCCCGAGATTGCCATCCGCCAGAGCGTGGCTCAGCTCCCGGACCCGGAGAGTTTGCACGGTGAACAGAAGATCGAAGCCGAGACCCGGGCCTTGTGACTCGGTGGGCCAGTCTGTAAGTCCCCTCCTCCCTGGCAGAGACCCTCCCGTGTCCCTCAAGCATTGGGGAGTGCCCTGCGCACACAACCCCCCACCCCTGCACCCCCTCCCTGAGGCTGCTCAGAAGAAGGACCTTCTCGAGGGATGACCCAGCTGTCCCCACAGGCCCCCGCCTTTGCCCTCCGCCCCGTGGAGGGTGTCTGTCCCCAGAAGAGAGGCTGGCCGCTCTGGAAACCCAGATGTGTAAAGAGGCAGAAGAGTTATTTTGGTTCACAGTGAGTAACACCGCAGCTCGGAAATACATCCCCTTCAGGCTTGTTTAAATGACCACGGCTCCGCGACGTTAACTCGGGTCCCTGCCGTTGTGTCGTCGCTGTCACCGAACCTGCCCTCTTGCTGGCTCGGGCCCAGCCGTGGTCCCTGGAACCCTCAAGTTGGGGGCTGCAGCCTTGGGATGGGGGGTCGCAGGGGGGCTGCTGCTTCCCAGGCGTTGCCCACCGGTGCCTGGTCCAGCTGCGGGTCAGAGCCCCGAGCAGGGTGCTGCACACCGGCCCTGAGGATGCCGCCCCCGCGGGTCCCCGTGCCAGTTCCTGCTGAGGCCCCGCTTCGCCCCGCACCTGGTCGGTCATCACAGAAGTCTCCAGAATCCTGCTCGCAGTGTTTCTCCTGCAGACTTAACAACTCTGGACGCATTGGCAGTTGGGACCCAGGGGCGGGCTTGGTGTTCTGTTCGGGGGGACGGTTTCCAGAGGCAGCTGGTCCCCTCTCACTCTGCCTTGCCCTGCCCCGGGCATCACTGGTCACTTGCCCCTGCCAGGGACCCAGGTGGTGCAGCAGGAATCCCTCATATTCCTGTGTCTGCTGTTAATGCAGCTTCCGCAGGGGGGGCGCTGACATTTCTCCCCAGCACTGAGCCACGCAGAGCCCCTGGCCCGGGGAGGGGAGTGCCTGGACTAGCTCACATGGGTGGGTCCCAGAAGGGTGTCTTGTAGATGCTGAGTGAGGCCACTGCCGGGGTGCTGGGACCCCTGAGCACAGCAAGGTGACACAGAAGCCCCCGGACAAAAGAGCCAGGTGGAGAGGCCCACCTCCTTGGGGCCAGAGTGAATGAGGGGCAGGGAAGGGGTCCTGGGACCAAAGCCCCCCAACTGCTGTGCCCTCAGTCTCCGTAGAAGAGATGCCCGTGGAACGTGGCGGCCGGTGGCCCTGGCAGGGCCCCCGAAGCTCTCACAGTGTGTCACTCACTTCTGTGATCTCGTTGCACCCGGATCTGGTTCCTTCCCCACTGAGGCAGCCGAGATCAAAGAACAGGCTGCTGCTGGAATCTCTGGACATTTGCCGCAGCCCTTGGGAAGTCAGCGCCGCCGCCAGCAGTCACCCCGCCCTGCAGATCCTGGCGGCCGCCCGCTGCCCCATTTTGTGACATGGACTCCGCTGTGCAGGTTGTACTCGCCCCACGTCTGCATCTAGCGTGAGCTCAGAGCATCCCAGTAAACACATGCCATGCCCCACAGTCCTTGCCCGCGTCTCTGCATCCGCCGCGCTTAATTCTGTTCCTGGGTGGGGAGGAGGCGAGGGAACCTGGCTGCCATGGGGGAGGGCCGTGGAACCACCGTGATAAACGTGACAAGTGACCAGACGTGGCAGGGGGCTCTGCACGGCTCCCCAAGAGGCTGCAGGAGCGGAAGAGGAGACCGCATCGCTTTCAGCCCGTGTTGGCCTCTGTCCTTCCTTTCCTGGGACCCACCCCAGCCCCAGAGAAGGGGGGCCGGTTGTGGTCGGGGCTTGAGGCCCCCATCGCCCACAGATCTCTCTTCTCTGCAGCACGGACTCCTCGGAGCAGTTGAGAAGCAGGGGTTCTTGCTGGACCCTTCGAGGGCGGCAAAGCCTGGGCGGGGGGGCGGGGGCACCATCTCCTCCCCAGCGGCTGACCTTGGCACCTCTGTCATGGCATTGTGGTTGCCTGTGTCTGGCACCCAGGGCTCCCTGACACTTAAGTGACGCTAGTGTTTTACAGCCTCTGCGGTTTGAGTTGGTTTTGTTTATGCTTTGGGGGTTTGGAGGGGAGAGAAGAGCTTGAGATTTTATGTATGACTTGAAACATTTACTTGCGAAATCCCATCAGACGAAGATCTGCAGAAACATCAAGAGAGTGATAAAAGGGGCAACAGATACCCACCCCCAGGAAAGACTCTTACAGTCCCACTGAAGCCCCTCCAGAGCCTGCGGATCGCCCCCGCCAGCCTCAGCCGAAGCTTGTTCCCTGCACTTCCTTTGGCCCCCAGTTCAGTTCAGTCGCTCAGTCGTGTCCGACTCTTTTGGACCCCATGGACTGCAGCGCTCGAGGCCTCCCGGTCCATCACCACCTCCCAGAGTTTACTCAAACTCGTGTCCACTGAGTCGGTGATGCCCTCCAACTATCTCATCCTCTGTTGTCCCCTTCTCCTGCCTTCAGTCTTTCCCAGCATCAGGGTCTTTTCAAATGAGTCAGTTCTTTGCATCAGGTGGCCAAAGTATTGGCGCTTCAGCTTCAGCATCAGTCCTTCCAACGAATATTCAGGACTGATTTCCTTTAGGATGGACTGGTTGGATCTCCTTGCAGACCAGGGGACTCTCAAGAGTCTCCTCTGACACCACAGTTCAAAAGCATCCGTTCTCCGACACTCAGCTTGCTTTATAGTCGGCCTCACTTTTCTTTATACTTTCACCACGTGCGTGCTGTGTGTGTGTGTGTGTGTGTGTGTGTGTGTATGTGTCTGAGCCTCATTTTAGCTTTGCTCCCCCATTTGAATGGGGGAATCTCATGGTAAAGATAGGGTGACTGGCTTTTCCTGTTTAACATGGAAGATGGGAATGGGAAAGTTTTGTCTGGAGGGTGGAGTCATCTGGAGGCTTGGAGATGAATATTCATTTGTTGCATCTACCACAGGAGGGTAGGGCTTCCCAGGTGGCACTAGAGGTAAAGAACCTGCCTGCCAGTGCAGAAGATGTTAAAGATGTGGGTTTGATCCCTGGGTCCAGAAGATCCCCTGGAGGAGGGCATGGAAACCCACTGCAGTATTCTTGCCTGGAGAATCCCATAGACAGAGGAGCCTGGTGGGTGATGATCTATAGGGTCACAAAGAGTTGGATACGACTGAAGCAACTTACCACACGCACAGGAGGATATAGGTACCACTTGGCCTTCAGATATTTCCTCTGTTTTCCCTTGAAATAACAGGCTGGGCCATACTGAGATAGAATGTGAAAGCAGAGCAGGAGTGTGTAGTTGGTGAACTTGGTTTACAGACGAGTGGAGATGGGCAGCGCTGGGCAGCAGAGGAAGTCGCCTCCATCTTCTGTCTCCCACATGGCATCCTGTGGTCTGGCTCCTCCCTCCAGGCTGGCCCAGGCCTTGCTCCAGCAGCACCTTTTAGAGTCAAAAGCCACCTGGCAGACCGGGGAGTCTGTAGACCAACTGCTACCTGTGTCTGCAGGCCTTTCCACCTGTCTGTGCTTCTGTTCACAAAGCTGCATCAGAAAATACATTGGTAAGGTGCTGCTGCTGCTAAGTCACTTCAGTCTTGTCCGACTCTGTGACCCCATAGACGGCAGCCCAGCAGGCTCCCCCGTCCCTGGGATTCTCCAGGCAAGAACACTGGAGTGGGTTGCCATTTCCTTCTCCAATTGCATGAAAGTGAAAAGTGACAGTGAAATTGCTCTTAGCGACCCCATGGACTGCAGCCTACCAGGCTCCTCCGTCCATGGGATTTTCCAGGCAAGAGTACTGGAGTGGGGTGCCATTGCTTTCTCCATTGGTAAGGTGCGGCTATCCCCAACGTGTAGTTTCCTTACCTTTATTCTAGTTGGAATTCCATGCGAACAGTAGATTATCCTGCAAGTCTTGCCCAACCACATTTTGAGTCCCTGAGAGCCTCGGGGAAGGAAGTGGTGTTTCGGAACCATACCTCCCTCTGGTTGTCTTCCCTATGACACCTTTATCTGTCCACAGCTGAGAGGCTTGTTGGTCATAGCAAAGGCACAGGATGCAGAAGAAATTAATGCCTTTGGGAAAAGCTCTTAAAGAGAGCCATCCCCATTTTAGACAAAGCGTGTCCAGGAAGGCTGCCCCCAGGATGTATGTGTTCCGATGCAGCCTCCAGGCCGTCTTTGGACCAGGCACCAGCATGCAGCCCAGATGAGGGCTGACAGGAGAGTCGGCACTGCAGGCAGGGCTCTTGGCCTGGCATGGTGGGAGGATGCACACACATGCGGGTCATGAGGCTCCTGGGGCAGAATGCCGTAGCACCCAGGGGATCCTCCCCACCCCCTTTGCTCCCGGGGCCCAACAGAGGAAAATGAGGAAATCCCTGTGTCCTCCCGCAGCTTTTGGCCCCCAGGCTCTGAGGACAAAGCCACGTGGGGGTGGTTCTGTTTCTGCTCCCATCTCCAGCTCATGGGAGGTCATTTAAGTAAACACCACTCGTTCTACCATCTGGACAGAGATAGTGTTAGGTCCGAACACGTGCAGCTGTGAAGAAATGACTCCTGACACAAAGAGGCTGCTGAGTGCCATTCTGCAGCCTTTGCACTTTAATCCTGGGTCTCAAAGGGTGCTGCAACAAGGCTTATGCCTCCCCTTCTCAGAAAAGGCCAGCAGAAGCCAGGGAGAAGAAGGAGAGGCCTTCTGTAGGCCAGGTGGGCAGCGCCAAGGTCTGGACTTCCTCACTGCCCAGGACCCATGGAGACGTTAATCCCCACATGGCGGCTGGGCCTGCTATTGGTCACCATCCAGGCCTCCTGCTCCTTCCCTCACTCACACCTGCACCATCCTTTTTTTTTTTTTTGCTGTCCCTGGATCGCACAATCCAGAGATCTCTTTCGCTTTAATTTTAAGAGGGAGGGCATCCTGGAACCACCCCCGCTGCCTCTGCCCACTTCCATTTCCGGTCTAGTCGCCCTCCTGGGGACCCTCGTCCTTCCCTCCTCGCAGGCAGGCTTCTCTGCCACTAGGGGTCGCGCGGGCGCCTCTGCGCAACGGCGAGCGGGGGCGGGGCCGGCCGCAGGGGGCGGGGAGAGACGGAGAGGGGCGGGGCCTGGCCGGGGCGGATGCTGCGATTCCCGGACCCACCCGAGGACCCTGACCGACTAGTCTGAGTCAGGGCTTTCTGCGCTACCGAGGCTGCCTTCGGGAGCGCACCAGGAAACCAACGGTCCGCCGCTCCTACTGCGTCACCGCCCCTGGTTTTCGATCCCGCAGGGGCGGGAGGTGGGTCGCAGAAGGTTCAAGTGTCACATCCCCAAATGCTTGAAGCAAGTAGCTGTATATAAAGATGGGCCGAGCTGGACGGCGGGCGGTTCAGTGTTTCAGACCTGCGCGCAGAGTGAGGTCACAGAGCTCCCAGCCCTGAATTCTGCCCAGGAATCAGAATAACACCATCACGGAGACGGGAGTGAGCTCCTGCTCAGAACTGATATCTAAGAACCTCAGAACTGACATCTAAGCTGTAGCTGTGGCGTCGACCGAGTGCTTTCTTGCCGGCCTCCTGTCCTCACCCCGCTACCCCGGAACCGGAGGCCAGAGAGGTGGCAACACGCGCCCCAGGCTGACCCAGCTCCCAGCCCCTTGGTGCTCCCCGGTCCAGCCGGCGAGGGGGGCGGTGTGTGTGAAGGGTGGGGGTAGGGTGGAGAGGGCGGTTCTAAGAGACAGGTGGAGACATTCTGCCTCCTACAGACTGTTAAGAGACTATTCCCCAAATATGAGAGAAGCCCAGAAAGAAAGTGCTGGCAACAGTCTTCCCATAATAGCCCTTTGCTGACAACCTGGACCAGAGGGCCTCGGCAGGACAGTCATAGGCCGCCTTGTTCCCTTGACCACCCCTGTCTCTTGCCCGAGAACCCTGCTTGGCTCTCTGACACCATCCTCCCCAGCAGAGAAGACATCAGGCTTTGCTGAGAACTTGGCGATGTCCGTAGGAGCTGAGGCCACAGTGAGGCTTAGCATCTCATTGGTGGCCTCCCCTCCCACCCCCTCAGCAAGTGAGTGGCACTTGGCATTAGCTAGGGCGCCCTGCTCACTTAATATTTCACTCCCTCACCAACTGTTTTCCTACCTTGGCTCTAAAGAGCCTTAAAAAACAAAGAGGTCTGGGCATGAACCAGTCTCCCCCCAGCAAAACCCGGGGTGAGACTGTCAGTGCTGGATATGGAAAGGGCCGGCCGGTGCAGGCACAAGGCCCTTACCCTTAAACGCGGCAGGCTGTCCTGAGCTTCACACAAGCCAGTGATTATTCCAGCCAGGCTGCCAAGAAGAGGGTGGGCTTGAGCACTCGTGACACCAGACCACGAATGAAATGCAAACCTGCTGCAATTTCACGGCTCCCTCCATCCCCCCACAGACAGTTGGGTCCTCGAAATCCCAGCGTAGCTGCTAGCCAAATTTGCATGCATGAAAAATGCCCCGGACTGAAGGAGCTTCCCCAGAACTCTGCACTGAGTCAACCTGAATTCTGCATCACCAAGGTCTCTGACAGCTTTTCCCCAGAGGGCCAGGGTGGAATTTCGAGCTGGCTGGGTCTGAGGCCCTTCTCCAGGCAGATGGCGCCGGGACTTATGTCCAGTTTACACCGTAAATCAATGACCTGATCGGAGCTCAGCCTCCAGCCCAGGGGACTCTGATTGCTTCCAAGACTGGGGTCACCTCTTTGTGCAACAAAGCAGTCCCGCGATACTGTGCCAGAAGTTACACTTTTATTTAACATTTAGAGGATTAACATATAGTTACAAGGTCGATATGAGCCTTCCAATGGAAGCACTTTATTTGGTTTAATTCCATCTCTAGAGACAAATGGGCAATTCCAGAACCTTTACAATGGCAGTGGGCCGTTACAACACTGAAACGCCTCTGAAGTTTAGAATTAGTGCAACACACACTGATAAACCCAGAAGTTTAAAGGTGCTGGACACCAGGTTAAAATAGAATTCTGGATCACTTTTTAAAGTTTTTTTTTTTTTTCTTCTGATGATATAAGCACAGGAGGCAGAGCCATTAGGAAGTATGAAATTTGACTTCTCTGGAAAAATACTTAGCATCCACATAACCTTTTCATGTTCAGTAAACTTTTCCCCAGCAATTACAGATGTTACCAAAAGGGACTGAGGCCTCTGCACTAACCGCTGGAGAGACAGACTCCTCGAACCCCAAAGCTTCAGGGTGTTCATGATAAAAGCCCAAAGGAAAATCCCATCCCAGCTTACCATGCCTTTTTATTCTTTCCTATTCTGCAAAGGAAAAATTGGGTAAACGACAAGTTCCTCACTTTCTGTTTTTAAGTTATTTTCAGAGTACGTTCTTTAACAATGAGTCATTCTTACGGCATAACGATATTCTAGCGTCGGTGGAGAAATGATGGTCAGTGGATATGAGGGAAGGCTGAGAAAGCACATGGCAGAGTCCACGTTTCTACTCTATGTGAACTGCTCATAATAATATATAGACGACTTCACAGTAGGATTCCCAGAGTAAATGATAAGTCTCAACTAGCCTATAATAACTTATTTTCTTGACTAAGCCCCAGCTGGTACAGCACTCCCCTTTCCCCGTAGCCACACAGACTGGCAGAGAAGCAAACACCGAGGTGAACATTGAAAAGCACTTCTTCGTTCTTTTTTGGACGCAGGTGGTACAGAGAAAAAGAAAGGCAGAGGGGACACAAGAGGACACAAGCATAGTCCATGTCAGGTTAAACAGACGTTTAAAAGAACAAATCCTGCAGCTTATACCTTTCCCCCTAATTCGGAAGGAGTTCATCTACCCTGACCCCTAATATGAAAGATGCAATGCACATGCATTCCCGAGGCTCTAGAATCCAATTTTTTTTTTCTTAAAAAAAAAAAAAAAAATTAGCATCCTTGTGGAGAGCGGGCAGCTTGACTTGGTGAAATTCAGAATTCCTGGAGACGCCTGATGGACAAACCCTATGTGGGGTTGCTGGGGCTGCACGGAGCAACCACGCGCCTGCTGGTTTGCAGGGACGCGGGTGGAGCCCAGACTCTTCCTGTCCTTTGGCATCCTGGCTTTGCCGTCATCTGCCAAGACAGTCTTGTGAGACTGAGGAGCCTGGGACAATGGGGCTGCCCCCTGGGTTAACAGAGGGGTCCCAGACGCTCACAGCTGCAGAGGCTCACTCTGGGGCGGAAGGAGTGAGTGAGAGGGGCCCAATGCCTGCTCCAACCTGAAGCCACTTCCTCTTCCCCTGCTCACACTTGGCGTTTGTTCCCTCGTGGTTTCCTGTCACCAAAGGTTGACTGAGCAGCTTTGAGGCTGGTGTGTGGTCAACCCTGGTTTGCTGAGAGGAACAATTTTCCTACCCCTGAACCAAGGCCTAACCCTCGGGACCCGTCCTGTCTGTACCGGTCCCTTCAGCTCCTGCCAGATTTCCTTGTCTTAGATTCGCAAGTGTGGCAAAGCAGCAAGGAGGCTCAAGGTGACCATCTAGTCACCAAAAGCCGAACAACAGGAAAGATGCCTGATGGCACCCTGGGGCTTCTGACGGGATCTTTGTTCACAGAAACCCACAGTCCAAGATTTCTCTTGACTGTTTCTGCACCAGGTAAGTAGAGAAGCTACGCTGCTCTAAGGCGTGAGCGGCCCACTGGGTACGGGACCTCATGTCTTCCTCAAAGATCCATGAGAGGAAGGAGATTCAGCTCAAAACACGATTAACTCTGCGTGGCCTGGAGAGCACACACTGAAATGTGGAAGCTGCAGCCACAGGATCACTTGGCGGACCACGAGAAGCACAGGGGCTTTGGTGATGACAGCACTGGAGTCCTAAGGCGCGGACTTTGGAATTCACAGAAAGGGGAGAGTCTTCCTTTGGCCAATGAGCTAATGCAGAGGCAAGACGCTCATTCACGACCCGTGGTCCTTATCAATGGGTGGCCAACGGGGAGAAGGTGGGCTGGGATGTTCCTTGACCCCATGAAAAGGGAGGGGACACAGGCAAGACAGTGGGACTGGCCTAAGAGCTGGAATTTGACTTCTGGTGTGGACTTTTCTAGGCCACTGAAGACAAGACCTCAAACAAAAACGTGTGTGTGTGTCCACCATGGACACTCAGGCCGTGAAACATTTCAAGGGCCAATTGTTTAGTATCTGGTGAGGGTCCATAGTCAGGAAAGGACCACCGAATACCCAATGGACTTGGGAAAAGATGAGTATTTTCTAACGTAAGGGACACATCAGTGACTTTTGGGCACCCAGTCCACCAGGCGCAGGCCTGACCCTCCTCGCCCAGATTCGGTTGTCTCGCCCGGAGACCAGTGGCAAAGTTTTCACGGAAAGGCACAGTGTGAATCGTGGACGGGCCGGGTTGCGCCAGGTGGACCGAGGTCGCGGGGCAGGGACGCCCTCCCCCTGCCAAGAGGCGGCCAGACTGGGCCAGGGGCGGAGCCGGGCTCTGAGGAACATGCTGTAAAAAGGAAAGAAAAGAAGAAAGCGAGCAGCTGCAGGTGGGGATGGATGTCAACTTCAGGCTGAGGGGCCCAGGGCCACACAGCAACCCAGGCCCAGGGCGTTCGCGGGCGCTCAGGCCTGTGGAGACAAGCAGACCGAAGGGTTTCTCCTGGGAAGGCTCCCCGAGGCTCTGGCTCCCGGAACCACCTTTAGCAATCTACAACACAAAAGACAGAGAAAGAAAAAGGCAGTTAGAGTGGAGGGCGGGCAGGTCAGGGGCGGGCACTCCGCCTCTCAGGCAGACTGCACCGCCCTGGACAGGGCGGGGGAGGGGGCATTTTTAGAGCACTTGGTTACCACAGGGCAAGTCTGAGATAAGGAACTTTCACGGTTTTATCTGCAGTCAGAGCAGCTAGTCTTTCCTTCCGGGGCAAGAGAAAGCACCCAGGAGACGGTGCACTCCCGCACGCCCCCAACTCATCTTTCTCATCAATTGAGCTCTGAGACAAAGAAAGAAACCAGCTTCCCAGAAAGATGTCAGGAGCCCAAGGACCCGGTTCTCTCTGTGACCGACACTCTTGGTTCCTTGGCAGTAAAAGGCAGCATCTTTGATGAAAAGGAAAACCTATTGCTCAGTAATAAACAGTGAAAGTTCTTCATCTGGGGGACAGAAGAGAAATGAGAGACAGACTCCTGAAGCCCACAGGCACACACAGGGTGAGCAACAGAGAAGGTGCCATCATTTAACAAGGGGGAAAGGGCAGAATTTTTCTTTTTTAAAAAAAAAAGCATTTGGCTAGAAAACTCCCCATTATTGAAGATGAGAGGGTTAAATGCTTGGATTACACAGAATTTCTTGGAGAGGTGAAAAATCATTTAAAATACACAACACTGAGAAAAATATAACGTTTATTAGAGAGGCAGATACGAGGGTACAGCTACAAGATGCCACACAGATTCTTTTCTCGGAGGATAAGGAAGAGAGAGGAAACAGTCATGTTGGCCGTATTTAAACAAAACTTACTCAGAACCCAAGTGTCTACAATAAACTCAAGTGTGGATCAGCCGGCAGGGGACCTAGCTACCAGTGTAACCGTCCTTCCGGCTCCCCCAGCGGTTACAAAAACAAAAAGGTCATTAGGCAGCAGAATCACCAATAAAACAAACAAATATAAGAGTAAAACGTTAAAACAACGAATTCAAGTCATCCTTTTAGTTTTTCTATTGCAGTATATACAAATAGATTGGGGAAGGGGCAGTTATGGACATATTTCACAGAGAGCAATTAAAAAAAACAAACTAAACCATAAAAGAGGACAGTCACAATTCAGTTGGCCAGTGGAACTTCCTCTAGTCTAACTATTTTGGCGGTTATTAAATAGTCACTTGGCAGACACCACACACATACACGAAAGTGCATGGGCATCACTGACGATAAGACCACTGCTCTTGAGTCGCAGGCATCGGAAAGCAGCAGCCCCACCCGGCTGCGCTGGGCTTAAAGGGAGGGCAGCGTTTGTGGGGCAGGCTGAACAGACTTATGAACAAGGTAGGGAAAGGAAAGAGTCTACATCCATTCTTAGCTTCTAAGTGTATCTCTGCATAAATGGAGAAAACTTTATACACAAGCTGAGACTTTGCTACTTTTGACAGATTCACTGTTACAAGAACACAAAGTGTGCCTTGGGGGTGGAAATGGAAGTTCCCGAACTCTTTGGGAATTGTTTCAAGACTTCTGCTAATCCTTTGCACACTGACTGAGATGGACCTGAAACTAAAAAATATCTTCTGCTGTTGAGTCACTAGGACACAGATTCATCTGGTTGAAGGTACTGAGGCATACAAGCTAAAATAATGATCATAATTTACGTGCCCAAATCGCCCCACCCATATCCAAAAGACAGTTGAGCTATTTCCTGAATTCGATTTGCACAGCTCTAAAGAGGAGGGGAATAAAAGCAAAATGAACAAACAAATAAATCAAAACTCAACCGACTTCATGGCATGCCATACTTTTCAAATCAAGTTTTAAAAAGCCTAATGTTGACTTGCCTCATTTTAAGACTTTTTTTTTCAGTGTCTAGTTTATTTTCTCCAATACTTCACAGTCTGGAAATGAGTTCATCCTGGGTTTTAATGTCTTAGGTATTCACTTGGTTTACATGCCCAAGGCTGTGACCACCTACTGTTCATGAACTCCCCATGGGTTAAGGGCCAACAGATTTTCCTTGCTGTGGTAGTTAAAAGGAAGTGCTAAAATGATTCTCCTGAGAGATCTGGGGTCAGGATGGGTGGTTTTATCAATACTACAGCAGCAAAGGTATAATAATGCAAAAGAAATTTAAATGACAATTATACCAAAAAAATAAAATCGGGCTGGCCAGTGTCGGTTTCCTGTTTTTGATACTGGATCACGATTTTGTCAGATGTAACCACTTGGGGAAGCTGGATAAAGGGGATCTCTCTACTATCTTTGCAACTCCCTGACAATCTGTGATTATTTAAAAATTAAAAGTGTTTTAAAAATCAGGCAGTCATTAAGTAAAGGTTACTACATTCCATTTTGGTGGCCCTTAAAATGTTAGCTGCCCAGTCTTGTCCAACTCTGTGACCCCATGGACCATAGTCACCGAGTTCCTCTCCAGGCAAGAATAATGGAGAGGCCCTTGGGAAATGCAGAAGAACTTTCTGCTAGAATCTGCCACAGGCACCCATAACTCCTGCCAGGTCCTGGACCCCATAATGCATTGCTGTCAGTTTTAAAATCAGTTTTAAATTGACCCGATCTTCTAAAAGGAGTCCATAGTGTAGAAGCAAGGAGCTGATTTCCTATTTAAAAGTAGGAAGGACATGAATAAATAATTTTCAAAGCCAAAAAAGAGAGAATCTCAATCCTATACCTTTATTCTGACTCATTTTTAGCTGGTTCTCTGTGATCTCAGGGAAGATTCTAGACATAAGCACAACCATTGGGCATGTCCCCAGTTTCACTACCTAGCCTGCCAATTTAAAAATGCAAATCCCCATGTGACCCAGATTTCTTTAAGATGGTGAAACATTTTATTATATAATTAACCACTTTATGGTTATTATATAAAAGGATCTAGAAGTTCTAAAATGATTTTCAGTAAAATATACACTTTGGGTCTTAACAATGCCAACGATTAAAACAAACCAAAAGAACATTAAAAAGTGATGTGCTGGGGTCTGTGTGTTGCTTACAAGGGTCTATTCACAACACCACCTGGGCACAAAAAACCTCCCACAGAACAGAATGAAGGGAGTTGTTTTTACATAATTTATCTCAACAGCTCTAGCACGTCTGATCAACTCTGTCAACTGGCAAAAGAAAGATGAGTAGTCATATGTGAAAACCAACTGGTTGAAAGACCAAGTTTTCCATAATTCAATGGGTTGTCTAGGATCGTATCGACATAACCGGGTAGCATGGTGCTCTAACAATGATCTTAAACATGTTTAAGGAAATATACACACTTTTGGTACCAACGCCATTCTTTACTTACGCTATTCTTTATTGATGACTTCCTCCAAAATGAATGACTGTAAAACTTAACGCAGTTCAGTTTATGAAGTTACCAAATGTAACATCTTAAGGTGGTTCACTTTCTGGCAGACACTAGTTATTAGTGAGAGCTGAAGTCTTCTGCACCCCTAGGACATGCATGGACTTTCAGATTCAGAAATATGAATCAGAAGCTAAAAGGCAACTTTTTGGTTATCTACAGTCGCTGCCCCAAGGAGAAATGTTTATCAGATTTCAAAGGACACCATTGTAAATTGGCAGTTGGCAGCTTTCCAGGGAAAATGTCATGAGCAAGTGACACTGAATTATCATCAAAACCAGCCCAGGAAATTCAGCTTGTGCCTAAAAGAAACACACACCGTGACGCTCCCCATCCAGTCTTTTGAAGAACTGCCTGTAACAGGCATGATTGCGGGGAGAAACAACTCCAATTTTAAAGTTTTGTGGTTTTTTTTAAAGTTGTATTAAATATAAGTCTTAGCACCTTTGGCATTTTTGTCCAAATAGACTTCGACGTAGGAAGTGGGAACATAACCCTCTTCATCTTCATTTCTCCGAATTCGGGTCCACCCGTCGCCCTTGTCTTCCTCTATTACGTACAGCGTCTCTCCTTCAACTACTGAAATGGTTCCCTCATTCTGACCTGAAAAAGCAAAGTCAGAGTAGTTTAGGTTTCTTGTCAAACCCGGGTTTGGAGCAGACGGCGAGTCTTGCAGTGAAACAAGTGGAGAAAAGACGGACGCTGTCCTCCCGTCCGGAAGCTGCCAGGCCCTCATCCTGCGTCGCTGGGACCCTTCTCTAAACTCCCCGTGGGAGCCCTCTCTCTCCTGCCTCCCAGAACAGGCGGCATCTCCCCCGGAGGAAATCTTAGGTCCTCTTCTCTACCCTCCCCTGAAGGTGCTCCTTTGGCATCAATGACACCTCTTTACACAGCATCTCCACTTTTCTTTCTCCCGTTCTGGTTCTTATCTGAGGCTTAGGTGCCACCGTGCCTTCTCTCTGAAGTCCATTTCCACCCTGATGGTGCCTGGGCATCTGAGACACAATTCGGGTGAACCTGGGCTCACTGTCTGGCCTCCCAAACTAGATCCTCCTCCCACTTTCCCATTTCAGCGGCCATCTCCATCGTCCCAGGAGTGCAGCTTCAGGGATCAGCTGTGGGTTCCTCCCCGCTTCGTTTCCAACTTCCAATCAGCCGCGCATCTGAGCGTGTTATTGGCTGCAGCATCTCTACGTCCATCTGTCTCCTAATCAAGGCCCCCAATACCATTCACTAAGATAATTTCAAAAGACTAGTCACCACCGCCCAAGCAGTGTCCCGAAAGGCAGACTGCTTAGGGGGCTGTTAATAGCAGTAACTGTGGATGCAGGGGGAGAGGGATGGTGTGGACCTGAAGTTACACTGGGAGCACTGAACCTCGGGCTTCTCTTCTTTGTTTTGTCACAATGAACATTTAGTTTATCGAAGGCTCTAAAAGTCCTACAGTAAAGGGAATTTCCTGGCAGTCCAGTGGTTAGGACTCTGCCCTTCCACTGCAGGGGGCATGGGTTTGATCGCTGATTGGAGAACTCAGATCCTGCAAATCAAAGAGGCAAGGATGAAAAAAAAAGTCTTACAGCAAAGAAGTTCATTTATCCCAGGGTTTCTGAAAACGATCTGAGCTCCAATTCCTTCTTTCACAGCATCCTTCCCAGCATCCTGCAGGACGCTGTTTCAAGGCTCATCAGTTTGGGAACCATGAGGTTAGGCGTCCTAAGCATTTGCCCTGTCTTCTAACTGATAGCACACGTATGAGAATAAATGTCTATGGTACAGACATTACAGTAAATGTCTGCTTGTGTCAACAACCTGCTCAAATACTTTCTGGAGGGCCTGATGTTTGCCAGATAACATACAAGTGTTTCTCTTACCCATCCCCCACACTGGCCCCAGACCCCTCCTCGTCTTATATTCCACTATTACTCCTAAGACACCTGAGCTCCAGGCGCACAAACCCCGTGCCTTTCCTGCTCCATGCTTGGCAGTGCCTGTGCCTCTGACACCCTGCAGCATGGTGAGTTCAGTGGATAAGAATCCAGCTGCCAATGCAGGGGACACGGGTTCGATCCCTAGTCTGGGAAGATTCCACATGCCACAGAGGGGCTAAGCTTGTGCGCCACAACTATTGAGCTTGTTGCTCTAGAGCCCGAGAGCTGCAACTACTGAAGCTCGTGCCCTCTAGAACCAGTGCCCCACCAGAGAAGCCAGCGCGATGAGAAGCCCTTGCACCAAAACGAGAGAGGAGCCCCCGCTCGCCACAACCAGAGAAAGCCTGTATGCAGCTGTGAAGACCCAGCACAGCCAAAAATAAAAATAAATACATCGCCTCAGGGAAGGGGTCATATCCTCGTGTGGACCCCCCATCACTCCGTCCCTCTCTTCTGCTGAACCTCCTCTGCTTTATTTCCTCCCAGGGCGGATGCCAGACCACACCACCTGCCTCCCACGCTTTCAAGGGTCTTTGCAAGACAGGAGCTCCATAAGTATTGAAGGTGTGGATGATATAATCATTATTCCATACTACCTGCTGCAATTAAGCTCACCGAAAGTTGGTCAACAGTCCAGACCCAAAGGCAAAATACACAGCCCTCAAACAGAAAGAAATCAGAATCACAGATACTCTGGGCAGAACGAAAGAGGAAGAGAGGAAGGTTCTGAAGGAAGGTTCATTTGAAGCCTCTTCCTGAAAGGAAGGTTCTGAAGGCTTCAAAAGAAAGTCTGACCACAGAAAGAGAAGAGGGACCTAGACAGTTGGTGTTACCTTCAAACGTGTAGAGGGCTTTACATGTCCCTATGGCAGGAAGAGGCTCCTCGTCGTCAAACTCGTCATCAAAGTCTGTGGCCAGCACCTTGACCTCACTCTCCTGACTCTGCTCCTCTGTGTAACTGCCATCGGGGCTGCTCAAGAAAGCAAAACACACAGCAACTATAGCAACTGACCCCAGCAAGCGCTCGAATGCAGCCCCTGCGAGAGCCAAGTGCTGGCAATTCTGGAGCGTTGTAACCAGGGACCGCCCCTCACCCCGCAGGCTCCAGCACCATCCGCGGGGCATCAGACAGCTGCACTGTGGGGAAAACCACAGGCCAGTCATGACAGACGCATGGAACCTGACAAGGACCTTGTGCTTGTCTCTGATTCCAGAATCGGGCAGTAAATACAAAGCCAAAAACAAACAAACAAACAAAAAGCCCCAAGCAGGCGCCGTACAGATACTGTACCTCTCCCGATCCTGCGCGCAGTTGTTGACGGAGGGGGCGTTCTGCGCCTCGTACATCCCACTCTGCCGACGGGCCTGGTCGCTGCGGGCTGGGAGTCGGCCTTCCACCTCGGCCAGCCAGGCCTGCAAAGAGAAATCAGGAAAGACTCTGGTCTGAGCTCAGCTGAGGGCCGGACCAAGCAGGGTTCAGGCCCCCAATCTGGGCTTCTGGTTGGTCATTGAAGCCGACTGAAGAAGGACCACGTGGCAGGGGTGAGGAGCCTCCAGTCTGTTTGCCTTGACTGTATACACATACTTAAAGGCAAAGTTGGAGGCGTGTGAGCAGACTTACATTTAACCATTGCCCATAAAGTGGCAGAAAGACACCGGCCTGTCTTAAACTCTCGGGCTTTCATTCATTCATTTATTGCCCGGCATGTGGGGTCTTAGGGCTTCCCTCATAGCTCAGCGGTAAAGAATCCGCCTGCCAATGCAGGAGACACGGGTTCAATCCCTGGGTGGGGAAAGACCCCTGGAAGAGGGTATGGCAGCCCACTCTAGTATTCCTGCCTGGGAAACATTATGGACAGAGGAGCCTGGTGGGCTATGGTCCACGGGGTCACAAAAGAGTCAGACATGACTGAGTGACTAACAACAACAATATGAGATCTTAGCTCCCAGACCAGAGATTGAACCCATGTCTGCATCCCTGCATTGGAGTCTCCGCCACTGGACCACCAGCAAAGTCCCCACGGCTCTCGGGCTTTTTAAGCAGCTGTGTGACTTCTGATAAGTCGCGTCTAGTTCCCCCGGTTCCAAAAATTCTGTGACCGTGATGTCACACTGGGAACCATGAGGGTCCTTGCCGCACTTACGCAGTGACTCAGTTTAAAAGCCACACTTCCCTTTTATCCGCCCCCCCCTCCCCGCCGCCTTAGGAATGTAGTATTTTTTATAATAGTGAAGAAACCTTGTACACAGGAAATCAAAGTAGATCACATTTTCTTCAGCAACCTTTGAAATAGTGTAAAAATGGCAAAAGAATCCAAATGACCAGAAAAGGACATTTCTAGGTTCTAAAATCTCAACCAATAACAACTTACTGACAGATTCTAGAAAGAATGAGAAAATGTCATATTTGGCTTTTCATGTCTGGAAATAATCTATTTTGATCAGAATTATCAGTTAGTAATTTATTTTTCTAGTCTTTACGTTTTAGGGGTGGGGGGAGAAGCCTTTTGTTCACAGCTTGAAAGATTCATTATCTGTGTTTCTTCTTCAAGTCTCGTGTGTGTTTCCTACTGGTTTTCATCTTTTGATAATGGGTCCTTAAAAACAACTATAACATATTTCGATGGTTCCCCCCACAACCCAGAAATAAACCCTGTATTTATGATTAATTGGCCTATAACAGCCAGTTACAAGCTGTCTTGAACAGCCAAGACAGTTCAAGGAGAGAAAAGGTCTTTTTGACAAATGGTGCTGGGACAACTGAAAAAGAATGACTCCGGACCTGTACTTTTAACCGTGTACAAAAATTAACTCAAAACGAACCAAACACTTAAACAGAAAAGGGAAAACTACAACATTTACAAGAAAACATAAGCATAAGGGTTTGTGACCTTGGATTAGGTGCTGGTTACTTAGTTACGGCACCAAAAGCGCAAGTGATAAAGAGAAAAAAACCTGATAAATTGATTTCATCAAAATTAAAATGATTTGGCAGTTCCCTGGCAGTCCAATGGTTAGTACTCAGTGCTTCAATAGCCGGGGCCCCGGTTCAATCCCTGGTCAGGGAACCAAGATCCTGAAAGATGTGTGGTATGGTCAAAAAAAAAACCCACAAAAACTTTTGTGCTTCAAAGGCCATCTTGAAGAGAGTAGAAAAGCAATCCACAGAATGGAAAAAAATATCTGCAAATCATAGATATGAAAAGGAATTCACATCCAGAATATATTTTGAAAATGTTGACACTGATACCAAAGCCAGACAAAGACCCTGCAAGACAATTACAAATATTAATGGCTTTCTTAAATTTGTCGTTTTGATTCACTGAGATGATGGACAACTGTATACTCCCCAATTATACCCACTGTCGACACAAGGTGAGACAAACCAACTTGAGTGAATTTAAGTGAAACACTTAAATGAAAACCAAAAAACACCCGTATATAACTATCACCTTAAACAGTGTCCCCTTTAAGGGACACCATTAAAACAGGACACGCTGAAAAGCAGAACAGCAAATGGATGACAGTCTCTTTTTCCTTTCATCATAACTCGTGGAACACCTGACTTTTCCCGCTGCATCCCTCACAGGGAAAGAAACGCTGGTGCTCTACAGCCTCATCGTCCCATGACCCCACACCTACTTCTGTTTCTTTCCTTTATTTTTTTTCCCCCCAACAAAACTTTTCCACAACAGCTTTTTCCTACCTCGAATTTCTGGGTCTCTAGTCTCAGTTTGTCTATATTTTGGCTGACTTCCGCTAATTTGTGATCCAAACTGGTGGGGTCTCCCATTTGCGGATTCTTTAGGTAGACATCTTTCATTTTTGTGATGGCGTCTCTGAAAAAGAGAAGGGGCAGAACATGGTCAAGTTAATGCCACTGTTAGATTTAGAGCAAATGACTCCCTGCCAGGCAGGGGACTGGGCAGTAGGGTGGACAACTTTACTGAATGTCAGCAAAAGAAACTCTACACTAACCACCCAACACAAGACCAATAACACCAACTGCATTGCGAGTCACAGGAAATAGGTTAACCAAAATATAGAAATAAGTGGAAGAGAATTTCTATGTCTTCACTACCCCTCCACCTGCCTGCTTGCCTCTGAGCCCACACATCCTGCTGCCACTTGATGGGTGCCATGAACCATTTGTTCTCTGTAGGAGCCTTCTACCCACTTGCCCTCCCAGTCCACATACCCTGTTCTATCTTTTATACACACACACACACACACACACACAGGCCACGCTGTGCGGCATGTGGGATCTTATTTCTCTCATTGCTGTTCAGTCGCTAAGGGGTGTCTGACTCTTTGCAACCCCATGGACTGCAGTGTGCCAAGCTTCCCTGTCCTTTACCATCTCCCAGAGTTTGCTCAAACTCATGTCCATTGAGTCAGTGACGATATCTAACCATTTCATCCTCTGCCACCCCCTTCTCCTTTTGCCCTCAATCTTTCCCAGCATCAGGGTCTTTTCCAATGAGTCAGCTCTTCACATCAGGTGGCAAGGTATTGGAGCTTCAGCTGTAGCATCAGTCCTTCCAATGAACATTCAGGGTTGATTTCCTTTAGGATTGACTGGTTTGATCTTGCTGACTTGACCATGGGTTGAACCTGGGTCCCAAATATTGGACGCTCAGAGTCTTAAACCACTGAACCACTGGGCAAGTCCCATCACTCTACTTTCTTTTATTTCCACTGCATGTATTGCTTCCCGACATTACATATCTTGTTATTATGCTTATTGCTTATTGTCTATCTCTTCCTCCTAGAACAGCAGCTCTCTGAGAAGCTCTCTGGGCTCAAGCCCTTTGGTAACATGATACACCCCCAGTGGCCAGACCACACCTGGCATACAACAGATGCTCAACAAGTACATGACCTTCCCAGGTAGCACACTGGCAAAGAATCCGTCTGCCAATGCAGGAGACGCAAGAGATGTGGGACAGACTGTATGGTCATCCACAGGTTCACGAGTCGTCTCTTTACTTCATGACCTGTACCTCCAACTACTGCCCTATTTCTCAGTAAAACTTCTCAAAAGAGGTGTTTGAAGTCATTATCTCCCATTCCTCTCCTCCAGATCTCTCCAGAGGTTTATCATTTTTATTAATCTTTTCAAGGAACCAGCTTTTGGATCTGTTCATCCTCTCTGTTGAATATGTGATTCTATTTCGTTAGTTGGTACCCTTTCCTTTAGTATTTATTTCCTTTTTTCTATCTTCTTTGGTTCAATTTGTTTCTAATATGTATTGAAAGCTGTCAATTTCCCTTTGTGAGCATTGGCTTTAGTGACATCCCCAAATGTAGGTGGAGAATGTGTGTTAAGGTTAAGTTCTGTCTCACATATTTTCTAATATCTATGATGATTTCTTCTTTAATCTATGTGTTACTTAGAGCTACATTCTTTCCTTTTCTAAAGCAGTAAAAACAGATTTTATTCAAAACTAATTACAACTGGGGGAAAGAGGAGAGTGAAAAAGCTGACTCGAAATTCAACATTCAAAAAACTAAGATCATGGCAGCTGGTCGCATCATTTCATGGCAAATAGAAGGGGAAAAAGTGGAAGCAGTGACAGCCTTTATTTTCCTGGGCTCCAGAATCACTGTGGCTGGTGACTGCAGCCATGAAATTAAAAGACGCTTACTCCCTGGAAGGAAAGCTATGACAAACCTAGACAGCATATTAAAAAGCAGAGACATCACTTTGCCAACAAAGGTCTGTATAGTTAAAGTTATGATTTTTCCAGTAGTCATATGAGAGTTGGACAGTATAGAAGGATGAGCACTGAAGAACTGATGCTTTTGAATTGTGGTGCTGGAGAAGATTCTCGAGAGTCCCTTGGACTGCGAAGAGATCAAGCCAGTCAATCCTAAAGGAAATCAATCCTGAATATTCATTGGAAGAACTGATGCTGAAGCTGAAGCTCCAATAATTTGGCCACCTGATGCAAAGAGTCAACTCACTGGAAAAGATCCTGATGCTGGGAAGGATTGAGGGCAGGAAGAGAAGGGGGAGACTGAGGAGGAGAGGGCTGGATGGCATCATCAACTCAATGGACGTGAATTTGAGCAAACTCCGGGAGATAGCGGAGGACAGAGGAGCCTGTCGTGCTGCAGTCCAAGGAGTTGCAGAAGAGTGGAACACTACTTAGTGACCAAACAGCAACAAAGCTGGGTCTCCACTGTCGCCTGGGCTTCTCTCTAGTTGAGGGAGTGGGGACTACTCTCCAGTTACGGCACGTGGGCTTCTCATTGCAGTGGCTTCTCTTGCTGCAAAGCATGGGCTCTAGAGCACAGGCTTAGTAGCTGTGGTGCATGGGGTAGTTGCCCCATGCAATGTGGGATCTTCCTGGACCAGGGATCGAACCCATGCCTCCCGCATTGGCAGGCAGATTCTTTACCACTGAGCCACCAGGGAAGCCCTGAAGTTGATCCTTTTGAACTGAATAGTTTGGGGTGGGGGGCGGTTACTTGGCTTGAGAGTCAGTCTTCTCACACCCGGTTCCTTCTAGCTGACACCTGCATGGTCTGTCGTTTTCCGTTCTTTACTCTCAACCTCTCTGCACCTAATGAGCAGGTGTGTCTTTTGTAACTGGCACACAAGTGGTGTGCTAGTTTCAGGTTTTTGTCCAGTTTGAAAATCTCTTTTAATTGGAACATGTAGTCTGTTCACATTTAACATACTGATTCATTTTATTTTACAAACACAATATGCCAGGCACTGTCCTCAGCCCTTGAGGTACCCTGGTACACTTCACGTGGGCATATTAACTCCCTTTTCATGGTGAGGAAACCCAACTACCAAGAGCTTAAGAATCTTGTCCAACGTTTGCAAATGAAACAGGTGGAACCAGATTGGAACTGGGGTGTCTAGTGTGCTTGGTATTTTCAATCTTCCACCCTAATTTGTGCTTTTGATTTGTCCTGCCTATTTTATATATATTTTTTCTCTCCCATCTTGCCTTTTTGGATTATTTTAAACAAAAACAAACCAAAAATCCAACCTTTTCCAGATCATGTCACCTCTGCTCAAAGCCTTTCATTTTCTGTTTGTCCTGCGTAAAACGTAAGTTGCACAACAGAGGTTTTTGATGTTTTGTTCATTCTTTATCCTCAAGGCCTAGAATATTCCCTTACATACAGTAAATGGTCAACAGACAGAGGTGCAGTGAAAGGTGAAGGTGATTTGCCTTATTACTAGAGAGAGCTGCTCTGGGGGTTCAAAGGTCGGCCATGGTCACAACCCAAGTGACAGAAACTTTTCTCCATGAAATCAAACAATTAGGGAGGATCTGTCAATCACTTATAAAATGGCATTTCAGATATCTGAGTCATAACTTGCTACTCCAGGCAAACTATATCTGCTTACTTAGTAAACAGCATGAGGTTTATAATGGATTTATAAACCTTTTATATCTGGTCCCAGATGTTATAAAAAGTACAAAGACAAAATTTTTATTTCACGAAGTATATTTTTAATTCAAATCTAGAACAAAGTTCATTATATGTGTTCTTCTTTTTAACATACTGAAACAATGTTTATAAAGTGATATATTTTTCAGGAGTTGCTCTCCCAGGGATTAAATATATATATATCAAAACCACTTTTTATCTGCATGTATTTAAACTGGCTGCCTTGCCAACTTTGTTTATTTTTTGAATAACTAAATTATAACCTCAGCTTCAATATCACTGGGCTTCCCTGGCAGCTCAGCTGGTAAAGAATCTGCCTGCAGTGCAGGAGACTCTGATTCAATTCCTGGGTCAGGAAGATCCGCTGGAGAAGAGATAGGCTACACACTCCAGTATTCTTGGGCTTCCCTGGTGGCTCAGCTGGTAAAGAATCTGCCTGCAATGTGGGAGACCTGGGTTTGATCCCTGGGTTGGGAAGATCCCCTGGAGAAGGCAATGGCTACCCACTCCAGTATTCTGGCCTGGAGAATACCATGGGCCGCACAGTCCATGGGGTCACAAAGAGTTGAACACGACTGAGTGACTGTCACTCACTCCCTCGATGTCACTGAATCTATGTAGGGCTACCATGTGGCGACTTCATGCCACACAACATGTGGGCTCTCAGTTCCCTGACCAGGGATTGAACCCACGGCCCCTGTACTGGAAGCGCGGCATCTTAGCCACTGGACTACCAGGGAGGTCCCTCAGGTTATCCTTTAAGTCCAAATCTCCATTATTCAATGACTCACTGAAGTCCCTCATTGAGAATATAGAAAGTGGGGGATTTTCTCTTTTTAAATTACGTGTAGTCAATTAACAATGTTGTGTCAGTTTCAGGTATACAGCAAAGTGATTCAGTTATACATACACGTCTAACTTTTTTTTTTCAGACTCTTTTTCCTTATTGGTTATTACAAAACACTGAGTTGCTGTTGCTCAATCGCTAAGTCGTATCCGACTCCTTGCAACCTCAGGGTCTGTAGAATGACAGCAACAGCAGAAACAGAAACATGTATTTTAAGTGCTAATGCAAAGGTAAATGAGAAATGCGTTTTAAACCTGTGCAGAATGTTTATTTTCTCTATAAAAATCATAACTATTAAACCAAATAAATCGCCTATAATGGAAGGTGATTTAAGAATAAGCTGGTTTGCTCAGACATCATACAGACAACAGAATGTTGTGTTGTACTTGTGAAATTCTCTTATCTAACCTGATTTTATAGTCCATGGTGACAACGTGGTAAATGTAGTGCTACTACAGTAAGTGAACACATCCAAAAAAAAAAAAGGAGAGAGAGAACCATAATGCATTTTGTTCCCCAAACTTAGAATAATACCTATTTGTTAAAAGAATCCTCCCTGTCTTTACTTATTTTTATAATAATAATTATTATTTTGGCCATGATGTGTGGCATGTGGGAATATGTGATCTTAGTTTCCCCACCAGGGGTTGAACCTGTGCCCCTTGCATTGGAAGCACAGAGTCTTAGCCACTGGACCACCAGCAAAGTGCCCAGGAATCCTCTCTGTCTTGAATAAAGGAATCCAGTAGACTAGATATGACCAAACAACTGGCTAAAACAACCACCTAAATTAAAATCTAATTTAGAGCCTCTCATCTTTCCAAACTGAACTCGAATTTCTTAATAAGTCGTTTCAATCCACTCTACCTTTGATCCATTTCCTTTTGGATTTCTTTATTTAATTCATCGACTTTCTGCTGGAGCTTTTTCCTTCTCTGTTCGGGTGGGAGGTTGCTGAAATCTTCTGGTGTCGCGCCCTGCAGATACAAACAGAAATTAGCCAGAAAGCCTCCTTGAAAAAAAGACACCGAGAGAAGCCTGCAGGGAGATTCCCCAGACACCAGGGCGATGCAGATGTCTGCGTGTGTTTTCATGAAATAAATTAAGCTCTTTCCCACGACACCCAGCTGAGATGCAAAAATCCATGCATGCAAACTGCAAAGGCCCCGCAAACCGTCTTCCATGCTGGCCCCGCAGCCTCCGACAAGGAAGGGACCCCTGAGACAGGAAGACATACTTCTGACCCCAGCGAGAATCAGTGAGGAACTAGTCTGGAGACAGTCTGCACTTCGCTGTCAGTGTCGATGGCAACACTGAAGCTTTAGGCTTATGTTTTCTTCCAATAAAAAAACTGGTAAGTGCCCCCATCAACTGTTTCATGTCGATGGCACTGTTCCCCACCCCACCCCCACCCCGGCTGAGTATTCCTTCCCGTCTCTGCATAGAGCCTGAGGCCAAAAGTTTCCACCCCTGTGAAGTGGCAGATGGGACATCTAGTTCCTCCAGGAATGTGGGTGAAAAGGACATTAAGGGAAAAAACCCTCCCCCAGCTCCCATCCACTCTCCTTGCCTCTGCTTCCTCTAAGTCACTTCTTTTTTGTCACCTTTAGGAGCATCTCAGAGAATTCGCAGAGAATCACCCCCGCCCCCACTCCCCCAGTTTCAAAACCAACTTTTCCATAATGTCTGAAATCAGCCTCAGCTGTTTCTAACTCATCGGAAGACGTACACTTTGTTTTTTTGCTGTACTACACGGCATGTGGGATCTTAGTGCCCTGACCAGGGATCGCACCCACGCCCCCTGCATTGGAAGGCAGAGTCTTAACCACTGGACTGCCAGGGAAGTCTTGGAAGAAGTATACTTTGATATCTTGATTCCCTTTCAAAAACAACTGCTCTCTTTCCTCTGTGTATATGTTATAAGTAGAAAATATCAACTGTGACTTGCCAGACTTTTACCCACGCTTATGCATCATTTCCTTAAATGAGGCTATTTTCATAAAGAAAGAAATTTGCTCAATAGCCAGGGATAAGCCAGGGAATTTGAAAAGAGATTTTGCTTTAGAATCCCTTAAAAAAAAAAAAAAAAAAGCAAGACAGACTTGCTTGGGAGTGGATGGAAAAGAAGGGACCTGGATAATGTAATTGCAAAATCAGCTTGAGTTTGCCAAGCAGCTTACACAGGGGCTTGTGACTGAAGTTCCTAGGCTGCTTATTAGAAAATGCCAGGCTTCTGGGTTGGAAGTTTGTGATTCAGCAAATAGTTCACCACTGAGGCCACCAAAGACCTTTCAGCTAATATTCTCAAAAACTGTTTGTGCACGCGCGCACGGGCGCGTGCACGTGTTTGAGTGGGACGAGATCTGAGTGAAAGCAAAATAGAAGTGATTATTCCCTAATGCCAACGCAAGAAAGCTCAACTTGCTTCTAAAGCTAAGATGAAGCCAACTAATCTTCAATATAATAATAAAACAGGCTTGTTTTTCCTTTTCCATACAATACTTGAAACCTCAATTGCTTTCCAATTTTCTCAACTCAGTCACTGAGCCCAAAAGCTCAAGTTTGTTCTTATGCTGAATTGACTTAAATCAGCATGTTTTCTGGAACTGGAGATTTTATTTTCATTTTTGTTTTAATGCTGCTGCTGCTGCTGCTAAGTCGCTTCAGTCGTGTCCGACTCTGTGCGACCCCATAGACGGCAGCCCACCAGGCTCACCCGTCCCTGGGATTCTCCAGGCAAGAACACTGGAGTGGGTTGCCATTTCCTTCTCCAATGCATGAAAGTGAAAAGTGAAAGTGAAGTCGCTCAGTCGTGCCCGACTCTTAGCGACCCCACGGACTGCAGCCTGCTAGGCTCCTCCATCCATGGGATTTTCCAGGCAAGAGTACTGGAGTGGGGTGCCATTGCCTTCTCCATGTTTTAATGCTAGACTGTGACAAAACAGTGGAAGACGCACTGCTTCCGAAGGCAGGAAAGCTAGTAAGTGGTCGACGTTCATTCATTCAGATGCTCTGAGCCTCACTATGTGCTGTGAGACCCAAAGACCTTTCTACAATGATGGAAATGTTTTCACACGTCCACACCATCTGACCTGGTAGCCGCACGTGGCTGCTGAGCCCTTGAAATGTGCCCAGTGCAATTATGGAACTAAATTTAAACATTTTAGTTACATGGGAGATTCAGGTCAACAGTTCCTCTAGATCCAAAGACACTCAGGTCTCTGGACAGTACCTTCAAAAGTTCACTTTGTCGTATTCACCTTTTGAAGCTTGAATTCTTTCAAACAATACTCTAACCTATGATTTATTTTACCATGAAAGAATTTTTATTTCTGCCTTCGAGTTGGAGTAGATTTTCTGAACTCTTTGGAGGGGCCTCAAAGAGACTGGCCCTAGCAGGGTTTGGAAGACAGGCCGCAGGCACGTATGTATATTTTCAATGGCTGTGACTCTAAGGAGATCTTGTTTTACTTGCTATCGGAATCAAACACTTGCTCGCTTGACATGAGCTGCTTCTTGAGATTTATAATTTTTACACCCACCCTATCTTTGTGTAACTTCTTTATCAGCTTCAAAGTGAGGGTATCAAGCAACAATATCTCAAACAGAAAGACTGTCTGATAATATTATCTTTTGCCGCCAGCACCTCAGCAAAAGAACAAATAAAGGGCGAAAAAGAAGCCCTGGCATCTGACAGATTCCCAGTTAATTGACCCACTGTCTCCCAAATTCATACTGATGTTCATTTAAACATCTAGATCTTTCCTTCTTGTAGACACCTTAATCGAGAACTCTTCTCAGGATTTTATTTTACCCTCTAAGAAATGTTCCATTTAATAAAAAATTCTTTCTCTTTAGGGCTGGATCAGTTGTCAAATACCAGGTCAGGTCGAAAAAATTATGTATATACTTTTATATATACTCAAGCACATGTAATAGTACATACCTACAAAGATAACCATAAATACTGTCCTATATTCTCAATAACAGTGCGTAAAATGCTGATGTTATTCCTGGTCGGACTGTCAAGTTCATCCTGTCCATGACTTCAGGATACTCTCAGCTGTGGTGTTTGAGCTTATTATATAACTTACACATATCTGAAGAACAGTATGGGTTATGTGGTTAAGGGTTTCTTTTAATAGATTTAATGATTAGTTTGACTATTTACTAGGGCTATGAAATTAAAAGTAGAAAACACCGAACACTAAAGAAATCATTTTAGAAAGGCTTAGGAGGCTCTTTTCATTGTCCATAAAATTGTCTTTGATTTCTTGAATCAGCTACGCACAAGGCACCAATGTATTTACGGAGCAACTTAAAAGTTTCATGACCTTCAATTCTCGAAGGTGCCTTAGACCTGAGTCTGAGCCCAGCATCATTCCCGCATGCCTTCCTCAGGTCCCCAGTGATTGTCATCTGCTTCTGTGGCTCCTGGAGAGGAGCAACTTTCAGCTATTCAATTTGCTTTCATTTAGAATGATTCGATACATAAACTTCCTCATATTTAGTATTTATGTTTATGTTCATATTTAAATAAAGCTTATCAACATCTGTCATCTGTCATCCTCTTAAGACTCCAGTGGTAAAGAAAACCAAATCATGAGTTAAGCGTTAATTTTCTTAATGGGGAAAGATTACGATCACCTCTGTTAGACTCTGGACCTTCGTATTCCAGAGATCTAATAAGGAAACACCAACAAAGCCACACACAAGGGAAACACACATCGACAGTTAACTGTGAAGATAGGTTGCACGCGGCACAGCACCCACAGAATGTACACCGAAAGGCCTGAGTAGATTCAGGACATGCATGGGGTAATTGTGCTTACCAGCTTGAGAGAAAGCTTCGCGTAAAAATCGAAGGGGTAACAGGGAAAAAAAGAGAGAGAGAGAGAGAAACAACAACACATGAGAAGAAGAGGAACTTGGTCCGTTCCACTGAATTAACATAACACATAAATTCAACCTGGCGCTTTGTGAACATGGCTTGTAGCGGATCTGTGCCGAAATTCCCAAGAGGGGCCAATCTACCCAAACCTTTCTTTAGTGGCCATGTTGCCAGAGCAAAGTATAAAGATAGGAAAGGAGAGCTTCCGCTTACTCTTCTGGATTGGTCATGTCAGCCTGAGTATAAATTAGTAAGAGTTTGCAGTCGGTGACATGTCATGATGATAAAAGATGGAAATGATCACAGAAACTTTTGTTCACCAAATTTTCCATGGAAAGTTTCCCACAGACTGGCAGAGTTGGGAAAGCAATGAATTCCACAACATATCAGTAATATTTTTATCTTAAGGGGCTCTAATACATCTGAACACTGGCATTTCCTAAAGGACTAAGGCAAAGTCTCAAATTGGTAAATGGGAACCAAGGACTGGAAGATGCTCTGAAACCCGACCTGCAGGAACCAGGAAGCCTCTCAGCACCAGGTTGGAGATGGATGCTCTCTCCTACCTGTGTACTGCAGGCACTTCCTGCTATACAGAAGGTGCCTTCTGGAGCTTTCTATCGAACTGGGGGCCCCACCCACAGAGGTTCCATAGCACCTGGGGAGTTAACAGAAGTTGCTGCTCTTGCAAGTGACCTCTAGGAAACAGCCAACTGTCTTAACTACTGAGGGGTACTTACTCCTCGCTGTGGATTTCCTGTTAATTGCCAGGACACAGCAGTTTGCAATTCTGCTAGGCCTGGAGGTTGGCAAAACTATACCGATTACTGGATCCAAAACCAGATTAAAAGGCATCTCAAAATTAGGAAAAGAAACACTGGTTCTTCAGTGATAGGTGAGACGTGCTTTTTGGCAATAGCAGTATTTTGAGAGTTTGGTGCATATTTACTCAGCTGTTGTAATCCTAAAAGTTCAGGCAATTGGTAGGAGGATCCAAAAATACATTGGAGATAGAATGGCAGAGAAAGTGCCTCTTGAATTTATTTACTTACTTGGATATTTATTTATTTGGCTGCACCCAGTCTTAGTTGGGGCACATGGGATCTCTAGTTTTGGCAAGTAAACTCTTAGTTGCTCCATGTGGGATCTAGTTCCCAGACCAGGGATCAAACCTCGGCCCCCTGCATCGGGAATGCAGAGTCTTAGCCACTGGACCACCAGGAAGTCCCCAGGGCCCTTTGGTTTTAAATTGGGAGGGAACAGGGTGTTAAAAATTCCTTAACTAGATTTAAAAAATCTTATTATTCAGATTAACTCAAAGTTGATACTTCATTGTGAATAGACATTAAGCTTTTAAAGAAATTTTCCCTCTGGGGGAAAAATACTTTTAAGGAAAGGCATAGCAAGACAAAGTTTTGGGAAGAAAAGATGCAAACTGTCATATTTGTGATCGCTGTCCAGGTAGGCAATCTATATAATGCCTTGAGCCCCTCCTGTAAATTTTAGCACAGATCTGTTTATCACAATTTGAGTTTTTTACAGAC
The DNA here is from genome assembly GCF_032452875.1 of Bos javanicus. Lineage (NCBI taxonomy): Eukaryota > Metazoa > Chordata > Mammalia > Artiodactyla > Bovidae > Bos > Bos javanicus. Next base: position 100,042,675 of record NC_083878.1, read on the forward strand.
AACGCTTTTGGTGCACAGCAGAAAACCTTGCAAATATCTTTCTTGCAAAGCAGACGACCGTATATAAACGTTTCCTCACACATTACCGTGTAAATGTTGCTAATTTGAACTCGGCACTCTATCTGCTGTCTATTCGGCTACTTCCATGGCTTAAGGTAATATATATATATATATATATATATATTTAAAATTTTATTTATTTTTAAAGTAATATATTTTTTTCTTAGCCATTCCAAAAACAGAATTCTAACATCAAGACTAATAGCACAGGACTATTACCACTTCATAATAAAAATAAGTCATTAGGATTGAGAACAGATCCCAATAGAAATAGGCAATATTGCATTCTCAAATCCAATTTTCTGAAGTGGACAGGTGATGGATAATCTACAAGAAGTGCCATCAGTATAATCTTTTTAACGACTGTAAACTGGTTTTCCATCTTAAGTTGCAAGCCAGCCAGTTAGATCCTTTTAAATTAGAAACTGAATCACCTGCCAAGAGAATACTTTGAAAGGCTGCATTAAGTGCGCTGCTCGACACCTGAAGTACTAAAAAGCTGTCAGTTTCAGGCAACGATTATGGAGCCTGGGGAGCCACGAGTGTCAATAACACATGAGGGCACACAGAGCTGGCGGGTCCATGTGTTATTGGGCCGTCACAGGTACTAACCTCAAGTACAGAGAAAGGGGACAGTGAACACGAATATGTAAGTGTCTTTGGTCTAAGGTCCATGGAAGGTCATTTCACTGCTCTGTGACCTTGCTCAGGCTTCGCTGATTTTTTTTTTTGGTTGTCCTTTATGGACCCATCTGTTTCAGATGTGCATGTGGGTTAGGGAGCCACACACGGCCGTCTGCGAGACTGCCATTCTCCTGTGACCAGAGACGTTTTAGGGGTGAGATTCTGCCGTAAAATCACACTCAGTGACACCAGCTCAGACAGCAGTCCCAATCCACGCAAAGGGGAGAAACACAAGCTCGGCTCGCTGACGTTTTTAGGAAGCTTGTTATTGGAAAGTTGGGCCCCTTTTTCCATGCAACTTTCCGGGATGAAGAAGCCTGTGGTTGGGTGGGTACAAGGAGGCTTCTCCCGCTGTCTGGGCCAGAGAGCACCTGGGTCCCCAGTCTTGGTGCTGTCACAGGGGTTAGTGCCTGTGCCGTGACCGCACGACCTGGCCGTCACAGGTAAACTTACAACATAGTCCCTAGCTTCAAAAGCATACGTGGGTTTCCCTATCGTCCTCTTCATGAGTTCTTTGTGAAAACAGAGAGCCTGAGTCTGCCAATAATCAGCAAGAGAACAAAGTAAATCAAATGAAATTAACCAGAAGATTGTAACATCTGACAAACAATTGGTAGGGATTTTCAAAATCTTTTGATCAATGTTGATGGTATTTTTCCATACAATGAACTCTAAAGTGTGGGGAGGGGGGAGATAGGTCCATATTTTAGATTTAGAAGGCCCTTACTCAGATCAGGAAATCTTACGACAGTAAAGTCACACTTTGTAGACTGCAAATTGAGAACACACAATCTTGCTTCATTTTTCTTTAACTTACATAAAGATGAAATAGTGGTTAATAATGGTGGCATGCCAATCTTTAAAGATGTTCAATGAAACATTTTCTTACAAATGTGAATGATTTACAACAAAAAATATTTTATCCTACTTATTCAGAAACAAAATCAGTTATGTGACAAAATATTTGCATTGCATTTACACATTCTGATAATCAGAAACAAATGATTAAAATCTAGATCAGAAAGCTGCACAGCACCATAAAAGACACATTAAAGTCACAGATTTGTTATTCTCCTAGAAGCCTTTCCCTGTCTTTGGTGCAATAATCTTAAAAAGTGGAATAAATGAAATACTAGTGAGGACTGTATCATTTTAGTTAGGGATCCTGTAAACCACGTACCTTCTGTTTTGAAATTGCTTTAAAATCAAATTTATTTCCCCAAACTTCAGATTTTTTTTAAACTTCCTTATCTTACTTCTATGATGCATTTCCTTTTCTTTTTTCGCACTGCTATTTCCTGAAGAAAAGCACATCAAATCTGACCCTAAAAACAGATCAACTAAAAATGAGAGAAGTAAAAATATGTTTATACTTATTTACTAATGCCTCATGTGTGTGTGTGTTTATTCTCAAAAACACACTCACCGTTTGGGAAGTTTCTTTTAAAGATAGAGGTTTGCTGAGCACAGATTTGAGGTGTAAGAAATAAAATTTATTTTGCTAATTATGTTTTTTTTTTTTAAAGAGAAGGGCGTTCCTTTAATTTATCAAAATAACCCATTTCTCACTTCACTGTTTTTGTTTTCAAGTGTTTATTTTTTTCCTAGCCATCTTTTCTTATGCTTATTGATTACTGACATTCTTGGTCTCTTCCTAAACATTTAGAGAACACATGAAACATGCTTCAGAAACCATTTGCCACCAAGATTGTGATGTTGACGGAAGAACGGGATAGATACATATACAAACAGTGAAAAACCATGAATATTCGACATTTTTCATTATGAGATTACAAAAGACAATACAGACATATTTTTATAAATATAATAAATGAGTGCTCTGTAAAGGTTTTGGAAGCAGCAGAGGTGGGGTAACTGTTTTACAGTTAATGTAAAGCTTCCTAGTTGATAGTCTAGTATAGCGACCTATAGTCATCTGTTGGAGATTCTCCCATGAACAAGGAGCTGAGATGGATGGAGAATTAATTCTAAAAGCCAGCATAATGGAGATCTAATTATAGAGTTCAACATGAGCCACCATCCACTGCTGAAGCTATGTTCTGCCTTCTGACAAAGGCGCTTTTGAAATCTTCAGGAAATTAAATTTGAATTCTTACCCTGATATGCTGGGTAACCTTAAAACAGGATAATTCCACCAACTATACTCTTTGCAGAAAACTCAGATTTCATTACCAAAGCAATCAGCATATAAAAAAATGAGGGTTTTGCCCCTTATTTTAAAAGGTAACAATGTAGCTATTTTTTTTAAACATCTTTTATACACAGAGGAAAAGAAAAGAAAAAATTTGTTACAAGGAACATATCTCCACTACAACCATATTGTAACTCTCACAGACCAGAATAAAAGAAAACCTTACCACATATGTGTTTAATGTTTGTTTACCCATTATTCATTATAAAGAGTGTTTTGAGATGGCTTAGACTGACCATTTAGGTTTATTCAGGTGGCTACAAATGAATGACCTTGTTCCAATTTTTTTCTGAAAAACCAAACTGGTATCTGCTTTGGGCTGCTGATCAATTCCATAAAACCCTGTGACTTAAGCACACGCGATCTTAATTAGGACGGCAAAACTGAGTCAGTCAGAATAAAACAGGTTCTTCTTGAGTGTGAACACATAGACTCTCAGATCATAAACAGGTTCTCTGGCTTTAAATCCCGGCTATATATCTTCCTAGCTTCATCTCTGTAGGTACCAGTTTGCTTATCAGTAAAATAAAGAAATCTTAGTACCTAGGTTCATAGGGTGGTTGACAGAATTAAATAAGCACGTAAAACAGAGTCTGGCAAAGGACATGTCAGCTGCTGTTACGTCACCCTTTCAAGATACGTACTGCACTAGCTCTTATGCAGTCAGATCTGTTCCCAGATATCTGATCAACATCTTGTAAATTCACTGAAAACAGCTAAAGAAACCCCTGTAACCCATACCATTTCCCTGCAGACCTGGAGGCATAGCTCAGAGAGAAGTACCCTCTTTATACACTGTTTCAGTAATTATTAAGCAAATATTTTCTGACTATGCAGTGATTTTCACCTCTTCAAATGTTGCTAGCTTTAGAAACCGAATTTAAGTTTCCTTTTTTTAGTTAGATCAAGGTAAAATATTAATGACTTAGATATTTCAGAAAGGAAATGAAGCAAGGTCCCACCAAAATGGATTAGAGACAAAAAAGAACTCTGGCTGGCTGGCTTCCCCTCTCTCTCCTTCCATCCATCCTGCTTCCTTCCTTTTTCTTTTTCTTTTTTTTTTTTTTTGCTCTCTCTGTGCTCTCTGTGGCTCTTCTTTCCGGCTATAATGAATCATAGGTTCTTATTGTTTTATGTTATGGGAAAACACAATGGAGTCATTCACAAACAAAATTAAGTTATGCGGAACAAAACACGCAACCAAAGCGCACCAGAGAGACAGGACTTGAGAGGAGAACTTACCCCACGCTTTAGACTCCTGAAGCAGTGGATTTTGGGTTTGGAGGTCATGAACTCGTTGAAGCGATGGGAGAGGGGTTCCTTTTGCTGCTTGGGAGACTGGGGGCCGTTGGGAACAGCAGAGGGTGAGGCAGAGGCAGGGGGAGGTGGGGGAGGCTGATGGGGGGATGTTAAAAGGGACATAAGCTACGTGTAAGAGATGGAGCGGTGACAGAGTAAAAAATCAGAAACAAGAAGATAAGACACAAAACAAAAATAAGCATCAAATAATATTTGAAATCCAAAGCAAGTCAAACACAAACAATTAAAAATTTAGGCCATGGTCCAAAGGAAAACATGGAAGGACATGTTAAATGGAGAATATGGTGAAAGTGGGAGTTTTAGTAAGTAAAGCAACAGAAGAAGAGCAAGAAATATCTGACAAGAAGCTCATGCAGACTTTGACATGCAAACTACCGTTCTAACTAGGTACCCTAACCCAGTCTAAGCCAGAAGGGTAAATACTTCTAGGCCACCTAGACTAACACAGCTGGATGGGAGAAAATGAAAGTCCTTAAATGCTAAGGTTGTGAAAACAGCAAGACAGTCTTAAAACGAAATTTTAAATTATTCTAAGGTTAAAGCGGTTTGTGTCGCCTCGATCACCCACTTTATGCCCAGGTTAATGCTGCCATGCACCTACGTATCACACTCTAGAAAGAAAATAAAAAATGTTCATGGATACATATGTTAACATGAGCTCAAAACCAAGTTGTTAATCCATGGAAACCATTTTGATTAGAGATGCTGATACATGGTTATAGAAATGTGGCACAACGTCCCTTCTCTCAGCCCAGGGAACCAGCAATCTAGGAGACTTAGGAGTGAAAGGCGTGATGCGAAACGGCCAGAGGTCAGTAGTCTGTTAGTGTGGGTGACACGGTGCAGGTGATAAGTGCATCTGAAATAAGACAAATGGCCATGGCCAAGGTACCACCACCGAAGAGAGATATTGCCTTAAAACAAAACAGCACACTAGCCTTCTGTTTGCATTCTGAAACTACGAGCTTAAAAATCTTCATTCCTTTAAAGACTAAAAGACAGAGTGAACATCTCCACACCTTGTAACACTCATATCACACTGGGTCCAGTCATCAGTACCTTATTTTTTTTGATGAATGGCCATAACTTTCCTTTGGATTTGCCACCAAATTTGAGCTCTGATTTGCCTTCTCCTCTGGAATTTGAAAGGCTGTTATCTGACACAGTGCGTTTCATAGGCTGAGTGTAATCCTCAAATTCAATGTCTCCTGGAGGCTCGAACCCAGACTTATAAGCTTCTACGACCAGCTGTGAATCCTGCAATGATACCCATCACACACAAATATGTTCCAATCTATGTAAATACTTTCCACACACTGAACTATGATGCCCTCACACAGATGACATTCTAAGGAAGTTATACTGAGTAACAAATTTTTTTCTAGTAATATTTTTATCATTTGAAAGAATAACTTGTAAAGCTATACATGTAGTTGAGATTTCAAGATAATTTTAATAACTACTTTTCTATATTTAGAGAAATGAATATTAAGAACAACTTTGCCAAAAAGCAGAAAAACTGGGTCATTTATTATGCAATTCCCTTGAAAAATTGTTGTTGCTTAGTTACTAAGTTATGTCTGACTCTTTGCAACCCCATGGACTGCAGCCCTCCAGGCTCCTCTGTCCATGGGATTTTCTAGGCAAGAGTACTGGAGTGGGTTGCCATTTCCTTCTCCAAGGGATCTTCCTGATGCAGGGGTCGAACCTGCATTTCCTGCTTGGCAGGCAGATTCTTTACCACTGAGACACCTAGGAAGCCCTTCCCTTGAAAAATGCAATAATATATAAACTGATTCTCATCAGAAGGTCTTAAAGCAATTTGGCATACACAAAGTCAAGGCAAAAAAAGATGCTCCCTCCAATTTCTTTGGTTCACTGTGGTTCAAAAATTTATCGAATATTTTCCTTTATATATATATTTGTTCACTAGAATGTAAGCTCCCTTCTGTTTTTCCTCCACTGCATCCCTAGCACCTGGATGATGCCTGATGATAATGATAGAATAATTATTAGCTGAATAAATGAGGGAACTGACTGCCTACTCTGTGGTGTCCCCCTGCTAGGAACTTTGAGTTCAGAGTCTTTTCGGGGTCAGGTGATGAAGACCAATGGGTAAGGAAATGACAACCATCGTGTCCAAGATAGATAGATGTACAGTTAAAGTATTACAAAAGCACCTGTGACTTGTAATAAAATTCTAACTCAATGATATCTGATTAAAAAAGAAAAATCTATTAGAGAAGACAATTTGGAAAGATCTCAACTTTCTACCATGAGCCCACATTTTAATTTGTTGTAGCTATTTTAGCTAACACGGAATTTGTAGGTGTGCCATAGATGTCAGTTGTCTTGTAAGAGCCAATCATCCTTCCTTCTGAGTAATAAGAACCCTGATTTTAAGCTGAGCACACGGCCACCCAGCAAAAAAGCTTCACTCTCCAGCCTTCTGTACAGCAGGAAGTGGCCCCAGGACTAAGTTTTGACTTCTGAGATCTCTGAGATGTAGGCAGAAGCACAGTGAGCAATTTTAGAAAGCTTCTTTAAATAGATAGTGTGGACTCTTCTCTATATAATGCTTTATGGAATTTGGATGTGATGGCTGGAGCTATGGAAGCCATGTTGAGTTTGAAAGTCATATCATCAAAAGTTGTGAACTAGGAGAAGCCTGAATTCCTGAGGATTTGCAGATCATTTGCCCACACCGCAGTTGGACGCTCTGCCTGGCAGACATCTTCATGTGGGACGAAAAACAAACTCTTAAGACACTCTCTTGTCATTGTTACATGAACCTAAACCTACCCTCTCAGGCTTCTCTGGTGGTTCAGCGGTAAAGAATCTACCTGCCAAGCAGGAGACGTGGTTCAGTCCCTGGGTCGGGAAGATCCACTGGAGAAGGAAATGGCAACCCACTCCAGTATTCTTGCCTGAGAAATCTCATGGACAGAGGAACCTGGGGGGCTACAGTCCTTGGGGATGCAAAAGAGTCAAACATGACTTAGTGACTAAACAGTGACAACAAAACTTATACTAACATCCACAGTCCCAAATGCGCCAGGGACCACACTAAATCCAAAACACGGAGGGCTGAATTTAAAAAACTCTGAAAAGGTATTGCCATTGTTGAAAAGTACTTGTGATCACTGAAAGCAACTACTCTCAGATGACTGAATATGGTCACTGTGGGAAGGGACAGGGAAATAACGGAACCACAGTTATACATTAAGTCCAAACTATAGTACTTACATTTTTCGGATCAATTGACTCGGCTGCCTTTACGATTCCATCCAAGCATTTCCCAATGATGGGAATCACCTGCCGGTCCAGCTCTGCGTATGTCTTCACTGATTCTCCAATTCTCACTATCCTCCTCTCCTCCATCTCTTGTATCTTCTGCAACATTAGAGTTTGCATAAAATTAGTTTGGTTTACTACTATTTAAAGAAGTTGTTTTTTGGCAGCATTGTTACCTCTAAAAAATTCTCTAGGAGGGAAATAGGCCTACAAAAAGGTTTGAGTTAGGGACTTCCCTGGCAGTCCAGTGGTTAAAACTCTGCCCTTCCACTACTGTGGGCAGGAGTTTGATCCCTGGTCAGGGAACTAAGATTCCTTCATGACGCTCGAGGTGGCCAAAAACAAATAAAAAAAGGTTAGAGTTAAAGCAACCATAAATTTGCTGTGCTTCTACTTTAGCCAGCTGGACACATACTTTACTAATTGTGAGGCTGTCTAAATGTACACTTTACACAATTCCATTCCAATTTCAGTAAGAACCTGAAATGCAGGTAGTTTTACTATTAATACCATTTGGTTCAGTTCAGTTCAGTTAATGGATTTCAAATATTTCCTCCATCTTTGAGCCACTGTTTCATCCTTTACCAAAAGCATGGCATCCAGGTTAACTGCCTTGACCCAACACAGGCTGAGATTAACTAGTGTACCCTCCTTCTACAAGTTGGGTGTTTTTTTTTGTTTTTGTTTTATTTCTTTTTAATTGAGGATAATTGCTTTACAATATTGTGCTGATTTCTGCCATACAACAATGTGAATCAGCCATAAGTATACATTTGTCTCCTCCTTCTTGAACCTCCCTCCCAACCCCCCCACCATCCTTCCAGGTTGCCATAGACTGCCTCGTTGAGCTCCCTGCATCATACAGCAAATTCCCACTTCCTATCTGTTTTACATATGGTAATGTGTATGCCTCATTGCTACTCTCTCAATTTGTCTCACCCTCTCCTTCGCAAGCTGGAAGTTCTTATTTGCTGTGTAGACACCAGGGTACACATTTTTGTTATTTTTTCTACAGTGGAACTTGAAGTTGTAAAAAATTCCCATAGTGGGAGAACAGCATCATGTATCCTCTCTCACACTATTCTTGACAACTTAGAGTAGCCCAAAGAAAAACAGTCCAAAGGAAAGACAACAGGACTATCAAAACAACAGTGAGCTATCACTTCACACCTGTCAAAACGGCTATCAGGAAAAGTCTACAAAAACAAATGTTGGTGAGGATACAGAGAAAAGAGAACCCTTGTACACTGATGGTGGGAACGCAAATTGGTGTAGCCCTTTGAAAGCAGTATGCAGGTTCCTCAAAAAATAAAAACAGAGCTACCATATGATCTACTCCTGGGTATATATCCAGAAAAAAAAAAAGAAAACATTAATTCCAACAGATACATGCACCCCAATGTTCACAGTCATCTGCTCAAATCCTACAACTGTCTTCATGTTGCTCTGACTCCTAAAGGTGAGTTTGGCATTTTTGTAAGCAGAATGGTCCTTTTAGCAAAAAGAGTGTTAATGTAAGAATCACAGTTCTAAGTCTGACCAAGAATGGTTGCAGGGTCAAACTAAGGAAACTTACAAAGTCTATTGATTAATCTTGAAATTCATGTTACGTTTCATCTTAATGTCAGTATGTGCTTAATCTGAAATTTTTTTTTAAGTGATTTGAGTTAGAGGAAATTTAGAATGCTATAAATACTTGGAAATCATGATTCCAAGTAACGTGTTTCTAAACCAAGCAAATCTGAGAGAGCTGAACCACTTACCTGAAAGATATTGGGAACGTGAGTGTGGTAATATTCATGCTGCTCGTGGTTGAATTTCTGTAGAATTGATGAGTAATCTGTTTTGCTGTCCTCTGCCATTTGATGACGCGTTTGAGCTTGCTGTCGTGCCTTAAGGCAAAAAATGAGAACTTCCCATGTTTATACATAATATATAAAAGCTTAGGATTGCAAACTGGAGGGACTGGGGGGAGGGGTGTCACATTTTCCTCAAACATATTCTATTTACCAGGTGCTGGTTTTTTTGAAAATTGTTTAAACAACCCAATCCAAAATAGGGCAGAAGACTTGAAGACACATTTCTCCAAAGAAGACCCACAGATGGCCAATAGGCACATGAAAAGATGCTCGATATCACAAACTATTAGAGAAATGCAAATCAAAACAACAGTGAACTATCGCCTTGCACCTGTCAAAATGGCTATTAGGAAAAGTTTACAAATAACAAATGATGGTGAGGATGTAGAGAAAAGGGAACCCTTGTACACTGTGAATTGGTACAGCCCCTATGGAAAACAATATGCAGGTTCCTCAAAAAAATAAAAACAGAACTACCATATGATCCAGCAAGTCCACTCCTGAGTGTACATCCAGAAAAATAGATATGTGCACCCCCGTGTTCATAGTGGCACTATTTACAACCGTCAAGTCAGAGAAGCAACTCAAGCGCCCACCAACAGATGAATGGATTAGAAAGATACGATATACATACACAACGGAATATTGTGTGTTAGTCGCTCAGTCGTGTCCAACTCTTTGCCACCCCATGGACCGTGACTCGCCAGGCTCCTTGTCCATGGGATTCTCCAGCCTAGAATACTGGAGTGGGTTGCCATTTCCTTCTCCAGGGGATCTTCCCGACCCAGGGATCAAAACCGGGTCTCCTACATTGCAGGCAGATTCTTTACCATCTGAGCTATGTCTTGGAACACTAATGGAATATTACTCAGCCATAAAAAAGAATGAAACACTTCCATGTGTGGTAACATGAATGGACCTAGGGACTATTATGCTTAGTGAAATAAGTCAGAGAGAGAAAGACAAATACTGTAGGGGCTCACTTACAGGTGGAATCTAAGAAAAAAATATTACAAATGATCACCAGACTCACAGATATAGAAAACAAACTTGTGATTATCAAAGGGAGAGGGACAAATTACGGGTAGGAGACTAACAATTCAAACTACTATATTTATAATAGACAAGCAACAAGGATATACCGTACAGCACAGGGAAATATAGCCAACACCTGAAACTAACATAATATTATAAAACAACTTCTGTTGCTGTTCATTCAATAAGTCGTGTCCGATTCTTTGCGACCCCATGGACTGCAGCATGCTACGGTCCTCTGTCCTTCGTTATCTCCTGGAGTTTGCTCAACTTCATTTCTGTTGAGTGGGTGATGCTATCTATCCAACTCATCAACTACACTTCGATTTTCACAAACCCCACCATTATTGCCTTAACGCGGCACTACTTTCTAGTTTGAAACGTACCAACATTCTTTATTGTCTACACTTGGCCCAATTCACATATTTATTACCAAGATTTAGGTTCCCTCATGGGAACCTCTGATCCTATTTTTTATTTTTTGAGTCAGGGACAGGGGATCCATAATATTTTTTATCCAATTATCAAAAGAGTTCATGAATTAAAAAGGCATGTGAACCACTAATCTATAGGGTTCTTTCTAAAACCCTCCACTATGGTTTTTTTCAGAACATATTTTAAAGCAGCACTAAGTATGGAGTCCTCTCTGAGCCTTGTGTGTGTGTGTGTGTGTGTGTGTGTGTGTCTTTCAGTTGCTCAGTTGTGTCTGACTCTTCGTGACCCCATGGACTATAGCACACCAGGCTTCCCTGTCCTTCACTATCTCCTGGAGTTTGCTCAAACTAATGTCCATGGAGTCAGTGATGCCATCCAACTATTTCATCCTCTGTCGCCCCCTTCTCTCCTGCCTTCAGCCTTTCCCAGTATCAGGGTCTTTTCCAATGTTTTATTGCATTGCTTTTCTCCTAAATAATAATAGAACTCCTAAATTTGTTTCTCTCTTTTAATTCATATTTTGGTTAATTACACACAAACAACAAAGAGGCTATTAGCGACAAGCCGTGTAATCGATTTGAAAGTTCAAATAAGAATGTCTGAAAAGCCTAAAGTCCTCCACAAATACCAACGATTGTTATGCTGGTATTAGCTCCTCAGATTCCTTGGAGGAGCCTTGATAAATATAATCTCATGAATCTCTAAGACGATCTGAGGTCCATGCAGGGCAAGAACTGCCTCCTGCCAGGTGAAGAGATGGCTTGGCTTGTGTGCTTGGCAAACTTACCACACCAAGCCAAGAACACAACAGGAGAAGGGCCTTGTTCCAACACAACCAAGGCAACTCTTGTCTGCTTGTTTTGCTTTGTTTTACTGAAACTATGTTTTTTTTTTTTTAAGATAAAAAACAGAGAACCATTCAAATGCCAACACGAAGAAAAAGGGTTGGAGTTGTCTGTCTGTCCTACCCTCTGTCTGGTCGCTGGTTCCAGGTCGGTTTCTTTGCATCTCAAAGTCCTTTATTGGTTTCCTGCCTCTGTGACTTGAAGGCTTAACCTGATTTCACTTCCGTGACACGCTTCGCTCATCTGTGTATTTGTGAAGCCATGGGGGTCATTCAGACCTGCTTCCTTCATTCCCTTCTCTGTTTCTCGGTAAACATTTCCCTAGTGCAGGTATCAATATTAACATTTCCAAACTGATTTCCTTATTACCTGAGATTTCTTAGTTTCTTAAGACCTTTAGGTACTTAAAACCCAATTTACCAACGTCTCATCTCCCCTCCGTTATTAGTCCAGCTGCCACGTTCTTCCTCTTTGTCGGCGGCCTCTTAACGCCCTTCCTGACCATATGCTTCGGCTTCCGCTTTACTGTGCTCCCCAGCACATGTATTAGCCAGTCCCCAGCTACCCTGTAAAACCCATGCCCTTCCAATACACACTAACCCCCCTCCGTTTAAACAGTAGCCTCCCCACCTACGTGCACTCCATCTGTTTCCGTGATGCAACCAACTCAAAAACCCTTTTAACTCTTGCAGTTACCTAGAGTTTTATCATTTCTCACTCTGCTAGGACTATGGAAAAAAAGCGACAATGACAACCCACCACCAAGGAAATTCCCAGGTAGCCCCTCACCTCCGTCCCCCTCCACCCAGCCATTTCTAAAAAACTCACTACTTCATTCACAAACCTTCTTCAGAAAAAAGTCAGAAAATCCCCAGGGCAGGCAGGTTCCTTCATCTCTTTTATAAATGAAGAGTACCAAGGTGGAGCATCTCCTGATTTATTTTGGAGAAATGATCCAACTTGGTGAACACTGAATATAGCTTAGTTCTGAAACAAGGATCAGAATGTCATCACTAAATATGCACGTATGTGTGCGTGTACACACAAACACACAGCCCACATAAGCAGACCAATGCTTCCTGACAATCCGTCCATCATAACGACTGTGGAATATTTCACTCATGAGAACAGGAGGCGAGCCTGTTGGAGGTGCCCCAGGACCACCTGACTGGAAGGGCCTGTTACCCTCCTTCCTCTGAACTCCCCAGAATCTCTAATGTTTTTGCTTTGTCTAGATAATTACTTTCTGTTGTTGTTTAGTCACTAATTCGTGTCTGACTCTCTTGCTACTCCATGGACTACAGCCCACCAGGCTCCTCTGTTCACGGGATTTCCCAGGCAAGAACACTGGAGTGGATTGCCATTTCATTTCCTTCTCCAGGGGATCTTCCCGACCCAGGGACTGAACTCAGATCTCCTGCATTGGCAGGCGGATTCTTTACCAGTGAGTCACCAGGGGAGCCCAAAATTGCTTTAATAAGCCTATCAACTCATTGTTTCGCAATGCTCCATACGCTGTAATCCCTAAATACAGCTTGGTGACCGGTACACGTAAGCTACGGAAGAAACTGAGATAAAGAAGAGCATGGATAAAGTCCAGCCTGGAAAGTGAGAGCACGGAAGAAAACAGACTCCAGAGGGAAGGAACTGGTCTACCCTTTGTGAAAGAAGCATTACGTCTTGGGCAGTTTTCTGAAAAGAAAAATCTTGGCCTTCAGGATGCAAAAGCCTTCGTATATCTACAGTCTGTCTCTGAGTCACTAAGAAGATAAAGCAACACTTAGAAGCAGCAAAACATCGTCGCATATCACGTTCTGCAAGACCATAGACGGAACACAGGGCTGTCTTAACGTTCATCCCAGGACCCAGCTGCTTTGAATTAATACCCACTGTTGAACTCCAGGCTCAGGAATGTGCCACTGTTCTGACTAAGATTTACTATGGAAATCTATTTTTGTTTCATAAGCTGTGATGTTTACTTCGCACTGGAACTTCAAGAGTCTCTCTCAAACAACAGGGCTGAGTCAGTTACTCATTATTACAAATATGCTTTTAAAAGTAAAGTATTTTCGAAAACTTATTTGGAGAAACTGCTAAATAACTAGATATTTTCGAGAGTGCATCTCCTCATGCCTAAGGCTGCGTGAAGATTACAAGCATCACCATTTCCCAGCTCTTTGTAAGTCTGTCTAAAAATAGCAACTGTTATCTTAAAGAGGTACAGTATTTCCATCCTCAGTAAGACCATCAGCTATTTCTTTTCATTCAAGTTCCCATTCTAAGAATAAAAGATAAAGCATCTTGTGGCAACATTACTGTGGGGCAGAGAGAAGTTCAGAGGATTTTTTTTTTTTTTTTAACGAGTCAGAGTTACAGAATTTAGAGATAATATTCTAAAAAAGTCCAGAATGACCACAATTGCCTGAGGCCATAAGTCACAGAGATCTTTAAATAAGCGCTACACCACTTTCACCGTCAGTCAGAAAGACTGAGCTTGAACTGTGGAATTTCTTTAACAAATCCTTGGGAATCTCCCCAAATAAATCCAAATTGGCCTAAGTATGTATCACTTAAGTGTGACTTCACTGCTTGGTAATTCTTAACATTGTTTTATCGACATCTGCTTCAAAGGTCAGAGTTACAGTTTCTAAATAAAGGAAACAATATTTTAGAAACCAAGCTGCAGCCCAATGCTTCTAAATCCTAATGGGTTTAAAGACAAAAATACTATAATCCATTTAGTTAGTTAAATTTAGATGATCAACATGGCCAAAATGTGCAGCTACTTCCTGTTCAATTCATTAAGAAAAGAATACTGCTGGCTGAGTCTCAGTCGTCATAAACAGAGAAAATGAGCCGTACTAAGGGATGTGTTTACTTTCATATGGGGAACGTTGTAGATTTTCTTACTATGTTATACCCTCACATATTTTACCAGGACTTCTTATGGCTTTTGACCTTTTAACGAAATGAATAAATACAGACTGGTTCTATTCATATACATCAGCTCAGTTCAGTCACTCAGTCGTGTCCGACTCTTTGCCACCCCGTGGACTGCAGCACGCCAGGCCTCCCTGTCCATCACCAACTCCCAGAGTTTACTCAAACTCATGTCCATTGAGTTGGTGATGCCATCCAACATCTCATCCTCTGTCGTCCCCTTCTCCTCCCGCCTTCAATCTTTCCCAGCATCAGGGTCTTTTCCAATGAGTCAGCTCTTCACATCAGGTGGCCAAAGTATTGGAGTTTCAGCTTCAGCATCAGTCCTTCCAATGAATGTTCAGGGTTGATTTCTTTTAGGATCGACAAGTCCGATCCCTATACCCTAACTCATATACATAATGAAGCGTAACACGGCTTCTCTTGCTGTGGCTCGAGGACTCCAGAGCATGCCCCTTCAGGAGCTGTGGAATGAGTGATCTTGGGCTTTCCAGGTGGCGCTAGTGGTAAACAACCCGCCTGCCAATGTAGGAGATGCAGGTTCGATCCCTGGATCGGGAATTTCCCGTGGAGAAGGGCATCGCAACCCACTCCAGTATCCATGCCTGGAGAATCCCATGGAGACGGGCAGCCTGGCAGGCTATGGCCTGTAGGGTCACAAAGAGTTGGACATGACCGAAGCAACTGAGCATGCATGTGTGGGGGATCTTAGTTCCCAGACCAGGGATCGAACCTGTGTCCCCTGCAGTGGCAGGCAGATTCATAACCGCTGGACCATCAGGGAAGTCTCATGAGATATATTAATTTTTTGAACATGTCCTCAGACTTCTCAGAACTGTATCCATTGCTGTTCCTTAAATGACAAACTATTCATTGCAGAAGAACTCAGAGCTTTGAAAAGTCATTTTTTCCCTTGGGTTGGAGTATGTAATATAAGAACTTAGAAAGGCCCTCCTCGATTACCAAAAATTGGGGGAACACAATGTAGAGGGTTTCATCAGTCGTAGTTCCAACAGCAGTAAGTATCTTCTGGAGAAGTTGGACTTCCAATATTTTATTTCATCATCATCATGTTGTTGTTCAGTCGCTCAGTCGTGTCCATCTCTTCGAGACCCCATGGACGGCAGCACACCAGGCTCCTCTGTGCTCCACTATCTCCCGGGGTTTGCTCCAATTCATGTCCACTGAGGCAGTGACGCTATCTAACCATCTCAGCCTCTGCCACTCTCTTCTTTTGCCTTCAATCTTTCCCAGCATCAGGGTCTTTTCCAGTGAGTTGTCTCTTTTCATCAGGTGGCCAAATTATTGGAGCTTCAGTTTCAGCATCAGTCCTTCCAGTGAATATTCGGGGTTGACTTCCATTAGGATCAACACGTTTGATCTCGTTGCAGTTCAAGGAACTCTCAGCATGATGAGAAACCAATTGTATTTTAGGCCAGGAAGAAAGGGGAGGCTAAATCAAGATTGTATTCTGAATTTACTATTCTGCACCACAGCTAAGGCTGCCCATATTTATTATTCAATAGCCAGCAACTTGCAGCAGCTCCACTTAGGGGGCAGATGGCCTAACCATCAGCCCCGGAAACCAGCATACAGCATTCCAAAAGGGCACACAGCCTGGCCTGGAGGCACAGCAAGAATGCGGCAGGGCACCTGGCTCTCGCCTCACGCTTCTGCAACTACCTGAGCTGCTGACTTCATGTCATAGATAAAATTAAACACACCAGTTTTATAATCTGGGTTATCTGACTTCTCTCCATCTTCATCAGTTCTTTTTTTTTTCACCTGATTACAAAAATATGCTTGTGGTAACTAATTCAAATTTATAAAATTGTACGGTGTAGAAAGTAAAAGTCCCTGCACGTCCCATTTTCTGATAATCACTGGTAACACTGACAACAGGACCTCAGGTGACATGGAGAGGAGGTAGAGCAGCCTCGGGAACTTTCTGGTGAAAGTTCCAAGAACACAGCAGCAAGGGCATCACTAAATGAATGATACCACCACGCTATAAGGATCGCTAGTCAACAGCTGGCAAAGTTGGTGTGTCTCAGAGTCACCAGCAGCTCCAGCGACTGGAGCACCTTGCCTTTGGGATGTGGCCAGGTTAATGGGAAGAAATGCACACGTTTTCATGGCATACAAGGATATTATAACCTGTTTTTGAGGTTGGTTTGTTTGGCTGTGCTGGATCTTCACAGCTGTGCAGACTTTTTTCTAGTTGCAGTGAGCAGGGGCTACTCTTCGTTGCCGTGTGCAGGCTTCTCACTGCTGTGGCTTCTCCTGTTGCGGAGCCCGGGCTTTAGGGCACGTGGACTCAGTAGTTGGGGCTCAGCTGCTCTGTGGCATGTGGGGTCTTCCCAGACCAGGGGTAGAATCCACGTCTCCTGCGTTGGCAGGTGGATTCTTTACCACTGAGCCACCAGGGAAGCCCTAAGTGTTTTATTTTTTAAATTTCCTAATTTTGCTGTGCCACCCGGCATCTTAGTGCCCTGACCAGGGATCAAACCCAACCCCCTGTGATGGGAGCACAGAGTCTTAACCACTGGACCATCAGGGAAGTTCCAATAGGTATTTCTGAGATCAGAAAAATAGCACTCTTTTAAGAATCACTGAAACCTCTAACTGCTAGACTGAATTTCTCTAACATTAGTTAATGATTAGAAGCAAAACTGATTTCACCCTAGTCTTTGACTTAGCAATTCTACTTCTGGGAATTTGTCCTAATGAAATAATCTTCAATGTTCATAAAGAAATCCACTAACCCTAATAATTTGAGACAAATGTCCAGTAATGTAACTGATTAATTGTATGTCATACTATTGCATAGCACCCTGCTTATTTAGCCTATTGTATATACATCATGCAAAATGCCAGGCTGGGAGAAGTATAAGCTGGAATCAAGATTGCCAGGAGAATTGCCAATAACCTCAGGTATGCAGATGACACCACCCTCACGGCAGAAAGCAAAGAGGAACTAAAGAGCCTCTTGATGAAGGTTAAAGAGGAGAGTGAAAAAGCTGGCTCAAAACTCAACATTCAAAAAATGAAGGTCGTGGCATCCAGTCCCATCATTTCATGGCAAATAGATGGGGAAATAATGGAAACAGTAACAGACTTAATTTTCTTGGGCTCCAGAATCACTGCAGATGGTGACTGCAGCCATGAAATTAAAAGACGCTTGCTCCTTGGTAGAAAAGATATGACAAACCTAGGCAGCATATTAAAAAGCAGAGACATTACTTTGCCAACAAAGGTCTGTATAGTCAAAGCTGTGGTGTTTCCAGTAGTCAAGTATGGATGTGAGAGTTGGACCATAAAGAAAGCTGAGCACCGAAGAATTGATGCTTTTGAATTGTGGTGCTAGGGAACACTCTTGAGAGTCCCTTGGACTGCAAGGAGATCCAACCAGTCAATCCTGAATATTCACTGGAAGGACTGATGCTGAAGCTGAAGCTCCAATATTTTGGCCACCTGCTGCAAAGTGGCGACTTATTGGAAAAGACCCTGATGCTGGGAAACATTGAAGGCAGGAAGAAAAGGGGGTGACAGAGGATGAGATGGTTGGATGCATCACGGACACAATGAACCTGAGTTTGAGCAAGCTCCAGGAGATGGTGAAGGACAGGGAAGCCTGGCATGCTGCAATCCACGAGGTTGCAAAGAATCAGACACGACTGAGCAGCTGAAAATCAAGAAAATTGTGTGGCTTGGAAGAAAAAATAATTTGAAAGAGTATTGAATAAGGGAAAGTGAAAGCTCTATGTGATTTAATTTGTTTAAGTTTCCAAAGCAATATTTACAACATACCTTCATTATTATTAAAAAAACCCCATCACTAATGATCACTTTTGAAAGTGATGAAGTTATAGTTTAGTTTGCTAAAAAGCTTAGTGAAAGAGACAAATTCTATGCATAATTCCAGAAACAGTGAAAGACTGAAGCAGTAAGGCTTGTCTTTGAGGTACACACACACACACACACACACACACACACACACACACTGCCCTGAGAGGTATAGTAGGAGGGGCATTAACAAAGGAAGAGAAGGAGCTCTCTGTCTGGAGTAATGTTATTGTATGATAGATGGCATTGTTTCAATTTCCCAGCAAACTCTTGCATCTAGAATACATTTTCAGTTCAAGACTAAGAATGCATTTAAAAATTCCTATTCAGACAGAGTGCTGTGAGTTTTTGTTGGAGGCTTCCAGACCAGGGAGTTGCCAAAACAATGAGCCTGTCTTTGATAAATTATAAGGCCAGCTAAAATACAGAACAGAGAAAAACTTCAAAATAAGTTAACCAAAGAAATATGCCTGAAGTATTCCAGCAATTTCCTGATTTTTTTTTTTTTTAAACTTCTAGCCCCGGTATTGTAGGTTACTTTGGTACCCGGTCACTGAAATAGAAGCGAGAGAATACGGAAAGATAGCAAATGAGACCAGCATCTCAATCTCTCATGGGCCATTCACTTGCTAAACAGTTTTTAAGAAAAGCCTTCTGTTTCCCTACGCCCCAGTTGCCTTATTTAAAAAGTAGAATTAGAAGGTGAGCTACAGTTTCTGCTGGAAGAGAAGCCACTGCTGATATAACTTGTCTTGATGCTGGCATACCTCCAAGGTAAGCTGGAGAAAACAAACGTGGCATGAGCTCAGAGATCTTGGTCAAATATAAAGCATGGTCTCCAAGACTTGGTCCCTCCTCCCTCCTGGTTTCTAACACATTATATTTGGCAAGGGTCTTGAGTTTTTAGTTACAGTAGATTGACATTAATTATCTCTTTCTCTTCCCTTTTCCCCATTAATGAACAACATCACCCCCAAATATGACACTTGTGAGGTTCCATATATGCACAGCTGATGAGAACAGCTGAGATTCTGGAAAGTTAATGACTTAACTGTATGATGATAAACAGTGATCACTGTTCTCTGTGGCTGTGGCGTTATTGTGAAGAACAAATATACTGAAAGCACTATGGAATGCAGCTCTACAAAAGATACATTCCGTAGAAGAGTGAAAAAAATTAATCATGTTATATACCCCAGGGAGAGAAATGAAATACCATGGAATCTGAGATACACACACACACTGAAATATTACTTAGCCATTAAAAACAATGAAATAATGCCATTTGTAGCAACATGGATGGACCCAGAGATAATCACAGTAAGTGGAGGCGGAGAAAGACAAATACCATGTGATATAACTTACACGTGGAATATTTTTAAAAATGATACAAATGAACTTATCTACAAAGCAAAAATAGACTCACAAATATAGTAAACAAACTTATGGTTACCAAAGGGAAAATGTGAGGGGGATAAATTAGGAATTTGGGGTTAACAGATACACACCACTATATATAAAATAAACAATGATGACTATATAGCACAGGGAACTATATTCACTACCTTGTAATAACTTGTAATGGAATAGAATCTGGAAAAGTACATATATACACGGATATGTGGGCTTTCCTGGTAGCTCAGCTGGCAAAGAATCTGCCTGCAATGCAGGAGACTCCAGTTCGATTCCTGGGTCAGGAAGATCAGCTAGAGAAGGGATAAACTACTCACGCCAGTATTCTTGGGCTTCCCTGGTGGCTCAGCTGGTAAAGAATCTGCCTGCAATGTGAGAGATGTGGGTTTGATCCCTGGGTTGGGATTATCCCCTGGAGAAGGAAACAGCTAGCCACTCTAGTACTCTGGATTGGAGAATCCCATGGACTGTATAGTTCGTGGGGTTGCAAAGAGTTGGACATGACTAAGCGACTTTCACTTTCACACACACACATACATATATGTGTGTGTGTATATATATATATATATATACACACACACACACACACATATGTATCACTGAATCACTTTGCTGTGTACATGAAACATTATTAAAAAACTATACTTCAATTAAAAAGAAAAAAGAAATCTGAGGTGTTTGGTGAGCAGCTGTTCATCCTCAGTACCCAAGTCACAATAGATATTTCCTCTAGGATTCCCAGAGGAAAAAGTCCATCCCTGCTGAAGATATGCTCATACACACACACAAAATAATATTAACAATCATAAAAGCACAAGGAAATAAACCACCGTGAGAGCGGACACAATAGGGAGAAAAACTAGCACCATAAAAACTTGAGCTAAGGGACTTCCCTGCTGGCCCATGGTTAAGATTGCACTTCCAGTGTAGGGGCCCAGGATGATCCCTGGTTAGGGAACTAAGATCCCACATGCTGAGTGGTGCAGTCAAATAAATAAAGTTATTGTTTTTAAAATAATCTTGAGCTAAAAGAACAGTTTAAAGAAAATACAAGAGAAGAACATTTTAAAATGATTAAAGAAATAAAAGAATCAAAATAAATCATAAGAAAACGAGAGACACAGAATAAAAAGTTTCATACACATCTGAGTCCCAGAATTGACAATTATAGAAATGAAAAGACAGGTATATTTGCAGAGGTAACACCTGAGAATTTTCCTACATAGATGAAGGAAACAAATCCCCAGTGAATCCCAAGTAGAGTAAATGAGAATCAAAAAGTCTGTATTTTGAAATAACACAGAAATGTCAAAACACCAAAAGAACACCAAAAGCAAAGATAAGGTCTTAACAGATAGTGTGGACAGTCAAATACCCACAAAAGGAATGTTATTAAGTAGTTAGTCAACTTCCCAAGAGGAACAATCAAGGATAAAAGACAATGGAATGAGGTTTTCAAAATGTTTAGAGAAAACCATTGTCAGCTTAGAATTCTATACCTAACTAAACCATCACATTAGAGTGAGGACACAATAGAAACATTTCAGACAAATAAACAACTTATGATTCACAAGTGAAGAGAAAGTGTTAGTTGTAGTCACTCAGTCATGTTCTACTCTTTGTGACCCCATGGACTGTAGCCCATCAGGCCCCTCTGTCCATGGAATTCTCCAGGCAAGAATACTGGAGTGGGTTGCCATGCTCTTCTCCAGGGGATCTTCCCATCCCAGGGATCGAACCTGGGTCTCCTGCATTGCAGACAGATTCTTTACCATTTGAGCCACCAAGCCCACATACCCTTATGGAAAAAAATAAAAACAACATCACTCAGGAAGGAGGAAATTTAACTTAAAACATGTAAAATTTAAAATAGTTTTTAAAATATTTAATATAAATTTAAAATGTTCCCTGAGAAGGGAATAATATGCAAGAAGGAACAACACTAAGCCTGCCTAAGCACATGTCTATGGCTGTGTGGATAGATGGCGAAGACATGGCTTCCCCCTCTAGATCATCCCTGGGGCCCAGTTTTCCTTACTGGACCCCTTGTACACACTGAGGCTTCACGTCAATTACTATTTATCATGTATTCCCAACCCAGTATCCCTGGCCGAGTTCTGTAGACAAGAGCAGTGGTTAACAACAAAGAGCTCATTTACTATACAATCCAGGAGTGAAATCACATGGTGCACTGGCAGGAACACTGAATTCAAAAAGAATTCATCGAAATATGCTTCAGTCTCAGCTCTCCCATATCCAGCAGGGCCACGTTAGGTTAATGGCAATTTAACATTGATAGCCTTACCTTTTTTTTTATCTGTAGAGGGATAAAAGAATTATGGTAAGGACTGAAATCCTTTAAGAAAAAAATAAACCATGTTCTCAGTGTAAATTTTTTGAGAAGTTGGTTCAATAGCATTTTACACGGATCACACTCATTCTCCCATTTTACTCTTGATATCCTTCACAATCGGTTCTCACATCATCTCTCCAGGAGACCCTACTCAGCCCCCTGTTCTGTAATATCATCAGCATGCTACCCTCAGTGCCTGGGATGAAATTCTTTTCATCTCAGAGGCTCCCTCTCTGCTTTATCTATTCAATTTCTACCCATCCATCATACTCAAGTCCTGATTCTTCCTTCAGCTCTATCCCAACAATCTTTAATCCATGTAGGGCTTTTCCAGATGCTGAATCTATGAGCAACTTTTGAGCTCCTAGTATTTGCTGGTCACAGGACCAGGTAATTCCACATATGATGTACCTCATTATTTTTTAAATTATTTGGCTGCACCAGGTCTTAGCTGAGGCACATGGGTCTTTTAGTTGTGGCATGCAGAATCTTTATTTTTAGTGTGGCATATGAATCCTTAGTTCTGACCAGTTTTCTGACTAGTGATGGAACCCAGCTGGACCCCTGCATTGGGAACGTGGAGTCTGAGCCACTGGACCACCAGGGAAGCCCCTCAATAATTTTTTAACTACTGCTGCTCTTAATATTTTCACCATGGGCAGCTTTGCATATATAAACATTATCTTATTCTGTAACTGAGTTTTCCTGATCTCTCCATCTCTTTGGTATCTGCTAACCAAGGCCCTTATGAAAGATATTCCTTTATAACCTTACTGATGCTCTGAACTATTGGTTCAATAAATACTCTAGCAAATGCCTTGGATGTTTAAAATATACTTAATCAGGGACTTCCCTGGTGGTCCGCTGGTTAAGACCTTCTGCTTCCACGGCAGGGAGTGCAGATTCAATCCCTGGCTGGGGAACTAAGATCCTACATGCTGTGTGGCATGGCCAAAAACAACAACAAGAAGATAAAATATACTTATTGATTCACAGCAGGTTGAAGGGAGAAGAACTAAGAAGAGAAGAGTCCGAAGCAATCAGAAGAACCCCAACAAGGAAAATACAGATGACAATAGTGTCAACCAATGGATTCACATCCAAACATAGGCTCTGTTTTCCTACATCATGTACCACTGAAACCTCTCAGCCAGCCCCTGAAGTGTATAATATTATCCTTATTTTATAGAGTAGGAAACAGGCTCAGAGATGAAGTAAATTGCATCACACCAGACCATTATCAAATGACAGAAAGAAGATAAGAACCTTTATCTGTGCGGTATCAAGACACAGCTCCTGGCCAAGTTAGACCATTTACTACTAGTAAAAATTAAAGCATTTTATTAAATGACTTGCCATACAAAAGCCTTTAGAACAGTGAAGGGCATGATGGAAATGCCAAGAATTGAAGCTACACACACACACCCCCAAATAAGTAAATACCATTTTTAGTTAAATTCATTTTATTTTATACTCATGTATTCATATAATATGAGTGTTTGTATTCACTTTATGTTTTATTCAATTCATTTTTATTTTCAGATCTATGGTATGGGAATGAACTATCATCCTCATCCTATTGCTATTTTGAACATTTACTTAGAGGCTTGCTGTTAGGAGTACTAAAGCAAAGCTAAGATAGATCTTCATGTTAGCATTTTCACGTAAATCACATAATGTATACTGGAAATATTTCATTGAAGAGGTTCTTAAAGTATTTATTCTTTTTTGGGGGGAGGGGGGGCATGCCACACAGCATGCAGGATCTTCCCAAACCAGGAAGGGCCAGGAATCGAGCCTGTGCCCCTTGCAGTGGGAGTGCAGAATTCTTAACTGCTGGGCCACCAGGGAAGTCCTAAAAGTATTCAGTCTTTACACAAATTCACTTTGGGCAGCACCCCCATCCCCAGCATTTCTGATACTCTGAGATTTTGACATTTTGACTTTCCTATTTCTTTTTAAACATTTACCCAAACTCCATTTGCTGTGCAAAAACCACTTATTTCCAAAGCAAATAAGCAAAAATTAAGGTAAACAACATAGAGACTGTAGTAATCACTAGCAAATGGACTAAAACTGGGAGCTGAATGCAACTTTAAGAGTATCTGGTATGTGAAACATTTAACCATAGTAAATAATTTTATGTTTTGACATTCCTATCACAAATTCAATTTTTAAATATTGAGTGTAGCCTTAAAAAAAAACTTCATCACGCTAATATTCATTTATGACATAGATCAAAGTTGTGTCCCATTTCCAAATATAAATACATGTATTCTATATTTAATAATTTGGGGGAATTTCCATTAAATTCCATTTCCCATGGGAAGCATCAAAGGAAGAAAACACATCCATTATTACTCAGGACAAATATTAAGCATCAAAACAATGGAAACCGATGTTCATTCAATACAGGCACACTGAGAAGTAAAATAAATAAAACAAACTCTACAGATATGACTGCTTACTGGACAGATGTAAACAAGAGGGTAACGAAAGTGACTTTTTTGGGCATCTTTGTTGGAACATTGATCCTCTTTTAAAGAATAGTTACAGCAACAATACCATTTTAAATTCTATACATTTTCTCTTGTTGCAAACAAAACAATTTTTAAAGTAAAAGATCAAGCTGCCGTTGCAAAATTTGTTTCCTGCATTCATGCTAACCACTTCCTCTTTTGGGAAAAAAAAAAATTATTTTCTAAATCGTTACAGTGAACAATCCCTTCAGATAACCAGGCAGACATTTGCTATAAAGCAAATTTGGGGAAAACACTAAAGATATTCACATGTTTAATAAAGATGTCAACCTCGTAGTTACAGAGAGGGAAGAGAAAAAAATTTAATAGTACAATTCCTTATACGTACAACGACTAAAGTAGTCATCTTGCTAGAGAATGTTTCCCCAAATGGTAAAAAAATTTAACACTCTGCTCCTCAGCTGGCTTCAGTTAGAACAACTTTGCCCTGTTGGTGCTTCACAGAGCCAGCATCCCTGATTCCAACTGAGGGCAACCTCCCAAACTAGTAAATTTAATTTGCTTTATTAAGATAAGTATCAAACTGATAATCAAAGTAAACTCCTTCATTCTTGCTTAATACTGACATAGATTCTTTACTAAAACTGTATTTTTCCCTTTAAGGGATTCTATTTTGTAATATCGGAGAAGGCAATGGCACCCCACTCCAGTACTCTTGCCTGGAAAATCCCATGGACGGAGGAGCCTGGTGGGCTGCAGTCCATGGGGTCGCTAAGAGTCGGACACGACTGAGCGACTTCACTTTCACTTTTCACTTTCATGCATTGGAGAAGGAAACGGCAACCCACTCCAGTGTTCTTGCCTGGAGAATCCCAGGGATGGGGGAGACTGGTGGGCTGCACTCCATGGGGTCGCTAAGAGTCAGACATGACTGAGCGACTTCACTTTCACTTTTCACTCTCGTGCATTGGAGAAGGAAACGGCAACCCACTCCAGTGACACATAAAAACAGTACCTGTATATTTTATTATAATTAGAAACGTGAAGTTTTTTCACCTACTTCTTAGAATTCTACCTTAATTCATAGATGACTGAGTGTCTTATTCTATAATACTTTATGATAGGGGCATCGATGAAGAATTTAAAAGCTAATAATGTTCAAAGTCAAAATATTTTTAGAAGCTGTAATATCACACAAAAATGGAATGCAAGCTCCCTAAGAAATGGAGACATTGTTCTAAAGGCTCATAGTCAGCCTTTTAACCTAATATAACTTTAAAAACATTTTCTTAAATCAGGTGATACAGGAAAACTCACGATTAGGCCAAATAAGGCAACTTCTCACATGGTCTAGAGAATTCTTCTGGTTAGTCAACACTCAGAATTGCAATGAATTTGAATTAAGAAGCCAAGTTAACCATTAGACGGCAAACAACTGCCTAGAAAATGAAGACGTTGGCAGTCAAAGAATCAGACGAGTTAAACGACACTAGACCTATATAGGAAAAGGAGAAATGGATGCTGGAGTTTAAAAATCAAACCTCGAACTCACTAACCATTTCTGCAGCTACTTGTAACCAAACGAACTGCAGTTTCTGTTAAACAATATCCTATTTTGCATTTAGAAATTATGTAAGAGCCAACAGTCACAAGGCGAGGGCGAGTTGGAGAAAGGGAATTATTCATTGCCTGACATGGATGAACTCAGTTTAATGCATGCATTTAGAAAACACTGTGCTCTCTGTTGGGAAATATTAGTGCACATTCCATTCATTTTGATAACCTTTTCCTTTTCATCCCAGCGCCACACTAGCCGGCTGCAGCGTTATCAGGAAGCAGAGATGAGGCACCGCTTCTCTTCCACGTCTGTCTAGTGTGTTATTATTCCAACGCACAGGGACAGATAAAACCCGACTTTAATGTGTTTGTCACCAGAATGGCATTCAAGAAGTACTTAGGGAACACGTGGGAAAACTCACCATACAGTCCCTGAGTGTTAGGAAGAGAGTGAAAGGCGAATTCCTTAAAGTCAAGGAGGCAGTGATTCCCTGATGGTATGTGTGTCAACCCCGCACCTGGCCAGGATGTAGGCCATAGATAATGGCTGAGGGGATGAATCGATGGATGGGAACAGTTCACAGCTCAGGAATTTTGTCAACAAAGGGAGATGCTACTAACGCAACGATATAAAGCAATCATCCTCCAATTAAAAAATAAATTTAAAAAATGTTAACCCTCTCCCCCTAAAAAAATACAACACAAATGAACTTATCTGTGAACAGAAACAGACTCACGGACTTAGAAAACAGACTTGCGGTTGCCAAGACGGAGGGAGAGTGAGGGAGGGATGGACCGGGAGGTTGGGCTTGGCAGATGCAAACTATTATATAGAGAATGGCTGAACGACAAGGCCCTACTGTGTGCACGGGGAGAATTACTCAGTATCCTGCGACAAAGCAGATGAAAAAGAATGCACATATATGTACAACTGAATCATTTTGCTGTACCGTAAAAGTTAACACGTTATTCAGCTCAGTTCAGTTCAGTTCAGCCGCTCAGTCGTGTCCGACTCTTTGCGACCCCATGGACCGCAGCACGCCAGGCCTCCCTGTCCATCACCAACTCTGGGAGTTTACTCAAACTCATGTCCATCGAGTCGGTGACGCCATGCAACCATCTCATCTTCTGTCGTCTCCTTCTCCTCCCGCCCTCAGTCTTTCCCAACATGTTATTAACCAACTATATATCCATAAAACAAATTTAAACAAGTTTTTTAAAAATGAGAATAAGACCATGAAATGCTGATTCTATTAGAATTCCCTTAAATTAAAAAAAAAAAAAGTATGGAGCAACTCATTTGGGGGCCTATGTTTACATAGAAAAAGACAAATTTGGAATTTAATTCTATACCAAATTTAGAACTATACCAAATGGAAGAAAACTGCAAGAAAGACATTACTAGAAACAATTTTTATGAAAATAAATTAATGGCTACTTAGAATTCTTATTCTTCACGAGTAATCTCCAAACTGTATAAAACTTGAAATACTGACTCCATTAAAAGTAGTCTTGGGATTTCCCTGGTGGTCCGGTGGCTAAGGCTCCCTGCTCCCAACACAGGGGCTCCGGGTTCCATCCTCGGTCAGAGAACTGGATCCTGCATGCCGCAACTAAGAGTTTGCACGCTGCAACTGAAAGATCAAAGACCCCACTCGCTGCAACTAAGATCCAGAATGGTCAAACAAATAAATATTAAAAAAAACGTCTCCTGCCCACTTCTTTATACACTGTACTCTACCACCATCCCCCCCCCCCAAAATCGAGAATACACGAAGAGCTTAATTGCTCACGGTGGCCATGAACAATAGTTCTTTGGCACCATGTCCACTCTGATGGCACTGGTACTGAGCTTCTGAGAGAAGGGGCCATGGAGAGCTGGGCTCTCTGTACTTCTAAGCCTAACCCTTAAAAATGTGTGACTTGGAAATGTTAATATTCCAGTTGTCTAGGCTTTTCCCATCACACAATATTTCAATAGTAGTGATGAAAATTTTAAAAGATCAATCACATAGTAATTAAAAGTGTAGCAAAAAGCTTGATTGGGGTAAGTAAAGATAACTGTATAATTATATACATACATACATATGTATATGGCTATGCAGGTGGCTCAGTGGTAAAGAATCTACCTGCCAAGCAGGAGTCACAGGTTCTATCCCTGGGTCTCCTGGAGAAGGAAATAGCAACCCACTCCAGTATTCTTGCCTGGACAATCCCATGGACAGAGGAGCTTGATGGGCTACCAATCCGTGGGGTCGCAAAGAGTCGGACACAGTTCAGCGACTAAACCACCACCACTACCATACGCCAGAAAGAAGAAAGTCTGTTTTTAAAATGAGTTAAAGATTTGGGCATTTTACAAAAAAGGTTATTATAACTAGCAGATAATAGCATACGAAAAGATGCTCAACATCATTTTTTATCAAAGAAATATAAAGGTAAATTAAAAACACTACCAGAATCCACTCCATACTCATTAAAAAGGCCGAAATAGAAGGACTGAGAACCAACCCTCGGTGAGGGTGAGGAGCCGCTGCTGAAGGTGTGTCCACTGGTAAAGCCACCTTGTCAAGGTCTGACAGCGCACTGCGCCAGATACGCACCTGTGACTCAGCGCTCCGCCTCGGGCACGCCACTAAGGAGGAGGAGAGCCCGTGTCTGCCAACTGAGGTGTATACACATGTTCGTACGAGCTTTGTTCTTCATTTGGCCTCAGTATGGAAACAGTCCAAACATCTGCCAACCTGAGAACGGATAAACTGTACATCCGCACGACGGATGCCACACAGCAACACACATCTCCCTTACTTGAACGAGAGTATGAATCTCACAGACACCATATTGAGTTAGAGAAGCTAGACAGGAGAATACGGATGGTATAACTTGTATGAACTATAGAAACAGGCTAAACAAATATATGTCCCATGTCAGGATAATAGTTATTATTATTATAATAATAACTTTGAGGTGGGGATAGGGTCCCAGGGGGACTGCTGAGGTCTTAGGAACGTCCCTTATTTGGGGTCCTAGCACACAATTTCATTTATATGCAAAAACTCTTTGAGCTGTCCACATAAGACATGGCCACGCTATGGTATGTAAATCACACCTCGATAAACACCCATTTGAAAGGTCTCGGGACCTCCCTGGTGGTCCAGTGGTTAAGACTCGTAACACAGGGGACCTGGATCGGCTTCCACAAGCCAGGGAGCAGCTGAGTGTGCACACTGTAATTACTGAGCCCTGCACTCTGAGCCCACCGCCACCACTAGGGGGTCCGTGCACCTCAAGCAAAGACCCTGCGTGCCCCAACTAAAACCTGGAACAGCCAAGTAAACAAATAAAATATATTTTAAAAAAGGCCTAGAAGGACACATATCATGTGGCGAAAGTGACCACCCCTGAGGAGGGTCTGGGAAGGGGAGGGCTGGACAGCAGAGAATACTTCACCTTATTCTCAGTGCTTTAATTGCCTTTTTTTACATGAGACTCCTGTAGCTGAGTAAGACATAACATGGTTTAATTGTTCCGTGTTCGCTTGCAGTCCTTCGACCTCTCAATATTACAAGACAGAGAGTAAGGATTATCTTTTCCATCTCATTAAAAGGGAGGGGAAAAGGCTGGTTTCCCTTACCTTTAACCTGAACATGTAGGTCACAAGCCACAAGATGACCTATTCCACCCTATACTGGTTCTCTGACAAACCCCGCTTCACCCATTTCAAGTCACTACAGCTCACTCCAAGTCTTCAAATTCAAAACTTTCCGACAGCGGCCTCTTGGCAAGGGAAAAGAAACCGCCTGGCTCCTTGCATTTTCATCACCAATAAAAACCATTCCATTGAACTGACTTTCTTTCCCCATCATTCTTCTAAGGGACATGGCAGGATCATGACACCCAGATATTTCCACGGGCCCACAGACAAGACTGCCAGTGGGTTTGGGGTTTTTTTTTTTGTCTGTCTATTTATACATATAAATTTACATTTAGTTAAACTGGGCACCTCAAAGCTAACACATGCCCGCTTGTAAGCAAAGGACGAAAGACATACTCAAGGTGAACCCAAAGCCAAAGTGTGGGCTGGGGTAGATCTGGGCAGTCTCTCTGCGGAACATTAACCCCCCAAAGGGAAAGAAGATCAGCTCCCACCCAGATCCCATGCAGCACAGAAGCATCATGCAGACACAGTCCCCACGGACGGTGTCATCAAACACAAGCGCGATTTAGGAAAGTCCATCCTACACTCAGTGGGAGCAGCGACAGTATCTTTGTAAACACAGGCTTATCATTCCAAGGGCTGTGGAGCTGACTGCCGGAAAAAGCAGGGGGAGTCACCTCAAAGACAACTGGGTAATTGAATCATTTGCAGAAACTGGAGGAAAAGACATTTATAATAGATCTGAAGACTCTCAGAAGTCAAGATGGGAAATTACATTAAGTGCCCCTAAGAACTGAAACACTGCTTCCTTTCAGCTTGATCCTGACAAGAGGCTTCACTGGCGACAGATAATGCAAAAACTAATACAACAATCAAATCATGGCTTTGCTTTGGGGAAATTACAGCGCTTCAAGTCACATTCATAAACAGAATAATTTAAGAATTCCGATGTTTATTTATTTTTTTAAGTGTGAAGTGCCCTAGTTTGTGTCAGGAGAAGCACAGTTATCGTTGTTATTATTGTTTTTTAAATATTTATTTATTTTTATTCATTTGGCTGTCCCAGGTCTTAGTTGCGGCACATGGGATCTAGTTCCCTGACCAGGAATCAAACCCAGGCTCTTTGCATTGGGAGCACAGCCTTAGTCACTGGACTACCAGGCAAGTCCCAGAATTTCAACATTAGACAGTGCACGTCCTTAGGGAGGAGGTAAATAGGAGAAGGGGACGACAGAGGATGAGATGGTTGGATGGCATCACCGACTCAATGGATATAAGCTTGGGTAAACTCCGGGAGTTTCTGATGGACAGGGAGGCCTGGCGTGCTGCGGTCCATGGGGTCGCAAAGAGTCGGACACGACTGAGCGACTGAACTGAACTGAACTGCAATAGGACTTCCGTAAACATAACTAAATGACACTGTCAGTATAAGAAATAACAATGCATCCTTGGAAATATTAAAATAGTTGAGAAGAGCGATTCAGTTTGGTAGTACCTTTCAAAAGCGCTAAAGCTGCAACCGGACCTAGAAATTGTGCTTTTGATACATTAACTCTCCTGGACCCGACCCAAGGGAGGAAAACTAAAGAATCACCCTGGAAAATTTTTCAATCACAAAGGCCCAGAACTCACCCAGCAGGTGTAGATTCCCTAACCTTAAGTGGGAAACTCAGACTGATGTGGTCCCGGCCTGGCCGTGAGCCGGGAGAGCTTCCCGGAGAACCCACTTTAAATGTGGGCCAGAGTGGAAATTCCAAGGAACATCCATTTATAATCACACACACTGTCTTCTCAATCTCACAGGTTTTCTCCTGTGACTTCTACCTTCTTATGTGACTGAAATATAAGGCAGTGGTGATGTTGGTATAGGAGGCTTGCCAGTCTCTATGCAATTTTTCATACTCAATATTTGGAAGCAATCATGGGTAAGCCTTTACAATGTCATGAGATCTTAACTAACACAAAGGTGAAGTTCACCTGACACTAATATAATATTGTAAGTCAATTATACTTCAATTTAAAAAAAAAGGAAGAAAAAGGCTAAAGATTGCAAGTAGTGGCTGGCTCAGCGGCTTCAAGAAGTACTACAATGTGCATTCTGTGAGCTCTCTAGAGAAGCTGGGACTATGAATGCAAAATCTGGAATGATATTTCCACCTGTGTAAAAACAGGTAAGCGTAGGAAACTACATGTGGGATCAGATTTTTCATTTTGCGGAAAGTGAATGCTTTCAAGGACAAAAAAGGAATTAGATCAGTAGTTAGAAACTCTCACCACTATAAAATATTACAAAACATTTAAGGAACATTTCTAAATAATAATTTAGAAAATAAAAAGGAACATTCCAAAACTAATATAGAAAACTAGAACAGCCAAGAAAGAAAAACCACAGGTTTCTATTTCAATGAACCAGAAAAACATTCTACTTCTGCTTTATTGACTATGGCAAAGCCTTTGTGTGGATCACCATAAACTGTGGAAAATTCTTAAAGAGATGAGAATACCAAGACCACCTGACCTGCCTCCTGAGAAATCGGTATGCAGGTCAAGAAGCAACAGTTAGAACTGGACATGGAACAACAGACTGGTTCCAAATTAGGAAAGGAGTACGTCAAGGCTGTATACTGTCACCCTGCTTATTTAACTTATATGCAGAGTACATCATGAGAAATGCTGGGCTGGAAGAAGCACAAGCTGGAATCAAGATTCCTGGGAGAAATATCAATAACCTCAGATATGCAGATGGCACCATACTTATGGCAGAAAGTGAAGAAGAACTAAAGAGCCTCTTGATGAAAGTGAAAGAGAAGAATGAAAAAGTTGGCTTAAA
Source organism: Bos javanicus (assembly GCF_032452875.1). Lineage (NCBI taxonomy): Eukaryota > Metazoa > Chordata > Mammalia > Artiodactyla > Bovidae > Bos > Bos javanicus. Next base: position 100,075,496 of record NC_083878.1, read on the forward strand.
GTTCAATATTTAGAAAACTAAGATCATGGCATCTGGTCCCATCACTTCATGGCAAATAGATGTGGAAACAATGGAAACAGTGACAGACTTTATTTTTGGGGGCTCCAAAATCATTGCAGATGGTGACTGCAGCCATGAAATTAAAAGACACTTGCTTCTTGGAAGAAAAGTTATGACCAACCTAGACAGCATATTAAAAAGCAGAGACATTCCTTTGCCAACAAAGGTCTGTCTAGTCAAGGCTATGGTTTTTCCAATGGTCATGTATGGATGTGAGAGTTGGACTGTGAAGAAAGCTGAGCGCTGAAGAATTGATGCCTTTGAACTGTGGTGTTGGAGAAGACTCTTGAAAGTCCCTTGGACAGCAAGGAGATCCAACCAGTCCATGCTAAAGGAAATCAGTCCTAAATATTCATTGGCAGGACTGATGCTGAAGCTGAAACTCCACCTGATGTGAAGAGCTGACTCATTGGAAAAGACCCTGATGCTGGGAAAGATTGAAGGTAGGAGGAGAAGGGGATAACAGAGGATGAGATGGTTGGATGACATCACCAACTCAATGGACATGAGTTTGAGTAAGCTCTGGGAATTGTTGATGGACAGGGAAACTTGGTGTGCTGCAGTTCATGGGGTCACAAAGAGTCGGACACGACTGAGCGACTGAACTGAACTGATTTCAGTGAACATCGATGCAAGATCTCAAGTAAAATGTTAATAATGTAAATTCAGCTCTGTATTTAAAAAAAATATACATCAAAATCTAGTTACACTAGTCCCAGGAATGCTAATTTGGTTCAATATAAGAAAACTTAATAATGTAATCTGTCCATTAATGGATTAAAGGAAACAGAAAAGGTATTTGATGATATTCAATATCAAGTTGAGTTTTTACAAAAACAACCTCTTGGCAAAATAGGAAAAGAAGGGAATCCCTTATAATAAGCCTGATAAAGGCTTATTATAATCATGTTTAATGGGGAAACATTTGAAGCACTCTCTTTATCTAGAACGAGATAAGGAAGTCCACAATAACTGCTTCTGCCAGGATAAAAGAGGCCATAACCAGAAGAGCAAGATAAGAAAAATAAATAAAAGGCATAAAGACTGAATAAGACTGTCATTATCTGCTGTTACGACTGTCTCTAAGGAATAGAGACAAAATTAGAAATAAATAGAAATAAAAAGAGTTTATTAGCAAGGCATCTGGCTCTAAATGAATATACAAAAGTTTTATGTTCATTTAACCTCCAGTTGTTTTTTTTTAATAAACTTTGGGTCAATCTATTTTAATTGAGTAACATATTACATACTTTGGGGCATTAACATTTCATGAGAACTTATGGTAATTTATGGTGCATTTTGGGGCTTCTCAGGTTGGAGAAGGCGATGGCACCCCACTCCAGTACTCTTGCCTGGAGAATCCCATGGACGGAGGAGCCTGGTACGCTGCAGTCCATGGGGTCCCACAGAGTTGGACACGACTGAAGCAACTTAGCAGCAGGTGGCTCGATGTTAAAGGATCTGTCTGCTAATGTAGGAGACTCAGGTTCAAACCTTGGGTAGGAAAGATCCCTTGGAGGAGGAAATGGCAACCCACTCCAGGATTCCTGCCTAGAGAATTCCATGAGCAGATGAGCCCAGTGGGTGGCAGTCCATGGGGTTGCAAAGAGTCAGACATGACTGAGTGACTGTTACATTACGATGAGCATGGTAATTTTACCAGCAAATGAATGTATCTTTTGGTAAACTAAATATCCCCACTCAAGATCAAATATAGATATTAAGAATGTGTTTTCTAATATACTAGGTAATTTTAGAGGAAGCCATACTAATCTATGCCTAGGCTTTAAGCAAGGAATTTGGCAGAATTGGGCGAATAACTAAATACCTAATTTACAATATTTTCCAAGCAAATTCATCTCCAAATTATCTGGCAAAAAGTGAAAGAAATCTACAAAAACGCAGTGCTTTTCCCCACGTAAAAGCATTAAGCTATGAATGCCAAATCAGCCCTGGGCAGTCAGGAATGAATACGGTTCTTTAACAGCCTAATTTTGTTTACAGTCATATTGATGACTTTTATAAAAAGAAAATTTAGCTTCTAGGGAAAAAACACACAGGGAACCACAAGAAGACACAGTACAAGCTTTATAATTATATTCCTAATTGCCAACCACACAAGTCCATTTTGGGAAAAGCTTTGGAGAGGACCTCCCAATGCAAGCCTTGGGCTACAACCTGTTAGCAACCTGAATGAGTCCATCAGAACTCTGGCCACTAGCGTGAGTCTCTTTATCTTTTTATCAGAAGCAGTGCCAGCAGCCAAGCTCTTTCAGATGGCGCTGGGCGGTCTGCTCCAGCTTTTAAGAGGTCGATTTTTTTTCTTTGAAAAGCCATTAAGAGAGAACCACAGTCTGCGGAAACCACCCCGTAAGATATGTTCATGGTTTAAGTCTCCACGTTAATCGTCCTGGTGACTAAAGAAATCAACACGCTGCTTAAATCAGAACACTGAAGATTCCCCCACATTTTAGATTCCCCCACCAGCCTCCTCCTAACACCCCACACCCCAAGTTGACACGAAGCGAAAATAATCCCAAGTTGAGTGGCCTTTTGTGGTTGCATCAGAAAGAAGAACTTGGGGACCAGCAGTCTGGGAGGATACGTGACAAGCATTAAAAGGGGAAATGAAAAAAAAAAAAAGACTCTCGCTTTCACCTTACCTTTTCAACATCTGCTTTCGTAACATTTATGTCAGCATCCATTTTCTCAAAGTACTGCTGGGCTCGGTCAGCCTCTTTGCAATCCCGCTCAAAACGTCTTTTACTCTAAGAGCAGAGGAAGATGGTGACAGGGAAAGTGATTGTTAATGAAACCATGAGATTCCTATATGAAGATGTAATTTTATCATAATTTTATCGGCATTCCCTCATGCCCCCTCCCCAAAAGCATTCTTTTCCGAACTGATTTGTTCCATGCCATCATTTCAGGAATTTATTTTAAAATCTGCCTTTATTTCCATCCAAACTGTCTAATCTTTGTTCTTCCCTATGATTTTTAGAAAAAAGACTCCACTTGGGTTCTTTGGGGCTCAACATTTTACTTCCAGTAATAATCTCTAGAAATCAATTAAATCCAAATTGTAAAATTCCCTAAAGACGTTAGGGTCTCTATTTTGTACTTCCTGTTGATTCAAACTTAAGTTAAATTCAGATCAGAAACACCTATAAAGACATTTCTTGAGCGGTTGGTTTTTCACTTACTGATTCTAGTTGCTTCCAGCACATCTCTATGTGTTGCTGTGCCTTCCGTCCATCGTGAAAGTGCTGGGGGGTGGGGGGAGGAGCAGAGACACACCCATGATTAGTACCCCATCTTGCTCTTATTAAGACTTGAAAAAAAATTCACCCACTCCAAGGACATTTAAATATTAATATCTAGCCCATGCATTCCGAAGAAATGTAAGACTTAAAAAATAAATGAGAAATGAAAACAGTAATAAGTCAATAGTCACAGAGTTCCATCTGACTTTAGCTATAAGACTACTGAATGCTAAGAGTTATTTATGCTACTTGTAAAAATGACAGGAATGCTTTATAAAGATGGCAATCAGATCTTTATTTTTAATCGCTTTGAGATGTAATTCGTATATCATACGATTCACCCACTGAAACTGTTCAATTCAATGGGTTTTAGTCTAGTCACAAAATAAATAACTCTCATCACAATCAATTTTAGAACATTTAAAAAAATTTTCTGGCCGTACCCCTGTCACCCCACCCTCCCGAGGCACGTGCGATCATAGTTCCTCAACCAGAGATCGAATCCTCACCCCCTGCATTAGAAGGCAGAGTCCTAACCACTGGATTGCTGGGGAAGCCCCTTGAACATTTGTATCACCTCAGAAGAAATGCTGCACCTCTTAGCTGTCACCTCCCATCTTCCCCAGCCCTAGGCAAATACCGCACCACTTCCGGTCTGTATAGACTTGCTTATTCTGGATATTTCATATGAAAGGAATTGTACAATATGAAGTCCTTTGTGACTGACATCATGCTTTCAGCATATCATAATGTTCACTTAGTCTAATGTTTCCAATGATCACACATATCAGTACTTTATTCCTTTTATTGCCACATGGTAATTTTTTGGGTGACCGATCCCCAGTTTGGGGCTATTATGAATAATGCTTCTGCAAATACTTGTCTAAGTTTTGGGTAGATGTTTCCATAACTTAGATTTTCTTAAACTTCGATTCACCTTCCTGCCATCTGCAAAGGCCCTGTGGCAGGTATATGCTTGGTGTTGACCACCAGGGACGTCAGAGAGGCAGATCAAAGTGAGTCTCGAGAATGTGAGGAGATGGGGTCAGAGAAGAAAGGTGCAGCCTATGCAGAGTCTGTAGGCTTTTTGTCTGCATGAGCTGGGAATTCAGGGATGTCATGCAAGAATGTTCCAGGTGGGAGTCCCTCTCCAACCCTAGAAATGATGGACACTTGCACCCTGGGGCGGCAGTGTATGTGGTGACAGAGGCTCAGACTCTCGGTGTCCTTTGATCGGGAAAATCACCAATAAATCAGATCAGATGTGGGCTGTGAGATATGGAGAGGTCAGAGTGATTCCAAGGATGTTCTGACCTGCATGGACCACGTGCACGAAAACCCTTGCCCCCTGTTAGACTTGACAGGTTCTGGCAGATCAGAGAGCGGGAATTTCCATCTGCACTGTCGCTAGGATGCAAAGGAGTGACCAAGTCCTTTGACCAAAGGCCACAGCTCTGGCCGGGCAGTGCCCCCACAGCTCATCTCTGAAGTTCCTACAAGGCTCCCCTGCTCTTTGAGACCTAGGGCCACGGCAGCTCCCTACTGTGATCAGCCCAGGGTGTGGGGAGTACCAGTCCATCCCTTTGCTCTTCCTGAATCCTCTCCACAAGTGCTAAATGCTCCTTTTAATAAATGACCTTCCTTCAGTGACCCGGCGTGAATGTGCTGTCTGTCTTCTGGCGGAGGAGGTAAGCATGGCTGGGAGGGGGGTGTAGTGGAGGGAAGCAAAAGGGTGGCGGGCATGGAGAGGTCCCCTCGGTACTCAGAGCCTTTTCTCTCACCTCACCACAACCTATGGCTTAGCCGAGACACACAAGGTAACTGACCCCGGGAGGCCAGCGAGGAGGAGACAAAAATCAGACTCTTTTTTTTTTTTTCTTAAAGAACAGTGTTCCTTTATAAGGGAATGTTTTCTTGTCTCTCTTCGGAGGTCACGTTTCACCATTTTAAGTGCCTCTTGACAGCAAGGTTTACCCATCTAGCAATTTTTTTGGTCTGGAGGAGCCCCGTGGGGCTTCGTATTTCGAGTCTCATAATAGACAGAGGGATACGACAGAAAAGAGGTGGATACGACCAAAAAGAGATGGAGTCGAAGGTAGGCATAAACAAGTAAGAAAGGATGGACTTTGGGGAGGTGTAAGATGAGCCCAGAGCAGAGTTGAGCTTTGAGGGGAAGTACAGAACGGGAGCAGGTTTTCTGAAAGCCACAGACATCACTTTAAAGAAGGCGAAGGGGGGTGGGGAGGACCTGGGGAGACAGAGGAGTGAGGGGTTCGGGAGGGGGACAAAGGCTCAGCTGTGCCCCTCGGCCCCGAGAGTCCCTCATCCCCAAACTATCCAGAGGACCAGCCCCATTTCCTATGCAGGTCCCTGGTGTCCTATAGCTGGCTGAAAAGCTATCCCCATTTCTCCCCAATCTTACTTTGAGATTCAAAGACAGACACAAAAAGAAAACCTCGGCACCCAATTCAGAGCTGGGCTCTAAGCTTCTACTCTAACAGCAGCTCTGAAATGAACGGTTTCACAAAACGAAAGCTCCCCCACAGCCAGCGCCGTCCTGACCGAGAGGAAACGCAGCCCAAGAACGTGCAAAAGCCACGGACCCTGCACAGGAAAGGGGGATCGGGCTTTACCAGCAGAGGGACCGGCTCTGAAGACCACAGTCTTCCAAAAAAGGCCATGTTTGGGATGCACAAGTGGATAATTTGATCAAAAACCTACTAGATAGTAAATTCTCTTGCTTCTTCATTTCCAGGTTGAATAATAAATATGCATTTATTTTTCAAGCACAGTGTGGACCTCAACTTTATTGGTTAGCTTTTTCCCAGGAAGGGCTCCTGTCATGACATTCTCCCCCACCATCCCCGCTCCCCGCCCCCGCAACACCAAAACAATTATTCAAGAAGTACACTTGTGCTTGCATTTCCTGTGGCTTAAGAGAAAAAAAAAAAAAACTGTCACCGATTTTCTTTCTAGTCTTTCTTGCCTAGTATGTGTTCTCCAAGATGGATTTGCCTACAAGACACAAAAACCCTGGGCTGGCTGATCCCTTAGGAAACCAATGGACGGAACAAAAGCCCTTCTGATGGTTTCGAGCATCCCATGACCTAAATAGCAGCGGCCCTTTGTAGCCAGCTAGATCTTCCCTCCTTTAATGGCTTTATTTCAACAGTTGCAAAGTTAAACAAACCAACCAGCTTGCCAGATGTGTTTCTTGTTTATTAACAAACAATGGTCAAACATTTCTTCGCTGGGCAGTGAGCAAGTGTGGATCTAAAAAGTGTGCCTCCAAGCTCTAAATAAAGACAAATTGTTCTAGAGAAAAAAGATAATAGGCACTTCTTTTGGAGCCACGGAGTGAAGTCATCACAGCTCTTTGCTCCTATCAGAGGAGAGACAGGAAATGCCATCTCTAGAGACCCAGGGAAAAAAAAAAAAAAACAACGCTCTTTGCTTTCTCCTGTAATAAGATGCTTTAGTCTCTCTTCAAACATGATAATAGACCTTTTTAAATGCCTGATGCTATCTGGGTGGCAGCGAAGCTTACTTTCAACTTTTGGTTGAACCTTAAAAATATACAGGTAAAATCTATACAAATCAAATGAGCCTTCAAAAATTTTTCAGAAATTTCCCAGGGACCAGGAGTAGCTGAGATTTAAAAAAAAAAAAAAGAAAAAATCACAAGAAACCTAAAATAGGCAGGCATTAACTCAAAGCAAAATGACAAAGACAAAGCTTCGAAGCAGATTTAACTGTGCTGCAAGAAATCATCCTTAGGCTGAATAGATAAATGGTGAGATTATTTGTTACTCACACACTGCAATTAGGTACAACAGCTACTCATTTTGCTATATATATAACATAGATCAACAATTTTTAAAACTACATTAAAAAAGCAAAATATGGCATTGATGTGAAAAGAGCCACTTCTTTAAAAAAAAAAAAAAGGTGGAAAAAAAATAACAGAATAAACACTCAAATAAGGACAGCCAGCCAGCCAGCCATCTGGAATTTTAAATAAAACTCAGATTCTACATATGAAAACAAAGGAACACAAAAAACTTTAAAAGGGGAAGAAGAAAGGAGTTTCCAGAAAATATAGCTGTGACAGATACTAGAATTTCCAAAAAACCCTACAGTGTGATGGGCTTGAATACCAGCAGGCTTCTGGTGCTAGCCTGACTCAGGGTTAATTAACCTAATGATAAATCTGTGTGTGTGGATATTCATGTGGACTGTGTAGGGAAGCTGTGAAGCACCTTCAGACAGGTTCAGGGCAGTTGTCACTTCAGTGAAGCCCAAACCATAACCCCAGAAACATTTGTGATGGGAATGGCCTTGTGGTTTTCTTCAGTAAGACCTGTTTCCTCCAAATTCATTTATAACAAAAATACTTTCTCAATGGACTTGTTTAAAGTTCCTAAAATGCCTGCCTCCCTGTGTCGTGTGCAGTTACTTAACTTCCCCCATAATACTGACCGTCCGGGCACTGGGCAGCCCCCACCCCCAGCCCAGTCCAGGTCCAGCAGCTCTGGTCAAGTTGCCGTCACCCCCTCTCCTGCTGCTCCCCTCCGCCCAGCACCCTCTTATTCTCCTGCTGGCTTTCACTCCCCAGAACTCTCCACAAACACACTATTGCTCTTTATGTCTGCACACGAGGCTCATGGGATCTCAGTTCCCCAAACAGGGATTGAACTTGGGCCCTCGGAAGTGAGCGCACAGAGTCTATCCACTGGACCTGCAGAGAATTCCCCTCATCCACACTTTTCACCTAGACTCCAGAAGTCTTTTTTAAAACTGTTCTTCAAAACAATCCATTCTTTCACATTCCTTAAGATTCTAATTCCTCTGAAGAATCCTGATTCACTTAGGATGAAAGGATCTTCAAAGGATCGATAGTAAGCAGCCAATGGCTTAGATTCTTCAGGTGATCTCTTCCAAGGGTATGAAACTGTTCTTCCAAACCAAACCAAGGGAAATCACCTTTAATAAGGGTTTTAGATAGAGTGCTAGGTGAATAGGTGAAGCTTCAGGGACAGTCATCCTTCCCTGAGCTGAAAGGTTTTAAAGTCCAACTCAAATCATTGATTCAAGTGTGTTCATTGCACACCCACACGTGCAGGGTGCTACATTGCTTGTGAATAAAACAAAGTTCCTTTCCCTGTGGACCTGTAGACACAGCGGTAGGAGAAGAGGGTAAGGAACTAGGGAGGGATGGGTGTGGGTGTGGGCAGTGTTTAGACGGGGCAGTCTGGGAGGATGCTGAAGCAGAGGCTTGAACAAAGTGCAGGAGTGAACTTGCAAAGTTCTCAGAAACACCGTTCCAAGCAAGCAGCGGGAACAGCTAATGAGGATGCTTTGAAGTGGGAAAGGGCTTGGCCTGTCCAGGGAACTGAGAGATGCCAGTGCAATTAGACTAAAGAGGGAGGGTAAGGCAGGAGAAGAAAGCAAGGGCCAGACCGTGGACGGCTTCCCAAGCCCCATGAGCACTGTGGAAAGCTACTGGAAAAATGTAAGAAGGGAAGTGACATGGTCTGATTTGCATTATCGCAGGGTTGTGCTGCCTGCTGTATGGAGAACATACTGAATGGAAGCAGGAGGGGCAGGCTGCTGCACCTGCCCAAGGGGGAGCTGGTGGTGGAGATGGAGATGGGGAGCTGGACCACTGACCAGGGAGCAGGCCTGGAAGCAGAGACGAGTTAAAACTAAAAGGCTTAGGACAGTCCATCAGATGAGAGATGATGAGAGACTGGTTGTGCAGGAAGTGCTGAGAAGTGTCTGGATTCAGAACATTTACTGAAGGTACAGCCGACAGGACCTGACGTTAGCCAGAAGACGGGGTGTAAGAGAAAAATAAGCCTTGGGTGCCCCACGTTTTTGGCCAGAACAACTGGGTTAAAAAGGACTGCCATTCACAGACGGTGGGAATTGTAGATAGGAATGCTGTGCTTAGTCACTCAGTCGTGTCCGACTCTTTGTGACGCCACAGACTGTAGCCCGCCAGGCTCCTCTGTCCATGGGATTCTCCAGGCAAGAATCCTGGCATGGGTTGCTATTTCCTTTCAAGGGGATCTTCCCAACCTAGGGATCAAACCCAGGTCTCCTGCATTGCAGACAGATTCTTCACTGTCTGAGGCACCAGGGAAGTGCTGGACTGGATAACAGGATAGGACTGGGGCAGGATAAAGGATAAACTCTGGGGATCCACAGTTTGTTTTTGGACAGGTTGAGTGGGCCACCTCATCACAGAACTCTGGGACATCCTTTACACTCTTCCTGGGCTCCAGGGCCTCCATTGACAACGATGCTGTGTCAGTGAATCAGGGGAGAGACACACAACTTTCGTCAAGGAATTCTCACAAATTTTAGAAGAAAAAGGTCTCATTCCTACTTACAAGGGGGAAATACAAAGTCACATTTCAAATTCAGGAAGTCAAGGACAAAACTGAAGGATCCTGATAACTAAGTATGTCATCCCATAAATGAGAAAATAGAATTTCTTTGCTTCATCAGACCAGTGGTTTTGCAGGTGACAGAGCCACAGTGGGGACAGGGTCTTAATAGAATGCTGGTCTAAATAGAATATTCTTTGAAAACAAAGAGGACAGAACAAAACAAAATATACCTTCTAGACATACATTAAACCCAACGCTATTAGTGGGTGTTGTATACGCATGACTTACAAAAGGCCAACTAGTTTTGGAGGGTTTCCTGCTTTGTGAGGGGTTTCCCAAGTGGCTCAGTGATAAATGAGCAATGCAGGAGATGTGGGTTCCATCCTTGAGTAAGGAAGTTCCCCTGGAGGAGAAAATGGCAACCCCCTCTTGCCTGGGAAATCCCACAGACAGAGGAGCCTGGTGGGCTATCTATACAGTCCATGGGGTTGCAAAGAGTCAGACATGACTGAGTGATTCAGCACAGTAACACCAGTAAGGAAGAACTAACTGCTTTTTTAGACCCACTGCTCTTTTTCCTGATCATGAAATCTAATATCTGCCTTGCTTTTCTGCATTTTCTTCTTACAGGTTCTGGCTTTATAACAGAGTATCCACAGCTGAATCTCAACAGGACTGAATAAATCAAAAACAGATTTGCAATTAGCTTGATCACACAGATAAGCTCCTTTTACTTTCTGCTTTCCTTCATGCTACGTTTTAACTGTTCACTGTCATCTCTTATAAAAACATGTTCTAGGGAGTTTGCTGGTGGCCCAATGGTTAGGATTTGGTGCTTTCACCGCCATGGCTGGGGTTCAGTCCCTGGTCAGGGAACTGAGATCCCCCAAGCTGCACGGCAGGGTGCAGCCAAAACAAACGAACAAAAAAAAACATGCCCTAGACATATGAGAGCCAGTCTGGGCTGCAGAACTGCCTTACAGGCAATTAAGTTTGTTTTGTAAGTTTCATAAACAGAACCTATTCAACGCCTAAACTTTAAGAAGAGTGCGTGACTTTTAGTTATCAATTTTTCAACATCTCTGAAACCTTGGGGAAATTTTTCTTATGGTCATTTTGCAGTAATGTAGGGTCTTGCAAGCATTATCTGAGATTTAGAAAAATTTTAGTGAGTCACTGAAGGCATTGTATAATTATTTCCTCTAGAACTCTTCAGATAACCATTGCCAAAAACTGATTCTGCTCCTGGCCAACATTTTGAAATGAAGCATTCTTTCCACCTGCCGGGAGAAGTGTAGTTAGAGGTTCCAGTAAATGTTGGCTGGAACCTCCTGATTCCCCTCCTGGAGCTATAAATCTCCATAAATCCCTCATATGTGGTTAGTGGTGACCACTGCAGATAACCCTACACAGACTCAGAGGTTGGAGCTGAACACTGCTCTCTAAAATTATTTAATAACTATAGCCACTAAAATTCTAATTATGAAAACCACATATTTTCAGGACTTCCCAGGTGACACTAGTGGTAAAGAATCTGCCTGCCAATGCAGGAGATGCAAGAGATTCGGGTTCAATCCCTGGGTTGGGAAGATCCCCTGGAGAAGAAAATGGCAACCCATTCTAGTATTCTTGCCTGGAAAACCCCATGGACAGAAGAGCCTGGTGGGTTACAGTCTATGGGGTCACAAAGAATGACCTCATGGACTGAAAGAGTTGGACAAAACTGAGTGACCGAGCATATACACAGAAGGAAACTTACAAAAATGAGGATTTTGATTGACAAGGATTTTAAGTTTTTGTTCTTTAATTCAGAGTTTTTGTAAAATTTTGGCAACTAATAAATGAATCACAGTCACTCTACCTAAAAAGAAAGAATAAATAAAAGAAATTGAAGTTTTCATTGCATGTGGTTAGATACACAGATAATGAATATCGCTCTCATTGTAAATTTATAAAAATCTAGAAAAACCAGCCCAAGCTTCCTGATAGCCAGATAAAGAATCTGCCTGCAATGCAGGAGATACAGGTTTGATCCCTGGGTCAGGAAGATCCTCTGGAGGGGGAAATGGCAACTTACTCCACTATTCTTGCCTGGAAAATCTCATGGACAGAGGAACCTGGTGGGCTACAGTCTGTGGGGTTGCAAAGAGTCAGACATGACTGAGCACTCACTCACACTCATGAAAAGCAAGCCAGTATAAAACTTCCAGATTTTACACATTAAAATTCGTCATGCTGCCTTAGAAAGAACTGTTGATTTCCCCAGTTGTTTCTACCCATGATCATTGAACACCAGTAAATCCAAGACACTGGCACAAAATCAGATGTGTTAATTTATCTTTGAGAATAAAAGACTGAATGCGAAGCACAGGAAACGGTCACTGTATATTTTGACTTATACTCACCCCAAGGGCAGGCTACTAATTCCATTACTTCTAAAGAGAAGGTGAGCATCTTGCCAAAAATACAGTTGCCTTGAGTGGACCCATTAGGTGAAGAAATTAAGAGCCACTGCCCCTCTCAGGCTTCCAGAAGTGCTGGTGGTCCCTAGTGAGGACTGCTGCTGGCTCAAACACCAGGCAGGAAAGAACCTAAATGGCTGTGCTCTTGCAAATGGCAAGTCAAAGCTCTCTTTTAAAGAATTTCCTTTCACAAAATCAACCCATTTTCGTCAAAACAAGCAAACACACTTTTGTGTATCAGGACAGACACTGGTTATTCATAATACTAGGTGAGTGAGCTCCCTACAGAACAGAGCATGTGTGGAAACTGCTGCATAAAAATCGTATTTCCTCAAGTCTACAAATAACAAATGAAAGAGAAAGGAGAAAAGGGAACCCTCCTACACTGCTGATGGGAACGTAAGTTGGTGCAACCATCATGGAGAACAGCATGGAGGTTCCTCAAAAATCTAAAAATAGAGTTATCATATGATCCCGGGGCTTCCCTGGTGGCTCAGGTGGTAAAGAATCTGTCTGCAACGTGGGAGACCTGGGTTCAACCTCTGGGTTGGGAAGATCCCCTGGAAGAGGGCATGGCAACCCACTCCAGTATTCTAGCCTGGAGAATCTCCATGGACAGAGGAGCCTGGTAGGCTATAGTCCATGGGGTCCCAAAGAGTCAGACACGACTGAACGACTAAGCACAGCACAGCACATAAGATCCTGCAACTTCACTTCTGGGCATATATCCAGACAAAACTAGAATTCGAAAAGATACCTGTACCCCAGCGCTCATAGCAGCTCTATTCACAAGAGCCAAGACATGAAAACTTAAATGTCCACAACAGAACAATAGATAAAGAAGATATGGTACATATATACAGTGGAATACTACTCAGCCATAAAAAGGAACAAAATAATGCCATTTGCAACAGTACGGATGGGCCCAGAAATACCATATGGCATGACTTCTATGTTGAATGTAAAATACGGCACAAATGAACGTACCCTCAAAACAGAAACAGACTCCTAGACATGGAAATAAGACCCGTGATGGTTAACAGGGAGCAGGGGAGGGAGAGGGATGGACTGGGGTTTGGGGCTGGTAGATGCAAACTATTCCATTTAGAATGGATAAACCAGGGCCTACTGTGCAGTACAGGGAACTGCATCCAATCTCCAGGGGTAAACGACAATGGAAAAGAATATTTTAAAAGAATGTCTATATGTGCATAACTGAGTCAGTTTGTTGTACAACAGAGATTGGAGTAAGATTGTAAATCAACCATGCTTCAATTAAAAAATGAAATAAATTTAAAAAAATCATCTTTCCCCCTAAAAATATGAACAGTGAGCATCATTCTATCTTACAGTTGGAGATTTTTTGAAATTAATTTTTTGAAACTCTCAGGTTGTACACTTTTTTAATTAAAAAATTTTTTTGGCCACTCAGCATGTGGGATCCTAGTTTCTGCTCTACAGCATCGTGAATTGGTTACACCTTTAAGACCTCAAGATTCTGCTTAAGATCAGACAACTCAGTTGTGAGCACAACATGGCCCAGAAGCAAGGAGAATGTCCGTATCCCCCTCTACTCTCATCTCTCACACCACCAGCGTGCGTTGCCTCAGCCATGTCCAGCTCCGTGTGACGCTATGGATCGCCACTTGCCAGGCTTCTCTGTCCATGGGATTCTCCAGGCAAGAATACTCGAGTGGGTTGCTGTGCCCTCCTCCAGGGGATCTTCCCAACTCAGGGAGCGAACCCGTGCCTCTTACATCTAACCTGCATTGGCAGGCGGGTTCTTCCACTTCCTTTCAAATCCATCCAAGGAAGGAAGGAAACCTCATCTTTTGCATAGTGAGCCATTTCTCACCTTGTTAGAGATTAATGTGCTCAAACATAGAAAAATCGAGATGAAAAATGATTTTCTACTGCTATTGGAACTGAACATGGAAACACTCTCTATTGGGAGTAATAAGATCCAGCAGTAATCCTGTAAATTCTAAACTGTCCCTTTGGGCAGGGAGGAACTCGCCACTATATTAAGTGGCTCAGAAGGTATTAGGCTGACAGTTAAGAATGATACTTCAGCAGGACAGTATTTCTAGTCAGCCACAAGAAACAATAGCTTGACCTAAAATTTTAAAAGCAGCTTGTTTTCAATGCCATCCGCCAAGTCAACATTTTTAGAAAGGTCCTTTTAAATGCACCGGATAATACTGTTATGACACATGGTCACAAGGAGACCTGTAGATGTTCCTGCTTTCTGTAATAAACCCTGATCAAGCCCTTTCTCTGGAGTAGGAAGGAGATTCTGTATTGAGAAGCAGAAGGACCTGATGGGAGGTTCCGGATGTGTAGTGCCTACGCATCAATACCAGCGAGGTGCTAGGCGGTGGGTACTTGTCTTGTAACCCTCCCCGCAACCCTGGAAGGGGTTTATTACCATCAGCCTCACTTACAGATGCAGAACTAGGTTGCTCAGAGTTTTACATCCTGACTAAGGTTTCCTAGCTAGTGGGGCTGTCGGAGTCCTAAGCGGGTTTGTTGACTGCAGACCCTGGGTCCCTTCCTCACCTCCCCGACCACCAGGAGCTGAGGCTCTCCGGACATACTTCTGATTCAGGCTCTCCTCTCCTCCCAGGAAGATCTGAAGTTCACTGGCAGCGCTTCACAGTGCCGCAGCAAAGCGGCAACTGAATGTGACCCCAGAAGAGCTGGATTTGGTCTCTAGCTCTCTTGGTGTCCTTCTGCTGATAGTTACCATCACCAGAAAGTGGAAGCGATAGCAGTGCACTGTGGTTTTGAGAATCATCCTTAAGAAAATTAGATCACTTACTAAGAAAAGTCAGGGTAACCAAAAGTAAAAGGTCACGGGGAGAAAGGCTGCTCAGCATGAGAGCATCCCAAGGAGCCCTTCTACAGCCCTTTCTACGCTGCAGAGACCTTCATACCTGTCAATCTGGCATCCTTGGATGTAAGTTCAAGAAAATAAACTCAGCGGGAACAAAAGCTCGTATGCGAACAACCACTGCCCAGAGAGGTGGGCTGGCTGGGGGCAAAATGTAAGTAAAACAATGAGCAAAATGTATAACAGCCCGCCCCTCCTCCTCATCAGTTATTATCACCTATAAAAATAAGCACTTGAGGCCAAATGGTTAAATATCCAATATTATCTATTGATACTCTTTCTAGAACTTTAAAAAGTTTCAGTTTCCTAAATTTTCATCTGAATAGAATTACAAAAGGCTTTAAGAGAGTATGTTGTTTACATCTCCTCCCAGCAGAACATCTGACTCAGAGAGAGTAATTCTCCCTAAAATAAAAGCAATGCTATGTATTGCAAGATATCATTTAATGTCTGACTGTACTACCTATCATTTACTCATTAAATGACTATAATTTTTGATTAAAGAAGGAAAAGAATTCAAAGTACAGATATGACACACTATAAAAAAGACATATGATTAACAGTGAGTCAATTAAACAAAAGGATGCAGTCATAACACAGAAACACAGGATCCCCAACTAGTAAAGTCCCACTGAGAACTAAGCTATGCTGAAGATGGCTGCTTCTACTCCTCAATTCTTCCTTTCAGTCCAAGAGTAGTGATTGGGAGCCCGACACTCGTCACTCTTTTAGGGGCTGAGACAAGACATGTCTTGCCCTTGTGGAGTTTCCAGTGTGGGGTGAAAGAGAAACAAACAAACACTTAAAATGCTAGGTACTATTAAGTACTAAAGAAGGCAAGAGGCGAAGGGGATGGCAGAGGATGAGATGGTTAGATAGCATCACCAACTCAACGGACATGAGTTTGAGCAAACTCTGGGAGATAGTGAAGGACAGGGAAGCCTGGTGTGCTACAGTCCGTGGGGTCGCAAAGAGCCAGACACAACTTAGTGACTGGACAACAACAACAACATAATGTTATTTACATGAAAATGCAAACATGAGAATCTAAGCTTTGCTTTAGTACAAGGAGAAGGCAATGGCACCCCACTCCAGTACTCTTGCCTGGAAAATCCCATGGATGGAGGAGCCTGATGGGCTGCAGTCCGTGGGGTAGCTAAGAGTCGGACACGACTGAGCGACTTCACTTTCACTTTTCACTTTCATGCTTTGGAGAAGGAAATGGCAACCCACTCCAGTGTTCTTGCCTGGAGAATCCCAGGGATGGGGGAGCCTGGTGGGCTGCCGTCTCTGGGGTCGCACAGAGTCGGACACGACTGAAGTGACTTAGCAGCAGCAGTACAACAAGTTAAGTGACTGAACAACAACAGCTAAAGAAAAATAAATAAATAAAGCAGGGGGAAGTAGCATAAATGAGGTGGAGAAGGTGGGAGGACCTTGTAATTTTAAAAAAATATTTCTTTCTTTGGCGGTGCTGGGTCTTAGCTGTGGCATGTGGGATCTTTAGTTGTAGCACAGCAGCTTAGTTGCGGCGCATGAGATCTAGTGCCCTGACTCGGATGGAACCTGGGCCCCTGCACTGGGAGTGCAGAGTCTTAGCCATTGGACCACCAGGAAAGCCCTATAGTCTTCAATAAGATAAACGAGACAGACCTGAATGAGAAGCCGACATTCCCGAGAAAGAAGTCGGGAAGTGGACTCTGCAGATACTTAGGGAAAAGTTTTACCAAGGCAAGAAAACGCAGTGCAAAGGCTCTGGGCCAGGATCACAGAGGGCGTGGGCGAGGAGCAGCGAGGGGCCGTGTGGTTGCAGGGCAGCATTGAAAAAAGCAACAGGAGGCCAAGTCACGTGGACTTCACACTTCACAATTCACTCCAGAAAAGAGAATGAATACTTCCCTCTAAGGTAAATACACGGAGTTTTCAACTTAGAGTGTTGGCTAAAATGCTAAACCGTATGAGTGAAGGAAGGTCAGTAAGAGACACGAGGCACTGACCAAAGGAACAAATAAGAAGAAGGTGTTTAACAGAACCTTTGCGGGGTCGAGGGAAATTCTGGAGCCAGGGAAGCAGTCCAACATTGCATCCAGATTTACCGTGTTTATTTTATGACTGTATGGGGATTTTGCTTCATTCCAAACCTCAGTATTCTGTTTCGCTGCTTCCTTGCCGTCACATATAAGTTCCCCTTTTGTGAACAGTCTATCGAGCCTGTCACCCTACTGGAGCTCTGGCGCACACATTTTGGGTCGGGTAATTCTTTGTCGTGGAGGCTCATCCTGTGCATTATGGGATGTTAACAGCACTTCTGGGTTCTACCCACTGGAAGCCAGCAGCAACCCCCACCCCCAGCTATAATAACCCAAACAACCAGAAACATCTCCAGACATTGACGAATATTTGCTGGGGTGGGTAGAAAAAGCTGTGCCTTCTTGGGAATCACCACTCGAATGTGAACAGACAAAAAGCCTCATCTCAATATAACTTTGTTCCAAACACCTTCCTGCCTCAGGGCCTTTGCACAGCTGTTCTCTCTACTGAATCTTTGTCCCAGGTGGCTCCCACTTGTCCCTCAAGCCCTCTGGGGAACCTTCCCCTGATATGGCGCATGAGCATGTCAGCTGTTCCCATTATATGTTCATTTGTGTATATACATTGGACTTTGTTGACACTATCACAATTGCAATTAAATAATTATTTTGGTCATTATCATTTAATGTCTCCTCCATTTCAGCAAAAACTCTACCAGTCTTATTGGCTCATGTATCTCCAGAGCACTCAGAGAAGGACTCAAACGTACACAGGAAAGCATTTTGTCATCGTTGTTCGTTCCTCAGCTGTGTCCAACTGTGACCCTACAGACTGCAGCACGCCAGGCTCCTCCGTCCCTCACTATCTCCCAGAGTTTGCTCAAATTCACGCCCACTGAGTCAGTGACGCTGTCCAACCATCTCATCCTCTGCCACCCCCTTCTCCCGTGGCCTTCAATCTTTCCCAGCATCAGGGTCTTTTCCAACGAGTCGACTCTTTGCATGAGAAAAGCATGTCACTGGCCAACTTTGGTATTTTATTACAACAAATTATTACATGCCTCACAGGCAATCCAAGTACAGTGATATAGACCACGGCTTAATGATAAATCTCTTCGGTCAAAATCTTGACTATGAATATACTTTACTCGAGGGTACATTTTTCCCTTTTGTTAACAATAAAAGTCATGAAAAGACTGTAATGGTGATGAGAAGACCAAAAAGGCCCTTTATTAGATGACAATGAATGAGCCAGGGAACAGAGTGTCTGTAACTGAGGCCATCTTTCTGGCTCTTTCGAACTCCTTATAAGGATTTATTTTAATACAGTTTATTCCACACAGCAGACACCATATTACCTTGCTTGCTCTTGTATGTCCCAGAGCCTCAAATATATTTAAATTCATCGTAAAAGGTTAGTATTCTGGGGCCCACAAATGAGTTGCAGAGTATATAATGGACCCTTGAAATCATACGTAAAGATCTGGACACACTTTCTAGGAATAGGGTCCTGAATTTTTATATGCTTCTCAAAGGTGGCAATTTAAGACCCACCGTCTCATATGATTTCATTTAACTTTGAAACTTCTCGGGAGGGACTTGCCTGGCGGCCCAGTGGTTAAAACTCTGCACTTCCAATGCAGGAGACACAGGTTTGATTCCTGATTGGGGAGCTAAGATCCCACATGCCTAGCGGCATGGTCAAAAAATAAATAAAATAGATAAGCAACAAGGATTTACTGTATAGCACAGGAAACCATAAAAACAAACGAACAAAAACTTGGAGGGATAGTCCCATCATCTTTGCTCCACCTCTTAGGAAGAAAAACAAATTTTAGTTACCGATTTCCTCTCCTGCTTCAGCTCCTGGACGTAGCGCACTAACTCCACAATGATCTGAGAGGTCATATTCTCGGAGATGAGTTCATGCTGCCCAGCATAATCGTTCATTTCATTCAGGGTGGCAAGGAAGGCTTGGCAAGCCGTATACCTACAGAACAGAACACACACCACTCCTTTCCAAACAGGGCACATCCTCTCTCACGCGGCTTCCCGCCAGCGAAAGAGTAATTAACGTCACTATCAGGGTAATATGCCTCCAGCTCCCATAGGGTCTTGACAAATTCATTACACATCAGGGTGTTCTCATCAACATGGCACACAATTAATTACAACTGAAACATTTTTCATTTGGCGAAGCCAAATTGCTCTGTATCAGGCAACATTTGGCTTTGTTACTAGCCCAGGTAAAACCCCAAATACATATATCTACTAAATGTTCTAATGTCATGGATATTTAGATCTAAATTAGAGATGATACTTTTGGACTAGCCATGTTAAGATGTCTTAACTGCTGTCTGAAACGGACATATTTCCTAGATGAATGAGACACCTGAATTTACCAAGATGAGGAATGCACAGTCCATCCACACTTCCTGTATTTGCTTATAGGCTAAGCTTTTCCTAATTACCTTAATTGAAACAATCTGGACGAGGTCTAGTGCCTCTATAAGAAAAGTTATTTAAGTTTTTATTGTCTTCCCCCAAATTTAAAAATTGACACAAATATGAATGAGGAATGCAATTTATTTTTGTCGGTACACTACATCTACAGAGTATATGTAGATTTCCTTTATAATCATCACCAAGGACATATACATACGGCCACATAACAATCAGTGATAAACACACCTGTATTCTTCTTCCTCCTTCGAGTTCTTTTTAGGTTGGTATTTCTTTGAAAGATTCCTAAAACAAAAAGGCAGACATATCACCTTATACAGAAGATGATTGAGAAATCAAGGATAAAAGATGAAGTTAGTATTTTTGTTTACAAGTTAAAAAGCCACAAAATGTTCACAACTGAACCATTTAATTCCTTCCATCTTTCAATGTGAAAGACTTGCATAGGTTTGAATCTTTTAGCTAAAGATAGAGCAAATAAGAATAGGCATGGTCACCAGCTGGTCACTTACCTGGATGTTAAGACCTGACATTATTTAACTAGAGAGGGCAGACCATGGGTTTCTATGCAGTGGCTTTCATTTACAGCAATGAGCTGGGGTAGTTTTTCTTACCAGGTCACCATCCCGTATACTCATCCTCAGTCAAGCATTATTGCTCTAAATCCAAGGCAAACATATGGACTGGGTCCAAATGTTTAAAATTAAAATTCAAAGGGCATGTTTTCAAGGCTCTGTGGCTTCTCTTTCAAAGAGCTAATGAAAACCACTTGTGTGAATAAGTCTCCTTGAAGGAAGTAGAAACAATATTTGGAGGGATGTTTATGCTAAGACATTTAACTAGGAGAAATTTTAACCTGTGTAGCAGGCTCACACTGAACACACTCAGATTAGCCAAAATTGCTCTAATCTCTCTTCCTAATCCCATCTCCAGGTCAAGAATCCAAATACTCCCCTCTACATTCTGCAGGCCTAAATTTACATAAAAACTAAGAGTGATCTTGAAAAAAGAAAATTCACTAATGGCTCCACTGATTGATTTCTCTTGGGTCCTATTTTGGCTTCTGTAGTTAGAAGAACAGCCATAGATAAAGAAGATGCAGTACATATGTACAATGGAATACTGCTGCTGCGGCTGCTGCTAAGTGGCTTCAGTCGTGTCCGACTCTGTGCGACCCCAGAGACGGCAGCCCACCAGGCTCCCCGGTCCCTGGGATTCTCCAGGCAAGAACACTGGAGTGGGTTGCCATTGCCGTCTCCAATGCATGAAAGTGAAAAGTGAAAGTGAAGTCACTCAGTTGTGTCCGACTTGTATCGACCCCACGGACTGCAGCCTACCAGGCTCCGCCATCCATGGGATTTTCCAGGCAAGAGTACTGGAGTGGGGTGCACACTGGAATACTGTGCAGTCATAAAAAAGCATGAAACAATGGAATTTGCAGCAACATGGGTGGACCTAGAGACTATCGTACTAAGTGAAGTAAGTCAGAAAGAGAAAAAAAATGCCAAAGCACAGCACAGAGGAACCTGTCTATGAAACATTTTTATGTAAATTTAGAAACTCACAGATACAGAGAACAGATTTGTGGCTGCCGAGGGGGAGGGGACGGGGGAGGGAAGGACCGAGAGTTTGGGATTCGCAGATGTAAACTATTGCCTGTCGGATGAATGGACCATAAGGTCCTACTGAATAGAACAGGGAACTATATTCAATGTCCTGGGATAAACCATAAGGAAAACAATATGAAAAAGAAGTGACTCAGTAAGTACATGTATAAATGAGTCACTTTGCTGTACAGCAGAAATGAATACAACATTGTAAACCAACTATACTTCAACTTTTACAAA
The DNA here is from genome assembly GCF_032452875.1 of Bos javanicus. NCBI lineage: Eukaryota > Metazoa > Chordata > Mammalia > Artiodactyla > Bovidae > Bos > Bos javanicus. The sequence goes on from NC_083878.1 coordinate 100,096,909, forward strand.
AAGAAGAAGGGGAGGAGAAAGAACAGTCCTAGGAGGTGACCTGTGGTCCACACTGAGACTCTCCGTATGACGCCATTCCACTGTTCACTTCTCTTTTTATTCCCTACTGCTATTCCTCTTTCATAGTACCTACTTTCATTATTTCACATTTAATTTCTTTCATTTCCCCTGAATCTACAGATGTGCCTAGAGAAGTATACAGGAATCAATTTGCAATTTTGATCATGGTACATTTTACAGACAGAGTGAAACGTGAGTTCATCTCCAACAGGTGTTACTAGATGACACAAGAGGCAGAGGACTTCAGTAAAAAGGACATTGCTCTGGGAATCCAGAGACCAAGTGTCTGGATGGTGTGACCTCGAACAAATCAATGGGCAAGTCTGTGCTTCCAGTTCCTCATCTCAAACCCTGAGGTAGGGGCATGAAATGACCTCTCTTGTCCCTTAAAGTTTCGAAATTCCAAGGGAATATACATCACCCAATAGAATAGTGATTGCTGCAATTACTTAAAAAAGGCAGGGGTACATAACAATTTAAAATTTCTAAGTAGACAAACTGATAAAAGAAAAATGTACTGACTTGGAGGTTGCTATCACATGAGCTGTGCTTCAACTACGTCGTGTTTTCTCTACTGACACTCTCACAGCAAAGATTATCTGGTAGATTTAGATTCAAAAGACTGTGAAGAAGCAATATTTCCTAAATATGAAATATCTAAAGCAAGTACTTCAGAGAAAAACAATGATGCAGAAAAGAGAAATCTTGCATATCGAGAACACAGTGGAATTCTTTGAGTTGGTCTACCACATTTCATCTTTAAAGATTTGGGGACTTCCCTGGTGGTCCCATGATTAAGAATCTGCCTTCCAACACAGGAGATGTGGGTTCGATCCCTGGTTGGGGAACTGATATCCCACGTGCCTTGCAGCAACAAAGCACCTACACCATGGTAAAGACCCAGTGCAGCCAAAAAAAAGATAGATTTAACAAAAACAGTGGCTCCAACTTACATGTACCAGGAATATTAAAAGGGGAGCCATGGAAAGCAGATGACTAATCAATAGATTCTTTGGCAAATATATTTAAAGTAGCATATATGTGATCTTCAGTATTGAAAAGCCTAGAAGTTTTATGAGACATTTTTAGTGCATGGTTTTAAATAATGACCATTTCTTCTGCTAACCATAAACTATAAATGGAAAAATGCCCCTTCTAAATTCACACCTTATATAAAAATCCATTCAAAACTGTTTTTTTAGAGGTTTATTTAAACCCACACTTTTTTAGCTTCCAGTCCTTAGCAGCCATAAAAATAGTTCAAATTTTATACCTAAAAATTGAAGGAAGCAGAGCTTGAAGAGATCCAGGAGAAACCAGCACTTTTTATAGTTCCGTTTTCCCAGTCAAACCCCAAACAGGATTAAAGACCTGTTGTGGAAGATCTGCAGTAAAGATGGTCCACTTCTGTGCATGAGTATCACTTTGACAGTGTTACACATATATAGCATTCAAATGCTTCTTAAAAGCATCAATGAATAATTTACTCTATAAATGCTAACAGAAAACTAAAACCTTAAGAGGTCTAGAAGAGAACTTGAGATCCAAAGATACTTCTGTCAGGGGCCACTACAAAAAAAAAAAAAAGAGAGCCTTTCCATTCTCTCGAGATGGGCTTTCTTGCCCTATGTGTATGAAGTTATTATAAAAATAAGCAAGCAAATAAACCACCAAAAGCAAATTTAAATTTATGGGATCTTTCTGAGAAACAAGTGTTTTATATATTTGCTCTTCAGATAGGCTAATTAAAAGGTAGGAGGAAAATACACTTCTTTTAATAAAAATACTAGACTTAAATTTGGTTGTTCCTAAGAGCTGCCAGGAGGCTTTTAAAAGGAGATGCTTAGGCTCCATTTCAGATCCTCTAAAACGGAAGGTCTAGGGTTGGACCCAGTAAATTTTTTTTTTCTATCTTTCTTTCATACTTTTAAAAGCTCACCGCAGATTTCCAGATAAAGATGGCAAAATAAAATCTCATCAGAGAATTGTGCTTTTTTCCAACAAGAGGTAAAATAAAAGCCAGGAAATTTTCCAGAGCAGAAAATAAACCAATGAAGAAAGGCACATAACCTCCGTCTACACACTTTGAGAAGCGGTGACCCATGTGAGAGATGGAAGGTTCTAGAACAGTGTACAACAGATGCTTGACCCCTCCCTCACAGTCACTGGAAGGGAAATAAGTCCGCGGAACATGGACTGACTGAAAATCGAGTCAGACAGAAGTTAAATGAGGGGTGAGCCAGCACTCAGGGAACAGAGACAGAAAAGCTCTGAGAGGGAGACAGGCAGACTGAGCATCCAGATTTCAGGACTTGGCAGGGGCCGGGGCTGGCCCCCTGGGTTTCCACTTCTCAGGGCCGCAAGCTGAATGCCTGGGGGAGATCACCCCAAACCTAAGGACCCCCAAGGAATAGGAGTGAATGCTTGTGACCTAATGGAGTGAATGTCAAAATAGAAACACTAACAAAGTTTCAGAAGAGACAATGAAACTCAGAGTCTCAAAGACAAGAGGTACAAAGTCAGGCGCCCCATGGGGTTAACCGATACTGGTGATTAACACGAATTCTTGAGCTTGCCTTCCAGTTTGTTCAAAACGCCTCTGCTTGTAACCTGCCTTCACCATTCAAGCTTGCTTTCTTGCTTGTCTTCCAGGCATTACACAGCCGAAACAGTAAGATGTTTGCCTGGGAACCTGGAGTCAGCTGTGTTGAGCTCAAGTTCAAGCCAACTAACACTGGTTTTGTGTCTTAGTTGCTCAGTCATGTATGACTTTTTGAGACCCCATGGACTGTAATCCACCAAGCTCCTCTGACCATGGAATTCTCCAGGCAAGAATGCTGGAGTGGGTAGCCATACTCTTCTCCAGGGGATCTTCCCGACCCAGGGATCAAACCCAGGTCTCCTGCACTGCAGGTAGATTCTTTACCATCTGAGCCATCAAGGAAGCCCCACCTAAACCTGGAGCTGCACAGGTGTCCAGTGAATGGCCTTTTGATGGCAGAGGGTCAGAAACTCCACCCTCAGATCATGCTAAGCACCTCCATTTTGGAACATGCATCCCACAAAGAAGCAGGCAACTCAGGTACACCTGCACAGAAAACGGATGACCTCATCCTGCCCGCAATCATCGTTTTCCACACCTAAGGCCAACCACCACCCTGCTTCTTTAATAAATATCTCAAGCCCCTCGCCTTCCAGGAGGCTGATCTGGGACTTGTTCTCCTGCCTCCTCCCTTGGCAGCCTTGTGAATGAACCCTTTCTCTGCTGCAAACCTCGGTGTCTCAGTGTTTGGTTTACCGCGTGTTGGCCAACGAACCTGATCTGGTAACACCAAGACCAATGGCGCCAGAAGCACAGCAACGATCGTTCACATTCTATCAGATCAAACAGGAGCGCTGGTGATGCTTGTTAATACCAAAAACATGCTTAGACATCAACCTAAGACACTTACATGCTTTATCTCATTAAGACCCCTCAACAACCTCGTAAGGCAGGAAAGATCATCATCCTTATTACTCACATATTACAGATGAAAAAAGACAAAGCACATAGAGTAATTTGCCCCCAATCATTATTACTGTTAAGTGGAAGAACATTCCGGACACTAAGACTCTAGAGCGGGGTCCCCCACCTCCAGGATCTGATGCCTGATGATCCAAGGTGGAGCTGATGTAATGATAATAGAAACACAGTGCACAATAAATACAACACACTTGAATACCCGAGACCGTCCCTCCCGCACCCCAGTCTGTGGAAAAACTGTCTTCCGTGAAACCGGTGTGCCAGAAAGGTTGGGGCCCGCTGCTCTAGAGTCTGTTCCTTTTAAGCACTTCACCAAACTGCCTGCATTAAATACAAGCAAGGTGAAAAGATGCAATGTAATACAGAAGACAAGGGAGGAAGAAAATGACAGAGAAAAACCCAATCTGGAAGAAAATATATGAGGGCATGAAATAAACAACTGACTTTGCAATTGAAAGTAAGGAAAATTGATAAAGAGGGATCAACCACAAAGCATTGCTTGGAAAAGTTACCAAACTGCTAAGTGGCACAAAAAGGTTAGAATAAATATTGGGCTGCCCCTAGACTTTTACACCAGAAGACAATGTAGCAACAACAAGGTTTGGAGAGAAAGAATGACCACAGAATAATTTAAGTCAAATTGTTGTTAGATGCAGTCTATCCTCCATATCTCTGGGGTCCACATCCATGGAGTCAATGAACTGCAGATGAAAAATATTAGAGGGTACGGGGGAGTTCCAGAAAGTTCCCCAAAGCAAAATTTGAATTTGCTTCACGCTGGCAACAGTTGACACAGTATTTACATTGTATGAGGTATTATAAGGAATCTAGAGATGATTTAAATATTTGGAAGGATGTGTGAGGGTTATACACAAATACTATGTCTTGCTATATAAAGCAACTTGAGCATCTTCAAATCTCCGTATCTGAGGAGGTGGTTCCTGGAACCGATGTTCACAGACACTGGGGGATGACTGTAGAGTGGTATTCTCAAACAAGAAAGAACTCGAGGAGCATGCCAAAAGTTCCCATCACGGGTAAAATATCCCTATTTTTCTTGATGCCAACAAACAAGTGCAGAGGCTGTGGTAGAAGGAATGCTGATGAACATATATCTGTAATTAAGACAAACTAACTGTGAGACTCATTTTATAAACCAAGTTATATAACTCAACTAGGAGAGGAAGTAAAAGATGTAAATACTCTCTTCTTTATCTTTCCTAGCAGTGAGTCAACTGAGACTGTTTAAAATTACAACATGAGTTAAAAACAAAACAAACAACAACAAAAACACACACAAAAAACCCCACCAAACAGTAATGACAACCTGCATTTTTTTTTTTTTTGCTAAATCTTATAAGAATTTAATATTTCAAGCTCAGTAAATCCTTCAAGTTTCCCTTTAATATCTTGCTAACTGTTCAAGTAAATTTAAATTCAATACCTTGTATATACAATGTGCAGTATATTTTATAAAATGACTTTGACAGTTTCCTTTTATTTACAATGGGCTCCAATTAAAAAAAACAAAAAACAAATGACCAGGATAAGAATGGCTCAAGAAGAAAGTACAAATGACTCCAATGCATAAAAACATACTCAACCTCATTCTTACGAAGAAAAACATAAATTACTGGTCAGATCTAGCAATATTTACTTATCAAATTAGCAAAGATTTAAAAAAGACGGGTAACAAGAAGTACTGAGGGTCAAGGTGGGGAGCAGTGCCATGCACTCTTGGATGGTAACAATGTTACAGTTTCCAAGAAGGGCCACTTAGCAAATTTTACCAGAACCAAAGTGCTTCTTTTAGTAACTTATTCTCTAGACATGTTTGCCCAAGTGTTTCATTCAAAGTTATCCATCGCAACTTTGTTCAGAGTTGCAAACAGCTGGAAACAATCAACTATCCACCAATCCAGTACAACACTGTATAGTTATAAAAGATAAACATGAACTTCTAGAATAATCTGCAGGATGCAGAAAGGCAAGGCCACTCTGAACTTCAGGGAAGCAAGGATTAGAAGTTTCAGTCATATGAGTTCATTACCTGGTCATAACAAATAAGTCAGTGTTTTGTTTTGTTTTAAGAAACAGTTGCTAAGGGGCAATCAATATTTGGTTCTCTTATATAGGTCATATAACATATTTTAAGATTATATTCAGAATTTAACCCTGCCTTGAATGGAGGGGATTCCCCGGTGGCTCAGCAGTGAAGAATCTGCTTACAATACAGGAGACATGGGTTCAATCCCTGGGTCAGGAAGATCCCCTGGAGGAGGGCATGGCAACCCACTCCAGTATTCTTGCCTGGAGAATCCCATGGACAAAGGAGCCTGGTGGGCTATAGTACATAGGGTTGCAAAGAGTCAGGCATATCTGAAGCGACAGAGCACTCATGCACACATGCCTTGAATGGAGTGTAACTATAGTAGGTGTCAGCAAACTTATATAAGCATATATATATATATATATATATATATATATTTATATTTACATTTGAGAAGGGGACGACAGAGGATGAGATGGCTGGATGGCATCACTGACTCGATGGACGTGAGTCTGGGTGAACTCCGGGAGCTGGTGATGGACAGGGAGGCCTGGCATGCTGCGATTCATGGGGTCGCAAAGAGTCGGACACGACTGAGCGACCGAACTGAACTGAACACGTACATAAGCAAGCTTAGCAAGGACCAGACACTAAATATTTCAGACTTGCAAGCAGGTCATGGTCATGTGGTCTCTGTTGCACTATTCCACTGCCATTATTTTTTGCAAAAACAGCCACAGACAATACATAAATGAATGGATGTGCCTGTGTTCCAATAAAACTTTATTTATAAAACCAGGCAGTGATGGATTGGGCCACAGAGGTGGCCAATAGTTTGTTAACCACTGACCTACAGAAACCAAAGCCTTAATTATCATCTTCTACATCTAAAATAAGTTAGCATTTTTTTTCTTCTAATGCAGAAAAGAATTAACGACAGATATCTCCCCCAAAAAGTGATGTTTTTCAACATCATACTGATATTTCAAGCAAGTCTTTGTTGAATATGCTCCAGTCACACTGGCTGGAACTTTTCATTCCTCGAACTTGTCACCACTTTAGGAGCTCTGCACTTGCTGACTCTTTGGCCTGGAAGAACGACTCTCAGACCTTTGCTTGCTGTCTGTCAGTTCTCAAGCTATGGATTTTCCCTGGCCGGTGTGACTAAGTAACCCTTGCCCCACATCAAGCTTTAACGCATCACTGGTTTTACTTATTCAAGGTGATAAAATGCTATCTTTAAGTGATTTACGGCCTTGTTCATTTGCATGCGGTCTGTTTTCCATAGTGAGAAGATGAATCCCTTAGGCTCTGGCACTTCCGGTGTCTCTTTCACTAGAATCCCCTCCCCTAACCCTACCGACATATTGTTAGTTGTTCTGTTTGTTGCTAAAGCCTCATCAGCTCTTATAGGCCTGTGACAACACGCAATTCTCCTTGAAACAGTGTTGACCAAATATTGCAGACCTGTTCCCATTGATTCACTCTTTCTACAACTATTTACTAAGTCCCTAGTATGTGCCAGACACTGTTCCGTACTATGGGGATTCATCAGTCAACACAACTCAAGGAGCCCTGCCCTTGAGAGGTTTATATTCTAGCAGAAGTGGAAGGCAATGATGAACAGTATATAAGAAAATTATACAATATTAGAAAGTTATCAGCACTTTGGAAAAACCAGAAAGTACAGCAGGGAGGCAGGGAGACCCTCACTGTGCAGGCGACATTAGAGCAAAGACTTGTAGGAGGTGAGGCAGTTGGCCACGTGGATCCCGGGAGATAAACCTCTATGTGATCCATATGAAAGGCCATGCAGCATCCCTGTGGCGAGAGCAGGCCTGGCGCGCACAAGATTGAACAAGGAGGCGGGGATGGTTAGAGCAGAGATACGAAGGGAGAGATGATGTAAGAGAGGGAGGGAGACCGTTTGTGTTCGCTTTGTAGGACATCCACCGTAAGGATTTAGGATTTACCTGAGGGAAACTTGAGTTGCGGGGGGGGGGGGGGGGCAGTGGGGAGAGGGAGAACTGGGCTGCAGAGATGCAGATTTTGAGCGGAGAGATGCCTTTTCAGATACGTTACATGTGAGATGTTTTCTAGACATCCAAACGGAGATTCTGAGCAACCTGCTTCTGGAGTTCAGGACAGAGGTCTAGCTTGGAGACACATATCTGTTGCCATAGAGACCATCCTGAAAGCCAGGAGACAGACAAGATCACCAGGAGAGCATAGACTGATAAGAAAAGATGACCGGGAGTTGGGCACTGGGACAGATTGGGGTGAAGGGGCGGGAGGAGACGAGGAACCTCTAGGGAGCCTGAGCAGAGCCTTCCAAAGAGCTTTCGGTGAGATAGGAAGGAAGCCTAGAGATAGGGGTTTCAGATGCCAAGTGAGGGAAGTGTTTTCGAAGAGGCAGCATCCACCCCATCAAAGCTGCTGAGGGGTCAAGGATGGTGAGGACTGAGGACAGGCAACTGGCTGGGGCAGGATGAAGGTCACGGGCACCCCTAGGAGCAGTTCACACAGGTGAGCTCAATAAGGAGAGGAGGGGTGAGCTCAAAAGTTTTGTTTTCTTTGCGGATTTTCAACGATGGGAGACGGTGCGTTTTTGTGCAGATGGGGATCATCTAATAGAAAGTGAAGCACTGATTACATGGAGATGGAGGAAAAACTAGTGGAATCGAGTTCTGGGAAGGGCCAGGGTGTAAGAGGTGGGCTGGGATTCAGACAGGAGCATCAGGTATGGGAACAGATTCGGACAGGTGGGTTACAGAGTGTGAAACTCTAAGGATGTTTTCCTTGGACTGCTTCGATTTTCTCAGGGAAGCGGGAAGCAAGCAGTGAAGATAGTAGGAAGGAGATGTTGGGGTGTGTGGCAAGAGAAGACATGAAGAACTCAGGCAAATGGAAAAGCAGATCAACAAAAGACAGTCTGATTACTCCTCAGCACCAAGGGCCCTGCCCAGATCTCAGTCTTAAAGATTAGAAGACACTTTCAGAGGATTAGTAATTGTCTTGAAGGCAAGGTTCAATTACTCATTATCTGTTTTTGTCAACCTCTCCCATAAGCATAGGACTTTCCTGGTGGCTCAGAGGGTAAAGAATCCGTCTACAGTGTAGGAGACCTGGGGTTCGATCCCTGGGTTGGGAAAATCCCCTGGAGGAGGGCATGGCAACCCACTCCAGTATTCTTGCCTGGAGATTCCCCATGGACAGAGGAGCCTGGTGGGCTACAGTCCATAGGGTCGAAAAGAGTCGGACATGACTAACCGATTAAGCACACACCCATAAGCACAAATTTAGATACTTTGCAGGGATGGAGTGAAACAAATGTTAACATTTACATCTCAGGAAAAGGACTTCCCAAGAGATAACAGCCACAGCAGTAACACTGCTATTCTAGATCTGAAACAGGGGGAAATGGTCAATGGAGAGAGCTATTAAATGTTACCCCAAACCTACTGCTGGAATTGGGAGTCTTTTCCAATAGCCTCCAGTTTTGTTACCTAAATCCTCGCTCACAGAGTCATGAGAAAGGGCCGGGAGACAGGTGCTGCCCAGAGGGCAGCAAAAGCAGTGCCTTTCTGTCCTGACACAGAACTGACGGAGAAGCTTGCCGAGGACAGACTTCACGACATTGGATGACAAACCTCCCAAGCAAATCAAGGCAGTGGCGGAGGCTCCAGGAAAGAGGAGATGACGCCAAGACAGAAAGTCAATGGAGGCAGGGAAATCCTTTAGGGGAGACCAAGCACAGCGCAGCACACTTTGGCTAAAGCTGTTGCGCAACCCATCTCCACAGGAAAGACAACATTTTATGACGGTGCAATGTTTAAATAATCAACACGGAGCAGCTCGCTGGCCACTCACACTGTCAGTTATGAAGCTTTCAACTGCTAATGAGGCTGATGCACATATAAGGCATCAGAAGTTCATCTGCAATAGAATTCATTTATAAAAATAAGTTTATTTATGAAATTCTTATTGAGGAAATTTAATTTTACTTAAATTTTATTCAGCAAAATTAAAGACAATTTAATTGATAGTAAATAAATTATCAAATTATTATTAAATAATATATTTATTACTAAAGAAATTTGTTGTTGCTGCTGCTCAGTCTCTATGTCATGTCCAACTCCATGACCCCATGGACTGCAGCACGCCAGGCTCCTCTGTCCTCCACTACCTCCCACAGTTTGCTCAAATTCATGTCCATTGAGCCGGTGATGCTATCTAACCATCTCATCTTCTGCCACCCCTGTCTCCTGTTGTCTGCAGTCTTTCCCAGCTGTACTATTAAGCAAATAAATAGTAAATTTATAAAAAATTCTTTATAAAAATTATTTCATTGAGCAATATATATTGTATTTTATTTGCTCAATGGAAACAAAACTTATCATCCATGAAGTGCACCGTATGTACCACTTAGGTGCTTATTAAATGACATCAGGAGCTCTCTAAGATGATTCTTTCAAAGATACATGACATTCACCTTGTCCAGATGGTCTTTGGATTAAAATGAAATGTTTCTAAATCGAAAGTCATCTAGATACTCACAATCTGCACAAACCAACCAAACAAGAAGTCATTAAAGATCTTGCCACTTCAAGCTTAGTTCTGCCAGCAACTTTTAAATATTTTATGTAAGAACACAAACTTCTTGGATAATTTTGTCCTTGGAGTTGTAAGAAGGGCTGCCTGAGGACCTCTCAGCTGCTGCTGGAGGGAACATGAACCAGACGAGCTCTCTGGAAAACTGACTCCATCTGCTAAATCTAAACATACACAAAGCCTAAGACCCAGGAATTCCACTCCTGGACATGTACTTTACAGCCCCCAGTTGGAAACAAGCAATAGCCTAGTGACAGCAGACTGGACAAGCTTCGGCACACTCATCAACCAAAATAAAAAGCACCACAACATGTAACATGAATGAATCTCATAGACCTAATGAGGGACAAAGGAAACCACATACAAACGGTGCATAATAAATGATAACATTCACCAAAGCTTCAAAAACAGGCCAGACCAATCCATGCGGCCAGAGATCAGCAGAGTGGTCAACCACGGGGGCAGGGGAGGGGCATGAACCAGAAGGGACCGGGGGAGTGGACACTGAGGCTGGTAATTTTCTGTTTCTTGACTTGGGTGCCGATCACATAACTGTATTCACTCTGAAAACTTCTGGAGTCATACACTTGTGATATGTGTACTTCTCTGTTGTTATGCTTCAGATAAAGTTTTCTGGGGGAAAAAAAAAGCTGCTCAAAAATTCAGCTGCTGACCTTTTAAGCAACAGAGTATAAAAGCAATAATTTGGTTTTTCTGTTTACTGTGCTCTGAAAAATAATTTTCTATATGAAAAAAATTGCTTTCACTGAAATATAAGCTTTCCTGAAAGGGGAAAATCAATATTTAAAGGCTTACACATTTATGGTATAAAATGAGGATATAAATGACCCTTACATTCATTCTGCAGTTAACAAACAACCTTTCTCAATATCAACTTACCTGAGTTGCTTTGCATAGCTGAGTTCAATCTCTGTCCTCTCCTTTACAAATTTGATGTATTTCTCAAGAATATCAATTCCCCACTGTGTGTGTTTTTCTAAGTTGTCAAATTGATCCTGTTAATAAAAAAAAAACAAAGGCAGAGCTTGTAATCTTTCTCTGTGATTAACATAATTTCAGTGCACAGTTCTCTCAACAATATATCAGTACGTAGAAAGCAGTTCTAACATTTTCCATGATTGTACTTGGGTGCTTTTTCGTTGAGCAATTTTAAATCAACATTACCAAATTTGGTTTGAAAACTGCCTGAGATATTGAACTCTGACCCATCCGTTCACGTTCCCTATTTCTGTTTAGAAACGTGGTGTTTGGATATATTTAATGTATTGGCGCAAAGCAGAGTGTCTTCTGCAGATACCAAAAACTGAGACATGAAACACACTCCCGAGTTAACTCAGCCACACTCTTAGCCCCTTAAGGGTCATTTGCGAGTTAACTTTCAACATAAGCTCACTGAAATTTGGGGCAAAGAAATGGGAGAGAGAAGAGTTACAAAATAAGAGTTCAAACAAATAAAATGACTCACATGGACTCTATTCAACATTCACCCATGCGTCAAGCCTACCGTGTGGGGCAGGTATGGTGACTGGGGCTGGGGAACCAAGAATAAAAATATAGCCCCAATGTGCCGAGTGCCTTGAGAACAGCAGTCTGGAAGAGTGAGAACAGGTAGGTATTCCAGCCACAGCTAATGCAAAGGCAGGGAGAGGAATCAGGTGGACTGGTCTTGCTAGAGCCCAAGGTGGGGGTAGGATGCAAGGGAACGAGTGGCAGTGGCTGATGGAACCAGAGGGGCCCGGCTGAATCACCCAGGGCCTTGAATGCCGAGTTAAGGTGCTCAGACTCTCTGGTGGGCACCAGTGAGCCACTGAACGGCTTACAAATGGAGGGGCACTGCCAGAGATACATTTAGCATCACCAGGAGCTGGAAGTCAGGGGACTGTTCAGTAATCCAAAGGCAAAAAACCAGGAGCAGAGGGAAGGAGTCTACAGATCATGAGCAAAGAATCAGCGAGGATGCAAACGATTACATTTAGAATGCATGAACGAGGACCTAATGTACAGCCCAGGGAACTATATTCAGAATGCTGGGATAAATCATAATGGAAAAGAATGTTTAAAAATGCATTGAAAAGATTATAAGAAAAGAATATACATATGTGTATAACTCAGACACTTTGCTATACTGCAGAGATTGGCACAACACTAAATCAACTGTACTTCAATTAGAAGGGCTTCCCTGGTGGTTCACATGGTAAAGAATCTGCCTGCAATGCCGAAGACCTGGGTTCAATCCCTGGGTCGGGAAGGTCCCCTGGAGAAGGGAATGGCCACCCACTCCAGTATTCTTGCCTGGAGAATTCCATGGAGGGAGGAGCCCGGTGGGCTACAGTCCATGGGCTCGCACCACTGAGCTCAAACTCAGCTAGCCTTCATGACAGATTAGATGGAGAGTTGGAAGGGATGTGGAGGGGAGAATCCTAGGGTGGCTGCTTGGTTCTGCTTCATGGAACCCTAACTCAACAAATCACTTCACCCCAAACTGCCGCCCCTCTGCCTGTCTTCTCCATGAAGCAGAACTCGGCCCCACACAACAGTTGGAGAAACGACGTAAGAAATTCAGGTTTTCTTGGACGTCCCTGGTGGGGTACAGTGAATAAGAATCCACCTGCCAATACAGGGGACATGGGTTCGAGCCGTGGTCTGGGAAGATGCCACATGCCAGCAGGGCAACTAAGCCAACTCCACAACCACTGAGCTTGTGTCCTAGAGCCCGTGAGCTGCAACCACTGAAGCCCATGCGCCTAGACCTGTGCTCTGCAACAAGAGAAGTTGCCACAAGGAGAAGCTGGTGCGCAAAACAGAGTGGCCCCCACTCTCCCCAGCTAGATGAAGCCCATGCAGAGCAGCGAAGACCCAGCATAACCGAAAAGAATTAATTAAAAAAAAAAGGAAATTCAGGTTTTCTTTTACTAGAATGTTTTCTAATTGAAAATTAGCACTGTAAAATGTTTATCTCCATACCTAATAATGTTTACTGTTACCACAAAAAAACTGAGTGAAAGAAAGTGAAAGTCACTCAGTCGTGTCCTACTCTTTGAGACCCCATGGACCGTACTGTCTGTGGAATTCTCCAGGCCAGAATACTGGAGTGGGAGAAGCCTTCCCTTCTCCAGGGGATCTTCCCAACCCAGGGATCAAACCCAGGTCTCCCTCATTGCAGGCGGATTCTTTATCAGCTGAGCCACCAAAAATCAAGGACCAATATTAAAGACTTTCACTGATTCCTGGTCCCCGAGAATAGATTTCACAAACTGAGACTTCACTGCTCAAGAAGGTTATTTATGTTACCTCTAAGGACAAGGATGGTCAGGCAAATTTAAAGTGTAAACAAGACTGTATATCTCTTTAAAGTACTGCAGAGAACAAATATACAAACAGTTCAAGTAATGATTGCAATCGTTCCTAGTTATTCAGAGGCTTCTTTTATTTTTAATTAGCTGTTTTATTTTATTCTTTATTTTGGCTGCTCTGGGTCTTCGTCGAGGTGCATCAAGGCTTCTCTAGTTGCAGGGCTTGTGGACTTAATTACCCCACAGCATGTGGGATTTTAATTCCCCAACTAGGGATCAAATCTGTGTCCCCCACATTGGAAGCTGGATTCTTAACCACTGGACCACCAGGGAATTCCCAGAGCAAGGCTACTTTAAAGCTTTCTGCTAATCAGTAAACCGTTGTTAATACAGTTTTACAATGACCTTATTTATTTAACTCTTTTTCATACCCCTCCCTCCATTTGAGACCCCTCTCTCTGTATAATTTCTACCACCAGAGCCTTACTTTTTTTTTTTTTCACCCATGCTACAGGGCATGTGGGATCTTAGTTCCCTGACCAGGGATCAAACCCACACCCCCTGCGTTGGAAGCATGGAGTCAACCACTGGACCATCAGGGAAGTCCCCAGCCTTACTATTTTTAAAGGTATAGATGTTTCCTCAAAATCTTACTAAGATCATCTGCTCTTAGATTTCACCCTTGTCCTGCTAACAACCAAATTTCCTACTTTTCCTTACTATATTATTTTGCAATTCTTTTCAGCACTAATGTGTACAATATAAAGCAATAGCTTTTGAGATCAAAAAACTTAAAAAAAAAAATTTACACTTGAATTGAGCCTACCTTAAAAATTACTGGCCTCAAACCAACAATATGTTTTCAATAAAGTTATCTCTATTCAAGACCATTCTGCAAGCTATAATAAAGCACTTACTAAAATAAGTGTCCAAATGGGATAGAAGATCTTAATAATAATAATAAAAAAAAAAACCTGACTCAGTAACCAACTAGCACTTGCTCATGAATATAGCATAGTTCTTTTTTCTGCTATATTACAACACCTCAGTGATGCAAGACTCTACTGTTGCTGTCACATGGATGGCCGCAACATGGACTTTCTGACAGCAGCTACAAGAAAATTCAAAACAGATGAAAAACCAATCAACCCACTTACATTCTTGATGAAAATGTGGAAAACTTAATGGGAAAAAAAAAAACCCCAAAACCCTCCAGATCTTAAAAAGACTCTTTTATGAACAAATATTGTATGTGGTATTTTTCAAAATAGCCTTTACCACTTTGCAGATGGTACCATGATCAAAAATGAGTCCTTTCCATTTTCTGTGAATTATACTTGATTTAAAGAGCGGCAGGGAGAGAAAGAGAGAGATAAAATGTATCCTTTGCTGTTTGATGTCACATCGCAGCAGTTTTGAAGACTCCTTTCCCCTCTTAAAATTCATTAAAGACCCCAAAGAGCCTTTGCTCATCTTATTTTATCACATACGCATGTGTGTGTGTGTATCTGTGTACACACACACAGAGGCTGTGCTGGGTCTTAGCAGCAGCACACAGGACCTTTTTGCTGCAGGATGTGAAATCTAGTTCCCTGACTGGGGATCAAACCCAGACTCCTTGCATCAGGAGCGAGGAGTCTTACCCACTGGACCACCAGGCAAGTTCCTGTTTATCTGCTTTATAGCTATCAATATTTACTCTATCAGAAATTAAAAGTTGAAAGACTTAAAAAATATCAATTAATTTTAAAAGACAACAATAAATTTGTTGTATATTAATTTACCTAGCATATATATATATCTATATATATTATTTTTAGGCACTTTACTTCAAAAAAACACCCCCTCCCCCCACAAAAATTAGAAGTATGGTACTGTTTTACATGTCTACAAATCTCTTTAATGTCTGGTTTAATAGAAGACAGCTGGATTCTCATCTTCTTTCACATTCAGTCTGTTGTGGGTCCTTATTTTGGTGGAAGTATATAAAAAAATACAACTTAACCCAGATATGCAATGGTTAGAAAATAGAGGCATATTTCAATGTCCTTTCTAGATAATTGTGGATACCATACCCAAACTCAACAAATACTAGTTTCTTAAAGGCTAGCTGGAATGTGAAACTTGAAACCATGGCAATGAATTTTTCATACCAGTTACAATAAAATGCACTAGTCTGTCTTGCACTGTGAATGGATCTCTTACCTGGGCATGACTGCATTATGCTCTGGTCATTTGGAAATGTTATTTCACTTACTATGCAGATCTTCCAAGTGTCGACATGTTTCAATATAAACCATTTTAGAAACACACGTCTATATCATTACTGATCTTATCCGATGAGTCTTTAAGTATGTGGTAACAGTCAGGTCACAGTGGCAAGGACACATTTTCCAAAGCTTTAATTTCCACTTAAAAGCTGGGATTTTATCTTTAGCTACAAATATGGTCAGTTGTTTCCTTGAGGTGACAGGCTTGATTCATTCACTTTAGAGAAAATGTCTGCCAAATGCCCAAGAGTTCATCTGTTGATTGTTCTTTGAAGTAAAAACGACAGCCTATGATAAAAGTGGGCTTCCCTGGTGGATCAGTGGGAAAGCATCCACCTGTCAATGCAGGAGACTCAGATTCATTTCCCGGGTTGGGAAGATCCCCTGGAAAAGGAAATAGCAACCTGCTGTGGGATTCTTGCCTGGGAAATCCCATGGATAGAGGAGCCTGGTGGGCTACAGTCTGTGGGGTTGCAAAGAGCCAGACACGACGTAGGAGCCAAACAGCAGCAGCAGCATGACTGAAGCAGCTGAGCTGTGCTCAGTCACTCAAGTCGTGTCCGACTCTTTGCAACCCCACGGAGTGTAGCCCGCCAGGCTCCTCTGTCCATGGGGATTCTCCAGGCAAGTATGCACTGGAGTGGGTTACCATGCCCTCCTTCATTTGGTCTTCCATGGTTTCCCTCATTGCAGGGCAGATTCTTTACTGTCTGAGCCACCAGGGAAGTCCAAGAATACTGGAGTGGGTAGCCTATCTCTTCTCCAGGGAAATTTCCCAACCAAGGAGTTGAACCAGGGTCTCCTGCATTGCAGGCAGATTCTTTTTCAGCTGAGCTACCTGGGAAGGCCCCTGATAAAAGCAGCTAGTCCAGCTCAAAATACAATCACTTAAGTATTCTGGATTAAGTATTCTTAATACTTTAATATACTGGTTTAATTACTTAATACTTTAATATCTGGTTTAAGTATTCTGGTTCCTATCTTGCCACACTATTAAAAAGATGAATGATGTATATTCAAACATTGAGATTTAATAAAATCATTCATCTTTACTGTTTCATCAAAGACATTTAAAAATAAAACTGATTTTTTTTTTCTTTAAACAGGCAATGATGAGAATACAATAACCACTACCACAATTTGGAGCCAGCACCCTGATTCCTGCTAAGCCACCAGTCATCTTACCCACCACTGCTTTTGTATCATTAGTGCAAATGCCCACACGGTGAAAAAGACAATGTCTTAGTATCATTATGAAAATAGTTTTGACCTCGTGCACTCCACGAGAGGGTTTCTGGAACCTCCAGAGGTTCAGAGATGCACTTGAGGAACCTCTATCATATGACACATACCCTAAAATTTCACTTGAAAGCTTCATACTGCCAAAGACGAAGAAAGTCGGATAATGTAGGACCTAATGGAAAATGTTTAATTTATAAGTGTATACTATATACACACTCAACAAATAACTCCAAATTTGCCAAGAGAACTGCAAACGGATGTGTCCAAGTAACTGATTACAACCTGACAGGTACCTTTTCAGAATCCCCTTCCCCCTCCCCCCCCTCCCCCCTTCTCTTGAATTCTCATTGCTCCTTGAATTCTAATGAACCAAAGGCTCCTGGCAGGAGCTTTCAGCCACAAGGGGCCGAGTAAGCCGAAAAGACAAATGAGGAAAGTGCAACTGTATTAATCGGTATTTTACAATTATTTTTTCAGGTCTGGTTTTACGTCCTAGACTGTGATCAAGCTCCTTTATACCCTGAAGGTTGAACAATGAAATAAGCATGACCTCTAGCATTGGTTTAGGTCATGAAGTTATCGTCATCAGAGGTTCTAAAAAATCATGAAGTTTATTTATTTTTTTGTATTTTGGGTTTCTATTTTTTTTTTTTTTTTTGGCTCCACCATGTGGTATGCGTGACTTTAGTTCCCTGACCAGGGATTAGCATTGGGAGCGTGGAGTCTTAACCACTGGACCGCCATCAGTTCAGTCAGTTCAGTTCAGTTGCTCAGTCATGTCCGATTCTTCGAGACCCCACGAATCGCAGCACACCAGGCCTCCCTGTCCATCACCAACTCCCGGAGTTCACTCAGATTCACGTCCATCGAGTCAGTGATGCCATCCAGCCATCTCATCCTCTGTCATCCCCTTCTCCTCCTGACCCCAATCCCTCCCAGCATCAGAGTCTTTTCCAATGAGTCAGCTCTTCACATGAGGTGGCCAAAGTACTGGAGTTTCAGCTTCAGCATCATTCCCTCCAAAGAAATCCCAGGGCTGATTTCCTTCAGAATGGACTAGTTGGATCTCCTTGCAGTCAAGTCCCCAAATCATAAAGTTTAATACAAACAAAATTTGCCTTCCCATAGACCTACAATATAAACCCATCAGTCAGGGTGAAGACTGGTTTCTCTAGGTCAGATATAATGACTATTCTTGTTTACTCAAGAAGACTTCTGAAATCGGATTTTTTTTTTTTTTCAAATTATACCAAAGAACTAACACAGGAACTATGAGCACAAAAGCTATTTAAGATGAAGAGACCCATATCGGCCACAGTGAAGCTGTCTCCAAAGTACAGGTCAATTTTTAACACGATACTTCCTCTAATCAAAAAGGATATTAAACAGACACATCCAAAGCCAATCTAATAAGAAACTAAGTTGCCAAAGTCGCCTCTGTATAAATGGCGCAGACTGGAGAAAGGGTATCCAAAGGCAGCCCTCCTCCACACAGAAATGCGGAAATCCATCCCCTTGCCGGAAGTTACTTACTCAGGAAAGGGAATTATCCCCTCCTGTCAGTGGAGCACTTCCATGTGGTATCAAAACACTGTTTTAGGGTGCTCGAATTCTGTAAGAAACCCGCTTTCCTAAGGACTTGGGCGCCTTGAGAAGCACCTGATCCTGAACGGCTGTTTCTCTTTTGGCCGTGCCATGGGGCACACGAGATCTTAGTTCCCCAACCAGGGATCAAACGTGTGCCCCCTGTGGTGGAAACTAGGCGTCCTAACCACTGGACAGCCAGGGAAGTGCCCCAAATGGCTCTATTTCAACACAATCCCTTGGGATGATATTACCGGTGTTGGCGTCCTCTTCTCTTTGAGGGAAGTGTTAGAAGAGATTTGAAAAAAGACAGATACAGGTATATGTGTAACTGAATAATTTTGCTGGATCCCTGAAACTAACACAACATTGTTAACCTACTATTGTATGAGTCCCTAGTTGCTCAGTCATGTCCAACTCTTTGAGATCCCGTGGGCTGAAGCCCCCCAGGCCCCTCTGTCTATGGGATTTTCCAGGCAAGAATACTGGAGTGGGTAGCCATTCCCTTCTCCAGGGGATCTTCCTGACCCAGGGATCAAACCCAGGTCTCCTACATTGCAGGCAGATTCTTTACCGTCCGAGTCACCAGGGAAGCCCTGTTAATCTCCTATACTCCAATGTAAAATAAAAAAACTTTTAAAAGAGTGTCAGAGCAACCTAGATGTCTACCAACAGATGAATGGATAATGAAGTTGTGGTATATATATACAATGGAATATTATTCAGCCATAAAAAGGAACACATTTGAGTCAGTTTCAGTGAGGTAGATGAACCTAGAGCCTGTTTTATAGAGTGAAGTATAAGTCAGAAAGAGAAAAGCAAATATCATATATTAATGCATATACATGGAATCTAGAAAAATGGTACTGATGAATCTATTTGCAGGACAGGAATAGAGACACAGACACACAGAACCGAGAGGGGTCACAGCACTCAGCAGGGGAAGGAGAGCCGGGATGAACTGAGAGAGCAGCCATCGAACATACAGATTACCACGTGTAAAACAGCTAACGGGAAGTCACTGTGTAACAGGAACACAGCCTGGAACTCAGTGAGAACTAGAGCGGTAGAATGGAGTGGGAGGCAGGTTCAAGGGGGGAGGGGACAAATGTATACTTATGGCTGATTCGTGTTGTTCTGCGGCAGAAGCCAACACAATATTGTAAAGCAATTACCCTCCCATTAAAAATAAAATTTTTTAAAAAGTTACTACACACACACACACAAAATGTCAGAAGATATAGATTTACCCAGACTGAATGTAAGAAAAACTCACTTAAAAAGTTTTTAAAAATCCACTTGAGTCTGAATATTCAAGTGGTTGCATCTATAGAAAGAACAACAAAAAATTATAGAACTTTATAAACAAAAACGTGTCATCCAAAATACCATCTGCGACTCTATTTCTTGGATGTTTAACAAAGATTTCAATTCATTTCCTTGGACAAAGGAAGACTTGTCCTCATACATTAAATTAAAGGCAGAAATACCCCAAAATATAGGTTCAACGTAAAAGCTGTCAAACCTTGAAAGTGATGAAAAACCATTACCCAAAGTGACATCAGCGTTTGTCCACAGTAGATAAAACGTGAGAGACAGCATTAGAGGGTTTCTTTCAAGGAGCCAGATAGCCTTGTGTTTTGACAATACAGATTTTTGCAGATTCTGTCAAACCATATATACATCTGCTGATTCTGAAATGGGTCCAGTGAATTGGGGTGGTGCGGCTCCTTGGGTTGAGAATGCCTACTCAGGCAACAGCCTGTAACATAACTGACAAAATAGGGGCTCTGATGTGACAGGGTCATGGCTGGACAGTCAAGTTGGTACAACAGATTTTAATTAGGAAGGGAATGCATGCAAAACGAAAGGTTTTCCTGAACTTGCTGCTGGTGCTAAGTCGCTTCAGTCATGTTTGACTTTGTGCGACCCCATAAGACGGCAGCCCACCCGGCTCACCCGCCCCTGGGGTTCTCCAGGCAAGAACACTGGAGCGGGTTGCCATTTCCTTCTCCAATGCATGAAAGTAAAAAGTGAAAGTGAAGTCGCTCAGTCGTGTCTGATTCTTTGCGATCCCATGGACTACAGCCCACCAGGATCCTCCACCCATGGGATTTTCCAGGCAAGAGTACTGGAGTGGGGTGCCAATGCCTTCTCCGTTCCTGAACTTGAGATCTCCTTAAAAAGCAGGTCTAGGGATTCCCTCGTTGTCCAATAGCTAAGACTCTGTGCTTCCAATGCAGGGGACCTGGGTTCAATCTCTGGTCAGGGAACTGGATCCCACGTGCTGCAACTAAGAGTTTGCATGGTATAAGGGTGTATAATGCAAGCCGCCACTAAAAATTCTGGGTGCTGCAACTGAAAGAACCCACATGCCACAACGAAGATCAAAGATTCCACGTGCCACAACTAAGACCCACTGTAGCCAAATAAATAAACATTTAAAAACAAACAAGGAAGTCTACAGCATGTCAGAAAAAACAGGTACAAAGTTAGGTATATTTGCTATAATGAGTCACTGTTGTGAACTCTCTCTGTTACGAAAATGAAAATACTAAAGAATCACTCCATGTTCTTTCCAGCCAGTGCTCTGGAAACATGAAAGGTAAGGACATAAACACGAGATGAAAATACATGTTCAAGTCAAAAACAAAAACTGTAGCTGAAGTTTAAGAGGCAACAGCGTATGGGTGAAGTTATTGACATAAAGAATGTGGAAAGGCGCACAGTACATGAAAAGTTGCATCTTGGAATTTTTCTAACAATAATTACATTGTGTACAAAGGGCAGTAAGGAGGCTGGTGCTGGCTGGATGTACAACAAATTAAAGGCCCCAGAAAGCAGAGGACTCAGGCCAATGAATGAGGGGTGCCCTCGGCCAAGTGTAATGTGATTTTACCCTGCATCCTGAAATGAAAAGAGAAGGTAACAAATCATATGTGAGAAAAAGCACCCAAATTCTGACTGTTCTGGAGACCAAGCAGATGAGACTCGCAGGGGAATTTGCTCTGGAACATACTGCTTTAAGAAGCTGCAGTGAGCTTCCGGCCTATTTCAATGTTCTTAGAACACCTTAATCACTCTCTGCCCTCTTCTCTGTTCCTTTGGATACAGTAAAAGCAACAAACAAACAAAAACAGACATCTGTAACTACCCCAAACAGACTGCGTGAAAGAGATAGCAAAGAATAAGATTTTGAACGAAAAAACATTTCAAGGAGCTTTCACTATTTTTCATTAAAAAAAAGAAAAAAACACTAACTTTGTAAATAATATTTCATGGTTAATATATATATTTTTTTAATTGGAGGAAAATTGCTTTACAATTTGTGTTAAGTTTCTGCCTGTAAATGATATTTTTAATGGTACTCCTCCAGACAGACATTGTCAAATATTTAAGTAGAGGAAGAAAAGAATGAAGGGTGATGGGTAGGGTGGGCTAAATTAGGAGTTTGGGATTAACAGATACACACTACTGTATAGGGCTTCCCTGGTGGCTCGGAAGGTAAAGAATCCACCTGCAAATGCGGGAGACCTGGGGTTCGATCCCTGGGTTGGAAAGATCCCCTGGAGGGCGTGGCAACCCACTCCAGTGTTCTTGCCTGGAGAATCCCCATGGACTGTAGCCCGCCGGGCACCTCTGTCCATGGGTGTCTGAGAGTCACAAAGAGTCGGACACGACTAAGCAACTAAGCACTACTTGTATATAAAATAGACGAACAACAAGGACCTACTGTATGGCACTGGGAACTATACTCACTATTTTGTAATAACCTATAACTGAAAAGAATCTGAAAAAAAAATATATATATATATATAAAATCGAATCACTGCTCTGTATACCTGAAACTAACACAACATTGTAAATCAAGTATATTCAATGAAAGAAGGAAGGAAGGAAGGAAGGATGATGAAACTATAAAAACTAGGCTCAGAAAGCCGGGTCTAGCTTGAAATTGTAGTGGGCTGCATCAATGCTGATTGAAGATGGAAATTGTTCAGAGAACAAAACCTTGCTCTTTATAAGAAAAAAAAACGCTCTCCTTGTGACAGAACGCTGTCATTGCTTAGTCAAGTTTGTTAAGATGAACATTTTTAAAACAAACCCTCAGGATCATCGCCATCTGGCCTCGACCTGGAATGGAATCTTCTCATTCCTTTCCAGGTTTCTGTGCATCAGCTTGGACATGGAAGGCTGTCTAAATTCGAACTGGTTTCTTTCCTGGGCCGGCTCCCTCAGCAGGTCCAAGAGTTCAGTCCCCTCCCCCTCCTCCAGCTGGCCAGCCGTCCTCTGAGTCCTAGAGAACTCACTGTACCTCTCAAACGTCCCACACCATCCTCCACAGGTTTAAGACTAACCCAAGGGCAGAAGAAAAGAGGGAGAGGGAGAGAGGAGGAAACCACATTCTGAATACCAGGAGGAACTTTGAAGGCAGTCCAAACTCTAACGAAGAGCAAAGTATATAAACTAAACTTTTAATGAGAAGGAAAAAGCCAGATTTTAAAACTCTGACTTATTTCTAAACTCTATAAATTATTTCCAGGTGTGTGTGTGGGATTGGGCAGAATATTAGAGAAATACCATAGGGGAAAATTTTTGTTTAAGTCCTGGCACCTGAAACTTAGTTAACACCAATGAAAAAGAGTAAACGCGTAGCAATTAACTCACTTCCAATGTTAAGTAAAGACGGTTCAGGGACTTCCCTGGTGGTCCAGTGGTTAAGAATCCACCTTCCAGCATAGGGGTCACAGGTTCAATCTCTGGTCGGGAAACTTAAGATTGCACTTACCACCGAGCAACTAAGCTTGCATGCCACAACTAGAGAATTTTTGAGAGTCTGTTTTGCGACCAGGAGAGCTCTTATTTGTACGAAACAGGTTTAAAAATACAGAATAAAACATTTTTATTTCTGCTATTATTCACAACATCTGGTCCAAATACTACATATTTTTTAAATACTTAAGTTTAAAGAAGGCATGTTAGAAAAACTAATGAAAGACCCTGCATGATGAAGACCTGATGCATACAAATAAATAATAAAAAAGTATTTTAAGAAATATTAATTCATCTAGTGACACGCTTTACCCATGTGTCACACTTACTGTGATTAGTTTTATCTTCCATGGTAGAACCAGATTGTTATTACATTACATGATATATTTACTGTAGTTCCTTTCTAAATTTAAAAAAATCTGGAATTCCAAACACATCTGGTCCCAAAGGTTTTGGATAATGGGTGTCAGACCTAATTTGGGGAAATCAGTTGCTCAATAAGACAAGATAGGGAAAAAAATATAAGGATTAGGAAGGAAGAAATATGTCATTCACAGAGCATATGATTAACTATGTAGCACAGACAAAAGAATCCAGTGATAACTTTTAAGAACTAAGAGTTTAATACAGTTGCTGGATATAAAATCAATGCATAGGACGCAACTGCTTTTCAGTACAAGAGCAACAAGCCGAACGTGAAGTTTTAGCAATAATATCATTCACAATAGCGTGAAAACTTGCAACTGGGTAGAAATGAACTGAATAAAAAACCTTTGAGACCATCAGGGAGAAAACAATAAAACCTTCTTGAGACATTAAAGAAACCCAGAAGAAATGAAGAGATACAAGGCTCTATAATGTAAATATATCAAATCATTCCCAAATTATCTATAGATCTAATGTAGTTTCAATTAAAACCCCAGGTTTCTGGAGAATGTAATTCAAGACTAAAAGGAACTGCAAAAGTCAGTCAACAGACAAAACACTCTTGAAAAGCAAGGTAGGGGTAGCGGCCACACCCAGCACAGACTTACTGTAAAGTTAATGCTGTGTGGTACTGGCCAGGGACAGAAAAATAGGAGAATGCAAAGACGAGACGGCCAGGAACAGGCCCAAGCCAAAAAAGACTTTGTCTAGAAAACAGGTAATCGTATAGAAGAGTCAGAGAAGCTAAAGGCAGGAACCGGAGGCTAGAATGAATTGGTTTGAACTCCAGCTCTTTGGGGCTTCCTTGGGGGAGTCAGATGGTAAAGAATCTGCCTGTAGTGCAGGAGACCAGGGTTCAGTCCTTGGGTTGGGAAGATCCCCTGGAGAAGGGAATGGCAACCCATTCCAGTATTCTTGCCTGGAGAATCCCATGGACGGAGGAGCCTGGTGGGCTACACAGTTCATGGGGGTCACAGAGAGTTGGACATGACTGAGTAACTAACATTTTCACTTTAGCTCTTTGATAGACCAGCTATGTCACATGGAGCAAGTTACTTGAACTCTCTGTGCTTGTTTCTTATCTAAAAACTGGGAATAATAGCAGGATCTGTTTGTAGGAATTTGTAAAAGGATTTGTATAAGCTGTCTCACACTTAGAACATTGCTTGGTACATGGTCAGTCCTTAGTGAGTGTTAATACTAGCATCATGACCACCATCATACCATCATGATCAAAGGTCAATGGGGAAGAAACAAGCTGTTCGATAAAAGGTGCTGGGATAATTGTATATTTGTTGGGAAAAATGAAATCAAAACTCTCTTTTACACAAAATAATTCCAGGCAGATTAAGGACCTAAATGGAGACAAGCAAGACTGTTAACACTTTTAGAAGACAATATTCAAGAATGCTTTTCCAACCTTGAGGTGGGAAAGGATTTTTAAACAAGATAAAAAAATGCATGTACCATAAAGAAAAATAAATTGATAAACTTGTCTGTGTAAAAACTAAAAACTTCTGTTCGTGAAAAGATACCATGAGGAAAATGAAATGATACATGACAAGCTGGGAGAAGATATTTGTAATACATGATCAACAAAGGATTAGTAAGTATCTATAATATATTAATAGAAGGAATCGTCAGATCAATTTTCTTTTTTTAATTGAGGTATAACTGACATATAACATTATATTAGTTTCAGGTGTACAAAATAATTATGATATGTATATATATCCTGAAATGATTGCAACAGTAAGTCAACATCTGTCACCATACATAGTTACAAAAGTTGTTTTTTCTTTGAGATGAGAACCAAATTAAATTTCTGAAAAAGAGGAAAGAAACCCAATAGGAAAGAAGGGAAATCATAATAACTTTAAGAATGAATATCAAGTCATAGAATTGACAAAACTATTCTACTGTTTACTGGTATATTCATAAGTGAGGAAAAACTACAAAGAAAAACTGAAGACTGTTTTTAATACAAAATTTTGAATAATGCTCAATTAGAGCAATACGACAGGAAGGGGAGATGTGATCGGGCTCACAGGGGACTTCTGGATGGAGTAAAGTTCTATTTCTTTCCCTGGATGAAATGCTCATGGGTGTGCATTTCACTATTTCTGCACACATCATTCTATCCATACACAGCTTCATACATTGATTTATAATAGATCATACTGCTCTTTGCTCGTGCATGCTCAGTCATGTCCGACTCTTTTCAACCCTATGGACTGTAGACCGCCAGGCTCCTCTGCCCGTGGGATTTCCCAGGCAGGAATACTGGAGTGGGTTGCCATGCCCTCCTCCAGGGGGTCTTCCTGACCCAGGGATGAAATGGGTCTTCTGGGTCTCCTGCACTGGCAGGCAGACTCTTTACCACTAAGCCACCTGACTCAATTATACTATACTAATTATACCATAAATAATATTTAATTATTAGTTTACAGTTTGATTAATGAGGAAACCTTCAATACAAGAGGAACTTAAGATCACTGAAACCTCTGCCAACGGGCAATCAAAAATGAAGATACATTTATGAAAGAAAAAAAAAATGAAGTCAATAGAAAAATCTATTACATTAAGTATTGAAATATTACTTTTTCCCTGATTGATGTGCTTCTTAGTTTGTTCCCATAAAAAATATAAAATGTTCTTCAGAAGATGGGCATCATTTAATACCCAAGTATGGATTGATTATTGATTGCAAAAAATATTTCACACTTATAAGCAAAAAAACTTTAAGAATCCAAGACTATTATTGTCTAAGAGCCAAAAATATTTTTCACATACTATCACAGGAACATAATAGATAATTTCTCTCCAATAAAATGCTGATGAAGGTTAAGACAACACATTATATTACAGAGTAAGCAACATATGCTATGTCTTCTCTATACCAAAATCACATCCATCCATCCATTCATTCATCCAGTGATATTTTATTGAGCACCAACTATGTGTCAAACACTGGAGGGCATAGCAGCAAAGAGAAAACATAAATTTTCTATTCTTATGGAGCTTATGTACTAGTAGATCTTTACTGTATTAAACTATAAAAAAAAATCTCAGAAAGATTAATCCAAAATTAATTTAGTTTACATTCCCATGATAACTACTAGGTCTCCAGATAACATCATTTTAAAACCCGCTAATACCTACTAGCAGAAGTGACAGTCAAAATATTTAACAACCAAATATCAACAGACTCCCCCATCCAATCAGAACAGAGGCCATTCTGACCGAAAATCAGCCTTGTCTGTTGCCCAGGTCTCTTCCAGAAAAGGTGGACCAATTACAGTTACACCCCACCAACAGAGAATAAGGGTGCCTATCTTACTGAACATTGACCAGAATTTAATATTACCATTTGTAAAGCAAAAAACAAACGGTGCTGGGAAAACTGGACAGCTACGTGCAAAAGAATGAAATCAGAACACGACCTAACAACGCTATACACAAAGATACATTCAAAATGGATTAAAGACCTAAATGTAAGACCAGAAACTATAAAACTCTTAGAGGAAAACATAGGCAGAATACTCAATGACGTAAATCAAAGCAAGATCTTCTATGACGCACGTCCTAGAGTAATGGAAATAAAAATAAGCGAGTGGGACCTAATTAAACTTAAAAGCTTTTGCACAGCAAAGGAAACTGCAAACAAGGTGAAAAGACAATCCTCAGAATGGGAGAAAATAATAGCAAAGGAAACAACTGACAAAGAATTAATTTCCAAAATAGACAAGCAGCTCATACAACTCAATACCAGAAAAGCAAACAACTCAGTCAAAAAGTGGGAAAGGGACCTGAAGAGACATTTCTCCAAAGAAGACATACAGATGGCTAACAAGCACATGAAGAGAGGCTCAGCATCACTCATTATTAGAGAAATGCAAATCAAACCTCCAACAAGATACCACCTCACACTAGTCAGAATGGCCATCATCAGAAGGCTGGATAGGGTGTGGAGAAAAGGGAACACCCATGCATTGCTGGTGGGAATATAAACTGATACAGCCACTATGGAAGACGGTATGGAGATTCCTTAAAAAGCTAGGAATAAAACCACCATTTAACCCAGCAATCCCACTCCTAGGCATATTCCCTGAGGAAACCAAAACTGAAAAAGACACATGTGCCCCAATGTTCATTGCAGCACTGTTTACAATAGCTAGGACATGGAAGCAACCTAGAAGTCCGTCGACAGATGAACAGATAAAGCAGCTGTGGTACCTATGCACAACGGAATACTACTCAGGCATAAGAAGGAACGCATTTTAATCAGTTCTAACGAGGTGGATGAACCTAGAACCTATTGTACAGAGTGAAGTAAGTCAGAAAGAGAAAATAGAAATATCATATACTGACACATACATGTGGAATCTGAGGAGATGGCTCTGATGAATTTATTTTCAGGGCAGCAATGGAGAAACAGACAGAGAACAGGCGTGGGGGGAGGGGAGGAGGGAGAAGGGGAGACGGATGCAGAGAGTGATAAAGAAATTTATAACACTATATGTAAAATAGACAGCCGACGGGAATTTGCTGTATGACTCAGGGAACTCACATGGGGCTCTGTGACAGGCTGAAGGCTGGGATGGGGAGGGAGGTGGGAGGGAAGTCCAGGAGGGAGGAGACACGGGTGTACCTATGACTGATTCGTGTTGTTGCATTACAGAAAACCACAAAATTCTGTAAAGCAATTATCTTTCAATTAAATTTTTTTTTAAAAAACGAACAAAAAAAATTTATTTTGCCAATCTGTTAAACACATTGCTTTATTATGTGTTTCTTTGACGACTGATGAATTTAAGTTTTTTACACTGGTTCATTAGCATTTGGAATTTCCTCTCATAACTATTCTCTTAACCTCTATTCACTTATCTACTAGAAATTTTGAATTTATCTTATTGCTTTGCATAAGCTCACCATTTCTTAAAAGTTTAAGCGTCATGTTTGGTATAAATGTCTTTCGTAGTTTGTTGGATTTAAAATTGGATGTATATTTTTTATGCAGAGAAATGTAATATATGGTTATGGTTACCTCAGGGGATTAGAGAACTCTGAGGGTCCCCCCACTATTTTATACTTCTCTGTGCATTCCAAGTTTTCTTCAATGAGCATTTTCCCTGATTATCAATATGCTGCTGCTGCTAAGTCGCTTCAGTCGTGTCTGACTCTGTGCGACCCAATGGACTTCAGCCTACCAGGCTCCTCTGTCCATGGGATTTTCCAGGCAAGAGTACTGGAGTGGGTCGCCATTGCCTTCTCCGATTATCAATATAGTTTGGTGTTAATTTAAAATTAGCTATTATTTTTAAAGATACCTAAGGAGAGCCTTCCCTAGTGGCCCAGTAGTTAAGAATCCGCCTTTCAATGCAGGGGACACAGGTTTGATACCTTGTCGGGGAACTAAGACCCCACATGCTGCAGGACAACTAAGACCGAACCACAGTTACTGAGGCTGTGTGCTGCAGCTAAGACCCGCTGCAGCCCACAATACACATACATATGTATTTTAAGACACCTAAGGAAATAGCATATGTAAACATCTAGTATACTGGAAGAAACTCCTACCTTCACTTTACTGTATTACCATTTCCTTCCAGGCTGTGTGTGTGTTAGTCGCTCAGTCGTGTCCGACTCTGCGACCCCATCAACGGTAGCCCGCCAGGCTCCTGTCCATGGGCTTTTCCAGGCAAGAATACTGGAATGGGTTCCCATTTCCTTAATTCATGATAAGAATAGCATAAATGCTGCCATTTTATTCAAGTATGGTGCTTCTACTAAAAGGGAAAACATCTCCACTGACTTATGTACATTAAACAGGAATCCATGGCTCACTTTCAAATGTCTTTTCATCTAAATTTCTAAACGTGCTGCCAAGTGCCAACACCTTCATAGTAATCCATTTTCCAAAGATGCGCTGGGAACTCTCACCTGTAATCCCAACACTAGTTACCTCTTTCACGGAGCACGACCTCATCTGAGCCTGGCTCACCACGTCTTGCACCATCAAACAAGACTAACATGGCACGTGCCACCAGGGGGGCCATTGTTAAATATTTGCGGAATGAATGAATCAGTGGAAACTTCTTCAGCTACAACTGTAACTCTTCTGCTGTTTAATTCCTTCAAGTCCATGATCAGAATGAGTTTAGCTCACATATGTTGTTTTTATCCTGGATTTCAGGATAATGTGTGCTGGCCTTTCTGCCAAGAGCTAGGACTGCAGTTGCGAGCAGAAAAGTACCGTGCTCTCATGGAGGCAATAAACATGTTACTTTTGAAGAACCTACAATAACATGAGATTTTACATATATAAGGTTGCTTTTACTTTTTGGCCTTGTTTTCTACAACTTCCAATCACAATAACTAAGATTTGCCTTAAGTCCCTAAAAGTGAAAGTCACTCAGCTCATGGAGTTCTCCAGGCCAGAATACTGGAGTGGGTAGCCTTTCCCTTCTCCAGGGGATCTTCCCAACCCAAGGATCAAACCCAGGTCTCCTGCATTGCAGGCGGATTCTTTACCAGCTGAGCCACAAGGGAAGCCCAAGAATACTGGAGGGGGTCGCCTATCCCTTCTCCAGCGGATCTTCTCAACCCAGGAATCGAACCAAGGTCTCCATGCCCTTAAGTCTCTGAGCTCAGGTGCAAAAAAAAAAAAAAAAAACCTTAAAATTCTAGTACATGGCTGCTTTCCCAAGCTGTTACCAAGGAATGTGAGACAGCCAAATGTTTAGATAGCTATAATTCTGGCACAAGTATTTTCTTTTCTTTTCATTAATTATACATGAGTAGTCAGTTTTCTTGGCTACCCAGGAGGCACTAGTAGTAAAGGACCCACTGCATCGGGAAGATCCTCTGGAGAAGGAAATGGAAACTCACTCTAATAGTCTTTCCTGGAGAATCCCCATGGATAGAGGAACCTGGCGGGCTACAGCCCATAGGGTCACAAAGAGTCGGATACAACTGAAGTGATGTAGCACTCAGCACAGTTTTCTTAATAAGTAAAAGCTATTCAAGTTTTTAAAATAAACACAAACAGATAGCTCAAAGAAAACCCATCGTGTTTGGCTCTATTTTTGAGAGGTTGTAAAGTGTTTCTAGCTGCATCTTATTCCATTCTTTTGAGCTATTTCTATGTCACGCTTTAAAAATGAACTAAAATGAGTAAGCTAAAAACATACAGCGTTGCTAGTCAGACTCCGTGTTTTATTGCAGGGCAGGGGGAGGGAGGTTTGTGGACGCTGCAGCATGAGGCACCACAGTTGGCCTCCTGTCTCAGCGCCCCACCACGCTAACAGTGTGAAGTCACATAACTTCTGTGAGTGCAAATACCACTCTTAAAGCCATTGAACTGTACACTTACCAGTTCAGTTCAGTTGCTCAGTCCTGTCGGACTCTGTGACCCCATGGACTGCAGCACGCCAGGCTTCCCTGTCCATCACCAACTCCCGGAGTTTACTCAAACTCACGTCTTAATAACTAAAAGCTATTCAAGTTTAAAAAATCAACACAAACAGATAGTTCAGAGAAATATTATGTATATTTTACAATAAAAAAAAGTTTATGCGGACTTGCCTGATGGTCCAGTGGTAAAGAACCCCCCTTCCAATGCAAGGGACATAGGTTTGATCCCTAGTCTGGGAAGATTCCACATGCCTTAGAGCAACTAAGCCTGTGAGCCACAAGTACCGAAGACACTGCACTCTAGGGCCCTAGAGCCACAGCTAGTGAACAAGAGAAGCCAGCCACAATGAGAAACCCGGGTACTGCAACAAGGACCCGGTGCAACCATAAATAAATAAATAAAACCTCTGTTTATTCTAAGTAAAGGAAACAAAGTGCAACAGCACAAGAAGAGGTCATAATAATAGTTGGTACTATAAACAGCAATTGAAACAAAAGTCAAGTTCAAGTTTCGCTTTAAGAAAGATCAAAACCTAATAGCGATTAACCTTGTTGTTCTCATCGGAGTGACCCAAAGCACTTCCAACATAGAATTTGGCTTGCAGAGTTACTTGCTTTTTTACTTATTACAAATAAATGAATAGCAATACTGCCCAACAGAGTAAGCCAATCATATCCTGGTTATTGTCGTACAACACCATTATGTGTTTGAATATTTTAATATTCTTGAAACTAGAGCCTCACTCTTGGTGTAGTACCAAATTTTAGGGGTTGTACCAAATATGACTTTTTTAGTTTGGTAAGGAATTCACCTCCAATGCAGGAGACCCTGGTTTGATTCCTGGGTCAGGAAGATCCCCTGGAAGGGATAAGCTACCCATTTCGGTATTCTTGGGCTTCCCTGGTGGCTCAGCTGGTAAAGAATCTGCCTATAATATGGGAGACCTGGGTTCGATCCCTAGCTTGGGAAGATCCTCTGGGGAAGGGAAAGGCTACCCAGTCCAGTATTCTGGCCTGGAGAACTCCATGGACTGTATAGTTCATGGGTCGGGCCAAGACTGAGTGACTTTTTTTTTTTTTATAGTTTGCCTTCTCCAAAAATGTAATATAGTTAGAATCAGACAGTGCGTAGCTTTCTCAGACCAGTTTTTTCACTTAGCAGTATGCATTTAAAGTTCCTCCCTGTCATACACAGACCTACTGTATAGCACAGGGAACTCTAATCAATATTATGTAATAACCTATAGGGGAAAATAATCTGAAAAAGAATGCATATATTTATATGTGTGTGTGTGTCCCTGTATAACTGAATCACTGTGCTCTACACCTGAAACTGACATGATATTGTAAATCAACTATACTTCAATTAAAATTTTTTTAAAGTTCCTCTATATCTTTCTGTGACTTGATAGCTCATTTCTCTTTATTGCTGAAGAATATTCCATCGTCTGAATATACCAGTTTGTTTCACCATTCACCTATTGAAAGACATGGTGTTTCTTTCTTGAGTTTTGACAATTATAAATAAAGCTGCTATAAACATGGGTGTGTCTATCTGACTGATATTTTCCCTTCAGAAAAAAAAAAATCTTGAATAATTTAAAGTGTGGTAAATTGTAGGCATGCCATGCAAATTTTTTTTTTCAGGCAGTATTTGTAAAGATAGCATAAACGAGCAAGACGGTATTCACTTCCCCAGGGAAACCTCTTGAAACTCCTAGTTTTAGCTAGCTCCCCAAGCACGGTCTCATAATATGATGTACTCCTCTCTTGTGGTAATGATAAGAGTATAAATCCACACTTATCTGGGATGTTATTTGATTAGTAAGCTCTATGAGGGTAGGCACCCTCTGTGTGCTCACCCCTGTATTCCTCTGGGGTATAACAGAATGAGTATTTTGGCAAAAGAACTATTTTAATAATATCAAAAGAGCCAGCGTTAGTGAGAAATTTCTTAAACTTAAAAACATTTCAGGTTTTGAAAAGATTCAAACAGCATCTCATATACAGCTGATTAAAAATTGCTGCAGAAAGAAAAAGACAAAAAAGAATTGCTAAGGTTCACTGCAATTTTCGCTACCTCAAAATTTTGTTTTTAGACTTGTCACATAGCATATGGAGAATACGGAATTATTTTTTTAATTGGAGTATGACTGCTTTACAAAGTTGTGTTAGTTTCTGCTGTACATCAACGTGACTCAGCTGGGTACACATGTATCCCCTCCCTCCCACCACCCCCTGGATTATTTTAAATGCAGTAAAGAAGAGTCCACTTTTATATACAGGCACTTACCACTTACTAAAATAAGAATACATGAATAAAGATATGTGATGTACATATAAGCAATGGAGTATTATTCAGTCATGAGAAAGAAGGAAATTCCAACATTTGTGACACATGGATAGACTCGGAAGGTATTATGCTAAATGAAAGAAATCGGACACCAAAAGACAAATATTGTATAGTGTCACTTATATGCGGAATATAAAAAAGCCAAACAGAGAGTAGAATGGTGGTTACCAAGGACCAGGGAGTAGGATTGGAGGTGAATGTGGGAATGGTGAGATGTTGGTGAAAGGGTGGAACCTTCCAGTTAGAAGGTGAAAAGGTTCTCAGGATCTAATGCACAGCATGGTAATTATAGTTAATGATGCTATATTACATACCTAAAAGTCGTTAAGACAGTAGCTTTTCACTGTTCTCACCACAAGAGAGAGAAGATAACTACGTGACATGATGGAGGTGTTAGGTAATGATGGTGGTAACCACTTTGTAATATATAAGCATCGAATCGACAAGTTGTACTTCTTAAGCTTATACCATGCTATATGTCAATTATATCAATAAAGCTGGGATAACGAATGTAAGGTAGCTAAATTGTTGTACAAGAATTTCTACAAACTGAAAACTCTGCTGCATGAAAATCTGAAGTGGGGAATTTATTTCAAGCAAGTAAGTATCAGTTTTTCCTAGCTAGAAATAAAAAAATAACACATCAAAAAGACAATCAAATTGTTATATTTTTCCCCAGACAAAAGCCAACATACACCAGCCAAGATGATTTCCTGGGTTAAACCAACAATGTGATTGCATTGGTTTCATAAAAAGTCTTTATGAGTTTAACAGTGATTTTGGATGAAAGAGACATCATGGAGTGGAGTGATTTAAGAAAATATTCTGGGAGTATCAGTTTTGTAATTTGCTCCTGTGTTTACAAAAATCAATGAGTAAAGCTCCAAAAGAGCTGACTGCTCCATCTGGGGCCCAAGCTGCCACACAAATTCCTATTTGACAATAATTAACTGGAAAGAAAGAAACAATACCACTCCTGCTTGTTTGGCTGTTTGTTTTGGTTTTCTAAATGATGGCTGGCCAGGAAGGAACCTCGAGTTTTTCGAGTGGTCAAATGCGCGGTGCTGATCGTATCTCTGTAAACAGTGGACTATTTCACAGGACCCCACTAGATTAAACACAAAAAAGCCTACAGAATGTGAAAGCAACCTGGACGTCCCTTAGGAGGCTGTTCTGATGATCTGCCTTTTAGGCAACAGAAGTATGTTCCAATCATATTTCTCCATGTGGATACTAAAGGGAAAATCCCCACTGGCTGTCAACACCCTAGATGATACACAAGGTACGAACAGCAGTGATTCAGCCTGGGAGAAAATGGCATACGTGCTTATTGTCACATCAGCAATACACGTGAACACTGATTTTTCTCATTGAATTCGGGTACTTCAGAATCGCCCTGTCATTATTCTTGTGTTAGGCATTTTTTCCTTTTTTGGTTTATTAAATGTTATCTATTTGAGACTAATAGTACAATGACAACTTTAAAATGACGGTTTCTGTAACATTTGAACTACCTTACATCAACATAAAACCAAAAGGTGGGACTTCCCTGGTAGTCCAGTGACTAAGACTACACCCTTCCAATGCAGGGGCATGGATTCAATCCCTGGTCAGGGAACTAAGATCCCACACACCCCATGACTTGGTCAAAAAATAAATAATAATAATAATAATAATAAATTACAGGGAAAAAAAAAGGTACTAAGAATTTATTAAGAAGAAAGTGTTAGTTGCTTAGTCGTGTCCGACTCTTTGCAACCCCATAGACTATAGCCCGCCAGGCTCCTCTGTCCATGGGATTCTCCAGGCAAGAATACTGGAGAAGGTTGCCATTCCCTTCTCCAGGGGATCCTCCCAATCCAGGGATTGAACCCCAGGTCTCCTGCATTACAGGCAGATTCTTAACTGTCTGAGCCACCAGGGAAGCCCTAAGAATTTATTAACAACACCAAAAATTGCCAATAGGAAGAGAGCATTAATATGCTATGCCAACTCAGCAAAGAGAGAATCCAATTCAGACCTTGAGTTTCTTGTACTCGGCTCTGAATGCCTTAACAGATTCAAGGGAGGGGAGCACTCCAGGACTTTGAAAAGCTGCCATCTTTTCAAGTGGCAGGCAGCCTTCAGCCTTTCATTCCCACTGCAGGAACAGCAGAGAATATAAAGCCCAACTGGCCCCTGTAGACTGTGGGTGTCAGGACATCCTTTGTTACTAAGACAAATCAAAATCACCATTAATAGATACTCTAGATCCCCACCTGCTAAAAAAAAAAAAAAAAAAGCCTTCTTCAAACAATATCAAATACTGGCTATTAATATGTTTCCAACATGCTTTTGACCTAACAGAAAACTGGCCATTCAGAACAAATGGGTTTTTGGGTATTGAAAAATGATGACAGCAATTTCTAGAAACCTCACACCTGGTCAGCTTAAGGACGGCTGTCAGGTCTTTTCATATCCACCCCCTAGGCACCTCGTTCCGTGCTTTGCACACTGCATGTTTGTGGAAGCGAGTTACAACACAGGTAAACTGCATGATGTTTATAGTCGATCTAACTATAGTAGCTTTACAAAAAAAAAAACAAAACCACGTAGCTATTTTTAGTCCCACGCAGTAATTACAGTGAGATGTAAAAAGTCAACCTTGACTGCTCACCGTCTGCTCCTTTCTCTTCTTTGGAACACTAACATTAGCCAACTTAACTGAAAGCCACTAAGTACTGGTTTGGGTAGACAGCTTAACAACTGATTTGGTGAAAAATTAATTTGCAAAGAGAACAGTTCCCAATTAATTCTTCGAGTTTGGGCTAATGTTGTGGGTGTATTTTTTTTTTTTTAATTGCACCTAATATACCCTTAGAACCTGTTTTGCAACAAGAGTTCTCAGACAATCATTAAGGAGACTTGAAACACAACACAGCAATCCTTTAATTACTTGGGAGAAAATTTCTAGAACCCTTCTGAGGAGTTTAAGCTCAACTGTTTTATATAGTGTTTACAATGGCTTTTAAATTTCCAAAGATCAAGAAGCTTCCCAGATTGGTTGTCGTCTTGGAGATAACAAATATGCCCAGTACCAATCTGCTTTTTATCTTTTTTTTGTCTTAAACTGAGATGAAATTCACCTAACGTAAAATTAACAACACTCAATTGTTGAGCAGATATTGAAACATTTGATTACAAACAGTTAAGGAGAACTCAATACGTGCCTGGTGACAACACAGTTGTCAGACCTCTTTGGAGGGTGATCTGATGACACTTACCCAAGTTTTTGGTATTTATCCTTCAAATATACTTACACTGATGGAAAATAACACATAGAAGACTATTAATCTGCACTGTTTTTAATAGGAAAATACACTGAAGGCAGTTGAATGATCTTAGCAAATTTCAATATATCAGTATCATGGGATTTTATTAACTAAAAGTTAAGTTACATTAAATTACAGGACATTATACTCAATATTTTGTTATAATCTATAAGGGAAAAGAATTTGAAAAAGAATATACACATAGTTAAATACATAGTTATATATATTGATGTAGACAGTTTTATATAAAACTATCACTGTGTTGTATACCTGAAATTAACACAACATTGTGAATCAACTATACTTGAATTTAAACAAAAAGAAAAGAGGAAAAAAGGGACACACGAAGAACGAGGTAGCTAAGGAAAAAGACTAAATAAAATACCAAGATATTACAAGTGATAAAAGGTAGCAAAAAGTGAGAATAATATACTAACATTTCTATGGGGGAGTGGCAACTGTTTATAAACACTCGATAGCTCACTGGAGCTATCCATCGCGTACGGATGTGAGAGCTGGACCGTAAAGAATTGATGCGTTTGAACTGTGGAGCTCGAGAAGACTCTTGAAGGTCCCTTGGACTGCCAGGAGATCACACCAGTCAGTCCTAAAGTAAATCAACCCTGAATATTCACTGGAAGGACTGATGCTGAAGCTGAAGCCTTGATACGTTGGCCACCTGATGTGAAGAGCTGACTCATTGGAAAAGACCCTGATGCTGGGAAAGACTGAAGACAAAAGGAGAAGTGGGTGACAGAGGATGAGATGGTTAAATAGCATCACTGACTCAACAGACATGAATTGGAGCAAACTCTGGGAGAAAACGGAGGACGGAGGAGCCTTGTGTGCTGCATTCCATGGGATCACAGAGTCGGACATGACTTAGCAAACGAAAACCAACAAGTCACTGGAAGAAGTCACAAAAAAACACCGGTACAGTATATTAACGCATATATATGGAATTTAGAAAGATGGTAACAATGACCCTATATGTGAGACAGCAAGAGACAGATATAAAGAACAGACTTTTGGACTTTGTGGAAGAAGGCAAGGGTGGGATGATTTGAGAGAATAGCATTGAAACATGTATATTATCATATGTGAAACAGATCAGCAGTCCCAGTTCGATGCATGAAACAGGGCACTCAAAGCCAGTGCACTGGGACAGCCCTGAGGGACGGGATGGGGAGGGAGGGTCAGGATGGGGGACACGTGTACACCTGTGGCTGATTCATGTCAGTGTATGGCAAAAACCACCATAATATCGTAAAGTAATTAGCCTCCAATTAAAATAAATAATTAAAAAAAAAAACAAAATAGTAACAATGATTGTCCCCAGGGAGGAAAAAGGGTGTATCGCCTATTCAAATACATAAATAAATTCAGTATGTAAATAAGAAATAAATCACTCCTTTGAAATCATGACTCTTCTCCAGTTTGGCTACTTTAACAGTCTTCTCTCAGGGCTGAACTCACAGAGTTCATTTAAGTGTGGAATTACATGAAGGATATCACAGGGAGAAACGACACACAAGGAGGTGAAGAGGCACGAAGCTACCCAGGCAAGGGTGCTCCTGGTGGAGGGTGAAGCTGGACAGAGCAGTGCAGAGCCCAAGGGGAGAAGCAGGCTGGTGCTTAGGAAGGAAGGCAGATTTGGCTGAAGAGAGTGTCTAGGGATACCGGGCAGGCTGGCAAGGTAAAGGGTTGTCTAATTACAGGTTTTTTTTTTTTTTTGATGTGGACCATTTTTAAAGTCCTTATTATAATTGTTAAATAATATTGTTTCTGTTTCATGCTTTGGTGTTTTGGCTTAGAGGCATGTGAGATTTTAGCTCCCCAACCAAGGGATCGAAACTGCACCCCCTGCACTGGCAGGCAAAGTCGGAAACCCTAGACCGCCAGGGAAGTCCTCTTAAATTCCCATTTTACTCCAGCATGGCAAGGCCTCCTTAGGTGTGGGCTCAGGGCCACGCCTCACCTACCGCGTAGGAGATAACCCAGGTTCCTACGTGTTCTCCCCGCAGTACCCCTTGAAGCTGCCTACGAGATCCCAAGAGTGGGTCATCTTTTAAAGTCTGAGTATTTAGCATTTTCCCTGTTTACCTGAGCTCAACGTCCTACTGACGTCGGCAAACCCGACATTCCTCCTATCTAGTCTCTCTTTTCTCCCTTTCTTTCTTTCCTTTCATCCCATGTGAGATTGCCTGGTCCCCAGGATGAGCCCACAGTTCAAAGATGACCAAGTAAATAGTGTAGAAAATCCTCTAATCTCCCTTTGAGCTACCCTGGTCTCTGCCACATTGTAAAATCAAGATACGTACAATCTTCAGCTTGGCCTACGTTTGCAATCGTTTAACAGCCAGTCCCATACTCCAAGCATGTGACCTGAGTGGGGTCTATACCTCAAACAAACTTGATCTCTTTTTAATCAAACAGATCTTTTTACAGACTATGGGACATGGGTGGCACCTAACTGAACACTGCTGATGGAGATGATCCTTTGCCCATTTCTTTCTTTTTTTTTTTGGCCCATTTCTGCAAATGACAAAATTTTAAGTTTTTCTTTCTTCCAACAATCAAAGCATGTGTAGATCTGCTTGGAATTATCAGGAACATTCTTTATCCCAGTGTCTCTCATCTAATGGAGGGTTTCCTTCTCATTCGACTGGCTGTTCCTTCCACTTTCTCAATTATTAGCACTTCATAAACCAAAAAATAATCCAGAAAGTAAAGAAGAAAAAAGTCGCCAACCTGCATTTCATTTTTATCAGTGTCTGAATATTTTTATCTAGAAACGAAGCATTGACGGCCTAAAAGTTTTCCTGGAATGATCTCATGTAGCTACCTTATTTACCTGCAGCTACCAAAGTGACAAAATAAGTTTAACATCCAGCCTTTCAGGTTTCTCAGCCAAAAAGCTTTTGTTTGGCAAAATAGTCCCAGATATTTCTGTGTATGGAGTCACACCCAAGACATTCAATCCATGTATAGAGCATCTGACAACTTAGGGAATGGGTCTAATGAGTCTATTTACATGCCACTTTTTGATCTGTTGAAACTTCTACAAACCTCCGATTAAAATTATTGGCATCTCTTTGAGCTCCAGTGTGGGAACTGTATGTAAAATTTCTAAATAGAGTTGCTAGCCTTGGAAGTAGTTACCCGACCATAATTGACCTTGATGTATTCTCCATGTATTATGAAGCATTACTCTTGGGACAACCACCTCTAGGGTCAATTGATCCTGGAACTCAGATTACCCTAGAACACTTGAAGGGGCCTGAGGTCATGCGGTCTAATTTACACCTAATTCATCGGTCACCTCAACAAAACCCCCAACACAGAAAGGAGTACTCATTTAGTTTCTTCTCAACAGAAAACTCAAGATCGTCACAACACGGAAAGGTGAACACCAACACACAACGCTCATAAAGCTTATTGTGTCAGACACTCACTGCTCCAAGTATTCATTAACTCATTTAATGTTCTCAGTACCCCCATAAGGCAGGCACTCTTCTCCCCATTTTACAGATGAAGGAACCGAGGTCGGATGACTTGTCCACAATTACTCAGCTAGTTAGTATCATGTTATGAACCAAGCCGTCACCATCCAGTCCCTTGCTGTTGAACAATGTGGCGCTGGCTAAATTGTGGAAATCTTGTTAAGAATAAAAGAACTTTAAGCAATCATTCAGTTCAGTCAGTTCAGTTCAGTCGCTCAGTCATGTCCGACTCTTTGTGACCCCATGAATCGCAGCACGCCAGGGAATCATTAGAGGCTATCAAGCCCAAGTGGTCCACTCAGAGAATGAAGACAGAATGAATGAGCAGCAGACAGACAACAAGATGCATCTGCTTAGCTTTAGTCTAACAGGTTCATTGCCTCCAGAATATTGACTCTATTTCACAACTAAAGCAACAGAAATCATGGCATTTTACTTGATATTTCTTATATAACACTTCTTTAGTGGATCGGTATGGCTTACGGAGAGAAGATGCATTTTAGGCGGGAAAAAACTAGAAAAACTATTTGCTATGAAAAGGAATTGCAGGGAAATGTCCTCTTCTGTGGGTCCATGGCTGTGACAATAATGCAGAAAATCTTGAGGCTTGGTAAAGAATGACACAGTATCATCATATTCAAAGTTGACAATTTCATGACAAGAACCTTAGGACAAATTTAGTTTAAGGAGTTTATTTTCTCCTCTATCCGCCTGCAATGCAGGAGACCCTGGTTCAATTTCTGGGTCAGGAAGTTTCCCTGGAGAAGGGATAAGGTACCCACTCCAGTATTCTTGGGCTTCCCTGGTGGCTCAGATGGTAAAGAATCCATCTGAAATGCGGGAGACCTGGGTTCGGTCCCTGGGTTGGGAAGATCCTCTGGAGAAGAGAAAGGCTACCCACTCCAGTATTCTTGCCTGGAGAATCCCCATGGACAAAGGAGTCTGGTAGGCTATAGTCCATGGGGTCGCAAAGAGCTGGACATGACTGAGTGACTAAGCACAGCATAGTTTAGGGAGTTTATTTTCTCCTATAAGTCTTCATGTCAGAGCTTCTCTGTTTCCTATCCCATCATCTTCAGAAAGAGTAAGCATAAATACTACTTGAATGTTCCTCAACTTTTCGATTTCTTATTCTAAGGAATTTCTTTGGAAAGGTATTTTATTTTATTTTTAGATAGAAGAAAAAGACAAACTGTAGCTCTATTCTTAAGTAAATGAACAACGGTAGTATTATTATCAAGCATGACACCCAAGGATATTGTTTTACTTGTTATTGTGTAAGAAATCACCCCTAAACCTTAGTGGGGAAGAATCATTTCTAGGCCAGCAGTTTGACAGGGACAATTTGTCTCTGATCCTCCATGGCTGGGACCCCAACTGGAAAGGCTTGAAGGCTGTGTGTGGGGACTTGACTGCAAGAGGGTATGACCATCTGCATGCCCTTCCCTAAGGCTGGCTGTTGATTATGACTGTTCGCCAAGCCCTCAGTTGGGCTGTCAGCTGGGACCCCTACAGTTAACTTCTCCAGATGGATTCTCTACATGGACAGCTTATTCATTGGAAGGACTGATGCTGAAGCTGAAACTCCAATACTTTGGCCACTTGATGCCAACTCACTGGAAAAGATTCTGATGCTGGGAAAAATTGAGGGCAGGAGGAGAAGGGGATGACAGAGGATGAGATGGTTGGATGGCATCACTGACTTGATGGACATGAGTTTGAGCGAGCTCCGGGAGTTGGTGATGGACAGGGAAGCCTGGCATGCTGCAGTCCATGGGGTTGCAAAGAGTCAGACACGACTGAGTGACTGAAAAACAACAACAACAACATGGGCTGCTTGGGCTTCCTAACAGTATGGTGCTGAATTCTAAGAGTAACCATCCCCAAAGGGCAAGGCCAAAGTGCATGGTGTATTTGGTGTATTTACAATCCTGCTTCAGAAATAACATGGCGTCACTTTTACCATATTCTACCGGTCAAGGAAGTCATAAGGTTCTGCCTAGGGTCAAGGGAAAGGGACAGAAGCCTTCCCCCGCTCCTCAGTGGGAGGAATCTCAAGGTGACATTGGAAGAGCAGGTAGCATGGGAGATACTATTGTGGTCATCCTTGCAAAACAGAACCTGTCACATGTGTGAAGTAGAATCCCTCCCTCCACCCCCCCACCCCCCCACCCCGTCCAATCTGATTGATTTTGTGATCTAATATTTTAAACTACCTCTGAGAAATGCAAAGGGGAATATTAGGCCATATATCAGGCACGAGAGAGATCCCTAAGTCAACAGAATGCAAACTGAATAATTATAAACATTCTTTAAGCATCTCCAAAGCACACGCGGAGCTTTCAAAGAAGTACAATTGAAACTCAGATTGTCTGCAAAAGCTTATTAAAATGATGCATGTGTGACATTAATTTCTGATTATTACCAAAAACTCAGTGCCCATCAGTGGCCATTTACTTTTATTTTTTCATCTATGAATCGGTACATTAGTTTTACTTCTACGCCTATCGAAGCTTCAGATCTGTTTATTATGCTCCTATAACATTTTACAAAACCAATCAACTCTTAATAGTCTATGCCCTCCTAACCTAACACAAGTCTCACATTATGATTCTCAGTAAGGTTTTCTTTTTTTTGTCTTCGTTTTTGTTTTTAGCCATGCCACGCAGCATGTGTGATGTTAGTTCCTTGACCAGGGACTGAAACCTCATCTCTTGCATTAGAAGCATGGGGTCTTAACCACTGGACCACCAGGCAAGTCTGGATTTTTAGTAAGGCAAACAGTGGAGCAGAGAGAGCACAGCCCCTGTCCAAAAGGGCAGCATATTATGACAGTTTTTCTAAAGTTAAATAAGAGTGCTTGTAGGAATATAACCATGTCAAGAGCTTAGAATTTTCTGATTCCCCAACCTTATATTGAATAATCAGATCCAAACAGACCCAAACAGCCCAGAGCCCAGAGCTCCAGATGCATATATTTAACTAGATACTTAGATATCTAAGAGCATCTGGCAAAATGTCCAACATTAAACTTCTGTTCTTCCCCCTCTCTCCGCCACCGTCAACTTTAATCCTGTTCTCAGTCTCTCACAGCCTTATTTTTCTCCACGGCATTTATCGTTATTGGATACATTAGATATACCCTTACACTTGCCCTTCGATCACATATATGAGGGCAATGTTTTTTACCATTTGGTTTATTGTCCCTTTCCCGATGCCCAGAACAAAGCCTGACATATAGGAGGTGGTCATTAATCTTGCTGAATGAATGAATGATGACTTACCTGGTGCCTGAATAAATCACAGTGAGAGACCCAAAAGGAATAAAGAGACCTTGACTTCGCTGGTGGTCCAGTCACTAAGAGTCTGACTGCCCATGCAGGGGACAAGGTCGGGGGAGATTCCACATGCTACGGGGCAAATAAGCCTGTTCATCACAACTGCGGAACCTGTGCTCTAGAGCCTGGGAGCAGCAACTCCTGAAGCCCATGTGTCCTAGAGCCTGCAACAAGAGAAACCACCGCAGTGAGAAGCCCGCGCTCTGCATCCAGAGCAGGAAGCCCGCGTGCGGCCATGAAGTCCCCATTCAGCCGAAATTAAATAAATAAACATTTTAAAAAAGAAGTGACACCATGTCATGTAACTTCAAAGAAAGAGTACCTTAGAATGATTATGCTTGTAAGTGGTTAACGGGGTAAGAAAGTAGCTCCAAAGTATTGCTAGATTTTAAACTTGTTATAAAGGATAAAATGAGCAAAAACTGAGGATGTATGAAAAAGGAATCTTAGTGTTGAATCATGCTTCTTCAGCAACATCAGAATTACCTAGGAGAGCTTTTAAATGCACAGATGCTTGGATGTGCCAGCCTGGGGAATGCTGGGAAGGGAGAAGATGATGAACACCCAACGCCCAACCTGGAAACCCTGATGGAATCCTCAGGGATGGAAGATGGAATAGAGATTAGAATTTAGAAAGTCTGACTTAATACGTTATAGTCTGTCTAAAGAAATATAAAAGGAAAGGGAATAATCTACATAGTATCAGTAAAACAGACTCTCTTGTTTAGTCGCTCAGTTGTGTCTGACTCATGGGATGTCCCAGGCAAGAATCCCGGAGTGGATTGCCATTTCCTTCTCCAGGGGATCTTCCCAATCCAGGGATCAAACCAGTGTCTCCTGCTTGGCAGGAGGATTCTTTACCACTGAGCCACTGAGGGAAACCCAAAACAGACTCCATTCTATCCTTAATGCAGATTTACCTCTCTAGAAGAAACAGATGCCTCAGGCTTCCACTGCTTGGCGTCACAATCCATTAAATTCCTC
Organism: Bos javanicus; assembly: GCF_032452875.1. Classification (NCBI taxonomy): domain Eukaryota; kingdom Metazoa; phylum Chordata; class Mammalia; order Artiodactyla; family Bovidae; genus Bos; species Bos javanicus. Next base: position 100,141,667 of record NC_083878.1, read on the forward strand.
CAACTCTATTTTGATTTTATGCTCTCCAAGAAACTTTGTATAGAATTTAACTTTCCACAAAGATTAGCCTTCAGGAAGAAATACGTGCGCTTCAGCAAATATGAATAGCTTAGTCTGCTCATAGATATACTTCTCGTTGTAAATTTGAAACTTTGCGTTCTGGTTTGTGCATCAGTCTTGGGAGTTTGGTTAATGTGAGTCACCTCTAACGCAGATTGAAAATACCAATTCTGTTAGGTGAAAAGAGCTGAGAAGCAGACCCCGGTAGCCCCATCAAGGTTGCACTGAGCACAAACAAAGAGACAGCAAGAAAGAAGTGACTGTAGGTTTGCAGTTTGTGTCCAACTGGAGAGAAAACAAAAATGAACTAAGGCCAATATACTGTTTAACCCATTAGCCAAAGCAGTGAATTGACCTCATCCTTCCAATGCCCTGGCTCACCACACATGAAGTGCACTGCCAGGTCTTCCCTAGGCAACAAGACTCCCTGGCAAATCATTTACACCAATTCCACGCTTCAGTTCAATTCAGTCGCTCAGTCGTGTCCGACTCTTTGCAATCCCATGGACTGCAGCGCGCCAGGCTTCCCTGTCCATCACCAACTCCCAGAGCTTGCTCAAACTCATGGCCACTGAGTCATTGATGCCACCCTTAGAAAAATGTGAAAGGGTGCTCTCTGCTCCAAACCAGGGGATTAATCCAATAGGCCAATTAAGCCTAGTCTGGCCCGCAGCTTTGTCGCTGCTTTCCAACCTTCTCTGCACTGCCGTAAGGAGACTGAAGAACTAGCCCCATAGCAATTGCTTTCAGCAGTTCAAGGATGGATATCTTATTATGTCCCCAAGGTGAAGCCATTGTCTTCACCTGTTTTCAGCCGCAGTCTACCTTTTCAGGCTTCTCTTCATGGCTCGGTTCATTCTGGAGCTCGGCATTCTGTTGTACTTGTGGGTCTTTGAACCTGGCATTTAATCCCTCCTCCAGGAAGGCTGTCCAGATCGCCCTCCCAACCTGATCACCTGTCTTCACCTGTGTAACTTACCAGTCCTACAGGACAGGATATAGATCCAGTTCTTCCCCAACTGAGTTACACTCCTATGTACAAGTTTCTGGGTAGTTTACTCTATCTTAGTTCTTACCCCTGCTGCTGCTGCTAAGTCGCTTCAGTCGTGTCCAACTCTGTGCGGCCCCATAGACGGCAGCCCACTAGGCTTCCCTGTCCCTGGGATTCTCCAGGCAAGAACACTGGAGTGGGTTGCCATTTCCTTCTCCAACGCATGAAAGTGAAAAGCGAAAGTGAAGTCACTCAGTCGTGTCCGACTCTTTGCGACCCCATGGACTGCAGCCCACCAGGCTCTTTCATCCATGGGATTCTCCAGCCAAGAGTACTAGAGTGGGCCACCACTGCCTTCTCCGTAGTTCTTATCACACTGTACTGCAATTTCCTATGTATGTTTCTGTCCCCTGACTAGACTGCAAGCCAGTGGGCAAGAACACTGTCTTGGCACTTAGCAGATGCTCAAAGAATACATAGATACTGTGGACAAAATATGAAGTCTCAGTCACTTTCAAGGTGTTTGTCTCCCTCGTCTGATGTACTTTTTTCTAATTTTGGTGTCTTCCTTTATCTACTAAAGTCGTAATTATTTGCCACCAACATCACTGATCCTCTTGCTGAAAATGGTAATGACAATTAAGAGTTACATCTATCCTAAGATGATAGATAGACTTTTCATGTAACCTTAGTATCTTTTGAAAATTGAATAATGCAAACAGATAACCTAAGTTTTTTTAAATTTATTTATTTTTAATTGAAGGATAATTGCTTTACTTTTAAAGATAAGTAAATTTTAAATTTAAAAATTCAGAGTCATGCTGAAAAATATATTTTACATACACATGTACACTCATGAAATCCAACTTTCTTTGCACAAACATTGTCATTTTCATATGTATCTGTCCTAACACAAACATTTTTAAAATTCTTAGTTCTCTTTGCTAAGAAGAAAACAGTCTCAAACTGAGCTGATATATAGAATATTCATTAGCTGCCTCAAGCAACAAACACCCAGCTTCTGCAGGGGAGGGGGGAGGACAATGTGACTTCGGCAGAACTTTTTTTTAAATGGTAAGAACAGCCACAAAGAATTATGTCCACCTGAGGGATAATATGAAGATTATACCTTAAGTCGATCCAAGTATGTTGCTAAAAAATTAGAATGGTTAGAGTCTTATCTCTTAAAGAAAAGAGATAAACATGCATGCATAGTCTATAATTCAGATTTCCTTTCCAAAGCACTTATTTCCAGGCACTTTCCTACTATTGCTGCTGCTGCTGCTGCTGCTGCTAAGTCGCTTCTGTCGTGTCCGACTCTATGTGACCCCATGGACTGCAGCCTACCAGGCTTCTCCGTCCATGGGATTCTCCAGGCAAGAACACTGGAATGGGTTGCCATTTCCTTCTCCAAGGCATGAAAGTGGAAAGTGAAAGTGAAGTCGTTCACTTTCGTGTCCGACTCTTAGCGACCCCATGGACTGCAGCCTACCAGGCTCCTCCATCCATGGGATTTTCCAGGCAACAGTACTGGAATGGGGTGCCATTGCCTTCTCCCTACTATTAGGTTATTTTATTTTATGGTTAACATGAAAACAGAATTTTAAATCAAAGGACAGCCTGTGCCATGCAAACTAGAAATGTTCATTTAACAGAGACTAGCTTCCGGCAGGAGAACTCTGCAATTTGTTCCCAAGGAACAGGTTTGTCTGTTTTTTTCCCCTTTAACCTTCCCCCAGACTCTAGCTGGACCGTAAAGAAGGCTGAGCGGCGAAGAATTGATGCTTTCAAATTGTGGTGCTAGAGAACACTCCTGAGAGTCCTTTGGACTTCAAGGAGATCAAACCAGTCAATCTTAAAGGAAATCAACCATGAATCTTCATTGGAAGGACTGATACTGAAGCTGAAGCTCCAATACTTTGGCCACCTGATGAGAAGAACTGACTTACTAGAGAGGATGCTGATACTAGGAAAGACTGAAGGCAGGAGAAGAAGGGGCCGACCGAGGATGAGGTGGTTGGATGGCATCACTGACTCAATGGACATGGGTTTGAGCAAACGCTGGGAGGTAGTGAAGGACAGGGAAGCCTGATGTGCTGCAGTCCATGGGGTCACAAAGAGTCAGACACGAGCAACTGAACAACAAGACTCTCCTAACTTGTATTTACCCATCCCCTCTCATCCAACAATTTCGAAGCACTTCACAAGCAAGCAGGTACTCATCTTTGCACTTTCTTGTGAAGGCAAAGCTTCATCGTAGCAATTGATAGATCAGGAAAACGAGGAGCAGAGATAAAGATGTGCCCAACACTAATAAATGCTGGATGGGGCAAGCCATGCAGTCCTGGCTGAGTGCTTCCAGGCCCTCTCATCCATCTGGGTGTGCCCACACCATTTCTCCCAAAGACCTATAGGTATTTTATTGCATTTCAGGAACCGTCCAGTTTGGTTGTGCAGATAGAAGTACAAAGGGTATAGCTTGCCGTAAAGGTGCTGGGTTTTTTTTTTTTTTGCTGTTGAAATGAAGGGAAATATTTAATTTCTTGTTCCTAGGGAACCAAAACTTTGAGGTGCTGCCTGGGACGGCCAGATCACCCGCAAAGTGGTCAGTATCTAATTCTCTTTGCTCTGTCTCAATTTCATTAAAAGTACTTTTCATCAAGACATAATTTTGTTAGACCCCAGATCAGAAACTTGATACTCCCTTTACAAAATAATACCTTTATTTAATTGTAATACAAATTAATAGATACAAATTATAACACCTTTACAGGGCTTCCCTGTGACTCAGCTGGTAAAGAATCCGCCTGCAATGCGGGAGACCTGGGTTCGATCCCTGGGTTGGGAAGATCCCCTGGAGAAGGGAAAGGCTACCCACTCTGGTATTCTGGCTCGGAGAAATCCATGGACTACAGTCCATGGGGTTGCAGAGTCCGACACGACTTTGAGTGACTTTCGCTTTCATTCTCTTTCACCATACCTTTACAAATTAATTTCTTTAAAAAGAAAAATAACCTTCAGATTTACAGGAATGGGGGATCATTAGACATGCACGCAGCACCTGCTAGAACAGAAGCTTTGTTCATAGTGGTTTCTGCTGTGATTATAGCACAGCACTATGAGTCATTAGTTCTCAGTGATTCTCAACGTGAGTAACATTAAATGCTTTAGAAAGCAAAACCCCCATCAGTGGTTGGGGAAACACGAGTGAGTAATGGGGACAGCAGGGAGATCCAACCAGTCTACCCTAAAGGAAATCAGCCCTGCATATTCATTGGAGGGACTGATGTTAAAGCTGTCAAAGCTGTTAAAGACGTTAAACTCCAATACTTTGGCACCTGATGCGAAGAACTGACTCATTTGAAAAGACCTTGATGCTGGGAAAGATTGAAGGCGGGAGAAGGGGACGACAGAGGGCGAGATGGTTGGACGACATCACCGACTCAACAGACACGAGTCTGAGTAAACTCCGGGAGTTGGTGATAGACACGGAGGCCTGGCGTGCTGTCGCCAGGGTCGCGACACAGTCGCGACACAGTCCATGGGACCGCAAAGAGTCGGACACGACTGAGCGACTGAACTGAACTGAATTGGGGAAAGAGGGATTATGAGCTGCTAATACAGAAGATACATTTTTTAAAACTCACATTTGTTTAGTGTTAGGAGAAAAAAAAAAAAAACATTCCAGCACTGGTATTCATGGTTTGGGTGGGTCTGGTCTATAAAATGTGAATAACAAACTCACAGGGTCCTTATTAGTTTATGAAAGCATGTATTTAAATCCCTTAATCAAGGTGTGTCAAGCACTGAACAGGCTGGTTCTCTCTGTTTTCACACTTTAAAAGATGGAGGGACAATTTGGGCTCTTTGCAGATTCCCCAGAAAAGGAGGCAGCAGAGAGGTTTTGCGATGTGTGCTGGTGAAGACCGAAGGGCCGGAAAAACCACATGGGGGCAAAAAGATGCCAAAACGCTGATAATCTTGAAGCTGGGTGGTGAGTACAGAGGGGTTCATCGTATTTTCTCTATGTATGTTTGAAAATTCCTATTAAGAAGTTCAAACAATTAAAATTCGTGTGGCTGAACTTCCCTGTTCGCCTGAAACGATCACAACACTGGCAATCGACTGTATCCCAATAGAAAATGGTTTTGGTGTTAAAAAAATAAAAATACATAAATAATAAAAATAAAATAGACAACAACGACAACAAAAACATCTGAAAGTATTAACTTGAAAGAAAGATGAGGAGAGCTCTAGCATCCCAGACCTGGGATTGAATCTCTGCTTTCTGCTCTGTGAACTTGCTAAGTTATCGTACTGTTTGTTCTGTGCTTCGATTTCCTCTCTTGTAAAAGGATAATGATGGTGTGGTCAGTGCAGAGCTGTGCCACTCAGATCCTTCTTCCAGAAAGGACTTGCTGCCCAGCTGCACAGGGTGTGGTTAGCAGACAGCTTCCTTTAGGGTCTGCCTTGTCTTCCGAGCCAAAGTCACATTGTTCTTGGGGTAGCCCTTTGCCAGTGAACGAGCAAGGCAGTGGTACAAGGGCCTGGCCGTTTCTGCCCACCGTGAGACTCCCTGAATGGATAATCTTTGCTCTAGAGCTTCTCGTTGGCCGGGTGGAGACTTTCTCAGGCAGCATTATGGTCTGATGGCTCCCTCGGCCCAATCGCAATTACTCCCTTTTCCTTTCACAGGTGGTTCCTTCCCTACACAGCTCAGCATTCCTAGTTCCATCTCAGAATCTTCTCAGATGCTGGCCCAAATGGTACTTTTAACTTCACTGGATTCTTCTGAAGATTCAATGAGATGACGGACAACAAACTTTCACAGCACCTGAGGCATGGTATGCTCTCCGTAAGCAGCAGTGTGTTTTGTTTTTTGCTTTGGTTTTGTTTTTCTTCCAGTTTTATTAAGGTATAATTGACATACAGAAAATAAGTGTGAGGTATACAGCATGATAATAATCAGCAACGTTGATGACACCAATTCAACTGTTTTTAAGGCATGGTGCACGTGAAATTATTACAAGAACTACAGAGTTTATGCAATGATAATCTATTTCTATTTTTACAACCCGTAGAGTAGAGAAGTAAAGGTGGAAACTGTAGCTGCTGAACTGTTAACACACTAAAACCATAGCTTTAGTCTAAGAATTAATTCTTATTAAAAATTTCATTCCAGTTATTAGAATAGTGTGTTCTAAGTTTTAAAAAGAAACCATAATATAGTGAATGTGATATTACAGTTTCGAGGTGAACAAATCTTATAATTTGTGCAACAGGAAATTTTAAGTTTCATCTATTTTTTTGGTGGTGGTGGTGGTATGAATCCAGTTCTAGTATTAGGCAATTGAGGTTGTTAAGATTTACAGAAAGTTAGCACAGAGTCTTACAGATGACATTTATGAGTTAAAAGAATCAATATTAAAAAAATGTGTATATTCCCAACTAACTCTTTGACATAATAAACACATTTGGCCCTTTATTGACTTTTTGAATTCATTAACCAGACACATCACTAGGCTCAGGCCGTTAAGACTATATATTACTAAATCAGGAAACAAATATTTCATTACAAACACTAATTCCAGAAGACTTCACACCCACATTCCAAAATCTAATTAGATTAATTTCCTAGGGCATACATGTATTCTTGGTAGCTTGCAATTTTTAAGTGTCAAAATAAAGCTTTATTTTAAACTGTGGGCGGTGTTGATGAAACAAGTATGAGTAATACTTGCAGGAAACACAATATTAGCTTAGCGAGGAAGTGGGTGACACTTGAGCAGTCCTTCCAAGAGGCACTTTCCATGTCGCACAAATGTAAAGCAAGAGTTCTGATGTAGTCACACAGGAAGCACAGGCAAAACCGCTTACGGTAGTGAAGTACAGCTTTACCTACCAAAATGCAGGTTTAGGATGATATCTGAGTACAAGGTGAAAGCAACAAACTGATGGGTAAATGTCAACCAGAAAATCACCAGATCTCCCCTGTTTTGTTTAATATCTACTAACCAGAGCGTTGGTGATGGACAGGGAGGCCTGGCATGCTGCGATTCATGGGGTCACCAAGAGTTGGACACGACTGAGCGACTAACTGAACTGAACTGACTGAACCAGAGAGGCAAATATCATATTACTTATAAGTGGAATTTTTAAAAAATGACACAAAGGAACTTACCTACAAGACATAAATAGACTGGGGCTTCCCTGACAGCCCAACGGCTAGGACTCGGCGCTTTCAATACTACGGCTCCAGATACAGCCCTGGTCAGGGAACTAAGATTATGCATGCCTTGAGCAGTGTGGCAAAAAAAAAAGAAAAACAGAAATAGATTCGGAGACATAGAGAACGACCCTACGGTGACCAAAGGAGAAGGGTGTTCAGTTGCTAAATCGTGTCTTGACTCTTTGTGACCCCGTGGACTACAGCACTCCAGGCTTCCCTGTCTTTCACTATCTCAAGGAGTTTGCTCAAACTCATGTCCATTGAGTCAGCAGAGGGATAAATTAGGAGTTTGAGATTAGCAGATACAAACTACTATATATAAAATAGATAAACAACAAGGACCTACTGTATGAACTACATTCAATATTGTGTAATAATCTATACTGGAAAAGAGACTGAAATATATATATATGACTGGATCACTTTGCTATACACCTGAAACATTATAAATCAACTATACTTCAGTTACAGAACATAAAGATAAAAAATAAATTAATATTTTTTAAAAATCTACTATCCAGAGAAGACGGTGCAAACCCTGTTTTAATGGAGAGGTGGGGTTGACAGAACTACATTTGATTTTTTTTTTTTTTTTGGTCTGTCTTTTGAGGTGGTTTTGCTCACCCTAGTTCCAGGATTGATGTCTCCCAAGTCAGTCTTGCCGTGTTTATCCCAAACAGAAACCTCTGAAGGGTTAAAGAAGAAAAGAGCTGGAGGAGAGCTATGAACTGTTGTTAGTACTCTGCTCCATTGAGTGCTGGGCAGTGAGAAAAGCTAATAATTCTCCAAATCCTGCAACTAGTTAATTACGTCAATGTTAAAAAAAAAGAATCAGTATTGTCTAGCTTGAAATTTTAACACACTATAAAGTGCTCTTTATGGGCTTCCCAGGAGGTGCAGTGATAAAGAATCTGCCTGCCAATGTAGGAGATTCAAGAGATGGGGGTTCCATCCCTGGGCTGGGAAGATCCCCTGGAGGTGGGAAGGGCAACCCACTTCAGTATCCTTGCCTGGAGAATCCCATGGACAGAGGAGCCTGGTGTACAGTCCATAGGGTCAGAAAGAGTTGGATAAGAATGAGTGACTTAGCACGCACAGGAGCGTGTCCACACATACACACACACACACACACAGTGTTCTTATATAAACACACACATATGCATCAGGTATCAGCCACATGAACAACAGAAAAGAGACAACTTTTCAAGCTCTACTTTAAAGGTAAAAAAAAATGTCTAGAGGGACTTCCCTGGAGGTCCAGGGGTTAAGACTCCGCGCTTCCGCAGGCCCTCCTCCAGGGGTGCTTGCCTGGAGAATCCCACGGACAGAGGAGCCTGGCAGGCTACAGTCCGTAGCATCGAAGAGACTCAACTTAGCATGCACACACGCTTCCGCACACAGGTCTCTGGGGTGGCCAAAAAACAAAAAAAGGTCTAGACTGTGTTTGTGTGGAAGGAGTATATGAGAAATCTCTGGACCTTCTGCTCATTTTCACTGTGAAACTAAAACTGCTCTAAAAAGTAGTCTATTGGGATTTCCCTGGTGGCCTAGTGTCTAAGACTCCAAGCTCCCAATGCAGAGGTCCCCAGTTCATCCCTGGTCAGGGAATTAGATCCCAAATGCTGCAATTAAGAGTGCAAGCCACGACTAAGACCTGGCACAGCCAAGTAAATAAGCAAATAAATATATATTAAAAAATTTTTTAATAGTCTACTTTTTACAAAAAGGTGCCTGGAATTTTTTTTTTTAATCTTTACACTGCCAAAGCAAAGAAAGGCATTAAAACTACCCTGCCATTACTTTAAAACAGCAAATGTTGGGACTTCCCTGGTGGTCCAGAGGTTAAGACTTCACACTCCCAATGCAGGGGCCCGGGTTCGACTACTGGTCAGGGAACTAGATCCTGCATGCCGCAACTGAGATCCAGCACAGCCAAATAAAAAATAAGTAAATATTAAAAAAAAAAAAAAAAACCAGCAAATATTAAAACAAGAGGGAAAAAAAAGGATTCATTCATTTATTCAATAAGTTATTTCTTGAACTACTACTGTGAGGCAGGTATTGTTCCTGATCCAGTTGGTCGACAACTTTCACTGCTGCCTCTTAAAAGTGAACACCACAATCAATGTCACTATAGCCAACAAATTGTGGAAAGCATTATATGCCTGGCACTGTTCTAAAAACAATATGTTTAAAAGAAAATTAAGTACCATCAACACAGGTGGCTTAACATAGTAATATGTTAACCAATATGTATTAGTTGGGTCTCTGCTTTCTTGTTATTATTTTGGGCTATTCCATTTCTTATTAGCATCAAAAGAAAGAAAGATAGCAGAGAGAACACTAGGAGATAAAAACAGATTATATCACTTAGTAATTTATTAGCCACAAAGAGTAGACCATTGTAAGGCAGGTTAAAATTTCCAATGGATTTATTTTTACTTCACATTAATGATCAAGCTTATAAAAAGTTGAGCTGACACTTCAGTAATGCCTTACTTCTTTTTAATATGCAGATACAAAACCCCAAAAATTCAAAAGAAATTCTTGCTTTGCCATTTCTCCAATGACCAGAGACAACTTGAACAAGTCAGTACAAACTAGATAGCCTCTTAACATGACCTTTTAAACACAGTCTTGAGTAAATGCATTTTGGTTAATCTTGGAAACAAATCTCTTTTTTGACTTTGAGGTTGCAGGCTAGAGTTAAACCCGATTTTACATGCTTTCACTGAAATAGGCAGATTCCCTTCGAAGTATATAAAGCGAAACCACAGGCTCCTGTCAGTCTTACACACAATAGCTATTCAATAAAAAAATTAAAAATTGACTAAAATGCAAATTAGGAAGAGATGTACAGAAATATTTTATTATATCCTGATTACTATATTTTTTAATTTTTAAATTAATTTTAATTTTTAAATTAATTTATTGGAGTATAGTTGATTTACAATATTGTTAGTGTCTGCTGTGCAGTAAAGTGAATCAGTCACACATACATAAGTTGATATATCCACTCTTTTTTACATTCTATTCCCATCTGCTCGATACTCTGTAATGACCCCATCACTTCAAATCATCCATTTTATACTTTGTTACGACCTACTGGTATAAAATAGAAAGCCCCAATTTTCACACAATCTAGTACAGTTATTACAAATCATGGGTTTTGAGTTCATTTTTATGATTGCATGAGACCTTCCTGACATTTCCTGATTTCTCACTATCAGGAATATCAAAATTTATGCCGATGAAGAGGTTAAAAGAAAAAAGAGAAGAGAACGGTTTTACTGTCTACAAAGCAGGATGTGGCTAAGAACAGAACTTTAATGTGAAGTGCACGTTAGAAACACGTCCTTTTGAAAAGCCTATAGGGACGTTGACTTGCGTTCCTAAAACATGTGTAAAACCTGATGGCGTTCGTGAAGGTCTATGAAAGCTGCAAAGACCTGTCGCAAAGAACTCATGGCCATCCAAACCAGAGCTCCATCTCTCTCCATCTAGAAGCATCGTTCTGCCAAGTTAGGCTTGAGTGCACCGTCATTATCTCATTACCCCTGTGCAAAATTCCACAGCCACCATTCAAGGAAAACCCTCAATCAGGGCTCTGCCAGGCCGCCCCATGCACCACACCACAGTCTCTCACCACCAGAGAACTGGAGGTTCGTTTTTCAGAATTCTTCATTTTTTAATCTCACATTTTTCTTCTTTTTTTTTTTAAATTTTCTTTTTTAATCTCAAATTTTAATGAAATGAGGCAACTGAAAACAGACATTTTGGTGCCCTTATGCTTCTTGGAATTTAAACTCAGATTTTGCACTTCTCTTAGTACAAATTACAAGTTCCATTCTTTTCCCTCTATTAACCTCTAAACCACTCAAGGGCAAAGGGCGATACTCTAGTAGAATGCTGTTTTCTTTTTTTTAACTCTTCATGGACAGGTGCTTCCTAGAGACAACAGATAACTAGTTCTTTCTCGTAAACCTTAACAAGTGAGAAAAAATTTCAAGTAGTTTACACACCCTCTCCCTTAAAAATCTTTTCCAGTTATTTTCACTGTAGGAAATTTCAGTCCTAGAGAGTAGAAAACCTGGTATCACGAGCCTTCCTGTACCCATTCCCCAGGTCAGCAGTGACCGGCTCTGGCGCAGTTTCATTTCATTCCCATTCCCATCCACTATCACCCCAAACTCTTTTGAAGCAAATCTAAGGTTTCTTTGTACTTGTATATATTCCATTTCCTACTGATTTTCAACAACTTGCCTTTGCCTTCCTTTCCACCCTCTACCTGCCAAAAGAAGTGTACAGAATAACGCAGGGGATTGAGGCTATTTTATCTGGTGTTTCCTCATAACTACTATCCCACCGCCCACCCCTTTCTGGATCACCTTCTATAACATTCACCAACATCACCATGAAATGGCCACCATGGTGTTCAATCCCTAAACTATAGCCTATTTCACTTGGAAATATATTGTATTCCCTCCTCCCAATAAACCCTTTCTCTTGTTTGAACAAGTGAAAATAAAAATTGTGCCAAAATTTCTATTCTGTTGATAAAAATTTATTCTGATTCGTTCCCCCTAGGGTAAAAAGAGGCAAAGGGAGTGCAGAAGGAATTGAAGAGGAAAGAAATCCAACACTTAAAATGGTAGACTCTGCCTAATTGGCTGTGTATGAATACTTACGACCATCTGCTACTTTAAGAATGAATATTTGCAAACATCAGTCGAAAATTTGAGATCCTTTTAGCCGGGGATGTTTACAAAATGAATTCTCATTTAAGGAAACTACTGCCTTCAGGATTTTGGTATCAATAACAGTAGCTGCTTCTGAGCCTAAGAAGTGGTTATGTAAAAACAATTAAAGGAAAAAAAAATTAATTAAGGGAGGATGCGCTCTGTTTCTATAGCTGCTCTAACCTTTTATTTTGACGTGAGATTTCTTGGCCTCCACTCAGATAGCAACCACCACCCCACACTTTCTTCTCCACACCCTTTACAAATGGAATTCCGAAAGGAGGCACTTTCGAGTTCCTCCTGGGAAATGTCTCATCTTGAGGACGTCTCGGTGCAATAACTGAGATTTCATCTCCTTCTTCCTCTGCACTCCGCTCTGCCCATCGCTTGCCCAGAGATCTCCTTAGGAATCCAGAGGAAGCAAGGAATCCAGAGGAAAACAAGCCCCAGTCCACAAGCCACAGCCTCTCCTCCCCAGGACCGCCAGTGTACCGCCTTGGCATCCGGGTCCGGGGAGAGAGGAGCTTGCACACACCACTCCGCTTGTTTATCCATCCGCGCCCCGGGTTAAACATCCCGGCGGGGCGCTCCCTACCGCATTTCAGACTCTTTCCTCCCAGCGGTTAAAAAATACAAAACTGACCCCGCTAATGCCTCTTCCCGCAGGCGGCAACGCAAGGCGTCCCTCTTAACTCCTACTACTCTCCCCTCCAGGCCGAACGCCGCAATCCCATCAAATCCAAGATATGAGTTGCCCCGGGAGAATCACAAGCGCACCCCAAACCACCACAGGGCAAACGTCCTCGCCACTAGAGGGAAGACACCAGTTCTCACTCACCCCTGCACCCCCAAACCCAAGCCCTGGGATCCGGCCCCGCCAGGGCCGCCCCGCCCCCCGGGAGAGCGCCCGACACACCCGCACCTCCTTGGAGAGACAGCAGGGGACCGCGGGTCTGGGCGCCGAATACCTAACGCAGCCCTGAAAATCCCCGGCCTTCCACGCCCCCATTGAGTCGGCCCGCCGCGCTGAAGACAGGGGGGTCCCGCCCGCGCCTCTGATCGGGAGGTGCGGGGACCCAGATCCGCGTGCCCCTCTCGGGCCGTGGAGGGGACCCACACCAGCGGCCCCTGCTCTGGCCGCCGGGGCGGGGGGCGCGGTTCACACCAGCCCCCCCTCACCTCGGAAGGGCGAATCTGGCGCGCACCTCCCGCTCAAGCCGAGGCCAACGAGAGGCACTCGGACCTGCGCCTCCCGCCAGGGCCGCCGAGACCCCCGACCGGCAAGCGATCTCGTCCACCGGGGGCAGGCCGGCCCGCGTCCCCCAGCCCAGGCGCACCAGGCACCGCTCCCCGACCTCCCTGCATCCTCGCGGGCCCGGCCCCTCACTCACCCAGAGCTCGATGCCCCAGCTCATGGTGCAGGGGGCGGGAAGGGGCGCGCCGCACGGCGGGGCGCGGCTCTCCGGTCCCCCTCCCCAGCGATCCCGTCTCCCCGGGAGATCCCCGCGATCGAGGAAAGTTCGTGCTCCGTGCGGCCGCCGCCTCCTCCGGCTCGCCGCTCCTCGCCTAGGGTCTCCGTGGCGGTCCTCTTCCCCGGTCGCTCCTCGGCAAAATGGCCCGAGGAAGCAGCAGCCGCGGTCTCCGCAGCGCCCGCCCGCCCCACACCCGAGAGCGAGGGGCGGGGGAGGGGAGGGGCGGGGCCTGGCGTCGGAGGCGGGGCCGGCCTGACAGCTCACGCACGCGCGCGCCCCGCCCCCGGCCCAACCTCCCCTCGGGAGCCCCCCGCCCGCATGGCCCAGGGGTCCGGAAGGACTTGGAGAAAGCCGGGGGCCCTGGTGGGACCCCTGGAGCCGCCGTCCTCCCCGCTGCCGTTTGTTTTGTTTTGTTTTGTTTTGTTTAATTATTTATTAGCAGCCACACTCTGTGCTCTTAGGGACAAACCACTCGCCTCTGAACGGAGCCGGCCTCTGTTATTACGGGGGTTCCGCCGAGTAGCCTGAGGTTGCTCCCCTGCGCCGAGCGCCGCTTTGAATTTAAGGACCATGCTTTTCGTTGCTCAACCATCAGAGCTAGCTCGAGCGGGTCTTTTCCCCCACCGCCCGGGAAGCCTTGGAGGCCCGGGGGTCTTTCGCAGCCTTGCGCGGGTGGGCGTGGGGCCAGGTGCGGTGCTGTCTGCGTACTGCACACAGAAGGACTCGGAGGCCGAGAGCGACCTAGCAGAGTGGCTGGGGAAAGGAGTCCAGGGGCGCACAACCGGTGATTTCTAATCTCTGAAACCGGTGATTTCCGACTTGTTCGGCCAAGAAACTCTCAGACGTTGAAATCACGTTGCCGCGTAGTGGGTGAAAAAAGCAAAGGCTCTGGGTCCACAGATTCGCGTTTCTGGTTCCAGTCCCGCCAACCCGCACTCACTAGCTGGGTGGCCTAGGACAAGGCCTCCACCTCTGGAGAAGCTCAGAGCCTCCTCCCCCACCTCCCGCCAAAGGGAGGCAGTAACTACCCAGCTCAGCGAGAGATGACCACCTGTTACCCGGCCAGTGGTTGGTAAATTGAGAACTAATTTTTAAGTAGATACGGACTCCTTTTTCCCTGCACTCCCAGAGTATACACAAATAACATTCCAGGATTGTGTGTGTGTGTGTGTGTGTCGCTCAGTCGTGTCCCACTCTTTGCGACCCCATGGACTGTAGCCCACCAGGTTCCTTTGTCCGTGGAATTCTCCAGGCAAGAATACTGGAGTGGGTTGCCATTTCCTTCTCCGGGGATCTTCCCCACCCAGGGATCCATCAGGGTCTTCTGCATTGCAGGCGGATTCTTCACTGTCTGAGCCACCAGGGAAGCCCGATTCCAGGATTGGGACTGGAGAACTGTTTGGGTTCCCACTCCTTCCTCTGAATCACTAGGCCCTTTCTCCCCCAACTTTTCTTTCTTCCTCAGCTAATCCTACTGACTTTTCTGACTATCTGTGAACTCCTAAAATGGGCCCCATTTAAGAAGTATTTCAGCTGCCTGTCTCTCTAATCCCACTACACCCAGCTTCAACCAGCTTATCATTCTTCTCCAGGAGAGGGTGGAGCAAGGGTGGTGTCCTACTCCTGCAGATAAACCAAGTCTACTTCCTTTGTTGGACAGGACTACAATAAATTTAAACTGTCAAACCTGTTTTGGTCTATCTTTTTTCAGTAAGGAGTTCCTTCCACCAGTTTGTTGTTAGTGTGCATTTAAAATATTTTTTTCTCAGTTACCCGGTCTGGAAACTCTGTACTCCAATCCTGCTAGACCTGTAACCATCAGAACAGCCAGTCACTTACCTTCCAAGGTACATTCATTAACAGCTTGAGTGAGTTGGAGGGGTCAGAAACTCAATCAATACTGCACAGTTGTTTGCTATTTGGAAATGCTGAGTGAAATGCAGGTAATCTAACAGGACCCTGCCTCACAAATCACCTCAATTTCTTCCTGCCAAGATTTACTGTTTTTTCAAATACAGTGATCTAATCTCGACTGCCAGTGACTTGTGAAAAGATGCTAATCAGGAGGAAAAACAACCTGCAGCTCTAAAGAAGAGAAACGGGGGACAAAGAGCAAGAGATAGCAGAAAGAGAGAGAGACCACATTAGAAGGAAACCTTTTAAGATGAGTAAGCAGGAAACAGTTATAGGAACCCATTAAAAGCCACGGCAGCAGTACTGTATGGAACTGGGTTAATTAGACCATACTGCAAATACCTTTAACTTCATTAAGTCTGGTGGTAACTGAAAAAAAGGGTTGAAGGTATCAGAATCTCCAAGAAATAAAAGGATGATTTTAAAGCAATGGAAACAAACAGGATTCAGCATAAAAAGAAATAAGCTAGCAAAGAAAAAAATTAAATACAGCACAGTATCTTTTAGGAGGAACTGAATCCATTTCAGTTTACCTTATAGTAAAAGGGAGTGAGTTTAAGAGAAGAACTTCTATTAACAAGTCACTGTGACTGACCTGCTTAGCAATCAGTTTTCACAAGAGGTGTTGTAAATCCTGTGGCTTCCCCACTGGCTCAGTAGTAAAGAATCCATCTGCCAATGCAGGAGATGGGGGTTTGATCCCTGGGTCAGGAAGATCCCCTGGAGGAGGAAATGGCAACCCATTCCAGTATTCTTGCCTGGAAAATCCCATGGACAGAGGAGCCTGGGGTGGCTACAGTCCATGGGCTGCAGGAGAGCCGGACATGATTTAATGCCTAAACAATTGTAAACCTCATTTATGTAAATACTGCAATGACCTCAGTTCAGTTCAGTTCAGTCCTGCAGTCGTGTCCAACTCCCTGCAACCCCATGGACTGCAGCATGCCAGGCCTCTCTGTCCATCACCAACTCCCAGAGTTTACTCAAACTCATGTCCATTGAGTCAGTGATGCCACCTAACCATCTCATCCTCTGTCGTCCCCTTCTCCTCCCACCTTCAATCTTTCCCAGCATCAGAGTCTTTTCCAATGAGTCAGGTCTTCGCATCAGGTGGCCAAAGTATTGGAGTTTCAGCTTCAGCATCAGTCCTTCCAATGAATATTCAGGACTGATTTCCTTCAGCATGGACTGGTTGGATCTCCTTGCTCTCCAAGGGACTCTAAATTACCTAGGGGATCGGTTTGGGCTATGTACACCTGTTTTACCTTTTAGGAACATGTGGAGAATACTGATTTACAAAGTTATGATCTTGGCAGGTGACTACATAAATTCCCACTGAATAATCTGATCACAAAGATGTTATTAGCACTGAAATAAGGTATCTAGAAAATATAGACCCTGTATAGTTGCCATGGAGTTAGAGGTAAACAATTCTAATACAGTCTTTCAGCAACTCCAATGCTCTTGCTAGTATAAACATCTAATTCAGGGGCTTAGATGTAGAGATATCACTATCTAATCTATTTAAAAGGCTTCCTTGTTCTTCAGTTACTGACTCATGTCCAGCTCTTTGTGATCCCATGGACTGCAGCACGCCAGGCTTCCCTGTCCTTGACCATCTCCCAGAGTATTATCAAACTCATGTCCATTGAGTCGATGATGCTATCTCACCCTCTGTTGCCCCTTTCTCCTCCTCCCTTGATCTTTCCCAGTATCAGGGTCTTTTCCAATGAGTTGGGAAAGTATTGGAGCTTCAGCATTAGTCCTTCCAATGAATGTTCAGGGTTGATTTCCTTTAGAATTGACTGGTTTGATCTCCTTGCTGTCCAAGGGACTTTCAAGATCTTCAGCACGACAGTCTAAAAGCATCAATTCTTTGGTGCTCAACCTTCTTTCTGGTCCAACTTTCACATCCGTACATGACTACTGGAAAAATCATAGCTTTGACTATATGGACCTTTGTCGGCAAAGTGATCGCTCTGCTCTTTAATACGTTAAGTGGTTTTGTAATTGTTCCATTGGGATCCTAGTGTTACACTACTTATTAGGTCTGTGGCCTTAGACAAGTTACTTAAACTCTCAGAACTTCACTTGAAACACAGACCTCCAAGGTTGTTGTGAGGCTGAAAGAAGGGAGCTGGCATGAGCACAGAGTGGATAGCCCCACACAGAAACCTCTAGAGCTCTGGTTGAATTATTTCCCTTCTCTAGGCCTCAGTTTCCTCCTCCATAAAATGGACATAATGCTTTGCTCCAAAAGTTACTGCAAAGATGAAAAGAAAGAACACATGTAAAATGTTCTAAAATGTAGCACATGGGGGCACGAGTATCAGTTCCCTATTTTTCCTCTTATTTTTTGGAGGATTTTTACTTCCTCTATCAAGGAAAGCAATCCTTTAAGCACTCCTGATGTGGTAAAACAGATTGCTTGAACTACCATTGACTGGTTGTCTATCGCTGAAGTACTCTTCTTAATGAGATTCTCAGGATTTCTTTTTTTTCCTTTAAAGTAGGTTCCATCAGTTTCCAGCTTAAAATTCTCCATTTGTTTAGCATTCAAACTACTTACTAAGGACCCAAGAAAGCAGTGGAGTGGAAAAAGTTGGAGTGGGATAAAAGGAGAACTCTGTCATGAGTAGAATCTTAAGACTGCAACCAATTTTTGTACTCAATAATGGAATTCCCCTGATGGTCTACAAAGATGTGCATAATATCAGGAAAAACCAGTTGTCTGTGGCTGAGCAAGTTACGCACTGTGCCACCGAGTTGAGGAGAAGCGGATTGGAAGTTCTTCTCCAACCTGCAGGATTCAAGATGTGTCCGGGGCTAGCTTTTCCAGGAAGATGACTCTGCAAGGAGAGTTGTGGGCATTCCCCAAGCCCCAAGAAATGACATTTCAAGTCAAAGAATGAAAGTGACATTTGACTTCTGAATATATTGCCAAGCTCTAGTTTGACCCCTGGTTCCCTGTACTGGTTTATACAGAATTTTGATCAGAAACGTCATCTCTTTTGATAAGAAAGACAAGAACAATCATAACTAGAGAATATTAACCCCATAATTACATTAAATATCTCTGGAAATTTCTAAACTGATGTCAAACATTATTAATCACACTAGATTCAAACTCCAAATTCTGCTACTAGTGGCAAACTTCAGTAGATCTTGCAATGTTAGAGGAAACAGAAAAATAAGACCCACTTGACGAAGAGGGTAAGGCTGAAAGTCAGGTTTAGGATATAGTCTTTCCAGCCCCTCAAGGCTTTTTCAGTCAGTACCTTAAAGTTTAATGCCCCTTTGAAAATGCGGCCAGGGAGAGGCAAACCTAACTTGCTCTGTTACTCAACAGGTCTGTTCCCAGTTACAGTATCATGATTATGCAAATAACCTGCTCTTGAAACTCTGAAATCATGTGCCTAAGTAAAATTGCCAAGATAGCATTTCCACAGAATTTGAGAAGTAACTATCTAAAAACCCTTTACTTTCAGTTCAATCCAGTTGCTCAGTCATGTCCAACTCTTTGCAACCCCACGGACTGCACGGCAGGACTCCCTCTCCACCAACTCCTGAAGTTTATTCAAACTCATGTCCATTGAGTCGGTGATACCATCCAAACATCTCATCCTCTGTCGTCTCCTTCTCCTCCCGCCTTCAATCTTTCCCAGCATCAGGGTCTTTTCAAATGAGTCAGTTCTTCGTATCAGGTGGCCAAAGTACTGGAGTTTCAATTTCAGCATCAGCCCTTCCAATGAATATTCAAGACTGATTTCCTTTAGGATGGACTGGTGGGATCTCCTTGCTGTCCAAGGGACTCTCAAGAGTCTTCTCCAGCACCACAGTTCAAAAGCATCAGATCAGATCAGATCAGTCGCTCAGTTGTGTCTGACTCTTTGCGACCCCATGAATCACAGCATGCCAGGCCTCCCTGTCCAACACCAACTCCCAGAGTTCACTCAGACTCACATCCATCGAGTCAGTGATGCCATCCACCCATCTCATCCTCTGTAGTCCCCTTCTCCTCTTGCCCCCAATCCCTCCCAGCATCAGAGTCTTTTCCAGTGAGTCAACTCTTTGCATGAGATGGCCAAAGTACTGGAGTTTCAGCTTTAGCATCATTCCTTCCAAAGAAATCCCAGGGCTGATCTCCTTCAGAATGGACTGGTTGGCTCTCCTTGTAGTCCAAGGTAGGTGTTGCAAGAGGGCATCAGAGGGCAGACACACTGAAACCATACTCACAAAAAACTAGTCAATCTAATCACACTAGGACCACAGCCTTGTCTAACTCAATGAAACTAAGCCATGCCCGTGGGGCAACCCAAGATGGATGGGTCATGGTGGAGAGATCTGACAGAATGTGGTCCACTGGAGAAGCGAATGGCAAACCATTTCAGTATTCTTGCCTTGAGAACCCCATGAACAGTATGAAAAGGCAAAATGATAGGATACTGAAAGAGGAACTCCCCAGGTCAGTAGGTGCCCAATATGCTACTGGAGATCAGTGAGAAATAACTCCAGAAAGAATGAAGGGATGGAGCCAAAGCAAAAAGAATACCCAGCTGTGGATGTGACTGGTGATAGAAGCAAGGTCCGATGCTGTAAAGAGCAGTATTGCATAGGAATCTGGACTGTCAGGTCCATGAATCAAGGCAAATTGGAAGTGGTCAAACAAGAGATGGCAAGAGTGAATGTAGACATTCTAGGAATCAGCGAACTGAAATGGACTGGAATGGGTGAATTTAACTCAGATGACCATTATATCTACTACTGTGGGCAGGAATCCCTCAGAAGAAATGGAGTAGCCATCATGGTCAACAAAAGAGTCCGAAATGCAGTACTTGGATGCAGTCTCAAAAACGACAGAATGATCTCTGTTCATTTCCAAGGCAAACCATTCAATATCACAGTAATCCAAGTCTATGCCCCAACCAGTAATGCTGAAGAAGCTGAAGTTGAACGGTTCTATGAAGACCTACAAGACCTTTTAGAACGAACACTCAAAAAAGATGTCCTTTTCATTATAGGGGACTGGAATGCAAAAGTAGGAAGTCAAGAAACACCTGGAGTAACAGGCAAATTTGGCCTTGGAATACGGAATGAAGCAGGGCAAAGACTAATAGAGTTTTGCCAAGAAAATGCACTGGTCATAACAAACACCCTCTTCCAACAACACAAGAGAAGACTCTATACATGGACATCACCAGATGGTTCAAAAGCATACTTCACCTTTAAATCTTTGTAATTTGTGCTCCCTTTCTTTTGTTGCTCAGTTGCTAGGTTGCATCTGACTTCGACCCATGGACTGCAGCATGCCAGGCTTCTCTGTCCTTCACCAACTCTTGGAGTTTGCTCAAATCTCTCAGTTCCAAACTAATGACTGGCACAGTATAGTTCTCAAATACCTGAAGAAGCCATTTCTCATAAACTTTTGGACAGATGTCACTGGTATGTGACCCTGTGAAAGTCACATAATAATTCCCAAGTGAAAAGCAGCAAGGTATAAAAACCCAGCTTTGAGCCCCTGTCAAACTGTTTTCCAGAGACTAAAAGACAAAGGTCTCCTATTTTATAAACTGGTTATTCTAATATAAAATTAAGATTATTCCTGATCAATCCATTTTTAGAAGCCTATTATTTTCAAATTTAAAACCAGAGATTCTCAAAAATGGTACCTCACTTTAAAAAGTATACAATAACACTCCAAAACATTGCAGATTCCCTTTAAAAATGAAGTGCGTGCGTGCTTAGTTGTATCTGACTTTTTGTGACCCTATGGACTGTAGCCCGCCAGGCTCCTCTGTTCGTGGGATTCTCCAGGCAAGAATACTAGAGTGGGGTGCCATTTCCTCCTCCAGGGGATCTTCCCAACTCAGGGATCAAATCCCCATCTCCTGCACTGGCAGGTGGATTCTTTATCACAGAGCCAGCTAGGAAGCCTCCATAAAAAAAAGGAAACTGCACTTAAAAATCCCCATTTCTTTTGACAACTAGTTTGATACTGACGTGAGGATCAGTTGACTGTCTGGTTTTTCTTTCCTCTTACCTAAAAGAAAGTATCAATTATTTTTTATTTCTTCCATGTTCTTTCATATTGCTGATTTTTAAAATGCTTTCTGAACATTTCTCTTGAATTTCACTTCATAAGATACTGGCTACTCAGATTCTGGGATTTTATTTTTTGAAAATTTAAAAGAATTTAAAAAATAATAAAATTTGAATAAAAAGAATGCCATGTATGGTACAGTACAAGAAGCAGAGAGCCAGTTTTAAAGCACATGAGGTCCAGTCCTGGATGCTTGCCCAAAATTACCTAAATCCTTGTGTGATCCTGAGAAAATCATTTTTGAGTTCCTTGGATTTGTTTTCAAATCTATTAATAAGGTGAAAGGATTTGCTGATTTTCTAAGGACACTTCCAGCCTCGTATGAGATTTTTTATAACAATTGCAGAATAAGGATTAAATGCTGGGCTTTGTGGGCAAGGCCTGGATGAGAGTCATTTATAAATTATCAGACCATCCTTGAATACATTTTTCTAACCAAGTCTTGTCTTTAAGAAAGGAACAAAAATACAGACCATACAAAGATTTTGTGGTCTTAAATGAGATAATGTGCACAAAGACCCTGATGCTAGGAAAGACTGAAGGCAAAAGGAGAAGGGTGTGGTAGAGGGTGAGATGTGTTAGACAGCATCTGACACAATGGACATGAATTTGAGCAAACTCTAGGAGACAATGGAGGACAGAGGAGCCTGGTGTGCTGCAGTCCATGGGATCACAAAGTGTAGGACATGACTTAGTGACTAAACAACAACAACAACATATAGAGTACTTAGCAGAATATTTGGCAAACTTAACTGCTTGATAAATAGATTAACTATTATCTCATTTGTGGATTTCTAAGACAATAAAGTTTCTTGTTCTAAGCTTCTTCATCTGTAAAATTGTGTAGTAAGATCAGACGAGAATTTTGTTCATAGAAGTAAGATGACATATCCATAATACATGGCTAAAAATCTTAGGTTGTAGAAAGAAATTAAACTACCAACTAGTAAACATTGCCTTTCTATCTTCCTGGCTACACCTTAGTGCCCTACTTTTGTTCTTACAGAGGGTGTGACAGAACCTGTACTAGTTTTTGACCTCCCAGCAGTGCAGATTCTTGAGTCAGGAAGATCTGCTGGAGAAGGGATAGGCTACCCACTCCAGTATTCTTGGACTTTCCTGTGGCTCAGCTGGTGAAGAATCTGCCTGTAATGCAGGAGACCTGGCTTGGGAAGATCCCCTGGAGAAGGGAAACGCTACCCACTCCAGTATTTTGGCCTGGAGAATTCCACGGACAACCCAACTGAGCCACTTTCACTTTCAAGAATTCATAGATTCATGACTTGGAGATTGCACAGCTAAAAGATCTGGGACTCTCACTCCTCTACTCTGTACTTCCCCTCCTGATTTTTGTTAACCTGAGTGCAGCAGTTTATTCACTTTATCTTCATTTAGATATATCATGTTAACTTCAGTTCCTAGTTCCAGTTAAAAAGATTAGGAATCTGATTCTGTCATAAAACACTGATAGTCATGCAGTATTGGGGGATTCCTTGTGGTTTTTATTTTCTTCTCTTTTGTTTAAATGATTGCCCACAAAGAGCATGCATTGTGTGGCAAGCCAAAAAAAAAAAGCAAAACAAAAATACACCGAAAAACTAAATAAACCTAGCTAGTCTATTGGTAATTTTAATAAGCATTATCTTTTTTTATAACTCCATGATCAAAATAGCGATTTGGAGGGAACAAACTACTGAATTCTTTCATTAAAGGTCTCTCTACAAATTCAAAAGATTAGAAGCAAGGCAAGTTTCCACACAGGATTAAGAGATTCATACTCTAGTGGTTGGATGAAATAGCATGAAGCGATATAACAGTATTTAGCATTTTCCACGTGATTCCCACTTCAACCTGGAACAAATGACAATCTCTCAACTTCAGTTTGCTTACCAGTAAAGTGTGTGTGTATGTGTGGGGGGGGGGGGGGGGCGGGGAGGTTAATACTTACACCTACCTCCTATCTCATCAGACTGTTCCAAGGATTACATGCAAAAATGCACCCAAAAGGCTTAACGAAGTGCCTGATACGTTGTCCTTGTTTAGTCGCTCAGCTATGTCCGATTCTTTTGCGACCCCATGGACAGGCTCCTTTCTGTCCATAGGATTTCCCAGACAAGAATACTGGAGTGAGTTGCCATTTCCTCCTCCAGGGGATCTTCCCAACCCAAGGATGGAACCAGAGTCTCTGTGTCTCCTGCACCGCAGGTGGCTTCTTTACCGCTGAGCCACTGGGGAAGAAGTACCTCATAAAGGCGCAATAAATTACTAAAACCACCTCATCAAAAATTTGCGTTAAGTGCCTCAAAACACAAAAACAAAACCACCCAAGGACTGATGACAAGCCACGAACTTGGTTTTTCTATCGAGTGAAGGCTGCTCGGGGCAATCGGTCCCATCAACCGCCAGGCACCCAGGAGGCATTCCCCGCCTAGGAACGCCAGGTCCCTCGGTGGGCCGACGGCCGCGCAGGCCCAAGGTCGCTTTCCAAGCTCCGCGGGGCGGAGGCAACGCCGGGGTTTGTCCAGCCCAGCGACTGTTACCATGGCAACCGCCACGGCTACCCACTGCGGGCTCACCTCTTCTGGCTAAACCGAAAAGTCCTCACAGCAGAGGCCAACTGAACGGCCCCGAAGTGTACCCGCCCCGCTCCCGGGACCGCAAACTCCAGGAAAAAGGCTACAATCTCCCCGCCGCTGGCAGCAGAGAGCCCGCTTTCAGGCGCTTCCGGCAGCCGCCGCTCTTTAGCCCCGGAAGTGGGCGGGAGAGGAAGCAGCTGGTGATGCTGGAACAAATATGGCCGCCCCGGCGCCCGTTGGCCTCTCGGGCTCCCGCAGTCCTCGGCTAGCCTCCGGTCTCCGGCTGTTCCCGCTGTTGGGGCTGCTGCAGCTGCTGGCCGAGCCCGGCCTGGGCCGCGTCCACCACCTGGCGCTCAAGGTAAGGGCGACCAGGGCCTTGCAAGACCAGGGCGGGGGACAGAGGCCGAGGCCGCTCCCTGATGCCGAGGGGCAACTTTTGGCCCAGGGGAAGCGGGGGTCGGGGGGTTGTCTATGAGCGATTGGATTCCCGCCTCTATTCCCAGTCGCGGCCTCCCTCTCATAGGGGTCTGTTGGGAACTGTGGGAATGGCGGGAGTCCTCGGTCGGTCTGGAAAGGGTAGGAAGATTCGAACTAAGAGGGAAAGGGGCCGAACTGCGGTGTAACCCCGAAGGACTTTCAGGGGGCTGTGCTTGCAGTCCTGTTGGCTTCCCTGACTTCCTTGCCTAGAGCAACTTGATCTTCCTCCTCCCTTTCATCTCCAACTTCTACCCCCGACTTCGCTCGTCCGCCGTCTCCTTTGGTCCATCCCCCTGGTGCCTGGCAGTTGGAAGGTGCGCGGCAGTTGGAAGGTGCGCGGAACCTTTGCCTCAGTTTCCCTGGTGGGCGTGGCGGTCTCTGGCCTGAGCAAAGTGAGCATCTCCAGGAGGAATTTCAAATCTCGCTTGAAATCCGTTACCGGAAATTTAAGCCCAGCAATGAAAATATGTTTTTGATTAGAGGCCCTTTTTATCCCTCGCTTCTGTCATTGTCTGTCTAGGGAAGAAATTTACGATAGGCCTAGACTGAACCCTTTGTATCCTGCTTTTTAATTCAAAACATGCCTCCAGGCGATTTAGCTGGTTAATATATGAGACCAGGAAAAATAAATCGTTGTGACCCCAAACCTTGTACATAATTTTCATTCTGTAAGGTATTCTTAGCAGAATGAGGTTTCAGCAGTGAGAAAGTTTATCTTATTAAAACCCAGTACATTAACAAAGCAATGTATTTTGTGACTATAGTTTAAAGAATACAGAATCTGGATTAAAAAAACCTGACTAGACCCATACTGTTATTTGTAAACAATAAATATCCTGATTAAAATGGTTGTCAACTGCAGGGAGAGAAGTGAGTCTTGGCTCCTTTTGAGAATATGCTGAAAGATATTGAATCTCTTCCCAGAAAATGCAGGTAGAAATGTAGGCAAAACTTCTTGGAATTTATAGGGCTTTGTAATCCTGCCAAAGCTTATCCATAGGTCTTAGTCCCCAGGCCTGTGACTCCAAGTGATGAACTCCTAAAATTCTTTCACTTTATAATTTAGAATCTTGAGTCTTAGGTGAAATCATGTAACTGAGTTTTTGTAGCTTATAAATTAGAGAACAAAACTAATACTGAACCTTGAACGCACTGAACCATGTCTCTTGGCTTTAGGCATGTCTAGAATTAAAATGTCAGATGGCCAGCATCATTAGGTAAATATTAACAATATAGAAGGAAAAATATACTACCCTCAATGGGAGAAGCAACCTGAGTTAGTGTAATTCTGGTGATTGATTTCTCCATATTGTGCTACATTGCTTCAGTTCAGTTCAGTTCAGTTCAGTTGCTCAGTCGTGTCCGACTCTTTGCAACCCCATGAACTGCAGCATGCCAGGCCTCCCTGTCTGTCACCAACTCCCAGAGTTCACTCAGACTCACATCCATCGAGTTGGTGATGCCATCCAGCCATCTCATCCTCTGTCGTCCCCTTTTCCTCCTGCCCCCAATCCCTCCCAGCATCAGAGTCTTTTCCAATGAGTCAGCTCTTCGCATGAGGTGGCCAAAGTACTGGAGTTTCAGCTTTAGCATCATTCCTTCCAAAGAAATCCCAGGGCTGATCTCCTTCAGAATGGACTGGTTGGATCTCCTTGCAGTCCAAGGGACTCTCAAGAGTCTTCTCCAACACCACAGTTCAAAAGCATCAATTCTTCGGCGCTCAGCTTTCTTCACAGTCCAACTCTCACATCCATACATGACTACTAGAAAAACCATAGCCTTGACTAGACGGACCTTTGTTGGCAAAGTAATGTCTCTGCTTTTGAATATGCTATCTAGGTTGGTCATAACTTTACTTCCAAGGAGTAAGCTACATTGCTTAATGTTTTTCATCTTTGTTTTCTCAAATACTAGGTGCCTGTTCCATAATCAGTATTGTACTTGTTTCTCTCCTCTTAAACAGTCTGACATTTTGCCCAAGAAAGTGAAGTCACCTGAAGGGAGCTTGTCAGAGCAGCAACGTTAGATTGTCTTATTTTGCTTGAGATTGAGAGAGAATTTCAGCCACACACCAGAATAGAAAGAATAGTATAGTGAATTCCCATGTAGCTGTAACCATTAACCAGTGGCTAATTCTGCTCTATCCCCACATGCATCCCTTCTCAGGTGCATTCTTTATTTTTTAACTAGAAAACAAATCTTTTTTTCTGTTTAATGTGTTTACTTATGTGGCTGCCTCTGGTCTTAGTTGAAGCAAGTGGGGTCTCAGTTCCCCAACCATGATCGAACCGACATCCCCTGCACTGCAAGGCAGAGTTTCAACCGCCAGGTCACCAGAGACGTCCCCCTTTCATTCTTTATTCCGTTTCCTCATTCCATGTTACATTTCCCATTCTTCTTCTAGTCTTCTCAAATTCCTTGTCTTTTGTTTTTTAGCTTCCTTAACTTTTGGAAACTCTTGAGGCATAGTTTGTATACATTAAAATCCATACATTGTAAATGCACAATTTAGTGCTTGTTGGTAAATTGACTGAGTTATGCAGCTGTCACCACAATCCAGCCATAGAACATTTCCATCACCCGTGTAAGAGCTCTTTTGTTGGTTTACAGTTAATTCCTAGTCCGACCTCCAGCCCCAGACAACCACTAATCTACTTTCTGTCTCTATAGATTTGCCCTTTCTGAGTGTTTCAAATAAATGGAGTCACACAGTATATGGTCCTTTTTGTCTGGCTTCTTTTACTTATGTTATTGAGGTTCATCCATGTTGTACTGTGTATTAGCAATTCATTCCTTTTAATGGCCAAATAGTTTTTCATTGTATGAATATATCACCTATGCTCAGCCATTTACTAGGACATTTGAACGTTTGGGTTTCCATTTTTGGCTGTTGTGAGTAATATTGCTGCAAACATTTACATGCAAGTCTTTGGGAAACATGTTTTCGTTTTGGGGGGTTGATAGCTAGGAGTGGAGTAGAATGGTTGGGTCATTGTTGGTAGATAGCTTCCCGGGTGGCTCAGATGGTAAAGAATCCACCTGCCAGTGCAGGAGACACAGAGATGTGGATTCGATCCCTGGGTTGGGAAGATCCCCTGGGGTAAGAAATGGCAACCTGTTCCAGTATTCTTTGGGCTTCTCTGGTGGCTCAGAAGGTAAAGAATCTGCCTGCAATGCAGGAGATTGGAGTTCAATCCTTGGATTGGGAAGATCCCCTGAAGAAGGGAATGGCTACCCGCTCCAGTATTCCTGCCTGGAAAATCCCATGGACAGAGGAGCCTGGCATGCTACAATCCATGGGGTCACAAAAGAGTCAGACACGACTGAGCGACTAACACTTGCACTTTTTTTTTTCATGGTAGATCTATATTTAACTTCTTAAGAAACTGCCAAAGTACTTTCTAAAGCAACAGTACCATTTTGCAGTCCTACCAGCAATTTGTGAGGGTTCTGCTTTCAACATATATGCCAACATTTGTCCTTCTCATATTATTTTCGAGTCAATCAAAGTCATCATATTGTTTGATCCTTAAAATCCATAAATGTTTCAGTATATATTTCAGTATGTACCTATAAGAAATAGGGACTCTTAAAAACGTAACTGCAGTATCAGATGACACCCTTATGGTTTCAGCCATAAGGCTTTCAGGCGAAGAGGCACTAAAGAGCCTCTTGATGAAGGTGAAAGAGGAGCGTGAAAAAGCTGGCTTAAAACTCAACATTCAAAAACTAAGATCATGGCATTCGGTCCCATCACTTCATGGCAAATAGTTGTGGAAAAAATGGAAACAGTGACAGATTTTTCTTGGGCTCCAAAATCACTGCAAATGGTGACTGCAGCCATGAAATTAAGAAACACTTGCTCCTTGGAAGAAAAGCTATGACCAACCTAGACAGCATATTAAAAAGCAGTGACATTACTTTGCCAACAAAGGTCTGTCTAGTCAAAGCTGTGGTTTTTCTAGTAGTCGTGTATGGATGTGAGAGTTGGACCATAAAGAAGGCTGAGCATTGAAGAATTGATCCTTTTGAATGGTGTTGGAGAAGACTCTTGAGAGTCCCTTGGACTGCAAGGAGATCAAACCAGTCAATCCTAAGGAAATCAATCCTGAATATTCATTGGAGGGACTGATGCTGAGGCTGAAGCTCCACTTTGGCCACTTGATGAGAAGAACTGACTTACTGGAGAAGATGCTGATGCTAGGAAAGACTGAAGGCAGGAGGAGAAGGGGATGACAGAGGATGAGATGGTTGGATGGCATCACTGACTCAATGGACACCAGTTTGAGCTAGCTCTGGGAGATGGTGAAGGACAGGGAAGCCTGGTGTGCTGCAGTCCATGGGATTGCAAAGAATTAGACGTGACTGAGTGACTGAACAACAACGACAACAATGTCGTTTTAACAGAAAGAAAGATAATGTTTAATATCATGAAATACCAAATCAGGTTCAAATTTCCATTGGTCATAAATGGATTTAAACTTTTTAAAAATCAGAATCTAAGTAGTGTCCTCACATTATGATTGGTTAATATACCTCTCTGTCTGTGTTGATCTGGGGGGGGCGGCTCACTCCTTCCAGCTCCCCTGTCCTGGATTTTGCTGATTATTTCCTTGTAGTGTAGTTTAGTATGTTCATCTATGCTTCCGTCCTGTGTGACCTAGATTTGCTGGATTATGTGTGTTTAAGAAAAACTAGAAATCCAGGCTTTCAAGTGAAACTAGCTAGCTCAAACTCAAATTTAAAAACAAAAACAAAGCACTGTGTTGGCCACATGTAGCACATTTGTGGGCCAGCATAGTCAGTGGATCGCCAGTTGAGGAGCTGTTTAAAATAAAGAAGTGGCCAGGTAGGTGACCATAAGCTAGCTCAGTTAAATGTTACTCTGTTTTCTAAAATTCAGTTTGTGAGAAAACCTAAATTGACGTATCATTACCCCACTTGCTTTATATTTGAAAGCAGTCTAAAATGTGAAGTTATTGAGGAACGTAAACCATTTCTTATATTCCAATATTTAGTGAAAAGTTTAAAACAACTTTCTAAAATAACGGGGAAAAGGAGAAAAATATAGTAGCTGTCTATAAGGGTTATGGGAATTTTTTTTTTTTTTTAGTTTTGTCTCCAGCTCTGCCCTTTCTTCTGAGCTCTGGACAAGTGTATCCAGTTTCTTAACCCCCATTTCCACTTAAGTGGCTCATAATCATCTCTGTATGTTAGAAACATCCTCACCCTTCACCCCCAATCTGTACGTACTCTTTGTCCAGTTTTTCTTTTCTTAGTAACTGGGACCACCAGCTACTCATTTTCTTAAGTCAGAAATCTTTTATTCTTATCTTCTCATCACCAAGTTTCATAGATTTGTGTTGTAAATACAAAGCTCTCCAATCCATTCACTGCTGTCATTGCCACTGTGACTGATAGGTCTAGGCCATCCTTGGACCAGGGAGGTCTCCTCATACCTGTTTTCCTAGCATTATCTTAGTTCCTATTTTGTTTTGTAGCCTTATCTTCCTAAAAGCCAAAGCCAGTCATGACACTCCCCTTTTAAGCCCATTGGTGGCACCCTGTGCCCCTGAGGGGGAACTCTCAGTGCTTCGACTGCCAGTCTCCTCTCTGCTGTCATTGCCCTGCCTTTCTTTAATTTCTTAGTTCATATGTGTGCAGTTTCCTGAATTTTTTTAATGTCTGAATGTACCCAGGTAACCAGCACCCAGGTCAAGAAGAAGGACTTTACTAATACCCCAGAAGCCCCCTTGATTGTCTCTCCCAGTCACTAAAAGTCTTATAATACCCAGCACACATCAAAACAGGAGAAGGAGCAAGGTCTTATCCTGCTCAGTTTTGAACCATAATGGCACGTGACTCTGTAGTGGGGATCAAGCAGATCGATGGGGCAGAATTGGAAGCGCAGATGAGAGATTCATCCTAGTGCAAACTTGATGTGCAGCAGAGGCGGCACCGTAGGGCAGTGAAAGTTAGGACAGATCGCTCTGGAGTGGCCTCAGGACACCTCGCTGGTCTCCATGGGAGTAGGGGTGGGGAAAGAGATGCTATCCCACAAACAAAATATATTCCAGGTGAATTACAGACTAAATGTGAAAACAGAACTCTCAAACTTCTGGAATAACATATCGTGAATATTTTTGGGCTTCCCTGATAGCTCAGTTGGTAAAGAATCCACCTGCAATGCAGGAGATCCCGGTTCAATTCCTGGATCGGGAAGATCCTCTGGAGAAGGGATAGGCCACCTACTCCAGTATTCTTGGGCTGCCCTTGTGGCTCAGCTGGTAAAGAATTCATCTGCAATGTGGGAGACCTGGGTTTGATCCCTGGGTTGGGAAGATCCCCTGGAGAAGGGAAAAGCTACCCACTCCAGTATTCTGGCCTGGAGAATTCCATGGACTATACATGGGTCGCAAAGAGGCAGACACAACTGACTGACTTTCACTATCACAAATATTTTAGACTTTGGGGTAGAGAAGGACGTTTTTTAAAAGACATTTAAAATTGTTATCAGGAATAAACATTGAATTTTTAGAAATTTTATTGAAATATAGTTGATTTGCAGTGTTAACTTCTGTGAACAGCAGAGTGACTCAGTTATGCATACATATTTTCTTCTCCGTATTCTTTATCATTGTGGTTTACCGCAGGGTACTGACTACAGTTCCCTGGGTTATACAGTAGGCGCTTGTTGTTTATCCATCCTATGGTATATAATAGTTTGCATCTATTAATTCCAAACTTTCAGTACTTCCCTCCCCCACACCCCTGATAGATTTTTTTGAAGATGAAAACTGTCAGGAATAAAGATCAATAGATTTTCTCTTACAAAATATAAAAAGACTTGTATAACGAAAGATACCACAGTTTAAAAAAGAGACCGGGAAAAGATACTTGCAGCATCAAAGTCAAAATTAGTACCCAGAATATATAAAGAATTTAAGGGAAAAAATCCAAAAGGAAAATGGACATATGATGTTTATTTATTTAGTTTTCTAAATTTTTACTTTTTAGGCCACGCTGCCTGGCGTGCGGGATCTTAACTTTTCCAACCAGGGTTGGAACCTGCATTGGAAGTGCAAAGTCTTAACCACTGGACTGCTGGGGAAGTCTGACATATGATATGGGTTTTTTTGGGGCGGTGGGGGGAAAACAATTTTATTTTTTAATTTTTTTTTATGATATGTTTTTAAAAAAGCATTTTACAAAACAAAAACTCAAATGGCTAATAAACCTAGATGAGGTGCTCAAACTCATGAAGTACCAGGAAATGCAAATTGAATCATCAATATTGATTTTCCCCCAAACTGGGAAAAATGAAATGTCTAATGACATCAAGGTTCAGTAAGGATGTAAGGAAACTTTCTTATGCTTTGGAAATTCATTTGTCAATTTCTACTAAAATTGAAAATGTGCACACCCTGTGTCCTAGGATTTTCCATCTAGATGTATATACCCTTAATCCCCACCCAGATAATACATAGCGTATGTGCAAGGGGGGCTTCTCTGGTGGTCCAGTGGTTGAGAATCCACCTTGCAATATAAGGAACACCAGTTGGATCCCCGATCGGGGAAAGTCCCACATGCCACGGAGCAGCTGAGCCTGTGCATCACAGCTACTGAGTGCATTCTAGAGCGAGAGAACCACAACTGCTGAGCCCACTTGCTGCAGCTGCGGAAGCCTGCATGCCCTAGAACCCATGCTCCGCAAAAAGAGAAGCCCCTGCAGGCAGGAGCCTGTGCACCGCAACTAGAGAAAGCCTGTGTGTAGCAGTGAGGACCCAGCACAGCCAAAGCATAAGAGAAATAAATACGTCTTAAAAATAGCACAGTTTAAAGAAAAAAAAAAAAAAAAGATATGTACAAGGAATTCTCGTAACAGTGTTGTCACAGCAAATGATTGGAAATTACCTGAATGCCCAGGAGTGATTGGGCTTTACCTGAATGCCCAGGTGATGCTTTGGGGAAATAGATGTACATGCGATGGAACACAAGCAGATAAAATGAGGAACCAGAGCATATTCAATGTGTCAACACAGATAGGGCCTCAAAGAATGCAATGCTGTCTGAAAAATGCATGTTGCCAGATGTGCACATACATTGTAACACAGTTTATCAAACTTTTAAAAACATCATGATACTGTATTGATGTTTATGGTTATGGATATGAACTTGGGAAGGGATGGTCGAGGGGAATAGGATTTATTCTCTTCCTCTTCCTGCTCCTTGCCCTCTCTGTGTTCTGATGGTTCTGAAGCAGCTTCGATGTAGACATGTCGTAATTGTGAGCAGTGGGTAGATGGATATTTGTTGTTATTCCTTTTATTTTTCTACAGCGAAGGGGATTTTGAGCCTCCTGGGGGAAAGGGCTCTCTTGTCTCGCTGACCATTGATTGTCCTTGGGGAGATTTCTGGCTTCCCTGTGGTGGAAGAAGAGGTTTCCTTATTCCTGGACTGTAAGAAGGCTGTTGGGAGACTTTTTTTTTTGAGAGTTGAGTCTTTTATCACTTCTCGGGCCTTAGTCATTAGTGGCATTTTGTAAATACTGGTTTATTTACATTTGAATTAAATCAAAGTTGAATGAGTGATTAGTGTGTTTGACTTTCTTGGTTCCTATTAATCTGAAATTTTGTGTCTTTTATTTGTATAGTGAAATACAGTTTACAGAGTGCCTTCTTTACGTGTATCTTATTTGATGTGGTAACATGATCGCTTAAAAGGGAGTGTTGGAAATTAGGTTAGATGCTAAGTCACTTCAGTCGTGTCTGACTCTGTGCGACCCCATAGACGGCAGCCACCAGGCTCCCCCATCCCTGGGATTCTCCAGGCAAGAACACTGGAGTGGGTTGCCATTTCCTTCTCCAAGGTTAGATGAGGGTCCTGCAATTAATATATTGCTGGCAAATAATAATTGTTGAAAATAACTATTTTTTAGTGATTATAGGTTAGTACATGGTCTTTGTTAGGAATTTAGAAAATACAGATTCCTAACAAAGACCATGTACTAATTTATTTCCCATGTTAGCAAGGTAATGCTCAAAATCCTTCAAGCTAGGCTTTGGCAGTTCATAAACTGAGAAATTCCAGATGTACAAGCTGGATTTAGAAAAGGGAGAGGAACCAGAGATCAAATTGCCAGTGTTCTTTGGATTATAGAGAAAGCAAGGGAATTCCAAAAGAAATCTGCTTCATTGACTACACTAAAGCCTTTGTGTGGATCACAGTAAACTGGAAAACTCTTCCAGAGATAGGAACACCAGACCACCTTACCTATGTCCTGAGAAACGTGTAGGCAGGACAAGAAGCAACAGAACCTTACATGGAACAACTGACTGGTTCAGAATTGGGAAAGGAGTACGTCAAGGCTGTATATTGTCACTCTGCTTATTTAATCTCTATACAGAGTATATCATGCGAAATGCTGGACTGAGTGCCTCTCAAGCTGGAATCAAGATTGCTGGGAGAAATATCTACAACCTCAGATAATGCAGATGATACCACTCTAATGGCAGAAAGCAAAGAGGAACTAAAGAACCTCTTGATGAGGGTGAAAGAGGAGAGTGAAAAAGCTGGCTTAAAACTCAACATTCAATAAACTCAGATTATGGCTTCTGGTCACATCACTTCATGGCAAGCAGATGAGGAAAAGTGGAAACAGTGACAGATTTTATATTCTTGGGCTCCAAAATCACTGTGGACGGTGACTGCCACCATGAAATTAAAAGACATTTGCTCCTTGGAAGAAAAGCTATGACAAACCTAGATAGTATATTAAAAAACAGAGACATAGCTTTGCCAACAAAGGTCTGTACAGTCAAAGCTGTGGTTTTTCCTGTAGTTGTGTATGGATGTGGGAGTTAGACCATGAGGAAGGCAGAGCACCGAAGAACTGATGCTTTTGAAGTGTGGTCCCTTGGACAGCAAGCAAGATCAAACCAGTCTACAAGCCTAAAGAAAATCAGTCCTGAATATTCATGTATTCATTGGAAGGCCTGATGCTGAAGCTCCAGTACTTTGGCAACTTGATGCAAAGAGCCAACTCATTTGCAAAGACCCTGATCCTTGGAAAGATTGAGGGCAGGAGGAGAAGGGGATGATGGAAGATGAGATGGTTGGATGGCATCATCAACTCAATGGGCATGAGTTTGAGGCAACTCTGGTAGATGGCGAAGGACAGGGAAGCCTGGTGTGCTGCAGTCCTTGGGGTTGCAAAGAGTCAGATGTGACTGAGCGACTGAACAACAAAGTGAAAGAAACAATGAACAGAATTTTAAAATACAAACGGAAAACAAACACTAGCAAAAATAATGGTGTGGATTTGGGGAAGAACCAAATCCAAGTTTTAGAAAAATACTTAGCCTAGTGTTTTGTATTTAGGATCTATGTGATAACTGAACATTTGGGCAGATAATTCCCAATATGAAACTCATGACTTTACACAACGTGAAGTGCCTTTGTGGAACCTCAGCTTTGGGAGTATCCACTGATCCCATTGTTCTCTTGGACTTAAAATTTGTGGACTGAGCTGAGATTGGAGTCACAACTCTGAGACAGTTTCAAGTAATGGGCAGGTGTCTCTTGTTCTTCGGGGGGAGGAGCCAAGTGTATTCTTGGAGCAGCTTTGGCTACTTCCCCCTCATCACCCCCCTCCCTGTTTTGAGTGCCTGCTGGATGCCAGGCCTTGTACTTGAAGGAAGGATAGGAGGATGACTAAAACATTGTTCTTCCTTCCCTGGAATTCACGTTCCAGCAGGCCATCGAGTCTGCCCCCGGGACCCTTCCAAATGCACTGGACTGAATCGAATCTATTGTGTGTTTCCCTCTGCAAAATTGTTGCTGTCATATGAATTTCTGATGAGTCTTCTTCAGCTTTTGGAGCAAGATCAAGTCCCACAGTGGTCAGTATTACTGAATATATGGAGACATTGGTTAGCTGACAAGGAACTAGATATCGCAGTTTTCCAAGCAAATGAATAGGTTTACTAATCAACTTCTCCAGATTACTAATTCTTCTACTGCACATCTTTTCAGGATGACGTGAGGCATAAGGTTCATCTGAACACCTTTGGATTCTTCAAGAATGGGTACATGAAGGTGAATGTCAGCAGCCTTTCAGTGAATGAACCTAAAGGAGCCACAGACAAGGACTTCACTGTAAGTGCCTTTCCAGGAGCAAGGGTAAACCCTTTTCTGTTGCTCAGGTAAGAGCGTCCCCCATTTTTAAACATGGAATATTAGAATATGTAGAAAGTTAAACTTGTGAGCAGACAGCAATAGTTTTATTTTTTAACACTGAAGTTACAATTCTTGAATAATTTCAGTTACAGCTGATCCTTCTTACAAAATACACGCTAAGAAAACCGAGAGGAAGGCCAGGCCAAAATAATCACCTTTTCTTCTCTTGGGCTAAGAAAGGTATGGACGTCGGGGCATCAGTGGTAATTCACTTCTACCGTTTTCACCTCCTCTTAGATTGGATTCAGCCTAGACCGAACAAAGAACGATGGCTTTTCTTCGTATCTGGTGAGCATCGAGTGCGTGACCTGACGCCCCCTGCACTTGCGCCCAAGCCCTGGGTGGGAGTGCCCTGCCCCTGTCAGCGCTGCTTCCTGAGGTGGCAGCTTCGACTTCCAGGCGTCTGAGCAGCCGCAGTTGTGTCTTTTGAGTGGAGGCTGGGCCACTTACTTGCTTTGTTCATGTAAACCTTTTGTTCTTGTTGTAGTGTGACTGAATAACATGATGTGTAACTGGGTCTTCCTTCTCAGGATGAAGATGTGAATTACTGTATTTTAAAGAAGCAGTCTGCCTCTGTCACGCTTTTAATCCTAGACATCTCCAGAAGTGAGTAAGTAACGCTAAGATCCTTCAGTTCAACCCTCGAGTAAAGTTGGGGGACTTCGGTAGTTAAGCTAAGACGCGTATCATCTGCCACACGCCAAATACTTTGCCGAGTGCTGGAGATCAGGTGGAGGTGCAGTCCTGGAGGAGCTTCTAGATGAGACAGCAGCGATACCAGTGGTGGCAGCAACCTGGAGGAGCAGTAGGGCAGAGGGACGGTGGTTTGTGGGCAGGAAGGGAAGGCTTCAGAGAAGTGTTGGCGCAGCCAGCTTTCTCGTGAGGAGACTTTGCAGAGGAATAAGAAAGGGAAGTGCATTCCCAGCAAAGAGAACGTGTTGCACCGAGGCAGAGTAGCGTGCGCTAGCATGGCACGTGTTCAGTGAAGTGAGTGTGTTGTTCGCGCCAGCTAAGGGGAAGAGGGAGGTTTCTGCCTATCCCATGCTGGACGTGCTCCCCTTGACGTGTGCGATAGTGCCACCTGAGGGCACGTGTCCACTCCGGCATCGAAACTTGCGGGCCCCTCCTCAGGCGGGATGGGTCTCACACAATTGGGGTCTGGTCAGCAGGGAGAGGGAGGACATGCACCTTTCATGGGCTGCGAGTCGTTTTTCTGCCCTTCGCTTGCTCCCCGAGGCCTGTTTTAACGTCTTACTGGGTTTTTTTAACCTCTTGTTCCTTTTCCCGTGTGCACAAAGTGCAGGAAAGATGGGGAAAGAATAGTCATTTCTCCTGATTCCCCACGTTAGAATACTCAGTCATTTATATTTCCTTCTAAACTTGTTTCCTAAGTCTAGAACATCTGATTTTAAAAATCCATAGTCATTTTATAATTTTATAAGCGTCCCTGTTCATTCAGCTTGATCATCATCAGTTTGTTGAACACATTACACATACTTAGGGAGGAAATATATACCTCAGAATCAAATGGTTGCTACAGACTCAAACTTTGGAGTGGGGCTGCCCCAGCTGCTGACTAGCTTGCTACTCTTGGGCAAGTTCTTTAACCTTTTAGCTTCCATTTCAGCATCTGTAAAAGGCAGATAATAGAATCTGTATCCAGTCCATCACGGACTGCATGAGATGATGGGCTTAGAGCTGGAAACAACACCTAACTGACAACACCTACCCGCCGTAAGCTTTACTTTGATCTCTTTCTCTTTTTCTTCTGTCTTACTTGAATATAGAGTGAAAATAAGATCTCCACCAGAAGCTGGTGCCCAGTTACCAAAGATCATCTTTACCAAGGATGAGAAGGTTGTTGGTCAGAGCCAGGAGCCTGGTGTTAACCCTGTCTCATCAGGCAGCCAGGCTCCGAAAGAACAAGGTAACTGTAAGGTAGACACTAGCCTTTCCTTCACTACCTTGCTTCCTAGATCCATTTTTGTTCCTACTTAAAAACAAACATGATTTTATTTAGCGTTATTTTACTTTTGAGGTGATATAAAAATGCATAACAAAGAAAAATACAGGAAAGATGGAGAAAGAATAGTCATTTTTCCTTATTCTCTATGTTAGAATAATCAGTAATTTCTATTTCCTTCTAAACTTGTTTCCTAAGTCTAGAACATTTGATTTTAAAAATTAATAGTCATCTTATAATTTTATAAGATCCCTGTTCACTCAGCTTAAAAATTTTTTTATACTTATCAGATGCCCCATTAAATGGATACTATAGTTTGCTTGGCATTTTCCCTTAAAGAGACATAGTTCTATTTTGATGCTATTATAAAGCATTGCTGCATCAGACGTCTTTATTTGTAGATTTTTTTTTTTTTTCATATGTAGAACGTTTTTTTTTAGGCTGAGTTCCAGGAACTGGAATTTCTGGTTCAAAAGATATGAATACTTTTGGGAACATTGATACATATTTTCATTCCTTTCCACATGAGTTGTGTGAATTTATACTCCTTTTAGGAAATATATAATCATAGCACCCACATCACCAAGTCCTAGCCAGCAGTGGGTTTTTGGTTGTGTTTGTTTTTTAAATCCTAAAGTGAAAGGCAAAGGGGTGTCCTTGGTTTTGAAGTCACTCTTATCACTGAGATCGCACTTTTTCTCCCTATGTTGATTTACCAGTTTAGATTTATCACCTCTTTTATTGACCATCAGGTTTATCTAGTAATTTATATGAGTTCTTTAAAGATAACTTTATTAGTTACAGTATTATTTATGTATTATTTTCTCAGTTTGTCAACGTTCTAACACACACTAAAAGACGTGCAGAGTGTTCCACGTGTGTGATGGTGCGGCTCCATGTATGTGCACCGTCTTCTCCTCGTCTAGGTTCCTTGAGCTCACGTGACCATTCCCTAGGCAGAACATTTTCGTCCTTCTTTTTATTCTGAAACTCTCTCCCTTCCTATATAGTTTGAGAGTTTCTTCCTCAGAAAGAACGACTTAAGTAAAAATAAGACACAGAGGCCCTCTCTTTTCATTGAAAGAAATCATTAGCAATCTTTACACTCCTTGCTGTGAGAAAAAAGTATGCTTTATGCTAGTAATATTTGCTGTTTTTTCTACATATGTAAATAAATCTCATACGTATATATTTTAAACAGTGATCTGGTTTCAAGTGTCATCACTTAGAAAAAAAGTCATTCCACGTGGTATCTTTGGCAGTTACATGCACTAGGTTATTTAGAGACGATTTCCTTCGTTGATGCTGAGTGTTGCCATTTATTAAATTGTGTTCGTAATAGAACATGTCCAATTTGCGGCTTCTACAGCTCAAGAATGTTTGGGGTTTTGAGGAATTGCAAGTTTGTAAGATGGCATGTGGCCTCACCATTTTGTTTATTTGTTTGAATTATTTGATGTTAGATGAGCTAGAGTCTCATAAAGTGATACCGTAGTATACTTATGAGCTGAATCATGCAATAATATCTTTTAAATGATTCTTCTTTTAGAAAGTGGAAAGTCTAAAAGAAGTACCGTGGATTCAAAGGTAAGAACTAACCCCAACCTGTGCGCTCTCAGCTTTTCCAGGTGTGTGTGCTCACGCGCATGTAGGACTGTCCTTGTGCATATGTATACACACACACACACATCTGCATGCTCAGTCTGCAGGCGGTTGCCTTCTGTTTGGGGAGAGAACTTGGATGCTCTGAAATAATTTCAGAGTAAGACTGAGTGCTGAGTTACACAGCCCTTATGTGATAGAAGCTCAGATGGTGAGGGGAGAGGGAAGTGGGGTATCTGAGAGTCGCCTGGAGGGAGATGTCACTGGGGCTTGAAGTGTGGTGGATTGTTTGGGGAAGAAGATGAGAAAAAAGGGGCTGAAGACCATCATGAGCAAAGACTGGAAGTGGACATGAGCACTGACGAGTGCTGGGCACTGGCCTGCTGAAAGTAAAACATAACATATATTTGGGACCAGAGAGAGGTATCTTAGATTATAGAGGGCCAAAAAATTGAAGATATCGATGCACAGAAAACAGGAAGTCATCGTGTGTCCTTGGTCAGCATGGAACGTGATACCGAACATGTTAAGGGAAAGTCGTTGTTCAGAAGGAGCGTGCAGGGTGGCGGCGGTGAGGGGGCCGGGGACCTGAGAGGGACCAGGAGGAGTGCCGTCGTAACCGTGCGGTTTCGGGTGTTGAGCATCTGAGCCAGCGCCGAGCTTCGGAATGTGGAGGAAGTGAGCAGCAGGCTGGGAGGCCAGGGCGGCGGGGAGCGGGGAGAAGAGGGGGTTGCTTTCCTGCCCCCAGCGAGGTGGGGAACAGAAATAACAGAAGGACACGTGGGAAAGTTTTAGTTTGGGTTATCTTAATATTTGAGTGATGGAGCATCCAGATGGCAGGGTTTCATTGTAACAGCTTTATTGAAGTAAGATTGATAGACTACAAACTGTGCGTATTTGAAGTGGCAGTTGAGTAAGTTCTGACTTGACGTGCACCTGTGAAACCAGCACCACAGCGTATCCGTCCCCTCCTGTCCTGAGGTGCCGCTGACCTGTCCCTAGGTGCTCTCGTGGAGTGTGAGTCTCTGAGGTTCCTGTGTCGTCGCACGTCTCAGTAGTCCTCTCTGTTACTTGGCTGTAGTCCGCTGCGCCCGCGGCAGCGTGTCGGTCGTTTGACGTTGGGCGTGGAGGCGTGGCCTGGGTTGGCGTCCGTTGTCTTACTAAAGCTGTAAGACTGGAGAGGTGCTCAGCGGGGAGCAGGGGGCTGTTGGGGCGACAGGAG
This sequence comes from Bos javanicus, assembly GCF_032452875.1. Lineage (NCBI taxonomy): Eukaryota > Metazoa > Chordata > Mammalia > Artiodactyla > Bovidae > Bos > Bos javanicus. Next base: position 100,182,250 of record NC_083878.1, read on the forward strand.
ACGTAACTGAGAAAAGGAAACGGGTAAAGGTTTACCTTTTTTTGTAAAACAGGATTTCATTCATATTGAAAAGATGGTGAATTTCTTTTCCATTGAGCTTTTGAAGACCAGCGAATCTAGGATTTTAGAAAAACATGTTTTGGAGCTTTGAAATTTTTATTTTTACTAGCATGTTTTTTTGGATGGTCTCATCTAAAATAGGTTGTTAATGTCTTTTTTAGGCAACAGGAGAGAAATCCTTTTCTGTTCATAATAATGATGGGGCGGTTTCATTCCAGGTACGTAATCTCTTTGAGTCAAGCTTTGTAGAATTTATCTCTGCCATGTAAAAGGGTGAATTTTTAAAGAAACTTTCAATTTAGGAATAACAACTTACATATGCTGTGTGCCAGTCATTTGAATATAGGAACTCTCTCCGTAACAAACCTCCAAGGTGGATATTGTTACCCGCTGCTTATCAAACCATGTTTCTCTGAGAGAGAATAACTGTGTATCCAGTGTGAGCATCAAGGCCCAGGTTCCAACCCGGTTCTCCCTGGCTGTCCCCACAACTCTGCCTGTCTAATCCCACACTGCCTCCCATTCAGAGTGTGTCAGAAACCCAGAATTCTCCACCTGAAAGGATGATTGTCATCTTTTGGATGATGTTGTCATTTCAGAGACGAGTTCACTGAGACTTAGAGGCCTGAGTGAGCTGCTCAGCCGTCACCGTCGTTAACTGCACACGAGTGTTCATGCAGCATCACAGCCTGTGTGTGGGGTGTGGGGTAGGACATTGAATTGGATCTCAGAGCCCACATGCTAGGTGGTGACCTTGGACAACTCACTTAACCTCTGAACCTCACTCTTTAATCATCTGAAAATGGAAAATGATGACACCCATCTCACAGGGTGGTTAGGTGTATCATTTTTTAAAAATAAAAGTGCTTTGTAAAGCACTGTACAAATAGTCTCTTACCATTAACTTGTAAGAATAACTACCTCTTTTTCTAAGCAGTTTTCATTGAGGCATCATTTACTTCGAGTGAAATGCGTAGCTCCTGAGTGTGTGGTTCTGTCATTTCTGACAATGGCCTGCACCCCTGCCCTTACCCGTGCTCAAGACTCTCTGTATTTGTACCACTTCTGAAAGGCCCCCGCCCCTGCATCTGCAGGTCTGAGTTCTCACCATAGATTCTTTTGCTGCTGTAACAGTGTTGATGTTATTTAACTTTAGTAGCCATCGGTATTAACAGCTGACTTGAGAGTTTATGGGGTGCTCATCTGCTCTGAACCCTCAGCAGCTTCCCCTCTGTCTCATAGTAGAAGCCCAAGTCCTCCTGCTGGTCTCCGAGCACACGTGGTCTGGCCGCTGTCGACTCTGAGCTCAGTCCTGTCTCCTCCCCGCGCTCTCTGTGTTGCTGTGCTGCAGCCACAGCGGCCGCCGTGCTGCTCCTGGGGAAGGTGAAGCCTGGCTTCTGCTCCCGCAGCCCCCACTGGGGAAGAGCTCGTCCACAGAGTCTTCACGCTTACTTTCTTCCTCCTTCAAGTCTTGGCTCAAATGTCACCTTTTCAGCAAAGCTTCCTCCGGTTGCACTGTTTTAAATGCAGCCCACCGCCCACCCCCCGGCTCTACCTTTTCCCTTAATACTTCTTTCCAGCGTACAGCATACTGTATTTGTTATATTTATTGTTTCTCTGTCTTTAGAAGGTAACTATACGGGCAGGGATTTCTGTCTGCTTTCTTGCTGCTCTGTGTGAAATTCCTTATCTTGGGCCTGGCCCTAGTAGTCTTCCTATCAGTAATTACTGAGATGAATGAATGTATGAACGAATGTCAGACATCCTGCTAAGTATCACACCTTACCTTGTCTCAGTTCATCCTCCCAGCAAGCTATGAAAGTCGGTACTTGTATTAGTCCCCTTTTACAGATGTCTCTTTTTTTCCCTTCTTTAAAATTTTGAGGTACGGTACCTATAGAAGAGTGTATCGTACTTACCTTGAGTATATGTGATTATCAGTAATCACCTTCATAGCCATCACCTGGTACAGGAACTAGACCATGCTTACCATGCCTGTGTCCCTCATGTTCTTTAGAGTGACTCCTGTCATGAAAGATGTTACCATAACCATTTCCTTGTTTTCTTCATTGTTCACCACTTGTATATGTAGCCCTAAACAGTATATTAATATTTTAGACTTGCAGTAAAATGTTCCCTAGAATTGATCAAACAGTCACATTCTGTGATTATATATATGTGTGTATATATATAAATAACATTTTTTGATTTACATTAAGCTTCACTTGAATACATGAAATATATTGAAAAACAAAGAAAAATCTCTAAACATAGTAGATGTAGCCTCTGTTACTGTTGTCTAAAATCATACAGGTACATTTTGATGAGGAAATACTGGTCCTTTAGTTTTTCAAGTACCAGAAGAACCTCCTTTCTTTCTTAGAAGTATTTTTTACCTAAAGGGCAAAACAGTAATGTGTGGGCTTGAAAGCTAGGTAACCGCATCTTAAGTTAGCTCTGCAGACTTCGGCAAAAACCCATCACTGATGGATAGATACGTGATAAGGGAAGTGTAGTAAAGTGTAGAGTCTAGGTAGTGGGTACATAGCTGTTGACCGTATAATCCAGTCTACTTTTCTGTTCGCTTGAAAATCATTAAAATATTAGGAGGGTATCATAGAATAAGAAAAAGTGTATTGGAACTCTGCTCTAGGAGAGTTTGATTAACTTAAGTAAACGGTCTGTTTTCTTCTATTCGTAGTATTCATGATTTCTTTCTGAGATTTAAAAATTTAGCTGAGGATTTGGATATCCTTAAACTTTTTTTTTCTTCATTTTCAGTTTTTCTTTAACATCAGTACTGATGACCAAGAAGGCCTCTACAGTCTTTATTTTCATAAGTGTCTTGGAAGTGACGCTTGGTCTAATGACAAGTTTTCGTTCAGCCTTGATGTGAGTACCATATGAAAACTGCTCCACACAGATGTTGTCAGCTGTGTAAAATGCAAGATGGTTTTTTTCTTTCTAAGAGCAGTTTTAAGAACATTTAAGCAGAGTTAGAGAAAAACATGGCCAGAATAACATTTCTGCCAGTGGCCAGCATACTTCAGCAGAGGATTCTTCAAAAGGAAATATAAGGGATTTATATTAGGATGTGTTTACACTTCAGCCTGTGCATTAAGAATGTGGTTGTTTGGACTTCCTATGTGGTCCAGTGGTTAAGACTCTGCACTAATAAGGCGGGGATGCAGGGAACTGAGACCCCCACACGCCTCAGGGTGCAGCCAAAAAATAAAGTGTCACAGTGTCTATAAGTCATCTATGCTCTGTTTCCTAAAAGAATATGGTTGTTACCTTCCGGTACTCACTTTCTTGAGCTTCTGTGAAATAGCAGAGATTCCAAATTACTGAATATGGGATGATCTGTTTCTGAAAAGTGAAAATAGTCTCATGTTGGTTTCAGATCGAGATCACAGAGAAGAATCCTGACAGCTACCTCTCAGCAGGAGAAATTCCTCTCCCCAAATTATACATTTCCATGGCCTTCTTCTTCTTTCTCTCTGGGACCATCTGGATTCACATCCTTCGAAAACGACGGTAAATTATCACCTTCTTGAGCCCTTCAGCCCCCAGGGTTTGGGGATGTGTTTGTTTAGTTTCACCTGTTGCTGTCTTCCCAACCAGGAGACCTTGTCACTAGCAGTCCCGTCCTCTTCAAAGGGCATCTTCCCTGAAACAAGGGGGACTCTGCAGAAGCCTTACAGTGTGGGAGGCCTTTGCATGCCATGATGTTTGTTTACTTCCTATTGCTTGGTTTAAAAAGCAAATCCAAATACTTCAGTAATATACAATCGAAGTAAAATATATAAGCCAAGTGTTTCCATAGCAAGGTCTGGAGAAGGAAGTGGCAACCCACTGCAGTACTCTTGCCTGGAAAATCCCATGGACGGAGGAGCATGGTAGGCTAGAGTCCACGGGGTCACAAAGAGTTGGACATGACTGAGCGACTGAGCGACTTCACTTTCCATAGCAAGGACACCCCAGCTCAGGACTCAGAGTGAATGCATTGGTCACATTCAGGGGCTATTTGTTCTTAAGACAAGAGGCGTGACCGTGGCCCAGGGCCTGGTGGGAGCCTGGAGCTGCTGCCGAGCTCTGAAGGCCCAGCCAGGGTAGACATTGCCCTCCAGAAGCTCAAGAAAACCTCTTCAAGGCCTACCTGCCTGACTCTTGGCCTTTCTCCTGAAACCCCCGAGGCTTTAACTTCCTCTTCTTGGTATTTGAGGGGAGCAGCAGCGTATGAGTGGAACTAGTGATTAATTCTGTGTCCCTCCCCCAAGGTGGAAACGAAATGCTAGTTTTCAGTTAAAGAATAGTGTTTGTTATAAAGTCCATAAACTTTATAAAGGAAGTATGTAAGGTATGGAAGTAAAGGAAGGTATGGAAATACAGTATCATAATAGAGATTTAAATTCACACAATAAATGAGTACCCCAAATACCAGATGCCTCCTCTGGAGCAGTGGGCCAGAAATGGAGACCTCTAAGCCCTGGTAGCCTGCCTGTCTTCTAGTGGACATGGCTCAGCTTGAATACTGGGCTCTGCTGGGTGCGGTTTGCTGTTTCCTGTTTGTTGTAAATCTTTTACACCCACTGGATGCAAAGAACGTCTTGTTTGCTTGTGAAGGACTCTACATAATCATGTTTGGACTAGAGATCGGGAAACCATTAATAAGAAAAAAAGAATCCTGCAAATTCAGGCCGTAAAAGATGGTGGAGGGTGGTTTTTTTTGTTGTTGTTGTTAAGGTTTTGCTCTTACCTTTAGTAGACAAGTAAGAACTAGGAGTTGGAAACCTGGTTTTCAAATGTAAATGCTGACTGTTGTTGCTACTGATTGAAGTGTACCTGGCTTCACTCTGTAATTCTCTTTTTCCTCAGCTGCAGAACTGAAACAGTCATAATCTGCCATAATCTGCCTTCCTCTCAAAGTCTTAGATCTTCAGATTTCTTATGTGATTTCCCCTGAAATGATGTGTACAAGAGGGCTTTGCAAATCAGAGTGCTATGCAAAGATGAGGCACATGCAAAATAGCTTAGCCAGATGTTCATTGGTATTTTAAATTCCCTTTATTTAGCGAGGCAACAGTCACTGTCACTGGTTCACTTTTATATAAAACCGTGATGACAGTTTAAAACCTGTGGTTAAACGAGGCTGACCTGCTTTGGGCAGTGTATTTTAAACTTCTTGTTGAAGTGTAGTGTAGATCCAGAAACATGTCATTCTGGCCCTCTGCCCACCCCCACCCGCCGTGTTTTTCCAGGAGTCTTGAGCCACGGGGGGTTGGTGATTTGAGTCACATCACGGATGTGCCTCCAGGGCTCTTTGAGAGACTTGCAGCCCCTAGAGTTGGAGGGAGCTGAGAGACTTGGGCCTTGGCTTGTTGAGGCCTCGAGAGGGGAGGTGAGAGCCACAGTTGGCGTCCCGGGCACAGCTGGCCTGGGCCCACGTTGGTCTGCTGTGCCGTCGTGGCCTCTCTCACGTCTGCGAGTTCTGTCGTGGCCCCGGAGCATGGGGAGCCGGGGAGGGAACACGCACAGCTGGCCCGCTTGGAGCCGCTCTCCGCCCAGCACGGTGCTGGGTGTGGTGGTGCCATTTTCAGCAGAGGTTTCTGAGGCCTCGTGAGAGGAGGGTGGTCAGGGTAGAGCCCGTGTGTGAGCCCGGTCGCTGCCCCCCCAGAGCTCGAACTCTTGCCTGCCTTCACCTCCCGTCGCCGCTGTCCCCCAGGCTGCAGGTCGAGAGGGCCAGGCCGTGAGGGTGAGCCTAGCCCTTGCCGGCTCTGCAGCCTGGGTGAGTCTCGTGGCTACTGAGGACCGACAGACTCCTCTGGCCTTGACTTCCCTTTCGACCTTCAAGTAGGTAGGCCCTGGAGCAGGAAAGAACCAGGGAGGAAGCCAGCCCGGAAACTGGTGTGCGTCACTCACGACCCGCCCTCCTTATCGTTCTGTGCAAGGCCCTCTCCTGTTTGACTTCCTGTCCCCTCTCTCGTTCCTTCCCACCCACGGCCAGCCGCCCAAATGTGTTTCGTTTGTGTTTTGGGGTATTTGTGTATCTTGATAAACAAATCACGTTTACTGGTATTGAATGTGTTTTTAATTTATATGAACTGTCCTGTCTGTAGGTATTGTTTTCGTACCTTGTTTCACTTGGTAACATCCTCTTTAAGATGCAGGCACATCGCTGCATGTGCGTCCAGTTCATGGCTGTTCAGCTCCTCCGTGTCATCCAGTGGGCGCCCCGTTTCGCTTGCCCGCCCCCTTCGTGGTGGACCCTTAGCTTGTTCTCATCTCCCTGCTCCCCTACCCTGTCACCCGCCCGCCTGCCTGTCCCCAGACGGCTTGGGCAGCCTCTGAGGTTCATTCCGGAAGGAGGCGCGCTGCGCGTGGGGCGTGCACTTCTTCAGTTTCACCGAGCGCTGCCAGGTTGCTTCCCGCAGGGCCTGGGCGGGTGGTGCTGCTCCCGCACGCGCCAGCACTGACACCTGAGCCGGTGCCTGGTTTTCTCTGGCGTGTCTTCAGCCTCCCGGGCTTCCCCGTGTGACGGCCCGTGTTTGCATTATCCTTCTGCCGGGTTTGCTGTCTGTCCCTGGTTGCTGTGCTTGAGTTCGTGCACATTGGAGTCTCAGTCCCTCGTATGTCTTAAGACATTGGCGATTTCTTTTCCCAGTTGAATTGTTGAGGGAAAATCTTTCACGTTGATGGAGTCGAGGCCATGTAGTTGTAGCCTTCTGGGTCGTGCCTCGTGGATCCTGAGAGGCCCATTCCTACTCCAGATCACAAAATGTCTATTTTCTGTTTAGCAGCCAAATCCCCCTGGGGTATAGGTAAGTGTGAAGCTGAGGTCAGCTTTCTTCATTTATTATATAGGTTTGAGCTGAGGTTGGTTTTTTTTTTCCTCCAGTGCCAGTTATTAAGCAGCCTCTTCTTTTCCCATTGACTTGGTGTCACCTTAAATATTAAGCTTCCATACATGCACAAATCTATCCATAAGCTTTCTAGTCTGTTCTGTTGGTTTATTTCTCTGATGCTCACTGTCCCCCATATTTTAACTGGTGTATCTTTGCAGATTGTCTTGATATCAGAGAGTGGGAATTCCCCCTGTCGCTCTTCCTCAAGTCTTTGCTTTCTTTCATAGGGTTTAAAACTTTTTCTCTGTCATGGTTTTGTGTGTCTCACAGGTTAACTCCTAGGGCGAGGCGGGAAGGGGTAGAGGAATTGAATGTCTGGCAGCCTGAGGGTGGACTAGTGCCCGTAGAGGATGTGGGGGGGAGTGGGTGCTGTGTCTCACTGGCCTGGTGTGTTTGGCAGGTTCCAGCCTTGAGGGGACAGAGAGGGGCACGGTCTTTGACCATCCCTGCTACCTAGCACCAAGCCCACCTCTCCTCTGGGCTAGCAATTTTCCCTAGAGCTGTGCCCAGTCACCTCTGCCTTCTTGGGGATTTTGTGCCATTTTCATAGATCCATCTGCCTCTTTCTTGCCTCTGTGGGCTTTCCAGGGTGGTTTCCGGAGAGGAAACTGGCAACCTGTTTAGATTTCTATCTTATCAGGCCTGGGAACCCATTGTGCATAACTTGGCTCCATTCACAGAGTTGGATTACATGGTAGAGATGACTTGGAACCCCATTCCACGCCTTCTCTGCTGGCAGCAACCACTTTTTAAAAAAGCTTTGTGTTTGTGGTTTGCTTAGATCATATTTACGACTTCCTTATAAATATATGATGGGTGGGGCTTCAGCTATCCTTTGGGAGTGTAAAATTGTCCTTAAATTCTTTTCTTTCTGTTTTATAGGAATGATGTATTTAAAATTCACTGGCTGATGGCTGCCCTTCCTTTCACCAAGTCTCTTTCCTTGGTGTTCCACGCAGTACGTATTCATGTTTTGGAGTCATTTATGAAATACCTATACTATCAGGGAAAATAAGTTGGAAGACAGGCTACATCCAACAACAGATAAAAGAATGCCTTTGCCATGAAGCCTCCTTTGGTCCAGGAAGGGCTGGTCATGGGATAAATCATCATAGCCTCCCTAGTGCTAGACTTAAGACATCTTTAGATATTATCTACAGACTCAGAGTTTTCTCTTGTAGGTGTTTATTTTTTCACCCTTCTAGTCATTTCTTGAGATTAGAGGGCCACCTCATGAATTGTTTCCACAGCTTCCTTTATTTTTTGAAATATTCCCCCATGTTCCCATTTGATTTGAAATTCACTGTTAGCATACTTGTTTGAGAGGAAACTGACACTCTAAAGATTGAGGCATAAGAATTGAGTCAAGCTCTGAATGTTTAGTGCCGATGCAGACTGAAATGAGCCAGCCCGTGGGAGACAATCACAGCTTCCCCACTTTGTACGCCTGCGAGATATCTGTGGGCCCCATCTGTGAGGGTGACAGTCTCCAGACTCTCAGGAGCCTACTGCCCTTAAAAATGTTGTCCTAGAAAAAGTAATAACGTATCCAGTTGTAGTTTCAAGAAATGACGATTATTTGGCTAGTTTCCCATTTGGATTAAGGTAAAAAGATTCCTTCTGGAATCATGCAGATGACGAGTCATGGGATTCTTGGGTCACTTTCATATCCAGACAGCCACGTGAGGAGGAATGAAAGGTGCACGAAGGAACTGATGTCAGCTTTGGGCGTCCTGCCTGCAAGCATTTGGGGCACTACTGAAGCTGGCCACTTTAGTGGAAATTCATTGGTAGCTTCAGGTAGCTCTAAATTTACAGGTTTGGTTCTTTTTTTCCCCCCAAAGAAAATAGAGTTGAAGCTGGGTGGTTCCACATAGGTTTTTTAACTGAGTTATTTCTTATGTAAGCAGCAAGGCTATGAGAGAGAAAGCTGTTGCCTGGGATTGAAAATACCTGTGACATTTGGAGGATTTTTTTGTTTTTTGGTTTTTTACATCTTTACTTTTATATATTAATTCATTAATTAGCCATTTAGTACCGCTTGCGGAATCTCAGTTTCCCTGCCCAAGGATTGAACCCGGGACCCAGCAGTGAAAACCTGGACTCCTAACTACCAGGGACTCCCTTGGAGATTTCTTATAAGAAGAGAATAGGCAGCCATTTGCCAGAGTGAATCATCTGCCTCAAGAGAGGGACCTTGGGACTTGCTTGCCGGAACAGAGGTTAAGACTCCATGCTTCAACTGCAGGGGCTGCACGTTCGATCCCTGGTCAGGGACTAAGATCCCACATGGTATGCAGTGGGGCCAAAAAAAAAAGAGAGGGACCTGGACTAGGGGTTAGTGACGTGGAGCCCTTCTCTAGTTTCTCAAGCTCCCTGCCGTTCGCAGTGTGCTCACACGCTTCACTGTGCGTCCGCAAGTGCAGGGTTAGGGAGTGGGGGCGGGTATCCCCGTCACAAGGGCCTCTGGTGGCGTTTCCTGTGGGTAAGGCATTGGTAGACGACCTTTCTGAGACGCACTTGTTTTCTTGCAGATCGACTACCACTACATCTCCTCCCAGGGCTTCCCGATTGAAGGGTGGGCTGTGGTGTACTACATCACTCACCTGTGAGTACTGAGAGCGCCTCGGGAAGTACCCGTCCTGTGACGTAATGGCTGGGCAAGGCGAGGGAGCCGAGCTTGCAGGAGACCTGCCCCAGGGCGAGGGAGATGGCCCCGCCCTCCAGGGCCGTCGTGTGGCATGTGGATGGCTGTCCTGACTGGAGAACTTGGGGCTGTCAGCATGTTCCCAAAGGGGCCTTCCAGCACAGCAATGGGCCGTGTAGCTAACTATTTCTGTGCCGGAAAAGAAACCCTGTTCACTGACGTGCGTTCCCTATGTCTGGCCATCTGTCTTTTGGAGGAAGTGCATGAAACCATAGAATGAGCTGTAGACTGTGACTCAGAGTGAAAGGCTAAAGAGACCCGTTGATGTCTGTTCATTCTTCCCTTTTGCAGCTTGAAGGGGGCACTGCTGTTCATCACCATTGCGCTCATCGGCACTGGCTGGGCTTTCATTAAGCACATCCTTTCTGATAAAGACAAGAAGGTCTTCATGGTTGTCATCCCGCTGCAGGTAAAGGATCCCTAACCCTGCTCGTCCTCCTTCTCTCGAGCCTTTGCTGGGCTTAGCTCCAGGCCTGTCTGGGGAGAGGGAGTTGGGTCTCCTGGAAAACCCCCTCCTCTGCCTTTGGGGTTGAAGCCTGGGCCTGTCTTTCTGGATTCTGATGGACCCAGATCTCAGGTTCTTGCACTGGGAGATGCTCCACCATCTGTCGTCTTTAAACAGCACATGAACAGGGAGCTGCTGAGAAGTTAGGGAAATGTACTGCTGCCTTTTCTGCATCTGATGGTCCTCTTAGCAGAGAAGCTTGGGTACACCGTGACTTGGTTAACGATTTCTTTTTTTTCTGGCTGTGCTGCCTGGCTTGCAGGATCTTAGTTCCCCAACCAGGGATTGAACCTGGACCATGGCAGTGAAAGCACTAAGTCCTAACCACTGGACCGCCAGGAAATTCCCAGCAAATTATTGTAAAATGTGAATGATACCAGTGAGTTTCCACAAGGTAGAATACGAGACACTGGGGCAAATGTTTATTAAGAGCTGCATGTGTCAGGGGCCTTGGACTGAGGCCAGCTTTGTAAAACTGTGAGCCCTTCAGGAGAGGAACTTTGTCTTACGCGTAGCAGTCTTATTGGAGGTAGAAGCTGGACGTGAAGGATGCATGATAAACAGATCCCGGCAGGGACACACAGCTCCTCAGCTCTGCTTGGCCAGAGAGCATCTGATTGATAAAGTCGTTCTCGCCCGTGATCGTTTGGGGCCCACTGCAAGTGTGGCGGGTGAGGATTGGAGTGGTGCCACTCCCCAGGCACCCAGGGCAGCCCACTCACCTGGTGATTGATGGTTTGGCAGTGTTTGTGGCAAAACCGTCTTCACTTTCAATCATCACAGACATGTGTTAGTGCCACGTAAATGCTACAGACCGGTCTCTGTAGGTTTCCAACGAGAGAGTATTCACTTCAATTCAGATGATCTGGAAGAGCTGTCTGGTGGAGATGGGCCTGGCCTAGATTTTAAGGAAGGACACGTGACGGAGGCAAACGTGACAACGTGGGGCGAGCAGGAGAGGCTGAGGCGCTGGACGGGCCTTGGCTGTTGAGCCACCACGGCCACTTCTCTGCCGGGTAGTGTTCTCCAGCCTGCCAAGGCCTCAAGAGCTGGGAGACGGTGGCTGGGGTCCTGCCCCGTCTCCCCCTCCGCCCAGGAGCGGCTGCCCTCCCCTTCAGCCCCACTCTTCTTCACGCAGCCCGGAGTGACGTAATGGAGGCTCTTCCCAGCTTTCCCTCTTCTGTTCCCCAGAAGGAACAAAAACACAAGGTTACAAGGCAGGTCACTCTGAGGAAGCAAGGCCATTTAGACAATCAAATATAAGGAAGTAACGAGTATTTCAATGCAAGGGCTGGTCTGGGAAGTCCTTGAACATCAGCCTTGACAAGTTGAAACTGTTTCCTTCTGGTCATGGGAGCCAGTGCACGTTCCTGAGTAGGGAGTGGGCGAAGCAGACCACGCGTTTCAGGAGCACTCTTGGCGCTTGGTCCCACACCAGTGCCTCGGGAACCCCTCGTGCCTTGTGTCCAGCGTGCGACCTGAGGGTGAAATGGAATTCAGCTGTTTATTTCCCGGTTTGCCTTCTTAGACGGAGCCACAGATGCAGACCTGTACAACGGACCAGGCTTCTGGAGGAGCCCAGAGGCTGGGTGTCATTGGGAGACTGAAATTTCAGGCTAATTTTTGCATTTGTATTAAGTGTGGCTTCAGTGATGATTTAACTGATACGTCCTAGACGGAAAGAGAAACTACCCTTCTAAGTCATAGCACGACGGGTTTCCCATTTTTGTGGCACTATGGAGAATTCCCTGGAGAGCAGTGAAGCAGAGTGTTTGGGACCATGGACTTTGCATGGAGCAGAGGTGGGGTTCCTCTGCTTTCTTACCTAGTGATAATCTTCCGAAGAATAGTTCATCGGATGTGTTTCCCTTGTGCTCAGAGGTGTCACAGGTTTTAAACTGTTGCCTTCTGTCTGACCAGCCGAGGGACTTTTCATAGCATGCTAATCGCTTAATGACAGGACGGAGCAGCACAGCCCAGCCTGTAGGCCCGGGTGTCCGCCGCCCTGGGGCTCTGTCTCACAGATCTGTCCACACTTCCTGTGTCCCACAGGTCCTGGCCAATGTGGCCTACATCATCATAGAGTCCACCGAGGAGGGGACGACAGAGTACGGCCTGTGGAAGGACTCCCTGTTTCTGGTTGACCTGCTGTGCTGCGGGGCCATCCTCTTCCCGGTGGTGTGGTGAGTGCCCCTGGGCGGGGAGGCCACTCCTGCGCCACGGGCATGTCCATCCAGCCTGGCAGCTGGACCCGCCGAACCCAAACTGGTCAGAGTCACCCGGGGCCCACGACAGCTTCCTGGGTCCCAGGCTGACCTGAGTTAGTCTCCAGGCTGGACCGGGGAGTTTGTGTCTCTGTTAGGTTCCTCAGGGGACTGCAGTAGTGCTCACCTGGCACCGACTTTTAGCACTTCAGATGCTGGAGAAGGGTTTGGAGACGAGAACTCAGTAGCAACATAAAACAGCCGTGTGAATTTGAAGGAAAGGGAGTTGAAGTTGAAGGAAGCCTACAGATGGCCTCTTCTTGCCAAGTTAGATGGAAACTGAGGAAGTGCGTCACATGAAACCAGGGGCAGTTCTCAGCCCATAGATGTGGTGTCGTCAGATGGACTCGCTGCACTCCTGGGGTTGGCAGACTATGGATGCATGTGCTGGGCTTTGACTATGTAAAGACGTGTTAGTGCCAAGTCAGCGACTGAAGAGGAAGAATATCCTCAGAGCGCATCCAAGTGAAGGAAATTCTTGCTTCAATAGGAAGAAAGAAAGTAGCGAAAGAAAGGCTCACAGAAATCAGACGCTCGCCCTCATTATGATCTAGTTCTGTGGCCACTTGAAAGCAATCGGTTCTTTTAGAATAAAGTTTTAAAAAATAGACTTAGCTGTCTTCTCTCAGAAGTGAGATGTTCCCATACTGCAGTGCCCCGCACAGTGAATTAGTATTTTTATGCTCCTGGAGTTGATGGGGTCGTTCATTATTCCGATTATTTAGAACCTGGTGTCAGTGGAGTGTAATCCTCGTTTCAGTCAGTTAGATCCACTTTTTAAAAATTTATTGGGGCCCACTGGATGTTAGCTGCGGCATGTGGGATCTAGTTTCCTGACCAAGGATCAAGACTGGGCCCCTGCATTTGGAGCACAGAGTCTTAACTGCTGGTCCACCGGGAAAGTCCCAAGCATGTTAGATTCACTCTTAACCTAACTCATACATCACACATGTTCACATATCAGTTCAGCAGACAGCTGCCTGCTTAGGAGAGAGCATAAATGAGTCTTCTTAGTCTCCACAACCGCCCCGTATCCTGTTCAGGAATAGCGACCCACACATTTGAAACAGGACGACTAGCATCGTCTCCAGTTGGAAAGAGCGTCTTCCTACTAGGGAACAGAGCCTCAGCCCCCACTCTGACGTCTGTCACCCTCAGCACACTAACATAGAAGGGACCTGTGGGGAGGTTCCCTGGTGGTCCAGTGGTTAGGACTCTGAGCTTCCACTGCTGGGGGCTCCGGTTGGAATCCCTGGTCCGGGAACTAGGATCCTGCAAGCCACAGAGTGCGGCCAAAAAAGAAGGGACCTGGGAAATTGAGGAAGGCCGAGATGCACTGTGGAGCTACAAGGGGTCACTTCCTGCTGGTCATTCATTGCAACACTAAGGAGCAGATGCCAAATGGCAAGATTCTTCACGGTAGATGTTCTGAAAATTGCTGTAAAATGAGAAAAACTCAAGTACTGGAGAAGTAATTTAAGAAACTCAGGATTTCTTTTGGACACTCAGATTCAGCCAGCATCGGTTTGTGTCATCTTTGTGCTCCTTAATTTCACGTGTTGTGCCATTCGGTTCTCCGAGGTGGGCAGACTACAGGGTTTTGGGGAGGAATGACTTACTCACAGTCCAGTCGAGAGTGGTTGGCTGGGCTAGGTCTGCAGCCCAGGTCCATGAGACCCCGGCCCTCCCGCTGCAGCGGGTCTGCTCGCGCTGTGCCCTTCCTCTCAGACAGTCCCTCCTTCCGTGCCTTTCAGCTCTGCCTGGAACTCTGGTCCACACCTTCCTTAAGAACGTTCCTGTTCCCCTGTCTGAACTGTACTAATGGTAATTAGTTGCCAGCACTTCCTAGCTGGAAAAGACTCCTTGGAGGCCAGCATTTTTTCAGCAAAGTTAGAAGTTTGCATGAATCCTTGTGCTCACAGCCCCCAGATCTAGGCTTTAGAGGTCGGCCTGTGACCTTATAGGGTCCGTTCTCTCCAGGTGGCAGGTGAGCTCCCTGAACCTGCATTGTCTTAGTCCGTTTGGGGTGCGGGCATAGCTGTGGGACTGAGATTAGATATTAGGCTGGTGAAAAGTAATTGCAGTTTTGGACCGTGAATTTTATTTTATTTATTTATTTTTTTTTTAATTTTTTTTTGGACCGTGAATTTTAAATCACTGTGTGTGCTTAGTTGTTCGGTCATGTCTGACTGTTTGCGACCCAATGGACTTAGCCTGCCAGACACCTCTGTCCATGGGGATTCTCCAGGCAAGAATACTGGAGCTGGTTGCCATGCCCTCCTCCAGGGAATCTTCCCAACCCAGGGATTGAATCCAGGTCTCCTGCATTGCAGATGGATTCTTTACTGTTTGAGTCGCCAGGGAAGCCCTTAAATCACTATAACTATGCTCAAGCACAGCTTTATTAATCAAAATAGGAACCGTTACCATCAACACATTTTTGCCAACGAGAAATAAGTTTGTTTATTCTTGTAGCATAAAAACCCATGCTTTGGGATTCAGCGAGCTCTTGGAAAGCATTTTCTGCCTCCTGCTGGTTCTGGAAGCATTTTCCCTGCAAGAAGTTGTCAAGATGCTTGAAGGAATGGTAGTCATTTCCCTAGTTTAAAATAAATATAAAATAAACAGCAAGTAATAAAGCGAGGAATGTGCATTAAAGTGATGTATAACATAACCACATTTATTTAAGAATGTATTCCAAAATCAAACAGCAAAGTTCAACAGTGCAAAACCATAGTTATTTTTGCACCAACCTAACAGAAGATGCAATGGAGAAGGCAGTGGCACCCCACTCCAGTACTATTGCCTGGAAAATCCCATGCATGGAGGAGCCTGGTAGGCTGCAGTCCATGAGGTCGCTAAGAGTCCGACACGACTGAGCGACTTCACTTTCACGCATTGGAGAAGGAAATGGAAACCCACTCCAATGTTCTTGCCTGGAGAATCCCAGGGATGGAGGAGCCTGGTAGGCTGCCGTCTATGGGGTCGCACAGTCAGATACGACTGAAGCGACTTAGCAGCAACAGAAGATGCAGACTGCTCACGACTGTGTTTTGATCTCTCCCCTCACACCAGGCCCTTGCCAGACTTCTTGCAGCCAGCAGAGGGCGTCTTTAACTCTCAGGCTTGAGAGCCACACATGCCTGAGGCTTGGTTGTCAACCATCACCATGTCTAGGGAGTGCTCTATAAAGTCATCCATTCCAGCCTTTCAGTTTCTGTGGAGAAATTCAAGGCCTCAAGTTACTAGCTCTGAAAATGGAGAGGAATGCAAATTCATTAGCTAACCTTTTGTTCTGCAAATGTTTATTTTTAGGTCAATCAGGCATTTACAAGAAGCATCAGCCACAGATGGAAAAGGCAAGTTCCTTTGTGTTCTTTTTGTTCTTTTGGCCAGCCTTCCCTAAAGCCTCGTGCCTGGGCACTGCGGAGGGGGAGAGGGAAGGCGGGGGCCCACGATGCTGACTTCCTGTGGGGAGGGGTGGGTGGGCAGGGGCTTTGTAAGAGCAGCCCGGTTGTTGGGTCGCGAGGCAGGTGGGGAGCGTTGCTGAGCCCAGCTGTATAAGGCTTGGGGGTGACTGCTTACCAGATGATTCACCGCATTTCCATTCGTGAGTGTGATCCTCACCTTCTCAAAACTGAGTCAGGAGGAGCAAACGTTGTCTTGGAAGGACCAGATAACACCTCCCCGTGCGAACAGAAGGTTTTATGGATCCGGGATGGCTATGTGTAAAGCGTCCCTTCCTGCTGACTTAACACACTTTCAAAATAGATGTGTCGGTATTAATTTAAAAAGAGACTGATGCCAGAAAGAACCTCTAAAGCGCTCTGATTTTTAAGTTGTCGTGCAGTTAGAACCCTCCTGCATCTTGGTTTTCCGACCCGGCCTCCTAAGTCAGAAAAGAAACCACAGAGAAAGTGTTGTGTGTGTCTCTGGGCTTATTTGAATCATGTCCAGGACTGCAGGGTGCCGTGGGCCAAGTGGGGATTTCAGGCCGCAGGGGTCAAAGAGCCAGACTCGCAAAGGTCCCACCTGCCTCTGGATCCATGAAGTCACACACCCAGTGCTGTACTAATGTTCTTTAAGGCAGATTATTCACTTGTCGTTAGATAAAATATGTTGTCGATCTGTTTTCTGATTGTAAAAGTAATGTGGATTCATTTTGGAAAATTTGGTTAATAGTAGGTAGGAATCCTCCTTCACACTTGCTGTACAACGAGTATCATATCATTTTCTCTAATTTGAATTAACCTGACTTGAAGCCTTCCCACCAGTGTCAGGCACAATCTGGGGTTCTTACTGAGAGCACAGTACACAGTCCGGGGCCCAGAGTAGTTCCTGTTGAGATTCCTGCTATCCGGGTCTTGCTGTGGGTAGCCTGGTGTGTGAAGGTCATGCCAGGCTGGGAGCCCCAGTCAGTGCTCAGATTCCAGGCTCCCAAGGTCCCTCGGCTCCCCGGGGGGCCACAGGCCCACCCCTCGCAGAATGTGCCAGCTCATTTTCTTTCTTGTCCCAGGAAATAGCTCTCTTGTGTTTTTTACTGTCTTCTTTCAAAGGCCCTGGGTTCCCTTCTCCCTCTGGAATGCCCTCGGTGATAGATTCTTTTCAGTGAGCTGAAGCTGGACTGTGCTCTGCAGAAATCTTTTGCTTTTAGCCTGGCTACATAGCCTTCCTCTGAGCCGTGGATATCAGAGAACTCTCCTGCCTTCTCTCAATGGATAAAGGAAAGCTACAGAAAACAAACCACAAATGAGAGTCTTCATAAAGCATCTTGGCACAAACAAGAGAATCCAAAGTAGAAAAAAAAACCCACCTTCTGGGAATACGTATTGTTTGGGCGTTTTCTTGACTTTATTTTTTTCCTTCTTCTATGCATGTTGTATGTAAAGTTAGTTTTATTATTATTTTTAACGTGTACATACTGCTGTATTTATTTACTTATTTATTTTTTGGTCGGGTTTGATCTTTGTTGCTGCTCGCGGTCTTTCTTCAGTCAAGGGGCGTGGGCTTCTCACTGCGGCAGCTTCTCTTGTTCTGGAGTGTGGGCTCGAGGCACGTGGGCCTCCACAGTTGCAGCAAGTCGGCTCAGTACTTGTGGCTTGTGGGCCTCGTTGCCCCGGGACACATGGAGCTTCCACGGACCAGGCATGGGCTGTGTCCCTTGTGTTGGCCGGTGGATTCTTACCCACCACACCACCAGGGGAGTCCTGTTTTATTATTTTTGTAACTTAATAGATCTTTCTCTGACTTTAATGTGTTGAGATGTGACATTTTAACTTTTTGTTTTAATCTTTTTACACTTGTGGTTCTGGGTTCATTTTTCTGACTATTCAACTGAAAATGTCTAAAAACCCCAAGGGTAATGTCCTCCAGTTCAGTTTTATCTGTCTTCCTCTTCCCCTTGGTGAGTTCCTGGCTCTTCCTCAGCGCTGCCTGCTCCCGTTCTCTCCGCCGTCCTGACCCTCTGATGCCTCTCTGCCTTTTCCACCTTCCTTTTAGAGGACTTGAAGGGTGACTGTGGCAGTTAATTATCTCTGTGACCATTTATTTCATGAGAAGTTGACCGTTGGCTGAGCATCCAGTGAAGTGTTCTCCGTGGGGTAGATGGTGCAGCCAGGAGGGGTCACCCCTGTCCGCCCACATCCGTAGTGAAGAGAAGCATCGTGGAGCAGGCATGCTTTTGTCATCGTTGAGGGCACACGAGGCAGTTTCCTATTCCTTCCACCAGGTGACAGCAAGGGGCCTCTTGAGTGGAGGGCCAGTCTGAGAGCCGGAAGTCGTGAGGGCACACCAGGGCTCGCGTCCACCATTCTCAGGGGGACAGGCCATTAAGAAAGCACCCATTTCCTATCAGCAGATATCTCAAACCCTTTGAAAGGGGGACAGAGTAGATGAGAATAGGGGTGTCTTCTTGGTCCGAGTTCTTTCATTGAACTGACTTAGGCTGGGGGATGCTTTTGAGCTCATCTTCAGATGCATATTTCACTCTGTACTTTGAAAACTATGACCCTTGCAGAGTCAGGGCAGCTGTGTCCCTGCGATTGATGTCTCCCCTGCAGAGAACTCAGGGACAGCTGGCTGTGCTGGCAGGCCCTCCTCAGGCGTGACTGCTGAGTGGCCGTGCCCCGCTCTGCCGCCCAGGACAGCGGTGAGGCGGCACGGGCAGGCTCGAATGAGCACACCGCCCGTGGGCCCCTGGGTCTGGAATGCGGTGTTGCCCCTCTGCTCCTCCGTTCACCCTTCCTGAGATCTTGCCCATCCTTGAGACAGCTGACAGAGTGAAGCCCGTAGACGATAACATCTCCTACTGGATTTGGAAGCTTTTCGCTGGATGGAGCCTGACACTTTGGTTCTTATTCTTAGGCTCATTATTCCACTGACTAATTACATGACCTTGACAGTGACTTGGCTTAAGAATGATAGCTTCTTAAGAATGTGCCGTCCAGGCTGACTGATGGCAAGCGGGGGAAGCGCTGCTTGTCGTCGTTCTCCCTGCACTTGGGGTTCACGGTGCTTTCAGAGAGGTGGGTTTGGAGTTGTTGACTTCTTCGTCTCTGGATTCCTTCTGACTGAAGCTGAGAGAGTATCAAGGAAAGCATGAAGGGCGAAGCTGCCCACTGTCCTGAAGTCATGCGTTTGTCTCGTCTGTCACACACGGTGGCTCTTCTCACGTCCTTTGTCATTTAGAGTCACTGCTGCGATGCATTCTGAGAGGCGGCTTCACGGAGTCTTCACAGGCACGTCCGACTCTGCTGCCGCTGCGTTTCAAGCCTGCCAGGAATCGCGTCTCTGCCCTTGAGCCTGCCTTCCTATTCCCTTCTCTCTCTCCAGTGTCATTACCTAGAGGGTGCCTTGGGGATACACACCCTGTGTCTAATTAACAGTCTCTGCTTCTGAGCATCTCCCTCCCCCCCACCCCCTTGAGTTTCTGAGGAAAATTTCAGAGGATGCGTTCTGGGGAATCTTAGCTTTCATATAAGCTTCAAAAGCCCTGAAACAAATGGTGGTTGGCTGGTTGCTGGGGGAGTGGAGAAGTGGCTTCATTCCAGCCACCGCCATGTTCTGAAAGTAGCTGTGACCTCGAGAGGTCACAGCGGTTCGTCAGGGCAACCGTCCTCCAGAGGGTCCTCGGGGTCAGAACTTTCTTCGTAGTGCGACGTCATCAGCCTTCTTTGCTGTTGATCTTTGCACTGATAGCGCAGAAGCACTGGTGGGTAAACCAGCTGGAGCCTCAGCAGGCTGCACAGCCGGGGCACCAAACTGCTGTGGCCGCTGCCTTCTCATTTCACCTCCTCGCAGGGGTGGAGAAGGCGCATGTCACTGAAGAGAGCCCTTGATGAGTTAGGAGAAACCTTTAACGTCGGTACATCGCAGCCCTTGGACTATGTCTTTCACCGCTCCGTGTGGAATGGGACACGCCCAGGAAGCACTTCTGCTTCCATCTGGAGCGTGGTGGTCATCTTGAGGAAAAGCACGTGTGCAGTTGTGTGAGCTGTGAGCTCCGCTAGCTGCTTTCTCTCAGGACGTATTTTGGGCTGTGCTGGGCCTTTGTTACTTTTGCACGGGCTTTCTCTGGTTGGGGTGTGAGATCTTCCCATGGCAGCGGCTTCTCTTGTGGAGCACGGGCTCTAGGGAGCACGGGCTTCAGTAGTCGTGGCACACAGGCCCCGCAGCATGTAGCATCTTCCCAGACCCAGGGATCAACCCATGTCGCCTGCGTTGGCAGGCAGATTCCTAACCATGGAAGGCCGAGGGAAGGAATGATGACGGTCAGACTAGTTACTCAGGCCTGGGCTTTTGACAGACATTTTCTTGAAAATGAATGAAGTGTGTATGTCACTTCAGGAAAACAAAAAGTATATGTTGTCAGTGATCTCATTTTCGCTTAAAAACACAGGTTTTAATTTAGGAAAACGTAGAATCTACCCCTGTAAACTTGACGGCTTCCCAATTTTTAACAGACATCTGATATGAACAGAGGTGATATTAATAAATGTAAATATTTTATGATGAAGAGTTTCAGTATTTTAGAGATCTCCTTTAACTCAGTGAGAATATTTTCCACCTGATGAATGCATGTTACACATGCATGAATAAAAGATCTGTTCAGAGTTTGAGATGGACCAGCAGATTTTACTGTGACAGTGTGAAAGTTCATTGCTACAGTTTCAGATTTCCCATCTTAGTTATCTTTAAGAAGCTACCACTTGTCAAGCTTTAATGCAAAATCAAAGACGACTGTTTGCAGTTCTCTGAGAAGGCCTGCCTCTGATCAGGCCCTATTTTTTTGTTTTGTTTTATAAACTTCAATCAGAACACTCCCTCACACCAGATTGAAGGCAGAAGCAAATATGAGAATCCAGTTCTGTTCTATTAGGCCAGACGTTAAAGGGATTTACAAAAATGGGAAACAGTTTTACTCTTCTCCTGAAATTTGAGTTTTCTATTTTATGAGGAAAACATTGTTTATATTAACACATAATGGATTTATTTTTGTTAACCTATAAATGAATTATTAATTATTTAAAAAACTTGTGTCAGTTTCTAATATGGTAGGTCCTGGTAGACTTGACCCACAGTAACAGAAGCTCTTGAAAGTGGGAAGGGGTCCCGAGACCAAAAGTCTGGGAGCTGTGTGTTAGGGATGAGACTTGTTGAGGCTCTGCTGGTCACGAGGGCCACGAGCGGGAGCAGAAGGCTGCCTGGCTCTCTGCTCCTGTGCCCGCTGAGCCTGTTTCAGACTTAGTTGGCCATATTCTTGTGACGAAGATGCCTGTTCATTCTGGACAATTAATGGCGGGGGGAAATGTTTTATTTGGGTTTATTCATATAAATAGGCCAAACAAAAAACCCACTGCTGAGAAAGGAAGAGAAATAACCCTCTGCCTGTTTTTGTAGATAAAGTTTTATTGGAACACAGCTGTGTCCCTGTGTACGTCTGTGGTCTGTGGCTGCTTTTGTGCTGCGGTGGCAGGGCTGAGGGGCTGTGGCAGAGACCACCCGGCCCAGAGGGTCTGAAACACTTGCTCTCCAGCCCGTACAAAGAGTTTGCCGGCTCCTGGCTGCTGTAGACATTCAAGAGATACTGTCTTAGAAACCACACCTACAGTGTAGCGGTGTTGACTGACTTCACTGTGTACTGAGCACTGAGAAAACTGTAAAGCTCACACTGCTTTTAACTATTTACTGAACTCCAGCTCTGTGTCCAGAACTGTGTGTGTTGTTGTTTGATTGGAACAATAACTTTTATGTCATCCTCTGCCCTGATATTTTCCTAACCTGTTACTCTAATGGGAATCCATGATTTTCTTTAAGTAACCCGATGGCTCTCTCTCTGGGTGGTGTGACAGAAGCATTCATAAAACGCCCGCATCTCCTATGGTGTGAGGTGAGGTGGCGTAGGTCAGGCGTGAGGTGAGGGGGCATGGGTCAAGCCTTTGGAGGGTTCCATCCTGTGCTCAGGGCTGCCTTACCAAAGCACGTGGCAACCCTCTGACTCTGCTGTTTGTCCCGTGGCGTCCGTGATGCCCTACCCCGGCATGTGGCACCCAGCACCACAGGTGTGGGCAGGGTTGTATGGCCTTCAGCAAAATTTCAAACAAGTCTGTGACCCTTGGGAGGGTGAAAACTATGGCTAAGTAGACTGTCATTAGAGAGAATGAGAGAAAAAAAATATCTAGTTTTTGAGATTGGCTTAATACAGTGATTTTTAATTTCTTTAAACTCCAAAACCTTTCCCATCTCAGATCACCCAAAATTCCTCTCTGTCGTCATCCTGGTCACAGCTTCTGGTCAACATTTTGAAATAGTCACTTAACCGGGGATACCACCCTGAGTATGTGTAACCTACAGCGGAAAGCAACGGGGCCTCTCACATCCCGAGGCTGAGAACCCGCCTCGTCACGGACACACCGCCGGTTTTTAGCCTGTGTGCGCTCCATCGCTCAGTGGTGTCTGACTGACTCTTCGCAACCCCATGGGCTGTAGCCCACCAGGCTCCTCTGTCCATGGGATACTCCAGGCAAGAATATTGGAGTGGGTTGCTATGCCCTCCTCCAGGGGATCTTCCTGACCCAGGGATCGAACCCATGTCTCTTGGGTCTGCTGCACTGGCATTCTTTACCACTATGCCACCTGGGAAGCCCCTGTGTTTTATTAGGCCTTTGAAACATTGGGGACGTAATTGCCTGAGGGGTCCCTCCCTCGGCCCCCGGCAGGCCTGCTCAGCCATCTGGGTTCTTTGTCTGGAGGGTATCAGCACGCATTTGACTCCGGGTCTCGAGGCAGACACAGTTGAAAGCAGCTCTTGTCGACTGCTGCAGCGCTCAGGGAGGTCAGGTTCTCTTCTTGCAGAGACGTTGTCTGCTGCTGACCAGGCTGTGTCTTCGAGCAGTAGGATGTCTATCCATCTTCCTCGCCGCAGTGGACTGAATACGTGCCGTGGGCACAGCCTTGGGGGTGGGGAGGGTGGGGCCCAGACATGCTGCTCAGCGCAGCTCATCATGGTGGCTGCTGGAGACGCTGTGATGGGGTGAGTGCTGACCGCAGCAGAGGCAGAGACTGCTCGGCCCTGAGGACCTTCAGCCCCTAGCAGGGGCTTCTCTGGTGCAGTTCCAGAGCAGAAGGGAAGAGAGAGGCAGAAGCATGCTTGACTCAGCAAAGCTCTTATTAGAGTTACTTTCCTGTCAGCCACTCTCTGGGGCCATTCTTGTTTCTTTTTACTAGTCATTGAAGGTAAGCTTTTGCTTACAAGGAGATGTGCGCAGAGCTCATAACTGTTCAGTGACTTTTGATCACTCCTGGGTCACTGGAGTGGATGTTTTAAGTGGATTTTGGAAACATTTTGCACCACTTTTTCACATGAGCCTCAACAGAGTGAAGGTCAAAAATTTCATCCTGTTAGGAGTCCTTTTTTCTTAGCAGACCCTTTCCTGCCCTGGTTCCTGATACCTTCTCTGTGAGATAGGTTAGTGGGGTCTCTTCTTAATGAGGCCAGAAGGCGCCCCGTGAGCTAATCGCTCCCCAGAAAGGATGCTTTTGGAGCAGGGTGGTCCCAGGTCAGGAGTGGCCAGGCTCTCTTAGGTCTGTCCCCCGCCCAGAGCAGGCCCGCGTCCGGAGTGGAGGCAGACTGTGGAGCCCGTACTGTTGAGAGTGAGTCAGCCCGAGTCTCCCACTGGCTTGGCTTTGCCATCACACTCATTTCTGTAATTTTTGTATTTGACTCAGAATTCCTCCAAAGCAGCAGGGAGGAAGCAGGGAGAAAGCTGATGGGTAGGGCAGATGTGTTTAAGCCTCGAGGCTTTCTGGGAAAGGATTGTTTGGGAAATTTTCCACCTGTAGGTGACTCTTGTGGGCCTTCGCCTCTGTGTGTCCCATAGATCTACCCGTATTAACCCCTCAGGATGGATCTCTGGCAGCTCCCGGGCATTGATGAGCATTTCAAGCCACCATCATGTCCCCAGGCTACTGGTGAATTTACAAGGCTGTGAATTGCCTTTCTTTCAGCACAAAGTGTGGGGATTAAAAGCTTGGTCCTTGGAGAGAGGGTCTTGGGTTTAAGCGGTGCCCTCCTTACTTGCAAGCTGTGTGACCTTGGTAATGTACTGAACCCTGCAGGCCTGAATCCTTCATGTATGAGGCATTGGAGGCGACGCCCCTGCCCTCATAGAGTCTCTTGTGAGGATCACATGAGATGAAGCTTGAAGGGTGCGCAGCCTGGTGCCTGGTTACTGCTCAGTAGATGTGACGACCAGCTTGTTGTTGTTGAGTTGCTCAGTCGTGTCTCTTGGCAACCCTGTGACTGTAGCCTGCCAGGCCCCTCTGTTTATGGGATTTCCCAGGCAAGAACTGGAGTAGGTTACCGTTTTCTTCTCCAGGGTATCTTCCCGACCCAGGGATCGAACCTGTGTTTTCTGCATTGGCAGGCAGATTCTTTACCATCTGAGCCACCAGAGAAGCCCTGTGACAGCCAGCCCTATTGTTTTTTTCATGGTCCCGGTTCCAGGACCATCAGGGAAGACCACTTGGGGAGTAAGGGCACGGTCTGTCTTCTTGCCAGCCTGTGTAGTAACCTTGTGGTGTAAAGAGGGAAGGTGAGGTGACGGTCCAGGGAGGGGGTGGCCTTTCCTCTGGACGGCTTACATCTGCTCATGTGCTGCTGCGTCAGAGGACTATCTTGTTAAGCATGTGAGAGGCCTGGGCTCCTCCTGCCTTGGCGGGCACCTGTTCTGTTCCCATCGGTAAAAACTGTCTGCCAGAACCCAGAGTCAAGGCTGTTTTCCTGAGCATGAGTGGGAGGGAGAGGAACCCACAAGCCATAGCCTTGTAGGAGCTCTTGAAGTGGCTGGGCTGCTCCCCTTCCTTGCCTCCCATCCCTGTCCTTCCCTGATCCCTGGGAGGCTTTTCAGAACCTTCCAGCCCGGCCCAGTTCCAGAAGAGTCAGGGGCAAGTTGGGCATCTGTCTTATCGGTAAAGCCCTCCAGGGCATTCTGGTGCTTACCCTAGTTAAGAGCCATTGCCGGGAAGAAGTTGTAACCCACCGTAAAGAAATTCTCCCATGAAGGCGACTGATGCCCAGAGAAGGCAGTGCAGACTGGGCACAGGCCTACGGTGTTCTGATGTCGCAGGGATCGGAGTGCAGGTCTCCTGGCTCCTGTCCGAGGGATTTTTCCTGCCACCACACTCATTCTTTTACCATATTTGCTGCTCCTCGTGGTGGGTCAGAAATAGCCCAGGCCGGGGAGCCTACACTCCCACGGGAGCCCAGCCCCGCCGTGGTCCTTAACTGCCGGGAAAGCTTTTCTGGAAGGAAAGCCACGGGAGGCTTGAGATTCCAGGCTGCGACCTGCTCCATCACTGCTCCTTGCATCATGCTGGCGAGGCTGCCCCCTCGGAGCCGGTACCTCCCCCGCCCAGCAGGCTGACGCAGCGTGTGCATACGGCTGCCCCGCTGCCAGGAGAGCCCGGGGCCACCGCTGGTTCCCAGTCACTTACGAGAGCCTGGGCTCCTGCCAGAGGTGGCAGCTGCTGCAGCGCAGTCACTACCGGACTGGAACTGCATCCACTTGAACAAAACAGGAGTTGGGGGTGCTCACTCTTTGCGCAGCTGAAAATCAAAGTACAGCTTCGGCTGGCCCTCCGTCACTGTTGTTCCTACACCCTACACACCGCAGGTCCTGTAGTGCTGTAGTATTTACCATCGGGGAAAGAAATCCGCATGTTTGACCTGAACCGGAGCAGCTCGAATCTGTGTTGCTCAGGGATCAACTTAATCCTAATATAATCCTAGTGCTTTAACATCAGACGCTCCTCCACTGCTTAAACCCGTGTGCTGTTTGGTTTCCACGTACCGCCTCATCCATCCCTCAACAGCCCCAGTGGTAGGTGGTGGCGGTGGTCTTGTATTGCAGGTGAAGGAACTGAGGCTCAGAGAAGTCAGCCGACTTACCTGAGGTCACACAGCCCGTAAGCAGCACAGATGGAATTTGACCCCAAGGTGTTCAGATGCGCGGGGCCTGTGTTGTTACCCACTTATTTCTCACAGTAAGTGAGCTTCATTCCTGCCTTCGCAGCCTGGGTTGTGGCAAGAACACCTTATGGGACCCCGGAGCCTGATCCCATAAGCAGCAGTCTCGCAAACAGATGTCTTTCTCGTGACTGGAAGTGACGTCCGTCGTGACGGGTGGGTTTGCAGATCAAACTTGAGCTCTGTGCGTTGCGACTGCGTCTGTCAGAGTCACCGCTGATTGTTCCTAAGGTCCATTTACTCATCTTCGCACAGCCCTGGGATGGCCTGGTGGCGTTGCCCACGCTGGTGTTTCCCCGTAGGGCCTGGACGTGGGTGTGCAGGCTCACTCGTCGTGTGCTTCCTGGCCTGCCTCTCTTCCGAGTGTCTGATGGGCAGCCTGCTGGCACGCGTCCCAGGGAGGTAGCAATGTGGTGCCTTCCTGTCCTCTCCTCTCCTCTCACCCCCACGAGACCTGCAGTGTCCTAACCCCCTGCCTCCTCTTGGTCAGCTCTGCCTCTGCCCCTGATTTCCTTCCTTGTGATAGCGGCAGGGAGGGGGAGTGGATTCAGACTTCCCCTGAAGAATTCTCCGGTATCCTCAATGTCACCCCTGCTCCCCAGCCACTAAGACGAGGTCACCTTGTTCCCCACTCTGCACTGACAGGGACCCCACCACATCTTAGAGGAACCTCCAAAAATTCAAAGGTTTTGCTCTCAGTTGGATTCTATTCTTTCTTTTTTTTTGAGCCACACCACATGTCTTGTGGGATCTTAGTTCCTTGGCCAGGGATTGAGCCCACACCCTGGCAGTGAAAGAGCAGTCTTAACTACTGGACCATCAGGGAACTCCCTGGGCTCTTATTCTTAATTCTTCCATCCTTTCTTCAAAGAGGTTGTTCAAAAATGCTAATGTGATCCAGGCTCTGCCCTGCTCGAGACCCTCGAGGCTCCCTGGGGCCTTGGCACCCTCAAGGAGGGCCGCTTGTGGTCTGTGTCTGACTCAGTCTCGGGTTTTGTCCTCCACCCAGCAGAGTCCCCTGCCTCTCTGGCACCTCCAGACCTGGGTGCCTGCTCCTCCCAAGCGTCCTCTTGGCTCGACCTCTCCACTCTCACTCCCTCCTGAGCCCCAGTCAGGCCTCTGCTGGGACACCACCTCCTTTGGGAATCCTGACCCTCCCCGCTGTCCCCTTGGTCTGCCTCGGGAGCCCTTCATTGGGGGTGGCCATGGCAACCATGCACATCCCAGCACAGCACCTTGAAGTCCAGGAATAGAAACACGCCGCTTCTTTCCTTTGGGTTCTTGCTGAAGCAAAGGCAGGAGTTTCATTTGCCAGGATCTATTTCAGCAAGCAAAATTCAGAAGAGACTTCTAAAGCGTTTTCATCATTTAAATGGTCCGATTGTTGGTGCCATTCTTTCTCAATTACTCACGATGACGCAGATTAAACGTCCAAATGTAGGAGCGATTTGCTTGTGTGGAAGGGCCCCAGGTCTCAGAGGCCACCTGGATTTGTGGGGCAGAGTGCAGCACGAGCCAGCCGCCTCTTTGACCGCTGCCGGCGTGAGCAGATTCGTGCACGTGCACAGGAGGAGCACTGCTTTATACAAACGTGCAGAGTTTTAAATCTGGTGACACAGTTATCTGTCACTTCTTGGTGTAAACATCTTGTCCTCAGTGAAACCTCTCCTGTCCTGCAGGCAGTGGGGAGTCCCTGACCCCACACCGCACCGCCCGGGTCTCTGTGGGCCGGGCGTGGTGAGGGGGCGGCCCTGATCCAGCGCCTCTCCTTCCCTGAGGGATGGAAGCCGCTGCCCCTGGGGCAGGCTCCGCAGTCACTGCTGCATCCCGGGGCCCAGCCCAGAGTCAGCGTAGATTAAAAAGGACAGAGAACCAGAGAGACATAATAACAGCAGGACCACCAGAGGGGTTGCTCGATAAGAGAGCTTTGGGTTATCTGGCTCCTTCATTTAGCTCCTTCAGGTGCCACATGAATGCGTGAGTCCATCGCGCTGTAGACACGGGTGTCAGAGCCTCTCAGTTTGGGGCATTAGAATTGCCCAGATTTTTTGAACCTCATCGGCCCACTCTGTTTCTCAGAGCAGGTTCTTACAGATACTATTAGTTGGTGATCACCTTGAAGGTTAATTTAGGATTTCAGGAATCTCTTTGGGAACCTAAGCTCAACTGCCCCCCCACTAATCACGGGCCAGAGGAGGGAGACGGGAAGTCAATCCGTCACCATCCACAGTTCCATTCCTAAAGGGAACCAGTAATTAAATGCCGTTAAGCAAAATTAATTTGCCTCCTGCCGGAAGGTTGATGATGAATGAAAGGCTTGCTAATCGGAGAGGGAGCTAGGCTACCCTCTGTGGTCATCAATATTTCATGGCGGTTGGTGGTGGCAGGAAGTTAGCTGTTCCTGGCTCCCTGACCTTGAGCACTCTGGGAGGTAGGACAAAGCTGGGGAGGTCGTTTTTAAAGGGTTTTGTTACAAGACACAGTGAAAACCTAAGTGAAATTTGCAACACACACCCATGGGTTAATTGGGTTTACACCCTCAGTTAGCTGGAGAGTCCCCTGAGACCATTCCTAGTAGAGTTGCAGCTCTGTAGCCGCAGTGGCAGAGCTGAAATGTTTAATGATGGCTTTGCGGGTTGGAAGAGTCGGGATTTATAGTGTCTGCTAATTTCTGTGGTGTCACTATCCTCCCAGGAAGGCCGTTTAAAGCTTCTGAACCCGGGACGGGAAGGAGCGCTGGTTTGCTGGAGCTGGGGGCGCCAGCCTGCTGCCCCCACGACTCCCAGATCCTTCCTGGAGATGGGGGGAGACCCTGCCAGGCTTCATGTCCAGAACCACAGAGGTGCCCCCTGGTGGCGCCCCCATCTGCGTTAGCCTCGGCCTCTGGACCGCGAGTGTGCTTGCTGGTGACAAGCTTTAAAAATGAGAAAAGCAGCAGCCTCTCATGGTGTTGTCTTCTTCTCCCCAGCTGCTATTAACTTAGCGAAGCTGAAACTTTTCAGACATTACTACGTCTTGGTGAGTAAAAAATCCCTAAGTCTGTGAATAAGGTCAATTCAAGAAATAGAGCTAATGAACTAGCTCCCCGGAGTACCTGAGTTACTTACTACTAGGTTTTAGTTTTACATCTGGCTTTACATACTCAGAAAAGTAACACATGCTTGATAGTTTTTAAATGCAGAATGATAGGAACACAGTGAAAGCCATTTATGACCCTGAACCTTCTGTTCCTTCCCTTTTCTTACTCCTCCCCCAGGTATTACAGTTTACAGTTCAGTCATTATTTCTCTAGATTCTTTTCTAGGCAAACGCCATGTACAGGCGAACGCCATGCATAGCTGTTCCTTTAACTTTTTTAAAAAATTGGCTTACAAAATTGGGATCATGTCTAAAAACATGACTGAAGTGAACACAAAAAGTCCATATAAGCGTACCACCAAAAGGAGAACTCGCTATAAAATATTAGGGTCATAATTTCCCGGAATGTATAAGCTATGGATCTCCTAGAATTTTGCTTGCCTACTTCCAGACGAAAGTTTCAGAGTAGTTTTCATCTGTGGTTTTGGCACTCACTGTCGCTCTGCACAGTCCCTTCCCCGTAAGCCTGTCTGTCTGCCCTGGGCACAGCCCAGTGAGCTGTCCGCTCCGGTGGGTCCACATGTTGAATCCTTGTCATGGCCTTCTTTCTAGGGCACTTAGGATGACTGGTCCTTCCTCTTGACTGTAGACCTCGAACATTCACAGGATCTCCTGAAGGGACTAAAAGCCATTGTTTTCCCCGTATGGTTTTATTTTGCTGTTATTGCTGGAAAACATTTCTCAAAGCCTGGGACTGAAAAACTGTTAGCCTTTGGGGCTGGAAATCGGTGGGTTATGTATGAGAATTTTATTTTCTTGGGCTCCAAAATCACTGTGGACAGTGACTACAACCATGAAATTAGAAGACACTTACTCCTTTAAAGGACATCTGACACACCCAGATAGCTTATTAAAAAGCAGAGACATCATTTTGTCGACTAAGGTCCATGAAGTCAAAGCTGTGGTTTTTCCAGTAGTCATGTAAGGATGTGAGAGTTGGACCATAAAGAAGGCTGAGCGCTGAAGAATTGATGCTTTTGAATTGTGGTGCTGGAGAAGACTCTTGAGAGAGTCACTTCGACTGCAAGGAGTTCAAACCAGTCAATCCTACAGGAAATCAACCCTGAATATTCATTGAAAGGAAGGATGCTGAAGCTCTAATACTTTGGCCACCTGATGAGAAGAGCTGACTCATTGGAAAAGACCCTGATGCTGGGAAAGATTGAGGGCAAAAGGAGAAGGGGCCACAGAGGATGAATGGTTGGATGGCATTGCCAACTCAATGAACATAAGTTTGAGCAAACTCTGGGAGATAGTGAAGGGAAGCTTGGCATGCTGCAGTCCACGGGGTCACAAAGAGTTGGACATGACTTAGCAACTGAACACCACCACCACCAAAAATATATGAGAATTAGGTGAGAAGGAGGTTACTCAGGAGTTAAGAGCAAAATATCCTGTTCACGAAAGTGATTGTTATCAATATCTTAGTCACCTAGAGAAAAAGAGGACATCCTCTCAAGTAGTGGAGAGTTTCTCTCTCTGCTGATTTATTAATCAGCACTGCTGCTGCTGCTAAGTCGCTTCAGTCGTGTCCGACTCTGTGCGACCCCATAGACGGCAGCCCACCAGGCTCCCCGTCCCTGGGATTCTCCGGGCAAGAACACTGGAGTGGGTTGCCATTTCCTTCTCCAGTGCATGAAAGTGAAAAGTGAAAGTGAAGTCGCTCAGTCGTGTCTGACTCTTCGTGACTCCATGGACTGCAGCCCACCAGGCTCCTCTGACCATGGGATTTTCTAGGCAAAAGTACTGGAGTGGGGTGCCATTGCCTTCTCTGATTAATTAGCACTGTAAGTGTCAAATAATTTTCTTCAGGTAGCTGCTTTCCCCTTAGCAGACGGTTGGAAGAAAGCAGTGCTATGATTTCTGCACTGACTTTATTCTTGTCTCTCTGTTCCTCATTAGATCGTATGTTACATATACTTCACCAGGATTATTGCATTTCTCCTCAAACTTGCTGTTCCGTTCCAGTGGAAGTGGCTCTACCAGGTATGCGGCTCAGGGGACAGTGCCAGGGAACTTGTGTCTGAGCAGGAAGTCTCAGGGTAACTTGAGATGGTTCCAGATTTATTTGGCAGTGGCCACTAAGACCGTCTGTCTCTTCTGGTCCACAGTTAAGATGTGTTTGTCCAGGAAAGCTGCTGGATTACGTGAGAAATCTGGAACTGATGTAGTTTTCAATTTTAAAAGTCCTTGAAGAGAAAAAAAACCCCAGGCAGAGAAAGCCTTGCCCAGTATAATTCAAACCTCAATGAAATGGGGCCCAATCCTTCAGTTATAGGGCTTAGAATAGCTTAGAATCCAGACCTCCCTTCTTCTTGCCTATTGTTATTATTTCAGTAATAAAGTTGTCTTTGTAGTATTCTAGAGCTAGTTTAACTACTGGGTAGTCACCAAATGATTTAGAGACTAGTTTTTGGAAGCTCTCACTTGGTGCTTTGGACGTTATAGGGAAATGTATGTATATAATGAGCTCTTCAAAGATGCCAGTGAAGACTTAAAGCAAGGACTCTCAAATGTCCTCTCTGGGAAGAAGTGAAAGTCATTCAGTCATGTCCGACTCTTTGCGACCCCATGAACTATACAGTCAGTGGAATTCTGTGGGACAGAATACTGGAGTGGATAGCTTTTCCCTTCTCCAAGGGATCTTCCCAGTCCAGGGATTGAACCTTCAGGGATTGAATCTCCCACGTGGCAGGTGGATTCTTTACCAGCTGAGCCACAAGGGAAGCCCTCTCTAGGCAGAAGGCTTCAGCAAGTCCCCTAAGGAACATGGTCCCCAACGGTCAGCTTTGCGTTTGAGTGGCAGATCAGTGAGCGGTGGGTTACTGGGGGGCGGGGTGGGGGGCAGTTTGTTTGGTTCCACTGCTTTCTGAAGAGCGATATTCTAATCCCTTTACTTGGTGGTGATTTTAAAATTCGCAGCTCCTGGATGAAATGGCCACGCTGGTGTTCTTTGTTCTCACGGGGTATAAGTTCCGTCCAGCTTCAGACAACCCATACCTACAACTTTCTCAGGAAGAAGATGACTTGGAAATGGAATCTGTGTAAGAATCTCCTTTCTTCCCTCCCCGGCCTCGCGCCTGCCTCATTGAGCAGCGTGGTGTGAACGGGAGCAGCTGCTCTCTGCAGATTATCGCCCCCCTTTCTTCCCTCCCCGGCCTCGCGCCTGCCTCACTGAGCAGCATGGTGTGAACGGGAGCAGCTGCTGCTCTCTGCAGATTATCGCCCCCCTTTCTTCCCTCCCCGGCCTCGCGCCTGCCTCACTGAGCAGCGTGGTGTGAACGGGAGCAGCTGCTGCTCTCTGCAGATTATCGCCCCCCTTCCTTCCCTCCCCGGCCTCGCGCCTGCCTCACTGAGCAGCGTGGTGTGAACGGGAGCAGCTGCTGCTCTCTGCAGATTATCGCCCCCCTTCCTTCCCTCCCCGGCCTCGCGCCTGCCTCACTGAGCAGCGTGGTGTGAATGGGAGCAGCTGCTCTCTGCAGATTATCGCTCCAGAGCTGGTCCCTCTGCGTTTAGGTGCAGGAGATGGACACTCAGGCCCCAGGCTTGTGTATTCAGTTTGAGGTCCAGTATCTGCCAAGCATCACTTAGTCTTTTCAGGGGAAGTAGAACTTGCCATCATCTGAGGCATCCTTGGAGCCTGCTGCCAGCAACTTAGCAGCAAGATCTTGGGGATATCCTTGGCCTGTTCAGAACTACTGGGGATGCGTAGCCCCACTTCCCATTGGGCCTGCCGGTGGAAGCTCAGGTCTGACAGTGTAATCATCCAAGTCATCTGTAGGTCTGCTAATGATCCTCGCATGGCCTTCATTATCAGATAACTTGATGGCTTTTCCCAGTTAGCACAGTGACTTGACCTATATCTGAGCTGTAAAAAGAGCTTTTCTGAGTCACAGGCTAAGTGACTCTAGGGTCCTGTTTTCCGGGAAGGGGCAGTCATTTTCTAGAGAAGTGAATAGTGATTGAGAGTATTTGCTTGTAAACTGATGAGTTCTGATGGGCTAGGTCCGCAGTTGTATCTGATGACGCCCCTGCGGCTGAGTTCCTCCCTCCCTGTCCACTCTTTGAAGTGTGTGGCCTCCAGCACAGGCAGCTTTTCTCTCTTCCCAGTTCAGAGGCTGAGCCTTGACCCACGGCAGGCTCTGCTGGGCTGGCGGGCAGGTCGGGCAGCGTAGGATGCATTCAGCTCCTCTGTGGAAATAGTAATTGGAAGCAGAGCCTACTTCTGGGCCCCAAACACCAGCTTCCTGTTGTGCAGAGGAAGAAACCCCTGTGGAGGGGAGCGCAGGGGAACCGCCAGATATACCTTTTCTAGAAGTAACAGAATCCGAGCCAGGACCGCTGGTTGAAAAGGCACAGATGAGAGTCCACCTGGAGTTGAGCATGCGTGTGTGCTAAGTTGCTCAGTCGTGTCTGACTCTTTGCAACCCTGTGGACTGCAGTCCACCAGGCTCCTCTGTCCATGGGGTTCTCCAGATAAGAATACTGCAGTGGGTTGCCATGCCTTCCTCCAGGGAATCTTTCTGACCCAGGGATCGCACTGGCGTCTCTTATGTCTCTTGCATTGGCAGGTGGGTTCTATACCACCAGCACCACCTGGGGAGCCCAGAGTTAAGTATACATTTATTTTTTGCTGTAATTTGTTTGGGACCACATTTTACAAAACGCCTCTTCTGTTAGGTTGCTTTTCAGAAACTCCCCTGCCCTCCTCCCTCCACCTGCATCTTGCTGCTGTTCCTCATCTTTCAATACAAGCTTCAGAGCATCCCCCCGTCCCCTACCCAACCCCGGTAGAGGTGGTTCCTCATCCTGGGCCGTCATCAGGCCTGCGTCCTGGCACTTCCATCCTGTATGTCTGGGGTGGCTCTGCGTGTCCATCTGAAAGACTGTCCGTTCTGCTGGGCACTAGGCCCCCTGAGAGCACCAGTTCCAGCTTCATCACTCTCTGTTCTCACCCCAGGCCTGTCATGATAGAGGGAATGTGGTTTTCTCTTTTGGGCCATCATGTGGCAAGGAGTATTTCCTTAGGGAAAGCAAGGGAGCAAAGGCTGTCCCAAGCCTGCCGTCTGAGCCATCCCTGGGTTGTGATGCCTGGTGCCCTGCCCTCGGCGTCCGCATGTGTTGAGCTCCTCTGCCTTCTTAACACGGTGCGGCAGCCACAGAACCAACACTTTACACTCACCAGCAGCCTCTGCAGGAATCCTTCGGTTCCTACAGGAACCACCTCCCAGTCGTGGCTTTATCAGAAGTACAGATAACCCAAGAGAAAAGCCCAGCCCTGGGGGAGGACTGCATGACCCCGAGGCTTGGTCACAGCAGCAACATGACAACAGAAAAGAAGGGAGAAAAACTTCTCTTTCCTCACTCCACGTGCAGTCGTTTGTCTACTGTATAGATCCAGCTGGACAGACACTAGATGTGTCTTGTGTAGAGCCACTGAGTTGCCATTTGTAGGTAACAGGATCTGGGAGTTGGTGGGGGCATGGGAAGGGTCCTTGGAGAGAGAGTGCTGGGTTGGCTGTGAATTTTACTTCACTGATTAGGAAATTCCTCTTGGTCCACGATGGGGGACAGAGGTGCCTTATGTTTCTTAGAGTACTTCAGAGATGCTGGGCCGGGGTGTTTGTTTTTAAGGCTCTTTCGTAGAACGTTTTTAGCTTCATAACATTGAACAGAATTGAACAGAGGATGCAGATATTCCCTCCGTGTGCCCCCCACCCCACATGTGCGTAGCTTCCTCCATCAGCAGCATCCCCTCCACAGGGCCCTTTCCTTACAACTGATGAACCTGCGCTGACTCACCATCGTAACCCCAGCCCGTAGTTTACAGCAGGGCTCGCTCTTGGTGTTGCGCACTCTGCGGGTTTGGACAGATGTGTACCCGCCGTTACAGAGGCGTACAGCGTCGCTGCGGCGCCCTGAAGTCCCCCGGGCTCCGCCGACCGGGGGAGCTCGTGTCTGCTTGGTGTTCCTGTGGTGGAGCCACGCGGCTGCGTCGTGAACACGGAGAGCCTCAGGCTCTGTCTGGCTCCCACTTTGTGAGGCAGGAGGTTGTCCTCTCCTGGACCCTACCTCCTCAAGGGATGTCGTGATTCACTCCTAGTCTCTGTAACCGTCAAAGAGTCTTTGGGCCCAGAAGGTTCCTCCAAACCCGTGGTTCTATCCCAGGTCTCAGAAGTGAGCCACTGTGGCTGTTTAGTATAAAGTATCTATAGCTGATTAGCTTTTTTTCCCCAGAATGTTAATTACGACACAGATAATAGTGTCATAATTGTGACTAGTTTTATATATATATATATATATAACTTTGTGACGGGAAGAGAGAGAGATTAACGTTGGTTGTGCTAACAGCTGACGTGCCGTGACTCAGCACAGCAGAGCACCTGGCTGCCTGTCATGACAGTTCTAGGAAGTCAGGATCATGTTTATCCTGCAGCACAAGGCGGGGTCACGTGACCAGGCACGCTCACACAGCTCAGCTCGCATCAAGCAGGCCAGGATTTGAACCCGGGTCTGTCCGACTTCAGAGCCAACACCCTGCACCCCTGGTTGCCGCTGGGCTGCAGTGCGGGCAGCCTTTCACTCAAAGACTGAGGTTTCCCTCGTTGTTGTTTTTTCCCTCACTCAGAGTGACGACATCAGGGGTAATGGAGAATATGAAGAAAGTCAAGAAGGTGACCAATGGCTCGGTGGAGCCGCAGGCCGACTGGGAAGGCAGCGCGTGACGGAGCGGCTCGGAGGGGCGCTGGCAGAGACTTCTAATTTATTCGCAGTCCGGTTGGTCAGCGGGAGCGTCAGCCCCTCGCGACGGCGACACCGCAAAGCTCGCGGCTGGAGCCAAGCGCCACGGAGACCCAACTTTTCACTCTTTTCTGGATGCCGGGTGCGCGCTGGTGACAGGCAGCTCGCATTCTCCTTCAGGTGGTAGTGGCGGGGAGGGAGTGTAAGAGGAGGCAGGGGAAAGGAAGCCTTTGTTTTTAATTTCTATTTCCGCTTTTTAATTGGGGAGCTCTTCAGGGAGACGCAGTTGGGACCCAGTGTGTAGCAGGGAGCGCTGGCAGATGGGGGAGCCCGCCGGCCCGGGAAGGGGCATCAGGAGGCGAGCCGCTGTCGAGAGGGGGCTCAGGGACTCACAGAGAAGGCCGGGGCGGGGGCGGGGGACAAGTGTCGCTGCGTCCACGGGGAGAAAACAGATGAGGTTACTTTACTAAGGAAGTCGAGACTCAGTGAGGCATGAGGAGCCTGCCCCAGGGTTCCCGGCCCCGGGTGTCGCCCCAGACTTTCGTCCCGAATTCTGAAAGTGACCAGGGGCAGCGGTTGTCTGAGGGCCGCGGTGTCACCGTCCATCGGGGCTCTGCTGGTGGCAAATGGTTTGCTGCCTGATGGACGGACAGAATTGTGTTCTTAAGCTCGAAAAGCCGCCCCTGCTGGGATTTCCCTGGCTTCCCCAGCAGCCCAGGGCAGCGCCGTCTCCAGCGGCCCTGGCCCTCCTCTCACAGCTGCCCCTGTTCTGTGTGCTCAGAAGCGGGGGAATGGGAAGGACTTTCCTTCAG
This sequence comes from Bos javanicus, assembly GCF_032452875.1. NCBI lineage: Eukaryota > Metazoa > Chordata > Mammalia > Artiodactyla > Bovidae > Bos > Bos javanicus. The sequence goes on from NC_083878.1 coordinate 100,218,907, forward strand.
GAGCAGCCTGGGGCAGGAGGGGTCCTGTTAAAGCAAACCCTTAGTCTAAGCAAGCTTTCCCTGTGAGCCGGGCAGGACTTAGGAACGGAGGAGTGGCGCGGACCTCGTCCCTGTGTTCCAGTGTGACTGAGTGGTTTTACTCTCGGGGTCTGGGGGTGGGGAGCCCCTTTCAGGAATCTCAGTGAGGTTCTCTTCCAAACTTGCAGAGCGTGGGGCTGAGCATGGGTGGGAACGGCACTGCCGCTGCGCTCGGAGCCGAGGCCTTTGAATAACGGGGCAAGCCCAGAAGGTCCACCGTGACCCAGGGCGTAGCGGGGCCCGAGACGGGGACTCAGACACCGTGTCAGGAATGTGGGGTGCTGGCCATGCAGGTGGCTCCCAGCACCCGCGTGTGTGTCAGAAGCCTGAGCCCTCCCTCGCCTCCTGAGTGCCAGACGGTGACGGCGGCTGGGGGTGCTTCTCAGACCGCTGGCCTGGAAGGGTCGATGAGAAGCCACAAGATTTAGGGGTGCCGCTCAGCATCTCCGGTTTAGGAACCTGAAGAGTCTCTACTGAGAAAACAGTGGTTCCCCTCCCCTGTGCCCGTCTCCTCCCAGCTGACCGTGAGGACGCACGTGCCCTTGTGCGCTCTTTGATATCCCCCTGTGCTCTCCTGGCAGACCTCCACGGGGCTCGGTCCCGGCCCAGTGTGGAGAGGAGCGAGCCCCTGGCCTGACCCTGCCCTTTGCCTTTCCACAGATATTTTCGGGGAGGTTTGTGTGTTCTCCTGTCATCAGGAGCCAGGAAATATGCCCTGAGTATTATCTAAGGGACTTTTCTTTTTGAGTTAACTCGGAGCCGTGTGACAGAAGGAAGTGGCCCGGAGAACAGGGACATTTTTCCAGACTCCTGTCTGCCTGTGTGTAGACGCCATCCCCGCACTTCAGGACCGTGTCTCCTGCCGTGGCCCATACCCCCTCCGGTGCTCCCCTCCGAAGGACACGTTTGCTGTTTGTCCTGCGAGCTGCTGTCCTTGACAAGGCCATAGACTTCTTGGCAGGAACCAAAGGTTTGAGGGACACCCCCTCCTCTCCCCAGCCCCCACCCCTGCCACCCTGAGGGTCTCCATGGAGGTGTCTTCAGTTCCTGGCCTGGAAACAGGGACGACAGTACACGCAGATGAGGGCGCAGGTGTGGGCAGGCCCTGGCCCCCCGCAGTCACAGGTGGGCGGGAGCCCCCAGGCTCGACCATCTTCAAACCCCCGTGTCCCCCTCTCTGGGCACCTCTAGGCTCACGGAAGGGCTGAGTTGGCTGCAGTTGTACAGCCCTGACCCTTCAGGACCAGGACGGTATGGGTGAGAGAAGGTAGTGGATCCGAAGTGAAAGTCAGGCCGCTGCCTTCCTAACAAATAGGTCATCTGCCCACCTCCTGTGTTGTAACTGGCAAGAAGGTTTGAAGTCAGGCCGATGAGCAAGGAAAATCAAGGCCCCAGTCTGAGACCAGGCGGTGGTAATGCAAGTGTTTTCAAAATTATTTAAGCTCCTCGTCCTGTTCCATAAACACGTGGTGTCCCTCTGTCGCTTGAATAGCTGTGAGCAGCGCTCAGCTCTCACCCTGGAGTGAGGATGGGGGTTGGGGTCCAGAGCCAGGTCTTCTGCCCAGCTGACAGCCGCTCGCTGCAGCCTGACGGTTAGAGCCTGCGCAGCCCGTGCTGGGCGCTGTCGGGGCGGTTAAACCCTCCCTTTCAGTGTTGGAGGATCGGGCAGAGAGGATTGTGCGTGTCAGGAGTGATCAGTGGTATTTATAGCTTCGCCTTCTGCCCCTGCTCCCCGTATCTGCCTGCGAGAAACACCCTTGCCTCCTCTGAGAAACCGGCTGTGGACCGGAAGTGCCACTGGCTGCGAGATTCTAGGAGGTAAAGGATCTGTTTTCCTTTAATAAGCTGTGTGTATTTTGATAGAAAAGTACTTCTTGGACAGTAAGAACAATCGCTGATCTCTCCCTTTTTTATTTTTTGAAGTCACTGATCTCTTTTTTTTTTTTTAGACTTTAAAACTTTAATGAAAAACCTTACGTATAAACATTGAACATACAGATACATACAGAACTTGTAGATAAAACTAGATAAAACTAATACTAAATCTATACAACAAAACAACTGAAGCTGTACTAAATGAGGGCCCTCAGGAGAGAAGCAGTGAGGCCTCCCCTAATCTGATCCAAATGAGGCTCCTCGTGCTGTGTGGGCCCCACCGCCTCTGGGGTCCAGGATGGGGTCCAGGTCCAGGTCTTCAGGGATTCAGACGAGAGCCTTTTCAACTTGGGCCCCGCGTTCACACTTCCTCCTGGTCTTTTTCATCATCACTGATGACATTTTTGCCATTCTCCAAAGAGCTGATTAGAGAGTTGTCTGACATCGTCTCTGAATCTTCATTATCTGCCATGTACTCGTCTGGTGTCTGAGGGCAGCAGTCATATGGAGAGGCTGAGTTCTCTTCTGCATCACTGTTGCTAATATTTTCCAGGAAGCAGTCACTTTCACATTCTGAAAGGGCCACCTTGGAGACACATGGAGTCTCTTTGGTCTTGTCACAAGTTGGGTTGACTGGCAGGTCCTCAGTGAAACCGTGTTCATTGGCTGCTCCGGCTGCCTCCAGGGGATGCAGGGGCGGTTCCTCAGCCCCAGCCTGGGACAGATCCAACACCACATCCTCCTGGGGAGCGTGTTCATAGGCTTCCCCGGATTCGTCCACCGTCCTCAGAGGCTCGTCCTCAGCCCCGGCCTGAGGTGGCTCCACCGCCATGTCCTCCTGGGGAGCGTGTTCACTGGCTTGTTCACAGGCTGTGGAGTTGGGCAGAGCCTCTTCCTCCAACGTTGAAACGGATAGCTCCTCCAGCTGGTCCTCTGGGAGCTCTTCAGTTGAGTCAGTTAAAGGGTGCACCCTATTATGTGGCCAAAAACAAACTCTCTTCATCCAGCTGGCTCTTGATGTTCTTGACATTTGAGGGGTGTTTCTTCTCGCCTTCTGGATGAGACATTCTCCCAAACAATTCAGGTTACCCATTTCTCTTTGCCACCATACATGAAGCTCTCAGCTTGCAAACACACTGAATGCGGAATGTGTATCACCACATTACCATGGCAACCACACATCACAGAACCTTCAGAATTAACTGAACTCTGCACAGGATGAGTCCAACTGCCACTGTCCAACTGCTACTGTGATTCTATGGACAAGTTTAGCTTTTCAGAGTAAACATTTTATTTCAAAAATTGAATCTCAGGCTCACACATTCCTCTCTGATTATGAAAATAATTTATATGAATGAAAATGTTCTGTCCCCAAGCATAGCTGATAGTAAACATTTTGGGGTGAGGAGGGACAAATCTAACACATTGAGAATAAAAACAGATTCTATTATTGATTAGAATATCATCTTGGTACTGATTACAAGTTTGTGCTCCTAACACACATTGAGGAGAGAAAGCCTTCCTGCAGGGCCACACAAGGAGAAAAGACAAACAAACAAAAAATGCTGAGCACCCAGAAAACTCAGCAAAGTGCTTTTCTAGGAAAGCTGAGGGAGTGGCCTGTTGACTTCTGGGGTCAGAGTCTTTGTTCTTGATGTCAGGGCGTGGTCAGGTCACGATGTTCTTGTGGTGGTGGTTTAGTCACTGAGTCAAGTCCGACTCTTGCGGCCCCATGGACTGTAGCCTGCCGGGCTCCTCCATGGGATTCTCCAGGCAAGAATACTGGAGTGGGTTGCCATTTCCTTCTCTAGATTGAAGTCACTGATCTCTTAACCGTGGCTCTTAGCAGTGGCCAAAGACCCCACTAGCCTAGTTCTCCGTCCCTGGGTGCTGTGACATTTAGCAGCGGTGCGTCTGCTGAGCACCCCTGGGGGCTCGCGCTCTCGTGAGGAGAAGCTCGTTCTAGTGTAAAAGATGGTTTCTCAGATCAGAGCCTGAGCCCAGTTTTCTTTCCAGAAACCACTCTAGAGTAAAATTTACAGGGTTGTTTTTTTTTTTTGCCCTTGGACATATCCAGCCAGTGAAGGCAGCACCCAGTCTCTTCATAATGCCACTCTGTAGGGCTGTCAGGGCAAGGGGTCTGCTCCCTCGTTGTGGGTCCCCACGACCCACATGCCCCTCCCCCTCCCCCCCTCCTGGCCCAGGCCTGTCAGTCCCACGTGGGCTCAGCCTGGGAACACAGGCTGAAGCCCTTGGTGCATTGCATCATTTTCTGCCAGCAGCTGTGAGAAGGATGTATTTTCCAAGCTCAGGAGAATTTCATCCCGAGCACGTCTGATCGCTTTCGACCGTGTGTGGTGTTCTGCCCCCACATGGAAACGGATGTCTTGTTTTAGTCCTCACCAACCAAGGAGCCCTGTCACAGATGCTGGTTTTCACTGTGAGCGGCTCTGGCCGTCTCCTGGGGCCTGAGACAGTCTGCCGCACACACCCCACGGAGCACTGGGGCCATTGGTGCTTCCTGCTGCCCAGCAGCTGAACTTCAGAGGAGCCGGGTCCTTGCCCACCCCTCCTCCTGCCCCACACGCCATGCCTCACCCTTGTTTCCTTGACCCACCCCAACCTTGAGCAGATTCAGAATCGGCTGAGTCCAGGGTGCTGTGGCCTGCGGCTTTTTCTTCTTCTTCTTCTTAAGAATTCAGTAAATTGATGGTTTTCCCACTGAAGAAGTTAAATTAGATTTTGTCTTGATACCTCTTGGTATATCAGAAACAAACCACACCAGACTTTCTAGAAGATCTGCTCCTTTACTCCGCTTCTCTCCCGGTGTTTTCGGGCAGGAGGTCTTAAGAGCTTCACCTGAGTTGATGGCTAGTCCTTGTCACTTCCACCTGGAACGCAGTTATTGATTGGCAAGCGGGACGCTCTCCAGCTTCCCCCGGGGCCTCTCCTCTCGCCTGGCAATGCACCCGCCCACTCTGCACGGTGTGTGCCTGACAGATAGTGTTTCTGGGACATGGACACGCACCTCCCCTGCGGGGCTGTGTGAAAAATGCAGCCAGGGGAGGGACAGGGAGATGCTGGAGCCAGGATTCGCTTGTTGTCACACCAGGGACCTTTGGGCTTCCGGCCGTTTGGGAAGGGGGTCCCCGATGAAGTCAGTAAAGGTCAAGATCAGACAGAGAACTTAGCTTACTCCCAAGACAGCAAGCTTGTCTCGAGGCAGGGTCTGAGGTTTGGTGGTGGGCAGGCAGATCAGTCAGGGAGCCAGCTGTCAGCGTTCTTAGCATTTAAAATACTCATTACAAAAGGATCCAAAAATCCTGTCTGCACAAGGGGGTTTCTTGACGCCTTAAGCAGCTTCTGCAGATCGTAAAATTGGATTTGCCTGGTCATGTGACCTCAAAAGAACTCAGACACATCCAATCCAGAAAATAAGTTTCATTTGGGGGAGAAAATGTCTGTAAATATTCTTTGCTTTCCGGGTTAGTTTGGGATGCAGAGGGAGTTGTCAGTATTTTTTTTTCTTTTTTAAACGCTGATGATCATTGAAGAGTATTTATGTAAACATAACGGGTGGGGGTTCCGATCAGGGTGATATAGAGGATGGATTCTCTTGCTGTGACGCAAACATGTAAAATAAAGATTCTATGGCGGAAATGTATGTTTGTGATCCGAGCCAAGTCGCCAACTCCTGACTGCTGTCTCTCCACTTCCCTCATCATTTTTTCCTTTGTGACTTTTTGTTCATTAAATTAGTGAATGCCTCCCACTCACTCCTGCTGACAATAGTGACACCTACTAGAGAAGTTCCTGTGTCTTAGCGGATCTGTGCAGCTGCTACCGAAACACAGACGTGGCTGCAACTCCAGAGGCCGTGTCTTAGAACAGATGGAAGAACAGCTGTCATTGACAGGGTCCTGCCTCCACGGGGCGGGGGTGCCTTCTGAGCCCGGTCCTGCGCGCTGCTGCCCCTGGAGGGGCTCTGACGGCAGAGACCTGGGGCAAAGCCGACACCTCGACAGGCTTAGGTCTGCCCCCTTTCGAGGCTGGCTATCCCACATCAGCCCTGCTAGTTATCCCACATCAGAATCCAAACAATCCGGACTGCCCTGGTGGTCCAGTGGTTAAGAATCCGCCTGCCAGTGGCAGGGGGACACAGGTTCCATCCCTAGTCTGGGAAGAGTCCACGTGCCTCAGGCAACTAACCCCGGGGGCCACAACTGCCGAGCCTGCACCCTAGCGCCCTCGAGCTGCAGTTGCTGAAGCCCGCACACCTGGAGCCGGCTCGGCAGCAAGAGAAGCCACCGCAGTGAGATGCCCTGTACAGCAGTGAAGAGGAGCCTCCGCTTGCCGCAGCTAGAAAAGGCTCGCATACAGCAGTGATGACCCGGTACGGCCCAAGGGAAAAAATGGTTCTAAAAAGACAAATCAGGATATCCAAGATTTTAGACTTGGAGCATTTTTGGAAGTCATTAATCCCAAATCCCTTATTTTACTAGAAATGTTTTAAATGGAGGTTTAACTTACATACAGTAAAATTTACCTTTCAGACATACAGTTGGATGAGTTTTAAGTGTGTATAAACAGCTCCAGCTGTCCCATAACTGAGGTGGAACATTTCCATGACCCCATAAGGTCCCCTGTGCCCCTTGTCGGTCTACACCACCCCCTTTCTACAGCTGCCACAGCTGCTGCTCTGATGTCTATGCCGTGGTTTGGTCTATTCTGGAAGGTCGCGTGCGTGGGATCCCACTTGGGTATATGGCTTCCTCCATCAGGAGATGTCTGTGACTTGTCCATTTAGATCCCTGGCTGTAAAGCAGCAAAAATGGGGGCCTGGACAAGGTTGTGTCCCACCCTCCACCTCGCCCACCTGCTGAGCGTCGGAGCCGAAAGGAGAACCCGGGTCTCCTGACTCCAGCCTTGGGGTAATGAAGGTAGAGTCACGGGCCTCAGGCACTGCTGCTGTGCTGATAGGAACGTTCGGATGACCCTCTGTTCGCTGTCTCACAGAAGCTCAGGTCCTTGTCCTCTGGCCCAGATTTTCCAGTTACTGGCCATGCCTCGCCCGCAGCACCTTCCTGACTCTACCCAGGCCTTGGGTTATCAGGGGTATCTGTGGAATGAAGCCTGAGGAGAGGGGACAGGGTGTTCTGAGAGTGGACAGCTCAGGAGTCAGGTGAGGCTGTCAAGAGCGCGAGGTGCTGAGGCAGGAAGGGGACAGCTGAGGGAAGGTGCGGGAAGGACCCAGGGACCGTCTCAGACCAGTGCGTCTCAGACCTGAGCAAGCGTGAGTCCCCCGAAGGGCCCAGGGCTTGTGATTCAGTAGGTCTCCTCCAGGCCTGAGAGGTTGCATGGCTAACAAGCTCCCAGGCAATGCCGCCTCAGCTGTGCCAGGTCACACCTCGAGAGCCCAGCTCCCTGGTTGAGACCTGCCCCAGGACTTCACAGGCTGTGTTGAGTGCCCACCCATGCAGACTCCTGGACCCACAGCAGTGAGCTGGCATCCTCTGGGCCCACCTGGCGGGGTTGCAGCAGTAATCGGGTGAGGAGGGTACAGGCAGGGGCTGGGGTGCCAGCTGAACCACTCCCCTCCTTGGAACAAGGAGGCTTCGTCCTCCCCGGTTAGAATCACAGGTATCTGAGTCAACTACACACGAGCTTCACAGGCTGCAGAAGACACTACCTGGACCCTCTATCTCGGGGTGCCACTCGGGCAGGAAGGCCCGTGCCGGTGGGTCTGAGCTGCCTTCTGGTTTCTCTAACGAGCTGGTCATACAGGGCTGACCCAGATCTGCTGGCGGAGAGCAGCCCACCGCCCCCAGGAGCCCATGGAGTCCTCCTGGTGCCCACGTGGGCTGCTTCCCTGTGGCAGCCACCTCCTCCGGACGCCCTTCCCTTCCCTGGAATCCGTCAGGTCAGCAGGTGGAGAGGTGCACGGTCCCTCAGGCTGTGCAACAACGCGGCTGCTAAGTGGGGTGAGAAAGCGCTGACTTCCTGCAGACCTGAGCCATCCCCGGCTTGAGCTGCGTGCCCAGCGGGCACTGCTGAACATCCATCCAGCCCTCACGCTGGTCCGGCCCTACACATGGGGAGCAGCTGCCTGTGCGGTTTGGGGGCTGGATTTTATGGGGTCGTGCCCCTTGCAGGAACCACACCCTACACCAGTCCTTCCCAGTTGCCACGGATGCTGACCTTCATAAAAACCGACGAAACTGCTCATGAGAACATGCAGAACTGAACTTGAATCTCTGCATCAGCCATTCTCAATTATGCGTGTAGCAGGCGTCTCATTCAGGTCTTGGGCTCTAGTCTTCCAGGCTCAATAAGGGCTGAAGGCATGTAATACACTAGTATTTGCAGAACTAGAGTATAAATAGTTTGGCTTCCACTGCCTGATGAGAGAGCTGTGGCAGGGAATGGGGGTGGATGGGGCAGAGTTGAGCACATGACCGCTGCCCCTACTTCCTCCCCTCTTTCCTCCCACCCTTTCCAGTTTAACTGACCCCTTTCCACCAGCAATACAGCTTGTTGAAGTTTTTCCCAAAAATCTTGGGGAAAAAAACTAAGTCTCCCCAGGCTAAGCAGCAGCCCCCACCCCCAACTTACAGGGCAAGCTTCTTAGGTCTGCTTTCCCTCCCAGGCACAGGTTCAGGAATCTGCCGGCCAATATAGGAGGTGCGGGTTCGATCCCTGGGTCAGGAAGATGCTCTGGAGAAAGAAATGGCTACCCACCCCAGTATTCCTGCCTGGAAAATGCCATGGACAGAGGAGCCTGGTGGGCTACAGTCCGTGGGGTCAGAAATGAATCGGATGCGACTGAGTGTGTGTACACACGCACGCACGCACACCCACCTCAGTGCAGTCTGGGTTCCATTGGCCGAAGTCTCCTGCAGTCTTTGAGGCTGGGTTACTACCTGCTGTGACTTCAGCAGCTTACGGCACCGTGGGACCCTCCCCCTGGAGGCTTCACCCCCAGCTTCCTTCAGCTGCCTGGCCACAGCTGGCTTCCTGTGTCCATGCATTTGGTGTTAGCTTCTCGGCCACTGCCCAGCTGTCTTTTCCCGCTCTCTGACACCCAGGATTTTATTTCCAGCCTAGAGCTGCCCTGAGCTACTAATGGCTTATTCAGCTGCCTCTGGAACTGGTGGCTTTTTTTTTTTTTTTCTTCTCGCTGTGCCTTGTGGCTTATGGAACTTTTTTGTTCCCCAACAGGGATTGAACCCAGGTACTTGGCAGAAAGAGTGCTAAGTCCTAGCCACTAGACTGCCAGGAATTAATTCCCTTCCTTTGGCTTGTTTTAAAGGCACTTCAAAGCCACATTTTCAAAATGAAATTCCTGGTAAATGTGATCCAGGCCAAAAACTTAGGGCCTTACCCTTTTTTTGTTGTTGTTGTTCATTTAAAAAACATTTTTTCAGCATATAGTTGATTTACAATGTTGTATTCATTTCAGGTGTACGGCAAAGTGAATCAGCTATACATACACACATATCTACTCTTTTTTAGGGTCTTTTCCCGTATGGGCCATTATAGAGTACTGAGTAGCATTCCCTGTTACCTATTTTATATGTAGTGGGGTGTATGGGCCTTATCCTCGACAACTCCTTTTCTCCCACCCCATCCCAGTCCTGTGGCTCCAGCCCACCCATTTCTCTTTCCCCACTTTGCCAGGCCAGCCACGCACACCTGTCACCTGGATTACAACATCAGCTGCTGCCTTGCCGCTGGCGGCCTGGCCCCGAGTCTTGCCCCACCCGCAGGCTTTGCCACAGTGACTGCCTGCTGTGTAAAGCATGGAGACGCAAAAGCAAGGGCGATGCAAGGTCAATATGCAAAGATCAACCCTTTCTGTACACTTGGAATGAACAGTCCATACAATGAAAGTAAAACATTTCCATTTACAATAGCATCAGAGAGAATAAAACAGACAAATTTAACAGAAGTGTAAAATTTATACTCTGAAAGCATTGAAAGAAATTAGTGAAAGTCACTCGGTCATGGCCGACTCTTTGTGACCCCATGGACTATACGGTCCATGTAATTCCCTGGGCCAGAATACTGGAGTGGGTAGCCATTCTCCCCCAGGGGATATTCCCAACCCAGGGATGGAACCCAGGTCTCCCACATTGCAGGGGGATTCTTTACCAGCTTAGCCACCAGGGAAGCTCTGAAAGATGATTTAAATAGAGTCCATTGGACAGCAAGGAGATCTAACCAGTCCATCCTAAAGGAAATCAGTCCTGAATATTCATTGGAAGGACTGATGCTGAAGCTGAAACTCCAATACTTTGGCCACCTGATGTGAAGAACTGGCTCATTGGAAAAGACCCTGATGCTGGGAAAGATTGAAGGCAGGAGGAGAAGGGGATGACAGAGGATGAGGCAGTTGGATGGCATCACCGACTTGATGGACATGAGTTTGAGCAAGCTCCGGGAGTTGGTGATGGGCAGGGAAGCCTGGTGTGCCGCAGTCCATGGGGTCGCAGAGAGTTGGACACGACTGAGCGACTGAACTGAGCTGAAATAAATAGAAAGCAATCTCATACTCATGGATCAGGAAACAATATTGTTAAAGAGGACAGTACTCCCCAAATTGATCTTAGAATTCGATGTAATCCCTGCCCAAATCCCAGCAGCTTTCTTTGCAGAAGTTCACCATTTGTTCTTCAAATTCATGTGCAAATTTGAGGAATTCATAGTAGCAGAATCTGCCTGCAATGCAGGAGACCAGAGTTCAATCCCTGGGTTAGGAAGATCCCCTGGAGAAGGGAATGGCTACCCACTCCAGTATTCTTGCTTGGAGAATCCCATGGACAAGGCAGCCTGGCAGGTTACAGTCCAAGGGGTCACAAAGAACTGGATACAGCGGCGCGGCACTGGGGGTGCGGGCGGCGAAGGGACCCCGGGGCGCCTCGGCCGGGCCCCAGCAGGCGGAGCGCGGGGCTGCCCCGAGAGAGTCCGCGGCCCTTCGGTGCCCCGGGATCCAGACCCCGGCCTGTAAAAAAAAAAAAAAAAAAGAACTGGATACAACTGAGTGACTAACACTCTCACAGTAGCCAGAACAATCTTGAAAAAGAACAAAGCTGATGGACTCCCATTTCTCAATTTCAAAAATACTACAAAGCTGTCATGATCAAGAGAATGTGGTATTGGTATAAGTATGAATGTATAGCTCAATAATATAAAATACAAAGTCCTGAAATAAACCCAAGCATTTATGAGAAGGGTGCCAAAACCATTCAATTCAATCTGAAAAGGATCTTTTTTCCTCCCCAACCAATGCTGCTAAGGAAAACTGGACATTCACATGTAGAAAGTAAATTTGTAACCGTATCTCACACCATATACACAAATTACCTCAATGGATCTATACACTTGAAGCTATAACACTCTTACAAGAGAACATGGGGTAAATCTTTATGACCCTGTATTAGACAATGGTTTCTTATGTATGACACCAGAGACAAGCAACAAAGAAAAGGTAAATTGGAGTTGATGCAAATTAAAACTTATTCAAAGGGCATCATCAAGAAGCTGAAAAGACAGCCCGAATATTTGCAAATCATATATCTCAGAATGGTCTTGTTTCCAGGATGTATGAAGAACTCATATGACTCAATAAAAAGGTAACCCATTTTTCAAATGCGCAAAAGATCTGAATAGGCGTTTGGCTTCACATAATAATTTCAACGTTCGTTTGTGACATGTCTCAGAATTTCCTTCCTTTTTAAGGCTGGGTAACATTCCATTTTATATACATACTCACACATACCATATTTTGTTTATCCATTCATCCAAGATTGCCGGGAGAAATATCAATAACCTCGGATATGCAGATGATACAACGCTTATGGCAGAAAGTGAAGAAGAACTAAAGAGCCTCTTGATGAAAGTGAAAGAGGAGAGTGAAAAAGTTGGCCTAAAGCCCAACATTCAGAAAACTAAGATCATGGCATCCGGTCCCATCACTTCATGGCAAATAGATGGGAAACAGTGGCAGACTTTATTTTTGTGGGCTCCAAATTCACTGCAGATGGTGATTGCAGCCATGAAATTAAAAGACGCTTACTCCTTGGAAGGAAAGTTATGACCAACCTAGATAGCATATTAAAAAGCAGAGACATTCCTTTGCCAACAAAGGTCCATCTAGTCAAGGCTATGGTTTTTCCAGTGGTCATGTATGGATATGAAAGTTGGACTGTGAAGAAAGCTGAGCACTGAAGAATGGATGCTTTTGAACTGTGGTGTTAGAGAAGACTCTTGAGAGTCCCTTGGACTGCAAGGAGATCCAACCAGTCCATTCTGAAGGAGATCAGTCCTGGGTGTTCGTTGGAAGGACTGATGCTGAGGCTGAAACTCCAATACTTTGGCCACCTGATGTGAAGAGCGGACTCATTTGAAAAACCCTGATGCTGGGAAAGATTGAAAGCAAGAGGAGAAGGGGATGACAGAGGATGAGATAGTTGGATGGGATCACTGACTCAATGGACACGAGTTTGAGTAAACTTCGGGAGTTGGTGATGGACAGGGAGGCCTAGAGTGCTGCAGTCCATGGGGTTGCAAAGAGTCGGACACGACTGAGCAACTGAACTGAACTGAACATGCTCAGACTGCACCCAGATCTGTGTATTGGATCACATCAGTGTATTGATAATTACAGCACAAAGGAGCGCCGTGAGGGACTTTGCTGCTGCCTCTCACACTTTTATCTCCTCTTCTCTATCCCACACTGGAACCTCAGGTTTCTCAGACTTGTGGTGCAGGTGAGACTGACCCCATACTCCCCGCTCTAGGCTTGAAGCTCTCAACTGGTTTAGACTGGTCAGCACATCCCTTGTCTCCCCACCCCACCACATAGATTGGCTAGCAGGGGAGGAAGTAGGTCACTTTCAGCAAGATGCAAACACCAAGTGGGCCGCCTAAACTGCCCCCTGCAGCAGGTTGGAGAACCTTCCTGAGAATGGTCTCAGTGCTGAGGATGCAGAGCCAGAAATGGAGAGGGGAGACCTGGATCCTCTCAGAGCCTGTACACCTGGATCAAGCGTTGCCTGAAGGCAGATCCTGCTGGATTCCTGAGTTGCATGGGTCAATAAAGTTCCCTTTATGCTTTAGCCCGTTTTGTTGTTGTTCAATCAGTCATGTCTGACTCTTTGCCGCCCCATGAACCAAAGCATGCCAGGCTTCCCTGTTCTTCACCACCTCCCGGAGCTTGTTCAAACTCATGTCCATTGAGCTGGTGATGCCATCCTCTCATCTCATCCTGTCGCCCCCTTCTCCTTTTGCCCTCAGTCTTTCCCAGCATCAGGATCTTTTCCAGTGAGTCGACTCTGCATCAGGTGGCCAAAGTATTGGAGCTTCAGGTTCAGCATCAGTCCTTGCAATGAATATTCAAGGTTGATTTCCTTTAGGATTGACTGATTTGATCTTTAAAACTGATGTCCTTGGTTTTGAGATAAAGCTCATTTTACCCCTTCCGGAATTCGCATGCAGGCTCTTTTGCCCACCCTGCATATCGGTGGCCCTCAGTAGTGGGACTCCTACCTTTGCCTGGTCCAGGCCTCATAAAACCCATTAGCAGGTGGCCTCGTGGATGTTCAATCATTTTACCTCCCAGTAATGAGTCTCTCCAGGCCCCTATGAACCACTCTTAGCACAGAGCATCCAGAGGCCATGCCAGGTGATTCAGACAGAATTATTAACAAGACTTTATTTACTCTTCCAGAGCGGCCTGCCGGGAAACCCAGCCACACAGCAGACCAGGGAGAACCTCGGGCTACACGGGCAGTCGGGGGCCAAGTCCTTACAGGGCCTCCCCCGCCGCCCCTTAGACTGTGCTGACTTCCACGGTCTTTCAGGCTAAGGGCCAAACCTCGCCCTTGGAGACAAGTGACCCCCGAGCTGGCAGTCCGTTTAGGAGGAGCCGAAAGTGACACCTCCCTTTGCCTCTGGTTTGCTGCCTTCAGTCTGTCCCCAGGCCCCGGGCTCCAGGGGTGCTCTGACTCCAGCAGGGCCCTGCCATCAGCTAGATGTTGGCAGGTGTCCTTCAGGTAGAGAGAGGAGGCAGAGAACCACAAGCAGCAGCAGCTGCTGGGCTAGGCAGGAAGTGAGAGAGGCCACTTCCATGGGCCCGCGGGTCTTTTCTGCCCTCCCGCCCCCAGCCTGGGAGCCATCCAGCTGCCAGCGAGGTGGTGCTTGGTGGGTATGTTGCTGGACGCAGTCTCGGAGTGGAGGTGGGGGGAGAAGGGATGTCCCCAGCCCATATTTAACCCACTGGGGCTTGGCAGGGGGCGGGCTGGATGTCAGCCCTAGAAGCAGTTCGGAGTTAGGAGGAACAGAGGCCATTCTCTTATAAATGAAGGTGCAGAGAGATGGGGGCTGGGGAGCCCAGGAAAGACAGTTCTAGAGCTCCACCTCCAAGCTCTCGGCCCTGTGCCCCCACCTCCCAGAGTGGCTGGTCCTACATCCTAATGTATGGCATTCTGCCACTCTGTTCCCAGAATCCAAAGACCTCCTATGACTCCACCTGCCCTGCCCAGTGGGTTGGGCTTCGAAGGGCAGGCAAGGATCCTGTGCTGGGCATAGAGCCCTGGGTCAGGCATCCTCGGCCAGTGGTCAGTGAGGGAACGTGGCCGGGGGAGAGGGCGTGTGGTCTGCACATTGACATGTTAGTGATGGCCCAGCGGCCGTGGAGACTGAGGGCTTTCAAGATGCACAGCTGATGATTGTCTGCCGCTAGCTGGACCCCAAGAGGTGATGTCAGGCTGCCTCCCCGAAACGTCAGAGGCCAAAGAGATGCAGCCCTCCTGGCCCCCCAGGAGTTTTGGAGGAAGAGGCTTTGCAGAGGTGGCGGTGCTCACTTATTCATGCCTCAGCGCACGCGTGCATGCTAAGTCGCTTCAGTCGTATCGGACTCTTTGTGACCCCGTGGACTGTAGCCCACCAGGCTCCTCTGTCCATGGGATTCTCCAGGCAAGAATACTAGAGTGGGTTGCCATGATCTCCTGCAGGGGATCTTCCCGACCCAGGGATGGAACCCGCGTCTCTTATGTTTCCTGCATGGTAGGTTTGTTCTTTATCACTAGCGCCACCTGGAAAGCCCCCATGCCTTAGTGGCAGTGGCAGTGTTAGTCGCTCAGTCGTGACCGACTCTTTGCGATCCCACGGACTATAGCCCACTAGGCTCCTCTGTCCATGGGATTCTCCAGGCAAGAATACTGGAGTGGCTTGCCATTCCCTTCTCCAGAGGATCTTCTCAACCCAGGGGTCGAACCCGGGTCTCCTGCATTGCAGGCAGATTCTTTACCATTTGAGCTACAGGGATGACCTACCATGCCTTAGTAGGTAGTCCCAAATCGTGCGGATGCCCTGCCTTCTGCCGGCATTGGTGAGCCCTAAAGCCAAGCAGTTACAGAAGATGGGTCTCTGCAAAGCACACGTGTCTTTGTACTCAGATTTCAGGATTTTTAAAATTTTTATTTATTTTTAAATGTATTTATTTTTAATTGAAGGATAATTGCTTTTAGCCTTATCCTTATTGTTTTTATCTGTTTGTTTGTTTGTTTTTTGTTTTTATCTTTTATCCAACACAATTATCCAGAATAATTATGTTGATTTCTGCCTAGCATCAACATGAATCAGCCATAGATGTATCTATAACCCCTCTCTCTCGAACCTCCCTCCCGCCTCCCACTCCATCCAGCCGCTCTGAGTTGTTTCAAAGCCCCCTGGTTGAGTTCCCAGATTTCAGAATGTTTCTGTACCACATAGTGAACTCACAGGCCAGAGATCAGACAAGCTTGACTTGAATCCCTATGGCCAGAGCTGTGTGACTGAGACCCAGCTCCTCAACCTCTCTGGGCCTGGCTGCCTAACCCACAGGATTTGCCGAGGCCCATGAGTTGGCACTCCGGAAGCACCTGGCGCACAGCCTGGCACACAGCAGCAGCGCAGTGAGCGGTAGCTGCCACTGTTACTGCAGGACTTGCTCTTCACCAAGTTCAAGTCTGAATGCAAGAGCTGCTGAAGGACTCTATGAGATGGCCACGTGCCCCGCTTGCACGCTGGTCAGCTCCGATGCTTCAAAACCGAGCCCCAACTTGGAACTGTTACACCACCCAGTGTCACAGCCGGAAGGGACCGTGAAGCCCCTCAATGTACAGATGGGAAAACTGAGATCCGGAGAGCGAGAGCGATTGTCCAAGTCTGTACTGGAAGGAGCTTGGTGGGCTGGAGCCCAGGATAGTGGCCTGGGCATTATTGTATTCAGTGCATGGTCAACCTCAAGGAGATGGATTGATCTAACATCATGGCTGAAGGGGCATCAGGGGCTGAAGAGTCACCACCCCCATTCATCAGCCTGGTCTGAGCTTTTGCTGGACTGGGCCCTGGCCAGGCAGCAGTGACAAGACTCAAGCATTGGTGCCCTCATGCGGCTGCTGGGTTGGCACAGAGATAACTGCTTCATGGGGGCCGGGACCCTGGGAGAGCTGGGCCAGGCCCCAGCGACTGTCAGGCCCTCTCCTAGGAAGTGTCTCTTGGATCTGCCCACAGGAGTCATGGGTCCTGACACTGGCTCTGGCACTCCTGAGGACGAAGAGGGGCTGGGCCCGGCTCAGAAACCAACAGGCATCTCACTGATGTGCTGGGGGTGGGCCAGGGGGTGGGCAGCTTGCTGGCACCCAGGGTGATCACGGGCTCCAGGGTTTGTGCCTCCAGGAGAGCTGTCCCTCTTCCCACTTCTGCTCTGAGCATGTCCGAGCTTGACCCTGAAGAGCCCACTGGTGTCTGGAGGCTTCACCATGCCCGGCAGAAGCCAGAGGACCCAGCTCCCGCCCCGCAGAGAGAAGCAAGCCTCTGTCTGCCTTTCTCCCATCCACAAGGTGGGCACGTTGGACCTGGTGAGCTTCAAATAGAAGCTCCCAGTTTTGAGGATTTTCAAGTGCAGTGGTCACTGGCATTCGGGAAGTCTGTCCAGCTCCCCTTCCTGGAGGGTGGACCTCTGAAGCTGGAACTGTGGGACCTAACCTTGCTGGCCAGGGCTGATTGGACCAGGCAAATACTTGATTCACGCAAGCCCATCAGATCCTCTCCCGGGATTGGGCTTTGTGACTCAGCCTGGTGGGCAGGAGGGAATAGAAGGCTGAGCTGGGCAGCAGGCACAGGGGATACTGTCAGCAGAGGCAGAAACATCCCCCTGAGAAGCAGGGTCCCGGTCATCATCTGCTAACCCGAACCCCATTCGTCTGGAAAACATATCCAGTTTACTTAGGAAGGAGACCTAAGTCTCCCTCCTGGAGTGGGAGAGCTGTCCGACCAGCTGCCCTGCCCATCCCCCATCCAGTGTGGTCCCCAGAACCCCCATGTGGCCATCACACAGTCTCTCTCGGGACTGGAGTTTGCACAAAGGGCTGCAGAGCAGGAGGAAGAGGCCAGAGGACACCCCAGCCTGGAGACAGGGCTTCCTTGTCTCTGCTGCTAGCTCCCACACCCTGGAGACTCTGGCTCCTGCCCCTCCGCAGCCGGGTCTCTGGTCGTTTGCCCTAGTTCCTTGAGCGCTTCTGTGTGTACAGACATCGCTGGTTCTGCTACCATCAATGGGCTTCAGTCTCTGGGATCTGGGGGCTTGGGATGTCAGTGAAGAACCAGCACTGCCCCAAGGCTGCCCTCACCATGAGGTGCCCTGAGTGCCCGTTTCGCTTCAGCTGGGTCGGGGACAAGCATGGATTTCTGACCCTCCCCTGACCCCAATCCTCAGTGTGGTTGGCAAGGGCAGGGGAGCATCAGCCAGCAGACCGGTCCCCTTTGTCTGGGCGTGAGGCTCACCGTGGGACAGTAGGAGTGTGTGTGTGTGTGTGTGTGTGTGTGTGTGTGTGTGAGTGTGTGCCTCTAGCTGCCCACTTGTAAGAAGCACCTCACTTGAGACCCTTACAGAAAGCTTTCCTGGGGAGGGGAGATTCAGAGAAGGTATGTCTCCCAAGCTCGCGGGGCAGAGACTCTGAGGACTAGAACACTGCCTGTCAATGGCGAGCAGGAGCGACAGGCATTGCGGGAGCAAAGAGCTCCTTTCTCACTTCCCTGGGCGCCCATGAGAACTGGAGAGGGAGACCTCTGTCCCCAGGCCGGTGAGCTCTGCACCCTCTTCTTGTTCACAGACCCACTCGTTCAGCTGCTCCTGAGACAGACAGCCTCGCCTTCCGCCCCAGGGAAGCCCATTGCAAGGCCCATAAGCAGCCCTGAGGGGCAGCAGGCTCCCCAGGGCACCACCATCCCAATTTATGAGTGAGGAGACCGAGCTCAGAGGGGCCCTGGGCCCGACCCTACGACCGGCATTCACACTCGGTTCAGGGTCCTTTCCACTGATAGTGGCATTAAATGATTTCTCGTTTCCTTTGTCAATAACAATAGCTATAATGTTATTAAAACATGTATTATTATGCATCAAAAATAATAATGGCTTCCCAAATGGCTTAGTGGTAAAGAATCCACCTGCCAATGCAAGTGACACAGGAGACACAGCTGCCCTCCCCGGGTCGGGAAGATCCCCTGGAGGAGGAAATGGCAACCCACTCCAGTATTCTTGCCTGGGAAATCCCATGGACAGAGGAGCCTGGTGGGTTACAGTCCATGAGCTCAAAAGAGTCGGACACAACTTAGAGACTCACGCACAAGATAATAATAGCCCGTCTTTACTAAGGAGCACTAAGTATCTCCATACATCACGTAATTCTCCTAACGATTCTATGGGGAGGTGGTATTTTTATTATATCCACTTTCCAGATATGGAAGCTGAGGTTTAAGGAGTTTAAGTGGGCTTCCCTCATAGCTTAGTTGGTAAAGAATCTGCCTGCAATGCAGGAG
The DNA here is from genome assembly GCF_032452875.1 of Bos javanicus. Classification (NCBI taxonomy): domain Eukaryota; kingdom Metazoa; phylum Chordata; class Mammalia; order Artiodactyla; family Bovidae; genus Bos; species Bos javanicus. The sequence goes on from NC_083878.1 coordinate 100,237,723, forward strand.
ACCCAGGTCCGATTCCTGGGTTGGGAATCATCCAGCCATCTCATCTTCTGTTGTCCCCTTCTCCTCCTGCCCCCAATCCCTCCCAGCATCAGGGTCTTTTCCAATGAGTCAACTCTTCGCATGAGGTGGCCAAAGTATTGGAGTTTCCGCTTCAACATCAGTCCTTCCAATGAACACCCAGGACTGATCTCCTTTAGAATGGACTGGTTGGATATCCTTGCAGTCCAAGGGACTCTCAAGAGTCTTCTCCAACACCACAGTTCAAAAGTATCAATTCTTTGGCGCTCAGCTTTCTTCACAGTCCAACTCTCACATGCATACATGACCACTGGAAAAACCATAGCCTTGACTAGACGGACCTTGGTTGGCAAAGTAATGTCTCTGCTTTTCAATATGCTGTCTAGGTTGGTCATAACTTTCCTTCCAAGTGTCTTTTAATTTCATGGCTGCAATCACCATCTGCAGTGAATTTGGAGCCCCCAAAAATAAAGTCTGACACTGTTTCCACTGTTTCCCCATCTATTTCCCGGAAGTGATGAGACCAGATGCCATGATCTTAGTTTTCTGAATGTTGAGCTGTAAGCCAACTTTTTCACTTTCCTCTTTCACTTTCATCAAGAGGCTTTTTAGTTCCTCTTCACTTTCTGCCATAAGGGTGGTGTCATCTGCATATCTGAGGTTATTGATATTTCTCCCGGCAATCTTGATTCCAGCTTGTGCTTCTTCCAGCCCAGCGTTTCTCATGATGTATTCTGCATATGCGTTAAATAAGCAGGGTGACAATATACAGCCTTGATGTACTCCTTTTCCTATTTGGAACCAGTCTGTTGTTCCATGTCCAGTTCTAACTGTTGTTTCCTGACCTGCATATAGGTTTCTCAAGAGGCAGGTCAGGTTGTCTGGTATTCCCATCTCTTTCAGAATTTTCCACAGTTTATTGTGATCCACACAGTCAAATGCATTGGCATAGTCAATAAAGCAGAAATAGATGTTTTTCTGGAACTCTCTTGATTTTTCGATGACCCAGCAGATGTTGGCAATTTGATCTCTGGTTCCTCTGCCTTTTCTAAAACCAGCTTGAACATCTGGAAGTTCACAGTTCACGTACTGCTGAAGCCTGGCTTGGAGAATTTTGAACATTACTTTACTAGCATGTGAGATGAGTGCAATTATGTGTTAGTTTGAGCATTCTTTGGCATTGCCTTTCTTTGGGATTGGAATGAAAACTGACCTTTTCCAGTCCTGTGGCCACTGCTGAGTTTTCCAAAGGTGCTGGCATATTGAGTGCAGCACTTTCACAGCATCATCTTTCAGGATTTGAAATAGCTCCACTGGAATTCTATCACCTCCACTAGCTTTGTTTGTAGTGATGCTTTCTAAGGCCCATTTGACTTCACATTCCAGGACGTCTGGCTCTAGGTGAGTGATCACACCATCGTGAATATCTGAGTCGTGAAGATCTTTTTTGTACAGTTCTTCTGTGTATTCTTGCCATCTCTTCTTAATATCTTCTGCTTCTGTTAGGTCCAAACCATTTCTGTCCTTTATTGAGCCCATCTTTGCATGAAATATTCCCTTGGTATCTCTAAGTTTCTTGAAAAGATCTCTAGTCTTTCCCATTCTGTTGTTTTCCTTTATTTCTTTGCACTGATTGCTGAGGAAGGCTTTCTTATCTCTCCTTGCTGTTCTTTGGAACTCTGCATTCAGATGCTTATATCTTTCCTTTTCTCCTTTGCTTTTCACTTCTCTTCTTTTCACAGCTATTTCTAAGGCCTTTTCAGACAGCCATTTTACTTTTTTGCATTTCTTTTCCATGGGGATGGTCTTGATCCCTGTCTACTGTACAATGTCACGAACCTCCGTCCATAGTTCATCAGGCACTCTGTCTATCAGATCTAGTCCCTAAATCTATTTCTCACTTCCACTGTATAATCATAAGGGATTTGATTTAGGTCATACCTGAATGGTCTAGTGGTTTTCCCTACTTTCTTCAATTTAAAATATGATTAAAAACTACTTAATTAAGAAAGCCCAAGCCTCCATACTTCCACTGCAGGGGATATGGGTTGGCTCCCTGGTTGGGGACCTAAGATACCACAAGCCACACAACATGACCAAAAAAAAAAAAAAAAAAACCCACAATGAGGAACACTTTTTTTTTTTCAGTCTCACAATTGGCATCATCCTAGGATTTTTGAAAATTTTGTGCTGTTAACTGATCTGTCTCACATAAGCAGATTTCCATTCATGCTAGAATTTAGTGTCATTGGACAGGATTCCATGGTATGGATAAATGAATGCCTCGTTTTTTTTGATTTGTAAGTTGTTTCCATTTTGTTGTTGTTGTTGTTAGAAATGCTGCCACAGTAGCATCTTTGCAGCTAACCACTTGTACAGAGCTCTAATTGTTGACTTCGGATAATTTCCTAGAAGTGGAATTGCTGAGTCAGAGAATATGGCTATTTACTGCCAAAATGTTCTTCAGAAAGGTTGTACCAGCTCACACCCTGCCTGGCAGTGTCCGGATGCCCACTTTCTCACTCCTTTGCCAACACGGGGTTATGGGCATTGACTCCTTTTTTTTTTTGGTTTTGTGCGCCTCTGATGAGTTGTCAGGGACAGCTTTTGTTGTCCTCCTGTTTCCTCTTTGAGCCCTTCCCCCAATTTCTTTATTTTTTATTATTTGTTAATTGGAGGATAATTACTTTACAATATTATGATGCTTTTTGCCATATATCACCGTGAACGGGCCATGGGTATACATATATCCCCTCCCTCTTGAAGCCCATCCCTCTTCCCTCCCCACCCCATCCGGAGCACCGGCTCTGGGCTCCCTGCATCATGTATCAAACTCCCACTGGCTGTCTATTTAACATATGGTAATGGACATGCTTCAGTGCTGTTCTCTCAAATCATTCCACCCTTTTTTCCTCCAACTGTGTCCAAAGCTATGTTCTTCATGTTCTCGTCTCCTTTGCTGCCCTGCACGTAGAATCATCCATACTACGTTTCTAGATTCCATATATATGCAGTCCCAATTTCTATGGAGGTTTTGAGGGCTCATCTTTTTCTTATTAGCTTGAAAGTTCTTTTTTTTTTTGGCCTCCATACCTCTCAGCACATGGGGTCTTAGTTCCCTGACCAGAGATTGAACTGTGCCCCCTGTGTTGGAATTTCAGCCTCTGGATCACCAGGGAAGTTCTGAAAGTTCTTTTTAAAATTTTATTTATTTTTGGCTGTGCTGGATCTTTGTTGCTCCGAGGGCTTTTATCTAGTTGTGGCGAATGGGGGCTACTCTCTGGTTGAGGTGCTTGGGCTTCTCATTGCAGTGGCTTCTCTTGTTGCAGAGTGCAGGCTCTAGGGCGGGAGGACTTCAGTAGCTGCAGTTCCCATGCCTTAGAGCACAGGCTCAATAGCTGTGGGGCTCCGGCTTAGTTGCTTTCTGGCACGTGGGATCTTCCCAGACCAGGGATTGAACTCTGTCCCCCACATTGGCAGGAAGACTGTTTGCACTGAGTCACCAGGGCAGCCCCTCAAAGTTCTTAATAGGTTAGAGATATTAACTCTGTTGTGAGCCTGTACAAAGCATTTCTGATGCTTGTAAATCCTTCTCCCGTGAGAAGATCCGCTTCATCTATGAGATGGGAAATGATTTGCAAAAGTCACAGTGAGTGGGGCTTCCCTGGTGGCTCAGACGGTAAAGAATCCACCTACAATGTGGGAGACCTGGGTTCAATCCCTGGGTCAGGAAGATCTCCTGGAGGAGGAAATGGCAACCCACTCCAGTATTCTTGCCTGGAGAATCCCATGGACAGAGGAGCCTGGCGGGCTAGAGTCTATGGGGTTGCAAAGAGCTGAACACGACTGAGCGACTAACATTTACACACTTTCGAGTGGTGCGTAAGGAACGTGATCAGGCCTGAGCCTGGGCCTCAGGATGCCTGCTCAAGGCTGGGGGTTCAGTGGGTCCCTTCCCCTCCTTCCACTCCCCCTCCACTGGGCCAGATTCCAGCATACCCCCGCTCCTAGCAGCTGGCTGTACCTGGGCAGCCCTCACTGGCCTCCACCTGACTGATGGAATGGAACGGACTTTCTCCGGACACACACACCTCCTTATACCCCTCAGACCGCTTTCTACATGGGTATATGGAACTAATTTGATTATTCTATATGCGCTGGTTTATGACCTGCTCCTTGCCGGGCTCCCCCTCCACCAGGGATCCATTGGGTCCCTTCCCCTCTCTCACTCCCAACCCCCATCTAATCATTGGGCCTGATTCCCTGGCTCCTCACTGGCCTCTGTCCCTCATTGGCCCCCTCCAATCCATAGCAGCAGAGAGGAACCTCTGAGGTGGAAATCTGGTTGTGAAATCCTGGTTCGAAGCCCAGCTACACATTTTTCTTCACCTTAAACACCAAATTCCTGTGGCAGAAAGAACTGGAACCAGTGCTCTCGTGAGAACGACCAAGGCCTCAGAGAGTGAATCTGAGTGCTGAGTCTAGCATGGTTCGGGGTAAGGCATTTGGGTGTGGGCGGGGATCCTTTGGGCCCAAATCCAGGTTAGGAAAGAGGGGAAGGCTGGCCTCAAGACCCAGCACCTCCCCACGTGTGTTCCCACATCATGAGGACCCAGAACACCCTGCCCAGCCTCGCCCCAGACCAGCTTCTGTGTATCTCTCTTTCTCTTCCTAATACGTGTTCTTCCCTCTTTCTGGTGACTTGTGGGACACCCCAGGCTCCTGGTGTTCTTCCTACCTCATTGCCCACATCTCCTGTCTCCCCAGCCTATACCCCTGGGGCTCAGTCCTCTGACAACACTAGCTCCCTTACTGACCATCCTGTCATAGAACTTTAACTTGCGTCTCTGCCAGCAGGACTCCTCAGCTACTCCCTGCAGCCTGGGCCTGCTCACGAACTCCAGGTGCCTGTATCACTTGCTTCTTCAGCATCTCTGCTTTGGGCATCTAAGAAGCATCTCATACCTCTAGCATCCAGAACCAGACTCCTGCTCTTCCCACCTGCAAACCCGACCACTCCCCACTCCTCAGATCAAATCCCAAGCCTGGACCTTGACTCCCTTCTCTCTTTGTCTCACACCCCCACCCAATCTATTCAGTTATCTCACCATCGCTGCCTCCAAAATTTAACCGAGTCTAACCAGTTCTCTCCATATCCTCCCTGCCGCGCTAGGCCCGCCCACCACCATCCCCGTTGATGACTGTGACCTCCCAAAGGTCCCTGTTTTCACCCTGCCTGCCTGGCATCAGTGCTCAGCAGCCCAGGGATCCAGGTGAGTATCAACAGATTTCTGAGTCTGACCTCATCTCCTGCCTCTTCTATACTCTCCAAGCCTCACCTCGCTGCACCCCTGCCAGGCCACCCAGAGGCCGACTGGGCTCCACTTCAGGGAGACCCCTCCTTCAGGTCCTTGTTCAAACAGCACATCCTCAGTGAGGCCTCACTGCTAGTGAACACCCCTGACTTCCCGCTCCAGCACTTACCATCTCCCTTCTCTGCCTTATTATGTTTTCATCTCTGACATTATATATTTCACTCATGAATTTTATGTTTATATCACTCTCCGGCACAGCAACCCACAGTATTCTTGCCTGGAGAATCCCAAGGACAGAAGAGCTTGGTGGGCTATGGTCCATAGGGTCGCAAAGGGTCAGACACAACTGAAGCGACTTAGCTCAGAAAAGTACTCGTTAACTGTGTGCTCCCCAACAGGAAGAGTTTGGTCTCTATCCTGTGGGGCCCCGCACATAATAGGTGCTCAGTAAATATTTGCTGAGTGACCATTTGTGAATCTGGGAAGCCCCCAGGAGCCTCCCTGCCCCCACAGGCATTTCTGTGCCTGGTTCACGTCCTTTCATGGCATTCGTTATGAGTGTGATTTGGGGACCGCTGTGGGGCAGGCAGGGGAGGAGGGGGTCCCTGAGCTCCCTGAGGAAATGGACCACAGGTTTCCCCTGAATCGAGTACTTTTTTCCCCCCAGTAAAGCGATATCTTTTTAACATTTATTTTTCTGTATTTATTTGGCTGCTCCAGGTCTCGATTGCAGCACGTGGGAATTTTAGTTGCTGCGTGCACACTCGCAGTTGCAACATGTGGGGTTACGTTCCCTGAGCAGCGATGGAGCCCCAGCCCCCTGCAGTAGGGGCGTGGAGTCTTAGCCCCTGGACCACCAGGGGAAGTCCTTCAACTGCTACAGCTGTCACTGCCATCCTGATCTGCCCCTGGTCCCCGTATTGGCTGCCCCTCCTCCCAGACAGGACACTCGGGCTGGGCTGGTCAGCTCCGAGCCCCTCCCTGGGGTCCATTCTGAGCCAGGCCTTGCAGTTGAGACATCCTGCTCCCAAGTCTAACCCAGGTGCCTCCAACTGTGGGCCCAGATCTTGGGGTCCATGCCCTCCCCACTTTCTTGACAGAATGAACTCCAGGAGGCCAGCAAGTCCTCCTGGGCCAGAGACCCAGGCAAGGCCTTCAGGGGAAAAGCTGGATTGGACATATCTGGAGGGAGGAGGAAGCAATTGGAGGGGCTGGGAAGCAGGATTTCTCTGTCTCCCCAGTTCCTCTGGGCTTCCCGGATCCCCTGAGGTCTGAACACTGTGCAACACGGGGATGAAAAGAGACCAAGCCCACCACCTCATCCCCTCGGGCCTAAGGGAGGGCCACACTTCCTGCCTCGCTCTGTCCACCCCCAGGCCCCAGCACTGGTGTCCTTCCTCCGAAAGCCCTTCCGTCCTTCACAGAGCTTTGCGGAATGGCCACTGCAAGTCAGGGGCCTTCTAGGTGTTGGAGATACATTTACAGGTAAGACAAGACTCCCTGGGGTGGGGGCAGGGGGCGTGGAGATGGTACTCTAGCAGAGGGGACAGCGAACCATGATGAAAAAAATCTGCTAATGAAATCTGTGATGGTTGCTAAAGAGAAAAACAGATGAAGCTGGGGAAGGGAGAGGAGAGATCCCATCACATTGACATTGGAGATGAGGTGGCCGGGGAAGGCCCTGTAGATGCTCCCTAACCATTCACTTCCCCCCACCGCATCCGTGGCCTCTGTCCACGCAGGTGGAGCCCTGGCTACTGGTCTGGGCCTCAGCTCAGGCCCAGAGAGCCCCTCCACACTGAGGCCGGAGATGCAGAGAAGGCAGATTTGACCCTGTTAAATCGCGGAGGCCCAGCTCCTTGGTGAGAGGGCAGGCCTGTCCCCACCGGCCCTCGCCCTTCTGGCTCATCATACCCCCGGGATGTGCATGTGCCCGAGAGGCGCTCTTCCTGGGACTCAGGCCTCCTTCCCTCCTCCAGGTTTTCGGGGCCTTGAACATGTTCCCAGCCACCCTGCCCCCCTCTCTTTCTCCGGGCTTGGAGGTCACCTTCCCCGGGCAGGTAGGTGCCCCCCGCCACCACACATGCCATCCTGCGGAGCCCTGTGGTCCCCTCTCCCACCCCTCGCCTCATGAGGGCTGGGACCGCGCCGGTCTTGTTCCACGGCATCCCCAGCGCCCCACAAATCCGTGTCGAATGAATGAATGTCTCCGGGCCCGAGCCTCGGCCTCATTCACGTCAGATCTTCCGGGCCCTCCCCGGCCCGGCTCCGCCCTGGGTGGGGTTGGGTGCGGGGGCCGGAGCGCCGCGGATCGCCGCCAGGGAGGTGACGGGGGTGGGGGTGACCTCGCCCTCCCGGCCCGGGGACCGATGAAGCCGGGGGTGGGGGGACGCCCCTCCGCGGGCCCGGCTCGGCCCTCCCCGGGGCCGCCGATCCGCCGGCGCAGGCCCGGCCGGGCGGGCGGGTGCGGGGCGGGAGGTGGCGCCGGGCGCTGAGTGGCGGCTCCGGGTCCACCCCCGGCGCGCCGGTGCGGGCGGGAGGCGGGGAGCGCAGGGGCGGCGGCGAGAGCAAAGCGCAGCAGCGAGCATGTGCCGCGGAGCTCAGTAACCAGGGACGACCGCGGCGACAGCGCGGCCGCGTCGGCGCCCAGCCCAGCGCAGCTCCGCGCCGCGGCGCCCGGAGAGGGCGGCGGCCGGACGGCCCGGGCCTGCCGAGAGGTGCCCCCGCGCCCCGGCCCCGCCGGCCCGGCGCAGACAAAGGCGCGGCCCCGGCCCGGCCCGGCCCGCCGCCCCCCCAACTCCGCGCGCCCCGCCCCGGCCCAGCCGCTCCCGCTGGGTGCCCCGACGGGGTCCGGCCCGGGGCGCGGGGGCCGCGGCCGCCGAGGATGGGGAAATCCAACAGCAAGTTGAAGCCTGAAGTTGTGGAGGAGCTGACCAGGAAAACCTACTGTGAGTGCGCGCGCTGGGACCCCCGCCCCGCGCCCCCGGGCGCTGCCTCCGTCCCCTCGCGCCCCTCCCCCCACGCGCGCCCCCCGCCCCCACCAGCCCGCTCCGCGCCCCCCGTGTCCGCCCCCAAGGGGCCAGCTCCCCGCGAGGCAGCCACCCTTCCTCGGCCGTTCCCTGCTCTGCCCCCCAACGCCCCGGGGCCCTCGGAAGCTCGCGGCCGCGCCCCCAGCCTCACACCTGGCCCTATTGTTCTAGGGCACCCCCTCCCTCCCACCCCGTCTCCACGCGCACCCCGGACGTCTGCCGCCTGTCAGCGTGCGCCGGGCCACCCCCGGGACGGGAGGCAGGCCCCGGCCCCTTCGCGGCCCCCTCCCAGCAGAGCTGTCCAGAAGGGCAGGGATGGGCACGAGCGAGGGGCGGTGGGCCGCGGAGGGGGCGCCCGCTAGCGAGGTGGTTCCGGCTGCGCTGAGCCGACTGGCGGCGGGGCGGGTGATTCATGCATCATGATGCCGCTGCTGCTACTGCCGCTATCACTGCTGCGAGGTTGGCCTGTCGCCCCCTCCCTGGCCCTGATCGTGTGTTAGCGGGGTGTTGGGGAGGGGCGAGACTTGCCAGAGAGGTGGCGGCAGCGAAGGGTCCTGGGCGCACTCTTGGCTGCAGGACTTCCAGGCTGATCTCTCCTCTGGCGCTGATCTCTGCTCTGGCCCTGGTCTCATCTTCCTGGCTTCCACCTCTACTTGCCAGACTGGGAAGTGGGTTTCTGCAGCCCCAGGTGATCTGGCCCGACGCATCCTGTAACCATCTGGGGCACCCCTGAGAGGAGGGTCTGCCCATCTCAGATGTTGCTAGGTCTGTCCCAGTGTGTCTCTCTCCACTTGTCCGACTCCACACCTCTCCAGTTCGCTCACATCTCCAGTTTCTCCATCCTAGACTTCTCCCTTCCCTGCAAGCCTCTGGGAGATACCCCTGGCACGCCAAGGGTTAATGGCGCTGGGTCCTGACCCACAGAGGTTCTCTTTTGGGGGCTTTCAAGAAAGACTGCTGAGGGGTGGGGAAGGGCTTCTGCCTGGATCTGACTGGGAAGGGGGCAGAGATTCTGGGCTTGGGTTGGAATTCAGAACCCGTACCTGGGCAGCTGTGTGGATCCGGCAGCTCTGCGCCGTCCCTGGAGGTGGCAGACTGACCACCAGCTGCACCGTTGATGGAGGCTCCGCTTCTGGTGGTGCATTGCACAACCTCTGCTCCCCGCCCCCCAACCCCATTCCGTTGATCTTCTGAGCACGTTTGCAGGTCTGCCGGAGCCCACACTTCCAGTCCGTGCCCCTTGGTCCCCATGTGCTTGGAATGAAGGGGGCTTTCCTGAGTGGGAGCTCGTCCGCTAGAGGTACTGGCTCTTCTCCAGTGGAATTCTGCAGCACAGTGCTCACATCCCAGCAGCTGCTCCTCAAAGGGAGTGAGGCTTGGAGGACTCCATCCTTATTCCTCTCATCCTCTTTCCGAGCTGGGCAGGTGGTCCTTTCCAGTTCGGCTGCGGTTTTGTGAGGTTTGCTGGGCCTTCCTGCAGGCTCCGTCTGGATGTGACCCATAGCTGTCAGCAGGCAGGCTGCATGGAGGGTCTTTCCAGGCAGAGAGCACAGTGGGCTTCAAAGGAGGGGTGGGCTTGGGTGCTCCAGGGTGTCTCCGTCATGGAGGGGAGCGGGGAGGTCCTGTGAGCTGAGTGAAGCCCAGGTTCCTGCCCCTGGAGCGCATCACGCGGCACGCTCCTTGCTTTGCTAATGCATTGTCTTCACAGTGGTCCCAGGACCCAAGATCCCACAGCACCCCTGTCACCAGGCGATGCCAGGACTCAAACCCAGGGCTGTCCGGCTCCCAAGTTATGCCCTTCGAGAGACCTCAAAACTCACCCTGAGAAATCCAGAGACGCTTCTCCTCTTTCTGGTTTCTAAGCTCATGTTGGTAGACTCAGATGGGAAGGTTCCTGGGGAGGTCATTTTGTCCACTCCCCTCTCTCTGGGCAGATCTAGCAAGTTCGGAAGAAGTTGAGTCAACAAGGCCTTGTTGGGAACCAGCCCCGTGGTGCTGGGCCGGGCCGGGCTATTTTTAAAGGCCTTTGGAGACCTGGAACCGTTTCGCTGAGGGAGTGAATGAGCTGGGTACTTTTTCTCAGGATCTCTTACTGGGTTTGGGCTGACGGAGATGGTGGCGGGCTCACGGGCCTTTTGTCTGTCTCCCTTGCCGGTGTCCGCTCCCCTAGGGCAGGCCCTTCCTTCTCTGATTGTGCTGGCACTTAGTAGGGCCACAGGTCTCTATTGAATGAAGAACCTCCCAGCAGGAACAGCAGAGAAAGCCTCCAGCTGGTTCTAAAGCCCCCAGCTGGGCCTCCTGGTGACAGGGCGTGGAGCCATCTGCTCTTTGTTCAAGGGATTCTGTGTTTTGTACAGGGTCCAGAGAGGAGCACTTAGGGAGGACTCTCAAATGTCAGAATCTCCTGGAGAGCCCCAGTTAAATACCAAGGTGCCCGGATCTGGTTGCTTCCCAGATTTCCGATTCTCAGAGTCTGAGCTGGGCCCAGGCATTTGTCTCCTTGACGAGTGTCTGTCATGCAGACCTTGGTTCCGAGGATTCTGGGCTCAAGACCCACAGCTGGTTCTGGGGGTCCCAGCATGTGTCAGCATCACCTGGTGGCCTAGGTCACCACCTCGGGTGACCCACAACCCGCTGCCAAAGGCTACAGGGGACCCCCAGGGGATCCCCAGATGTTCATGCCTCAGTGCCAGCTGCCATCCTTGGTGGGGAGTCTCCTGTTTTTGGAAGAGACGATCTTGGTGGTGGTGGTGGTGTGTGTGTGTGTGTGTGTCTGTCTGTCTGTCTGTGTGTATGTATGTGTGTAAGCAGGAGGCAGTCTTGAAGCTCCCACTATGCGGCCCTCCCTAGGCACATCTGGATTCAGCCTAGCTGAACCGCTTCATCATTCAGCCTTGACACTGCAAAGCAGACTTCTTTCCTCCCCTGCATATAAGAATTTGTAAGTCATCAGCACCCCGTAACCCAATCCTCACCCCTTTCCGGCACAGTTCACATCCAGGGGCAGCAGGGGGTTTGCGGGAGGTGCAGGCCCTGCCCAGCTGGGACTCATCGAACAGTGCTCGGTGTGGCCAGCGGCCTGGTTTCTATGAGGTCTGGCCTGCTCGTGTCCAGCTTGTTGTTAAGGCTGTTGTCAACCCTGTGTGCCCAGGCTATGGGACAGGCCAGCTCTTCACCTAACTGAGCCTCAGTTTCCTCATCTGCAAAATGGGTGTGCTCATGGTACCTGATTCCGAGGGTATGTGACAAGGCAACAAGATAATTTGCACACAATATGATACAAGGTGAATGGTTGTTGCTATTTAATCGCTCAGTTGTGTCTGACTGTTTTGTGACCTCATGGACTCTAGCCCGCTAGTCTCCTCTGTCCATCGGATTTCCCAGGCAAGAATACTGGAGTGGGTTGCCATTTCCTTCTACAGGGGATCTTCCTGACCCAGGGATCGAACCTGCGTCTTTTATGTCTCCTGCGTTGGCAGGTGGATTCTTTAACTCTGAGCCACCTGGCTCCTTAACATGTGACACACACTTGTCAAGGATTTAAGGATACATGTTAGTGATCATAATTAATGCATTGTTTTGACTATACAGTTCAGCTTCATCCTGAACTGGTCGCAGATATATCTTGTGGGCAAAGTACCTCTCATCTCTCTGCAGAGGAATCTTCCATGACCCTGGTCTTTGTGCCTGGCACTCAGGGGGCATAGAATGATGAGACTTTTGGTTGGCCCGAGTCTTAGCAGGTTCTTGTACCCGCAGCAGTCTCCCTGCCCCCATCCCCAGCACTTGTTAATTTTGAGGCTGCCCTGATCTACCATTCCCTGAATGCTCACTCTGTGCCAGGCCCAGAGATGGAAATGTGAATGAGAGAGATGTAATTCCTGCCCTCAGGTGGAAACCAGGCAGGTCATCCGGAAATCTGAGCTTGTGGGACTCAGCCATTTGTTGTGATCTGAGCTGCCTCCATTTAAAGGCTTCTGGACCCAGGCCAGCCGGTTCCAAGAGGCAGAAAGCTCCACCTCTCTCCCCCTTTATTCTCTCCTCACGGTGCTCACTGCTCTCCCCATGGACCCTCTTTCCAAGACTCAAAGGAGGTCACCTCTCCCTCCATTCTTGGTCGCCAGCCTGGAGTCTCTTTGGCCTTTTCCCTGATGCCCAGAATGTGGAGGGAGGAGCAGCTGGCTGGGCTTTTGGGGGAGCCAGCAGCTAAGGCCTCTGCGACCCAGAGCAGAGAAGGGGATCCCAGGTCTGGTTGAGAGATGCTGGTTGTCACCAGTCTCTCTGGCTTTGGGAAGGATCCAAGAGGGTCCCTTCCTATAGGGTAAGGGATACTCTCTGAGGGTCACTTCCCCCTCCCAATCTGCTTGGCCAGAGAGGGCAAGACATTGCCGTGGGGAAGGCAGGATCTAAGATAAATGAGCGAGTCGGGGTGTGGAGGGCCCCACCACCAGGCAAAGGATAAGCCACTCAGGACAAGGAAGGCCCTTAGGAAGGAAGGTGGCTTCTGCAAACCCTCTGCATCCCATGTGCATACGGGTAAGACCCAGGAGGCTGCTCCCTGACTCCACTGAAAACTAAACAGAGCACCAGCAGGAGGAATCGAGGTTAGACTCTTAATGCTGGGCTGGGCCTTTGGGCAAGAAATATCAAGTCCGTTGTAAACTCCGTATTCTGGAGAATGGGGCCGGGTCCTCATTCACGCTCTCTGACCTTGGGCGAGTCGCTCACCCTCTCTGAGCCCAGTTTGCTCATCTGCAATACCTGCCCAAGTGACTCTGTGGGTCTAAAGGGGAGAGGGCTTTGAGGTCCAAGCGTGGGCTGGAGGGGAGTGGGGGGTGTTCAGCCACAGAGTCTCTGAGAGGGCCGTAGACCCCAGGGGCCGGATGTGCTGGGGTTCTGGTCCTTTCCTTGGGCAAGCCTCATGTCCTGGGGCCTCACTTTCCTCTCAAAAACAGACATCACAGGGGCCCCAGAGTCAGAGGGTTTAGCACACTGCCTGGTTCTGGGGGGGACCCTTTAAGCCTCTCCCGGACGCAGCTGGTTCTTGGAGGCAAGTCCTTGTCCTCCTGAGCGGGACAGTCTCACTGGTTTACATTCTGTCCCTTGATGAGAGAAACAGAGGCCAGAGAGGGGCAGGGATGCCCCCAGGGCCCGGGCCACCTCCAAACACCTCTTCCGGCTTTCTGCCTCCTCCAGCTCCATCTGTCGCCACCCCCACCCCAGAGAGTTCTGGCATCTCACATCTCACAGTGTCAGGGAAAGCTCTTTCTCCTGGTGGCAGCCTCGGGACTGGACCCAGCCTCCTCTGCTCCCAAGGCCAGGCCTGAGCCCCTCTGGGGCCGACATAGCCGGCCAGTGCACGGGGCTCGTGCCATCCCTCATCCAAAGACCATAGGAAGGGACTTGGACATTTTCTGAGATGGGTGGGATGGGAGTCCATGGATGGAGGTGGTGGAGACATTAGATTTGGGTTTAGATATGGTTTTAGCACATAGTCCAATGAATGGAGGGCTTCCCAGGTGGCTCAGTGGTAAAGAATCCGCCTTCTAATGCAGAAGATGCAAGAGACGAGGGTTCGATCTCTGGGTCGGTAAGACCCACTAGAAAGGAGATGGCAACCCACTCCACTACTCTTGCCTGGAAAATTCCATGGACGAAGGAGCCTGGTGGGCTACAGTCCATGAGATCGCAGAGTCAGACGCTACTGAGCAAGCATCTTTACCTTTTATCAGTGAGTGGATTGGAGAAGAGGGTTGCAATCAAAGTCGTGTGATTGTGGTGATAGACTGGGGGTTCATCAGAGGAGGTGGTGTTAAGACAGATCCTACATATATTTAGGAGGAAGACTCAATAGGACTTGGTACATAGGTTTCATTACCTTGTGAATTTGAGATTATATACTCTTTAACTTTTAAAAATCTGACAATTGTGAATGTTTGCCCACATCATTAACTGCTCTTCTAAAACATGATTTTTAAATGATGCATCATATAAGTGCAGCATATTTTATTTAATCCCAGGCCGCTGGACAGGTAGATTGCTCTTTTCTCCCCAGTGTAAACAGTGCTGTGACAACCATCTTTGTACCAAATCTTGGCATAAACATCTCTGTAGTAAATTTTTGCACGTGTCTCTTCTTGAAGATAAATTTCCCCAAATGAAGTTGTGGCATTACAGGCTGGGAACATCTTAATAGGCCTTTGATTGAAAAATTGTTCAGTTGCTCTCCACAAAGTATCAATATGTTCCCATTTATATTTTCAGCAAAAGTGGATGAGGGAGTGCCTATTTCACTGTATTCTTGCCAGCACCGAGTATTATTCTTTTCTTAATAATTGCCAACTTGATGAAGAAAAAAGTAGCTCGCTATTTCAATATGCATTTCTTTGATTACTATAAAATAAAATCCTGGAATCTTTGAGCTAGAGGAGACTTTGGGGTCAGGCAGTTCAATGTTCTCATTTTACTAGCGGACCAGTCGAGTACCTGAGAGGTGAAATATCTCTCCCAAGGCCACGTGGCAAATACACAGGGCAGGAACCTAGGATGGCTCATTCCCGTCGGGTCCCTCCCACGGTGCCATGATGAGTTGGCCTTTGGGGTAGAGATGAGGATGTCATTGAATTTGATGGGGTTCATCTTGTCCTAAATCTCTCTTGCTCTCAGGTAAGGAAAAACAAACAGACAGAAATTAAAAAGAGATTCCTTCTTACTGTCCTTATGAGATGAAATAGTTGGTATTGCATGTGGCCTATCTACCAGGGAAGAAAGTGAGAGTGTTAGTCGCTCAGTTGTGTCTGACTCTTTGCGACCCCATGGACTGTAGCCCGCCAGGCTCCTCTGTCCGTGAAATTCTCCAGGCAAGAGTATTGGAGTGGATTACCATTCCCTTCTCCATGGGATCTTCCCGACCCAGGGATCAAACCTGGGTCTCCTGCTTTGCAGGCAGATTCTTTACCATCTGAGCCACAAGGGAAGCCGGGGCAGAGATCATCATAAATTAACACTCCAAATTTCTAGATAATGTGAAATTGGGGTCAGATTCCCAGCTAGGGATGGAACAGCAGAGTGGTGAGGGCTCAAGCGTGTGTTGGCTGTGTTTCCCCGTGTATCTCTGAGCTCTGGGTGCCTGGTGTGTGCCCATCAGCAGGCACAGGAACCGATGCCAGTAAGTGCCAGTAATTGACCTCACGGGATGGAAGCTGATTGGCCATCAGAATCAGGGGACAGTTCATGGCCACCCCCCTGGGAGGTTACGGGGTAGAGTGTCACGGGCCCTTGACTGAATTGGGAGTAAGTGGCAAATGCAGAAGACTTCCGTGTTTGGCCTGGCGGGTTGGTGGCTAGATTGTTCTGGGAGGTGGGGAGGGTAGGCCGGCTCCTGAAGGCTGGGTTTTAGGATCCAGCGTGGACGTGGGCCTGGGGGGACTGGAGACACATTTGCCTGGGGTTCTGTCCCAGAACCGCTGCAGCCTGGACAGCGACTGGAGTCGCTAGCCCCTTCTGGGCCTCGGTTTCCCTTTCTGTACAGTGTTCAGGTTGCCGGATGGTGGGACTTTCTTTGGGGAAGCGCCTCCCATCCCCATCCTGGACCCCAGGGATGGGATGTGCTTGGGCTCCGGCGTCTGATGACTTGGCTTGGCCACAGGCACGTCCTTCCTCTACTGATGCCTCCGTTTTCTCATCTGTGAGCTGGGGATCATAAGTGAAAGTGAAGTGAAGTTGCTCAGTCATGTCCAACTCTTTGCGACCCCATGGACTGTAGCCTACCAGGCTCCTCCCTCCATGGGATTCTCCAGGCAAGAGTACTGGAGTGGGTTGCCATTTCGTTCTCCAGGGGATCTTCCCGACCCAGGGTTCGAACCCTAGTCTCCCACATTCTAGGCAGACGCTTTAACCTCTGAGCCACCAGGGGATCATAAGCCCCCCATAACACAGGGTGTTGTGTGTGAGGTCAGACATGGCAGAGACACTGAGTTTGGTGGCTCACTCGGTGCTCCCTCTGAGTGCGTCACTGGTGACGGGGGGCCTGTGAGCAGTGACTCGTGGGGATCAGAAGCTGTCGCCACAGCAAGAGTTGGGCCTTAAATCACGTCTGTGGGATGCAGGCCCAGCTTAGGGTTCACATGTTTGTCACCCACTCCTCCTGGGAGCTCTACGTGGTCCCCGCTTTACAGATGAGGAAACTGAGGCTCAGAGGGGACTGCAGCTGGCCCAGGGCACACACCTGGTGAGTGATGCAGGCGGGGGGTGTGGGGGAAATTGACTCTGGGCCTGGAGGAGGGGTCCTGTGCGGCTGGGGGTGGGGGTGCGCCGAGACGCTAAGGGCACGGGTGTGGGTGAGCGTGAGTGACTGTGGGTGCTGGGAGTGGGTGTTCAGCCCTGGCTCACGTGGGCACGCACCGAGTGTGAGTGATGGGGTCGTGGCGTGTGTCAGGAGTGGGTGAGCGGCATGTCGGTGTGTGTGAAGGCAGGTCTGAGCAGGTTGTGATGTAGGTGTGCAAGGAGAGTGGGGGTGGGGGCACTTGGGTGGGAGGCAGAGACAGGCTGGGGCTGGGCCAGAACTCATTGCTCAACTGCCTGCCCCAGGGCCAGGTGACGTGGCTGCCACGTCTCTCCCTTCCTGCCCTGGCCTCCAGGCTTTGGTCTCTGGGAGCCCCCTGCCCTCGAGCCGTGGGGAAATGTCACTGGGAGGAATGAGAGTAAGGATGCATCCTGTTTACCAAGTGGGCACTCAGTGCCAAGCATGCTGAGTACAGAATTCCCTCCTGTGTTCTCACTGCAGTGAGAACTATTGTGTCCATTTTACTGATGAGGGAAACAAGGCCCAGGCAGGTTCAGGGACATGCCTAAGACCGCCCAGCCAGTCAGCGGCCAAGATGGGGCTCAGGCTTAGACTTAGACCTTTGTCTTGCCAACGCCATGCCCTTCCCACCCCGTGCCAGCGTCCCATCTCTGTGAGCCTTATAACCTTGGAGCTGGGCTGAAGGTAGTGAGTGTCCCATCAGTGGAGGCATTCAAGCAACTGCCAGAGTATCAGACATTGCAAGGTGTTCCTGGATGCCTGGGCCGGATGGGAGGTTGGATGGTGGGGTGGTGGTAGGATCCTTCCAGCTGGAAACACACACAGCCCTACTGATCTTATTTATTTTTTATGGTGCCGTGTGGCTTGCAGGATCTTAGTTTCTCCACTAGGGATTGAACTCATGCCCTTGGCAGTGAAAGTGTGGAGTCCAAAGTACTGGGCCGCCAGGGAATTCCCAGCCCCACTGGTCTTGCTGTTCTGATTTCTGCAGGGGACTGGAGGCAGCTGCGCTTGGCTTCCTCTGGGGCAGAGCTGAGACCTGCAGGCAGGTGGCAGGAGAAGGGCTGGGACGAGTCCAGGGAGCCCCACCAGGAGCGTGCATGCAGTGGGCAGGGCCGCACCCCCGTCTCTGAGGCTTTCTTAGCTCTGCCCCATCCATGGGGGGGCCTTGGGTTCTGACCTGTGTGGACCCTGTGCTGACCTCAGGGAAGCCTCCCAGCCTGTGAGCTCTGGAGCAGAGCACCCCACTGTGCAGTGTCCCCTGCTTTCAGGGAGCCTACAGACTGGGGGCTGGGAAGCTGATCGGGGGCAGCCTGAGGAGGGGCAGCCCAAGGTGAGGCCGTGGAGGCCCAGAGTGCCCCGGTCACCCTGCCCTGCCCTGCCCCTGCCTGGCATGGGTGGGGTGCGTTGGGAAGTGTCTGTTGGACCAAGGAAGACGCGGAGTCCTCACGGGGGCTCACAGGCACAGTGACACAGAGGACCGTGGGGTCTGGAGGCCAGGTCGCAGGGCCCTGGGTCACCGTCTGCGACTTGAGAGCTGGGACACATCTGGTGGATTTAGGGCTTTGCTCAGTGCCCAGCCTGGAGCACCGTGCAGGCCTGTGTGTGCTTCTGGAGAAAGCTTGGTTTTCCCAACGTGCTTGTCCACGTGTTGCTTTGTTTTGCTCCTCCGATGACCTGGGTGGGACCCATCTGTGCCCCAGCCCTGCCATCTGATGGGGGCGGGGAGTTGCCAGGGAGTCAGAGTCTGGGATCCCCGTTCCAGCCCATGACTTGCCGTGGCCTTGGGTGGCGCTTCTCAGGGTCTCCATTCCCCACCTGTTGCACTCTCAGTAAGATGGGCCTTTTCTCAGCGGCAGGGAAGCCTGACTGACCGTGCCCCCAGGGAGGCCGTGCTCCCTACCTTGGGAGCCCAGCGGGGTGCTCGGGACGGGTGCGGGCCAGCTGCTGGCTCCGGCACTCCTGCTCTCACGAGGTGGCCCCGGAAGCTGGCGGGGCGTCCGGGCCACACTGAGCTCTGGACTCCCTGGCAGGGGAGGAGGAGGAGGGCAGAGGAATGTGGCTTTGAGGAATGTTTAACCCAAGGCAGAAATAGCACTCTGCTTTTTTTTTTTTTTTCATTCCAAGCTTGGGTTTTCAGCTAGGAAGTGGGCTCAGAGTGCCATTCTCTCTTTCTTCAGCCTCTGGCTCCCCGACTGCTCTAGCCTTTGGGGGCAAAAAGTGGCCTCTTTTTTTTTTTTTTTTTTAAACTGGGAAGCTGCTGTGGGAACCAGAAAGGACCCTGGATTTGGAGGAAGGCAGAGTTGGTTGGGTTTACATCCCCGGTTCTCTATTTCCATTGAAAAAGACCCTGATGCTGGGAAAGATTGAGGGCAGGAGGAGAAGGGGATGACAGAGGATGAGGTGGCTGGATGGCATCACCGACTCGATGGACATGAGTTTGAGCCAACTGTGGGTGGTAGTGAAGGACAGGGAAGCCTGATGTGCTGCAGTCCATGGGGTCGCAAAGAGTCAGACACAACTTAGTGACTGGACAACGACAACTCCATTTCCCAGGCCTGTGGTCTTCGGACCTTGACACCTGCTTTCTCTACTAGGGGTGGGGGAGGAAATAGGATCTGAGATCCAGTGACCTGGTGGAGGCGGGGGAGGGGACAGGATTTGAGATGGCTTGTCAGTAGTGTCAGGAGTTCCCCCTCAGGGACCAGCCAGGCCTGAGTACAACTCCCAGCTCCTCTTGTCAGCTTTGCGATCTTGGCGAAGCCCTTTCTTATGGAGCCTCCTCACTTCATCTGTAAAATGGGCCGGTGACGATAGCCCCGCCTCCCGGGGTGGTGGATGAAATGAAGGTGGAAAACATTGGCCAGAGGGCCTGGACATCCTAGACTCGAAAACCCTTCTCTGAGTCCTGGGGGCCTCACGCGTAAAATGGGAAAATGCCCCCCACTGCGGGCCTGCAGCCAGGTGACATGAGGGTCCTCGCCAGGGATGAGTGCCCACTAGGACAGCTTTTCATCTGACCCTTCCATTTGTCTCGTTCCTCTGACCCCGGGACCCCCCACCCCCGCCCACACTCGGCTTAAACCAGCGCCCAAGTCCCCTCCACACAGGTGCCCTGGGCCCAGCCAGTGCCTGCCCCAGATCTGGCAATGAGAACACGTGTAACCCACCCTACTTCCATCGGGCTGTGGGCACCTTGTGGATGCGACCGCGTCTGGTCTCACAGTTCACTGCTCTACCCCTGGTCCTCGGACAGAGCCTGGAATACGTTTGTCAAAAGGAAGGAAACAAACCCACCAGCTCACACGCTAGTGGATGAGGGACGTTTCTTCTCATCCATCTTTGTCTCTGCTATTCCTTTGCCTGGCCTCCGCCCACCTCCTGGCCCGGGTGATAGGGGGCTTGCCACATCTTGGGGAGAGGTGGGCCTCGGAGAGGTGCTGGGAGGCTGGGCCTCAGCAGGTCAGGCCTAGCGAGGACCCCAGCCCCTGTCTCCTGCTGGGGCTGGGGAGACAAGGAGGGGGTCCAGCCAATCAGCTCAGCCCCTCCTTTGAGGCCCCTCCTGCCCCTGTCTCTTTGTAGGAACCACAAGATTCCTGTTCAAAGGCAGGAGATGGGGCTATTTTTGGCACTGTGGGGGAAAAAAAAACGAATGCTTCCCTTCTGTTCAAAAATATATGGTGTGTGTGCTGGGCAGGCGGAGAGCTTGGCGGAGCTCAAAGCCTCTGCTGGCAGGGAGGGGGTCCTGCCCCAGGCCCCTGTGGCCCTGCCACTCTCCATGGCTCGCTAGCCCACACGGCCACGTTGGGCAGCTATTGTTTCCTTGCTAGGCCTGAGCGGAATGGGATCTTAATTAAAACCAACAGTAGTCGTCAAAATAAAGGAGAGGAGCCTGCTAGCTGCTCCCACCTTGATGCGTGTTTCCTCTGCCCTGGCTCCGTGGAGGGGGCTGGGTGGTCATGAGAAGCATTCTGGGCACATCTCTGAGAAGGAGGGCCAGCCCGCCGTGCGAGAACGGGTGGAGGCCCTGGGTGCCCCTGTGGGCGAATCTGGCCAAGGGCATCCCTGGGCCACTATGCTACCTCTCACTCCCCAATCCAGAAAGTCATGGGAGTGCCAAGACATAGGGTAGATTGGATGGATGGATTTCTGGCCCTCCTGGTATTCAGTTTGGCAGGGAAACAAGATAGAGTGTTGTGCGATGCAACGCGAGTCCACCGGGTCTAGGGTGCACCTGGGAGGGCTTCCTGGAGGAGGCAGTGTTTTAGGAGGGACGGTTACCACGTACGGATGCGAGAGTTGAACCATAAAGAAGGCTGAGCACCAAAGAATTGATGCTTTCGAACTGCGGTGCTGGAGAAGACACTTGAGAGTCCCTTGGACAGCAGGATCAAACCAGTCAATCCTATAGGAAATCAACCCTGGATATTCATTGGAAGGATAGATGCTGAAGCTCCAATACTTTGGCCACCTGATGCGAAGAGCTGACTCATTGGAAAAGACCCTGATTCCGGGAAAGATTGAGGGCCAAGGAGAAGGGGCGACAGAGGATGAAACGGTTGGATGGCATCACCGACACAATGGACATGAATCTAAGCAAGCTCCGGGAGATGGTGAAGGTCAGAGAAGCCTGGCGTGCTGCAGTCCCGGGGGTCGCAAAGAGTTGGACAGGACTTAGCAACGGAAGAACAGCAAGGGGAGGGTTGCCAGATATGCTAAACGGTTATTCGTTGTTTATGTGAAATCTAAATTTTGATTTGCTCACTTTGGCAGTGTGACCCGAGGGAGACGTAGGAGCTGAGAAGCCACGGGAGATCTGGGGGGAGGGGTGGTTTATGGGAGATGCTGGGAGTGTTTCACAGAGAAGGAACAGTGTGTTCTGGGTCCGGAGGCATCAAGCTGTGGCAACTTGGAGGCCCTGGAAACCCGAAGGAGCAGGGGTGGGAGTATAGAGGGGGTGCCCCGGAGCCAGAGGCCGATCGGGGAGCCCTTCCGGGAAGCAGCTGACCAGCAGGCAGGGCTCCACCCAGAGGCCACACTGGCGGGGCCAGCCTTGGGAACCGGTGAGGACACGGGGTGCAGGGAAGGAGAAAGGGGGCCCGCCTTGGCCGAGGAGGCAGCAGCGGGTGCTCAGGGGCATGGTCCTGCCTCTGGTGGGTTCTGGTCAGGCTGGCGGGTGTGCGGGTGTGACTTTCTCGGAGTCCAGGACAATGAATGACCCACTCATAGCTCTTAAAGGGCCAGAGCTGGAGTTGGAACCCTCAGGGCCGTGAACCCTGGGCTCCTGGGGCTCCACCCTCGCAGGCCCTGGGATGTGTGCCCTGGAACCCTTGGGGGCCCCTGTGATGAAGGCCAGCCCGCATGTCCCTCCCTTTCCCAGGACTAGGAACAAAGCAAGTAAGTGGGGCTATGGGTCAGAGGAGGCAGAGACCATGTGCCCCAGGACAGGGTGGATAGGCGGAGGGTGACTATCCGTGGCTCTTGTTGCCCCCTCCCCTCCCAGGCGCTCATGTTACCAGCCCTGGTTCTGCCCTGCCTTTGTGTGTTGTGACATCTTTATTAATGATAGTAGCAATTGCTAACATTTTGGAGTCTTTGCTGTGCTCCATCTGCCTGGATCATAGGCTTCTTCTTTTAAACATTTAGTTGGCCGCATTGAGTCTTAGTTGTGGCACGTGGGATCTTCAATCTTTGTTGCGGCAAGTGGGATCTCGTTCCCTGACCAGGGATCGAACCTGGGCCCTCTGCATTGGGAGTGCAGAGTGTTCGCCACTGGACCACCAGGTGTGTCCCATGGTGCTTCTTCTGGCTTAGTGCTTTGTTCCTCTTGAATGTTCCCTGGCCCCTTCTGGTGGTCCCCAGATCTCACCATGCTCTGAACTTTGGACATCAGCAGCCCCAGTGCTGGCAAGCCCTTTCTCTCTGCCTGCTGAGGTCTGATTGCCTTTATAGGTCAGTGTAAGGGCCCCGTCCTTGGGGAGCACACCCTGACCCCTACTTGGGTCAGTTTCCTGCTTTACATGACAGATAATTAGACAGCCCTGTAGTCCCCTGCTGTAGGTCGGAATCTACAGTTCCATCAGGGCCTTGGAGGACAAGGACTGGTGTCTAGGTCACTGTTGCGTTCCCATATGAGTTCTCAGAAATTAATTGCTGGATGAACGAAGGGGTGAGAAATCCTGTTTGTTCTTTCTAACCACCCTGGAAGGAAGGTTTTGGCACCACCACCACTATCCCCATTTTACAGGTGAGGAGACTGAGGCTCAGAGAGGTGAACTCAGTTTCTCAAGGTCACATAGGAGCTAAAGAATGAATTACTCGACTCAGAAATAGACCCTTCCTGTTGGCCAGGTGCTTCAGTCCCTCCTGCAGCCTCTGACCTCAAACCCAGGTCTCCTGCATTGCAGGCAAATTCCCTACCAGCTGAGCCACAAGGGAAGCCCCTGACCTTGGCAGGTGCTTGGAAAATATTCGTGAAATTGGGCTGCACCAAATCCCTGAGCACTCCACTCTGCTCTGAAATGTTTGAGAGGTTCTCCCCCAGGAGTCCTGAGAAAATCTCGCATGTCAGCCTTTCCTCAAGGTCTCAAAGGAAGCAGAAGGTGTGGTTCGCATCCCTCAGGATCAACCACTCTTCTGGAAGATTCAGAGTCTGTCAGTAGAGAGGACTTGAACCAGGGAGTCATTGGAGTCTTACCTTGGTGTGTGTGTGCGTGTGTGAGAGAGTGAGCGAACACATGTGTAGTCACCAAGGTCAGTCCATTATTAGCCAGAAATAACTGAGTTTCAGACACTAAAGGTAGGCATGTCTACTTTCCAACTTACCCACCTAAATCAAGCATAACGCGTGCCTTCTACAAGGACGAACACGCGCAGAGCGTGCACTGTGTGTCGGATGCTGTTCTATGCTTGTGATGTGGGCAGACCCAGATCCTGCCCACAGCTTCAGCCGCTGGGGAAGGACAAACTTGGAAGATACAGGCATTCCTTGTACCGTTTCTCTGATGTCACTGTTGTGAACACTTTTGCCAGTTCCTTCTAGCCTCTTCGCTATGTATGTAGGTTTTAGCACGCTCAGTTTTCAGATGAGCTTCAGAGAGGTTAACCGACTCATTCAAGGATGCACAGCTGGGACGCGGGAGAGCCGGGATTTGAACCTGTGTCAGTGTGCCTTGGTCTGGTTCCCTCATCAAAGCAAGTCATTAAGAGATCAGCAGATACTATGGACTTCTGCTTCCCAGCCCTGGTGGCCCTTTTCTGGGGATTCAGAGAAGCCAAAGATTCAGGGGGACAGATGGTGAAGTGCAGGAATCAGGCAGCATGTTAAGCAAGGTTATTCTCAGAATACATCTGTGTGATGTTTCAAACACCGCACTTCCGGACAAACTCTGCTGTCACTCAGACCCTGGTTCTGGCTCCAGCTCCACTGCAGGCTAACTTTGGTCCTTGGGCAAATGGCTTTTCCCCTGGGGTCTCAGTTTCCTGATCAGTATAATGGGGATATTCAGAATCCTTGCCTCACAGCATCATTTGGGCACTGGATGAGCTTCAGGCATGAGACGTTCCTTGTCTAGGACACACACAGAGTCATGCCTGATATATGGCAGCTCTTTCATCTTGCTATTCCTGGAAGCCACGAGACAAATGACATCTTCCTGCAGTTTGACTTGAGAACATTTTGGGAACAGTTATTCAACTTACATAGAAATTAAAATCAGTGCATTTTGAAACTTTAATTTTAAAGCAAAACAAACATCTGTAAATGATGAAATAGACTGCAAAATCTGTTTGAACTAAGAAAAATTTGAACTAAAACACATGACTTGAGATACACCTTTTTTCGGTGATTTCCTGGACCCTGCCCCTCTCTCCTGGGGTGGGGGGCCCTGGCCCTGTTCCCTTAAGGGATCTGGGGAGGGCACCTTTGGGGAGACCTTGGAAACCTACCTGTGAGTGGGTCCGAGTGAACATTCCTATTCCATTTGTCAGAGGAGAAAACTGAGGCTTGGAGTGGGAAATGAATCACAAAGATTCAAGCTCTTTGGGAAATCTGAAAGCCAGAAAGATTACAGCATCCAGGAGAAAGATGGGGTTTGGGGGCCTTACTCTCCAGGAGAGGTAAGGGGCACTTTGATGGGCAGGAGCTGCTGCTCTCCAAGTCTCATGCACCCCAGTGCCTGGCCCTCAATAGGTGCTTGCAGGAGGCTTGCTGTGGCCTGGGGGCACAGGGTGGGTGGCTCTCTTCTTGGAGATGACCATCTCCAGGCTAAAGCCTTCTTACCTTTGGGCTCTGGAGTCACGTCGACCTGACCTCCCACCTCCACTCCTCCACTACTGACCATGAACGTGACCTGGGACGAGGGCCTTTGCCTCTTGTGAAGCCTGGGCTGTTGGGGACCCTTCACCTCTCAGCATAAGGGCTGGTACAGCCCGAGAACTCAGCCAGTGGGGTGGTCTGGAGCTCAGGGAGGAACCTGAGGGGCCACGTGGGATCAGGGGCCTCTGAACTGGGATCTGAGTGGCCTGAGCAGCCTCTCAGGCCTGGGTTCCCTTGAGGGCTTCTCCTCTCTGCGTCCAGTCTTAGCCCGGGCCCCACCGCCCGGCTCCGCTAGCCACTTGTGCCATCCTGCCACAACCGCAGTGAGACCCCTGACGTTTTCTACCGATACCGTGACTGTTGGCATGCGAGTCCATGGCTCCATGTGGAGCACTCATCACTTGCTGGGCTCAGCGCCTTCAACCTCTTCTTGTTGGCTGCAGTAGCAGCCCTGTGATGGAGGAAGAAACCACAGCTCAGAGAGGGGACTGCACTGACCGGGGACACACATAGTGGGTGGACCCGTCCCCGCAGTGGGAGAGAGCCCAGCTTCTTTGGGGCCACGGTCAGGGTCCTCCAGGCCTGAGTTCAGGGTAGCAAAGAACAGGTCTGGGAGCCTGGGGCCTGGCTGGGCCCCTCCCCGCCCGAACCCACCCTCTGTGGTCAGGGAACTGACATTTACTCGGGGTTCCTGAAGTCAGGGGGCCCCGGCGCTCTCCCCAGACCCCCCAGTGGGCCCTTTGGCAGACGAAGCAGCCCCAGGACTGCTCAGTCATCCTGCCACCCAGCACCCTGATCCCTCTTAGTGTGGAGGATGGGGGCACCGTGAGCGGGTAAGGAGCAGGGGCCAGGAGCGGTCAGAGCTGGGTCAGCTCATGGGTGACTATAAACGTGGCTCCCTGCACACCCCAGGAGCCTGGGGTTCTGTGAGGGTCTCCGGGGTCCCACGTGGAGGGCAGGGTGCAGGGCCGGCGGCTGTAATAGTGGCTCACGGCTCTGGTCTTTATCTCCCCAGGGCTGACAGTCTGAGGCCCTGGGTCCTCCCCCTCAGCGAGCCTGCACAGAGGGTGCAGGGTGGTGAGGCAGGCAGGGGAGGGGGGCCCCTGCAGGGAGCCGTGGGCCCCCACCAGCCGGAGCTCAGCCAATGAGGGTGGAAATAGCCATGGGGGCCGGGCCGCTGCCCCCCACCCTTGGGGAGGTCTGAGCGGGCTGGGCTCTGGGAGACTGGCTCCTTCTGGGTGAGGGCGAGGGGCTCCCGGAGCGCCCAGGAGTGCTGGGCGGGAGGCCTGGGCAGGAGGCCAGGCCTCCTTCCTGATGAAACTCAGGCTGGCCCTGGAGCCCAGCTCCCCCGCATCTGGGCATTTATGGAAAATAGGTGCAGGGCGGGCTGGAGGGCACCCGGTCCTCTCTGTGCCCAGCTCGGTAGAGGCACGGTCCGATCTCATTGCAGGGCTATGGCAGTGGGAGGCACGCCTTACCTCTCCTCTAGCGGCGGCTCTGCTGGAGGGTCCGTGTCACGGATGAGCCCGCCTGCCGCCCCTGGCCAAGGTCACCAGGTCATCTGCTCCAGGGCGGGTGCTCACCCTGCAGTCTCCTCTCAGCCCCCTCCTGGTGTTCCCCCATGGGGCCTCCTGCCTGGGGGCCTGTGAGCCTCCATGGTCATTGACTCGTGGAGGCATGGAGGTCTCAGGAGCCCCCCCCCCACCCCTGCCCCCGCAGAGGGGAAGCCACAGGTGGCCCCAGGTTGGGGGCAGCCACGATTCGTCTGCTCCTCTCTGGAGCACCGGGATGTGCCCATGGGGTCTATGCGGGCTCACCCCAGGACCTGTATGTGACCCATCGGTCTGGGACAGCTCAGGTGGGGAGTGATCGGGGCTCGGGGAGCTTGTGGTTCCTGGGGGATCAGAGAGAGCCCTGCTCACACAGCCCTCGGGCGGCCAGCCCCTTCCAGTGGGAAACCTCGGAGGCCTTATCGAACACTCTTTCTTGTCTTCCCATCCCCCTGGTGCCACCCTTCACACTTGGCACAGCAGGTGACACTGCCGTGAGCAGCAGGAGGGGCAGGAAAACTGAGGCCCAGACCTGGGAAGTGACAGGTCACTCAGGAAGGGAGCCGCAGAGCCCTGAAATCCACAATGTCCCAAGGCCACCATCCTCCCTACGGGCAACTGCCCCTTGGGGGAGGGTGGGTGTCCGTGACCCTGGGCTGGGGGGGCCAGGCTGCGGCGGTGCAGGGGGCTGCAACCTGGCCCACTAGCACGTTCCCTCCCTTCTCTGAAGAAGCTTTGCTGGGAGGGGAGGGACGTGACCAAATTAGGGCCTCTGGCCACTGCCGGGTGGGGCCCAGATGGGAGGATGGGAAAAGGTTGGCACAGCCCTGGGCTGGGGTTAGGGTCTCCGGGTCGGCCCTGGATGGTGGGGGTGTTCTTGTGTTCTTCAGGGAGCCAGGATGGGTGGGACTGCCTGGTAAGGCAAGAAGAAGGAGTGCTTACAGGTTGGGGACCCAGGAGGGGAGGTCTGGTCTGGGATGGGGGTGCATTTGGGCCATGTGGTCCATGAGGGGTCCCTGGGTTGTCAAGAGGAGCTAGAAGTCTGGAGGGAGGGGTGTGGGGTGCATGTGCTGCCACCCCCCCAGAGAGCACAGAGGACGGCTCTAGGCGGGGACTTGGATAACCCCAATATTTGGAGGCCTAGCAAAGAAGGAGGCCCGGGGCCTGGGGGGGAGCTTTGGGGTGGGGCGCACTTCCGGAAGGAGCAGGATCTGTGATGTCAGAGGGTGGGATTCTGTGATGAGGGGTTGCGGGTGGCCAGGTCCAAACGGCCCCCATGTTTTCTTTTTGTGTGAATCAAAACGGACGCCCCTTTGCTGATGGGTTTTCCTTCAGCCGCCGTGGGGGCGGGGGAGGCATGACCGACATTCTTGCAGCCTTTGTCCCTGCAGATGGAAAGGGACCCCCGCAGAACGGCCCGGGGAGGCCACCCGCAGGGGGTCCTCCAAGCGCCTCTGTGGGGGCTGCAGCCCCTGCTGTCTGTTCCCACCGTGTTTGAGCTGAGCTTCCATCAGGAGAGAGGTATTTTGCTTTAGGGAAATCAAAATCAGACTCAACATTTATCCTGGACTCCAGGGACCGGCTCTCATGTTCTTTCCCAGCAGACAGAGCTGTGGGCAAGGGAGGAGGAGTGCCCGGGAACATGGCTCTGGGCGTGGGAGGGGAGCAGGGGGCCTGGGCGGACCCCCACCACAGCCAGGGATGAAGACTGGATTGGGGGGCAGGGGCTAGGCCCTGCCTTCCACACTGAGCCCCCAGCAGCCCGTTCTAGCTCCGCTGCTCCCGGTGCTCAGGGCAGGTCAGCGGGAGGGAGTCCAGTGGACACCCAGCTGTCTTCTAAGCTGGGAATTTTCTATCCAGAATCCTCCCGATGGCTCTGCCTGCTAGGCATCTGTACCCATCCTTCGGATGAGGACCCCGAGGCGCAGAGAGGGTAAGTCACTTGTTTTGGAGCCAGCCAGTCTACCAGCAGTTGAGACAGGCTGCTGACCCAGAGCCTCTCCAAGTTTGGGCCGTGTGGTCTTAAAATACCGGTTTCCCTAATGAGCCTGGAGGTGGGAGCAAGCTGGAGAAAGGCAGCTTGTTTTTAAAACTGGCCGGAGCCAGTCGTAATGGTGAAGGTAAACACGTTGTGAGAAATATGTTTTAGGACACGTTCCCAACCCAGCCGAGTGGTGTGGTGACGATGTGGGAATCAACAGGGTCTATTCTCTGCCTCCCACGTCGGGACACTGGGGCTGGGCTTTGAGGGTGATGCTAGGAGAAGCGTTTGACCACTGGGGGCTTAGCATCCATCTGGGAAAATGAGGGGGAAAAGGGCTTCTCATGAGCCCTTGCTGGGTGCCAGGCGTCACACCAAGCACTCTAACTTCACCCCTTCTCTCAGAGAGAGGCTGCTCTCCCGTCGGTGGCTCAGACTGCCACGTGCAGTGCAGGAGATCCGGGTTTGACCCCTGGGTCAGGAAGATCCCTGGAGAAGGGAATGGCTACCCACTCCCATATTCTTGCTTGGAAAATTTCAACGACAGAGGAGCCTTGCAGGCTACAGTCTATGGGGTTGCAAAGAGTCCGACGCAAGTAAGCGACTAACACTTTAACGTTCGCAGATGAGCAAACCAAGGCTCAGAGATGTGAGTTCATTCGCCCAGGGGCACACGGCCAGAGCTTTCTGTGCGGTCTGCCCTATTTTTCCAATGTCCTGTAACCCCTTCTCCCTGGCGTGGCCCTGTCTGCAGCGCCCTGTCTGAGCCTCTGTTGTACAGTTGATGGAAAGACAAGACTCCATGTAAACTGTGCTTCCCACACACAAAGGGGGTTCCCAAAGAGGGGGCTTCCTAGATGGGACTTGAAAAGTGTTGTAGAGGTTACCCAGGTGACAGAGGTGAGGGCGAGGGTTCTGGGCAGAAGGAGCAGCCAGTGCAAAGGCCTGGAGGTGGGACCGATGAGAGAAGCTTGAGGGCGTCACAGGACTGGGGCGGGCAGGGGCCGGGGGTTGGTCGCCCTGAAAATGACCTTCATGCATCCTGGGCCCTGAGCCCTGAGCACGGACCTGCGGAGTCCACGGTGGACGCATGTTAATTTCACACTTGAGTGGAGACTCGGAGGGATGGGGGGATGGGACCAAGCAGGGAGCCTGAGCCTGGGAATGTCTCTCTAGTATCTGGGCAGAGAGCGAAGACGGAGGGGCCCCATGACTGTCCCCTCGCCCTCTCCTCCCTCCTACTGCCTGTGGTCCTTGGAGCTGCCGGGGGCGTGGCCCCCCAGCAGGACCCTCAGCTCTTCTGGCGCTGTGAGCGGGTGCACACAGGCGGTGGGCTGATGAGGCCACAGCTTCCCCCCAGCGTTTTGTCTTGAAAGCTCAAGCGCAGCTCTGGGGCCGTGAGCACCTGTGTGTCCGTCGTCTCGATGCGCCAGCTGTCAGCATTTGCCACGTTTGCTTCCTGTCTCTTTCTAAATATGTGCATGTGTATTTCTGAACCTCTCGAGGGAGGCTGCAGGCATCCTGACTGTCACCCCTAAATACTTCAGGGCACATCCCAGGGGAAGAGGACACGGTCCCACGTCACCTCCGTACTGCAGTTGCTCCTAACGAAACGAGCAGTGAGTCTGTCCGGGCATCTGAGTGCCTGCCTCTGGGCAGCTTCCCCCACCATCCCCATCATATCTCTCACACCCATAGTTGTTGTGGTTCAGTCGCTCAGTCGTGTCCGATTCTGTGACCCCATGGACTTCAGCACGCCAAGGTTGCTTTTCCTTCACTATCTCCTGGAGTTTGCTCAAACTCAGGTTCGTTGAGTCCGTGATGCCATCCAACCATCTCATCCTCTGTCGTCCCCTCCTCCTCCTGCCCTCAGTCTTTCCCAGCATCAGGGTCTTTTCTAATGAGTTGGCTCTTCGCATCCGGTGGCCAAAATATTGGAGTTTCAGCTTCAGCATCAGTCCTTCCAATGAATATTCAGGACTGATTTCCTTTAGGATGGACTGGTTGGATCTCCTTGCAGTCCAAGAGACTCTCAAGAGTCTTCTCCAACACCACAGTTGGAAAGCATCAGTTCTTCAGTGCTCAGCGTTCTTTATGTTCCAACTCTCACGTCCATACGTGACTATTGGAAAAACTAACTAGATGGACCTTTGTCGGCAAAGTGGTGTCTCCACTTTTTAATATACTGTCTAGGTTAGTCATAGCTTTTCTTCCAAGGAGCAAGCGTCTTTTAATTTCATGGCTGCAGTCACTGTACACAGTGATTTTGGAGCCCAAGAAAAGAAAATCTGCCAGTTTCCATTTTTTCCCCTTCTATTTGCCATGAAGTGATAGGACCGGATGCCATGATCTTCATTTTTTGAATGTTGCATTTTAAGCCAGGTTTTTCACTCTCCTCTTTCACCTTCGTCAGGAGGCTCTTTGGTTCCTCTTTGCTTTCTGCCATGAGGGTGGTGTCATCTGCACCCAGAGTAGCTGGTCTTTGACTCCAGATTCAGGACACAAGCCAGGCATTTTGAGTTGCATTTGATGGCCTTGTCTCTTTAATCTTTTTTTTTTTTGTTTCATCTGGAACAATCCCCTGCCTTGTTTTCTACGTTTCCGCACCAACATTTAAGTATCCTGGACAGTTGTCTTGTCGAATGTCCCACATTCTGCGTTTGTCCGGTTGTATCTTCATGATTAGACTGGGAGCTGGAATTTGGAGCCAGGCCTGCCTGACCTTTGTGGAGCGGGGGCAGGTGGCCAAGCTCCTCTGAGATCTGCCTGCTGCTCACCCCCCCTGCAACAGACCCCAGGGCTATAGGCAGTGAAGCAGTGGCAGCTGCTGGGCCTGGCATGGGGCCAGGGGATACCTGTATCCTGGTTAATTAGCTGCATAAAGCAGGGGCAGGGCCTGTCTCCCCCTTCCCAGCTCACAGCCCACAGAGCTTGGCCGCCTGCTAACCACTCTGCGCTCTGTTTTGGGGGCCCTTGTAATGGGGAAAGGGCAGCCAACTGTGTCTGTGTCTTGAGGGCTTATTGGGTACGGGGGCTGGTGAAGGGCACGGGGGAGGAGGTGGAGGCTGAGAGGCCCTGGGGTGGGGCTGCTGCTGGGGAATGGGCAGGGGGTATGGTCAGGAGAGGGTCAGGACTTCTGAGCTGGGAGATTCCAGGGAAGTCTCCTCCTTTGACCTTGAGGGGGGCCTCGCCTAAGGTCAGCAGTGGACCAGCACCCCAGCGCTTGCTACCCTGCTCCTCCTGTTTATATCATATGATGCCAAGGTCACACAAGGTCACACAGCTCATTGGATGACTCGAAGTAGTGGGAGGCGTCCACTTGGGCATCCGTCCTGGGCGCTGAAGGCATAGTCCTTGCCCCTGGCCCCACCCAGCCACCTCAGGTAACTCAGCCAAGTAAGCAGGTCTGCCTGAGCCTCAATCTCCTCATTGGGAAAACAGGATCACACCTATCCATGGGATTTTATGCCTATGAAGAGCACCAAGCACTTTAATCTTCACAGTTAGCCCATTTGACAGAAGAAGAAACTGAGGCTCGAGTGAGGGGAAGTACTTCACCCGGGGGACACACAGCTAGTAAGCTGCGGAGCTAGGTTTAAACTCGGGCTGTCCATTCTGGCTCCAGAGTATGAGACCCTAAGCTCCTGGCTATGCTATGATGGATCTCCTGTGTCTCCAGGTTGAATATTTAAGGATCAGTCCCTTGGCTCCCGCTGCCCTTCTCTACCAAGTATGGGTGGTGAGTGTAGGGCTGCCCAGTCTCTGTTAGACCAGGGACGATTTCCCTCGCCACCCTCCTGCCTGATTCCCTTCCCACTCTCCTGTTGTTCAGTCACTCAGTCATGTTAGACTCTTTGTGACCCCATGAACTGCAGCACTCCCTGTCCTTCACTATCTCCTGGAGTTTGCTCAGCCTCATGTCCACTGAGTCGATGATGTCATCCAACCATCTCATCCTCTGTCGTCCCCTTCTCCTCCTGCCCTCAATCTTTCCCAGCATCAGGGTCTTTTCTAACGAGTTGGCTGTTTGCATCAGGTGGCCGAAGTATTGGAGCTTCAGCTTCAGCATCAGTCCTTCCAGTGAATATTCAGGGTTGATTTCCTTTAGGATGGACTGGTTTGATCTCCTTGCTGTCCAAGGGACTCTCTACCCTCTGCCAAAACTCTTGGAAAACTGCATTCTCTTACACCAGGTCTGGCTGTTCCTGGTAACCTACACTCTCACTGTTGCCTTTGCTGTCTGTCTCTTTTTAAATTGGAGTGTAATTGCTTTACAGTGCTATGTTGGTTTCTGCTGCACAACATCGAGAATTAGCTATTTGTGTCCATGTATCCCCTCCTCCTTGAACCTCCCTCCCCCACCCCATCCCATCCCTCTAGGTCGTCACAGAGCCTTGAGCTGAGCTCCCTGCGTTATGTACATGGCAGCTTCCCGCTAGCTGTCTGTTTGACACACGGTCGTGGATATATGTGAACCCCGCTCTCTTGGTTCGTCCCACCCTTTCCTTCTCCGTGTCAAGTCCGTTCTCTCCTGTCTGCGTCTCTATTCCTGCCCTGTAAATAGGCTCACCAGTGCCATTTCTCTGGATTCCACATGTGTGTGTTAATATATGACATTTGTTTTCCTGACTCTGTATGGCAGACTCAGCGTTGTGCCCGTGGACAGGGCATCTCCTCCAGCCTCTTGTGGGAGGAGAGTGCTGACCAGGGGGGCTTGACGGAGTCTTGCCACCTGCCCCAGGAGTCTAACCACCAGGGTCCGGCTGTGGGCGGGTGGCTGAGCGACAGACTCGAATGCAGACCCTCGCCCTCCCGCGGCACGTCCTGCCTCCCTTCGTGCCTCAGTTTCCCCATCAGCAACCAGGGCAGAGTGGTGGCTTCCCTGGGAGCATCGTCAGGGCGGCTGAACCGAAGCACAGAGGCCCGCCCTGCTCCAGATCGAGGCTCGTGGTGGGCGCTCGGGACTTGGCAGCTGTTACGAGCTTGCTCTGAATGGTTTCTTGAAAAGTGACCTCGATCGAGTCTGATCAGGCACACATGGTGAGGTGGACCCCCTTGGGCCTCCCTTCCCACATCGCTGGGAAGGGATTTCAGTTCTTTTACTCACCTGACCTGCACCCAGCACCCACCTTCCTGTCTGTTCACTCATCCATTCATTCTCCAAGTCTGTACTGAGCACATCCGAGTGCCAGGCCCTGTGCTGGGGGCTCAGGAGTATTCACACCTGTTCTGATTGAATTCCCAGGACAGCTAGTGTGGCAGGCACTGTAATTGTTATTCCCATTTACAAACAGGGAAACTGAGGCACAGAGTGCTGGAGGTGCTCTCCCAAGGTCAACCCCCCACCCTGGGAATGAGTGAGGCCTTGGAGGTGGTTAGATGTTCTTGTTCAGTGACTTTAGAGAAATTACTGGTTTTGTTCCAACCTGAACTGATTCAGTACTTTTCAGAAAAAAACTTTTTTTTTGTTGTTTATTTCACGGTTCAGTAAAGAATGACTATTTGGGCTCAGCTGGAGGTTCTGCTACTTTATATGGCTCGTTCTAGCTTTTTGTTCATGGCTCCGTTCTTGCCTTGCCTGTAAAAAGAACCTGGGGCTGAATGCTTTGAGGGGCTGGAGGGCTGGGTGGAGGAGGGGAGGGTGCTGGGTGCTTCCAGGGCGGAGGAGGGGGTTCAGGTTTTCTGCCCCGGCCCTCCATGTGCTGGCAGGGCGGCTGAGTGCCTGGGGACACCAGTGACTTCTCTGACCATCCTGTCCCCAGGGATGCCAGATGGGGACGACTAATCCTCCGTGTTGGCCCAGGCATGCAGTCCTGCCTGCCCTGCCCAGGACAGCAGGGAGAGGCCAGCCCCTGCCTGCAAGAAGCTGATCTTGACAGTCCTCCCAGCAGCTCAGTGGACATCTGGAAGGGATGGGCCATGGTCACCCCCTGGGGTCAGGATGATCAGACTAAGACTGCTCACCAGCTGGGAGTAGGGGACCGCAGGCATCTT
Source organism: Bos javanicus (assembly GCF_032452875.1). Taxonomy (NCBI): domain Eukaryota; kingdom Metazoa; phylum Chordata; class Mammalia; order Artiodactyla; family Bovidae; genus Bos; species Bos javanicus. The sequence goes on from NC_083878.1 coordinate 100,272,232, forward strand.
CTTGTTCAGAGCTGGCTGGTGTCCAGAAATGTCCAGACATGGGCAGCATGGCCGTGGGTGGGGGCGGGGAGGGCAGGAAGGAGGCTCCCCTGTGTCTGTCTGTCCTCTAGGACACCTCCCTAAGCTAAAAGGCCACTTTTCTCTTTTCTCTTGCAGTTACTGAGAAGGAAGTTCAGCAGTGGTGAGTAGCCGCATTTTCCCAAAACTGTTGGGTGGGTTGGGAGTGTTGGCTTCGTGCTGATGAGCCGGCAGCCCAGCTGCCCAGGTCAGGGGCACATGGAGGGCCCTCTGAGAGGGGCTTATCCACACACAGGTCCAGGCAGCCTTGGGTTCAGATTCCTTTGTTCACAAGGAACTAACTTAGATCCAGTTGAACTGTGGTTGGGGATGGTGGTGGGTTGGTGGTGACCGCATGGCATCTCTGAGGACCACCAGTGTTAATTTCAGACGCTGCTCACCCGAGGGAGGGGTTTGAACCAGAAAAAAGTCAGGAGACTGGATCCCAGGCCCAGCTTTGTCACTAGATTATCACATGGTCTTGAGAAATCTCTTCCCCTCTCTGGGGTTCATCCACTCTCTCTAGTAAAGCGATTGAATAGATTGGATCAAGGATGGTAGATAGTTTTTTTCTTGAATGCCAGCTCTGATCAGTCCACAGTAGCTGCCTGGAGTGGTGTGTTAAGGAGGATTCTGAGGCCGTACATCGTGGAGCAAATGGAAAGTATTGCAGTGAGGCATCAATGAGGTCTGTGATGGATTAGCGATGCCTGCCCCGGGGCGAGGAGGGGAGAATGGTGAATCTGAAGCCCCCAGGGGAGGCTCACTGTTAGGTGAACCTGAGTTGGGAGTGGATAGGTGAGCAAGGAGGGGAGCTTGGAGACCTTCTAGAAAGTTTGGTGGCTTAGAAATGGACTCTAGAGTCCCAACCTTGCCTCTTCCCATCTCTTTGGCCTCTGAGCCTCTGTTTCCCTGTGTAGGAATAATGAGGGATTGCAGTGGTAGTCCCTGTAAAGGTCACAGCACAGGGCCCAAGGGCTGACAGCCGTTGACGGTGGTCTTCCGTCCACTGTTCAGACGTGCACTCCATCACAGCAGGCCGCGGAGGCCACACCTGGGAAGGCCGCAGGCCCCGAGACTCCTGGGGGAGCCCTGCCTACACCTCCCTGACCCTGAGTCCAGGCGGCAGAGGGGGAGAGCTGTGGCTGCCCTGCCCAGCTCGGCTGACCCCTTGCCAGAGACCCCGGCCAGGTGGGCAGCCCCTGGGCGGTGAGCTGACTGCAGGGATGGAGGGTGGGCGGGAGCAATGCCGCCTCTTCCTTCCTTCCCCATGTCCTCCGCCCTGACAGGTGGGCCTGACCCACCTCCGACCTCATTTTCCGCTTCGCCACTCCCCCAGGTGGGCGTTCCAGAAATACTCCTGCTTCTAGGTCGTTATCCTCCAGGCTCACCCTCCTGGATCGCCTCACCCCGCCTTCCTGCTGTGTTTTTCTTTTGCTTAAAGCCCCTTTGTGGGGACTTCCCCGGTGGTCCAGTGGCTGAGACTCCGAGCTCCCAAGGCAGGGGGTTCCATCCTTGGTCAAAGAACTAGATCCCACATGCGACAATGAAGAGCAAAGATCCTGCATGCCTCGACTAAGACCCGGGGCAGCCAAACAAACAAATGAATATATATATATTAAAAAGCCCCTCATGGCTTCTTACTGCACTTAACATAAAGGCCCAACCCCTTGCCTGGCCCTCAAGGCTCCCCGAAGTCTCCGGCCTCATCTGCTGGTTTACCAGGCACCAGCCATACCAGGCTCCTTCCTGCCTCAGGGCCTCCATTCCTGCTGTTCCCTCAGCCCCAGATCTTGGCATCTTTGCTGCAGCGTCACCTTGTGGGAGAGGTCACACTGACCACCCTCCCTGTCTCTCCAGCCCGTCCCAGGGTGGTCTTGTCTGGGGCTGACTTTCACTAGCTGCTCCACAGAAGAGGAGCCAGGCCCAGGGTCTTCTGTGACTCTGTGACTGGTCCTGGGCCACGCAGTGAGCAGAAGCAGAGCTGGGCAGGTGCCAGGTCCCCCCGGGCAGGCCTGGGTCCCAGGTGGTCAGGAGCACAAACCAGGCCACAGTGATGCGAGGCTGGGCTGGGCCATGTGGGCTCTCGCCACCCACATGGCTTCATGCTCGTCGCCCCTTCGGCTGCCCCCAGCTCTGTATTCTCAGAGAGGGAGGCTGGGGGCTCAGGGAGGTGGGGCTGGTGTGAGGTCTGGGTCCACAGCCATCCCCTTGACCATCGTGACCATCTCATTTCCTGCCCTGAGCTCCATTCATCACAATGGAAGATTGAAGACCTCGATGGGGGCTGAATAGGAAACCGCAGACAGTGGTCCCCAACCTTTTTGGCCCCAGGGACCCATTTCACGGGAGACAGTTTTCCCATGGACCAGGAAGCAGGGGGATGGTTTGGGGATGATTCAAGCACATTCCATTTATCATGCGCTGTATTTCTAATCTGATGCTGCCGCTGACCAGACCAGAGGTACTGATCTGCAGCCTAGAGGTTGGGGACCCCTGCCATAGCAGGCCCCAGGCCTTACAATCGATTGTGACATCGTGGTCACCTGGAGAGTGAAGGGAACATGATCCCGAATGGGAGCAACAGGGCATAAATAGTGCCCCCAACACAGTTTTGTGATGAAGAATGTGCGGAGGGAACAGCAGATGGGGAGGAAACTGGCCAGAGGCTGGTAGTGGGTGTGTTGGGGGTGGTGGCCTCACGGATTATGGGTATTTTCTTTCTCTCACATTTTCTATTTTATAAGTTTTCCGTAACGCTTTTTATTATGTTTATGATAACCAAATAGCCCGATGGCATTGTGACAGAGACAGTGGGCGAGGCAGGAAGAATTCTGCAGCCGGCTCGAAAGGGCCAGCTGTCAATCCTGGATCCTTGTCCGCAGTCACAGCCCTGGGTCAGGAGGCTGCCTCTCCTTAACATCTGTGGGCGCCTCCTGTGGGCCAGGTGCTTAGAACAATCCCGTGAGGTCAGGTTAGGAGCAGCCCATTTTACAGATGAAGAAACTGAGGCTCTGAGACACTTGCCTGGGTCACCCAGCTCTGTGTGTGGGTGTGTGTGTGGAGTCTGGGTCCAGATTGCTGGCCTACGTGGCCAGGGGTACAGGGGCTCAGCCCTGCCCGCTCTGGCTTTGGCAAATCTTACAAAGCTGAGGGCTGCGGAGGGTGGGAGGGTGGGAGGACTTAGGAGGGGGAGGGGAGAGGTGCAGGGAAGAGGCCCCAGCCACAGGGAAGTCTTTGAGCCCCTCCTCCGGATCGTCTGAAGGCTGGTCTCCAGGGAGCTGGGAGGGGAATGCCATGGGAAAGGAGGTGTTTGAAAAGATAATGGGGAACCGTTTGCCAGGGATGCTGCGGTAGGCAGCCCCAGCTGTGTTTGGCTGATTGCAGCTGGGGGTTATGCTTTCTTCTTCCTCCACCTATTTATTTCCCGCTTTTCACACTGCAGAAGGCAGCGTCCGCCACACTTAACCCTTGGCAGGGAGGTGGGTGAGTATGGCAGGACTCGCTTCAAGCTGGGTCCTAGAGAACAAGGCTCTGTGGGATCTGAGAGCAGTGGATCCCAGGAAGGCCTGGAAGGCCGGGCCTTGGGGAATGAGGCCTTGGTGGCCTTGGGGCCGCGGGGCCTGTAGAGAATGGGAAGCTGAGTTGGAATCAGACCCGTGGGTCATGGCCGGTGTTCATTCATTCCCTCATCGCTCATTCATTCATTAATTCACACCCTCATTCACTCATTCATTCACCATCCCTCATTCATTCACTCCCTCCCTCCCTCATTCCTTCACCCACTCGTTCACTCATTAATTCACTCTCATTCACTCCCTTATACCTTCGTTCATTTGCCCACTCTCTCATTCACTCATCCATGCCCTACTCTCATTCATTGGCTCACTTTCATTCACTTACTTCCTTGTTCCTTCATTCATTCACCCACTCCCCCTTTCCTTCACTCCCTCATTCATTCATTCATCTGTTGGTCCATTCATTCAATAAATCTTTACTGAGGACCTACTCTGTGCCAGGCACCTTCCCAGCACCAGAGGCAGTAGGGGCTGGGGGAGACGAGGCGCTGGAATCTCCCGGGGGCCCAGGCTGGCACAGTGGGGGGCAGACACAGGCTGGTGCCATGGTGGGAGGCGCACAGGAAGGAGTGTTTTGTAAGTGGTATTCAGCCTGCAGTGTTTTTATGAAATGACAGATTTCTCTTCCTTCCCTTTCCCTCTTAAAGAGGCGTCAGAAGGCAGTTGTCGAATCTAGGCTTTTCTTCGCTCGTCTCCACCCTGTCGTGGAGAGCTGACTCTCAGGCACAGTCAGCCTCGTCAGACGGCTGTGCTCTGGTGGCTGGAAGTCGCATGTGCGGAGCTCTGGGTCAGGGCTGTGTCCTGGATTCGGCTCCATGGCTTCTCCTCTGATTCCTAAAGGGAGCTAAGACCCCTGCTCTGAGACAAGGTTGTGTGAGGACGCTTCGTGCCTCTCCCCTCCCCCGGCCTGACCTTCACCAGCATCAACGCCAGGGCTTCTGTCGCTTCCGCCACTGGGCTGGAACCAGGCAGAAGGCGCCCAGGAAAACAGGCTGTGGAGGTTTGGGGCCACGGCTGGTGACTGGCCACACACAGAGGTGGTGGTGGGGCTCCACTTCGGTCCCCCCGTTTGCCCACTGTGCGACTTGCTAGGTGTTTACCGAGCCCTTGCTGTGTGTCTTGGGCTTCCTGCGTAGCTGAGTCGGTAAAGCATCTGCCTGCAATACAGAAGACCTGGGTTCAGTTCCTGGGTTGGAAAGATCCCCTGGAGAAGAAACGGCAACCCACTCCAGTATTCTTGCCTGCAGAATCCCATGGACGCTAACGGCCTGCAGTTTGTGGGATCGTGAGAGTCGGACATGCCTTAACGCTATATTTATTTTTTTGCTGTGTGTCAGAACACCCTGCAGATTCAGGGTGAACTAGAAGATGTGGGGTTCCTGCCTCAATAGACTCTGTGATGCACTCACTGGCCTGTCATCACAGAGGCTCCGGGCACCACTGCGAGGCCCAGGCCAGGGACAGGGTGCTGTGGTGCTGTGAGTGTGTGTGCTGGAGCCTGGCTCTGTCTGGGGTGGGCAGAGAGGGCTTCTCTAGGGGAGATGCACTGAAGCTAAGAACAAAAGAGGGAAGGAGGAGGGAAGGAGTCTGCTGGGCTGAAGAAATGCCATGTGGCGGCCCTGAGCCAAGAGGAAATGTAACCGCTCCCAGCCTCAGTTTCCCCATCTATACAATGGGTGTAATAGTCTCCACTTCCTGGGTTTGTTGGGACGATTTGGTGAAATGGTGCCTGGAAATCACATAGCCCCATGTCTGTGCATGCGTGCTAAGTCACTCCAGTCATGTCCAACTCTTTGCCGCCCTATGGACTGTAACCTGCCAGGCTCCTCTGTCCATGGGACTCCCCACACAAGAATACTGGAGTGGGTTGTCATGCCCTCCTCCGGGAAATCTTCCAGGAATCAAATCTGCATCTCCTGTGGTTTTTGCATTGCAGGCGGATTCTTTTACTACTGAGCCGCCAGGGAAGCCCAGGTCCCTGTTGTTAGGAATCCTGGACCACTGGAAAGCAGACACTGGGGAAGATCCTCTCTCTGCTCTGTGGGGCTCCCCGGAGACCTTCTAGTCCTCTGGTCCTCCCCTGGAGTGGCTCTGCCCCAGGGGGGATGTTGGCATTGTCTGGAGACACCTTGGGTTGTCATAACTTGGGGTGGGGATGCTTCTGGCATCTATCAGGGGGAGGCCAGGGAGGCCGTCAAATATTCTATCTCATTGGACAGGCCCCCACGACCGAGAATCATCTGACTCCAGATGTCAATAGTGTTGGTGGAAAACCCTGATCTAGTCTAAGCCATTTATTTTACCAGCAGAGAAACTGTGGGAGATTGCGGGAAAGGGCTTTCCTCGGGCCCCTCTTACAGTGAGACACAATGAGCCAGGACTGGAGCACAGGGCGGGCTCCGGAGCAGGTTTCCAGGCAGCTGTGTGTCTGAGCAGAGAGAGAGGGGTGGTGGGGGGAGAGGGAGGAGGTCCTGGGCCTGTTGGAACCTGAGCCAGGGCTGAGGATGGGGGTGCAGTCACGTATGTCTCTTGTTATCCTGGGATGGAATTCCTGGGCAGGAACTCAGTTATTAAGCAGCGGCTCCCTTGCGTGCCCGCGGTGGGGAGGGGGTGTGTGCCTGGGGTGTGTGTCCCGGCTCTGCCAGCCAGGGGTGCTGAGCTGCACCTCAGAACCGGACCTTGGCAGGAAGTCCTGGTCTCAGAGCCATGAGGGCTTGAAGAGCAAATTCAGGGCCCTGGGGGCCACTGGAGCGTCTGGGCCCAGACTCCTCTCTGCTTCAGTGAGATGGGGTGCCCCCATCTTCTGATGATGGGGTTACAGTGTTTGGAGAGCAAGCACTTGCCTTTCATGCAGCTTGGCTCGCAGGAGAGGCGGATGAAGAGCAAGCCTGGGAAGCAGGAGTCCCGGGACGGAGCCCAGTGTCTGCTGTGTGACCTTGGGCCAGTCTCTCTCCCTCTCTGGGCCCCCAGTTTCACATCGATCCATGGCGGGGTGGGAGTGTACCTGTAGTTCTCTAACCATCTGCCTGGAGTTCTCAGATTCCGACGAGGGAACCGGGGCTCAGGAAGAATGCCCGCGACACCTTGGCTCTTTTTATTAATTTTATTTGTGTTTATTCATTCATTCATTCATTCATTGAGCTCAGTGGACATTTACTGAGCCCCCGTTACGTGCAGGCCCTGGGCCAGGCACGGGGGCACTGTGGCGTCAGGTTCGCAGTCGGATGGGGGACACAGCCTGAAGGTATGCGTGGTACGGTGTCGGTCCTGCTGCTCTGGGGTCTTTCCAGGGCTGGGGGAGCAGATGAGCAATGCAGCCCCTGGGGGGGCCTGGGCAGACTTCCTGGAGGGAAGCTGGGACCTGGTGGATGAGTGCGTTAGCCAGGTGAAGAGGAGGAGAAGGAGGTGTTTTGCAGGCCCAGGAACCTGCAGGTCTGAAGACCGGGGGGGTGGCTGGCATGGACAACTCTGGAAAGTGCCGCAGGGTGTGGAATATGGGCCTTGGGGGGACAGTGGGCAGGAGAGGCTGGGCCATCAGGTTGGGGTGGGGCTGCTGCTGATGGCACCAAGGAGGCTGGGCCCCACAGGGACAGGGACAGTCTCTGCCAGGGAAACTAGACACCCGCCCCCAAGCCCAAGGTTCCCTACTGAGGCCAGCCTCCCTGCACCCCCAGGAAAGCTGCAGGGCCCCCGCTGCCAGCACCCCCTGCAGGCAAACACAGCACTGCCAGCTCCCTGCCCACCGCCCCGCCTTCCTCTCCCAGGGGCTAGGCAGCCACAGGGACCCGGCCAGGAGAAGGCTTTGGGCACCTTCAGGTCTCCCTCTATTGTTTTTAATAATCGTTTAGAATCACTCAAGTAACACACAGCCCCCTGGGGGGGAATGGGAAGCGCTGGGGGACACCAGGGGAAGTGTGGCCCCCATCTGGGTCTCCAGGGCCTGCTGTGCCCCGATGTGGGTCATCACGTCCTGGCGCCAGGCCTGCCCCCTCCTCATGCCCAGGGACCCATCCTGACCCAGAGCTGAGGGTCACAGACCAGGTCTCGGCTCCGAAATGCTCCTCCCTGGCTCTTCATCCTGGCCCAGGCGTGGAGATTTGTGCCTGGAACACACACCTGGGAAGGATGCTTTGTGGGGGGGACCAGCCCTTTCCTGGTCCCTGCTGTGGGAGGGGCCCTGGCCTCAGTGCCTTCATCTGTGAAGTGGGGTCACTGAACCCACTGAGCAGGGCTGAGTGGCGATTGCAGGAGGAAATGTCCACGAAGGCTTAGCCCAGTGCCCAGCATGGGGCTGTTGTCAAAGGTAATGAGACAGGGCAACTGAGCCTGGACCACCTCCCTGGGCCTCTGGCCCCTCGAGGTGCCCCAGGGGGTGGGTGGGAGGGCACATGGAGGCCCAGCCTCCTTTATGACCCTTTGCTTGTGATGGGCACTGCCAATGATGAGAACTCACACCAGCTGGATTCCGAGCCCTGCTCCATCTCCTGGCTTCCTCCCGGCCTCTCCTTCACCCATGAAGGAACACTGACATGTTAGCAAGAGTCTTGCTTTCTTTCTGATGTCTGACCTCAATCACTTAGGTCCCAGGCTTCCCTGGTGGCTCAGATGGTAAGGAATCCGCCTGCAGTGCAGGAGACCCAGGTTCGGTCACTGGATGGGGAAGATCCCCTGAAGAAGGGAATGGCAACCCACTCCAGTACTCTTGCCTGGAGAACCCCACGGACAGAGGAGCCTGGCAGGCTACACTCCATGGGGTCGCAAAGAGTCAGACACACCTGAACGATTAACACTTTCACGATTGCCAAGGCCCCCCTCCTTCCTATGCCTTGCACGTCCCTTCCCCCAGCCCAAGCCCCTCAGATTGTTCTCCAAGGCTGGGGGCACTGTGGCTTCCCCACAGGCTCCTGGTTGGCCCCCAGTCACACGTCTCCAGTAACTTCCCCAGGGCCTGATCGGAGAGTGGCCCCAGAAGACTGCAGAAGGGTGGGGCAGCTGGGGACATCTTCAGGGCTGGTGTCTCTGAGCAGCTGACCCTCTCAGTGGATACTTCATACCCTGCCTCAGCTCCAGTCTAGGCTGCGTGCAAATCTCTCCATGATGGAGCCTCAGTTTCCTCATTTTTGAACTGGCCTTGCGAATTCCTTGGCAGTCCAGGGGTTAGGACTCTGCACTTTCACCGCCAAGGGCTGGGATTCAATCCCTGGTCGGGGAACTGAAATCCCACATGCCACACCATAAAAAGAAATGGTGGGAGGGCCAAATTCATGACACCTTGCTCGTGGGCCTGTTTGGGTGTCCCAAGAGAATCAGGTTTGCAAAGCTCCCAGCAGACAGTGGCTGAGCGGAGGTAACAGCTGGTAGCCGATAAAAGCTGATCCGTCTCTCTACCCCCATTTGTGCTGGGAATCCTTCTCAGAGGAAGGTATGTCCTGGCTGGAGTTGCCAAGCTCCATGCAGGAGCCAGCTGGTGAACTGATTTAAAAGAGCACTGAGGTCATGATACTAAAGATCCTGCCATCAATTATTTTTTATGTCCACCCCTGTGCCAAGGATGCTATGTCAGCATCTCGCACAGTCCCTGCATGGCGGATGTGACACCTGTGCCTGTTTGTAGAGGAGCAAGTTAGGCTCAGAGAAGTGAAGCCGCTTGCCTGAGGATGCACAGCCCGCAAATGGCAGAGCCAGGATGCGGGCTGCGAAGCCACGTTGCCATCAGCTGGCCGGCTGTCTGGAGGGTCCCGTGATGGGCCTTGGGAATACAGGGGGACAGATCCAGTTGGAACCCCCCGAGGTGCCCTGGGAGATTGCTGGGCTCCTCCTGCGTTGTTTACCCAGTTTCCTGGGAACAGAGGCAGGGGAGCGGGTGTGTGCACACCGGAGGGGGTGCAGGCATGTGGGAGGAGCCAGCTGCTAGGCCCCAGATGGTGGCTCTGCCCACCAGCGCTGCCAGCCTTCCCGGCTCTAGGAGGGGCTCAGTGGAGAAAGTGGGGGAGGCGGGAGTGCCTTGCACAAGAGTGAGGCTTCGAGGAGGTTGTTTGTGTGAGTTTGGTGTTAGGTGGCCACGTGACTCTCACCCACTGGGAGAGATGAGGCTCAGAGAGATGTGGCCACCTTTTGCCAGTCACACAGCTAACGAGAGGCAGGGGTGGGATGAGCCCAGGCCTGTGATGCCCAGGTCTGTGCTCACGACCCCATGTGACAGTTTCCCAGGACAGGGCCTCCGGCTTCCAGGGCGCTGGGCAGGAGCTCCCAGCAGGTGGTGGTGCTGGAGTCTCCTTCACCGTCTCTCGCCTGGTCTCTACCTCCAGGTACAAGGGCTTCATCAAGGACTGCCCCAGCGGGCAGCTGGATGCGGCAGGCTTCCAGAAGATCTACAAGCAGTTCTTCCCATTTGGGGACCCCACCAAGTTCGCCACATTTGTTTTCAATGTCTTTGATGAGAACAAGGTGAGCTGGTGATTGACGGGTCCTGCACCAGCCCGGAGTCCCCTCCCACCCCCTCAAAACCAGCCTGGAGTCCCCTCCACCCTCCACAACCAGCCCAGAGTCCCCTCCTTCCTGAGGCGTCTCCACATCCACGCTTACCCGCTGATGTTCCCTTTGGAGAAGAAACACATACACATACACACAAATGCACTCGCATGCATGCAGCCCACACATGCCTGTACACAAACGCGCACACACGCACGCATATACACACTGACACATGCACTCGTATTGCACACAGATGATGCACGTGCATACGTTGCATGAGCTCCAGTGTGCACAAGGCACCCGCAGAGATCCACGTACGCACGCACATACCGTCCGCACAGACGTGTGTATACACACATGCTCGCATATACATCTGCTGTGACCCTTTTCTTACAAGGACGAACGGCAAATGCCTCCAGGGATGATAATAGGAGTTGTAATCATAACAGGCATTTACTGAATCTTTACTACGTACTAAGCCCTTTACGTGCATTGTTTTTACTGAGACCTTACAATCGACTACCAGTAAAGGATGCCTTTTAATTACCCCCATTTAGCAGATGAGGAAACTGACAATCATATACCATGAGATCCTTTGTGCCTGGCTTCTTTCACTGAGCGTGACGTTTTCAAGGCTTATCCGTGTTGTAGGTGTCCACCCCTGCGCCCCAGGCGATGGCCGCCCGGCAGTCGGCATGTACCCACCGCCGGGGCGTCTGCAGCCCTCTGGACTCCGTCCCACGCCGTCATGTGTCCTGGCTTCCCCCGTGTTCGCGGTGGATGTCCCATCACTTATTTCCACACTCCATGCTGTCGGGCACTCAGGCTTGTTTCTGCTCTTTCCTGCCCTGGCTTTCTCCGCAGGCTGCCTGGCCCTGGGAAGAGCTCCGGTGGCCTCTCCAGGGTCTCAGTGTCCTCAGCTGCAAACCAAATAGGATCGGACAGTCCGGAGCCCCGCCTTCTTCTCAAGCCTCTGAGCCTGTGGTTCTAGGCTGAGGAGAAGGGGGTCCTGGCGGTCCGTGTGCTGTGCTGATGGAGCCACTGGCTGTTCCTTCCACCAGCTGTGGAGTCAGGCTCTCCCCCTGGCTTGCCCTGGCACTGCCCCTCCTACTGGCCTGTCCCATTTCTAGTCCTCCCCTGCCCCTCCCCATCTTCTCCGAACCTCATCCCTTCCCTCCCATGCTCTGCACTTGGGCGTCTGGTACCTGCTACCGTCCGTCCATCACCACCCGTCGGAGGAGGGGCCTGACCACCACTAACTGAGGCCACGCCCACCCCTCTCTCTCCTGCAGGATGGGCGGATCGAGTTCTCCGAGTTCATCCAGGCGCTGTCGGTGACCTCGAGGGGAACCCTGGATGAGAAGCTGCGGTGTAAGTCTCGCTCCCTGGAGGTCCCAGGCTGGAGGGAGGCCAAACACCCGGGCCCAGGCCATCTGCCCGGGGCTGACAGTGGCACAGATGTCCTGTCCTTCCAGGTCAGAGGCGGTTTCCCAGGGGTGCCCAGGCAGGAGGAACGTGGCTTCTTTAGGCGGGTGGACAGATGGGGCAGGAGCAGAGGGACATTTGAGCAGGTGCTGACATGCGAGGTTCAGTGGTAAAGGAATCTGCCTGCAGTCTGACCTGGGTTTGATCCCTGGGTTGGGAAGGCCCCCTGGAGGACGAAATGGCAACCCACTCCAGTGTTCTTGCCTGGAGAATTCCATGGACAGAGGAGCCTGGCAGGCTATAGTCCATGGGGTCACAAAGAGACGGACATGACTGAGCGGCTAACACACACAGACATGGGACCTCAGGCAAGACAGCAAGGAGCTAAGAGCTCCACTTCCAGGGCTGGACCCACTGCTTTGGAGGCTGTTTTGATGACAGATCTAATTCATTCACTTATGTACTGGTTCAGCCAACAGATACTGACCAAACATGGCCACGTGTCAGTACTGGACAGAGACTGGGACCCACTGGAGCATCAGATAGACAGGCAGGTGCCTGACAGCCTTAGTGGCTGTCAGTCTAGCATGGGGGCGTTATCCATAAGGTCCCAGAAAACTGCAGCCGAGACAGGAAGCGCGAGATGTGAGCTGACTGGATAGGAACTGACCCTGCTGTGTGCTGGGAGTGAGCTGGGAGAGATTGGAGGGAAGAGCGCTCGTGGCAGGGCAACAGCATGTGCGAGGCCCTGAAGAGGGTCAAGAGAAGGATTCAGAGCAGAGAGTGAGGGACTCTGGAGAGAAGATAAAGGCCATGGGCTAGAACTCACTCCTCTCTGAATGCAGAGTTCCCAAGAATAGCAAGGAGAGATAAGAAAGCCTTCCTCAGTGATGGATGCAAAGAAAGAGGAAAACAATAGAACAGAAAAGACGAGAGAGAAGACGAGAGAGATTTTCAAGAAAATTAGAGATACCAAGGGAACATTTCATGCGAAGATGGGCACGATAAAGGACAGAAATGGTTTGGACCTAACAGAAGCAGAAGATATTAAGAAGAAGTGGCAAGAATACACAGAAGAACTGTACAAAAAAGGTCTTCTTGACCCAGATAACCACGATGGTGTGATCACTTACCTAGAACCAGACATCCTGGAATGTGAAGTCAAGTGGGCCTTAGGAAGCATCACTATGAACAAAGCTAGTGGAGGTGATGGAATTCCAGCTGAGTTATTTCAAATCCTGAAAGATGATGTTGTGAAAGTGCTGGACTCAATATGCCAGCACATTTGGAAAACTCAGCAGTGGCCACAGGACTGGAAAAGGTCAGTGTTCATTCCAATCCCAAAGAAAGGCAATGCCAAAGAATGCTCAAACTACCGCACAATTGCAGTCATCTCACACGCTTTCTCCAAGCTAGGCTTCAACAGTATGTGAACCAAGAACTTCCAGATGTTCAAGCAGGATTTAGAAAAGGCAGAAGAACCAGAGATCAAATTGCCAATATCCGTTGGATCATAGAAAAAAGCAAGAGAATTCCAGGAAAACATCCACTTCTGCTTCATTGACTACACAAAAGCCTTTGACTCTGTGGATCACAACAAACTGTGGGAAATTCTTAAAGAGATGGAAATGCCAGACCAACTTGCCTGCCTCCTGAGAAACCTGTATGCAGGTCAAGAAGCAACAGTTAGAACTGGACATGGAACAACAGACTGGTTCCAAATTGGGAAAGGAGTGTGTTAAGGCTGTCTATTGTCACCCTGCTTATTTAACTTTTATGCAGAGTACATCATGTGAAATGCTGGGCTGGATGAAGCACATGCTGGAATCAAGATTGCTGGGAGAAATATCAATAACCTCAGATATGCAGATGACACCACCCTTATGGTACCACCCTTATGAAGAGGAACTAAAGAATCTCTTGATGAAAGTGAAAGAGGAAAATGAAAAAGCTGGCTTAAAACTCAACATTCAGAAAACTAAGATCATGGCATCGGCTCCCATCACTTCATGGCAAATAGATGGGGAAACAATGAAACAGTGACAGGCTTTATTTTCTCGGGCTCCAGAATCACCGCAGATGGTGACTGCAGCCATGAAACTAAAAGACGCTTGCTCTTTGGAAGAAAAACTATAATAAACTTAGACAGCGTATTTAAAAAGTAGAGGCATTACTTTACCAACAAAGATCTGTCTAGTCAAAGCTATGGTTTTTCCAGTGGTCATGTATGGATATGAGAGTTAGATCATAAAGAAGGCTGAGCGCTGAAGAATTGATGCTTTTGAACTGTAGTGCTGGAGAAGACTCTTGAGAGTCCCTGGGACTGCAAGGAGATCCACCTGGTCCATCCTAAAGGAAATCAGTCCTGAATATTCTTTGGAAAGACTGATGCTGAACCTGAAGCTCCAATACTTTAGCCACCTAATGCGAGGAGTCGACTCATTAGAAAAGACCCTGATGCTGGGAAAGATTGAGGGCAGGAGGGGAAGCGGATGACAGAAGATGAGATGGTTGGATGGCATCACCGACTCAATGGACATGAGTTTGAGCAAGCTCTGGGAGATGGTGAAGGACAGAGAAGCCTGGCATGCTGCAGTCCATGAGGTCACAAAGAATCGGACACAACTGAGCGACTGAACACCACTTCTCACTGAGACATCTTCACCGCTTTGCATCGGCACCAAGAAAATGCAGCGGTTTCTTTTAGGAATAAAAGAGGATTTTATTTATGCAGAAGCTCCTCCCCGTCTCCCAGGCATATGATTTTATTTTCTAAGGTGACCCTAGCAGGATACAGCATCAGTGTGGAGAGGGAGTGACTGAGAGCAGGCAGAGGCTGGTGGGTGGGGAGGGAGAGCGGTGGTTTGGGAGATCCTCCTGGGGCCTCGGCTCTTGCAGACCTGGTGTCTCCTTTGCATATATATATCTTCAATAACTCTGGTTGAAATGGTGCCTGTGTCCCTTTTGTGTGTGTGTCTCTCTGTCTCCTCCCATCTGTGTTGATGTAAATATTCAATGGGCTTCCCAGGTGGCTTAGCAGTAAAGCATCTGCCTGCTAATGCAGGAGATGTGAGATTGATCCCTGGGTGGGGAAGAGCCCCTGGAGTAGGAAATGGAAACCCACTCCAGTATTTTTGTCTGGGGAATTGCATGGACGGAGGAGCCTGGTGGGCTACAGTCCGTGGGGTCGCACAGGAGGAGCCTGGTGGGCTACAGTCCGTGGGGTCGCACAGAGTCAGAGACGTCTGAGCGAATAGACAACAAATATTCATTGACTGGATGAGTGATGGGGCTCTTGGCTGGACTGCATGCTGAGATGCAGGGTGGGACGGCTCCCCTGCCCTGGGCCAGGGGTGATTCCGTCCTGGCTGGCTGATTGCAGGGGCCTTCAAACTCTACGACTTGGACAACGACGGCTACATCACCAGGAATGAGATGCTGGACATTGTGGACGCCATTTACCAGATGGTGGTGAGAAGCTTGGGTCGTATGGGGTTGGGGGAGGCCGTAGGGACATGACATTTAGTGACTGGCCCTGGCCCAGAGGAAGCACCCCCTGGGGCAGCTCTCCTGCCAGGGGTAAGAGATGGCCGATGAGGGTCACTGCCCGGGGTTGCTCTGTGCAGATGGGGGCTGGGGTGGAGGGGATGTTCTGGAGCAGAATTACAGATGGTGGGGGCATTGTAGGGAATCGGAGGGAGGGAGAGGCAGGCCTCATCTGGAACTGCCCTGGTCTGGGGGGCATATTTTTTTTTTGGCTGTGCCCCAGGTCATGTGGGATCTTAGTTCCCTGAGTAGGGATCGAACCCTCACCCTCTGCACTGGAAGCGTGAAGTCTTAACCACTGGACCATGTGGGAAGTCCTGGGGTTGGGGAGAGGGTGTATTTTTGAACAAGGGGCCCCAGGTCAGGTGTGGCAGGGGCCAGTCCCTACCTCATCTGTCCCTGGCAGGGGAACACTGTGGAGCTCCCTGAGGAGGAGAACACCCCGGAGAAGAGGGTGGACCGGATCTTTGCCATGATGGACAAGGTGAGACCCCTCGCATAGGCTCCACTGACCACCTAGGGGTCCAGCTCCAGGTAGGCGTCATGACTGGTGTGATGTCCACTGGTCTGGCTGGCAGCCATCCCCTTTGAACATCAAGCATTTTAAATAAATTTGTCCAGCTCTTTCTCTTTGATCCACTAAGATTCTCAACCTTGTAAATTTTTTGCCATGGACCAGAGATGTTGGCATTCTGGACAAGTTGGCTGTGGACTCCTCAGAATAATGATTTTTAAGTGCATTAGATAAAACCCACAGGGTTACGAAGGGAGCTATTTGGAATACAGCTGGCAAGACCTTTTTTGAAAAAGAATTTGTGATGTGAGCTTCTTTATGAATACGTTGGATAAGATATAGAGGTGGGTTTAAGCATCCGGTAATACCGAAGCGGGGCGATACGTACGGGTGGTCCTGCAGCAGCTGTGATGTGTCATGAAAATGCCGAGATCCCCACGGTTGACAAAGTCACAGGTACTTCCGGTCCCGTGGGGGATCGTCACCTAGATTCATTATGGAAGGAAGGGCTCAATTTCAGTTAGAAGTTAGCAAAAAGGATGGCCTCATTTTTTCCCATTTTAGTTCACAGACCTGCTGAATTCTGTCCACAGACCCCAGTTTAAGAAACCCTTCTTTTTAAAATGAGTTTGTTATTTTTATTATTATTTTTTACAGTAGTCCCTTGTTGGTTATCTATTTTAAATATTAGCAGTGTGTCCTTGGCAATCCCAAACTCCCAGTCTAGCCCTCACTCTACCCCCTAGCTGGTCACTGGGGGAATAAATTCATTTCTCAGTCTGTGAGTCTGTTTTGTAAATAAGTTCATTCTTATCCTTTTTTTTTAACTTTTTATTTTGTATTGGGGTATAGCTGATTGACAATGTTGTGATGGTTTCAGGTGGACAACAAAGAGACTCAGCACATAACCATTCTCCCCCAAACTCCCCTCCCATCCAGGCTGCCACATGACACTGAGCAGACTCCCCTGAGCTATACAGCAGGTCCTCGTTGGTTATCCATTTTAAGTGTAGCAGTGCATATGTGTCAATTCCAAACTCCCAGTCTATTGCTCCCCGACCCTTCCCCTGCTGGTAACCATAAATTCGTTCTCTAAGTCTGTGAGTCTGTTTCTATTTTGTAAATAAGTTCATCTGTATCAGTTTTTTAAGCTTCTGCATATAAGCAATATCATATAAGAAACCCTTCTTTATACCAAAGTTTTAAAAGCGGAAATAGCATTGTTTTTAAATAGTAACTGGATAGCAGGATGGTACGGAAACCCAGGACTGCTTGCCTTCAAAAAAGAATACGAATGAGAGTGACCTTGGGCTTGTGATTACATCCTGGTAGGGTGCAGGTGCTTGTCCTGAAAGCTTTGAGCCTGAGGCCTGACTTCCTTAATTAAAAAAGTGAGATCAGCTCATGTCAGAGAGGCTCGGACACGGAGGCTCAGCCGGCGCTGGGCTCCTGGTGACAATCAAAAGACGCGTCCACAGAGCGTGGGCTGAGAATCCTAGTTTCTTGCGGAGAGGTTCAGCGCTATTCAACGGCAAGGTGTTAAATCCCCCTCCGTCACCCCCAGTCAGGCCTCCCTTATTTTGGGAAGCAAAGCACACGCTGGGGTCAGATTGGGTGCAAACCCGGCTTCCCCAGTTAGCAGCCAGGGGGCCTGGGCAGTGACGAGCTTTAGCATCCTCACCGGTAAGATGGTGATAAGACCAGCCCCTCTTCTTAGACCAAGCACCCGTGTAGCATGAGTGGGACCCACAGTGGGCACCCCTCGAGCTCTGCCTGCTGAGTCTGTGGAACCCTCATCACGCCTCCCCTCTCTGGGTGTGGGACGTGGCAGGGTCGGGGGTGCCTCCAAGGCCTTTCTCCTTTGCCCTCACGTGTTTCCCTGAAAGATGCTTCAGGGGAAGGAGTTCTGGCCCCAATCATTTCCTCCCACAAGAGATCCACCAAAGCCCTCTTACGTGGGTCCCGCCCAGCCTCCTCACCGATCTCTGGGTCCCAGGAAACGGCTTAAACACCCTTCCAAGGGTGACCCCAGAGACACGCATCAGGCCCTCAGCCTTGTGGGATTTACACCCTTTGTGGGGACAAACAGCAGCAAGGATGATAACCATGGCCCTAAGGGGCGCTGCCAGTCAGCCAAGCCCTTTACAACAGCTTGAGCCCAAGGATGGCTCACCCAGTGCCCCGAAGAAGCAGGGCAGTTCTCTCCACTCCCCAGATGCGAAAACAGGAACCCCGAGAGGTGGGTCGCCCACCCAAGGTGAGGCAGCCAGGAAGTGCCCGGGTCTGTCTGTGCCCAGCTCCTCCCACCTAATGAGCGACGTTGCCTCCCTCCTGACCTAACTTTGCAAGCACTCTGGGGACCAGCCCTGGGCTGGGCTTGGGGAGGGCGTGTTTAGGGTCCGGGCCAGAGGCCCCTGTCCTAGGAGGCTGGCCACCCTCTCCCCTCTACCCACCTCTCTGCTTGCAGAACGCCGATGGGAAGCTGACGCTGCAGGAGTTCCAGGAAGGATCCAAGGCGGACCCGTCCATCGTGCAGGCACTGTCCCTCTATGATGGGCTGGTATAGTCCAAGGCCCAGAGCTGGGGTGAGTGGAGGGGGCCTGGGGGTGGGGTGGGGGCAAGGGGGCACACCCAGCCGGAGGACACCTGGGTTTGGCAGATAAGTGCCTGGGTTTCTCAGGGGCCCTTGGGGTCTGCCCAGGTGAAATACAGCTAGTAGGGGGAGGCCCAGGAGGCAGGGCCTTCAGATCAGCCAGGGCTCCCCTGTTTTTGTCGTTTTTATATACCTAGATTCAGCCAGAGACTTGACTTGAGTAGAAATTTCCCTGGGTTGAAAACACTTTGAAATAGCATCCCAGTTCCCAGTCAAGGCCAGGGGCCTAGGAGAATAGAAGTTTCTCCTCCCTTCTCGGTCAGGGTGGCTGAAGACCTCAGCTTCTGACTCTCTTGATCAGTAGCTCAGACATGGTTTCTTATTATTTTTAACCCATAAGCTTTTGGTTTGTTTCTCTTAGTGCTGGATGATAGCCTGCAGAGGCTTCTGTTGCTGGCAGAGAACTGACCCCCATGTCTTGTCCAGCTGTTAGCACTCTTGTACGTGTCTCCTGGATGATGCGTTCTGTCGGTACAGACCTAAGAGTAGAATTGCTGGAACATAGAATGTGTGTATATATTTAGCTTTAGTTGGTACTACCAGACAGTTTTCCAATGTGGTTGTACCATCCCCTACTCCCACTCGTGCTGTATGGGTGCTCCCGGTGCTCCATTTCCTGGCCAGCCTTGGATCTTCTCTGTCTTCTTAAATTTCAGCCGTTTTGGTGAGCCTGTAGTGATAGCTTGTTGTAATCTTTATCTGCATGTCTCTGACGAGCGCTTAAGTTGGGCACATTGGCATATGTGAAAGTGAAAGTGAAAATCGCTCAGTCGTGTCAGACTCCTTGTGATCCCATGGACTGGGCCTGCCAGGCTCCCCTGTCCATGGAATTCTCCAGGCAAGAGTACTGGAATGGGTTGCCGTTCCCTTCTCCAGGGGATCTTCCCAACCCAGGGATCGAACCCAGGTCTCCCGCATCGCAGGCGGCTTCTTTACCATCTGAGCAGGGAAGCCCAAGAATACTGGAGTGGGTAGCTTATCCCTTCTCCAGGGGATCTTCCCGACCCAGAAATCGAACCAGCGTCTCTTGCATTGCAAGCAGATTCTTTACCAGCTGAGCTACCTGGGAAGCTTATGCGTGCATCCTCCCTTTTTCCATCACCTTATTTGCAGTGCTGTCTTAGTCGTCTGTTGCTGCATACTGAGATCTTGCAAAACAGCAGCCGGAAAGAATAAATGTCAGGAATTTGGATACAGCTTTTTTTGGTGCCTTCGGATCAAAGTGTGTCATGAGGATACAGCCGAGCTGTCAGGAGGGTGATAACCCATCGCAGTTGGCCCAAGAGAATCCTGAATTTAGCACTGAAAGCCCTATGTCCTGGGAAACCCCTCTGTGTTAGGTAAACCAGAGTGATCACTCCCTGTTGGCCAGGGCTGTGGTCTCATCTGAAGGTGTGGCTGGGGCTGACCCACTTCTAAGCTCACTCACTTGGCTTGGCAGCCTCACCACATGCCCCTCTGCACAAGGCTGCCTAACAGCATGGTGACTGGCTTCCCTGAGGGTGAGATTTCTGGGAGGGAGAGAACCCAAGGTGAAAGCACAGTCTTTTTATAACCCGATCTTGAGAAGCAAGATCCCATTGCTTCTTCCTCAAGAATGCCTTCACTACTTTAAGCTATTTGTATTTCTATATACATTTTAGAATCAACTTATAAATGCCTATGTGCACACACACACACACACGTACTTGGATTTTGATTGGGACTGAGTTGAATCTCGGCTTCCCAGGTGTTGCTAGTGGTAAAGAACCTGCCTGCCAATGCAGGGGATGTAAGAGACTTGGGTTCAATCCCTGGGTTGGGAAGATCCTCTGGAGGAGGCCATGGCAACCCACTCCAATATTCTTGCCTGGAGAATCCCATGTACAGAGCAGCCTGGCAGGCTACATCCATAAGCTTGCAAAGAGTTGGACATGACTGAAGTGACTTAGCATGCATACAAGAGTTGAATCTACTGTTTAACTTGGGGGAAAATTGGCAGCTTTATAATGATGGGTGTTCCAATCCATGAAGATGGTATATCTGTCTGTTTCTGTGCAGTTCAGTTCAGTCGCTCAGTCGTGTCCGACTCTTTGCAGCCCCATGGACTGCAGCACGCTAGGCCTCCCTGTCCATCACCAACTTCCGGAGTTTACTCAAACTCACATCCATTGAGTTGGTGATGCCATCCTTTGAATTTTTGTCTTGGTAGCATTTTGCTCTTTTTAGCTAAAAGGTCTTTCACATCTCTAATAGATTTATCCCTAGGTATTTGATGCTTTTGACAGTGTTTTAAGTAGTAATTTTAATTGTATTTTCTATTTGTTTCTGGTTTATAGAAATTCAGGTGATTTTTTTTTTAAACTGATCCTATAACCATGGTCCTGCTAACTTCATTTATTAAATCTTAGGTTCTGCCTTAGATTCTTCTGGATTGTTTCCATTCTCTTTCTTCCTTTCCCATCTCTCTGCCTTTGTTCCTTTCTTCTGCTTCCTTGCTGGTTGGGCCCTCCCGTCACACAGGAGTGATGAAGGTCTAACTGTCGGGGGAAAGCTTTCAGTGGTTTCCCATTAGTTAGGTTATTTGTTATTAGTTAGGTTGTTAGATAGATTTGATCAGATTTAGGAAGTTTTCTTCTTCTAGGAGTTGTTTTTTTTTTTTTAATCATTAGTGGAGTTGAATTTTATCAAAATTTTCTGCATTTATCAATATTCGTATATGACTTTTCTGTCTTTCTTTGTTGTTAAGACGATGAATTGCACCAGGTGATAGGTGTGTGTGTGTGTGTGTGTGTGTATATATTGTGTGGCTCATCCATGGAGTCCTGCCTATTTAAATATTCTATGTTTTTTAGATAGTCTATGTTTTTTTTCTTTTTCTGTTCTTTTTCAAATTCTTTTCCCATTTAGGTTGCTATATAATATTGAGCAGAGTTCCCTGTGCTATACAGTAGGTCTTTTTGGTTACCTGTTTTAAATATAGAAACGTGTGCATGTCAACCCCAAACTCCCTAACTGTCTCTCCCTTCCAGCCTTACCCCTGGGTAACCAAAAGTTCATTCTCTAAGTCTCTGAGTCTGTTTCTATTTTGTAAATAAATTCAGTTGTATAATTTTTTTCCAGTTTTACATATAAGTGAGGCCACATGGTATTTGTCTTTCTCTGTCTGACTTTCTTCACTCAGTCAATCTCTGGGTTCATCCATGTTGCGGCAAATGGCCTTATTCCGTTCTTTTTAACGGCTGAGTAATGTTCCATTGTGTGTATGCACCACATCTTTATCCATTCATTTGTTGATGGATGTTTTCAACAGTGCTGCAGTGAACACTGGGGTGCATGTATCCCTTGGAACCATGTTTTTCTCTGGATATATGCCCAGGAGTGGGATTGTAGGATCATACGGTAGCTCTATTTTTAGTTTTTTAAGGAACCTCCATACTGTCCTCCAGAGCAGCTGTACCAATTTACTTTCCCACCAACAGCGTAGGAGGGTTCCCTTCTCTCCATGCCCTCTCCATCCTTTATTGCTTGTGGATTTTGTGATGATGGCCCTTCTGACTTAACACCAATCGATTTTTGCATGCTAAGCCACTCATGATAAGCTTTTATGTATCATCAGATTTGATTTGCTGATATTTTGTTTAGGAGGCCTGTTTTGAAACTTCTAATGTTATTTTGCATACTAAATCCTTTTTCATTGAAGGGACATTAGAAAATATGTTTAAAAAGAAAACCTCCATTAAAAATTATCATTAAAAAAAAAGCCTTCATATATAACCCCGATGGCTCAGTGAGTGGGGGCTCCACCTGCAATGCAGAAGACATAGGCCATGCAGGTTTGATCCCTGGGTCGGGAAGATTCCCCTGGAGGAGGAAATGGAAGCCCACTCCAGTATTCTTGCCTGAAAAATCCCATGGACAATGGAGCCTGGCGGGCTACAGTCCAAAGGGTCGCAAAGAGTTGGACATGACTGAGTGACTGAACATACACACATATAGCCCAGAAATAACCACTGTGAACATTTTGTGTCTAGAATGATTCAGAAAGAATTGAACACTTACAGAAACTTAATGCTCAGTAACTAGGTCACATAGGAACATAATAATCAAACCAATTTGTAAAGGAACTGTGACAGATATTTCTGTAATCTTAGAGACGCTCAGTATGCAGCTCTGGGTCCTGGAGCACATCCTGATCTGTTGTCTAATTTCCACGGTCCCTTTTTGTGAATTACCACCAGAGGCCTTCTTAGCAACTGCCACCTAACAACTGCTTCACTTCCTCCAGGCCATGGAAAAGTGGCGCAAACATGGGTTTTGATGTATTCCCCGCCAAGGACAAGTTGTACAGTGTAATTCATTTCTTTAAAGCGTGTGATTATTTTTGAATTACCTTATTTGTTTTTGCCTCACAGTTTTCTATGAATATATATATATATATATATATACACATATTTCCTCAACAACAATGAGTTCATAGCCATATGCTGTTGCCTGTTTTTCTCTTTTTTTTGTTTTGTGTTTTCAAAGAACAACTTGTAGGAAACACTTATTTTTTCTTTTAGAGACTCAACACCAAGAGGTTTGTAACGTGTTTTATCCAGCTTGTCTGCACTGGCTTTCCTTAACACAATTTACGTAGCCATATATCTTACCCTCACCCTCCCGCGTTGGCCAAGACGGTGTAACTTTATTTCCATGACAAGCTTTTCAGGGTGACAAGTTTCACTTTTCTAAAGCTCTTCCCGAAAATTGCCCTTCCTATTTCTTCTCAGGCTTTCCCAGATCCTGTCTGATTGTAATTACATCCAACTTGTGTTCTGTCGTTTTTGTGATTTATTTGCCTTCTGAGATTCCTGATGTATCATAATTCTTAGATAAATTACTGTTATATAATTCATTGAATTATTCAGGAACTGAGATCATGCATATTTTCTGCATCACTAAATCTTGCTTGAGATCATCCTTTTTAATAGCTGCATAGTATTCCATTTATGGCTGGACCATACTTTAACCAGTGTTGTGGTATGGGAGACTTAGGTTGTTGGAAATTTGAGGATGAATTAAAACCATTTTAATTATGGAAACATTCTCAGGCAACAGTGGAGAATATGTAACTCCATGTACCTATCAGTCAGTTCAGTTGCTCAGTCGTGTCTGACTCTTTGTGACCCCATGAACCACAGCATGCCAGGCCCCGCTGTCCGTCACCAACTCCCGGAGTCCACCCAAAAGCATGTCCATTGAGTCAGTGATGCCATCCAACCATCTCATCCTCTGTTGTCCCCTTCTCCTCTTTCCCAGCATCAGGGTCTTTTCAAATGAGTCAGCTCTTCTCATCAGGTGGCCAAAGTATTGGCGTTTCAGCTTCAGCATCAGTCCCTCCAATGAATACCCAGGGCTGACCCAGCTTCAGAATCACCAATTCATAGCAATCTTGACCATCTATTCCCTCCCCACACACCACTCAAGCTGGGTTGTTTTGAAGAAAATTCAAGACATCATATCATTTAATACATAAATATTTCAAAATGTATTTCTAAAACATAATTATTCTTTAAAAAAATCCATAATACCAAGAAAAAAGTAATTCCTTAATACGCTCCCATCAGCATTTAAATTCCAGTTTCCCATTATTTCACAGTTTTTTTCTTACTTTGATTATTGGAGTCAGAATTGGAATAAAAGCCACAGGTGGCAATTGGTTGGTAGGTCTCTTTTATTTATCTTTTTTATTAAAGATTTTTTTATGTGGAACATTTTAAAATTCTTTACCGAATTTGTTACAATATCGCTTCTGTTTCATGGGTTTTGTTTTTGTTTTCGCTGAGAGGCATGTGGGATCTTAGCTTCCTGACCAGGGATGGAACCTGCAGCCCCTGCACTGGAAGGCAAAGTTTTAACCACTGGACCACCAGGGAAGCCCCCTCTTAAGTTTATTTTCATCTCTAAGTTTTCCCCCATCCCTTTCCGTCTCACTGTTTGTTGAGAAGCGCGTTCTGTAGGGTCCCCACAGTCTGGGGTTTGCTAACGGTGCCCCGGCGTGCTGCTTACAGACTCCTGTTTCCTGTTCTTCCTGGAAATGGCAGTTGATCTTCCCACTGGATTTGGTCCACTTTTGGTGAGACCGTCTCGTGTCTGGGGTTGTGTGTGTCCAGCAGGCACCCGTGATGTCGGTGACATCAGCAGCTCTTGCTGACTGCCACCCGCATCCATTCATCAGGTCGTGCAAAATGGTGATGTCCTACAGGTGTCTTTCCTTCATGGCTGGCTGCGTCACTTCTATAAAGGGAGATATCCCCTCATCCACTCGTGGGTTATCCCCAGGGTATAGTGTTCACAGGGAGGGCAGGATGGATCCTCGATTCTTTATCAGTTTTCAAAACAAGTTGGATTTCCCACATCCTTTAGAAGTGACCAGTGATGTTTTATAAAAACAATATGTGTAATTATGAGTTTAGGGATTTAAATGCATTTGATGAGTTTATTTTGG
Source organism: Bos javanicus (assembly GCF_032452875.1). Classification (NCBI taxonomy): domain Eukaryota; kingdom Metazoa; phylum Chordata; class Mammalia; order Artiodactyla; family Bovidae; genus Bos; species Bos javanicus. The sequence goes on from NC_083878.1 coordinate 100,296,951, forward strand.
GGTGGGTGGGGGAACTGCCAAACTTTTCCACAGTATCTGCATCATTTTATGTTCCTGCCAGTGATGATCAAGGGTTCCAATTTTTCCACACCCTCACCAACGCTTGTTAGTTTTAGGTTTTATCCTAGTATTTGTGAAGTGGTGTTTCTTTCTCTCTCTCTCTCTCTTTTTTTTCCCCTCTCCTCAAGGCGTGGGGATCTTTGTTCCCTGATCAGGGATCAAACCTGTGGCCCCTTGCACTGGAAATACAAAGTCTTAACCACTGGACCACCAGGGCAGTTCCTCCCTGTGGTTCTGGTTTGCTTTTCCCTGATGGCTGATTCTGTCGAGCATCTTTTCCTGTGCTTATTGGCCCCTGCTCACTTTGTTCTTAACGGTTGTGCATTCTTTTATCGCATGGTTCTGTCTTTATTGATCCAACCCGTCCCTCCCTCGTGGACACTGTTTGTTCTCTCCTGTTTAATTTTGTTGTTACAGGTGATACTGTCATAAGCATCGCGTTTATTTCTTAAGCACACATACTTAAGCACCAAATGTGGGGATCGGAGGGCGTGCACGTTTTTAGGACTCGTCACCTCATTCTCTAGTTCCAGGGTCCCCAGTCCCTGGGCCATGGACTGGTACTGGTCGGTGGCCTGTTAGGAACTGGGCTGCACAGCATGTAGTGAGCAGCTGTTTTCCATGAAACCGGTTCCTGGTGCCAACAGGGTTGGGGACGGCCCCTCCAGTTGACTCCCGCCCGCTCTGTGCCCCTGGCAGCCAGCACTGAGCCCGCCCCGCCTCCTGTGTCTTCCAGATGCCTGGGAACCAGTCACCTCCTCCCGTGCCATGAGGCCACCTCCGCCCTGACTCCCCCGCCCCCGACTCCCGTGTCCACCGAGCCTTCCTCCACATCCACGCCCAGCCGAGCTGCCCTGGAATCGCGAGGCCGGCTCCCCCCATCCCTGCACCCACCCGCCGCCTGAAGCCACCGGCTCCAATCGCCAACAATCTCTGCTTGTCCGGAAATTGACCACACGGATGGGAAAGGCTCCGGCCCTCTGCGGAACCCAGGACTCGTCTGCTTCGCAGGAGGGGCCTCTCGGTCTCTCCTGCTCTCCTTGCGTGTGTGCTTTTTTTTTTTTTTTTAATTTCAAACAGACATTGAAAAAGAAAACAACAAAACAAAACTACCTTCTGTTCTAGAAGATTCCGACTGACAGATGGGGAGAAGGCCTCGGAGAACCCTGCCTCCCACCTTGACCTTTGCAGCCAGAGAGGCCCCGGGAGTCCTGGCTTCGGCTGCGGGGCCTCAGGGCGTGGGGGGTAATGTGATGTTGCCGCCCCCCTTCCTCGGGCAGCAAGACCGCCTGCTTGGCTAGGATGGTTAATTACGATGATGCTGATTTTCTGTGATAACAGTATTGTGCTTTTGGTGGGGAAAGTGAGGTTTTTTTTTATATATATATATACATATATAATTGATATCTTTTATTTATTGGTTGTTAACTGTTGCTGCTGCTTCTGTGTGTCCAACGGTCCCAGGGATGCGGGGCCCACCGTTTACATGTGTGCACCCCTCGCCCACCTGCCCACACGCTTGGGAGGATGGTGGCCTGCAGCGGCCGAGAAGCCAAAAATCTTTTTTTTTTTTTTTTAATTTTAAAATTTAGATACTGTGCTTGCTTGATGTTTGGAGAGGGGAAAGGTGGGCTTCTTCAACGGCTAATGCACTGTTTCCTCTGCCCGAATGCCTCCTCTCTGGATCTCTATTCTCTGCTCCCAGTTCACACCTCTCTCTGTCCTGTATCCTCCTCGGGGTCCATCCCATCTTTTCTGAGGACAGACAGGGGACAGCTCTGAGCTTCTTGGTTCTCGCTCTGGTGTTTGCTGCTGCGAGGTTTGTGCTGAGACTGGGAGCCAGGAAGGTGGGCCGGTGGGGGAGGGGGGTAGACCGCAAAGCTAGGAGAGGTGATGAGGGAGTGAGCCAGCGTTTAAGGGCTGGTACTCTGTCTCTTCGGTGGGCTTTGAGAATCGCCGATCACTCTGCTTTCCTGCCTCCCTGTCTGCCTCGTCCAGAGGACCACGGTACCCTTCCCTCCTTTAGCTGAAAAGCCAGGAAGGGTGGAGGGGGCAGGGAGAGATGAGCTGCAGGCAATCCCATTCAGGTGGCATCTCCGGCTGTGACCTGCCTGTGCTCACGGAAGTTTCTAGCTCTGCCTGCCACTGAGACAGAGCAACCCCAGAGTCAGATGACCTTGGAGCAGAGGCTGGGAGCCCAAGGCTGGCCCTTGCTCTGTGATCGAGGGCACCCCCTTGCCCTCTCTGGGCCCCAGCTTCCACCGTCGCTGCAGACCCGGGGGTGGGGCTGGGCTGGAGGATATGAAGGCTTTTCTCCATCCCTGCCGACACTGTCTAATTCTAAGCCCGGGTCTCCGGCTGTTGTGACTCTGTGGTCGCGGCTAAGTTTCCAGACCCCAGCAGACACGGGGACCGTCTGAGCCACCATCTCATCTCTTGGCACATTTCTTCAGGGACACGGCAGCCCCTGGTGGCGTTGCGTGGGGTCCGATGACACGCCTTGTCCCTCCCCGCAGAGTTTCCTGGTCCTCCTGGGCTCTTGAGCCAGCTTCCAGGCTCAGAATTTGTCCTCCCCCAGGGAAGGCTTCGGGGGCCAGAAGCAGCCTCCCAGCCTGTGGTAGGGCCAGGCTGGAGTTTAGAATCCCGGCTTCTTTTTTGCACAGTCAGCAGCTGACCCCTTCCTTGCTTATCCCGGCCGCAGGAGATGAGGAGCTGGCGCTCAGCCCCCACTGGGAATTGCCCTCACCCTCTACTTTTCACTTTCCCAGGAGGCCAGAGATTCCCTTGCTCCTTAGTCCTCAGCCACCAGACGCTCTGCCAGAGAGCAGCTCTGCCAGCGTGGGCCTTGCGCGTCCACTCCCTAGGCTGGACCACTCAGCCAGCTCCCACCTCTCCCTCCTGACGTTCGTGGACCCTCCGCCTCCCCTGGAAGCCCCCCAGACAGACCCTGCATGAGTGGGATCGGTAGTTCCATTTTCAAGGGGAACTTTGAAACCTGGGCTCTTTGGGGATCCTGCAGTCCCCTTCCTGCTCAGGCCACTGACTCAGGAGGCCCTGGGATTCATCACCAAGTCCTGCAATTCTTCGTCCTGGCTCTGACCTGGGGGCCTAGGGTGGGAGGTGAGCTTGGTGACTTGGGACTGGAGGTCAGATGACTTCTGAGACTCGATCTGTGTCTCTCGTCCAGGGGTCAGGAGCGGTTGTGCAACTGTCCCGAGGGCATCACGGAAAGGGCTTGTGGCTGAGAATTCTCCAGGGTTCAGCATGTGGGTCCCACCAGCTGAGGCATTGATACCCAGGTGTCTGGGGAGATCTGAGTGCCAGACTTTCCTCCCACCTTCTCACCTTTGGCCTTTAGTGTGGAGCCACAGGTGTGGCTTAGCAGGAGGTATTGTGGCCCCATGCCCCAAGGACACCTTGGGTCCTTGCCTGGAGACCGTTCAGAGAGTGCTGGACACTGGCCGTTTTTGCCCGAGGTTGTGGACAGCAACAAGCCTATCGCCTCCTCTCACCAGGCCTCCAGCCTCGGCACCCTGGAACCCCGAGCAGTCCGTGGGCCTGTCTCCTTGCCACCGTTTCCCACCCGAGGCCCAACCCCATCAGCTGCTGCTCTCCGGGGCTTCCAGACCGGCTGGAAGCCAGGCTCTTCGCCTCCCCCCGCCCCCTCCCACCCCCTGCTCCCCGGCCCAGGAGCAGGAATCAGCCTCGGGCAGCGCGTCTGCAGCAGCCCTGGCTCCTTCCTCACAGTGTCCGCTCCCCGCTCCGTGTTGATGGTACTTAGAACGCCATGCGTTTCCAGTATTCAACCAAGCAATGTTTAGAGTAAGGTCAAGGCAAACGTGTGTCCTCTCCATCCCCTGAAATGTTTTTTCATTTTGACAGACACTTCCTAGATGATGGATGCACCTGGGTTTTCGAGGACATTGTCTCTTCGCTCGGGGTTTGGGGGGTGGTGGTGGGTGGGAGTCCTGGGTCTCCTGGGAAGTGGCAGCTTCACTGTTCAAGGTGACAGCTACAGGGTTCCCAGTGATTTCAGCGGCTAAGTATTGATTGAGGGGAATGCAGGGAGCGCCCCCTGGTGGTGATGAGCAGTAAAGACATTTGGGGGACTTGCTCAGCCAAAGGGATGGTTTGAGAAGGAGGCTGCAGATGGGGATTTGAGGAGGGGGGCCAAGATCTCACCCAGGCCTGGGCTTCCAGCCCCACCTCATTGGCAGCATGTGTCCCACACGGCCCTCTTCTAGGTCCACCCCAGGGGTAGCAAGTGAATTAGCATAAGGGCACTGTGATGGGAAGCCTTGCCCCCCACCCCCTTCTTTTTTAATATCTGCGGAATAAACCCAATGGTTGATTTTTGAATGAATAAAAAGGCTTTTGTTGAATAAACAGCTGGTCCCAGCTTCTGTCTTGGCATCTAGGCATCTCAGGCTTTGTCTGCTCCCCGGAATTGGGACGAACTCAGAATCCTTCCCACGCACCCACCCCTGACCCCCACCCACCCCTGACCCCCACCCTCCACCCAAGCTGTGCATCCTGTGCTCCCTGTGCCTTTGCCACAGCCGGCGGCCCCAGGGAGGGCCACAAGCTCCCAGTCTGACTCAGCGATCAGCTTTCTCCAGGACTCTGGGCAAGTCTCTGCTGCTCGCTGGGACTCAGTTTCTCCATCCGTCAGATGGGAGCGAGTCTCTGTTCAAGCCCTATCACAGGGTCGTTGTGGGGAGCAGCCATGAGTGGAACCATTAGAGCCTTTGGTCAAGGTGAAAGGCCAGTGCAGATGTGAATGGTCATGGTGCCCCCCACCCAGAGCCTGTGACTTTGGAAAGGCATTTGGACAACTCTTACCAAAAAAGAAAAAAAAGAAAAGGAATGTTTCCTGGGTGGTGATTTCCTTTGTTTGCCTCCCCAGTCCCTCTGGACTTCTTTCGGGGTGCTGTCCTGTCTGAATCTGCTGGTGGGTGTCTCTGGGGGAGGGGCAGGCCCTTGCCCTGGTGGTGCGCCTGGGGGGTGGGGTGGGACCCGGGGTGGACAGAAGCCACGTAGCATGCCCAGGCCTCCTCTCCTGCTCCCGTTGTATGTTGTCCGTGTCACGCCAATTAAACACGCTTCCTGACTTGTCTTTGCTTCCCTTGTGTGGACCTGTTGCTTTGTCTGTTTCTTTTTCGTTTCACGGTAGGTTTCTTCTTCCTCCTGTGACACCGTTTCTCTTGCTTTGGGTGCTGTCCACCCAGTTGCCCCGAGAGAAAGAATGTGCAGAGTGAGAACCTTGGGTATAGTGAGCAAACCAGAGTGTTTCCAGGAGAGTTTCTGTGGAAGGCATGGGTTCAGCAGCATGAACCTCGAGCCCACCCCACAAGTCACTCCCAGTGTTTCCGTTCCCACCTGTTTCATCTCTTGCAGGTCTCGACAGGGTTTAACAATGTTTGAAAACGTGGGCCCGGACAAATGGTGCTCAGGACTGAGTGTTGTCAGAATCACCCGGGAGCTTGTGGAAACCCAGGATGCCAGCCTCACCGCCAGAGTTTCTGATTAACTGGGTTTGAGCTGGGGCTTAGGAATGTACTTCTAACAAGTTCTCAGACCCTGCTGGTGCTGCTGGTCTGGGATCACACGCTGGAACCCCTGGGGAGCTGTTGACACTGGGGGACAACCAGCTGAGTTCTGTTTTATTTTTTTGGCCACGTCATGTGGCTCGTGGGGTCCTAGTTCTCTGACCAGGGATTGAACCCAGGCTCTTGATAGTGAAAGTGCTGAGTCCTAACCACTGGACCACCAGGGAACTCCCCAACTGGATTCTAAAGAGGAGTCCAGCCTCCGTTTGCCGGGGATTCAGGCTAAATATTCAACTGCATGTAACTTTTGCACCTGTCATTTGTCAGGCACAAGGGCCCAAAGACTTGTCGCTTATTGAGTGGAGGAGTGTTCTGGGAGGGGAGGTGGGTAGCTAAGTAGCCCTGATGGGGGCTCTCAGAAAGGCACCCCAGGGCTTGGCGGTCGGCATGGCTGCCCTCTGCCCGGAACCTGGGATCTTGGAGGGACCCCCTCTTTCCCCTCTAGTTAAGTAACCAAATGTTTGCTGGACACACACAGCGTGGTCCCTTCATGTGCCGGGTGTTTGGGGGAGGAGGGATCAGAGGAGAGGACAGTCCTTGCCTTCTGGAGTTTGCTGCGGAAGCATTAATTAGGAGGACGATAAAAGGCAATGTCACATTAAGAGCATAACTGCTGGTTAGAAATACGTTATCGCTCTGGGCCCTAGGCTCCTGAAAGACATGCCCACGTGTAGGCTGAGGAGATCAAGCTGCCAGCATTAGAACGAGCCGCCATCTGCAAGAACAGGTTGTGGTTCCGAGTTGGTTTTGTGAAAGGAATCGTCAGACCAACACCACCTGGGGGACAAAGCTGGAGGACGGCCCGACGTAACTCCCACTTGGAGGCTGAAGCAGCCGCAGAGAAGAGGGTACAAAGATGGCGCTCTCCGTGGCCGCACCGCGCACCCAGCATCCAGCCTCGCTCAAGACACTAGCGCTCCTTCAGACACATGCGCAGTCGCTTCAGGCGCGTCCGACTCTTTGCGAACCCATGGCCTGTAGCCCGCCAGGCTCCTCTGTCCACGGGATTCTCCAGGTAAGAGTACTGGAGTGGGTTGCCGTGCCCTCCTCCAGGGCATCTTTCCCGACCCAGGGATTGAACCCCCATCGCTTATGTCTCCTGCATTGGCAGGTGGGTTCTTTACCACTAGCGCCACCTGGGAAGCCGTCCTCCAGACCTAGGGGAGTGAATCAAAGGCAACATGTGAAGGCAGTGTGGGGTGGTGGTTAGGGGTGCAGGTTCTAGAATTAGCCCTGGTTCTCAGCCACCGTTTGACATTGGGCACAAGTTGTAACTAACAGGGTCTTCTGGTAAAAATGTGGGCTCTAATTAGAGGTAGGTGATGACCCCACAGCCCTTTCCCAGCAGTCTTCCCACCAGATGAAATGTTACAACAAAAACAAGTTTTAGGTCAAATTCTGCCAAATGTCCAAATATGTACTAGCAAGCAGGTGCAAAAGGTTAAAAACATTTGTCTGTCCAGGGAGTTGGGGGACTCAGGACCCCAGTGACCCCAGAGTACAGTCTCTGGCTTTGGGTTCTCTTCCCAGTTGGTACAGAGATGCAGAGTTCTGGGGATCTTTCTATCAATCATTAATTTCTATCACCTCATATTTCTCCTACAAAAAATGATTTCTAGCATCCTTTTGTTAATGAATCAACTCTGGGGTATAGGTTTTAATAGTAGTACATATTTAAAATGCTAATATGACCCCTTCTGGAGAGCAGATTCCTAAGCGGGGTGTTTCAAATCCTAAGGGACTGTCTTTGGGGTGGGGACTGGAGGTGATTGACACCTGCACACATGCTCCGATTCCACAATTCCACGGAAGCACTGAAAGTAAGGGTGTGCACGAGAGCACGCTCTCTCAGGGAAGCCCAGGATCCGGTTCAAAGGCCTGGTGTGAAAGCAACTGGGGCAATGATGCCAGAGTATGGTGAGCTCTCAGTGAGTGTAAGCTGTCGCTGGCTCTGGTCTTTTCCAGGTAACCTTAGGAAGTGTCTACAGGGACAAGGTTCAGAGCCTCTGCTTCTGAAGACACATGGTGGGTCATAATCTCTTGTTCTGGGTCAGGTTGAAGTCTGCACTGACCTCCCCCTGGCCCAGCCTACCTTGGGCAACTTCCTGTGGGTTGAGGCCCAAAAGAGGTCCAGATCTGGCCAACTCCTTCCTATCTGGGCCACCTGGTTTACCAGGATGGCTCAGACTAGCTGCTGGCTCAGACTAGCATAGGTGAACCCCCCAAGATGGGCTGATTTTTCCCACCCCATTCCCCATGCCCTCTGTAAACCCCAAACTCATGTCTGCATGACAGAAATGAGTCAGAGTCATCTCCCTAAATCTTACTTCCCAGAGCTGAGCTCCGGGTATCACTAGGCATGAAGAGGAGAGAAAAAGAGCGGGCAGTGGGATGGAGGGTGGAGAATGCAATGCAGACCCCTGCCCTGATGTGGCTGCCCCCTCCCTGCCACCCTCCTGGGGGGGGGGTGCCCCCTGCAGTCTGCCTGTCACTGGTACCCATCCCACTATGACAGTGCCTGCTTCACATTCGGGCTTCCCTGGTGGCTCAGTCAGTACAGAATCCTCCTGCAGTGTGAGAGACCTGGGTTGATCCCTGGGTTGGGAAGATTCCCCGAAGGAGGGCATGGCAACCCAGTCCAGTATTCTTGGGCTTCCCTGGTGGCTCAGCCGGTAAAGACTCCGTCTGCAATGTGGGAGACCTGGGTTCGATCCCTTGGTCGGGAAGATCCCCTGGAGAAGGGCGTGGCAGCCCACTCCAGTATTCTGGCCTGGCGTATGAGCCATCCTGGCAAACCAGGTGGCCCAGATAGGCACTTCCCCAGGACCGGGAAAACAGACTCTTGGAGGGCACAAACAAAACCTTGTGCACACCAGGACTCAGGAGAAAGGAGCAGTGATGCCACAGGAGACTGAGCCAGACCTGCCTTGAGTGTCTCACATCCAGGAATAGAAATTGTATATCCTCTAGTCCCCTGGTCTAGGGAAGCCTGGTCAGGGAAGTGGCATGGAAAAAGGCTTTGAAGGCCTCCTGAGTTTAGGAAAAGTGAGCTCACATAGGTATGGTAGAGACTTCTGCTTATTCCTGTAGCCTTTACCGGCCCCTTTCCACCCCAACCCCCGCCGCCACCTATGTTTAGCTGTGCCCTGGGCTGCATGGACAAAAGAACTACATTTCCCAGCCTCCCTTGGAGCTGAATGTGACCATGTGACTCAGTTCTGACCAATGGAAAGAAAGCAATGAATACAACCTCCTTTCCTTCCCCTCCCTTACCTCTGGCTGGACTTTGAATTCCAAAAGAGATTTCTTGGTGCCTGGGCCCCTGATCCCATGGAGGGGCTGCACCAGCCCTGGGTCATTTACACTGGGATTGTTAGAAGCTAAATAAACACACTTCCAACATGATTAAGCCATCCAGGGTCTTTGTGTCAACAACCACATTTTAACATTTTAATTCAACCTTCATACACCGAGTGATTCTCTGGGTCATTTTAAATGAGCTGATCCCACCTACAAATGTTTGCATCTAAACTCTCAATGTTTGCCAAAGCGATTTAGTAAAAAAGCAGCAGTGCCGTACGTTCCCCATGCAGCCTCTTCTGACTCGTGTCTTCCCAGCCCCCTCTTCCTTTCCCTTCTTCCTTTCCTGATGTGCCCCCCTCCACAAGTTCAGGAGGCTGGGGGTCCCAGTGGGAAGGACTCTTGGGAGAAGTGCCTTCTTTTGCTGAAGGACTAGGGAGTTAGGGGGTGGGGCAGAGCCCTGCCTGGGCCAGGAGGCCCTGTAAGACTTCATTAGTTGGGATTTCCCTGGAAAACCTCAGTGAGGGTGGGTACTACAGGCTGGCCTCACACTGGGCACTGGAAGGACCTTGCCAGGGGCTTCAAGACTGGGGGGGCACCAGAGCTCACAGTCCATTTAAACCCCCACCTCCCTTTCCCTAGATACCTGAAATGAAGCCATCACATAAGCAGATCTTTGAGGTAACAGATGTGATGAAAACAGCTTTAGGGAATTCCCTGGCAGTCCAGTGGTTAGGATTCTGCCCTTTCAAAGCTGGGGCCTGGGTTTAATACCCTGTCAGGGAACTAAGATCCCAAAAGCCAGTGAGGCGCAGCCAAAAAAAATAAATAAAAATAAACAACTAAAACAGCTTTGTTTAGAGACCAGGAAAGAATAGTGGAGAATTGCCATCTGGCCGAGGGTGTCTCCTTTTAATCTTTGGAATGTTGGTTGCCCCAGAGGTGAGGGGAGGTCTCTGCCATATTGTGGAAGGAATGCTTTGATTTTTGAGGATCCTGAGGACTCAATTAATATGTTAAGCATCCAAAAACCTTCTTGCTTTAGGAGGAGATTTGTGCAATGTCAGAGCCAGAGCCGGGACCTGGGGTGAAGGGGCAATGGCCTGGCCTGGGAGGAGAAGGGAGAGGCTCTCCATCACCAGGCAGGAACCATCTTCCTTGTCAGGGAAAACCTCCAGTCCACTCTGAGATCTGAATTCTACACCAAAGCACATACCTCAAACCAACTCACCCAGCGCTGGCTGTTTTCTGAGAGATTTCCAGGCAGCAGCCTCAGGCTGACTGAAGTCCTTGTCCGGCTTCTGCAGGGATGAACCGAGACTCATATGTGTATACTGTCCAGCCACAAATTCAGGCCTCAAAAGCAGGACCCAGAGGGTCATAAACTTCAGCTGCAAATGGGTGATGTCAACCAAGGACCTCACCATGGGGTGGGGTCGAGCCCTTCTCCCCACTTGCAGTCACCCGGAGGCCTCCTGCAGGAGGAGGGGCAGGGCTGGCCTTCAGGAATGGCAGGATCTAGATGGGGAAACTGCAAGAAGATCAAACCAGTCCATCCTAAAGGAAATCAGTTTTGAATATTTATTGGAAGGACTGATGCTGAAGCTGAAGCTCCGATACTTTCGCCATCCGACGTGGAGAACTGACTCATTGGAAAAGACCCCGATGCTGGGAAAGATTGAAGGCAGGAGGAAAAGGGGGCAACAGAGGATGAGATGGTTGGGTGGCATCACCGACTTGATGGACATGAGTTTGAGCAAGCTCTGGGAGTTGGTGATGGACAGGGAGGCCTGGCGCGCTGCTGTCCATGGGGTCGCAAAGAGTCAGACACGACTGAGCGGCTGAACTGAAGTGGGGAGGAGGTGAGGGAGGGGTGCCCCAGGCAGGAAACAGCAGGTGTGAATTTGCAGAGGTAGGATTATAGGAGACAGCCACACGGGGGAAGGGAAGAAGGTGCGTGGACCTAGTGGCCACTGCTTCCGTGTCAGTGAAGCATCAGATTTTTCCAGGATATGAATCTCTACAGAAAGAAGGAACACAGGCCACCTTCCAGGAGTCGGTACCAGCCCAGATCTGGGCCGTCTGAGCTTATAGCCCTCTTTCTGTGCTTCTTGGGAAGCCTGGCCTCATGGCTCTTCTCTGTAACTCACGCATTCCATCAACAAAGTGATCCTAACACAATAGATCTTGGTAAAGCTAATACCACACTGAACTGTGTGCTAGGTTCTCAGCCATCATCTTGTTTATTCCTTACAGCAGTGCCCCCTTGAGGCCAGTTGTAGCATTACATCCCAATTGATGCTTTCAAACTCTGGTGTTGAAGACTCTTAAGAGTCCCTTGGACTGCAAGGAGATCAAACCAGTCAATATCAAAGGAAAGAAAGAAAAGAAAGATACCGCTAAGTCGTGTCCGACTCTTGTGATCCCATGAACTGTAGCCTGCCAGGCTCCTCTGTCCATCTGATTCTCCAGGCAAGAATACTGGCGAGGAGGTCAAATCAGTCAATATTAAAGGAAATCAACCCTGAATATTCACTGGAAGGACTGATGCTGAAGCTGAAGCTCCAGTACTTTGGCCACCTGATTTGAAGCACCAACTCATTGGAAAAGACCCCAATGCTGGGAAAGATTAAGAGCAGGAGGAGAAGGGGGTGACAGAGGATGAGATGGTTGGATTACATTACCAACTCAATGGACAATGAGTTTGCACAGCCTCTGGGAGATGGTGAAAGACAGGGAAGCCTGGTGTGCTGCAGTCCATGAGATTGTAGAGTCGGACACAACTTAGCAACTGAATGACAACAAATAGAGGCCCAGAGAGAAGCGGCAGGTCCCCGTCTTACAGTCTGTAAAGGGCTTCCAGGCTCCAATAAAACTGCCTTTGGCCAGATGCTGGGTGTCGGGGGAGGTAGCTTCTGTTAGGTCCAGATCTGGGCAGTGGATGGCTGTCTCTGGTGTCTCCCAGATGCTGCTGCTTGGGGAGGTGAGGTGTGCGAGGGAACGGGGCTTGCCCAGCTGGGGTCCATGGAGGTGAGGTGAGACCTCTCTCCTGGACGGAGAAGCAGCTCAGAAGCAGACTGGGGGTGACAAGGGGAGGGAGGCAGGGGCTGGACCCAGGGAGGAAGGTCCCGCTCACAACCTGCTGGGTGCTGGGGACAGAGGACCCTGAGAATATCCGAGCCTGAGAACCCATTCCTGCTTAGGGAAGCCAGTCGGGCATGAACTGCAGGAGCAGGTGGGAGGGGTTGGGACGGGCTGCGGGAATGATGGGGTCAGCCAGATAGGGTCCCCAGGTGCCACCTGGACAGGCCTGGAGCTGTCAAATGGGGTTGATCACGGGACTCGGCTTGCAGGCTGCTGTTGTGAGTGTCATGTGACCAGAGCAGGGGGCGCTTAGGTGGGGCTGGGCAATAGGAAGTGCCCACACACAGCTGCTGCCCCTCCCCAACTCTGGCCGCTCCATAGCTCCTGTTCTCATCCCCATTTTCAGAGGAGGAAACCAAGTCTCAGAAAGGGTCAGTGACTTCCCTAGAGTCACACAGCAAATACGTGGAAGAGCAGAGATTTGAGGCCAGGCCTTCTGAACACAAAGCCAGAGCCACCACTGTGACCCACCAGTTTTGGCCGGGTGTCCTCTCTCTCAGGGTGCCTGGAACCAGCACTTCCCAGAGTCCGGAATTTTCCACCAGGCAATGGGCTAAGTCTGAAAGTGGAGAGATCTCACTTTCTTAACACAAAGGCAAATCTGACCCTGGGCTCCCTGGAGCTGCCGGCACCCAACTGGGCGTCCTTGGCTGGCCACTCCTTGCCCTGGACGCTCTAGGAAGAAAAAGAGGCCACAAGCCAGCCACTCCCATGACCCTCACCCTCAGCCTCCTGGCTGGTCTTGGGACAAGGCAGGCGAAGGATTTCTTCCACAAGGAGGGGTCAGAGGGACCATCGCGTGGCTCAGGGAGGCCTGGGATTCCAGGGGCAGGGTGGGGCCTGGGAAAGCCCGCTGTCTTCAGCATTTTTTGGCTAGTCTCAAGACATTTTCGAGCCACCCCACTTGCTGTACCATCTGGCTGTAAATTAAACACTGCGGGGAGGTGAAGGGTGAGGGACGATTACTCTCTTCTCCCAAAGTTTCCAGTCTCATAATATAGCTATGTTTCTTTCCCTGGGTTCCAGTCCTGGCTACACCCCTACCGGCTGTGGGATCTGGGTTAATATGGAATCATGAACCTAGCCAAGGCTTAGTTTCCTCATCTGTCGAGTGGGGTTGAAAGAAGCTAGAAGTCCCTTTCTCACAGGGCCATGCTTGAAAATCGATAAAAATGATGTGTCTGAACTCCTTTGTAAATGGAAGCAGTTAATATTATTGTTGTTATTATCCAGTTCTCTCTGCCCCAAAGTTGCTGCCCTTTCGTTTAGTCCAGTTTTAGTCCAGAAATATGGCTCCTAGCTTGTGTTTCTGGCTGCCCCAACCCCTGGAGAAACTGCAGTCCAGATCTCTAACCAGGTCTGAGTCTGAGAGGAAAATGCCTTGAGTCAGGAGTGCCAGCTGAGCCAAGCAGTAGCAGAGGCAGGCTCCTGCTATGCTAACATCTGCCTTGCTTCCACGTGTCCCCACACCTGCCTAGGGAGCATCCCAGAACCCGAAAATCCTTCATGTGCAAAAGGAGCGCTTTGTGCAAACAGCAGGGAGGAAGCCCCTGCCTCCCACCCAAGTGCGGCCCAGGTGCCCACAGTCTCTGCCTTGCAGGCAAAGCTGCCCTGTGCATCTAAGGAGGGGTTTAGACCTGACCTTGCCCTTGAGGCTTCCTGCACCCCCACCCCAACTTTTCTGGAGCCAGAAGGATTCAGAGGGGAAGCTGGCCCTGGGGCCTGTGTTGAGTTTGCCTCAGATTCAGCCCTGATGTCTGGCAGCCTCTGTTAGGAGAATCAATGCTTGGAAACTCCCCAGATCAATACATGCTGCAAAGAGGGCTGAGCATCACTAGGACCAGAGGGAAACTTGAGAGCTTCGAAAGACTGCAGGGGATAGAAGAAGGGTAATGAAATGCTTCCCATAAAGTGAAATGAAGTGATTTGTAGCATGTCTCTATTTCTTTACAAGTGGAAGGAACTGTCTCTATTTCTTTACAAGTTCTCCTCCAGGGAACGCCAGCCGGGAGGACACACAGCCTCTTACTTCCAGAGCCCTGGTTCCTGCGGTCCACCGCAAGCGGGGTGTCCTCGTAACCACACCCTGGCCTCGCGTCAACCAGACGAGGTTCAGATGCAGCGGGAGCACCAGCTGGTGACTCTGAGCAGCTTCCGTCCCTCATCTTTGTGTGTGTGTTTTACATTGAAAAAAATCATATACTTAACACTGTGGTGCAGTGAGGGCGCTACAAAGGTGGAAGACCAAACTAAGTGATGTCGATGGAATGGATGGGCTTCAGAGATCTTACAGATCCATACCAAAAGCTCAGGACAAAAGATCATTTTATTCCCGTGAAGTCTGAGCGGTACCCGCTGATACTTTGTATTACTGACTGCCCATCTGCAGCCGTTAACTGAGTATAAACTCTGAGAGACATTAGGCAGCAAAGTTGTTCCTCTCCTGAGCCATTAAAATACTATTTATTTATCTGGCTGTGCAGGGTTTTAGTTGCGGTAGGTGGAGTTTAGTTCCCTGACCGGGGATGGAACCCGGGCCCCCTGCACGGGAGCACGGAGTCTTAACCGCTGGACCACCAGGGAAGTCCCCTGAGTCACCTTCTTTTATGGAGGTAAATTTCCTATCACATAAAGTTGATCATGAGCCATTTTAATGCATACAATTAGGTGGCATTTAGTACCTTCAGGACGTCGTGTAGCCATCACCTCTTGTCTTGTTCCAAGATGTTTTCATCACCCTAAGAAGCCCTCTTCCTGTTACGCAGTCACTCTCCTTGTCCCCTGTCCCCAGTCCTTGGCAGCCACCAGCCTGCTTTCTGGCTCCATGGATTTGCCTCTTCTGGATGTCTCACATAAACGGAATCATGCAACAGTGGTTCCTTTGAGTTTGGCTCCTTCTGCTCAGCATGATGTGCCTGAGGTTCATCCACGCTGTAGCAGGTATCGGGACGTCCTTCCTTTTTAAGTGCTCCCTAAGCCTCGAGATGGGGTTCGCCAAGCCCATAGAGGGCTTCCCTGGTGGCTCAGATGGTAAAGTGTCTGCCTACAATGCGGGAGACCTGGATTCGATCCCTGGGTCAGGGAGATCCCCTGGAGAAGGAAGTGGCAACCCACTCCAGTACCCTTGCCTGGAAAATTCCATGGATGGAAGATCCTGGTGGGCTACAGTCCATGGGGGTCGCAAAGAGTGGGACATGACTGACTGACTCCACTTTAAGTCCACAGAGATCTCTGGGAGGGCGGGAAACTCCAGCGTGGATTTGATGAAGGACAGAGCCTCCAAGTGGCTCCTGGGATCCGTCAGTGTGAGACCTACAGGGATGATGTGCAGAAACTTTGCACGTGGAAAACACCCAACATTCTTTCTTTCTTCTTGTTATATTTTATTTTGGCTGCCCTGGGTCTTCCTTGCAGCCTGTGGGCTTTCTCTAATTGGGGTGCACATGGGCTTCTCTCGTGGCATACGGGCTCTAGAGCATGCGAGCTTGGTAGTTGGGACACATGGGCCTTCTCTAGTTGTGGTGCAAGGGCTTAGTGGCCCTGTGGCGTGTGGGATCTTAGTTCCTCGACCAGGGATCAAACCTGCGTCCCTTACAGTGAGAGGCAGAGCCTTAACCACTGGGCCACCAGGAAATTCTCCCAACACTCTACTTTTTGTATCTATATGAGATGATGGATGTTCGCTGAACTTATTGTGGTCATCATTCCAGGATGCATGTAAGTCAAATCATGAAGCTGTCACCTTAAACTTACACAGTGCTGTATGTCAATTACACCTCAATAAAACTGGAAGAAAAAAAGAAAGAAAGAAAACACTCAACAAATGATCTTCATTGCCATTCCTCCTCCAGGCAGACCTCCATAGGAAGCTTCACTGTGGTCAGAAGGGCTTTTGTTAAGATAAACTCTTAGAGCCAGAGGCTAAAGTCCTGGCCAAGGGACTTACCTTCAGGGCCTAGGAATTCTAAAGATCTAAAGCTGAAATTT
Source organism: Bos javanicus (assembly GCF_032452875.1). Lineage (NCBI taxonomy): Eukaryota > Metazoa > Chordata > Mammalia > Artiodactyla > Bovidae > Bos > Bos javanicus. The sequence goes on from NC_083878.1 coordinate 100,313,051, forward strand.
CCTCTCTGCACAGTGCTGGGTGTCATGGTTCACTTGTGCTTTAGTCTCTGTCTTAATTTCAAAAGCCCCAGAAAAAAATTGTGAGTTAAGAATTTGAGGGCAAGAATTATTTGGGGAGATGATTCTAGGCAAGTGGTGGCAACAGGCTTGGAGGCCAGCATTACTATCACCCTTCTACAGAAGAGAAAATAGAGGCTCAGAGAGGCCGAGGATATTAACATTATAACTGGATTTGTAAGTTGTATTTTCTTTAAAAAAATACTTATTTAACTGCACCAAGCCTTAGTTGCAGCATGGAAGATCTAGTTCCCTGACCAGGGATTGAACCCTGGCCCTCTGCATTGGGAGCACAGGGTCTTAACCGCTGAACCACCAGGAAGGTCTAAAGTTATATTTTCTTAAAAACACTATTTTCCTGGCCAATACGCACATTGAAAATGTTCAGCTTTATTAGTAAGTCAAGAAGTATAGATAAAAATAAGCCTGATACATTTTAATCTACCATATTCGTACAGATTTTAAGGATAACTTTCAATATTGGGGAGGGCGGAGGAGAGTAAACACTTCCTCCCACTGCAGACAGAAGGATATATCAGACAATTTACAATATGTATCAGAAGCCATAAATGGAAATAAGGCAAAAGGGGGTGGGGCATCATTTTAATGTCATGGAAGGGCGTTTTCTAACAAGCCCACCTGAGGGTCAACTAATGCTCTCAGGAGTCGTAATTTCCTTTGACTTTCTAGTTGCCATCAATCAAGGATCAGACATTTTACAGCTCTGTGAAGTTAGAGGCGAATTTGTAGACAGCTGATAAAGTACATAGGTTTTCTTTTCTGTCATTTAGAAAATAACCTCAAAGATGATCCCTGTGTCTTTGGGATATGGCTGTATCTAATTTAGCAATCTATATCCACATTCTTTCTTTCAGCAGCTATATACAAGTACAATCTTTTTCATCCTGCCGATTCCCTTGCTAATGAAGTTGCCCATGAAATGAGAATTTTCATCATTTTGAAAAGTTGGCCTTCATATATGGAGTATTAATGACAGGATACAACATACATGTCTAATCATAGGGCACTGGCTAAATAGGTTATGGTATACTCATGGTCCAATGGATTACTAAGCAGCCACTAAAAATCAGATGGTAGAAGACCCTTTAATGACACATTGTCAGTAAAAAAAAAAACAAACACAAACAACCAAAACTATAGATACAGAAAGACGTAATTGTTGTTAAAAACAATGTGGGGACTTCCCTGGTGATCCAGTGGCTAAGACTGTGAGCTCCCAGTGCAGGGGGCCCAGGTTTGATTCCTGGCCAGGGAACTAGATCCCTCATGTTGCACTTAAGACCCAGAGCAGCCAAATAAATAAGAAATAAAGTAAATATTTAACACCCGCCCAAAAAACCCAATATGCTATCGAATGAAAGTCTGTGTCCGCCACAATTCTAACCCTCAAGGGTTAGGCCCCATTAGGAGTTGGGGCCTCTGGGAAGGGATTAGGTGGTGAAGGTGGAGCCCTCATGAATGGGATTTGTGCCTGTGTAAGAGGCCCCAGAGGGCTCCCTTGCCCCTTCAGCCACGTGAAGACACAGAGAGAAGGCTGTCCTTGAACCAGAAAGCGGCCCTCACCAGACACCGAAATCCACTGATGCCATGATCTTGGACTTCCCAGAGTCCAGAACTGTAAGTTTATGGTGTTTTTGTTACAGCAGCCCAAAAGGACTGAGACACAGGCATAGACAGGTCTGTGGTTGTGTTCATCAAGATAATAACAGTGCTTATTCTTGGGAAACTGGTTTAGGGAGTGTCCAAAACTTCATTGTGTCTTCCATTTTTCTAATTTTTTGTAATGAGCATGTCTTTTTTTAATCATAAGATATTTTTATTTAAAACACCATTTAAAGTTCTATTTGTAACTATATATTGATCGGATCAGATCAGTCGCTCAGTCGTGTCCGACTCTTTGCAACCCCATGAATCACAGCACGCCAGGCCTCCCTGTCCAGCACCAACTCCCAGAGTTCACTGAGACTCACGTCCATTGAGTCAGTGATGCCATCCAGCCATCTCATCCTCTGTCATCCCCTTCTCCTCTTGCTTTCAATCTTTCCCAGCATCAGAGTCTTTTCCAATGAGTCAACTCTTCGCATGAGGTGGCCAAAGTACTGGAGTTTCAGCTTCAGCATTATTCCTTCCAAAGAAATCCCAGGGCTGATCTCCTTCAGAATGGACTGGTTGGATCTCCTTGCAGTCCAAGGGACTGTCAAGAGTCTTCTCCAACACCACAGTTCAAAAGCATCAATTCTTCGGCGCTCAGCCTTCTTCACAGTCCAACTCTCGCATCCACAGCCCTTACTAATCTACATTAACTTTTTGAGGCTTCTGTATTTTTAAATGTAATTTTTTGGATTGAAATGCAGTAAAATTGGCCTTTTTTTTTTTGGTGTACATTTCTGTGCATTGTTTTGCTGTCGTTCAGTCGCTCAGTCACGTCCGACTCTCTGTGACCCCATGGACTGCAGCTCGCCAGGCTTCCCTGTCCTTCACCAACTCCCAGAGCTTGCTCAAACTCCTGTCTATTGAATCGGTGATGCCATCCAACCATCTCATTCTGTTATCCCCTTCTTCTCCTGCTTTCAATCTTTCCCAGAGCACACGTATAAATTTATGTAACCACGGCAACCATCAGGATCCAAAACAGTTCTATCACTGAAAAAACTCCTTTATGCAAATTTCCTGACAGTCCAGTGGTTAGGACTCCACACTTCCACTGCTGGAGGCGCAGGTTCAATGCCTGGTCAGGGAACTAAGACTCCTGCAAGCTGTGTGGTGTGACCAAAACAAACAAACAAACAAAACCCAAACACATTCCTTTCTGCTCTCCCCTTGGAATCACACCCTCACCTCTCCTAACCCACAGCAACCATCGATCTGTTCACATCACTATATCACTGTAATAGTTTTGTCTTTTTGTGAATGTCACATAAATGGAAACAAACAGGGTTGGAGAGAATCATCGAGAGGACGTGATGGCTGGTCCACCCAAGAGCTGGATCCAGGCCATCAGAGGTGCCTTGCCCCCTCCGTGTTCTTGGAGTGTAGTTCTGTCCACCTTTCCCACAGCGGAAGCCGTTCTCCAGGACATGACCTGGAGTAAGGTGTAATTGTGACCACCTGGACAACAGAAGTGACTGAACCCAGGGATGCTCTCTATATAAACTTTAAGCTTCTGGCAGGTGTTGGGGAGATCTACTTGTCCTGTGGCCCAAGACGAGTCTGGTGAGTCAGTCCTCTTGTTTGTTTTGTTGTTGTGGGTTGGTCGCTAAGTAGTGTCTGACTCTTTGCCACCCCTAGGACTATAGCCCACCAGGCTCCTCTGTCCATGGGATTTTCCAGGCAAGGATGCTACAGTGGGTTGCCATTTCCTTCTCCAGGGAATCTTCCAGGCCCAGGGATTGAACCAGCATCTCCCGTATTGGCAGGTGGATTCTTTACCACTGAGCCACCTGGGAAGCCCATCCCCTTCCTTATTTTTTAAAAGAAATATTTATGTATTTGTTTGCCTGTGCTGAGGCTTAGTTTTGGCATGTGGGATCTAGTTCCCTGACCAAAGATTGGTCCCAGGCCCCCTGCATTGGGAACTCGGAGTCTTAGCCACTGGACCACCAGGCAAGTCCCACCCCTTGCTTATTAACCCTCAGTTCAGTTCAGTTCAGTTCAGTTGCTCAGTCGTGTCCAACTCTTTGCGACCCCATGGACTGCAGCACTCCAGGCCTCCCTGTCCATCACCAACTCCCGGAGCTTACTCAAACTCATGTCCATTGAGTCAGTGATGCCATCCAACCATCTCATCCTCTGTCATCCCCTTCTCCTCCCACCTTCAATCTTTCCCAGCATCAGGGTCTTTTCCAATGAGTCACTTCTTCACATCAGGTGGCCAAAATATTGGAGTTTCAGCTTCAGCATCAGTCCTTCCAATGAATATTGAGGACTAATTTCCTTTAGGATGGGCTGGTTTGATCTTCTTGCAGCCCCAGGGACTCTCAAGAATCTTCTCCAACACCACAAACTGTAGCCTGCCCAGCTCCTCTGTGCATGGAATTCTTCAGGTCAGAATAATGGAGTGGGTAGCTGTTCCCTTTTCCAGGGGATCTTCCCAACCCAGGTATCAAAGCCAGGTCTCCTGCATTGCAGGTGGATTCTTTACCATCTGAACCACCAGAGAAGCCCCTTGTTCACCCTGTCACATACCAATTTAGAATGACCTGCCTCTTAGGTCTCTCCTGCCCTGCATGTAGACGTCAGTTTCCAACTTCACCTGGGAAGCTCTGGAGGGTGTGAACCAAGACGTGGCATGTAACCCTGCTGCCTCCATTCTCTCAGCCTAATGGCTTCAAGATCCAGGCAAGTTGCTGCTTATTTGTATTAATATTTCATCCCTCTTTGCTGCAGAATGGTATGGATGAATCAGTTCAGTCGCTCAGTCATGTCCAACTCTTTGCGACCCCATGAATCGCAGCACTCCAGGCCTCCCTTTCCATCACCAATTCCTGGAGTTTACTCAAGCTCACGTCCATCGAATCGGTGATGCCATCCAGCCATCTCATCCCCTGTCATCCCCTTCTCCTGCCCCCAATCCCTCCCAGTATCAGAGTCTTTTCCAATGAGTCAACTCTTCTCATGAGGTGGCCAAAGTATTGGAGTTTCAGCTTTAGCATCAGTCCTTCCAACGAGCACCCAGGACTGATCTCCTTTAGAATGGACTGTTTGGATCTTCTTGCAGTCCAAGGGACTCTCAAGAGTCTTCTCCAACACCACAGTTCAAAAACATCAATTCTTCGGTGCTCAGCTTTCTTCACAGTCCAACTGTCACATCCATGCATGACCACTGGAAAAACCATAGCCTTGATTAGATGGACCTTTGTTGGCAAAGGAATGTCTCTGCTTTTGAATATGCTATCTAGGTCGGTCATAACTTTCCTTCCAAGGAGTAAGCGTCTTTTAATTTCATGGCTGCAGTCACCACCTCCAGTGATTTTGAAGCCCCCCAAAATAAAGTCTGACACTCTTTCCACTGTTTCCCCATCTATTTGCTGTGAAGTGATGGAACTGCATGCCATGATCTTCGTTTTCTGAATGTTGAGCTTTAAGCCAACTTATTCACTCTCCTCTTTCACTTTCATCAAGAGGCTCTTTAGTTCCACTTCACTTTTTTTGCCATAAGGGTGGTGTCATCTGCATATCTGAGGTTATTGATATTTCTCCCGGCAATCTTGATTCCAGCTTGTGCTTCCTCCAGCCCAGCGTTTCCAATAATGTACTCTGCATATAAGTTAAATAAGCAGGGTGACAATCTACAGCCTTGACGAACTCCTTTTCCTGTTTGGAACCAGTCTGTTGTTCCATGTCCAGTTCTAACTGTTGCTTCCTGACCTGCATATAGGTTTCTCAAGAGTGTGGGGCTTATTCATCCATTCACCACTGAAGAATATTTGGGTCCTTTCTGAGATTTGGTGTTTATGAATAGAGCTGCTATAAGCATTCTTGTATGTTTTTGTATGAAGATAAACTTTCATTCTCTAGAGTCAATACCTCAGAGTGGGACAGTTGGGTCACGCAGCAAGTGGATGTTTAATTTTATGAAACTGTTAAAACTCTTTCCCAGAGCGCCTGTGCCATTTTGCTTTCCCCCCTGCAATGAATGAGAGTTCCAGTTCCTCCACACTCTCACCAGCATTTAGTGTTGTTGGTTTTTTTTTTTTAAGTCTTGCTTTTCTACTGGACTTCCCAGATGGCACTGTTGGTAAAGAATCCACCTGCAATGCAGGATACACAAGAGACACAGGCTCAATCCCTGGGTTGGGAAGATTCTCTGGAGAAGGAAATAGCAACCCACTCCAGTATTCTTGCCTGGGAAATCCCATGGACAGAGGAGCCTGGTGGGTACAGTCCGTGGGGCTGCAGAGTCGGACAGGACTGAGCATGCAGGCACTATTCCAGTAGCTGTGTAGTTCATCTCACAGTGGCTTTAATGTGCCTTTCCCTGATGTCTAACGATACTGAACACATTGAACATACGCCTTTCATATGCCCTCTTGGGATTGTTTGTTTGTTTACTGCTGAGTTGTGAGTTTATGCATTCTGAGTTTATGCATTCTGCAGTCAAATGCTCTACCCCCGAGCTACACCCCCGATAGCTCTCTATACATTCTGGATATCAGTCCTTTGATGGGCGTGCAATTCGCCAATGCTTTCTCCAAGGCTGTAGCTTGTCTTTTCATCCTCTCTCATTCAAAAACAAATTTATTTATTTGGCTGCCTTGGATCTTAGTTGCAATATGTGGGATCTTCATTGCGTCGTGTGGGACCTTTCATTAGGCACGTGGACTCTCTAGCTTGATGTGGGCTTGGTTGCTCTGTGACAGGTGGGATCTTAGCTCCCAGACTGGGGATTGAACCCACGTACTCTACATCGCAACGCAGATCCTTAACCACCAGACCACCAGGGAAGTTTCTGTCTTTTCATTCTCTTACCTGTCTTTCCCAGACTGAACATTTTTGATTTCTTAGAAACTTTTAATTTTATATAAAAAAAGGGGGCTTCCCTGGAAGCTCAGACAGTAAAGAATCTGCCTGCAGTGTAGGAGACCCAGGTTCAATCCCTGGGTTTGGAGGATCCCCTGGAGAAGGGAATGGCAACCCACTCCAGTATTCTTGCCTGGAAAATTCCATGGACAAAAGAGCCTGGTGGGCTACAGTCCATGGGATTGCAGAGTCAGACACGACTGAGCTGCTAACACTTATTTTGTATTGGAGTATATCTGATTAACAATGCTGTGATGGTTTCAGGTGGACAGCAAAGCGACTCAGCCATACATACACATGTATCCATTCTCCCCAAACTCCCCTCCCATTCAGACTAACATTATGTGGACTCCCATCCACATAACACTGAGCAGAGTTCCCTGTGCTATGCAGTAGGTCCTTGTTGGTTATCTCTTTTAAACAGAGCAGTGGGTACATGTCCATCCCAAACTCCCTAACTATCCCTTCCCTCCACATTTCCCCACTAGTAACAGTGAGTTCATTCTCTAAGTATGGAAGACTGTTTCTATTCTGTAAATAAGTTCATTTGTATAGTTTCTTTTTTAGATTCTGCATGTAAGCAACATCATACGATATTTCTCTTGTCTGACTTACTTCACTCACGATGACGATCTCTACGTCCATCCATGCTGTTGCAAATGACATTATATCATTCTTTTTAATGGCTGAGCATTATTTCTTTATATATTTATAGCGTATCTTCTTTATCCATTCTTCTGACTATGGACATTTAGGTTGCTTCCATGTCTTGGCTATTGTAAGCAATGCTGCAATGAACATGGGGGTGTATGTATCATTTCAGGCATTTTTCCCCCTCTGAATATATGTCCAGAAGTGGGATTACAGGGGCATTTGTTGTTCGGTTGCTAAGTCATGTCTGACTCCTTGTGACCGCATGGACTGCAGCATGCCAGGCTTCCCTGTCCTTCACTATCTCCCGGAGTTTGCTCAAACTCACATCTATTGCGTCAATGATGCCATCCAACCATCTTGTCCTCTGTCGTCCCCTTTTCCTGCCTTCAATCTTTCCCAGCATCAATGTCTCTTCCCAGTATCAAGGTCTTTTCTTTAGCTTCAACATTAGTCCTTCCAATGAATATTCAAGGTTGATTTCCTTTAGGAATGACTGGTTGACCTTCTTATTGTCCAAGGGACTCTCAAGAGTCTTCTCCAGCACCACAACTGAATGCTTTATAGGATCCTGCTGCTAAGTTGCTTCAGTCGTGTCTGACTCTGTACGACCCCACAGACGGCAGCCCACCAGGCTCCTCTGTCCATGGGATTCTCCAGGCAAGAACACTGGAGTGGGCTGCCATTTCCTCCTCCAATGCATGAAAATGAAAAGTCAAAGTGAAGTCGCTCAGTCGTGTCCGACTCTTAGCGACCCCATGGACTGCAGCCTACCAGGCTCCTCCGTCCATGGGATTTTCCAGGCAAGAGTACTGGAGTGGGGTGCCATTGCCTTCTCCTTATAGGATCTTAAGTAACTCTATTCTTAGTTTTTTAAGGAAGCTCCATTCTGTTCAAAGCCATCCTGACTGGTGTGAGGTGATGTCTCATTGTAGTTTTGATTCGCATTTCTCTCATAGTCAGGGATGGTGCGCGTCTTTTTGTGTGCCTCTTGGCCATCTGTATGTTTTCTTTGGAGAAATGTCTATTTAGGTCTTCTGCCCATTTTTTTTATTGGATTGTTTATTTTGATGATATTAAGCTTCATGAGCTGTTTGTAGATGTTGGAAACTAATCCCTTGTCAGTCACATCATCTATAAATATTTTCCTTCTGTCTGTGGGTTGTCTTTTCATTCTGTTTATGATCTCCTTTGCTGTGCAAAAGCTTTTGAGTTTAATTAGGTCCCCATTTGTTTATTTTTGTTTTCATTTCCATTACTCTGGGAGACAGATCGAAAAAGATACTGCTGCAATTTATGTCGGAGTGTGTTCTGCCTATGTTTTACTCTAGAAGTTTTATAGTGTCTGGTCTTGTATTTAGGTCTCTAATCCATTTTGAGCTTATTTTTTTGTGTGTGGTGTTGAAAAATGATCTGATTTAATTTTTTTATATGTAGCTGTTTGGTATTCCTGGCACCATTTGTTGAAGAGACTGTCTTTCCACAGTTATATAATCTTGCTTCCTTTGTTGCAGATTAATTGACCAGAGGTGCTTGGGTTCATTTCTGGGCCTTCTATCTGTTACATTAATCTATATTTCTGTTTTTGTGCCAGGATCAACCATACTGTCTTGATGACTATAGTTTTGTCAAATTTTAAGATTTTTTGTTCTAGTTCTGTTAAAAATGCCATTGGTAATTTGATAAGGATTGCGTTGGATCGTCTGTTGATTGTCTTGGGTAGTGTAGTCATTTTGACAATATTGATTCTTCCAATCCAGGAACATGGACTATCTCTCCATCTGTGTTTTCTTCAACACAGAAGAAGCCTCAGATCATGAATATATTATCTTTTATATATATATTTTTAAGTTTTATAGTTTTTTTTTTAATGTTTACATCTACAACTCATTTGAGTTAACTTCTGTATAAAGTGTGAAGTCTAGGTCAAGGATTTGTCGAGTTTTTGCATATGGATATCCAATTGTTCCAAGACTGTCCATTGAACTGCCTCTTCACCTTTGTCAAAAACCAACTGGCCATGATTATATGTGTCTGTATCTGGACCTTCTATCCTGCTCCACTGATGTATGTAGCTATTCCTTTACCAGTACCATACTGACTTGATTGATAACTTCTGTGTAGTAAGTCTTAAAATTGACTATCATGAGTCTTTCCATGGTAGCCTTCTTTTTCAGAATAGTTTTGGCTCTTACTTCCCTTTCAGTATAAATTTTAGAATTGGTTTGTTTCTATCTTAGAGACTGCTAGGATCTGTGTTGGAATGGCATTATGTTTACAGATCAATTTGTGCAGAATTGACATCATGGCTACACTGAGTCTTCCAATCCAGAAACACCATCTGTCTTTTCATTTCTTTTATTTTTTTTAAACATTTATTTGTTTTTGACTGTGCACGGGCTTTCTCTGGTTGCAGAGAGCAGGGGTTACCGGTTTGTGGTGTGTGCGCTTCTCACTGCAGGGGCTTCCCCTGTTGTGGAGCACCGGCTCTAGGCACACGGGCTTAGTAGTTGTGGCCATGGGCTTAGTTGCACTGCAGCATGTGGGATCTTCCTGGACCAGGGATCAAACCAGCATCCCTTGCATTGCAAGGCAGATCCTAACTCACTTGACCACCAGGGAAGCCCCTGTCTTTTCATGTCTATAGATTTTCTTTGCTTCCTTTCATCCACACTTTGTAGTTTTCAGTGTATGGATCCTATAGCTGTTTTGTCAGATTTATATCTAATTATCTCATTTCGAGGCACTATTGTAAAATAGCATTTAAAAATTTTAATTTCCAATTTTTCATTACTAGTATATATAAATAAGATGAATTTTTCTGTGTTGGTCTTGACCCTGCCACCTAGGTAAACTCACTTCTTAGTTCTGGGATTTTGGGGGTTGGGAGTGGGGGTTTAAAAATTCATCAGAATTTTCTGTTCTGAAAATCATGTCATCTCAAAGCAAGAACAGTTTTATTTCTTGCTTTCCTGTCTATAGCCAGCCCCCTCTCCCACTTTTCTTGCCTTATTATGCTGACTAGGACTTCTAACATGATGCTGATAAAGAGTGGTGAGAGTGGCACCGTTTCCTTGCTCCCAATCGGAGGGAGAGGGTGTTCAATCTCTCAGCAGTAACTCTGATGTTAACTGGAGGGTTTTGTGGTTTTTTTTGGTAGATTCCATTTATCAGGGTGGGTCAATTTATTTCTATTTCTATTGCTGAGAGCTTTTTCAAGAATGGATACCACATTTTCTCAAATTCTTTCTCTGAATCAATTGATCCAATCACGTGGCTTTTCTTTTTCCGGCTGACCATATGGTGAGTTACTCTGATTGCTTTGAAACACTGAACTAGTCTTACATTCCTGGGATAAACCCAGCTTGATCTTGGAATATTATTCCTTTTATGTATTTCTGAATTTGTTTGCTGATATTTTGTTGGGGAGTTTTGCATCTCTGCCCATGAGAAATACTGGTCTTTGATTGTATATCTTTATCCAGTTTTGGTATCAGGTGGTGTCATAAAAAGAATTACAAAGTGTTCCTTTTTCTTTTATTGGGTAGAATCCCTTTGAATATTTGGTATGATTTACCAGTAAACTATCTGGACAAGGAGGCTTCCTTTTTGGAAGGGTTTTAAATTATAAATTCAATTTATTTATTAGTTATAGGATGAGTCAGGTTATCTATTTCAACTTGGGACTGAGATTTTGTGAAAACTTTTTTTTTTTTTTTTGAGGAATTTGTCCATTTCATCTAAATTATTTGGCTTATGTGTACAGAATTGTTCTATTATTCATTATTCTTTTAATATCTTGTGCCTGTAGTGATCTCTTATCTCTCATTCCTGATATTGATCATTTTTTTTCCTTTGTCAGCTTTGCTTGCAGTTTACCAGTTTTATTGATCTTTTCCAAGAAACAACCTTCGGTTTCACTGATTATCTCCATCATTTTTCTGATTTCAGCTTTACTGATGTCAGCTTTTATCTTTGTTTCTTTCCTTATGCTTTAGATTTATCTTAAGCTTTTTTCTAGTTTCTTAAAATGGAAGCCCAGATTATTGATCTGAGATCTTTTTTTTCCCCAATATGAACATTTAATGCTATAAACTTTCTCCTAAACACTTCTTTACCTGCATCCCAAATATTCTGGTACATTGTCTTTTCATTTTTCTTATTGATTTCTAGTTTAATTCCACCATGGTCAGAGAACATACTTTATATATTTTCAGGTTTGTTATGACCCAGGATCTGGTCTCTCTTGGTGACTGTCCCAGTTGCCATAAAAAAGACAGTGTGTTCTGATGTTGTTGGATGGAGTGTTCTGTAAATGTCAATTAGATCCAGGTGGTTGTTGGTGATGTTCAGTTTTTCTGTATCCTTGCTGGTTCTATGAATTACTGAGATATGCTGAGTGACCACATAGAGGATCTGTTCAAAGAGGGGACAAAGTTGAGATGACCAAAGTCTCTTGGTCATCAAGAGACTGAGTCCTCATGGCTACATTGGTGGTGTTCATTGCACTGTCTTGGGAGGCAGACACGTATTTGTTTGAATCACCTCAGTCCCCCTGCTTCCTAAAGGGGAGCTCATGGCTGACAGCTGAGTTTCCAATGTCACCTATGGACATCCAAACACATGTATGCCTAAAACCTTATTTTTCATCTCTCACGACATTTAAAAACTCCATTTACTTATTCGTAGCTGCACCGGGTCTAGGTGCAGGGAGCAGGGGTTACTCCCTAGTCGCGGCGCACAGGCTTCTCTTGGTGCCGAGCACAGGCTGTAGGGAGTGTGGACTCAGTGGTTGTGGCACAAAGGCTTAACTGCCCCATGGCACATGGAATCTCCCCAGACCAGGGATCGAACCTCTGTCCCCTGCGTGGGCAGGTGCATTCTTAACCACCGGACCACCAAGGAACTCCTCTCATGACATTTTTGAGGAGAGGAACTTGAAAGAGTCTGGGTCTTCACTTCCGTTCCCCCCGACTGCCTAAGGAACATTTTACTGTTTTCTCTGAGACTCTGGGCTGATAAAAGGTAATGGGTAGAGAAGTTGAGATAAGTCAAAGGGGCTAAATTAAGTTGTGTTTTAAAAAGAGTTCATTGCTATGAAGGAGAAAACACTTGATGTGGAAGGGTGTGGAGAGGAGAAATTTAGAGGTGCAGCTGTGAGGATGAAATGACTTCAGGGGAGACGTGTTGAAAGCGGACTTTAACAGAGTTAGGCAAGATGTCAGGAGGTGTAATTCCCCTTCTGCCAATACTCCAAGAGCCTTCAGTAAAGGCTGACTTGACTCTATGATGCCTTTGAGTCACACTTGTATTTCTTCGGGCTGTGACACCTTGCCGAACTGGACCTGAAGGTCAGTCAGAGGCCAAGCTGTCATTCAAGGCGTTAATTTAGGGGACACCCTACAGGAGTTTGGGAGAGTAGGGTTTCTTTCTTTCCAGGCCCAGAAAGCACAGAACTATGCTCCCTACGCCAGCAGGGGAGACTTGGCAAGAAGGTTACACGTTGGAATTCAGAGAACTCCTTAATTTTGAAAGTACTGTATTTAAAGTGGATCACTTCCTCCAAAAGCAGGTCATCAACTCCCTCAGCGCACAGTTGTCTGGTTACATCAAAAAATATATTTTCCCCTTTGTCAAGTTCACAGAACTAGGAGGAATCACTTGGTGGTGGGGAGGGCTTTAATTAGAAATGTTTGAGGGAAAAAGAAGGGAAACTACCCATCCCAAATCCTGAACCCACCTCCTCCCATCCCTCTCTGCCAGCTCTCTGAATTGTAAATGGGAGGGGGAGAATTAGAACCAATGATAATAATAGCTTGCTGTACCCAACAATTATTGAGTGCTTGCTGAATGCCAGATCATTTCACATACAGTGAAAACACCTAGGCCAGGACCTGACATTAGGAAGATACTCAAAACCTGTTTGCTGACTGACTAACACTAGCCAGGTCTGCCAAAGATGCTTCAGTGCTCAGGTATTTCACTCCTTTTAACGATAAGTCAGCTGCCATCTCAAGAGAAAGATAAGCCCATGAAGCCATCTCCTGAATAAAGCAACATTTCTCCACCTTCAGTATTTCAGACTTTTGTTATAAATGGCGGAAGCCCAGCCCAACTAAGCCTAAACAAGAAAAGAGAACTTATCAATTCCTATGATCACACCACAGAAAGTAGGTGGTGGGGAGCAAGGACTCAAAGGGTGATATGCTTCCTTCTCTTCCTCTTTCTGCTTCTTGTCTCTCCTGGCTTCTCTCTCCTACTACAGGTGGTTTCTCCCCACCTGGAAGTGCAGAACATGACTGCTGGTGTCCCTCCTACTCACAGCCTTGAGCCCTGTCAGCCCAGAAGCAAGATTCTTCCCCAGTAGAAATATCCCAGGGAAGGATGTTGATTGGCTCCACTTGGGTCACATGCCCATCTCTAGACCAATCCCATAAAAGTATTTCCATTGGCTTCGCTTGGCTCACATGACCGTCTCTAGACCAATGGCTCTAGCTGGAGAGATGGAACAATATGATTAGTTCAGCCTGGGTCATGTGACCTTCTTTGTTGGGCGACGTCTGCTGAAATCCATTTCCTGAAGCAGTGGAGCTCTGTTGTCGATTGTAGGCAACAGAGGCGAACTTTTGCTGATCTCAGCAGTGTAGTTGGGTGCTCACACATGAGCCAGGGAATCATACTTGGTGCTAACCAGGTGGAAACAAGCCCTTCCGGTCCCAGTCGGATGACTAAAGGCTGTGGCTAGTGCCACTGCCTCTGCCACACCAGGAACTGGATCTTGCTGCCACTGCCACCAAGGAGCCAGCAGCTTTTTTGTGTCTGGCTCTGAACCCGAAGGCCAGCAGAGGGTATCTGATGGGTACAGCCTGTAGCACCTGTGTTTCAGCTGCAGAGGAGGGCAGGAGATCAGGTAACTGTATTTTAATATTGTGGCTGGCCAAAACTCCAAACAGATGTCCACCGCAGGGTACATATTGAGCATTCATGCAACAGCCACTAACCACTTTGTTCCCAAAGCTTCTGCTCCTGCAACGTAAGCCTGTATCTACTGAATGTCAAATGAGAGGTCAACAGATCGCCTTTTGTAGTGGAGTCCACCTCATAAATCTTGGTGCTTGGCACGCGGCTCCTCTTCATGCTGAGAAGGTCATGACTTGATGTCTGGGCTGGCAAGCATCATTTCTCTCTTTCAGATTTTCCAAGTGGGGTTTCTTAGGAGGCAGTTCCAGGCGCCATTAATTTAAACATCTTTAATCTGATTCATTTTGCAATTCCCTGTTTTAATCAAAGGTCAGCTGTCCTGGCTCTGTTGTTAGGATGAATCTGTTTCCTTGATGGACAGCGTCTTCCTGACACTGTGGATCTTTTGCTGGAGATCGCTTGAGGGCGAACTAATTGGCAGGAAGTAAAAGGAGTCTCGGGGGGCAGGGGTCCTGGGTGGTGGGTGAATCCATCATCCGCCCCCAGAGGTTGCGCTCAGCTTTATGCAGAGGCAGAGGAAGGCCCCGGCTGCCCTCCCTAGATCCCCTAATCCTGTGTGTGCGTGCGTGCATGCACGCGTGCTCACTCAGTTGTGTCCGACTGTTCACAACCTCATGGACTGTAGCCCGCCAGGCTCCTCTGTCCATGGAATTTTCCAGGCAAGAATATTGGAACGGCTTGCTATTTCCTTCTCCAGGAGATCTTTCTGACCCAGGGATTGAACCTACATCTCTTGTGTCTCCTGCATTGGCAGGTGTATTCTTTACCAGTTGAGCCACCGGAGAATGCCTTACTCTGTTTTTCCACTCACCCTCCTCAGACAGCCATGTGCTGCCTTAAAAAAAAAAAAAATCTTATTATTGTGGTGAAATAGACATACCATAAAATTCACCATGTTGGTCATTGGAAAGCACACAGTTCAGTGACAGTTCATAGTGTTGTACAACCATCACAGCTTTCCAGTTGCAGAACGTTTTCATCGCCCCAGGAGGACCCCCCTTAGCCACTAAGCAGTGGCTCCCCCAGGCCCCCACCCACAGCCCTGGGCTACCAGCCTGCTTTCCATCACCATGGATTTGCCTGGTTTACATTCTGGATGTTTCCAGATTCCACAGATGTGTTCCATATAAGTGGAATCATACCATTATATGGCCTTTTGTGTCTGGCGACTTTCACAATGTTTTTGAGGCTCACCCACACTGTAGCATGTGTCAGAACTCCTTTCCTTTTCATTGTTGAACAATATGCCATATTTGGGGCTCCCCTGGTAGCTCAATGGCTAAAGAATCCGCCTGCAGTGCAGGAAACCTGGGTTTGATTTCTGTGTTGGGAAGTTCCCCCTGGAGCAGGGATAGGCTACCCACTTCAGTATTCTTGGGCTTCCCTGGTGGCTCAGACAGTAAAGAATCTGCCTGCAATGCGGGAGAGCTGGGTTTTATTCCTGGGCTGGGAAGATCTCTTGGAGGAGGGCATGACAACCCACTCCGGTATTCTTGCCTGGAGAATCCCCATGGACAGAGGAGCCTGGCGGGCTGCAGTTCATGGGGTCGCAAAGAGTCAGACATGACTAAGCACGGGACATGCCATATTTTGCTTATCCACTTGTGTGTGATGGACATTTGGGTTGTTCTCTCCTTTTAGTGTGAACGATGCTGCTATGCGTGTCCTTGCTGCAGGACAGGCATGTCTCAGTGAGAAGCTTTTCCTGCCAGTAACAGAGGATGCAATGCAACTGGCTTAACTCTGAAGGAAAACGCATCCTTAACTATGATGGAGGCACACCTAGGGCAGTTCCAAAGAGCCCTTCTCTTTGCTCTTTTCTTCCCCGCAGGCTGGCTTTCCTCATGGTTTCAGGCTGCAAAGTTACAGGGGGTCTAAGCAGACACGACATCACGGAGTGGAAGAAGAGGGGCTCTTTCTTCCTTGTGCCTCTTTTTCTAGAAGTTTTATAGCTTAACATTTACACTTTGGCCTACTAATCATCTCAACTTCATTTTTGTGTATGGTGTGAGGTTGGGATCCAGGTTCATAATTTTTTTCCATACAGATAGCAGATATCTAGTTGTTTCAACACTGTTAGCTCAGAAAGACTTCCCTTTCCCATTGGCACCTCTGTCAAAAATCAATTGCTGGGCTTGGGGGAGAACGTTGCTGCTGCTGCTGCTAAGCCGCTTCAGTCGTGTCTGACTCTGTGCGACCCCATAGACGGCAGCCCACCAGACTCCGCTGTCCTTGGGATTCTCCAGGCAAGAACGCTGGAGTGGGTTGCCATTTCCTTCTCCAGTGCATGAAAGTGAAAAGTGAAAGCGAAGTCGCTCAGTCGTGTCCGACTCTTAGCGACCCCATGGACTGCAGCCTACCAGGCTCCTCCGTCCATGGGATTTTCCAGGCAAGGGTATTGGAGTGGGGTGCCATTGCCTTCTCCACTGGGGGAGAATAGAGACATGTGTATGTCTGGCTGAGTCCCTTCGATGTTCGCCTGAAACTACCACAGCATTGTTAACCAGCCACACCCCAATACAAAACAACAAGTTTAAAGTTTGAAAAAAAATCAGTTGCCCATGGACGAGCAGATCTATCGCAGGACTCTCTTTTCTGTTCTAACGGCCGATTCCCCTTTCTTTTTTATAACTTGGAGGATAATTGCTTTACAGTGTGGGTTTCTGTCATAGAGCAGTGTGAATCAGCCAGAAGGATATCATCTTTCTTTTTGCCCATACCACTCTGTCTTATCTACTATTGCTTTCAAATAAGCCTTCAAATCAGACAGTGACCTTGTTCTTTTGTGTGTCTGTTCTGAAAACACCCTAGCAGGAGATACCCTTACACATCCCACTGGCCAGAGCCACATCAACTCCCATTCCCAGCTCAACCACTGGCCAGGGGACTGGGGCCACATGAGTGAGCTAGCCCGTCAGAACTTCACTTGGAGAGGGGAGTGAAGAGTAGACACCTCAATCCAAAAGTCAAAGGTGAAAGCCAAGCTTTCCAGGAAGAAGTGGGGGAAACTGTAGGGTAAGAAGCCGACAGATTCTGCCCAAATGCACAAAGCAGGTCAGTGGAATTTTTAATTAGGGGAGAGAGAGAGAACAAAAGAATAAAAGGGACAGACAGGAAACCTCAATTCATCCTGGATATTCTTCCCAGCCACTGATGACAATGACAAAGGGGACATCATGGCCATAAGTGACAACAAGGCTTAGCATACAGCACAGTGAGCAATGACCCCTTGCCAATGAGGCGGGCTCCTTCCCCCCTGATGACAGCACCAGGGGCTTGGTGACACTTGAGCTCAATCGGGGGGGTGATGGTCTGGTCTGGGTGGTGGGGAGCAAGTCTTGGAGCTCTTGGCTGTGGTTTAGCTCCTTTCATTGTTCAGTCTTGGAGGCATGGGGATGAGTAACAGTTCCTGTAACTCTTAAGCTGCTCCAGTATTTCTTGGGACCATCCCAAACCATTCCTTAGGGCACATGTGACTTGGAGGCTGGTCCCACAGAGGGATGGGTTCGGCAGTAAATCACTCAAGTGCCTGGCTGCCTGGAGCCCACACACCACTGTGATGATACTGGCTCCCCGGCTGCTCCTTCTTATCCTCAGTAGCTCCATCATTCTGACTTGTCTGTCAGTTCCTTCAACTCCTTAATAGTTCTGTCCTCCAGGGCCCTCACCCAACTCTTCAATTCCTTCTAGAAGAGGGAAGCAAGGCTTTGAGACGGTTCCGACCTCTCTGGTCCTGGGTGTGTGATCACACAAGGATGGGAAGACTTATCTACGAGATTGCTCCTCTCTCTCCTCTCATTTTCCCCAGGTAGTTTGGTGAAACATGGTAGGCTATGAGTTTACGGCATTTCAAAGGTGCTGAGATTCTGAAAGGTAAGTCCGAGTCCAGCCCAAGGGCTGCCCACCAGGGTCCACTGTAGCTCTAGAAGTTCTGCTTGTTGGGACTGACATGCTACGTTTCTGACGTAGCATGGAGTGGAGCAGCTGATCACAGGTCTTAGAGAAAGGTGGGCGTGGATGCCAAGTCCAGCCTGGACAGGTGACTTTGCTTCTTGGAACCTCAGTTTCCCCATCCGTCACGTGAAGGGTGAGTATTGACCTCCATGGTTGCTAGAGGAGATCTAAGGAGGCATGATGCAGACTGCCTGGCACTCAATAAGATTGCAGCAAATACTCTCCATCATTAGTATTTTTACTCTTTCAGAGGAAAAGAGAAGTTTCCTTCAGGGAGAAGACTGGAGTGGGATAAGGTGAGAGGTGGGTGTTAGAATTACAGAGGCTAGGGACTTCCTTAACGGTCCAGTGGTTAAGACTTCACCTTCCAACATGTGGGTTCGATCCCTGGTCGGGGAGATAAGATCCCACATGCCTCCTGGCCAAAAAAAAAAAGCAAAGGCATAAAACAGAAGCAATATTGTAACAAATTTAATAAAGACTTTTAAAGTGGTCCACATTAAAAAAGAAAAAAAAAAGAATGAGGGAGGCTCTAATATGGCTGAGACTAGGATGCATTTAGGCAGTGGGGTGTGAGGAAGGGTAAGGAAGGCCCACGGGTGGGGAAGGGGCCACTTTTCTTGGACCAGCCAAGTGTCTAGAGCCCAGGTTTTGATCCAGCCCCTCAGCCGGTCTTGGATCCCAATGTAGACACAGTAGACAGGCCTGGATTCCCAAGCCAAGGCTGAGAGTGGTGGGAGGAGCCATAAGAGTGCATGCCTTCTTCGAGTGGATGGGCCAGACCCATGATGCTCTCCATAGCAAACATGTGGTATGCTAGGCAACAAATAACCCCACTGAGACCGCTCCTTCTGGAAACAGGGGAAAAATGTGGATTATCTTGAGTTCAAAAATGTGGGCTCCCAGGCGGCCAATAAAGTCAAGGTAGTGGGATAGAAGCTGATTGATGAGTTTGGTTATGTTTTCTCTGGCCTTTCCGTGCTCACACTCGGTGCTATAAGGCCTTTCCACTTGGGTGACCATGGTTACATTCTTGGGGAGCACTGAGCACCCGGAGGGGCTCAGTGGGGCCATCCTGGATGCTGGGTGCCTACCAAAGACTCCTTTCCATGGTAAGGGGAAGGGAGAGAGAGGCTTTGCCATGATGATTGCAGACAAGTTCCCTTGCTTCCTTCCTATGTCTCCGAGGGACCCTGGAAGTGGTTCTAGATGTTGGGGGGCTGCAAGAACCACTGGAGGTCATCTTGTCGGTCCCCTTCCACCTAAAGAATCCTACTTGGGGAAATGAGAGCCAGAGAGGGCAAGGGCCTCCTCGCTCGGGGTCACCGGGCTATCTGGGGACTCAGATCCATGGTCCCAAGGTTCTGACAATCTGCCTGAGAAGCATCTTGCTTTCTGTGGGTCCTGTCTGCTCTCAGCTCCTCTGGGGAGAAGGCTTATGGCTTCTTGGCATCTGCAAGCTAGACACTTTGAACTTGGGCTGCCGTGACCTTTCTGAAAGGCAGACTGGAGCAGGTTGCTTCCCAAAGGGCTGTCTTCAACAGCTTCAGGGCCTCTGCAGAGACCCCCACGTGTGCCCTTTGTAAGACATGTGAGGCCCTTCAAGAGCTGGCCTCTGTCCTCTCCTCTGCCGTTGCTCTCCAGTCGCACGGGCTGGCAGTGGGTCTCTCGTGTTCTCCTGCCTTTGCACATGCTGTTCCTGCTCCTCGAATGCCCTTCCCTCTTGTTCTTGAAGGTTTCTCAGGCTCTCCCCGTGGCCTCCTCTGACCCCCTAGGCTCAGCCACTCCTTCCTTTGAGCTCCCAGAGCTCTCGATCACTCCTCTATTAGCACTTATCTCATTGACTCAGAATGATTTGTTTACATGGCTCTTCTCCCCAGGGTAGGAGGCATGCCTTCCACATCTGTATGTCTTCCTCCCCTAGAAGTGCCTAGCAGAGTGCCGGAAGCCCAGCCTGGGCTCAGGCGGTGTACATGGAGTGAATGGCCAAGGGACGTATGTGTCCTCAAAGGTCCCCCTGCACGTGGCCTGGAACGTCAGCGCCTGTGAGCCGTGCCTGGCTCCTGGCTCCTGTCCCGCTTTGCCTTCCCACAGCTGGGGCCTCTCTTCTCCTTCCAACAGCTGGCCCAGCCCTGCCCAGACTCGGGGGCCAGCCACAGCCTATCCCAGGGAGATTTAAAGAGCCCGTGTTCAGAAGTCCAGGTGACTCAGCCTCCCATGGGCTTGACCACGAGTTCTGTTGTCACCTGGGTCTAGACTCTTGGTTCCCAACACATCCCATGAGACAGGCAGCTCCCCAGGGACCATTTTCCCCAGATCTTAGTCCTTCTTATGAAAGAGTCTAAACTGAGTCCTCCTGGTCTAGCCCTGGTCTAGAATTGAGTCCCTGAGGATACGTGTCGCTTTCCTCCCCGTGGCCAGCGCCCAGCCACTGGGCCTCTCCGATACCCGCTGGCCCATTTAGATGGCAGACTTTCCCTGGGTGCCTAGCACGTGCAGGTACGGGGTCTCTGCTGCCACGGAGCTCACGGTAGGGGTGGGAGGAGCAGGGATGACACTGGTGATACCGGTGGGCAGTGCTAGGACAAGAGGTCAGGCGGGGGCTCTGGGGTCACAGAGCAAAGTGCTGAAGTAACCTCAGAGCTGGGGTCTGACCTGAGATGGAGGGGGCCAGGAGACGTTACGAGGAGAAGCGGAGGAGGGGGGCTTCTTCCTGGTTGAGGGCTCCGAAAGGTCAGGGTCTGGAGAAATCTACCACCATGCCCCACATACAGACCAGAACCTTCCGTCAGGTCCGTGGGGCTGCCTGTGCCTGTCCTGGGAGCACAATGTTCTCACGGGAGGCACTGAAAATTGAGAGGACCATGGCTCCCTCCCATGGCGCTCCAAACCGGGCAGGCCCACGAAAGCTGTTTCTCCTTTATTTTATTGCTTAGCTGCTAAGTTGGAAAAGGCAATGGCACCCCACTCCAGTACTTTTGCCTGGAGAATCCCTTGGATGGAGGAGCCTGGTAGGCTGCAGTCCATGGGGTCGCTAAGAGTCAGACACGACTGAGCGACTTCACTTTCACTTTTCACTTTCATGCATTGGAGAAGGAAATGGCAACCCGCTCCAGCGTTCTTGCCTGGAGAATCCCAGGGACAGCAGAGCCTGGCGGGCTGCTGTCTACAGGGTCGCACAGAGTCAGACACGACTGAAATGACTTAGCAGCAGCAGTGATGTTTGACTCTTTTATGACCCCATGGACTGTAGCCCATCAGGGTCCTCTGTCCATGGGATTTCCCAGGGAAGGATACTGGAGTGAGTGGCCGTTTCCATCTCCAGGGAATCTTCCTGACCCAGGGATGGAGCCTGCATCTCCTGCATTGGCAGGCAGATTCTCTACCACTGAGCCACCTGGGAAGTCCCTCTTCTTTATTTATTCAGTCGATATTGAGTGAGTCCCCACCATGAGCCAGGGACTAGGCTGGGAACTGGGGTGGGGGGGTGTTGCTGATCTAGGGAACCAAGATGCATTCCTGCCCTCAAAGGACTCATGGGCCAGTCAGGAGAGAGGCATAGAAAGAAGCCATGAGAGCACAGCATGGGGTTAGCAGTGGTGGGAGGGAGCCCCATCTGGGAAAGAATGGCCACAGGGACCCAGACAGCACCACGGGCATCTCACCTATGTCCCAGAACCCTCACGTGGGAGCCAGGAAGACTGGTGGGCAGAGGGATAGCCCCACCACCTGGAGTCATCAGATGACCTATGGACAGTGTCTTATAGCTCTTAGCAGAGGCAGCAAGGCCCAGGCGGTTTAGGATCCTTCTAGTCGAGTCTCTGCTATCTGAGAGCTGATTGATTTTGGGGCAAACGACTGAGCTTTCCTTTACTCATCTGTAAAATGGGTTGTGTTTATGTATGGATGTGAGAGTTGGACTGTGAAGAAAGCTGAGCACTGAAGAATTGATGCTTTGAACTGTGGTGTTGGAGAATACTCTTGAGAGTCCTTTGGACTGCAAGGAGATCCAACCAGTCCATTCTAAAGGAGATCAGTCCTGGGTGTTCTTTGGAAGGAATGATGCTAAAGCTGAAACTCCAGTACTTTGGCCACCTCATGTGAAGAACTGACTCATTGGAAAAGACCCTGATGCTGGGAGGGAAAGGGGGCAGGAGGAGAAGGGGACGACAGAGGATGAGATGGCTGGATGGCATCACCGACTCGATGGACATGAGTGTGAGTGAACTCAGAGAGTTGGTGATGGACAGGGAGGCCTGGCGTGCTGCGATTCATGGGGTCGCAAAGAGAAGGACACGACTGAGCGGCTGAGCTGAACTGAACTGAATGCCTGCCTCTAGGGTTGCAGCCAGCCCCTGAGGAAATAGTAGTTATGTGATAAGCTTAGCAACGTAGTTGCTGCTCAACTCCTGTGGCTTGATTGTATTAACCGTCGTAATAGATAACAACGGGGAAGCACACATCCCTGTGGAAAGAAAGGGAGTTGCATTTTGTGCGTGTGTGCGCGTGTGCGTCTGCCTGTCGGAGAGTTTTTAGGGGGTTGAGTGCAGGGAGCCACAAAAGCTAGGGCCGTGGGCAGACCTCCAGGGCAGGGGACGCGCGGTCCGCTCCCTTCTCCTGCCCCCGCAGCGGGGCGCGCAGTCGGCGGGAGGCGCAGGTGTCCAGTGGGTCCCGCGCGTCCCCATCCCTCGCCGCCTTGGCCGGGCCCCAGCTCCCTTCTGCCGTCCGCCCCGCGTCCTCCTCTAACCTCGGGTCTGGACGGCGGAACAGTGGGGCCGGGAAAGTTTGAGTCACGGTGGGGGGAGCGGAGGAGGCGGGCCCGTGACCCTGAACGGGGTGGGCTCTAGGACCCGCCTCGGGCTCCCAGCAGGGGGACCCCGCCGCAAACCCAGGTCCCGCGCGCACCAGCCGCCGCGCGACGGAGCGAGGGGCCGGCTGCAGCGCTCGTCGGGTGGCCGCTGTGTGCACCAGGGCGGTCGCGCTCCCCAGGACCCGCGCGCCTCCACCGTGCCAGCCGCAGCCCCTCGGCCGCGCTCAGCATGAGGCCCCGGGCGCCGCTCCTGCGGCTGCTGCTGGCTGTCTCTGCGGCCGCCGCGGCGGTGGTCGGCGAGCCCGGGACCGCGCTGCCCCCTACCACGGGGGGCGCCACCCTGGCCATCGTCTTCGACGTCACCGGTTCCATGTGGGACGACCTGATGCAGGTGATGGACGGCGCCTCGCGCATTCTGGAGCACAGTCTGAGCCGCGGCAGCCGGGTCATCGCCAACTACGCGCTGGTGCCCTTCCACGACCCAGGTAGCGCCCCCCCGCGCCCTCGGCCTGGCGCCCTGGCGCCGTGAGCTCACCCGCCGGCTCTGCGCCCGGGGCGCACTGAACGCCCGCCGGTTGCACCGCGGCCCGGCAGGGGCGCCTTCTCCACACGTCCGCTCTGCACCTGGGGCAGGCCTCGCAGCCGCTGCGTCCTCTCCCACCCCGCCACCCGCAACCCCGAACCTGATCCCTTCTCCCGCGCCTCCCCGCCCGCGTCCTCGGGTGGGTGACGGAGAGGCGCGTGCACTACCTTCAAAAGCCGCGCCGTGCGACTGTGCGGCTTCAGCAAATAACCTGCCTCCCGGAGCATCACAGGGTGAGAACCACCTCCCAGGCTCGCTGAGATGTTGAACTGGGGCTTTGGTGTCCAGGGCCTGGCCCGCGCGCGCCTCCACTGGGTTCTTAGACTTTGCTCCCATCGCGGGATTCGGGGGTCAAACGCTGCATATTGCTCCTCACCTGTTCTCGAGAGAAAAACACCAGCCAGGTGGCCTCCACCTACCCCTCACTGCCAGCCGCCTCCCCCCCCCCCCAACCCTCTCTCCCCTGCGGGGAGCACCTCGCCCCCTACAGCACCCCTACCCCGCCCCCTACCGTTTAGCTCAGGGTTAAGGCCGTGCCCTTGAAAGGCTCCTGGGAGACCCCACTGTGGGGAGTTTCAAGGAAAGCAGCTGTGGAGCGGTGGGCTCAGATTCCCAACCTTGGGAGTGGCAGGACTGCTTGTTCTCCAACATTTTTAGTGAAAAACTTCAGACTTACAGTAACACAGGGAGAAAAAAAACATACACGAACACCTGTCTGCCCACCACTCAGATCCCATGATTAATTTGACAAAGTTTTGTCCTGTCTCTCCATTCGGCACCTCCCTGTTCAGAAGGATAGCTTTCTAAAGCCAAAAACTAAACTAAAAATAGCAGAGTTTTTTTGCAGAATTGTACTACAAAGTGCTCTTGTTCAGAGGAAATGCACCCAAGTCTGGATGAGCTAGGAAGCCCTGTTAGAAGCCCTGTTTTCCTTGATTAATCACAGCATCATCAGAGATTTTTGAAAAGGTGGGTGTGACATAATCCCTTACAGCCCTCAGGCTGAGTGTGGAGTCCCTCCGCTTCCAGGAGCTCTGGGCTCTGTAAAGCTCTGCAGCTCACAGCCCAGAAGCCATGGGTCTAGAAAGATTTCTGGGAACAGCAGAAGCTTGGCTCCCACCTGGAGGTCAGGAAAGAGCAAGGTTAGGGGAATTGTGACATCATGGGTGTGTGGTGTGTCCTGGGGGCTTCAGCTCAAACACAGCTCATCCTCTGTCCCCCTAACTTTCTCACTCCCTTTCTGGGTCATTCTTGGGCTTCCAGAGGTACTGCATTGAAAGCGCTTAGCGATCATTTAATCCACCCCTACTCTTACAATTGGAGAGACTGAGGCTCTGGACATGGACAGGACTTCCTCAAGGCCACCTGCCAGGCTGGCATAATTTCTGACTGATGCAGTGAACATGAGTTTGAGCAGATTCAGGGAGATGGTGAGGGACAGAGAAGCCTGGTGTGCTGCAGTTCTATGCAGTCACAAGGAGTAGGACAAGACGGAGTGATTGAACAACAATAACCCATATTTGTCTCTAAAATGCTTGGCTCCATTGGCGGGCAGGAGAGCAGCCTGTTGGAAGTGGATACAGTGTTCCGGGCTCCGTAGTGTCTTCACCGTCCCCTCACTGGCCATCATCTTCTGGAAGCCCTCATTCCACCCCCAAGCTCTCCTCTCCTCTCTGGAGGCTGAGCGCATGCGTGACCCTCTAACCTTCACTCCATCTTCTGCAAAACAAAAAAATCCCACCCCCCTTTCCCATCTCTGCTTCCCAAACCATGCTCCCTACAGACACCCCAGGTCCAGTGGAGGGGGAACCTCAGTGTTTATTGAGCCCTTGCTGTATGCACAGTCTTGTGAGGCTGTCAGTGTGAAGCAGGCAGGGTTCACGTCAAGGAGCCAGCAGCCTGCAGGCGATAAGACAGGCAGAGGGTAGCAGGTACCCTCCTGACCGCTCCTGACTGTTGGTTAGTGTGGGAGGGGACTCATCAAAGGCTCTCTGAGGAAGCAGCATTGGAGCAGGACCTGAGGAAGATGAAGGGAAATTGATCAGCTTTTGACCACATGCCGGGGGATGCTAGGTGCCAGGGATACAGAGGGAAGGAGGTCTTCCTAAACACATGGAGCTTGCTGAGTGGTGGTTGACACGTTGGGGCAGGTGTCTGTGGCTGTGGAGCCTGGGTGCAGGAGGGGTGAGATGCGGCAGCTGGGAGAGGCGAGATTGGTCCGGGCTGTTGTTAGCGAAAGGTAGGGTCTGGCTGCTCAAAAGCCAATAAACAGGCTGGGTTGGTGGAAAGGAAGGTTTGCTTTATTTCAGATGCCAGTAACTGGGCGGGGGAGGGTGGACGTCCGTCCAGAGGTCGACACCCCTCCACCCCCAACCACCACCAGGGACAGTCACTGGGGAAAAGCTTTTGTAGATGAAGGGAGGGGCTACATGCAGAAACAGCACAGTCGGCTCTGACAGTTGTCTTGAAACTGGTCATCGGTGGTTCTGACCGGCATCATCTTGGTTGTTTTGGGTGCGGTTAATCTTCAGTTCCAGGGTCGGTCTGTTTCCATTTCTTTGAGGCACATTCTCAGAATTGGGGCAGCTTGTGTCATGGCTACAGTCTGATCATCATGTACTTAACTTCTCCACCTGGTCGGGGTTTCAATATCTATAAGACAGCTCACAGGATATGGCTCAGAAAATTATCTAGAGACCTTGAGAAGGAACCAAAGATCTTCGACTATGCTTGATGAGTACCTTATTATTATTTGGTCTCCTTTGACTGTTTCCCCTTATTTCTGCATATTCACACTTCTCTGATTAAACTTATTTTTTGACTAATGTTTTTCCACAGAAAAAAGGCAGGCAGAGGACATGGGCGGGGGTTGGCGGGGGGCAAGGACCATAGCGTCCTGCTCCATTTCACTATGACCGCGGAACTGAGGATTCTTAGATCTCCTTTTATGGGCTTTGAGCAGACACTGAGTGTTTCTGAGCAAGGATTGGAGCTGTGGTTTAGGTTAGGCTGTGTCTTTTGACTCGGCCAGTAGAATTCCCTTTGGTGGAAGTGGAGCTGAGAGATTGGGGTTTTAGCTGACAGTTCAGGGCTTCCCTGGTAGCTCAGACGGTAAAGAATCTGCTGCCTGCAATGAGGGAGACCTGGGTTCAATCCCTGGGTTGGGAAGATTCCCTTGGAGAAGGGAATGGCTACTCACCCCAGTATTCTGGCCTGGAGGATTCCATGGACAGAGGAACTTGACAGGCTATAGCCCACGGGGTTGCAAAGAGTCAGAAGTGACTGTCACTTACTCACTCAGGTCCCAGGACTGTGTACTGGGAGGGTCTTCCTAAAGGAAACCCCTACATTAAACCTCAGAGACCACACTTTGCAAGGCAAGTTTCAAGTGGTTCTGGGTGGCACATGCTTCGAGATAAACCAGAACCTGTGCTTTGGAAATGTTTTTTTAATGGAAAAAAAAAAAAATGGTATGTTCCCAAATGGCAGAGTTAGACTTTTGCTAATGGTTTTATTTTGGCTGAAATTTAGGTTGTTTTCAGTTTTTCTCTATTAAAATGTCTCAAAAAGCACTCTGGTGTGTAAATCTTTGTCTGCATCTTTGGTTTTTTCATTAGATTAAAGTTTTGGAAGCAGAATTCCTAGGTCATTATATAAACACACTGAGTGGGGGGGCAACTCTTCAAATTGTTTTCCAAAATGTTTTGGAAGTTTAAACTTCTACCAGAAGCCTCTGAGGGGACCGTTTAAGCGCAGCTACCCTCAACCCTAGTGTGCTGTGTGTGTGCTCAGATGCTCAGTCTTGTCTGACTCTTTGCAACCCGCTGGACTGTAACCTGCCAGGCTCCTCTGTCCATGGGATTTCCTGGGCAAGAATACTGGAGTGGGTTGCCATTTCCTTCTCCAGGGGATCTTCATGACCCAGGGATCAAACCCATGTCTCCAGCATTGGCAAGCAGATTCTTTACCGCTGAGCCACTGGGGAAGCCTGAACAGCTAGTAAACTGGAAAGGGGCATTGTGTTTTTGTTTTTTGTGTGTGTGTTCAGTCGCATCTGACTCTTTTCGGCCCCATGGACTATAGTCTGCCAGGCTCCTCTGTTCTTTAAATTTTCTAGGCAAGAACACTAGAGTGGGTTTCCATTTCTTATTCCAGGGGCTCTTCCAAACCCAGAGATTGAACCCAAGTCTCTTGCATTTCCTCCACTGACAGGCAGATTCTTTACCTCTAGCACCACCTGGGAATCCCCCAGCCCTAGGGATTAGGATAATAATATCTAGCCCCCACCCCTAATTCTAAAGATGGAAAATGATCTCTACTGATTTCAGTTGCTAGTGAGTTTCAGTAAGTTCTCAAGTGTTCACTAGATTTTTTTTTTGTGTGTGTGAATTTCTTCTTTTGTAAATTGTCGTTTCCTGTATTCATTTTTCCATTTGAGATTTTTAGTGGTTTTCTTATCAGTCAGTATGAGGACTTTATATTGATGATATTATTGCTTTTTGTTGTACGGTTTTGTATGTTGTAGCATTTTCCCTGATTGTTTGCCTTCTAATATTTGTGGTTCTTAATGTTCTGAGGTTTTAAATGTTTATGTACTAAATCTAGTGACTTTTTCCCTTTGTAAATTTCTTCACTTGCATTCTTAGAAAGATATTTTTTTTCTTATCACAAAATCAGTTAGGTACATGTTCTAGGTTTTTTCATTTGTTCTCTTTTTTTCTCTTTATGTTTACTTTTTTAAACCTGGGATTTAAAAAAATCAGCATATGGTATTAAAAATAACTTGATGTGATTCTTCTAGAACAGGATAATGGTTAGGGTACATTGTATCAGACATTCCTTTCTGTTTCATTCATTTGGATCCTGTCTTTATCCAAAATTACTTTATATCAATTAATTTATCTTTCCATTCTGTCCTGTCGTATGACAGTTCTTATCCCGGGGCACACTGCATTCATTATTTGGGTTATAATGGGGCAAATCCTTCCTCCTATTCTTTAAAAAAAATTTACCCCCAGCCTTATTGAAATGCAATTGACACATAATATTGTGTTAGTTTAAAATGCCCAGTGTATTGATTTGATACATTTGTATATTGCAAAATGATTACCACTATAGCACTGGCTACTGCTTCCAACTTGTCACATAATTGCCATTTCTTTTTTGTGGTGAGAACATTTGTGATCTACTTTCTTGGCAATATTCAAGTACATAAGACAGTATTATTAGTGATAATTACTATGTTCTGCATTCAATTCTCAGAACTTATTCATCTCATAACTGGAAGTTTGTACCCTTTGACTAACATCTCCTTATTTCTGCTACTCCTTGACTCCTGGAAACCACCATTTTTCTCTGTTTCTATGAATTTTGGTGGTTTTTTTTTTTTTTTTTAGATTCTATATATAAGTGAGATCATACAGTATTTGTCTTTCTCTATCTGACTCATTTCACTTAGCATAATGCCCTCAAGGTCCATCCAAGTTGTCCCAAACAGCAGGATTTCTTTCTTTCTTGTGGTCAAATAAGTTTCCTTTGTGTATGTATGCTGTATCATCTTTATCCATTCACAGCTGACCACTTTAATTTTTATCTTTTTTGCCACAGTGTGCAGAAGGATCTTAGATCCCTGACCAGGGATGACACCAGTGACCGCTGCAGTGGAAGTGCAGACTTCCCCACCAGGGAAGTCCCGACAGTTTAAAATTTTTAGTGAACTTTAAATTTTAGAACAGTTTTAAATTTACAGAATTATTGCAGAGATAGGACAGCAGTTCCCATATACCCAACATCCAGTTGTCTCTATTATGACCATCTTCCATATAATGGTGCATTTATCTCAACTGACGCTGGGAAAAACTGAAGGCAGGAGGAGACGGGGAGGACAGAGGATGAGATGCTTGGATGGCGTTACTGACTCAATGGACATGAGTTTGAGTGACCTCTGGGAGTTGGTGATGGACAGGGAAGCCTGGCATGCTGCAGTCCATGGAGTCACAAAGAGTTGGACATGACTGAGCGACTAAACGGAACAACCCAATATTGAAATATTATTATTAACTAAAGTCCATTCTTTATTCGGATTCCCTCAAATTTCCCCTCGTCTGTTTCAGGATCCCATCCAGGATCCTGTGTTACATGTCCCTGCCATGTCCCTTAGGCTTCTTTGGTTGTGGTGTTTTTCAACCTTTGTTTTTGATGACCTTGACAGTTTTGTTTCGTATTGCCCAGATGTTTTGTCCCTCCGTCGTAATTTGCCGGGTGTTTGTCTCCAGTTAGAGTGGGTAATGGGAGGAAGATCACAGAGGAACAAGGCTGTTCTCGTCCCATCATGTCAAGGGTACATGCCATCAGTGTGACTTATCACTGTTGACGCGGACCTTGATCACCTGGCCGAGGTTGTCGGTTGTCTTCATGGAAGCTTACTCTTTTCTTTCTCCCTTTCTGTTCTATCCTCTTTGGAAGAAAGTCACTACATGGAGCCCACACTTAAGAAGTAGGGAGATGTGATTCACCTCCGTGAATGTGGAGTATTTACAAAAACTGTTTGGAAATCTTCTGCATGAGAGAGTTGACTCCTCTCCATTTATTTGCTTATTCGATCATTTGTATGTATCAGTATGGACTCATCGTGTTATTCTTTGGGTTGTAATCCAATACTGCTGGGTTTATTTTGTTGCTCAAGTTTTTCCAACTTTAATCATTGGAAGCACTTTCATTTGGCCTCCGTACCGTTGACATACACTTACTGTTGGGAGCTAGTTTTTAAAGCACTTTCTTACTTTCTGGCTCTACAAGCTATTCCAGACTCACGTATTTCCTGTCCTAGTTCTAGAATTAGCAGTTTCTCCAAGGAACCCTGGTTCTGTTTATTAAAAGACGGTTTCGATGCCAGCATTAGACACCAGCACCCAGGTCCTTCCCAGGTGGCACAGTGGTAAAGAATTCGCCTGCCAGTGCAGGAGACACAGGAGATGTAGGTTTAATCCCTGGGTTGGGAAAATTCCCTGGAGTAGAAAATGGTAACCCACTCCAGTGTTCTTGCCTGGAGAATTCCATGGGCGGAGGAGCCCGGCAGGCTGCAGTCCACGGGGTCACAAACAGCTGGACACGACTGAACACACACCTCTCACTTCTCTGAGTGCGAGGTGTGCTTGTTGCTACTGGGTTGTCACTGCTTCTGTTTCTTCAGCTGACAGAGCAGGAGATACATGTTGTATACGTAACTTGTGTGTGTACCTATATCTATTTCTGTATTTACCGTTTGTATCTAGATTAAGCTGAACGCGTTCGTTCTGCAGCCTCCAACTCTCTTTCATTACCACGTGGATCCCGCTAATCTACTCTTGCTTATCTATAACCTCCCACGCCGACAGTGACTACCCCGGCTGTCTTCATCCACCACCCACTGTCACTGACATAGCTGTTCAGTGTCAGTGCACATTTGTGGTGGTTTTAGCATAGCTAACTTGCACCCCATGGAAAACAACTTTATTAACAAGAGTACCGTTCTTTTGCCTTTTGTCTTGTAGATGCAACTCATTTCCAGAGTTACTTGGCCCGGGACCTTCTTCATGTTCTTTTTTATTCATCTTCATTTTAAAAATATTCTTGAACATGATTCTTTTCAGATGAAAAGTAGAAAAACTTAATCAACTTCCCCCCAACATTTCCTGCTGTGATTTTGCTCAGAATTGTGTTAAATTTTGATTTGGGGAAGAATTATCATTAAAAAAATTAATTTTTTCCATGTAGGAGTGCTGTGTGTGTGCTGTGTTAGGTTGCTCAGTCGAGTCTGACTCCTTGTGACCCCATGGACTGCAGCCCTCCAGGCTCCTCTGTCCATGGGATTTCCCAGGCAAGAATGCTGGAGCGGATGGCTATTTCCTTCTCCAGGGGATCTTCCCCACCCAGGGATTAAGCCCAGACTCTTGTGTCTCCTTCACTGGCAGGTGGATTCTTCACCTCTGCACCACCATGTTGGAGACCTCTTCCTTTTTTTTTTTTTGCATATTTATTTCCTTTATTGAAAACTTGTAGTCTTTTTCCCTTATAAGTTCCACCCAATTCTTTTTAAGATCATCTGTAAATATTCGGGGTTTTGTATGACTATTTTGACCAGGACTTTTTTTCATTACATTTTTTGTAAATGAGTATTGCTAGTATGTTGGAAAGCAGTTTATTTTCATATATTTATTTTGTTTCCAACTTTCTTACTAAAGCGTTTTTAAAAGACTAGTTCTAATTTTTTTTTGAGGGAGTAATGTCTTGAGTTGTCTAGGTTGACAACCACAGCCTGTCCAAATTATAATATTGTTTCCTTTTTTCCAATCAAATTTTTCACTCATTTGGAATGTTTTGTGGTATTTAGCAGCTAGAGCTTTCAGAACAGTGTTAAGTACTGGGTCTTGTCTTTATTGTATTTTTTCTTGTTGGTTCTTGATTTGAAGTTTTCTTCATCAGATGGAGGAAGATACTCTCGTTCTTAATTTACCAAGGGTGGAAAAAACACCCCCCAAACAAATGAAACCCAATGGCTCAGCGGGTGAAGAATCTGTCTGCAGTGCACGAGACACAGGACATGTGGGTTTGATCCCTGGATTGGGAAGATCCCCTGGAGGAGGAAATGGCAACCACCCCGGTATTCTTACCTGAAAAATTCCATGGATGGAGGAGCCTGGTGGGCTGCAATTCAAAGGGTCGCAAAGAGTCAGATACAGCTGAGCACTGAACTGAAATCTGACAAACAAACCAGAAAAGCCAAATGAGGGTGGGTGCTCAGTATTAGCCAGTGACTTTCTGCCTTTGCTGAGATGTTTGTGAGATCTTTTGCCTGTTGACATCTTGATATGATTCTTTCCTTCTTAACCATTTCCACATTCCTTGCTTAATAATCCACCATGACTGAGCAGGGATTATTCTTTGGTATACAGCTGGATTCTATTTGCCAGTGTCTTGTTTGGGGCTTCTCCGCTCATTTCAATATGTGTGATCAGTAAGTGATATTTCTTTGTGCTCTTTGTCAAATTTTGGCATCAAGGCTTAGCTCTTTCAGTAAACAACTAAACTTATTGTTTCTTCAAAAAATTACAAATTTAACACATGCTTGTTAAATGTTCTAATAACACTACTCTCACGAAATGCAAACACTTTAATTTTGTGTGCTTCCAGACTCTCTGCGTGTGTGTCGTTCACTTGCATACATGTGTACACTTCATTTTTTTATTACATAAAAATAGGATGATATTATGCATACTGTTTTGCAACCTGCTTTTCTGCCTGACATGATATATCATGGGTATCTTTTCATGTTAGGAAATACCAATCCACCTCATTGTTTTCATGACTACAGAAGATGTTACAGGAAGGATCTTAATTTTTTAAATTAATAATTAATTATTTAAAAATTGGGGTATAGGTGCTTTACATGCTGTGTTAGCTTCCGCTGCACAATGAAGTGAATAAGCTATAAATATACATATATCCTCTCCCTCTTACACCTCCCTCCCACACCCATTCCCTGATCCCACACCTCCAGGTCACCACAGGGCACCAAGCTGAGCCCCTTGCTCTATACAGGAGGTCCCCACTGCCTCTGTTTTATACATGGCAGTGAGCATATGTCAGTCCCAGTTCATTCCACCCCTCCTCCCCCCACCATGTCCACATGGAGAGATCTTCATGTACCTTCTCTTGACTTATCCAGCCATTCTCATATTGTGGAAAATAGGTTGCTTTGAGTTTCTTTACAACACACACACACATTTGCAAAAGCGTAGCTATCGGATAGGTTCTCAGAACTGCAATTGCCATTGTTAAAGCATGTGAGGATTTTTGACTTTAATAGAGATCAGCGAACCGTCCTCCAAAAGCGCTGTGCCATCTTGCCCTCTTACCAGAGAGTACGACACTGCTTTTCCCAACCTTGTTGGCATCCAGGGACATTACTCTTCCTGCTTTTCCTAATTCAGTAGGTGAGAAGTGCTGACCTGTTTTAATTTGCATACGCCTGATTGAGGGTGAGTTTGAGCATCTTCTCTGGGTCGCCAGGTGTCCTGCCAGCCTTCCGCAGGGAAGAGGTGGTTTTAGCTGGTCAGCAGCCAGGATTCTTGTCGTTGTTTAGTCGCTCAGTCGTGTCTGACTCTTTTGCAATCCCCTGGACTATAGCCCACCAGGCTCCTCTCTGTCCATGGGATTTCCCAGGCAAGAATACTGGAGTGGGTTGCCAATTCTTTTTCCAGGGGATCTTCCCGACCCAGGCATCAAACCTGTGTCTCCTGCATTGGCGGATGGATTCTTTACTGAGCCACCAGGGCAGGAGCCAGGATGCAGGCAGGCAAAGTGAACGTGTTCAGTAGGCAGAATTGCCCATGAGGTGGGGTGACTTGGCTTCTTGCCGCATGCTCTAATGTGTGTGTGTGTATATGAGTGTGTGTGTGTGTGTGTGTACCGGTATATACTGTCACCCTGGAGTGACACTGCTATTGACAAACTTCTCATCATGAAGTAGACAAATCAGTCTTTGCTCTGAGCAGAAAATCCAGCCCTCTGACCTGCCCCCCCGGTGCATCTCTCCTTGGACAGGCTTGTCCCTGTCACTGAGGGCACCTCATCAAAGTGCCGTGTCCCTGCCTGAGCTTTCCAGCATGACTGTGCAGGGCAGGGGTATGGGGAGAGGAGTGGGCTGGGCATGCCTCCGGGAGGAGGAGCAGGAGAATGGGGACGTGGTGAGTCTGAGAGTGGGGAGGCTGCCTGCTCGGCAGGCCTGGGGTGGCTGAGTACATTTGGTCCACCCGGTCCCCAGGGATCCCTGACAGACTCACAATTCACTGGCTCCTATGTGATTCCCAGGGGATTCCCCAGGAAGGATGGGCCAGGCAGGATGCCAGTTTGGGCTGTGGCACCTTCAGTCAATCCCGCCAGGCCCCCAGAGAAGGGCCCAGGTCCATTAACCACTGGGTAGTCCCTGTAACAAAGAGGCCTGGGCTGCTCTGAGAGGTGGGGAGACAGAAGTGACCTTTGAGTTGAGATGGGGAAGGGCTGGGTGTGGGGGCGGTGGTGGTGGTTTAATCACCAAGTCGTGTCTGGCTCTTTGTGACCTCAAGGACTATAACCCACCAGGCTCCTCTGTCCATGGGATTTCCCAGGCAAGAATACTGAAGTGGGTTGTCATTTCCTTCTCCAGGGGATCTTCCCGACCCAGAGGTCAAACCTGGGTCTCCTGCCTTGCAGGCAGATTCTTTACCAACTGAGCCACCAGGGAAGCCCCGGGTGTAGGTGGTGGGGAGGGGAGGGGGTCCACACAGGACCAGGGGTAGCACAGTGGGCAAAGGGAATAGAACAAATGATGGCTCTGAGGCTGGCGGGAGTGTAGAGCTGAACATCTCCCTGAAGACGGGGGGACTGGCAGGTGTGGACGCTCAAGGCAGAGCCTGAACCCATCATGTGATCAGGGCCCCAGGAGGCTCTCAGGAGACACGGATTCTAGACTCCTGGATGCCAAGGAGGAAGCCCAGGAAGGTTCTGAGGTTCTGGGGCTACTTTAGCTCTTTGGATAGAACCACAGTTGCTTCCTGCCCCGCCTTGTCTGCCTTCAGCGGTGTCTTAAAGGGAATCCATTCAAGGGAGTTCCTAACCCTGGGCTCAGGAACTGTTATAGTCCTAGCAGGCCAGACTTCCTTTTCTCTGCCTTTTAGACATGGAAGGACTGAGTTCCGGAGAGGGGACACAATTTGCCCACCGTGGTGGCAGATAGTGGGACCCTGCATGGGGCCCTGAAGCTGGAGGAGGGGCCATGTGCACGTCCAGAGTGAGCCCAGGATCTAAGTGCCGCTTTCGAGGAGGTGGGAAGCATCTCTGCAGCTTCCTCGTTGTAAGACCTTGGGCAGGGTGCTTTACCCACCTAAGCCCTAGAATTCTCATCTATAAAACAGAGATAATAAATAGGACGCTATAGTTTGCAATATGATTTTGTTTCTGAGCAAATGTATATAAAGTGCCTAGAACAGAATCGGATGCTTAATAAATATCAAAACAATGATAGCTGTCTTTATCATCATCGTCACCTTCATTCTGGGATTCAGTATAGCCAATATGTGGCTTTGGAGCCAATTATGTGACTTTGGAGCCAATTATGTGGATTGGGACACTATTCTAGATGGAATTCTAGACATTATTCTAGACTCGGGGAAGAGTCCTGGATGTGAGGTCTTTGTGAGATTGGACCTCTGGTGCCTGACTGTGGCCTTGACCACTGGGACGCACACAGTGGGTGAGGGGCTGGACCATCCATCACCCACGTGAAGGGCTGGGTGATTCTTCTTGTGTGTGATCCTCATGTCCCAGAGGCTCCACACCCTCCTCTTGTCGAGTGGAAAAAAATTCCCTATGGAGAGATGGTTCCGGGCCAGGCTTCTAGGACTTGCATGCTCCAGGACAGCACCAGGAGAGCCAAGGTCATGGGTTTAATCATCTCTGGGGCCGGCGAGCCCTGCTCAGAGAGACTGCACGCCACATCTGCCCAGCTGTTTAGCAAGTGCCCACCTTCAGTCACGAACCTCCCTTCCCCTCCAGGAACAGGAATGAGGGGCTGGGGAACAAGTGTCAAATGTCTGCAGCTTCATGTGTGGTTGAGAGATTGGATCTGGGGTTGGGCAGGCCCAGGTTTGAATCCCATCTCTGCAAACTTCCTCATTGTAAGATCTTTGGAAGTTTGCTTTCTCTTCCTAGCCCTTGAGTTCTCATCTATAAAAGAGAGATAATAAATAGGAGGCTATAGCTTGCTATATGTTTTTTTTTCTGCAAATGTATATTAAGTGCCTAGAACAGAATCAGTTCAGTTCAGTTGCTCAGTCGTGTCCGACTCTTTGCGACCCCATGAATCGCAGCATGCCAGGCCTCCCTGTCCATCACCAACTCCCGGAGTTCACTCAAACTCACGTCCATCGAGTCGGTGATGCCATCCAGCTATCTCATCCTCTGTCATCCCCTTCTCCTCCTGCCCCCAATCCCTCCCAGCATCAGAGTCTTTTCCAATGAGTCAACTCTTCGCATGAGGTGGCCAAAGTGCTGGACTTTCAGCTTTAGCATCATTCCTTCCAAAGAAATCCCAGGGCTTAATAAATATCAAAACAATGGTAGCTCTCCTTATCATCATCATCACCATAATTCTAGGAGACAGTGTAGCCAATTAGGTGGCTTTGGAGCCAATTATGTGGATTGGGACATCATTCTAGATGGAACATGGTCCTCACAGAATTCTTGTCCTTCCTAGAACCTCAAAATGTGACCTTTTTTGGAAACAGGGTAATTGAAGATGTAATTAGTCAAGATGAAGTCATGCAGTAGTAGGGTGAGCCCTTAATCCAATGTGACTGGTGTCCTTATAAGGAGAGAAGAGGCACAGGGAGGCGGCCCTGCAACAATGGAGGCAGGATTGGAGTGATGCTGTGTCTGCAAGTCAGGGAGCACCAAGGATTGCTGGGACCAGAAGAGGTGAAGAGGAAGACGGCATGGGGCAGAGTCTCCTCGAGAGCCTTCAGAGAAAGCATGGGCTGCTGACACCTTGGTGTTGGACTTCTAGTCTCCAGGAATGTGGGAGAATACACTTCTATTGTTTAAAGTCACCAAGTTTGTGATCTTTTATTATATTAATAGTAACCCCAGGAAACTAGTGGGGCTGCCCCAGTGGCTCAGATGGTAAAGAATCTGCCTGCAATGCAGGAGACCTGGCTTCAATCCCTGGATGGGGAAGATCCCCTGAGGAAGGGAATGGCAACGCACTCCAGTATTCTTGCCTGGAGAGTCCCATGGATAGAGGAACCTGGTGGGCTACAATCCACAGGGTTGCAAAGAGTCGGACACAATTGAGCAACTAACACTTTCAGGAAACTAGTACAGATATTAACTACCACTTACGAGTTGTATGACCTTCACCAAGGTCTTGGCATCCTCAATTCTAACAGGGAACTGTTAATAGGACTGAGCTAAACTCTGAAATAATAAGTGCTCAATGCATTGAAACTGCTGCTAGGGTCATCACCCACTTCTACCTCCGCCGCTGCCACCACCACTAGCATCATCATCAGTGTCATCAGCATCAGCGTTATCATCAACATCATCAACGTCATCACCACCATCATCATCAACATCATCACCATCATCACCATCAGCAGCAGTAGCACCACCACCACCATCACCCACATCAAATCATGCTAGGAAGGGCTTTTTATCCAGAGCCAACCCTGCCTGGACCACGTGAGGGAAGGAGATGGACAGGGGCTTAAGCAAGCCCTCCCAGTGGGCAAACTCACATGGAGACATGCCAGGTATCCTGCCCTGTCCTCGTACCTCACTCTGTCCTGCTGAAAGGCAGGTCTTGAAATGACCACCCTGCTGAAAGCACCGTGTCCTGGAAGCTTAGGGATGGTGAGTGATGATGTTGCGGCAAGTGTCAGGAATGAAAAATAAAGCCGTGGACCAGCATCAAAGAAAGACAAGAAGGCATCCATCTCTGTCTCACAGCCTGGAGCTGTAGATGGATGGGTGGGCGGGAGGACAATCAGACAGCAAGGAGGACAGGTGGAAAGAAGACCTTCATGTCCCCATCCCTGTCTGGGCATCTTGATAGCTGGTCCAGCCCTGGAATGATGGGACTGGTTAGTAACAGTCAGAGCGTGGAGGTGGCTTGGGGATTATCTGTTAAGTGCAAGAAGGAAATCAGACTAGTTTTGTGCATCAGTGTGTCTGTGTATGCAAGTGTGCTCTCCCCTGAGGGCCTTCTTTGTTCAGAACTTGGGGCAGAGCTTTTAAAATGCCCTGTCCTCTACCTCAAGAGGAATGATACGCACTTTTGTCCATCTGGCCAGCTCTCCCTTAATACGGCCAACTCCCCTGCATGCCCTGAATAACCACCTTTGGTTTCCTGCCTCGTTTTGGATCTGTTTCTCTGAATGGTGGGCAGCAAGCGGCATACTGTGATGGAGGGCCTGGGGATCAGACAGGCTTCACATCCAGCAAATAATTGCTGAGTGTTGACTGTATGGCTGGCATTGTGCTGGGCGTAGGATAGAAAGATAAATGAAACTTCAGTCCTGACTTGAGGCTGCTCAAACAGTATACTCTAACAGGATTTGTTATGAGTAAATAAAGATTATTCATGAACTCATTTGGACAGTATTTCTTAAGCACTCACCATGTGCCAGGCACCAAAGTTGGCAGGAGGTCTACAATGATGAACAAGAGAAGGGATCACTGTTGGCATGATGTAGTCAATCAGTTCTTCTGCCAGATCTTTCCACCTCACCTTGAAGGACTCCTTTCCCCTCTCTGGCCTCAGTTTCACCGTCTTTTTAAAGCTGGGGGTCTTCAGATCTCTTCATCCTCAACATTGTTATGTTTGGCACATAGGTTGGTCGTCAAATCATTTTTCCCCAAGCCCATTTCTTTTGAAAAAATTAATTTTATTGAAGTATGGTTGCTTTATGATGTGAAGTTCTGCTGTACAGCAAAGCAATTCAGTTATACGCATGATATATTCTTTTCCATTATGGTTTATCACAGGATATTGAATATCGTTCCCTGTGCCATACGGTAGACCTGTTGCTTATCCATCCTATGTATAATAGTTTGCATTTGCTGATCCCAAACTTCCAATCCAGCGCTCTGTCCTGCAGCCCTCCCCTCCCACAAGTCCGTGCTGTGTCTGTGAGTCTGCTCCTGTTTCACAGGTGAGCTCACTTGTAGGTTCTATGCATGAGTGATATATGGTGTTTGTCTTTCTCTTTCTGACTTACTTCACTTAGTATGATCATCTGTATGTCCATCCATGTTGCTGCAAATGGTGTGATTTCATTCTTCTTTATGGCTGAGTAGTATTCCACTGTGTATATAGACCACATTTTCCTTCTCTACTCCTCCATCAGTGGGCATTTAGGTTGTTCCTGTATCTTGGCCGTTGTGAATAGTCCTGCTATGAACATAGGGGTCCAAGCCCATTCTTGAAGGAGACAGGATGGTGGAGGTTGAGGTAGGCCAGGTAATGCCCCCTAGATACCCACAGAGCTTGTACATCTATTCCTTGTCATGGCAAAAGGGACTTTGTAGAAGTGGCTAAGTTAGGAACCCTGAGATGGGGAGATGACCCTGGATTGTGTAGCCGGGCCCGTTGTAATCACAAGGGTCTTTCTAAGAGGGAGGCAGGAGAATCAGAATAAGTGAAGGAGATGTGATGACAGAGCAGAAGGAGAGGAAGCTATTTTAAGATGCTACATTACTGGCTTTGAAGATGGAGGGCAAAGACCATGATCCAGGGAATGCAGGAAGCTTCCAAAA
This sequence comes from Bos javanicus, assembly GCF_032452875.1. Taxonomy (NCBI): domain Eukaryota; kingdom Metazoa; phylum Chordata; class Mammalia; order Artiodactyla; family Bovidae; genus Bos; species Bos javanicus. The sequence goes on from NC_083878.1 coordinate 100,352,959, forward strand.
GCTGGAGAAGACAAGGAAACAGATTCTCCCCTAGAGGCTCAGGAAGGAACACAGCCCTGCCAGCACCTTGATGTTAGGACTCCTGACCTCCAGAAATGAATGTGTGGTGTTTCAAGACACTGAGTTTGTAGTCATTTGCTATGGCAATAACAGAAAACTAACACAGAGTCTGTAAAGTCCTTTCCAGGGATCTCCAGCCCAGGGGGTCCTCCAGGGCTCCTGAAATTTCCTGTGTCTTGTGTTTGCCATACAATCCCTGGCTGAGACACCCAGAGGTTAGATGAGGTGGTTCCTGTTGGGGAATGTTGCTGAGGGGTGTGGGGGAGTTGGGATTGGGCAGTTCCCCAAAGAATCTTCTTTCCTCTCAGTACAGAATATCTCAGAACAGCCTTGATGGAAAATCAGACTTTAGACTGTAGGTCTGGCATTCTCCCCAACTTCCACTACAGGGCTGCCCATTTTGGTTTTCTCCACCCAGTAAAGTTGTTTAAAAAAAAAACAACTGAAAAAAAAAAGAAAAATGAGGGGAAATCCCAGAGGAAGCTGATGACCTACATTTTAACTTGACAAGTAGAACCATGGAGAGGATCAACTCCCTTTGACTACTATTATCCTTCCAAGAAACTTCAGTACTTTGGCCACCTATTGTGAAGAACTGACTCACCGGAAAAGACCCCAGTGCTGGGCAAGATTGAAGGCAGGAGGAGAAGGGAACGACAGAGGGTGAGATGGTTGGATGGCATCACCGACTCAATGGACATGAGTTTGAGTCAACTCCGGGAGTTGGTGATGGACAGGGAAGCCTGGCGTGCTACAGTTCATGGGGTTGCAAAGAATCAGACACGACTGAGTGACTGAACTGAATTGATCCTTCCATGGAAGAAAGAGCGACCCTTAGCTCCCCAAGAAGGAAATAATGGACCGCAGAAGAAAGGGCAGTCCTTCCAACTGGAGCACACTTACGATAACCCTGTTTCTCGTGTTGCTGTGAATGGGAGGCAATGTGATCAGCCTAGCACTGATCCAGCCTTGGGAACTGTCAGGGAGCCTGAGAGATTCCCTCTGATAGATTGTGATGGAGGGGGCAGGGCCTCCCAGATTCAGAACCGGGCACTAGGACTTCCCTGGCGGTCCAATGGTTAAGACTCGGTGCTCCCAATGCAGGGGGCCAGGTTTGATCCCTGGTCGAGGAACTACAGCCATGTAGCAACTGAAATCCTGTCCTGCAACTAAGACCTGGTACAGCCAAATAAAATAAGACTATATATATCAGGTTTTGAAAAAAGAACTGGGCACTGCAGAGGCTTCTCTTGGTTTCCAGGCAAGGAGCAGTTGCCAATGATTCCTGAACAAGGATGATATGAGCAAAACTGGCCATGAAGGTGGCTCCTCTGGCCTTGACAATAGATGGATCAGAGGCAGGAATGTCTGGGGATAAGGAGGACAGTGATGGGGTTAGTGAATTTGTATTCAGAGTCTTTACAAACGCCCTTCACTTTGGCCCAGCAAGTCTGCTTATGGGAGTGTATTCCAAGGAAACGATGGAACTACCACTTAAATGTGATGCAGACAAAGATGTTCTTAATAATGTTGTTCATTATGAAAATGGGAAACATAACAACATGGGCAAGTCTACCAAGTCCAAAGGAAATAGTTTGTAGCCATTAAAAATGATTTTGAAGGGTGTATTTGACTTTCTGGAGAGATGCTTACAATATGTTGTTCACTGAAAGGAATCAAGTTAAAAAGAGTATGTTATTTATACATAAACAGACTTCTGCTATAAGTAGTACACATTTGTATAAGATTTACAAATATGCGTGAACATTTTGAAAGTTATGTGTAAAAATAAGAGTAATGATTTCTGGTTGGTAGAATTCCCTTCTTTTTCTGCGTGTCAGGAATTTCTATGTACATTTCCATAGGAAGCAGTTGTCAAGAGCTCAGATTCTGGAGTTGTACAGGCCTAAGCAAATATTCTGGAGAAGACAATGGCATCCCACCCCAGCACTCTTGCCTGGAAAATCCCATGGACAGAGGAGCCTGGTGGGCTGCAGTTCATGGGGTCGATAAGAGTCGGACACGACTGAGCGACTTCAATTTCACTTTTCACTTTCCACTTTCATGCATTGGAGAAGGAAATGGCAACCCACTCCAGTGTTCTTGCCTGGAGAATCCCAGGGACAGGGGAGTCTGGTGGGCTGCCATCTATGGGGTCGCACAGAGTCAGACATGACTGAAGTGACTTAGCAGCAGCAGCAGCAGCAAGCTAATATTCAATCCTGAAGGAAATCAACTCTGAATATTCACTGGAAGGACTGATGCTGAAGCTGAAGCTCCAATACTTTGGCAACCTCATGGGAAGAGTCAATTCATTGGAAAAGACCTTGATGCTGGGAAAGAGTGAAGGCTAAAGGATAAGGGGGCGACAGAAGATGAGATGGTTAGACAGCCTCACTGACTCAATGGACATGAATTTGAGCAAACTCCTAGAGATAGTGAAGGACAGGGAAGCCTGGTGTGCTGCAGTCCATGGCGTCACAAAGAGTTGGACATGACTTAGTGATTGAACACCAATGACAAAATTAACATTCTAGTTCTGTTGCTTACTGGTTTTCTGTCTTTGGGCAAGTTACTTAGCTTCTCTGGGCTTTCATTTCTCCTCTGTAATATGTAGGTAAGAGTTGGCTTTGCCAGGTGTGAGGGAGGATTCAGTGAGCTAATAATATACAGGCAACATCTCAGCACATGGGCTGATACATAATAAGTGCTTAGGAAATGTCAGTATCGTTAATGTCATGTATTTTGAAATGAATATATGAAAGTGAAAGTGTTAGTTGCTCAGTTGTGTCCAGCTCTTTATGACCCCATGGACTGTAGCCCGCTAAGCTCCTCTGTCCATGGGATTCTCCAGGCAAGAATACTGGAGTGGATAGCCATTTCCTTCTCCAGGAGATCTTCCCAATCCAGGGATTGAAGCTGGATCTCCTGCACTGCAGGCAGATTCTTTACCATCTGAGCCACCAGGAGAATCCCTGGATAACCAACAAGGTCCTACTGTATAGCACAGATAGCTGTGTTTAATATCCTATGATAAACCCCAGGTTGGGAAGATCCCCTAGAAGAAGGCATGGTAACCCACTCCAGTGTGCTTGCCTGAAGAATCCCCATGGACAGAGGAGCCTGGCAGGCTGTAGTTGATGGGGTTGCAAAGAGTCGGACACGACTGAGCGACTAAGCGCACCAAGTGCTTGATAAACCATAATGGGAAAGAATATGAAAAAGAATACATATGTGTAACTGAGTCACTTTGCTGTTCAGCAGAAATTAACACAACATTGTCAATCAACTATACATCAATAAAATTTAAAGAAAAGAAAAGGAAGATCAAAGAATCGTATGTTCAGCTCATCAGGGCCAACTCCCAGTTGCTGAGCTTTTGGTTCTGAGCCAAGCATGGTGCTTCCCTGCCTGGCTTCACTGGATTCTCACAATCATGGTTCTCAGCGAGGAGAAACACCTTGTTTTACAGATGGGGAAACTGAGGCTTGGAACCATGTAGTAAGCTCTGAGAAGCACTATGGTAGGAGAAGGGTGGAGCCAAAATTCCAATCAGATCTGTCTGAGGTCAAGTGAAAGTCGCTCAGTCATGTCTGACTTTGCGACCCCCTGGGCTGTACAGTCCATGGAATTCTCTAGGCCCAGAACACTGGAGTGGGTAGGCTTTCCCTTCTCCAGGGGAATCTTCCCAACCCAGGGATGGAACCCGGTCTCCCAAATTGCAGGCAGATTCTTTACCAGCTGAGCCACAAGGGAAGCCCAAGAATACTGGAGTGGGTAGCTTATCCCTTCTCCAGGGGATCTTCCTGACCCATGAATCGAACCGGGGTCTCCTGCATTGCAGGCAATTTTTTTACCCGCTGAGCTAGCAGAGAAGCCCGTCTGAGGTCAAAGGCCAAGGTTTTGGCTGAATTAGTCACTGCAGAGTTCAGAAGGGGGGAGGCGGAGGAGAAGACTTAGTAAAGACCAGAGCAGGTGCAGAAGGAGGTGTTGGACATGGTGAGTAAATATACAGCAGAGAGGCAGGGGCCATGGGGCAGAAGTATGGTATAAATATATATATATGCAGCCAAATATATATACTCAGCCAAATAATACATATATATATATATATTTACCCAGCCATAAAAAGAATGAAGTCATGTCATTTGCAGCAACATGGACAGACCTAAGAGATTATCATACTAAGTGAAGAAAGTCAGACAAATACCATGTGAAATCACTTACATGAGAAATCTAAAATACAACACAAATGAACATGTATCTATGAAACAGCAACGGACTCCCAGATACAGAGATCAGACTTGTGGTTGCAGAAGAAAAGCTGGTGTCCAGACTCTTCCTTGATAATTGTGGATGAATACCGGATGATTCCATGTGCTTCATTTTCTAAGAACTAAGGCCGGTTGACGAGTTGCCAAGTACAGGAGTGACTGGAATTTAGAATTCTTGAGCTAAAAGTAGCCCGTTACTAGAATTCACCAAGAACTCAGACGAACTATTTCCTAAAGAAATCAGATGTCCAGATCACCTTGCAAACCCCCCACTATGCACATGTCCACATGCTGAGTTGGAATTCTGTCTCTGTTCTCTGTGCACTGGTCGCCTTGTCTCATGTTAGCTGTGGCTTTCAGCGACTTCTCTTTAATAAAAGACTTTATTAGGGAAAATTTCAAGTATATACAAAGTAATCAGAATAGTGTAATGAATCCCTGTATCTCATGTGGCTCAGCGGTAAAGAACCCACCTTCAGTGCAGGAGACACAGGAGATGTGGGCTTGATCCCTGGGTTGGGAAGATCCCCTGGAAAAGAAAATGGCAACCCACTCTAGTATTCTTGCCTGGAAAATTTCATGGACTGAGGAGCCTGGAGGGCTACAGTCCATGGGGCCACGAAGAGTCTGCCATGATGAAGCACACACACATGGATATATCCCCATCCCCCAGCATCACCAAATACCCTGAAAACCAGCCATTCTTGTTTCCTCTGCAGCTCCTTCCCCACTCCACTCCACCCCTCCACAACGGTCACTTTTTATGGTTCTTTTTTTTTTAATGAGGTAAAATTTACAACCATTGAAGTACTGCAAATCTTTACTTTACACTTTTGACAACCGGGAAACCCACATTCCCATCACAATATAGAACACTTCTGCCTTCCCCGACAGTTCTTTTGATTTCCCTATCCCCTAGACAAGCCCTGATCTGGCTTATTTCAGCTTTGATTAATTTTGCCAGTTCCAGAGCTTTCTATAAATGAAACCATATAGTAGGCACTCTCCTGTGGCTGTCTTCTTTCGTGCAGTACTGTATCTGTGAGACTCATCCATCTGGTTGCCTGTATTGGTAGCTTGTTCTGTTTTCTGGCTGAGTGGTATTTGATTACATGAATGTACCGCAGTTTGTTTATTCATTCACCAGTTGATGGACAGCTGGCTTGTCTCCAGTGCTGGGCTATTGTGAATACAGCTGTTATGAATATTTGAGTCCAATTCTTTTTTTTTTTTAATTTTTAATCAGAGGAGAGTTGTTTTAAAATGTCGTGTTGGTTTCTGCCTGCGTGACTGCTAAGTCACTTCAATTGTGTCTGACTCTTTGTAACCCTATATGATGTAGCCCACCAGGCTCCTCTGTCCATGGGATTCTCCTGGCAAGAATACTGGAGTAGGTTGCCATTTCCTTCTCCCGGGGATCTTCCCAACCCAGGGACTGAACCCGAGTCTCCCCGTGTCTCCAGCATTGCAGGCGGATTCTTTACTGCTGAGCTACCAGGGAATCTGTCTCTGCAAATGGCACAATTTCATTTCTTTTTATGGCTGATATTCCATTATATATATGCACCACATCTTCTTTATCCATTCCTCTGTTGATGGACGTTTAGCTTGCTTCCATGTCCTGGCTTCTGTAAATAGTGTTGCAATAAACACTGGGGTGCATGTATCTTTTGGAATTCTATTTTTTTCCAAGGGTTTGCCCAGGAGTGGGATTGCTGGGTCATGTGTTAGTCCTACTTTCAGTTTTTTAGAAACACCCAGACTGTTCTCCATAGTGGCTGTATCACTTTACATTCCCATCAACAGTGTAGGAGCGTTCCCTTTCCTCCATGCCCCCTCCACCGTTGGTTGTCTTTTTTTGTTGTTGTAGATTTTGTTTGTAGATTTGTAGATTTTTTGTTGATGGCCAACCTGACCAATGTGAGATGGTACCTGACTGTCATTTTGGTTTGCATTTCTCTAATAATTAGTGATGTTGAGCATCTTTTCCTGTTGACCCTCTTAGCCATCCCTACGTCTTCTTTAGAGAGATGTCTGTCTAGGTCTTCTGCCTACTTTTTGATTGGGTTGTTTGCTTTTTTGATGTTAAGCTGCAAGAACTATGTGTGTGTTTCAGAGATGAAGCCCTTGTCAATTGCTTCATTTGCGAATATTTTCTTCCAGATCTGATCCTGGCAGCTGCTCCCTCACCCCTCCCCACTCTGTGGGGATCTCTGAGGTCCAGGCCTCGGTTCCTCTCAGTTCCTGCCCAGTCCACGGAGGTTGTGCATCTGGGGGTCAAGCCCATCTGGTCCTCTCTGTCTTCCCTACAGATATTGGCCCAGTGACCCTCACATCGGACCCAGCGGTGTTTCAGAGGGAGCTGAGAGAACTCTACGTGCAGGTGGGCTGCCCCGCCCCTGGCTGCTGGCCCCCTGTGCCCTTCATCCCAGTCCATGCCAGAGGCCCAGGTTATTGCCACACCTCGGGGCCAAGATGGTGCTTCCTATAATGACCTGCCACCCAACTCTGCCTGGGGCTCCCCCTCAGCTTGGAGGTCCTGGAGATTCCGTACTGCCTGGGGTTTCTTCCTTTATTCAGTGAACCAAGTACCTACAGGAGTCCCTGTGCCTGGCACATAGTAGGTCTTATTATTGACTGCATGGATGCAGGGGTGGAGGGAGGAGGTATGTGACAGCTAAGGGAAGATGTTTGCATGCTAAGTCACTCAGTTGTGTCCTACTCTTTGTGACCCCATGGACTGTAGCCCACCAGGCTCCCCTGTCCATGGGATTCTCCAGGCAAGAATACTGGAGTGGGTTGCCATGCCCTCCTCCAGGGCATCTTCCAGACCCAGGGATCGAACCTGTGTCTCTTATGTCTCCTGCATTGGCAGGTGAGTTCTTTACCACTAGCACTGCCTGGGAAGCCCCAGGAAAGGTGCAAGAGAGGTCAATTCAGATCCCCCCAAACCCAGCCCAAGACGGGGTCAGACATCCCATGCCACCTGGGTTTTTTGGCCACACTGAACACCCTGGTTCAGCCTCTCTCAACCCTGCCAGCTTCCTGAACGCAGGGTGTTCTCTGATGTGTCTAGCTCACTGCCAAGTCCCCCAGGGCCCAGCACACAGAATGAATGAGTGAACCAAGGGGAGAAGCATTTACTGAGGTCACCCTGTGCACATCCTGATTCTGGTGCTGGGTGTGCAAAGCCGGGGAGGCAGAAAGCCCCTGGCTGGTGAGCGGGGAGGGAGGGCCGTGTGCTTTTTTGAGATTGACTCCAAGGTGTGTTTGCTTTTCCAAGTGATATCACTTCTCGGCTCAGTGATAAAGAACCCATCAATTAAGAGACTTGGGTTCAATCCCTGGGTCTGATCCCTGGGTCAGGAAGATCCCTTGGAGAAGGAAATGGCAATCCAATCCAGTATTCTTGCCTGGGAAATCCCATGGACAGAGAAGCCTGGCGGGTTACAGTCCATGGAGTTGCAAAGAGTTGGACATGACTGAGTGACTGAGCATGCAGGCATGCACCAGGGCAGGTTAAAGAGAAGGCTTGACAAGGCGGCTTTGAATGTTCTCCTCTGCCCACCCCTCCCCTCTCCTTCCCTGGAGACCCCTCTACCCCTCTGGCCTCCAAACCTTGGCTCACTCATGCCTTTTTGGCGTACCTGTTAGATGCTTCCGTGGCTCCATCCTTCTCCCTCAACTTGTAGCACTCATCACCATGGTAATTAAATAACTGTGTCATGTTTATTAATGTAAAGTCTGTCTCCCAGCCAGACTCCATGGGAGGGAGGGACCATGTCCCTTGGGCATGAGTGAGTGAATGAAGGAATGAATGAGTGAATGAATGAAAGATAGATGGCGCAGGTGTGTCTCAGGGAAGCGAGTGGCTCGGGCCAGGCCTGACCCCTGGACAGGCAGGACAGAAGCCACTGAAGGGGATGCCCCCTCCCACCTCCCAGGGTGGGCCCCACGTGGAGGAGGTGGGCAGCAGCTGCTGACCTGCCCTGTCCTGCAGGGAGGCGGGGACTGCCCAGAGATGAGCTTGGGGGCCATCAAGGCTGCCGTGGAGGTGGCCAACCCCGGCTCCTTCATCTACGTCTTCTCGGACGCCCGCGCCAAGGACTACCACAAGAAGGACGAGGTGCTGAGGCTCCTGCAGCTTAAACAGCCACAGGTGAGCTACCGGCAGGGGCTCGGGGGCTGCTGGGGTCTCCAAGGGCAGCCCCAAGCCCCCGCCGGGAGAGCGGAACTGGGGCTTCTCCTGCACAGCTTGGGTTCCAGTGCCCGCCAGCTGCGCCGGCCAGCCCACTGGTGGAGCTGGGCTGCGAAGTCCAAGTGTGTTCTCAGGCTCTGGCCTCGCCCTCCAGGCCCACGCCTCCCTGGGGGGGCCCGCTTTTGATACAGACCACACCACTCCTCCGCTCTCTTCACGCCCCGTCAGAGGCTGGGCAATCCATCTTCCTCCTGGCGTCTCCTCTGCTCCCCGTCATGTCATTCTTCACCCATTGTCTCAGGGTCTGGAAGATGCGTTGGGGCTTTGGCTCCTGGCTGTCACAGCGAGTGGTGGGGGAGGCGGTGTGAGGGAGTGGGGGTTGCAGGGAGGAATCCCTGGGGAAGACCTCAAGAGCTAGGACTCCTCTCTGGACGGGAGAACTCCTCTGTCTTCTCATCTAGAAGAAATGTGGGTTCTCCACGGTTCTTCTAGCTCTGTGGCGTCCGGGGGCCACTTGGAGCAGAGTCAATTTCACTCCTTCCCTTGTAGATTTCATAATGGCTTCTACTGTTTTCCTGGCCCTGTGACAGACACGTGACCTGCATCGGTCCTGACCCCCACAGGGCGGGAACTCTCATCATTCCCATTTCACAGGTGTATCACCCGAGCCCAGAGAGATGACAGGGCTTCCTCCGGGTCACTCCCTCCTGGTCTGGCCTCCCCCTCCCCACTCCATTCATACCTGAAGGGGCTGAGGACGCCGTGAGCCAGGCTGCCCATCTGTCTTCTAGGTGGTCTTTGTGCTGACGGGGGACTGTGGTGACCGCACCCACCCTGGCTACCTGGCCTACGAGGAGATCGCCGCCACCAGCTCCGGGCAGGTGTTCCACCTGGACAAGCAGCAGGTGACCGAGGTGAGTCTGCCCTGACATGCTGCATCCCTGGGTGGCTCTGCCCATCGGCTGGCTTCTAGGACCAGTGCTGAGTGCTCGCCTCACAGCAGGAGGCCTGGTGCTCAGGGCTTTTTGACACCTTCTTGTAGAACCCTCTCAATCACCCCCAAAGTAGGTGCTGCAGGTTCCTTAGTTTTGCCAGTAAAAAAGCCTGGGGCCTGAAGGAATAGCCTGGGTTTTAAACTCGGGATCCCCAGCAAGTCCAGGCTGGCAGGATGGATCTAGCAAAGCTCGGCAGAGTAGGGATGTTAAGGGGAGCTTCTCCCCAGAGTCGAGGAGCCCAGGGGTAGCTGGAGGATCACCAGGGCCGTCAGATTCAGGCAGTGTTGCTGGGACAGCAAGCCATGCTTGGGGACTTGGCAGGGAGGGGCTTGCTTGACGCTGCGGCCCGACATGCAGGGCCGCCGATGGCCCAGCTGACCAGGTGTTTGTGTTCTGGTCTCGGTCTTGGAGCAGGTGCCCCTCCTCCCTTCCAGGCTCCATCAGTTGCTCATATCTCTCCCATCTCTCCCGCTGCCCCGCACGTCCATTCCTCCCTAGGAGCTAGAGGCATCCTTCCAGTGGCATGCTGGTAAATGTTTCATGACCATCTCTCTCTGGAAGGAACAAGAATGCTCATTTCTCTGGGGTAAATGCTCCTACTTGGGCTGGTTTCAAGCTGCTGTCCTAAAGCCATAGAGTATGGGAAGTGATGCTTGCAATCTGCCATCTTGAGCCTGTGTGAGCCAGCTCCTACATCCCACCAGATCCTCTAAGACAAATCAGACCAATAGGTCCCTCCCCGGTATCCCCCAGGGAGGGTCCCGACGCTGGTCTGAGTTCTGCCTCTCCCAGCCCACCGCCTTCATTCTCCCCCTTGCCTGCTGCTGCCTCTCTGCTCTTTCAACGCCCTGTGTCTTTTCTACCTCAGGGCCTTCGCTCGTGCTGCTTGTTTTTCCAGCTCCTCCTCCCCAGGCTCCTCATCTTTCCAGTCTGAGCGGAATCACGCCTTCCTCGATTTTTGTCAAGATTAATTCTCCTTTCATATCCCCTTAAAGCTCCTTGGGGGGCTTTATAGAATCATAATTTTACAACTGTGGGATTATTTAATGCCGTTAGGCTGTGAGATCCCCGAGGGCAGGGCCCTTAAGGTCCCATTTACGACTGTGTCCCCAGCACCTGGCGCAGCCTCCAGCATGGAGCAGGTGCTTGGTCAGTGGATGGACACAGACACCTGGTGAGTCGATGACGTGGGGTCCCTTGGGCTGGAGGAAGAGGAGAATGGGAGGAACAGCGTCTCTGAGGCTGCCGCGGCGTGGCTTCCAGCCAGTGCGTGTGTTGTGTATTTACGTCTCCAGGGCCGTGTTTAGGTTAGCGCCTTCGCTCCCTGTTGACAGATGGCGTTTATGGTTCTTTGCGACACGCCAGGATTTATTTCTTTTGGCATGTCAGTCTGCTCTGGCACCAAGCCGCCCAAGTGAAGGTGGGAAGCGTTTCAGAGTGGAGTGATGGCTTGGTCCCTGTTTTGGGGGTGCATCTTATCTGGGCAGTTGCTCGGGAACTGGGTTCCTGCCAGTGGCAAGTCAGACTCCAGGCAGCAGATGAGTTGGTGGAGGACGGCTTGCTCAGGTGTGGGGCTGAACTCTCCAAGTCTCTCACTCAGGGCATGGAACCTGGGGCGAGCCCCTGGCTCCTGGCCTTGGTGCCAGCCTTCTGCTGTGGGAGCCTGGCTGGGCAGCACATGTCTGATGTACTGGGATCTCCAATGGCCAGGACTGGTTGCCCCTGGGTAGGGGCCTGGGTCCCTCCCCTCCCTGGAAAGAGCGCCATCATTTGTCAGCTTCTTGCCTTGTACCTGGCCCCTTCCAGATGTCCCCAGACATTTGGCAATGGTCACCACCAACCTCCACCCGCAGGAGAGAGGGAACGGTACCTTTGCTTGGCTAGAAGCTGCCACAGTGCCCACACCCTGCCTGTTTGTCCTTTGACCTTTTCAGAGCATGTCCAGTGTGCCAGGAGTGGCACATTTTGCACTCACTCGTCTCTTTGTTTATTGAGCACCCACTTCATGCCAGGGCAGCTTTAGGTGTGGGGCGCCGAGAGATCATCCATCAAGCTTAGATCTCACGCTTTCAGGCATTTAACTTCCTCTGCCTTTGAGATTCTGGAGTGACGAGAGGAAGGTGAAGATCCTTTCCCCCCTGGCAGGCGTCTTTTGGAGCTTTGGCCATCCTTCGATGGCCAGTGGGGGTGGGCATTAACCAGGGGGAAGGTGAACTGATCCCTCAGACAGTGGGAGGGGGGGAAGGTGGAATTAACAGGTGAGGAGACACAGGTCCTGAAGGTGACCCTGTCCTGGATCCTTCCCTGGGTCACATCTGGCTTCAGACCCCACCCTAGCTCTGCCACTTGTCTGCTGCGTGACCTTGAGCATGGCACTTAACCTCTCTGGGCCTCCGTTTCCTCATGTTCACAGTTGGGTCATGAGGGCCGTTGCCTGGAGAGATGGTGGCAAGGGTGGGAGGAAGACCCACACTTGGGAGGGAGCCCTGAGTGAGAGCTAGTGATGGCCACGGGATCTCCAGCCCCGTGCTTTGATAGCGAGTGCAGAATACACACTCCCAGGGGTCCAGGGAGCCCCTCTCAAGATTAAGAGCTCTCTTGAGATAAGATTCTCAGGAAAGTAGAGCCTGGGGACAGTGCCCCGTGATGTCCAGTTGGCAGAGGCCCTCAATTTTCTGATCCTTGGCTCTTGAGGTCCATTCAGTGACCCCCCCCCCGTTGGCCCCTGCCTCACTGCCCCAGCTTCCTCAGCCTCTCTGGCTGTCAGATGTCCAGGGGGAGCCTTGGTTGGGGGGGGGTGGTGATTTATCTGCCGTAAAGGGCTGAGCAGCAACCATCTGGCTGGGGTAGCAGCGCCAGATTCTCTCATTCCTTCCCCATCAGCGACAGAGAGACAAGCCCCAGCACATTGCTGGCTCCCAGGCCCCCTGGTCCTGCTGACATCTGGAAGTCATTACCTTTGCAAATAAACATTAGGCCTGCTTGATGAAGCCTCTCTGCTCAGGAGTGTCCCTAGATTCCTCTCTGAGCCCCGGAGCCACTGCCAGGTCCAGCAGGCTTTGCCCCCAGGCCTGGGCCTGCGGGGGCCTGGCCTTGCTGTGGGCCAGAGGGTCTGCACCCCCAGCTCCAGAGCGGCGATGTGTTACAGGGCAGCCCTTGTGGGTGGGCCGCCTCCTGATGGGGTCGCTGGCCTTCTGGCCCACCTCAGCCCTCTCTCCATTGCGTGGTTCAGTAGCCTGAACTCTTGGGCATCTTCTCTCCATCAAAACATCCTAGAAAGAGCTTGTCATGACAGTTGCAACACAGTAGCGAGTGTGGGACGCGTCTGGGTAATTGCCAAATGGTGCTGCCACCACCTCCTGCCAGCTTTGCTCGGTCATGATTTCCTCCTGACCCCTGACAAGGCCTGGCCCCGGGGGAAGGGGACAGCGGTCACAGAGCTGTTGCTTTGCTGTGGGGGAGCTGCCTCACTTGGCCAGCTTCTGTCCGCCTTTCTAGCCTTGGCTGCTATGTCCCGTCCACCCCCGCATGGACGAATAACCTTGTCCTCATTTCTTAACCCAAACAGGTGGGATCTTTTTAAGAGAAACATTATTTAGAAAGTCAGGCAAAAACAGAAGAATGAAGTAGCTCCAAATATAAAAACAGAAAAGTTTCAGAACACAGGATTCTTGTCCCGTGATGACTGAAATCTAGCTGTAAAATCCAGGCACATGTGTTTCAGCTCGGTCTCATCAAAATGTAGTCATTTTCCAAATCTCGAGCAATTCTTCCAATTCCCTTCTGTTCCCTTTCTCTTCCATGGAAGAGCATGTGGTAGGCAGAGCTGAAGGACTGTGATTTAGGGCAAGGATGACCAATATGTAGCATGCCAGACACCACTTTCTAATTCCATATCCATGGCAAACATTGCTAATCAATTACAGGCCTTTTTCTAATTGAATCTGAATGTGGCTTCTCATTTCTCCAAATGGCATTCCAAGAAGTCACTTCCAGTTGATTAGAGCTGACAAGCGACAGGATAGCACTATGGTTGCTCAGGTATAGTTTAAAGTCATACTTGTAAAGATATACTCGTTCCTTTTAGACGATTTTTACTTAAAATTTTTTTATGAGAAGTGTCAAAGATATTGAAAAGTAAAAAAAAAAAAAAGGTACTATCTAGATTTAGCAATTCACATTTTTGCTCCAGCTGCTACGTCTCTCTCTTTCTATACTTTTTGTTGAATCATGAGGCCTTATCCATAAATAATTCAGTGTGGAATTAAAAAAATAGACTCCAGCATAACCCATAGTATCACCTAATATAACGAACAGTACTTTGCAAGTATCATCTGATGCCAAGTCCATATTCAAATTTCTCTATTTGTCCTCAAGCTGTTAAATCAGGTTTTAATCAAGGGCTGTGCGTTTTATGAGGTTGTGATGTCTGTTAAGTTTCCTTAAATCTGGAGGGGATCCATCCTTTTTTCATGCCACTGACTTGTTGGACAGGCGTTGATGACACAATGTCCTGTGTTCTGGATTCGTCTGATTGTTTCCTTATGGTGTCACTAAGTTGTTCGTTTCTCCTCCACTTGTTCCTTTACTCTCTCTAAACTGGAAGTGAAAGTGTTAGTCACTCAGTTGTATCCGACTCTCTGCGACCCCATGAACTGTAGCCCATCAGGCTCCTCTGTCCATGGAATTCTCCAGGCAAGAATACTGGAGTGGTTTGCCATTCTCTCCTCCAGATCTTCCTAACCCAGGAATTGAACCCGGGTCTCCTGCACTCCAGACAGATTCTTTACCATCCGAGCCTGGAAGTTAGCTTTAAATGACTAATCAGATGGAGGCTGACCTTTGTGGCAGGAGTATGTCTTCCTTGGTGCTCTGTGTGTGTTTTCTATTACATCACACCAGGAGGAAAATGATGTCTGATTGCCCCCATTACTGATGACCAGTTTGGTTGGTTAAAGTGGTGACAGCCAGCTCTCTGCATTGCAAGCCTTTGTTTTTTCCTTTCTGACCCAAGGGGTCAGTGGGGTCACTCTAGGGCTCTAATTCCCCAGGAGCTTTTCATCTCATGGTTTTAGCATTCACTGAAGATGCTTGCCTGAAACAATTATTTAATTAGGAGGTTGCAAAATGATGATTTCCTAATTGCATCATTCCTTCCACATTTGTTAATGGGCGTTCTCCCATGAAGAAGAGCTTTTGCTTCTCCAAAGGGGTGATTTGGTTTCTCTGAAGTCATGGTTCCTACTAAAAAAATAGGGATCACACTTCTTTCTCTTTAATTAAGAATTTGCTTTTATTGGTGGCAAATGAGGTTTTATTGTTTTGAATTTTGATTTTATTTTTTGAGTATTTTTGTGGCATCTAGATTACATGGTGCTTCCCCAGTGGCTCAGATGGTAAAGAATAAGCCTGCAACGCAGGAGACCCGGGCTTGGTCCCTGGGTTGGGAAGATCCCCTGGAAAAGGGAATGGCTATCCACACCAGTATTCTTGCCTGGAAAATTCCATGGACAGAGGAGCCTGGCAGGCTATAGTCCACAGGGTGACAAAGGGTCAGACAGGACTGAGTGACTAACCTTTGATTGTATAATTCAGTGTGGTTTAATTGATTATGTTGTTATTCTTTTGGAGGCTCAAAGTCTCCCAAATTCCTATATCCTTCTGATATGTCTCCATTAGTCTTATTTTTTTGCCTTGCCACATAGCTTGCAGGATCTTAGATCCCCGACCAGGGATTGAACCTGTGTTCTCGGCTGTGAAAACTCAGAGCCCTAACCACTGGACCACCAGGGAATTCTCTGTCCCCATTAGTCTTTGAGACCTTCTTTGCTTTATGAAATTACCAGTAGTCCTAGGCTTTCTTTGTATATTGCCTGCCCCAGACCCGAAATCAGCCATTTCTCCAAGGAACTCTGGTGGAAAACAGTAGTTAGAAACCACTGGGTTCTGAATTCACTTGGAATAAATTTATATTTAAAGAAAATCCGTGCAGCTGTCTCTTGGCCGTAAGAGAAAAATCTTGGTTGAGATTTCCTTCCTTGCTTTATCCTACAAGAGACATAAAATGGTTTCACAACCACAATATGGCTAGTTCTGATTGTTATTGTTGTTGTCCAGTTGCTAAGTCATACCTGACTCTTTGTGACCCCAATGGACTGCAGCACGCCAGGCTTCCTTCCCTGTCCTTCACTGTCTCCTGGAGTTTGCTCAAATTTGTGTCTATTGAGTTGGTGATGCCATCCAACCATCTTATCCTCTGTCACCCCCTTCTCATCCTGCCCTCAGTCTTTCCCAGCATCAGGGCCTTTTCCAGTGAGTTGGCTCTTTGCATCAGGTGACCAAAATATTACAGCTTCAGCTTTAGAATCAGTCCTTCCAATAAATATTCATGGTTGATTTCCTTTAGGTTTGACTGGTTTGATCTCCTTGTAGTCCAAGGGACTCTCAAGAGTCTTCTCCAGCACCACAATTCAAAAGCATCAGTTCTTCAGCATTCAGCTTTCTTTATGGTCCAACTCTCACATCCATACCTGACTACTGAGAAAACCATAGCTTTGACTATATGGACCTTTGTTGGCAAAGTAACATCTCTGCTTTTGAATATGCTGTCTAGGTTTGTCATAGCTTCCCTTCCAAGGAGCAAGCGTCTTTTAATTTCATGGCTGCAGTCACCATCCACAGTGATTTTGGAGCCCAAGAAAATGAAATGTCACTGCTTCCGCTTTTTCCCCTTCTATTTGCCATGAAGTAATGGGACTGGATTCCATGATCTTTGTTTTTTGAACACTGAGTTTTAAGCCAGGTTTTTCACTCTCCTCTTTCACCTTCATCAATATGCTCTTTAGTTCCTCTTCACAGGAGACATAAAACAATTTCACAATCACAATACAACTAGTTCTGCCAACTGCTGCTGCTGCTGCTGCTGCTAAGTCGCTTCAGTCGTGTCCGACTCTGTGTGACCCCATAGACGGCAGCCCACCAGGCTCCCCCATCCCTGGGATTCTCCAGGCAAGAACACTGGAGTGGGTTGCCATTTCCTTCTCCAATGCATTAAAGTGAAAAGTGAAAGTGAAGTCGCTCAGTCGTGTCCGACTCTTAGCGACCCCATGGACTGCGGCCCACCAAGCTCCTCTGTCCATGGGATTTTCCAGGCAAGAGTGCTGGAGTAGGGTGCCATTGCCTTCTCCTCTGCCAACTGCTAACTACTAAATAAAGGTTTCTTTGCACTTTCCTTTTTTGTCCTCAGGATGCCCCTCACTGAGAAAGTACAGTGAAATCCCTTGGTTTCTGATTTACTTGGAGCTAATCCTTTCCCTCATACTGGGGTTATGGTATCAATTTGTTGTACAGTCAGTTCATGTTTCATTTTGATTCTGTTTTAGGGTTGCACAAGATGCTTCTTGACATAACTTGGCTTGAAAAGAGGTGCTTCAAAACTGGAGAGGTTCCCACTTCCCTCTTTTTTGGTTTTCTTACTGGAACCTGGGTGGCTCAGCTATTGCTAAAGAGGCGATGTGAGCTGGGGTAGGGGGCGGGTGGAGTTGAGCCTTTGTGAGGCGAGCTTGAGGACCCTGTTCAAAAGGTGAGTGCTCTGCTGCATCACACACAGAGAGCAGATGCCCTGAACCCCTTATTCTTCACAGCTCCCGAGCCTGGGACATGACAGAGGGTGTCTGCCCACATGGGGCTCCCAGGCCAAGAGAGGTGACGGGTGTGAAACTAACCAGGAGTTGGTTGCTAAGGAAGGGGCAGGAATTTCTGCAAAGAGAAGAGCGTTTTGGTGGGGGGAGCTGCCCAGTGGGGCATGGGATGGGGGTTCAGCCCAGCAAGCATGGGGGCGTCAGGAGCATCATGATCTCGGGTCAGGTTGAACGGGTGAACCAGAGAACACAGGGACTTAGAGACTGTGGTAAGTCTTGGAGAAACAAGATAATTTTGTGCTTAGTAGAGACCATCTTGGGCTTCCAGGTGGTACTAGTGGTAAAGAACCCACCTGAAGAGGCAAGAGACATAAGAGATGCAGGTCAGATCCCTGGGTCAGGAAGATCCCCTGGAGGAGGACGTGGCAACCCACTCCAGTATTCTTGCCTGGGGAATCCCATGGACAGAGGAGCCTGGAGGGATTCAGTCCACAGGGTCACAAAGAGTGCGACACAACTGAAACGACTTAGCAGGCAGGCAGAGACCATCTTAGACTGGGTCCAGGACTGTTAATCTGGGTCCATGCACGCAGGGCGATGGTCTTTGAGGGGACTTGAGAACCTCCTGAAATCATACTCTAAATGTGTGCCTAACGAGTATGATGTTCTGGAGAGTTATATGTCTCCTGATATTTCAATGGGACTTGTCCAAAACATAAGATTTTTATTGTTTTTTATTTTAATTTAATTTTTTGGGCTGTGCCACACACAGGGATTTTGGGATCTTAGTTCCCTGACCAGGGATGGAATCCCAGAGCTCAGCTGTCAAACCATGGAGTCCTAACCACTGGACTGCCAGGGAATTCCCCAAACGTAAGAATAAGCAATTGTACAACCAAGGATATTAGATTTCTCAGTGTTGTGATAAGGGTCAGGAGTAGACTGTCCGCTTAAAGACATAGTCCTACTTAGAGAGCATGGTGCCTGGTAGGGGTTGTGGGCTGAGGGCCCTTGGGCAGGAATGGTGAACCGAGTTGCCCTGGGGGAGATCCCGGACTTCCAGGGTGCATCAGTGTGTAGGAAGCACCAGGAGGGCTTCCTGGAGGAAGTGATGGATGTCATAGAAATTGGCCATGTGACGAAGGAGGGGCCTCATCCCAGCAGAGGGGTGCCCTCTGCTCCTTCCATCTGAGCTGAGTCCTCTGGATGCCTTCATTCAGGTGTCACAGGCCAAGAGGGAAGTGGTGTGTGAATCAGGTCCAGTGTAGGGCAGGGGGGACTGTGACGGCCTCAAGTGACCTCGAAAGCCTGCATGCTGCCTAAAACTCACCAGGGGACCAGACGCTGCCCACAGCTGGCAGCCTGCTGGGACCCACCTCCGGTGTGCCAGACGCAAGCAAGGCATCATGGGCACCTGCTGGCATCAGCCCCTCACTCCTGCCCCCCAGGTGCTGAAGTGGGTGGAGTCAGCCCTCCAGGCCTCCAAGGTGCACCTGCTGTCCACGGACCATGAGGAGGGCGGCGAGCACACGTGGAAGATCCCCTTTGACCCCAGCCTGAAGGAGGTCACCATCTCCCTGAGTGGCCCAGGGCCCGAGATCGAAGTCCGAGACCCGCTGGGTATGTGCACCCCGGGGCTGGCCTCCTCATTGGGCCTGAGACTGAAATAAAAGTCCAGGATGGGACAGAGAGGAGGCCAGGAGATTTTGGACATAAAACTCCAGGAGCACCGAGGGTAAGGGAGATGCTGAGTGGAAGGCAGAGAGGGTGTCTACAGTGGGTGAGGATGCAGCGGGGCCATTAGCAGCCCAGCGAGAGGAATTAAAATGATGACCGTCCCTGGGGCTGCCAGATTCACGTGGCATCTTCCCCAGGTTCTCTCTTCAGTGGCCTGGAGAGTTGGTGGGGCAAGAATTAGTGGCACAGTGTAGAGATGGGAAGTGGTGGGGGGGATCTGGGAGGTGGGGTAATTTGTCAGGGTCATCCAGGCTCCATATGATTTGGACCCAGCTGCCTGGTGCCACGGTGCTCCAAGGATGTCCTGAGTACTCTGGTCCAGAGGCCAGGGGTACAGCCAGCACCTGGGGAGGGATGAAGATGGAGAGCTCAAGGAAGGAGAGGCCTGGGTACCCCCAAAGGCCTATTGTCAGTTCCTCTAGGAAGCCCGAGGCTGGGATTGGAGGGCTGTGGGTTCCTGGGGATGGGGAGGGGGGCTCTGTCAACCCAGAAAAGGGTCGGGGGCTGAGCAGGTCTTGGGGCTTCCACAGGGAGGATCCTGCAGAGGGATTACGGCCTCAATGTGCTCCTCAGCATCCCTGACTCTGCCAAGGTCGTGGCCTTTAAGCCTGAGCATTCCGGGCTGTGGTCCATCAAGGTAGGAGGCCTTGGCTTCCTGGGGTTGGGGAGACCAGCTTCACCAAGCTGAGACATCATCTTCCTCTTGCCTGGGCGCTCGGAAGCCTGGAGCCCTGGGAAGCTGTGGGTTGGAGCGTGGGCAGTGATGTGGGCATATCAGTAGAAGCAGGGGGGCAAGATCAGAGGAGGAGTATTGTGCTTTGTGCCAGTGAGAGAAGTGGAGTGGTTTGGGGTTAGTGAGGGAACTTCAAAGAAGGACTTGGAGAAACCACTCGGGTGTCCAGAGGTGGGCGACAGGATTGGCTCGCGGTTCAGGACCCTGTCCTTTGAAGAGTGCACAGAAGAAGCTAGGGTGACCTTGGGCTCAGAGGCACAGGACTGGCAGGGGAGCAGAGTCTGTTCTAACCTGCCGGGGACTGGGGGCCTGGGACTGGGTGCAGGGCTCCTGGCCAAGCACCCTGGGATGGGGCAGGTTGCTGTCTCTGAAGCACATGGCTTTAGCTGATCAGCAAACAGTTATGGAGCCCCTACTGGGTGCTGGCCTTCCCTGGTTGCTCAGTGGTTAGGAACCTGCCTGCCAAGCAGGAGACTTGGAAGACACAGGTTCAGTCCCTGGGTGGGGAAGATCCCCTGGAGAAGGAAATGGCAACCCACTCCACTATTCTTGTCTGGGAAATGCTATGGACAGAGGAGCCCAGTGGGCTACGGTCCATGGGGTTGCAAAAAGTCAAACACGACTGAGCGACTAAACCAACAGCAACTGGGTGCCAGGCACAGTGCTGGGCGCCGCGGGCACTGCTGTTCTTCAGGTTTGGAGCATCTTTGGGCTGAGAGCTCTCATGCCAATAGGGAAGGCAAGGCAGGGTTTGGGGGACCTGTGGGTGTTGGGGGTGGGGAGCGGGAACGACAGGGCTGCTTAGAGAGTCCAGCTCAGGCAGTGCCATGGCCGGACTCTTCCTCTTCCATGGGGGGAGCATCGTGCTGGGTCCCCAGGGAGTGGGTGAGTTACCCACAAGTCTGCAAAGGCGGGAGAATTCCAGTTGCTGACTCCAGGCCGGGTCAGGTCGGCCACTTCCCACCTGGAGCTGGGGGGCTGGGGTCAGACACCCTGGTGATGTGAGCCTGGGCCTGGGCTAGATCTACAGCAGCGGCCGCCATTCGGTCAGGATCACGGGCATCAGCAACATTGACTTCCGAGCTGGCTTCTCCACTCAGCCCTCCCTGGACCTCAACCACACTATCGAGTGGCCCCTACAAGGTACGATGCTCTGGGCCCTGGGGCGACACAAGGCCACCTTCTGCAGGGGTGGGGCTTACCTTTAGGAAGTTGGAGGGTGCAGTTCCAGGGGGCAGCCACAAGCCTGTGACTATGGAGCAGGCTTGCAGGAGTTGCTCCAGCCTCTCTCTCACATCACAGTGAACTGTACCCAGGGCTAGCACCTTCTCTTTGGGTTCCAGCCAGGGTGACCCTGGGACCGTTTACTTTTAGAACTTCCTTCCTGTCCTTCAAGGCCTCCACAAGCTCAGGCTGTTCCCCTAACCCTCCTTTCCCTTTCTCTTTGTCAAGATTTGTCTGTCTAGAGCCCCACTTCTTCCAGTGAACATCAGGCTGTTGTTGTGCAGGGGCTAAGTCGTGTCCAACTCCTTGCAACCCCATGAACTACAGCACATCAGGCTTCCCTGTCCCCCATTATGTCCTGGAGTTTTCTCAAACTCATGTCCATTGAGTCAGTGATGCCATCCAATCATCTCATCCTCTGTCGCCGCCTTCTCCTCCTGCCTTCAATCTTTCCTAGTATCAGGGCTCAGAAATATGGTCTCTTGCCATGGGGCCATTTGGAGGGTTTTGCTGGGATCAGCTGAACAAAGAGATGGGAGGGACTAGGCCACAGCATGTTAAAAAGCAGAGACATAACTTTGCTGACAAAGGTCCACATAGTCAAAACTATGGTTTTCTCAGTAGTCATGTATGGAAGTGCGAGTTGGGCCATAAAAAAGGCTGATCACCAAAGAATTTATTTTCTCAAATTGTGATGCTGGAGAAGACTCTTGAGAGTCCCTTGGATACAAGGAGGCCAAACCAGTCAATCCTAAAGGAAATCAACCCTGAATATTCATTGGAAGGACTGATGCTGAAGCTCCAATACTTTGCCCACCTAATGTGAAGAACCAACTCATTGGAAAAGACTCTGGTGCTGGGAAAGATTGACAGCAGGAGGAGGAGGGGGTGACAGAGGATGAGATGGGTGGATGGCATCACTGACTCAACAGACACGAGTTTGAGCAAACTCTGGGAGACAGTGAAGGACAGGGAAGCCTGGCATACTGCAGTCCATGGGGTCTTAAAGAGTGGGACCCAGGGACTGAATAAGAACAAGGCCAGGTCAAGATAACTCTGGAGCACTGAATAGTGCCCCCAAAATGGTGCATGCTGGGTCCTTAGAGCTTTCTTTTGAGTCTGTATGCCCTCAGTTTTTCGTTCTTGTCAGCCCTTATGGGTTTCCCTGCCAGGACCCGCAGTGATATCTTCAAAATGAAAAGTGGGTTGCTTATTCATTCTGTGTTTGTCTTTGCCAATAGCAGGGAGGTGGGAGGGAGGCAGAGAAACTTAACTCCTATTCTAAAGCCAAGAAAGATGAGAAATCCTAAGTGAAGTGCTATGGGGGTGGTGGGGGAGAGTTTGAAAGCAGAGTGGTCCTCAGGGACAGTCCCCAGTGGAGAGGGTGACGGAAGCCATATGTGACCTTCTTTGGTTTCTGCTTTTGATAAAGATGGGGCTCCATCCAAGACATTTTTTTAAAGTGAGAAAAACAGCAGGGCAATCGCAAATGATAAATAATGATTGGCACTTGACCCCAGGGCACCAGGGAGTGGGGGAGGCTGCAGCGAACTGAACAGTGGGGGCCTGGGCCATGGGAGCAGCTGCTACATGCCTTTGGCTGGTTGTTGCAACATGGGAAGGAAGCCCAGCACTGACACACTTGATTTTTCAAAGAAATCTGGACTTCTAGATTTATACATGCCCTTTCTAGACTGTTTGATTTTTTTTTTCCAAAAGATGGAAGGCATTTCATGGATCACGTCTACCACATCTTCTGGTTCCCAGTTTATGATCAGAGAGAGAGAGAGAAAAAAAAAAAAAGAATAGCTATCTGAAAAGGGAGAGACCTAACAGTTTCCAAATCAACTTAAAAGACTGTGAAACCCAAGTCCAGTTCTGGCTTTCCTGAGATAGTGTGGAAAGTACATTTCCAATGAGATGGGAAGGGAAACCACAGGAAAGCCCACCAGGAGTCAGCATTCCCAAACTGGGGTCTGCATCTCACCTCGGCCTGTCCCAGAGCCTGTCAGCTGACAGCCAACACCAGAGTCAATGGGGGATAGGAGGGCGCCCTTTCTCAGTTCTGCTCCGTGAGCGCCCAGTCTGCACAGCAGAGGCGACACAATCATGGGAAGCCATGGGTTGGAGGAGAGTGGTGTTTCAGGACCACGGACAGTAGCAACCCCCCTTCTCTCCTCATCCCACCCAGCATTCCTTGGCCCAGGGAAGAGAAGGTGAGGGAATGGGTGAAGGTGGACCAAGAGGCTGGGTCCCTAACCATGGCTCTGGGGTGGGGCCCCTGCTTGGGGAGCCTCGTGGAGCCCAGCACAGATGCCAGCACCTCCTTCCCTGCCTTTTCCTCTGTAGGCGTGCCCATCTCCCTGGTGATCAACTCCACGGGCCTGCGGGTACCCGGCCGCCTGGACTCAGTGGAGCTCTCACATAGCTCAGGGCAGTCCCTCCTGACTCTGCCCACGCAGCCCCTCTCCAACGGATCAACCCACCAGCTGTGGGGTGGGCCGCCCTTCCACAGCCCCCAGGAGCGTTTCTACCTCAAGGTGAAGGGCAAGGACCATGAAGGAAACCCTCTCCTCCGTGTCTCCGGAGTTTCCTACCGTGGGGTGATTCCAGGTGAGTAATTGACTCCTACCGCCCCCCAGCTCCCTGGCTCCCTTGGAGGCTCATTTCTCCCTGAAAGGCTTTCCTGATTCAATTAGATTAGGAAATGTTTATTCATTAAACTGCAGGCTCTGCAATACATTATGCTGAATACTGAGATGCTTCAGATGCAGTTTTCAGCTCTAGGGTTTACTGCAAAGTCATCTATGCATCCATAAATCCATCCATGCATCTATCCATCCATCCATCCACCTGTGCATTCAACATTCATTTTGTATCAGTCATGGTTCTAGAAACTGTAGACACAACAGTGGGCAGGTTAGTGAATATAAGTATGCCCTTGCATAATCATAGTTACTATCATTATCATAATGATGGTAACACTAACCTAATCACCATTCTGAGCACGTCTCATGGGACAATCCTGGGCCAAGCACTTGCCATGCATTTGTTCATTAAATGCTTATATCAGTTCCTTTTTATTCCCCCTCCTGGTCTAAAGGGTTTCTTTTTATAATCTCTTGCATACTCCTTGAAAAATCTATCTTTTCAAACCTTTTATTTTGAAATGATCTTTAAGAAGTAAAGTGTGAAGTGTTAGTCACTCAGTTGTATCCAACTCTTTGGGACCCCATGGACTGTAGCCCACCAGGCTCCTCTGTCCATGGAATTCTCCAGTCAAGAATACCAGAGTGGGTTCCCACTCCCTTCTCCAGGGGTTCTTTCCAGCCCAGGGATTCAACATTGGTCTCCTGCATTGCAGGCAGATTCTTGACTGTCTGAGCCACCAGAGAAGCCCAAGGTTACCATAATAGTAATAAATTTCTTCATTTACCTTCTCCTGTATTAACATCTTTTTTTTTCATTTTTTAAAATTGAAGTTTAATTGCTGTCCAACAACAGGAATCAGCTATATGTATGCATGTATCCCCTCCCCCTAGAGCCTCCTTCCCACCCCACCCCCCCCCCCCCCCCAGGTCATCACAGAGCACTGAGCTGACCTCCCTGTGTTCTTACACCCAGTTCTGAGATATGTCTCCATTTTATTGCCGGGAAACAGACCACTGACTTCACAGGGTTGCTCGGAGGGTTGCATAAGCTAATGTACATAACAGGACGGCTCTCAGATGCTCAGAGGTTATACCCAGTATGTAGGAACCATGAACCACGCCCCTCCATGTGGCTGCTGGTACTGTGATGTCACTGTAGGCGCACGTCACCTTGTGCCCCCGCCTTTGGTTGTGTGGTGCTGTTTCCCACGTGTGTGGCTTTTGCGGGTTTCCCGTGTGTCCCAGAGGTCTCAGCATCCAGGCTGGAGGCTCCCAGAGGGCAGGGTGGCATCTTTGGCTTTCCAGATCTGCCTCTGGTCCTGGGGAGTGGGGTCTGAGTTCACTGGGCACCAGCCTCCTTACTGGGCTTGCTTCCCTCCTCCTGCCCGCTTCCCGCTCCGCTGGTAGTGACCCAGGAGGAGCTCAGAGGTGGATGACACTGACACCCCACATCAATGGTGCTTGGGGTTTCAGACTCCCCTAGCCACTTCACTTAGGGATGCAGAGAGGGTGCTGAGATGCCCGTGGTGAGGTGGGGGACTTTGAGGACCTGAATGGGGCAGGGCATCACAGGGCTAGGGGGCTTGGGACCCCTTCCTTCAGTCTCCTGGCCTCCACTCCCTGGCTTGGTCCCCGGGGCTCCTCCTGCCTTGGCCTTTGCAGCTTTCAGGAGGCATTTTCAGGCAGGAATCTCAGCAGGGGGACTAAAGCAGCCTCTATCTCTCTCTCTTTTCTCAGATGGCTCCCAGAGCTGGGGAGTTAAGTTCTGGCTTTTGGTCTCCATGTCAGCTCTAGATTAAAGGATAGGGGTGGAGTACGGGAAGGGTGTGGTTTGGCAGGGGGGAGGGTTGGTTTGCTGGCCCCCCCCACCACCTCCCAGGTCTGGAAGGCTGGGAGTTTGGGAGCAAGACACTGGGTTTGGAGACATGTGGGGTGGTGGGGCCCAGGAGTCCCTGGGCTTCTTTCAGCTCAAGGAAGAGGGAGCCAGAGGCTTCCAGTGTGTGGGGGTGAGCCGTGGCTGCCGCGCGCACAGCTGAGGACGTGGCTGGATGGTCCGACACCCCTCTCCCCTGGGATGTGGCAGGGAGCCCGTAACATGATGTCACCACCGCCCTCCCACCCCCAGCGCTGTGCTCGGAGGAGGTCTGGCCCATTGTCTCACCCTCGGAGCATCTCTGGGGTGGATGAGGGAGAGGGCAGCGCAAGGGTTCCCCACAAGCCTGCGATCACCCAGCGAGGCACAGACGGCCCGAGACTGACACTGCGGGTCTGTTCTCAGACGTTTCCCCTGAAGTGACTCCAAGAGCCAAGGAAAGACCGTGTGCCACCCCAAGGCCAGGGTCAGGCGGGAGGAGGCAGTGGCGTCTCTGATGGGGGTCCCCAGAGGCTCATCCGAAGCTGCGAGATTACATGGAAATCTCTTATTTTATCTCGAAAATGCGTGTGAACTCTGTATTCACAGCCATGCTCCAACTAGGCTGATTTTTTTTTTTTTTTTAAAGGCTTCCCACCCACAGATTGTGAGTAAAACTGACCTTGCAGGAGGGGCGAGAGATGCACAGCCCTCCCCAGGCCCCTGGAGAGTCCCATCTGGGGAGCATTTCATCAGATTTGAGGGCTGGTTTGACTTTTCTGTCTCCCACACAATTGACACATTAGAGGCACAAGCCATAAAACCCCCACGAGGCTTCATGGAAGGAGCTGGCCCTGCCACGTGCGTGTGCCAAGGGCTTCCCACTCACCACCTCTCACCAGCAGCTCACCACAACTCGATGAGGTCACTAATGCCATTAACCCATTTTACTGAGGCTTAGGGAGGTGATGCCCCCTGTTCTCGGTGGCCACCGGATGGTGAAGTCAGAGACTGAAGCCCTGACTTCTGGCCCCTGAGTTATCCTTGTGGGATATCCTTGTGGGATATCCTTGTGGGTCTCTTGTTGCTAGGTGTGTCGAGGGCAGGCTGATGGGGGGAGGGCAGGGAAGAATCCTGAGTGCTGGTCCTTGCCCACAGGTGCCCCCCTGGTCAGCATGCCCCCCAGGATCCATGGCTACCTACACCAGCCCCTGCAGGTCTCCTGCTCTGTGCACAGTGCCCTCCCCTTCCGGCTACAGCTGCGGCGGGACGGAGCCAGGCTGGGTGAGGAGAGGCGCTTTCGGTGAGTGGCTCAGGGCTGCCCACTGTCCCCAGTCCCAGGGCTCCTGGGGGCCTGATGCCCTGGAGGGACCTAAGGGGTGGTGGGTGGCACACCTGAGACCTTGGTCATCCTGCTGGGCACCTCCCAGCTTGGCCAGGGTTGGGGGAGAGCGGGTCCCTGAGGCTCTCACCACTGCTGGGCCATCACTCCTTGGAGGAGCCATAGGCCTTCCTCAGATTCTGAAAACTCAACCCACGAAGGCCTGGTTCTGTGCTGGTCAGTGCAGGAAGGACCCTCTGAGACCTTCCCTCCTATGGTTGGAAGCCCGGGGCTCAGAGAGGGGAAGGGCCTTTTTCAGAGTCACACAGGATATCGTTGGGATTTGCATGTCCTTAGCTGCCTGTCTCTTCTTACCAGTCTCTGAGAGGTTTGGGGGCCTCTTTCTGGGCAAGATTCAGGGGGCCAAGCCCCCATCCGGAAGCCTGGATGAGGCCGGGGCACCCTGGTGGGGGCAGTGCAGTTGTGTGTCTCCAGCTGTCCTGTGTTTGCAGGGAGTCAGGGAACAGCAGCTGGGAGATTCCACGGGCCTCCAAGGCCGAAGAAGGCACGTATGAGTGCACGGCAGTCAGCCGGGCGGGGACCGGACGAGCAAAGACTCAGATCGTCGTCACAGGTCTGTCCCCTTGGGCCCGTCCTGACTCTCCCCTGTAGGATTCCCTCCCAGGCTCTCCCCATCTGTGGGTGAGTGTGCCAGCCCGCTGCTAGGGGCCGTCCGTCATCCGGAGCCCGACGCCCACACTGCATCTGCGTGCTGGCCTCCGGTTTGGACTGTCTGCCCCACGAATGGCCTGCGGTTGCAGGAAGGTTGAGAACCCCTGCTCAGGCTCTGCCTCCCAGTCCCCAGCCTTAATCCCACCCTTGACTTCTTGATCAGCCCCCAGGCCCTTACAAGGGCCACCATCCACTTTGTCCCCAACCCTTAATGCCTCCAGGTCCTGCCACCGTGGCAACATTGAACTCAGGAAGGTTGGAAAAGCCACAGATCCTCTTACAATGAAATTAGCTTTATTTTAAAAATAATGAACCTAAGCTGCCTTGATGGGCTTTCCCAGTGGCTCAGTGGTAAAAAATCCACCTGCCAATGCAGGAGACATAGGTTCAATCCCTGGGTTGGGAAGAACCCCTGGAGGAGGAAATGGCAACCCACTCCAGT
This sequence comes from Bos javanicus, assembly GCF_032452875.1. Lineage (NCBI taxonomy): Eukaryota > Metazoa > Chordata > Mammalia > Artiodactyla > Bovidae > Bos > Bos javanicus. The sequence continues at coordinate 100,380,818 of NC_083878.1, forward strand.
ATTCTTGCCTGGAAAAATCCCATGGACAGAGGAGCCTGGTGGGCTACAGTCCATGGGGTCGCAAAAGAGTCAGACACGACGACTTAGCAACTAAACAGCAACAAAGCTGCCTTGAAGAAAAGGGGCCCGATGAACATAGAGGAATCAGTCACTCTGCATTCCTAAACCCACTCAAAATCACTCATGCTCCCTGTAAGAAGACTGGAAAATATAAGCCAACAGAAAAGATGGAACTGACCTGTGACCCCTCCACTCCAGAGATGACTTTGACAGCATTTTGCTTTACTTCTTTTTGGATCTTTATCCATGTGTGCATTTTAAGAAAAACAGGATAATATCCTACATACTTACAACAACCTGATTTGGTGTCTGGAGTCAAATTTCCCTGTTGGATATCATGGTCATTGGCATGTGGATCCAGCTTTTTTCCTATAGGTCCTGCAGACCGTCCCTGATCAGGTGGTCTCTGAGCCGTCACTTCTTAATGGTTTTTTCTTATTGAGAGTGTGGGTTTCTAAGCTCTTTATTCTTTGGGGGCAGTGGGCTTACTTAGTCCATATTTGGCTGCTGTTTATACAGAGAATAGCTCTGTACTTGTTACTCTTTTCCAGTTGAGGGTGATTTCCAAGACTTTATCCACCAGTGCGGAATTATTGGGGCTTCCCAGGTGGCTCAGCGGTAAAGAATCTGTCTGCCAATGCAGGATAAACTGGTTCAATCTATGGGTCGGGAAGATCCCTTGGAGAAGAAAATGGCAGCCCACTCCAGTATTCTTGCCTGGGAAATCCCATGGACAGAGGAGCCTGGCGGGCTACAGTCCATGAGGTCACAAAAAAGCCGGACATAATTTAGTGACTGAGCATGGACGCTCGTGGAATTATTGCCTCAAAGGGTATGAAGTATGGGTTGTTTGTTTATTTTAGTCATTACATCGTGTCTGACTCTGAAACCCCATGGATTGGAGCCTGCCAGGCTCCTCTGTCCATGGGATTTTCCGGGCAAGAATACTGGAGTGGGTTGCCATTTCCTTCTCTAGGGGATCTTCCCGACCCAGGGATTGAACCCGCGTCTTCTGCGTTGGCAGGCGGATTCTTTACCACTGAGCCACTGGGAAAGCCCCGAAGAATGGGCTAACTCTTGCTAAATTTTGCTGTTTGCTGTTGTATGGAAATCAGGTGCGCATGCATGCACACACACACACAGCCCCCGGGCGGGTGTGAGATGGCCGTGCAGTGGCATCGTCCGGGCATGGTGAGCAGATGCTGGTGAGCTGCTCTGCTGGGGGAGACAGTGGACTCTGGGGTCTGGATGCCACCAGGGTCTGTAGGATGACTCCCTCCCCATGCCAACACCTCAGTGCCTCCTGTGCTCCTGTTCCTGCAGGCCCCCCGCCGCAGCTGGTCCCTGTCCCCAATGTGACCGTGTCCCCTGGAGAGACCGCCATCCTGTCCTGCCTGGTCCTGAGTGAGGCCCCCTACAACCTGACCTGGGTCCGGGACTGGCGAGTCCTCTCGGCCTCGACGGGCAGAGTCACCCAGCTGGCCGACTTATCCCTGGAGGTCAGGAACACCACCCCCAGTGATGGCGGGCGGTACCAGTGCATGGCCAGCAACTCCAATGGAGTCACGAGGGCATCCGTCTGGCTCCTGGTGCGAGGTGAGGCTGCTCACTACCTGGCATTTCTCCAGGAGCCCATCTGTCCATCCCTCTGCTCAGACATCAGCTCTGGCAGGCAGCATCAGCCCTTCCAGAGTTTTCTCAACCTCCAGAGTAAGAGGATTCTGTAGCCTCCCAGCCTAAGTGTAGTGGTTCAGCACTGTTGGGAAGTTCATCCTCATATCTAGTCGGCCAAACCAATTTCACTGTGTCCTGTCCTCTTTCCGGGCCATTGAGCACATCCATTGTCCAGCCCTCTCGATATGCAGGACAGAGATGGGACACTGGAAACTTCTGGAAGCCCAGAGATCAGACGTGCTCAGCAGGGTTTGGGTAGCACCCACCAGCTGGAGGTGGAGAAGGCAGTGAGAGGAAACATGTCCAGAGGGTTAGTGCCTGGATCAGGTACTCACCTGGGATTTAGGTTCACAGGATTTAGACGGATCCTGCTTCTCTAGGGAACTATCTCCCCCAAGTGTAAAAGTGAGTGTGTTGGAACAAATTTCACTCGCGCCAGTGACTCTGGATTGGCCGCTTAGAGTGTGTTGAGAAAGATTCTGAGGCTATATCGAGGCTGCTGGTATAGGAGGGGTTCAGCTCAGAGAAGAAATTCAAGGAGCTCAAGGCTCCCACCAGGGGCTATTGGGAATTCAGGTCTCCATGTGGCCTGGGGATGTGCCTGGGGGCTGCCTGGTCAACCCCGGTTCCCTGAGAAGCTGCTCCCAAGGATGCAGGTCCTTCGGGGCCCTTCCTTCCTGTGTCTCTGCTGTCTGTGGCCTCAGGGAGGAGCAGGGGGCCCAGGGCTGGGTACCTGGGACAACATGGCTGCTCTGACAAGCTCCTCCCCACCTATCTACTCCTTGAACTCCAGAGGCCCCGCAGGTCAGCATCCACACCAGGTCACAGCGCTTTTCCCAGGGCATGGAGGTGAGGGTCCGCTGCTCGGCCTCTGGATACCCTGCACCCCACATCTCCTGGAGCCGCGAGGGTCGCGCCCTGCAGGAGGACAGCAGGTGAGGGCCTCAGGGGCCTCTCTGGGCCTCAGTCTTCTTAATTGTAGCAAATGGGGGCGTGGCATTTGCCCTGCCTTCTTCCTGATGATTTGAGACTCAGGAGCAAGATCATTTGGGAAACAGCGATGCCTCATGTGGGTCTGGAGTCAGGTGTTCCAGCCACAGAATCCGGCAGACCTGTGCTTGCATTCTGCCTCTGCCATTCAGGCTGTGTGCCCCTGGGCAGTTCACCTTACCTTTCTGAGCCCGATGAATGAAAAAGGAACATAAAAAGTGATGAACCCACAGCCTGGCACAGATCAAGCAGTCAGTGTAAAATGCTGTCACTGGTGATGTTGTTAATTAATCTGCTTTTAATAATGACTTGGGCAACCCCATGTGACCCAACCTAACTGGCCCCTTCCTGTTGAACACGTTTTGTGGCACGACTCCAGAGTCCGCGTGGATGCCCAGGGAACCCTGATCATTCAGGGGGTGGCCCCAGAGGATGCTGGGAGTTACAGCTGCCAGGCTGCTAATGAGATTGGCAGAGATGAAGAGACGGTCACCCTCTACTATACAGGTACGTGGGTCAAGGGCATCTGCAGAAGAGGGTCCCCAGTCCTGCCTCCCCGCCACCTCCCTTTCTCCCTCTCGTCCACAGATACTTAAGAGTATCTACTGTGTGGCAGACACTGGGATACAGGGTCCCCGTCCAGGTAGAGGTTATATTCTAATGGGGAAGCAAAATGCAAGCAGATGAGTAAGGTACTTTCAGATGGTGAAGGTGTGGGATGAGCACAGAGCAGGGTGGTGTGATGGAGCGACGTGTGGCTGGGCAGAGAAGGACACGTACACACAGGATCAAACCCTTGCCCCAGACAGGAGTGGGAACAGTGTTTCAGGGAGAGAGACAGGGTGGGGCCAAAGCTTCGAGGTAGGAATGGCCCTTGGGGTCCCCAAGGGGCTGCAAGCAGCAGGAGGCTGGCTGGAGTCAGGGGCCAGGGAGTGGCAGCCAGCCCCTGTGGTGCATTTTAGAACCTTGTAAGATTTCACCTTTTACACCAGGTTCAAAGAGGACAATAAAAAAAAGTGTATATATATCTGACTCACTTTGCCGCAAGCAGAAACTACCATAATGCTGTAAATCAACTATACTTCAATAAAAATTATTTTTAAAAATTATATATAAGAAAAAGGAAATATACATTAAAGTATTTAGAGGTAAAGGGATATCATATTTGGAACTTATTCTCAGCCATTTAGAAAAAAATAAAAAGAATACAGAGAGAATTCCATCATGATAAAAGGAAACGAATATGGCAAAAATGTTAACATCTGATGATATGAGTGAAAGGTACATGAAAAACCTTTGTATTATTCTTGCAACTTTCCTTTGTGAAATTACTTCAAAATAAAAAGTAAAAAAAAAAAAAAAAGAGGACAAGAAGGGAGTTTAGTCCCGGGAGTAACTGGCTTTTTAGAAACTGGCCAAGGCTGAGTCTTTCTGGGGGTGACTGTCCCGGTTGGTGGGGGGTGGGGATGAGGCAGGTGCTCAGCCCCACCCTGGCCCCTCCACCCCTCCCCCAGCTGGGGAAACCGACGCTGTTGCTCTAGGGAGTCTATGGGTTGGTCCCCAATTCCCCATCTGCTCCCCACACAGACCCACCATCCGTGTCGGCTGTGAACGGCGTGGTGCTGGCTGCCAAAGGGGAGGAGGCGGTGCTGGAGTGCGAGGCGACCGGGGTGCCCCCGCCCCGGGTCATCTGGTATCGAGGTACATGCATTGGGTGGGGAGAAGGCCTGCAGAAGGGGCCTGCGGGGGGGCCTGAAGGATCAGCTTTCCAGGACAGTCATGAGGGCACTTGGAATGGGGTGTCTGGGGAGAATGGGCTGTTTCAAGCAGCGCCCGTCACCCCTAGCCCAGTATCCACATATAACTGATGCAGATTGGCTCTGTGATCAGGAGCAGGATTTAGAATAGACCCAGGTTTGAATTCTGGCCCAGTGAGTGGCCTCGGACAAGTGGCTTGACATCTGTGAGCCTGCTTCCTTAGCTGGGAAATCAAAGACAGCTTGTTTTTTCCCTAACATTTCTCTTGTTTATTTGGCTGCCTTGGGTCTTAGTTGCTACACATAGGCTCTTTAGTTGTGGCAGGTGGGATCCAGCTCCCTGACCACGGATCGAACCCGAGCCCTCTGCCCTGGGAGCTCGAGGTCCTGGCCACTGGACCACAGTCTCTGAGATAGGTTGGTTGTGTGAGGATTAAATGAGTCCATATGTGCAAATTGTTTAGAACAAGCCTGGCCCACGGCCTGGGCTCAGTGTCCTTAATGGTGGTGATGAAGATGCTGTGATTATCAGAGAGCTGGCAATCGTGCTGAGCGTTCTGTTGTGAGGCTTTTCTGAGTTAGTGAGTGTAGAGGGTTTTCTGTGTATTGGACCCCGAGCTGGAGTTTGATCAACAGGAGCTGCTCTTGCTCCCACATCAGTGGACCTGGGTTCCAGGGGTCCTGCTTTGGACTTTCCAGGGCAGAACCCTGGGCTCCTTCTCAAGCACAGCCCCCTTCCACCCAGACGCACTCCAGCCTTGGCAGCACCTGTCTGTGATCTCAGCAGAGCCTCACCTTGACACTGACAGGCAGTGTTAGCTCAGAGTTTGAGCATTTTGTCCGTGGTCACCAGCTAGTGGTGGCAGAGGCCTCAGGACTCCTTCCTCAGGGCGTGGTCACTGCCTATCGTGGCTGGGAGCTCTACCAGCCCAGCCCAGGAGCCACCTTTTTAAAGGGGGATCTCCCAGCGGAATGGCTTCCCAGGTGGCACTAGTGGTCAAGAATCTGCCTGCCAATGCAGGAGACGCCAAAGATGCCGGTTCGATCCCTGGGTCAGCAAAATCCTCTCTGGATAAGGCAATGGCCACCCAGTGCAGTATTCTTGCCTGGAAAATCCCATGGACAGAGGAGACTGGCGGGCTACAGTCCATGGGGTTGCAAAGAGTCGGACATGACTGAGCACAGCACGCACACCACCCCTTGGAATGTTACTCAGCCTTAAGAAGGCATGACAGTCAAGTTATACGACAGTGTGAATGCAGTTACCATTGAACTGTGTGCTTGAAAATGATTAAGATAATAAATTTTATGACTTTATTTTTTACCACAATTAAATTTTTTAATTTGACTCCCATGACAAAGAAAAAAAATTGGGAAAAAAAAATCAGGCCCATAGCAGCTATTGTGTAGAAATTTCCCCCTACTTCTAACTGGCCAAATGAAGAAAAAAATCTTTTATCTGTGACATTTTCAGAGATATTTGCTCTAATATGGAGTAGTTAAGTAGTAAAAACTTAAAAGAAAAGATAAAAAATTTCCTTAATTTAGAAAAAAGGAATGCAATTTTGATACAACATAGATGAACCTTGAAAACATGATACTAAGTGAAATAAGCCAGACACAGAAGGACAAATATTATATGATTCCACTTGATTGAGTGGGATCTCTTATAGGAAATGCCTAGTATGTGCAAATTTAGAGACAGAGAGGAGAAAGATGGATGCCAGGGGCTTGGGGAGGGAGAAGTGGAGAATTAGTGTTTAATAAGTAGGGCTTCCATTTGAGAAGATGAAAAAGTTTTGTGGATGGATCATGGGGATGTACCTGATCCCGCTGGATTGGGCACTCAGTGCTTAAAACGGTAAAATCTTGTGTTATGTATATTTACCACGATTTTAAAAACAAAAAAATTAAGTTGTAAAAAAGGTTCAAAATCAGGGTGATCCCTCAGGCCTTAGGAGCCTGGAGGGGTGGGAGTCAGGGAACAGTAAGAGAAATGAGAATGAAGCATCAGAGAGGCAGAACTGCAGGGGGGATGGTGGGGAGCTTCTCCCAGAGCTCACCCAAGCCTCAGTCTGCCCCTGAGCAGAGGGCAGGGACCCAGGAGGGAGACCCAAGCGAGGCGTTCTTGGGTAATGAACCTGTCACATGCAAGGGGGCAAGCTGAGACTCACTCTTGGCCAACAGAGGGACTCAGGGAACTGGACTCAGGGGTGCTGACTTAAAAGAAAATTTTTTAAATTGTGGTACATCATGCATAACATATCCATTACTATCTTAACCGTTTTTAGGTATATTCACATTGCTGTACAACCATCACCGCCACCCATCTCCAGGACTCTTTTCATTTAGCAAAACTGAAAATCTGCACCCATTAAACAATAGGGGTCCTGATTGCAGGGTGGGGGGGTCTTTACCTCACCCACACCCCTCTGAGGTCCCAGCCTTGTGGAGTTGCAGGAACCCAGGGTCAGGAAGGTAGCCTGATCCCCGGGCCTCCTGTGGCAACCACTGGGTACCTGCCTGATGTTTTCTCATCTTTGGTCCAGGGGATCTTGAGATGATTCTGGCCCCTGAGGACTCCATTTCTGGGATGCTGCGGATCCCGGTGGTTCGTGAGAGGGATGCTGGCGTCTATACCTGCCGAGCTGTCAATGAGTTGGGCGACGCCTCTGCAGAAATCCGGCTGGAGGTTGGACGTGAGTGTACACCTGTCCCCACCTGTGCCCTGCCACCTGCCCTACTTCTGGGCAGGGAGGAGAGAATGCTACCCTGTAGCCTGCCAGCGGGGAGTTTGCATCATTTGGATCCAGAGCACGAGGGACAGGGATTTTAGAGGGAGATGGTGTATGTGCTCCCACTTGCTGCGTAACAAATCGCCCTGAGACTCTGGCTTAAAACAGTGAGCATCTATCTATGCACAGTCCTGGAGGGTTAGGATTCTGGTTCTGACTCAGGGTCTCTCACAGGAAGGCACTTATTATGTTGGTCGGGGATGTGGTCACCTGAAGGCTTGACTGGGACTGGAGGATCCACCTTAAGTTCATGTATGAGGCTTTTGTCAGGAAGCCTCTGTTCCTTACCCTTATGGTCTTCCCTGGAAGGTTTCTCGTGACATGGGTTTTCCTAGAGAAAGTGAGTTGAGAGGGATAAAGAGAGAATCCAAGATGGAAAAGTTTAGTTTAGTTGCTCAGTCGTGTCTGACTCTTTGCGACCCCATGGACTATAGCCTATCAGGCTCCTATGTCCATGGGATTTTCCAAGCAAGGGTACTGGAGTGGGTTGTCATTCCCTTCTCCAGGGGATCTTCCCGACCCAGGGATTGAACCTGGGTCTCCCACATTGTAGGCAGACGCTTTACCATTTGAGCCACCAGGGAAGTCTCTGAGCCACCAGGGAAGTAAGTCTTTATAGCCAGTCACAGTCTTGGAAGTGACATACCATCGTATATCCTATAGGTCACGTGGACCAACCCTGGTATTGGTAGGTGGGAGAGACCCCTCAAGTGTGAGAGTGCCAGGAGGCAGGGGACATTGCCCACCATGGAAATAGCTTGGCTCCAGCTTGGGCATTGTCATCCCTGAGACCTGAGTTCCAGTTTTGTCTCCATCACTGACCATCTATACGCTTTGGTCAAGTCACTGACCCTCAGTTTCCCCATCTGTAAAATGGAGCCAAGGGCTTCCCTGGTGGCTCGTCCGTAAAGAATCTGTTGGCAATACAGGAGAAGTGGGTTTGATCCCTGGGTCGGGAAGATCGCCTGGAGAAGGAAATGATAACCCACTCCAGTATTCTTGCCTGGGAAATCCCGTGGACAGAGAAGCCTTGTGGGCCATAGTCCTTGTGGTCACAAAAGAGTCAGATATGACTTGGCTACTACGCGACAACAAAGCGGAGCTGACCACACTGCCTCCTTTGTTGAGTGGCTGTGAGGGTTCAGTAAAATCAGACACACAACGTTTAGCACTGGGTTTGGCCCGTCATGGGTGTTTAATAAATGGAGAAGTGATTATTCCCCTTTTACAGATGAGGAGTCTGGATTCTTCTGCGGCTGGAACACGGCCTTGGCTGTGATTGCCATGAGGTCTTGGTTCCAGGCCTGGATCCCGGGCACTGGGAATTGCTCGGAAGTTGTGGGCACAACTCCTTGGCGTGCCGAGCCAGAGCAGATGGGGCTCTGAGGGTCGGCTGTGGCCATGACGGGAAAGACAGGTGCTGAGAGTTCGGGGGAAGTGCAGAGAATGGGGAATGGGCTTGAATGGGCCAGGTAGGATGGCCAGGGGGCTCCCCAGGGACGTTTGATCAGGAGGGTCCGGCCCTGGGGAAGACGGTGCCATCAGGCTTGGGGATCCTCCCACGCTTGGGGGTGCCTTCAGTGTTCATTCATCTGTTCCATCGTTGCCATCCTCCAACACGGGGTCACCAGGTGGCCAGGCCCTGTGCCCCAGACCCTGGGTTGGGAATACAACCGCATCAGCCCTTGGTGCCAAGAAGAGAGACAGTAAACAGACACTTGGAATGCTCAGTGTACTGAGTGATTGGAGTGGCATCCGCGGGGCCCATGCCCAAGGAGGGGCTGAGCCAGCACTGGAGGACTGGAAGGCTTCTTGGAGGAGATGATGTCTAAGCTGAACCCAGAAACAGTCAGGTGACAAGCTGCAAAAAAAGATCTGTACAAAAAAGAACTTCACCACCCTGATAATCACGATGGTGTGATCACTCACCTAGAGCCAGACATCCTGGAATGTGAAGTCAAGTGGGCCTTAGGATGCATCACTACGAACAAAGCTAGTGGAGGTGATGGAATTCCAGTTGAGCTATTTCAAATCCAATGATGCTGTGAAAGTGCTGCACTCAATATGCCAGCACATTTGGAAAACTCAGCTGTGGCCACAGGACTGGAAAAGGTCGGTTTTCATTCCAATCCCAAAGAAAGGCAATGCCAAAGAATGCTCAAACTATCACACAATTGCACTCATCTCACACACTAGTAAAGTAATGCTCAAAATTCTCCAAGCCAGGCTTCACCAATATGTGATCCGTGAACTTTCAGATGTTCAAGCTGGATTTAGAAAAGGCAGAGGAACTAGAGATCAAATTGCCAACATCCACTGGATCATCAAAAAAGCAAGAGAGTTCCATAAAAACATCTATTTCTGCTTTATTGACTATGCCAAAGCCTTTGAGTGTGTGGATCACAATGAACGGTGGAAAATTCTAAAAGAAATGGGAATACCAGACCACCTGACCTGCCTGTTTAGAAACCTGTATGCAGGTCAGGAAGCAACAGTTAGAACTGGACATGGAACAACAGACTGGTTCCAAATAGGAAAAGGAGTACGTCAAGGCTGTATATTGTCACCCTGCTTATTTAACTTATATGCAGAGTACATCATGAGAAACGCTGGGCTGGAAGAAACACAAGCTGGAATCAAGATTGCTGGGAGAAATATCAATAACTTCAGATATGTAGATGATACCACCCTTATGGCGGAAAGTGAAGAGGAACTAAAGAGCCTCTTGATGAAAGTGAAAGAGGAGAGTGAAAAAGTTGGCTTAAAGCTGAATATTCAGAAAACTAAGATCATGGCATCTGGTCCCATCACTTCATGGCAAATAGATGGGGAAACAGTGGAAACAGTGGCTGACTTTATTTTTGGGGGGGCTCCAAAATCACTGCAGATAGTCACTGCAGCCATGAAATTAAGATGCTTACTTCTTGGAAGGAAAGTTATGACCAACCTAGACAGCATATTAAAAAGTAGAGACATTACTTTGCCAACAAAGGTCCATCTAGTCAAGGCTATGGTTTTTCCAGTAGTCACATATGGATGTGAGAGTTGGACTATAAAGAAAACTGAGTGCTGAAGAATTGATGCTTTTGAACTGTGGTGTTGGGAAAGACTCTTGAGAGTCCTTTGGACTGCAAGGAGATCCAACCAGTCCATCCTAAAGGAGATCAGTCCTGGGTGTTCATTGGAAGGACTGATGCTGAAGCTGAAACTCCAGTACTTTGGCCACTTGATGCGAAGAGCTGACTCATTGGAAAAGACCCTGATGCTGGGAAAGATTGAGGGCAGGCGGAGAAGGGAACGACAGAGGATAAGATGATTGGATGGCATTACCAACTCAATGGACATGAATTTGGGTAAACTCCGGGAGTTGGTGATGGACAAGGAGGCCTGGCATGCTGTGGTTCATGGGGTCACAAAGAGTTGGACACAACTGAGCGACTGAACTGAACTGAATTGACAAGTTGCGGGGACAGTGTTCCAGGCAAAGAGAACAGTATGTGCAGCTCTCACCCAGGCAAGAGAAGCCAGGCAGAGAGCGAGGCTTGAGGGTGGGGAGGGGTGAGGCCGAGGCGGCCAGCTGCCCAGCTGTGGGTCACTCCCGGCCTTCGGCTAGGGAGCCCGGTGGCGTCTGGGCTTTGTCCTGAGGAGGTGGTGAGAGGTTTCTAAGGAGAATGATGTGCTCAGACTTTCCCTGTCTGTGTGGCTGGGCTCTTGGGTGGGGTGGGGTGGATGTGGAAAGCCATAGGGCCTGATGATAAAAATATAATAAGTCTTCCATGAAATCTGCCCTGTAGCAGGGCCAGCTCTAAGCACGTTTCATGTACTAACCTATCATCCTCATCACAGCCCTTTGCAATGGGTTCCACTTTATCCTTTCATAGATGGGGGAAACGAGGCACAGAGAGGTTGAGTGACTGGTCCAGGATCACACACCTGGGGAGTGGTAGAATCTGAACCCAGGGTCAGGGTTTTTCAGTCCCTGGACTTGGTCCTGATGCTCCCAGCAGGGTGAGCTTGGACATTGCTTCTCCACTCTGAGCCTGGAGCTGCCCACCTACAAAATGTCTGTGGCTGTTGTGTGAGTGAGAGATAGGAAACGCTTTGGACAAGAAAGGCTCTGACAGATGTCACTGTCACTGTGGTTAGTCGGTGGGTTCTGGGTAGGCAGAGAAGGCGCTCCAGGGACGGCTGCCCTGGGCGTTGTGACAAGCGTTCCTCCTTTGTTCCATGTCTGATCCCTTTTCAGCAAAGCCTTATTACTTTGGGGCCCAGGCTGACCCGCCTACCTTATCCTGTTCCTTCACCTGGCAGCTGTTGGTCTGGAGGCCGTTTCCCCATGTCAGAGGGGCGAGGTGGAGGGCACCCCAGAGGCAGGCATCTGGGGCACGGGGCCACTGTGGCCTCTGGCCTTGAGGTCAGGGACGGGGTGGACTGTGGCCCAACACCTGTGTGTCTGGGGAGAGCTGGCCTGGCAGCGGTGGTGGGAAATTGAATTTCCTGCCCATCTGGGTGGCAGCTGTGGTGCGGCCTTCCTGGCTAGGCTGCCAGAGCCTTGCAGGGCTGAGAATGGGGGCACTGTGCCCACTTCCTGCTGTTCAGCTGGGAACTGGCTTCCTGGAGGTATCGGTGGCTGTGGGGAGAGAAAGGGTACAGAAAGGAGGGCAGTCTTCCCCTGACCTGCCAGGGAGTGCCCGCACTGTGGTCCAGCCTTCGAGGGTCTCTCTCCTCTGGGCCTGGCATTTGTCAGACAGGAGTCCCGGATCGAGGTCCAGGGCCTGCTGCTTGTTACCTTCCTGGGCCTTGCCTTCCTCATCTGTAAAATGGGGCTGCTGATGACAGAGGCTTATTCACAAGGCCCTTGAGAGATTTAATGAGAATGTGCTTCACTCAGGACTTGATTGAAATAAATATTCAGTGTACAGGGGTCCGGGCCAGGTGACAAGGGCCTTGTGTGGCAGAGTGAAACGGAGTGATTGTCACGTGGCTGGTGACCAGGCTCCATGACTATCCCCAGTGCCCCCAGTCCCCCCAGCCCCCGTCCCCACCAGAGCTCAGTGCTCTTTCTACTATTTTAAAACTGCTCTGACCCAAGTTCCCTTCGTCCTGCTGGTTTCTCTTGAAATGGATGTTCACTCAGCCTTCTTTCTTTATTTTTAGAACTCTTATTTATCTGGCCGCATCGGATCTCAGGCGTGGCACGCAGGATCTTCGCTAGGGTGTGCGGGCTTCTCTAGTTGCCGCGTGTGGGCTCAGTAGTTGTGGTGCTTGGGGTTTGTTGGCCCACGGCGTGTGGGATCTCAGTTCCCCAACCAGGGACTGAAGCTGTGGCCCCTGCATTGCGAGGCAGATTCATAACCACCAGACCACCAGGGAAGTCCCCACTCAGCCCTCTTTCCATTGGCTCATTTTCGTCTCTGCTTCTCATCCCTGACTTGGAAGCCTCTGGTTGCTGGGTGGGTGAGCAGGGGTGGCGGGTGTGCGTCTATGAAAGCAAAGCCCCTCCGGCCAGCCAAGGGGAGCAGGAGAGAAACACAGCTGGGCTCTGGGGCCAGCATCCGGGCTGCCTCTCCATCAGGCAAGGGCCCAGAGCCCATGACCCTTTTAGGGCTGCTGGACAGGGCTCTGATTTTCATTTCTTTTGCCATCAGGAGAAAAAAAAAATGAAGAGTAATAAGTAGATGAAAATGAACCCAGCCTGGATTGTGCTTGTCTTTATAAACAGTCATAAAATACAGTTTAAGATTTTTTTTTTAGGGAAGAGTGTCATCCTGCACTTCTGGCCAGTGGAGCTGAGGCTCCAGGCTCCACCACAGGGTCTTTCTGTGGGGAAAGGGGTCTTCCCAGGTGGGGGCTGTGGCAGCCATCCCCAGCCCTGTCTCCTTCCAAGAGACCCTGGAATCCCTCTATAAGCAGGGAAGGGCCTGAGGCCAGCCTCTCCCGTGGTCACCCTGCCCATCGACCGAGTCTTTGGCCCTGGGTCCCCCGCCCTCCTTCTGGCCAGGCTGAGTCAAGACTGATTAGAGCTCCGTTTCCCAAGCTGGCACATCCCCACAAGCTCTGACCCAGGGCTCTGGGCCATGGGAACTGGGAGGATGGTGGAGGAGACTGGGGGGTTGCAGGGTCTCCAGATGATGATAAAGAACCCTAGAACTTTAAGGCACTAGAACTGGGGAGAATACAGTTATGTCTTTCTGGAGGGGGATCCGAGGTCCAGAGTGGTGAAGGGGCTCATTCACAGGTGTCCAGGGCAGAGGCCGTGAAGCGGGGGTGGGGAGGGGCCCTGCCCAGGCTTCAGGCCTTTAGGCTGGTGGCCCTTGCCCGGGGGGCCAAGTAAGAAGAAGTCATCACCTCTGTCAATGTCACTTCCTTGGAGAATCCCTGGGGGTGGAGGGAATAGCTCATCAGTGTTGATAAGTCTCAGCTTTGGCCGCACAGGACAGGGGGCCTCCTGTCCTGCCCCCTCCCAGGCTGGTGGCTGGCACCCTTCATGGGGCAGTTTTCTCTTCCTGAGTGCTTCTGGTTCTCCATACAGAGCTGCCTCCTTGCAAACACACTGCAGCTGTCAGATGATGAGCTTAGAGAGCGTGGCGGCTGCTGTGTGTCTGGCTGTCTCAGGGCACTCACAGCTCTTGCCCTGGAAACCTCTCAAGGTCGAGGCAAACAGGGCCATTCCTGGGAAAACCTGGGGGCTGCGGAACTAGGTCATGGTCCGTCCCTGCAGGGGGGCACCTGAGAGTCTGAGGAGGGGGCTTGGAGCCTGAAAGCAGAGGTGGCTGAGTCTCGTGGATGGGACCCTAGGAAGGGCACGGGGCTGGCAGCCCGCCCCACCTCCAGATGCTGCAGGACCAGTGTGGGCCCCACGTGGGCTCAGCTTTGCATCTCAGTTTCCCATCTTCACAGTAAAGGGACTGGAGGGCCCCTGGTCTGGTGTGCAGGGTTCTGGGGTCCCACCTTATTTGGAGGCTCCAGTGATGAGCAGGCGGAAGGCTGCATAGGAGACAGAGTTGCAGTTTTAGGGGCAGATCTGATTCTGGAATTTAGCTGACTGTACCTCTGAGAGAAGAGTACAGAGGTGCCAAGTTGCCCCTGAGTACCAATGAGACACAGGGGTGCAGTAGCTGAGAGCCTGGATCTTAGCAGCAGCCGGATCTGGGCTCTGATCCCAGCCCTACCATTGACTTTGAACTGCACCTGAGGCAAGTGTCTTAATCCCTCTGACCCTCAGTTTCCCCATCTGTAAAATGGGCTTTCAAATTGTGGTGCTGGAGGACTCTTGGGAGCCCCTTGGACAGCCAGGACATCAAATCAGTCAATCTTAAAGGAAATCAACCCTGAATATTCACTGGAAGGACTGATGCTGAAGTGCCAATACTTTGGCCACTGATGTGAAGAGCCACCTCATTGGTAAAGACCTTGATGCTGGGAAGATCAAGACTGAGGGCAGGAGGAGAAGGGGCAACAGACGATGAGATGGTTGGATGGCATCCCTGACTAAATGGACATGAGTCTGAGCAAACTCCAGGAGATAGTGAAGGACAGGGAAGCCTGGCATGCTGCAGTCCATGGGGTTGCAAAGAGCTGGACACAACTTAGTGACTAAATGACAACAACAAAATGGGGTTGCGAGAATACCCACTTCGTGAGTTTATTGAGACCACGAATGAAGTCATGCCTCTAAAGTACCACCATCATGCCCGTCACTGAGCAGGCATTTCAGATGCTACCCTTTGATGTGATGTGAAAGTCGCTCAGTCATGTCCCACTCTTTGTGACCCCATGGACCACACAGCCCATGGCATTCTCCAGGCCAGAATATTGGAGTGGGTAGCCTTTCCTTTCTCCAGGGGATCTTCCCAACCCAGGGATCAAACCCAGGTCTCCCGTATTGCAGGCAGATTCTTTACCAGCTGAGCCAAAAGGGAAGCCCAAGAAGACTGGAGTGGGCAGCCTATCCCGTCTCCAGCGGATATTCCCAACCCAGGAATCGAACCAGGGTCTCCTGCACTGCAGGCAGAGCTATCAGGGAAGCCCAGAACCCTGTGATAGTCACTTACTATTATAAGTCAACTGTCCCTTCTTGGGGAGGGAGGTGAAGTTCAGGATTGGGAGGAGAGTGGGAGGGAGGGTGTGCTTTTTAATACCCCACATTTGGGAGAAAAAGCGGGGCTCTTTGGCTATGGAAGAAGAGGGTCAAGAGGTAGCGTGAGAAAAACAGGGACTGAGAGGCCTGCGGGAGGAGGGCCCTGCAGTGCGCTGGGTAGAGCCGAGGAGGCAGGCTCTGAGGGTACCTGGCCCTGGAGCTACCTACTCAGGGTTGGGGGAGGGGAATAAGAAAGCTGTATCCCCAGGTCAAGGGCTTTGCAGGACCAGTGACCCCATCTGAGGCACCCGGAGCAGATACTTGCTTGGACTCTCAATCGCCGCAGCTGCCAGGCCCCAGTGAGAAAGCGACTCGCGGGTGGTGTCTGAGCTCAGGTCCAAGACTGTCTTCCTCCTTGCAGCGATTTTCCAAGTTGTGTTTATATCTCCCTGGAACTCCCCTGCTCCCCGAGGCCAAGAGGGAAATTTGATGTCATGATTTGGATGGATGGGGGAGATTTCTGGAGAGAGACGGCAAGAACAAAGGGGTGGAGGATTTTCCTTCATGCTGGATGCGACGGGTTCGGAACAGGCCGGGGTCCTTCCTGGTCAGGGTCTGGGGACAGGGCTGTGAGGGCGGTGCCCAGAAGCTGCAGGGAATGGGGCCTGGACCTGTCTGGAGTTGGGCCGCCTTCTGGCCAGCAGAAGCATGGAAAGGATTATGAGTCTCTGTTTGGGGAAATAAATTACTTCTATACCCCCATTCCCCATCATAAAAATAAGACAATGCTTAGGAAAAAAATCTTTGAAAGAAACACTACAAAGCATTAACAGTGGCAGGGACATGAGGTTTGAAATGTGTGGAGCAAAAATGAAGGCTAAACCCTTATGTGATGCTTGAATTCTTTTTATAATTCAGGCACCCTTGTTTACATCTGTTATCCTGGTGTAATTATTATGATGGCTCTTTTCACTCTCCAGTGCCCCATTTGGACCATAAAGCCTAAGGTCAAGTTATTTATAGGCCTGTTTTGACTTTGTAGTAGAGATTTATATGCTTATTACAAGATGTTCAACAAGCAGAGAAGGATGTAGCGAAGTAAAGATGAGCTAGAACTTCCCTATGAAGTTGGCTGTTTGGGGTCATGGAAATGGTGGCCAGAGTCCAGGAGATGCATGAAGAGAAGCTCTGGTGGCCCAGGAGGAAGGCATGGTGGGGCGGGGCCCTCAGAGCTGGTGGGGTTCCTGTGGTCAGGCATGACTTGCAGCCCCTCCAAGCTGGCTTCCTGGGAGATGTCACCTGCAGGAGCAGGCATGTTGCTCCCCTTATGGCTGGACAGGGCAGGGTCCCCGAGATGCCATGTGGGGTCTGAGGACTTCATCCCTCTGAAGGCTGCTCGCTCTGTCTCTTCATCCCCAGGAGCACTTCAGGGCTGCACCCTGCCAAGCTCAAGTTGGCTCTGGAGCCCTGGATATGAGTTAGGTTCTTGAGGCTGGAAGAGGGAAATCCCCCAGTGAGGGGAGAGGAGGCAGGCCTTGGAACAGTGCCCTTGGGACTGAGCGAGTCCAGCCACTGGGCAAGGCTGACTATCACCTCCCTGCAGATGCGCCCCAGCTCTTGGAGCTGCCCCAGGATGTCACCGTGGAACTGGGGAGGAGCGCCCTCCTGGCATGCCGGGCCACGGGTCACCCACTGCCTACCATCACCTGGCACCGTGGAGATGACCAGCCTCTGGGGCCCAGGCCAGGCAGCAGGACTGGGTGGCCCGATTCAGAAGTGCTGTTCTTTGAAAGTAAGAGACTGGGGCTGGGGGAGGGTGGGCAAGGGAGACAGAATGGCTTCTGACACCCTAAGCCCCCAGACTGGGCAACTGGGAGCAGCACACTGACCCTTAGAGCTGGCCATGGGTCAGGTGATGAGGGTCATATTCCAGCCGAGTGACTCTGGTCACGTCATGCCTTTCCTCTGGACCAGTCACACTAGTGATAGTGACAGGGCCTCCCACCCTGGTTTAGCAACAGTCCACCTCAAGGAGCTGCTATGTGAGTGATACATGTAAATCCCTTAGCACAGTGTCTGACACATATTACGCGTTCTATGTGATAGCCACCATCACCACCACCACCACCACCACCACCAACAACAACATTACCATCATCACCACCCTCACCATCATCATCATTGCCATCATCACCACCACCACCACCATCACTATCACCACCACCACCATCATCACCATCATCATCATCGCCATCATCACTACCACCACCACCACCACTATCACCACCACCACCATCATCACCATCATCTTCCTCATTATCATCTTTATCATTATCAATTCCATCATCACCAGCACCATCATCACCATCACTACCGTCATCATCACCACCACCACCACCACCCTAACCATCATCATCAACATCACCATCATCATCACCATTATCACCCCCATCATCATCACCATCCCCACCATCATCACCACCATCACCATCACCACCATCATCACCATCAATACCACCATCAACATCACCATCCTAACCATCATCACCACCATCCTAACCATCATCACCATCCTCACCGTCATCACCATCCTCACCATCATCATTGTCACCACCATCATCACCGTCATCTTCCTCATTATCATCTTTATCATTATCAATTCCATCATCACCAGCACCATCATCACCATCACTACCGTCATCATCACCACCACCACCACCCTAACCATCATCATCATCACCATCATCATCACCATTATCACCCCCATCATCACCATCCCCACCATCATCACCATCCTCACCATCTTCACCTCGATAGTCACCATCACCATCACCTTTATCATTATCATCTCCATCCTCACCACCACCATCATCACCATCACCATCCTCACCATCATCATCACCATCATCATTGTCACCACCATCGTCACCATCATCTTCCTCATTATCATCTTTATCATTATCAATTCCATCACCGCCACCATCACCATCACCACCATCCCAACCATCATCATCATCGCCATCGTCACCACCTTGATAATCACCATCACCATCATCTTTATCATTATCATCTCCATCCTTGCCACCACCAGCACCATCACCACCATCATAACTATCACTACCCTCATCATCACCACCATCACCAGCATCATCACCATCATTTTCACTACTGTGCCAGGCCGCATGCTGAGCACTATAATCGCATCATCTATTCATCCCTCCTAGTCGTACTACAAGGTGCAGTTATTGATAAATCCCCATTCTACACGTGAGCAAGCCTAGGCCTTCTCACCTTTCCAAGGCCCAGCTGTATCCCCTATCCTTCTCCTCCTTGCCATTCCAGCCCTCCTGCCTGACCTCTGCAGGGCCGGGCTGTGCCAAGGGCGCTGTTGGCACCTGGGGAGCTGGAGCCTGTGGGGGCTGGAGGCAGGATGTGCTCTGGCAGTCAGGTCTGCCTTTTCCTGCCCTTCAGGTGTGGTCCCTGAAGACCAGGCCCTGTATGTCTGCGAAGCTGAAAATGTCTTTGGGAAGGTCCAGGCGGAGGCCTACCTCCTCGTGACTGGACATGGTTCGTGGTGGATCTGGAGAGGAGGGGTTTGGTGGGGACACTGGGCCCCCCAGGGAGGCCCCCATGGCTGCCCATCCTTTGGGACAGGAGTGTCCACAGCCAGGTTCTCCTAGAGGAGCATCTGGACCCCTACTTTCTGGGTAGTGTGCCCCAGGAAGTGTGCCCTTTGACCCTTTTGGGATCCCCAATCCTGATGCCTCTCTGGGTTCCCTGTGGGGGAGACAGGGGACTGAGGGCCTTGGTTCCCACGGGAAGCCAGTGTACTGACACCGGCTCCTCTCCCTGCAGTCCCCCCACAGATCGCCAGCAGCGCCCCCACCGTCCGGGTGCTGGAGAGGCAGCCGGTGTCCCTGCCCTGTACCGTCCTGGCTGGGAGGCCCCGCCCCGAGCGGCGCTGGCTCAAGGCTGGCATGCCTGTGAGTGCTGGGCCCCTCTGGGTGCCGCGGGCAGTGTTGTGGGGAGGAAGGAGCTGTCACCCTCACACCTTGGCCTCCGCTTTGCGGTTCCCCTGTTTTGGAGTGTATTCTCCCTTCCATGCCTCTTTCCAGAACTTTCTCTGATAATGCACTAATAGCACCCTTCACGCTCTTGAGTCCTTGACCGGAGGAGCTTGTGCTTCATTTGTGCTGCGACCGGGGAGCAGCAGTTTAGTGGGGGCACAGACACAAGGCATTTGTCCATCGCCCCCCTTCTGATGGTTCCAGGACCGAGACAAGGTCTGCGCAACAGAGCATTTGCCCCAGCTGCCTGGCACACTGCTGGGCGCACAGTGGCTGCTTCACCCATTCCCACCAATTTGGTTTTCTTTGTTGTTGCTGTTGTTTAGTTGCTAAGTCGTGTCCAACTCTTTGCGACCCTATGGACTGTAGCCCGCCAGGCTCCTCTGTCCATGGGATTCTCCAGGCAAGAGTACTGAAGGGTTGCCATTTCCTCCTCCAGGGGATCTTCCTTTCTCAGGGACTGAACCTGAGGCTCCTGCACAGACAGGTGGATTCTTTGCCACTGAGCCACCTGGGTCCCTCTATTTCCCTTCTCCGTTCACTTCTCCTTTCCCTCTCTGGTCTGTCCTCAGACATCTGAGGTCCTTGTGCCCAGGAAGTTATAAAAAAGGTGCCCTCACCCCCGAAGATGCTGGACACCCAGGGGAGGCAGCAACTGTGTGGCCAGACTACTGGGCCCGTCCCTGCTGTCCCGGCCCCTAACGCAGTTGGACGGACAGTGTCCAACTCGCGGAGCAGGCAGGCTTTGTGGAGGCTGACACGTGGGTGACCCCTCTGCAGGATCACCAGGAGGAGGACCCCGCCTGGGCACACGGGCTGGGGCAAGGAGGAGGGTTCCACAGTAGAATCCGATGGGCATGAGGGGAACGAGTGGCCCTGGGCCTCGTCCACGCCAGGACAAGGAGTGACCGGAGATGCAGAGCCTGTTTTAGCTCAGCGGGGACACTGAGTGGGCCTGCACCTGCCCAGATGCCAGGAGCAAACAGCAGAAGCCCCCTCAAACTCACTCAGCCCCAAGGGATCCCAAGACAGCCCAGCGGCCTCTCCCAGAACCCAAGAGCAGAATGTGCAGCCAGGCTCGAGGGACAGAGACAGGGAATCCCAGAGCGGGCTCACTTGGCGGAATGGTCCTCACCAAAGATGGACTGGCTGAGCAAGTCTGCAGAGGTGGCCCCAGGCCCCATTCTGGACCCACTTCCCCTGCCCCACCCTGGTCCTGATGGGGACACACCGGGCCAGCTGCCAGGAGCCGCTCTCTCTGGGACCACAGCTGATGCGGCCGCACCTCCGCTTTGCTCTGCGTGGCTCGGTTCTCTCCCCAAGGACGGGCTATCCCTCCTCTTTGTGGCCTTGGGGCGCATGGGCCTCGGAGCTCCAGTGGAGGCTCTGACCCCAAGCCTACCCTCCCGGGAGGGGCTCGTCTCAGCACCCTTGGGTCAGGTGTCCTGCCCTGGACTGGTGGACCTTGGGTGAGCGGGGTCAAGGGTATGCTGGGGGTCAGATCCACCTGACCCCGAGGGTCTGTGGGGTCTCATGACTATCCGGGAAGGGATGCGAGTGTCACCACCAGGCTCCCCACCCTCTTTGCAAGCCCCTGGCCTCTCTA
The DNA here is from genome assembly GCF_032452875.1 of Bos javanicus. Lineage (NCBI taxonomy): Eukaryota > Metazoa > Chordata > Mammalia > Artiodactyla > Bovidae > Bos > Bos javanicus. Next base: position 100,401,847 of record NC_083878.1, read on the forward strand.
CCCAGGCTGTTCCCTGCTGAGCTGGTGGGCAGTGAGATTTCTGGAGTTCTCTTAGCAGCTCTGAGTGGAGCCCTTGGTCCAGGCTGATTCTTCTTCGCCCCCACCAGCTCCCACCGGGCAGCCGGCATTCCATCCGGGCAGACGGCAGCCTCCACCTTGACCAGGCATTGTTGGAGGACGCCGGCAGGTACAGCTGTGTGGTCAGCAACACGGCCGGCTCTCACCATAGGGACGTGCAGCTGGTTGTCCAGGGTGAGTCCCGGGCTGGTGCGGGAGGCAGGATGGGATGGGTGGAGGTGCCCAAGGGGAACTTGATTTTGAACACCTTGTTTAAAGAGATTGCTTGCACACGTAGTACATATTCATGGTAGGAAATTTAAAGTCTGGACCAAAAAACTCCCCCTAAAAGCGAAAAAACTCCAAAACAAAACCAACCTTCTATAATACCAGTAACTAAGAAGAACTGGAATAATCTTACATTTGTTGTGTATCTTTCATACTTTATACACACATGAGCTTCACATGCACACATATATGCAATACACACTGTATATATATTTATACCCGTTTATATATTATAGATGTACATATACAGTTACATTATAAATATTCTTTATGTGTGTTGTATGTAAGTTATTTTTGCATGATGTATATTCTATATATAAATATGTATAAATTCTTCATATACATGTACATAGACATATTTAGAAACCAACTGGAGTAATATGACTGTCTTATAACCCGAGTGCTTCTTGTGACAATATATGGCATGTCTTCTGCTAAGAAGACTCAGAAGCATTGGTTTCCGACTGCGTGTCCCCTGTTAGGATGAACCAGGTGTATCTTACCTGCCCCCCCAGCCCTGTCCAGTGTCTCCTCTGCGTGAACCCCTGGGGATAAATGTCCTGATGCCCCACCTTTGCCCATGTGCCCAGGTCTTTCCCTAGGATACACTATTGATGTGGAATTGAGTTTTGACTCACAGAGACTGCACATTTTTTAGGGCTTTTCATGTATTTGCCCAATTACTTTCCCATCCACAGTGTGGGAGGGTCCCTGCTTCCCTTCCCCACCCAACCAGGTTCTTTTTAACATAAAACAAGAAGTTGAAGTCCAGTTAGTTATGTTTTCATTTACCGCATACATCAATATCCTCTTTTTGTTTGTTTGTTTGACTTGTTTTATTAAACCCCTGAGGGATGAGTGGGAAGAACTCATCGTTCCCCATTTAGTAGTGGAAAACCGAAGCTGAGAAGGAGGCTGGGTCTAGAACCCAACTGTCCTGTCTCTGTATACTTCCAATTAAATACAGTGACCAAAGGTGGGGTATGTGCCACATCCAGACCTCTAAGAGGGTCTGCGCATGTTAGTTTACCTAACTGCTCCAAGTGGAGGGTTTAAGAGCCTCCACACTCTGCAGTTAAGGAAGCTGAGGCTCCAAGATGGAGGTTACTCAGCAAATCATAGCATCAGCGAGGGCTGCCTCTGCTGAAAGCCTCCCAGTCAATTCCTGCCCTACACACAGCCCCCTCTGTGGGAGTAGCGATCAAGCTCTGCTCTCCTGGCTCATTTCACTTCCATTCAACAAATTCTGATTGACTTGCAGGCTTTGGCCACCTGGGAGAATCCAGAAAGGCATTCCCCTGAAGGAACTTAGTGTTACCATCAGAGCCCTTGGCTTCTGGCCTTCCCTCCTGGGTCTGATTTCTCCATGCCTGATTCCCTTCCCCTGCTCCTGCAGACAATCCCCACCCCTCTGCTCTGCCCCGTTTTAATGCCTGAAAATCTGGATGGTTCCCAGGATGGATTCTGCACTTGTTTTCAAGTTCACTGTGTTCTGTGAACATTCTTTTCTGCCACTTCTCATCTGTCCATCCCCAGAGACTGAGCAGGGAATTGAGGTTAATTTAGCTTTTTTTTTTTTTTTTTTGCTGATCAAGGAATATGGGTACCAAAAGATTAAGTGATTTATCCGAAGCCCCACAGTGAAGAAACGGCACAACTGGTTCCTAGACACAGGCTGCCCTCTGTCTGGGACACGAATTTATAGCAGTGGCAGCTGTATTCTCCTGCTAAAATGTTATTTTTAAAAATCATGATAAAATATACATGATATAAAGCTTACCGTTTTAGCCATTTTAAAGTGTACAGTTCAGTGGCGTAAATTAAGTAGCATAAGCGGCATTCACGCTGTTGTGCCAGCAGGTTTGTTTGCCCAGCATGCGTGCTCGTGCATGCTGTCGCTTCAGTCGTGTCCGACTCTTTGCCACCCGATGGATCATAGCCCGCCAGGCTCCTCTGTCCATGGGATTCTCCAGGCAAGAATACTGGAGTGGGTTGCCATGCCCTCCTCCAGGGCATCTTCCTGACCCAGGATCGAACCTGAGTCTCTTATGTCTCCTGCATTGGCAGGCGGGTTCTTTACCACTAGCACCATCTGGGAAGACCCTTGCCCAGAACGCAGCAAGCCAGAACACTGAGATGCTGAGGTTTGCTGCAGAGAAAAGGTGTGTTCACATGGCAGTCAAGTGAGGAGATAGGAGAATAAGTCTCAGATTGGCCTCCCCAGTGGCCAGAGGCTTAGGATATTTATTAAAGAAGTAGGGTGGTCTTCAGTTCAGTTCAGTCGCTCAGTCGTGTTTGACTCTTTGCGACCCCATGCATCGCAGCACGCCAGACCTCCCTGTCCACCACCAACTCCTGGAGTTCACCCAAACTCACGTCCATCGAGTCGGTGATGCCATCCAGCCATCTCATCCTCTGTCGTCCCCTTCTCCTCCTGCCCCCAATCCCTCCCAGCATCAGAGTCTTTTTGCGTGAGGTGGTCAAAGGCATGGGAAAAGTGACCGCAGGTAGGGAAAGGGCGAGGGCATCAGTGTTCTGTGCGGGTGTGCCTGGCTGACTTGCTTCTCCATGAGATGCAGGTCCAAAAATGGGGATGCCTAGCGTGACCTGAGGGTGGGGCTTTTGGCCCTCTGATGTCAAAAAGTCACTTATCAGACACCTGTGTAGACACAGTTTTAGGGTCAGTGGTCCCGAGCAGTCTTAGCTGGCTTGTACTCTAACTAAACACAGCTGACTTCCAGTTGTTTTCAAACAACTCAGACAAACATCTTGTTGTTTAGGCTACACGAAGCTTGGAGGATATGCAGTTTGCAATGAAACAATTAAGCGAGCTTGCTCAGTGAAGGCAGGCTCAAGCAAAAGAGTATGCAGCAGGCTGTAAGATAAGCTCAAGAATTTCTGCTAGTTGCTGGTATTGTTAACCCCATGGGGCTCAGTTTGGGGATGGGTTTTTAACTCCATGGGACACAGTTTCACAACCATCACCACCATCCATCTCCAGAACTTTTCAACTTCCCAAGTTGAAACTGTACCCACCAACTCTGCATTTCCCCTCCTGCAGCCCCTGGCCACCACCCTTCTGCTTCCTGCCTCCATGAACTTGCCTGTTTACGGTATCTCCCATAAGTGGAATCTTACAGTATGTGTCCTTCCGTGTCTGGCTTATTTCACTTTGCGTAATATCGTCAAGGTTCATCCATGTTGTACTATGTATCAGACGGTTGTTCCTTTTTTAGGGCTGAATAATATTCCATACGTACACATCACATTCTGTTCATCCATCACCCTCTGATGGCTACTTGGATTGTTTCCACCTTTTGGCTATTGTGAACAATGCTGCTGTGAACTCTGGTTTATGAAATTGGTTTGTTTTTAAAAGTGCCACCCAGAATCCAGCCCACTGCCACCCACCATATCACCAATGAAGGCGTTCCAGCCTCTCTCCCCTGTGTAGCCTCAGGAGTTCCCACCCCCACCATCACCTGGACCAAGGTAGGTGAAACCTGTTACCATGAAGGTAACCAGAGAGGTAGGCCCAGTGATCATGGGGAGAGGAGCGATGCAAGTTGCCATGGGAGGTGGGCTCTGCTGATGTCACCTCTGACTCTGTTGCAGGAGACCAATGCCCTGGCCTCCAGGGATCCCCACTACAACGTGAGCAAGGACGGCACCCTGGTCATCCCCCGGCCATCTGTCCAGGACGCGGGGGCCTATGTCTGCACAGCCACCAATGCAGTGGGCTTCTCCAGCCAGGAGATGCGGCTTTCTGTCAACAGTGAGTGAGGCCACCCCTGTCCTGGGAGAGGGGCTGGGCAGGTGTGGAGGCAGGGGCATGCTCAATCTGACCTCCCCTGCATCTTCCTGGCACCCTGTCAGCAGCCCTGCCTCTAAATTCTTCCTGTCTGAAGATCAAAGCTGCCCTCCCTCTGAGGACTGTCCCCAGCAGTGTGGCCATGCTCTAAGAGTGGTTCCAGCTCAGAACTGGATGGGGAGAGGGAGAGACCTTCATATTAACAAGCCTGGGGAAGACACAAGGCCCTACACCGGACTCCCAGCCCTCAGCAGCCCCCGTGCCCACCTTTCTCCATGACTCTTTGACTCTTAGTGCCCAGAACCTCTGGCCACCTTTCAATTTCTTAAATGACCTGTCCTACCTCAGGGCCTTTGCACACACGGCTCCTTCTGTTGGCATGCCCTTCCCTCACTCCTGGTCCGCTGACTTCTCCCATCGGTCAGATCTCAGTGCTTTCTGATCCCTCAGGCTGAACTCTCTGGAATGTTCCCTTCTTAGTGCCCATCACAACTGCCATTAAATAATTAATTGTGTATTGAACTGTTTGGAGCCAGGGTTCCTCTTGGACCCCAAGCACGGAGGGAGATTGGGCATCAGCTGATGGTTAATCCCATTTATTCCTGAGGATAAATGGGATGATCCAGGCCAAGAAGGGAGAGAAAGGAGGGAGGAAAGAACCTGCCAGAGTGCCCCCGGGGAAGTGGAGCAGGATGGAGAGAAGCTAGAGGGACGGAGACGTTGGGGCAGGAGGGACCATGCTGGGGTCAGCAAAGTGAGAGAAGGAGGGTGGGGTGGACAGGTGGAGGGGTGGCTGGGGGAAACCATCGGATCTGAGTCCAACCCTAAACCTATGCTCTCCCGATACAGCAGAGCCCACCCTCCTCTGCACGTCTGGGGTGGCAGTACCACCTCAGCTTCCTAGGGGAGCCACACTGGTCCTCTGTGGGCCGCATCCCATGGCTTCCCACCCTGCTCACACTCCCTGCCTGCTTCCACCAACAGCCAAGCCCAGGATCCTTGTGAATGGGTCACACGAAGCAGACAAGCCTCTGAGGGTCACGGCCAAGGCTGGTGATGAGGTGACCCTTGACTGTGAGGCCCAGGGCTCTCCACCCCCACTGGTCACCTGGACCAAGGACTCCCACCACATGCTGCCCATCACCGACAGGTAACCCCAGCTGCGTGGCCTTGGGTCTGGGGGTGGACAGAGCTTGATGCTTGGGGAAACTGGCCTCAAGGTGTCCAGTGACCCAGCTGGTGTGTGTGGGACCCTGTGGACACCCCCAGGGGGGATACGCAACTGATTCCACAGGCAGTGCTTTTCACCCATTGGCCTCTAAGGGAGCCTGGATGCCCTTTAGAGGAGCAAGGCCTCTGAAATAACATGCACATGGCCCTTCCCACACAGCCAAGGGGCGGTGCCTGCAGGAGCGCCTCCTATCTGCCAGCAGCCCTTGCTACCTGAGTGGAAATGAGGCTCAGCCAGGTGGGGTGAGCTGCTCATGGTCACTCAGCTAGCAAAGTTGGAACACCTCAGTTGGGACCGCCTTCCTGGGCAAGACACGTGCTCTCCATCCTTGCCTGCTCCTCTGACCTGGTATCTGGCAGCCAGGCTTTCAGGGGTCCTGAGAGTTGGGGGGAGAGGAAGGAGGCTATCCTTCAAAGCCAGGCCAAACCCTCACCCTCAGACAGGGAGGAAGGGCAGGGTGGTTCCCGACAAGAAGGCCTCAGAACTCCTGGAGCCCTTGACTCTCGTGGGGTGGGGGTGGGGCGAGGGGGCAGCTCCAGCTGGTGACATCAGTCCTGGCGAGGTCTCTGAGACATTCCAGATGGAGAAGGTCTCAGAGCAGCCTGCGGTGCAGCCTCCCCCCGCCGGCCCAACACCCACACTCAGGGCTCTGCATCTCCGAACATCTGTTTGGTGACCCTCCCAGTCCTGGAAGCCTGCACACCTGAATGCTGCTGGGGTCCGTGACGGGGCTGGTTCCGTGCCGCCCCTACCCGCATGCCCTCCGGGGTCTTTGGCGGCTCCGTGTCGTGGGTGGCAGTGGGGGCCAGAGGAACCTGCCTCTCTCCCCAGAAAGCCCGGTCCTGGCTCCTTGGCTGGACAGCCGCCGGCGGGTGCTTGTTTGTTTCTGGCTTGTTACTGAAATGGAGAATCGCAATTCCCATTTGTTCGCCCCTCCTTGTTGTGATACGTTAATAGATCAGCCGGGAGCCATAAATCTGGGAAAGCTGCTTTTGCAATCCTAGAGTTTTGTTCTGTTCTTTCTCCCTTGCCCCCTCCACTTCTTGCTGGCTTATGGCTTGCTCTTGAGATTTATGAGATTCCGGGAGTTCACCTACATGAAGAGGCAGAATATGCCTGGGGGCGGGGTTGGGGCTGGGGTGAAGGGCAAAGACTCTGGCATTAAATCAGACCTGCATGCAAATGCTGACTGGTTATGTATTAGTCGTGTGGCCTCAGGTGGCCCCTGGCTCCTCTTGGCCTGTCTCTCCATCCATAAGGTGGACACGGTTTAAATCCTGCTTTCAAGATACAGTGATGAGTGTGCGACGTTTGGTGCATTGTGAGCGGTGGAAAATCACACCCTTTGATATCATTTTCCTGCTGCTGCTGGAAACTAAAGCAGCATTTCCAGCTTTTAAAAATTATCATCATCATATCTATTATCCCATTTAATTCTCACCAAGTTTTTTCAATAAGAAAGCTTTATTGAGATATAATTCACATGCTTTCCAATTATATGTTTTTTTAGTAAGTTCTGAGTTGTGTAACCATCATCACAATTAATTTTAGAACATTTCCAGCACCCTCCTCCGTGAAAATATCCCCACTCTGGTTGGCAGCCACTTCTCATCCTTTCCCCACCCCAGCCCAGCCCTTGGCAACCACTCATCTGCTTTCTGCCTTTGGATTGATCTGCTCTGGACGGCTCACATAAATGTAATCATGAGCAACGTGACTTTTTGCGTCTGGCTCCTTTCACTGGGAACCATGTTTTTGAGGTTTCTGCATGTTGTAGCAGGTGTCAGGACTTCATTCTTTTTTATGACTGAATAGTATTCTGTTGTGGTGATGGACCGCCTTTTGTCGATATATTCACCAGCTGATAGACACTTGGTCTGTGTCCTCTTGCTGGCAACTGTGAATAACTTCGCTGACTTTTGATTGTATCTGAGTTTCATTCGCGGGTTCTGTGTCCCTGTGCTTCTTTGGGCCTCCCTGTGGCATCCGACAACTTCCCCGAACAGAATAGAGCTCAGTTTTCTTACCAGACACACAGTTCCCTTGGTCCCATGGCCATTCAGCCAGAAAATGCAGATTTGAAAAACCCATGAGGCAAGGATGGGCTTCCCTGGTAGCTCAGCTGGTAAAGAATCCGCCTGCAATGCGGGAGACCTGGGTTTGATCCTGAGTTGGGAAGATCCCCTGGAGGAGGGCATAGCAACCCACTCCAGTATTCTTACCTAGCGAATCCCCATGGACACAGGAGCCTGGTCAGCCATGTGCTTGAAAAGAGTTGGACACGACTGAGTGACTAGGCACACACACAAGGGCAAATGTCTGGAGGAGGGATAGCTAGGGAGTTTGGGATGGGCATGGACCCACTGCTACATTTAATGGATAACAAACAAGGACCTATTGTATAGCACAGGGAATTCTGCTCAATGTTACCAGACAGCCTGGCTGGGAGGGGGATTTGGAGGAGAATGGATACATGTATACCTATGCCTGAGTCCCTTTGCTGTCCACCTGAAACTATCACAGCATCGTTAATCGGCTATACCCCAATATAAAATAAAAAGTTAAAAAAAAAAAACAAAACACCAAAAACCTGTGGGACGCACACACGAAACAGTGATGGTGTTGGGGAGTGGGTGGCCTTGCTGTCCGCTGCTCTTCCCTACTTCCTCCTCCATCTTTTCCATCTCCCAGGGACATGCTGCCGCTCCCGTCCCACCAAGGCTCAGCTTCAAAGCTGGCATTCTGGTTGCTTCAGAACGTATTCTGATGAGTCGTGGGTGACCATCTGCCTCCAGAACCTGAGATCCTTCCGCATGGTTGATCCACGCCCCTTTTCCGCCACACCCCTTCTGCATGGCTAAGCCACGCCCCTCTTCCGCCACACCCCTTCTGCCTGGCTGAGCCACGCCCCTCTTCTGCAGTTGCCTCTGTCGTCTGCCTCTGTCCTCTGTCCTGGGCTGATAGAGGGCAGGGGGAGGCCTGAACTACTAGGGCTGCCCAGGGCCTCTCTTTCCTGATCCTGTGCCGACCCTGGCCAAGGGGCTGTGGTCAGGGTCACCAGGAGACCTCCAGCGCTGGCGCTCCATGGTGACTCTGGTGCAATCAGGGTTGAATTCCACAGTGTGGCTGAGCCTCTGAGGCCTCCTCATCTGGGCGAGAGGTTGCCCTCTTCTGCTGGCCATCCTGGAGGTGGGTGGGGTGGGCAGGGTCATGCGCAGCGCACTGAGGGAGGAAACAGAAGCCATGGAGGGTGGGGAACTAGAATCCTGACTTTTCCCTCTCCTGGGCAGGGCCCTAACACACACGTGTGTGTGTGTGGAGACACACATAGATGTGCACAGACACCCACAGACATGAATACACAAGGACAGGCACAGAGACACAGACACATGGCCATGCACACTGACATAGACACAGTCAGTTCAGTTCAGTCGCTCAGTCGTGTCCGACTCTTTGCGACCCCGTGAAGCACAGCATGCCAGGCTTCCCTGTCCATCATCAACTCCTGGAGTTTACTCAAACTCATGTTCATCAAGTCGGTGATGCCATCCAACCATCTCATCCTCTGTCGTCCCCTTCTCCTCCCGCCTTCTATCTTTCCCAGCATCAGGGTCTTTTCAAATGAGTCAGTTCTTCGCATCAGGTGGCCGAAGTATTGGAGTTTCAGCTTCAACATCAGCCCTTCCAATGAATATTCAGGACTGATTTCCTTTAGGATGGACTGGTTGGATCTTGCTGTCCAAGGGACTCTCAAGAGTCTTCTTCAACACCACAGTTCAAAAGCATCAATTCTTCAGCGCCCAGCTTTCTTTATGGTCCAACTCTCACATCCATACGTGACTACTGAAAAAACCATAGCTTTGACTAGACAGACCTTTGTTGGCAAAGTAATGTCTCTGCTTTTTAATATGCTGTCTAGGTTTGTCATAGCTTTTCTTCCAAGAAGCAAGCATCTTTTAATTTCATGGCCGCAATCACCATCTGCAGTGATTTTGGAGCCCCCCAAAATAAAGTCAGCCACTGTTTCCACTGTTTCCCCATCTATCTGCCATGAAGTGATGGGACCAGATGCCATGATCTTCGTTTTTTGAATGTTGAGTTTTAAGCCAGCTTTTTCACTCTCTTCTTTCACTTTCTTCAAGAGGCTTTTCAGTTCCTCTTTGCTTTCTGCTGTAGGGGTGGTGTCATCTGTATGTCTGCATATCTGAGGTTATTGATATTTCTCCCAGCAATCTTGATTCCAGCTGTGACATAGACACAGATGCAAACATTTATGGACAGGCACACAGACACACCAGAGAGGCAGGCATGAGAACACGTGGACACACACACATCAGGCTTCTGGGCCAAGGTCAGGCAGGCCACTGCTTTCTCTGGAGATTTTAGAGAATATTCTGAACTCAAGGAGCCTTGACCTCCTGAGTCAGAAAGTCCTAATGGAAAGAAAACGTAGTAGGAACCTGAATACCCCTGAAACTCTAGACCACCTGCCTGTGTCCACGACCCCTTCTAACATATTCTTATAGATGCTTTTAGAGAGTTAAACTGAGTGCATCTTCTATCCTGCTCTCACTGATTTTTCCGCATTTTCCCACATTTACCCATTTCCTAGATTCATCCTGACCCATATCATTGCTTTTCATTTAAAGGGCAAAATAACATTCCGGGCATTCAGCTCCCACGGTTGCTAAGCTCTTCCACTGTTTGAGGCAGATGCGCTGTTGCCAGTTTTTGGTGATAATAAATGGGGCTGTTGGAACGTCTTTGCACAAATGCTTCTCTTTATCTCCTGGATCGTTTCCTTGGGGTAGAGCCCCAAAAACCAAGGGTTGAGTCCAAGGCTGGGAATGGTCACCGGGTGCCTCTTACCCTGTGGGACTGCTATTTGGGGGAAAAAACCATTGGAGTTGTGAAGTCAAAATTGAAGTCTACAGGATTTATTGAGCATCTTTGTGCCCAGGACTGCCTAGGATGGAGAAGACGGGTCCAAGATGTGTGTGACGTCAGGTGGCAAAAGACTTTTGAGTACCCTCCCAGCCGTGCCCCCAGCTCCCTGAGTGAACTTGAACAAGACCCTTCCTTCTCTCTGAACCTCAGTGTTCCCATCTGAGAAATGAAAGAGCTGAACAGGCAATAGTGGCCAGAGAGCGCCTAGTGGCTCCGATCCCTTGACTCAGCCTGGGGATGCTGGGGCGAAGCGGTGTTGCTAGGCAACAATGTTTGTTTGTGGTTCTGATACGTAGCTGGGACAGCTGCAAGTGCTCCTGGCTCCGGCTCTGGCTCCCGGGGGCAGCCGGCCAGGATCCACACAAGGCCAAGCCAGCCGTGTTGAGGGGGGAGGGGAGGGAACAGTGAAAGAATGGAGCGTCCAGGGATGCTGCAGGGCGGTGGGACACTCACTCCCCGTCCCGGCTCAGAGGAGGGGAGGGGGCTGCAACTGGGTTCTGACGATCCAAGAGAAAAGCTGCTCCCCTTTGCAAGCCAATGGCATGGCAGGGACTGCCCAGGGCCTCCCCATGGGGGTCTTTACCTTGCTGGATCTTCATAACTCATGCTGATTTCTAGCCTGGTGTCTGGGTGGCCGTGCACAGCACGACTTCATCCATCTGGGTCTCAGTTTTCTCCTCTGTGAAAGGGGAGATGACAGGATCAACCCTGCCTTGGGGTGATCTGCCTGCCTTGCAGGTTTGGATTTGGGGAGTTTCAAGTGTACATGGAAGTGCTTAGCTCCACAGCGGTCACAGGAAGCGTCTGAGTATTGACAGCCGTCACCTATAAGCCATCTCAGGGTTTATGTTTCACGGGCTCGGGGGACGTGCATTTACCCCCGTGCTCACATATTTCGCTTGGCCCTTCGGTTGGTGTCAGGCCCCTCTTCCTGAATTGCTCCAGCTTGGGGTTTCCGTTTGGAACTTCCTTACAAGGGTCTATGATATGCCTGAAGGTCAGAGTGGCCCCTGTGGATGGGTGAAGGTGCTCTTCAGGCTGAGTGGTGCTGAGGGGGAGGGGGGCAGTCCTTGCCCCCAGGCTCAGACCCTGCCCTGGCTCAGCAGATGCGTGGCCAGCATGTAGTGACATGCAGTGGGGATCTGTTGAGCACTGCCCAGCTCTGCTGTGCACTATGGGTGAGGATCAGCCTCTGGCCAGCTCAGTTCTGTGGCAGGTGCTGTTCATTCATTTGACAACCTCCTCCCAGAAGGCTCTGATCGCAGAGGAGGTTGGATGGACCGCTTAGAAACGAGGGCAGCAGGACAAGCATGGGACCCAGCAAGAGGGACTGGGCAAACCACCCAGACTCCCAGCAACCTGAGGACGGGGGCATTCACTCCGCCCCAGAGGCAGCTGGCCCGTCTTGAACCCAGTGGCTCTTTGTCAGATGAGTGAATCAGTGAATGAATGAACAATTGGCAGAACTTGGTTCCATAGCATTCAGAGCAGGGGAAGTGTAACTAACCTGCCTGGTCTCATCAGGGAAGGCTTCCCAGAGGAGCTGGAGGCTGTGCTGCCTTGAAGGGGACCTGGGGGGCAGGAGAGCAGTGCTGAGACAGGATGGGGCGTGGGGAACACTGTGAGCGAAGGTGGGAAGGTGTGTGTGTGTGGCGGGGGAGGGGTGGGTGGGGGGACAGGGACAGTTGGGATTTGCCATCAAATATTTATCGAGCACCTGTTATGGGCCAGTGCCTGTGCTAAGGGCCAGGGACATGGCAGGAACCTGGGCACACCTGGCCCCTCCCCCCACACAGCCATCAGAGAGTGACAGGTGGCTGCAGGTGTGATAAATGCCATCGTGGTTCCAGGAGCCTTTGTGTGAGAGCAGGGGTCCACCTTGGGCAGCAGAGGCAGCTGCATGGAGAGGGGACCCCTAGCTGGGTTGCAGCAAAGGTGTGGCCTGGGATTGGCACTATCTACCCAATGCCCTCTGGTCTCTCCGGGCAGGTATGTTCCCCTTGGAGCTCTCAGGGCCAGGGGGACCCGGCAGGGTAGGTGGATCTCCCCACCACCATCCCCCACCATCTGCGTGGCTGTGTGAACCTCACAGCCAGCAGCGAAGGCTTGAGCCCAGTGCATGTCATAAACAGGAAATTCCCCTCGAACCTCTCCGTGTTTTCATCTGGGCGCTGCTTGGAGCCATCTGGCTGCTCTCGCTGCGATGGGAGTCTGCTGCTAATTACACCACATGCACTCGGCACACGGCAGCCCTCTCCCTGCTTCCTCCCACCTTGACCCTGCCCGTGCCCTTCCCTGTGCCCGGAGGTTGTAGTCCCCAAACCTCAGGGAGCCTTGGGAACGTGGAGAGAGCGTGCAAGGGGCATGGGGTGTGGGTGGTTCAGAAGGGCTGCCCTGGAACCCCCAGACCTCCAGGTCCTCTCTGATGCATCCCAGGCCCCACACCTTTGTCCTGAGTCTGGTCTGAGTGGGGTCTGCTCTGTGCCAGGTCTGGGCTAGGGTCTGGGGGTACAAAGGCAGCTAAGGTGGACGGTAATGTGTCCTCTTAAGGGCCCACGGGCGACGGGTGGCCACAGGCCAGTGTGGTGAAAGCTGCGACGGAGGGGTCTCTAGAGGTCTCAGCTTGATCATCTATAAGATGGAGTCTCCCTTCTCTCCATCCCCTCCTCTGTGATATAGTGAGCAGGAGCCTGGTAGGCTGCAGTCCACGTGGCCGCTAAGAGTCGGACACGACTGAGCGACTTCACTTTCACTTTTCACTTTCATGCATTGGAGAAGGAAATGGCAACCCACTCCAGTGTTCTTGCCTGGAGAATCCCAGGGATGGGGGAGCCTGGTGGGCTGCCGTCTATGGGGTCGCGCAGAGTCGGACACGACTGAAGCGACTTAGCAGCAGCAGCAGCAGCGTCCCTTTCTAGGAAATGATCTGGGGCTCATCGTGAGAAAGACGAGAGGCCTCTTTTATTGTTGAGAATTGTTTCCACTTTTGGAAATTTTTTTCATTATTGTTTTTTTTTTTTCCCCAGAAGCTCCCACTTCCTATCCTTTTAAGGGTTTGATGAGGGAAGGAGCAAGAGGTCCTTTAGTCTCTAAAGTTCTAAGAAGGACTAGAAGGCAACCTCTGAGATAAAAGGAGTCCAGAGCTGCCTTTTCAAATATGAAGAAGTTGGGGCTCAGAGACGTTGCTTGCCCTGTCTGAGGTTGCACAGCATGTCTAGAGCAGAATAGGACCTTGGACCCAGAACTCTGGTGCTCAGCCTGGACATCTTTGCACTGACGCAGGGGCTCCTGCTTGGCTAGTCGAGGTTCACAATAAAGTCCCCGAGGGAGCCATGTCACCGCCCCAAGTATGATTAAGTGTGTGTGTTTCAGCCTCACGCTGATTTGGCTCGTGTTGTTGGATGTTGACATTATTTAACCTAAAAAAAAAAAAAAAAAAAAACACGACCACGGTGGATGAGAAAAGCCAAGCCAGGGGAGTGGAGCCGTGCAGGGGAGATGTTTACTTGTCACTGGGACAAACAGACATCTGTGTGGTGTTTTTGCTCCTTTTTCTTCCACTTTGGAAGACTGAGGGACCTACTGATTGGGGGCTGGGAGCGAGCACATGGACACACTGGGGGTGGGTTTTTTACTAACAGCGGGGTTGTGTATGGAGCACTTACTATGTCCCAGGGACCATGGACTTTGTGTGCATCATGTCACTTCGTACGCACAGTATCCTGTGACCCCAGGTGAGGACACTGAGACTCGGGGAGAGGGAGTCCTCCACCCAAAGGGCATGGTTGGGGGCGATGGCACTTGCTGTCAAAGCCTGGCTCCTGCCTGCTCCTCCAGGTCACTTTTGGGGGACAGGGGCACTTCCATGTGTCCCGGGGCATTGCTCCCAAGGGGTGGACCCCAGAGGGTCTTGGTACAACCCTGATTCCAGCCTCCACCCCCCTAAATCTGGCTGGGGCCTGGGAATGTGTTTGTTTCGCATGTGGCTGGAAAATTCTGATAAGAAGCCCTGCCCTGCAGCAGGGGGTGATGGCCTCTGTGAGAGCTGACGGTGTGTGAGCCTAGGTATGGCCAGGAGGCCGGCTCCTATGCCTGGGGGACACACGTCAGTGTGCAGAGAGCTCTGGTGGTGAAAGAAAGAACAAAGGAAGGAAAGCAGGGCTGGAGGAAAGGAAAAAATCTAGATGTTTAAATGTACTCCAAAAGGAGAACTAATTAATGAAGCGCGGTAAACTCACACAAAGGACTACTATGCAACGGCGAAAAACGAATGAATTGGACCCACACACATATACACTTTGCCATTTATGTGAGTTTTAAACAACGCAAAATTATGTTGCATATTGTAATGTCACTGTCGTCACCATGGTAACAGCTGACCTTCATTGAGTGTGTCTCTGTTCTTGGGTCTGGAAGATCCCCTGGAGAAGGGAATGACTACCACTCCAGAATTCCTGCTGGGGAATTCCAAGAACAAAGGAACCGGGCGGGCTGCCGTCCGTGGGGTCGCCAAGAGCGGGCTAGGACCGGGCGTCTAAGCGCACATTCATAGTGTTCTAGGCTCCGGGGTGTGAATCAGGTCTTCGGTTCTCTGGACAACTCTATGAGGAAGAAGCACCACTTCTGTCTTATCTCCCCCTGCCCTGCAAGGGAGACAACCAAAGCACAGAAAGGTTGAGCGACTTAGCAAACATCACACAGCAGGCACATGGCAGAACACGGTCGGAGCCAGTTGGCCCCAGCCCGGTGCCCGGGCTCCAGAGACCACCAGCTGGTGTATCACTCACAGCTGTCCTCAGGGAACTTGCCCCAAGTGCCCGCTGGACGCTCAGGACAAACTAGAGGAGGGGGTTCCTAGGCAGGGGGATTACAACCCCACTTTACAGATGGGGAGACAGAGGACCTGCAGGGCAAAGCTACTGGCCCGAGACTGCACAGACAGTGAATTGCCAACAATATCGACCTGGTGGATAAGTGTGTGCCCAGTACTTGGCTTGCAGCTGCTTAGTAAATGGGGGACTACTGTCATCCCTGTTTTGCATAGGAGGAATCTGAGACTTAGCTGAGAGGGGAGTGGGGACCGGGATTGGAGCCCAGCTGGACCCTGATGAGCACACGCGGGGGAGGGACTGGCCCTTGAGGGGCCCCACCCCTATGCTGGCTGCTTGCGCTCAGGGCCAGCCGGGGCCAGGGGCTGCAGCTGCCCTCCCAGTTCTGTGGGGGCAGGGGCTACACGGAGCCAGCACATATGGGCCAGTGCTATCATGTCTGTGGGGGTCCCCTGGGGTCCGGTCCAGCTGCAGGAACCTGGCTGAGGGTTCCAGATCTCTGTGGGATGGGGGCCAGGTGACTTCAGCAGGTGGGCTGGAGTGGGGAGGGCAGTGATGGGGGAGCCTCACAGCTTCCTCCTGAGAGCCCAGCGCCGGATACCTGGACACCAAACAGCACAGGCTTCGGAGTCTGGGTGAGCCTGACCCTTAGACGCAGAGGGCCTCTGGCCTGCAGCTTCTCCCTGGAATCCAGGGGTCCTCCAAGTGAGGCCTCTTCCTCGCCTCTCAGGGCAGGGTTGAGGGATAAGGTGTGTGCATTAGAAGAGGGGGTGTGCCTGGTGACCAGGTGCCAGGCCTTGGACTCAGCCCACATGGAACCTGTTCACCAGCCCCAGTCACAGCATTCCTTAATGTACCCATTTTACAGATGAGGAAACAGAGGCTCCAAGAGATGAAGGGACTTGCTTTACCCAGCTCAAAATTGGAGTTCAAAGTCAAACCCAGCCAGCGGACTCCTAGCCTAATGCTCTTTGTCTCTTACACCAGTTGGAGTGGACCTGGCCTTGGCCTGATGGTTTGGGGAGCTGGAAGCAGGGCAGGGGAACGGTGAAGGGTGGGTGGTGGATACTGCCTCAGTCCTGGCTGGCTTCCTGGAGGAGGCAACTGGTTGGGTCATGAGACCTTTCCAGCAGATGTGGGGTTGGTTGGGGTCTCACCAGTGTCCCTCATTTCCTCAGGCACCACCTCCTCCCGCCCGGCTCCCTGCATCTGGCTCAGGCCCAGGTCAGTGACAGCGGCCTCTACGAATGCACGGCCAGTAACCCTGCCGGGTCCGCTACTCAGTACTACATCCTCAGGGTGCAAGGTAGGGCCCTGGCTGGCCCCCTCCGTCTCACCACGTGGCCCCCTGCCCCCATCTTTCTCGGGCCTTTTGGTGTCCCTCCCCATCCCCGTGCCAGGCTCTCTCACCTTTTCATGGCCCTCCAGTGTGCGCTCCATCTACCTTATTTCCTGTCTTTTTCAAGTCTTGTCCCTCCTTCTCCCCACCCCTATTTCTCCCCTCTCCTGAACCCCTTGGTTGAGCTTGGACAGGCTGTTCAGAGCTCCCCCCTGAGAACTGAGGGTGGGACCCCAAGGCGGCAGGGACTTAGGGGTTGGGAGGGCGACCCACAGGGGGATTCTGGGTCCCAGCCCAGCTGGGGGCCCAGGAGTGGGCATTCATCTGGGGGGTACAGGTCCCATTCACAGGAGCCACCCAGTGGAGTCACTCCACCAAAGAGGCGGGGAGCCTGTCCCCTCCAAGAGCCCCAGTGAGTCATCTGAGACCCGGGTCCACCAGCCACAGCCCTAGCTACTCCTCGCCTACACGCCGTTCTCATTCGGCCCACAAGTGAAGAATGATGTCTGCGTTTTCTAATGATTGGGGGAGAAAAGGCAAATAATGTGACATATGAAAATTATATGAAACTCAGTTCTTCAGTGTCCATTAATACAAGCTTCATTGGAGCGCCTCCAAACACGTTCGGTTACGTAGCGTCTGTGGCTGCCTTCACGCTGAAATGGCAAAGTTAGTAGCTGAGACAGAGACCATCTGGCCTGCAGAGCCTAAGATATTTACTCTTTGGCCCTTTCCAGAAAGAGCCAACCCCTGCTCTAAGCTTAACTCCCCATTTTACAGGTGGACAGACTGAGGTTCAGAGAGGAAGGGGCTCAAAGCTTTGCTGTGTGTTTACATGAGCGTATGAGAGAAGGTGGTTCGGATGTTAAAGAACCCGCCTGCAGCGCGGGAGACCTGGGTTCGATCCCTGGTTTGGGAAGATCCCCTGGAAGAGGGTGTGGCAACCCACACCAGTATTCTTGCCTGGAGAATCCCAGGGACAGAGGAGCCTGGAGGGCTGCAGTCTGTGGGGTTGCACAGAGTCAGACACGACTGAGCGACTAAGCACAGCACAGCACAGGAGAGAGACAGGGAAGCAGGGCAGGAGGACGAACGGAGCCGGGTTTGAATGCTGACTCTGCCACCAACTGGCTCTGTGACCTCAGGCCAGCTGCTCAGCCTCTCTGAGCCTTGGATTCCTGTCTATAAGAAAGTGAAGTCGCTCAGTCGTGTCCAGCTCTTTGCGACCCCATGGACTGTAGCCCACCACCCACGTCCATGGGATTTTCCAGGCAAGAAGACTGGAGTGGGTTGCCATTTCCTTCTCCAGGGCATCTTGGCAACCCAGGGATCGAACCTGGGTCTCCTGCATTGTAGGCAGACGCTTTACCATCTGAGCCATCAGGGAAGTCCATTCCTGTCTATAAAGTAGAGGCAATAACGCCTATCCCATAGTAAGGGTACTGAGGACTTCAGGTACCCAACACAGTGGAAACTGTGAGTGTTTTCAGGGGGTGGTAGGCACCCTGTCCACGCTTCTGCTCCTGGACAGCGAGGATCTGGGCTGGGGGTAGGGGAGCCAATCTCTGCCCAGGGGCCAGATCCCATGGATGGTCTTATCTTCAGGATTCTCCTCTGAAGCTGGGAAGGGAGTGGGTGTCCTCAACTTCCCCTGAGGGCCCAGGACACTTTTCCAAGTCTCTGAGAATTCTCCCAGGCTCACCCAGTCTGGCTGCGTGGAAACCACTTGGATTCCTGCTCATCCAGACCCAGGCTTGGGGCTGATCCAGCTCCGGTTAGCCAATATGAAGTGGATGACTCTGGTCAAGTCACATAAGCTTTCTGAGTCTCAGTTTCTTCATCTGCAAAACGGGCATGGCATCACCCCCCCGTGGGAGGGACCAACTGGGATGGAGGATGGGAAAGTGACTTGAAACAGAAAATGTGGAAGAAATGAAACCCATCATCTCCCTCACCCCCACCCCACCCCAGGGAAAGGAAAAGAGGGACCTGGGAACCCCGAGAGTGGGTCTAAGCCGCTACGTTTTAGGCGCCACTGTGGACCAGGCTCCATGCTGGCCGCCCTGGTGCCATGGCCTGTTGTACCCGGGGCATCTTTGTGAGGAGGAGAAACTGAGGCCCCGGCCAACGCAGGGTCCTGTGACCTTGAGGGGCAGGGCTAGGATCTGAAGCCTCCCGCTCATGCCTGCTGCCCCCAGGCCCTGGTGTCCCCATCCCACACCGAGCTGGTGATTCTCACATGGTGCTGGGGGCAAGCCCGGGGTGGGGTGGGGAGGTAAGCCAAGCATGCAGGAGCATTCTTCCTTGAGAGCACGGTTGTTCAGGGGAAAGGGTGATGGCACTCACGCTTGGGAGGGGGAGGGGTCCACACAAGGCGGCCCAATGTCGTTTCCTGAAAACCGAGGCGCAATCGGCCTCAGATCACGCCCTGCCTCCTTGCGGGCTGGTGACACCCAGGGATGTGTGAAGCCCTGAGCCGGCTGGACCTGCTCTGTGGGTCTGCGCTCTGCGTCCCCCCACACCCCGAGCCCCTGCCCTGACCCCCCTCCCGTGGCCCTGTCAGTGCCCCCCCAGGTGCAGCCGGGCCCGCGGGTCCTGAAGGTGCTAGTGGGAGAAGCCGTGGACCTGAACTGTGTGGCTGAGGGCAGCCCGGAGCCCCGGGTGACCTGGTCCAAGGATGGGGTGGCCCTGTGGGGCGAGGGGCCCGAGGGCTCCGTCCACTTTGCGGCCATCCAAACCTCCCACGCCGGGACGTACCGCTGCGAGGCGTCCAGCAGCGCTGGGGTAGACGCCTGGGAGCTGGATCTCAGGGTGCTGGGTGAGTGGCCCCCGACCCACAGAGCTCCCCGGCCCCCCCATCTTCTGTAGCCCCTGCAGCCATCTGGGCTTCTGAGCTGTTGGACTGCTTCTTCCCCCCAGACCTGAGGCCGCATCAGGCAGCTCTCACCAGCCCCGGGTTGCGGGGGCGGGGTTCCTTCCTCGGGGTGGGCTGCAGGCGCCCTGGGGCTGCTGATTGAAGAGCAGACGCCTGGGCCTGAGGCCAGCTTCTCCCACTTTCCAGCTGGACAACCATCGGCCAGTCATTTACTTTCTCTGACCCCATAAAATGTGTCTAATAATATGTGAGGGGTCAGTGCGAGAATGCATGTGAAGTGTCTGGTGCCTAGAAAGTTCTGGATCCCTGGGGCTAGCCTGTTTGCTCTGATGAATCTGAAACATACGCAGAAAGCTGCTGCTGGAGGGGTCGGATGCCCGAGCTCACCCCTGAGCCCGGGGTGGTCGTGTGTGGCCCTAGAGGCTGTTCAATGGACCGCCCTGGGTTGCGGGGGGCGGGGGGGGTGAGCTGACGCCTCGGCCCTGAGGCTGAGGGCTGGGGTGCAGGGGTTGCACCCCTTATTCCAGCTGAGGCTCTGAAGGGAATGCTTCCTCCCCCCAAGGCCCTGGGCTCCTGGGAGGGAGTGCCAGGCTTTGGGTTTGGGGGTGTGAGTGTGGCTACATCACTTCCCACCAGAGCCACCACACTGGGGGGCTGATGAGACCAGCGGCCTACTGGAGAGGGTAGCAGGAGAGAATGCCAGCCTGCCGTGCCCTGCCAGAGGTGAGGCTGGGCCCTGGGCGGGCCGGGCGGGGGAGAAAACCCACCCACATTCCAGTGCCTTGGGTCACTCACTGTAGGCAGTGCCCATGGGTATGGAGGGTTATGGGGTCCCCACTTCTGCCTGCCATGCCGGGCACTTCATCCCATCCACATCCCTATAGGATGGGTATTAGCATTAGCTCTTTTTCATTAGGGGCAATTTAGGCTCAGAGAGGGTAAGCAGCTTTCCTGAGGTCACACAGCCGGAAGATGACCTAATATGCTTTAACCCCTAGCTCTGTACCTGTTAAGCCCTGAGTCCCTCTGTGCCCAGGGGGTGTAACACTGGGGCTGAGGAAGGCCCTGGGGTCCTGGGATCAGGGCTTGTGGCTCCGGCCTCTCCCCCAGCCCCAGACTTTCTCACAGAGCATGGATCCACAGGGTTCTGGGCAGACCGTCCCTTGGGGGCCTTCTTCCAGCGACAGCACCGTGCGGGGTCAAGATCGCCACCCCTGGTCAACTGCCCAGTGCCGGGCAGGTCACGTGTCCTTTCTGAGCCTCAGCTTTCTCAGCTGTCCAGTGGGGTCACACCCGCCCCTCCACAGAGGGCTGCAGGAGCACTAGGTCCCAGCACCGTGCCTGGCACACAGTAGGGGCTTGGGGAAACGTGTTGAATGCGTGGAGCGATTCTACCATCCGTGAAGCCTCCCAGTGGCACCCAGTGGGTGCCAGCCCGAGTTGCTTCTTCTGGCTTTGGACCAAGATGGCCTGAATGTCTCCTCTGTACGTGGACAGTGATCTCTTGGGGAGGAGGCGTCTGGGTGTTCGGGGAGCAAGTGACAGCTTACAGGAAGACTGGCAGGAGCTGGGAAAACGGATTCCAGTTGGCACTGCATTTCCTTGTTGCTCAGGGCCTGGGGAAGTCCTTGGAAAGGGACGAGGGGTGGGCAGGTAGGAGACAGGTGGGAGCCATGGGCTTCCATGGTAGCTCAGCTGCTAGAGAATCTGCCTGCTATGCTGGAGAGGCCAGAGACAGAGGTTCGATCCCTGGGTCAGGAAGATCCCCTGGAGGAGGGCATGGCAACCCACTTCAGTATTCTTGCTTGGAGAATCCCATGGATGGAGGAGCCTGGCGGGCTATAGTCCATGGGGTGGCAAAGAGACATTCACCACTGAGCGACTAAACACTGGAGCCCTGGGCGCCGACCACCTGAACGGACCATCGTCTCGCTCTTGAGCAGGCCGCCACCTTGTGTTAGTATCTGGTAACAGCAAGGAATGTTTAGGGCACTCGCACACACTTCAGTTCAGTTCAGTTGCTCGATTGGGTCTGACTCTCTGCGACCCCATGGACTGCAGCACGCCCGGCCTCCCTGTCCATTACCAACTCCCAGAGTTCACTCAGACTCATGTCCATCGAGTCGGTGATGCCATCCAACCATCTCAATTTCTGTTGCCCCTTCTCTTCTCACCGTTAATCTTTCCCAGCATCAGGGTCTTTTCAAATGAGTCAGTTCTTCTCATTAAGCGGCCAAAGAATTGGAGTTTCAGCTTCAGCATCAGTTCTTCCAATGAATATTCAGGCTTGGTTTCCTTTAGGATGGACTGGTTGGATCTCCTTGTAGTCTAAGAGACTCTCAAGAGTCTTTTCCAACTCCACAGTTCAAAAACATCAATTCTTCGGCACTCAGCTTCCTTTATAGTCCAACTCTCACATCCATACATGACTACTGGAAAAACCATAGCTTTGACTAGACGGACCTTTGTTGGCAAAATAATGTCTCTGCTTTTTAATATGCTGTATAGGTTTTTCATAACTTTTCTTCCAAGGAGCAAGCGTCTTTTAATTTCATGGCCGCAATCATCATCTGCAGTGATTTTGGAGCCTAAAAAAATAAAAAAATTTTCAGTCGCTCTTGTACAGGGAGTCCCGATATAGACGCATGCAGAAAATGCAGGTTCAATCCCTGGGTCAGAAAGATCCCCTGGAGAAGGAAATGGTAACCCACTCCTGTATTCTTGCCTGGAAAATCTCATGGACAGAGGTGTCTGGCAGGCTACAGTCCTTGGGGTTGCAAAGAGTCAAATACGACTTAGCAACTAAACAACAATAATGGGCCTTGGGACGTGGGACCACCAACCACCGCCTCTTTCTCTGATGCCTCACGGCCACCCACGACCCCAGCATCATCTCTGGTCAGCCAGGGCGTCCTCTGGGCCTAACTTCAGCCAGGTCGGCATCATCCAAGTCTCCTTCATTAAAACTGCCTGCTCCCCGCTCCCCGACTGCCCAGCTGCCCTTGGCCTTCTCCCTTTCAAGCAGGTGACTGTCTGTTGGGCACTAGCATTCATCAGCCATGCGACCTGGGGCTCTGATGTTGAAAGGAGAAAGCCCTGAGCACCCGGCTGTGTCCCCTGGGAGCTCTGGTCCCCTACAGTGAGGGGCACCATCTGCCTCCTCCTTGTGGGGTGCTGCAGAGGCCAGGAGCCTGGTCACCAACCTGCTGGTGATTTGGGACATCACCGGTCCTCTCTCGACCCCCTTAAAAGTGGAGATGAAATGAGTGATTTTCAGCAACAGCCCCAAGTCCCTGGAGTCTTCATTCAGAGCAGTGGTGGAGTTCAGTGGTTAGAGCTTGTTTAGGGGTTAGACATTTGCATTAAAAAAAAAAAAGTTCCAGGGTTCAAAACACAATGCCCCTCCAGGCCAGCAGCTCCGAGGTCCTGGTCTCTGGGTAGGGGGAGGAGGATGGGCTGGGGTCTTTCGGAGAAGATGAGGCACTGGGAGGGGCATGTGTGTGTTTGTGGGGTGTACTTGTGTGTTGTGTGTTCACACACATGTCCCCACCCTGGGGAGTGGGACCCTGGCAGGGGGTCACCTGGACGAGCATTCTAGGCAGGCACAGAGGAAACGGCAGAGGAGCCTATGAGAAAACAGGCACAGAGGATTAAGTAGCCCAAAGATCACAGATTGTGGGTGGCCGCGGTCCCTCTGTTTCTGAGACGGCCAGCGGGCAGAGTCCCCAGCACTTGTCGGTACTGTTCAGGCAGGGCCTCCTGAACACCCCGGATGCTTTGAATGTGCCACATCTTTTTTTTTTAATTATTCATTTTTGGCTGCACTGTGACTTTGTTGCTATGCCGGCTTTCTCTCATTGCAGCGAGTAGGGGCTACCCTCCAGTCCCAGCACAGGGGCTTCTCATTGCAGCGGCTTCTCTTGCTGCGGAGCACGGGCTCTTGACACGTGGGCTCAGTAGCTGCGGTGCACGGGCCTTTGTTGCTCTGCGGCATGTGCGATCTTCCTGGAGCAGGGATCGAACCCATGTCTCCTGCATTGGCAGGTGGATTCTTAACCACTGGATCACCAGGGGAACCTGGACGTGCCGCCTCTTGATGTCACCCCTCCCCATCCCCCCCCAGTGAGGTGGCCCACCCCTCCTTGCAACAGCAAGGATAAGACAGCAAGTAAGGCAGAGTGTGTTTGTAAAGAGCCCTGAGCTGCCAGGGGAGTGGGCAGAGGAAGTGGCGGTGCGGTTCATGATGACGGTGTTTGGCGATGACTGTGATCCCGATGGGGGTGACAGAGGTGTTGCAGGCTGCCCTCTTCCTGGGCGCTGATGGAGGCAGGAAGGGAGGTGAGGCTCCAGCGGGCAGGGCCGTGAGTAAGGGTTGCCTTTTGTCCTGAGGTCACTCAGCGCCTCTGCAGAGCTGGGGCTCACGGGACCCAAGCCCGGCTGTGACCACTGGGTGCCTTGCCTCCTGGGCACATGTGCTGCTTGGAAGACTGGGTCATGCCTTCAACACTGATCTGAGGACCTACTGTGTGCCCGGCCGTTTATATCTCGCACCCACTGTGCGCCAGGCCTTGTGAGCCGACAGTCCGGTGGCAGAGCCAGACTCTGGACAATGCAATGTGGGGGATGATGGAGAAAGGCGTTCTGGGGGATCGGGACTCTCATGGGGCAGGGGTGTGTGGCCAGCAGTGCCCACTCGTGCCTCAGAGGGGAAGTGCAGGCCAGGCCAAGCTGGGGCCTCTACCGTTTATGTGATGATCCGATGGGACGAAACCAGGGCTGAGCATGGAGGGCTGGTTTCTTTCCTGTAGCACCTACCGGGTGCTAGGGGCTGGGATTGCAGCTGGGCACAAAGCAGAGACCCCGGACTTTGTTGGGGGAGACAGACAATAGACCAAAAAATACATATATAGCGTTAAAAAAAAAAGTGCATCTTATATACATTAGAAAGTTGTAGGTGGGGGCAAAGGAAGACGCTGGGTAGGGTCAGGCGGTGGGAGTGCCCGTGAGGGTGCAGTTCCAGGCGGGGTGGGTCCTCTGAGAAGGGAACTGGCTTCTGGGGGCGCCGGGAGGCTGGGTGGACGCGCAGCCCTGGGTTGGAGGGGCTGGGTGTGGGGCACCTGCAGCTCTAGGAGCGGCTCTTCCAGCCTGGGGGCCAGGAGGAGTCTGAGGCGACCCCTTCATGGAGGGTCAGGGATGTTTGCACCTGGGTTGGGCGGGCAGAGGGTGGGGGCAGTGAGGGTGTAGACCGAGAAGGAGACAGGGTGTTGCTCCTGACGAGCCGGTGCCCTTCCAGGGACGCCCAAGCCGCAGGTCACGTGGCGGAAGGGCCCGTCGTCCGAGCCGCTGCGTGACCGGCCCGGCCTGGCGGTGCTGGATGAAGGCTCTCTGTTCCTGGCCTCCGTCTCTCCCTCCGACGGCGGAGACTACGAGTGCCAGGCCACCAACGAGGCGGGCTCCGCGTCCAGGAGAGCCAAGCTGGTGGTCCACGGTGAGTAGGGACCCCAGAGCTGGGGGTGATGGTACCTGGGGTGCCAGGCTGGGGCCGCGTGAGCTCCCTGGCTCAGAGCTCACTGCTCGGAGGATACAGGTCCTTGCTCCTCTGTCCCTCGTGCCTGTCAGGGAGGGCTTGAGGGTGCTGTTGGGAGAGTGCATTCTTCATGCAGAGAACCCCCCGCGGAGACAGTGTAAGGAGACCCCGGAATTCCACAAATGACTTTAAAATGGGCTAGGAGTGAATCTTCTTTACAATGCTCACCAGTGGTCAAAGCCCACCTCCCACTAAAGCCGCTGAAACTACCTGAGGCTCATATGCCCACTTCCCAAGGCCCACGTGTCTCCCTGGTACCCGGCCCCTTCATCCAGGGTGCTGTGTGCAGGGGGAGGGGAGCGCTTCCCTCAACTTGGGCTCACAGAGAGGGTGAGAGAAGCCGTTTTAATAATGGGCTCCTAATGGAACCACCTTCCGCCTCCCCGTAACCAGCCACACCCACTTGTCCTGTAATGACTTGCCTGGGAAGTTTGTTTCAAAGACATACCCAGGCCCCACCTAGAGAGGCTCTGACTCCATGGGTGGGGGGTGGGGTGGTCCCCTAGTTCCCCTCCTTCGTGACCATGACAACCATTTGGGTGGAGAACTAGATGGAACCAATGGCTCCCGCATCTTGGAGAGCTGAATGTCAGAGCAAGTAGAGAGTTCCTGGGCTCGACTAGGGCGAGGTCCCAGGGCGAGGCCGCCATGGCCATTCCCAGGTCCACACGGCTCCTGACGGCCAGGGTCTAGAATGGGCGTCCTGGAAGCCCAGAAGCTGGGGAAGGGGGGGAGTCAGGACCGCCCTCGAGGCCAGGAAGAATGGCCCAAATGGGGTCCCTGGCCGTGGCTGACCTGCGGAGGGGCGGCTCCTCTGCTTCTCCTTCTCCCAAGTGCCCCCCAGCCTCCGGGAGGATGGGCGCAGGGCTAACGTGTCAGGCATGGCCGGGCAGTCCCTGACGCTGGAGTGTGATGCCAACGGCTTCCCGGCCCCCGAGATCACGTGGCTCAAGAACGGGCGGCAGGTGGGTGTCCCCCAGGGGTGGATGGGCTCTGGGTGGGATATGGACAGGGTGCAGGCCTTCTGGACGGGTTCCTGCATGTAACCAGATGTGGCTGGGAGATGTGGCAAGGTGACAGGTGACTTTGGGGACGCACTGGGGGCCCAGGGCCACGGGGGTCCCACGATGAAGCCTGGAGGGCTGCATGGTGGAGAGGGCACAGCACTACTCTGGATTCCAGTCACTGACCAGCTCCCTGGGCCTCAGTTTCCTCACTGCTGTTGGGGACTAGGGGGTGGCCGGACCACCCTCCCCCCATCAGCTTCCTCGGGCCTTTTCTGCTCAGATCCCCGCCGTGGGCAGCCACCGCCTCTTGGATGGAGCCCGGGCCCTCCACTTTCCCAGAATCCAGGAGGGCGACTCTGGCCTCTATTCCTGCCGGGCCGAGAACCAGGCCGGGACCGCGCAGAGGGACTTCGATCTGCTCGTGCTCAGTGAGTGAGGCGGAGCTCCCCCAGCTCCCAGGGCTGTCTGGCCCTGCGAGCCCTCTCCTGTTAGGCGTGTGTGTGGGGGTGGGTGGGTACTGCCTGCTGGAAGCTGGGGCACAGAGGGGCCCATGGCACAGCTGTGTCACTGCTGTTGAACCATGTGATACAAAATGGCAAAGCAGGTGCTGAGGATGCACAGAGCCGGGGATGCTTGGCCAGGGGTTTGGGGAGCTTCCCACGAGGGCCGGGTGGGAGAAGGGAAGGCTGAGCAGGCAGGGAACCCACACAGGCAAAGGCCATGGGGCAGGCAGGGATTGTAGGACCTGAAGTTTTTTCACAGCCCCCTCCCTCCCAACCCTTTCTCGACCCTAGTTCCACCTTCAGTGCTTGGAGCCGAGGCTGCCCAGGAGGTGGTGGGCCTGGCTGGCGCAGGGGCAGAGCTGGAGTGCCGGACCTCGGGGGTCCCCACACCCCAGGTGGAGTGGACCAAGGACGGGCAGTGAGTGGCCCCTGGCGGGCAGCTGGGGCTGGATGGAGTGTGCGTGTGGGGGTCCTCTGCGGAGGTGGGACTCTGCAGGGATGGGGTTTGACGTGCATTGCGTGAGCCACCCAGGGCCCAGGCAGAGATCACCCAGGTGAAACCCCGCTTTTCACGGGCAGAGTCTTCTCATTACTCAGCCAGCCTTCCTTTTACTTTTAAAACTTTTTCAAAAGTATTTTTAAAGGTTTTTTAAAAAAAATTTTAGGTATTCATATGATGTTTGCCATTCTAAAACGAAAGTTTACCATTGCTTCCCTTGTGGCTCAGCTGGTAAAGAATCTGCCTGTAGTGCAGGAGACCTGGGTTTGATCCCTGGGTTGGGAAGATCCCCCGGAGAAGGGAAAGGCTACCCACTCCAGTACTCTGGCCTGGAGAATCCCATGGACCGTATAAGTTCATGGGGTTGCAAAGGGTCAGACACTACTCAGCGACTTTCACTTCACCTTCACTTTACCATTCTGAAGTGCACAATTTGGTGTGCGTAGTACATCCATAGGGTTGCAATCTGTCAGCTCTATCTGGTTCCAGAATATTTCATGACCCCCAAAAGACACCCCACACCCATGAGCAGTCACTCGTCTGTTCGTCCCTCGCCCCCAGCTCCTGGCAACCACTAACCTGCTTTCTGTCTCTACGGAATTTCCTCTATTTTGTATTAATTTCTTGCAGTCATATGGTATGTGTCTTCGTGTCTGGCTTCTTGCCCTTAGCACACAGCTTTTGAAGTTCCTTCATGCTACAACCACGCTACCTCATTCCTTTTAACGGCTGAATAATATTCCATTGTAGGGAAGGACCACATTTTGTTTATCCATTTATCCATTGATGGGCACTTGACTGTTGGTACTTTTCAGCGACTGTGAGTCTTACAGTCTTCCTTTTCCCAAGCAGCAGGCCCCCTCTGTGCAGCCCGCCCCTGCTGGCGCCTTGGCCTTACTTCTCTCAACCGTCTTTTTCCAGACCTGTCTTTCTGGGGGAGCCTCGTGTCCAGCTTCAGGAGGATGGCCAGGTTCTCAGAATCACCAACAGTCACCTGGGAGATGAGGGCTGGTACCAGTGTGTGGCCTTCAGCCCGGCTGGCCAGCAGACCAAGGACTTTCAGCTCAGAATCCACGGTGAGCCCAGCCCCTTCCCATCATCACCATGGGCTGCCCACTGTGTGGAGGGGTGGTGAGGGCAGAAATGGGAGTCTCTGAGGAGTCTGCCCCCAGTCCAGTAAAACCAGAGGGGGACGGACAGAGGGAATCCGAAACGTTCCCCAAATCCCATCATCCCCATCGGAGCTTCCCAAGTCCTCCCATCCGTGGTACACTCTGGATGGTCATTTCTTTAAATCAAATCACTTTTCTTTCCACTGAAACCCAGTTACCTAAAAGGATGTTGGCTATTTCAAAGGGAAGTGGGAACCAGGGTTGCTTGGCCTTCGTGGGAGGAAGCTGTGAAAACAAATGCCACCAAAGAGGGATGTTGGAACCCCTGAGGCCTGAGCTGCCCACCTGCGGTAGAAAGTGCAGGATAGAAAGTGCTAGAAAGATTAAGAACCAGACGCACCAAACCACCTTGTCCTCTGTTATAACTGGGCCAGAAGGAGTTGTGGGAAGGGCATAACAGTTCTGTTATGAGGTGCATGTCCGTGTGTCCCAAGGTCCTCTTGGGTACCACCCGTGGTGTGTGACCTGCCCTGTGGGACCCCTGATCCAGTTCAGCCCCTCATTTTACAGATGAGGAGGCTGAACCCCAGAGAAAGTGACCTCTCCAGGTCATGCAGCCACTTAGAGGCGGGGGGTGGGGGCATCCAGAGCCTGACTTGCGGCCCCTGCCCCACCTCCTGCACCTCTTGCAATGGCCAGGCTCGCCTACGACGTCAGCATGTCCCG
The DNA here is from genome assembly GCF_032452875.1 of Bos javanicus. NCBI lineage: Eukaryota > Metazoa > Chordata > Mammalia > Artiodactyla > Bovidae > Bos > Bos javanicus. The sequence goes on from NC_083878.1 coordinate 100,430,658, forward strand.
AGCTGGCCTCTCCCATCTGTCCCCAGAGTCCCCCGCCCCTCCCCGCCCCCTGCAGCGGAAGCTTGTGACGGGTGCGGTGCTGTGACCCACGGGCAGGGGCTTGGGCGCTGCAAGGGGCGGTGCACCAGCCGCCTCCGCGCTGGGCAGCCTCCCTGAGACCTTCTCTCGCCCCCGCTGTTTTCAGCACCCCCCACCATCTGGGGCTCCAACGAGACGAGCGAGGTGGCCGTCATGGAGGGCCACCCCGTGTGGTTCCTGTGCGAGGCCCGAGGGGTGCCCACGCCCGACATCACCTGGTTCAAGGATGGTGACCCCCTGGTCCCCAGCACTGAGGTGGTCTACACCAGAGGCGGCCGGCAGCTGCAGCTGGAGCGAGCCCAGGGCTCGGATGCTGGCACCTACAGCTGCAAGGCCAGCAATGCTGTGGGGGTTGTGGAGAAGACCACCCGGCTGGAGGTTTACGGTGAGCGGCCCGGGGGCGTGGCAGGAGCAAGGGTCAGCTGGGGTGAGTGGTGGGAGGACTCTGGGCCACGGTGGCCTCCGTCTGGCTCCAAAGGTGGGCCAGGGGAGCAGCCAGAGGCCCAAGATAATGAGATTGAATAGTTATCCTGGGGAGAAGGGTCATCTCATCCAACCTCCCCTGGCTAGAGAAGAAATTAAGCCAGGAGACGGGTCTGTGTCGGGGCCCAGGGAGAGCCCAGTGGAGAAATCAGGTCTCCCCTCGTGGTTTAGGGCTTTTCAGAAACTTGCACCCAGACCCCAAAAACCACCACTAATAACTAACTGCTCTTGATTAATCACTTACTGTGGTCCAGACCCCCAGGGCTTGTCATAGCAACAGCTAATTTCATCTCAGGGACTAGGGCCCTGGTCCCCCAACTCATGGGTGAGTCTAGTGGGCTCTGGGACTGACCCAGGTCCTCCCGCTAGGGGGTGAGAGGACCTGGTTCACACTGAGAGGGTCTGACTATAGATAAAGTGAAAGGGTTAGTTGCTCAGTTGTGTCCAACTCTTTGCGACCCTATGGCCTGCCAGGCTCCTCTGTCCATGGGATTCTCCAAGCAAGATACTGGGGGTGGCTATTTCCTCCTCCAGGGGATCTTCCCGGCCCAGGGATTGAACCCTGGTCTACCGCATTGCAGGCAAATCGTTTACTGTCTGAGCCACCAGGAAAGCCCTAACTATAGGTGGTGTGCTGTTAACCTGGGCATTGGCCTGCGTGGAGGGTCTTGGCTCTGAGGGCGCACAGAGAATTCAGAGGACAGGGTGTGTATCGATGGGCAGGGATGGGTCTGAGCAGGTGAAGTCTGAGAGGGCAGAATGTAGGCCAGTAGGGTCCTTGTGGTTCCTCTTGAAGGGTCAGCTCTAGAGCTCCGGTCCCCAAAGACACCAACGGCTTGGGTGCTGGAGCCCTGGGGACCCCAAAGGGAAGCTGGGGTGTCTGGGGTCTGGGGCCCCCTCCGAGAGCGAGCCCAGCTGCCAGCTCAGGGATCTGAGGATCTCCTGGAAGTTGACAAGAAATGCACATGAGTTTTCATTATGTTTCAGTGGGGCTTGTGACCCACACAAGGTTGAGAAGCCCGTCCTTGGTCCTTCGTTGCCAATGTCTCCTAGCAATGGCTCCATGTGCTTAGCAACTTGGAGGGCCCTCCCTAATGGGAAGAGAGAAGCCCCCCTCCCGAGCTACCCACTTGGCCATCCCTGGTTGAGTCAGGAGCCCCCACAGGCTGGGTCATCTGGACTAGGGTCGGCTCACTTCCTTGGACCAAGAAGGGGACCAGTAGAAGCAGCAGCTCTGGTCTTGGGCCAGGGGAAGCCCGTCATCTGGGGTTCAGTGGATATGGAGACCTACTGGGGATACGCAGATGAGTGTTCTGCGGAAGATGAGCTCGTGGGGGGAACAAGACATGGAGAGAAGATGCAGGCAGAGTAGGGGGCAATGGTGGGCACGGGTTGCCACCAAGGGACAGAGGATGGAGAGGGTGCTTCCAGCCAGGGGTTTGGGGGAGACTCGGAGGAGGAGGTGAGGTCTGAACAGGGCTTTCAGCTAGCAGAGCAGGGAGGAGGCATTTCACACGGGGTGAGGTCGGGGAGGGGCTTAACTGGGCTACTGGCCCCTGAACAGCCCCCTGTCTCTCCCCTAGTCCCACCCACCATCGAGGGCACTGGCGAAGGACCTCGAGTGGTGAAAGCCGTGGCCGGGAGGCCCTTGACCCTCGAGTGTGTGGCCAGAGGCTACCCACCCCCCACTGTCTCCTGGTACCACGAGGGGCTGCCCGTGGTGGACCGCAACGGGACGTGGCTGGGGGCGGGCGGTGGCGTGCTGAGCCTGGAGAGCCTGGGGGAGGCGTCCGGAGGCCTGTACAGCTGCGTGGCCAGCAGCCCCGCGGGGGAGGCCGTGCTGCATTACTCCGTGGAGGTGCAGGGTGAGCCCAGGCCTGCCCCGTCCACATCACTGGGCCGGGGGCCCCTCCTCGCACTCTGGCTGTGTGCGGAGGGGGTGGAAGCTGGGGGAGAAGTGACCAGGGCCTGAGACAGATGAGGTCTCTGTGACCTGGGCGGGGGCCCTTCAGAGCTACCGGGTGGATGGGGTTAATTCCCAGGTTCAAGGGTCCCTGTTCCCTCCCAGGACTCTGGGCTGGGTCACCACCTAGGTGAAGGTGGAGGACCCCTGGGTGGAGGACACCACCACTGGAAGGAGGACATTTGTCTTCCAGGAGATGCTCCTGGTCAATGGGAGCTCAATGGGGAACTAACTCCTTGAGGTCCAAAGCTGGGTGGTGGGGGCTGGTCCCAGGACAGGTGGGCGGGGCTTTTGCCTGTTTCTTCCCACCACTGACTCTGAGATAAGTCAGGGAACAGGCAGATGGGACTCCTGAGCCCTGGGTCTGGTGGGAAGATAGACACTGAATAAACAGACCACTCTGGTGGGGAGGCCGAACTTGGGTGGTCCTAGAAGGCCTCCTGGAGGAGGAGCCACTTATGGGGAGACTTGAAGGGTGAGGTGGAGCTTGGGCCTTCCTCTGGCAGCACAGGGACTTGGGAGGGCTGGAGGCTGGCATTTTCTCAACTCCAGACACCCAGCGGTGGCTCTTGTCTGCAGTTGCCCCGCAGCTCCTGGTGGCTGAAGGCTTGGGCCAGGTGACCACCCTCGTGGGACAGTCCCTGTACCTTCCCTGCTACGCTTCGGGCTCCCCAGTGCCCACGATCCAGTGCGTATGGGGTGGTGGAGGCCAGAACTGGGAGGATGGGGGGTGGCAAAGAGCACGCTTGGAGGGGTGGGGATGGGAGATACTCCACCTCTCATATGTATGAAGGAGGCAACAGAGCCAGGGACGTGAGAGCAGGAGAGAGATGTGCCTGACTCTTGGCCTGTCCTGTCGCCCCGCCTTCCCCAGCCTCAGACTGACCTATCCCCCACCGCCATGCCCTAGGTGGCTGCAGAATGGCCACCCGGCCGAGGAGCTGCCTGGGGTCCAGGTGACCTCGGAGGGGACCACTCTGCACATCGACCACGTGGAGCTGGGCCATGCGGGTCTCTTTGCTTGCCAGGCCACCAACGAGGCTGGCACGGCCGCGGCCGAAGTGGAGCTGTCTGTGCACGGTGAGGGGGCCTGGGGTTCCAGGGCTAGGGGGCATGAAGCCAGAGGGCCATGGTCCTCTGTGCCTTTGGCAGGCCTCGTAGACTTGGGCAGGGTGGGAGCTGGTCTTCTCAGGATGGCACTTCTGGGCTGGACTCCCCAGTTCACCAAAGAGACATGGATGTGAGCAGAGGCTCAGCTTCTCACTACACTTGATATCTCCCCAGTCCACAGGCCCACAACCCTCTCCCCAGCCTCTCCTACCCCATTTGCTCTCTTTATACTGATCACACCAAACTTCATTCAACTCTTTAAATACATTGGCTTTCTTACCTCAAGCCTGCAAATGCTGTTTCCTCTGCCTGGAATAGTCTTCTTTGCTTGCTTGCTACTAAGCTGCTAAATCACTTCAGTCGTGTCCAACTCTGTGCAACCCCATAGACAGCAGCCCACCAGGCTCCCTCGTCCCTGGGATTCTCCAGGCAAGAACACTGGAGTGGGTTGCCATTTCCTTCTCCAATGCATGAAAGTGAAAAGTGAAAGTGAAGTCGCTCAGTCGTGTCTGACTCTTAGTGACCCCATGGACTGCAGCCTACCAGGCTCCTCCATCCATGGGATTTTCCAGGCAAGAGTACTGGAGTGGGGTTCTTTGCTTGCTTAGCTCCTCTCTATCTTTTAGATCTGTCTTTTTAGATCTTCCTTTCCTCCAGGAAGCCCTCCTTGATTCCAACATGGTTATAATCTGCACTGCTCAGCCCTTCATGACCATAGCACCCATTGCTTGTTTGGTTGTTCATCTCTCCTGCCCAGCTTGGGAGCTCTGGAGGCAGCACAGAGCTTTCTCTTCTGTGTCCCTGTGCCTAGTGCAGTGAGGGGCACAGTGCACATATGGATGGATGATGGATGATGGGTGGGTGATTGATGGATGGATAGATGGATGATGAATTGCTGGATAAATGATGGTTTATGGATAGATGGATGGATGACAGATGGATGGATGATGGATGGATAGATGATGGATGAATGAATGGATAGATGATGGATAGATAGATGGTAAATGGATAGACGGATGGATGGATGGATGATGAATAATGGATGGATGATGGATGATAGATGATGGGTGGATGGATGGTTGATGGATGGATGATAGATGGATGATGAATGATGGATGAATGGATGAATAAATGGATGGATGATGGATAGATAGATAGTGGATGGATGGATGGTTGGTGGATGATGGATGAATGGATGAATAAATGGATGGATGATGGATAGATAGATAGTGGATGGATGGATGGTTGGTGGATGATGGATGGATGGATAGATGGATGATGGATGGATGGATAGATGGATGATGGATGGATGGATGATGGTTGATGGGTGGATGCAGGATGAATGAATGAATGGATGATGCATAGATAGATGGTAGATGGATGGATGGATGGTGGATTGTGGATGGATGGATGATGGATGGATGGATGGATGATGGGTGGGTGGTTGATGGATGGATAGATGGATGATGAATTGCTGGATGAATGATGGTTTATGGATGGATGGATGGATGACGGATGGATGGATGACAGATGAATGGATGGATGATGGATGGATAGATGATGGATGAATGAATGGATAGATGATGGATAGATAGATGGTAGATGGATGGATGGATGATGAATAATGGATGGATGATGGATGATAGATGATGGGTGGATAGATGGTTGTTGGATGGATGATAGATGGATGATGAATGATGGATGAATGGATGAATAAATGGATGGATGATGGATAGATAGATAGTGGATGGATGGATGGTTGGTGGATGATGGATGGATGGATAGATGGATGATGGATGGATGGATGATGGTTGATGGGTGGATGCAGGATGAATGAGTGGATGGATGATGCATAGATAGATGGTAGATGGATGGATGGATGGTGGATTGTGGATGGATGGATGATGGATGGATGGTTGATGAATGATGGATGGATAGATGGATGGTTGATGGATGGATGGATGATGTATGGTTAGATAGATGGATGAGGGATGGATGATTGGTGGATGGATAGATGGATGGTTGATGGATGGATGGTTGATGGATGGATGGATGATGAATGATGGAAGAATGGATGATAGATGAGTGGATGGATGGATGATAGATGAATGGATGGATGATGGATGGATGAATGGATCTATGATGGATGATAGATGATGGATGGTGGATGGGAGAATTTCAAAGGGAAAGACCTGCTCTGCTGGCTCCCAGCCTAGTGCTCTTCCCCACAAGGCCAGGTGTCTGGAGGGTTGAGTGGGAGGAAGTTAGAGGTCAGCCCCACAAGGCCACTCCCTCACTACCCAGGCATTGAGGAGGTTTCTGGGTGCCCACTGCACCCCTCCTGAACCTGACTGGGCCTCCCTGCCTCTCCTCTGCCCAGAGCTCCCATCGGTGGTCATAGTTGGGGGTGAGAACATCACAGCCCCTTTCCTGCAGCCTGTGACCCTCCGATGTGCAGGGACTGGGGTGCCTACCCCAAGCCTCCGCTGGTGGAAGGATGGGGTGGCTCTGGCAGCCTCAGGGGGGAGCCTGCAGGTATGTGCAAGGGCCCCAGGGCTGGTGGGACAACTGCACAGGTGGAGTGGCTGCTTTTTAGGGTCCTGGAGAGCCCAAGACGGGCCCTGGCAGCCTGAGGGCAGAACAAACAATGTCTATTTATCCTGGAAATGCTCAGTGGACACTGGGGTGCTGGGTCTGAAGAAGGAAGGGAGCCCTTAGCTTCGACCATGTCCCCAGAGTTTGGGTGGCCAGAGGGAGAAAGTTGGGGGAGGGGAGTAGCCCCCAAGATCAGAGGAATCCTCTGGAATCTGAAAGCAGGGCTCAGAACTCCACCCCAGAACCAAGCTTGTGCCCATCCTCACTTTCTCCTGCCCTGGGGTCAGCGGTGGCCTGTCCCCTCGCCATATCCCAGTGTCGCTCTGACTGCCCTGACCCCGGGCCCTGCCCACCTCCCTGCTACACACCTGCTCTTCCTCCTGTCCCCCCAGATCGAGAAGGTGGACCTGAAGGATGAAGGCACCTACGCTTGTGTCGCCACTAACCTGGCCGGGGAGAGCAGGAAGGAAGTGATGCTCAGGGTGTTAGGTAAGGAGACTATGACTGGCTGGTTGAGGGCCCGCGGGGCCACCGCCAGAGGTCCGAGATGGCTGGGGGTCCTAAAATCAATGTCACATACTTAACTTTAGATGTTGATGGGACTTCCCTGGTGATCCAATGGGTAAGACTCTACGCTTCCACTGCAGGGGGCATGGGTCTGATCCCTGGTTGGGGAACTAAGATCCCACACGCTATGCAGTGCAGCCAATAAGATAAAATAAGTAGAAAGTCATTTACTGTGGTCCCTTTTGGTTGTTTATATATGTGTGTGTATATATATATATATAATTTTATTTATCTATTTATTTTTTGCTGTCTGATTCTTCCTTGTTGCATGGGCTTTTTTTCTAGCTGCGGGCCAGCAGGGGCTACTCCCTAGTTGGGGTCAGCTTCCCATTGCGGTGGCCTCTCTTCTTGTGGCACATGGGTCCTAGGGCACGTGGGCTTCAGTGGTTGTGGCCATGTAGGCTCAGCAGTTGCTGCTCACGGGCTCTAGTGCACAGGTTCAGTAGTTGTGGCACACAGGCTTAGTTGCTACATATCAAGTGGGATCTTCCCAGACCAGGGATCGAACCCATGTCTCCTGCATTGGCAGGCAGATTCCTTACCACTAAGCCACAAGGGAAGCCTTCCTTTTGATTGCTTTCTGTTAGACTTTCAGTGGACAGCCTGTTCTCGTTCATTTGTATCTTTGCTTGTTTTATGCGTTTGAGGGCTCATTTAGGTCCTTGGGTATATGGGCACATCCTTGCCCTTGTCACCCCTCATGACTGCCTGGGGTCCCTGGGGTCCACCTCGCCACTGTGCCTGATGCTGGCTGCTCCTGGGGGGAGGGGGGTGTTGGGTGCCAGGGTCATCCTTGTATGATTGAAATAAAGCTTGCCTCCCAGGGCCTTTGTTCTTGGGCAGGAGGGGATTCCTTAATCAGCAAACGTGAGCCATTGGGGTGCCTTATTGCCCAGGCCCCCTTGGGAAGGCTGGGGAGGGGTCTTAGGGTGGCTGAGATGAGCTGCCTGGAGCCTCACCCGGAAAGCCAGGATCTCCTTGTCTCCCCTAGTGCCTCCCAACATCGAGCCGGGTCTGGTCAACAAGGCGGTGCTAGAAAATGCCTCCGTGACCTTGGAGTGCCTGGCTTCCGGCGTGCCCCCTCCTGGTAAGTAAGACCGCTCCCCTTGTCTGAAAGCCACCTCCAGCCAACCCCAGTTCCCATCTGAAGAGGTCAGCCAGGGCTCCAGGTACCGCTCTGGCTGAGGATGAAATCAGCAGACCTTCCCCTTCCCTCCCCCACGCTCCCCTTGTCCTTCTCAACAGCTCTTTATCTCATGCCCATTATACACCAGGGCCCAGAGCCTTTGCCCTGGTGTCTGAAACAAACCTGCAGGATTTCTGCTGAGTTCGTGGATTCATGGGGCTGCCCCTAGGCTGGCGGGTGAGAATCTTCTCTAGACCAGCAGTTTAGGAAAGGTCTGGGAGCTGGGACTGGGTGTAAATGCCCAGCAGACAGGATGGGCCTAGGAAGACCGTCCATTTCCTGTCCCCCATCAGAACCATGGCAACCCTGCTTTGCCTAGGGTAGTGAGCCCCGGAGCTATTGGCCCTCTGCCGTGGGGGAACCCTGTTCTGGCATGGGCCCTGGCAGGATGGAAGCAAGTTGAAGATACAGTCGGTCCTTATTTATTTATAATCTCTTTATTAACTTTATTTTTTAATTGCAGTACAATTAATTTACAATGTTGTGTTAATTTCTGCTGTACAGCAAAGTGGTTCAGTTGTACACATATATGTACATTCTTTATAAATATTCTTTTCCATTATGGCTTATCATAAGATATTAAATATAGTTCTCTGTGCTGTACGGTAGGACCTTGCTTCTCCATCCTATACATGATAGCTTACATCTGCTGACCCCAGCCTCCCACTCCATCCCTCTCCCTCCCCTGTGCCCCCTTGGCAACCACAAGCCTGTTCTCTATGTCGGTGAGTCTGTTTTTGTTTCATGGATAGGTTCATTTGTATCATATTTTAGGTTCCACATATAAGTGATATCATATGGTATTTGTCTCTCTCTTTCTGGTATTTGTCTTTACTTCACTTAATGTGATAATCTCTAGTTCCATCCATGCTGCTGCGAATGGCATTGGTTTGTTCTTTTCTCATGGCTGTGTAATATTCCCTTGTATATATGTACCATATCTTCTTTATCCACCCATCTGTCGATGGACATTTAGGTCATTTCCTTATCTCAGTTATTGTGAATAGCGCTGCTATGAACCTGGGGTCCATGTATCTACTCACAGTCCATCCATAATGACGAGCCTGCTGTTTTGGGGTGTACTGTATTCTCTTTTAAAGATCTGCCTCATGGGTGGTCTCCTGGCAGGAGTAAGATGTGAAGGGGCCAGGCTGGCTTTGACTGTTCTCGCTCCTGGCTGCTCCAGCCTGTGTCCCTCTCTGCCTTCGATTCCATCTCAGACAACTGCCATATTCTGCTCCCATCCATCTTCCTTTCAGGCTTTCTCCAGTGCCTGAAATAAAGTCGCACCATATGGGCACCCTGGAAGCCCCCCTCGGATGCACAGGACACAGGCACACTCTGAAAGGCTGGCAGGGACCCTTGCATCTCTCTTCTCTTCTCCAGATATCTCCTGGTTTAAGGGCCGCCAGCCTATCTCTGCCTGGGACAGAGTGATGGTGTCAACTGATGGGAGAGTTCTTCTCATTGAGCAAGCCCAGCTTTCTGATGCCGGGAGCTACCGCTGTGTGGCGTCCAATGTGGTGGGCAGCACAGAGCTGCAGTACAGCCTGCGGGTCAATGGTGAGCTGCTCAGGACTAAAGGGATCTGTCCCCAGAGTTGTTGCTTATCCGTTTGTCCCTGTCTGTTCCTCCATCTCTCATCCATCCATCCTTCCCTTCTTCCATCCACCACCCATCCTTCATCCATTCATCCATCCTTCCTATCTTCCATCCATCACCCATTCACCCATCAATCATCCGTGCATCCATGCTTCCTTTCATTTATCTTTCCTTCCTTCCACCTATCATTTATCCATCCATCCATTCATCTATCCATTCTTCCATCTACACATGGAAACACCCAACTGTCCATCCATTGATTCAACCAACCATTCAATTCTCTGCCCATCTAACCCACCCACCCATCTAACCATCCAGCTGTCCATCCCCCAACCGTTCTTCTGTTCAAACATCAATTCCTCCATCTGTCCATTTTCTATCCAACCACATTTATTGGGTATAGACACAACTCAGAGATATTGCAGTTTCGGTTCCAGACCACCACAATAAAGCAAATACCAAAATAAAGCAAGTCACATGAGTTTTTTGGCTTCCCAGTGCATAGAAAAGTCCTATATACACTGTACTGTAGTCTGTTACATGTGCAATAGCACTGTGTCTAAAACATGGACATACCTTAATTAAAAAGTACTTTATTGCTAAAAACTGCTATCATCTGAGCCTTGGGTGAGTCATAGTAACATCAAAGATCACTGATCACCCTAACAGGCATTCTCAACCCCTGTGACCCCCTACGCCATCAGCAATGATGATGACCTCACGGTAACCAGGAGGCCCAAGTTCAAGGGCTGCTTCTGCCAGCTCCTGGTGGGTCAACCTTGGGTAGGCCACTGGCCCTCTCTAAGCCTCAGTTTCCCATCTGTGGGGTCGGAAGGATGAAACAAGCAGCCTCGAGACCCGGGGCGTGCCCTGCCCGTGTTGGGAGTGGCTGTCCCTGAGCTTTCGTCAGTGGCCATGCACTCCTGCGGGGGTGCCCGGCCAGGGGGCCCTGCCCGCTTCACCCTCAGCGGGGTCAACCCGTGCCCCGTGTCGCCCTCGCCCTGCAGTGCCCCCGCGCATCACGCTGCCGCCGAGCCTCCCGGGCCCCGTGCTGCTCCACAGCCCGGTGCGGCTGACCTGTGACGCCGCCGGGGTGCCCAGCCCCATGCTGATGTGGCTGAAGGATGGAAACCCCGTGTCCACTGCAGGGACCGCCGGTCTCCAGGTCAGTGGGGGTGGGGGGGGGCCAGCTCACCTCTCTGGTGCCTCAGTAGATGCTGGGAACGCAGGTCAGGGCCTGGGACCGCCGTGGGGGGGCAACAGTGATGGCCCAGGATGGGTTGGCTGCAGGGAGGAGGGAGAGCAGCTAAAAGGAGTCGGGGCCAGGTGGTCTCCAGGAACAAGGCCCACCACCAATATAAGACATAATCATAATATAACGTAGTGTAACATAACGTACATTGCATTATGCATAGGATGGGCAGGGAAGCCTGGCGTGCTGCAGCCCATGGGGTCGCAAAGAGTCGGACATGACTGAGTGACTGAACTGAACTGAACATAACATAATGTTAATGTAATATATGTTAGGAACCAAATATATAATTTACAATTTTCTAGTAACTGCATTAGACTGAGTAAAAAGACACAGGTGAAGCCAATTTTAATAATACATTTTAGGGGATCTCCTGACTATCCAGTTATCAGGACTCCGTGCTTCCACTGCAAGGGCCAGGGGTTTGATCCCGGGTCAGGGAACTAAGATCCTGCAAGCTGCCCAGCGCAGGCAAAATTAATGAATGAATAAACAAAGAAACAAACAAACAGGATACCCTTTGGCTATATAAAAAGGGAATATTTTTAAAACTGCTGTATAAAAAATACATTTTAGTTCACCCAGTATATTCAAAAAGCTTCACTGTATCAAGTGATCATTATAAAACGTCATTAACCAGACATCTTACCTTCTCCTTTTGGTACAAACCCTTTGAAATCTGTTGTGTATCTTATACCTGGGGACTGGCCATATCTTAAGGGCTCCCAGCCCCAGCCCTACTCCCCAGGGGACCCTTTCTCAGGGCCGATAGAATTGCCCACCAGCCAGCAGAGGTTCTGAGGTTCGGGTATGCCTCGCATTTCCAGTGCATTGCTGGGGGGCTCTGGGGGCCTGGGCAGCTGCCCAGGCGCACCTGCCAGCAATGCCAGCTCGTGAAGGGGACGGATCGCCCGTGGACTTTCTTCTGGGGTACAGGTCTTCCCTGGGGGCCGGGTCCTCATGCTGGCCAGTGCCCGGGTCTCCGACTCCGGCAGCTACTCCTGCGTGGCCGTGAGTGCAGTGGGCGAGGACCGCCGGGACGTCGTCCTGCGTGTCCACAGTGAGTCTCGGGCCCCGGAGGCTGCCGGGTGCGGGCTGGAGGCTCAAGACGGTGGGGCTGGGGCATCCCCAGGGGATGGATGTGCCAGGTCTGTCCTGAGACTGCGTCTGCCTTCATGTAGGGGTCCATCGGACCCCCCCGAGCCATGTCTTAAACTATGAACTCCCCTGTCATGGACAGGTGGGCTGGTGGGCCCTTTCTTCAGTGGTAACATCTGATACAACTAAAGTACAAAATCAGGGGTCTTCCCTGGTGGTCCAGTGGTTAAGACTCTGCACTCCCAATGCAGGGGGCAAGGGTTTGATCCCTGATCAGGGAACTAAGATCCCATATGCTGTGCATGGCCTGGTCTAAGACCTTAAATAAATAAAGATTAAAGTTTCTTTTTAAAAAAATTATAAAAGTAAAGTACAAAATCATATTCAGAATATTGACGTCATAACCCACCATCCTATTGAGGTTTGGGGTCTCCTCTGCTGGTCGTTGAGGGGAGAAGCAGAGGGCTTCAGTTCAGGGGGTGGCCCCCATCCTCACGGCACCTCCCCGACCCCGTGTTTGCTCCTGGCTGCTGGAAGGGGGAGGTTCTGACTCAGGACGTGACTCGACTCACCCGCCTGAGACAGCCCCCACCCCGCCCCCTCCCGCAGCGCCCCCCAGCATCCTCGGAGAAGAGCAGAACGTGTCTGTCGTGGCTAACGAGTCCGTGGCCCTGGAGTGCCGGAGCCACGCTGTGCCCCCTCCTGTGCTGAGTTGGCGCAAGGACGGCCGCCCCCTGGAGCCCCGGCCCGGCATCTACCTCTCTGCAGACAAGGCCTTGCTGGAGGTGTGCGGCCTCCCAGGCCACCAAGGAGGGCCCCACCATGAGCAGAGCTGAGCCCTGACCCGGGCGGGCGGGGACGCATCCTCCAACATCAGTTCAGCTCATCTCGACTGGCAGCCCATCCAGTCCCCAGACCCAGCAGAGCTGCTTCCAGCCAAACTGGGATGGAGAGCAAAGCCCCAGGACTGAGCCCTGGGAGCTTCTCTCAGCCCCTTCAGCTCAGTTCAATTCAGTCACTCAGTCGTGTCCAACTCTTTGCAACCCCATGGACTGCAGCACACCAGGCCTCCCTGTCCATCACCAACTCAAACTCATGTCCATTGAGTTGGTGATGCCATCCAACCATCTCATCCTCTGTCGTCCCCTTCTCCTCCCACCTTCAATCTTTCCCAGCATCAGGGTCTTTTCCAATGAGTCAGTTCTTCCCATCAGGTGGCCAACGTATCGGAGTTTCAGCTTCAGCATCAGTCTTTCTTGCCCTTTCCCTCCCCCCAAAGCTTTCCACCCGTTTTTCACTCCTTGCTGGAAAGCCTTCTTGCCTTTGGGCATTTAAGGCCTTTCATCCGGCCCGGCAAGTCAAGGGGCATCTAGAGTGAGCCCGGATCTCACCTTTATCCCGCCCCTCCTGACTGTTGCAGGCACCTCCTGTCTGGACCTCTCTGGCCTCAGGTCTCTCACCTGTGAGCACGGTGACACCTTTCTCCTGGGCTGGCCGGGAGAGTTCCAGAGAGTGCCTGTGTGGACCCACTTGCCCCAGAGAACAGCTCATCCACATCAGCTAGGGGAAGGGGGCACAGCTCCAAGCTTTTGGGGAGCACGCTCTGCTCCAGCCGGCTCCTCCTTCCCCCAGCCCCCTGCACTTTGTGATGTGATCATTCCTAACTCCGAGCACCTTCAGTTTGGCTTCCTCTGCCTGGAATACTGCCCCCTCCTTCCTCTTTCATTCTTCAAAGCCACAGCCCGGCTCCTCTGACCCCTGAGACAGGGCCCCCTCCGCCTGCCCCTTGGGACACGGCTATGGATGTGAAGTGGGGTGAGGCTGGCAGGGCCACCAAGCCCCTGGCTCCCAGAAACTTCCCGGTGCTAGAGGTACAGCGGGTGTTACCACTGGTTTGTCAACCCCCAGGTTCCAGGTGGGAGCGTGGGCTCGGCGAGGGAAAGTGACAGGCCCAGGGTCACAGAGATGTGGCACCATCTTTGCGCTGGACCCCTGATGGGTGGTTTTTGCTCCCGGCCAGGTGGACAGAGCCGAGGTGGGGGATACGGGCCGCTATACCTGTGAGGCGCTGAACCAAGTGGGCCGCTCAGAGAAGCACTACAACCTCAATGTCTGGGGTGAGGGTCTCCCGGGCTGGGCTGGGCTGGGCTGGGGTCCCTTCCCGCTGCGTCTGTCAGGGCTGGCTCTCAAGCCCAGGGGGAGGGCGGTGCTGCCTTGAATGGGTCCAGGACACAGCCTTCCCCCGCCCCGCCCTCTCCCCGGGGCCTCTTTCCCACCCAGTCCCCAGCTTCCTGCCCTCCTCACCTCTGCTCTGTTTTTACTCAGTCCCTCCAGTGTTCCCCTCGCGGGAGCCACGCACCCTAACCGTGACCGAGGGGAACCCCGCCAGGCTCTCCTGCGATTGTCGGGGCGTTCCCTTCCCCAAGATCTCCTGGAAGAAGGACGGTAGGCTGGCTGAGCCCCAGGCTCACTGCCCCACCCATGGAGGCTGCTCCCTGCCCTTGCTTCCAACCCTGGCTGAGATGGAGACGGGTGCAGGTGCTGGTTACAGAAGCCCCCCACGCCCCTCCAGCCCCTTCTCAGCCAGTGAGAGCTAGACTGATCTCAGGGCCTCCCGTCAGATGTCTCTTCTTCCAGGAAGCCCTCCCTGACCTCCCTCCCAGTCTAGGGAGAGGACCTCCTTGACACCGCCCCTGTGTTAACTTCTCATGTCACCCACCTTAGTCCCTCAGTGTCTGCTCCTCCATGAATCCCTGAGCCCCAGGAGGCATTGTCTGGGAATTCAGCAGTGGCTTAGCAGTGCCTGGTACAAAAGAGATGCTCAGTGAATATTTGGAATTCATTCATTTAAATAGTATTTATTGAGAGCCTGTCTGTGCGAGGCATCATTCTAGGTGCTAGAAATGCATCAGTGGATCAAGGCAGTCAGGTAATAAGTGAAAAACGAGTACAGGCATACCTCGTTTTAATGCACTGTGTTTAGAGTTTCACAGGTGTTATGTATTTTACAAATTGAAGGCTTATGGCAACCCTGCCTCCAAAAAGTCTGTTGGTGTCATTTTTCCAACAGTATTTGCTCACTTTGGGTCTCTGTCACATTCTGATAATGCTCACAGTATTTATGACTTCATTGTTATTATTAAGTCTGTTACGGTGATCTGTGATCAGTGATCTCTGATGTTACTACTGAAGAAAGTTTATGACTTGCTGAAGGTTCAGATGATGGTTAGCTTTTTAAAATATTTTTAATTGTGTACATTGTTTTCTTTTCACACAATATTGCACACTTAACAGATTATAGTATCAACATATATGCACCAGGGAACCAAAAATTCATGTGACTCACTTCATTTTGATACTTGCTTTATTGTGGTAGTCTGGAACTGAAAATGTGTTATTTCTGAGGTGTGCCTGTAAATGACTTAATACCTGATGTGATAAATGCTATGGAGAAAAATATAAGCCAAGAAAGAGGAGAAGACTGTTGGGGGAGCGGTGGGATTTGCAATTTTAAGTTGAGTGGTCAGGGACATTTGACCACGCAGACATGAAGAAGGTGAGGGATGAACATGAGACGACTGTAGGGAAGGCATTCCAGGCAGGTGACAGCAGATGCAAAGGCCCTGGGGCAGGAGTGAGTCAGGTGTGGTTGAAGAACAACAGAGGGGTCAGCGGGGCTGCAGCAGACTCAGCTCGAGACGGTCACATGAGCTGTGATGGCTGGGTCCAAGGCTGTTGTAAGGATCCCAGCTTTTACCTTGAGTGAGATGCGCTGTTTTAGGAGTCTGGAAAAAGGAGGGACACAATCTGGTTTGTGCTTAGCAGGTTCCTGCCAGCATGATAAGAACAGACCGTTGGGAACAAGGGTGGGAGCAGGATGCTAGTGAGGGGGCTTCCGCAAGGACTCCAGGCAAGAGAAACTGGCACCTGGACTAGGTGGGTAGCCAGGAGGTACTGAGAGGTGGCCATAGTCTTCTAGATGCATTTCAGAGGCGATGCTGGCAGGATTTCCTGATGGCTGGGATGAGGGGCTAAGGAGAATGAGGAGTCGAGGATGACTTGAAGTTTTGGCCTGGCAATTGAGAGAGTTGCTACCATCACCGAGATAGAGAGGCTGTGAGGGCAGGTTTACGGGGTCAGACTGGGAGTTTGCGGCATTTTAATTTTCAGATCTGTTAGACATCCAATGAGATGTTAAATGGGCAGTCAGCCAGAGGTGTCTGGAGCTCAGAGGAGAGGTCTGGGCTAAGAATAAATCCGGAAGTGACAAGACAAGCCGAGATCACCAGGGGAGAGAGTGTGGACAGAGAATAGAATGTAAGAGTGAGGAAGCGTGTCGTGTGGCCACCCGGGCCCCTCCCCCGGCTGGGACACGTGCTGCTGGATGATGAGAGCCCAGAGGGCTGCTCCTCCGTGACAGGTGCAGGGTGATGAAAGTTAGCGCCTCCAGGCTTACAAAATCCTTCCCTGCATCGGGGTCTCCTTGGTTCCAGGCGTGCCTGTTGCTTGGTCTCCCTCCCTCACCACTGTAGCTAGACAGATGGGTCATTTACTCAATAGCCTTCACTAAGCCTTAATATATGCCAGGCCCCGGAGAGCCTCCAAGGACCCCAGGGGGAAAGTGAGGCAGAGTCTTCCCTCCAGGACAGCCCAGGCCAGGGAAGGATTCAGACATGCCACCTGTAGGTAGAGCTGGGTTGGGGACAAGCTCAGAGTTGTGGGTTATCAGAGGGGATTCTGGGATCAGATTTGCTGCTCAGGGAAGTCTTCCTGGTGGAAGTGACATTTAGTGGGCATCTGTGGGATGAGCAGGAGTTGGCCAGGATGGATGGGAGGACAGATGTTCAAGGTGGAAGGACTAGGGACCAGGGGCTTCTTTCTCATGCATCCAGGTCAGCCCCTGCCCGGGGAGGGGGCCAGCCTTGCGCAGGTGTCAGCTGTGGGGCGGCTGCTGTATCTGGGACCGGCCCAGCCAGCCCAGGAGGGAACGTACACCTGTGAGTGCAGCAACGTGGCCGGAAATAGCAGTCAGGACCAGCAGCTGGTGGTGTATGGTGAGTCGGACTGGGATGACCTGGACCAGGCGGAAGGGGCTGGAAGGGGTCAGCCTGAAGGGTGGGCAACCAGGCACCCTGGCAGGGCAGACCTCACCCCCCAAAACCCAAGCAAAGACAGAAGATGGATTCTCCTGTCCCACTTTAGATTAGTGCCATTTTAACTGCCCCCTCCAAGTCAGCTTCTTACAGCTCCTGACCATGAGAGAGCAAGCAGCTTGATGCCAAGAGACGCCCAATGGCCCAGAGAGAAAAAGGAAACGACAGCTTGAAACAGCTGGAAACTAAAGAAATGTAAAATTGATATAAAATTCCTATATGTGATGGAAACTCAAGTCTCCATCTACCTATCCTATGCGGGATAAAATTAAATATCTCAGCCTTATATAAATCATTCTAGAAAATAAATCCCATGGACAGAGGAGCCTGGTGGGCTGCCGTCTCTGGGGTCGCAAAGAGTCGGACACGACTGAAGCGACTTAGCAGCAGCAGCAGCAGAAAATACAACCAAGAACACTGCCATCCAACGTCTTGAGGAGAATCCCACCTGTGGAACTATCCCCCACCCCCACCCCCAGCCCTAACAA
This sequence comes from Bos javanicus, assembly GCF_032452875.1. Taxonomy (NCBI): domain Eukaryota; kingdom Metazoa; phylum Chordata; class Mammalia; order Artiodactyla; family Bovidae; genus Bos; species Bos javanicus. Next base: position 100,448,233 of record NC_083878.1, read on the forward strand.
CTGTTTAGAAGCCCCTGATTTCTAAGGAAGAAAAGTCCTTACAAATCTTCAGGACCGTGCTGTGAGCTCATTGTCCAAACGGCAGGTCCTCCCGTGATTCCCAGGGTATGGGAGAGGGGGCCGGGGTACCGTGGTGATCCCATTATAGAGATGTAAAGTGGAGGCCTGGACAGGTGAGGTCACCTGGCTAAGGTCACACGGCCAGCGAGAGGCAGGGGTACACATGCCAGATGGAGGCGAGCCCAGAGCCTGGCCTGAGGCGTGGTGCCCGGCGGCCCCCCTTCCCCGCCCCCACCCCCGACCTGCTTTCTCCCCACCCCAGTTCCCCCGCGGATTGCCGGCCCCCTGGAGCCCTACGCGGATGTGTCCGTGCTTCAGGACGAGGAAGCCAGCCTGGAATGCAACGCCACAGGGAAACCCGCGCCCAGGGTGACGTGGGAGCGGGACGGGTGGCCCGTGGGGCCCGAGTCCGGCCTGCGGCTCCAGAACCACGGCCAGAGTCTGCACGTGGAGCGGGCTCAGCCTGCCCACGCCGGGCGCTACAGCTGCGTGGCCGAGAACGAGGCCGGGAGGGCAGAGCGGAGGTTTTCGCTCTCCGTTCTCGGTGAGGACCCGCAGCCTTCGGGAGGAGGGCAGGAAGCGGCAAGGCAGCCTCCGTCTCGGAGTTCCGGGGGCCACCTCCTTGTTCTGCCAGGAGCCAGGCCTCTGGCTAATGCTGCTGTCAGCGGAAGCTGCGAACACGGCTCTCAAAATCAGGACCGGCTCCAAATAGCCCTCATTTCCCTTCCCCTCCCCCCACTTAAAAAAGTTATTTGTTTACTTATTTGGCTGCACCAGAACTTAGTTGCCACCCGTGGGATCTTTAGTTGCAGCATGTGGGAGCTAGTTCCCTGACCCGGGATCAAACTTGGGCCCCCCTGCATTTGGAGTCTGTGGTCTTAGCCACTGGACCACAGAAAGTCCCTCACTCTCTCTCTCCTTTGCTGTTTTCCTGCTCTGTTCTGGGCAGTCTTTATTCTGCATGGTTCGTGTGTGATGTTGGGATTTGGGCGTCCCTAAGAGATCAGCTAGACCGTCATCTGTCTTAGGAAGTCAGGGTGGCTTCCAGTAGGAGGTGACTTTTAAAGCTGAAATGTAAAGGCTAAGTTGGAGTTCATCAGGAGCTGGGGTAAGAGGAAGAGTGTTGGACAGAGGGAACAGACTCTGCGGAGGCCTGGAGCAGAGTAGCTAGAACAGCCTCCTGATTCTAGTCTTTTACTGAGCTCCTACTGCATACCTCAGGGTGGAGGCGAGGAGTGGGAAGAGACAAGGAGAGAGGTGGGCAGGGGTCCTTTAGGGAAGGCCTTCTTATCATATCTCCAGCGTTGCTGGGACCCCAGGCCTCGCCGACCTGTCCCTGCCTGATAGAGTGGGGCTTCCTTTCTGAATGGGACTCTACTGTGTGGGTCTGGGGTCCCGTCTGTGTTCCCCGTGGCTCTGATTTCTGTCTCCTTTGCTCAGTTTTGCTCCATACCAGGGTCTGAGCTAAGGGCTTCGCACATGTCCTTGTCGGATTCTCCTGGTGTTCCTCTGAGGGGTTGGGGAAACTGAGGCCTCAGCCTGATGCCAGAGTCCAGCATGTGGCCACCACTCACCCCCTTCAGTGGGAGCAGCTCTGAGACTGGGGGTCGGGGATCCTTGGGGAGGCCAGTGGGGAGGTAGGAAAGAGCATACAGCACCCATCTGCATCCTGAATGTGGCTTCTTCCCTGTATCTAGTGCCCCCAGAGCTCATTGGCGACTTGGGCCCACTGACCAATGTTACAGCCACCCTGCACAGCCCCTTGTCACTGTTCTGTGAAGCCACAGGCATCCCACCACCAGGGATCCGCTGGTTCCGAGGGGAGGAGCCTGTCAGCCCTGGAGAGAACACCTACCTCTTAGCAGGTAAGGTCTGAAACTCAGCTTCTGCCTCTGTCCATCACGTGCCTGTGATCTCTGATCCTGCCTTGCCCGGCATGGTTGGGATAATCGTTTCAGCTATTAGTCTCCCAAGAGTGCACCCCAAAAGTCTGGTCAGATGAGGTGCTCCAGGAAAAAAAATAAGGATTTAAATAAGTCTGGAAAAGGCTTCCTGTTCGATTTTCCTGGAGACCCACAAGAATCACTTGCATAGTCAAGGTTCTGATAAGTCCTGCAGCCAAAAAAAAAATTCTCACAGAGCTTATATAACCTCCCATGGAGCTGTAGCAAACTTTTAGAAATGCTGGTCCAAGCACTTTCTCCTCTGCATATTCATCTTCCTCACAAAGCTGGTTTGTGATGGTTCTTGCTGGAATACAAATGGAGAAACTGAGGCTCAGGAGGCAGTATCCCATCAGAATCTTGCAGGGACTTCCAGGCCCACTGAGGCTTGGCCTCAATGACCCATCAATTATTCCATGCAGCCCAAGCTGGGATGGTAAATTTCCCCTCGTGTATCACTTCCTGTCACTTGGTAGGGGCTGCAGTATTCATCGGATGAGATGAATTCAGAGACTGCATCTGGGTCTGGCAGAAAGGAGAGTGGTAATCGATTAGTGATGTCTGCCCTGGGTACAGGAGTAGCCGTGATGGCAAGTCCTGTATATCTGCTTTCCTTGGGCTGGTCTTAGGAAATCCTTGTGTTCCCCTGAGAGGAATTGGTTCACCTCTGAGAGGTCCTTGGGAGAAGGTGGACTTTCACCAGGTCCATCAGAGTAGAATGGGGTTCTGATCTGAGCCAGGATTACATAAACCACTGCTGTGCTTTCAGCTCTAGTCAATCTACAGAAGAGAGGGTAGCCAGGTGACAGAGTCTTCTTACTAGGACAGGGTCAAGTTTACCCCGTGCTTATGTGTGTTTAGTCACTCAGTCATGTCCAACTCTTTGCAACCCCATGTACCGTAGCCCGCCAGGCTACTCTGTCCATGGGGATTCTCCAGGCAAGAATACTGGAGTGGGTTGCCATGCCCTCCTCCAGGGGATCTTCCCAACCCAGGGATTGAACCCAGGTCTCCCACATTGCAGGCAGATTCTTTACCATCTGAGTCACCCGGGAAGCTTAAGAGAAGTTTACCCTGGCGTAGGTCTAATATCCAGGCTTCCCTGGTGGCTCAGTAATAAAGAATTCACCTGCTAATTCAGGAGATGAGGGCTTGATCCCTGGGTTGGAAAAATCCTCCGGAGGAGGACTTAGCAACTAAACAATAGGACTTAGCGACTAAACAACAGCAAGGACTAATGTCCAGAGAGCTCCATCCATCTGTTGACCCTCCAGGTCTCAGTTTCCCTCTCTGAGGAATGGAACACTGTGGGAGGCAGACTCATAAACATCTAAATATAATGCCCAGCGTGTTCCTCCTTCCAGTGGGCAGCCTGGGCTCAGCTGGGGACAGAAGGCTGCTCGCAGCTGTGCTTGGAGCCCACTCTCCCGCTTCACAGGTGGCTGGATGCTGAAGCTGACCCGGGCGCAGGAGCAGGACAGAGGCCTCTACTCCTGCCTGGCCAGCAACGAGGCTGGGGAGGCACGGAGGGACTTCAGCGTGGAGGTCCTGGGTATGTCACCGCATGGTTCTCACGGGCGCCCACCCATCCTTCCTTCCAGCCTGCGAGCCTCTGGGAGTGGACCCAGCACAGACAGGAGGGAGAGACCAAGCCTTGTCTTCTTTGCCTCATCAGCAGCCTCTTTCTGAGGCTGCCATAGAACTTTCCAGAAACAGCCAGAATCAACCCAAGATGAAAGGGGGCAAAGATTTTCAATACCACCCAACTGCCTTCCTCTGATTGGGGCCTTCTCCCAGCGGCACTGGTATTTGCCTCAGCCAGCTGCAAATTTTTATTAGATCCCCTGCCCCATAGCAGCAGGTGTGAGGGAATGGAGAATGGAAGACAGATACAGTGGGCGCTTGGCTTCCTGCTCCGTGGTTGCTCAGTCTGGTCAGTGAGCGTCTGTCTTCCCTGCTTCTCGCAGTTCCTCCCAGTATTGAGAAGGAGGACGTGGAGGACACAGTCAAGGTCCCCGAGGGGGAGATGGCCCACCTGATGTGCAACGTCTCAGGTAAGGGCCACACAGCGGACTGGAGGAGGGTGAAGAGGCAGCTGTGGGAGGAGGGGTCTTCAGAGATCTGGGGTGCCTGCCCACTGCCCTGCTGTTCCCTGCAGGGTGTCCCTTGCCATCTTGGACTTTTCACTCTCTATGCCTCTGCCACAAACACTCTTCCTTACTCATCTGACTGCAGAGCTCAGTTCAGTCGCTCAGTCGTGTCGGACTCTTTGCGACCCTATGGACTGCAACACGCCAGGCCTCCCTGTCCATCACCAACTCCAGGAACTTGCTCAAACTCATGTCCATTGAGTTGGTGATGCCATGCAACTATCTCATCCTCTGTTGTCCCCTTCTCCTCCCACCTTCAGTCTTTCCAAGAATTAGGATCTTTTGCAGTGACTCAGTTCTTTGCATAAGGTGGCCAAATATTGGAGTTTCAGCTTCAGCGTCAGTCTTTCCAATGAATATTCAGGACTGATTTCCTTTAGGATGGATCTCCTTGAAGTCCAAGGGTCTCTCAAGAGTCTTCTCCAACACCGTGTTTCAAAAGCATCAATTCTTCGGCGCTCAGCTTTCTTTATGGTCCAACTCTCACATCCATACATGACCATTGGAAAGACCATAACTTTGACCAGAAGGACCTTTGTTGGCAAAGTAATGTCTCTGCTTTTTAATATGCTGTCTAGGTTGGTCATAGCTTTTCTTCCAAGGAGCAAGCGTTTTTTAATTTCGTGGCTGGAGTCACCATCTGCAGTGATTTTGGAGCCCAAAAAAGTAGTCTCTCACTGTTTCTATTGTCTCCCCATCTATTTCCCATGAAGTGATGGGACTGGATGTTGTGATCTTAGTTTTCTGAATATTCAGCTTTAAGCCAACTTTTCCACTCTCCTCTTTCACTTTCATCAAGAGGCCTTTTAGTTCCTCTTCACTTTCTGCCATAAGGGTGGTGTCATCTGCATATCTGAGGTTATTGACATTTCTCCCAGCAGTCTTGTTTCCAGCTTGTGCTTCATCCAGCCCGGCATTTTGCATGATGTACTCTGCATATAAGTTAAATAAGCAGGGTGACAATATACAGCCTTGATGTACTCCTTTCCCGATTTGGAACCAGTCTGTTGTTCCATGTCCAGTTCTAACTGTTGCTTCTTGACCTGCATACAGATTTCTCAGGAGACAGGTCAGGTGGGCTGGTATTCCCTTCTTTTAAAGAATTTTCCGCAGTTTATTGTGATCCACACAGTCAAAGGCTTTGGCATAGTCAATAAAGCAGAAGTAGATGTTTTTCTGGAACTCTCTTGCTTTTTTAATGATCTAGTGGATGTTGGCAATTTGATCTCTGGTTCTTCTGCCTTTTCTAAATCCAGCTTGAACATCTGGAGGTTCGCGGTTCACATACTGTTGAAGCCTGGCTTGGAGAATTTTGAGCATTAGTTTGCTAGCGTATGAGATGAGTGCAATTGTGTGGTAGTTTGAGCATTTTTGGGCATTGTCTTTCTTTGGGATTGGAATGAAAGCTGACCTTTTCCAGTCCTGTGGACACTGCTGAGTTTTCCAAATTTGCTGGCATATTGAGTGCAGCACTTTCACAGCATCATCTTTTAGGATTTGAAATAGCTCAACTGGAATTCCATCACCTCCACTAGCTTTGTTCATGGTGATGCTTCCTAAGGCCCACTTGACTTTGCATTCCAGGATGTCTGGCTCTAGGTGAGTGATGACACCATCATGATTATCTGGGTCGTGAAGATCTTTTTTGTACAGTTCTCCTGTATATTCTTGCCACCTCTTCTTAATATCTTCTGCTTCTGTTAGGTCCATACCATTTCTGTCCTTTATTGTGCCCATCATTTAATGACATGTTCCCTTGGTATCTCTAATTTTCTTGAAGAGATCTCTAATCTTTCCCATTCTATTGTTTTCCTCTATTTCTTTGCACTAATCACTGAGGAAGGCTTTCTTATCTCTCCTTGCTATTCTTTGGAACTCTGCATTCAAATGGGTATATCTTACTTTTTTCCTTTGCCTTTCACTTCTCTTCTTTTTTCAGCTATTTATAAGGCCTTCTCAAAGAAACATTTTGCCTTTTTGCATTTCTTTTTCTTGGGGATGGCCTTGATCACTGTGTCCTGTACAATGTCACTAACCTCAGTCCATAGTTCTTCAGGCACTCTGTCTATCAGATCTAATCCCTTGAATGTGTTTGTCACTTCCACTGTATAATCATAAGGGATTTGTTTTAGGTCATACCTCAATGGTCTAGTGATTTTCCCTACTTTCCAATTTAAGTCTGAATTTGGCAATAAGGAGCTCATGATCTGAGCCACAGTCAGTTCCCAGTCTTGTTTTTGCTGACTGTTTAGAGCTTCTCCATCTTTGGCTGCAAAGAATATAATCAATCTGATTTCAGTATTGATCATCTGGTGATGTCCATGTGTAGAGTCTTCTCTTGTGTTGTTAGAAGACGGTGTTTGCTATGACCAGTGTGTTCGCTTCGCAAAACTCTGTTAACCTTTGCCCTGCTTCATTTTGTACTCTCAAGACCAAATTTGCCTGTTACTCCACATACCTCTTGACTTCCTACTTTTGCATTCCAGTCCCCTATGATGAAAAGGACATCTTTTTTTGGGTGTTAGTTCTGGAAGGTCTTGTAGATCTTCATAGAACGGTTCAACTTCAGCTTCTCCAGCATTACTGGTAGAGTCATAGACTTGGATTCCTGTGCTACTGAATGGTTTGCCTTGGAAACAAACAGAGATCATTCTGTCGTTTTTGAGATTGCATCCAAGTACTGCATTTCAGACTCTTTTGTTGACTGTGAGGACTAGTCCATTTTTTTCTAAGGGATTCTTGCCCACAGTGGTATATATAATGGTCATCTGAGTTAAATTCACCCATTCCAGTCCATTTTAGTTCACTGATCTCTAAAATGTCGATGTTCATTCTTGCCATCTCCTGTTTGACCACTTCCAATTTACCTCGATTCATGGACCTGACATTCCAGGTTCCTATGCAGTGCTGTTCTTTACAGCATCAGACCTTGCTTCCATCACCAGTCACTGGGTGTCTTCATTCTTTCTGGAGTCATTTCTCTGCTGTTCTCCTACAAGGACCTAGTGTTCCCCTGTCGCAGCATTGACTCCACTGGGCCAGAGTGGCCTTGTGACATCTGTCTACCCCATCCAGGCTCTGAGCTCCATGAGAACCAAGGACTATCTTGTCACCATGGTTCCCCCAGTGCCTGGCAAAGTAGGCTCCCATTAATGCTTGTGGCCTGGGAGAGATGGATGGATGGATGGATAGATGGATGAATGGACAGATGGGTGAATGTGTGTATGTATGAATGGATAAAAGGATGGATGGATGGGGTGGGGTGGGTAGATGGATGGATGGATGATGAATGGATGGATGGAAAGAATAATTTGCCTTTATGTCCTGCCTGTCTGTACCAAGCCATCCCTGCCCACAACCTGGGAAAGGAAACGGTAACCGAATCACATAGGAAAGGGTCCGGGCCAGGTTTGACGGCTGCTTCTGTGTCTTGCCCTGCCACACGGGCCTCTGGACTGAAATGGAGAACGATGTCTCCCACCCCATCTCGGAGCTGCCTCTGGCCTCTGGTTTGACCTGGTGAAAACCTACTGAATCGTTTCACCTGCCTCTCCCCTCTGCATACAGGCCACCCACAGCCCAAGGTCACATGGTTCAAAGACGGCCAACCCCTAGCTAGTGGAGATGCCCACCACATTTCTCCAGATGGAGCCCTCCTGTGGGTCCTCCACGCCAACCTGTCTAGTGCGGGCCACTACGCCTGCGTTGCAGCCAACGCCGTAGGGGAGAAGACCAAGCATTTCCAGCTTAGCGTCCTGGGTAAGTGCCAAACATCTCCTGGTGACCCTAGGTTCAAGCAGAAGGGAAAACCAAGGTGACCAACTCCTTACAGGCAGCTTCCCACAAAGCACTTTACTTTTGTTTCTTCCATGTCAGCAACAACAGAAGTAACAACAGTGGGTATATTGGCTAAACACCTACCACGAGCCAGGCATGTGGAGAGGCCTGATTAGTTGAATGGGGGTGGGGGCACCGAGCAGCACGTGGGATCTTAGTTACTTGACTGGGGGTCGAAGCCAAGCCCTGTGCACTGGGAGGCAGAGTCCTAACCACTGGACCACAGGCGTCCCCTGACTATCCTAGGAGGTGGGAGATGTGCTTGTCCCCCGGTCACTAGTGAAGCTGTGAGGCTTAGAGAGGTGACAAGACTCTAGGCCTCAGGGTGGGGGCTTACACCCAGGCAGTCATTCTCCCAAGAGCCATCAGCATGAACTGTCTCATTAGGAGAAGCAGGGTTCTAGAAGATTAGACAGATCTGTTTCTCAAAATGCTATTGGCAGGACTTCCCAGATGGCTCAGTGGTAAAGAATCCATCTGCAATGCAGGAGACACAGGAGACCCAGGTTCGATCCCTGGGTCAGGAAGATCCCCTGGAGGAGGACATGGCAACCCACTCCAGTATTCTTGCCTGGAGAATCCCATGGACCGAGGAGCCTGGCAGGCTGCAATCCATGGGGTCGCAAAGAGTCAGACATGACTGAAGTAACTTAGCATGCAGAGCACGCACAAAACTTCCCTAGAGGTCCAGTGGTTAAGAATCTACCAGCCAATGCAAGGGACTCAGGTTCGATCCCTGCTCTTGGAAGATTCCACATGGCCTGGGGGCAACTAACCCTGTGTGCCACAACTACTGAGCCCGAGGTCTAGAGCCTGCAAGCTGCAATTACTTGTCCTGCACACCCTGGAGTCTGAAGTCTGCTACAGGAGAAGCCACTGCAAAGAGAAGCTTGTATAGCGTAACCAGAGACTAGCCGCCCCTCGTCACAGCTAGAGAAAGCCTGCACGTAGCAACAAAGACCCAGAGCAGCCAAAATTAATTAATGAAAAATGAAATAAACTGCTGTTGGTAAAAAGGAGGGTCCCCAGCAAGAGCTGAAAGAGAATATTTGGGGACCCATGAAAGCAGAGCTATTTTACTCAGCAGAGAACAAAACTCCACCCCCACCTCTGCTCAGAGCAGGGTACAAATTGGAACCACACACAGAACTGGGAAGACTGTGGAAAAATTAGTAGATGTCTGGATGTTAACAGGGGCTTCCCAGGTGGCGCAGTAGTAAAGAATCCGCCTTCCAGTGCAGGAGACACAGGAGACGGGGGTTTGATCCCTGGGTCAGGAAGATCCCCTAGAGGAGGAAATGGCAACCCACTCCAGTGTTCTTGCCTGGAAATCCCATGGACAGAGGAGCCTGGCGCGATATAGTCCACGGGGTCATAAAGAGTCGGACACAACTGAGCCTGCACACGCATGGATGTTAAGAGCTTATTGGGGAAATAGAGGCAGACTTGACCAGCTTCCCCTATGATATGGCTTAGTAAGGGAGAGCCTGGGCTCTGGGCCACCCAGGCCTGAATTGAAGTCTGGCTGCACAGGGCGTGGTTCCTCTGAGCCTCATTTCCCATCTGTGTAACACAAACAACAACAGCACTGAAGCCCAGCACCAGGGTCTCAGACTTTTCCGGGTCCTCGGGCCCAGGGTGGGGGATCCCTGTTCAGGAGCGCACCCCCTGCCCCACTGCAGTGGTTCCCACCGTCCTGGGAGTGACGGAGGACAGCGTGGACGAGGAGGTGACTGTGACCATCAACAACCCCATCTCTCTGATCTGCGAGACGCGGGCCTTTCCCGCCCCCACCATCACCTGGATGAAGGACGGGGTCCCTTTTGAGGCCTTGAACAACATCCAGCTGCTCCCAGGTGATGCCCTCGAGGGGATGGGGGGAAGGGGGGGAGGTAACATGTCACCAGGTTGGGTCAGAGGCAGGCAGCCAGGGGTGACCCTGGCCGCTGTCCTACCCCAAGCAGGCACCCACGGGCTGCAGATTCTGAATGCCCAGAAGGAAGATGCGGGCCAGTACACCTGCGTGGTCACCAACGAGCTGGGCGAGGCCATGAAGAACTACCACGTGGAAGTCCTCAGTGAGTCAGGGACCGGCCAGGGCACCGGCTGCGTGGGCAGGAGGCTGCCTGGGAGTGCCGGGGCTGCACTTGACACCCCAGGCACCTTCATGTGACATGTCCCCTCTGATAGTCCCTGGCCAGCCAGGCCAGCTCGGTCCATTTAGGGCCTAGAACTTAGGAGGAGGGAACCAGTGAGTTAGGACTGGGTCACGTGGATGCCTAGACCCACAGCAATCCTGGCTTCCTTTTGCCACTCGCACTGCGGTGCAATAATACCGCCCACAGCTGGAGACCTGGTACTCCCGGAAGGGTCCCCAGAGGTCACCCCAGGAATCCCCCTGCCTCAGACCTGCCCTGTCCCATAACCATCTCTCCCCAGGAGTGGGTGGGTTACCAGGCTCCCTGTTCCTCTGCTCTGGAGAGACAGCCCCCTCCATTTCTGGGATGGGCTTAGGGGCTGGGGGGTGCAGGGTCTCAGCACCTCTTCTCCCGGCCTGCTCCTCAGACTCCTTTATGGTTTTCAGTCCCCCCTTCCATCTCCAAAGATGACCTCTTCGGGGAGGTCAGCATGAAGGAAGTGAAGACCAAAGTCAACAGCACCTTGACCCTGGAGTGTGAGTCCTGGGCTGTGCCCCCGCCCACCATCAGCTGGTACAAGGACGGACAGGTGAGCTCAGGAGCCCCTGGCGGCCTCAGATTCTCAGTCTGGGCCCCCCTCATCTGCAGAACCTTCCAGAAAAGGCAGTCATAGCAGCAGGCCCCAGAGCTGTCCTGGGCCCTGCCCCATCCTTTATATTTTAATAAGAAGCTCAACTCTTTATAGAAAACAAGTCTCACATGCATGAAACCCTATATTCACTCACTGAATTCTCTTCTAATTTTTACGTTCTGTGGGTCTGGTGTTACAGAATTGTCAGGGTGCTCTGATCACTTTATGTGGTGTTTTAAAACCCATGTGAAAATGGAAGTAACTCATCTGGGTGCTTTCTAGCCCTCATTCCTGATCCCTGTCCCCTCTCTTTCCTCCTCCAGCCCGTGACCCCCAACCAGCGTGTCCACATCCTTGGTGAAGGACGGTTGCTCCAGATCCAGCCCACGCAGGTCTCCGATTCTGGGCGATACCTGTGCGTGGCCACCAACGTGGCCGGCGAGGATGACCAGGACTTCAACGTGCTCATCCAGGGTGTGTGGGGCCACGGGGCGGGGGTCAGTGGGACTTGGGGGGTGTCAGTGCTTCTGGGGCGGCCTGGCAGGAGGGCTCTATTCTCATCGCTGTCTGCACATCTGGCCCCCCGAACCCTGGCCTGGGCTCTTTCAAGAGCCCTGGTGGACCGGGACATCACTGCCCCCCAGGCCTTAGTTTTACCTTTGTAATATATGGGCGATCAGGGAACTTTCCTGATGGTCCAGTGGTTAAGACTTCCCCTTCCAATGCAGCGGGTGTGGGTTCCTGGTCCAAGAAGGCAGATCCCAGAGGCCTCTTGGCCAAAAAAACAAAGCATAAAACAGAAGCAATATTGTAACAGAGTCAATCAGATCAGATCAGTCACTCAGTCGTGTCCGACTCTTTTCAACCCCATGAATCACAGCACGCCAGGCCTCTCTGTCCATCACCAACTCCCGGAGTTCACTCAGACTCACGTCCATCGAGTCAGTGATGCCATCCAGCCATCTCATCCTCTGTCATCCCCTTCTCCTCCTGCCCCCAGTCCCTCCCAGCATCAGAGTCTTTTCCAGTGAGTCAACACTTCACATGAGGTGGCCAAAGTACTGGAGTTTCAGCTTTAGCATCATTCCTTCCAAAGAAATCCCAGGGCTGATCTCCTTCAGAAATGACTGGTTGGATCTCCTTGCAGTCCAAGGGACTCTCAAGAGTCTTCTCCAACACCACAGTTCAAAAGCATCAATTCTTCGGCGCTCAGCCTTCTTCACAGTCTAACTCTCACATCCATACATGACCACAGGAAAAACCATAGCCTTGACTAGACAAACCTTTGTTGGCAAAGTAATGTCTCTGCTTTTGAATATGCTATCTAGGTTGGTCATAACTTTCCTTCCAAGGAGTAAGCGTCTTTTAATTTCATGGCTGCAGTCACCATGTGTAGTGATTTTGGAGCCCAGAAAAATAAAGTCTGACACTGTTTCCACTGGTTCCCCATCTATTTCCCATGAAGTGATGGGACCTGATGCCATGATCATCGTTTTCTGATTGTTGAGCTTTAAGCCAACTTTTTCACTCTCCACTTTCACTTTCATCAAGAGGCTTTTTAGTTCCTCTTCACTTTCTGCCATAAGGGTGGTGTCATCTGCATATCTGAGGTGATTGATATTTCTCCCGGCAATCTTGATTCCAGCTTGTGTCTTCCAGTCCAGCGTTTCTCATGATGTACTCTGCATATAAGTTAAATAAACAGGGTGACAATGTACAGCCTTGACAAACTCCTTTTCCTATTTGGAACCAGTCTGTTGTTCCATGTCCAGTTCTAACTGTTGCTTCCTGACCTGCATACAAATTTCTCAATAGGCAGATCAGGTGGCCTGGTATTCCCATCTCTTTCAGAATTTTCCAGAGTCAATAAAGACTTTTTAAAAATGGTCTGCATCAGAAAAAAAAACAGATCTTTAAAAAAAATTAGCTGATAATAAAGGAAAAAAGATCATTTAAAAAAAACTGCTTTGATGAAAGGGATTGGCTCAATCGATGAAATTTCCCTGCCTAGGGGAGGCTGGGACGGGAATCTCTGAACAGAGGTTCATGCCCATCTCTCAATGGTGTGTCTTGACGGCTTTGTCCTCCGCTCCCCAGTACCCCCCATTTTCCAGAAGGTGGCTGATGCCACTGCAGACTTTGAGACCCCGTTCTGGGGTGAAGAGGCCCGGGGTGGGGTGACGGAATACCGGGAGATCGTGGAGAACAACCCTGCCTACCTGTACTGCGACACCAATGCGGTGCCAGCCGCGGAGCTGACCTGGTACAGGGGGGACCGCCCCCTCTCCATCGAGGACGGGGTGTCTGTTCTGCAAGGTAGGCCAGGGCTGCGTGGAAGAGCGGGCCCTTTACAGGCAGGCAGCAGGGTCACACCCACACCAGGGCTGGTCGCCTCCGCCTTTCGGTGCGGCCTGAGGTCTCCTGCCTGCTGCTTGCTGTCTGACCCCCGGCAGGGCATGTGACCACTCTGGACCTCAGCCGCCTTTCATAAACTGGGGCTAGAAGTCCTTTACCTGTTTGAAGGCAAGAACAGGATCCCCTTCTGCCTCTGGTTAGAACAGAGGTCCTCGTCTGCACCACGCCCACCTCTGGGCTTCGAGATCTGTAATGTCCTGGCCCCTTTTTCCGGGGGGAGGGGGCAGTTCCTTTATTAAGACCCCAAATGTTGAAGAAGCTCTCATGGGGCTCTGATGCCCACCCAGGATCCAAGATCATGGCTCATGTGACCTTAAAAAAAAATTATTTATTTTTAATTGGAGGATGGTCGCTTTACAGCACTGTGTTGATCTCCGCCATATATCAACACGAATCAGCTGTAAGCATACGCATGTGCCTTCCCTCTTGACTCTCCCTCCCACCTTCCACCCCTCTAGGTTGTCATGTGACCTCTTTCTGTCTTTTTCCTGCTTTACATATTTGTTTATTTAAAGTTGGGCTTCCCTGATAGCTCATTTGGTAAAGAAACTTTTAAAGTTATTTGCTTTTTTGTTAAAAACATAAACACTTTTTCTTTTTTTATATCTAAATTTTTTAAAATTTTGCAGTGCTGTACTGGTTTCTGCCATGCGAAACGCGAATCAGCCATAATCATAGAGTACACCCCTCCCTCCCTAGCCTCCTCCCCTCCCCCCTTCCATCCATCCAAGCCATCACCGAGCTCCAGGCTGGGCTCCCTGCGCCACACAGCAACTTCTCACCGGCTCTCCATTGCATGGACATTTTGTATTTATGCCAACGCTACTCTCTGCATTTGCCCCACTCCCTGCCTCCCCTACTGTGTCCACAAGTCCAGTCTCTACATCTGCGTCCCCATTCCTTCCCCACAAGTGGGTTCATCAGTATCAGCTTTCTGGATCGCTTTACCGTCTGAGCCACCAGGGAAGCCCTGTAGATCCCACATATATGCGTTAATATACTATATTTGTTTTTCTCTTCTTGACTTACTTCACTATGTATATAACAAGCTCTAGGTTCCTCCACCTCACTAGGACTGACTCAACCCCTTCCTCTTTTATGGCTGAGTATATATTCCAGCGTGTTTATGTACCACATGTGTTCTATTCACTCATCAGTCGATGGGCATCTAGGTTGCTTCCTGCCTAAACAACTGCTTCATCTTAGAATAGTTTTTTACGGACGGCTTTGAATTAAAGGGTTCTGGGGATGGGGCTTAGAAACGCCTGGCTTCCCTGGGGAGGAGGGGTCCAGGACTGGGAGGAATCCCAGACACAGAGCCCGGGTGGGGTGGTCGCCCGGCTCACGGTCACGCGGTGCCCGGCCAGGCACGGGTCAGCGGTGACGCTGGTGGCGGAGGGAAGAATGAGGGGGCTGTAGGGCGAACAGCCATGCCAGGGTTTGGACTTTGGTGCTCGTGAAAGAAGGCGACCCCTTGGAGATCTGGGAGAGGCAGGGCTTACGGAAAGATGTAATTGACCCCTTAAATGGCCACTGCCCTCTGGCTTGGGGACACAAAGAGCTCAGTCACATGCTGACCCTCAGTCCCACCATTGGTCTCTGCCCTGGCCACAGAACCCCTAATCCTGGGCACACAGTGCTCATAGTCACAGCTGATCTTAATTCTGGCCCTGATCATAGATTAATCTCACACATTAAGTGATCCCTCCCTTGACCATGGCCACAGCCTCCCTAGTCCAGGCTACCACCCCTTGGCTCTGCATATAATGAGCCCCTGGTTCAAATCCTACTCACAGCCCATCACATCCTGGGTTGGCCACCCCCCAGCCCAGGATTCTGAGCACACAGTCACCCAAACCCCACTCCTGCTAGACACAAGTTCCAGCCCCCTTGATGCCAGAGTCTGGCCCTGGCTGGCTCTCGATCGCAGAGGGTCCCAGGTGATGCCCCTCAAGAGCCCCCACCTCCAACCACTCCAGCCTCCTGAGAGCCTCTGCCCAGACATGTGCCCAGCTCTCCGCCTCTTCTCTCTGCCTTCATCAAGGAGCTGGGCTCAGCCCTGCCAGGTACTCTTAGGAAGCCTCAGTTTTTCCATCTGTAAGATGGGAGTTGTGACAACACACAGAGTCAGAGGCTGGGTGAATGCTCAGCCCAGGGCCTGGTGCAGAGCAAGCCATTACTGTGCTTTAACTGGCCCTCTTGTGCCGTGACCGGGGCACAGCAGGTGCTTCTCTGCATGTCACAGGTTATGTGGGGGGAGTGGGGCAGTGATGTGTCCCAGATCTCCTCCAGGGGAGAGGGCAGGTTTCTTGGTTCTTGCTCAGACCTCTATCTCCCCCATGTCCCTGCAGGAGGCCGGGTCCTGCAGATCCCCCTGGTACGGGCGGAGGATGCGGGAAGGTACTCGTGCAGGGCCTCCAACGAGGTGGGCGAGGACTGGCTGCACTACGAGCTGCTGGTACTGAGTGAGTGGCCTGGCCTGGGGGTGGGCAGTGGGGGAGGCTCAGGTCTAAGGCCCCGTGAGGGCCCCCCACCTCCAGAAGGGGGCCCAAGTAGAGAGCAGGCGTAGTCTTGCCTTTCTCCAAATGGATGATGCAGGGCTTTCGAGCTCGGACTCTGAAACCAGACTGGACTAGGTTCAGATTCCAAGTGAGCTGCTTCCTGGGCCTTCCCTGGTGGCTCAGACAGTAAAGAGTCCGCCTGCAAGGCAGGAGGCGTGGGTTCCGTCCTCAAGTTGGGAAGATCCCCTGGAGAAGGGAATGGCTACCCACCCCAGTATTCTTGCCTGGAGAATCCCAGGGACAGGGGAGCCTGGCGGGCTGCGGTCCATGAGGTTGCAAAGAGTTGGGCACGGCTGAGTGACAGCACACATGAGTTGCTTGCTAGCTGAGTGACCTTGAGTGAATCATAGCCCTCTCTGTGCCCTAGACTTCTTAGCTGTCCCAGGGCTCAGAAGGGCTTGGTGGGCAGGGTTCAAGGAGCCCCAGCTAGCACCTGGCACCAAGACCTCTCGTCTCCACGCCCTGCTCCTCCTGGGGCCTTTCCCAAGGAGGCTGCCCGCTTCTCACCCTCTTCGCCCCCAGCTCCACCTGTGATCCTGGGTGAAACGGAGGAGCTTGTAGAGGAGGTGACCGTCAATGCCAACAGCACCGTCAGCCTGCATTGCCCAGTCCTGGGCAACCCTGCGCCCACCATCTCATGGCTCCAAAATGGGCTGCCTTTCTCCCCAAGCCCACGGCTGCAGGTCCTGGAAAACGGGCGAATCTTACAGGTCAGGGCGACCCCCCTAACCCCTGCTCAGGCTAAAGGCAGTGGCTGACTTCCCTGGTGGTCCAGTGGTTAAAACTCTGCCTTCCTTCCCATAAAGGGCTTGGGTTCAATCCCTGGTTGGGGGGCGGAACTAAGATCCCTCATGCTGCAGGGTGTGGCCAAAAATACTTTTTAAAAAATACTTATTTAAAAACAAAAGCAAAAAAGATTCTGCGTTTCCAGTGCTTCCACTGCAAGGGGTCATGGGTTTGATCCCTGATTGGAGAACTAGGATCTCACATGCCCTGTGGCAAGATCAAAAAATAAATTATAAATAAAGATAGCTGCTGCAGTGACTCAGTTCTGTTTGTCTGGGGACCAACGAACTGCCATCACCTGAAGCTCTTTGCTTGGAAGTGTGTTGGAACCCCTGGGATTTAATTCAGGGTTTCCTGGGTCGGGAAGATCCCCTGGAGAAGGGATAGGCAACCCACTCCAGTATTCTTGGGCTTCCCCTGTGGCTCAGCTGGTAAAGAATCTGCCTGCAATGAGGGAGACCTGGGTTTGACCTCTGGGTTGGGAAGATTCCCTGGAGAAGGGAAAGACTACCTACTCCAGTATTCTGGCCTGGAGAATTCTGTGGACTGTATAGTCCATGGGGTCGCCAAGAGTCGGACACGACTGAGTGACTTGCACTTTCACTTTCTTTCACTTTTACTTAATTATTTAATTCACTGAACAATCGTATGTGAGAAGCCTTGTAGGGCTGCTCGTGGCCCCTGAAAAGGAGCAGAGGCTGGCACACCCACAGCCAGCGTGGCACAGGGCAGCCTTCCTTAGGAAGGCCATCAGATGCTCACAGAGCCGTGTGGGCACCTGGAACCTCAGGCAGCACCTCGGGCCCCCAACATCCAGACACCCCTACACAGGACCCCTGGAGCCCAGCACAGCACAGAGCACCCTTCTCGGGGCTGGGGAGGGGACCATTGTCATCACCCAGTTTGCTACAGGGACTCATCTATCAGCCTCACAGCCCCGAATGTCACAGAAAGCCCTGGCTGGACGTGGGGTGACCTCCCTAAGCATTGCTCCATGTAGACAAAGGTGGTCTTCTGAGGGGGCTCCACCTGGTGCCGGCCGTGCCTGGGATGGGTGGGAGGGAGCCCTCGCGGTTCCTGGGGGGCCCAGAGCCATCGGGCTGGCAACATGCACCCCCAGGTTTCCACGGCGGAAGTGGCTGACGCCACCAGCTACATGTGTGTGGCCGAGAACCCAGCGGGCTCCACGGAGAAGCTCTTCACACTCAGGGTGCAAGGTGAGCCGGGTGAGTGGGCAGCCCCCGCGGGTTCCCCAGATGAGCAAGGGCTGGTCCTCTGGGTTGGCCCTGGCGTGCTCTGTGGGCTTACCAGGCAGGCAGGCAGAGTGCTGCGGTCCTTCCAGCATCCTGGGCCCTCGGTCTGTGCCAGCCTTACCCCAGGACAGAGAACTCTGGAGGACCCTGGCCACTAGACCATCTTAAGCAACCTCGGAGGCTCTCAGAAGAACAAGGTCTTTCCAGCACCACTATTGATCACTTACTATAAGGGCACTTACTTTCCTGGGCTCAAAGCCGAGAGGTGGGCCCCATTTTAGGGCCGTGGAAACAGGCTCGGAGACTCAGTGGGGGTCTCCCTGCCTCCAGAGTCGACCCTCTCAACCTCTGCATTCCTGTGATATGTGCATCTTAGGGGCTGAGATCTCTGGCTCCAGACGTAGTGCAGCTGTGGCCTCAGGGGCAGAGGGATGACAGCGTTGGGCACTCAGGTCTAGGACTTAGCCTGAATTGAATGGATATTCTGGCCCTCCCACTGAGCAGCTGAGTGACCTTGGAAAAATGACTCTCCCTCTCTGATCTCTGAGCTCTGCATTCTCCTCTACAAGATGAGGAAGATGAACAGGAGCTGGTTTGAAGTGCCAGGAGCCCCAGAAGGCCCCATGTGTCACCCTGTGGCCGTCGGCTCCCTGCCGGTCTGTATTGTCACGTCTTTCTTTATTTCGGTGGCCCCGCGGGGACAGTCCCGCCACGAATCGCAGGTCTGAACCCGGAGCAGATCACCGCCACCCTCAACAGCAGCGTCTCCCTGCCCTGCGACGTCCGTGCTCACCCCAGCCCCGAGGTCACTTGGTACAAGGACGGCTGGACCCTCTCCCTGGGAGAAGAGATCTTCCTCCTGCCTGGTGCGTAAACTGAGGCTGAGGGCCTGGCTCGGAGACTCTATGGGGAAGCTGAGTGGCCTCCCCAAATCTGGGATAGAATTGGGGGTCTGGGAGGGCTTTAGGATTGTGGGCGTAGGGTCTGGGGATTGGGGCCTGTTCACTGGTGCCAAGCGCTGGCTCCCCGCCGACCCGCCACCACCACCCCTCGCAGGCACCCACACCCTGCAGCTGACTCGGGTTCAGCTCTTGGACTCTGGGATGTACATATGTGAGGCCCTCAACGCCGCCGGCCGAGACCATAAGCTGGTGCAGCTTAGCGTGCTGGGTACGTGCCATCTGTCCCCCCACCTGCACTGTCCCCGACTCCTTCCATCACCCTCACACCCCTTCTCCAGCACAGTCAGGAGAGGGGCAGCCGGCCCCGGGGGAGCCTGGGACACACCGTGCCGTCTGCTGCAGTGGTGTCTGGGGCACCGTGGGGTTACGTTCCTGGTTACTAGACTCGGACGCCCTTGGGTTTGAAATTCAGCTGTGTGCTTCCTTGCTCTGTGACCTTGGGCAAGTCACTCTTCCTCTCTGAGCCTTGAGTCTCCCATCACTATAAGGTGATGGTTGGTTTAAGGATTAGATGGTGGTATGTGAGCATTTAATCCAGTGCCAGGGCTTCCCTGGTGGCTCACTGGTAAAGAATCCGCCTGCCAATGCCGGGTTCAATCCCTGGGTTGGAAAGATCCCCTGGAGGAGGAAACAGAGCCCCACTCCAGTATTCTTGCCTGGGAAATCCCATGGACAGAGGAAGCTGGCGGGCCACAGTCCATGCGGTCGCAAGAGTCAGGCTCGACTGAAGTGACTCAACACACGTGTACCCCAACTGGGAGGCTGAGCCCAGAGAGGCCAAGAGGCACTTCCCAGGTCACCCAGCAGGTCCTCGGCGTGCTGGCCTGGATTCTCTTAGTCCAGCCCCCGGGGTCAGTGCAATCCCCTGGGGTGGGGTCTGCTGTGTGACCCTTTCTCTCCATAGATGGTTAGCCTGCAGGGATGTTGGGGAGGACAGGGGAAGGCCTCGGCCCCTCACTTGGCTCGTCTCCTGCCCCAGTTCCCCCCACCTTCCGGCAGGCACCCAGCAGACCCCAGGATGTGGTCCTGGTGAGTGCAGGGGACAAGGCCGTCCTGAGCTGTGAGACAGACGCATTCCCCGAGCCGACTGTGGCCTGGCAGAAGGACGGGCAGCCCCTGGTCCTGCCAGAGCGAATCCAAGCTCTGCTGGGTGGGCAGAGGCTGGAGATCCAGGACGCCCAGGTGAGCTGTCTGGAGGTGCAGGCGGCCCTGGGCAGCCCTGGAAATGTCACCTCCTGGTGTGCCAGGGGCAGGCGGGCAGCTGGGTGGCAGGATGTGGGGCCTGCTTCCTCCTCGGCCCAGAGAACCCCAGTCCAAGGTGATTAGCAGCCTTGGAGGCGGGAGATGCGGAAAGGGCACCAGACCCCAGGTCTGGCTTGACACTGAGCCACAGAATGGCTTTGAGCAGATCCGGGCCCTGCTGCCTGCCTGTTTCCCTGGGATCCAGAACCGGGGGACTCGATTCCACCTGCCCACCCCTGTCCCTGGTGTGGATTAGACACCCACAAGTGTTCACTGGGTGAATATTCACTGTTCCTCTGGAACTGTACCCAGGGCTCCCCTCTCCGGGTTCAGCTCCATCCCCATAGCGAGGGAACCTTCTCCCCCTGGCTCAGCTGACACACAGACCCAGGGGACGGTGAGGTCTGGGTCCTCTGCACCCACCTTCTCTTATCCCTCCTGCATCTCTAGGATTTGGGAAAGGCCAGAAGGTCCCATCTCCCCTTGGGCCTCCCAGGCACGACCGGTTTACTTGGAGAGTCCTGCTCTGGAAGGTTCTGGGGCCTGGAGGTTTTGGGGAGCCCACCCCAGCCGCATGCACACTGTCATCACGTGCTCTCTCTGTCCCAGGTGTCGGATAAAGGTTTATACAGCTGTAGAGTCAGCAATGCAGCCGGGGAGGCCATGCGGGCCTTCAGCCTCACGGTCCAGGGTAAGCTGGGGACCAGCCTGCGAGCGCCACTGTGGGACCGCTGGCAGCACATGGAGCTACCAAGGATGGGAAGGGCAGTGACTGCAAAGGGAAGTGTGTTGCTGAGTGTTTAGGGCACAAGATCTGGAATTGAAAAGAGCAGGATCAGAACAGGACTCCACTGATGACTTGCTCTGAGTGACCTTGTCCCTTTGAGCCTCGGATTTACCTTCAGTAAAAGGAACTGAAGATAGGACCTGCCTGTTAAGCATGCAGAAGGCGCTCCATCTATGGTCTGCCATGACTGTGTCTAGAAATGGCTGGGCACAGGGCCCAGGATGGGAGCACTGGGACAGAGCCCTAAGAGATCAGACCCTCGGAGTCCTGGGACCATGTCATCCCCACCTGAACCCTGAGGCACCTGCCCTAGCAGCCCAAGATGGAACATAGATGGGCATTTCATTGGGTGTGGCTCAAGCTGGGGGTGAAGGGAGAGCTTGTCGGAACTGCCTAGGGAAGCAAGGGATGAAGGCTTGGCCAGATTTTCTTGTGGTCAGATGTTGTGTCAGTTAGGGAAAAGACTCAGCTATGTAACAAAAAGACCCCAAAATATAGTGCATCAAGGAAGAGAGAAGTTTACCTCTCTCATCCAAAAGCCTAGAAGTGAGCATCTGGGCTGGAGGGTAGCTCTGGACTTACCAAATGCTAATTTAGGGACCAAGATCCTTCCATCGTATTGATCTCCCATTCGCTGAGGGTTGTCCCTGTCTGCATTCCATCTTTGGGCTTTCCCAGGTGGTGCTAGGGGTAAAGAAACTGCCTGCCAATGCAGGAGACATAAGAGACTCAGGTTCGATCCCTGAGTCAGAAAGATCCCCTGGAGGAGGGCATGGCAATCCACTCCAGTATCCTTACCTGGAGAATCCCACAAACAGAGGAGCCTGGCAGGCTATAGTCCATGGGGTCGCAAAGAGTCAGACACGACTGAAGTGATTCAGCATACACACGTTGCATTGTATACCAGCCGGTGAAGCAGAAATGAGCAGACACAGAGAACTTGAGCAGCTGGCCACAGCAGGCTGCAAAGGAGACTGGGAAATGTAGTTTCTGCCCGAGTGACCCTGTGCAAGATGGGAAGGACAGGTAGAGAGACACCAGCTATCTGCCACAGATGCCAAAGCCTTCAGCTTCTGTACCACCGGGACAGTGGATGGATCCAACCCTGACCATACTGAATACCAGTGTTGAAAATTATTGATACCAGGTCTGCTGCTGCTCAAAGCTCATAGCTCCTTCTCCTGATGGCCACCTTGATGAACAGGGAGAGGGTGCAATGTCTGGTCCTTGAGAGAGAAGATGTTTCATCCTGAGCACAGCCATCTGTGTTCCACTGGCAGTGGCTGCCTGTGGTGCGTGACTTCATGCTGGCTGAGCAGGAGAGAGTGTTGGGATCGATTAGTGATGTCTGCCCTGGCATAGGTTAACGCCTGCTGGTGCAATAGTCACATATTTACCATCTTTGGGCTAAGTGTTCTCCCTCTGGGCTCTGCTTTGTAAATGTTTGGAAATAGTCAGCTGCTGGTCGTATTTACGTTTGTGGATAAAACAACTCACATCCGCATCAATGGCAAAACATAAAATGTCAGCTCCTAAGCACAGGGAAGTGCTTCTCAGGCCTCCCTGATCGGCCCGAGAGGAAGGAAGTAGGGGGCAGAGTCATAGGATTCTGGGAATCTGGCTTCTCTCCTGCAGTGCCCCCGACGTTTGAGAACCCAGAGACGGAGATGGTGAGCCGGGTGGCTGGGAGCCCCCTGGTCCTGAGCTGTGACGTGACCGGGGTCCCTGCACCTGCTGTCACATGGCTGAAGGACAGGATGCCTGTCGGTGAGTCCATCAGTCCTTATCATTTTGCTGCCAAGTATTTCTTTGTTTGGGGTTCTCCTGGTACCTCAGTGGTAAAGAACCTGCCTACCAATGCAGGAGACACAGGTTAGATCCTCGGGTCGGGAAGATCCCCTGGAGAAGGAAATGGCAACCCACTCCAGTATTCTTGCCTGGGAAATCCCATGGACAGAGGAGCCTGGCGGGCTACAGTCCACGGGGTCACAGAAGAGTCAGACACAGCTTAGCGACTAAAACAGCAACAAGTTTCTTTATTTAATGAAATGGCAATGAAAGCAGAAGGGGATAGTTGGGTTTGTAACTTCACTTGCTTGGCAAAATCAAAAGCCGGCAGCACCTTGTTGATCTGTTCCCCCATTTGTCTCTCAGCCCTGCTGGCCTTGAAATCCCAACACTGAGGACCATTCACATGGGGGCTTGGTGGCTCCTGTGTTTGTGTCCACAGAACAGAAACTCAGAGTGGGTGCTGAGGGTACAGCTGGCCTGACCCTGGGCTCCACAGTGGCCCCCAAACCTGCTCCTCCTCCAGCACCTCAGCTCTGTCTAGCCCAGCTGTTGGTCACCTCCATCCAGGTCTGCATCCTTGCCCCACTCTTACTCTCCCCCAACCCACCCGCCCATTAGTCAGTAGGTGCCTCTTCTTGTCAATGTAAACATCCCTGGGGCCAGCCCTGCTCTCCACCCCTTAGCCTCTTCCATCTCAGCCCCTATGACCCACACCCCTGGGTGAGGGCACAGCCCCTACACTCATCTCCTGGACCCCGTCCAGGACCTCAGTGCAGGCTCCTTTGGGGCAGAAAGGATGGCAAAGGGCAGGTCTGGGCGTGTCAGTTATCTGTTGAAAATCCTTCCATGGCTGAAGTCCTCAGGACCACAACCCAGGAGGCCCTTCAGGGCCAGGGCCCACTGGCCAGGGCCAGCCCCCCTCCATCCTGCTCTGTGCTCCAGATGGACCTAGCTGCTCTCAGCTCCTTGCATATGCCTGTGTCTGTCTGTCTCTCTCAATAACAGCTTTACTGAGATACAATTCACATACTATACAATTTACCCAATTAAAATGTATAATTCAGTTGTTTTTTGTATATTCACACAGCATATCCACAATCAATTTTGGAACACTTTTTAACTTTATATTTTATTTTTCCTTATTTATTGTAGTATAGTTGTATAGTTGATTTACAATGTTGTGTTAATTTCTGCTGTACGGCAAAGTGATTCAGTTATGTGTGTGTCTGTGTGTGTGTGTGTGTGTGCGTGTGTGTGGCTTCCCAGGTGGCTCAGTGGTAAAGAATCTTAAAGAATCTGCCTGTCATTGCAGGAGATGTGAGTTTGATCCCTGGGTGGGGAAGATCCCCTGGAGAAGGAAATGGCAGCCCCCTCCAGTATTCTTGCCTGGATAATCCCATGGACAGAGGCGTCTGGTTGGCTACTGTCCATGGGGTGCAGAGTCAGACACAACTGATCATGCATGCATGCATATATATATATATATATATACACACACATACTTTTTAATACTCTTTTCCATTATGGTTTATCACAGGGTATTGAACAATTCCCTGTGCTATGCAGTAGGACCTTGCTGTTTATAAGTTTGGAACATGTTTATCACCCAAAGGAAATCCCTTACCCATCACCTTCACTCGCAGTCACTCTGGCCTTAGATAACCCCTACCCTACTTTGTCATTATAAATTTGCCTGTTCTGGACGCTTCATGTAACATGTGGGATCACACAACACGTGGCCTCTTGTTCCATTTAGCACCGTGTTTTCAAGGTTCATCCATGTTGTCGCACATGTCATTCTTCATTCTTTAAGTCTTTTTTTCATTCATTTTTGTGGCTGGACGTTCCACTGTGTGAATCTATCACGTTTTTTTGTCCATCTGCCAGTCGATGGATGTTCGTGTTGTTTCCACCTTTGGCTGTGAGGGATAACACGGTGAATGTTCTTGTACAAGTGCGTGGCGTACGCTTTCCTTCTTCTTTGATATATGCCTAGTGGTGGATTGCTCTGGACTCTCTTCTCTCTGGCCTTCAGCTCCTGGCACATGCCATTTCTTTCCTGAAATACCCACCCTGGGCTCCCGGAACCACGTCCACTTTCACCTGGCTGATTCAGACCCACTTTCCAGTCTCAGCTGAGACTCACCTCCTGCAGAAGCCTGGCCTCATCTCTCCAGGCTCCGTCAGGGTTCCACAGGGCCGGGCACACGGGCGTGTGCCTGTGTCACTGTCTCTGAGGCATTTTGATCTCCTTGAGGACAGGGACCACATTTCACCCGTCTTTGATTCCTGAACTCGCTGTTGGGTTTGTAGTAGTTGCTCAATACATTTTGTGCTGAAGGGCTGGCTGGACAGATGAGGATCTGAGAGAGGGCAGATCAGCCTGGGCTGGTGCAGTTGGAGAAGGCTTTGGGGCAGAGGTGCCACTGGAGAACACAAGGGGGAAGCATTCCAGTCTGGGGGGGTGTGCAGCCTGAGCAGAGTCTCAGAGGAGCCCCTCGCTTGACTCATATCAAGGTCAGTGAGTGGCTGGTTTGCGGTGATCCACAGGGGCGGAGGGAAAAATTGGAAAGGAGGTGGGAGATGAGCTGGGCCTGAGAGTCAACAGGAAGAGGAGCAAGTCCTAGACAATAAAGGGAGTGGGATCCCTTGGGGAGAAATGTCCCCAGTGGAAGGGTGTATGGAGGGGTTGGTTATAAGGACTGACGCAATCTAAGGCGCCCAGGCTGGGGAAGGCTGTGATGTGTCTGGGCCTCAGTTTCCCCGTGAGCGTAAGAAAGGGGTGGGTAATTCAAGGGTTCCTGGGGTGTTTCCAGCCTTGTGAGTGGGCATCAAGCACCCTCCCAGGGAGTCACGTGGCTTTTGTGTCTGGGCCCAGTGGTGGCACCTGGGGCGATGGGTCTGAGCAGGTGACGTCCAGGCCTGCCCCTCCTTCCTGCAGAGAGCAGCATGGCACGTGGTGTGGTCTCCCGGGGGGGCCGCCTCCAGCTGAGTCACCTGCAGCCAGACCAGGCTGGCACCTACACGTGTGTGGCTGAGAACGCCCAGGCTGAGGCCCACAAGGACTTCGTGGTGGCTGTGCTGGGTACGTCCGCACCCTGAGCCCCTCCCATGTCCCACGCCCCCCACACCAGCCCCAGCTTCTGTCCCAGGGCCTCACCACAGCCCCTGCCACAGTGGCCCCCCGGATCCAGAGCTCAGGCACCACTCAGGAGCACAGCGTCCTAGAGGGGCAGGACGTGCAGCTGGACTGTGAGGTCGACGGGCAGCCTCCCCCATATGTGGTCTGGCTGAAGGATGGCAGCCCGCTGGATGAAAGCGTGGGCCCCTACCTCTGGTAAGGCCCGGCCGGCACCCTCCCCATCCCAGGCAGTGAGCCTCCATGTCCTCACACACCTGCCTCCCGGCTCTCTCTCCCCGTGACAGGTTCTACCTGAATGGCAGCTCCTTGGTGCTGAAGGACCTGAGGGCCTCAGACTCGGGTGCCTACACCTGCGTGGCTCGCAATGCAGCCGGCGAGGACGCCAAGCTCTACACCGTCAATGTGCTGGGTGAGCGGCCAAGGGCGCGGAGCGGCAGGCAGTCCAGCCGTCCCAGGATGGCAGCGGCCCGGCCAACACAGGGCCTCCACTGGGGCGTCTGGAGGGTGCAGACACGGCCCTGGTGGGGGGCACCTGGTGAACCCCTATCCAAGCCCCCTCTGTGAGCCAGGCCCGTCTGGCCTCTCTGGGCCTCTGCCTCATCCCCAGGCCGGGGCACAACTGCTCCAGGTGTACAGCAAGCGAGTCAGGGGATAAAGGAGAGACACCGGGGGTGTCATCCTTGCCGGGAGTAGATGTGGCTCCAGGACCACGTGGTGATCGCCACGTGCTGATTGCAGTGGCAGAGGTCTAGGTATCAGTGCCATCTGCTGGGACTTCCCTGGGGGGAGCCCACCTCCCCTCCCCTGACCCCCTGGCTCTTGTTGTTCAGTCGCTCATTCGTGTCCGACTCTTTGCGACCCCGTGGACTGCAGCACGCCAGGCTTCCCTGTCCTTCACCATCTCCCAGAGTTTGGGCAGACTCATTGTCCATTGAGTCTGCAATGCCATCCAACCATCTCATCCTTTGTTGCCCACTTCTCCTGCTGCCTTCAATCATTCCCAGCCTCAGGGCCTTTTCCAATGAGTCAGCTCTTTGAATCAGGTGAAAGTATTGGCGCTTCGGCATCAGTCCTTCCAATGAATATTCAGGTTTGGTTTCCTTAAGGATGGACTGGTTGGATCTCCTTGCAATCCAAGGGACTCTCAAGAGTCTCCTTTAGCGCCGCAGTTCGAAAGCATCAGTTCTCTGGCACTCAGACTTCTTTATGGTCCAGCTCTCTGACCCCATCACTGTTCCTTCTTTCCTCTCTGCCCTCCCATCAGTGCCTCCCACCATCGAGCAGGGGCCAGAGGGTGCGGGGACCCTGGTTCACAGGCTTGGCGATCTGGTGAGCATGGCGTGCCCCGTCCGGGGCTCCCCGCCTATCCACGTGAGCTGGCTCAAGGACGGCCTGCCCCTTCCACTCTCCCACCGCACCCACCTCCACAGCTCTGGCCGCACCCTCCGGTAAGGCAGTGGTTTCCCAGCCCACCAGCCAGTACCCCAGACATCCTGCTCAAGCAGCTTGCTTAAAAACACAACTGAATGGCTTTTAGACTGAAAATAATATAAACATATAGAAGTTTTTGACGAGGGGAACAAGAGGACCCAAATGGAACTCCAGAAATGAAAGTGGCCTCTGCCCTCACGTTTTCACAGCCCAGTAGGGGAGGCACAGATCTGGGTGATGACATCCGGTTGCAGCTGACTCAGCCTAGCCCTGGTAGGAGAAATCAGGGAAGGCTTCCTGGAAGAAGGTGCCTGAGCAAAGTCTTCACGCATTCAGCAGCACTTCTGGAGTGCTTGCTGTTCCAGGTGCCGTTCCAGAGCACTGGGGTGGAGCAGTGAGCAAGACAAAGCCTCTGCTCCTGCACTTGTGGGGATGGAAAATAAGCGAGTATAAAAGTGACATGTCACAAGAGATGTGTGCTCGGGTAAGGGAGTAGGAAGTGCCCGTGGAGAGCACAATTTTAGGGTGGCCAGTGGCAGGCACTCAGAGGAGATGACACTTGAGCAGATGTGGAAGGAGGTAAGAAGGGGAGGTGAGTGGATTCCACGGGAAAGAGTTCCCAGGCGGGAAGAGCAGGTTCAAAGGCCCTGAGGTGGGCATGTGGCTGTGCGTTCTAGGAACAGAGTTGGAGGGTTGGTGAAGGGAAGGTTTGTCAGGCAACATAGGGCTTTGTAAGTGCTTCAAAAGACTTGGGTTTTCCTAAGGAGAGAAGGGGAGCCCTGAAAGGGTTTTCAGCGGAGAAGCCTCGTGATGTGGCTCGACTTTTGCGTCTGTGGTAGAATACACATAAAAGAACCCCAAAGAATTGGTGCTTTTGAACTGTGGTGTGGAGAAGACTCTTGAGAGTCCCTTGGACTACAAGGAGATCCAGCCATTCCATCCTAAAGGAGATCAGTCCTGGGTGCTCATTGGAAGGACTGATGCTGAAGCTGAAACCCCAATACTTTGGCCACCTCATGCAAAGAGCTGACTCGTTGGAAAAGATTCTGATGCTGGGAAGGATTGAAGGCGGGAGGAGAAGGGGACGACAGAGGATGAGATGGCTGGATGGCATCACTGACTCAATGGACATGAGTTTGAGCAAGCTCCAGGAGCTGGTGATGGACAGGGAGGCCTAGCATGCTGCAGTCCATGGGGTCACAAAGAGTCAGACACGACTGAACTGACTGAACACATAAAAGAGAATCTAGCGTTTTTACGTGCACTGTCCAGGGCACTGAGGACACTCACGCTGTTGGGCAGCCATCCCCATTGTCCTTCTCCAGAGCTTTGCCTCTTCTCAAACTGCAGCTCTGAGCCATTAAACACCAGTTCCCCACCCCTCCCCATCTCCTGGCACCTAGCATCGCACTTTCCGTCTGTGAATTTGCCTTATTCTGAGTCTCTCGTGTACGTGGCATCACGCAATAGTTGTCCTCTGTGACAGCTTTATCTCATTTAGCATCATGTTCTCAAGACTTGTCCATGTTGTTGTTTAGTTGCTAAGTGTGTCCTACTCTTTGTGACTCCGTGGAGCCTTCCAGGCTCCTCTGTCCATGGGGATTTCCCAGGCAATGATAATGGAGTGGGTTGCCGTTTCCTCCTCCAGGGGGTCTTCACGACCCATGGATCATCCATGTTGTAGCTTGCGTCAAAGTTTCCACCCTGATATTTAAAACTGAATAATGTCACGCGGTATGTGTAGAACACATTTCCTTTATCCATCCACTCACTCTTGGACACTTGGATTGCATCCACATTTCAGCAGTTGTGTGAATAATGCTGAAAAATGTGAATAATGCTGCCGTGGACATCGTAGTACGCATATCCACTTGAGCTTCTACTTTCACTTCTTTGGGGGTTGTGACTTAGGCTGCAGCGTGGACGGCAGACTGTACTGTAGGCAGACTGTACTGTAGGCAGACTGTAGGGCTGAGGGTTAAGTAGGAGGGTGTTCTGGGGCTTCAGTCATAATCTAGGGGAGACACAATGGGGGGGCCTGGGTCAGAGCCCCATGACGGGGGTGATGGCAGTGGTCCAGCTGGTGGTGTCGTGGAGAGAGGAGAGATGGTGGGGGGAGTTGAGCAGGGCTCTGGGATCTCTATCCAGAAACTTGGAAGGCTGAGTTTCCATTTTCTGAGACGGGTCCACAGTGGAAGGAGCAGGTTGAGGGTTGAGACCTGGGCTCTCTTCACACATGTTGGTTGGAGAGATTCTTGGACATAAGGAAAGATGGAAACCAGGCACTGGATACTCTAGTTGGGAGTTTAGGAAATAGGCGCTTGGAGATGGTCTGCAAACAGGTGGTGTTGGAAGCCAGGATGGGCTGCAGTCCCCAGGGAGTGAGTGTGAGCTGTGCCCAGGTTGCCAGCATTAGGGCGGGTATAACAGACATTTCAGGGTCACTGTGGACATTGACAAAGGCAACTCAGGAGGAGTGGTCAGGGTGAAAGGGGATTCAACAGAGAGTGGGGTTCAGGCAGTGGAAACAGTGAGTAGAGATGTCTGATGAGTCCTGAAAGCTGAGTGGAATTGTCTAGAAGAAAGGGGTGGGAATAGCAGACCGCCCTGGGGAGGGATGGTGGAGCTTCAAAATTTGGGAAGCAGGAAGTCTGGGTGCAGAGTGAGGTGGGCAGAGAAGGCAGCAGGGGTGGAGGTGGGGAGTCTGGGCTTCATCCTGGGGGTTTAAGCAGAGGCAGGACCTGGTCAGGTGTATGTTTCAGAGCCCCGCCCTCTGGCCGGTGAGATGTTAGGGACGGGATGGAAGAGAACGGGGTCTGAGTCCCTCTCTCTCTTTCTCCCCCCCTCACTCTCATCCCTCCCTTTGCTCGAGGGCATCAGGATTTCCCAGGTGCAGCTGGCGGATTCGGGCACCTTCACCTGTGTGGCCGCGAGCCCCGCAGGTGTGGCCAACAGGCACTTCATCTTGCAGGTGCTCGGTACGGAGCAGGGGGCGGGTTACCAGGCCCTTTGGCCTCAGGGTTGAGAATCAAGGCCCTGTCCCCGCCCCTCCCCTCTGAGTGGAACCGAGGGTTGGCCCTCAGGGATGTCAAGGCAGGGCACACACTCAGCCTCTGGCTCATTCAGTCACTCTTTCATTGATCTCACAAGTGGTTCTCGGACACGAGGGTGCCAGGGCCTCACCAGGCCCCGGGATACGGCAGTAAGCAGAGGTGGCCGCTGCCACTAGGAGGCCCATGAGGAAAACAGCTCTGTAGAAAGACAATTAAAATTCCAGGCGACTGGTGATGCCAGGGGAAGGGGCGGATCCCAGGGAGCACTGAGGGGGCACCTCACCTGGCCTCAGGGTTTCAGAGAAGGCTCCCTAGAGAAGGTGAGGTCTAAGTTATGGACTGGAGATGAGAAGGAATAGACCAGGAGAAGGGCACTCTGGCCAATAGTTAGTCTGTGCAGAGGTCCAGGTACCACCTGGCATCAAATGAATTGACTCGTGCTCACTCTTTGGCTCTGCACAGTGCCCCCTGTCCTGGAGCCGGCCGAGTTTCAGAATGACGTGGCAGTGGTCCGTGGCTCCCTGGTGTTCCTCCCCTGTGAAGCCCGGGGAAGCCCCCTGCCCTTTGTGTCATGGGTGAAGGACGGGGAACCATTGTTGCCCCAGAGCCTGGAGCACGGGCCTGGCCTGCTGCTGGAGGTAGCGGAAGCGGGGCACGCGGGGACCTACTCCTGCGTGGCTGTGAGCGAGGCGGGGGAAGCCAGGAGGCACTTTCAGCTGACCGTGATGGGTGAGTCGCCTGCTCCCAGGGCCAGCTTTTCTGGGCTGGGGGTGGCAGGGGGTCCCCAGGGTGGGGGGCACAATGGAGAAGGTGGTGAGGGAGGTGAGCACCCCAGAGGCTTGGGGCTTAGGGAACAGGTCTTGCTGACCTGGCTGCAGTGGCTGGGGGCCCAGATTCTTCATTCCCCTGGGACTGTGCCCCCCCGTCTCATCACCCAAATCTTGTAAAGCAGGAAAAAAGCCACTGAGGTTTCGGGGCTCTGGGTCTCAAGCACAAGATTTTGCAAGAGCTGTGCCACATTGAAAAGACGCATCTCCCTTCATACTGTTTCCTGGTTGGTTTTAAAGCACAGATAATTGCCCCAGGCAGACGAGCCCACGGTCTGATGCTTTTAGGACCCTCCAACACCATCACCAGGTCTTCCCTGGTGGTTCAGTGGTAAAGAATCTGCCTGCAATGCAGGAGACACGGGTTTGATCCCTGGGTTGGGAAGATCCCCTGGAGAAGGAAGTGGCTACCCACTCCAGTATTCTTGCCTGGGAAATCCCATGGATAGAGGAGCCAGGTGGGTTACAGTCCATGGAGTCGCAGAGAGTCGGACACGAATGAAGAACTAAATAGCAGCAGCGGTAACACGATCACCACCGCCTGTTTGCAGCCTCGTCTGCTGTCAGCATCTGGGTGGTGGTGGGGGGGACGAGCCCCAGCTCCCAGTGCTCCCGGCATGGCCCTCAAGGCTGAGCCAGGTTGGGGTGTCTTGCAGATCCCCCCTACATCGAAGACTCAGACCAGCCCGAAGAGCTGTTGCTGACCCCTGGAACCCCCTTGGAGCTCCTGTGTGATGCCCGGGGCACCCCCACACCCAACATCACCTGGCACAAGGATGGGCGGGCCCTGAGCTGGCCAGAGGATGGCCAGGGGGCCAGGCGGGTGCTCCGGGTGGAGGGTGTGCAGGTGCGGCTGCCCCAGCTGCCATGGGCCGAGGCTGCAGAGGGGAGGGCGGGGCCCAGCAGCACTCGGCAAGGTTCGGCCAAGCTCCACTTTTGTTTGGGGTGTGAGGATATGAAGATGATCCCCTTGGCCCGGGGCCATGCCCTTGGGAACCCCCAGTCAGGTCTGACCCAAGGCTGATGCGGAAACCAGATAAATCCCTAGCCCAACCAGAAAAGAACTGGTACAGTCCAGGGGAACTTCCTGGAGGAGATGAGCTCTGCCCTAGCCCTGAAATAAGGGCGAGGCAGTAAAAGGGAAGGAAAGTCCCAGAAAGGAGAACGGGCTGTTAGCAAAGGTGGGGTGGCAGGCAACAGGCCTGAGTCTGAATCCTGGGCCCTTAGCTGTGTAAGTGGGAAGCCAGGTCAGGAGCCGGGCAGGCTGGGGCCAGAGGCAGCTGCTCACCCTGCTCCATCCCCAGGTGAGCGATGCTGGGCTGTACACTTGCCTGGCCCACAGCCCTGCTGGAGAAGTTGAGAAGAGCTTCCGGATAAGAGTTCAAGGTATGGGGTGCCAGAGTTGGGGCAGGAGAGGAAGGCAGGATGGGACAGGCAGAGGTGAGTTCATCTTTCATGCCCTCTTTGCCTGCCCCACCAGCCCCCCCAAATGTCATTGGGCCCCATGGCCCCCGTTTTGTGGTTGGCCTGGCCCCCGGACAGCTGGTTCTAGAGTGCTCGGTGGAGGCAGACCCAGCACTGGAGATCGAGTGGCACCGAGAAGGCGTCCTGCTGCAGGTGGGTGCCAGGCTGGGCATCCTGGGGCACTGCCTTCTGTCCCTTTTGGGCCCCAGACCCTGGGCAGACTGGCTCCCAGGTGCCAGGAGCCTGTTTGGTGCCAGCACTGTGCATACCTGCTCTCCTGATTGTTAAGTTATATCTCCACCCTGTTAAATTGTTATATTATCATTACCTCATATTGGTGATGGGGCCACTGAGACAAGGCTAAGGTTTGCACCCAGGACTTTTGATGCCTATCTGTACTGTACCTTTGAGCCAGGCCTCGTGACTGTGTGGCCTGGGGCCCCTTCCTGAAGTTCTCTGTGCTCACCCCTGAAATGCGGCCCATTTGCAGCTGTGGATTCAAGGACTGTAGATCTGAGGGAGGCTCCAGCTCCTGCTTTGAGCGTGAGCCCCCTGCAACAGGCCCGAAGGCGGAGCTCCAGGGAGGATGCCCTTCCCTCCCAAAGGAGCCTGTTTCCCCAGAGAGTCCTCAGCTGGGCACAAGTGCAGGGGCTGTGGGCCAGTCCCACTGGTTCCATGACCCTGCCGCCCAGGGGGCTGGGCAGGGCCAGCCCCGCACTGATGAGGGTCTGCCACCGGGGGCGGGGGGTCTCTCCAGGCGGATGCCCACACCCAGTTCCCCGAGGAGGGCAGATTCCTCCAGCTGCAGGCCCTGAGCACGGCCGACAGCGGCGACTACAGCTGCACCGCCCACAATGCGGCGGGCAGCACCAGCCTGGCCTTCCACGTGGAGGTCCACAGTGAGTGCTCCTACCCTACCCGCCCTGCCCACCGTCCGGAGAGTGACGGACTCCCAACACCCGCTCCCTCTGTGCCCCTCCTCCAGCGGTGCCCGCCATCCAGTCAGGACCACCCACAGTGAACGCCTCCGTGAACCAGACGACCGTGCTGCCCTGCCAGGCGGACGGTGTCCCCCAGCCCCTCGTGAGCTGGCTGAAGGACGGGGTCCCCCTCGATCCCGGGAGCACCAGGTGGGTGCTGGCAGGGGAGGGCCTTAGGGAGGGGCTCAGGTACCTCTCTGCAGGTTGTAAATGGAAGCCCACCTGGGCAGTTGGAGCAGAAAGGACATGGGTCTTCTCAGAACCCAAGGGCAGGTTCTCAGGGCCTGAGAACCCCTGTCTGTCTGTCTGTGTCTGGTTTTGACTCTTGTTTGCTAATCTCTGTTTCCGTGTGCAGGTTTCAGGCCTCTCTGTCCCTCAGATCAATTTTCTATACCTTCTTTTTCTGTGAACAGGTTAGGGATGCTCCCCCACCAGCCTCCCACACCACCCAAGTTATAACTCCTCTGTTCACACAAGTTGCAGAGCCTGGAGAGCTGTCTGTGAATCCCAGTTCCAAATTCCCAGGGCAGAGAATTCCATTGGCCCAGCCTGCGGGGCGTGTTTGTCCCCCGTCCAATCGGCTGTGGCCATGGGTGGGATCACAGAGTACAGACATGGCCCCCAGGAAAGGGCAGTTGCCAGATCTGATCTAGAGGCTGTTCTCAGAAGGAGTGGGGGTACCATTGCCTGCTGGCTCTTGGGGAGAGGCTGGGTCAAGGTGGGAGCATGGAAGGCTGGAAGCAGCCCCACTCACCCTTTCTGATTCTAGGTTGCCATGTGGGTTGCTGCCCACGGCCGTGACCCCCACCCCACCCCAACCTTGGCCTAAACCTGCAGGACTCCTGAGTTAGCACCTTCTTGCTGGAAAATTGAGGGACCGAGGGGAGGGTCTTGCTGGAGACACAACCAGGGGTCCCCGCCCTGTGTTCCAGGTTTCAAGTTCTGCCTGAAGGTTCCCTGAGGATCCAGCCAGTCCTCGCCGAGGACGCTGGCCACTATCTCTGCCTGGCATCCAACCCTGCAGGTTCCGATCGGCAGGGTCGTGACCTCCAGGTCTTTGGTAGGTAGACGAGGGAAGGTGTGTTTTTTGTTTCAGCACCCACTCCCTGTCGGGGCCAGGTCCTGCTTAGCTTCTGGGTCATCCTAGCTGTCAGGAGCCAAGAGCAATGGCCTCCAAATGTTTTTTTGACTATGAAGCCCATTGGTTAAAAGTTTTGAGTGTGTATACTCAAAGATGCATATTTATTTTTATGCAAACATATACACTTACTAGGAAGTGAAGTCGCTCAGTCGTGTCCGACTCTGCGACCCCATGGACTGTAGCCTACCAGGCTCCTCCGTCCATGGGATTTTCCAGGCAAGAATACTGAAATGGGTTGCCATTTCCTTCTCCAGGAGATCTTCCCAACCCAGGGTTTGAACCTGGGTCTCCAGCGTTATAGACAGACGCTTTTCTATCTGAGCCACCAGGGAACAGTTACTACTGTACTATTATATTGAGTGATAAAAGATGTACAAGCTGTATCACACTCAGAATCACTGAGCCAGAAGCTCTAATCTGCTCTTCAATCTGATTGATCACCTTGGTGGAGGCAGCTGAGCCCTGGCCTCAGGCAGGCTGCTGGGGAATTTTGCCCTGGAGGCCCCATTCAAGGAGAGGTAGTTAGGGAGAAGCCAACCTCAAGGGTGAGCAAAGGTCCCATCACCCCAGCTTTGGGAGCCCATTGGAAGACCCACGCGGGGAGTTTCTCCTGCCTCCCGGTCCCTGCTTCCTCAGGGATGGGTTGAAGGGGATAAGAGTAAACCCTGCTCCTCGACTTCATCTCTGGGCACAGCCCCACCAGACCCCCTGCCCCTGCCCACATTCCACACCCTGTCTCCTGATCACTGCTTTCTCCCCAGAGCCTCCAGCCATCGCCCCCGGCCCCTCCAACCTGACCCTGACCGCTTACACCCCAGCCTCACTGCCCTGTGAGGCCAGTGGCTCCCCCAAGCCCCTCGTGGCTTGGTGGAAGGACGGACAGAAGCTGGACTTCCGCCTGCAGCAGGGCGCCTACAGGTGCTGAGCTGGTCCTTCCAGGGACTTTGTGAGATCCTCAGGGTGGAAGAGGGCTTGCCCATCTCACAGACGGGGAGCTGGGTCAGAACTGAGGTAGGGACTTGCTTGGGTCAGAACCGAGGTAGGGACGTGCTTGGGTCTCACTCACCAAAGCCAGCACCAGAACTTTTGTGTCCGGACCTCAGGGGGCAAGGAGGTCTTTACAGGAGATGCTCGGTAGGAGGTGGGGGCATTGGGGACATACAGCCAAATGGGGAATATATGGCCTTTGAAACCACTTCAGTCACTATTTCAAAATCCACCTAGAAGCTTAAGTTCATGCTGGCTGAGACTGAACCCGTATAGTGCCTGTAGCAGCCTTGGTCTCCCTGTTTCTCAAGTGTGATCCTGAACAGATCCCTGGGAGGATTGAGGGAGCCGGTTCAGCAGTGAATTCACCAGGTGTTTCTTGTATTAGGTGCCGGGTCATGTGGAGCTTTGTGATGAAACAGGCGTTCAGTGGACACAAGCAGTTCTAATCAGGGCTTTGGATGTGGTTGTATTGCAGAAGTTATCCTAGGTGGTGACTTTAGAAAACGTTCTAGAGTTATGGAGAAACCCAGGCGCAGACATTAAAATGCCCACAAACTCAACAGCTAGACCTTAGAAGGTGGAAAATTCTAGGAGAAACTTTTTGAGTCGGCACTGGGGGCCAAAGACGGGAAGGGGAACAGTCCGGAGACACATGCCCTGCCTCCAAGTTCCCCAGGCAGGGAAGCCATGGCGGCTGGTTTCAGGTCAGCCAAGCCAGTCACTTAGCAGGTGACTGTCTGTCTGTCCATCCAGACTCCTGCCCTCCAATGCCTTGCTCCTTGAAGACCCCAGCCCCCAGGACTCAGCCCTGTTTGAGTGTGTGGTGAGCAATGGAGTGGGCGAGGCCCGCAAGCTCTACTGGGTGACGGTTCATGGTGAGTTCAGGGTCAGGGCTGACAGCTTATGGGAAATTCACAGTCAGGGGTGAAGGTTGAGGACAGTGTCTCCCTCTCCTGGGCGCTCTCTGCCTGCAAGGACCTGAGGGTTCCCCCGAGTCTCTCTTTGCTTCCTGAATCACCTCCTCCAGGAAGCCCTCTCTGATCCTTCCCTCCCACACTGACATAACCCAACTCCAGCACAGCCCGTGGGAGCTTGTAGGAGAGGCTTCTCCCTAAATCCAGAATGTTCTGAACCAAAATCTGACCTTGTCATCACCCCAGATAAAAGCCCCTCCCACCATGGCTGCCCATTGCCCTCAGGATAGAAAGCTCAGTGTCACTTGGGCTCACAAAGTCAGCCCTGCTGACCCCCAGGTTCAGCTCAGCTTTTTGCTCCTTACCTCGGGGCCTTTGCACATGCTGTTCCCTCTGCAGTGAACACTCTTCCCTTCACCCAGGCGCACCTACTCTTCCTTCAGACCTCATCCCTGCTGTGCCCTTGTGTCTGGGTCTGTCTGTCCTTCTCATCCGCTTGGCCCCAGGGCTCTGCGTTCCCCAGGGGACCGCAAGCCCTGACCTGTGTTTCAGTGCCTCCCGCCATTGCCGACGACCAGACAGACTTCACCGCGACCATCATGGCGCCCGTGGTCCTCACGTGCCACAGCACGGGTGTGCCAGCCCCGGTCGTGTCCTGGAGCAAAGCAGGCACCCGGCTGGGGGTGCGAGGCAACGGCTACCGTGTGTCTCCTTCAGGTGAGTAAGGCTGAGCCACGTGGACCTCTGCGGAGGGGACACTAAGGAACCCGGGCAGAGGCCGTGAAAGCAGCCCCCTGGGGCCTGGTGGTTGCGCAAGATGGAAAGTTCTGGCCCGACTCTGCCATTCCCTCACTGTGTGACCTGGGAGAACCCTCTGACCCTCTCTGAGTCTCCCCGTCCAATCACTGGAGTGTTGATATTCATCAGTCGGTCCTTGATGCTAGCTGGTAAATCCGTGCTGCTTAATGACAAAATGAGAAAGATAAGAGCTATGTGAGAGTTTTCATACAGCTGGTTTTAGCTCATTAGAATTGTCCTTTATCCTGAAACCGTGCTTTTCTTAATAATTTGGGGTCGAAAGTTTTTATGAGATTCAGGTGAAAGTAGATGTGATGTGACTTAAGTAGTAGTAGATGTGACTTAAGTGTCTGCTTGTCAAAATAAAAAGTTGGCAACTTTACGGGGATTCTCCAAATTAAATGTATTTGTTAGCTGATTGGTTAGGGAAATCCTAAAGTATGTGAACCGTTGGCCAGATCTGTAATTGTCCAGCTCTTTCAAATCAATAGACCTCTTCCTTCTGACTAGTGGCTGTGAGGAAGCCGGACACGTGAGAGAAGCTAGGTTCTGGTTCCATTTGGAGCTGGGGTGGGTGCTGCAGAGTAGTCCAGAGTCAGGCGGGCCTCACTTCCCTTGCCCACTCAGGAGGCCCTCAGGGGTCTACAGGGGATGATTTAGAAACCACCTTACCTGACTCTTAAGGTGCAGCTTACAGCCTGGGAAGGTTAAAATGGTGTTCACTGAGCAGCCAACACTGAGGGAGAGAGGGCAAACGGAGGACAGAGGAGGTGGTATCCCAGGATGGCTTCCTGAAGGAGGCAAATGTTGAGCAGAGCACAAGGGTAGCAGGGTGAAGGCCTGTGGAACCTTGCTAAGGTGGAGGTGGGCCAGGGATTCCAGGTGGGGCAGTGGCAGATTCAGGCACATCACACCTAGAAAAGCCTAAAGATCGTTCTGTGTACAATGATTCTACATTGTACACCTGGCCCAGAGACTGGAAGATGCAGAGAGCGGAAGGGACCTTCCCATGTTACGCTCTGGGCAGGGAGAGAGGCAGGCCCAGGTTCCCCCATTCTCCTTACAAATGGGTGGGGAGGCGGGTTGAGTGGCCCGCAACAGAGACACCAGGGTGGGATGTGTAAGAGCCCAGGTGGCTTCCTCCCTGGGATGTCCGTTCTGGGTCCCCTCATCCCTCTCTGTGCCCCATTCCCACCCACAGGGGCCCTGGAAATCGGGCAGGCCCTCCCCATCCACACTGGCCGCTACACCTGCGCGGCCCGCAACGCTGCAGGCATGGCCCACAAGCACGTGGTCCTCACTGTGCAAGGTAAGCGTCCCCGGGCCAGACAGCCGTGCCCTGGAGGCAGGGAGCAGGTGGAGGGCTAGGGGATTCTCTGGGAGAAAAGACTCAGCCTGCCTACGTCCTCCGTTCCGAGGTTTCTGGAGCCCCCTATTCCCTTTAGAAGCCTCTCTCTCTGGTGCTCAGACCCCCCCCCCCCCGGTTGGAGGTGTCCCCAGGGACCTCTGCTGCCCTGTTCCTTTGCAGCCTCCCCCGTGGTGAAGCCACTGCCCAGTGTGGTCTGGGCGGTGGCCAAGGAGGAGGTGCTGCTGCCCTGCGAGGCCTCGGGCATCCCTCGGCCGAGCATCGCCTGGCAGAAGGAAGGGCTCAGTGTGCCTGCAGGTGAGTCCCCTCTTGGGGTCCTCCTTCCTGTCCTGGGGCTGCCCACTCCTGCAGAGAGGTCTGGAAAGCCCGTGCCCTGCCCAGAGGCATGCACTCACCTC
Organism: Bos javanicus; assembly: GCF_032452875.1. Taxonomy (NCBI): domain Eukaryota; kingdom Metazoa; phylum Chordata; class Mammalia; order Artiodactyla; family Bovidae; genus Bos; species Bos javanicus. The sequence goes on from NC_083878.1 coordinate 100,487,293, forward strand.
CTGCCCTCCTGTCTTCCCTCACCAGCCCAGAGCCCTTCATTCTGCCTGAGCGCTCGGAGGCTGGGATGGGGGACTGAGGAGGGGGACAGCCCAGACGGGCTCTGGGTCCAGCTTCCAGGCTTACCCTGTCCCCCAGTCAGCCTGTGGCCACAGCAAGTCACTTGCCTGGTCAGACCAAACCACCCAAGCAGCCTTCCTGCCCTCCCCAAGGGTCCTGCTGCCTCAGCCACCAGCTCCCAATTCCTCCCCACCAAATCCAGGGGCCGGTACCCAGGTCCTCCCCGGTGGACAGCTGCGGATTATCCATGTCAGCCCAGAGGATGCTGGGAACTATTTCTGCCTCGCCCAGAACAGCGCAGGCAGTGCCGTGAGGAAGACTCGGCTGGTGGTGCAAGGTGGGCCTGAGGGGGTGACCAAAGTGGATCCCAGTGAGCTAAGGGCTTTGAGACTCCTGAGAGCCCCTCCAGTCTCTGCCTGGCTCTGGTCCCAGGTGGGGCATGTCCCTGCGTCCATGCCTATTCCAGCATGGCTGGTGGTTCTAGAAGGAATTCAAGGAACACATCTCCTATTTTCGTGCCCAAGGTCTGGCTTCAGACAGAAACTCCGGTCCTCTCTGCTTCCTCTGACCTCTCATGGGAAACGAGTCTGGTTGCTCTTCATTCACGTTGGCTTTGCAGTAGCAACAGTCATTTCTGTGGTGTTAGTCCCTGTTTGTGCATGTGTGTGAATGGGGTCACTGCATCACAACTTCACCAAACGCAAGAAAATCCCCAGGTTGTGCCAGACCACGGGCAATGGCTTATGACCAGGGGACAGCGGAGTCGGGGGTGAGGGGGAAGGCAGCAGGTGAGGTGGAAGAAGGGGCTGAGGGTGTGCCAAGTGCCAAGGGCACTAGGACAGGGGCAAGCCACCCCAGGCCAGCCCCAGTTCCTGAGCGGACTCCCCTTCCCTGCACAGTCCCGCCCGCGATCAAGACTGGGCTCCCCGACCTGTCCATCACCGAGGGTGCCCACGCCCTCTTGCCCTGCACGGCCACCGGCAGCCCCGAGCCTAAGGTCACTTGGGAAAAGGATGGCCAGCCTGTGTCCGGAGCCAAGGGGAAGTTCACCATCCAGCCTTCCGGGGAGCTGTTGGTGAAAAACTCGGAGGTGAGGGTCTGGCCCCTGGGAGCAGAGGGAGATGATAGTCACAGCAGGAGCAGCAGACACCTGCTGCGCACCGACTGTGTGTCATGCTCTGTGCTGAGCCCCACGCAGCTTCTCAATCCTAGAATCTGGGCAAGCAGGTATTATCACCCCCGCTACAGATGAGGAAGTGCTTCCCCGGTGGCTCAGTGCTTAAGAATCTGTCTGCCAGTGCAGGAGACCCAAGTTCGATCCCTGGGCCAGGAAGATCCCCTGGAGAAGGAAATGGCAACCCACTCCAGTACTCTTGCCTGGGAAATCCCATGGACAGAGGAGCCTGGTGGGCTACAGTCCGCGGGGTCTGAGTCAGAAGCAACTTACTGACTAAACAAGAACAGATGAGGAAACAGCTTCAGCATGTACCCAGGTGTCCAAGACACGCTGTTGCCAAGAGGCAGGATGGAGTTGAATCAGGGCCTCTGTGGCTAGTTCCTGGGGAGGGAAGGAGCCCTGGAGGGAGGGAGAGGGATGCGTGGCAATGACTTCATGTCCCCAAACTGCCCCTACTGTTCTCAACCTGAGCCACGGGCGTGAACAGGACCCGGGCCCCCTTTCCCTGTCAGCATGCATCATGTGCTATAATGAAGAAAAGTTGCTCTCCAGTCAGATGGGCGGCTGGCTGCTGGGCGGGCAAACCTAAGGGAGTCTCAGGGCCAGGGATCCTGCCACACAGGGAACCAGATGTGCAGTGGTGAGCCCTGTTGAGATCCCCGTCGGGACGTCTCCTCTCAGAGGACTGGCCTCAGGGGTGATGGATGAGCGAGCTCAGGTCCCGTCCTGCGCACATAAGAAGTGCTCAGCAAATAGTGACTGTTACAAGTGTGTGGTCAGGCCTGGATGATAAAGGCTGAAAATTCAATAAACAATCAAATGAAGAATTTTTTTAAAAAGGGACTTTTATTTGAGCCCAACTGAGGATTATAACCCAGGGGACCTGTTAGACATCAAAGACACAGTCGCATACATTTTTAGGACAAAAAAAACATACATCAAAATGAGATACAGGTATTGTAGATAAAATTCACCAAAGACACATACTCCAGGTAAGCACATACAAAGTGAGCAGCGAGTCACTGTGACCCGCTTAGAGAGCTGTAAAAGAATGCTTTTCTTTTAAGAAGTTATGTTGCTAGCATCAGAGGAAAGAAAAAAGATTGGTCTTTACGGCCAAGCATGCACATCCGTCTTTGAGGAGGTCTGGTTAATGAGTAAAGCACTTTAGGGAGGGGAAGGGGAGGCCCAAAAAGACACGGAGAGAGAATCTGGTGTTTCATCTTTCTTGTCCTGGCCTTAAAATATAAACGTATTTCATCAAAACACGTAGCCAGGACTTCCCTGGTGGTCCAGTGGTTAAGACCTTGTGCTCCCAGAGCAGGGGCGCGGGTTCCATCCCTGGGTGGGGAACTAAGATCCGGCAAACCGCACATGGCACGGCCCACAGAAAGAAAACCAGTGCCTAGCCATATGAAGGTGGCAGGGAGGTGCAACGGTGAAGCCGAGCCGTTTGCCAGCTGTGTGACCTGGGGCAAGTCACTTTGCCTCTCTGGGCAGCATGGTCCAAGGGAACCTTCCAGGGAGCAGGTCCCCAGGGAACATGCTGGCCAGTGCTGGAGAGGGAGCAGATCTCAGGCTGACCTGTACCTTTGCCCACAGAGCCAGGACGCTGGCACTTACACCTGTACTGCTGAGAACGCTGTGGGCCGTGCCCGCCGCCGAGTGCATCTCACCATCCTGGCCCTGCCTGTCTTCACCACCCTGCCCGGGGACCGCAGCCTGCGCCTCGGGGACAAGCTGTGGCTTCACTGTGCGGCCAGGGGCAGCCCTACACCCCAAATAGGCTGGACCGTCAACAACCGGCTGGTCACAGGTCTCGGCCTGCTGGGGGCGGGTGGGACAGGGACCCGGGACCCTGGGAGGTTGAGGAGGATGGGGAAGAGGGTGCCAGTCAGCCTGTGGGTTCTGGGTCTCCAGACTTGGCCCTGCGTGGGGGGAACAGGGCAAACACACGTGGCCCTACGTGACTAGTCACAGGTCAGATCCGACAAGAAGCCGCCCGCAAAAAAGACTCAACCCTGGAGACCTCCGGGCCAGGAACAGGGACCAAGCTCCAGCCCAACCCCTCAGCAAACTCCTTTCCTGGGGGGCTCTTTCCTTCCACCTGCACCTTAGGCTCTATTTTGGGAGGCCCAAGGGTTGGATAGCATCACCGACTCAATGGACACGAACCTGGCAAACTTGGGGAGATAGTGAGGGACAGGGAGGCCTGGCATGCCTCAGTCCATGGGGTCGCAGAGTCGGACGTGATTTAGCGACTGAGCAACAGCAAGGTCTATCCAGGCCCCGTGGTATATAGAGTAGGTGCTCAACAAGTGTCTGTTGAATGGATGAGTTGCTAAGCACTTGCCCTTATTCCTAATGTAGGGACGTGTCTAATGATAGGGAAATCAAAGGCTGGCCATAGCACCTATCTGTATGTAAATCATGGCATCATCTCTACAAGTGTCTTGTGTTAATAGGTCCCCAAAGACCTAACCCGGGCCACTCATCAAACTCAGCGTGAACTTGAAAATGAGAAAAGGCAGGTCCTCAGCTGCATCCTCTAACATGGCCTGTGCCTGCCATCATCAGGTCTGACTTGCTTAGGCTTCCAGCAGGGAAAGGGACACTGCCTTCATGAAGCACCTGCTGGATACCCAGGCCCAAGTTAAGTGTTCCAGGCAGGAGGTCCCGGCACCCTGAGCCTGGAGCTCCACGGGGCGTCTCTTTCTCTGCCACAGAAGGGGTGTCCGAGCAGGACGGGGGCAGCACGCTGCAGCGGGTGGCAGTCACCAGAGAGGACAGCGGGACCTACGTCTGCTGGGCGGAGAACAGAGTGGGCCGCGTGCAGGCGGTCAGCTTCGTCCACGTGAAGGGTAGGGAGTGACCCCCTGGTCTTTCTCCAGACTTCTGCTGACCCAGTTTAGTGGTTTTTCTAAGAAACCAGCCTCCTAATCTCTGAATCAGTACCTCTCCACCCTGGTTGGGCTTTGGAATCTCCTGGGGGATTTCATAAAACCCCGAGGCCCAGATTTCACCTGACCAGTAAAGACGAGGCCCCAGCATCAGTATTTTTTACCCTCCCCAGATGTCTTGGGCCTTCCAAGGTGGCAGTAGTGGTAAAGAACCCGCCTGCCAATGCAGGTAGATCTAAGAGATGAGGGTTCAATCCCTGGGTCAGGAAGATCCCCTGCAGGAGGCCATGGCTACCCACTCCAGTATTCTTGCCTGCAGAAGCCTTGGACAGAGGAGCCTGATGGGCTACAGTCCATAGGGTAGTAGAGAGTCGGACACAAGTGAAGTGGCTTAGCATGCCCAGATGCCCCGAGTGTAGGTAGAATGAGATCTGACCCATTGACCTTCAGCACTACCCTCAGCTGAACAGGGTAAGTGTGGGAGGGTGAGAATCTCGCCAGTCTTCCAGTTGCCCCCCACAGCCCTCCTCCCCCAGAGGCAGCCCAGTAACCCTCATGGCACCATGACTTGTAGATTCAACTTTAGGATGGGAGGATGGGGCCCAATGGACAGATTGAGCTGCCCACAGCACCAGGACTCTACTGTTGGTAGATTCAACCTCAGGAAACCAGCAAGGGTGAAAACCGGCACAGGGCAGCCAAGAGTGGTTTAAGGGTTGCGTGGAATGAGAATTGGAGATGTCTTAGTGTTGCTGTGTCTGACAGAGGTGTCCTAATGATCATATCGTCTTTGTTTTCCAAAGTACCCTACGAGTATATGACACTCATACCATTTCTCGCCTCCTGTGCCTGTCTCAGGCATCACTAATCAATCGTAGCACGATTCCCACTCAGCTTCAAATCCTTCTCAGCACGGTGTTCCTGGCAGCCACTGCCAAGCTAGTGCACTTGACCCATGACATGGAAGTTGTTTGCTATCCCAAATGCGTTAACTTTACACAGCCATGCCAAACCAGCAGAAGCCTCTGTGGGTCTTTGGGGTCTGGCAGGCAAGCCTTTGGGGATGGATTCGTGGGAGGCTTAACCTAAAGGGAACCTCCTTTCTGAGCCCCTGTCTGATGTCACCTGACACAGAGGCCCCTGTCCTACAAGGGGAGTCATTTTCCTACCTGGTGGAACCCGTCGGAGGCAGCGTCCGGCTGGACTGTGCGGTCCGTGGAGACCCGACGCCTGACATCTACTGGATCAAAGATGGCCTTCCGCTGCGGGGCGGCCGGCTCCGGCACCGGCTGCAGAATGGCTCACTGATCATCCGCAGGACGGAGGCAAGGCGGGGCCCGGGGCTGGGCTGGGGCCACCCAGGACAACCTCTGCTCTGTCTGATGGCCTGAGACAGTTGTTCAGTAGGTTGGCACCACCTGATACAGTCTACAAAGCACTTTCCTGCCCATACCCAGAGATTCTCCCCCAACTAACTAGGGCGACCTCCAGCCAATGACTTCACTTCTCTGCACCTCAATCACCTTATCCATTCAATGGGGCTAATAATCATCCCACGTCATAGATGTGCAGTGAGATGACCCACACCAGGTATCTGCGAGTGACTGGCCCCTTGGTAATGCTAATATATATAATTGACAACCACCCCGTGGAGCAGAGTAAGCAGATAAGAGTGCCCCGTTTTACAGATGAAGACACTGAGGGTCAGAAAGGCCCCCAGTCAATAAGCACCTGAGTCAAGACCCCACCCCAGGTAGCCTGATTCCTATTCCACACTGTTTCCAAAACCTCGAGCTCAGAGGCAGTCTCTGCTTGCTCACCTTCGCTTCTGTGTCCCAAGTCCCAGTGGCTGCGCAGGAACCCACAGTTCGGGGCTGTCATGGACTCACTTTAGAGGTCCTTGATCTCACTTATTTGGGAGCCTGTCTCAGACTGATATCAAGACAGCTATAGTAGCAGCGACAGGGCTTCCCTGACCTGCATATTTACATTGTGGGGCCAGGCACTGTGCCTCCACTTAGTAAGTGTGATCTCATTTGATGCTTACAACGATCCTATCATCCCCATTTTAGAGATGGGGAAACTGAGTCTCCAGAGACATGGTCATGCTCTAGTAATGGGTTCAAGGTGCTAAGCAGGGGAGCCAGAGCCGGTCTCATCTTGGACTGACGCCCAACTCGGCACTCTTAATTGCATGCCATGCCTCCCGCTTAGAGTCCCTTGGGAGTGGCCTCCCGGATATGATCTTCTGGGTGTGGACCCTGGCCTTGGCTGCCCCTAGCTCCATCTCATGGCGGTACTGCCCCTCGGAAGTGAATCTGAGCCAGCATTCTTCCCGAGTTGCCTCATTGCCGTGGTCATGGATATCCTAGGATGAAGTCTTCCCTTTCACCAGGGCCAGGAAGTGCTGCAAACCCTCCCTCCTACCCCGGAAGTCTTGCAGCTGTGCACCCAAGGAGCCTGCAATTCAGAAACCTGTTCTTTCTAACTCAGTGTTGCCCAGACTTTTTTTTTTTTTTTAAAGGCATCCCTAATAATGTGCTGTGGTGTCATAATACTTTAATGTACATAATTTAGAAGAGGTGGATCTCAAGCATGCTTTGGCAGCATATGGCTCCACTTAGAGCCATGAACCGCCACCACCCTTAAGCTGCAAGTATGAAAGGGGCAGGGTTTCCTCTCTGGATTCTACAGCGTAGCGGCCACGTCTGCCCAGCTGATGGAATGCGTGGGCCCCTGGCTGGTTTGGGCTCTCAGCTCCTTCCCGGTTAGGTGGACCTTGCTCCAGGGGCCCCTTCCTGTGTCCAGCTGTCCCCAGATGCTCCCCGCCGCCCTCGCCCTCCTCTCCTGAACTCCATGCCCCCTCCTGTGCCCGCCTGCAGATGGACGACGCAGGACAGTACCAGTGCCTGGCGGAGAATGAGCTGGGCGCGGTGGAGAAAGTGGTGGTCCTTGCACTGCAGAGTGAGTCTCCAGCCCACATTTCCTGGGCCCTGGGCGGGGGGCACCAGGTGACGGGGGTCCTCAGGGGGCAGCTGTGCTGAGGCTGTGGCTGTCTGATGGGACAGGAAGGCCAGTCTGAATATTTACTCAGAACACACAGTTGAAGTCCCATGAATTGTTTCTGCAACGTGGGATAGGAATCAGAGGCTGGTGAGTCCTGGGTACCCAGCAGCCAGGCCTGGGGGAACCTGTTATGCAGAACTCAAGGGACTTCCCTGGTGGTCTGCTAGTTAAGTCTCCACGCTTCCAAGGCAGGGGGTATGGGTTTGATCCCTGGCTGGGCAACAAAGATCCCACACGCTGCAAGGCACAGCCAAATAAATAAAAAGTTAAAAAAAAGAACTCAAAACTGTCACCAAGATGATCATGACAGCTCCTACATTTGCCAAGCAGCTTATAACTAACAAAGCACCTTGTGAGCCTCAAAATAACCTTATGAAACAGTCTAAATAGGAATTTTAAAAGTTTTTATTGGAGTATAGTTGATTTACTAGTATAATGTTGTGTTAGTTTCTGCTGTACAGTAAAGTGGAACAGTCATGCATACACATATATCCACTCTTTTTTAAGATTCTTTTCCCATGTAGGTCATCCCACATGGAGTATGGAGTGCCCTTTGCTATGCAATAGGTCCCTGTTAGTCATCTATTTTACATGTAGTAGTGTGTATATGTGCAGAAGGCAATGGCACCCCACTCCAGTACTTTTGCCTAGAAAATCCCATGGACGGAGGAGTCTGGTAGGCTGCAGTCCATGGGGTGGCTAGAGTCGGACACGACTGAGCGACTTCACTTTCACTTTTCACTTTCATGCATTGGAGAAGGAAATGGCGACCCACTCCAGTGTTCTTGCCTGGAGAATCCCAGGGACGGGGAAGCCTGGTGGGCTGCCATCTATGGAGTTGCACAGACACGACTGAAGCGACTTAGCAGCAGCAGCAGCAGCAATGTGTATACGTCAATCCCCATCTCTCAGTTTGCCCCTCCCCCCAACTCTGGAATGAAATAATGCCATTTGCAGCATGAATGGGCCTAGAGCTTGTCATAGTGAATGAAGTAAATTAGACAGAGAAAGACAATACCATACGGTACTGCTTATATGTGGAATCAGAAAAATATGGTACAAATGAATGTATTTACAAAACAGAAATAAATAGGGATTTTTAATGAAACTCTTGTGTGAAGATTAACACACAAGGAGGAGGGCACATGTTGCAAGAGCACAGCTCAGTGAATGTTCGTCACTCGATCCAGAACCAGAGCAGTGTCAGCTCCCAGACCCTCCGCCCATCACGCCACCTTCCGGCCTCTACCCCCCTCCCAAGGGAATCACTGTCCAGAGCTTTGCCTTTTAAAAAAATATAGCTTTATTGACACACAATTTATATGCCATAAAATCCACCCATTCACATTAAAAACGCCCCACCCTTGAAAAAGAAGGAAGCTCTGTCACATGCTATGGCATGGGGGAACCTGGAGGACGTTACGTTAAATGAGCCAGTCACCAAGAGACAGATACTATGTAATTCTAATTGTATGAGATCCCTAGAGTAATCAGATTCATAGAAACGGGTAGTAAGACGGTGGGGGCCAAGGGCTGGGTGCAGGAAATGTGGATTTAGTGTTTAATGGATACAGAATGTCGGTTTGGCAAAATGAAAAAGTTCTGGGGGTGAATGGTGGTGACAGTTGCACGAAATGCAAATACACTCAACACAACTGAACTGTGTCCTTAGCAATGAGCAAGATGGTAAATTTTATGTTATATGGTTTTTACACAATTTTTTCCTATCCTCACTGCGTGGCATGTGGGATCCTAGCTCCCTGACCAGGGATCGAACCCACACCACACTGGAGGCATGGAGTCTTAACCACTGGACCTCCAGGGAAGTCCCCACAGGTTTTCAAGTGAGAAAATTCACACGCGGGAGTGGAATTGCCGTGCTGGCTGCGGGAGACTACACGTGGCTCCCGAAGATGCAGCCACATCCTAGTCTCCAGGACCTGTGATTCTTATTTTTTTAATTTACTTTTTATTTTATATTGGAATATAGTTGATTTATAGTGCTATGTTCATTTCAGATGTATAGCAAAGTGATTCAGTTATACATATACACGTATCTCTTCTTGGTCGGATCCTTTTCCCATGTAATATTATCTTACTTGGAAAAAGAATCTTTGCAGATGCAATTAAGTTAAGGATCTTGAGATAAGGAGGTTGTCTTGAATCATCTTGGTGAGCTCTGAATGCTAGCAAGTGTTCTTGTAAGAGAGAAGCAAAGGGGCATTAGAGAGAGACACACACACATACACACACACACACACACACACACACACACAGGGAGGAAGCAAGAGGAGGGAATAAGATGTTAAGATGGAGGTAGACGGTGCAGTGATTCAGCTACGGGATTCAAGCCACTGATTGCCAGAAGCCCCCCGAAAGCTGTAAGAGGCAAGGAACAGCTCCTCACATGGAGCCCTGAAACGATTAACCTGGGACTCCTGGCCTCCAGAACTGTGTGAGAACAAATTTTTGCTGTTTTAAACCATTCAGTCTGTGGCCATTTGTTTCAGCAGCCATGGGAAACAAATACACTGGCAAATGGTTTCCGTGGTGATGACACGCTTCTCCCCCTGCAGGGTGAGAGTTTGGCTGGGCCTCACCAGCACTGGGCATTCTCCATCCTTTTCATTCTAGCCGCTCTAGGGGGTCCGTAGTAGTGAGTAGACAGGAATGATTATTTTCAGAGGAGAAACCTGAGGATCAGGGCGTGACTCGTGAGAACCACTCACCTGTGGGTGAGAGAGTCCACGTCTGCCGTGTACCCTGGTGTCAAGCAGAGGCACTTCTAGCAGATGGCAGGGCTTCACTGGGAACAAGCTCAATGTCCTCTAATAGGGACCTGGTTCAGCAAATTGTAACCTGCCCACACAGGAACACCAAGTGGTCACTAAAGACGCATATTGAATGCCAGGAAAGGTCCTTATGATCTGTTATAGAATTAAGGAAGAAGAAAGAGAAAGAAGGGCGATCTGAGCACATTCTCATCAGGAAACACTGTCAAGAAGGAAATACTCCGAAACGAGTATTAGAGTGGGAGGGTGCTTTGCCTCCGTGTTTTCTAGTCTGTCTGAATGAATACCGGCCACTTGAATACAGGCACACCTCGTTTTATTGTGCTCCACTTTATTGCACTTTGCCAATACTGCATTTTTTACAAACTGAAGGCTTGTGGCAGCCCTGCGTCGAGCAAGTCTGCTGGCACCACTTTCCCAACAGCATTGGCTCACTTAGTATCTCTGTGTCACATTATGATGATTCTTGAACTAGTTCAAACTCTCCCACCAAAAAGATTGTGACTCACTGAAGGCTCAGATGATGGTCAGCATTTTTAGTCATCAATTATTTTGAAATTAAGATATATAGATTATACTTTTTGGCATAATGCTATTGCACACTTAAGACTACAGTATATAGTGTAAACTTTTTTTTCCTTCTTATTTTTTTTTTGTCCGCATCACATGGCATGCGGGACCTTAAATTCTCTGACCAAGGATCAAACCCGTGCCCCCTGCAGTGGAAGTGTGGAGTCTTAACCACTGAACTGCCAGGAAATTCCCTAAACATACTTTCTGTATGCACTAGGAAACCAAAAGGTTCATGTGATTTGTTTTATTATGATCCTTGCTTTGTTGCCATGGTCTAGAACTGAACCTTCAATATCTGCGCGCTGAGCCTGTGTGCAAAAATACTGAAATGTTCCTGAAAGCTGTCCTGGGCCTCCCGCAGGTGCCCCGGTGTTCCAGGTAAAGCCCCAGGACGTGACAGTGAGATCTGGGGATTCTGTGGCCCTGCGGTGCCAGGCCTCCGGAGAGCCGGCGCCCACGATGGAGTGGCTGCGAGCGGGCCAGCCCGTGCGGGCCAGCCAGCGGCTCCAGACCCTGCCAGACGGGAGCCTGTGGCTGGAGCGAGTGGAGGCCGGAGATGCAGGCCCATATGAGTGCTTTGCTCACAACCTCCTGGGCTCTGCCACGGCCCGGGCGTTCCTGGTCGTGAGAGGTATGGGGCACCCCTGCCCAGGTCTTCATGGATGGGGGTGGGATCCCTTGCCTGATGGGGATCTGTGTGTTGCTTGGGGGGCTCTTGGATCAATATCCTGTCAGCTCCCTGACTCTTCTTTTTGCCTGGAGTCACAGACTTAGAATGAACCAGCTCAGAGGGCCTTAATGGTCATCTTGTCTACCCTACCCTTTACACTTGGAGAAACTGAGGCTCTGAAATGCTGGGTATTTGCCGCTCGTCTTGGATCCTAGCCCTTCCAGCTTAACTGGCACTCACTGGTGTGCTTTGATTGGACACAAAAGATTGAGCATGTGCGTGCTCAGTTGCTTCAGTTGTATCTTGTGATTCTATGGACTGTAACCCACCAGGCTTCTCTGTCCATGGGGATTCTCCAGGCAAGAATACTGGAGTGGGTTGTCATGCCCTCTTCCAGGGGATTCTTCCTGACCCGGGGATCGAACCTGCGTCTGCCTGCATCTCCTGCATTGCCAGGCGGGTTCTTTATCCATTGAGCCACCTGGAAAGCCCCTTTGGGCACACACGATCCTATAATGTGGCAGAGTAAAGCAAGGGTATCCATGGTGCCCACCTTGGGGGTTGTGGTGAAGTCTGTGAATTAGAATTGCCCCAAGCTCTGCCTGGCCGTGGTAGGTGGTCAGTAATGGATGCTACCTCCTGCTGTAACTAAACCCTGACATCTCAGGGCTCCTCAGTCAGCTTATGTTTCCTTTAGGTCAGATCAAACTTTAAAATTTGGTAAAGGACTATGCTGAGAAACTGCACTAAAATGACTGAGATTGCATAAAGGAAAGTCACAAAATATATTCTTTCTGTGCATCTGTAGGAAATACTCCATATTTGTGGCTCTGTAGCTCTGTCCCTGTCCATGGCAGACATCACTAATCTATCACCACCCACAACATCAGATTCCTTCTCCACAGAGCACTTCTCCATGCAGCACCTCCGCACTGACTTGATTGGGAATCGACACTTGACCACTTGAAAACCCACTCAAAACCCACTGCCAACCAACGGTGGGACTCTTTCTGGCCTTTTTGGTCTCCTCATCTCCTGCAGGCGGGGATGGAACACAGACACATGCAGTTCTGAAAACCCAGTGGTTCTCTGACACCCAGCCACAGATGCTGTCTCTAGAGCAACTGCAGGTCTGAGCAGACCTTCCCTTTATTTCAGTTCTTACCCTGTCCTGTTGAAAAGCTCCCACCCCAACCACAGAGCTCTTCACATGGCCTCTGGGTTAGTTTCCTGAATGTGCTATAACAAAATAGCACAAACTGGGCGGCCTGAAGCAACAGAAATGTATGATCTCACAGGAGGGTGGAAATCTAAGATCAAGGTGTCAGCATGGTTGGTTGCCTCTAAAATCTGTAACAGAGAATCTATCCAGCCCTCTCCTCTAGCTTCTGGTAGTTTGCTGGCAGTCTTTATTTTGATTTTGATTTTTTGGCCACATCACATGGCCTGCAGTATCTTATTCCTTGACCAGGGATCAAACCCAAGGCCCCCACAAAGGCAGTGCAGAGTTTTATCCACTGGATCAGCAGAGAAGTCCCTGGTGACAGTCTTTAGACCCCCTTGGTTGTAGAAGCATCACTTTGGTCTCTGCCTCTATGATCACATGGCATTCCTCCTGTGCTCATGTCTGTCTTAAAATTCTCCTTTATATAAGGATCCCAGTCCTATCAGATTCAGAGAAGGCAATGGAACCCCACTCCGGTACTCTTGCCTGGAAAAATCCCACGGACTGAGGAGCCTGGTAGGCTGCAGTCCCTGGGGTCGCAAAGAGTCGGACATGACTGATCAACTTCACTTTCACTTTTCACTTTCATGCATTGGAGAAGGAAATAGCAACCCACTCCAGTGTTCTTGCCTGGAGAATCCCAGGGACGGGGGAGCCTGGTGGGCTGCTGTCTATGGGGTCGCACAGAGTCGGACACGACTGAAGCGACTTAGCAGCAGCAGCATATCAGATTAGGGCCTACTTTCCTGACCTCATGTTAACTTGGTTACCTCTGTACAGACCCTATCTTCAAATAAGGTCACAAGCTCAGGTACTGAGGATTAAGACTTCAACACATCTTTTTAGGAGGACACAGTTCAATCCATAACCGCTTCCTTACTTTTTTAACGGAAACAACTAATTTTTATTATTATATTAACTCATATATGTTAACTGTAGAAAGGCCAGAAAAATTTTTTTAAATCCACGAAGATAAAAATAGTGATCAGTTATCTCTGATAATTCAGTTATCAGAAATAGCTCAGGTAATTATTAGGGGTGTATATTTGTACCCTTTTCTCTGAATGTAAAGATATACATTTTTTTTTTCTTTTTACAAATGTGTTCAAATGTACAAGTTGTGTTTACAAACTGCCATCTTTCTTACTCTATTACAGACAATATTCCATGACAGTAAGCCTAGTCCACACCTGTGATGGTTTCATATCATTTCATAGGAACATTTTCATTTGTAATAGAAAACAATTTTTTTGGCTGCACCACACGGCAGTGAGATCTTCCTTGATCAGGGATTGAACCCATGCTGCCTGAGTTGGGAGTGCTGAGTCTTAACCCCAGGACCACCAGGGAAGTCCCACAGGAACATTTTTTAAAACATAATTGCTGTTGGCTTCATTAAACAAGCAACAGGTTTTTCCTTTCCACTTTCCCCTCTGAAAACCATCCTGTAGTACACATCTCTGTGTGCTGGCCTGAATATTTCTACAGGATACACTCCTTCAGGAGACATTGCTAGGTAAAAGATGTCCAAAGGCTTTGAGGCCCACTACCCCTCTCCAGGATGGGGGGAGCATCCTGGCCTTGTGGGGGACAAGAAGCTGCGGAGTCACCCCGCATCTGAGGAAGTTGACAGTGGCTTGTCATCCCTGGCCTCCAGTTTCTGTCCCCTTCTACAGCTGCCAGGGCCATAGTGCTGCCGTTTTACCTGCTGCTCCCAGTTCCTTCCTTGCCCCCTTATTACAAGGCCAGGGTTAGGTTCATGGCCTTTCCCTATTCCCCCGATAAACCCCAGAGCTGCAGATATTGACAGGAGACATCCCAGATGGGCATCAAATCTCATCAAACCCCAGCAGGCAATGGCACTGCTTCCTGGAATCCAAAATCAACCAGCCCCCTGATTTACCCACTTAGGATCTTGGCAGTTGAGTGTTTTATGTTATTTTTTCGACAGATCATTGGCAATTTCTTGTTAATTTCCCCTGAGGGCTGGTGAGTGGAGAGTCAGACTAGCTTCTGTTCTCTTGCCCTCTGGAATGCCATCTGTCCAGACGAGACAGCTGGCCCATTAGGCAGAGGAAGCACCCCCCTGTGCCCGTACCGTCCATTTGATTAGTGTTCAAGAGCGTCTGCCAGCAGACTGCCTGGCGGCTGCTAGAAACCCAGCCCACCCCAGGGGGGCCAGCGGCAGGGTGGCTGGAGCCAGGACTACACTGATGGAATGGGAGGTGTTCAGGTGGTGGCATCTAGTTCCTGGCTCGGTGCCCTGCCTCTCTACCCTGGCTCCTCCGGTGTGCCAGCCACCACCCCCCATCACCTGGCATTTTAGAACCCAACAGGTATTTGGCACATCTGTGGTCCCACCTCTTCATTTTATAGAGGAACCAACTCCAGTGTGGCATGGGAGCCTGACTTGCCCAGCTTTTCAAGAAGGTGTTGGAATGAGAAGCTGGAACCATCTCTGCAAGGGCTTCCTCTTAAATGCCCCCCGTCTCTCTCGAAGCCAGGATCCCCTAGGTGTCGAATTCATCACCCACGAGCTGTGTGTCCTTGAGCAAGTCCCTGCCTCTCTCTGAGCCTCAGTTTACTCCTTCAGGAAAATGGACAACAGCACCTGCGTAGCCTTGAGGGCACAGAGGCGGATAGTGTCCCTCTCGTTCTCTTCCTTCCTCACAGGAGAGCCCCGGGGGAGCCGGGGCAGCATGATCGGGGTGATCAACGGCCAGAAATTTGGTGCAGCCGTCCTCAACACCAGCGTGCAACAGGAGGCACGTTCCGGGGTCCCCACAATCCGCAGCAGCATCAGCCACATCCCCACAAGTGTGGGTAAGTGGGGGCCAGAAGACCCTCTGACTCCAGCTGAATCCAAACCAAAGTAGGTGGAGGTGGGGACCACTTCCTTCCCACCCCACAGCCCCCAACCAAACAAAATAAACTGCATTTAAAATCAGCCCAAGGGGGACTTGCCTGGTGGCCCAGTGGCTAACACTCTATGCCCCCAATGCAGGGGGCCGGGGTTTGATCCCTGGTCAGGGAACTAGATCCTGGATGCTGCAACTAAGACCTGGAGCAGCCAGATATATTTTTTAAAAAAATCAGCCTGACAGAGTGTGAAATGACCAGGTTTTATATGAATGCAGGGTCAGATCGTGCCTTTTTGCCCCCATTGATTGCCGTGGGAGGTTTTCTCCACTGTTAAGGCAAGAGCTGCCAGGGAAGCCGAGGGATCATCAGTAAGAAGTGAGGGATTCAGGATGGAGGGGACAGACATGGGGAACGTAGAGAATAAAATTATCTAGAAGGCCTGGAGAATCAAGAAATGTCCACTCACAAACAGATTCATAAAGTGGTGTGTTCTAAGCAGATGGGCTTCCCAGGTGGTGCTAGTGCGAAGACCCCACCTTCCAGTGCAGGAGATGTAAGAGACGCAGGTTCTATCCCTGGGTCGGGAAGATCCCCTGGAGGAGGGCATGGCAACCCACTCCAGCATTCTTGCCTGGGAAATCCCACAGACAGGGGAGGCTGGCGGGTTACAGTCCATAGGGTCACAAAGAGTGGGACATGACTAAAGCAACTTAGCACACATGCACGCAGATGGAATGTTCTGGAGAGACATTATAAACGCTGCTGTAACAGACCCTACCATCTCACCCAGCCCAGGGGCTCCTACATCCCCTCATGGGGGTCCAGAGCGGGGAGAGGGTCGTGCTGAAAGGGGTTTTGCTACAAGCAGCCCCTCCAGCACTGCCCTTGACCACAGACTGTGTCAGCCCTGGCTGGGGGGAATAGGGCGGAGCTGCAGGGGGTCACTCCAGGCTGCTTGCTGTCAGTAGAGAGTGAGTGAGACACAGCCCAGATGCAGCTGCTTTTCTTCCAGCTGCAGGAGCAGGAGCTATGGAGAAGCCTCTGGCTCCAGGCCAGGCGCTCAGGCTCTGTTTAGTGGAAGCAGAGACAAAGAGGCCAAGAAGGTTCTGCTCCCAGGCAGGGGGGTCCAGCTAGCTCCCGTGAACATCAGCCCTCTTGCGCCTCTTCTGAGCCAGCAGTTTGGCCGAGAAGCTGGACCATCCCTGGCCCTAAGCCAGCAGGGTTCCCCCTTCCCCCAGTCCCAGATCCCACCTGCCCCAAGAGGAGGCTGAGCTTCGTAAGAGATCTGTGAATCCTTGTCCAGGAATTTTTTTTTTTTTTTTGGCTCCTTTTTCCAAGTCAGTGGTTTAGAAAAATCCTGTGTCTCCCAGGCTCTTATGGAAGGTGTCTACAAGTTAGGAGACCTGGTTAATTTTCAACTTGGTCCAGCATGTATACAGTGATGGTCTATACTGTTCTGGGCTCTGTGGTGACCCAGTAGCCCTGAGTATTTATTGAATTCAATTGAATACTAAATAGACTTCTCTGCATAAATATATTTTGCTAATTTTCACAATTAGTCCATGTAGTAGATATTGTCTTCACCACTTCTCAGGTTCTGGCTCAGGTAATCACAAAGCTGGGCCTGGGCGGTGGGGGGAAGGGACCAATCTCTCCTACTGGGGCAATAGGGAGCCACAGAGAGACCTTGAGCGGGAGAGCAGCTGCCCTTAGGATCCAGCCTGTGTGTCCACCCTATCCAGGGCCTCTGATGCGGGTGCTCGTGGTCACCATCGCCCCCATCTACTGGGCCCTGGCTGGAGAGAGTGGAGACGCCCTTAACGGCCACTCCCTGACGGGTGGCAGCTTCCAGCAGGAGTCACATGTGGAATTTGCCACAGGTAAGCGGGGGGCTGGGCGGGGGTGGTCTTCCCGGAGGTGGGCCAGGTGGGGCTGAGGTCTGAGCCCTGGGCCTCTCCCCCATGGTGACTCCAGCCTTGGGGGGTTGGGTGGGTTGCAGGGGAGCTGCTCACTATGACCCAGGTGGCCCGGGGCCTGGATCCCAACGGCCTCCTGCTCCTCGATGTGGTGGTCAATGGCATCGTCCCTGAGAGCCTAGCGGATGCAGATCTGCAAGTGCAGGTTGTAGCGGGGAGCGGGGCGAGCCCTGGGGTGTGCAGGTGGGGTGGGCGAGAGAGAGTGGGAGGTCCTGTCCCTATGCCCCTCACCCCCACCACTGTCACCCACAAGCAGCCAAGCCACTTTCCTTCCTGGACCCCCAGCAGGGGCTGAGCCTGGCCTGGCTGGACTTAGGGGAGGACCAGCCCCCCAGTGGGAAGATGCTCTGGGTCCAGCTTCCCCAAGAGCCCGAGGGAGCCCAGCTGGTTGGAAGCAGAGCTGAAAGGCCCACGCCCCCCAGTTGGGGACTGAGGGTCCCTCACCCCTTGGAAGTTGGTACCCTGATGTCCTTGTCCCCCCACCCCGCACCCCGCCCAGGACTTCCAGGAGCGGTATGTGCAGACGGGGCCCGGCCGGCTCTTCGTGGGCTCCACGCAGAGCTTCCTGCAGGATAGCCTCCGCTCGTTCCTGCGCTGCAACCACAGCATCCGGTACAGCGCGGCCCAGGGCCCCCAGCCCCAGCTGGTGCAGCATCTGCGGGCCTCCGCTATCAGCTCGGCCTTCGACCCCAAGGCCGAGGCCCTGCACTTCCAGCTCTCCACGGCTCTGCAAGCTGGTGAGGCCCTGTCAGTCTCCCCAGCTCCCACGGCCCCAGCCAGGGCCCCCAGATGAGCCTGGCCCATCTCTCGCCAGGCCCCTTGGGCCCTGGGGCCCACGTGAACTCAGGGCCTGTCCCCTTTGCCTTGCAGAAGAGAATGAGGTTGGCTGCCCAGAGGGCTTTGAGCTGGACGCCCAGGGAGAGTTCTGTGTGGGTGAGCACCCTCCCCTCCCCAGCACGGACGAGGGAGGCCTCCTGGCCTAGGAGGGGCAAGCTGGCGGGAGGGCCTGGGAGCACGGACCGTCAGACCCCTCCCCTCCCCGCAGACAGGGATGAGTGCTCCGACAGCCCCCGGCCCTGCTCCCACTCCTGCCACAATGCACCTGGCCGCTTCTCCTGCTCTTGCCCGGTTGGCTTCACCCTGGCCAGGGACGAAAGGACCTGCAGAGGTGAGCGGCCCCTGAGGGGAAGAGGCTCGCTGGGGACCTGGCCCAGATGCGCGCAGGGAGATTCCGGGCTTGGACCCTGGGCCAGGGGGCACACCCCTCAGGGAACGTGAGCTGAGGGGTTCCAATGCCTTCTTATCACAGAGAACTTGCTGTTTTGAGGGCCTCGGAGCAGGGAGGCTCAAGTACTTGGGGGTGAAGGGGTTCCTCAAAGATATACATGCCCTGAGAAGCCTTCCTGGCCCTCAGCAGGCATTTCTGGTCAACTGGAAGTGAGCTGGCACCCACCTGTTCCCTCTTGTTCTACTTGCCCCCCTCTTATCAAAGTTGCTGGATGACAAAGCTGACCGTGAGCCGCGGTCTAGATACTGATGCCCCGCCTGTGTCTTCTATCCCACCAGTGGGGCCTGGCACTGCCGGGTGTCTGCTTTGGGGCACCCAAAGGTCACTGTCTGCAGCCTCACTTCAGACGCCCCAGGCCAAGGCCCAGGGCCCCTTGGGGTGGGCTCTGTGCTCCCAGGGGTGTTGAGATGATGGCCAGTGCCAGCAGGAGGGGCGGGGACCCTCGTGCCAGGGGCGTCTGGGCCCGGGGGGACAAAGCCTGTGTGGGTGGGTTGGGCCTGGGGACAAGCGTTCATGCGCCCCCCGCCCCCAGATGTGGACGAGTGTGCGTGGGAGGCCGACCTCTGCCAAGAGGATCAGCGCTGCGTGAACCTGCTGGGGTCCTACCACTGCCTGCCCGACTGCAGGCCTGGCTTCCGGGTGGCCGCCGATGGAGCCAGTTGTGAAGGTGATAAGGCCAGGGGGCTGAACTGTCCTGCTCCTGGGAGCCCAGTCGTTGCCAGGGCGCAGCAGAGGGCCTGTCGTGTGTCACTGGGACGCTGGGCCTTCAGGGAAGCTGGAGCCCAGGGCGGCTGGGGAGGAAGCCTGAGCTGGGCACAGGAGGTCCGCGTACCCTTGGCACGTACCCTTCTCCTTTCTGGGCCCCAGGTTTGTCTGCCTGACAAAGAGGGGGCAGGTCAGGGATGGCAAACACAGGCTACCTCTGCTACCATCTCCCCTCATGGGTCGTGGTCCAGCCTCTGCATCCTTAACACAGCTTCTCCAGCTTCAGTGACTACTGCAGCTGCCCTTCGAGATGAAACCTAGGTGCCAGCCCTGGATATGTGACTTCTAGGGTCCTTCCTGCCCTAGCATTCTAGGCTTTCATAATGCTGGGTCCTTGGGCTTCCCTGGTGGCTCAGACGGTAAACGCATCTGCCTGCAATGCTGGAGACCCAGGTTCGATCCCTGGGTCAGGAAGATCCCCTGGAGAAGGAAATGGCAACCCACTCCAGTACCCTTGCCTGGAAAATGGGGCCTACAGTCCATGGGGCCGCGGAGTCAGACACGACTGAACGACTTCACTTTCTTTCTGGTTTCTCCGAGAGAGGCCATCGGTGAGTGGGGAGAGTATGATCAGTTTGGACTCAGAAGAGGCAGTCACTCCATTTCGGTGACTGTTCGTAGGACTCCTCTGCCTCCTGTCTTCTTCCTGCACTCCCTTCCTTCTTTCTCACCATATTTTGAGCTCTGCCCATACACCAGGGTCCTAAACCCTTCATGTGCATGAGCCAGTTTTCTCCCCGTGACTCCATGAAACAGTCCTGTCGTGACCCCTTTTTACAGATGAGGAAACTGAGGCTCAGGGAAGGGATGTTCCTGACTCAAGGATCAAGAAACATGGCAGAGTTCAGTCCAAACTTGGGGCTCTGCGTCCAAAAGCGTTAAGCCACTCAGTCGTGTCTGACTCTTTATGACCCCCATGGACTGTAGCCGGCCCGCCAGGCAATGGGATTTCCCAGGTGAAAATACTGGAGTGGGTTGCCATCGCTTTCTCCAGGGGATCTTCCCTACCCAGGGATGGAACCTGGGTCTCCTGCATTGCAGGCAGATTCTTCACTGTCGGAGCCACCAGGGAAGCCCCATGCCTCCAAAGCCCACCTTTTAAGCCCCTTCCTTCCTTTGAACCCAGACCCTTCTTACCCTCTAAACCTGGTATAATTAAACGTAGTGGTTGCAAAGGCTGGCATTCCACCAGCTGGCACTGAAGTTGAAGAAGGAGACAGGGATGAGGCCCAGATGTTAAGAGGCGTGATGTGTCCTGGGAGAGGGGCTCTGGGCTCAGCAACCGTCCCCCTGCCCCACAACCCGGCCCACCCTTGCTCCTTCCTTTCCAGATGTGGACGAGTGTCTGGAGCAGACAGATGAGTGTCACTACAACCAGACTTGTGAGAACATCCCAGGCGGGCACCGCTGCGGCTGCCCCAGGGGCTACCAGGTCCAGGACCCCGGCCTGCCCTGCCTAGGTACGGGGAGAGCCACCCCCTCGCTGGGACCCTGGTCGGCACCCCCAGTTCACAGGCAGGGAGCCGTCATAACAAGGATGACACTTGAGTTCAGTGAATAGAAATAGGAGCCAAAACCAAGTGTGCAAGCAGCACACGCCTGATCTGTGCTTCACCTGCTGTTTCCTACCCCCTGCCCAGCAAGGTCACCTTCCCTGGGGGCCTAGGAGGGGGAGGAGGGTGGTGAGAGGCGGGTGGGTCTCAGAGAAGCTTTGCCAAGAATGAGCCTGGGGGCCGAAGGGAGGAGTGTTGAGGGACCCATTAAGGGACCGTGGGGTCTGGGGCTCGGGGCTGGGGGACATGGGAACCTCTTGGAGCACTAGATCCTGGAAGGGGAGAGGAGGTTGGGGGTGCGGAGAGGGAGGGCTTGGTGGCAGGCTGGTGTGCAGGGGTCGAGGCAGCTGGATTCTGGGAAAGGCTGGAGGGCAAGAGAGATGGCCAGAGCCAGGCGGAGCAGCACAACTCTGAGCCGCCTGGGCGCCTGGCCTGGCCCTGCTCCCCTCCAGATATCAACGAGTGCCTGCAGCTGCCCGGGCCCTGCGCCTACCAGTGCCACAACCTCCAGGGCGGCTACCGCTGCCTGTGCCCGCCGGGCCAGACTCTCCTCCGCGATGGCAAGACTTGCACCCCACTGGAGCGCAGTGGACCAAACGTGACCACCGTCAGCCACCGGGACCCCCTGGTGGCCTGGCTGCAGGCCCGTGGCCCCAAGCCCAGAGGGTCCTACCACGCCTGGGTCTCCCTCCGACCGGGCCCCAGAGCCCTGAGCATGGGCCGGGCCTGGTGCCCGCCCGGCTTCATCCGGCAGAATGGCGTCTGCACAGGTAAGACTGAACCCCGCGGGACACACCCCGCTGTGCTGACTCAGGCCCCCGGGCTGGGCGTGTGGGCACCACGCCCGTGTTCAGAAACCCAGGGTGCAGGCAAGTAGGATGGCGATGCAGGCAGATGGCTGCCTCCTCACTACATGGTTTCTCGGAACCCCGGCTGTGCCAGTGGGCAGGGGGCTTCCAAAGTGGGTGGAGCGTTTTCCAAACCGTTGACTGCAGGACTTCTTTACCGCTTGTGGCTCAGCCGGTAAAGAATCTGCCTGCAATATAGGAGACCTGGGTTCGACCCCTGGGTTGGGAAGATCCCCTGGAGAAGGGAAAGGCTACCCACTCCAGTATTCCAGCCTGGAGAATTTCTATACAGTCCATGGGGTCGCAAAGAGTCAGACACGACTGAGTGACTTTCACGTTCGCATTACCCAGAGGGAAGGCAAGTGTTCCCAGGAACCCACTTGGAGGAACTCTCCTCCGGTGCGCAGAGGTGAAGCGGTCAGGGAGGGAAGGAGAATGGTCCAGGTTGACCTGAGAAGGTCAACAGGGACTGGGGAGTGCTACAGAGTCATGCGGGTCGAGGGCCCTTGTGTGGAGGCAGGTTGGCGCTGGGCGGCAGACAGGGGAAGGCATGGAAGGCAGGTGTATTTCAGCATCACTGCCTGGACAGAACCGTCTGTCCTGGGAGCGCTATCTGCCCCCGACACCCACCCCATGGCTTGGTGCACATGGAGCCCAGGGACTCTCCCAACCTCCCCATCCAGGGTTGGGTGGGGCATGAAAGTGAAGTCGCTTAGTCATGTCCGACTCTTTGCAATCCCATGGACTGTAGTCTACCAGGCTCCTCCATCCATGGGACTTTCCAGGCAAGAATACTGGAGTAGGTTGCCATTTCCTTCTCCAGGAGATCTTCTGGACCCAGGGCCTGAACCTGGGTCTCCCGCACTGTAGGCGGACGCTTTACTGTCTGGGCCACCAGGAAAGGGGCATGGCAGGGAGAAATCCCTGGTGCCTAAGCAGGGGATCTCCCTGACTTGTCCCGAGCCTGGCGATGGGCAGGCGTGTGGCCACCTGGGCATTTGTGACTCAGTGTTTCTCTGCTCGCAACCCCTACCCCGCCCCGGGGCCAGACCTGGACGAGTGCCGCGTGAGAAACCTGTGCCAACACGCCTGCCGAAACACAGAGGGCAGCTACCAGTGCCTCTGCCCTGCAGGCTACCGCCTCCTCCCCAGCGGGAAGAACTGCCAGGGTGAGCAGGAAGGGGCGTCTCTCACCCAGTCTGCTCTCTCCAGTCCCCTCTCAATCATCTCCTGTGACAGAGGGGCAGGGAGGGGGTACGTGCTGCCCTCCCCCACCCAGGTGGCCAGAGCCAGAGCAGCACCCACAATCCCAGCGGGAGCTAAGAAATTGTTGTGGACAGGCTCTGAACATAGCTGGGCGTGTGTCCCTGGACAACTCGCTTCACCTCTCTGTGTCTCGGCCTCCTGGCGAGGTGGGGCTCACACGGCCCCTCCAATAAATGTCTGGATGAGGAGGGTGGCCGCAGAGCCCATGCTCAGCAAGGCGGCGGCTGCTGGGAGTAGAAGGGAAGCCCTCTAAGCCCTAGGCCAGCACATTTCCCCTAAGGTGCTCTGCAGTGGGTCAAGCTGCTGCTTCTAGTCTTCATGCCTCACTCTATTGTGGGGGTCACCGAATGGCCTCTGAGAGGGTGGGGCTCCCACGGGGATGGGGGGCAGAGAAGGATCACCGGCCGTGGCCTCTCAGGGTCCTAAGGCAATTGTCTCCCTCAGCCTCTTTACGCCAGCTCCAGGCTCAGCGGTCCCCAGAGTGCCCACCTGGCGAGAAGGGGAGGTGCCAGGGGCCTGCCAGCTGGGCTGTCACAGTGTCAGCTGGGGACCAGGCAAGGGGCTACCCACCTTGCTGTCCTCTGAGGGCATCGCTCTCCCACCTAACCCACCCCTCCCCTCCACGCCTCCCTGGCTCCTGCATTGGGCTCTTTCTCCTTTGCCCCATGTCTTCACCCTGCTCTCCTCACCCACCTGCCTGCCCAGACATCAACGAGTGTGAGGAGGACAGCATCGAGTGCGGGCCCAGCCAGATGTGCTTCAACACCCGTGGCAGCTACCAGTGTGTGGACACACCATGTCCCGCCACCTACCGGCAGGGCTCCAGCCCTGGGTAAGGGCTGAGCTGGTTGGGGGTTGGGGGGTGTGGGCAGATGGTCTGCTAAGAGCTGGGCAGCGGGACACTCTGGCTCCTGGAGAGCCCGACTCCTCCTTCTCCAGGAAGGCCCTGTCTCGGGCCAGAGGTCCTCGAAGGGCCAGAGGGTCAACCCTGCCAGAACTCCTGGGCGGGGCTCCTGAGCTCAAGGGCAACATGCCATCAAGGAAAACACTTTTCCTGCAGCTATTTGGGATGTGAACTCGAACGGTTATCGTTTCCTGCACAGCGCTGCGTCCGCTAAGCACGGAGCGCAGGGAGAGGCCAGAGCCGGGAGAGAACTGGGAGGCAGGGGTGCTGGGGGATGGACACACAGGGACACATGGGAACACGTGAGTCCATTCAGGAAAGCGGACACAGGAACACACGCGCAGGCGCATAAACTCCACCCAGAACCACAGGCAAAACCTGAGGACTCACACACAGCCACACAAACACAAAACACATTTCCTCCAGGTCTCTCACTGTGGCTACAGATACTCATAAAGATGCACAGACGAAGGGACCTTGGCTGGCAAGAGATGCAGCTGTCAGGGCAAGGATTTTGGGTGGCGACCTGCCGGGGGCTCTATTAATCACGAAGCCTAGGCTGAGGCTTGGAGCCAGTGGTGGGGGGAGGGGGGCACCCTTGGCAAGGTTGAACCCCCTTGGTGGTGGTGATGGTTTAGTTGCTAAGTCGTGTCCAACTCCTTGCGAGCCCATGGACTGTAGCCCACCAGGCTCCTCTGTCCATGGGTTTCTCTAGACAAGAATACTGGAGTGGGTTGCCATTTTCTTCTCCAGGGGATATTCCCCAGCCAGGGATCAAACCCTGGTCTCCTGCATTGCGGGCAGATTCTTTACCAACTGAGCTACAAGAGAAGCCCCCCTTACCCTGCTGCAAATCCAAAGCCAGTTCTGGGGTTCCGGAGTGCCTAGAGGGCTTATCACTGATGGGGGACCTGTTCGGGTGGGAAAGGGCAGGTCTCTGGCTTCCTGAGGCCTCAGTTTGCTGCTCTCTAAAATGGGCTGACAGTGACGCTTGTAGAGGCATGGGGCGCACGAGGTGGTGGTCCGGCAGCTCACAGCTGAACTGCGGGAGTTGGGGGTGGAGTCTGCTTTATGCGGGCGGCCGGGCACGCGGATGGCAAACCGGAATCGGTCGGTCTGTCTGTCCCGCAGGACGTGCTTCCGGCGCTGCTCACAGGACTGCAGTTCGGGCGGCCCCTCCACGCTGCAGTACAAGCTGCTGCCGCTGCCCCTGGGCGTGCGCGCCCTCCACGACGTGGCCCGCCTGGCCGCCTTCTCCGAGGCCGGCATCCCCGCCAACCGCACGGAGCTCAGCGTGCTGGAGCCCGACCCGCGCAGCCCCTTCGCGCTGCGCCCGCTGCGCGCCGGACATGGCGCCATCTACACCCGCCGCGCGCTCACCCGCGCCGGCCTCTACCGGCTCACCGTGCGCGCCGCAGCGCCGCGCCACCAGAGCGTCTTCGTCCTGCTCATCGCCGTGTCCCCCTACCCCTACTGAGGGCCGCGGGCAGGGGCAGCGACCTCCGGGGATGGGGGCCAGAGAGGACTGGACCCCGCCCCCCCGCCACCCAGGTGGTGCCCTTGCCCATGCCACCCAGCCGTGGCAAGCGACGTCATCTTCTCCTGTCCCCGTGCGTCAGCGAGACCTTCAGCAAACACGCCTCGGCGCGGCAGCCTTGACCCCAGGACAGCGAGAATCCGAGCTCCCCTAGCTTCCTCCGCCGTGGGGGTGGAGCCCAGCAGGGAGGTGACAGACGCTGTCCTTAGGTGGCGAAGACAGCAGGCAGGCTTGGGTAAATGAAGCCTGGCGGGCTTCTGCGGGCTTTCCGCAAGCCCCAGGGGACCCCGGGCGGGGACACAGCGCCCTGAGACGCTTGAGGGGAGCGGGGGCCGCAGCCGCTGTCACCCCCCATACCTGGCATTGTCATCTTGAACCGGGTGTGTGTATGGAAACCATAAAAACGTCTGTGTTTACCACTTTGGTTTCTTCCTCCAGTTATTTTGCTTTGGTAAGGAGGGGCTTTGGGAGGAAGACCACCACCCTTTAGGTCCTGGTGGTTCAGTCCCCTGGTGAGATGGGGCTAACGCGGCCCTCCCCGTCAATGGAGCCCAGGCTCCTTACGGATAGGGTGGCCCTGGCACCTTTCTGGGCGCAGTGTCCTCAGCCAAAAATACGAAAATATGAGAGTGCCCACAACCCAGGGCTGTGGGGATGATTAAATGAAGAAGGAGATATATCACACAGACAGCAGCTATCCCTGGTAGCAAAGAGTAATTCTTAATTAAAAATAATTGCTAACTGTATTTGAGGAATGGAATATTTCTGCCATATCATTAAACAAGGATGTCGCAGTCAGTGATGGCAGCCCTCCAGTGTGAGCTGGCGAGCCCCAAGGAAGCACAGGATGTGAAAAACACAGGAAACTGACCCCGGGTGGCTGAGGTGCCTATGAAAGGACTGAGTTCAGTGAGCCTTGCATCCTCCCGTACGTAGAAAGCACTCCATTCCTTAACTTTGGACATCTGGTTTCCTTTAACAGTAATAAGGCAATGGCATCCCCCTGATGGGCTGCAGTCCATGGGGTCGCTAAGAGTCGGGCACGACTGAGCGACTTCACTTTCACTTTTCACTTTCATGCATTGGAGAAGGAAATGGCAACCCACTCCAGTATTCTTGCCTGGAGAATCCCAGGGACAGAGGAGCCTAGTGGGCTGCCGTCTATGGGGTCACACAGAGTCGGACACGACTGAAGCGACTTAGCAGCAGCAGCATACCTGCCCTCTGTTGCAAAACTTCTGTATAACCTGGCTCCTACCCTCGCCTCCTCCAAGCAGTTTTCTCAGGCTAACTTGAGATGCTGCCTCCCAGGCTTGAAGTCCCAAGGGTTGCCACTGAATAAAACATAATTCTCAACTTTTAGGTTGTAAATACTTTTAAGTCGACGTATTTAATGAATTAATGCCATTTGATCATTTCATCATCCTTTAGAGAGTCATTAGGTCCTACTTATGTGCCAGACAGTGAACGTAAAATTCCTGTGCTCGTGAAGCTTATGTTCTCATGGCAAAGGTTTATAGAGGGCAAGGAAGTGAGTGAAACGTGTGTTTGTCAGTTAGCGAGGGTGCTGGGGAGAAGAACTCAGCTGGGACGGTGGGGGTTCAGGGGCAATTTTTAACAGGCCGTCAGGGTAGGCCTCACTGAGTAGGTGGCATTGGAGCAGAGACCCAAGGAAGGTGAGGGAGACAGCCGTGCAGAAGTCGGCAGAAGGGCATTCTGGCAGAGGGAACGACAAATACCAGGGTGTCCCCCCACCCCAGGTAGAAGGATGCGGCAGCTCGGCGGGAGGAGGGGTGGGGGCTGTGGAGTACGATCAGAAACCAAAGAGGGTCAGGCAGACTCTGGGGGCCTGTGGGGCCCCTGTAGGGGTCTTGGCTTCGACAGGGTAAGCTGGTGAGGGACACGATTGGAATGTCTGTGTTTGTATGGACCTGTCTCCAGTAAGCTGGGAGAGGATTTGTCAGAAGCCCAGCAATGCTGTTCCTCGAGCTCCCCCCATCCCTGCCCTCCTGCCTGGGCTGCCCACAGCCCCCTGCCTCAGTGATCGCTCTGTGCCAGCTGCCCCTAAACACAGCCTCTGGCAGAAAGAGGCCATTTCTCTTCCATGTGCTTCTGGTCCTTTGTCCCAGCTCCCTTTGGTCAGTGTGACACTGACCTCCTCCTTAGCACCCCCAGCCTCTCATCTGGGCAACAAGAAAAGCAGAGTTATTTCCCACTAAGGGATGTATGGAGATAAGACTTCATAAACAGAGCCCTTCCAGCCGGGCTGGGGTGAACAGAGGAGTCTCTACGTGCATTTTATAGGTGGAGAAAAGGACACTCGGAGGGAACAGGGCCTAGTCCCTTGCCTGATAGGTGACTGGTTAGTGGTTAGATTGGGACTCCCACCAACAGCCCCAAATGAATCTTCCCCAGGGTACTCCCAATTTCAAAGTTTGTTTCTTTTGAACCAGGCTTCTCTGGTGGCTGAAGATGGTAAAGAATCGGCCTGTAATGCAGGAGACCTGGGTTCGATCCCTTGGTCGGGAAGATGCCCTGGAGAAGAATACCACCTACTCCAGTATTCTTGCCAGGAGAGTTCCATGTACAGAGGAGCCTGGCATACACAGTCTGTGGGATCGCAAAGAGTCAGACACAACTGAGCAACTAATCCTTCATTTTCTCTTGAACTGGGGGTCTGTGAGCATCTTCTATAAAGGACCAAATAGTGAATCATTTTGGCTTTGGGGAAAACATTAAACTTCTCCCCTGGCCATTGCCCTGCAAATGCAGTCACAGTCAACACACAGAGAAGGAGTGACTGGCTTCCAATAACACTTCATTTGTGTTTTAACTTCGGTTCAGTTCAGTCGCTCAGTCGTGTCTGACTCTTTGTGACCCCATGGACTGCAGCATGCTAGGCTTCCCTGTCCATCACCAACTCCCGGAGTCCACCCAAACTCGTGTTCATTGATTCAGTGATGCCATCCAACCATCTCATCCTCTGTTGTCCCCTTCTCCTCCTGCCTTCAGTCTTTCCCAGCATCAGGGTCTTTTCAAATGAATCAGTTCTTCGCATCAGGTGGCCAAAGTATTGGAGTTTCAGCTTCAGCATCAGTCCTTCCAATGAATATTCAGGACTGATTTCCTTTAGGATAGACTGGTTAGCTCCTTGCAGTCCAAGGGACTCTCAAGAGTCTTCTCCAACACCACAGTTCAAAAGCATCCATTCTTGGGTGCTCAGCTTTCTTTATAGTCCAACTCTCACATCCATACATGACTATTGGAAAAAAACATAGCTTTGACTAGACAGACCTTTGTTGGCAACATCTCTGCTTTTTAATATACTGTCTAGGTTTTAAAGTTCACGCAATTTTCATGTGTTACAGAACAGTCTTTTTTTTTTTTTTTTAAGCCGTTTACAAATGCAAAAACCATTCTTAGCCTGCAGGCTTCATGAGAACAAATAGGAACCATAGTTTACCAATTGCTGGCTTAAAGCACAGAAGTTGCCAATGGTGGAATTTGAGGCCGGGTTGGTGAGAGAGTCCAGGGATGAGGGAAGAAAGGAGGGAGGAGCTTCCCAGTTCCTCCTCATACCCGCTTTGTCCAGGGCCCACCTGTAAAGACTATCCTTGGACTGAACAACCTTTTTTTTGTGCAACCCTAGGGGCCACGGGTCACAACTTAAGCCCTGCCCTTTGCTGAGCTGTTAATGTTTTATGGAGTCAGGGACTTTGCCGCTCATGAAAGGGTCGATCCTGGGGACGTGGCATTGAGTGGTGAGAACTGCTGCTCCCTCCCACCTCCTCTCCCCAGACTCACACCGGCCCTTCGTGTTTGTCAAAGTATTTGTTGACTGTTCAGTGCCCTATAGACCTGAGTTTATTTAATTCTCCCAGGAACTCCAGAGATTGAAAAAAAAAAAAAAGTAGTATGTCTATTTCACAGATGAGGGAAGGAGGGCTCAGAGAAGGTGAGCCACTCGGCCAAGCTCACACAGCACACAGGGGAAGAGAAGGACTCAGCGCACCCTCCAGGCTCCCCTGCCTCCAGCCTCCGAGGAAGGCGGGTGGGAAGGAGAGGGCAGGCCAGAAGCAGGATGAAGAGGAGAGACATCAGCAGCTCCAGACCGCAGGAGCTGCCACAGCAGGGTGTGTTCCGTTGACCTCCTCCCACCCCCATCTCCTATCCCCTACCCTGAAGCTCAGGAACAGAGGCAGGTGAGAGGGAGCGATTGCTCCAAGTCTACCCCAGCCAGGGGCAGACTTGGCCTGGAATCCAGGCTGTGATGCTGAGTCCGGTGCTTCCCACTCCACCCTCATCCGCAGAATGATCGCCAAGGGGAGGAGGTGCCTCCCAAGGGAGCTCAGCTGGCCCCAGAGGGGTGTTTTCCACTCTGCTTTTCCAGCTGCCGCTGCCATTGGCCAAAGCCACATCCAGCTGCCCAGCCTCCTGCTGCTGCTTGACCTCTGAGGCTGTTCTGAACCATCAGGGGTGGAAAACAGCCCTGCAGGTCACTCATTAAACTCCCTGATGCAGCTTTTCCAAGAATCCACTCCGGACTCCGTGTTCCCTCTAGGCGGGGACAGGCAACCCGGGGTCCAGCCCAGAGGGCACTCCCTGTTCCTGGGGCCAGTGCCCAGATCCGGACGGCAGCAAAGTAGCTTCTGGTGCCAACCATGAGATCGTCGCAGAGTGCAGGGCTGGGGTCTCTACATACTCAGGCCCCTCCATGAACTGCACATGCAGAGCTCTCCCATCTCAGAGGAGAGATGGGGGGCAAGAAGGACCTACTCTACAGTCACAAGCTGCATCTGTTTTCATAGGTTCTCGGGGGATTTAAGAAGATCACGTCCATTGAGCGTGCCATTAAGCATGAGTTCAGACAATGGACCTCAACAGTCAGAGCTGACCCTTAGAAAAGTCACCTTGGCTGCAATGTGGAAGGTGCAGTGAGCAGAGGCAGGAAGACAGGTGAGGTGTCTCCTGCAGAGGTACAGGTGCAAAGGGATGGTGATCTAAGACAACAGCAGTGAGGGGACTGCGCTGGGGGTCCAGGGCTTAAGAATCCACCTGGCAATGCAGAGGACTCGGTTTTGATCCCGGGTTGGGACACTAATATCCTACATGCTGTGAGGCTACCGAACCCGAGCCACAACTAGAGAGTCTGTGCGTCACAACTAGAGGAGTCTGTGTGTCACAGCTAGAGGAGTCTGTGCGTCACAGCTAGAGGAGTCTGTGCACCACAATGAAAGATCTCACATGATGCAATGAAGATCTGAGTGCCACAGCTAAGACCAGATGCAGCCAGACAAATAAATAAATATTGGGGGGGAAAATAAAACCAGCAGTGGGGAGGGGGAGAAGAGATCAGAGCCCTCATGCTCCTGCATTTTGTCACTGGGGACTTGAGGTGTCTACTAGGTACCAGCGTGAGAGGCGGCATATGACAAGGGACCAACTGGTGGGAGGAAGGGAAGGGTCAGAGAAGCAACCCCAACGAACAGTGTGTGTGTGCAAAGACAATAAGACAAGGAACAGCTTGGTATATTGAAGACACCTAAAGCAGGCCAGTGCTGCTGGAGTGTGGTGGGTGAGGGCAGAAAAGGAAGTATAGGGTGCTAGATTTTATCCTAAGAGGGATGGGGGACCATCAGAGTCTTTTTAGAAATCATTTTAATCCATTAGTATTTTTTTTCTTAAAAATAAACTTTATTGGGATATTAATAGAATTATTTGGGGAATGCAAGGTTGCTTTAACATCTGAAAATCAATGTAATTTACCTCATTTACAGAATAAAGAGAAAATTATATGATCATCTCAATAGATGCAGAAAAAAACATTTGACAAAATTTAATACCTACTCATGAAAAAAACAGAAAAGTGAATTTCTTCACCTAATAAAAAACTACAACTAACATCATACTCAATGGTGAATGACTGAATGAATGATCCCCAAAGATCATCAACAAGTGAAGGATATCAACTCGGATCAATTCTATTCAACACTGTACTAGAGTCCTCACCATTGGAGTAAGGCAAGAAAAAAAGGCACAAAGATAACACAGGGGAGAAGTACAACTGTCTCTGTTCACAGTCAACATTATTGTCCACATAGAAAACCTTAAGGTATTTACAAAAGTCTACTAAAATTAATCAGCAAATTTAGCAAGGTTGCAGGAGACAAATCCAAATACAAAAATCAGTTGTATTTCTATACATTAGCAACAATCAATTGGAAAATAAAATTTTATTTTATTTTTTTTCTTGGAAAATAAAATTTTAAATATCACTTACAATAGTATCAAAAACCTTAAAATACTTAGAAACAAATTTAATGAAAGAAGCAAGACCCACACACTAAAAACTATAAAACATGCCCAGACATCTGAGTCAAGATGGATCTGTTGGCACTCCGGTTGAAAATGAGGACTTTTGTACCACCCATCAGAGATGCCCCAACCTGTCAGGCATTACTCTTCTCTAAATGAAAGACTTGGGCATTTGCCTGAGAATAGACTTCCACCTGGCAAGTTATCCAAGGTGCCCAATAAAATATCCATCTCAGAGCTGGGCTCTGGAGCAGCCATACCTGTGGCCCCAAGAAGCTCTGTCTCCTCCTCCAGACTCCAGCTGCTCCTCACGATAGCCACATATTCTTTCCCAAATGGAGCATGTCCACACTCACCTAGTCCATCCGCAGCAGGGATCCTTTATATTTTAAATTAATTTTATTGGAATACAGTTGCTTTACAATGTTGTGTTACTTCCTGCTGTACAGCAAAGTGAATCAGTTATGTGTATACATTTAGCTCTTTTTTTAGATTTCCTTCCCATTTAGGTCAACACAGAGCATTGAGTAGAGTTCCCTGTGCTATACAGTAGGTTCTCATTAGTTATCTATTTTATACATGCTGCTGCTGCTGCTAAGTCTCTTCAGTCGTGTCCGACTCTGTGTGACCCCATAGACGGCAGCCCACCAGGTTCCGCCGTCCCTGGGATTCTCCAGGCAAGAACGCTGGAGTGGGTTGCTATTTCCTTCTCCAATGCATGAAAGTGAAAGGTGAAAGTGAAGTCACTCAGTCATGTCCAACTTAGCGACCCCATGGACTGCAGCCCACCAGGCTCCTCCATCCATGGGATTTTCCAGGCAAGAGTACTGGAGTGGGTTGCCATTGCCTCCTCCAATTTTATACATAGTAGTGTATATACTTAGCGGCAGCAGCAGCGTATATATGGGGGCTTCCCTGATAGCTCAGTTGGTAAAAAATTCACCTTCAATGCAGGAGACCCTGGTTCAATTCCTGGGTCAGGAAGATCTGCTGGAGAAGGAATAGGCTACCCACTCCAATATTCTTGGGCTTCCTTTGTGGCTCAGTTGGTAAAGAATCTGCCTGCAATGTGTATATATGGCACATATATGCATTGTATATATGTATATATGGCAATCCTAATCTCCCAATTCATCCCACCCCCCTCCAAATTCATCCCACCCCTCACTTCCCCTTAGTAACCATAAGTTTGTTCTCTACATCTGCGACTCGATTTCTGCTTTGCAGATAAGTTCATCCATACCATTTTTCTAGATTCCATGTGTAAGTGATATTAACGTAATTTGTTTTTCTGACCTACTTCATTCTGTATGACAATCTCTAGATCCATCCACGTCTCTGCAAATGCCACTATTTCGTTCCTTTTTGTGGCTGAGTAATATTCCATTGTATATATGTACCACATCTTCTTTATCCATTTTTCTGTCGATGGACATTTAGGTTGCTTCCATGTCCTGGTTACTGTAAACAGTGCTGCAATGAACTTCGGAGTGCGTGCATGCTTTTGAATTCTGGTTTTCTCTGGATATATGCCCAGGAGTGGAATGGTTGGGTCATACAATGGCTCTATTTTTAGCTTTTTAAGGAACGTCCACATTGTTGTCCATAGTAGATGTGCTATGCTTAATTGCTTAGTTGTTCAGCCGTGTCCGACTCTTTGCAACCCCATGGACTGTAGCCCTCCAGGCTCCTCTGTCCGTGGGGATTCTCCAGGCAAGATTACTGGGGTGGATTGCCATGCCCTCCTCTAGAGGATCTTCCCAACCCTGGAACTGAACCAGGGTCTCCTGCATTGCAGGTGGATTCTTTACCAGCTGAGCTACCAGGGAAGGCTGTAACAATTTACATTCCCATCAACAGTGTAGGAGGATTCCCTTTTCTCCACACTCTCTCCAGCATTCATTGTTTGTAGGTTTTTCAGTGTGAGGCGACACCTCATTGTAGTTGTGATTGACAGAAATATAGACCAGTGGAACAGGGTAGAAAGTCCAGAGATGAACGCATACACCTATGGCCACCTAATCTCTGACCAAGGAGGCAAGAATGTACAATGGGGAAAATACAGTCTCTTCAATAAGTGGTGCTGGGAAAACTGGACAGCTACGTGTAAAAGAATGAAATTAGAACATTTCCTAACACCACACACAAAAATGAACTCAAAATGGATTAAAGACCTAAATGTAAGGCCAGATATCATAAAACTCTTAGAGGAATGCATAAGTCACAGCAATATCTTTTTTGATCCACTGCCTAGAGTAATGAAAATAAAAGCAAAAATAAACAAATGGGACCTAATTAAACTTAAAAGCTTTTGCACAGCAAAGGAAACCATAACAAGATGAAAAGAAAAGCCTCAGAAAAACAGGAGAAAATATTTGCAAACCAAACAACTGACAAGGGACTAATGCAAACAGCTCATGCAGCTCAATAACAAAAAAACACAAACAGCCTAATCAAAAAATGGGTGGAAGTTCTAAACAGACATTTCTGCAAAGAAGACATGCAGATATTCAACAAACACGAAAAGACGTTCAGCAGGGAAACTTCAGGTCTCCTAGCTCTGGGTCCTACTGGTCTATATCCTTAAAAGATTCTCAACTGAGATATCACATCAAATAAAGGAACTGTTTTGTGACTCAATGTATTTCAATATTATCTCAGAGATACACTTCTGGTTTAAAACAAAAACTTAATTCACCACAAGTGAATATCATCTCAAATTGTAGACTGACCTGGGTTTCTTCTTCTTTGCTTGTATCAGATCAGATCAGATCAGTCGCTCAGTCATGTCCGACTCTTTGCAACCCCATGAATCGTAGCACGCCAGGCCTCCCTGTCCATCACCAACTTCCGGAGTTGACTGAGACTCACGTCCATCGAGTCAGTGATGCCATCCAGCCATCTCATCCTCTGTCGTCCCCTTCTCCTCTTGCCCCCAATCCCTCCCAGCATCAGTCTTTTCCAATGAGTCAACTCTTCGCATGAGGTGGCCAAAGTATAACAACCACAAATATTTCTGAATAAACAGTTTTAAGGCTTTTTTTAATGTTGGAGAATGTACAGAGATATAAATAAATGGAGAGCTATACCATGATCATGCATTGAAAAACTCTATATTGTTAAGATGTCCATTCTCCCCTAGCTGATATACAGATTTATTGCAATCCCCAATCATAATCCAAGCAAGCTTTTTACCTAAACAGACAAACTGTTTCTACTATTTGAATGGAAACGCAAAGGACCTGGAACAGTCAAAACAGTTTTGAAACAAAATTGGAAGATCTATATTACCTGAGTTGCAGTCTTACTGTAAACTTGTAGCAATCAAGATGGTATGGTATTGGCATGGATGTACATAAATAGAGGAGTGGCACAGAAGGAATCCAGAAATCGGGCAACATTTATACAGTCAGTTAATTTTCAACAAAGGTGCTAAACACAATTTGATAGGGAAAGGAAATTCTTCAACTAATGTTGCTAGAACAACATGGGAAAATGAGCCGTCCAAGCTCAGTCTATTCTCACCTTGATCTGTGCCTCTGCAGCCATCCACCCAGTGCTCCAAGGGCAGGGCCCCTGCTAGCAGTCGGGCCTCTCTTTTCCTCGCAGAGGGCTGTGACCTCACCCCTCCTCACAGCACCGCTGCCTATTCATCAGGAAGGGACAGTGCCCTGGGCTGCAGCTGGTTCTCAGCCCTGGGACCAAGACTCTGGCTCCTCTATCAACTCAACTTAAGCCTGAGCTAGAGCAGAGGGTTTGGGCCAGAGCTACAGACCCCAGATTCCAGTTCTGCTCTGCCACTCACATGTTGTGTGGCCTTGGGGAAGATAGCACACTCAGAGCTGCAGGTTCCTGACTGCAAAATGAGGATGACAATAAAAGCGACTTCATATAGGATGAAAACCAAGTGAACGTAAGCATAAAAAAGTGCTTAGCTAATTTTTTTTAAAGGGGGACTGCAATGCGGGAGACCTGGGTTTGATCCCCGGGTGGGGAAGATGCCCTGGAGGAGGGAAAGGCTACCCACTCCAGTATTCTGGCCTGGAGAATTCCATGGACTGTACAGTCCGTGGGGTCGCAAAGAGTCGGACACGACTGAACGACTTTCACTTTCACTTTTCACTTTTCACTTTTCACTTTCCCTGGAGGTTCAGTGGTTAGGAATCTGCCTTGCAATGCAGGGGACGCAGGTTTGATCTCTGGTCAGGGAACTAAGAACCCACGTAGTGCCAGGAAACTAAGCCTGTGTGCCACACCTCGAGAGAAGCCCGTGTACTGCAACGAAGATGCCGTGTGCTGCAACTAAAGTCTTAGTTGTATTCGGCCAAATACAAAAGTCAATCAAAGATTTAAAAAGCGTCTAGTGAGAACCATGAGGGTTGTGGTTATGTCCCAAGTCTACCCAGACGTCCTCAGGACTGTTAACCTTATTTTCTCTTCTACCCCCATCCCCCCCCCCCCCACCCATCCATCCTAGACTGGAGGGGCTCAGCTCCCACCCCACCCTCTTCCTAAGGGCCGGGGATTGGGGCTTCTCTCTGGGGCCACTATGACTCTGAAGAGTTTGGGAGAACATTAGATCTGGCTGCCTCAGTTTCCCCTCCACTTCCTCTGTAATAGCTCCACAGAGGGAGGCCCCCATCCATCCACGCCCCCCCCCAATTTTCTTGAGGGGCAGTGACATCTTAGAGGAAGAAACAAGGATGGAGCACAAAGTCAGAGGATGGAGACGTAAAGAGAGGCCAGAGGGAACTCCCTGGTGGTCCAGTGATTAGGGTTCTGCACTTCCACTACAGGGGACATGGGTTCGATCCCTGGTCTGGGAGGCAGTACAAGTGAGGAACCAAGGCTGCAGGGGGGAGGAACCGCCCAAGGCTGCATGAGCCCTGAGGGTGTGTTGTTTTGTGGCCAGAGGCTCTGTGAGGCCCAGAGGTGGCCCTGTGAACGGGCTAAGGGGACCCAGCCACCACTTGTCTTCCTGCAGGAAGTGACTCAAGTCACCCCAGTTGCCTAGCCCCACAGAACTCATGGAGGTCACCTGGCCACTGCAGCCACGTGTGGGATCTGGGTGCCAGAGGCTGAGGGTGTACAGAGAGCTGCAGCTCTGCTAGTAAGTTGGTTTGATGCTTCTGCCCTCCTGAAGGACTCACAGCTACTCAACTGGCTGACGTGCCTGGGTGACCTGATCGGAGTGTGGGGCGGTGGGTAGGGGACCGGCGAGCCGAGGAGCTGAGAGTGACTAAGCCTTCACCCCTCTCTGCTAAGGCTCCCCTTTTCTGACTGCTTCTTATTTGCAGGAAGGGGTCTGGGACAGGGCAACCTCCTTACCATGACCTCCCCCTCCCCACCCTACCTCTTTTCCAAGACAACTGAATGGCTAACCCAGCACAGCTGCCTCAGGGTTCCCACCCCTAGAAGGGTCCAAGGCAGGGAGGACTTGGGAAGCTGCCCTCTGGGGGTCAGTCCTAACCCAGGCGTTGCCTTTGACAGGTTGGGACCCGCTGTTTTATTGGGTTGCGGTTCCAGTGATTGATGCTTCAGGGCCTATAAAACCAGGCTGAGAAACTCCTGACACAGAACCTTCTGAAGGCCAGTTTATTTTGCAAGCAAGAAGCTTCGCGTCTGTGCACCTCAATTTTCCCTTCTGCTTAATGGGTTAGCAGCGAGCCAGTCTTTTTTTATCCACTCTTTACTGGATGCGCTCGGGTCAGGTGCCAGGCTCTGGGGAGACAGCCAGGGACCCACCCTGGACTGAAGGATGAAGCTAGGACCTTCTAGGATCATCCCTCCGCCTGTTTTCTCACCAATACATGTGGGCTCGCTGCGGGCTGGAGTGGAGGGAAGGGAGGGAATTGTGGGTCTGTAGCAAGGCCGCGGGGAGAAGGCAATGGCACCCCACTCCAGTAATCTTGTCTGGAAAATCTCATGGACCGAGAAGCCTGGTAGGCTGCAGACCATGGGGTCGCTAAGAGTCGGTCACGACTAAGCAACTTCACTTTCACTTTTCACTTTCATGCACTGGAAAAGGAAATGGCAACCCACTCCAGTGTTCTTGCCTGGAGAATCCCACGGATGCGGGAGCCTGGTGGCCTGCCATCTATGGGGTTGCACAGAGTCGGACACGACTGAAGCGACTTAGCAGCAGACTTAGCAGCAAGGCCTCCACTGGGCAAAAATGGGCCTGAAACTCATGAGCCTAAGGGATTTTTTTTTTTTTTTAATTCCACAACCACGACGAAGCTCTTTGCGTTCCCCACTGACCAGGCGGCAAGTCTGGCAGGAGGGGTTGTCACCCTGTCCATTGCGCGGGTTCCAGCCACTGCCGCACCCAGGGGCTCCCTAGGACGGGGGACCTGTCGGGAGGAGGAGTAGGCTGGGAGGTGGGAATGGGGGGAGGAGGGAAGGGGAGAGGAGGGAAGGGGGAGGAGCGAAGAGGGAAGGAAGCGCCTGGCCCCGCCCCGGCCGCAGGTGGCCACGAACGCTGAGCGGCTTCTCGAGGGGGCCGGGCCCAGGGGCCGGGCCTGCGCGCACGGTCCCCCGCCTTGTCCCCCGGCCACCCCCCCCCCGGGCCCTGCCCCCCGGCCCCGAGCTTATAACCCGGGATGCGCGCCGAAACCTGCCCTGCTCAGCCGACTGCTGCCGCCGCTGGTCACCCGGTAAGGAGGCCCCCCGCCTTCCCACTCCCCAGCCTAGGTCGCCCTCTGCCCGGATCCCTCCGAGGACCAGCGGAGGAGGCGGAGCGGACCGCGCGCCCCCCGCCCCGCCCCCGGTTCGGACCCGGACCGGAGGGAAGGGGGCGGACGCCCCGACTCCTGTTGCTTAAACGCCGGACGACCGGATTCCTGGCTCCCTGGGGCCGCGGGGATGGGACCAGGGCGTGAGTCCGGGGCGGGGGGGTGCTGGGGAGCAGGTCGGGTTACTTGTCGCCTTTGCGGGCCGAGGTCCTTTCTGGATCTTCTTCCTTCTCTGATCCAATTTCCTTTATGCCGCGAACCCCACAAATGGAGAACCTCGGGAACCCGGAGGGTGTTGCGGGGGTGCGGTTTCCGATCTTGTTTGCCCCCGCTCTGACCGCCGTCTCTGTCTCCATTAGAACCAGAGTGCCAGCCTCACCTCGGGTCCCTCGCGCGCGCCCCGGGGGCTTGGGCATCTTGGCCCCTCCCACAGCCCCGCCTCAGTTTCCCCGAGCGGGTGGGCTCGGGGGCTCCAGGCAGCCCGCCCCGGGGGGCCTCGGGTGTGGCTGGGCTCCTTCTTCCGCAGGTGCGGGGTTGGGGGCGGTCGGTCGCCCGCCTCTGCCTTCTGAAAGGGCTTTGCATTCTCCGGCCGGTGGGGTCGGCCGCCTCGCCGGCCGCGGTGCCCGGTTTCCGGCTGGCACCGGACTGTGGGAGGGGCCGCTCCGCAGGAAATGTCAGCCGTCCTGGTGGCTGTTGCCTTTGGCCCCTTGGGCGGCTGCGCCCTCCAGGGAAGGAAAGTCTGAAATGGAGGAAACTCCTCTCCCAACCCGCCAGAGCTCTTCCTGAGGAGGTCCCGTGACCTCAGTGCCCCCCCCCCCCACCCGACCACCACCTCAGTGTTCCTCTCTGCGAAGTGGGGGCGTCTGCTCCCGACAGCGCCGTCTGGCTGCTCCTCCCGGGCAGGAACAAACCTGTCCTTTCCCCAGGGATGGATCAAATAGGTCCTGGGCTTCGATCCCTCCCCTCCACGCCCAGACGAGGGACAGGAGAGGGCCGGTTTCTGGGCCCCTGCAGACCCAGCCCTGAAGGCAGGCACAACCCCACGACTGGGTGAGGCTTTGGGTCAGCCTCGCAGCTTCCCAAGCTTCAGTTTCTCTGTTCGTCTCGGCTGACACGGGTTTAGGGCTCAGGGAACAGTAACAGGATGTGTACTGTTAGGGGACATCCCTGGAAGTCCAGTGCCTGAGACTCCCTGCTTCCACTGCGTGCCTGCTAAGTATATTCAGTTGTGTCCAACTCTTTGGGACACTGTGGACTCACAGTCTGCCAGGCTCCTCTGTCCACAGGATTCTCCAGGCAAGAATACTGAGGTGTGTGGCTATGCCCTCCGTCAAGGGATCTTCCTGACCCTCTTAGGTCTCCAGCATTGACAGGCAGGTTCTTTACCACTAGTGACACCTGGGAAGCCCGCCCACATGTCCCGGGGTAGCCCCCCAAAATTAGGAGGGTGCGTACTGTTGAGAGCAGGTCCTGGGTCCATTTGCTCACTGGGGAGTGACCCACTTGGTGCTCCCATGCTGGGGGCTCAGGAGTGGGGGTCCCTGCCCTCCTATCTTAGGTTCTGGTGGGGGAGGGAGACTGTAGCGGTGGGGGCTGCCCCAGGTGGAGCCAGCTGCTCGGTTATGCCAAGTAATACCAGCTCTGTTGAGTGCTCGAGAGTGAGTTGGTGAATCCTGCCCACTGAGCACCTAGATCCCAGGCCAGGCCTGGGGTGGGTAAGGGAGAGAGACCCCCATTTAGCACACTCTTGAGCTCCCCTGAGTACCCACCTGTGCCCCCATCAGCTGCCTGCTTCCCCTGGGCTTGTGTGGTCCCTTGGCTGGGATGGTAACTTGGGCCCAGGGCCCCAGGAACCTGACTTGGGGGTGGGGGGCGATCCCAGACTCACCTGCTATGCAAGGGCTTTCCTAGCACCCCATCTCATCTTGGTCCTATGAGTCCTGGGAGGCAAGCCAGGACTGCCAGATGCCTTCATCTGAAGGAACGCTGAACACACAGCCTCTGAAGTGAGAGCCTTGCCTGTGGGCATCCACGTGGAGGGAGATAACCTCTCTGGGATTCAGGGTCTAAGGCCCTGATTTTCTGCTGAAACACTTTGGGCAAAGTTGATCTTCCAGACTTTGGCTCCTTGTGTGGCAGATGCCCTCCCCTGACTTGAGATAGGCCAGGTACCCAAAGGCATTTTGACAGAGCAGAATAAACAAATGAATGAACTCACCTTTGCTCCATAACCAAATGCTGTTCGGAGAGGGTTTGAGTGAGTGCCTGTCACCAGGGCCTGGTGAGGTCTCCTTAATCTTCCTACCTCCCGCCTCCAGACATTCTTATCAAAACTGGAGTTTCAATGTTGCTAAGTCAAGGCATTCCCCGGTGACCCCTCTTCCCTGGTGGAAGAAGTTTGCTGGAGCGCTGGTGGTCTTCCCAAGAAAGCCCAGCATTCCTAAATCGATCCTCAGGCCCCAGGAATTTGCAGCTGACAGCCAGCTCCGTATGTAGCCTAGAGCACCCTCAATGCTCTCAACTCATCCATCAGATACAGAAATAGTTCTCTGTGCCTCACCAAGTCTGTAGATGAAATGAGCTGAATGTATCAACCGAACATTCAGGCTGAATCCTGATAGCGGCACCTCCTGGTCAAAGTGTGGAATTGCAACCTGGCTCTATCAGACATGAATGACGGCAGCCAGCCAAAGGGTTCAAGTTGCAATCCTGAAATGAGCAAACCCCTAAGTCAGAGAGAATTCTCTGGCTTAGGTAGAACCAAAAATATTTTTTAAACGTTTTTAAAAACTAGAGAACCCAGCTC
The DNA here is from genome assembly GCF_032452875.1 of Bos javanicus. Classification (NCBI taxonomy): domain Eukaryota; kingdom Metazoa; phylum Chordata; class Mammalia; order Artiodactyla; family Bovidae; genus Bos; species Bos javanicus. The sequence goes on from NC_083878.1 coordinate 100,528,608, forward strand.
AACTGAGTTAGAATGTGAGGGAGGGGTTCCTGAGGAAGAGTCAGGTGGCTGTAGCCACAACATACAAAGAAAATTGGTGATTGGTGGTGATTCATGGGCTTCCCAGGTGGCTCAAGGCAGGATACATGGGTTTGATCCCTGGGTCGGGAAGATCCCCTGGAGAAGGAACTGAGTGTCTAAACAACAGACAAGTAAAGTGAAGAGAAGACAGTCTGTGGTCCCCTTGAGGCCAGAGCGTATAGGACAGAGAGCAGCAAAGAGCAGGTGGTCTGCAGACGGCGTAGGTTTCCATCCCCCAGCACTGCCATCTGCTAGCTTGAGACCTGGGCAAGTCTTATAATTTTTCTGAGCCCCGGCTCATCATCTGTAAACAGGTGGTAATAATAGCCCCACCTTGAAATGATCCCGTGTGGCACTAAACATAGTAACTGCTCTTGTCATCCTAGCTCTGATGCTGCAGAGCCACATGAATGTTCCTAGCTCTGAGCAGCTGCCCTGGCTGGCCAGGCTCGTTCACTGGGAGCTGGCAGGATGGTTCTGGCCGGAGCCCTGGAGAATGCCCACTGCCTTGCCAACTGAGGTCAGGCTGGCAGGCATCTTGGAACGAGGCCCCCTTCTTCCCTTCCCAGGTGTCCCTCTTTGGCAGCCGATTGGCCAGACTGGCCCCGAAAACCAGGGGCATGAGTGTTCTCAGCAGAGGTTGTGTGCCTGGGAGCTGGGGCACCTACCCTGTGCCCTCCCTGGAGGTTGGGGCGACTGCGAGGCCGGAGCTGGGAGGATGGCTGAGTCCTCAGGCAGGAAGCCCCGTGCCCTGGGGTGTCAGAACCAGAAGGACTTTCAGGTGGTTGTGCTGATGGTGATACTGAGGCTTGGAGAGTGAGGGGCTTGCCCGTCAGTGGTAGGAGAGTTCAGTGGGCAGAGGCGTGGTGCCCAGCTCTGGGCTCTGGACTCCTCTCTGAATCTTATCGAATTCACAGTTGCTCCGTGGGGGGATGGGCTGTTCTTGCTCTCAGCTCCTGGACTCCAGGTCTGGAAAACCCACCATTGCTCTCTGCCCTAGTCTCTTCCACTCCTCCTCCCCTAAACCGAGGCCTCCTTGCTTGCTTGGCTTCCTTTAGTTTCTGCAGCAAGCAGGCTGCCGGGACCTTGCTGGTGGGGGAGGGGAGAGCTTCAGCAGGAAGGCAAGAGCAAAGCCAGTGTCAGATTGCATCATGTTCTCAGCCCACCTGCCCTGCTAATCTTGTACACATGCAGGCCCAAACATGCCACACACACACACGTGTGTGTGTGTGTGTGTGTGTGTGTGTGTGTAGACAGAGGTACACGCATGCAGTCTCAGGTACATGCTCCTGGGGAAATGCAGGCACACTTGTGCACACATACACACACATCCCTGCCTGCAGGCACACGCTCCAAGGTGCACACATTCCATCACGAGGTTCAGACCCGGAGGCTGAGGCCCTCCGCCTGTGGCCTGGCCAGCAGAAGAGGTTCACGAGTTTCCGGATGAGAGTTTCCAGATGACAGCATGCACGGAATTCCAGACGTGGAGGGGATTTTAACCCTCCATTTTTATAGGTGAGGAGCAGGCCTCCAGATAGCAAAATCAGCAGCTTTGTTCTGAGTGCTTGCCACCTGCCAGCCACTGAGAGATGGTCCTTGTCTCCACAGAGCTCACAGTGGGTGGCGGGGGCAGAGTGCATCGTGACTGTGCTGTGATGGGCCACACTCGCAGGGCACGGTGCGGGGGGACAGTCACTGAGGCAGAACCAGGCAGTCACAGGTGGTCTGCCTCCATGGAGCCGCCCCTCCCCTACTCCAGGGCCCATCCTCTGGCTCCAGGGCCTTTGGGGGTTGGCAAAGTGGGGGTGACCCCTAGAAGCTGGGTGAGTTTTGGGCTCACATCAGCTCTCCCTGTCACTCTGGGTTGTCTGGGCCACCAGCAGCTTCCCAGACCCCACACCTTGTCCCAGGGATCCATGCCCTCCCCCACCCCACCCCAGAGAGGGTAGCCTTGTACTTTTGAGTCTAGCTGACTTGAGTTTGAATCTGAGCTCTGCCACTTAGCAGTCAAATGAGGTCTTGAGCAAGTTCTTTAACCCAAGCCTCAGTTTCCCTATCTCTAAAATGGGGATGAAACAAATGCAGGCTGTCACTTATAACAAGTACATCCATTATCTTGATTGTGGTGGTAATTTCATGGGTGTAGACACACCAAAACTTACTAAATTGCACACTTTTAGCTATATGCAGTTTATGGTTAGTTATATCTCAACAGAGCTGTACAAATAATGCAACATTACTCTCCTCACCCCAAGCAGCCCCAGCACACACAGGCACACAACTAGGAGCTAGGCAGCTCTGGGGGTCCTGAGTCTCCCTGCTCAGCGAGGCTGCCCAAAGGGGCGTCCAGGGGCTGGGTACGCTGGGTTCACGGCCTCTGCTGTCACCCATCCACTGGGCCAAGAAAGGTGTCTGGAAGCCGCAATCTACTCTTTCAACCTCAGGCATTTCCTACCTTGAGTCCTTCCTGCCTCCCTCCCTCCCAGATGGCCTGTTGCCTGGCTACGGTTGCCATGGGCACATCTGCTGGCCCTACCCTGCCTGGGACTGCCTGGCAGGTGGTTGAATGAATGCCCACTGAAGGGGGAGTCTTGGATATTTATCCATCAGAACTGCCTCCAACCTCACTGTTTGTGAGATATTTCCCCTTCCTAGTCCTAGGGGCAGGAAGGACATGTGAGCCCTGGGACTGGCTGGTGGGCGGTCTGGTGAGATGCCAGGACTGCATATGGCATAGGGCTTCCCGTGGTTCAGACGGTAAAGAATCCGCCTACCAATGCATGAGACGCAAGTTCGATCCCTGGGTCAGGAAGATCCCCTGGAGCAGGAGATAGCAGCCCTCTCCAGTATTCTTGCCTGGGAAATCCAATGGACAGAGGAGCCTGGTGAGCTACAGTCTGTGGGGTTGCAAAGACTTCGTAACTAAGCAGCAGCTGCTGCAGTTCATAGGATGAATGCTCTTGCCCCTCAGTTGGGCTGTGTTCTGCCGCAGAGGGCTGGGTGACCGCTTTGCTGCCAAACCTCCAGGCCCCTTCAGGATGCAGGAGCCTGCATCCTTGGAAGCAAGGTGACACCCCTTCTGGGCTTACGTGGATCAAAGCAGAGGTAGCCACAGTTTTTCCCAATAGCATCTATTAAGGACCCTGACCTTGGTCAGTCTCTAGTGTAAATACTCCCACCAGAAACAAGCACGCTCCCTGTAAGTGCAGGAAGCTGGGACCATGTCCACAGAGGCTAGAACCAGATGGCCTGGATCCAAATCTAGCCCTGCCATCTGCTGACCGTAGGGCCTCAAGCAAGTGACCCTGCCTCTCTGACCCTCAATCTCCTCTTCAGCAAAGTGGGCACATAACAGCATCTATGCTCAGGGCCACATGGAGAGTGCAAGGGAAGCAGGGCACCCCGAATGTAGCCTGAGGCTTCTGGGAGGGGCTTCTGGACTGAAGGAACAGAGGCTGCAAAGGCAAGGAGTGAGGAGGCCTTGGTACCTTCTGAAAACTTCGGTTTAGCTGAGGAGAGGGAGAGATTGGTGGGAGGACACACCGTCCTGCTGGGAAGGACAGATCTGTCATCTGTACACCCAGTTACTTTCTCCCTCTGGGCCTCGGAGTTATGAGTTATGGGCTTCCCAGGTGGCTCTAGTGGTAAAGAACCCACCTGCCATCGCAGGAGACGCAAGAGACGTGGGTTCCATCCCTGGGTTGGGAAGATACCCTGGAATAGGAAATGGCAACCCACTCTAGTAATCTTGCCTGGAGAATCTCATGGACAGAGAAGCCTGGCAGACAACAGGCCACGGGGTCGCAAAGAGTCAGACGCAACTGAGCACACAGGGACAGACAGTTTCTGGGCCTTGGATCCCCCTCTGCACAGGGAGAGGAAGGTCTCCAAGCTCCTCCCAACTAATCTTTCTGGAGTTGAGTTCTCTGAGGTGTTGGGGGTGCAGGGCTTGTGTTTCCCCTCTCAGAGGAAATTGCATTTGAAAAGAGCCAAAAACCCCTTTGTGTGAAGGTTCACTGGGCCCAGGTGGAAGAGGTCTGGTGGGGGCAGGGCTCTGCCCCCAGCATCCTGTCCCCCATAGAGCCGAGAGGGCGCTCTGCCTCCTGGGAAGAGCTGAGGTTCTGGAGCCAGACACACACGTGTGCTCTGCAACCTCGAGCTAGCCATTTACCTCTCCGAGCTTCAGTTCTGCCTCCCCAGCGGCAGGCACGACTCCCACTTCCTGGGGTCAGAGTAGGGGTGCTGGGTGATCTGTATGAGGCTCCCAGGGCCATGCCCTGCCCTGGCCCAGCTTAGCAAGGAGATGTGTGGGCTGCCTGAGACTCAGGAGACGGCCCCTCCCGTCTCCTGACACTGCGACCTTGGCATCCTGACCTCGGTCCCAGCAGCTCAGTCTTTTGTCTTCTTCTCCGGCTGGTGGGAGATTGGCTACATGCCTCCCCCTGCCAAGCCCCAGCGTGGTCTGTGGGGATGTGCAGGGGGGTGAAAGAGGTGTGGCTGCATATGAAGGGTCAGCTCCTCATGCTGATGACCTGATGACAGCTGAACATCCTGTTCTGAACCCCATGGTGGCTTGTCTGGGGGATAAGGGTGCCCGAGGCCAGGAGGGAGCTGCTGGGAGGGGCTGGCAGGCGGGGTGTGGGGGGCTGGCTCTGGGTCACTCACATTCCTTCTCGTCTGCCTCCAGTCACGATGTCCGGCAAAGGCTCCGTGGTTCTGGCCTACAGTGGGGGCCTGGACACCTCCTGCATCCTCGTGTGGCTGAAGGAGCAAGGCTATGACGTCATTGCCTACCTGGTGAGGGGCGCCCGGCGTGTCTGTCTTTCTACCTGTTGGCCCTGCTGCCTACCTGCCCGCTGTTACGAATCCAAGCCTGCCCCCTCACCCAAGCCTGTCTTAATCTGTAGATAAATTCTTGTTTACTGTATCTTTCTATCTGTTAAGTGAGCTCCTTTGATGTCCCCCAGGTCTGAGATGTGCCCCCCAGAGCATAAAGGAGGCTGGCTCTCCGTGCACTCGCTGAAGCGGGAGTGGGGGCACCAGGAGTGAGTGTGGTGGAGCTGCTAAGCCAGCCTGTCCAGGGAGGGACCAAGGGCTTGGCTTGGGTCTGCTGAAGACCATGGAAAGTCACAGAAACTTCCCCTTTCCTGCAGCCCTCAGTAATTCAGCAAAGATCTAGGCTCCTGCATGGGCTAAGGTAGATGATTGGAGATCACCTAATTCTGGAACAGCAAATAGGCCACAGGCCACAGGTAATAGATTAACTAAGATGCCACTCCCCCATCCAGGGTCCACAGCAGATATCCCCAATCAAACCAGCTTCACTTCTGATAAACCTGGACATAACCTCTGAGTCTTTCTCCATAAGACTGGCAAATTCTAGAAATCCAGCTTAAGCCAAACAAAACCAAAAAAAAAAGAAAACCAACATAATTCAGTTTTTCATATAACCAAGAAGGCCAGGGTAAGATGGCTTCAGGCAAGGCTGAATCCAGGTGCTTATCCAGATTTGCCTCCGTCTCGGCTTGGTGTCATTCTTGGCCTCTCCACAGGGCAGGCAAGGCTCTCCTCATCCCCTAGTCTTCTGAGAGAAAGGAAAGCTTTCCCCAGAGGCTCTGATGGAAAGGCCAAGGGAACACTCATTCACTGGCCCGAGTGCCTGCTCACCACTCATTTGTCAGTATGGTGCTCCCTTGGAGGCTTGTCCCTATAGTGAGCAGGAAGCACCTGCTCTCATCCATCCTTGTGTGTGGGCTTCCCAGGTGGCACAGTGGTAAAGAACTTGCCTGCCAGTGCAGGAGATGTAAGAGATGAAGGTTTGATCCCTTGGTTGGGAAGATCCCCTGGAGAAGGAAATGGCAACCCACTCCAGTGTTCTTGCCTGGAGAACGCCATGGACAGAGGAGCCTGGTGGGCTACAGTCCACGTGGTCTCTGAAGTGACTTAGCACTCATAAGCATCCCTGTAGAAAGAGGTCCCAGGAGAGAAGGTTCTGTTCCCAGAGGAAATGAGGAGGGGGCACTGGACAGGAGAAGTTTGTTCTTGTCAAGAATGGTTTGCAGTTAAAGTCAGTCTACCACTGGTAACAGTGCCGACCCCACGCCACTCAAGTGGAGGGTGAGGGTGAGGCCCAGGGAGGGGAAGTGTCTGGCCCACAGCCCCCTGCTGAGAGCAAGCGGTGACTTTGAGTGAATGCAAAGAGCCTGGAGTGTGTGCTTTGAGCCATGGCAGCACCAATGGGTGGTCCGGATCCCAGACTATCACCAGGCAGATTTAAAAGCTGAGTGGCCTCAGAAAAAGCACCTGCAGCTGGACTCTGGGAACACTCTGGAATCTGCTGAGCAGAATCCAGGGTCAAGGTCTGGGCAGGAGGCCACAGTGTAGCCAGCAGAAAACATGACTGTGTCTAGACGGGGCTGTCGGAACCAGAGGTCGGGCTCCAGCAGGGGGACAGCTGGGCGCTCCTAGCCTGGGCCTCTGCTTCCCGCCAGCTCTGGTGCCCGGGGCAATCAAGTTGCTGCACTTGGCTGGGGCAGTAAGCAGGGAATCGGGCAGCTGCTGACAAGCCAACCTTTGTACTGGCTTTGGGGGAATTTCGGGAAAAGATTGATGGGTTCAAAGGCAGCTTTAGACCTTCAGTGCAGTGACAGCGAATGTTGCAACCCCACAGCCCAGGTGCACAGGCCCAGATTCAGCCTGTCCAGCTCCTTGAAACTGCTTTCCAGAGCCTCAGGCAGCTCCAAGGAGTACAGCATCCCCAGACCCTGGTTCTTGTCCTTTCTCCTTCCTACGTGACCTCAGCCATCCAAAGAAATCATCTGAAGACGGTTGTGTGTGAAAGACACCTGCCCAGGACTCACCCTCGGGTGGTGGGGCGAGGTGGCGGTGACATTCTTCTCAGCTCTTCTTTCTGCCCCTGGGCTGATGGGTCCTCTCTGCTTCTGCTCGTCAGGCCAACATCGGCCAGAAGGAAGACTTTGAGGAAGCCAGGAAGAAGGCGCTGAAGCTTGGGGCCAAAAAGGTACCAAGTGTGGGCAGGGTTTGGGGCTGGAAATGGGATCTGACACGTTGGGGTCAGCTGTGGGGGTCCCTGTCCCAGAGCTCCTTGCCTCCTACGCCCCTTCCAGTTGGTCCTCTTGCTTCCAAGAGTGTGAGGTCAATTCCTTCCGCTGTTGGTGTGAGAACTTCTCTTATAGCTCAGCTGGTAAAGAATCTGCCTGCAATGCAGGAGACCTGGGTTCAATTCCTGGGTTGGAAAGATCTCCTGGAGAAGGGAAAGGCTACCCACTCCAGTGTTCTGGCCTGGAGAATTCCATGGACTGTATAGTCCCTGGGGTCACAAAGAGTTGGACACGACTGAGCGACTTTCACTTTGCTGTGTGAACCATCTTCTAGTTTCTCCTAGCCTCTCTTGCACCCAATCACCTCCCCATCCCACCTCCCCATCTGTCTACCTCTTCCTCATCCATCCATTCACCTGTGCACCCCTCATCCATCTACCTGTCCACCCTCCCATCCTTCCATCCACTCAACAGTATCAGTGAGCGGGCCATCAGATGAACATGGCCGTCATGGTCCCTGCTCACGTAAGCTCACAGTACGAAGGAAACACAGTATCTGTGAAGTGCAATAAAACTCACATCAGAAGTATTAGGAAGCTGTCAAGTTCACAGTGTCAGATACAAGTTTTCCATAATTCTAGTTTTTTTGCTGGAAAGCTTGAGTTTTATCACTGGCAACAAATACTCAGTTTTCCTTGAAGTGACAGGGTCACTTCATTTTTATGCAAATCGTGGCCAAAAACCCAAGTCTGATTGATCTTGTTTTGCCTGTCAGTCCTTCAGTCAAGTATGAATGATGGTTTATGAGAAGAGTGGCTAATTTAGCTAGTAACTCACTTGGGCATGCAGCAGACATGCTTCGTGTGTGTTTATCATATTTTGTATTCAAGAGTTGGGGCTTCATCAGTGGCTCAGTGGTAAAGAATCCACCAGCGATGCAGGAGACACAGGAGACGCAGGTTCAATCCCTGGGTCAGGAAGACTCTGGAGGAGGGCATGGCAACCCACTTTAGGATTCTTGCCTGCAAAATCCCATGGACAGCGGAGCCTGGTGGGCTATAGTCTATAGGGTCACAGAGTCGGACACAGCTGAAGTGACATAGCATGCACTCAAGAATCGAGATTTAACAAAAGTGAATCGTTTTCTACTGCATTTTCAAGACCACCCTGTTAGCTGTGTCTGCCTTAGACACAGGCCATTGGAGACTCTGTCTTCTGACGGTGCCCTGTCCTTGCCAAGGCTCCCTCCCATGGGCTGCTCTCCCATAGGTGTTCATTGAGGACATCAGCAAGGAGTTTGTGGAGGAGTTCATCTGGCCGGCCATCCAGTCCAGCGCACTGTACGAGGACCGATACCTCCTGGGCACCTCTCTCGCCAGGCCCTGCATCGCCCGCAAGCAGGTGGAAATCGCCCAGCGAGAAGGAGCCAAGTATGTGTCTCACGGTGCCACAGGAAAGGTGAGGCCAGCATGTGTGGCTGGAGAGGGTGAGGAGGGGGGCTGCCAGGGGGACGTGGGCAGCGCGGCCTGATGGGTGGTCCTCGGACAATCGTTGGTTCCTGCCCAGAACAGTCTGCTGTGCCATGGACAGACTGGCCCGCCCAGCACGACTAAGGGGACTATGTGCACAGACCGGCCCGTCCACTCTAAGAGAAATATTTCCAGCAGCGAGTCAGGGACAGCTCCACTCTGCGACCCAAGTGTGTCTCCCATGTTCCCGCTGTGGTGGAAGCCGTGTCACCCCATTTTTGCAAATCTGCCTCTGAGGCTCAGGCTCATCTTTTCCTTTTTTCACGCCTAGTATTATGTATTTCAAAACTATTTTAAAAGATGAAAAACCATCAAATATCCATACATAGGGGATTGGCTGCATAAATAACACAACGCTATGCAATGTAGTCATGAAAAGGAACGAGCGTGATCACCCAGAATGCATATAGTAAGTGAAAAAGGGCAAGGTGCACAACTGCATGATGCCATATACTACATTTTGCATAATAAAGAAATACTGGAAAGTTCAGTGAAAACTCTCCACAGTGAGTGGAAGGGGCAGGAATGGAATAGATGTCTCTGTTGTGTTTGGTTTTTTTGGCTGCGCTGGGTCTTCATTGCAGAGCAAGGGCTTAGTTGGCTGTGGCATGTGGGATCTTAGTTCCCCAACCAGGGATGGAACCCGAGTCCCCTGCATTGCCAGGTGGATTCTTAACCACCAGGGAAATCCCTCTTAATAACGTGTTGCATAGATCTGATTTTGAAAACTTCAAGGTTGAATTTAAAAGATAAAATTCACTAAGCTATCTATCTCGAGAAACTGAAAGCAGATGGAAAGAAACGAACCTACTGTGTGTCCAGTCTGTGACGTCATCACACAGAAGACAGAAGTATTCCAGTGTGAGCTCAGCACATAATATCCCACTGAACAGCAGGATATGTTCTGAGGTGGACATCTGGCCAAGGTCACAGCGGGAGTCGCTGTGCAATGCGGTGGACAGGAGGCCACCCATTCCCAGAGGGCTTGAGTCCCAGCTGTGTGACCTTGAGTAAGGCCCCTGCCTTTGCTGAGCCTCAGTTTCTTCACTTGCAAAGTGGAGAGGAGGCCCTGTCTTCGTTTCCAGGGCGACTGCATTATAGACTGTGAGGTGTAAACACCAGGAATGGAGCCTCTCTGGAGGCCAGAAGTCCAAAACCAAGGTGTTGGCGCCCTGAAGGTGCTAAGGAAGGGTTCCAGGCTTTCCCCTGGCGTCCTTGGCTTGTGGGTGCACCACCCCAGGCCTCCATCTCCACGTGCCATCTCCTCGGGCATCTTCACATTTGTCTTCCCCTTGCATGTCTGGTTCTGTGTCCAAATTTCTCCTTTATCCCAGGACACCAGTCATACCCACCCTAATGACCTCATCTTAACTGAATGATTTCCGTAAGACTCTATTTCCAAATAAGGTCCCGTTCTGAATGGCTGAGGGTGGGGGTGGGGGGCGGTTAGGGCTTCACCATATTTTTTTCTTTCTTTTTTCTACCTTTTGTGGGGACATAGTTCGATCTGAGATATAGCTTCTCCTTCCAGCCCTTGTGTGCAGGAGGGCAGACAGAAGGGGGACCCTGGGGGTATAAAACAGAAAAAGCCCTCAGCACTCTGTCCCGCAGGTGGCAGACTCAAGAAACAAAATTCCTAACCATGCCGGCAGCCTTTGGGCGGTGTTACTGGAGACTCTGGGGCTTCCCTAGTAGCTCAGGTGGTAAAGCATCCGCCTGCAATGCAGGAGATCCAGGTTCGATCCCTGGGTCAGGAAGATCCCCTGGAGAAGGAAATGGCAACCTACTCCAGTATTCTTGCCTGGAGAATCCTATGGACAGAGGAGCCTGGCGGGCTACAGTCCATGGGGTCGACTGAGCGACATGACTGAGCGACCAACACACGCACACACTGGAGACTCTTGAGCTCTCAGCGGACACCCCGCCAACAGGGATGGGGTGCTCCAGCACACACGTCCTGACTGGACGCAGCCCCCCACCTGAGGCAGTGCGGGGTGGAGGGGACAGCCCCTGGCTCAGTGTGACAATGAGTCACACTCAGATTATGATGGACGAGGCGCCGTTTGGGGGTGGCCTTGCCGAAGAGCCACCCCACCAGGCGGCACCGGCTCGTGTGTCTGGAAGCTCACTCATTCGCCTGGTGCTCAGTCAGCAAGCTTGTGTGCGTATCTGTGAAGGGTGGGGTGCGCGCCAGGCTCCTCTGTCCATAGAGATTCTCCAGGCAAGAAATACTGCAGTGGATTGCCATTTCCTCCTCCAGGGGATCTTCCTGACCCAGGGATCAAACAACCCAGGGCTCCTGCACTGCAGATGGATTCTTTACCACTGAGACACCAGGGAGGCCCATCAAAGCAGCTTAGGTTCATTATTTTTAAAATAAGGCCAATTTCATTTTAAGAGAGTCTGTGGCATTTCCAACCTTCCTAAGTTCAACGGTGCCATGGTGGCGGGGTCTGGAAGTGTTACGTGTTGGGGATGAGGTTGGCAGATGAACTCTTTACCACTATGCCACCTGGGAAGCCATTCCCAGCTACCTGTGAGCTAGTCTGGCGGGGTACAGTCCATAGGGTCACAAAGAGTCAGACGCTACTGAAGGGGGACATGGCAACCCACTCCAGTATTGCCTGGGAAATCACATGGACAGAGGAGCCTGGTGGGCTACAGTGGATGGGGTTGCAAAGAGCCAGACATAATTGAGCACGTAAGCCCACAGGTGGAAACAGCTGCCAGCACGTGTGTGCTTTGCTCCATTTGGACACAAGAGGGCACCAGAGGCTCATGTTTGAGGCCTTCCTGGGCTGACCCTGCAGGGAACCTCTGTTTCCCTCTCTGGTCCTGCAGGGCTTGGGTTCTGAGAAGAATACTGTCTGCAGTAGTTTTGTGGTCTCTGGAGATCTGGAGACAGTCCTGCAGTTCAGTGTCCATTAGAGAGACAGATTTTAAACATCACTGGGGGGCTCCAAGAGCAGCAGCAGGAAGGCCACAGGGGACGGGGGGTCCCTGTCTGCCCTCCACCCCAACAACTCCCATCTCTTCTGGGGGTTGATGGGCATGACTTACTCCCATGCCTTGGCTTCCCCTTGTTTACATGACCTGGGAAAGCCCCCAGCAGCCTCTGAAGATAGCTGCCTACAAGAGGGAAGCGACTGGGGAGGAGCAGGGAGGCCTGGAGGGTTCCAGAGGATGCCAGGCGCGAGATGGGGTTGCTGGGGAGAGAGGGGCCACCCACCTGCAGGGGCTGGTGGTCTGTTTGCCACCCCCCGGGACGGGAGCATCAGTGACTTGAACACATGAGATGAGCATCCAGAGTGAGCGAGGCAGCCTGCGGAAGGCTGGCAACCCAGAGTCAGATCCACATGGGACACTTGAGCCGAACTTTCTGCAAGTTGGGCAGTGGAGAGACCCAGGGCCTCGGGCCCTCATTCCAGCCTGTCTCTTGCACTGGCTCACTGACTCCACCCACTGAACCCTTACCCAGCACGGGCTTTCCTCCATGCCCTGGGATGTCCATATGGACAAAGCCAGTTCAGTCGTGTCCAACTCTGTGACCCCATGGACCGCAGCCTGCCAGGCTCCTCTGTCTGTGGAATTCTCCAGGCAGGAATACTGGAGTGGGTTGCCATGCTCACGTCCAGGGGATCTTCCCGACCCGGGGATCGAACCTGCATCTCTTGTATTGGCGGGCGGGTTCTTTATCACCAGTGCCACCTCAGAAGCTCGTATCAGGGACTAATCCAGCAAAGGGTAATGGTGGCCCTGAGGCATCAGAGGGAACAGGAGTCAGCAGTGATGTCAAGCAGGAGGGGCACCCCAGGCTGCAGGAAGAGCTTGTGCAAAGACCCAGAGGCCCGAGGTGGCACCTGGTGCAGAGAGAGCTGGGGCCTGCCCCTTCACAGCCCTTCGGGGACTGCACGGGAGCTGGGGTGGCCCTTCCCGAGCCTCCTCCCTCCCTCCCCTGGTTTTGGAAGAGGGGCCTGGGAATAGGAGCCGGAGGGCCGTGGGCAGCAGTTGTGTAGACAGCGCCATCTGTGAGGCTCGTCCGGGAGCAGATGGGAGGGCCCCGTGCGGTCCCCGAGGGCACAGCACCTGCATTGTACACGTGTGTGTGCACGTGGACACATGGCGGGTGTGCAGGACGTGATACACCTCCCCCCTTGGCCCCCTGGAACCTGCCAGGGCCTCCCTGGGGCTGGGGGTCCTGGAGTCAGGGAGGGGAAGGACCAGACAGGTCTCGGAGCCTGTCTGGGACAGAGTTTTCAACTCTGGCTCCTGCGAGGGCATCTGGCTCAGGAACAGATGGGTGTCCCCATGGCGATCCTGTTAGGCAGACCCCAGCCCGAGTTGCCGGTCCAGGGAAGCACAAGCCACCATTGTGCTGGGGAAACCTGAAGCCCTGGAGGAATAATCACCATGATATGCAACACTAGACCATATGCTTTACAAGTCTAAAGTAAGCCTGCCTCTAATCAAGTACCACCGCCGCTGCTCCAGGAACTGTGCAGCCCACTGGGCCTTGGGCGGGCATTACCACCTGTGCCTCAGTTTCCCATCCATGTTGTTATTCGATGTTCGGTCGCTCAATTGTGTCTGTTTGCAACCCCATGGACCACAGCACGCCAGGCTTCCCTGTCCTTCACTCTCTCCCCGAGTTTGCTCAAATTCACATCCATTGAGTCGGTAACGCCATCCTCTGAGATGGGGATAATAATGGGGCGCTGCTGTGTAAGGATTTGTGGAGTTGTGTATGGAGCTCAGCCCCGTGACCTGACAGTGAGCTGTCAGGGTGGGATTGGTGCCTTCTGGCTGTGTGTCCCTGGACAAGCGGCTCCACCTCTCTGAGCCTGAATCGCCTCATCTGCAAAACAGGGTTAGAAACCCCCCGCTGGTGCCAGGTGGCTCTCCCGTGGGAAAGCCAGCACATAGTAGGCCCTCACTGGAGGGACCGGACGGAGGCCAATGGGGACGGCTGGTCTGGCACGGCCCATGGGTCTGGGGAGTGATCAGAGAGGAGCAGCCTCGGCTCCTGGCTCCGAGGAGAGGGGCTGAAACCAGTATTTCCGCGTCGCCTGACAAGACTCTGGAAAATAACATGTTATTCCTGCCGCTGCCTGGCTGCGCCCGTGCAGTTTTCACAGTAGGCGAGAGGTCCCTCTGTTATTTCCACAGCGCTTAAGCCTCCTTCCAGGCCGCCGAGTTGATGGGGGGCAGGCGGGTGGCTGGAAGCCATTGTCTCCAGGGCTGGCGGGCTGGGCCCTCTCCTCCTCCCTGAGAGGGCGTGGACCACTCACCCGAGGGGGATGGGGCAGTGGGGCCCCCGTGCCCCGACTTGGGCTGGGCTCTGCGCCCTTGGACAAGCCCCTCCTACCTCTGGATCAGTTTGTGCAGAGAAGCAAAGGGCCTCGGTGGTCATCCGCATCCAACCCCTCTACCAAACAGTCACTGCATAGACGAGATACCCAAGGCTCACAGAGGAGAGGGGGCTCCCAGTTCAGTGGACACAATGCCATGAAACCCCCGGAAATGAGCTTGATCTCAGGGCTGGTGAGGCCAGGCAGGAAGAGGCTGAGGCGTGGCAACCTCAAGGAGGCTGCCTGAGGTATCATCGGAGCCAGGCCTCCAGCCCAGCAGGTGTATGCGCCCCCCGACCCTGCCAAAGAGCGGGCATACATGATGAGCCATGTGCGTGCCCTGTCACGTCCCAGGCACACACCCGCCCATGCCTATGCACGCTGTGGCCTTCAGCCCCTGCCTACATCCCCTACCTGCCACAGACGCACCCTCACACCAGCGCACACAGAGGTCCTGATCATCGCAACTCAGTACTCACTGTCACATGGGCATCTTGTGCATACACATCCTGCACACTCGTGTGCCCGCACAGCTCGGCTCTGCACTCGGGGAGACCCGGGTTCGAGTCCAGGGCAGAAAGCCCGCTCCAAGAAAGCCCAGTGTTCATCTTTTAGACGGGTTTGTAGCACCCAGTTCAGGAGGGGAGAGCCTGTGCGGAGACAGGAGCACCCAGGGGGCACCGTCGAAGGTCGCCCAGCACTGCCTCTCCCCTGAACCCTCCCAACCAGTCCCCATTCTGTGGCTCCTGAAATCCCCGTTGTATGTTTCAGGGGAACGACCAGATCCGGTTTGAGCTCACCTGCTACTCGCTGGCCCCACAGATCAAGGTAGGATGTTGCTTCTCTCCCCTGAAAGGGTGGGTGCTGGTGGCTGAGGCCCAGGGTGGGCAGAGCAGGGAGCGGGGCTCCCTGGGAGGTTCCCCAGACAGGGGCCTTGTGGCGGGTGGTGCCCTTCTTCCATGGGACACTCCCTTCACTTACTCCAGCCGCAGGGGACAGCACTCTGTCCCTGACCGTTCATCCTTCCCGGAGAGGCTGCCCCCGGCGCCTGGGTAGGTCAGGCACCGGACAGAAAGACAAGGCTGCCCTTCCAGCAGCATCCTTGTGGGTCCAGGCCTGCCTTCCCATGTGTGGACTAGGACCGTTCTGGGCTGATTTCAGGGCTGCTCACAACCCTCCACCCCTGCGGGGGGCCACCAGCTTGGCCCCCTCCTCCCCGGCTGCCTGAACCCTGACCCCGGGTTCTTGGATTCCTTCCTGGGATGGGGAAAACCAGGCCCAGGCCTCTGGGCGTCTAGTGAACAAAGCCCACAACAGAACTACACTGCGCGCTGCAGACACAAGTCTCAGGGTGATTATTTCAATTTTTCTAGTGGCCCCGTCAAAAAACCAAGATGAAAAACGACAGGTGACGTCATTTTAATGACATGTTTATTGAACCCTATATATCCAAAATGGTATCATTCAACATGTTATCGATGTTGAAATATTTTACATTCTTTCGGTACGAAGTCTTTAAGACCCGCTGTGTGCTCTCCACTTACAACCGGGACCAGTCACAGTTCGGGCCTCCGTGGCCACGTGTGGCCCCTGGCTCCCATTTTGGACAATGTGGGTGGGCGTGGCTCCAAGCTTCTTTGCGGCCACTTCTGGCTAAAGCTACAAAAGATGTGCCCTTCCCAAGTCTGCAGGGGCCCTCAGGGCTTTCATTTTTTTTTCTTTTAAGTGGAACCTCTTTCTCTGCCCCTTTAACCGACCAGCCAGCAGCTGCTTAGGGGGTGAGAGTGGCCCGGAGGTGAGCAGTAATAAGCTCTAGTGATCTGCTTTGACCCCAAACACCAGGAGGCAGAGAAGCCCCCCAGACAGTAGCTGCCTGTTGATGCTGCAGGCGTGTGGGCCTGGGCTCTGGCCTGACCCCCACTCTCTGTTCCCACAGCAACTTGGGGGGCCAGGGTGTCTGGTTTCTGGGTCTTTGTCTGCAGAAGCTAAGCCCAGGGGTGGAATGGGGCTTGGTGATGGGGCCCCAGGTCTCTGGGAACCAGGATGAGGCCAGAGGGTGGTCCGCCCAGGCTCTGCTCATTCCAGGACTTGGGGTGGGGGGGCGCAGTCACCCCAGCCCCACCGGCACCCCCAGCCTAGAAATCAAACCAGCTTCTCCATCTAGATGACACCTCCCCACCCCCAGTTGAGCAGAGGCCTGGCTGAGTCCAAGGCTGAGTGGGGGCTCTTCTTGGGGGACCTGTCCCTGACCACCCCCCCACCCTCAGGCTGGTAGGATGAGTTCTGTGCCTCCAATCAGGCTCCAATTCCCCTCCTTTCCCCCACCCAGAACAGCCCTAGGGGTGGGAGGGTGGCAGGAGGGGTGGGTCGGAGGATGTGGCTTGAGCCCCTGCAGGGCCAGGCTGGGTGGCTTTAGTCACCAGGAGTGGGGGGGTCCTGGACCTCTGGACAGGGGTGCATCAGGAAACCTGAGGCTTGTCTGGTTCAAACCGTCACGTCTCAGTTGGGGAGATTGAGATCCAGAAGGATAGGGACCTGCCTGGGGACACCCAGCCATTCTGCCATGGAACTCAAGCTTTCTCCCAAACCACCCTCTGGGGTAGCAGGCCACGTCCTTCCCCTGCCTAATGGGGTCCCCTGCCCAAAGCCCTTCCCGTGGGCTACACAGACCCCCCACCCAGGTCACCGGTGGACCCTCAGGCCCCTTATCAGAGAGGTGGGCTCTGCAGCTTCAGCGCCTGGAGGAATCAGCAGGCCTGACTCCTTGTCTCGTGTCCAGGTCATCGCTCCCTGGAGGATGCCCGAGTTCTATAACCGCTTCCAGGGCCGCAACGATCTGATGGAGTATGCGAAGGTAAGGCCGGACTCCACCATCACCCCGGCCCTCGTCAACTGCCCCCCCAGGCACGTCCCTCCAAAGGCTCAAGGATGGGGCTGGTACCCACGCCTGGGGACCAAACCTCAGCCCTGGTGCCCTCCCCCAGCACCTATTCCCTGGGCCGGCCCCACAGAACTAACAGTGGTCCTCGCCAGGACTGAGCATCTCTCAGGTCACCCGGCCCCAGTCCACCCAGCGGGAGGGCACCGGTGCCCCTCCACTTCCCGTTCAGATTGCCACCTCTGCAGTGTGTGTCACTCAGACGGGGCCTGTGAGCGAGGCTGTTCTCTGCCCCTAATTACCTGACTAATTGTCCCCGGTGCTTTCGCAGAAGCAGGTAGGTGCTCCGAGGGCCAGAGGCAGACAAAGACTTCTGCAGCACCAGCCCTTTTTGAAGTACAAGTTGCAATAAAACAGATTAGAAGTTTTGCATCAAGATCCTTAGCCACTCCCCAGGGTACCTTTCTTTTTAGCGACTCGATGGCAGCGCTTGACAAACAGCCTCAATCAATCAGACAGGGGAAAGCAACCTGGTGCACGCACCAGAAAATTGCTCGGGTTTTTAAATAGCAGTCGCTGGGGCTGGCTGTGAGCTCTTGCTGCAGCCAAGGTGCCGCGTGGCAGGGGACGCGGCGGGGACCCAGCCCTGCCCCTACTGCCAGCATCCCATTAAGACCTGGAGAGCTCGGAGGAAAGATCTCCTCGACCATCTGTTGTTTTATTATTAAAAGGGGAGTTTACAAGAGCAAGCCCATATGTTGCCAAACAAATTTTCAAATAGCAGAGCTATTAAGGGAACGGGGTTAGAGGCTTTCTTCCTCTCCTTGGTCTCCTTGAGGATATACAGAATCTGAAGCACGTTTTATCTTGAAGAATAATGAATCTGGAGCCCCGGCCCATCCCCGTTCTCACGCCAGCAGTCGTGGTTGGAGAAAGGGCTGACCCGTAACACTGTTCTTCGTTTCTGAGAAGCTCCCGAGCAGAAGCAGCTCCTGGGTTTTGCCAGAATTTCTGAAGTCATTGTTTGTCCCAAGGCTCTTGGCTCAGCTTCTGTCTCAAATAACCTTTTAAACAGGAAAGTTTGCCCTGGCGAGAGAGTCTGGGTCGCCACCACTGAGCCTCCCTCAGAGGCTGGTATCAGAATTGAGCTCTGAAAAATCTGACCACGTTCTAGAATGATGGCAGTGTCTCTGCACCCGGGAGTGACCGGAATAATTGAGCAGCAGCCAGACTGTCCAAAACTCAGAGCCATGCAGCTGCTTCAGCTGAGACAAAAATCAATGGGGCTTTGAAAAACCCCCGCTTTCGAGATCCGTTAAGTTGCCCAGGCCGCAAGGTGTTATAGGGAGACTCGTGGCAAACATGCATTTGTATCACTTTCCATCTCCCCCCACCCAAATCCATCATCCAACGGGAAGACCGCTCAGAATCACCCCATCCTTATCACTGTCACCGTAATTCTTTTAAAGCCAACACGCAAGGTCGGGTCCAGAAAGCGGGGCATCGTCTGTGTACACGCGAAAGGCGGTTTTGTTTTCTGTTGTCAGTTGCGTCCAGAGTTTCCGGGGCGTGGGTGTGTGTGCTGGCGGGGAGCTCCGGACAGAGAAGGGAGGGGAAACAAGCCTCTTTGGTTGAGGGCCTGTGTTTGGCATTCGTGTGTATCTCCCTGCCGAGGAAGGGCTGCCCGTCCTGTTCTCTCCTTGCTCCAGCAGAGCCCCAGTGGGAGAAAGAAAAGGCAAGAGTGTTTCCAAACCACCCCCGCAGAAGAAAGGCTCCAAGGAACCTGCCCACTGGCTTTCTCAGCCCCCTGCCCGGGGAGTCTCCTCTGCAGGGATTTCAGCCCAGTTGGCACAGACAGGGTCATGGTCCCCACACCGGGCCTTCTCTGCCTGGAGACAGCACAGGGCGATCACGTGGATTTGACTCTGGGCACCTCTGTGGGCGGCAAGCAGCCCCCGACATTGATCAGCCGCGAAGTGAAGTGCTCCACTCGCCCGTGTGGTCTCCACTGAAGAGGGTGCAGGTTTTAGAGTGGATGTGGGCTGTTGCTTTAAAAACAAAGTGTCATGGTAAAGCTGGAAAAATATCCAGAAGGTTTAACCTAATTTATTTTGAAATTTTAAGGTGGTGATGAAGGAAACAGCAGGTCCCTGGAGGAAGCCTCTAGAATCTTAGTTGTGGGTATGAGCTGAGCCAGGGCAGAGAGCTGTCCGGAAAGACGGGGTACTGCTAGTGGAGACAGGTGGGACCCACCTGGGCGAGGTGCTGAAAAGGGGGGCCTAGGAGGCAGAGCGGAAGTCTTGCTGGTTTAGAGGGGCTGGGCTAGGCTGGCTTAGCTGTCCTCTGTACTCGGTAAACCCGGGAGAAGCGAGCAGGATGGTATACTGTGTTGGATCCAACCAGGTGTCAGCCTGGGTGGCAAGGGACAGCTCAGGGAGCAAATATGTCTTTAATACAAAAGACCTTCAACGTGTCACCCACAGCCTTTCAGGCCCAGGGTCTCCAGGGGGTCTCCCCCTAAACAAAGAATTGGATCATTTGGGAAGCAAAGCGTCATCAGACGGAGGGTTACGCCTCTGCAGGGCTGCAGGGTGGTGTACGTGGTAACCACAGGCAGCAGGGGAGACGTGGGCCCAGGAAGTGCCCAGCCACACCCTGGGAACAAGTGTCCTGAACCAGAGGCTCTCGTGGGCACCTCTTGCTTCCTTGGGTGAGCATTAAGCACCCCCGTGGGTGCACGTGCCTTGGTTGAAATCCACAATGAAAGCTGGGTCCATTCCACCGCCCAGCTCATAGGGTGGCAGTCCACGGACGGTGCTGGGAGACCCTCAGCACCTGAAGTGTGGACTCAGAATCTTCTGGAAGAAACCTCCAAGGTCAGCACGCACTCCACAGCGTCTCAGACACTAAGTCTTAGAGTCTCTGCCTGGGCGTGTTCAGAAATGGGGCCATGACTCCCCAGGCCAGCCTGGGGTGGGGAGAAGGAGACGTGGGGGCAGGGGGCGGTCCAGGGTCTTGTTGGCCTGGGAGCCAGAGTTTGGGGGTGCCTTGACTTTGAAAGGAAACTGAGGCAAGCAGGCCTGACCCTCGTGTCCCTCAAGCTGCCTCGTGCCAACACTGTCTTACCTGTGTTGTCTTAACCTCTTACCTGCAGCAACATGGAATCCCCGTCCCAGTCACCCCCAAGAACCCGTGGAGCATGGACGAGAACCTGATGCATATCAGGTAAGACGGACCTGCCTGTCCACCGCTCTGCCAGGCCTCGGTGAGCACCCACCCGTCTGGGTCATGTTGGAGTGGTGACCCACCGACCTGTGGTCCCTGCCCTCATGGACGGAGCCCAGCGACCTCAGGGAGGGCAGACCGCTCCTTGGTGTGTCTCTCTGCTCCTCCCACACTGACTCCCCTCCTCTGTCTTCCTTCTTTCTCCCCTGTAGCTACGAGGCTGGAATCCTGGAGAACCCCAAGGTAATCCCCCGTTCCCCCGAGCCCACTGTCTTTTGGTGGTGGCTGCTCCGTGCCGACGCGGTCTGGTGTGTTTGTAGCCTAATTTGAAATTTCACGGGGGGCCGGGCATGGGGCTGGGGCTGAGCCCTGCCTGTGTTCCCCGACCCTCCCCACTGGGCTCCCTGTCGCCTGCCCACTCCTCACTGCGTTTTTTCAGATCCTCCCCCTTCCCTGGCGCTCTTTTTTTTCTTAATTGCTGCCACGATGAATAGGGGAAGGAAATATTTCAGGGAACGGAGAGTGCGATTGTGAGACAATAAAGAAGCAATTAGGCAGATGAGACACTTGTGGGAGGGCCCAGTCTGTGCCCACCAGCTCTTGGGCTGCCTCGGCTGCTGCCACAGGGGGAGGTGGCACAGATCGGAGCCTCAGGACCCGTTTGTCTGGGCCTGGGCTTCGCACCCGCCAGCCCGCCCGCCTTGGTCCCAGGTCCCCAGCCTCCCCAGCTGGCTCCCGCTGGACCTCGGGGCCCTGTTTGAAGTTAAGGTTTTTCTCTCTTTTGGAGGGGTGGAGGGGTTCCTTTGTGTCTCCCCCTGCCC
The DNA here is from genome assembly GCF_032452875.1 of Bos javanicus. Classification (NCBI taxonomy): domain Eukaryota; kingdom Metazoa; phylum Chordata; class Mammalia; order Artiodactyla; family Bovidae; genus Bos; species Bos javanicus. Next base: position 100,549,533 of record NC_083878.1, read on the forward strand.
ACCGTGGGAGATGGGGGAGGCAGGATGAACTCTATCCTGGGAAGAAAGAAAAAAAAAAATCTCTTTGTCCCCCCAGGGACTGTCTCCACTCCCTGGCTGATTTGGGGGTGGGGTGGGCTGGGGGTGGGCAGGGGCCCTTGTGCAGCTGGGCCAGGGCTGGGGGGTGCTGGGGGGCACAGGATCTAGGAAGGCCAGCTGGAGAGGATGGTTTGGGCAAGGGTGGAGTGAGCCTGGTCCTGGGGAGAGCTCCCCGTGGGGACCGGGCCCTCTGGATGGGTGTTGGTGATAACCTAACCTGTACCAGGGGCTGTTTCTGGAACCAAGCCTGGGGTCTGTATTCTCCTCGGCTCTGAACCTCCTCATGTCCTGGGGGAGGAAACTGAGGCCCAGAGGAATGACCCGCCCTCCCGGCAGCCTCTGGTTCCCAATGGCCCGCACACCTCCCCTCCCCACCCGCTCGGCCCTCAGCCCAGCCGTGTCACTCAGCAGAGCCCACACCCTCGTCCCCTGGGGGCTGATGGCCCCACAAGGCCGCTGCCTGCTGGTCACAGGCTTTTCCAGTTCATGCTTGGCTGACCCCACGACACTCAGGCCAGCCACCCCTAATTAGCCAGTCAGTCAGCGCCCAGGGGGCTCGGGGAGGCTGAACAGAGCCCAGCGGCTCCTCTTGTGGCCTATGATGACGCTCTTACCTCACTGCGGGGTGCAGGTCCCTTCCCCTCTCAGGCCTCCTTTCTAATGAGGCCAGTGCATGGACAAGGACGTGCTAGCCAGTGTGTTTTTCAGGATTCTACCCACTAGTCAAGTGGGAAGGTGAGTGCATTCCCAGAGATCTGGGTCTGAATCTTGGCTTTGCTTCTATGGCTGTGCAACCTTGGGCAAGCTACCCAACCTCTCTGAGCCTCTGGCTTCTTAAGCAAACAGCTGGACAAGGCAATACCTGCCTCCTGGGATGTGAAAGCCCTTGACCTGTCCTGGCACAGGGCCCAAGGCCTCAGCCGTGGAACCAGGGGTCCCACTCTCCCTCCTCCGGCCGGCTAAGATTTTTGGGGGGAGGAAGGAGATGAGGTTCCCTCAGGAGTGGATGCTCTGCTCTGCCCTCCCAGGGGAAGTGGGGAGACCACACTCCCGCTGAGATGTGCAGGGCCAGGCCGAGGGACCCAGGGGCTGGCCCACTCCAGCTCCGCTTTCCCAGGCTGCCCTGCTGCAGGTGGCGGCCAGGGCAGCCCCTTGCCTCCAGTAGGTCCCAGGGCCCCAGGTGGGTGCTACTCCCCACAGGGGAGGAACTCTGCACGCTGGGCAGCCCTGGCCCCCTCTGGAGGCACTGGGGAGACCGAGCTCAGGGAACCAGTGGCCCCCTCCCTCCCCAACCCCCCGCTCCAAAAAAAGCCTGAGACCTGCCGAGGGGAGGGTTTGAAGGCAGATGGTGGAGCCATTTTCTGCCTCCATGAGGGCTGATTGAAGGGCAATGAGGCAGCTAATGCGAAGAAAGATAGAAATTTACTTGCTTTAACTTCATACGGCCCACAGTGAAAGAGTTCATTCAGTCGCCGGCCCGCCATATCTGATGGATGAATAAACCATTTGCCGCATCGATCATGCCTCTACATCATGGTTTACTTCATGGGCCATTTGCTTCCAATTTCTCCTTCTCAGCCCTGTTTCATGCTTTCTTTCGCCCTCTCCCCATCCCCCCTCCCTCCCCACCAACTCTCTCTTTCCTTTTTTTTTCCTTCACTCTCTTCCCTCCCCCAACACCCCCACCCCCCCACAACCCAAGATGACATTGGAAGTGAGCCCTCCCGCTGGGATGGATAAATAGGTGGTATTGATACTCAGCAACAAACTATTTGTCATTTGAACTGGGCTTTTAGGAAGGCAGAGTAAAAAGAAGGCAGGCGTGAGCCACCACCTCTGAATGCAAAGCAAATGTCACTTTATTTCTATTTAGTTATTTTATTTAATCGGTGCTGTCAGGGTGTCCTGCTTCCCACTGCAAAGAGAGTGGGGATGCTGGACCCGCCTGGTCTTCCTACCTCCCCTCTCCTCCCGAACGCACTCTCATCCTGTCCCATTCTCGTGGTGTTCGAGGCCGGTTAAGTGCTCGCGGCCAGTGCGGCAGGAGAAAGTGACAAGCCCCAGGTCCGAGTCTGAAGGCCCAGTGCGGGTGGAGGTGGGAGGCAGGCGAGTTCAGATGGAGGGGCTGGGGTCTCAGCCCTGGCAGGCAGCTCGGAGTTCAACCCGGGCTGGACAGTCAGTGAGGAGCCCCCGGCAGGTGGGGAAGGACCTGTGAAGTCCTGTTGGTTACCCAAAGGCCCCAAGCCCTGGTTTCACTTTGCCTTTTGGCCGAGGATAGCCCTGGTCCCAGGGAAGGTGGCGGTTGGTTAGGTCTGGGGAGCCGGGCACGTCTCTGACCGTATCCCTCGCACTGTCTCTCATGGAGCGGGTGGGGGCGGGAAACAGCACTGGACGGGGGTTCTAGAGTCCTCAGTCTGACTCCCACACCAGGGGTGGGGGTGGGGGGTGGCCAGTGGCGGGGCGGCGTGATGGGGACAGGCGGCTTCTTTGGCCTTGGTTTTTCCACCTGGTCCATGGGGCCATCAGGCTGGAGGTCCTCAAGGAGGCCCCCCACCCCTCCTTGGGTCTGTCTTGGAGGTCTGTTCTGGGTCCCTGCTCCTGCCCGCTAAGGGGAAACGGGAAGGGATGGCAGCTGGCCTCGGAGGAGCTTTGAAGGCACGAGGGCTTTATTCCCAGTCCCATCTGAGCCCAGGAGTAAAGCTAGAAGGATCACTGTCCCTGTTTGCCCAGGACTGGGTGGTGGGGGGAGGGTCTCCGAGTTTGGAGCCAGGATGGTTGATCATCCTAACCGCAGGGAGTGACCTCAGGGGTCCCGGTGGCCCCACCTCTCTGCCCCACCTGAGCAGCTCTTCTCCGAGGCAGGTGCCACCAGGAGGCTGTTCCAGTCATCCTGTCACCTGCAGGGCACCAGGCCCTAGTTGGCACCTTCTTGGATGACTTTCATGTCCAGTAAGAAATAGAAACTGTCTATGTATTTAAATTGTAAGGCAGTCAAAAGAAAGTGTTAGTCACTCAGTTGTCTGGTAGCCTGCCAGGCTCCTCCCTCTGTGGGATTCTCCAGGCAAGAGTACTAGAGTGGGTAGCCATTCCCTTCTCCATTGGATCTTCCCAGTTGAGGGATCAAACCTGGTTCTCCCACACTGCAGGCAGATTTATTGTCTGAGCCACCAGGGAAGCCCAAGGCAGTCAAAAGCAGGTATCATTCCCCCTCCCCACCCATTTTACAGATGAGAAAACTGAGGCTCAAAGAGGCAAAGCAACTTGTCACAGCCTGACATCTCGACTCCTGGCTTTGGGGTGTTTTCCACCACTCTGAAATCTATCACATCACTGTTCAAGGCCTCATGGGTTTCCCGCCCTGGGCCATGTGGTCTCCGCCACCCCCACACAGCCTACATCACAGCCCCGACAGTCCCCGTCCGCCTCTAGTTCTTCCTCAGTAGGTGGGGGAACAGTTCTTGACCTCACCCACCAGGGCTGCAGAAAACGCAAAGGGAACTGCAGATGCAAAGTGACATGGGAATGCTTGCAGGCTTTTGACAGCCAGGGATTGAGGGGACTGCACTTCCCAGGATGTCAGCAGGTGGACAACAGCTGGGCCCTGGGATGCCCACGGGACAGACTTGAGCAGTCAGGCCCAAGAGCCCCCCTGGCCTCATCATGGCAAGGGTCCAAGCCGCAGCCTGCAGGGGTGGGGGGGGGGCGGGGACCTAGGGAGTTCCAGGCAGCCAGCTGCCCCTCCACCACCGCATCGAGTCGAGAAAGAGGCCCAATTTCCAACACGCCCAAGAAAAAATATACATAAAGGTTGATGTGTTTTCAAATGGGTTTTTGCTTCACTCTTCTCTTTTCTCCCTGTGTGTATTAACCTCGGGGACCCCAGGGACGGCTCTCCTTGCCGGAGCACCTGCTGGGGTCAGGCACAGTCATTAGCTTTGCGGTCAGTGCAGAATAAACCCCAATTCCCGGTGCCGAGGAGAGAGAGAGAGAGCGCGGGTGTGCCCACGCCCGCTCCCGGGAAGCCCACCTAGTGCCTCACTCCCCCAAAGTCACGCTTTTCCTGCCTGACTGGCTCCTCCTGCTATTCCACCTCCAGCTGTGGGGGCGTCGAAGAAAAAGATGAGATCAAGTTGAGGGGAAAAATTGTCTGATTTCTCGAGCCCTTTGTTTCCCAGGCCCCTGGCAAGTGGGGCTGGCTCCAGGTAGGGGGGCTGGGAGGCCGGCCTGCTGGCTGGACTGGCCAGCCGATGGCAAGTGCCAGCAGGACCCTGGCTCTGGAGAGGGCTGCAAGAGACTGACCTGGCACAGCTCGGCTCAGACACACTGTCCTCCAACCTCTTTCTGTCTTATCAGAACCAAGCGCCTCCAGGCCTCTACACAAAGACCCAGGACCCGGCCAAAGCCCCCAACAGCCCGGACATGCTCGAGATCGAGTTCAAGAAAGGTAGGTGCTGCCCAGTCAGGACTCCACGTGGTGGACTTTTGGGGCCCTGGCTCCTTGCCCCTCCTTGCCTGGGATCCCCCTGGGCATGAGCCTTCTGTATTCCTCCTGTGTTTCCCGGAAGCCAGGCTTCAGATGGGGTCTTCAAATGTTCCCAGCTACCCCCTCCCTGGATGGCATGATCCATGGAAGCCTTCAGATTTGGGAGGAAAACACCCCAGCGGCTGTCCCCTGGTTGGTGGACACCAGGTCTGGAGGAAGCATTCTGGCAAAGTCACTCCACTTTTCTGGGCCTCAGTTTCCTCATCTGTAAACTGGGAATAAAAGCACTCGTTGCCTCGTGTTTTCACGGTACAGAGTGAGATCTGGATGGGGTGTATCTGGTGCAGGAGTGGTCACCAAGGAGGTGCTCACCCAGTAGGACAGCCAGCCTTGGGGGTCTCCTCTGACCCCACAGCTACTCCTAAGCTAGCTGCCTGGTGCATCTCCCTACCTCCCCACCCTGGGTTCAAAGCTGCTGCCGCACTCGCTTGTGTTCCGATTTCCTCCTCATCTTCTCTGCAACCAACATGAACGTTTGCTGGCCTGGCCTGAGAGCCCGGCCTTGAGCCAGGCATGAGGGACACCCTCCCCACCCCCACCTTGCCTTGGAAGACAGAGGGGAAGGCAAGACATGCTGGGTAATGGAAGGAGCAGGACCTGCTTCAGGGTGAGGGCTCAGGATGTCCAAGGAGAGGACTTTTCCAGGAGGCTGCAGAAATCGGAGAGACTTCCTGGAGGAAGTGGCGCTGGGCAGGAGCTGGAGGAGCCAAGAAGGGGGCGACTCCAGGCAGGGAGGCTGGTCCTTCCAGCCACAGGCAGGGATGGGGCCGAAGGAGAGGGACTCAGAGACAGATCCCAGCTCCCCCCTGCTAGTGTGACCTTGGGTCTCAGGCTTGTTCACCTGTAAAACAGGCCACAGAAATGATGCTCATAGGTGCTTGAGCATGGTGGTACTTTAATCATTGGCCTCCTGGCCTTTCTCAAGGGCCTGGCTGTGCCAATGGGCGTTTTCATCGTTCTGGCCCCACCTCTGCCATCAGTTCAGACACTTGAGTGTCAGGCCCCCTGGGGACCAAAAGCCCTTAAAGTCTAAGGCCCTTAAGGTCAGCTGGAGCACTGAGTCCGTCTTATGCCCACCCTCTGTGACCCAGGGCCGTGCGGATGTGGGGCCTCTGAGCATCATCTCTGAGAAGATGGGGGGTACACCCAGGCCGCACCCCACCCCCCACAGATCCCCTGGAGCCGGGGAGAGCGGTGAGGGTGGGAGGTAAGCCGGAGGCCACAGACGGTCCTGCACGCTGGACACCAGCTCTGGGCCCCTTTTCCTCTAGGCATAGATAGGCCAGCCCCAAGGGCTGAGCCCGAGAAGAAACGTGATCCATTTTAATGATTTGGGGACTGTCTAGAAAAAAAAAAAAGTAGACGGAGGAACCCTCCCTGACGACTCCCCATTCACTCTCTAGTTAATTTATTTGAAGTTTTAATCTAATTATTAACTATTTTAAAGGCTAAGAGGCTTTCTCCAGCGGCGGCAGCAGCAATGTCTGCTCGTCTCTGGGGGCAGGCCTCATCCAAGGCCCTGCAAGGACGACAATAGGACCGGAGGGAGAGAATTGAGAGGGGAGAGGCGGGTGGGGGCGGGGCGGTGGGCAGAGGGGCTTAAGGTTCATTATTGGGCAGACTTACATTTAATAGCAATTTACAACCAAGTTATAAAACCCCTGGAAATGGGGGTTAAGAATGGCCAGGCTGACAGCCCCTGAGCGAAGCCCCTCCAAGCGGCGCCCGGCTAATAAAGACTCGAAAGCCGCTATTGAGGCCTGATTGGCATCCGATCGCTGGCTCCATGGTAATGAGCTGGGCAGATGGGTGGGAGATTAGCCGCCAACTTTGAACAGCTTTTCTTTGTCACTGTTACAGCTCTCTTGTTAGGCCGCTAATACATTTATTGCTCATTTCACACCGCTCGAGAAAGTGCCCCTTGCTATTCAAAGTCAACCCCGAACCCACCCACCGCCCCCCTCCCGCCACCCCCTTGACTTCCCTCCCGAGCGGTCACCTTCCTCCTGCCGCCCCAGACCCGACTTCTCAGAATTCACGGGCGCCTCCAAAAGCTCGCCGGCTGAAACAGGCATCTTCTCGCCCCGATCTGGGGTGCGGGGTCGGGGCGTGGGGGTCCGGTCCGCCTGACAGACGCGGCAGGGGGCCGTGTGTGTGTGTGTGTGTGTGTGTGTGTGTGAGTTCAGCCACACCTCGGCCAGGCGGGCCCCCCGGTAACTGGTGGGACAGAAGGTCCTCCATCGTAAGACAATGGCGGAGCGTGAAATTCAATTAGTTCAGGGCCTGGTTCCAATTTCACAGCCCCTAAATGCAAAAGGGGCAGAGAGAATGGGAAGGGTGGGGGAGAGCGTTTTTATTGCATTTTCCCTTTCATTCTGGGGGGCTTTCTCGCCCCTTCTCTCTCCCCAGCAGGCCTCAACCTGCACTGGGCTTCTCAAGGAGTCATTTGGAGTCCATATCTGTCACATCCATTTAAGGCGTTGCGGGCGGAGGGGGAGGGTGGAGTGGCAGCCACAGACTCCTCCGCTGAGCTCCGACCATGGGCCCCCTGCCCTCTCCTCCTGCCCTAGGGGTCCCCGTGAAGGTGACCAACGTCGGGGATGGCACCACCCACAGCACAGCCTTGGAGCTTTTCCTGTACCTGAATGAAGTCGCGTGAGTGTCTGCTGGGAACACACTGGCCAGCCCCTGCTTGGACCGCTGTGGCTGGTGGCCCCGGCCCGAGCCTTAGGGGCTGAGGAGGACAGGCCCGCGTCCTGCAGTCAGCCCTGGCACCAGCCCTGTAGGCGTAGGGCCCTTTGCTTCTGTACAAGAGTCCCGGTGGCCCTGAGCCTTAGAAGGGAACAACCCCAGAGCATCTTCTGCCCCCGGGGATGGTCCAGTTGAACCTTCCCAGGTCTCAGCTGGGTTGGGGCCAGGCTAGAAGGACAGCTGAGCAGTGGGGAAGGCTGGGTGCCATGCCAGGCCAGGCCCAGGTGGGGGTGACGGAAGTTGCACACTGAGCTCGCTGTGCGTCCCAGGCAATCCCTTCCCTCCTTGGGCTTCAGTTGCCCCACCTGTACAATGGGTGGTTGGACAACTCACCCGGCTCAGATGTCCTCTGAGTCTTGAATCCTGACGCCCTGCACATGGCCCCCAGTGACCAGATGGTTCTTCTCACAGTGGCAAGCACGGCGTGGGCCGCATCGACATCGTGGAAAACCGCTTCATCGGGATGAAGTCCCGGGGTAAGTCTGGTCGCCACCCCTGGGGGGCATGGCTCGGCTCCCAGAGGCCCCTGACACCCACCATCATGTTCCAGCATTGCTACTCCCAGGCTGACTTTGGGCAAGTCCTTTCACCCTGCCAGACAGTTTCCCTTATGTGAAGTGGGGATGAGGGACACTTGGCCACTGATTTCTGATGGCATCAGGAGAAGAGCTGTCCCCAGAGCAGGGAGAGGTACAGAGAAGACAGGAGGCGGGCCCAGGGCCCAGAGGTCAGGCACTCCAATGCCCTGGGCGGCGGGTCAGCCAGGCTTAGAGGCAGGCCACGTAGGGCCGATTTCGTGGTCATTAAGGTGACATTGAGGAGGCCAGAGGGCCCAGCAGGGTGGGAATCTCGCCAGGGGTGGGCGCTATGAGCCAGTCAGGGCCTGAGGGCCTGTCTCATGACATGAGCATGACATGGTCGTTGTTCGGTCGCTAAGTTGTGTCTGGCTCTTTGCAACCCCATGGACTGCAGCACACCAGGTTTCTCTGTCCTTCACCATCTCCCAGAGCTTGCTCAAACTCATGTCTGTTGAGTTGATGATGCCATCCAACCATCTCATCCTCTGTTGCCGCCTTCTCCTCCTGCCTTCAGTCTTTCCCAGCATCAGGGTCTTTCCCAGTGGGTGGATTCTTCACATCAGGTGGCCAAAGTACTGGAGCTTCAGCTTCAGCATCAGTCCTTCCAATGTATATTCAGAGTTGATTTCCCTTAGGACTGGACTTTTTGCATGATGCTGGGGTGGGGCTCTGCCTTGGTACTGAGTGGCTGCCTCGCCCATATCCACCTCTGGCTGGGCCTGGAAGGAGGTGAGGCTGGTCCCCAAGCAGGTGCAGAGCCCATGGTTCCCTCTCGGTCCCTCATTGGGTCGTCTCGACTGCACCCAACCCCCATCCCGTTCGAGGAGATCTCATGTCCCCCGTGATAAAGCGATGTGCGTGCTTCTGACTTCCATGAGGGAGGGGCAAGCCAGCCGTTAAGAGTACCGGTGGTGGGATTAAGGTCCTTTGTGTGAGCAGGTGTTCAGCTCGCTTTGCTAAGGTCAATTTAAAAAGATGGCACAGCTAAAGAAAACCAGGCCAAGGTCATGGCTTTTTGTCCCTCGGGATGTTTTTCACCAAGACTCTAAAATCCAAAGAGAACTGATGGCAGATTTCAGGTCAGGGCATTGGTCCTCGAGGCAGGATGCCAGGGCTCTCACGTGGAGTTCAGGTTCACAGCTCCTGGCTGATGACCTTGGACTTGGTAGCTCAGTTTCTGCAGGTGCAATGTGGCAGGCATTGGGACAAGAGCTGGATCATTCTGGCTCTGACCTGTTTGAATTTATCTCAAAAGGGGAAGAAGGAAGCAACGTGGCTTTGCCTCCTGTGTGTGTTTTTTTTCCCTCCTTGACAAGACTATTACTGTGAAAAACAACCTAATTGAAAGTCTCGAGAAGACCTTGTGGAGAACAATATTACTAATTAGCTGCTCCCTTGTACCCTCTCTTACCTTTGTGTCTTACCTATACCAACATCTGATTAAACGTCCTTTTGTCTCACTTTGCTCTTGGGAGGCAGCACAACGCAAATTATCTGAGGCAGACCCCGGAGGGACCTCGGCGAGCCAGAGCCCAGCGCCCTTGCTTTATAGGTGGGGAAACCAAGGCTCAAAATCACAGCCATGTTGGTGGTAGGATCAGGACTAATGTCGAGTCCCAGAGAGGCATGGGGTGGAGGGCTGAGGGCTTGAACTCTGCACTGGGGCAGATCCGGGTTCTAGCCCAAGTATATTAGTAGGAACTGGCCCAGTGGAAGAGCTTCTTGAATGCAGCAGTCCCATAGGGATGCTGAAAGGGTCAAGGCGGCCTTTGCCCTCTGGGAACTGTCCAGTCTGCACCACGATCGTGTCCCTTCTCTGTCCAAGGCAGGCATCACTGATTGTGGATGTAAATCAACAGTGCTGACGATGGACAGATCGCCTGAGATCACTCTGTGAAATGGCACCCAAGTGGACTGGACTATTCTGGGAACGCATCCTGAAAGAGGTGGCAGGAGAATAGACTTTACCCAGTAGAAGAAGGTGGGATAGAAAGGAGTGGGAGCCTTCCAGTGTGAGTGGCAGGAGCAGCCCCGAGTGGCCAGTTGGGTGGTGGTTTAGGTGTGAGGCTGGCCGGCCTCCTGGAGGCCTGGCAGAGGCGCATGGAAGGGCAGGTGTCAGGGGCCAGGCTTGGGCACCAGACTCGACTGCCTGCCTTGGCTCCATCACCCTTCGGAAAGCAACGTAGCCTCTTCAGAGAGGCTTCATCCATGAAATGGGTTGTTGGGCAGATTGAACACCTCTGTGTTGACCTATAGTGGGTGCCGTGCCTGGAGGTAGGCTTCCTACCTGTTCCCAGATTGAACTTTGAAGGTTGGAGCCATGAGGTTAGCGCTCAGTTCCAACTCCCTTGCTTCTTACCATCCACCTGAGGTGAAGATTCCTGGAGCATAGCCCTCACTCTGCGCAAGCACTGCGTGTGCACCTTTGAGGGGCTTTCTCTAAAAGCATAGCATTTAGCCTGAGAGTTGCTTGCTGTGTATCCTCAGACAAGTTGCTTTCCGGCTCTGCAACTCCCACCGGCAAAGGTGGGCATGCTAGAGGATCTCACCTTCTCTCTCTCTGCAAGTTCTACCTTGCCTATTTTCTGACTTGGGGAGTGAGAAAAGAAAGTTGCTTCTTAATTTTAGGGGGAGGTCTTGTTTTTTATTTCTCCACTCCCAATAAGTCACTGTGAGAAAGAAAGAGGGGCAATAGAGGAAGACATCGTCGGTTCGCCCACGAGACTTTTATTAGGTCTACGGTCAGGGGAAAAGCTGTTAATTGTCAATTATATGAAGGGCAGAGCAGGAAGGTGCTATTGTTCGTAGGTTGATGTACAAGGGGGAAATGTCATTTGTATTGATTTTACAAAGCTTAGAGTTGAAATTGGTTAAAGGCTTTTTTTTTTTTTTTTGCCGGGTTGGGGGAGGGTGGGTGGGTAGGAAGCTGGCAGTGCTAATGTATCAGGTCTGGGGTGGCCAGGTTAGTGGCACTTGGGGCCATGGGGTCAGCAGGCCGGGGGCTGGGGAAGCCGCAGATGGAGTAGCTTTCGCTGTATTGTGGCTGTTCACATCGTCATTATCACATTATCTTTTTAACTCTGGAGGGGGGCTAATTAAGTGAAGTAAATGAAATCAGTGGGGAGGAGAAGGGGGGCGAGGCAGGCAGGAGGGAAGCTGAGAAGGAGCTGGCGCTGGTCCTTCCCTCACCTTCTCCCCCCAGCCCGGCCCCATGGGTCTCGCCTCTGCCGCTTCCCTCGGTGACTCCCTCCGCACTCGCCTCCTCACCTGCCTTCTGTTCTCCCCTCCACTCCTCCCTTCCACTCTCTTCCATCTTCCTCCCTCCTTCCCATCTCTCTCGCATCCTCCCCTCCTCTCTCACTTCCTCCTTATTCCATCACTTTCTGGCGAAGAAAGACTTAAGAGTTGCTGCCCGCCTCTCCAGACCTCCCAGAGTCTCCGCTCAGACTGAACATTCCAGATTGGAGGGAGACTTGTGAGGCAAAGGTGTTCGCGTTCCCAGAAGCCCGGAGTGGCCAGCGTCAGAGGCCCACCCTGATTCCCAGGGTAGGGCCCGCGGGGCACCGGGAGCATAGAGGAAGGCTAGCAACCCACGGGGACTTGCCTCCCCATCACCATGGCAACTGCCTCTCTTCTTGGCCATGGGATCTAATCGGGGAGCTCTTGGGCTCCAGCCCAGCTCCCCTCCCCTGGCCTTTCTGAATCCCTTCCTCTGGACACTGCTTACCCAAAGGACCAGAGGCAGTGGTCCAGGTGCCTTAACCTCCACCTCTGCCCTCCCACCGCCCCCCCACCCCGAACCTCCGGCCGAGTTGGCCAATCCCACTCAATTCTGCCAAATTGCTCAATTTCTGGGCTAACCTGGCAGCGTCAGGAAAACAGATGAGAAAAATTTAAGTGGCCGCAGCTGTTTTGGTTCCCACCTCTTCCTCCTCGGTCCACTCTCCCCCACCCCGGCCGCCCCCCAGCTCCTCGCCCTTCTTCCCCACCCGCTCCTCGGCAGTAATTATGGTGTGATTGAAGCCGCTCCGCAGAGAACCGCTGACACCTCTGTCTTTTTCCTGTAAACACGGGGAGATGAAAATAGACACTTGAATCCGCTGTGCGTGTCACTCGGAAGATGTCTGTTGTCTCTTCCCCAGCGACACCGAGACTCAGCTGTCATTTCCTCCTTCTTTTTGCGCAGTGGTTTGTATGCCGACTGTCAAAAGCCCCAAATCCATAGTCTTTAAGCATCAGGATTCTGTCACTGGGTTTTTTTTTTTAAGTCATTTTTTTCCCCAGAAGAAATACACAGAAATCATCTGTACCCCCTACCCCTGTGGAGAGGAGAAGGAAAGCTTTAAGACACACACACACACACACACACACACGACAACAGCAACCTGCAAACAAGCTTTTTGATCAGTCACAATTAACTTTAACACCTTCTAAGGCAAGGAACGGGAATATTAATTGTGCTGGTGTGTTTCACGGCTGCGGCTTCTCTTCTCGCCTACGACTCCTCCCGCAGCGCCCTCGGAGGGCTGACGGTCGCGTGGCTGGTCCTGAGGGCTCAGCGGTGGGTGACTGTCCACCAGACACTCTCTGTTCTTTTCCTGGGGACAGCTCTGATGGCGCAGTTTGGGGGTGGTGGTGGGGGACAGGGGCTTCCCAGGTGACTCAGTGGTAAAGAACTGGTCTCCAATGCAGGAGATGCGGGTTCAATCCCCAGGCTGGGAAGACAACCCCCCCCCACCCCCCGGAGAAGGAAACAGCAACCCACTCCAGTATTCTTGCCTGGAGAATCCCATGGACAGAGGAGGCTGGCGGGCTACAGTCCATGGTGTCACAAAGAGTCAGACACGACTGAGTGACTAAATAACAACGGGGGTCGAGGGCTAGGACAAGTCATAGCTCTTCCTTGATGGAAAGCATGGATGTCCTCTCACCCTGTCAGCGACTGGTCCTGTTTCGTCTCTGGACTGTGGGGAGGTGATGCTAGGGAGCTGGCTACAGCGTTCCAGAAACGAAACTGCATGCGCACCAGGGCCATTGTGTCTGGGTGCTCACCTTCAGGCGCGTCTCAGTGGGACTTAGGCAAAAGAGCAGTCGACACTTGCCACCTTCTCCTCTTACAGGCAGGTTGCCTAGGCCACAGAGGGGGCTGAGGCAGCCCGAGGTCACACAGCAGAAGTGACTTGCGCTGAACAACTGTAAAGGTATAAGTTGAGAGGGACTTCTGGGCTGCACTCCTGATCTACGAATACAGCTTGGACTCAGCTGGCCGGGTGTGGACAGGAGAGCAAGGAGGCAGCTGGGTTCCCCAGGGGCTAAAGATGAGGGCAGCTCCTGCCCTTGGCCTGCCGTTGTGACTGTGTGTGTAAGAACGGGCTTTGAAAGTTTCTGGGTTTTTCCAAAATGTGGCAAAAGTAATAATCAGGAAGAATTAGAAGGCCCATTTCTAGTCCAGTAAATACTGAGTTCCTAGTATGTAGAGTTCAGTTCTGACTCTTTGGGACCTGATTGACTCTTTGGGACCCCACGGACTATAGCCCACCAGGCTCCTCTGTCCATGGTATTTCCCAGGCAAGGATGCTGGGGTGGGTTGCCATTTCCTCCTCCAGGGGATCAGCCCTACCCAGGGATTGAACCTGTGTCTCTTACGTCTCCTGCATTGTCAGGCAGATTCTTTACCCCTGAGCCACCTGGGAAGCCCGGTATATAGTAAATATATATTGAGTTGCTAGATATATATATTGAGTTGCTAGAATGAGAAGACAAATAAGGCTTTGCCATTATCTTGCTGTTGGTGACTCTTGGTGATAAAGTTTCTAGAAAAACTGAAAGCTTGCCCCTTTTACCTTGTGGTTATTTCTGTCTTTTTTTATTTTTTTTTTGGAAGTAGATGTTTCCAAAAAACTCTGCAGCCCTCTAACATTGTAAACAGACTGCTGTAAACATCAGGCCTTTCTCAGTGGCCTGGGGTCATCGGAAGCCACTTGTTTGTGGCTCCCTAGTGTCCCCAAATCAACAGACATGAATTTGAGCAAACCCCGGGCGATGGTGAAGGACAGGGAAGCCTGGCGTGCTGCAGTCCGTGGGGTCACCAAGAGTCAGACACGACTGAGCGACTGAACAACTGTCCCCAGAAGGCGCCAGCCCAGAGCCTGTGCTGAGTGCTTGTCTGCTTTTCACAGGCGTTCTGTGTCCAGTGTCCCCAGTCTCACGCTGTCGTTTTCTCAGCCACCCACCTGTCTCCCACCTCGTCAGCCCTTCTAAGCTCCTTCGGGGTTGTGTCTCTGAGGCAGTTCGTGGACGCGGATGACAGAGCCGGTTTGAACTGTGTTTATGAGAGTCATGATGAGGGGTGGTGGGGGCCTGAGGCACTCCCCGGGGAGTCGAGGGCTTGGGCCTGCTGCGTGAACTGGGGGATGGTGGTGTTTTCCTACCGGGGAAACAGCTGTGTTTACCCCCACAACTGATTCAGGACAGCAGAAGTGGCCCAAGAGCTGCAGGCACACGAGTGAAACAGGACCAGCGTGTCCTAGCAACGCCTTGCCTCTCTGCGCATGTCCCCGAACCCCAGGATGTGGGGGGTTTGCAGATAAGAGACCCACTTCCCCATAGACAGGCTCTTTTCCACTCTGGAACACCTCAGAGCCTTGGGAACACTCTTCCTTGGCCACAGCACCTCAGATTTGGGTGTCCCTTTCATGCTTGGTGAGCACTGGATCACTTTGCAAAAGGCCTAAGAGGCAACCAAGTGCAGAGATGGAAAACTCAGAGGCAGGTCTCAGTCTCCCCATCTGTGAAATGGGTGTGTTGTGCCAAATCAGGATTTTTAAGGACTGCTTGTGGAGTCCAGGGTTTGCAGGGGGACTTCTGCTCCCCACAGCTGGACCTCGTCTTTAATTGTATATGTTGAGTTTCCGCCTAAGGATGTTTGAATCCTGAGTTTGCAGCTGAGTTAGGAAAATACAGGCCATCCTTATGGGCCCTGACATTTCTATGGATTCCCAGACTTAGATTAAAGACCAGAGAAGTTCTCAGAGGAGAAAATTTCTGGCTACTTACATCAGACACAGCCTTGGTCATGTCCCCTATGAACTTCAGAGTTTAAACAATCTCTTCCTTTCTGTTTTTTTTTTTTTTTTTTTTAAAGCATTTTTAAATTGTGGTAAAATATACAAAACATTGGGAAAAAATCCTGATGCTGGGAAAGACTGAAGGCAAAAGAAGGGGGCAGCAAAGGATGAGATGGTTAGATAGCATCACCGACTCAATGAACATGAATTTGAGCAAACTCCAGGAGATGGTGAAGGACAGGGAAGTCGGGCATGCTGCAGTCCATGGGTTTGCAAAGAGTTGGATATGACTTAGCAACTGAACAACAACAAATACAAAACATAAAGCTTACCATTTAAACTGTTTTGAGGGTCCTGTTCAGTAGCATTAAGGACAACATTCATGTTGCGGTGTGAGCACCAGCCTGCATCTCCAGAACTCTTTCGTCTTCTCAAAGCGAGGCCCTATTAAACACCAGCTCCCCTCTCCCCCTCCCCAGCCCCTGGCACCCAGCTTTCCACTTGGTTTCTATGAACTGGACTCTTAGGAACCTCACGTGAGCAGGATGACACAGTATTTGTCTCTTGGTGATTTGTCTCTGGTTGATTTCCATGTATCCTGTCTTCTCATGTATCAGGACTTCCTTTTAAGGCTGAATGTTTCACTATGGAAATATCTCTTTCTGTTTATCCATCCATCTATTGTTGGGCATTCTGATTGCGTCCACCTTTTGGTTCTTGTGCATAATGCTGCCATGAACGTGGGCGTATGAATCCCTCCTGTGGAAAGATGACCACGTAAATTTTGAGGAAAACCAAAACTCTGTCCCTTTAACGCCATAACACTATTTGGTGGGAAGAAAGGGACTTTTGGGGGTGGCGTTCGTCGGGGAGGGTTATGACCGCTTCATCAGGACAGCAGACACAAGGCAGGTTTATCCAAGGTGCTCACCCGAACTTGACTCATGGGGCTACACTGCCAGGATTGCCGGGGCCAATTCCGCCTCTTGGTGCCTCAGTGTCCCCAAACCTAGGATGGTGCCCACTCATCAGATCTCCCTCCCAGGGCCACACTCAGCGCAGGGCCAGGAGCCCCCTTGTCACTTGGAGGTGGTGTGGTCCAAGCAGGTTGTTTAGCAGATGGAAGATTCAGGCCAGAGATGATGGGGAGGACGCTGGTCAAGACCGTCTTCCCGCGACCTTCCAGGTGTGGTCTCATCACCTGCTGGTCCACAGGGAAGCAGACAGCACCACTCAGGGACCGTCCCCAGCTCCACTCCAGCTACGTCCCTCCCCCCGGGAGGCTCAGTTTCCCCATCGGTACAGTGGGGTCAGCCCCGAGTTGACCAAGGTGGCGAGGATTTCTCAGCAAAGACGAGGCTGCAGGGGAGCCGCCAGCCGAAACTGGCATGTGTGTGCACACGTGTCCACGCGTGTGCATGTGTGTGAACAGCCGTCCCCTCCCCTGGCTCCCTAGGGGAAGGCAGGAAGGGACGTTCAGGGCCCTGGGCTCCAGCAGAATCGGTTTAATTACAGGTTTTCAGCTGCGGGCCGGTGGGCATGAGTTGGGAGGAGGGGGGAGCGGCTCTGAAACCCTGTCATTTTCCAGCATCTGAGGGCCTCTGCAAAGGGGGGCATCTAGACATTTTCTCCGCAAGCCGCAGAGTGGACTGTCGTGGCCCCAGCGTGAACATAATGGCAGATGCATTTTGCAGCAAGCTGGGAGTGAATGGGTCCGACCGGCTTGTCTCCTGTCAGACGAGTCATTATTATTATTTTTTTTTTTGTCATTGGCTGACAGTTTGGGTTTCATGCGTTTCTCTCTTTTTTTCTTCTCTTCCCCCTGCCTGGAAAAATGGCTAGGTATCTACGAGACCCCAGCGGGGACGATCCTTTACCACGCTCATTTAGACATTGAGGCCTTCACCATGGACCGGGAAGTGCGCAAAATCAAGCAAGGCCTCGGCTTGAAATTCGCCGAGCTGGTCTACACGGGTGCGTAGACCCTGCAGGGGCTGCCTCCCCTCCCTGACCCAGGGGCACCCTCCTCCTCCAGTCCCAACTTACCCACTGCCACCTGCGCTAGAGCCTGGAAGATGCAGGTTGAAAGGGCTGGAGAGAGGGCAGGAGGCAAGGAGCGAGGAGGGGACTGTGGGACCTGCCTTGTTCATGAGGTCTTGAGGGAAGCGCGCCAGTTCCCCGGGGCGTCTCGCTGCTCTGCTGCCTGCAGCCCATGGGACTGCAGAGGGGGCCAGGGCAGCATCCTGCCAAGTTTCATTCAGCATGTGCCGGGTACCTGGCACCATGTGGGGACACGAGCCATCCCGGAGGGCCCCCTCCCCCAAGTTCCTAAGAGAGCTGCAGCCAGAAACCAAGGCTCCGGGCAAAGGGAACTTATAGAGCATTACCCAACTGGAAGTGGCCAAGTTGGGCTGGACTTCAGGTCAGCCTGTCTCCAGGCAGAACCCAGAGCCACTCCATGAACTGCCTCAAGCCAGAGAAAGCCTACCTTGACCAAGAGTAGGGCCTGAGCACTACATGGGCCAGATCCCCACTCAGAAGCCACCAGGGCCACACATACCCATTTCACAGGTGAGGAGACTGAGTTTCCATGCCTCATCTGCCATCTGACCAGGCCTCCTGACTCCAGATCCATCCCAGACATTGTAACAGGAGTGAGCAGATCCAACCTGTTGCCTGTTTTTGTTCAGCCCATAGGCTAAGACCAGTTTTTACATTTTTCAGTGGTTGAGGAAATTTTTTTTAAGTAATATGTATTTCATTTAATATGAAAATCATAAGAAATTCAAATTTCAGCATCCATAAATAGTTTTTTGGAGAAGGAAATGGCCCACCCATTCCAGTATTCTTGCCTTGAAAATCCCATGGACAGAGGAGCCTGGCAGGCTACAATCTATGGTATCACAAAAGAGTCAGACATGACTTCACAACTAAACACCAACAAATAGTTTTTTTGGCACCTCCTTGCTCATTTGTGTCGATGTTGCTGTCTGTGGCCACTTTGGAACGGCTCTGGCATAGCTGAGTAGTAGCTAGGGAAGCTACATGGCCCATAGAGCCTAAAATATTTACTATCTGGCCCTTTCTAGAAAGGGCTGACCCTATTCTATAACAGTCACATCTCCCTAATTTGAGAAATCACGTCATAACAGACCCTCTCAGCTGTTGGGAGGATGGCCTGCCATTCTCTGGGAGCCTAGATGTCAGAAGGACCCCGGGAAAGTTAATATTCACAGCAGCAGCCTGGTGTAAGTCTCACCTGGTCCTCCACTGGTCCTCCACTTGGAGGTTTCACTTCCTCTGAAACCTTGGAATAGCTATAACTCATCACGGGGTTTCAGGGCGACATGGTGGTTATTGGCTGGCATTATTTTTCCCTCCCATTGTTCCCAGCAGCTTTGAAACCCCAGGGCCCCCCTCTTCCCAGGTACAGACAGGTGTTTAAATACCATTGTCTCCTGCAGACTCTCGTGCTCAGTGGGGTTTCCATGCTGAAAGGTGGATTTTGGTTACAAAGTGGGAGAGTCATTAAGCTGTGGCAGGCTGTGATGGGGGACAGCACCTGGCCGAGGCTGCTTCTGGGGCGTCCGTGGGGCTGAGCGGGGACTAGGCTGCCAGGCTCCCCACACAAGATTGGCTGCCGACTCTTGCTGCCCAGCCCTGAACCGGGTATTACCTAATCTCAGCTGCACAGAGGTGAGATGAAAATGCTTGTCCAAGGTTTCAGAGCTGCTGAGCCGTGGCTTGGAGCCCAGGACAAGCTGGCTTCAGAGGCCAAGTTCTCGGCCACTTCAGTAGATGCTGGGGGATGGGAAGGTGGGCTGAGCCCATTTGCGAGGGGTGACCAAGGGGCACTGGCGTGTACAGGCCCACCCTGGGTATCTGGGGCACAGGTTGGCCCCCAGCTGAGGGGCTGTGCCTCTGCACTGGGCTGCCTGTGTTGAGTCCTTGCTGTCACCCACTGAACCCCCTAAATCCCCAAAGGTTACAGTGATTAGGTTTCAAAGGAAATGAAACCTCAGAGTGGAGGCTCCTGCCAGGTAGTTGTTATTAAGTTCAGCCAGGTGCCTCTGATGTCCAGGCCCCCATAGATGTCAAGGTTGGCATTCGGCACCAGCCTGTTCCCTCAACAGCTCCAAAGGGCTGTGTGATAGGATTTCTCTCATTAGGGATGCGTAAATGTTAGAGAGTGGGGTTCAGCTTCAGCATGTTCCTTAAGCCCCCTGTGCCTCGGTTTCTTCCTCTGAAGAGTGGGGATGAGGCTGCCTGTCTTACAGTGAGGACTCAATACATAGATATGGGCTTCCCAGGTAGCATGAGTGGTAAAGAACCCGCCTGCCAATGTCAGAGATACAAGAGACACAGGTTTGATCCCTGGGTCGGAAAGATCCCGTGGAGAAGGAAATGGCAACCCACTCCAATATTCTTGCCTGGAGAATCCCATGGACAGAGAATCTTGGTGGAGTACAGCCCATAGGGTTGCAAAGAGTCGGACACGACTGAAGCAACTTAGCACATATGCATTGCATAGATATTTGCAAAGCCTCTAGGAGAGTGCCTGACCTGGTCTCCGAATGTGAACATAGGAGAACAGGGCTTTGCCTCTGGCTGGGTAGATCTTGAATCTGTCTCCTCCCTCAGCCTCAGTTTCCTCTCCTGTAAGATAAAGGGCACTGGGCCAGATCCCTTCTTGTTCTGTCTAGCTCCCCCCTGCAGATCTATCATTCTGCTCTGGCACTTGGCTTCCTTGGAGCCACTGTGGTCTCAGGGCCCGGGGAGACTGAGGCCCAAGAAAGCCCTTCTGTCTCGGGCCCACTCCCAGCTGCCCCAGCTTCTGTGACCACTGTCTTTCCTCTCACGCCATTCTCAAATTTCCTAATGTGGCTGTATGAAGTTTGCACAGGCACCCTCCCTCCAGGACCAGGCATGGGCCTCACCCCGCAGGGTCATCCTGGCAGGACCCCAGCTTCAGGGCCCCTCTCATTTAGGGGGTGTAGGTCACCTCTCCCCTCACCTCAGTTTCTTCAACAGTAAAATGGGTATAATACACAGAGGATTGTCATCCTAATTAATACAGAGTTTGGCTCAGCCCCACCCACCATGCACCCCCAGCCTGGGACACTCAGGGTCTCCCCAGGGCAGTTCTCAGGGCTCACTGTACCCCCACCCTGGGTTGGGTCTGCTGAGAAGAGAAACCTGAGCGCAAGACCCCTGTGGAGGCAGCGGGGGAGACCTGAGATAAAAGCCCAGGAGCTCCTACTGGGTTCTCTGCCCCCTTATCTGGCTACATCGCTGCCTCTCTTCCAACCTGTGAACCTAATGGGCTAATTACCCTGACTTAGAAAGATGGCCGAGCCACTGGGGCATGGGGTAGGGAGGGGTGCATGGCCCTCAGTGTCCCCTCCCACGGGAGTCTGGGCTACAGGCAGGAGCACTCCGGATCGTGCTGTGTGGTTTGGAAAGGTTCTCTCCTTCTCGGGTGTCTGTCGCCCTGGATACAGTGAGGACCGGCAGAGGCCACATTCAGATCTCAAAAGCAGAAGTGCTCACTGAATCCCCACAGCCCCTAGAGAGTGCTTGGTAGCACCTCACTGTGCAAACGAGGAGACTACGTACAGCACAGAGGCCACACAGCCTGCCAAGGTGGAGCTGGAGGTGAGCATAGGAGAGGGAGGACCCAACCCCTTCTCTCCCTGCCTGGCCCTCCCCGACATCTGCAAGGACCCATCACAGGGAGGGCCTGCTCCCCATTCCCACGGACAGCCTCAGCAGGTGCCCCCGGAGGCCTGAGTCTCCAACAATAGCCACAGACCTGGGGCTGACCTGACCCTTTATCAGGGCAGGAGATCACACACCATCTGGCCCCGCAGCTGCCCAGGTGGGCTCACCTTTCCAGCTCCGTTTCAGAGAAATCCTACCCCTCGCCCTGTCCCTCCCCCAACCCCGATCATGGCCCCCCTGCCCTCGGCAGAGACTGAGAGGAGCCACTGTCCAGACCCTGGGAAGACGGGACTGAACACACAGCCCTCCCCGGCCTGAGGGATTCGGGGCGGGAGGAGGGGGTGCAATGCGTTTCTCAGGCACCTCGGGCCTGTTTTAGGTACAGACGGCAAAGCTGCAAGACAATCACACAAGGCAGAGTTGTTAGAACTCGGGCCCACTGAGGTCAGGTCCAGCCCCCACCACTGCAGCCTGTGTGATCGGGGAAAAGTCTCAAGTCCTTGAGCTTAACTTCCTCGCACAGAAAAGAGAGAAGCTAAGAGAAATTTAGCCCCAAGACTAAGACTCTTGGGGAGGATTCAAAGAGCTAGTCCAGGACTTCCCTAGTGGTCCAGTGGTTGAGACTCCAAGCTTCCAATGCAGCGGGCATGGGTTAGACAGGGCACTTTTTTCAAAGGGGTCTGCCCATCCTGAGGGGTGGGGCTCTGCCTGGCTCTTGGCCCAGTGTTCACAGCAGTCCTGAGTCCATGGCCTCCACACAATAAGCCTGCTGGCCCTGGGAGTGGGGGAAGGTAGGGTCATTCCCCCTTAGCAGATGGGGGAACAGGCACAGAGAGGTGAAGGCCCCACACACCTGGTCTTGCTAACCCCAAACCCACCACCCAGCTGGGCACCCCCATCACTCGGTGACATATATCTGAGTCCTACTTGAGGTCTTCTGCCTAATTTATCAGTCTGCTGCCCTGAGAAGACTGAGCCCCCATGGGCAAAAGATGGGGGTCTCTTCACCGCTGTCTCCCCAGCACCTGACCTCTGGAGCTCCCTGAATATCTGTGGCATGAAGCAGTAGGTTAAAACCCCTCCTCCTGACCCTTGAGAGGTGACTGCATTGTAGCAGGGGTTGGGACAGAACCCTACAAGGTCACAGGACTGGGCAACTGGGCTTGCTCCTCAGTGTGGTCATTTACAAGTGCACACTGAGCCAGGACTCCGCACTGAACAACACAGATACAGGACTGCCTCCCTCCCAGGCTCACGTCTGCCACGACGGGGCCCCATGTGGATCCAGTTCCGTCCACATCCTGGGGCAGCAACACAGCGGGCCTCACTGGCACCCTTGTTTCTTCCTCCCCACAGGTTTCTGGCACAGCCCTGAGTGTGAATTTGTCCGCCACTGCATTGCCAAGTCCCAGGAGCGCGTGGAAGGGAAAGTGCAGGTGTCCGTCTTCAAGGGCCAGGTGTACATCCTTGGCCGGGAGTCCCCACTGTCCCTCTACAATGAGGAGCTCGTGAGGTAGGTGCCTCCCACCCCTGCCCCCAGCTGGGCACAGACCCTCGGGTGCAGCATCTCCTCTCACTGTCTTTCTCAGCAAGGATGCTCCCAAGCATGTGCAAGGTGTGGAGGAGACAGTCCCGAAGAGCATTCACACCACCTCTGTCCTCGTGGAACTTACAGGCTAGATGGGGAGAAAGCCCCAGTCAGAGGATCATCCGAGTGTAGGATTAGGGAAGCTGGTGCTGGACCACCCAGAGATATAGGATACCTGGGCTGGGTATAATAACGCGGGTGGGGAGACGCGTCCCTGTGGAAGTCATCTCTGAGCTGGTCTCTGAAAGAAAGGAGTGTACCAGGGGGAGAGGCAGGGCCGGAGCATTTCCAGAGAGACTGTCCTGTGCAGAGAGTCCAAGTCATGGAAGAACCCAGAACATGGCACAAGAAGAACTCCAGGGTGGGAGGGCCCTGGAGCCAGATTGTAAAGGACAGACTGTGGCTTTGGTCCTCTCTGGCTGCTCTGGATTTAAGCGAGGTGGGAGCTGGCAGGGATGGACACAGGCCTCCCAGTGGGACCTGCTGGAGGCTTGGACCAGTCTGCTGGATCTGGGAATAGAGATCAGCAGATGGATTTGGAAGATATTTAGGAGGTGGAATTAAAAGGGCTTGGATGGGGAGAGAGATGGAAAAGTTCAGAACCACCCCGGGCTTTCCAGCATGAGCCGCTGGGTAGACTTTGATGGCAATGACTGAGTTGAGAGAATGGGAGAAAATCACGCATTGGGATTTGGACATCTTGAGGGTTAGTTTTCTTTGAGATTTGGGCCAGGAGAACTATAGTTGGCGGTTGGACACACAGGGCTAGAGTTAAGGAGAAACATAGGCTGAAGACATTGGGTGGTAAGGCCAAGAGGAGACTGCCAAGGGGAACAACAGAGTTGGGTGAGAGGGAGCCAGGAGGGAGCCTTGAAGAGCTGCCTCCCGCGATGGGTCAGGGTGAGGGAGCTGAATGGCTGTGGGAGAGGTTGGGGAGCCCTGGCAGGCTGGGTCAAAGGTGAAAGTGTAAAAGGGTTAGTCGCTGAGTCTGACTCTTGTGACCCCATGAACTGTAGCCCAATAGGCTCCTCTGTCCATGGAATTCTCCAAGCCAGAATACTGGAGTGGGTTGCCATTCTCTTCTCCAGGGGATCTTCCTGACCCAGGGATCGAACCTGGGTCTCCCACACTGCAGGCAGATTCTTTAGCAGGTGCCTATTAGCTGTACCTGTGTTTGCATCTTGAATGAGAGACTGGCCTTGACCATGGAGCCAAGTGGCCCCTTTGGAGGTCACCTGGTCAAACAAGAGGTGGGGACAGGCAACCCCACCTGATGCAAGGCCCAGGCCCTGCGTGGCCCCTCCCGGAAGGCAGTCAGGAATTAAAGTACGAGTTTTGTTTGGCAGTCAATATTATTTTTCTCTCTCTGTTCTCTTTGCCATGTTGCACTTCTCTCCCCCCCTTCAATCTTTCTAAACACTTTATAAGCCATAAATATAACCGAATCAGTTTAGATCAGTCGGGGTAAATGTCAAATTATCTTCTCTCTTTCTCTCTCTGGCTCTTTCTTCCCTCCCCCTCCAAATCTACAGCCTCTAATAATCTGTCCAACCCTTCATTAAGCCTTACAGTCTCACTCGGGGAGATTAAATGAATAAAGTAAAAAGGGAAAGGGGAAAAAAAGAGAGAAAAGCAGGAGCATTTATTCTCACTGTGTCTCCGACCATTTCCCTTTTCTTTCTGATTTCTACATCGCTGACTTGAAAGCCCTTGAGTGACAGCGTCACAGGGACCGGCGAGGAAGCCCCTAGAGGTAGCAGAACTGGAAATGCCGCGGCACAGTAGGTAGAAAGTAACGTAATTACAGAGCAGGTCAGAGCCACTCGAATGAACAAAAATAAAAGCACAGAGGTTTTCTGTAGACCGTCAGGGGAGGTAAAAAAAAAAAAAAAATTCATTGTAAACTCTTTTTTCCACAGTGCACCCCCCCACCACCACACCACCCAAACTTCAGTATTTTAAGAGAGGTTTTTCAGTTCCCGAGAAACACCTCGGGGACTCTTAGGCAGTCTGGTGGGACAGGTTTGTCCCAGAGGTGGGCTTCTCTTTGGCAGGGGCTGCCGGGGTGGTCTGAAGGGCCAGTCTGGGGGAAGAGGGTGGGAGAGTTTGTTTTGACTCATGAGAGATGGCCGGCCGGCCAGGGAGAAGGGGAACAGGATCCGGCCCTGCTTTCTCCCTGGGCTGAATACAGGGACTCTTCCAAAGGGGCAAGGCAACTTGGAGAGCAGGAGTGAGGCCAGGTGTCCAAAGTCTGTTCGATGGTTGGTGGGGGCCGGGGGTGGGTGGCTCAGGAAGGGCTCGTGTTAAGCTTTATCACCCCAGCAACATCTGTAAAAGCCATTCCAGGAGGCCGATGCTTTAGTTTGGTCCAGCCTCTCCCTGCCCAGGGAAGGGTCCCAAGCAGCAGCCCCCTAGAATCTTTTCCGCTTCCTGTTAATTGGCTCCTGGTGACTTTGGCCACCTGAGCCCTAGAGGAGCCGGTGGAGGTGAAAAGGAGGGAGCGTGGGAGTTCCATGTGCCAGCTTCAAGGTCCCGTGAAGGTCAGGGCGAGGGCATGGTGGGGGGAGGCCCAGAGCCCGCGTCCCGACAAGCCACAGGGCAGCCGGGTGCAGAGACTCCAGTTTACAATGATTTTTTTTTTTTTAAACCTCCCCTGATGCTCTACAAGCCCACAGTACAAGCCCACAGTCCACAAAGAGCCAGTCAAAGGCACAGCCTCGGGGTCTGGGAAAAACAGCAGATCCCCTTAGCTCCCCCCACCCCTCAAACCCCCACCACCCCCCCCCTCCATCTTACCTCTCTGGAGAAGGGTTCTGAGGGGGCAGGCCACCTCCTTGTCAGTGAGAACCTTGAGACCGCTTTATCCTGAGGCTAGAGTTCTGCAGACATGAAGACAAGGGGCTAATTCAGGGCAGGATGCAACAGGGGCCCCGTGAGAAACGGGAGGGACCCCTTCCCCTGGGGGGATTCAGAGGGTGGCCTGGTGGAGTCAGATGTGAGGCCACAACACTCTGAACTTGTCCTCAAAGAGCGGATCACAGCCAGTAAATTATCGAGGGCAGGTGGGTGATTGATTGCTTATGTCTGCACCCGCCGCCCCTCCACGTGGGAGCTGCTCCTGCCAGGTCCTTGTTTCCTCAGCATCTGGCTCGGTGCCTGGCGGGTAGTAGGTGCTTAATAAATACCTGAGTAAATGAACAGGTGAATGAATGATGTTAGTGGCACTGAGTGCTTACCAGATGCCAGCTACATCATTTTATGTAGAGCCCGTGACAATGCTGAGGGGCTTCCCTGCTGGCTCAGCAGGAAAGAATCTGCCTGCAATGCTGGAGATGTGGGGTTCGATCCCCGGGTCCGGAAGATCCCCTGGAGGAGAAATGGCGACTCACTCCAGTATTCTTGCCTGGGAAATCCTGTGGATCAAGGAGCCTGGAGGGCTACAATGGGGTCGAGAAAGAGTCGGACATGACTGAGCGACTAAACAATGATGACAACAAATGATAACGATGAAGGTCCCGTTTCACAAATGAAAGACTGGAGCTCAAAAAGCAAAAACATTTGCCCTAACGTCTGTGCTGGGGGTGGAGCCAGGATGCACAACCAGGTGACCGGATCTGAACGACTGGTTGCGAAGGGTTCCGAAGGGCAGCTAAGTGAGAACAATCAAAAGAGGAAGGCTGTTGAATCGATGGAAACTGTATATGGGGACAAAAAAAAAAATCTGTTCTGCTGAGGGCAATGGGAGCTGACGGTGCCTTTTTCACGACCAGCTGGCATGGGGTGGGTGCCCAGGTTTGAAGATGGATTAGACTCAGTCTCACTCACTGGGCAGACAAGGTCAAAAAGGCTTCGTGGGCAAATCTTGAAGGCTGGGGCCTCCCTGCAGCTTGTGGGACACCGTCACGCATGTCTGAGGCTGTTTGGTGTGTAACCTCGGCCTCCCAGGCTTCAGACCGCTGAACATCATCGGCTCCTCCTGGACACCCTGAGGGCAGAGGTGGCTCCAATGCGTGTCCTGAGGGTACGGGTGCAGTGCTCTGGTTGGTGGCAGGAGTTCACCCGGCTGGCACTGGCAGGGCCAGGACCCAGCCCGCCCATCTGCATGGCAGGGTTGTGGCTCCCTGCTCTCCAGCCCCGGGACAGGGTAGGGCTCCCTGAACCGGAAGGAAAACAGTGAAGAGCCAGAGTGCAGGCAGGGTTGGATCCACACGGGAAACACCTGGGTGTCTGTGAGGCTGGGGTCCCCCGGATGCTGACAAGCTCCCACTCTTTTGCAGCATGAATGTGCAGGGAGACTACGAGCCGGTTGATGCCACTGGTTTCATCAACATCAATTCCCTCAGGTGAGAAGCCCTGGCCCCTGATGGGCCCTCAGACCTTCCAGGTGTGGGGAGCCAGCTCTGAAGGGACCTTGGTGTTCTGACCACTGCTGTGCCCTAGACAAGCCCCACCTTCCTGTCCCTCAACCACAGCATCCTCGGTGCCTGCTCTGGAGCCAGCCTCTGCAGGACCGGAAGGCACACTTGTTGACAGCCAAGGGCGACAGAGTCCCGGGCACTTGAGTTCCGGGTTTCTGAGTTGCCTCTGACACTCACTCCCATCCTCTCCAACCACAGGGACTCCACCAGGAGCCCCTTTCCCGAGCAGCTTAGCAAGGGAGACAGCCAAGAGGTAGAAAGGAGCCAAAGAAGGTCACCAACTCCTGCCTTCTCATCCCCATGCAGGTCTAACTGGAGACACGGATCTCCATGGCTCAGGGTGCGTGATACACACCAACTGAGGCCACTCAGACCTGGGTTCAAGTCCTGGTTCTGCAGTTTGGGTTCAGACCCCTTCCGAACCTCTGGAAATCACTAGTAGGGGTGTTAACCATACCTGCCTCACAGGTGTGGTGGAAGTTCAAGTCCAGGCCATGGAAATCAAGCACTCCACCCAGACCCTGGTGCCCAGGAAGGGCACAGTGCCTGGCAACCAGTCTATCAGGCTCTGGGTTCTTAATCACTAGCTTCCTTCTCCTGGGGGCACGGGGTCAAAAAGAAGGCACGAGTCTCTTTCCTTTCCAACCTGATAACGTGCCCTCAGCACAGACCCACTTTCTCCCAGAGCCAGCCTCCCATCCCTGGAGCCAAGACCGGGAGAGACATCGAATCCAGGCGGGCCGTCACCTCCACCTCCCCGGCTCCTTCACCCTGTGTTTTATGACTCTAACCCTTTCAAATGGCTCCAAACACACTGGGTTTTCATAATGGCCTCTTCACTTCTCCCATCGCCAGTTAAACGCTTTGTCTGCAACAATGACAAGCAATGTTTTCCCCCTAAGATAAATTAATTACATTATCCCGATTGGAGGGCAGGAGGGGCCAGGGCAGGAGAGGAGAGAGGGAGAATAAAAAGAGAACTTCACACACGTCTTAACAAACAGCTGCCCCCCGCCACCCCGGCTCTGCCTGAATTAATTGAACTGAGTGCATGTTGTTATTGTTAATTTACATTTTCCTTTGTTTTGAATCTGGTTTACAGGCTGAAGGAATATCATCGCCTCCAGAACAAGGTCACCGCCAAATAGACCAGCTGACAATGCAGAGCTGGGCCGCCTCACTTTACCCATCTCCCAAGTGTAGCTGCTAATTGTTGTGATAATTTGTGATTGTGACTTGTTCTCTGGGTCTGGCAGCGTAGTGGGGGTGCCAGGCCTCAGCTTTGTTCCAATAGTCCCCTGTAGCCCACAGAAGTGGTCCACAGACAGAGGGATGGGGCGGGGAGCGGGGGGCTGCAGTGAGGAGAATTAAAAAAAAAAATTATACATTAGTCTTTTGTTTCTTTATTTCTGCAGAGAGAGGGGTAAGAATGTGTGTGTGTGTGTGTGTGTGTGTGTGTGTGGCAGATCATGCTTTTCTTAGACCAACCTTTGTGTTTTCTGACTAAAGTGCTGCCGAAGGCCACGTTTTGCCAGAGAACCCATTTACCTGGAAGAACTGACCCCTCTCTTTAGCAAAAACCATGGAATCCAGAAGAGACCACCCCGGTCAGACTCTAGCCCAGTAGCCTGGCAATTTGTTAGCAACTGTGGCCCTGTGGCACGTGCCAGGGAAACCCAGGAGAGCTTAAGTGACAAAGCTGGGGGCAGTCCAGCCCACAGCCAACAATGAACTCCTGGGAACGGTGGCCATGACCGGCCACAGCAGGTTTCCCCCCTATCATGGCTGGGTGGCCTTGAGTAGTCTACATCATGGAGGAGGAAGAACTTGAGTAAGAAGAAAAGCTTGAGCAGAGAGGACAGCTGCAGACAATTTGGCGGTGGTTTGGAGGTGGGGTTGGGGGCGGATAGTCCATCTAGCCTGCAAGGTTCCCTCCATCCTTCTTCCCCAAACCAGGAACCCAAAGCCGCCATGTTTGTACTGGACTCTACCCACCTTGATCAGATTTGATTGGACCATGGCTGGACACCTGACTAGAGCTGAGCCAATCAGAATCTCAGTCCCAGGGATTGGGCCTGGGGAAATGGCCAGAAGTGAGGAGTGAATTTAAACGTGGTGGGATGCCCTGTGCTTGGACCAGCAGAGAGGGAAAAGGAAGCAAGAGGGAGGTGAGGGGAAGCAAGAATCTCTGGTTTAGAACCCCAGATACAGAATCCCAGATACCACAATGCTCTGGTAGGTATTGTGGGAGCTGGTGGCATTTCTTAACTTGGATTCTCTGAGACACTGTTTTTCTCACAACTGATTACTATTTAGAACTTAGTTAAACTGGTGAGATACTGGGAAGGTTTGAGTGCTGGTTGTTCTGAACCCTGTCCTGGTTCTGACCTCTACCCCCAGTGCTTTTGTTAATGAGGGTTTCTTTCAAAAGAAAATTTGTCTTTAAAACTTTTTACTCTTTTTATGAAAGTTACAAATGAATTCCTCAATGAATCTTAGCTTTGTGCCAGACACTTGGCTACACACTTTATTCACCTTATCTCATTGAAAATTCAAAATGACACTGTATGTGTGTTAGTTGCTCAGCCATGTCCAACTCTTGGCTACCCCATCGACTGTAGCCTGCCAGGCTCCTCCATCCATGGGATTTTCCAGGCAAGAATTCCGGAGTGGACTGCCATTTCCTTCTCCAGGAGATTTTCCTGGCCCAGGGATTGAACCTGGGTCTCCCACATTGCAGGCAGACTCTTTACCATCTGAGTCACCAGGGAAGCCCAAATGGCACTGAGGTAAATGCTTTTAAGTGTGTTTGGCAGAGGAGGCAACTGAGATGCAGAGAAGTTGATCTGGCAACGTTCAGTCAGTTAGCAAGTGACAGAGCCAGGAACCGAACCCTGGCCTGGCTGACCCGAAAATCTTGTGTGTTTATATCCTTAATCATCATTGGGCTGCGTCTTACTTTAAAAAACCTTGTAGAAATAACTATCACCAATCATCTCACCACTGAATTATAAACACTGCTTATACTTAGTGTATTTCTTCACAGTCATATTTTTCTATGATTAAATATTTTGTAGAGTTATTTAGGTTAAAAGTATTTTAAAAGCAAGTATTTTACCTAATTTTAACTTTATATCATAGTTTTCTACATCAAAAACTCAAATTGTTTCAACCACTGCATAACATTTCATTATATCATTAATCCATAACTTATTTAACCTTTCCTCATTTATACTGTTGTTCGGTCACTAAGTCGTGTCCGACTCTTGCACCCTGGTGGACTGTAGCCCACCAGCCTCCTCAATCCATGGGGTTTCCCAGGTAAGAATACTGGAGTGGGTGCCATTTCCTTCTGCAGGGGATTGTCCTGACCCACGGATCAAACTTGAGGCTCCTGCATTGGCAGGCGGATTCTTTATCGCTGAGCCACTAGGGAAGCCCACTTTCTCATTTGTAGATTTCTTTTTTTCCGTTCTAAATTTTTATCCTGCCTTTTGTTGGATTGAATTGAACATTTTTAGTAGTTGGCTTATTATTAGCTAAACCTTTTGCCTTTTTTAAAGTGAGTTCTCTAGGGTTTACAATGTTCATATATCTTTAGCTTATCTAGTCTACCTTCATGAATGTTATACCATCTCATGTGTAATGTAAGGATGTTATAAAAGTATACCATCTTAGAAACATTTCACTTTGTGCTTTTGTTGTCATATGCAATGCTTCTACAAAGGCCCACAATATGTTGCTATTTTTCTTTAGATAGTCAAATATCATTTTTAAAAGATTAAAAAATAACAAAGGTGTGTGTTTTCTATTTATCCTTGTGTAAGAGTGGTAATATTTCTTTATAAATATTTTATACCATTCACCAGGGAAGCCATCCAGGCCTAGAATGTTTTTTCATTTCAGGTCAGTTCAGTCACTCAGCGTGTCCGACTCTTTGAGACCCCGTAAACCGAAGTATGTCAGGCCTCCCTGTCCATCGCCAATGGAGTCCACCCAAAGTCCACCCAAACCCATGTCCATTGAGTCACTGATGCCATCCAACCATCTCATCCTCTGTCATCCCCTTCTCCTCCTGCTCTCAATCTTTCCTAGCATCAGGGTCTTTTCAAATGAGTTAGCTCTTTGCATCAGGTAGCCAAAGTATTGGAGTTTCAGTTTCAACATCAGTCCTTCCAATGAACACCCAGGACTGATCTGCTTTAGGATGGACTGGTTGGATCTCCTTGCAGTCCAAGGGACTCTCAAGAGTCTTCTCCAACACCACAGTCCAAAAGCATCAATTCTTCTGTGCTCAGCTTTCTTTATAGTCCAACTCTCACATCTATACATGACCACTGGAAAAACCACAGCCTTGACTAGACAGACCTTTGTTGGCAAAGTAATATCTCTGCTTTTGAATATACTGTCTAGGTTGGTCATAACTTTCCTTCCAAGGAGTAAGCATCTTTTAATTTCATGGCTGCAATCACCATCTGCAGTGATTTTGGAGC
This sequence comes from Bos javanicus, assembly GCF_032452875.1. Classification (NCBI taxonomy): domain Eukaryota; kingdom Metazoa; phylum Chordata; class Mammalia; order Artiodactyla; family Bovidae; genus Bos; species Bos javanicus. The sequence continues at coordinate 100,580,770 of NC_083878.1, forward strand.
CCAGAAGAAAAAAGTCAGCCACTCTTTCCACTGTTTCCCCATCTATTTGCCATGAAGTGGTTTTTGGTTGGATGCTTTTAAGGTATAAATTCAGTTTCTATGATTTATATTGGGTTTACTCATGTCATGGGCTTCCCAGGTGATGCTAGTGGTAAAGAATCCACCTGCCAGTGTAGGAGACGTAAGAGATGCTGGTTCGATCTCTGGGTTGGGAAGATCGCCTGGAGGAGGGCATGGCAACCCATTCCAGTATTCCTGGCCTGGAGAATCCCATGGACAGGAGCTTGGCAGGCTGTAGTCCATAGGGTTGCAAAGAGTCAGACACGACTGAAGTGACTTAGCACACGCACGCACTGCTGTCATCCATTTTTCTCTTGGATCAACTTTGGGTAATTCGTATCTTTTGAGGAATTTGCCCATTCCATTTAGATTGTTAATTTTATTGGTATTAAACCTTTTCGAGGTATTTTCTTGTTATCCTTAACTGTCTATAGGATTGATAGTAATGTTCCTCTTTACTTACCTTGGTGACTTGTGTCTGTCCATATTCTTTTTATTTTTATTTTTTCAGGGATTGCTGAGACACGCAGAGAATTTTTACTTATCACATATGTTAACATTTATTTTTACTTGTAGAACAGAGTCACAGATAAGAGCAGAGCATTAGTAAGTATTAGTAGGGCTCAGGGGTCTAGCATAGCACCCAGTACACAGTAGACTGTCCTCCATTTTTGTTTTTAATGTTTAATTTTTTATGGCTGTGTTGGATCTTCTGTATGGGCTTCTCTCTAGTTGTGGGGCGTAGGCTCTAGAACATGTGGCTTAAATGCCCCATGGCATGTGGAATCTTAGTTCCCTGACTAGGGATCAAACCCATGTCCCCTGCATTAGAAAGCGGATTCTTAACCACTGAACCACCAGGGAAATCCCCTCCCTTATTCTTGATCAAAGTAACCAAAAGCTTTTTGCTGTTGTTCCTCTTTACACTTTCCCACTTTTCCGGCTTTCTCTCTTCTGCTGATTTTCAGCAATTTGATTACGATAGGCCTTGTTATGATTTTCTTATGCTTATTCAACTTGGCATTCATTGAGTTGACCCTGTGGATTTTTATCAAATTTGGAATGTTTGCAGATTTTTTCTGCAAATTGGTTTGTCTACCCTCCTTCTCCTTTCTGGGTCTCTAATTATACATATCGTAGACCATCTGAATCGCTCCCTAATCTCTGAGACCCGGGGCATTCTTCTTCTTGTTTAGTCTGTTTTCTCTCTGAACTTCATTTTGTGCAGTGTCTGCTGCTGTGTTTTCAAGTTCATTGATCTTTCTTCTATACTCTCAAATCTGCTATTCATCTCATCAAGTGTATTTTTTCACTTCAGGGTTTTTTTTTTTTCATCCGTACAGCAGTCATTTTTATATCCAGTTTCTCTCTGCATCAAACTTATGTTTTCCTTTACCCCCTTGAACATACGGAACAAATTCATAATGGCCGTGTTAATGTCCTTTCTGTTAATACTCTCTTTCCTGTCACTGCTTAGTCTGCTCCTATTGACTGATTTTTCTCTTAACTATGGGATTTTTCTACCTCTTTGTATAGCTCATAATTTAAAAATATTGACACTGGGCATTGTAGCCTTGCCTAGTCAGATTCTCTTGTATTCCCTTGAAGAGTATCAGACTTCTTTAGAGAAGGCAGTTTAGTTACTTATAGATTAGCTTGCCTGGCGGAGGGCACAGCAACCCACTCCGGTATTCTAGCCTGGAGAATCCCATAGGGTCACAAAGAGTTGGACGTGACTGAAGCAACTTAGCCCGCACGCGTGCAGATTAGTTTGAGCCTTCAAAGATTTGTTTTTAGGTTCTCTTAGGGCAGCTCTAATTTTTGTTCTAGAGATAATTTAGCTCTGCTTCTAAGGTGTAGTCTTTCTAGGGTTCTTACTTGATGACTTGTATTCAGTGAGGTCTCTCCTCTCTAGCTGGAGGAAGCAAACAGTTTCCAGTCCTTTATGAGATTCCTGGTAATTTTTCTTTCCCTTGAAAATTGTTCTTATGTATGCTCATGAGATTTCACGCTGTACTTGGGGAGATTTGTTGTTGTCAATAAGTCGTGTCCGACTCTTTATGACCCCACGGACTGTGGCATGATAGTCTCCTCTGTCCTCTACAATCTCTCAGGGTTTGCTTAGATTCACGTCCATTGAGTTGGTGATGCGCTCTAACCATCTCATTCTCTGCTGTCCCCTTCTCCTTCTGCCTTCAATCTTTCTCAGCATCCAGAGATTTGCACTTGCCCAAGTCTCAGCTGAACTCTATGCAGATGGCCAAGTTCTCTCTCTCAGTAGCTCCCTCTTCTCTGGGAGATGAGGAGTAGCCCCATAATTTCTAATTGTCCTGGTCTCCCTCAAACCCCATCTGCCTTCCTAGCAAACTCACTAGACTCTTTGCCTCTCCTCTCCATTCTGCAGTTTGGGGATTATATTCAGGCACAAAGCTTGGCAATAGTAGGTCTCACCTTGTTCGTTCTTTTCTCGCAGTACTGGACTCCCCATTGTCGAATGTCTGAAAATAGTTCTCCCTTGTGTTTTGTTCAATTTCTATTATCCAGAGCTTGTGGACTCAGTGTGCTGAGTGCCTGGTCTTAGTGGCCCCATAACATGCAGGATCTTAGTTTCCCGACCAGGGATCGAACCCACATCCCCTGCATTGGAAGGCAGATTCGGCCACTGGCCCATCAGGGAAGACCCTGTAGGATGGGATCTTAATGGGCCCTTTTCCCTGGGGTATTGATGGACCCAGTGGGCCATCAGGGTTGGAGCCTGGTCAGTCACGACTCCACGCAGAGGCACTGCAGCATCATGGAATCTGGTCAAGGCAAATAAAAGCTGCCCTTCGTGCATGCCCTGGGTGATCAGGTCAGAAGACCCTTTCTTTTTCTCCTTCGTGCTGTGGGGGCACCACAACCATCAGAATGAGAGAAGGGTGCGGAGAGGAATGAGGCTGCACAGATCTGAGTTCAGATCTTGCCTCTGCCACTTCCTAACTGGGGACCTGGGGTGACTTCTTTAGTATTTCTTACTGGCATCAGTATCCTCGGTTATAAGAGCAGGGTAACAGTAGTACCCACCCGGGGCTTCCCTGGTGGCTCAGTGGTAAAGAATCCGTCTGCCGATGCAGCGGACACGGGTTTGATCTCTGATCCGGGAAGATCCCACGTGACTTGGAGTAACTAAGCCTGTGCTCTAGAGCCCATAGGCCACAGTTACTGAGCCTACGTGCTGTGACTCCTGAAGCCCACACACCTAGAGCCTTGCTCTGCGACAAGAGAAGCCAGCACAAGGAAGAGAAGCCCCTGTTTACCACAACTAGAGAAAGCCCATCAGCAACGAGGGCCCAGCACGGCCAAAAATAGATAGATACAATTATTTTTAAAAATTAAAAAAAAAATTTTTTTTAATGGTGCTTCCAGGCAAGAGTACAGGAGTGGGTTGCCATTGCCTTCTCCGATATAAATGTTATACATGTGCACATTTATATGTACACATACACATGTGTAGACATGCATAGACATGCACACACACAGAAGTGCATATATCTGAGATGGACAGCTTGATAAATTTCTCCCTATGTATTGACCTGTGTAACCATCACCCAGATAAAGCTATGGAATCTTCCCAGTGCACTAAAAGCCTTCCATGATGAGATGGGTAGAAACCATAGGGTTAAAAAAAAGGGAAGAAGAATGCCTGCCTTCTTTTTAAAAAATATTTATTTATGTATTTATTTTTGGCTGTTCTGGGTCTTTGCTGCTGCGTGGGCTGTTCTCTAGTTATGGTGCACGAGCTTCTCATTGCAGTGGCTTCTCCTGTCGCAGAGCACAGGGTCTAGGTATGAGGGCTTCGGTAGTTGCAGCTCCTGGGCTCCAAAGCACAGGCTCCGTAGTTGTGCTGTGGGCTTAGTTGGTCTGCAGCATGTGGGATCTTCCTGGATCAGGGATCAAACCTGTGTCTCCTGCATTGGGAGGCGGATTCTTTACCATTGAGTCACCAGGGAAGCCCACCTTCCTTCTTTTCAAAACATATGGGGGCATGTTGGGCAAATAAGAAAGCTTCAAGCCACCTGGGCTGCCCCTACCACAGCGTCCCTGGATGACCGGGGGTCAGCGAGGGCATCTTGCTTGTCCGATAAGAGCTCCGCGTTGTGATTGGTTCCTGCCCCGCAGGATTCCAAGAATGGGTGACTGGGTGAAGGAGGCTGCACCTGCCTGTGACTCTCAGCTGATTTCTCCTGGGACATTCCAGCTCCCAGTGCACCATGCTCCCTGCCCCATTCTGGGGAGGGGGCACAGCATGGCGGGCTGGGCAGGGAGGGGGCAGGACACCGCTTCTGCCCTCACCAAGCCGCCTCTGGGACCCGGATGGAGGGCATCCCTTTTTCCACTTCTGGTGCTCCAGTGCCCAAACAGAGGGAGGAGGAACAGACAACAGAAGCTGCCAGTAGGCCAGACTGCCTGGAGCGGAGGCTGGACCCTCAAAGAGCAAAGGAGGTCAGGGTCGCATCACGCCTGGTCCCAAAGCTGGCACTGCCTGCCCAAATGGTGGCATCAGGCACCCGCCCCCGCCCGCAGCCTGGCCCCCTGCTTCTCCCACTCCCCGGGACCCCAGCCAGACCTTACGCTCGAGGCTCTCTGCTGACTGTCCTTTCCCACCTTCACACCTTTGCTCACGTGAACTGCACCCTTCCCTACTCCCTTTCCTGAAACCCAAGAGCCCATGGAGCTCAGGCCATGGCCACAGCCCAAACCAGCCCACCTGGTGGGGCCACAGTTGGCTTCCCCTGGATCCCGAGCACCGGGGCGGCTACAGGGAGGAGGCAGCAAGACTCTGGCAGCCGCCAGCCAGGCGCCGAGCTGATCTGCACGCGTCTCAGGCTGGGGAAAGGGCTCTCCTGGGGTCAGTGCAATCGATATCTCATCTGTAGCCCTCCTAGCGGAAGTGATGGCTATTGGAACATGGTAATGGGTGTTGTCTAGTGGAAGAGACTAATCTTCCCAGCTGTGGTGGGCTCTGCAGGTGGCCTTGCCGCTGCTCACTGGCTGCTGCCGCCCAGGGCCGTCCAGGCACTTTTAAAGCCACAGCGGCCTCGCTGCCTGCTGGCATCTGTCCTGGTTTCCCGGCAGCTTCCTGGCACGCCTCGGAGGTGACCCTGATCCTGTTTTTCTGGGCACATCTGGGGAGACCGAAGCCAGTGATTCACCCAGGGTGACTCAGTCAGTCAGCCAAGGGCCAGAAATAGATTCTGGTCTTTAGACTCCTGATCCAGTACTACACGACACACTGGCCATGGCTAACTACAGCCTTGGGCCATACTTGGCCTTTAGGTATGTCAGGGTTTTCCACTGTCTGGCTCAATGCTTCTTAAAAAGAATACATAAGATTCAAATGTCATCACTGTTGGCCATAGTCGCTACCGCTCCCCAATGTCTCATGCTTCCCCCTGCTTTACACATCTCATTCCCCATCTGACCTTAGATCACTGAAGCCAAGGTCTTGGCATAGAGGGGTGAGAAGGAAGAGAATCGGCCTCCTCCCCTGGAGAAGAGGAGCCACTACCCCACCTTCCTTACCCTGGCTCACAAGCCATAGAGGTCTGATAGGCTGTAAGCCCCATGAAAATAAGGGCTGTGTCTGTTTCGCTCACAGCTGTGGATGACCTTCAAGGGCACGTTTCAAAAACATTAACTGAGCAGCTTCTATATTCCAGGCGCCATGCCAGGTCCTGGAAAATATCAGCCCAGCTAACATAGAGCCCAGCTAACACAGATGCTGGAGGGGCTTTCACAGCCTCACAAGCTGTAAAAAGGGCATTTGAAAAGAAAGGGAGGGACTAAGAAGTCCTAACCACTAGACCACCAGGGAAGTCCCTCCCTTTCTTCACCTTCCAAGGCAAGGGGTGTGGATTCAATCCCTGGTCAGGGAACTAAGATCCCACATGCCTCATGGCCAGAAAATCAGAACATAAACAACAGAAGTAACATTGTAACAAATTCAATAAAGATTTTTTTTAAAATCTTAAAAAAAAAAAAAAGAAAGGGAACCCAGAGGTTGTGAAATCCAAGCCCTTTGTTTTACGTTTGGGGGAAATTGAGGCCCCAAAAGATTAAGAGATCCAAGTCCACCCAGCAACTGATCTTAATTTTAACATCAGCAGCTTCACCTGCATCAGCGGGAACTCGGCAGAAGGTACTAACCCTCTGGGGGGCAGGGGGGTGTGAGGGGTGTAATCCTAGACGCTTGTTGCCTGAAGCAGCTTGATGTCCTAGAAAGCTGTTGAATTGACTCTGCCACTCAGTTGCTGGGTGGACTTAGTCAGATTCCTTAACCTTTTGAGGGTCTCAGTTTCCCCAAATGTAAGACAAAGGGCTTGGATTTCACAACCTCTGGGTTCTCTTTTTTTTTAAGATTTTTTAAAAAATGTGGACCATTTTTAAAATCTTTATTGAATCTGTTACAGTGTTACTTCTGTTGTTTGTGTTCTGATTTTCTGGCGAGTGGGATCTTGGTTCCGGGGCCAGGGATTGAACCCATATCCTGTACATTGGAAGGTGAAGTCCCTCCCTTTCTTTTCTTTTGTTTTTCCTCCCTTTCTTTTCAAATGTCCTTTTTACAGCTCCTGAAGCTGTGAAAGCCACTCCAGCATCCTCTCCGTGTAGCTCCAGGGTCCCTGTGGGTGACAGCCAGGAAATCTCAGTGAGGTCAGATCAGAACTTTAGACGTGGTTCCAGCCCATTTGTCTGAGTTCCAGACGAGCCCAGGCGAGAAAGGACTCCAGGCTCATTTCGTTGTTGATTTTTGAAATGTTGGAGCTGTGTTTTGCCACAGGGGGTGCAATGTTTCTTGATAAATAGGCGGATTCCTAAGTTGGGCCCTTCTTGTCTGTTTTACAAGCCACCTGGGTGATTCTGATGCTTGCTGAAATTTGAAAACCATAGGCCTGGAGAGACAGAGGCCAATTGCATCTACCGAAGGGGAGGCCTGGTAAAATGGGCTCTGTGATGGTTCCTCATTTCCCACCTTGCCTCCATCGGATTGGGAGGGGCCGAGTGCCTGTGTGTTTAACCAGGACTCTGCAGACTTAGCTGCACTGGCCATGCTTACCAGCCTCCCTGAGGAAGAGGGACAGAGGTTCCAGGGCCCTGGAGTGCTCCCAGCAGACCCATGGTGACAGTGGAGGGCACAGTGGTTGCAAACTCCAGTTAGAACTCAGGTGGACCTGGATTTGGAGCTAATTACTTCATCTCTCTGAGTCTCAGTTTCCCCATCTGTAAAATGGGCCCAATAATCGTACTTACTGTTTGAGGCTGGCCTGAGGAATAAATAATACACTTAGCTTAAAACAGGGCAGGCCCCTGGTAACTGTCCAAGAAATGAGAACTGATGTTCTATTATTATTGGGCTTTCCAGGTAGCTGCTGCTGCTGCTGCTAAGTCACTTCAGTCGTGTCCAACTCTGTGTGACCGCAGAGACGGTAGCCCACCAGGCTCCCCCGTCCCTGGGATTCTCCAGGCAAGAGTACTGGAGTGGGTTGCCATTGCCTTCTCCGTTCCAGGTAGCACCAGTGGAATTAAAAAAAAAATAAACCATCTGACAGTGCAGGTAGATGTTAAGAGACGAGGGTTCGATCCCTGAGTTGGGAAAATCCACTGGAGGAGGGCATGGCAACCCACTCCAGTATCCTTGCCTGGAGAATCCCATGGACAGAGGAGCCTGATGGGCTACAGTCCATGGGGTCGCACAGACTCGGACACAACTGAAGCAATTCAATGTGCTTGCACGTTCTATTATTATTACTACCTTCTATTTTTCGGCCATTCTGCGAAGCAAGCGGGATCTTAGTTCCGCTTCCAGGGATCAAACCCGTGCCCCCCTGCAGTGGAAGCCTGGCGTCTTGACCGCTGGGGCATCAGGGAAGTCCTCGTTCTATTATTATTAATGATGGTAACTCCACCAGCACCCCACCACACACTTGCTTCCTCCTGGGCTCCTCCCCCCACACCCTGACTCCGGGGTAGGCACAGGCACCAATTGTGACTAATCACGACATTAGTCACCCCCACCGGGGCTCCCAGGGACCCAGCCGGCCACTCAGTTAAGACGGTAATGAAGCGGCTGCAACACAGGAGGTCTTCCCATCTGGGACCCCAGCTGACCCGACTCCTGCCTGAGGTTTGAGAAATCGCCATGCGGACTCCAGAACTCCCAGCCCGGCTGTTTATGCCTGGTGTGATCGTTTATTTATGTCCGTGGCGCACAGGACAGGCCGGCTCCCGTCTCCGTTTGTTCTCAGCGTTCTTCCCTGGGGCCTCACCCTGCTCCTGCCAGGCCCTGATCGTGAAGACAGATGTCCCCACCATGGGTGCAGCCAAGGCAGCCCCTAGTCCTTCGGCACCACTCAGAGGTTGGGGTGGGGGTGATGAGACAGGCGTAGGGGTCCACCCCTTTCTCAGGGTGGGAGTGACCCAAGGGTGACCCTCTTACAGCAGTGGGTAAGAGACTGTGAGGCCCCAGCAAAGCTTTGGAAATAAACACAGGTGGGCTCCACGCTGGGCACTGCCTCCACTCGCTAGGTGATCCCTCTTGGGGGAATACGATTGCTTCCTCGTTTCTTTTAAAAAAGAATCTGTATCGAAGTGTAACTGATTTACAATGCTGCTTTAATTTCTGCTGCATGGAAAAGTGACTCAGTTATACACATACATACATACTTTTTTAATATTCTTTCCCATTATGCTTCATCCCCAGTTATTGAATCTAGTTCCCTGCGCTACACAGGAGGACGCTGCCGTTTACCCATCCTATTTGTAACTGTTGGCATCTCCTAACCCCAAACACCCATTTTCCCCTCATCCACCCTCACCCCTCGATAACCGCAAGTCTGCTGTCCAGGTCTGGGACTGTTTCTGTTTCGAAGGTAGGTTCATTTGGGCCATAGTTTAGATTCTAGTGTGTGATATCACATGGTAAGTAAGGTAAGTCAGAAATAAGGCTTTTTGTTTTATTCGATGGGCTGCTTCTTTTATTTGATGACTATTTATTCCCCATGTCCTAGGGGCTCTGCATTATTCTAGGTGCCAAGGACATACCTGAAGACACCCCCTACCTCCTTGTCCCAGAGGAACGGTGGTGGTGGTGGTTTAGTTGTTAAGTCGTGTCCAACTCTCTGCAACCCCATGGACAGTTGCCGGCCAGCCTCCTCTGTCCATGGGATTCTCCAGGCAAGAACACTGGCGTGGGTTGCCATTTCCTTCTCCAGAGGATCTTCATGACCCAGGGCTCGAACCTGCATCTCCTGCAATGCAGGCAGATTCTTTACTGCTGAGCCATCATGTTGGACAGTGGTCCGAGCTGCCTCCGAGGACAACGAGCAGGGGCGGCCATGTGAGAATTGCAGGGAAGGGCATTCCAGGCAGAGGGAACAGCACGTACCCTGGAGGTTCAAGCATCTGAAAGGGCTGAGTGGGTTCAGGAGTGAAGGAATGAGGGCCGAGGAGGTGGGTGCAGCCGGGTGGCCCAGGGCTCCATGGCCCCTGGGTTTGCTCTAACAGCATCCAGAACAATGGGTGGCTCACGTGGTTGAGAAGAGCATCCCCAAACCCAAGAGTCCTGCTCTCAGAGATCTGAGCCCCTTAGCCCCATCCTCCCTTCCCTCCTGCGTCCAGGACTCAGGAGGCTGGTTGCCCTGCCCTTGGGAGCATGTTGACCCCATGTGCCCTTAGGGGCAGTGTCTCCCTGGATTGGGGGTCGGGGGGGGCGCGGTCCCTGCTCTGTCTGAGCCTTCCCAACAAGGCGGCTTTGTGTGACAGCTCGGAGGACCCCAGCACTCTGCCCTAAGCCCTCTGCAGCAGCCTGAACGGAGCTCTGAAAGGCGGCTTTATCTGTGTCCCGGGGCAGGTTCCTGGGAAGCGGGCGGCCAAGGCTGGCACACGGGCCGGGCAGCAGCCTCAGGCCTGACTCCTGGGGCCGCAGATGCAGAAAGAGGCCAGGGACTGACAACTGCCCTGGGAGGGTACAGCCTGTCAAAGCCCCGCCCCAGAGGGGGACAAGTGGACTCCTCAGGCATGCCGGTCCCCCCTCCCCACCCCTGCAATTTGCTCCCTCCATGGCATTGGTCAGTGACATGGCCCTTTGTGCAGCCCCTGCCCTTTGGGAGGAGGGAGGCAGGTAAGGCTGAGCCGCCTGTACCCAGATCCCCACTCCCTTTCTCTGGTCCTGGGAAGCCTCAGGGTGGAAGCAGACCATCGGGGAGGGCAGCCTTCCAAATGAAAAGGAGCTTCAGGAAAGACCTGTGCACCCTGGTGACTCATAAAGAATCTGCCTGCTAATGCAGGGGACGTGGGTTCCATCTCTGATCCGGGAAGATCGCACGTGCCATGGAGCAACTAAGTCTGTGTGCCACAACTACTGAGCCTGCACTCTAGTCCAGGAACCGCAGCTCCTGAAGCCCGCATGCCTAGAGCCTGTGCTGTGCAACAAGAGAAGCCACGGCAATGAGAAGCCTGCGCACCACAACGAGAAAGCAGCCGTCACTCACCGCAACCAGAGAAAAGCCTGCACAGCAGAGAAGACCCAACACAGCCAAAACCAAATACTAAATAAAATATGTTTTAAAGAGAAAGAAAGGCCTATGCCCTAAGCCACCCTTTGGCGGGCTGGAGGTGAGGATGAGAACAAGAAAGAAGTTCCTCCAGCAGCATCTCTGTCCATCCCTGCTTAGCCCCGGTTAATATTCACCATGGTCATGATGTCCATGACATTCTTCCCTGGGTTTACCTCTGAGGTCCACACCTTTGTGCAGGGGAGGGCAGTCCCATTTTATAGATATGGATGCAACCTCTTTAGGCAGAGAGGTTAGACTCTGCCTAAAGGCACCCAGCTGGGGAGAAGCAGAGCCAGGATCTGAACCCAAGAATGTCTGAGGCCACAGCCCAGGCCCTGAGTGCCATGCCTCCCAGCTGAGCTGGGTCTGCTCGCCAGACGACAGCAGTGGGGTGGAGAAGCCACACGTCAGCTCCATCTGTGGACACACCAGGTGGAAGAATCAGGAGGACACCTGGTCATCCTCCTGCAGGGACCCACTTACTGCTATTATCTACTTACTAGCTCTTCTTTAGGAGAAGGCAATGGCACCCTACTCCAGCACTCTTGCCTGGAAAATCCCATGGATGGAGGAGCCTGGTAGGCTTCAGTCCATAGGGTCGAGAAGAGTCGGACACGACTGAGTGACTTCCCTTTCACTTTCATGCATTGGAGAAGGAAATGGCAACCCAGTCCAGTGTTCTTGCCTGGAGAATCCCAGGGACAGGGGAACCTGGTGGGCTGCCATCTATCGGGTTGCACAGAGTCAGACACGACTGAAGCAACTTAGCAGCAGCAGCAGCAGCAGCAGTTCATCTTTAAGGGACTCTGTTCTCTCTGACAAAAAGTGAGATCATTAGCACCACCAAACTGTACACTTAATTAGTTAAGATGGTAAATTGTGTTTTGTGTATTTTATCACATTTTTAATAAAAGCTTTAATACTCAAACATTTTTTAAAAGTGAGTTTAGCAAAGCTTCAAAAGGCGCTAAGCCTATGTTCAATGGAATATTACTCAGCCATTAAAAAGAATGAATAATGCCATTTGCAGCAATACAATATAGATGGACCTAGAAATTCTCATACTGAGTGAAGTAAGCCAGACAGAGACAAATACCAGTGATATCACGTACATGCAGAATCTGAAAAATGATGCAAATGAAATTATTTACAAAACAGAAATAGATTCACAGACCTAGAGAACCAACTTATGGTTATGGTGGCAGGGATAGTAGGGCATTTGTAGGATTGACATGTACACATTGCAATATTTAAAATGGATAACCAATAAGAACCTACTGTATATGCAGGGAACCCTACTCAGTATTATGTAACAACCTAAATGGGGAAATAATTTGGAAAAGAATCCATACATGTATATGTGTAATTGGATCACTTTCCTGTACACCCAACATTTTCATGGCATTGTTAATCAACTCTACTACAATATAAAATGAAAAGTTTTTTTTTAAAGGCACTGAAGACAAATCAACACCAACCCAAGTCTCCCTGACATACTGAGAGAAATGGAGGAGAATTATAAGGAGAGTATATTTATCACAATGGGGTCTGATGTAACTACATGCAAAATCCTTAATTACCTTGTGGGTGACTGACTGGGCCTGTTGCTTTGAGGAAACACCAGTCATTGTACCAGTGGGGAAACTGAGGTACAGAAAGGAGATGCAATGCAGAGCCAGTTGTAGCAAAGCCCAGGCTGAAACCGGCGCCCACTGGCCTCCAGATGCACCTCACCCGGGGGGCTGCAGGGTCCAGCAAGGACAGTTAGGGCTGCTGAGAGAGTCAATTCCTAGGCAGGTTGATAAGAAGCCTGGGGTCCCTGAGGAGGAGAGAGGGGTCTGGAGTTCTCTAAGAGGAGGAAAGGACAAATGCCTTTTTTCCCTCTACATTCCTTAGTCTTAGTCACATAAAACGTTTTTTTCTTTAAGCCGGGAACTGATGATTATACAGCAAACAACTCAGTTGAAACTCTGTACTAACGATTATATAGCAACATTGTATCCTGCTTGAGGACAGTTTCTCCTTCCTGGAAACCTTCTGACTAGTCCTAATATCTTAAAATGTAAATTATGGGAGTGGGTCTGGTAAAATCTTTACAACCTTGAGACATTCTTTCGACTTATTGTCATAACCAATTTATAAAGTATGTAACTCGCTTGCTAACACTGGCAAGGGGGGCACTCTCTGTCCCCATCTGATGTCTGTGTCAGAGGCTTTCTCTGGCCCTCTTTATCCTTTAATAAAACTCTGCTACACAGAAGCTCTTGCGTGATCAAGCCTGGTCCCTGGTCCCGAAGCTAAATCTTCTTTGGAGATGAAGAATCCGACACCGTTCACCGTAAGCTATCACCACCAGGAAGCAGAGGGGCAGAAGCCCCCTTGTTCTGCATGGCATCTGTGCTCACAGCCCATCGTATGGCCACCAGGGACCTGCAGGTGTGGTGTCTTTACAGTCCAAGGCCAGGAGCTCTGAGGCATCCCGGGGAGGACCACTGAGGCCGCTGGAAGGGGAAATGGGGTGATAACAGCAGCCATCCTCAATGCTCCGCCCCAGGTGCTGTTAAACCTTGCACGCTCGTAAAGCTGGGCAAACAGTAAGGTGAAGTCACTTGCCCACATCCATGGAACAAACCAAGGGCAGAGATGGGACTCAGGTCTGTCACACTCCAGCAACTTCGGTGCGACTACCTAGGAAGATGGTGGGGGCCGGGAGAGAAGTTCAAGCCCCGTCGTCCATCACGCCAGCGCCAGAGGCCCATGCAAGCTTTCTCCACACCCACTCGTTGAGAGCTTTTCAAAGCAATAAGCGCGTCATGCCGTGCCCCTTCCCTCCCCACTGCTGACACCCTCCTGTGGTTCCTTAAGGAGTGAAGTTGGTCCTCAGCAGCCTCTGGAGCCTCACCCCCACCTGTCCAGACGCCTTTGTATTTTGTCCCCCAAACTGGACTCTTCGCAGTTCCTTAAAAGCTCTACGACCAGGAAGCTGAGCCCCTTCTGAGCCCAGTTTCCCCACGGTCAGATGGGGCCATGTTCCCCCCACCCCTTGGAGTCTGCTGTAGCAAGGACAGGGCATGGAGAATTCTGTGCAAACTGTAAAGTGCTGTGCCCGCATTGTACGGGACAAAGGAGAGCAGACAAGGCCGGGCTGCCCGAGGAGGCTGGGCATCTAGCCACTTGGGCCATTGTCTAAGCATCCCTAGCATCTCCTGCCTCTCCTACCCCTTGCCGCTGTCCTCGTACTCCCTACTGTCCCCAGGGAACGTAGACCCACCCCCAGATTTACTAGGGCATGTTAAGAACATGGTTTGAAGCCATCTCTGAGGTCATGAGGTCATGGCAGTTTCCCATCGATCTATTTGTCCCTCCCTTGGCTGGAGCCCTTTGCCCCTGCCAGTCCCCAAAGCCATATCAAACTTCAGCAACCTCCCCCAAGCCTCACTGCTCCCAAGCTAGGTCCCAAGGAGCCAAAACACGGAGCAGGGCTTTAAAACACTGCCCCTGGGCGATTTACCAGCTGGGCTGCCCAACCCCTGACCTCGGGAAGAGATGTAATGTATCTCCCTGGTTTAGTTGGATCAATGGTGCAGTGGAAAACAGCCCCAAGTGGCTCAGTTAGGACAGCAGAGAGGGACTCCCCCCACCCCGGAAACCCCACCATGACAGACACTGAGCTGAGGTCTCCGTGCACGTGTGGGCGCAGGACAACCCCAGGCGTGTCCACCAAAGTGTTTCAGGCACGAGCCTTTAAGAGCTGGGGATGGCTGAGTCCAGCCACCTAGGTTTCAGATGGGGAAACTGAGGCTCAGAGGGCTCCTCAAGGTCACAGACCAAGTTCAAAGAGGTCTCTGATTTTTCCTCTCCCTGCTCAGCACTTCTGCCATCTCCTGTGGGCAAAGGTGGCTGTGCTGGCATTTGGGGTGTCACTGGCACTTCAGAAGGCCAAGCTTGTCTCTCCCAAAACCTTCGAATCAGACCACAATGGATCCAAGTGCCACCAGCATGGAGTTCCCCACTCTTGACTCTACATATAGAAGTCAGACCCAAGGACAGTCTTCTGTCTCAGCTAAAACAGCCCTCCAAGGACAGAAGCCAGAGGCATCAAGCCAGCCTGTGTTCAGACTCCTCACTCCCCGAGAGAAAACAGCGGCTTATTTCAGGAGGAGGGTCACCAAAAGTTGGAGGCCCAGGAGGCCAAATTTTCCTCAGTCATCATGGGACCCTTACATCCAGCAGCATGACCAGCAGGAAGTGGTTCTCCAACCCCCTACATGAAGCAGAGTTCAGGGACCGAAAGGGTCACCTAGGAACTTACTAGAAAACAGAATTAGGGGCGCATTTCCCTAGGATGTCCTAATCAGAATTTGTATTTTAACCAGGTCCTCAGCTGATTTGCATACATGTTAAGGTATGAGAGGTGCTGGTCTCATAAAGTTAAATAAGGAGGTTGGGAGGGGCGACATGTGTACACGTTAAGATCTTTACCTGGAATAAAGAGCCTAAAGATGAACATAGAAGGGAGGGAAGAGGGGGGTTGGGGGAAGCGGGGAGGATACCCTACCTGTGTCCAAAAGTATTTGAAGTAACTTCAGAACAGCACATAGCTATTTATTTAAAGAAACACAAAGTAGGGAATTCCCTGGCAATCCAGTGGTAGGACTCAGCATTTTCACTGCCCTGGAGTTCATCCCTGATTGGGAAACTAAGATCTTGCAAGCTGCAAACGTGGCGCAGCCAAACAAAGAAGAAAAACAAAATAGATCCCATCTGCAAGAGGCAGGAGAGTGGTCCTGGAAGCAGTGAGACCGGGGTAGGCCCAGTTGGTGGCAGGGGGTAGGTTGGGCAGGACCCCAATCACTCAGGGTCTCGTGCTACTAGAGGATTCAGATGAAGGGTGACATGTTTCAATTTAAATTTTTGGAAAGATGGTCACTTGAAAAGAGCTTCCACCTCTGCTCTCTAAATGGCACCTGAGTAAGTGAGATTTTTCTGCAAGCAGTGACTAACAGGGAGATAGGGGAGGGGATGTCTGACACTTGGAGGAGGCTTGGTGGTTCTGAGTACTGGATAGATAAAAGAAGGTGTTGGGTGGGTGGAGGGAGAGAGAGAAAACCAAGGCTAGTCATCCACTGTGCTCACCAATGAAATTTTTTTAATTTAAGTGTAAGTTACACATGGTAAAGAATCTGCCTGCAATGCAGGAGACCTTGGTTTGATTCCTATGTCGGGAAGATCCACTGGAGAAGGGATAGGCTATCCACTGGAGAAGGGATAGGCTACCCACTCCAATATTCTTGGGTTTCCCTTGTGGCTCAGCTGGTAAAGAATCCACCTGCAATGTGGGAGACCTGGGTTCAATCTCTGGGCTGGGAAGATCCCCTGCAGAAGGGAAAGGCTACCCCCTCCAGTACTCTGGCCTGGAGAATTCTATGGACTGTATAGTCCATGGGGTCGCAAAGAGTTGGACACAACTGAACGACTTTCACTTTCTTTCACTTTACATATGGTAAATTGCACAAATCTTTAGTGGACTTGATGAATTTTTACTACTTAGTACACCTGTATAACTACTACCCAAATCCAGATATAGAACATGTCCAGTATCCTGGAAGGCCCCTTATACCCTCTCCCAGTCACTCTCCTTCCAAGGGCATATTAGGTACCTATCACAGCATAACAAATGACCACAAACTTACAACATCCATTTGTGATCTCGTGGTCTCCGTGGGTCAGGAATGGACATGGCTTCATGGTCCTCTGCTCAAGGTCTCCCGCAGCTGCAATCAGGGTGTCAAGCAAGGCTGCATTTCCTCTCTGGATCCCAGGGCTGTCTTCCAAGACCTCATGGTTGTTGGCAGCCTTCAGCTCCTTGCAGCCATAGGGCCGAGGTCCCTGTGTTCTTCCTGGCCATCAGCTTTGGCTGCTTTTGCTACGTGACCTCGCGCAGGCAGTTCACACCACAGAAGCTTGCTTCTTCCAGCCGGCAGGAGAATCTCTCCTCCCAAGGCTTTCCCCTGATTAAGTCTGGCCCACCCTTAAAAGGAACTCGACATCCAGCTGATTTGGGACCTTAACCTCATCCACAAAAGTCCTCCCCCTTTGTCATAGTCTACTGGCTAAAAGCAAACCACTGGTCCCACCCACAAATGAGGGGAAAGGATTGTACAGGAGTAAACCCCAGGGGTCATCCTGGGGTCTGTCTGCCAAAGATGGTAATGACTGTTCTGACCTCTATCATCATGAAGTAGAACTTTGCCTTAATGGAATCAGCATCTCTTTGTGTCAGGCTCCTTTTACTCAACCCTGTGTCTACGGTATTTATCCATGTAGTTGCCTATATAATAATTTCTTTCTTTTCACTCTTACCATCGTACTTTTTTCTCTGTTAACTTTTTATTTTATATTGGAGTATAGTTGATTAACAACGCTGTGTTAGTTTCAGGTGTACAGCAAAGTGAGTCAGACATATGTATAGATATATTTTTTTCAAATTCTTTCCCCACTTAGGTTGCTACATAATATTGAACCAAGTTCATCTGTGCTATATGGTAGGTCCTTCTTGTTGATATATGTGTATATGGAAATCCCAAACTCCCTTCTCCCTCTCTATCCCTAACTCACTATCCCTTCCTCCCACCCTTCCAGTCTGGTAACCATAAGTTAGTTCTCTAAGTCCGTGAGTATGTTTCCGTTTTGTAAATAAGTTCATTTGCATAATCCTTTTAGAGTCCTCATATAAGCTACACCGTACGATATTTGTTTTTCCAACTCCCGTCTGGCTCTCTTCACTCAGTGTGACACTCTCGAGGCCCATCCATGTTGCTGCAGATGGCATTATTTCCTTCTTCTTAATGGTTGAGTCATAGTCGTTTGTGTGCATTTGTCCCACATCTCGTTGCATAATATTTCGTTACATGACTGTACCATGATTTATCCGCCCAAGTTCTGTTGATGGGGCTATTTCTGTCGTTCCCAGGTGTTTGCTCTTCACACAGAGCCACCAGCGTGTAGGATTCTGGACTGGATTCTAGAACAGTAGTAAAAGGACATTAATGGGAAAACTGGTAAAAATCAGATCTACGTCTGTAGTTTAATAATATTGGACTAACAACAATTTCTTAGTTTTGACAAATGTGTCATGGTTGCATATAAAATGCTAACTCCAGGGGGAGTGGGTGAAGGATATGGAGGAGCTCTCTGTACTATTTTGCAACCTTTCCATGGAGCTAAAATTATTCCAAAATAAAAATTATATTTAAGAAGCAAACGAATAACACTGCTAGCAATCATCTGCTACTGGCCATGGTGGAGTAATGGGTATCAGCTAGCCCTCCCACCATAAATATCTGTAAAACAGGATCAAATATGTAGTTGTTGTCTAGTCGCTAAGTCATGTCACTCTTGGGATCCCAGGAACTGTGGCCCGCCAGACTCCTCTGGCCATGGGATTCTCCAGGCAAGAATACTGGAGTGGGTTGCCATTTTCTTCTCCAGAGGATCTTCCCCACCCAGCGATCAAACATGCATCTCCTGCATCAGCAGGCGAATTCTTTACTGATTAGCCACCTGGGAAGCCCTGGACCAAATTTATGAGGCTGCTATTTTCAGGAAGTGCAAGGCTGAAATCCCTGGGAGAAGGGAAACCTGTGAGGTAAGCTCCACACTCACTCAGCCTTGGGAGGCAGGGCCCCAACCACATACCACAGACCTGGGGTGCAAGCTGAATACAGCCATTCCCCTGAGCTGGGGAGGGAAAGGTCAAAATGCGGAACTGCTAAAGCAGCTGGAATCTGTGGGGCTGGAGTAGAGGTTGCTGGGCAGTAATGGGTTTCTAAGCAAGTGATCTGGGCTGTACAAGCTCAGGACAAGACTGCCTGAGTCCTTCCAGAGAGCAGCTGCTATGGGGTGGGGAGTGGAACAGACACTGAAATCCAGCAGTGCTGGGAGAGGTTGGCAGTTCTGGTCCAGCCAGAAAGGAGAGACCCCATTAACATCATGGGCTTCTGGATCTTTTTTCTAGGTTTCACATATAAGCTATATGATATGAGTTATACGATATTTGCTTTTCTCTTTCTGACTTACTTCACTCTGCATGACAATCTCCAAGTCCATCCACGTCTCTGCAAATGGCACTATCCTTTTCCTTTTTTATGGCCTTCTTAGTATTTTTAAGTGTAGAGATTGGTGGCATTTCACACTTTCATGCAACTGTCACCACCATCCACCTCCAGAACTTGTTAAGCTTGTTTTCATCTTGTTAAGCTGAAACTCTACGCCCATTAACAAGAACTCCCCATTTCCCTCTCCCTTCATCCCAGGAAGGGGTTATTGTTAAACAAGGCTGGGAGGGAAGACTTTCTGAAGTGGTGACATTTGGAAAGCAACCTGAGCTAGACCTCCAGATGGAGGAGGCAGGGGAGGGATGCTCAAAGCAGCAGGTGCAAAGGCCCTGAGGTGAGGGTGCGGTCATGGGTTCAAGGAGCAGCGAGGAAGCTGCTAGTGGGAAGGGAGGTATAGAGGACAGAAGGGGAGGAAGGCAGGTGGAGAGAGGAGAGATGGAGGGCAGGTCACATAGCATATTGTGGACGGAGATGAGGACTTTGGCTTTTGCTCTGAGTGAGACAAAAGGCACCAGAGGCTTTTAGGCAGAGATGCGTCGTGGTTCCTCGCTGCACCACTGCCCTCAAAGGCATGGTCTCCAGTGACCGCTGAGTGAAGAGCCTGAGGCCGGGGCTCAATCTGGAGACCATTAGGATGCTACTGCCGGGTCTGCAAGATCCATGAGGGGGCTTGGATCAGGCAGCAGGATGGAGGGGGTGGCCGGTGTTGGAGTCAGGATTGATTCTGAAGGTGGAGACAGCAGGATGAGCTGATGGACTGGGCGTGGGGGTGGGGGGAAGGGTGGAGCCAAGGGGGGCCCAAGGTTCTGTGTCTGTTGAGTTCTGTGACTCAACATTTTTTTTTTTCCAGCAAGAACATATTACTACTGTAATGAGAAAGAGAAAAAAGAGGCTTGGACTTCTCTGGTAGTGCAGTGGATAAGCATCAGTTCAGGGACACATGTTCCATCCTTGATCCTGGAAGATCCCACGTGCGCCAGAGCAACTAACAAAGGCCACGGGCCACAACTATTTGAGCCTGAGCTCTAGAACCCGTGCCACAACTACTGAAGCCCATGCACCTAGAGCCCACGCACCGCAACCAAGAGTAGTCCCTGCTGTCTGCGGGGGAAAAAAAAAAGAGATTTAGGAGGGAAGGGATATATGTACACTTATGACTGATTTACACTGTTGTACAACAGAAACCAACACAACACTGTAAAGCAATTGGCCTCCAATTAAAAGTAAATTTAAAAATAAAGAGCAAAAAAAGAAAGTCTATCTTTTACTCAAGGGAGAAGTCATCCTCTCTGCTGAAAGTGATCCTGCAGGAAACATTGCGGGAGGCACAGTCTTTCTCCAGGGGCCCCTTGAAGATGGTTTATCCAACTTAAGGAACTTTAAGCAGTGGCAGGGGCGGGGTGGGGGGGTCCAAACCTGCCTGCTCTACAAGTCAGTCTCTCAGTCTTCTTGTTCATACGATGCCTTTCCCGTCCTCCAGCTTCTGACCAGGGCTGGCGGGAATGGACAGAGCAGAAGACGGCCCAGAAGAGAGGACTGGGGGTCGGGTGAAGGACCGGGGAAGCAGGAAGGTATCAGTGAGTTGAATGAAATCCTTGCTTCTGGTAAAAAAGAGCATCCTTCTCCTCTATCAATAGGTCAATAGGCCAGCCCAATAGGTTCCCAGTCCAGACTGGGTTCCCCTCCATGCCCAGTTCCTCCTGGCCAAGGACTGTCCTTGGCACCTCCCTTCATCCTCCCCTCTGTCAACTCCAGTATTTACCATTGAGGCTTGGAGAATCAGGCCCCTTCTGGTCTCACCCCTGTGCCCAGGCTCACATGGGCTCACTGGCCCCCAGCGTGTCCCCTCCCACTCCTCAGGGCTCTCTTTCTCTCTCCTCAGAGCCTTCTCACTACTCTTCTGCTGCCCAGACATCTCCTTTCCTCCTCTCTCTGCCCACCTGAGGCTCTCAGTGTCCCCCATGCCTCTCCTCCTGACCCACCCCTCCAGCCCTCCCCACAGGTTCTCTTCCTCCAGGCAGCCTTCCTGATCCCCCACCAAGATGCCCTACAGCCCATGCAGCTCCTCCACATAGCACATCACAACTGTAATTAATAATTATCTGGGATTTTAAATCATCATGTGCCCTCTGCTAACCTATAAGCTTCTCATTCACTCAATATTCCCAGCCCCTAGCAGCATGCCTGACCCTGAATCAGGGCTCAAAACATACTTACTAAATGATTTATAACTCAGATAGAGACAAGTGAATCTGAAAAAGCCCCACCCAGGAGCTAGCATGCAAAATGGGCTTTGAAAGTAGATAAAATGTCAATAAACAAACATAGAAAGATGAGGGTTTCCAGGGAAAGAACTCACCATGAAAAAGGAATGATGGTAAGAAAGTGTATGTAACCTCAGTCCTCAGAGATGTACGCAGAGGAAAGGAAAATGTCTTTAACCTTTATTGAACAAAAATACTTATTCAAGGAACGACTGTCCATCTGGATGGGTGGATGGACAGGTAGGTGGTTGGATGGATGACGAATAGATGGACAACGGGTAAAATCAAATCCTCTCCTTTTAAGAAACAAGACCTGGGAGAAAGGGGGAGTAATAAAGATGCCTGCATTGAACTGGGTTAAGGAAAGCAGCTTTAACTCCAGACCATACCTCACTGCCTACCCTTGTGTCAATAGCCTATCTGCCGCATGCCTTCCTGATCTCGGGACCCCAGTCCCCGACTCCAGCCATCGCCCACACAGGTACCTACTTCTTTGCTCTCTACTTCTCAGCAAAGTAGAGCAGAAGCCTCATCAATGAGAGTGGCCAGGAGGTGGACCCTTTGTCCCAGCCCCTGCCCGGGGAAGGAGGGCTCCCTCCTCCCCGCTCCCTCCTCTGCCATCTCTCGGCAGTGAGGCGGTGACTTCTGTCCTTGGACTGGCTGCGTGATCAGAAGAGGTTTCGTTCTCTAGCAACTGGGTGGCCATTAGGAAGCGGCAGACGCATTACCGTCTCAGTGCACAATGGTTGGCTAATTCAGTTATTCTGTTTCACCTGAAGACTGTCTCTGCCACCCCCAGCCTCTCCTCCGGAGCAGGGCGGGCCCCATCTGTCGGACAGTTCGCTCCAATGTCTCCGGCCATTATGCCTCCACTCGGAGGACGGGTGCGTGCGCAAGCGAGCGAGTGTGTCTGCCTGTCTGCACTCTCTCCCTCTTGTCTCTTTATCATGCTCCCAGGGCTAAAGAGAACTTGCTTCAAAGAGTGATGTCAGATGTGTGCAAAACAGACCGATAAAACCTAATGCATTCGCTCCCCTTTTGTCTGCCTGACTCTCCTACTAAACATTTCCCACTCAGAAAGCCACTTAAAACACATCAGCAGTAACTCCACAAAACAGCCACTTGTTGGCTAATTGTGCTAAGCAGCTGCCGGCAGGGTTGGGGGAGGAGTGGGCAGGGCACCTCTCTGAGAAGCCTCTTTGCTTCCAGTCTAGCTTCTGGGGAAGGGTGCCTAGCTGGGGCATCGCTTCCCTTCTCTGCTGCTGCCCCCAGAGGCTCCCTCTAGGAGAGACGTGGCAAGGCTCATTGGATGAGGGACAGAGAAGAATACAGGCCTGGGCCAGGGTGCTCTCCCAGCTCCCCACCAATTTGCTAGGGGACCCCTGGGGTGGCAGAGGGTCATCACCCTTCTCTAGGACTCAGTTTCCACATCCGTCCCTGGAGGCTTTTGGACTGTGTCATCTAAGGTGGCTTCCAGCTCCCAAAGTCTGCCTGGAGGAGCACTCCAGGGCCTCGGACAGACCTGGGTTCGAATCATGACTCTGCTCCAGACTGGCCGTGTGACCTGTAGCCCCAGTCTCTCAGAGCATTACCTTCCTGGTGGAGAAAACAGGATGGTTGCAATGCCTAGCCCTCACGGATGCTGCGAGAATTCACGGAGTGGTACCTGTGTGGATCTCAGAGAATCACGGTCTGAATGACTGGGGCTGCTGGTTACACAGCACCCTGACCCAGTCTCAGGAAATCAAGCAAATTAAGCTGAGACCCGAAGGATGAAAGCTGAGCCGGCACACCGTGAGGGCAGAGGTGAAGCAGGGCAGGATCACAGTCGGCATTGGTGGGAATGGTATATGCAAGGCCCTGAGGCAAGGCTGAACTGGAGGACCAGAAAGGAGTCCAGGGGAAGGCTGGAGAAATGGCAAGAGCTGGACTGGAGGGAGCCTGCAGGACACCATAAGGAGCTTGACTTTATCCTGAGGTCAATGGGGAGTCACTGAAGGGATGAGGGCAGCAAGACATTCTCATGAAATTTCTCTTTTTCAAAGACCCTTATTGACCTCCAGGTGGAGAAGGAGTTGGGAGGTAGGGGTTGAGGGCAGAGACAGGGCTCTCTCCCTCTGCTCCAAATGCCCGAGCAAGCACTGGCAGGGCAGTGGGAGTGAAAGGTCCTCCTGGGGATGGGAAGAAGGAGGAGCCAGTATTCCCGCTCTGGAGTCTCAGGACCCCCAACTCACTGGCCACTGGCTGGTGTGGCTACTGCCCAGTTTGGAGAGGCAGGGGTTAAGTGCAGCAGCCTTGCAGAAATCAGAGGATTACAGGGTTGCTGGTGACCTGTCCCTTCTGTCAGACAGACATGACGCACCCTGCTATCTCTGGGCTCAACTGTCACTGCCATGCACTGTATCAGGACTCCATTAGGAGGCCCAGAAGCTGGCTTGCAGCTGTCAGGCCCAGGGGTGTGCGGATGGCCGGTCCTTCCCCCACTGTGCCTGCGTGTGGGGATCGCCCAGTCCACCGGTCAAGGTTGCAGCCTCCACCTGCGGCTTTCCCGGAGGGTGTGGGCTCGGGTCTGAGCATCTCCACTTTTAGCAGCTTCCTGCTCCTGGACATCAGATGGGATGCTGGATTCTTCAAAATTCAGTTCTCTCATCTGCACAGTGACGATGGAGGTGGCACCCACCCCAGGAGGCCATAGGCTAGATTCAGCAAGGCTCAAGGCTTCCATGAAGTGCCTAGCAAACTGGAGCCGCTGTATATTCCCTGCTTCTTTCAGCTGCCTTTCTGCACTGCAAGGTGCTGGCTATTATTATCACCCCATCTTCCACTTCTGCCGGTCTCCCTTTTGGCCTTGTCTTTGGAAGCTCAAAGTCAAAATGAACCATTGGTCAAAATAACTCATTCTTTCCAGGTTCCTGGTATAATCACCGGCCCCTTCATCATCGCTTCTGATGCCTCCTCTATTTTTGCTTTGAAAACTTGAACTGTCCTTGGTGCATGTGATTTCAGGGGAAAAAAAATCTTGCAAATGAAAATAACTTAATTGCTTTTTCTGTAACACATGCTCAAGGAAAAACATCCAGACAATACAGAAAGGCAGAGGGAAGAGAGAAACAACGCGATGATTTTGGAGCAGCCTCGAGTCCTTTGTAACAGAGTTGGAATAAAGCTGGGGTGCTCCCCACCTGCCCCCCAGCCCTGCCTGGACTCCCTGGCTTCAGCACACACCCCCTAAGGCCCCTCTCAAGTTCTTGCTCCCCACACATGCTCTCTAGACTAGGTACTTTTTCCTTCAGTTGAACTCAACTCTTTTCATTTCAGCATTTATGAAGCGTCTGTTTTGGGCCAAGACTCATGCTCCAGCCAAGTTGGACTCAACCCTCGCAGCCTGTGATTAACGGGTGTTGCATTATTTCATTGCCTCGAGTCTAGACTTCTGCTGCCTTGCCTGGACTGTCAGTTCCGTGAGGACAGATCCACAGCTTCTGTCTCACTGTGGCCCCACCCCTAGCATCTACTATTTCCGAGTAGGATTCCCCAGGTTCCCCGGTGGCTCAGTGGTAAAAAATCCACCTGACAATGCAAGAGATGCAGGTTTGATCCCTGGGTTGGGAAGATCCCTTGGAGAAGGAAATGGCAACCCACTGCAGTATTCTTGCCTGGAAAATCTCACGGACAGAGGAGCCTGGGGGCCACAGTCCATGGGGTCTCAAAGAGTCGGGCATGACCAAGTGACTAAACAATAGCAACAAGGACTCCCTGGGCGCCTGCAGGAAGGGTGGCTGCCCTTCAGCTCAATCCACGTGGACTGAGCACATGTGCACCAGGCCACACTCTCTGCCCACTCTAGCTCATCTGCTCCTCCTGTCTGCCATGGGATGTGGCTGTCGTTGTTACTCCCACTTGGCACATGAGAAAACTGAGTTCAGACAGGTTAGGACACTTACCCAAGGAACCACAGCAGATGAGCTGAGAGTCAGGATTTGAATCCAAGTTTCTGAGGCTCCTGGGCCAGCTCTGAGCTCCTACACCAGACCGCCTCCTGGCACAACCCAGAAACAGTACAAGGCAGGTGATAAATGCTCTCAGCAAGGCATGTGCAGGACCAGAAGGACAGTGCCATCGTGCACAGGGCCCCGGGAAGGCTCCCTGGAGGAGGTGATGCTTGGTGAGTTCTGAAGGGTGCATAGAAGTGAGACAAACAGGAAACAGGTGGGAAGAATTGAAAGTAGAGGGGACCGCGTGTAGGGCTGGTCAAAGGTGCGAGGCAGTCGTGGCAGGAGAACCATGGGCCGTTCTGATCATTGCAGGATGCACATGGGGAAGGCTGGGAGATGAGGTGAGTGGGGAGCGCGTAAGGCTGAATCGTGAATGCCTTATACACTGTGCTCAGGCATTTGAACTTGAACTTGATTCAAATAGCTCCCTGGAATTCTAGCGCTTCCTCAGAGGTGCCCCAGGAACCGGGAAGAAGATGAACCAAAGGGAGGTGGCCCCAGCCCCCACCCCTGGTCTCGGGTAGCGAAGCTGTGCTTTCATTGGTCATGAGTTTAGATTTTCAGTGTAAAGTTCCTTTTGAAGGGTTCTGCAGCAAACATGTCTGAAATCGCTCCAGCAGGCTGCAGGATGTTTTCAGCTGGGAGTGACAGGACCAGATTTTTATGGTTTGTTTGTTCTTCAAAAACCTTGGTTGAGCCCCACCCTTAACCCTCCCTGCCCCAGGCCCTAGAGAGGGTGTGTTCAGGAGCTCCAGTCTTAGGGACGCCGTGTCTTAGGACTGGGGTCAGGATCCTTGGACCCTCGTCCTGGCTCTGCCTGTAATGGGCACAAGTGCCCCTCTCTGGGTCTGGAGATTTTGCCCCTTGACCTTGAACTTGATCTGTGCCTGTGGCCACAAGCCAGATGTAAATTTATCCCCTGTAGCTTGTCTTCAGGGCAGATGCCCACTGTTTTTTGTTTTTTGTGTGTTTTTTTTTTTAATAGGTATTTATTTGGCTGTTCTGGGTCTCAGTTATGGCATGAGGGCTCTCAGTTGCAGTGTATGAGATCTAATTCCTTGACCTGGGCTCCCTGCATTGGAGCGAAGAGTCTTAACCACTGGACCACCAGGGAAGTCTCCTGGATGTCCAGTCTTGATTTGGGCAGTGGCTGCCTGGGACAGAGCCTCCCAGAGGGGAAAAATAACCCCAATAAACACAGCAGCCACCGCGAGTCCCCAGTCCCCAGCACTTGCTCTGTGACAAGCACCCCTCATACCACGTCCCTCTGAATCCTCAGAACCACCCATTTTACAGGTGGAATAACTGAGGCTCAGCAGTGAGGTCAGTTGCCAAAGACACACAGCAACTCCACAGTGGAGGCAGGACTCGAACCCAAGGCCTGTGACCCCAGCGTTTGCACTCATGGCCAGCAGAAGTCAGGGTGGTGGGCTGGCAGCAGCCATGAGTGCCCACCTGAGGCTGGGCACCCACCTCCTCAGGTTGGCCAGGCAGCGTTTCTAAGAAGGAGGAAGGATGGAGGTTGTGCTGGACGGAAGGGGAAGGAGGGTGGACCACTCGGAGCTGGGGTCTAGTCTGGCCTCGTGCTCACCCTCTGACTCCTGACTCCTCCATGGGGAGGCCCGGGACCTGCAAGCGGAGACCCCAGCGGCCCAGCGGGCCCCTCCCCCGCCACCCTAGTTCTGGACCACCCGGCCTCTGGGAGAACCCGGTGACTCCACACCTGGGCTCCATGTGGAGGCACCTCTGCTGTCCCTCCTTCCCAATTGTGTGCCCCAGCTCTGCGGTGACCCTGTGGGTGTCTACGGGCGCCTCCCTGCCTTTGATGGTGGGCCATCACTTCCAATCCCGGAATGGGGGCACTGGAGGCTGGCCCGGATGTCTGCACTGCAGGTCACATGAGGGGTCCTTCTGCTCTGTCTCTGGGGGTCCACCTTCCCTCACATCAGTCCCAAAAGGAGCAGCCCTGGTCTTGTCCTCAGCTCCGCGCTGTAGTCGCTCACACCAGCATCTGTGGATTTTGTGGCCTTTCCTGGAGATAGTTGGGCTGGGGCGTTGGGTCCCAGAGAAGCCCTTGCTGCCCCCACACTTCTGCTCTTCATCCTCAGCCCCAAAGTCCCCCACTTTCTTTTTCCTCTCCTATGCAAGTCACCTCCTGACACCCTCTGATGTCTTGGGGCCCCGCTGGAAGTCTCAACCAGCCCCAACCCAAGAAGTTGGCTACGTGGTTTGGCACAGCGGTTCCAGCAAGTCTGCCCCTGCAGCAGGTTGTCTGGCGAAAGGCAGGGACGCTGGATGGAGCTCCGTGGTAAGCCACCTGGGCACCACGATCAGGGACTGTGCTCCCCTCTGCAGGAGCCTCTGCCTCTCAGCACTGGACTCCCTACAAAGGGTGTCAACACGGGCACACCTTTATGGAATATTCTCTCCAAGAGGGAGCTCATCAATCTTTCCCGGGTTGTCCACATCTTCTTTTTTTATTTATTCATTGCTTCTTTGGGTCATGCTGTGTCCTCATTGCTGCGCGTGGGCTTTCTCTAGTTACAGCAAGTGGGGGCCGCTCTTTAGTTGTGGTGTGTAGGCTTCTATTGTGGGGGCTTCTCTTGTTGCAGATCACGGTCTCTAGAGCATCCAGGCTTCAGTAGCTGTGGCACACAGGCTCTGTTTCTCAGCAGCAGGTGGGCTCTCCCCATATCAGGGATCGAACCCGTGTTCCCTGCATTGGCACGTGGATTCTTAACCACTGGCCTACCAGGAAGTCCCACATCTCCTTTTCTAAGGGGGAAAAAATTATTCCAACCCTTATTCTAGTGGAATGCTCAAGTTCAGTCCTGTTCCCCAGATACATCAAGTTTATATACGGTCAGTAAGTCTGTTAACAATTGCCGTTTTCATCTCTCATGAAAAATATCCCCTGTGTTTATGTTACAGCTGACTTTTGCAGTATCTGGGTGAGAAGAGGAGGCCGGGAGAGTGGCTTCTGCAAGTTTTCATCGATTTGTGGATTCAGCAAATATTGTTGAGTTCCTCTTGTGTGCCAGATAGGCCCTGTGCTATGACCTCAGGATACAACTTTGAAAAAGGCAAACAAATGACCCTGACCTCGGGAACACACAGGCGAGTCAGAGGATTAGCCAGTTAGTATGACAGTCTCAGGAAGGGCTTCCCTGGTGGCTCAGTGGTAAAGAATCTGCCTGCCAATGCAGGAGATAATGAGTTCAATCCCTGATTTGGAAAGATCACATATCGTTGTTATTGTTGTTGGCGCTCACTCAGTCGTGTCCGACTCTGCAACCCCCATGGACTGTAGCACACCAGGCTTCCCTGTCCTTCACTGTCTCCCGGAGTTTGCTCAAACTCAAGTCTGTTGAGTCTGTGATGCCATCCAACCATCTCATCCTCTGTCACCCCCTTCTCCTCCTGCCCTCAGTCTTTCCCAACATCATGGTCTTTTCCAATGAGTTGGCTCTTTGCATCAGGTGGCCAGGATATCAGAGCTTCAGCTTCAGCATCAGTCCTTCCAATAAATATTCAGGGTTGATTTCCTTTAGGATTGACTGGTTTGATTTCCTTGCTGTCCAAGGGACTCTCGAGAGTCTTCTCCAGCACTCACATGCCTTGGACCAACTAAGCCTGTGTGCCACAACCACTGGCCTGTGCTGTAGAGCCCAAGAACCACAACTACTAAAGCCCTCTCGCCCTGGAGCTCAAGTTCTGCAACGAGAGAAGCCACCACAACGAGCAGCCCCCACACCGCAACTGAGAGTAGCCTCTGCTTGTTGCAACTTAGAGGAAGTCAGAGCAGCGACAAAGACACAGCACAGCCAAAAATAAATAAAGCCTCAGGGGAAAGAGGAGAGCATCCCTGAGGAGGTTAGGTCTGGCTGGGATGTGGAGGAGAAGGAATGTTAACCAGCCAAGCAGAGGGGAAGGGTGTTCTTGGGTGTAGGGAACAGCATGTGCAAAGGCTAGGAGGTAAGAGAGCCATAGGTCTGTGTGGGGAGCTGAACGATCAGTGTGGCTGGAGGGAGGTATCCAGCCAGAGTGAAGGAGTTCAAAGGGGACAGGAGAGACTTGAGGGAGAAGATAAAGGCAGGGGTCAGGCCTGGCTGGACACTTGGGACAAGTTTAGGAGTATGGAGGCCACAGAGGATTATACATTCAGGAGTGGCCCAATCAGATGAGTGGAGGAAAGTTCAGGATTTGGCTTCAGAAGGGTTTAAGTTCAAATCTCAATTCTGACACAGATCATCTATCTTGGGTAAATTGCTCAAGCTCTGAGCCTCAGTTTCTCCAGCTATAAAATGGGAGCAATCATAGGTTCTACCATCAAGAGACACAGAGAGGAGTCAATGAAACATTGCGTGAAGCCAACAGCCCAGATCCCACATGTGATGGGTGCTCGTGGACCACAACTGCTAGTGGCAGACTTTTCACTCTACTTGCTCACTGCTGTGTCTTCACACCCAGGAAGTAACAGACACAGAGTAAATACACGCCAAGTGAATAGAGAAGCAGATGGTGGACTGGAGAGAGAAGCAAGAATCAGCCAGGAATCCCTCCTGATTATGGAAGGCAAGAGGATTAAAAAATAAGAAATAAGCTAATCCAGTTATCAAAATGGGCTTCCCAGGTGGCACCAGTGGTAAAGAACCTGCCTGCCAGTGCAGAAGACATAAGAGACGTGGGTTCGATCCCTGGATTGGGAGGATCCCCTGGAGAAGGGCATGGCAACCCACTCCAGTATTCTTGCCTAGAGAATCCCATGGACAGAGAAGCCTGGTGGGCTACAATCCTTGGGGTCGCAAAGAGTTAGACATGACTGAAACGATTTAGCCTGCACGCAATCATCAAATGTTATAAGCCAGCACAAAGGGTTAAGTAACTTACACACAGTAGCATTTCCCTGCCCATTTACATGTGAGGGCACAGAGGGTCAATCAGTTGCCCAAGGGCGCCCAAACAGAGAGAGCTCTGAGGCTGAAATTTGCATCCAGGTCCTCTGACTTTGAAGTACAACCACAGTGTCGCGTGTCCCACCATGTCCTGTTCCGCTTGGACTGGCTCATGTGTTGGCCGCCCATAGGCAAGCGTAGGAGGGGAATGATGGGCACAGAAATCAGGGGTCCCCAGAAGGGGACTGGTCCCGATGACTTTTCCGTACATCAACAGCTATTGGAATGGCCAAAAAGTTTGTTCAGGTTTTCCATGACATCTTATGGAAAAACTTGGATGAACTTTTTGGCCAACCCAGTATTTATCCAACACCTGCAGGTGCAACAGGGAGCATGAGCTGTTTTCACCCGATTTATATCTCATGGAGGTGGAGGTGGTGGATGTCAAACCAAGAATGACCAGTGGGTGGACAGCCATGTTGGACAGGGACAGACAAGCTGACAGCCACTGGCAGGAATGGTGGCTGACCTATGGGGACAATTCTGTGTCCATTTCCCTTCCCTGGAACCCACGTGCTTCACCAAGCCCTTCAACTAAAGGGTAAAAGGCTGCCCGCCTGGGGCCTCCATGTCCCTGCTACAGGACTGTGGCCAGGGCCCATCTGATTGGTCCATGCTGCTGTTCAGGATTTTCTGAGTCACTCCCACATGGTTACAGAGAGATCTGAGCAGGGCCCCTAACCCTAACCCTAATCCTGACCCTGATGGCAGACAGGAGTAAGCTGGGAAGGCTCCTGGAGGAGGTAACATTTCAGGGTTTCTTGAGGCTGAGTGTGAGTTAGATGAGTGAAGAGAGATGAGCAGGGAGCAAGCCAGGTGGAAGGAGACACAGCTGCAAAGGCCCAGGGCAGAAAAGCACAGGGAGGGAAGGAGAGACTGTGAAGAAGCTGGAGGGAAGCAGGGCTTTTGCAGGGAGGGGAGGGTGAGAGGTTTTTATCCCTAAGCCAGGCCAATGAAGGGCTTATCCCAAGGTCAAAGAACCAGAAGAGGGTCAAGGAAAGGGATGGTCCTGGTTTGGTGGCAGGGGCCAGACCAGGGAAGGGAGATATGAGTGAGGGGAAGCTGAGTCCTTGATGAGGATGGCCCACATGCCATGGAGCAACTAAGGCTGGGGAAGTGAGCTGGAGAGGGAGGCACAGGCCCCCAGGCAAGTGACAGGTCAAATGAGAGCTACAACCCCCCATATGCACCCCCTGCCCCACAGGATCCTGGGCCATATGCTCGGATATCAGCCTTTGGACCTCCCAGAGCCCCAGAGAGAGCTTTTTGGAGCTGGCAGCAGGTTCTAGGGCTCAGAGCAGACAGGTGGGAGCATTGCAGCCTCCAGGCCTGGCTCCCTGATGCGCCAATTCCAAAAATGACAAATGGAGACCCAATAAGAAGGTTGGAAAATGGGCACCTCGGTGCCTCCGTGTGTCTATTGCAGGGTCTGGAAATAGCTGAGTTAAGAGGGGACCTGCAAGGCAGGGTGCCCACGGGGCAGCCGAGAGGCCCAAGGAAGCTGCTGGTACCCGTGGTGGGTAGGAGGCCAAGGAGGGAGAGAAGCCCAGGGAGGATCAGGGAGCAGCAAGGACTCGGTCAAAGGTGGGAAGGACGGATGTCAAAATGGCCACACACAAAGACCAGCTGTGGTGTGGCCTCAGACTGTGGGGTGTGTGTGTGAGAGAGAGAGAGGCAGGCTTGGAGGAGCAATTTCAAAAATCTCCAGCCCCTTAGCCCATCTGAACACCCCCGCTTCTCTCTTCAACCCCGACCACTGGAGAAAAAAAAAGAGAGCGAGAGAGAAAGCGCAAGAGAAAGAAGGAAAACAAAATATCTACAGTTGTCGAGACAAGAGGAGAAAAATAGAGGCAAACATCCGTAATTTTCTCTGTGGGGCTTTGCGGTAATTGAGCCATTTGGATAAAAATAAAGGCAGCAGGCCCCTTAGGTAAGAAGAGCTTTTGCAATCTAAGAAGCTTGAATTATGCGTCTTGTGTCACTTGAAATCCCCCACCTCCCCCTTCCCCTAGCAGCCCAATCCACTTTCCCTTTTCTTATTATTTTTTTTAAGTACCCTGTCAAATGTCGTCTGCAGAGCAGAGAATTTCAGCTGTCACAACTAATTTCAATTTTTTCCATGTGCTCTTCCCCCCTCGGTGTCCCCGGGGGAGGGGCCTGGCTGAATCCCCCGTTCCCTCCTTCTTGCATCCGCTCACTCTTTTTATTTATCATTATTGTTACTATTTCAAAACCAGATTGACATCATAAATTTGTTTGAGGAGTGTTTAAGGATTGTGGTTTGCTTCTGGCAGAAGTGGGGCCTGGCCTGGTAGGTTTCCAGCCTCCCTCCCACCCCTCCCCCATGCACCTCCCCACCTCTACCACCTTAGGCCCCCATCACTGTCTTCTAGGCAACCCCCCAACCCTGATCCCAACCAGCCACTTGAGAAAATTCAGACCTCAAACACCACACTGATTCTTGAGGTTCTATCAGAACCACGGGAAGCTCTCAGGGTCTCAGAGGGGCCCGAGGGGACAGGTGACCTGATTTGACCCACTTCCACTCTTGCCTGGAAAATCCCATGGACGGAGGAGCCTGGTTGGCTGCAGTCCATGGGGTCGCAAAGAGTCGGACACAACTGAGCGACTTCACTTTCACTTTTCACTTTCATGCATTGGAGAAGGAAATGGCAACGCACTCCAATGTTGTTGCCTGGAAAATCCCAGGGACGGAGGGAGCCTGGTGGGCTGCCGTCTGTGGGGTCGCACAGAGTCGGACACGACTGAAGCGACTTAGCAGCAGCCACTTTTTTCCATCTCTCTCATCTTTTCTCTCGTCTTTATTTCCCTCTTGATGTGTGCATTAATTCAGTGGGCTTTGAGCCAGGGTCTCCTCCTCTGTACCCATCCTGCCAGGGTGCTGGACACCTGAAGGTCAGCAGGCACAATCCTTACCCTGGAGGAAATGACAGTCTGGGGGAGTCAGGTCAAGAGCAGTATGGTACAGAGCCTCTGATGTCCTCGCTGGCGGCTGTGTGGACAGTGAGGCACAGCACGGGGCGGACCGCTTCCAGCTCAGCTACTGTGAAGCCTTCGCCAAGGAGCCACGCTTGAGGCCATGTTTGGAAGCAAATGGAACCAGCCTGCCAGATGAGCTAGGGAGGGGCATTCCAGACAGAGGGAACAGCATGGGCAAAGTCTAGTGGTAAGAGATGAATTGTGAGCAGTGATACAAATGAACTTCAGAAACAGACTCACAGACTTAGAAAACAAACTTACGGTTGCCGGGGGACAGGACAGGGAGAAGGTACAGTTAGGGAGTTTGGGGAATAGATGGTCACACTGCTATACTTAAAATGGATAACCCACAAGGACCTACTGTATAGCACAAGCAGCTCTGCTCAGTGTTAAGCGGCAGCCTGGATGGGTGGGGGGTTTGGGGAGAATGGCTACATGTATCTGTATGGCTGAGTCTCCTCATTGTTCACCTGAAATTGTCACAACATTGTTAATCGGCTATCAGTTCAGTTCAGTTCAGTTCAGTCGCTCAGTCGTGTTCCACTCTTTACGACCCCATGAATCGCAGCACGCCAGGCCTCCCTGTCCATCACCAACTCCCGGAGTTCACTCAGACTCATGTCCATCGAGTCAGTGATGCCATCCAGCCATCTCATCCTCTGTCGTCCCCTTCTCTTCCTGCCCCCAATCCCTCCCAGCATCAGAGTCTTTTCCAATGAATCAACTCTTCACATGAGGTGGCCAAAGTACTGGAGTTTCAGCCTCAGCATCATTCCTTCCAAAGAAATCCCAGGGCTGATCTCCTTCAGAATGGACTGGTTGGATCCCTTGCCGTCCAAGGGACTCTGAAGAGTCTTCTCCAACACCACAGTTCAAAAGCATCAATTCTTCGGCGCTCAGCTTTCTTCACAGTCCAACTCTCACATGCATACATGACCACTGGAAAAACCATAGCCTTGACTAGACGAACCTTTGTTGGCAAAGGAATGTCTCTGCTTTTGAATATGCTATCTAGGTTGGTCATAACTTTCCTTCCAAGGAGTAAGCATCTTTTAATTTCATGGCTGCAGTCACCATCTGCAGTGATTTTGGAGCCCAGAAAAATAAAGTCTGACACTGTTTCCACTGTTTCCCCATCTATTTCCCATGAAGTGATGGGACCAGATGTCATGATCTTCATTTTCTGAATGTTGAGCTTTAAGCCAACTTTTTCACTCTCCACTTTCACTTTCATCAAGAGCCTTTTTAGTTCCTCTTCACTTTCTGCCATAAGGGTGGTGTCATCTGCATATCTGAGGTGATTGATATTTCTCCTGGCAATCTTGATTCTGGCTTGTGTTTCTTCCAGTCCAGCGTTTCTCATGATGTACTCTGCATATAAGTTAAATAAGCAGGGTGACAATATACAGCCTTGACGTACTCTTTTTCCTATTTGGAACCAGTCTGTTGTTCCATGTCCAGTTCTAACTGTTGCTTCCTGACCTGCATACAGATTTCTCAAGAGGCAGATCAGGTGGTCTGGTATTCCCATCTCTTTCAGAATTTCTCCAATACAAAATAAAAAGTTTTTTTTTAAGAGTTGAGTTGCCACCCCAAATTCATAAGCCAAAGCCTAACCCCTAGTTCTTCAGAATACGACCTTATTTAGGAATAACGTCCTGGCAGGTGGGATTAGTTAAGGTAAGGCTACCCTGGAATCGGAGGGGACCCTCATCCTATATGATCCAGACAGACACACAGGGAGAAGACGCCATGTGACTATGAAGGCAGAGATTAGATGGAGGCTCCTACCAGCCTAAGAACATCACGCTTGCCAGCAAACCACCAGCTGGGAGAGGCAGAGAAGAGGTTCGGCATCACAGCGCTCAGAAGGAGCCAGCCCTGTGGACACCTTGATCTCAGACTTCCAGACTCGGGATCTGAGAGCCTGTAAATTGCTGCTGGTGAAGCCACCCAGCTTGGGGTACTTTATGACAGCAGCCCCAGCAAACTAATATGAGTGGAGAGCGTGAAACAACATGTTCTGGGATATGCGTGTGATTCAGCAAGGCGGGTGCTGGGAGTTTGTAAGGGTGGGGTTGTGGTAGAGCAAGGCCAGATCCTGCAGAATCTTGGACACTATCTGGGGAGTGGAGGTGGGGGGGTGGGGAGAGGGCATGAGAGCATTTTAAGCAGCAAGGGGGGTGAGATGGGACGAGCTTTATGTCCCCAGGGTCACGAAGAGTCTGACACGACTTGGCGACTGAACAACGAAGTAATTGTATGTATTTATTTGTGTATCAGTTTCGGCTGTGCTGGGCCTTCGGAGCTCCACGGGTCTTTTTTCTCTAGTTGTGGCGAGTGGGGACTGCTCTCTAGTTGCAGCGTGAAGGCTTCTCATTGCGGCGGCTTCTCTTGTTGCGGAGCACAGCCTCTAGGCCGTGAGGGCTTCAGGAACTGCAGCTCGTGGGCTCAGGAGTTGCAGCTCTCAGGCTCTAGAGCACAGGCTTCATAGTGGGGATGCACAAGCTTCATTGCTCCATAACATGTGGGATCTTCCTGGATCAAGGACCAAACCCATGTCTCTCCTGCATTAGCAGATGATTCTTTACCACTGAGCCATCAGGGAAGCCCTCAATTTTTAAAAACTGAAGTACAGTTTTTAACTATACTTAACACTGTTGTGTTAATTTCTGTTGTACTGCAAAGTGATTCAGTTATATGTAGAGATGCATTCTTGTTGACTATAGTTTACCATAGGATATTCAGTATAGTTCCCTGTGTTACACAGTAGGACCACATTGTTTATCCATTCTATACATAAAAGCCTACATCTGCTAACCCCAACCTCCCACTCCATCTCTTCCCCAACACCCTCCCCCTTGGCAACCAGCCATCTGTTCTGTATGCCAATGGTTCTATTTCTGTTTTGTAGATGTTGATTTGTGCCGTATGTTAGATTCCACATACGAGTGATATATGGTATTTGGCTTTCTCTTTCTGACCACTTCGCTTAGTATGATAATCTCTAAGTCCTTCCATATTGCTGCAAATGCTATTATTTCATTCTTTTTATGACTAATACTCCACTGCGTGTGTGTGTGTGTCTACATATGTATGTATGTACAGCACATCTTCTTTATCCATTGTTTTGTCGATGAACATTTAGGGTGTTTCCATGTCTTGGCTATTGTAAATAACACCGCCATGAACATTGAGGTACATAGATCTTTTCGGATTCTAGTTATGTCTCGATACATTTGGAGGAGTGAGATTGCAGGACCATACAGCAACTGTATGTTTAGTTTTTTGAGGAACTCCCACGTTGTTTTTCATGGTGACTGCACCAGTTGACATTCCCACCAACACGGTGTAGGATTCCTTTTTCTCCACAACCACTCCAGTATCTGTTATCCGTAGACTTTTTAATGATGGGCATTCTGATCAGTGTGTGAGGCAATTCCTCACTGCAGTTTGGATTTGCATCTTGGCTTGAGCTTTGTTAAATGCGCACCCTGGTTACAGAGGAAGCACTGAGCGGGTGAGGCGTCTTTCTCTCCCACTCCCTTGAATCTCCTCCCCGAGCACCAGCGCTCCAGAGCCGGGCCTGCCTTACTCACCAGTGGGTTCTGGGGCTCACAAATTGGCCTGTTCCTCATGGGCCCCACCCAGAGTCTGTCGGAGGAAGACACAGTCTAGCAGCTCCAGGGTCCCCTTCCTCTGCCGCCCCCTTGGTTAACAGCCCTCACGGAGAACCTGATGTGCAAACACAGACAGAGAAGCAGCCACCTTGGGACCAAGATGAGGATGGTGGTGGATAAAGTGGAGGGCCAGGCCTCTGCTTCTCAGTCCCCTCTCCTCCTCTTTGGTCCACCCAGGCTCCCAGCGTGAGCTGCGTGGTTTTCTCCTGTGTTGTTCCGTCTTCCTCTCTTGTCCTGCTGCCCCTGGGAAAGAGCAGAGAAGGGGCTAGAAAAGGCCAGGGCCCTCCTCCAGGAGTGGGAGGATCTGAGGCGCAGAGAGGTTACATGACCTACCTAAGGTCACACAGCTGATAATAGGCAGAGTCGGGACTGAACCCAGGAAGTTTGGGCAGAGCCCTCACTCTCAACACACACAGCATGCCATCACTTCCAGAAGGGCAGTGTACCTGGTGGTTAGGGTATGCTCCCTGGAATCAGGCTGCCTGCAGCTGAATCCCACCTCCATCCCCGCCCAGCTGAGCCACTGGCCCACTCTGAGCTTTGGTCTCCTCGGTGCAAAAGTGGAACACTAGTGGCCCCTACCAGGGGCAAAAGCTGACTGCTGTCCACCAAGCTGTTTCCCTTTTCCTCCCAGGTACTCCCAGCCAGACTACATTTCCCAGGCTCCCCTGCAGGTACCATGTGACAGAGTTCTGGACAATGGAATGTAGGAGGAAGTGATGTTGCAGCTCCTAGGCCTGGCTCCTAAAACGTCCTGTGCCGTTCTTTCCACTCTCTATGCTGGGCCCATGAATGACCACATGGAACAGTCCCTACCCAACCCCCCTGCACCTCATGGAATGGGAAATGAATAGGAAATGTGCTCTTATGGTGGGGTTATTTGTTAAGATGTTAGGCTGCTCTTATGACCACCCTCCTCATCAGCTCTCCTGAGGACTGAAGAGTGAATCTCTCCAAAGTGCTCAACGCAGCACTTGGTGTCTGTGACCCTCTAGCTAATACGTTGCCATCCTTGTTCCACGTCTGCTTCCTGCTGGAGCGGGAGCTCCAGGGGCCCAGCACTAACTGGGTGTTCAGAAATACACATCAGAGGGCTGGTGTGCCTGTGTCTGGCGTTTGGGTCAGTGTTCCCTTCCCAGACCCCCAGTCTCTAACAGCTGGGCCGTCTGTCACTCTGTCAATACCTTGAGCTGGCGGCTCCTGGCTGCTGTGGCCTTCCTCCTTCCCATAGCTGCAGACTCAGCCCTGCCTCCACTCACAGTGTGAGAAAAATGTGCTAACACTTGCTGCAGGACCCCCCAGCCTGTGGCCGTGCCTCAGAACCCAGGCTCAGGGTCCCTCTGCCGGAGTTTGAGAGCCTTCCCAGGATTTGGCTTCGAGGAGCTGAGAACCCCCTGAGTCGTATGCCATAAGGTGGGCAGTGCTGCCCTGCCTCCTCCCTCTAAATGTCTGCAGGCAGGGCATTAGTACCACACAGGACTGTACCTACCAGCCAGCCCTGACTTCCTGCTATTAGGAGCTCCTTGGGAGCGCTGTGTGACTTTGGACCTGCACCTCAACCTCTCTGAGAGTCAGTTTCTTGCTTTGCTGCTACTAGGGCCAGGCTGCTGGCTATGGCGCACCAAGTAAGTGCTCAACCAGTGCCTGGGGTCAAGGCTCAGCTCACCCTTCTCATCCCAACCGGTACTGCGAGGATGGATCTCGAGTGCTGAGTGGACATCTCTGCAGGCAGCGTCAGGACAGAACCAGGAAAACCAAGCCCCATTCCCTGTGCTGGGGCGGGAAGTCATTCAGCTGGGAAATCACTTGTCCACAAGCCCAAGCCTAGTCATGGAGTTGCGCTACCATGAGGGAAATTGCTCTAAATGTGAATCCACCTGCGAGCCTGGGGAAAGTGATTTTGATCCTCATGAGCGGACAGCAGTAGTCCTTCTGTGCACAATGTTTTCAGCCTGTCTGCCTTCCAATCACTCCTAAGTAATATGTTTCATTTGGTGTGACTGCTCACAGGGGCCCTGCTCCACCCCGCACTGGCTGCAGAAGCATAACATTTAAAATCTTATCTGAACAACAAAATTCTGTAAAGCAATTATCCTTCAATAAAAAAATTAATTAATTAAAAAAAATCTTATCTGCTTTTCATCCGTAATAAGCAAAACAGGTTTCAGGCTCCTGCAGCCATCTTGCCCAGCACTGAGACGCAGCTCTCCCCAGAATAACTTTGGGCCAAGCCCATTACTGAAGAGACATTAGTTGGCCCAGAGGGATGGACAAGAGAGAGCAGGAGGCTAGGAAACAGCATTTCTGGGTTCAAACCTTGAGTCCTCCACTTCCCAGCTGTGTGACTTCAAGCAGGTTGCTTGTCCTCTCTGAACCTCAGTTCCTCGTCCATGGAAGAGAGGATGAGGTCTTTGCCGACCCATGGTTCCTTTAACTCTGATTTTCCCAGGAAAGAACCAGTAGGGGGAGTTCTTGGTTTATTCCTTACCACCCGCCATGACAGGGCTTCTCTGGTGGTGCTAGTGGTAAAGAACCCACCTGCCAATGCAGGAGACATAAGAGACACTGGTTTGATCCCTAGGTCCAGCAGATTCCCTGGAGGAGGCCATGGCAACCCACTCCAGTATTCTTGCCTGGGAAATCCCATTGTCAGAGGAGCCTGGTGGGCTATGGTACATACGGTTGCACGGTTGAAGCAACTTAGCACATGCCATAACAAAGGATGCAAAAGTCAGCTTCCATATTTGCACACCCATGTTCATAGCAGCGTTTTTCACAGCAGCCAAAAGGTAGATAC
The DNA here is from genome assembly GCF_032452875.1 of Bos javanicus. NCBI lineage: Eukaryota > Metazoa > Chordata > Mammalia > Artiodactyla > Bovidae > Bos > Bos javanicus. Next base: position 100,620,230 of record NC_083878.1, read on the forward strand.
AAGTGCCCAGTGACAGATGAATGGGTAAACAAAATGTGGTAAGCACACAGTGGAATGTTCAGTTCAATTCAGTCACTCAGTCATGTCTGACTCTGAGACCCCATGGACTGCAGCATGCCAGGCCTCCCTGTCCATCACCAACTCCCGGAGCTTGCTTAAACTCATGTCCATCAAGTCAGTGATGCCATCCAACCATCTCATCTTCTGTCATCCCCTTCTCCTCCTGCTCTCAATCTTTTCCAGCATCAGGGTCTTTTCAAATGAGTCAGCTCTTCGCATCAGGTGGCCAAAGTATTGGAGTTTCAGCTTCGACATCAGTCCTTCCAATGAACACCCAGGACTGATCTCCTTTAGGATGGACTGGTTGGATCTCCTTGCAGTCCAGGGGACTCTCAAGAGTCTTCTCCAACACCACAGTTCAAAAGCATCAATTCTTCTGCGCTCAGCTTTCTTTATAGTCCAACTCTCACATCCATACATGACTACTGGAGAAACCATAGCCTTAACTAAATGGACCTTTGTTGGCAAAGTAATGTCTCTGCTTTTTAATATGCTATCTAGGTTGGTCATAGCTTTCCTTCCAAGGTGCAAGCGTCTTTTAATCTCGCATTGTAGGCAAACGCTTTACTATCTGAGCCACCAGGGAAGTCTAAATATAGAATATATTTATATAAATTATATATTACATTTATAAATGTAAATATAAACATTAGGAATGGGAAAGGGAATACAATGATGGAGGAGATTTCAAAAATGAATAGAGGGGACTTCCCTGGTGGTCCGGTGGTTAAGAATACACCTTCCAATGCAGGGAACCTGGGTTTGATGCCTGGTTAGGCAACTAAGGTCTCCCATGAAGTGAAAAGTGAAAGTGTTAGTTGCCCAGTTCTGTCTAACTCTTTGTGACCCCATGGACTGTAAGCTCACGAGGCTCTTCTGTCCATGGAATTCTCCAGGCAAGAATACTGGAGTGGGTAGCCATTTCCTTCTCCAGGGGATCTTCCCAACCCAGGGATCGAAACTGGGTCTCCTGCATTGCAGGCGGATTCTTTACCAGCAAAGCCACCAGGGAATGCCCAGTCAGGGAATGCCACCAAGATGCCCCATGCCTCTGGGCAACTAACCCCACAAGCCATAACTAAAGAAGACCTGAGAGCCACAGCAAAGACCCCACCCACCACAGTGAAGACCCAGTACAGCCAAAATTTTTTAAAAAATTGAAGAGAGCTGCATGTACAGATCTGGCTGGTAAAATTGAAAATCTGGATGGAATGAATGATTTATGACTTCCAAGGCATTATAAAATTACCAAAGTTGACTTTTAAAGAAGTGAAAAATCAAATAACATATTAACTAAGGAAGAGATAGATAATTTTCTCAAAAAATTCTCTCCCTGGGAAAAGTCTCCAGGCCCTGAGAGTTTTATGTCTGGATTACTTCAGACATCCATGGAACAGGTAATTTCAAGATTCAGATTCTTCCATAGCAGAGAGAAGAATGGAAGAAGCCTCCCAATTTATCTCATGAAATTTGTATAACCTCATTACCAAGTGGTGATAACACAGCACTGAAAAAAGAAAACCAGAGACTATGTCTCTTATGAATATATATGCAAAAGTCATGAAATAAATTCTGACAATCCATATATATTATGGTCATAAAATCAGGATTTGGCAACAATCATTGCTACTTTTCCTTTAATAACTTGCTACCTGTGCAAATCAGGAATTCATCTTCAAAAATTTCTTAATAAATTTTTATTGAAGTATAGCTGATTTACAATGTCGTATAAGTTTCTGCTGTGCAGCAAAGTCAATAGGTTATACATATACATATGTCCACTCTTTTTTAGTCTCTATTCCCGTATAGTTCATTACAGAGTATTGAGTTCCCATGCTATGCAGTAAGTTCTTATCAGTTATCTATTTTATACACAGCAGTGTGTACATGTCAATCCCAATCTCCCAGTTCATCCCTCCCCTGCCCCACCTTTCTCCTTTGGCAATGATAAATTTGTTTTCTATATCTGTGACTCTATTTCTGTTTTGTGAATAGGTTCATTCGTACAAATTAAAAAAAATGTTCAGTGCTTTTATGCTTAAAATGCTTAAAAGCATGTCTATATTGAAAATAGCATGAAAGGGATATAAAAATGTGAACTATAAAGTTGGTGTGGGGACTTCCCTGGTGGTCCAGTGGTTAAGAATCTGCCTTCCAATGCGGGGAACATGGGTTCGATCCCTGTTTGGGAAACTAAGATCCCACTTGATGCACAGCAATTAGAGAGGCTGTGACTACTGAGCCTGTGCTCCGAAGCAAGGGAAGGCCACACGTCCCAACTAGAGAAGCCCATGCACCCCACAGCCAAGACTCAGAATAGCCAAAATAAAAAGAAAGAAAGAAAAACAAAATTTGTGTGATAGCTCATCTCATGTAGACACAGGCGCTGCTGTGGAGGAAGCTTCTTACTATTTAGAGATAAAACCAAGGCTGCAGGGATAAACCAGAAGGATGTAGAGCTGTGCCTTTTCATAGATGTTAAATGCTAAAAACTCCTGGGAGAAGTAGAAGGCTATGAGGACTGGGCTGTTGCCGAGAAGCCTTGCTTTATTTCCTCATGTGTTTATTTATTCCCATGGGAAACCTAATTGAGCATCCACTCTTCTTCCTTCTGTAAAAATAATTCCTGAGCACTTACTCTGTGCCACACACTGTTCCAGGCACAGGCTACAGTGTAAACAAGCCCCTGCCCTCAAACTCCCACTCTCAGAACCCTCCAGCAACAGAGGCAGGCCTGGCTGGATTGGGAGCACCTTCCTGCTGCCGTGCTCCACGCTCCACCCTCCTCGGTCTCTGCTACAGAGTGCAAGTGCTCACAGATTGGGGGCTCAGTCCTTAGGACACAGCCCACAGCCCCCTCAGTGATGCCAATCCTAGTAATGGGCACTTCCGAGCATCCTCTGGCCATGGTTTGCCCAAGTGCTCTGTGTGCATCCCACGTGTGCTCCATAGAGTCTCTGGGACATGGCCATTTTCCAGGAGGGACATGTGGCTTCATCAGAGACTTAGGGGACTTGTCCAAGGTGAGTCAGTTACTAAGGGGGCAGAGCTGGGACTGGGCCAGGTCTGACTCCAGAAACTGTGCTCCTAACCACTGGGTAACCCGGACTGCCTCAGTCCAGGTAGGGCATCTGTTGAAGGTTTCCAACCAGCTCAGGGCCTTTGGGATACACTTTTCTTTTCTTTTCACTCTCTAGTGCATTGTCCAGGCTTCTCACTGCAGTGGCTTCTCTTGTTTTGGAGCTCAGGCTCTAGAGTGCGAGGGCTCAGTATTTGTGGCACACGGGCTTAGTTGCTCCAAGGCATGTGGGATCTTCCCAGACCAGGGATTGAACCCCAGTCCCCTGCACTGGCAGGTGGATTCTTAACCACTGGGCCACCAGGAATTACGCCATCTGCTACTCAGACTACCGTATCTCCTAAGAATGTTAGGAGAGTGGTGGGTATGGGGAAAGGAGGAAGGAAAAGAAGGAGAAAGAGAGATACATCAGAGAAAAGAGGTGCTGGGAATCCTATGGGGTAAAGCCACAAGAATCCCAAGGGGGACTTCCCTGGTGGTCCAGTGCAGCTGCAATGTGCTCAACTTGTACTGACCTTGGGCAGATCCCTTTAGCTCCCCGAGTCTCAGGTTCCTCATCTGTAACATGGGAATAATTAATAGCACCCAACTCATAAGGTCATAAAACGTAGATAATGTAAGTAAACGATTTAACACAAGGCTGCTCCTAGTTCAGTAAACTTGACAACACCCTCACCATCATTATCACTTCTTACGATGAGGGGAAAATGACAGGTAAGTGTTCATTTCCATCCTTTTGTTATCTGACCTCCAATATACATTTTTCACCCACTTAGATATTCTCACTATGCCTTAAAGAATAACATCTTTTCTCAAAATTGATTTCTAATTGGGAACTGTTTTCAATGTCTTGTAATAACCTATAATGGGAAACAATCTGAAAAATAATAGATTTCTATATGCATGTGTGTTAACTGAATCACTTCACTGTACATCTGAAACTAAGACAATCTTATAGATCAACTATACTTCGATTAACAAAGAAAAAGAAATTTTTTTATTATATGAGCAATTCACAAATACACACTGCTTGTTTTTCAAAAGCTACCATTAGGACTTCCCTGGTGGTCCAGGAGTTAAGACTCTACCTGCCAGTGCAGAGGACACAGGTTCGAACCCTGGTCCAGGAAGATCCCACATACTGCAGAGCAACTAAGGCCAGGCTTCCCAACTTCTGAGCCCATACGATGCAACTACTGGAGCTGTCGCACCTACAGCTCACACACCACAACTAAAGAGCAACCCCCACTCTCCAGAGCTAGAGAAAGCCTGCAGGCAGCAATGAAGACCCGGGAGAGCCAAAAAGAAAGAAAATTCAAAAGAAGGCGTTATCGGTAAGACTGAAAAAAAAAAATAGGTGAAAGTGAAAGTCTCCCAGTCGTGTCCAACTCTTTGTGACCCCTTGGACTATATAGTCCATGGCATTCTCCAGGCCAGAATATTGGAGTGGGTAGCCTTTCCCTTCTCCAAGGGTTCTTCCCAACCCAGGGATCGAACCCAGGTCTCCCACATTGCAGGCGAATTCTTTACCAGCTGAGCCACCAGGGAAGCCGATTTTACTGACTGTCCTGTAGGTTCTCCCATCTCCTCACACCTTCCCTCCCTTCCCCATCCTTCTCTAAAGCGTGCGACCCCATAGATTGTAGCCCACCAGGCTCCTCTGTCCATGGAATTCTCCAGGCAAGAATACTGGAGTAGGTTGCCATTTCCTTCTCTAGGGGATCTTCCCAACCCCAGGATCGAACCCAGATCTCCCACAGTGCAGGCAAATCCTTTACCATCTGAGCCAACAGGGACACCCACCATTCTCCAAAGGTAATCTCTATTATCATTTTGCTGACTCTCCCTTGGGTGATTTTTTTCCTTGCATTTGCAAGCACGTGTACTTATCCTTTGAAATAAACTGGGTGGTTTGTGTGTGCAGTACATCTGATTTATTTTTACATAAAGGGATCGTACAGATCATATTCTTCTACTATTTGCTTTTTTTTTTTTCTCAGTAACACCTCTTGATTCACTGATATCAGTGAGAAAGGAAGGAGGAGAGGAGAGGGTTCCCAGGTCTGGAAATTTCAAGACCAAAGCCTGCAACTCGGACTAGTCATTTCACTGGGGCACTTGAATTTGCTGGGCTCGCCTTTGCTCTCCCCGTGGCTTATCTATTTTATCTTTACAAACAAACCACAATTGTTCTGTGTCTGAATCACCTGCAAGCCTCAGGTTCTGAAACATGAAAACATCTGTCTCTCCACTCTGTCAGGCCAGACTATCCATTAGACCTTGCCAGTGGGAGGAAAGCTTTCTATGAGCAGCATTTATTTCTTCTTTACAAGATTATGAAAAGACAGCTCAGGGGCTGTGGGTACGCGGCCCAGGCCTGTTGTCAAAGCCTCTTTTCTTGAGCCCCAAGTCTTCGGAAGCTGTGATGATCAACAGGAAAAACCAGAAAGACATGTGTCACTGGGAAGCATGGAATACTCACCCAAGGGTTAAAAAGCAGCCTGTGCTTTGACCCTGGAGTCAGACCCTGTCCTGCGGATTGTGGTGAGAAAGATAACCCACCACCTGGCTTTTAGGACTTTTTGACCTTTAAGGCAATCCCAGACACTGATTTTGTTTCCAAGATGAAGCGCCCTTAACCAGGACTGACATTTTGGTGAAAATGCAGCCAGGTTACTTCCTGCTGCCACATGGGGTAGAATTTTCTTTGGAAGCATCACATTTTTCCTGCTTCATGGCAGCCTGGTTCTAGAGAAGTGGTCATTGTTTTTCCCCCTGGCCTCCAAATCCAGAGCTGAGCCAAGTACAATACCAAGCTGAAGAGCAGAAAACCGGTATTTCTAAGATGGAGGTAACATAGGAGCAGGACACCCATGTGACTGGGAGAGAGAAACCTGCCTGCTTGCCATGTGACTGGGAGAGAAGCCTGACAGATATTTCCAGGCTTCACTAGGTTCAGCACACACACACACACATTTAACTCTATCCCTAATCTGTAGGACCTAAAGACTTGAGAATCTCTAGAAATCTCCAGGTAACAAATAGAGCATATGCTCTGACAGTAACTGCTCTTTTCCGTTATAACCAGCAAGTGGCCCCCTCCCACCCCCACACCAGATGCCTACTTTATCCTTTGCAGTGTTCATCACTGCTACCACCGGCACTCCAGCCCATTTCTGTCAGCTGACTCATGTCTCTTTCCCATCACAGATATCAACTATAGGCTTTCTTTATGGTTTGGTGATTATCTTCTGTCCTTTGTGACTCCTTCCTGGATTTCGTTTCCAGGCCCTGTCCTAACTATCTTGTTCCTGACACCATGCTGTCTTGGTGAGGATGGATTATTGCAGGAAGGGCCTTTCAGAGGCCATACCTCAATAATCTATACACAGGAAGAGCCTTTGTTGGGTGGATGAACAGATGGAAGGAAGGAGGTTTAATGTAACAAACCCTGCTGCTGCTGCTGCTAAGTCACTTCAGTCGTGTCCGACTCTGTGCGACCCCATAGACAGCAGCCCACCAGGCTCCCCCGTCCCTGGGATTCTCCAGGCAAGAACACTGGAGAGGGTTGCCATTTCCTTCTCCAATGCATGAAAGTGAAAAGTGAAAGGGAAGTTGCTCAGTCGTGTCCGACTCTTAGCGACCCCATGGACTGCAGCCTACCAGGCTCCTCCATCCATGGGATTTTCCAGGCAAGAGTACTGGAGTGGGGTGCCACCCTAATAGTCATTAATTACTCTCTGTGCAGGAAGAAAAAGTTTCACAGGCAATCAAATGATTTTGAGAAAGTCTAGCCAGGAAAGAAGCTGTCTGTTCAATGCATAGTTAAGGATGAGGAGGGCTGAATGTGTCTAGTGGGGTACATGTATTTTATTGACGTATAGTTGATTTACAATGCTGTGTTAATTTCTGCTGTACAACAAAGTGACTGTTTTATGTATCTATACATATACATACATACACACACATATATATTCTCTTTCATCTTCTTTTTCATGATGGTTTATCACAGAATGTTAAATATAGTCCCTGAGGGCATGTATATTTTTGAATGCTGTCTGAGCATGACCCATTTAAATTCATCTTCTTTCAATCAAATCTGTTTCTTCTCTCACACACTCAAACTGTTTTGGGGTCACTATTTTTAGTGGACAAGAGTTGTTTTTTTTCCATTGTAACCACTTTTCTTCTGGTATCAGCTATATTTTCTTCAAGCCCTTCATTCCCTTCTCAGGTCTACGGCTCTGAGATCTCTGAGATCTTAAAACACTATGGCTGAGATCTATGGCTCAACTTTCTTCCTCCAAGATGGCTGATGTAATCTTTTTGTCCCAGCGTATTATAACAAAAGTTTCAAATAGACCAAAATTGAAAGAATTTAATAGTGAACAACTATTAATCCCACCTCAGTTTCTCCTATGAACATTTCACTACATTTGCTTTATCTCCTGTCTATTCACTTACCTGCCCCTCCATTAAGCAATTAGTCCATCTTATTTTTGTTGCCTCCCAATGTAAATTGAAGACATCAATACATTTCCTCATAAACCTGTATCATTCAATACATTTCTTCCTAAATGTGTATCATTGATTAGAGTACAATATTCGTCTGCATGCTTTTTCTTTCATTATAAAATTTACATACAATAAAATACACCAATATTGACACATGCTAAATTCTGTACGTATTGTGCAGCCCCAATTCCTATGAATATACAAACATTAGCATTACCCCAGAAAGTTCCCTCATTCTCCTTTCCAGTCAACCTCCAGTCAACCTCCATCCTCCTTTCCAGTCAACCATCCATCCAATTTCAGAGGCAACTACCATCCTGATTTTTCCACTTGGGCTGTTTCCAGTTTTAGGCTATGATGAAGTTATTGTGATAGTTACTGTATAACTTTTTTTAATGGACACATGTTTTCATTTCTCTTAGGTAAATATGTAGGACTGGAATTGCTGGGCAAAAGAGTGGGCATATTTTTAATTTATTAAGAAACTTCCACTCTTTTTCTTTGGTTGTACCATTTTACAGTTCCCAAAACCATGTGTGAGCATTCCAGTTGCTCCATACCTTGTCAATATTTGATATCTTTTCAGTTACAGTTTTAGCCATTCTAGCCACCCAGCCATTCTGGGTGTGTAATGGTTTTAGTTTGTGTTTGTTTAATGACTAATAATGTTGAGCACATTTTCTGGGGGGTATTGATCATTTATTCATCTTCCTTTGTGGTGTGTCTAATTTTCTTTTTACCCCCTCAAAAAGATACATTCACTCCAATGTTCACCGCAGCACTATTTACAACAGCCAAGACATAGAAGCAGCCTAAGTGTCCACTGACAGATAAATGGATAAAGAAGATGTGGTATATTTATACAAAGGAATATTATTCAGCCATAAAAAGAATGAAATAATGCCATTTGCAACAACATGGTTGGACCTAGAGATTATCATACTAAGTGAAGTAAGTCAGAAAACAAGACAACTATCATATGATATCACTTACATGTGGAATCTAAAAAAATTATTCAAATGAATTTATATACAAAACAGAAATAGACTCATAGACATAGAAAACAAACTTATGCTTACCAAAGAGGGAAGAGGGGGGCTAAATTAGGAGTTTGGAATGAACATATACACACTGCTATATAAAATAGATAACTAACAAGGATCTCGATGAAAGTGAAAGAGGAGAGTGAAAAAGTTGGCCTAAACTCAACATTCAGAAAACTAAGATCATGGCACCTAGTCCCATCACTTCAGGACAAATAGATGGGGAAGCAGTGGAAACAGTGACAGACTTTATTTTGGAGGGCTTCAAAATCACTGCAGATGATGACTGCAGCCATGAAATTAAAAGACACTTGCTACTTGGAAGAAAAGTTATGACCAACCTAGACAGTATATTAAAAAGCAGAGACATTACTTTGCCAACAAAGGTCCATCTAGTCAAAGCTATGGCTTTTCCAGTAGTCATGTATGGATGTGAGAGTTGGACTATAAAGAAAGCTGAGCGCTGAAGAATTGATGCTTTTGAACTATGATGTTGGAGAAGACTCTTGAGAGTCCCTTGGACAGCAGGGAGATCAAACCCTGCTGGAAGGACTGATCCTAAAGCTGAAACTCCAATACGTTGGCCATCTGATGCAAAGAACTGACTCATTGAAAAAGACCCTGATGCTGAGAAAAATTGAACGCAGGAGGAGAAGAGGATGACAGAGGATGAGATGGTTGGATGACATAACTGACTCCACGGATATGAGTTTGAGTAAACTCTGGGAGTTGTTGATGGACAAGGAGGCCTGGTGTGCTGCAGTCCATGGGGTGGCAAAGAGTCAGACCCAACTGAGTGACTGAACTGAACTGAACTGACCGAACAAGGATCTACTGTACAGCCCAGGAAAACTATACTCAATATTTTGTAATAACCCATAAGGAAAAATAATTTGAAAAAAGTAGATACATATGTATATATAACTGAATCATTTTGCTGTACATCTGAAACTAACACAACATTATAAATCAGCTATGCTTCAATTAAAAAAAATTTTTTTAAAGGAAGGAAATTCTGACACATGCTACAGCATGAAGTAGCCTCTAAGACATTAAACTAAGTGAAATAAGCCAGTGACAAAAGAACAAATATTGTATGATTTCACCTAAAATAGTTAAATTCATAGAGACAGAAAATAAAGTGGAGGTTTCCAGAGCCTGGGAGAGGGGGAAACAGGGGATTTGTGTTTAATGGGTACAGACTATTCATTTGAAAAATGAGAGACTTTCTGGAACTAAAGAGCTTTTTGATGAAGGTGAAAGAGGAGAGTGAAAAAGCTTGCTTAAAACTCAACATTCAGAAAACTAAGATCATGGCATCTGGTTCCATCAATTCACGGCAAATAGATGGGGAAATAGTGGCTTTATTTTCTTGGACTGCAAAATCACTGCAGATGGTCTCTTCGGCCATGAAATTAAAAGATGCTTACTCCTTGGAAGTAAAGCTATGACCAACCTAGACAGCATATTAAAAAGCAGAGACATAACTTTGATGACAAAGGTCTGTATAGTCAAAGCTATGGTTTTTCCAGTAGTCATGTATGGATGTGAGAGTTGGACCATAAAGAAAGCTGAGCACCGAAGAATTGATGCTTTGAACTTTCATGTAGGAGAAGACTCTTGAGAGTCCCTTAGACAGAGGGGAGATCAAACCAGTCCATCCTAAGAGAAATCAGTCCTGATTATTCATTGGAAGGGTTGATGCTGAAGCTGAAGCTCCAAAAGTTTAGCCACCTGATATGAAGAACTGACTCATTGGAAAAGACCTTGATGCTGAGAAAGATTGAAGGCAGGAGGAGAAGGGAATGACAGAGGATGAGATGGTTGGATGGCATCACTGACTTGATGGACATGAGTTTGAGCAAGCTCTGGGAGTTGGTAATGGACAGGGAGGCCTGGTGTGCTGCAGTCCATGGGTTGGCAGCTGGGGTCATGACTGAGCAACTGAACTGAACTGAACTGAGATGTTCTGGAGGTGGATGGAGGTGGTGGTTGCACAGCAATGTGAATGTACTTAATATCACTGAACCGTACACTTAAAAATAGTTTAAATGGGGACTTCCCTGGTAGTCCAGTGGTTAAGACTTTGCCTTCTGATGCAGGGGGTGCAGGTTGGATCCCTGTTTGGGGAGCCAAAAAAAGCAAAACAGAAAACAGAAGCAATATTATAACAAATTTTAAAAAAGACTTTAAAAAATCTTTTTAAAATAGTTTAAATGGTAATATATGTAATCACAATATAAAAATTAAATATTTATTTTAAAATTGATCAGATTTCCCAAACTAAAAATAGTGATATAAACAAGTGTCAGCCAGGAGGAAGAGTAACAAGAACTCATCTGCGGCTGGTGGGATGTGGGTCCTCCTTTGGAAATATTGTCCACGTTGGAGAGCAATTGGGCTTCACCTACCAAAGCTGATGAGGTGTATTCCCTATCACTTCCCCCAACTCCCAGGAATTTCAGCCCTGGGTGTACATCCTAGGGAATCTGCCAAACACTACATAAGCAGACAAGTTCGAGAAAGCTCATTGCCACGTCATTTTGTCACAGAGAAAGGAAACATGGAAACAATTTAAATGGTGATCCATAGGAGAAAGAATATATAGTTTCTGGTTTATTCATATAAGGGAATCACAGAGTGGAAGTATCTAAAATATGGCTGCATATTTGAACTTGCATACACCTCAAAAATACATGTGGAGCCAAAAAAAAAAAAAAGACACAAATGACAGAAGGATATATAGAGCGTGATACTATTTATATAGTGTTTAAAAGCATTACACACACACACACACACACACACGAACACAGTGACCATTAGAATGGATTTGTATAATGTTTAAAGGCATTACACACACACACATGAATACAGAGACCATTAGAATGCATATCACCAAGTTCAGGAAGGCAGTTACTGCTGGAGAGGGAAGGAACAGGCAAGGATCATGGGGGCTTACACAGGGCTCTTCACTAGTAACTGCAGTGCTGATTTCTTATGTTGACATTAGGGACATGGATATTCATTACATTATTCTATATAATTTTTGTACGACCCAGATAATCACGATGGTGTGATCACTGACCTAGAGCCAGACATCCTGGAATGTGAAGTCAAGTGGGCCTTAGAAAGCATCACTACAAACAAAGCTAGTGGAGGTGATAGAATTCCAGTTGAGCTATTCCAAATCCTGAAAGATGATTTTGTGAAAGTGCTGCACTCAATATGCCAGCAAATTTGGAAAACTCAGCAGTGGCCACAGGACTGGAAAAGGTCAGTCTTCATTCCAATCCCAAAGAAAGGCAATGCCAAAGAATGCTCAAACTACTGCACAATTGCACTCATCTCACATGCTAGTAAAATAATGCTCAAAATTCTCCAAGCCAGACTTCAGCAATATGTGAACCATGAACTTCCTGATGTTCAAGCTGGTTTTAGAAAAGGCAGAGGAACCAGAGATCAAATTGCCAACATCTGCTGGATCATGGAAAAAGCAAGAGAGTTCCAGAAAAACATCTATTTCTGCTTTATTGACTATGCCGAAGCCTTTGACTGTGTGGATTACAATAAACTGTGGAAAATTCTGCAAGAGATGGAAATACCAGACCACCTGATCTGCCTCTTGAGAAATCTGTATGCAGATCAGGAAGCAACAGTTAGAACTGGACATGGAACAACAGACTGGTTCCAAGTAGGAAAAAGAGTACGTCAAGGCTGTATATTGTCACCCTGTTTATTTAACTTATATGCAGAGTACATCATGAGAAACGCTGGACTGGAAGAAACACAAGCCAGAATCAAGATTGCCGGGAGAAATATCAGTCACCTCAGATATGCAGATGACACCACCCTTATGGCAGAAAGTGAAGAGGAACTAAAAAGGCTCTTGATGAAAGTGAAAGTGGAGAGTGAAAAAGTTGGCTTAAAGCTCAACATTCAGAAAATGAAGATCATGGCATCTGGTCCCATCACTTCATGGGAAATAGATGGGGAAACAATGGAAACAGTGAGAGACTACTTTTTTGGGCTCCAAAATCACTGCAGATGGTGACTGCAGCCATGAAATTAAAAGATGCTTACTCCTTGGAAGGAAAGTTATGACCAACCTAGATAGCATATTCAAAAGCAGAGACATTCCTTTGCCAACAAAGGTTCGTCTAGTCAAGGCTATGGTTTTTCCTGTGGTCATGTATGGATGTGAGAGTTGAACTGTGAAGAAAGCTGAGTGCCGAAGAATTGATGCTTTTGAACTGTGGTGTTGGAGAAGACTCTTGAGAGTCCCTTGGACTGCAAGGAGATCCAACCAGTCCATCCTAAAGGAGATCAGTCCTGGGTGTTCTTTGGAAGGACTGATGCTAAAGCAAAACTCCAGTACTTTGGCCACCTGATGGGAAGAGTTGACTCATTGGAAAAGACTCTGATGCTGGGAGGGATTGGGGTCAGGAGGAGAAGGGGACGACAGAGGTTGAGATGGCTGGATGGCATCACTGACTCAATGGACATGAGTCTGAGTGAACTCCGGGAGTTGGTGATGGACAGGGAAGCCTGGGGTGCTGCAATTCATGGGGTCTCAAAGAGTCGGACACGACTGAGCGACTGATCTCTCTCTGAAACATTTTGTAATAAAAATAATAGATCAGAGATTAAGATAATATGATGGGACATTGCCAAAAGGGTCTACTCATTAATTTACACAAATCGTTGCTCTTTGAACGTGTACTTGGGCTCAATACTGGAGACACAGGGGCAAACGTGGACATAGCGCTGCTCTCTCTGCAGTGATGGTCACGTGGAAGCATTAGTCAGATCATCAGGTGAATGAATGTATGATTTAAAATAGGTGCTTGGATTTCCAGAAAGCAGATTGAGCATTTTCTATGGGGAGTCTAACTGGCTCAAGAGGAATGGCTTAAAGATGCTGACACTGGGAGATGCCCAGTTGGACCATTCTACATTGAAGTCCACAGTCAACAATCCTCACCTATGCTCACTTAATCACCCACTCAGAAGCATGAACAGGCCACCATGTATTCCCAAACATTTGAGGAAAGTCTGCACCATGAAAGATAGGGACCATAACGCCTACCTACTTGATTGATAGATAATCACATACATACATACAATATGAAAACAGTGACCTGTAAGCCACATGAAATGTGCAATGAGAGTAAACTTTTATTTAAAGACTATCTTTATCATCCTCAGGGAGACAAGGAAAGATATCCTATCCAGGAAACAAGAACAAAATGCTACTTTTTAAAGAAAGGAATGTTGGGAAAGCACGGAAGAGCTCTTAGGAATTAAAAACGTGAAAGCATTGATGAAAAACCCTACAGAAAGACAGGAAGATCACGTTGAGAGGAGATCTCCATAAAGAAGAGCAAAAGACAAAGAGTGGGGAAACAGAAAAGACAGAGTGGGAATGGCCTATTTACATGACAGTCTCATATGCAATGAGTAACCACAGAATATGTGATTTTTTTTTAACCTCCGAGAATCTTCTTCCTACCCAATATAAGCAAAATCATTCCCATTCATTAATTTCAGAAATATTGAGAGCCGACCAAATGCCAGGCATTGTGTTAGGTATTAGGGAGAACGATGAACAAGACGATACAGTCCTGGTCTCAGCAGAAGTGTTTTATTCTAGTAAAAAAAAAAAAACAAACAAACAGATAGTAAGTACACAGTGATTTAAAAAGCAACTGCAATACAAGCTAGGATGATGAAGTCTAGGGAGTTAGTAGAACATAGAACACTGACCTGACTGGGTCTGGGTCATTCTCTTTTTTGGTGCCCCCAGAAATATTGAGAGTTGTCCAAAGCTACTCAATCACTAAACGGGAAGAATGGGAACCTCACTATCTTATTTAGGCATTCTGTGGTCTTTGGAATAAACCTTGAACTGTGTCTTATATTTGGACCAATCATCCTCTTTTCATTCAAAGGGCAAGCCAGCTGGAATTTGGCTGAATCAACACGGTACTCAGTCGTGTCTGACTCTGCGATGCCATGGACTGTACCCCACCAGGCTCCTCTGTCCATGGAATTCTCCAAGTAATAATACTGGGATGGGTTGCCATTTCCTCCTTCAGGAGATTCCAGACCCAGGGATTGAATCTGGGTCTCCTGCATCTCCTGCACTGGCAGATGGATTCTTTACCACTGAAGCATGGGAAAGAAAAATGAAAGTGAAGTCACTCAGTCGTGTCCGACTCTTTGCGACCCCACAGAATGTAGCCTACCAGGCTCCTCTATCCATGGGATTTTCCAGGCAAGAGTACTGGAGTGGGTTGCCATTTCCTTCTCCAGGGGATCTTTCCAACCCATGGATCAAACTCTGGTCTCCCGCATTGCAAGCAGATGTTTTACCATCTGAGCCATCAGGGAAGGAACCATGGGAGAAGCCCATAAATCAACATACTCACCTCAGAATTTTTAAAAATATTCAAAACACAAGTATCACTGATACTGGGTCAGTAGAGCCATTCACATTGGGGAAGGTTGATGCCATATCCTTAATTTTTGTAAGAATAAGGAAGTTAAAACACTAGCAAACCCAGGCTGGACCACAAATAGATGTGTTGGCATGTGTTGGCCTGCCTCATAACAGCACTTAAACAGCAGTGACACAGCCAGCTATGTGATTTCCAACATTTCGGCCAAAAGTGATCATCTCCAATATTGCAATCTTGCTAAATTCTTTTATTTTACCATAACCTGTGGAGAAGGAAACGGCCACCCACTCCAGTATTCTTGCCTGGAGAAGCCCATGGACAGAGGAGCCTGCCTGCCTCCAGTTCATGGGGTCACAAAGGGTTGGATGTAACTGAACAACTAACACTACACACCATAACCTAGCAATTAATCCAACTTGGTTTTATTCAATTCAAAATAAGTTTCTAAGTACCTAGGGATACAGGGAGAGATAAGACTCAGTCTCTGCTCTAAAGGGACTCATAGTGGAATAGTGAAGTCACTAATAAAGGAAGAATTGCTCTTGGATTATTGGCCAATTATGTCTCTTACTACTTTGCAAAACCTACAGTCTCCTATTAGTTTAACAAAAAGGCTCAAGAGAAGTCACACTTGATTTTTTATCTTTATTTTCCCTTTTTTAGCGCTCATCTTCCTTCATAACTTCAGATAGTGCACACAATGGTTGACAACATGACTCTCCATTAAAATTCAATTCCTTAGCACTATAGGGCTTGGAAATATTAATCACGAGGGTAATCTTGTTAGGCCAAAGAGGGGCACCCCAGTTTGGACCTGCCACTGACAAGATGGGACTTCCCTGGTGGCTCAGATGGTAAAGAATCTGCCTGCAATGTGGGAGACCCAGGTTCGATTCTTGGGTCAGGAAGAGCCCCTGGAGAAGGGACTAACTACCCAGTGCAGTATTCTTGGGGCTTCCCTGATAGCTCAGTTGGTAAAGAATCCGCTTCCAATGCAGGAGACTCTGGTTGGATTCCTGGGTTGGGAAGATCTGCTGGAGAAAGGAAAAGGTTATCCACTCCAGTTTCTTGCCTGGAGAATCCAATGGACAGAGGAGCCTGGCAGGCTACAGTTCATGGAGTCACAAGACTCGGACACGACTTAGTGACTAAACCACCACCACCATCACCGACAAGATGCGTGTCAAGCCCCTAAATCTTGTTTCTTTGCAGGGGGAGGACGTTTGCTCATTTGTAAAAATCCACCTCAAAAGCTCAAGGTGTCCCAGTATTAAGATTCCGTCCCTCGCTTTGAAATATCCGTTATCTAGTTACTTAAGCGTTCCAAGAAGCCCTCTAGCAATACTGTTTTGACTCAGCAAGCAGTGAAGCAACGATGGTCCGGTGGTATTTCCTGTTTCCCCTGAGCCCGAGTTCGTGAAGGAATGTGTCAGAAGACACAACCGCTGGCTTCCACAGAAGCGTCCTTTCAGAGCCGTGTCGCTAAGCAATGCCAGGTGTGGCATTAGCTCATCCTACTGCAAACTGATGACGCTGCAAGAACTCGGGCCCAGGATTCTGCAAACGTGGGGCACTGACATTTTTGTGGAGCTGTTGCTTGCCCTCCAGCCACCCTCTGTGTCCTCACGGTGCCATTTCAAACCGCTTAGTCTCAATATTCCTAATCGATGGTCACTTTCTGAGAGGGACAGCCAGGGTGCCATCTAGGGAAAGCCACGTCACTCCCCTCTGGGTTTCCAAACAGCCGACAGCCGGGCATCTCGGACCACAGACACACGCCTCAAAAAGTCTGTCACGACATCCTCGAAGGCCCTAGATGAAGTCGCGTCTGGAAATGGCCAGGGAGCGACCGGTCCCCTCAAGACCAGACGACAGGACCCGCCCCTCCACTTCCGGCCGGACCGCGGTCACGTGCCCCGACCCAGCCCCGCAGACGCGGCTCCTCTCGCGTCGGCGAGCGTCCCGGCTTCCCTTCCGCCGGAAGTGGGGCGACTTTCCCTTTCCGGCTACGGGTCCCCAAGTGGAGCGGGAGGCCGGACAGGGGAGCCGAGCGGCGGTGGCGGCGGCGGCGGCGGCGGCGGCGGCGGCGGGCGGCGGCGGGGGCGGTAATGGCGGAGCTGGTGCAGGGGCAGAGCGCTCCGGTGGGGATGAAGGCTGAGGGCTTCGTGGACGCTCTGCACCGGGTCCGGCAGGTACGCGCGCGGCCGGCCGGCGGGAGCACGGGAGCCCGAGGCGGGGCCGGTCGGGCCTGATGGGGAGAAGGAGGGGAGTCTGTCCTGGGGGCGGGACGTAAACCTGGGCTGACGCCCCAGCTGGGCGCTTCGGCAGTTTCTTGGGACGCCTGCAGCCGGGAGGAGCCATGGGATGAGGCACCAATGGGAGGACCAAGGCCCAGACTGTCGGGCGGGTCTCCTAGGTTCCCGCAGCTGCTGGGAAAGGGTTGACCCAGGACGCCTGGGCCCTGTCGCGCCCTCGCGCCGGGGTGGGGGCTGGACCCGCAGGGCAGCCAGCCTGGGGTTCTGAGGTTTACAGGGGTAGGGAACTGGGGGGCTCACGGAGTGAACCCGGGTCTGGGCAGAAGGGGCCTGTCTCAGGCCCAGTAGCTTCTTAAAAGTGGGGAAACAGCCTGTTTAGACTAGGAATTAGAGGGTAGTTTACTTTTGAGGGCGCTCTGGGAGAGGGAAGTTATTAAGTAGATGTGGATGGTCCATAAGACATAGACATTCCTTATGGGCAATAGTTTTTCCTCTTTCAGGGAGCATGTGACAATGGAGTCATTCCAGCAGTGAAATTTGACCATCTGACAATGTCGTGCATTTTGTCAGAGTTAAATAAACTGGTTTTTAAGAGGTTTGCAAGCTTCCCTGGAGAATGAATATGGGACCTGCCAGAAATACTCTTTGGTTTCTGGTATGATGCTTAGAACAGAACCTGTATTGTGTGTGAAACTTAGCGATAAGTTAGCTCTAACACTTAAACTTCTTTGCTGAGTGTCTCATACTCATCATCTCTTCCTATTTAATTGTAGGCATACTAACGAATTCTTTAAAAGTTGGGCTATAACTAATTACTGCTTGATTCCTAACAGAAAGCTACAGGACCCATTGTATTAGAAGAAAGTCTCAACTTGGTCGCTTGAAGATATGGTCTTTACACCTCTTTCCAGTATTCCAGGGGAGGGAACCCTACCTGTTTCCCAGATACTGACTTTTCATTTTAATACTGATGCTCCTGTAGACATTACATTGGATCCCAGAAGTTTCCAAACCTGTGGTTCAGCCTAAAATTTTATCCGATGACTTGTTACTTACTGCCTAGGCACCAAGCAATATGCTAGTGAGTATCCATCTTACTTAGACTTCAGAGCCAGCCAGTGGCTGTAATGGATGAACAGTGCCATCCAGCTCCCCTTCCACCACTCTGCTTGCCGGCGTGTTACACTGCTCTCTACAGTACAGGGTCCTGAACCTTGTTTCTCACTGGCTACTAATATGTAATGGCTTTTCACTCTGTGCTGATGTGTGACAATCACCTTGTCGGCCTCTGTATCCAGGAAGAAGTATAGTCACTACCCTAAAGAGCTCAGATCCTCAGTTTGCAGAAGGCCTATAGTTGAACATAAAATGAATTTTGAACCTTTGAGAAGACTTTCTGCTTCTCTTGAGCCAGTGGTTGAACTCGTATTCTTGGACAACCTGCTCAAGAGGGAGAGAGACCCTCTGTTTATATGCTGACCTAATGTGGATTGTTGAAGCAGTGGTGTTTACTACTAGCAGAGGAAACTTCACTGGAACTGTTCCCAGCTCTGAAATGCACCATTGACTGGAGCAGTTGTAAGCCCAATGGAGACAGTGCTGTAAGTGTATCACTTCTGAATGTTAACAGCTGGAGGTCGATACTATCTCCAAGGACTGATGGCCTTAAAAACTAAAGAAAACACAGGTTTGTGGCTAATTTTAGGTTTATTTATAGATTTGCATTGGGCACGAATGGGATGTTAGAAATCTAAAATATTGTGTGCTTACAGTAAAGCTTACCTCAAAGGGCCTCATACTATTTGGGTATCTGATGGTGGTGTTTCTACTTTGCCATTGTATACACAGCGTGTTACAGAGGTGTGATCTCCGCCCCGCCACCCCCACCTCCCCACCCCCCCAGTAATTGGAGATAAAAGACAGTGAATTTCTTTAAATGATTGCAAAGCTTTCCCTTCTCTCAGGTACCCTTGTAAACACCAGGGTCTGTTGGTAAGGCCCTCCTAAGTTAGTCAGGGAGCACTGAGCTGTCTGATGCTCAGTTTATCCAGAATATCACAGTAGAGTCTGAGTTGACCCTGCTTGGATTTGAACCTGTGGTTTCTCTTCAGTCTGGTATGTGGAGTCCAGCACCTAATCCACTAAGCTTCCCTCCTAGCCTCTTGAAGCCTCTTTTCATATCCTTTGGACGCTTTCCAGCAAAGGGAGCCAGTTGTTGCTGTTAGTTTGCCCTGAGCCTGGCATTCCTAGATCTGAAGGGAATCTCTGAAGATGTCATATAAAATTTAAAATCTCTGCAGCAGCATGAAGTCCAGTGAGTTAATAGTGTTTGGCCAAAGGGCTCACATAGCCATTTTGTAGGAAAGTACACACACATGTAGAAAAGTGTTGCAATTCGATCCCACTGGTGAAGATCTAAAACTGCTGGGTATTAAAAAAAAATCATGTCCAGTTCTCAGAAGTCATTGACTGGTTAGCAAAATGAAAGTGTGTCTTCCGCTCATTGTTTAGAGAGCACAGGGTCCAGATAAGAATGGGATGTGGACTCAAAGCCAGGTTATCCTGTACTGTGGCCCCACTGCACCTCTACCCTGACTGCTGTCTCTCAGGCTTTCGAGGGAACTTTGTGGAAATGATGGACAAATTAGATGCAAACCTGTTTTGTCTTATTTCATTTTCCTAAAAATATAAAAGCGTTCCTGGAAAGCCCACTGTGATGATTCAGTAGCATCCATGTCCAGGTTCACCCATCTGCATGTTACCAGGACAGTGTCACACCACTGTGTCTTAGAGGTCCCCAGCAGCCTTCTATGAGCTGGGCCAACCGCCTGCCAGTCGTCACCCAAATAGACATTCTTTTGCCAGACTGCCAGGGCTTTTTAAGGCTTTAAGGTCCTATTTTGCCCTCAACCCAATCAGCACCTCTGCACTGCATAACTCGAAAGGGTTCTGTTCCCATACATATAGCGTATGTATGGTGGCTGATGGCATTGGGCATCTGGGTGCTTCTCCTTCCAAATGATTGTGACCAAACCAGTGGAGAGTCTGTGGAAGGTAACATTTTGACCGGTTTTAAGACCTAGGACCCATTCCTTACCAGCACTTTTTCTGGGAGCTGGTGGGTGGCACAGGGCCTCAGAAGTTCCACAGTCCACCTGGACATGCTTTCCAGTGCCACCGGTTCACACTTTGAGCCTGAGCAGTTGATGGTTCGGCCCCTGTGCTGTGGAGATACACTGCGTGTCCTTTAACAGACTGTGTGTCCATCATTTAAAGAAAAGGCCTGTGTTCATTTCCCGCTGCACACCCCTTGAGAAGAGACGCCTTTGCTCACCTCATGTGTGATGTATGCACCTCACAACGGAGTCATGGGTACTCAGTGCTCAGTTGCTGTGAGTTTACTCCACTGAGACCATCTCAGGAATGCCCGCTGGTTGAGGAGCTCAAGTCATCGTTTCACAAGGGACTAACTCCAATGTGTGCATTCTTTTGAACTTTCTCAGACACTTGAAGAAAAGCAGCATCTGCAGGACATCTGTGGGCTGCTCGGTATTTAGAGGTATATAGAGGACCCTACAGGGAGCAAGTTCCTGGGTAAGGGTTTTCATGATGCGACTGAGCCCCTTTGGGTCACCAGACTTCATCTTTGGTGTTGAAAAAGGGTAGATATAGAATGCATTACACTGGATGCCTCTTAACACTGTTCTCATTTTCAGCTGAGGCTTCTTTATCTTTCTTGTAAAATCTGTCAGCCCATGTGTATCATCAAATTAATGTTTCTGTTACATGTCCCAAATTCAAATTTGCCTAGACCAGAGTTTTTAAACTGGTGGCCTGTGGACTGGAGAAGGCTCAGAGTGGTCCTGCAGGCCTGTACTGTTTGACCACAGGGGTCCACCACTTGATAACCAGAACAATTCCATGCGAAAATGGGAATTTCCAGCTCAGCCTTGGCCACACTGCTCCCATGTTCTGCAGTGAGCTGGAGCTGAGTAGCAGGAGCTCAGTAGCAGCTGCCCCTTTGGACGTGATATTGACTCTCTGGTTTGCCTGGGTTCCCACCACCTTGCTTTATGCTGCCCATTGGATTGCCTGATCAGCAGCTTTGTCCCCTCATCTTTGTCCAAATTGTAAGTCCATACTGTTACTTGAAATTTCTAATGGCGAGAACTCTGGGTGGAGAGTTAGGACATCTGAGTCTTTTGCAAATAGCTACATGACCTGGGGCCAGCTTGGCCTTTCCCAGCGTTTGATCTACAAGCTGTTCATAGGTCTTCCATGGAAAGGGCTCATGGCCAGAGAGGTCTGGGGGATACAGGGTTAAATAAGGGTGAATTGGCTTCTTCACTTCAGGACTTGTCGGAGCCCTTGTTGTTATGCTCAGTCTTGACTAACTCTTTGCAGCCCTCTGGCCTGCCAGGTTCCTCTGTCCATGGAGTTTTCCAGACTCGAATACTGGAGTGGGTTGCCATTTCTTGGAACCCTAAGTTTGCTTCTATTCATAAGGTCATACTAGGGTTTGGGATATGCATTGTAAATATGCCTAAGAAGATCTGTCACTTCTTACCCTCTTTTCATGAAACCAGATCACCTCCTGTGGATCAGACTTTAGGAAACATTAAGCTAGATAATCTCAATGGCCCCTTCAAGCTCACAAACATTCAGAGCTTCTGTCTAGCTAGATCTGAAAAAAATTTTGATGGTATTATTTTGATTCTTTTCCTTTCTAATGTGTTGTGTTGGGTGTCTGTTCAAGGTTCCCCTCTCCCTAGCTTTTCTGTGCAATTCTTTCACTCTGTTAAGAATCATCCCTCTTGAAAATGTTTTGCATTTAGAGTTCAGTTACAAGGATACTTGGGAAAGAATAGCCAATACTTTTGGAAGCATGAACTGCATTTTTATCCTAATGTCAGATGATAGCAAATCACTTGCAAGACTGAGTAGCGTTCATGGAAATTGTGATGTAATTCAGATTGCCTGCCATTATTTGAGGATCTGCTGAGTCCAGGGCCCCTTGCTGGGTGCTGGGCCATTGTAATGATTAATAAGACAAGTTTACCACTGGTTTTATCATACCAGTATCAGCTCCTCACGACAACCAAGTGAAATAGTCAAGATAAGGGTTATAATTCCCATTTTATATTTGAAAATAATAAGCCAAAGGTAGATAAAGCAGTTTTCTCAGAAGCACGCAAATAATTAACATACGCAATAGTCCTTGGACCCTGTCTTCTGCGTTCTAAGAGCGACTTGTTTCCTTTGTAGTGGTAGTTTGGTAGTTTTCAATTTCAATGAGAATTCTGCAGCAGGGTCTTAAAGCATTGAAAGGATGCTGGTGCAATTAGATGGAAAATAAGAGAGGGCTTCCCTGGTGGCTCAGAAGGTAAAGAATCCATCTGCAAAGCAGGATACCCGAGTTTGATCTCTGGGTCAGGAAGATCCCCTGGAGAAAGGAATGGCTACCCACTCCAGTATTCTTCCCTGGAGAATTCCTTGGACAGAGAAGCCTGGTGGGCTACAGTCCATAGGGTCCCAAAGAGTCAGACATGATGGAACAACTAACACTACAGGAGAAAAGTAATGGTCATGTCATCTTTAGGGCCTTTGAGGGGGGCTCCTAGCTGGAAAAGTATTTTGGCCTAGAGCCTCAGCTGGTCATCGTAGCATTTTGCCTACAGGAGGCTTCTCTATATTAAATTTAGCAAAATTTACTGAGTACTTTCTATGTGCCAAACATTTTGCTGTGTATTAGGGAGGTTCTTTAACTTTTTTTGGAGCGTGGAACTTTACAAGACTCCTGAAAACTTTGAACTGTGTCTCAGAAATATTTAAAAAGTTCTGTCTGTTATTTCAGGAGGTTTATGAATTCTCTAAAGCTAACCCCTGGAGCTCCCAGTCCAGGGACCTTGGTCCTTGGAGTGCCAGGATGATCGAGAGGTCCATGCCTCAAAGAGCTCCCTACAGTCAGGAGAGTATAATCAATAACTTCCTCCATGAGGTCAACCACTTAAAGGTAGTTTACACAGTGCTTTGCAAACAGATTATAGAGTGTTTAATTCTCACCAAATGTGGGTGGCCTGTATTGTCAGGAAAAGCTACCAAGAAGAGCTGATATCGTATTCGATTGTTTTGGTTAATGCCAGTTAATAGGGCAGGATCAGACAGGGCCCCACCTCTAATGACAACAGCAGTAGCTCCCATTCAGTGAGCTTGTTGTGGTGTGTGCCAGGCAAGGACTTTGATACAGATTCTCTCATTTGATAGTTGCGGAATACACAGGAGGTAGTGAAGTGATTATTAAGATGACTGGATTCATTCTATATGAGTTCCAATTCTGGTTCTGAAAATTACTCGGTTAATGACTTTGGACAAGTTATCTAACATCTAAGCCTCAATTTTTCTCATCTGTAAAATGGAGGTCGTGGGTGGTGGTTTATATGTATACACACATACATATAAAACCACCATATAGATATATGTATATATTTATGGAATAGCTTGGGAGGTAGAGGTGGGTAGTGACTGAAAGGAGTTTGAGACCAGCTTCGAGGGTACCAGTCATGTACTGTTTCCTGATCAGGATGCTAGTTGCACAGGCATTTTTGTATATGAAAATTCAGGTTAACAACTTGCCTATGTACTTTTCCGTGTTATTATTAATTCAATAAAGGATTAAAATAGCAAGCACTTCTCTTTCCTTACGGTGTGCCCAGCATTGTTCCGGGTGCCTTACATTGTTATCTTGGTATCCCCTTGGATACAGTTCCAGCAGATTGGCTCCAAACCCCATAGAATTGAGACTAGTAGCTACTTTCTGAGGTCACTGTGAGGATTAAATGAGGGCAGCATCAGACACTTAGTACACAGCAAGCTTAATATACAGTCTGTCTTCTTAGTAACCTAGATAGTGGTCCTGACTCGATCCATGGCTCTAGACCCTGCTCTCTGGGACTTGCTCACTCTTGGCCACTGGGTTCCACTGCTCTGGCCACATACTGTTTTCTTCCAGCTGTGGGGAGTAGAGACTTTCCATCCAGCCTGTGAATTCACCAGGGGTGAATTCTCCAGGGCAGGGCCACTTGGGGCGACTTTAGAGCAGAGGACGCAAGTTGGGTTCCTTCTCTGCAAGTGGTGGTGTGAGCTGTCACCTCTGCTTGCTGGCCCCATGAGAATCAACAGTGACTCTTGAGTAGCACGGACACAGCGTGTGGATGACTTGCTGCAGTTCAGATGGCCTTGCCTGTTTCCATTTAGTGTGAAGTTTTACTGAATGTGAAGTTGTGAAAAGAGACACAGCTTTCTGTTTGGATTTATAGGGTGAGCTACTCTGATGACAGAACTTAAAGATGTGCACTGGGGTTAACTAATTGCCCTGGTTCTAAGTGAACCTTCAATATCCTTTTTACTTCATATTTTAAAATCATTGTAAAATTTAGATTTGCTTAAAATGTTTTGAACATTCATCCATGCACCTCCCCAAATTGCCTTGTGCTCCTTAGAAAACAGTGGTTTAGTTCGCCCCTGCATTTTTCAGGGAGCAAGCCCACTGAAGGTGGACCACTGAAGGTCTTGCCCAAGGTCGTACACTGGAAGGCCAGCTGGAAAGGCCGGATCATGACTGACCGCCGGTCCAGTGCTCCCCTTCGCGTCTCCACATTTCCACTAGCGGCTGGCAGTGGAGGTTAAGTGTCATGGCATTGATTTATAAATATTTCATCTATTATGGTGCTTAAAATAGCACAGGTAGTGAGGTAACCCACTCTTGCCGCCTTCCCTCCAGAAGGGAGGAAAGTGAATCAAGTAGCAGAAAATCAGTACCAGCGTTCCCTCAAGGTCGTGCTTTCAGATAAGCGTTGGCATGGCCTTGTTCTTGGAATATCCTGGCTTCTGTGGCTCTTTTCTGACCTACACCATTATTAACTGAAGATGTGCCTTGCTTCCCTTAAGCAGCTGCTGTTCAGGATGGTCAGTTACAGGCATGACGAATTGCTGGAGTTCTGTGTACTGGAGCCCATTAGGCTTTAAGTCCTCGGGGAGTGACTCTGGTTAAGAAAGCATTAGGTGGAAGTAAGAGGGATAGTTAGCCTAGTGCTGTGATTAGTAGCATGGACTCGAGTCAGGCAGCCTGTGCTTCAGCAATGTTTCTGCCACTTAGAAGATGTGTGACTCTGGGCAGGTCACTCAGCTTCTTTTGAGCTTCGCTTTTCCTTGTCTTGAAATAGAAATAATACTGCTAACCTCCTAAAGAATCATCGTGAGAGAAAATGAGATGGCATCTTTAAACTGCTCTTGGAGTGCCTGGACATAGTAAGCACTCATAACACTTAAACTCTTACTATTTTAGAAGGCATTTAAAATCACTTCTTAGAACAAGGTTGCATTTGTTTGAATAAAGGAATACATTGTTTCTTTATTGCTATAAAGAAATATTACAGATTATTGTAAAATATTACGTTATAAATATAAAAATTACAAAGTATATTGTAATATACAATGTAATATCAATGTAAACTATGAAATAATTGTGTATTATAATGTTCAAATACTTCTAACGTTTGTTTAGCCAGGGTTCAAGTGCAGTTATTGACTTCAGGGCTACAACTCTTAACCATTATCCTGTACTACTTTTCTCTTAGTGAAAATTTCCCAAATTTATAGCCACCCGAAGCAAACATGATTTAAAAACAAATCTGAAATCCTCAGTCATGTTTTAGGAGGCTTGTTGACTTAATCAAAGGTAGGAGCAGAAAAGCTACTGTAACGTAATGATTTAATATCTCAGCTTTGGCAGAAAGTGACATTCTGGCAATATGTGAAACATAGTATATAAATTATAAGGAAGGCCAAGGACTCAGGAATAACATCTTGGCTACTTTGGAAGGAAGGAAGAAGCTCTGGGAGCCAAGAGGCATCAGCAGAAGAGGGTAGAAAGGGACTTCCTGGTGCTGGAGTGGTTTAGATTTTGCCTTCCAGTGCCAGGGTTACCAGTTCGATCCCTGGCTGGGGAACTAAGATCCCACTTGCCTCGTGGCCAAAAAACCAAAACATGAAACAGAAGCAATATTGAAAGAAATTCAGAAAAGACTTGAAAAATGGTCCACATTAAAAAAAAAAAAAAAGGATAGAGTGTGCCAAATATGTAGAGCTTATCCTCTCTTTGAGAGTGATTCGGCATGCATGCTGTTGAGGGACTCCACTGATAATCACACCCTTTTCCCCTGTGTTTCGGGGTCCTCCTCACTGTCTCTTGCCAATATTTTGGTCTGTCTTTAAACCAATAATCTTGGAAAGCCCCGCATCGGCCATGTACCTGCTCAGTCCATTGTGGCAAATGAAAGGGTCTCCATGGGGGCATAAACTGCTGCAGTATTCTCGCCTTTTAATCACTTGCTTTCCCAGCTGAGTCCTTAAAGATAATTTTTGCATCTTAAGTAGCCAACTTTCCACTAGCTTATCCAAAACAAATATGGAGAGCAAGATTGTGAGTTGGTGGTAAAATGCTGTTAGGCAAGATTTATACAGTATTTTGTTTTAGAGCAAATGGCCACTTGCCTTGAAGTTTGAATATAGGAGATGAGGTTTCTATCAGCAGTCTCGCTTAACTTTGAGTGTTTAACTTAAAATAATACTTTAAAACAAGCACCTATCCAGGCTACCATCATCTGTAGCCTCGACAGGGCAAACTCTTTTTTGTTTTTTAAGTCCAGATATTAAATTATATACATGTATATGCTCTGCACAGCATATGATCTCTGTGAAATGGGTGTGGCTGTGTTCTAATGAATCTTTATTTACCAAGATAGGTAGTTCATCAGCTATGGCTTGCTGACTTCTGGCCTAGAATAATTCCTAAATGGCCTTGCTACTTTTGTCCCCTTTGAATCTATTTTCTTTGTCCAAGGGAAGCTTTTAAAATCATAAATCAGCAAGTTACTTCTTTTACTAAGTCTTGTAGTTGCCTCCCATCACCCTTCATATAAAACCCAAGCCCCGGATTTCTCTGACAGTCCATTGGTTAGGACTCCACGCTTCCACTCCTTGGGGCACAGGTTCAATCGCTGGTCAGGGAACTAAGATCTTACAACCCAAGGGGGTGCAGCATTAATTAATAAATTAATTCTCTCTATATACATATAATTCAAGCCCCTTCCAATGACCTCTAAAGCCCTACATGAACTGGCCATTGCCCACCTCTTGGAATACATCTGGTTCCTTCTATTCTAGTGACATCAATCTCTCTTTCAGGCACACACCTGCCAAGCTTGCTCTAGCCTCAGGGTCTTGGAACAAGCTATTTCCTCTGCCTGTAATGCTCTTCCTCATCATGCAGGTCTCAGATGCCAGCTGCCTTCCCTGGTCACCCCATTTAAAGCAGCACCTCCTGAAGGCTCTGTGTGTCCTTGCCTTTCAGTTAGTATTGTGTATCAGCAGCTGGAACGATCAGCTTATTGATTAGCTTGTGTACCTGTGACTCCCCCCTGACCCTTCACCACTGAGCCTGGGACATAGTAGGCCCTCAGCTCTTTGTTGGGTGAGTTGCCTTGTCTTACAGCTCTGATATTTGCGAAGTGCTTTCTCATGTGCAAAGCTCATTTGTGTTCAGAGTATGTTGTTATCTTTCCAGAAACTACAAAGCAGATGGTGTTATACCTGGAAGATCTTAGGCAGAGAGGAAAAGTACTTGC
This sequence comes from Bos javanicus, assembly GCF_032452875.1. Classification (NCBI taxonomy): domain Eukaryota; kingdom Metazoa; phylum Chordata; class Mammalia; order Artiodactyla; family Bovidae; genus Bos; species Bos javanicus. Next base: position 100,648,325 of record NC_083878.1, read on the forward strand.
CCGACATCACAGAACTAGTAAATGAAAGGATGAGACCTGATCCAGGGTACCTAACATTAAATTCTGCCTTAGGTTTGCAGTATCGTGACTGTCTTTGGTTGTTTATTTGTCTAAAGTACTTTATGTTGGTTCCGGAAGCTCTCAGACTTCTGGGCACATTTGGACAACCTCAGGAAAACTACCTCTGAGAGGCTGTGCTCTGGGACATCTGTGCTGGCTGTCCCTTAATCCACCCTGGCTTGTTAGGCTTAACTGAGGGACTAACATCAAGAGCAGTTGCAAACATTCCATTGATTGAATCAGAGTTAATTTATGTGACCATCACATAAATTCCCATCACATAAATCACATTTATTCCCTAATTCCTAGTAGATACATGTAGGAAGCTCTCCACAGCATCTGTTTCTGGTGGAAGTTTAATAGCTGTGTTCTGTTCTTTAACTGACAGGTAAATATTAAAAGTTAAGTAGCACTCACAGGTTATCTTGATTTCTCCAGTGCAGGAATCCTTCCAAACTAGTCTGGACAGATGGTCACCCCCCTGCTGTTTGGACTTCCAGTGAAGAGCAGCTTGTTTTATGTTTCCATGTATTCCATCATCAGTTTATAGGGGTTGAAGTTTTAAGATGACAAACATTTCTAAAGAGCTGTCAGATTTGAACAAATGCATGGCCTTTTAAATATTGCTTGGGAATTTGCTCCTTAAGGAAACCCTGTGTTAAAATATTTTGAACAAAGTTCTTCATATTGTTGGCCTGCTTTTTTCCTTAAAATGTGGTATAGCTGTATTTTTTTAAGTGATGACTTAAAAATTTGCTTGTGGAAGACACGTTTTTGGAAGTATCATTTCAAAAGACACCTTATTACTAAGACTAAAAGAAAATTCAGGAGTGCAAAGTCCTTGTCCTGTAATGCTGTTTTAATTAATCTCCTTCGGGTGGAGAAATGGGGTAACAGCCCTTTAAAGAAGACTGTCTTCCTCCCTTGATGGAGCCATGACTTGTTACTGAGTATTTAAATCTGGTTCTCTCTGTAGATTGCTGCTAAAATTGACTCAATTCCTCACTTGAATAATTCCACACCTCTGGTGGACCCCTCGGTGTACGGCTATGGAGTGCAGAAGCGGCCCTTGGATGATGGAGGTAAGTTGCCGTAAACGCCTTGGCCTTTCAGGTGGTGGTGAGCCTGCCGCTTCAGTTGAAAGCTGTGTCAGCCATTTCCTTAACAGCTTTCTCCAGCGTCACTCTAAAGTAGAGTGGTTGAGGGGAAATATTTAAGATGATTTTCTCAGCAATTCTGCAGCGTTTGAGTTCTTATTTGCCTTGATAATACAGGAAATCTTTTCAGCTGGGCGAGAGGGTAAAAGACAGTCTTAAAGCATCAGCTTGGAAGTAATTTGACTGCTTGGAGTTTTGCTTGATTTAGCCTCTGTTATTCTAGTGCATATGTAGGAATTGAAGTTCCCACTTTTCTCCGAAGAAAAACTGAGATTGGGGCATGGCTCTGAGGAAGCTATGACTACATACTGACCTTAAAGAAAGGAAAGAGGAGTCATGACCTTCCTTCAGTCTCTCTGCTGGGTTTGTTTGTTTGTTTTTCTTCTTCTTCAGCACTCCCCTTTATAACAGGCTCTTGCTAGCAGCATCCATTTCCCTTTCATTCATTCCTTTGTTTATTTCACTGGTTTGTTTATATACCCTACTCATCCCCAGAAGGATGTGAGACCACTCAGAAGTGTGTATTACCAGCACTTTGGCTAAGAGACTCAGATGGGTTTCTGCAGAGCACATGGACTTCCTTTATCATGTTTCATCTCCCACAAAGTAGGACTTGAAGGGACCCTGTAATATGCCAGTTTACGTGTGAATGTGCACGCAGTGGCTGGGCCAGTTCTGCTCTCCCTGTCCTCAGTCTGCACGTGTGCCAACTGTGTCGGGATGTTCATATTTCTGTGATACAGCATTAAATGAAAAAAATCAAGGTATGCTGCTGCTGCTGCTGCTAAGTCACTTCAGTTGTGTCCGACTCTGTGCGACCCCACAGACGGCAGCCCACCAGGCTTCCCCATCCCTGGGATTCTCTAGGCAAGAACACTGGAGTGGGTTGCCATTTCCTTCTCCAATGCATGAAAGTGAAAGTGAAGTCGCTCAGTCGTGTCCGACTCTTCGCGACCCCTGGCTCCCACCAGGCTCCTCAGTCCGTGGGATTCTCCAGGCAAGAGTACTGGAGTGGGGTGCCAGCAGTATATATTGTGTAGTCTTCTTTTCTTAAAAAAGTGCATGTTTTATGTTCTCGGAAAAAAAATGTAATGTGGCATGACTGATTGCTCTGGTCTCTGAGGATTCTAAAAGAGCTCGGCCATGGGTTTTATAAGCAGAGTAATTGTATAGACTCTCACAGTGCAGATTTTAAGGGCACAACACTCAATTTGGGTATCGAAATTCTTGTCTATTTAAGAAAATTATCAGTATTTATGATCACACACACAAACTCTTCCCCAAGGCCACTGGAACTAAGGTGACCATTTACACTGCTCCTCTGAAACAGTACACTGTGGTCGTCTTACGTTTGATTGGTATCAGTGATATCTTAGGCTAAATATGAGTGACTTCATTGTCTGCATTTTTGCCTTAGCAGAAAGCTGTCATGCAAAGTAACCTTTTCTACCTTTTCGGGGCAATCATGTTTCAGTTTCCCTTACAGGACATCAGTGTAAAAATAACACGAAGTATACAACTCTGAGCATATGTATCGTTAATGGACAGTGTCTCTCAGGCCACCGTTTCCAGAAATGGAGATCAGTGCATTCCACAGCTCTCAGCCTTGTTTTCACCTACTGCATGGTGTTCAAGTGTAGAACTTGTGCTTACAGAGAATAGTATGGCTATGTCCTTTGCCTGATGAGGGCCTACAAATTGGCAAATGGAACCTTTAGCATCTTGCAGACTTTTTTTCTCCCAGTAAGAGATAAAGGTTCAGTCCTTGGATTAGGAAGATCCCCTGGAGTAGGAAATGGCAACCCAGTATTGCCAGTATTCTCCAGTATTCTTCACTGGAGAATCCCATGGACAGGAGCCTGGCAGGCTACAGTCCATAGGGTTGCAAAGTCGGACACGATTGAGCAACTGAGCATGCATACATGCAATCCTTTGCACACCCTTTTGGAAGAATGTAGCTAGTAAGTCACCAGCAAGTCCAGACTCTCATTTGAAACTCCAGTCCATTATTATATGTATATCATCACCTCTTTTTTGAGAACCATAATTTTTTGCATGTCTGCCTTTGGGGGACTCAGTTCTTATGATCAGAGAATGAATGCAGTTTCTCTCCTCCTCCAAAATGTTAAGTCTACTTTTAGTAGGAAAGAACTGAGACAGTACCTTTTCACCTGGGCCTGGGTCCTCCCTCATCCACAGGCCTGTGTCTCTTACCACAACAACGCACTGTATTTTGAACTACAAGAGATTTCCCTCAGCACTGCAATTTGATAAAATTAATCCTCTCTTCTGTTTAGATAGCAGAATTTTTTTTTTTCCCCAAGTTGGTCTCTGTGTAGAATTTGAGATGTGCTGAGGACAGAAATGGTATGGACCTAACAGAAGCAGAAGATATTAAGAAGAGATGGCAAGAATACACAGAAGAACTGTACAAAAAAGATCTTCACGACCCAGATAATCACGATGGTGTGATCACTGACCTAGAGCCAGACATCCTGGAATGTGAAGTCAAGTGGGCCTTAGAAAGCATCACTACAAACAAAGCTAGTGGAGGTGATAGAATTCCAGTTGAGGTATTCCAAATCCTGAAAGATGATTCTGTGAAAGTACTGCACTCAATATGCCAGCAAATATGGAAAACTCAGCAGTGGCCACAGGACTGGAAAAGGTCAGTTTTCATTCCAGTCCCAAAGAAAAGCAATACCAAAGAATGCTCAAACTACCGCACAATTGGACTCATCTCACACGCTAGTAAAGTAATGCTCAAAATTCTCCAAGCCAGGCTTCAGCAATATGTGAACCGTGAACTTCCTGATGTTCAAGCTGGTTTTAGAAAAGGCAGAGGAACCAGAGATCAAATTGCTAACATCTGTTGGATCATGGAAAAAGCAAGAGAGTTCCAGAAAAACATCTATTTCTGCTTTATTGACTATGCCAAAGCCTTTGACTGTGTGGATTACAATAAACTGTGGAAAATTCTGCAAGAGATGGAAATACCAGACCACCTGATCTACCTCTTGAGAAATTTGTATGCAGGTCAGGAAGCAACAGTTAGAACTGGACATGGAACAACAGACTGGTTCCAAATAGGAAAAAGGTACGTCAAGGCTGTATATTGTCACCCTGTTTATTTAACTTATATGCGGAGTACATCATGAGAAACGCTGGACTGGAAGAAACACAAGCCAGAATCAAGATTGCCGGGAGAAATATCAATCACCTCAGATATGCAGATGACACCACCCTTATGGCAGAAAGTGAAGAGGAACTCAAAAGCCTCTTGATGAAAGTGAAAGCGAAGAGTGAAAAAGTTGGCTTAAAGCTCAACATTCAGAAAACGAAGATCATGGCATCCGGTCCCATCACTTCATGGGAAATAGATGGGGAAACAGTGGAAACAGTGTCAGACTTTATTTTTCTGGGCTCCAAAATCACTGCAGATGGTGACTGCAGCCATGAAATTAAAAGACGCTTACTCCTTGGAATGAAAGTTATGACCAACCTAGATAGCATATTCAAAAGCAGAGACATTCCTTTGCCAACAAAGGTTCGTCTAGTCAAGGCTATGGTTTTTCCTGTGGTCATGCATGGATGTGAAAGTTGGACTGTGAAGAAGGCTGAGCGCCGAAGAATTGATGCTTCTGAACTGGGGTGTTGGAGAAGACTCTTGAGAGTCCCTTGGACTGCAAGGAGATCCAAGCAGTCCATTCTGAAGGAGATCAGCCCTGGGATTTCTTTGGAAGGAATGATGCTGAGGCTGAAACTCCTCACGCCTCATGCGAAGAGCTGACGCATTGGAAAAGACTCTGATGCTGGGAGGGATTGGGGGCAGGAGGCGAAGGGGACGACAGAGGATGAGATGGCTGGATGGCATCACTGACTCGATGGACGTGAGTCTGGGTGAACTCCGGGAGTTGGTGATGGAAAGGGAGGCCTGGCGTGCTGCGATTGATGGGGTCGCAAAGAGTCGGGCACGACTGGGCGACTGATCTGCTCTGCTCTGAGGCGCTGAGGGAGAGCTGGCATCTGGGTCCTGCCCCAGGCTGTTGTCAGTTCTCCCCTGACAGGGCTGAGGTCACTGGGCCAGTTCTGTCCTCGTGAATAAATATGTGGATAAATAGAGCCCATCATGGAAAGAGATGCTCATGTTTATCAGACAGCATTCTAAGGATCACAGTCTCACTATTTGTGAGGTAAAAGCTTAGAAAAGCAGAGACGACCAACAGGCAGGAATCCTGGCACTTTTTTCTTAGCCATAAAGATTTCCCGGGACTTTGCAGTTTTTTTGTTTGTTTGGTTTGGCTCGGAAATTTTTTGACAGAAGTTCAGCAGATCGCTTCAGCAGTGTGAACTTGCTAACTTTCCTGTGGAGCCGGGTTCTTTGACCTTTAGGAGGTTAAAGTGCAGTCCCCTAGAGGTTTTTTGGAGGTGTTACTTGGGTCTGTTTAAAAGTACTGCAACTGATAAGTCAACCAGAAAGAACTTTAGCTTAGGGCTAATTCGGGACTCTGGGATATGCAAGCTCATGTATGAACGGGAAGATTTTCAACAGTGCTAGGCAGTGAAACAGAAAGAAAGATTTGTTCCTGATGCGGAAAGCAATCTGGGGTCCTTGTGTTCCAAGGCAGTTTGGAGGTGTCCGTCAGACTGCCGGTTTAGGAGCCACTTGGAACCCAAGAGCTTCATGCCCAGCTTCCAGGGCTGGCCTCGGTCCGTGGCCTGGGAAGCGCAGCACTCTGCTGTCCTCCAGCTTCAGGTCAGGTCCTTTAAACTCTGAACATCTTCTGTCGTGGCACCCACGCTTTCTCACGGTCTTTGAGGTGTGCCTACCGATTCGGGAAGGGCCCCGCAGGTCTCCGTGTGACAGCGTTCCCATCTAGTACCTTCTTCAGGCTTCCATTGGACTCACAGAACCAGTTCCATCTCTGGTCTAAGAGTCGTGGCCGCTTCTGGTAACTGGGGGCCCAGCCCTCCCAAACGTGACCACCACCTCCTGCCCTCTAGGCTGGCTCCCCCGTTCTGTGCTCTGGCCGCCTCCTCACAGGTCTTCTCTTTGCCTAGCTGACTCCTCAGTCTTGGAGCGGCTGTGGCTTCCTCCTAGAGTCCTGTCTTCCTCGTCTTCTATGATTCTGTCCAGTGTCCCACTCCGGCGCCGCCTCACCTCTTTGGTTCCCCCAGCCCTCCTGGTCACCCCGCCCCATTCTCACACGCCTGCCTCGGGAGGGGGTCAGAGACAGCGCTCCGCCCTCACCTTTGCCCTCAACTTTGACAGCAGGTCGCCTGTCCTCTTCCTGGGGCTCGTCCTGTATGCATTCTTTAGGAGGCAGAGACTGTCGCCTCCTGCTCCTTCCAGATTCCGCTTGCCATGGTCAGAGAGATGGTTTCTTGATTTCCCTTGCTCGCTCCTGCAGTGAGTAAACGCTCCATGTCCAAGTTCTCCCTCTGCGCATCCTGTGATGAGCATGTAGGAAATTTTGTGAAGAGTAAGCTCCAAATTTAAGAGAAGAGAACTAGGTAAGTGATTTAGAAGTGCAGATTTCAGTTTAATCTACATCAGAAGTTGGCAAACTTTTTCTCAGGTTTGTAGGCCGTAGGGTCTCTGCCCCACTCACTGAGCTCTGCCATTGGCACTCGGAAGCACTTGGACCGCTCCTAAAGAAGTGAGCGGGACCGTGTCCCCTAACTGGTTGTTTACAAGAACGGGAAGCCGGCCCTCCTCCGGCCAGCCTTGTCGAATAATTAACTCCAACACTTGCTTAATCCTCAGTTAGGAAGGGGTGCGGGGGATCCCCCTCCCTAGTTTCCTTAAACCTCCCTGTCTCAGATTCCCCTATCCGACTCCTGACTGCCAGAGAAAGCAGGTGATTGCTGGCATTTCTGTGGAGCTGTTGACAGATGGACGAGACACCCCTCCCACTGTCTCCTCCGTGTTTCCAGGGGCAACGAGAGCATCTTACCCAGGTTTTTACCCTGGGAGAGATTTAGGTCCTCACGTCCCTGTGAGCTTTTTAGTTGAATCAAAAAGACCACACTGTCCCTGTCTCTTCTGTGAAGAGTGGCACCAGAATTAGAACCTGGGGTAAGTAAAGAGCTGTTCCCGCCATTGCAAGGGGCGGGGCTGGGGGGGTGTCACACTAGAGATTTTGAAAATATGCCTTTGGTAGGTAAACCTCTGGTACTTTTGTAAGACCATTTTAGATTCACCACCATTTCTGTTCCTCGTGTGGTATGAAGGAAGGAGAGTTTTTAGGTGCGCTGCCAAATGAATCATTTACGGGAAGATTGGAAGGGGTGTGTGTGTGTGTGGTCCTTTCCAAGTTTCATTTCAGCACTGGTGGCATAAGGCAAGGAGAAGGAGGAAAAAACAGTGAGGAGGAAAGATTGTTTGAGGTCCCAGGCTTTTCAGAGAGAGAAGAGGGCTGAGAGGTGCCTGTGCTTGGGAGTGGTGAGGGCCGGTTCTTGCAGCCGCCTGGCTGGTGTGTCTAGACCCCTGCCCCTGCTCCTCAGGGTGGAGCCGTCTACTTTGCACAGACAGGAACATGTACCTCGGAGCTGCTGCTATTTTCCCCACGTCAGGGGGGTCATAGTGGATGCTGCAGGTGTGAAGAGCGGAGACTAAAACTTGGTTCCTAAGAGTCGCAGGGGAAGAAATCAGGGGTGTTAAGTAGTAGTCTTCAGGCCGAGGTGTGTGACGTCTGCCCGGGGTGGACGGGCTCACGGATCCTCCTCCAGCTCTTGCACCTCTGTGCACCCTCTGCCGGATGGGTCTCTGAGAATCGTGTCTGCTGGGGACTCCACGTGGGACCTTCCCCTTTCCACACCCTTTCTAACAGCACCCTTCTTTACTTTGTGGTGGCTCATCACCAGGAGAGGCAAAGTCCTCAAACACCTCAAAAGGGGTGAGTCTGTGGGCCTTCCCTGGCGGTCCAGTGTTTAAGAATCCACCTGCCAGTGCAAGGGACGTGGATTCCATGTTTCCATCAGAACTAGTCATTGCACACTTACTAAAACATGTGTGTAACTGTGTTAATAAAAAAGTTTATTAAATACATATCCCAAATATGTATACATATATGGTCCCTTCTGTTTTCTATTTCATTTTTTAATAAAGTTGGTTGTGCCCCCCTAAACTGGTTTCATTACTACTGGATGAAATGGAAATAAGCCATAGTGCTGTAAATAAGCATCGCACACTTATTTTTCCTCTTAATTTTTCTCCAGAGAGCCCTGGCGGGGCACTGGCTCTGGGGAGGGGCGCAGGCGCACGCCTCACACCTCTGTGCCCTGGAGACGAGGGTAGCGGCCGCTCGTCGTGCGCCGTCTGCTGTCCTCACCAGACTCTCAGCTGGTGTGTTTGTGGCTGTGTGGGCCTTCGTTGTTGTGCTCGGGCTGTCTGGCTGCAGAGAGCAGGGGCTCGTCTCCAGTGGCCGTGCCCGCGCGTCCCGTTGTGGTGGCATTTCTTGTGGCTCGCGGGCTCTAGAGCTCGGGCTCAGTAGTCCTGGCACACAGGCTTAGTTGCCCCAAGGCACGTGAAATCTTCCTGGATCAGGGATCAAACCTATGTCAGCCGCATTAGCAGGCAGATTCTTAACCGCTGAACCACCAGGGAAGGTGGAACTCTAAACTTCTTGAAGGCAAATATGACCTTGCTCACCATTTTGTGCCCAGGACCCAGTGTGGCACCCGATACCCGAAAGGTGGTACAGGGGTCACCTGGGCATAGGCATTCACTCACCTGTGCCCTTTGCTGAGGCACCTCCATCAGTCAGATGAGACTGGTGGTAACAGCCTCTGCCTCCCAGGGCACTTGTAGGACTGAATGGGCTTGTATCCGTGAGGCACCTAGAGAAGCACCCTCGGAGACTAGTGCTGGGCCTTTCCCATCACGGGGCATATTCAGCTGCAGCTGAGAGTGATATTATTGAGATAAACTGGATTTACATTCACTTTTAAAAAAAGATAATAATTTGCCAAATTAGTAGCAGGTTACTTGCCTAGGGACTCTCAGCTGAATTTAGCCTGTCAGTGTGTTGTGGGCCCTGGGGCATGAGCTGCTGCATTAGAACACAGGAAGCCTTTGTGTTGTCCTTGGGAGAAGAGCTTTTTAAAGCTGCTTTGAAAACTGCAGAAGTGGCCGCAGCTAACTGCTGGTGTGGCTGACACTGGTCAGAGTCGCGGAGTCGGGAATCCAAGCCCGGGCGCAGGATTGCATTCTGAGGCTGAAGAGGAAGGTTTGGTTGATTTATCTTGCCAGTCACTGCAGCACTGTGGGCATGTCCTCCCTGACCTGCCCTCTCACCCGCCCCGGGTCCGCTGCTCTGCGTGCGTGTTTTCGGTGTTACAAGCGATGCCGGGCACTGGGCCCCTAGGGCTATTTTGAGGTGGGGCTTGGGGATCTAACCATTAAGATTGTGTGTACTATAAAGCCGGGTGTATTCCCCAGTGGTATTTTGTTAGCATTTTTATGGAGCGGGTCGGGGGTTGGGGGTGAATGGAGACTATTTTTCCTCCTCTCTAAGGTGAAAAAAATGTGTCCAGTGCCTTATTTTTTTCAAAGATCATGACTGAAATTGGCGGCGGACGACTCTCCAGAAAGGAGTTCTCGTATTGTTTTTTCTCATGGATGCTTCTCTGGGAAGCTTATCTTTGCATTGCCCAGATGGCCTCCCACTGTACAGCATGCAGGATAAGTGAGAGCCGCACCTGTGTGTGTGCCTGCACACATGTGCCAGGAAGTCTGGAGGCCAGGTGAACCGTGGTTGACCAGCATGTGCCATTAAGAGGAAGTAGGACTGATTTTATTCAGCATTTTTCCTTTTTTTACAGTAAAATGACTATAATTGTTAAATCGAGCTTGTTCGACGTCCCCATATGCCTCCCTCGTCTGACCCTGTTCATCCTGAAGATGAAGAAAAGCCCCCCCATTTGTTTGCCATATGAGTGTGGCCAGTGTCCCTTATCTAACTGCTGGCTTTTATTTTTAGGCACCAAATGGGAATGTTTCAGAAGGGAGTGAAACTTTAAATCACACTTTTTCCTCCTTGAGCTCTGGCATTTGCGTGGAGGAGAGAGATGATCCATGCTGTTAAATAAGAATTCAGCAACTTAAAGGGTTGGGTGTGGATGTGAATTTGATTTCACTCTTCAGTGGGGGGCTCCCAGCAGCCCGTCTGTTGGTGGGATGACAGTGTGTGCCCTCGTATTTTCCATCTCTCTAAGCACCTCCACTTGTCGCCAGAGCAGTTTGCTGTCAGAAATGATACGGTGTGCGTGACATCCGTGACACATACTTTGCCAACAAAAAGGAATTTCCTTTTTTTGATGAGAACAAAATTTCAAATGGCTTTTGACCAGGAGCCCTCCGAACGTCCTCGTGAATCTCATGAAGTCCTCTGTGGCAGTGTCACCCTCACTGTGCTGCCGCTTTTCTAGCTGAAGTGTCGGGAGACCATCAGCCTTGTGACATCTCTCACCAGATAGCGCGGCAGACCCTGAGCCAAGGTCCGGCCACGTGGCCCCAAGCAGGGACTAGTCCCCATTCTTCAGTGTTTGCATCATTTCAAGACATTTCAGTTTCTTTGTCCTCACTGGTTACTTTACCCCTAAGAGAAGGAGTTCCGACCGTGAGCAGGGATGCTGAGCATGACCCTTAAATAGGAACAGGTGACCAGACTCAGCGGCACTGTGTCTTGGACCTTCTCCTCCCGTGTGTTGTCTTCCCGCCTGCTGCCTTTGCTGTGGGTGATCCTCTCTCACAGCGTCCAGGGCCTGAGTGGGTGACGAGGACTCCTCTCGAGCTGGTGCTTGTCCGCTTTTCACACGGAATGGGAATCGTGGACGCGGCCTGTGCGGAGTGAGGGCATTTGTCATATTCAGACTGGAAGCACAAAAAGAAAATGTTTAAGAGTCGATAAAAAACAATGCTGTTATCTCTGAGATGAGGAGGGTAATAGTGTATAAGGTCAGTGTTTTGGCTGTAGACCGTTATTGTGCCATTGATCAAGGAGAAATATGGTATTGACTCAGTAGCTTTGTGTACTTTTTTGCTGTGTGTTTCTCCAGGCTTTCTCCTCTCCTTTTAAAACATCATGATCTGGTTTCTTTTCCTTGATTGTTTTATGACCAGCTCCTCTGCGGTCCGAGAATGACAGAGTTAAGTTCAAGCAGAAAGAAGAGCTGTTGGAGCCCTAGATTTCAGATGTCAGACGTGTCCCTCTTTGTTCTGAGGCTGATGTGATTGATTCTTCCCCACTTAGCGTGTATCTGTCCTTCTTAAAACTTTGCCGGGAGACATAGTTTTGAATGCTCTTGTTAGCATTTTGTAAGATTCATTCAGTTCCTTGTGATGCACTTGGGATTTATACTTTTTCATTGTCTGTTGACTGTGTTTCCTGGGCTGCATTTTCCAAAGAGAAATACCGCAGATTCATTTTTTGCTGATGGCTGGTGGAGACACTCATCAGTAGCTGAAAGAGGAGAAATGAACAAAAAGCATAGCTGAAGTGGCGTTGCAGGAGTGTAACTGCAGACTTGGTTTTCATAATTAGAGCCTGTTGGGCATTGTCGTCTCTGTGAAATGGGCTTGAAAGACAGTTGCTGACTCCTAGCGTCCGTGGCGTCCAGACTGCGAGGGTGGCTCACCGAAGAGGCCCGAGAAGGGAGGAGGCCAGCTCCTCATTCCTCTCCTTGAGATGCTTATGCTCTTGGGAGGGTAGGCAGCGTCGGGGGTGATGCCCCGTGGCGTGGCCAGCAGGAACATATGTGCACGTTCTTAGCGACTGCAGCTGCCACGGAGCAGTCCTTGACAATGCTTCTGAACTAGGAGGTTAAATCTTCTCATTTGTTTTAAAAAGGGAAAGAAGGGACCTGGCCATCTTTACATTGAGTTTGGATCCCAAGCGGGAGGGAGGTAGGAGGTGAGAGGGATTTAGCAAGCAGGATTTTCTCCCAGGCTGCTCAGCATGTGGACACACAGATCAATTTCTTATCCTGCGTTCAGCTGGACACTGGGTTAGAGACTGTTGATCACGACATCCCCTCCTGTTTCATATCATGTAACGCATTCATTTCAGCCACTGAGCCTAAATTACTGTTTGCTTTCTTTCTGCCGCTCTTTTTTTTCCCCCTCTGAAATGGTAAGAAGTCGTGTAAGGATGAAGTTAGTTTATCCGTGCTAATGCTTTGATTTTTCTTTTCTCTTTCTCTTTGCCACAGTAGGTAACCAGTTAGGGGCCTTGGTACATCAAAGGTAAGCAGTGGGTTATGTTTTATTATTTATTGATCATTTCTAATTGTTTATTGATCCACCATCTGTACTAGAGTGTTAGAAAGTCAGAGGTTGAGAGTGTGAAAAACCATGGGCTAGATTTCTTTTTAAGACTCAACTTTTTTTGTAGCCCTTTCCAAGACAGTGTAAGCTGAAGGGATAAACTGATACTTGGTATTAAAAATCAACCATTATTGTAAAACTGAACTTAAAAGACTTCTGGGATGTTGGAGCTGTTCTTTCTGCCCACATATGTTGAATTTAAAAGTAGAGAATGTGAAAATTGTCCTCCTGATTTGATGGTTTTCCCCGTGTTCTGTGAATCATTCACCTCTTTGCTTGAAAAAAGCCATGCTAAAGAAGTGTGACTTGACTAGGCTTTCCCAAGATGAAGCTCATGTTGCTCCGGGAGTCAGGGCCCAGGATGTGGGAGCCTGGGTGCCCCCCCCCCCCCCGCACTAGTCAGAAGCCTCACCCCAGAACCTTGGATGGGTGCTCCGTTGATTTCCCTTCCTCAGTTTCCCCCCACCACTTTCCCATCAACGTTGAGGATTTAGAGAGATACAGAGACCTCTGGGCTTTAAAAAGGCCAATCTGTAAGACAGGATATTTGTGGTCACAATGTTACCCTTCTAAAAGAACAAAATATACAGGAAAACCACAGGGGAGGGCTTCCCTTCCCTAAGGGGTGAAATTGTATGCTGCATGTTGTTACTGTAGCATATTATCCTTAACCTTCAGCCTTAGTGATACAGTTAAGAGCCTCTTTATTCTCTGCATGTTTGGGAGTTTCTAGACATCACCAGGCACTATCCCAGTGACTTTTTTGTTGTTTCTTTATTTGCTTCGTTTGCTTGTTTTTTTGTTTTTTTTTTTTTAATGAATTGAAATACAGTCATGTAACTGAGGTTGTGTTAGGATCACAACTTTCCTATGAAGCCATAGTTCGTCAGGATTTTACTTTGCAAAGCTTTACTTTACTTTGTACCTTAGAGCAGTTTCAGCGTTGGGTTTGTAATAAGGCCTTGTCTTCCCAAAAGCCCAGGGCAGCTCATCTTAACTACATTTTTCCCTCAGAGAGAGTCTGCTAAAATTGTTCTGCGAGCCGAGGAGCTGCCTGAGTTTTTGAGTGGGGCTGGTGCTGAACACCTTCTAGGACATTCCCCAGGACTGTCTCCCAAGAGTAGACAGCTCTGTGCTGCATGCGCAGGCAGCGGCCTGGTGGCTTCGCGTCCGGGAGCATGGTTACCCTTCACCACCACCAGGGGACGTCCCAGCAGGGCCCTGGGTCTCTCGTCCAGTAGACCCTTCAGGCCAGCTGAGGCCTGCCTGGCATTGGCGTTTACAGTCTTACTGCTGAGGAAGCCAGGATTCACGTGTCCCCAGAGATGTAGAGAACCCTCGTGCATGTGTAGCATGAGGATGAAGGCACGAGAAGCCGGTGGGCTGCAGCGGCGGCGCTGTTCATGCCGCTGCGTCTCTAAGTGCTGCGCTTTCCCTGAGCATACGCGCTGGATCCCGTGCTTTACGTGATGGGTAAAGATCCAGCTGTGTGAGGGAGGTTTGAAAGTGCTGGCTTTTTTTTTTTTTCTTTTAAACTACTTGCATTTAGTTTTCCTCCTAAGGTGAATGTTTAGATTTAATTGCTTTCTGGGGTGTTGGGCAAATTGGATATTGTCCACAACACACTATATGGCAAAATTCGAAGAGTTGTTTGAAAGAACCAGTGCAGCGGTTGTTGTTTTTTTTTTTTTAAAGGCACATAATGGATGGGGTAGCATTTAACAGAAGTCCCTTGCGGAATAAGCAAGGTAATCATTCTGTACTGGTCAGCACCAGTTAGGCCTCAGCAGGACACTGGTTCCATTTGGGACGTCTCATCCCAAGAGGCAGATAAATTAGAGGGTGGCCGGAAAGCAGTAAAAAGATGGGGAAACAAGGACTGTTGACAAGTAGCTGTCTCTCTTCATCTGGGAGACCAGAATCGAAGGCTAAGCACACCCCACGCCTCAGAGGACCTTCAGGTGTTCAGCATTGCTGAGGGTAACTGTAGAAAGAAAAGTCAGTTGTTAGTGGAGCTGATGGTTTCATGAAAGAGGTTTTTTGCTCTGACATAGGGAAAGGGGAGGCTTGGGTCTTTGCAAGAAGTGATTGATCAAAAGGGTCTTTAGGGGGACCGCCTTTGCAGATGGTTGTAGACTTGTTGGCCATGTTGGCATGATTTATTTGACGCCTCTATCCACTTAAGATTGCCAATATGGGAAGTTTGGGGAGCCGAAAATGATTGCAGAATTCTTTATTCTATGTATTTTTCCAAAATGTTCTCTGTTGTTTTTAGGGCAGTAATAACAGAAGAATTCAAAGTGCCTGATAAAATGGTTGGATTTAGTAAGTACCCACGTCATCTCCTCTTTCCCTGATTCCTGTCCCTCGTGTTCCCTGTAACCCCCTTCGCGTGTCTGTCACCTGTAGTAGAGTGCTTTGCACACTGCGTTCTCCAGAGCCCCGAAGCGGGCTCCACACTGGGTGCTGGGCCGTGGGCTCCCCGCTGACGTCAGCTGGGGTACCTGTCTTGTCTGCTGTGTTTCACGCACAAGTCCTGTGGCTCGCTGGTTTGCTGTGCCGTGAGCCGAGTATAAATGTTTGTTGAATTAATGAAGTCGTCCGTGCAGGGTTAGCTGTGGAGTAAGGGGCGCATCCTCACCCGGTTTCATTTGTTTCAGTTATCGGCCGGGGAGGTGAGCAGATCTCGCGGATTCAAGCAGAATCTGGTTGCAAAATTCAGATTGCGTCAGGTAAGGGCTGCTTTTTTCATAGATCTCAGTGTGGTAAAAACCAGACTTCATTATAAAGTCAGATGTAGTACCTCTGCCTGTTGCTTAGGAGTCTATAGGGGCTTGGTAAGTATACGCGATGGCTGTTTTCCCTGCAGTGGAGCTGGCCTCCCAGATGAGAACCAGAAAAACCAGAGCAGAAGCAGGTCCCGGCGAAGCCGCCCATCTGGCATCTGGGGAGACAGACCCTCTGCGGCTCTGGGCCCAGTGTGGTCCCTCCCGAGCACCTGCTGGTCCCGGACCTCTGTTTTCTGCACCAGAATGTGATGCCAGGCAGAGTGGGGCCTGGGGGAGTGCTGCTGTGGCTCTGGGCTCACTGCGGGGGTCTGCTCACCACTGCCCTGGAGTCGATGGTCCCTGCCCTTCGTGGAAAGGGGCCGGCCAGAGGCTCTGGCTCTGTGAGCACGTGTGAAGCTCAGCTCAGGACCTTCCCCACGTGAGATGGAGAGACACAAACAGGAAGAAGAGTTGTTACTTTGATTTATAATTTCATCATCTGAGTTCGACCACTTTCCACAGCAGAGGACAGGATTTAGAGGACATTTGACGACAGACATGTTTGTTATTTTAAAAGATACTTCTACCGTGTCTTGAAGGCAGTTGCTGCTGTTAGCCATTTGTCTTTCATTTTTTGAATATGAATTTTCAGAGGCAGGTTTTTGTTGTTGTTGTCTGTTTGTTTTTAATTGGAGGAAAACTGCTTTACAATGTTGTGTTGGTTTCTGCCATCCATCACCATGGATCAGCCATAGATGTACACATGTCCCCTCCCCCTCGAACCCCTCTCCCGAGGCAGTTTTTATTTTAGGAACAGAATAAGGGTCCTGTGTGGTGTTGCAAAGTAAGGTTTTTTTTCCCCTCATCAAATGGCCCAGCACCAATTCCGCATGGATGTCACTGTTCCCTTGCAATATTTGTGCGATTACTGGTAACAACTCTGCCATGCATACCATTAAAGCCCACACGGTGCCTCGGAGCTGCCGGCAGGTGCCCTTAAACTTCCCTGCAGGTGGACAAACTGAGGAGCAGTGGGTTCAGTGACTCTGGCACTTACTAGCACACTCGTGGGGCAGGTACGAAGCTGAGGCTGGTAATTAGGACCAACGCAGAGCCCACGGCTGTGTCCTTCCCACTGCCCCCTGCAGGACTTGTTTTTATTTGGAGAATCCAGGCTGGAGCTCCTAGCTTCATACTCTCTCCACAAGCGGGAGCAGACTGTTTTTCTGGGAGCCGGGGCTTCTGTGGGGCTGGTGTAGGAACCAGCCTGAGAGACAGTCTCTGCACAGAGGCAAAGGCGCATGGTTGCCTGATGCCCACCAACACACCTCGTCTTCTTGATTCTTCTTGTAGAGAGTTCTGGGATTCCAGAGAGGCCCTGTGTACTTACCGGAACCCCAGAAAGTATTGAGTAAGTTTATTTTATTTACTTTCTCCTTTTCACTCTTCTTCCTCCGTCCCCAGCCGGGGAGAAATGGAAGGGCAGAATTGCTACTGAATACTGTCGATCTGTACTGCAGTCTGGCCGCGAAACACAGATGCTTCCTCAGGGAAGGATCTGGGAGGCTGCCACGCCAGGGGAGTTGTTCTGTTATTTTAAACACATAAGGTATCACCGATTTTTTTTCAAACCCTACAGAATTTCTCACAGCTGTCATAACACCTACTTCCTAAAGCAGGTCCTCCAGAGTGTCCGTTCACCCTGCCTGAATGCTCTCATTAACTCACTTCTTCCTTGTTAATAACCTCCTTTACCTGAGCAGGTTTGGATCAGTTAAGCCTCTCTCACTTTGGGAAGCGTTGAGAAGCCTGGCATCACGTCTCTTGCCTGGGGCTGGTCCCGTCGCCCTTCTGCTATCTGTGAACCCAATGAGTCCACTCTCTTGGTGCCCATTGCCCCACTCAGAGGGCCCTGTGGACCAACCAGAGGGGGTTTTGCCTCTTGGGGCCCTTAGAGCAGCCTTGGGACAAGCCTCACTCTCGTACATGCATGCCCAGAGGCCTGTACCACATGCGAGCCTCCTAAGTCCCAGAACCTCCTGGGAAGGGGGAGGTGCTCACCCCAAGTCTGCTCCGTCTCCTCTTTCCATCTACCAAGCAGCGTCGCGTCGGGGGACAGGGGTGCCGAGATTATGTCTGGCTCAGTAGGTAGGGCTGTTTTATTGTTTCCCTTTCTCAGGGAGTCTAGATGAGTTTAAATTCTCTTGTTCTGCTGTAACATCGCAAGCAGTGAACCAGAATAAACACCACTGGCAGGTGTGCATTAGAGGGCAGGCAGGACGCTTTTGCTGGAGTCCAGGCGTTTTTCTTCCAACGCAGGTCAATCTAGTGCACAGGCAAAATACTAAAAGGCTGCTGTAACTGAGAAGATGCCCACGGCTGGCTCTACACAGAGGCTCAGGACTGCAGCGGGCAGCATCCATTTCCTGCTGTTCGCCTTCTTCCTCCTCTTCTAAACATTCCTGCTTCCTGTTCTGCCCAAGCAGTCAAGGCAGCAGGGTTATAACTTGAGTAGAAAACCTTTTTTTTTTTTTTGCTTCAGTGCACAGTCCAGCCAGCCTGTTCAGTAGCTATTAAAGGAACCACAAAATAGATCATACGTGGTGATTCAAAGAACAAACACTGCAAATAACAGCCAGGGGAGATTCTGGTGCAGAAAAGGAGGTTGGCCCGACAGAGGACCTCAGTAGGCTGGGTTGTACTACTTCACCAGTACAATTTTCCTCCCCCCGTCTCCAGGTACATCAGCATAAAATTCCAGGGGAATGCAGGCTTTTGACCATTGAAAAAGCCCCAAGAAGGTGTACATGGCCATGCAGTTGCACCAAGGCCCTGCCTCCTTTTCTTCCCCACCCTTGAAACTGAGCTAGTGACTCCTAGCCCTAGCTGAAAAGTCACCCAAGCAGTCTGGTTGGTTATGGAGAAGAAATTCCGAGTTTGAGGATTCAGATGACGACTACTAACCCTTGCTTTCTTTCTTTCATCCTGTCTTTCTCCTTGCTTTCTCCTCTGCCCTTATTTAACCACCGTCCGTTGAGCGTGTGCTCTGTGAGGAGGGTTGTGCTGGACTGGGGCGCAGAGAGACGCAGGGGGATCAAAGGTAGGCTCTGCCACCAAGGCCGCTGACATTCGAATAGGAGACAGGCGTGTGTGTGGCATGCACACGAGACACGAGGGCAAGCGGAGGGCAGACGTGGAGGGGCTGTGGCGGGACGTTGCTCTTGTGGTGCGTGTTGCTTTCAACTTCAGCCCAGTAGCCTGGCGGATGGCAGAGCCCTCCCGGGTAGTGGGGGCAACAGCTGGAGTTGGCTGGAGGGCAGCCTTGACCCCTTCTTGTGTTTCCCGGGTGCTGTTTGTCCCTTCCTGGGCGCCCGGAGCGTTCACTTAACCACTGGTTCTCTTGTGGTTCTTCTCCCTCCCAAAGACAAGCCAAACGGCTCCTGGGGCAGATCGTGGACCGCTGTCGGAACGGACCCGGCTTTCACAATGATGTTGACGGCAACAGCACGGTCCAGGAGATTCCCATCCCAGCGTCGAAAGTGGGTCTGGTCATCGGCAAAGGCGGGGAGACGATAAAGCAGTTGCAGGTGCGTGACCCCCGGCCAAGCAGCACTTCAGCAGGCCTCCACTTCCTTCGTCTTCCCAGCTCGGGAGGTTTGGTCATGGCTCTGGCTTGCCCGAGCTGGGCTGGCTGTGCATCACGGCGCAGGGCTCCCCCCGAACCTCTGCCCAGGGGCTTCCACACTTCTGAACATTTACTGTGGCCAGGCTTGATGCCAGCTGTGACACCAAGGCCTGGGGTCCCCCTGAACAGGCAGCACCCACTGTGGCAGTGAAGCCCTGTAGAGACTCAGATGAAGACCCTGTGTCCAGAGCTGGCAGCACTCCTGCTCATCAGCTGTCAGGCCATAGATGCAGCCGTGTACTTTGCTAAGGCTCAGGGTCCTCGTCTGTAAGAGCAGGGAGGCGCTGCCCTCACTGTTGTCGTGAACTGAAGTAGTACCCGTTATCTTTATTTATGTGGGACCCTGAGCGAGGTGCCCACTACTGCGTAAATGCTTCATGAACTGCTCTGAGCTCCAGATTCCCTCATCTGAGACATGTGGGGCCAGGCGTGCTTTAGGATTTAACACCCCCAGCAAGTTCCAGGGCTGCACCGCGTAATCAGATAGAGATTTCCACGGCTGAGCATAGTCACAGTCACTGAGAGGAGGACTAGAAGGATGCTTCCGTGAGTTTGAGTTCGTTTTGCTGCCAGATTTCATTAGGAACAAGCTCTTATTTCAGGGCTCAGGGCCTTTGAAGTTGCAGGTCGGAGTTGTGGCTTATGTGCTGTCTCAGAGCCCAGTTCTCGGAGGCAGAAGGCTTTCTGCTGAGGACCCATGTGCCCCCACAGGAGCGGACCGGTGTGAAGATGGTCATGATTCAGGACGGCCCATTGCCCACAGGAGCAGACAAGCCCCTTCGCATCACCGGAGACCCGTTTAAAGTTCAGGTAGGAGAGAAACCGTGGGTCAGGCAGGTCCCAGGTGTGGTGGCATCACTTGGTGGTATGCTTGTTGTGTTTTTGTCATTTGGGAAATCATAAGGGGGGTGGTCCTTGATTTAAGGTAAGCTATGTTCTCACTCCAAGTTTGAGGGTGAAGAGAACTGGGTCATTCTGCCCTGTACCAGGGCTGCTGGACACATGTGGCTGTTGGAATCGTTCATATTAAATAAAAAATGAGTCCTTTATTTACACAGGCCGTGTTTCAAGTGCTCAGAGCCAGCTCAGAGGCTGCGGCAGGGGCAACGCATGCAGAGCTTGTCCACAGCACAGACAGTTTTGTTGGCTGAGGCAACTCTGATCCGATGCAGTTTCTGGTGCTGACCTGTAGTCAGCTCAGGTGCAGGCTCCCTGTGGCTTTTATTTGTTCCCTCAACCCATTTCAACAAGACAGCTGGCTGAGGTGGGAGGTGACTAAAAAGATGCCTGGACCACGGAAGGCACGTGCATGCCATCATCGCAGGCGCCCCATGTGCCTCCGAGGATCGCCCCCAGTGCTGAAAGTGGGCAGGGGCTCAGGTCTCAGTCACCCAGGGGCTCTGCCCTCCAGCTCTGTGACTGTTGGCAGGAGTGGGCATGGGCGCGCGTCTGTCCCCGAGAGACATGAACGCTCATTTTTCTGCCAGCCTTCGCTGCACTTTGAATCTCTCCAGAGCAATACATCTTGGAGAGCCAGCCTGGCAGCAACAGCTCTCCTCTGTAGGGGCTCTGGGGCTTCGAGCTGGCCAAGGCTACCAGTCTCTGACAAAAGGTTTCCCCTAGTTCTTAACATGGTCATTCAGCTGAGCTCAGATGATAGTCCCTGGTAGATATCATCTGATAATACTTTTTTCTGGTCAAGGTCTTCATATAAAACAATGATTTGAAAACAGGATTGAGGTGATTATGGTGGCTGCTCTGCTTAGGTTCCGGTCAGCAACACGGCCCTTCACACCCTGCCTTCACTCAGCCCCGTCAGGTCCCCCAGAGTTTCTAGCCTCTTTAAATGTAGAAGGACTGTATCTAACCCTTCTGCACTTGGCTCATCCAGTCCAGCCTGTGGCCTCCACTGCTGTGCGTCGTAGAGCTCTTTGGATGGAGGGAAGAACTGGCTGGACAGGAGAAAAGCCACCTCCCAGAAAACCTCCACTCTTTCCTTCGCTAGTGGAACATTTGGCTTTTGTCTTTTGTAGAAAAGATACCTGGGCAGAGAGCTTATTTCATTGATGAATTTGCAGGAAAATTATTATAATGGAAAGTTTTTAGTATTTATTTTTTAATTTTAAAACTTTATTTTTTTATTTGGGTGAAGCTGTCTGCTGTATTTAGGGTAAACTGTTCTTTGGGTTTGGTTTTTTCTTTTAATTTTCCAAATTTTTTATTATGAAAAACTGCAAATATAAAAGTTGAAAAGATGGTGTAATCAACATCTGAATACCCTCAACCTGCTTATACCATTTATGTGTGTGTGTATTTTTTATTTTTTTGCTTTACCATTTGTGAGTAAATGGCAGGTACCATGTAACTTTTCTGGGCTTCCCAGGTGGCTCAGTGGTAAAGAACCCCCCCACCAACGCACGAGATGAGGATTCAACCCCTGGGTTGGGAAGATCCTCTAGAGACGAAAGATGGCACCCCAGTTCCAATATTCTTGCCTAAAAAATTCCATGGAGAGAGGAGCCTGGCAGGCTACAAGTCCATGGGGTTGCCAAGAGTCAGACGCAACTGAGCACACGCATATGACATTTTACCTCTAAATCCTGCAGTATGTATCTCCTAAGAGTAAAGCGTCCTTTTTTATTATAAAGCGGCCTAGGAAAATAATAGTAGTACCATGACATCATCTTACAGTCAGTCCGTATTTCGATTTCTCCAAATGTCCTCGGACATTGCTGTTTTGGTTTTTCTTGTTGTTTGATTTGATTTTTTCAGAACTCTGACCCTTTCTGGGTTCCCACAAGACCTTGATTTGTTACATGTGGTTGCTCCTTCGCCCCAGCTCCACTGGGACTGGTACTGGCCCGGGTGGGATGGACTGACTCAGGGACCTCCGGGGGGAGAGGACCCTGGATGTGCCTTAGAGATGGTCAGGTGTGGGGCGTGGGCTTGCCAGTTGGGAGGAGACACTCGAGCTCTGCGAGCCGGCAGGTACTTGCAGGCTCCCAGGCTGACCTCTTCCCTTGACCTCCCCAGAACTTCTCTGCTGAGAAAGCTACCCCACAGTCAGAGCTCTCAGATACACCCTCTCCCCACAAGAAAGAGATGGCATACTGGAACATAGTGGGACGACCGTAATCGAGTTCTGACCCAGCCCAAGTGTGCTGACCCACTTGCGGCTGTAGCAGACAGTGAACCCTTGTCTGTGTGGACACTTGAGATTTTATATGCACGCCATGCTGCTCGGCAGCAGCCTGCCCCTGTCCCAGGTAACAGTAATAATCATACAACACAGTGAGTTCTCCCACAGCTGAGCACCTTCTGAGGCTTTGAGCCCAGCGTAAGAGGGTTTAATCTTTCACCTGGGGTCATGTGTTTTTTCAGGATTGTTTTCCTTAATGCCTTTTATCTGTGTTTATGCAGCAAGCGAGAGAAATGGTCTTAGAAATCATCCGAGAGAAAGACCAAGCTGACTTTCGAGGTGTGCGCGGTGATTTCAGCTCTCGAATGGGAGGAGGCAGTATAGAGGTATGCTTGAGTTACAGGTTAGTAGGCAAGCTTAAGGTTGAAGGTCATGTTCTATTAGCATTCAACCTTGAGCAAGTTATTTAACGCCTATCTCATCTGCAAAACCCGACAAGTATGCTTGCTTCCCTGGGGGTGTATGGAACGAGTGTCAGGTGTAGTGAGGGATGCCAGCTGCGTGCATTTCAGGGACTGGGGTCTTTCCCCCTGGCTTGGGGTTGTGCTTCAAAGCTTACCCCACTGCCCAGATAAAGACCAAAGTCCAGGTTTTCGCGGTGACCTGTGTTGTGATGGTATCTAACCGCTAAACCTATTTTGCTGATGAGGTGGAATGGGATTGTAATATATCCTTGATGTTGCTACAGCATGAGTGGATCTTGCAAACATGATGCTTGATAAACTCAGCCCAAATGCAGAAGGTCAGATATCATATGGTTCCACCTACATGAAGCGTTAGACTAGGCAGAGAGACAGAAAATAGAATAGAGGTTACCAGGGCAGTGTGGTTTCACAGATACTGACTGCTTATTGGGGTGATGAAAAGGCTTGGGGCATAGGCGTCGGACACTGTGATGGGGTTTAGTGCCATTGAAACGCCGCGTTTACATCGGTTAAGGTGATAAGCACTGTGTTACGTGTGTTACCACAAAAGAGTGAAGGACCATGTACCAATGTGTGTGGTGCATTTATGCTTATTTCATAGAATTTGGAAGATAAAGTTTTAATCTTAAATATTTTTTAAACTCTTTATCAGGTTTATTCTTGCTTTACTTCATTTTTGTAACTATTTTTGATCAAGTCTCATACCTGCTAGATGCATTTAATGGACAGGAATACAGTCATCAACCACAACATTTTTCCTAAGAGGAAAAAAAATATGCTTTATGTATCATTTCCAGGAATATGTTGTAATAAAAATGGTATGCATACACACTTACACCAGACTTGCAGAAAAGACAGGTTTGCAGGGAAATGCTGATGAGGTTTTGTTTCTCTGTGCTCAGGTGTCTGTGCCTAGGTTTGCTGTCGGGATTGTAATAGGAAGAAACGGGGAAATGATCAAAAAGATCCAGAACGATGCCGGTGTGAGAATTCAGTTCAAACCAGGTTGGTTTTGATGATTCTCGAAATCTTCAGCATTATGAAGAAGTAGAGAACACCTCACAGAACAAGGACTTTGTTTTGTTAGCCCACTGTGTGTTCTTTGCTCTCTCTCACCTTTTCTCTCGTTAGCAACGTTCTGTTACCAGATTTCCAATCCAGTTTCTCCTCCGGCCCTCATTTCTTTCTGTGGATTTGCTGGCAGGGTCACCCTTCATGTACCAGAACACGCTAGCCCAGGAGTGTCCAGGCCTTTTTCTTTTTTTCTTTAAGGGAGTGGGGTTCAACATTAGCATTTCCAGCTTTTAATTTGCCAATTAAAGATTTAAAAGCAAACACCTTATTTTTTATTTCATAACATTAAAGATAAAACCATTTAAAAAAAATCTTGGCCTTCCCTGGTGGTCTAGTGGTTAAGGCTCTGTGCAGGGGGTCCCAGGTTCTATCCCTGGTCAGGGAACTAAGATCACACAGAGCCCCGTGGCATGGCCAAAAAAAAAAAAATCTTAAGGACAGTTCTTTAAGTGTTACAAATTTACTTTTATGAGCAAAATTATCTACAGTGTCTTTATTTTCCTCATCGCATGAGGAAAATCTTTGGAAAATATTGCCATAGCTCAAGTCTATTTTCAAGTTTAGTTTCTGTAACTTTTTTTTTTAACATTTATTTATCTGGCTGTGCTGTGTCTTAGTTGCGGCATATGAGATCCATTTCCCTGACCGGGGATCCAGCCTGGGCCCTCCGCACTGGGAGCATGGAGCCCTAACCACTGGACCACCAGGGAAGTTCTGTGATGCCCCTTTTAAATGGCTGTAATTGCGTAATGAGGTTTGACAGAGACCGTGCAGAAAGACGTAGCTGTACATGTTTCCCTGCCTATAATGTGTCCTAAATGTAGAGGTGTGTTCTTATCTTCCCTTCAGTGGTGGTAGGAACACTGACTGCAAATCAGATTGATGTTTGTTTCCTTCTGAAGCAGGGCTTTTCCTAATCCCATCTCTCCCATCTTGTTCCACAGATGACGGTATTAGTCCGGAGAGAGCTGCACAGGTGATGGGACCCCCGGATCGATGCCAGCATGCAGCACATGTCATCAGCGAGCTTATTCTTACAGCACAGGTGGGTCTGGCTCTCCAGAGTTCTCCTGTCTCACCCTGGAGAAGCAGCCTGGAGCAGTCGCCCCCCTCTCAAGTCCCATTTCTAAAAACCAGTACTCTCGTCAGTTACCTCCCTCCAGGATTATAGCCAGTGGTTTCTCTCCGTCTGTCTTTTAACTGCCTTCATTTTATTTTTTCCCTGCCAGTTTATTATTCTTCTACCTGTTTATTATTGCAGAATCTAGATTGTCTTCACAAAAGTAAGTTCCTGACTGTTTAAGCTACTTGGAGGATTCACAGTGTAGCTGGCCAGGTTTCGAACAGTTGGGCACACCTATTATAAGACAAGTCAAATCTACTCTTAGCTTTAGAAGGCACTTCGTGATCTGCCAGGATTTTAAAGCTGTCTTCAGGCACCAGAGTCCATGCTCATATTCACATTTCTCTGGAATGAGAGCGGGCTCGTGTGACACCTTCCCCCCTGTGTTACACACTGCTCTGGGGAGCTACTATAGCTGGTGGTCGGCTGTCATGTCATGTCCCCCAGGTTTGTAGGAAAAGTCAGAGCAGTAGGAGCTGAAGAAAGAAGCAAGAGGTTAGAAGCCATCACCCCAGCTCTACCGTCTTTCATGTGGCCTTTGGCAGCCTAGCCATTGAGCCCCTCTGGGTATAGTTTTCTCAGCAGCAAGCCAGGGAGGTTGTTTGTACCTGGTGGTACACCCCACATGGTCCCGAGTCATCTGGGGGTATACCTGCTGAGGTTACAGATTTATGGACCACCCCCCACACCCGCCCCGCCCCAGATTCCTGAATCAGAATATCCAGGAGTGGCTTGGGCTTCACCCATAGTCCCCAGGCAGTTCTTAGGATGAGGCAGGTTCAGAGAACAGTCACGGATTCCTTTCTGACATCCTTCTTCGTGGTAAGAACTGATGATCCCGGAACTGCGAAACTGTGAGATGAGGAGGAGACAGCCTTGTCTCCCAGAGCCCGAGGCGTACCCCTTTTAGCAAGTCAGCTGTGTGTGTGTGTTCTCACGTAGATCCCTAAATCACCTTGTTTGCTGGTCGTCTGTCGCTCATAAAAGCAGAGTGCCGCAGGAGGCATTCGTCAGTTCGGCTTCCTGCTGGTCTAGATTCCAGGTAGACATTCAGTTCACTCTTGGCCGACGGCATCCGGTTCCCTTACTCTGCACTGTGTCACGGGTCTGTCGAGCTGCCCCTTCCCTGAAGGAGCTCTCAGCTCCACCGGGTTTGCCATCAACATTGAAAAGGTTTTCAGGGCTGCCGCTCCTGAGTGCCTCACAGGATAGAGGCCAGAAGGGCTGCTTCGCCCTGGAGAGAAGGGGGTCTTCCTCTCTTGGCCGCCGGATGTGGGCCTTCTATCTGCTGGGTGAACGGTGAGAGCCCCTGCAGCCCCAGACACGGGCGGGTATGCCTGGCTTCCCCTCCGTCTTTTGAGGAGTGAGATAACCAGTTTTGGTTGGTTTGCTCTTGTTTTTAATCCTTTTATTCCTTTTGCTGGTTGGATTGCAAGGTGCCGAGCTTTAGCCGACTCTTTGTGACCTCCATGGGCTGTAGCCCGCCAGGCTTCTCTGTCCATGGGGCTTTCCAGGCAAGAATACTGGAGTGGGTTGCCATTTCCTCCTCCAGGGGACCTTCCCACCCCAGGGACTGAACCAGCATCTCTTGGTTCTCCTGCATTGGCAGGCAGGTTCTTTACCACTCGCGCCACCTGGAATTGCAAGGTATTCTGATTCTCAGAGCAGTGTCTGAAGTGTTCTTTATAGCAACCTTGTCGGGGGAGGGCCCGAAGTCACGCTTGCCACTCACGTGTCACTTTCAAAAGCCCACACGTAGCTCTTCAGCGTCTAATATCAGGCTTCTGGTAGGCTCAGCACTGAGAAAACCAGCTCCTGATGCCTGTAGACTGGGGCCCAGTGATTAAAACTCCCGGGATCAGGGCACTGGGTTTCAGACTTCAGAATTTATACCTGACTGCCTGTTTTAGTTGGGTGTGTTTGTGCTGTTTATGTAACCACGTGATTTGTCTGCACACATCTCCGTGAATGTTCCTGTGATTTGTGTTAATTCTGGTTTTAAAAGAGCACTTCAGAATCTGAAATGTGGGAGAGGTGCTCAGGTCCTAATGTGTGGCTTTGATTGCATCCTGTCACTTAGCCTCCTCCCCAGAGAGGAAAACTAATCCTGGAGGCAGCGGCAGAAACGTCACTTGAGCTCCGCTTCCTTCCCAGGAAAGAGACGGCTTCGGAGGCCTGGCGGTGGCCAGGGGGAGAGGCCGCGGCCGTGGCGACTGGAGCGTGGGGACCCCTGGCGGCATCCAGGAGGTGACCTACACTGTGCCGGCCGACAAGTGCGGCCTCGTCATCGGCAAAGGTAAGCCGTGCTGTGAGGGGTTGGCGCTCCCCCTCTGGCAGCTTGGCCTGAAGGCAGACAGGCCACACGTCCAGTACCTCCGAAGCACGAGGTTCACACCGTTTTCTACACTTGACCAAAGGGGCCAGGCGCAAGGCTGCCGCGGCCTTCCAAGGCACCCCCCTTGCCTGGGCCTTCTCATGAGCCAGGGCACAGCGAGTACTTCATCCCCGTGTGGAAACAGATGTTATACAAGGGAGACCGGCTGCCTGTTGAAGCAGCCTGGGTTGCTGGAAATGCACAGGTGAGGGGCCCCTGAGTGTTTGTCAGTGGACTGATTGGGGATTAACTCACTTCCAGGGAGCTTGGAGGAAGCATTCAGATCATTTCCGCAAGCGAAGAGTGCGTTCCTTTTTGCCTCACTGGATGTGGGTGTTTGGTCTGCACTGACACGACACGTGGGAAAGGCTTTATCTTTTCAGCGCGTTCACCGCAAGTGACAGACACCCTGTGGAGGGAGACACACCTTGACTTGTCAGTTGTTTCTAGGTGTTTTAGAGAACATTGGGTCAGAAGCCCTTGTTACTGGCTAAATGTGGCTCCTTCCTTCAGTGAAAAGCAAGGGAGAGGGCAGACCGGTTTCTGGGCCATCTGAGCTGGCAAGAAAGGCTGCTGAGAGCAGGTCTGGGGCCTGAAGCAGTAGGCCCGGCTTCTCCACCCTCTAAGCAGAGCCCTGAGCTGGCAGGAGACTTGTTCAGCGTCGGGCTTTCTGTTTGCTTCTCAGTTCATTCCTTTTGTATGTATTTGACAACATATGGAAGATAAAAATACCATTTTCTCCCAGAGTTTCCCCAATTTCTGTGATCACCAGGCATCTTGTAGCTGTTGGAGGGGTGCTGGCATCCCACGGAACACGGCCCGGGGACATCTTCACCCCCAGAAAGCTGAGGCTGCTGTGGCCAGTGCCCCCGAGCCGGCCTTCGGTCGTCTCCCAGAGTCTGTTCTGGGCCCCGCTCTCGGACGCTGTGTGTTTTATGCTCTTTTAAAACGTTTTATCTCCTGTATCTGTGCTGTCACTTGGTTATTAGCCTCTCAGAGGTGGGAGGAGTGACGTGAGTTTGTTCTGATTTTCTGGCAGGGCGTATTCATGCTGGGAGGTGTTCAGTGGACATTGTTAGCTGCCCAAATGCTGCGATCATTCAGACATGTGACCCAGACTGTCAGCTGGCCTTCTGCCATGACGTTAAGTCCAGCTGACGCCTTGGAGTTCGAGAGTCAGATATAGGTTTTTCTGTGCTTTTCGAGAACCGTCATGTCAATGAAGGTTTCACGGAAAGTGTCTTTTCCAAAGCTGGCGGAACCTTGCTGCCGGTGCTGTGACAGTTGCTTGTAGTCAGTGACGCCTCGGCGCTCACAGGACGGCCTCTCTGTCCTCTGTCCTCTATAAGGTCCTCCTGAGCGATCCCCAGAGGAAGGAGGCGGCAGAATGCAGCAGTCACAGACGCTGTGCCCTGCCGCTCCAGGAGCAGCCTCAGGAAGCCAGGATGTATTTCACTGGGGCAGGAGCTGGGGTCTTTCTGTAACTCCCCCCCTGCAAGGGCTGGGTCTGAGGTCTTCCTGTTTTCTTGGGAAAGGCGCCAGGGTGAGGGGCGCCACACGCAGGCAGGCCTGCTCCCACCCCCCACCCCCCACCCCCCACGACAGCCCTTGGACAGACGCTGCGCCTCCCTGGGCCCCTGCTGGATTTCCATGATAAATACAGCAATGGTGACAGATAGTGTGGCCAGCCCTGCTCTTGTCAGCCAGGCCTTTTAGCAGGTTTGATTAATTGCTTTACGATTTCACGTCCGGCCGGGGGGCCACTGGTGGGTCGCTTCTGCCCCCCATCAGGTGGAAGAATGGAGCAGGCTGCTGAATGTGCCTGGAGACAGCCACCATGTGCCAAGCTGGTGACCTCATTTTGCAGGAAGATGAACTTAAATTAACTCCTTCCGGCCCCTCGCAGTTTTTCAGTGCCTCCTCACTGTATTAGCATGCGCCCGGCGCCTCGAGGAAAAGTCTAGGGCTGCAGGCCCGAGTCCCCGACCTGAAGGAGGGCCTGGCAGGGCCTGCAGGTTCTCAGTCCCAGGCATGCATGCCCTTTCGTGCTCTTGCCTCCGGGACCAAGCGGTCTGGGCAGAAGTGGGGTGTGCAGTAGAAGGGTCTCCCACCTATTCTTAGCTCTTCATCACTCCCCCAAACACTCTTGCCTAGGAGCGAAGCTGCTTACCTTTCACGATGCAGAGAAGATAAAATTCACAACCTGTGGGTAAAGGTCAGTAGTTCGGGGGCCGGGAGGGGCTTGTACAGACCCGGAAGTAGAGCGAAGCTGCTGAAGACTACAGCTAACCTAACCCTTGGCTAGCGCTGCCCCCAGGAGCACGTGTTTGCTCAAGGCAGAAAATGCAGGGACGCTGTCCTTACACTGTCGCGGATCTTCAAGAAAATCATCCATTCAGCCTTTGGGTCAGCTGGGCTTCTCTTTTTATGAATTTCCTTTTAAATTGAGCACCACCCTAAACCCAACTAGCATCCTGCCCAAACTGATGCTGAGCCAGGCTTTCCTGAATGCCCACAGCCGCCTGGTTTCCTTCCTGTGATGCCGAGGGCCGCTCACGCTGCCTTCAGGGAGAACGGCAGACCCAGGCCCCGTCTCTACTCCTGGGCCCTCGTAGACTCCCCTTGTGCTTTCAGGGTGAGATGAGCCGGTGCAGGCCGAGCCTGTTGGCCAGGCCCCTGCTCACCTTCGCCTTGATGCTTTGTGTACACGTGGCTTTCCAGCCGTGCGGGTGAGGGGCAGGCTGGGGAGGGAAGGGTTGTGGACACGTTACAATGAAATGACAGTTGGAGGTTAGTTTTGACTCTGGGTGGGGAGGGGTGACACAGAGACTGGCCTCTAGTCTTCGCTTTGATCCTTTGGGGCTCCCTGGTACCCTACTCCAGATTTTATACAGACTGTCCTCCTCCGGTTTTATAAAATCCTATGCTCCAAATTCTCCTTGTATTCTGGCTTTACCCTACCCCAAAGAGCAGAGCGGATCTGTAAGTTCTGTGAAATCTGAAAGGAAGAATCAAACCATTGTTAATGCCGGTGGAGCTTTTGTTACGCAAATTTCATTAAGAGACTGGGACTCTCCCAGGTTTTCAAAGAGTCCAACTACATTTTCATTAGCCCTGCTCCACCCAGGCCTCTGTGACCCCCATCCTCAGCCTGCCTCTCCGTCTAGACCCGCCCCCACCCACGGTGAAGACAGAGACTTGAGGAGCGACAGGATAGGGGTATTAAAGGCCGGATGGGCTCTGGGTGTCGCTGGGCCTGTGGCTGTCAGTTTGACCTGTGGAGGGAGGGGACCAGCCCTGCGGTGACACTGCCCCCACCCCCCGCGGGCCGAAGGCCCCCATGGTGCCAGGGAAGGGCCGAGCGGGAGGGAGCGCCTTCCCCAGCTGAGCTCATTGTGTGTAAATCTGCAGTCGGGCGCCTCAGCCCAGGACACAGACGGGGACCAGTGGCTTCTCCGTTGGGGTCCTTGCCTCAGCCTGGCTCAGAGGGCAAGACCAGCTTCAGGGCAGAAGCCTGGTTTCACGCGTGAGACAGCCCTAGTTTTGACTAGAACCGTTCTCAAGCATAAGTGGACAGGACTTGTCAACTCCTAGGACGAGCGCTGGTGGGTGGAAAGCTCCCCCTGCTCCTCTGTGAGCTCCAAGCTTGGGGTTTGCCACACAGTTGCCCGCTTACCCTTGTGTCTGTCCTGCCGCCCACAGGGGGCGAGAACATCAAGAGCATAAACCAGCAGTCGGGAGCGCACGTGGAGCTTCAGCGGAACCCCCCTCCCAGCACTGACCCCAACCTGCGGATATTCACCATCCGGGGGCTCCCTCCGCAGATCGAGGTGGCCAGACACCTCATAGATGAGAAAGTCGGCGTACGTACGTGGGCCCTGCAGCCCGGCTCGGGAGTCGCGGGGGTTTCTTTTGTCTGTGCGAGGTACCTGCCTCCCCCCAGAACCTCACACTTCCCGGGCCTCTGGGTCCTCTGGTGATGCAAGGGCCACGGCCCCCTCCCCCGGTGCCGAGGGGCAAGGTCATGGTGCAGGGACACGGGCCAGGCCCAGACGCGCAGGGCTCCCCTGGCCACCGCTGCTCAGGCCCGAGCCGCGGCCCCGCAGGCTAGAGGAGCAGCCGGGCGGCAGCCTCCCCCAGCTCTGTCCCCGGACCCCCACGGCCTCGCCCTGGCGGCCAGCCCCTCAGGCCAGCCCCTCAGGCAGCGTTCATTGACTCTGGCTTTAGTTTCAGGCGCCTCAAAGCAGATAAAGAAAGGGAGTGTTGATGGAGGACAGATGGGCCACTGCTCACCTCAGAGGGGCCGTAGAGTGGCAGAGAGAGCCATGGGCCGGCCTAAGTTGACGGGAGAGTCCAGCAGGTTGGTCCCTCCCCCAGGGCGGCACGCCAGGGCAGGTGCGGTGGTGCAAGACTGGCGGCGTGGCGCATCGGCCACCGGAGGGGCAGCAGCCACCCCTGCAGTCAGGCCCTTCCGCGGGGAAGGAAGGCTAGTGAGTGCCGCAGGGTGCCTTTACCCCACGAGTCTCTGTCTTCCCGGAGACTGTGGCTCGTCCCGGGGCGGGCCTGGGCAGAGGGCACTGGTGCGGCCGGCGGGCAGTGAGAGTCCCCTCTGTGCCCTGACAGGGGACCAGTATTGGAGCTCCTGGACCCTTTGGACAGAGCCCCTTCAGCCAGCCGCCTGCCGCACCTCATCAAAAGTGAGTCTTCCGCACCCATCTGGACTGCGAGAATTCCCTGCCCACCCAGGAGGCCCTCCTTTGCCGCTGCTTCTGGGGATGCCAGCCGGAAGCCCGGGGTGTGGGCAAGACGCATCCCTGTCATCCCTCTGGCCTGTCCATGGCTCACTGACCAGCACTGGGCTGAGGGCCTGCCCAGAGGGCAGAGGGTCCCCTGGCCCACCAGCA
Organism: Bos javanicus; assembly: GCF_032452875.1. NCBI lineage: Eukaryota > Metazoa > Chordata > Mammalia > Artiodactyla > Bovidae > Bos > Bos javanicus. Next base: position 100,680,423 of record NC_083878.1, read on the forward strand.
TCCCCAGGGAGGGCTTCCCGCCCTGAGCTGGGTCAGGGAAGGGTGTCTTTTGTGAAAGCCCTTCGTATGTTGGGTCCTCAGCTCTTGTCTTTATCTGTTTCCCACTTTCTTTCAGCACCTTTCCTCCAAGGAGCTCAGGGTGCTTCCCAAACATTGCTGCTAAAGTGAACGGAAACCCCCATAGCGCCCCTGTGAGGTGGGTGGCCGCCTTTACTCTGCTCACTGGCTTCTCCGGAGACCTTGGTGCTTGCCTGGGGGTGGGAGGTGGGGTGGGGACGCTGGTGGGGAGGGGGTGTGGTCTGCCCTGGAATGAATGGCCCTTGTCCTCCGCAGTGGTCCTCCCGCCTTTCTGACCCAGGGCTGGGGCAGCACCTACCAGGCGTGGCAGCAGCCCACACAGCAGGTTCCAAGTAAGTGATTCAGGAGGAGGCAGGACCCCCGCTCCCAGACAGGCCTCCTGGGGCCTCGGGCACATCTCCAGCTGGGCGGGGACACAGGGCCTGACGACTCCTCAAACCTTTCTGTCCCACCAACCCCGTCCTCCTCCGGGCTCCAGTCTTCACCCCTGTTCCCTGCCAAGGGTCCAAGAGGCCTACGGCTTGGCCTGAGTGCCCCTGCCCCGCACCCCGCCTCCCCCGCACTGGGTGCCCACCCGCTGTCCCCTCTGGTCTCCAGGCGGCTTGGCCTGAGTGCCCCTGCCCCGCACCCCGCCTCCCCCCCACTGGGTGCCCACCCACTCCCGCGCTCTGGTCTCTAGGCGGCCTCCTCCCTGTCTTCTTTTCTGGCACCATCTTAGGAAGGGACTCTTTCTATCTCCTGAACTTTCAGAAAACACAAAGAGAATTTGCTGTCTTAAGAAAACTGATTGTAAAAGAGAAAGGTTGTTGGAATCATACCCACGCCCTCTCTCTAGCCCACATCAGCTTCAGGAACTCGTTCTTGAGTTCAGTTGCCGGGAGAGCTTATTTTTCATAGGCTTCCCCCCCCCCCCCAAAAAAAACCAAAAGCCCCACGAAATTGCTTACCTTAGGTTCTTTTTGTTTTGGGACATCTGAAGGGCCAGCTTGGCGGTATTTGGAAAGCGCTCTTCAGCGCGTCGGCAGGCTTCCCTCGGCGCCAGGCCACTGGACATGCTGCTCTCAGGAGCTGGCCCCGGGGTTCCACCCCTTCCCCCCTGCCCCCCAGCAGAGCGCTGGCTGTGAACCCTGCCCCAGGCACCTGTCAGATCCATAGCTAGAGAAGCACCCAGGAGTCCGGAGCCTGGCTGGATGGCCTTAGGCGTGTCCCCCTTTCTCTGGGGCTCCATTTCTTTTGTCAGTGAATTGAAAGATTTGGATTTGATTTCTAAAGCACACGTGAGCTCTGACACTGCATAGCTGTGTTCTTTACCTTCTCTTCTCTGGCATTTTCTTAACAAAACGTTTTAAACGTGCAGAATATCCTTAAGAACTCCACCACGAACACCTTCCCACCACCCAGGTTCTCCCCTCCCCATTGCACAGTGCTCGCTCACCCCACAGCCCAGCACATTTCCTTTCCTCCTGTTCCATCAGAAGGCACCCCCAGCATGGGAAGCGGCCTGGGTCAGGGCTCTCCCGTGCCCATCACCCAGGACAGAGAACCCGGGAGGAGCCCCCGACTGTGGGGAGACTGTCCCGTAAAGCTGCAGGGTTCACGTGCGTCTCCGAGGGGGTTGGGGTTCCTGCAGAGCCCACCCCGCTGCTGCCCCAGGCCCAGGTGGGTAAGGAGTCAGCAGAGGCACTCGGGCCGAGTAAGCGGAGCACAGCTCGTCCTGGTGTTTCGCCGGCTCCATCTGTTCTGTTGCTTGTTTACTCAGGAATTGAGAATTGATTTTGGTCCATCTTGTCGAGAAGAAAAATCCTGTTGCCCACACCCTCCACATCTGAGCGGGGCACCCCCACTGACCCGTTCCTCATGCCTGGCCTTCTCCGATCTACGGCCTCCTGTCATCAGCACCCAAGTCCGAGTCTGGTCCTGCCCCAGTAGGGAGGGGGCTCTTTCCCCAAACCCATGCCCCTCTCAGTCCTCAGTAAATTAACTCGGGGAAAGCATTTGACCATGAAACCTGATTTTGAGTACATTCTTCCTACCTGAGAATGTCCTTCCTGCCTGAGAATGAGATGGTTGGGTGGCATCACCGACTCAGTGGACATGAGTTGGAGCAAGCTCTGGGAGTTGGTGATGAACAGGGAAGCCTGGCGTGCTGCAGCCCATGGGGTCGCAAAGAGTCAGACACACCTGAGCGACTGAACTGAGCTTCCCGCCTGCTGCAGGCGGTGATTCTAACCGAAAGAAGGACATTGGTGGGGCCTTCACAGGGGGACACACAGGCCAGCCCTCAGCAGAAGAAAGGTCCCGCCTTGTCTGTGGTCAAGTCTAGTAACCACCCCCCACCCCATGCCCCAGACAGACTGCTGCTGCTCTGCGCCTCCCCCCCCCAGCCTTTCCACACCCAGTAATTCAGAGACGAGGGCGGGGGCCCCCCCTACACACATCCTCTGCCCCCCAGCCCACCCTGGACAGCGCAAGGCTGGGTGGGGGTCAGGTGTGCATTTTGGCGTCAGCCCCTCGCTGCGTGTACTCCATCTTGTCATCTTGAACATAGTTTCTGGAACTTTCCCTATGTGTTTCCTGTAATTTTCTCCTTGTCCAGAGGCAGCCATCAGTCTTTGAACAGTAAGGGCAGGGGAAGGGAGTGGTCAGTGCCATTTGGACTCTCTGTCCATCTGAGGGCCAATCCAGGGAGCCGCAGACAACGCTCGGGGCCTCAGGTTCTGGCCCCGGAAGCCCAGGTCTCTGACCCACGGGAGTCGAGGCCGCTCCTGCTGCTTGCCCTAGCCTCGCGGGGCTCAGTGGCATCCTCCCTCAGGCGGCCTGCCTCCCTCCTCCCGGGCCAGTGAGCGAGAGTGGAGAGCAGAGCCCGGAGCCTGTGGGCCGGGGAGCCCGAAGGCCTGACTGCCTTTGTGTTCTCCGCACAGGCCAGCAGAGCCAGCCGCAGAGCAGCCAGCCCGACTACAGCAAGGCCTGGGAGGACTACTACAAAAAACAGAGTGAGTGCTTCGGCCTCTCTACAGGGAGGCCCCGGCGCCGGGGCCCACGCCTGCGGGCTCCAGAGCCGTGGCTCCCGTCACCTCGCCGCGTGCCCTGTGTGCGTCCATCTGGGCGTCTGCCTGTATCTGCTCCACCTGCCCCAACCCTGTCAGCGAGTTGCGCGGGCGTCTTTGTCTTCCTCCCCTGCTCGATCTTCCCTTCTGGGCTCCACACGGGGCGAGCCTCAGCCTGGGCTGTCCATGTGAGGACCCTTGGTTAGGCCCAGGCCGGCCAGGGGCCGTCAGCCATCTCGCCACCCAGCCACTGCCCAGCTCTCCCTGGCCATCACGGGGCAGGTGAGGCAGGGAGGAGGTGAAACTGAGCGGGGCCTCTGAGGCTGCAGTAGGGACTGAGATGTTTTCTTCCAAAGTAAGCTCCTCGCTGTGCCAGTTTTCTCCACTAACCCAGTTTTTTTAAAAAGAGGAGAAAACTTCATAACGGCAACCCTCCCCCCAATAAAAACTACCTCAAGTGAATCACTGAAAATGAGTCCTGAGCCCTCTGTGTGCATCCCACAACTGCTGAACCAGCGCGTTCAGGTGTGGTCAGAAGAGGTGTCTCGTGTCTTGAGTCTGAAGGATCTCACTTGCTGCTTGGAAGAGCGCGGCTCAGACACTGTCAGAGAGGCAGTCATCCTGTGTTTGCGATCGTTACCAGGCCCATAGCCCTTCTAGGGGCCGGGGCAGGGGTCAGAGGGGTCACCGTCCCCTGGAGCAGCTGGTGAAGGTGCCTGTGCCCAGTCTTCCCAGACCCCCCCAACCCCCACGGTCCAGATCCTGGACCCCCATGGGCTGCGATGCCCCGTGCAGGCGCGCGCACATACACCCCTGCCGGGGCGCCTGCTTCCTTGCCCTCCCTCCTCCCACCCTGGCCCCGGGCACTGGCAGGGAGCTGGCTGGACAGACAGACGGACGCCGAGAACATGGCTGATGAGAGAAGCAGACTGTAGGTGTGGAGCGGGGCCCAGGCGAGAAAGCTCTGATAACCATGCTGTCTGCAGCCATGCTTGGGCAGACCACGTCTGGCCAGACAGCGTGGGCATCAGGCACTTCGTCCAGGCGCCCCCTGGGAAGCCTTCCAAGAGGCTCTGGGAAGGGGTTCCTGCAGGCTGACTGTGCCCTTTGCCTCCCAGTAACCGGCGCTCTGCTTTGCCTGTCAGGTCACGCCGCCAGCGCCGCGCCCCAGGCCAGCACCCCACCGGACTACACCATGGCCTGGGCGGAGTACTACCGGCAGCAGGTCGCCTTCTACGGGCAGACGTTAGGGCAGGCGCAGGCCCCTAGCCAGGTCTGTAGCCAATCGCCCGCGACGCCGGGACCACCCAGGCCTCCACTCCCCCACCCCAAGCCTTCTGTGTGTGCCTGACCTCGGGCCCCAGTGGTACAGAGCCACCACCCTGGCCCCCTCCTCGCCCCTGCTGGAACAAATTGGAGCCTCTTAGGGAAAGAATAGGTTAGGCAGACTGCCGGGCTGAGCGGCCTCGGTGTCTTCCTCTGGACCCAGGCTCCCAGTTGTAAGTGAGCCTGCCAGGCTGAGCCGGCCCTGGGCAGCCATGGCACTGCCCCTGGGGACTGGTGGCCACTGCCCAGTGCTGTTCTTGAAGAGGGTGGGGTGGCCAGGCTGTCACTTTTGTCCCCAGTCAGCAGTGAGGGGCAGCAGGCGGAGAGCAAGTCCCCCCCTTCCAAGGCTGGAAACCAGAGGGCTCTGTCCAGAAAGTTTTCTTCCAAATGTGGGGAAGACGGGGGACCAAGTACTCCTGCAAGCCGCATTCCAGGTGACCTGTGCCAGTCAGGTCCCTGTGCACAGTCCCTTGGGGACCACAGGCCCTGAACCCCCAGACCAGTCTGTCATCTCACTGGGAAACTGGGCCCTGTGGGGACAGGAGTTGAGGGGGGGAGGCGGTAGGTGACCAAGGAGAAGTGTCACTCACTCCCCTCTCCCCGCCCAGGATCCCCTGTGGAAGGAGGCGCCCAAGGCCTCATGTGTGAGAGCTTGTCTGGGCCAGATCCCGGGTGCGAGGGCAAGAAGGCGCTGAGACATTGGCGCTCACACACGTGTGTGTGTGTGCACGCCCAAGCACGCGTGTGCCAGTGCCCATTACCTCTCTGCAGACAGAGCCCCAGACGGCACATCAGCACCTGAGACTGTGCCCTCAGACTAACCTGTCCCCCTTCCTTCCACAGGAGCAGTAGGACCCGCGGCTCCCCTCCCTCAAAAGCATTGTGAGCAAAGACCTGTTTGTAACAGAGGTTTTTGGATTTGCAAACCCTTTGATGAAGAACCTTTGTTTTGTTCTGTGAAACACTATATTTAGATTAACAGAATTTTTCTAAAAATCAGGAGAATTAGTTACTAAAAATTGCTGACAATTTTTGTTTCATTATCGTTGTTCGTTACTTCAAATGCGTAAGCTCTGGGAATCTTTTTGGAGCAATACCTGCAGATTCTGGTACCAGAATGTGCCTCAGAGCGGTGACATTTCAACGTGGTGTGTTCTGGTTTTGTTTTGTTTTGTTCGTGTGTCTCTTTATTTACAGTTTTTTCTGTTGCAACAGAAAAAAGTGGCTTGGAAGTCTTAGGTGGTTTGTAACAAATTCTTTAAAAAAATTTTTAAACAGTATTTAAATATTCTTAAATGTGTAAATTCATTAAATGTTTTACTTCTAATTTCTTGTATCTTGGCTGTCTGGTTTTATTGCATTTTTTAAAAAACTGAACTATTATGTATTGTAATTAATTATGTGAATTCTGAATTGAGACAGATAATTGTATTGCTGTCCAACAGGGATCGGGAGGGGGCATTTTTTAGGGTTTGTATAATTTCTAGAGTTCTAAGGGGGTTAATAATATAAAAATGTTTTTGTGTGTTTAGCAGATGTTTTTTCATGTCTCCATTATCTACCGGTTGCAATTGTGTATCTAAGACCTCCAAGCTTGTTTTAAAAACAAAACAAAAAAACCTTTCTCTATTCTCTCAGAAATATAAATACTGTTATTTTTAATATTAAAAATAAATTCAATATAACTTTTAACAAACACTGTGGAACATTAAACCGCATAAAAATGTAGTAACTATTTTTTAATTCCAAGGTGTTTTTTGCTTTTTTCTTTTAAATATTTTCTTAATATTTGTCAAATTAACTAGATGAATAAATAAATCTAGCATTAACCGCAATATGAATTAAATAATTTTGATTTAATAAAAGGGATAATATGGTTTCCAATGTTTACTGTAGTGTATCTTGTACAGGTAACATGTATTTTTAAAGGAAAGAAAAACGGAATTGAAGCTATTTTTTTTTTCTTGCATTTTTCAATTGACCTGGGGGACATTCCGTTTGAGATGTACTGAAGTTACAGTGTCTGGGAGGTATTCTCCTTTTTTTCCTTATAATGCTTGAAATGTCTAACTATTAAAAAAGGCAATTGGAAAATGTTATGCATGTTGTTTTTTTAAAAAAAAAAAGACGTGTTCTTTTTATTTGACTGACAATTCATTTTACACTCTACATAATAAAATTTCCACAAGACATCTTGTGGGCAAAGTATTTTTCAGTCTGTTTGCTTCCGGTCTTGTTCCTCCCACGGCCCCTGCCTGCTGCCCGCCCCCGCCCACCCTTCCAAAGAAAGGCTTCTCGGTCCCATCACCTGTGCTGCCTGGCCCAAGCTGATCTGAGCACAGCCTGCGTTTGCAACTCCTTCGTTAAGCTAACTTTACCTTAATGGCTACGCATCATCTGACAGTTTTGACTTTAGAGCCTGGGTTACCATCAGCCCCCTTACCTGTCACATCTACACATCTCTCAATGTGGGTGTGACACCAAGAAGTCAATAACGGGTCTCCTTGCGGGGGTGCTGTCATCGTAAGTGGAGCCGGAAGATTCATCGAGGGCAGTCAAGATGGGAGTGGGGGGGGGCCGGGGGCGGGGGTCCAGGCACATCCCCGCACCTGAGTCAGCTCTCTCCCGCCCACCTACCTCCCCACACACCCCTGGGAAATCAGAACCTAAACGGGCAGCCTGGATGTGGCCCGGTGCATCGGCCGCCCGCCAGTTCCTTCCACGGCCCGGGGCCTGCCCCTTCCCTGGATGGGTGCCGTTTTCTCTCAGCCCACATCAGTGGTGGGACCTGGGCAGCTGGGAGAGCTGGAAAGTGCCAGGAAACATGCTCGTTCTGTTTCAGTGTTTTTATGAAGGAGACAAAAAGGGGTGCCCCTACCCCCGGGTTGAAGCCAGGGAGGGTCCTGTGGATTCAGGACACATGGGCACAGTGTGGGCCCTGGACTGGAGAGTTTTTGAGGGGGTAAGGAGATGGGCCTTTGAACTCTCCTTTTCCTGCCTCCTTTCCCATTGGTGGAAGTGACCAGCTTTGAACAGAGCTCTCCCCTTGACTCTGAACTCTCCTCCCTCTGCTGTGAGCCGTGCGCGTGAGGCACCTCTTGGTTTAGACACAGGGCTGCGAGGAGGACCCTGTTTAGAACCTCCTTATGGCTCATTCTCATGGCATGTGACTCCCGTTCTGGTCCCTTTTCTTCTCTCTACCCCAGGCGCTTAAGAGGAGGGGGAAAAAAAGCATCTGTGGCTCCTTTAGGCCAACAAGGGGTGTGGAGAGCCGCCCATCTGTAGCCATTCTGAGGCCTGTTGAGAGCCGGAAGACAAAAAGGAGACGTGGCATCTCTGACTACACCTCTAGAGAATCGACTTTGACGTTGAGAAATTGAATAGTAAAAGCCACTTGGAAAGAAGGAGGGGGTCGCGCCAGAGAAGGGCATAAACGCTGATGGTGGGAATGGGATTTAGGGAGACGGCATTACAGAGAAGACTTCCTTCTAATTCATCTTCCAAGCTCCGTGCCAAAACAGCATTTGGCATGGTTCACAGGGAGCGATTGTGTGATAATGAACCCTAAGGTGTCCCTTAATTGAAGACTGAGCATTGCGGTTTGTGCCAAGAGTCATAAATGGCGCAGGCTTGCGGGAGGATGCATTTTCTTAAATGTATCGGTAAGTACAGATTAGCGCTTGTCCCCAGTGAAATGCCCATACTATAAATTATGGAAATCTCTCTCTCTCTCTCTCTCTCTGATGCAACCTTTTATTGAGAGGGGGTGGGGTGCAGTATAGCAGGAGGAGGGGGGAAAGTTTGCAAGCATATGAAATTTGGCCTCTCATTAACATGGCGCCCACGGAAGATGGTTTTCATCAGCAGTCTGGTGTCCTGGAAGGCTAAAGTGCTTGAAATGTACCAAGTTCAGCGATTGTGTTCCATTAAGAAAGCTGCATGGTCATCACGGGAAGGACAGTCTGTGTGTTGGGGGAGGCGGCGGAGGCGGGGCGGGGGCCCAGGCTGTCTGCAGAACTCTCGCCTTGCCTCTGTTCTCCATCACACGAGTATGCCTAGTTTCTGCCAGCCACCTAAGCTCAGGTTCCAAGGACCCAGCCAGGCTGTTCCCCATCCATCCAAGAGTTTGGGCTCGGGGTGGCGAGTCCTCCAGCCAGGGTGCCTCCATCATACCCCTGGTCTCAGGTAGGAGGCGTCCTTCTCCAGGGGTGATCATCTATGACATCCTCACGCATTCAGGTTGGCTGGGGTACAGACAGCGTGGTGCAGGGCTTGGTCCAAGATGGAGTCTGGACACCATGGAGCCTCTGCTTCTGGCTGGCTACAGCAGTACTGTTTCCTGAGCCCATGTCTGGCCCGCTGGGACCCAGCTGGGGTTTTTTAAGATGGGCTAATGCAAATGCTCCTGATAGACTCTTCGAGATTAATGGCCAGAAAGTGGACTGACACTCAATTCCGCAGGGGGTGCTGGTCCGGGTCCACATCTTGGGTGGAAGGGCAAGTGAAGACAGCCCTGAAACAATGGGAATCTTTGCTGGCCTTTGTCTTGAGGGCCTGTGAGTAGCATCTCCCGAGAAGGTTCTGGCCCTTTTCCAGGCATTTCCTCTGCTGGGGTCTCCACACCTGGGGAGTCAGGCAGGTCCGTGCTTCCCCTTTCCCAGATGAGGGCTCAGAGTCAGAAGCGAATCAACTGCCTTTATCCACCCAAAATCATGGGCCTTCCATGCCGGGTTCTCTGCTCTGCTTCCCCTAAGACTTCAATCGAGAGAAACACAATTGCCCACCAGGACCTCATGGTCAAGGAACGGGGACCCTGCCATCGCCACCAAGTGAGATGCTTGGTAGGAGGAAGAAACGGTCGTGAAAGTCGGTGCCACGTGACAGCCACGGGCGAGGCCCTGCCGGTGCACTGCAGTCAACCATCTTCACTGATTCTGTATTTGCAAATCCACCTACTCACTAAAATGTGTTTATAACCTTAAGATCAACACTCACCATACTTTTGTGGTTATTCCTAACAACAAAAAAAAAATTTGAGTTGCCTGGTTCCCATGTTCCCAGCTGAGATGAACCAGGCAAACAGTCTGTCTTCCAGTTCCAGCTCATCCCATAGCAAGGCTCCTTCCTCCCAGCACTCTCTTTAGTGCCGTGTATTTTGCATTTTTGCGCTTTCTCTGGGTGATTTTGCATTTACAACGACCCCTGAGGTAGCGCTGTCTAATGATGTGCTTTACAGAGGAAATACAGGTGTGAGGTAAGCTTTGCTCAAGCATGAGGTGCTGTTGGCTGTGAGTTCAATATTAATGAATCAACAATAATACTTTGGCCACCTGATTTAAAGAGCCACCTCATTGGAAAAGACCCTGATGCTGGGAAAGATTGAGGGCAAAAAGAGAGAGGGCAGCAGAGGGTGAGATGGTTAGATGGCATCACCCACTCAGTGGACATGGGTCTGAGCAAGCTCTGGGAAACTGTGGAGGACAGAGGACCTTGGTGTGCTGCAGCCCATGGGGTCGCTGCAAAGAGGTGGATACAACTTAGTGACTGAACATCAACTGTATATGAAGCAAAGTTATATGCCGGTCAGTTGATGAAAAAATGCAGTGGGCCTATATTTCCCCAAGAAGCAAGGGTTCAGTATTCACAGGTTCAGTGTCTCTGCAACTTTATAGAACATCACATTGCAAATAACAAGAACAGACTGTATCTCACTTTCCTGCGAGAGCCCCATGGCTCTGGGTACCCACATGGGAGATGAGGAACAGGTTTGAGTAGGTTCTTGCCAAAGTCACACCCCAGATATGGAGACAGCAGAGCAGGGCTCAGACCTCAGTCCGACTGTAAAACCTGTCCATTGTGCCCTGCCAAGGACAGAAACAGACATGTTCGAGGGCCCCCTAAGTTCGTTCTAGAGAGATCTAACAGGTTCAGCCCACATGGGGAGCAGAGTGGAAGGTTTAAAGATACAAACTCAAGCTTCCATCTCCAATGCTCAACAGTCATCCACAGAGTGGGGATAACAGCTACCTCCCAGATCTTGGGACTGAGTGGGGGGATCCATGACTGTATGTAAAGCCCTGGCTTATCCTGAGCTCTCAGAAAGTAGCAGCTTAGAGGAGTCACTGAGTCACTGGGAAATTGTGGAAACTGTGGAAACTGAGTCCACAGCTTTTGACTGCTTTGATGGTATTTTCTGCTCCTCTCTGAGGGCCAGGACAGGCTGAGATCTGAAACAAATTCAGCCTCAGCACAGACCCTCTAAGCTTCCCCTGGGGTCTCTGGGTCTCCCCAAGACACATGATCTGAGGCCCAGCTCATTGGTTCCCCGGAGTCTGGGCAGCTATAGGAGATGCATGCACGCTCAGTCATGTCTCACATTTTGCAACCCCACGGACTGTAGGCTGCCAGGCTCCTCTGTCCATGGGATTCTCCAAGCAAAAATATTGGAGTGGGTTGCCATGCCCTCCTTCAGGGGATCTTCCTGACCCAAAGATGGAATCCAGGACTCCTGTGTCTCCTGCATGGCAGGCAGATCACAAAAATGACTTTAAAGCTGCTAGGATTTTGATTGGGATTGCAATGAATCTATAGGAAGAATCGGCAACCTAACACCATTGTCTTCCAGTCTATGAACGTGGTATAGCCCTGTCTCTTGTTTAGTTCTTTGATTTTGCTCTATAATTTTCATGGTTCTCAGTATAAAAGTCTTGCATATCTTTCCATTGATTCCTGGGTTTTTGATATCTAGCTGTTATCCAAAATGATGTATTTTCCATTTCAGTTTTTTGGCTGGTGATAGAAATATAATTTATGCTTACACATTGACTTTGATTCCAGTGACTTTACTTGAATTCTTTATTAATTCTAATAACTTGTAGGTTTATGCAGCATTTCTATGTACAGAATCATGTCATTTATAAATAATGATGGTGTCTTTTTTTGCATTCCAATCTTTATGCCATTTGTTTCTTTTTATTTCTTCCTATTACTGGCCAAGACTGCCAGTATACTGTCAGCCAAAAGGAGGGAGAGTGGTCTTGTTTGCAGTCTTAGGGCACACTTTCAATAACTCGCCATTAATTATGTGTGTTGGACAATTGTCATAGATACATTTTATCAGGTAAAGAAGTTCCCTTCTGATTCTGTGTTGCCAGAAGTTTTATCATGAATGAGTGTGGAATTTTTCACATGCTTTTCCTGCATTTTTTTCACACTTTTTCATAGACACCATCACATGAATTATCTCCTTTTTAATTTTAATGAAATGAATCGCATTGATGAGTATTCAATTTTTTAATTAATTGTTTGCTGTTTTGCAATGTTGTGTTAGTTTTTGCTGTACAGCAAAGTGAATCAGCTATCGGTTCGGTTCAGTCACTCAGTTGTGTCCCACTCTTCCTGACCCCATGGACTATAGCATGCCAGGCTTCCCCATCCATCACCAACTCCTGGAGCTTGCTCAAATTCATGTCCATCAAGTCGGTGATGCCGACCATCTCATCCTCTGTCATCCCCTTCACCTCCTGCCTTCAACCTTTCCCAGCATCAGGGTCTCTTCGAATGAGTCAGTTGAAAGAAATGCGAAAGTGTTAGTTGCTTAGTCATGTCCGACTTATTGCGACTCATAGACTGTAGCCCGCCAGGCTCCTCTGTCCATGGGATTTCCCAGGCAAGAGTACTGGAGTGGGTTGCATTTCTTACTCCAGAGGATCTTCCCAACCCAGGGATGGAACCTGGGTCTCCTGCATTGCAGGCAGATTCTTTACCACCAGGGAAGTCTATAAATATATAGAATGTTTCATGACTTTGTCATCCTTGTGCAAGGACTGCTAATCTTCTCTATATCATTTCAATTGTAGTGTATGTGCTGCCTAAGCGAGCCCGGATTTTCAAATGTTAAACTAGCCTTGCATTTCTAGAATAAACTTCACTTGGTGGTAATGTATTACCTATCCTTGCATATCATTGGATCGATTTGCTAATATTTTTGTTTAGGATTATTGTGTGCATATTCATGAGAACAATCTATAATCTATACCATAACTTAACCCATTGAAGACCAGAAACGTGCCCACCCATGCTCCTAGCTTAACTCATTCCCATTTGGGTTATACGCCCACTGTTCACATTCCTGATGAGGAAAGTTCTCACTCCGGACTTGGTCTTGGAATTCAGACTGCCACTATCTACTCTAGCAAAATCGTACCCAAAAGTTTATCACTCAGTTTATTACTGAGTTCCATGCTCGGTTAGAAGCCAGGCAAGAGGGAAATGACAATCCACTCAAAATCCCATGGACAGAGAAGCCTGGCAGGCTACAGTCCATGGGGTCACAAAGGAGTTGGACATGACTGAGCGACCAAACACACGAGACTCTAGCAAGCAGATCATCTCAGCATGGCCAGTAGACATTGTGCAGTTAATATTCACAACTAATAGCACTGGAGCACCACCTATATACTCAAGGCACTGACCTTGACCCTGGTGGTCAAGTTCTCCTGTTTCTCCCCCTACAGACCTTCTCGCCCTACAGAGCTCCTCCCCCTGTAGAGCTTGCCCTGCTGGAGAGGGGCTCCTTTACCACTGGCCGTGGTTACTTAGCAACTCAACTTTGAAACAAAAAGTTCTTCCCACACGTTCTTTTTGAATCTTCTTCATCGGTTTTATTAAAGAGTTATCTAAGATAACAAGGTAAGCAGTTCAAATACCATTGTCATTAACAACTGCATATTTGTCTGAGTCAAGGTCATGCCCATACTGTGCAACTGATGCAGAAATAACGTGGATGCTGTGGCTTCCGTGAAACTCATCCCCAAACTCCTAGTTTAGATTCTATCACTAGCCACGGACTGTTGTTTTTGCTGTTTAATCACTCAGTCATCTCTGACTCTTTGCAACCCCGTGGACTGCAGCACGCCAGGCTTCCCTGTCCTTCACTATCTCCCAAAGTTTGCTCATAACTCATGTCCGTTGAGTCAGTGATGCCATCCAACCACCTCATCCTCTGCCGTCCCCTTCATCTCCTGCCCTCAGTCTTTCCCAGCTTCAGGGTCTTTTCCAGTAGGTCGGCCTTTGTGTCACGTCTGGCGAGTAAATATGTAAATATGAATTTAGCTCTTACTATTAAATGCCACTGAGTGTCTTTTCTTTGGTTTTCTGCAGTGTGACTGTGTCGTGCCGAGATGTGGTGTTTTTGTGCATTTGTTTCTGTTGTTTTGTTTCTTTTTGTTTGCGTTTTTTTTTTTTTAATGTTCTCTGAGCTTCCTAGATCTATGGTTGACTGCCTGTCAATTTTTTTAAATTAAAGTAGAGTTGATTTACATTGTTGTGATAGTTTCAGGTATATAGCAAAGTGATTCACACACGTATGTATATATGTTCTTTTTCAGATTCTTTTCCTTACAAGCTGCTGTGCTGTTTGTGTGTGATCAGTTGTGTTCCACTCTTTGCGACCCCACGGACTGTAGCCCGCCAGGCTCCTCTGTCCATGGGATTCTCCAGGCAAGAATCCTGGAGTGGGTTGCCATTTCCTCCTCCAGATGATCTTTCTGATTCAGGGATCGAACCTGGGTCTCCTGCTTCTCCTTCATTGGCAGGTGGATTCTCTATCACTGCACCACTTGGGAAGCCCTATAGGTTATTATAAGATGTATTAAGCATAGATCCCTGTGCTATATGATACGACCTTGTTATTTATCTAATTTATACAGAGTAGTGTGTAGATATCGATCCCAAGTTCCTGAGTTAGGAGGGATAAGCTAGGTGCCTGTCATTAACTTTTGAAAATTCTCAGCCATCATTATTTCAGATATTCTGCTCTCTCGCTCTTTCTGCTCCTCATGGGATCCCAGCTTCACAGATGTTACAGCTTTGGAGACAGCCTCACAGTTCTTGGCTGCCTTTCCTGTTTTTTTCTCTTTGCACTTCACTTCGGAAAGTTTCTCTTGACGTCTGTTCAGATTCACTGAGTCTTTCCTCAGCCGTGTCCAGTCCACAGATGAACCCACCAGAGGCATCCTTTATTTCGGCCATTGTTTTCCATCTCTAGTATTTCCTTTTGATTCTTCCTTAGAGGTTCCATCTCTCTGCCTAAATTACCCATCTGTTCCTGCATGGTGCCCACTTTTTCTATTAGAACCCTTTATGTATTAATCAGTTATTTTAAATTCCTTGTTAGAGGGACTTCCCTGGTGGTTCAGTGGTTAAGAATTCACCTTCCAATGCAGGGAATGTGGGTTCAATCCCTGGTCGAGGAGCTAAGATCTCACATGCCACGGGGCAGGAAAGCTCACATGCTACAGTGAAGAGCCCACAGGACACAGCCAAGACCCAGACAAAATGAAGAACTAGTGCAGCCAAAAGTCTATCAATCAATCAATCAATTTCCTGTTTGATAGTTTCAGGCTGGTATCCTATCTGAGTCTCGTGCTGATCATTGCTCTGTCTCTTCAAATTGTGATTTTTTTCCCCTAACCTTTTGGCATGCTTTGCAATATTTTGCTGAAAGCTGCACAGGTTGTATGAAATGATAGGAATTGATGGGTTTTTAGAATGAGGGTACACGTTCATCTGCCTAGGAGTAAGGCTATATGTAAAGCTCTCCATAGACGTACGTGCCAGAAGCTTCAAATTCTTGAGTGTCAGATTCCTGCCCTGACCTCAGGGTTCCCTACACGCTCCTCCTCAGATAGAACCTGAGACCTGCAGCTCTTTCAGTGGCAATGCACCAGTTAGCATCAGTTCAATTCAGTTCAGTCACTCAGTTGTGGCCGACTCTT
Organism: Bos javanicus; assembly: GCF_032452875.1. Classification (NCBI taxonomy): domain Eukaryota; kingdom Metazoa; phylum Chordata; class Mammalia; order Artiodactyla; family Bovidae; genus Bos; species Bos javanicus. The sequence goes on from NC_083878.1 coordinate 100,695,652, forward strand.
TGTAACCCCATGGACTGCAGCATGCCAGGCCTCCCTGTCCATCACCAACTCCCAGAGTTTACTCAAACTCATGTCCATTGAGTTGGTGATGCCATCCAACCGTCTCATCCTCTGTTGTCCCCTTCTCCTCCTGCCTTCAATCTTTCCCAGCATCATGGTCTCTTCCAATGAGTCAGTTCTTCACATCAGGTGGCCAAAGTATTGGAGTTTCAGCTTCAGCATCAGTCCTTCCAATGAATATTCAGGACTGATTTCCTTTAGGATGGACTGGTTGGATCTCCTTGCAGTCCAAGGGACTCTCAAGAGTCTTCTCCAACACCACAGTTCAAAAGCATCAATTCTTTGGCACTCAGCTTTCTCTATAGTCCAACTCTCACATCCATACATGACTACTGGAAAAACCATAGCTTTGACTAAATGAACCTTTGTTGGCAAAGTAATGTCTCTGCTTTTGAATATGCTGTCTAGGTTGGTCATAACTTTCCTTCCAAGGAGCAAGTGCCTTTTAATTTCATGGCTGCAGTCACCATCTGCAATTAGCATACTAGGGCCCTGCTGGGGCCCTGGAGAGGGGTGGGGGATGGGGAGTACCCTAGCATCTCCCAATTAAATATCAGACTTTTCTTTATTGTTATACTTTGGTTGCACTGGGTCTTCATTGTGGCCTGCAAGCTCTTCACTGAAGTACACAGGCTTCTCAAGTTGCAGCTCGAGCTTTTCTTGTGGTGCCTGGGATCTAGAGCACACGGGCTCAGCAGTTGCTACTAACCCTGGCATTGGAAGACAGACTCTGAACCCCTGGACCACCAGGGAAGTCCCCTAAATGTCAGTCTTTTAGTGCACCTGTGTCTCAGGTTATTTCTTCCAGTGGTAGAGCTGTACCTTCTGCCTCCCCAACTTCTCTGGCTGCAGCAATTCCAAGCAAGTTCCTATCCTGTTTGTTTCTCCCTGAGGTGATTTGGGAAGTCTGGAGGTGGCTGCAGGGAGAATTCCCATTCCCCACATGGGATTGGGCTTCCCTGGTGGTTCGGATGGTAAAGAATCTGCCTGCAATGCAGAAGACCTGGGTTTGATCTCTGGGTCTGGAAGATCCCCGAGAGAAAGAAATGGCAACCCACTCCAGTATTCTTGCCTGGAAAATCCCGTGGACAGAGGAGCCTGGTAGGCTACAGTCCATGGAGTCACAAAGAGTCAGACATGACTGAGTAACTAACACACACACATGCACACACATGGGATAAGCCTCTGGGTGAACTTCACCAGGATTTTTCTCCTGTCCTCCCACCAAGGACTCTAGAGGGTCTTTACAGATCTTCTCCTGGAGAACCTGGTGGGATTCCTGGAGATAAAACCCATGAAAGTATGAGCCTTCCCCACCCCGCCCCCCCTGCCAAGACAGGAAACCCTGGGAGTTTCTCAGCTGGTCCTTACGCAGCCTTCCAGCAATTCATCAGAATTACCACTCAGTGTTCCAACCAGCCTGTGGCCCCAGGGATTGTTTCAACTGAACAGACCTCAGCTGTGATCCTCCAGAGTTCCGTCTCTCCAGATGGCAGGGTGACAGCTCACCTTGCAACTTCAGTTCTCTGATGGGCCCAAGAAAAACTGCCGATTTTCCATTTGGGAAGGTGATGCAAACTCAGGGAGATAGTGAAGGACAGGGAGGCCGGGTGTGTTGCAGTTCATGGGATCACAGGGAGCTGGACACGACTTGGCGAATGAAGAACAAAAAAATGGTGAAGGTGATGATTTCCAGGTTTTCCACATGGCAGAGCTGCAACTGAAAGCCCTGTAACTGTGTTCTAATCAGATTCCTTCCCAAGATCTCACCCAAAGAAAGTATTTCACTGCTCACCCAGCATTCAAAGCCCCCCATCTGGGGGTGTGAGTGTGTAGCTTCTGGGACTTCCCTGGGGGTCCAGTGGCTAAGATTCCATGTTCCCAATGCAGGGGGCCCGGGTTCGATCCCTGATGGGAGAACTAGATCCCACATGCCAGAACTAAGAGTCCACGTGCTGCAACTAAAGATCCCTCATGCCCCAATGAAGACTGAATATCCCATGTGCCTCAAGTAAGACCAGGCACAGCCAAATACACACATACATAAATATCAAAAAAAGAAGAGAAAGTACAGCTTCGCACTTCATGGTGAGAAGAAATGGGCACGGTGGGCTGGTGGCTCCAAGCACTCCCTTCACGGGAGCTGTAGGGAGGAACAGGACATTTCGACCAGCGGGAGAACAAGGAGACGAAGCTTTTCTTCTTGAACCTGCATGGAGAAGGAGTCTCCATCTCTGGCTAACATCTCATGCTTGGTGTGGGCACGTGGATATGCCTGGCTTGCTCCGGAAGCATCAACATGCTGAGGGTGGAAACCAGCTGGGTCCTCTTTAGCCTCTCAGTGCCTGGACAGGGCTGGTGTGTGCAAGTGCTCCTTAGATGCTGGCTGAACTAAATGACCTTGAACCAAAGTCTCTGGAACCAGAAGCCACCAGGGCCAGGCTGACCCTGCAGGACGGGACAACCCTCACTCGATCTTCAGGTCCAGCCTGGCACCCAGCGGGCATGCATTAAACATTTGCATAATTAAAATAAGTACATGAGGGACTGTCCTGGCTGTCCAGTGGTTAAGACTCTGCTTTCCAGTGCAGGGGGCAGGGGTTCAATCCCTGGTCGGGGAACTAAAATCCCACATGCCTCTGGGCCAAAAAACCAAAACAGAAAACAGAAGCAATACTGTAACAAATTCAATGAAGACTTTAAAAATGGTCCACAACCAAAAAAAAATCTTAAAAATAAATAAATAAAATAAATACATGATGATCTGAGAGACTGGGGTGTCCAGAAACCTCCAGAAAAAAAATCCAATTTGTGACTTACTGGATATCTGAAAGTGGAAGTCACTCAGTCATGTCCAACTCTTTGAAACCCCATGGACTATACAGTCCCCAGAATTCTCCAAGCCAGAATACTAGAGTGAGTTGCTATGCCCTCTTCCAGAGGATCTTCCTAACCCAGGGATTGAACCCAGGTCACCTACATTTTGGGCAGATTCTTTACCAGCAGAGCCAGCAGGGAAGCCCTGGATACTTGGAGCGGCACATTTCCTTTCATTATAACTGTACCTTATTTGGAAAAGGAAAGGGCACCCCACTCCAGTATTCTTGCCTACAGAATTCCATGGACAGGGGAGCCTGGTGGACTATGGTCCATGGGATCGCAAAGAGTCGCACACAACTGAGTGCACAGCACACACCTTATTTAACTGGTCTGCAAGTGAGTTTGTTTTTCCTGATTGCCAAAGTCTGCCATAAGACAAAGAGGAGGAGGGGTGGGAGGAGAGACATGAGTCTAACGTTAAGAAAAATCTCCATCCCAATTTGAAATGGATAACCAACAAGGACCTACTGTATAGCACAGGGAACTCTGCTCCATATTACATGGCAGCCTGGACAGGAGGGGAGTTTAGGAGGAATGGACACGTGCACACGTATGGGTGATTCCATTCGCTGTTCACCTGAAACTATCACAGCATTGTTTTGTGTGTGTGTGTGGGGGGGTGGGTGTTTGTTTTCTTTTTTTCTTTATTCTTTTCTTTTATGGGATTTTTTTGTTTTCTCTTTTTTAATTTTTTAATCACAACATTGTCAACTGGCTATACCCCATACAAAATAAAAAGACTTAAAAAAAATCTCCATTCAGTCCAGTTGAACACCCATTTTCTGATACATCTAGAGGCCTGAGCATGGGGGCACATGGAGGGCTTTCTTCTCTGGCTTATACTCGGGCTTATACACAGATATGAAGACACCACCCTGAGGGCTTTCTTCGCTGGCTGCAGAGAGCAAGGAAGGCATAGAAGGGAAGGGTCCAGGCTTGGAGAGCATCCATTACTCTTGCACAGCCTCCATTTCCTCTGCTGTAGGATGGGGTGACTGTGGAAACCTATCTTGCAGAGTTGCTACATAAGCTCTTCACAGTCTCCTCTGCACTGCCTGACCCAAGGCCGCAGAGGTGCAAAAGAAGCTCTCAGAGAGCAGCAGCCCTCAGCACTTTATACTCCATGCTGTGGACGGTTTTGGAGCTAGGACAGCAACGATGATGATCAAATGCTACGGGAGCAGCATCTCTCCGTGGATGAGATATAGGACTGGAGGCAGGAAGGTCCAGGGAGTCTGAGGCCCCAGCTAGGATGAGTAGGAGTGGGCCTGGCTTGCAGTCGTGGGTCCCTCTGGCTCAGCCTCTCAGGTCTGATGACATACATCCCACGGCCTCGTGTCTACCCAGATGCGAGCATCCGAGGCTGAGCCTTGGCATCTCCTCCCTAACATCCTAACTGGGGCCCAGGGTTCTGAGGATCTGGGCTGTCCTAGCCTGTTGGCTATGCTGGCTCGATAGCACCTGGAGATCCCTAGATGTCACTTCGCTGGGACAAAGAGGCTTCCTCATGCCGCCCAGAGAAGGTGAGCGAGTTCAGAGGCCTCGTGGTCCTTTGAATTAGTCCACACCAAGAAAGCTGAGCACTGAAGAACTGATGCTTTTGAACTGTGGTGTTGGAGAAGACTCTTGAGAGTCCCTTGGACTGCAAGGAGATCCAACCAGTCTATCCTAAAGGAAATCAGTCCTGAATATTCATTGGAAGGACTGATGCTGAAGCTGAAACTCCAATACTTTGGCCACCTGATGTGAAGAACTGACTCATTGGAAAAGACCCTGATGCTGGGAAAGATTGAAGGCGGGAGGAGAAGGGGACAACAGAGGCTGAGATGGTTGGATGGCATCACCGACTCAATGGACATGAGTTTGAGTAAACTCCGGGAGTTGGTGATGGACAGGGAGGCCTGGCATGCTGCAGCCTTGGAGGTCGCAAAAAGTCAGACATGACTGAGCGACTGAACTGAACCGAACACCATCTTGCCTCCATCCACCCCCTTCATTCTTTCCCTGGCTGAGCATCCACTGTGTGTTAAGCGCCAGAGCTGGCCCCAGAGACCAAGGAAGATCCAGACAAGGTCTCTGCCTTCCAGGAGCTCCCAGTCTGATCACCAGGCTGTGAATCTGGCAGAAGGGAAGGTGAGCAGGTGCAGGGGCCCAGAGATGGTGGAGGAAGGGCCTCTGGAGAAAGAAGGGGGTATGAGTGAGTCAGGGACCCTTCCTTGGGGCTGGTCCTAGGCACACAGGAGGGGCTGAAAACTGGTGAGGGGCCAGGCCAGAGGGCCTGGAGAAAGACAGGCAAAGAAGGGTACCACCCATCTCCCACCTACCCCTGCCCCAGCCTCCTCTCTTCATCCTTCCTGCCTGCTTTCTCCAGACCCTCTCCCTGTACCCCAGTCTCTGTGTCCCAGGCACCCCCATTCCTGCCTCTCCACCGTTTCTCTGACTCTCAGAAGTCTCCCCAAGCCCCAGGCTCTTTTGGAATCCCTGCCTCCACTTCCTTCATTTCTCTGCATCCTTGGATCTCCAAAGTCTCAGACTAAATTTTATCTGGATCCTTCTCGGCCTCTCTTTGCCTCCGTCTCCCTCCATCTCGACCGGACTCTATCTCCCAAAGCCTGTGCCTTGCCGCGCCCCTCCTGGAGTTCCAGCTTGCCCACGTGCCTCACCCCTCAGCCCCGCCGCATCGATCTGCCAGGACTTCCCCGCTTCCAACTGGCGGGCCTGGAGGCCCCGGGCGTGGGCGATGCGGGGGGGAAAGTTCCAGGAGGCGCAGAGGAGGGGGCACTCGGGCCTCCACGCCCAGAGAGACTCGCGTGCCAGTCACCTGCCTGCCGGCCTGGGCGCAGATGACGGCGGTCGACCTGGGAACCCCCGGGGCGCGCCTTTGTCTCCCCGCGGCCACGGAGGCTAATTAGATTGGAGATGGGGGGAGCGGTCCTTTTTCACGGCGGTGCTGAGGCCGCCACTCCGCCCGACAGCCCCGCGCTAGCCAGCCTGAGTCACGTCTATTGAAACCGTTTCGGCGGACCGCGCCCTCCACCCCATCTCCGCAGTGGTAGCTTGTTTGCGCGCGCGAGCGGGGACGCACCCCGGAGCCCCAAATCGGCCTGCGGGAACCGAGGAGACACGGGCCCCAGGCGAGGAAGGAATTTCCTTAGGCCCCGCGGGCTTGGGGACCAGAGAGACTGAGATTTAGCAGGAGAGAGAAATTTGGGGAGGAAGCCCAAAGGGTGTGAGGAAGCTGGAGGGGCGGCCGGAGCGCAGGAGAAAAAGGAGAGAGCGCCAGGGACGGAGCGGGAGAGAAGGCGAGACGTGGATGGGGGCGCGCGACGGCTGCGGAGAGCTGGCGGAGCAGGGACGTGGCGGGAGGAGACGGGAACCGGCGTGCGGACTAGGAGGGGCGGGGGCGGGGGCGGGAGCGCGGGGCAGGGGAGGGGGCGAGGAGCAGCCAGAGGCAGCCGGACCCGCCGACCGCCGGACGCGCGGACCGCGCAGGGGCCCCACTCCCGCCTCGGGGCTGCAGCGCAGGGGGCCAGGGGACCGGGGTAAGCGGCCGGGGCGCCGCGGGTCCGCATTCTTCGTCTTTTCTTCCTCCGGCTCATTCCGGCCGATCGATACCTGCGCGGGCCCTGCCCCCGCCGCTAATATCTTTTTAATGAGTTCGCGGGGCTTAGAGCGAGTGCGAGCTGCCCTCCAGGGTGGATTTTCCCCTGGCAGATGTTTCGGGAGGAGGAGGCGCGCGGGGCCCCTGGGAGGTGGGGACAAATCTCTCCCTCCGAGGGGCGAGGCAGAAGACTCTCTTCTAAAGTTCAAAAGAAAGACGGGCTTTCACTCGGCCCCCAAAAATGTATTTCCCGGCGGACAATGGGCTCCTTTCTGCGCCTCCTAGGGCCGGCGGGGCGGGAGGGGCGGGAACCCGTGCGCCGCGGCCCCGCCTGACAGACGAGCGCCCCCTCCAGCCCGGACCGGGGCCGCCGAGTGAGGCCGCGGAAGCCGGGAGACAGGCTTCCCCTCCGGTCACCCCGGGAAGAGAACAGACCAGACCTGAGCGCACCGGCGAGAACGAAAGTGCCTTGCGGGCGGAGGAACGGGGCCTGGGGAGCCCTAGGCGGCCCCCCTCCAACCCTGTGCCCTGGGCCTCGCAGATGCGGCCACCGCACCCGAAGGGGCTCCTGCGGGTGCCTCGAGGGGAGGTAGGACAGGTCTCTGGGGTCGGGCTGTGGCCCGGGTTCTCTCCGCGATCCGCCCAGCGCGGGTCAACAAGTAGAAATCACCAGCCAGCCTCCAGCGGCCGCAGTGCGCCAAGTTCCGCTTCACCTGCCCGGATGTCCATCTGCCCCGCCCGCCCGCCCGCCCAGTGCCCCTCAGTCCGTGGGGTCGGCCTGCTCGCCGCCGCCTCCCTCTCTTCACTCCCGTGGGCGCGCGGAGAAGCGGGGACCCCGGGCTATGAGGATGACCTCCGAAGAGCCGCGGCCGATTGATTCGTTCCGCCCGGAGCCCGGGCCGCGTGAATAGGGGCCCGGGCTGCAGCGGCGGCGGCGGTGGCGACGACGGGGATAAAGATGTTGTCCCCGCCAAGGGGAGGGGGCGCGGGGCGGGAAGCGGGGCCATTCACTCCTGGCCCGGCCCCTGGGGAAGCCGCGCTGAAGAAAGGGGGCCGGGGCCTATTCAAGCCCTACGAGCCTCCCACAATGGACCGATATACTGGGGGCCTCTCTATTAACGCCCATGAATATTAAAGAGATCTCGGAGCGGCGGCCCGCGGGCGCGAGGGCGGAGGTGGCGGGGGGAGGGGGGGGGCGCGCCTGCGAGTTCAGGCCAGGCCCGAGCTAGGGGAGGGGGCTTGGAGCGGACACACTCCGCGCCCGGGACCCCCGAAAAAGGACTCGGTTCATCCGCGGAGAAACCTCAGGAAATGCAGGGCTTTCCCTCTCAATCTCAGCGAGGGTAGATGCAAGCGCGGGGGCCTTGCTCCCCAATTCCAAGGGGCCCTAAGACTGGGGCGCGGTTGAACGGGTCGGCGCCTAGACACGAGGCACAAAATGTGAGCGCGCGGTGGAGATGCTCCCAGGCCGCTCCGCCTCCGCCCCGCCCACAGCACCGCTTTCTGCGTTCTTGGGTGCAGACGAAGGGAATAGGGCTCTCTAGCTGCAGTCCGAACCCTCCATCACTTCATCTTCTGACCCCGAGCCAAGAAGGTCCAGGACCTAAATGCTGCACCCCAGGACAGAGGGACCGCACAGAATTGTCTCGGTGGGGTGTGGCCCCTGGAATCGGCAAAATTCGCAGGGTATTCATTGGAAAGTGACCTGACCCAGAGAGACACAAGGCGCGAAGAAGCCTCAGTTCACAAAGTCCAACGCAAACCATTGCACACACAGGGACATCGAGGCTCAGAGAGAAGGGCCTTCCCAAGGACGCACAGCAGGCGTCGATCCGCCGCTGTCTCCCGGAGGCGCTCGCTGAGCTTGGCTGCGGCTCCTGGGGGCTCTCCCCGACGGCGTAGTCGCCTCCATCCTGGGCGCATCTTGCTCTCCACCGAGTCTTCCTAGAAACAGAGGCCCAGGAGCGGGGGAGGCTCCCACGCCCTGAGTCCCTCCGCTCCCCTCGGAGTCGAACTCTCGGCTCAAGCCAGAGCCAGTGTGGCTCTCTGGCGACGTCTGGAAGAAAGTCGAGGTTCCCGGGACCCTGACCCGCGCGCGGGCTGCAGCTCGCTCCTCCGCCGCGCTGCCCTCTGCTGGCGCCACGCCCGACGGTCGCCCCTGCTGCCCGTGGCGGCTTCCCCTGAGGCATCAGACTCGAGGTGACCTCAGGCCTTGGGTCTGAAGAATAGGGGTTCCCGCCTTCCTGACTCTATGCCCCGATGTGCACCCTGGGATGACAGGAGACCACTGGGCCAAACAGGGTGTGTCTTAGTGTGTCAGTGGTGGCCAGGTGCGGGGCTGGCTTAGCAAAGACAGGACTTGGCTGTGAAGGGAGCTCTTTGCCAAGGGGCACAAAGACAGTACTCCTTGTAGGAAACCAGGCCCCCTTGACCCTCTGCCCAAGTCCCCTCTCTGAGGACAAGGCCTGTAGGGGGGGTGGGTCCCATTCCTCCAGCTCACCAGTGAGCCCAAGGCACTGGCCTGAAGGTCCAGAAAACTGGTTATTGGAATCTGACATTGGTGGGGAGGGTGCGGAGTTCAGCAGATTGGGGTGCCCTCGGTGCTCCCCATTCCTCGTCTGTGGCTGGTAGGGGTTGGGGGGCGGGGCGGGACTTGAGACTAACCCTGGGCGGTAGCAAAGCCCGCAGGTTAGCGGTGGCCTTCCCGCTTTGGTTCCCGGCTCCCGGTTTCCCGAGAGAGACTGCGCTGGCCCTCCGGGAAGCCTTGGAATCTTCATGAAGAAAGTCTGCTGGCCGGGTCAGGTTGAGGTGGGGTGGGGAAGCAAGTAGGGAGGGAGGGAGTGAAGTGGGAGGCCAGAAGAGAAAGAGGTAGGAGGCAGGAAGGGGTGCAGGACACTGGCGGGCTTCCCTAGGTCGCAGCTGAACTGAAGGAATCAAGGGGCTCGAGCCTCAAGCCAAGGGCGCAGCGCAGCCCGGCCCCGGGGAGCTCCCGGCAGATATGCGGAGGGCGTTCGCTCCAGGGCACCGCCGTTCCCATTGGCGATGCTCCAGGGACCTCTTTTGATCTCTCTACATCCGTCAGGAAAAAGCCTTTGCCACGCGACCCGCGAATTTCGGTCTGTTGGTGTGCCCTTCCCAACCCTGATCTAGCCCCCCTAGGACCGGGAGATGTCTCCCGCGAATCCGTCTCGGGACAGCCCCAGCCCCGACGGCGGCCGCAGCTCCGCCCCGCAGCCCTCTCCGCCCAGAGAGGAGTTTCGCCACCGGCTACCGGCAGCCAGCCGGGCGGTTGCAGAGGCCCGTTTGAAGCGAAGCGCCGGTCTCCGCAGCGCCGTCTGCGCAGGAGTTCAGCACCGGCCTGCGCCGGGCCGGCTGGCTCCGGGGCAACTACCGCAGTCTGGGGCGTGGAGAGCGCGGCACCCGGCGGGCCAGGCGGGGCCAGGGAGCGCAGGGGAGGTGAGTGGCGGCCTGGCCCGGCCGGGATGCCGAGCGCAGATCCGGCCTGGGATCGTGGGTGAGCGCGGGGCCCGAGGGCAGGCGTCTCCTCTTGCCTAGTCTTGGTCCCTGGAGTCCGAGCGAGCCTCGCTGCGCCCCCTGCCCTGCTCCGTTCACCTCCTCTCTTCGCCGCGGGCCGAGCCTCATGCTTGGCCCGGCGCTTCCCACGGGGAGAGGAGGAGAAAGAAGCGGGGGGGATGGGGGGGGGGGTGGAAGGGCCAGGGAGGGCCGGGAGGAACGCGAGGAGGGGGGGGGGACCGATCCGAGCGGCCGAGCGCCCCCGCCCCTTGAGCTCTGGCGGCAAAGGCTCCTCGCGCCTGGGCCGGGTACAACAAGTCTGTCCTCCGACGTCAGGGGGTCATTAATAACCAATTAGGAGGGTCACTGCGGCTCCTATAAAGGCGCTGAGATTTTTTTGCCAAGGGGAAGACCGTCCGGGCCGGGTGTGTGAGAGGCGAGCGCGCGGCGGAGAGCCCCTCGCCGCCCGTTTCTCTGCAGCCACCCGCCTCCTACCCACCCCGCACCGCCCGCCCCCGCCTTCCCGCACCCGCCTCCGCCTCCACCCCTGGCTCTCCAGCCCTTCGCGCCGCCTCTGCCATCGCTGCACATTTCTCGTCTCCCTCTGCCTTCTGCCTCGCTCTCCCTCGTTCACTTCCCTCCCAACCACCCCCTCGCCTCCCGCTCCCTCCTGCCCCTCTTCCTTCCCCATCACAACCCTCTTCTCCCGCTCCTGGGCTCCCCCCTCCTCCCCCGGCTCATCCAACACATCCCCCGCCTCGGCCGGGCCGTCCGTCCGTCCGTCCGTCCCTCCGTCCTCGGCGCCGGCGAGCCCCGGGCCGCCCATGATGGGCTCCGTGCTCCCGGCGGAGGCCCTGGTGCTCAAGACCGGGCTGAAGGCTCCGGGGCTGGCGCTGGCCGAGGTCATCACCTCCGACATCCTGCACAGCTTCCTGTACGGCCGCTGGCGCAACGTTCTGGGCGAACAGCTCTTCGAAGACAAGAGCCACCACGCCAGCCCCAAGACCGCCTTCACCGCCGAGGTCCTGGCGCAGTCCTTCTCGGGCGGTGAGTCGCGCCGTCGGGGCCGATCGCATCCCTCCCTCCCCGCAGCCCTCTGGTTCCCGGGCCCACACGCGCGGGCCACGGCGGGGACCAGAGGACGGTGGCAGCCATTCGCGCCCATCCGGACGTTCCACACGCGGCCCGTGACTCAGTTTCCCGTAAGCCGAGCCGGGGCGCAAGCAGCCAAGCCCGGGCGGGGGGACGCCTCCACCGCGCTCGGCTCGAAGTCCGAGATCTGGGCGCTCCGGCTGTCGGGCCCGCCGCCCCCGCGCTTCCCCAGCCGCCCCTCATCCCCTTTGAGCCGGCGGGTTCCCGGCATTTAAAGCCTTACTAGGCGTGTAATAGCAGTTGACTCAAAAAGAAGGGGTTTTAAATTCATTTAGTTAACTTGGGCTTGACCCGCGAGAGTTCCCACTTAAACCAAGAACTTTAAAAGGCAGCGGGGGCTGGGGAGGGGGCGAAGGAGGGCGGACAGGAGAGAAAGCGGCGGAGAGAGAGCGAGGGAGAGAATGAGAGAGGGAGAAAAGTTTCTTTTCTTTAAGATGTCTCAAGTTCTTACTCCTCATTCATCAACCCGCAAACAATATCTTCCCCCGGCGCTGGCATCTCTGCGCGTCGCCCCCTTTTCCCCCTTTACGATTTCTGTTCCTCTCTTAATTTACCGTGCAGACTAATTCCACTTCCATTCACGCTATGTCAACCGTCTAATCCCCCCTTTTTGTAAGGGGAATTCCTCGGCCCCTTTTAAACAAGTCCCCTCCGCATTGAGCTACAATTTACTGCTACAGCATTCTTCCAGGGCTAATGAATTTAGAATTAGCAATTTCTTTCGAATGGAGCCGAATGAATGCGATCACTTTAACAGCGTGACAAATTGCCGGCCGCGCCGCAATGGACACCGTTTAACCCCCTCTTTCAGCCGGCCCGCTCGCCGGGTATTTTCCCAGGTAGCTTAGAGGGGAACCTTGTAAGACATGAAGGCCGCCCCTGTGCGCCTTGCCGCTCCCACCCCGGCTGCCCGGCCAAGGCAGGAGGACCCCCCCGGGGGGTTGCGGGCCGCCCCGGCTCTTATCCACCCTGAGAAGCGACTTCGCGGCTGGCCTAGGTCCGGGCACTGCCCTTCCTGGCACCCCCGGATCTCGCCGGGCAGCGAGGAACCCGGGCGCACCCAGGGTCACCCAGAAAGCGTGAAACACGGCCCGCGGCAGTCGTCCGCCTTTCTTTTGAGCCGCCTCCGCCTCAGAGCCCGACTTGCTTTCCCAGCGCGGTCGGCGCGCCGCGGCCGCGAGGTTCCCCGCACCCCGAGCGGAGTCAGAGCCCCTGGCCGAGCTCCGGGTCCTCCGACAGTGCCCTGCGCTCGGTGCGGGAAAGCGCAGCGCGCGCGGAGCCATGGGAGAACCGCCCAGAATCCGAGCCCGGCGAAAGAATCTTGGCTGGACCGTCACCTCCTCGTGGGAGAGGGCCTCAGTTTACTCATTGGTTAAGACCTAAACTGCCATCGGCCCAGCAGTTCTTAAACTTGGCCGAAGTGGAGGGAAAGAGCGGTTGTGGATGTTCTGAGAATTCGTGGACAGACCCAAAAGGAAAACAAACACAAGAAAACCCTCCTAGAAATGAATCCCAAAGGCACCTCTTGCTTTCGGAGGCTCCACGGGTTGCTGAGCCTCCACCCCCCGGGGGGGGGGCGGGGCGGGAGAGGGGGGGAAGAGCCGGGCCTCCCTGCCTCCCACTCTGACTCAGTCCCCCTGCCTGGCGGCCACAGAGGTTCAGAAGCTGTCCAGCCTGGTGCTGCCGGCCGAGGTGATCATCGCGCAGAGCTCCATCCCCGGCGAGGGCCTTGGCATTTTCTCCAAGACGTGGATCAAGGCCGGCACCGAGATGGGCCCCTTCACTGGCCGTGTCATCGCTCCGGAGCACGTGGACATCTGCAAGAACAACAACCTCATGTGGGAGGTAGGCAGGGTCTCCGGGTCGTGGGGGTGGGGGGAAGAGCAGCGTGGACTGTGGAGTGTGGGATGTGGGTGGGGCCCTGGCGGCCTGCCTGACCCACCGCTGGTTCTTCCCTTGCTGGAAGCTGTAGGCGCTTTGGGCTGGGCCATGACTGGTCCCTGAGGTCGATTTCTACACCTGCCGGATGTCTGGAGGTTCCTCCCCAAATCACAAGGCGAAGCCTCTCTCCTCCTGCGAGCCTTGGGGAGCACTTCCAGGGGTGGGGTGGGGCGGCGCCAGGACCCAGAGAAGTCATGTGCTTTGCCTAGAGTCCCACTGGAGACCTGGGAAGCCATTCCTGGGAGCCACCTCCATTCCTGGGAGCCATCTCCTGGCCACCTGCATTTTTCCCCTCACTCCAGCAGCAGCAAAAGAGAGCCCCTCAGAGCCAGCCTTGGCCTTGGGGTGATCATGGCTGGAAGGAAGGATGAAGGGAGAGGGTGCTCCCTGGGAGTCAGCTTCTCAAACCAGGTGGAACAATGACAGTGAACATGAATGCTATTGAACTGGCACAGAGTCCGCTTTCTGAGCATGGAGTCAGCTTTCTGAGTGCCGGGCCTGCATTCCACCAGATTGTCTCAGCAGCCCAATGGATTATTATTCCCATTTTAGAGAAGGAAAGTGACCTTCCATCCAAGGTCTTCTGTCTCTCCTCCCTACAACAGTGCCAGATGCCAGCAAAGCGCTCCCCCGCCCACCCCGCCTCAGGATAAAGCCACTCCGAGAGCACTTCCGCCTCCTGGGGCTCTCACTTGGAGGAGGTCAGCTGATGCACCCACTCCCTAGTGTCATTTCCCCTCCCTTCCCCAAGGCTCCACCATAACCCCCTCCTAGCAGATGCTCAAGGAGCCGAGTGGGACAAATGTTACACATGGTCACAGGAGCGGGGGAAAGAGGCCACGGGATGCCCCGCGGCCTCTCCTAACCTCACCTCCTCCCACACCTCTGGAGGCCTGAGCCAGCAGTTCCTTTCTCCACTGGTTGCTGGGTTAGTAAGTTGGGCTCCAGTAGATCTAGAAGTACTTTTGGTGACTCCCACATAGAGAGGCCAGGCCAAGGTCCCCAAGTGGGCCAGGCTTCCCTTTATAGGCTCCTCTGTGTCCCCCTCTGAGGTCCTGGCCAGCGCTCTCCACTACTTCCCCAGAGAGCTGGCTAGAGGGGATGCCGTTTTGGTCAGTGATCTCCTGGAGATCCCTTTTCGTCCAGGGATGGGGAGGCTGTGGCAGCAGGAGCCTGTGGAGTCCTGGAGACTGACTCCCTGTTGGCCACTTCTAGCCAGCTGGCTTCAGGCAAGTCGCCACCCTGCTCTGAGCCCTCCTTTCCTCCGCTGGAAAACCGGGATTATAATAGCTGTGTCCACTTCCTGGGAGTGTTGGGAGGCTGGAAAGAGACAATGTGTGGATGGGCCTGGTGTGGGGCCTAGCCCTGGCCCCAGGCAGCACACACCACATAGCCCTGCCTCACCCGGGCCCCGATTTACCTGCGCCCAGGTGTTCAATGAGGACGGCACGGTGCGCTACTTCATCGATGCCAGCCAGGAGGACCACCGAAGCTGGATGACCTACATCAAATGCGCGCGTAACGAGCAGGAGCAGAACCTGGAGGTGGTCCAGATTGGCACCAGCATCTTCTACAAAGCCATTGAGGTGAGTGTGTGTATCATTGTGTAGGGGGCAGTCGGGGAGCAGCCAGGCTGGGGTGCAGGGCAGTTGTGTCCAGGGACTGAGGTGGAAGCAAGAGGGGAGTGTTGGGGAAAACGCTGGCCTAGCTGGCCCTGCCCAGGCTGGAGGACTGAAGCCCGAGCATCATGGTCTCTGGGAGCATGACCTCCAGGGCAAGCTTCCTGCTGCAGATCAGAAAGAACAGAACCTTTGACTGTATGCCATTGTGAACGTCATGGGTGCCTCAACAGCGAGGTCCCGGGATACCTGCTGAGGGCGTCCCGGGATTGAGAAGCCACAGAGATGCAGAGTCATCAGAAAGCAGTCCAGGGAAAGCATCTGGTGGGGAGAGAGGGTACCACGTCAGCAGTGTTTCGGCTGTGCATTGCCCATCGTCCCACATGCATGGGCCACCAGTGACGTGTGGATGGTGTGGATCGCGACTCTAGCCTCAGCTATCACATCCTCATCACTTGAGGTGTCAGGCTTTTCCTAGATGTGGTACGAGCGTGATCGCATTTAATCCTCATGCATTTAATCTGCGAGGAAGGCTTCTGTGATCATCTACAGTTTACTGGGTCTCACTTGATAAGACTGGCAGACTCGGGAGCTTTTACGGGCATTGGAGTGGGGTGGGGGTACGGGGATGTTAGCATTGATATCTGAGCGAGTGAAGCTTCTCAGATAAGACGGAAAGTGAGAGATAGCAGGCAGATATATATCGCTTCCCATGATGGGGGTGGGGGTGGGGTGAGGAGCTGGCCAGGCCCAGGGCAGGAGGTTCAAGGGGGATGGAAAGGAGGTGTGAAATGCTTGGGCAGAGGCAGAGGCAGACAGGCTCATGCTATTTGGGGAGAGGATAATGGCACGAGGGGTGGTAGCTGAGGCAGCCTGGCTGTTGGGACCCTTAAGACCTTGTCCCTTGGCAGGAAATTTGCTCAGTGTCTGGCCCAGGACGGGGGCTAGCAGCCTCGCCTCCCCATGGCAGGTTGGCAGCAAGTGGTGTGTGGGGGGGGGGGGGGTTGGGGGGGGATTGTGCCCCCACAATCCTCTGGATCCCATGCTTGTGGAAAGAGGCACTGTGCCTCTTGGGGTGGGGCTGGGCTTGGCTGAGTTTGGGGGTGTTCTGAATGACTCGCCCTTCCTTTAGTCCATTTTCTTCCTGCAACTCAGAGCCTCACGTCTTTCTAAGGCTCTGAGCGGGCACTGGATAATTGTCGCTTAATAACCAAACCCCAGGGAATTTCCCAGGGGTGGCAACAGAATGGCCTTTGCTTGGGCCCTGGTGTGGCCAGGAAGTGTGTTCCGAGGGCTGGACCTGAGGAGGACCGGGAAGGGTAAAGAGAGGTTGGGAATGCCCTGGAGGTCCAGGGGTTCGGGCTCGGTGCTTTCAAAGCCAGGCCCAGGTTTGATCCCTGTCTCAGTACTGAGACACGCCCTGCTGTGCAAAAAAAAGGAAGGTAAGCAGTTCTTAGACTGAAGTTTGCATGAGACGGGGTAGAGTGAAGACAGGACTGATCCAAACCCAGGCTGAGGGTAGAGGTGCTTCTTACAGGAGAAAGGCCAACCCTAGGATTGGTCTCATGTGTGGCTGAACCCCACTTCTGGCAGAGAGCACCCCCTTTCACCTGCTCGACCTCACATGCATCCTTAACATTTGTGCACTGCTTCTTGGCTACACTGAAACAGATGAGATGGGGGACACACATTCATTCCATCCCTCCCACGGAGAGACGCGCACACTCATATACACACACACTCACACCCACGGGAAACAGGGTAAGGATGCCAACGTGATTTTAGCAAAGGACTCCCGACAGCATCAGTTATGGAGACAGGCATCTCCTCTCACTGTTCAGGTCACTGGCTGAGCGCTGAGCAGAGTCAGGAAATATTAACAGACATTTGTACGGAAATTCAGAGTCAGAGGACAACGTGGCTAAGATGTGTCTCCACAGAGGAATCTAAGATTATCAGATTTTTAAAAGTCATCTACATTTGACAGGGAATTAAAATTGAAGAAAAGAAGGGAATTTCTTAGTGGTCCAGTACTTAGGCCTCAGCCCTGTCACTGCCGAGGGCCTGGGTTCAGTCCCTGGTCGGGAAACTAAGATCCCAAAAGCCGCCACTTGGAGCGACCAAAAGACAAAACAGAATAAAATACATTTTAAACATTGAAGAAAGAAGATTAGGCAAATATATCCTCCTGGATATGATCTAGATTAGTGGATATCAGCAATTTGGCTATCCATGCTTCTACAGAATTGGCAAGCCGAGTGCTGGAGTGAGGGATAAGAAAACACAAAATATCACCCATTTTACTTTAAACAAGTGATGTTGGACATATATTTTTTTTTTTTTTTTGGTGGTGGCAGTTTTCTTAAAGTGATGCGCCAAAATGTCAGATGCCACTTACCGGACCAGCTGTGCGTCTGGGTGTGTGTGACTGACTGCCATGCAGCAGGGCTCGGCTGGAAGAAATTCCTGCTGCCCCAGGCCACTCCCCCCGACGCCTCTGCAGTGTGGGGGCTGTCTGTCCTGTGTTTGTGTGAGGGGGCCAAGAAGACTCTGTGCCATGACCTGTTTTCTTAATCTTCCTGTCACCCAGAACTGCTATGTTTATTTCATAACAGTAACCCGTTTCTTGCGAATAAAAGAGAAACAATGGAAAGAAGCATCTTCATAAAATAACAGAATATACTAATGTGGCTCTAAAATTTTCTATAAATTCAAAAGGAAGGCTATCCAAATGGAGACGAGGGTGATGGGTTTCTGGGGCCAGCCGGTCCAGGTGGATTTGGTATCTGGCTGGATTTGCCGGCATGTTATGCTAGGACCCTCCTCCCTTTGCTGTCCTCTACCACGGAAGAATTTACTGTAACCTCAGGTGCCTAAAATGACATTTCTAGAAATTGCCCAGCACATGGCACATGGGCACTACATGTTAATGCATAAGTCTTTCTCTGGGTGATGGGAGCTGGCTTGAAAGTGGACACACAGACCTGTTTCTCCCAGGAAAACAAAACTGGTAAATAAAACTGGCTGCCCTGCGAAGCAAGAAATTTGACCCCCAAATTCAATACAAATAAAGTATTTAGGAATAATTTATGCAAATTTTGGATTTGGGAACTGGGAAGAAACTTCTCAGGCTTTCCTCGCCCTATGTTTTGGCATAGGACAAATGCCAAATAGCCCTGAAATGTGGGCTCTTTGCTTGTTTGCGACTTTTATTCTCTTTCCAAGCTATTGAACTTCTTCTCCCCCTGGAGCCCAACAGCTCCGTCTCTCCATCCTTCTTTTTCTGTGAGGACAGGCTCTACTTTCCTTTCAACCTTGCTCACTGGTGGGTGCAGTTAAGGGACTTTGATTATTAATATTAAGCATCATTAATGATGCTACCATCCATGGAGCAGTTACCATGTGCCAACACCACGCTAAGGATTTTCACAACTTTCATCCCCTCAGCCTGGGGCTTTCCTTATCCCCATTTTAATGACGATGAAACTGAGGTTCAGGGGGATCTTGGGAGACTGTTGAGCTGTGGTTTGAATTTGTCTGATCCCCGAGCGGAGCCCTTGGTCACTGCGCCATGGGACCTCCCTGGCCAATATCTATTTGCTGGAACTCTATTAATTGCTATGTCAGGACATCTGTGGTACAATGGAAATTGATATTCGTCCAGATGACACCGAGGTCCTTCTGGACTAGGGTTTCTGTACTGCCGGGGGCCGGGACAGGGGGCATTAGAGCCTCCTGGGAGCATGTTCCATGTTGTGACATGAATTTATATTAGGAAAACAAACCCAAACCCCCACACATTTTCAACTGATAATAAAAATTCAGAAATGGGTCAGGACAAAACTTCTGGGCTGATAGGGAAGGTGAAGAAGCACGCGTTGGGAGATCATGTAATTTGTCAATTAAAGAGTCAGGCTCTGAAATTCACCCAGAGTCTTGATGATGCGAACTTTATGGTGCGGCATTCGTCTCTTTGGGAATTGCTTTGTTTATTGTGTGTCCCGAGTTAGTCTCCGCTCTCCAGAAAAGTGAACAAGCAGTTGATTCTCATTCTCTGAGCCCTAGTGGAGAGCCCCGGCTGGGCCAGGCCAGAGTGTTGACTGGAAAGAAATGGGGCTAGGGTCTTCCCAGGCTGTCCAAGGGTTAAGACATCACACTTCCACTGTGGGGGGCGGGGTGTGGGTTCGATTCCTGGTTGGGAGACTAAGATCCTACATGCTGTGCAGTGGGCATCTCTTCAAAAAAAGGAGAAATAGGGCTTCTGAGGGCACTGGGGGGCCCTGCAGAGGACCGTGGCTATTCTTTGCTCTCAGGCGATCAGCATCCAGGAGCCTCCGGCCAGTGGTACTAGGCTTTCAGGGAACAGGCTGCTGGTTCTTGGGCTCTCCTGGTCTCCATCCCTGGGGCCACTGGGAGCAGGCAGAGGCCAGAGGTCCAGGCCAGGAGCTGCTGCTAGTTTCCCGGAGCTCTGATGGGTAGAGAGAACCTTCAGTGCCTCCAAGAGGTGAGGCTGCCTTCCCCAGCGCTGCTTTGAGAACTGGATGCTTGTTTTTATTTTTTTGTCTTGACCGGGATAACCTCAAATACGCTCATGTCATCAGTTCCAATTAGTTTATTTTTTAAACATGTTTAATTTTGTACCGGGGTACAGCCAATTAACAGTGTTGTGATAGTTTCAGGCGAACAGCAAATGGACTCAGCCATACATACACATGTATCCATTCTCCCCCACACTGGAAACTTCTTGCTGTCTGGGGATGTGTGTCATTGTCAATTCTAGCAGGTTCTTTTTAATAGATTTTCTTTAAAAACTGTTCTTTTTGGGGACTTCCCTGGTGGTCCAATGGCTAAGACTCCACGCTCCCAACGCAGGGTGCCCAGGTTCGATCCCTGGTTAGGGAACTAGATCCCCCATGCTGCAACTGAAAAAAATAAAAATAAAAAAGTCCCTCTTGTTGCAACTAAGACCTGGCACAGCCAAATTAATTAATTAAAAAATATGTATTATTTTTGTATAAAAGTAATATGTGCTCATTAATTCTTAAAACATCAGATGCAGCATGTAGAAGATGTAAGTCAATTTTTATCAACATTAAAAAAAAAAGTCTCAAAATGACAAACCCATCTGAGGAAAGATTTGCAGAAAACCAGAAAACGTGGCTGGGCACCTTGGTTGGGAGAATTACTTTTCCCATTATGCTCCTTTGTGTCTGTGTCACTGTTCTAATTTTTAAAATCCAGGAGTAAAATTAATTTTAGTCCATTTGAAAAACGTGTCCATAAATAAATGACTCAAAACAGTCAATATTAAAGCTCTTATTTTAAAAATATTGTCCCCAACCACCATGTTGAATAATAATCTTCAGAATTCATGCATTTCCAGATGCTCTTGGCTCTTCATTCATCACCATGATTGCTATCACTGTTATATTTGTTTTATGTTTCATAATGGTTGTCACTGTCAATTCAAATGAAAAGGCTGGTGTTGACTTAGGTATTTGACTCCCGGACTGCAAGTCTGGAGATGGCGATGCAGTTTTCAGAGACATCGTGGGGGCTTGCTGACCCCTCTCACCCCACCTCTGGGCTTTCCCCTCCCGCTCAGGGCAGATGGGGCCAGGACACGGTGGCACCAGCGTGGTATTGGTGTCCTGGGGGCACGCAGGCCAGCCTGTGCTTTTTTTGTTGTTCTGCCTCGTGGCATGCGGGATCTTAATTCTCCAGCCAAAGATTGAACCTGGCCCTCGGCAGTGAAAGCACCAAGTCCTAACCACTGGACCACTGAGGAATTCCCCAGCCTGTGCTTCTGATGGTCACTGAAGGCAGAGCCACGGGCATCCTGGGCCCCCCCTTGCCACACTGCAGGCTCCGTGGGGACAACCAGGGGACCCAATACCCCAGAGGTGGATGTCCAGCAGAGGTGTGGTCACTGTTTTACAGTTGAGGAAAGTGAGGACTGGGTATAAAAGGCCACTTGCCCAAGGGGGCACGCTCAGCAGGCGGGGAGCCCAAGTGGACCCTGACCTCTGTGGCCCCAGCACCTGAGCTGGAACCCTTGGCAATACCACCTCCTGAAAGAAGGGGCATGTACAGACAGCTGGACAGCTGGACCAGACAGCTGGTCACTTTAGAAGAACCATGATGTCCAAAGATCTGGTGTCGTCTGAATATTGAAGCCAGTGGCTGGGACAGTGTCAGAGGTGACTGACAGAGTCTTAGAATTGGGGGGACCTCAGAGATCATGCTCCCCACCACCCTCATTTGAGGAGACCAGCTTAGGAAGGCCGAATGCTCGCCTAAGGTCACCCAGGGACCCAGGGACTGAAGGCCCACCGGCACCATCTCTCAGCAGCTTCCTTCACAGTGAATTTATCCTGAATACTTTAGCTCCATCACCCTCTTTTCTAAGGGGTTCACTGAACCTCTCTCAGCTTTTCCAGCAGGGCCTCCAGCTCTGACCTGCTGGCCTCCTTGACAGTGGCCGTGCCTGTGAATGATCAGAGGCCACGAGGACTCTTGCTGCAGTGCCAGATTCTCATCTATCTGCTTTTAGGCATGGCCTAATTTCCCTTGGCTTCTGAGACTGCCTTTGATCTTTCCATATTTAAACCCCATCAATCTGAGCAGGCGTGGTACCCTCTGCCAGGCTCCTTGTCACTCAGTGACCATGTGGCTTGCCATGACACCCCAAGGGCTGTGGGGTCTGTTAGAAAGGGGCATGGGGACTTCAGGCCAAGTCATTGGAGGATGGACATCGCCTAGGCCCCCTGGAACTTTGCTTCTTCCACTCTCTCCTCTCCCTGCTTCCCTCCCCTGCAGGGTAGGGCAGAGCTGGCTCTGATGGTCGGAGGTTCTTCCTGGCTCAGACCAGAGGAACGCAGGTGTGGCAAGCAGAACGGTTCTGTGATTGGCAGGGGTCTGCAGGCCAGAACCAAAGGGAAGGGGTGGGGGCTTTCTCTGTGACCCTGGAAGCCAAGGAGAAGGGTCCATTCTAGGGTGATTTCAGACAGCCTACATGGAGTCTTGTGTGATTTTTTTGTATTCACTTCAACTAAAAGAGGACTCACCTGGGGACTTCCCTGGCGGCCCAGTGGTTAAGACTTTGAGCTCGCACTGCAGGGGGCACGGGTTCAATTCCTGATCCAGGAACCAAGATCCCACATGCCACATGATACAGCCAAAAAACCAAAAAGGGCCCACTAGGAAACAACCAGCTGTTGCCTGGAGGTGTCTACCTTGCTCTGGGCCGATCAGAGAGTGACCCCCAGTGGGATCCACCCAGTGGGTGCCAAAGTCACTCCTCTGGGGTCCAGGCCTCAGGAGGTGATGGGCCTTGCCCTCTCGCCTTTGCTCTAGCTGGCTAGGACCAGAGGGTTCTTCACCTTGAGTAACTGGCTGCCACCAGAGGGGTGGGGGCCCCTGGGATGTCCCAGAGGAAGGGGTCAGCGCCACCTCAGGCAAGAGCCTTCCGCAGCCTCCCTGGATTGTCACTGCAGAGCTCTCCCGACGGCAGGCCCCTGTAGCAGGTCCTCCCCTGGCAGCAGCAGAGCCCCGTCACTGTGGAGTTCTCTGCCATAGACCTATCGTTGCTTAGTTCCCAAGTCATATCCGACACTTCTGCAAACCATAGGCTATAGACCACTAGGCCCCTCTGTCCATGGAATTCTCCAGGCAAGAATACTGGAGTGGGTTGCCATTTCCTTCTTCAGGGGATCTTCCCGACCCAGGGATGGAACCCTCGTCTCCTGCACTGCAGGCAGATTCTTTACCTCTGAGCCACCTGGGGAGCTGTGCCACAGGCCTATGACATGGCGAGACAGATCCCATTTAAGGCTGGGTGCCCCGGTATGTCTGGAGGCGGAAGCATTCATTGATCTGAATGCTTCTCTTTTAGCCATTTGCAGGGAGTCATACAGAGGCCTGTGACGGGGAGAGAAGTATATGTGACGTGGTGCTGCCTCCTGGGTGCGCTGGTTGAGAGATGTTTCCAGAACACCGTCAGGCAGGGTATAACTGAGAACCACAGGGTGCCCCACAGCCCATGCTCCTTGGGGATGTCTGGCTTAGCCCTGCAGACCTGAGGGCTGGTTGGCTCTGGTTCCCCTCGGAGAGAAATGACAAGTTTTCTAGCTTTCCTTCTTCAGTTATTTCTGCTTGAAGCATGGTTTCCATCCCATTGTTGTCAGTATGGGAGAGCGGCCAGGAGACAGCTCTGGTCCCAGCAGCAGAGCCAGGATGAGATGGTGAGAAGCCTGGGCAGAGTGAAGCAGAGGGGCGGAGCATCCCAGGGCCTCCCGTGTCTGTGAAGCTTGTTGGAGATAGCCTGGTAGAAAGGGACCCCAGTGTGGCTCTCTTGGGGCTGCAACTGTATCCACATGTCCATGGTGGGAGCTAGGACAGCTCCTCCTGGCTGTGAGGGGACATTCTCCCCTGGTGGGGGGACAGGGGACTGCTGCCTCCCTGACTTCCTCTTGCCTCCTTCCCTATAGATGATCCCTCCAGACCAGGAGCTGCTGGTGTGGTATGGAAATTCACACAACACCTTCCTGGGGATCCCTGGTGTGCCCGGACTGGAGGAGGAGCAGAAAAAGAACAAGCATGGTAGGTAGTCCCATGAGTCCACAAAGACAACGGACCCACAGAACTCAGAGAGTGAGAAAGTAAGGGTGTGTGTGTGTGTATTTGGCAGGGAAACTCCTGGCCTCTGGGGACCTTGGTTCCATCTTCAGCAGCGTCAAGCACATGACACTTCCTGGTTTAAGGAGGCTGATGCCCCTGGAGCCGCTGCCATGGTCCAGGCATGGATGGAAGACAGTTCTTATTCTGGACAAAATAGACTGTCTGGGGGCAGATTGGGTGGAGGGAGAAGCAGGGTGTGGCAGAGAAGCAAGGGGCCAGGCAGTAAGGACACTGGATTGAATTCCAGTTCTGCTGTGCAATCTTGGGAAATGGCTCTGTGCTCGGTTTCCCTATCTCTAAAAGAAGGATGCTTGTTGGGCAAGATGATGTCTAAGTGCCCTCCCCGCTCTGTCCATGGTGCTGGACCTGGCACAGAGTAGGTGCTCAGTGTGCCTCTGTTGAATGAAGTCTGAGCAGAGTGTGTGCGCGTGTGTGTTTGTTGGGCGGTGGGGGCTGGGGGCAGGGGGGCGCAGCACTGATCACCATGGTAGAGACCATTTGCTCAAAACCTATTTCCTGCCAAGTATTGGGCTAAACCTTTTACAGGTATCATCCCACTCGGGTCCTCATAAAACCTTTGTGATATTTGGTCATTTTTATTTTTAAAGGATGAATCTGAGGCTCAGGAACTACTGTCTATCCAGCCCTTGCTCTAATGTTTCACAAACCATTTTTTCTGATCCTCATAGCAACTTTTTGCTATGATAAGCAATGATAACAATGTCATCATTGCTTTCATTTTGGGGATGAGAAAAGTGAGGTACAGTTCACTGGTACATAGTTGGAAAAGTGCAAGTTTCTCAGTCAAACCCAACTCTTTGCAACCCCATGGACTGTGGCCCACCAGGCTCCTTTGTCCATGGAATTTTCCAGGCAAGAATACTGGAGTGGGTTGCCATTCCCTTCTCCAAGGGATCTTCCCAACCCAGGGATCAAACCCAGGTCTTCTGCATTGCAGGCAGATTCTTTACCATCAAGGCCACCAGGTACATAGATGGCACTCAGTAAATAAATGTGGGATAAATAAATGAGAGGCTTTGGGGGAAGAGGAGTAGTTATAACAGTTACTACCATTTATGGACGGCTGCTGTAAGCCTGGTAGTTCCTAAGTCCAGGCTTAGGCAGGTAAAGTGCTCTATACAGAGTAGCCTTTGAAGATGTCAGCTTTTTTTGTGATCATCTCAGGAAGATCCCCTGGAGGAGGAAATGACAACTCACTCTAGTATTCTTGCCTGGAAAACACCGTAGACAGAGGAGCCTGGTGGGTTACAGTCCATGGGGTCACAAAGAATCTGACACGACTGAGAACTGAACACACGCACTCAGGTGTAGCTGTGCGTAATCCCCGTGAGGTCGTAGTAGGTTCCCATTTTAAAAAATTATTTTTCAAAATGTACTTATTTATTTTAATCGGAGGATAATTACTTAATACTGTGATGGTTTTTGCCTTACATCAACATGAATGGGCCACGGGGCATCCATGTGTCCCGAACCCACCTCCCTCCCCACCTCATCCCTCCAGCTTGTCACAAAGCACCTGGCTTTGGGTGCCCTGCCTTCACGTAGGTTCTCATTGTACTGGATGAGAAACTTGAGGCTTCCCCGAGAGGCTAAGTCACTAAGACCCCGAGATCTCGAAGCATGGGTCTGGAGTCCGACTCCTAACGGATGCCAGGTCAGGGCGCTCGCTGCCCCTTCCAACCCCTGTGCGGTGGCCCCAATCAGTCTGCGGAGCGGTCACCCCGACGGATCGATGATCCGAGGGGGCTGAGCCCCGGGAGGGGGACCCTCGGGGAGGCGTACGGGGGCGGGGGGAGGGCATGGTGTCGAGCCGCCGGCCTCGGGGATGCCAACGAGGCTGCTCTCTCTCTCTCCTCCTTCCCGCCTCCCCGTCCCCCACCCGGACCCCGCCCGCGCGGCCAGAGGACTTCCACCCCGCGGACTCGGCGACGGGCACGGCGGGCCGCATGCGCTGCGTCATCTGCCACCGCGGATTCAACTCGCGCAGCAACCTGCGCTCGCACATGCGTATCCATACGCTGGACAAGCCCTTCGTTTGCCGCTTCTGCAACCGCCGCTTCAGCCAGTCGTCAACGCTGCGCAACCACGTGCGCCTGCACACGGGCGAGCGCCCTTACAAGTGCCAGGTGTGCCAGAGCGCCTACTCCCAGCTGGCGGGCCTGCGCGCCCACCAGAAGAGCGCGCGCCACCGGCCGCCCAGCGCCGCGCTGCAGGCCCACTCGCCCGCGCTGCCAGCGCCGCACGCGCACGCGCCCGCGCTCGCCGCTGCCGCCGCCGCGCACCACCTGCCGGCCATGGTGCTGTGAGCACCTGCGCCTGCGTGCGCGGCCCCGCTCCCCGCGCGCGCCCCCGCTCACCCCCGCGCGCCCCCGCTGCCCAGACCCCAGGTCGCCGCAAGACACCTGCCGGCCTTGGTGCTGAGAGCGCCTGCGCCTGCGTGCGCGCCCCCGCTCCCCGCGCCCGCGCCCCCATACTCCAGGCCGCCGCGCAACACGCGGCTGTCATCTCTCCTGACGCGACCTCTCGGCCGCACGCGGCTGCCGGACCCGGCTCAGTAGGCGCGCCCCAGAAATGACGCCGAGGCTTACCCTCTTCGCCCCAGTTTCGCACACGAGGACCCTGAGGGGCGAAGTCCCTCTCCCGGGCCTTCCCTACCCCCTCCCCGACCTCGGCCACCTCTTCTTCAGACGGTCCCCGAGTCGCACGCCTCTTGAGTCGGCTGATCGGGATGATATAGCCCCCTTGTGAGTGGCCGGAGAGGGGACTGAAAGCCTCCGAGGGTCCTCAGCGAGGGGGAGGGGAAAGGGAGACCCCCACCATCCTCACAGAGAGCCGCGTGTTGGGAATGGAGAGTGAACTCCCGGTCCCAGGGTGGGCATAGCGGGGCTGGCACGCGCCATCTCTCTCCTCCTCCCTCCTCAGGGACTGCTATCCTGCAGTGTCGCCCCCTCCTTGAGAGCTGGGGGCTGGCGGGCTCCGGGGCAGCTAGAGGAGGCCGGAGAGACCTGCCCTTCCCTGCCAGGACGGGGTTGGGGGGCTTCTCTCCTTCGGGCCACCTGCCCCCCCCCGCCCCCCACCATGGGCTCCCTGGGGACACACAAGGCACAAATGTGCCAAACAGGCTGAGAAGGAAGGCGAAACCGCGGTGGCTCAGCGGTAAAGAATCTGCCTGCCATGCAGGAGACCAGGTTCGATCCCTGGGTGGGGAAGATCCCCTGGAGGAGGGCATGGCAACCCGCTCCAGTATTCTTGCCTGGTGAATCCCATGGACAGAGGAGCCTGGCGGGCTACAGCCCACAGGGTTGCAAAGAGTCGGACAGGACTGAAGCGACTTAAGCACGCACCAAGGCAAAATAGAAATCCACTCCTTGGGATGAGGCCTGCCTCTCTTTGGGCCTACGCTTCCCCTATCCCCATCTGTAAAATGAGAGAATTGGACCAACGCCGCCTCGCTTTCAGCTCTAACGTCAAGCTTGGAAAGGGGATGCCGGGCCCTCCTCGCCACCCTTCAGTACCAGGAGGCCAAGACTGGGTTTTCTGCCCGGAAAGCATCTCCGAGCTGTGCGGGATGCCAGGAGGTTCCGCCCTGGGCTCTGTCCGGTTTCCCCACGCTCCGGGCCGTGGGCGCCCTCTAGTGTCGCCTTTCCCCACCTTGCAGTCATTTACTAGAATCCCGCCTAGGGCGTTTTGTAAAATTAATTATAATATTGATGAAAAGTATAAAATGTATAGAGTTTTCAAGAACCTGTGCTCTACTTCCAGAAAATGGTCACTTTAACTTTGTAAATATTTATCTTAAATGATATTTACGAACCTGTGATATATATTATTTGATTGTACATGTACAACTGTAAATACATTTGTACCTCTCTTGTATTCTAAAATAAAAATTACTTGGGACATTTACCACTTAGCATCTGAATGGGTCGACGCTTTTGTCTGCATGAAAGGGAAATGTGGAAAATACCTAGGAGTTGGAGAGCGGGCAGGAAGAGTTGTTTCACCTACTGGTTTTTAAAATAACCATCCTTGTCGCAGCTGGGGCATCAGCTCCCGGAAGAGAAGGCCACAGTATAAACCAGTCAAAGCTCACAAGGCGCTGGGCAGATTCCTCCTGGTTTCCAGATGACTCTCAAATATCAGTGTCTTGCTTTGTTACTGCCCCTGAATCTTTGCTGCTTTTTTTAATTAATTTTCATGGACAGCTTGAAGGAATCCATGCAGCCTGTGCAGGTGGACCAAGATGGACCTCAAGTGCCCTCCCAACGCCTAGAATTTCAAAATGCTCTGGTGCCCATTTCCAGATCCTCCTTCAGGAAGAACAAAGAGCAGGGAGGCCATCAGTGTAGAGCCAGGCCCTGGCTCTCCTCTCCAGGACTTCCTGGCCAGGAGGAGGTGCACAAACTGGGAAGTGTGAGTTCACGCCTGTGGTCTGGCATGTAACAGCCGTGAGGCTATCACCCTTCCAACCTGCTGGCACCCATCAGGCTCGCCTCTCTGTGCATTCTAGCTGTGTACACACATACACACACACCCCTGAAGATGCTGGAATTCACACTTGTACGTACAGGCCATTCCCATTTGGAGCTTCAGGTATTCCCAAAGACCCAGTACTTCGGGGGGCTGATCTTGCTTGAAGGTCCTGCAAGTTGTTCGCTTGCAGGTCTTTGGGGCCAGTCAGGGACATGACTCTTCGTACTCCTCCTCTTCATCCCGTTACAAATTTTGCTTCGCCTTTGATTCCTCGCGAGACGTTTTCCGATGCCTCTGGTGGCCCCTGGCCTTCCCCTCCTCTCACTGCAATGGCAGTGTCAGACTTCATAAAAGTCAGTGCGCCGGCCCTTGATCAAAAATCTAAATTGCTTTCTGTAGGTAATTTTACGAAATTCCAACCGGCAGATCTGAAGGGCAACGAGAGCTCCTGCTCCAGAACCCACCTGGTGGCAGCAGGCTGTAATTGCAGACTAAAGTGCTTGTGTTCGATAGTGTTGCTGGAGATAATACTGGAGATAACAGGATGAGCAGGGAGGCATTGGCTGCCGGAAGGACTGCACACAGGTGGGGGCTTCTCTGGTGGCTCAGCTGGTAAAGAATCCGCCTGCAATGTGGGAAACTTGGGTTCCATCCCTGTGTTGGGAAGATCCCTTGGAGAAGGGAAAGGCTACCCACTCCAGTATTCTGGCCTGGAGAATTCCATGGGCTATACAGTCCCAAAGAGTCATGTCCCAACCCAAAGAGTCATGTCCCAACCCAAAGAGTCGTGTCCCAAAGGGTCATGTCCCAACCCAAAGAGTTGGACACGACTGAGTGACTTTCACTCCTCGCTGGGAGGCTTGATACTCAAAGCTTAATCTCTTACTTTGTTCACTTTTCCAACAGGGGCCTCGGGCTCCTTTCCCAAGAGTGCACGTCCCCCTCCTCCCAACAAAGGCACACAAATACACCACCTCCCAGTCAGCCTGCAGATTCAATCTGAAGGGCTTGCTGCGTATCCTGTAGGCCTGCGGTATAGACCAGCTGATCAAAAGGTAAAAATAAATAATTAAGTCTTTTAGAATATTCAAAAATAAAATAAAAAATAAAAACAGGTCGGATTAAATTACTTCCTTGCTTAGAACACTTCTGGCAGCTTCCCTGTTCCCAAGAATAAAATCCAGATGCATCTTTGCCTGACTGTGCCCATCTGCGACCAAACCTGCTCCCTCTCCCAGTACACACGCTGCGGCCAGAGGTGCTGGCACCACGGATGTGTGTGCTTTTGGCTCTGTCTTGACCTTGTAGCCTTAATCTTGGAAAACTCACTTATTCATTCTTGTAGCTTTGGGAGGTTAGATTCCTTAGGACCTCTATGTACATGATTATGTTGTGTGTGAATAAGGCAGTTTTATTTCTTTTCCAATCAATATGACTTTCATGTCTTTTTTTATTGCATGGTTCAGGACCTTTGTGTATAGAGAGTTCTAGATAGAGGTCACTGCTCTGTGTTTGAAACTCTACTTGGCCATTCACTAGCTGGGTGACCTTGGACAAGTGAATTAATGTCTGTGTGTCTCAACTTCCTCAAATGAAAAATGTGGTGATACTTCGCTCCTAAGGAGATTGCGAGGACTAAGTGGGACAATGGATGTAAGTGAAATACATGACTTGGGATCTGGCACGTGGTAAGTGCTCAGTAAATGGAAGCCATTGTTAACACAAGGATGCCTTTGGTGGAGTAAAGGGTTGTGGCTTCTTCTACCACCCACCTCTCTGGGCATCCCCCAGGGGCATCTAAGGAAGCTGCCCATCACCCCATCTTCTGCCCTTTCCATTAGCCATTATCCTTGGAGCTCTTGCAATGGAGGAACAGATATTCTAAGCTCTCAGCTTCCTTCCCACTTTGGGGCTGGTCTGCTAGGCTGCATGGCCATGACGGGGTGGGACAGATTAAGGACAATGGCTTGTTAGCACCCATCCTGACTGCTTCCCATGGCATGGCTGCCTTGGGGAAGTCAAACTTCGTGCGTGTTGGCTCAGGGCTTCAAGGGTGGGTGTTGTGGAAGAACCAGGCTACCTGGTCTGTTCTGATTGGTCTTTGGAGTCCTGTAGAGGCACTTCTGACATGTGCTATCAAGGTGATGGACAGCTGCCTTAGTCACAAGTCTGCCAGATGTAAGACAAGGAGGCACAGACTGCCATTCTTAAAATTCGTGGACATGCTTAAGAGCTGCCATAGGCATCAAAACTGTTTCTAATATTTTGGGGAGAGGCAGTCCTCAAAACATGAGGTCCTTGGGTGGAAATCTTTGTGCACATCTCTGATTGCAAAACTTCTGGGGATCGGGGGGTGGGGGGAGGAATTCCCTGGCGGTCCAGTGGTTAGGACTCCATGCTTCCAAAGAGCTCAGGGCTAGAGGGTTCCTGCTGCCTCTGTTTTCACACTTTTCCTAATTTTCTTTTTGGTTACTTTCACTCAGAGTTCTCTGTGGCCCTCAACCCAACTCCTGAGTATCAACAGTTCCTTGCCTTCAAGGCTCATTCGAACACCATTGCTGTCAGGAGGTCTTTTCTGTCCTCCTCTCGACCCTCTGATCCCTGAGCTCCTGACCAAACACCCTGATGCCTGGGGTAGAAAGGCTCCAGAAATGCTTGCGGAATAAATTCATTCATTCCACAGATATTTGCTGAGTGCTGTTCTGAGAGTACCTGGGTTTGTTTTTCTATTTTTTCATCTTGTGACTGCTCTGCATGGCATGTGGGATCTAGTTCCCTAACCAGGGGAAAATTCAATGCCAAGAAATAAAACAGGATCCAGTGACAGAAACAGGATTAGTCTAGATAAGGTGGTCAGGAAGGCTTCTCTGAGGAGGTGATATATGAGCTGAAATCTAAGTGAGGAGGAGATACATGAAGACCTGGGAGGAAGAGCATTCCACGCAGACAGCGCCAAAACACACACGTCCTTGGTGTTAACACCTCTGGCTGCCGCGTATGTACTGGGAGAGGGAGCAGGTTCAGTCACAGATGGGCAGAGTCAGGCAAAGATGAATCTGCATTTTATTCTTGGGAAAGGGAAGCTGCCAGAAGTGTTCTAAGCAAGGAAGTGATTTAGTCTGATCTGTTTTTATTTCTTATTTTATTTTTGAATATCCTAAAAGACTTAATTATTTATTTTTACCCTTTTCCATTATGGTTTATTCAAAAAAGTGAAGGTTAGTCGCTCAGTTGTGTCGGACTCTTTGTGACCCCATGGACTGTAGCCCACCAGGCTCCTCTGTCCATGGGATTCTCCAGGCAAGAATACTGGAGTGGGTTGCCATTTCCTTCTCCAGGGGATCTTCCCAACCCAGGGATTGAACCCAGGTCTCCTGCATCGTGGGAAGATTCATTTGAGCTACCAGTGAGGCCCTGGTAAGGTTTTTTACATGATATTATATATAGTTCCCTGTGCTATACAGGAGAACTGTTTTTTTTTTTTTTTTTTGCTTTATGTGTCTTGCTCATTTTGTTTGTTTCATTTTTAGTTACATGTTTTATTGAAGTATAGTTGGTTTATTATGTTGTGTTAATTTCTGCTGTACAGCAAAGTGATTCAGTTTTATGTGCTCAGTTGCAGAGTCGTGTCCAACTCTTTGCAACCCCATGGACTGTAGCCCACCAGGCTCCTCTGTCCGTGGAATTTTTCAGGCAAGAAAAATTGGAGTGGATTATCATTTCCTATTCCAGGGGATCTTCCTGACCCATGGATTGAAACTGTGTCTCCTGTGTCTCCTGCGTTGGCAGGCAGGTTGTTTACCACTGTGCCACCTGGTAGGCCCCATTCAGTTCATATATATATGAACATGTACCATTTTATACATATATGTATATGTATGCATTCTTTTAAAATTTAATTAACTAATTATTTAGTCACATTGCCATAAAATAATTTTCTCTTTCTTTTCTTTATTTTTGTATACATTCTTTTTAAAAAATATTCTTTTCCATTATGGTTCATCGGGCTTTCCTGGTGGCTCAGCTGGTAAAGAATGTGCCTTCAATGTGGGAGACCTGGGTTCAATCCCTGGGTTGGGAATATTCCCTGAAGAAGGGAATGGCTACCCACTCCAGTATTCTGGCCTGGAGAATTCCATGGACTGTATAGTCCATGGGCTCGCAAAGAGTCGGACACGACTGGGTTACTTTCACTTTATGGTTTATCACAGGATACTGAATATAGCTCCCTGTGCTATATAGTAGGACCTTGTCGTTTATCCATATATAATAGTTTGCGTCTGTTAATCCCCAACTCTCAATCCATCCCTCCCCTGCTCGCCTGGCAACCACAAGTCTGCTCTCCCGGTCTGCGGGTCTGTTTCTGCTTTGTGGATAAGTCCAGCTACCTCTGGCTGCTGTACAGAAATTGGGTGTAGGCATGGTAAAGGTAGAATTAGGGAACTGAGTGAGGTGGTGATGCCATTGGCTTGGGGTGATGGCCCTGGTGCTGCACAGATGGGGCGGTAGATGGATATGGGAGGAAATGGTGAATGTTAGACCTGTTCAGCAATTAATATCACTTTGGAAGTTCAGACACCTACTCACAGACTTCTGGACCCCTCTTACAAAACCCCAGTGCTTAAATCTGGGCTCAAGAATCAGTATTTCTAAAAAGCCTCTTGGGGATGTGATGCAAAGTCGTCCACCAAGGATCATAATGCCTACCTCCAAGATGAGCTGACTTGGAGGAATGTAAAACACGATATTTTATTGTTTTTGTTTTGGCTGCGCCAACCAGCTTATGGACTCTTAGGTCCCTGACGAGGGATCAAACCTGGGACCCTGGCAGTGGAAGCACAGGGTCCTAACTACTTGACCGCCAGGGAATTCCCATAACATAACGTTTGCTCAATGCAAAGCACCAGACGCTCAGGATGTGCAAGCTCTAGGGTGAAGCAGGTGCAGTCAGGAGGAACATGGTCCTGCCACCAACTGCTGTATGAATTCCAGTCCTTTTCGGGGCCTCAGTTTCCTCCTCTTTAAAAAGGGACCTGCAGTGGACTAAATGAAATCTTAACCCCAAGGTGATGGTAGTAGGAGGTGGGGGCCTTTGGGAAGTGATTAGGTCATGAAGGTGGAGCCTTCCTGAATGGGATTGTGTGCCTTATAAAAGAGACCCCAGAGAGCTCCCTGGCCCCTTCCACCATGCAGGGGTCACAGGTACCCCCTATCTGAACCAGACACTGAATCTGCCAATATACTAAGACAGATCCACAATCCCAGTATTGTGAAAGGCTCCATAAGCATAGTGCCGTGAGAACGGGAGGGGTTATGGTTATGTCCATCCTTCCTTGAAACTGGATAGTGTCAAGACTATAATCCAGCATACATCTATAACCTAAGACTAGAACTTGGTCTAGGAGCGTTCCCAGGCCTGGCAGCCTGACTGAGCTATACTGCTTCAAAGGACACCACCGCCCTCTTCTGGTCGAGAGCAGACTCAACAGACGCACCCTTTCTCATACGTTTCTTGACTCTAGCCCCTTCTCCTCTGTCCGCTGTCTTATGAGATGGTTGGATGGCATCACCGACTCAGTGGACATGAGGTTGAGTAAACTCCAGGAGTTAGTGATGGACAGGGAGGCTTGGCGTGCTGAAGTCCATGGGGTCGCAAAGAGTCGGACATGACTGAGTGACTGAACTGAACTGAAGTGAGCCCCTTCTCCAGGCAAGGAGGAGGGCAAGTGTCTGGCTGTCTGCTTACCGATTACCTGTGAGCAATTAGAATCTACATCACTGACTACCTTATAGGGTTGGCTTTCTAGACAAATGTAGCCACGCTTAGGTGAAAGAAATGCTATCCTTTTGAAGATTTACCAGGCTATTGGTCTGATGGATCTTCAGGAGAAAACAGACTTAATTTACTGGTCTTAGTGAGTGGTGCTGATGCAAGTTATTTCATTTCATCCTGTTTAGAATCCCTGTGCTGGGCTGTGCTGTGCTAAGTCACTTTAGTCTTGCCCAGCTCTTTGCGACTCCACAGACTGCAGCCCACCAGACTCCTCTGTCCATGGGATTCTCCAGGCAAGAATACTGAAGTGGGTTGCCATGCCCTCCTCCAGGGCATCTTTCCGACCCAGGGATTGAACTCGTGTCTCTTATGTCTCCTGCATTGGCAGGCGGGTTCTTTACCACTAGAGCTACCTGGGACGCCTGCATGAAGAATTATCACCTCCAATTCCCTGAGGTTAAAACTAAGTCTGTTGTGAATGCTATAAAGCATGCAGGGCAAGGGTGAGGGAGAGGGTAGGACCTGGAGAGAGGGACAAGCGAAATACTCCTGACGCCTAGATAAAACCACATATCCTTCCATCTGTTCATCACTAAACCCTTAGGACAGCTCCTGGCTCATTTCTCTGTGTGAGTAAATATAGGCGAAAATCTTTGTATTGTGTCCATTTGTCCTCC
This sequence comes from Bos javanicus, assembly GCF_032452875.1. Taxonomy (NCBI): domain Eukaryota; kingdom Metazoa; phylum Chordata; class Mammalia; order Artiodactyla; family Bovidae; genus Bos; species Bos javanicus. The sequence goes on from NC_083878.1 coordinate 100,730,041, forward strand.
CTGTCAAAATACACCCGCTTGGCAGGATTCAAATGTGTTCTTAGACGGTTTCCTGCTTTTTCCAAAAGAAATACCAGGGAAATCAGCTCACTTAAGAAAGAATGGAAAAAAAAAAAAAAGAAAGAATGGAAGCAGCACCTGCAGCACTGTTTGGGGGTGTAGGTGATGGTTGGTGCTGAACCAGCACTCAAGGGCTACTAGTAACAGTACGAAAAGAGGCTCTTTCCTCTGTCCAAATAGTGTTTTTTTCTCTTGATCCTCCTGGTCAATCGCATACCAAAAAAAAAAAAAAAGAGAGAGAGATTTCAGCAGCTTTGAATTGGAAGGAAACTCAGAGGCCCATTTCACAATTATTTCTAACCTGGAAAACAGTAAGTGGGATGAGCACAAGAGTTTTGCTGAAAAGTCAAATGCTATGCAACCTGAGATTTTATTATTTGACAAGAGCAGCCTTGCCAATAGTAAAAATGGCAACTTGACTCCTTCCTTCCCTTCGTGTTAACCTAATGGTTGCCAATAGCCAACATGGAGGCCAGGCTGTGAGTTCCCATTGGCGGCTGTTCTGAGGCCCCGCCCCTACGAGCGACGGCTGGGAATTGCGGAGACGGAAAGCGTGACTCCGAGTGGGGCTGCGCCTGCGCGAGTTATTGGCGCCAAGATGGCGTTGGAGATGAGGCTTCCCGTCGCTCGGAAGCCCCTTAGCGAGAGCCTGGGCCGCGAGAGTAAAAAGCACCTAGTGGTGCCAGGGGACACGATCACCACGGACACAGGCTTCATGCGGTACGTGGGGTTGTGGGGGACTCTGGGCAGCAAGGGGCAGCTGCATTGCTCTCTCTCCACGTGAAACCTGGGCCTGTGTTCTGCATCTAAGTGCCCGCGGTACCCGCCGCGCATCTGCGGAGCATCTCAGTTGCCTTGTTTTCGAGACTTCGGACTTCCTACTCCCTGCATCTTGTATGTCCCCGTCTGCAGCTGCCTCAGCGGCCCCGAAACCTTCCTGTGTCCCAGGCCCCGATTCTGAGCCTTCCTCGTTGAACCTGGAGCTGGGGCCTCTTCACAGGTTTCGGCGTAAGGGATAGTGGGCGTTTTTGACTTCGTCCACTTAGCCCTCAGCATTCCATCTCCTAGTCAGGGGCACGGTTTTGGAACGAGTCTTTGGGCTTAAACAAAGAAAGTGAAGTCGCTCAGTCGTGTTCGACTCTTTGCGACCCCTTGGACTGTAGCCTACCAGGCTTCTCCGTCGATGGGATTTTCCAGGCAAGAATACTGGAGCGGGTTGCCATTTTGGGCTTAGGGGGCATGCAAATATATTACGTTACATGCACCAGAATAGATAACTTTGAGTCTGAGGGCAGGCTCCAACTTAAGGGCAGCTGGGGTTCCAGCCCTGCTGCCATCACAATATTAGCTGTATCACCTCTCCGAGGTCACTTTCCTCGTCTGTAAAATAATGATAATAACTATTCCAGAGAGTGGTGAGGATTCCATGAAAGTGAAAGTGTGGAAGAGTTAGTCCCTCAGTCATGTCCGACGCTTTGCCACTCGGTGGACTGTAGCCCGCTAGGTTCCTGTGTCCATAGAATTCTCCAGGCAAGAATACTGCAGTGGGTTGCATTCCCTTCTCCAGGGGATCTTCACCACCCAGGGATCCAACCCAGGTCTCTTGCATTGCGGGCAGGTTCTTTACTGTCTGAGCCACCAGGGAAGGATTACATGAGGGATAATGATTATGGAAAAAAGTAAAGACTCACCGTTCTATCACCATCACAGGGGTCAGCACTGCTGATAAGCCAGCCTCCGCCCTCCCCCCATGTGCATATGAGAGAGGTACAGCATTTATTCCATTGCCCTTTAACCTCTTAGTTTGGCATTATTGGTTCCCAGGAAATCTTAAGATTCAGTCCTTTATTCATGCAGTCAATAAATATTATTTGTGGTTGGGGTATAAATTGAACAAAGAGGAAATCTCTGTCCTGGTGGACTTTATGTTCTGAGAGAGACAGAAGAGAAATAAGCACAACAAACAAGTTATTCAGAATATTTGCTGGTAAATTCAGTAGAAAAAAATTAAGAAGTCAAGCAGGGTAAGTGGAGCATAAGTTGGAAATATGGTGGGGGTGGCAGCCACAGGGCGGGTGACTATTACAAATGGGAAAGTCGAGGAAAGCCTGGTGGAAAAAGTGCCATTTGAGTCGACTTGAGTACAGTGAAGGAGATGGCCACATAGGACTCTAAAGAAGGAGTGTTTAGGCAGAGGTGGCAGCCAGCACAAAAGCCTGTCTTTGAGGCAGGAGGAATCAGGTTTGAGGAACACATTGTTCTGGCTGCGAGAGGTCACCTCAAGCATTACCCTGGTATCCTTTGTATCTTCCTGTTGCAACAGGGGCCATGGAACCTATATGGGGGAAGAGAAGCTCATTGCATCAGTGGCTGGCTCCGTGGAGAGAGTAAACAAGTTGATCTGTGTAAAAGCTTTGAAAACCAGGTGAGAGCAAAAGGTGTGTATTTTGTGGCATCTGAGTTGCACAGCCAGGTCTTTTCAGCCATGACACACCCCCTACCCACAGCCCTCCCTGCCCTGTCGTGCTGTAGGTCTGGGATTTCGGGAACATGACTGGAGGAAGGGTAGAGATGACTAGGTAAGGGCAGGCTTCAAAGGTTTCCCTACGATATCTGACCTCTTCAAACTTGGGTTCCCTCTTCTGCAAAATGAGATCTTGCCTGACCTCCTGGGTAGGATCTTCCTTGGAATTCACTGAAATAGTGTGTATAAAGTACACAGAGAGCCGCCTGCCTTGAGGGCTCAATAAAGGTTAGCCCTAGAACATAAGCCAGTGGGGTTGGAACAGTGAGCAGGCGAGTAGTAGGAGCAGATGAGAGAGGTGAGGTAGGCAGTCTGCATGCCTTGAAGCCACGATGAATGTTTCTGACTTCCACTTTGTGCAGTCTAGGAAGGCCCTGGAGCAGGTGGAGCAGAAGAAGGACATGATCTGATTTCTGTTTTAATGAAATCACTCTGGCTGCTGTTGGGGGGTGGGGACAGATTCCTGCTCTGTTTTCATCATCTCAGTTGATGGTGGCTTGGACTAAGGTGATAGCCATAGAAGTGGGGAATAGTGATTAATTCTGCGTGTATTTTGTGTTCTGAGTGTATTTATCGTGAAAAGCTGTAGGATTTTGTATGTGGGCTTTTCTACATGTAGGACTGTGTCTGTGAGAAGAGATAGTTTTACTTCTTCTTTTGGGATGCTTTTTATTTTCTGCCTACATTGGTAAGATAGAGGTTCTAGAATCTGCTGCTGGACTTGTCCTGGAGCAGGAGAGGGAGGGGAGGAGGGAAATACACAGGGTTCCTCCAGAGACTCCAAGGACTGTGGCTTGAGCAACTAGAGGGGTGGAATTGCTATTTCCTGGGCTGGTGACAATTGGGAGAGGATCCATTTGCTATAGTGGAATTGAAGGGGCTGCTAGAAAGCTTTGTTTGAGGTTTGTAACTTATGCAGATTCCTCTTAGTCACGTAAGTGAAGGTGCTGGGTAGCCAGTGGTTGACTAAAGCTAGAGCCTGAATTCAGGGGAGTGGTGGACTCATCCTTGGTATTTGAAGCCATCGAGCTGGGTAAGCTCACCAAGTGAGTGAGTGTGGGCTGGAAAGAGAAGAGGCCCAAGGACTTAGTCTTCAGTGTGGAGGCTCTAATTCATCATTAGAGTTGGGAGGAGGAATTAGGAAAGGGGTCCGAGACATGCAGCCAGTGGGTGGGGGAGACATGAGTAGACCAGTTTGGGTGGTGCCTGTCTCACTTTCCTTTCTCCTCTTCTGGCTGATGCGGAATTTGTCTGTGTTCCAGAGCCCACCAGAAAATATCCCACGCGTATCCATTTTTCATGCAATTAACAAAATAAGGGGTTTCAGATTTAATGCACTCCTTGCAATAAATGGTGTGAGAATAGTTGATGGAGACTTTATATGCATAGGAACGTTGGAAGTTGTCAGTTCCTGAAACTAAGTTCGAACAGCATGTGAATTTACCAAATGTGGTGCCTGATCCAGGCCTGCGTGCTCTTTAACTGAAATCTCAAATGATGCTTGGTCTTGTCATGGAGTCTTTTCACTGATGGAGGACCTTCTGCTTTTTCTTTCAGATATAATGGTGAAGTGGGAGACATTGTAGTGGGGAGAATCACAGAGGTAAAGTCTTAGCAGATTGGTTTTCACAAAGTAAAAGTGAGCTGGTGATCTAATGAATGAGATAGTCATCCTATTACACGCAATTACACGAAAGAAGGATTCATTGTGTTTGGCTCTTACGTGACCTTTGATGAAAACAGTTTGTTTGTAAACAGTTTGATGTAAATGGTTTGTTTGTAAACAGTTGGATGTAAGTGGTTTGTCCCATCGGGGGTTATTGTTCATTTACAGTGTGAGCTCTGGCCTTGGAGTGTGTGTCCAGGTGTGGGGTTCCTTTGTTTTGTAGGTTCAACAGAAGAGGTGGAAGGTGGAGACCAACTCCAGGCTGGATTCAGTCTTGCTTCTCTCATCCATGAACCTTCCCGGAGGAGAGCTGGTAAGGATCTCCAGCTAGGACTGTGTATAGCTTGCTGGTGAGAGTGCTGGGTCCCTTGCGCCACCAGAGGACTTTGCTTTATACTGAGGCTGTCACTTGTACTCCTGTTCGTCTGCTGTGAATTTTGCTGTCTGGGGGTACACGTAGGCTTTTCACTTGGCCCAGGCCTCCCAACTCAGGCAGCAGTTGGTGTGTGGTAGAATCTGGGATGTCTGTGGGGAGATCCCAAAGGAGAGTTGAGAGAAGCTCTCTCAGATGCTTGGTGCTAATAATTTTCCTTTTCTGGGTGTGTCAGTTTTGCTCAGTGAAGGTCTTGCTTGAAAAACTATGTTTACAAATCAGCTTTACGTGAATCGAATGACATTGGGTTATTCCAGACAACCATAGTACCTAAGCTGCTTGCTTTTGTAAAATGTTGTGATTCAGCCTTATCTTCAGGCCAGCATCTATTTACTGAGAGGCTCATGGTGCTTAGCTGTCTGGAGAATGCCAAGATCCAGGAGGCGTGATTCAGTTCCTGAAAGAGCTTAGACGAGCAGGGACTATGAGATAACTGGTCTAAATACCCGGCAGTCTAAGAGTAAACAAGTGTGTGATTGTACAAAAGGCGTGATTAAATTCCCCGCGAGAAGCTTATAGGAAAAATGAATGTTGAAGTTGATTCTATCCTTGAAGGATGGCTAGAATTTTAACAATGAATTCAGGAATCTGAGATAAACGGAAATGTGTGAGCAAAGATATAGTTAAGCTGGAGGTAGCCGGTCATACTGGAGCGTGGTGGGCCACCACGGCAAGTAGGTAGGCTCGATTGGGGTTTGGCAAATCACGTAAGGAGTCTGAATATTATTCAAAGAAGAGGAGCCACGGGAAGGTCTGTAAGACAGAAAGTAGTGGTCATGGCTTTGTCTTCTTTGAGTGGCACGGGTTACCTACCCTGGTGTGTGTACACTGTGGCTGCCTTCAGAGGTCTTGGGAGAAAGTGAAAGAAAAAGAAGAGATGGAGCAAGATCTTGGTTTAGGGTCGGACTCCCTAACGTGGCCTTCTCCTTGTGTGTTTCAGAGGCGAAGATCTGCAGAAGATGAGTTGGCCATGAGAGGTTTCTTACAGGAAGGGGACCTTATCAGTGTATCCTTCACCTTGCATTCCAGCATATTTATGTTTGCTGTGGAGCTGGGGAATGGGGCTTGGATTGTCGGTCTCTCACAGGAGAAACTTGTCATCTTGGCCTCGACCAAGAGCCAAGGCTTCTGCTGCAGCCTGTCTCTTTCTTTTCTTTTTACATTAAAAAAAAATTGAAGTATAGTTAGTTTTGGGGGCTTCCCATATGGTGCTAGTGGTAAAGAACTTACCTGCTAATGTAGGAGACATAAGAGACGAGGATTCAATTCAGTCCTTGGGTTGGGAAGGTCCCCTGGAGAAGGCAATGAATATCCACTCCAGTATTCTTGCCTGGAGAATCTTATGGACAGAAGAGCCTGACAGGCTACAGTCCAGGGGGTTGCGAAGAGTCAGACATAACTGAAGCGACTGAGCATGCATGCTCACAATTAGCTTTATGTGTATAGCAGAGTGAATCAGTTATATACGCACATGTATGAGTATATGTATATTCTTTTTCACATTGTTTTCCTATATATATTATTATAAAATATTGAGTAGAGTTACTGTGCTAGACAGTAGGTTCTTGTTTCTCTGTTTATGCATAGCAGTGTGTATATGTTATTCCAAGATTCCTCATTTATCCCTCCCCACCCCATCTCCTCAGCCCAGGCTACGCTCCAGCTCTTCTTCAGACCTGCTGCTGCTCAGTCGGGTTTTTGGGTCTTGTAACTTACGGTGGCTCATGCTTGAAGCCAGCTCCAAGTTTCCTGGTGATGTTAACTTTCATCCCAGGAAGGAGAAAAGGTGGCGTTCATGTCAGGATATTCACGACAGCCAAGGGGGAGAGATTAGGTCACAGCAGTGTGACCTCCGAGTCCACCTACAGCTGTAGGCGGGACTGGTGGACACAGATGCGAGGGTGGAGGGAGAACCAGGGACACAGGTGATAAGAAAGTGTTTGTTCCTTCATCATCGACCAGGCTGAGGTCCAGGCAGTGTTCTCTGATGGAGCCGTCTCTCTGCACACGAGGAGTCTCAAATACGGAAAAGTAAGTTGGTCTTTGGGTGTTCTCTCTGGATGAGTGAGACTTCAAATCCATTTCCCGGTCTCCAGCTGTCTCTGGCATTCTGGCCTAAAGCACCTGGAAGTTAAGCGCTGACAGGCTGGCATTGCACGTGCTGACTCACACGGTTGTGGGCTGGTAGCATAGTAAAGCATGACGACACTCACCCTTTTTTTGCGGAGGAGATTGTTCTGGCAAAAGAGCCCCTATGACCCTGGGCCCTGGCCCCGCGGCTGTCTCTGCTCTCTCCCAAGGGGTGCGGTGGCTTTGCATGGCCTCAGCGCTGAGTTGCAGCCAAGGGAGCTCATGGACTGATGAAACACGATGGCCCCCGGCCCTTGGACAAACGTCCTGTCAAGAAAATGGATATTATTTTTAGGAAAGATGGGTTTGTCACTTGAGCCTCTAAAGGAAATTTTGTTACTTTTCTTGCTATAAGGTGACAGACATTATTGAGGCTATTTATTTTTTTAATGACAGCATGTTTTCCCAAACAAATGATGACTCATTAGTCTTGGCTTTGTCTGGGTGAACTTTCTCATTCCTGAGTGGAAAAGAAACCTCCCTGTCAGTGGAGTGGCTGCAGCCGCCACACCCGAACCCTTGAATCAGGAGGGGAGACAGGCGCACTGCCTGTGCTGATCTTTGTGGGCCTGGGGCCTGTAGCAGATGCGCCTTCTGCAGGATGTGGGCCTTAAGCTCACCTGCCAGGACCGGGGATGTATTTGTGCCCAGCCCTCAGCCAGTCCCCTTCTCCAGTGGCATATCTCGTGGGCAGGACAGGCGGTTGGGGTCAAGGTGGAACAGAGCAGTGCTCCTTGGCCCTCAAGAGGCTCAAGCCCACATCCTCATTGGCTCCACCCTCTCTCAGCCGTCACACCAGCCCTGGATCAGAACATGATGACGCTCGCAAAGGAGAATAAATGGTGGAGAAGAGAGTGAAAGTCACCTTCTGTTGGGATGTGTAAATGACACATGTCTCTGGAAAGTGTCTTTATTTTGCATGTGCATGTCATGGCAGTTGTCACCAGCAAGGAGCCCGATTCCAGCCTCCCTAGGACACAGTCTGTACTCTGCTTTATAGTCGCCTCATTGGGGATCCTACAGTGACTTAATGTACGATATATATATTTTTTTAGCTAGGTCAGGGCGTTTTGGTTCAGGTCTCCCCCTCCCTGGTGAAACGGCAGAAGACCCACTTCCATGACCTGCCGTGCGGCGCCTCAGTGATCCTGGGCAACAACGGCTTCATCTGGGTCTACCCAACCCCCGAGCACAAAGAAGACGATGCAGGGGGCTTCATCGCAAACCTGGAGGTGAGCACACTCCGCCCGCTGTTGCCCTTTTGGGATGGAGAGGCACTGAATGGGTACTGTGCTTCAGCGGCAGGGGCGGGCACTCTCTGTTTCTCCCTGCTGTGTGGCGGTAGTTAGAGCTGGTTTGCATTTCCACTGAAGTCTGCTCAAAACATCGTGCTGCCCTCTCTTGTTCTGGAGAGATGAAATCAGCGACTTTGATCTCTGTTGGCCCAGATGGCAGTTGCAGGGTAACAGCCAAAAAGCCACTGGAGGTGCCATCCTTTTTCATCTTCCTTGGAGTCAGCAGTTTGCTTGGTTTGGAGTCCCAGCGTGATCCCGCCTCAGCTGTAAGTGGGTCCTGTCATCTGCTGTAACCGTTCACTCGTTCTGGTCTTGATTCTGTTTGCCTCCCCTGGTAGCCGGTCTCCCTTGCTGATCGAGAGGTGATCTCCCGGCTCCGGAACTGCATCGTCTCACTGGCAACTCAGAGGATGATGCTCTATGACACCAGCATCCTGTACTGCTATGAAGCATCCCTTCCACATCAGGTATGCCACCCAGGGCTCCCCTTCTTGCTGATCTGTGAGCAGGCGTGGCGTGTCATCCGCTCAATGTCCCCGCCACGTACCTTCACCATGCCCATCAATGTGAACTCACCTGGTGGACACCCTTGTTGACTGGTAGAGCTTTACCCGAGATGCTAATAATATTCTCATTGTCTGATGTCCATGTGAGGGTTTGCGGGCAGTTGGCGGTGCCAGGTGGGGCTGGTTTATGACAGCGACCCCCTGGACTTCATCTTGGCCATCCCAGTTTTAGCTCCCTTTCTAGTGAATGCTGGAGTAATAGCTTTGTTGTTCTTGTTAGCTATATCCCAGAGAACTTTGCTGATTTATTAAGCTAGTTCTAGCAGATCCTTTCTTGCAATAGGTAGCCTCTGATAAACGAAAGAAGAACAGAAGGCTCGTGTTAGCCAGGCTTGGTTTCTACATTTGGGTTGGCTTGATGGTGTGCTTACTGGTTGAACAAATTACCTTTTGTCCTTTCTTTTTCAGATCAAAGACATCTTAAAGCCAGAAATAATGGAGGAAATTGTGATGGAAACACGCCAGAGGCTTTTGGAACAGGAGGGGTAAGAAGAAGCACCTGAAGGCCAGGACTGTGTGGACCCGAGCAGAGCAGTCCTTGGAGGTGGAGAATCTGACTGGCAGTCCCTGCGTGCAGCTCAGTGAAGAACCGGGAAATTCATCACTGGACCTACATCGGGCTGCCTCTGCCTTGAAGACCTGCTTTCTCCTGTTTTAATGGAAAGCGAGGGGGCAGGTGATTACTGCTGCCACCCCTTGAGTTGCCCACAGACTTCGGGTGCTACAGGTAGTTTCAGGCCCTTAAAAGCATTCCGAGTTCCAGCCGAATACACTCCTATCCTGGAATCATATGGGGAATCTTTTGTCTTGTAGTCACCGTCAACTCACCAGGCACAGTGCCCCATGAAACTGCCCCTATGTAAAACATAGCCTCCCTGATCCCCCCAGTTTGATCTCCCCAGTTGTCTGTCTTGGCCTCCATTCCCACCTCCTCTGCAGTGCGAGAATGACACTGAAGAGTGTAGCTTGGTAAAATGAACCCAAGAGTCAGTGGAAGAACACAGCGACCAAGCAGCCTTTTGCTTGGTTGGAATCTCATTTCCTGTTACATGTTCCTCCTAGTGACAGATGTAAGTACATCCCCGCCAGGCTGCCTTAATCTGTTCTGCCTTTGAGGATGATCTATAAGAAGCTGAATAATTGAGGAGAGAGAGAATGAATGTTTTGGGTGCTCTGATGAACATGAAAACAAAGTAAAAAGGTGGAGATGGAAAAAGAAAAGGTTTTCCTCCTATAACTGAAGCAGCAATGCATTTACTTTTGAATAATTCAGGGTTGAAAGATGAAAACAAGATATTGAAGTTCTGTCTCACTGAGAATGGCTAGAATTCCTATGCATTCTTTTTCAAATGACTTTCTAAACATGGTGCCCTGATTTGGGTTTGGGGTAAACAGTTCTTTTAAAGTCAGTATATGAGAGTGCTATTTGGTGAGCTGGTTTTTTTTTTTTTTTTTTTTTAATTTATATATGTGGTATCACTGTTTTTGTTCTTGTATTCTGTGTAATACTTGGGAGTTAAGTACAGGTGAAGGATGACTTAGGAGATTGAAATTCTTCTGACAGAGGACCTTAAATTTAAACCTAGAATACCTAATAAAATTTAAACCTAGGACAGTTTCAGTAGTAATGTGGAGCATATGGTGGTTTTGAAACATAACTCAGCTCTTTTTTGTTAAATTGTACGTCTTCATAATATTATTCAGTCTGTCACCTGTTTTGAAGAGTGCATCAGCTGAGTTGGACAGGGGACGTTGCAGCTGTAGGTTTGCTCCCTGTTTTTGAGATCATGTTCTAGGTTGTATGTCCCTGTGGAGAAGGGAATGGGGAAGGATGGGAGCCTGCATGCCTGCTTTGGGTTGGTTTTGATCAGAGCCATAAGTGGGTTCGTTGAATGTTTGCCCTTCTCACTTGGTCTCCCAAGCTGCCAGCCCATACTGTTCACTCAGTATTTCCTGAATAGTGATTACCTAAGTCTCAAAACACCTTTTTGGTGAGTATCTACTTTTTTTTGTGGCCCACTAGAGGGTGCCCTTGTTAAGCGTAATTTCAGTAGGTATTTAAAAAAAAATCTGAAGTTTTTACACTGGTTCTGAATTCCTCTAGCAATGTGTAGGTTGCTTTGCTTTATAAGCGTGAGCACAAAATTAGGCTGAACTGCATCACTCTTAATGATGAGCTTAAAGGGATTTATTCAAATTTGGCAACATTTATTTACTTCTGACTGTCAGGCATTTTCTGGGCTCTGGATTCTAGCTTTAAGTCCTTAAGAGTATCATCTATAGTGTTACACAGTGCATCTCTGGAAAAAAATATAGTCTAGCTTGGGGGTTCACCTAAAACTAGAAAATGGCAGTTAGTAAATGGCAAGTAGGATAAACCTTTAAATCAAGTGCTGCTGGCCTCTAAAGCACAGTTAGTCTCAGTATTTATGGGAAATAAAATCCCATTTGATTCTCATGGTAACCTGTAAAGTTTGATATGACCCTCGTTTATAAATGAAAGCCATTCACATAATTAAAGTGACTTCATTAAAGCTCATTAGCAACTATGGATCGGTAGGCTTAAGCTCTCGGGATGGATCATGAAGCAACCCTCGAGAGAAGGGGTTGGACTGACACTGAAAGGATATGGGGTCCAGCATGGAGACCACACTTTGGATTGTTACTCATTTTGTACACTGCCTGTCCCTCCCATGTCTGCTGTGGGAGACGGATGAGGCCCTCCACCCCCACGCCTCATTTGTACCCCAGCACCTAGGACGATGCTTGGCACACGGGCTGAATGCTTGTGAATGATTTATTAGTTCAAGAAGTGTGGGTTAGAGTTCTGATTTGATTGGTCAATTTTAAGCTAGAGAGTGAAGAATGAAGATGTGTAGGAAATGATGAAAGGGTGAAGAGGAATAAAAAGTGAAATCTTCAAAGAGAAAGGATGATGGTAAGGATAAGGTGATGGGTAAATTAAGGGAACAGGGTGTTGACACTTGAAGACTGATCTATAAGCCAGGATGATGTTCATCAGCCAGACTACTCAGTGATAGAGCAAAGCTAACCTAGTTAACATCTAAATATAAATTCTGCTTCTGAATTTGCTTCACATTCAGTACCTCCAAGGAACTCTATTTTTACAAGCCAGTATCTATAAAATCACCATTTCCCAATCCAGCAGAAATATTTCTAAAATACACAACTGAACATAGAACACCTATAATGCAACTGGTTTTCCCCTACTATCAGTAGCAACTTCTAAAATATCAACTAACTTTAGATCAACAGTTACTTGATATTGAATGATACAACAGAAAATTCAAGGCTTTGGAGTAGTATCAGTCTGGGCTCAAATTGTCACATGACTAGGCCAGTGACCTTCAGTAACTCACATCTTACTTGGTTTTCTCATCTGTATACAGGGGATAACATTACTTGTGTTACTGGGCTACAATACAGTAAGGACTAAATGAGAATATGGTTTATGAAGAGCGGAAGACCACAGTGTAGATTAGCTGTGATGAGTATATTCCCTTAGAGATGGGTATATCCTGGCAGGTGCATTGCTCTGGGGAGACGTGGAGAGTGAAGAAGGGAACCAGGAGGGTACATTTTAGTTGCATAAAAATGGGTTATGGCATGTGTAGATCTGGTTGCATGGGTCATTAGCTAGTTCTGTAAACTCAACAGTTGCGGCTAACATGTTTTCATGTGACTATGCGTACACCCCTGAAATTAGATCGTGTAATCTTTTTCTACTGTTTACCCCGCCCCCCTCCCCAGTTTTATTGAGAAAAAGTTGACAGACATCACTGGACAAGTTTAAAGATTCCTTCTCTCTCAAACACCTATGATCATGCTTCGCCTCCGAAAAGTTCTTAAAATGCTGTTAATGAGTGGGCTCCCCGATACTCCAAAGAAACAATTCGTTAGCAATATGTCGACGCTCTCCAGTTCTTTATTTTTCGCTCGTTCTAATATTTATGCTTCTTGGAGTCAAGGTGGAAGTTGGTGAGGGGCGGCAGTGGAGGCACCAAATAACGTAGGTTTCGAGGAGCGAGCTAAATTCTAAAGAAGCTCAAGGAAGCGATCCAACTCCGGTTCTGGGGAAATCCAATCCACAGTTTTCCCCTTGCTTTGGTTCCTCGCCGGCCTTACCAACCCGCTCAGGGGAGACATTGGCCAGCCCTGCGCGAGGCCGGCTAGAGTCCTCTGGCTCCCAGGAGGGCGGGACCGACGCTCAGGAGCCTGGAGCAGAGGGCAAGTCTCGGGCGATTGCGGACAGGGGCGGGGGCGCAGCAGGACCACAAATTCCGGCCTGCCCCGCGGGCTACGCCGAAAGTGGTTGGTTGGGAGCTCTAGCTCCGTCGGCCAATGGGGTGCAGGAGAGGGAGCTGACACGGATTCTCGGGGGCCAATGGCAGTGCAGGGGAGGCGGGAGCTTCCTTACCATTCCCCTTGCCCCTCTGGAGAACCACATTTAACAGGTCGTACGGGGCCGGACCTTGGAGGGCAGGGGGACCAGAGCCGAAAGACGCCGCAGTGTCTCCGAAAGCGGTGTCTGGAGGGTCCCGGTCCCCACGCGAGGCGCGCACCGGACGTCATCGGGGGGCGGGGCCGGGGCGGGGCCTGGCCTCGTTGTGGAGCGGCTAGTAATCCATCATGGCGGCCGCGAGGGTCGGTGACCGTCCCTGAGCAGCGCCGGAGCCGGAACCGGTTCCTGGGTCCTGCAGCTGAGGAGCCCGCCTTGCGTTGTCCACGGCCCCTACTTGGGCGGGGAGGCCGGGTCTTGCGACGGAGCCCGGGGGATGTGACTGCCTGGCAGCGGCGGCCGTAGCCACGTTCGGGCCCGGGGGAGGCGGGTGTCTCGGACAGAGACCCCCCCCCCCAGGCTCGGGGCAGCTGAGGCGGCCGGGCCTCCTCCCCGTTCTGTCCTCTACCCGCCTTCGGGGCCGCGAGAGCCCGTCGTCCCTTATCAGCTCCATCCCGGCTCTGGGACCCTGGGGTTGTGGTCTCTTTCCCCAGACCTGGGGACACCCCGTTTCCTGAGGCTTGGAGGAGCGTCGCCCCCCGGAGTAAGCCGCCCATGCCCCCCCGCCCCGGCAGCCTCCCTCTTTACCCCCGAGCCGCCCCTTAACTCCGAATCCCGGCCTCAAGTTTGGCCTCGGAGGCCCCCCTCATTCAAATCCCCTCCCTGCTGTCAAGTAGCCTCCCCTTCCCCCCGCTCCCAGCCTCCCCCCCCCCCGCCCCCCCACGTTGCTCCCGTGAGCCTGTAATGCCCTGACTTCTTCCAATGTCACCTACGGCCCCCTCAGCCTCAGCCCAGCCAGAAACTTTAATGCAGAGGAAAAGCCTGGACTGGTTTCACAGGCCTTTTAAAAAGCGGACTTAAAAAGTTGCTGGCCATGCATTCCTTCTCGTCAGAGGGCCAGCTCTCGCTGAAGTCGGGGTGACCCGTGTCCTTTTCCGGAGAGCAGGGTAGAGAAAAAGCAGGAGCGGCAGCTAGTGTGGCAGGAAATTTGTTGGAAGATGGAGACACCAAGATAGGGGGTGGCTGACTTCCCCAGGAAAAGTTCTGGAGGAGCATTCAAAGACCGATCCACGTTTCCTCGATGTGTGGAAATCGACACGACTTTAGCCTCACTGACCGTTGTACAGCATCCCCTGTGAATATTTCTCTTTAGGTTTTTCTCCTTGAAAGGGAGGAAACGTAGCCAGTAAAAGACACGTGAAATCCAGGAACTTTGAGGTCGCACTGCAGTTACATTACTTCGAATTGATAAACTGCGAATATAATCGGAACTCCTGTTTGCACACGTCAACCTAAAATCCTAAAATCTTCGCTTCCTTTTATTGTGGAAGATGTCTTGTGATTGACCTCAGTTACTGACTGGTGGAGATGCGGGGAATGTGAAATCCCACGTAAAGACCGTTTCCTTCTCAGCTCACTGATCATTCTGAAAGATCTTGAACCCTCTTCTGGAAAGGGGTGCCTATCCTTGCTTTATGGGGCAGCAGCCTGGAAAAGTTCTTGGGGACCAAAGGAGGCCAAGTCTGCCTGCCCTGCACTTTATCAAAGGAGCAGGCAAGAAGGAGCCATCAAGGCACGGGGGTCCACACTGCAATGTTTTTGTGGAACACGGTGAGTGCTCTTCCAGATTTCTGGTCCTATTTTCTGCTTTGCCATGCGTAAGGAACTTTCGAACCACAGGGCTTGTGTTGGTTCCTTCCAGCTGTATTTAAAACTTCAGTTCCTGTAGTTATCTTTTAGTCTCACGTGGAACTTTCTTTGTATAAGAAAAAGTTACTTGGTGACACTGGATGGCTTTATTCAAAGTCTTACTGATTATTTCTTGCCTGATTGCCTTTCTAACTCACCGTTGACCTTGGACAAGCCATTTTACTATTCCAGTTTCCTGAGGAGGTTGGACATAAGCTATTTCTCAGGATCCATAGTCCATGATTCTGCTCTGACCTATGGCCTGGGCTCTTCCTTCCTCTGAGGTACATGGATCCTTCACTGCTTTATCTGTGGGAAGATTTCAATCTTATCCTCAAAGGGGTTTGTGCACCCCCCAGAGCTGAAAACCACAGGCCCTAGTTGACACTAATAACCTTGATCTTTTCAGTCATAAGTAGAACTTGAAAATCCTCACTTTGGAGCTACGTGGAAACAGTTGGGGGAGGCCACATTCCTTGTGAACTGAGGAGCCCCAACTTTCAGTGGTTCCACCTAAGACAGGGAGTAGTCCTTTCCTCAGAATGAAGCTTTTTATTCCTTCTCTCTTTGTTTCACATGACACCTGGGGCAAGAAAGGTTGTCTTTGACATTTTTATGAACACCACTGGCATTTGAGTGCTGACAGTACATATTATACTGGTCACGTCCAGTAATTCTGCGTGAAGTTTTAACGCTAAGGATCAGCTTAGACTGATGTCTGTGCCAGGGGCCAGCCACGCACCAATTAATTAGCATCCTGTTTGTACTGTCACAGCCTGACATTTTTCAGACCTAGTACTTATTAAAATATCAGTCGAGCCCACCCACCCTCTGTAAGCAAATGGACGACGTGTGCAAGTAGCATATACTTTGAAATTCAGTCACAAATACCCTTAACAATCTGTGACTACAATAAACAAAGTTCTCTATTCAGTGAACTTGTATTTGACAATTGAGGTTTGATTTTTCTGAGTAATCTGGGTACTTGGATTTTATTTTTGCCTTGAAACATGTTGGATTTTACTTTTGCCTTGAAACACGAGTTGTATTTTAGCATTGGTTTTAGACAGGTAAATAAAGTAATGTATTATGGCACTTCCCACGATCAAGATTTATAAGTGAATTATTTGCATTTCAACTAGTGATGATCATGCAACCTTAGGTAGTGAGAATTGTTCAGTCTCTGAGTCACGTCCAACTTTCTGCAACTCCATAGACTGCAGCTTGCAAGCCTTCCCTGTGCTTCACTGCCTCCCGGAGTTTGTTCATATTCATGTCCATTGAGCCAGTAATGCCATCCACCCATCTCCTCCTCTGCCACCCCCAGTGAAAATTGGTGCAGACTTTTTGGAGAGCTTTGGCCAAACATACCTGAATTTAAAATGTACATAGCAGCGACCCAGTAATCTCACTTGTAGGAAGCGGTCCTAGCATGGAACAGTGTAGTGCCCTTGGTGTGCCTTTCACCCCTTCAGGGGATCCAGAGGTGAAAACTTTTCATGTTAACACAATACTAAGATGTTGGGCTTCCCCAGTGGCTCAGCAATAGAGTCCACCTGCAGTGCAGGAGTCGAGGTTTCCATCCCTGGGTCAGAAAGTTCCCCTGGAGAGGGAAATGGCAACCCGTTCAAGTATTCTTGCCTGGAGAATCCCATGGACAGAGGAGCCTGGCAGGCTGCAGTCCATGGGGTCACAGAGAGTTGGATACGACTGAGCTGACCTTAGCATGCACTCACACAAGACGTTATTTGCAATCTTTGCAGTAATGGTGCAAAAGTAATGTAGGCTTCTAGGCATGAATCAAGGTTGTGGCAACTAACCATAGTAGCCATTGTGTTCTTCATGCCATGCACTCATAGTAAACTAGTTCAGTTCAGTCGCTCAGTCGTGTCCGACTCTTTGCGACCCCATCAATCGCAGCACACCAGGCCTCCCTGTCCATCACCAGCTCCTGGAGTTCACTCAGACTCACGTCCATCAAGTCAGTGTTGCCATCCAGCCATCTCATCCTCTGTCGTCCCCTTCTCCTCCTGACCCCAATCCCTCCCAGCATCAGAGTGTTTTCCAGTGAGTCAATTCTTCGCATGAGGTGGCCAAAGTACTGGAGTGTCAGCTTTAGCATCATTCCTTCCAAAGAACACCCAGGGCTGATCTCCTTTAGAATGGACTGGTTGGATCTCCTTGCAGTCCAAGGGACTCTCAAGAGTCTTCTCCAATACCACAGTTCAATAGCATCAATTCTTCGGCGCTCAGCTTTCTTCACAGTCCAACTCTCACATCCATACATGACCACTGGAAAAACCATAGCCTTGACTAGACTAGTAAAAATAATAAATACATATATTTTTTGGTTTTCACTTAAGGATGTTCCTGATGAAACAGCAAAAATTATTAATTTTGTCAATTCTCAACTGTTAATGTCTTTGTAATCTTCAGTGAAGGAACTGGAAAGTACTTCTGTGTGCTGTTTGTCTCTGGGAAGAGCTTTGGGCAGTGGTTAGTTCGAGCTGAACTTGCTGCTTTTTTCATAGACTACCACTTTTACTGACAAACTGGTTATTCAGATTAAAAAAATGTTTTAAAAAGTGTTTCAAGGAAAACAGCTGGTAGTGTCTGTTGTCAATGAAAACATCTTTGCTTTCCAGCAAAAATTAGGGTTTTGGAAAACTTGTATCTGCTCCTGTGAAGTAGAGATTGGTGGTAATATTCATAAACACACTATTTTGATGTCTTATAATGGAATACATTATTTGGAAGACCTGCATGATCCAGTGAACTGATATTTTGTAAATGACAATACATGATGTTATAAAGTCAAGCACAAGTAAAAAAGATTCATTCAAGGGGCAAGAAGGACCATTGAATTTTCATGTAACAGAATACAAATATTAATTGATACGAGTTTTAGATTCTATATCAAAACTAGCCTTTCGGAAACTACCACTTACCAAGTTTGGTGTAGCTTCAAAGAACAGTATCTACAGTTATCTACAAATGGGGGAAAACAAGCCATTTCCCAGTGAAAACAGACATGTTTATTTTTAGGTGAACAAATGAATTATTTAAAATTTTCAGTTTAAATTATACTACAGTAAATATTGATGAGGTAATCTATATAAATAAAAGCACTCTGGGGTTCTATATAGTTTTCAAGAGTGTAAAGAGGTGAGATAAAATTTTTTAAACTATTGTTATAGAAAGTCTATCAAGAAGTCATATAAGGGAGTGAGCAAACAAACAGAAATAGGAAATCATATAAGGATGTTTATTGCCCACATACTGTAAGTGCCAACACGGAAAGCTGTCCGTGTACTGGTAAGTGGAAAAAAGCAGTTTGGGGATCAGTCTACATGGTGTGGCCCCATTCTTGTAAAACAAAAATTAACTATTTATTTGTACATGTACAGAAAAAAGATAGAAGCATTTAGACTGACATAATTGTTAATCTCTAGGGAATTTGGGATTTAGGTGTAATAGCAGGAAACTTACACTTTTTACTTTGCATTTGTGATGTTTCAGACTTTTTACAAAAAATTTGTTCTATTTTGTAATACCCAAATTAAGGTTTAAAAAACAAATTGATGGCATCTCAACCAAATAGTCAATTCTTTGTAATACATATTGTTTAATGAAAGAAATTGCCTAGATCATGTTTTAACTGAAGACAAGTGAATTTCTTTGGACTTTGGGTATACTTTTCCTAGGGGAGCAAATGGTTCTTGATCTCTCCCAGGCTGATCTTTCTAGAGTTGGTTAATATCCGTATAGTTTGGATTGAAAAACTTGCAGCCGTAACATACAGTGTTGGACCAGATGTGAATCTAGAAGCCAAGAATAGTGTGTGGTACGGTGGTGGGGATGAACCTGAATGGAATGGGCAGATGGCAGCTTTTTGCTAGGATTATTCAGGGTCAAAGGGCTAGTCATACGTACAGGCAACGGGGGAAGGAAACCATGGTATTGTTTCATGGACCTTCTGTTCCTTCCAAATTTCAGTGTCTTGACTCAGAAAATTCACTTTTGTGAAAGTTGGTAAAACAGGATTGAAAGCATTCCCTAGTAAACTTGTTTACCTTAATGTGTCCTTTTCTCAGCAAATATCTATTGAGCTCACACTACGTTCCAGGAAGTGTTTTAGTCGTTGGTGATACATTAGTGGGTAAAAGCACCTCCCTGCCCTCCTCAAACTTACGTTCTAGTTGGTGGAGTTATTGTTCATTGTTCAGTCACTAAATGGTGTTTGATTCTTTGTGACCCCATGGACTATAGCATAGCAGGCTTCCTTGCCTTTTACCATCTCCCAGAGCTTGCCCAAACTCATGTCCGTTGAGTCAGTAATGCCATCCAGCCATCTCATCCTCTGTCACCCCTTCTCCTCCTGCCTTCAATCTTTCCCAGCATCAGGGTCTTTTCCAGTGTGTCAGTTTATCGCATCAGGTGGCCAAATTGGAGCTTCAGCTTTAGCATCAGTCCTTCCAATGAATATTTAGGGTTGATTACCTTTAGGATTGACTAGTTTGATCTCCTTGCTGTCCAAGGGACTCTCAAGAGTCTTCTCTAGCACCACAATTCAAAAACTTCAATTCTTTGGCATTCAGCCTTCTTTCTTTTTCTACTGGAAAAACCATAGTTTTGACTATACGGACCCTTGTCAACCAACTGATGTCTCTGCCTTTTAATATGCTGTCTAGGTCTGTCATAGCTTTTCTTCCAAGGAGCAAGCATCTTTTCATTTCATGGCTGCAATCACTGTCTGCAGTGATTTTGGAGCCCAAGAAAATAAAACCTACCACTGTTTCCACTTTTTCCCCATATATTTTTCATGAAGTAATGGGACCAGATGCCATGATCTTTGATTTTTTAACGTTGAGTTTGAAGCCAGCTTTTTCACTGTCCTTTTTCACCTTCATCAAGAGGCTCTTTAGTTCCTCATCACTTTCTATCATTAGAGTGGTTTCATTTGCATATCTGAGGTTGTTGATACTTCTCTTGGCAATCTTGATTCCAGCTTGTGATTCATCTAGCCCAGCATTTCACATGATGTACTCTGCATATAACTTAAATAAGCAGGGTGACAATATACAGCAAAATCCTTTCCCAATTTTGAACCAGTCCTTTGTTCCATGTCCGGTTCTAACTGTTGCTTATTGACCTGCATACAGGTTTCTCAGACAGCAGCTCACGTGGTCTGGTGTTCCCATCTCTAAGAATTTTTTTGTTGTTGTTCTTTTCATCTCTAAGAACTTTTCATAGTTTGTTGTGATCCATACAATCAAAGGCTTTAGCATAGTCAATGAAGTAGAAGTAGATGTTTTTCTGGAATTCCCTTACTTTCTCTATGATCCTGTGGATGTTGGCAATTTGATCTCTGGTTCCTCTGCCTTTTCTAAATTCAGCTTGTTCATCTGTAAGTTCTTGGTTCACATACTGCTGGAGCCTAGCTTGAAGGATTTTGAGCATTACCTTGCTAGCATGTGAGATGAGCACAATTGTATGATAGTTGGAACATTCTTTGGCATTGCCTTTCTTTGGGATTGGAATGAAAACTGATCTTTTCCCAGTTCTATGGCCGTTGCTGAGTTTTCCAAATTTGTTGGCATATTGAGTGCAGCACTTTAACAGCATCTTCTTTTAGGATCTGAAATAGCTCAGCTGGAATTCCATCACCTCCACTAGCTTTGTTTGCAGTAATGCTTCCTAAGGTCCACTTAAATTCACACTGGCTCTAGGTGAGTGATCATACCATTGTGGTTATCTAGATCTGGTTAAAAGGATCATTAAGACCTTTTTTGTATAGTTCTGTGTATTAATGCCACCTCTTAATCTCTTCTGCTTCTGTTAGTTCCTTGCCATTTCTGTCCTTTATTGTGCCCATCTTTGTGTGAAAAGTTCCCTTGTATCTTTAGTTTTCTTGAAGAGATCTCTGCTGCTGCTAAGTTGCTTCAGTCGTGTCCGACTCTGTGCTACCCCATAGATGGCAGCCCACCCGGCTCCCCCATTCATGGGATTTTCCAGGCAAGAGTACTGGAGTGGGTTGTCATTGCCTCCTCTGTGAAGAGCTCTCCAGTCTTTCCCATTCTATTGTTTTCCTCTATTTCTTTGCATTGTTCACTTAAGAAGGCTTTCTTGTCTCTCCTTGCTATCTCTGTTGAGTATATCTTTCCCTTTCTCTTTTCTTCTTTTCTCAGCTATTTGTAAGGTCTCCTCAGAAAGCCATTTTGCCTTCTTGCATTTCTTTTTCTTTGGGATGGTTTTGGTCACCGCCTCTTGTATGATGTTATGAACTTCTGTCTGTATTTCTTCAGGCATTCTGTCTACCACATCTAACCCCTTGAATCTATTCGTCATCTCCACTGTATACTCATAAGTAGGATTTGACATAGGTCATACCTGAATGGTCTAGTGGTTTTCCCTACTTTCTTCAATTTAAGCCTGAAGTTTACAATAAGGAGCTCAACACCAGCAACAAGTAAAACATAGAGTTGCTGAGGAGCTGAATAACACCAAAAGGGACAGGGTCTGTTAGGGGGTGACTTTAGTTAGGGTGGCCAGAGAGGCTCTTTGAGAAGGTGGGGTTTGAATAAAGACCCGAGGAGGAAGGTGAGGGAGCAAGCCATGGAAGTAATGGCTTTCAGGCAGGAGGGGAATCGAGGCGTATGGGGGCCCTAGGTAGAGCTTGCTTAGCAGGTTCGAGAAGCCCAGAGTACCTGGAGCAGAGAGAGTGAAGGAGGGTTGCAGGAGATGAAGTGAGGGAGCCGGGAGGTTGGCTGGAGAAGAAAGTGGCCTTGTTGTCCACTTCAAGGATCTTGGCTTTTCCTCATGTGGTCTTGGGAGAATTTGGAGGGAGGAGGACCACAACCTGCTTCATGCTGTAATGAAATCTCTCTGGCTGCTTCGTCCTGAAGGGGAGCCGAGGAGGCAGGAGGGAGTCCACTGGCCATTGATGGCACTAGTCTGGGTGAGAATGGCGCTGGCTTGGTCCAGGGTGATGGCTGCAGTGAAGGGGTCAGATTCTGTGAATATCTGAAGGCACTCCTGACTAGATTTGTTCTTAGATGTGGGATGTGAGAGAAGTCAAGGGTCCGGGGACTGAGTGACTGGAAACATGGAGCTGCCTGTTCCTGAAATGTGAACCAGAGGGTGGGAGTGTGAGGAAGTGGCAGGGACCTGGAGCTGCTGCTTGCACTGGCTGTGTGTGAGGCGCCTGTGCGTGGCTCTGTCAGATATGCGTACATGCACACCCAAGCTTGACTTCAGGGAGGCAGTCCAGGCTGGAGAGGGAACCCGAGGGTCACCAGGTTCTCGCTGGCATTTAAAGCTACGAGAGTGGATGGCATCCCCAAGGGAGGACCTCCGTGTGTGTTTCACATAAGCAAGTTGCCGTTCGGTGGTTTATGAAGTTAAGACTTGACACCTTTTTGTAGGATTAGTTTGAATTTTTTTTTTTTCTTTTGCGGAGGTCAGGGTGGTGATATTCAAAATTTTACAAGAGAATGATTTTAACTCATGTTTAAGTTTTAAATCCCATTTCTCTAGGTTTTTCCACCCTAAATCAGAAAGTTGCGGAGTTAAAAAAAAATTTGCACACGAGTTTTCCTGTTTTTCTTGGTAGTGAATGTTGTTAATATAAAATCATTTCAATTTGTAAAGCTTTGTAATGCTTTTCTAGTTAGTACTTTTAAAAATGGAAGGTTTTTTCCCCTCTAAATTATTTCTAGATTTTCTAATTTTAAGTTATTACATTCTATGTCTTTCAGGGTATTACTTATTTAATTTGTACATATCAGATGTTTTACTATGAGCTTAACTGAAAAATGCTTGTAAGAAATTATTTACTCTCAGTTTAAAACTATTTCACTGTTTTCAAATAAAACTTTATTCTAAGTAATCAAATAGGAACTTCATAGAGCAACAATATAGTTCTTACTGTTGTTAAATTGTATTATGCAACCATATAGATTAGAAGGTGGGAAGAAGTACAGCTGTTGAGTCTTATAGGTATTGAAGTTCAATTAGGTCTTTAAATAAAGAGGTTGTTTGGAAAGATTATATCATGTACCTTATGTTAGTGATTGGGGTTGTGGTACATGAACTAAGAAAATGCAAAATTGTATGTTTGTAGATTTTTCAAGGCATCCTGTTATTTTTCATAGTCTAATACATTTTGTATGGCTTTCTTGTTTTTCATCAAATCTTATTCCCCATTTTTTTAAAAAAAACTTATTTTTGGCATTACAAGTAAGTTTTTTAAAAATTTTATTGACCTATTATTTATTTTGGCCGAATTATTTTTGGCTGCACTGGGTCTTCGTTGCTGCATGCTGGCTTTCTCATTAAAGCCTCACCTGGCTTTAATTGCAGCAGGTGAGGGCTGCTCTCTAGTTGCAGCCCACGGACTTCCATTGCGGTGGTTTGTGCAGCTCTAGACACTTGGGTTTGAGCAGCTGCGGCTCCAGGGCTCCAGAGCACAGGCTCAGTAGTTGTGGCACATGGGTTTAGTTGCTCTACGGCGTGTGGGATCTTCCCGGAACAGGGGTCAAACCCATGTGCCCTGCACTGGCAGGTGGATTCTTTACCACTGAGCCACCAGGGAAGTCCCTTGTTCCCCTGTTTAAGAAATATGCTAATAATGTAGAAGAAAACAGAAAATTCAGAAAACAGAAAAATGGGGTTAGTAACGGAGGATAATCAAAGATGATTTAACTGAAAGAGTTTTTACCTTATTTAAATGAAGCAACCTAGCGAAGAAAATAATAGAAATTGGAGGAAAGAAGAAATCACTTTGTATTGGTTAGGGACTTTGCCGGTGCCACAGATCTCCATGTGATAACCACTGGTGTATTGTGAAGTGTGTTGCAAAGAGATGCATTTAATGAGTGGGAGGGAGAAGGATGAGTTAACATGATTGAGTTGGGAATTACACCCATAGGAGTATGTCAGGCATATTATCTGAGTCTGTGGGCTAAAAAGATGAAGACTGCTACTCAGAAGATGAGCTGCAGTAAGGGGAAGCACTCCCTTAGGGCCTTCTGCGTACATCTTCTGCGTGGTGGTTGTGCCCCGGACGTCACTGTTCTGTGTGTTCAAAACCCATCTGCCCTTCAGAACTCTGCTTGACTCCCCCCTCCTTCTTAAGGCAGACTTTGATGTGTTGTTTTTAAAGGGTTTAATTCCCAGATATTTGGGAGAGTCTAGATATCTTACTGATTTCAAACTTAATTCCGTGTCGTCAGAGAACATCCTCTGTAAAATTTTAGTCTTTTGACATTTACTGAGATTAATTTTATGGCCCAGCCTTTGACCTGTCTTACTGAATGTTCCATTTGTACTTGAAAACAATATGTGTTCTGCAGTCATTGGTTGTAATTTTCTGTAAATGTGAATTAGATCAAGTTGGTTGACAGTGTTGTCTAAAATCTTCTATGGCCTTACTTATTTTTTGATACTTATTTTATCTGTACTTTTGCTCAGCTTCTTTTTTGGTGTGTTTTGTTGCCGAGCCTCAGATGTTAAAAAGCACAGCTATGATGATAGATTTGGGGGGTTTTTTGCTTTTAATTCTATCTTAAATTTTTTTATTTTTTAGCTTTAAAAGTTTTTATTAGAAAACAAAGATGGTAGGTAACTAAGCTTTTAATTAAAGAAGTTAGGAAAGCAGAGTAATCCCACAGTACACAGAAGAAGAAGAGTGGCAAAAATAAAAACACAAGCTGAGAGATGGAAATGATCAAAAATACCACAAGCTGGGGCTCCCCTGGTGGTCCAGTGGTTGAGCATCTTCCTGCCAACGTAGGGGACTCAGGTTTGATCCCTGGTCCTGGAAGACGCCATGGAGCAACTAAGCCCGTGCATCGCAACTCCTGAGCCACCTCGCCTAGGGTCCGTGCACCCCAATGAAGAGTAGTCCCTGCTCACCACAACTAGTGCAAGCCCACGTGCAACAGCAAGGACCCAGCACAGCCAAATAAGTAAATAAATAGATAAAAAATTTTAAAATATACCAAAAGCTGACTTTGAAAGAAATTTGTCAAATAGGCAAACATCTAGTGAGATTGATGAAGAAAAAGAAAAGGCATACAAGAGCAATATTTAGAATGAAAATATAACTATAGATATTGTGTTAGTTTTCATGTCATATAGTTTGAAACTCTATTAAGTCACCAGACTTTTTTTTTTTTTCCTATTTTTCAGTTGAGATACTTTCTGTTGATCTACAAGTTCACTAACTGTCTGCAGTTTCTAATCTTCAGTTTCTTTAAAATTTTCATGTCAGATATGATCAGTTTAAATTCTGAAATTTCCATTTGGTTCTTTTTTATAGTTTACATTTTTCTATTGAGATTCACCATCTTTTCACTCATTAAGTCCATCTTTTCCTCCAAATCCTTGAAGGTAGAGACCTGTCTGTTAATTCAAATATCTGAGTCAAGTGAAAGTGAAAGTGAGAGGTGAAAGTCACTCAGTCATGTTCAACTCTTTGCAACCCCAGGGACTATACAATCCATGGAACTCTTCAGGCCAGAATACTGGAATGGGGTAGCCTTTCCCTTCTCCAGGGGATCTTCCCCACCCAGGGATCGAACCCAGGTTTCCTGCACTGCAGGCCGATTCTTTACCAGCTGAGCCACTGGGGAATCCCAATCTGGGTCATCTTGGGGTCTGTTTTGATTGATTGCTTTTTCCCTGCCTTAGGAGTCACCTTTTCCTGCTTCTTTGCATGTTTAATTATTTTTGATTATATGTCAGACATGTGGATGTTACACTGTAGGGATTTTCAGTCTTGTCTTACTTTAGAGAGGTTTTCATTTTGCTCTGACAGGCGGTTAAGTTACTGACATGCTCTTTTGACCCCGTAGGTTGTATTTTGTTAGAGTGAGTCTGTTTTGGGATTTATCCTTAGTCCAGAGGCATGGCCCTTACTGTAGAGGACATTCTTGATACTAATGCTTGACTTTTCTGGAATCTCAGCTAAATGAAAGAGGTGTTTAGCAAGGCCTCTCCACTCTGGACCGGCTGCACGTGCATGTTCCGGGGGCCGTGAAGTCTTGGTACCCCTGTTCACTTCTCACCTCGCAGCTGATGCTGCCTATTGAGCCTTATGGCATCTCACCTTGTGTGTGTGTCAGCCACCTGCTGTTGTCTGATGCTTTCCACTTCCCAAAGCCTCCCCCCTCATGTCCTGCCCTGCAGTTCTAGTTACCTCAGCAGTCTGGAGCTCCAGTCTTGTCTTCCACAGTTCACAGAGACTGCTGCTGTCAGCTTGGCTACCATCGTCTCCCTGCACCATGGTTGGGAAAGTGCCCTGTGCAGGAAGTTGGAGCTTCCCTGCTGTTTTCCTCTTCTCTAAGGGTCACAGCCCTGCCTTGCCTGCTGTCTTATGCCTGAAAACAGTTGTCTCATTTATTTTGTTCAGTTTTGCATTTGCTTAGGGCGAAAGGATATCTGAAACTGCACTATGGCCAGAAGCAGAGGCTCAGGTCTGCATGTGTTCAACCCGAGCAGGATATATCTGTGTAGATTTCTGTGCTGTGAGAGCTTCTTTCATTCCGCATTGTTTTTGTAAGATTCACCCATGTGGTTGCAGGTATTGGTAGTTTGTTCATTTTCATTGTTAATTAGTAGTCTGGTCTATAAACGTTCAAGAATTTATTTACACATGCTATTATTGAAGGCCGTGCAGATTACTTTCAGTTTTAGCTACTTACAAATAATGCTTCTACGAATGTTCTTATTATAAACCTAGACGTGGAATCGCTCGTTTACATGGTATAGGCATGTTCCCCGTCAAAGAACTTTCCAGTCATTGCATCAGCGTAGTTCCCATCAGCAGTAGAGGAGACTAAGTTTCTTTACATTCTTCTCAAATCTTGATGCTGTCAGTGTTTTAAATGTCCACTTTTTGTGGGACTCTGCAGTAGTGTCTCATTCTGGGTTTCATTTGAACTTTTTTGTAACTCATGATATTAAGTACCTTTTCATATGTTTATTGGCTATTTGGATATCATGCATATATACACATACATATATGTGTTTCTTATTGATTTATAGGAGTTGTTTATATATTCTCAATCTCTTTTTGAATGCATTTATTGCAAGTATCTTCTTATACTTTGTGGCTTGTCTTTTTTTTTTTTTCTCTTATTCTCTTAATGGTATCTTTAATGAACCAAAGTTCTTAATTTTAATGTTAAATTTAACAGTCTTTATGATTAGTGCTTTTTTTGGTCCTATACAAGAAATATTTGTCTACCGCGAGGTCATGGAGAAGTTTTATTCTATTACCTTTCGTATTTAGACCTATAGTTCACTTGGAATTGATTTTTTTTCTATGTAGAGACGATGGTTGTTTGTTTTTCCCCCATATTTAACTAGTTCTTTAGTTGAGAAGAACATCTGCTGCTGCATAAATCAGGTGTCCACGTGTGTTGAGGTCTGTGTGGAAATTGCTTACTTATTTGTGCGATTTGTCTGTCCTTGCACCAGTGTCTTGTAGTCTTAAACACTGTAGCTTTAAAGTAAGTCTTACTAGCCAGTAGAGGATGGAGAAGGAAATGGCAACCCACTCCAGTCTTCTTGCCTGGAGAGTCCCGTGGACAGAGGAACCTGGGGGACTACAGTCCACGGGGTCGCAGAGTAGCACAGGACTAAAGCAATTTAGCACAGAGCAAGACTTGTTCTTCAGGATTGCCTTGGCTATTCTTGTTCCAAGTACCTTTTAGATACATTTCTAGATACATTTTAGAATCAGTTTAATTAATCTCTATACCAAGGTATTACTTAGTATCAATAGATAGTGGTAGGTAGTAGATATTAAGGTGGATACTATGTTGATACTACACTCTCTTCACTAGTAATGCACAAGGGTAATTGTATCCCTAGAACCTAGCTGAGAGCCTGTGTTATCAAATTTGGGGACTTTTCAGTAGGAAATAGTCTCTTGGATTTACTATGGGTTTAATTTAATTAGTAGCTCTCCTCTGAGTGAGGTTGAGCATTTTTAACATGCTTAAGGGATATATGTATTTATGTTGCTGCGAACCATCTCAGCAGGCTCACTGTGTGGCAGATCCTGAATAGGTAACTGCAGGGCCGGGTTGCTTGCCTGGCCAGCCCCCACTGCCCTCGGCTCCTTCACTGCCCTGCACCTCTCAAGGAACAGCCCCACCCCAGCATCCAGAGGGGTTCTCACCAGGCGGTTTTTAGCCCCCACTCTGCATTAGAATCTCCTGTGTGTTAGTCACTCAGTCTCATCCTATCCTTTGTGACCCCATGGACTGTAGCCCACCAGGCTCCTCTGTCCGTGGAATTCTCCAGGCAAGAATACTGGAGTGGGTTGCCATTTCCTTCTCCTTAGGGGCTTGAGAAGACTTCCATCTAGGTTCCACCACTCGGGAGGATTTAATTGGCCTGGGGAGATACCCTGGGGAGCATCAGTTTTTTTAATTTGTTTTTTAGCAGAGAAATATTTTATATAAAAGGATTACTGCGAGGGAGGGAAAGGGGCTGTTGTGCTAGAGAGAACACTGTGACCATAAGGTCTGCAAAGTGTCTCCTCGTTTCTGTTTTTAACTCTCCAGGTGATTCTAACAAGCAGCCAGGATGAGCACCCCTGCCCTCAGACCCTCATAGCATTCTGAATTGGCCCTCTGATGGAAAGCAAGGCCTTTTCTTCCCTGAAGTTGTGGGAGGACAGTCTTTGCTTCTGGCAGTCAGTGTAAACCATGAGGCAGCCACCTTCAGGCGGGAGCCCGGAAGCCTTGGGAGGGTTGGCATTGTGGTGGAGCTGGGGAGTGAGGGGGACAGTGTAGGGCTGCTACTGCCAGCTGACCTTTGGACTTTGAATTCTGTGACATCATACTGTTTCCTGATTGTTTAAGCCAGTTTTGTGTTGGATTTACTGTTACTTTTGGGCTTCCCAGTGGCGCAGTGGTGAAGAATTCACCTGAAGTGCAGGAGACACAGGAGATAGGAGGGTTGGATCCCTGGGTTGGGAAGAGCCCCTGGAGAAAGAAATGGCAGCCCACTCCAGTACTCTTGTCTGGGAAGTCCCCCTATCAGAGGAGCCTGGTGGGCTGCAGTCCATGGGGTCGCAAAGAGTCGGACACAGCTGAGCACGCCTGCGCTTTCCTGTAACTTATACCACCGGTGTTCTCGCTGAAAAGGCGATACATTTTAAGGTGATCAGTTATTTCACCTTTCCATTTTTTGAAAGAAAAATGACAGATTCCATTGACAAATCATAATTATATTTGTTAGGCTCTGCCTTAGTCTAAGGGATTCCCTGGTGGCTCAGACAGTAAAGAGTCTGCTTGCAATTCGGGAGATCTGGGTTTGATCCCTGCATCAGGAAGATTCCCTAGAGAAGGAAATGGCAACGCATCCCAGTACTCTTGCCTGGAAAATCCCATGGATGGAGAGCTTTGCAGGCTACAGTCCATGGGGTCACAAAGAGTCGGACTCGACTGAGCGGCTTCACTTCTGTGTTTGTATTCTACTTTCACACTCGTTTTTATGTTTTGTGAAACTGGCAAATTTCTGTCTTATAAGGATGCTTCTCCCTACCACGGACTTCCCTTGTGACTCAGCTGGTAAAGAATCCACCTGCAAAAATAAGTTTAAAAAAAGAATTCAGAAGCAATGCAGGAAACCCAGGTTCAATCCCTAGGTTGGGAAGATGCCCTGGAGAAGGGAAAAGCTACCCACTCCATTATTCTGGCCTAGAGAAGTCCATGAACTGTATAGTCCATGTGGTTGCAAAGAGTCAGACACGACTGAGAGACTTTCACATATTTGGGCTTCCCTGATAGCGCAGTTGGTAAAGAATCCACCTGCAATGCAGGAGACCCTGGTTCAATTCCCAGGTCGGGAAGATCTGCTGGAGAAGGGATAGGCTACCCACTCCAGTATTCTTGGGCTTTCCTTGTGGCTCAGCTGGTAAAGAATTTGCCTGCAATGCAGGAGACCTGGGTTTGATCCCTGAGTTGGGAAGATCCCCTGGAGAAGGGAAAGGCTACCCATATCAGTATTCTGGCCTGGAGAATTCCATGGACTGTATATGTATAGTCCATGGGGTCACAAAGAATTGGATGCGATTGAGCAACTTTCACTCTCCCTACCACACTATACTAATTATATCCCTGAAGTATATTGCTGGACTGCCTTGTTACAGCAGCACTTTGTTAAAGATAATAGGTTATTTTTATTGCCTTTAAACCCAGTCCTGGGTTGGTAGTGCGGCCTGGCTACTGCCACTTCTTGGAGACTGACTGGGCCAGCCAGTGCCAGCCCTGGCACAGTGCCTGGCCCTCCTGTGCTTGGCTCTTCCTGTGGTCGCACCCCAGCTAACGTGCTGAGCTCCAGGTCAGTTTAAAGAACCCAGGACCTCTGGCTTAAGGAGCTACTGTGTTTGTTCCGGACCATTTTACATGGAAGCCATGTGGTAGAGTGTGCTGAGTGCCCAGGGTAAAGACTGGTCAAGGACTCAGCTCATTTTCAGTGCCTTCTTTGAGGCTTGCTGGTGGCCACTTTTGTCTAAGTATTAAAACTGCCTCTGCCTCCCAACACTATCTGTTCTTGAGCGATGACAGTTGGAAAACCAGATACAGTCATAATGCAAAGAACCTCAAAGTGTAAGATACAGTCAGAACATTGCCGAAGGGGAAAGAAATGTCACAGTAGTGTTTATCTTTCAATTGCCCTTCCTTCCACAGTAGGAACTGGCGACATTTGATGAGGACATTCAGGTACGAGTCCAGTCACTTGTGATACATTAAGTTATTTAATACAACTA
This sequence comes from Bos javanicus, assembly GCF_032452875.1. Lineage (NCBI taxonomy): Eukaryota > Metazoa > Chordata > Mammalia > Artiodactyla > Bovidae > Bos > Bos javanicus. The sequence continues at coordinate 100,760,713 of NC_083878.1, forward strand.
CAGTTTCAGATACTTTTAACAGCAAGGAAAAAATGGAAACTAAGAAGTGATCATTTTTAGCACATTTGGAAGGTTTGTTTTGTTTGAGAAGCACATTTGACGTAGTTGCTGGGATCAGGTGGTCTGCGTGGGTGAATGATAACATAAAAATGTTAAATCATGTTGTTAAAAGTAATAGTGACAGTTATTACTCTCCACCCCCCCCCCGCCATTATTCAAAACAAAATATATTGTTCAGTGGCTACAAGGTAAGGAAAAGTTTTTATCCTTAGAAAAATATGTGTTTCATTGGTGATATGTAAGCCTTTTCAGCCTAGCAGGGAAAATGGAGCTATTGAAATACAGAAAAGAGCACTGCTTCTGTTATGTGTTAGCAGGAAGCTGCCTGTATAGCCTTGTCTTACTTTGGCTGAGCCATGACATGTGATGTTTAATTAGTAGCACCTGCCTTGGCGTTGTCTAATTCACAATCATGCCATCATGTCATTGTCAGTTAAGTTAAATGCATAGCGTTTCCTGAATTTCTTTTTTAGGGCTCTTATTTTTTAAAAAAGTTTAATTAAGATGTGGGCATAACAGAGAAAGAGCTGAGGTTGTATTGCTGTAGAAGACTCTTAAGAGTCCCTTGGACTGCAGGGAGATCACATCAGTCAATCTAAAAAGAAATCAACCCTGAATATTCATTGGAAGGAATGATGCTGAAGCTCCAATACTTTGGCCACCTGATAACAAAGAGGAGCCGAGTCACTGGAAATGACCCTGATGCTGGGAAAGATTGAGGGCAGAAGAAGAAGGGGGTGACAGAGGATGAGACGGCTGGGTGTCGTCACCAGCTCAATGGACATGAGTTTGAGCAAACTCCAGGAGACAGCGAAGGACAGGGAAGCCTGGCATGCTGCAGTTCATAGGATTGCAAAGAGTTGGACACAACCTAGCAACTGAACAACATCAACAAGGACATGACAGAGAGACACCTTCAGGAAATGTAAGAGGTGTTACTTTAAAAATAGCTTTTTTTTTTTTTTTACAAAAACAACATGTATTTCTGTAAATTATTCAAAGAAGAGTTGATTCAGAAAGTAATTTAAAGTTCAGTCAGCATTGTTCAAATGAAAAATTAATACTCTCCTGGGACAAGCAATACATGATCCAAGTAAGAAAAATGGAGGTGTCCTGCGACAGTTTTCAGGGTGCATTTGGGTTAGTGTTTCCAAATTATGAAGTCATGGTTATGGGATGGATTCTGTAAGTTGATCAAACTCTGGTATGACTTTCTAAGTTCACATCATTGTTTTGTAAGAATGTGTAATCATGATGTAGATAGTGAGTCAGTGGAGTCAGTAACGTATGATTCTTTAATTGAAATGAAGGTTTTGTTTAAATTGACTTGTGGGAGAACTTACCAGTAAATTAATAATGAATCCCATAATGAATGGCCACAGATAACACAACCCAAAGAACCCTCGAATTGCAGGGCTGGAAAGAACTGGAAATTGGCTCCTTTTCTGTGCATAGGTACAAAGTTCCTAAGCTAAGTGGGCGGCTGCTCTGTGTGGTTGCTAGTCATGGGGCTGGCTGCTCTCACAGACGCCACCGGAGACCCGTGAGCAGGGATACCAGTGAGCCCACCAGAGTGCCTATGTTGGCCAAGAACTGTGGGTTACACAGAAGAGGGCAAGACCACACGTGTCCTCAGCCATTTACAATCCAGCACAGAGGAAAACAAGAACAGGGTAAGGAAAATGCAGCAAAAAGGGAATTGGATGAGAGCCTAAGAAAAGGGATAAAGCAGGTTTGTTGGGATTGGCGATGCCCAGCTGCTTGGCCACTGCACAGCACCGGGGCTCTGAGGGCTGCGATAAATTGGACCCAGACCTTCCGTGCTGTTAACAGAGCAGTCGCCAGCCCCATCGCCTGGGTCCTCTGCTGTGGTGCGATGCTCACTCCTAGGCCCACAAAGGTTACAGGGTCACGTGTACTCTCTGGTTGGCTTTGGCTTTGGCTGAACTCAAAGGAGGGCCATCTGTGAGGAATAGCAGTTCTCTTTCCCACATATGTGGGATGTCTCCAGCTGTGTGGATGTCAGTCATTTTGAGGCTGTGCGCTCAGCAGTGAGTCAGACAGGACGCACACCGGGGCTTTTCAGTCATTAACCAATGCCGTGCACTTGGACAGACTTCTGAGAAGGCCTGATGACTACATGCAAAACCTTTTCTCCCCTGGCTGGAGGCTGAGCCCTATTTCAGCAAAGCACGTCCATCTCTGAAGGGCGTTAGGTGAAGTGGAGGCTTGGACACTAGGAGTCGTCATATACCCCTCACCTGTTGTACCTGCCCCTGGAGTGCTTTCTCTGTGCAAAGCACTGTGCAGAGCCCTTGGTGTATTACTTTTTTAAATTATTATTATTATTTTTTACGATTTATGTCAAAGTGTATTCTTTTTCTCAATTAATTTATTTTAATTGGAGAATAATTACAATATTATGATGGCTTTTGCCATATATCAACGTCAGTCAGCCACAGGTATACATGTGTCCCCCCACACACAGCCTGAAACCCCCCTCCCACCTGGCATATTATTTTTAAAACTTACCAAATAAAGCCAGAGCCCTTATGCTAAAGAACAATCTAAGTGTGGGGCATTGTAGCTTAAAACCTTCTGGTGGTTCCCATTATGTAGAGCAGCAGTCTCTATTTTTGTAAAATATCACGTACCTTTATCTCTCAAAAATTTTTGAGCAAGCAAACTATAGTTCCCAAAAAACACCAGAGCCCTTGTGCTAAGGTGCAATCTGCCGTTGTGTAGCTCAGAAACTTCTGGTGGTTCCCATTATATAGTGAAACAGTCTCTATTTTTGTGAAAAATTACATAGTCTTATCTAAAAATTGAGCAGGTAAACCATATATATGTACATGCATATTATACATATATATATATTCATTTTTTTTCCTTTTGCTGAAGTTGTGTTAGAGTAGAATTGTTTTCACTTCTTTGCTTTTACAGAGACAAAAGTGGGCAAGAATAGAGGTAGGGAGCTGAGAAGGTCCTCTCCCTTCCTTCAGTCGGTTCAGTCGTTCAGTCGTGTCCGACTCTTTGCGACCCCATGAATCACAGCACGCCAGGCCTCCGTGTCCATCACCAACTCCCGGAGTTTACTCAAACTCATGTCCACCGAGTCAGTGATGCCATCCAGCCATCTCATCCTCTGTCGTCCCCTTCTCCTTCTGCCCCCAATCCCTCCCAGCATCAGGGTCTTTTCCAGTGAGTCAGTTCTTCTCATGAGGTGGCCAAAGTATTGGAGTTTCAGCTTCAGCATCAGTCCTTCCAATGAACACCCAGGACTGATCTCCTTTAGGATGGAGTGGTTGGATCTCCTTGCAGTCCAGGGGACTCTCAAGAGTCTTCCCCAACACTACAGTTCAAAAGCATCAATTCTTTGGCACTCAGCTTTCTTCACAGTCCAACTCTCACATCCATACATGACCACTGGAAAAACCATAGCCTTGACTAGACGGACCTTTGTTGGCAAAGTAATGTCTCTGCTTTTGAATATGCTGTCTAGATTGGTCATAACTTTTTTTCCAAGGAGTAAGCGTCTTTTAATTTCACGGCTGCAGTCACCATCTGCAGTGATTTTGGAGCCCCCAAAATAAAGTCTGACACTGTTTCTCCATCTATTTCTCATGAAGTCATGGGACCAGATGCCATGATCTTCGTTTTCTGAATGTTGAGCTTTAAGCCAACTTTTTCACTGTCCTCTTTCACTTTCATCAAGAGGCTTTTTAGTTCCTCTTCCCTTTCTGCCATAAGGGTGGTGTCATCTGCATATCTGAGGTTATTGATAATTTCTCCCGGCAGTCTTGATTCCAGCTTGTGCTTCTTCCAGCCCAGCATTTCTCATGATGTACTCTGCATATAAGTTAAATAAGCAGGGTGACAATATACAGCCTTGACGTACTCCTTTTCCTATTTGGAACCAGTCTGTTGTTCCATGTCCAGTTCTAACTGTTGCTTTGGACCTTTTAACTGTCTGCTGTGTAGGTGGCTTAGACTGGCCTGCCTAATAGACCACCCTGCAGTTTTGATTTGTATTTTTCTGTAGAAAGAAAAAAATAAACAACAGCGTAACTCTTGATACCTCCTCGTTTCTCCCTTCCTCCCTTCTGCCTGTGAATTCTGGCTCACGATAGGAAATGGAAACTCCCGGAGTGAGGGGGAAATGACTTTCACATTTGTGTTGATCATTCTCAAGTTCTTTCCCTCAGATTTCAGCCTGAACTCTTTTGATAACAGACTTTAGCTCTGGTCTTTGAAATGCATGTGGAAAATGTTTATCAGTGTGGAAATTGGCCCGTTTTTCCATTCCTTTTGTTTTGGCCACAGTCTGCCACATGGGGATCTTAGTTCCCCCTGTCAGGGATCGAACCTATACCCCATGCATTGGAAGTATGGAGTCTTAACCACTAGACCACCAGGGGAATCCTGAAATTTGTGGCATTTTTGATCTCATAAAACTCCCCAAATTGTCTAATTATTGAACTCCTTCTTGTTTGATTGTGGCTGGTTCTGTTTTTGAAAGAGAAATTGAAGATTAAGTTAATAACTTAAAGTGAACCTGGAAAAGTAAGGCTTCAGTGAATGAAGAGTATATGTTAAACCAAGCCTTCCCAGAAATCAAAGTACAGACTATGGAATATACAGGGCTTCTTTTGTTCCTTGACAGTTTCCTGCTTCTGTGTCTACCTCCTTGTCCCAACAGGGAGATAAGGGTGATACTGAAATCATGACTTTTTCTGAATGCAGATCCCTATTTACCACTTCTGAGCAGTGTGACTGCCGACACCAGCGTTGGTGTAGTTGGTACTAGCTTAGGACATCCTCTGTGCTACACGTTTTGCTGGGTACTAGCAAAGCACTGGCACCCCACTCCAGTACCCTTGCCTGGAAAATCCCATGGACAGAGGGGCCTGGAAGGCTGCAGTCCGTGGGGTCGCTGAGGGTCGGACACGACTGAGCGACTTCACTTTACCTTTCCACTTTCATGCATTGGAGAAGGAAATGGCAACCCACTCCAATGTTCTTGCCTGGAGAATCCCAGGGACTGGGGAGCCTGGTGGGCTGCCGTCTATGGGGTCGCACAGAGTCGGACACAACTGAAGTGACTTAGCAGCAGCAGCAGCAGCAGCAAAACACTACAGAGCCTCTTGATGAAAGTGAAAGAGGAGAGTGGAAAAGTTGGCTTAAAACTCAGCATTCAGAAAACTAAGATCACGGCATCCGGTCCCATCACTTCATGGCAAATAGACAGGGAAACAATGGAAACAGTGAGAGACTTTATGTTTTGGGGCTCCAAAGTCACTGCAGATGGTGACTGCAGCCGTGAAATTAAAAGACGCTTGCTCCTTGGAAGAAAAGCTATGACCAACCTGCTGGTGCTACTGCTAAGTCACTTCAGTTGTGTCTGACTCTGTGCAACCCCATAGACAGCAGCCCACCAGGCTCCCCTGTTCCTGGGATTCTCCAGGCAAGAACACTGGAGTGGGTTGCCATTTCCTTCTCCAATGCATGAAAGTGAAGTCGCTCAGTTGTGTCCGACCCTCAGTGACCCCATCGACTGCAGCCTTCCATCCATGGGATTTTCCAGGCAGGAGTACTGGAGTGGGGTGCCATCGCCTTCTCCTGAACAACCTAGACAGCATATTAAAAAGCAGAGATGTTACTTGACTAACAAAGGTCTCTCTAGTCAAAGCTATGGTTTTTCCAGCAGTCATGTATGGATGTGAGAGTTGGACTCTAAAGAAAGCTGAGCACCGAAGAATTGATGCTTTTGAACTGTGGTGTTGGAGAAGGCTCTTGAGAGTCCCTTGGACTGCAAGGAGATCCAACCAGTCCATCCTATAGGAAATCAATCCTGCATATTCATTGCAAGGACTTAAGCTTGCATATTCATTGCAGTGCTGAAGCTGAAACTCCAATACTTTGGCCACCTGATGCAAAGAACCGACTCATGGGAAAAGACCCTGATGCTGGGGAAGCTTGAAGGCAGGAGGAGAAGGGGACAACAGAGCATGAGATGGTTGGATGGCATCACTGACTCAATGGACAATGAAAACTTAGTGGAGTTTTTTAGTAGGCTCTGGGAGTTGGTGATGGACAGGGAAGCCTGGCGTGCTGCAGTCCATGGGGTTGCAAAGAGTCAGACATGACCGAGTGACTGAACTATACTGAGCAATACAGCAAGTGTTTTTTTTTTTAATATATATATTTACAATTTTATTTATTTATTTTTGGCTGTGCTGGGCTTTCACTGCTGCTTGGGCTTTTCTTTAGTTGTGGAGATCAGAAGCTACTTTAGTTGTGGTTCATGGGCTTCTAATCGTGGTAGCCTCTCTTGTTGCGGAGCACAAGTTCTAGGGTGTGAGGGCTTCAGTGACTGTGGCTCCCGGGCTCTAGAGCACAGGCTCAATAGTTGTGGCGCACAGGCTTTGTTGTGCCAAGGCATGTGGGATCTTCCTGGACCAGGGATCGAACCCATGTCTCCTGCATTGGCAGTGGATTCTTTACCACTGAGCCACCAAGGAGGCCCAGCAAGTCTTTTTAACTTCTCAGAGTCTCTGGTTCCTGATTTGCAAAATAGGAATCATAGTACTCACCTTGATTGTACTGTTGATGGGAGAATTAAATGAGATAATAAAAAGTCTAACAAAGCCTGGCACTTAGCCTCTCAGTTCAGTCACTCGGTCGTGTCTGACTCTTCGATCCTATGGACTGCAGCATGCCAGGCCTCCGTATCCATCACCAGCTCCCAGAGTTTACTCAAACTCCTGTCCATTGAGTCAGTGATGCCATCGAACCATCTCATCCTCTGTCATCCCATTCTCCTCTCACCTTCAATCTTTCCCAGCATCAGGGTCTTTTCAAATGACTCACTTCTTCACATCAGATGGCCAAAGTATTGGAGTTTCAGCTTCAGCATCAGTCCTTCCATTGAACATTCAGGACTGATTTCATTTAGGATGGACTGGTTGGATCTCCTTGCAGTCCAAGGAACTCTCAAGAGTCTTCTCCAACACCACAGTTCAAAAGCATCAATTCTTTGGCGCTCAACTTTCTTTAAAGTCCAACTCTCACATCCATACATGACTACTGGAAAAACACAACTACTTAGCCTCTAACAAATGTTAATTATTGCTGCTCTTATTATTTATAATTCTAGAATAATATACCTGTCAATCATAAGGAGCAGGCCAAAAAGGACTAAACTAGAGGAAAATTAAGAGATAAACTGTAGTAGTGATAATGTTGTGATGAGCAGTTTGCCAGAGACAAGGTTGCACAGTGTTGGTAATTATGGCTTATCTGTAAAATCCATGGGTTGTATCTGAACACATGATGACACTGGAATGCAATGCCTCAAGAAAATTCTCAAGAAAACCCTTCTTAAACTGTAAATACTTTTTTTTAAAAAAAGTACTTCCTTCAGGGTGGTTGGAGGATGTGAGCTGTAGAGATCTTTCCATTCCTGCTACTTGAATTGTGTGCCTCTAATCACCTGCCCTGAGGATTTCCTTGTCGTTCGGGCCTTCGGGCCATTCCTGCTGTAGTGGCAGCGTCCTCTGACCTGACGCCTCCTTTTCTTTCCCTCCTGTAGTTTCATATTTCTTCAGGACAGTTTTCTAATCCTTAAATCTACTGCTTGTCATTTCGCACACATTTTTTTTTTTCAGCCCTTTTGTCAGAGTCTGCATAGGTTTGATTTGTGAACCTTTGCTAGTTCGTGAGGCACGGTTTGGTGTAACGTGTTGTGGATAGGGACTTCCCTGGCGGTCCAGTGGTTGAGACTGCGCTTCCAGTGTAGGGGGGCATGAGTTCGATCCCTGTTCGGGGAACTGAGATCCTGCAAGCCACACAGCACGGCCAAAATAAATAAATAAAAATGAGAATAATAAAACAATTTATAAAATATTTAAATTTATATATTGTGGTTAGTTTGCTAGAGATTAAGTTCTGAGGTTTATAAGCAACCCTGCAAGCCTTCAATTCTCCTAGGTCAGAAAGATTTCTTGCATGGGTAAAAGCCTAAGGAATTTAGTGGTCTACCAGAGCCCGGTGGGCTGCAGTCCATAGGATCGCAAAGAGTTCGACATGAGTGAAGCAACTTAGCACGCACACACCAGAGTATTTGCATTTTTTCTCTGTGTTGTTGTGATGGCTGATTCTCCTCATGACTTTCTGGGCATTTGTCAATTTAAAGAAGTCTGTAGGGATTTGAAGTAAAGCTTACACTCTGCTGGTTATTTGACAACTGGTTTTCCAGGCCCTTGCTTTCAGCTTCCTCCATTCTTATACTATGTAGCCATGTTATTTTTCACCAGCATCTTCACCTGCTGGTGAAGGATGAAGGGAACGGGTGAATTTCTTTGAGGCTCTTCCAATACAGAATCATTTTTTGACCTTATGGTCCTTAGGCTTATGTTTAGTTACATAGTGAATGTGGGCTGACCCAAATGTCTTTGGAGCATGCTTTGGGCTCAAAAGTTATTTCATTCTTCTTTATTACTGTGTTAGTGCTGATTTAATTAGAGAAGATAAGAGGGAAGATATGGAATAAACTATAAATAACTACCACCCATAACAACAGGACACAAAATGCTTTCAGTGCCCCAGTAACCTTCCCCTTTCGATTCCTTTGCAGTCACTCCCTCCCTTCATCCTTGGCCGCTGGCAACCGCTGATGTGTTGTCGTCTCCGTATTTTGTCTTTCTGAGAATGCCACGTTGTTGGAACCATGCAGTGTATGACCTCTGAAGGCTGACTTCTTTCACTGAGCATAACACCTTTGAGATACACCCACGTGTTGCAAATAGCACTAGTTTGCTCCTTTTCGTTACTGAGTAGTAGTCTGTTGTGCCGACGTACCACAGTGGTTTATTCGTTCATCAGTTGAAGGCCATTTGGGTCATTGCCAGCTACTGATGCGTATGAATAGAGTTGTTATAAACCTCTGGGTACAGTTTTTAATGGGAATATAAGCTTTCAATTCACATAGCATGTTAGTTTCCTATGAATGCTATAACAGATTACCACAAGCAAGAGAAATTTCTTTCCCCACTGTTTTAGAAATTAGAAGTCTGAGACTAGTACCGCTGGGCTGAAGCCATTGTGTCGGCAGGGCCTTGCCCCTTCCAAGGTTCTAGGGAAGAACCTCTTCCTTGCCTCTTCCAGCTTTTAGAGGCCACCAGCACTCCTTGGCAAGCCATGGAGTAGCTTCCGTGGAAGTAACTCCTTCCTCAAATCCCTCCAACCTCTGACTTCCATCTTCTCCTGTTTTGTAGTCATGTTTCCATCAGCCTCCCCCTTCTTTTTCTGTTATATTCGTTTGCTTGTTTCATTGTTTGGATTCCACATATAAGTGATAACATATAGCAGTCGTCTTTGTCTGGCATTTCACTAAGCGTGATACCCTCCAGGTCCATCCGTATCCTTGAAAATGGCAAAATTTCGTTCTTCTTTATGGCTTAGTAGTGTTCCACCGTATGTATGTATGTGTATGCACACATATGTGTGTGTGTCTGTGTGTGTGTGTATATATATCTCACACCTTCTTTATCCACTCTTCTGTTGGTGGACACTTGGGTTGCTTTCATATCTTGGCTGTTGCAAATGCTGCTGCTGTGAACACTGGGGTGCGTGTAGCTATTTGAATTAGCTTTTTTGTTTTCTCTGGATATATGCGCAAGAGTGGAATCAGTAGATCCTGTGCTGATTCTGTTTTCAGTTTTTGAGGAACCTGGACGTTGTTTTCTGTAGTGGCCAGTTACATTCCCGTTGACAGTGTCCAGGGGTCCCTTTTCTCCACATCCTTGCCAGCATCTGCTACTTGTGGTCTTTTTGGTGATAGTCATTCCAACAGGTGTGAGGTGGTACCTCACTGTGGTTTTGATTTGCATTTCCCTGTTGATTAGTGATGTTGAACATCTTTTCATGTGTCCATATGTTTTCTTTAGAAAAAAATGTCTATTCACTCTCTCATCCCATTTTTGTAATGTTTTCCTTTTTGATAATGCGTTTTATTAGCTGTTTGTATATTTTGGATACTAACCCTTATCAGTCATGTCAGTTGCAAGTATTTTCTGTGGTTCTGCAGGGCGCCCTCTCACGTTGTCACTGGTTTCTTTTGTTGTGCGAGAGCTTTTAAGTTTAATTAGGTCCCACTTGTTTTTGTCTGCTTTTGTTTCGTTTGCCTTAGGAAACAGATCCAAAAAACTACCTTCAATTTATGTTAAAGGATGTTGTACCTATGTTTTCAAGGAGTGTTATAGTTTCTGATCTTACATTTAGGTCTTTAATCCATTTTGAGTTTATTTTTGTATATTATGTAAAAAATGTTCTAATTATATTCTTCTACATGTTGCGGTTCATGGGGTCGCAAGGAGTTGGACATGACTGAGCGACTGAACTGAACTGAACTGAGTATACCAGTTATTGAAAAGACTGTCTTTTTCTATTATATATTCTTGCCACCTTTGTTGTGGGTTAACCATAAGTGTGTGGGTTTATTTCTCAGTGTGGGTATTACTAGGTCACCTGATAAGTTTATTTAGTTTTATAGGAAACCTCCAAACTCTTTTGCAGAGGAGCTATCATTTGACATCCCTACCAGTACCTTGCCATGCCAAAATTCCTGGCTTCCTTATCAACACTTGGTACTATCTTTTTTTTTGCTATTCTTGTTGGATATTTCTCTCTGGTTTTAATTTGCATTTCCCTGCTGGCTAATGATGTTGAGAATCTTTTCATGTGAAAACTTTATACATTTTAATTTTGCTCTTTTTATTGCCTTTATAAATATGAGGAAGAAAAGGGTGAACTGAATCATAGCTAAAGAAAGAACATGATCATCTTGGAGCAGAATCTGGCCTAACAGCATTGTCATACAGTACAGTTTCACATGCTAGGAAGTTTAAGCTCAAAGTCCTTCAAGCCAGGCTTCAGCAGTACGTGAACCAAGAACTTCCAGATGTACAAGCTGGATTTAGAAAAGGCAGAGGAACCAGAGATTAAATAGCCAGCATTTGTTGGATCATAGAGAAAGCAAGAGAATTCCAGAAAAACATCTACTACTGCTTCATTGACTACACTAAAGCCTTTCACTGTGTGGATCACAGCAAACTGTGGAAAATTCTTTAAGAGGTAGTGCCGGGAGCCGGCATATTGCATATTGAGTGCATATTGCATATTGAGTGCAGCACTTTTCAGGATCTGGAATAGCTCAACTGGAATTCTATCACTGCCGGTAGCCAGCGTGAGGAACTCCGCCCATGACAAAGGTCATGAGGAAGGAGGCTCGGCATACGCAAAGGCGGGATCGAGCCTCAGGAGTCCCCCTGGAAATTCTCGAGCATATACCCCCAAAACCAGAGTCTGCCTACTTTCTGCTTTACGGGGGGCTGTCCCCCACTACCTCTCTGAAAAAAAGTTAGCTTACAGCTCCAGTTAATAATTCCTGGGTGTGACAGTGTTTAACCTACAAACTCCTTTGGAAATCCTCTAGCCTGCCTGAATAGGTTTTTCCGGCAACATGTGATTGTTCAGAGCCTCCCAACTGTGAGAAGCAGGAGATGTTCTAACTGTCTAAACACAGATTCTTTTGAGTAGTTAAAAGATTGATTAGAAATTGTATTGGTGAAGGGATTTTCACTTGTTGGGCCAATGTTTGCTGCTAAGTCTCCATATCCCTTACCTGCTGTGTCCCTGGCAGTGTATTGGTTAATATAATTGGTGTAAATAGTAGCTTTAATGTTTGTAACCTGGGACCCTTGAGTTAATTCTTTTTCTTGTTGTAGCCCACCACACCTTTGCTCTGTAGGAATGCAACTTTATCTAATGCTTTTGGAGGGTGGCTCCTGACCAATCACCTTTAGAGAAAAATAAGTTTTCTGAAGAAAAGGTCTTAAAATGTTAACAGGCCTCCAGGCCAGAAGATGATGCAAATCACCTAAGCTTTTGCATATGATAAGTTTGCAGGAAGAAAGCCTGGTTTGCTGCAAGACTCTACCCCTTCCCCCATTATCCTCTGTGCATAACTTAAGGTATAAAAACTACTTTGAAAAATAAAGTGCGGGCCTTGTTCACCGAAACTTGGTCTCACCATGTCGTTCTTTCTCTTACCTTCTGGCTGAATTATTCAGCCTCTTTTCTCCACTGAATTTCCTCACTGAGCTATCCTTATTTCAGCCTCTTTTCTCCACTGAACTTTACTGAGCTATCCTCATTCTATTACTCTTTATATCCTTAATTAACATTTAATTAAGCAATTGTTTCCTGATCTTCGCCTACGCCGTCTCTCCTTCGAATACCCTGGTTCAGCCGGGGCTGGTCCCCGGCAGGTGGCGCCCGAAACAGGGACTTTCGAAGGTAAGCTCCCCAAAGCAATCAGAGCCATCAGCCCTATTGCTCCCCGTTCTCGGAACAACTGGGTGACCAGCCCTCTTGTTCCCCCACGGAGCAGTTTGGGTGACCAGCCCTACTGCTCCTCCCTTGGAACAGTTTGGGCCATCAGCCTACTGTTCCTCCCCCGGAACAATCTGGGTTATCAGCCCTATTGTTCTTCCAGTGTTCGGGACGGCTAGGACCCCACTCAAGGGTGCCGCGGACCCCCCTGTAGGATAGACAGGGCGAGAGGAGTGGGAAGTGTTGAAAGTGTTAAAGAGTTAGACTTAGAGAAAACGGTTTCTGAAGTTAAAAGGCCAAAGAAGAGCCTGATCTTTTAAAAGCTAAAAGCTTTATCTTCTATTATACTTAATTTTCTGACATGGGTAACATGAAACTAAGAATGGCAACTCTTTATACAAGTAATCTTGAAACTGTTAAAGAGGCTACTGTTAATTTAGATACTTGGGTGAAGGTAAAAAACAACTAAAAACGTATCCTATAAATATGATTAAAAATGTTCTGGACCCTCGTCATGAGGCTGTGGGATGACCTATGGGAGAGGCTATAGCGGTGGATGGTAGTGGGTCTCCACCTTCTGCGCAGATCATATTTTCTGCCATTGACGAAGAAAAGGAGGGAGACTGTGCTCTACCTCCGGAGGAAGGAGAGGGCTTACAGGACGCTGCGGCCGGGCGCCCTGGCGAGCCCCCTCCCCCTCTACACAAACCTTTAAAAATTTATCCAACAATTTCTGATTTAAGGTGACTACTCCACCTCCGCTTGCACCTCCCAGGGCCTAAGAATTCCCCAGTTTACATCCAAAGTCTCCCAGAGCATTGCCTAAAGCTAAAAAAGATAAAAAAGACTTCTTTTAAACAAAGGAGCTTTTAAAAAATACACAATATACAGAGCCTGCTCCTTGAAGAAAACCCCTCAGGGGGGCCTCACCCAAGCAAAAAAAATAAATAAAAAGAGAAAAAAATAAAAATAAAAAAAAAAAAGTAAAAAAAAAAAAAAAAAGAGAAAAAATAGAGAAAAGATCTAAAGATAGAGAAAAAGCTAAAGAGTGAAAAGGAGAGGAACAGAGAAGGAAGGAATCAGGGAACGCAGCAAGATTGAGAAAGGAAGAAAGGAAGTTAGAAAAAGAGATAGAGAGAGAGACTAAGAGACGCTGTGACCAGGTGCCCTGGCGAGCTCCCCCTCCCCCCCACCCCCCCTGCGCAAACCTTAAAAAAAAAAAAAAAAAAATCCACCACTTTTTGATTTAAGGCGATCACCGCCGCCTCCGTTTGCGCCTTCCAGGGCCCAAGAGTTCCCCACTTTGCCCCCAAAGCCTCTCAAAGTGTTGCCTAAGCCTGAGGAAGATAAAAAGTTTTTTGAACAGTGGAGATTTTAAAACAGACTGCGTGCACAATATGCAGTGCTCCTTGGAGAAAACCCCTCAGGGGGGTCTCACCCAGGCTAAGAAAAAAGCAGACAGTAAAGGGATTTAGCAACAATATTAACCCCTGATATGCCGGTTGCTCCGATTCCAAGGGGAGTGGCTGGCCCCCCTTCTTGAGGGCATTATAGGACTTGTGCTAGGGTGTAGCTCGCTTTCTTTTCAAGAAATTTCGGTGGTATATGGTGTGGTAGATTCTGATTATATTGGAGAAATTATAGTTTTGATCTCGCCGCTTACCAAAACTGTGCAAATTAATAAAGGTCAAAGAATAACACAGTTTTTGCTTTTACCTTATCAGGCAGGAAAAAACTTGACTTCTCAAGCTAAGAGCCACAGAGCGTTTAGATCTAGTGATCCAGCCTTTTGGGTGCAGGAAATTACAGCTCCAAGGCCTTTAAAAGATCTTTTAATTCAAGAAAATAAAATGTCAGGGCTATTAGACACAGGAACAGACGTCTCTTAACATTGCTGGGAAAGACTGACCCAGCTCCTGGCCAACACATACTACTGAAAATGAGTTGAGATTAGAGAAAGTGATATGCGGGTTGGGAATGCTGTAGAGAAAAAGGTGAGGGAGAGTTTAAAACCTTCCAGAGTAGTGAGTTCCCCGTTGCTGGAAGTATTCAAGCAAATATTAGATGGTTGCTTGTCATCTAAAAGGCTATAGACCAGATTTTACAAAATCGTTTACAAAACGATAACTGGAGAAGCTTATAAACATGTTGTGCAACACCTCTTTACTTGCTTCTCATATTTAGGTCTGCCAAAAGTTTTAAAAACTGATGATGCCCCTTTGAAGCTGCGGAGAGATTGTTTACTAACTTTAAATGATTTCCAAAAATTATTAGGAGACATTAATTGGATATGCCCACATTTAAAACTGACTACTGCAGATTTAAAGCCTTTGTTTAATTGCTTAAAAAGTGACCCTAATTCCAGTTCTAAGTTGACTAGTGAGACAGAGTTGGCTCTTGTTAAAGTAGATGAGACTTTAAATGATCAGTTAATTAGGATTAATACTACCAAAAGATGAGATTAAATTATTCTTGCCATAAAACATACACCTACAGGGTGATTGTGACAAAAAGGCCCATTGGTTCCATCTACCAGTGACCCCAAGAAAAATAGTTTTATCTTATCCTAGCTCAGTGGCACAATTAATTATAAAAGGAGGAAAAAAGAAGTGTGGAACTTTTTAGAAAAAAAAAAAAAGAGTAGCAAATATAGTAATTCCATTCAATAAGGATCAACTGCAAGTCTTCTACAAAATAGTGATGATTGGCAAGTTGCCCTGATAGATTTCAGGGGTCAAATTTTGTTTCATTTGCCCTCAAGCCCCCACAGTAGTTAAAAGTTCAAAAATGTTAGATTGGCAGTTTGAGGATACCTGTGGAACTTTCTAACCCTATGTAGTTCCTACGCTCCCCTTTACCCTATGGGGGAGGGACGTGCTGTCTCAAATAAGAGATACTCAGAGAAGGGTTTTCTCAATTTCTTAGTTATCAACAGGCGGTACAATTAACAATACTTTATATATTGTTATAAATACGTAATATAAATATATTTGCCTAACTACAGTTTGCCTAATTAGGTATGGGTATAAATAAAACATAATAAAGGTATGCCTAATTATAGATCTATACTTACTTAATTTGTATATAAATCAATATATGTATTATATATATACTGTATAATTAAATGTATATTGCAGTAATATAATGTGTGTGGCTGATATTAATTGGTATGGATTGATGTGCTGTGATGATATATGTTCTGTATGCTGTATAATTATATATGTGTGACATGTATTATTGCAGTACATTGGTTTGTGTTGGTTGGTATTGGCTGTGTGCGTGTTGTATTGCTGTAATATATATGAATTAATATATTAATTATAAGATTAATTCAAGTATATTGATTTACATATATTGTATGTCAATAAGTTTATACTTGTTGCCATATATAAATACATTTTGCATTTAGGTATATCTGTATACTAAAATGAGATAAGGAGGTTATACATTTATTATTTAAATTTATAGAGACCTAAACTAAACATTAGACCTAAATTAACATATCTCTAAATTTATATTGTTAAAATGTAAATTTTAAAAATTAAATTGACAACTGCTTGATAATTCCTTTGCCCTAAAACCCCCATAGGTGTAATTGGGGTGGCCAGACAAAAAATTGGTTTTATAGCAAAACGGCCCCCTAGAGTGGGTCCATCTTTCCGCTCAAACTAAAAAAGTAGTGGCTTCTTATCCAGGATTGATAGCTACTTTGATATTAAAGGAAAAAAGCGGAACATTGGATTATTTGGTAAAGAGCCATCAGAAATTGTAATTCCATATAATAAGGAACAACTTGTTGCTCTTCTAATGTTTGATAAAAATTGGCAGATTGCTGCAGGAAACTATTTTGGTCAAAATTTTGCATCATTTACCCTCACATGTTTTGCTGAATTTTATATCCAGACATCCAGTTATTTTTCCTGTCAGATGTAAACAATCTCCTATTCCAAATGCTCAGATAGCCTTTACTGACGGGTCAGCAAATGGTAAAGCCTCCATAGTTACTAAAAATCACCAAAAGGTTTTAGAAACACGGGAAACTTCAGCTCAAAGAGCTGAAATAACAGCAGTCATAGAGGCTTTTGCTATGTTTGCAGATGAGGAATTTAACCTTTATTCTGATTCTCAGTATATTGTCAGGTTGTTTCCACACATTGAAACTGCGGTTTTGCCTGAAAATAAAACTACCATATTTAATTTGTTAACTAAATTTGGAAAAGAAATAAAGTATTTTTCATTGGACACATTTGGGCTCATTCCATCATTGCCCGGCCCTTAAAATGCCTTTAATGATTTGGCTAACTTGTTAACCAGAAATACAGTGGCTACTGTGATTGAGGAGGCCAGAGCCTCTCACTCACTTCATCATCAATATGCTACTGCTTTAAGATATCAATTCCAAATTCCCAGAGAGACTGCTCGAGAGATTGTGCATTCTTGCCTACACTGCCCCACTGTTTATAATAGTCTACCTATGGGAGTTAATACTCGCGGTCTCAAACCCAACGTACTCTGGCAAATGGATGTAACTCATGTCTCTTCATTTGGAAAACTCCTTTGTTCTTTAACTGTAGACACCTTTTCTCATGTTATTATTGCAACTGCTCGTACAGGGGAAGCAATTAAAGATGTGATACAACATCTCTTTACTTGTTTTTCATATTTGAGCCTGCTAAAAGCTCTGAAAACTGACAATGCTCCTGCGTCTAAGTCTTTTCAGGAATTTTGTATAAAGTTTCAAATTAAACATAATACTGTCATCCCTTATAATCCCCAGGGACAGGCCATTGTTGAAAGAGCGCATCAAACATTAAAAATCCAAATTCAAAAACTAAAAGAAGGGGAGTTTAAGTATAGTTCTCCCCATCAAATCTTGCAACATGCTCTTTTCGTAATAAATATTCTAAATACTGATCTGGCTGGAACTACTGCAATGCTTTGTCATTGATGCCTGGAGCAATTAAATGCAAAACCATTAGTCAAATGGAAGGACCTCCTCTCAGGACAATGGAAGGGTCCTGACCCATTATTAACTAGCGGATGCAGATTCTCCAATTTAGATCCAAGACAGGTTGATTCGCCATGTTGCAGACCCCCAGACATCCAGTTCCCCCATTGCTTCGATCACAATAGAGAAGCCCGCCAGAAGGGGAGGCAAGATAAACATTGAGATCCTGGCACGACCGATGGGGCTGCTGCAGCGCGAACTCCAACCAGAAAATAATTCTACTTACTCTGTTTTGGCTTGTCTACCCTCTCCTTATGTTTTTCTCTTTACCAATGATTCTGGAAAACTTAATGTACATGTGACTTTCACTGGTGGACCCAATGTAGTGACTTGTGAACAATGCATGCTCTCATCTTGTTTAAACCCTCAATGTAATGTTTGCTCCTTTATAGTGTTACAATGTCCACCTTATCTTATGATGTAACCACTTATTGATATGTTAACTATAGTCTTGCTATGTTACAACAACTACAAGATTTAATGTGATCACGACGATTTGTGGGCTTTACTTATTTTAGGAATATCAGCTTTAATAGCAGCAATTACTTCTGTTACTGTGGCAGCAATATCATTGACTCAACAAGTGCATACTGCCCAATATGTTGATACCATGTCTAAAAATGTTTCTTTAACCCTAGCAACACAGAAAGTTATAGATAAAAAATTGGAGATGAGAGTAGAGGCCTTAGAAGAGGCAATAATGCATATTGGGACTGAGTTACAGGCTTTAAAAGTGAAAATGGCTCTGTCTTGCCACGCTGATTACCGGTGGATATGCGTGACATCTTTAAAGGTAAACGAGACAGATTATGAATGGGAAAAAATCAAAAATTGTATCTCAGGTGTTTGGAACAGCTCTGACATTGGCCTGGACTTAGGGAAATTTCATAATCAAATACAGACCCTGGAACACTCTCGACTGGATTTTACCACCGCTGGAGCAGCTAATGACTTATTTCACACCTTCTCTAACTTTATTTCTGGAAAAAAACATTCTGTCTAATATCTTTAGTTCTAATTTTGCTTCTCATAATCATTCTTCCTTGTATTGTCAGGATTCTTCGGCAGAACATTCAAAAGCTCGCGACTGAGCTGCATCTGGCTGTTTTAAGAAATAAAAAGGGGGAGATGCCGGGAGCCGGCATATTGCATATTGAGTGCATATTGCATATTGAGTGCAGCACTTTTCAGGATCTGGAATAGCTCAACTGGAATTCTATCACTGCCGGTAGCCAGCGTGAGGAACTCCGCCCATGACAAAGGTCATGAGGAAGGAGGCTCGGCATACGCAAAGGCGGGATCGAGCCTCAGGAGTCCCCCTGGAAATTCTCGAGCATATACCCCCAAAACCAGAGTCTGCCTACTTTCTGCTTTACGGGGGGCTGTCCCCCACTACCTCTCTGAAAAAAGTTAGCTTACAGCTCCAGTTAATAATTCCTGGGTGTGACAGTGTTTAACCTACAAACTCCTTTGGAAATCCTCTAGCCTGCCTGAATAGGTTTTTCCGGCAACATGTGATTGTTCAGAGCCTCCCAACTGTGAGAAGCAGGAGATGTTCTAACTGTCTAAACACAGATTCTTTTGAGTAGTTAAAAGATTGATTAGAAATTGTATTGGTGAAGGGATTTTCACTTGTTGGGCCAATGTTTGCTGCTAAGTCTCCATATCCCTTACCTGCTGTGTCCCTGGCAGTGTATTGGTTAATATAATTGGTGTAAATAGTAGCTTTAATGTTTGTAACCTGGGACCCTTGAGTTAATTCTTTTTCTTGTTGTAGCCCACCACACCTTTGCTCTGTAGGAATGCAACTTTATCTAATGCTTTTGGAGGGTGGCTCCTGACCAATCACCTTTAGAGAAAAATAAGTTTTCTGAAGAAAAGGTCTTAAAATGTTAACAGGCCTCCAGGCCAGAAGATGATGCAAATCACCTAAGCTTTTGCATATGATAAGTTTGCAGGAAGAAAGCCTGGTTTGCTGCAAGACTCTACCCCTTCCCCCATTATCCTCTGTGCATAACTTAAGGTATAAAAACTACTTTGAAAAATAAAGTGCGGGCCTTGTTCACCGAAACTTGGTCTCACCATGTCGTTCTTTCTCTTACCTTCTGGCTGAATTATTCAGCCTCTTTTCTCCACTGAATTTCCTCACTGAGCTATCCTTATTTCAGCCTCTTTTCTCCACTGAACTTTACTGAGCTATCCTCATTCTATTACTCTTTATATCCTTAATTAACATTTAATTAAGCAATTGTTTCCTGATCTTCGCCTACGCCGTCTCTCCTTCGAATACCCTGGTTCAGCCGGGGCTGGTCCCCGGCAAGGTAGGAATGCCAGACCACCTTACCTGTCTCCTAAGAAACCTGTATGCAGGTCAAGAAGCAACAGTTAGAACCAGACATGGAACAACAGACTGGTTCAAACTTGAGAAAGGAATATGATAAGGTTGTATATTGTCACCCTGCTTATTTAACTTATATGCAGAACATATGATGCAGAATGCCAGGCTGGATGAATCACAGGCTGGAATCAAGATTGCTGGGAAAAATATCAGCAACCTCAGATACACAGATGATACCCTCTAATGGCAGAAGCGAAGAGGAACTAAAGAGTCTCTTAATGAAGGTGAAAGAGGAGAGTGAAAAAGCTGACTCCAAACTCAGCATTCAACAAACTAAGATCATGACATCCATTCCCATTATTTCATGGCAAATAGAAAGGGAGAAAGTGGAAGCAGTGACAGACTTTATTTTTTTGAGCTCCAAAATCACTGAAGATGGTGACTGCAGCCATGAAATTAAAAGATGCTTGCTCCTTGGAATAAAAGCTAGATAGTGTATTAAAAAGCAGAGACATCACTTTGCTGACAAAGGTTTGTATAGTCAAAGCTATGGTTTATCTAGTACTCATGTACTGATGTGAGAGTTGGACCATAAAGAAAG
Source organism: Bos javanicus (assembly GCF_032452875.1). NCBI lineage: Eukaryota > Metazoa > Chordata > Mammalia > Artiodactyla > Bovidae > Bos > Bos javanicus. Next base: position 100,781,113 of record NC_083878.1, read on the forward strand.
CTGAGCACCAAAGAATTGATGCTTTTGAATTGTGCTGGAGAGTGGGAGTCCCTTGAGCTGCAGGGAGATCAAACCAGTCAATCTTAAAGGAACTCAACCCTGAATATTCATTGGAAGGACTGATGCTGAAGCTCCAATACTTTGGCCACCTGATGGCAAGGAGGAGGCAACTCATTGGAAAAGACCCTGATGCTGGGGAGGATTGAAGGCAAAAGGAGAAGGGAGTGGCAGAGGACGTGATGGTTAAATAGCATCACCTACTCAATGGACATGAGTTTGAAAAAACTCTGGGGATTGTGAAGGACAGGGAAGCCTGGTGTGCTGCAGTCCATGGGGTCGCAGAGAGTCAGACATGACTTGGTGCCTGAACAACAACAACAACAGTGCAATACCACATTGCGGATCTCTGTTATTCCATTTAGTGCGTCTTCTCTCAGATTTCTTTATAAGATGTTATCTGAGTCGATGATATTCTTGATTGTGTTATAAGAGGTGAATGTTATGTAGCTTTCTAATGAATAATTTTAAAAATCTAAAACATGTTGATTCTTTACCTAATTATCTTTTTAAATGAAGAATCTCTACCAAACCCTGTCTCCACCATGACCCCAAGCATGATGAGTGTATCTTTTTCCTGCTGTCAGGCTGCAGTTCACACTGGTTTAATGTTGCTATAGATCACTTTTAGGGACATTTAATCATCATTTAGACTAGATTTGAAGTACAACCGTTTATCTCCTCCTGAAGCAGTGGTAATTTATCGTAATAAATTGTGCTAAGTTGTGTTTTGGTCCTTGATTAAGTCCAACACACGAGCTTCTGATGTGTGAGTTCTTATTGAATTATGAGGGGCAATTAAATGAATGCTGGTAACCATTATCTGAGAATAAAAAAACCTCAGTTCAGAAAGGCATGGCAGAGTAGAATATATGAACTGATACGAAATAACTGACATATCTTTATATTATTATGTTAGTCTAATTGTGTTCCTTTTAATATGACATTTGGGGTTTAATATAAATAAATAGCACCAAGTTTCAATCTCTGAAAACTGAAGAGCCCATTATTTAACCTAAAAATGGTCATGGCTCAGAAAATGGGATTCCATGTCATTTCCTTGCTACCTGCCAGAATCCACCCCCTCCAGAGAGGTATCACTTCCCCTGCTCCAGCTGCATTCTTTGCTTATCACTGTGGCATTTATCACTCTGTTTTATAATTGCCTCTCTGTCATTTCCTCTTACATGTCTTTAGAGCAGAGATTGTGTTTAGTGCCTGTCACATAGGATATTCAGTAAGTATTCAGTGACTGAGTGTGTAAGGAATAGTTGAACCTGGGTGATGTTTTGAGCTTGGAGAAGAGACCAAGGGAAGGTGTGTTAGCTGTCTGAAGATATTTAAAGGATGGTTATTGAGAGGAAGCTGGTCTCACCCTACACTGCTTTGGAAAGCAGAATTAGGAGAAGTTGATGGCAGTCACAAAGTAAAATGTGTTTGGGCTCAGTGTGGAAAGAGTTTTCAGACAGGAGAGGAGTTGAGCAATAGCATGAGTGCCTTGGAAAACCAGGATCATTTTATCACTGGGGTTATTCAGAAGGAGGCAAGATGTGACGATAAAGAGGGATTCGAATTCAGTGGGGCCTCTCAGGACTCTTCCTTCTCTGAGTATCTTCATTGAGTGCCCTAGGGAACAGTCTCAGGGAGATTATTCTTTAATAAGGGAGAGGAGATGTCTTCAGGTGGCAAAGGAAAAAATTTGTTAGGAATGGCTTGGCTGCAGTATTTAGGGTGGTACATGGATTAAGGCAGAAAGGCACATTGGGCTTGCTTCAGTGATGACCTCAAATGCCAAGCCAAAGATTCTGGGGATATTTGGCAGCCAATGAAAGTTACAGAGGATTCCCATTAATCTGTTAGCGTCATGAGAGTATCCCCAGTACTTAGAACAGTAGAGTACGTGTTTAATAAATGTTTGTTGAAGGAGTTTGTCAAAAGATCAGAGCCATGATTTAGCATAATCAGTCTGTAGTTTGAGAAGGAGGTAAGGAGGGCCTGATGAACAGCAGTGATGCCAAGAGCCATCTTGGGTATGGGCTCGACTGGGTTGGTCAAGTGGGCAGAGATGGGCAAGAGGGAAAAGTGACTCTCTTGAACTTCAGTCTGGTAACCAAAAACAGCAGTGAAATCACAGAAATAGGGCAGTTCCTTGCACTTCTCATGTAAGCAGAAGGTGAGCCTTGTTCTGGGCATGCTTTAGTAATGCTGTTGGTTGACAGTCTGCATCCACTCTTCTCACTGTTTTGTACACAGCTGCACTCGCTCACCACTTATTTCCATGGTGTTCATGGTTCTCACTTGACTTGGGAAGTCTAGGTCTCTGGAGAGAATCAACTGTAATGATGAGAATAAGTGCCTGGTAGGATTACTTCCTGAAGATTCAGTAAGACACACCCCTTCACGTGGTTTTCCTCTTCACTCGTAAGGTGTATTTGATGTGTTAGCTATAATAGTGTGTAAGTTAGGAGACCGTTTTGAGCAATTCTCTCCTTTTTTCTACTTTGGAAAAGCTAAGCAAAACTGTATTTTCTTGTGTTTTGGGCACCCTGGAGCTCCTCTCCCTGGGCATGCGGCGCTGTGGAATGAAGGCTGTCTCTGCAAACCCAGCTCCAGGGGCCTCTGCGTAGCTGCTGCTCTGCCTGGTCTCCAGAGATGGGGTCTGTGACCTGCCATCTGCGGATGTCTGCCCCGGCTGACCAAGGAGGCCGGGCCTCGTTCCAGGACCTGTGCCTTTCACGCCTTTAATTGTGCAGGAAGAACACCCTTTAGCGTCAGGATAAGTTTCTGTCAGGATACCCAAGTGTCGACCACACTTCTCCTTTATTAAAAAGTGATCTGCAGACTGTGGTTGTTTTACTGTGTACGCCATTTAGTATTTCTCTGTGAGAGAAGAGGCAACCACTTTTCTTATGAAGACGAATGGGTTTCGAAATGCAAAGATCAACAAATAGAAGCTGGTTCCCTGCTGTCGTAGCCTGCTTCCAAGTTTATACCGCTTTAGGAAAGCAGCTGAGTCTGGGAGGCTTTGTGTTTTCTCACTTCCTTTTCTCCTTGACTTTGGTCACACCGGGCTCACACAGAGCCCCCTCTCCCTGCCCCCCTGCCCCAGGTTTCCTCCTGCAGAGAGCTGCTTCTCCGGCTTTCTGCATCTGGGTGGGGAGTTTAATTAATTATGTGGTCAAATGAAAGGCATTTACTTCAGATATTCCGTATGAAATTGCAACAGACTTTAGATTTCCAGCTAGCTTATTCAGTGGGTCACTTAATTCTTTACGACTTTTAAAACATTTTGACGAATGCAGGCACAACAAAATTGGTGCCTTTTTCAGCAATTTTTCAGCACTGCTATAAATGGCCGTTTTCTCTTCTAAACCATTGAAGTCCATTTCACTCTTAACATTTCCTCTTCACCTTTAGACTTACCTTGGCAGTGTCTAAGGCCACCCGATAGTGTTTCACCGAAAAAGAGAAATAGGGCTGTGGGAGTTGAGGGGAAGATGTTGTTTTATTGCTGCTGTTTGCCAACTTATCTTCAGATGTCTAAGGGAACTTTTGTGCCCATGGTGCCAGCTTGCCGCTGGCCTCTGCAGAATAGCGTTGGCTGGCTACATTCTATTATGTGATAACTGATCTGTGTCCACTTTGCCTTGACTATAAGGAGGTTTTGAGGTGTGTGTGCCTGGGGCATTTTAAAAGGAAATGAAAACCAAACTTTCTTGCCCCGTCCTCATGGCTGTGGGATGTGGGCATTTGGAATCAAGCTCTTTCTTGCCCCATGCTCATGGCTGTGGGATCAGGGCATTTGGAATCCTCTAGAACCTCAGCCTGGGCAGAGCAGGGCTTCTCTTGGTGTTACCTGCTGGATTCGCTACACAGTTGACCTCAGGAAAAGGGGGAGAATCCTGAATGCTGGGTGGAAAGGGGGGTCTCAGGCCGTTTTATTCTTCAGAATTTCCTTCTGACCTTGTGGGAAGGCAGTCTGGGGCCCTCAAAACTTGCCGTGTAAGGGAAGAAACTGAGATTGGCTCAAGCATTCTTTCTTATGACAGGCTTATGACAGGCTCTGAGTTCAGCCCACTGGGGAAGTCTGCTCGCCTCATGGAGGAGAACGCCAGATCCTGTTGAGAATCTAATGTCGTACAAGAAACTGGAGAGTTTGGGCAAGATTCTGAGAAAGCTGAGAAGCCATGGTCTCTCCAGGACGCCCCCATGCACTGTCTTTTCTCCCCCAGGAGCATTACCCCAGTTCCCTTCCTTGAAGGGATATTGTTGACATTACCTCGGTGGTTCCCTGACTTAGATTGAGGGCTTACTCTGAGTGGGCGACCTGCTGCTGGGTGCTCAACGTCTCACGCCCATTTTGCTTTGCAGAGTGGCTAAGAGTTTGGGCCCAGGAGTGAGTCAGACGTGGGATGGAGTTCTGACCCTGTCTTTACCAGCTTCAGATCTGGCTGGTGGTTTCAGCTAAAATCATACCTGTTTCCTTGGGTTTGGGAGGGCATTCTCTCACTCATTAGAGCAGAGGGAGGCCTGGTAAGTGCCTAACAGCAGTTCTCCAGGGCTGGGGAGGCCTGGGGGCACCCGCAGAGCTTGCTGTCTCACGTAGAGCAAGGGGTGAGCGTTTCCCAGGATGTCTGCCATTTATTATAATAACTATTGAGCATATCGTGTCTGGAATTCTCCTAGTCTCTGGCTTAATCCTCCCAATCACACTGCAGGGCTAGTGTCACTAAGTAGCCACGCTTCCCATCTTCTCAGTGGTGGGCCTGGACGAGAGCCCAGGCTCCTGTCACAGACTTGGAAGGCTCACCCTTGGCCACCTTGCGGCTCTTTAGTTTCCCCACTTTAGCCTTGTTAAAATGTGGTCTCCTTAGGATTGTCACTGCCTTGCCTGCAGATCCTGGGGCTGTCGGGACGTCATTTTGCTGTGCCAAGGAGAAGCAGTGGCTGTGTTTGGTCTCTTACCCCCTCCTTAAAGGCAGTCCTTTGGTGTGGCGACTTCCAAGTGGCTGCTATCGAGTGGATTCCTGTTATTCTTGGGTTTGTATTAGACAGCACTGTCCTATAACAGGAGACCTGTTGTTCCTGAATTTCTTTCCGTTCTCTTAACATTCACTCTTACAAATGTCAGGGGTTCTTGAAAGCAGGAAATACTCCATTCTTTTCCAAGTGGCTGCATAATTGATCCTTGTAAGAAGACCCAAAAATATTAGGTGACAGCTTTTCTGCTAAAATATTGGGATAACACATCCTTAACATACTGCTTCTCTACTTTTTAAGGAAGAAATTTTCTCGGTGGCTAAATGTGTCTGCCCCGCCCCCAACCCCCACCCCCACCCCCACCCCCACCCCCGTTTTTGTGACTATTCATGGGCTTTGGCATATCATTGAAATCTGATCATTGACTTTGGAGTAGCAAATCACACCTCTAACCTGTCAGTCCTTCCCCACCCTGAAGCTTCTCCCAGCCTTTTCTCTTTCCTCTGTGAAGGAAAGGTCTTTTTTGGGAAGCATTTTCAGACCAGGAGGACAAAAATCAAGAAATGCTGAAATATCCTGTTTTAACCAACTCCCCCTTTAATTTTTTGAAAAATCATTGTTAGACATTAACAGATTTCTTCCATGCTCTGTCACGAACATCGCATCTCGCAGCTACCATGTGGCCAGAAGATTCTCCCAGTTCAATTATTCTGCTTTGAAATAATATAAATCTTCATTTAGTGGGCTATCCAGCCATTTCTTCAAATGTTTAAAAAAAATATTTGAAAAGTTAAGTATTTCCTTACCAATGAAAACAATTTTCTGTTTCTCTCCGTTAAATGAGTGCTCATTACTAAAAAAGAGAATGCATGTTTTTCCATCAGGTCTATCGTGTGTGTTAGTTAAGTCACTTCAGTTGTGTCTGACTCTTTGCGACCCTGTGGGCTATGATGAATAGTGTGTATTTATACGTGTCTTTTGGTAAATACAGGTAAGAATTCTTGAACTGCTAGCCATAGGGTGTGCATATACGAATTTTTAATAAATACTGTTAAAGAGAATTCAGAAGTATAGAAAGGGATCACAAAGAAAGTAAAAGCCGTCCACAATTTCACTGAGCTCTCCGATCCTGTTTAGAGATAACCCACTCTTTGTTCTGTGGAAACCTTTCAGATTTATTTCTCTGCTCAGAGCCATACCGCTCACATATAGAAACTGTTCATTTACTTTTAAAAAAACCTTTCACAATATATTGTAAATATTTTTCCACGCCACTGAATGTAGAATATGGTAACTTTTATTTTGTGTTGGGTGCATGGGTGTGTACTTTTTAGTGATTGCCTATGTTTATACTGATTTTCAAATTGAGCCTTCCCAAAGGAAAAAAGAACAGTTGGGTGCATAAAGTCTGCCAGGCGGTGTGCCCCGTACTCATACAGGAATCACCGCATCAGATCCTCATTTCATCCGGCCGTGCGCACTGGCCTCTTCTTGCTTTCGGACTTTATGCTGTACAACTTATTTTTCATACAGAAGCCTGAATAATCTTTCAGGAATGCAAATGAGATCATATTGCTCCTCTGCTAAAAACCCTCCAGTAGCTTCTCATTTCACTTCAGCTAAAAGCCAAACGCCTAACCAAGATCTGCCCCATCCATGTCCCCAGCCTCCCCCCACAGCCACGTTGGCCCCATCTTGCTATTCATTAAACAGGACAGATCTGTTTCAACCAGAAGGTCTTTGCCCTGCTTTCTAGTTCCTCTGCCCTGGGACACTGGGTGATGGGCTTTCCTTCCTTTCAGATCCCAGTGCAAATTGAATTCAAGTGAAGTGAACCCCAGAATACATGTACTTGGTAGGAACACTTCAAAAAACCTAGCCAAGGGGCTTCCCTGGTGACTCAATGGTAAAGAATTCACCTGCCAGTGCAGGAGACACAGGTTCAATCCCTGATCCGGGAAGATCCCACATGCCTCAGAGCGCCTGAGCACGCGTGCCACAACTGTCGAGCCTGTGCTCTGGAGCCCGGGAGCTGCAACGACTAAAGCCCTTGCGCCTAGAGCTTATGCTCCCCAGCAAGGGAGGCCACGACAGTGAGATGCCTGCGCAGCAGCAGAGAGCCAGTACGGCCAGAAATAAACACAACAAATAAATACAATTAAAAACCTAGCAAAATGTAGGCTAGAGCATGCCACCTTATAAATTCCACTACTGACTCCACATTTTGGTGATTCTTTTCATTTATTTTTCTTTTGACAAAATATCTGCTATATGCCAGCTCTGTTGTACTGGTGTTTGGTGGGGTTATAGCATTAAAAAGAAAAAAGACAGTCATGATTCTTGCTTTTATGGGGTCCTTTGGGGTCATTACGGAGAAGGCAGTGGCACCCCACTCCAGTGCTCTTGCCTGGAAAATCCCATGGGCAGAGGAGCCTGGTAGGCTGCAGTCCATGGGGTTGCGAAGAGTCGGACACGACTGAGCGACTTCACTTTCACTTTTCACTTTCATGCACTGGAGAAGGAAATGGCAACCCACTCCAGTGTTCTTGCCTGGAGAATCCCAGGGACGGTGGAGCCTGGTAGGCTGCAGTCCATGGGGTCACACAGAGTTGGACACGACTAAAGTGACTTAGCAGTTGGGGTCATTAATCCTGCTGTGGAGAAGGCTGCCAGGTGGAATGATTCAGAACTCAAGTTCTGGAGTCAGACTGAAAGTGAAAGTGGTTCAATCATGTCTGACTCTTTGCAACCCCAGGGACTATACAGTCCATGGAATTCTCCAGGCCAGAATACTGGAGTGGGTAACCTTTCCCTTCTCCAGGGGATCTTCCCAGCCCAGTAATCAAACTCAGGTCTCCCACATTGCAGGCGGATTCTTTACCAGCTGCGCCACAAGGGAAGCCCAAGAATGCTGGAGTGAGCAGTCTATCCCTTCTCCAGCAGATCTTCCCAACCCAGGAATCAAACTGGGGTCTCCTGAATTGCAGGCAGTTTCTTTACCAACTGAATCTTTCAGGGAAGACTAGTGGGATTCAAAAATGTTGGTCGCACCACTTGTAAGTTGTATAACCGTGTTTCATTCTGCATCCCAGTTTTCCCATCAGTATTATCTATTTCTGCATGACAAATCTCCTCACAGTGTAGAGGCTTAAAACAACAAGCATCACGTCACAGTGTCTGTGGGCCAGGAATTTAGAAGTGGGTTTGCTGGCTGAGTCTGGCTTGTGATCTTCAGTGAGACTGCAGTCTGGACATCAATTGGGGCTACAGCCATCTGACAGTTTGACTGGGGCTGGTGGGGAAAGGGGGGTCGTTTTCAAGGAGGCTCCCTCATAGGGCTGGCAGGGTGATGCTGAATGTTAACGTGAGGCTTCAGCTTTTCGCCACATGGCCCTCTCCACAGGCTACCTGAGTGGCTGCAGAGCAGGCAGTCCAAGAGACCACAAGGCCAAAACCACTGTGTCTTTTACGACCTGGCCGCAGAAGTCGCACTGTTGTTTCTGCCGTATGCTGTCGGTTATACTGGCCAGCATTATTCAGTAAGGGAGGGGACTAAAGTTTGCCAACAAAGGTCCATCTAGTCAAAGCTATGGCTTTTCCAGTAGTCATGTATGGATGTGAGAGTTGGACTATAAAGAAAGCTGAGAGCCGAAGAATTGATGTTTTTGAACTGTGTTGGAGAAGACTCTTGAGAGTCCCTTGGACTGCAAGGAGATCCAACCAGTCCATCCTAAAGGAAATCAGTCCTGAATATTCATTGGAAGGACTGGTGCTGAAGCTGAAACTCCAATACTCTGGCCACCTGATGCGAAGACCTGACTCATTTGAAAAGACCCTGATGCTGGGAAAGATTGAGAGCAGGAGGAGAAGGGGACGACAGAGGATGAGATGGTTGGATGGCATCACCGACTCGATGGACATGAGTTTGAGTAAACTCCGAAAGTTAGTGATGGACAGGGAGGCCTGGCATGCTATAGTCCTTGGGGTTGCAAAGAGTCGGACATGACTCAGCGACTGAACTGAACTGAAGGTGCAGTGGGAATCACTGGGGACCATGTTGGATGCTGACTGCCATACCGGCCCTGCAGTGACCATCCTAATGGTACTCGCATCCTTGGGTTATAGTGAGGATTAAACGAGATTATACGGGTAAAGTGAATGAGGAAAACTCCCCAGGACACAGCAGGCACTGCGGGCATCTCAGTTGTGACTGTGTCTTGTCATTAACCACCACCACTACCTCCTCTGCCCTCCCACATGAGATACCGTCCTAACATAATGGGTTTGGGGGGAGGGCAGGAAGAGGAGACCTTTAAGCCGAGACTGGACCAAGGGGCAGGCTTCGGAGCAGTAAGAACTTTCCAGGCCAAGGGGCAGCACATGCGAAGGTCCTGAGTGGGCAGGCTGCTGAACGGGGAAGGGAGAGTGGCCATGAAGGGGCAGAGAGCAGGTCACACCCAGCTACAGAGGCCAGGATGCGCCATCACCGTGCTCTTTAGGGAGAGTTTCTTCTCTAGAAGAACAGCTGCGTTTATCCAGAAGATAGCAGAGAAAGTAAGAGCTGAACTTTCTGGATTGTGTTTATCCTGCAAAGGGAGGTATTTGTGTACCATGCATCTCCCGAGAGCTCTTTGTTTTCTTTCGTTAACCTTGGAGGAATGTATGTCCGGGTCTTCTGGTTTGGACTAAACTCTGTCGCTGACCTTTCTACGTGTCAGAGGTTCCTTCTCTCATTAGAGGGTCTGGGCTTTTTGTCTCAACGATGTATTGGGTTTACTTAGCAGGATCAGACTCCTGTTCTAGTGAATGTATGCAAAAATCTTGGAAATCGCTACAGATTTCTCATTCCTTGTGCTTGTGTGTTGTAGGGCCAGGCATTTTGTGTTTTGTGTTTCCGACACCTTGTGTGGATTGGTTTAATCATTTCAGGAGATAACAGGTAGTATGGCAAAAACCACCACAATATTGTAAAGTAATTAGCCTTCAATTAAAATAAATAATTGAAAAAGAAGATCCAGGTAGAGTTCCTGGTGTGCTTGGGGCCTGCCTCCAAAGACTCAATTTCCCCTACCCCTGTTCTTTGTGGTCAGAGTTGCCCATATTCAGAATTTGTTACCTTGCCAAGATGATTGTTTATGCTTTGTTTGTTTATTCTTAAATATAAACGATATGCTTCTCTTTGGATTTTGTAGGCCTTTTTGAAATTATATGCAGACATTTGTATATTCACGTGGCTTTTGCGTGTGTGTGTGTGTGTGTGTGAGAAGGCCTTTATTGGTTTCTCAGGGCGGTTGTTAGAGACTCATGGAGAGGCTTTGCTGCAGTTATGACAGCGCTCCAGCCGGCAGCCCGGGCCACCTGGGTTCTGCTCACCTGCTTCTCTGCTCTCAGGGGAAGAGGGAGCACTGCACGCACGTGTGGCAGGATGGAAATCTCATCTGCCTGGTAGATGTGGCCACGCCATGGCCTATTCTAATCGCCATTTACGAGCACTGAATGCTGTTTGCAGTTTTTCTCCCCAAGATTGTCTTCATAATCCATTTTTGTATGTTGTTATTTCCTCAGGATAAGTTTTTTAGAAGTGGGATTTCTGCATCAAAAGAATAGGTACTTTTAAAGGCTTTGGAGATGTCCTTGGGAGTGCCGCCTGGAAGGTGTGTCCAGTACAACAGTTACCTGTGCACTGACAATAACAGAGCAGTGTTTATTTCTCTTTATGAAGGAGGAAATTCACATCACTTTGTGGTGTGGAGCCATAATTCCACCCGACGGCCCCTGTGTTTCTGATCTGCCTCTTAGGCCCCCAAGAGCCCCTTTTGCGTTTTTTTTCCTTCTTTTTTATACCATAGCTTAATGCTTTAACAAATGTTGAGGTTTTTGAAAGCGTTATAAATCTAGCAGGGCATCATAGTTTGGCACATTTTCCAAATCCTGGCATGGGCCAAAAAAATCAGTCGTATGCATTTGCTTGGTGGAAAAAAAAAAAACTAACAACAACCCTTATCAGCAGAGTTAGGTGGAAAAAAAAAAAACTAACAACAACCCTTATCAGCAGAGTTAGGTGGAAAAAAAAAAAACTAACAACAACCCTTATCGGCAGAGTTAGGTACGGAGACGGAGACGTCACAGGGACCGGGTGCTGGTTGCCTGATGAGCGCTTCCCCGAGGAGAGCAAAGCCAAAGCAGAGAACTGGGCGAATTCATCAGAGCGCATCTGGCAGCACGGAGACCAAGTGGGTGCGGGTCATCGCCCACCACAAGTTTCCCGGGATTGCCAAGAAACGGCTGCCCAGCAGGGGCTTCCGGTGCGTTGGTGCGCGCCGCCGAGGAATGCGGCCGTGGCCGTGGCATTGCACACACGCATGCCGAGCACACTTGTCCTCCCCCCGGCGCCCCCCACCGCCCGCTCCCCATCAGGCCGAACAGCCAGCGCAAGCTGCGTGACCGCCAGCGCGGAAGGTGGGTCTGGCCGGGCGGAACCATTGGCTCAGGGAGAGAAGGTGATCCCCAGACAGACTCTTGAGAAGGATCTGGAGTAAAGAAGGAGAAACCTGTGGTGAACGGCCGCCCAGCCCGTGGGGGCTTCTGGTGGGACGCCGGAGGGCCGCATAGGTGGGCTCCCCCGGGCGGCTGTGTCGGACGCAGCTCGTTAGGGCGCGGATGAGAGTGAACCTTGTGACTGTGAAGAGGAAGACGCGCAGGCGCTTTCAGGGTTGTTGGGTGTTTTTTTTTTTTTTTTTGCGTTAATCCGTTCTTCCCAAACCTGGTCTTCGCACTGTGGTCCTGTCCCTTTTTTTTTTTTTTTTCATGGCTTCGGGCCTGGGGAAGAGGTGACAGCCTGTGACCATGGCATCGTCTCCCCAGGTCTCCAGCCCACTCTCCCTTAGGTGTCGACCTGGACCTCTCTTTCATCCCCACTCCCGCATCTGAGGTGGCAGCAAAAGCTCCAAGAAGAAGAACTCCCAGAATAAATCTTAGAAGAATCCTAGCATCCTAGTATAAAGGCTAACAGCAAGTACGCACCACCCTGGCCCCTCACCGCCACCTCTGTTAGGAAAAGCTCTCCGCCTTCCGGCCAGGTCTTTTTCCCCTCGGTGTCTGCTCGCCTGCTGTCAGAAAGACCCTTCTGCAGACATCCGTGTCAGACCTTTTCACTTCCCAGTCTTCGTCCTCTGCTGGGTGCCCACCTCAGAAGGGAGTCCCCAGTCTCCCTCCACGGCCTGTGGGCCCTGTGTGGTCTGGGCCTGGTCTCCTGCTCAGACCCCCGCTCCCTTCCCTCCCTCTGCCCACTCGGGTGCTCTGCCCTGTCAGTACCTGCCCCCCAGCCCTGCTCTGCCCTCTGCTGGGTACTAGTACACTGGCTCTGGTTACTGGCCTTTCAGATCATGCAGGCCCAGCTCACATGGCACCTTTAGGAAAGACCTTCCCCGGCGACCTAGCCAGAGTACCCATCCCAGCAGAGTGCCCATGCTAGCACCAGCACTTTCTCCCCCTTTAATTTCTTCCCAACTCATGCCATCCAAACTCAACCTTGTTTATTTATGGAAATGGTTGTGTGTGCTAAGTTGCTTCAGTCGTGTCAGACTCTTTGAGACCCCATGGACTGTAACCCACCAGGCTCCTCTGTCCATGGGATTCTCCAGCCAAGAATACTGGAGTGGATCTTCCATGCCCACTCCAGAGGATCTTCCCAACCCAGGGATCGAACCCATGCCTCTTACTTCTCCTGCACTGGCTGCTGCTGCTGCTGCTAAGTCACTTCAGTCGTGTCCGACTCTGTGTGACCCCAAGGGCTGCAGCCCACCAGGCTCCCCTGTCCCTGGGATTCTCCAGGCAAGAACACTGGAGTGGGTTGCCATTTCCTTCTCCCATGCATGAAAGTGAAAAGTGAAAGTGAAGTCACTCAGTCGTGTCCGACACTTAGCCACCCCATGGACTGCAGCCTACCAGGCTCCTCTGTCCATGGGATCTTCCAGGCAAGAGTACTGGAGTGGGGTGCCATTGCCTTCGCCAGAGAACCTTCCTGACCCAGCGATCGAACCTGTGCCTCTTACTTTTCCTGCACTGGCAGGCGGCTTCTTTACCACTGGCGCCACCTGGGTCTCCCCTCTGTCTATACTCGTATAATGCAGAGGACCCCTTCATAACCCTACCGTTTGTATTTGGCCACACTGCACTGCATGTGAGATCTTAGTTCCCCAACTAGGGATTGAACCCAGGCACCCTGCAGTGGGAGCACAGCGTGTTAACCAGGGAAGTACTCCATAGTCCTGTTCTTCTAGAGGCTTGCTTGGCCTCAGAATGCCCTGGAGAGTCTGACCTCATGAGGGAATACCAAGTTTTAGTTGTGAAAGAGTTGCAGTTTGTCTGAGAAACTCATTTGATTCTTCCAACCAGCCACAGAACAGCCCTCCAAAATAAAGTGTGCACATTTATCCATCCCCGCCCGCCCTCTATACGCAGAAAAAAGCACCTCTTTTAAACAGGAGTCGTCACCTGCAAATGAGCAAAGGAAGTTTTCACAGGAAAAGAAACAATTAAAATTCAGCCCCCTAACATGTTAAACTTAGTCATCAAAATTAAGACAGAGGGCAATACTGGAGCAAAGGTCTTGATTTATTTAGAAAGTGAATTAGAAGAAAAAGATTAAGTGGAACCTGTAGATTAAAGGAGAAGTAACCACAGTACATGGAGCTTATTAAGATCTGAACTCAAGCAAACTATAAAAATTGGAGTGGTGGAAATGCATTTATGAGCTGATTGGGGAAATTTGAAGTTTAACTGAATATTGCATGATATTTAAGATTTACTGTTAATTTTTAGATCTTATAACCAAAAGGATCATTATGTTTATAAATTAGATTTTATCTTCTAGAAGTGTGTATTAAAATATTTATGAATGAATTAAATTATATAGTATCAGATATATGCTTCAAAATTATTTGGGCCAAAGGAGTGGGCCAGGGTCTAAGTGAAAGATGATCAGCTGTGTGTCAATACTTGCTGGAGCCAGGAAGAGTCGCATGTGGGGACATGGAGTATGTGGAGTGCCTGGAGGTTCCAGTGCTCTTCTGTTCTGAGATACATTTTTTTAACTCCCATAATACCTTTAAAAAAAAAAAACAACTGTGAGATTTTACCCCCAGACCCTGCATTTCTACCTGTAGTTGTCTGCTGGCTCTGAATCACTGCTTCTTTCAGTTGCATCTCTTAAAATGGGGATCTTTCCCTGTGCCCTTCGTTCATGTCTTCGTTCATGTCAGAGCCCACGGCCTCCTCTTTTTCTGTTTCCTCGTTGAGAGAAAGATTTACTCGGTGGCCTCATTGGTGAACCTGTGAGCTACTTTATGATTTGCCGAATGTACCACTTCCTGGGAGGCTTGGTGTGAGCCAGCATGTAGCAGCAGCAGGTGGAGGACTTCCATTTTGGGAGCAGAGCCGCTCTGGGATAGAGTCCGAGACGACTCTCCCTGTGTGTCCTCCGTCTGATGGGGATGGAGGAAAGGCCGCAACAAGTATCAGGAACGGGAAGGCCTCCCCCGGCGGTCACTCTGCACCCAGTCCAGGCTGAGAGTCCCTCTGCATGCCCCCAGAGCCCCTCTCCCATCAGCCCTGACTTGTACTAGTTGGGGGACTGAGGGGGTTTTTACTGGTTACAGCCAGTGAAGAAGAAAGGTAGTGACTTAGGTGGTGGCCAGGAGTGTCTGACCTGTGCACTGCTGTGTTCCTGGCACAGAGCAGGATTTGTGGAAGGAAGGACTTAGTGCGTCTTTCCAAAGCCCTGGGGTACTTATCTTTAATACGCCCTCTCGTTGTGGGGTCATTGGGAAAATTAAACTCTCTACGAGGAACCTACCTTAGAGCATTTGGAAGGAGTTAGGTACACGTTATTAGGGAATGGCTAAATAAATTATGGTATGGTTCTGTGTAACATCCTGCAGCTGTTAAAGAGATTGAGGCAGCTTTACACAGACACGGAGCGACGTTTAAAGCGTTCAGTAGAAAAGCAAGTGTAAGATGGAATACAATCCCATTCATACCACAGGGAAAAGTGTGGGTCTGAACATGTGTAGAAAAAAGTCTGTTGATGGTGGTTATGTCCTGGGAGTGGAATGGGTGCGGGAGCATGCTATGGAGAAGTGAAGGGGCATTTTCCCCTCCTTATCTCATATGTATCTGAAGTTGACATAGAAGAAGAAGCAGTAAAGGGGAAGAAACAGAATAGTGCTTGTTACATAGTTAGCTCCGCAAACCATACTATTGTGAAGGGTAGTTATAAAGTTAATAAAGGACAGAGGTCCGTGACAGAGAAAACAATCTGGCCAGTTTTTGTTTCATTTTTCTAAAACGCAACTTCTTTAGCTTCTTAAAATATAACCAGTCTTTAATTTGAAAAGCTAAACTATGGACCTAGTCAGGTTTATTGAGGTATAATTTCCATATAGTATAAAACTTACTCATTAGGGTACAGTTCTGTGGACTGTGACGCATGCGTGCAGTTGTGAAATTACCACCTCATTCAAGACACGGAGCCCTGCCCTCATCCCCCACATCCCCAAGCGCTGCTCCTTTGGAGTCATCCCCGCCCCGCTTCCTCCTCAGCCTCTGGCAACCACAGCGAGTTTTCTGTCCTTATATGTACAGGACATCCTATAGCAGAGGCATATAGCCTATGGCCTTTGGAGTCTGGCTTCTTTCCCTTAGCGTCAGCATCGTGAGTCATTCATGGTGCTGCGTGTCATGCGAGTCCCTCCCTTTATGTCTGAGTGCTGTCCCTCTGTGTGGGTGTGTTGCTGCTCGTGTTTCCAGTCACCAGTTGAAGGACAGTGCTCCAGCCTTTTAGAGCACAGACTTCTGGTGTTTGCTTTTAGCTTGCTGCTACTGCTAAGTCACTTCAGTCGTGTCCGACTCTGTGTGACCCCAAGGGCTGCAGCCCACCAGGCTCCCCTGTCCCTGGGATTCTCCAGGCAAGAACACTGGAGTGGGTTGCCATTGCCTTCTCCAGTGCATGAAAGTGAAAAGTGAAAGTGAAGTCGCTCAGTCGTGTCCGACTCCTAGAGACCCCATGGACTGCAGCCCACCAGGCTCCTCTGTCCATGGGACCCTCCAGGCAAGAGTACTGGAGTGGGGTGCCATTGCCTTCTCCTTTGCTCTTAGCTTAATTTCTATGAATTTTGCATCCTTTAAAAAAAAAACAAAACCCTGAAAGATTGCTGAGATTCTATAATATAGGCTGTTGCTTCAGACTCCTCAGATGAGAAGAGCTGCATTAAATACAAATTATTTGGAGATTTTCATTTTTCGTTTATTTGACACGTGTAGTGTTTACTGTGTGCCAGGCACTGCTCTAAATATTGCTTTACAAATATTTATAAAGTGCTGACAACAGTCGCAGGCACATAGTAAGCGCCATGTACGTATTTGTTAAATAAATAAAATTGAAAGTTGCCAGATAACCTGCGTCTTATACAGAGGAGCTGTGGGGTTGGGACAGCCAGGCAGGAGACCAGGATTGCAGGGCCTAGCAATGTTCCTGCCCCACCTCTCAGCCCTGCCCCAGTTGCTGTGGGGATTATTGACTCTGGGTCTCACTAACATGAAATGAGGGTCCCAACCTGAACCCTCCTGAAAAGAACAGAGAATATCATATTAGACTTAAAAGTCTAATCATTTGTGAAAGTGATCTGTTATAAAATGCGGCCTGGATAATTTATTCCTTCCCCTCCTGTTCTCGAGCACACAGCGCACGTTAGTGGCATCTGTTAGAAGTGTGCTAAAGTCGGTCACCGCATGGTGGCACTCCCTGAGAAAGTGAGACCAGGAAAAGCTCGAGGTTTGGGCGTGGATGAGTACGGGCAGCTGGAATGCCAGTTTATGTTCTATACATTTGTGCTTTGAGCTTGGGGGGACAAATCGGGGCCTAGAGCCCTTTCATTCTGTTGGCTCAACAAATTATGCAGATGTCAGAATATAGGAACATTTGTTCTTTCTTAAGCACTGTGACATATTCATGGTACATTAACCGGTGCTAGACTTTTGAAATGCTACAGATACCTTCACTCAGAAGCGTGTGTGCTTATGAGGGAAAAATACATCTGTAAAGAAAGTATCATCGATATTTCTCCTTCAAAAATTGGTATTAAAAATGCTACCTGATAGTTACTCTAGGGAGTGCAGTTTTAACATTTTAGTTGTGATTCTCTTGAAGCAAACTGTACATGCCCTGTAGATTTGAAATGGATACTTCCAAACAGTTCTTGCTCTGACTGTCTGGATTTAAGTGATTTGTATCAGAATGTCAGGCTGGTTGGGCTTCCCAGGCAGCACAGTGATAAAGAATCCTCCTGCCAATGCAGAAGATGCAGGAGACTCGGGTTCGACCCCTGGGTCAGGGGGATCTCCTGGAGGAGGAAATGGCAACCCACTCCAGTATTTCTTGCCTGGAGAATTCCATAGACAGAGGAGCCTGGCGGGCTATAGTCCATGGGGTCACAAAGAGTCGGACACAGGCCCACGGTCGGCCCTTGTGCACCTTTGGGAGATCTCTCCCATTCTAATAATTTGCCCTTAAGGATTTTCATTCCCGAGTACGTTCAGTGATTCATTTGCCAGGTGTTTATTGTTTGTTTACAGGACCACAAGGCATTGTGCTAGAGCTGTGGGAGATTCAAAGGTGGTCCTGATTTTCAGGAACCAAGTTGAGAAGATGAAACACCCAAGCATTTAATTCAAATGCTAGGCATGATTTAGTTCCCATTAAGAGAGTTGGTGAGAAGAATTACAGAGGTCGAGAGGAAGGAGAGCCTGCCACTCACTAGGGTGATAGGTCAGGGAGAGATTTGGGAGTGGTATTGTTTGGTGGGGGGAGGTGAGAGAGAGCTTTGGGGCATGTGCGAAGGCCGGGAGTAAAGGGGTGGGATTTCACTACAGCCCAAGTAGGACTGTTGAAAGGAGTTAAGGGTACAGGACGAAGACACAGCTTCTGGGCAGAGTGCATGTCAAGAGCCCGAGGAAAGGACAATACAAGGCCCGTAAGGATTAGGTTGTGATCCAACTCTGCTCGCCCTCCGGGTTTTATTGTTGAAGGATCTGGGATGGGACGGCATAATGTCATAGGACTGGAGGGAAATTTAGCATCGCCTGCAAGCACAGATACAAGGGAGACTTTCACTGGTGACGTGACAGGTTAACTGTTCTGAAAATCCACCTGATAAAAATGCTTAGACACAATGCTTAAATAGATGACATCTTTTAGTAACTGGCAAGAAAAGGGGGAACTCCTCAAGGCCTAAAAAATAATGGACAACCTGAAAATTAGAGGCGCAAGCTGAAACCACAGCTGTCTTGGCGTCATTTGCTGTTTTCAGTAACCAAGAGGCCTTTTCACACCCCCCCAGATAGTTTTATTGAGGTATAATTGACCTATCAGTTCAGTTCAGTCGCTCAGCCGTGTCTGACTCTCTGCAACCCCATGAATCGCAGCACGCCAGGCCTCCCTGTCCATCAGCAACTCCTGGAGTTCACCCAAACTCACGTCCATCGAGTCGGTGATGCCATCCAGCCATCTCATCCTCTGTCGTCCCCTTCTCCTCCTGACCCCAATCCCTCCCAGCATCAGAGTCTTTTCCAAATGAGTCAACTCTTCACATGAGGTGGCCAAAGTATTGGAGTTTCAGCTTTAGCATCAGTCCTTCCAAAGTTCACCCAGGACTAATCTCCTTTAGAATGGACTGGTTGGATCTCCTGGCAGTCCAAGGGACTCTCAAGAGTCTTCTCCAACACCACAGTTCAAAAACATCAATTCTTCGGCGCTCAGCTTTCTTCACAGTCCAACTTTCACATCCATACATGACCACAGGAAAAACCATAGCCTTGACTAGACGGACATTTGTTGGCAAAGTAATGTCTCTGCTTTTGAATATGCTATCTAGGTTGGTCATGACTTTCCTTCCAAGGAGTAAGCGTCTTTTAATTTCATGGCTGCAGTCACCATCTGCAGTGATTTTGGAGCCCCCAAAAATAAAGTCTGACACTGTTTCCACTGTTTCCCCATCTATTTCCCATGAAGTGATGGGACCAGGTGCCATGATCTTCGTTTTCTGAATGTTGAGCTTTAAGCCAATTTTTTCACTCTCCACTTTCACTTTCATCAAGAGGCTTTTGAGTTCCTCTTCACTTTCTGCCATAAGGGTGGTGTCATCTGCGTATCTGAGGTGATTGATATTTCTCCTGGCAGTCTTGATTCCAGCTTGTGCTTCTTCCAGCCCAGCGTTTCTCATGATGTGCTCTGCATATAAGTTAAATAAGCAGGGTGACAATATACAGGCTTGATGTACTCCTTTTCCTATTTGGAACCAGTCTGTAGTTCCATGTCCAGTTCTAACTGTTGCTTCCTGACCTGCATACAAATTTCTCAAGAGACAGATCAGGTGGTCTGGTATTCCCATCTCTTTCAGAATTTTCCACAGTTTATTGTGATCCACACAGTCAAAGGCTTTGGCATAGTCAATAAAGCAGAAATAGATGTTTTTCTGGAACTCTCTTGCTTTTTTGATGACCCAGCGGATGTTGGCAATTTGATCTCTTGTTCCTCTGCCTTTTCTAAAACCAGCCTGAACATCGGGAAGTTCACAGTTCACGTATTGCTGAAGCCTGGCTTGGAGAATTTTGAGCATTACTTTACTAGCGTGTGAGATGAGTGCAGTTGTGCGGTAGTCTGAGCATTCTTTGGCATTGCCTGTCTTTGGGATTGGAATGAAAACTGACCTTTTCCAGTCCTGTGGCCACTGCTGAGTTTTACAAATTTGCTGGCATGTTGAGTGCAGCACTTTCACAGCATCATCTTCCAGGATTTGAAATAGCTCAACTGGAATTCCATCACCTCCACTAGCTTTGTTCGTAGTGATGCTTCCTAAGTCCCACTTGACTTCACATTCCAGCATGTCTGGTTCTAGGTGATCACACCATCATGATTATCTTGGTCGTGAAGATCTGTTTTGTACAGTTCTTCTGTGTATTCTTGCCACCTCTTCTTAATATCTTCAGCTCTGTTAGGTCCATACCATTTGTGTCCTTTTTCGAGCCCATCTTTGCATGAAATGTTCCCTTGGTATCTCTAATTTTCTTGAAGAGAGCTCTAGTCTTTCGCATTCTGTTGTTTTCCTCTATTTCTTTGCAACTACAAATATTTAAAGTGTACAATCTAATAAATTATGACATACGTATACACCCATGAAATCATCACCATAATTAAAATAATGAAAATATCAATCATTAGGTTTTCTTATGACCTCCTGCAGCCTTTCCCCGTCTACACTGCCCTGTCCCCTGTCGGCCACTTACCTGTTTTCTATTCCCATGTGTTAGTTTTCATCTGTATAAAATTCTAGACAATGCAGTCATATCCTGAATACTGTTATCTGTTTTGAGATTCACCTGTATTGTTGTGTGTATCAGAAGTCTGTCCCTTTCGATTGCTAAACGCGATTCATTGTCTGGACATGCCGTACTGTGTTTATCTGCTCACCTGTTATTGGACATCCAGGCTGTCTCCCTTTTGGGGCTGTTACAAATAAAGCTGCCAGAACATTTGTGAACAAGTCTGTGTGGACATATGCTTTATTTCCCTTTGGTATATAGCTACAAGTGGAGTGGTTCCCTCATATGGTGGGTGTCTGTGAGACCTGGATTTTAAAGGCTTTTTGGAATAAGAGACAAAGTCTGGAGCGTGTGTTAAACAGGCAGGTGGAACTGAAACTACTGTATAAAGTTAGGATTATTGAAGTGCTACCTATATCTCTAGCAAAATGGTAGAATGAAAAAGTAAGCCCATTGGCAGATTTTTTTTTTTTTTTTTTAACTTGTCTGATTTGGCCTGTACTTTGAATTGCTGGGGCAGAGGTTTGTGGTGGTGATGGGATTCTCCTTGGATAGTTTTTACCCTAGGCCTGCTTTCTCATGAACTTTGTTTGAATTTACCTGACCTATGTAGTCTGGAGAATTCCAAAAAGAGAAATTATCTTAAAGAGATCCTGGGTTGATAGAGTTCCCGGATACTGGCAGTAGTCAATATATATCCTGTTTGGATATAGCTGCCTTTATTCTAGCCTTAGCCCAGGATTCCCACAGATAAAGCCTCTCCAAACATTAGCTCATAATCCTCAATTTAAAAACATGAGGAAATAAGCAACTATGAGTGCAAGAGAGAGAAAAAAAGCAGAACTGGTGTGGAGCTTTAGATATTAGAATTATAATATAAAATTATACCTTAAAAACATTTAGATGAGTAACGTGAAATAGAAAATAAGAGCTAAAATCCTATGAAGAAAGATCTGGAAGAATTGAAAGCAGAGATACGTAATCAGTGAAATTAAACCTTAGTGGATGAGTCAAACAATGTGTTGCTGCTGCTGCTGCTGCTGAGTCGATTCAGTCATGTCCGACTCTGTGCGACCCCATACACGGCAGCTCACCAGGCTCCCCTGTCCCTGGGATTCTCCAGGCAAGAACACTGGAGTGGGTTGCCATTTCCTTCTCCAATGCATGAAAGTGAAAAGTGAAAGTGAAGTCGCTCAGTCGTGTCTGACCCTCAGTGACCCCATGGACTGCAGCCTACCAGGCTCCTCCGTCCATGGGGTTTTCCAGGCAAGAGTACTGGAGTGGGGTGCCATTGCCTTCTCCGAACGATGTGTTAGACAGAGCTAAAGAGAGTTTTTGTAAACTGGGAATAAACCTGAAGAAACTCCATAGAATACAGTATAGAAAGACAAAGATGAAAACTGTGAAAATTAAATCTAAAGAAACAGAATGAGATAATTTAAATAGCGAGGCAGAAAAAGATAAAAGAGATAGTGAGGAAAAGGCAGTATTTGAGAAAATGATGCTAAAAATTTCCAAAAATACTGAAACCCAGAAATATTTAGATTTAAGAATCAGAGTAAATCCCAAGTAGAATTAAAATTAGAAAAAGCATTATCCAGACAAATTAGTGTAATAGACCACCAAAGGCATAAAGATGATCTTAAAGCAGTCAAAAAGAAAACTGATTGCCTCCCAGGGAGACTTCTCTGCAGCAGCAATGGAAACCAGAAGGCAGTGGAATAGTGTTTTAAAAGGGCTGAGAGAACATGATTGCCAAACCTAGGCTCTTAAACTCAGCTAAAATGTAATTTTTTAATAATCAGGGAATAACGTTTTCAGATAAATGAAAACTGAGCTTTGACCTGCAGCAGACTCTCGCAAAGAAACTTTTATACTTTAAGGAAAAAGGGAAAAGGACCCCAAAAGGTAGAACAGATGTCTGCAATGCAAGAGAGACTGTGTGCGCCTGAGTGGTATAGCCACTGTGAGATACAGGAGTTAAACCTGAGGGTCAGTCTGCTCTAGGTGGTCTCTGTGAAATTTGCATCAGGTGAGCTCCAAGTGAACCTCAGGTGACAAGTTGTGGTAGCTCATTTCCAGGCACCCTGGTGGCCAGGATGGTGTCACACAGGAGAAAGCCCCGGAGGGGCTGGGCAGAGTAGGGAGAGTGCGGACCACGACGGAAGCCATGAATCTGGGCTGTGTTTACTACGAGGGCTCTTTGTATTCATTTCATATTTGCCCTCCTGGACTTTGCCTTTTTTCTAGGGTTTTGGGAAATTTCCTTGACTACCTCTCACTCTTTAAAAAAAAAATAATAATAATAATTAGGCTGCCCCAGCTCTTAGTTGTGGCATGTGGGATCTGGCTCTCCCGCCAGGGATCAGACCTCCACTGGGAGTGTGGCCACTGGACCCCCAGGGAAGTCCCTACTTTTCATTCTTTTTTTTTTTTTTTTTTTTTAAGAATTTTTATTTATGTAGTTGGTTATTTTTTGACTGTGCTGAGTCTTCACTGGTGCACCGGCTTTCTCTAGTTGTAGTGAGCGAGGGCAGGCAGCTCTCTTCTCGAGGGCTCAGGGGTTGCAGCTCCCAGACTCCAGAGCACGGGCTTCGCCTCTCCTCCTCGGCATGTGGGGTCTTCCCGGATCAGGAATTGAACATGTGTCTCCTGCACTTTGCAGGCAGCTTCTTTACCACCAAGCTACCAGGGAGGGCCTCATTTATTTTTTTAACTAAATTTTTTTTTTTTTTTTTTAATATTGGCAGTCATGTTTTTAACTACCAGAGGGTTTCTTTAATTTTTTAAATCTTTTCCCTAGCATGACATTCTTGATTTCTCAACATGTAATCCTTAGGAGACTCTGAGGGTATGAATTAGAGGAGTTGGAGGGTCTTGGGTTTTGGTGCTTTAAATTTTTTTTTCCCCCCTAAATTATCTGTTCCCTTCAGGGTTAATCAGTTTGTCTTGATCTCTTTCTGTGATGCTCTAGGCTTTCCTCAAGAGTCTGGTGATCCTTGTTGTCCATAGAAAAGTGGGAATTGGGAGGTTGAGTGTGTTCTGTGTATGTGGGTGAGTAGGGGAGTGAAGAAACCTTCTCCGGTGGCTTATGTGACATCGGGGCATCAGTGGGCTGCATCTGTGCTCTGCAGACTTGCCTTTAACTCCTTTGGAGCAGACTCCTCCTTGCTGGTGGGGTGAATGTCCGGGGGTACAGAGGTGGGTCAGGTGTGGGTTTTGGCTGCGGATCGTTTTGTGCTCAGGCTTGCATCCCTCGGTTTTCACTCCCCTGTCTCACTTCCACCCTACGTTCTGCTTGCCATCTTGGTGCTCAGAGTTCTCCCGGCACACGGGCTCCCTCTTAACCACTCTCCTCTTTCAAGACTGCGCAGCGGTGATTTCTTCTGCTCTGCTTCACCAGGCAGCATGTACCCATCCACTTTCAGATTCTAAAAAAATTTAGTTAGAACTTCTAGTCTGATGACAACCCCCCTATCTTTTCTCTTCCTTGTTGTGGGTTTGCTGCTGCTGCTGCTAAGTTGCTTCAGTCATGTCCGACTCTGTGCGACCCCATAGACGGCAGCCCACCAGGCTCCCCTGTCCCTGGGATTCTCTAGGCAAGAACACTGGAGTGGGTTGCCATTTCCTTCTTTTTTTTTTTTTTTTCTTTTTAGGGGCCGCCGCACCACCGGCCTTCCCGGCTGGGGCTGCGAAACCCAAGCCCTTCTCCCCCACCATTTCCTTCTCCATTGCGTGAAAGTGAAAAGTGAAAGTGAAGTCGCTCAGTCGTGTCTGACTCTTAGCGATCCTGTGGACTGCAGCCTACCAGGCTCCTCCGTCCATGGGATTTTCCAGGCAAGAGTACTGGAGTGGGGTGCCATTGCCTTCTCCGTGCCATGGGTTTAGACTTCCTTTAAAATTCCTTTATTGTAATTTAAAGGGGCTGCCGTCAGGAGAGGAGCTGAGCACGTGTGCTCAGTCCATCATCTTTCCCCAGAAACCCAGTCGTTATTTTACCACCTTTGATGATGATGGATGACTGCAGATAGAGGAAAGCATAGGCCGTGAAGCCAAATATAGAGCTTAGAATTTTTTAGAAGTTTCTTATATTTTGAAAATTTGTCATTTTCTCCTTGAAAATTAAAAAGTTGTGGCCATTAGGGAAGAAAAAACTTTCTAGTTGACTGAAAATTATGATTGAGATTTAACTATTACCATATATTGAGAACTAGGACTTAGGAATTTTCCTAACTACTAGTTCACAAAATAGCCCCTCGTGCGATGTGCTAAGCAGCCTCTGGTCTAAGCAGCTGCCAGGTGAACAAACGCCGAGCTGGAGTGACAGAGCGGCAGTAACAGCACTGGAGATGTGTATGCAGTTGTTAAGATGATTCAAATGGTAGTTATGGCAACGGAGATCAACAGAGGGAGAAAGAGGGAGATACTGGAAAAGCAGCCGCACATTTTAGTAACAGTCATTATTCACAATGGCAAAGCTGTTTACTATAGACATTCCATCGTCCGTTGCCTCTTTGCTGCCCTCCGCCATTTTTTACTTTATGTTAGAGCTTGCTGACTTACGGCCTAATGGGGTACAATTTCACCTCTGATACAAAGTCCTGTAAAGTCTTGAGATGTGTTAAAGACTTTAGTCCCCAACAGTAAATCCCGAAAGGGCCTTGTACTGTTTATCTCTTTATGCTTGGGGAGGGAGAGCATAAACATTTATATAGAGAAATGAGTTCAAAGTGGTGCATTTGATAGTGAACTATCTTAGTTGGATGCCTCAACTAAGCTCCCAACAATATAGAGCATGTGAGTAATCTGTTATGTGAGGAGCTTCTCTGGGCTTAAAACCCTGTCATACTTCTGATACTTTAGGTGGCTAACGTGCCTGCAAGGCTCCTCTGTCCATGGAATTTTCCAGGCAAGAATACTGGCGTGCTTGCCACTTCCTACTCCAGGGGATCTTCCTGACCCAGGGATCGAACCCTTGTCTCTTGTGTGTCCTGCATTGGCAGGTGGATTCTTTACCACTATCGCCGCCCATGTTGTAAGGATAAAATAGAAGTATGATGAAGTTGTGTTTGATTTTGAGAGATACTACAGGCAAAGCCTGACATTTAGCTTGATTACTTGAGGTTTTATTATTTACAGCTGCTCAGCTGTTGTATTAATAGACCCCACTCTGCTTTCTGGCACCACGGATACCTTTTATAATTTGAATGTTCTCAGAAAGAACACTGTGTGAAAATGATCAGCCCCAAATGTAAACTATTTTTTTTTTAAAAAAGCACGCACATTTTATGTTGGTTCAGTCTCTCTGCCTTTTGGTCATGTGTTTTGGGAAGGAAGCAGTAGGGCTTTTAGGAAATGTGCTGAACCAGGTAACCCTGAAGTTACCTGCTTTTCAGGCCAGGCAGCTGTAGCCTTATTTGCCTTTGTCACGTTGGCTGTGATTGGGACTGTCTATGTGACTCCGGGTGAAACCCCTTGAAGCTTCAGGTTTGCGTTCTGTTCACCTCATATTGATTCTTGTAGTGAGTCCTTCCTTGCCTCGGGCCTTTGTCCCTGCTATTGCTAGGTGATCTGTTCCCCGCATTTCTCATATCCCACCCTCTCCTCTCCTTGGCAAACATCACCTCTTCCTCCAGGTCTCATCTTACCTGTCACTTTCAACGAGGCCTTTGCACTCTCAGCCAGATTGTCTAGCGCCTGTGTTAGCCCTTGTCAGCACTTCTCCGTGCTTACAATGAACCCTATTAGTGTGACAGTCATTTAAAGCCTCCATCCTTCACTAGAATGTCAGCTCTGTGCAGGGAAGGCCCATGGCTGTCTGGGCCTGCTCCATCTCTGGTGCCTGCACGGCGCCTGGCACGTGCCATGGGCTGCTGCTCTTGGATTTTGAATGGCTGCATGGAGGTCCGCCACGGCCAGTCCTTCCCGTTCCCCACTCTACCCATGGTTGGTGGATGCAGACGGGGACTGATGCAGGAGTTGAGGGGAACCATTCGGTGTTGTCTCTGTTAGCACTGGAAGAAATATTGAGTTACAGCCAGCTCTCAGTTTTTTCTAATAATGGGGCAGGAGAGCATGGATAATTGAAGTTGCTCTCCCACTCCCCCCCACACACACACAAAAAAAGATTAGAGGAGGGAACTGGAGATGTGTAAGAGACCCAGCACTGGAGAAATTTGAA
Source organism: Bos javanicus (assembly GCF_032452875.1). Taxonomy (NCBI): domain Eukaryota; kingdom Metazoa; phylum Chordata; class Mammalia; order Artiodactyla; family Bovidae; genus Bos; species Bos javanicus. The sequence continues at coordinate 100,807,709 of NC_083878.1, forward strand.
CTGGATTTCTTGTTTTCATTCTTCTCTTACTATATACCCAAGTAAGTCCAAGAAAGTAGACTGGACCCCACATGGGCAGAGAAGGTGGCTCTGAGGTCCTGAAGAGGATAGGCAAGTTAAGAAAAGATGTGGAAAAAGTGGTCAGGGTCTTCTACCAGTTGAAGAAAGTTTTCAGACCGTGACTAAATTGAAGATGAGAGGCAGAGCATTCTCGTCACCAGCCCGGTCCTAGCAGTGGTTGTGCGAATGGGTGCCTGATGGACCTGTTGGCTCCCCAGACAGCCTTTGCCTGGATATGTTCACAGTCTGTTTTGAAGTTGTACAGAGAAGCTCACTTGCGTCATTCTGAAGATGCAGTGAGTCAGTACAGTCCCAAGGGAGCAGTAATGGCCTTAAACAGAAACTTGGAATGAAAAATAGCTGTGGATTTAAAGACATAGTACTTTCTTCCTATGACTTCATTTGGTGCTGGTAAGACTCATTCACAGATAACCCTCTTTAAATGGTAGTCCTTCAACACATTTGGAATTTTTTTTTTTTTCCCCTTCACTTTTCTCATTTAACCTTTTAAAAAAGGTTGGGTACTTGGTTTGGGGAGACGCTACTGATATAATTCTCTACCACTCATTTGCACAGTCCCACGCTGCCAGCAGCACACACACATAGCCATACACGCCTCACCTTGGACTTCTCAGTGTAGTTTTCACTCTTCATTCTTGACCTCAGTCTTGTTGACATGCAATGGGGTTTTCAGTGGAGAAGAATCACCAGAGAATTTTCATTTAAAAACTGACTGTATTTATATGTACTATTTCAGCCGGAACTTTAAATTGGTATCTTTTAATAGAATGGCAGATAACATCTTACTGTAACAAACATCAAGGGGATTATCCAGATTCCTACTTGAAAATGTCTTTTATATTAGCAAATTTGCCAGCTGCATTGTTATCTATTAGTGTGTACTACAAGTATATTATTTTGGCTTATATTGAGATTAGAGAATTCCCAATGGACTTTTCCCTCTTAACTCTCTGAATCTGCATTGCTTTTTTTTTTCTCTAGTCTCCTAAACAGGCTTCTGGGCAGGAAATGAAAGAAGCAGCAGCAATATAGAATAACGCAGTGGCTTTCAAACATTGTAACCTGTGTGGGGAACATATACTCTAGTACGATTCACTCTGTGTGTATGAAGAAAATCTGTGAATTAATACGCACCCTCTTTATCCTGCACAGTGACTTTTCTATTTTATTTCATAGTTGAAAAATGCTGGGCTATGACTTACTAGTGGATTTCATGACCAGGAATGAGTCCTGATCCAAGTTTGAAGAGACGGTATAAAGAGTAGGGGCCCCAGAGTTTCTCTGCCCAGAAATCCTGACTCTACCGTAACTGGAGTGGGATCTCATAGTCACTGGGTTACCCCTTGAAAGCTTTGGCTCTGACTCCCCTGAGATAGGAATGGTGATAACACACTCCCACCTCAAAGGATTATTGAGAGGATGAGGAGAGGCCACGGCTAAAGCTCTTAACACGGTGCCTGCAGAGACCTCCCCGGTAATTGTATTAATGGCTGCTTCAGCGGTGGTCAGGATTCCCCTTATTAAGATGCTGCAGCTGTATTGGCTTCAAGGGAAGTCAGGAAATTTCCTTTCCTGAAGATGTTAAGAAGGATAGATTGTACTTATCAAGAACATTTATTTTCTTTTCTTAATTTTTTATTATGAAAATTTTCAAACCAGTAAAAACTTGAAATAATAAGTGCAGAGAACAACCAGTCTATCCCTCCCCTTGATTCATCAGCTGTTAACAACTGCCACACCCTCTCTGTCTCTCTTTACATACAAAACTTCCTTTTTACCCAGCCACCTGGAAATCGGCTGTAAACGCCTGATAGCCAAGAATAAGGACCCTCTCTCTTCTACCAACACAGTACCAATGTCGTGCATAAGAAAATCAGCATGGATCCAGTGGCATTGTTCAATGTGCGGTCCATTTGCAAAATTACCCAACTCACAGGAAGGTGTTTTTTTTTTTTTAATTTTATTTTATTTTATTTTTAAATTTTACAATATTGTATTAGTGTTGCCAAATATCGAAATGAATCCACCACAGGTATACCCGCGTTCCCCATCCTGAACCCTCCTCCCTCCTCCCTCTCCTACCCTCCCTCTGGGTCGTCCCAGTGCACCAGCCCCAAGCATCCAGTACCGTCTATCGAACCTGGACTGGCGACTCGTTTCATACATGATATTATACATGTTTCAATGCTATTCTCCCAAATCTCCCCACCCTCTCCCTCTCCCACAGAGTCCATAAGACTGATCTATACATCGGTGTCTCTTTTGCAGTCTCGTACACAGGGTTATTGTTACCATCTTTCTAAATTCCATATATATGCGTTAGTATACTGTATTGGTGTTTTTCTTTCTGGCTTACTTCACTCTGTATAATAGGTTCCAGTTTCATCCATCTCATTAGAACTGATTCAAATGTATTCTTTTTAATGGCTGAGTAATACTCCATTGTGTATATCTTTCTTATCCATTCATCTGCTGATGGGCATCTAGGTTGTTTCCATGTCCTGGCTATTATAAACAGTGCTGCAATGAACATTGGGGTACACGTGTCTCTTTCCCTTCTGGTTTCCTCAGTGTGTAAGCCCAGCAGTGGGATTGCTGGATCATAAGGCAGTTCTATTTCCAGTTTTTTAAGGAATCTCCACACTGTTCTCCATAGTGGCTGTGCTAGTTTGCATTCCCACCAACAGTGTAAGAGAGTTCCCTTTTCTCCACACCCTCTCCAGCATTTATTGCTTATAGACTTTTGGATCGCAGCCATTCTGACTGGCGTGAAATGGTACCTCATAGTGGTTTTGATTTGCATTTCTCTGATAATGAGTGATGTTGAGCATCTTTTCATGTGTTTGTTAGCCATCTGTATGTCTTCTTTGGAGAAATGTCTATTTAGTTCTTTGGCCCATTTTTTGATTGGGTCATTTATTTTTCTGGAGTTGAACTGTAGGAGTTGCTTGTATATTTATGAGATTAGTTGTTTGTCCGTTGCTTCATTTGCTATTATTTTCTCCCATTCTGAAGGCTGCCTTTTCAGCTTGCTAATAGTTTCCTTTGTTGTGCAGAAGCTTTTAAGTTTAATTAGGTCCCTACCAACGGTATTCTTCACAGAGCTAGAACAAATAATTTCACAATCTGTATGGAAATACAAAAAACCTCGAGTAGCCAAAGCTATGTTGAGAAAGAAGAATGGAACTGGAGGAATCAACCTACCTGACCTCAGGCTCTATTACAAAGCCACAGTTATCAAGACAGTATGGTACTGGCACAAAGACAGAAATATTGATCAATGGAACAAAATAGAAAGCCCAGAGATAAATCCACGCACCTATGGACACCTTATCTTTGACAAAGGAAGGTTTTAAAGATGAACCATTCAAAAGAGTTAAGGATGAACCAGATGGCCTCGGAAGGTCCTCACTCCTGTGAAGATGAAAATAAACACCCAAAGTGTAACTCTCATGTGGAATATTAAATCAGCTGCTGGCCTCCTTTTATATGAACCACAGAGAGCTGCTGAGATGAGATGGAGCCGGGGGTTGTCTCCTCTGTGTGGGGACAGCCATCACACCTGCAGTAGAGAGAGCATCCTTTACTCAGCCAGTTCACAGAGATGTGCTCTGGTAATAAAGTGAAGCACCAGAAAGGTACCCGCCAAAATGCAGAGAGGTGGAGCAGCAGGTTACATGTGAATTTAGACAGCTGTGAATTGGGAGCACATATTTTGTTGGAATTAGAATGTGTCTGGGTAGAAATTTAAGTTCTTCCCTCAAATTGAGAGTGACCAGGATGTCTTTTAAGGAGAGAATTTAAGATGAATAGTAGGGAAGTTTGTGCATGTGTGTTTTTTTAAATACAGTGAGAAAATGAAAGCAACAAAGGAAGGCATGGAGAAGGCAGTGGCACCCCACTCCAGTACTCTTGCCTGGAAGATCCCACGGACGGAGGAGCCTGGTGGGCTGCAGTCCATGGGGTCGCACGGAGTCGGACACGACTGAGCGACTTCGCAGCAGCAGCAGCAAGGTCCACCTTGCTGGTTTCTCCTGTGTTTTTTCAGAGCTACTTTGTGAACATGTCCATTATTTCACACTTAAAAAGCTCTATAACAGATAGTTTATAATAACTATAAATGGAATATAGCCTTTAGATACTGTGAATATTGTGCACCTATAACATATATATCAACTGTATGCCAGTTTTAAAAAATGGTTAAAAAATTAAAAATTGAGAAGAAAAACTCTAATATCAGGATGGATCTTATAAGAATTCTATTAGAATGCCATGGTTTAATGATACAGAAAGTAAAACTGTATCTCACAGTGGCGTCTTAGGTTTGATGAAGTTTAATATGGTATGCATATAGGAGTTAGTGTGTTCCTTTTGGTTTCTCCGTCTCTTTTAAAGACATAGAGTAATGTAGACGAGTCATAGATTTATATACTACCACCTACTGTGCAGAGATATGAGAATCTTTTTTTTCCTTTAAATCACCAATCTGTCTTCCTCATAAATTGCCATCTTGTAGTGGGGAGAAGCGTTTTAATTAGCCAGTTAACAAGGTCTGATTTCCTTTCAGTTTAAAAATTACCTTCTGGGTAAGCTCTGAGGCGTCCACATTTCCCTCCTCCCCCTCCCCCGCCCTTCCCCAGGAGAGAATGACATCTGAGCGGCTTGAGGATAATAAGGTCTTATGATGAGGGCGGGCTCCCTGTTCGCCGCCTTTGCTGATCCAGCCCCGTCTGGTCCCTGGGCCCTTTGTGCAGACGTCCCCAGAGGTGTGTTTGGTAACCTTGTGTTTTTGTTTTATGCTTTTGTTTCCATCAGGTCCGGCTGACTAGCCTTTTCTGCCTTTTCAGTGCATTCACCCTGTGGCAGATGACATGGCCCTTGACTTGGTTTTTTTTCCGTGAAGCAGAAAAGAACTTCCGAGTCCCTTTCTTCCCACACAGAAACTAAGGGAGGCTCAGAGTGCTTCGTTCAGACTTTCCCTGTGTCTCATCCTGCCACGCTACTCCCCACTTTTATTCTGTGGCCATCCCTGTGTATGATGGGAGGTTGCCTCCTGCAAGGTGGTCCCCTCTCGAGTTTCAAGTGGGGCACAAGCCTGTTATTTCCCCTCCACCTACTAGCCTGCCCTCCCCTCCCCTCTCTGTGCCAGATCCCCATTTATTGCCTTTCATCTCCAAATCTGTTTTTCTTTGCCCTGCTTTGTGACATGGGATCTGGATGGGATCTGGACTCTGTAAGCATTTCTCCTTTGCCAGCTGGCTTCATGTTAGGCTTTGTCAGTAGAGGGACAGAGTTGAAGGGACCCTGCAAGGCCATGGAGGGAGAAGGGGTTTCCTTCCCTATTTCCGGTGTGCTGATTTTCAGTGGGGCGTGGCTTTTCGTGGACTACGCCCAGTGACACTCAGCATCCCTCCCAGACCACCCAAGAGGCCATACTGTGGACTGGCTCCAACCCATTCACACACTCTCCCAACAGGTTTCCCCACCACGAGGAGGCCCACTTCCTCTGTGCTTTGCTCCCCCTGGCAGGTGTCCTGTGTGGGACACACAGCTGGCTGTGTGTTCCTGCAGTGCAGCAGGACCTGTCTGTGCAGGGTCTGAGCCTCATCTTTGGAGTGGCGGGGAGGCTCTTCTAAGCTGTCAGTTCCTTCCTCGTGTGCTTTGCCTTGGCCCTGGATGACTTAGGGCAGGGGAAGTACCAGCTGGGTGTGTGAGAGCTGGATAAGGATGTGGTTTGGAGTGAAGGCTCTGGATCACGGGGCAGATGTAAGCAGCTTGGCTGGGTACTTTGGCCCTGTAGTTAATGGATGCCAAATAGACACGTAGAGACTCTTAAGAACACACAGCTAGAAAGCCCTCTTACTAGTTAACAACTTTTTGTTAGTTAATTCTTTATATTAAAATTGCCCTGTACAAATTACTGTTGTGGTTTCTGTCTCGACCGATACGTCTGTCCCTGACTGATAGGTCATCCCTGCCCTCAGAATGTTGCAGGAAGGGGAGGTGATGACACGTCTGTCTATTTGCTTCTTTCTCTCTTATTCTCTTCACACTTCGATACAATGGGAGGTTTAGACCTTCTACTTGTTTCTGGTGGGACTTAACTCCTCTGATATCGTCTCCTCCCTCTTCCCTAATGCAGTAAACATCTCTGCCAACTTGTCATAGGACATTTAAGTTGTTTTGCTAACACAAACAGTGCTGCGATGAAAATAGGGCGTATGTTGAAATTAGTCATTAGCTTTCAAAGCTGGTTACCTACCATATAGTAACGAGTGATAAAAGTTGGACTAGTAAGGATGGAGGAAGGACAAAGAAATGACTAGTTGGAATGAAAGGAAAGACTAAATTACTTTTATTTAGATTATTTCTTTTTATATTTTAAAGCTGTGTTATTAGGTATAGACACAGTTAGGACTGTTTAGACTTGAATGGGCCTCTTTATCATTATGTATCATCCCTCCTAATCCCTGGTAATACTTTTTGTTCTGATAGCCACTTCAGCTTCCTTTTGATAATGCTTGTGTAGTTTTTCCCCTATTCTTTTACTTTTAACCTACCTTTATTATTACCCAAGTGGTAAATTGCTGTAATTTTCTACTTGGAGACAGGCGCGTGGTTGCTTGGGACAGGGAATTTCTCGGTCCCCTTAGTCCTGTGGTGGGGCTTTCTTAGCATTCCAGCACTTCCACCCTCTGTGGCACACAAACTCTACCTTCTGTGGCAGGAGTGGAATATAATTTCTCACGGGCCGCTCCTCCCCAGCAATAGCAGACCTCTATATTGTATCAATGCCCAAGTCAGCCAACAATGTCTTTGCTTCTCCTCCACCCCCAGAAATGGTAGATCTTTGCTTGGATCCTGGAGTGCAGGGAAGGTTTCTTGCCCTTCCCCCTGGTGGATTAAAACGCACTATTTGAGAGAATGGTCCAGGAAGTGGGCACGACTTTATCCCAAGTCAGTACTGGGGGAGTGAAGGGCTGTCCAGTCTTCCTCTCTGCTCCCAGTCTTTGTCATGAGCATCTGGTAGAATCCTCATGGGAAGGAGCTCGCAAGTCAGTTCAGACAGCAGTGATGTTTGGACCCCCCAGAGATCTGTTATATGAAGCCACAACCGGCTTTATAAAAATTTATTAAAATTTAAGCTGTTTCCCTTTTACCTGATTTTATGGCATCCAGCTTTTTCTCTTGTGCTCTGTGAAAGGTCGCAGAGTTTGTGTGTCTTGTCTCTCCTTGGAGGGACTTGTCACTCTTTAGAATTCAGTTCACTTGGTTACCTTGTGACCTTAGCTCTCTTTGATTAGCTCAAGAAATGTTATGATTTTATAGATACTCTTAACTTTTTCTTGTTAGGTTGAGAGAGATGTTCTCTTACAACTTTCTGTATCTTAAACAGGAGCAGAGTTCTATATTATTTCTTCACCTGCTCCTCAGCAGGAATACTTGGTAAAATGGAGTTTTAGGTTCCTCACAGATCAGTATAGTTTGCTAATGCAAGCACTGTATGTCTGTTTATTCTGTTTTCCACGGCTGCCATTGGCTCGAGTTGGATCACCCACTTTTTTTACTTTGTATTTTGAAATTATTTCAAAATTTACAAGATATTTACTAGGATAGTATATAGAGATTCCCACACGCTCTTTACTTAGATTCATCTATTTTTAGGATTTTTATCAGTTTATATTTTCTTTATCCTTCTTTCTCGCGCCCCCCATATGTGTATGTGGATATAAAATTCATTTTTCTGAGTCAGTTGAGGTTGTAACATTTGTCCCTTAATGTTTCAAATATATTTCCTTACAACAAGGATATTCTCTTATTTAACTACAGTTTGATTACCAATTTTAGGAAATTTTTAACTCTGATAACTATTTTTGTTTAATCTATAATCCGTGTTTCCAGTTTTCTCAGCTGTCCCAGTAATGTCCTTTAGAGCATCTCTCCATCCCCACCCCCAAGTGTAGGATCCAGCCCAGGATCATGGATTGCATTAAGCAGTCATATTCTTTAATCTCCTGTAATCTCAAACAGTTCCTTAGTATTTCTATCTTGCACAGCACTGATATTTCTTAATGAATATAGGCCAGTTATTTTATAGAATGTTTTTCAGTTCTGGCCTGTTTCCTTCCTGTTAGATTCTGGTTACGCACCCCTGGTTAGAATACTACAAAAGTAAAGTCATGTCTTTCTCATGGTGTGACTTCCAGGTACCCACCGTGTCCTTCTGCCTGTCATTCGTGACATTGATTTTGATTACCTAGTGAAGTGCGTGGTTTGGATAATTAGTTGCTGGCTTTGCTCCTGCAACTAAAAAGCAATCTGGGGAAGACCTTCTGTGACAATGTAAATAATCTGCTATTACAAAACTTCACCCCCAGAATAAGCATCCATTGATGATACCCTGGTACATAGATTCAGATGACCTGGAACTGTGGTGGGGGGAGGTAGGGGGGTAGTGTGCCTGTGACAAGCCTTGGGCTCTCTGAGGATAGAGAAGTGAGTTCACTGGTGATCCAGGACCATTTCTTGTGAAGCCAAGACTTGAGAGAGGTTACACTCGCAGAGGAAAGGTGGACTAGGAGAGAAGGACTTTATGTAATATCAAGCAGCAAGAAAAGTTTCTGTTTCACTTTTGGCTTCGGGTGGAGGACAAAGTTGAAAAAAAAAGTAACATAAGAACTGTGGCTACTGACCTGCTCTCACATGGATTTGGAAACTGATTTTATACTAGTTCTGTGATCCCCACCCCCCTCCAATAACTACAAGTTGGAAATCTTGACTTAAAGTGGACCTAGGTTTTCAGTGGCCTTGGGCACTAGACAGAAGCAAATCGAAGTCTTCTCTGGACTCAAAAGAGTTCCTTTGGGTCATTCCAGCCAATGTGAACACACCAAAAAGCCGACAGGCAGACACACAGAAACAAGATATGAGCAAGCGTCACTAGAAATCATAGTCAACTCTGACATCTAATGATTTCAGATATTTGAAATATCGGATATTGAAAATAAAAAAAAAAATCACTTAGTAATTTTTGGAAACAAAAAGGAGGAGTTGAAAGTATGAGTAAATAAAAAGATCTCATCAAGCAGAACCAGGCAAATTTATTTTAAAAACCAAATATAATGTCAGGAAGTGAAAAGTGTAATCTTTGAAATAAAAATTTCAAGAAGGGATTGAATATGGAAACAGACCTAGCTGAAGAGAGAACTAGTGAACTGGAAGATAAATTTGAAGGCGGAACAGAGGGTGCAGTTTGGAGAGATGAAGAGGCAGACAATGCGATTGGTTGAGAGAGAGTACATAGCGAGAGCATCCAGCTTATGTTTAATTGGAGTTCTAAGAAAAACATGCTGTGGGCTATGGCCTAGAGGAAATACTGAAAGCGACAATGGGTGAGAACTTTTATAATTGATGAAATCAGGCCATCCCTTAACATTTGTGAGAGCTAGTGCATCAGTATAAATGGAAACATACACACCATATGTCTAAATATTTAGAAGTTACAAATGTAACAAACTATTAAATAAAATATGTTCTGTATTCCTTTCTCGGTGGATATACATGCCACAGTACCCTAGGAATTTAGAGTGTCCAGACGTCACAGAGTTTTGCACTGGCGTGGAACAGCACACACTGAGCCAAAGCCTGGCCTGTGGCCTGACCCCCTTCTCTTTCTTCCCCCGGCTGCTTTCTGCGCTGCCGAGGGGCCTTGAGCACACATGCATGGATGTTTCACCCTACGTGTATGATCTCAGGTCACACTTCTCACAGACATGCCACCTGAGGACACCTCTGGCATGTTTCCACACCGCTGGTGCCTTCCACTTTTAGAGTAGACGTGGGGAAGAGATCCAGGTAAAGCCTGACTGTGGGCTTGGAGCTGTTTAGGCAGGGGATTCCGGGGTCCTGGGTACCTGAAATATGCTACTCAGGCTCTGGGTGGACATATCCCCTGAACCTTCAGACCCCTTGCCTTACGGAGAGAGCTGGAGTCTTAAATCGTGGAATTGAGGACGAGCCTCTCTTGTCCTAAGTTCTAAGTCAGGGTGGTAGAGAGATAAAAATTCTCAGGTTCAGGAAGCCTATTAGAGTCCAAAGCAGTCAAAGAGAAAAGGGAAAGAAGGAAAGAAACACATGTCTAAATATATAGTGAACCTACAGAACATCAAAAACAGAAAAGACTCTTAAAATAGCTATAGAGAAAAGACAGATTACCTACAAAAGATTAGAGTGATGGCTGGCTTTTCTAGAGAAGCCCTGAAATGGTAGAGTGGTATTTTCAATGTAGGCAAAGAAAATAACTGTTAACCTAGAATTACATAGCCATGAAACTGTCTTTCAAGAATGAGAATGAAATAAAGACATTTTCAGGTAAATAAAAAGAATTTACCACTGAGAACTCGGCACTAAAAGACATCCCCAAGGATATATTTCAAAAGGGAAATGACTCTAAGAAAAAAAGATAAAATTTAAGAAGCTGAATAGACCCAGAAAGGTGGATTAACTTGCCTGAAGATCCCAGGTGGTTTAGAGCCTGCTGCTGCTACTGCTGCTAAGTCACTTCAGTCGTGTCCGACTTTGTGCGACCCCATAGACAGCAGCCCACGAGGCTCCCCCGTCCCTGAGATTCTCCAGGCAAGAACACTCTAGTGGGTTGCCATTGCCTTCTCCAATGCAGGAAAGTGAAAAGTGAAATCGAAGTCGCTGAGTCTTGTCCGACTCTTAGTGACCCCATGGACTTCGGCCCACCAGACTCCTCCATCCATGGGATTTTCCAGGCAAGAGTACTGGAATGGGGTGCCATTGCCTTCTCCGGGTTTAGAGCCTAGCCAGGACTTAAACTTCCAAATCATCTTTCTTCCATCCAGACAGAATGAGAGTTAAGGAAGTTGAAAACAGAATACCATTTCTGTCTAGGAAGTAGACCTCGGGCGCCTTGGGGTTCACTTGTGAGGTAAAGCCTGCATGTTTGCCAGGACCCACCATCACTTAGGTTGAGACAGTCTCCGGGAATTTGCTCTGAACTTCTCATTGCTCATGTGTTATTTTCCCTTTCTCTGGACACTGGTTGCTCAAACAGAACTTTCTTATCTTTATTTTCTGCCCTTAAGAGGCCACATGGTAGCCTAGGCCACAAGTAACCGAAAGCCTCTTCTGTTTTGCCAGGGACGTGACCACTTTCATTTCACTCCTGGGCTCTTGATTTTCTTCTTTTTCCTTTCCAGTTTCCATCAGCTTCTTCTTGCACTGACCACCCTTCAAGTGTTTCATCCTTTTCCCAGCCTTCCACAGACCAGTAGCTGCGTCAAGTAAGATTTCTGACGTAGGGTCCTGGGCAGCACAAAGAGTGGAAATAGCGAATAGGGAGAGTATGAGATGGGTTAAGATGTGTGAAACATGTTGAATAGGATATTTTAAGAGAAAATCAACTAGAATCATGGAGAAGGCAATGGCACCCCACTCCAGTACTCTTGCCTGGAAAATCCCATGGACGGAGGAGCCTGGTAGGCTGCAGTCCATGGGGTCACTAAGAGTCGGACACGACTGAGCGACTTCCCTTTCACTTTTCACTTTCATGCATTGGAGAGGGAAATGGCAACCCACTCCAGTGTTCTTGCCTGGAGAATCCCAGGAATGGGGGAGCCTGGTGGGCTGCCGTCTATGGGGTCATACAGAGTCGGACACGACTGAATCGACTTAGCAATTAGCAACTAGAATCAAATTAAGAAAAATAGATTTTTAAGAGCTATTTCAAATAATACTGTACCTTCTGTTTACATGGTTGTGCTGGCAACACTGGTCATGTGACATCATCTCATTTGGTGTCATATGAGATGGCCGATATTATCTCAGCTGTATGGGTAAAGGCTGCTGGGCTTAGAGAGGTTAATTGACTTGCCTGTGTTCATGAAGGGACAGAGTCCCAGGACTCAAGCTCATGTCTTCTTGGTTTCTAATCAGATACTCTCCACCAATACCATCTTGCTTCTGTATAGTAATGGCTCATAGATGTTGCTAAGGAACAGCACTTTTTAATCAGCCACCAAGAACCATATGCAATTTGCTTATTTTTAGTATTCCTATCACTATTGATGAATTTCTTCAAAAGTTTCTTCCATAGATTTACTTTGCTCCGCATTCCCCCAGTTCCTCCAAGTACTTAGCCTCTACCCGCTTTGTTCTCAATAAGTATTGTGAAGTCTAACCTGGGCCCAAGTTATCATGAATTTTTAATGGGTGGTAATCACACTAATCCAGAGAAGGCAATGGCAACCCACTCTAGTACTCTTGCCTGGAAAATCCCATGGACAGAGGAGCCTGGTAGACTGAAGTCCATGGGGTCGCTGCAGGTCAGACATGACTGAGTGGCTTTGCTTTCTCTTTTCACTTGCATGCATTAGAGAAGGAAATGGCAACCCATTCCAGTGTTCTTGCCTGGAGAATCCCAGGGACGGGGGAGCCTGGTGGGCTGCCGTCTATGGGGTCCCTCAGAGTCGAACACGACTGAAGTGACTTAGCAGCAGCAGCAGCCATACTAATCAGGAATCCCTGTAATTGGAATGTTCTTAAAACCTTTCAGGACATTGTTGATATTATCCTCTGGGTGGAGTTTAGAAGTTCAGACTATTCCCTCTGATAAACAGCTCTGGTCCATATAAGCTGCGTTGCGAACTGTACATTTTGATTTGGATTTTAATACTGAGCTTTTCCTGCTTTTTAAATAGTGAGGTAAACCCAGCTAATGAGTGCAGTTTCAAACCTGGGCCACCATTACCTTGCGGGTGACATTGGATGGTGGTACCTCGCTATCTTGTTGAGTTTAAGTTTGTGACTGCCTTTAGGTCATATGTATTATTTTTTACCTGTAAGCTTACATCCGTAAATTTAGCAGAATACATCACAGTCAGGTTCATAAACTAACTGATTTATTTTGTTCATTTAGTGAGCTTGGGAAGAATCTTTTTTAAAGGTCTAGTTTAAGATACCTTAGACCATAAAAATGTGTGTGTCTCCTGGCCTGTTCTGTCTTTTGAAGGCCAGATTTCATCAAAACAAATGAATCACTGTTTTTTCTTCCTTCATCCTAATTGGTTTCCAAAATAAAATGATTAATGGCTGCATTTCTCAACTGCGTTGTTTTGATTACAGTCCTGCCACCACTGCTGATGACACATTGGGAAACACTTTCATAACGGGTGATAGTCCCGACTGGGTCACATGACTTCACGAAGGGTTCCCCTGATATACTGCCACTAGGAAGTCTTCAAAGAAGCAAGCTCTTTTTTGTGCTTTTGTTATAAGTTAAGGAAAATGATTTTAAATAATGAAACCTTGTTTATGATTCAGACTCCCCTTTTTCTTGAGATCTGCTTTAGTTTTCAGATTGGAAAATAAGTATGCATTTTTTAGAATTCCCTAGAGCATATTTTAATTCAAGGAGTGTTTTTTTTTTTAACCAGTTTGTGTGAAAGCATCATTAGTTGACCCACTGGCAGAATGTTGTTATTCCTGACTATAGGCCTCTCTCTCCTGGTACCCTCAAAAGAGCGGCTCCCTTCACATTTCTTCAGCACGTTGATGGGTGATATGGAGGCATAAAGCTATTTGAACTAGCTAGTAAGACGCAAGGTTTTTGAGGGCATCCAACTTGTGCTACAGTTGGGCCTTTTGTTCACTGGTACACTGCTCCTTGCCATGCTTTCTTATACCAAGTTGGCCATTGAGTGTTTCCTTTATAGCAACAGGAAGGAATAATTACCCAGATATTATGAAGTGGGTGGTTTTAGAATTCCACTTCAGATGGCATTGACCCTTAATGCAGCTGGTTTCACTTAATACATTTTGTTTAAACAAACCCTATTCCTGGAAATGGTTTCAGAATAGTCTGTTCCTTGTAGCTGTTTCTTTGCTCTTATTTTTAAAATTGTTTTCCCAACAATATCATAAGTACATGAGCATGACAGATTCAAAACTTGTGCTTAAACTTACTGCACTTATGAATACAGTTGTGTCCACATATGATATGTTGATTATTGACTTCATAGCTTAAAGATTTAATTTGGTATCTTACTTTTGCATAACTGGCCAGATATTTTTTGTTTAGCTACATTTCTCTGTAAGGGACTCTGATGTCTAAAAATTGCAGCTGGCTGAAGAGATAAATTACAAAATAGGTATTTTTCACTTTATAAATATGAAAAATTCTTAATAAAAACCCATGGCTGGGCTGATTAAGCAATCAGTATATTTTCAAGTGGGATGTAAATTTCTAATTATTTGAAATTTTATTTATTTATTTTTAATTAGAGGATAATTGCTTTTCAATAAAGTGTTGGTTTAAATTTCTATTTTAGGTATGATACTATAATACCAAAAATAAATTTTTAAAAAGACTAAATAGAAATAAAAAATAAGATACTAGTATTCTCTACTCTGACTTTTCTAAAATAAATTTGTATTACTTCAAAAAAATTTTAGTGAAAGAATCTTTTTTATATATTAATTTTTAAACTAGTGAATGTATTATTTTATCAAAAACATTATCACAGAAAATAGGGCTGGCTTGGTTTACTAACATAAGAACAGAAATCCTAATATTCTGCAGGATGCTGGAATCCAGTAGGGGGTTCTTTGGAATTTAAGTTTATTGGTGTATACCTCAATTAAAAAAAAAAAAAGAAATGGTGCTTATGTAAACTTCATAACTCTAGAATCTGGTCAAAAGCCAGGAAACCAACAAGTGGAATTCCAGTGAACCCTTCCTTCAACAATAGATATCTATCACTATCCTTAGAAAACAGGGCTTATGGAAATTCACCTTAACACTGTTTGCTTAACAGTGGAATTAGGTTCTTAATTCAACCAACCCAACCAATCAATAATGAATAACTATAGGACTTGGCTCTAAGTATGTACAAAGGTGAATTGGACATAAGACTTGGTTTTAGCTGCCTGGGGAATTCACAGTATAGCTCTTCTTTTGAGCAAAATATTACTTAAGTTGTTGCCTTAATGGTAGGCTAAATCTGCCTTGGAATTAATCCAAGGTGATTTAATTACTATGAAATAGTTGCTCCAGTAAGACTTAAATTCCAGAGAACGCCCTACTGGACTCCAGCATGCTGCAGAATATTAAGATCCCTGTTCATATGTTAGTAAGCCAGGCCAGCCCTATTTCCTGTGATGACTTTTTAAAAGTAAAATAATGAATTTGCTAGTTTAAAAATTAATGTGTAAAAAAAGTAGATTGAGAAGTCTTCCTCTGACCCTTGTACGGAACTGCTTGGTTATTCCATTCTCATTTCTTGCGTGAATAAACACGATAGTCAGTTTTGTTAGATGTCTTCCCATCACTTCTTTGTGTAAACATAAGCAAAAATGAATTCATATACTTTTAAATCCCATTCTTACACAAAGCTAGAATACCAGTTCAAAGGTGGTCAGGCAGTAGGAATTCTGTCTTACTTGGGAGAGGATCAGCCCTTTTTTTCTAGTCAGGTCTTCAGCTGATTGGATGAAATCCACCCACATTAAGGAGGGCAATCTCATCCAAAAACACCCACATGGAAAGAACCTGAATAACATTTTGACCAAATATCTGGGTGCTTTGTGACCCAGTTAAGCTGACACATAAAATTAACCATCACAAGGGTCTTGCCCCAGTTAACGGTACAATAAATGCTACCCTGGTCTTGCCTAACAACATTTAAGAGCAAAACCCCAAAGGGTCAAACTGTTTCCAAACTGTATCTCAGAACAGAGCTAAAGAATACTTTTAGCAATGGAAAAATACCTAGGACCTAATATGGTAAAATTCACAATGTCTGCATCCAATCAAAAGTTACTAGGTATGTAAGGAAGTAAGAAAGACAACCAGTGACTGACCAGAAATGACACAGATGGTACAGATAGTAAATATGGACATTAAAATAAGTATTATAATTGTATTCCATATGTTTAAGAAGCTAGAGGAAAGATTGTGTTAGAGACATGGAAGATAAACTTCTAGAGATTCTAGATGAAAATATACTGAATGAAATTAATGTCAGAATAAACAGCATGGAAGTAAAGATTAGTGGTTTTGAAGGCAGGACTCTTTGCGACCCCATGGACTGTAGCCCACCAGGTTCCTCCGTCCATGGGATTTCCCAGGCAAGAATACTGGAGTGGGTTACCATTTCCTTCTCCAGGAGATCTTCCCAACCCAGGGATCGAACCCAGGTCTCCCACATTGTAGGCAGACACTTTACCGTCTGAGCCACTGGGGGAGTCGAAGACAATGTAAGTTGTCCAAAATGAAACACAGAAAGAAAAGAATCTGAAAAAAATTAATGAACAGGGCATCACTGAAGTGTTGTGCCAAGTATGTATGTAATTGGGATGCCTGACAAAGAAGGGAGTGTGAGGGACACAAGAAATAACACAAGAGAAGAATAACTGGAAAAAAAAAATCTCCAAATGTAATGAAGGTAATAAACCCACAGATCGAAAAATCTCAAGAAACTCCAAGCATTAAAAAACATGAAGAAAAATGGTTTCAAGGCACATCATACTCAAATTATTTAAAACTAGTGATAGAGAAGAATGTGAAAAGCAGCCATAGAAACAGACACATTGCGTATATGAGAATGAAGCTCAGGATGACAGCAGATTCCTCTTGGAAAACAGTATAAGCCAGGCAGCCGTGGAGGAACGTCTTCAAAGTAACGAGAGAAAAAGAAAATTGTCAACCTAGAATTCTTTTCTTGGTAACAATATCTTTCAAAAACAAAGGCAATATAAAATCTTTTTCAGACATATTAAAAGCTAAAAGAATTCATTATTGGTGGGCTACCACTAAAAATATGTTTAAAAGAATGTTCTTGAAGCAGAAGAAAACTGATACCTGGTGGAAACCAGAGCAACAGAAAGAAAGTAATACACTGGGAAAAGGACAACTATTATTACAAATATGTAATATTTCTTCTCTTTATTTAAATCTCTCTTTAAAAGATACGTCTTTTAAACAAAATCAGAACTCACACACTGGCATTTACACCTTATGTAGAAGCCAAGCACAAATGGGAGTGGGGAAATGGAAGCATACTACTGTAAGATTCTTTTTCTAATATGTATTTATTTATTTGGCTGTGTGGGGTTTGAATTGTGGCATGTGGGATCTTTGATTTTGGTGCACAGACTCTCCAGTGACGGCACGCAGGCTCAGCTGCTCTGCAGCGTGTGGCATCTTAGTTCCCCCACCAGCGATCAAAACCATGTCCCCTGCACTGCAAGACAGATTCTTAACCACTGGACCACCCAGGAAGTCTCAAGATTCTTATACCATATGTGAAGTTAATATATCCTTTGCAGATAGATTGTAATAAGTTAAAGATGTACATGATAAACTCTAAAGCAGCAGAGTTATAGCTAATAAGCCAACAGAGATAAATTGTAATCATGAAGTTACTTACCACAAAAAAAGGACAGGCAGAAAAACTTGGAAAAATGAACACAGAGCCAATTACACATCAGTACTTGTCTTGTTCAGTTGTTAAGTCGTGTCCAACTCTTCGCAACCCCATGGACTGAGGCACACCAGGCTCCTCTGTCCTCTGCATCTTCTGGAGTTTGCTCACATTCATGTCCATTAAGTCGTTGATGCTGTCTAACCATAGCAGTACATCTGAAGCTTACTATTTGAAAAAGAATAGATAGGATAAATATAAAATAGCAAGATGATAGATTAAACTCTATCATTGATATTATGTTAAATAGAAAAGTTGTAAATGTCCCAATAAAAAACAGAGATTGTCAGATTTGGTAAAAAAGTAAGACCCAATTATATGCTGCCTACAGTGAACCTACTTTTAGTATAAAGATGTGTTGTTGTTTATCGCAAAGTTATGTCCAACTCTTTTGATACAGATAGACTAAAATCAAAAGGGTAGGGAATAATGTACCATATCAACACCAATTCAAAGATAACTTGAATGACTCTATCAGACAAAGTAGATTTCAAAGCAAAACATATTACCAAGGGTAAAGAGAGTCATTTCACAATGATAAAGAGGTCAGTCTAATAAGAATCTATAATCCTAAGTGTTCATATATGTATTAGAGATTTGAAATACATGACTCAAAAACTGATAGAACTTCAAGGAGAAATCCACAATTATATCTGGAGATTTTAATACTTCCCACTCAGTTGATGGAACACATAGACAGAAAATCAATAAAGATATGGGAGGTTTGAACAATAAAAACAACTATCTTGGTTTAATTTATGCTTATAGAACACTCTGGCCCCGCCTCCAAATAGGAGAATACACATTCTTTTCAAGTGCACATGGAACTGTTACCAAGACAAGTCGTTTTCTGGGCCATTTAAAGGGTCTCAATACATGTAAGTTGATTCGATTCATAGAAAGTATGATCTCTGACCACAGTCGAGTTAAATGAGGAATCAATAACAGGAAGATATCTGGAAGAGCTTTCACCTGTTGGCAAATGAAATAACACACTTTTAAGTAAAACCGTGAGTCAAAGAAAAAAAAAAATCAAAAGTGAAATTCTTAAGTATTTGGAACTGAATGAAAGTGAAAATGCAGTGAAAAATTCGTGGGATCTTTGCTCTTCCTTGAACCTTCCGCAGTCATCCTCCCTGCCCCACTGACTGTACTTTCTGTTCCCTGGGCTAGGAAAGTGCTTCCCCATAGTTGACGCTGCCTCCTTTGGGTCTTTGCTCAGTTGTCATCTCCAGTGATGGTTTTCCTAATCACTTTATTTAAAATTTTGCTCTCAGTCCCTACTCTTCAACCTCAGCATCCCCACCCCTATTATGTGCTTTATTTCCCTAGTGTTTTTTTTTGTTTGTTTTTAATTTATTTTTTGGCTGTGTGGGTCTTCGTTGTCGCATGGGCTTTTTCTCTAGTTGTG
This sequence comes from Bos javanicus, assembly GCF_032452875.1. Classification (NCBI taxonomy): domain Eukaryota; kingdom Metazoa; phylum Chordata; class Mammalia; order Artiodactyla; family Bovidae; genus Bos; species Bos javanicus. The sequence goes on from NC_083878.1 coordinate 100,826,708, forward strand.
GGGCTCGAGGACCACTCTCCAGCGGAGGTGCACGGGCTTCTCGTTGCGGTGGCTTCTCGTTTCAGAGCGCAGGCTCCAGGGCACGCAGGCTGCAGTGGCTGCGGCATGTGGGCCCAGGAGCAGCAGCTCCCTGGCTCCAGAGCCCCGGCTCAGTAGTTAGCTGTGTTCTGTTGCTCCATGGCAGGTGGGATCTTCCCTTACCAGGGATCCAACCCGTGTCTTCTGCATTGGCGGGCGGATTCTTCACCACTGAACCACCGGGGAAGCCCTCTCTAGTGGTCCCTACCCTCTATGGAGTCTGTAATTTACTAGTTTATTTTGTTGTCTGCCGCCACCCCACCCCCACCCCTACCCCGGGCGTGTGAACTGTCAAGGGACAGGGATTTTTTTCCCCCTCTATGCTAGCTGTCGTAACCCTGCCGTGTAGGACAGTACCTAGCTCTTAGTAGGTACTCCATAAACATTTGCAGAATATTTAATATTTATCTCTTAATGGGCATCTCTTTGTTTTGTTCTCACAAAAAAAAAAGAAAGAAAAGAATTGTTAATCCACTATCAGATCAGATCAGATCAGTCACTCAGTCGTGTCCGACTCTTTGCGACCCCATGAATCGCAGCACGCCAGGCCTCCCTGTCATCACCAACTCCCGAGTTCACTGAGACTCACGTCCATCGAGTCAGTGATGCCATCCAGCCATCTCATCCTCTGTCGTCCCCTTCTCCTCCTGCCCCCAATCCCTCCCAGCATCAGAGTCTTTTCCAATGAGTCAACTCTTCACATGAGGTGGCCAAAGTACTGGAGTTTCAGCTTCAGCATCATTCCTTCCAAAGAAATCCCAGGGCTGATCCCCTTCAGAATGGACTGGTTGGATCTCCTTGCAGTCCAAGGGACTCTCAAGAGTCTTCTCCAACACCACAGTTCAAAAGCATCAATTCTTCGGCGCTCCGCCTTCTTCACAGTCCAACTCTCACATCCATACATGACCACAGGAAAAACCATAGCCTTGACTAGACGGACCTTTGTTGGCAAAGTAATGTCTCTGCTTTTGAATATGCTATCTAGGTTGAATATGCTATCTAGGTTGGTCATAACTTTCCTTCCAAGGAGTAAGCGTCTTTTAATTTCATGGCTGCAGTCACCATCTGCAGTGATTTTGGAGCCCAGAAAAATAAAGTCTGACACTGTTTCCATTGTTTCCCCATCTATTTCCCATGAAGTGATGGGACCGGATGCCATGATCTTCGTTTTCTGAATGTTGAGCTTTAAGCCAACTTTTTCACTCTCCACTTTCACTTTCATCAAGAGGCTTTTTAGTTCCTCTTCACTTTCTGCCATAAGGATGGTGTCATCTGCATATTTTAGGTTATTGATATTTCTCCTGGCAATCTTGATTCCAGCTTGTGTTTCTTCCAGTCCAGCGTTTCTCATGATGTACTCTGCATATAAGTTAAATAAACAGGGTGACAATATACAGCCTTGACGAACTCCTTTTCCTATTTGGAACCAGTCTGTTGTTCCATGTCCAGTTCTAACTGTTGCTTCCTGACCTGCATACAAATTTCTCAAGAGGCAGATCAGGTGGTCTAGTATTCCCATCTCTTTCAGAATTTTCCACAGTTTATTGTAATCCACTATACTCAAATACAAAATAAAAAAAAATTTTTTTTTAAGAAAACCAACTTCCTGTCTAAAGATATATATTCTCATATTGTCCCATGGTTTATAACCAGGAATTTTTAAACCCATGGACTTACGAGGGGTATTCCTCTCCTTCGTGGCGAAAGTGAGGGGTCATTATGAGAGCAACATTAGTCAAGGAGAACTGACAGAGGCGTTCTTAGGCAGATCAGTTGTAAAAAGGATAACGTGTGAAATTGAAGCTCTGAAAGTTGATTCCTTTTATTTATTTATTTTTTATTCCTTTTTAAGTAAATACTTGCATATTTCTTGGAAAGCTAATGTGTACCCCCATCCAGGCATAAATGTACCCCATTTTGAAGGCTAAGACCAAAGTTTCTTTAACTTAAAGGTGGATACTTGCTGTTTAAACAATCTACAATGAATGTATGTATATTTGAATGAATATGTGTATATTCGCATCCACTTGTGTGTGTATGGATGGCTATATAGAGTAAACCCCCCAAAATATAATCGCTGGGTCAAAGGGTAAATAAATTTATAGTTTTGATAGATATTGAATATTGTCAAATTTCCCTTATGGGGCTTTTTGAGACTCGGGAATCAGATATGCAAACCCTAGGCAGAGTCAAGAGCCCACAACTATGGGACGAAGTTAAAGGCAATTCTATGGCCTTAAAGAGTGGAAAGCTGCAGAATTAATTAAACAGTGCTTTCAATCCTTAGGAGATTGTAAACCTGCTCAGCCCCACCCCATCCTCGTCTTTGTACACCTTACCAGCAGGAAGTTGAATGCCCAGGGCTCTGGACATTGTTTTTCATAAAGCTTTCTGGCTCACTTGCTCTGGAAATGTTGAGAGCAATCAGTTGCAGCCAGCCAGGGCTGACCGTCCACACTTCTGATGTGATTTGCTGGAGACCTGCCCTTCATTGTCCTGTGGCCCCAGTGCTCCTAAGTCCATCTGTGAAGATTGACTGGCTGTGGACATGGTCTAGACAAGGGAAGCCAGTCTTTCGGTATGGTGCTGGCATTTGTAAGTTAGCAAACCTAACTTATCCTGGTCAGGAAAATGCCTGTGGTCATTTTTAAAAAGCCCTTGACAAGGAGAAGCAGAAAGATTTACCTTAGACCTTGAACCAGCTTATCGACCGAGAGCCTGGACGTATCACAACAGCCATGGTACAGCCTTCATTTTGCAGGTGAATGAGGCTCAGAGCTGGTGAAGTGCCTTCCCGAGCCTTACAGAAGCCTCTGTAACCCAGGGTTCCACTGTCCTGCAGGGCTTCTCTCCATCCGCCACAGCTACCTCTCCTCTGTGGTCACCAGTGCCTTCCCATCCAGGTGCAGGGCGGTTTGCATTAGAGAAAGACAACCCTTTGGCATGGATTTCTGCCGCCTGGAATGACAGTGGATAAAGCTGCTTATCAGTGCTGTGTGTACTTCTGATATATATTCATCTTTGAGTCTTGTAGGTAGAAGGAACAAAGGCAAAGAAACCAAATGGTATAGACTGTTCTCACCCCTCTAGGACCACTCCTTTAGTTCCATTAATGTAATTCTCACCAGCCAAATCAAGTCCAGTAATGCAGTGCCCTCTCACAGCCCCTGAGGGGTGTTATTCACAGGCAAGCACCAAGCTGGGGCTCCGGCAGTGAGTGGATTCCCTGAAGGAAGAAGGAAATGTTTTTATTGAGGCATAATTTACCTACAGTAAAATTTGCCCCTTTTAGAGTTTTGAGTTTTGACAGTGCTTATAGTCATGTGGGGCTTCCCTGGTGGCTCAGCAGTAAAGAATCCGCCTGCAATGCAGGAGATGCAGAAGACGCTGGTTCCTGGTTCGATCCCCAGGTCAGGAAGATCCCCTGGGAAGATCCCCTGGAGTGGGCATGTTAACCCACTCCAGTATTCTTGCCTGGAGAATCCCGTGGACAGAGGAGCCTGGTGGGCTACAGTCCATGGGGTTGCACAGAGTCAAACACAACCGAAGTGACTAAGCCCAGCACACACAGTCATAAAACTACCACCACCCTTGAGATCGAGAACTGTCCCATCACCCATGCCTCCAGCCCTGATTCCTTTGGTTGTCAACATATCCTCCCAGCCCCAGCAAGTACTTTTCGGTTTTCTTTCCTGAAGATTCTGTCTGTTATAGGATATCATAAACAGAATTATGAGTCAGAATGCATTTAAGATTCATCTGTGCTGTTGCATGTAGTCAATATGGTTCATTCCTTTTTATTGCTGAGCAGCGTCCTGTTGTGTGATGGTGTGGCAGTGCGTTTATCCATTCAGCTGTTGAAGGACATTTGAGTTTCCAGTTTTTGATGGTTATGAATAAAGCCACTATACTGCATGTAAATTCACATACCGGTTTTTGTGTGAACATTAGTTTTCATTTCTCTTGATTAAATAGGAATGGAATCAGTAGGCCATATGTTAAGGGTATGCTTAGCTTTTGAGAAACTGCCAAACTGTTTTACGATGTGAATGTGTTACTTTGCATTCCCCATCAGCAGTTCACACCAGTTGCTCCACATTTTCACCAGCGCTTGGCATTTTCTCCCAGTCTTGGCCTTTTCATTCTCTCTAGAGTGTCTTTAGAAGAGCAGAAATTTTTAATTTTGATAGAGTCCAGTTTATCAGTTATTTCTCTTAAGGTTTATACTTTTGGTATTGTAGCTAAAAATTTTTTGCTGACACCAAGGTCACAAAGATACTCTTCTAGAAGTTTTGTAAGTTTTCATTTAGCATATATGGTGCTTATTGACCAAGTGTCATTATTTTGCGTATGGATGGCACAGTGTTCCAGCTCCATTTGTTCAAAAGACGCTTACTCCTTGGAAGGAAAGTTATGACCAACCTAGATAGCATATTCAAAAGCAGAGACATTACTTTGCCAACAAAGGTCCGTCTAGTCAAGGCTATGGTTTTTCCTGTGGTCATGTATGGATGTGAGAGTTGGACTGTGAAGAAGGCGGAGCGCCGAAGAATTGATGCTTTTGAACTGTGGTGTTGGAGAAGACTCTTGAGAGTCCCTTGGACTGCAAGGAGATCCAACCAGTCCATTCTGAAGGAGATCAGCCCTGGGATTTCTTTGGAAGGAATGATGCTAAAGCTGAAACTCCAGTACTTTGGCCACCTCATACGAAGAGTTGACTCATTGGAAAAGACTCTGATGCTGGGAGGGATTGGGGGCAGGAGGAGAAGGGGACGACAGAGGATGAGGTGGCTGGATGGCATCACTGACTCGATGGACGTGAGTCTCAGTGAACTCCGGGAGTTGGTGATGGACAGGGAGGCCTGGTGTGCTGCAATTCATGGGGTCGCAAAGAGTCGGACACGACTGAGCAACTGAATTGAACTGATCCCCACTCAACTGCCTTTGCACTGCCTCTGTGGAGAAGCAACTCAACACATATGTGTGGGCCACTTGTATGCTTTTAGTTGATTTCTATATTCTAAAAGGAGATAGTACTGTACTACTGGTTTCTCCACTGGAAAACCTTTCCTGACATCTCTAGGCAGAATGTCTAGGATCTTCCTGGGTCAGGAAGATCTGCTGGAGAAGGGATAGGCTACCCACTCTAGTATTCTTGGACTTCCCTGGTGGCTCAGCTGGTAAAGAATCTGCCTGCAATGCAGGAAAGCTGGGTTCAATCCCTGGATTGGGAAGCCCCCCTGGAAAGGGAAAAGCTTCCCACTCCAGTATTCTGGTCTAGAGAATTCTGTGGACTGTATAGTCCCTGGGGTCGCAAAGAGTCAGACACAACTAAGCGACTTTCACTTCACTTCTAGACAGAATTAGCCACTTCTTCTGGGCTCCTGTAGCTATTATGCAGATACTTATTATTGCAGTTTTCTAAACTGAAAGATAGCTCAGTTGGTAAAGAATCCACATGCAGTGCAGGAGACCGCCTGCAATGCAGGAGATCCACATTCGATCTCTGGGTCAGGAAAAGCCCCTGGAGAAGGAAATGCCTACCTACTCCTGTATTCTTGCCTGGACAATCCCACAGACAGAGGAGCCTGGGGGGCTACAGTTCATGGCGTCACAAGAGTTGGACACGACTTGGTGACTAAACCAACCACAACCTTTTAATTCCTTGTTTCAGTGTCTGCTCCTCTCTTTCCCATGTCTCTCTCAAGACCAGCATCTTGAGAAGGCTGGAAGTGTGTCTTCTTCCTTTTTATCGTCTTCATCACCACTGGCTCTATAATGTTTGTTGCATGAGCAGCCCATTCTCAAATCTCTGATGACAAGTCTAATCTTTGATTGACAAGTAATAAGAGTTTTATGAGAGCTAAGTCAAGAGTCAGACAAGGATCAAGAAGTGAAGATAAATACCCAGATCTCTTTAAAGCAGGAACTGACTCTTATTCTAGTTTCACACATTGGAGAAGGAAATGGCAACCCACTCCAGTGTTCTTGCCTGGAGAATCCCAGGGATGGGGGAGCCTGGTGGGCTGCCGTCTATGGGGTCGCATGGAGTCGGACACGACTGAAGCGACTCAGCAGCAGCAGCACATTCATATACATGGAATCATACACTATGCGGCCTTTGTGACTGGCTTCTTTCGCATCACAGTGTGTTTCTGAGGTTCATCTATTCTTTGTCGCTGTTGTTGAGTGGCTCCACAGCGTCCGACTCTTTTGTGACCTCATGGACTGTAGCCTGCCAGGCTCCTCTGTCCATGGGACTTCCCAGGCAAAAATACTGGAATGGGTTGCCATTTCTATTGTAGCACTTCATTCCCTTTTGTTACTGAATATTACTCCATTCTTTGGATATACATGTTGTTTAATTCATCAATCATCGATGGGTATTTGGATTGTTTCCAGTTTTTGACCATTACAAACAATGCTACTGTGGACATTCATGTGTGGATACGGTTTCATTCCTCTAGGGTAGATTCCTAATAGTAGAGATTTTGGGGTCTTATAGTAAATTTATGTTTAACTTTTTAAGAAACTGCCGAAGTATTTTCTATAGTAGGGCCGTACCATTTTATGTTCCCACCAGCAGCGTTGTAACAGCTGTTCAGTCGCTCAGTCGTGTCTGACTCTTTGCGACCCCATGGACTATAGCACACCAGGCTCCTAGTTTCTCCACATTCTCACCAGCACTTGGTTTTGTCTGTCTTTTTGATCAGTTATTTGAGTGGCTGTGAAGAAGTACCTCGTTGTGTTTTTAGTTTCCCTTTCTAGAACAACCAATGATGCTGAGCCTCTTTTCACATGCTTATTAGCCATTCATATTTCCTTTTTGGTGACACTCCAGTTTAACTCTTATATCCATTTTTTATTTGGTTTGCTTACTGTCTTATTGAGTGTTGAGTTCTCTGTATTCTGGATACAAATTCTTTCTCAGATATGTCATAGAACACAGAATCTTTTAATCTTTCTCACACCAGTACCAGAGACTGTGGAAAGGTGAAAGGGACAGTTAAATACTAGTAATAACAGTTAATGTGTAATATTTGAGTCTTTGCTATGAGCTGGATACTGGACTGTGTTTTTCACAGCGATTATTTAAAACACTTTCTCATTTTCTAAAGGTTATAGGGCAATTTCAAATGCTTGCTCTCTGATTAACAGTTTTTACTAGATAAAGAAAAGAAACAGCTGATTTGGGAAATTCTTCGATTTATAGGAGTTAGAACTGGTCTTTTAGTATTACGGTAAAGAATAAATGGCTGTCGTACAGACACAGAATATCCGTGGTTTAAACAACTGCATGTTTATTTCTGGCTTCTGTAACAGCCTGGCATCAGCAGTCCTGCGTGTGTATGAGGACTCCACAGACTCAGACACCTTCTCTCTTGTTACTTCATGATCCAAACGGCCACTCCAGTTAGCCTGTCTCCTTGCAGGCAGTGGGAAGTAGAAAATGGGAGGGAAGCTGTCCTCATTCCTTTTAAGAACCTGGCCCAGAAGTTACATGCATCATTTCTGCTCGCCATGTTGCTCAGAGGCTCATTCGTGTCCGACTCTTTGTGACCCCATGAACTGTAGCCTGCCAGGCTCCTCTGTCTGTGGGATTCTCCTCGCAAGAATACTAGAGTGGAGTGCCATTTCCTCCTCCAGGAAATCTTCGAACCTACAGTCTCTTGCATCTCCTGCACTGGTAGGTGGGCTCTTTGCCACTGGCGCCATCTGGCTCTAGCAGAGCGCCACCTCTGCTCCCCATTATCATTGGTTAAAACTTCAGTTGTCTCTCAGTCATGTGTCCGACTCTTTGCGACCCCATGGACTGCAGCACGCCAGGCCTCCCTGTCCATCACCAACTCCCAGAGCTTGCTCAAACTCATCTCCATCGAGTCGTTGATGCCATCCAACCATCTCATCCTCTGTCATCCCTTTCTCCTGCCTTCAGTCTTTCCCAGCATCAGGGTCTTTTCCATTGAGTCAGTTCTTCACATCAGGTGGCCATCATATTGGAGCTTCAGCTTCAGCATCAGTCCTTCCAATGAATATTCAGGGTTGATTTCCTTTAGAATTGACTGGTTGGATCTCCTTGCATTCCAAAGGACTCTCAAGAGTCTTCTCCAACACCACAGTTCAAAAGCATCAATTCTTCGGCACTCAGCTTTCTTTAAAGTCCAGCTCTCACATCCATACATGACTACTTGAAAAACCATAGCTTTGACTAGATGGACCTTTGCTGACAAAGTAATATCTCTGCTTTTTAATATGCTGTCTAAGTTGGTCATAGCTTTTCTTCCAAGGAGCAAGTGTCTTTTAATTACATGGCTGCAGTCACCATCTGCAGTGATTTTGGAGCCCAAAAAAATAAAGTCTGACACTGTTTCCATGGTTTTCCCATCTATTTGCCATAAAGTGATGGGACCGGATGCCACGATCTTAGTTTTCTGAATGTTGAGTTTTAAGCCAACTTCCACTCTCCTCTTTCACTTTCATCAAGAGGCTCTTTAGTTCTTCTTCACTTTCTGCCATAAGGGTGATGTCTGCGTATCAGATCTGCGTATCTGAGGTCATTGATGTTTCTCCCGGCAATCTTGATTCTGGCTAAAACTTAGTTACATGGTAATGACTAGGTACAAGAGGGACTAGGGGCCATATGTCCATCTAAAACTTAAGAGGTTGAGGGTGAGAGAGGAGAACAGACGTTAGGGGCCATTGTTGGGCTTGGCGGTTCCTATAACTAGTCTGTGTGGGATTCCCATGACTTTTTCATCAAAGAAAGTCTAGTTGATATGCTGTTATTGGCCTAAACCTTTTGGAGGAGTTCATTTTACTATTGTTTTAGAATTGTTCTTAATGGTGAAGTAGCCATAAATACTAAATATGAATAATTATTACTTAGGGAATGTGAAAATACCCTAGTGATCAAATACAGTTCTGGAGCTGCTGTACTGAATATAGATTTTATATACCAATAGGAGGGAGGTGGCAGACAAGAGGACAGCCTCTGCCAGGTCAGCTTCGTTTTGTAGCTTTTCAAGTGGCTCTTTCCCCCAGAAGTGCCGTTTAATGAGCAGTTTCTCCAATGTTAACTGTGGCTGTTCTTCTCTGGTGAGTCTGTAGTTCTGTATTAATATGCCAGATCTGTCTCTTTAGGAGGAAAAAGAGCAGCAGTGTTTCATTTAGAGATGTCATTGCTTCTCTAAGGACAGCGGTAATTTCTAACAAGTGTAGGGAAGAAATCTTCTGAATCCGTTTGTCCTTTGTGTGTTTAAAACCTTGACAACAAAACAAATTGGTACTGAATGTTGGAAGAAACAAACATTAACGCCCCCTGAGCGTTTCATTTCTAGCTTTTCAGGCCTTGGTAACAATTACCAAGAAATCCGCTTTCCCGGGTGCAGCTCTGCTGCTGAGAAGGTTTTAATATCGAGGGAGCCCATACGTTCACAGCCCGTTTCAGCTGCCCCAGAGATAACTTGGATAAACACGGGCTCCTCCACGTACCTCCTAATCCCTGCTGGGTCTTACACTGTGGGGAGGTTCAGACAACTTGTTTTCTTTCCCTTCTGGCCCTTCTCTCTACACTCCCCTCCAGCTGCCTCCTTCCCCCCACCCCCAAAGTAACGTGATCCCCAGGCCTGGTCTGCTGCTTTCGCAGATTCTTTTAGTCTTACAGAAAGAGAGGAAAAAAGATTAACCATTGATTTTCCAGTTCAGACGGAACAAAACTATAAAAGCCAAAAGCAGTGCTAGTGTTTGAAAATAAAAGGAGTACTGTTTATAAATAACCGGTGCTTGGGCTTTTCTTTTTTCAACCAGTTCTACTTAAGTGGGCTTAAATTTACTTTATTATAAAGAAAATAGTTTGAATCCTTTAGATTTCGGCAACATTGCTCTTTTTTATTTGTCTTGTAGATTTCTCAATTTTTATTCAATATTCTGATTAAAAACAAACAAGACTTTCCACGATTTAAAATAAAATTCCGTGGCATTTATTTTAAAAGTTAACCAAAGTGAAAGGGACAAAGACAATTTATGAAATCATGCGAAACTTCTTTAAATTGAATTCAAGCACTTAAGAGTTTAATAAGAATATCCCAAACTATTTCTGTTTAATAACATATCTGTTTATAATTTAAAGTTATGTGACTGGATTTAAGAATTCAGGGTTTGGTTGTTTCTTCACTACCAGCAATATTAAGATTTGAGACCTGTAGCTCGCAACAAATTTTAAATACTTTTTCAGCCTCATATCCTAAAATTAGTCTGTCAGCTCTTGATTATGGGTGCCTCGTGGGTGTCATATAATGGAAAAACTCTAGCAAGGTAATTCAGAGATCCGGGCTCTTTCCCTGGCTCTGCCACTAACTGGCTATGAGACCTTGTCAAGTTACTTAACCTGCCTCAGTAGTCTCATCTGTAAAATGGTCAAATGAGACTCTGATTTAAAATGATTAAAGTTTGCAGACCTGTTTTCATTTCTACTACCTCCTCCAAGGCCTACTGGAACAGCAGTAAGATGATTCTTTTTTTTTTTTTTAAAGTGAAAATGTATAAGGACAAAAAGAACCCAATAAGAAAAGCAGATAAGAAAGACAAAAATGTTTTTTGAAAATGGAAGGCAGTCAAGAGCATGGTAATAGGACTTCCCTGGTGGTACGATCGGAGAAGGCAATGGCACCCCACTCCAGTGTTCTTGCCTGGAGAATACCAGGGACAGGGGAGCCTGGTGGGCTGCCGTCTATGGCGTCACACAGAGTCGGACACGACTGAAGTGACTTAGCAGCAGCAGCAGGTGGTACGATGGATAAGAGTCACCTGCCAATGCCGGGGACACAGGTTCGATCCCTGGATGGGGAAGATTCCACATGCCACAAAGCAGCTAAGCCCAGAAGCCACAACTGCTGAGCCCGCGTGCTCCAACTATTGAAGCTTTCGTGCCTACAGCCCGTGTTCCACAACAAGAGAAGTCACCGCAATGAGAAGTACCACAATGGAGACCTGGCACAGCCAAAAATAAATGAATAAACTCATTAATAAAAAACAATTAAAGAAATTCATATATATATATATTTTTAAATGTGTAATAGACCTAGCAGAATCAAAGAAACTAAAGCCTAACCTCTTCTGAGAGAGACACTGATTAGAAGTAAGCCAGTTATAAGAATCTGAGAAGAAAAAAATAAGAAATTGGAGTCTTTAGTACTACAAAAAGCAGGGGGTGGTGAGGCTCTTAACTGAAATCAAACGGATCAGTTGAAAGCTTGTAAAGGAGTTTTTAGATTCTTCATACCCCTCCCCCTCCCTGTACAGCCAGATCACCACTTCTCCTTCCCACTTTCATGAGACTAGAAGTATTACTGAGAAATTGCCCTATAAAGGCTCCAGACTCTGGGGTATTATCCCAGCAGAGGTGTGGGTACACCATTGGGCTGAAACCAGTGGGGTGGGCAAGAGCAGATTCTTTTTTGAGCCTGCATACTGAATAATGAGATTCTCCAGCCCTCTTCCTAACAGAGAAGAGATGGAAAGAATCTTTTCTAGAAAAAAACAACAAAAAACTGAATGGTCTCAGAGAAAAGCCGACTTGGGCATTCTCTTGATGGAAAAGTAAGCTCACCACCTCCCTTCATCTAAGTCCACGTGTTGTACCCTTTCTGTGCATACTTTTTAGTTCCTCTCCCATGGATAATGAATGGACAGCCAAATTAAAAGTCTCTGCATGATAGATAAAGGGTAAAAGAAATTCACAGAGAAAGGGAACGTGGTGGAAATAAAGACAATGTAGGAAACAGAGGAAGAGTTCAGAAGAACTGTACGGGAGACTTGGAAATAGTCCCTCTCGGAAAGCAAAACATAAGGCAAAGACTCAGACAACAAAACAGGACAGGTAAGAAGGTTAGAAGCTCAGTCCCAGGGCTTTAGTAGCCATCTGGCAGGATTTCCAGAAAGAGAGAACTGAGAGCAAGTGGAGGAGAATTTAGGAAACAGTAAATATCAGAAAAATTTCAGAACTTAATGAAGTGAGTATTTTCTGGAGTTCAATGACTGAAATCTTTGAATTGGATTGGCTCCCTGAGTGCACAGCATAATATATGAAAAAAGACTCACTCCAAGCCATCTCATTGTAAAATCTCAAGACACTGAGAATATTAGAAGATCTTAAAAGCTTCCAAAGACAAATGCAGGTGATATATAAAAGATCAGGAGTCACAGTGGATTTATATTTCTAAACAACAGAACTGAGAACTAGACGATAGCAGAGAGATACCTTCAAAATTAAGCAGGGAAAATGATTTTCAACCTACAGTTCTATACCCAGCCAAACTTACTGGAATGGAAAGGCATTTTTTTCAAACATGCACCTCTCCCCACCCCCAGGAAGCTACTGGATGGTGAATTCCAGCCACCTGAGGATGTGAGTCAATAAATAGAACTGAGGATATTTTAAATGTTTTTTAATATTTGGAAAAAATACTACTAGTTGTTTAACAGATATTTGAAATGTTTGGGGAAAAAACAGTAATAGGTATACAGAAGACTAATCAAATGAAAAAAAAAAACAAGGCCATTATTAGGTTGGTGCAAACGTAACTGTGGTTTTGGACCGTGAATTTTAAATCATTATATATTTACATCTTTATTAATCAAAGGAGGAACTGTAGCAATCAACACATTTTTTCCAACGGGAAATAAATTTGTTTATTCTTTTAGCATAAAAATCTGTGCTTCGGCATTTGATGAGCTATTGGAAAGCATTTTCCGCCTCCTGCTGGTTGTGGCCGCATTTTCCCTGCAAAAAGCTGTCAAGATGCTTGAAGAAGTGGTAATCCATTGGCAAGAGGTCAGGTGAACGTGGCAAAGCTTCACAGCCCAACTCTTTCAAATTTTGAAGCATTGGTTGTGCCACGTGTGGTTGGACATTGTCATGGAGAAAAAATGGGTTCTCTCCGTTGACCAATGCCAGCTGCAGGCAATGCAGTTTTTGGTGCATCTCATCGATTTGCTGAGCATGCTTCTTGGATGTAAGGATGTAATAGTTTCGCTGGGATTCAGAAAGCTGTAGTGGATCAGACGGGCAGCAGACCATCAAACTGACCATGACCTTTTTTCAGGTGTGAGTTTGCTTCTGGAAGTGCTTTGGTGCTTCTCAGTCCAGCCACTGAGCTGGCCATTGCTGGTTGTCGTATAAAATCCACTTTTCATCGCACGTCACAATCCGTTTGAGAAATGGTTCACCATTGTTGTGTGGAATAAGAGAAGACAACACTTCAAAACGATGATTTTTTTTGATCTGCAGTCAGCTCATGAGATACCCACTTACCAAGCTTTTTCACCTTTCTAGTTTATTTCAAATGCCAAATAACCTTAGGTAGAATGGTCAATGTTGAGTTCTTCAGCAATTTCTCATGTAGTTGTAAGAGGAGCAGCTTTAATGATGGCTCTCAATTGGTTGTTCTCAACTTCCGATGGCTGGCCAGTACGCTCTTCATCTTCAAGGCTCTCATCTCTTTTGCCCAAAACTTCTTGAACCACCACTGCACTATCCTATCCGTTCTTTAGCAGTTCCTGGACCAAATGCATTGTTGATGTTGCGAATTGTCTCTGCCCGCTTTATGACCCATTTTGAGCTCAAATAAGAAAAATCACCCGAATTTGCTTTTTGTCTAAATCATTTCCATAGTCTAAGATAAAATTCCCAGCAAGTAATTAATCATTAGCAAAAAAAAAAGTGAGAAGTGCACATTAAAATGATGTATAAAATAACCACATTTAAGAATGTATTCCAATATCAAATGGCAAAGTTAACAGTGCAAAACTGCAATTAGTTTTGCAACCTAATAATATTTCCAGGATAAACAAAGTTATATAATAAAGGAAACATTCACAGTATATTATTGGTGGAGCAATGAACAATATTTATGTCATTGTAATAATGATCAACACTGACCGTTGTTGATTTAACCAAAAATTGTGATTGTATTGTTATGGGAGATTGGAGATGGTGATAGCATGATACTACTATAACCAGTTAATATAGCATGTGGAAAGTTGATGAATCCAAAAACAACAATATGAGGATATTCAGAATCTGAAGAAGGCTGCCTTTGGAGAAACAGACAAGGGGATGGAGTCAGGGGACTTCTGATTTTATTATATGACTTTTAGTACTATTTGTTTTTAACCATGTACTTTTATTACTTTGATTAAAAATAAAAATAAGACTATTTAGGGCATACCAACAGTAATACTAGTTTCCTCTGGGAGAAAAATCACTTAATAGTAATGTTTGACTTGTCAATTATAAAAATATAGTAAAATCTTTCTCGAATGAGGTTTTCTAGAAAGTGGATGTAATTACCCTAAAGCAGTTCAGATGTGCCTCTCCACCCCACCCCCGTTGAGAATTGCAGGTCTGGAACTACCAAAGGGAGTAACAAAACAATCAGTGTTTTGCGAAAGACAGTCCCATGTGTAGACCGCACATCAAGTTCTCGAGTTCTGGGCCTGAAATAGGCTTTCACTAAAGATGTGCGGCGTGGAGTTTGTGTTTTGCCACCGAGCTGTGGTTGTAAAACTTAGTCTTTAGAAGTTAAAGATAGGACTCCCTGTGACATTTGAACCTTGGTTGCTCCTCTTACCCCATAACTAGTGTTTCTTTCCCTTAATAAAATAAGTTGATTTCCTTGTCCCTTGGAAAACCTCCAGATTGCTTTCACTCCCTCAGACTGTGTTTTCTGGAATCATTTTCACAGATCACATTTGTTAATTTTAGCTCTTGACTTGGTCCTAGTAAGACTTAGACAGGAACACAGAGCATCACCTGATACAGTAAGAGTCCTCTTTTGGAAATAAAAATACTGTTCACTGAGCACCTTCTCTGCGTGGGGCACTTTTCATACACTATTTCTAATTTTCATCACCCAGGGAGATGGCTACTCTTAAGACCACCCCACAGTTTTACAGACTAGAAAATTGAGTCACTTGGCTATGCCACCACGGTGAATGGAAAATCTGAGAATAAGATCGTGATGTCATAACTCTTTCAGCCTCACTGCACGGCCTCCCGTCTCAGCTGGTTCCCCCACACCAGAGTACCTGGACCTTTGTGACACTTGACCAATAAACAGTGTTATCTCACTGAAAATCTATGATACTTAAAGAGATGCATGCATGCCCTTTACCGGGGCAAAAGCAGGTATGGTTGATATGTTCTTCTAAGCCACATTTTCCTGTGGATTGGACCCATCACTTGGGAACCTGGCAGGCTCTCACTGGACAGTGTCTGCAAATCAGAGGATGTAGTCTCTGTTGGCACGTGAAATAGTGGAATAGTAAGCACGTACATACCTCAAGATCTTTGCTCTTTCCTCCTAAAGTTATTAACTGGGCTGGAAACAGGGAAGGGGTCAGTCAGATCTGGGATCATTTGGTCCTGGGGGTCCCAAACCAGGCACCATATCAGATTTCATCTGTCTCCCTTAAACCCCCACCCCCATCCTGCTGCTCCCAGGTAGAGCTTCCACATCCTGCCTCCTGCATCCATATCCTGCTTTCTTCCCTCGAGCAACTTCTGTGGTGGGCCCTTGCCTATCCACGCCCCACCCCCTGCAACTCTATTTAAAAAAAAAAAAAAGGACTGAACTCCAGACTTTAAAAAAGTTCATTCTTTATCCAAAATTTTCAGAGGAAAGTCCTCTTTTGGTAACTTGTTTTCAGTTCAGTTCAGTCGCTCAGTCGTGTCCGACTCTTTGCGACCCCATGAATTGCAACACACCAGGCTTCCCTGTCCATCACCAAGTCCTGGAGTTCACTCAGACTCATGTCCATCGAGTCGATGATGCCATCCAGCCATCTCATCCTCTGTCGTCCCCTTCTCCTCCTGCCCCCAATCCCTCCCAGCATCAGAGTCTTTTCCAATGAGTCAACTCTTTGCATGAAGTGGCCAAAGTATTGGAGTTTCAGCTTCAGCGTCAGTCCTTCCAATGAACACCTAGGACTGATCTCCTTTAGAATGGACTGGTTGGATCTCCTTGCAGTCCAAGGGACTCTCAAGAGTCTTCTCCAACACCACAGTTCAAAAGCATCAATTCTTCAGCGCTCAGCTTTCTTCACAGTTCAACTCTCACATCCATACATGACCACTGGAAAAACCATAGCCTTGACTAGAGGGACCTTTGTTGACAAAGTAACTTGTTTTAGAGTTATACAATTTCTTAAATGCAGAAATTGCTTTCAGATGAATAAATTTTAGAAATATCCATCCCTATTTGTCCTATTTCCAAGGAAAACAAGGAGGAACTCTTCCTTCTTCCAAAACAATGGTTGTCAGACTTACGTATGCATGCAGATCATCTTCAGATCATGTTAAGATACCACCATCCATATATTCTGATTGTGTAGGTCTAGACTGGAGCAAGAGTCTGCATTTTATTTTATTTTTTATTTTTTTAGTTCTACCAGTTTATTGCTACCAACCCGTGACCCTCCACCCTCATGCACACATGCTCAGTCATGTAACCCCATGGACTGCAGCCTGCCAGGCTCCTCTGTCCATGGACTTTTCCAGGCAAGAATACTGGAGTGGGTTGCCATTTCCTTCTCCAGAGAGTCTGCATTTTAAACAAGCACCTCAGGCAATTAAAAATAGGTTGTCCGTGGACCGTGCTTTTAGAAACACAGCACAGATAACATGTTTTAATGTAAGTAAGGACTTTTATTCTTTCTCACTATTCTGATATATTTTAAAATATTCTTAAATAGTTCTAATTCCATCAGCTGTTTCAAGACATTTTTCAATAGTTACTGATTTTTATTTCATCCTCTGGCTTTGCTACAATTATCCACCTTTCACTTAAATTACAAATTATGTCCATTTTGGAAAGTTCAAGGGCTTTAGACCTTACTACTTCCTAGCTATGTGAACCTAGACAGACTGTTAACCCATCCCTGTACCTGCTTACCCCTCAGTTTCCTTACCTGTGAAATGGAGTTAAACTACAGGAAATCCATAGGATTGTTGGAAGGTTTGCGCCTGGCACATATTAAAAGGTTATTCCTTTCCCAAACTGAGTACAACATAGCAAACAAGTTACTTCACAACCTTTTAGATTTGTTTTCCTTAAAAAAAAAAAAAAAGTTAATGGCCTTTAGGTTTAAGATTACTTGGAAGGAATCCTTCTCAGGCTTCTGTTTGTTCTAGTAAGAAGACTGGAGCTCTCCTATCTGCTTGTAGCAGAATGTTTTTTGTACTTGTGAGTGAGTTTCAAAGGCATCAAAAGCTAGATCTGGAAAGAATAGTCCTAGTTTAATTTGGTAGTGGGGAGCTCTGCGATATTTTCAGTGTTCATTGCTGCTAATTCAGAGTGTTTTCCCAGACCTGATGATGTATGGTTTTGTAACTATTTTAAAAGATCTGGACACAGTTTATAAGCATTACTCATTTTAAGATGTTTTAAAGGGATAAGATCATTTTAGACTCAAGAGCAGAATATTAGTAATAGTCATTAACTTTTAAAAATCAACTTACGTCTTAATATAAAGTTTAACACATGCAGGCAAATATCTGGGCCTATTAATTGATAGAATTCAAGGATATGGTTAAAATTGCAAAAATGCCCACTGTTCTTGTCATTAAGGTGCCTATTTGAATATAGCCATCACATTACATCTGAAATGCTATATGACAGACTTTATTATAGTCTGATCCAAAGCCCTTGAACTTTCTAAAAGGTACCAACACAGTAGTTTTCAGCTTATTTGTATTGGTGGCACCCTTTGGGATTTTATTTTTGGCATTATACTTGGAGGTTGAAAGGTTCAAGGAACAGTTGGCCGTCATTACACATGGGCTGTTTGACAGAATGATAGTGTCTCCCAGCATCCATCAATAGATGGCATCCACAGTCACGTGTCACCTCGTAGCCCTGTAGCCCTGTCTCCAGGCAGTGGGAAGTGCTGTGTCTTCTTAGCTGCTCATGAGGTCTGACCTGGTACCACAACACAAACCACAGGTCACTTGGTTGCAGTAAAAACACATTTTGTATGTGAATCAGAATTTGACAGGACATCTCTGAAAAATGAATGATACCGAGGCTGAGAAACACTGATACACACTAGTCGTATCTAGTCCAGCCTTGAATGGTCAGGTTTTGGCAGTGTGAGTGAAGGTCTTGTTACTTTGCCACTCCTAGTATAGTGAAGATACCCAGGCTTCGTCATTACAGGATAGGCTGGACCACAGATGAATCCAGCTTTGCCTGTGGAACTGATGACTGTAGCCAGGGTCTCTTGTTTCAGAAGGTTTCTTCTGAAACATATGGTAACCTTAGTTATTAGCCAAAGATAAAGATATATGTAGCTTTAATTTACTTGGGATTTATTTTTGGTGAGAAGGGACTGCATAATCCACTGGTTAGGAGCCTGATCCTTGGAGCCAGGCGGACCCCGGCGTAGTCCAGCTCAGACTTTGGGCAAGGTGCTTGACTCCTCTTGAATTTCAGATTTTCACCTGAAGAATCAGGATGATAATTCTGTTTTCCGTACAGAATAGTTGTGCACAGGTAACGATTGGAGGGTGTTTCTCACAGGAGTCTGATTCGTAGTAGAATCTCAGTACCCCTCAGCTCTTAGTATTCCTGGACGCTATCTTGATTTTTCTCCCTGTTGCAATTTAGTTATCTAACACTGTTTAAACAACTTCTCCTTCCTATACTTGCTAAAACGTTTCTGATTTTGTTAAATTATTTGGTATGTCTGGATTCGTATTCCACTGATGTAGATTTCCAGTTTGGTGCCAAGTCACACATTATTGTTATTTTTTATGTTGTTATATGTGATGATATTGTCTATTGGAGCCAAGCACAGCAGTGAGTGAAAGTTGCTCAGTCATGTCTGACTCTTTGCGACCCATGGACTGTACATGGATTCTCCAGGACAGAATACTGGAGTAGGTAGCCTTATCCCTTCTCCAGGGGTGAAATGGGTTTTAAGTAATGTGTTTCCCCTTCCCCCCGTGGCACACACCAAACAAGAGAAGGGTTTTCTCTCAAAGAAAAATGAGGCTTCTTAAAGAAAGGGCGTAGGCCATGCCCCTGATGAGTTCTCATGGAGGAGACTAAACTCCTTTGTTAATAATCAGACATTGTGTTTGACCTCACACGTCTCCTTTGTCTCCTAGTCTGGATGTATGACTTGACAAATGTGTTGCAAACTTGTGTAGTTGTACTGTGGGTTGCAGCTCTCTGATTATTCACTCCTCAGACACCCACTGAGTTGGCCTTAATCACAGTAAGCTCACCGAATAGAAATGAGACCAGTATTGATAACTGCAGAGGAATCTGCCTTATTCACCAACAGTCAGGGGACACGGGGTTGGCCAGGGCACCGCGCCCGGTGCAACTCGCTTGGCCTGCAGCGGTGCAGTTGGGGGTGGGGTGGGGTTGGTGGGGGGGATCTCCTCCCAGAGATGCAGGAGGTTCCTCAAAGTGATGCTGAGCAGGCCCGCCCTCCCCCGACTTGCCTGCCATAATTGCTGCTGTCTTTCCTTGGGGCGTCAGGACAGTACTTCGCAACTCTGAGAACCAAGGCATGCCGCGCTTAAAATCTCCATCCCCCCGCTTTGCTTAACGTCGAAACCCGCGAGGCGTCGGTTTTGGACGGCGGCCCGGGCCGGTCGGAACACGGGGCAGCCCTTGGGTGCGGGCGCGGCGCGCAGAGGGTTAAGGCGGCGGGGGCGGGCCTCGCGGGGCCGGGCTCGGGGGCCCTTTGTTAACAGGCGCGTCCGGAGCCGACACCGGGAGAGGCCGCGGGCGTGGGACGGCGGGGCAGGCGGCGGGGCAGGCGGCATGGTGGGGCCGCGGGGTCCCGGGGCGGCGCGCGGGGCGAGCCGGGCCTGAGCCCGCCGCGGAGGGCAGCCCGGGGCGCGGGCTCCCCGACGCCTCCGGCGCGCCAAGATGTTGGAGATCTGCCTGAAGTTGGTGGGCTGCAAATCCAAGAAGGGGCTCTCGTCCTCCTCCAGCTGCTACCTAGAAGGTGAGCTCGGGGGAGCGGGCCGAGGGCGGCCGCGTGTCCGCCGCCCGGCCGGCCGGCCGGCCTGCCGGCCTGCCTGCTTTCCTAGGCCTCGCCCGGCCGCGCGCGCGCGCTCCCTCCGCGCCCGCCCTCTCCCCCTCTCCCCTCTGCCTTCCTCCCTCGCCCTCTCCCGCTCTCCGCTTCCTTCGCCCGCCCCTGGGCGCCGCCGCCAGCCCGGAGGGTGCGGGGCGTCGGGCCCCCTCCAGCCCACCCCACCCCCGCGCGCACTAACCCCAGGGGTGTGGGGGGAGCCCACACCGGGAGGGCCAAGTCACGGGGCCCCCAGGCCTCCAGGGTCTCCCCGAGAAAGTTTGAGAAAGCGAAGCGTACAGGCCCGAAGGGCCTCGTGAGCCCACGTCGTGGAATTTCCACCGCTAATTGGGAATTACGCGTCCAAAAGGTCGACCCGTGTTTGCGAAACAGACGATTTTCATTAAAGTCTCGTGGACAAAAGGGAGCACGGCTCTACCATTTATGGATACAGAATTTGAAGTGATCTTTCTACACCATTCCCCCCCCACCCCCCAACACACACACACACACTCTCCATCTTATCTACGGACCACGTAGAGGTCGTAAGAATTCTTAAGACTTCTGCGGGGAGAAAAGAGAAGTTCCACCGCATTTTAGGAAGATTTTGAATGAGTCCAGGGCACTTGGAGGAGGGTCAGCTCGTGTTAAGTTCCTTCCGTAAAGCCTCAGAGCCCCAGAGCCCGTGCGGTTCACATTTGCCCTCTTCCCATTCTACTCCCCTTTTCTTCTCTAATCCGCCCCCCACCCCTTTTTTCCCCTTTCCTGTGTGTCTTTGTTTTCTGTCCTAGTAAGGTGACAACTGGGAAAAAAAAAACAACCCAAGAAACCAATTGACTATGATGAGTGGCCTTCATTTTGTAGCTTCAGGATGAAGCGGAAATTTATCTGACTTGGGGACTCGTGGCCCCAGACTATTGCCTTTCAGCAGAAAAGTTAATTGTACTTTAGGGATGTAAATCTGCTTACATTTGTCTGTTCTTTTTATTTAGGACTTAAAACCGGAGTAGAAATGTAAAGCTCTTTTTAGAACAAGTGCCATCAGAGTTGTAACGTTTTTCTCTTTAAAATGAAGGAGAAATGAACACGAGGCCTTGTTCATTGTCTCACCTATTTTTCTTTTCTCTCCAACTTTTTGACCTGAGGGTCTGCATGAAGTCACGTGCGCAGCTCAAACCATAAACACCAGTGGTACAGATGAAATCAGCTGGCCCTTCTTGCCATGAGACGTGTATATTGGCCGCCTGGGAGAAGGCGCATCCAGATGGAGTGGGCTCACAAGATCTAGCGTTTAGAGGGAGAAGATGGTTTATTTGTCCCTAGAAGTTGGCATGTGAGCCGCCAAAATCATCTTCAGTTAATATGCTGCTTATTTTCCAAGTTGCTCAGAGTTCTGAGCACATGCTCATTTACATCTGTAACGAGTTAGTGTTAGGCATCACCATCCATTTTGCAGATGATGCTTCAGGCAGGGTAGATGAATGGACTTTTGTAGCTGCAGAGATGGAGGAAGGTTTAGGTCACAGCACTGTTGTGACATTGTTTTGTATTCCCTGAGGGTAAACAGTAGATTTAGTTCTTACCTGGATGGCTTAATTATGGTTTTGTTTTTTTTTTTGGAGGTGAGGGTTTACAAAATCTAATGTGTCTTGAAATGATGTTGACTCTCAAGTTTAAAAAAAAAATTCTGATTACAGCAGACCACCTGGCATTAAGTCTCCATCTAGGAAGGTATCACTCTAGGAATTCTTTTCTGTTACTGAGTTTTCCTTCTTTCATTGTTACGTTTAATTGGAGAAAGTAAATGAAATCGTTGTGTAGTTGAGGGAATTTAACAGACCTAAGTGATCGTTTCTTAAAGACTGGATGTGCTATTAGCTGCTTGGGAGAAATATTTCTAACATCTGGATAAGTAGTCCAGCCTTTTTGTTTTTAACCGACATCCTAAATCAGTCAGTCAGTGTTTATTGACACAAACTGGGGGCCCAGGTGTCCCAAGTGCCCGAGAAAATCGAGTATGATCAAGTTTTCCATTGAGAGTAAGTTCAGCCATATATGCAACTTGATCGTGCATCTATTGCTATTTAGGCCTAGCTGCCAAAGCAACAATTATTAAATGTTTACTGTATTCCAAGCACTGTTTGAGCATACTATATGATTTTATTTGCTTATTTCTCATGATAGCCCTTTGGTTGCTTCCATTTTATAGATGAAGAAAACTTGACGCATCTGAAAGTTAGAAAACTCGTCCAAGGTCACAGAGCCTGCAAGCGGTGGTGCTAGGACTTGAACCCTTGCTGTCTGGCCTCAAAAAGCCCAGTTTTAGCCACTATATGCTTTACCAGCTATGACTGTTCATCTCCTTTGGAACTCTCTGTGGATATTAAAATAGTATCTTCAGAAACACTCTAAAGCCTGAAACAGGGATTTTTTTTCTTTCTAATACTGATTAAAAATGACTACTTTTAGCAGTGAAATTTTAAATGTTTAAATGTTTATTAGAATAGCTGTACATCATTAAAAAATTCTTAAAGGTTAGTGAGAAGCAATTCTGTTCTTCATCCAGAAACCTCACTTGAGTTTCTTGTGTATCCTTTTAGAAACATTTTATGCACACATAGGCATTTATAGCATTTAACTTCCATGTTCCAGCTTTGCAAAAATGTATGTTTATAGGTGTATCTGTCCTTTATGGCCACACTGAACTTTACAATCTTAGGTCTACTTCAAGCACTGAATTTTCTGATTAATTTCTTCTCTCTCCTAGAGGTGTGAAAGAAAACATGAACATTCGCCAATTGAATTCTTTTTTTTTCCCCCACAGTTTACTTTGATTTGTTCGTGTGTTTGTGTTTACGTACACTGTGCATGAATCTTACATGCGGACGCGTGAGTTCTGTGAAGTGAACTCTTTGTGAACTGTCCGCATTTATTTTAAGGGCCCACTTTGAAACGCTTCTATTCAGCAGTTAACTTTCTGGTGGAGGCTTTGTGTGGTGCCAGCCACACAGATACACTTTTAGAACTTCTGCCTCACAGAAGCTCATGCTCTCTTTCTAAATACTCTCTTCTGAGGTCATCAAATACTTCCCTTGTTTAGTAACAAAGAAAAATCTGAAGCTCTTTCTGTAACCAAATAGAAAGCCAGTCAGTCCTTTTCATTTGAGGGTTACATTGAAATTGTCGAGCATCAATGAGGTGACAGTTCTTTGGCACCAAGCACTTCATAGACATCCTCACTTCATTCTCATACTGATGCTATGAGGTTTCTAGAGAGGAGGAAGAAGAAGGGCCCCAGTTCAGTTGGGTAGGAAAAACATTTGAATTTGGAGTCAGGCGAACCCAGTTTTCTTCATGTCTCAACTTTTCTGCCTTCTTACCTCTAAGACCAAGAGAACAAACATTCTCTGGCCAGCCCACCTTCGAGGATTGTTTCTGAGGATCCAGGAGATGAGTCACAGGAAAGCTTTGAGACCAATGAAGTGCTAAGTGTATGTATTTATACTGATGTGAGGCTCCTTTGGGATGTCCTTAAATCCAGGCAGTATTATGGCTAGAATGTTGCCGAGGTCCTGTTCTCCTGGGAAGCACACAACTCCCAAGCCAGCCACCTGGCCCGGATGTCAGCCATCCTGCCAGTGAAGTGACTGGCATGTTGCTCCCTGAGCCTCGGTGTTCTCATTTCTAATAAGGCTCATCGTAGTCCCTGCCTTCTTGAGTTGGGAGATTCACATCAGACATTTCATTTAAACTGTTTAGCACGGAGCAAGATGTTAGCAAATGTTAGCTGTTGTTAATTTAAATATTTCACGGTCTAAAATGTTGGCATTGCCAATTGCTGTAATGGCTGAAGTGTGATGATAGAATTTGAACTAAACCCACTCATAGTTTTTCTTGTTAAGAAAACAATTTGTTTCCAAGTTTGCTTTGATGCCTATAATTAATGCTTCCTGTCCTTGGTTCTAAGGAAGAGTATCTTCTCTTCCTCTGACCCTTTCTTATTCCCATGGTGAATGTTTTAATTGTGAAAGAAAAATCCTGTTGGCAGGAATAGATGCCGTAGTTGGCATCTTATTTCTCATCTCTAGAGATGCATTTCCACAGCTCCAAACATGTGAAAACTTAAAATTTCGTACTACTTATTACCTTATTGTAAAATCAGGCCGCAATTTTATCAGCGTAATCACTGATCTGAAATAGAAACATGAAAAATTATTGATGGATAGGTTTTAAAAATGCGTAACATTGTACAGCATGGTGACTATAGTTAATAATGCTATATTGTATATTTGAAAATGACTTAGAGAGTAGATCTACATTCTCCTCACAAGCAAAGTCATCTGTAACTGTGTATGGTGGTGGATGTTAACTAGACTCCCTGTGGTAATCATTTCATAAAATGTGCATATATCATCTCAGTATGTTGTACACCTTAAATTTAGACAATGAGGTATGTCAATTCCATCTCAATAAAACTGGAAAAAATAAAACCAGAAGTATATGTAACCAAGAACCAAAGATCAGATGAGACATTGAAAGAATTTAACTTTTCCTCTGTAGTGGTGATCTGGCATTGAGAGTGCAGAATCCTAACCACTGGACCACCAGGGGATTTTCGTGTTTTTTACTTTTTTTTTTAGTGGAGAAATTTTAAACCTGTAACAAAAGCAGACAGCATAGTGAAGCCCCTTGTACTCCTTGTCCATCTTTAATAGTTAGCACTATGGTGAGTCTTGTTTCTTGCCTAGTGAAGTTCCAAAGCCATTCGGAAAAATAGCTTGCTAGTTGCTGACTTTTGAGAGACTTAACTTTGTCCTCAGATACTGACAGTTGTTATTCTCTGAAATTGGCTTTCGAATGCTTCTGTCTTAATCCACACCTTCGATGCTTTGTTATACTGTCGGTGTTAGGTGGTGGAGATAGAGCAGACAGACAGAAGGAGGAGGAGGTACAGACTGGAAGACAAAGACAAGACAAGTTGAGACAGGAGAGGTGTAAAGAAAGATGAGAGAGGAGGGGGTTAGGGGCTAGGACGGGCAGAGGGAGGGTGGGGGGAGGGGGACAAGAGATGCCGGAGTGGAGAAGGAAAAGAAAGAGCCAGACCTTGAGAGAGCAATGTTGAGACTGAGTGAGACTGTCAGACAGGGAGCTGACGGAGGGGTTCCTGGAGAGAGAGCATGTGAGGCGCTTCACATCTGCTTCCATTTCCTGCCCTCTCAAGTACCCTCATAATAGAGGCTACTTAATGGGTTGTGGGGATTTCATGCAGATAAAGTGCTTGACACAGTGCTGGCAGTCAGCAGGGATCAATAAGTACTAGCTGTTGTTCCCTTACATTCAGCTGCAAAAATTTCAGCCTTATTACTCTTAAATTCTACCTAATCCCTATCAGTCTTATCAGTCCTCAAATTTAGCCAACAGTGCTATACACTGAATACCTTAATTTAACTTAAAGATGGGCCATGAATAAATAGAGTTGACCATTGTGTTTTGGAGACAAAATACCTTTATTGGGGTTACATTCAGTTACTCCAATTTTTGTTGTTTGCTGTTCAATCCCTAAGTTGAGTCCCACTCTGCAACCCCATGGACTGTAGCACGCCAGGCTTCCCTGTTCTTCACTTCACCGGAGTTAGCTCAGATTCATGTCCATTGAGTCAGTGATGCCATCCAGCCACCTCATCCTCTGTCACCTTCTTCTCCTTTTGCCTTCAATCTTTCTGAGCATCAGGTCTTTTCCATTGAGTCAGCTCTTTGCATCAGGTGGCCAAACTATTGGAGCTTCAGTATCAGTCCTTCCAGTGAATATTCACGGTTGATTTCCTTTAGGATTGACTCCAATTAAAGTTATTCCAATAGTAATGGCCGATGAGACGTTCTACGGAAATTGCCTTCCATTGGGCAGCCTCTTCACTTCAGTCACTCGGGTCTAAGTGACCCAGGAGCCTTGATGATGCTATAACAGAAAACAGGAAATGCGAAATGAGGGTTTACATACCCTCCCAAGCCTGGCAGGCAGAGGGGGAGGCTTTCAGTCTGTTGCAAATGGCCTGTGACAGAATAAAAAGGCTTTTAAGGTTAGTTGGCTCACTGTGGCCACTTTGACTCTGGGCCAGTCTGGGGACTCGGGAAACCTTTCTTCCCTCTCAAACAAGAAGTCTGTGGAGGCATCTCGGCCTGTTATGAGACAGTAATGAATCCTGTTTCTTTTGAAAGCACAGAGAAAGGTACTTTCATGCTACACCTTGTTTTAGGTTCTTGGCTGTGGTGTAGATTCCATTTAAAAAGTTACTGTATTTCCTAAATCTTGCTAAGGTTTCCTGGTTGGGTTGCATTTGCTTCTCATCTTTCCCGTCTGTCACTTCTGCTGTTCTTAAGGTTGACGGGTCATTAAGGTGCACTCTTCAGTCATGACCTAATTTTTTTACCTTGCTGCCAAAGACAAACAAATGCAGGATGTTCTTAAAACTGAGTTCCTTCTAAGAAACCCTGAGCAGGGCTGAGTCATATTAGGCAGGTGAGACTGAAGACTCTGTGAGAAGAACGCTCCATCTCTGCCCCAGAGGAATTTACATTATTGTGGTAACAATAATAAGAGAAGGGATGATTACCCTTTGTTGCGGTGCCCTGGTGCCAGGCTCCATGCCCGCATCCGTGCGAGAACATCTCCACCCGCAAGTATGCGTTGATCCCGCCTGACGGCCCGACTCGGTTTTGAAGCCATTGCAGTTGAGAAACTGAGGCTCAGAAATTAGTATCTTAAAGACATGGTGGGCTGAGATTTGAACAAGCCTTGTGCACCCTGGAGCCCAGGCTTAGTGTCCCACGAGGGACATGGGGGCAGATTCCTCACGGCACTCTTAACGGACATCAGGTCCTTCCCGAGTGTGAGGCGAACCGGAAGTAATCAACCAGAGGTGGGTGGGGAGGCAGAAGGACCAGTCAGAGGTTTGCTGGGGATGGTGCCGCCGGGAGGATGAGAAGGGACTAGGCATTCCAGGGGGCATGACTGGCCCTGGCCAAGGTGCTCACCGCTGAGACAGCAAGGGGGAACCGACGGGGGCATATGGGAGGAGGCTGAATGAAGAGCAAGCGTCCTGGGGGAAGACGGTCCTTCTGGAGCTCGGACTTCTCCCGCAGAGGTGG
Source organism: Bos javanicus (assembly GCF_032452875.1). Taxonomy (NCBI): domain Eukaryota; kingdom Metazoa; phylum Chordata; class Mammalia; order Artiodactyla; family Bovidae; genus Bos; species Bos javanicus. Next base: position 100,854,020 of record NC_083878.1, read on the forward strand.
CAGCAGCAACAGCCCCCGCCGGTGTCTGGGGGAACAGTGTCTCCTACATTGTCAGCCAACTGCCAGCTTCCCCGTGAGGCACAGGATAGCCCTGTTCCTCACATCGCCTCAGCTGACCGCGCCAGTAAACGTGACCGAGGCCCACAAGGAGGGCCGCCTCCCAAGCTTTCTCTTCGGCTTCTCGGCCGGCAGCCATCTTGGTGGATTTTAACAGAAGAGCGACTTGGGTCAGATCTGCATTTTTTCAGGAAGACCGCTCTGGTGGCAGTGCGGAGGTGGAACGAGGGGTCAGATCAAAGTTGGGAACCAGTCTAGGGTGTGGAAAATACAGGTTTGCTGAGAGATTTGGGAGGAAAAGTGGCCAGGCTGTGGGTTTGCGCTTACCGGGTTGAGAGGGAGAGGGGTGTGAATGTTGGGCTCAGAATGGTGTGAAGGTAGTAGTCTTCTTTTGTCGGTCCTTGTACTCCGTTTTTAGTCGTCGTAGACTTCATTGACAGTAGAGTCTTAGAAAGTGACACGAAATTCCTTTGGTTTTGCTTTCTGGTTGAGCGAAGGGGGACAGGGGACTGTATCTTCAGAAGAGTTAGTATCTGAACTGCCTATCGGGACAGAGGTTAGGATGGAGAATTCTGTTTTCTAAAATTGACTGCCTAGGAGTATCACAATATAAAAAGGTTCTCAGCAATAGTTACACCTTGGGCCAATTTAAATAACTTGTTAAAAAACTTTTTTTAATTTTTAAAGGGGATTTCTCTGGAAGCCCATCCAATTTATTGCCTATAACACCCCTAGATGGGAAGTAATGGAAAGAAAATTATTAGTTCTTTTTACTTAAGACGAAAGAAACTTGCATAATCTGGACTTCACACGAACTCACAGCGGCCCCCTTTCTAGGCCTGTGTCTGTCGGGTTGCTGGGGTTCTGCTGAGCTACGTCGGTGGTGTAGACGTGGACCTGCAAGGCCCTTGGGGTCTGGGGTGACATTCAGAGGCTCCATGTCCTTGGATGGAAAAATATTTAAGACTTTATTTCACTAAGTGCTAACTGAAAATTAGTATTTTATCTTTTTTTTTTATAAATGTATATAACCACAGTAATATTAGCAGTGCTTGTGACTTTGCCAGCAGTAGAACTCAGATATTTTCATATTACATAACAATTGTGATTATTACCTAAACTCATCACTACTTTGAAATGACAGCTACTACTTGAGCTTGCAATTTAATGTGTTAATAAAGGAGCGTATATTTAATGCATAGTAGAGAAACACCGTATTACAGATTTCTTTCAAAAGATACTTTGAGGACTGTTTCAGTACAGTTGTTCTCTGCGGTGCTCCATATGTATTTGATGTGTTTGCAGACTTTGTTCTGAGGAGTAAAGTCAGAATAGTCTGCATCACCACAGGGCCCACAGCACAGCAGAGATGAAGCCCCCTCCCTGAGTAGGCTTGATGTGTCAGGCTGCCCTTGGGTCCCTGTGTTAATCAGGCTTCTCTTGCTGGGCACGGTCTCGTTCAGAGTCTACTTCTTCCTAACCCTGTCTCCCCCCTTCACAACTCCTGGGAGTCCATGTCTGTGTCCTTAAAAATTAATGCACAGGACAGCGCTTGTCTTCTGTTAGACTTTTTGCTTTGAGGGTGTGTACATTTTCTGAATGGGTGTTTCTCCTTCAAGAAGTAGAGGCTGTGTTCCTTGCATCCTCACCTCGTTGCCCTACCCTTGCTCCCCAGCAGCTGACACACTGTTTTGGGGGCGCTGGGAACATTGTGTTCAGAGCGTGAAGTTAATGCCAAGGCTGTATTCAGCCTAACTTGTTTTTTTAGGTTTAACTGCTCTGGGTGAGGGTGTAAATTACAAAATAAAGGACCATGTAGAATGTAGATAAAATGACTTTCATCAAGTTCAGATTGTGGGAAATCATCCTTTTCCTCTAAGCTCATATTATAAAAAGTTGTATCAGACTGTTATAAACTGACTTGAGAATAGTCTGAGCATGATCTCATCGGTTGGAACTGAGTGTGAAATAAAACACGAAGCCGTCCCTCTTTTTTGAAGGATCTGTTTTATAGATTTTTAAATTACAGAGATTCCTTGAACTGGAGGATCATAAGGAAGGGCCCACAAAGGAAATAAGACTAAAGCGACCAGGGTTTAAATAATGGAATGTGAGCAAAAATAAAGGGGGTGTTTATCACGTGCGACATGCCCCGTCCTCCTCCCCCCCCCCCCCCCATCCATGAGGTGAACAGAAATGACTGCCACATAGCCCGGCTATCTGACTCTAGCAGGAACCGTGAGCTTGCACGATCACCAAGAAGAAGGTGGGAAGCTTCCCTGGGATGTTTTTCCTGGAGGTGAAGCCTCTCTTTCCCTCCCCTTCCACCCACTCCTCACTCGTATCCCCTCCCCTCTGCCCCTCCCCCCCCCCCCCCCCCAGCTCCTATCCCCTCCCGCTTTGGGACTAAAGTAGCCTGTTCCCCTCCTCCTTGGCAGTGGCAGCTTTAGCAGCAGCCCCTGAGAGTCTAGACCAGACATGCCATATGGGAGAATCTTTTGTAAACATTTTTGATCAGTGACTCACAATTTTTAAGAAAGAATTATTTTTGTATAAAATGATCTTTAAATTATACTTTAAAGACCCAAGCTCTTTTCTTCGAACGCCGTCCAAATAAGTTAATCACTCACAGATCCAGTGAACTCTGTGGCATCGTTCTTACAGACTTTTCAGTTTGTTGTCACAGTTGGAGCCGTAACTTTGGAGCACATTTAGATAGCACCATTCTTGGTATTCAACTGGCTAATTAATGACTTTTCCTGAGTTTTGTGGGTGAGTGGAAACCTTTTCGTGAAGGATATGGTAATAACAAAAGGATTTCCAATGAGGTAAGAGGCGTTCTTGAAGATAAAAATCTTAAATATTTTAAAGCTATGACTCAGAATGCCGCAAAAAATGTTAAACTAACATTTTTAAGAAGAATAGATGCAAGGATTTCTTTATCCGTTGGCAGAACAGAAGAGAGGAGCTATTTTGGTCATCGTTTTTTTAATGAGTCCTTTGAGCTCCTTTGAGGGTCCATCCGGGGACTGGCAGGAAGTTCATGTATTAGGCAAGAAAGATTTAAGTACATTCTGCAACTTGGGCCTTGTAAGCTGTGATCATTTTTAAGGTTGACGAGCATCGTTCACTATGAAATGAAGCAAGGAACTTGGCATTTATACATCGTGAGTCAATTTTGACATCAGCCTGGATTGGGAATTGACTGGAAGGTTTTGGTGTTGGACTGTGGCTGCACTTCAGCGTCTCTATCCAGAGGCATGCATGAGCAATACTTCCCTTTGGGCTTTGGCCATTAATTTGTGGAATGGAGCAAGAACTGGAGAGGAAAATCTCGAGGCTGCCTTGGATTTCCTGACGTCCTGTTGAATCAAAAAGCAGTGGGAGGCCCTTTCCTTCCTGACAGAGAGGCCTCATCCCCTCACATGAAGTTCTCAGCATCTGTCTCCATGTGAGGGACAGTCCCCCTTTAATAATCCACACTTTAAATCGATAGTCACCCCCGGGCCGGTGTCTGTGTTCTGCCCATTCCAGGTGTTTTCCAGGCCACTTCCCCCGATTATGTAACTTTGATCAAATCCAGATGCTGCAGAATGTTTGATAGAAGAGGTCAGATGGCCTTTGAGAAGAAAAGCATTTCTGTATTCATGACTCTGGTTTAATTTCCTGTGTAGCCCTGGTCTGCCAGAGTCGTGTGCTCACGCCCACGAGGTTGGGATCCTGCAGGGAAACGCACATGGACTTTTTCAGGACAGAGAGAGAAGAGTCCATCCTCCTCCTGTGTACTTTTTCATGTTAGATGATCAATTATATAAGATGTTTTATATATATAAAAGATTATATATAGATGTTTCATGTTAGATGATCAATTATATAAGCGTCAGCGGGCTTCTTTATGACCATTTTTCTATTCTTGTAATTGTTCTCTGGTTATGGAAACAATTCGCATTCATGATGAGAAGTATGCCAGGATATAGAAAAGAAAAAAGAAAATTTAAAATGTTTGTAATCCCCCCACCCTGTGTTAAACTACTGTTAATGGTACTGTTGACAACTACCATGCATTAACTACTGTTCACATTTTGGTGTAGTTCCTTCTGGACTTTTTTCAATTTTTATAAAATTATGATTGTTATAGTATGTTTCCAAGTTATTAGATATGTTTTTCCAAAAATATTTTGAATGACATTATGACTATATTCTATTTTATGGATGGACCACAAACTAACCTATCTTGAATGGATAAATATTTTGTGCTTTTCCTTTTTGGTGCTGTCATTTTAAAAATCAGTGCATACAAATCATTGGAGAAGGAAATGGCAACCCAGTCCAGTATTTTTGCCTGGAAAATTCCATGGACAGAGGTGCCTTGCGGGCTACAGTCAGTGGGGTCTCAAAGAGTCAACACAGCTGAGTGACTGAGCATATCCAAATCATTGTTTGGGTCTCCTGGGACAAATTCCTCGAGGTATATCTAAGGTGATGGAATTCTTCAAAGACTCAGTTCAGTTCATGTTTCCAGTTTTTCTCCTAAAATGTTCCAGCAGTGTCTACATCACCTACTAGCATTGTATGAGAATGCCCATTTCATCCAGAAAATGTCCCTGCCCAACATGACAGAGAATTGGCCTTTCTTTGATTACAAGAAAGGTTAACATGCTTTTCTTGTTTAGTAGTAATTTAAATTTTCTGTGCATTGCTTATTCATAGTTTTGGTCTGTTTTTCCATAGTGGGAGTGTGTATGTTAGTCGCTCAGTCATTTCCAACTCTTTGTAACCCCATGGACTGCGGCTCACCAGGCTCCTCTGTCCATGGAATTCTCCAGGCAAGAATACTGGAATGGGTTGCCATTTTCCTTCTCCATTTTTCCATGGAGGAGGGTTTATCTTTTCCCTTTTGATTTGCAAGAGTTCTTTTATGTTAAGGATCCTTTGCCTAATAAGTCTGCTTAATATAACGACCATAGACGCTCTTTTGACTTACTTTCACTTAACTGACTCACTGCAGCGTGGAGCAGCCTGGCTCCCTTCATAACACACGCCTCTCTGGTGCCCACAGAGTCAAGCAGCCGCTCCTGTGTCACATTCTGCTCCCACCCCCTGAGTCACAAGCACACCCAGAGCCACTTGTATTTCTTCCCACGTCCCTTTTTTTCAGATATACTTGTTTTATTACTCGGTTCATATGAAACCAGTGAAATCCAAATGTGAAGAGATTTGTCTATGAAAATTTAGGTCAGTGTTTTAGAGAGACTATAAATGCAGGTGTCTTTTAAAAAAATTGTTTCAGGACTAGGTGTGAGTGACACAACTGTGAACAGTTGGAAGGGATTGTACTGGGATTTTATAGCGAGTGGCCCACCCTCTTCCTCCACCTGCAGGAATGTAGAGCGGGAACTGAGATGAGGCATCGTGGGTAGGATGGTAAGACAGCATCCAGCTCTAATCACACACCCACCCTCAGGACAGTCCTCAGCCCTATTGTCAAGACTAGCAAATCAGTGTACATTCAGGCAGGGCTAGGGAATCTCATGTTTTAGTTTTCAAGAATGCCCTGCTTTAACCAGCTTTTTTGGTTGATTGGTCAGCCTCTGATCACAATGGCACTAGATATGCTTTTAGAGCTGTCTATATTGTAAGTACTCAGAGAACAGGGCCTAACACATCTCACTAAGCCTTTTGCACATTCTAGGAAATGGTAGTGTCACAAGACCCTCTTCCTTGAAATTCTCTTTGCCCTCATGATTCACAGGATGAAATACCAAGCGCGGTGGTGACGTAATTTGGGACTTATTCTTTAGAAAAACAATTCCTGAAGACTCACTGTGGTCAGTAGTACAAAAACTAGGATAGAAAGGGCTTCTTATTTATGTTCTGTTGGTTTATTTCAAAGAGATTGTTTAAAGAGTGTTTGTTTCTGAAAGTTCTCCAGTCATGTTTGTGGAAGGTTAGCCTAGTTTCTCAGATACTGTAGGTGCCTCTAGTGTGTCCTTTGAAGTGACTACTGGAAAATCATGCCCACCCCGGAGATGGGTGTCATTCCCCAAGAAGACATGTTTGGGTCCTCCAAATCCATAAAAAGGAAAAACTGAAACAATTTTGTTTTCTTGCTTTTGGCATAAAGTTAGAATTTCCCACTTTCCTGCTTTTTAAAAGTTTGATTTCTTACTGTAGTGTCCTTAAATGAGTATCAGATTTCACCCCATAATATTCTACAACTGTAAAGATCTACTTGGAGTAGATTTGCTGCCTTGAAATAACCTGTGGAGAGTTTGAATGTAGTTCGAGAGAAAAAAAAAAAATAGAAGAAACTTCAGGAAAAAATACTGTGTTTAACCCCTTAGTGGGTAATAATCACACTTTCCTAACATAAAAGATGTTGATTGGTTTTCAACTTTTAGAATATACCTAGGCGATGGCACCCCACTCCAGTACTCTTGCCTGGAAAATCCCATGGATGGAGGAGCCTGGTAGGCTGCAGTCCATGGGGTCTCTAAGAGTTGGACACGACTGAGCGACTTCCCTTTCACTGTTCACTTTCATGCATTGGAGAAGAAAATGGCAACCCACTCCAGTGTTCTTGCCTGGAGAACCCCTGGTGGGCTGCCGTCTCTGGGGTCACACAGAGTCGGTCACGACTGAAGTGACTTAGCAGCAGCATAGACAAAAATGGAAGACTTTGTTGACAAAATAGAAGAACAGAACTTTTACACAAAGTAAAAGAAAATGAAAAGAAGGCCTACCTGGAGTGTGTATGTGGGGAAGTGGGGGTAGGTGGAAGGAAGGGTAGGGTGTTAACATCCTTATCTTGTGAGGTAAATCACTGAGAGAGACCGACTCTAGCAGGGAGAACAGGAAATTAAAGTGGAAGTCTGTTACTGAAAGTAGAAAGGTAAGTAGTAGAGCCTGGTGTGGGAGAGGGAGGGGCAGTTGTAATGATAGGACAGCTTGTGTTTAGAGAGATGGAGGGGATCACCAAAATAAGGCAGCTGTTACCTCTGGGTAACGGAAGAGTGGGATGGAAAATGTTTGTCCTTCATTATAAGCCCTTCCACGCTATTTGATTTTTAAATTATGTATGTATGTTAACATTCATACATTTGAAAACGTTTTAAAGCAGGAGGCTTTTGCTCCATATTATAACATAAATTAGCAATGGCAAAGAGGTGTGAGGATGGACCGTCTCTTTCTCATATAATTCATTTTGAGTTAAAGAACTTAAAGTTTAAACCGTTTGGCAGCAGTAAGTAGTTACCTCTCAGGAATGTAAATGCTTAGGATTTTTCACAAGATTTGGGAATGGAAGAGTCCCATTTTTTAACCCCCCTTTTTATTAGTAAGTAGTATGTACGGATGTTAAGAAGTAAAAGTAAACCAGGAATGTATTACGTTGGAAACACAGACTTTGCTCCTGATAATGAAACTTTTTTCCCTGTTTCTTCTCTTTCTCTTCCAGAAGCCCTTCAGAGGCCAGTAGCATCTGACTTCGAGCCCCAAGGTCTGAGCGAAGCAGCTCGTTGGAACTCGAAGGAAAACCTTCTTGCTGGTCCCAGTGAAAATGACCCCAACCTTTTTGTTGCACTGTATGACTTTGTGGCCAGTGGGGATAACACTTTAAGCATAACTAAAGGTAAAGGAGCTGTGGGCAGCTGCTGGTGGTTGCAGGAGACAGAGATCAGGGGAAATGTGGCTTGACTGGCCACACCTTTGCTTGCTGAAAGAGCTGTTTGAAGTGCAAAGAGAGCCAGAAAAACTAAGAGCATCTTTATGAGAGTCACTTTTCCTTCAGGAGAAAAGTTCTTGTATAGTTCTTAGCAAAAGCAGAGCTTTCTCTATTTTGTATTGAAAAAAACATTTGGACCAAACACTGAAAACCCTTTTTTTTTTTTTTTTAAAGAAAAAGTATTTTTCTACAAAAAGCTTGCTTATATTAGAAACTAGGTCACTTGAATAATAGATTTATAAAAACTGTAGCTATGTATTTATCTACATATTCACTGTAAACAGGAAACTGTATACTCATACAGTTCTAAATGCATATATTTATATGGACCTGTTAAAATGAAGTAGATATTTAGGAATTTGGAGATTTTTTTTTTTTTAGTAATCACAGAAGAGTGAATGAAAACGAACGTGTTAGCTTTTAAAACTGACGTGTCCAGTTCGGGTGTTTTTCTTCTAAGGTGAAAAGCTCCGGGTCTTAGGCTACAATCACAATGGGGAGTGGTGTGAAGCCCAAACCAAAAATGGCCAAGGCTGGGTCCCAAGCAACTACATCACACCGGTCAACAGCCTGGAGAAGCACTCCTGGTACCACGGGCCTGTGTCCCGCAACGCCGCCGAGTACCTTCTGAGCAGCGGGATCAACGGCAGCTTCTTGGTTCGGGAGAGCGAGAGTAGTCCTGGGCAGAGGTCCATCTCACTGAGATACGAAGGAAGGGTGTACCACTACCGCATCAACACTGCTTCTGATGGCAAGGTAGGTGGCCCTAGGCAGGGATAGCAATGGGCCGGGGCGGGGACCAGAGAACCTGCCGCTGGGCTGCTAAGTTCTTGCAGCAAAGCAAGCAGATGTTTGAAACAGCAGGCATCATCCCACTAACCTGGTCAAAGACCCTCTGTGGAGGAGCAGTCGTATGCAGTTAGAGGTCTGCAGCGTGATGTTCTTTCATTGTCCTCCTGAAGTGGTGTGGTCAGCAGTTTCATAAGACAGGTGGACTGTCTGTTGGGTTGTGGGCATACTTCTTACATTAAGACTCTCCCTTTTTAGAAAATCTCTTGTTATAGTAATTTATCCTTAGTGAGAATTCACACAATAGATTATTATTTTTAAAGTGAAAGATCACCTTAATAGTACCTCTCCAAAACAAGTGTGGTACGTGACCTTCTTCCTGTCGATAAAATCACATGTATGTGTAATATTTTAAAATAAACACGGGAGGGTTCAAGTCCCTGTCTAGGTACCAAAAAATAAACAAAATAAAAGATCTTTTAAAATAAACATGGGATCACATTATACCTATATATTTCCAAACCTGAGCTATAGTTTTGTAAAGGAGTTGATATATATGGTTTCTTGATCTTCCTATAAACAGTCATTAAGAGTCCATGAAGGGAAAGGAGAAATTAACGTTTACTGAGTTCCTACTATTCTTTTAAACCTCACTTTAGTCCTCAGGACAGATAGTGCTTTTATCTGCATTTTTGCATTAAGGAAATGAAGGTTTGAAAGTGAAAGTCACTTAGTTGTGTCTGACTCTTTGCGACCCCAGGGACTAGACAGTCCTTGGAATTCTCCAGGCCAGAATACTGGCATGGGTAGCCTTTACCTTCTCCAAGGGAGCTTCCCAATCCAGGGATTGAACGCAGGTCTTCCGCATTGCAGGCACATTCTTTATCAGCTGAGCCACAAGGGAAGCCCAAGAATACTAGAGTGGGTAACCTATCCCTTCTCTAGCTGATCTTCCTGACCCAGGAATCGAACTGGGGTCTCCTGCATTACAGGCAGATTCTTTACCAACTGAGCTATCAGGGAAACCCCCAGTGAAGGTTTAGAGGGATAAAATTTCTTTGTTGAAGATCACATAGTGAGTCATCGATGGAACCAGGCTCAGATTCCACTGTCTGCTTCACGCTGTCATTGAGGGTGTAGATAGGTGGATTGTTGGCATGGGTCCAGATGGTGTATGTATTTTTTAATAACGTGTAATGCATGCATATGGTTTAAAAACAAAAAAAAAAGAAAGTCAATTGCCGTGAAACATAATTCTGTCCCCTAATTCAGTTCCCCTGCCCAGAGGCAACCACTGTGACCAGTTTCTCCCATAGTTCCCCTGCGTATACTTGTTTATACTTTTTAAGAAACACAAGTGATCCATAATATACACTGTTCTGCATCTTGCTTTCTCAATCTAATAATATATTTTGGAGATTGTTTTATAGCAGCACATTCAGAGCTGCCTCATTCTTCTTAATGACTACATAGTATGGACGAACCGTCATTTTTTTAAGCAGTTCCCTGTTGGCCAATTTTTAGGCCGTTTCCAGTCTTCTGCTATTATAATGCCGTTATGAGGTGGATTTCAAGCCTTTAAAAAAAAAATCTCAGCTCCCTGTAAAAAAAAAAAAAGCTTTACACCACCATCCCATATACACACTAGTGACAGAAGGTTCAGGAAACCCTACTCATTACTCTTACTGTATGTAATGCACTCTGATATTTTGTATACCATTCTGTTCTGTTCCATTTTAAAACATTCTGGACATAATCCACTAAATTTATTCCGTAGACCCCACTGGTGGGTCATGACCAGCATTTTGAAATTACACTGCACATACTTCTTTGTGTACGGTCCAAGTTATGCAAGATAAGTTACTAGAACTGATTGAAGGTTATTCGTATCTAAAACTTGTATAGATGGTGCCAGATTACTTTCTTTAGGAATTGTGCAGATGCATTTTCTCACCAGCAGTGTTGTGAGAGCGTGTTCCCTTTCCCCTCCTCAGCAGTATGTTCTCAGACTTGCAAAAACCTCTCTATCACTGACTGGTAAAGATGATACCTCATTATATTTACTATACCTGTGCTTCCTAAATTCATCTTTTCTTATAGATTTGAAGTATACCAAATTTACATTTGTATTTAGATATATTCTCTTTCATTGGTCTGTCTGTACATATACCAATACCAGACTTTTTAATTGTACGACTTTATATTTTAATATCTGGTGGGGCTAGTCCTTTTTTTTTTTGGCCAAACCTCGGCAGCAAGCAGGGATCTTAGTTCCCTGACCAGGGATCAAACCCATGCCCCCTGCATTGGAAGGCAGAGTCTTAACCATTGGACCAACCAGGGAAGTTCCTAGTCCCCTTTTCTTAATCTTGCTAGCATCTTCACGGCTATTCTCACACATTCATTTGTACCATATAGACGCACAGTACGTGTCTTTTTTCAGTGTTCTCATCTGATGTTTTTCTGATCCTTTCCGTCACTGCCCATGTCTTTACACCAGCACCGGAGTCTGTATGACAAACAGCATAGTCTGCTGTTGGCGGGCGACCAGGGTGCAGCCTCATCAGCATGCTTCGCCGGCCATTGTTCTCAGCCCAGCTGTGGAGCCAGGTCCTTCCACTCCGCGGGTACATTCCAGGGTGCTGGACCCTTTGCAACCGTGCCTTCAGGCCGCAGGGGAGCCTTTTCAGTGAATTAGAACAGAGTGCACCACCCATGGCGGGGAGGTGATTTCCTGGAGCTGACAGCTTGCTTCCCATCTGTGCTGTTTACCCAGGGCGAGCCATGCTGCACCGCAGTAATCAGGCGAGGTCTGTACTGAACAGGATAATGGTTTCTTTTCCCTGGAGTTGTTTAATCAGCATCCTTGGAACAGATGCAGGGCAGGCATGATCTAGTTTGACAACTCATTAGCTGGGGGTTGGTCTAAAATATTGTTAAAGCGGGAGAGAGAGCAAGGCCTGCGTGGATACATAATCTGCAGCATTTGAGAGTCATCTAACGAGGAAGCCCAGCTCCCTATCTGGAAGCTGATGTGTGCCAGGTGGGTTCCTTTCATTCCAGGTAGTCCATGGGGAGCTGACCAGGCAGTGTCCACTGCTGGGCAGCTCATGAGCGTGTCCTAGGTTTCTTGACTCCCCTCCCCTCCTCCGCAAAGACTCTCTGTTCAGCTGTCCCAGCACCTGGAGACTTCTCAGCCCATGGGGTCATCAGGTCACACTCAAGGGGACTCCGTTGGGTGGGGTCGTATTCCTGGAATGAGTGGAACAGCCTCAGAGTCAGAGGGAGGGGGAGGTATTACAGCGGCGCGTGGGACAACGTGGCTCGGCACTGAAAAACGCTGCTCGCATAGCAGAGCTTTGATGCAATCCTTTTTGGATTTTGAAGGGGAAAATTTAAAGTTTGGTGGGAGGAATAGGCCAGGGTTGAATAAGTTTAATTCTTATTTTCAAATTAGCTAATCTTTAGAAAACAACTGAATTTTTAGAAGATTCTTCTCTCAGGCCCCAAAGGATTTCTTTCTGCCTCCACCCTCTTGGCTCTGGTTTCAGCAGCCCTTGTGGCTGGTCAGTCAGCCTGGGGGCCCAGAGCCCAGGACTCCAGGAGTTTCAGGCTAGCCTCTTGGAAGGGCCATACCAAACAGCCATTGCTATTTCCTGGGTGTCCTGTGAGGCTTAACAATCTCCAGATACCCTGGGATTTGGTTTTTGTTCTTGATGCTTTCTTAAAGTCTGGAACCCTTTGCCAACAGAATTAAAGCAGAATTAAAGGCCGCTGTTCCTCCTCCACCACCCACCTCCGTCATTCTCCCGTTGTTTGGTTATTTGTGTCTCTGTCTTTCTTACTTGGGGGGACGCCACTGCCAAGCCCCACAGTTCCTCACAGCCCTCGGTAAGAGTCTTTCCTTCTTTTCTTCAACGAGCCGCCCAGTTGGCGTTTATTTTTGTGGGCTGCTGAAGTCACAGATTCGGAGTTGGCAGGAGCAGAATCTGGGCTTTAGCAGAGGTGGCATGATGGGGCACCACCTGTATCCCCTCTTGTGTCTTTAAGACCTGCCCGCCCTGACACTGGCTCAGCAGGTGCAGGCACCTGGTGAGAAGCCTGCTGAACCAAGCTGACCTTCCCTAGTCCAGGAGACCAGGGGGAATTATTAGTAAGGACTGCCTTCCTGTTGCTGTTTGAGGCGCTTGGGAGTTGCTGGGCAGGTGTCACTTCCTAGCCTCACAGCCTGTAAATAACACGTCCGAGGTGGGACGCCAAGGTCTAAGGCAGCCATAGGTTGCCCAAGCCCGATGAGCCCGTGAGCCTGGCTGTCAGGAGGAGAGCTGTTCCTGGTGAGTGTCTCTGACAGGCCCCATCTCTCGGGTCCCCGTGTGATTAGGAAGACGTGCAGCCCTGGCTGAGCACCCAGAGTGTTTACGTAACTGGGCGCATAGCATGGTGACATGCCATTCATAATGCTCATTTCACTTTCTCCTGTGCACATGCCATGAATTCCTAATGAAGATTCCCCCAGTTCACTAAGCAACATGCCGCTCACAGACCAGCCCTAATCAGAAGGAGGCCCCCAGACTTGACTCTTAGAAGATGGCTGTGCCGTACGTTGAAGGGAGAGCAGTGTCAATATTTAATAAATGTCAGGATGTAAATTTTATGTTGAAAGATGAACTCAGTCTCAGGGTCTGTAAATTTAATTATTGAGAAGGATAAAGTTTGCCCAGTCAGTGAAACCTCCCATCATTCTGAAATCTTTTAACAAAGGAGCCTGAGAGGGAATCAGCTGAGACCAAGAACAAATTCTGCATAAACTAGGGCTTAGGGGAGCCATTAGCATTCTGTGCAACTGAGTGAACTTGATCCTCGGGTTGGGGAGCACCGCTTTCAAGCTGACAGGAAGAAATGGGTAACGAGCCTCGCTCCCAGGCGACCTGCCCTGGGAGCCCAGCAGGCAGAACAGGCTTTCCTTCTGCCTGTGCTATGCACAGATTTCCAGGCTGGGAGGGTCACTCTGGTCCCAGGGGGGTGCCTCCTTGGAATGGCTTTTCCCTCCTCTCGTCACTCCTTGGTAGGAAAAGTGCCCACCAGCTGAGCAGCCGGAGAGAAAGGACTTGGGGAGCTGGGGGTGGTCTGCAGCCTGTAGTAGTGCAGTCAGACTTTTCCAGAGAAGGACAGGGATTAGGAGCTCTCCCCGCATCCCCCACTCCGTCATCTTCTTGAATGGCAGGTGCACTGGTGACTTAACACTGACTGGGGTGCCGTGTCGTCAGTGTGCAGACATTAAGCTGAGGGCAGGCTCAGCAGTGCCCTCCTCTGCCCGCCCCGACCCCGCCTCGTTCAGGGGACCTGTGGGTGGCCCATGGCCTCTCCCAAGAGCGGTTCACTCATGGCTTGGTCCTCGGCACTCTGAGGTGTGAAGGTGGGGCCTCACCCTGACTGATCCTCCCACCCAGAGGCGCCCTCTTCCTGGGGGACAAGCTCCCCAGGGCTGCAGGATCGTTCTGCACAGTTCTTGGGGTTAGAATTTTATTTTAGTAGAATTGCTACAAAAAGATTACAGATTATAAACCTCTAAGCCAGAATGATTCCTGAATATTCATTGGAAGGACTTATGCTAAAGCTGAAACTCCAATACTTTGGCCACCAGATGCAAAGAACTGACTCATTTGAAAAGACCCTGATGCTGGGAAAGCTTGAGGGCAAGAGGAGAAGGGGACGACAGAGGATGAGATGGTTGGGTGCATCACTGATTCCATGGACATGAGTTTGAGTAAACTCCAGGAGTTGGTGATGGACAGGGACGCCTGGCATGCTGCAGTCCATGGAGTTGCAAAGAGTCGGACATGACTGAGCGACTGAACTGAAGCCACAGTTTGCCACTGGCTTGCCTGATTTTTAAAACTTTGTCATCTTCCCAAGCAAAGAAAGATCTGTTATTAAGGACTCCAGTTTACCTCTTGAGAGCTATAGCTGGGATCAGCTTGTTATATCTGTTGTTATTTCCTTCCTTTAAACTGTTTTTACTGCCTACAATTGCAGACATGCAGAGAGTAACGGAGCCTTCTGTTGCCAACAGCCGAGGCCGTGGCCCGGTCATAGGTGTTCTGGGCTTTCTCTTCCTGTTTCTTTTTTTTTCTTAAGTAGGGAGTTAATACAGCTGCAGCTGACTGATCCTGTTCCTTCTGTCCCTCTTGCCTCAGGCATCACCACTGTCCCAAATCTGTATTCCTCCTTCCCACATCTTTGCAGTTTGACCAAGGCTTACGAACACCTAGTTGTGATTTTAAAGATCCGTTCCACCTTGAGCGATTGTCAGCTGCCCTTAGTGAGCCAGCAGAGTCACTTATATGCCTGGATCCCGAGTGTTCTCTGTGAATTTTAATGTGAATTGGTTTTGGTAAGGAAATACCCCTTCACTGCCTCATTGAACCGAAAAGAAGGAAGAAAGAGAGCTGTCTTGTCCTCATGCTGCTCTCTGCCAGCCTCTGCCTTCCTCCCCTCTGCACGTTCAGACCAGGACGCCACACGGAGGGGTTCGCTGTGGGGGTGCTCACCGGCCGTCAGTCTCAATTCCAGACTGACGTGTATTTGTGTCTCTATCCCTTCTCCTACTTCCCTGTGCTGGAGGGGGCCGTGTGGACTCTGTGTAGCCCTCCACACCCCCAATCTGTCCTGAGAGAGAGCTGGCAGGACATCCCACATGGGCACGCCACGGGCATTTGCAAGTCTTGGCCTCTGATGCTTCCTGCTCAGCCCAAATCGAGGGAGTAGGAATGAGAAGGAGATTTACGTTTTATTTAGTGATTTTCACCTCTAATCACTGTTGTTGCTGTTCAGTTGTTAAGTCCTGTCCAACTCTTTTGCAACCCCATGGACTGTAGCCCGCCGGACTCCTCTGTCCATGGGATTCTCCAGGCAAGAAATACTGGAGTGGATTGCCATTTCCTCCTCCAGGGGATCTTCCCAACCCAGGGGTCAAACCCACATCTCTTGCATTGGCAGGCGGATTCTTTACCACTGAGCCACCAGGGAAGCCTGATCACTGTTTAGTTCTAGACAATTATATCATTATAAGTTTAGGGTAATAAACATAATTATTATAATTCATTTTCTTTTCTAATCAGCAAATACTAAGTTCTCATCTTTACTAATTTAACCAACAACATTTGCTGAGTATCAGTTATGTGCTTGTATCTTTTTCTGGACACTGGGGACACAGGATAAAAGCGGACGGCCGAAGGGCTCTATTCTTATGAAACTGGCATTCTGGTAGATGGAGACAGACAGTAACCAAGCAGGTAGACCAGGAATCATCAGCCTGAGGTGAGTACAGTACAGAGAAGTAAGACAGGTGATGAGAAGACTGATGCTGAGCCGTGACTTTGCGTTGGCCAGTCAGGGAATACTTCATGGACGCTGCCAGTGTACTCAGGCTGGTCACAGAGAACCAGACGTGTGGCAGTCAGGCAGGTGGAGGATTTCACAGAGAAACACAGCGTGAGTGATTTTCTCCACCCGGGGTCCTGTGTGGAGGGTGGTTGCTCTGAGGGGCTGCTGTGTGTTAAGGCCCAGCACACAGAGCCGGCCTCCTGAGTCGTTGGGCTCTGTCTGCTCGCTGGCTGAAGGCTGTCCCTGTCTCCTCAGCTCTACGTCTCCTCCGAGAGCCGCTTCAACACGTTGGCCGAGCTGGTCCATCACCACTCCACTGTGGCCGACGGGCTCATCACCACTCTCCACTACCCGGCCCCCAAGCGCAACAAGCCCACCGTCTACGGCGTGTCCCCCAACTACGACAAGTGGGAGATGGAGCGCACGGACATCACCATGAAGCACAAGCTGGGGGGCGGCCAGTACGGGGAGGTGTACGAAGGCGTGTGGAAGAAATACAGCCTGACGGTGGCCGTGAAGACCCTGAAGGTAAGCCCGGGACCTGCCCGGCGGGCTGTCCAGCGAGACCAGGCGCTCGCGGAGCCTCAGTTCCGGGGGGCCTGTTATCCCCTGGGGCCCCGCCGCGTGCCCTCCATCGCCTGCCTGCACGCCCAGCCCCGGGCCTGACTCCCCGGCACACGCCGTCTGGGTTTCTGTGAGCGGGTTGACTCATTCGCCTATTCTCCACGTGTTTCCACATATGCTGAGAGCTGAGAAGTGCTGTGGGTTTTTTTTTTTTTTGGTGTAAAACGATTAGTCATTTGAAGGAGTTTTTTCATTCTATGGCAAGGGTGTTTGAAAGCTGCGGGTTTCCGTTCAGTTTGTGTGGCATTTGAATCACTTCCTATTGAGTTAAGAGGGCGGGGGCGGGTGGGCAGGGAATCTCTTGAGTTTTGTAGGAGACAAAACCAAATCTGTGGATTTTTTTTTTTAGATGTGAGAGCAGATGCACCAGGTGTTTCTAGTTGGTTCCAGTTCTCTGTATTATGTGTCCAGACACCTGGAAAGACGAGCGTGGGGCTGCCCCACCAGGAGGCGTTATGAAAACACGAGGGCTTCTTGCTAACTCAGATACCGTCTGTTCTGTGCCCTTACTGTGGCTTTCCCTCTCAGCTGATGCCTAGTGTTTTTCGTGTCCAGGCAGCTCTTAGGACGCCCAGGGAGAAGTTTTCATTTCCAGGCCTCCACCTCCTTAAAAGTGTGACCCACAGTTTTAGCTGTGGCGAGAGTGTCCCCTAGTGTTGACCTGCGTGGTTTTCACTTGTTTTAAATAAACTCCCAATTCCATTGAGCTGTGCCCAGGAATGGGAGAGAGGGGAGCCCCGTTTTGCAGCTATTGGCAGAGAAGCAGAACTGAAACACCCACCCCTGGGGAAATGAACCCGAGTGTGTACGCGCTTCTTCTCGAAGGTCGTTCGGGTGCACGTGGCCAGAACGCCTGCCCTTTCAGGACCCAGTTAATTCCCTGATGCCCTCACTCAAAGGCATGACAAAATAGAAGTTGTGGTTTCTGGTTGATACGAAGTGGCACTTTAGAGAAAAGATCCCATTCTTTAGTCCCAGATACCAAAGGTGGCTTCCTGGCCTTTGTACTGACTGCGTCCCCTTAGCTTGGTCCTTGGATGCAGGATTGATACACTTGGTGAGGGGGTGGCATGGGTGTTTTGAGGACTCCTGTATGTTTTCCAGATAGTGAAGAATTTGGTAAATGCCTATCAGATTTTAAAAATCCTCTTATTTGCCAGACCCTGAGCTTAACACTGGGACTGTGACAAAGGAATCGGACAGAGTTCTTGGCCTTGGGCTAAGTCTAGGTAGTTAGAGTTGTCTAGCTGGAAGTAGGTAGTCTGAAAAGTGCAAGTGTTAGTCTCTCAGTTGTGTCCACTCTTTGCGACCCCATGGACCGTAGCCCAGCAGGCTCCTCTGTCCATGGAGTTCTCCAGGCAGGAATACTTGAGTGGGCAGCCATTCCCATCTCCAGGGGATCTTCTTGACCTAGGGCTCGAACCTGGGTCTCCTGCACCGCAGGCAGACTCTTTACTGTTGAGCCACCAGGGAAGCCCTACTTAGGTAGTCTAGTTAGTAGGAGAGATGGGTCGGTGTGCCACTCACTGCACCACGTGTGACGGAGGCTGTGATCGAGACAGGAGCTCAGAGCTGTAGTGCCGCGTGGGGGACGAGAGGAGGGACGGGTGAGCGCTGCTGGCCAGGGAGAGGGCAGGACGGGCCCGAGCCAGCCACAGAGGAGGAACAGGGTGAGCGAAGGGACGGAGCTGGGAGAGGGAGGTAGGGGGCAGAGCAGACTCAGCATGTCTCAGAGCCCTCAAGCCCACCTGAGGAGCTGGGGTGCTGTCCCGGAGGCAGTGGGGCACCCTGAAGGTTTTGATGCACAGGAAGAAGGGGACTGGATTCACCGCTCCTGGGGCAGCCCTGTCAGCAGGCTTCGAATGAGCTCAACGGAGGCCTGGCGACGGCGGGGAGACGCATGCTCCCACGTCCCCATGTGACCACAGCTGCAGACCAGGCCCCGGGAGACAAGGCCTCGGCTGGCTTGCAGAACTGGTCAAGGCCCAGGCGCTACCCACACGCTTGCCAGGATTTGCCAAAGCCAAACAAGAGGAAAAGCACAAATAGACGGCAGTCTGGGAGAGGCCTGTTCGAAAACTTGAGGAGGTAGCAGTTGCACTTGGGAAAACCGTAGCCCACTAGCTGTGCCGAGCTGTTGTTTTCTGAGTGACTGAAGAAGATGCTTCTAGAGGAGAGGCTCCCTGGAGCTCGGGGGGTTTTTTATTCTGCCCGTATATCACAATTAACTGGAAGTGGGTGCCTTCCAGAACGTACTTCTCTAATGATGTGTTATTAAGCTTTTTATACTTTTAATGATTTTCCCTAAGAGCCTTATTAACTTATGATCCCATAGTTCATGAAAAAGAAATTACAGAATATAGTTGCATAGATTTCTGTGACTAGTCAGTCATTCCCAGTGGCAGCTAATTAGGGAAGGGGGAGTGCGTCATTTTCTAGAGGTGGATTAACCCAGTAATAAGGTACTGAGCAATGGCTAAATAAACGATCCCTCCCTTCCAGCACACCCTGCTCAGAAAGCGTGTGCGCAGTATGTTTCCCGCTTCTCAGATCAGCCTGCTGTCAGCATTTGGGGCGTTCATCCCCACTACAGACGTGGAGAGTTTGTGTGGGCTCTAAGTGGCAGTGGTAGCAGTCGTTTACTGATGCTCCCAACGTGCCTGGCAGAGTCTGAGTGCTTCATGCTCTGCATTGAGCATCTCATTTAATCCTTCCAACCTGAAGAGAAGGCTGCTGATTACCCCTTCCGTTTCAGAGTTGAGAGACCTGAAGCAGGGGGAGGTTCACTAACTGGCCTGGCGTCAGTTGCATGGCTGGCAGTGACGGAGGCAGGGCGTGAACCCAGACATCCTGCTGCAAAGCCCAGGTCTTTCTAAAAATTGTTACACAGCATCCGATTCCTCGTATACCATGAAGAATACACACAAACTACAGTTGCGCACCTTAAAAGTCACCTTTCCCCAGTCCCCCCCGCCCCGTTCCCTTCCCCCACAGGCTGTGATCTGCCTTTCTCTTGAAGACGCCTTGGGAAGTCCTCATGTTCTAGCCCAAGCTTTTGTCCATTTAGCCAGTTCTCACTGAGGCCCTCTTTGTCCTTCCTGTTTGGTACCGCGGGGCCCTCTGCAGACAGAACCAGACCCTCCTTAACCAGCGGGGGGAGCAAGGCCCTGCTCTTAACCACCACTCTGTACTGCTCCTCCAGGCAACACTGGTCTCTTCCCTTCAGGGCAAAAGGAAGACCAGAAGAGAGAAAAAGGGGACCCTAGGTTGACCCCTCTTGCCTGAAAAATCCCATGGACAGAGGAGCCTGGTGGCTGCAGTCCATGGGGTCGCTAAGAGTCAGACACGACTGAGCGACTTCACTTTCACTTTCATGCATTGGAGGAAGAAATGGCAACCCACTCCAGTGTTCTTGCCTGGAGAATCCCAGGGACGGTGGGGCCTGATGGGCTGCCGTCTATGGGGTCACACAGAGTCGGACATGACCGAAGCGACTTAGCAGCAGCAGCAGTAGCAGCAGGTTGACCCCTGTGGTGGGAAACTGGAACTACAGCAAAGGCCTCCTGATGGGGAATGTTTAGTTTGAATTTTGACAGTCTTCAGTCTTGAGCTGTCTAGTAAAAGTTTGTACATCAGTCATCTTTGTATAAAACAGCTGTGTAAGTAATATAATTTGGAAAAGTCTGCCATTGATCTAATTGTGTTAATATTGACTCATAAGCTAGCTGACAAATTTACTGTTAAAATAGCAGAAAATCGCACTGTTGAAAAAAGTTGAAGCTTAGCCTGTACTCACTTGTTGACCTGTTTTTCCAGTAGGTGATATATATACATAGTTTCCTCCACCCTTGAGTTTAACGTCCTTCCAGAAATAGTCCACACCTGTGTTACCTTTCTTAACCACGTGGTAGCCTGCTATAGACACTGCTCTGAACCTTCTGTTACTGTATCTTGGAAGTTCCTCCTTGACAGTACTTGGAAGGTGGCCTTGTTTTTGGTTGGTATTTTAGTATCTTACCAGCCTTCCGTAGATGTGTGTCTCCTCTCCACTACTTTGCTGTTACACGCAGTGTACAGGGACTCTCCGTGTTTGCACATGTGGGAGACTGAGCTGGTAGGTCAGTTCCTCAGAGCAGAAACTGCTGGATCCAAGTGCTCGTACCAGTGTGCACTCCAGCACCCGTGTGGAGGAAGTGCCCGTTTTCCCCACCTGCACCAACACAGTATGTGTTCGGTTTGGGTTTTACATTCGTTACTGCCCCGCCCACCCCCAGGAAGCTGGTCTTACTGGAGAGCTCCAATCACGAGCAGAGAAGGGAAGGCCCCAGGACACCAGGAACCCCGTCCAGTCTCCACGGTCGCTCTGGCTTCGTGAGGAGCCATGTGCTGGGGAGAGGGGCTGCTGCCCTGTCGCATGGGTTCCCTCTGGCCATGCAGCTCAACACGGCTACCCTACTGGGGACCAGAGTCTGGGGTTCCTCTCCGAGATCGTCTGTTATGGACTTTTCACTTGAGCTTTAAGCTCCCCACCTGATTTGTGAACCAGCTGCCTTCCTCACTCTAGCTCAGAACCTCCCCTGTCTCTCCCATGTGTTGATCCTGGTTGAGCCAGTGGTGCGGGATGGCACTTCAGTGTGCTTGTAACTGCCCTTCTCTGACGTTGGGTAAACAGGAAATGTGGAAGCTGATCTACCTTAGACACGAGCCCAGCTCAGCCAAGAGGGAGGTCTGGAGAGGACTAAGAGCTGGGCTGGACTTAAAAATGGTGTACTCTCCTGTGCCATAGAATTCCTGCTCTTGGGGATGAGGCCAGTGAGCAAAAAGGATGAAGCTACCTGTGACATGTTGAGTCTGAGAGAATGTGAAAAAGACCCCAAAACCAGTGTTAACTAAAGTCTTCCATACAAGCGATATGTTTAGCCTGCTTCTCAGGAATAGAGATCAGCTGTCTTAATAATAGTGACAGTGAATCCCCCGGAGTGGTGATGACCGTGTTCCAAGTGCTGCCCTCGGCGCTCTCTGTGTACGAACCAGGTAATGCTCTTCTTTCCATGCGGTAGTCGAGAGAGCAAGTCCAGCGATACTGTTTCCTGTCATGTAGGTGACTGACCGTGGTGACGCAGCAGCAGAGCTCGGTAGGGATAACTCACGAGCATCCTCTTAACCACTGGGCCAGCCACAGCTTTCATCCGCATCCAGTCAGGCCTCGTGAAGAGAGGCCAGGGGACCCATCTCCCTCCTTGACAGACAGGACTGAAATTCACAGCCTTTACTCAGAGTGTGGCCTTCGCGCTAATCATTCAGAATTCCTTTTATTTTACTATGTAAATGGAAGAATCCTCTTCAAAAAGGTGATGGAGATTTTTAAAATGAAAGGACTATAGCAGGATAGCATCAGGGCTATTTCCAGTTGAACACAGCTACCAGTGTAGGATGCTATTGAACCAGGCCTGCTTCCAGCAGGGGGAGACAAGTTCACACAAGATTGTCCTGAAAGACAAAAAACAAGGAGTTATTTATACTGTCCACATGCCGTGTGTGCGTGTGTATGAGTGAGTAAGTGAATGAACGGAGAGAGAGGAGAAGGATGCCTTTGAAAGCCGCAGTGTTCCTTTGCACGTCCACACCCCTCAAGACCTGGAACGTGGTTCTTGTGGAAGAGTCAGTACTACAAGAGCAGTGTTACTTCGGAAATGATCTCACTCTGCGTGGTTCGTTATGGGGGCCTTTACGCCCATGAGCCTTCATTCGAGGGCTGCTTATTGAACATACTGTTGGCTGAGCAAGAGTCTTACAGGCCCGGGTCCTTCCTTTGAGTGGCGTTGAACCTGTGGTTCCGGCAGGCACTTGCCCTCCAGCCATCCGTAGTAGTGTGTCACCCTCGTAGATCAGAGCCCACCGCCCCAGAGACAGCGTGGTCCTGCAGTGTGGGAGACCTGGGTTTGATCCCTGGGTTGGGAAGATCCCCTAGAGAAGGGACAGGCTACCCACTCCAGTATCCTGACCTGCAGAATTCCATGGACTGTGTAGTCCATGGGATCTCAAAGAGTGGGATGTGACTGAGCCACTTTCACTTTCACCCTGGTAGATCAGAACCCACCACACCAGAGACAGCGTGGTCTGTTCAGCATGCTCAGGAACATAGAGGACTTAAAGAATTAAACAGCCAGGAAGGTGGCGGCAGGGGTGTATTCTTTTCCCACCCATGCAGCTTGACACAGAGTCCACCCAGGATGTTTAACTGACCTTAGAATGGCTCACCTTTTTTTTTAAGCAATTTTCTTTCTTTATTTTTGGCTTCGCTGGGTCTTTGTTGCTGCATGGCTTTTCCTTAGCTGCGATGAGTGGGGCCGCCACTCTAGAATTGCGGTCCATGGGCTTCTCATTGCAGTGGCTCCTCTTTTTGCAGAGGACAGACTCTAGAGCACGCAGGATTCATTAGTCGCAGCTCGTGGGCTCAGTAGATGCTTAAAAAAATCTGCAAACAGTAAACACTGGAGAGAGTGGAGCAAAGAGAACCTTCCTGCTCTGTTGGTAGGAATGTAAATTGATACAGCCACTATGGAGAACGGTATGGAGATTTCTTTAAAAACTAGGAATTAGTTGTGGCTCATGGGCTTAGTTGCTCTGCAGGGCATGTGGAATCTTCCCAGATCAGGGACGGAACTCTGGCCTCTCGCATTGTTTGGTAGATTCTTTTCTTTTTTTTAATTTATCTAATTTTAATTGGAGGATAATTGCTTTACAATGTTGTATTGGTTTCTGCCATACAGCAACGTGAATCTGCCATAAGCATACATATGTTTCCTCGCTCTTGAACCTGCCTCCCACCTCCCACCGCATGCCACCCCTCGGTTATCACAGAGCACCAGTTGAGCTCCCTGCTTCATACAGCAAATTCCCACCGACCGTTTTACATATGGTGCTGTGTGTGCTTCTGTCTCGGTTTGTCCCATCCTCTCCTTGCCCACTGTGTCCACAAGTCTGTTGTCTGCGTGTCTCTAACACTGCCCTACAAATAGGTGCCTCAGTACCATTTTTCTGGATTCCATATGTAAGACTTAATATATGGTATTAGTTTTTCTATTTCTGATTTACTTCACTCTGTGTAACAGGCTCTAGTTTCATCCACCTCACTAGAACTGACTCAAATTTGTTCCTTTTTATGGGTGTGTATTACTCCCTTGTATGTATGCGCCACAACTTCTTTGTCCGTTCATCTGTCATGGACATCTAGGTTGCTTCCAGGTCCTGGCTGTTGTAAATAGTGCTGCAGTGAACGTTGGGGCACGTGTGTCTTTTAAAATAGTTTTCGCAGGGTATGTGCCCAGTAGTGGGATTGCTGGGTCATACGGTAGTTTTGCTGCTAGTTTTTTAAGGAATCTCCATACCGTTCTCCATTGTGGCTGTTATTAATTTACATTCCCACCAGCAGTGCAAGGAGGTTCCCTTTTCCCCAGACCCTCCCCAGCATTTGTCTGTAGATTTCTTGATGATGGCCATCACCTCATACATTGTATTTTGATTTGCATTTCTCCAGTAATAAGCGATGTTGAGCATCTTTTTGTTTTATTAATCATCTGTATGTCTTCTTTAGAGAAATGTTTGTTTAGGTCTTCTGCCGGTTTTTTGATTGGGTTGTTTGTTTTTCTGATGCTGAGCTGCTGCTAGGTGGATTCTTTACCCCTGAGCTACCAGGGAAGCCCTCACCATTTCGATAGGGCAGTAAACTGCGTCTACGTTTCAGCCCCACCAGGCCCTGAGCTGAGTGATTCAGGGGCTGACGCACATCCTCACTGGTCCTGCTTCACTGGTAAACACGTTGAGCAGAGCAGGACAGCGCCCAGTAGAGGGTGACCTGTCCTCGGGAGGTCATCCCCAGGTGCCAGGGTGGGAACCGGCAGCTACGGTGAGGAGGACACTTTAGCTCTTTGTTTCCCAGAGGGGCCGCAGGTACAGTGTAAAGAAAGCTCCACTTTTACAGTAGTCGATAAAGCTTTCTTCTTGGGGAATCTAGTTTTCAAGACGTGCTCTCCCCGTCTCCCCTGCAGTCTTGCTCTTCAGACAGACTCAGACTCCATGTTGAAACCTGGGAGGGGACGGTCTCACTTCCCTCATTGGCCTTTATAGCAACAGACTACGTCACATCTCATCCACTGGCTTCTTCCTTTGGTGGTCAGAAAAGAAGTCTCCCCGACATAAGCCCACCCCCACGATCTTGATAACAGGGCCAACCCCAGGACCCAGCACCACAGCACTCCGCCCTGATAGGTGAGGAAATGTAGCAATATTGTCACATTTGCTCTGGGTGTGTGCTAATATCTTTGTCTCCCCTTGGCATTTAAATGCTGTGAGCTCGCTGAAACGTGGTGTGGGCTGGTGATCACATTTATGAACCCATTGCTAGGGGAGCTGCCAGTGAGGCTTGTTTTAGGGTCTGAGTAAATTGACCTGACAGGTAGTGGCGATTGCTTCATTAAGGGCCGCACAAGACCACGTTCTTAAGAAACTCAGCGTCCTCTCTTGCTGCCACATCTTGAGGCCCTGTTCTTTGGTAGTGCTATACATCTTTTTGTGTCATCAAGGTCTCTTCTCTTGAATCAAGTACCTTTTGGATTCCTCAAGTGATTTTTTTTTTTTTTTAATGTTAAACGTTTTGGGAGTCCTTGGAAACCAGCCGTTCCTTAGGGGAGTGGTACCATGATTGTGGTGGTTGCCTTCACACATCTCCCTCCCTCCCCGTAAACTTCACTAGGTGATGGAAACAAGTAGTGTGCATGGAGCCACCAGAGCAAGTCACCAGCATACCCAGCCAGCTTCGCTGTTGTGCTCAGGGTGAGAATTCAAAAGCTCTGCGCCATAGTAGAAAATTCTTTGTGCCATCGGGCTGATGCCTTGGAACCTTGGAACTTTGTGCCTTGGAACCTGTCAAGAAGGATGTCGTGGTTGAAACCGGTGGACCAGGATGATTACCTGTCGAAGCTCCAGCTTGTGTTAACCGTTCAAGTCGTACTTCCCCACTTGAACACTTGCCTTGCTGAGATAATTTCATCACTTCCTTCTTTCCTGCAGGAGGATACCATGGAGGTGGAGGAGTTCTTGAAAGAGGCTGCAGTAATGAAAGAGATCAAGCACCCCAACTTAGTACAGTTACTCGGTGAGTGTGAGGAGCGCTGAGCTCTGAATTAAACTCTCCGAGCGATACAGGCGCTGTTGAAGCAGAGGTGAATGGCTCACTGCCTTAAGGTTTCTGGTCTGTACATCTGTTCCCCACCTGTATCAGCCCTTGGTGCAAAGAGACCTGTGTGGAATGGGGGTGTGTGTATGTGTGTGTGTGTCCATGTGCCCACACGCGTGAGAGAGAATGTTACAACTTTTAAGCTGATACTCTAAAGTGGTCAAGCACAAGTCTCAAATCAATATCTTGAAACCTAAGAATTTTAGAAGTTCCTTCCTGAAGCGATTCTGTACATAGAAATATCCATGTATCCATTGGGGTGATGACTTAGTGTGTTTGATGTGGCTCAGCCTCTGCTGTTGAACTCAGTGGCAGCTTGTTTCCTTGAAGCCCATGGGCTTGAGAGGAAGAAAAAAGGGAGGGGGTGGGGCACGTCCCTCCCGAGGGAACATAATCTGAACCCACGAGTGCATGGAGTCATCGCAGGACGTGGGCCCGGGATGTAGTGGCAGAGAGAGAATCCGTCTCAGAATCCTCGTTCTTCAGGGCTCATCTTTTCTGGTGTGTACTCCGTTGGGAGCGGAGCGGCACGCTGAAGCCTTGTCTCATTGGCAGGGGTCTGCACCCGGGAGCCCCCATTCTACATAATCACTGAGTTCATGACCTATGGGAACCTGCTGGACTACCTGAGGGACTGTAACCGGCAGGAGGTGAACGCCGTGGTGCTGCTGTACATGGCCACGCAGATCTCGTCCGCCATGGAGTACCTGGAGAAGAAAAACTTCATCCACAGGTAGGAGCCGCGAGAGGCCGCCCTCCCCGCACCAGCGGAGTCGCGGGGCCACCACGGGACCGGGCATACTTTTACAAAAAAAAACCCCAACCTACAAGGTCTTGTGGCTCGGCCTCTGAATTTTTTAGCGTCGGCAGCTCCTTGGACCTTGGAGCAAAGGCGAACACCATGTTCCTGACGTTGCCAGCTTCGGGTGTGCGTCCAGGACTGCACTCAGCCCGGCCTGGCCCTTGGACCCATAGAGCAGTTATCCCCAGGCTGAGAAGTATGTCACTGCAGAATCATTTTGGACTAAGAGGAATACTGGGTGAAGTTTGTCAGAAGGCACCCCTTTTCGTTGGCAGGGCTCCTTGTGACATAGGGCACCTATTGCTCCTCCAGGGCTGGGGTTCATCAGTAGTGTCGTGACCTCTTGCCAGCAGCCGCTGGGGCGTTTCTCCCCCACAAGCTCTCAGAAACGGCCCTGCGTGGCTTTTGTTCCCGTGTTGTGTGTGTATGTGTTTTCCCCTCCCTTCTGGTAATTATCATTTCATTCTCCGCTTAACTTGCTGTCATCTGGTTCAGGGATGTTTCCACCATTGTCAGGATTGTGTATGCGTAGTTCTAAATAAAGCATCTCGGCTGCTTCAAAGCCTGGAGTGTTCTGACCTTCAAACATGCCACAATTATCTTGGTCTCCACATTCTTTGCTGGTGGAAATGGCTTCCTAGCAGAGTGACGGCCTGTGCAGGACAGGGCCTGATGGGCTTTGCCAGAGTCTTCTATACAAGATGTTCTCCAGCCACCGTGGTGACCTTTCCTTCCCAGTTAACTCAAGTATGAAACCTGTACACGGGACTTCATAGTGAGAAGTAAGAGGAGCGTGTGTGAACTGCTGGCGGTGCCTTGTACAACAGATTTTTCTCTGGTCCATGAGAGTCTGCTTCAGAGGCTCCTGTCACTCAGGAAAGTGAACCCTCTGAGGCTGCAAATTGAAATTTCTTGACTTCTGGTTTGCCTTGCACGGCTCGGTTCATTCTCTCTTCATTCACGCAAACTTAAAATGCTTTACCGAAATCCTATTAGGCACCACCCTCCTGAATTTCCTTTCCCTCTCATTGCTGGTGATCAGGCTATCTCTCCCAGCCATCGCCTTCAGCGGGGGCCTCTCTTCATCCCGCTTTCCAGGTTGCCTTGCGATTTCATGCTTAATGTCCGTGAACCAGAGATTAGGCTCCTGCCTCCGTGGGAGAATCAGGAGGCTAAAGGAAGCTGATTATACAGGAGAGAATCCATAGGATACATTTGGATACACATCAGGAAGAAATAGGAAAGTGGGAAATACAATTTGGATAAAGAATGTCATGGGCTCTATTTTATCCTGTTGAGTCTAAATAGGACAAGCAGAGACTCACGCTGATGTATGTTTCTCGAGATCAAGGCCTGGCCTGGATATCCACTCCCGGTGCCTGGCACAGGGCAGGAGTAGCTGAACAGACTCTTAAGGACACTGTCCCCAGGCATCATCGGTGCTTTACTGTGAGTTCACTACCACTCACAACCACCCTAAGAAGCAAGCACCGTTATCATCATCTTATGGGTGAGAGAACCGAGTCCTGGGGTGATTCACTCACTCCAGGTCGTGGGGCCATGGAGCCTGTTCCCCCGCCACCCGCTGCGGGTAGAGCTTGGTGGTTACTATTTACAAGCAGATGTATTTATTTAGGATCTCCATTTTCCCATTGTGGGTGTTGCCCCTTGGTAAGCAGTGGTGGAAGATTTGTAAAGCTGACAGCCAGCCAGGAACTCACAGATAAACTGTTTCCTTTCCCAGAGATCTTGCTGCCCGAAACTGCCTGGTAGGGGAAAACCACTTGGTGAAGG
This sequence comes from Bos javanicus, assembly GCF_032452875.1. Taxonomy (NCBI): domain Eukaryota; kingdom Metazoa; phylum Chordata; class Mammalia; order Artiodactyla; family Bovidae; genus Bos; species Bos javanicus. Next base: position 100,882,433 of record NC_083878.1, read on the forward strand.
TGGCTGATTTTGGCCTGAGCAGGCTGATGACAGGGGACACCTACACAGCCCACGCCGGGGCCAAGTTCCCCATCAAGTGGACGGCGCCCGAGAGCCTGGCCTACAACAAGTTCTCCATCAAGTCGGACATCTGGGGTAAGGGCCACCGCTCTGGTTTTGTCCTCGCCCTCGTCTTGGGGGGGGGGGGGCTGTGTCCCCATTTTGCTTTCTCTCCTTGCCTTTTGAGTTCCTTTTCCCTTGCTCTTTCATTTCTTTCCCATTGCTTCCTTCTCTTTTTGTTTCTTTTACTTCTTTTTCAATTTCAAAAATCTCTTCTCCCGTGTTTTCTCTCCTAAATAAGGTAAAAATGAGGTTTTTTTTCCTCTTCGAAAATAATTCAGATGAACTCTTTCCCCCACTTAACAACTTTATGTCTTCTTCACTCTTAGATTGCCTGGATGTGCAGGGCAGCCAGCCCACCCTGCAGGCACCCAGGGTCTGCCTCTGCGGAGAGAATGCTGCAGAGTCTGGTTTGAGATTCAAGTAGAATGTTCCTCTCCGAAGCCTTGTGTGACAGTATTTTATTTTTACTTTTTGTTATGCAGATTGTCAGCAGGCAGTCAAGGAGGCAGAGTTGCCTGATGACTCCAGGCACTTGCCACCCCCAGCTTTGCTGTCTTCACCTTGTGGTACCCTCTCACCCTATACCCCCGCCCAGCCCCAACCCTTGTTATTTCAAAGCAAATTCCAGACAGCATAATGTTTTGTCCATGAATATTTCATATGTCTCTTAAAAGACGGCTTTTGTATTTGTAGAACCGCAAGTTGAGTTTAGTTTCTGGATTTTGCGTGCTTAGTCGCTCAGTTGTGTCCGACTCTTTGCGACCCCTTGGACTATAGCCCACCAGGTTCCTCTGTGCATGGGATGTTTCAGGCCAGAATGCTGGAGTGGGTTGCCATTTCCTTCTCCAGGGGATCTTCCTGACCCAAGGATCGAACCCGTGTCTCCCGTGCCTCCTGTATTACAGATTCTTCACCTGCTGAGCCATCAAAGAACCGGTTTCTAAATATTAGCAAATATCAATGTTCAAATTTCCAGTTAATCATAAAAGTCACCCCCTTTTTTTTTTATCTGTTTGAATTGGGGTGAAAATACAAATTTCCCAGTGCAATTAGTTGATGACATCCTTTAGGTCTCCTCTCATCTGTAAACTCCTTTCTCATCTCTCTGTGTGTCTCGCTGGTTATTTGTGGAAGAGATCCTGCCATTTGTCCTTTAAAGTCTCCCACATTCTGGATTCTGCTCACTGTTTCTCATGTTCCTCAGTCTTCACTATTCCCAGAAAATGGGTAGTTGGACCTAGGCACCTTGATCACATTCAGGTTTGACTTGTTTTGTTTTTGTAAGAGTACTTCATAGGAAGGAAGGTACCTTTGATTAGTAGCCCCGTAATTCTTGATTTTCCCTCTCTGTCTAGAGCCACTGATTGATGAGGGGCTTGCCAAGTGACAGTTCCCAGGTTCTCTTATTCCTTACTCATTTATGAGCTCCATACTTCTAAGAAGAAACTTCCTCTCTCCTACCGTCTGATTACAGTAGGGTAAACAGTTCATACAGGAAAGACAAGATAAATATAAACTTCCTTGCCATTATTTACCAGTTGCCATGATAACAGATTGAGTTCTTAATACCCTCCAGTGGTGACCAATTAGGTTTTGTTTTTCTTTTGTAGTATTATTACAAGCTCTTGGATTTAATTATATTTGAGTATATTATAGAGTAATCCACTGCAGGAGTTTTTTAAAATTGATATTCAGATCGTCTCAACTTTGGCCTGTGGGGACTTCAAATTATTCCTGGTTCTTTCTGACAAAACCCTATAGTCTTCTATAGCATCTGTGCTATCTAAAATGGGTGAAATACTCCAGGTTCATTCTCTGCCCCTGACTTGTAGCACTCACTTCTCCAAGGAATTAGGTTCCTTAGTGGGACCTGGAATTTCAGTGATTTCGTTAGATTTTAATGGAATTTTTGGAGTTGGAAGGGATCTTAGAGATCACTTCATGTACCCAGAAGAGAGAGGTGCCTGTTGGAGGCACGTGGCTAGTTGGTCACAGAGCCACGACTAGAAATGGCCTCTTCAATTCCAGTCCTAGGCACCTTCCACCACATCTCCCAACAAGATGGCCATGCTCCCTTAAAGACCCTGGAGGGGTTGGTCACCCCAGGCCCCTCCTCTCCTACAGCATGTGCTAGTCCGTGGGCTTGAGTGACCGGAAAGCCTCATTCTGTCCTGTTCTGTCCAGGGTTGTTGGTAATTAAGAGCCTTATAAAATGTCAGAGTGTCTGGGCTGCTTCTGAGGGCGTAACTTCTGAAGTCTGCTGCACAGTTAGCCAGTTTTGAATGTGGTGCAGTCAAATCTTAAACGCACCTTGAACAGTCTTGATCTTTCTTCTTTCTTTTAGCATTTGGAGTGTTGCTTTGGGAAATTGCTACCTATGGCATGTCACCTTACCCAGGAATTGACCTGTCCCAGGTGTACGAGCTGTTGGAGAAAGACTACCGCATGGAGCGCCCGGAAGGCTGCCCAGAGAAGGTCTACGAACTCATGCGAGCATGTGAGCCTTCCCCGCTGGTTCCGATATGGGCTCTGTAGGCAACCCGGTGCGGGGCGTGTGTGTCAAGTCAGGGCTTAAAAGTGCTCCATTTCCTCTCTTCCTTCCCATTCTTCAGAAGCAACTACTGTACAGTTTGGTGCTTTTTTTTTTTGCTTAACTTTTCGCATGTTTCTCTGTGCCTTTATTCATGCATAGTATTTTACATGTGAGGGTTTTTTGTTTGTTTTTCATGCAAAATGAGACTGATGGCTACCAAACCTGTGTGGATAAAAGTCACTCAGAATATTTGCCTACTATACAAGAAATTTGCATTTATTAATAAGAACCCCAAGTTTTACAACCCTGTGAACTGTAGTCCGCCAGGCTCCTCTGTCCATGGGATTGCCCGGGAAAGAATACCGGAGTGGGTTGCCACTTCCTTCTCCAGGATCTTTCCAACCTAGGGATCCAGTTTGCATCTCCTACATGGGCAGGAGGATTCTCTACTGCTAAGCCACCAGGGAAGCCCATATATATTATTCAGCAATTTACATACGCACATACATATACATACACATGTGTGTATGTGTGTGTGTGTGTTATACGTGCGGTGTATGTATGTTATAGGCGTGTGTATATGTATGTTATGTGTGTGTTACAGGTTGTGTGTGTATAAGTATGTAACATGTGTGCATATATAAAACGTATAAAAATTTATCACCTCACCTTTTTTTTGTACTTAGCAGTGGAACAGGCCTGTCTTTCCATGTCTGTGATTCAGAGCAGGTGCACTCTTTCCCCCACTTTCCTGTCTCATATCTTTATGTAGCTCTCTGGCATCTATCGCATGATTTATTCATTCATCCAGTCCTCTTTTGATGAGCATTTGGTTGTTTTACACATTTGTTGTTGTTGGTTTTTTGGGGTTTTTTGTCATTTTAAACAAGGCGGAACCAGCACCCTCATACATAGACCTCTCTGCACTTTGCTAGTACTTCTAGAAGTTGAACTGTTGGTTCAGGGAGCTAAGTGCATTTTAAATTTTGATAGGTTTTATCATCTTTTTCTCAAAAAGGCTATATGAATTGATACTCTCAACAGAAGTTTCCGAGAGGGACTCTGTGTCTTCACTAACAGGATTTAGTCATCCCTTAATCCTCATTTTAACCTTGTTTTAATTAGTACGTCTTTTCTGATGAGGAATTTGGGCTTTGATAACCATGAAGTAAGGGTAAGGTAGGAAGCGAGCTACTGGGTTTAGTAACTTTCTACATTTGCTGGAGGCAGGCTGGTAAAATCCTATTTGTAAATGTAGTTGTTGCTCTCAGCCTGTCTCTGGGATTTTAGACTCCATATTCCTGCCAGTATGTAAAATTTTCTCAAATTCTCAATGTCTGTAATAGGACACAGTGACATTCGTCACTTTAACTTGTCATAGCAAAAGATGCTTAAGCAGGATTGAAATGTTAATTTCCAGACTTTCCACTGAGAATGTCTCGTCCCCCCATGTTAGCGAGGCCTCGTGGGCCGTCTGACTTGGGTCTCATCTGCAGGTTGGCAGTGGAATCCCTCCGACCGGCCCTCCTTCGCTGAGATCCACCAAGCCTTTGAAACAATGTTCCAGGAATCCAGCATATCAGACGGTAAAGTGCCCGTCTTGGGGTGCCCGTGGTGGGCAGCGAGGTCGACCTGGGAGGGACAGCCGTGTGGGGCCCAGCCCAGGCCTTCAGTCCACTTCCTGCTTGAGCACGTAGACCAGCATCTTGCCGGAGACCAGAAAGCGGAGCAGGGGTGCTGAGGGTGGCTTTCCGTCTCTTGAAGCCAGGGTTCTGAAAATCGCTCAAGTAGTGTTTCTTCAGAGTGTGTGTCCCTCTTCTGTAACCGTATATAGTTTTCCACTGTTGCCTTAAAAAGAAAAAGCCAACATACCACAGTGACACCGCTGCTGATGACTGCTGCTTTTGTTCTTAATTTTTTTGGTGTTTCTTAGAAGTGGAAAAGGAGTTGGGGAAGAAAGGCATGCGAGGGGTTGCAGGTACCCTGCTGCAGGCCCCAGAACTGCCCACCAAGACGAGAACCTCCAGGAGAGCTGCTGAGCACAAAGACAGCCCCGACATGCCCGAGACACCCCACTCTAAGGGCCCAGGAGAGACTGGTATGTGCCCACCCCCCACCCGCCTCGGGGGCCCCAGGGAGTCGACCCTAAACTGAAAGGCAGGCACATCCCTCATGAGTGGGCCAGCTGCAAAGAGAGGAAAGTTCTCCTTTTCTCTGCACTCTCTACCCACCACACCCCCACCCCCATCAGGTAGGAGCCATTGCTTTGGCAGTCAGTCTAGTCAGATAGGCAGAGACATTCATAAAACCTACCAGGAACAAACCCACCTTTTCATGTATCATTCACATTATTTGTGGCTGTTCTGCATTGTGGACATATAAAGCAATAATAAACACTGAACCAAACAAAGAGCAGCTCATTGTGAAAGCACTGATACGAAAAGCTCACTGGTGCTGACGGAGCCATGAGACCCCCGTGGCAGAGCTGGGGTCCTCTCGTGGTCCCTGAGAAGAGACTCTGGTGCTGTCCCCTTGACGAGCGAGGGCGGTGGGAGCACTGCAGGAGGGGTTAACAGGAGCAAACATGGATCCAGTGCTTCCTGTGTGCCAGGCTCTGCTCTGAGCGAGGCTGCTCTGGTTTTGCAGTTGCCGCAACCGAAAAAAAAAATACAGAAGTCTGGATTCCAGAGCAGACCAACTGAGTGGAGATGTCTGCAGTGGGCCAGGTGTCTGGGTTTTTAGCTGCTTCTAGGGGATTGGTGTGATGGGCCACACACTCTGGGTGAAGGGGAAGGGACAGGACAAAGCCAGAATCTACAAGACCCCATGATTCCAATTTTTTTCATCATGTTGTTCAGTGACTCAGTCGTGTCCGACTCTTTGCAGCCCTGTGGACTGCAGCACGCCAGGCTTCCCTGTCCTTCACCATTTCCTAGAACTTGGTCAGACTCATGTCCATTGAATCAGTGATGCCATCCAACCATGTCGTCCTCTGTCGTCCCCTTCTCCTCCTGCCTTCAATCTTGCCCAGCATCAGAGTCTTTTCTAATGAGTCGGTTCTTGGTATCAGGTGGCCAAAGTATTGGAGCTTCAGCTTCAGCATCAGTCCTTCCAATGAATATTCAGGCTTGATTTCCTTTAGGATGGACTGGTTTGATCTCCTTGCTTATTCAAGGGACTCTCAAGAGTCTTCTCCAACACCACAATTCAGAAGCATCAATTTTTCAACATTCAGCCTTCTTTATGATCCAACTCTCAAATCCATATATGATGACTGGAAAAACCATAGCTTCGACTATATGGACCTTTATTGGCAAAGTGATATCTGTGCTATTTAATACACTGTTTAGGTTTGTCATAGCTTTTCTTCCAAGGAGCAAGCATCTTTTAATTTCATGGCTGCAGTCACCATCTTCAGTGATTTTGGAGCCTAAGAAAATAAAGTCTCTCATTGTTTCCCCATCTATTTGCCATGAAGTGATGGGACCCGATGCCATGATCTTCATTTTTTGGATGTTGAGTTTTAAGCAAGCTTTTTCAGTCTCCTTTTTCACTTTCATCAAGAGGCTTTTTAGCTCCTCTTCGCTTTCTGCCATAAAGGTGCTGTATCTGAGGTTACTGATATTTCTCCCGGCAATCTTGATTCCAGCTTGTGCTTTATCCAGCCCAGCATTTTGCATGATGTACTCTGCATATAAGTTAAATAAGCAGGGTGGCAATATACAGCCTTAACAACTCCCTTCCCAATTTGGACCTAGTTTGTTGTTGCATCGTCTGGTTCTAACTGTTGCTTCTTGACCTGCATACAGGTTTCTCAGGAGGCAAGTAAGGTGGTCTGGTATATCCCAGCTGTTCCACAGTTTGTTGTGATTCACACAAAGGCTTTAGCATAGTCAATGAAGCAGCAGTAGATGTTTTTCTGGAATTTTCTTGCTTTTTCTGTGATCCAGCAGATGTTGGCAATTTGATCTCTGTTTCCTCTGCCTTTTCTAAATCCAGCTTGAACATCTGGAAGTTTTCTGTTCATGTGCTGTTGAAGCCTAGCTTGGAGAATTTTGGGCAGTACTTTGCTAGCGTGTGAGATGAGTGCAATTGTGCAGTAGTTTGAACGTTCTTTGACATTGCCTTTCTTTTGGATTGGAGTGAAAACTGACCTTTTCCATTCCTGTGGCCACTGCTGAATTTTCCAAATTTGCTGACACATTGAGTACACCACTTTCACACAACATCTTTCAGGATTTGAAATAGCTCAACTGGAATTCTATCATTCCACTAGCTTTGTTTGTAGAGACGCTTCCTAAGGCCCACTTGACTTCTCATTCCAGAATGTCTGGTTCTAGGTGAGTGATCACACCATCATGGTCATCTGGGTTATTAAGATCTTTTTTGTACAGTTCTTCTGTGTATTCTTGCCACCTCTTCTTAATATCTTCTACTTCTTTTAGGTCCATACTATTTCTGTCCTTTATTAAGCCCATCTTTGCATGAAATGTTCCCTTGGTGTCTCTAATTTTCCTGAAGAGATCTCTAGTCTTTCCCATTCTATTGTTTTCCTCTATTTCTTCACATTGATCACTTAGAATTTTCCACAGTTTGTTGTGATTCACACAGTCAGAGGCTTTAGCATAGTCAATGAAGCAGCAGTAGATGTTTTTCTGGAATTTTCTTGCTTTTTCTATGATCCAGCAGATGTTGGCAATTTGATCTCTGATTCCTCTGCCTTTTCTAAATACAGCTTGAACATTTGGAAGTTTTCGGATTTCTTATCTCTCCTTGCTATTCTTTAATCATGTACCCATATTTTAAAAGTTGAATGTGTAGCTCCTATATATAGGTATTGTATAGGTACTGCTGCACAAATATATTTACTATGAAATATAGCAAAAATATACACTTAAAAGGTTTACCTAAGAGATAAATGATGCTGCGCTTTCTGCACACTCCCGGGACCGTTGTGCTTACCCTGCTTCGACAGCATGTAGACTATGTAGAACCTGGCCCCTCATCCTTCTGGTAGTCGTCCCGACGTCAGGAAGTGGGACAGCGGTGGGGAGGAGGGGCCACTCTGAGAACTTGCGGCTTATTAAAAGGCCAGTGATAAGCCATCATGTTCATTTACCCCCCATCACTATTCATCTGAGGGGCATTCTGATATGTAATCTCATGGCGCGCCAAGAGAGTCAATTAGCTGTTCAGACCGTGAAACAGAGCTGTGCATAATTCATTAGAAATTCACTCTCTTCGCCTTCCTCCGACGGGGCTGAGGTCTGTGGGGGGCCTCAACTTCCCCGGATCCGGGAGTCCTGTGTGCCGCCTGCTGTTCTGACAGATGCCCCGTCCCTCAGCGTCCCAGGTGCTGACGGCCACCGCGCCGCTGCCGCCCTCGGAGGGAGAGCTCTGTCACTCACTCGCGGGGAGCTTGGCAACGCCAGAAAGATTTCTTAGGCACTGTTATTCATATTTAAAGAATGCCCATTTAAAAGTTTTAAAAGGTCACCCTTATAGTTCCCCGAGCATAATAGCCCGTTGTCACTGCACTCCGTGGCACGCGGCCCCCCTCCCTCCTGCCCGGCCTCGCAGGAGCCGTGAGCAGCCGCCTGGTCAGAGAGGCCCAGCTCCTGACCCTGTGCTTGGCCTCGTCTGCCTTGTACCCTCCAGATGGTGGTGTGCAGGGGCCTCTGCGGCTTTAACAGGGGTGGGGCGGTGGGCTTGGGTGCCCCAGCTTTTCTGTTGTCTTCAAGGAGAGAGACTTTAGCTCTGCCCAATAATAACAACACCAACATACAGTGACAATAGCTACTGAGGATTTCGTGCCAAGAGCTGTGATAAATGCCCCACATCCATTCCATTCTCACGGCAGCACTCTGGGTAGCTCTGTTGTGCTCCGTTTTATCGATGAGAAAGCTGAGGGTGAGCAGAGAGAAGTTGCTCGCCAGGGGCGAGCAGCCCAACCACACACGCAAGCCTGGCAGATCCCAGATGCAGAGCCGCTCTGTGAGGACAGGCCGGCCGGCCCAGGTGACGCCGGGCTCGTTGCTTCTGGCCTGGACTCATTCAGCTCTTCCCTGTGTGTTTCAGATCCTGTGGACCACGAACCCGCTGTATCTCCACTGCTCCCTCGAAAAGAACGGGGTCCTCCGGATGGCAGCCTCAATGAGGATGAGCGCCTGCTTCCCAAAGACAAGAAGACCAACCTGTTCAGCGCCTTGATCAAGAAGAAGAAGAAAACCGCCCCAACCCCTCCCAAACGCAGCAGCTCCTTCCGGGAGATGGATGGCCCGCCTGAGCGGAAAGCGGCCAGCGAGGAGGAAGGCCGGGAAATCAGCAACGGGGCGCTGGCACCGGCACCCCCGGATGCAGTGGAGTCGGCCAAGTCCCCAAAGCCCAGCGGCGGGGCCGGGGTCCCCAACGGAGCCTTCCGGGAGTCTGGGGGCGCGGGCTTCCGGTCGCCCCACCTGTGGAAAAAGTCCAGCACTCTGACCAGCAGCCGGCTGGCTGCCGGTGAAGAGGAGAGCGGCAGCGGCGCCAGCAAGCGCTTCCTGAGGTCCTGCTCGGCCTCCTGCGTGCCCCACGGCGCCAAGGACACAGAGTGGCGGTCAGTCACCCTGCCTCGGGACCTGCAGTCCACCGGCAGGCAGTTCGACTCGTCCACCTTTGGAGGCCACAAAAGCGAGAAGCCGGCCCTGCCTCGAAAGCGGGCAAGCGAGAACAGGTCTGACCAGATGACCAGAGGCACGGTTACCCCGCCGCCCCGGCTGGTGAAGAAAACCGAGGAGGCCGCCGACGAGGTCTTTAAGGATGCGGCTGAGGCCAGCCCAGGCTCCAGCCCACCCAGCCTGACGCCAAAACCAATTCGGAGGCAGGGTGCGGCCGCACCTCCCTCCAGCCCTCCCCACAAGGAGGAGGCCGGCAGGCCCAGTGCCGCGGGGATGCCCGCTGAGCCGGCACCCCCCACCAGCCGGGCTGGGCTAGGAGCCTCCGGAGGACCCAGCAAGGCTGCCGCCACTGCTGCAGAGGAGCCCCGGGGGAGGAGGCACAAGCCCACCTCTGAGTCCCCAGGGAGAGACAGGGGGAAGCTGTCCAAGCTCAAACCCGCCCCCCCACCCCCGCCACCCACCTCTGCTGGCAAAGCCGGGAAGTCCTCGCAGAGCCCGAGCCAGGAAGCGGCCGGGGAGGCAGGCGCCGGGGCAAAGGTGAAACCTGCAGCTCTGGCTGCGGATGCCGTAAACAGCGACACCGCCAAGTCTGGCCAGCTGGGAGAGGGCACCAAGAAGCCCGTGCTCCCATCCATGCCAAAGCCGCCGGCATCCACCAAGCCGGCGGGGACCCCGACCAGCCCCGCCCCCACCCCCGCCACCTTGCCGTCAGCACCCTCTGCCCTGGCAGGGGACCAGCCGTCCTCCACCGCCTTCATTCCACTCATATCGACCCGCGTGTCTCTTCGGAAAACCCGGCAGCCTCCTGAACGGATCGCCAGTGGCGCCATCACCAAGGGCATGGTGCTGGATGGCACGGAGGCCCTGTGCCTGGCCATCTCCAAGAACTCAGAGCAGATGGCCAGCCACAGCGCCGTGCTCGAAGCCGGCAAAAACCTCTACACATTCTGCGTGAGCTACGTGGACTCCATCCAGCAAATGAGGAACAAATTCGCCTTCCGCGAGGCCATCAACAAACTGGAGAACAACCTCCGGGAGCTGCAGATCTGCCCAGCAACAGCAGGTGGTGGCCCAGCGGCCACTCAGGACTTCAGCAAACTCCTCAGCTCCGTGAAGGAGATCAGCGACATCGTGCAGAGGTAGCAGGAGCCGGCGGCGCATGAGGGCTCCCTGTGTGTGCCTGGGGCAGCGGGCAGGCAGCCAGCAGGACCCGCACGTGGGGACCTTGGCCTGTAGCTCTGCACTGGGCAGAGCGGCTGCCGCCGTGGAACGCGGCGCCACGACTTTGTCCTACCCGCCGTCCTCCTGCGCTCGCCTCCCCCCTCCTCCTGGCCCCCGGAGCCTCATCCAAGTTCTGTCTGTGGAGTTCCCACTCTGTGGACCGCCGTGGGCATCCCAGCCTCCTCCCTGCACGAGGGGCTTCAAAACTGAGCCCTCGGGGCCAGGCGGGAAGGTCGATGAGCATTTCCTTTCCATCTTCCTCCCTGGAGGACCTCCACTGGCTCTGCCTTCGCCCCCTTTGTCCCAAGGAAGGAGCACTCTGAACGGGAGCTAAGTCAGCAGAGCTTGGGGACTGTCCCCTCCACTCACCCCAGGCAGCGAGTGTACACTCCCCTCGCTCGGGCCGCCTGCTGAGGACCTGTGTCCAGAGCCACGCCCCGGGAAGCGGGGCCCAGGGGTCACCCCACGCCCCCCTCCTTGCACCATCCCCCCATGTGAAGGACAGCTCTTGACTAGGGGCTGAGACAGGCCAGGGCGCCGCCATCAGCCAGCTTCTGGGTCCCGGTCTGGGGGGGAAGCCAAGGAGTCCGTGATGGGGAGAGTTTCCTCGTCGTCCTCTCCAGGTCCTCAGGGCCCTGTCACCTGCTCTCCTGTGACGTGCACTGCTAATCCTGGATAGAAAGCTTGAGTCTGGAGGGTAGCAGGGTCACGGGGGAGCACACGGGGGCTCCAGAGGCAGGAGGAGGTGGTGAGCTTGGGGGCGCAGCCAGGCCCAGGATGGCCCAGAGCAAGGCCTGGCAGGTCGGCAGTGAGCACAGTTACCTTCCTTCCGAATTCCCGGGGTCCCTGATAAGGTGCTTGGTCTTTACTTCCACTTGCTCTCTTTCCATTCCATTGTGCTCCTCTAAGGCAAAGTAGATTCTTGCAGAGCTCTTTCCCTGGTGACAAGCCAGTCTTCAGCTTTCCAGAGTTCTTGAAGCATTTCCAAACTGCCCTCAGCACAGCTGCCTCTCCAGAGAGAAGGACCTGCCATCGGGCGCCCAGCGAGCATGCAGGAGGGAAAGGACTGGGGCACCAAAGCCCCGCCCAGCGTGGGCCATGCCCCGATGGGCACATAGCTTATTTAATTACCATGAGCACGCTTAACCTAATGTTCCAGTGGGAGTCATCAGGGATGAAGAGAATCAGACAAAGGAAACCCCAGGAAGTGTCTGAGAGAGCAGTCCTCAGCATCATCTCCTCGGGCTGCCCAGGACTAGGCTCGGGGGTAGGAGCCCGTGTGCCCTTGACCTGGAGCAGCTACTGAAGAGTGGGCTGGCACCTGCCTGGGCCTTGCTCAGGAGAACCAGTGGAGAAACCAGGAGGAGACCGCCTCCCACCCGCTCCCCAGGCCACCCTGTGCCCATGACCTCACTCTGGCCCCGTTTGTACACTAATCACCTGAGTTTGTCTTTTATTTCTCTGATAGAGATGGTTTCCTCTGGGTCGTTTTATGCTGTTTTCACAGCGCCTCACCTCTTTGCTCCCCCCGGGCTGCTGTGCTGTGCAGGCCGAGGGGGGAGGGTGCCCCAACACCGCCAGTGGCCTTGCAGACGAAGCGGAACGAAACCCACCAGGTCCCCTCCACTGCCCGTTTCTGAGGTACTTGTCTCTTCCCGTTCACACGATGTGCCACTATATTTTGCATTTATACTTTGATATTACACACTTTTATAGACTCGCCCTTTTATAAATGACTGTAAATAGTTTTCCACTGTCCTCCCTTCTGGAATGCCTATGGTGTCTTTTTTTTTTTTTTTTTGTCCAGTACATTTTGTTTCTGTATATGACTCTGTGTTTTTTTTGAATCCACGTCTCCCCTCCGTAGTATTTTTTAAATAAATGTTTACAACACCAGACCTTGGGCGAATTGCTGTGGTCCGTAATTCTTCCCTGTCATCCTCAGAGGCCCGGCGCACATGTGGGCCGGGAGGGAGCCAGGCTTTCCCGAAGCGGCCGGGGGCCACGCCGTGTCGGGTCTCACATGACAGGAGAGAACAGGAGTGTGGCAGAACCCGCACCGGCCGTGTCACCAGCCAGCCCTCACGTCGGGCCCCTCTGCACCCTCGAGCCCTGCTCGCCAGCGGCCTGGCTCATCGGCAGCACCGAGAATGGGCCGTGCTCCCACGCAGGCCACGGCCATCTGGCGTGGAAAAGGAAGACCACCGTCAGCAGTGCCGCCCGTCCCTGGAATGGAAGGGGGAGGTCACATCCGGGATGCCTCTCTGGCCTGAAAGCATTCAGCCCTCCCCACGGGATTTTTTTTTTTTCCTCTTTGCATTTGAATTCACTTTCGGGCACTGTCATCTGTCCCCAAAGTGCCATCCGCTCACTTTAGTTCAGCACACCAGGCGTCTTATTTCTCGGTGGATGAAGACGAGCAGGGTGTGCCGGCCTGCGAGGGGATGGAGCCGCAGGCCAGGGCCACAGCGTGACTTCTCCCACGGGGACCTCCTGAGGGGTGTTGACGTGTCCTCAATATCCGTTCTCCATTTGACGCCAGCTGGTGGCTCGGAAAGTGGACGTCGGGGAAGTGAGTAGCTGCCCCTTGCTAATGATACTTATTAAGCCAGCAGGCCTGTCAGAGGACGCAAATCCTGTCCACCAGAGCCCAGTGAAGACAGTCCAGCGGAGCCTCTCTCCCAGAGACCTGGGCAGCGGGCCGCGCCGCTCCGCAGCAGGGGCAGTGGAAACGCCAGCCCGGGGAAGAGGTCGGCAGGACCCGCGGTGTGTGCTCAAATGGCGTGGCCCCAGGCGGCACCAGGGAACAGGTCTCCCCGTCTCACGGAGGCAGAAACAGGCCCAGGCCGCAGGGTGGGTCAGTGGCAGAGCTGTCACAGGACACCAGAGCTCCCGAGTCGGGACTTTTCCATGGAGAGCATGCTCTTCCTTTGAGTGGCAGCTCTCAAGTCTGAAAGAGGATGTGGGATTGCAGTGACGGTCCCCATTGACAGCTGCTTCCCCTGGGTCAGGCGTGCGTGGGTCCCGAACTCAGCCTCACAGACAGGGTGAGCCGTCCTGTCTTCCCAGCTCCCAGCAGAGAGCTCGTCCAGTCACAGCTCCCACGTGGTGAGACCAGGACAAGGCCTCGTGTACGCGCCAGCCACCCTGGCAGCCATTCCGGCCTGAGGCAGGGGACTCAGAAGGCTCTTCTCCAAAGTAGCGTCTTCCACGAGTGTCAGGCGAGCTGAAGAAGCTTACTTGGGTCTCACTGTTCTAGGTCAGTGGTCCTGAACCTCTTTGGTCACAGAACCCCTTGAGAACCTAGTGAGGACTCGAATATAGCCCCAGGAAGACATATCTGTGTGTACACACAACGGTGGCCAAAGGTCTGAGTCGTGCCTTTGAGGTCCAGAACAAAGGAGGGGGCACCCAAGGGCCAAGCCCCAGAAGGCTGGCAGCTGCTGTTGACATGGTTACCTCAAAATTTATAAGCTTCCAGCCTCAAAAATTTTAAAACCTTTCAGATTCCCAAACTGAAAGCGGTCATCAAGAGGGGGACGGAATAGGTAGGGGTGGTGTGTGCACGCCATGGAATGTTGGGGGGCACTGGGAGTGGGAGGGGACAGACTCACCCCACTCTACAGTACACAGTGCCGGGCAGCCGCCAGACCCAGCACAGTGGTGTTTAAATGGGCACGTGGTCTGATGGAAGAGGTCAGAAAGGCGGGCAACGTGGGGTGTGTAGCCTGGGTGGTGCCGGCTTATGGGTGTGTCACTGGCTGGAAACTCATCCAACCACGCTTGGAATTGGGGCGCATTTCAGATGTGTGTTAGGTTTCACTGAAGATTTTCTTAGAATTACAGCTCACAGGGGATTGCTTTTAGCTACTCTACGAATGCACCACCGTGGGAAACCCCACACCTTTTTCAGAATTAACAAGGGAGGTTCTGTGACCATCTTCATTTCATGGGTGAGAAAGCCGGGTTCCGACATGTGCGGCAGCCAGCCCAAGGTCACACGGGCACGTGCCTGCTTAATGCCTACTGCGCCGGACTCATCTGTCGACACTCCAGGTGGGCTGCAGGGCCAGGCTCGCCTCCCCTCCTCCATCGTGAAAGAGGGGAGGCGAGAGCTACAGCTCGCCCAGCCCTGTCGGCATCAGGGGTGTTTTATAGACGGCGCTCCTCAGCTGAGCACTCTGGGGGGCCCATGTCGACGTGTTGTCTTCGTACAGAAGATGTTAGGTGGGAGAAGACTGCCCAACCATGGTGTCCCCTGTCTTTGGTGCCAGCCTTCCTCCGTGGTCGCCCCCCCATCTCTGGCCAGGGCCCCGGCTCCCTGCCTGGACGGTGAAAGCCCCCTGCCTGGGTCCGGGTCTCCCCTGACGTGTGTCTTGCAGCATCTTTGGCACCGGGGCACTGTTTGGACGAGTTGATGCCTCACTTACTACAGCTGCTGCCTGATGGTCTGCTATTGCTCCCACCCCCAACCTCTTTTTTTCCTGGACATTTTTATTAATATTTCAAACATGCAAGAAAATACCGGCAAATATTCCCCATCCATTTTAAGAGCTAAATACCTGGAGATCTGCACACCAAGATGGAGCGTTTTGTGTGTGTGTCTTGAATGCGTAACATGAGAGAATGCATCAGCTCCCAGGTGCCTGGGCCAGAGCACAGCATGGCCACACCGGGTGCAGCCGGCCGGGCCGCCAGGGAGCGCAATCGCCCTGCTTCCAAAGCAGGTGTTTTCCTAAGAGCCTCATCCTCACTAATCTGGAGAGTAATCTCCATCAAGGATTGGGGGGGTGCTGTGTGGGGATGGCACGAGAGACCCCCAAACCTTTACAGAGCTGGGGGGTCAAGAGGTGTGGGGAGGTTAAAGAGGAAGGTTAGCCAAACGCAGTGGGAGTGGATTTAACAGATCAGCGCCCATAGCAGTTTGATTGTTCTGATTTTCAGGTTTATTGAACTCGAATGTACAAGCAACTGGAGAGGACAGCTTTGTTGTTGATTTCTGTTTAATGATGAAAGCCTAATGACAGGTTATCCACTGTTTGAAGGCCCTCCCCTCTCCCCCTCCCCGCTTTATCTCGGATTTCTCCATTGAGGTTAACCTAATCCTGGTAAATTAAAAGCTACCGGTGCATACCCACAGCGCGCGTGAACACGTGCGGGAGCATTTCCCCCTCGGTGACCTCCAGGCTTTCAGTTCTCACCGTTGGTGACTGTGGGGGTAGTCCTTCAGTCCCGAGTAGAAGGCCCGAGCGCGTGTGGGCCAGGGCACCTTGCTGCAGGGCGTCCCTCTGCCCTTGGTCTGTTGTTTCCCCCATGTGTCATGAGCACATTCTCTGGCTTCTCTGTGTGCGTAAGTGAGCTACGGCTGGAGTACTTACTCCAGGACGCTGCCTCGCCTCTCCCCGTATCAGAGTGGAGGTGAGCACGTGCCGGGGTGAGAGCCCAGGCTAGGACCCCGCCTGCCTCCTCTGGCCACCCCGTGTTGTACGGCCTCCGCAGCGGGGCTGTCCTTGACTGGTTTCGTGAGCTTTCCCTCTGTGGCTTCAGGGCCGAGTGTTTGCTTCTTTTGCCCACAAAGACCGCCCCCCCCCCCCCGCCCCCGCATCAGCCACATTAGCAGCAGCCCTTCCGGCTCTTCCCTCCCTCGCCAGTGGCAGAGGCCAAAGGGTACACCGTGCCTCCCAGACTCAGCGTCACTGCCGGCCCCCGTCACCGCGGCCCTGAGCCCAGGACGCATGGTCCAAGCAGCTCGCCTCAGCGTAAGGCGAAGCTCCGACTCCTGCATCCCCGTCCCACCCCACCATCCCATTTCTGCTCCCCAGTCAGCCCGCCTCTTTTTATGGCTCAGATCTGTCATCCCTTAATGAAGTGACTTTCCAGGCTGTCGAGGATTGAGAACTGCTACCGGGGAACCTAAGTCTCTAATAGAACGGGAAAAACACTGTGAAATGCTCTGAGGTGCCAAGCTGGGCCCAGGCCCAGTGTGGTTCTAAAAAGGCTAATAAGAATCTACCAATTAATTGTGACAGCTCAATGGAGAATTATTCAATTGTGAACAGGGGCAAGCCGTGGCTCCCAAGGGAGGAGAGGTGTTGCCATGGCAACATCGATACAGGTTCTGGTCCTGGCAGTTAAAGCCAGCCGGGGAGTGAGGAGCATCAGACTGCCGAAGCTGACTAGGGTCGGAACGCAGGACTCACCAAAGCCACGTTTGAAGGAGATGCTCCGCCTCGCCCCAGGGCTGCCCAGCGCGGGCTTCCCTCGGGGCAGAGCAGTTGCTTTCAGAATTCTCCTCGCTTGGAGAAAACCAGGGCAAGAGCTGTCTAGCGCAAGAGGAAAAATGCACCACCCCGTGTGTCTTTCCCTGTACCTCTGACCACAGGTATTTCACCAACTGCCAATTAAGGGGATGCCGGGAGAGGTGTGGGGTACAGGAGACATGATTTCCATCTCCCCAAAGTCAAGGCAACTCACAATTCAGGAAGCAAAGTTCCCAGGGCACAGAGCACCTGCAGGCAAGAGTTAGGCGGGCTTCCCATCAGTTTGCAGTCGCTACAACTTTTATTTCAAAAGACAACAACACATTCACATTCTGAACACTGGACACTCAACCTTGCTGCAGCAAAAAAAGAAATGTATTCCTTCCTCATTCACCTCCCACGAGACTTCTCAGCTTGGCAAACGTACCACCGATGAGGACAGTTGTCAGAAGGGCTGGGCAGTGGGTTCCGGGTGGCATCGCAACACCGCAGCAAGGTTTTCTTGCCAGAGGGATGTTGTCTTAATGGGATGGAGAACAAGATTTTTTTTTCCATTGTTAACTTTCAGAACCACAGTCTGTACCCAGTGGAATGTGCTCGCTCACAGTCGCACTTCAGATGTCAACCCCTGACGTCCTGGTGGAGACTGTCAAAACTTCAGTTATCCTACAGAATCACTCAGGCCACCTACCTTTAAGCCAGGGCCAGCACAACCAGCTCTGCCTGTTCAGATTTGTGGTCCAAGGGCATCCTCGGCTCCAGGCCCCCGGAGGAGGGGGCTGAAACACAGCAGTCTGCCAGGGGGCTGTGCCAGATGTGGTATCTCTTGTTACCTTGCCTTTCTGGTCTTTTGAGCTCCTTTTTGACACCATCCAGGGTTTTTTTGCTTCAGCAAAGTTGGAAATCAAAAGTAAGCACCCACCTAACCAATCCTGCTGCTTTTATAATTCCTATTGTCGTCCTTTATAAGAACACCCCACACCTTCTCAGTATCTTGGTTTTTGAGGCCAGAGGAGAAGAGGGGTCAGGTGGAGAGGGGCCCTTCCCAGGATGCTGGCCCCTTCACCCCCGGCCAAAACGGAAGCTGAAGCCCCCTTTCTTCCTGCTGTAGCCGTTGAGCTCCTCAGCCAGGGTTCCCAACAGGCCCCCCACCTTCTCGGCCTCCCCCAGGAGGAGGCCAGTGGCCTCGCTGCCATCGTCCTGCCTCCCGAGACGCAGCTGGAAGCCAGCACGCGCCTTGCCTGACGCCCGCAGCTCCTTGGCCGTGACGAGCAGGGCATGTGGGTACGGGGCTCTCGGCCACCCAGGGGAGCCCCACGGAAAGGGGCGTCCCCCCGCCAGGTCCATCCAGCTCATTTCACGTCCGGTGCCCCCTACGGCGTCCACAGGCTCCTCTGTGTCCAGCACCGGGAAGCAGGCACCCAGGGGCAGGAACAGGAGGTAGGGCAGGGAGTAAGGGCTCCGCATCTGGTCCAGAGGAGAGAGAGGAGGGGGTTACGGGCTGCACCCTGAGGCCACGCACAGCCATGCGCGTGCTTCCCGGGAACCCGGGCCGCCGTCAAAGGCGCGATCTGGCGGCTCGGTTGAGCCCAGCCTGCAAGCAGCGAGAGGAAGTGTCACCACGTTGCGGGAACCAGGCCTTTATTTTCTTAGCAGGTTCAGGAGCCAGCCACACCAATTAGGCTGATTCTCCCTCTCTTGCAATCTTTTGATGGCTTTGGCAGCTTAGCACACTAATACCACTGCCACTGGGACGGCTTAAAGGCGGCCCAGGGAGAGCTGAGCAAATTTGGGCTCGTCCTTCCCTTATTATAATTATTGACTCCTGGGCCATATCATCTCAGAGCCATAGGGTAGAGTTAATAGCAGCTACCCCTCTTCGTTTTCAACTCGATAATAAATGGGTCTGGTTAAGCTGTTTAGCGGGGATGCTCTGCTCATGTCTCTGCGACGTGGAAGCCAGTCTCTCCCGAAGGCAGGAACCAGATCTGACGGCCCGGCCTAACTCAGACGTCCTCCCAGAGAGGAGCGCTTGCCAGTGCCCGCTGAGCACCAACTGTGTACCTGAGTGACAGTGATAGTTGCTCAGTCGTGTCCGACTCTTTGCGACCCCATGGACTGTGTAGCCCGCCTGGCTCCTCTGTCCAAGGACTTCTCCAGGCAAGAATACTGGAGTGGGTTGCCATTTCCTTCTCCAACTGTGTAATCTGGCTGCAAGGTAAACCTTTGCCTGCATGGTTGCACTTTATCTTCACAGTAAACCTAACTTGAAGCCCTGTTATTCGAACATTTTTATTTACAGGCAAGAGAACCATCAGAAAAGCTAAGAGACTGTGCTCAGGCCCCACAGCTAGAAAGTAGAGGCTCTAGGATTCCCAATTCTAATGGCCAGGGGGCTTCTTGGACTGTGGGCCATCCCCACCTGATACTGTCCTTGAGGGTCTCCCTTATTCCCTTCTACAGAGGAGGCAGGATCCGCAAACGGGTGACGGGCCCAAGATCTCAGTTCTGTAAGTGACAAAGCTAAGATGCAAGCCCGGGTCTAACTGGGCTGGACGCGGGAATGGCTCCTCTACCCCCTGCATGGTGGTCCGTGGGGGATGCGAAACAGAAACAGAGCTTCCCCTCAGTGCCCCTGCCTTGGCAGTAACTGCTCGTTCCCTCGCAAAGGAAGCCTCTTTGGTAACAACCATGGTGGGTGGGAGCTGGCTGGTCCTCTGAGGAGGAGAGCTGAGGCTGGAATAGAGGGAACGGGTTCTGGAGAAGACAGCCCAGGCCTCCCAGAGCTCTTTCCAGAAATGGCTCCCTTGAAGACATTTCAAAGTGTACTCAGCCCAAAAAGCTTAAAAAAAAAAAAAAAATCTTAGAGCATGTCCTCCCTCCTCTTCCTGAATCCAGCCCTCCTACGCCTCTCTCATCTCCTGAGGCTGGAGCAACCTCTTACCTGCCTCAGGGAAGCCTCTCCATCAGCATCTGGGTGGGGTGGGGCTTTTCTCAAGGGCTTTCCTCCCCACAGAAAGCGAGGCAGACAGCTTTGAGACCAGGTGGGAGTCCAGCCGGTGGATGAGTCTACCTGGGAATGGCCTCTGGGTCTCAAAAGGGGGGGTGGGGTGCCGTCTCTCCTTCCTTTTGGGGGGACCCGTGGACCCCTTCAGGAATCCAATGGGAGCTTGGAACACTCCACACCAAAAACTGGACCCCAGCACAAGTTGGGGTTCAGGCCCCAACATCCAGGACTTGGCAGGAGAAGACAGAAGGAGGCCCAGTGCCGAGCCCTGGAGGGCGCCCGTGGCCAATCTCTGCCTGCTCTAGGCAGCAAGATGAGGTGCGGGTCTCCACCCCTCAGGGCCTTCCCAGCCCTGTGGGTCCCCAGGATTCCCGCCGCCTGTGCCCAGCTCCCGACCTGCAGGAGGCCTGAGCGCGATTCCTGCCAGGGATGGAGCGGCCATACTCACGGTGCTGCGGGTCTGCTCCCAGCTGGGCGGCTGGACCTGGGCCAGGCTGGGCAGAGCTGCTCTGGGTTCTTGTCCAGGAGGTGCGGCTCCCGGGTGCTCCCTGCTTTATATAGCGACCCCCCCAGGGAGCCCGTGCCCTGGGCACTCCTGATTGCTGCGCATTCCTGACCCTGGGATTCCATTGGGGACCTGGTAGTGAAGGATGGGACTGCGCGGACCACGTTGATAAAAGACCCAACACAAACAGGATGTGGTCTGACAGGATGCCGGACAGGGCCGCCTTTTGCGCAAAGGCAGCCTTGCTTGGAGGAGCCAGGGCGCCTCGTTCACTGTGAATCACAGGCGTGGCCCTGGGGTCCCACCCGGCCCGGAGGAACCCTAACGGCCCTGCCTTTGTCAGATCTGCTTGCCGGGCCAGCACCTCCACCCCCAGGAGACTCGGGAGGCCAGACGGCTTGGAGCCCGCCCCGGCCTGTTGCACGGGCGAGGTGAGGAGCTGTGTTCAGTGCCACAGGTCACCTGCTCTGGAGCCTTACGAGGGGCATCAGTGCCAAGAGGCTGACCTGGGCAGCAGGAAAGAGCGTAGAGGGGGGCGAGACCAGCCCCTCTCTCAAGTCCACACCCCATAAAACACTGGAGAGTGTGCCTTTTTGCAGGGAGGCTCAGTCCCACCAGGCCCCACTGCCCGGCTCGGTGGGCCCCACTGAGCCAGCCCCACTTGGGGAAGGACGGACGGACCCGCGAGTGTGCTCAAACCTCGTCCGCCTCTCTGCCGCAGGCCATGGAGACGAGGCTGTGAGCCTGGTGTGGGGCTCGTCGAGGCCTGGGTGAAGGTCACGGTCATGGAGGGCACCGGCGTTCGTCCCTCCCCAGCCGCTCACTCCCTGATAGTTTCCCCGGGAGCTCAGAGGCCCGGGTGGGGACCTGCACATGTGGTCACCTGCACCGCTTTCCCACAGCGGGGTACAGGGCTGGAGGGGGTGCGCCGTGGGTGCACGGGTCCCTGTGGGATCCACTCTGGTCCCTCGGCATCTTGCTCACACCTCAGGGCACTCACCCCACGACTATTCACCACAAAGTCCGGTGCGCCCCTCCGCCTGCCCTGTGTGTGATCGCTGAGTGGCCCTGGGGCCTGCTGGGTACAGGGCGGGGAGGGGGTGGGCTGCGGGCTAAGCCAGGGCACGGGGCCCCTTGGGCAGCATGTTCCCCAAGGCACCAGCCAAAGGGGTATGGCCGGTGCCCAGCATGGGGAATCGCTCTCCTGGGGGCCCCCACTGGCCCGTAGCAGCCCACAGACCCAGGAGCATCCCTCCCCATCCCTTCCCGTCCCTCTCCCTCCCCCGCCCCTCCCCCGTCCACCACCAGTGTCTGGGGAGACCAGGAGGAGGTGCCCAGCACAGCCCCAGCCTCTGTGTCTCACCCAGCCTAGATTTCCCAGAGCGCGCCAGGCGGCGAGGTGAGCAGGGGCTTGGTGAGGCTTCAGCCGCATGGCAGTTGTCTAGGGGTGGCTGTTCAGGCCGGACTGAGGACTGAGCCCAGCGGATTCCGGCTCCAGGGCCCTCACCCTGCTGACCTGTATTGGCTTTGCCTGTGAGGTGCTGGTGTGCGTGAGTGTTCAGTCGCTTCAGTCGTGTCTGACTCTTTGCAACCCCATGGACGATAACCCACCAGGCTCCTCTGTCCATGAGATTCTCCAGGCAAGAATACTGGAGTGGATTGCCATGCCCTCCTCCAGGGGAATCTTCCTGACCCAGGGATCGAACCTGCATCTCAGGCTCCTGCATTGCAGGGGGATTCTCTACCACTGAGCGACTGAGGTGCTAAGGACGGGTGGGAATCACCGCATATGGGAACAGACGGCCCTGAAGACCCTTCCCCGCCCCCAGACCTGAGGAAGGGGCTAAAGTCTTTACTGCCCTCATGGTGACGGGGTGGGGGGACAGAGGCACCGAGATCAGAGCTGTGTCCTGGCGCTCCTGTCTCCAGCCCCGTCTGTGGCAGGAACGAGGTCAAGAGCAGGCAGGCAGTGCGGGCTGCCTCCGGGCCCCTCGGAAGGGTGTGCTCAGCCTGCTTGGCGAGGGCGAGGACTTTGCTGGCAGGCGCAGGCAGAGGGCACACCCTGTGCCGACTGAAGCAGGTGCAGAGCCAGCTGTGTGTATGTGCGTGCACCTGTGCACACGTGTGTGAACGTGTGCAGTGAGCTGGGAGGTGCGGTGTCCTTTCACCTCCCTGGTGAGTGCTGGCTGGTCGTGACGCTGGGTGCTGGTTGACGACGGAGCGCAGCCTGCAGTGGGGTCACTGACTCACTCTGGGGCCTTGGGCCAGATGCTTGCCCTCTCTGTGCCCCAGTTCCCATGGGCATCAAATGAGACAGTTTGGTTCCCAAGTTGTGCCCTGCAGAATTCCTCAGGGACGGCTGTGGACAGTGGGGACAGCAGAGGTGGGGGTGAGCCCTGAGGGCCACCCCCTCTGCCAAGGAGGAAAGTTCCACCTGGCTGTTAACACACTGGGCCCAAGACAATTCTGCTATGAAAACAAGCCCCTGGCGTGGTTCAGGTTGGGGGCCCAGGGCTCTGAGAAGTGGCCACAGAAGGTCCCAAGTGTTGGGCGTGGGTGGGGTAGGGAGCAAGACTGGGGGGCAATCAGGAGTCCTCCACCCCAGCCCTGGAGCAGGGGCACCCGGAAGCAAGTCTGATGTCAGATTTGGTGCCAAACATCCCAACCCCAGGGGCTTGCCAGCAGTTCCCCAGGACACCTGGCCCAAAATATTGGTTTCAAGTCCCTTCCTGGGCTCCTCAAAACCCCTGACTT
Organism: Bos javanicus; assembly: GCF_032452875.1. Taxonomy (NCBI): domain Eukaryota; kingdom Metazoa; phylum Chordata; class Mammalia; order Artiodactyla; family Bovidae; genus Bos; species Bos javanicus. The sequence goes on from NC_083878.1 coordinate 100,905,471, forward strand.
CCTCCAGGGAACGAGCCCCACTCCTGAGCAGGAGGGGGTAACAACTGTAACACACGGGGTGACTGTGACACGTGGAGGTGACAACTGTGACACTCTGTAGGACAGTGGGTGGGGTCTGTCAGGGTCAGCTTCCAGAAGCAAAGGCTTTCCCTGGCACCCCAGGTGAGCGCGGGAGGCTGTGGGGGAGGGGGTCCCAGGGCCACCAAGCTCCCTGGGAAGCCGCCCCCCGCGGAGTGGCGGAGCTGTGTCCCGGGATGTCCAAGCTGACCAGCGGCCTTTGCCCTGGCAGAACCTGCCAGGAACCCGCGGGGTGACACAGCCTGGCTGTACTGAGCCCAGGCCCCTGCCTCGGATCTCAGATGCCTCCCTCTGCCATGCTTCAGCCTCATGTGAGCCCCTAGGGTCAGGCTCCCCTCTGCTCAGCAACAAGGCAGCCGTGGCCTCGGGCAAGTCTCGTCACTGCCTGAACCTCCAACTCCTCCTGATGGGGGCCCACAGCAGAGCCCACACTGTGGGGAGGGAAGGGTGAGCCACAGGGCACAAGGCAGGTGGGCCCAGGGTGGAGGCTGCTGGTGTCCAGGGGAGCCCGGACGATGCCCTCTTCACAAGCATTGGCCTCCCAGGTCAGCTGATCCCCCTGAGAGCTCCCGGGCATGCCAGCTGAACCCTCCTTGCCCTGGGACTCTTACCATGTGGATTCTCCCCTGGGTAGGTTTAGTCACTCAGTCATGTCTGACTCTTGGAGACCCCATGAACTGTAGCCCAACCAGGCTTCTCCATCCATGGAATTCCCCAGGCAGGAATACTGGAATGGGTTGCCATTTCTTCCTCCAGGGCATCTTCATGATCCAGGGATTGAACCTGGGTCTCCTGCATTGCAGACAGATTCTTTACCAACTGAGCCACCAGGGAAGCTCACTATTTGTCACTAAAATGCCAGCACCACTCGTCAGGTCCGAGAACCTCCGTGTGCCTGAGTCATCGGACCTCGGAATGGTGCTGTGAGCCGGGCCAGAGGAGTTGGGTTGGGTGGCAGAGGAGAGGGGTCCCCCTGGGGGGTGGATGTGGCCCGTGGGAAAGCAGGCGGCCATGATCACCCTGGTGACTTCCCACGGCCTGGCTCAGGGGTCTCACCCCGCGGTGTCCCCATGGGCCTGATACGGAGCTGTCAGAGGGCAGGACCACATGCCCGTCAGCGAGGACACTTTGTGGAGGGGACCAGTGCTAAGGACGCTCCAGGGAGTCTTGGGCCGCAACTTCCATCTACACAGGCCAGCAGTGCAGACACCCCAGCCTGGGGGTCCCCTCTCAGGCCGGCCCAAGGCAGGACACTAGGTACATTCACTTCCCCTGGCGCCCACGGTCCCCAGTGCAGGCACTTGATAAATACTGGATTTCATTACAGCAACTCAGGGAACGCTATATCCTTAAGCTTCAAATTTGTTTTATGAATGAACAGTCATTAGGGACTGATTTTCTGAATGGGGCTTCCCAGGTGGCTCAGTGGTAAAGAAGTATTGTGTTAGTTGCTCAGCCGTGTCTGACTCTTTGCGACCCCATGAACTATAACCCATCAGGCTCCTCTGCCCATGGAATTCTCCAGGTCAGAATACTGGAGTGGGTAGCCGTTCCCTTCTCCAGGGGATCTTCCCAACCCAGGGACTGAACCCAGGTCTCTCGCATTGCAGGTGGATTCTTTACCAGCTGAGCCACAAGGGAAGCCCCAGAATACTGGAGTGGGTAGCCTATCCCTTCTCCAGCAGATCTTCCCAACCCAGGAATCAAACCCAGGTCTCCAGCAGTGTGGGCGAATTCTTTACCAGCTGAGCCACCAGGGAAGTGGTAAAGAATCCACTTGCCAATGCAGGAGACACACGGGATGTGGGTTTGACCCCTGGGTCGGGAGGATCCCCAGGAGGAGAAAATGGCAACCTACTCCAGTATTCTTGCCTGGAGAATCGCATAGACAGAGGAGCCTGGCGGGTTACAGTCCATGGGGTTGCAAAGAGTCGGACACAACTGAGTGCTTGAGACAGTGACTGATTTTCTGAATGAAGAGTCTCAACAACTCAGGACTGAAGCCCGGCCACAAGAGAGACCCACTGAGACCGACTGGGACCCTGGGGACCATGATGGGAAACAAGGGCCCAGTTTCAGCCCCAGGAGGTGCACTCTTGAGGGGAGAAGGCCTCCCCTCTCCCACCCCGATGCCCAGGCTGCTGGCCAGGAGTGGGGCCGGTTCTGCCCAGGGTCTCGTGCGGTTCCTGGGGGTACAGAGCTGTCTGGGGAACAGGGGTTGCCCATGTCAAAACAGCCATGCTGGGGAGTGTGCACAAGGCGGTCCTGGCACCCTGGGGTGTCTGACCCACCCTGTGGGGCACCGAGCAGGCGGGAGGCGGAGGCCCGAGTCGGTCACCACGAGACTTTTTATTGGAGACAGGACCACACGTGACGCCAAGTGCACACGGGCCCCACGGGCACCCGTCCTGGGCTGGGCTTGTCCCTCGTGTGGACAGGCAGGCAGCCTGGGGGTACGGCAGCGGGCCGACGTGGCCAGGTCAGAGCCCAGTGTACACTCCTTACCCCCCATCCCCACCAAGGTCCAATGTCAGCACCCCCGGGTCTGCCAAGTCCTGCCAGCTGTGTGGGCACGCGGGGTTTGGGGGCAGCCCTCTCCCTTCTCACAGATGAAGAAACAGGCCCTGGGGAGGTGCCGGCCAGCCCACTGGACCAAAGCCTTGTGTCCTTGTCTGCACGTCCCTTAACAGTCTCTCCCGTGAGTGTGTCAGTCCTCAGACTCCATGTCAGGGCCCTGTCCTGGGTCCCCCAACGTCAGCACACACGGCGTCCCCACCTCCCTCCCCTTCTGCTGAAGTGCAACATGACCGGCGGGTCCTGTCGACGGACCTCACGAATCCTCTGAACCCTGGGTGACGGGGCTCCCAGCTCCTGGGCCAGAGGTCTGCGTGGATGAGGGTGCGTGGCCGTGGGGGACCCGGAGGCGGTGGGTGCTGGGGTGTGTGGCTGTCGCTTCTGCTCCAAGACCAACATGACAAAACCTATTCACGTGTGGCTGCAGGGGGAGCATGCCATCTGAGAACGGCCCCCGGCTCCGTGCTCAACTCCTGCTGACCGCACTGAGGCCTTCAGGCTGGAAACCCAGGGCCTGTCCACCCTCTGAACTCGAGGAGCTGGGGTGGCCAGCTGGGTGGCGTCTCAGAGATGGATCCAGAGTTTGAGCGGCAAGGATTGAGGCTTATCCCATGAAACCTGCCTATGCCTATGGAAAGGAACTTTCAGAAGAGGGGAGGGTGAATGCCCTGCCTGAGGGTCCCAGTAGCGAGAGCCCCCCCCCTCCCCTGCTTGGTTCTCGCCTCATCAGAGAAGGAAGGAGAAAGCAGGAGGGGGTTGATCAGACAACATGGATGGCTGGGTCACAGGTAGCCCACTGTCAAGCCATCGACTCCATCATCGTGATGGTGGTCAGCGTTTGGGTGCAGTGACCGTGGGTCCCAGGCGGCCTTTACATGCATCTGTCACCTCTCCGTCTCTGTCGTGCTGTGGCTGCCCCTCCAGCTCCCCCGGCATGTCCTTCCTTCTGTGGTCACTCCCATCTCTGGTGACAGCCACGTGCACTGGAATCACACTGTGGGCTCCTCCAAGCGGGGGTCCAGGCCTGCCTCGCACACCTCAGCCTCCTGGCCCTGGGAAGGGGTGCCCTTTAGGAAGAGGGGTGCACTGGCCTTGGCTGTCCTCACCATGACGGGCCATGTGCCCATTCAGCCAGCTTTCAGTTCGGCTGTGTCCCTAGTGATGCCAGACCTGGGTTCCGGAGGGGGACCGGGGATCTCCAGCAGGAAGGAACCAGTGTCTCCAGGTTGGTTCGACACTCCTAAAAGCCACCCTCGCCTGGCCCCCAACCAGGCCAAAGCTGTGGCTCGTCTGTTCCTGGGCCAAGCCCTGGCATGAGCGCCCCTGAGCCTTCTGACGCACACGCACATCTGTGAATCCATTAACATCACGCTCACCAGGAGCGTGTTTGATGACAGATCAGAAAGCGCTTGGCACTTTCTAAACAGTGGCTGGCACTGCGAGGCTGGCAGCAGAAGCTGGCTCTGGTCTGGAGCTGGAGGGGGAAGAGGGGTCCCCAGGATGAGGACGCAGGGTTCCACATGGCCTCTGCTCCTTGGCTGGGGGTCCCAGCGGCCAGGAGCGGGGGCGGCTGGCTCTCTTGGTTTCTAGAGCATGGGGAAGGGGCCAGCAGGGGGGCCCGTGTGGTCATCTTACACACATCTCCAGCACACTGCCCCCACCCTGCCTGCACCTGGCACTCCTGTTACCACCCTGGTGACTCTGGGCTGTCATCGCCAATTCCTTGGCTGTCTCTGATTCCAGCTGAGGGCCAGGAGAGCAGGGACTGGATCTTGTCCGGAAAACCTTGCCAAATGCCCAACAACCAGGTGAAGCTGGAGGGGACCGGCCAGGTCCCCTAGCACGTCAGAGGCCCTCGGGGCCTTTCCTGCAGTCCGTGGCCAACTCTGGTTTATTATTTTCGAAGCACGACCTTGGTGGGAGGGGAAGGGAGGGCTGGCTCCCACACTCCCCACTCAACTGCCTTCAGGTGTCCTGGTTAGGAATCACTCCCAGCCCCTGCCTGAGGAGGGGGTCGCTGGGATGCCCACCCTCTGGGCCGCTTTCCAGGCTGATCTCCTGGCCCTCTCAGGTCCCTACAGGCGGAAACTCAGCAAAACAGCCCTGGGCTTGGTTCTGACACCAGGACCCCAAGGCTGTTTGAGCAGGGGATCATGGGCTGAAGTCCCTGCTCTGCCCCTCCCGGCCTCTGGCCTGGGGAACCTGCGGTTCTTGTTACGCAGGAGCAGTAACAATGCACTGAGCGTTGAGAGGATTCGATGAGAAAGGTCTCTGAATGCCTGGGAGGTGCTTCAGTCTCCCCCACTTGCCCAGTGACTCCCTCCCTTTCCCCTGATCCAAGGTGGCAACACCCACAGTCAGCAGCAGGGGGCAGCCTCCCCGCTGAGACAGCCACGTCCAGGCTGACCAAGTACCAGCCACCAAACCCCTCTGGGTCCAGCATTCTCCGTCCAGCCTGCTCCTCGGAGGACTAGGATCCCAGAGTCCCTGCTTGGAAATTGATGGTGGGGGTGACACAGCCCCGCCAATGCCCCGAAAATCAAGAGGTCTTCACTGGCCCAGCACAGGTCCCGTGCCTCCCACAGGTAGGAGGATGGGGTGGGGCCAGACTTCAGCTGCCCCCGGAAGGCAGGAGGATGGGCAGAGCAGCCAAGGGGAATGGGGGCCTCCCAGGCCTGGAAAGACATTGGGAATCAGGGTGGGTGAGTAGGGAGGGCTCCAGGGAACAGATCTCAGTCACCCTGGGGTGTGAGTTCCTGAAGGCAGCTGTACCCCAGCCTGGCCTCGGGACGTGGAGGGATGTGGCCACCTAGCCCGAGGGCACAGGCAGCCCTGAGTACCACGACTCCCCAGTCCTTGGGAGAGAAGGGGACCTTCAGGCACCAGAGAAACTGAGGAAGGGTCTAGAGGGTCAGAGGAGGCTGGCGTCGGACCCAACTAGAAATATCTAACCCTTCCCTCTGTCTGCTAAAAGGGCTCCAGGGGTGCCATCTGCCCCTCCTCCGCCGCCCATGACTCCAGATGTTTGGGCTGGCAAAGTGGAAGGGCTGCCAGGGGCACGTGGCCGACTCCTGGCCAAGGCCAAGGCAGACACGTGGCCCATGGAGCTAAAGTCAGGGCAGGCAGAATTTGGGGTGGTCAAATTTGCCCCGCCCTCATCAGCAGGGCCAAATTGGGGGTGGGGACTGTGAAGGTGCTGTGTGGCCTCACTCGTTCAGGGGGTGCTTCGGGTCGGGGTCGGCCTGGCCCACCCCATGGCGAGAGCAGGTCAGTCATGCACAGGCAGGCGGGCATCTGGGCAGAAGGGCATCTGGGCAGGAGCAGAGTTGGGGTGGGCGTGGTGACGGCTGGGGGCGGGGCTAGGGCGTGGTGACAGCGGGGGGCGGGGCTAGGGGTGTGATCATGGCGGCTACAGGGGTGGGGCGTGGTGACTGGGGGCGGGGAGAGGGCGTGGTGGGGGCTTGGTGACTGGGTTGGGGCGAGGGGCGGGGTGGGGCGGGGCGAGGGGCGGGGAAGCAGTGGTGGGGCGGGGCCGGAGCGTGCCAGTCTAGCGGTCCTCACGGACCGGCCGGATCTTCATCTCGGAGAACTTGAGTGAGTACTGCCAGCCAGTCCAGGAGGACCACTCGACGCCGTCGGCATAGGAGGCGTGTGCGCCGCGCAGGTACTGCCCGTTGAGGTTGGATGTGTGGCAGTTGCGGTACCACCAGGCGCCGCGGTAGAAGGCGGCGCAGTTGTTCTCCGAGTGGTCACTGTCACGGTCCTTGGTGGTGAACTTCATGCCGCTGTGCTTCAGGAGGGAGTCCCCTGCGCAGGTGCACACAGGTGTGTGTTCAGTGGGGCACAGGTGCGTGCACGTGCTTCCCGTGCACGATGCACACACGTGAGCATGCGCGCACCTGCCCCTTCCCACACCTTTGGTGTCCACAGGCAGCCCCAGCGCCCCCCTGATGGTCCCGGCGGCTGTCCCCGCAGCCTCTCCCTCCTTCTAGCTTTGTCACACACCGTTTCCCGGGTTTTCTTGCCTCGGCCCTGGGAGGAGAAACCCAGCCCAGAGTGGGTGGAGAGGCTCAGCAGAGCTCAAACTCCAAATGTCCTGATTCCTGGCTCTGGGCTCTTTGCTCATCTGCAAAATGGGTGGTTCTGTGAGAGAGGCCCTGCGAGCTTTATGTGGCTGGGATGAGGACTAGCTGGGGATTTGGTGGTGGTGATGAGAAGCCTTGATGCTGGCCCCTGGCCTAGAAAGACTTCCTTTGTCCTTCTAGCTGGAGAGGTGGCTGGGCTGCCCCGGCCCTTCCCCACCCCCCACTGCAGCCTGGACCCCTACCTGCCGTGCCCGAGTAGTCGGCCACGGTGAGCGGGTATCCATCTTCCTCAGGGTCCACAGAGAAGAGCCCCACACCAAAGCTCCCATAGTGGGCATAGGCTGTGCCATTGTCAAAGTCCTCTAGGTCCACATGTAGCTCGTAGGCTGCCTGAGTGGTCAGAGCATGGATCCTCTTGAGCCCTGAAATACAGGAGAGAATGATGAGAGAAGTTGGGGGCTGAGGAAGTGACCTCCCTGTAAAGAACCAAGGGGAGATGAGAGCTAAGCTGATGTGGCTGGTGACAGAAAGGAACAACCACCACCAAGGGTGTACTTTCAGCCCTGGGCTACTTCCTTCTTCCTGCAGAGCTGTGTTTGGCAGGAAACAGGACTGACGGTTTTTCATATTTTGTGTTTGCTTTAAATCAGGCTGTGCTTCCCAAATGTTTTAAGCTGAAGGCTGGTAGAAAGGCTGCAGGAGTCAAGAGGAGTCTGGAAAACCTTCTGGGTTAGGGGTGGTGGTGCCTTTATCTTCTCTGACACTCTGGGCTCTGGCCATATGGGATCTGGTCCTCAAATGCACTCCCTGGCCTGACAGCCTTTGCACATGCTGTTCCCTCTGCCTGAGACACTTTTCCCAACTCTCGTCACCTGCTTTGATGTTCTTTAGTCGCTCAGTTCTGTCCAACTCTTGGCAACCCCATGGACTGTAGCCCACTAGGCTGCTCTGTCTATGGGGTTTCCCAGGCAAGAATACTGGGGTGGGTTGCCATTTTCTTCTGCAGGAGATCTTCCTGACCCAAGGACAGAACCCACATCTCCTGCATTGGCAGGTGGATTCTTTACCGCTGAGCCACCAAGGAAGCCCCGTCACCTGGTTATTTTCTGTTCATTTTCAGATCTCACTTCCTCAGGAAGACTGCCTGACTTCCTGTCGAGGTGGAGGACCTCTGCCAACCCAGGTGCCCCCTGTTGGTGTTTATCATTCTGGTCCCAGCTGCCTATTTCCATGTCGGGCTCCCCCACTCCACCAGTGTGGAAGCTCCATGCGATCAACATGACTGTCCTGCTCACTGTGGAACCCCAGCATCTGAGGTGGGCCAGCTCACAATAGGTGCTCAATAAATGCTGGCCTAGTGGACGAGAGGCAGAAGACCATGCCTGGCTCTGGACACCCCTCAGCATACCCTGTCCTACTTCCTCCCCCACTTCCACTGTCCCTCCCCTCTTGCGCTCTCCTGTGCCCACCCTAGGGTCTCATGCCAGGCCCTCCCCTTCCCCTTCCACCCCACTCCCGCCACTCACACTCAAGGTGCTTCCCTGCCAGTTTGATTACCTCTTGATTAAGAGGGCTTTTAATTAAACGCCTTACAAGTTATCGGCACCAAGTGACATTTCATCAGCCTGTCCCTCCTGCCTTCCTTTCCTGCGTGGGTCAGTGTGTGCATGCCCCCAGGGCGGGAGGGCTGTGTGGGCTCCTCCCCAACCAGCCCAGAGGGAAGACTCCGGTCCAGGTCCAGGGCAGAGAAAAAGGAACCATGACGAGAGCAAAAGCCGTCCAGACAGCCAGAACCTCCCTGCATCCACTGAGGACCCGGCTGCCAGAGCCCAGGGACCTCGTCTCCCTGGGCTAGAGCCTCATAGCAAGCTGCTGGCCCTCTCTGGGCCCCAGGCTGCACGCCTGTGGAGTGAGGGCCAGAGGGCTCCCAAGCTGCAAAGGGCAGACCATAGGCACCGCCGACAGAAGCCCCCACCCCCCAGACAGCACTTACAAATGCCAGGCGCTGCTATGAGCGCTTCACGTGGATTAATGAAGCCGGGGGGATTCGAGTGAGTCCGATTTAATTAAAGGGTCCCTGTACAGCTCTTAGAACAGCGCCTGGCCCACTGCACACATGATCCAGGTGTTTGCCACTGCTGTCATGATCCAGTAGATGGCTGCTAGTATTATCCATGTTGCATAGGTGAGAATGAGGCACCAAGAGGTGAAGTCACTGGCCCACGTCACACAGCTGCTAAGTGGCAGAGCTCAACCCAGGCAGGCTCGCTCAGACTCCATGAACTCATTTAGTTCTTGCCCAGGACAGATGATCTGATCCAGGTATAGGGCAAGAGGGAGCCCAGCCCGAGGGGATGCTGGAAGATTCCTTTCCCCACCCCCGAGTGGGCCCCATGGACCCCCATTTGGATAGCACTCTGCCGGGATAAGCAGAGTTCCACTCCTTAATGGGCCAGCCCAGTGCCTACGGGGGGCCCCGGGGCAGGTGTCCTGAAGGAGGGGCTGGGGTCTCCCTCCTCTCTACCCTTCCTCCCCTCAAGGCCCCCTTCCCCCTGCCTCCACCTCCCTCATCTTTACTCTCTGGGTTTCTCCAGTCCTTGTTGATCTGCCAAGATGCTCACAACCCCCCACTTCCCTGGGCCCCTTGGGTGACTGGAGTTCCATCCCCACCATCCATCAGAGTTCAGATCACAGCGCGTGAGGAGGAAGATGCAGAAACATACTTAGACCCCCATCGTCACCCCAGTGAACTCCCAGGTGGATTAAAGAGCTGAACCTACCATCGAAAACTGAAAAGGCATTTTAAAAATAGACATTTTTATGACACTGAGAGAGAAAAACAGGGCCTAAAACTCAGAAGATATGAAGGAAAAGACTAGCACAATGAACTACATAAAAAAAAAAAAGTTAAAACTCCTAGGAAATAAGTAATAATGTTACCAAAAATAGAGAGGCTGAATGACAAATGACTGGGAGTAACTATGTATCAGGGGTATCTGACAAAGAATCAATAACCTTAATATATAAAGAGCTCTCATAACTCAATAGGAAAAGAGAAAACACTGGATGAAAAGGTGGCAGGGGAATGTGGAAAAGCAGAGGCAGGGCACATCACAGGGCAGCTGAGGACTGGGCTCCCGCCGACATTCTCATCGGGGCTCCCTGCCTGCCAGGAGCTGGCCAAGGCTCCACTTAGATGCTTTTCCTGCACTCAGTGGCTGCTGACAGACTTCAGTTAAGATGCCAGGAGTGGCAGGGGCACCAGTGCTGCTCTGGGGAGGTGGGTGCTGACCCTCAAGGGGAGCGTGAGGGTTGTCCTGGTCTTCCAGCACCTGCATCGGCCACAGAGGCCTGAGCTGGGACAGAAACCAGGTCCCAGGGTGCCCCCAGCGGGACAAGCACACATCCTCGCGGGACCCACCCACGGCGAGTGCACTGGCCTGGGCTTCCTGCTCCTAGAACACATTCCACTGGACGCTCAGGTCCCCTTTCCATGCAGAACCTGGGAGCTGACCTGGGCGTGAGGAGGTCATGGAGACCTGGCTGGCATCCATGTGAGGAGGGGGCTCATGCCTGACAGCGTGCATTGCACAGGGAGAGGGTGGGCCAGGCTTCAGGCAGGGGTCTCACCTAGCCAGTGCTCCCCCGTGAGCTTGCCGAAGCCATCACGGTATGCCTCCCAGCCTCGGAAGAAGTTCACGGAGCCGTCCTCCCGTCGCTGAAACACCTGAGAGCGGATGAGAATGGAGAGCTGGTCCCAGCCTTCCCAGGACCTCACATGCGTCCCCTGGCCCCCCACTGCACCTCACCTGCCCACTTGGGGAGCACAGGGGCTTAGCCTCAAGTCTCTCAACAGCTCTCGCTGGGACCTGGACCCGGGAGGCTCATGGTATTCCAAGGCGGGGGGACTGACCAAATGCCCCCAGGCCCTCAAATGCCCCCTCAAGGAGGAACTGGGGTGGACTGGGGTGCAGTGGAGAAAGCCAGACTTCTAGACCCACTCTGCTGCCTTGCTGTGTGACCCTGGACTGGTCCCATCCCTGCGGGGACCTCAGTTTACCCACTGGTCAAATAATAAGCGGGTGAACAAGGGTCTCTGTACCTTTTCCTGGGTCAAAACAACACTGAACAAAAGCCCATTCTTGAGTTTTTAAAGCCCAATAACACACACACACACAGGGTGTCCCTGGTGGCTCAGATGACAAAGCATCTGCTTGCAATGCAGGAGACCTGGGTCCGATCCCTGGGTCGGGAAGATTCCCCAGAGGAGGGCACAGCAGCCCACTCCAGTATTCTTTGCCCCGAGAATCCCATGGACAGAGGAGCCTGACGGGCTACAGTCTATGGGGTTGCAGAGTCGGACACGACTGAGCGACTGACACTTCACGTAACACACACAGAGACACACACCCGGGCTTGGCTGGGTCTCTCAATGCGCCCTTGCTGCATTCATGTACATCCCCACCAACTCTATTAAAAAGCCCCTGGTAGGGGATCGGCAGGGGGCCCTGGGAAAGCTGAGCCCCGGCCACCTCTCAGGGGAGCACCAGAAGTCTGCAGCCAGCCTCCGGGCCGCTTCTGTTCTTCATTTTAATAACATTCTTGATTTGGGAGTCCGGAATCCCATCGGTTAAATTGCTTTGAAATAAGTAGCATGCTGGTCCAGGCCAGAGCTGCCTTGAGTATTTACAGGATCCGCTGACAATCCTGTTCCCCAGCTCGCAGCCCCCCGCCCCCCCTCCGCCCCCAAGCCTTTCTGTCTAACAAGCCTTTTTCTTGCTCATTTGCAGAGGCAGCACTCGCCCCCACCGCCTCCATCTGCGCCCGCGTCTGAGGTGTTAGAGGTTTGCCGCGGCACAGAGCCACCCGATCCATTACTAAGCAGCCGGGCTTCAGCCGCCTGGAACCGCCCTGTGCGGCGTCTGCCCGCAACTGCGGGTCTGTCCGCAGGGCACCGTCCATCACCGCGGCTGCTTGGGCAGCTCTGACGTCAGGTGGCGGGAGGGGAGGGAGGCGGCGACACCTTTTTCCTTTGCTTCGCTACCTTCAGCCCGGCCTGGCCCTGACACGTGAAAGCCCTCAGAAGGGACGCGAGCAGAAGGAAATTCGATCAGGCTCGGAGATCAGAGAGCCGGTGGAGAGCGGGTATTGATGGCTGCGGATTGGGACCCTGAGCACGCGCCCTTTGAAAGGCCTAATCCTGGCAGAAGCTCAGACACTCCCCCGAGAAGGCCTGGACAGCAGAGCCTGTTTCTACAAGAAGAGCCGGGCTGGGGGTGGGGTGGGGGGAGGGCTGCAGGGGCCGAGGAAAGGGGCGGGGCGGGGAGAACAGTGGTTCCCAATCTGGGCTCTACAGCTCGGGTTCTGCCACTTAGAGTGCCAGCCAGTGACGCTGCCTCGCTGAGCCTGTTTCCTCATCTGTAAAATGGGGATCTCAGCATCAAACCCCCCTGACCACTGGCTGTAGATAGCTCAGATTGTTAAAAAACAAAAACAAAAACAAAAACTGCCTGCAATGCAGGAGACCTGGGTTCAGTCCCTGGATGGGGAAGATCCCCTGGAGAAGGGAATGGCAACCACTCCAGTATTCTTGCCTGGAGAATTCCATGGACAGACCAAGGGGTTGCAAGGAGTCGCACAGGACTGAGGAAGTAACACTTTCACCCACAGACAGTCCGCTCAGGGCCTGGCACATGGGCGGTGGTCAGCCCATACCAGCCAAGGAGACCCACAGCCCCAGGACACGGGCCACCAGGGCCTCCCCTCCTCCCTTCTCTCCCGGCCCCCGCCCCAGGCCATATTCCTCCCAGACTTGGGCGTGTCTCCTCCAGAACTGTCCCAGGGGCCTGTCCCAAGTCTATTCCCCCAAATGTCCCACTGAGCACATCCATGTCAGGCACCAGCTGGGAAATCCAAGTCAGGGCCCTTGGGGCAGGGAAACACAGAGTGAGGCCTAGTTGAGGGGATTCCCGCCCAGGCTGGAAGCAGGGCAGATCAGAGGAATAGTGGATGGCCAGAGGGGCTGGCTTCTGGGAGGAGATCCAGGGTGACCCTGGAGCAAGGGCCCATCCTGGCCCCCGCGAGTCCCAATGTGCGGCCCAGGAACATCATTCCTGCCCCCGGGGCCACGCTTGCCTCGCCCACCCTCAGCTCAGCTCCCGGACCTCAGCGAGGAATAAATCACAGAGTAGTTGGTATCATTATTGCCATCACTGTTGTTTTTCCTGTTCCCGCTATTATGAAGTGGAAAGTGGGGGTGTCACGCTTGCAGGCATAGGCAGAACATGAACCCTAGCCGCTGGGACAGACAGACCTGCTTGGGTTGAGAGCTGACCACAGCCGACGCTCAGGCTAAGTTCTCCTTGTCCGGTGCACACACTTCCTTACCCCTACCCCAGGAGCCCGGTTCTGGGTCCCCTGACCCGCCCCACTTTCCATTCCAGGAGATAGAAGCTCGGACACTGGCCAGAAGTCAGGCAGCTATGGGTGCACAGTCTGACTCACCTCTCACTCCGTAGCCTGAGGCCATGCTGGACACCCGGAAATCCGCGTCTCACCACCCACATCCACATGCTCACTTGCTACCCACCAGGGGCGTCCCAAACCTGCCCCCTTGTCTCCTTGCGAGGCCTCTCAGGCCAAGAGCTGATCTCTCAGCATCCTCCCATCTTCAGCCCCGCTTTCCCGCTCCCTTTCCAGGTTGGGTGCCGGTGGCAGGCATGGCCCCGGCTGGGGCTCGGTCTGGGAATGATCAGAGGTGGTGAGCACACGTTCCAGACCACGGGGCCTCCCGGCTGCTCTCCTCCACCTGGGAAGCACCTGCCGTCACTGACAGCAGCAGATGTCTTGACAGTCCGCCGCAGCTCAGAGGTCAGAGCATCGTTTGCCAACACGGGCGCTCTTCCGAGTGGTAACAAACCATGACCGACCCCTTCCAGGGCCGAGACACAGCTGTGGCGCAGTTCCAAAGAAGTGGCTTTTAGACTCTTGGACCGTGACCCAGGGAAATGTAGTTGACATCCTGACACACATATTCACAGCTCTTTGTATCTGAAACAAAAGCTTCCCGAAACGATACTTGTCCTTCAGATGGAGGGGTGTTAATATTTTCCACCCTGTTCTTCTGTTCTATTCCACTCCATTTCATTAAAAAAAAAAAAAACCAAAAAAACAAAAAACCCATGTTGCTCACAACCCATTAAATTGATTTTTCCACCAGCCAATGGATCACGACCTGCAGTTTGAAGTTGTCGGCCTTTGCCATGGGCTGTCTTGATCCCATAGCTCCAACTCTGGGTGACCGAGCATGCTGGGCAATGGCTGGGATCTCAGACTCGGAAGCCCTGGTCTTGCCCTTGAGCTGACCACGGCATGCCATGCGTTCCAGGTCGGCACAGGCCACAGGTCATCCGCAGGTCCTCCTAGGCTCCCAGGAGTGTTTTCTCTAACTCGGGGTTCAGGGTGAACTGCAGTTGTGGCTTCAGATTTTTGGAAACCAGCTGGGCTTTGGGGACCCTGGAGGGCCAGATGTCACCCACTAGAAGGCCTTCAATTACAGAGCAAGGATCAGCCAGACAAGAAGATACAAAGAAGAAAGCAAGGGACTTCCCTGGTGGTCTAGTGGTTAAGACTCCACGCTTTCACTGCCAAAGGCCTGGGTTCAATCCCTGGTCGGGGAACTAAGATTCCCACAGGCTGCTCAGTGTAGCAGGGGGAAAAAAAATAAAAAGACCTCTTGGAACTTCCCTGGTGGTCCAGTGGCTAAGACTCGGCATTCCCAATGCTGCGGGCCCGGGTTTGATTCCTGGTCAGGGAACTAAATCCCCCATGCTACAACTAAAAGGTCCCACGTGCTTCAAGTAAGACCTGGTACAGCTAAATGAAAAAAAGGGGAGAGGCAGGTAAAGGATTGAGGCGTCCACCTCCCCCTCCTCTGTCCCAGCCATGGAACAGGAGTCTCCATTTAGGCACAAAAGGTGGGGGAAAAGTGGGGAAACAAACGATTAATTTTAGGGCTAAAATATCCACTGGCCCAACTCTTGGGGCCTCTCCCTCGGGTTCTGGCTGCAAAGTGATTGATGGAGAAACGCTTCTGCGGCCTCTTGGGCAGATGCCACGAGTGGGAAGACAGACGGGCGCGTTTTTCTGGTACGGATTCTCAGAAGCCAGCCGCCTGCCGCCCGGCATCTTCCAAGTGCCGCTCAGGGAGGCTCTGCCAAGGGAGCGCTGGGCCCACATGGTCCTGCAGATGGTGCCCGGAGGTTTCAAAGGAAGGAGCCGCTGCATTTGGGCGGCAGGAGGGGGTGGGGGGAGGAGCAGAGCGGCCGACTGTCCCCTGTTTGTCAGACAGGCTCCTGGGGCCTGTCTCGCGCTCCACAGGTTCAGTGTCCTCTGGGCCTCTTCCTCCGATAGGCCCCGGCTGATCTCGTTAGCCACGCCGCCCAGAGTGCGGAGACCTCCTGAGAGTCAGGGTCTGGCTCTTTGGTCACCCCAGTGCCTTCAAGGATGATCTCAGTCCTCCCCACCACAGCCCAGGAGGGAGGGGTTCATGCTCCCATTTGACAGATGAGAAGACTAAGGTTTGGAGAGGTGGGGCCACCTCTGCGGAGTAGGAGTGCTTCAGGGCAGGGGCCCACTGAAACCTGAAGTAGGGAGACTGACAGTACACAAAGCTGAGGGTGGCCCAGGGGGGCCCCATGGCTAAGGGGGTGGACGTTGCCCCCCAGGCCTGTGAGCCCCCCATCCCTCCTCATCATAGCTGAGCTGAGCGGGTCCCAGGAAACGCACTGGGCTGGCACCCAGGAGATCCAAGTTCTAGCCAGGCTCCAGCCGAGGGCCATGCGACCATCTGAGTCTTGGTTTCTCTCTTCCGCAAAATGATAGGGTTGCTGCTGCAGACCCCGTGTGGTGTGCCTGGACTGGTGGAGGGACTCAGACTCTCAGAGAGCTCACAGCCCCAGAAGAGAGGGATGCACAAACCAGCAGCCTCAGGGCAGAGCAGCTCCCAATCTGAGGTGTTCTTCTGATCTTCGTGCCTCAGTTTTCTCATCTGTAAAACGGGAATTGTAACAGCTCCAACTCAGCAGCATACGGGTGATGTGGTTAAATGGGCTGGTTGATAAGAGTCCATAAGGGTCACACTTGTTACATTTGTCCGGAGCTCAGAGGAGGATGAGCCACCTGTTGGGATGGTTGGGAGGGTGGGGTCCTAGAGGGCTTCTCGGAGGAGGAGACGTTTGGGTGAACTGCAGATTGAGCAGGGTCTTGGCAGGTGGTCAGAGGAGCTGAGGCGCAAGAGACAGGCACAGGGTGGGTCCAAACACTATGAGGTGGTGGGGGGGGGCGGTCTCTGCCGCCATTGAAGGGTCCCCAGGAGGCAGCATCTGAGATTTTTCCTCAACTCTGATGAAGTTGCTGCGGAAACCAATTACAGGCAGAACTGTGTTGGTTGTGCTCCACCAGCCTTCCCAGGCCTCCTGAGCAGGCGGTGCCGGGAGGAGGGGTGGCAGGCGATGGCAGAGGCGGATTCTTGTCTCTCAAGAACAAAGAACTTAGACGTGGAACAAACGCAGCCCTTCAAAGCTGGCCCCTGGGGATGCTCTGCCGGCTTTCCCAGGAGGCAGCTGCTCCTCCAGTCCTTTCTGGACACCTCTGGGCAGCAGCTCCCAGAGCCTGGGCTTGCTAGCAAGAGCACTATTGCTGGAATAAGGCTGAACTGAGTTCAAATCCTGGCTGTGCCTCTCATGGGTTGTGTGACCTCAGACAAGTCACAGGACCCTTTCTGAGCCTTAGTTCCCCTCTCT
The DNA here is from genome assembly GCF_032452875.1 of Bos javanicus. Classification (NCBI taxonomy): domain Eukaryota; kingdom Metazoa; phylum Chordata; class Mammalia; order Artiodactyla; family Bovidae; genus Bos; species Bos javanicus. Next base: position 100,922,011 of record NC_083878.1, read on the forward strand.
GTAAAAAAAAAAAAAAAGAAGGTTCCAACAGGGACTTCCCTGGGGGTCCAGTGGCTAAGACCCCGAGCTCCCCACGCAGGGGCCTGGGTTTGATCCCTGGTTAGGGAACTAGATCCCTCACGGCACGACTCAAGATCCCACAGGTCACAACTAAGACCTGGGCAGACAAATAAATAAATATATATATTTTCAAAGGCCCCATCAGCAACCCCTTTGTCAGCCTTGCAGGGTCACAGTGAAGATGCCATGCAGGAAAAGGTAGGTGTGAGCCCGGTGGGGTCGGGGAGAGGCACGGTATGTCTAACCTCCCTCTTCTTCAGAACCAGCCACCAAAACCCAGAAGGAAGTGGGCCCACTCCTTGTCTGTGACTGCAAATGGTACCCCTGGGCCTGGCGCCCCGCCATGTTTCCCAGGCTTGGCAGGCGGTGGCTGTCGGCTCCAGGCAAACAGCGCTCAGAGCTGCCATTTATCAGATGCTGAGGCGCCGGGCTGAGCTCCACGTGTACCCCTCCACCTCGTCTACGTTCAAAGTTTGAAAAATCCTAAACGCTCCCAGCGGATCACTCATGGACCAGAGGGGTGCCGTCAGCAGTGGACGTGGTCATTACTAGCGTGCGCTTGGAGGACTCCCCCGGAACACTGGGGAGCTGGGTGACAGCCACTGACGTCACAGCAGGTCTCCTCCTGCCTCCGCAGCCCCTGGGACACAGGGAGGAGACCGCACCCTGGTGGACCCCCAGGTCCTGCTAGGCAGCGCCCCTAGTGTGTCCCACAGCAACACCCCCCCATCACCTGCATCCTGGCATCCTGGCTGAGGCTGGGAGCTTTCATCTCTCCTGAGCCTGATCCCCTGCTGGGCTGGGCTCTGTTCAGGGGTTCAGCTCCTTTGATGTCTTCCCAGTAAGAGAAGGATTTTCCTCAGCCTGGGGAGCACAGGTAGGGAGGGAATGGACACGGTAGGAGGGGAGGTTTGCTCTCGCAGTGGAGCCAATTAGAGGCCCGTCTGAGCCAGCTGACCCTGCACGGCAGTAAAAATGCCTGGCAGAGAACGCAGGCTCGGGCACTCGGCTGGTGGGGCCGGGGGAAAGCTGGCGGCACCGTGGATCTGAGCGGGGGGCGCAGAGCAGAGTCAGTCCTGTTGCAGGTCCCCGCGGTAGGAGACGCTGAACTGGACCTGATTTCTTGACCTCGACTGGTGATTATGCAAAGATGAGGGCTTGGCAATCAGGCCGGCTGGCAGCTCTGCTGAAGCAACCCTGGTGGGGACAAGGCTGTGTCCCCGGGGCCGAAGGGCAGGACAGTGGGGGATCCAGCCTGCAGACGCTGGCTGGACCCTCCCTCCAACCACAAAACCCGAACCGGGCCCTGGGCCTGGTCACCCTGTTCCCCAGCCCTGAAAGGTGGCCACGTAACACACAAGGGCCACCCCACAGGCCAGATGAGGAAGGGGACATCCCAGAGGGAATGTGACCTTTCCAGTCTCTCAGGGCCCCGGGGATGAGCTGGAAACGGCTGCTTCATCCCACGAATCGCCCTTCCAAATGAGGAAATTTGGCTTCTGTTTTTAACACATCTTCCTCCTCTTTAAAAACACCGCTTGGGATTCCCCCAGTGGTACAGCAGTGACGACTCTTCCTTCCAATGTAGGGGGCGTGGGTTCGATCCCTGGTCAGGCAACTAAGATCCCACGTGCTGTGGGGTGCAGCCAAAATGGTAAAAAATAATGAAAGACACTTTGACTATAAGATCCTACAGGGCAGAGCCAGTTCTTCTGTTCTCAGGGAATCCCTAGGCTCAGCAAGGACCCTTGGTGCCCCTCCCTCTTCCTCTGCCCCTGCCCCACAAGTGAGCAGCCTGTGGGGGATTCTGATGGCCCCCCCACCATGAAGAGCACTACTTTATTCCCATTTAACAGATGAGAAAAGTGAGGTTCCAAGAGGGGAAGTTATGCTGCCAGAAGATGCCAATGGTTACCCATCCGGCAAGTATTTAGGAGCACAGATGGTATGGAAGCACCATGTGGATGCCTGAGCTACAGGGGCCACCAGGTGCCCAGCTGCCCCCTGCAGAGCTCTAGCCTGGTGGGGACACAGACGGACAACCCGTGACAGGTGCAGAAAGGGAGCATGAGTGGGGGACCCGGGAGGACTCTCAAATGACCCAGCGACCAAGCTGGGCCCCTTGCCCAGGGTCACAGGTGAGCAGGGGCAGACTGTGCATCCTGCCTTCCTCCTCCTTTTGCGGGGCGGGTGTCGGTGGGGTGCACGGGGCAGGGTCAGCAGTGGCCTGGCTGATCAGCTTGACCCCGTGTGGCCTGGGTCACTGGTCAATGATGAGTGTGTAGAGGGGCTGGGGCTCCTCCAGGGCCAGTGAGCAGAGAGGCCACCTTGAGGCCTGTGTCCCCCTGTCCCTCGACCTCATTCCCACATGGCGACTCCCACGCCCTTTGCAAGGGTTCAAGGCCCCTGCAACCCCAGCTCCTAAGCTGCTCGCACACTCTCCACCTTGGCTCCACATCTCTGGGTCACTCCCTCCCAAGAGCCCACCGTGCCCCCAGGGAGAAAGCCAGACTCCTATAGCATCTGCAAAACCACGCTAACCAGGCCGTGCCTGCTTCCCAACCCGTGCCCGGCCCCCCGAGGGCTACGCCAGCAGAACGGAGCCACCATGGTCCCAGAACAAGCCCTGCCCCACTCCGTGCCACCCCCGCACGTGTTCCCTTTGCCTGGACATTGTTCTCACCTCATCTCCCTGTGCCCCAACCTCCCAGTCCAGGAGCCTCTCTGGCCACCCCAGGCAGGGTAAGGGGGCTCTCCTCTGGGGTCTCCCTGGACCCCTAGCCCTGCAGCCTCCATACAGGTTGGCTGACTTGTCTAGCTCCCTGCAAGGCTGGCACCTTGCTGCGGAATCCTCTGGCCCATGGTTGGCACCCCATAGTTGAGCCATAAAGTGACAAGTGACACCGTTGACAGTTGGTTCCACGAACTTGCATGAGGCTGGGCTGCTTATTTGCCAGGTGCGTGCATGCTGAGTCACTTCAGTTGTGCCTGACTCTTTGCGACACTGTGGACTGTGGCCAGCCAGGCTCCTCTGTCTGTGGGATTCTCCAGGCAGAAATGTTGGAGTGGGTTGCCATGCCCTCCTCCAGGGGATCTTCCCGACCCAGGAATTGATGAACCTGCATCTCTTATGTCTCCTACATTGGCAGGCAGATTCTTTACCACTAGCACCACCTGGATGACCTTGAACAAACCTCTTGCCCTCTCTGAGGCTGCCCTGTGGGTCTCCAGGGGTTGGAGGAGGGCTGGAAAAGTGCCAGCAGGGCCACAGTATATAAAGTGTAAAGTGCCCCTAGGCAAACAGGGATGCTGCCTGCCAACCTCTTGCAGCTCCGGCTCTCTGAGAAGCAGGTTCTGGTTGGTGTGTCTGGCCCCAGGCACCCTGTCCCCGAGTGTTGGCACTCGAGGCCCGGCAGTTTGGACATGGAGCCTAAATGAGGATGGATGGTATTCGGGTCCGGCAAAGCAGCAGCCAGCTCCCTCCCAAACAGCAATTGAGTTTCCGAGAGATTCCGTGCGGCAGAGAGGTGATCCTGACAGACGCCCAGAGGTATCCGGGAAAAGATTGCTTTTGACGGAAGCCCAAATGGATATTAACGTCTGTGGGCCTCGCTAGCCCTTCTCTGCTGAGAATGGCCTTTCTTCCAGGCTGGCTGATCCAGATGTCTGGGCGGGAGGGCTGGGCAGACCTGTGCACCTCATCGACTCCCCTCTAATCGCCCCCGAAGCCCAGGCCCAAGAAATTACTCGCCTCCCAACCCCAACCCTGACTGACTTCCCAGGAGACTGGCTTCCACTCCACCCGAGTGGAAGATGCATGGTCTGGGCCGGCATCTTGGTCTTTCATTAAGCCTGTCCTAACCCTTAACTCTGATTTCTGGGCTCTGGCTGGTGTATCAGAGCTGTTCTGCCCGCCGAGGGGGTCCCAGAGGTGGAGGCCATAACTCAGATGCTCTGAGATAGGAAAACAAAAGTGCTTTTAGGCTCAGATGTGAGTCCAGTGCATTTAAACGCTCCTCTCTCCGGAGCTTGTAGGGATATTTAGAAGAATGTTTGTCTTGGGGTCCTCGGGGGGCTCTCAGCGGCTCTCACACCAGCTCCTGATGGCAGCTCTGCCCTCCGAGAGCATCCGCTTGGGCCCTGCCCACCTGCCTCACTCGGGCCTCCCCGTCTCACCTCCTGCTCCATTTGGCCAACCCCCCTGCCCTCACCCTTGTATGCCAGCATGCACCCCCAGGCGTTTTAGTTTTGTGGCTACATTCCCCCTGCAAAGCCAGAGTTGAGGACTTGCGGCGCAGACCAGGGGAGACCTGTGTGTCGACCCTGCTGTAGAAGGGGCTTCTCCGCTGTCCGATCAGGAGACCTCCAGGTCTTCAAACCAGGGCCTCTGCCCCGCCACGCCACCTCCTCCTTCTCTTGGCCCCGGGGAGGTCTCGGGCCACCTGTGGCTCTCACCCTTCCCTTTCCATTGCTCCCAATTCCCATCAGGGCAGGAATCAGGAGGTGCAAGGAGATGGCGACAGCCCTTCGCCAGGAGACCCTGGTGGCGGGGGGGGCTCTCTGCTCACAGCAACTGTGCTGCTCCTTGTGTCTCCTGCACACGCACCGTCTACTGAGTAACTGAAAACCTCCGCCCTCACATTAGCAGCCGTTAGTTCCAGGACCCAATCTCAGCAACCCCCACCCCTCCAGAACCACTGTCCAGGGTGGGGGCGGGGGCTGCAGGCTCAGGGAGTGGAAGGCGGCTCCACTCAGACATGGGGATCTGACACCTGCTCCCAAGTGGCCCCCACGTGTCAGCACATGCCCCCCACTTGCCCTGTGGAGGCTTTGGTGAGATTACGGGCAGGTTTGTGATGGCTGGTGAGCCTCTGGGCAGGGCCAGGCAGAGCACCCCGGCTCACGTGCACAGCCTCCTGGGTCACCCCAGCATCTGCCCCGACCATCTGCAGGGCCCAGAGGAGGCGGGGCCTGGCCCAGCCGGCCGCACACTCGGGGAGACTCACTGTCCAGCCGCCTCCATCTGTGCGCATGTCGCAGTAGACCTGGAAGCCGGCGGGGTCGTGTGTGGGGAAGACGGAGTAAACGCCGTCCTCCTGCTGTCCGCTCAGGAGGACGTCCAGACAGTCACGTGGCCGAGAGCCTGAGACAGGGAAGGCCGTCAGGGCACTGGGCCCCGCACCCACGTTCCTCCCCTCTCTCCTGTGTCCCTGGGTCTCTGACTTGTCTGTCCAGCAGTGTCAGGTGGGCTCCAGAGCACTGGCCTTGGGGGCAGACTGTGGCTCTGCCTCTCCCTTGGTGGATGTGGTGAGTGAGCACCCTCTCTGAGCCTCAATTTCCTCATCTGGAAAATGGGTGCAGTGAGCTCCACCTCATCGGGCAGGGAGAGGGGTCAACAGGAGGGTATAGGTAGGGTGCTCAGGGCTGCCCGGCAGCAGGAAGTCCTCGGCACACAGAAGCAGTGTAGCCTTGTCAGTGGGGCAGGTGGGGGACGTTGTGGGAATGAACCTGGGCACCCAGGTCATGCAAGGAAGGCAGTCCCCACCTCACTCACCGTTGGCGCAGCCGCGGGGCCGCGATCCCCTGGCAGGTGCCCTCTGAAGGTCAGCCTTGACGTGGGGTCGGGCCAGCCCCCGGTCCCTCTGCAGGGCGTCCAGGACATCGCTGACCGAGTTCACCAGGTGAGCCATGTGGCCTTGGCTCTCAGAGAGAAGCTGTGGGGCACAGAGGTGGGTGGAGCTCTGGGTGGGTGGAGTTCCGGGTGGGTGGGATTCCGGGTGGGTGGGGCACTGGGTGGGTGGAGCTCCTGGTGGGTGGAGCATTGGGTGGGTGGAGCTCCTGGTGGGTGGAGCATTTGGTGGGTGGAGCTCCTGGTGGGTGGAGCACTGGGTGGGTGGAACTCCTGATGGGTGGATCGCTGGATGAGTGGAGCTCCTGGCGGGTGGGGCCCCAGGTGGGTGGAGCTCCTGGTGGGTGGGGCTCCAGGTGGGAGGGGTTCCTGGTGGGTGGGGCCCCAGGTGGGTGGAGCTCCTGGTGAATGGAGCCCTGGGTGGGTGGAGTTCCGGGTGGGTGGGGCTCCTGGTGGTGGGGCCCCAGGTGGGTGGAGCTCCTGGTGGGTGGGGCACTGGGTGGGTGGAGCTCCTAGTGAGTGGAGCACTCGGTGGGTGGGTCGCTGGATGGGTGGAGCTTCGGGTGGATGGGGCTCTGGGTGGGTGGGGCCCAAGGTGTGGAGCTCCTGGTGGGTGGAGCACTGGGTGGGTGGAGCTCCTGGTGGATGGTTTGCTGGGTGGGTGGAGCTCCTGGTGGGTGGGGCTCTGGGTGGTGGGGCCCCAGGTGGGTGGAGCTCCTGGTGGGTGGAGCACTGGGTGGGTGGAGTTCCGGGTAGGTGGGGCTCCTGGTGGGTGGGGCCCCAGGTGGGTGGAGCTCTTGGTGGATGGAGCCCTGGGTGAGTGGAGCACCCGGCAACACCTCTGGCGCACACATACTAGTCCTCAAGGTGGAGGCACTCCCCTGGTGCAAGCCCCTGATTTACTCTGGCCGCCGCCCACGGCGGTTTCAGCCCCGGTGTGCAAAGGAGGGGGCTCAGGTGGGAGGGGACACCTGTGCCGCTGCTGCCTGCAGGCCCCGTCCTTCATCCATTTCTGTGCCTTCAGCCCAGCTGAGCTGACTAAAGGAGACCCCGCTGTTCAAATCCCAGCTCACCCACTTGCCAGTTACACGGCTGCAGGTGAGTGATTAACCCAGCCTTGAGATGGGGCTAACCTAGCCTCCCTGGCCCAGCTGTCTTGGGGATCAGTCACAGCGTGCGGCCCCCAGCAGGGACTCAGCACTCAGCACCTGGGTGCCTGCCTCAGTATGGGAATTCATGAGGCACCTTCCAGATTACAAAACACCTTCACTCAACATCTCTTCTTATTGCCCAGCAAGGCTACAAAGCAGGGGTGCTGGGTCTGCACTCCACAGGTGGGACCCTGGAGGCCTGCACCACCCCATGAGAACCCGGCTTTGACTTTCCAGGGCTCTCTGATGTCCACCCCTTCACCTGACCCCATAGCAGTGCCAGGTGGAAGGGCTTGAGGTGTCATCCCTTATTACAGATGGGGAAACTGAGGCCCAGAAGGGGAGGTCCCTGTGGGGGACACACTCAGGCCATGACCCGCGGGCTGACTGGCAGGAAAGGAACCCAGGGCTGTGCCATCGTGCAGGGAGCCTAAGGTGGGGGCAGGCCGGGCGGTGATTTGGACCCAGGCTCTGGTGTTGATTCTGAGTTTTGGCTCAGGACCCTCCTCCAATCACTTTCAAATAACCCTGGAAGGGTAACCAAACCCCTTTCACATTACTCTCCTCCCCACGAACCACCGCAGTGGGCCCTGTTTTCTGGGGAGGGGGGAAGGTTCACGACAGCATGTGTTCAGTCTTCCTTCTCGATTTGTACCATCCCCACTGTGATTTCGGTCCAGAGGTTTGGGGCTCAGTTAGTGCAGCTCTGTTCCACCTGGGGTCTCTCGGTTGTGCCTTCTGTGGTCTGTCACCTCCCCACCCCAGGGCTCCAGGGGGAGGGAGGCAGGGTCACGGGCAGACTGCAGCCAGCCAGTGAGCATGCAGCTTGCTGGGTCTTTACACACCGAATCTGTCACTGGCCAGATAATAGCTCGTTCGAGGAAGGGAAATAGAAATATACAGTGCCAGCAGTTCACAAAATATGATTCTCGGCTTGTCCGGGAGCAGGGGCCCGACAATGCTTTTAGTTTCCTTGTCAGTTTCCCCTCTGCTGAGCAGGTGATTCAGTGGGGGCTCAGGCCCGGGGAACAGGCACCCAGATGGGTGGAGAGAGCATTGAGGCGGGGTGGCAGCTTTCTCCTGGGGTTTTATTGCAGTGTCCTGGAGACAAGCCCCATTGGAGGAGCCCTGCGGTGGGATGCAGGCAGCCCCAGGGAGCAGGGGTAGGGGGCGGCCCTGCAGGATGTAAGCAGGAAAGATCACCGAGCCCATCGGTTCAGTCAAATCTGTACTGCCCATCCTTCTGTGACGAGGCAGACACACTCGAGAAACTCAGGCACGGCCAGCTCTTGCTAACGGGCAAGGAAGACCTCAGTTTAAACCAGCAAATGATTAAAGTTGAAAATGTACATAAAAACATGCCCCGAATTAATGGGGAAAGTCAGTCCCTGCTCGCTGAGCCGCACAGCTGCATTCAAGAGGACTTGGCGACTTTCAGAGGCAGTGAAATCGGAGCTGCTGCTTCCAGCACTTCTCAGTTGTTGGAGCTTAAACAAGTCGCTTTGCCACACTGAGCCTCAGTCTGCCGCTCCGAAGAATGGGGATAACGATTCCCTCCACTTCCTGGGCTTCCCCTGTAGCTCAGCAAGTAAAGAATCTCCTGCAATGTGGGAGACCTGGATTCAATCCCTGGGTTGGGAAGATCCCCTGAAGAAGGGAAAGGCTACCCACTCCAGTATTTTGCCCTGGAGAATTCCATGGACTGTATAGTCCAAGGGGTTGAAAGAGTCAGACTTTCACTTTCACTTCACCACCTCCTGGGGCTATTGTACTACAAAGTGCTGATTACACACAGTGTGGACCAAAAAAAAGGTTTTCAGTGGTGGCTCCCCATAGGCTGAAACTTCAGTTTACAAAGTTTCTACCATCATAATAAAAGAAGTGGGAATGTGTAGACAACATCTCTCACGTGCCACACGCCCACCAGGCCCAGTACAGCTATGAGTGACAGCATCCTACTGGGCATGGACCGTGCTAGCCCCATGTTACTGGTGAGGAGGGCAGTGCCCTGCCCAGAGAGGGCACTGGAGGTGCTCAGGGACGCACAGCTGGTCCTCGGTGAAGCCTTGACTCTACTGACTCAAACCGTGAGGGCAGGAACACTCAGCTCTGCTGCTCCTGGGCCAATGGGTCTTAGACACCTGTGCATCAGTGCACAGGAGTCACCCAGGTGCTTGTCGACCTGCTGGGACCCGGGGGTTTGGGGGTGAGGTTCAGGGACACGCCTTTTAATGAGCAGCTCTGGTCACTCCAACAGGGAGTGCCGTGGGCATTCCTCTGAGAAGCCCAGGTCTCGGGCTGACAGCGGAGGGTCTGGGAAGCTCGTAGAAGGGGAACTAGGAGCTATGGCAACACAGCTCTGCAAGACACATGGTCTCTGAAATCACCTTGAGTCTGTGGGAAATGAGTCAAATTAAACATTCTTGTGAGAAGTGAATATATCAGGTGAGCTGAGGCAGTGCTGGGCCCCAGAAGAGCCATTAGTCTTCCGGGGATGGCTTTAGGCCTCCATGCAGGTGAGCGGGTGGGAGGCCCAGGGCTCCCACCCAGTCCCCCGCCCCTGCCCTGAAGGTGAGCATTTGCGGGCAGGCCAGGCTGTCCAGGGCTGAGCCACGGGGAGAGCAGAGTGAGGCGCCCAGATGCCCCAGAAAGTCTGGAGGTCTCCCCGAGTCCTGAGGATGAGGGGCAGGGCCGCTGCAGATGGAGGGGCAGCAGGAGGGCAGCTGAACATCCCCCCAGGATGGGGAGGCCGCTTCCCCATCAGTCACCTAGACAGGATGACGAGGACTGTAATTTCTCCAGCTGCAGCCTTTGGGGGAGGGAAAAGGCCCGTCACTCTTGAGCTGGTGAGTGACCAAATGCCTGGCCATCTCACATGTCCGGAATGGGCTGGATCCATGGCAGGGGTGGGGCTCGCCTCCCAGTCCCTAAGGACCTAAGTCATGGGGGTGGGGGATGGGCAGCAGCAGGGTAAAGGCTGGAGGCTGGGCAATGCTCCAGAGGCCAGATGCCAGGCCTGACCTGGCCGCTGTGCACAAGCATGTGGTGAGTCGCTTCAGTCGTGTCTGACTCTTTGTGATGCCATGGGCTATAGCCTGCCAGGCTCCTCTGTCTAGGGGATTCTCCAGGCAAGAATACTGGCATGAGTTGCCATGCCCTCCTCCAGGGGATCGTCCCGACCCAGGGATCAAACCTGTGTCTCTTATATCTCCTGCATTGGCAGGCGGGTTCTTTACCACTAGCGCCACCTGGGGAGACCTGGCCACTGTACCCCGGACAAATCACTGCTCCGCTCAGGCCCTTAGTTTTCTCTTCTGGAAAACAGCAGAGGGCCAGTGAGCTGATCCTGAACCATGATTCTATGAGGGGGAAGATTCTTGCTGGTGCTGCAAGCATGGTCAGTGTTAGAAACCCTTCACCCAGATCCACCTGGTGCTTGCTGGGACCTACCTGGCTGGGCTCTGGTGGGGGCTGGAGTGGGGCGGAGGTGTTGGGGACACACTAAGGGTCTGGTTGAGCTCTTCAGTTGGTCCCCCCTTCCCTGGAAGGCTGTGGGCATCAAATGGCAGTGGATGGGGTGACCTGGCGGAGGGGGTACGGCTCTCTCTGGCCACATGGCACAGCCGAGGGTGTGGGGGCTTGCCACTGGGCACCACATGACCGTGAACTTCTATTAGCCTGATGACCTTGAACTTCTATTAGCCTGATGGAGGCCACATCCTGCCTCTCCTGTGTCCACTGGCACGGGAGCACCTGGGAAGCCCCTCCAGGCCTGGATTTGACTCGATGGATGGATTTGACTGATGGAAGGACCACTGCATGCCATGGAGATTACACTAACACCCAGGTCACCAGGATGGCCGCACGAGCTGTGTGACCTTGGGTGAGACTCTCACCTCTCTGAGCCTCATCTGCTTGTCCACAGACAGGAATCACAACAGCCCCTGGCCCTGGGACGGAGTGACGCTGAGGGCACCAGGCACTCAGCAGGGCCAGCAGGTGGTGGCAGCCACCCCACCCACCCCTGCCCAGACCCCGAGGGAGGCACAGACCCCCACCTTACCTGGATGAGGCGGCCCTGCTCGCTCTGCAGGGCGCTGAGCCCCTGGCCCAGGGCGCCGTGCCCCTTCCGCAGCCCAGAACACTCGGCCTGTAGCTCCGAGGCCCGGGCGAGCAGCCGAGGGAGCTGGTCCGCCAGCGTGTCCAGCAGCTCCTGCTCCTGCTCACCCGGCAGCCGCGGCTCGGCCTGGCGCTGGCTCAGTGCCTGCAGCACGGAGGCCTGGGCGCCCTCCAGGCGGGCGAAGCCGTCGGCGAGGTCAGGGCACCGCGGGTCAATGAGGATGCTGAGGCGCGAGCTGTCGGCCCTGTCCACGGTGACCAGCGCGCTGTTGGCCCCAGCCGGCCCGGTGCTGACGACGGGCGGGGGCGCCGTGCCGGGCACGCGGGCGTGGTTCAGGAGCAGCACAGCACCGGTGACCGCCACAGCCAGCAGCACGGCGAGGGACAGCAGCACGGTACACAGCACGCAGCTGCAGCTCGGCCGCTGCGGGCCAGCCCGGGCGCATGGACGCAGAGACGGACAGGGACAGACGGGAGAGAGAAGGAACAGCGTCAGGGGCAGACCCGGGCCTCCGGCTCCAACCCTCGGACGGGGCCCTCTGCCCTTTGTGAAGCCTGGACGAGCCTCCTTCTGGGGCATGAGGGAGGGGAGTCTTGGAAAAACAGCCCCAGAAGGGAGACAGAGAAACCAAAGACGGTGAGCTCGAGACAGCAAGAGAGGCAGGGAGACAGAGATGGGGATGGCGACAAGAGGAACCAGGGCAGAGAGCCAGGAGATAGAGGGACAGTCCCTTCTCCCTCGCTGCCCCTGCCCCAGGTGGGCACATCGCCCCACATGGAGCCCTCCCAGGTCTAGTAAAGGCGGGCGGGAGGTGGACTCCCACTCTGCAGCCAGACAGGCCAGGCTCAGGTCCCCAAGCTGTCATTTTCTGCAGAGTGACCTTGAGTGAAGGTCTTTGCCTCCCTGAGCCTCGGTGTCCTCATCTGTGAAATGGGGGCAATGATGACTCGCCTACCCCATAGGCAGGCGCCTGATGCCATGCACACTTGGGAAGGGGGAGCTGCGATGGTGACACAGCGATGCTGCAAATCATCGCGCTGTCTCAGTGGAATGGATGCCTTGGGGTCATGGGCTGCTGTCACTGACGGTCTTTTCAACCCAGAGCACCCACACCCCGCGTCCTGAAGCCACTGCAGGCCCACGAGTCTGCCATGAGTCCCCAGGCCGGGGATGGCCTCCCGAGCACCTCCCCACCCCCTTTCCTCTCCTGCCTGCCCTTCCTTCCTCCCCCTCTTTCACAAAGCACCCCCGCCACCCCCTGGACCCAGTACAGCTTGTAATTAAAGGAGGCACCGTGATGGAGCACAAATCCAGACTCACTGGCCCGCATCACTCACGGCCCAAGGGAAGCCTGCAGAGCAATCACAGCCTTTGACACACGGGGACACTGAGGCCCAGAGAAGGCCAGGGGCTTGCCCACGGTCACCCTGCAGATGAGAAGCTGGGCTCGGACTGGACCCCCCACCTCCCGCCTCTTCCCGGGGCCAGGAATGTCCAAGCGCTGAATTTGCCCCACATTTTCAACTTTCTGAATCCAAGAGGCATCTTTAAATGAGTTAGTATATTAAAGCACTTGGAGCCATGCCTGGCATACTGTGTTTGCGCAATAAATATTAGCGGCTTTTATTATCTCGTGATCAATGTGCACAGAGCATCTGGAGGTGTCGGGTTTTTTATTTTCCACCCAAAGTGCTATTTCTGTGTCACTGATGCTAGAATGTCCCTTCCCCCCCTTTTTTTTATCTCCATATCTCAACATCTCTGACATATGGGAGGATCTTACAATTGTGATTGACAACTTTCTTTCTTGGTGATACATAAAGTAGCCTCTAGGGACGTCCCTGGTGGTCCAGTGGTTAAGACTCCATGCTTCCACTGCAGGGGGTGCAAGTTTGATCTCTGGTCAGAGAACTAAGATCCCATGTGCAGCAGGATGCAGCCAAATTAAAAAAAAAAACAGCCTCTTATATACAGTGTTTTTCTATGAGAAAATATGGTAAAGCAAATAGCTACTTTTCCCTAAATTCAAATTCTACAAGTAACTCCTGAATCTCCCATTTGGCACCAGAGGAGGAAGGGGTCAGGGGTCTGTGTTGTTGGAGAGACAAGGGAGAGGGTTCCTTGGCCTGTCCCTGCAGTGATGGGACTCAACATTCTACCCCACCTCTCCCCACACCTGCCCAGACATGCTGGGACTCCACACAGTGGGACAGTTTATTCCAGCCAGACCTGAACACGTCAGCTTCCCTCCGTCAGCTCTACACAGGCTGCTCCCTCGGCCCGGGGCATCAGCCTCCCCTGCTTCTCTTCCACAGCTAAACTCTCTTTTTTCAGGGCTCAGCTAGATGTCACTTCCTTCAGGAAGCCTTCCTAGACTGTTTCCTCAGCCCTCCTCCCAGTTTGGGTGAGGCTCCTCCTCAGTGTTTCCACAGCTCTTGCTCCCGGCTGAAAAATACAGTCATCACCTTTGACTGCATTCATTCACTCAAACATCCATTCAGTATTACCCGGTGTTCCCCCTGAGCCAGCGTCCAAGCCAGTCCCTGAGGGGTAGCAGTGGACAGTCATGCCAGCCTTGCCCGTAGGGACCTCGTGTCCCATGGACTATGACTCTTACCCTCTTTGGGGGCATGGGTCCCCTTGGAGATGATGAAAGCTGTGGATACAAGAAAGCTAGAATTCTGGGGCCTGCAGAGCCCAGATCTAGGAAACCTGCTCTAAACCGTGAGCCCCCCCACTCCCCCAAAAGGCATAGAGCGGCTGGTTGTTGGATGGATGGAGGGCAGGACAGACGGGCTAGGTCATTTCTCCATGACCTTGTTGGCGTGGGAGGAGGTGAAGGCCCTGGGACCCATGGTGCGTGGCAGGGCAGAGGACCATGACCTCCATGCTGAGCCCTGTGCCCACCCAGGATGGCCTGGCACAGAATGAAGTTTGCCTCCAGGCTGCCCCAACCCTGCCACAAGTCAGCAGGATCCACAGGGGCGGGCATTGCATCATCACCGCTATTACTTGAGTTTATGCTGTGTTCCCACCAGTGAAACCTCCAAACATCCCCTTGTTGAGGTTGGTTACATTTTGCAGATGGGAAAACTGAGGCTCAAAGAGTGAAGAGCCTTGCCCAAGGTCACAGGAGCATGTGAACCCAGGCCTGGGTGACTGGGTTCAAACCCATCGCCCGTTTGTGCGGCTGTTGCTGAGCCATCTGACCACAGTCCTGCCTTGTGGGAAGCCTGGCCCGGGTTTGAAACAAAGCCCTGTGTCAGCCAGTGAGTCCCTGTCAGTCCCCTCCCGGACTCCATCGAGAGACACCTTGCCCCGAGCAGCTCTGAGCGCCGTCCTCCACAGGAGAGCGTTAAGGTCCCCAGCTGGGGAGGCAGAGCAGCCAGCCACGTCCCCCATGTGCATCCCCAGGTCCTCTTGGGCATCTGCTTCCACCCAGGCCCTTGGTCCCTGGCGGGAAGGCCAAGGGTGCAGAGGGGGCGCGCTGCAGAAGGCTGCAGGGGGTCCCCCGAGGGGCAGGGGGATGCCGGAGCCTGGAGATGAAACCGGCCACTCAGCAGAGGAGAACCAGTCTTCAGAGATCACCTTAAACGTGAAGTGCTGTTCGCTTTTATAGGCTGCAGTTTACGTGCCTTGCAAAGAAATCTATCCGAGACCATAAGGGGGGCTTCTGGTGCACGCTGCCCAGCGGAGCGTGTGGGGGGCTGGCGTTTAACTCATCAGCCCTTGGCCGGGGCAGAGCAGTGCATGCCTGGGGTCCCCACCTCCCGGGGCAAGGAGCCTGTAGTTTGGGAAGGCATCCCAGGACGGGGGTGGGGGGCATTCGAGGAACCCCAGGGTCTGAGACCTGCTGCTAGTGCTAAACGCCTGTGCAAGCTTCCGGCTGGGGGGATGTGGCTTCGTCCCCTGCATCAGCCCTAGTGCTGGCCCATGGTCCAAGGCGGCCCAGGACGCCCCAGCCAGGGTAGGACATGGTGGGCTCACGCCAGGGGAGGCAGGAGGAGAAAGCCCCGGAGCTGCCTCATTAGAGGGGTGGTATGTGTCCCGACTGCCTCCTCTGAGTCCCCAGCCTCCAGGGATGGCCACGGGGTCTGGCTGAGACTAAGAGAAGGAAGGGCTCACGGCTACAGTGCTCTGCCTGCACTGCACCTCACTTCTTGTTTTTTTTTAAGGCCATACTGCGCAGCATGTGAGATCTTAGTTCCCCAACCAGGGATTGAAACTGTGCCCCCTGCACTGGGAGTGTGCAGGGGGCCACCACCAGGCCACCAGGGAAGTCCCTTTCCCTATTTTTTAAGGGAGCTGGGTTGTGGTCCCGTGAGTAGGCTGAGACTACACTTCTTGTAGCAAAGTGGGAAGAAGAAAACCTCCCCGAGGCGGAGGCCAGGCAAGGTGAGATCCAGGTGCAGGCCGCTCCCAGCCCCCCATCTCCTAGGAGCACCCCAGCCCCAGAAACCCACTGTGTGGGTCTATGTTGAGAAAGCCAAGGTGCGGCAGTGTGGTCTGAGCCTGGCAGAGACTCAGAGTTGCACCTGGGCTCGTGGATCGTCGCGAGCGGGGCAGCCCAGCCCCTGCCCAGCCCAAAGGCCCTGGGGGAGTCTTCCTCCTCTCTCCCCAGGAACACACATCTGCTGCCCCAGCCAGGCAAACAGCGCCTGACCTGGGCTGGGCTCTGATGCTCTGGCCCTGGCAGAAGGACGGTCCCAGAGACCCCTTAAAAAGAGGAGGTGGTTGTTCTGCTTAAAATTCTGGGTGGGGTCCCAAAGATTTAGGAAGAGGGCCTGCTGGCTCACTCTATGAGTCCTGGGGGAAGAGCTCCCTGTCTTGCCAGGGGCCTCTGAACATGACCCACGTTGAAGGCCATCTGAAGCCTCAGGCCACCAGGAAGTCCCCAGGAGACTGGCCGGAGGTGTTCTAGGGACAAAGAGAAGGGTCTGGGAACTGCCTGCGTCCACCCCTCCCGAAGGAGCTGAGCCGCCAGCCCTGTCACTCCCCATAGAGCACTCAGCTCTGAGTCCATTTCCGATGAAGGAGGGTCTCTTGATGTATCTTGTGAGGGTCTTGCTCACCCTCCCCACCCCCCAGATCTCCAGGCCTCCAGCCCACTGACCCCTAAACCAGGCTCATTCCACTTCAAACCTGAGCCCTCCTGAGAGTTCCACCCAGGGATGGTATCAGCCTCACCAGCCCCCTCCAAAACCGGGGACCTCCCTGGGCTCCCCTCCCTCACCCCATCCCCAGCCAGCACCTGGCTGCGTACACTCTTACCTCCTCGAATCCCCAGGGCCCCTCTGTTCCTATGGCCCCCCAGCCCTGATATGGTCCAAGCCCCATCGTCTGCTTTAAAATCACCTCAACCATCTCCCCGTTAGCCTCCCCACCTCCTCCCAGCCCTACCAACCAATACCCCACCCAGAGGCCCAGGACCCTCCTGATGGCAAAAAGCCCAGGACACTCCGGCCAGACCACTGCGGGGCTGCGGAGGCCTCAGGAGCAGGTCCCGCCCCACCCCCAGCCTCCGCTATTGCACCCTCCCCCAACCTCCACTCCTGCCCAGCTCTCTCCAGCCGCCTGCCTGCATGCTAAGTCCGACTCTTTGCGACCCTATGGACCATATCCCCCCGCCAGGCTCCTCTGTCCATGGGATTCTCCAGGCAAGAACGCTGGAGTGGGTTGCCATGCCCTCCTCCAGGGGATCTTCCCCATCCAGGGATCGAACCCGCATCTCTTACGTCTCCTGCACTGGCAGACGGGCCCTTTACCACTAGCATCACCTGGGACGCCCCCTCTGTCATTTCCCCCAACACACGTTGGTGTCACAGATCCGACAGATGCTGTCCAGCTTAAATGCCCAAGTGGTCTCTGACCTCCCACCCCAGCCTCCGGCCTCCTCATCACTGCCGCACGCTGGTCTGGGGGTGAGTTCCATGGAGAGGGGCCCAGGAAACAGAAGGGGAAGGAAGGCCCTGTTCTCTTCAGCCTCCTTCTCGTCCAACCCGGACACAGTGACCTCCGCCCAAAGCCCAGGCAATGAGGACCGAGGCTGCATGGTTTTCTTTACAGTGCCCATCGAGGTTTGTCATAATCCCATGATACGAGTGTGTTCCTCCCAAGAGACTCTATAGAAGTTCCCAAGGCACAGGTTTACAGCTGTCTCTCCTAGAGGAGGGAGCGACTCTATAAATAGCCACTGAGTGAATTAAATGCAGCAGGGTTTAGGTTAGACATCAAGAAGAACTTCCCAATGAGAACTGTATTCCCTGTCTGGAATATTTTTCAAAGTTTTGAAAATATCAAGAGACACTGCCTGGGATGGTTCAGAGGTTGACCTCCCTGTGGGGTGGTTTGACTCAGGGATTGCTCAGAAATGAGCCTCCCCGCCACCCCCCCCCACCCCCCTGCAACAAGAGGAGATAGTTACAGGGTGACTTTCTGCCCCACACTAGAAGATTAGGAGAATTGTGACTATTTCTGGGTCCTTTTATCTGAGCAACTCCGAACTCCTGGCAAATATCCCACCATCACCTGCTGCCCTAAGGGTGTGAGAGCCCCTTGGTTTCACAGGGGAAGAAGTGAAGCTCTAATGAAGTTGGCACCTTGTCCAAGGTCACTTGGCAAATGAGGAGCTGAGGCCGGACAGGCCCAGGACACAGCCGGCCTGAGGCTGTCTGCAGAAACAGCAACACTTGGATGTAGGCCCTTCAATGGCAGTGGGTACGGTGTGTGCCCTGGGGAACCACGCACTAGGTACCAGAGCCCTCTCCTTGGGAATTACATAATGTGCCCGAGCAGGAGGAGCCAAGGGCAGCCAGCCTCTCTTCCCTTAGTCTTCCCAAAAAGGCTCATCGGCCACCCAAGTTCAAGTCCTGGTTGCAACTCTCAGCCTTAGTTTCCTCATCTGTTTAATGGGTTGATCATTCCTGCTGCCAAACTCTGAGAGTGGTTTGATTCAGAAACGAGAAGTTATGCAGATGAGCACAGCTGGCACTCAGACTGTGGCTTTGGCACCTTTTCTGGAGGAAGTGCCTTGTTAGAGAACCTCAGTCAGAGTCTTCTGGAGGGAACTGGGGGGTCATATTGCTTTCCCTGGTGGGCAAAGGGGTGATCAGGACATTGACAGCCTGGCAAAGGGGTCAGGCTGCTCTGAGAACCACCTTCCTCAAGGGTGTACAGCGCTTTACAGTTTGTAAAGGATACCATTATTTCACTCAGCTCTTGTTAAGTCCTTGTGAAGTGAGGAGGAAGCAGTGATTGCCGTTCCCATTTTACAGATGGTAAAGCCCAGACTCAGAGAGGGGACGTAACTTACCCAGTCACAAAGCATGTCAGTGGTGGAGATGAAACTAGAAGCAATGGATGCAAGAAGGCCAGGCCCAAGGGAACCCTGGTTCCCTTTTGATGGTGGGCACAGGAAAAGGCTTGCCTCCTACCTGAAGTTTCAGACAAGCCTGGAGCTGGCAATGGGATAGCCTGTCTAACATGCTGGATCACCAAAGGGGTGGAGTGAGAAGGTGGTGTTTGATATTGGCCCAGGCCGCTGGGACCACAAGCTCTTGGCAGCCTCCGATGCCAAGGGGCAGACAGCTGAGCTCTGGCCTGGTGGCAGTTGGAATATATACCCCACGACGCAGCAGAGAGGCCAGGGCTGACCCAGGAGGCCTTAAAGCCACATTTCAAATACATCCCCCAGAAGCCACCTCCCCTTGAGACACATCAGCACTCGCTGCTCTCCCAGCTCCTTCTGGCCGGGCTTCATGCAGCTCAATTCAGCAAAAATCCCTCAACTCCCGGTCTGAGCTGCATGGAAAGACAGGAGCCTGGACCCAGGGGGAGACCCCAGGATGGGGGCCCAGAAGAAGCATATGTCCAAAGGGAGCTCCTGCTAGAGGAGGGACCAAGGCTAGCGAACAAGGCAGGGAGATAAAGGCAGCTGAGTGGCACAGGCTAACTGCTGCTGGGAATCAAGGTAAAGCCCACGGGGCATCAGGCATCGGGGAGGGCTTCCTGGAGGAGGTGGCATCTGAGTTGGTTTTGAAGTATATGTAGGGTTTCCCTGAATGAAGTGTATGTGTGTGTGTGTGTGTCTCTGTGTGTGTGTGTTTGGGGGACGATGAGGCAGCAAACGTTTGGAAACAGGCAGTCTGGTGTCATTTGCTTGTTGGCAAATGACAAGCAGTCAGTACCTGTAAGGGGGCTCACAGGAAAGGGGAATGGACCAGGAGGTATTGGGAGAGGCATGGAGTCAGTCCCGGCTTTGAAACTTTGCTCTTCCACTAACATGCTGTGTGACTTGGGTGCATGCCTCGACTTCTCTGCACCACCATTCTCCTGCGACAAGGGCACGTGCACCCCTGCCTCCCCACCCAGGCTGCTGCCGACAGCGAGGTTGTGCAGACGGTTGGGAAAGGGCTTTGCAAAGTGTGGAGGCATGTGGCTCCAGACAACGCTCACTCAGGCTGCCGCTCCCAAGAGAGTGAGGGGCCCGCCAAGGCCCGCCCCTGCCACCCCCCTCCTGCCTCTGCAAACAAGAACTGTTCCTTCCCCAATGACATCTGTCTGGGAGAAATTTGAAATTTAAAACGGGCAGCTCCATTATTTCCTCTCCTTGGCTAGCAGACCTCGGCATCTCGCCTGCCTGCCCCAGTCCCTTGGCAGCCCAGCCTGGGGCGGCCCCGGGGCTGCCCCTCCACTCGGCTTCCCATCCCTAGCCCCCTCTCCGGCCAGCCCTGGAGCTCTGTCCTCACCCCCCTTCCAATGCACAGCCCTGGGCATCCTCCACGGCCCCCTGAAGAGGGGGCACAAAGCATGGGATGAACAGACCTGCAGCCCAAGGACCTGAGGTTCAAATCCCAGCAGAGCCACAGGCCTGGGGCAGAAGCAACTCTCTCTGAATCCTGCTTCCCTTGTCTTAGGGCTGGAGAATCACAGTATCCAGTGTTCTTACAAGAGGCAAATATTTATTGATCCTCTGCTGTATGGGGGTAGGGATAGGCTGGCTAAAGTGTGAGGATTCAGAGGAGATGAAGGGGAGGGGGTCGCATGCCAGGCGCCTGGCACGGGGTGCTGCCCAGGGTGGGATACTTAGTAAATGGTTCAGATGCCCATTGTAGAGATGAGGAAACAGAGGCTCGCGCTCAAGGGCTGGTGACACTGTAAACTCTGTGGGTCCCTTACTTTCTCTGTGCAAGCGTGCACCTGAGTCCGTTGGAGGAGCAAGGGGGCTCCTGCAGGGGTGCCGCCCCCATCGGCAGCCCGAACCCCAAGTTCAAGTGTCTCCTCTGGAGCCGAGGACGGTGCCCGCCCCAATTCGGGCCTGTCGAGCCTCACGGGAGGTACGCCCCAAACTCCAGCCCGGGTGCCCAGCCCGCCGGCTGGAGCCGCCACCGCCTCGCCCACCGCGCGGGACCCCCGTATCCCCACGCCCCGGGCCCGCGGGTACCTGCGGCTTGTCGCGCGGCCGGTCCTCAAGTTGGGAAGCGCCGCCCATGGTCTTCCACCGGTCGTTGACCATCTTCCGGCAGGACCGCTGGCGGGGACGCTGGGCGAGGCGCGCCGCTGCGGAGCGCAAAGGCGCCGAGGTGGGCGCGGGCTCGCTCTGTTCGCCGGCTTCCCGCCTCGGTGCCCCGCACCTGGACGGCCCGGGCCAGCGGGCGGGTGTGCGAATGTGTGTGTGTGCGTGTGTGTATGCGTGCCGGCGTGTGCGCGGGTGTGTGCGGGCGACAGCGGGAGCGGGAGCGCGAGAGCCGCCGGCCGCCCGCCGCCCGCCCGCCGCTCGCGCTGCGCGCCGTCCCCGCTCCCGGCTCCCGCGCCTCCCCTGCGCGCTCCTCCCTCCTCCCTCCCTCCTTCTCAATCTCCGTGTCTTTTTTGTCTCGGACTCTCTTTGCCTTTTATTGCTCCCCCGCTCTCCCTCTGATACACACGCACACACCGCGGACGGCAATGGGGAAACTCCACCTCCCCAAAGGCTAATTAATAGAGAAGACGCGGGCGGGCCGAGACCCCCGGGGCCAGCCCGGGAGGATAGCAAAGAGCTGCGGCCAGCCCTCCTCTCTCCGGGCCCGGAGGGGCTTGAGAACCCCGGGGGCCGCCTCCTCGCAAACTTCCTCCCGGGCCGGACCCGCGCCAACTCACCGTGCGCGGGGAGCGCGGCGCCGGGCAGGCCCCGGGGTCGCCCCCGAGGGGGCCTTCGGCCGTCTCCGGGGAGTGGCGCCGCGCTCCTCCCGGCCCCCTCAAGGCGCAGGGGCTCACCCTGAGACCCGTCGGGGTCCGGGGGGTGGGGTCCAGCCGAAGGGCGCCCCCTTCGGGTGTCCGAGATATGGGTCCTGGTCCCGGGGCAAGTGCGCCCAGGCCCGGAGTCTCCGGTCACCAGGGACTGCCCGCTACCGACCCCGACCCGCGAGGCCGGCCCTGGGGGCTCCTTGGCCAGAGCCGGTAGGCCTGCGTCCGGTGCTCGCGGACGGACAGCCGGCCCCACGCCTTCTTCTCGCCCAGGCGGCCCGCGGTGTCGCGTGCGAGCCGCTCCGCGCTCTGCCCGCGCTCGCGGCCGATCGCCCGCATTCCCGGGGCGCGCCTAGCGCTGCCTCGGCCCCCGCCTCCTCCTCTGTCCGGGAGAGGAGGGATTTGTGCCGGGAGGGGGCTTCTTAGTCGCCCCCTCCCACCGGCAGCACTTTAAAAAGCATTTAATCCGCCCGGTGTAGCCTTCAGAGGTAATTGACAAAAGTCCTTAATCTGCGCTGTTAACGAGCTGCTATTGTGACTCCTGACCGGGAGGCGCCCACACGACCGAGGCCGCACTCCCGGCTGGCCGCCCCCTCCCCCGGGCCACCGACTGCCCCTCCCCCGCCCCTCTCTGCGGGGGCCCCCCATCTTCGGCTCCCCCAGCTTCAGAATAGACTCCCGTGTTCCCTTCCCCACGCTTCTCCCCAGAGCTGTGTTCAGGCTCCCGGGGTGCCTTGGCCCACCAGGCTGTTCCCTGGCACCGTCTTCGTCTCTCTCCCACCGGCTGCCAGTCTGTCGCCCCGTACTCGTCCCTCTCCCGGGGCCCTCACGAGTGCAGCAGACTGCCTGGGGGTGGGGGCCCCAGAAAGCTGGGGTTGGGGGGCACTCGCTGCCCCTGGAATCCGAGTGGACTGTCACTCACCCACAGAAGGTGGATTCCCAACCTGCCAGCCGCCTCCTCCTTCCAGAGCTGTCTGCCGGCCTCACCTGCAGCCCACTCCCCAGGCCCAAGGGAGGCAGTCGGGCCACCTGGGAGTTTGGGTCCCCCAGCATCGACTGGGAGTCGGGGACCTGGGTTGGAGTCTTGGTCCCTGGGCTCTTTCTCGATGTCATCTCTCACTTGAGGCCTTTCCAGTAGGTTAAATGGATTGGCGGGGGGGGCCATCAGCCTTGCGGAGAGGCGTGTGGTGGCCAAGTGGCCTGGGGCAAGCAGCTGTGCCTCTGAGCCTCGGTTTCCCCACGGTTGCTAAAGGGCCAACAGCACCCTCTTCAGAGGGCTCTTGTGAAGTTCTGAGAGTGCGTTGAAACACTTGGCAGGATGAGACCTCAGACTTTCCCACTGTGACCTTGAGCAGATTCCCTGTCGTCTCCAAGCCTGGGTCTCCTCATTGAACATGAAATCACCACTTCCCCCTTCTAAATGGGGACTTATGAGGTTTGTAGACGTGAGGCGGGAACTGCAAACCTGAGTCCGATTTGGGGAGAGGAGGTAAGCTCCAGAAGTGTTTCTGTACAGACAGAAGGTCACCCTTCTGGAGGACCCTGAGCTGAGATTCTGAGTGGAGGGGGTGCTAAGGGCCAGCAGAGTTTTGGGGGTATCTGCTCTGGATGGGCGGGGAAGACATCCTAGAGGAGGGGGTGGGGTACTGGGCTGTGAAGGTGGAGACACCTGGAATGTTGGGGGCAAGGCATTCCAGGCAGCAAAGCCGCAAAGCAAAGGCAGAGGATGGAAAATGACAGCTCCCCGGCACAGGCAGGTACCAACCAGAGGACACCAGCCAGAGGACCTGCTCCCAGGCCTGCAGAAGGGCGGTTGGACAGGTAAGCGGGGGCCACCTAGCGGCTGCTCATGGCACTGTTTGCGGTCAGCCTGCCTCACACGCTGGGCCACAGATTCCTCAATTTCCCACCTGCGGGGGTGTGGTGAGGGCATGTGTGGGAGTGGTCTTCACCCATGACCCCCGCTGTGATGATGGCCCCTGCTCAGCCCCCCCAGGAGAAGAGCCCACCCAGAAGAAGGAGCCCGCCGGCGTTTGCTCAGCGCCTTACAAGATGCCCTGTCTGGGGGAGAGGAGGGTCTGCCCTCTGTTTGTGAGCTCCAGATCTATGTGAGCAAAAGGGCAGCTGACCCCATAGAAGGGACAGTGCCCCTGCCTCTAACTTCCTTTGGGCACAGTTGGTGTCCACAGAGCCCCCGGGAGAGCCCAGGTGTGCTCAGTGGACTCAGGGCTGGAGGAGGGCACTCCAGCCAGGACCTCAGCCAGGACCTCAGGGAAGCTGGAACCCGGGACCCCCAGGCTGCTCCGGGACCCCGCCCACTCCTTACACATCGCCTCACCCTTCTCCCTCTGGTTCACTGATTCCCCGTGTTCCTGTCTTTCCTGCCTTTGGCCACTTGGACATGATGGCCGCACCAACAGAAATCCCTCGTGGGGGATTTTTAAATTCCCAAAAGAAGTGCTCTGATTCATCCTGCTCATCTTTTGGAGCCAGGACATGTCACTCATAGGTCATCAGCTGTCTTTGGCCAGGTGCCCACCGTAGTGTGAAGGAGGGGATGGCTGTGGGGTCCTGATGCATGGTACCCCCTTTCCTTTGTAGGGAGGGGGTACAGGACAGGCTGTGAGGCCTGCCAGCCTGAGAGGGATAGAAAGGAAGAGACCCTCTCATCAAGGAGATGAGCGTGGCCAGAGATGCCGGGTGACAACATTCAGGGTTACTGCTGTCCGACTGGCTAGAATCCATTGCCCCTCATTCCTACACTCAGCCCTGCTCCGGGCACAGAGCGTCCTCCCAGCCACCCTCATAAGTGAGAGCTATTGTTATCCTTGTTTCACGGATGACAAAATTGACTCCCAAAGGTAAGTTACATAACTTGGGTAAAAGTGCTATTAGCAAAAATGATATAAATAATAGCTACCATTCAGAAAGCATTTTTCATGTGCTGTGTACCGTTCATTAGCAATAGATCTTAATTCATGTGGTTCTCCACAAAAGCCCGTGGATGTTATTGATATACCCATTTCATAGATGAGGCGAGTGAAGCTCAGAGAGGTTAAGTCCCTCAGCCAAGATCACACAGCAGCTGACGGAGCCAGAATGTGAACTGGAGTCTCCCACTGCTGGAGCGCGTCTTCCTTTCTTCCTCGCCTCTGTCCTCCTGCTTGGCCAGCGCTGGGCCTGAGCCCAGCACTACGAAGCTGGCCTGTGGCAGGAGCTCAGCACACGTGGGCTGAATGTTGAATATGCTTTGTCTCATGGGGCCCTGGGGACCGGCTGACCGGGAGATTGGGACCTCTGGCCTTTGTCCACCCAGCCTCTGCCCTGGGCTGCCTAGGGTGCTTGACCCTCACCGTAAAGCTGTCTCAACTTCACTCTGACAGTCACATTTATCATTAAAAATAAATTTATCTTGGCTTCCCATGGCATGGAAAGCTACCGTGCAGTGATTCAATGGGCTTGTCACCCCTCACGGTTAGGCACGGGGAGCGGAACAACTGGATGGTCTCCAGCGCTGGCTCTTCATTTTCTGCGGCTGGAGGCAGAAATGTACAGTGGGCTGACATTTAATTTAGAATCCAACATACCTTGACATAAACCCATAATACAAAGGCGGGGGCGGGGGCGGGGGCTGCCAAGCCCGCGGGGGTGGGTGGGGGGGCAGTCCAAATGACAGGGCGGATTTCTTTCATTTTATTTTTTATTTTTGCTTTGTCAACACTGAGTGGTGATGACAGACTAGAGGCCGTGATCAAAGGCAGGAATTAGCATGGAGTGAACGTGCGTGTGTGAGCGTGTGAGCTTTTGGCGTTGATGCGCTGTGCATGGGCGGGGGGGTCTGCACCCCGGGGTCCCCTGGGATGCTGTGTGTGGTCACCTCTGCCGCCAGCCTGTCGGAGGGTGCCAGGGAAATTCAGGCTGAGGCTGAGGCCGGAACCCAGCAGGATAACTCGGGCCTGGCGGGCGAGACGGGACCTCCCTGTGGGTCTCAGTGTCCCCAGCCCTCTTCCCATGTCCTCTGAGATCAGCGCTCTGGAAATACGGAGCAGGGAGGGAACACTGGTATTTTTAAAGCTAGAGGCAGAATTCTGGCTTTTTATTCAGCAAAACATCCCGATGGACTCCTTGGGTGTAAAAAGCTGAGGCTCAGGCTTCACTGGGGAGGGGAGGGCAGGACCTGGAGAGGCGGGGAGGTAAGAAACTCAGGGAGAAATGTGGTTTCGGCAGAAGCAGCTGGAAGGGGAGGGGATGTGGGGGAGGGGAAGGGAGGCAGAGGGAACCAGAGAGGGAGGGACTGAAGCCCACCCAGCCGCATGGGGGCCTGGGGAGAAGGCTGGCCTGGGAACCCCAGCGCTGATGTGAGTGTGAGCGGGATGTTTGTGGTTTCCGAGCTGCGATACAGGAGAGCGCATCTGTTATCCCCCAGTCTTTGGTTAAGAGTCTGCTTTGCTCAACAACCTGTGTTGGAAAGGCTTGGGAGAAATGAAGGGAGTGGGCCCTGCCCCTACCGAGATCAGCGCAAGGCACAGTTAAGGGTCGGCTATGGCAGGGGACGGGAGGGATGCTACGGCTGTGGTCCAGAATTCAGGCCAAGCAAGAAATCCAGCCGGCAGGTGACTTAAGCTTTCGTTATAGAGGAATCAGGATAGGTGCTGTTTTACTGAATGCCCGCTACGCACCACGTAGGTGATTTGAATTTTCTCACGGAAACCCTGGCTGGTACCTAAGAGGCAGATTGCTAGCATTTCTTATGCCACTTCACAGATAAAGGAACAGCTGAAGCAGGCGAAGGCTGAGTGCCTTGCTCAAGGTTATACATCTGATAAACGTCACAACATCAATTTGACCTCCGTATTCTGGTCCCAGAACCCACTCCTTTAGAATTCGGGGACCCCTGTATGGTTAACCCTCAGGTCCCCAATGTTTGTTGTTGAATGAAAGAAACTGGGTGTAGAAAAGAAAATATCTTGCAACCAGTGGCCACATCCCAACCTACACGTGGCCAAACTTTCAAAGACGGCGTGCCTGTTTCTCTGCTTGTCTCCTGTTCTCTGTGCTATGATACTGGTTCACCATCTCGAGTCCCTGCACCATCTCGAGTCCCTGCTAATTCTGTTGGTCGTTGAGTCTGCCAACCCTCACTCGTGGTGACTGCTTCCCCGCGTGTTCTGTAATTTTGGATCACGTGTTCCAACTTGGTCAAAACTTTATCTTTGGGAATCCAGTGTGTTCTGAGCTGAGAATTTGTCCTTCCCAGGAGGAATGGCTTTTGTTTCCATTAGATAACCGAAGATACTTCAAACTCAGAGCTACTGTAAGTTCTTATCTTGTATATAGAACGAATTCAGACCCCAGATCCTCATGAAAACAGATTTCTGTTTGGTCATCCAAAGTGGAAACTTTTTCCTGGGCCTTTTCCCTTCCCAAGGTGGAATTTTTCCTAGTCTGCCCATCTCCAGGCAGGTTCCCTGGCCCCTGGTTCTTCTTGGTTTCTGGCCCCTGTTGATTCCTTCTTTATTTTTCAGTCTAACTACACATTTAAAAGAAGATCTGCGATATCATATCCAACTTTTGCAGCTTTGTGGTTGTTGTAGTAGGTGTCTGGGGTGGTATTTAGTCACTAAGTCGTGTCTGACTCTTTGTGACCCCCTGGACTGTAGCCCGCCAGGCTCCTCTGTCTGTAGAATTCTCCAGACAAGAATACTGGAGTGGGTTGCCATTTCCTTCTCTTGGGGATCTTCCTGATTCAAGGATTGAGCCTGGGTCTCCTGCACTGTGGGTGGTTTCTTTACCGACTGAGCCACCAGGTAGGAGTCTAGTCTACCATATTATTAAAAACACAAGTCCCTTCTTCTCTCAAGACTTCCCTGGTGGCTCGGACGGTAAAGCGTCTACCTACAATGCAGGAGACCCAGGTTCAATCCCTGGGTTGGGAAGATCCTCTGGAGAAGGAAATGGCAACCCACTCCAGTACTCTTGCCTGGAAAATCCCATGGACAGAGGAACGTGGTAGGCTGCAGTCCATGGGGTCACAAAGAGTTGGACACGACTGAGCGACTTCACTTTCACTTCTTCTCTCATACTTATTTACTTTTTTTAACTAAAAAAATAAATAAATTCTAATTTATGTATGATAAAATGCACATCTCTTTTTTAAAGATTTTTTTGATGTGAACCATTTTTAAAGTCTTTATGGAATTTGTTACAATATTGTTTCTGTTTTATGTTTCGGTTTCTTGGCCTCAAGGCAGGTAGGAATCCTAGCTCCCCGACCAGGGATTGAACCCATACCTCCTGCATTGGAAAGTGACGTCTTAACCACTGGACACCAGGGAAGTCCCCAAATGCACAGATCTTAAGGGTAGAGTTTGGTGAATTCCAGCCATCACTCCTGTCCTTTCTGTCGGCCTAGGAAGTTCTCTCCTGCCCCTCCCCCATCACACACGGTCCCCCCAGAGGTGACCACTGCTCTGACTTCTGTCACCACAGCTTCATTCTGCCTTTTCTTAAATTTCACGTAGTGGGACCACATGGCGTGTGTTCCTTTGGATCTGACTTCCTTCCCTCAGCGTCAGGCTGAAGAGACGCGTCCATGTTGTGTATTTCAGTCCTTTGTTCCTTTTTACTGCAATAGTATTTTATTTATGGTTCTGCATAATTGGCTTAACCACTTCGCTGGTGATGGACGTTTGGGCTGTTTCCACGCGGGGCTGTCAAGCCCGGCGTTGCTGTGAGCATTTGTACGCCCGTGCTGGTACACACATGTACACAGTCCTTGGAATCGCTGGCTGATAGGGTGGGAGGAAGTTTAACTGTATAGGAAACAGCCAAGTTGCTTTCCAACGTGGCTGTGCACCCTGACACCCCACGAGCAGTGTCTGGGGGTGCAGGTGGCCCGTGACTTACACCTTGCTTCCTCCTAGGTGTAGGGCGCCTGTGGGTGCCACATGGGTGATGGTGGCTCTCGCGTGGGTGTTCGAAGCCCCATCGCTTGCTCCCTGTCATTCTGCAGACATTTCCTGAGCACCTCCCCTGCTTTGTCCCATTCATTAGGGCCTCGGGATGGCTGGGCGGCCTGCCCGCTGGTGCCACTCTGCCCATCAGGGTGCCCTCTCCCATCACACCCACCTGAGGGTCTGTCTCGTGGCTGTGGTCGGGAGGCCAGCTCGGCTGTCGTCTGTGCTCTGAAGCTGATGTCTTGCTCAAACCTCAGAAACGTGTCAGCGTGTGGAAGCGCCTGTCAATCATCATTCTATTTCCCGGTCTGCCCCTCCCCGCTCTCTATAGCCGCACTGCCCAGCACCCAGCAGCATCAAGGGCTGAAGGCCGTGCCTCCTGAAACAGTGGTCCAATTGCTTCGCAACGTGGTTGTAAGCCTTTGCTCCTCCCATTAGCAGCATGAGGGGGAAAATAAAATTCAAAGCCCAAATTGGACTTCCCCGGTGGTTCAGTGCTTAAGACTCCATGCTTCTGCTACAGGGGGCACGTGTTTGATCCCTGGTCATGGAAATGAGATCCCACATGCTGCATGGCCCAGCCAAAACAAAACAAAAAAAACCCAAATCTCCACGAGAACAAGGCTCCAGCCATACACCTGTGGCGGACGTATTTCCTTAAACTGCTCCTTCGTGTGGGTGGGTACATCCTCAGTCTCCTCCTTCACTGAGGGTGTGGCCCCGGCTTTCTGCCGGGTTCTGACTCCCTGCCTTCCCGGATCTCAAGGCCTTGGAGTGGGAGGTTCCAGGTAGCCTCTGTCCCTTGCTGCAGGTCTCACCTGAGTGACAGATGAAGCTAGACAGAGAAAGCCCGGCAGGCAGACAGACCCCAGGGAGGTCCTCTGGGCCAGAACATCCCAGCAGGGATTGGCCTGCCCTCTACCGGAGCCCAGGGCTCAAGAGCCATGGTTCCCATACCATCCGTGTCCCCTTCTGGAGACCCATCTGGAAGCCCTGCGCACCCAACACCAGACCCGCTGAGCACTGGCTGAGAAACAGATGGGACAGACTGTGGCAGGGGCGACCATGAGGAGCCCAGGGATGGGAACATTCAGACGGGAGCCTTTCGGGCTTAGATTCGCAGGTGATGCCATCTGTCCATCTGTGTTTCTGTCTTCAATCTCATCAGTTTTTCCAGTTGTAAAAATCACCTAGTTTAGCTGTGTCCAGACACGACTCTGGTTACCATTTCGGAGTTCTTCCTTCCAGTCTTTTTTCCAAGTATTTGCCAGAGACTACAGGCTGTGGGACTAGCAAAGGCTTGGGAGTCTGTCTGCATGTACCAATACATAACACAGACGGGAGAGGATCTTGGCAGTGTTTTTCTGGGCAGGCCGGTGGGGCTGAGATGGGAAAATACCAGCAGCATTTATTCAACATTTACCAGATATCAGTGCAGCGGGCACTGCTGCATCTCTGTCCATGTGGGTACTCATGGTTCCAGAATGTGCTGTACCTTCTCCCCAAAGGGCAGCCCTTGGCCAATGACAGAGTGGAGTCAGGAGCTGCTGCTGCTGCTAAGTCGCTTCAGTCGTGTCCAACTCTGTGCGACCCCATAGACGGCAGCCCACCAGGCTCCCCTGTCCCTGGGATTCTCCAGGCAAGAACACTGGAGTGGGTTGCCATTTCCTTCTCCAATGCATGAAAGTGAAAAGTGAAAGTGAAGTCGCTCAGTCGTGCCCAACTCTTAGCGACCCCATGGACTGCAGCCCACCAGGCTCCTCCATCCATGGATTTTTCAGGCAAGAGTACTGGAGTGGGGTGCCATTGCCTTCTCTGGGAGTCAGGAGAGTGAGGGGTAAATCCCCAGCTCCCTCACTGTTTGTTGAGTGCGTGGTCTGGCCCATTTCCCAGAGTCCCCTGGGGCTGGTGCCCCAGATGCCACGGTGCGATCTGATACACATTCCCCCCACCATGCTGTCTGCCTCCCTGCTGCCATGTCACCCTCCTCCTCCCCTGGCAGCACTTCCTGGGATCACCTCCAAACAAACCGCTTGTGTTTACATCTCTGCTTCTGGGAAAGCCCACGTAAGGCAACCAGGTGTTCTGTGTATAAGCTTCACCTGCGTCTCCATCCCTTCTCACAGTCATTCAGCAAATTCTAGCGTCACCACACTCCGCTTGCTGCTGCTGTGTGCCAGATGTGGACCATGACCCATGCGCCGATGCAAGTGGTCCGGCATCTGTGCCCCAGTGACCAGGTCTCACCCTTGACCCAGAGGAGGGCCCCAGGCAGCGGTGGAGATGGTTATTTCTGGCACACATCACGTTTCACCAGATGGAGGGCCTGCGGTACATAGCTTCGCATAACCTAATTGTGAGAGTTGGCCCATGTTCTTCGTGATTCCAGAACTCACTGTTAGAGTTAGGCTTGTGTCAGAGCTTCCCGGGTGGTACAGTGCCACCTGGCAATGCAGAAGACATAAGAGACACGGGTTCCATCCCTGGGTTGGGAAGATACCCTGGAGAAGAAATGGCAACCCACTCCAGTGTTCTTGCCTGGGAAATCCCATGGACAGAGGAGCCTAACAGGCTACAGTCCATGGGGATCACAAAGAGTCGGACACGACTTAGTGACTAAGCAATACCACCACAAAGCTATCAGCCAATATGTACGGGAGGGGATCTTTGCGCCAGGAGCTGAGCTTAGCCTGCTCAGAGAGCTGATTCATCAGACCCTTACAGGTGCCCATAGCTCAGTCCTGTTATTCTCCCCATTGACAGAAGAGGAAGCGGAGGCACAGAGAGGTCACCGCTGCAGACAGGAGATTTACATCCGGGTCATCGGACTCCAACTCCAGAGTTGGGGTGGGAAGGGGACATGGCGTTTACAAGCCTGGCTCATTTTTAGACATTTATCTCTATTTTCCAGTTGTTGTAAACAATGCACAGCTAACAGCCTCCTACCACCCCCCCATTGCTGTTGGTCTTGCTAATTACTTCCTTAGGGTGGATTTCCAGGAAGAAAATTACAGGGTCAAAGGACAGGACTGTCTTTAAGACTCTTCATCCCCATCGCCCTGCTCCGGCCTTGCTTCTGGAATCTCTGGCCTTCTTTCCCACACTGTCTTGAGCCGAGCATCATTGGGAGGTGTCCAGCCTTGGCCTCCTTCCGCCTGGCCCCCGCGTGCCCAGATCTGCACCTGATCTCCAGCCTGACATCCCGGGTCCTGTCTTGTATCCCTGCCAAGGAGGCCAGAGGCTCTCCATGAGTCAGCTTTTTTCCAGAAAGGATGGTAGAGGAGAGGACAGGAGGGTCTTAACGGAGGGACCGTGGCTGCTCCTAGCACACAGTAGGGGCTTGGTTATCTCTAAATGAATGAACAAACAAACAAGATGCCTGGCCTGCCTGGATCCACTGCTGGTTGCCCAGCAGCTCCTTATGAAGCAGCTTTCCCATGAAGCAGCTTCCCCACTCTGGAGCCCCCAGGGCCAGCAGCCATGCCCACAGGGCAGCCCCCCCACCACTGGTGGGCAGGAGGGAAGGGACCCCTCAGTTTTGCAACCGAAGCCCCAGAGCCATCCCTGGTCCCATCTCACTGTGCATGTGACAAGTGCTTTTCTTTCTGAGACGAGTGCTCCAGCCAGGGCTCCTTTGCTTAAGCCAGGTCCCCGCCAGGACACCTTGGAGCTCACTTTTCTGGTCTAAACAAACCAGGGAACAAAATTGCCTATTGTATTGGTTATCAACTGCACCATTACAAATTACCCTGAAACCTAGCAGCTTGAAACAACAAACACTTATCATCTTACGCAGTGTATGGGGGCCAGGACTTCAGGAGCAGCTGGGCTGTGTGGTTCTTGCTCAGTGCCCGCTCTGGAGGGTGCAGAGAAGATGCTGACGGAGCTACATCATCTGAAGGCTTGACTGGGGCTGGAGGACCCACTTCCAAGGTGGAGAGCGCATGTGGCTGCTTGGCGGGAGGCCTCAGTTCCTCCTCACCACATGGCCCTCTCGAGAGGGTGACGAGCATCCTTACAGTATGGTCCCCGGCTTCCCCCATAGGAGCGGGTCAGAGAGAGCAAGGAAAGCCACCGTGCATTTTATGATCTATGGTTAGAAGTCATACTTCATCATTTCCTCCACATTCTGTTCATCAGAAAGGAGCCCCTGTGGACAGTCCGCACTCAGGGGGAGGGGAATTAGGTTTGCCCTAAGAAAGGAACGGATATTTTTTTTCAAAAGCCCACTGCTGCTGCCTCCCAGGGGTGCTGAGAATACATGGAGATGGGTCTGACAAGCTCTGAGCCTGGCACTGGCACCCGCAGGCCCTCTGTTTTATTTTATCTACCCAGCACCCAACCTGATTATGATTATCCAACACCCAGTCTATGTCAAATGGCACCAACAGCTGAGTCAAAACTGGGATCCAGAGTGGATTTGCCTGCAGCCTCAAAGAACTGGTACACCTGGGAGATCCCGACGCAGGCAACTAATGCAAGAGGACTTTCTGCCTTAGGTGTTCAGGAGGAGAAATGAGGCAGGGTTGCCTGGAACAGTTGTCCAGGCTGTGCACTGCACAAGGGCACCTGGCTATGGAACGTCCTTGGTGGTCCAGTGGCTAAGACTCCGAGCTCCCAATTCAGGGGGCCTGGGTTCAATCTCTGGTCAGGAAACCAGATCCCACATGCCACAACTAAAGATCCTGTGTGCTGCAACGAAGACCCAGTGCATCCAAATAAATGATAAATTAAAATAATTAACAAAGCAAAAAACAAGGGCACCTGGCTGAAAAAGGTGGTAAGAAGTGAAATGGGCGCCTTTCCCTAATTCACCAAAAGCACGGGATGGAATGATGGGGCTGCAGAGGCCTTAGTATGTGGCTAGAAGGCAAAGATTTGGAGAGGATGGTACAGGCTCACCCAGAACATTCAAACCAGCAGTGGTTCCCTGGAAAGACTGAGACTCTGAACCCAAGAGTGTGGCTAATGGGCAGGAGGGGTTAAGTTCAGCTCAGCAAGGGGAAGGGGCCTTGTCACCATGCCGACCTGAGATGCAAGGGTGAGTCCAGCAGCTCCATGGACGCCGTCACCTTGGTCCTGCTGCCTCCTGGGGCCGGGAGAAGGGCCCGGGCAGGAGCCTACTCAGGGGGCTGGAGTTCTGCAGGCACAGAACTGGAGCCACCTGCTCCTGGGGCCCGGACAGCGCACCCCAGAACCTCCAGCAGTAACCAGAGCTTGGCAGGAGGGCTGGGGCCTGCCGGGGGCCGGGGGGGCCTCTAGATGTACCTGGTTCATCCCAGGGGCCCACAAGTAGCTGTGATCACCTCCACCACCACTTCTGGGGGTGGGGGTGTGGAAAGAGCAGCCTCTGGAACCTAACCCCAAAGCAGGCACCATTTAGCCACATCAGGCCCCACAGTGTCAGAAAGGAGAGTGGGAAGCACAGTCCCTTCCCCATGCTGATCCTGCCCTGCGTGGGCTCGGAGGCCCCTTGCTCTGATCACGTGAGGATCCTGCCTTCTGGGCTCAGTCCAGGCCTCTCGCTCCCAATCCAGGGCCTGGCTCACTCGGTGTGTCCAACCCCCTTCCCCGGCATCACTGCACTGGGCTCCCACTTGCCTCCTGGCTTGCACCCTGGGGCCTGTCCTGCCCCCTTGGCCTGAGCTTGGTTGTACTGGGACCCCCACCTCCACCCCAAGGAGCGCTTCCAACACAAGGCCTCACTGTCAGCCCTGCCCACCTTCCAAACCCTACAAAACCCTTGGCCTAGAGCAGGAACAGCCGTCCCCTAAGGGTCTGCCTTGTGCCCAGCAGTCAGGGAGGCAGACCGCCCCCTCCCTCCAGGGCACCCAGGTGATGGGAAAGAGCAGGGAGTGTGGGGACCACAGAGGAGGGGGTTGGCTCAGGGCTGTGCGGGGGTTGGGGGGAAGCCAGGGCCTCCCAGATGCCCCCAGCTCCTGGCACCAGCTCTGTTCTGCCCGGAGCCCCAAGGCTGAGCCCTGAACTCAGAGCTGACAGCCATGCTAATCCCGTCTCAGGCTGGCAGCCGCCCCCGGCCGGGAGGGGGCACTGAGCCACCCCGGGGAGCTGCTTCGGAGTCCCCATTCGTTGTGGATGGCAGAGTGGTGCCACTGGGAGATTAGCTACACCCGGCTGGTCCCCAGCAGTCGGCCCCCCGGCGCTCGGAGAGGAGGCAGTGGGCTATTAAGGAGAGTCCTGGGAAAGGGGCTAGGCGGGAGGAGGGCTAATCAAGCCTCCTGATTGTAATTGTCCGAAGGTGCCGGCCTCCTCGTGAACACGCAGACCGCACGGCCTGCCTCTGCGGCTCCGCGGGGCTTCTCCCTGCTGGGGCCTTGCTGGCTAATGTTCTTTCGGCATAACTCTATTTAAATTCACATTTCCATCATCCCCCAGAGGAGCCGGCGAGAGAGCTGAGCTGCGTGGTATAAGCCAGCAAAGGATTAGATGGGGTGGGTGTTATTTTTTCCTTTTCTTTTCCTTAGCGATGGAGGTGAGGTTATTGCGGGTCACGGTTCTAGAATCCTGCACTATCAGAGTCAGAAGGGCCATCAGGCTGTCCAGTCTAACTCCCTTCAATGTCTGGGGGGGAAACTGAGGCCACAGGGCCCTCAGCACATGGAGCAGGGGCCCCTCCCCAGATTCCTTCTGGGGCAGGTGTCCAGGAAAGACCCAGAGCCCAGATCTCTTGCCCCTTTGGAACTGGCAGGTGAGACCACCTCCCTTGAAGCTGAAGCCCCCCAGAAGCCCCCCAGAGGCCCGCCCCTCCCCGGGTGCTGGCTGAGCAAGCTCCTGTCATGAGTCACCTTTCTCCAGA
This sequence comes from Bos javanicus, assembly GCF_032452875.1. Lineage (NCBI taxonomy): Eukaryota > Metazoa > Chordata > Mammalia > Artiodactyla > Bovidae > Bos > Bos javanicus. The sequence continues at coordinate 100,956,965 of NC_083878.1, forward strand.
GCACAGCTGGGGCTTCGTTTGCTCCACCGGAGGCCTCCAGGGGCTGGCAGAGGCCATGGCCTCCAGCATGCGGAGGAGGGAGCGGGTGAGGGGTCATCAGACGGGGACCCAGGCATGGGGCCAGCTGTAGCTGCCAGGCCAGGAATGTGGCTCCCTGGGGAGGCTAAGCTGATGGGGGAGGGAGAGGGTGGGGGGCAGAGGGGGACCTGGAGGGAGGAGAGGGCCCTCCCTTCATCCTGCTGCCCACCTGGAGGGTGTGGGAAGCGTAGGGCAGAGATAGGCGGCAGCAGGGGAGCGGAAGTTAGCTGCGTTTGGGATGAAACTCATGAATGCCAAAAATGTTCAGAGAAGCATCTGGTTTTGTTTTTTTTTTCAATCTCCCCCATTATCAACAGCTTGGGTGCTGCGGAGGGGGCTGCAGCCCAGCCTGGAGGTCCCCCCCGCCAAGAGGCCCTGCGGGTTCTGTGTGCGATGACCTCCTCCAGGCAGCCAGGCACGGCCCTGGGTTGCCTGGTATCCCTGGGACCCACAGCTCAGCCGCTCAGAACGGCTCTTCACCTCCGAGGCTCCTCCTCTGAGACGGGTGGGTGAGGGGGAGCTTTGGCTTCTAACCCACCAGGATGTACTGGGTCCTCTCCTCCAGGGTGAGAACGGTCCATCCTTGGGTGGGGGGGATCGGTGGCAGGGTAGCCTCCTGCGTGGATCCCAAGGCTCTGGGCTGCTACCACTCGCCCTAGCGTGAGCCCTCTCCTACAAGCCTATGGACCAATATGTTGTCCCATTCCACGGCCTGTGCTGAGTCCCGACCCAGGCTCAGAGAGGTTGAGACATCCACCTATGATTGCACAGCCAGGAGGTGCCCTCATCGTACCTTGGGCTGCCTCCATTTAGGTGAGGCCTCAGACCAAAGTGGGAAGAAGGCGGGTGGCCTGAGGCCAGGATGGGCTCTGCTGACCACCTGGCTGGGGACCCTGGGCCCAGACACTGAAGAGGGATCTCCAGCTTTTAGAATCTTCCGACTGCTAAATCTGAGGACCAGAGGGTCTTAGAATTATGAAATCATGGGCCTCCCAGGATGTTTGGGATAATATTTAAAAAAAAAAAAAGAAAAGTGAGAGATAGCAAATGGCAAAGGAATTTGGTAATTCTTCCCAAATGTGAGCACGGCTGATTCCTTTGTGCCTCTTGGCGGGTGGGTGCGGGGTATCTGGGAGGGGGTTGGAACACGGAGGGGGCTGCTGGAGAGGCTGCTAGGACACCTGCTGCTTCCTGAGCCGGAACCAGAGACCGACACCCACTCCAGATGTCGCCCAGCCCCCCACCCACTCCCACCTTCTCCTGCTAACTCCCACCCCTGCGGCTGGGTCCCTGCTAGGCTGGGATGCCACTGTGACCAGGACGAGCCCCCAGCCCAGCGCCCCCTCCCCCCAGGCCCTGCCCCACCTCCCCCATCTTCAAATGAAGTCTCTGGATTTGATTTTAGCCGAGATACTCTGTTTAAAAGAGATCTTTTATGGAACCCTGTGGTTGGAGAGCAAAGTTGTTCTGAGGGGGTGGGGAGGGGGTGCTGAAAGCCCCTGGCTCCCTGCTGGCCTGCAAGCCGCCCTCTTCAGCCCCTCCTGCCTTCAGCCCCGCAGAGCCGCTCTGCAGAACCTGAGCTGGCAAGACAGACATCTTTAACCCCTGGCCTGAAGGGATGCTCTGCAGAGGTAACATCAAACCTGCACACACTGGAAAACCCTCGGAGTCTAAGACAATGGGTCAGCTCCTCAGATGCCAAGGGAACCTGGGCTCCTTGCCAGGCTGGCCAGCCACTCTGCTCGCATCTGTGGCCAACTGAGCAGGGGCCCAGATGTCGGCCAGCAGAGGTCACTGAAGGAGGTGGGGGTTGGTGTGTCTGCTCTGAGAAGGGGCCTTTCCCCCCAGCCTTGCCCTTGAAACCCTCCATGGAGCAAGTCTGGGAGGAACTCTTGAAACCTTCCGTGCGGCAGGTCCTAGAGGTTAGGACGTGTGTGTGCTGGACTGTGGGTGCAGGTCATGTGTCATCTCTGCGCAAGGGATGACCAAGGGCTAGAGATGCTGCGGCAAGTCTCAGGGACTCCCAGTTGGACCTTGGGAGTTGAAACTTGCAATACTTGGGGCAAATGGTGCTGCTCTGGGACCCAGGGGACCAGGCCTGGCCCAGGGCAGGTGCTTATTAACTACAGATTAACTGACACAGAGGGGGTCATCTCTCATCTCGGCCTGAAGCTGGGCTCCTGGGTGGTGCCAGGAGTCTTAGAGCAGAGCCAGCACCCCTTGGGCAGTGTGAAGGGGTCAGCTGGTACGGGGGCTCACCCAAGAGCTATCGAGTGTCCTCTGTGAGGTGTAACTCTGGGAGGCAGGAACCTCCTTAGGGGTCTGACCTGGTCAGGAAGGGTCAGTGGAGGAATTGAGGAAGTGACAAGGAATAGAAGAGATGGGAAGGCTAATAGGTGTTACAGGTGAGGAGGGGAGGGAGCCAGGGCCCTGTGATGGGGATGCGGGGGGGGACAGCTGGGAGGGAGGGGAGGGAAAAGGTGTGTGATAGGGGCTGGTGGGAAGAGCGGTCAGACTCCACATCCTCTGCATGCCCTGCTGGGGACAGAACTGGGAACTCACTGATGGTTTCAAACAGGCACTTGATGTAATCAGATGGCGCTTCCGGAAGTCCATTCTGATGACAATGGGAGAGGGACTGGGGGCCCATGAGCGGGCTGCACAGGGGTCAGGAGAGGTGCTGCCCACTTGGACCAGCCTGGGGAGAAGAGGGGGAGTTGGGAGGACAGAGTTGGTGGGGCCTTAGGAAGGACAGTGTCAGAAACAGGTGAACGAGAGGTGGGTGTCAAGGGGTGACCAAGCTGGCATCTGGTGCAGGCATTTCAATGATGGGGTGCTATTCAACAAGGAACCCAGGTGAGGATCAGGCTTGCGGGGGGAGCAGATGTAGATCTGAAGCTTTCTACTGATACCCTAAGCTGGGGGGAACCCTTGAAACCTTCCATGCGGCAAGTCCTGAAGGCAGAGGTCCATGTGCTGGACTGTGGGTGCAGGTCATATGTCATCTCTGCACACGGGATGATCAAGGCTTAGAGATGCAGTGGCAAGTCTCAGGGACTCCCAGCTTGAGAATTCCAGGTCACCGTCCTGGGCGGGGCACCTGCCATGTGGCCAAGGAGAGCTTCCTCCATCAGGTGGCCAGGGCAGGATATCAGTAAGGACTGGTGGCCTCCTTGTGGGAAACCCCTGGGGTCCCTGGAAGGCTCTGCGTGGCTCTGAGAGTAGACAGAGGCCACACAACCATGTGGATGGTGCTGGTTCAGCCGCTCAGTCGTGTCTGACTCTTTGCGACCCCGTGGACTACGGCACGGCAGGCTTCTCTGTCCTTTACTGTCTCCTGGAGTTTGCTCAAACTCATGTCCATTGAGTGGATGACGCCAGCTGACCATCTCATCCTCTGTCGTCTCCTTCTCCTCCTGCCTTCAATCTTTCCCAGCGTCAGGGTCTTTTTCAATGAGTCAGCTCTTCCTTCACATCAGGTGGCCAAAGTATTGGAGCTTCAGCTTCAGCATCAGTGCTTCCAGTAAATATTCAAGGTTGATTACTTTTAGGATGGACTGGTTTGATCTCCTTGCAGTCCAAGGGATTCTCAAGAGTCTTCTCTAGCACTACAGTTCAAAAGCATCAATTCAGCCTTCTTTATGGTCCAACTCTCACATCTGTACATGACTACTGGAAAAACCATAGCTTCAACTAGACAGACCTTTGTCAGCAAAGTGATGTCTCTGCTTTTCAGATGGTGAGGAGCAGCAAAGTGAGTTCTGTGGCTCATGTGGGTTCGTCAGAACTCATAGCTGCCCGGCCGCTGGGATGTAGGAGGGTCAGTAGCAGCTCTTCTAAGATGCTGTGAATCTATGAATCTATGACCTCTGATTCCCAGACACTGATCTGAGTCAGGGATTGGGGCCTGTCACGAGCAAAACTCCCAGGAGGGCTGTCTCCATGCCCCACTCCCAAGGATGCCTCCTGCTGACCTCTCGCCCTCGGCAGTGACCCCTAACACGAGTGGAGGGTCAGAGGATAGAGACGAGGTGGGGGGCAGCCTTCCCACAAAGGTCCCACAGGCTGGGGACTGCTTGGAACGGGGCCAGGCCAGCCTGAGTTGCGACCCTACTCACACAGCTCCTCAGACATCCGCATGATATTAATAATGGAAGGGCCTGCACTTGGCTCCCGAAGGAGCTTGGAATGCCAAGCTGTCCCACCACAGACAGATGAGGGGACTTGGGTGGGAGGGGGGCTGCCATGGGCAGGGTGGCTCTCCTGCAGCCTGCCCCCACCCCTGGGGGGCTGTCTGAGCCTCTGTAAGAATGCTTTGTTAAGCCCCATTAAATATGCATCGCCCCTTTAAACTTTAATGGCCTACTTTGAGGTGTCACATTTTTCACCTCCTGGGATGAGTGAGGGTTGAGCTGCTGAGAGTTGATGTCTGGCACTGGGTGGGGACACCCCTCGACCAGGGCCTGGTCCCTGGACAAAGCACAGCTGGGAGACACTACCCACGGATGCCAATCTAACCCTGGCGAGGGAGGGTCCTTCCAGTAGAGTTTCTTCTCTGGGCAAAGCTGGGCCAGCAAACTTTTCCTGTAAAGGGCTGGCAGTAAATGCTTTAGGCTTTGTTTGCATGTGCATCTTAGATTTCTTTCTGCAACCCTTTAAGCACGTGAACACCTTTAGCTTACGGGCTGGAGTTGAATTTGACTGTGGGCCATAGTTTGCCAATGCCAGGGCTACCATTGTGTGCCCAGAGAGGGAGGAGCAAAGGGCTTTGGAATCAGGCAGACCTGGGCCAGGAGTTGTGACCTTTGAAATAGTCACCAAGCTGTGCAACTTCATTCCACTGATCAGAACAGGTGCCAGTCGTGAGCAGGGTCCCTGCCTGGGTCCTCCTGGCTCTGCTGCCCAGCCCCCATCCTGTGGAGAACCTCCACCTCATGACATCTGTTTTCTCTCTTATTATAAAGTGAGTACACAAATGGGGCCTCAAAAGACTGCTGTGAGAAGTAAATAAGATGGGGAAACACTGACCAAAGCAAGCCTATACCGCAGGCTGCCCGTCAGAATCATCCCAGATCCTGAAAAAATACTCTGGGCAAAACCACCGTGAAGCAACAAAGCGAAGTTGTCTGCTTTTGCCACATCTGTTTAACGTAGTGTTAGAAGTTCTAGCCAAAGCAGTTAAGCAAGAAAAAGATAAAAGGCATCCATCAGGGAATCCAAATCAAAACCAGAGATACCACTTCACACTAATTAGGATGGCTATATATTAAAAAAAAAAAAAATCGGAAAATAGCAAATGTTGATGGGGACATGGAGACACTGGCTTTCTGTGCACTGCTGGTTACAACGTAAAATGTGGTTCCTCAAAAAATTAAAACTAGAACGATCAGGAATTGCACTTCTGGGTACATCCCGAGAAAATATATTCCCAGAAGAATTGAAAGCAAAGTCTCAAAGAGATATCTGTATACCCACATTCATAGTAGCTTTATGCACAATAGCCAAAAGATGGAAGCAGGGACTTCTGTGGTGGTCCAGTGACTGCTGCTGCTGCTGCTAAGTCGCTTCAGTCATGTCCGACTCTGTGCGACCCCATAGACGGCAGCCCACCAGGCTCCCCGTCCCTGGGGTTCTCCAGGCAAGAACACTGGAGTGGGTTGCCATTTCCTTCTCCAATGCAGGAAAGCGGGCCAGTGACTAAGACTCCGCAGTTTCGACTCAGGGGGCCCAGGTTTGATCCCTGGTCGGGGAACTAGCTCCTACATGCTACAACTAGAGATTCTGTGTGCGGCCACTAAGAACTGGCACAGTCAAATAAAGAAATATAAATATTTTTTTTAAATGGACACAACCCAGTGTCCATCAGTGGAATGATGAATGGACAAACAAAAATGTGGCACGTCCGTACACTGGGAAATTGCTGAGTCATAAAAAGGAATGACGTTCTGATGCCTGTTACAGCATGGCAAACAAAAAAGCCAGACCCAAAAGGTCGCGTACTGTATGAGCCCATTTATATGAAATACCCAGAATAGGCGAGTCTGTGGAGACAGGAAGTAGAGTAAGTAGAATAAATGGTTGCTGGGGTCGGGGTGGGGACTGGGGGAGGTGAGAATGGAGACTGACCCTTTAGTGGATATAGGGTTTCCACTGGGATGATGGAAAAGTTCTGGAGCCAGATGATGGAGGTGGTTGCAGGACATTGTAGATATATTGAATTCCACCACGTTATACACTTTAAAATGGTTAAAACAGCAAATTTTATGTTTTGTGTTTTTTACCACTATAAACAATTATCAGGAGATATTCAGGCTGGTGGAACTGGACTGTGCTGTGTGAGACGCAGGAATCTGGGCCTCTGATGTGCAGCCGGGGTTGGGTGGCAGACATCTAAGGGGGGGGTCTTCAGGAAGTGCACGTTTGGAGAGGAAGCTCTCGGGAGAGGGGGAGTGGGACAGAGAGGGGAGCACTTTCTCTCAAACCCTGTTCTACTGAGCCCAAGGCCCATGCAGCGTGTACACTGCAGGAGGGCTGGACCGCTGAGCCAGCGCTCTGCAGAAAGAGTCCAGGGGCTTCCCTGGTGGCTCAGTGGTAAAGAATCCACCTGCCAATGCCAGGAGACGTGGGTTCAACCCCTGGTCCAGGAAGATCCCACGTGCTGCCGAGCAACTGAGCCGGTGTGCCACAACTGTTGAGACTGTGCTCTAGAGTCTGGGAACCGAGACTACTGAGCCCACTTGCCTCAAGTACTGAAGCCCAAACGCCCCAGAGCCGGTGCTCCACAATCAGAGAAGCCCCCGCCAGGAGAAGCCCAAGCACCGCGACTAAAGAGTAGATCCCGCTTGCCACAGCTGGAGAGAAGCCCGCGCAGCAACGAAGACCCAGCAGGTCCAGAAGTAAATCAATTATTCAAAAAAAAAAAGAAAAAGGAAAAGAGTCCAGCTGCTGCTTCGCTGGATTATGGTGACAATTCCTAGACCAGGGTGGGGAAGGCCTTTTGCTCCTCACGGAGGCAAGAATCCAGGACCAAGCTCCAGAGATGTGACCACACCAGTGTGGCCACTGAGCGAGGCCCTGGGCCCCAGGAGGTGTTGCTGGGCGACAGGCCTGTCCTGGAGGGTGGGAGGGTGGTCGAGAGTGTGGGCTGGGGTCCCAGTCCTGCCATCGCCAGCCGTGTGACCTGGATCTGACCCCTCCCTCTCCCAGCTGTTGAACAAAGCTGTGAAGATCTCCCCTTCCTGCAGTGGCGAAGCTGAGAGGGGCAGCGTGTGGGCCTGGCACGGGGCGGGCATCCAGCAGATGCTCCAGTGGTGGCCGCACGGATGCGGCCCAGGCTGGTCTGGTGGGGCGAGACAGGCAGGCCCCTGAGACGGATGTCCAGCTGCAGCCCCCTGTCCCCTGCCCTGCTCTGGGGGGCACACCAGCCAAGATGTGAACCTCGCACAGATGAGGGTGCGCGTTATTGCTGAGCTTGGAGGAGGCCTGAGGTCCCACAGTCCACGGATAGCCAAGGACACTCAGAACAGCCTCCGAGGAACAGTGGAAGGGACAGGAGATAGCTGGTTTCTAAAATGTTGTTTAGTTATCAGTAATCTGTGATAGCCAGACAATTCACAAGTGTTCAAGAAGGGAAAGAATGAATGAGTGAGCGGATGGGGGGATGGATGAGTGAATGGTTCTCTGCCCTCCAGGGTGGACGTTCACCTGGTTTTTTTTTTTTAATTTTTTTTATTTTATATTGGAGTATAGTTGATTTACAGTGGTGTGTCATAGCAAAGTGATTTAGCTATACATATTTGTATACCCGTTCTTTTTCAGATTCTCTTCTCATGAAGGTCATTACAGAATATTAAGTAGAGTTCCCTATGCTATACAGTAGGTCCTTTTTGATTATCTGTTTTATATATAGGAGGAGAGCATGGCAACTCACTCCAGTACTCTTGCCTGGAGAATCCCTTGGACAGAGGAACCTGGGCGGCTACAGTCCAGGGAGTCACAAAGAGTCAGACACGACTGAAGTGACTTAGCACGCACGCCGTGTGTATATATTAATCCCAGCCTCCAAGTTTTTCCCTCCACTGACCATTGCCCTTTGATAATCATACGTTTTCTATGTCTGTGAGTCTGTTTCTGTTTGGTAAATAAGTTCATTTGTATGTCTTTTTTTAGATTCCACATGTTAGTGACATCCTATGATATTTGTCTTTGTCTGCCTTACTTAGTGTGATCATCTCTAGGGCCATCCATGCTGCTGCAAATGGCGTCATTCCCTTCTTTTCATGGCAGAGTAATATTCCGTTGTGTGCACACGGGTCTTCTTTATCCATTCCTCTGTTGATGGGCGTGTAGGTTGCTTCCATTTCTTGGCTATTCATTCACCGTACTTAACACAGGACTTGGGCTGTCTGCTCCTAAAAGTGGTAGAAACATACTTTAAGGTTGAAAGAACAGGAAGGGGCCAGTGTCTCATCTCATCTCTGCGAAGGCGGTTCTGCGGCCTCAGGCGAGTCACTTCTGTTCTTGGCCCCGTGTTCTCATCTGGAAATGGGGTCTCTGTGCCTCACTCACCGCTGGACTCCCCGGGTCCCCAGATGGGCCTGGCACATCAGAAGTTTCTGGAAAGGGTAACTGCTGCTGGACTAGTGGTCTCTGTGGTCGTCACCTCATTTAACCCTTGAGACCACCCTGGGAGGTGAGAGCTGGGCCTTCTCCATTTCGCAGATGTAGAAGCTGAGGCCGGTGAGAGGTGGGCTGGCCCCAGATGGGAGGTCGCAGCCCCGCCCGTCCCTCTGATTGTCACTCTGAGCACTGGGGTAGGGGTGACCACATGCCTGCCCCACTGCCTTAGAGCCGGAGGACCAAGGACAAGACCTCGAGGCTGGAATGACAGTGGACCCAGGACTCCAGCAGCTTCACTCGAGCTCCCCAGGAGGCTCGGACTCCACAGCTCTCCTCCCCCGCCTCTTACATCCCTCTCCCACAGCCCCCCGATCATGCGCATCCCCCGTTCCCTGGGTGTCCGCCTGCAACCCTGTCTGTCTGTCTGTCCCTGTCTGTCTGTGCACATGTCTGTCACATGTGTCTGGTGTACGGTGGGGCTGGTGGGTGTCTCACTGTCTGTCTCTCTGTGTGTCCCCCTGTTGGTCATGTATTTATCTGTGTCTGTCTCTCTCCATCCCCCTCTCTCTGTGCATTTCTACCTATATCTCGCTCTGTCATACCTCTCCATACAGAAGTGTCTCTCTCTAGTCTCGTTCCTGTTAATCCGTGTCTCTCCGGGTCTCTCCGTGTCTCTCCGTGTCTCTCTGGGTCTCTCCGGGTCTCTCCATGTCTCTTTATGTCTCTCCAGGTCAGTCTCTCCCCCTCCCTCTGTCCCTCTCCTTCAGTGGAATATCGATCAACCCGGTTTATTATGCCTCGCTTCTTCTCAGAACATTTGCCTTTGAAATTGCAGCAGGTGGGCTGTGGCCTCAGGTGGCCCTTGGAGCTGCACAGGCCCCCTGGCCTGCTGGGGACCCAACCGGAGGGTGCAGGGCCCACCATCCCCACCCCCTATTTGTGCAGTCCCCAGTCGGCCCTCCCGACGTCTCTGTCAGCACCTGCGGCTCCTAGGCTGTGGGGACCAGATGAACAGATGCTCTACTATTTGGAGGGAGAGCTGGGCCGGGGTTCCTGCACCCCCATCTACCTGCTCTGGCCCAGTAGTGGCCCCATCTTTCCATGTCAGCTTTCCTTTGCGAGAGCTAGTCACATGTCCGTGTCTAACTTCCAGAGGGCACGAGCCGATGCCCAGTGTAGGGCAGGAATGACTCTTTCGAGACCTCATCCCCAGGCCTGCCTCCCTGTCCCTGCCCCTTTGTTCCCTTAACCCCTAAGTGGGCAGCGTGATCCGAACCTCAGTCACCTTGCCATATCCACGGGCCAACCATCACATATTCACAGGTCCTTTTCTTCAAATCCACTCGTTTGTTTGTTCGCTTTGCCAGGCAAGGAGAGGGGCCCTAATTCAGGAGTGTCTAACTGTCCCCCTGCACACGGAAGATGCTCCAAGCATGCAGGGCCACGTTGGTATATATCCAGGGCTCCCCCACAGTACCTGCACCGAAAGTCCTGATGCATAAAAGATACATGAGGCCCTGAGCTATGCTTTCCGTGGCGAGACTTGTATTAGACATGATGCAGAGCGTGGAGTGATGGAAGTGTGTGATGTGTGCGCCTGTCACATCTACAGTGAGCCCCGTGCCTTCCTAGCAGAGAGCAGGAAACAGAGGGGACACCAACATCCGAATGAGGACATGCCAGCCCCATGAGAGGCCATGGGTGGGGGGGCATGGGTGAGAGCCCAGGGCTAGGCACCTGGCTGTGCTGGTTTGAATCCTGGCTCCACCACTGGCCAAGGGTGTGACTGACAGCAAGTAAGCTAGGGACTCTGGTGTCTGGCCGGGTGCATGCATGCCAAGTCACTCAGTCATGTCCAACTCCTTTCAACCCCATGGACTGTAGCCCGCCAGGCTCCTCTGTCCATGGGCTTCTCCAGGCAAGAATACTGGAGTGGGTTGCCATGCCCTCCTCCAGGGGATCTTCCTGACCCAGGGATCAAACCCACGTCTCCTAGGTCTTCTGCATTGGCAGAGGGTTCTTTACTCCTAGCACAACCTGGGAAGCCTGTTAGGTCCCCAGAGCCCCCCAATGGCACTGGTGCCCATCTGCCAGCTCCTCCAGCTTTGCCGAGAACTGTTTACAACCATTGGCTTCAGTTTACACAGAAGCCCAGCCACTCCTCCAATGAGACAAACGCCGAGCGTACAATCTATGTTCCCGTGCTGAGCCTAGGGCCTGACCTGAAATCACACCCTCATTGGCCTTCTCTCTATCCTGGTCCTGCTTCCCCTGTTCCTTCTGGCTTCTCCTGGGAGCACTTCCTTCATAAAATCACTTGCCCTGAAATCCTCGACTCAGGTCTGCTCCTGGAAGAATCCACCTAACATAAGCAGGTGACTTTGCCTCTCTGAGCCTCATTCGCCTCATCTGTAAAATGGACGTGACATTCCTCACTGCTAGCGCAAGAGGCCTTAGCATAGGGCCTGGCACACAGTAAGGGCTCACTAAATGAAATCTCTTCTGATTACTGTGGAACACACCGCAGTCCTGTCAGTAGGGTACTCAGGAATGAGGCATTGCCCCTCGGGCAGTCGGGGTTGGTTGTCCCAGCTCACTGGCTCAGTGACTGGGGAGAAGCAGCTTTAGAAATGTCTGTTGGGACTTCCTGGCAGTCCAGTGGTTAACTCTGTACTTCCACTGCAGGCGGCAAGGGTTCGATCCCTGCTTGGGGAACTAAGATCCTGCGTATCATGCGGCGTGGCCAAAAAAGAAATGTCTGTAGCCGCCTCTGAGTCCTGTCCCACCCACCTTTTCCCATCAGAGTTCTCGTCCTTGGCTCTCTGATTAGAACTGCTCTGCCCAACTCTCAGGCCATGGGTTGGTGCCTTGGGGGTGGTCAGTTAGGAGAGCGGGTTTGTCCTCTAACGTGGCCATTTCCTGGAGGCGTGGCCAAGGCCATGCGGGGCTCCGGGTTAGAGAGTGATGACGTTTTACCGTGAAGCCATCCGCATTCCAGGCGGCCTCAAGGGTCTCTGAGCAGAGGGCAGAGCCGATGGGCTGTCAAAAAAAAGAGTCGTGGGTGGGGGCCGCCTGGAACCCCCCCTCACCCCCACCCCAGGACACCCACCTGGGTCTGAGATAACCCAACTGGCTGAGAACCCCTTGGCAAGTCACGCTACGCCCTGCCAAGCTTGTGGCCATGGCTATAAAGAGGGACAACATGCGTGAGTAAGGGGTCAAGGCAGAGACGTGCCCTTGCCCCGAGCAGGCCAGGGTTAGCCTCTCTTCCCAGTCCAAGGGAGATGATTTGCTGTTCTGCAGGCTGGTTCAAAGAAAAGGAAAAGGAACAGGGAAGCTGGTCTCGGTCCTGTGCCCTCCAGTTCTTGGGTGGACGTCCCAGCCAGGCCATCCAGCCCACCACAACCACGATGAGGGCAGTGCTGGCCTATTGGAGGGGGTGCCCACTAAGGGCAGCATCTCACTCAACCCCCTACCCCAGGGGGAGGGACACTATTACACACACCCCACCCACCCTGTTCTGACGAGGAAAAGGCCACCCGCCTGTGAAGAGGGGAGTCAAGGTCAACCAGGGTGAGCTCTAACCACTGGACTGCTATACCCAAGTCTGTGGAATCACTGACCCACACTGGTCCCTCCAAGGCTCTGCCCCTGCCCCCTGGGGTGGGGAGACATATGGGACCCGAGGACTTTCCCCACAGCCGGGCCTGGCTTCCCCATCCCCCCAGGACATATCTCAAACCTGCAGTTGGGGTTTTCCAGCTTCCCCAGAGCTGCCTTTATTCTTATTAAGTCGGCAGCCCACTGTGGAAGGAGGGCGTCTGATTCCTTCTGGCTCTTCCCTCCTACCCTGCCCCTCCCGCTCCCACCTTTCATCACAGGGAAAAAAAAAATCCCAGGAAGATGACTAACATCAACTCAGCCTGAGTTGCCAAGACAACCTACCCTGCCCACCGCTGGCTGGCGGGAAGGGAGAGAGGCTGGAGGGGAGATACCCCCCCCCGACGCTGGCTCTCCCCCACGGCCCCCACGCTCCAGCGGGGCACCCCTGCCATGGGGCTTTCAGCCCCACTCGAAGGCCACGGCTTTCATCTGCGGGACGCGGTGGTCGCGGTACATTTCATTCCTCAGGTTCCTGGTGCTGAGATAAATGAGGAGGGAGAGACGAGCCGATGGAACGAAATCCTCTCCTCTGTGGAAGGAGCTGGGTCACGCTGCTTCCTCTTGCTGCCTGCTGCCTGGCCTGTCTCAGGCGGGGATGTGCGGGCAGGATGGCACAGGGGCCAAGACGAGGGGGCCCTGGGGGTCAGACCTGCCTGAGCGCCAACCCCAGCTCCACTGTCTCTAAGCTCCGTGATGCTGGGCAATTTACTTAACTTCTCTGAGCCCCAGGACTGACCCAGACACTAGTTATAGTCTTCAGGTGTTCGTTGGGACATCAGACAAGAGATGGTGTGGACAGCCCCTCCCGGGCACGTGGCACCCAGGAAGCGGGCAGTCAGTGACAGGGGCTGGTGTGGATGCTGCCCCCCCGCCACAACCGCAGCCTCCGGAAGAAAAGGGGGTCGGATGGTCACGTGGAGCCGGCTAGGTACCAGGCCCTGCTCGGGGCCCCAGGAGGAAGCGTCAGACCCTGCGTGCGCTTGGTTTGTGTAACGAGTGGGATCCCGAGACATCGAGAGCTACAGCCCTACCGCATTCTCTCAGCAGGGAGGGCGAGGTGGTGGAGGCCCGCCAGGCTGGTGTGACCCGAAGCCCAAGGTCTTCCCCGGAGCCCGCCTTCTGCAAGGAGCAGCCCCGCTTTGTGGCTTCAGCAGCGGCGGACACGGGGCCTGCAGCGGACAACGGCGGGGAGACTGGCGCCTCCTCCAGCCCTCGAAGAGGTCCAGTCTCCTAATGACCACCCACTCCTCCTCCGACTCTGGTTGGGCCTCTTCCAGGGCGGTGGCCAGGCTTCCTACCCATCCCGCTCTGTCCTCGTAGTGACCTCAGTACCGCAATAAAAGCCCTGGGAGACACACAGAATCCAATCACCTGTCATTAGGAGTCCTCCATGTCGCCTCTAACGTAGAGGAAGGAGAAGAGTCCCGGACAGGAGGAATCAGTAAACTGATTAGCTGAATCCAATCCTCTGGGGAGGGGGAAGACATGGTGGGGGGCTTCAGGCGGGCTGAGCAGAGGAGAAAGAGGGGCCCAACAGCATGAGCCCACCAGCCAGGGGGGCCCAGGGAGCCCCGTGCTTTCCATGCTGGGTTAGCATCTATCGGACCCAAGAAGCTTTTGGATGGCAAATAGGCACCCTGAGACTTCCCTGGTGTTCTGGTGCTTAACAAACTGTCTTGCGATGCAGGGGACGTGGGTTTGAGCCCTGGTTGGAGAACAAAGATCTCACATGCTGCAGAGCAACTTAGCCCGCGGGTTACAACTACCGAGCTCTCTCGCCACGACTAGAGTCCTTGCATCATCACAGATGATCCGTGTTCCACAACCAAGACTTGATGCAGCCAGATAAATAATATTAAAAAAATAAAGAATAGGCATCTTCAAGAGAATCAAAACAGCAATATCAATATCTTTGTCTGAAGTGTGTGCGGGTTGCGTGGCTTACGCATTTCTAAGTTTCAGGAGCGTTTTGCTGTTTAAAGCTCTAGTTCAGCCTTGTGATTCGAATTTAAAATATGAGACTGAGCACTTGATTTAGACTTGGGATTTCCGGCTGTACTCTCGGGAAGTTTGGAAACAGTGCTGGAGTTTATAGATTCCGTATATTAGATGTACAAAGGATGCACTTAATTCTGCAGTGAGGCTGGCTTCTCAGTCGAATCACTGCAGTACCTAAAGGAAAGCGGGACGTATTCAATCTGTTTATGCCGTTTCAAATGCTTTAAGGAGTTTGATTAACTAGTTTTGTAAATGGGAACAAACGGTAATCAGTGGCCCTTGAAAGAGATTGTGTAGATGTGCTGCATTTATAAATATAGAAATAGAAATAAAATAGCTAGATGTAGACTGACCTTAAGAAAGCACAGCATTTTTGTTTTTATTTTTATTTTTTGGCCACACCATGTGGACTGCGGGATTTTAGTTTTCCGACCAGGGCTTGCACCTGGGGGGTCTTCCCTGGTGGTCCAGTGGCTAAGACTCCACTCTCCCAACGCAGGGGGCCTGAGTTCGATCCCTGGTCAGGGAACTAGATCCCACACGTTGCAACTAAGAGTTTGGGTGCCACAACTGAAGCTCCCCCGTGCCGCAAGTAAGGCCTGGTGCAGCCGAATAAATAAATACATAAAATATATATATTTTAAATGGCTTGAACCTGTGCCTTCAGCAGTGAAAACTCAGAGTCATAACCACTGAACTGCCAGGGAATTCCCAGAACAGCATTTTTTAAAATATGGAATATTCACGAATCAGATCTGAATGTTTAAAGTCAAAGGCATTGTCTGAGTCACCTTTTCTGAGAACAAAAGTCACCCAGGGAACAAAGCAATCCCAAGGCTACATTCGCGCCTCCTTTCTCAACTTCCTCCCGTGCACCCCACCTGCCATGTCCCTTCCCAAAGGTGAGCTCTGGAGGTGACAGCCTGCTTGAACTCGTGGGTTTATGGTTAACAGGATAACATCTGGCTTCAGCAGGAAACACCAGGACCTTTGAATCTGGCTTTGGTCTCTGATGGCGGGGCTGCCCGAAGCCTTTAGCTGACCCTCCCAGAGGGAAGAAGCTCCAATATGAACCAGGAAATGTTCAAGGTACTTCACCAGACAGCAAGAGCTAACACAGCTACGGTGTTATTATGACCAGGGATAGTAGCTCATGCGATCACCATAATGACCCATTTCACAGAGGAGGAGCCTGAGACGCAGAGCTGTGGGGGGCAGAGCTGGGACTTGACTCCAAAGAGTCTGGTGGCAGAACCTTCACTCTTCATCAGGCTCTTCTCCTTCAGCCTCTCCCCCAACCTCCCACCTCCGTGAAGCAGACACTGTGGTCCCATTGTGCAGATCAGTCAACCGAGGCTCAGAGTCTAGAGACTGGCTCAAGGCTGCGTGGCCTGCACGGGACAGAGACTCTGCAGCTTGTGGCCCTTCCAACATCTGTGCAGCCCAAATCCAGCGGGGCAGATGATTTCCACCCACAGTCCCTGGGTGGTTCTGATATAATTACAGTCATGGCCAGTGTTTTGCAGGCAGAGCACAGGGGCTCAGAGTGCATGGAGCAGGGAGACCCGGACTGGTCTGGGCACTGGAGTGGGTGCAGGGGAAGGAGACAGTGGGGAAGGGGCAGGCCGGTTCCGGGTGGGCAGCCCCTCAGAGGTGTTTCCTGGCTTTGGACTTATTTCTGAGACCAGCTGGAGGTGACTGGGGGGTTCTGAGCACAGTTAGACTCATGCTTGAGGGCTGTCTGTCGCGGGAGGGGAGCAGGACCAGACAGGGCGACCAGAGAGGGCACTGGAGCCTGGGTCAGTCTGATGGCTGGAAACTGAGCCAGGTGGGTGCATGGAGATGGGTTCAGAAGGCAGCCTGGATGGGTTGGAGGAGAGACTTGACGTCAAGGAGGACTTCCAGGGCCTGACCGGGCCCGGGCACCTGTGTGGACCACCCCTCTCCACACGGAGACCCTGGCCCACCGCACCAGGGCCCAAAGCCGAGGGCCTTCCGCTGGCCTGGAGGGCGACCAGAGGGACGCAGAAGCACGGCCTCAGGGCCGGCTGCAGCAAGCCGGCTGCCCTGAGGTGCCCTCACGGCGACCTGGACCGCTTAACACCCCCCAGAGGAGTCCGGGTAATTCAGTCTCTGCGTTTACTCCCACGGCGAGTGCCTCTGAATCTTTCAACTTGACTGCTGACTGTATCAAAATTCCCGTGGTAATTGGATCAGGTGCAGTATTTTCCATGACGATATTAAATCAGGCCTTCTGCCCGCGTCCAGAGCGATCCGTTTCAGAATATAAAGACGCAGGAGATGGCATTACCCGAGGAATTTTTCCTCCTTTAAACTTTCTCCCCTACTCTTAATCATGGCAGCTCTTTATTTGTTGCCAAATAAATTGGGTCGTCCTCCCCTCTCCCAGTTATCAGCCAAAGGAAAGGAAAGACGCCTGGGGGTCGAAGAGGGAGGCTGGCAAGGGTGTGGGGAGGCAGAGCCCAGGTTTGCCCAGGACTGTCCCACCTCTAGGGGACCCGTGGGCCCAGGCGGAGTGGTCAATGGTGTGTGTGTGTGTGTTGCAGGGGGAAGCGGGGAGGTGTGGATAACCAACCCCTTCACTGCCCCTGGTCTCTCCATCAGGCCCCTGAGAGGGTCGCATGGTGTGAGGGTCACGTGGTGGGAGGGTTGCGTGGTGGGAGGGGGTGCTATGCATTGGATGGGAGTCCTTGGTCGGCCAACCTTCAACGGGGGACTTTTTTCCCCCAATATTTATTAATATTTATTTATTTGGCTGCATCAGATCTTAGTTGTGGCACACAGGATCTTTATCACGGCACGTAAGATCTCGTTACCTGACTGGTGATCGAACCCGGGCCCCCTGCGTTGGGAGCACAGAGTCGTAGCCACTGAACCACCACGGAAGTCCCAAGGTGGGACCTTCTGCTGATCTGTAACCTCCATGGGAGAAAGCTCCAGGTCACAGCAACACTCAGAGCTGGGAGTTGGAAGCGCAGAGGCATCTAGTTTTTTAGAAATAAAAAAGATGGGGGTGGGAACTATTAAGGTCACACCAGGGGTTGAAGAGGCCACATCAAAATGGCTGTTGTTCCCTGGAGAGGGAAATGGCAACCGACTCCAGTCTTCTTGCCTGGAAAATCCCATGGACAGAAGAGCCTGGCGGGCTACATGCAGTCCGTGGGGTCGCAAAGAGTAGGACACGACTGAGCACACACACACAGTCAAAAATAAAATTTTTTTTTAATGGCTGTTGTTTGGAACAAGACAAAGATGGTGGTCGCATGACCATGTGTCTGCAGTATTTGTTACCAGATCGTATGCTTTAAAATGGTTACTTTTGGGACTTCCCTGGTGGTCCAGTGGTTAAGACTCCACTCTCCCAGTGCAGGGGGCCCAGGTTCCATCCCTGGCCAGGGAACTAGATCCCACATGCCAAGAGTTCAGATGCTGCAACATTAAGATGCTGCGTGCCACAACTAAGATCCAATTCAGCCAGATAATAATTTTTTTTTAATGGTTACCTTTATGTTACATCGGAGAAGGCAATGGCACCCCACTCCAGTACTCTTGCCTGGAAAATCCCATGAATGGAGGAGCCTGGTAGGCTGCAGTCCATGGGTCGCTAAGAGTCGGACACGACTGAGCAACTTCACTTTGACTTTTCACTTTCATGCATTGGAGAAGGACATGGCAACCCACTCCAGTGTTCGTGCCTGGAGAATCCCAGGGATGGCGGAGCCTGGTGGGCTGCTGTCTGTGGGGTCGCACAGAGTCGGACACGACTGAAGTGACTTAGTAGTAGTAGTAGTAGTAGTAGTTTATGTTACATGAGTTCCATGTTCATTCAAAACAGTGGCTCCACCAAATGCCATGTTACCTGCCACTGGCTTGTTTCAGTTATTCGACCAGTACTGACTGAGCTTCTGTTCTGTGCCAGACACTGGTGTAGGCTCTGGGGATGTAACATGGAGCAAAACACATGTGCTGCCCTTGGAGAGCTAGCATCTGGTGGGGTGCAGGGGAGACAGAGGACAACATGGGGGAAGGCCCAGGCACAGTGGGGCCCATCGGGACCTCAGCTTTTACTGTCAGCAAGCTCGGAGCTTTGGGAGAGTTTTGAGCAAAGGAGGGTTTTAACCTGACAACTGATCCCTCTGGCTATTGAATACAGGGTGGACTAGAGGGGCCAGGGACCAGCCTAGGGACCCCAGATGGGAGGCCAATGCAGTCATCTAGGTAAGAGTCAGTGGTGAAAATACAAACGAAAGCCACAGTGAGATCCAGAACATAGCCACCAGAATGGCTAAAATTAAAGACAGATATCACCAAGTGTTGACACACACCTGGAGCAACTGGAACTCTTACACATTGTTGTGGGCGTGTGAAATGTCACTGCCAATTTGAAGACGTGCTTTATATTTTCTGGTAAAATTAAATATACCTCTACCTACCCTACAACCCAACAATTCCACTCACAGCCATATACCCAAGAGAAATGAGGGCTTATATTCCCAAAAAGATACGTACCAGTAGCTTTCTTCGCAATTGCCTCAAATTAGAAATAGCTTAAATGTCCATCCACAGGAGAATGAACGAAACAAGTGTGTATCCACAACAATGAAATATTTCACAGCAATGAAAAAGGAGGAGCCCCAGATATACTCAGTGACATGGATGCATCTCCTCTACCCTAATGTCAAACAATTAGAAAAGAGACATTGCTGCTGCTGCTGCTGCTGCTAAGTCGCTTCAGTCGTGTCCGACTCTGTGCAACCCCATAGACGGCAGCCCACCAGGCTCCATCCCTGGGGTTCTTCAGGCAAGAACACTGGAGTGGGTTGCTGTTTCCTTCTCCAATGCATGAAAGTGAAAAGTGAAAGTGAAGTCGTTCAGTTGTGTCCGACTCTTAGCGACCCCATGGACTGCAGCCTACCAGGCTCTTCCGTCCATGGGATTTTCCAGGCCAGAGTACTGGAGTGGGGTGCCATTGCCGTCTCCGAGAAAAAAGACACTAAAGAGTACATATTAATATTATACAGTTGCATTTTTCTGAAGTTTTAGAACCTGTGGAGTGACCTGGAGTGACTTAGAGTCACAGAGGTGTAGCTCCCTTTGGAAAGGTGACAGTGACAAGGAGGGAGCCGGAGGGGACTTTCCCCAGCGACCCATGTTCTTGGTCTTGATCCTGGTGGTGTTTTTACAACGAGTGTGCTTAGTCACTCAGTTGTAGCTGACTCTTCTCAACCCTTTGGAAGGCAGCCTGCCAGGATCTTCTCTCCATGGGATTTTTCAGACAAGATACTGGAGTGAGTTGCCATTTCCTTCTCCAGGGATCTTTCTGACCCAGGGATCAAACCTGAATCTCCTGTGTCTCCTGCACTGCAGGTGAATTTCTTACCCACTGAGCCATTGAGGAAACCCCTTTATAGGTACGTACCTATGGAGAAGGAAATGGCAACCTACTCCAGTATTCTTGCCTGGAGAATCCCATGGACAGAGGAGCCTGGTGGGCTACAATCCATGGGGTCGCAAAGAGTTGGACACGACTGAGTGACTAACACACACCCATGGAAAAATTCATCAAGCTAGCAGACAGCTGACTCATTGGAAAAGTCCCTGATGCTGGGAAAGATTAAGGGCAGAAGGAGAAGAGGGCGTCAGAGCATAAAATGGCTGGATGGCATCACGGATGCAATGGACATGAACGTGGGCAAACTCCGGGCGATGATGGGGGACAGGGAGGCCTGGTGTGCTGCAGTCCATGAGGTTGCAGAGTGGGACACGACTGAGCGACGGAACAACAACTTGTACTT
Source organism: Bos javanicus (assembly GCF_032452875.1). Taxonomy (NCBI): domain Eukaryota; kingdom Metazoa; phylum Chordata; class Mammalia; order Artiodactyla; family Bovidae; genus Bos; species Bos javanicus. The sequence goes on from NC_083878.1 coordinate 100,977,139, forward strand.
GTTGGTACATCTCACTGAATGTGAAATATACCTTGGGGGGAAAAACAACTGTCATAGGATGAAAGAGAAAGAATCCAGGCTCCAGCCAGGTATCAGGGTGATAGGTGTGCAGACGGAGGCAATGGGCCTGTAGAAACTCACTCCCCGTCTGCGAGCTCGCCGCTTCCGGGCCCTCACACCTCGTGATGCCAGCTGCCGCCTGCCCTTCCCCATGGACCCCGCCCCTTACTCTGGGTGGAGGCACCTCAGCTGGGCCGATGGGCACTGAAGGGGGCAGGTGGCCTGAGGAAACGCATATTTATCTGGGAGACTCAGCCCGTTTGTCTGATGGGGGAGGGGCTGGTGGTGAGCACCGAGGGACCAGATTCCTGATTATAACTTCATCACGGGCGCTGGCTATTCGGGAGGCGCTGATATTTATGGAATAAATACGACGCGATTTATGACTGTATCTCCCTCTGATGTCCCATCTGATATGCAATTCAATTTCTTTTATTGTCTTTGGGCTCTTGCCATGGAGGAGAATGCATAAATAAATAAATATATGGGCAAATGGCAGCCGGCAGGCTGGGCCGGGGCTGCCAGCCCGCCGTCTCCAGTCCCATATTAGGCCCATCGATCACGGGTTATGAAGCCCAAGCTTGTCCCCCGGCTGGGATGGGGAGCAGACGTGCCGGTCACTCCTAGTTATTTAGGGGCCCCCACTGGCAGGCTGCCCTGCCTGCCCTCTACCTGCCAGAGGGCCCATGCAGCCCTGCTCAGGACCCAAGGCAGTGCCAGTTGCTTGCAGGGACCACCATCCCACCCCCGGCCCAGGTGTCCCAGCTCTGCCGTGGTGGAGAACACCAAAGACTGCAGACATGTGCTCCTTGCCTGCTCGCCCGTGGGGAGCCCACGCCAAGTGCCAGGCCATGCTTCTGCTGTGGAGTCAAACCACATCTTGAAAACCAAGCAGGGGGCAGCTCTGAGCCTTGGGGGCTAGGGTAAGCCCCCCTGCCTGATCCTTGCCTCCCCATCTGAGGAAAGGGCAGCAGCCTTCATCCCCTGGGGCAGCGTCCAAGACACGGAAGGCTGGCACACGCTGTGTGCACTGGGCTCGGTGTTCATATAGGTGCTGTCCGGGCACCGGCGGCTCGAGGGGCCTTGGGAGCGGGCAGACCTCAACCCTGCCCTCAGCCAGCCCTGCTCTGGGGCTGACAGAGGGCTCTGTGGCCGGGCCCCGGCCCTTTGCTGAGGACACAGTTTGGAGAGGCCTGAGGCAGGCTTCAAGGCTGCCTTCTGCGGCTGTCTGTGGCTCCGTCTCATGCGGACTCCCACACCCCGCGATCTCAGGAGCCTGCAGCGAGCGCCCCTCCCTGGGCCCCTCGGGGACAGTCCTCTAGAGGCCTGAGGCTGGGTGCCCCCTCCGTCTGCGTCTCCCCAGCCTGGCCAGGCCACAGGCTCTATGACCACCCCGCCCGAATCCTCAGGCTCCGGGGCACATCCCTCCTCCACCTTCCCCCTCCCTCTCCCCCCAACCTCCTCCTTCCCCCCACCCTCTCCCCTCTCCCCATCGGTTCTAGTCTCTCTTCTTCCTCCAGCTCCCATGGGGCCTGCTGGCTGGACCCCTCGTCTCACGGCTCCACAGCCTTCAGCTGGGCTGTGCTCACCCCCAGCTCCGGTCCTGCCATGCGTCACACATGCCACAGTTACACACACACACACAAAGACACACGGGTGCCCATAGCCCACACCCATATGCAAAACACACACACCCGTGCATGCATGCACACACATGCACACGTGTGCCCATGCCCCACATTGATCATACACACACACACATCCCCCATGCATGCATGCGCACACACAGCCACGTGTGCCCGTACCTCACATTGATCGCATGCATACATGCCACATGCTCACATAGCACTCACAGCTCATGCATGCACACACGCGTGTGCACGTGCGCTTGTGCGCGTGCGCACACATATCCAGATGAAAGCCTGACAGCTCCCGCACATCCCTGACACAGCAGTGTGGGAAAGAAAAGCAATTGCAAAGAGGATCTCCACTGAAGAGAGAAATTTCCCTGCTGGGGGCGGGACAGACAATTGACCTCAGTTGGGAAGGAAGAGGTGGGGATGGTGAGGGTGTGCCAGCGGCAAGAACAGCGTGTGTGCAAGTGCTCTGTGACCCAGGCAGAGCACCTCGGATGCTCTTGGAGGGAGTTCTAACCTGACATGGATGCTGCGGGCTCTCCTTTGGGTGGTTTGTCTTGGAAATTGGGGGACGTGGGGGAAGGGCAGGGCGGAGAGGCTGCTAGAGAGTCTGAGAGACCTGAGTTCAAACCCCATCTGACCACCACCCCGCTCCCGCCTCGCCAAATAACTCTGGGTGAGTCACTTTGCTCCCTGAGCCTCAGTCTTCCCATCTGAAGCATGGGTCGATATTGCTTCCTAGTAGGATCCCGTGAGGAGGAGCCTGATTGATGTGATGAGGGTGAGGGTTCACCCCTCCAAGGCTGCAGCATATGGGGGCCTCTAACCCCCCAGCCCCCACGGCTACCACTGCCTGTGGGACCACACTCTGCCCTCCCCTCTGTCCTCCAGGTGCCCCCCAATGGCCCACACCCTCCTAGGGGAGGCACAGACTTGGCAACCTCACCGCTTTATTTTCTAGATGTTCCTACTCCCACCTTGGCCTTGGATTGGCCCCAGCAGGTGGCATAAATTTTCCACAACCCGTGAGGGAGCCCCATTAAGCCAGCACAGGGGATGCTAATGGCCCCACCTGGTCCCAGGCCGAGAATCCCAGCCTCTCCCTGACATTTGTAAAGTTCACATTTTCAAAACAGAGTCACGTGAAGGGCAAGGTGTGCTTGTAGATCACGTTCCTGTCGTGGGTCACGGGCTGGGGAGCTCCCTTCCTGCCCTCGGCCTTCACCCACATTCACCAGCAGCCTCGCCCCCAAACCAGAACCTGGGCCTCGCTGCCAGATTACTTTATCCCTCTCTCCTTCCCTCCCTTCCATCTACTTCCATACACTCACTCATTCACCCCATATATTCAAGGGCCACCGAGTGGACACCCTGCCTGGGGTGCACGTCAAGGACAGAGCAGGAAGCCACCGGACCCTCGTCCTCTGGGGCCAGCAGCCCAGTGGGAAAGAGGAACACGAAACGATGATGGGTTAGAAGGGCCATGAGGTCAGGGCTGGAGCGTCCTGAGAAAGCGACATCATCTCGAAGTCTGAGGCCCAGAGGGGGAGCAAGAGTCGGGCTGTTGAGAGGAGGCAGAGACACCAGCAGGTGCCAAGATTCCTGGGGTTGGAAGGGACCCGGCAAGTCTGAGGGTCTGGAAGGTGCTGGACAATGATGCAGGGGTTCTGGGGTCTCAGGATCTGAGTTCTCAGAGGCTGCCTTGACCCAAAAGGAATGTGAGGTCCTGCAGAGGCATGCAGATCTGGGGGACAGACAGGGGTCTGACTCAGGTCTGGGGGTCCCGTCCTGTTCCCAGCGGTGCTCACAACGCTGATGAAGAGTCCCTGGGGGAGCTGGAGGCTTATCTGTGCCTTCCCCTCCCTGGCTGGGTTCCGGCGCTGACTTATAATCGCTGTTCCCTTGTCCTCAGCTGAAAGAAAATTGCGGAAATGCAATTACTGTTTAAGCTGTGGCGGGGACTGCTGGCAGGGATCAGTGTCTGCATGTAACCGGTCACTCCGCTGAGGACGCTGTGCCCTCATCTGCTGCTCTGTGTCCCATGGATTCATCCCACCAGTGTCCCCGCTGGGCAGCGGAGGGGGTGGGGAGCACAGATGCCCACCCTCAGGAAGCTCCCAGTCTGCTGGGAGAGGAAGACCACAGAAAGACAAGCAAGGACGAGTCGTGTGTCAGTTGTGGTGAGGGTTAGGGAGGAAAACACCGCCCCGTGCAGGAGCAGGAAACTCAGGGGAAGGCCAAGAGGACGGTCTGGGTCGGATCTCCATGTGGGGACCCTGGGGAAGGGAGGGACGCGGAATCTGGGGGAACAGTGCTCTAGGCATAAGGCACAGCATGTGCAAAAGCCTTGAGGCAGGAATGTGCTCCGTGTGTGTGGGAAGGAGACCCGTGTGGCTGGAGCTGAGCGGCCAAAGGGAGAGGGTGGCAGGTGCAGTGGGCGAAATGGGGAGGGGCCCCCAGATTGTGCTCCTAGTGAGACGGTAGGGGCCCTAGAACTGGGGGCAGAGGCCGTGTGAGGAGAACCAGGGAGAGGTGCTAGCCTCCCACGCGCACGCATGCATCCAGCACAGTCGTCACCTTTATCATTGTCTTCTCCATCATCACCACCATCAGGATTCACTCATCCGTTCATTCACCATCCTCCCATCCATCCATTCAGATGCTCTCATTCTGCACGTACTTTTCATTCACTTACCATCCCTTCATCATGCATCATCCTTCATTCATTCACCAGGCATTCTGCAAGCACCCACTTTGCTGCCTCCCCAGGGGATGAGTCACACCCCTCCTGCCTACCCTCCAGGGGCCCCTAGTCTGGCAGGGGTCGGGTGGGTGTGGCAGACAACTAAGAAAGCCCACAGAAGAGCAGCTGGGCTGTATGATCCACCTACAGGTTGGGCCCTACATCCCGGTATTCCTGGCTGACCTGTCTCTGGTCACTTCAGCTGTGCGTGGGCAGTGTCTGGCACAGCAGAGATGTGACTGAGTGGGCTCGGCCATGGAGTCTCCCCAGGGAGTGCCAGGCCCAAGGATTACTGCAGTGGACCCTTAGTATCCAGAGGAAGAGGGAGGGGACCTAGAAGGGGCCAGAGGCTGGGTCTAGGGCTGGAGCCTCTTACTGGGGGGGAAGGGGAGTGACTGGCCCCTTAGGAGAAGTCAGAGAAGGGAGGCTGCTCTCTGGCAGCCCCCACGTGGAGTCCAGGTCTTCAGCAGGACATGTGAGGCTGGCCCTTGCCCACCCCACCAGCTTGCCCTTTGTGCCACCCCCAACCCGTCTCTTCCCAAACTCCCGTCTCCAGCCACTCTGGATTCCCTTCAGTTCCTCAGTTTTGCCTGTAAGCCTTATACATGCTGTTTCCCTCTCTTGGTATGTTCATTTCCATCCCCTTTACTGGCGGTCTCCTCCTCTCTGGGTCTTAGCTGAGACCTCACCTCCTCCAGGAAGCCTTCCCTGACTTCTCCAGACCAGGGTAGGCACCTTCTCTTTATTCTCACTTCCTCAGAGCTTACTCTGATCACTCTGTGTTGTCATCACCAGTCTATTACTGGGGCCTCCCAAGTGCAGAGACAATTTCACTAATGCATCATTCTGTCCCCTGTGTCCAGCCTGGGCCCTGGCATGTGGACTCAGTAATTGTCCAGCCAGTGAATGGATGATGAGTGGACAGCCAGTTATACCTCCTTTGCAATCCAGCCTCTGGTTCCTGTACCACCCAGAAGAGGGGGGCAACATTTACCCATCTGGGCCCCCTGGATTTGAAGGGCTATCCAGGGTTGACTCAACCCTAGACCCAGGCCCTGCTCAGGCTGGGGACAAAGAGGGGTTGAGACAGTTGCTGCACTGAGGGGTGACATGCCTCGAGGCCAAACATGTCCCTGGGCCTGTCTGAGCTTGTTAACTCCAGGGAGAAGATGTTCACTGAGGGTGACAGCTGAGGGGCCCCTGTCAGCTCCCATCAGCATGAGCCCTCCCTCTCCGCCCTGCCCCCCATCCCATCTTTCAGGTCTGCACTGTGCTGTCACCTCTTCCAAGAAGCCTCCCCTGATTGCCCAAACTAAACTTACTTCCTTGTCCTGGCCCCTTGTCTATTTCCTTCGTGGCTTTTACCATGATGTCACTACCTAATTTATCAATTTGTTCCTCGGGTCACTGTCTGTCTCCCTAATTGTCTAGGAAACCACGTGAGATTGTGAAATACCCACTGCCTGCACCATGGCAACTCCAGTGGCTGGCACAAGTGCAGTCTAAAGGGGTGAATGAATGAATGAGATGAGAGTGAAGTGGAAAGCGCATTGGCTCTGGGACCAGGCATATAGGGCTTGAATCCAGGCTCTGGGGTGGACCAGTGGGGTGGTCTTGAGCAAGGACCTGCCTCTGGCTGAGCCTTGGCCCGCCTCCTGGTCTGAACTTACCTGCAGCTGGTGTGCTCAGCCCAGCTGGGCCTGGCTCCCAGAACGCCTCTGCGATGGCCACCTTGTCCTTGCTCAGAGGTGCAGGATGGTCACTGAGAGGGGCGGAGAATGATCACAGTGTAGACAGATGGGCTTGGGCCTGACAGCAGGGTCCTAGGGAGCCGGTGTAGCCCTCCGGACCCCCCGTTTTGACCTCCTGCTTGTCTGCCTGTCTGCTGAGCAAGTGAAATCTACCCACTTGACAGAAAGGAAGACTGAGGCCCATACATGCAGACAGAGAGCACAGACTTAACTGCCTTGGATCCAGACAGTGCATCATGAAAAATCACCTAGACCAATGCTTTTGCTGTCCCAATGGGGAAAACGAGGTGCCCCAGAGGGACAGTGCCCACTCAAGGCACCACGATGACTCTGGGCCAGCCCCGGCTCCTTCTGAGGCTGGGGGCTGGGGCTGCTCCTGCTCTACTAGTGCCCCACCCCGACTCCAACAAGGCTATGGAGCTGTCAGGCCAGATCAGCAGGGTCCTGGCTCCATCTCCCCAGATTTAATTAACAGGCCTTTCATCTCTGTCCTGAAGGAATCTGCTCTCTTCTGTCTTCTTAATTAACATTCATTAAGCAAATCAGAACAGGGCTTTTCTCCTCCTCTCTTTGCCTGGAAGGTTTTAACCCTTGGTAGGTGGACTGTCTGTACCTCTGCTTGCAGCTCCAAGCGGGAGGTCAGGCCTCTGCAGGGGTTCCCCAGGTCCCCAGGATAGGCAGAGCCCCCCCCCCGCCCCCCCCATCAGCCACACCCAGGCAGCAGGGCCACCTCCCACAATACCTCCATGCCGCCGATTCTTGAAGGAAACTAACATGGGTTCTGCTGCTCAAGAGGCTTCCCAGGCTCCCTGCCATCGTCCCAAGATGATGAGTTAGGACACTGGGCAGGTTGTGGGCCCTCAGCTCCAGGCTGCAGGAAAACTGAGGCCATGTGCATCCGTGGCTTCTGTGGCCCCACAAAGACCTGGGCTTCAAGTCATGTGTGTGCGCAGACAGGGCACAGGCCGCAGGGCACAGATCCTTTTGCTGGGATCATGGCAGGTCCTGTGTGGAGCTAACCTTCAGACTAGTCTCTCCCTCTCCTTTCACTTTTTTTTTTTTTTTAATTTTTGGCCATCCTGCTCAGCTTGTGGGGTTTTAGTTCCCCAACCAGGGATCAAACCCATGTCCCCTGCAGGGGAAGCATGGAGTCCTAACCACTGGACCACCAAGGAGGTCCCACTCAGCGCCTTCCCTTGATGGAGGGTTGGTGGCATGCATCTTTGGTTGCCCTTTTGTGGTTCCTAATGGCGACTCCCACGGTCTCCTGGCTCACTTCCTGAAGCTGCACAAGTGTTTGTTGTCCCTTTATCATGCAGATGTGAGGAGTTATCCTGAGATTTTGTGGGTGCACAGACACCCCATGTTTGGAGGCCACATTCCTAGATGGCTTCCTGGCATCTGGGAACCCCAGCCCCTCCTTGACTCCCATCCTGGGAGGAGCTGACCCCAGGGATGGGAAAGGCCTGGGAGAACGTCCTCAGTGAACCACGTGCCCTCTCTGGGCCTCAGTTTCCCCATATGTGTAACCAGTGCCCTTGGGGCCCAGTGACTTTATTCTGGTCCGTGGTCCACCGTCTGTGCAGGACAGCAGAGTTGGCCTTGGCCGCCAGGGGGCGAAAGGAGCCGGTCCTGTAATGTGGCCAATGTCGCCACCTGGTGGTGGGTCGGAGGGAACAGGACCAGCCGGACTGGGAGCGCTGGGAGGAGACCTCGTTCAGGCGGGACAGAGGTGGCTATCCAAGGCAGGATGGTCCACTGGAGAGCTGCTTCCAGGAGCCGGGTAAGGCCAGGGAGCACCCAGCTGATGCCTCTTAAAGGAGCCATCATCTCAAACCCGGCTCCTGTAGGATAATCCTTTGCCAGCCATGTGGTTCCTGCTCAGTCCCCAAACATTCCCTGAACTGTGTGTTCACACAACGGGGACACAGGGTGAGGTACCCAAGGTCCCTGCCCCCCACAAACACACAGCCCTCAGCAGCCACAGAACCTCTTCAGGACAAAGCCCCAGTTCATCACCATGGTGTCCAGCATCCCACTTAATCCGGCCTCTGCACCCTGCTCCAGTCTTAGCCCCCAGGACTAGCCCCCCACCCGGAGCTGCAAACACACATCAGGCTTCCCTAGCCATTCAGACCTCTGACCCTTTGCACACGCTGTGTCTGAGATGCCCTTTCCCCCGTTCATCCATTGCCATGTAGTTTGCTTATCACCTCTTCTTGGAAACACCCTCTAGGTCCAGGCAGAACCATCTACCCTGCCCTCCTTACATCCCAAATCCCCCATGCACAGCCTTCTCTTACATCCTATCACCCTCTTCCTGGACATCAGTGGCTATGCTGTCTACTTCTGCTTTATTGACTACACCAAAGCCTGTGACTGTGTGGATCACAGCAAACTGTGGAAAATTCTTCAAGAGATGGGAATACCAGACTACCTGGCCTGCCTCCTGAGAAATCTGTATGCAGGTCAAGAAGCAACAGTTAGAACTGGACATGGAATAACAGACTGGTTCCAAATCGGGAAAGGAGAACGTCAAGGCTGTATATTGTCATCCTGCTTATTTAACTTATATGCAGAGTACATCATGCAAAAATGCTGGGCTGGATGAAGGACAAGCTGGAATCAAGACTGCTGGGAGGAATATCAATAACCTCAGATATGCAGATGACACCATCCTTATGGCAGAAAGCGAAGAATTAAAAAGCCTCTTGATGAAAGCAAAAGAGGAGTGTGAAAAAGTTGGCTTAAAACTCAACATTCAGAAAACTAAGATCGTGGCATCCAGTCGAATCACTTCATGGCAAATAGATGGGGAAACAATGGAAGCAGTGACAGACTTTATTTTCTTGGGCTCCAAAACCACTGCAGATGGTGACTGCAGCCATGAAATTAAAAGACGCTTGCTCCTTGGAAGACAAGCTATGACCAACCTAGACAGCATATTCAAAAGCAGAGACATTACTTCGCCAATAAAGGTCCATCTAGTCAAGGCTATGGTTTTTCCAGTGGTCATGTATGGATGTGAGAGTTGGACTATAAAGAAAGCTGAGCACCGAAGAATTGATGCTTTTGAACTGTGATGTTGGAGAAGACTTGAGAGTCCCTTGGACTGCAAAGAGATCCAACCAGTCCATCCTAAAGGAAATCAGTCCTGAATATTCTTTGGAAGGACTGATGTTGAAGCTGAAACTCCAATACTTTGGCCACCTGACTCATTGGAAAAGACCCTGATGCTGGGAAAGATTGAAGGCGGGAGGAGAAGGGGACGATAGAAGATGAGATGGTTGGATGCCATCATCGACTCATCATGGACCTGAGTTTGAGTAAGCTCCAGGAGTTGGTGATGAACAGGGAGGCCTGGTGTGCTGCAGTCCATGGGGTCATAGAGTCAGACAAGACTAAGCAACTGAATTGAACTGAACTGAATGGATCCTCCTCCCACTTCTACCTTCCCAGTCTCAAGCAAGAACATCTGATAGTCCTGAGCATGTTTAGAAATTTATTCCTATTTTCTTTAGAGTTTTTCTGGGAAAGGCTACTAAGTTTTATCAAGTGTTTTCTCTAGCATGTATTTATATGAGCATATGGCTTTCTCTCTTGGTTTACTAATTTTAATGAATGGAGAATATAAGAGGACATCTCCTGGGGGTGGGGGAAGGGAAGGCTTCTCTCTCAAGTGATGTTTGCGGATGAGACACAAATCCTTGGTCACAAATATCAGGTTAGAACCTCTGCTTTAAGAGCAGAGAAAAGCCAGCAGCAAAAGCAATTTTTAGAGTTAATGGAACCGTGCAGACGTAAGGAACCATTGTAGGATCCTGCCTAGGGTGACTTCACTGCTGGGAGGAAACATGCAATGGGAAAGACCGGATTTTTAAAAACCCGCATGTCCCCTTTTATCTCAGGACTTGAAAGGCACTGGGGAGAGGTTTCCACGTCAGCAGCCACTGAAACCTCACAACCGCGGTAATGAGCCTGTATCACCACCCATCCCATTTTACAGATGAGGACACTGAGGCTCAGAGAGCCAAGGTTCCCCCAGCAGAGCCAGGGCAAGGCAGCCGCGGGGCTGAGTCCCCAGCCGGGCACTCCCGGGCACGTCCACCAGGTGGGAGTGAGCGCCCAGGGACGGAGCGGTCGGGAGGTGGGGTGCTGCCCGCCGTCCGTCCCTCCCTCCCGCAGTGGGGCCCGCCCGCCGAGGGGAGGCGCGGTTCGCGCCCACCGGAGGAGCCGGACCCGAGGCGGGCGCGCAGAGTCGGGCGCGCACGGCTGAGCGCAGGGTCGTCGGGGGTCCCCCGACCATGGGCACGGCGGCGGCGCTCCTGCTGAGCCTGGCGCTCCTGGCGCCGCGCGCGGCCGGAGCGGGCATGGGCGCGTGTTACGACGGCGCGGGGCGCCCGCAGCGCTGCCTGCCGGTGTTCGAGAACGCGGCGTTTGGCCGGCTCGCCGAGGCCTCGCACACGTGCGGCCGCCCGCCCGAGGACTTCTGCCCGCACGTGGGTGCCCAGGGCGCGGGGGCGCCGTGCCAGCGCTGCGATGCCGCCGACCCCGCACGCCATCACAACGCCTCCTACCTCACCGACTTCCACAGCCAGGACGACAGCACGTGGTGGCAGAGCCCGTCCATGGCCTTCGGAGTGCAGTACCCCACCTCGGTCAACATCACCCTCAACCTTGGTAAGCGCGCTCCGGAAGGGAAGCGGGGGCGGGGGGGAGGGGGCGGCACTACCGCCCCTTTGTCCCCTTTCCCACCATCGCGGGCTACAGGTCCCCTGGGTTAGCTATAGGATCCAGATGGGGGGCAGGGGGCGTTGCTCAGGAATGGGACAGCGAGTCCTGGCCTGCTGCAGTCCATGGGGTCTCGAAGAGTCCGCTGCTACTAGGCGACTGAACAACCACCACAGCAGGAATGGGACCTATGTCCGGAGCTATCTGAAAGGATAAACTGATGGGTGTCCCTTGGGTCTGGGAGGGGTGGGAAGCCTCCTGGGAGCCCTTTACAGAGCAGTGGATTTGGGTGCCAGAGCCGTGCCAAGATTGTCCATCCTAGACCCAGAGCTGTTCTGGGTGAGGAGCGGGGTGACCCATCCGGGGTCAGCTGGTCAGCTATCTGGGGCCTAGGCTCCTCGTCCTGGCTTAACGGGTGCCTTCCGGGGTTCAGTGAACCCCTAAGGTTGTGTGCCGTCCCTGGGGGTGTTCTCGGGGATGGAGCCAGCCTGTTCATCCCAGGGAGGGTTATCTTCAAGGCAGGAGCCAAGTTTCACCGGGCTGCCGGGTAACTGGACCGGATGGCCTGGCCCCTCTGCTGTGTCCAAGCCTCCCTCCACCCAACCCCAGGCCAGGGCGCAGGAGCCCTCGTGTGTGTGTTCACTAGTGGCCAACTCTGCGACCGCATGGACTGTAGCCCGCCTGGCTCCTCTGTTCGTGGGATTTTCCAGGCAAGAATACTGGAGTGGGGTTGCCATTTCCTACTCCAGGGCACCTTCCCGACCCAGGGATCGAACCCATGTCTCTTGGGTCTCTTGCATTAGCAGGCGGAGTCCTTACCACTGCAGTGTCTGGGAAGCCCCTTAGGTCCCTGGCAATCAGAATCCAGAGTCTGGACCCAGCCCTTCACTCCTGGCACTGCCCCCATTGCAGGGAATGGAAATAAAACATGCCCTCCTGGCCCCCCACCCCCTCCAGACCCCTCTCAGGGAGGGAGTGTTTCAAACCGTCCCTACTCCCTTATCTGTGGGTTCAAAATCTCCCAAAGCTTTGAGAACTCAGAGTATTTTTATACACTCATTTTGGCTGCTCAACCTGCCCTGAGGCTATTTATAGACCTTCTTGATCCTAGAGTGAATAGTCATACGTTTGGTTACTGAGATGTTATTTGAATATGGCTGTTGGCCCCAGACCCAGCTGGGGGTGTTAACACAGTCCATGGTAAAAGGACTGTATCATCTCTCCAAACTCTGGAAAGTTCTGAATTCTACACTACATCCAGAGCCTGGATAAAGAATTACAGGAATGTATCCCTATTTTTCAGATGAGAAAATTGAGGTTCAGAGAGGTTAAGTCTTTGGCCCAAAGACACAGAGCTGCTCAGTGTTACCGGCCTCTGTGTACATCCAAGAGCCGAGCATAAACTCCTTGACATGAGTTCCACCCACCTGTGGAGTCTGTTCTTCCCAGCTCTGGGTGACAGTGCCTTGGGGAGGGCTGGGAGATGGGACTGAAGTGGTGGGTGGGGGAACCCTGAGCCTTCTCAGAAGAGCAGGCTGGTGCTGACTGCCACCCCAAGAAGCTCAGTTGCTCTGGGGTCTTGACGGGCCTTGACACCTCCCATTGACCTGCCAGGCCTGCCAGGTGGGGCTTGTCGATGGAATGGGACAGCTGGGATGGGGCAGGGTCTCTATCCAGGAGGGCGACAGGAAGCCAGTGTGGGGAGAGAGGCTGGGGGAACTGGCTGGACTGGCCTGGCAGGACCCCAAGGCCACAGGAGAAGGAATCTGGGACTGGGTGGAGGCTGTGGGAGACACTGTGTTCCGTGACAGAGGGTGTGGGGTTGGCTGATGTGGGGCTTGTGTGGGTGGAGCCCAGGGCAGGCACAGATGAGGCGGCAGGGGCGGGGAGCATCGGTGAGTTTCATCTGGGGCACTTCCTGTTTATTCTCGCTGTGTGCCGGGCCCTGTGTGGGGCGCGCGCACACGCACACACACATAGACACACCATACACATGTGCACACATGGTCACACACGCTGCATGCACGCGCACACACACACCACACACACGCACACACACACATGCAATACACACCCCGCACATATGCACTTACCACACACACACACACACACATATATACCATACACCACACACACCACGTACCACACACACACACACACACATGCACACCATTGTTCTTCCCATTTATTCTCGGTGTGTGCCGGGCCCTGTGTGGGGCACACACACACAGACACACACACCTTGTTCTTCCCATTGTGTTGTGTTGTACAGCACCAGGCAGGCAGGAGGGGCTCTGGATGGGTCTGCACAGTGAATGAATGAGTGAGTGACAGCATCACCTCCTCCATCCTGTGCTCTGGGCCCAGCTCAGGGCTCTCTTTTGCTGCCTTGAGGACTCAGAGCAGGCTTTGCCCTCAGGCCCAGCACAGCCACTCGCTGCGCGACCACCACCCCCTCCCCGTGCCCTGTCAAATGGGGTGAGAGCCGCCCTCCTGGGGTGGTTGTCCCGGCCCCCCGGCTCAGGTCGGCCCAGTGCTTACAGGAGCTGGGGCCGTCCTTGTGTGTGACCAGGGGCCTCTGCTCAGAGCGGCTCAGGCTGCGGCTCCCCTTGAAGGCGGCCTCTTCTGAAGGGCTTGAGAAACATTCGCCCAGCAGGCTCCCAGAACACGTCCCGACCCTGGGTTCCGTCTATGCAGGAGGGGGGCTAGGAACCCACAGCAGCCCCGGACGTGCCCCGTCTTTGGTTCCATTCCACTTTGGTTCTCTCTACCCCGAGCCACGGATGGCACAGTAACGGGGAGAACAGGTCTGGGGTCTTCAGGAGCTCCCAGTGGGGGCCCGATCTCAGAGGAGGTGGTTGGGGGAGCCTCTCCCAGCCCTCGGGCTGCCTCTACCGACCTCACCCCCTCTCTCCTTGACCTCGTGGGTGGCAGCTTGGGAGTGGGGGCCCGGGTCTTCTGGAGGGAGAGGGGTGAGGGGCGGGGGAGGGACAGGCGGCCGTCAGCCCTGGAAGGAGGTCGCCGCTTTCCCAGCCCCCCGCAAGCTTGCAGACATCTGCTCCGAATCCCCGAGTCCAGTCGCCCAGCTGAGCCTTCCTGTCTGGGATGAAAGGCAGCGGTGGGGGCTGGCGGCTCCTCGGCCTCCACGGAGGCCCTGGGAAGTGGACAGGCTGGAGCCGGGGGTGGGGAGAAGTGTGAGGGGGGAGGTGGATGTTCATCGGGGGATCCTTCCCATGTGCTGGGAACCCCACCAAGCCTGCACCCCCATCCCAGCACCATCTGAACCCGTATAGACAGGGAAGCTGAGGCTCTGAGCGTGAAATCAGTGCCTAGGGTCCCACCGGGTACCTTGGGACCCTCCCCACCATGCTCTTGCCCTTCTGGAAGGTAAGCGTCCAGGTTAGGCCCGTCAGAGCCTCAGCCTTTGGCTAGGCTCCGGTCAGTGGGGTCTCCCTTCTGCTTGTCCATTTTCTTAAATTCCCGAGAACCTTCTGGAAGGACCCTTAAGTCCCTGAGCGGGTGAGCCCTGAGCCCCCGAGCTTGGGGAAGGCTGCAGGGGTGTGGGGAATGGGCTCCTTGCTGGGGGCTGCCCAGGGTGGACCAGTTCTCTGGCATCCAGCATCCGGTCAGCATCTGCCCTGGCATCATGGAGCAAGAAGATAAGCTAGGCCCCTGGAACCGTGTGGATGAAGATTTACGCTCTGGGGACATACCCAGAGTGGACCTCCTAGAGATCTGAAGGGTGGCGGGAGCTGAGAAGGGAGGACCTTCCAGGTCAAGGGAACTGCACAGGGGGACTAGGAGGCCGCTCTGTGTGTTCTTGGAACCGGCGGTCTGGCCGGCCAGAGTGGAGGGAAGGAGAAGACAGCCGGGCCTGGCCCGGTGGGAGCTGACGTCAGAAGGACCTGCCGGCCCCTGTGGAGCCCGACGCGGGCTGCGTCTTCTGAGCCTGGCTCCACTGCGTCTTCCTGTCGAGTGGGCGTCCGTGTTTGCATTGGACCAAGTCCTCCTTCCTTCTCCCTGGGGGCTCTGGCTGGAATGCTGGGGCCCCAGGCAGGTCAGGGGGTCAAGGCAGCAGCCACGACTAGCTTCCACCACAGAAGCGGCCCCCCACGGCCCTGGGCCCAGCTGGCCCTGGCCGCCTCGCCCGGCTCTGGGCTCAGGATGGACCCGGCCGTTGTAGGAGCGGGAAGTCCCCAAACCCAAGAGGATGCAGGCAGCCTCCGGATCGCCCCCTCTCCCCAACTCTGGCCGCGTCACCTCCACGTCAGCAGGGCCCACGATGGCCAGAGACTGCCTCTGTCCTCTCGGTCTTTGCCTTTGGTGTTGCACCGGCCGGGATGACTTCCTGTTCCCGCCTTCTCTCGGATCACCCGTATCATGCATAAAACAACCGAGTGCCTACCACGCGCCGGTCCCTGTACCAAGCCCTGGGGATGCAGCAGTGGACAAGCTGCTCTCTCCCCTGCTAGGCTTTGAGGTCACCTCCTCCAGGAAGCCTCCAGGTTCCGGCACTGGGCAGAGGGCCTGCCTCTGTGTTCTTGCAGCCCTAACCTTCCCTTGTCCCAGTTTAGATCATGAGCTGAGCTTTTGGTTCGTTCGTGTCCATCCCTGGCTCCAGGCTGCAGGGAAAATGCCCGTTTTCACAGCTGTCCCCCAGCACCCAGGGCAGGGCGCCCTGTGCCCTGGTGCTGTTGGTTGGGTAGGTGAATGGAAGAGCAGCGAGCGTTTAGTCACGTGTGTGCCAGGGACTCTTCTAAGTGCTTTGCGGTCATTTATTCAGGAATCCATCTTATTGTGATGCCCGTTTTGCAAATGGGGAAACTGAGTCACTCCGCTCCAAACACACACCCAGTTCACACGAGGGAGGTTAGGTATTTCACACAAGGCCACAGAGCCGGTAAGCAGGCAGCAGAGCTGGAATGTGAACCCCGTTCATGATGGCCGCATTGTGTTCCTCCCAGGAACAAGGAACCTGTGGATGAATGCGTGAATGAATGACCACCGACCCCCCCAGCCTTCCAGATAAATCCTGACTCCTGAGCTGTGGCCTCGCCCTTCCTCCTGGCCCTGCCTCTCCTGCCCAGCCCGGGGCTCCAGCCGCTTCACCCCCTCCCTTCCCCTGCTCTCTCTCGGCTCCCCACCAGCCCTGCCACCAGCTGTGCCCTCTCCCCGTCTCATGCCCCCCTGGCTTTGCCTAATGGGGTCATGGTCGACATTTGGGGCTCCGCCTGCACCTATAGCCCAGGCTCCCACCTGGACCTTGACTGGGTCATTCAAGCGTTCACCGGAAAGTCAGCCCTTGAACGTCACGCGGGGTCGAAAGATAAAGGCACCGTGTAAACCATGCCCGTAGCAGCATTACCCACAGTATCTGGAGCCTGCAAGTAGCCCGGCGTCCACCCACGAGTGAACAAGCGAGATGTGCCCGTAGTCACACAACGGGATGTTTTCAGCCTTAAAAAGGAAGGACACCCGGGTCTGACCCCTGCTGCTACGTGGATGAACCTCGAGGGCGTTATGCTCAGTGAAATAAGCCAGACACAGAAGGATAAACGCTCCACGATTCCACTCATAAGGGTCCCTAAAAGAGTCACGTTCATAGAGATAGGAAGGAAAATGGTGGCTGCCAGGGGCTGGGGGCGGAAAGAAGGAGTTAGCGTTCAATGGGTATGAGGTTTCGGGAGAAGGAAAAGTTCTGAAGATGGAGGGCGGAAATGGTTGCACAACAATGCAAATGTGCTTAATACCAGTCATTCATGTGCTTAACAATGATTAAGGTGATAAGTTGTATGTGTATTTAAAATTCAAAAGTAAAAGCATCCTTCTTTCCCCTGGTGTCTCACCTACCAAAGCAAGGAACTCAGGAATCAACTGCAGTTCTTCCCTCCTCATCCTCTGACTTCAGGGTTCACCAGATCACTAGACCACTCTCTGGAAGTTTCCTTGTCTTTTCCTCCCTCCCCATCATGCCCGCTCAACCCCTCACGTGTTTCCTGATTTATTGCAACAGCCTTCAATATCCTGCCACGTCTCTTTGCAAACATGTATTGGAAGAAAAACTATGACGAACCTAGACAGCATATTAAAAAGCAGAGACACCACTTTGCCAGCACAGGTCCATATAGTCAAAGCTCTGGTTTTTCCAGTTGTCATGTTCGGAAATGAGAGTAGGACCATAAAGAAGACTGAGTGCTGAAGAACTGATGCTTTGACATTGTCGTGTTGGAGAAGACTCTTGTGTGTCCCTTGGACTGCAAGGAGATCAAACCATCAACCCCAAAGGAAATCAACCCTGAATATTCATTGGAAGGACTGATGATGAAGCTCCAATACTTTGGCCACCTGATGCAAAGAGCCGACTCATTGGAAAAGACCCTGATGCTGGGAAAGATTGAAGGTGAAAGAAGAAGGGGGCGACATGATGGTGAGATGATTAAATAGCATCACCAACTCAATGGATATGAGTTTGAGCAAACTGGAGGACACAGAAGCCTGGCATATTGCAGTCCATGGGGTCACAAAGTGTTGGGACATGAATTAGCAACTGAACAGCAATAACAACAACATTTCAGTCACATCTCTGTTCAGACTAGACCTCAGAATCCTTCTTAACACAAAGCCATAGGAAATAATCAGACAAAACCTGTTCACTCTCTCCCCAGGTTAGACAATAAACTTGGCAATTTTGATCCATATTTGGGGTTTAGACTCTCGGCCCAAAGATGAGGGAACTGTCATGGGCCCAGCCCTGATCCAGCCAGGCTGTCATGGTGTCTGGTGCTGTGACAGACACCCAGCTTTTCACGGGGATTCTAGTTCTAGTTTAGTCGCTCAGTCGTGTCCTACTCCTTACCACTCCATGACTCCCAGCATGCCAGGCCTCCCTGTCCATCACCAACTCACGGAGTTTACTCAAATTCATGTCCATCGAGTTGGTGATGCCATCCAGCCATTTCATCCTCTGTCGTCCCCTTCTCCTCCTGCCCACAATCCCTCCCAGCATCAGGGGCTTTTCCAATCACTTCATGGGAAATAGATGGGGAAACAGTGGAAACAGTGTTAGACTTTATTTTTTTGGACTCCAAAATCACTGCAGATGGTGACTGCAGCCATGAAATTAAAAGACGCTTACTCCTTGGAAGGAAAGTTATGACCAACCTAGATAGCATATTAAAAAGCAAAGACATTACTTTGCCAACAAAGGTCCATCTAGTCAAAGCTATGGTTTTTCCAATGGTCATGTATGGATGTGAGAGTTGGACTGTGAAGAAAGCTGAGCGCCGAATAATTGGTGCTTTTGAACTGTGATGTTGGAGAAGACTCTCGGGAGTCCCTTGGACTGCAAGGAGATCCAACCAGTCCATCCTAAAGGAGATCAGTCCTGGGTGTTCATTGAAAGGACTGATGCTGAAGCTGAAACTCCAGTACTTTGGCCACCTCATGCGAAGAGTTGACTCATTGGAAAAGACATTGAGCTCCAAATTGCCAAGAGCTAGCCTGATTCATTAGAAAAGCCCCGATGCTGGGAAAGTCGAAGGCAGGAGGAGAAGAGGACAACAGAGGATGAGATGATTGGACAGCATCAGTAACTCAATGGACGTGAGTTTGAGCAAGCTCCGGGAGATGATGAAGGACAGGGAGGCCTGGCGTGCTGCAGTCCATGGGGTCACCAAGAGTGGGGCTAACACGGGGTGGGAGAGGCAGAGAACCGTGGACAGCCAGGCCCCAGGAGCCCTCTGTGGCGCCCCTGCAGGCCGGGAGTGGCTCTCCCCACCTGGTTCTCATGCCCTTGATGGGCAGGGCAGACACCCCCGCGTTTCCAGCTCAGCTCCCCACCCTACCCCCTCCAGCCCCATCCCCAGGCCACTGCGCCCCAGATGGCTCCAATTAAAGGGCTTTGTTTTGTTTCCATTTTCCCAAAATAAGCCTCTCCTTCGGAGCTCCCTGTGCTCGGTCAGCGCCGGATGTGGGCCGGCCTGCTTCTCTGACTGCCCTGGTGTCATTCCTGTCGGGCTTTATGGCCCAGCTGGCTGGAGAGGACAGGGCCGGGTGCCGCTGGTGCTGGCTTGGCTGACTTCAGCGGTTCTCAGGGGGCACCGGCACCCGCTTCCTAGGCAACCCCTTCTCTCTGAGCCCTGAAAGGAGGGGTGTCTGGTTCGGCGACTTTGGGGCCGACAAGCCTGCGGTCGAGTAGAGACTCAGCTGTTTTCCATGTGACCTTGGGCGAGTCCCTGTCTTCTGCCCAAGCCTCGGGTTCCTCGTTAGCGAGATGCACACAGCGATGGACACGTTCGGGGGTCTCTGAGATACAGTGTACGTAGAGCACTTAACAAGGTGCCTGGTGGGACTTCCCTGGTGGTCCAGTGGTTAAGACCCCAACCTTCCGATGCAGGGGGCACTTGTTCAATCCCTGGTTGGGGAACTAAGATCCCACATGGCTTGTGGCCAAAAATACATAAATGCAAATTAAAGAAGACTTAAAAAAATAATACAAGGTGCCTGGCACATAGTAGGTACTCAGTAAATGGCGGCTGCTGTTAAACAGACTTATTCAGAGGTCGTGAAGAACAGAAACTCTGTGACAGCCTCAACCATGTTGTCGGGCTTGCCTGTCTCCACTTGCTCGCTGGATTATACCCTCCTAGAAGGTGTTAATAAAAATCATGCTTCATCT
The DNA here is from genome assembly GCF_032452875.1 of Bos javanicus. NCBI lineage: Eukaryota > Metazoa > Chordata > Mammalia > Artiodactyla > Bovidae > Bos > Bos javanicus. Next base: position 100,996,738 of record NC_083878.1, read on the forward strand.
GGCAAGCATTTATGGAGCACCTACTGTGTGCTGGGCTTCCTAGGTGGCGCCAGCGGTGAAGAATACTCCAGCCAGTGCAGAAGACCTAAGAGACCCAGGTTTGATCCCTGGAACGGGAAGATCCCCTGGAGGAAGAAATGCCAACTCACTCCAGTATTCTTGCCAAGAGAATCCCATAGACAGAGGATCCTGGCATGGGCTATAGTCCATGGGGTCACAAAGAGTCGGACATGACTGAGCATCTGAGCACATACTGTGTGCCGGGAAGATCCCCTGGAGGAGGAAATGGCAAGCCAACTCCAGTATTCTTGCCTGGAAAATTCCATGGACAGAAGAGCCTGGCAGACTGAAGTCCATGGGGTCGCAAAGAGTAGAATACAATTGAGTGACTGAGCACGCATGCACTGTGTGCCAGACACAATGCTCAGCACTGAGGATTCACTGCCCCTGTCCCCAGGGTCACGGTCTAGTGGGAGGGACGTGCAGGTCTTTACAGAACAGGGTGAAGAGACTCGGGGAAGCTGGGGAGCACCAGTGAGACACCCAAACCCACAGCCTGTGGATGAATAGCCATCAGGAAGGTTGGAAGAAGGTGGTTCCACCCAGGACTCAGGCTGAGGCATGTGATCAGTCTGCTAAGCCAGTGGGATGAGCAGGGATGCAAGGTAGCCAGCCAGGTGAGGAGCAGAGGGAACAGCATCCTAGGCAGAGGGAACAGCATGTTGGGTGGCTGGGAGGTGGGAGCCATGTGGTCCTGAGCAGTGTCGCGCCCCACCCCAGTTAACAGTTGGGGATGACACCAGTGTGTTCCCAGCTTTCTTGATGGGAGCACAACTGTCTCAATCACCTAAAGCCCTACCGGCCCCACAGCTTGCAAGGGTCTAGGTCAAAGCTGCAGTTTTCATTCTTGTTGCTGCTTAGAAGACCTCAGTTCCTTTCCCAGCCTTTGGGCTGCCTTTGGCAGGAACCTTTTCATCACAAAGCAGGGATTACCCTGCTTTCTTCGCCCTTCTAATTAATTCTTGTAACAGAAAGTCGCTGCCGTGCCTCTGTGATGTTCCTGTGTCTTCTCTCACCTCCTGGCTTGGCAAGGAAAGGGAAAAGCCGTGATGTTTCCTCGCGTGTTAAGTTCCTCGTTTACATGAAATCTCGGTGGCTGCCTTTTTCCGAACATGCTTCTCGCTGCCAGCTACCTTTTAAGTGGCTCCAAGCTCCCCTCCTGCGAGGTGTCTGGCTGGATGTTTACAGAGGAGCCTGGGTCGGTGGACCCAGGACAACCTCCACGAACATCCTTTCATGAACGCACGTCTGGGGCAGGTCCCCACCTGGTTCCAAGGCCTGACGCCTGCTCAGAACAGAAGCCGCCACCCCAGACACTGGCTCTGTGTGGGACACATGCTTTCTTTTAAGGGACTCGGAGTGGCAGTGCCAAGCTGTGCTGTAACTTTGAAAAACATCTTAAAACAGAACATGGCAAGGCGGTTGCTTTTTAAAATTTTTTTAAAAAATTTGTGTTTTCTCCAGTTTTTAAATTAGAACAAGCTTTGTGAGAAAAAAAAAAAAAACTGGGAAAATGCAGAACAATTGAAGAAGGAAGAAGAGTCCCCGAGTCCTCTGCCCTGAGGACAGTCATGCTTACGCGTTTGATGTCTTTCTTTTCTGCCTCTTCTTCGGGGATTTTTAAATATCATCTGATGATTCCGAATGTAGGATCGTTTGTCTCCTTTTTTCATTCAGCATTTTGACTTTCCCACGTAATATAAACTCATTGTCAACTGTTCCGGTGGATTCAACCAGCCTGTGAGTTTATGCTCTACAATTTATTGAACCCTGATGGTTCCAGTTTTTCCCCTGTTATAAAAGCAGTTCCTTGATGAACTAACTCCTCGATTTAGGTTCAGTGCCTTGTTTGACTTCCCAGAAGTGGGATTTTCTTTTCTTTTTTTTTTAACCAAAGACCGAGAACATTTTTATGGCTCTTCATCTGTGTCGCCACGCTGCATTCCCGAGGGACCAATACATATACTTTGGCCCCAATTTTTCTTTTATTGTGGTAAAATGCACATAACGTAAAATTTATTACCATAACCTTTTTTAAGTGCGGAGTTCACCGGTATTAAGTACTTTCACGTAGTTGTATAACCATCACCACCATCCACCCATCGAACTTTTTCATCTTCCTGAACTGAAACTTTGGGATTGGAATGAAAACTGACCTTTTCCAGTCCTGAGGCCACTGCTGAGTTTTCCAAATTTGCTGACGTACTCAGTGCAGCACTTTCACAACATCATCTTTTAGGATTTGAAATGGCTCAACTGGAATTCCATCACTTCCACTAGCTTTGTTCGTAGTGATGCTTCCTAAGGCTCACTTGACTTCACATTCCAGGATGTCTGGCTCTAGGTCAGGGATCACACCATTGTGATTATCTGGGTCGTGAAGATCTTTTTGTACAGTTCTTCTGTGTATTCTTGCCACCTCTTCTTAATATCTTCTGCTTCTGTTAGGTCCATACCATTTCTGTCCTTTATTGAGCCCATCTTTGCATGAAATATTCCCTTGGTATCTCTAATTTTCTTGAAGGATCTCTAGTCTTTCCCATTCTATTGTTTTCCTCTATTTCTTTGCACTGATGGCTGAGGAAGGCTTTCTTATTTCTCCTTGCTATTCTTTGGAACTCTGCATTCAAGTGGGTATATCTTTCCTTTTCTCCTTTGCTTTTTGCTTCTCTTCTTTTCACAGCTATTTGTAAGTCCTCCTCAGACAGCCATTTTGCTTTTTTGCATTTCTTTTTCTTGGGGATGGTCTTGATTCCTGTCTCCTGTACAATGTCACAAACCTCTGTTCATAGTTCATCAGGCACTCTGTCTATCAGATCTAGTCCCTTAAATCTATTTCTCACTTCCACTGTATAATCATAAGAGATTTGATTTAGGTCATATCTGAATGGTCTAGTGGTTTTCCCCACTTTCTTCAATTTAAGTCTGAATTTGGCAATAAGGAGTTCATGATCTGAGCCACAGTCAGCTCCTGGTCTTGTTTTTGCTGACTGTATAGAGCTTCTCCATCTTTGGCTGCAAAGAATATAATCAATTTGATTTCGGTGTTGACCATCTGGTGATGTCCATGTGTCAAAATTCTCCAAACTAGGCTTCAGCAATATCTGAACCGTGAACTTCGGGATGTTCAAGCTGGTTTTAGAAAAGGCAGAGGAACCAGAGATCAAATTGCCAACATCCACTGGATCATCGAAAAAGCAAGAGAGTTCCAGAAAAACATCTATTTCTGCTTTATTGACTATGCCAAAGCCTTTGACTGTGTGGATCACAATAAACTGTGGAAAATTCTGAAAGAGATGGGAATACCAGACCACCTGACCTGCCTCTTGAGAAACCTATATGCAGGTCAGGAAGCAACAGTTAGAACTGGACATGGAACAACAGACTGGTTCCAAATAGGAAAAGGAGTACGTCAAGGCTGTATATTGTCACCCTGCTTATTTAACGTATATGCAGAGTACATCATGAGAAACGCTGGGCTGGAGGAAGCACAAGCTGGAATCAAGATTGCTGGGATAAATATTAATAACCTCAGATATGCAGATGACACCACCCTTATGGCAGAAAGTGAAGAGGAACTAAAAAGCCTCTTGATGAAAGTGAAAGAGAAGAGTGAAAAAGTTGAGCTTAAAGCTCAACATTCAGAAAACGAAGATCATGGCATCTGGTCCCATCACTTCATGGGAAATAGATGTGGGAACAGTGGAAACAGTGGCTGACTTTATTTTTCTGGGCTCCAAAATCACTGCAGATGGTGACTACAGCCATGAAATTAAAAGATCCTTACCCCTTGGAAGGAAAGTTATGACCAATCTAGACAGCATATTAAAAAGCAGAGACATTACTTTGCCAACAAAGGTCCGTTTAGTCAGGCTATGGTTTTTCCAGTGGTCATGTATGGATGTGAGAGTTGGACTGTGAAGAAAGCTGAGCACCGAAGAATTGATGCTTTTGAACTGTGGTGTTGGAGAAGACTCTTGAGAGTCCCTTGGACTGCAAGGAGATCCAACCAGTCCATCCTAAAGATCAGTCCTGGGTGTTCATTAGAAGGACTGATGTTGAAGCTGAAACTCCAATACTTTGGCCACCTGATCCGAAAAGCTGACTCACTGGAAAAGGCCCCGATGCTGGGAGAGATTGAGGGCAGGAAGAGAAAGGGACGACAGAGGATGAGATGGTTGGATGACATCACCGACTCAATGAACATGGGTTTGGGTAGACTCTGCGAGTTAGTGATGGACAGGGAGGCCTGGCATGCTGTGGTCCATGGGGTCGCAAAGAGTTGGACACGACTGAGTGACTGAACTGAACTGAACTGAAACTGTCCCCATTAAACACTCTCGCCCCCTTCGCTCACCGTTCTACTTTCTGTCTCTATAAATTCAACTACTCTAGGGCTCCCTTCAGCAGTACATATACTGAATTCAGCTACTCTAGGGACCGCATATAAGTGGAATCACCCAGTATTTGTCCTTTGATGACTGGCTTAATTTGCTTCACATAATGTCCTTGGTGCTCATCCAGGCTGTAGCATGTGTTAGAATTTCCCTGCTTTTCAAGTCTGCATACTATTTCATTGTGGGATGAACTACATCTTGTTTCTTCATCATCTATCCATGCACACCTGTGTTGCTTCTACCTCTCGGCTGTCGTGAATAATGCTACTGTGAAGATGTGCGTCCAAATGTTTCCTCAAGACCCTACATGATTCTCTGGAGTATATCCTCAGTCGTGGAATTGCTGGATCATATGGTAATTTTATTTTTAATTTCTTGAGGAACCGCCAAGCTGTTTTTCATAGCAAGCACATCATTTTACACTCCTACTAACAGTGCACAAGGCTTCCAACTTTTCTACATCCTCGCCAACGCTTGGTATTGTTATCTGCTTTAAAAAAAAAAATAATAATAATAGCCATCCTAGGCCCTTCTCTGGTGGTCCACTGATTGGGACTCCATGCTCCCAATACGGGGGGCCAGGGTTCAATCCATGGTCAGGGAACTGTATCCTGCATGCTGCAACTGAAGATCTCACGTACTGCAACTAAGAGCTGGGGCAACCAAATAAATTTTAAAAATAGAATAAAATAATAGCCATCCTAATGGATGTGAGGACCAATTTTTAAAATATATAAGACAAATTTATGGAAACATAATTTACCATACAATGCACCCAATTCAAGCACACAATTCAGTGCTTTTTAATATTATTCATAGAGTTGTATACTCATCACCACACTCCATTTTTGAACATTGTCATCACCTCCAAAGAAACCCTATACCCATTAGCAATCATCTCCCCCCACGTATTCTCCCACCCTCGAAACCCTGAAAACAACTAATCTACTTTCCATTTTTCTGACCGTGCCAATTTGGGACATTTAATATAGGTGAAATCATACTGTATGTAGTCCGTGGGATTAACTTCTTTTTATTTTTGACTATGCTGGGTCTTTTTTGCTGCTTGGGCTTTTTCTCTTGTTGCAGAGAGGGGGCTGCTCGCTAGTTGCGGTGTTCGGGCTTTTCACTGCCATGGCTTCTGTTCTTATGGCGCACAGGCTGGAGCGGGCTTCTAGCTGTGTGTACGGGCTTAGTTGCATGTGGGATCTTCCTGGACCAGGGATGGAACCTGTGTCTTCTGCACCGGCAGGTGGATTCTTTACCACTGAGCCAACCAGGGAAGCCCAGCTTGCTTTATTTATCATATTGTTTTCAAGGCTCATCTCCACTGTAGCCTGTGTCGGCTCTTTACTCCTTTCTCTTGCCAAATAATATTCCTTTGTGTGACATACCACATTTTATTTTTTCATTTATCAGTCAACGAATGTCTGAGTTGTTTCCGGTGTTTGGATTTTATGAGTAATCCTGCTGTGAACATCCGTGTGGAGGTTTTTGTGGGGACGTATGTTTTCATTTTGCTTGGGCACACGCCTGGGAGTGAGATTGCGGAGCCACATGGTAACTTTATTTTAACCTTTTAAGAAACCCCCAGACTCTTTTCCAAAGCAGCTGCACCATTTTACACTTTTACCAGCTGTGTCCGAGGCTTCCAGTTTTTCCACATCCTTGCAAACACTCCTTTTTTTTATATCCATCTTAGGGGAGTGAAGTGGTATCTTGTTGTAGTTTTGGTCTGGGTAGTCATGTTGAACATCTTCTCCTGTGCACATTGGCCATTTAAATATCTTCTTTGGAGAAATGTCCATTTTTTCAGTTGGGCTGTCTGTCCTTTTTTTTTTCTTTTGGTGGAGCCGCATGGCTTGCAGGATCCTCGTTCCCTGACCAGGAATAGAACCTGTGCCCCCTGCAGTGAAAGCACCAAGTCCTAATCACTGGACCCCCAGGAAAGTCCCCAATTATCTTTTTATTTTTGAGCTGTAAGAATTCTTTATACATTCTAGACAAGTCCCTTAACAGATACATGCTTTGCAAATGTCTTCTCCTATCCGGTGGGTTGGCTTTCCCTTTTTTTCAGGTGTCTAGAAGCACAGGAGTTTTTGATGAAGTTCAGTTCGTCTGTTTTTCCTTTTGTCACGTGTGCCTTTGGTGTCCCATCTAAGAAGGCTTCACCTAACCCAGGTCACGAAGATTCACTCTTTTGTTTTCTTCTAAGAGTTTTATAGATTTAGCTCTCACCTTGGGCCAAGATGTTTTAAGCAGAAGACTGAAGTGACTTGTTCTCAGTGGGTGAGGAAGACTGTGGACAGTGACGGGGGGTAGCTGCAGCAGGGCAGGCCTCCTGGGGTGTCCGAGACTGGGCAGAAAGGCCAGGGGGAGGAGGTGGATGCAGGAAGGGGACCTTGACAAGTTCTATGCTGCTCAGTCGTGTCTGACTCTGTGCGACTCTATGGACGGCAGCCCACCAGGCTCCTCTGTCCAGGGGGACTCTCCAGGCAAGTATACTGGAGTGGGTTGCCATGCCCTCCTTCAGGAGATCTTCCCAACCCAGGGACTGAATCCATGTCTCTTAAGTCTCCTGCATTGGCAGAGTCTTTGCCACTAGTGCCGCCTGGGATGCAGGTTCAATCCCTGGGTCGGGAAGATCCCCTGGAGAAGGGAATGGCTACCCGCTCCAGTATTCTTGCCTGGAGAATCCCATGGACAGAGGAGTCTGGCAGGCTACCGTCCAGAGCATCGAAAAGAGTCAGGCACGACTGAAGCGACTTAGCACGCACGCACGACTGTTAAATTGGGAGATAAGGCCGTGGGTCCAAGACATGGAGACTTCTCTTGAGAAATTTGGATTGAAGAGAAGTTAGATGGAAGCAGAGGGAAGAGTGGAGTCCCGGAGGAATTGCATTAGGATTGAGGGGGCTTGAAACAGGCATGTGTCCAGACTCCAGGGGTCTGAAATCACTGGGAGGGAAGGAGGTAAAAAGGCACAGGGGGGACGTCTGGCTTTGTTGGGGTGTAGTAAAAGAAATAACTTTCTAATGGCAGAGCGGACTTCAGGATGTGGCACTATCCCATTGCTGGAGCGATCTGAAGCAGAAAGAGGTGGCTGAGTCAGGGGTGTTACACTGCAGATTGCTGTGCGGGGAGGCAATTGGCCTAATTAAGGGCTGGCAAATGCCTGGGAATCATGCCAGCATTGTCCTCTCCAGTGTCCCTGACAGGCATCACTGATGGATCATGGCGTGCCCCGCACAGTGCTCCAGACAGCCTCTAACGATCCATCCAAGATAGTTTCTGCAGCCCAGCCGTTCTGTTCTCCCCGGACCAGGATTCTGACTCTCCCTTCCCTTCTGTAAAATGGGCCCATGTCTCCCCACCGCAGGGAAAGCTTACGAGATCACCTACGTACGGCTGAAGTTCCACACGAGTCGACCCGAGAGCTTTGCCATTTACAAGCGCAGCCGGGCAGGGGGCCCCTGGGAGCCCTACCAGTACTACAGCGCCTCGTGCCACAAGACCTACGGCCGGCCCGAGGGCCTGTTCCTGCGGCCGGGCGAGGACGAGCGTGTGGCCTTCTGCACCTCCGAGTTCAGCGACATCTCCCCGCTGAGCGGGGGCAACGTGGCCTTCTCCACCCTGGAGGGCCGGCCCAGTGCCTACAACTTTGAAGAGAGCCCTGTGTTGCAGGTTAGAGGGGAGTGGGGTTGGGGGGTTGAGGGGAGGGGCTGGCCCGGACACTCAGGTCCAGGGGACCACAGGGAAGACTGAAAGGGCAGGAGGACACGGTGGGCGCTTCGACATCCCCTGGTTCTTAGATTCTGAACAACAGAAGCTTTTGTTGTGCCTAAATCTTTTGTGAATGGCTGCTAATGAAAGAGATGGAAGAGGGTGCCCTGTGACAGCCACCAACTCAGTTAACCCCTTTCCCCTGGGGAAACAGAGGCTCAGAGCAGGGAAAGGGACTTTCCAGGGGCGCCTGTGGGTGGGTGGAAGGGTCCTGAGGGTCCTGACTCCTAGCTGGAGCCCCTGCCAGAGCTCCCCACTCTGGGATGGATGGCCGTGCCTGCCGCGTGTGTCTCCAAGGGCTGTGACGAGGACGAAAGGAAAACGTGAAAAGCGCCTGAGTTTGGACTCATGGAGTCGTGGTTTCCATGCTGTCAGGCGGAGCTATCCGACAGGACTTCTCGAAGTGACAGAAGAGAATGATCCCAAGCTGCACGGTGCGCTGGGGGTTGCCACGAACCACGTGTGTCTGTAAGAACACGTGAAATGTGACTAGCCCGACTGAGGGACTGAATTTTCCACTTTATTTTAATGAATTTTAATTACTAGCCCCATGGGGCTGGCTGCTGCCACCTTGGACAGTCAACAAGAAGGTTGCCAGCAGAGTGAGTGGCCTTTAAGAGATGCTTATTCACCCTTTGAAGATGAGATCGTAGAAGCTCATTGATCTTATCTCCATGACTGTGGCAGTGGGTGTGCACCAGGTCCCCCGTCTCGCCCGTCTGAGTCCATTCAGGTTTCTGACCCCGCCGGTGTCGGCACCGCCTGGGACAGTGAATCCACCTGGATCTGTGCCATCTTGGCAGCGGGGGCCCCTGTCTTCTTGCCCCATATGTCCTGGATGTTATCCCTGATGGAGAAACAGCCTTTGCAGAAATGAGCCCGTTGCGGCCCCCCAGGCAGAAACCAAGGTCAGAGAAAGAAACCAAGGTCAGAGACAAAGAAAGGCAAGGCCACCCTCCCCTTCTGTCCCCTCTGGGTGCCTCCAGGGTGGTGCTTCCTCTAAGGACGGGGAGCATTTGGGGTGGGGGTACCCAAGGATGTAATCAGTTGTGGTGTTGGAAAAGATTCTTGAGAATCCCTTGGGCTGCAAGGAGATCCAACCAGTCCATCCTAAAGGAAATCAGTCCTGAATATTCATTGGAAGGACTGATGCTGAAGCTGAAGCGCCAATACTTTGGCCACCTGATGCGAAGAGCCAACTCATTGGGGAAGACCCTGATGCCGGGAAAGATTGAGGGCAAGAGAAGAAGAGGGTAATAGAGGAGGAGATGGTTCGATGGTATCACCAACTCAATGAACATGAGTTAGGGCAAATTCCTGGAGATAGTGAAGGACAGGAAACTCTGGTGTCCTGCAGTCCAGGGGCCACAAAGGGTCAGACACAACTGAGCGACAGAACAGCAACGAAGGGTGTGTTTGTGTGACTGCTGCGTCTTGGATCCCTCCGTCCCCCGGGGAGGGGGCCACAGGCCTGGGGTAGAAGACTGGCCCTCTGCAAGGTGCTGCCTGGGGCAGAACCACTGCTGCCTGGAGCCGAAGCCCCCGCCTCCTGCTACTTACTATTGCATTCTGGCCCCCGGCTCTGTCCAAAATCAACGCGAGAGCCCACTTGCGGTTTTAACTGGGCCATTGCAGAAGTTGCAGAAGCCCATTGCATGTGTACATGGGGTCCCCAGTTTGCCCAGAAGTGACCTTCAGGGAGTGACCCGTACAATTTGGGCTAAGGGAATAAATTCCCCTTCCCTCTCCCAGCTCCCTTCCTGGTGTCTCAGGGAGAGTCTGATGCTATTCCCATGGTCCTTGTCTTCACAGACTGATGAGCAGGTCATAGGCTTCAGAACAGATGCAGGAACCCAGAGGAGGGCCACTGCAGGCCAAGACCTTGGCGGGTCATTGCCCTCTGGATTCCACTGATATGATGAGGGCGTTGCCGTTACATGCAGGAAGGCAGGCTACCTAGTGGCTAAAGCTGGGACCCTGGGGGTCAAACACGAATCCCAGCTCCTCGCGCACCAGCCCTGCAACTTGGAAGCACAGTACTTACCTTCTCTGAGCCTCAGTCTTTCCAGTTATGTTGTTCAGTCGCTAAGTCGTGTCTGACTCTTTGCGACCCCATGGACTGCAGCACACCAGGCTTCCCTGTCCTTCACTATCTCACTCTCTCCCAGAGTTTGCTCAAACTCATGTCCATTGAGTTGGTGATGCCATCCAACCATCTAATCCTCTGCTGCTCACTTCTCCTCCTGCCGTCAATCTTTCCCAGCATCGGGGTCTTTTCCCATGAGTCAGTGTTTTGCATCAGGTGCTTCAGCCTACTCATCTGTGAAAAATGGCTCAGAATAAACCCTCCCCATGGGGTTATTGTGAGGACCTAAGGAGAAGGCGATGGCAACCCACTCCAGTACTCCTGCCTGGAAAATCCCATGGACGGAGGAGCCTGGTGGGCTACAGTCTGTGGGGTCGCTGAGAGTCAGACACGACTGAGCAACTTCACTTTCACTTTTCACTTTCATGCATTGGAGAAGGAAATGGCAACCCACTCTAGTGTTCTTGCTTGGAGAATCCCAGGGACGGGGGAGCCTGGTGGGCTGCCGTCTATGGGGTTGCACAGAGTCGGATACGACTAAAGCGACTTAGCAGCAGCAGCAGAAAGCCATAACCACACAGTAAGTGTCAGTTATTGCACCTTCCAGCTTAGACAGCAGTGATTTGAGTTCTCTACGGGCACTGTCTCCAGACAAAGAAAACTCTTAGAGCATCAGCTGTGCTCTGCTGTGTTCCCATCCAGGCCTTGTCCCTTGCTTCTCAGCTGCTTCAGGGACCGGCGAGCAGCATCAGCAACACCTGGGCACGTGTGGAAATATAGAGTCTCAGGCCCCACCTCTGATCAGAAGCTGCTTTTTAACCAGATCTCTGAATGCACACTGACATTTGGGAAGTGATTCAGAGAATGACACCCCCGGGGGAGCTGACAAACTCCTCCGAGCACTGAGGTCCCCTCTGAAGTTTTCTGGTGCCAGAACATCTCCTCTGCTGAAGCATCCTCAGGCAGAGGTCCTGGGCCCCAGGTCACGGGCTTGAGAGTTGCTGAGCCCGAGGGGGACCGGGGAGGCCTGCTGGCCTGAGTCATGCTGGGGTGAGAAGTCAAGACTCTGCCAGGAGTTCATTTCCTGTCCTGATGGGCCTGATTGCTAAACCAGGGGCTCCTGGGCTGAATTAAAAAGGTGATTAACATTCAGCTGGAGCCACCTCTGATTGTGACAGTGGGCCGATGAAAATGTCAGCCTTCACGTGGGCTCTCCCCCACCACGTCCCCGCCAGCTCTTCCAGGGGAAAGCCTCTCCTCCTGCCATCAGCAAGCATTTACCACGTTGTCTGCTCCGGGCCAGGCAGAGCCTGGGGCTGGGGATGCCGCGAGGACCCCGAGTCCCTGTTCTCGTGGGGCTGTGTTCTGGTGAGACACGTCACCTGGGGCAAGGACCTTGTCTGTGGGAGGCTGCTCCTTAGCCCATGAGAAGCCTGTAAGCTTCTGTAAACCCTGTAAACCCAGGGCCCTGGGATGCGCCCTCCCTTGGCTGACCTCTAGAGTGGCAGTGCAATTCTACTGGGAGGAGTCAGGGGATGCGCATGAAACGGTTTTAAAAGGGCTGCTCCAGCCCTTTGCCCAGCACCTCGATCGCGTGGTGGACTCCACGCCCCACCCTGACATTGGCTCTTCCTCCTCCATCACCCTCCTGGGACCGACATCATCCCTTGTCCCACTTCACAGATAGGGAGGACTTGGAGGTTCCGAGCTGCTTCCCCGAAGTTGCAGAGTCAGGACGGGGCTGGGCCCCCAGGTTGACATGACCCCAAAGCACAGGCTTCTTATTCCTGCAGTGCTCTCGGGGTTTGTCTGGGCTGGGCCTGTCCCTGCGTGTCAGGAGACCCCCCACCACCACCACCCCCGGGCCGCAGGCTGGACCTCCCCGCAGAGCAGGGTGGGAGCGCACCTTGGAAGCAAACGCTGCTGATGGCGCCCCTTCCCCCCTGTCCTGCCCCCCAGGAGTGGGTCACCAGCACGGAGCTCCTCGTCTCCCTGGACCGGCTCAACACGTTTGGGGATGACATCTTCAAGGACCCCAAGGTGCTACAGTCCTACTACTACGCCGTGTCGGACTTCTCGGTGGGCGGCAGGTAGGTGGGGGGCAGGGCGGCGGTGGGGACGAGGGTGGCTGCCGTGGAGGGTGAAACAAGTGAAAGGGGAAGTGTCAGTCGCTCGCTCACGTCCAGCTCTTTGTGACCCCATGGACTGTAGCCCACCAGGCCCCTCTGTCCATGGACTTCTGCAGGCAAGAATACTGGAGTGGGGAACCATTCCCTTCTCCAGGGGATCTTCCCCATCCAGGGATCCAACCCGGATCTCCTGCATTGGTAGGCGGGTTCTTTACCATCTGAGCCACTGTGGACGCTAAAGAAGCCGTTTCTGGTGCTCTGAGTGATGGGGGGTTTGGGGAGAAGCCAGAGCCTGGTCCCCTGGGTCCAGCATTCAAGACCTTCACGACCTGGCTGCATCCCGCCTCCCGCACCGCTCCCGCTGCTTTTCCCGCATGAGCCGTGTTTCTGCACCACCCGTGGGACACGCCAGCCCTTTGCACCTGCAGGTCCTTCTGCCTGGCGGCCCCTCCCCCTTCCTTTCCTTCCTTTTTTGGGCATCAGACAGGTGCACTCATTCGTTCATGCCACATTGCCGTGTGCAGCCGTGTTCCATGCTCCCGTCTAATTCACCCACCCACCGTTCCATGGGACACGTGCTCCAAGTAAGGCTGGTTTACAGTGGCCTTGAGCAGGCCCGGGACCCCAGACTTTCAGCTTCACTTCTTTAAGCAGCACTCACGAACTTATAACCAATGGAGCTGATCAACCCTGTTCTTCCTAAATCTTGTAAACTTGGGTACAGTAGGGTTTCCTGGGGACATGCGTATTGTTGAAAAAGGTTTTGAGGCATCTCTGCACAGGAGGAATGGTTCAGGCTGCTCCAAAGCCCCTCGGCCCATGACCTGGAAAGGTCGCTGTGGGAGGAGCCGCTGTACGTCTATGCTTCTCACGGGGGTCGTCAGGCCCTGCTGTCGGCACGCCTGGTCCTGGCTCACATACTCCTCGAGCTTCAGTCACTGTGTGTTGTCGTTTGTCTGCTTAAGCATCTCGTCTCTCCAAGAAGCAAGGGTCATCGACATCTCAGGCCTGCCTGACATGTAGGCGCCCGGTACTGGGCCCTCCAGGCACATGTGACATCTTTAATGTAAATGCTTATCAGGCTCCTTGGAATGGAGAAAAGAGAAAGATGTGTTCTGGCCCCAGGCAGACAGTCACCAGATTAGACCCCAGTAACCACAAACTGATTAGAACCCAGTAACCATGAACTGTGGTGTTGGAGAAGACTCTTGAGAGTCCCTTGGACTGCAAGGAGATCCAACCAGTCCATCCTAAAGGAGATCAGTCCTGAATATTCATTGGAAGGACTGATGCTGAAACTCCAATTCTTTGGCCACCTGATCTGAAGAGCTAACTCATTTGAAAAGACCATGATGCTGGGAAAGATTGAAGGCGGGAGGAGAAGGGGACGACAGAGGATGAGATGGTTGGATGGCATCACTGACTCAATGGACATGACTTTGAGTAAACTCCGGGAGTTGGTGATAGACAGGGAGGCCTGGCGTGCTGCAGTCCACAGGGTCGCAAAGAGTCAGACACGACTGAACTGTACTGAACCACGCCCCAGAGTAACAGGGACGGGAGACCAGGCCAAGGTGTGCCATTGGTCAGGGGGACCACCCTGCAGATGGGGACCCCGCAGGAGGTCAGGGAGCCCTGACGAGGCTGGAGGAGGTGAGGGGCAGGCATCCCAATGAAAGAACTAATGTGCGAGACCCAGGCTTGAGGAATGAGGTGACAACCCTGTGGCTGGAACGGGGACGCAGAGACGGCCAGAAGCGGTCAGTGGGAAGCTGCTGAAGGATTTGGCCAGGTAGCAAGAGGATCGGATTTCTAAAACACCCCAGTCTCTGACAGCATAAGCGAGGAGACGAGAGGAGAGAGAAGAAGTTGGTTGTGGAACTTCCCAGATGGTAAGACTCTGCACTCCCAATGCAGGGGGCTCAGGTTCGATCCCTGGTGGGGGAACTGGATCCCACATGCCTCAACTAAGAGTTCGTATGCCGCAGCAAAAATCCCACATGCTGCAACCAACACCAGGCGTAGCCAAATAAATAAATATAAATATTTTAAAGAAGCTGGTTGGGCATAGAGGATGGGAGAGGTGTGGGTCTGAAAGCTAGTTAGGATGGGAAGTCAGCTCGATATGGGAGTGGTGGCCCAGGGGGGTAGGGAGCAGGGGCTTCCAGAAATCAAGGGTGCTTGGAGGGGTGCAGAGAGATGGGGGTGTCTGCGAAGGGAGCACAGGTCCATTTCCCACACTCAGGGCATCTGCACCCCTCAGAGGCGGAGGCTTGGGAGTGAAGGGGAAATGCAAGAGTGTCTGTGAGGACCCCTCTGCCCCTTCTCCCCCGACCCCGACTCCCACACTTGACTCAAGTCAAACCACCCTGGGGCAGGGCCCCTCCGAGGACGGTGGATGGTGATGAGCCGCAGCGCCTGATGTTAGGGGGCTTCGGGACAGAGAACATCTGGGTCCCAGCTGCCAGAGCCAGACCACCCTCAGGCCAGCATCTGGCTAGGGACAGTGGCCCAGCAGCCTGTGTCCCTCAGTGGCCCACAGGAACTTCAGTCCTTCCCTTGAGATCGGAGGGCTTCATGGAGGAGGCAGTGTTTGCAGCATCCCATTGGGGCTGAGAGCAGTCCCTTGTCCTGAGATGGGTGACCACTGTCTCCCGAGGCTGCCTGGTGCCCGCCTCACCTGCCAGAAGTGCTGGGCATTACTTGCCTACCCTGAGCTCCCAGAGAGGAGCCAATGCCCCACTGGCAGTGGTCAGAGAGTCTTCAGCGCCCACTTAGGGTGGAGCATGAAACACACCTTATGGAGAGACAACAAGTGGCCACAGAGGAGTGTCCAGGAGCTCGGGGTCAGCGTGGAGTAGGAGAGAATTGGGTTCAGATTCTAGCTCTGCCACATAGCATCCGTCACGTCATGACCTGAGCCTCAGTTTCCTCTCCTGTGAAATGGGGATAGTTATAGTCCCTTCCACAGTGGTGGTGAGACTCCAGACAGACAACGTGAGCTGATTGCTCAATTAGGGGCTGAGACAGAGAAGTCTGGGAGCCGGGAGCCATGGCCATCGTCTGAGCGGCCCAGTCTGGCCACTGGGGTTGGGGTGACGGTCCCACAGGGTCAGGTTCAGCGGAGCAGGCTGTGTGATCCCCCGGGCACCTTTGTTCCTGCCTGATTCCACCTGTGTGACCCTGGGGGAGGGCGGGCG
The DNA here is from genome assembly GCF_032452875.1 of Bos javanicus. Lineage (NCBI taxonomy): Eukaryota > Metazoa > Chordata > Mammalia > Artiodactyla > Bovidae > Bos > Bos javanicus. The sequence goes on from NC_083878.1 coordinate 101,012,393, forward strand.
GGGCAGGCCCAGGACTGCCCTCACAGGCACAGCCTCACCGGAGCCTTGAGATGAGTTGGGGGCTGTCCTACATGGGGGGCAGTCTCCTTCTCGTCCCTTTAGAGGCAAAGGAGCGGGCATGGGGTGGCCTCCCTGGCTGCCCCCGCCTCCACCCACTGCCCTGAGAGCTGGCCCACCCCCTCTCTACCCAGGAGACCGAGATGACTTCTTCCCCTGGGTGTAGCACCCTGAGTGTGGGGTCCTAATGGGCTTGTGAAGACGTGGTGGGTTTATACGTGGGCGGAGCTCAGAACAGCCCCATGAGGTCGGCTCTGTTCCTGTTGCCCTGAGCCCAGAGTAGGTGTGGAAGAAAGGTCGAGTGGTAGAGAACCCACCTGCCAAGGAGACATAAGAGATGTGGATTCGATCCCTGGGTCGGGAAGATCCCCTGGAGAAGGGCGTGGCAACCCACTCCAGCATTCTTGCCTGGAGAATCCCATGGACAGAGGAGCCTGATTACGGCCCATCGGGTCACAAAGAGTCGGACACGACTGAAGCGACTTGGCATGCAAAGCTCCGAGGCTGAGCGGTAGAGTCGGGGCTCCCCTGAAGGCCGGGGCTACCTGCTGATTAACCCTTCCTCCGCTGGCGCCTCTCCCAGTTTGCAGACACCCTGCCCCCATGTTCTGTTCCCAGGTGCAAGTGCAATGGGCACGCCAGCGAGTGTGGCCCAGACGAGGAGGGCCGGCTGGCCTGTCGATGCCAGCACAACACCACGGGCACGGACTGCGAGCGCTGCCTCCCCTTCTTCCAGGACCGCCCGTGGGCCCGGGGCACGGCCGAGGCCGCCAACGAGTGTCTACGTGAGTGTCCCGGAACTTTGGGGGCCAGAGGCAGGGGCGTTGCAGGCTTGGGAAACCAAGCCCCCAGCCCTGCTTCTGGGTGGGCTGGCAGCAGCTTGGGGCTGTCACCCCCACATAGGGACCAGGACGAGCTGAGGGAGAGCTGGACGGGGCGTTTGATCCTCAGCCCTCGCCCCCACACACAGAGCCCCAGACCCAGTCTTCCAGTTGAGGCGTGCGTGGCGGGAGGGCTGAAAAGGACCCCCAACTTGTTCCTTTGTTTTCACCGCTCCAACCGCAGCTGCTAATCAAAGCCAGGCCACCCCGGGCCCTGGGAGGGTGCCGACCTGCCCACCCAGCCTCTCCTGCAGGCCCCCAGGCAGCCCTGGGATGCCCGACCCGTGTGATGTGGCCGGGGCTGCCTAACCTCAGGGACGCACGCTGCAGAGGCTGGTGGCGCTTTACCTTCCCCGCTGGCGGCTCTTCCCCGCCTGGCGTGCCCCCTCTAGCCTCACTGTGTCCCCAAGCCCTGCCTGCCTCCCCCTCCCCTGACAGTCATCTGACTTGCTCGGGGCTCCCAAGTGCAGCTGGCTGTCGCTGGGCACCAGACCCCGCCTGGTTCCACGCTGGTGGGAGGCACATCTTCCCACGCATGTGCTCCTGATGGCTCGGCCTCTGGACCCACTGTCCTCTTGGGCCTAGGCTGCTGACACAGAGACCCAGAGGGGAGGGAGGGGACGGTCTGTTCCATGGAACCGGATGCTGTCTGCAGGAGCTTCCCAGGGCCACCGTGGCCCTAATGAGTTCCTTCTGCCCTCGCTGGCCTGCCTCCACCAGGAAGTCCTCCTGGAGCCAAGGAAGCTGGCTGGCTCACCATTCCCAGTCTGGGGCTGACTCCATGGTGGGGACACCAAAGGCTGTGTCCTCACCCCTGAGGTCACATCTCTGTCCTCCCAGCCTGGAAGCTGGGCTGTATGCCTGACCCCTCTCACCCACCAAGTCCAGGCAACCCTGAGCCCCGATTTTGATCACATTCACGCCCCTCCAACCCAGCTAACTGTGTCCTTCTGCACAGCCAATACATGGTCCAGCCAGTCACCCCTCCTCTGAGTGGCTAAGACCCCACCTCCCCACTCTCAACCCCCTCACCCCTATCCCCTGCTTGCACCACTTTCAAATGCAAATGCAATTGCAGTCGTCCACTCCAAGGTGAAGTCCTTGCTCCAAGGTGAAGTCCACTGACCCTGACTGCCCAGCCTCCTGGATCAAGCCCTGGCTGACCTCTTGACCTCATAGCTGCCCCTGCACCCCTCTCCCTCCCATCACACTGCACAATGATGCGCCGCCTCCCACCCCCACTCTGGGCGAAGCCTGCTCCTCTGGCTGTGTCACAAAGGGCCTCTCCTTCCCCTCCTCCTCCTTTGCCCTCCCACTTCCCTCCTGCTCTTCCTCCAGGAAGGCTGGAGCCTCCCTGCTTCTCCCGTCACAGCCCCGCCCCTGCAGGATGTTCACCTGCTTGCTGCATCTGTCCTCCGTCAAGCAGTGCGACCGTGTGCAGGAACTGGGCTCCTACCGTTCACGGGTCCGCCCCACGCTGGGCTCACCATGGGAGCCAAGATGGAGCTGATCCATGATACATACTGTTTTTTGAAAACATGTATTAATGAGTGAATGAAAGGTGACTTGTATTTTTCATGCCTCTGAGTGTCCTCATGGTCACTGGGGATCAGATTCACACACCATTACGGCTTGGGGGGTCCACAGGGGGAGCCAGGCTGCTACTTTAGAAGGTAACCTGTCTGTGATCCATGATCAGGTGACTGTATGTCCTGGCTTGGCTGGGAGGGTCCTGTGTTGGGTGTATTTTATTAACAGTGCCTCTCTTCTTCTTCTTGAGAGTGTCCTATTTTGGAAGATCAACCACCTGGTCTCCAGATCCTTGATCAAGCCGGGCCTGAACTCCATCCTTGACCTTCCTCCTTCATCCTTGACCTTCCTCCAGCTGCCTGCTCACTCACCAAGGAGGCTGATCGGCACCTGCTCCCCTCCTACCACGTGCCACAGCCTTACACTCACACCCTCCCCCGCCTCCTGCCCACAGCTTGCAACTGCAGCGGCCACTCTGAGGAGTGCACCTTTGACCGGGAGCTCTTCCGCAGCTCAGGCCACGGTGGCCGCTGCCTGCACTGCCGTGCCCACACAGCTGGGCCGCACTGCGAGCGCTGCCAGGAGAACTTCTATCGCTGGAGCCCGCAGACGCCCTGCCAGCCCTGCGACTGCCACCCAGCAGGTGAGTGAGCCGCACTGCCCCGCCCCCCCAACCTCACCCACCACCACGGGCCCCTGCTGCCCTGTGCCCTTCCTCCCCAGGCTCCCTGCGCCTCCAGTGCGATGACTTGGGCACCTGCGTCTGCAAGCCCACGGTGATGGGCTGGAAGTGTGACCGCTGCCTGTCTGGGTTCCACTCGCTCAGCGAGGGCGGCTGCAGGTGAGAGTGGCGGGGGCGGTAGGTGGAAATGGTCCAGCAAGGGCACATGGCAGTGAACTTGGGCTGCATGACGGGAAGCAAGTGGGGGTTCCTGAGCCCCTCAGAAGGCAGAGTTGATGGGCATTTGGATAGATGGATAGAAGGTGGCACCAGGGAGCAGAAGAGGAAGCAGAGATGAAGGCTGACCCCCGAGGTTCTGCTTTGGGCATCTTGGCAAAGGGAAGCCATTCATAGCAAGGGGGACACAACTCAGGAAGACGCTGAGTCTGCAGTGCTCGCGGTGGGGAGGGGCACTGATGGGGACAGAGACAGGCAGGGGCTGCTGGGGTCTGGACCTCAGAAGAGGGATCTAACACATCTGCTATCACTTGATTGAGAAAATACACAGTGACCAAGAAAATGAAGCCGTTATAAATTCAAAAGCACTTTTAAATGAATTTGGCTTTGGTTAATTTCAGCAGTCTTCTTGTATATTTGAAAGGCAGTGGAAATGGCATTGGGAAGGTAGGGGAGGCTCAGATCTCTCATAGAATACCCAGTGGTTCCAGCATAACACTTGTCATTGGGTGGGGACCGGGATGCTTCTGCAGGGTCTCTCTGGCCTCTGGACCTTTGCATATGCCACTTCTATGACCCCAGAGCATTCTCCCCTCACTCAACACCCACTGCCACCTCTCCCTGGCCTGTGTCTGAACAAAGTCCTACTCATTCTTTAGTTGTCAACCAAGGTACAATCACCCAACTTCATCCCCACTCCAGGCATCTCACTGGTGCGGCCATGGACTCGTGTATGTTCTCTCTCCGTAGCTTGTATCAAAATCCAGCATCTACCTGTTTGCTGTCCATCCTCACTGGACTCTAGGCTCTGTGAGGACATCCATCTTGTCAGATGGATGGGTAGACGGATGGGTGGATGAGAGAACAGGTGCGTGGGTGGGTGATGGATAGAAGGATGGATATGTGGATCAGTGGATGGAAGGATGCACAGATGGGGGAGTGAGTGGATGAATGAACACACGGATGGATAGGTGGGTGGGAGGGGGCAGATGGTTAGCTATTCAGGTGAGTGAATAGGTCACTTCCTTTGCTCAGAGGAAGCCAGGGGGCAGGCTCTTGGGTCAGCCTGCCTCCTGTTCCTCTTGTGCGTCAGGAAGGATAGAGAGATTCCTTCCAATGAGGATGGGCTATTCCCACTCTGGAGCTCTCTCGTTGGACACCCTCCTCTTGTCCTGTCTCTTTGGCAGACCCTGTACCTGCAATCCTGCGGGCAGCCTGGGCATCTGTGATCCCCGCAGTGGGCGCTGCCACTGCAAAGAGAACGTGGAAGGCAGCCTGTGTGACAGGTGGGTGAACTGATCCAATAATAAGCCTGCTGGCAGTGACCTCGGTGGTGGTGGGAGGAGCACAGGGCATGGTCCTCCCAGACTTGGGCAACCTCACCACCTGGCTCTCTGCTTAGAGCACAGCGAATCTGACACCCAGGAAATCATCTAAAGACTTTATGACACTGCTTATCCTGTGACACACCACCACTGATAGTTCATAAGCTGTGAAAATACATCTTCTTGAAAAGAAAGAGCTAGAAATGATAGGAGAGATCATCTAATCCAGGGATAGCAACCACATCTTACTGGTACCACAATCCTCCCATCTCTGGCCCAGGGCAGACATCACTAATGGAGCACTACCACAACCCTCCCATCTCCCATCCAGGATAGACATCATTAATGGAGCACTACTATAACCCTCCCATATCCCACCCAGCACAGACATCACTAATGGAGGGCCATTACAACCCTCCCATCCCACACCCAGGGCAGACATTACTAATGGAGCACCACCACAACCCTCCCATCCTACACCCAGGGCAGACATCACTAATGCAGCGCCACTACAACCCTCCCATCTCCCACCCAGCACAGACATCATTAATGGAGCACTACTATAACCCTCGCATCTCACACCCAGGGCAGACATCACTAATGGAAGGCCATCACAACCCTCCGATCCCACACCCAGGGCAGATATCACTAATGGACCACAGCAATCTTTACCACAAGCTCTACTGTAACCTTAGAATCCTTCTCTATGCCCTGCTCCAAGAAGCTCCAACCAATTGAGCTGAGACTCAAGCTTGTTTGCCATCTTTGCCATCCTGTCGTGGTACAAATGGAGCCTCTAAAGCTCAGTGAGGCAGAAGGGCTTTTCCCTAAACTTCCTGCTTCAGGTGTTCCTGGGCCTCCTAGCCCCAGCAGTGGGCTGGGGGACAAATGTTGGTTTATATTCTTGGGCATACTTGTCTCCTCTTCCTGGCTTCGTCTCTGACCTCTGAAACCTTTGCAGTCAGCATGGGGCGTGCCAGGGCCTCTTTGATCCTCTGGCCACAGACTATGTGGGAGAACCTGGCCCAGCAGTACACTGTGGACTCCACTATTGCCAGATCATGTTGGGCCTCTCCTGGGTCAGGAAGATGCCCAGCCTTGACTCTCACTTTGGCCAGCCCCAGGCCTCTTCCTCACCTTGTCTGCGTGTGGCTTGTGGGTCCTGGAGGGGGAGGTGGACACCCTTCTGGGTCTTCCTCCCGTAAGACCTCTCAAGCTAAGGAGACAGAGTGGAGTTGGAGGGCTAGATCCCACTAACTCTATTCCACTGCCTCTACCTTGAGGAGGTTCGCCTCTCAGCCTCACTTTACCCATCTGTGAAATGGGAGGACTGGGTGACAGGTTTGTTGGAGCAGCCCAGCATTGAGGTAACTGGCAGATTCTCATGAATCAGATTCCTCCACCTGGGTTGGTCTGAATGGGGTTTCTGGGCAACCCCCCCAACATCGTGCAAACCAGGAATCTGCATTTGTATAAGGCATCTGCAGGGCTCATTGGGAAAATGGCTGATTCTGAGGCTGGGGTTGAGAAAATACAAGATGAGCCTGAAGCATTTTGTAGAAAGCAGAGAAGTGCTTAAAAACAAAACCAGACAAAAACAAACCCCCAAAAGCCCCAAACCAGGACGGGGGCCTGTGTCAAAAGGACATAAGCGCCAACCTGGAAGAGTTCCCAAAGCTGAAACAAAATAAATAATAACAATATTGGATTATAACCCAAGAATAAAATAAATATCCATGAGTCCACACTGACATAAATAGATGCCTGAATAAATAAATACACGGGGACAAATCCTCCTTGCAGCAGAATTCCACAGAAGAATTAGAAGTGGAGAAGGAATGAGGGGAATACAGAATCACAGTTAGAATATCAGAGTAACAGTCACTGTAGGCCGGAGCCCCTAATAAATGCTGAAATTCGTGGGCAGAATTGAAGGAGAAACAAGATATTTGCATAGCCCTCAAACATCTCCCTCAAAAAATTTACCAATGACTGGGACTTCCCTGAAGATCCAGTGGTTAAGACTTGGAGTTTCCACAGTACGGGGCGTGGGTTGGACCCCTGGTTGGGGAACTAAGATTCCTCATACCCTGTGCCCCGCCCAGAAATTTCCTACCCACTCTAGTGGTTTCACCATAGGCCCACAATTCTTTGATTATTTCCCCCTCCCAGAGGTGGAGCTTAACTCCCTTCCTCTTGAGTCTGGGATGGATTTAGTGGCTTGCTTTTGACAACTAAAATATGGCAGTTTTACAGTGGAGGAACCTGGTGGCCAGCGCCTTAACCAAGCGGTGAAGGTTAACATCCCCAGTAATATCATACATGACCGGTGACATCATACATGATCAGGACATCACACGGGTAGCAGTTACCCCATTAAGATGTGACAAGAAGGGCACTTTCTCCCCCCAAACCCTTGGCCCCAGTCAGATTATGAAAAACCTCAAATAAACCCAAATGGAGGCATGCTGCAAAGTATTTAACCAGTACTGTCAAAAGTGTCAAAGAAAGACCTACAAGCTATTACAGATGAGAGAGTAAAGATTCAGTGAAATACACCACCATGCCCTGGATCAGATCCTGAAGCAGAAAACAGGCATTTGTGGGAAACGGGGAGAAATCCTAATAATGTGTGCTGCTGCTGCTGCTAAGTCGCTTCAGTCGTGTCCGACTCTGTGCGACCCCATAGACAGCAGCCCACCAGGCTCCCCGTCCCTGGGATTCTCCAGGCAAGAACACTGGAGTGGGTTGCCATTTCCTTCTCCAATGTTCAGTAAATAACATTAATCAGTGTTAAATTCTTGGTTTTGATAAGCGCACCCTGGTAAGGTCAGACGTTACAATTAGGAAAAGCTGGGTAAAGATGCCATGGGAATTGTGTCTGTCATGTTTGCAACCCTTCTCTAAATTTGAAATTAAAGAAAATTCCCCAGTGACTCCAGGCTGCAGTTGGTCTAGCTGGGCTCCCTGAACGTAGCCAGTTCACAGGCCCCCGGGGGCGTGTCCTGCCTCCCTTGCAGATGTCGTCCGGGTGCGTTTAACCTGCAGCCCCACAACCCCTCCGGCTGCAGCAGCTGCTTCTGCTACGGCCACTCCAAGGTGTGTGTGGCCGCTGCCCAGTTCCGGGAGCACCACATCCTCTCCGACTTCCGCCAGGGTAAGAAGTGGTCCCCGCAGCCGCCTCCGAGGGCTCTGCTGCCAGCCCAGGTGGGATGGGCAGGCCTGCTTTGGGGACATCCAGTGATGAGGGGGGTGGAAAGGAGGGGCAGCCTCAGGCCCCAGCCCCGGCGCCTCCCACAGGCCCACACAGTGGCCATGCCCCTCTGTGCCCTTCTGCACCCCCAGCACCTTCCTGCACCCCGGCTCCCTTCCAGTCCTTGCCTACTCCCTCAGTCTCTAGTAGGAGCAGGGGAGGGGATGGGTATATGGCAGCCTCTGGAGTCTGAGGGGGATTTTCATTTCCTCCTCGGACCCCTTGGTATATCCTAGCGCTGGGGATCCAGGCTTGGTCCCCTGGCCTCCATATATTGAGCACTTGCTGTATGCTTGACACCCTGCTGAGCTTGTTACGTGCATAGAACCTGAGGGATTCCCTGGCGGGTAGATACTCTCATTCCCATTTTACAGATGGGGCAACCAAGACCCAGAAAAGAGAGGTGACATAGCTTAGCTGTTGGCACCCCAGGTTCATCAGCTCCTGAGTTTTGCTCTTCATGGCCGTGCACGGCCTTCTTTCTGAGTCCAGGGTCCAGGGTCCCCAATTCCAGGTGGCTCTTTACAGCAGGAAAGCAGTGGCGCTCTGAACTCTGCCAAACATCATAGCCTGAGTGGGTCCCAGCCATGCCCCACTGAACCTCCCCCCCAACCCCACCTCCAGCATCTCCAGGGAGATAGAGCCTCAGGGCCAGTTCTGGGACGCCCCAGATGCAGGGGGCAGTGCGCCCTCTGCTGGACTGAGAGGGGCTTGGAATGGGGACAGCCCTGTGGTCACCTGGCCCAGAGTCAAGGATGTCAGCATCAGATGGGACTTGTTTTAAAAATCTTAGGAGAGCATCGTGATCTGTTCTCACTTGGCCCTGGCTTTGGCGATTCAGCCTCAGCATCCCATGTGATCTCACAAACACCCTCAGCCAGCAGTTCTCAAACTTCTGGATCTCTGGATCCCTTTATGCTCTTGAAAATCAGAGAAAATCTCAAAGTCCTTTTGTTTATGTGGGTTGTGTTTTCTGTATTAAACGTTAGAACAGTAATTTTAAAGTATCTGTGCATCAATTCATTTACAAATGACCATAGAACACTTATAACAAAAAAAATAACTTCCGCCTGTGAAAAATAACTTTTTAAAAGACAAAAAACTTGGGGACATCCCTGGTGGTCCAGCAGGTAGAACTCTGCACTTCCACTGCAGAGGCTGAAGGTGCGATCCGCGGTTGGGAAACAGATTCCATATGTATGCCATCGTGGTGTGGCCAAAAAGTTAAAAAAAAGACAAAAACCTTTGAGAAGAGTGGTGCTACTCATGTTACCTTTGTGCACACCTCTTTAAGCTCTGGCTTAATAGAAGTTAGCTGATTCTTACCACGGCTTCTGCCGTTTAGTCTGTTGTGATATCACACATCTTGTAGCTCCTGGAAAGTTCTCAGCGTGAGAAAGAGAATGAAAAATGCAAATGACATTTTAATGTTACTAAAAAGATCGTTTGACCTCATGGACGCCCCTGAAAGAGTCTTAGGGATCTCCCAGGGTGTTCAGACAAACTTTGAGAACTGCTACTGGGGCCATAAGTACTTCATTGCCCCCCTTTTGCATATGAGAACCTGGCCTCAGAGAGGTTAAGTAACTTGCCCAGGGTCACACAGCCAGCAAGGGGGCAGAACCTAGCCTAGCACCGAGCCTAGCACCAAGGAGCTCCGGACTTCCCCTTTCTGACCTCTCCCTTTCTTCTTCCCTCCCTCCTCACCCCTTGGGAGCCCCAGGTCTCCACCCTATTCTCTAGCTGTCTTCTGGAGAGTCTCCCCTGGAGGCCACTTGCTGTGTGCCTGACTGCTTGGTGAACTGCTGGGGTCGGGGGAGGGAAGTGGACCGCACTGGGACTGGGTTCCCACCCCCGCCTGGCCACTTCCTAACCAGGGAGCCTCCTTGGGTGCAGTGAGGTTCGTGGCACACACACTTGGAAGGACAGGGGCGGTGAGGTCACAGGCGAGGGAGTTCTCTGAAGACCAGAAAACCAGATCAAGCCCGGTCTCATTAGCGACGGCCCACCGTGGGGTTCTGGGGCCATGTCCTCTTATGTGCTCAAAGTCCGTTGATGGGGCAGGGTGGGCTCAGAGGTCAGCCATGACCTTGCCCCAACAGAGGCGACTCCCTGAAGCTTCTAGCTTCTCTCAGGGCCCCGTCCCATCCCACGATCCCGCCCTGATCTGGGCTGGGGCTCCAAGCTGCCTAGGTCTGGGCACAGAGTGAGGTCCCGGCCGGCTCCCACCCCCACCTGGCCTGTCTCTAGAGCAGTCTCTCCCTCTCTGGGTCCTGTTGTTTCAGGCGGCACTCATGCCTCTGGGGGTCATCCTTGGGACCCAGGGAAGGGTGTGAAGTGGGAGGGAGCAGAAGTCACCCTCCAGGGCCTCATGGGGGGCGTGTGTGTGTTTGCTGTCCAGGAGCCGAGGGCTGGCGGGCCGGAAGCGTGGGGGACCCAGGACATCCTGCACGATGGAGCCCGGGGGGGCTCCTCCTGGACCCAGAGGACGAGGAGGCGGAGCTCACAGCACCAGGTACCCGGCACAGGCAGGGGCGGGGCTGCCCATGTACTTGCCCTGTGACCGCTGTCACAAAGTGCCACCAACCCAGTGGCTACAAATGTGTTCCCTTAGTGTTCTGGAGGTCAGAAGTGTGAAACGAACTTGCTGGGCTGAAATCAAAGTGTGTTCTAGCTGTGTTCCTCCCAGAGCTTCTGGGAGAGAGTCCCTTCCCTGGCCTTTTCCAGCTTCTCAAGGTGGCCCGCACCCCTCTGCTCATGGCCCCTTCCACTCTGAGGGCAGAGGCCTGAAGGAAGGAATGATGGGGTGTCCACTGGTCCCCTTTCCTTCTGAGTCGTGATTTTCCGCTTAAGTGAAAGTGAAAGTCGCTCTGTCGTGTCCGACTCTGTGATCCTATATTTAAGCGCTTGACTAATACAGAGAAACAACAGAGTCAGAAGGCTAGGTGAGGGCCCCTGGTCCTTGGTGTATGTGCCTTTTTTCGGCTAGAAGCAAGTTCTGATTCCCGTGGAAAATGTGGCCCGTAGGGCCATCAGCCCCCCAGCTTAGTCACACATGTAGCTCTCTTACCTGGGACTTGCTGGAGCCTCACTGAACTCCCACATACGCGGGTCCCTGAGGACTCTGAGCTCATGGGGCGTCTGGCATTGTGAGTGCTACATGAACGGGCAGACAGGTACCACCAGAAATACGGTGTCTCCACCACCAGGCATACTGAATCTCCCCGCTCCCACACAGACTCTGTTGTCCCCTGGCACGTCACTTCCAAAAGCCAAGTTTCAAGACAAAAGTCTTAAGAATGTCAAGATAGGATAACCAACAAGGACCTACTGTATAGCACACGGCGCTCTGCTCAGTGTTATGTGGCAGCCTGGATGGGAGGGGAGTTTGGGGGAGAATGGATACATGTATATGTATGGTTGAGTCCCTTTGCTGTCCCCGCTGAAACTATCACAACATTGTTAACGGCTATACTCCAATATAAAATAAGTTTAACAAAAAAAATGAGTGTCAAGATAGCGGCAGCAGAGCATTAAACTGGGTGTGGGGCCCCCGGTGATTGGCAGGGTCACATGCCCCTGAAGCCAGCTCTGGCTGTGGAGATGTGGGCAGGCTACCCTCAGGATCTTCTGTGCAGGGTCCCTTTGAGTTTGTAGTTTTATCTTTTGAGAGTTTAATTGCCAATAAAATCAATATAGACATTAAAAATCCAGCTAATTAAGTGAAGACTATCAAAGCCTTCGTCTCTTGTCTTCAGAGAAGTTTCTGGGAGATCAGCGATTCAGCTACGGGCAGCCCCTCACATTGACTTTCCGGGTCCCCCGCGGCTCCTCACTCTCCACGCAGCTGAGGCTGGAAGGGGCGGGCCTGGCCCTGACTCTGCGGCATTCCGGCTCACCCCGCACCCCGGTCTCCGGGCAGGCGGGGGAGGTACGGCTGAAGTTCCTGTAAGTGTCCTGCTGTGTTCTGAGTGATGGGATCGGGTGGTCAGGGTGGGCCCTGAGATCCAGGCACACCCATTCCCCTGTGGTCTGGGGCCTCCTGCCAGGGGTTCTTGGCACCACCGGCCCCTCTCACGACCCCTGGCCTCAGGATCTGCTTTGACCCCTCCCCGGGCCAGGCTGCAGGAGACCTCCGAGGACGTGGACCCTCCACTGTCCGCCTTCCACTTCCAGCGGGTGCTCGCCAACCTGACTGCTCTGCGCATCTGGACCAGCGGCCACAGCACCAGCTCTTCAGGTCAGTAATGACCAGGACACTGCCCAACCTCCAAACCAGCGAGGGCCCCGGGGGCTCTTTCATCATAGCTTTATGGAGTCTTCACAGCCAGAGGTTATCGTCCCCACTTTAGCACAAAGGGGTCTGAGGCTCAGAGAGGTCGAGACACTTGCCCAAGATCGTATAACCAGTAAGGGCAGCAGGAGTGGATGCTGAGGACAGAGGCAGGGGCTGGACAGGTGAGGAGGCTGAGGATGGACAGCTCTAAGGGACACAGAGAAACCAAGAACCTGACGTGGCCACACCAGGGTGGAATCCACCACTGCCAGGAGGCTGGACCCTGCAGGGCTCTTTGATAATGATGACCACAGGGGCCAGGCCAGGATTCCCCAAGGGGTCGGCTCCCCCTGCTGGTCATTAGAGGTGTTGCACCTAGAAAAAGCCTGGTTTCCAAAACCTTTTGGAGAAGGCAATGGCACCCCACTCCAGTACTCTTGCCTGAAAAATCCGATGGATGGAGAAGCCTGGTGGGCTGCAGTCCATGGGGTCTCGAAGAGTCGGACATGACTGAGCGACTTCACTTTCACTTTTCACTTTGACGCACTGGAGAAGGAAATGGCAACCCACTCCAGTGTTCTTGCCTGGAGAATCCCAGGGACGGGGGAGCCTGGTGGGCTGCCGTTTATGGGGTCGCACAGAGTCGGACACGACTGAAGTGACTTAGCAGCAGCAGCAGCCAAAACCTCTCAACCAGCCTGCTGAGTCATCACAGCTTCAAGCCTACCTTCTCACCACCTCTCATCCTGGTCACTGGGTGATCACCTTGGTGGCCCTCTCCCTGTCCCTGGTTCCTCTCTCTTTCCTAATGTACTTTCTCTCCTCCTCCCCCGACCCCGTGCCTGTATGTGCCTAGACCAGGCATCCTCTGTATCCATTTTTAGAACAGATCTGTGGCTCAGTGATAAAGGATCCACCTGCCAATGCAGGAGATGCAGGTTCAATCCCTGGGCCAGGAAGATCCCCTGGTGGAAGAAATGACAGCCCACTCCAGTATTCTTGCCTGGAGAATCCCATGGACAGAGGAGCCTGGAGGGCTACAGTCCATGGGGTCACAAAGAGTCGGACATGACTGAGTAGCTGAGCACACAAACATGCACCCCTTTACTATCTGGAAATTCCCAGATATAACCTACCTAGACACAATTTTTAAAAACCAATATAATATGTTAACTGTAATACACAATAAATAAAAAAGTGAATGTTATTTAAAAATAACCATATGGGGACTTCCCAGGTGGTCCAGTGGCTAAGACTTCATGTTCCCAATGCAGGGGACCTGGGTTCAATCCCTGGAAAGAGAACTAGATCCCACATCATGCTGCAAATAAGAGTTCACGTGCCACAACTAAAAAGCCCACATACTGCAATAAAGAGCTGTGTGTGTGTGTGTGTGTGTGTGTGTGAGTCGCTCAGTCGTGCCCAACTCTGCAACCCTGTGGACTGTAGCCCACCAGGCTCCTCTGTCCATAGGATCTCCCAGGCAAGAGTACTGGAGTGGGTTGTCTTTCTCCTCCAAGGGATCTTCCTGACCCGGGGATTGAACCCGGATCTGCTGCATTGCAGGTGGATTCTTTACCATCTGAGCCACCAGGGAAGCTTCATATAAAGGTCTTTTATCCTCATGCAAGCATGTCTTCAGGTCAGATTCCTCAAAATGGAAATGTGAGGCCAAAGAGTGTTTGTTTTCTGTTTTAACGCATGCTGCCAGATTTTGCTTCAGCAAGGCTGTACCTATCTATATTTTGATGCCAACTGTCTACTCTCCTTGTCTATTTGCCTGCTCTAGTTTTTCTCTAGTGTTAACAGATAGTTTTTCTATTTTGCCCCAAGTTTCTAGTAGTTTTCTGTGGGAAAGTTGGTCTGATGGTAGCTACTCCTGTTACTAGAGGCTCCCAATTCATCTTCATACATCCCCATGTGTGAGTTCCCCAAGCCACCATCCTCCACTGTCACTGGAAAATGCTCACCAAGCTGAAGGTTGTGAACAATATCAGTGTTTACATGTACATATTTATTTATTTGACTGTTTATTTATTTATCTGGGTCATAATTGCAGCATGTGGGATCTAGTTCCCTGACTAGGGATCGAACCTGGGGGCCCCTGTATTAGGAGCACAGAGTCTTAGCCACTGAACCACCAGGGAAGTCCCGTAAATGTATGTATCTTTAATAACCAATGAGAGTAAGCATCTTCTTGTAAAATTCCCAGCCATACATATTTCTCCTTCTGAAAGTTACCAATTTTTCCTGTGCCCTTTGTCCTTTTTTTTTAAAATTGCAATTGACCCATGGACTGCCTTTGTGTGCGTGGGCCAGTGCCCTGTTACACAGGTGAGTAGGAAGGTTTGGTGGAGAAACACGTGCATGGAGCTGTCTCCTTCTCTCTCTCTCTCTGCAGGTCCCGCGCTTCTAACTGAGGTCCGGCTCACATCCGCCCGGCGGGGGCTGTCCCCACCAGCCTCCTGGGTGGAGACTTGTTCGTGTCCCCAGGGATACACCGGCCAGTTCTGTGAGTCCTGCGCTCCAGGATACAAGAGGAACACGCCCCTGGGGGGTCCCTATGCCAGCTGTGTTCCCTGCACCTGTAACCAGCATGGTACCTGTGACCCCAACACAGGCAAGTCTCCCTGCACTTCCGCCACCCCCAGGCCACCTGGGCTACTCCCAGAGCAGCGAGAAGAGCACTGACCTGAATGCGGCCAGCTGCGTGTGTGTGAGTGATCACTGATACTGATAAGACGGTGTCCTCAAGTTCCTCCATGTGCTAGTCACCTTTTTATAAGCTGTATCGTTGGATCCTGCAAAAAGCCCTGGAGGTGCCAGGACCCTTCCGGTCCCATGTCACAGGTGTGGGACCTAAAGTGCAGGGAGGCGGCTTGGCCAGTAGGTGGCAGAGCTGCTCCTCTCTCAGGTCACTGCCAGTGACGGTCACCCCAACTTGCAGCAGAGGAAACCCCAGCGGGGAGACCAGTGGCCCTGGGCCGGAGCTGCCAGACTGGGCCTGGACACTGGCCTCTCACATGGGAGGTGGGAGGGCTGGCGCCTTGCTGCTCTTCTGCAGCTTCTAGGGTCTCTGCAAAGGGAAATGCCTTTTCCCCGCTGTCAAAGGACAGTAGCCTGGGAATCAGCAGGCTGGCCGGGGTGGGGGAGCACCCACAGCATGAAGGGCTCCTTCCTCCTGGTGCCCAGGCAGGCATCACTAATTGAACCAAATGGAGCCTCGTGATCCTTCCATGCGGGGCTCTGGGAGGGTCATCTCATGAGATGGGACTGGTTTGT
This sequence comes from Bos javanicus, assembly GCF_032452875.1. NCBI lineage: Eukaryota > Metazoa > Chordata > Mammalia > Artiodactyla > Bovidae > Bos > Bos javanicus. Next base: position 101,027,895 of record NC_083878.1, read on the forward strand.
TGTCCCTCAGAGCCCCTTGCCTTGGCACAACTTCCAGCTCCTTTTGGGCAGGTCTTCATCTGTAAAGGGTGGGGGCACAGTGGTCACTGCTGCCCTTCCTGGGCAGATGGAGGAGTAGTGAGTATGCGGGTGCTGGGCAGAGACAGAGGCCATGGAAAGCACCCCTGGGTGCCCCCCGTGCTCTGCTTGTCCACCCCGGATCCTCTCTCTTTCCTCTATTCACCCCAGTCCTTGATGAGTGCTGCTGGGGGGGCGCCTCTGGGAAGGGGTGGTCTTGCTTAACCCCTTCTGAGCCAGGCTCCTCCCTTAGTCCCTGGCAGTGGCTCTGAGCAGACTCTAGACGCCATGGGGCTAGAGAAGGGGGGTTGCAGTGTCCCCTTCATTAGAAACCAGTGGGCAGGAATTCCCTGGTGGTCCGGTGGTTAAGACTCCACGCCTCCACTGCAGGGAGCCCAGGTTTCATCCCTAGTCGGGGAACTGAAGATCCGTTGTACATAAATAAATAGAAACCAGTGGGCAGGGAGGGGAGTTCCATTCTGTGAGGCCAAGAAAGCCTCTAGAAACCCACAGACCCCCTAAATGGGTTTCCTCACATTAAGGCCGGAATCCTGGGTCCATGTCACTGTCCCTGAGCTTAAGAGGGCTTGGAGGCTTCAATTTACAGAAGGAAACAAAGAAGCCACTGAAGAGGGGGAAAAAGAATACTAGAAGCAAACACTGGCGGTATCATCAGCTGGTTCATTTATGGGTTTCGGGTTATCAAATAATAATGATGACAGTAATAATTGTGTGTCAGAGGCTGTGTATGGCTGCACTGAATTGTGATGAAAACCTGTTGAGATCAGAGTCATGTGTGCCCATTTTGCAGGTGAGGAGGTTGAGGCCCACGGGTGCCCAGCTTCACATGGTCAGTAAGTGGTGGACGTGAATGCAGGTGGATGCTTCATCCCTGGGCCGTGCTGCCTGCACCATGGAAGAGGCCGCACCCCAGTTCCCACCCCAGGACGTGCTCGGTGGCCCCCGCGCAGGAGCCCGCCCGTCTTGTGCGGGGTCTGGGTTCAGGCGTGGTGACCAGGTGCTTGTCTCGCCCCTCAGGGGTCTGCCTGTGTGGCCACCACACCGAGGGCCCGTCCTGTGAGCGCTGCTTGCCAGGTTTCTACGGCAACCCCTTCACAGGCCAGGCCGACGACTGCCAGCCCTGCCCGTGCCCTGGACAATCGGCCTGCACAACCATCCCAGAGAGCGGAGAAGTGGTGTGTACCCACTGCCCGCCGAGCCAGAGAGGTGAGTGCCCGGGGACCCTGTCTCTGCCAAAGCTCCAGGAGTGAGTCCTGGGTCCACAGATGAGGGAGGCCTCACTTAGGGGTGTCAGGCCTGACCTTTGGGAATCCTGAGTCTCATAGTCTGATAGCCAGGGCCGTGGGCTGCTGTGGGTTCCTGGCAGAACTTGGACCACTGAGCATATCCAGGTGGGAGTTTGGAAATCGTCGTGTCCAGCCCTTCCCCAACCCACAGAGCCTGGATTAGTAGCTTAAGACGGAGCTCTGGAATCTGTATTCCTGTCATGTTCCTGGGAACATGGGAATTCCCAGGCAGTCCAGTGGTTAGGACTCAGAGCTTTCAGTGCTGTGGGCCTGGGATCGATCCCTGATCGGGGAACTAAGATCCCACAAGCCGTGTGGTGTGGCCAAAAAACCAAATGTAGAAACAAATAAATAAATAATTTTAAAATGTCTCCAGGTCATGTGTGATGCAAAACTCCCCATCCCCAGTCCTCTCCCTGTTCCCCATTCCTGCTCCAGGAAGCAGAGTCATCCTAGACATCTGATCGTTTAAAAAAAAAAAAAAGTACACAAGAGCTTTATTGAGATATTATTACTATACCCCCTGACTCACCCATTTAAAGTGTGCAATTCAATGTTTTTTTTTTATATTTGCCGTTACTGATTTTTCAAATTTTAGCAAAATACGCATAACTTGCCGTTTTGACCATTGTTAAGTGTACAGTTCAGGGCCTTAAGTACACTCACAGTGCTGTGTAACCATCACCGCTACCCACCCCCAGAGTTTTTTATCATCCTAAATAGAAATTGCAAGCCCATTAAATGATTATCTCGTAGTCCCCCCCGCCCCCTCCTCTGGCACCCACCGTTCCAGTTTCCATCTCTCTGAATGTGAATATCCCAGGCACCTCAGGTAGGTGGACTCAGACGATATTTGCCCTCTGTGTCCGGTTTGTTTCACTTGGCGTAATGTTCCCATGATCTCAGATACCTGGTTCTACATTTGGGACCACTCTGAAAGCAGCTCCCTTGGGACTGCCCTGGCGGTCTGGTGGTTAATACTGCATGCTTCCAATGCAGGGGTTGCAGGTTTGATCCCCGGTCAAGGAGGTTCTGCATGCCATGTAGTGTGGCCAAAAAACCCCTGAAAGCAGCTTCCTGACAGCTAGCAGGTTGGGGAGGTGCTCTAGAGCAGGGATCCCCAGGAACTGCAGGAGTGAGGTCCCACCTCAGGACCCTGCCCCTCACCATCATGCTGCCCCTGTGTTTCCATAACCTTCCCCACATTCCCTGGCTCCCCACCTGTGGCTTCCCCCAGTCTAAAACTCAAGGGGACTCCACTCAGTGAGAGAGGGCAGACAGAGAAGTTACCCAAGGGAGGACTTCCAAGGAGGAGGACACTGCTGTGCGCAGGAGGAGCCCTGGGAAGAATGCGAGGGTGGACATTAGGGCTTTGTGCCAGCTCACGTCTTTATCACGCCAGCATCCTTCAGGTCCTGCCAGAGCTCAGCACACAGGGGACTCACCCACACAGTCTGGTCCGGGACTGACCGTGGTCAAGTCCTGATCCTTGCCTGCCTCGCTTGCCTACCACCCTGACCCCTCACAGCTGCCTCCTGCCCGGGGAACTGTCCTCAGCCGGTCCCAGGTGGACGGCAAGTTAACTGCAGGGACCACATTCTTCATCACTGGCTTCAATCTGCCCCTTGGCCATCTCACTCCATCTCTGTTTCAGAGTCTCAAAGCCAGTCTACCCTCTACCTTCTGAACTCCATTCAGATTTTTCTTTTCCTTCCTTTTCTCTCTTTTGTCTTCTCCTCCTTAGTCATCCCCTTCTCCATGTTCAAGGTTGCCTGCCTTTCATCTCATTAACTTGATTTCCACCTTAGTGACAAACTTTGAGGATGTCGGGAGCCCACAGCTGTTTTTCACAATGACTGTAGCTACTTTTTAGATTATAATTTAAGTAATACTCATTGTAACCAATGAGTAAATTGTTCGGAAAAGTGTAAAGGAACGTGAGTGCCTGCAGGCATGAAGATAATTTAAGATGCCCATCATCCTACCATCCACAGGTCCCCCAACGTCTGTTTCATGCAGATATGCACAGAGAGGTAGGCATGTTTACTAAGAACAGGCTGACACTGCATGAAGCCCGTGGAACAAGAATGGCCCTTGATGCCTCATCTGTGTTCAGGGTGGACTTCCCAGGTCATGACCCTCCAGAAACCTCCTCACACACTGTCTTTTCTGAGACTCACAGTAACCCTAGGGCTGGAAGATGAAGCCACAGCACCAGATCAAACCCAGGAAGCAGGGCAGAAGTAGGAAATAGACAGTCCAGAGGGAGTTCAGAAGCCATGAGAAGCAGAACAGGCAAAGGGGCCGGAAACCACAAGGAAAAAGCAACCCCGGCTGAGGGAGAGAGATGGGGGAGGGGACGGTGACAAGGAGGGTGGCAGTGATGTTGAAGATGGAGGCAAGGAAGATGACAAAGAGAGGGATGAGCAAGATAAGGGTGACGATGATGAAGACCATCAATTGATGCTAATGATGAAGGTGGAGATGGTGGTAAAGGTGATGATAACGAAGATGCTGAGTGAGGATGGAGAGTGATGCCCAAGGCCATGACGAAGATAAGGGTCAAGATGATGACCGTAGCGATGAGAATGATGGGTGAAAATGATGACGTGAGGTGACGTCCACAGAGCTTCCTTGGCGGCTCAGTGGTAAAGAATTCATCTGCCAACACAGGAGACGCGAGTTCAAGAAGATCCCACATGGTGTGCAGCAGCTAAGCCCGGGTGCCCCGACTATTGAGCCTGTACTCTAGAGCCCATGGGCCACAACTACTGAAGCCCACGCACCTTAGAGCCCTGCTCTGCAGCCAGAGAAGCCACAGCCACGAGAAGCCCTCGCTCTGCGATAAGAGAGTAGGTCCCACTCTCCGCAACTAGAGAGAGCCCGCGGGCAGCCGTGAGGACCCGGCGCTACCGGAAACGAATAATGCTAAATCAGCCATGGGCGAGAAATCGACCAGACCCCGCATCATCCGGCTGCCGCTCACCTCTGCAGACGAAGGTCGTGATGACGATAATGATTATGTGAGGAAGAGGATGGTCAAGGCGCTGATGAAGAGAATGGTGAATGAGGACCAGATGGCTAGGAGGGTGATGATGGTGAATGGGTAATACCAGCCACTGCTGCTGATCATGAACCATGTGCCAGTATCTGGGCTTAGTGCTTTGCTCGCCAAACCTTCTCAAGGGTCCTTTGAGGTCGCTGCCTTTATTGTCCCTGCTCTGCAGACTCGGAGTCCAAGTTCAGCAAGGCCCAGCGGCTCGCTTAAGACCACAGGGCCAGCTGGTGGCCCGGCTGGGCCCTGGCCCCAGGTCAGCCTGACCCCAGAGCCCGTGCTCCCCTCCACCAGGAGCCTTGCAGGAGCTCTCTTGGGTTCCCACCCACCCTCACCCCTCATGGACCCAGCAGGCCAGGCCCCTCGTTTCTGCTCCTCCACACAAGCCTTCTTCTTTCCCAGGGCGGCGCTGTGAGATCTGTGATGATGGCTTTTTCGGGGACCCACTGGGGCTCTCTGGGCGCCCCCAGCCCTGCCAGCCATGTCAGTGCAGTGGAAACGTGGACCCCAATGCTGTGGGCAACTGTGACCCCCTGTCTGGTCGCTGCCTGCGATGCCTGCACAACACGACAGGTGCCCACTGCGGGCACTGTCGGGAGGGCTTCTACGGGAGCGCCCTGGCCCCTCGGCCCGCAGACAAATGCGCACGTGAGTACCAGCCTCCCAGGCCCGCGGGGCAGGGCGGGGCGGGCTCCTTCTCCACCGGGTCCAGCCGGCTGTTCTGCAAGGCTCCTGTGCAGCCTTAGGCAGGTTACTCACCTTCTCTGTTGCCTTGCCAAGAAAGTATAAGGGTTTGTTTTCTTCTCCAAGGTTCTTTCAGCTTCGGGATCTGATCAACTCTGACCCTGTGACTTTTTTGTTTTTTTTTTTCCTGCCCGGATGGTTTAGCACTGATCTCATGCTCTGATGTTGGCACCTGAGACTGTCCCAGATGGCCTGTGGCCCTCATCATTTTGTCCCGCCCCTGGGCTTCCAAGATGCTCAGCCCTCTGGGCCTTCGAGGCGTGCACCAGCTTGTGGGAGGCTTCCAGGAGTGGCCCAGGGAGAAGCTCAGCATTTGCGCCCCTGCTCCATGCAGCCCCTGTCGGCCTCTTGTTTTAGGGGGGCCCAGGAGAGCAGACTCAAGTGACTCAAAACAGTGGGAGCCGGGTCGGCCCCTGACCCCCACAACCGAGTTTCTGGCCTTCTCTGCAGCCTTGTAGGGGGCTCAGAAGGGCCACCCGCCACCATGGCCATCTGACCTGTCTCTCCAAGGACATAGAAAATGGGCTGAGACTAGCACCGAGCCCTGGAGCCTTTTTTCAGAAATGGCAACCCACTCCATCGTTCTTGCCTGGAGAATCCCAGGGACGGGGGAGCCTGGTGGGCTGCCGTCTATGGGGTCGCACAGAGTCGGGCACGACTGAAGCGACTTAGCAGCAGCAGCAGCAGCAGGAGTCTGAGCTGAATGGGAGTCATCTCCCTGGGCTCCCCACCTTCTCTGCCTCTCTGGAACCCCCTCGAGGTGGAACAGATGATCTGCAGGGTGCCCTGACACCCTTTCCTTCCCCTACTCCCATCCCCCAGCCTGCAGCTGCAACCCGGAGGGCTCAGTCAGTGAGCAGAGACCCTGCGACCCAGTGACCGGCCAGTGTTCCTGCCTGCCCCACGTGACCGGACGGGACTGCGGCCACTGCAGCCCAGGCTTCTATGACCTCCAGCCCGGGAGGGGCTGCCGGCGGTGAGTGGGGTGCAGCTGGGGTGCCCTTCCCCTGGGGGTCCCCCCAGGATGGAAGAATCCACCAGGGAGCCTCCAGGCCCACTGCCAGGTGCCGTGAACTGATGGGGGACAAGGGGACGATCCCTTGGGGGTCAGATTCACCGCCCTGCCAACCCAGGACTCAGGCCAAGAGCAGCCCTGAGGGACGTCCAGGCGGGCGGGAGCTGGTTCGGGCTCTGCTTCCTTGCTCAGTAACTCGGTCACTCTGTGACCTTTGTGGCCACAGCAGCAGCTTAGATAGCGTATTTAGAGAGCAGCGGAGGGCTCCAGGGACATGCCCCGTGAAACAAATCGGTTTCTTTCTGACCAGACTGTCTGTCTCATGCTTTCAATATGCTAATTGCCTTGTGATTTTCCAACTGAAAGGTATAGTCCAAGATGTATATATGAATATGTCCCCATACCCTTTTCGGGAGGTGGAGGGGGAGAATTTTGTGAGACTGTGCTTCCTGGGCTACAGCTTGGAGGAGGCTGTTGGACACGTTCCTGCACAGAGATGGGACCTCGTCCACAGAGGGCATGGTCCCGAGGCCCCATGCCAGCCTAAGATGACAGAGGCGGGGCTGGGAACGGCCTAGAGCTTGTCCCAGACCAGGGTTCCTTCCCTTCCCTTATTGTAGCTGCAAGTGCCACCCGTGGGGCTCCCGGGAGGACCAGTGCCACCCCAAGACCGGGCAATGCCCCTGCCGTCCAGGCGTCGAGGGCCAGACCTGTGACCGATGCCAGCTGGGTTTCTTCGGCTTTTCTGTCAAGGGCTGCCGTGGTAAGGAAGCCGGGTCCTTCCTGGGCTGCCCAGAGACGGAGGCTTCTAGGAAAGAGGATCAGTGGGGGGATGGCTGAGCAGCAGGAAGGAGACAGATCGGATAAGGGGCAGGTCTTCTTGGAGTAGACGTGGGAACGTGGAGTGAATGAACAGAGCAGAGGAGGGGCGCAGAATCTAATCCTAGATGCTACTACTGACCTCCTGAGTGCCTGGGGCCATCAGATCACCTCTCTGCGTCTCACTTATACGTGGACTGCATGGCTGTCCTAAACCTGCCTGGTCCTCAGATCCCGGGGACACTGAAATAACTCAGGTTCTTGATCATCGTCTCCAACCTTCTGAATCAGTCTCCTGGGAAGGACCCAGGAAGGTACTTGAGCTGCCCACGGGGATCGGGAGCATCTGGGTGGCCAGAGTTGCAGGGCACCTGGGGGTTCTGGTGTGGGGTGGCCATCAGGGCTCCCAGTGCCATCTGCACACCCCTCCCCCAGACTGCAGGTGCTCCCCACTGGGTGCCACCTCGCCCCAGTGCCACGAGAACAGCACGTGTGTGTGCAGGCCTGGCTTCGTGGGCTACAAGTGTGACCGTTGCCAGGACAACTTCTTCCTCACGGCCAGCGGCAGGCAGTGCCAGGAGTGCCCATCCTGCTACGCCCTGGTGAAGGAGGAGGTGAGCCCTCCCCATCTAGGCCCTGCACAGGCCGGCTGTACCTTCTGTTCATTTCATGCCCCCAGCGAACGCCTGCTCTGTGCTGGGCGCCAGGAAGTGCCCACTTATCCTGAGCCCTTGGTCTTTCTGGGACTACCGGCCACCTCCTTCTTGTGCCCACCCAGCCATCTGGCTCAGCTCTCCCCTCTGCCCTTTCCCGGTTCCTGAGTGGACAAGAGAAAAATGGGCCTGGCCTTATGTCCTTCCCCACTACCAGGCTGAGGTCTCACACTTACTCACATTTGGTGGGATGAGGACACAGGTGGCCCTTCGTGGGGAGGGTCAGAGGGAGGGCGATGCTCATGCTGGGAACACAAGTAGAACCTCAAGCAGGGAGGTGACGTGGAGCAGGGGTCAGGAGCATGACCTCTGGTCCCCAGGAGCATGACCCCCAGCCCTGTTAGTTGTCACGTGCCCAGGCAGGTGACAGCCTTGGTAAGCTTCAGTGGGTCTCTCCTACTCCAAAATGGAGATGCTTCAGACCTGCGACCCCTTTCCTGAAATCAGTGAGGCCAGCTTTTGGAATGATGGTGCTGTAGAAAGATAGGATGGTGTGTGATGGATATTGGGTACCACTCCCAGCAGTGCCTGGGCCAGCTGCCCTAATCAAGCCCGTTGATACATCTGCAGGAACACAGGTGAATGTTCACACCAAGAGGGTAGATAAAGATCACAGGTAGCCTTGTTCAGAACATTTACACCATGAAGGGAAATAAAGATCATAGGTAGCCTTGTTCTAAGTGAATTCAGGGATTTTTTTTTAAACCTGATTTTGCCATCCTATGCAGAATGGAAATCTTTGAGGATTTTCAGAGCATTTTGGACTTCAGAATCAAGGAGAGAGCTTGGGACCTGTATCCCCCACCCCTTAGGGTGGTTGCAAGGTGAACGTGAGCTGGCGCGTGGCTGGTGGTCACTCACACCTGGCTCCTAGCAAGTGCTCCTTAAATGCATTTATTGTTCATATGATTGAAAGAACGGGGCTAGGAGATGGAGCAGAGTGCTGTCATTCCGTCTGCAAGGATCGCGTGTCTGCTCCATGCCAAGTCCTGGGGACATGGCAGGACAGACAGAAATCCTCCTGAGGCTTCCCTTCCCACCCCCCATCAGCAGGGCAGAGGTGTGATTGGCTGAATGCCAGAAGGCAACACTTGTGGGGATGGCAGGCCAGGAAGAAACCAACAGAGCTGTCCAAGCAGGACTTCAGGCCACCAGCCTCACACACCCTTCCCTCCCTGACCCCTCCAGGCTGCCAAGCTGAAGGCCAGGCTGACCCTGATGGAAGGATGGCTGCAAGGGTCTGACTGCGGCAGGCCCTGGGGACCACTGGAGATTCTACAGGGAGAGGCTCCACGGGGGGATGTCTACCAGGGCCCCCACCTGCTGCAAGGTACAGCGGGAGAGCAGAGTGGGAGACTGGGAGGCCAGGGGAGGGGGCTGACCGGTCAGATGCCCACCGTGGAGCCCCTCAGTGTGGCCTCAGGATGCTTCAAGGGCTCTGGGCTCACCCCTAGAACTCGCTTGCTGGTAGAGCATGTCTGACCTCCCCAGCTGGGTGAGCCCCTCCTGCCGTGCAGTCCTGTCACCCCACGGACCTCTCTTTCAGTATCCCTTGCCCTGTTGTACTTTTTAGCTTTGTTAAGTTCAGCCTCTGACTACAGCCTCAGTCCCCATGTCCCCTGCACCACCTAGCCTATACCCGTAAGCTCAGTGAGGGCAGGGGTTGGGTTCATTCACTGAATCAGTCACTCAACGAATGAACATCGAGGAGCTGTCCCAGGTGCTGAACAGGTAAAGTTCCTGCTGCTTAACTGTTGGCCACTTTGCTCACTGCTGTATCCCCAGCAGAGAAAAGTGAAAGTCGCTTAGTCATGTCCGACTCTTTGTGACCCCATGGACTGCAGCCTACCAGGCTCCTCGGTCCATGGGATTTTCCAGGCAAGAGTACTGGAGTGGGTTGCTATTTCCTTCTCCAGGGGATCTTCCCGACCCAGGGATTGAATCCAGGTCTCCCGCATTGTAGGCAAACACTTTACCATCTGAGGCACCAGCACAGAAAGTGAATGGCAAATAAGAAACAAGACTGTCATTAAGTCGAGGTGAAATTTGGCCCTGGGACACTGATGGGGGCATCAAAAGCCAGTTGGTTATTTTGTCAAGTTTTATGTTCAAAAGCACCTGTACTCCTGCACCAGCCATGGGTGAGCTGAGCACTGGTTTGCAAGACTCACAAAATAGGGAGCTATCAGATGCTGTGCATTCAATGTCCGCTCTGAGCCATGCTGTGGATTACAGAGCTGACTTGGTGGGGAGGGTTTACTGCTCTCTCAGGTTCAGGAAGTACTCGCAGTGGCTCTAGAAGGCTTGGCTTCCTTCTAGTCCTTTGTCTGTGGCTGACTTCCTGCGTGGGGGACCTTGGGTCATGATCTGCCATCTCTGGGCCTCAGCTTTTGCAGCTGTAAAGTGGGGGAGGCTCTTCCTTTAGAGCCAATGCTCAGGCCTGGTGGGGGAGTCAAGCTGTGCCCAGGAGTAGAGGCCACAGTTGGGGCACCTTGAGGCTGTGGGCTTTACTGTGAAATCTAGACTGCTCTGTGACCCCTGGGCTGGGGGCTTTCTGCAGGGGCCCAGGAAGCCTTCTTGGAGCAGGTGACAGGACTTGAGGGTGCTGTGAAGGCTGCCCGGGAGCAGCTGCAGGCGCTGGGCAGGAGTGCCCGCTGTGCCCAGGCTGGAGTGGAGAAGACCTGCATCCAGCTGGCGGACCTAGCGGCAGCACTGGAGTCCTCGGAAGAGGAGATTCTGCATGCGGCCACCATCCTCGCATCTCTGGTACCCTAGGGGACTCCCTCCCCGATCCCTCCCCTTGACTGAGCCTGGGGCATGTCCCCGCTTTGGGAGGCTCAGTTTTCTCATCCGCAGGATAGCGGGTCACACAGTGGCTCCTCTGCCCATTCAGTGAGATGATGTTTGCAAAGCACAAGGCATATTCCAAGTAGACAGTGAATGCCCAGCCAGTGGCAGGCGTCGTTACTGTTGTTTCCAAGCTCTAGGGCTCCGCCCCCTGGATGCTGACTTTGCAGCTGGCTCTGAGCATTTATACATTAAGTGGCATGGCCCAGTTCTCCCAGTAACTGAGCCAGATACAGCCCTGAACCTTCAGGGATGGGCCATCAGCTCCCTCTGACTTCCTTCTTTTCTCTAAAGGTGATTCCTCAGGAAGGGCTCGGCCAACCCACCAACTGGAGCCAGCTGGCCACAGAGGCACATGCCCTTGCCAGGAGGTGAGCCCCAGGCCCCCGGGAGCTTGGTGAGGTCCTGTTCACAGAACCATGAAGGGAGACCAGCCCTTCTCCTGAGGGCTTCCAGGGTTGGGGCCAGCCCAGTTGAGGTGTCCCCACCCTGAGAAGTTGGAACCATTGAGTACAGGGCTGTATGGTTGGGGAGAGCTGTGCAAGATGCTCACAGCATCTCTGAGCCCAGAGACGTGGGGGTGGGATGCGGGTGGAGCTGCTGTATTGAGATGTAAGCCATGCAAGTCACCTGTTTAAACTGAACAGTTCAATGGTGCTCAGTATATTCACAGAATCATGTTATTATACCATCTCCACAGTCAGTTTTAGAACACTTTCGTCACCACCCCCCCAGAAACATCACTCTCCATTCCTCCTCACCCTCCCCAGCCCTTAGTAACCACTCATCTGCTTTCTGTCTCTAGATTTGCTAACCTGGACATTTCATACACATGGAATCATACACGTGGTCTTTTGTATCTGGCTTCTTTCACTTAGTGTAAATTTTCAAGGTTCATCGGTACTGTACCTTGTGTCAGTACTTCATTCTTTTTTTTTTTTTTCCACAACCAAATAGTATTATTCCGTGGTTTGAATGTGTCACATTTTGTTTATCCAGTCATCTATTGATGGATATTTGGATTGTTTCATCCTCTGCCTTTAAGGAGCAGCTTAAGATCCTAAAGACACAAGGTCTGAAACAATGTGTCCCTTTGGTTGTACTTTATGGACGGTAGGTCCATTTTATGGATGAGCAAAGAGACTCAGAGAGGTAAAGTGACTTGCCTAAGAACAAATGGTTAGCAGTGGTAGAGCCGGATTCAAACCCAGGCTGTCTTGACCACTCTTTTCTGCGCTGTCTATATTAGGGTGACCGTATAATCTGTTGTCCAAGCTGAGATTTTACGTGTGATGAAAGGCCCCATTATACATTTTGCCAGGACAGCAGGCATAAGCCCAGTATAACAGGAAGAAGGGGCGTGGGTCCTCTTCCCATCAAGTCTTCGCTGCCTGCCAGGCACAAAGGGTAAAGGAGCCTGGCCCCCGTGGCTGCACTCTGCGTGGGATGGCGAGAGGCCCACACAGGGGGTGTGGCTTTGCACCTAAGCCCCGCTCCCTGTGAGCTCCTGGTAATGGTCAGGCGGGTATTTTCACACAGCCACAGGGACACCGCTGCCAAGATTGAGGCCACGGCTCGGAGGGCCCTGCTCGCCTCCAACACCAGCTATGCACTTCTCTGGAGCCTGGTGGAGGGCCGAGTGGCCCTGGAGGCCCAGCAGGAGCTGGAGGACAGGTGAGACCTCCCACGTGTGGAGCGGAGCCTGGGTTGGCTTCCTAGAGCCCACAGGGCCTGACCAGAGGCCAGTGGTTCCAGAAACGCCTGCCTTCCCTTGAGTCTTGATGTTCCCTGGGGTGGGGTGGGATGCCTGGGGTCTTGGGTCTGCTTGGTCGTGAGTTATAGGAACCCACTCATGCCTGGAGGAGGAAATGGCAACCCCCTCCAGTATTCTTGCCCGGGGAATCCCATGGACAAAAGCCTGGAGGGCTATAGTCCCTGGGGGTGGCAAAGAGTCGGACATGACTGAGCACACACACTCACGCCTGGGGGTGCAGCTCAGCCTCTGGAGAGAAGGGACGAGAAACGTGAAGGAGGAGGGTCCAGGTCAGCGCCTCCTCCCCCACCCCACCCCCACAACTTCCCCACCCCCACCCCAGGCACCTGGGGAGTGCCTCTCAAGCACTAGCTTTCTTTTTGGCCCCTGATTCTCTGCTGAGGAGGGAGTGGCCCGCTCCTATCACCCTCATTCAGAGGGTCAGCGAAGACCCACCAACGTCTCACTGAGCCCAAGTGGACTTCCTAGATGAAAGACTCTGATTGGCCCAGCTTGAGTCAGGTGGCCCGTCCTGAACCAATCAGTATGGCTGGGCAAATCACATGACTCACTCCCAGAGGCAGGGGCGCTGGTTCTCTAAAAAGGGATGAGGGATGGGAGTGACCTCAGGGCGTGGCTTACCTCATAGCTCAGTCAGTAAAGAATCTGGCTGCAGTGCAGGAGACCCAGGTTCAATCCCTGGGTCAGGAAGATCCCCTGGGGAAGGAAATGGCAACCCATTCCAGTATCCTTGCTTGGAAAAAAATCTCATGTACAGAGGAGCCTGGTGGGTTGCAGTCCATGGGGTTGCAAAGAGTTGGGCACGACTGAGTGACTAACACTTTCTTTCTCAGGGGTGGACCACTCCAGCAGTACCCTTGGTTGGGGGAACTGGCGGGGGGCAAGGTGTGGACAGCTGGACCGGAAAGCTATCTTAGTTGACTGATTATAGCACTTTGGGGAAATAGGCCCCCAGAGCGATCATGTGACTCAGGGATCTCTCTTTACCTGGAGACCAGCATGCCCAAGGTCACCCAAGGGCGTCAGGGCCTGGGCTGCTATCCCTCTGCCAGTGCCAGGCCTTTTCCTCTTGGAGATTCATCTAGAGGAGCCAGACATTCACATAATGTGTGACTCTCAAGTGGAAACCAAGCGGGAGCCCCTTCAGAAAAGCGTGATTGAATTAAGTGAATGAAGGAACAAGAATGCAGTGACTCTGTGGCCTTTTCATTCATTAGAAAGCTGCCAAGTGGCAGCCAGCTTCTGAGGCCAGCTGCTGGGTACCCACTCCACAGATGGTGGCTCTGCCCGGGAGGTCGCCAGAGCCCTCTTCCATTGGGGATTCCAGTGGGGGCAGGGGGTGCAGCCGGGACAGTGATCGGGAGGCACAGCCTGCACCTGCTCACAAGCCACCCTGCCTCTGTCTCCCCCCAGGTACCAGGAGGTACAAGCGGCCCAGAAGGCGCTGGGCACGGCCGTGGCAGAGGCGCTGCCCGAAGCTGAGAGGGTGCTGGCCGCCGTGCAGCAAGCCGGCGTGGCCGCGGCCCTGCACCTGGCCTCACCTTCTGCCCCAGCATCACCGGTCAGCTCGGCTGTCCTTGGAGCTCCGCATTGGGTGGGAATAGGGGAGAATGTGGCGGCTGGGAAACCAGTGTGGCCCTGGCCGAGGCAGATGACGTAGCTTATTTTTAGCTCAATAGTGGTTGATTAAAAGATAGGGCACCTCCATGGCCTGGCAGAGTGCCTGACTGGCACAGAGCTCAGCCAATCTTAATTATTGAAAATAATATTAAGGCCGAGGTCCCTTCTCCATCACCGTGGCATTGGCAATGACACCAGACAGACATGGAGTTAAATCCCAGCCCCACCACTCAAGGTCTGTGACCTTGGCCAAGGCCCTTCCCCCTCTGTGCCTCGGTTACTGTGTCGGATGGAGCTCACCCTTTAGGTTATTTCTGGGCTGTATCCATCATGGGAGGGGAGGGCATTCATGCCTCACCTCTGGATAAATCAGTTCATCATGACTTCTCAGTAATCCTGAAATCCCAAAACTGGGGAGCTGAACTTAAAAAAAAAAAAAAAGACTAAACATATAGAAATGTATCTGGGACCCAGCTGGTTGGGACTGATGGGCCCCAGGCTAAATGCTCAGGGTCCTTGGTTCTCCCGCTGTGTATAAAAAAGGAAAACATGGGTAGTGATATGTCTGGCTCTGAGAGCTGTCCCAGATACTACTGAAGGTGTTAGGTAAGAAGCAGTCCCCACAGAACAGTCTGAGTTCAGAAGTACAGGTTATTGATCCTCTCCATTAACACCTTTCCCCTCCCCAGAGTAAAGCTAGACAAAGGGCCAGTTGGATTGGACTAGATACTGGTTTTCAGGCCCCTTATCCTTAAAAGGAGCCCTACCTCAGATACTCAAACATTACTAGGAATCACTCTGCTTGCCTCAAACAAACAAAACCAGGAAGTCACTGCTCAGCTAGGATTCATTTCTGCCATAGAAAAAGAAAACGATCTATTGAGGGTGTTTCTCTGACTGGCTGTTTCCAGGTATAAGATTATGAGGAATCCTAATCTACCTACAGTTGGTGGCTTCCCCTGTAGCTCAGTTGGTAAAGAATCTGTCTCCAGTGCAGGAGATCCAGGCTCGATTCCTGGATTGGAAAGATCCCCTGGAGAAGGAAATGGCAACCCACTCCAGTATTCTTGCCTGGAGAATCCCATGGACAGAGGAGCCTGGAGGGGTATAGCCCATGCTGTCGCAAAAGTCGGACACGACTTGGCGACTAAACCACCACCACCACCTACAATGGACCAGTCCATGTATTTAATTCAGGCTGAAATTTAGAATCAAGTAGGGAGTCTGAGGGAGGAAACACAGGTCAGGAAGGTCAGCTGAGTTGCCTGAGGCCACGCTTCTAGAAATTGCTGGGGCTGGAATCAGGCCTCAAGTGACAGGTTCCCCAGCCTGGCTTCTCTCGCCCTGGCTCCTCTGCGTCTTGGGGGTCCACATGCAGCCTGACCCCCACCTTCTCTGCCCCTGGGCTTCTCCCATCCTTCTGCCCCTTGAACCTTTCTTGCCTGAGCCCTCCATCTCCCGGCAGCCTCAGAAGTCCCAGGCCGAGGCCATGAGCCTGAAGGTGCAGACGCTGGAGAAGACAGTCACATCGAGAGAGCACATGGTGACCGAGGCTGCCGGGTCCCTGCAGGCCACCGCCCAGGCCGTGCTGCAGGAGATGGAGCCCCTCACGCAGGTGGGCTCTCATGCTTTGAGGCAGCACCTGGAGGAGGTTGGGGCTGCCCCAGGCGTGATCTGGGGTCAGGGATAGCAGGGGAGTGGGGGGCAAAGACCAGAGCAGTTCTTTCTGCCCCTCCAGCGCCTCCCCGCCAAACTCCAGACAACCTCAGTTAGCATGTGCCAAGGCAGGAGGTCCTGACTGCCTGAGAAGGAGTGAAGGTATGAGAGGAGGCAGGATGGTTAGACAGACAGAGCACCAGCAGCATCCAGGGCCGTGCCTACCAGCCTACGCAGTGTTAATTACGTCTGGGAGGAGTCTCCTTCATTCAATCTTGAATTCGTTAGTTTACTTGCCAGATATTTTAGCGAACACCTACATCACTCCAGCGTTCAACCCCACAGTTGACAGCCCCGAAGCGGAGGGGGTGCTAAGTAATCAGGGAACTCAAGAATTATGGGGTGAATTTAGCCCAACCCAGTGGTTTCCAGACTATTAAGGTATAAGCACCCCTTCAAGTGTGTTTTTTTTTAACTTTTCATCTGAAAATCATTTTAGACTTAGAAAAAAGTTGTGAAGAAAGTCCAAAGAATTCCCCTATACCCTTCACACAGATTCCCCTTCTGTTAGCATTTTACCTAACCACCTTATAAAGATCAGAGTAAGGAAATCAACATGATATTTACACAATGAGCCTGATGTACAGACTTTATTCAAATCCATCATCCACTTATCCCAGCAGTGGCTTATCCCACAGACATCTATATTGTCCTTTTAAAAACAAGGCTAGGGGGGAAGCTTGCTGCCAGCATCCAAAGAGCTGGGCCTTGTGCCTGTCACACGCTGGGTGAGCTGTGCTGTGTTAGGGTCTCGTGGGGTGGTACTCGTTGATCTAGTCCATCCCCCTGGTCCGGGGAGCAGATGAGGCCGCAGTAGGGTCAGGACCAGACCCCAGTGTGCAGTGACTAGCCCGAGCACAGTGCCTCCCACCTTCCTCTCCCAGGAACGCCTCTGCCAGGCGTTTGGAGTAAGACTTAAGACATGAGGGCTCTTGGGCAGCATCTGGTACCTCTTCAAACCCACATGATTGATTGATTGATTGACCAAAATTCATGTGACATAAAATTACCCCACTCTTTTTTTTTTTTTTGGCCAGGCTATGCAGCATGCAGGATCTTAGTTCCCTGACCAGGGATTGAACCCATGCCCCCTGCGATGGCAAGGTGGAGTCCTAACAACTGAAACACCAGGGAATTCCCTAAAATTACCCATTTTAAAGTGTACAACACAGTGGCATTTAGCACACTCACCAAGTTGTGCAACCATCACCTCTCAGTTCAGAAACACTCATCACCCCAGAAGGAAACCCTGGAAGAGAAAACTTATACCCGTCAAGCAGTCACTCCTCAGCCCTCCCTCCCCCAGCCCCCGGCAACCACCAGTCTGCTTTCTGTCTCTGTAGATTTACCTCCTCTGCACGTTTCATACAAATGGAGTCATGTGATACGGGCCCCTTTGTGTCTGGCTGCTTTTGCTTACCGTAATATTGTCCAGGTTCATCTACATTATGGTACATATCAGCACTTCATTCTTTTACATGTGATGATGTGTGAAAGTCACTCAGTCGTGTCTGACTGTTTGCAACCCCATGGACTATACAGTCCATGGACTTCTCTAGGCCAGAATACTGGAGTGAACAGCCTTTCCCTTCTCCAGGGGATCTTCCCAACCCAGGGATTGAACCCAGGTCTCCCACATTGCAGGCAGGTTCTTTACCAGCTGAGCCACAAGAGAAGCCCTGAATAATATTCCACCATGTGGATACACCACATTTTGTGTATCCATTCATCCATCAAATATGTATTCTTTTGAGTATCCAGCCTTATTTAGTGGTGGGTTTCCTTGGTAGCTCAGTCAGTAAAGAATCCATCTACAATGCAGGAGACCCGGGTTTGATCCCTGGGTCAGGAAGATCCCCTGGAGAAGGAAATGGCAACCCCCTCCGGTATTCTTACCTGGGAAATCCAATGGATGAAGGAGCCTGGCGGGCAACAGTCCGTGGGGTCACAAAGATTCGGACACGACTCTTAGCAACTAAACCACCACCATCACCTTATTTAGTGACAGTGGGGAAGAAACTAATTTCCTAGGAGTAAAAGTTGTGTAAGAAACAGATTCTCTGTTTCACATCCTCTTGCTGAGATACAGCAGCATTCTGAAAAGAAACTTTCAGTCATCCATCTTTTTTTTTTAGTTCTTCGGTTCCAGTGTTCCTTTAAGATTTTGTGGGACAGATAAGCTCTTGGGAGAGATATTCAAAGTTTAACATTGATAGAGTAAGACAAATCAGGTAGTCCTGGTAAACAGTAGAATTCAGCGTCCGTTTTGGTGCCCTTTGGGGACCTTGTATATGTGGGTTTGGTGCCCACCCGACTTGGCTCTGCCCAGAACACCCCCAGCACCACCTGCCCAACCTCTCCCATCTCTCTCCAGCTGCACCAGGAAGCCAGAGCTGCCCTGACCCGAGCTTCCTCATCTGTCCAGGCTGCCACGGTGACTGTCATGGGAGCCAGGACCCTGCTGGCTGACGTGGAAGGTATGTGTGCCCTGCTTAGCCCCAGGCTCATCAATGCACAAATGCGCATGACAGACACCAGGGATAGGGCCTCACCCTGGGCAGGCCTGGCTGCAGGGGCCAGAGGTCCAGTCACGTGAACATGAGCCAAAGAGACCGTTCCCTGGGCCTCTCAGGACCGCCCTTTCCTGTCGCTGCTTGTCCCTCCCCATCTCGCATACCACTCACCCGGTTCTTGCCCACATGGCCATCCGTCACCAGACCACACAAAGAACCCCTCAAGAGCAGGTGGGAAGAGAATCTGATGCCGTCAGCTGTCCGTCCCTGATCCAGGCCACTCTGGCTCAGTTACCTGGTACAAAAATGGCTGCCCTGGTCCAGTGTCCAGTGGGGCTCTGGGAAGGGATTCGGTGTTGCTCCTTAGAAGGGAGCGTAGGTTGATGCCAGTCCAAGTCTCTCTTGAACTTTAGGAAAATGAGGCCAAGTGCCCCCATTTTACAGATGAGTAGACCAAGAAAGGAAATTCTGCTGCATGAAATGTGGAACAGCCCTTAGCCTGTAACTGTTCCGCCAAGAGAGGGTTTGTGTTCAAATAAGTTTAAGAAATGGAACGTGCTGTAGATGTCCCTGAGGCCTTGCAGTGCGCACCTGAGAATACTAAAGGCTCTGAGAAGTCCTGCAATAAAAAAAACAGGTTCACTTTTTATTGGCGTGCCTCCATGGAGCATGCGGGATAGTTCCCCCATCAGGGATTGAAACTGTGCCCCCTGCAGTGGAAGCGCAGATTCTTAACCACCGACCACCAGGGAAGTGCCTCGGGTTCACTTCATATAAACTTAGTTGACATTATGCCCTAGCATTTCTCAACACCCTGTAGAATTAGGACTCCCCAGCGTGCCCTTTAAGAAACACCGGTTTTTTGTGTACAAGAAGCAAAATAGATCTAACCTTTGGATTATCCTCATAGAATGGTTATGTACTATTACGTCCTTGAAAATTATAAGGCTTGATTCTTTTTAAAATTTTACTTTGTCTACCATGGGGGGCGGCCCAGAATGAGATGGTTAGATGGTTAGATAGTATCACCCACTCAATGTACATGAATTTGAGTGAGCAAGCTCCAGGAGACAGTGGAAGACAGAGGAGCCTGGCGTGCTGTAGTCCATGGGGTTGCAAAGGGTCCGACACGACTTAGCAACTGAGCAACAACTACAATCATCAGTACCCCTTGGGATAAATTTCCCTTAGCATTTGATCTCAAAGGAAAGGGAGAAGTCTTTCTCTATGGAGAGACACTGCCTTTTATTAGATAATAAAATCCGTGTGAACTGTCGAATTTCCCCTTTTGTCTTGGCTGCGAGGAGGCTAACTGGTGGACAGAGCATCTGGCCCTGCACTGGCATGGTCCTGTTTTCTGGCACTTCTCACTCTTCCTCATCCTCCAAGTTACCTATGGCCCTTGGTTTTTCATTTTAATGGTCCAGTTGATCTATCATGATAAGCTGCCTCACAGCCTTTGTAGAAATGGGTGGTCCATAAAAACAAAGAACTGGGTGGATCTTTCTATATACCGGGCTGTGGCTCCCATCTCCACTGGCCCAGGCATTGACCATCATGTAATCCTGTGACTTGTAAATAGAGTTGGCCCAAAAGTCCATTTGAGTTTTTCCATAAGATATTCCATAACCGAAAACAAGATCCTCCCAACTGGTTCAGTGGTACAGAATCCACCTACCAATGTAGGAGACTCAAGAGACTTTGGTTCGATCTCTGGGTCAGGAAAATCCCCTGGAGGAGGAAATCTCAACCCTCTCCAGTATTTTTGCCTGGGAAATTCCATGGACAGAGGAGCCGGGCAGGCTACATACAGTCGATGGGGTCACAGAGTCAGACAAGACTGAGCACACACTCATGCAACCAACTTTTTGGCCAATCTGATATCATAGTATCACGTCAATCTTTACACTCACAGAGCACTATGTCTCATTTAGGTTTTTCCTGGGTGATCCTGAGAAGTAACACACGCAGATCTCGTGTGTCTCACTCCTCTGCTCACATTGTCCGAGGGTCTGGGGACGGTCAGCTTCCGGTGGGGACCTCCTGTCGGGCTCTCCAGGCGTGAGCCCAGCCCTCCTGACACAGCCTCGGCTGGGTTTACAGGAATGAAGCCAAGGTTTCCTCGGCCCAAGGACCAGGCCGCGCTGAGGAGGAAGGCGGCTATCGTCCAGGACAGGATCCTTGCAGACTCGAGAAAGAAGACCAAGCAGGCAGAGAGGATGCTGGGAGATGCAGCTTCTGTCTCCTCCAGGGCCAAGCAGAAGGGCAGGGAAGCCGAGCTGCTGGCCCAGGACAGTGCCAAGGTCAGGGCCAGGGACGTGACTCCTGCGGCATCCGTGTCTTCTGGGCCTGGGGGAGGAGTAGCATAGAGGAGGTGCCCTTCTGTGGGGCAGCTGCCCTCACACATTTGCTCCCTTCTGTGTGCAATGCTGAGTACTCTGCACTTACCAGGGGCTCCCAGGCTCTGAGCTCTGGAGCTTTACACGGGTGACCCTGTTGATTTTGCATGAAAGAGATGTCACTGCAGTCCCCATGGGATGGGCGGGACCCTCAGGCCAGCCTGGTTCAGTGGCTTCAATCACATGAGCAGGACTCACACCTCGGTGTGTTGGGCTCTACTCCCTAAACCTCTCAGCTTTTCTTGTTTAATTGGGGCCAAATTTGAATTGATGTGAGTCTCCCCAGCACCTTCACTGGC
This sequence comes from Bos javanicus, assembly GCF_032452875.1. Lineage (NCBI taxonomy): Eukaryota > Metazoa > Chordata > Mammalia > Artiodactyla > Bovidae > Bos > Bos javanicus. The sequence goes on from NC_083878.1 coordinate 101,048,773, forward strand.
TTTGTTGCTTGGGTCCCAAGTGAACTGCCTTTATTTTTTTAAGTGTATTCTTTTTAAAAAATTAATTAATTTGACTGAATGGGGTGTTAGTTGCAGCACTCGGGATCTTTCATTGCGGTGCACAGACTCTGTAGTTGTGGCACTCGGGCTTCAGTAGTCGTGATATGTGGACTTATTTGCTCCGAGGCCTGTGGGATCTCAGTTTCCTGACCGAGGATCAAACCCGTGTCCCCTGTATTGCAAGGCAGATTCTTAACCACTGGGCCACCAGGGAAGTCCCCTAAACTGCCTTCACAGCTGCCTAGAGAAAGTGCTGGGTTTGCAGGCGCCCCCAGGCTTGGTTTCTGGTCCTGTCATTTCGATTTCAGCCAGCTCCTCTCCTCTGCAGCTCTGATTCCCCATCTGTGAAATAGCTGGAGTTTCTCCTCAGAGGAGAAATGGGTAGAGTCCAGCAACCTACACTGTGCCAGCATCTGGTACATACCTGTTGAATGAATGAGTGAATGAGCAAACAAATAAATGATCGTGAAGTGATGAAGTAAAGTGATGACCACTTGGCATGATGACCATTAATATCCTTTACCTCTAAAAGGACTCTCTTGGGGACTTCCCTGGCAGTCCAGTGGTTAAAACTTCACCTTCCAGTACCGGGGGTGGGAGGTTCAGTCTCTGGATGTGGGGCTAAGATCCCATATGTCTCGCAGCCAAAATATAAAAAAAAAAAAAATCCATAAAATAGTAGCAATATTGTAGTACATTTAGTAAAGACTTCAAAAAATGATCCACATTAAAAAAACAAACAAACAAACTTAAAAAAGGAAAAGGACTTCTTCCACTCACCCTCCCCTCTCTGCTGCCTCCCACCAACAGCTCGCCAAGGCCTTGCTGAGGGCAGGGAAGCAGGAACACCGCCGGGCTAGCCGGCTCTCCAGCCAGACGCGGGCGACCCTCGGACTGGCCTCCCGGCAGCTGCTGGCCTCAGAAGCACACAGACAGGAGCTGGAGGCGGCTGAGTGGGTACGAGACCCCCATGCCTTTTCCTCCTGGTCCCGGGAACCAGCTGGGAGCCGCTCAAGCTTTTCCTTTCCCCCTGCCCCTCAAAAGGATGGTGCCGGGCTGAGCCAGATGGAACGGCAGATCCGGGAGTCACGCACCTCTCTGGAGAAGGACATCAAAGCCTTGTTGGAGCTGCTCGCCAGGCTGGGTAAGGAAACCCCACGGCCGGGCCCTGGCCCCCTGGGTCCCTGGCACACCTCTGGGATCTTTCTGTGAGGCCCAGTCCAGGGGAAGGTTGTCTCCTAGCCCTCCTATCCATTGCTTCCCGCATCCTGAGCCTTGTGGTCAATTGCAAGCATTTGTAACTGCTCCAGGCCCCCTCACATAAGGCAGGGTTGGGGTCTAGAAACAAGCTCACTTTGTGCCTCCAGGGGCTGCTAGTCAGGAGGAGGGAACACTCACTACCTGCACAACACCTGTAGGCACCAGGTGACTGGATCCGCCCTCAGTGGTTGAGGATCTCAGAGAAGGAGAGAGAATGTCACAAGAGCAAGCGTAGCACTGGGGACCAGCTGCTGGCTTGGGATCAGATAGACCAGGATTCAGGTCTGGCACTTTGCCTTCCTGGGCTGTGAGATCTTAGGAAAATCACTCACCCTCTCTGAGCCTCAGTCACCCAGTCTGTGAAATGGGGTCACAGAGGGTAATTTACAGAGTGCTTGCCACACAGTGTGGCGTGTGCGTGCCTGTGTGCTCAGTCGCTTCAGTCGTGTCCAACTCTTTGTGACCCCATGGACTGTAGCCTGCCAGGCTCCTCTGTCCATGGGATTCTCCAGGCAAAAATACTGGAGTGGGTTGCCATGTCCTCCTCCAGGGGATCTTCCCAACCCAGGGATCGAACCCACGTCTCTTACATCTCCTACATTGGCAGGTGGGTTCTTTACTGCTAGTGCCACCTGGGAACTGTGATGAGTCAGTAAATCATGAAGGGGACAGCCCCCAGGATGCGGAGCCCTCGAGCAGGGGTGAGGGGCTCGACTGCCTGATAGCAGTTAGGCTGAAGTGCTAAACTTCAGTGAACTTCAGGGAAGCAGTTGGCTTCGCTGGTAGCTCAGTTGGTAAAGAATCTGCCTGCAATGCAGGAGGCCCTGGTTCGATTCCTAGGTCGGGAAGATCCTCTGGAGAAGGGATAAGCTACCCATTTGAGTATTCTTGGGCTTCCCTTGTGGCTCAGCTGGTATAGAATCCACCTGCAATACAGGAGACCTGGGTTTGATCCCTGGGTTGGGAAGATCCCCTGGAGAAGGGAAAGGCTACCCACTCCAATATTCTGGCCTGGAGAATTCCATGGACTACAGTCCATGGGGTCACAAAGAGTCAGACACGACTGAGCGATTTTCACTGCTGAAGTGAACAGCATGCCGTTTTAAAACACACAAAACATTAAATTTGCCATTTTAACCATTTTTCAGCATACATTTGAATGGCGTTGGGTACAACATTCACCTTCCCATGTGGCCCATCACCACCACCCATCTCCAGAACTTTTTCATCATGCCAAGATGAAGCCTGTCTGCATTATACACAAAGCCCAGTCCCCCACCCCCAGCCCCTGGCAACCCCTGTTCCAGCATCTGTCTCTGTGAATTTGGCGTTGTAGGCACCTCACCTAAGTGGAATCATACAGTGTGTTTCCTCTTGTGCCTGGTCTATTTCACTCAGTGTGACATCCTCAAGGTTTGTCCATGGGATAGCATGCATTTCAATTCTCACTGTCAATAAGCCAAAGGGAAATCAGCATGTTCTGCATTTCGCCTGGACACCAGACCCCCACTCAGCTATTTGCACACACGGTCGGATCTCATTTGAACCTTTCCAGCCAATGATCCTGATGCTCTTGCTATTCTGCAGATGAGGAAACCGAAGCACAGGGAATTTAAATAACGTGCCCGGGGTTCCACAGCCAGTCAGTGGGTCACGCTCAGGTCTGACTTGACTCAGAGTGTGTCCACTTGTAGCCACGAGTCTATACCCACAAGAACTCAGCACACTGGACACGATTCAGCCCAGCCTGAATCAAACGCTGTGTGTGGGTAAAGCCATTCTCACCACTGTTGTCATTCACTCATTTACGCTGGCACTGGGGTTGACCCGGAGGTGCAGGAGTGACCACGCACACCTGGACCCTGTCCCCACCCCCAGGAGATCCAGCTGGGCAGGCAGAGCGGAGGCTGTACGCTTCTCCGAGGCCAGGCTGTTTGGACTTTCCGGTGGATGGTGGGGCCTCTGAGGGTCTTTGCTGGGAGCATCTTCCCTCTGCGTCTTCCCAGCCCGGGCTCAGCTGCTACAGCTGCCTGCCCTCCAACCCAGCCTTCATGGCCCAGGAAACTCAGGGCCACGGGAGCCTGTGGGGTCCTGTGGGATTCAAAGCCATTTAGGGGACTTCCTTTATGGTGGTCCAGTGGCTAAGACTGTGCGTAGGGGGCCTGAGTTTAATCCCCAGTCAGGGGACTGGATCCCACAGGCGGCAACCAAGCGTTTGTGTGGCCGCAACTAAAGATCCTGCATGCCGAAACGAAGATCGAAAAATCCCACGTGCTGCGACTAAGACCGGACACGGCCTGATTAATTAATTTTTAAAATGCCATTTAGAATTTGTTTCCTTGTCTCCACCACTCTCCCACTTGGCTCAGCTGTCTTCCTGTTGAGTGTCACCTTAATGACAAGCTGACAAAGCCCAGGCAGGGGAGACAGCCGGTGGATTCCATGCCACCATCATCACCAAGTTCCTAGGTGAGCACCCGGCCCCACCCACCTCGTTTCACACTTGGAGAGGCTCCGGGGGAAGTCCTTCACCCCAAGCAGCAGAGCTAATCCAGGCCCCAGGGCCAGGACTAGACCCCCACTGCCCGCTTCCCAGGCCTGCAGCCCCTCCTGTCCCACGCCCCCTCATTCTCATGCCAGAGACCTTTCTTTTCACCTGGTGTCCCTGCATCCCAGGTGAAATCCATCCATAAGCATTCGCTCTCAGAGAATCGACCGCTTGGGGGAGCCAGCAGACACGTGGGGACCTCTCTGTCACACACGCTGCTTTGTAGATGAGGAAACCGGGGCTCAGGACTCACCCAAGGTCTTCTCTTCTTTAACAGTAAAAGTAATACCAGTACCAAAGCTTAACAGCTTCTCCATGCCACCTGAGGAAAACTTCCAAGGTTGGCATATAAGCTTCAGTCAGTCAGTCAGTTCAATCGCTCAGTCGTGTCCGACTCTTTGTGACCCCATGAACCACAGCACGCCAGGCCTCCCTATCCATCACCAACTCTCAGAGTTTACCCAAACTCATGTCCATTGAGTCAGTGATGCCATCCAACCATCTCATCCTCTGTCGTCCCCTTCTCCTCCTGCCCTCAATCTTTCCCAGCATCAGGATCTTTTCACACGAGTCAGCTCTTTGCATCAGGTGGCCAAAGTACTGGAGCTTCAGCTTCAACATCAGTCCTTCCAATGAATACCCAGGACTGATCTCCTTTAGGATGGACTGATTGGATCTCCTTGCAGTCCAAGGGACTCTCAAGAGTCTTCTCCAACACCACAGTTCAAAAGCATCAATTCTTCTGCGCTCAGCTTTCTAAGCACATAAGCTTGGTGGGGTACAAACCCAGCCCAGGCCCTCACCTACCTCACCACGCTGCCCTCTTGGGCTCTTGCTTTCCTGGTAGCTGGTGGGGCAGTTGGCATCCTGAAAATTTGGGGTTGGGGAGGGCCCTCCAGGGGTGGGGAGCCAGCCCCCTCCCTGAGGCTGTCTATGCTCTTCTGTCCAGGGTCGCTAGACACCCACAGAGCCCCAGCCAGGGCCCTGAACGAGACCCAGTGGGCACTGGAGCGTCTGAGGCTGCGGCTGGGTCCCCCGGGGGCCCTGCAGGGGAAACTGAGCCTCTTGGAGCAGGAGTCCAAGCTGCAGGAGCTGCAGATCCAGAGCTTCGAGAACGACCTCTCAGAGATCCGCGCCGACAAGCAGAACTTGGAGGCCATCCTGCACAGCCTGCCCGAGAGCTGTGCCAGCTGGCAGTGAGGGCTGCTGGGCCCTGAGGTGCCCCCAGACCCCGAGGTGCCCCCCTCCCTGGCCCAGGGCCTGCATACCCCCGCAGGTGTGCTGTGCAGACACACCCACCAGAGCCTGCTGCCTGGCACCCTCCCGAGTCCGTGCTCACACCCCCTCCCCTCCGGCAGGAGTGAGTGTGCATTCAGAGCTCACGCAGGCGGCTACGGTGTGCACACCCCCAACAGCGTGCACTCCCTCGCCGTACACGCCTGCACACGCACAGGTACGTGTGGGCACCTGCGAGTGTGCACAGCACACACATGAACTAGTCCATCCGCGTGTGTTGCGCCTCCCCGCTGGACTCTGAACACCCTGTGACACCGACATACCCGGGCAGGGTCGGTACCCAGGAGGCTGAGTCGGGGGCCATCTGCAGAGATCCAGGGCGGGTTCAGCTGGAGCCCGCAGCTCCAGACCTGCCCTCTGTCCTGTAGCGCCCCCACCCCTGACCTATCTGTCATCCACCACGAACACACAGCCCAGCCGAGGGACCAGGCAGGTCAAGAGATGCAAGATGCCAAGGCTTCTCATCAGAGGAAGCTGAGGCCCAGGGCTCCTGGGGCCCTAGGGCAGCCTGCTTGCTTGGCCGGCCGGCCGGGGTGTGGCCCACCCTGGGAAGGGGCCTCGTTGTTGGTTTCAAGGAGTGCCTCCCTTCTCAAGATCCTGGGACTGGGTCGCACTCACTAAAGGAACCGCCCACCCTGGGCTCGCGGCCCCTTTTAGGGTCATGACCCTTTAAAGGGTCCTGGCCTGTCCAAAGAGCTGGGTCTCATGGCCTGAGAGGGCCTGGGTTTTGGAGCTCTTTGTGACCCTGCCAACCCTGGTTGGCCTTTGACCGATCAATACTTCCCAAACTGGCCCCGCAGCCCTGCGGCCCCACCTGCCACAAGGCAGGCCCCGCCAGGTGCTGGGCAGGGAGGCCTGGCTGCCTTTCTACCCTGTCATGCCGGGGAATCCCCATGCGGCCAGGCCCCCTGCCGACCTCTGCCCAGGAGTCTCGGCATCTCCTCCTGGCTCTCTTACCCTTCCCCGGGCCCTCTTCCAGCAGATGGCAGGGTCCTGGCACTGGGAGGGTGGGCGCCTGGCACAGGGAGGAGCCTAGTCCCTTCCCAATGCCCTTCCTGCCTCCCCTGCCCCCAGCAGGGGCGACAGGCAGCAGCTCAGACCAACTCTGTTTGACCAGTTCTGTTTAACGCGGTAATAAAGGACTCCCTTACTAGCTGGTGGCGTGCCACTGGTCCAGCAGGGGCCTGGGCTGTGGGTACACCCAGCGAGTGGGTGGCAGCACATTCGGTGATGCCTCTCGGTCTACATGAGGGGCTAGGACAATGGCAGAGCTGAGACCACCGGCTTTGCCAGTGTCTTCCCATCGCAGGGACTCCGCAGGGGTCCTGCGACCCCAGCCATCTGCCCTCTCCTCTCTGCTCCAAGGGGCTTATTAGACAAAGTCTCGGGGCTGGGAGGGGGCTTCTCTGGTGGCTCAGACAGTAAAAAAAATTACTTGTGATGCGGGAGACCCAGCTTAGATCCCTGGGTCAGGAAGATCCCCTGGAAAAGGCCATAGCTACCCATTCCAGTATTCTTGCCTGGAGAATTCCATGGGGTCAGACACCGCTGAGTGACTAACACTTTCACACTTTCACAGGGGCTGGGGTAGTATGTGGGGTGGGGTGCAGAGAGGTTCTCAGCTGACCCCTGGCTCAGGCTGGAGACACTGAGGCAGGAAAGGAACTCAACACCGGCATCCAGTGGTGCAGGAAGGCTCAGGGAGGGACCCAAGTGAGGAGAGGAGGGCTTGGGGCCAGGCCTCAAAGGGTGGGGAGACAGCAGGGAACATTCCAGGCAGGAGAGTGGGCAGCAGCCCAGCATTTGCAGGGTGGGGGCCTGGCCTGCACGGGTCACTCTGGGAACCCAGGTTGAGGGTGGGATTCTGGCACATGCTCAGTCAGGGCTCTTGACCACAAGGACCACCCCCCTCCTGCTCTGGTTTAAGCAGAAAAGGGGGGTTTGTGGCCAGGGGCTGGAGGCTTACCTCTCCCCTCCTTTCTGTCTCTCCCCTTGTTCTCTGCCTCTGCTCTCTCTGCGTTTACTTTCTTCCTCTCCACAAAGCAGCTTTCTTTGCTTTTCCTGTGCTTTGATGGAAGAGAATGTCCTCACTACCCCTACCGCCTCCACCCAGACCCACTGTGGCCCCTCTGTTGACTTGTCATCAGGTCAGATGCTTGGCAGAGACAGGCTAGAAACTGTCCTGATTCCAGCTTTCCATGAGAGACCAACCCAGCTCAACCAGATTCCCCTACTCCTGATCAGAATAACAAGGGTCTCTCTGAGCTTCCCTGGTGGCTCAGATGGTAAAGAATCTGCCTGCAGTGCAGGAGACCCAGGTTCGATCCCTGGGTCAGGAAGATCCCCTGGCGAAGGGAAGGGCAACCCACTCCAGTATTCTTGCCTGAAGAATCCTGGCGGGCTACAATATCATAGGGTCACAAGAGTTGGACACAACTGAGTGACTAACATTTTGACACTTCCTTTCTTTCTGGGCCCAAGGCCGTAATGAGAGCTGGGCTGTGCCTCTCCCATCTCTGCCAACCTCTAAGGGACAGCATTCAGAGAAGAGATGTGCTTCTCCATGGAGAAACCAAAAACTGAGGCCAGGGGTGGGGGGTGGGGGGTGGGGGTGACATGGTGCACAGCAGTGACCCGAGGAGTGAGCAGGTAGATCTGGGTTGGGAGGCCAAAACAGGAGGGTTTCACTCTCCCAAGAGTTTGATGATTGATGCCTGTGTAAGTGGTGCCAAGGAGATAGGGGTTCTTTGAAGACCTCTAGGGCAGGGTCTGATGCCCCCAACCCCTCTTCCTGGCTGACAGAGGCACACAGCTGCTCTGTTGCCTGCTCTTGGCATTCCACTTTTATCTGCCCAAGCCATGCGGGGCTCAGCAAAGCCCTATCCCAGCATCCCCGACGGGTGGAGAACAGGCCTCTTCTCTGTTCCGTGGTGACATACCTCGGGCCTGACATCTCATGACTCATGCAGTCCAGGCATGCTTGGTGTGGAGAGCCGTTCTCTGGCCCCAGAGGTGGGGCTGTGGCTGGGTGGAATGTGGCAGTTGCTGAACATCTGGCTAGGCATGCAGCCCAGCAGCTAAGCAGTGGAAGACAGGGCAGCCTTTGCCCTGCTGAACCAAGCAGCTCAACACCCAGGGCAACCAGCTGTCTGAGCCTGGATCAGGAAGTGCATGATCAGGGCCCCATTCTAAGTTTGGATGTTACCCGAAAGGTTGCTGGTTCGGGCCCACCCAGGGATGGGCCTATACTATGGGGCTTCCCTAGTGGCTGAGGTAAAGAACCTGCCTGCCATGCACGAGATGTGGGTTCGATCCCTGGGTCGGGAAGATGCCCTGGAGGAGGAAATGGCAACCCACTCCAGTATTCTTGCCTGGGAAATCCCACGGAAAGAGGAGCCTGGTGGGCTATAGTCCATGGTGTCGAAAAAGAGCTGGACACGACTTAGCGACTAAAACAACAAGCATTCTAAGTCCGCCCTCTTCTCTGGCGTCCAGACGAATCATTTCCTTTTAACCCAGGGTTATAACTCCTACCTGCTTAAACCACCCTCATGGTAATAAAATTTATAACAGCCCCAGCTGGGTGAGAAGCATTGTTTCCTCCATTCTGCAGACCAGGAGACTGAGGATTAGAGAGGTCAAGTACCTTGCCCAAGGTCACACATCTGGCCTATATCCAAACCCTAAGTAGGGGTGAATGGGCCTGTGCTGGGGAGGTGGGGCCTGCTGCCCTGGCATCAATCTCCACCTTGGGTTGTCCCGTCTCCACCAGTCTCCACCTGTGTAGCCCTCTCCTTTGGGACAGCCTAGCCACTTCCCTCCCCAGAAGCAGCGGCAGAAAAAAAAGAGAACCAGCTAGTCCCAGGACTTCAATCCTAGGGGTGAAAATGGAGGCTTTCTGCACCCAGTCCCCAGGGACCTGCTCACTCAGTGGACGTGTGGGTGGGAAGTGGTGACCAGGTATGCTCTTCGCCTACCCTAGTCCCTGTCAGTGCCTGTGACCCATGCATAATTAATTGTTAGGAGTGCCACTGGGGCTTCCTGGTGTCTCCACGGTAAAGAATCTGCCTGCAATTCAGGAGACTCAGGTTCAATCCTGGGTCAGGAAGATCCCCCGGAGATGGGAATGGCTATTCATTCCAGTATTCTTGCCTGGAGAATTCCATGGACAGAGAAGCCTGGAGGGCTACTGTCCATGGGGTCGCAAAGAGTTGCACACGACTGAGGGACTAACCACTTTTCACTTCCAGTTCTTGAGACCTGCTGTTTCAGAAATTAGAGGCTTGGTTTATCATCCTGGTGGACCTGTACTCCAGGCTCCAACTTTCTGACTTTTCTATAACGTGGAGCGGTGGAGTCCTATTTCACAAAGTTTTGAGGATAAAATGATGTAACACATATATCCTGCGTTGATCTGGCAAAGCGTGCCTGGTGCCCAGTGAGTGATCAAGAAAAAGGTTTTATTAACAAAACACCAACTCGTTCTAATTGATTTCAAGTGTCGGTGATACCCGAGAGACACTTTGTCGTTATGCATTTTCTCAGCAAGCTACAAGCGTGTACATCTTTCAAAAGTTAAGAGGAAAGGCTGGGAACGTTGGGCCTGCCTTTCTGAAAGTACGTGCTGCGCAAAAGGCGAAAGGAGAGTTCAACTCCCGGCAACTGGGACCTGCATTAGATGGATCCTTGGAGTCATTCCCCGAAGTGAGTACTAAGGTCGTCCCCGTCTGTTTAACGGGAAACCGCGGCCGGAGCGGGAACGGACTGGAAGAGGTCCCGGGCACTAAGCGAGAGGGAGGCGCTCCCGGGCGGCCCCCGCGCGGTGCATTTTCCGCGTCCTCCAGCAGAGGGGCAGGCCGGCGGGCTCGGCGTCCCGCATAATAGCCGCTTTGATGCCGGCGGCGGGGAGCAGAGGGGAGGGGAAGCGGGGCGGGCCGGGCGAGGGGGGAGAGGGGAGGGGAATGTCCCGCCGCCCGCGCCATCCCTCCGCCCTTCGGTCCCGCCGCCACACGCCGCGCGAGCTCGGACCAGGCGCCCGCCCCTCCTCCTCGTCCCTCGTTGACGGCCGCGAAGCCCCGAGCCGGCGGGAGCCGGGTGCTCACCATGTCGGTCGTGTTCAGCAACAGGTTCCAAGGTAGGCATCGCGGTCCCCCCGCCGGCCCGCGCCCCTGCCCCGCCCCCTGGCCCGCCGGCCCGCGCCTCCGCCACCCGCCCCGGCCCGCGCCTGGTGGCCCCCGCCCGCCACCTGTGCGCGCGGGGCGCTCGGTGGGGTCTGCGGCGCGCGGGGAGTGAGCGCGGGCCGAGAGCGCGCGGCCCGGAGAGAGACCCCCGGCTTCCCCGGCCGCCTCTTTGTCTCCTCCAGGAGGGAAAGCCTTCGGTTTGCTCAAAGCCCGGCAGGAGAGGAGGCTGGCCGAGATCAACCGGGTAAGCGAGCGCCGCTGCCTTCGCTTTTCCAGCTCCACGCTGCCGCCCAGGGCAGCTTGCCAGTCGCCCCCAAATCTCCGAGCGCCCCGTGGGGTGGGTCCCACCTCCGTCTGCTGTGCTAGCTGCAAAATCAACCCTCCCCCCCTCCTTCTCCCGGGCTTTCCCCAATTTCCTCCCTCCAGCCCTGTCTCCGCGCCTCCAGGTAGGTCCCCCTCCAGCCCCTCCACCTCCCTCTGGTCTCGGGTTGCAAGTTGTTCCTCTCAGACTAGGGAGGTGGGGCCCTCTCTGGAGCTCTGATGGCAGCCCAGCTCACCCGCCCTGGGCCCCCACCCCCCACCGCCTCCCCCGCCCCGGGCTGGCCTGGGATCTGACGCAGGGACTTGGCACTGGAAGGGCCCCCTCCCCCCCACGATGTCTGAGTTGTCCCCTGTTTTACAGCGGCGGAGGGAAGAGAGGCTCAGAGAGGTGAGGTAGCCGCCCAGGGTGGCACAGCAAGTCTGGGTCAGGCTGCTGTTAGGACCCCGGGTTCCAGACTCACAGGCCAGTGATCTCGCCCCCCAGAAAATGTTGGCCTCCTGGCTGGTCCCCCCACTCCCACAACTCCTTCTCACTCCAGCGCTTTTAGGAAAGGTTGCCTTAGATACTTGATGCTTTTCATCCTGATCCTGGTGGATTTCTATAAAGAAATCCTTCCGGCTCTTGCCAGACACACAATGGGACGTTTTAGACCTTTGCTTAAAGACTACATTTAAACTCTAAAAGAAAGGGAAAACTGTCAGGGCCTGCTTGGATTGGTCAGAACTCGAAGGCAGCACCACAAGCCCTGGGCTCAGATCTGGTCTCCATCGTGTACCAGTTCTGCGGTCCCTAGCAAGGACCTCTCCTCACAGAGCCTGGGTCTCTCGAAGGGCTCAGCAAGGGAAGGAATGTCTTGTGATTGGTCCAGCGCCTGGCCCGGTGGGAGAGAAGACTTCCATGGGTGATATTCAGGTGACTTCTTGAGGAGGATGTCCCAGGTTTCTAACTGGTGGCAGAGTCATGGCCACTGAAACAAGGCTGGACATTTCCCCTGCTGGTTCCCTCGGGCTGCTGGGCATCCAAGATCCAAGTGCGGCTCAGAGTCCCAAGTGGACCGCAGTGAGGGTCCGGGGGGTCCTGGGGGGAGGCCGTGTGGAGGCGGGTCCAAGGGCTGCGGCACAAATGTAGCATTAACTCTCACCCGGGGCTTGCAGTCTGATTTCCATGGACTGTCTAGAACTAGGCAGCCTGCCTGGTTTCATTTCACTGGCTGTAGGAAACCCACGGAGGGCTCTGGAGACCCCAGGGTCCCACCAGGTTAAACTCTGGCCCCCTCATCATCATCCTACACCTGGCCTCTTGGTGCTGTCTTGAGTGCAGCTGGACATCCGGACCTGGACGTCTGTCTGGCTGGGACTCTCAGGGGTCCAGGCTGCTGGGCTCCCTCCCAGGTCCCTCCGCAGCTGGCCCAGCCTTGGTGTTGGCTGCTTTTGCCCTCTGGACGGGAGCCTGGAACCCTGACCTCATACAGCCCCCTGGGCCACTCAGCCGGCCAGGTTCCAAGCCAGTTGAATCCACCCACAGCCAGAGGACCCCGAGCCAGAGACAGCTGGAGATGGGAGAAAGGTGACTATAGTCGGACAGGCCAGCGGAGCTGAGAGTGTGTGGGACTTTCCATGCCAACCCTGCCCGTGGGGGATGGGGCGACTACGTGGGGTGGGGGTGAGGCTACAGGGCTGTTCTGGGAGGTGTGGTGACTTGGCTCAGAAAGGGGAGGGACTGTGGCTCTCAGGGGCCAGTCTGGACAGCATTGAGATTGGAGATGGTGAACGAGAGAGGGCTATGTCTAACCACCTTGGGACCCCAACGCCCAGAGAGGGCAAGCAGCCGGCCAAGGCTACACAGAAGCCAGTGGCAGAACTTCTGGTCTAATGTCCTTTCCCTGCCTGGATGCTATTCTGAGATCCACTGTGTGAGCCCAGCCTGGGCTGCTGGGATCTAGGCTCTGGGCTCCCAAGGAAGGAGGCACCAGGATGAAACCAGAAGCTTGAGCTGTTCCCCACCACAGCAGCAAGGTTGTCCCACCATAGTTGAGAGTCATGGGTGGAGGGGGGTGTTCACTGGCTCTGTGACCTTGGGCAAGCCTCTTGAGATAACGGTAATATGTTTGTTGTGATTTTTCAGCTGAGATAATCTATGTAGAGTACACAGGAGAGCTGCCTGCTGCCTTGATTGTAATCAGTGGTTTGTTTGGGACTACAAGGTGCAGGAGTGGAAACCGGGGGCAAGATCTGAGATAGGCTGGCTGTTCAGCCTGAACCAGACCCCTTTGTCTGGCAGAATCTTATCTTCCCCTTCCTGAACTGGGAGCAGAGATGCCTGCTCTGTTCCAGGTCCCTACAACGATCGTCACTAGAGATGATCAGACTGAAGCTCCTTGCAGACTCTCGGGGAATCACTGTGTTTGAAGGTCTGAGTCAATTTCACATATGGCCATGGCCACGGTGGAAGTTCCCTAGGGTGGATAGATTCTTACTGTTGTTCAGTCGCTCAGTTGTGTCTGACTCTTTATGACCCCATGGACGGCAGCACGCCAGGCTTCCCTGTCCTTCACTGTCTCCCAGAGTTTTGCTCAAACTCATGTCCCTTGAGCTATGATGCCATCCAGCAGTCTCATCCTCTGTCACCCCCTTCACCTCCTGCCCTCAGTCTTTCCCCCCATCAGGGTCTTTTCCAATGAGTCAGGGACCCATATTAGCAGCCCAGATTGCCTGCCTTTGGGGTGCAGCTTCATTGCTCCACTGAAGTGGGGCTTTTGGGGTGCTGGGCTGAGCAGCTGCCCGGTGGCCCTTTGAAAGCTGGAAGGCAGGAAGGTCAGGGCTTCATGACTCACTGTATGTGTTTGGGCATCGCTGTGCCTGCTGCCTGGGGCAGAGCCCAGCCTGGCCATGAGCTCTGGGGGCTTCTCTGGGCCAACAGTTTCTCTGTGGTCTTTCTCCTCCCTGGGATGGGCCAGTTTCCAGAGGGCAGCAGGGTAGCTCAGTCTTGGCTATTGTTATTATAAGGGATTCAGGAGTCGAAAGAGAAGGAGACTTGGGTGGACCCAGAGGTCCTGGTGGAGCTGTATGAAAACACACTTTTGGGGGGTTTCACTCTAGTTTTTGCTGTCATTTTCTGTGCACTTGGCATGTGCTGGGCAGTATGCCAGGCGTGCTTGGGACATTATCTCGTTGGATCCTCACTCCCACCCTGTGAGTGTCTGTTCCATATTGCGTGAGGCGAGACTCAGAGGGGCTGAATATACTACCTGGGCTTAAACAGCCACATGAGGCTTCCCAGGTGGCTCAGAGAGTAAAGAATCCGTCTGGAATGCAGGAGACTTGGGTTCAGTCCCTGGATTGGGAAGATCCCCTGGAGGAGGGAATGGCAATCCACTCCAGTACTCTTGCCTGGACAATCCCACGGACAGAGGAGCCTGGCAGGCAACAGTCCATAGGGTCGCACAGGGTCAGACACAGTTGAAGCAACTGAGCATGCACACGCACACAAGTAGCCACACTTGACCCCAGCCTTTCCTCTCAATCTCTGAGCTTGACTGGGGCTCCCTTGTGGGCTCCCCTCCATGCTGTGCCTGTGTACGTCTGTGTGTGTGTGTATGTCTGTGTGTGCCTGTGTGTGTGTGTTTGTATATGTCTATGTGTGTGTCTGTGTCTATGTGTGTGTCTGTGTGTGTCTATGTGTATGTCTGTGTGTGTCTATGTCTCTGTGTGTATATCTGTGTGTGTCTGTGTATGTCTATGTGTGTGTATGTCTGTGTGTGTGTGTGTTTATACATGTCTATGTGTGTGTCTATATCTATGTGTGTGTCTATGTCTATGTGTGTGTGTGTGTGTGTCTGTGTGTATGTCTGTTTATGTGTATCTGTGTGTGTATGTCTGTGTCTGTCTCTGTATGCATGTCTGTGTATGTCTGTGTGTGTGTCTGTCTGTGTGTATGTGTGTGTGTCTGTGTGTGTCTATGTCTCTGTGTGTGTCTGTGTGTGCATGTGTGTCTGTGTGTGTGTGCTTGCGCGTGCGCATTCTCTGCACCACTGGAGCCGGCAGGACCTCCTACCCCCCTACATAGCTGACATTCCCCGCACCCTGATGGCATGGCAGGTGACCCCGGGTCAGCCAGACCTGGCCTTATATGGCAACAGGACAGATTCTCTCCAGCTTCTTGCAGGAACCAAGGGAAGCTATGGGACTGGGCGGGTGCCCCTCAGAGTGTCCTTAGCCGTGGGACGGAGCAGGAGCCTGGAGGGTGGTGAGAGCTGCGGCTTGCACCAGCCAGAGGCCGGGAGGCTCATTTACAAAATAGCTTGCGTTGTGCTTTTGCTCCAGGCCTGGTGCTTAGCGCGCCCCATCTCACTGACTCCTCTCAGTGCAACGCCGGATGAGGTGGATGCTCAGCAAGAGTCTGTAAACATCCTCGTGAGACAAGGATTATTCGGCCACCCACTTTAGAGATGAGGAAACAGAGGCTCAGCCAGGTGAAGTCACCTGCCCAAAGCCACCCAGCCAGGAAGTGACAGAGCCGGGATTCTGTCTCCTGACACTGCCCATGGCTCGGCCTGTCCACCAGGTGGCTGGGCCTCGCTATGACACAGGCGTCTCTTGCTTACGTGGATAAGGATCTCTGCTGCCATCCCACCCTCTCAGCCCTCCAGGGTCGAATGAAGGGCACTCGGCATTCCCTCTAGCATTTTGGTGCCTGATGGTTAGTCAGAGCCCATGTGCCACCTGCGCCAGGAACTGGGCACAGCAGGCCGGGTAGCTCTGCCCAGGGGGTGCTTCTCCCTGGCCCCTCCCCCAGCAGCGGGAGACCTCTGAGCCCTGACCTGGCACCGCACAGGTGTGTCTCTTGTCCTGTGGACTGGCAGTGCTACCCTGTCCCCTGCCCAGGTGAATGCCCAGCTGGCATCGCTGGGCACCCGTCTCTCTTGCTCTTCCTTAATATATTATAAGGGAGATGATGGTGATAAGCAACCATGTGAGCCTCTGAGGATTCAGTGTCCCTGCAGGTCCTGCCCCTCTCGACCTTAGAGTAGCCATGTCACAGGAAGCCGGAGATGGAATTTCTGCAGGGTCTGCTTCATTCGGGCAGCTGGTGGGGTGTTTTTCTCCAGCTGCCCCATCTACTGGCAAGCACACCGTGTCCGGATGAGGCCCCAGAGCCACCGTGGGGGAATGTGAGCCTGTTGTCCTTGCGGGTGCACATTACAGGCACCTGCTACACGCCAGGCCTCAGGCCGGGCATCCGTGACCTGGCCCTGGCCCTTTAAGAGCCTGTGGGCTGCATCAGAGGCCACAGGGCCAGGCATGGTGCCACCTGTCCTTGGGGTTTTCTCCCAGGGCTTCGGCCACCGGCCCCTTGGATGGCCTCCAAGATGGTGATATCTGCCCGCCCTAAAATTCTGCTGCAGCTAATACATAAAGACACGCCTGGAGGGCTGGGAGCAAGCATCCGGGAGCAAGTGCTAGAGGTACCAGCCCAGAAAGGGAGTTATGTGGGGTTGGGGGGTGGGACAGGCAGATGGCGAGGATCGGGAGGCCAGGACACAGCATCCTGGGGCTGCCAACTCCTGCTGGTTCAAGAAACAGCCCCTTCTGGGCATGAGCTCTCAGGGGGTGAGGGGAGACTGGTGTGCACCAGAGCGTGTAGATGACCAAGAGAGGCAGCAGTGAGCCCATGCAGCTGCGGGCACCATCCCTGGGGTCTGAGATGGGCGCACTCTGTCCTCCGTGGATGGCCCATTACTACCAGCTCAGCCTGGTCTCCAAGGACAAAGCCAAATTTGCCCTGGAGGAGGAGCGACCAGGGGTCAAGGCTCACCAGAAGGACGTGATGGCATAATGTGAGATAGACTCGTGGGTGGGCCTCTTCTCTGCCCTTCCGCCATACACAGTTGTCTCTTGGTGTGGCTCGAGTTTGGGTGATCCAAACACACAGTGATAACTGCTGCTGCTGCTGCTAAGTCTCTTCAGTCGTGTCCAACTCTGTGCGACCCCAGAGACGGCAGCCCCTGCTAACCCTTAGTAAATATACTGGGCTTCCCTGGTGGCTCAGACAGTAAAGAATCCGCCTGCAATGCAGGAGACCCAGGTTCAATCCCTGGGTCAGAAAGAACCCCTGGAGAAGGAATGGCAACCCACTCCAGTATTCTTACCTGGAGAATCCCATGGATGGAGGAGCCTGGGGGGGCCACAGTCCATGAGGTTCACAGAGAATCAGACATGACTGAGTGACTAAGCATACACACAGCAAGTATACTAGAAGTGAAGATTTTTCTATACAGTTCACTCATTTAATCTTTATACCAACCCAGTGAGGAGGTTCTGTTATTATGGTTCCATTTCCCAGGTGAGAAAACTGAGGCCCAGAGTTGTAAAGCAAGTTGCCCTGGGCCACAGAGGTAGTAAGTGCTAGAACTGGGATTTGAGCCCAGGCAATCCAAGTCAAGCTCCCTACCCCATCCCTCTGCCGAGCATGCCCTGCACTTGCTGGAGGAAAGATGGTTTGGTCAAGACCTTGCCCTCTGAGGCCTCAGTTTCCCCAGCTGTTGACAAAGAGGACCAGCTGGATCTCTGAGGAGTCGCTTCTGGATTCTGTGACTGGGTGGATGTCGGAGCAGCTCTGCCACCTCTGGGGGTCTGGCCCGTGGGCAGTGACCTCCTGGCTCGTGGCTTCGTGTTTTCCACCCCAGGCTCTTTCCAGCTTGCATTTCCTGGTTCTTTGTTAGGAACTGACCAGGCCCCCAAGGGCTCTAGACTGTCTACTCTCAGAGCCCAGCCGGCCCCTGAACCCCTCATACCTGGATGCTCTGACAGCAGTTTCTGCAGCCTGAAAAACTGGTCTGTGGGGACAGTGGGTTGGAGTGGGGGCGGGGGATGGGACTAGAATGAAACATCTGCACACACGCCCCTTCTCAACCCCCTAGAGGGCTATAGAGTGGTTCCCTGGCCTCTGGAATAACCTCTTTCTGTAGCTGCCCAAGAGGAAATACTGCCCAAATCCCAGTATTGACCTTCTTTGCCCAGAAACCTGTGGCCAGGCCTTGTTAGGGGCAGGGAGGGAGCTGGGATGGTGAAGGCAGATAGACCTTGAATTGTGAAAACACTGTGATCTTGAGTAAGCTGAGCAATCTCTCTGGACTTCCGTTGTCTTATCTGGGAGATGAGGACACCCGGAGAAGGGAAAGGGCAACTACAACCCTTCAGGCCTGAATTGGGGGAGGGGGTTTCCTTCCTAATCTGTTTAATAGTTGATGACAGTCTGGATGATGAGCTGGGGGTTATAAGTGGATTGAATGTATAGAAATGTTAAATGATAATAATACAATAAATTGTTGTTTAGTAACTAAATCGTGCAACCCCATGAACTGCATGCCAGGATAATAATAAATCGCTAACATTAATTTAACGTTTACCAAGTGCCAGGCACTGAGTTAAGCACTTTAGGTATATTTACCTACCTACGTAATACTCAGGACAAGCTTATGAGGTAACTATTTTTCTCCTTCCCAGGTGGCACAGTGATAAAGAATTTGCCTGCCAAGCAGGAGACTTGGGTTCAACCCGTGGGTTGGTAGGATCCTCCAGAGAAGAGAATGGTACCCCACCCCAGTATTCTTGTCTGGAGAATCCTATGGACAGAGGAGCCTAGTGGGCTGCAGTCCTTGGGGTTGCAAAGAGTTGGACCTGACTGAGTGACTGAGCATGCAGAGATGAGGAAACTGAGGCCCAGACAAATGAAGTTGTTTCCCCACGGCACTCAGTGTGTTCAAACCTAGGCGTTCTCACTCCAGCTTGCCCGCTTGTTTTTGTTTTTGGTGGTGGTGGTTTAGTCGCTCAATTGTGTCTGACTCTTGTGACCCCATGGACTATAGCCCTCCAGGCTCCTCTGTCCATGGAAATTCTCTAGGCAAGAATACTGGAGTGGGTTGCCATTTCCTCCTCCAGTTTCCTTCTTTGTTTTTCTTCAAACATCTAAGGTGACCTTCTAGTTCCATCTCCTCTGCCTGGGGGCCCAGAGCTAAGGCAGGGGCTGCTGGGGTCTGGAGAAGGCACCCGCCCAGTGGGCATGGCTGTGCCCTGAGGCTGGGCAAGGATGTAGGGGGAGGAGCCTGGAGGAGGGAAGCTACAGGCTGTGCATGAGCAGGGACCAGGAATCCAAATCTCTGAGGTGAGGTGGGAGCTGGCAGCCCAGCCAATAGAGCTCCTGTTCCTGCCTCCCGCCTTTCCGCCTCCCCACCCCCTGCCAAAGGCATGGTCCACACAGCTGCCCCAAGCCCGAGGTCAGCATGGGCTGACCCGTAAACAGGTCAGCTGCTTCTCCCACCCATAGCTGCCCTGTGGCTCAAGCATTTGTCACTGTTGCCACTGAGGGAAAATGCCATTCCAGTCTCAGTCCTCTCCAGCCTCTGTCATATGCATAAACATGCTTTTGCAAAGCTGCCTTTTCCATTTCAGGAAGGAGGGTGGAGAAAGTCTTCCTGGGCTGAATGCAGTCCTCCCTGCTCACTCACTGCTCACATTTACTGAGCACCTACTATATGCTGGGAATTGCCGGGTGCTAGGCATCCGTGGGGCAGAGACAGTAAACACATCCTCCTAGAATCTGTTACCAAGAACCTGCCTTCTCATAGCATTCTTCCAGCACCCACTGCCACTTCCTTCCTTCTACTCCTCACCTCTGCTCAGGGAGGGAACCCTAGCCTCTGCTGTGGAGTTTCATCCCAGCCCAGCCACTTGCCAGCTGTGCTGCCTTGATGTTGTTCAGTCGTAAAGTCATGTCCGACTCTTTGCGACCCCACAAACTGCAGCACTCGAGGCTTCCCTGTCCTCCACCATCTCCCAGGGTTTGCGCAAACTCATGTCTATTGAGTCGATGCCATACACCCATCTCATCCTCTGTCGCCCCTTTCTCCTCCTGCCCTCAATCTTTCCCAGCATCAGGGTCTTTTCCAATGAGTCAGCTTTTCGCATCAGGTGGCTAAAGTATTGGAGTTTCAGCTTCAGCATCAGTCCTTTCAATGAACACCCAGGACTGATCTCCCTTAGGATGGACTGGTTGGATCTCCTTGCAGTCCAAGGGACTCTCAAGGGTCTTCTGCAGCACCGTAGTTCAAAAGCATCAGTTCTTCAGTGCTCAGCCTTCTTTATGGTCCAATTCTCACATCCATACATGACTACTGAAAAAAACCATAGCTTTGACTAGATGGACCTTTGTTGGCAAAGTGATGGCTCTGCTTATTAATATGCTGTCTAGGTTTCTCATAGCTGGAGAAGGGAATGGCAAACCACTGCAGCATTCTTGCCTAGAGAACCTCATGAACTGTATGAAAAGGTTACCTTGATGAGAAAGTTGTTTATCCTCCCTGAGTCTCAGTTCATTGACCCTTCCTGCAAATATTGGCCAAAAAGTTCATTTAGTTTTTATTACAGGAAAACCACTTTTTGGCCAAGCTAGTATTGACTGAGCACCTACAGAGTAGAATCCAGCAGGGGCAGACAGCTAGTGGACAACACCCTTAATAAGCAATTACACTGTAAATTGTGTTAAGAGATAACTCACTGTGGAATGCAAGGTGTTATCTTAAGGTGGATCGGAAGTGGGGGTGGGGTGTCCAGGAGGCTGTGTGGCATTAAGAGGGTGACAATTGAGTAAGAACCAGAAGGAGGTGACATGCAGCTGTGTGCGTTCCAGGCAGGGGACACAGCTGCCATCCCGCGGTGGGAGCGCACCTGGCATGGGGGAAGCAGAGACAGGAGGCAGGATTGCTGAGGCACCCACTCTGGGGGTGAGAGCTGGGGAGTAGAGGGCAGAGTGAAATAGCATGTTAGATGGTGATCAGTGCTAAGGAGGAAATTGGCTTTATCAGTGAACAGACAATATAGTCTTGGACACCTAGGGCTCTCTGCTGAGAGCCGGGCCCAGGGTCAGGTCCAGAGAGGGGTGTGGCTATTAAGAACCCTGCAGTTCAGGCTGAGCTCTTGCATTTGTGGCTGATTTGTCTCCAAGCCTACCCCCTTGAACGCCATCTGTCTGGAATCCGTAGAGGGGAAACCTTGAAACTCAGACTGGGTCTTGAACCCACAGTCTTTTAACTAAGATCACACACTTGGTCTCAGGACTTAATGAAGCTCAGGTTCTCCATGTCTCATCACAGAAAGAATGAGAGACGAAGTGATAGGTAAGAAGTGGATTTATTTAGAGAGAAACACTCCACAGACAGAGGGAGGGCCATCTCAGAGAGAGGGAGCTGCCGCAGGGTACTACGGAGTTGTCAGTTTTTATAGAGTTGGGTAA
Organism: Bos javanicus; assembly: GCF_032452875.1. Classification (NCBI taxonomy): domain Eukaryota; kingdom Metazoa; phylum Chordata; class Mammalia; order Artiodactyla; family Bovidae; genus Bos; species Bos javanicus. The sequence continues at coordinate 101,069,729 of NC_083878.1, forward strand.
TTTCATAGGCTAATGAGTGGGAGGAGTATTTCAGCTCTTTTGGGAAAGGGGTGGGGATTTCCAGGAATTGGGCCACTGCCCACTTTTTGACCTTTAAAGCTGAGGCCCCAGGTCTAGTGGAAGTCCACTCGGCCACCGTCTTGGAGCTATTTGGTTCTAATCAGTTTATGTTGTGTCCTCAGGCTGTGTCATTCTTTTAAAGTCATCCCCTGCCCCCTTCCCTCCTGTTTCAGAGGTGGTCAACATATATTACAGACAGGCTCCAGGTTGGTGCAGGATTTCTGGTCAACCAGAAAGAACAGGGGAGTTCAGAGGGCCCCCAGGTCTCTCCCCAGAGGATCTCAGATGTTGGGCTTTGCCTGTGCTCTTGTGCTTCCCCAGGAAGGCTTTCTAGTTCCTAACATGATCAAGTGAAAGGGTCACAGGCACAATGTGGTGAGTAGCCCAAATGGATTCCACTTAAAAATTCAGAGATTGTGAACTTCCTACTTTTACGAAATATCCTTTTCTGAACTCATGGCAACCGTCAATGGTCATTGTTTAAAGACTCAACTTGGCAAAATAAAATCTTGGACGGCCTATATTCACACTTCCCCCTATTTTTTTTTTTTTTTTAATGTTTCTGCTTTACCCCAAAGGCTGGAAACCCCTGACTGGTTGGTACCTCTGCCAGACAGATATGGCATCTGTGACCCCGGGAGGTGCCTGGTTGGCACAGGGTCACGGACAAGACTTAGTTGTCCTGCTTTTGGTCAGAGAATGGGGGGGCAGGGGAGAACAGCTAGAGCTATGAGAGGAAGCCAAGAGGAAGGGATGGACAGACAGAGCCAGCCGACAGGAGGGCAGTCTCCCAGGCTGCAGGGGAAGGTTCCAGCTCAGCGGAGCCAAGTGCATGCAAGTCTGTGCATGGTGCATGGTAATGAGGCTCCGAGTGAGGCTACGGCTGAGCCAGCTGGACCCCATGGGCCCCGGGGCTGCCCTCCACTCACTTAGCTGCTGGAGCCACGGGCCCTGGGGTCCGATAGATGCGTGCTCCAAACCAACCTTGAGCTTTCACCTTGCCTGGGAACCTTGGACGTGTAATATATTGACCACCTTGGTCCTATTCTGACCTGCAAACTCGAGTAACGGTGGCTGTGAGAACTGAATGGGATCGCATAGTGTCTGCCGAAAGCAGAGGAGCAATCAGAGGCCCCCTGACCCAGCCAGAGAGGCCACATTGGCAGGGCGGTGAGGGGGTTGCCTCCTACTCTGTCAAAGGATTCTGAGTTAGTAGGGAGGAACTTGAACTTGGTCATCATTTAGCAGGAAATGATGGCAGGAATTATCAGAAACAGGTTGCATGATTGACCCAGATAATTTTGTTTTCATTTAAAGATCACTTATTGAACTACAAGTATATATTTATATGGGATGTTCCAAAATTTTAAATTAGAATTTTGTAAGCTCCTCCAAATTAATTTGTAAGATATATTTTTCAATAGTAGTTGGCCTAGTCATAACAGGAAAAACATTCAAGAGAATTGTAGAAACCCAAGTTTAGTATCATGATTACCTCTGGGAAGGGAGAGAAATTGGATTAGGGAAGAGCAGAGGGGAACTTCAAACTGTGTATTAGTTAGACCTAGATAATGTTTAACATTTTACTTTATTTTAATGTTTTTGGCCACACTTCATGGCACGTGTTCGAGCAGGGATGGAACCCGAGCCCTCTGCACTGGACGCGTGGAGTCTTAACCACTGGATTGCCAGGGAAGTCCTCTAACATCATGTTAAACAGGGACTTCCTGTAATTTTATGATAAGGACCCTGTCTTACCCTCCTCGGTCTCACCTGCTCTGGTCCCTCAAAAACTGTTGAAATAATGGAAGGATGGAGTCACAGCCACGTCCATGTGGCTCAGTGAGAAAAGCAAGGTCCAGGGAAGTAGAGGGGAAATTCTGCAATTCTGGTGCCACGATGGGAGCACACCCTCTGCTGCCTCATCTGAACGCAGGTTCTAGGGCCACTTGAAGATGAGCAACAAGGGAGGTAAGACACAGGAGACCTGAGTTCGATCCCTGGGTCAGGAAGTTCCCCTGGAGAAGGCAATGACAACGCACTGCAGTATTCTTGTCTGGAGAATCTCATGGACAGAGGAACCTGGAGGGCTACAGTCCACGGGGTCACAAAGAGTTGGACATGACTGGACAACTAACACTTTCAGTTTCAAGTAAGACACCTGCCACTGTGCCCAGCCTAGCAGGTGCTAATTGTTAGTTTTTGTTTTAAAGTCGGATGAATGCCTGCTCACTGCCCATTTTTAAGTGTTGGGATTAAAGATGCATGCTCTAAGTCAGACAGAACCGAGCTGAAGCTCTGGCTCTGTGAGCCTCAGTTTCCACATCTGTAAAATGGGAGTAGTAATTATAGCTACCTCCTGGGCCCACCAGGAGATCCAGAGTGAAGGTGTGGGTAGGTGCTTCATTCTGGGACTGTTACTTAATCCCACTCCATCTCCCCTCAACCCCATCTGGTTCTGAAAGGGCTCAGTTGAGTTTCTCGAAGCTTCTGAGGGGAAGGCGGACCCTGTTTTACAGATGAGGACACAGGTGGGAGGGTAAATGACTTCTGGAGAGAGAGTAATAATATTAATAATATAATAGCTATTGTTTATTGAACTGCCAAGATTCTTGTATATACTCTCCTTGGATTTGCAGACAAGAAGAAGTTAATGATAATTATACCCATTTGGCAGATAAAGCAAGAGATTCAAAGAGGGGTCAACTGGCTTAGGATCGCCTACTTAAGGAGTTCATGCTGGAACCATGTGACTTGCCTTTGCAGCTCACAGCTTTGTGGAACTTGAAGCTGGGGTGCCCAGAGGGGAAGCCCAGGCCCCTGTGCCTCTACTTAAGAAGCTGACTGAAGGTGCTTTGTCTTCCAGAGCAGAACCGCTGGGCCTCACCCCCAGCTGCTAAACAAACTTCCTACCCACGGGCTGGACCATGCAGGTCTGCCCCTGAGGGTTGACAGGAGGCCAGGATAAACCTCAAAGCCTCCCGCCCAGTCCGGCCAAGCCCAGCCACCTGGCAGGAGGGGCAGCACCGGGCAGGGGGCTGTGTGCTGGTGAGCTTTGCCTGCTGACCGCCTGCTCCTTGCTGTCCTCTTCCTCCGTAGGAGTTCCTCTGCGACCAAAAGTACAGTGATGAAGAGAACCTGCCGGAAAAGCTCACAGCCTTTAAAGGTGAGCTGGGGCTGGCTGCCCCCCGTCCCCAGGAGAGCTGGGTGGCCCCCCTTGCCCTCACACATAGCGTTCCTCATCCACGAGGCCAGGCTGCACCCCAGTTTCATCCAGAACACCCCACTTCCAGGCGGACTATGAGACAGGGTGCCCAGCCCTGGGGACACCCCTCGCCCGCAGGCCCCAGACCCGCCCTGGCCCTCTTTCCCCTCCGCTGCCCAGCGTGGCTCAGGTTGGCTCCTGCCCGTCACTGCCCAGGCCCGCCCTGCTCGCTCCCGGGGCCCCAGGACACAATCGGCTCTTTGTCACTGCGCTTGCCTCCCCTCCTCCGCGGTGGAGCGTCTCGGGAGCCCCTGTGGAGAATGGACGTTTGTGTCGCCACAGTGGGGCAGGGGGCAGAGTTTCTGCCCATTGAATCCCCAGCAGCACAGGATGAAAAGAAAACAGGGCCTAGGAGCCCACGCGGGGCGGAGGCGGCAGAAAGGTCCCTCTGTTCTGGGCCCTGGTGCTTGGTTCCCAGCCAGCGGCTCGAAAGGAGAGGAGCCGTGCACAGAAGGAGCCGGACAGACCTACCTTTGGTGCCTGGGAGATGCACTCCGGGTGTGGGAGCCCTGGGCGTGCTGGGGAACCACTCGAACTTGGCCTTGTGGGCATCCTCGCTGCTCCAGGGCAGAGAGCTGGCCAGTGCTCCTTGGACTGCTTACAGCTCAGCCGTCCTTAAGGCAGGACACCAACGGCTGAACATGTGCTGACCACTGACCTTGTGCTCAGGGTTGCAGATCTCCCTGCCTCAGCCCAATCCAAGCCTCAAGGAGATGGTGCAGATGAAGAAACTCAGGCTCAGAGAGGTGGTGCCACTTGCCTGGGGTCACACAGCTCACTACTGGCAGAGTTGGGTCTTCAACCCATATTGGTCTTACTCCAAAGCCTCTGCTCTTAACCATTACACAATTGGTGCTTTTGACATCATAAAGAAAGAAAAAAGGAAGGAAGAAGGAAAAGAAGTAGAAGACAGACACCCCCGCCCTGGCAGGTCCTTCTGCCCCTCCCCTCCCTGTGCCAACGCAGAGCGGCCGGTCTCTTTCCTTCTCCCTGAATACCAACAGGGTCACTCTTCAGAGGTGGCTCTGAGAGGAGGGATAGAGGTCCCAGGGGATCCACGCTCCTGATCCTCATTGGGATGTAGGATGGGGTCCATCCTAGGACCACAGGAAGATACCTAGGAAGTGAAGGGAATGTGGAAGTTCTAAATCACTCACTCATTTTATCTCCGAATGAGCCCCACTAGGCACCAGGCCATTTGGGACCTGGGGGCACAAGGAACACACACGGGGCGGCCCCCTGGCCAAAGGAGCCCGTGTCCTCATGGGGGAAGGGTGGTGAAGAGAGAGCAAGGGAGTAGAAAGTGTGTCAGATGATAGCAGGTGCTTTGTGGGGGTGACGGGGCCCAGTTAGAAAGGCGGGGGCCCCTGAAAGCAAGAGAAAAGGCCCTGAGAATTCCTGGAGGGACATTCCAGGCAGAGGGGTGGCAAGGCTAAAGCAGGAGCAGGTGGAGATGGGCCAGGAGCCATAATATGCTGCTGGGGGGAGCAGGGTGGGATGGGGTGGGATGGGGGGTTGAAGGGGAGAGGGAGGCCTGGAGTCTGGAGGGCAGATGCTTGTGAAGGTCACAGGGCCTTGCAGGTCACTGGGAAGATCTTGGCTCTCTCATGCTGGCTGCTCGGTGCAGAAGACACCCCGAAGGTTCCGCCCTCCTGTGGCAGGGGCGATCTGCCCAAGGCCACAGGACTTCCCTGCACACACTGCCTTGTCAGGAGATACCAGGCTCATTCCTCCGACCCCTTGATCCCAGAGGTTGAACTCCAAGTCTGTAGTGAGGTTTGCGAGGAGTGTCCGGGGACCCCTGGGCACTATATGTGCCACACTGCGGTCAAGGGCGGGTGCATGGGCATTTGTCCCAAAAGAGCATCAGGTTCTCAGTGAGGCCCATGAGCCCCCCACAAAAGATCAGAACTGTGGGGACTTCTTAGCTTGGAGGTTCTCTCACCCAGCTGCCCATCTGAATCACCTGAGATGCTCTGAAAACCCACCAATTCCGGCCCCCAAGATCTGCTTCCCAAATCCTGCAGATCCGCCTCCCTGGGGCCGGGTATTTATTTCAGTCTCTTCACAGATGGTTGGGATGCGGCCAGCCCGCACTGCTAGGGGCCTGGGGGAAAGCAGCTGCCCATCTTGGCAGAGGGTCAGAGTGGGCCCTGGGCACCTTTCTCTATCTCGCCTGCTGTCAAAAGGTGCAGTGAGGTGAGCCCTTTCTCCAGAGACAACAGCTGAGATGACAGGACTTGCATCAAGCCCCCCTCGTGGGATGAGGAGGCTGGTATGGGCCCCCTGAAGACCCAGCCAGTTACCCCCCAGGGGAGTCACTGGGGCCCTGCTAATGCCAGTTTTTGCTCTGTGATTTCCAGAGAAGTACATGGAGTTTGACCTGAACAATGAGGGAGAGATTGGTAAGTGAGACCCCAAGGGTGCTGGGCCGGGGGAGGGGAGGCAGTTTGATGGGTCAGGGGTGGCAGGTCAGAGAGTCCTCCTGCCTCACCAGCCTGTGGTTTCCTAGTGGACCCTCCTTCCAGCATTTCTCCTCCTCCTCTGTCTTCTCTCGTTTTTCTCCTTTTTTGAATATTTGTATCCTGTTTTCTTTAAAAATGAAATGTGAAAGTGTTCGTCATTCAGTCATGTCCGACTCTTTGCGACCCCATGGACTGTAGCCTGCCAAGCTCCTTTGTCCATGGGATTCCCAGACAAGAATACTGGAGTGGGTTGCCATTCCCTTCTGCAGGGGATCTTCCCCACCCAGGGATTGAAGCCGGGTCTCCTGCATTGCAGGCAGATTCTTTACCGTCTGAACCACCAGGGAAGCTCTTTAAAAATAGGGCGTTACTAAAATTAATACATCATCACTATAAAATGGTTTGGAAATCACCACAAAGCACAGCGACAAAATACATCGCCACAACCCCACCTCCCAGAAATAGCTTCCTTCCATTCTTTGTGCTAATCACAAGCAGTTTTATACCGCTTTAGAACCTTTTTTAAAAAAAATAATATATTGTTTGTATTTTGACATATGATTCATTTTTTTGAAATATAATTAATGGCTGCATAATATTCCATTGTGGGAATGGACTATAATTTATTCACCCAACACCTTAGCATTGCCCTTTCAGACGACGTCTGGTTTTAAGTCTTACTGATAATCCCATGAAGGATGTCTTTGTGCGTGAATCTCTGTCCACACTGCTGATTATTTCTTTAGAGTATATCTCAGGAATTAGGCATTCTGGGTTAAAGGCTTTTGAAGCATCTTGCCAAATTGCCATCCGGAAAGGTCTTGCCAATTTAGTTTGGCCCACAGCGTGTGGGGAACAGTTCACTCCTTCCTGTAGAGCGTTGTCCAGCTTTCATTGAAATGTCCCGGACATCCTGGCACCTCGGTCTGACATCAGTGTGGCCCACCCTGCCTCTCCGGGGAGCTGGTCCACCACTCCCCCGGCCCTAAAATTGGCCCCTGCCCTACCCCCACTCCACTGTTTGCTGACCCATTGTTCGTGGAACAATCCGAAGGAAATTGCCTCAGATCTTGGGAGCCAGGAGGTCAGAGGCAGCAGCTCCTCGGGGTGCCTCCCTTGTTTTTCTTGAATTTGGTTCATTTGTTGGCTTTCTTGTTCTGTGGGCTGTTCTGGGCCCCGTCTCCCTTCCAGCAAAGTGGAGCCTGGGACTGTGGGGTGGGAGAGGCAGGTCGGGGAGAAGCTGGCAGCCAGCACCGGGAAAGCAATTTCTGATGTGTGGGTCAGGCCGACTCTCGGATCCCACTTCGCTGGACTCAATTTCCCGGGTGGCTGGAGCAGGGGACTCATGTTCACCCGAACCGCAGGTGGCAGCAGAGAAAAAACAGAATGAAGAGAAGCTGTGTGTCAGGGGCGTCCTGTGCATCCTCACTCCACATAATCCCATCGACTATTTGATCACTGATGGCAGGAGGTTCAGAGAGATTAAGGAGTTTGCCCCACATCCCACGGCCAAGAATAGCAGAGCTGTATTCCAACCCATGTCTGCCTGACTTTAGAAGCCCACGTCCCTAACCCCTAGTCCATACTGCCTCTGAAGTGGGCAGGGAGGGTGTGATGGGCTTATTCTTCCGAAAGGAGAAAAGTCATTGCCTGCAGTCTCCAGGGAGGGGCCATCCTCCCGGGCTTCTTCTGGGCATGGGGTGCTGCCTAGGACCTTCCCAACTCGGCCCAGCAGCCTTTCCCCACTTAACAGATCTGCTTCTCCTCTGGCAGATCTGATGTCTTTGAAGAGGATGATGGAGAAGCTTGGGGTCCCCAAGACCCACCTGGAGATGAAGAAGATGATCTCGGAGGTGACAGGTGGGGTCAGCGACACCATCTCCTACCGAGACTTCGTGAACATGATGCTGGGGAAGCGGTCGGCGGTCCTTAAGCTGTGAGTACTTCCTGCCTCTCCTGGAGTCTCTGGAGGCAGAGTCACCGTGTGTGGAGAGGTTCCTGGCTCGGGCTTGGAAGCCTCTGACTTACTGGGCAAGGTTCTTAACTTCGCTGAACCTGATGTCTCTCATCTATCAAATGGTCCCGTTAATAAGTACCTTGCTGGCAAAATGAGCCCATAGCAGAACCTAGTAAAATCAGTGCTCACTAAGTGGCAGCGGTGATGGTGATGACGATGACGATAACTGCACAGCTGAGACCTTCTGACCCTCAGCTTCCTCCTTTGTAAAATGACTCTACTACCCCACAGACTGTTGTGAGCATAATCTAGAGCCAAAAACCAGCTCAAAATGTAGGTAGTGTTCAATCTTGATGCTGTTTCTTTTTTTTTTTTTCAATTCTGCTTCTTTAAAAAAAATTTTTTTTTGGCTACAGTGGGTCTTTGTTGCGGCACAAGAGTCTTTTGTTGCTTCTCAGTTGTGGCATGCAGGCTTCATCACACCACGGCATGTGGCTCTTAGTTCCCCGACCAGGGATTGAACCTATATCCCCTACCCTGGAAGATAGATTCTTAACCATTGGACCACCAGAGAAGTTCCTCTTGATGCTACTTCTTGCTACTGAAATGACTTTGGGAATATTACTTTCGGCCCCTGAGCCTCAGTTCCTTCACCTGTAAGACAGAGATGATCATGTGTATCTCGCATGAAGTGTTGTCCTGAGGGTTAATGAGATAATGCGTATGAGGAGGAGTCAAGTCCAGCACCTGGCTGATGGCAAGCACCTAGTGTGTGGTAACCAAAATCCCAGTTTGCATGTACTTCCCCACTGGAGAGCAGCAGAGAAGTTCCTTGGAGAGTCCCAGAGTATTTGTTCAGACTGTAAAGGACACTTGCTTGGATTTTATAAGATTAATTTAAAAAAAAATGGAAACAGTTGATTTATGATATTGTGTAAGTTTCAGGTTTAGAGCAAAGTGATTCAGTTATACATGTGTGTGCATGCATGCATGCATGCTAAGTCACTTCAGTCGTGTCGCTTTGGAACCCTGTGGACTGTAGCCCACCAGGCTCCTCTGACCATGGGATTCTCCAGGCAAGAACACTGGGGTGGGTTGCTGTGCCCTCCTCCAGGGGATCTTCCCGACTCAAGGATTGAACCCACATCTCTTGGGTCTCCTGCATTGGCAGGTGGTTTCTTTACCACTAGTGCCATCTTGGAAGCCCAGTATGCATATATTTCTTTTCAGATTCTTTTCCATTAGGGGTTATTATGAGATATTGAATATAGTTCTCTATGCTATACAGTAAATCCTTGTTGTTTATCTGTTTTATATACAGTGGTGTGTTTGTGTAAGATTAACTTCAAATGTACCAATGTAAAATATACTTGTCTCATTTTACAAAGAGTGAAGCTGAGTGACCTGCTTATGAGCCCATGGGTTCAGGCTGGTCAGAGCATTTAGTGTGGGGTGGGATGATCAGGAGGTGTGCTAGGAAGACCATACAGGTGAGATCACACCGCACCTGAGAGGCTAGGTGGTAGCAATAGGAGTGATGATGCCATTAAAATGACACCTAAGAGTCAGTGGATATTTACTCTGTATTGGGCCCCAGTCTGTATGTTGACTCCTTAGATTTGTCATTTATGAATTCAGTAAATATTTATTGAACACCACCTCTGTGCCAGGAATTATGCTTGGTGCTGGGGACCCATGAATTGCTAACATTCTAATGACAGGAGACAGACAAACACAAAGCAAAAACCCCAAACACCAGGTTGCAATAGGGCAGCACACAGAAAAATAAAGTGGGCAAGAGGAATAGAAAGAGGCGGGGTAGTGGACGGGGAGGATCTCAGTGAGGTGACGTTTGACCAGAGCCCTGCATGAGGGGGATGTGAAGAGATGAGGTGGTGGAAGCTGCACGTGCAAAGGCCCTGTGGCATAGCCGTGCTTTGATGCTCAAGGAACAGCACAGAGGCCCGTGTGCCTCGAGGACACCGAGTGAAGGATGAGTCTGCAGAGATGGGCAGGGGCCAGATGATGTGGGGCCTTGTAGTCCACGGTTGATTTAGCATTATTTGTTTATTTATTTTTGGCTGTGCTGGGTCTTCATTGCTGCATGCAGTCTTTCTCTAGCTGCAGTGAGCGGGGGCTACTCTTCGTTGCAGCGTGCGGGCTTCTCATTGCAGTGGCTTCTCTTGGTGCAGAGCAGAGGCTCGAGGCACACAGGCTCAGGAGTTGCATGGGCTCCAGAGCACGGGCTCAGTAGTTGTGGAGCCCAGGCATAGTAGCCCTGTGGCACGTGGAATCTTCCCAGACCCGGGAATGAACTCATGTTCCCCTGCGTTGGCAGGTGGATTCTCATCCACTGCGCCACTAGGGAAGTCCCAAGGAGCTGACTTTTAAACGGTCTCTCCGACTGCAGTGGAGGAAGAGTGGCCGCAGGCAGGTCATTAGGAGGCTCATGCACTTGTGCAAGTAAGAAATGAGGTGCTCAGCCTGGAGGGGCTGAAGTACAGGTGGGCAGGGGCTGTTGGAGTCGGGAGTGATCTTGGAGTTAGAGCTGGCAGGGGTGCTTCCAGGTTTAAAGGAAAACAAGGAGTCTGATGGCTGTAAGGTCTGGGTTCTGAGTGATGGTGCAGTTTGCTTTGAGAGAAGAGCAGGGGGCAGGTGGGAATTGAGCTTAGTTTTGATGTATTGACTTGGAAGTGCCCCTAGACACACAAGGGGAGAGGTTGAGGAGGGAGCTGGCTGTGCAGGTCTGGTGCTCAGACAGAGGCCCTTTGTGGACGATCGAACTTTGGATGGGATTCAAAGCCAGGGGGCCGAAGGAGCCTACCCAGGGAGGGAGGGAGACCAGAGGGAGGAGAACACTGTCGCTTGGAACAGCTCCAGGATGTAAGCACTTTTGGCATCATCACATTTAGTTGGAAACACTGAGCATGTGTTGAGTGTCTTGCTTGTGGCACCAGTTGGGAAGGAGTAGGGCTGGGATTCCTTCCTGAGGCTATACCTTGAACCCCCACCCTCTGCTCCCTAGACTTTACTGTCAGAGCAGTGGGAGATTTTTGAAGATCTGGGTTTCGAGCAGAACCACAGCGCAGACTAGCCCTGCCTCCTCCAGGCAGCGTGGTCGGGGGAGGCACATGACCCAGAAGTCTGAGGTCTGGAATCTCATTCTGTCTGTGTGGCTCTGAGTCACATGGCCCCTTGGCACCTCAGTGTTCTCTGTAAAATTGGACCATCTGCCTGCAGAGGCTTCTGGGAAAATCCCCCTGGAGAGAGGATGCAAAGGCATTCTGTGGTGGACCCTGCAGATGTGAGGGCCGGGATGATCTTTCCCTGGACGAGGAAAAGAGTTCTAATCCTGTTTTGTGTTGTTTTCTTTTTCTTTTCTCACCACTTCCAAACCAGAGTCATGATGTTTGAAGGAAAAGCCAACGAGGGCAGCTCCAAGCCAGTCGGGCCCCCTCCAGAGAGAGACATCGCCAGCCTGCCCTGAGGAGCCCTGCCTGGACCTCCTCGCCCTCCCCACTCTCTTCCTCCCTCCTGATCTCACCCTTCGTGACTCACTGTGACCTCTTATTCATTTTGTTTGGTCGTCGTGTGTTTGTTTTATCAGCAGAATCAGTGATCTCTTTGTATAGCACAAATGATCTGCCTTAAAGGGGCCCTGGGTTGGGGAGTCCAGATCGCCTCCCTCTCTTTTTCCTTGCGTCTCCCCTCCCTGTGCAGAAGGGCTCACATTAAACCAAAAACCAGACGGAACAGGGCCAGGACAGGGAGACCAGAGCCTGTGATTCCCGCACTTGAAACTGGCACTCTTTGCCTTCCAGGTCTCTGAGCTGAGTCCTGGCATCCTGGCCTGGCCCTGGTGAAGACCTCAGCCCACTTTCAGAAGACCCTAGAGTTGGGATAAGGCTGTAAGGTCTCGTTAGGGTTTCCTCAGACAGGGATCTTGGGTGTGCTAGAATGTGGCCACGAAGTGTCACACCTCCCCGGCTGGTCTCCCCCAGCCCACGCCTTGTCTTATTCTCCGTGAGGTGACAAAAGGAGATGAGGAGAGGGGCTTGGCAATGTGAGCCCTTCCAGAAGGTTCCAGAGGAATCCTCTAATCTTGCCCCCGGCCACACCTTTACAGGCAGCTCAGAAAGAGGCTGCAGCACTCCCCTGACCCTTGCTGGGGCTCCAGAGGTAGAGGGGATCCTGGGGCCTTGGGGCGGGGTTCAGCTCAGTCTAGTCCCACCTTTCAGGGAGGATGTCGAGGGCGATAGGGTAGGAGGGCGAGGCTTTAGTGCTCATGGCAGAGAGAGGCAGCACACCACTGTGAAGCCAGGAGCTGAGAAATAGGGTGCCTGATTTGCTTGAGACCTGACTCTGCTTCCCCATTTGCCTTCACACCTTCCTTACACCATTCATTCATTTGTCTTCATTCATTCACTCAGCCACTCAACAGATATTTATTGACAACCTGTTACAAGCTTTAAGCCCCCACCCCCACCCCACTTTGTCCTGACATGTCTGTTCCCACTTTCTCTCTGATTCATCACTCTCTTTCCAAATCACTCAAAACCTTGAGCCTGGGAATTGGATCAGGGTCACCTGTGTTTTTTATTGCGGACTGGAGTTTTAGAGCCCTGAGCCACCCTGTGGGTTAGCTGGGGCAGGCCTCTCAGTTCACAGCTGACAAAACTGTGGTGACCCACAGGGATTAAGTGCCTTGTCCAAGGTCAGGGGTTTATCTGGAGATGGGGGATCTGGACTGGGGCCTGGGCCTTCAGATACCCCCTGCCCCTGCCTCATCTCTGCTCTGGGCTGGCCTCAGTCAGTGATGAAAACAAGGGAAGGGACAGGGAGGGGCAGTCTCCTAGGTCAACCCTCGGGGAGGGCCCTGGGCCAGGATTCACCCTTCCTAGTGCCTCTGAGTCAGGATCCGCGGGACCCCCAGCCTTGACCCCACCTGTATTCTGTAGTCCCTTCTCCTGCCCACTCAGGACTTAGAGGCACTCATCCATTGCACATGTTTATAAGCACCTGTTACCAGCCAATACTGAAAAGGACAGACTCATGGAATTTAGAGTCTAGTGGGGAATTCAGACCCTGGTGATGAATGTTGGGAAAGAGGAAGCTATGAGGTGACTGCATTGCAATCCTGGGGGCCTAACTGGGCCCAAGACTGGGCAAGAGTCCTGCAGAAGACTTTGAAAAACCTCAAGTGGGAAGGTCTGGGGGCTGTTGGAGGCTGGAGCCAGTATGAGCTCCCCGTGGCTCCTCTGACCCGTAATCAAGGACCCAAGGAGCTGACTTGACGACAGTTTTTGAGGAAGTGGAGCAGGTAGGGGGTGGGGAAATGGCCAGGTTGGATTAATCCACTGGTCTTGACCAGTTCAGGAACAAGATTATTCAGCCATGACTGGCTGATCTTCAGTCTAAGGAAGTACTTCAAATGCATAAGCCTAGTTGAAGTTTAAACCCCAGCAAAACATTCCTCCCTGTAAATGTAAAATCTCACCCCCACATCTCCTCCCCTGCTCCCCCGCTACCCCCGAGATCCTTAGCTGAGAAAGTGTCTGTCTCCTCCCCTTCCCACTGCCTCTCCTTTCTGGGACAGGCTGAGACGTTTGAGCAAAGAAATGCCTTCCTTGACCATTCATCATAGTGTATCTGTACCTCACTCAGACAGGAGGGCAGAACCATCTAGGCTTAGTGCAGTGGTTACACACTTTACAAGATTGCAGGAAGCCTCTTTAAGGGAGGAGAGCAAGTGGGTGTGTTCTCAGCTTTTCGAAAGAGCAGGAAAGTGTTCTCTCATTGGATGGGGAGTGTCCTGGGAAACCCCACCAGTTCCTTCATCATTTCTTGGAATTCAGCTCCTGAAGGGAAAGGGTCTCAAGAGTGGTTCCTGGAAAGGGAGGTCTGCATGTATTTCAGACTGTGGTTATTAGCTATAGGACTCTTACTTCTTTGGCTAAGGGCTCAGCTTCTTAGATGTTCAGCTGCCTTTTTTCTGAAAGACCAAATCTAACTAATGTAACCAGCAACTTGGGGACTGCCAAGTATGGCATTGTCCCTGCCATTCAAAAGGAAGGGGTGTGTCAGGCAAGTTCAGGGGGATGCAGTGTGTGTGTGCATGTGAGTGTGTGTGATACTGGATATCATCTCTACAGACTGGAAATAAAACACACTTATCAATGTCTTGACTGGTGTATTCTGGGGATGGTTCTGACACTCAGGAAATTCAGAAGAGCTAGCTCATATAGTGACAAAGTGAATGAATATATCTGTGTACCAGGCTGTTAGACATTGAACTTCCTTTACTGCATACAGCAACCCCATGAGTAAGGTTCTAGTGTATCAGCCTTGCTTGAAAAATGAGAAGCAGGCTTAGAGGAGATAAGCAGTTTGCTGAAAACCAAATAGTAAGCAGCAGAATACGCCCCCTGGAGCTGAGCCATGTGATCCAAATTAAGAATCTGCCCTAGAGCGTCTATAATAAAGAAAGTCAAGTCGCTCAGTTGTGTCCGACTCTGCGACCCCATGGACTGTAGTCTATCAGGTTCCTCCATCCATGGGATTTTCCAGGCAAGAGTGCTGGAGTGGGTTGCCATTTCCTCCTCCAGGGGATCTTCCCGACCCAGGAATCAAACCGGGTCTCCCGCATTGCGGGCAGACTCTCGTCTGAGCCACCAGGGAAGCCCAGTATTCCACTACAAAAATCTCTCCTTTGGACTGTGTAATAGTTGGCAATCAGCATATCCAGACATGCTGAATTCTAATCAGGCCTTCACCACTTTTTGACTGAGGGGAACCGGGGAATCTTCTTGACTTTTCTGTGCTTCTAGTTGCCTCATCAGTTAAATGGCAACGATAATCCCTAGGTGACTAGGACGTCTTGAAGATTCAATTACACATGGCTCAGTTGGTAAAGAGACCGCCTGCAATGCGGAAGACCTGGGTTCAATCCCTGGGTTGGGAAGATTCCCTGGAGAAGGGAAAGGCTACCCACTGCAGTATTCTGGCCTGGAGAATTCCATGGACTGTATAGTCCATGGGGTCGCAAAGAGTCGGACACGATTGAGAGACTTTCACTTTCACGGGCTCTTGCTCCAGAAATGACTACCTTGAAAAAAGTAAACAAAGCTGATCGCTGGGGTCTTTTAATCTCCCCTTTCAGCCTTCAGAAACACCAGGGGCGAGGCCCCGTCCCATCAACTTTCTGAACACCTTTTCCTTCCACACCCCGTCCAAATCCTTTCTCAGAAGCTGCCCCTTGGAAATATTTGTCAAGTTCCTAACACCTTTGAAATCGAAACTATTAATAACCACCTACATCCAAAGATTACTGTGAAGCCTCAACGAAACGAGCGTGGATATCTCGCGCTTGCACTACAGACTAAAGGAAACCCACACGAGGCGAACCCACGCCACCTGCAGACGACAGCGGCGGCCGGGGAGCAGCCGGGCGCAGGCGCAGTGACTGCCAGGCCACGCCTCCTACTCTTCCGAGCCGACCAATGGGAGACGGCTGCTAGGAGGCGGCCGCGCGACTTCAGAAGGTCCCCTCAGCTTTCCTCAGCCACGCCGCGGATCGAAATGTGTGCCGTCACCAAAAGCGCGCCGGAAGTGCGAGTTGTGCAGCTCGTCGCAAGCTCTGAGGGGAGGAAGTTGGCCTCGGAAAGACCTGGGCTGCGTGGGCCAGGCCGCGGGCGGCGGTGGTGGTGGCTCCTTTCACCAACTGAGGGCCGCGCGATGGGAGACGAAATGGATGCCGTGATCCCTGAGCGGGAGATGAAGGTCAGGTGTTGGCCAGGGCCTCCCACCCTTCCTTAATCCTGGTATTGCCTTGGCGCCTCCCTGACCCGGGAAGCGCGTGTGTCCGCTGCCCCGCCTCCTGGCTGAACGGTGTGAGGCGATGCAAGTTCTTGTTACCGCTTCCTGGAGCGCTCTGCCGTGCAGCGGGCGTGAAAGCCCCACGGAATGTACTTTTCGCGTCCCCTGTTGGTCTTGCGCGAGCCTCCTGAGTTATCGTAGTTACTTTAATGTGGTCGTCGGAGTATGGGAATAACTGTTGTTTATTGAGCGTTTGCTTGCATGCCAGGCACTGGTAACTATCACAGCGACCCTAGGAAGTACTTGTTAATGTAGAAGAGCAAATAGAGGCTCGGAAAGTAACTTACCCAAAGCCGCCTTTGACGGGCGGACTGAAATCTAGGTTGTTGTGAGCAGTTTTAAAGATTCTCTCCTCTGTCGCTGAACTAGTTCAAGCCTGTGACCCAGGCTTGCTTAACGCAGAGCAGGGATCATCCCTTATCCTACAGGCGCTTTTGTTTTTGTTGTGTTTAGTCGTTCCCGACTCCTTGGGACCCCATGGGCTGTAGCCCCCTGGATTCCTCCGTCCATGGGATTCTCAGGCAAGAATACTGGAGTGGGTTGCCAACCTCTCCTCCAGGGGATCTTCCTGACTCAGAAATTAAACCCATGTCTGCCGCCTTGCAGGCGAAGTCTTTACTGTCTGAGCCACCAGGGAAGCCCACAAGTCCTTTAATTAACTAGAATTGGAGGTCCGTTTTTGGTACTGGAAATCCTCCTGAAGTCAGGAAACTTGAGAGGATCAGATGATCCCAACCTCAGCTCAGTTCAGTCGCTCGGGCATGTCCAACTCTTCGACCCCATGGACTGCAGCACTGCCAGGCTTCCCTGTCCATCACCAACTCCCAGAGCTTGCTCACACTCATGTCCATAGAAAGGAAATATTAATAAGTCATGGGAAGATTTTAGGCATTTGGACAACAACTCACTGAAATGCATTAGGAAGTAGTAATCCATACCATGTTAAGAGTAGAAGTCTCTTCTTGAGAATCTCTGCCAAGGGTGACCAACCCAGTGAGAGTGTGCCCTGTTCCTCATGTAGGTTGGGGCAGAAGGATAAAAAGGTTTTAGAACCACAGACTCAGAAAATGGTGGTCTCACATTGAGTTTCTGATTACCAAGACCCAGAGGTTATCAGGATGAGAATTAACAAAAAACTGAAAACTTTATGGTGCTGGAGAAGACTCTTAAGAGTCCCTTGGACAGCAAGGAGATCAAACCAGTCCATCCTAAAGGAAATCAGTCCTGAACATTTGTTGGAAGAACTGATGCTAAAGTTGAAGCTCCAATTCTTTGGCCACCTGATGCGACTGACTCGTTGGAAAAGACCCTGATGCAGGGAAAGACTGAGGGCAGGAGGAAAAGGGGGCTACAGAGGATGAGATGGTTGGGTGGCATCACTGACACAATGGACGAGTTTGAGCAAGCTCCAGGAGTTGGTGATGGACAGGGAAGCCTGGCATGCTGCAGTCCATAGGGTCGCAAAGAGTCACAGTGAGTGACTGAACTGAACTATGGTCTCACCTGGAAAGCTGTGTGGATTTCTCATCACCATATGCAGTTGTAATTAAGAAGATTATTTCAGTTACTCTTTTACCAAATATGTTTAAACCTCACATCCAAGTAAATTAGTATGTGGGGATCCTGTAGAAAACACCCTGTAGTGTAGTGAGTGAAAGGCGCTCAGTCGTGTCCGCCTCTTTGCGACCCTATGGACTATACAGTCCATGGAATTCTCCAGGCCAGAATACTGGAGTGGGTAGCCTGTCCCTTCTCCAGGGGATCTTCCCAACCCAGGTCTCCCGCATTGCAGGTAGATTCTTTCCCACCTGAACCACAAAGGAAGCCATAGGAAACACTGTAAAGGTACACAAATGAAGGCTGAGAAAGGCTGTCTTTGGTTTTTATGTCTTTTAGAGTGTAAGCAAAAGGAGATTTACATTCTTTTCACTAAAACCTTGATTTAAAGATAGGTTTAGAGTTGAAGGGGAAAAAATATGTATAGTACAACTTAACGTGTGCATGCTCAGTCGCATCCAACTTTTGCAAGTCCATGGACTGTAGCCCACCAGGCTCCTCTTTCCATAGAATCTTCTAGGCAAGAATATTGGAGTGAGTTGGCATTGCCTCCTCCAGGGGATCTGCCCCACCCAGGGGTCAAACCGGCCACACAGTCTTTACTCTCAGGGTAATATATATTTTGGTGTACCAGAATATGACAGATAAGCTAATGTCCTGTTTTCCCTGAATTGATCTTGTTTTGACCCTGCACCATAGGATTTTCAGTTTAGAGCACTGAAGAAAGTGAGAATCTTTGATTCTCCTGAGGAGTTGCCCAAGGAACGCTCAAGTCTGCTTTCTGTGTCCAACAAATACGGCCTGGTCTTTGCTGGTGGAGCCAGTGGATTGCACGTTTTTTCTACTAAAAATCTTCTTATTCAGAATAAACCTGGAGATGATCCTAATAAGATAGGTAAGTTACTTGGTTTACGTTGCATGATAGAGAGAGGAGCATAGTGAAGTGCTAATGTCATTTGCTTCTCAAGTTTTACACAGTAAAAGTAAAACTACTCTTAGTCCTGAGGTTGACCCCCAAGAAGAGGAAGTGCTAGATGGGCTGCTGGAAGCCTTCCTGGGTGTTCTCGCTGGTCCTTTGTATTTCTCTTCTGATGACTTGTTCCTCTGAACTCAGAGGGAAGAACGGCTTACCTTTGTGCCACACATTTTTTTTGTTGTTCAGTTCAACTTGGGTTCTGGCTCTCTAGGAGAAGAATTTTGCTGCATGGCCTTTTAGTTGTCATGACAGCATCATCCAAACACATGGGAACGTGTACTGTTTGGAGCATTGTTGCAGAAATATGGTACAGGACTAGATTGAACCAGGGCTGTGGTCACAGTTGGTTTCCCCAGGCCGTATGAGGGAGAGTCCCTACGATACTCAGTGCAGCATTAGCCATCTGTAAGGAAGCTGCAGTGCTTCTGCACAACGTGGTATCAGGGTGCGTACGTTTATGTAGATGCAAGAATGGTTTCACATAGACCTGAATAGAGTTTGTGGCTTGTGCTTCAAACATTCCATTTTCTGCTCTCTGTTTTTTTGTTTTCAGTCGATAAAGTTCAAAGTTTGCTGGTTCCTATGAAATTCCCGATACATCACCTGGCCCTGAGCTGCGATAACCTCACACTGTCCGTGTGCATGATGTCCAGTGAATATGGTTCCATTATTGCTTTTTTTGATGTTCGCACATTCTCAAATGAGGTAAGCTGCCGGCAGATTCTAGGGACTTAAGAAGAGTGCCTGGTATTGAATCATAACCTAGAAGTTCCTGGTTGACCTTTGAATTCTTTTTCTAGATTGAATTCGGGTTTTTAAGAGGTCCTTAATTATAGAATCATAAATCAAGATCTTTGCGATAATAGGGACTTCAAGAAATTATTTTGTAACACCATCTGCCCCAGGGTGCTGTCATTTCTCATTTACACTTGAGACAGCCAGAGCTCAGGGACTCTAAGTGACTCTCCTGAGGCCACAGAGTTAGTAGACAGTGTCAGAAGTTCCTGCATGCTGGGTCTCTGGCCTCCTCCTGCAGTGTTCTTCCATCCCAGGCTGTTTAGTAATGGTAATAGTAAGATTGAGTGTTTGTATTGACCGCATGCCAGGCGCTGTGCTAGTGCTTTGCGTGCCGTGTTTTCATTCATGCCTGCCCCTCTTGGCTCTATACTAGCCTTATACACTCGGTATCATGGTCTTCATCTCAGAGATAGAGAAACAGGCCCAAAGAGTTAAGTAACCATCCAAGAGTACAGCAGTACTTGGGGGGTTTTGTTTGTTTGAGGCACTTTTTTTTTTTTTAAGTAGAAAGGAATTTCTTTATTCCTTTCCTGGGGAAAGGGGGATGCAGCAGGCTCGTGCCCCTGAAACACCATGCCTCAGCTCCAAAGGCTTTGGCGAGGAGTTTCGCAGCAATGGCTCAACGGCAGGGTTGCTGATAGAAGATTAGCGTGTGTGCAGGGCCTGCACGCCTTTAATGTGGCCTCAGGTGGTCTCTCTTTCTTTCTTGTTTTATTAAACATTTAATTTTGTTTTGGGATATGGCTGATTAGCAATGTTGTGATAGTTTCAGCTGAACAGTGAAGGGACTCAACCATACATATCGAAGCACCTTTTATATCATTAATCTTTCGTTAGCCTTCGACAGCAGATCATTCACTGAGGCTATTTTGGAATTTTGAAGCCTGCTGGGGCTTCTGCATACCAATTAAAATAAGCTCAGTATTTTAAGATGAGCACTCTCTAAAATTCAAGGACCCAACACTATTAAGAAGCAGAGTCTCAGTTTTTATTTTGTTTATGTTCTTTATCCATTATTTTGCATTTGCATATTCCCTGTTGAGAGTCCCTCTGAGTATGCTACAATAATTGATGGCCATTTTCAAAATTATGTTAAAATTGTCTGTAACAAATAGACTGTTGTGTAGAGCTACAGTTTTTTTTCATGGTCATGGGGAAAACTGTAATTTGAAAAAACTTGCATATTCAATAATTTCCTTGGACCATTGAATGTCTCTGTATTTATCTGTTTATTTTTGCCTCTGGGCATTTGTTTTAAAAGGCTAAACAGCAGAAACGTCCGTTTGCGTATCATAAGCTCTTGAAAGATGCGGGAGGCTTGGTGATTGACATGAAGTGGAACCCTGCGGTCTCCTCCATGGTGGCAGTTTGTCTGGCCGACGGCAGCATTGCAGTCCTACAAGTCACAGAGACAGTGAAAGTGTGTGCAACCCTTCCTTCCACAGTAGGAGTAACGTCTGGTGAGTAATGACGTCTTTTACTCTGTAACATATGGTAATGGTCATCTATTTAAAAATTAATCTCTGAGGAAAAAAGCAAATGGGGCTCTTTGTCATACTTGTTTTTTTGGTAGAAGTGGAGAGAGTGTATTTTATTTCTGTAGTTACTGTCCTTGAAGCCACACAGCACACATGATTCACCTTCAGTGTGCATGGGCTTTCTGGTGAAATGTTTGGGTATAGAAATGTTTGGTTTAGAACTGTGTTGTTGAAATAATTATTTTGACCTAAAAGATCAGACTCTGAAACAGTCATTTATACCTTAGGGGGAAAACATTAGAAAATATCCAATAGAAGCAAGAGAAAGATTTCTTGATATTTGAAAACCTTTTCTACCCTCCTCGATTTATCTAAAAACTGGAGTTTTCTGCACTTTACAGCTTTCTGGGCAATATTCCATTGAAAAAGCCTTTTTAGCAACTGATTCAGTGGCCCAGTAACAAATCACAATTCAACTGTGTCATCGACATGATGTTTCTTGTTTTACTTTGCCAAGTAAGGATGACCCCACAGTCTTCCATGGACTGACAGAAAGAGGAACACAAAGTGGTAATTGTTGTCATTTAGTCGCTAAGTCATGTCGGACCCTTTTGCAACCCCATGGACTGCAGCACGCCAGGCTCTTCTATCCATGGGATTTCCCAGGCAAGAATACTGGAGTAGGTTGCCATTTCCTTCTCCAAGAGATCTTCCTGAGCCAGGAATCAAACCTGCACCCCCTGCATTGGCAGGTGGATCTTTTATGCTAAGCCACCAGGGAAGCCTGAAGTGGTGATTACATGGCTGTTTTGGTACATATCTCATGGTTTGCTCCATTTTCTTCAGTTTTTAATTGGTAGTATTTTCTTCTCTGTCCAGTGTGCTGGAGCCCCAAAGGAAAGCAGCTGGCTGTGGGGAAGCAGAATGGAACTGTGGTCCAGTATCTTCCTGTAAGTCTTGCCTTGGGCTTCAGAGCGTTTTTATCAAGTAACTGTTTTGGGGTTGGTTTGGTAGTATTTTTGCTGTTTTTTCCTATTAAAATATAATTTATGTTCATTGCAAAAAATCTGTCTGTACCCAAGAGAATGCAGGAAAGAGTTGTCGCGTGTCCACTCTGTCATCCTTTTCCTGTGGTCTTCCAGAGATAATATTCATGAATACTCTTCAGTATAAATTGGCAGAGAATCTGTGTATGTCTGATCAGACCTGGTTGAGAAGGAGAGGCTCGCGGGCAGTGCCGAGGCCCATGCTGTCGTGTGTTCCTCCTGTTCTCTGCAGGGTACAGGGTGGTGAACGTGGCGGAATAGGTTTGAGGTTCAGGTTCTGTTTCTTCTTTACCATTACAAAAAGTTGTTACATGAAATTTGGTACATGTTCTTTTAGGGCATTGGCCTGTAAAATGATAATACAGTTGTTGGATTTGCGGTCTGGGGATTGCTTTGTTTGACACTGTTTTTTTCAAATCTCTTTCAGACTTTGCAAGAAAAAAAAGTCATTCCTTGTCCTCCATTTTATGAGGCAGACCATCCCGTCAGAGGTAACACATCTGCCTTTTTTACTAGGCTGACGTCTAATGAGGCACTGTCTGTAGTGCAGAAATGTTAGACCGTGTGAGGTGCCTGCATACCGGCTCAGGAAAGTGCTGGTGTCCTGTGTGAAAACTGTCATTGTTTCAGTTAGCTAATTAGGTCTCGATCCCTGGGACGGGACGATCCCCTGGAGAAGGAAATGGCAACCCACTCCAGTCTTCTTGCCTGGGAAATCCCCTGGACAGAGGAGCCTGGTGGTCTACAGTCCACGGGTGGCAAAGAGTTGAACATGGCTACGTGACTGAGCACAGCGTACACACACGATTAAGTCACCGTAACGGTAATTCTCTAGTAGGTACCTGTGTCACGTGGTAAATGACGTTAAATGGATCCTGACTTTTTTTTTTTTAATTAGAATTCTTCATTATTTGCTTTGATTATCATCTGCTGGGGGTAAAATACCCCTCTGGAATGAATTTGGGCTTTTTGAATCTTTGTGAATTATATTTAGTGAGGTCTGGACCTTTTTAAAAGCTATAGTAGTTGGATATTTATCTATGAGCTGATAGTTTTATAATGTACAGGGGTTATCCCAAGCACAAAGGTGGTTTATTAGGATGTGTGTCTTTCAGTTCTGGACGTTCTGTGGATCGGCACATACGAATTCACGATAGTGTATGCCGCGGCGGATGGGACCTTGGAAACGGCTCCAGATGTGGTGATGGCTCTGCTCCCGGTACGTGTGAAAGGGGTGTCTTGATTATTTGAGAATTATAGAAGTCTTCTAATAAAGTTAGAGGCTTTAGGCGTCTCTCTCCTTTCCTTACTGGCAGTGGTACCACTTGAGGTGTGAGATTTTTTTAATGCTGCACTAGGGGCCTGAGGACCAAAATGGTGGTGTCCACTTAGAGCACGTTCTGTTGTTGAGTCACATGGTGAAAAAATCCTCAAACTTTAAGCTGTAAACTGTGAGTTGTGATAGGTGTTAATCTGATGAAGTCATTTTAGAAAAGCAAGAAAATACCTTGATTTTCAAAATTCATTCACTTTTTCAGCGACTGAACAACAAAGTGTGTCAATATGCAGTGGGACCATTTTTAATCTTTGCCAATTGGATATGAGAAAAAAGTGCCTCGTTTTTATTAACTCTTTTGGGTTCCTGACAATATCAAATTTTAAAAATAAGTTTGTTAAGGTGCCTTATTTCAAGATTCAGAGAAGGCAGTGGCACCCCACTCCAGTACTCTTGCCTGGAAAATCCCATGGACGGAGGAGCCTGGTAGGCTACAGTCCATGGGGTCGCTAAGAGTCGGACACGACTGAGTGACTTCACTTTCACTTTTCACTTTCATGCATTGCAGAAGGAAATAGCAACCCACTCCAGTGTTCTTGCCTGGAGAATTCCAGGGACGGGGGAGCCTAGTGGGCTACAGTCCATGGGGTCACTAAGAGTCAGACACGACTGAGCGACTTCACTTTCACTTTTCACTTTCATTCATTGGAGAAGGAAATGGCAACCCACTCCAGTGTTCTTGCCTGGAGAATCCCAGGGACGGGGGAGCCTGGTAGGCTACCGTCTATGGGGTCACACAGAGTCAGACACAACTGAAGTGACTTAACGTAACGTATTTCAAGATTAAGATTTTCTATTCCCAGGGATAATACTAACACTAGCATTTGCTGAGTACCGTTTATGTTCCATGCACTGGATTAGAAACTTTCTATGTATCCTTTCATATCTCACTTAAAACAGCCTTTGATGTAGATTTTTTTAGGTTCATCATTTGTTGTTGCTGTTCAGTCGCTGAGTCGTGTCCAACTCTCTGCGACTGCTTGGACTGCAGCACGCCAGTCTTCCCTGTCCTTCACCATCTCCTGGAGCTTGCTCAGACTCATGTCCATTGGGTCGGTGATGCCATCCAACCATCTAACCCTCTGTTGTCCCCTTCTCCTCCTGCCTCTGATCTTTCCCAGCATGAGGGTCTTTTCTAGTGAGTTGGCTCTTTGCATCAGGTGGCCAGAGTATTGGTGCTTCAACTTCAGCATCAGTCCCTCCAGTGAGTATTCAGGATTGATTTCCTTTAGGTGTAGGTCCATCATACATAGGAGAAAGCATTATCAGAGAAGTTGAGTAATCTATCCATGCTGAAGTGACAGACAGGTTTGAATTCAGTTTGGTCCATGGCCAATGTTTCTGTTCTTTGTATTGTCTTTATAGTGTGTCTATGTATTTTGAGTGTATTTTCTTTTTTTTTTTTTTTAGTATATTTTCTCATAAAACTTAAAGGATTTTATCTTTTGAGATTCTTAACTTTGTAGGATTAAAGAAAAATCACCCATGAGATTTTTTTTTTCTCATTCTGTTCAATGTAGAAAAAAGAGGAAAAGCACCCTGAGGTGTTTATGAACTTCATGGAGCCCTGTTATGGCAGCTGTACGGAGAGGCAGCATCGTTACTACCTCAGCTACATTGAAGAGTGGTGAGCTGTGGGCGAGGGGGCACACCTGAGCCATTTTGTCCTGCTTGTTCTGCTTTGTCTCCTCTCTGTGAGAGAGGAGAATAGAGGTTGGAGATGCCCTAAACATATATTCAGCTCATGTTGGATAATGCCTTTCTGACTACTACATCTGTTTCCCCAGTCTTGAATTACATAGCGCGAATACACACTAAACTTAAAAATCCCATTTTCTCAATAAGTCCACTGATGACTTAAGAAAATACAGATATTTAAGGAACATATTAAAAGTTTCCCTCTGAGCTGAAGTGTCCCTTTGAAAGCTGGGTTTCTTGAAACAAAGCTTCTCTTCCTTCAGTTAGGTTATTCTCTCCTCAGGGTGGTATATTTGCTGGGCTCTGAATTGATTCTGTAGTGTCTCCCCTTTGTCTTAAGTAAGGAGACAGTTGGCTGAGTCTCCAGGGCTCTGACCTATGGACTAAAAAGTAAAGCTTTATGTCCAAAATCTTACCTTCAACGAGGTACAAACGCTCGCCTTTCTCCTTGACATCTAGAGGGAAGCTTTGTAGGTGTCACCACTGACTCAAGTCAAGGTACAGCTGTTGCGTTTGAATTTAATGGCCTTCCGGTTTTATTCTTTGAAGGGATTTAGTGCTGGCAGCATCCGCGGCTTCCACAGAAGTCAGCATCCTCGCGCGACAGAGCAGCCAGGTAAATGTTTCTCTTTTGCCACTTTTATGTGATGTTGTTCTCAGAGATTTTGGAGGGTTTAACTGTGAGGTTAAGATTTAGCTGAAGTCACACCCCTTTTATTGAGTTTCCGGATGAGAGCACAGCTTAAAAAAGCTGTTGGCCAAATGGCTCGGGTATTGTGTTGGACAGACTTGGGTGTTAGATTCAACAGTTCCTTCAGTGTTATCTGAAGCCCTCTGTTTGCACCCTCCATAAATACCTCATAACCATGGTCATAATCAAATGTATTCCAATAGGAGTGTACCTGGGTGTGTAGGAGGCTTTTTCTGCTTTGTTCTGTTTAACTGTCTTTATTTTCTCCTTATTACTTGAATCTGCCTCTTCTATTCAGTGAACTATAACCCATCCTTGACTATGGAAGAGATATGCAAGTCAGACCAAACTGTGACTCTTCAGAAATACCTTGTTTGGAAAACCACCAGAAAGCTAAAAGCATCTGTGTAGACAAGCCCCATCTTCTTCCGCTTTGTGCTCCTTGCAGGCCAGAGTGGGCTGAGGTTGTCATGGTACACTACCCTTATGCAGAGTGACTACACAGGAGACACAGCTCATCAGCCGAAAACTTTCCCGCTTTAAAAGTCTACCTGGAGTTTGAAAATGTTCTGTGCATCCTGTGCCTCTTCAACCATTCAACATTTATCCACCCTTCTCTTGAGTGGCAAGGCAGCCCACCATGAGTGCTTAGCTCTCAGAGTCCAGCACTCTTGACTCGCTGCTCTTGGGTTAACTTCAGTAACAGTCTCCTGATAGCACAAGTATTCTGTGTATACACACATTAAGAAACTCTTTGATTTTTGCTTTTTATCAAAGTAATTTATGTTCATGGTTGAAAAGTCAGGTAGTGGAAAAGGGCTTATACGTGAAATATCAGCCCTTCCCATCCTGTCCTGGTCTGTCCCGTTCTCCAAGAGAGACTATTTTTAACTTTTGGTCTCTCTCTCTTAATGGTTATCTCCTTATCCCGAAATAATAATCTACTGCATCACTGGTTATCGGTTGTTAACTTTAAATTATTGGCCATGATGCAAATGAGGATTTAGCTCACATGTGGCCTTTAGACTTCCCCGTCCTTCCTTTCAATAGGATTGGAGCACTGTTTTAGTCTCTTCTACTTGTTACCTTTGAACTTTAAGTGATCATTTTTACCTTCGATTCTTAAGGTTTTACCGCGTACGCTGTGAGAGGACCATCTCAGTACCCACCCTTGCCTTTGGCACACCTGCTCCACGCCCACCTTTCAGCTGTTATCACCTGCATCTCATATTCCACAAAACCAAAGCTGAAATTGGTGTATTTTGCCCTGTAGTGATTAGCAAGCAGTCTTTGTTTTGTGTATTGTTGTATTGCCGATTGTTTTTCAAAGTTGGAACCCGTTTCATTTACTAAGGTTATTGTGAACGTGACTGTTCACTTCATGCCTAAGGCTTGGATCACGATTGTTTTCTTTCCTGAACAGTTTTTTTGTTTTTCTCTTTCTCGTTGAAAATTATTCCTCCTTTAATTCATGCTGCCCAGTTTTGAAAGCATTGAAAGTTAGACAAAATGTCCATGATTTTTAAAAACCAGGAGTCATTTGTTGTAGGGAACAGATCCCACGCAAGCAAACATGAGCCAAAGGGGAGTTTATTGGAAAGATGTGGTGGCTTCTCAAGGAATCCAGTGGCAGGAAGATTGACCAGTGTGAGGAAATACACTGAGAATTAGGAAGACGAGCTGAGGTCACCTTCTGTCTCTGTGGTCGAGTGAGCACAGGGCATCCGGCAGCTTTCTAGGCTATGTGCTCACGGCCGCAGTCATTGTCACCTGGCGCTCCTGGTCCCCATCCAGATTCCTCAGCGCAGCTGCTGACTGGCTCCATGCGGCTGTTAGATGGTCCCCCTGTGTCAGGAGTCCACTTGGATGTGGAGGACACGTCAGAGAATGTTCGTGATAGTGATATTTATTCACCAGACAGGAGCTTTGTACACCAGGAACAGATAGAAAGACTTGGAAAAGGAGCCCCTTGCTTTCTGCGGGGTTCATAGCTTTTAGACTGTTTCCAGATTTTAGAGTCCCAGGGAATGCAATATTAAACCAAGTGAGTTCCCTTTTTCTCCTTTCCTGTTTGAACAGTGCTGGAGAAAGCTCTAACCAACACTGTATCTTCTTCTACTTGTTCTTTTTTCCAGAATAGTTGGGAATCTTGGCTGTTGGAGGATTCTAGTCGAGCTGAACTGCCTGTGACAGACAAGAGTGATGATTCCTTGCCCATGGGAGTTGCCATAGATTACACTAACCAAGTGGAAATCACCATCAGTAAGTATAGTCTGTCATAGCCAAGCTACGTGCAGAAATAGTCTTCTTCCCATCGTGGTTAATATTCAAATCCAGCTCTACATTTTCACAATGGAACTTTCTCTGCCACGCGCTTTAGCTTGTCGTAGCGTGTCTGTGTAAAGAGTGAGACAGAGTGCACTATACCACACTCGTCTGATTTAAGTGGATATTCATTGACCGAGGTCACACACTCTGTATGTCTCTGTGTATGTAAGAATATGGCTAAAATACAGAACACCGACTTCATAACCTTGTTTCTTTGCCCCTCCCGGTTTCCCGGGGCCTCCCAGGCAGGTGGTGTATCCCAGTACTTGGTTCGATGGCTTGGATAAGAAAATGGAGGCCTCAAGCACAGACTTCCAAATGGGGCCTGAGCATGTGCTCTGAGTCTGTCTTCTCCCCTGCTGATATCTTGGCAGGGCTGCAGTCCCATGAAATGTGAACGTGAGAAACGGATCTAGAGAGCAAGCTAGTGGTTGCGAGCAGGGAGAGGGAAGCCGGGAGGGGCATTATAGGAGTTGGGGAGCAGGAGGTACAAACCGCTGGGTGTGAGACAGACTACAGGGAGGCGGGGCACGCGGCCAGTGTAAGTGGGGTGTAACCTGTAAAACGTGTGTAAAGAATTAAGAGAATTAAAAAAAAAGAGCCAAGGAGACAGTATAATGAAAAGGCAGCGGAATGGAGTGGAAAAAAAATCTATAAAGCATGGATCTGATAAGGGGTTAATACCCAAAATATATAAGGAACCCATGCAACTCAATAGCAAAGCGAAACAAATAACCTGATTAGGAAATGGACAGAGGACCTGAATAGACATTTTTCTAAAGAAAGCATACAGATGGCCAACGTACATTAAAAGGTGCTCAACGTTACTAATTACCAGCATAGGGAACTCTGCTCAATACTCTATAATGACCAAATGGGAAAGCAATCTAAAAAAGTGGATGTGTGTGTATATATATACACATATATATATATGACTGATTCACTTTGCCATACAGCAGAGACTAATGCAACGTTGTCAATCAGCTACGCTCCAATAAAAACTTTTTAAAAGTTTTCACCACACACACAAAATGGTAACTACATGAGCTGAGCGATGGGTTTATTAGCTTGACTGTGGTAGTCATTTCACAGTATGTGTGTCCTTCAGATCATGTTATACACCCTAAGTACATAGCCATTTGTATTTGTCAGTTTTATGTGAATCAAAGTGGGAATGTGTATATATATTTTTAAAAAGGCATATACTATGTGCCTCATTTTAGAGAGGTATCTGCATCAGGCACCACTGAGTTCCTTGTCCTTTCCCTGACCAGACTGTTTGGTCTGATTCACTCAGTTACTTTTGATTCTCACGAAGACTTAATTGACAATATACGTGCTTATCATTCAACTGTGAAGGACTGTAAAGTAATTGGACTCACTTTGCCATGTCCTTCTGTGTGTTTTCCCCAAGAGTCTCTTCTGTCATTTTTCCTGGAGACTCCTGTGTTGGTCGGGGGAATGCTGAACCTGTCTCCCTGACACCGGGACACACATGAAAATCAGAGCTTTGGGAGAGTCAGAGCCACTACGCAACTGCTGGTGTTGCTCTGTGCAGCTGGCAGTACACTAGCTGGCTGATCGAAGCTCTGCTTTAAAGAGCAGATTCATAAGGGCTGTTCAGATCCAAATCAGAGTGAACCAACCGCGGCTTGTGTGCAGATGAGTCCAGTGAGACCCCTTGCACTTCAGGCTGTCTTCGCCTCCCACACAGGGGCCCTTCCGTTGACTTGGCTCTTCTATTACCTTGGTTTTCTTTTTTAACAGATGAGGAGAAGACTCTTCCACCTGCTCCAGTGCTTATGTTACTTTCGACAGATGGTGTGCTTTGTCCTTTTTACATGATCAATCAAAATCCTGGCGTAAGGTCCCTCCTCAGGACACCGGAGCGGCTCTCGTTGGAAGGAGAGCGGCAACCCAAGTCATCAGGTGTGTGCCTCCACTGCCCCCTGCACCCCGGTTGTGGCCAAGAGGGGGTCCTACAGGCTCGAACAGGAGTGTCTGCTGGGATGAACACTGTGAGGTCGCAAAGTGTTATCGTTGTCAGCCAGTCTGTCTCTTCAAGGCAGGACCAGTCTTCCCCTTGAACAAATGCACATACTTTCTGTCTCTCACCCCCAAGCTTTATTCACCAACCTTTACTTTAGAGAAAAAGGAAGCTCAACCCGATGGATCCCATTAGGTAATTTACTGACAATACCCTGTTGTAAGACCCCACATTATATGATCTGAAACCCAACATGTTTAATGTGAGAAATTGGTTAAGTGATTGTACATCCATACAGTGAAATGCCATGTAACAGTTAAAAAATGTTATATTTATTAACAGAGAAAGGGCAGAACGTGCCATGAAAGAGCACTATGATTCCTTTTTTTGTGAGAAAAAATATACATTAAAAAACAACTTGTAAGATACTAAAAGGTAGATAGTGGCTACTGGTGAGAACATAGAAATTTTCTTTTCTCTTTGTATTTAATTTTCTTTAGTTCCTCCCCCCCACACTCCCCCGTCTACCCCCGAAGGTATCGCTTAAGTGAAAGTGAAGTAAAAGTGAAGTCGCTCAGTCGTGTCCGACTCTTAGTGACCCCGTGGACTGCAGCCTACCAGGCTCCTCCGTCCATGGGATTTTCTAGGCAAAAGTATGCATGCATATAAATGCCAGTCTGCATTTTCAGCATTTTCTTAATGACAGTCACCTGTGAGAACAAAATAAACTTTCTTAGAAGGTCATTGTTTCATATTTTGGAATTTCACTTGTATTTCTCTTTTTGAATTCTGTGAGTATATAACTAGTAAGCTTTTTCTCTTCTAATATAGTTTTTAAAGCTCATAGTGTAACCAATTCTATATCTGGTAAGAAATATGTGGACCAGTGGGTTTGGATATGGTTGAGAACACTTAAGAGTGTCTTACCGCACTGCTTCCCAGTGCAGAGTGAATTGTACATCATAAATAGAGCCGCTTGGATACTTGGGCTCCTATCAACTGTCAGTGTGACCCCAAGTAATATACTAGGTGCCTTGCATAGACTGTATCGGTGCTGTTGTGTTGGAAAATCTCAATACAGTGTGTACTCTTGAGTTGTTTTCTTCCCTTTAAGTGGTCCTGAGTCCCCTGAACTCCCTACGCCCAGTTTCTGGGTCCATATATAATAAGCAGTGTGCCCTGTGAAGTCAGGAGCCTGGGGAATGATGTTTGTTTCTTTTTCTTTCTTTTTTTTTTTAAAAATACTTATTTGACTGCTTCAGCTCTTTGTTGTGGCCTGTGAAATCTTCCGTTGCAGCCCACGGTCTCTCTAGTTGAGGCACACGGGCTTAGTTACTCTGTAGTATGTGAAATCTTAGTTCCCCAATCAGGGATTGAACCTGCACCTCCTACATTGCAAGGCGGATTCTTTACCACTGAACCACCAGGGAAGCCCCAGGAAGTATTAATAGATTTACTTGTATTTATACTTTCAAAGAAGTGTGAACATTTACTTGGGGTTCTCTGTTTTCAGAAAGTGGCATTTTTATGTGCTAAATCACTTCAGTCATGTCCGACTCTTTGAGACCCCATGGACTGTAGCCCACCATGCTTCTCTGTCCTTGGGGATTCTCCAGGCAAGAATACTGGAGTGGGTTGCTCTGCCCTCCTGCAGGGAGCCTTTCCCGACCCAGAAATCGAACCTGCATCTCTTATGTCTCCTGCACTGGCAGGGGATTCTTTACCACTAGTACCACCTGGGAAGTCCAGCATTTTCATGGTTGTATCCTAAGCATTTCATTCTTTTAGATACAGTGAGGATAGACTGTCATCTCTGACAGTTTGAAAGAACCAAGACCTATAAATATTTTGATTGAAAAATATTGCTTTCTTAGTTATTTGGAGATTAATTTTGGAGAATTTAGAGAATTAACTTGTTTATAGAAAGTTTGGAAAATAGAAAAAAATTTAAACTTGTCTTTTTTCTTCCAGTGTTTTTTCATAAACATCTTTCTTCATAGTTGTGATCATATTATATACATAGTTGGTATGCAGTTCATTTATTTAAATTTTAAGTGTTTTCCAGGTTCTTATGCAATTCTTATGATTTATTTAAGAATGTTTAATATTCTTTTGAATATATTTTACCATTGGGTTGTATTAAATATTTTTCATTTTTTAAGTTATTTCATAGGCATTATTCTTAGAATTGGGATTACAAGGTCCAATTTTTACGATTTTTTTGAGACTTAATGTTTTCTCAAAGATTGCTAAATTAGGTACCTGGTAACAAAAAGTTTCAGGTTTATTTTACCCCTTCACCTAGAGGATTATATGTATTTATATTTTGATAATTTAGAGAACCAAAGTATGCCTCATTTAATTTGTGTTTCTTTGACTAGAGAGAATGTATATATTTTCTTCCTGTGAATTAGATTCCCAGTGTTTATCTGTTAAAGTCTCAGGACTTCCCTGGTGTTCCAATGGTTGGGACTCTGTGCTTCCAATACAGGAGGTGTGGGTTCGATCCCTGGTGAGGGAACTAAGATCTCACATGCTTCGAGGCATGGCCAAAAAATTTGAGAAATAAATAAATGAAAAATTTAAAGTCCCCAAAGTTTTTGTTGTTGCTTTTATATTTTTGTTTTTTTTTAATTGGTTAGTTTTTGACTGCACCGGGTCTTCACTGCCGCGTGGGGTGAGCGATGCTGAGTTGTGGTGGGCAGGGGCTGCTCTTTAGTCACGGCGCTCGGGCTTCTCATTGTGGTGACTCCTTTTGTTGTGGAGCCCAGACTGTAGGGCACCAGGCCTTCAGCGGTTGTGGCGCATGGGGTTGGTTGCCCCAAGGCATGTGGAGTCTTTCCGGACTAGGGACCCAACCCGTTTGCCCTGCACCGGCAGGCAGACTCAACCACGGGACCATCAGAGAACTCCTCAAAAGTTTTTTAAAATCTCAATTTTTATTTAAAAAATAAAACATATTACTGTCATCTGCAGATTTTTTTCAGTATACCTTTTGGTTGTATGCCTATTTTTGTACTTAGTCAAATCTTTATCTTTTGTGATTTTGGGGGTCACTTTTAGGTTTACCAGCTTGTTAGACACTTGGACTTAATTCACTTTTTGCCGCCTTTGTTTTGAGATACAGTTTTATATATCCTTTTGTATATCTCAAAACAAAGGAGATATATCTTTGATTAAACTGGAGTTGTTTTACTGACTATTAAGAGACGTAGGTCTGAGTTAAAGTTTTTTCCTGATAATAAAATATTGCAGAATGACTTACTTTTCACTGTGACATCGAGAAGTGTTTTTTCTATATTACTCAAGTTGATGTTTATGAAGACCTGTTAGTCTAATGTCTTTCTGCATTTTATTTTTCCTTCAAAGTTTTAGATATCTTGCCATATGGAATGTTTGCTATGGAAAGTTCAACATCAGCTCACATTTCTTCTCCCCACAACTTTTGGAATGAGGACCAATTATTTCTGGCTTCCTTCTTCCACCAACCCTTTTCCACTTGCTTCCTGCGATGTGAACCTCCAGTGTCATGGCGTTAACTTGTCTCTTCCCTTTTCCTCCCTGTGTTTCCTTGCAGGAAGTATTCCCACTACCCCCACCTCCCCTCAGGCCCCGCAGAAGCTCGATGTGCCGGCCGCCGCGGCGCCTGCCTCTGTGCTGCCTTCATCACAGGCCGCCCCCACCTCCACCTTCTCTCTGCCGTCAGCTGTGTTCTCCTTTGGTTCTTCATCTTTGAAGTCCTCTGGTTCTGTCCCTGGGGAGGCTCCTCTGAGTTCCAGTGGCTCTGACGGGGCCAAAGCAGCCCTGGTCTCTGGCACTTCGCCCTTCCCTTTTGCTCCTCCTTCTCAAGCCTCCCTCGCGCCCACGCCTGTGGCCTCTCCCATGATGCCCTCAGCTGCTTCATTCTCCTTTGGATCATCGGGTTTTAAGCCTACCCTGGAAAGCACACCAATGCCAAGTGTGTCAGCTCCAAATATGGGAATGAAGCCCACCTTCCCACCGTCAGCTCCTGCAGTCAAGGTCAACCTTAGCGAAAAGTGAGTAACACTTCAAGTTTGACAGGTAGAGATAGCGCTTGTTTTTCACTTACATGTGGGATCTTAGTTCCCTGACCAGGGATCTAAGTTCCTCACATGGGAAGGCAGATTCTTAACCACTGGACCACCAGGGAAGTCCTACGTGTATCTTATTTTTTCACTTCTGTACCTGCTTGTTTTGTTCTCACCACCAGAATATAAACCTTTTGAGAGAAGTAGCCCTTATACCTTGTACCCTTTCACATAATTGCCATTGAGTATAAATACTACCAGCTTCCCCCTCCACTCTTCTGTATCTTCCCTTGTTACTGTGGAGGGGATGCCGGCTGCTGTCATTGTTGATAATAAGTTGTCATGCAGCCACTTCATTCTGAAGGTTGCCTAGTATTCCATTGTGTAACACTGATTTATTTCACTAGTCATCTGATGCTGTATACTTATATTCTTTACAGACATTTGCTCTTCTAGGTGAAACTTACTTCCCCTTCCTAGCAGACCGTCAGCATCCCAGAGATAGTAACCTGCTCTCATCTTCCATTTTCCTTCCCCAGAGATGATCATCCCACGAGTCCTCAGTAATTTCCTTGACAAAGGGAGGGTACTAAACTCTCCAAAGTCCAGTTGAGTCCCACCTTCTTTTTTCACTCGGCCTGATAGGATAGACAGTAAATGTTTTATATCATGGTAAACTTAGTTTTGTCATCATATTAAGTATTATTTGATATTTTCATTCCAAATAAGCAGATGACGAATGTTTCCATGCAGCCTTCACCTTTTGTAAGAAATAGCTAAACATTTGCCCTTCCTAAAGGCAGAAGAGTCTAGGAAGTTACCTTTTGATGATCACTCATTACGGTTGCGAACAATCCCACAGCAGCAGGCTGTTCTGACCCACTCGGGCTGCCGTTTTCAGGTTCACAGCTGCAGCCACCTCGGCTCCTGTTCACAACTCACAGAGCACAGCCTCGATGCTGCCCTTCTCGGCCTCCAAGCCGGCTTCCTCTGGACCTCTCAGCCACCCCGCGCCCCTCTCGGCATCATCCAGTTCCTTGTCATCCAAGTCCTCAGCCACTCCGTCCGCATCAGGTATGATTTTAAGCAAACATCTTCAAAGCTCAGTCCCGAATTCCCAGATTAGCATTTCTCCAAGTTATTTAAAAATCCTAGCCAACATGGCTGGACTGGATTCCTTTTTCTTGCTTCCTGTAACTCACACTGAAGTCCAGTGCCTTTTGTACTCCAGTGTGGAAAGATTCATAGTGGCTTCAGTGCTTGTCTCTGTCTTGTGGGGCATTTGTCTTCACGTAGAGCTTGCTCTCCATGGAGGTCAGTCACCAAGCAAGTCTTGAAGACACATAGACGATAAGGAACCTGCAGAGGCTTTCTGCTTATTCCTCTGGTGACTGTCCTGGATTTTCACACTCAGCCCTACCATAAGCAGATTTTTTAAATAAAGATCATGATAATGGTTATATCCAGGTTGAAGTGCATTATACAGCTCAACGAGCAAATGTACCCACCCTGTCTTTTTCTTCTTTCAAACCTCGGAAAGGCTGCATATTATAATCTGAATACCATTCCTTTCCCTGAGAGTCAGCATCATGCACTGCTCCTTTATGTCTTTCTTTCTTTTTTAAATATGAATTTCTAGTTTGGTGAGCTTGGATTTTTTTTCTTTTTTTAAGACAAATTACTTTTTGGCTGCACTGGTGTTTGCGCTTTGTGCAAGCCCTCTCTAGCGGTGGTGCGTGGGCATCTCATCACGGAGGTGTCTCTTGCTGCAGAGCGCAGGCTCTAGGGCACGCAGGCTCCAGTGGTTGCAGCACACGAACTCAGTTGCTCCCCAGCATTTGGAATCTTCCTGAACCAGAAATTGAACTCTTGTCCCCCGCATTGGCAGGCAGATTCTTAACCACTGGGCCACCGGGGAAGTCCTGTGTCTTTCTTTTTTAATGTAAATTTTTTTCTAAAACATTGGAAAGTTAATCACAGATATGAAACACTTCACCCCTAAGAACTTCAGTGTCTCTCTCCTAAAAACAAGGGCACTCAATACATTATCACACTAAAGAAATTTAACAGTAATTCAGCCTGTAGCCCGATTCACGTTTCCAATGTTGTTCCTGTAATGTTCTTACAGCTTTGTTTTCCCCCTTTGTTTTTCTAAAAGCCACTCAAGGGCTACATGCTATATTCCGATTTTGTCTCGTTAGTCTCAAGCAGTCTTACCGTTTTTGTCTTCCTCAGCATTAACATTGGTGAGATCAGGCCAGTAGTTTTGTGGACTGTCCTTCAATTTGGATTTGAGAGTTTCCACACAGTGAAATTTACATGAAACATTTTGAGCAGTAACACCACGTAGTTGATGTGTGTGCCACATCACGTGATTTCCTTTTGTCCTCACATAAGTGACATCATTTCGCTCACAGTTGTGGTGGCGTCTGTCAGATATGTCTCTGTTTTTAAGTTTGTTGTTTGCTCATGCCAGTGATAATACCCAGCCAGACGTACTTGCATAGCCATTTGGTGTTTGAGTGCCAGGAATAATTTTATCTTGGTAGATACTGAGCAAGCATTGAGCTGTATAAATTCCTGAAATCCCTCTTAGCTGCTGATCAAGGACTGCCTTGTAGCATTTGTCAAAGTCACCTCATTCTGGGACTTTTCACCAGATTCTGGCAAGTACTTGTCTATGACCTGAAGAATTAACAATCCTTTTCATATCTCTTTACACTTTAGGGTAGAAGAAATGTACCACACTGCATATACACTTTCTCCCTGTCTGCTGCTCACCACCCATATCTCCCTACTGCCATTGCTGTTATTTAATTCTTAATAGTTTGGTGGCTCCTGGATCATTGGATTGTACTCTAGACCCACTGGGGGAGTCCCTTCTCTCACTGTTTAATCTGGTTCTCTTGAGATGAGGCTTGGATACAAGTTTTTGGTATATTTGTTTTTTAAAAGCTCCTGCTGCTAAGTCACTTCAGTCGTGTCTGACTCTGTGCGACCCCATAGACGGCAGCCCACCAGGCTCCCCAGTCCCTGGGATTCTCCAGGCAAGAACACTGGAGTGGGTTGCCATTTCCTTCTCCAATGCATGAAAGTGAAAAGGGAAAGTGAAGTTGCTCAGTCGTGTCCGACCCTCAGCGACCCCACGGACTGCAGCCTTCCAGGCTCCTCCGTCCATGGGGTTTTCCAGGCAAGAGTACTAGAGTGGGGTGCCATTGCTTTCTCTGTTAAAAGCTCCTAGGTGATTCTTATGTGCAACAGACTTGTCCTAGAGGATTCCAGGAGAGTCCCGAAGGCCCTGTGAGTTCTTCCTAGGGATGGGAATTGTTGCTCTCATGGTCTTTAAACTTTGTCCCCAGTTCCCAGAGGTCATCAGGCGCCTCTGTGAGGATTAGGGATGGGCTGAGGGGACTGCCTCCTGGGCCTGCACACCAGTGCGCATACCTGTTATCGGAGACACTCCAGTTTACCTGCTTTACAAGGGAGCTTCCTGTTTTAAAATGTTATGTGTGTTTTTTAGGTATTTGGAAACCGTGGATATCTCTTTTGGTAATCAAGATGATAAATGGAGGCCAGGGACAGTGAAAAACTTATTTTATTAGATTTGAGGAAAGGATATTCATGGTGGAAGAAATAATGGGAATGAATACTGTTTGTTTTGACCGACCTCTTGTTCTTACAGGGAGAGCTGCTCAGGGCAGTCCAAGTCCGGTGCCCTCAATGGTCCAGAAATCACCTAGGATAACCCCTCCAGTGACTAAGTCAGGCTCTCCTCAGGTATGTTTAAACTCAGCCTGCAATACTGTGTTTATTAATTTACTGCCCCAAACATACATGTTTATAAAGTGAGTTTTTTTTGGTTTTAGAATTCACACCTTTGCAAAAGTATTTCGGACTATGTGATAGGCAGTACCAAAGTGGGAGCTATGAATGTTTGTAATGTCTGCTCATAAAAGCCGTGTAATGCAACCCCAGAATCCTAGGCTTGTTTTCTCTGCTGATTCCTGAGCTTATCCATGCTATGTTCCATTTGTGGAATCCTATTCATGTCTGAAGACTGTAGTATACCACCTGATTTTTTTCTGTCATTCCCAAAGTAATCAAGAAATCTCCCACTGCCCTCTTTTTTTTCTGCCTTTCCATTACGACTTGGTTCATTTTATTTAATTTTTTACTAACATAGAGTACACATAGGGGGAAGGAGGATACAGGTGACACATATCCACCTGGATGAATTGCCACCAGCTGAGTACACCTTGGTAACCCACACCCAGAACAAGAAACAGACCATACTGGGGTCCCTGAGTCCCCCTCCTGTGAGCCCTTCTAGACATTACCCTTGCCAAAGAGGTCTCACTGTCATGATTTCTAATAGCATAGCTTAGTTTAGCCTGTGAGTATCTTCTGTAGAATGGAATGATTCAGTATACATTCTGGTATCTGGCTGTTTGGCTCAGTGTTATGTCTGTGAGGTTTTTCCGTATCGTCGTTGCTGTCTGGAATTCACTGGGCGACTATTACTACAAGTTTCATCCCACCCTTGATGGACATTTGAGTAGTTTCGAGGTTGAAGTCATTGTGAATCGTGTTGTTATGACCACACCAGTTGATGTCTTTGGGTGAATATGTGTATGCGTTTCTAGCAGTGGAATTGTTAGGTCATAGAATATGCATATATTCCTTCTTAGTACATTCCCACTAGGCGTATTTGAGTTCAGCTGCACATCCTCACTCAGAGAAGGCAATGGCACCCCACTCCAGTATTCTTGCCTGGAAAATCCCATGGGCAGAGGACCCTGGTGGGCTGCAGTCCATGGGGTTGCTAAGAGTCGGACACGACTGAGCGACTTCACTTTCATTTTTCACCTAAATGCATTAGAGAAGGAAATGGCAACCCACTCCAGTGTTCTTGCCTGGAGAATCCAAGGGACGGGGGAGCCTGGTGGGCTGCTGTCTCTGGGGTCGCACAGAGTCAGACACGACTGAAGTGACCTAGCAGCAGCAGCAGCAGCAGCACATCCTCACTAGTTTTGTAGTTTACATTTTTACATTTTTATTTTTAATGTATTTTTATTTACATTTTACATTTTTATTGTTGTATTTTGTGGTTTTAATTAACATTTCACAGATGACTAGTAAAATTGAGCTTTTTTTCATCTGACTGTCTTCTTTTCAGTGGTGTCTGTACAAGTCTTTTACCTATTTTTCCATTGGGTTGTTTTTCTTATTGACTTGTAAGAGTTCATTCCTAATTGGATATGCATATGCACGTGTAAACACATAAACATATAATACAAATACTTTCTCACTCTCTGAATTGCCTTTACCTTCCCTTGAGGTCTCTTTTGATGACAAGTACTTAATTTTAATGTAATTTAATTATTTTTTTAAGATGAGTACTTTTTGTGTTCTGTTTTGAAAATAATTTCCTGTTTCAAGGTCAAAAAGATATTTTCCTAAAAGTTTTATTATTTTACTTTTCGTATTAGATCTACAGTCTATCATCTCAGTTTATTTTTATAGTTTAAAGAGAATTTTCTGTCTATTTCCCGCTTGATTGAGTGCTCTCAGAACAGGAGTCGTATCTTTTCCTCTGTCTCTCTCCCAGTCTGCTTCCTTCCCCACCCCAGCACATACCTGTGCAGGCTTCACAGGAAATGCCCAGTTTACAGCTGTAGCTTTTGGCATAATATGTGACATGTGGCATTTATTAAATAAAGCTGTTCTACTGAATGCTTATGCAACCTAAAAACTCTTCTATATGTTCACTGGTGAAGGTAACAAATCACTTGAAGGTCCTGTCAAGTTATAACATCTCTAAAGCAGAATTCTTTTTTTTTTTTTTCCCATTATTTATTTATTTGGTTGTGCTGGGTCTTAGTTGCAGCATGTGAACTCTTAAGTTGGGGCTTGTGGGATCTAACTCCCTGACCAGGGATCAAACCCAGGCCCCCTGCAATGGGAGCACAGAGTCTTAACCACTGGACCACCAAGGAAGTCCCAAAGCAGAATTCTTGATCTGTATTTCCCAGGAACCTGTCCTTGTTCTGGTAGTCCCATCTCGAAAAGCACTAACCTGGCAGTTTGCTCCAGCCCCTGGTGCGGAAGTCATCCTGGATCCCTCTCTGTAATAGCGCCTGCCGTGGTCCACACTAGCAGAGGTCTGGCCAGCTCTGCTCTGTGGTGTGTTATTTGTCATAAATCCACATCTCTGTCCCTGTTGATATCGAATTTCAGGCCATTATCATCTACCCTCAGTAGCCTCCTGACCACTCTGTTTCTTCGCCTGCCTGTCACTGTCATCCATGCTCTGTTGAATAGCAGGAGGACTCTTCTAATATCATAAATCAAAGGATAGTTTCAGCTCTCCTAAAACTCCACTAGTAGTTTTCCAACACAGAATAAAACCCGGACTCCTTGGTATAGTCTTCCATGACCTCCCTCTGCCTGCCCCCAGCGCCCTCCCTGACTTCATGTGCCCACATTCACTTCTGCCCCGGACTTGCCAAAGTCTTTTCTGCACTTGCTTTTCTTGCTGCCTGGAGGTGCTTACCTAAACTTGCCATAGCTTTCTCCCTTACTTCATATCTCAGTGCAGAGACAGTGCTCAGTGAAGGCTTTTGGGCCATCTCATCTGAAGCAGTGTTTTCACTTTTATCCTCTCTATATGTTCCTGTTCATTTTTTTCGCGTCACTTGCTGCAGTTATTGAAGAATTGTTTACTTCTGATTATGTCTTGTCCCAGTGGAAGGTGAGTTCCGTGACAGTAGGGACCTTATCTGCCTTGTTTACCTCCATCTCCACTGTCTAGAACATGCCTTATACCAAGAAGGTACCCAGCAAATACAGGTTCAAAAGACTGAATGGTGGAACAGTAACGGTATTGTGAGAGTGCTACACCTGTGGCAGACACTGAGCCACCTACTCCAGGAAGCCATTGCTTGTAACATCTTGCTTGGGGTGTGGGACGCATTTTTAAACCTTTGCCTTTCATTTCAGCCAAAATCACTTCAGCCTCCTGTTACAGAAAAGCAGGGACATCAGTGGAAAGAGTCAGATCCTGTGATGGCTGGAATTGGGGAGGAGGTAAATTTGTTCCTGCAGATTTTTCCAGAAATAGCTCTGATAGTGAGACTTGAATGGCTCTGGGTGCTGACTCCTGTGTGACCGTTTTATTCTGGCATTGAGCCTTGGCGTGTCCTGGGAGTCTCTGCTATTAGTGGGCCCAGAAGCCGTGACAGGACTGCCACACCATTCAGACTGAGTCGTCTCCTCATTTGTGGCCTTGACAGATCGCTCACTTTCAAAAGGAGCTGGAAGAATTGAAAGCCCGAACATCGAAAGCCTGTTTCCAGGTGGGCACATCTGAGGAGATGAAGATGCTGCGAACAGAATCAGATGACCTACATGCCTTTCTCTTGGAGATTAAAGAGACCACAGAGGTTTGTGTTTTTGATGCTCTTCCTAAGTTAAACATTGTCATCCTGATACTCCATGGGCATATATATTTTCTCTCTTAAAGGACACTGGTAGTGTTTTTTATGTGGACGAGTGGCTCAGCCAGGAATGCCTGACTTCAAACCCTGCCTTTTGTTTTAGTCGCTAAGTCGTGTCCAACTCTTTGTGACCCTATGGATCGTAGCCCGCCAGGCTCTTTGGTCCATGTGATTTCCCATGGATACTGAACAATAAACTCTGTGACATTGTGCAAGTTATTCTAATAGCTCTATGTTTTATTTTTTTCATGTGGAAAATGGAATAATAAGTACCTTGTATCCCATTGGCACAAGGCATTCCATTAAAGTTTATTCTAGTTGTTAGTTTAGTTTAGGTATATTTGAAAATTTACTAGCTTTTTTTCTTGGTATAAAAGCAAACTTTAATGAAGATGTTGTGGGCATTTACAGGAGAAAACTTACTGTCTTTTATAGTCAATTGTTAGGTTATAAAGTGTTAAGTTTAAGAAAAAAGCAGGATACTCAAGAGCATATACAATGTAAAAATAACAGATGTTTGCTGTTCACTGTATTATTTACTGTGTTACTTTTTTTTTTGGCTGCTCAGGGTCTTAGCTATGGCATGTGGGTCTAGTTCCCCAACCAGGGATCAAACCCAGGCCCCAGCATTGAGAGCTCTTAGCCACTAGACCACCAGGGGAGACCCATGTGTTTCTATTATTACTCTTTACTATGTGCCAGGCATCTCAATATTATCTCAATGAATCTTCACAGCTTTTCTGTGTGGTAGGCACTGTTGTTCTTTCTGTTTTGCAAGAACAGGAAACCTAGGCTTAGAGAGATGAAGTGTTTCCCCAAAGTCACCCAGTTACTGAGTGATAGTGCCCGGATCCCAATTCAGACTGCCTGACTCCAGAGTTCTTGTCTTAAATATCGAGCTTGGAAATAGGAAAGTTCTCGAGGGTGGGGGAGGGGTAAATTGGGAATTTGAGATTAAGATATACACACTCTATATATCAAATAGATAGACCACAAGGACCTACCATATAGCACAGGGACCTGTATTCAATATCTTGTATTAATAATAACCCATAATGGAAAAAAATCTGAAAAAGAATTATATGTGTGTGTGTATATGTATGTAAAACTGAATCACTTTGCTGTACATTTGAAACATTTTAAATCAACTATACTTCAATAAAAATTTTAAAAGTTAAAAAAGGAGAATTCTCCAAGGTTTTAGCAGTGATCGTCTTTATTTATTTATTTATTCTTTATTTTTCGACTGCACCCTGCAACATGTAGGATCTTAGTTTCCTGACCAGGGATTGAACCCACACCCTTGGCAGTGAAAACACCAAGCCCTTCCTTACCACTGAACTGCCAGAGAAATCCCAGTGGTCATCTTTAGATGGAAGGATTACCAGTATTTTTATTTTTCCTGAGTTTCTGATCATTAAGGTTGTATTTTTTTAATGAGAAAGGAAAAAGAAAAAAAAAATGAACGTTAGTATCTTTCTTTCCAAGCAGAGAAATCAGTTTTGGCTCTGTTCAGATGTTCATCTTGTTAAATATTTGAGAAGCACCACCTTGATCTAGCAAGAAAGGTTTATTTCTCAGAAATAGCACTTTTGTATCAGCCCATCCTTGTACCTTTTCTAGTCTCTTCATGGAGATATAAGTACCCTGAAGACAACTTTACTGGAGGGCTTTGCTGGTGTTGAAGAAGCCAGAGAACAGAATGAGAGGAACCGTGACTCTGCGTATCTGCACTTGCTCTACAAGAGGCCACTGGACCCCAGGAGTGAAGCTCAACTCCAGGTAGGAGAACCTCACCAGAGCTGCCGAAAACAGACACCTAGACGGGCACGCTCCTCTGGAAGGTCCAGGTTTGCAGGACTGCCTGGACAAAGTTGTTCATTTCCTCTGAGTGCTAACCCACTTCATATATACCTCCTTGACTGTAACAAAGAAAACAGCACTTTCCCCCTTGAGGTTTTTTGGATCAACAAAAACATAATTTTTAATTAAATCTTAAGCATGGTAGAAAGTAGCTGTTGAAAAAGATATATTTAGAAATCAAATCAGGAATAATAATAATTATTAATGTAAGAGCTATTTATTGGCCTGAAAAGAAAAGGTGTTGTTTTCTGGGAAAGAAGGTTGGGAGAGCATTCAGAAGAAACAGCATGAGTTCATGCAGAGATACGGTCACATTTGCAGTGTCCATAGTAAAGGGCCTTCCTCTAGTCACAGAGTACTGAGTTGAAATTTGTGTTTGATGCTAGGGTTACTGCTGCTTCCTAGAATCAGCCTGACTCTTTTAAGTGACATTGTCATCTTCAGTTAGGGCACATACCCTTGTCCAAGAATAATTTTGAAAATACAGTTAAACACAATAAGATCTTGTTACAGATGTAAAAGTATTTCCCAGTGTATAGCACTTCATCTTCATTTGTATACACATTTAATGTAATGCTTCATTTTCATTAGCGGAATGCTCTATTTTATTTATTTTTTTTACCAATTATTTATTTATTTATTTA
Source organism: Bos javanicus (assembly GCF_032452875.1). NCBI lineage: Eukaryota > Metazoa > Chordata > Mammalia > Artiodactyla > Bovidae > Bos > Bos javanicus. The sequence goes on from NC_083878.1 coordinate 101,113,298, forward strand.
TTTATTTATTTTTTAATTTTTGAGAGTTAAGTTATGGCGCCGTAAAGGTTAACACTAGATCACAATTTAAAGAAAATTATTGAAGGCCAAAAATGAATTAATAGGTAAGACTTTTAATAATGGTAAATTCCATTTCTAGTACTGATACTATTCTTTGTTTTTGAGAAATGACTTTTCCCCCACTGGTGAGATGACTTATGCATTCTATTCTGTGAATAGATAGGTGCAGAATTATTTTCAGTGCTGTTTTGTAGGATAATTTTGTCTGTATTACAGTTAATTTCATGGGTGGGAGAGCAAAATCTAAATGGGTGTACTGTTGGAGTAGCAGAGTACAATGGGAAATTCCTAGGCCATGTGGAGCTACTTTACAAGAGCTGAAAAATGAGAACTAAGCCAGAACATCGGTTCCCTAGAGACCCTGAGCTGACACACCCTTTCTGTTTCCCTTTTCTTAACACTATCTCTCTGTCACACACTTTAAAAGTTGGGTTTCTCTAACATTCTAATGATTATTTGTTGTTATTTAGTCACTAAGTTGTGTCTGACTCTTTTGTGACCCCATGGACTATAGCCCACCAGACTCATCTGTCCATGGGATTTTCCAGGCAAGAATGATAGAGTGGATTGCCATTTCCTTCTCCATCTAATGATTATATTAAAACGTGTTATGTTTTCCTTATTCCTTGTGGTTCTCAGTGTAAAAAGACTTCAAAGTCATTTTAACTGTTTTGAGACGCAATCCTGCAAACTACTAGAAAACCGAGTCATTTTGCCATTTCATTTTTTTCTTGCAGGAAATTCGGCGCCTTCATCAGTATGTGAAATTTGCTGTCCAAGATGTGAATGATGTTCTAGACTTGGAGTGGGATCGGCATCTGGAACAAAAGAAAAAACAAAAGTGAGCGAGATCTCTCACCACCATCTTGATAGTGCTGTGGCCTTTTAAAAAGATCATCTAAGAGGGTTTCTGAAAACCCTACACAGGTTCTTTCTCTTTGACACAGTCATTATACATCAAGAAATTCTATGGAATAATAACATTGTTCACAATAATACATAAAAGAATTTACAGCACGGTTAATGAGAGTGAAAAATTGGATTCAGCCTAGTTATGCAAAAGTTAAGAGTAGCTAAATCTGACCACATTTTTCTCTTAAACAAAATACTGTGTAACCGCTGAATCTCATATTCTCAAAAAAAAACATGTTAAATATCTTTTCTGAGAAGGCAGTGGCACCCCACTCCAGTACTCTTGCCTGGAAAATCCCATGGGCGGAGGAGCCTGGTAGGCTGCCGTCCATGAGGTCTTGAAGAGTCGGACATGACTGAGTGACTTCACTTTCACTTTTCACTTTCATGCATTGGAGAAGGAAACAGCAACCCATTCCAGTGTTCTTGCCTGGAGAATCCCAGGGATGGGGGAGCCTGGTGGGCTGCCGTCTATGGGGTCTCACAGAGTCGGACACGACTGAAGTGACTTAGCAGCATACAAAATATATAATTGTGTAACTGTAATTATTAGGTACAGCATATAAAAAATGAAAAAGTTAAGACATCAAGTCATACTAGATGACCTCAGTGTGGAAGTCTAATGTAAAAAAAGGCTGGTAATAAATCTATCAGAATACTCATTTAGAGCTGCAAGATGGGATTCCGAGGGGTTTTTCTTTTACACTTTCCTGTATATTCCAGATTTTCTTTTGCAGGAAACATTGCTAATTAGTTTGAATAACTAAAAGGATGAGAGGAATGACAACAGATAGAGGAAACCCTTCTCTTGTAATCTTCTGTCCATGGATGTTTGGTTTGATGCCTTGTGTTTTCCAGAAGGAATAGAATGCAATACATTGTGAAAGCAATAAGGTGATATGAAAAACAGGTCAGCCCTCCAAATGCTAGATTTCTGAAACACCTACACTTGATCAGTGTGATTAGCCTTGTAAGGAAATAAACAGGAAATGATCTGTTTATTTGTTTACAAAACTGTGAGGTCACAGACTTAAGTAGGCAGCCCGAGTGTTGTGTCAGGGGCAGGGGTAGAATGTGTTTAAAATCCAGTAAACAGAATTTAATAGATGATATTGTACAGCGTGGAGAAAGGTTTTGTGCCTAACCTGAGGAACCTCAGAGCCTAGGTGTGGTAAGACAGAGGTGAAAATTGATCTTCCCGACACTGGCAGGGGCAGATTCTGTGGCCTGGAGCCCTTGTCCCTGGGGGTAGCTGGCCCCCTTTAGAAGAGGTTTCAGAGTGCACTCCCCTGTTGCCAAATTCATGTTCCTCCCCAAGTGAGAGAATGGCTTGACCTGACTTCGTGAACGTTCTGCTCGGCTTGACGGTTGGAATACTGTTGTCTAATTAATACGTTGACTTTTTAAAAAGTGCATGAGGCTAACAAGAAAAGCCAGGCTTTCTTCTCCTTTAAACAACCCCATGGATTTTCTATTAATACTTAATGTGCCTTTTTTAAGTTTCCTTTCTGCAGAGTTCTGATTCTTAAATCTATACGGTTTGCTGGAACGTCTCTCTTTTAGACCCTTCTCTAAATATTATCTGGAACCCCACTGAAATGCCTTTTAAAAATGTATGTTGAGCTAATGACCTTGTCACCAGAAAGAAAGGGACCATTGTCCTTTTCTCCTTTTAATTCTTTTGGGTGGGGGACCCCCTGCTGCCAAGTCGTGTGCTGTCCTCTGTCTCTTGACGGCACTCTGAAGATCAGCTTTTTTTTTTAATTAATGAGTCTGTTTTTGGCTGTGCTGGGTCTTCACTGCTGCATGCAGGCTGTCTCTAGTTGTGGACAGTGGGAGCGACTTTCCAGTTGTGCTGGGCTTCTTACTGAGGTGGCGCCTCTTCTTACGCAGCACACGTTTCGTTGCTCCATGGCATGTGGAATCTTCCCGGACCAGGGATCGAACCCTTGTCTCCTGCACTGGCCGGTGGATTCTAAACGACTGGACCACCAAAAAAGTCCCTCTTAGTAACTTCTTGATGTTTCTTTCCCACTAGTGGTTCTTCATTTTATTATTTTCACTGTTACAGTCTTTTCTTTTCTTTCCAGTGGAAATTTCTTTTATTTGAACCATTCTCATACGTTCTTTCCTCCTTGCTCTAAACAGGCGCCTGCTTGTGCCAGAACGAGAGACACTGTTTAATACTCTTGCCAACAACCGGGAAATCATCAACCAACAGAGGAAGAGGCTGAATCACCTGGTGGATAGTCTCCAGCAGCTCCGACTTTACAATCAGACCTCCCAGTGGAGCCTTCCCTTGGATGTTCCCTCCCAGAGCACCACACACAGGTGTGCAGGAGAACACGTCTGTTAATGCCGCGTGCACTCAGTAAATGAGGTGGGATGAGTGAATAAATACACAGAGCAAAGTGAACTAGTTGTCGAGTAGTTTAGATGTGCGTTTGAAAGTGACTCTGCTGTCTTTCATCTGTGTAATTGTGGTCAGATTCCTCACCCTCTCTGATCCTTTTTCCCTCTGCCAAAAAGTGGGGCTAACAATAGCCTTCTCAAGTAGCTCAATGGTAAAGAATACCCCTGCCAATGTAGGAGACGCAGGTTCGATCCCTGAGTCAGGAAGAGCCCCTGAAAAAGGAAATGGCACCCCACTCCAGTATTCTTGCCTGGACAGTCCCATGGGCAGAGGAGCCTGGCAGGCTACAGTCTGTGGGGTCGCAAAAGAGCTGGGCACGACTGAGCACGCGTGTACTCAGGGAACTAACAATGTGCACCTCATGGGGTTACTGGAGGGTTTAAGTCTTTAAAGCACCTAGTAGTATGCCTCGGAGAAGGCAATGGCACCCCACTCCAGTACTCTTGCCTGGAAAATCCCATGGACGGAAGAGCCTGGTAGGCTGCAGTCCATGGGCTTGCTAGGAGTCGGACATGACTGAGCGACTTCACTTTCACTTTTCACTTTCATGCCTTGGAGAAGGAAATGGCAACCCACTCCAGTGTTCTTGCCTGGAGAATCCCAGGGATGGGGGAGCCTGGTGGGCTGCCGTCTATGGGGTCTCACAGAGTCGGACACGACTGAAGCGATGCAGCAGCAGCAGCAGTAGTAGTGTGCCTGATGGAACAGGCCCTTGATAGATAATAGCTGGTACTGTAGTCATAGCATTATTGTTTAATTGAAAATTAGCTGTTGGGATTAGGTTGATCAACTTGTCTGGAAACTCAGATTTGTCATTTTGCAAGTGTGGAGATTTCAGACCCTGCTTAGACAGTTTACCCCTGAAGTTACCAAAGTGGTAACTGCCTTTAGTCTAAATGTATAGATTTTAATTGCCCTTCCTTCTAGAGCCCTGTTGGGGTTGTGTTTGCTCTGGGGTGGGATGTGATAGTGAGACTGTGATCATTTTCCCTTTGGGTTAATTCGTTGTTTGGTCAGATTTTCCATTTCCATTTCAGGATGCTCTCATCTCTTGCCTTTGTATTTAGGAGGATAATGTGCCATCACCATTACCATGAGTCCCAATTTCTCAGATCATAGGTGGTTCATACGTAACATTGTCCTCTTTCAGTTTTGACAGCGACCTCGAAAGCCTGTGCAATGCTTTGTTGAAAACGACTCTAGAGGCTCACCCCAAACCATTGCCTAAAGTACCAGGTAAGTGCATTCTCCCCAGTCTTTAAACTCTGTTCTCTTTCTGACCTTAAAAACCAAGTTTTAAGCATTTACGGGTTCACGAATTTCTTGCAGCTAAACTGTCCCCCGTGAAACAGGCACAACTGAGAAATTTCTTGGCCAAGAGGAAGACCCCACCAGTGAGATCCACTGCTCCAGGTAGAGGAACCCGGTCCTGAATTTTTAGGATAAACTGTATAGTACATTGTGTGGGAGTAGGATGGGGTTTGTGTGTGTGTGTCTGTGCGTGTTTTTCTTTGGTTCTTAATGGGAGATAGAGGAAGTGTCTCCAGAATCTGTCATCCATCTGCATATGGGATTAAGAAGAAGCTTATACATAGTCAACTCGGGGTGGTTGTTTTGGCTTTTACACTGTGTTTTCCATAGTCCTCAGGTTCTGTGGCAGTGATTGCCAAGGATTTCGGGGGAAGCTGAACTGGTTCCATGGGTCCTAGCCTTCACTTTAGCTAGAAAAACTTTACTTTTCTGATTCGTGTCGGATTTTGAGTAAGGCTGCATTTGAAAAAAGACATGCTCAGTAGACACGCGTGACTAGTGGCAGTCTAACGAGAAATGCAGACATAGGACATGCAGGTGCTGGTGGTTATGAATGGACTTGCTGAGGGACTGTGCTGCACGTTGACTTGCCTCAGAACACTTCGGTGTGGTGCTGTCCAGTAGAGCTTCCTGCAGTACTTGTGATGTTGGATCTGTGCTGTCCAATACAGCAGTTAACCGGTGGCCATTGGGTACTTTAAGGGGGATGGTACAACTTAGAGTTCAAATTTTTCATTTGTTTTTCATCTAAATAACCACACATGGCTGGTGGCTACCAAATTGACATTGCAGCCTAGCAGTAGCCCTAGTACGTTTTTTAATTAAAAAAATTCTTTTGGCTATGGCTGCCAGGCAAGACCACATGCGTGGTTTTCACTTGCAATTGTTTATATTACGTTTGAAAAAAGTGAACCCGTTAGTTGCTCAGTTGTGTTTGACTCTTTGAGCCTCCATGAACTATATAGCCGACCAGGCTCCTCTTGACCATGGGATTCTCCAGGCAAGAATACTGGAGTGGGTAGCCATTTCCTTCTCTAGGGCATCTTCCCGACCCAGGGATCGAACCTGGGTCTCCTGCATTGCAGGCAGATTCTTTACTGTGAGTCACCAGGGAAGCCCATGTTACACTCACATTATGACACGTAAAATCTTGTAGAGTGATGTGTCCATAGGGCAAATAAGTCAGTAAGTATTAGCAATACTTTTTAAATAACTTGAGGAGGAGAGAGGGCTGTTTTTTGCTTGATTTTGGTGTTTCCAGTACACAGACAGTTACATGACTTCTGAAATTCATGGTAGAAAGTAACATGGCATAAAGCCTTGCCCTGTAGTTTATGGAAGGAGCAAAACAGGGAAAGTGAGAATCGATTTTAGTGATTTTTTTTTTTTTAACTAATTGTCTCATTCAAAAGAAGCATTGGATTTACCTGGCATTGTTTGAGACCCTTGGAACTGAGGATGTGATGTCTTCTCCGGTTTGTATTAGGCCTGTTCTTAGAAGTTTGTTGTTGGAAGGCAGGGACACCATTGTGACTGCCTGTTCACTCTGCTGTGGGAGTTGGTTGCTTTTCTGAGGTGGCGTTGTTGCCCGTGAACTTCCTGCTTTTACACCAGTGTGCATCCTGTCTCCCACCTCACATTTTTTTTGCCTAACAGTCAAAATGTTCTTGTCCTATACAGCTCAGTTTTGCAAAACCCATTTGAGCAAAGACTGTCTTTGTTCACGTTCAACTGCAGCTGCTTCCACTTAAAATAAGTAATAATTAAGTCGCTTTACAAATTGGATATTTCTCTAGCGACAGTGAAAATTACATAGCTTTTGGACTCGAATTGTCTCAGTTATCTTTTGTTTTGGGCTCTGTAGCCAGCCTGTCTCGGTCAGCCTTCCTGTCTCAGAGGTATTATGAAGACTTGGATGAAGCCAGCTCAACGTCATCCATTTCCCAGTCTCTGGAGAGTGAAGACACACGGACATCCTGTAAGGATGACGACGCAGTGGTCCAGGTCCCCCGGCACGCTCCCGTGGTTCGAACACCTTCCATCCAGCCCAGTCTCTTGCCCCAGGCAACTCCTTTTGCTAAATCTCACCTGATTCATGGTTCGCAGGGTATGATGGGAACTTCAAGTAAGTAAACAGTGGGACCAGAAACAATCTTTTCCCTAAGAGGTTCCTAACTCATGAAGGAACTGTGGCTGGGTTTTATTACTAGCACATGCAGAAGTGGTGGGTTCTAGCCCATTTCTGCTGCTGCTGCTAAGTTGCTTCAGTCGTGTCCGACTCTCTGTGACCCCATAGACAGCAGCCCGCCAGGCTCCCCCATCACTGGGATTCTCCAGGCAAGAACACTGGAGTGGGTTGCCATTTCCTTCTCCAAGGCATGAAAGTGAAAAGTGAAAGTGAAGTCGCTCAGTCATGTCCGACTCCTAGCAAGCCCATGGACTGCAGCCTACCAGGCTCTTCCGTCCATGGGATTTTCCAGGCAAGAGTACTGGAGTGGGTTGCCATTGCCTTCTCTGCCATTTCTGCTAATCCTTTAGAAATTACGGACAGAGTCAAGAGATGTGTTCCCCTTGAAAGTGGTTGGTGGGACACTGTGAGGAAGAGGAGGCGCTTCAAGGCTCACGCTGTTGCCCCTTTACGTGGAAGACAGTGTGTGCCTTTCTGACCTCGGCTCATTTCAGCTTGAAGCCATGTTCTGTCTCAGGGCTTACCAGCCATGGTGCTCATTATCTCTGGTGGCTTGTTGACGGGACCTATGTTAGGCTGTTAGATCTTCAGCTCAGAGTGTCAGGACTTTGTACTGAAGTGACTCCTAAGTAGACCAACCTAGGCATGAGGTACTAGAATGGAGAGATTTGTGAGAGAAGAGCTAACCATTCATTGCTCTGTATGGGCATAGAAGTTATATCTCACTCAGTGTCAGAGGAAATGATCATGTAACATATTTTCTCCAGTAGAAGTGGGCAGACAGCATCCAGCATCCTTGAAAGATAAAAGTGCCAACCTGTCAGTTTGCCAGTATTTTCTGTTAATGCTTAAGGATATTAAATCTTCGCATTTTCCCTGCAACCTAACATGGAGAATTTACTATTTTAATTTTTGTGTGTGCTTCTGTTCTGACCCACTGTATCACTTAACTTTACTTTTTCCCTCAGTGTCTACACCTGCTAGCAAAATTATTCCCCAAGGAGCTGATAGCACCATGCTTGCAACAAAAACAGTGAAGCATGGCGCACCTGGCCCTTCGCACCCCATCTCTGCCCCGCAGGCGGCCGCCGCAGCAGCACTGAGACGGCAGATGGCCAGTCAGGCGCCAGGTAAGAGCACCGGTGCAGGGGCTGATGCTGAGCTGTCTGAGCCACAGGCCAGGACATGGGGGCCAAGAAACTGCGGGCCCTTCTCTGCCTTTCAGAAAAGAGAACTGATGTGACAGCTCTCGCCTTCGTGGGGAGAGTTCTGAGAGGGCAGCGACTCAGTTGGAAACTTGCCCTTAAAGGGCTGTATAAGATCTACCATGTTCAGTTAAGTTCATTTGCATCATTTCTTTTTAGATTCAACACAAGGATTCATCCCTATTTTTGAATAATGTCTGCTTTAAGCCCCAGAATTAATCTTTGCTGTTAGATCACCTAATAATGTTAGAGTTGTCTCGTAGTATTTTAAGGCTCCGAGCCACCCTTTGCAATGAGTGTACGTGTGCCCATTTTGCTTTTGAGTAATGCTCGGTTTGGAGAGGCGAAGGTCACCAACCAATATGTAACAAAGCCCAGACTCCAACCCTGTGTTCTTTGTACTGAAGTACAGCTTTTTCTTAAGATTGCAGTTTTAACCTGGAAACGTGAAGCTCTAAGGAACTAATCAGCTCTTGCATTTTGTCAGTGGTTTGTGGCTCTCCATAATCTTCTACATTAAGATTTCTAGGTAATTTGCCTTGGAACTTCAGTTAATCAGTTTTTACAAGCCAGTGCTTCTCAACCAGAGGCTTTTTTACTCTGCCTGCTTCCCCTCCAACAGTTGGCAGTGTTGCTGCCCTGTAGTGGGTAGAGGCCAGTAATGCTGCAAAGAAACTGCCAAAAGCACAAGAGAACCCTGCAACAAAGGATTATCCATCCCCAAACGTCAGTAGTGCCAAGAGTGAGAAACTTGGCTATAAATCATATTTTTGTTTTAGCTGAATGAAGTTTTTTAGTTTTATAACATATGCCAATTTACACTAAAATTTTAAAAGATGGAAAAGACATGGTGGTTTGATTTAGCCAAAAATAGTTGCCATTAGATGATAATAGATCTCTAGGGAAAGTTCAGATGAAAGCCCTTACTAAGACATCTCAAATAGATATGAAAGAGCAAAAAGAAGAGAGCTTTTAAGGTACTTTTGAGCATTCTGAAAAATATAAGAAACCCTTGATGTTGTAAATATTAGTTGGACCAAGCAGGATCTTAGCATTGTACTGAACAGATCCTGAATCAAGCTCATTGGTTATTTATCAACTTCTAGTCTATCAGGATTTAGGATTAGTCCATTCTCAGCAGGAGGTGGTGTGATCTCTATTATCATTTCAGAAGACATTATTCAAAAACAGGTTTCGAAGGTGTGGGCACCTGTGAGTGTTAAGGATGAAGTATGTGCAGTCATAAGCAGGGCATCCCTGGTGACTCCTGAAGGAGGGGGTGAAGTGAGCTGCCATAGAGCCACCATCCCACCTGGGCTACAAGTTCACCTGTGCCCCACAGTAGTTGGAGAAGATCCAAAAGCTTTGCTTAGGCCTTCTTAATAGTTATTTATAACATGTCATAAAGTCCTGGGCTACAGTTTTAAATTATAAGACACATACAAAAAAGGTATGAAAGCTGATAAGCCTAAGGTAAGTAGGTGTCAAATCAGTCCCTGTTACCATTCCTTAATTCAGGCCTTCTTGGCCTCCTTCTCCATTCTGGTTCAATCTCCATTTTTTCATATTTTATTCACTGTGTCTGTCTCACTAAAGCATGAACTTCTTTAAAGAAGAAACTATATTTTAGACATTTTTTGTATTCCCAGCACCTAACAGAGTCTGACAGTAATAAGCTCATGTGAAAGAGTGGTTGAATGAATGAATGCACGGTGGAGGCAGAAACACTGGTAATCCTCTAGCTTTTTCTGCCCTTTTCTAGGACAAGCCAACAATATGGCAAGCATCTCAGCTCTGCTCTATAAAAGCTGGCTGGTGAATTCCTTTTTTCTGAACTAGTACATTTGATTAAATTGCACAAGCTTCATTGAATGATCTTTATGAAGGGCGTAGGCCAGGTGTTCTATTGAGCACAGTGCCGCAGAACTACCTAAATTTCCTTTATATAATAAGTTTGTGTTCTGCTTGTGTCCTAGTTATTCATTAGACCTGGCTAGAATTTTGATCCTGTATTGCAATTAACGTGCCTTTCTCTTCTCTATTTAAATAGCCGTCAGTACGTTGACTGAATCAACTTTGAAGAACGTCCCTCAAGTGGTAAATGTGCAGGAATTGAAGAATAATGCTACAGCCCCCTCTGCAGCAGTGGGGTATGTTACGGCCTCATTAGCGTGTTTAAGCCAATGAATCATTCTGCATAGCGTAGGGCTGCCTGCAGGGAGCAGCAGTGCTGTTGTCCCAGTGTGACTTCTTCCTGCAGAACTTGAGGTCACAAGAGGAGCGGAATGGACAGCTAATCTCAGGCACACAATTGGGTTTCAGGAATTGTCCTCTCCAACTGGCAGTAACAGTTGCCTCATAAACTTTCAAAGTCTTGGTGTTACGTACTCAGTGTGCCGTTTGCCGTATGTAAGTCTGCATGTGGTACACGTTACAGTTATTAAGTCAGGTAAGGTGGACGGTTTGATTTATTTTTTTAAATACTCTTGGGGCTCCTGAGTTGACACTTCAACTCTAACGCAGACTATTGATTCTAAAAACCCAATGATGGTCTCTCCTCCCTGCTTTCCCCTCTCCAGGCATTCGTGTTTTTTCAAGTTTCTCATATTGTTTGTATGAAAAAGCAGTGGTTTAAAAGGCAGAAGCTCTGTTTGGAGACTTCCAGTTTCTCCCCATGCCACATCTAAGAGCTGGATCATTGCTGCCAGAACTGACTTTTAAGTGTGAATGTGTGTTTAGAATTCAAGGCATTGACTCCCTCCCACTGGTGTGGGCGGCACGGTTCATAGAACATGCCCGTGTCCTGTTGCTCCCAAGTATTTTGTAGCCAGGAGCTGTGCAGTGTGGCTCAGGGAAGAGTTGAGGGCTGTATCCTCAGTTTGAATGTAGAGATCGTGAGGACCAGGGTCATTCAGGGAGTTAGTGTCTGGTGCCTGTGACTAGTCCAACTGCAAGAAGAACAGCCACTAACCCTGTGTTTTTTCCAGTTCACATTAGCCCTCTCCTCCCCCACCCCAGGTCTGCTCACTGTTCTGTTTTGGCTTTATCAAGTGGCCCTACTTCACTAGTCCACTGGCCTTCTCTTTTTTCCACATTGGCCCATTTATCAACACTGCCAGGAATTTCTTAGTTATCTCAGGGCCATGCTAACAGCCAAAAACAAGCCTAGCTTTCCTATCTTATAGTGACCTTGAAGCTTTGGTATGCTGTTTAGACCAAGATGGCATTTGTGGTTGTTGTGAATTTCTCAAGGGAAAGAACTATGCATTAGAGTTTGGGAATTATAGTCAGATTCCTAGTGTAGGGTAGGCAAGGAAAAGCCACCGCAAGGCAGAATCTTACATAAGACAGGAAAAGCCAGCTTAATGGTGAAAGAAACATGGTCTGGTATTTCTGGAATATTTTAGCTGTTCTCACAATATGTGAGAAGCACCTCTTGATGATTTCCTTTATCTTATCTCAGGCTGTGTTTTCCTCCAGTGATTCATCTGAGCTAATCATCGATATGAGCTTTGTTAAAGGAGCAATTCTGGGTTTGCCCTTTTTTCTGACTTAAGAAAAATAGACATAGAAGTTTAAAAAGAGTTGAAGAAACTCTTCTTTTCTCCACAGAATTGGACTCTGGTTATTATTTAACTTGTATGCCCAGCATGGCACCTGGAATGTTGTTTCTTTTTATTATTCTTGTTGAATTCTTGTTGAATAATAGGTGAACTAAGCACAGTTGGTAAGTGGAAACTGATATTTACCACCTTCCCTAATAAGAAAGCTTGAGAGGGAATTATACTCATTATAAAATCACTTACTTTCAGATTCTGTTAAGCAGTAGTTTCCTGAGTGTTTTTTGTATTTGCTTGTTTTGTTTTTGTTTTTGGTGGCACCTCACGCCTTTGTGGGCTCTTAGTTCCCTGACCAGGGTGGAACCCATGCTTCCTGCAGTGGAAGCATAGTCTTAACCACTGGACTACCAGGGAGGTCCCTCCTAAGTGTATTTTAACTATTTAATTTTGCATTTAACTTCTCCTGAGTAACATCTTAAAGAGATTTATTATAAGATGCGGTTATATGTTTCTGCCATTGGTATAGCTTATGTTCACTGGCCTCACCCCACTCACCCCTTATATTCACTGACCAGCCAACCTGTTTGCAGAAAGAGGGCTTATCTGGGGCACACTCATGCTAGTTAGACTCCTCTCCAGCGCTCAGGCCCTTGATTCAGCAGATTCCCAAGGGGTGTCTGCCATGAACATGATAACGCCCTGGGTATTTGGGGTTCAGTAGTCAGTAAGACCAGAGAAGGCGATGGCACCCCACTCCAGTACTCTTGCCTGGAAAATCCCGTGGACGGAGGAGCCCAGTAGGCTGCAGTCCATGGGGTCGCTCAGAGTTGGACAGGACTGAGCTACTTCACTTTCACTTTTCACCTTCATGCATTGGAGAAGGAAATGGCAACCCACTCCAGTATTCTTGCCTGGAGAATCCCAGGGACAGGGGAGCCTGGTGGGCTGCTGTCTATGGGGTCACACAGAGTCGGACACGACCAAAGCGACTTAGCAGCAGCAGCAGCAGCAGTCAGTAAAACATACCAAGTCCCCACGTTCACGACACTTAGATGTTAGCAAGAAGGCAGCCCCTAAGCTACCCATTTCACATCAGTTATTTAACTGTAGTATAATGAGTTTGATGAAGGAGAGGTACAGGGTGCTAAGAAGGCTCACAGTGAGGCAGTCTGGGGCTGACGAGGTTGGGAAGGAAAGATGTTTCAGCTGGAAGTTGAGCGGTGACCAGAAGTTGCCAGGCAAAGTGGAAGAAGAGTGTTATAAACAGGAGGTGCAGGATCTGTGAAAGCCCAGACCTGGGAAAGGGCAGAGCAAGTCTGAGTGCAGGTGAAAGGCCAGTTTGTCTAGAGTTCTGGCAGGAAATGGAAGGTGAAGGAAACAGGGCCAAATGAGGTGAGAAATATGGTGGAATTTTTTATTGGTTTGTTGTTTTCCAAAACACACCCAGATCGTCATTCCTTTCAAGAATTTTGGCATTCGTTTCTTCGTTCTTTCTACAAATACTTAAGTAGCATTTTATATATGCCACACACTGTTCTAGGTGCTGAGAATAACACAGTTAACAAAACAGACCCTGCCCCCCAAAATCCCCAAACCCTGCCCTAGTCACAGAGAGACAGATGACAAGTAAAATTCATCTAAATACAGTATTTTAGAAGGGGATAGGTATGACGGAGAAAATTAAAGCAGAAAAGGGGTTTAGGGGCTTTTGTCCAGACATGGTTGCAGTTTTAAATAGAGGCAAAGAAGGTGCTTCTCCTACGTGACTAATGACTAACATGTCTCAGAAATACCAGACCATATTTTTTTCACCACAAAACTGGGGATTCTCCTGTCTTATATGTTGATAATACTCTGCCTTGCAGTGGCTTTTGACATTTTACATTTGAATAAAGACCAGAGAGCAGGCTCATGAATATCCTAAGGAAGAAAGCCCCAAGCACCAGGCCTGTAGTGAGAGCTTGTCTGGCAGGTTCAGGATGAAGCCAGGCAGCCCCTGGTGGCTGGAGGGAAAGAGGAGGAGAGTGGGGTAGGGCCAGGGTACAAATCCAATAACATCTGGTAAGCCTGGTTGAGGGCCTAGCTGACAGCTGGATGCTGAGTAACCTGATCTAATTTACATTTGCTTTTTTAAAGCAATTTTAGCAATTTTTAAAAATACTGGGCCATAATTAACACACAGTAAAATTTACCTTTTTGTAGTCTAAAATTCCACGAGCTATGATAAATGCAGATTATTTTGTTCACCTGTGGGTTTGGCAGGAAGTTTCGGTTCTTATATTTAGAATAGATGAGAAGGGCTGGAATGAAGAAGAATAAAGAAAGGGAGAACAGTTAAGAAGCTTTTTCTTTTTTTATTGTGGGTAAATATATGTATAACAAAATTTATTATTTTAACCATTTTTAAGTGTACAATTCAGAGACATTAAGTATGTTTACAGTGTTGTATAACTGTCACCCCATCTGTTCCAGAACTTTTTCATTATCTCATACAGCAATTGTACCCATTAAATATTAACTCTTTATTCCACCTTACTTCTAGTCCCTGGTAACCTCTAATCTACTTTCTGTTGCTAAGAATTTGCCCTATATATAGTATTTGTCCTTTTATATCTGGCTTATTTCACTCACATTTTTAAGATTTATCCATGTTGTGAAGTGTTAGTCGCTCAGTCATGTCTGATTCTTTGTGACCCCATGGACTGTTTGTTATCCAGCAGGCTTCTTTGTCCATGGAATTCTTCAGGCGAGGATACTGGAGTGGGGAGCCATTCCCTTCTCCAGAGGATCTTCCAAATCCAGAGATCGAACCCAGGTCTCAGGCATTGGAACAGATTCTTTAGTGTCTAAACCACCAGGGAGGCCCATGTTGTAGCATATATCAGAATTTCATTCCTTTTATGACTGAATAACATTCCACTGTATATATATATATATCCTGTTTTACTTATCCATTCATCTGAAAGTGGACACTTGGGTTGAGTTGACTACTGTGAATAATGCTGCAGTGAGCATTGTTGTACAGCCCTGAGTCCCTGCTTTTCAGTTATTCTGGGTAATGTTTTAGGAGTAGAATTGCTAGAGCATATGGCAGTCTACTTTCTGAGCTAAGTGTAGTTCAAACTTTTCCAAAGTAGCTGCACCATTTTACATTCCCAATAGCAATGTATGAAGTTCCAGTTTCTCCACATCCTCACTAATATGTGTTATTGTCCATCTTTTTGATTATAGCTATCCTAATGGATGGACACGGTATCTCCTTGTGGTTTTGATATATTTCCCTGTGACTAATGATATTGGATGTCTGTGTGCATATTAGCCATTGTGTCTTCTTTAGAGAAATATCTCTTTAAATCCTTTGCCTGTTTTTAAATTGGGTTCTTTATCTTAATTGTTGAGGTGTCATTTTCTTTTTTTTTTTTTAATATTTATTTTTATTTATTTGGCTGCACCAGGTCTTAGTTGAGGCACATAGGATCTTTGATCTTCGTTGAGGAAGATTTCTTTTTAGTTGGAGCATGCAAACTCTTAGTTGCAGGATATGGGATCTAGTTCTCTGACCAGGGATTGAACCTGGGACCCCTGCGTTGGGAGCAAGGAGTCACCCACTGGGCCGCCAGGGAAGTCCCAGGGTGTCATATTATTTATGTAATCTAGATTCAAGTCTCTTATCAGATATATGATTTGCAAATATGTTCTCCCATTCTTTGTGTGGTTTTCACTTTCTTAATGGTGTCCTTTGAAACAACAGTTTTTAATTTTGATGAAATTCAATTTATTTTTTTCTGTTATTGCTTGCACTGTTGGTGTCTGTTATATGTTTAAGAAACTATTGCTTCATGCAGGATCATAAAGATTTACTCCTGTGTTTTCTTCCAAGTTTTGTAGTTTGAACTCTTACATTTAGGTCTTTGATATGCTTTGAGTTAATTTTTGTAAATACTGTAATTTGTGGTCCAATATCTTTCTTTTGCATGTGGATACCCAGTTGTCCCAGGGCCTGTCTGGTGGCTCAGTGGTAAAGAATCTGCCTGCCAATGCAGGAGACATGGTGCCATCCCTGGGTTGAGAAGATCCCCTGGAGAAGGAAATGGCAGCCCACTCCAGTGTTCTTGCTGGGAAATCCCATGGACAGAGGAGCCTGGGGAACTACAGTCCATGGGGTCGCAAAGACACGACTTAGTGACTGAACAACCACCACCACCCGGTTGTGCGGCACCATTTTTGGAAAAAACCTTTTTTCCCCTTGGATTGTCTTGGTACCCTCACCACACTGATTGGTTTTCTAATGTTAAACCAATCGTCAGTAATAATGTATTCAACTTTTTAATATATGGTTGGACTCAATTTGCTAAAATTTTGTTGATAGTTTTGCCTCTGTCTTAATGAGGGATATTGGTCTGTAGATTTTCTTTTCTGGTAATGTCTTTCTTCCATTTTACCTTCAGAGTAATACTACCCTTATAGAATGAGTCAGAAAGTGTTCCTTCCTCTTCAATTTCCACTAAGAGTTTCTGTAGCTTGGTTACTATTTCATCCTTAAATTTTTGTAGAATTCACCAGTAAAGTTATTTTGGCTTGGAAATTTCAGTTTCTTCAGTACATATATGACTGTTAAGCTTATCTACTTCTTTGGTAGTTTGTATATTTCAAGAAATTCATTTCACTTGACTTGTTGAATTTATTGGCATGTTTTTCATTAATAGTCACTGATTATCATCCTTTAAATGTATATAGATTTTATTTTCCTCTTAATAGTAATTTGGGTCTTTTTTTTAACCTCATCAGTCTAACTAGAGTTTTATCAATTTTATTGATCTCAAAGAAGCCAGCTTTTGGCTTCATTGATTTTTTTTTTTCCCCTTCTTGATCTTTATTTCATTTTCCTGCTTACTTTGGATTTTATTTACTCTTCTAGTTTCTTAAGGTGAAAGCTAAGGTCATTAATCTGATGCTGCTCTCTTACAACACAGGCATTTGGTGCTATAAAGTTCTGTCTAAGAACTGCTTTGGCTACCTCCCACAGATTTTGAATGTTATTTTTTCATTTTCATTTAGTTCAGAACATTTTGGGTTCTTTGTATACATATGGGATATTTAAAAGTGTGTTTCTAAATAATTGGGCATTTTCTTGATATCTTTTTGTTATTGATTTTTAATTTAATTTCATCACGGTTAGACATGTTTTGTATGACTTGAATTCTTTAGGTTTTATGGAGACTTCTTCTATGACCCAGAACTGGGGTCAACAAGGTTTTTCTTTTTTAAAGGCCATACAGTAAATAATTTAAGCTTTTGGGAGATACAGTCTCTGCCTCAACTACTCAACTCTGCCATTGTAGCCTGAATGCAGCCATAAACAAAACGTAAATGAATGGGCATGGCTTTATTACAGTTCAGCTTTATTTACAAAAGCAGGCAGCTGGTCCTTTGTTTCTAGTTTGCCAATCTTTGATCTAGAATGTCAGTCATCTTGGTAAATGTTCTGTGCCACTGCTCTTATTGGGTGGCATGTTCTATAAATGTCAATTAAAGTAGTTCAGTTCAGTTCAGTCACTCAGTCTTGTCCGATTCTTTGCGACCCCATGGACTGCAGCACGCCAGGCCTCCCTGTTCATCACCAACTCCTGGAGTTTATCCATTGAGTCAGTGATGCCATCCAACCATCTCATCCTCTGTTGTCCCCTTCTCCTCCTGCCTTCAATCTTTCCCAGCATCAGAAGCTTTTCAAATGAGTCAGCTCTTCAAATCAGGTGACCAAAGTATTGAAGTTTCAGCTTCAACATCAGTCCTGCCGATGAACACTTAGGACTAATTTCCTTTAGGATGGACTGGTTAGATCTCCTTGCAGTTCAAGGGACTCTCAAGAGTCTTCTCCAACACCATAGTTTAGAAGCATCCATTCTTCAGTGCTCAGCTTTCTTTATAGTCCAACTCTCATATCCACACATGACTACTGGAAAAACCATAACCTTGACTAGATGGACCTTTGTTGGCAAAGTAATGTCTCTGCTTTTTAATATGCTGTCTAGATTGGTCATAACTTTCCTTCCAAGGAGTAAGCGTCTTTTAATTTCATGGCTGCAGTCACCATCTGTAGTAGATGATGATAATCTTCTGTCTGATTATTCCATCAGTTAATGAGAATAGTGTTGGTATTTTCAAGTGTAGCTATGGATTTGCTTATTTTTCTTTCAGTTCTAGCTTTTTTTTTGCCTCATTTGTAGTTCTGTTGTTAGTTGCATAAATGTTTAGGATTGTCACATACTTTTGATGAAATGGAGGTAGATGTATGTTACAGTGCCATTTTCTGCCTGTGGTCCTTTGATTTCTGTTTTCAGTTGTGGAACAGAACATTTCAGGTGAATTTCTGATGATCTCTTCTCAGGTGCATACTGCTAGTAGAATACCGTCATCCAGAATATGATAATTCCAGGTTTGGTGTTTGCATCTCCTCCTGAACATATCTAGCTGTTGATTTCCATTGTTTTGGTTCATGATCATGTACAAGTCTTTGAACACATTTATTTAGCAGTATACTGTCCTTTTCTGCTTGCTCCTTTAGATCATGGTGGATCTGATTTAATCAGTTCGTTTACTAGCTGAGTGCATGAACAGCATTTATTTCTCTGCTGGGTCATCATGTGGCCCAGTGTGTAAATACTGTGAATCCTAATTTTGCATGTTTGGGGATTTAGGACACCCAAGAGATTTATGGCTTTATCACAAATAAACAGAAGAATAATTGCACTTAGTCTGCTTCATGCATGATTTAATCTACCATCATATCATAACTAAGTTTGAGGTATAAATGTTCTAAAGTCGGGTAAATTGCTGCTTTTATTTTTACTCGTAGTTTTTTTTAGCTCATCTTTGAGAAAGCATGAAAGATTTGTGCCTCCCTTGTGACTCTCATGAGCTGCAGTCATTTTCCCACCTAAGGTTGCTGTGTCTGCCCAGGGATTTCTCAGTCCCAGCCTCTCATGCATACATTCCTTTTCTTGTTGGAGTGTAAGCAGATGGGGGGGCGTCCCTGTGTACCTGCTCGGTTGAGTATCTCGGGGGACCAGTGTGCATTTCTTCAGAGAGGCGCACATTTGTAGTTGCTTCTCTCTTCAGTAGGAAAATAAAGAGGGTTTTATTGAAAACAACTGCATTTTTTTTCCTTCTCTCTGAATCTAATAAAGTTTGGGAAGATTTTTGTGATATTCCAAGAGAGTATACTGAGGTAACTGTAAGATTATTAAGATGTTTGATAATTTTTTCCCATAAGGCATGGGTTTATTTTTGTCTTTTCTCTCACAAGTTAACTTTTTAATGGAAAATTGTTAATCCTCCTTAAGCGAAAGTTCTGAGAAATAAAACCAGATGCTACAGTTGTTACTGCTATACCTATCAGTCAGAGGAGCTCTGGACGGAGGACAGATACGTTGATGAAAAGAGTTGCTCCCTGGAGCCACGAATAGAGCTTTGTGTTGAACAGGGGATTTTTTTTTCCCTCACATATTTACACTTAAGTGGGCTTCCCTGATGGTTCAGTGGTAAAGAATCTGTCTGCAGATGCAGGAGATCCAGGTTCAATCCCTGGGTCAGGAAGATCCACTGGGGAAGGAAATGGCAACCCACTCTAGTATTCTTGCCTGGGAAATCCCATGGACAGAGGAACCTGGCAATCCATGGGGTCGCAAAGAGTCAGACATGACTGAGCAACTAAACAGCAACAACAAAATTAACACTAAGTAGTTATTAAAATAACAGTTCCATGCATACTATGTTCAGGGATAACAAAAGATGGTGAGAACTCTTTCTATGTAGACAGGATGCACTTTTCATATTGACACCACAACAAAAGTGCAGGTTGGGCACGGAGCTGTGGTATGGTTTAACTCTCCTGTGTGCTGACGTGGTGAGCTCTCGGGGCTGGTTGCTATGAGAAGCTGAGAGCTCTGCTTTGAGAAGATCATATACACCCCGTCAATCCTGATGAACATTTTCTGAGACTTGGAAAAGAGAATCAGGAATTTCCCACATGGTCTGGAATGGTGGTGGGTGATGGGGAGGAGGTGGAGAAAGCTTTCTCTGCAAATAAGAAAAAGATCTACTTCTGGATATCCATAACTTTTTTTCCTTAAAATTTCAGGAAGAAGATACATTTTAAGGTCATTGCTTTGACTTTTGCTAAAGACCAAATTTCATGTAAAGAATTTATTCTTCAATCAGAAACATGTCAAATGATTTTGATTAGGGTCTGAGACATCTGTGTTCTACCCCAAAACTGGTATTACCTTTTTGCACAGAAGGTGGCTCGGGGTTGAGGATGAATTTCCCCCGGTCATGCCTTGCTCCTGAGCGCGTGCTTTGTGTTTTCCAGTTCTTCAGGGCCGTACTCTGCAGCCAAAACGCCTCACCCGGTGTTGACTCCAGCGCCTGCCAACCAAGCTAAGCAGGTAAATTGCTGATTTTTGCTTTGCTAATGTGACATGCAGTGTCTGAAGACAATCTGGTACTAAGTCCCCGCACTGTTTATTTTTTATTTTACTTTAAAAAATTTTTCCCACGTCTTTTAAATGAACTCTGAAAAAAACCTGTGATCCTTTCCCCACAATTTATGATGGTTTTGAGCTAGTAGGTCAGTCAGGACCCAATGATGTCTTTGTTGACCATGTAATATTCTGCATCTGGTAATCTTGGGTCATAATTCTCTTTATGGAGGGTATCTGTATGGAGTTCAAGTTTACTTTCATTTGTCTTAGTTAACCCATACAACAGCCATATAGACAAGACAGATGTTCAGCTACGTTTCACTAATGAAGAAACCAGGGCTCAAGTGACTGACGCAGGCTTCCATCGGTAGTGAATGATGGAACCAGGGCTGGAACCCATCTTCCCGCTTCTCCCTGCCCACTGCTTTGTTCATTGGACCTTTCAGTATCAGCCTCCAGGGAACAGAGTCTTCTGCTTTCTCCTATCATCCCTGTTTTTCATACTTTGCATCTTCAATGATGTTTGTTATGTCTACTTGCAGGCTTTTGCCTGATAAACATGGTCTCTTACAAAAATAGGTTATATTGTAGACACTTAAACAATCCAGAAAAAAAATAATAGGAGATGGCGGAAAGGCAGATCAAGCCCTCTCTGAAACTTTCCCTAAAAAAACCTGGTTTCTCTGCTACTCAACTCTGTCTCTAGAAAGGTCATTTTAGACTGTGTTTGAGATTGACCCTCAGAACTTGCCTAATGTGAGTTCTCAGACATGGCCGTCTCCTCCGTAGTTTGCCCTGACTTAACATGGCACTTCAGCAGTTCTCAGACGTGGCCGTCTCCTCCGTAGTTTGCCCTGACTTAACATGGCGCTTCAGCAGTTCTCAGACGTGGCCGTCTCCTCCGTAGTTTGCCCTGACTTAACATGGCACGTCAGCAGTTGGCACTGGTCTTTCTCCTGGAGCTTCCCATCTTCACCTTGGAGGACACGTGGCGAGGCACAAATCGTAACAAACAAGAGAAAAAGAACATTGACTGGAGATGGAGAAGTTGGGCAGTTTGGCTTCTTAAGCTTACTATAAGTTTTGTTGAGAGCCAGGATGTATTTCATTCATTTACTTCTTCCTTCATTTGTGTTTCAAACACGCTGATGCCTTTCATGTGCTGAGCAGTGCGTTAGGCGCTGCGGAAGGAACTGCAGGCTCGGCAAGCAGGACCCTGTATTCTTGTGCTTGTGGAGTATCCCCATCTCTGAAGTGATATTACATTTAAACATACTGACCTAAATTGAAACTGAAGAACAAAATTTAACTAAATAGAAGTGTTTGTGCTTGCTTATTTTAAATTATGTTATCATTTCACATGTTCCTTTATTCCAGAGACTGTTTTGTAGGTCACATAAATGTTTTCCTCCTATTACAGGGATCGCTGATAAATGCCCTAAAGCCATCTGGGCCCCCGCCAGCATCCAGTCAGTTGTCATCTGGTGATAAAGCTTCAGGTCAGTTTGCACTTTTGTTTTAGTGAAAATAAAAGGTGAAAGATGTTTTCCACAGAAGAATTTAATTGTTCTAGATCACAAAGGCAGTTAATGTGAAATAAAATAAAGACATATTTGAAAAGCCTCAGGGGATGTAGAATCTCCAGGAAGTGCCCTTTGGCAGCCCTGTAGACTTCTGAAATAGGAGAGCAGTAGGAGAAAGCCTGCCTTTAAATGTTTTTCCTAAAAGAAGCACCTGCCTTGTTGGATATCGAAGTTTTGAGAGAAGTGGATCCAAACATTGAACTCTTATTTCTTCTACTAAAGGGAAAGAAAAACTCTCTGGGTTTTTAAGGACAATTCAAAAGCCAGTAAAATATAGAAAGTAAAATGGATCCGTTACAATATAAATGGAGAGCCTCCCTGGTGGTTCAGATAGTAAAGAATCCACCTGCAATACGGAGACCTGGATTCGATCCCTGGGTTGGGAATATCCCCTGAAGGAGGGCATGGCAACCCACTCCAGTATTCTTGCCTGGAGAATCCCATGGACAGAGGAGCCTGGTGGGCTACAGTCCATGGGGTCACAAAGTCAGGCACGACTGAGCAACAAAGCATAGTACACGATAAGAGGATATAATCCAGTATTGAAAGACTGTAGCTTCACATGCTTCCAACACTCAGGCCTCTTCACTGAAATTAGCTTTTACAGTCACCATAAAGTGCTCTGAGCAGGCATCCTTGCTGGCCTGAGCCCGCCTCATGCAGAAGCGTGCTTGTGCATCCAGCCTAGCTTAATGTAGGCCTCTTCTGTTGGCTCCTGTCAGAGCCCACTTCACTTGGCGTGTGTCACTTTTTGCTTCAGGGCTCTTGTGCCACCCACAGCCCAGCATTCTCCCTGTGCTCTGAACTCCAGCTTTTATTTTGATTCTTGCTCTCAAGTGGGTCTTTAAGCTAATAAATTCTGTCAGAGATGCTGAACTTCACACGAGTAGCCTGCCTACCATAATCTCTACATAGTCATGCTATCATCCCAACTTCCTCTGTAGTCAGAAGCTTTCTCATTGCATATTGGGTTTATCCTCAGTAAATATTCCTTACACTCAGAAGAAAATCATTGTGTAGCCAATGCTGTATTCTAGAATTCAGACTAATGCACAGTTTTTATCATATAAGCCTTCCATGAGAAGGCCGTATGTAGCACTTCTCGACTAGGAGCTAAAACTTTAACTTAGAAGCGAAATTTTAGTGCAATTGTCAAAGACTTTTGAATCATTTAAGATTCAAATTAAGAAGTTTGTTTCTATTTCTGGCTAATATTTTAGAAGAAAGTTTGAAAGATTATATATCCTAACCTCTTTCAAGGATTTTATTGGAGAGTTTTTTGTCACTCTTGAAATTAAGAATCAAGAACATCTCAGGGGCAGTTAGCATGACTTGGAAAGAAATTTCTAAGATTTGTCATTCAATGCTGATTGTGAAATATTCGCTCTCATTGCTAGATGTCCTTCTGTTTCTACTTGCCAGAAACAGACTTTTTTTGAGCAGGAAAATTTCCCTGAAAAACACTATTTAAGAGTTTGCAAAAACTTCTAACAGCAACAAAAAGTCATCTCTGAAACCTCTATAGAATAATTCCCTTATTAATTAATAATGGAAATACCTTCATTGTTTTCCTGATTTTAAAACTGTTACAGGACCACAAAAAGTCTATGGTGTGGAACTATATAATGTAGAAAATGTGTAAGTTCCCTATTCCAGAGATAACAGCCCTCAAAGAATTGATGTGTATCTATTGGTTTCTTTAAACAAAGATAGCCATATCCTGTATATACTGATCTGTAATCTGTCCCCTCTCCTCCCTCCCCCCAGGAAAATATCATGTTTATCTTTTCAGATCTGGTACAAGTCTGCCTCTCTCATTTTAATCCATTCGCTGTACAGTTGTACCCTGTTAAGTTTTTACCAATACTCTGCTGATAGTTCAGATTGTTCTTAACTTTTCAAAATTATAAGTGAGGCTACATTAGACATCCTTGTACACATCACATTGTGCTATAGTAGTGTTTTAGATAATTTTGCAAATCTTTACTCCATACTTATATAAAGAGAAGATGCTTTTTCTTATTGTTTGGGTTGGTTTGATTTGGGCTTCTCAAATATCATTCCCCCAGCCCCCTTCTCCTTTTAGAAAGAGAGGGAAAGGTGGGGGAGAGAGTGTGGGTAATGCCCCAGCCTGTTAGCAAGCAACCACAGTACACCAGATGTGGGGAAGATGACGGACTACACTTTAACTCTCCACATTTCTCTGTGTGACAGCAGTCGCGTTACCTCTGTAATAAAAAACAAAGAAGCAGACCTGTGATTAACTAATAGTAATACAAGAAGTCTCTGGAAAATACAGAGATGCGGCGAGAAAGCCAATAGCCATGAAGTTGCTACTCAGAGATATTTCACATGACCTGTTTCCCCTTGGAGTTTCTTTTCCTTTGATATATATCACATTTCAGTATTTGCAAAATCTACTTTTAAAGCCTTAAATTTGAACTGCACTCCAGTTACTTTGAGGTCTTTCCTGGAAAGGTAAAGTGGCATGCCTTGGTTTGAAATTGACAGTGACAGGGCCAGAGAGCCCATTCAGAGACTGTGAGCACGGCTGAGTCCTCACTCGCCCCTTGACTGCCGACCTACAGGAAGCACATGACCTGGGGCTGCACTTTGCACGGCACTACGCATTCAGTGCCGCAGAGAATTAAACTAAAATGGTGTTTGGTTTTTTGTAATGCTCTTATTTTTTTTCCCTAATTCCAGGACCAGTGGCAACCAAGATAGAAACAGCTGTGACTTCTACCCCGTCTACTGTTGGGCAGTTCAGCAAGCCTTTCTCATTTTCATCAGGGTCAGTTGTGAACTTAAGTTTTGTGGCAGATCACCAGCATCCTTATAGATTGCTTCTCAAATCTTATAGTCAGTGGGTATACTTATATGAAGCCAGAGTTCTTATCTCCACAATGACACATTTAATGATAGTGGGAGTAGCTTAGTGTCCTAATGTAAATCTGTTTCCCCTTTTCCGTTCAATTCTATATGTGTGTTCTTACTGACTTGTTTGTTTTGTTGTTTAGGATAAGGCTTGTTTGGGTAGTGGGTCTGTGGTTGCTCTAGTTTATCACACAGATCTTTTCATTCTGACACCATCTGGCAGCTGGGTGAGACCTTGGATTGGCTTCGCTGCCCTGAGGGGTCATGTTGTACTAGACTGCTGAGCAATCAAAACAGTGGCCATTTAAGAATTTGGGTTTTATATAGATGTGGGGAAGTCCATTTCTGTTTCATTTTTTTAAAAGTGATGATGTCTGTACTTGTCAAATTGAGTTACTTTTAAAAACAAAAGGGTCTTCTAACCCTCAGTCCAAAGGAAGTTCTTATTAATGTTGGAGGGGGTGTACCTTTTCACTATGCTGTGAACACTCATCATGAAACTGGTGAGAGTTGGCAGAGCCTCTCTCTGCTTGGGGTGGAGTTAGTCTCTGTGTGGCTGAGATAAATACTCACCCAAAGATTGTTTTCACCGTGAAGGGTTGCACATTCAGTTCCGTTAGAAAAGCCTCAAGCTCTTCCAGTTTATGCTTTGTAACTGGAATCACACTAACCACAGTCTCTTTTCCCTGCTGTGAGTTTGTTTCTTGAACACCCTTCTGCCTAACACATTACGAGAAAGGAGGGTGTTTGAATAGAATTTCAAGGGGGACATTATATATATTTTCCTGTAAATCATTATGTTTTCTACTCCCCAAAGGTAGTTGGGAGCACAATTTTAGAGAGTAGGTCAGTTCCAGGAGCTATTGCATCTTTTAATTAATCTTTACTTCTGTGAACCTGATAATCTTCTTCCCGTCTTTAAAATAACCTGCAGAGGTTTGGCTCATGGGTCAGTTGCTTACCTCTGTTACATCAAATTTCTTTACCAGAGTTGAGACAAAGAAAGAGATTTGTTTTCTTTTTTTTTTAAGGTGAAAAAATATTTAACACATCTTAGGTGGTCTTGGACCATTTGATGAAGCCAGTGACGAATTTAAAAAAAGAAACCTAACTCTACTCTTTACTGTTACTTACTCTGTTTGATATGCTTGGCCCCTTCTGTTTTAAAGCTTTTTATCAGGTTGGCCAAAAAGTTCATTTGGGGTTTTCCATAACATCTTACAGAAACACCCAAATGAACTTTTTGACCAATCCAATAGTTTTTAATTTGCTATTTGAACTTTTCTCAAAATAAGTACTCCATTCTGGCTTAACTGGTGCTGGGTTTTCTTCTTTGGCTATAGTGTCTTCACTCACAGTGTGAAGAAAATGTACAGAAAGAGAGGAGAGGATGAAAAGAGTCGGAAAGGTTTTTGAGGGACGTTTCCTGGCAGCCTAATGGTTAGGGTACAGCTACAGCGCTTTCATTTCTGTGGGCTGGGTGCGGTGTGGGTCAGGGAAGTGAGATCCCACAAGCCACTTGGTGCAACCAAAATTTTTTTTTTTTAAGTTTTTGAACCAAATTTCCCAGCCAAGGACGAAGCGTTTTATCCAAACAGCAGAGACGGTGGCTTCCATT
Organism: Bos javanicus; assembly: GCF_032452875.1. NCBI lineage: Eukaryota > Metazoa > Chordata > Mammalia > Artiodactyla > Bovidae > Bos > Bos javanicus. The sequence goes on from NC_083878.1 coordinate 101,139,508, forward strand.
TCATACTGTCTGTTGTCTCCCCCAGTGGCATGTGCTGTCCTGATGTGCTCCCTGGGTGGGTCATAGGCTCCTCCTCATCTAGCCCGTCCCGTCTCCCTCACTAGGCAAGACACCCGCTCCAGCCACCATCCCAAGGCACAGTCCTAGTGCTCCTTCACTTTCCTTGAAATAGGTCCCCACCCCCTCTACCATGGAAAGCCTGGCTGTTCCGCCAAGGCCTCCTCACTTGCTGCTCCCCTCTCACCTCAGGCACAAATCGCTTCCCCTCCCCCCCACCCCAGCTTTGAGAGCTCTGCTCTGCTGCTTCAGAGTCAATGTGCTTGTTGATATTTATCTATGGATTGCAGGTCCCTGGAGAGTAGATTATGTGAATGAATTATAAAATGTACTGTTAAAAGGGCAATGTTGTGCCTTAAGTCTGTTCATTTTTAACTTCTTTTCTTCCACCCCCTAGGACTGGCTTTAATTTTGGGATAGTCACACCAACACCGTCTTCTAACTTCACTGCCACACAAGGTACAGTCTCTGCAGAGTCGCCTCACTTTGGTGTTTCCCTCTAAACAAGTGCAGGTTTGAGGGGGGCAGGTTGGTTGACATTTTACTTGCTGCCGCATCTTGCTTAAAGTATCTGCAGTGAACTTGATGTTGATATTATGCATTAGAAATAGGCTAGATTTAAGAAACTAGGGAATGACTTTTGTCTTCATAGTTAAAAACTCAGAAAGGGTTTGCTTTTAGAAAGGCAAGGCTGTGCTTTAAATGTGAATGTTTACATGCAAATTAAAATTTCTTTCTCCATCTTTGTCTTATGGTATTTAAAATTATATCAATTTTTAATAATCATAATATGTAGTGAAACTATATGTAACTTTGTTCTGTGTTTTCCCAGTTTCCTGTAAAGTGTTATCATACTTTCATAATTTAAAAAAAATTTTTAAATGAAGTCAAAATTGTATCAATTTGTAGGTTGAGATAGGCAATGGTAAAGAATCCACCTGCCAAGACAGGAGAGACACAGAGATGCTGGTTCGATCCTTGGGTTGGGAAGATCCCTTGGAAGAGGAAATGGCAACCCACTCCAGTATTCTTGCCTGGGAAATTCCATTGACAGAGGAGCCTGGTGGGCTACAGTCCATGGAGTCCGACAGGACTGAGTGACTGAACACACACACAGTACTACAGAAATGAAAGACTAAACGCATCTTTTTTCCTTGATAACCTATCAGGAAGCACACTTGTCTCGTGCATGTCGGTGCATCTGCCAACATCTGTTGTTGCTGTTTAGTCACTGCGTCGCGTCTGACTCTTGCAGCCCCATGGACTGTAGCCCGCCAGACTCCTCCTGTCTATGGCATTTTCCGGGAGTTGGTTGCCATTTCCTTTTCCTGGGGATTTTCCCGACCTGGGGATCGAACCTGAGTCTCTTGCGTTGCAGGCAAATTCTTTACCACTGAGCCAGCTGGGAAGCTCAGACCAACATCTCCCAGCATGTTTTTAATGTTTAAAAGACTTTGAGGACCTATTAGAAACCAGATGTATTTTTTAAGTGCCTTCAAGTTCTCAGTTCAAAGTAATTGAGTTTACTTCTGTTTTAAAAAGAAAGCTTTTATTATAAGTGTTTATATTTTTTATTAAAGTAATATGTTCTAGAATCTAGAATATGTTCTACCTTTTCATTTAACACAATCCTTGTGAGTTTTCCAGTATTAATGAGTCTTGTTTAAATGTCATTTTTAGTGGCTACATAATTTGTCTTGCGGATGTGCCATAATTTATTTAACCATCCCCCTCTTGGACGGTTCAGGCTTTTTCCAGGTTTTCCTATAATAAATAAGACAATGACCATCTTTCAACTTTTCCTTCAGCACCTATTTTTATGTGCTTTTCTTTGTGTCAGCCCAAGTGATGAACGTTTTTTGGTAAAAAAGGGATCTCTTAAAATCTGCTAGAGGGATATTCGGGAGCTGAAAGCATACCAGACATCCTAAACCCAGTCTGTGTGCGGCACTTAAAAGGTTGTTGATTTCATTCTATCTTTTCTGTCTGGAGCAGTGATTCCTAAACGGTTCTGCCCACTTAGATGTGGCAGAATACCGTTGAGGCCCACTCCTCTCCCCAGTCTCACTTTCTAAAAGAAAAACAGCTCAATGGTATAAAAAGATTGGCAAGAACAAAATAATTGTCAGAAATCCTAAATGAAATACATTAGGAATAAAACACAACAGAAATTCCATAACCACTGTCATTAATACCAGAACAGACAGCAATCCAAACTCACAAGCAACTCAGCACAACACCAGTGATACAAAGAGGGGTTTCTGGAAGTTACCTGCAGACAGCAGGGGCTTCGCAGTGTTCCCAGGTGTTTGTGATAGCCAGGCTTCTTAAAAGTCTGGCATTTGCAACAGACCAATTTCCGTTTATAAATATCAAATTTTAGTCTTCTTTGTTGACCACTTTTTTGACCAGGCTTTGTGAGTACTTTACCTACATTTTATTTCATCTTTGCAACAACTCTATGAGGTGTGGCTATTATTATCTGTCTTCCAAATGGAGACACTGAAGCCCAGAGAAGTCAATTAACTTTTCCAGAGTGGCACAGCCAGCAAGTGGCAGAGCCCTCAGCCTCAGCCCCTCATGTCCTTGCCCAGCAGACCACAGTGCCACTGTGAGAGCACTCTGTGAGGAGAGCACTAGGAAGTAGCCCTTAATTGTAGGTAAGAAAGATGACCTGTGGCTTGACACTTTGTCCATAAAAGCAAAGGAAAAACTACCATATGGAATCAATTCATTGTCTTGTCAAGAAGAGGTCCATAGGCTAGCATGTGCTGAGAATGTTATTCCTGAGACACACACGCGGGAGGAAATGTGCGTGAGGTCTTTTCGTTTCTCTTGTGGACAACTAGGTTAACTTCAGGTACTCTAGATATAGGTGTGTTTGTTGTGACTTAATGGTGATAAAAAGAACGTGCGTTCGTCTCACCTCAGTGAGACAACTCAGAGGTCATGTTCCCACAGAGAAGCACACGTTCTGTCCCCGTCAAGGACGGTGCTGTCAGAACAGGCTGTCCTGATGATGTCAAGTGAGGAGAGAGGCCCTGGCTTAGAGAAGTCAGTGAGGCTGTGATCGGTCATATTTTGTGACAGCCAACCCATCTCCTAATTTCTTTTTCTTGCCAGGGTCAGCACCCCCCACCAAAGAGTCAAGCCAGCTTGATGCGTTCTCCTTTGGCGGGGGAGGCAAGCCTTTCTATGAGACCGTTCCTGAAAGCTTACCTTCCACGGGGACGATGACATCAGGTAGCACGGGAGCAGCTGGTGCCACGCCAGGAGAGTCCGCCCCATCCAGCAGCAGACCTGCAGCCCCTTCTGGAATTTCTCTCTCCACCCCTGCTGGCAAGCTGGAGGCGCCACCGTCCAAGCTGGGTGAGCTGCTGTTCCCAAGCTCCCTGGCGGGAGAGACTCTGGGAAGTTTCTCAGGACTGCGGGTCGGCCAAGCAGACGAGCCCACCAAGCCAGCCAGCAAGGCGCCGTCCCCAGGCGTGACCAGTGCCGGTGCACAGCCCACCAAGACCCCTGCCGCCCCCTCCGGGTTCAGTTCTCCCAGCCCTGCGGCGCTGGGGAAGCCTGCAGAGCCCCCCGAGTCCACCTCTGCGGCGGCACCAACAGCAGCAGCCAGTCCCAGCCCCAGCAGCTCCTCAACGGGCGTCTTTGGCAACCTGCCACTCACCAGTGCGGGCTCCTCCGGGGCGATCAGTTTTGGGGGCCTGTTTTTCAGTGGTAGCAAGACCAGCTTTTCATTTGGAGGCCAACCAACGAGCAGCACAGCACCCTCCTCCACCCCGCCGTCCACCGCCACGCCCCTGCCCACGTCACTCCCCACCTTGCCGTTTGGCAGCCCCCTGAGCTCAGGGTCTGCCCCCACCCTGCCCACGGGCTCTGGTAAAAGCTCAGAAGCAGCCGCGTCATCGGCTCTGCCCGAGAAGCCAGGCAGTAATGAGGCCTCGGCATCAACTGCCTCCCTCCTGGGGCAGCAGCCACCAACCCCGCTTCCCCAGGCTCCGCTTCAAACTCCCGACTCTGGGAAGAAAGAGCCTGTTCTTACCCAGCCTGCCGTCAGCAGCCCTAGCACCGAAGTGGCCAGTACCAGTGTCCTGGTGTCTACGGCTGAGGCTGCTCCAGCAGCCCCTGGGGTCCCAGACGTCAAGACGGAACTGCCGTCCCCAGGCCCCACCGTCTCTGTGCCTGGGCCAGCCACCATCTCAGCACCTGGAGCCTCAAGCAGCATCCCTGTGGCCCCAGAAACATCCAGACCTGCCACTACCTCCAGTGCTGTTTGCAGTGCTGCTCCAGGCCCAGCCACGGAGACCCCGGTGTTTGGGATGGCCACTTCTGACTCCTCTGTCTTCACTCAGCCTTCCGCTGCCAGTTCCAGCTCGGCTTTCAGCCAGCTCACCAGCCACACAGCCACCGCCCCTTCGGCGACCCCCATGTTTGGGCACGTGGCCGCCAGCACTGCCCCCAGCCTGTTTGGGCAGCAGACAGGCAGCATGGCCAGCACAGCGGCCGCCGCGCCACAGGTCAGCAGCTCAGGGTTTGGCAGCCCTGCCTTTGGCACCTCCACCCCAGGGGTCTTCGGACAGCCGGGCTTTGGGCAGGCCCCGGCCTTCGGGCAGTCGACCAGCAGCCCCGCGAGCAGCTTTTCCTTCAGTCAGCCTGGGTTCAGCTCTGTGCCTGCTTTTGGTCAGTCCGTGTCCTCCACCCCTACGTCCACCAGCGGGAATGTCTTTGGAGCCTCTTCGAGCACCAGTAGCTCCAGCTCCTTCTCTTTTGGACAGTCATCTACCAACAACGGAGGTGGGCTCTTTGGCCAGAACAACCCTCCTGCTTTTGGTCAGAGTCCTGGCTTTGGGCAGGGAGGCTCCGTGTTTGGTGGCACCTCGGCCGCCACCACAACAGCATCATCCTCTGGCTTTAGCTTCTGTCAAGCTTCAGGTAAGAACTTACAGGAGATTTTTCCTTGGTTGTCCTCCGTATATGAAACATTTGCAACAAGTCTACATTGCTTTGGAAATGAAAAGGAAGTGAGGGAAAACAGAAGAGGTTCTGTAAAGTCTGTAAGAGGGCTTGGACACTGGCGGCCCTGGGCGTTTCTTTGGTCTAATCACTGTGGCTCCAGTCTTGCTTCTCCGCAAGTTCTCCACCAGAGTGCCAATTTCATGGGGGAGAAAAACAAGTTTAAAGTCATGGCAAGTAATGAATGATTCATGAGTATGAAATGTTAAATTTGGAAGGTGTTTTAGAGGTCATTATGTCCAAAACTGTCAAGCCTGGAGGTGACTGATCTAATGTCTTTCGGTGCCAGTGGTGGAACCAGACCCAGACTCCAGAGCTCCTCACCCTAGCCCTTTGTTTCATTGTCTTCTGACACCATCTTGCATCCTAGAAGAGCAGATAGTGACATTTGAAAAGTTGGGTTTTTTTTCTATTTTCAGTATAATTTTTTAAAAATCTTTTAAGTTTTACAGTTTTTTCAAGTAAAACATAATCCTCACTATTGCATGTCCCATCTTAGCAGCTGCTTTTACTCCAAAAACCAATAGATGGGACACTCCCAGAATCTTTTCTAATCTTCCTTTCTCCATGGTTATCTTACAAAAGGCATTTCTTTAGCAGTCAGGCTCAGAGGGTGAGGGGGGAATCAAAGGTCATTGACTTCTTGGTGGGCAGGGTTACAAACAACTGCTAGTTCATTCCTTTGATGAGAATGTATTTGAAGCTGGCTCATAATTTATTAGAAAGGAAGTCTGTTCCTTCCTGTCTTCAATAACTATTTGCTGAACTCCCAGTATGTTCCACTACAATAAAGGATGCAAGACACAGTGATGCCCGAGAGTTTTGAGATCCACCTAGTGCCTTGTGCAGAGGCTGGTCAGCCTGCTTGAGTGATGGGAAGTGTGGCGGGTTGGTCTAAACCACAGGCAGAGACAAGGCCTTGTGGGTCTTAAAAGAGAATAGGATATTTACCTATCTCTAGCGCATCTTTTGTTCTGCAGTCAAAACTTGAGAATCCTTGTCTGCAATCAAAACTATTTCAATACAACCGAGAACCTCTGAAAAACTCTTCCTTCCTGTGATAACTAGGAGGAAAGATGCCTGCACAGCCTCCTCCAGCTGTGACTGAGGCACTGAGGCCTGCCTGAGCTCCCCTACCCAGGCCAGTAGCAGGAATTAAGACTGGAACTCTTGCTGTCTAGCTCCTTGTCTGGGGCTCTTCTGTTACAATATATAGTTCTGCCTGGTTTCCCAGGCCCCGTTCAACCCAGCACCTAGAAGGAAGATAAACAGCTCTCAAAGAATCTGGCGCTTGAGATTAGAGGAAACCAGAGAGTAGTCATACTCATGATATTAAGTCAGTCATTGGAAACACTTCTTAGCAGCTATGAGTCTAGGGAAAAGCTACTCAGAATCCTCAACCCCACCCCCTGGGGTTTGGTAGAGACAAGGATTCAGTCCCTGAGGCTTTGAGACTTTTTTTTTAACTGTTATAAAATTTCAACAGTGAAAAAAAAGGTTTCAAAACTATTTGCCCGTAATTTTCTCCATTTCCTTGGTAGGGAAACAGATTTTACTCTTGAAATGATTTATTCTGAGGTACTTTCACATACCTGAATGGCATTTAAAAACCAAAAAACAAAACTTTGATGTATAGAAGTTTCATTCAAATTAAACTTCTGTTTTCTTTTATTTTATAGGTTTTGGGTCTAGTAATACTGGTTCTTTGTTTGGTCAAGCAGCCAGTACCAGTGGAACAGTCTTTGGCCAGGTAATGTGGATATTTGCCTCTATTCGGGCCAACACAATCAGTCCCGTCTGCGTTGCTCCCGTATATAGGATGTAATGTGTTGTGTGTCCAGCAAACAACGCTGAGGTTCTCAAGCTCTGCCTTCCGTAGCTTCCTTGGGGGCACAAAAGTCTCTGCTTCTGATTTGAGAGAATCATTCCAGTGTTGATCCTCGTTTGAAAGTCCTCTCGGAAAGTGTTTTAAAGCACATTTCCTGGTTTCTGTCAATCTTCTGCCTATTGTGACGTCAGGGATTGGCATCTATGGCCTGTAATCGAAATCTGCTCCTCGGCCCATTTTTTTTTTGAAGTGGTTGTTTAAACAATAATAAGAATATGCAACTGAAATTGTGTATGGCCCCTGTGCTAAGCAACATGTAGTCCAGGAGCTCCTTTTGGTGATTGTCTGGCTAGTGGTTATCTGTGTGCTGGGCCTGGTTTTTAGTGATGCACACACATAGACTTAAAATCATCAGTGCTTGAATAAGGCAAGTGCTGTCATTATCCCCATTTGACAGATGAGAACACTGAGAACCCAAAGGGGTTAAATTTACTGTTATAGAAGCCAGCTGCTTTTACTTTTGTTTGTTTGTAAATATTTGTTTATGTACTTGGTTGCTTCAGATCTTAGTTGTGGCATGCAGAATCTTTAGTTGCAGCACGCGGGACCTAGTTCCCTGACCAGGGATTGAACCTGGGCTCCCTGCATTGGACGTGCAGAGTCTTGGCCGCTGGACCACCAGGGAAGTCCCCAGTCCAGCTGCTTTTATTTACTTATTTGTAATTAATTATTCTGGTTTTGGTTGCACTGGGTCTCTGTTGCTGCTCTTGGGCTACTCTCTAGTTGCAGTGTGCAGGCTCCTCATGGCAATGGCTTCTCTTGTTGCGGAGCACAGGTTCTAGATACACAGGCTCAGTAGTTGTGGCGCAGGAGCTTAGTTGCCCCCCTGGCATGTGGAATCTTCCCAGACCAGGGATCGAACCTGTGTCCCCTGCATTGGCAGGCAGATGCTGCTTTTAGATCAAGGATCTTCACAAGGAGTCCTTCCGAAGAAAGGTGCTCTGACATATTGGAAATGACTGACTTTCTAAAGGTAGAATTGACGTTTGTGCAGAAGCTGGAGAAAGTGGTGGCCATGTTATATGCTTCTTCCAAGTCCTCAGTAGGAGATTTTCTTTTTCACCTTTCTCCTAAGAAGATGGGCTCTGCCCTAGTCAGTGATCCTTGACAGAAAGAAACAGAACTTTTGATTTTCAAGTTCCCCAGTGAAAACAGCTAAAAATGGCTAGATAAACCAAATAAACCATAGATTGGAAAGCACTTATAAGCTAACAAGGTATTTTACCACACCTTATTAGAGGCGAAATGGGAACTTGTAGAAGTGAGTGGCGCACAGAAGCCAGTTCTGCCCTGAGAGCATCACTAGTCTGAGAGCACTCGGACTTCCTGTGTTACCAACCCCAAAGGACAGAGGGGCAGGCTTCACTCTCCCGGGCATGTGCAAAGTGGGAGGGCTGAAGAGCCCCTGTCATGGTCAGCTGTGACTGCACCTCTCTGGTCTTGTAATAAACACGCAGCCTGACCTGCTCCAGGGATGGTAGTGTCTCCAAGACGTCTGGTGGGACAGCACAGGCCACACTGAAGAAGAGTGACTCTAGGCCTCCAGTAATTTTTAAGGACATTGATTCCCACACGTAAATTCGTCACAGCAGGAAATAAGGAGCTATGATCAAGAGCCAGAACAAACATGAGACACACATTTGCAAAGACTCCCTAGAATATAAAACAGCTGTGTTTTACATGTTGCAAAGAAATAAAGGACAAACTTGAAAATACCAGTCAAGAATCAGAAATTACAAGAAGAGTCATAGCAGCTTGGAAAAAGAAAGGAATAGAACTTCAAGGAAACTGTTACAATTAAAATTTTAACTCAGCAGATCAGACCCAGCTGAAGAGAATAGTAATATACTAGATCACAGATCAGAGAACTTTCTCTGTGAAGGACCAGATAATGAATATTTTAGACTTTGAGAGCTTATACTGCTTCTGTCGCAACTACTCAACTCCACCGTTGTGGCACAAAAGCAGCCACATGAGAGACTGAGGACAGTTATTTTCCCATGAAGCCTTATTTATAAAAACAGACGGCAGGCTAGATTTGGCCCATGGGCTGGAGGTTGCTGACCCTTGAACTAGAAGGTCAGAGTAGGTTATCTGGAATTCATCATGGAGAGCATAAAAGATGGAAAATACAAAAGAGAAAGCAAAAACGCTAAAAGAGAAAATCTAATGTACATTTAATCAGAAGGAGAAGAAAAAGAATGTATGCTATTAGAAGAGAAAAAGATAAGATTTCTAAAACCAACAGCAAATAGTAACCCATAGATTCTGAAGTCCAACATATACCAAGCAGAATGTATAAAAGGAAATTGAATCTAAGACCTGCCATAGTGAAACTGTGGAACTACCAATATAAAATATTAAAAGCACTCAGAAAAAGGACAGGTTCCCTTCAAGGCAGCAACGCTTGGACTAACAGCAGAGTTCTCAATGGTGGCAATGAAAGCCAGACATAACCTATCTACCCAGAATTTTTGAACCCCCCAAAAAATCTGTAAAATGCAAAAAAAAAAAAAAAAAAAAACATCTGTACATAATGAGGTGAAATCAAGACACTTTTCGGGCAGATCCTGAGAGGATATATGCCCAGCAGACCTGAAGGAAATTCTAAAGGATATTCTTCAGGCAGAAGGAAAATGTGACCTCGCTAAAATTACAGCTTTCTTAATTTTAGGGTAAAACAAGCCATGAATAGGAAAATTGTAGCCTATATAACCAACAGAGTAATCATATTCAGATATAAACAATACAAGTCAAAAGGAAAAAAGACAACTGCACCCCCACCAGAATGGCTAAAATTGAACGGCTGGTGGTACCCCAGTACCTGGGAGGAAGCAGAGCAGCTGTAATAGAAACACTCACAGCAGGAGTGAAAGTTCATAGAATCACTTTTCTATCAAAACTAGATACATGGAACACCTGTGTATCTACTCCAGATAAGCAGACTGTATCTACTCTAGATAAGTAATGCACAAAATCAGAATGCTGATTAGTCTTAGGACATAAAAAGTGAGGTCTGGGGGAGCCACCCAAAGTACTAACAGTGTTTGATGTCTTAAATGTTGACCATCATAAACACTTATATGCCAAAATTCATTGAGCTTGCTACACATAAGATTGGGACAGCGGAGAAGCGCACTGGCTGCGACGGACCACAGAAAGACTCTGCACTTGGACATTACCAGATGGTCAACACTGAAATCAGATTGATTATATTCTTTGCAGCCAAAGATGGAGAAGCTCTATACAGTCAGCCAAAACAAGACCAGGAGCTGACTGTGGCTCAGATCATGAACTCCTTATTGGCAAATTCAGACTTAAATTGAAGAAAGTAGGAAAAACCACTAGACCATTCAGGTATGACCTAAATCAAATCCCTTACGATTATACAGTGGAAGTGAGAAATAGATTTAAAGGACTAGATCTGATAGAGTGCCTGATGAACTATGGACGGAGGTTCGTGACATTGTACAGGAGACAGGGATCAAGACCATCCGCATGGAAAAGAAATGCAAAAAAGCAAAATGGCTGTCTGGGGAGGCCTTACAAATAGCTGTGAAAAGAAGAGAAATGAAAAGCAAAGGAGAAAAGGAAAGATATACCCATCTGAATGCAGAGTTCCAAAGAATAGCAAGAAGAGATAAGAAAGCCTTCCTCAGCGATCAATGCAAAGAAATAGAGGAAAACAACAGAATGGGAAAGACTAGGGATCTCTTCAAGAAAATTAGAGACACCAAAAGAACATTTCATGCAAAGATGGGCTCGATAAAGGACAGAAATGGTATGGACCTAGCAGAAGCAGAAGATATTAAGAAGAGGTGACAAGAATACACAGAAGAACTGTACAAAAAAGACCTTCAAGACCAAGATAATCACGATGGTGTGATCACTCACCTAGAGCAAGACATCCTGGAATGTGAAGTCAAGTGGGCCTTAGAAAGCATCACTATGAACAAAGCTAGTGAAAGTGATGGAATTCCAGTTGAGCTATTTCAAATCCTGAAAGATGATGCCGTGAAAGTACTGCACTCAATATGCCAGCAAATTTGGAAAACTCAGCAGTGACCACAGGACTGGAAAAGGTCAGTTTTCATTCCAATCCCAAAGAAAGGCAATGCCAAAGAATGCTCAAACTACCGCACAATTGAACTCGTCTCACATGCTAGTAAAATAATGCTCAAAATTCTCCAAGCCAGGCTTCAGCAGTACGTGAACCATGAACTTCCAGATGTTCAAGCTGGTTTTAGAAAAGGCAGAGGAACCAGAGATCAAATTGCCAACATCCGTTGGATCATTGAAAAAGCAAGAGAGTTCCAGAAAAATATCTATTTCTGCTTTATTGACTATACCAATGCCTTTGACTATGTGGATCACAATAAACTGTGGAAAATTCTGAAAGAGATGGGAATACCAGACCACTGACCTGCCTCTTGAGAAATTTGTATGCAGGTCAGGAAGCAGCAGTTAGAACTGGACATGGAACAGCAGACTGGATCCAAATAGGAAAAGGAGTACGTCAAGGCTGTATATTGTCATCCTGCTTATTTAACTTATATGCAGAGTACATCATGAGAAAAGCTGGACTGGAAGAAGCACAAGCTGGAATCAAGATTGCCAGGAGAAATATCAATACCCTTAGATATGCAGATGACACCATCCTTATAGCAGAAAGTGAAGAGGAACTAAAAAGCCTCTTGATGAAAGTGAAAGAGGAGAGTGAAAAAGTTGGCTTAAAGCTCAACATTCAGAAAACGAAGATCATGGCATCTGGTCCCATCACTTCATGGGAAATAGATGGGGAAACAGTGGAAACAGTGTCAGACTTTATTTTTGGGGGGGCTCCAAAATCACTGCAGATGGTGATTGCAGCCATGAAATTAAAAGACGCTTACTCCTTGGAAGGAAAGTTATGACCAACCTGCTGCTGCTACTGCTGCTAAGTTGCTTCAGTTGTGTCCAACTCTGTGCGACCCCATAGACGGCAGCCCACCAGGCTTCCCCGTCTCTGGGATTCTTCAGGCAAGAACACTGGAGTGGGTTGCCATTTCCTTCTCCTAGATAGCATATTAAAAAGCAGAGACATTACTTTTCCAACAAAGGTCCGTCTAGTCAAGGCTATGGTTTTTCCAGTGGTCATATATGGATGTGAGAGTTGGACTGTGAAGAAAGCTGAGCGCCGAAGAATTGATGTTTTTGAACTGTGGTGCTGGAGAAGACTCTTGAGAGTCCCTTGGACTGCAAGGAGATCCAGCCAGTCCATTCTAAAGGAAATCAGTCCTGGGTGCTCATTGGAAGGACTGATGCTAAAGCTGAAACTCCAATACTCTGGCCACCTCATGCGAAGAGTTGACTCATTGGAAAAGACTCTGATGCTGGGAGGGATTGGGGGCAGGAGGAGAAGGGGACGACAGAGGATGAGATGGTTGGATGGCATCACCGACTCGATGGACATGAGTTTGAGTGAACTCTGGGAGTTGGTGATGGATAGGGAGGCCTGGCGTGCTGTGATTCATGGGGTCGCAAAGAGTCGGACACGACTGAGCGACTGAACTGAACTGAACACACAAGATTTGTGAACTCAATAGAAAATGGATGAGAGACTTCTTAAAAAAGGATAGTGTTAGTTACACAATTTTGTGGAATGTACTTAATGCCTGAATCATACAGGTAAAATGCTTAAAATGGTGCACCCTACCTGGTTGGTGGTGCCTGTCTCATACGAGCCAGGGACAGAGCAACTCCTTGTTTATCTGAGCTTGGCGTTTGGCCTGTGCCCATGCCTGGTGCATGCCCTGGACACATAGTGGAGGGGAAGCTTAAAATGGTAAGTTTTATATACATTTTACCACAATATAGAAAAAGAAATAAAATATTTTTTGAAAAAGGATAGCCAGAGGACCATAAGTATATTCAACTGAATTAGTAACAGAAACAAAAACCTCAAAGAGCTACCCTCCTGGAAGACAGCACACGTTTTAAAGCCCAGCAATACCAAATGCCAGCGAGCGTGCAAAGCAGCAGAGCTTACATACACTCTTAGTCGGTGGTATGTTGGCACAATCACCTTGGAAAATAGTCTGGCATGATCGGGTAAAGCCCTGCAGTTCCACTCCTAGTTTGTTCTGTAGAGAAACTCATCTGTGCACCGGGATACAGTGTAATAAAAACTACAGACTGGAAGCAACTCAAATGGTTATGGATATACCATTGGGCAGATAAACTTAGATTATCCTGTAATAGAATGTTACTACATTGTGAAATATGGCTGTGAAAATGAACACATTAGAGCTGCATGGGTGACTTTCACAGGCCTTAGTTTTTTCTCTCTCTCACAGGCATACTTTGAGCCAAGAGATTTAAAGCCTATACTGTGATAAACTCCATAATGGTTACTCCCCCACCCCACCACCACTTCATGTTCTTCTTTTACAGAAATTAGGTTTGCCATTGGAAAGGCTGGAAATTCAAATCAGTGGGTTTTTTTGTTTTTGTTTTTTCCTATCATGGCAGGGGCCTTATCTGTTACAGTCGTTACTGTATCCCCAGTGCTTCAGACTATGGGTAGCACAAGATGAGTGTTGTAAAAATGAATGAATTTTCAGGTCGTAGGGGTATTCTCAGAAGAATTTAAGGATACAAGGTAGATTCTGGCCAGGATATAGAACTTCATTTTCTTCATAACCAAGAAAAATCCAGTTAGTATGACTATCACACTGGTTTTACGAGTGTTAGAATTATCTAGTGCTGTTTAACAAATTACCCCCAAATGTAGTAGCATTCTCTAGAGGTTGGCTTGGTGGTTATTTCCCACCTTAACTGGAACTCATGGCATCTATATGTGGCTTCTCTGTGTGACCTGGGCTTCCTTAGAACATGGTGGCTGGATTCCAAGGAAGACTATTCCAAGAAAAAGGGAGCCATACAGAAGCTATCCTCAGAAGTTGCAAGCATCATTTATACTGCATCTTCTTATTTAAGGCTGTCACAGAGTCCCACCAAGCTCAAGGGGAGAGGACTAAACTTCACCTCTTGCTCTAGAAGAGCATTTAGGTCTGGAAATATTACTGTGACCATCTTTGGAAAATATAATCTGTCACATGGCCTATCAAGGCATGGCAGAGAGCCTGTTGAATTGATTTCTAGAGAGGGGAGTTAGGTGTAGGTGAGCTTGATGGTACAGCAGCCTTTGGGAGTAACTGTCAGGACTGGGTTTCGAAAAGTAGAAGACAGGCCTTGCTGAAGGAAGTATACTGGCTGGATAAGAAGCCAGAGGACAGTCTTGGCAACGATGAGGGCAAACACGTGACCAATAAACACGAAAGGTAATCAATAGTATTAGAAGCGTTAGGAAAATGAGGACCAAAACCACAATGAGACACCACTCCACATTCACTAGGAAGACTGTAATTTAAAAGCAAACCAAAGAATAACATGCATTGACAAAGATATGAAGAGACTGGAACCTTCATGCACTTCTGGCTGAAACAGAAAATGGTACAGCAGTTATGGAAAACAGGTTCCTCAAAAAGCTAAACATAGAACTGTCATCAGTTCAGTTCAGTCACTCAGTCGTGTCCAACTCTTTGCAACCCCATGGACTGCAGCACGCCAGGCCTCCCTGTCCATCACCAATTCCCGGAGTTCACTCAGACTCACCTCCATCGAGTCAGTGATGCCATACATCCATCTCATCCTCTGTCGTCCCCTTCTCCTCCTGCCCTCAATCTTTCCCAGCATCAGGGTCTTTTCAGATGAGTCAGTTCTTCGCATCAGGTGGCCAAAATATTGGAATTTCAGTTTCAACATCAGTCCTTCTAGTGAACACTCAGGACTGATCTCCTTGCTGTGCAAGGGACTCTCAAGAGTCTTCTCCAACACCACAGTTCAAAAACATCAATTCTTTGGCGCTCAGCTTTCTTTATCGTCCAACTCTGTCATATGAGCCAGAAATGGTGCTCAGACACATGTTCCCCAACGCTCATTGCAGCATTATTCACAATGGCCAAAAGATGGAACAGCTCAGTGTTCATCAGTAGATGATTGGATAGCCAAATATGGTATATTCATACAGTGGAATATTATTCAGTCTTCAAAATGAATGAAGTTGTTCTTCATGTCACATCACAGATAGATAAATTGTGAATACATTATGTTAAGTAAAATAAACCATAGATAAAAGGACAACTATTATATGGTTCCACTTATATGAAATATTTAGAATAGGTAAATCCATAGAGCTGCAAAGTAGATCAGAGTCTACCAGGGGCTGGGGGAAGGCGGGACCAGAGAGTGAGTTACTGGTTATAGAATTTCGGTCATGTGATGAAAGAATTTTGGACATAGTATTAATTGTTGCATAACATTGTGAACATAATTAATGCCATTCGGCTGTATATGAGAAAATGATTAAGTTTTATGTCGTATATATTTTACCTCAGTTTTTAAAACTTAGATGTAATATACCATAACCATGGAATTTTATACTTTAAATCAGTGAGTTGTGTGGTACGTGCATTGTATCCCAATAAAGTTACTTTAAAAAAGACTGGAGTCTGAAAGACTTGCAGGTTCAATGTAAAACTGCTCTATTCACCCCTCCCACCCTTTGCTAAGAGTAAGCAAGTAAAGCAGAAAGAATTTGCAGTCTTGCGTCCTCCTGCTCCCTAGAACTGTTTAACCCAAGGATGACACTGCAACTCAGCTGCCTCCTGGCTCCAGGCTCCAGCACGTATACAACAAATAACCCAAATCCTAAGCAAAGACAGTGCTGGGCTTACCAGGGGTGAGTTCATTCTAAATCTGTGAACCATTAGCTCCTCACTTTAGGACAGAGATGAAAGAGTGGTCTCTCACTCTCTGGGGAAATTATTAGCAGTCCTCAGTCACCACAACACTGTTCTTCTATGGTAAGTCTGCTGTACCTAACAAAAAAATTTTGTAATGTATGAAGAGGTAAAACAAAAAGGGGGACCTGCAGTCATATTTTAGAAATCATCAAAAAAATAATAATAACCTTCAGATGACCCACGCATTGGAACAAGCAGGTATAATAACTATTGTGCTCAGGTATTTACAGGAAAATAAAAGAATGGTTGAATAAGGAATCTGAGCGGAGAAATGGGAATTACGAAAACAGTCAATCCGTATCTGAAGTTTCAATACAGTATCCAAAATAGAAAATGATTCGTTTAACAGCAGAGGGAATACTACAGGAGAACAATGAACTTGAAAACATGTCAGTAGAAATTACCTAAACTGAAGCTTAGGGAGACGGAAAAAAAGATTGGACAGAACATCCGTAACCTGTGCAACAGTGTATGGCAATTCAGCGAGGTGTCATCAAGAGTCCCGAAGGAGAGGAGACAGAATGGGAGAGGAGAACATTTTTTGAAGAGACAATGGCCAAGCTTTTTCTTATTTGTTGAAAAACTGGAACCCACAAATGCAATAAACTCTGTGACTCTGAAACAGAGTAAATATCAGAAAACCACCCTTGAACACATTTAGTTAAACTTCTGAAAACCAAATACAAAAAGAACTTTTAAAGCAGCTAAAGAAAAAAAGACTGATGACATAAAGAGAAATATTGTGCAGTTAATAACAAGGCATTAAATATATGACAACCATAGCAAAAAAGCAAAAAAAAAAGTTTGCTACCCTGGAGTAAATCAGTGCTGCTCAACTGGTGTCTGTTTCCACCCCTAAAGGAATTTCACAATCACAGTGTCTGGAAACTTGTTTGAGCTTCATGAGTGGGGATGCTACTGTAGTCATCTAGCCAGGGATGCTGCTGGACATTCTGTAGCCCTCCAAAGAATGATGTGGCCAAGAATGTCAGTAATGTCATTGTGAAGAAACCATTAGAAAGACAGAGATTTTTCAGAACATGAACCATAAAAGAAGAAACTGAAAATTTTGTTGGTGTTTAGTCACTAAGATGTATCCGACTCTTTGTGACCCCGTGGACTGCAGCACGGCAGGCTTCCCTGTCCTTCACTGTCTCCTGGAATTTGCTCAAACTCATGTCCATTGAGTCAGTGGTGCGATCCACCCACCTCATCCTCTACAACCCTTCTCCTTTTTCCCTTACTCTTTCCCAGTATTGGGGTCGTTTCCAGTGAATCGACTCTTAGCATCAGGTGGCCGAAGTATTGAAGCTTCAGCTTCATCATCAGTCCTTCCAGTGAGTATTCAGGGTTGAATTCCTTTAGGATTGACTGGTTTGATCTCCTTGTTGTCCAAGGGACTCTCAAGAGCCTTCTCCAGCACCACAATACAAAAGCACCAATTTTTTGGTGTTCAGCCTTCTTTATGGTCCAACTCCCACATCCATACATGACTACTGGAAAAACCATAGCTTTGACTATATGGACCTTTGTCAGCAAGGTGATGTCTCTGCTCTTTAATATTCTTCCTAGGTTTATCATAGCTTTCCTTCCAAGGAGCAGTCTTTGAATTTCATGGCTGCAGCCTATGTCATATCTGTAGAATTACTGAAACTTAAGAACCAGCCAGGAGAAATATCAGTAACCTCAGATATGCAGATGATACCACCCTTATGGCAGAAAGTGAAGAACTAAAGAGCCTCTTGATGAAAGTTAAAGAGGAGAGTGAAAAAGCTGGCTTCAAACTCAACATTCAGAAAACTAAGATCATGGCATCCGGTCCCATCACTTCATGGCAAATAGATGGGGAAACAGTGGAAACAGTGGCTGACTTTATTTTTGGGGGCTCCAAAATCACTGCAGATGGTGATTGCAGCCATAAAATTAAAAGATGCTTACTCCTGGAAAGAAAAGTTATGACCAACCTAGACAGCATATTAAGAAGCAGAGACACTACTTTGCCAACAAAGGTCCGTCTAGTCAAGGCTATAGTTTTTCCAGTGGTCATGTATGGATGTGAGACTTGGACTATAAAGAAAGCTGAGTGCCAAAGAATTGAGGCTTTTGAACTGTGGTGTCGGAGTAGACTCTTGAGCGTCCCTTGGACTGCAAGGAGATCCAACCAGTCCATCCTAAAGGAGATCAGTCCTGGGTGTTCATTGGAAGGACTGATGTTGAAGCTGAAACTCCAATACTTTGGCCACCTGATGCGAAGAGCTGACTCATTTGAAAAGATCCTGATGCTGGGAAAGATTGAAGGGGGGAGGAGAAAGGGACGACAGAGGATAAGACGATTGGATGACATCACTGACTCAACGGACATGGGTTTGGGTGGACTGGGAGTTGGTGATGGACAGGGAGGCCTGGCGTGCTGTGGTTCATGGGGTCACAAAGAGTGGGACACGACTGAGCGACTGAACTGAACTGAAGAACCAGCAAGACCAAACGTGGACAAGATGTAGAGCAACTTGATCTCTTAATGCACTGCTGGTGGGAATGTAAAATGGTGGGATCACTTTGGAAAACCATTTGGCAATTTCTCAGTAAGTTAAATATACACTAATTTTTATGGTTAGCACTTCTAGGTGTGTACCCAAAGGAAATGAAAATATATGTTCACAGGCAGACTGGTATCAGAATGTTCCTAGCAGCTTTGTGATAGCCCAGATGTTCATCATGAGGAGAATAGTAGACCCTGTCATCCTCACGCAGTGGAATACTACTCAACCATAAAAAGGGAAGGACAAGGCCTGCAGCCACGTGGATGGACCTCAGAAGCATATGTTGGTTCTAGCCAGGTCAGTTAGGCAAGAAGATGAAAGAAGTATCCAGAGTGGAAAGGAAGAAGTAAAACTATATATGTTCAGATAATATCATATATATAGAAATCCCAAAGGAATCCACTAGAGGACTACTGGAAGTAATAAATGAGTCCAGCAAGTTTGTAGGATGCAAGGTCAGTGTATAAGATTTTAATTGTATTTATATACATTTGCAACACACATCCAAAAATGAAGTTGAAATTAAGAAAACAATTCTATTTCCAGTATCATAAAAAGGAGTAAAATACTCAGAAATAGACAGAAGCACAAAACATACTCTGAATATGCAAAAACATTATTTCAAGAAATGAAAAATGATCAAAATAAATGGAAGGACATCCTATATTTATGGATTGAAAGATTTAGTGTTGTTAAAATGGCAATAGAGAACCAGGGCTTGGAAAATTAACATTCATGCAGGAATTCAGTAATGAGTAAGAAAGACAAAAGTGGCTGTGTCCATAGAGCTTACCTTTGATGGGAAGTGGGGGGATCAGTCTTTAAGACAGTTTAATTTCAGGTAATTTTAAGCACTACGGGGAGAGGAACTTCTCTGGTAGTCCAGTGGTTAAGACTCCACGCTTCCTATGCGGAGGGTGAGGGTTCAGTCCCTGGTTGGGGAACTAAGATCCCACATGCCGAGTGGCGTGGCCAAAAAAAAAAAAAAAAGCAAAAAGAGTCCTATGAAGAGAACAAGATGATGTGGTAGTGTTCGGGGAAGCTTATTTAGGCCCCATAGTCGGGAAATGCCTTTCTGAGAAAGTCTCATAAATAGCTCTTTTTACATTTGTTTCTTTGATTTAGGATCAAGTCAGGTTCATTCACTGAGACTTGGTTGATAGGTGTCTTCAGGGTCTCTGATTGCCCTTCCATGTCTGTCCTTCTTTTCTTTTTCCTCAGAATACAGCTGTTGAACACAGCAGGCTGTTGGTCCTGTTAAGATCGCCACACTCCTGTTCTGATTACATCCCTGTGGTGTAGCTTCTGAGTAACTTGCTCCTCTGTCCCTTCCTGTGAAATGGTGCTTAGGTCTGGAGGCCGGATGAGATTCTCAGGGTTTTTGGCAATTTTTAAATTCTGAATCTTGAACACTGACTCCCTCTTTAATGATGTAAATGTACTGTTAGTTTTTTGGATGTGGTAAGTTTGTTACGGTTTCTGTTTTGGAGCTTTACACGGTGGATGGAATGATAAGATGTCTGCTTCATACTGATCGAGGATCAGGGGCAGAACATGGGGCTATGGGTGATGCTCAGCTGGCTGTGAGTCATGGGTGAAGCTAGGTGGTGAGGACGTGGCTTCATTGTGCCCCTCCATATGGACTTGCGAGGTCTTCCATAATTTAAAGTTCTTAAAACTATTATTATTGACTGTAATTAAAATGAATGGGCTATTCTAACCCACTTCTGAGGATGTAGTTTAACTCTCAATTCACATTCACTTCAGTGAAGTGTTACCCACTTCTACTCATTTCTACAGTTCAGTTCAGTTCAGTCGCTCAGTCGTATCCGACTGTTTGCGACCCCGTGAATCGCAGCATGACAGGCCTCCCTGTCCATCACCAACTCCCGGAGTTCACTCAGACTCTCGTCCATCGAGTCAGTGATGCCATCCAGCCATCTCATCCTCTGTCGTCCCCTTCTCCTCCTGCCCCCAATCCCTCCCAGCATCAGTCTTTTCCAATGAGTCAGCTCTTCGCATGAGGTGGCCAAAGTACTGGAGTTACTCATTTCTACAGATAGCCATTTTTTTTTTAAATCATATTTTTTAAAATAGAGTGAACCATCTGAAGTTGCTGGGGTTTGTGGGGCTTTTTGTTGTGGGTTTGTTTTTTTTTTTTCCTGTAGGGCAAAAAAAGGTCTATCTATTGGCAATTTTCCTGTTTCAGCTGGATTCATGGAAGTCAGCTGAGAAACCTGGTATTTTCTGTTTTCCGCACACATGCATATTTGTCATGTCTTCGTTCCTTTGGAAGTCAGTTCACTAGTTATCAAAGCCTGTGCTCTTATAATTGGATTTCATTCCAAGTTTTAAAAACTAGTCATCATTAAATGGGTGTAGTAAACAGTTTCTGTTGTTTTTGAAGAAGTTTAAAGGGAGAGACAAGCAAGTACCTTAAGTAGGTCGCCCTCAGGTAAAAATGAGCCTTTCGTGTTTCAGGCACAAAAGAAGGCGGGGGATAAAGGGTGATGCTGAGAGATGGGTGAGACCAAAGCATGTAGTTTCTTTTCAGAGTTTGTAAGAAGAGTGGAGTGACTGGACTGCTGTTTTCAAGTGTTCTAGCTGCTGTGTGAGCGCGGGTCACGGGAGCAGCACGTCGGTGGACCTGTCCTGCGGTCCAGTCTTGGGCAGTTCAGACTGAGGGCAGGGACTGCATCCCCCAGAGCAGGGGCACGCTGGGAGCATGTCTCAGCGACCGCCCGCTAGAGGTTTGACTTCTTTGGGGGATTAAATAATTACTTGTAAAGCCCTTAGAAAAGTGCCTAGCACAGAGCAAGTGCTCAGTCGTTGGTTGTTGTTAAAATACCAACAGCCATTTCTGAGCATATCAGCTACATTTGAGGCACTTTTCTAAAGGGCACTACATTTCTAGCTGATTTATGTCACTCGTTGTTTGGAGGTGAGCAGTTTACTTTCCCATCTTACAGAAGAGGGGCTTTGGCACCTCTCCACCTGCCCACCCCTAGAAGGGGGCTCCTGTTAGGTTCCTGTACCACCCGTCTTCCTTAAAGAACCAGTTCCTCAACAGAAGTACATGTGCTGCATCCAGCTTTGTGTCAGCATGCGCCCTACATTAGCAGCACCCTCAGAGTGTGAGATTTGCAGATTTGGACAGAATTCAGCTGTGGTCATCATTTCAACAATAGAGCTAATTTAAGCTTATTTCTGCAGCACTGGGAAAGTCATCATGAAATAAAAGAGCACAAATTGGGAGAAAAGACAGTGTAAATCACTGATAGTCGGTTGCTGATGAGTTCAGCCAAACACAGGATGAATGAAAATAAGTGTTGCCCATCATAACCTAGAAATGTATTTAAACCTTCACATTTGGGGAGCTCCCAAGGGTTGGGTTTCCCTGCCCCAGGAAGCAGGGCAGGTGAACTGTCGGGCTCCTACCTACCACGAGTGATGTTTCCAGAGAACTGGCATTGTAGAATAACTGAGAGCGTGTGATTGTAGGGAGCCTTCCCATCCAGAGTTGGGCTTCCTCTCTGGTCGTTGGGACGCCTGCACCGGCACTGACCAGCGCTCCCTCGCTCGTCCCGTCTGCACAGCTGCGAGCGCCTGCTCTCTGGCCGGGGCCTGCCCTCTTACGTGGCCTCTCATCCTCCCGGCTTCCTGTCCCTTTTGTCTTCCAGCAGTCGTCCTCTTCCAGCGGCAGCGTGTTTGGGTCTGGAAACGCTGGAAGAGGGGGAGGCTTCTTCAGCGGCCTCGGAGGAAAACCCAGCCAGGATGCAGCCAACAAAAACCCGTTCAGCTCGGCCAGCGGGGGCTTTGGGTCCACAGCTACCCCAAGTAAGTTCAGAAACTTTCCTGGTCTCTGGGTCCCCTGATGTCATTGTCATTCTCCTGGCAGTATCAGAGCTTCAGTAACAAGGGTAGCAAGGGAGGAAAGGTCTGGAAGGCCCACTTAAAATCTCTCCCCCAGAGCAGTGCGGTCTGTTTTGATTTTGTTTTTTATTTGGGGTTTTTAATGAGATGTCCTATGTAGCCATGAAAAGACATCAGAGCTGCAGGGAGAGAGGATCTATGCACTGAGCTACTCCCATCGTCTCTCCCAAGGCCCAAATTGCTCTGTTTCTTAGGACTGAGATGACTTGAAATGAATGCAAGCAGACAAGCATAAAAGAGAGCAGCCGAACAGGCTGGGTGTGCTCGGAGGAGCATCTGGATTTTCATTTGTGTCGGACTCGCTTTGAATTTGCTTTAAAATGCAGCTACTGTAGAGAAATGTCACACAAAAGTTGAAGCCATCATTATTTCTCAGCTCTTACACTTTTGTCTTATTTTCAAATGAAGCTGTGTCTTTGTGCTGGCACTTTCTTCTTCAGCTAATTCCTTGTTGATCTGTTGATTCGTGATTGGAAATGAAAGAAATTTGTTTGTTTAAATCTTCTAAAAAAACAATATTGTGCTGCTGCTGAAAACTGAGTTGGGAAGTCAGGCACCTGTCAATCTTCATCTTAGCTGCTCTCATTAAATATGCGCCACCAGAAGCTTCTCTCATCTGTGTGATCATTACATGATCACACTCATTGGGAAGTGATTACACTCATTGGGAAAGACCCCGATGCTGGGCAAGATTGAGGGCAAGAGGAGCAGGGGACGACAGAGGATGAGGTGGTTAGATAGCATCACCGACTCAATGGACATGAGTTTGAGCAAACGTAGGGAGATAGTGAAGGACAGGGGAGCCTGGCGTGCTGCAGTCCATAGGGCCGCCAAGAGGTGGACACGCCTGAGCGACTCAACAACAACAAGGCATCAAGCCCAGTTCTCTAGATGGGACAGAGGTTTCCTTGATAATGAGGCTCATGTAGTTACAAGCAAAACTCTCTTTCCTGAGACTCATATATTGACAGGTCAGTTATTTTGATGTCACTGTTTATCTAGTAATATGTAAGGAAAGGTTGTAGTAAAGATACACACACATCTTTAAAGTTGCAAAATTATATAATCAGAAATTTTTGTTCTGCTAGTAGGAATTTAGAACCTAAAACAAAGGGATCTTAGAACTCGAGTTCAGTAACAGTTTTTGAAAACTGTAGGGTGGATTTCCTTTAGGGTTGACTGGTTTGATCTCCTTGCTGTCCAAGGAACTCTTAAGCCTTCTCCAGCGCCACGGTTCGAAAGTATCAATTCTTCTGCACTCAGCCTTCTTTATGGTCCAGCTCTCACACCTGTACAGGACCTACTGGAAAAACCATAGCTTTGACTAGATGGACCTTTGTCAGTGAAATGAAATCTCTGCCTTTTAATATGCTGTCTAGGTTTGTCATAGCTTTTCTTCCAAGGAGCAAGCGTCTTTTATTATTAAAGTGTCTTTAATTTTATGGCTACAGTCACTGTCCACAGTGATTTTGGAGCCCAAGAAAATAAAGTCTGTCACTGTTTCCATTTTTTCCTCATCTCTTTGTCATGAAGTGATGGAATCATATGCCATAATCTTAGTGTTTTGAATGTTGAGTTTTAAGCCAGCTTTTTCACTCTCTTCTCTCACCTTCATCAAGAGGCCCTTCACTTCTCCTTTGCTTTCTGCCATAGGGTGGTGTCATCAGTTTTAGATGTGGCCATCCCCACTTTACCAATAAAGATATAGATTCAGAGAGAGGGTGTGGGCTTCCAGAGGTAACAGCCATTAAGCAGTGTAAGGAGGATTTCATCCAGGCGTGTGTGTAGAGCTCTGATCCACCGTGTTGCCTCCTGAGATCTTCCAGCCCTGCCGTGGAATGGAACTCCTCCCTGTGCACCTTGTCTGATGGCCCTCATGCTTGCTTTGCATGGCATTCATTGAACACACTCCCCTGCAGATAGATATCAGAGCACAGATTGCGCAGCCAGCAGCTCCCTTGGTAACATTTAGACCCCGAGATGCCTAGTCCTGGAGCTGCCCTCTTTAGCCCTGAAAAATAATTGGAACTAACTATGCAATGATCTCAAAAGACAAGCTAGGGACATGACTGGTGCTTGGTGCTGGAGTGTTCTGTATCCGAAGCTCACACTGCAAAGGTTTCTTCTCTCTTTCTTCCCGGGAGACTCTACCTAAGACACAGGTAAACCCTGGGGGCATGTGCATTATGTGTGAGGAAACCATGACTCAGGAAGGCTTAGTCCTTTCCCGTCAGTTTTTAGGTTTTCTAAGCCAAGGCTGACTGTACCACTCATTTATCCCACTGTAATATCTTTGAACATCCTAAAGACCAAGGAGTCTTAAAGAGATAAAGGGATAAAGAAGCCCAAAGGCTTGTAAATGTTCTCTGACCTCCCTGGAATTCAAGTTTTCCAACACGGTCCCAGTAAAATCATTTCACCTCTGTATTTCTGGTTTGTCCAAGAGGAGATCTAGCCTCTAATCTTACACTTGAATTTGTTTGCTATTTGGAATTTTTGCCTTGTTAGCACTAACCAAGTCAGAAAATCGCTACCCTCTCTTCTTGAAATACCAAATGAAAGGAATGGCTGGGAAGCCTGGTTTTTGTTTCCAGTGTCAGATGCACCACCATTGAAGGGATCTAATGTAATCTTCAGTCACCTCGGATCAGGAAAGGATCAGACTGCTCAAGAGGGCATTTTGCAGGCTCCACTAGGGGATATGTAGTATATGATGGTGATGAAAAGGAATTTGCTACCCATGCATGCTGTCAGTGCCTGACATGCTTATAGCCAAGCTCTTAGACTGTCAGCAATAGTTTTACAGAGCAGGTGACCATGCCGTGGTCTGGGGCTCTGTGTTACTGGCTCATGGAAATTAGAGATGGTTGGGTCCCTGAGATGAGGCTCTGCACTTGCTGGATTGTGGATCAAGAGCATTGAAACTGGAAGTGTTAACAGACTTGCATCTCACACTGAGGTTGGATTGGCAGCAGAGCAAGAAGAGAGGCCCTGACCTTGACAGGTTAATGGTGGACCCCCTCTTCAGACAGCTTGTCTTGGAGAGTCACCCTCCACGCTTCTCCCATCCGTCACCCTCCCTGTGAGCATCTGTCTGGCCCATGCAGGTGTCTGTACGTCTCTCTTGGTGACATGCAGTCAGCTCTCCATACCCACACAGAACATGTCATTGCAGCCTCCTGTCCATGCCTGTGTCTGAGCAGTGATCCTCTTTAAAGAGAGCGGTTTGCTGCCTTACTGTGGGTGCAAACTCACTGTAATAAAACACCCATCACAGCAGGGTGGGGAAATGTGAGTCATCCCTCCCCGCTCCTCCCAGTAAAGGGTTAAAGAAAAATTCCTGTTACATAGCATGCTGTTTGTACTCCCCAGGAGCTTCCATGTTTTTGACTTTTGGCAGGTTATATGTTGCCTGGCAGATTTGCAGTACCTATAACAAAAAACTTGACCCCCATCTTGATTTTTAGGAACTCGATTCCTTTTTTCCTTTAATTCTTGGAGCCGAGTCAGTGTGTAGCTGAGGGAGCAACCCACCAGATAAGCATCTAAAAGGTCAAGGGCTTACTCTGAATCCCTTAGAAAGATGAAGTGAGAGTGGAAGTCCTGTTCTTCAGAATATCCCAAGCTTCCATCCATCCAGGAGGAGGAGCAGTGGGATCTTTCTTATTCTGCCTGCAGTCTCTGTGCAGAGCCAGCAATGGCAGGCATGTAAGAGTAGAATTGGAAGTCAGCGTGCTCAGTTTGAATTCACTCTAACTTTGTTTTCTCTAGTTTTGACAAAATTTGAAGTTGGTCTTCATGTGAGGAGATCCATGAACACCAGCCCTGTTCTTCAGAAGCCGAGTCTCGTGTGGCCGCGGGGTGGGCCCTCTGTTGGACACATCTGCTACCTGTGGGCTCACAGGTGCATTTCTGCAGAAGAGCCCTTCCTTGGAACCTGTTGCCTTCCTTTGTTTTGTGCCTGTAACGTCATATCAGGAAATCCTGAGCCTGGGCACTAAAGTGATTACAAACTTGTCATGAAGATACACACACATCAAAGGAGGTTTCTGTCTCACTGCCACCCAGCATCCTTGGATCCTAGACTTCTCTGTCACTCCCTTCTCCCCAAACGCCTAGTGAAATTTCTTCCTTCTCTGTTTTGAGGAGTACGTAAGGACATCTTTCTCCCTCTGACTTCCCTCACACATGTTCTTCATCTCTTCAGATACCTCTAACCTGTTCGGAAACAGTGGAGCCAAGACATTTGGCGGATTTGCCAGCTCATCATTTGGAGACCAGAAGCCTGCTGGCACTTTCAGCTCTGGAGGAGGAAGCGTGGCCTCCCAAGGCTTTGGGTTTTCCACTCCAAATAAAACAGGTACTGCTCTGCCTATTTGCTTTGCTTATTGTTACATGTGTATTTAATGTGCATAGACTTCTGGAAGCAGAGCTCTCCAGGCCGGTTTTCGAGGGAGGTGACTTGGAATGTTGATGAAGATGCTCTTCCGCCAGATTCATTCTCTTCATTGAGCGCCTACTACATTCCTGACGCTGTTCTCTGTCTCCTGAGACGCACTAAGCGCAGAATGCATGCCATGCAGCCCTTAACAGAGTTTAGTGTCTTTGCAGGGAAGAAAGCATTGTAGATATTTACAGTTGCATTTAACAACCAAAGAAGGGAGCCTGTAAGACTGTAGCTTGAAACATTAACAAGAAAGCATCCTGAGTCATATTTGCTTGGGTGCCCATTACCTGTGATGGGTAAGACAGATGGTCCGTGTAATCTCTTAGGTCTGTATCACTTTGTCTTTCCCAGGTCACTTTTCTTTAAACTTTTTATCGAATATAATCACATAACTATACCACATGCTCTTGTATGTATACAGTTTTCATAGCATAATGATACAGCCCAATTAATTTTCACTCTTAGAATATGCCTACTTAGGAATAAAGAACATTGCAGTACTACTTTTTATCCCAGCATTACTTTTAAAATGTATATTTGTAAACTGTGTCGCTTTTTTTTTATAATCATGTATTATTATACTTGCAATTAAAGATTTTAAAGAACAGTACATATTTACCTGCAAAAAAAATCCTTCATCTCTGTCAGCTGCCCCGTCTATCCTATTTCTGTGTCTGAGATCTACAGAGGGGCTGCATACCTGCCCTTGTCTTGTGGAAAATTGTGTGAAAAGATTTTTGGGGGCAGGGAGGCTTAACCTGCTGAGAAAGCAGTTTGTTAAAGCAAATGCCCCACAGGTGAGCAGACAGGATGCTTCCCCCAGGTGTGTGTTGGGGACTCTCTGTGGGGATCGTAGAGGAAGGACCCTCCCGAAGGAGCAGCCGCCTGGATGCCTCTGACAGGGGAGCGTGGCTGCCCCGAATTACTACCTGGAATCCCACCTTTCAGAACCGAAGTTGCTGCGGTGTCCTAATGCACTGGGCACCTTTACTCAGACCTGTGCCTGGCGAGGGTTAGTCTTTGCTAGCTTTTGATGCTCTCTCCTAGAATCTGAAGTGGAGTAGGAATGAGCACCACAGCTGCATTTTGCAGCTTTGAGTGATTTAAAAACACTTCCTGCAGAGAGAGATTTAAAAACAAAAGGGCTGCAAATCTTTTGGTCCCAGTTAACAGGGCAAAAGCAGAGACATTACTTTGCCAACAAAGGTCCGTCTAGTCAAGGCTATGGTTTTTCCTGTGGTCACATATGGATGTGAGAGTTGGACTGTGAAGAAGGCTGAGCGCTGAAGAATTGATGCTTTTGAACTGTGGTGTTGGAGGAGACTCTTGAGAGTCCCTTGGACTGCAAGGAGATCCAACCAGTCCATTCTGCAGGAGATCAGCCCTGGGATTTCTTTGGAAGGAATGATGGTAAAGCTGAAACTCCAATACTTTGGCCACCTCATGCGAAGAGTTGACTCATTGGAAAAGACTCTGATGCTAGGAGGGATTGAGGGCAGGAGGAGAAGGGGACAACAGAGGATGAGATGGCTGGATGGCATCACCGACTCGATGGACGTGAGTCTGAGTGAACTCCGGGAATTGATGATGGACAGGGAGGCCTGGCGTGCTGCGATTCATGGGGTCGCAAAGAGTCGGACACGACTGAGCGACTGAACTGAACTGAACAGGGCAAATAGCACTTGACTAAGATAGTTTAGTTTATTAATCATCAAGACCTTTTAGTTTATCTTTTGAGGAACCTGATCATGTTTTCTTCAACTCTTGTGTCCTCTCTGTTGTTCCTTATCCTGGGGTCACATCCCAGTTGAGTTGAGAACTTGACCCTTTTATTTTTTCAATCTGAGAGAAAATGCATCCACCCACTTTTCAGACTGGTTTTTCCTATTTGATGACTTGCCCCATGGAACCACCTCGACTGAGGACTCCAGGAATTTCAGATTGTGGGTTTGGGTGGGTCTCTAAAAAATTCCAGAAGCAGCCCTCCTCCCTTGAGTACAGTTGCAGTAAAAAATAACACCACTGGAGATGTTTTGAACAGAGGACAGGAAGTGGGACAGACTGACAGTGACCTCCTGCTGCCCCAGTCCACTGGGTTCACTCCATGTTCTGCCGCTGGAGTTACTGGCTTTGGTGGCAGTGGAGGGGGCAGAGTGGTGGTAAGGTGCTGGGTGGTCATGTGGTCACCCTGCCTTTGTTCCCATCCAAGCTCTGCCGCTCACCAGTGGCTCAGTCTAGACATGGGGCATCTTCTCTGAGCCTCGGTGTCCTCGCCTGTGAAGTCAGGGTCGCAGGTTTACAGGGAGGATTGAAACTGGTGAACAGTACCTGGCATATGGAGGATCCTCAGTAAATCGGATATCTTATTGAGTACTAAACTTCTGTCTCTTCTGGAGAAGAAAACATGAAAGTGTAAGCATCTAACAAAATTGGAACCCTCAGCATCAGCAGTGAGTTGTCCGTCTCCAACAGTGAAGCCCGGGTCCCCGTTCACTCTCTTCACTCCTTCTAGCTGTGGCGTGGGTCTGTCGTTTTGGGGCATTGTGTGTGCCTGTGTAATCTCCTCTCTCTATCCAGTGAGTGTACTTTCTGTATCGTGGTGACTTCTCATTTTTCACTCACCTTCCACCAGGAACTCTGGACAATATTGAGTACAGAGTACTAGGTGAAGGTCTGTGTGTCCAGGAAGTGTAACCAGATCCATGATCAGTCTTAAATAATTCAACTGCAAGGGTTTTTTAGCACTTTTTTTTTTTTCCAGTCTGTTATATTTGTAACCCAGCAGTCTCCATTATCATGGCTTGGAATTTCACTCGAGGTTTTAAAATACAGACTGTAGACCCAAACGTGAGCCTGAACAGAAATCGCCTTCTCAGTTGTGCTCCTGCTGTTCCTGGTGAATGAGCAAACGACCGAACCACAGAGCAGCAGCTAACTAAGGCATTCAGCTGGCAGCTCTTCATATCCAGCATTTGCTCCTGCCTGATGCAGGCGGCAGAAGCTTGTGGGTGATTACACTCATAATAAGAAGGCCTGGGTAATCCCTCTAACACCGGGATTCACGTTCCACTTGGGCGAGAATGAGGGCCCCATCTCCCTGGTCCAGTTGCCTCCTGGCTTGGCCTGGGCCACCATTCCTCCCTTCAGAGCACGTCTCTTGTACCGTTTTGCTGTGTTCTGTTCAATAGACGCTCAGCGAATGTCTCTGCTAATGTCCTAGAACGACGTCAGCAGAGTCTTGGGGTTTGGGAATCCTCCTCGGGGGCAGGAAGAACAGTCAGGCAAGGGCCTTCTGTCTTGCCGCCTGACAGGCATCTAGCAGTCGGGGGAGGCGGCCCCAGGCACACCTGGCCCTTCGTGTGCGGCCACCTGTGGGGGTACCGCCCCCGTGGGCCTGTGTCCACAGGAGCAGCAGCGCTGCCCTCGGGCTGGTAGACTCAGGGCTCGCCTTGCCCAGTGCTGGAGGGTTTTGTCTCATTCATACAGCAGCCACCCTCCAGACAAGAAACACAGTGTGCCTTTTCTATTGAGGAGTAGTTCCTGCCTGCAGAGAGAGAGCTTTTTGTTAGTTCTTCTGTGCAGGGGGAGAGAGACTCCTGAGACAGACGGAGAGGCATTGGGCTGTAAATAAGTAACGAGCGCCTGGCCGAGCGCCAGCACCCCGTGGCGCTGCGTCTCCTCGGAACCCTGCTCGCAGGTCCTCCCTGAGAGGGGACCGTGAGCCTCTAGTTCATGTTTTTGTGAAGCTAGGGACCTTGCCTATGTGATGATAAGTAATAAACTCTGACCATTTTGACAACTGGGTAGAGATTGAATCTCTTGAGTGTGACTTTTCAGTGGACTCTCAAAACGTAGCAGGGCGCCGGGTGGGGGTCTGACGTGGCCTAGCTGGGTTTCCTGGCACTCGGACCTCACGAAACGTGGAGCTAACGAGTCCAGCTTGCCTCGGGAAGGCCCGGAGATCTCACAGACACACACGAGGTCTCCTGGGTTCTTAGAACTCCAAGTAAGCTCCTACGTGGACCGCAGACCCTTCTGCTGGAAATGGAGGGGTGGCGATTTGGTTGGGTTTGGGTTTATTATTTTGCTGATAGAAGGGGTGTTGCCCTTTGCTATAATTTTTTGAATTTGAAGTTCTAACGTATTTTCCCCTTTCTCCTTCTTCCTCTTTTGATTTGGTTTCTCACTGCTCATTGTCTTCTCTTCCTGTCTCCTCCTTTCTTTCTCCCCGTTTCTGTTTGTTTGCCTCTGTTTTGCTCAGGTGGCTTCGGTGCTGCTCCAGTGTTTGGCAGCCCTCCTACTTTTGGGGGATCCCCTGGGTTTGGAGGGGTGCCAGCATTCGGTTCAGCCCCAGCCTTTACAAGCCCTCTGGGCTCGACGGGAGGCAAAGTGTTCGGAGAGGGCACTGCTGCCGCCAGCACGGGAGTATTCGGGTAAGCCCCCCGGGAGAGGCCAGAGGAAGCCCCCAGGCTCGGGTCAGCAGAAGCACTGGGGCCCAGTACTCCTGTTTTGAAAAGAAAATTCTTCTGTTTCCCCTTTTCTTGACTAAGCTGAAATTCCCTTCCTCAAAATCCGCAAACCAGTCATTCCAGGATTCCTGTTCTCTGCAGGGATAAGGCTAGACTCTGTCCAGTACTTGCTGGACATGAGCCGTATTCCTGTCCCCTGGTAGGTGGCTGGCAGAGCCCTGCTCTCCCAGCAGAGATAAAGGATTGGTTAAGGGAAGAAAAACAGTCTCCCCTTACTGCAAGATTGCCCCTCGTGTGGTGACTGCTGTTAGGAAATTCTGAATAAACAGTTTTTACCAAATTCTTTTCTCTTGGGATTGTTGTCCCTGAGCAGACAGCTCCTTAAGTCCCCTGCTCCACTGCAGACCCCCCGCGTAGGACAACAGTCCACAGTCCCCGGGCCAGCTTCCACAGGCACTATCTGGGCCCTGGACACATTGCAGAGTCTCCATGACCGCTCTGCCTTCAAGGCTGCTCTTACTGCTTGGGGTATATCCTCACTTGAAAATGCCATAGTAGAGATTTGCTTCAGAGGGCCCCAGAAATTCAGTCTGGTTACCAAAACCCCAAGGAGAAAATAGCCTTCACCACATCACAAAATCCCAGTAAAATATATGTGGTGATGACTACAAAGTGTCTTATTCGCAGGAAGTATGGATGTCTGAAGTTACTGTCTGCTGGGCCTTTCACAGCCCTCAACCCTGGCTCAGGACTCATAACACTGCAGAGCTGGCGGGTGGGGCCGGGCCGTTTGGGAGCACTGTCAGGGCACATGGGATGAGTGCTGGCAAGGTGGGAGCATCTTTGTCTTGAAAGTAAACTCAAATGGAGCCCTTCCTCACACCCTCCTCACCTCTCCATGAAAGAGGCTGGTGCGGACATGCTGGCGAGTTTCAAGGAAAGTAGCGAGTTGATACATTGCTTCTTGGATTTCATGTAGAGACTGATGGGTCTCTTAAGCTGCTCCCGGGAAGTCAGGAAACCCGAACTTAAGGAAAGCTTTGAAAGGAGAGTTGGGGTCGATTTAAACCAGTTTTCTGGCAGGTTCTGACAGATACTGCTCTCTGCAGTGACCGCCCAGCACGTGATATTGCAAAGTTGCCGGAAGGTTTGTGGTTGACTGGGAATCTTGAGGTTTTTATTTATTTATTTGAAACCAGCTGTTTTCTTCGCTAGCAAAAAAAAAGGATTAGGTTCTGCCCTGGCCAGGGGCTCGCCCACATAAATCCTGACTGGCTGGTTAGTTCCGAGTTGTCCAGCAGAACCAAGCACCAGTTTTGGTGTGACATCTCCGAAAGAGCCCATCGCCGTTCTTCAGGTCCCTGTCGTGAGTCTGTCTCTGACCCCGGCTGACACCTGAGAGCTTCCCACAGCCATGTATGAGAGGCCCAAGGCATGGGTGAGATTAGCCCAGGACCAGTGACGTGGAAGTTCCAAACAGCAGAGGAAAACCCAAACATGGACAAGTGGGGTTTCATACTGCAGCCCTTTATTTTTCTTCACGAAGCTGAGGCAAAGGTTTGCTCTGGGCTCTAGCCTACTTTTTCTGAGAGGCTGCCAGTTTAAACCAAGCTTGTCACTTCGAATCATGTACGTCGCGCATCCTGAGACTCAGGAGGGGGGCCGGGGCTGTCGGGCAGCAGAGTGGCCGTGTGGCCATGCTAACCGCAGTCTCTGCTCTCACCGGGACGCAGGTTCGGGAGCAGCAGCAGCACCACGTCGTTTGGCACCCTTGCCAGTCAGAACGCACCGACTTTTGGATCGCTGTCCCAGCAGTCTTCTGGGTTTGGGAGCCAGAGCGGGGGATTCTCAGGCTTCGGATCAAGCGGAGGAGGTGGGCAGCCCAACCACTCCCTTCACTGTGGTCTCTCCTTTCGTTCCTTCAGTAAATGTCTGACAACCCTCACCCCTACCCTGACCCTCCAAAAGAATGAGTGATTTTACCTGGCTATTCAGTCTGGTACTTGAAAAGCTGAAAGTACTGGAAAGATGCAGTTTTCTTTTTGGGTTTTAATTAGGCTTGTTAACACTGTGCTGTTTCTTACCAAATAAAGAAATGGCTGACTTGACTTTTCTCTCAAGATTTGAGGACCCCAAAAAATAGCCATTCTAACTAGACCTTGACTTAAAAGTCTAAACCAGAAGACTCAAAAGATATAGAAGAAAGTAAAAATAAAGAGGTAGAGACCTTACAAAATGTCTTTCATTTGTTTGACACCCTACTTCTTCAGATAGTAGAATATCTTTGCAGCACACTTACGAGATGCAAAAGTTAGGTATTATTAATTATTATTTTACAAATGACACAGAAACCGCAAGGGGCCAGTCTGCTCAAAGGGCTAGACAGACAGCAGCAGGGCTGCCCCTTGGACCGAGTGTCTTGCTGCTCTGGCCTCAAGGAGAAGAGAGCCAGTGGATGGGGAAAGTAGAAAAAGCACGCTTTCTTGATGAAATGAGTTCGTGTGGCATCAGCAACACTGAGAGGAGGCCTGCCATGACCCTCTGCTGGCCACGGTGGAGGTGGGACAGACCCTGAAGCAGCCAGCAGACCGCGCCCCTTCCTGCCCCCACCCCCTCCCAGCCTGGTCTTGCGGGAGGAGGGCTTCCTGTGGAGACACGCGGAGGGGACCAAGGCGCCCTAGAGACCACCTTTGCCTTTCGGGCGTCTGTGTTCTAACTGCACCCTTTTCCTCTTTTTCAGGATTCACCTTTGGATCTTCTAACTCGTAAGTACCCCTCTTCAGTTTTGAG
The DNA here is from genome assembly GCF_032452875.1 of Bos javanicus. Taxonomy (NCBI): domain Eukaryota; kingdom Metazoa; phylum Chordata; class Mammalia; order Artiodactyla; family Bovidae; genus Bos; species Bos javanicus. The sequence goes on from NC_083878.1 coordinate 101,173,497, forward strand.
TCATTAATAAGGGTGGAGGCCTGTGCAGTATGTGAAAATGGTAGTTTTGGTCTCTTTGTACAGTTTGGTATCTATTTTTCCTGTTTAAAATCTTGTCCTGGAAACGGCATTTCAGCAGCAGGTTTTGGGCTATGTGGACTTGCTGCTCTCAGTAGGCATGTGGCTGGAGGTTCCAGGCCTGGCCTTCTCCCGGGCCGTGTGTAAGAGAGAGGACGGTGCCTTCTGCTGAGCAGAGCCTGGAAGGCAGAACCCGAGAGATGCTTGTCCTTATTTCCCTGTTCATTCTCAGAAGCTCCCTGGGCTCCGAGCCCATCCCCAAGTCCTGTTTTTCTGTCCTCACTCTTTGCATCTGCCTGACACTGGAAATTCCGAGTCCTGCTCTTTGAACACAGGCAGTTGCATGAGCTCCAGAGCCCTTCCTGGAGCAGGAGCTGACCTGCCTCTCCTGGCACTTCCTTGCAGGTCTGTCCAGGGCTTTGGTGGCTGGAGAAGCTGAGTGGGTGTTGGCGCTCCTTTCCGTCTCTGCGACCCAGTGCGTTCTCAGCTCCCCTTCTCTGAGAAACCCTGCAGCAGTCCTCTGAACTGGATGCTCTCGTTGAAATACACCCCCCCCAAAGAAACAGCAGAAACCAAACTCCAGAGATGCCTGCCTGCGTGCTCTGTGTTGCGTTTTGTGTTGGTTGTCCCCCCTGCTATTAAACTGTTCGGTCTGTATCCACACGGAATGTGTATGGGCCTCCTCCAGTCACAGCCAGGAGAGAGGTCCCCCATTTCTGGGCTCTGAGGAGCCTGCACTGCCTGCCGGCAGCCAGCAGCATCTCTCTGCAGAGGCGGCCTCCAGAAGGGTCCGGCGCAGGCTGTGGCCAGGCCGGCGCTTCTCCCAGACGGCCCCCCAGAGGGAAGAGGTCGCGTGCCAGCCAGCACCTTTCTGAGGCCGTGACTTGCTGTCTCTTCTTCACACCTTTCTGCTGCTGGGCATCAGGTCCCTCGAGGTGCCAGCATGGCGACTAGTTGGAGGGAAAGAAGCTCACCGACACGGGCATTAGCCGAGTCTCGGAAGCGGCACGAGCCCCTCGGAGCTCAGGCAGCTGTGAGGAGCATGGAAGCGGCAGGGCCTGCAATGGTGGCGCTGCCCTGGGAAGCCCTCAGCCCCTCTTCCCGACTTGGCTGTGGGCACTGAGCGTCCCACAACTGATTCTCACACTGTGGCGAGGAGGTGGGCAGTCGATTGAGAAACCGCTTTCACCTCCAGCAGGCGCTGGTGACGTGGGCCCCTGGCTCCTGTCTGTGAACCGCAGTGCTCGCAGACCTGGGTAGACCCAGGAGCTGAGACGACGTCGCTGCTGCCCTCGGCCACCACACGCGTGTGCTAGCGTGGCCTGGAGGTCGAGTTCAGTCTCGTTGAAGTGCTTGTGAGGCAGAGTTCTTCAGATCTGGGCGTATTTAGTTCCTAGGCCTGTGACACCCTAGGCGGTTGCTGACAGACAAGGACTGCCTCGCACCAAGCGCAGGCAGAAGCGTATGTTACCTTTCAGGCTCAGAGTGGGACAGCTTGGCCATTAGCAGGGGAGGGGGGGAAAGGGACAATTATTTAGATTTTCGTATATTGGAAAGTTGTATTTTGAAACATTCTAATAAAAGTTTTCCACGCGATTTAGTGTGTCACGTTGCAGCCAGCATGGCCTCGCTGCTAATGTGGGCTTGTCGGGAGGGTAGAGCTCGGTGAAGAGCCAGGGCCACAGCCTGCCCTGCCAGCTCCTTCTCTGCCAGGGGCTGTGGGTGACGCACACCCACAGGCCCCAGGCCGGCAGCTTCTGGTTCAGCCGGACTGAGATGGGGCCTGGATACCTTGGGCTGAGGTCGGCGGCTCCTGCCGCTTGTCAGAAGAGGAGTCTGCCGGCGCAGCACGCTGGGTTTCAGGAGCCCCAACGCAGGACTGGGTCCCTGGTGACTTCCCCTGTTTTCTGTGCAGTTTGTGAGAGAAGAGTGAGCGTCTGTTCGTCCGTTGTGCTAAAGAGAGCCTGGACTTCAGTCCTTGCATGGGGACCGTTTTGGTCCTCGAGGAATTGAAGAGCTCGTCTCCACCTGTTCTTGCAGGAGGCCCCTCAGCCACGGAACTGGTTGCCAGACGTCCACGTGCCCGGCCCAGGGTCCTTTGCTCCTGCACGTGTGCTCCTAACTTGTACGCGGGGCCATCTTGAGACAAAGGACTTTGTCATGGTGCTGGGCCGGTGGGGGCCTGGCTTTCACCGAGCAGCGTGACTGAGTGACAGGTGCTGACCTGCCCCAGCATGTCCCCCTGCTGACTGGCACCCACACAGAGCCATCTCCTGCCATTCTGTTTCCCCCCCAGAGGCACTTTTTTATAAATAGAAGCTGGTTTGGCCTAAACCCTTGACCTCAAATTCTCTGCGTAATCCCCCATCGAGGTGGCATGTGACATTTCTCCAGAAGGCCATATCAGCTGTGCTCAGCCAGATAAGGTCCCACACTCACCAGAGGGCGGCAGCCCTGAGGAATGCGCGGCTGGTGTGAAAGCCCCTGCGAGTTCCTTTTTTGGGGTCAATTTCACTGGTAGGTGGCAGGGGTCATCTCAGCATGCAGCCAGCACGCATCCCCTGAAACCCAAGCTCCCAGGATGTCAGGTGGGGAATGCAGCCTGCCCAGGGAGGAGGTGGCGGGGTTGCGCCTTTCCCACGTAGGGGCAGACAGAGAGCAACCTGTGGAGGGAGGGGGTCGTGTCCCAGTGAGAAGCCCAGGACGGGCGTGCCCCCGGCTCTCGCAGAGCGGCTGGTGGCAGCAGCAGGCGGGCAGTCACAGCAGGCTGGCTTTGTATCTCTGCTTGAAAGGCAGGAAGGAAGAGGAGGATTGCAGTTTAATGAGCTAGGTCATGTTTTGCTGGACTTTATCAGACCTAAATGTCGCTCATTCATAACTGGTGCTTCAGAAGGCAGTGCAGTGATAGAGGCCAGAAATTGAGTTTCTCAGGGGCCAGACGAACCCAACTCACAAACTGGACGCATGAACCAAGTCCCTTTGCGTGTAGCTGTGGCCGTAGAACCCCCAGCACCTGAGCGGGTGACCCCTCCACCCTATTCCCCCCACCCCGCCCTGTCCCCACAAGCATCCTGGTTCTGTCTTCAGCTCTACTTTCTGTCTCTGGCAACCCCCAGAGATGTTTCTGAGTCAGGTCTCTGGCGCTGTGGAGAGGGTGTGGGCGTTGCAGGCTGATCTCGAACCCTCACTGGCTCCGGGACCGGGACCAGTTTTCCCTCTTAGTGTTTCTCGGCAGTGAGATCCCAACCTAGGGGGCCCTTGTGAGGATGAAAGGAGGGTCCACCCCTGGAGCACCCAGCACAGAGTAGGTTCTCATTAAACGGTGGCTCTTCAGCCTACAGACCTCGCCCTACATCCCAGGTAAACAATTTTAGATAGATCCCCACGTCAGCCTCATCTGGTTTGTGATGGGCATCTTCCACCTGTCTGTCCAGCCCTAGGCTAAGCAGATAGGGGACCACTCTGGCTGAGGGGTCATCCCTGCTTAACAAAGCTCTAACGCAGGTGGGTCCATTTCCACCTAAGGTGCGCGTCCAGCAGAGCTGAGTTGGTCCCTTGAACCTGTTTCCAACAAGCTTCACAGGTGATTCCCACGAAGATGGTCCGTGCTCCACGTTTAGAGACAGTAAATACTTTCTCCCTAGGGAACATTCAAAAGAGACTCTCATGGTCATGAGTCCAGGGTGAGAAATCGAGTACCATGGAATGACAAGGAACAACAGTAGCATTGACAGATCTCAAATCAGGTGCAAATCGCCAGCCTTTGCCATTAGGTTTTCTGGCTGGCAGAGTGAGAGTGTTATAAGGGCCAGTGCAAGGAATGATGAGCTCTCTCTTAATGTAAGCTGATATCAAGAGGTTTTTAGAAGGTTTGGATGAGAAATTGGCCACTCTAATTAAAGGACATGATTTAGGTTGGTCTGTGTTACATACAAATGCCTTGGTCATGCTGGCAGACCAACTTTTCAAAACCATTAAAAAGAAAGAAAAGGACACCTCTATAAAAATTATGAGCCTTCACTTGTGCCAATTAAGTAATCAAGGTCTGTCAGTGGTTAACAACTCTTGGTCCGATCCATAACTCATAAAGAAATCTAGTGTTTGCTTTTACTGTTACCAACTTGGTCACCTAAAAAGGGACTGCAGAAAATTTTTAAAAATTGAGGACAGACTAGATTTCAGACCAGAATTTCAAGTTAAACAAGAATTAGGGGAAAAAGGGATTTAGGGCTGCTCTGAGGAAACCTGGAGAGTCTTCCCCCTCCTCCTTTCTAACATCCTTGGGGAAGTAGAAATGAATATACAAGGAGAAACGATTAAAACCTTAGTAGATACAGGAGCCACCTTCTCAGTTTTAAACCCTACCAAAATCAAAGGCTCCCGCCCCCGGAGTAATACCTCAGTGCAAATAGTGTGAATTTCCAGTGCACCCATTAAGGCTTTTAAATCATTACCTTTAGAGTTTTACTTAGCAGAACTTCAAAAACATTCCTTTTTCCTAGTAGAAAGTACCCCTAGTCACCTGATAGGTAGAGATTCGTTAGAAATATATGGCACCCAGATTTCTTTTACTCCTAAGGGAGAAATGCTTTGAGGTCTGAAAGATCAATCAGATTTCTCTCTTCATATAATGTTTATAGCCCATGATAAAGGTGATGCAGAGCAAGGAAAACTGCTAGGCTTAGTGCCTAAAGAATTACGGGCACATGATCCTACTGACACAGGGAGAATGCGTCCCGCATCACCATTAACATTACCATAGACCAAAACAACCCCTGCCCAAGTCATCACCACCCACTGAAGCAGGAAGCATTAGAGGGAACCCTAGTGGTGGTGGTTTAGTCGCCAAGTCGTGTCCAGTGCTTGCCAGTTCTCAGACTGTAGCCCACCAGGCTCCTCTGTCGATGAGATTTCCCAGGCAAGAGTAGTGGAATGGATGCCATTTCCTTCTCCAGGGGATCTTCCCAACCCAGAGGTCGAACCCACATCTGCATTGCCAAGTGGGTTCTTTACTGCTGAGCCACTAGGGAAGCCCATAGAGGAAGTAAAACCCTTGATTATCAGCTTCCATTAAGAAAGGCCTCACTGAGCCTTGCACTAGCCCTGGTAACACTCCCATCCTGCCAGTTAGAAAACCTATTGGCAAAGGTTGGAGATTGACACAGGATTTGAGGTCTAGCAACGCTATTTTTATTCCTTGTCACGCTGCAGTACCTAACCCCATACCTTACCGTCCTATATCCCTAAAAACAGTGACTTCTTTTCTGTGATAGATCTCTACATACTGAAGTGCATTCTTCAGTATCCCTGTGAATCCCGATGATCAGTATCCTTTTTTTGCCTTCGCTTGGAATGAATGGCATTATACATGGACTCTGATGCCAGTGGGCTCCACTGAAAGCCCCACTTGCTTTTCTCAGGTATTAAAAGCAGATTTAGATGATCTAGTTTTTCCTCATATATCAGTCTTGATACAATATGTAGATGACTTGCTGTTGTGTTTAAATTCCTTAATAGATAGTCAGCAAGACACCCTGTACTTGCTCCAGAAGTTAGCTTCAAAAGGACATAAGGAGTCCAAAGAGAAACCAGTTGGGCTTCCCTGGTGGCTCAGACAGTAAAGGGTCCATCTGCAATGCAGGAGACCCGGTTTGATCCCTGGGTCAGGACGATCCCCTGGATAAGGGAATGGCTACCCACTCCAGTATTCTTGCTGGAGAGTCCATGGACAGAGGAGTCTAACGGGATACAGTCCATGGGGTCTCAAAGAGTCAGACACAACTGAGTGACTGACACTTTCACAAGGCTAATGTAAAGAATTCAGGACATGTGATATCTAAGGGTGGCTTTTAATTGATCTAGACAGAGTAAAGTGCATGCTAGCCTTCCCTGCCCCGAGAACAGAAAGACAACTGAGAGGCTTTCTAGACCTTGCAGGCTACTACAGGAACCGGATTCCAAATTTTTCCCTAGTAGCTCAACCATTACATGATTTAGTTAAACGTTTAAGACCAAACTGAACCTCTTTGCTGGGAAACAGAACATTCTAAAGCTGTGGAGACCCTTAAGGGCCTCCTGGTAAAGGCCCCAGCCTTAGGACATCCAAATTAGGATTTACCCTTTTTCCTTTGTCCATGGAAACCAGAGTGCTTCACTAAGGTATTATCCCTGCGGCATGGCGGCTCCTTCCAACCAGTTGATGTTACAGCCTGCAGCCAGAAGCGGTAGCCAATGGCCTTCCTCCGTGTCTCCAAGCTGTCAGGGCAGCAGCTCTGATGTGTTGAACCACAGGAGAGAGAGTTCTGAGTGACCCTCTCACTGTCTTTGTTCCACGCTGTGTGGAAGCCTTACTAAACTCTCAGCAAGTCGATTAACTTCTCATAAGAGTGTCCTGCTCTCACCAAACATGACTTTCCACAGGTGTAACAAGCTTAATCCAGCCGCCTTGCTCCCAGAAAAATTGGATGAGGAAAAGCACTATTGTATTGTCGCAACTAACAGTCTTCTACTTCCTAGGATTGACCATGGAGAGAGTCCAATGAATAATCCTAATCTTATTTTATTCACTGACGGTTCATATTTACGAGGACCTCACGGAGAATACCAGGCTGGCTATGCTGTTGTATCTCCAGTGTCCATCCTCGAAAATGGTCTTTTGCCTAATGTCTCTTCCATCCAACAGGCTGAGTTAATAGCACTGACCAGAGTGTGTCCGTTGGCAAGAGGAAAGTCTGCCAGTATCTACATGGACAGCCGCTGTGGTTTGGGAGTGGCACGTGATTTTGGTATGCTTTGGAAACAAAGAGGGTTTCTGACATCCTCAGGGCGGCCCATCAGACACGGGAAGCAGGGTGCAGAGCAGGGAGATGCCATCCTGCTGCCGTGCGCCCTTGCTCTCATCAAGACCCCGGGTCACTGAGCGGCTGACGCTGCTCAGGCCAAAGGAAACCCTTCAGCGGATGGTGCCACCAAGACCGCAGCCTCTCTCGTAATCAACAACCAACTAACCACTGCCTTTTCCCTTTCAGTCTCCAGTAACCCCACTAACACATTGTTGAAGTTTCAGAGAACAGGAGCAGGCCAAGAAAAAGACACCTGTATACAGAAGCGGGGGAAGTTTCAACCGCAGCAGAGTAGGCCCAATGGGAAACCTGCCCTTCTGTTTTCAGCCCAGTATCCTGTTTTACGATACATTCATGAGTAAACTCCTTGGAACCCAGATAAGATGGTGTTGTGGGGTAAACACTATTTCTGGACGCCTTTCTTTACCATAGCTTGGAAGGTCTATTCAGGATGCGATTCGTGTCCAAAATATCACCCAGGAAAGGCCCTTTGTGGTTCTCAGGGAGGTTTGCCGTGACCTGCAAGTCCTTCTAAAGTATGGCAGATTGATTTTAGAGCAGAAGCCTCCCTTGCAAGGTTGTCAGTATGTTCTTGTCATGATCTCTGTGTTTTCACACTGGGTTGAGGCATTCCCCTGCAGAAGGGCCACGGCACAGTCAGTCAGGAAGCTGCTTTTAGAAAGAGTGAGTCCCATCTGGGGAATCCCCCCAGAACTACACAGCAACAGAAGGACTCATTTTATTGGACAGATTGTTAAGGACATTTGTAAAATTTGGCCTATTACGCAACATACCCACTGTGCCTATCGCCCCCAGTCTTCTGGGTTAGTAGAAAGGGAAATCGAACAAATGAAGACTCGGTTGGCTAAAATAACGGTTGCTTATTCCTTTCCCTATCCTGCGACCCTTCCATTGGCTCTCCCCAACCTCAGATCCACTGCTTTTGGCTAACATCATTTCTCTCCCTTCGAGATTATCACAGGGAGACCAGTGAGAACGGATGAAGGGTTTGTATGATCCTATATTACTAAAGGCAGATATAGTACATAATTGCAAAGTTTTAATCAAATTATTAGCAGGACATCCTAAGCTTGCTTCCGAAGCTTATCACAGTAATCTGTCCTCATATGAAGATCAGATGTCCCGTGACTTACAACCAGGAGAGTATGCATACTGGGAAAGACAAATCTAAAGGGCTCCCTCCAGTCTAGATGGAAGGGCCCTTGTCAGGGTCTTTTAACTAGCTCATGTGCAGCAAAACTGAAGGGTATTGATTCTTGAATTCCTGTTTCCCACCTAAAAAGGGCTCCTGAACCAGAATGGTATGTAGCAAGAACTGCTGACCTCAAACTCACTTTAAGGCGTCGTCCTAATGAGGTAGAAATACCAACGCCAGGACCCAACAAAAAGAGACTGCTACCCCAAGATGCTGGACCTGACCTGTATGATTATTCGTAATGTTTTCTTCTCAGTTTCTTGGACTCTTACAGATGAATCAAATGGACATGATCTTATGCAGATTTTAAATCAGATTGTTGGCTTTGTGGTCAATTGCCTGCATCCCGTACTTCTGGTTTACCATGGTGGGTTTCTCCCTTCCAAGGCTCTGATTGGATGGCTCTTAGAAAGTTTATTTTAGAAGAAAGGAATTATAGTTCTGTCTGGGCCACCATTGATATCACTAGATGGGACCCACTCACTCGGCCAATCAAACATACCTATTCTGACCCTGGCCATATATACGAAATTTCGCTTTAGGTTACTCAAGCTACATCAGAACAACAAGCTAAATTTCAGTCAAAAAATGTAAATTCTGTGCTCTCAGGAGGGACCCTTCCCCAGTTGTGGGATGGATTTGTCTGGCTAAAATACCAGGCTATTGTTGTAAGTTCTCTAAAGGCTCCCTATGCTGGGAACAGTCAAATCATACTAACTAGCCTAAGAACACTAGAAAATTAGACTGGGTGCCTTATGAAAAATGCCAGTATATCATTTCCCTTAAAGATAGTGATTGGTACGGAACAGATTGGATCAGACAACCAGAAATGTGCTGGGTGGCACCTGCCAGGACCCAGTGGCTCTGTGGGTCTAATCTGTGGCCCTGGGTGGCTGGGAAGGTGTACTTTAGGGTTCCCTTGGTCTCAGGGCCCCTTATGTACAAATTTAGATTTAACTCCAGCAAATTTACCATCCATCCGAGCCTGACGAACTGAGGGATCTGTGTTCTACCGGCATGATCATTCGGCAGCTATTTTTGTGCCTTCCCTAGGATTGGAAGATGTAATTTCCCACATTGAAACCTTAACAAAATTCACTCAGAAGCCTTTAAATGATAGCAACCAGGCTATTAGCCTGCTAAATTCTGAGGTCTCTATGATGATGAAAGCTGTCTTACAAAATCAAATGGCCCTTGATATCCTCACAGCATCTCAAGGGGGCACCTAGGCCAAAGTTCAGTCCGAATGTTGTGTTTACACACCAGGCAAATCGTCTAATGTAACACATTTAATGACTCATCTGAAAATTCAGATGGCTGCCTGAGATGATCCATTTCCTAACCTTGGTGATCTTTAGGGAAGATGGTTTGGCTCTGGAAACCCATGGCTTAAATCCCTGCTTGTAACTTTAATAACATTACTAGCTGTATTACTCACAATTTTGTTGCAGCAAAAATAGAAGTGGAATTTTTCCTGAGAACGAGGAAAGTAAAGAGAACTGTGAGCAGACTAGAGAAGAAGCAAATGGGCCTGAAAGAGCTGATCACTCCTGGCTTTACTTTAACTGTTACTAATCTGTGCTCTAGATCTCTCAAAACTAACCTGCACCCACTGCCCTAACTCCGCATGAGTTACACCCTGCACCGACCTCCCCCAACTCTGCATGTTGCACCCTGCACCGACCTCCCCCAACTCTAGGCAGATTACATCCTGTACCAGGTGCTTACCTTCCCCACGCTTCTTTGCAGATCACCCCTGTAGCTTTTTGCATTTTAGAAAGAAGGACGCAATACCATAAACCAGAGACAGACCACGCACCGGCCTACCTGATGCCAGCTCTGACCATTTTGAAACAATGCAAGAAGAAGAATGAAGGCTCACGGCTTTGCGCTTATCACTTACCCCCGACCACGAGCCCTGTCTGTGCGATCCCCTCAGATTCCCCATGGTAGGGGCACGGTTCTTGAGGCGCTAGCCTGCTGCATTCTCCCTTCAGCCAGCTGAGAACTAAAGCCATCTTTCTATTTCCTCCAGACCCTGTCTCCATAATTTTTTATTTGGTGGGCAGAGAAAGCCAAGATTTTGGCCAGAACTATCTTATAAGATTGTTGTCGAGTTTTCCTGGTGGCTCATTGGTAAAGAATCTACCTGCTGATGCAGGAGACATGGGTTTGATCCCTGATCTGGGAAGATCCCACGTGCCCCAGGGCAGCTGAGCCCGTGGACCACAACTATTGAGCCTGTGCTCTAGAGCCCAGGGATCACACCTCCTGAAGCCCACACGCCCTAGATCCTGTGCTCTGCAACAAGAGAAGGCACTGCAATGAGAAGCTCATGCACCACAGCTAGAGAGCAGCCCCCACGCCACAAGTAGAGAAAAGCCCGCACAAGCAGTGAAGATGCCCCACGCCAAAGATAAATAAGATTATTCAGAAAAACAAAAGATTGTTGTCTCTTGCATTACACGATGTGTAACCAGGCCCCTGGCCAAATTAATGATGGCTAAACATCTTGAGTGCAGCACTTTCACAGCATCATCTTTCAAGATTTGAAATAGCTCAACTGGAATTCCATCACCTCCACTAGCTTTGTTCGTAGTGATGCTTGCTAAGGCCCACTTGACTTCACATTCCAGGATGTCTGGCTCTAGGTCAGTGATCACACCATCATGATTATCTGGGTCGTGAATATCTTTTTTGTACAGTTCTTCTGTGTATTCTTCGGAGAAGGCAATGGCACCCCACTCCAGTACTCTTGCCTGGAAAATCCCACGGATGGAGGAGCCTGATAGGCTGCAGTCGATGGGGTCACTAAGAGTCGGATACGACTAAGCGACTTCCCTTCCACTTTTCACTTGCATGCGTTGGAGAAGGAAATGGCAACCCATTCCAGTGTTCTTGCCTGGAGAATCCCAGGGACGGGGGAGCTTGGTGGGCTGCCGTCTATGGGGTCACACAGAGTCGGACACGACTGAAGTGACTTAGCACTTAGCAGTCTGTGTATATCTTGCCACCTCTTCTTAATATCTTCTGCTTCTGTTAGGTCCATACCATTTCTGTCCTTTATCAAGCCCATCTTTGCATGAAATATTCCCTTGGTATCTCTAATTTTCTTGAAGAGATCTCTAGTCTTTCCCTTTCTGTTTTCCTCTATTTCTTTGCATTGATCACACAATTGCACTCATCTCACACACTAGTAAAGTAATGCTCAAAATTCTCCAAGCCAGGCTTCAGCAATACGTGAACCATGAACTTCCAGATGTTCAAGCTGGTTTTAGAAAAGGCAGAGGAACCAGAGACCAAATTGCCAGCATCTGCTGGATCATCGAAAAAGCAAGAGAGTTCCAGAAAAACATCTATTTCTGCTTTATTGACTATGCTAAAGCCTTTGACTATGTGGATCACAATAAACTGTGGAAAATTCTGAAAGAGATGGGAATACCAGACCACTGACCTGCCTCTTGAGAAATTTGTATGCAGGTCAGGAAGCAACAGTTAGAACTGGACATGGAACAACAGACTGGTTCCAAATAGGAAAAGGAGTACATCAAGGCTGTATATTGTCACCCTGCTTATTTAACTTCTATGTAGAGTACATCATGAGAAACGCTGGGCTGGAAGAAGCACAAACTGGAATCAAGATTGCCGGGAGAAATATCAATCACCTCAGATATGCAGATGACACCACCCTTATGGCAGAAAGTGAAGAGGAACTAAAAAGCCTCTTGATGAAGGTGAAAGCGGAGAGTGAAAAAGTTGGCTTAAAGCTCAACATTCAGAAAACGAAGATCATGGCATCTGGTCCCATCACTTCATGGGAAATAGATGGGGAAACAGTGGAAACAGTGTCAGACTTTATTTTTGGGGGCTCCAAAATCACTGCAGATGGTGACCGCAGCCATGAAATTAAAAGATGCTTATTCCTTGGAAGAAAAGTTATGACCAACCTAGATAGCATATTGAAAAGCAGAGACATTACTTTGCCAACAAAGGTCCATCTAGTCAAGGCTATGGTTTTTCCAGTGGTCATGTATGGATGTGAGAGTTGGACTGTGAAGAAAGCTGAGTGCCGAAAGAATTGATGCTTTTGAACTGTGGTGTTGGAGAAGACTCTTGAGAGTCCCTTGGACTGCAAGGAGATCCAACCAGTCCATTCTGAAGGAGATCAACCCTGGGATTTCTTTGGAAGGAATGATGCTAAAGCTGAAACTCCAGTACTTTGGCCACCTCATGCGAAGAGTTGACTCATTGGAAAAGACTCTGATGCTGGGAGGGATTGGGGGCGGGAGGAGAAGGGGACGACAGAGGATGACTTGGCTGATGGCATCACTGACTCGATGGACGTGAGTCTGAGTGAACTCTGAGAGTTGGTGATGGACAGGGAGGCCTGGCGTGCTGCGATTCATGGAGTTGCAAAGAGTCGGACACGATTGAGTGACTGAACTGAACTGAACCGAAACATCTTGAAGAAACAGATCACGTGTATAATAACACAGAATAATTGTAACAGTGTGATTCTAGATATGGGAAGAAGCAACAAGGGATAGATCTCCTGGACCATAATAGGTTAGTAGATCGAGGATCCAGAGAAGCTTTAATATCAGAAAGTGAAAGTGTTAGTCTCTCAGTCGTGTCTGACTCTGTGACCTCATGGACTGTAGTCTGCCGGGCTCCTCTGTCCATGGGATTCTCCAGGCAAGAATACTGGAGTGGGTTGCCATTTTCTTCTCCAAGGGATCTTCCCAACTCAGGGATCAAACCCAGGTCTCTTGCATTGCTGCTGCTGCTGCTGCTGCTAAGTCGCTTCAGTCGTGTCTGACTCTGTGCAACCCCATAGACGGCAGCCCACCAGGCTCCCCGTCCCTGGGATTCTTCAGGCAAGAACACTGGAGTGGGCTGCCATTTCCTTCTCCAGTGCATGAAAGTGAAAAGTGAAAGTGAATTTGCTCAGTCGTGTCTGACTCCTAGCGACCCCATGGACTTCGGCCTACCAGGCTCCTCCGTCCATGGGGTTTTCCAGGCAAGAGTATTGGAGTGGGGTGCCATTGCCTTCTCCCTCTTGCATTGCAGGCGGATTCTTTACCATCTGAGCCACCAGGGAAGCCCTTCGATTATCTCCCAATGAGCCTAATCCAAAAATTAACACCTAGAGTGACGCATCAGTAAGAACTTTTGCCTGATATAGGATGAGCCTCCCAGCACTGTGGGGGACAAAAATTTGTCACGAGATGTCTCCCAAATATTGATCGAATTCTGGACTAAGGGGAGGAACTGAGAAGTGGAGTATTTCCTGCCATATCAGTTGACAACGAATATCACAGTCACCGCAATTGCAGCTGCCAGGGAAGGTGAGCTGGTGAGCCCTGAGGGACCGCAGGGAGGAAAGAACACCTGCCATCTAGCAGCCGTCAGACCGCAGCCACTCCTCCAGCGAGCCCGGAGGAAGCTCAGAATGTGAAAACACAGGAAACTGGCCCCAGATGGCTGAGGCGCATACAAAAGGGGTGATTTCAGAGCGCCCAGACGCTTGCCTCCTCCCATACATAGAAAAGCACTAAATTCCTTAACTTAGGAGATCTGGTTTTCTTTCATTCACAAAAATACGCTTGACATTCAGACTCCCTCCCGGCGTTAAGTCCTAAAAATCTCCACCAAGTAAAGCAGAACCCTCAACTTTAAGGTTGCATGTTATTGAGTCAACAGGGCTAAAGGATCTTTCTGAAATCATTGATGAGAAGCACCGAGTTTTAAGTTTCAGCTGCGTTTTGGACACCTGCTCAGAAGAGAAGGCACAGGTGGGCCGTCACCTCCTTCCCCTGGAGGCATTGTCTGACTGCAGCTTCGGTGAGGTGTCCCCGGTTAATGGGGTGCAAGGAGGCCCCCTCCCCGACTCCATCCTGTCTCCCACACCGCTCACTCCCACTGTCTCTTGTCTCCACATCATCCTTTTAGACAAAGTACCGGAGGAGGAGGAGAAGCAGCTCTGTCATGCTTTCCTCTCCAGTTCCATCAGCCCCAGGGTTCCCACTCAGTCTCTTGAAGCCCCTGTCTGGGCTTCCAGGCACCGGCAGGCCCTCCCACTCCTGCTCCTTCTGTTAGAAGGTGTCACCTGCTGAGAGGAGAGCAGGGCGGGTGTACCTCCTGGCCCCAGGTTCTTCCAACAGTCCCTTCCTCCTCCTACCCTGGTTCGCTGATTTGTTCTTTACTCACATGGTCGGGGGGGAGGGGGTGGGGTGCGCGGTAAGCAATCAGACTGAGATGGTTTTAGCCCCCAAACCTCCGCTATCTTCAGAATGTTTCCTGTGGGAAGATTGTGCATGCGGGCTAAGTCGCTTCAGTCGTGTCCGACTCTTTGTGACCCCACAGGCTGTAGCCCTCCAGGCTCCTCTGTCCAGGAAATTCTCCAGGCATGAATACTGGAGTGCGTTGCCATGCCCTGGATCTTCCTGACCCAGAAATTGAACCTGCATCTCTTATGTCTCCTGCATTAGGCAGACGGGTTCTTTACCAGTAGCGCCACCCAGGAAGCCTGGAAAGTTTGTATATTCATCCAAAACATAAAGGGTTCTGTGGGTCAGATAAGTTGGGGAAAAGAGTGAACAGAACAAGATTTAACAGATCTTTATATTGAAGGACTCTTTGTGTGTCTTTAATATGCAAATTTGCTTTGTAAATCAATAAGATGAAATAGTCTTCCATTTTCCAAACATCGTGACCGTGGAACCTTTCTTCTGGAGCCAGGTTCCTTGGAACTCATCTTTGCTTCGTCTTGGGTGTCTCTGGACAAAAGCAGAGCTTATTTATTTCCTGAGGGCTGTGTTTCCGAGACGTTCCTCTCTCGTATTTGATGATAACGGGAGTGAGAATTTATTCAGTGATTACCAGGCACTGCCTGTCCTGAGTGCTTCTTGGACATTTTCAGGTGTAACTTAAACGTCTTTCAGATGAGAATGAGGCCAAGTGAAGAAGCAGTCTGCTGAGTCCCAAGCATGCGTAGCGGTGGAGCCAGAAAGGAACCCCAGGCGGTGCTTCCGGCCTGCCCCACCCCACAGCCCCCTGTCCTCAGCTGGGCCAGGCTATCATCACTGGCTCTCACAATCGTTCTTCCTGAAGCTGATCACCCCTTTTAGAAGAAATGCCTGCCCAATTGTGCCAAGGGCCCTGCCAAGCCCCTCACACGCCTGTCGTGTGCACCCCTCAGAACGACGTTGAATGTGGACTCCAGTAAACGCTCTTCCTGTCGTGTAGTCACTGGCTCCAACCTTGTACGTGATCATCTGTCAAAGCTGCAGCCCCCGGGGAGGCGGGTGTGGGGGCAGGGGCTGAGTCCGTTGAGCCCGTGTTGGCACACGCCGTCCACAGATGGGGACTTGCCAGCCGCTTTCGGAGGAAGGTGATCAGACCCTGGAGGAAGCAGCTGGCCCCACGCCCTCTGGCCGGCTAATCCCCTCCTTCCTGCACCGTCTCTTCCGGGGGGTTCTGGCTTTGAGGCTTTCCAGAGTCCCCGGGGAGGTCAGCCACAGACCCACCGAGGCGGCAGTGGCTCCATTGTTCAGCCCCTCCCTCTGTGCTTATAAATAGAATCCCATCCATCCCACAGCCCCGGCCGGAGATTCTCCACATTGTTTGTGGCCCTGGATCGCCAGCTGCAGAGAGCAAGTCTGCAGGCGGGGTGGGGTGGGGGGCTGGCCGGAGCCTCAGGCCCGCTTCGCAGCAGGCCGAGCTCATCCTCCTTTGGGTTGTTTTCACAGCCATGCCTGCCATCGAGAAGGTCCGAGAAGAGAATCCTTACCGTGGCCTGCGAGTCACACATGCAGGCCTGCCTACCCCGGCAGCCCCCTCTTGCTTCACCACCTTCCTCTGCAGGCCCTCCTGCACTTCCTCTTCCTCCAACGGCCGGTGGGCCTCCCTGCCTGCTCAAGGCTCTTCCACACTCGTCTCTGCTGCTGGGCCCTCCACTCACCCTGCAGGTCTCAGCTTGAATCTTTCTGCTCCCCCACCGGCGGCCCCCGCCCCGCCCCAGGCTGCCTGCCCTGCTCAGATTCAGCTGTGTCCCTCCCTGCTGCCATTTTGAGGCCCACATCGCAGTTACAATTATTCGTCGGTCGAACGCGTGGATTGTTGGTTTGTCTGGTCTGTTCCATGCCTTCTCCCCCCGCACCCCCAATTTTCAGCTCTGTGTGGGCAGAGGTCTTGTCAACCTTGTCTTGTCTTGTCTTGTCTTGTCCACAGCCCCCGATCGGGCCAGGGTGGTAGAGTCAGAAGCTGTGGGCAAAAGCCACCCAGGATGACTTTCCAGGAGCAAATAGGAGTTCCTTCCCCACCTCCCACCCAAAGCCAAAACCCAGCAGGGGAGGACACGGGGGTGGGGGCAGGGCTGCTGTTCAGGAGTGTGGAGCCAGCTGATCACACCAGGGCCACACAGCGTCCCCCAGCTGGGGGCCTGGCTCTTGGCTCTCTGCGCAAGCTGGCTGGAGCCCCCCACAGGCATCACTGCAGTCGCTGGCCCTGCGATCCCCACCCTGCCCGGTGGCCCCTGGGTTCTCAGCATCCCTGGACAGTGCTCGCTTGGGGCTGGACTCGCTGTCTGTGGCCCGCAGCAGGTGGCATTGGGGGGCACAGGCCAGACACAGAGAGGTCTGGGTACAAAGCTGTCCTCCTGAGACTTTCCAGCTGGAACTGGTCGTGTCCTCTGGCCAAGTTAGAAGCAGGCAGAGGCTGCACGCCTCTCGGAGCAGGTGTGCACTAGGCCGTGCCTGCGCATCACCAGTGGCTTCCCGGGGAGATGTGAGAGACCCACGAGCTGTGGCAGCCCAGCTCAAGCAGGTGAGCCCCCGTGCCCGCCGCCTGCGCCCCCAACCTGGGCACAGCCTGCCATGCTTTTATCTGCTCAGTCCCTAAGGAGGGACAGGCCTCAGGCTGAAAGATACTCGGCCCCTGCTTCCGCCTGACTCATTCTGGCGCAGGAGGGTGCAAGCCTCACACACACACACACACACGCATGCACACACACCTGTCCAGGCTACACACACACACACACACACACATCCAGGCTGCAGGTTCCCTGCAAGTAAGAGCCGCCAGATCCACGACTCACACCGCCATGCTCCTCTCCAGCCCCACTCCTTGCTAATCTGCCCATCCCAGAGCCCTCCAGCTGGCCCGGGGGGTGCGGGAGGAGCAGGAAGGGCCGCGGTGCCAAATTTTGAATCACTGGCTGCAGCTGACAGAAGGAGCCGTGTGAGCCGATGGAACAGCTTGGCTGTCACCACCCGGCATTTTCAGAAGCACTTAGAATTCTCAAGTTCTGGGCTGTTTTGCTTTCAAATCGCTTTCATGCTCTGCGTTTTAGGGAACAAAGATGTGCCCCAGTGTAGGGAAATGAAACTGCTATAATTGCAAGTTTCTACCTGCAGCGCAGCCCAGACCTCTGCCACCAGCCCTCCTGCCTAGGGCCCACGAGGGCCACGCTCCTCTCTTTGATCGAGTAGTAGCAGTTGCTCCGAGCTGCACTCAGGCCGGCTCCTCGTCTCCCCTTGGGGCTTCGAGCAGCTGATCCGCCCCCTGACCCCTGACTCTTGTCTACAGCTGCGGCTTTCTTCATCTTGAGTCATTCTGGAAACAGGAATAAACATCATCTCTGAGACATTCAGGCCAAGTGGTGAGTGTCGCAGATGGTGGCACTGGTGGTCGCCGTCCACAAGCATGTACTCACGTGTCCTACTTCCTCTGTGCGTCTGCACAGCCGATCCCTCGTTAGACGGCGCACCCGTCACGTTTCCTCCTGATGGGCAGTGGGTCCGACTGCTCCAGCCACAGGCCCTCTTCTCACCAAGTGTGTTGCTGGCTGTGGGATGTGTGTTCTGGGCGGAGGCAGGCCCTCCCGTGGCCTTGGCATGCAGCAAAGCCAGCCCCGGCGGGACTCAAAAGAAGCGCAGCCTTTGGGGGCTGAAAATGGTCATGTTCGAGTCCATCCTCAATACACAAGGGAATTCAGACCTAAAAACAGGAAGAAAGTGACTCAATCCAGCAAGTAGAGTTTATTGGTTAAGATCATGTGGACACAAGGAATTCTGGGCTAGAATTCCATCCTCGCTGTGTGACTTCAGGCAAATCACTTAACCTCTCTGAGCCCCAGTTGTTTCACCTATATAAAAAGGGGAATGATTTTTAAAAAGGGGAGGAATGATAATATATTTGTCCAGATTTGTTGAGGATTAAATGAGACGTTATGTGTAAAGCTGGTATTATTATCCTCACTTATTAGACTGAGCGCAGCAGCCTGAGTTCCCCATACCTGACCTACTTCTCATTTACTGCACATAAGGAGCCTTGCGCTCAGTATATGACAATAATCGAAGAGCTAAAATGAGTCTGTTGCAAGCTCTGAGGCTCTTCTCTGCTAGCTGTTTATACTCCACAACAAATGAGCTTGACTGCCCAGAGCTAAATCTTTCTCAGAGCATTACAACTCAAAAAGATATGTGAGATAGGTCAGCTTGTGCAATAGATGTTCACTGGATAAGAAAAATAACCACAGTCAAACTGTGGTCAATGTTTTATCTTCACATTTTCAGCCACGGGCCCTGAGAATCAATTATTCAAAGTTGTATGCTGGGACTCTAGCTATACATGGGTCCCTGTGGTCCTGGAAGGTGTTAGGGGGCAGCAGGAACATGTGGCCCATCTGAGACTCTGGCTCCACAGGTGCCTGTCGCTCAAAGGTGCAAACCGTGGGTCCCTAAGTGCCTCTGGGTGTCCCTAATGCCCTCTCTGCACACATTTCCCCGGTGAAATGGCACCCGTGAAGGTGAGATCTCACTTTTCATTCATGCATGTTAAAGCCAGCTCTCTCAAAGTGCACTGGGCCTGAAATTGGAAACTGCAAATACACAGAAATTAAAATTCTGCCCCGAAGAAGCTTCTAGTCTGACTTTTGTAGTAGAGATCAGCCTTTTCATGATGGTGTCCATCCACTCTCTCTTGGATATAAAATCACAATGTACCTCGGACTTCTCTCAAACTCATTTCTCTTGGAAGTGGCTCTTCTTGCCTATAAAGGAGTTGTTTAGTCGCTCAGTTGTGTCCAACTATTTTGCGGCCCCATGGACTGTAACCCACCAGCCTCCTCTGTCCATGGGATTTCCCAGGCAAGAATACTGGAGTAGGTTGCCATTTTCTTGTCCAGGGTATCTTCCCGACCCAGGGATCAAACCTACGTCTCCTGTATTGGCAGGCGGATTCTTTACCACGGAGCCACCAGGGAAGCTCTATAAAGGAGTATTTTGTGCCAAAGTTATTGGATTAGGGAATTTGGAACAAGAAAGGACCCCAGCTCTGCTCATCATTTAATGTCAATCAGGGCACAAGAAGAACTGGCCTGAGCAGATAGAGCTAATCTATGCAAGTAAATTGAATTTCCAATTGGATTCTTAATCAAAGATGTTTATTTTTTCTTACCCGCTAAACTTCTGTCAAGAACAAATAGAACAGTCAGAGTACACTCAGCTTAGCTACCTGGTAACGGGAAACAGGACCATGGGGACCTATCTTACGGTGGTCCGTTGCCACTTGTAAGTTTATTAATGCTGTCCGACAGTGACTCCTGTTTGTTTCCTGGCACTAACACCAGATTGGATGGGTAGGAGAGGGCAGAGGACTCGAGGGGAAGACAAAACCACTCATCTTTAAAGTAAACCTGTTTCAACCTGTATGCCAGAGCTATGGACCAAGTTCCCAAACCTCTGGGCAACATCCTCTAGAAGGGTATGTAGGTCTAAAAATGGAAGTTTTTCTTCAACACAGAATTCCTTAGATTTCCTTCACATGCAAGGAAAATGACTTAGAAAAGGTTACCCACATGAGGTATTCCCAGCTGAAAGCATGGGGGAAATCTACAGAGAACCCTAGGTCCCTGTTGAGATGTGTAGCTATCATGAGACTTTCTACTGCATCAAAGCCTGTCAAGGGAGTGGGGATTCTTGAAGTTTGGGGGAGGGCCAGACTTTCTTCAGTGAGCATCAGCACTGCCTTGAATTGGTCACGGTTTTCAGCTGCTACTTACGAGTGAGTTCATAAACCTGAGGATCACTGTTGTCCTTGTGGATGGGTCATTATATTCCTATGAAACCACTGCCGTAATGCCTTTTTCAAAAAAATTAGTCGATGCCTCTAATTCTTGGTTGTTTCAGAGTTCTTTTCCTCTAGAAATTGTAGAAATGCATGACACCAGCCCACAAATTCTTTTTTATTTCCAAGGATGCTGACTTTGTCTATTTCCAGGAAGATGAATTACTAGATACCAGATTTACCTTCTTTCTGAAACAACTAAAAATCCAGTCAGTTTTCAAGACAGTTGACAGCAATTGGCAAGTGACAGTGATCCCTGAGATTCAAGGAACAAATGAGGTGAATCCTACAACTGCCCCGGTTTCCTGCCTAGGGAACATTAAAGGGTCACAGCACCAGAAAGGAGCATCCGGGGGGGCCCGGTAGTCTTTCTGCATTCGTAAGGTGAAGTGTCAGAGAAGACAGAGGTGCACAGGGAGAATTCTGGACTCTGCCAAGGGTATCTCTCCGGTAAGAAGCACTGATCAGCACACACATGTGAGGAAATCCCGTGTCTGGAGAAAAAGCAGCATGAAAGGATTAGAGACAAAGTCCTAAGGACTCCAGGCCATAAACTAGTGCTGGTTCCTATCAAGCAAAGTGGAAAACCTCATTATTCACTTAGCATTAGATAATACACTCAGAAGGGTCTTACCTCAGTAGTAGGGGGAAATTAATCCTAACAAAGCCACTCTTATCTAACAAAGCTTAGAAGCAAGACCCAGATAAATAAGATCACTTCCAGATCCCAGAACTAAGCTCAGGAAACTCACAGGAATACAAAATACCCAGTACGCAATGAAATAAATTTCACAATGTCCAGCATCCAATCAAAAATTACCAAGTATGCAAAAAGAGAAATGTGAGCTGTTGTGAGGTGAAAAATCAATTGAAACTAATCCAGAAGTGACCCAGGTGATATAATTAGTGGTTAAGAATTTTTCAATCATTATTAAAACTGTATATGTTTAAGAAGCTTTAAAACAAAAAAAGACAACATGTTAAATAGGGGCATGGAAAAGACCAAAGTAGAGATGAAAATTATAATGTCTGAAATGAGAATATCCTGGATGGGATGAATACAGTATTATACACTTTGGAGGAAGATTAGTGAACCTGAAGACACAGCAATAGGAACACCCAAAATGAACCACACAGAGGAGGCTGAGAGAAAATTGAAATTGAGCGTCAATAAACTGAAGAGCAACCTCAGGCAGCTTAACGTATGTGTCATAAAACTCCCTGAAAAGAGAAGAGAGATGAGGGAAATACAAACGATATCGGAAATGTTAACTACGCGAGTAAATATAAAAATTGGGGAGGGGTATTTTTCAAGTCTCTTGGACTATTTAGGGTCCATCAGCTACAGGTTAAGGATGTAGTACACCTCACGGGACTGGGGAAGCAGAGACGCACTCCGGGGGCACGAACCAAATGGCATAACAAAGAGTTGTAATCATAGACCAACAAACAGTTATAGCTCATAAGCCAACAAAGGAGATAAGATGGAAACATAAACCAGTCGAAAAGAAGGCAGGAAAAGAGCGGGGAAAGTAACAACAACAGAAACCCATTTGGATCTGGTTTTCTTTATGGGAAAGTTCTGGATGATAATGTCATTTTCCCATAAAGAAAAATCCAGGTCCAAACAACTTTCCTAGTGAGCGCCAGCAAATACTTAAGGAAAAATAATGCCAATTGTACACCAACTCTTCTCAATAGAAATCACAGCGAATGGAATACATCCCAATTTGTTCTATGAGTCTAACACTACTCAAATAACAAAACCCAAAAAAGATATATAATTTAAAGGACACCTACAAATATCACTCATCAATATAGATGTAAGAATTTTTAACAACATTTTAGGCATCAACTCCAATTTATCTATCTATATAAGATAATGATCAAGTGGGATTTATTCTAGCAATTAATTGTTTAACATTTGAAAACCAATCAATACAATTATAGTAACAGAGTAAAAAGTAAAAAAAAAAAACATATGATCATCTCAATAGATATGGAAAACACATTTGATAAAATCCATGGTCTAATTCTGACAAAAATTTTCAATGAAGTAAAAATTTTTAAAAAAATCTCTTTGACTTGATAAAGGGCCTCTAGAAAAAAAAGCCCACTGTTAACATCATACTTAATGGTGAAATAATGCTTTCACATCAGATTCAAAACAAAGCAAGAATTCCATTCTTACCTCCTCTGTTCTATGTTGTACAGAAGTTCTAGCCAATGCAATAAGGCAAGAAAAAGAAACAAAAGGATCCAGATTAAAAGGAAGAAGTTAAACTTTGCTGCTGCTGCTAAGTCACTTCAGTCGTGTCTGACTCTGTGCGACCCCATAGACGGCAGCCCACCAGGCTCCCCGTCCCTGGGATTCTCCAGACAAGAACACTGGAGTGGGTTGCCATTTCCTTCTCCAATGCATGAAAGTGAAAAGTGAAAGTGAAGTCACTCAGTCGTGTCGACTCTTAGCGACCCCATGGACTGCAGCCTACCAGGCTCCTCCATCCATGGGATTTTCCAGGCAAGAGTACTGGACTGGGGTGCTATTGCCTTCTCCTAAACTTTGCAGATAACATGATTTTCTATAGAAAACTCCATAAAATCTATACAACTACTAAAACTAGTAAGGAACTTTAGCAAGGTTGCAAGACATAAGGTCAATGTAAAAAGTCAATTGTATTTCCACATACTAACAATGAATAATCAAACATTGAAATTTAAAAAGCAAATACCACTTACAATAGCATCAAGTGTATGAATGACTTAGGTATACCTCTGACAAGATTTATGATACAAGACCTATATACTGAAAACTACAAAATATTGCTGCATGAATTTAAATAAAAGGAGAGATATATATGCATGAATCAGAAGACTCTATATGGTTAAAGGATGTTAATTCTCTCCAAACTGATCTACAGATTCAGTGCAATCCCATGAAAGTCACAGTAGGCTCTCTTTTTTTGAAGCTGATTCTAAAATCCATATTGAAGTGCGAACAACCTATAATAGTCAAAAGTGAAAGTGAAAGCCGCTCAATGTCCAACTCTTTGAGACGCCATGGACTATACAGTCCATGGAATTCTCCAGGCCAGAATACTGAAGTGGGTAGCTGTTCCCTTCCCCAGAGGATCTTCCCAACCCAGGAATCAAACCAGGGTCTCCTGCATTGCAGGTGGATTCTTTACCAACTGAGCCACAAGGGAACCCCAAGAATACTGGAGTGGGTAGCCTATCCCTTCTCCAGCAGATCTTCCTGATCGAGGAATCGAACCGGGTTTCCTGCATTGCAGGCGGATTCTTTACCAACTGAGCTATCAGGGAAGCCCATAGTCAAAACAACATTAAAAAAGAAAAAGTTAAAGAAGTTAAGCTATTGGACTTCAAAAGTTATCGTGAAGCTATGATATTTAAAACCATTCCACACCAGTGTCAAGATAAGCAAATAGATCAATGATACAGAATAGAAAGCTCAAATATAGATGCATACATATACAATCAATTTATTTTTGACAAAGATGAAGAGGCAATTCAATGGAGAAAGAATAATCTTCAGCAAATGATGCTGAACAATTGATAGTATATAGAAAGATAATTTCTATTAATTGGTCACGTGCTCTGTAACTGAGCTAAATTTGCTTATTAATTCTATTATTGTGTTTGTCTCTCTGTGTGTGTATGTAGATTTCTTTGCATTTTCTGCACACACACACATTTTTCATTTCATAGCAAATAGTTTTCTTTTTCCTTAACAACTCTTTGCACATTATATTTTTCTTTCTTTTTTGCTCTATGCACAAGGTTGAACAGAAGTGCTGAAAGTGGACATCTTTGTCTTGTTTCTTCTGCCCTCCAAGCGGCCACAGTGATATGTCATATGGCTGAGCCTTGGCCGTGGAGAGCTGGGGTGAGGTGGGTGGAACTAGCAGCCAAAGGGTTTTCTGTAGCACCCGGGTTTCTGGATTCTCAGGCTGAATTTTCAGGAGCCCTGTCCAGCTAACAGGGAGGCAGTGCTTCTTCCTAGGGTGTCTGTCTCCCTCAGAGCCCCCAAGGGAAGTAGATGGGTTGTGAGCAGGATTCAGACCTTTTTGGGCTCCCTGGCCATCAAACCCATCGATTCTGCCAACACTGCACCATTTTTTACATCTGTCGTTCCTATGGGATCGTTAGCTTCGTTTCATGAGGTAGGGGTGGGGAGCTGGATTCTCCTCCTCCATCACTATCAGCGAGTGGAGGAATGTGTCCATGTGTCAGAACTGCCGTGATGTATTTCTGTGTCGGAGCCGTGTGTCAAGAGGACACCTGTGGAAGGTGGATGGCCCTGGAGACTGTCATGCTGAGTGAAGTAAGCAGAGAGAGGAGAAGTACTGTGTGATACCCCTTATATGTGGGATCTAAAAAGAAATGATACAAATGAACTTATTTACAGAACAGAAAGAGACTCAGTGAAAGAGAACAAACTTAGCGAACCTAGAACTTAAGGTTACCAGGGGTAGGGGGTCGGGGAGAAGGATGTGGGAAGGGATAGTCAGGGAGTTTGGGATGGACATGTACACACTGCTGTGTTTAAAATGGATAACCAGCAAGGAGCTACTGCATAGCACAGGGAACTCTGCTCAGTGTTATGTGGCAGCCTGGATGGGAGGGGAGTTTGGGGGAGAATGGATACATGTGTATATATGGCTCAGTCCCTTCACTGTTCACCTGAAATTACCCAACGTTGTCAATTGGATATGCCCCGATACAAAATAAAATGTTTTTTAAAATAAATAAATAAAACATATATGAAAGAAAAATGAAAAAATGGATAACCAGCAAGGACCTACTGTATACACAGGGAACTCTGCTCAGTGTTATGTGGCAGCCGGGATGGGAGGAGAGTTCGGGGGAGAATGGAGACATGTGTATGTACGGTTGAGTCCCTTTGCTGTTCACCTGCAACTCTCATATCTTGCTAATTAACAGCCTTTTAAAATTTGCTAATAGGTACAGGACAGAGATGCCTAGCGGACTACAGTCCACGAGGTCCCAGAGTCAGACACGACCTAGTGACTACACCACCACCATGGCCTTGTTGAATCAACTGTACCGTGATACAAAATTTAAAGTTTAGGAAAAAAAGAGGACAGCTTCAGAAGCCTGGTCAGCTTCCCCTGGTGTATCTGTGCTGGAAATGTCAGGCTGTTTACAGGGAAATCCCTTGGCCTTGCAGGTAACAACATCCTAAGGGCTGCCTCAGTCCCTCAACCCACCTCGCCGGCTGCCAGGCTTAATCTCTGAGGCCCCGCCATGCAGAGCTCCCCACTGATCAGAGACACCAGAAGTCCCAAAGGGAACTCCTTTTCCACTGCTGACAGCCAGATCTGCAGCCAAAACAGAGCGATGGCTGAAAATCAGAAATCAGGGCAGATGCCCCGGCCACTGACCCACAACGAGGCCATCGGATGACCAAGTGGGAACACCCTGGCCACTAGGTCCCATCCTGTCCCTGCCACCTCTTATGATGGGCCGTGTCCAGATTAAAAGAACCAGGGATGCTCAAGGTTCACCTGTGAGCACCCGCCCCTGAGGATGTAATAAAAGTGAAAGTGAACATCCCTCAGTCGAGTCCGACTCTTTGCGACCCCAGGGACTATACAGTCCATGGAATTCTCCAGGCCAGAATACTGGAGTGAGGAGCCGTTTCCTTCTCCAGGGGATCTTCCCAACCCAAGGATCGAACCCAGGTCTTCATTGCAGGCAGATTCTTTACCAGCTGAGCCACAAGGGAAGCCCAAGAATACCGGAGAGGGTAGCCTAGCCCTTCTCCAGCGGATCTTCCTGACCCAGGAATAGAACTGGGGTCTCCTGCATTGCAGGTAGATTCTTTACCAACTGAGCTATCAGGGAAACCCTGGGTGTAATAAAGGACCGTCTCAAAGGTCACTCTGAAGTCCAGGTTCACTATGGCACTTGGGAAAGGGCTTCCTCATCCTCTTACCTTCTACATGCATCAAAATAACTTCGTTTCATGGAGAAGAACCTTTTATAGGTAAGTGAGTTTTTCAGGTAAGAAACATTTCTCTCTTTAAGCCCTTGGATCTTTTTAATTTAACCAGTTGGAGGGAACTCTTTCAAAGTGGACCGCACAGGGACCGCACAGCTCTAGATCTGCCCATGTGTTGATGACTCACTGCGGGCAGCAGGGACTGGGGCTGTACCCTGGGACATGTCCACCTAGTCAGGACCCAACGAGGAACGGGTCAGACAGAAACGCTTTAAAAAGGAAGGAAATGCGGACACCCGCTCCAGTGTGGATGAACCTTGAAGACAGGATGCTATGTGTGATGATAAAGCAGACACAAAAAGACAAATAACGTATCATTCCACTCATCTGGAGTGCCTAGACTAGTCAGATGCATAGAGACAGAAAGAAGGGTGGTTTCCAGGGGGTGCTGGGGAGAGGAGACTGGGGAGTTGTCACTGAACGAGCACAGAGTTTCTGTCGCGTAAGATGAAAGAGGTCTGGAGACAGACCAGTGAGGGCTGTGCCACAATGCAGGTGAAGTGCGATGTGAATGGCACAGAACTGGATGCCCGAAAAACGGGTAAGGAGGCGCACCATACGTGTGCACGTTCAGCCCCTTTATCCGTGCCGACTCTTTGCGACCCCAAGGACTGCAGCCCGTCAGGCTCCTCTGTCCATGGGATGATCTCAGCAAGAACACCCGAGCGGCTTGGCACTTCCTCCTCCAGATCGATCTTCCTGACCCAAATATCGAACCCGTGTTTTCTGCATCTCCTTTGGCAGGCCGAGCCTTTACCGCTGAGCTACCTGGGAAGACCCCACGTGTATGTTATCACAATAATAACAGCAGTCAATAACATGCCATCGGCCTTCTTAGCTAAGGATGCTAACAGTGCTCGGGGAGGATAGCCCATAAGCCAAGGTGAAGGCAGTGTTCTCCTGCAGGCCCACAGGCGTCTGAGCTCAGGACCATGGTGAACGCTCTCTGTAGCCTTCAGTGCCTGGGGCGCACAGGGTAAAAAAGCCCACAGAGCCGGGCAGGCGCAGCCAGGCTGGCTGCCCATCCCAGGGAGGCTGCCCAAGGAGGGGTGGTAGACTTGGTGGAGAGTTGTCTTTTTATTGCTGATTTAATTTCATTACTGCTGGTTGGCCGTAGTTGTCTCTTATGATCCTCTGTGTTCCCGGGGTGTCGGTTGTAACTTCTCTTTTTCTCCTGATTTTATTGAGTTGGGCCTCTCTCTTTTACTCTTGATGGGCTGGCTAAAGATCTACCAGTTTTGTTTAGCTTTTCAAAGAGCCAGCTCTTTTAAGTTACATTGATTTTCGTAATTTTTTGGTCTTTATGTCTGCTCCAATCCTTATGATTTCTTTGCTTCTCACATTGAGCTTTGTTTGTTTCCTAGTTCCTTCGGTTGTAAAGTTTGGTTGTTTATTTGAGATTTTTCTTGTTTCCTGAGGTATGGCAATAAACTTCCCTCTTCTCTCTAGAACTGCTTTTGCTGCATCCCGTAAAATTTTTAATAATTGTGCTTTCATTTGTCTCCAGGTATTTTTTGCTTCTTCGATTTCTTCAGTGATCTATCGGTTGTTTAATAGTACATTATTTAGGCAACACATGTTTTTGTTTTGTTTGCAATTTATTTCTTAGAGTTGATTTCTAGTCTCCTTGCATTATGGTTGGAAAAGATGCTTAATATGTTTTTTCTGTATATGTATTATAGATTTTTGCTTTGTAGTTACCATGATAAGGGTGTGTGTGTGTGTGTATATATATATATGATTTATTTCTATTAATAATCACACATAATTATTTTAACTTGTTGACCTCTTAATTGCAAACCCATTTTAACTCTGCATTTTAGTCTTCTCCCCCCATGATTACTGGTTTTGATATCATATTTTGTAACTCTGTTTGGTGTATCCCTTAACTCCTTATTGCAGATATAAAGATTTTATTACTTTTGTCTTTTAACCTTCCTACTAGCTGTGGACATGGTTGCTTTGCTACCTGTACTCTGTACTGTCTTTACCACTGACCTTTTCCCTCTGTAATTTTCAGGCAATGTTTCTAGTTGTGTCCTTTTCTTTTTCATTTCTTGGAATGAAAAAGAAGTCCCTTTGACATTTTTCGTAAAGTTGCTCTGGTGACGCTGAACTCTTTTGGCTTTTGTTGTTATTTAGTCATTAGGTCGTGTCTGACTCTTTGCGACCCCCTGGACTGTAGCCCACCAGGCTCCTCTGTCCATGGCGTTTACCAGGCAGGAATACTGGAGTGGGCTGCCATTTCCTTCTCCAGGGGATCTTCCTGACCCAGGCGTCAAACCCGAGTCTCCTGCATTGACAGGTGGGTTTTTTTTACCACTGAGCCACCAGGGAAACCCCTTTGAGCTTTTGCTTATCTGTAAAGCTTTTTACTTCTCCATGAAATCTACATGAAAACCTTACCAGCAAGAGTATTACTGGTTGTAAGTATTTCCCTCTCATCACTTGAAGTGTATCATGACACTCCCTTCTGGCCTGCAGGGTTTCTGCTGAAAAGTCAGCTGTTAGCCTATGGGAATTGCTTTGTACATAACTGTTGCTTTTTCCTTGCTGCTTTTAATACTCTTTTTTTTTTTAATCATTTTTTAATGCAGTGTATGTCGCTGAGGCCCTCTCTTGGTTGATCCTTTTGGGAGCTCTCTGTGCTTCCTGGACCTCCATATCTGTTTTCTTTCCCAGGATAGGGAAGTTTTCAGTCACTGTGTCTTCAAATATGTTCTCTCCTTTTTCTGGGACTGTTGGTATGCATGATGTTCCAGAGGTATCTTAAATTGTCCTCATTTCTTTTCATTCTTTATTCTTTTTGTTGTTGTCATTCAGATATTTAGTATTCTGCCTTCCAACTCACTGATCCGTTCTTCTATATCTTCTAATCTACTGTCGATTCCGTATTCTGGTGTATTTTTTATTTCAGTTATTGTATTCCTCAGCTCTCCTTGGTTCTTTTTTATATCTCCTAACTCTTTGTTAAAAGTCTCTCTGTGTTCATCCATTTTTCTCCCAAGTTCTTTGATCATCTTTTTGCTTCATTACCTTGAACTCTCTGTAGGGTAGACTGCCTATCTCCACTTCACTTGGCTTTTCCTCTGGGGTTTCATCTTGTTCCTTTGTTTGCAACATGTTCCTCTGTTGCCTCATTTTTCTTAATTTGCTGTTTTTATTGCCAAGTATCTGGTAGTTTGGTTCCGTTTCCCGACCTTGGAGAAATAGCCGTTTGCAGGAGGCGTCCTACATGTGCCCCGCAGCGCCTTCCCCTCTGGTCACCAGAGCTGTATATTTTCTAGTGGCGCCCCCTCTGTGGGCGGCATGAGTCCTTCTGACCGCTGAGTGTGGTCCGGTGGGCGTGGCTGGCCCCCAGTCTGCTTGGTTGCCAGGCCCTGCCTGGGTGGCGGCTGCCAGCCCCTGTCGCCAAGTCCAGGTCACAGGCTGCGGTATCCCAGCGGGGCGGGGGTCCTGGTGTTGGTGCTGGCTCACTAGTGGGCAGAACCAGGCTCTGAGGTGGGTGGTCCTGGGGCCAGGGTTCCTGGAGGTACTGTCACCCCTGCTGGTGGGCGGGACCGATCCCTGAAAGGGCTGGACGCAGGTTCTAGGTGCCCCAAAGTGGGTGCTGGCCCACCAGTGAGGGGGGCTGGGTCCCCAGGTGGCTTGCTGAGGGGTCCAAGGTGTCTCAGAGGTGGTGTGGGCCTGCTTTGCGGGGGGGTGGGGCCCAGGCCTGGAGGGGTGGGCTGCAGGCTGCAGTGGTCTTGGGGCTGGTGAAAACTGATCGTGGGTGCGATCAGGGCCCAGGAGATTCCAGGGCTAGTGCCAGGCTACTGGTGGACAGACCCTGGTCCTGGGGTCTCTGGCTGCAGGGCCCAGGGGTCCCAGAGCTTATATCAGCCCACCGCTGAGTGGGGCCCAATCCCAGGGCAGCTGACTGAGGGGCCCAAGGTGTCTCGGCACTGGTGGCGGCCTGCCCGGTGGGGAGGGCCAAGGCCTGACTCCTTTCAAATGACCACATGTACCCTGGGTCTCCGTGTGTGGGAATCCTGTGTGCGCCCTTTAGGAGCAGAGTCTCCATTTCCCAGAGTCCTCCCAAATGTACGACGCCCCGCTGGCCTTCAAGGACAGACGTTCTGGGGGCTCCTCTTCCCATGGCAGACCCCAGGGCTGTGGAGCCTGCTGTGGGACTCAGACCCCCTCACTCCTCGGGGGAATCCCTGCAGCTGCAATTATTTTCTCATTTGCGGGTCACCCAACAAGGGATATGTGTCTTTCCTACACCCCAACTCTGTCTCTGCTTCCCGCCGCATCCCAGGGCTGGTGCCAGGCTGCCAGTAGGTAGAGAGTCCTACGGTAGCAAGTTGTAGGACTGTAGTGGTCTTGGGACTGGGGTTGGGCCTCCCACTGGTGGGCAGGCCAGGGCCCAGGGTTTCCTGAGTTGAGTACTTGCCCACTCATCTGTGAGGCTGGTCCCCAGGCTAGATCTGGCTTGCTTATGGGCAGAGCCAGGGCCTCAGGGACTCTGGGATTGGTTCCTCCCCACTGCTGGGTGGAGCCTAGCCTTGGAATCCCCGGCTGCCAGGGCCCTACGAGCCCTGAGTCTAGTGCCTGTCCTTTGAGCCCATCCCTTGAGCCTGTCCACCCTGGTGGACAGGGCCTTGTCCAGGCACACTGTAGGCTTGAGGGGTTTTTTCTTACTGTGTTTATCTCGCTGCACCAGATCTTAGTTGTAGCACTCAGGATATCTTCAGTTGCAGCAGGTGGGATCTCGTGTCTCGAGCTGGGATTGAACCAAGGCCCCCTGCGTGGGGAGTGTGGGGTCTCAGCCACTGGACCACTGGGGAGGTCCCAGCTCAGGATATCTTAAGGCAGCCTCCCCGCTGGTGGATGGGGCTTTGTCCCCACCCGGCTCGCAGCTTGGCCTGAGACGTCCCAGGCCTAGGGACGACAGGCTGGCGGGCAGGGACAGGTCCTGGCACTAATGACCTCGGGGAGGGTTCCAAAATGGCATTCGCCAGTGCCAATGTCCACACGGGCGAAGAAGCCCCGGGATCTGCAGCCAGCACCTGTGTCCCCAGGGTGTGCTCTGGTCGCCTCCTGCCTCTCCGGGACGCTCTCCAAGGTCAGCAGGTGGTCTGATCCGGGCTCATTTCAAATGACTGCCTCCGTCCTGGGTTTCCGCGTGTGAGAATCCTGTGTGCGCCCTTTAGGAGCAGAATCTCTATTTCCCAGAGTCCTCTGGGCTTCCCAAATGCACAATGCCCTTCTGGCCTTCAAGGACAGAGGTTCTGGGGGCTCCTCTTCCCATTGCAAACCCCAGGGCTGTGGAGCCTGCTGTGGAATTCAGACCCCCTCACTCCTCCGGGGGAACCCCTGCTGTTGCAATTATTTTCTCATTTGCAGGTCACCCTCCCACTCAGGGGTACGTCTGAGTGTCTTTCCTACTACACCCCAACTCCGTCTCTCCTTCCCACCTCATCGTGATTCTCTCCTTGTATCTTCAGCTATAGATCCTTTCAGCTAGATTCTGGTCTCTCTGCTGAATGGTTCTGGAATTTTCAGTGTTTCCCTTGTAGGAGGGGCTTCCCTGGTGGCTCAGTCAATAAAGAAGCTGCCTGAAATTCAGGAGACCCAGGTTCGATCCCTGGGTCAGGATGATCCCCTGGAGAAGGAAATGGCAAGCCACTCCAGGATTCTTCATGCCTGGAGAATTCCATGGACAGAAGAGCCTGGAGGGCTGTAATCCATGCGGGCCACAGAGTCGGACACAACCTGGCAACTAAGCACCATAGCCTGGTAGGAGATGAGCTCAGGGTCTCCCTACTCTGCCATCTTGGACCAGAATTTCGTTAAGCAATCATGTTTATCCCCATTCTCCGTACCCACGCCCACATATTCTGCTCAAGGTCATGTGGCCCCAGTGAGCTCACTGTGACCCTCTCTGCCTCAGTGGCTGGGATGGAACAGGAGCTGCTGCCATCTGCAGAGACCCGAGAGCTCCTCCCGACACACAGGGGGTCTGGCACACGGCCTCCACCACTGTCCTTCCTGGAATCATCTCTTGGTTCCCAAGTGATGGCACCTTCCGGAGACCTGCTGCCACTGCTGCACAATTAACCCCAGGCATAGCCAAGCACCCCCTGTCCTCTCTGCTCCTAAAATAACGAGCATTCCTTCCCCAGGCTTGGCTCCGGCCACCATCTCTCCAAAGGGGTCCTCACCAACCCACCCCGGGGGGCTCTCCCAGCTCCGACTCTCCAGGCAGTGCTGCTTCCCCACCCCACTCTCACGAGGCTCAGACTCTTTGGTTCATCCTCCAAGTCTCCCTGACAAAGCCTGCTCCTGCTCCTCTGGGAAGACTTGCCCACCCCCTGCTCATCCTCTGAAGCCTTTTACTTGTCTTCTCCTCGGGACTGTGGGCTCCAGGCTGCTGCCTCTCAGGCACAGAACAAACGACCTCATACACAGGAGATGACCAAAGTGCGTTTGTCAGGACGGCCCTGGGGCTCCAGCGGCTAAGACTCCGTGTTCCCAATGCAGGGGTCCCGGGTTTGATTCCTGGTCCGGGAACTAGATCCCGCAGGCCACAACTAAGAGTTCGCATGCTGCAACTAAATAAGATTTTGCAGGCTGAAACGAAGATCAAAGATCCTGCATGCTGCAATTAAGACCCGGGATAGCCAAATAAGTGGGCTTCCCCAGAGGCTCAGTGGTAAAGAATCTGCCTGCCAATGCAGGAGGCACAGGAGACATGGTTTGATCTCTGTGTTGGAAAGATCCCCTGGAGGAGGAAATGGCAACCCACTCCAGTATTCCCACACTCCCACAAAGGAGCCTGGTGGGCTACAGCCCAGGGAGTCGCAAAGAATCGGACTTGACTAAGCGACTGGGCACACACACAGCCAAGTAGATAAGTAAGTGAATGTTTTCTAAGTGTGTTTCTCAAAAAGGGAGCGCCGGTGTGTGCCATAGGACGGGGAACCTGAAAACATGTTCCGTGAGGAAGCTAGGCAGAAAAGGCCACCTTTCTCATGATTCCATCCACACAAAATATCCAGAATAGGGCCATCTATAGAGACAGAAAACGGATGAGAGTTTGCCAGGGCTGGATTGCTGGGGAGGGGGTGGGCAGGCGATAGTTAATGAGTGCAGGTTTCCTTTTGAGATGAAAATATCCCCGAATTCACTGGTCATATGTTCACAACTCTGTAAAGATACCAAAAATCATAGAATTGGACACTTTAAATGGGTGACTCTTATAGTATGTGAACTCTATCTCAATAAAGCTATGGGAAAAAAAGTTTAAGACACCCGTCTGGAAGACCAGCTAGCCCTCAGTGCATATTTGTGGAGGACGTGTGTGTGCTGAGTCGCTCAGTCATGTCCAACTCTTTCATGAGCCCAAGGAATGTAGACTGCCAGGCGCCTCTGTCCATGGGATTTCCCAGGCAAGAATACTGGAGTGGGTTGCCAATTCCTCCTCCAGGGGACCTTCCCGATACAGGGATCAAGCCCACATCTCCTGCGTTGCAGGTGGGTTTTTTACCACTGAGTCATCAGGAAAGCCTCTATTTGTTGAGGATGCTGAGTCCTAAATAACCAACTCCTGTCATCGGGATGTTGTCGAGACTTTTAGCCACATTGAAAGAAGGAATCTCTGGTTTCTCATGTAAACCGGGGTCCAGGGTAATCCTTCTCAGGCAGCCCCCTCTGCACATATAACATTGAGCACCACCCTCAGGGGATGGCAGGAGGGCGGGGGTGCATGTCCCAGCTTGCAGATTAGGAGACGGGCATGGGCGAGCAGCCTGACCTCTCTCAGCGAGACAAGTGGCAGCCAGGAATAGCGCAAGGCGTCTAACTGCGTCCCGCCTGCTGTAAACAGCCAGCCGCGCCACCCTTCATCTGTCTGATTTTAAAAAGGACCATAAAATACAAACCAGGGCAGCAGCCCTGAAACCTGAGTTGGGCTCAAGCTGATGGAGAATTTCGGCGTTTCCCAGTCTGCAGGGACACGTGGGGAAGGCGCGGCGGCTCGGAGCTGGGCCGGCTTCTGCCAGGACGGGTGTCAACCGTGTGGCTCTGCCTCTCTGGTCACAGGCACAGAGGCCAAGCTCATCGCGAAGATGCACTTTTTTTTTTTTTTGCATTGGATAATTTCTGTCTTCCAGCGCCAGAGGGGCTGCTGATGACGCCTACTAAGCCTCATACTTGGGGACCTTGTGTGGCAGTTAATGAAGGAACAGTTAAGGGCAGTGTGGTAGAATTGGGGTGTGGTGGAAAATGGGGGGCGGGGTGGGGTAGCCAAAAAAGCCAAGTCAAAAGACAGCTGTTTGGCTGCAATGGGTGAGCCCCTGTGCTGCAACTGTTGAAGCCCGCGCCCTGGAGCCTGTGTAAGCAGGGAGGCCGCCGCTGGGAGAAGCCATGCACCGCAACTAGGAAGTGGCCCCCACCCTCTGCAGCCATAGAGACCCAGTGCAACCAAAAATAAATAAGTAAATAAATAAATCATTAAAAAAAGAAAAAGGCAGCTGTTTGAAAGCAGCCCAGCTCCGGGCCTACCCAGCTGAGGGACTTTGAATGAGGCCCTCAGCCCTTTCGGAGAGCCAGTTCCTCGTCCACAGAAGACCATTTGATGATGTATAGGGACAGGAAGGGGCTTCCCGGGTGGTTCCGCAGTAAAGAATCTGCCTGCCAATTCAGGAGACACGGATTCCATCCCCGGGTAGGGAAGGTCCCCAGAAGTCATGGCAAGCCACTGAAGTATCTTGCCTGGAGAATCCCATGGACAGGGGAGTCTGGTGATCTCACAGAGTCGAACACGACTTAGCGACCAAACAACGACAGGGATGGGAAGGGGTGG
This sequence comes from Bos javanicus, assembly GCF_032452875.1. NCBI lineage: Eukaryota > Metazoa > Chordata > Mammalia > Artiodactyla > Bovidae > Bos > Bos javanicus. The sequence continues at coordinate 101,208,635 of NC_083878.1, forward strand.
TGGCAGACCAAGTGTTCGCTCTTTAGATGCCCGTCTTGGTGGGATTCCGTTCTACTGATGATTCGGATGGATCCTCGGTGGACAGTGTGTGCACACGATGGTCCATACCTATGACGTTTGCCTTAATTGAGGGCCCAGATCCCAACCAGAAGAGAAAGTCTCCTTGGGGCCTTTCAGGCAGGATAGATAAGGACCAAGAGACCACTCAAGCCCAAGGAGAGAGTGAGTACATGAGCCATTAGAAATGTCCAGGGGCCTGAGAGTATCACCAGCCTCTGGCTTTCTGCAGTTGACAAAAAGCTATCTCCCTCTTGGACCCAAATGGGGTTTCCTCTAGGCCTCAGCCGAGCCACAAGGGAAACCCTGGTGGCTCAGACGGTAAAGCATCTGCCTGCAACTCGGGAGACCTGGGTTCGATCCCTGGGTCGGGAAGATCCCCTGGAGAAGGCAATGGCACCCCACTCCAGTACTCTTGCCTGGAAAATCCCATGGATGGAGGAGCCTGGTAGGCGACAGTCCATGGGGTCGCAAAGAGTCGGACACAACTGAGCAACTTCTCTTTCTTTTTTCCAGGCCTCAGGGCCCAAACTGGAGGGACTCTGTCCAGAGCAGAGGCTGGGCTGTACCCAAAAGTGGCGTTAGAGGGGGAGGCAAGCTGGGTGTGGGGGGCTGGCGCACCTGCTCCTCCCTGGTGTCTTGGGGCAAGTGGGCCTGGCCCGGTCCAGACAGCCGACTCCTCACGCCCTGGCTCCTGGGGGGTGGGACGCTGCAACAGCCGGTGGGAGCCGGGTGTGTGTCTCACCCCAGTCTGGGGCTTCTAAATTTAACCCGCTATCAGCCTGAGAGGCTGGAGGCTTCCACCGAGTGACGAAATGCCACTTGGAATCCAGTATGCTCATAAGTGCTCCCCCTGCACAATCTCCTCCCAAATGTCACCCTCAAACGCAGGCAGCCATCTGAGCATCCTCGCATGTCAGCGTGAAGATTCGAATGTCCGAGCAACTGCAGACCCTGATGGGGTCCAGCCCGGCTTCCTCCCGCCGTGAGCCAGGGCCGCACCCCATTGTCTGTTGATACGTGCACATGCATACATTCACACACGTCCAAGCACACACACACGCACGCCACGGTCTCATGCGCAGAGCGCAGGAGCTGACTCTGAGGTCGAAAGCCAAACCACGACAGCAAACTGCACCACCCATAAGCCATCTGGGTGGAGGGCGGCCAGGCCCATTATGCAATTTCCTGCTCTGGTGTTTCAGACCCCGGAGACAGGATGCAGAGTGCCGTTGGGATGCTGCAATGCGGCAAGCCCAGGAAGACACCAAACCAGCGACCACAGTGAACGGGGCCCCGGGATCTCTGCAGCCCGCTGACCGGGCGGCCCCTCCCAGGCAGGGACCCAGCGGGCTCACCGTGGCCCAGAGAACTGACCACACAGGGACTTCCTGTCGGGGGAGGAAGGCATTTCCTGCCTGGGGAACCCAGGATGGACTGAGCCACAAGCAGGGGGGCCTTCTTATTGTTTTCTTTGTTTCCGTTTTGTTTTTAATTTTTGGCTGCCCAGCAGGGCCAGCAGGACCTTAGTCCCCTGACCAGAGATCGAACCCGCGGTCCATGCAGTGGAAAGGCGGAGTCCCAACCACTGGACTGCCAGGGAGTCCCTTGGCAGGGCCTTGTTATTGATAGGCACCATTATTGGGCACCAAATGTGTGCGCCACAGTGACGCACTGTTGAGAGCACGCAGCGGAGTTTTGGGGTGGGGTTCAAACTCTGGCTCTGCTGCTCCCCAGATGCGTGGTCTTGGGCAGCTTATCCACTTGCATTCTCCCTCAGCTTCCCCATCTGTGGAATGAGGACTAAGATAACACCTGGGGTGTAGAGAGGGTTCAGTAAGTTAACACCCAGAACCCCAGTGGAATGGGGTGCTCGACAATGGCCTTGAGTCCATGGCCCACCTGTAGAGCCCACACCCACTCCAGGACCTCTGGGCTGCCCCAGCTCCCATACTTCCATAAGAAAGTTCTGATAGAAGATGGTATTTAGGATCAGTGCTCTGGCCCCACACAGCCCCTTTCAGCAGCTGCAGGTGTGGGCAGGATGCAGGGCCCTGTCCTCGGTTGACCTTGACTTAGCAGCTGTGTCTCCATGTGAAGATGGGTTTGCAAATCTGTGTGTAAGGACCCAGTCCACACACCAACCCTCCTGTCACACACTTTCTACTGTTTGCCAGAAAACCAAGCTGCCCCCAAGTCCTAGCTCCATCTCCAATCTCCTACTCCAACCCGGGGGCGCTGTGGGTGAGGAACCAAGGTCCCCAGGCTGTGGACCACAGAGGATGCGTCGGCAAAGTGACCCGCCTCCTCCTGGGTTCTCATCCCAGGCCCTTAGCACCAGAATCCCCAGGCTCCAGCCATGTACCCACCCCCAAACACATTCACCCGCGAGGCTGGAAATACAGAGCCATCAATACCATCCCGCCCCCTTGCCAATGAACCCACTGCTTCAGAAACATCCAGATCCTAGCCAGGCCTACTTTAAAATTCCATTTTATTTCTCTTTGTATTTGTTGCTGTTGTTTTAAAAATGTTCACGGTACATTTTTTTTTTTTTTTTTCAAGAGTCTTGTGCCTCCTGGTAAGTGCACTGGTTTGCTTTCACAGTACTCTCCACGACGGCGGACGGTCCTTATTGCTGAAGGAGTGTGTCCACGCCGGGGAGTGGGGACACCGGAGGGATAGGGGTGGGGAGCCCAGGTGAGAAGCCTGGGTCTGTGCTCCTGATCCGAGAGGCTGAGGGACCAGACCCAGGCTAAGTCGAGCATCCTTAGCTGGACCTCCAGCCTCCCCAGGGTCTTCCCAGCCCTCTCTTTAGAAAGGCCGGGAGGGGCAGAGAAAAAGGGGTGAGGGGTAGAGGATGGGGGTGGGGAGTGAGCCAGGCAGCAAGCTGACTGGGAGCCCAGGCATGCAGTAGGCATGGAGGTAGGGGGGAGGCAGCCGGAGCAGTGATGGCCTCCAAGAGGGCCCTGCTCCCTCTCAGGGGGAGTGGGCTTGGGAGACTCTACCCCCCGAACAGCTCAGGACCACTCCTCCCCCAGTCAGAACTCCTCAGCGATGGCCCAGCCCAGAAGCAGCGCTGTGGTTCCTGACCCCTCGCCCAGAGCCCTCTCTCCTTTTTAGTGCAAGAAAGACCTGAGTGCAGAGAAGGGCCTAGCCGCCTAGAGGCCAGGTCCCGTCCACGGCAGCCGGACTTGGCCACCCCGGCGCCTCCACAGCTTGTCCCCAGGGTAGGGGGCCTCGTATCCCCCTCGCTGGAGGCTGTGGCCTCTCTGGGTGGCAGGCCTCCCTCCAAACACACCAAGGGAAGCTGGCTGTCTCCCCCCACCACCCCCCAACCCCGGGGCCTGACAGGGGTCCCCGAGCACCAGGTGGCCCGCCAGCCACACCAAGTTCTCCCCCCGTCCAGTGGTTCCAGGAGAGCTGCTCACCTCCCATTGGGAGCAGGCTCGGGAGATGGCTGGACAGTAAAGCACCCCTTGAATAAACGCAGTATCCCACGGATAAAGGAGCAGAACGAGGACTCAGTGACCCACGCCCTCCCACGGTCACTGGGGCTCCTCCAAGTGGCTCATCTGCAGCAGAAATGCCTTATTTCACTCATCTGACAGTTTTCTGTGCTTGATTACCATCCGTTAGAATGAGGGACCCAGGTGACGTCGCTGTGGGTCTGGCAAACTTGGAGGAAGAGGGTTTCAGCTGGGTGTCCCTCAGCTCCTGCAAGCAGCAGACATTGTTAAAAAAAAAAAAAAAAAAAAACAGCTTGGCGTCACTCAGGACCAGGTCCTTGGGCCCCCAGAGGGCCCTCGTTCCCTTCTGTGAGAACAGGCAGCGGAGGCGGGGTGGGGGTGGGGGTCTGCCTTCTGCCTTCCCAGACCCAGGAATGCCCATCTGTGGGGGCCCCCACCTCCAGCACTGCAGTGCCCAGAGCCTGTCTGCAGCCCTCCCCCAGAGTACCTGGGAGGGGCGTCCCCTGAGAAGATGCTGCAGGGAGGTGCAGGCCCTCTTACCTCTGAACTACAGCTGGGTAGGGTGGCTGGCCCCCTCCAGGCATTGGGGACCAGTGTGGATGGAAAGAGAAAAGCTGAGATGTGCCAACGGACCCATCCAAGGACCAAGATGCTGGAAATTCTTACCTGCAACTCACAGGACCCGCCCTCTCTCCTCCTAGCCCCACCCAAGGCAAGTTCTGGCTCCAGAAAAGACAGGTGGGACACCTCCGGCTCAGAGCTCAGAGCCCTCTCTGCAGGCAGTGGTTAGGGGATGGGGTTCTACCTGGGGCAGAGAGAAGGAACTTCCGGGGCAGAATTGGTCTGTGGTTTCGGCTCAGCTAAAACGAAAGAATGAGCAGCTGGTTTTAGATCTACCTGGGCACCCCCGACCACGTGGGCAATACCCAGGAGGAGGGGCTTGGGGGCATCTCTCTCTTTCCCCATCCCCTCCTCCCTCGCCTCTGGCAGAAGATACAAAGTCCAATAGAAAAGAGATCCTGCTTTCTTTGTTCCGGGTTTTTTTTTTTTTTCCTTTAAAATCAGCTTAAGGCAAAAGTTTGGCAAAGCAAGTCTACATAAGGCCGCTTGACGGAGGACGGGGCGGGGGCAGGGGGGTGGGTCTTTCCCCTGGAGGGGCCCGCCGCACCCACCAGGCTCATCACCAGCTCCTCCTCAGACCCTGAACCTCGTAAAGAGGCATTTAAAAAAAAGAAGAAGAACAGAAAAAGCAGTTGTTTCAGGGTGTCTGTTGCAAATGAATGAACTTGCGAGGAGAGGAAAGGAGACCCAGGGCGACACTGACGGTGCACGTCGAGGGGTCGGTCCTGCCTGGGCCTCCCCCTCCCCCAGGAAAGCAGGTGCCAGAAGGGCGGGGGCGGGGCGGGGTGGGGAGGGGCCATCCCAGGGGCATTCGCACAGTGAGATCCGCCCCGCCGGAGAAGGTAGAAAGGTTGTATTTCGCTGAATGACCAGAGAGTCCGTGTGGGGGGTCGCTTGAGCGGTGTCCTCATCCGGGTGTCACCACGCGGGCGCCCCCGGCCGCTACCGGTGCTTGGGCGGGATCACCACCAGGGGCGGCCCAAACTTGGGGCGCCACATGAGGACCTGAGCGTCGTTGGCGTTGGGCTTGACCAGGGCGCTGGGTGGGATGGGCTCGTTCTTGCTCAGGATTTTGGGCTGGTCCTGGGCAATGGGCTCCCGGAGCCGGGCGCGCTGGCCCAGGGGCCGGGTGGGGTTCACCTCGATGCTCAGCTGCATGCGCCAGTGCAGGGTCTGCAGGATGATCATGTCGTTGGTCGAGGTGTTGGTGGCCACCAGCCACGTGATGAAGCTCTGGTCCCGGTAGATGTTGGTCAGTTTGGCCACGTTGCTCTCACTGACGGGCACGGCCCACGTGACGCTGGGGTAGAAGTTATCGTTCATGCTGATGATGAACTTGGAGTTTCTCTTGGTGGGGCCCACGATGGTGCAGGTCTCTGTGGTGTTGCCGTACCACGGGTAGTTCACCCCGTCCGAGTCGCTGATGGCCTCGATCTTGCCTTCCTGGAGGTCCGGGAGCTCCCAGCTGGACCTGAGGATGGGAAGGCAGTTTACATCACCAGCCAGCCACAGGCTGGTCTGCATCCCTTTGTCCTGGGGGCTCACCTCTTGGGGTGGGCCGACAGGAAACAGACACCCCAGCATCAGGTCAAGGAATTGGGGCTCCCCTAGACCTGGCACCCCCCCCCAAAAGCCACATCCTGTTCTCTTGCATCATCTCAGATTGGTCTCCCCCCTCCCCACCCCGGAAACCACTCTAGACAGGGGCTGGACTTTGGGAAGCCCTGGCTGCCCCTGGCCTCAAGGGGATGTGTCCCAGGGAGGGGCCTGGGGGCAGCGCACAGTAATGGGGAGCCCTGACATACGCTGTGCCCCCCACCCCAGGTCCTGGTGGCTGGTGGATCAGCCACATGCAGCCCTGTGGTTTCAGTGAGGGCAGAGGCCACTGATCGTGAGAGGCTGGGGGTCGAGGGGCCTCTCCTGAACACACAGCACATCAGGGCACCCTGCCTGGGAGTGCAGAGGGCAGGGAGTTTCTTTCTCTTGCTTTAGGGGCTGACAGGAAGCTTCAGGGCCCAGTGGCTGTGAGGTCGGCACTTCTAAGAGTGATTCCAGTCCCTCCATTGACCAGCACGTGACCTAGGTCAAATGCCTGCGCTCCCTGAGCTTTGGTGTTAGCACCTGGACCAAAGGCACAGGAACCAGTGCCCAGAGCCCTCGCTCAGACTCTGTCCCCTCCCCTCCTAGTCTCCTCCACCACGTGTGGGTCTGGGCTCCCTGGCCCCCTGCCCAGCATGGCCAGCATCATAGGTAGTACCCCCTTCTTTCTGCTCATGTCAGCCTAGAAGAAGAAGCACAGTATGGCCTGAATTGCTCCCACCCAGTCAGCCCATCTCCGGAGCAGCAGAACCAAGAAAACCTGAACAGCCCATCTCAAAACACCACACTCAGTCCCTGCCTCCGGGCCAGCTATACAATCAATGCCTCCTGGCCTTGCTGCAGCTGCCGGGGAACCTGCACTTGCAGCTTCAGGCCCAGCTGAGTACCAGCAGTACTTGGTCAGCCTGTCTTGCTTTCAGGGGTCTCAGTCTTCCTGGGGTGGAAGGAGGCGGCTGGGCTGTCTGTGGAGTTCAGACTCAAGAAACCTACTGGACTTGCTCAAAGTCTCAGCCACCCTCTCACTGGTGTGACACCCTGAGCAAAGTCCCTGTACCCCCTGGGTCCCAGACTCATCACCTTGTCCCACCTGGGGTCACGGAAGGATTCAGGCAGGAACATGCCAGCCCAGGGCAGGGCACAGGACAAAGGCCAGTGACTGGTGTCTGCTGGCACTCCTGTCGCCATGGCTATTGCTATAATAATAGCTCTCAGACAGAAGAGGACACTGGCCTGTCCCAAGTCACTCTGAGGACACGTGTGGCTGGACAGCAGCATTCGGGGAACCCACCCGTTACAGACTCACCAACAGTCACCTCCACCCCACTAGGCAGATAAAGTAAGGAAAGCTGCGGGTGGGGGTCTTTTTCCTCAGTGATTCCGCTGGGCAGTGAGACCTGGGCGCCTGCCACACCAGACGCTCTGCCCCCAGAATTCTGCACCTGTGTACACTAGCAGTTCTCTCCAGAATATATATTACAAAATGTGTTTTTATTCACAGCAGCACTGTTCACAGTAGCCCAAATGTGGAAGCAACCCAAGTGTCCATCACTGGACGATGGATAAAGTGGTCTGTTCATTACAATGGAATATTATTCACCCTTAAAAAGCAAATTCCGACACACGCTACAACATGGATGAACCTTGACATCATGTGAAGTGAAATAAGTCAGACACAAGAGGACAAACACTGTGTGATTCCACATATATGAGGCCCCTCGAGGACTCAGATTCAGAGACAGAAAGCAGGATGTGGTTGCCGGGGGCTAGGGGAGGGGCACGGACAGCCAGGGTCCCACGGGTGCAATCTCAGTTGGGGAAGATGAAAAATTTCTGGAAATAGATGCACAACAGAGTGGATGTTTTTAACACCCCTGAACTTAAAAATGGTTAAGATGATAAATTTTATATATATCTTTGTTGTTTTGTTTAATCACTCAGTCGTGTATGATTCTTTGTGATCCCATGGACTGCAGCCCGCCAGTCTCCTCTGTCCTTGGGAATTTCCAGGCAAGAATACTGGAGTGGGTTGCCATTTCCTCCTGCAGGGGATCTTCCCACAGGGATCAAAGCTGCGTCTCCTGCATTGGCGGGCAGATTCTTTACCACTGACCCACCAGGGAAGCCCACGTATAACTTAATAATTAAAAATGCATTCCTGAGATGTAGCATTTAATGTTGCTGCTGCTGCTAAGTCGCTTCAGTCGTATCCGACTCTGTGTGACCCCATAGACGGCAGCCCACCAGGCTCCCCTGTCCCTGGGATTCTCCAGGCAAGAACACTGGAGTGGGTTGCCATTTCCTTCTCCAATGCATGACGGTGAAAAGTGAAAGTGAAGTCACTCAGTCGTGTCTGACTCTTAGCGATCCCATGGACTGCAGCCTACCAAGCTTCTCAGTCCGTGGGATTTTCCAGGCAAGAGTACTGGAGTGGGTTGCCATTGCCTTCTCCGATCATTTAATGTTAGCAATTAGTAAATGTGGTCACTACTGGAGGGATAATTAGGAATGTGATTTTTGCTAATTTTTCTGTTTATTTCATTAAAAAGGTCACAAATTAGCGTAACACCTGTCTCATAGGCCATCTCCAGCCCGGGGCCCTGAGCTCGTCAGACTCCAAGGAAGGAGGTCACAGTTGTGAACCTGGAGATTCAGCTGTCCCAGGGGGATGGCCGCCACGGACCAGAGAAGAGGGTCAGGGTCCCTGTCCTGAATTTCTCAGAAGCCCGTGTCCCACCTGCATCCAGCCTCCTGGAAGGCACCCACTCTACCTTCTCATGGTGTTTCACTCTTAAAAATTGTTTTTTGGGTTTTTTTAAGGCAGAAAGCCATCTCGCCAAAGGCCCCCTTTCACTAAGAGCTGGCTTGTTTGGGGGAGTAGGGCTTGGTACCCGCATGGCCCCCCTCTCTCTGTGTCTCAGCCTCTGACCCCAAAGCTTCAGGTTCCCTTTCCCCTACCAGCCCCCCCAGATGCCCACGCGCTGGCTCAGTCACAGACGGGTGACGTCCCCATGAGCGAGCAGACAGCCCTGTCTCACGTGGCGTATTACTCAGAACCAGGGCCAAGGGCGTCTGTTTTCACATCATCACAGGCCAGCTGAGCTAGCTGTGGTCTCGGTCCAGTCTCCGAGTCGAGGCGGTACGAGGGGGCGTGGGTAAGGGCACAGTAGCTGAGGGATGTGGGCCAGCCCAGGGCCAGTATCACCCTGGCTACCAGCTCTGGTCAAGTCACAGATGTCAGCTCCACATGGGTCCACCGTGGTAATCACACCCACCTTCCAGGTTTCTGTGATGATTAAACCTGTCGACACATACCACCTGGTACGCGATAAACAGCAAAACGTGGAAACTCCCGGAGAACATCTGAGGGAGGCGTGCCTCTCACACTAATGGATTTGCCAGCCCCGATGTGACCTGAGGCCTTCTGACCTCATTTATGTTTCCAAATTATCTGGGCTCTGAAAGGAATAGTTTCATACAGTTCCTGCCTTGAAGACTTCCTGTTTGTTCTGCAGGGACCTCGGGCTTCGAGGCAGACCCTTGGTTTTCCGCTCCCAGCACACCCTGAGCCTTCTGGTTTGCAAGGTGAGGACAGTACAGCTACAGATGTCACCGAAAGGTCTGGGCAAGGCTCTCAGGTCCACACGGATGCCCAGCCAGCACCAGATCTAGGTGGAGGAGGGGGATTTGTGAACACAAGCAACCGCCCATCTCTGCCCAGCGCCTCCTGTCCAGACCCCAGGGCAGGTCCTATCAGGCCTCCCACAGGGGAGCAGGGGACATGGTCTCCCCCATGTCCTCTCCCCCTTTGCTCGCCGGCCTACACAGGTCTTCAGTGCGACAGTGGCCACAGGATGTGTGGCACCAGCACAAAGTGAAAGTTGTTCAAAAGTTAAGAACTGCCACGTGGTAACCGTGGAGCCAGGCACCAGGCCGGGGGCCCTTCAGAGCACAGGACCCCGCTGTGCCCACGCCCAGGAAACTGGCCCGCTTCCCGTCACTCTCCCACCCTCATCCTGGAGGTGTGGGAAAGCAGAGGACGGCAGGCAAGTCCAAGCTTCAAGCCGGACTGCAGATGCTTTCTGGGGCCTGCTGGCAGCACATCTGAGCCAGACTCCTGAATTCCCCTCAAACCCCGCTCCTTCTGCAGCGCCATCCAAAAGCCACTCAACAAACGTCTGCAGGAAGCCCCACGGGCGCTGGCCACCCCGCCGTGGCGACCCGGTCATCAGCGATGTTGGGGGCCCTGCACCCTCTGGATGCCCGAATCCATCCCTGACTGCCCCCTCACCTCCAGACTGCCCCCCGCACGCCCCCGCCTCGTCCCTGGCCACAACCCTTCACCTCTCCCAGGTCTCCTCCTGCCCTCTGCCAAGCTCTCCTCCCTGAAACACAAGTGATCTTTAAAAACACAAAACGGATGGCACACTTCCTTCCTCCAACCCCTTTAAATCTGCCGTGACCCCCCTTCCCCATGGCCCTGAAAGTCAGATGTGGGCGAAGCTGAGGGCCCCCAGGTGCATGCCTGCACGCGTGTGCACACAGTCTGCAGCATGCAGACGCTCCAAGCAGTACGACTGACGGGGAGTGAGTCTGAAGGGGTTACAAAAGGCCTTCCCTGCAGGCCAGAGAAGGGGTTGAGGCTGTGCCAAAGTGCGCCAACAGAGGCTGGGGAGGGTCACCCTATGGCCCCAGGCCCAGCCACCAGCCCGAAGTTGGCTGTGCTCAAAGGCCTGTGGGTAGAGAGGGAAGGAAACCAGAGGTGCCCAGAGACCAGAGGTGTGACCCTCCTGTGGGCACTGTTTCCTCCCACCTCACCGCTCCCTCTGCCCAGGCCGCAGTCCCAGGGCCTGCCACGTGGGGAAAGGGCCCAACAGCACCTGTTTCAGTTTTCAGTTTTAAAAGCTGTGTTTTGTTTTGTTTTTAAAAAGCAAGCCATAGAGAAGTACCCAAAGTGAGAAACATGAATCCTGCCTTCTGGGCCTCCCCCTTCCTCGGCAAGGTTACTCACCACACCCCACTCTGGTGAATATCCTTGTGAAGCTTTCTCCCTGCACATACCCAGTATATGTTCAGTTTTTAGTGACAGAATCTTGATGCGAGCCCCTCTTCGTCCTATGTAGCAGCCTCGCCATACTCTGCCCTGGAGACAGGACACTGGGGGTGTTCGTGGCTCTTTGCCACGATGGCCGGGGCTGGAGTTTCTGCCCGCACACACGTCCTTTCTGCCCCGCTCCTTCCATTCATGTATTCATTGACTCATTTGTTCAGTAGACATTTTTATGTGCTTACTACCTGCCAGGCACCAGGCCAGGGGCTCAGTTTCTGTTAAGAGACGCCAGAACTACTGGGTTGGCCAAAAAGTTCATTCAGGCATTTCCGCAATACAAAGAACCCGAACAACAGTGCCAGAGTTGAAGGTCCCGTGTACTTATAATTCTGAAAGCTCATCTTCCAGAAGCTGCCCACATTGTACCCCCCACACCAGGCATTACTGATCCTTTCCATTTTTAACCCAGATCCTATCAGCGGAAAAAAAAAAAGCATCTCCCCATTTCATTCGCCACTCCCCTGATCATGGCGGTGGCCGGTGCCTCCCCGCACAGCCTGGGAGACGCCAGCTTCTGTTTTCTGCCCTCAGAAGGCGAGGGTGGGCATGATCGCCAGGCGGGGACCGGCCCAGGGGCAGTTCTTTTGGGGTCGGGCAGTACCCCCGCCCCCAACTTCCTCCCACCCCAAAGCCTGGAAACGAGGACTTCCCTCTCCGGCCTCCACCAGGGCCCCGCAGATGGGGGAGGCCGCCTTCCGGGTGCAGAGAGGAAGTACCGTCCCCAGTTGTTCTGCCCGGCCCCCCGGGCAGGCCCAGGCCGCAGGAAGAGGCCACGTGGTCACCAGGCCATGCCTCCTGACCCGGCCCCAGACCTGCTGGAGCAGAGCAAGCCTCCTAGGGCAAGTGGCCTCGGGTCTGAGCAGCCCCAGCCTCAGCATCAGTGAGGACCTCTTGGACTCCTTGGGAGACCAGAGAGAGACCGGGGAGCCAGGCAGAGGCCCCTCCACCCCTGCCAGGCCCTTTCCCACTGGCCTCGTCATCCTGCTCAAGTCATCGCAGGTCTGGCTGCAAAAACCCTGAGAGGTCTCATCGCCAGAGATTCCCATGCTCTAGGCGGGTATGGGAAGCCGAACCCAGAAGAAGAAGAGCAACGACTCTAACACAGCAATCTGTGCTGATTCCTTGCCGGGCGCTGTGTAATTGATGATGAATGAATGCTAGTTACGGAAGGGATAGCAACTATGCAACCAGTGCTTTGTATACGCAGACACTGTGCTGAGTCCTCATGAGGCACTATCTCATTTAGTCCCTCAACAACCCCATTTCACAGATGGGAACAGTGAGGCTCATAAAGGTTGGGAACTTGGCCTGAGCTTGCTGTACCTGTGGATGGTGGAGCTGGGGGGCCACGCCCTGCTGAACAAGGGCACGGGCAGGTGGCATTGTCAATCCAGAGAGACCCCCATGTCTTGAGCTGTTCTCCTCCCCTCACCCCAAGCCTGCCCTTTGGCAAAACCTGGAGCCAGAGCCGGCCTTGACTTTGACTTTGGTCGTGAGCCAGATTCCCTGGGGGCTCCAGCGGGAGGGCAAATTAGGGATAATGTGAAGCGTCCCACACACAAGGGAGAAATTGGGACTTGTCACTTGGAAGATTGTGCCAGCTGACAGGTGGCGGCTAAGGATTGCGGAGGACGGGGCTGTGGAGGCAGGCGTCTCCAACAGTATTTTTTTTTTTGGGGGGGGTAGCTTTTAAAGCAATGTGGGCTGAACCCCAAACGATATAGAATCCTCTCAAGCTGGCACAAGAAACTCACCATTTTCTAGCTCTCCTCTTTAAGCTGGGGCATTACTGGGGTTTGGCGTGTGGCATTGTTTCACTGCAAACATTTCCAACCCACAATGTCATTCAAAAGGGTTCTCCTCCTGGATTAGAGATTAATTTCAAGCAGGGATAATGTTTGGGGGTATTACGGGTTTTGGTTAAGTATTTGGAATTAATATTTTTAATACAAGAACAGAAACCCTAACCTAACCTTTGCACCTGGCCATCCGCTCCCCAGGCCTTTAAAGCCCAGGGGGGCTTCATTTTAAGGCTTCAAATTGCCTGGGTCTAGCCCAGCAGTTCTCAACCAGGGGTGACTTTTCACCCCTCCTGGGGACATCGGGCAGTGTCTGGAGACATTTTTGGTTGTTAGGATTGGGGGAGGGAGGCTCCTGGCATTGAGTGGGTAGAGACCAGGGACACTGCTCAATATCCTGCAACGCGCAGGACAGCCCCAGTCCCAGCAAAGTTAAGGGGCAGCTCCGGGCAGCCTGAGGCCACTGGTCACCCCACCTCTCACCACCCCTGACTTTCCTTCACATCACGGGGCTTAAAAAAGTGAAGAAGCCTCGTTATCACAGGAGGTTTGGGATAGGGAAGAGTCTTTCCATCCCATCAAAATGCTTCCATCTGAGACTTCCCTGGCAGTCCAGTGGTTAGGACTCTGAGCTTCCAATACAAGGGACGTGGGTTCAATCCCTGGTTGGGGAACGAAGATCCCATATGCTGCGTAGCAAAAACAAAATGCTTCCATTGGTATTCAAGCAGGCACAGCTGTCCAGGCTTTTTCTGGAGGCCAGAGCCTCCCCACCGGCCAGAGGAACCATGCTACTTGCTAATTCAGTTTCTTAATACAGTTTTGTTGATTAATAATCAAGCAGTTTCCAACTGTGCATTTCAGCCACAGGGCAGTCACCTACAGCTGTCCTCTCCTCGAATCCTCCCAGCAGCCTACAGGCACTTCTAACTCCCCATCCACAGATGGCAAAGCCTAACCTCCAAGAGGCAACTTGCTGAGGCCCCAGAGCCAGCACTGGGGTCATCCTGACCCCAGAGACTGAACTCATTAATGGCCAGTCCCTCCTGCCCCTCCAGGGAGCCTCCAACTCTGCTCTTTCTCTGGGGCTGGTCCCATCTCCACCGGGACCTCAGTGGACCCTGGATAAGGAGGTCCGTAGGACACAGGGGTCCCTACGCTGAGATGTGTTCCGAGAAGGGGAGAGAACAAAAGGAAACACATACAGAATGAGGAAAACGGCCTTCAACCACTTGAAAACTCAAATCACGCGACTCACACTGTTAACTGTTAAATTCTTAAGTCAGGGAATAGGCTCTGTGTGAAAGAGGAAGACCTGGGCTGGGGAGAAAATTCAGCACGAGGAGTAATTTACATCTATCTGAATTCAGCCACGATTCTTTTTACAGGTCCCGTCACCCACTCCCTGTCTGACAGGAGGATCATCACAGTAACGACAGCGTTACAGACAATAGTCACCTGCAGTAAGTATCTACTGTGGGCTTGGCGCAGGGCCGAGAGCTTGACCAATGTCACCTCCCGTAACTCAATAAGCCCATGCTGCAAGGCCTATGACTGGCCCCGATTTGCAGACGAGGAAACCGAGGGTCAGAGTGGCTAAGGTCACACCCTGGAAAGTGACAGAGCCTGGACTGGAGCCCAGGTCCGCTTGACTGCAGTCTAGGTGTGCGCTCGGTTCCTCTAACCAGGAACCAAGGACTGGCACAGACAGAGAAAGGTCAGCTCAGGTCTCCTGACGCAGGCCTGCCTCCAGCCATAGTGCCCCAACGGACCTGGAGCCACCAGAGGTAGCCCAAGGCCTTGAAGACTCACGGGTGGGGAAACCGAGGCTCCGGGCCAGGCCTGCTCCCTCCCCACCACACAGCAAAACTCAGCCCCTTCAACCCTCCGCAACTTTCCTCTTCCTGGCTCTCACAGGAGGAGGACGGAACTTTCCAAGTTCAGAAGGACCCTCTGACTTCCCTATTCCTTCTCGGGAAGAAAACAAGCTTAGCCTAAAAGCCTAGAAAAACCCTTGTGTCTTGCCAGTTGTCCCAGATGCCCTGCAAAGCCTGAGAATATTTTGGGCTTAAGACTTCTTAGGGAAGGTCCACACCAAGTAACTAAGAAGCGTATTTCCCTTCTTGGGATGGAAAGTCAGTACCATCTCCCGCCACCCCCGCCAACCCCGCCTGGTTTAATAACCACTTGGAGAGTCAGACCTGGAGCATAGATGTCAGGTAGACAGAGGGGAGCCGATGAGTGTCCAGATATGGCCCACGTGCCTCTCGGGGTGGCCGTGGTTACACCTAGTTTTCAGTTTTTCCATGATCTTCCTGTTGCCCTTGTAACATCAGAGTCACAGGTGGAGAAGCCACAAGATTTGGTGTCCCCTCCCCATCCTCTCTAATTTCAGGTGGCTCCGGGGGTTCTTAAATCAGTTTCAAGTCTGAGGGCAAGTCTGCTACAGGACGGGGGAGGTGTGTTGCAGGGGTGGATCCTGAGAGAGAGGCTGTGGGCGAGCATCCATGGCCACTCCCAGGGGTCTAGTTGGGGGGCTGCCTGGTGCCTTCAGAAGCCTCCTCGTGCTCAGAAACAGCTATTGTCATCGCCCTGTCTTAGGCACCCCTTCAAGTTAAGTCACTTCCCTCTCTGTCTACCACTGCTCTTTGCACACTCAGGGTGACCATCTCTAAGATCAGGGCACCTGCCAGGATCCTAAGAGGCCTCACCAAGCGCTACATTACCCCGAGGACATTCCAGAGACCGGGCTGGAGAGAAGAGGCCAGTGGGCTCCTCTCAGCTGTTAGGGGCCCCCTGGAGCCCTCTGCACACTGATGATGGAGGTCCACAGAAAGTGGCCTTCTGCCCCAGAGAGAGAGAACACTGCACTGCAATGCAAACCAAGTTTCTAAAACCCTCTCCAACAAAACTCTATCCTGAACAGAGCAGAGCATCCCCCCAGGTCTTGATGTGCCTCCAAAAATGCAGGGGGACAAGATCAGGCTCAACACAGAGCCCTGCACGCTAACTCTGGAGGCTGTGGAAGCCCATCTCTCCTTCCCTGAGTGCCCACTATGACCACGTGGGCTGGCGGAGGCCTGAGCTGGGCCAAGCCCCTGCCCCTCCAGTGACCCAGGACAGCACGCCTGCTTTGCCAAAGAGGCACCCTATGGAGTGTCCCTCTGCTTCCTGGGCATCTTGCGGGGAGGGAGATGGGAACCCTGGGGGGACCAGGACAGTGGAAGGGAAGGTCCTAGAGCCGTGACCCCGATCTGAATCAACAGGCAAGCCCTCTAGGTGGCCTGGCCGAGGAGGACTCAGAGAGCACTTCCATGTCTGCCTCATGCCTCTGGCCCTGGAGAGACCCCTCTGTAGCCGCCCCGCCACATCCCCCCCTTCTCCCCCCCTCAGCGGCCCCCTCCCCGAAGCTTGCTTTTGAGCAGTACTCACATGCCCTGCTCCCCATACTGGTTGTAGAACTCCATGTGGCTGCACGCCTGGATCCAGCCGACTATCCAGGTCTCCTTCTTGGGGATGGGCGGCATGACCACCTGGGCCGAGGCACGGAAGTGGGGTGTCCGGTAGCGGAGCACCACGCTGGAGGACTCATCGATGCTGGTGGGGATGGGGTCGATAGAGGCCTTCACATCGATCACCGTGATGCCTTCCCGGAAGACTCTGGCTTTGCCTCCGATGCTCTGAATGCAGCCCATGGCACACAGGACCACTCTGATCTCCAGGGAAGACCAGCAGTCCCAGGGGAAGCTGGGCATTGACAGGATGGAGGCCGCCGGACCCAGTGCAGACAGTAGTACAGCTCTTCAATCTCAAATCCCAAGACCGATATCCATAGGATAGAAGATTCACTGAGTCCAGGGGGTTCGCATATCACTACCGCGGGGCCACTTTATAAATAAGGATTTTGCTGCATTTCAAGGGCCCTGGGTTCTCTCTTCTGCGAGCAGTGAACAAAAATCACCGATATTCTTTGGGTTAAAAAAAGGAAAGTTTGGAGGTTAATGGATAAGCATGTTGTTCAGACATCCAGCCCTTCCCGTGCCTCACACGCGGGGAACGCAGCTCCGAGACGCTCCCTGAAGTCTTCGGGCGAAGAAGGCAAACGCCGGCAGACACATAAATAAGGAAGGCTGCGTCCCCTGCGCGGTGCCGCCACCCTGGCTGCCAGAGACCGACTTCCTGCCCTTCTGCCTTCCGCACGCGCTCGGGCACACGCACCCGGCCGCTCGCCCGGCCCGGTCGAATCAATGGGAGAGCAGTTTCTGTTCAGTCGGCCAAGGTCCGGGGGCCCTCGGGGGCTTCCAGGAGGGCGAGCGCCCGGCGCGGGCCGCCCGCGGGGTCCCCGTCGGCGCCCACTCGCGGGCGCGGGCCGACGCCCCCACGCGGGCGCGCCGCGTCCCCTCGCCGCTGTCGCTGTCGCCGCCCGCCGCCGCCGCCGTGCGGGGGGCCCCGGGGCTGCGCTCGGGCCGCTGCCTGGTTCGCCGCGGCCGCCGAGGACCTGGAGGGGGAGGTGGAAGGGACAGGGCGTCAAGGCCGGCCTCAAAGTTGAACCGAACTTTGCTGCGGGGGACGCGCTGGGCGGCGACGCGTGTGCGCGGGGCGCGCGGGCTGCGGAGCTGACCGCGCACCTCTGGGCGGTCTCCCCGGAGGCGGCGGCCACCCCCCCAACACCCGCCCGCCCCGTCAGTGGCGGCCGCACGACCGCGCGCACCAGCGAATAATCGCCGCCCGTGACATCTCCGCTGACACCTCGCGGCCCGGAGGCGGGGTCGGGGAGGGGGAGGCCACCGCCTGGCACTGCAGTGGGCCTCGTGGACTTTGGGTCCTGGCACTGCCCCCACCTCCTCGCCGCCGGCGCCCCTTCCTGGTCAGACTCCCTCCGGGCCCTCCCCACCACGGGGGGCGCAGGGCCACCCTGCAGGCGGGTCAGGTCGGACGCACGCCCCTTCACGAGCCGGGGCTCCCCAGGCTCCTGAAGGGCGCAGTGCCCCTGCCCCACCGCTTTTATGCCCCTCTAGCCAGCCCCGAGTGGCCCCCCATCCCCGCGCGTCCGGCGCGCTCGCCGCCGCCGGGGAACTTTGGCGCGCACGCCCCCAACCCGGGCGGCGCCTCCGACTCACCTGCCCCTCGGGCCGCTCCGCGTGCCCGGGCTGCCGCCCTCCGGACGCCCCCGACCCCACCACGGGTACGTCCTGGGGGCGCCCCCACCCCCTTTCTCGGGGAAGTGTCCTTTAGCTCTACAGGGGTTTGGGGGCCGGCGTGGACGACCCCCCGGCCCCCGAGTCCTCCTAGCTCGGGGCTGCCCGGCGGGTGGGGGTCGGGGGTCGGGGGTGGCCGGGGGCGGAGGGGTGAGGCTCGGGATTCTCTCGCCCCCACCCCGCTCGCCTGCTTTATTTTATGATCATCGTGAGCGTGCTGTCGCCGCTCAGCCCCGCCGCCGCGCCGCAGCCGCCTGGCGCGCCCCGCGCTGCCTCGCTCTGCTGCAGCATCGGAAAGGCAACCAGGTCAAACTTTGCAGAAACTCAGCCCCTGCGCCGGCCTGGCCCCTAGTCCGCCCGCAGCCGCCGGCCGGGAGCGCAGCGCACGCAGGGACCGCCGCCCGCTCGCCGGCCCCGCGGGGGTGCAGGTCCGCAGGGGGCGGCGGGCGGGCGGGCGAGCGGGCGCCGCCTCCTCCTCGCCGCCCGCCCCGCTCTCCACCCTCGCTCCCCGCACACAGCCCTCCTCCCCACTGGTGATCCTCTCCCCCCACCCCTTGCCCCCCTCTCGCTCCCTCGCTGTCTCTGCAGCTGCTGGGGGAGCCGAGCCTCTCCTTGCAGAAACGACATTTCCTTTTTGGCTAGCTCCGGGAATTCTGGGTAGTGTAGTTCGGCTTCTGTCTCCGGTCCAGGTGGGCTGCTCCTCGTGCCCTTTGAACTCAGTGGGCTTTCCCCGGATCAGGGCAGGCGGAGGGGTGGGAGGTGGGCGTCGCCCTGGCCTGGCTGGTTGAGACAGCGCAGGACTCTGGGGGAGGGCTCCAGGGCTGGGAGGTTGGGAGTGAGGGGAGAAGGGATAAAGGTCCCTGTGTTGTTCTCTGTGCTGGGCCTCTAGGCACCCCGACAGGTGGTCAGGGCCTGTTGGGCCCCAACTGTGATCAACACTGGACAAGCCTAGTCATTTCATTTACCATCAGCCAGCGCCCCCATGGGAGGCTTATCGTGTGTATTTCACAGAGCCTAGGGAATCCAAAGCTGGGAGATTTCCAAGACTTGCCCACCAGTCCCACCCAAGTGGGTGTCCCGGCTGAGACCAGGAGGTCTACATGCAGAAGAGGTCCTAGAGGGGTTTGACCCTGGACAGGGGGGATCACTGTTAACCTCTCTAAGCATCTTCGAACCAGGACCCACCTACCCCCAACCCCCACCTTGGAACTGCCACCAGGAAAAGGGGGAATGGCCAGGTGGTTTGTGACATCAGAAAATCTGGTAGCCACACTAGAGCCATGCCCTTCTGCCATGATTTTGCCCACCACAAGGCACAGGGCAGGTGGTTCCAGCCAGAGCATCCTGACAACAGTGAGGGCAGGATTTGGAGGAGCAGAGGGTTCCCACCACTCTGAGGTCCTCTTTAAGGGGTGATCAGCCAGCCAAATGATCCATCTCATACCAGCAACCAGCTTGGGCCACAGGCAGGAAATGGCCAGTCGAGGTGGCCACTGCGTCGTGCCCAGCTGCACCTCTGCCACTGTCCTGATGACTGCCATGGGCCCTGAGCCTAATGAGGGGTCATCCCTTTCCAGATCAGCTAGTAAGTGGTTTATTCCTGGTCCTGCTGACTGAGACCAAGGTGTGGTGGCCCTTGGGATCTGCCTACTGCCAGAAGGGAGGAACCCCACAGGGCTCTGAGGGACCCCGTGTAAATTTCCACTTCTGGGAAGAAGCTTTCCCAGCCTCAACCCACAGTGTCCTCTCCCTGCTGTGAACTCGTGGCCTCCTCAGAACATCCTGCCCTTCTGGATGCACTTCAGCCTTCACCCACTTCAGCTGGTGGGTGAATTATTATGCTGTTCACTTTATATAGAGATATTAACTTTGGGGGTGTCCCTCTCATCTGCCCACACCATCAGCTCTAGTGCTTGGAATACGGGAGTGGATACCCAGTCCCTTTCTCCAGGGGATCTTCCCAACCCAGGGAAGGAACCTGGGTCTCCTGCATTGCAGGCAGATTCTTTACCAGCTGAGCCACAGGGGAAGCCTGCACTTCTTGCTCATCCTACGTGAAAGAACAGAAGTCAGAACCCGAAAGTGTCTACTAAGCAGCCAGGCCCCCGGAGATGATTTCCAAGAGTCGAGTGTCCTCGATGCCTCTTAGAAGTGACGTTACACCCTGTAGTTCTGGGCTCGGTTGGCCTGGGTTCATGATGATGACGATAAGGTGTCCACCACGTGTCCATATGCGTGCGTGCTAAGTCACTTCAGTCATGTACAACACTTTGCGACCCTCTGGACTGTAGCCGGCCAGGCTCCTCTGTCCATGGGATTCTTCTGGCAAGAATACTGGAGTGGGTTGCCGTTTGCTTCTCCAGGGGTTCGTCCCAATCCAGGGATTAAACTCACATCTCTTATGTCTCCTGCATTGGCAGGCGGGTTCTTTACCACTAGCATCACCTGAGAAGCCCACCACACCACTGAGCAGATATTATCTCTTCCGACCCCCTTGGCCCCAGGAGGTGGGCTGGACAGAGAGACCCATGGGTCAGGTGACCATGGTTTTCCAGAGTCTGCATGCCCCTAGATCTGGCCAAGTTCAAAGCCCACTTATCTCCTCCTCCCCCCTTGCCTGGGGGCCAGCCCCCTCTGAGCCCAGGGGGAAGTGACGCTAGAAAACCCTGTGTCTGGTAAGTCCCACCAGAAGACTGCTTGGGTGCCCATGGGGTGAGCAAAAAATAGAAAACCCCTGACCCTCAATCCCAGAGATGCCTCCTCTTCCACGTCACCTCCTAGGCTGTATTTTGTCTCGGGCTAGTTTGAGGGCCAGTTCTGCAGAGGGAGAGCACAGGCGGTGTCTGGGGGCCTTTTTCCCAGGCTCTGAGCTAAGGACGGGCACCCCTGGGCCCGCCTTGAGCGATGGAGGGTCTGAAAGGGCCAGCCCACACCTGCCTCCCCTACCCCGGCTCCCCACGGGCCCTCTGAGGTCCGGTGGCTTCCCTAGCTCTCGGGCCCTCCAGCCTTCCTGCCTCTCCGCACAGCCCTGCTTCCTGCTCAGCGTTTTCTGGAGTCTGTGGGTGTTGGGCACAGACCCACGGCTGTCTCAGCATATGTGAGGGCCCATGAGGCCTCCACACGAGACTGAAAAGCTGGCGTCAGCAGAAAAGAGGGAGGGGTCATCTGCTTGTGATGTGCCCAGCACCACGGGGACGCCCACATGCCCCCCTCAGACCTCAGTCTCCCCAGACTCCTCTGTGTTGATGTCACCGGTGAAGGGGAAAGAGCAGAGGTCAGGAGGCACAACCCCAACTCCTCCTCGGGGATGGTGAACTCCCCAACGTGGCAACTTAGGAGCTCTTAGTGCCGTTGGTGGGAGGACAAGGTCCCTCAGTTTGCAGCACGCTGGCCCAGAGAGGTCGTGAAAACCCAAAATCACACAGCAAACCAGAGGGAGAAACAGCCTGACCCCACCTAGCTGGGTTTATATATATAAACACACACACACACACACACACACATTCATTGGCTGTGCCAGGTCACAGCTGCGGCACTCAGGATCCTTAGTTGCGGCATGTGGGAGCCAGTTCCCTGACCAGGGATCAAATCCAGGCCCCCTGCATGCGGAGCTCAGAGTCCTAGCCTCTGAACCACCAGGGAACACCCTGAGATGGGTTTTAACACAGTGTCAATGAGTCCAAAGCCCTCCCAGGTCTGCAGGAAAGCTGAATGCAGGGTCTCTTCATTGAACATTACTGGAGCCAGGGCCTCTGCATGCATCAGCTTCATGGCTCTCCATGACAACCCTGTGAGCCAGTCCCATCACCAGCCCATTCCACATATGAGGATACTGAGGCCTGATGAAGAAGGAGGAGTGGATAGAACCCCTCAATGGCTCTGAGACCTGGAGGCTGGGGGATTTGATGTAGCAGGCATTCTCACCAGCATTCCCTGCAGTTGTTGGTGTTCAGCTGCTAAGTCATCCGACTCTTTGTGATCCCATGGCCTGCAGCATGTCAGTCTCCCCTGTCCTCCACTACCTCCCAGAGTTTGCTCAAACTCATGTCCATTGAGTCAGTGATGCCATCCAACCATCTTATCCTCTGTCGTCCCCTTCTCCTCCTGCCTTCACTCTTCAGACCAGCATCAGGGTCTTTTCCAATGAGTCAGCTCTTCATATCAGGTGGCCAAAGTATTGGAGCTTCAGCTTCAGCATCAGTCCTTCCAATGAATATTCAGGGTTGATTTCCTTTAGGATTGACTGGTTTGATCTCATTGCAGTCCAAGGGACTCTCAAGAGTCTTCTTCAGCACCACAGTTTGAAAGCATCAGTTCTTCAGCGCTCAGCCTTCTTGATGGTCCAACTCTCACATCCATGCATGACTACTGGAAAAACCATAGTTTTGACTATACTGACCTTTGTTGGCAAACTGATGTGTCTACTTTTGAATACACTGTCTAGGTTTGTCATAGATTTCCTTCCAAGGAGCAAGCGTCTTTTAATTTCATGGCTGCAGGCACCATCCACAAGGCCACAGCTGGTCCTCCAAGGGCTCTCAGCCTCAAGGGTGCAGTCATCATGAGAACAGAAAGGCATTTCACAGGTGGGAAAGCCCTTGTTTTGCAGATGGAAATGTTAAGTGCTGAAATTCTGTTGCCCTGGGAGACAGGGTTCTATCCTTAACTGTTCGGGACCAGACAGGAAGCCAATGGTGAGGCTTGAAATATCCACCTGGGAGACAGGCAGGCAGGGTTGGTGGGCCAGGCAGGTGGCTGGAGGGGGACATGTCAAGAGGTGAGGAGGCTACAGGGCCCACCTGGCATGACTGAGACACCTCACCTCTGCAGGGAGTGGGCTCAGACTGGCCAAGCTGGCACAGCTAGGATCTCAGAGCAGGCTCTGAGCTAGCCTCCCCTACAGAGGGAGACACGGGCCCGGCAAGGTCACACAGGGAGGGCTCTAGGACTAGAAGCCAGGCCTCCTGGCCCCCAGGTCCGTGATAGCCTCACTCTCTCTGCAGGGGCAAATGTGCGTCATGGGGCCTTGCATAAAGCCAGGTGTCTAGGGTGGCCGCAAATATTTCCAGCCAAAGGCTCAGGCACACATTTCTTCTAGGTCTGATCAGCTGGCCTCCCCACCATCTCAGGCCCGTGTATTCCCTCCCCCATATTGACTGGACACCTGGGCTGGGCGCTCAGAAGGCACCAGGGAACACAGCCAGGGCCCAGACAGACAGCAGACCTGCTCCCCTCAGCACTCACATCCCCGTGGGCCCCAGAGATGCCAAGAATGATGAATGGAGGTATTAATTAACATGAATAATAAATAGGTACAAATTCATACTTGAAACAGTTATGAGTAAGTATTGATTGCTATAAATTACGACATGTATGAGTAAGTTGCTTTGATGAGCGTGTCCAGTAGCGAGCTTGGGGAGGGGAGGGTGAAGGATGCATGTTCCAGGGGTGTGAGGGGTGTGATGGTGTGTCAGGCAGAGTGTGTGGGTGACTGTGTGTGTAAATGGGTGTGTGTGACAGTGTGAGTTGGTATATGTGACAGTTGTGTATAACTTTGGGGTGCGTTTTTGTGTCTGGGAGGGGTATGTACGTCGTGTGTCCATGTGGGTGTGTGTATGAGGTGTGTAGTCATGTGAGTGACCACAAGTGGTGTGGGTGCAGATGAGATTGTGTGTATATTGTGTATGGAGGTGTGTGCCTTGTGTGACGATGTATGTCACACAAGTGTGTGAGTGTGTGAGTGCAGAGGGCAGTTTGCTGGTTGTGCGAGTGTATGTCTGTGTGAGTGTGCACGATGGCTCACGTTCATGCCTAGGGGTGGATGTGAGCCCCTGTGTCTGTGGGTGAGAGTGTGTGTCTGTGCGGATGTGTGTGTGACGGTGAGTGTAGGGGGGAGCACGTTTGGGGTGTGAGTGGGTGGGCCGTAGGGGCGTGTGTGAGTGTGCATGTCTGTGCACGTGTGCGTGCAAGATGTTATTTTGGGGCTGGAGAGGATCCTTAATGAGCCTGTGGGATGAGCAGGGAGGGCGGGGGAGGGCTTGCTTCTTCCAGCCTGTAGCGCAAGGGCCAGTCCGCGTCCCCGGCTTCGCCATCGGAGCCGCAGTTCGGTGCAACAAACGCCTTCTCAGGTCTCTCGAACGTACCCCGTCCCGGCAGGAGGGAGCAGCGGCGCCCGGGTCCTGGCAGCGGCCTGGGCAGCGAGCACGGGTGCCTGCCACCGGTCACCTGGCACTGTCCCCCGGCGCCCCCACCCCGCCCGGGCATCCTCGCGGCGGCGGGGTTGGGCATCACCGTCCCGCGCGCCGCAGGTGCGGGAGGACGCGGACTCCGCGCCTCCGAGGCTTGCTCGGCCCGGCTCCCCGCGCGCGCCCCGCCGCCGCGAGCGACGGGGACGGAGGCGTGGTCAGCAGGCTGGGTGCGGGCCTCGGATCGGGTGCGGCACTGGGAGTTCTCCAAGGTGCTAAAATAAACCCAGCGAAGGATCAGGTTTCCCGACCGAAATAACCCAGGAGCGGCCTTGGAAATGCGAACTGAGAAAGCGATCCGGGGCGGGAGCTGGCGGGGTTGGGGGAGGCGGTGATGAAAGATGCTTTTCGCAAGGCTGCCTCTCCCTCCTCTCCCCGCCAGCTCTGCCTCTCCCCAGAGTGGAGCTTCTCACCCCTCCCCTCCTCTTTTTGGGGCCATCACCCCCAAATAGCCCGCCTCCGCTTGGCCATCTATCTTTAACAGCAAGATTTGTAGATCAGAGCCCAGCCAGCCAGTCATTCCATATACGTTTACTGAGCTACTAGGTGCCAGATGGGCTTCCCAGGTGGCTCAGTGGTAAAGAATCTGCCTGCCAATTCAGGAGACGTGGGTTCGATCCCTGGGTCGGGAAGATCCTTGGAGAGGGAAATGGCAACCCACTGCAGTATTCTTGCCTGGAAAATGCCATGGACAGAGGAGCCTGGCGAGCTACAATCCATGGGGTCACAAAGAGCTGGACACGACTGAGCGACTAAGCAATAACACCACCTAGATTCCAGGCTCCCTGGACAACTTGTGCCCCCAAAGGAACAAACAGACAACAGGCCCTGCCTCACGGGCTCTCACTCTGCTAAACCCATGCAGAGCAAGTAAGTGTATGACGTGTTAGAAAGGAAACTGACCAAGGAGAGAATTAAAGGGCAGGAGAAGGTAAGGGGTATTGGGGTGATGTTTGAACTCTGAGGTATCCTGCTGGCTCACGCAATGATTCAGAGAGAACCCGTTCACCTCTGAGCTCTGGTGTTCTCGTTTGTGCCTCAGGGACTAAAAGCCTATGAAGCTGCGGCAACAGTTGAGACGCGGGTTTAGCTCTGAGTCTGCCAAGGAGCAATGTTAAGTACAAGTTAATGATAAATAGTAGTAGTATTTATCATATTTATCATATCATAACTGAGTATTATCAGCTCAGTAGTAGCAGCTGATCTATCTTAAACATTTAAAGACAATGAATAACAAGGGTCTATGATGTATAAACAGCTCTAGGCCCCAGGATGTTGCCAGAAAATCTCTCCTGCCTTCAAGTGACAGGCAGTGTAGCCAAGCGGTTGGGGCAAGGACTTTAGGCTGAGTCCTGAGACACTTCATTGCACACCACACACTCCTCTCTCAGTAACGGACAGTGCTAGAAGAGAGAAGTTATATGGACCAAGGGCCAGGTGAGGCGATGGTTCAGAGAGGCCAGGTGGTCTGCAGACATGTGACCACCTTTGTCCTGCCCGTTGGTCTTGCATGGGGAGGGGGGCCTGACACATAGCAGACCCCAAAAAGTGTTCCAGGGGCTTCTCTGGTGGTCCAGTGGTTAAGACACCATGCTTCCAGTGCAGGGGGCACAGGTTCAATCCCTAGTCAGGGAACTAAGATCCCTCCTGCCACAAAGTCAGAAAAAAAAAAAAATTAAATGTTCGAAGAGGGAGAGAGCGAATGAGTGAGTGACAAATGAGGCCAAGTGGGTAGGGAACAGAAAAACTGTGGGAAACGGAAAAACTCATGGCTGGGAAGACAGCCTTCTGGCTCAGAGTTATAGGGATCGGCCAGCCCACATCTTAACTCTGGTCTTGCTTGATCAGCTCTGTGGCCTTATAGGTGATGTCACCACTCTAGCCTTTTCTTCCTCGGCTCTAGAAGAGTGTGGTTAGACTTGCCATGTTGGCTAGAAGTGTCTCTGACCCTGTCCTGGTTTTCTGGGTCTGGGCGCTGCAGTAGGTGGCTTAGGTTGACTCATCAGATCTCACGGGGTTGCATCCAAACACCGTTTTATCTGGTACTCGCTGCTATAGCCACTTATTTACATTCTGCCTCAGTGCACAGGGGTGTGTGTGTAAGGATGGCTATGCCGCCTAATACTTAATAGTTTTGAACAGTCACAAAATAGAAACAATCTACATGTCTAAAAACAGAGAATTGCTTCTGCAAAGTTTGGCCCAGCCACATGAAAAAATACCAAGCAGTGGTTGAAGACTGATGGGTTGTCATGGAGACATTGCCAGGTCCATATTGTTATATGGAAAGGGAGAGGTTAAAAGGATATATAAATACAGTCATACTTTAAATGCATATTTGTTTATCTCTGTATTTGCTATACATAGATACAGTTTAATAGATATTCTTTCTGATTGTTAAAGTAATACTTGGTTGTCATAAAACATTTCAATAATTGGAAATGAGAAGTGCGAATTCCTTTGTAACCTGACCGTTCTCATGCTAACAGTCGTGGCACCCAGGCAATAGAATTTCTTTTTTTTTTTTTTTTTTGCAGCAACATGCAGTGTGTAGGATCTTAGTGCCCTGACCAGGGATGGAACCTGTACCCCCTGCAGTGGAAGCACAGAGTCTAAACCACAGGACGACCAAGGAAGTCCAGGGTTACACCTGTATTATATCATCTGTATTCATTGAATTTATTGCTGTAAGACTGTAACATTTGATGATAAGAAAAAATAAGGCTATTGGTAAAAATATACTGTTTTGGAAACTGGCTAGTTATTTCACAGGTGTATATACTATCTCCCCAACTATACAGAACTATAAGCAGGAAGAGATCAATGAAAGCATCAATTCAATGGATGAATGAATTCTAAGATGCTCAGAAGTGGGACAGTGTAGCCTGTGGTAGGAGCTCATAAAGGATTGGTGCCTGCTTCTCAGTTGCCTGAGAAGGTGAACTGGGTCACCCCAGCTTACAGATGGAGGGGCAGGTCTCAGTCTGAGTGAGCCGCCTGAGGGAGAAAGAGAAGCCAGGAGTACTGGCAGGATGTGCCTGTGGTCAGTAAAGTAGAGGAAGCTGAGCTGGGGTTTGAACCCAAGGTTGACCCAATCCAAAGCCCACTTTTCACCACTCCTGGGCCAAAGTCCAGTTGGACTCCATGGCCCTCCCCGGCATGGAGCCCATTGTAGCCCTGGGAACCTGCCGGCAGCTCTTGCCAGGCCAAGATGCTGACACAGGCCTCTGGATATTAATAGCCCCTCTCTGGGCTGGGCTCCTCCTCCCCTCCTGAGGTCAGCCTGGATCATGGGCCCCACCCAGGAAGAGTGGGGGGAATGCCCTGCTGGAAAGCTGAGTGGGCACATCCCAGTCCCTGTGGTCTGCAACATCTGAGTCTAGAGGCCCCAGGGACTTCTTGGGATTTGGGCCTCACTTCTTCTGGATTTCACCCCACTGAGCCTCAGCTTCCTCATCTGTAAAGTGGGCATGATATCATGACTTTGCTGGAAGGCTGGTTACATGGTATCAATAAGCTAGAACACAGAGAGACCACAGTATACTGCTCACTCTCCATGCGTTCTGCACCCAACTTCATGTGCATCTGTCCGAGTTCAGGACAGGGTCGCACAGGTCATCATGGCCACACCCAAGAAGGTGGGATGTGACACAGTCTGGGACATCCTCCTCTGTCGCTGCATGGGCTGAGTGGAACATTCTGGAAGAGAAGTGCCAGGAATCCACAAGGAACCCCAGACTAAGGATTCCTGGTGTCTGGCTTCTCACCAGCGAGGTATGGAGGAGGGGCCAGACTTCGGGGGGCAGGTGGGTGCTTCTGAAAGAGTCACTCAGAGGGAGAGAGGTCTTTGCCTCATATGTTAAACAGACCAGTTCCTAATCCAGAAGCTTGAAGGCTCGCTACGTAGCAGGGACCCTGCTCAGCATTTTGCGTCAGTGAGACATCATCTCTTTGACTTCACAATAGCCCTTGGAAGGCGGACACTAGTATTTCTGTGTTACGAGAGGAAAGACAAAAAAGACTAGGCCCAGAGACACCAAGTGACTTGCTAGGTCCTACAGCTAGTTGGTGGCAGAGCCCCAGGTCATCCCCCATCTGTCTGACTCTGGAGCCCCCAGGCTGGTTCCAGGCGAC
This sequence comes from Bos javanicus, assembly GCF_032452875.1. NCBI lineage: Eukaryota > Metazoa > Chordata > Mammalia > Artiodactyla > Bovidae > Bos > Bos javanicus. The sequence goes on from NC_083878.1 coordinate 101,236,865, forward strand.
CAGAGAGCACGCACCCCACCCAGGCAGCTTCCTGTCTTTGGGAGTCTATGGACCTGCTCCCTGGGAGGCTGCAGGGTAGATCTGGGGCTTCCCAGGGACAGGAGGGGGCTCCATGCTTGGGAGGAAACCTGTCTTCATCCAAGGCCTTGGCTGCTATAATAAATCATGACACCAGGGCATTCACTTCTAACTCTGCTGGTTGCCCTAAACCAGTGGCTTCCGTTTGAGTCCAGGCCCGGTCAGACCTTAAAGGGCTGTCAGATTGGGTTTCTGCAGCAGGGGAAGCCCAACTCAAACCCCGAATCCTTGAACTCAAATCCCTCTTGGCCTGCTCCTCTCTGGGTTGGCAGCCTCTCTTGCCCCCTCGGTCCATGTACCACCACACGGGCTCCCAGACCTCACAGGAAGCAGAAGGCTCTCCCCTATCCGGGGCCTCTCACCTGCTCTTCCTTCTGGGGGAAAGCCCCCCACGACCCGCAGGCCAGGCCTGGAGCCCTGTTGTATGACCCGGAAACACATCCGCGTGATGCTTGCAATCATTCACACATGTCATTCATTTAATCCCTGCTGAACTATAACTTTTTCCGGGGGGACAGGTATGCACGTGGTGTGTTCCCTTCGCTACAGTGCCAGGCACCTCGTGTGGCACCAGGAGCTTGGGAACTATTTACAGATTGCCCGAAGCTGCTACAGTGATCCCATCCTCCACAAAGCTCCAGGCAGCGGAGGCCACCTCCAAGGGGCAGATCCATTACCGACCAATTCATTACCCCTCCCTGAAATCAAGTCTTACAGATTGAACAGTCGTGCACTGAAGCCAAATTCAAGACTGAAAAATGTCAAAGCCCAGCCTGCCAGCTTAATGAAATGCTGGCACGGAGGGAAGGGGCTGGGCTCAGCCCCGCCCCCAGCAGACCCAGAATGATGCTGTCAGTGACGTCATTCACCCCATCGGGTGTCCGGAGAAGCCTCTGGCCTGGGCTCCGCTGTCTGGTCCATGGGACCAGATCCAAGCCGTCCAGGCCAGTGGGGCAGGTGGGCCTGGCTCCCCGGGCTCTGGGCTGCTCAGAGGGAAGCTGGTCAAAGCAGGGGTGAGTCAGGGGCCCACCTCTGGGCCTCTGGCTGGGGGCTCAGCCAAGGCCAGACCTACAGGAGGACTACATTTCCCAGAGTCCCCCAGGTACCCCCCCCCCCCCGAGCGAGCCATTGGGAGATTTAAATAGCCCAGGCCCGAGGCAGCCAGGCCCCAGCTGTGGACGCGTCTGCCTCCCGGTGGCTCCATTGGTGCTGGCCGGCACTGGGGGGCTCGATTGGCTGCCCAGCTGGCACTGACATTCCCCAGGAGCCGGGTGGCAGCCGGAGGTAAACAGCCATGTGCAGGCCTGCTCTCTATATTTAACAGCTGCTGAGGAGCCGGCAGGGAGGCAGAGAGCAGGGGCGGCTCCGGCGTCTTTGGGGGAGAAGGGCCTCACGGCCAGGCTGGTACCGGCCCTTGCCAGGAGATCGTCAACAATGCCCGCCTCCCAGAGCCGGGCCCGAGCCCGGGACCGCAGCAACGTCCTCAACCGAGCCGAGTTCCTGTCCCTGAACCAGCCCCCCAAGGGGGCCCCGGAGCCCCGCAGCTCGGGCAGGAAGGCCTCGGGCCCCTCGACGCAGCCCCCAGCCCCTGGGGATGGGGCCCGCGAGCGGCGCCAGTCCCAGCAGTTGCCTGAGGAGGACTGCATGCAGCTGAACCCCTCCTTCAAGGGCATCGCCTTCAACTCCCTGCTGGCCATTGACATCTGCATGTCCAAGCGCCTGGGGGTGTGTGCCGGCCGGGCCGCGTCCTGGGCCAGCGCCCGCTCCATGGTCAAGCTCATCGGCATCACGGGCCACGGCATCCCCTGGATCGGGGGCACCATCCTCTGCCTGGTGAAGAGCAGCACGCTGGCCGGCCAGGAGGTGCTCATGAACCTGCTTCTGGGTGAGTGCACCCGCCCGTCGTCCACCACCCACCCAGCCAGGCCTTGTGGAGGGAGCTGGACCCACCCCACCCCTGCCAGGGCCAGCGGTGCCCCTCAGAAACTGACTGGAACAATCTAATGAGGTTAGCAGGAAGGGTGCCCCAGAAACAGGCAAGCCTCTGGCTTGGGGAAAGAGGGAGCTGAGGATGTCCAGACCATAGTCCCCTGCAAAGTGGGAGCCTTGAGAATGCAGAGCCCCAGCGGGAACTTCTGAGGAAGAGCCCTGCCCTGGGCAAAGCACATTGCTGCCCAGAAGCAACTTGGAGTGGGTGCCGGAGGCCTTGAGGGATGTGTCTGGGAGTCTGGCGGGTGCTCTGGAGTGGGGTGTCTAACCCTGTCACTCCCATCCCACAGATAGATCCTTGAGTTCCTAGGCTGCTTGCAGGCAGCAGTTGGGAGCTGCCCACCCTCCCCCATCACCCTGCTTGGCTCAGGGACCCTGAAAGTTTCCCAGGATCCCTGGTGGGTGCAGGGGTCCAGTCTGGGGCTCCCACCCGCTCAGGGCCTCCGGGAGTGCTTACCTGCCCCTTCCCTTGGCGAGTCGCTGGAGGAGAGGACCTGGGGAGCTTTGGTTTGTTTGCAAAGTCTTTGCCACCGGCGTCTTTCGGTCGAGCACTGCCCCGTGCCAGGTGCCACGTGGGCCCATGTGGAAGGCAGGCCCTCCCCTCTACCCAGGAGGTGATGCCCAGCCCCCATCTGGCCCACCCTCCAGGCGCCTCCAGATCCCTGAGGTGCTTGGGCCCCTCTGCTGCCACCCTCCAAGCTGGGCCATGTTAATCTCCGGGCCCTTCTCAGCACAGCCACCATTTGGGACACAAGTGGGGGGCGAGGGGGCATGGCTCAGGCTAAGCCAACACTGACAAGGGGTCCCAGTACCGAAGGGGTGTGGGTTGGGCCCCTGAGAACTGCCATCCAGGGGAAGTTACAGTAACTGTGAGTCTTCCCGCTCGGGTCTCAGAGCATCTGGGGTGGGTGCTGCTGGTGGGATGTGGGGAGCGAGAAGTAGCAGACGTTCGTGCAGGAGATGCCGGGTCTGGTACATCAGTGTTTTCTTGTTCTTATTCCTAAATGATCCATGTTACTTGCTGTTATTCCCAAATAAGCAGTCGCAACGTGGCTGCTGCTCTTACCGTTCCCACTTCACAGATGAGGAAACTGAGGCTCCTGTAAATAAAGCAACCTGGCCAAGACTTCAGAACTTGAGATTTGCACCAAGTCCTGCCTGACATCCTGGCCTGTGCTCTTTCTGGGCACCTGGAAAGCCCTGGGCTTGGGTTGGAGGGGCAGAGCACGGTGGCCCAGGTGCCAGGCCGGGGGGCTTTGGGGGGCAGTGCATAACCGTGGTCTTGTCATCTAGTGCCCGTTGAAGCCTCAGACAGAGCGGTGACTCAAGAAAACTGGGAAGGGGGTGCGGTCAGGTTGCCTGGTGTCCAAGGACAAGCGTGGGAAAGTGTCCTTGAGCTTCTCTCTCAACCCCGCTCCCTAGACCCACCTGCACGGTTCGTCCGTGTGTGATGCTGGAAGTGGTGAAGCTGTACTGGTGATTCATTCAGCACTTACTATATGCCTGGTTTTTCATAAACCACATCATCATGTATCATCCTCACCACAACCCCCAGGGAGAAGCTGCTATGCTCCCTGTTTAAAGAGGGAGAAACTGAGGCACACAGAGACGCTTTGCCCTCAACCATGTGGCTAGTTGGTGATGGAGCCAGGACTGGAGCTGACATAACTCTGGCTGGTCGGGACGAGGCTTCTGGCTTTTACCAGCAACCAGATTCTATGGACACAAAGTTGTTTGTTTCATAGGACAGAGAGCAGGATTCGAGAAATTTCCCTTCTTGAACAAGGACAGTTGTCTCTCAGTTTTTAAAACATCATTTAGTGAGCTCCACTTAGATACCAAGTACTATGCTATGGATGTCTTGTATTTTATGATGTTAAAATCTTTTTAATGACCGTATAATGTAAATTTCAATATACCCACTACACAGATGAGTTAACTGAGGCTCAGGGGAGTCGAGGGATTTGTCCAACCCCACATATCTGTAAGTGGTAGACCCAGGAACCAAGACAAGTCCTCTAGGCTTGCAAACCCCTTGCCTTCCCGCTCACTTTTGGTCTGCAGGCCGGGCAGACCAGTGCACATTGAGGAGTTACCTGCAGAGAGGTCTCCCTTTTACCAGCACTTTTGCTGGCGTATCCAGGTACCAAGACCACGGAGGAAAAAAGAGCCCGGCCTAGAGAAACTGCTCAGAGCAGGCGGGGTGGTCTGTAGACCTGCATTCTTGGTGGGGATGTGGACCCAGAAAAGCAGCAAATAACTAAGGTGGGTTGATCCCACGGCTCTGACCTGGCCTGCCAAGAGCGGCTGCCCACACTGCCTTCTGCCCAGGGATGACAGACCAACCTTGAGGGAAAAACTGCACAGATCAGTCTATTCTTTAGTCTTTGGGACCCTGGGCATGGGGGCAGGGGCTTTCAACACTGGAGCTCTGAGGTTGGAATGGACTTGTCCTGGTCCTCACTCTGACCCTTACTCACTCTGGTCAAGTCAGGTCCCATCGCTGAGCCTCAGTTTCTTCATCTGTACATGGGGCGTCAGGCCTGTGGTGGGGATTCAAGAGGAGCTGGCCAAGGACCAGGGACAGTGGGTGGCAGGTGGACGTGGACACTGCAGGGTCCAGAGGGATGAGGGGCCCAGCCTGGTCCTGCCTGCCTACTCTGAGCACCAGGGATCCAGCAGAATCCTAGGGGCAGAGCCTCCACAGTACCACTGGGACCTGGGCTCTCCTTGGCCCCAAAGGGGAAAACTCAGGAGCCTTGGGAAATGGAGCTCCAGCCACTGGACCTGGGAGAGTCCCAACTGGGCCGGGAGGAAGTCCTCCCTTCTGCTCCCTGAAATCCGCCTCCCTTGCCGGGGGCTGTGATGTGTTACACAGACTCTGGAAGCCTCAAAGCCAAAAGGGGTCTTAGCAGCTGGCACGGGCTTGGCTCCAGAGTTGGCCAGACCTGGGGGCACATCCCAGCCCTGCTGTGGGAACTGGGACAAGTGACTTGGCCTCTCTGAGCCTCATTTTCCTCATCTGTCTAATGGGTTGCTAGGATATTTCCCTGAAGAATTACACATGGCACATACCCACGCCAGTTAATGCTTGTGGAACGCAATCAGCATTAGCAACCTCATCACTATTGCCATAGTCAAAAGAAGTCCCAGGTCCAGGGGCGATCCAGGTCCCCTCCAAGCTTCAGGCACCTGTGACGTGACCTGATTCCCCGCTTTGTCCTCTCTCTGCAATGCCCAGCTTGATGATCCCAAAGCAGGCAGGTAATAGGGGACCTGGGCCATTCCCGTTCACCAGACCTATCCTGGTTTCCCCCTGGGCCCATCCTCAGCAGGAAATGGTTTCCATGTCTTACTTCCATGATCTATAAAATAATCTTAATTGAAATGTCCCTGATTATGAAAATTGTATATTCCTTTTTTTCTATGTCATTTTTCATTGTGGGAAAATAGACATAACCTAGAACTTAGCGTTCCAGCCATTTTTAAGTGTACACCAGTTTGCAGTACAGGCTTCCGAGGTGGCTCAGCGGTGAAGAACCTACCTGCCAACGCAGAGGACCTGGCTTCCGTCCCTGGGTCGGGAAGATCCCCGGGAGAAGGAATATTCTTGCCCTGAGAACCCCAATGACAGAGGAGCCCAGCAGGGCTACAGTCCATAGAGTCAGAGATGACTTAGCGACTAAACGGCCGGAACGTCCAGCACATTCATGTTGAGCAGCCACCACCATCATCTCCAGAGCCTGACCATCTTCCCAAACTGAACCTCTATGTCCATGAACACCAACTCCCCACTCCCCCTGCCCCAGCACCCAGCACCCACACTTTCTGTTTCTATGAATCTGATTCACCTAGGGACCTCGTGTCGGTGGCACCACACAGCATCTGTCTAGTGTCTGACTTGTTTCCCTAAGTACCCTGTCCGAAGGGTGAATCCGTACTGTAGCAGATGTCAGCGTCTCCTTCTTTAAGGCTGAATGATGCTCCATGGTGTGGATGGACCACGTTTTGTTTCTCCAACATCTGTTAGTGGACCCTTGGGTTGCTTCTAGCTTCTGGCTATTGTGAATAATGCTGCTCTGAACACGAGGGTACAAATATCTGTACAAGCCCACGCTTTTACTTCTTATGGGTGTACACCCAGGATGTAATTGCTGGAACAGATGGTAACCCCAGGTTTAATTTTTGAAGAACCCCCCAGGCTGTTTTCCACAGCAGAAGAACTGTTGTACATTCCTGCCACCTGTGCACAAAAGCTCCAATTTCTCCACAAGTGTTCTTGGCCAGCACTTTAAAAAAAAAAAAAATAGCTGTTTTAATGGATGTGAAAAGTGGTGTCTCATGCTTCCTTAGTGATAAATATGGAGAAGGCAGTGGCACCCCACTCTAGTACTCTCGCCTGGAAAATCCCATGGACGGAGGAGCCTGGTGGGCTGCAGTCCATGGGGTCGCTAAGAGTCAGACATGACTGAGCAACTTCACTTTCACTTTTCACTTTCATGCATTGGAGAAGGAAATGGCAACCCACTCCAGTGTTCTTGCCTGGAGAATCCCAGGGATGGGGGAGCCTGGTGGGCTGCTGTCTATAGGGCCACACAGAGTAAGACAGGACTGAAGCGACTTAGCAGCAGCAGCAGCAGTGGTAAGTGGTGTTGAACGCCTTTTCATTATATATCCTTACAATGAGGAAAATTCAAACCAGGACAGATGACAAAGCAAGGGAGGAATTCCTTGGTGGTCCAGTGGTTAAATCTCCAAGCTTTCAGTGCAGGGGATGAAGGTTCAATACCTGGTCAGGGAACTAAGATCCTGCATGCCTTGAGGCCAGAAAAAAATTTTAGTTAAAAAAAAAAAAAGAATGTCTCCCTTAAGCCCCTTCCTCAGGAATAACCACCGCTGCAGTTTGGGTCATGAGCCTCTGGATGTTTCTCTTTGCTTCTAAAATGACCTCCTGCCGTGTTTTGCCCAGCTTGGCCTCGTTCTCACGGCCCTTTCAGGCCTGCTGGGCCACGTACCTCCCATCTGGGCCCCCTGAATCCCTTCACATCAAGCATGAGGGGTTGAGAAACCAGAACCAACTCCTTCAGCCTAGCAGCACTCCCCCGCCAACTCCCCACAAGCATCTCACAGCATCCCCTCCCCCCACCCAGCCCCTGCTCACCCCACCCCAATAATCTGTTCTGTCAGCTCCCCCACCTCCGGCCCCCAAGCCCTGCTCTGGGGGACAGCTTAGGTGACAAGCCCTCTTCGAGGCTTGCATAGCCTGTCCCTAGTTGATGGATATTTAGACTGATCCTAAACCCTCACTGTCGGGAGCACTCCGGCTAGAGATGCCAGCTCAGCTCCACAGAGAGAGAACATTCTCCACCCTTCCTGTCTCATCATCTCAGTGCGGCTCAGCTAAAAGATCCCTCCAGTTGGCCTCTGGCCACCCCCAGATGGGGTCAGGGCCCCCTTGTTGGGAGGGAGCCACTGGGGGGTCCTCTTCTGTGTCACCGCACTCCCCCAGCCAAGCCTGGTGCCCTTCGACTTCTATCTATACCCATGGTTTTGCTTTCCTTGCACCCAGGAGGTCTTCTGAGATGAATCAAGCCACTTTAATATCTGGGTTCTTCAGGTGAGAATTAGGGAAACCTGCAAAGTTCTAGAACTCGCTTAGAGTCATGCCGGCCAGGGGAGTTAGGGACAGACCGGGACACTCCTGTCAGCCCCCCAACCCTGGGCACCGAGGGCTGGGGCAGGGTGTGTGACTGAAGACAGGGCCACTATGGTCAGGAGAGATGCCTAGTTTGTACACACACACACACACACACACACACACACACTGCTCACACCAACATAGCAGAGGTCCCAGTGCCAAATGCCTGGAGTGTTTCTGCCTCTTCTCAGGGTTTCCCTTCCATCAACCTCTCTGCTCACTGCCCACGTCCCCAGAGCTGTGTTCTTCTAGAACAGTGCGCTGGTGTTTAAAATAACTGTTGTGTGCGCGTACGCACGCCCTAAAACACACAAGGCATAAAATTTGCCATAAGTGTCCAGTTCAATGGCATTAAGTTGTACAACCATGCCCACCACCCATATCCTGAATTTCTTTCATCTTCCCCAGCTGAAATTCTGCACCCATTAAGCACTAACCCCCCAGCCCCTGGCATCCTCTAATCTATCTTCTCTCTCTATGAATCTGCCCGTCCTAAGGACCTCATGAAAGTGGAATCATGCAGTATTTGTCCTTTTGTAAAAATTACTTTTTAAAAACGCACACAGATCATGCCTCTTCACGGTCAGAAAAAAAATGTTAATGCAGAATTACAAAAAGACAACAAAAATGAGCCTCATCCTCCCACCCAGTGAGAATCACAGTTAGTTAACATTTAGTGCGGTGACTTCCAGACTTTTTTCACCACGTATAGACACATTTACATCTTAATTTTACAAAAACAGCATTATCCTACTGTAAATCCGGTGTGGTCATTGGCCTTTTCCACTTAAACCCCAGAGCTGTCCTTCCGTGGCTATAAATACACATCTGCTTCATCATTCGCAGCGGCCCCAGGGCGCTCCGTCGTCTAGACTTGGCCGCAGTCTGGCCCATCTGTCTCCGACTCAAGGGCATCGGGTTGGTTTGGGGTTTTCAGCATCACGAAGGATGCTGCAGTGGACATCTTGACCATGAATCGTGGGGCACATCCCTAACTATTTCCCAGGGAGACAGTCCTACCCATGGAAGGGCTGAGTCAAGGGAGGCCTGCCATAGAGACTTCTGAGTCTGAATCCAAAGCCCTTCAGAAAGTTTAGACCGATTTACACCACCACCACCATCCTAGAACGCTAACCGGGCTGTTTCCCAGATTCCTAGAGGGAATGGAATGGGAGAGCAGAGGCCAGAGGAGTGGGTACCCCTCCTCCCAGCTCCAGGCAGTAAGAGATGTCGGTACTGTCTGTTCCTTGCGGGGTCCACAGCTGCCCCTTCCCCACCTGTCCCCGGCCTGCCCTGCTGCTGAACTGGTCCCATGGTGGGCATCTCAGGGGGAGCAGCCAAGCTCGAGGGACCAGGAGGGACCACCCCAGCAGCACCCCCCGCTCCTGCCCACCAGAGTGGGAGAGAAAGTGAGCGCCAAGGCAGATTCTTTTCGCCTCTGAGGCATCCGCACGGCGGGTAATAGTTGTGCTTCCTGCAAGGGGATTTAGGCATCTGAGCCACCCGCCGGTGAGAGGGGCAGGGAGTGGAGATTGTTGGTGGGGCCCAGCCCTGCAGACCAGGCAGCCTTTAGAGTAGCTTCTGGAATGACCCCCATTCTATCAATGAAGGGAGGAAGCTCAGCGGGAGAGCTGTGCCCAGGTCATGAAATTCACAAGCAGCCAACCTTGAGGCCCGCCTCTGATCCTGGAGCCCAGGTGCGCAGCCTCTGCCCTACTTGATGGCGGTGAGCAGAGGCCCAGGGAGGTTAGGCCACCAGCCTGGGTCACACAGCGCTGCAGTTCTGGCCCCTGAACTTGCTGCCAAGCAGACCTGTCCCCACAGGCGGGGGGCCCTGCCTCCCTCCCGGTCCAGAAAGAAATATAGGTCAGGGACCTCGACCTGCCATGTGAGCAGAATTCACGGAACCTTGAGTGACGGAGCCATTTGCTTCTATTTCTGGGCGCCAGAGTATGTGCTGACTTGTTAGAATCAGTCACAAGAGGGCTGGCCACGGTGCTGGGGGAGGGGAAGGCAGCCTGGGGGGGCAGGGGGAGGAGCTTGTGGGGGAGGCCCCAGGGCCATCGGCTCTGCTGGGGAGCCATCCCCCCACAGCCTCCTCTACACCCAACCCTCAAAACCTGGCAGCAGGCAATAGTAGGGGGAGAGACCACGGGCTCATCACACCTGTAGAGAAGCCCCCTGTCTAATTTACTGCCCATCTCTGCACCCCACCTGCCCCCAGTCATCTGGTACCCTGCCAGCCTGGTTCACCAGCCCCAGGCCTGGCCCTAGCCTAACATACTCAGGAAGCAGTGGGACCCAAGATCTATAGGTCAAGTGAATGAATGAAGGACCCGGGAAGCCCAGGGTGGAGGGGCAGTTTTCACCTCATTATGGCCTCAAGGGACAGAGCCAGCCAAAAATAGCAGATTTCCAAAGGCCCAGATGTGGGGTTTTCAAATCATGGCACACAGCCAGCCTCAGAAGCCTCTCAGGGGACAGAGGAGGGTCCCCCATTTCCAATAGCCCCAGTGACAGCCATGGGGCTACTTCTCTTATCTGTTCATATCCTGAGTCTCTGTTGTTCAGTCGCTCAGACTCTTTGCGACCCTGGGCTACAGCACGCCAGGCTTCCCTGTCCTTCACCATCTCCCAGAGTTTGCTCAAACTTATGTCTGATTCTTTGCGACTCTGGACTGCAGCATGCCAGGCTTCCCTGTCCTGCACCATCTCCCAGAGTTGCTCAAACTCGTGTCCATTGAATTGGTGATGCCATCCAACCCTGTCATCCTGTTTCCCCCTTCTCCTCCTGCCCTCAGTCTTTCCCAGCATCAGGGTCCTTTCCAATGAGTTGGCTCTTTGCCTCAAGTGGCCAAAGTATTGGAGCTTCAGCTTCAGCATCAGTCCTTCCAGTGAATATTCAGGGTTGATTTCCTTTAGGATTGACTGGTTTGATCTTGCAATCCAAGGGACTCTTAAGAGTCCTTCAGCACCACAATTCGAAAGCATCAATTTTCTGGCACTCAGCCTTCTTTATGGTCCAGCTCTCACATCCCATTGATTACATGACTACTGGAAAAATCATAGCTTTGTCTTACATTGGGAAAAAATGTTTTGCTGCTAAAAAAGTTTGAAAGGTGTGGGTCTAGCTCGATTCCTGGCCCATTGGTCTCGACAGTCCTCGAGGAGAGCTGGGACACCTGGCCTGGGGGCAGCGGGCAGCGAAGCAGAAGCCCACCTGGCCTCCAGCCTCCACATCAGACTGAAGCCCTGAGCCCAGCTCCCCGGTCCCAGGCAGCCCATGGAGAAGCAGATGCTGTCCGTCCCACCTACTTCCTCCTGGAACCCAGAGGCTCCCTCTGGGCACCTCTGCTGCAGTTCACACTCGTCTGGGAAAGCAGATTCCTGCCAGCGAGAATTTGCCAACTTGCTGAGCCCTGGTTTGCAGCTGAGAAACTTGGTCACTAATTAGATAGATGGCCCACATGGCTTAGATGGTAAAGAATCTGCCTGCAATGTGGGAGACCTGGGTTCAGTCCTTGGGTTGGGAAGATCCCCTGGAGAAGGGAATGGCAGCCCATTCCAGTATTCTTGCCTGGAGAATTCCATGGACAGAAGAGCCTGGCAGACTACAGTCCATGGGCTCACAAAGAGTCAGACACAACTGAGTGACTAATACACACACATACACACACACACCCCCCACATCTTCCTAGTGGCCAGTGTCATGGTTCTGTCTAGGGACCCCATCCTGGTCCACATCAGTCCCACCCCCAAGCCACCAGCCCAGGATGCTGTGGCCTTCCTTCAGGTGCTGAGGGTCTTGGAACCTGGGCCAGATCATTTTGACACTGATGGGACCTCAGAGAAGGAAGTCCTTTTGCTGATGCACCTGCTCAATACCACCCAGCCTCCAGGGTCTGAATGCCTGGCTCAGGCCAGGCTGGGGCTTTGGAGTAACAAGAGCAGTTGTGCCCTCAACCAGCACGTACCGGGCTGTTCTAAGTACTTGGTAGGCACTAGGAGCTCATCTCATCCTGCGAGAACCCTTGTTACAGGTGGGCAGACTGAGGCTCCGACAGGTGAAGGCACTTGTTGAGCCAAGGAGCTGGGACTGGAACCCCACCTGTGACTCTGAAACCTGCACGTTTAACCCCTTACCTGTGAACTGCCTCCTCCCCAGGTGGCGACAGCCTGTCATGAGGTCAGGGAGTGGTCTTTCCGGACTGGAGAGGACTGGCTGCCTCCTCTCAGCCTGGCCTCGTCTCTTCGCTGCTCCGTTGGGCTCAAGGTCCCCGGGGCTCAGATGCCACCACCTTCCTCCAACTTCCACCTGCCCTTTTGGTCCCCTATGTCCTGCTGGGACTGTGGCCTCCATGTCGTGTGGGCTCCAGATTCTCCCAGCCTCAACCTGGGTTAGCAGCCTGCATACTGGAAGGTCTGAGCTCCTGGGAACAAGTTGCCACGCGGAGGGGGCGGGGCATGCAACAAGGTGGGCTCCCTCTGTTAGACTCCTCCCCCTCTCATGGACCGGCAGCCTCTGCATCCACCACTTCCTGCTTCTGCCCCCTCCCTGGGTGGTCCAGGATGGGCAGATATCAGCTGGCCCTATGGCTAATGAGAGGGGCAGGCCCCAGGGAGGGCAGGGCTTCAAATCCCCAACCAAGAGCCCAGACTGCAAGCAGCAACCATGCAGAGGGCAGGGAGAGAGGATTCCTGCTCTGCCCAGGGAGCGCAGTGTTACCCGGGTGCCTGGACTTCCAGCCCAGGGACCACCAGATAAATACCCCGGGACACTCCAGACACTGCAGCTGGCCAGTTTCAAAAGCAGGTTACAGAAGGGTGTGTGTGGAGCACGTCACAGCTTTTATTAAATCAACGCTCTGTAGGTGGAGAGAAGGTTCTGGGATAGTGGCTATCTCTGGGTGGCAGAATTACAGGCGATTTAAAATTTTATTTTGTCTCCTGTTTTGTAAGTTTTCTACAGTGAACATCAATTGTGTCATTTTTTTCCCAAAGATTTTTTTTTCCCGTTTCTGAACAAGAACGATTGCAGGGCAACAATTTCAGTTATCTCCTGCAAAGTTTCCAGGAAAGCTGTCAGCGCCAGGCTGCCCTGATCTGTCGTTTGATACTAATCTTCCACTTTTCACTGGCTCCCCCTGTGTGCCAGGCACTGGGGGGGACCACCTCGTCTGGTCTTCTGGGGAATCCCTGTTGTAGCCCTGAACCTCTTATGTCCCCCAAGCCCTTCCGTCCCAAGCAAACCCAGGACAGGCAGTTGCCCTGCAGGCACCGTGCCAGACCTCCTCTGGGTGCAGGTGGTTGTGATCTTGCCTTAGAGGTGAAAGAAGTTAGGTGACTTGCCCAAGGTCACAGGAGGCTCCAAGGCTGGGGCTCAAATCTGGGTCTCTGGGACACTTGTGAGCCCCCACCTTGGCTGCCTGGGTGAAACGGGGGCCTTGGCTTGGGGCCTTCGTCTAACGGCCCAGAGAGGCAGGGCATCCTCTCCAAGGCCACACAGCGGGGTGCTGGCGGGGGCCGAATGGACAGATTCGTGTCTCCCCTAGGCTCCCCAAATGGGAAAGAGCCCACCCCTCTGCCCCCGGCCAGGACTCAGCTAACACGTGGAGACCTGCCTTCTGTGTCTGATGCTGGGCAGAAGCCAGTGAACAAAACAGACACAGCTTGGCCCCATCTCCACGAAGGGATGATTCGAGGGAGGGAGTGAGAGCTGAAGAGGAGCTGCTCACCACCCAGCGGGGAAGCACGGTGAGGATGATGGAGAGGAAGTCAGAGGGAGGGGAAAGGGAGCATCCAGAAAGAAAGAGGAGCAGAGTAGGATGCTCAACCTCTGGGGCTCCGTCTCGTCCCTGTAAAGGGAGGGCAACAGGGCTCCGCTGCCGTGGGAAACAGTTCGGTGGCTTCTCAGAAAGTTACACATCGTTACTGCACGATTGGGGGGCTTCCCTGGTGGCTCAGCTGGTAAAGAATCCGCCTGCAATGCAGGAGACCTGGATTCGATCCCCAGGTTGGGAAGATTCCCTGGAGAAGGGAACGGCTACCCACTCCAGTACTCTGGCCTGGAGAATTCCATGGACTGTACAGTCCATGGGGTCAAAAAGAGTCGGATACAATTGAGTGACTTTCACTTCACTGCATGATGGAGCAATCCCACCCGTAGGAATGTGCCCCCAAAGAACTGCAAACAGGTTCTCAACCAATCCTCGTCCACAAATGTTCATAGCAGCATTATTCACCACAGCCGAAAGGGGCAGACCACCCAGATGCCACCAACAGATGAATGGATAAAAAAAAATTGTGGCAGGTCCAGACAATGGAATAATAGGCAGCCATAAAAAAGGAGTGGAAGTTTTGATGCCAGCTGCAACATATATGGGCCTCAAAAACATTATGGTACGGGAAAGAAGCCAGACTCAAAAGGTCTCACATTGTACGACTCCATTCGTATGAAACGTAGGGAACAGGCAAGTCCACAGAGCCGAAGGTAACTCAGGGGTTGCCAGAGGCTGGGGGAGGGCGGATGGGGACCGATGGCTTAATGGGGACTGGGTTTCCTTTTGGGTGATGAAAATGCTTTGGAACTCGATGGAGGAGGGTGTTTGCCCAACATTGTGGATGCACTAGAAGCTGCTGAACTGTACCCTTAAAAATGGTTAGTTGTATTAATAGTTAGTGTTAATTGCTCAGTCATGTCCAACTCTTTGCAGTAGCCCACCAGGCTCTTCTGTCCATGGGATTCTCCAGGCAAAAATACTGGAGTGGGTTGCCACTTCCTCCTCCAGGGGATCTTCCCAACCCAGGAATTGAACCCAGCTCTCCTGCAATGCAAGGAGATTCTTTAAAGTCCAAGCCACCAGGGAGGCAATTGTACACATGAATCTCACTTCAACTTAGAAAAGATAGGTATGGTGACACCCTGTTCTTGGTACTGGAGGGGACTTCACTGAAGTTCTTAGGGAAAAACCAGCAGCCCAGAGCCCCTTTGGTCAGGATGAGATTCTCCAGGTGCCCACAGTGGCCCACAAGACCCCTGCTCACCACTCTCTCATTCAGCACCTTTACCTGTCCGAACTCCCCAGGGAGGGCTTCGCTAGTGGCTCAATGGGAAAGAATCCACCTGCCAATGCAGGAGATGCAGGAGACATGGGTTTGATCCCTGGGTTGGGAAGATCCCCTGGAGGAGGGCATGGCAACCCACCCCGGTATGCTTGCCTGGAGAATCCCACAGACAGAGGAGCCTGGCGGGCTACAGCCCATGGGGTGGCAAGTGTCAGACATGACTTAGGGACTAAACCACCACCGCCATATCCCAGGGAAGTGTGTTCCAGGGAGAGGGAACAGCCACAGGCGAAGGCCCCGAGGTGGAAACCTTGCTGGGAGGTCCAAGTGGCCCAAGTGAGGAGGGGGTAGGGTGGGCGGGGGCAGGGTGGCGCTGACGACCTGGGGGCCCCCCTCTCTCCCACCCGCAGCCCTGCTCCTGGACATCATGACGGTGGCCGGCGTGCAGAAGCTCATCAAGCGGCGTGGCCCGTTCGAGTCGAGCCCCAGCCTCCTGGACTACCTCACCATGGACGTGTATGCCTTCCCCGCCGGGCACGCCAGCCGCGCGGCCATGGTGTCCAAGTTCTTCCTGAGCCACCTGGTGCTGGCCGTGCCGCTGCGCGTCCTGCTGGTGCTCTGGGCCCTGTGCGTGGGGCTGTCGCGGGTCATGATTGGCCGCCACCACATCACCGATGT
The DNA here is from genome assembly GCF_032452875.1 of Bos javanicus. Taxonomy (NCBI): domain Eukaryota; kingdom Metazoa; phylum Chordata; class Mammalia; order Artiodactyla; family Bovidae; genus Bos; species Bos javanicus. The sequence goes on from NC_083878.1 coordinate 101,252,373, forward strand.
CCTCTCCGGCTTCGCCATCGGCTACTTCCAGTTCCGCCTGGTTGAGCTGGTGTGGATGTCCTCCAACACCTGCCAGATGCTCATCTCCGCCTGGTGAGCCACCCGTCCACGGGGTGGCCCGTCGGAGGAAACGGGGCTGGCAAGGGAGCGGGGAACCGGGCCGCCCCAGCTCATCCCCTCACCCCCATCGTGGTTGGAGGCTGGTGACGTCAGGCCGACACGCCAGCGACCATCCCATCCCTCCCACTGTGCGGGGCGCCCCCTGCCCCCTTAATCAGACTCTGAGTCCCTCTGTAGACGAGCTGGGGCCCAGCCGTGGGGCAGCCCTGCTGGGCTTCTGCTCTGGAGGGTACCAGGCCAGAACCACGCGGGGGGCCAAGTCTCGTCTTGTCCTTTCATCACCACGACCGTTGAGTTCCTGGCTGTGCCCACCTCACTGTAGCACGATGCCTGATGAAATACCCACGGCCCACCGCCCAACGCAGGTGCCATCACCATTAACAGTCACCGACAGCTTACTTAGGGCAGCGCTTTCCAAAGGGTGCCCCACCGGACACCAGCCTGCAAGACGCCTTGGGAGGAAAAATGGTCTTGTGGTCAAACAAATTTGGGAAATGCTGCATACACGCTGGACGTCCCCGGGGGCCGGGACTGGCATAAAGGCTCTGACAAGTCCTGCAGAAGAGCTTCTTGTCAAACCCTGTTTAATCCCTGTTTCCTAAACTTATTTGACCACAGAACCCTTTTCTCACGGAACAGCTAGGAACCCTCCAAGGAACCGAGTTGCTCCAGGGGCATTTGGGGAGACGCTGCCCAGGAGCAGAAGGGCCTGAGGCATGAGCTGGCCTCTCCCGGTGCTGGGCCCCGGAGCCCAGGGAGACCAGGTGTCCGGGCTGCTGCCCAGGAAAAGCCTTGGGCGGCAGTGCCGCTTTGGCCCCCAGGGGCCAGACTCTGTGTGACCTAATAGGTCGTGTCCAGGTCAGCCGAGCCGGATGTGCAGTTCACATGACAATACAGATGACATGCAGCCATCTCGTCTGTGTGGGTGTTTTTCCTTCTCTGATGCAAGTTTCCAGGTGGGAGAGTCCCTCTTAACTTGAAGGTAGGGGAGCCGATTCCTTTACCCCCAGTCAGGCCACAGGGTCAGGTGGTCAGGGAGCAGTGGGCTCCTAGGGCTGAGTTGCCCTTCTCCCTGAGGTCTGTGCTAGGGTTCCCTCCATCCCCAGGCCCTGCACTGGCCACTCTGCCCCAGGGCCTGGTTCTGATCAGTTTGGGAAGCCCCCACCGTGGTGCCAAGGGAGATCTCCCCTGGGGGCCAAGACGCCCCCTTATCCCCTGCTGGCCAGAGCCCTGACCCAAGGATGTGGTCGGTACCAGGACAGGGGAGGCGGGACGAGGGAGACATCAGTGCCAACCAACCATGGATTCCTGTCCTGGCTGCCGTTAAGGAAGAGCCACAGACTGGCGGCTTAAAACAACCATAGCATGCTCTCTCTCAGTTCTGGAGGTTAGGAGTCCAAACTCAAGGTGTCCAGAGGGCCACGCTGCCTCTGAGACTCTGGGTAGAATCCTTCCCCACCTCTTCCGTGGAGGCTCAGACCGTAAAGAATCCACCTGCAATGCAAGAGACCGGGGTTCAATCCCTGGGTCGAGAAGATCCCCTGGAGAAAGGAATGGCTACCCACTCCAGTATTCTTGCCTGGAAAAGTCCATGGACAGAGAAGCCTGGTGGGCTCCAGTCTGTAGGGTGGCAAAGAGTCAGACACGACCCAGCGACTAACCCTTCACTTTGACCTCTTCCGGTTTCTGGTGGTGGCTACATCACTGCAACCCATGCCACTGTCATTTCGGGGCGTTCTGCCCTCGTCTGTTGTCCGTCTTCTCTTCCTCTTGGACTAGGGCCCACCCCACTCAGAATGGCCTCATCCTAACTTACATCTTAATCATGTCTGCAAAGGCCCTTTCCGGACATGGTCACGTCCGTAGGTGCTGGGAGTCAGGATTGCAATATCTCAGGAAGACACGATTGAACCATAAGAGGCAGGATCCTCTGGGGGAGAGACAACTTCCTCTCCCCACCGCCCCACTGGGAGTGGATAGAGATGTGGCCCAAGCCTACCTAAGGGACCAGCTGCTGATGATGAAGGGCGGGGTCTCCTGGGCCCAGAGCACCACCCCCTCTGCTAGGCCCAACCCTCCAGCCTGAATACCTTCTTCTCTAGATCCCACACCCTCAGGGGTCACGGTTCCCCAGGGCCAATCCCCTGTAGGCAGGCCCCAAGCTGCCCCTGCTCACCCTCCCAAGGCTTCTCTCTGGAGCCTCCTTTTCATCCAGACCTGCTGGGGGTGCAAGAGCTCTGCCCCTAGTCTCTGCCCTAAAGGAGCTCAGGGAGGCCAGACTCGGCCGGCCACCATGATATCGTTGTTGTTGTTCAGTGGCTCAGTGGTGTCCGACCCTCTGCGATCCCATGGACTACAGCATGCCAGCCTCCCCTGTCCTCCACTATCTCCCAGAGTTTGCTCAAACTCATGTTCATTGAGCCAGTGATGCCATCCAACCATCTCATCCTCTTATGTCCCCTTCTCCTCTTCAGTCTTTCCCAGCATCAGGGTCTTTTCCAATGAGTCGACTCTTCATATCAGGTGGCCAAGTATTGGAGCTTCAGCTTCAGCATCAGTCCTTCCAGTGAGTATTCAGGGTTGATTTCCTTTAAGATTGCCTGGTTTGACTCTCAAGCGTCTTCTCCAACACTGCAATCAAAAGCATCATTCTTCAGCGCTTAGCCTTCTTTATGGTCCAACCCTCACATCCATACATGACTACTATGATGAAGACCCTCAACTTCCAATCTTGAATGCTGGCTGATCCGGGGTCTTCAAAATACATTCTGCATGCTCCCACAGACGCTCCTGGGGGGCGCGTCCATGCGATGCTGAGCAGAAGGGGTGAGGATGGCTTCCTTTGCCCCTCGCCCCCACCCTTGGGAACCTGGGAGCCTGTCAATGGGGCGAATCTGGCTCCAGCTTTGGACAGGGGACACACTCCCGCTGTGCAAGGCCCACGCCTCCAATGGGCCCCAAGGGCCTCTGCCTCTGCAGGGGTGGGTGGTGGCCTTTAGAGTCTTTAGGATGAGGAAGGGTTTTCTGAAGAACGGAGGGCTCTTGGCAGACCTCCTAAGCTCAGGGTGGGTATTAGAATCCAAGTGCCTAACAGACAGTTAGGAGGATAATCTCCCTGGAGAGGCAGTGGGCAGCTTGCCCAGGAGAAACATCCTGTCCTGCAAAGTGTTAGCAGCACCGGGGGCTCGGGCCAGAGCCAGCGCTGACACAGCGGTCACCTCTCTGAGCCTGGTGTCCTGAACTATCAGACAGGGCTGACAGGGGTCCCTGTGGGGTCGTGTGTGACCCAGGGGTGCTCCCCGAGGAGGGGCACCTGGTGCAGGGTCCACCCTGCCATCCCGGAAGGATCCTGCCGGCCGGGGGGAGCCCGCAGGAGCAGAGCCGGGCATGGGGGGCAGGCAGGGGCCTGTGACTCCTTCAGGAACACCCCATTCCTGGAGAGACGCGAATGCTCACTCGCCTATGGTTAACGCACTTCAGTGATGGAAGCCAACAGCCGTTCTCACTTTCTTATGGTGAATTATAATATTTGGTTCTTAATGGTAAGCCCATCCTGCATACCTGGGATAAACCCCACGTGGGGTTACCCTAAGTGAAGTGAAGTGAAGTGAAGTCACTCAGTCGTGGCCGACTCTTTACAACCCCATGGACTACAGCCTATCAGGCTCCTCCGTCCATGGGAGTTTCCAGGCAAGAGTACTGGAGTATGTTGCCATTTCCTTCTCCAGGGGATCTTCCCTAGCCAGGGATCGAACCCGGGTCTCCCGCGTTGTGGGCGGACACTTTATCCTCTAAGTCACCAGGGAAGCCCTAACCTTTTCTAAATATCACCGCCTTGGGACGTCCCTGGTTGTCCAGTGGTTAAGGCTCCACCTTCTAATCCAGGGGCTGCAGCTTTCATCCCTGGTGGAGGAGCTAAGAGGCCACATACCTTGGGGCTAAAGAAACCAAAACATAAAGCAGAAACAATGTTGTAGCAAATTCAATAAAGACTTTAAAAATGGTCCACATCAAAAAAAAAAAAAATCTTAAAAAAATAAATATCACCGCATGGGATTAGATAAAGATTCTGTTGGGACGTCCCTGGCGGTCCAGTGGTTAAGGCTCCATACTCCCAGTGCAGGGGACACAGTTTTGATTCCTGGAGCGGGGAGGGGTGAGAGCTAAGATCCCACATGGCAAAAAAAAAAGAATTTGTTAAAAATGTCTATCCACAGGGGATGTTCACGTTGTCTCCTTGATTTGTTCGTGTCCACTTCGGTTACCAGGGTGAAGTTTGTATCGAGTTGGTTTTATCTCTTTTCACTCCTCTGTATCTGTCCCTCATTCTTAACCTCTCAGAGATCAGCTTGTCCGTGAAACTGGCATTCAAGCTCGTGACTTGGGGCGAGGCGAGGAGGGAGTTTATGGCTTCCTAAGTCCTTCACCTGCCTCATCTCACTGATTCCTCATCATGACCTTGTCCCTACTTCACGAGTGAGGAGACTGAGGCTCTGAGAGGGAAAGTCATTTCTCCAAGATCACTCAGCTAGGACTTGGCCGAGTCAGGATCGGAACCCAGGACCCAGTGGCCTAGGAGCAGAGAATCCTCTGGAAAACAGAAACACAGGGCACCCCACCAACCTTGGAGTGAGGCTTGACTGCTGAAGTGTTGGGCACAGGGGTGGGATGGCTTTTATCACTCTTTTTAAATATATATATATATATTTATGTTTATTTATTTGGCTGCACCAGGTCTCAGTCAACATGCAGGATCTAGTTCCCTGACCAGGGATTGAACCTACGCCCCCTGCATGGGGAACTTGGAGCCTTAGCCACTAGACCACCAAGAAAGCCCCCTGCTTTCTTCTTTTTGCAACAGAGAGTCCAGTCCCACTGTGCCGGATGGCCGCTGGTGCTGTCTGAGCTTGCCCTTGGCCAGACTCTGTGGGCCCCGTCCAGACTGGATGTTGGGTAAGACGGGAACAAGGCCCACCGGCCCCGGTGCAGCCGCAAAGCTCAGCCTCGGTGTGTCCTCCCCGCTTCCTCACTCCGACCCACACCCACCCCCAGCCCTGTGCACCCCCACCTGCCCCTCCCCGAGCCCAGAGTCAGTCCTGAACTTGCCCAGCGCCCTCCTGCCTCCTGGCATCATCCCCAGGTGTCATGGGCAATGTGACCACTTCCCAGAACACAGAAGTTCACCTGGGTTTCTTTTGTCAAGGTCACTGGGATAGTGAGCCAAGAGGGGCTCTGGGACAGGCTGGGGGTGGTCTGGGAAGAGTGATCTTGAGGAAGGAGTGCACACATGGGAGTCAGACCCTAAGGGCCCTAAGTTGTTGAGCCCTTCTGAGCCTCAGTTTCCCCCTCTCTAAAATGGGGATAATGCTACCTTGCATAACGCTGGAGCATCCAGAGCTGTGTGGCCCAGGTGGGCACACTGAAGGGTCAAGAAAGGAAGACAGAGCTTCTTGGGCTGCACCCGCCCACCCCCCCCCCCAAGAACCACATGTCCCTGCTGGGCACTCAGGCACAGGGCAGGGTACTCTGGGGATCGGATGAACTGGAACCAAGAGATGGGCACCTATCCATGTCACGGCGGACCCAGTGGCTTCTTTTCACAGATGGGGGCACTGAGGCCCAGGAGGGGTGTCCGGCCCACACCAAGTATGCAAGCACTATGCAGCCTGCTCTGAACCCCACCACCCACTCGTGCTCCCCGGCTTCAGGCTGTGGGCGGGCGAAGGGCGTGTGAACTGACCCCTCCCACCCTGAGTCTGTCTCATTTCTCCTCCAGGTTGCCCAAAACCTCCTTCCAACAGAGCTGGGATTTAGGGCCAAGGAGGTCACCCCTGCTGACTCTGCATCTTGGTAGGGTCTCTACTGGATTCCTAGTTGTAAAATAAAGAACAGTAAGCTGGGGCTCTGAAGACCCCTGGCAGCTATGGCCTGGCGATGGCGGACTGGCCTGGGAAAAACCCACTGCCAAGAACACACTATTGTGGTGTTAACAGACTGCACTGTGCCCCCTCACCGCAATTCATATGTCAAAAGCTTAACCCCCAGGACCTCAGAATGTGATTCTCTTTGAAGACAGGACCTTTAAAGAGGCAATTAACTTAAAATGAGGTCATTAGGAGGGCCCTTGTCCTATAGCACAGGTATCCTTATAAGAAGGAAAGTTGGACATAGACATGCGGAGGGACGACCCCGTGAAGACGTAGGGAGAGCACAGACCTCCACGAGCCACGGAGAAAGCGAGACTGTTAGTTGCTCAGTTGTGTCCAACTCTTTGGGACCTGTGGACTGTAGCCCACCAGGCTCCTCTGTCCACGGGATTTCCCAGGCCAGAATATTGGAGTGGGTTGCCATTCCCTTCCTCCAGGGGATCTTCCTGACCCAGGGATCGAACCCTGGTCTCCTGCATTGCAGGCAGACTCTTTATCATCTGAGCCACCAGGGAGAGGCCTCCAGCATGGACTTCCAGCCTCCAGGAAATTGAGGGAAAGCATTTCTGTGGTTACAGCCACCCAGTCTGTGGTCCCTTATGGTGGCAGCTCTGGTTTATCAGGTCAGCTGGCCATCACCTGTCACCACAGGAAGAGCAAGCCTCAGGGGAGAATGGGACACAGGTCAGGTGAGTTGGGGATCGGGTGCGACAGGCTGCTTCTGGGCGACATGGGGAGACCACTGAACTAGGAGCTGCCCTGGGGGCGGCTCCTCTCAAGACACCGTCACCTTGTCCTGAGCCCCTGCCAGGGGGAGGCCACTTCCGGGCCGAGGCAATTGGTCCAGTTCAAAGTCCCCAGGTCCCAGCCCCTGCCCTGCCTGGGGAAAACTCCAGAAGGGGCAGGAGAAGGGGACGGCAGGAGCTCAAAAAATGCATGAACTCCAGGATCAGCCCCCATCTGGCTCCAGGAAGAGACAGAACATCTGGCCGCAGCGCTGGGCCCGGCATTTATGTAACCCGCGTGCAGACACACGTGGCTCGCCAGGCAGGCAGGCGAGGCTGGGCCTGGGCCCGGGCCGCGCTCCATCTGACCTTCCCCTTGGGAAACGGTCCTCGTAGGGAGAGAGCTGTCGTGAGCCTGCGACGACACCAGGCTGGCATGAGCTGACAGCCAGGGAGCCCTCCCCATGCATCCCAGCCCCCAGCCCCAGCTCGGACACACACGCACGGACACACAGACACGTGGGCAGACTGGCTGGCCTCCACGTTCTCACATGTACAATTACGTGCGGGAGATCTCCAAGCCTCCTTTCAGTTCTAATGTTCTGTAATGTGCGTGTCTGTGGACACTCGCACATGGGACACTTCATGTGCTTGGGTGTCACACATGTGCATGCAAAACAGGAAAACACACACATGATCATCTTTGCACACAGATACATTTATACATTCACTTCCATATCCCAAACACTTCACAGTCGTGCACCGGCTCAAACACGCAGTGAAATCTCTCTACACATGTCTTCTGGTGTGCGTGCACCCTGGTGACGATGTACACACCTGGCCTCGCATATGCTTATACACACACGTGTGTGCTCTTGCAGGGTGTACACACTTAACCACATCTAATTTCTCTGCATGTCCATTGTTGACAGGTATCAGGCTCACCAGATTAAGCAAATAAAAATAAAGGATCAGGGACTTCCCCAGTGGTCCAGTGGTTTAGAATCTGCCATCCAATGCAGGAGGCACAGGTTCCATCCCTGGTCCAGGAACTAAGATCCCACGTGCTGCGGGGCAACTAAGCCCAGACACCACAATGAAGGACCCTGTGTGTGCCAACACAGATTGCCATGTGCTGCAACTAGGGCCCAATGCAGTCAAACACATTAAAAATATGGATAAATTCTATTACATCTTAAAAAATTTTTTTAATAGAGGATTCAATCTTTAGGATATAGTGATACTCAAAAACTGCGTTTATCTGACATATGTAACCAAGGTGTCTATTTTATCTGGCAACCCAACCCTAATATGTAGTATAGATTCACACACACACACATACACATGAATTCATGAGGCCATCATGAGGCCCAGTCCAGGACATGCTGTTTCCCTGGGAGACCCTCTAAGACCTTCTCTGAGTCTGGTCATTAGAGCCCAGCTCTGGCCTCAGCAGAGCTCCAGGTCCCCAGTTACGGCTTTCAACAACCTAGCCCAGGACCCGGCTTGCTAGTGGGAAGAGGCAGGGCTTCCAGCAGGAGCAGCGCGCCAGTGGGGGCGGCTTGCTGGGACCCTGGGAAAGCTCCTCTCACCAACAGCCCAGCTGTGAGATCTGGCAGCAGCAGCCAAGCCCTGGGAACCCCACCCTAGCCCGGTTATCATAGGGCCAGGACTTGAGGAGGGACGTCCAGCCGGGGTCAGAGATGCAACGTGAGGCCCTTGAAGCCGGCTTGGCTGCTGCTCCATTCTGGGGCTGCTTCTACTGCTGGGAGACGAGACAGGGCAAGGGGGTCTTGACATCCTGTTTCTTCCGCTTAAGTCCTTCAGCCAGAAAGGTCTGTAGAGGGACAGGATCGGGCAAGGCCCTAGGAGGGGCTTAGCTCTGGGAGAGGGGGTCCCGGGGGAAAGACCCAGGCCTGCCCCTCCCCACGTGACCTGGCCGGCCTCCCGCCCGCTCCCAGACAAGAGAGGAATTCTCGTCCTGAGCCCGGGGCCGGCAGATGTGTGATGAGTCTCCCGAGAGCCTCACAAAGAACAGGATGAATTTTTCTAAGGAAGTATCTGGTTATCTTGTTTTTTTGGTTACATAAGAAGACATTTTCATTATTTCATGGAAAACCAAAAGCAAAAAAAAATTTTTTTTCTTTTTCCTTGCAGACATTTTTCTCCACCTTCCTAAAAACAGTGACGTGATTTTGACCCAAAAGTCACTGCACGCCTTAGCTTTGTGACTTGCTTTTATCCTGTATAACATATTGTGAACCACCTTTCTGCATCAATAATTCAACATCTCCATCCTGACTGAGAGCAGCCTCTAGTGATTCCTTGTATGGAAGAGACTCTCTTTTTCTTTTCCGACATTTAGATGGCTACCAGTTTGTTTTTAATTGCAGTGAAATTCACATAATATAAGATTAGCCAGTTTAAAGGGTACAATTTGGTGGCGTTTCTCACATTCATCAGGTTGTGCAACCACCACCTAGTTCCAAAATATTTTCATCACCCAAAAGGAAACCCAGGAGGGCTGTTTGTCCTCGCCCTCCCTCCCCCCAGCCCCTGGAAGACACGGTCTGTTCTCTGTCTCCATGGATTTGCCTGTTCTGGGCATTTCGCATGGATGGAACCACAGACTACGCAAGTTCTTGTGTCTGGCTTCTTTCAATTAGCATAACGTCTTCAAGGTTCAACCGTGCTGTGGTAGAGATCAGTACTTCATTACTTTTTATGACTGAATAATATTCTAATGAGGCTTCCCTGGTGGCTCAGTGCAATGCAGGAGACTCGGGTTCCATCCCTGGGTTCAGAAGATTCCCTGGAGGAGGAAACGGCAACCCATTCCAATATTCTTGTCTAGAAAAACTCATGGACAAAGGAGCCTGGCAGGCTACAATCCATGGGGTCACAGAAGAGTCAGACGCGACTGAGCGACTAACAACAACACTCCATTGTGTGGACAGACCACAGTCAGCTGTCCACTCCTCCCCTGATGGACGTCTGTGTGTTTGCAGCTTTTGGTTGTTGATTATTTTATTTACTGCTGCCCAAGTGTCATAGCGTCGGACACGACTGAGCGACTTCACTTGCACTTTTCACTTTCATGCCTTGGAGAAGGAAATGGCAACCCACTCCAGTGTTCCTGCCTGGAGAATCCTAGGAACAGGGGAGCCTGATGGGCTGCCGTCTCTGGGGTCACAGAGTCAGACATGACTGAAGCGACTTAGCAGCAGCAGCAGCAAGTGTCATAGCTTTATAAGTCCTGATATCAGATGGGATACATTCCTGTCTGTATTCCTCCTCTTCTGGAGTAGCACAATTCTTTGCTCGCTCATATTAAACTTTAGAATCACTGGTCAAATTGAACCTGGGTCTCCCGCATTGCAGGCCGACTCTTTACAGACTGAGCCACCAGGGAAGACTCAAATTCTACAAAAGCCCCCATTAAGACTTCAATTGGAATTGCATTGAGTCCACAGATCAATCTGTGGAGAATTGTCATTTTTATGCTAACTGGCCCTCCTGTCCTTAAGCATGGGATATCTGTCCTTTTAAGCCTCAACTTATTTTCATGGACTAGTATAATTTTCTGCCTAATTCTTACCTTTATTTCATTAGACGTATTCTTGCATCTGAGTGCTCAATTGCTCAGTTGTGTCCAGCTCTTTGTGACCGCATGGACTATTATATACCACCAGGATCCTCTGCCCATGGATTTTTCAGGCAAGAATTCTGGAATGAGCTGCCATTTCTCCCTCCAGGGGATCTTCCCAACCCAGGGATTGAACTTTCATTTCCTGCATTGGCAGGTGGACACTTTACCACTATGCCACCTGGGAAGCCCATAGACTTATACTTGGATACTTAAAATTTTTGCACTCTTAGGACTGGCCCTACCCCCTTTTTTAAAGTACATTTTCCAGAGTCCTAGTATCTAGAAATGCAGTTATATTTTGTGTATTGTTCTTGTATCTAGGTGTCTTGCTAAACTCTTCTTTTTGGTTTCCTATGTCGGTGAGCATATCTGAAGATAATGTGTTTTGTTTTCTCTTTCCCAACCTTTGTGTTTTTTAATGAATTTTTTACAGTATTATTGTTAAGGGAGGATTTCCAATGCTCATTGTTGAACAAGAGCAATAATGGGAAGCATAACGTTTCTTTTCTGTCTTTGGCCTCACCATGCTGCATGTGGGATCTTAGTTCCCTGACCTGAAATCAAATCCACGCCCCCTGCAGTGGAAGCACAGAGTCCTAACTGCTGGATTGCCAAGGAAGTCTGAAACATAATGTTTCTTATGTCTAATCTCAGAGGAAATGTTGCTAATGTTTACCCATTTATCAGCCAAGGAAATTCCCTTCTATTTCTGATTTACTCAGAAGTTTCCTACCACGAATTTATGCTGAACTTTTGAAAATACTTCTTCAGCATCTATTAAAATGATCCTGTAGTTGTTTCCTCCTTTAATCAGTTAATGTGTTAAATGCCATTGATTTCTCTAGCATTAAACTATCCCTTGCAATCTTGGCATAAAGCTCATTCCATCATGTGTATTACACTTTTTTATACACTATTGTATTCAGCCTACTAATATTTTAGGTAGTATTTTTTTAACATTTTATTTTGTATTGGAGTATAGCCGACATCAAGAAGATCCAACCGGTCCATCCTAGAGGAAATCAGTCCTGAATACTCACTGGAAGGACTGATGCTGAAGCTGAAACTCCAATACCTTGGCCACCTGATGCAAAGAGCTGATTCATTTGGAAAGACCCTGAAGCTGGGAAAGACTGAGGGCAGGAGAAGAGGGGGACGACAGAGGATGAGATGGTTGGATGGCATTACCGACTTGATGGACATGAGTTTGAGTAAGCTCCGGGAGTTGGTGATGGACAGTGAGGCCTGGCATGCTGCAGTCCATGGGGTCACAAAGAGTTGGACACGACTGAGCGACTGCACTGAACTGATAGCCAATTCACAATGCTGCGATAGTTTCTGGTGAACAGTGAAGGGACTCACCCATGCATATACATGTATCCATTCCCCCCGAATTCCCTGCCCGTCCAGGCTGCACATAGCATTGATCAGAGTTCCCTGACTATACGGTAGGTCCTTGTTGGTTAAACATTTCAAATACAGCCATGTGTGCATGTCTATCTCAAACTCCCTATCCCTTCACCCCATACCCCCCGCTAGCAGCCATAAGTTCATTCTCTAGGTCTATGTGTCTGCTTCTCTTTTGTAAATAAGTCCATTTGAACCATATCTTTTTAGATGCCATGTACAAGGATGTCATATGATATGTCTGCTTCTCTGTCTGACTTGACTTCACTGAGTATGACAATGTTCATTGCAGCACTGTTTACAGTAGCCAAGACATAGAAAAAAAAAAAAAACTAGATGTCCATCAACAGAGGAATGGATAAAGTAGATGAGGAACATATATAGGATGGAATATTGCTCAGCCATCAAAAAAAATGAAATAATACCATTTGCAGCGGCATGGACTGACCTAGAGATTTAGTACTTTAGTATCCTTATGTTTTTGAGTGACATGTGTCCCTAATTTTTCTTTATTGTACTGTTCTTGTCTGTTTCCATGATCCACATTATATCAGCCTGGTGGAGTGAATCACCCTCATTTATTTCCTGGGAAACCTGGTGTGATATTAGACGGATTTGTTCCTTAGATGTTCACTAGAATTCACCTACAGATCATCAACTCCTGGTGTTTTCTCTCTCTCTCTTACTCCTTAATACTTAAAAGGATATTTAATTCTTTTTCATAGTTTTGTTTGGGGCTTCCCTAGTGGCTCAGTGGTAAAGAATCTGCCTGGCAGTGCGGGAGACACAGGTTTGATCCCTGGTCGGGGAGGATCCCACTTGCCGCAGAGCCACTAATACTGACCCCGCGTGCTCTAGGGCCGGTGCTCTGGAAAAAAAAAAACCACCACAGTGAGAAGCCCTTGAAGAACCAGGAGAGAAAAGCCTGAGCAACAATGAAGACTCAGCACAGAACAATAACAAAATAACAAAATTTACTAAACAAAAGTAACAAAATAAACAAAGTACTTTAAACATAGTTGTATTCAAGTGTTCTACTTCCTGATCCCATCTTGGTAGGTTATATTTTTTCCAAGTTTTGGACCATTTCATCTAAGTTTTCAAATGTATTGACACAGTTATTAATCATACTCAGACCCTGGACTTACCTGGAGGTACAGTGGTTAAGGGGTGGGAGGCGGTCCTTGGAATTTTCTCCTATTTTATGAGACCTGCAACACTTCCAAGAATAGTCTCCACCCAGGGCCAGTGGCTATAGAGCAGGTTTGTCCCTTGGAGCTCCCAGAGTCATCCTTCAGAAGCTGAGGCCCTCAAGCGCTGAAATGTGAGCCTGTTTGCCTGCTGCTGGAACCGCCGCCCTCTGCTGTGTCCCAGGCTTCTCACTGTTGCTGACTCTGCCGTGATGCCCCGGAGGGCTGGCCACTTGCCATGGGCTACCTGACCCCCCATTCACTGACCAGCCAGCCTCCTTTACTTTTAGAGTTCTCACGCCATCCTTTGATAGCTCTCCCCCACCTGCCTTGCCGCCAGACCCTCCGGGGCCACACGGTGCCATGGCCCAGCCTGCCTCACCTTTGGGTCCAGGCTCGCTGTGGTTTGTGCAAAGCGCAACCTGGTATCAGAGCGCTGGGCCGTCGGCATTGACTTTGACAGTGCCCAGCCCAGACCTTTTTCTGCGTATTTTCTTGGCCATGGTTGGGCTGAGACCGCTGGGCCGTGAAAGTGCTGTGTAGACAAGGTGATAACTGAGCTCATTTGAAGGAACGGGACTGTGGCCGTGGAGAGCTTGCAGTGAAAGTCAGACAGACTAGGACCCAACCCTGGCTCCTCCACTTAGAGCTGGGTGACCCTGGACTAGCGACCTCACGCATCTAAGCTTCAATTCCTTTCTGTCTTTTTTTTTTTTTTTTGGCCTCGGCTTGTGAGAACTTAGTTCCCTGACAGGGATGGAACCCATGCCCCATCCACTGGAAGTGCAGAGTCTTCACCAACGGACCCCCAGGGCAAACCCTAAGCCTCAGTTTCTTCATCCACACAATGGGAATCACAAAGATCTCTCGATCTGAGAGTGCTGGGGACTAGGGATGGTGCTTGTCCGAGTGGAGAGGCAGGCGCATGCCTGCCAGGTTGTTAGTGCTGAATCAATGTGTGTGCGTGCGTGTGACCCACAGAGAGGGGTTTGCAGCCCTGCCTCGGGTACCAGCGGCATACTTGGCCCTCTGAGAGGTAAGACCCTCCATCACCTGCAATCTGAGCCTTGATTCTCTCATCCTTAAGGGAGTGGACAGACCAGTGTGTGAGAATGATGGTGCTTTGAGACCCTGCCCAGAGGGTATATGATATGATATATGGCAGAAACCATATATCAATATACAATATTGTAAAGCAATTATCCTCCAATTAAAAAAACAAATAAAAATAAATCAGGCCAAAGAAGCAGCTGTCCCTCCCCCAGGCCCACCTAGCAAGGTCAGCGCTTCCAAGGGTCACACTCCAGCCCCCGGGGTTTTCTTGTGCCAGTTGAAGAATCCAGTGCTGGGGCTTCCTGTTGTAATAACCCCCTTCCTGTCCCTGGAGTGCCCCTTCCCCACTTGGTAAAACTCAGAAGAGGGGCCGGAAAGTGGCAGGCTCTTTTTTCCCCACCTTCCAGGGGCGGTTGGGTAGAATGTGTTCCCTGATAATGAGCTGCGAGGGGCTGGGCCAGGGCGGGCTGCCCGACCTATGCTGTGTGGAGCTGGCTGATAAGGGCTGCAGAGGGCCTCGGGAGCCAACGCCCAACCCAGGGATGGTACCCATCTCCTGCACTGCAGGCGGATCCTTTGCCACTGAACCACCAGGAAAGCTCAGATCCCTCATGCTGCAGCTAAAAAGTCCTTCATGCTGTAACAAAGACTGGAGATACCAAGTGTTGTAACTAAGACCCAGTGCAGCCAAATAAATAAATAAAAATAGTAAGAACTCTGTAATCACCCAGACCTGGGTTTGAGTCTTGGCTTTATCACCTAGTGGTAGCTGACTTTGCTTTGTGGGCCTCAGTTTCTTCATCCAAAAAATGGGAAGAACAGGTATGTTGTGAGACTTGGAGAACAGGCCATGTGTATCTCACCCAGGCTGGGCTCTGGTGTCTGGGAGGTCCTCAGCGAATAGTTTTAAACCATGACTGGGGAGCTCCAAGGGCCGGGCAGTCAAGAAATGATCCACCTCTCCCCCACCTTGCAGGGCCGTGTGGAAGTCTGGGGAGAAACGAGGATGTTGCACGGGGAATGCAGAGCGGCCTCCTGGATACTGGGGTGGGAAGTGGGTACAGAGGGCTGAGAGCCAGGGGCTGGGGGGCTGCTCTCCTGGGGGCGCCTGTCTTCACGTGTCTGCTGCAGTCTGGCTCCTCTGTTGCCATGGACACACCTGCACGGATCCCTCACCACCTCCTTCCCCGAGCCCAGATGCTCTTCCCTTCAGCCAGTGCCCACCCCATGTGACCAGAGTCCCTGAGACCCAATTCCAAATGTCTGGGAGAGTTCATCAGTTTGGCCATAGGAGGGGCCCAGCCTCTGTCTGGGCCCAGCTGCTGGCTGGGGGATGCCACGTTGGGCAGGCGGCGAGCACTTTGAGAACCGGACCGGGCTGTTCTCCCACCCTCCTCCCTGCTCTGCCCCAGCTGCCGGGCCCACAGCAACAAGGACTGGGCTGGGCCCCCGGCAGGGCCTTTTCTGGAAGGGCAGCTCCTGCTCTCAGCCGCTCCAATGTGCCAGGCCTTGGAGGAGCAGTGCCTGGACCGGGTTCTCGCCTCCACCTCTAAGTCAGGTGAAGTGACCTGCCCCTCTCCAGGGCCACCTGACTACTCAGACCCGCAGGGCCCCCAGCCCGAGGTGGGCAGGGCAGGCGGAGAGAGGACGCTGGGGAGTCAAGGATATTCCTGACTCTTGTCTTGTGATGCTGAAACTCAAGAGCCCCCTGACTCAGCAGGATATTAATAAGCCTGGAGGGCTCCCAGGGGGCCAGCTCCGCCAGGGGCCAGAGTGGGAGGACTTCCAGCCCGCTGGCCTGGGATCTCCCTCCCCACATCCACAGCTGGCCCCACAGCCCCAGCTCCTTCCCCAGGGCCCTCTGGGAACCCCCACACCCCAACCTCTCCTGGTACGGAGACCCTCTCCCCATTGCTCAGGAGGCCTGGGTAAACCTGACTGAGTTAAGGGGAACTATCTAGAAGGGACCCAGGAGGAGAGACGGAGCCAAACATCATGGGGGTTGGGGGGCACGTGGTCCACCCTTCGAGCTCTGGGGTCAGGATCAAGTTCAAGCTTTAGCTCTCTCTAAAGTGAAAGTGAAAGTTGCTCAATCGTGTCTGACTCTTTGCGACCCCGTGGACTATATAGTCCATGGAATTCTCCAGGCCAGAATACTGGAGTGGGTAGCCTTTCCCTTCTCCAGGGGATCTTCCCAACCCAGGGATTGAACCCAGGTCTCCCGAATTGCAGGCAGATTCTTTACCAGCTGAGCCACAAGGGAAGCTGAAGAATACTGGAGTGGGTAGCCTAGACCTTCTCCAGCCGATCTTCCCGACCCAGGAATAGAACTGGAGTCTCTTGCATTGCAGGTAGGTTCTTTACCAACTGAGCTATGAGGGAAGCCCCTCTAACTTAGAGACTTGGGCCAAATCACTTAAGGATGCTGAACTCAGTTTCTTCATCTGTAAAGCGGCAGAGGGGGCGCTAACAGCACTTAGCCCAGGTTCGCTGCAAGGACCCAGTGAGGTGGTCCTCACAAAGGGCAAGTCCCGGGAATGACAGCTCCTCCTCACCTGTGACCCCTGCTGGTTTCAGCTGAACAGGATGATTGGTCCATTTGGGACTCGGTTTCTGTCCCACAGCGCCCTCTAGTGCGCAGAGATGGTTATTGCAGGGATTCCCTGCAGGTTGTGTGGGTTCCCCTGCTCCTGAGGTCGGAAGGGTCCAAGAGGTACCTTTTCTGATCGACTCAAGTTCGTGACCCCTGTGATGCACTGGCAGTGCAGACAAAGAGGATGAAGACCCGCTCCCTTCCTTTCAAAGTTCAAAGCACACGGCAGCCTGGTTTGGCATCAGTGACACATTTGACGGAAAAATCTACCAGATTTCTTTCAACAGAAAAGAGATATTAGATAGGAAACTTCTTTATATCTTGCATTAAAGGAACAGGAGAATGATTTTAAAGGTTTTAGGAGTCCACTGTGGCTCCTTTGCCTGTGTGTGAAAGGGCTTTCTTGGTGGCTCAGGTAGTAAACAATCTGCTTGCAATGCAGGAGATCCTGGGTTTGATCCCCAGATGGGGAAGATTCCCTGGAGAAGGGAATGGCAACCTACTCCAGTATTCTTGCCTAGAGAATTTCATGGACAGAGGAGCCTGGTGGGCTACAGTCCATGGGGTCACAAAGAGTTGGATATGACTTTGCCTGTGTGTATTGAACTGTAACTTCCTCCAATTTTAAAGAAAAACTAGAGAAACATGACAATAAGTGGAACAAAATTAGGCACAGCAGTCATTGTTTTTACACAGTAGAACAGTTTTTAAAACAAGTTTAACCATGGAGTACTTTTTGAAAATAATATATTGATAAAATATTTTAAATGTATTAATACAGCCTTAAAATATAGCAGAGAAATGGTTTCACATATTGCCAGTAGAAATGACAAAATTTTTATTAACCTAGTATGCAGTAAACGGAGAAGGCAATGGCACCCCACTCCAGTACTCTTGCCTGGAAAATCCCATGGGCGGAGGAGCCTGGTAGGCTGCAGTCCATGGGGTGGCTGAGGGTTGGACACGACTGAGCGACTTCACTTTCACTTTTCACTTTCATGCATTGGAGAAGGAAATGGCAACCCACTCCAGTGTTCTTGCCTGGAGAATCCCAGGAACAGGGGAGCCTGGTGGGCTGCTGTCTCTGGGGTCGCACAGAGTCGGACATGACTGAATCGACTTAGCAGCAGCAACAGCAGACCTCCGTAAGTCCTGTCCTGGGCCGTGCCCCCTTCCAGCCTGAACAAGTCACAACCTCCATCACAGGTCTCAGCTACAAATAGGAACACCAAGCCCGAGAGGCTACACACAGGAGCTGGGCACAAAGTGAACCAGGTGCCTGCACACCAGCACTTAGGGGATTGACTCCAGCCCAAGACCCCCACAGTGGTGGATTCAGAGAGAACTTGAGGACCGGGTCCTCGGGGGTCCCTTTTCAAGGCTGCCCAAGGGGAACATTTGCGGACGGCAGACCCAGTCTGTCTTCTCCCCGCCTCCTAGCCCCTCCTGCTCCCCAGGCTGGGCAGCCTGTTGGCTTAAACAGATGTCTGCTTGCTGAGGGTTCCCCAGGAAACCCCCCTTGCCTGCCTCAGCAGAAAGTACCCACATTCTAGGTCTCTTCCCTCCCCTACCCCCAATAAAACCCCTTCCATCTCTGGAGCTTCTGTGGGCAGAATGGGACCAGGGAGCGCAGGCAACCAGGGAACCAGGGCAGCATGGCAGGTCCTGGTGACCCCACAGGGCTGGCAGTGAGCTCCCCAACTTGGGGGTGTTTATGCAGAGTGGCTGGTCACGTGGCCAGCATGTGGGAGAGGTGAGCCCACCTGAGGAGAGCTGAATTAACAGATCTTACATGGTAAAGCATCTGCCTGCAATGTGGGAGACCTGGGTTCGATCCCTGGGTCAGGAAGATCCCCTGGAGAAGGAAATGGCAACCCACTCCAGTACTCTTGCCTGGAAAATTCCATGGACAGAGGAACCTGGTAGGCTATAGTCCATGTGGTCACAAAGAGTCAGATATGACTGAGCAACTTCTCTTTCACTAAGGGCCCCTTCCAACCCAGCGGGTCTCTGGTTTTCTTCAAAACTTTCTAATTTCTCCTAATTTTTTTTTTTTTTACCAAAGTAATAAAAGAATAGAATTCAAAAAGAAACATGAGGCCCGCCAATGTTCACGGCAGCACTGTTCACAGTAGCCAAGACATGGAAGCAACCTAAATATCCACAGACAGATGAATGGATAAAGGAGATGTGATACAGCTTCTTCCTGGGTGGGTCCAGTGGCTAAGACTCCGGCCTCCCAGTGCAGAGGGTCTGGGTTCAATTCCTGGTCAGGGAACTCTGCCACAACTAAGAGTTCACATGCTGCAACTAAAGATCCCGTGTGTTGCAACCAAGATCTGGCTTAGGCTAATAAAGTAAATAAATGTTTACCAATGACAACAACAAAAGATGCGGTAGAGCACACCTCAGGGACTCGAGATCGTCTTTCACCTTGCGGTGTGTGACCCCTGAGAGAGCTCACTTGGTGCTTATCACTGGCTGCAGTCCCTGACCCCAGCTGCCTTCTCCTGAGCAGGGCAGGATTCGGGTTCCTTCACATTCCAGACAGGCTGGCTCTCCCATGGCTCTGTGATAAAGAAAACCACAGACAGATTCCCATGAACTTGTGACAGCCTCGTTGCCGGGAAGGCAAAGCTTCCTTCTCGCCCTCAGCACTGCCCCAAGGAAGCGGGCAGGAGGCAGGTGGGGGACACAGAGAGGGTCAACTGTCTCACTTCAAGAGGACAAACAGCTGGGACCAAAAATTAAAGAAGAAATAGGAGGCAGCTCCATGCTGTGCCAACTCCTTCTTCCATAGCAACTTAACCTCTCTGAGTCTCAGATCTTACAAGCCAAACTGCTCTGGTATGTACTCCTTTTTTAAAATTAAAACCCATGGGCCCTTTTTCATCCTGTCTTAACATTTACCACTCACATGTACAGGAGACTTGGGAGTTTACAAGGCCGTGTGTGCACGCTCAGTCGTGTCCATGGACTGTAGCCCAACAGGCTCCTCTGTCCATGGGACTTCCCAGGCAAGAATGCTGGAGTGGATTGCCAACTCCTACTCCAGGAGATTTTCTCAACCCAGGGATCGAACTCACGTCTCTTGGGTTTCCTGCGTTGGCAGGCCGATTCTTCACCACTAGTGCCACCTGCCTCGTTCAATTCCTCAGTCGTGTCTGACTGTTTGTGACCCCATGGACTGCAGCATGCCAGGCTTCCCTGTTCTTCACCATCTCCCGGAGTTTACTCAAACTTATGTCCACTGAGCCGGTGAGGCCATCCAACCATTTCATTCTCGGTTGCCCTCTTCTCCTCCTGCCCTCAATCTTTCCCAGCATCAGAGTCTTTTCCAATGAGTTGGCTCTCTTCACCTGGGAAGCCCCTTATAAAGCTCATCAACGAGTCAATGCATGGCAAAAACCACCACAATATTGTAAAGTAATTAGCCTCCAATTAAAATAATCAATTTAAAAATTTTTAATGGAAAAAATCTATTATCATAATAAATTCTCACCACAAACTCAGGAGGAAAATAGTAGAAGTCTGTTTTTCCACTTATGAGATTAGAAAACCCACACTCAAGACGAGGTCATCATGGATTAGGAAAGACTTTAACCCCACGACTCGAGTTCTTATATGAGAAAAGGAAAGCGTGGACACACAGACCTGCCCAGGAAGAATATCACGGGACGAAAGAGGCGGAGGTTGAAGTGACGTGTCTCCAAGCCCAGGAACACCAAAGATCACCAGCAAGCACCAGAAGCTAGAAAGAGGCAAGGAAAAACTGCCCCAGACCCTGCGGAGGGAACATGGCCCTTCTGATACACCGACGTTGGATACCAGCCTCAGAACTGTGAGAGAATACATGCCTGTTATTTTGAGCCACCAGCTGATGGTACTCTGTTGTAGCAGCTTCAGGAAACCCATTCAACAGCACTGGAAGAAGAGAGGCTGAGTGAGAGATACATCCAGAGGCCATCTGGCCCTGAAGCTCTGGCCCCTTCCGACTGGAGAAGTCTTTGAGGATTTCATTACCCATGTGATCCCTCCCATGTCATGGAAATCAGGCAAAGCCCCGTCTCAGTTCATTGCAGAGAAGGCTTTCACAAACATTGTACAGGGTTTTTTTTGTTTTTAACTCTGAGTATTTTTTTATTTAAAAAAAACTTGTAAATTGAAATATAGTTGACTGTGATATTAAAAACATGTGTTATACATATAGATATAATGATATATGTGATGGAATATTACTCAGCCATTAAAAAGCCATAATAAATAATATCATTTGCAGCAACATGGATGAACCTAAAGATTATCATACTAAGTAAAACAGGTCAGACAGAGAAAGACAAAAATTACATGATATCATTTATATGTGGAATCTAAAACCATTCCCATCAGTTGGTCTTAGCACCCTTGTTGAAAATCAATTGATCATAAAGATGACTGTTTATCTCTGGCCTCTCAATTCTATTCCATTGGTTTATTTATCTAGCCTTATGCTAGTAACCCTCATTTGACTACTGTAGCTTTCTGGCACATTGTGAAACCAAGAAATGTGAGTCCTCCAAATTTATTCTTTTTCAAGATAGTTTCAGCCATTCTGAGCCCTTTGAAGTTCAATATGAATTTTAAGATGGATTTTTCCATTTCTGCAAAAATACCGTTGAGGACATCCCTGGTGGTACAGTAGATAAGAATTCGCCTGCCAACGCAGGGCACATGGGTTCGATCCTTGGTCTGGGAAGATTCCGCATGCCTCAGAACAACTGAGCCCATGCACCACAACTGCTGAGCCCATGCTCTAAAGCTCTCAAGCCGCGACCACTGAGCCTGCGTGCTGCAACTATGAAGGCCGTGTGCTCCCAACGAGGGAAGCCACTACAATGAGAAGCCTGTGAGCCACAGCAAAAAGTGGTCCCTGCTCACCACAACTGGAGAAAGACCACACAGAGCAACGAAGACCCAGAGCAACCAAGAAAAGAATAAATGATTTTTTTAAAAACACCATTGATATTTTGGCAGGAACTGAATGGAATCTGTATATTTCTGTGGGTAGTATTACCATCTTAACAAGAGTTAAATCTTCTAATCCAGTGACACATCTTTCCGTTTATGTAGCTCTCTTTTCATTTCTTTCAGCAATATTTTGCAGCTTCCAGGGAACAAGACGTACACTCCCTTTACTGAATTTATTCCTAGTATTTTCTTCTTTTTCATGGGATTATAAATTCATAATTATTCTCTTTATTTCCTTTTTGGAATTGATCATTTCAGCACCTAGAAACACAACTGATATCTAAATGATGATTTTTTTTATCCTACAACTTTGCTGAATTCATTTATTAGCTCTAACGGGCTTATTTTCAGGTTCTTTAGGATTTTCTACATATAATGTTGGGCTTCCCAGGTGACTGAGTGGTAAAGAGCCCACCTGCCAATGCAGGGGGCTCAAGAGACACAAATTCAGTCCCCAGGTTGGGAAGATCCTCTGGAGAAGGAAATGGCAACCCACTTGCCTGGGAAATCCCACGGACAGAGTAGCTTGGCAGGCTACAGCCATGGGATCACAAAAGAGTCCGACATGGCTCAGCGACTAAACAACAGCAATGGACTAACATATGCAGAACACTTGCCCAGACCTGCATGGAAACAGAGAACCTTGGGTATTTGTGGGTTGTCATTGTCTTCTCTAGGGGATCTTCCCAACCCAGGGATCGAACCTGGGTCTCCTGCACTGCAGGCAGATTCTTTACCATCTGAGCTACCAGGGAAGCCCCCTGTGTAGTTATTAGTTATTATTATTGCTGGGCTGGATGAAGCACAAGCTAGAATCAAGACTGCTGGGAGAAATATCAATAACCTCAGATACGCAGATGATACCACCCTTATGGCAGAAAGCCAAGAACTAAAGAGCCTCTTGATGAAAGTGAAAAAGTTAGCTTAAAACTCAACATTCAGAAAACTAAGATCATGACATCTGGTCCCATCACTTTAGGGCAAATAGATGGGGAAACAGTGGCTGGCTTTATTTTTGGGGGCTCCAAAATCACTGCAGATGGTGACTGCAGCCATGAAATTAAAAAACGCTTACTTGACCAACCTAGATAGCATATTCAAAAGCAGAGACATTACTTTGCCAACAAAGGTCCGTCTAGTCAAGGCTATGGTTTTTCCTGTGGTCATGTATAGATGTGAGAGTTGGATTGTGAAGAAGGCTGAGCATCGAAGAATTGATGCTTTTGAACTGGGGTGTTGGAGAAGACTCTTGGGAGTCCCTTGGACTGCAAGGAGATCCAACCAGTCCATTCTGAAGGAGATCGGCCCTGGGATTTCTTTGGAAGGAATGATGCTAAAGCTAAAACTCCAGTACTCTGGCCACCTCATGCGAAGAGTTGACTCATGGGAAAAGACTCTGATGCTGGGAGGGATTGGGGGCAGGAGGAGAAGGGGACAACAAAGGATGAGATGGCTGGATGGCATCACTGACTCGATGGACGTGAGTCTGAGTGAACTCCGGGAGTTGGTGACGGACAGGGAGGCCTGGCATGCTGCGATTCATGGGGTCGCAAAGAGTCGGACACGACTGAGTGACTGAACTGAACTGAACTACTCCTTGGAAGAAAAGTTATGACCAACCTAGACAGCATATTAAAAAGCAGAGACATTACTTTGCCAACAAAGGTCCATCTAGTCAAGGCTATGGTTTTTCCAGTAGTCATGTATGGATGTGAGAGTTTGGACTATCAAGAAAGCTGAGCACCAAAGAATTGATGCTTTTAAACTGTGGTGTTGGAGAAGACTCTTGAGAGTCCCTTGGACTGCAGGGAGATCCAACCAGTCCATCCTAAAGGAAATCAGTCCTGAATATTCATTGGAAGTACTGATGTTGAAGCTTTAACTCCAATATTTTGGCCACCTGATGCAAAGAACTGACTCATTTGAAAAGACCCTGATCCTGGGAAAGATTGAAGGCAGGAGGAGAAGGGGACAACAGAGGATGAGATGGTTGGATGGCATCACTGACTCAATGGACACGAGTCTGAGTAAACTCCAGGAGTTGGTGATGGACAGGAAGACCTGGCGTGCTGCAGTCCTTGGGGTCCCAAAGAGTCACACAGGACTGAGCAGCTGAACTGAACTGAACTGATTGATGTTTCAGCATGTACGCCCCCTGCTGGTTCTGAAGAACTCACCGATTTAGCAGCTTTAGTTATGTGACAAAAGTAAAAATATGGCTAGTCCTGTACTGATAGAATAATCTCAAGTGTTTTTAATCTTCCTAGAAAATTGAATGACCTGGGATGCTCTTAATGATCTGATTTGGGGGCATTTTCAAAACAGCTATAAGGCAGAATGCTCTTCATGTTGTCTATTTAAAATATATGTATATTTATTTGGCTGTGCCGGGTCTTAGCTGATGCATTTGGGATCTTCTATCTTTGTTACGGTTTACAAACTCTTGGTTGCAGCACATGGGATCAAAACCAGGCCCCCTGCATTGGGAGCATGGAGTCTTAGCCACTGGACCACCAGGGAAATCCTTCCTGTTGTCTTTTTTCTATCTTCTATGGCACCTCTTTATGTGCCTGTGTTCCCATGGGTCTCTTGGAAATACTGTTATGAAGGTGACTGGCTGAACGGACCTCACCTTTTAGTATCACTATGTCCTTTTGAGAATATGTTACCCTTGTTCAAGGCCAGGGTGCGCTGTTGCAGGGATTTTCACTAGGTGGGAAAGTTCACTTCAGTTTATTAAATATAATCAAGGGGCATCACGAGAAGACCCATCATGATTGTTTTCTGTTGTCCCTGATATCATGGAAATTTTGCACTTTATTCAGATTGTTGCTGTTGTCACTCTTACCACTGTAATCCCACAGGCAAGAACACTGTGCATCACTGAGAACTCGGAGTAAGCTTGCAAAAAACCTTCTCCCAGAAAGTGAATCGGATCTCCACTAGGGCCTCAGACACCTCAATGATGAAATTGTTGATCCAGAAAAATGTCTGGCTTTTTGTGGTGATGGGTGGAGCCTTCCATTTAAATTCTTCAACTTCATGACTTTTTTTTTTGCCATGCCTGGTGGCTTGTGAGATCTCAGCTCCGGACCAGGGATGAAATCCGGTCAGTAGTGAAAGCGCCGGAGCCCTAATCACTGGACTGCCAGGGAATTCCCAGATGATCCTGGTAGATAAGCTCATTTCCCCCAGATGTTTGTTCTTCTGCAAGAATTGTGTTCAGGACAAGGTTTATTTGCCCCCCAGGTCACAGAGCGTCAGACAGGAGAAGCTGTGCCCAGATTTCTGATTGCATTTCTCCTGGATCCTTCTCCCTTGGTCAAATGTCTTCAATTCCTCCATTTAGCTCTGGAGATAAGTTTATAGGCTGACAGGCCTCGCTGTTAGCAAACAGCGTTTTTATTTGTCTTTTCAGAGTTCCCTTGCTTATAAACCTCTGGCGGGCAGGTCATTCCTCTGCCGCAGAAGCTCCATCTGCTCAGTCACACCGTTTCCTATAACTGCTCCAGACATTGTGGCTATGTGCTTGAGCACAATCTTCCAATCCTGGGTTCCAAACCACTTAGGACTTCCTAGGCTCGGTGGCTTCCCAGGTGGCTCAATGATAAAGAATCCACCTGCAATGTAGATGTCTGTTCAATCCCTGGGCAAGGAAGATGTCCTGGAGAAGGAGATGGCAACCCACTCCAGTATTCTTGCCTGGGAAATCCCATGGACAGAAGAAACTGGCGGACTACAGTCCATGGGATCGCAGAGTCAGACACGACTTAGCGATTAAACAACAAGGTTCGGTGGCAAAGCGGGCGCCCTGCCAGGGGTCTCGTGTCAGACTACGACGTCTAGCTTGATCGAAATCTCCTCCACCAAGGTGCCCGATGGCATCCAGGCAGGTCGTTCCCGGGGCAGCGGCCGCCATCCCGCCTCGCCTGCACCTCTGGCTTCCCCCGGCCCCTCCATCCTCGGGCCGCACCGCTTGACCGGCCCCACAACCCCTAGGCCCAGGGCTCAACCCGTGCCGCCCAAAGGAAAGCACCGGGAAACAAGCGCCCACCCGGAGCGCGAGCCTACTCCCCGCGTCGCCGTCGGGACAACGCGAAGGTTTGGCCAACCCCTCACAGCACCTCGGCCAATCGACGATGCTCATCGGTAGATAGGCGGCGGCTCCGTCCAATTGTGTCCTTCCGATCACAAGCGGCTCGCCCAATCGCTAGGGGACGTAACCAAGGACGCCTCCGGAAGAAACTGGGAAGGCGGGGGAAATAGAAGGGGTGTGGCCACAAGGCCCCGCCTCCCATTCTGCGAAGCGGAGGTTCTGCGCGTGCGTGATGGAGCCTGGGGCGGCTAGGGTGGAGGCGTCTGGGCGTCCGGTCATGGTTAATTCTTTTTTTTTTTTTAATTTTTATTTATTTATTTATTTATTTTTTTTCATGGTTAATTCTTTACTGGAATCTTTTAAAACCTCTTGTCCACCCTGTGAGAGCTAGCTTAGCCGAAACTAAACATATCACACTGATCCCCTTATCCAATGACTGCTTCTGTTTATTCTAGAAAAAAAATCAGTAATATAAAATTTTGCTTATCACTTCTTGGCCTTTGGCTAAGATCAAGTGTAGTATGGGGACTTCCAAGGTGGCACAGTGGTAAAAAATCCGCCTACCTGTGCAGGAGACGCAGAAGACGCAGGGTGAATCCCTGGGTCAGGAAGATCCTCTGGAGTAGGAAATGGCAACCCGCTCCAGTATCCTTACTAGAAAAATTCCATGGACAGAGGAGCCTGGTGGGCTACAGTCCATGGGGTCTCAAAGAGCCTGACATGACTGAACACAGACAAATTTTACTAATACATATACAGATTGATCCTCAACTGAGAGAGGGTGACAGGATCAAGCTGTGTAATACATACTGGCAAAGTTTAATATCACTCATTAAAAAAAATTTTTTTTTTATTAAACTATGGTTGATTTGCAACATTGTGTTTAATTTCTGCTGTCCAGCACATTGACTCAGTTATACATCTATATATTTCCTTTCATATTCTTTTCCATTATGTTTATCATAGGATATTGAATATAGTTCCCTGTGTGATTAAGTGGCACCCCACTCCAGTACTCTTGCCTGGAAAATCCTGTGGACAGAGGAGCCTGGTAGGCTGCAATCCATGGGGTCTCGAAGAGTCGGACACGACTGAGAGACTTCACTTTCACTTTTCACTTTCATGCACTGGAGAAGGAAATGGCACCCCACTCCAGTGTTCTTGCCTGGAGAATCCCAGGGACGAGAGAGCCTGGTGGGCTGCCGTCTATGGGGTCGCACAGAGTCGGACACGACTGAAGTGACTTAGCAGCAGCAGTGATTAAAAAAAAGAATAAAGATGAATCAAGACTTCCCCGGCAGTCCAGTGACTAGGACTCCACCTTTCAAGAGATTGCAAGGGGCACAGATTCAACCCCTGGTCAGGGAACTAACACCCCACATGCTTCATGGCACAGCCAAAAAGAAAAGAATAAAAGGTGAATAAAAGGATCATATTTCCCTCTTCCCTAGTGGACCAGCTGGAATTCCCTCCAGAGTACTAGTGCCTCACTTTGGAGGCTCTGCCCTACAAGTCCATTTGTTGTCTTCAGAGACAGGAGAGTGGCGATGCTTTATCTATACTTTGGAGAAAGTCTGCCTAGAATGACCCCAGGCGAGTCAGTTAACCTCTCTGTGCAATTTCCTCATGGTTAAAATAGGAGTATTAACAATATCTTTCTCAGAGGGGATTGGGGGAAGATGGAGTGAGTCAATAATATGAAAGTGCTTAGAGCAATGCCTAACAGCACAGGATAAGCTCTTAAATGATAATGATGGGTGAGTAGACGTAGTGTCAGAGCAGCTCCCCGCTGCTAATCTGTCCTTACTTCTTTTCAATTACCAGCTTTGGAGTCAGAGTGATCTGGTTCCACATTGATTTATTCTTCAAGCATGAGCCTCTCACCTCCTTGCTGTTGTTGTTGGGTCACTAAGTCGCAGCCGACTCTTTGCAACCCCATGGACCACAGCACACCAGGCTCCCCTGTCCACTCTCTCCCAGTGTTTGCTCAAACTCATGTCCATTGAGTCGATGATGCCATCCAACCATCTCATCCTCTGTCACCCCTTCTCTTCCTGCCCTGAATCTTTCCCAGTGTCAGGATCTTTTCCAATGAGTTGGCTCTTTGAATCAGGTGGTCAAAGTATCGGAGCTCTAGCATCAGTCCTTCCAATGCATATTCAGTGTTGATTTCCTTTAGGATAGCCTTCTAAGATGTACTTAAACTTTCGGAGCCTCCGTTTCCTCCTCCATAAATGAGAGGCGTGCTATGCTGTGCTTAGTCACTCAGTTGTGTCTGACTCTTTGTGACCCCGTGGACTGTAGCCCCCCAGGCTACTCTCTCCATGGAGATTCTCCAGGCAAGAATACTGGAATGGGTTGCCATGCCCTCTTCCAGCGGATCTTCCCAACCCAGGAATCCAGCCAAATGAAAGATGATGTACAGATAAAATGACAACACGAGTGTAACTTATTTATCTCGGTGCCTGACATTTAGTAGATTCTCAGTTTAAGAAAAAAAGAACTATCATTTTTGTTGTAGCAGAGACTAATGTGTTCAACAATCCCCACTTCCTTTTCCTCCAGGGCACTCCACTAGACTATATTTCCCAACCTCCCATGCTGGTAGGCGGGGACACAAGACTGAGTTCCAGCCAGTGGAGTGTGGGCAGAAGTAATATGCACACGTCCAAGGCCTGCCTTTCTCTGGAGTGATGGTAGAACTAGAGGATGGAAGGTTCCTGAATTCCCGAAGGAATTTCCAGAATTCCTGAATTCTGCTCCATTTGGAACAGAAGGAAATAGGAAAACCCAAGTGGGAGAAATACAAAAATAAACTTGAATTGAAATGCACCGCTAAAATGCTGGGGTTGCTTGTCACAGCCTTGAGCCAACCTAATACATAACCATTTCTCTTGTTATCATACTTTTTTTTTTTGAAATCTCAACTCTCCTGACTTCAGTTGGCACAAGATTTGTTCTACAATTCAAAAGTATGCTGTTTGGTGATGGCATTTTAAATGTGTGCACCCTGCCCCCTCAGCAGGACTGTAAACCCATCTTTGAGCTGTTTCTTCTGTGCACCCTCCCTCGCGTTCCTGGGTCCCACACCCACGGAGCCCAGATCCTCCAGTGGTACCTGTGGAATGGTGCAAGGGTAACTATCCACAGATGGGTGCAAACGTCGTGCCCGGCTTCATCACATTCCTAGCTCCCCTGTTTTTCCTCCTCTCCTCTCCTTTTTACAGGTTCCTGTTTTAAAAAATGTTAATTGTATATTGGAGTATAATTGATTTACAATGTGTTGGTTTTAGGTGTACAACAAAGTGATCTGGTTATACACATACACATATACGGTCTTCCTAGGTGGCACTAGTGGTAAAGAATCCACTTGCTAATGCAAGGGACATAATGAGATGTAGATATGATACCTGGGTTGGGAAGATCCCCTGGAAGAGAGCATGGCAACCCACTCCAGTACTCTTGCCTGGAGAAACTCATGGACAGAGGAGCCTGGCGGGCTGCAGTCCATGGTGTCTCAAGAGAGTTGGACACGACTGAAGCAACCTGGCACGTGCATGCACGCATACACGTATATCTATTCTTTTTTTTTTTTTTTGGCCACGTTGTGTGCCTTGCAATATCTTAGTGCCATGACCAGGAATCAAACCCATGCTCCCTGCATTGGGAACATGGAGTCTTAACCACTGCACTACGAGGCAAGTCTTTACCTATTCTTTTTCAGATTCTTCTCCAATTTAGGTTATTACAGAATACTGAATAGAGTTCCCTGTGCTGTACAATAGGTCCCTGCGGATTATTTTAATATAGCAGTATGTATATGTTAATCCCAAATTCCTAATCTATCCCTCTTCCCTTTGGGGAACTGTGTTTCTGAAGTCTGTTTTGTAAATAAGTTCTTGTGTATCATTGTTTTAGATTCCACATATGTGCTGTCATATGATAGTTGTCTTTTTCTGACTTACCTCACTTAGTTTGATAATCTCAAGGCCCATCCAAATGGCATCATCTCATCCTTGTTTATGGCTGAGTAATATTCCATTGTATATATGTACCACGTCTTTATCCATTCATCTGTCGGATGGACACTTAGGTTGCTTTCATGTCTTTGCTATTATAAATAGGACTGCTGTGACCACTGGGGTGCATGTATCTTTTCAAATTACAGTTTTCTTTGAATATATTCCCAGGAGTAGGATTGCTGGATCATATGGTAGCTCTTGGGCCTCCTCCATGACTCAGCAGGTACAGAATCCACCTGCAGTGTAGAAGACAGGGGAGACACGGGTTTGATCCCTGGACTGGGAAGATCTCTTGGAGGAGGAAATGGCAACCCACTCCAGTATTCTTGCCTGGGAAATCCCATGGACATGGACATAGGAGCCTGGTGGGTTACAGTCCAAAGGGTCACAAAGAATTGGACACCACTGAGCATCTAAGAGCACACACACACACACACACACACATGAAGTACCTCTATTTTTAGTTTTTTAGAGAACCTCCGTACTCTTTTCTATAGTGGCTACCAATTTATATTCTCGCCAACAGTGTAGTAGGGTTCCCTTTTCTCCATATCCTCTGTGGATTCCTTTTTCATTACCTCATTTATTTAGCAAATATTTATTGAACTCCTTTCAATGCTGTGCCAGGCACTGTGTGAGATTTGGGGATGTAGCAGTGAACACGCAAACACCATCCCAGTCAGAGGATCTTACAGCCTAATGGGCAAGACAAGCAAGCAGGATTTTCAATGTAAAACACTGGCCCATAGGCTCCATGAGCATCATATCTGTCTTGTGAGCCTTGATATCCTGGGACTAGTGCCAAACAAGCCATAGAGATATGATGCTATGGGAATTTGGAGGTGGGTGTCAACAGGAAAGTGTTCTTAAAACAGGTGATATCCATGGGAATTCCCTCATGGTCCAGTGGTTAGGACTCCAAACTTTCACTGCAGGGGGCACAGGTTTGATCCCTATTTGGGGAACTAAGATCTTGCTTGTCATGCCACACAGCCAAAACAAACAAACAAAATTAATAAAAAAACACTAAACCAAGGAACATTAAAAAAAGAAAAAAAAAGGAGATGATGTCCAGCCTGAGTGTTGAGGGTTGAGTAGGATTCCACTAGGCAAAGGAGGTTGTGTGGGTCCAGGGACAGTTTATTCCAGGCAAAGGGAACATGCAGTACCAAGTCGGCTGGCGAAACCTATGACCCTGGAAAGTGATGGGGTGAGAGATGAGCCTGGAGGGATAAGATCATATTTCAGAAGTCCAAGGAGGTTGGCCTGTGGCATTAAGGAACACCTGACAAGACTATCATCTGGTGTTTCACTGGTTAATTCCTCCCCTGCAAAGAACAGGTACAACCTCAGGAGTGACTCAGTTAAGCTTCTGAGGGAAAAGCCATTCTTAGCCACTCTAGATGCTTTCGAACTGTGGTGCTGGGGAAGACTCTTGAGAGTCCCTTGGACAGCAAGGAGATCAAACAAGTCAATCCTAAAGGAAATCAATTCTAAATATTCATTGGAAGGACTGATGCCGAAGCTGAAGCTCGATACTTTCGCCATCTGGTGGGAAGAACTGACTCATTGAAAAAGACCCAGATGCTGGGAAGGATTGAAGGCAGGAGCAGAAGCGGGCATCAGAGTAGGAGACGGTTGGATGACATCATCGACTCAATGGACATGAGTTTGTGCAAGCTCTGGGAGATGGTAAAGGACAGGGAAGCCTGGCATGCTGCAGTCCATGGGGTTGCAAAGAGTCGGCCGTGACTTAGTGACTGAACAACAAGTTGCTCTAGAAGAACTTTTGCAGGTGTGGCCCCTGACCAGTGGGGACCCAACCCAGGGCAGCCCAGCCATCTCATTATTCTTGCTACTTCATTTTTGTTTCTTTTGGCCTTGCCTTGTGGCATGCAAGATCCTAATTTCGGATCAGAGATCAAAACCGAGCCCCCTGCAGTGGAATCTTGCTACATTTCATATCCTGCAGCTGGGCCCCACTGGTTGTCATTTCCCCTCTCTGGCTATTGTTTGTGTCCAGTCCTCCGGTGGGATGATAAGATTCTGGACACCCACACCCAGCCTTTGTGAGAAGGGGCTTGCTGTCCTGATTATCACCCATCAATCGTTTTTTTGGCTACGCCATACTGCTTGCAGAATTTTATTCTGTGACCAGGGATTGAACCCAGGCCACGGCAATGAAAGCCCTGAGTCCCAACCACTTGACCTCCAGCGAATTACCCATCATTCGTGGTATACCCTCTTTAGACCAGCTCTACAGTTAGCTGCTAACCCACTGGCCCAGGCAAGTGGAAGCATCATGTCTTCATTCACTGTGTTAACTAGGAAGTAAGCATATTTACGCAGGCATCTTGTTATTCAAACTTATTTAAAAATTTGCTTAAATTTTCCTCTAATTATTTTCCTTTCTTTTTGTTCATCTAATGCTACCCCAAAGATTTTGCTGCCAAACAAGTTCAGTATGGCATAAGGATTTGAAATCAGGCAAAACTGGGTTTGACTCATGGATCTGGTCATCGTTAGCTGTGTTGGCTAGTTACCTACTCTCTCTGAGCCTTGCTTCTCTCATCTGTAAAATGGGGATGACAGATTCAGTGAGACAAGGTATGTGGAC
The DNA here is from genome assembly GCF_032452875.1 of Bos javanicus. NCBI lineage: Eukaryota > Metazoa > Chordata > Mammalia > Artiodactyla > Bovidae > Bos > Bos javanicus. Next base: position 101,284,779 of record NC_083878.1, read on the forward strand.
TGTTTAGCCCAACACCTGGCATGCAGTAAGCCCTGTAGGTGGCAGCCATTCCTCAAGATTCAAAAAATATTTATTGAGCACGTATTAGTATGCATGCACGCATGCATTATGAGTCATGTGCTCATAAAGTAACTCTACATGAGCCTACTTCTGGTAGTTTTTATCTGTTCTGCTTTTTAAATTTTTAAAAAATATTTATTTGGCTGCATCTGGTCTTAGTTGCAACACAAGGGATCTTTGATCTTCTTTGGGGCATGTGTGATGTAGTTCTGTCAACAGGGATTGAGCCTGGGCCCCCGTGTTGAGAGCAGAGTCGTAGTCACTGGACCACCAGGGTAGCCCCTACTTTTATTTTTGTTGTTGTTTTTGACTGCCCAGTTTGTAGGATCTTAATTCCTCAAACAGAGACTGAAAGTGCCCTTGGCAGTGAAAGTAGAAAGTCCTTACCACTAGATCACCAGGGAGTTCCTTTTTCTGCTTTTAAATTATGAGAAGAGAAACATACTCAGGCACACTGTTTCCAAATTGTGGCCTACAGACCTCTCACCTCTTAAGGACCTAGAAGAGTCAAAACCATTTTCATAAGAATACTAAGACACTATTTGCTTTTTCACTGCGTAGACAGTTACTATGGTGGGTAAAATTGCTGGCTGCCTAGCTTGAATCAAAGCAGTAGCTCCAAACGGTACTATGAAAAGTTGCATTCTGCATTGCCATGCTCTTTGCAGAAAAAAAGGAAGGCCACTTCTGCTTTAGAATGACACTGATGAAGCCGTAAAAGTAATTTTAGTAAAGCTCAACTCTGAAGGACGTACCTTTTTAGTATTTGTCTCGCAAAATGGGAAGTACACAAAGGCACTTCACTGAGGCAGACCAAAGAACTCCGGTCGTCTCCAAGAAAGGCACTTGTGTGACTCAGTTGCCAGCTGAACTGGCTGCTTTCCTCAGTGATCACCATTTTCCTGAAAGACAAATGACCGCTATGGCTATTCAGACTGGGCTATAAAATAGATCTGCCATCCACCTGATTGCCCTCAGCTTGCCAGCCTCGTCATCATTAGGCCATCTGCTCCTCATGGGGACCCAGGAGACTCCTCAGATGCATTGGAGAAACTGTCCCTGACTCCATAAATCCCGTTTCCCCTTGGACTCAGATGAATAAGCCGTTTAGAAATAAAGTGTGCATTTCCCTTAAAATTTAAATATCACCAGGAAGGTTGGAAACCTAAATATACACGAGGGACTTTCCTGGTGGTCCAGTGGCTGAGATCTGTGCTCCCAATTGTAGGGGGCCTGGGTTCCATCCCTGGTCCAGGAACTAGACCCCTGGTCTGGGGACTAGATGCCACGTGCCACAACTCAACGTCTCATGCTGTGACTAAAGATCCTGCATGCCCCAACAAAGATAAAGGATCCCATGTGCTGCAACTAAATAAAAGACCCGGAGCAGCCAAATAAATAAACAGATAGATCTTTAACATTAAAACAATAAATACATGCACGTGAACAGATGGCAGTAATGTAACCGACCGAGATCCCAGCAAAAGTGCCATTTCAAATGAGGATATTTTTATTGTGGTAAAATATACACACTGTGAGGTTTAACATTTTAACTATTTTAACATGTGTACATTTTGTACACTTACAATGTTGTGCAGCCTTCACCTCTATCTAGTTTCATCATCCCCATAAGGAAATCCCACACCCATTAAGCAGTCACTCCCCATCCCCACTCCTCCCAGCCCCTGGCAACCCTAATCTGCTTTCTGTCTCTGTGGATTTGCCTATCTGGGGTATGTCGCATAAACGGAATTATATAACATATGGCCTTTTGTATCTGGCTTCTTTCTCTTTGTGTAATGTTTCCAAAGTTCATCCATGTTATAGCACCTAACAGTACTTCTTTCAATAGTTAAATAAATAATATTTCACTGGCACTAGTGGTAAAGAATCCGCCTGCCAATGCAGGAGATGCAAGACATGCGGGTTCCATCCCTGGGTCAGGAAGATTCCCTGGAGTAGGAGGTGGCAACCCATTCCAGTATTCTTCCCTGGAGAATTCCAGGGACAGAGGAGCCGGGCGGGCTGCAGTCCGTGGGGCCAAAGAGTGTTGAACACGATTGAGCAACTGAGCACGAGTCTACCACATTTTATCTACTCAGCTGTTAATGGACATTTGGGTTGTTTCTACCTTTTGACTACTGTGAATAATGCTGCTATGGACAGTCCTGTATAAGCTTTTGTTTGAACCTCTGTCTTTGACTCTTTTAGGTAAACACCTAGGTGTAGAATTGCTGGGTTATGTGATAATTCTATGTTCAATGTTTTGAGGACCCTCCATCCTGTTTTACTGAGCAGGTACACCATTTTACCTTCCCATCAGCAATATATGAGTGTTCCAATACATTCCCATCCTCACCAACACTTGTTATTTTCCATACAGGCATCCCAGAGGGTATGAAGCTGTATCTCACTGTTCTTTTAATTTGCATTTCCCTGATGGCTAATGATGTTGAGGCTTTTTTCATATGTTTGTTGGCCATTTGTATATCTTCTTTGGAGAAATGTCTGTTCAAGTCCTTTGCCCACATTTTCATGGGGTTGTTTGTCTTTTTGTTACTGAGACGTGTTCTTTAGATACTCTGGATATCAGACCCTTTTCAGATATATGGTTAGCAAATATACTTTTTTCTCAATTTGAGTTGTCTTCTCCCTTTTGCGTCAGAAAGTTAGATTTTGAGATCTATTATTTCTCCAGTACCACATTTCTGGAATCCTGCCACAGAGGGCAAGACCTGATTCCTAAATTCTCCTGCCAATGACCTTCCTTTATTCTTCCATTAGTCTTACCTCCTGGTCACGTGTCAACTCCTTCAGCTGGTATGGCTTCTCAGGCTCCATGCTGAGGAAGATTCAAAAATGGGAAGATTCTCATTGGGAAAGAGAACCACAATCCAGGAATCCTGCCATTCAGATCAGATCAGTTGCTCAGTCGTGTCCAACTCTTTGCGACCCCATGAATCGCAGCACGCCAAGCCTCCCTGTCCATCACCAACTCCCGGAGTTTACTCAGACTCATGTCCATTGAGTCAGTGATGCCATCCAGCCATCTCATCCTCTGTCATCCCCTTCTCCTCTTGCCCCCAATCCCTCCCAGCATCAGAGTCTTTTCCAACGAGTCAACTCTTCGCATGAGGTGGCCAAAGTACTGGAGTTTCAGCTTTAGCATCATTCCTTCCAAAGAAATCCCAGGGCTGATATCCTTTAGGATGGACTGGTTGGATCTCCTTGCAGTCCAAGGGACTTTCAGGAGTCTTCTCCAACACCACAGTTGAAAAGCATCAATTCTTCGGCGCTCAGCCTTCTTCACAGTCCAACTCTCACATCCATTCATGACCACAAGAAAAACCATAGCCTTGACTAGACGGACCTTTGTTGGCAAAGTAATGTCTCTGCTTTTGAATATGCTATCTAGGTTGGTCATAACTTTCCTTCCAAGGAGTAAGCGTCTTTTAATTTCATGGCTGCAGTCACCATCTGCAGTGATTTTGGAGCCCATAAAAATAAAGTCTGACACTGTTTTCACTGTTTCCCCATCTATTTCCCATGAAGTGATGGGACTGGATGCCATGATCTTCATTTTCTGAATGTTGAGCTTTAAGCCAACTTTTTCACTCTCCACTTTCACCTTCATCAAGAGGCTTTTTAGTTCCTCTTCACTTTCTGCCATAAGGGTGATGACATCTGCATATCTGAGGTTATTGATATTTCTCCCAGCATTCTTGATTCCAGCTTGTGTTTCTTCTAGTCCAGCGTTTCTCATTATGTACTCTGCATATAAGTTAAATAAACAGGGTGACAATATACAGCCTTGAGTTGGGACTTGCTTTTTTGGTACTTGGCATCCCATCTTCATTTAGAAGCCTCCTTAGTGAATTTCTTTTTTCCTTTCCCTCCTGGTGATCAGTTGCTAAATTGTGTCCAATTCTTTGCAACCCCATGGACTGCAGCCTGTTAGAATCCTCTGTCTATGGGATTTCCCAGGCAAGAATACAGGAGTGGGTTGCCATTTCCTTCTCCAGGGGATCTTCCCGACCTGAGTCTCCTGCATTGGCAGGAGGACTGAGCCACCAGGGAAGCCCTGTCCCTCAAAATTTTCACTCTCTCCTCTCAGCCGAAGTTACCAAGTTTTTAACTAAATGTACATGTATTCATTTGGCTGCACGAGGTCTTAGTTGTGGCATGTGGGATCTAGTTCACTGCCCAGGGATCAAACTCAGTCCCCTGCACTGCAAGCTTGGAGTCTGAGCCACTGGACCATCAGGGAAGTCCCAGAGTTGCCAGGTTTTAAATCTTATCTTCACACATCTTTTCTTCCCCAGTCTTGGCTCGTTCCCTCTCCTGGGTCTCTCTCTGTGGTGGAAAATGGAGGGCAAATTCGTAAGACTCAGGTGTGATGTTGAGAAACTGAAAGCACTCCAGCCCTGAACTCCCTTTGTCATGAGCCCCTCAGAGGAGACCTCGCTTTTAAGCCCATCTGTGTCAGATACTGTGGAGAAGGCAATGGCACCCCACTCCAGTACTCTTGCCTGGAAAATCCCATGGATGAAGGAGCCTGGTAGGCTGCAGTCCATGGGGTCACTAAGAGTCGGACATGACTGAGTGACTTCACTTTCACCTTTCACTTTCATGCATTGGAGAAGGAAATGGCAACCCACTCCAGTGTTTTTGCCTGGAGAATCCCAGGGATGGCGGGGCCTGGTGGGCTGCCGTCTATGGGGTTGCACAGAGTTGGACATGACTGAAGCGACTTAGCAGCAGCAGCAGCAGTGTCAGGTACTGAGACCCAGATGTGATGCCAAGGTCTGTGCAGGGCCCAGGCTGCCTGTTCAGACCGAAGAGTCATATTTTTAGCCCAAGGCTCCCATTCCTGCCAGAGGGCACATTTGCTGGGATGTGGCCACTTTTCCGATTGCCACCAGCCAGCCCATGGTCCCCTTCTGGGGCCCAGATGCTCCCATTTCTGGCCCTTCATTCAAGCTGGTCCTTCCATCTGGAATGTTCTTCCCCAGTCTCCTCTGATTAAACTCTACCCTTCCTTCAAAGCCTGGTGTCAAAAGCACCTGCTCCAGGAAGGCTCCCCCAGCCTCCCCGGCTGGAAATAATTTCTCCCTGGACTACGGTCTTTTTTTCCTTCAGTTAAGATGACCACATTTTCTGAACCGTAACTGGGACTCAGGCTCTCTGTCATTGGTACAATTGCCTTTTGGAGAACAGGTGCAGAGAATATGACAGCAAGCCCATCCAGGAATCCCTGGCGTGTGGGATCACTGCACAAGTTGTAGGCTCACATTCCTAGATTGTACTGCAAGTTACTGTAGTTCCGAGCCGGGAGAGTGTGCTGCTGCTGCTGCTAAGTCGCTTCAGCCATGTCTGACTCTATGCGACCCCATAGATGGCAGCCCACCAGGCTCCCCCGTCCCTGGGATTCTCCAGGCAAGAACACTGGAGTGGGTTGCCATTTCCTTCTCCAATGCATGAAAGTGAAAAGTGAAAGTGAGGTCGCTCAGTCGTGTCCGACCCTCAGCGACCCCATGGACTGCAGCCTTCCAGGCTCCTCCGTCCATGGGATTTTCCAGGCAAGAGTACTGGAGTGGGGTGCCATTGCCTTCTCCAGGGAGTGTGCTACTAGGTCAGAATCAGGCCTGGATGATTCAGACCCAGCTCAGGCCCACACCTGTATAGTAGGGAAGAGTATTTGTATTCTATTACACGTTAAATCACTAAAGGGATGTTGCCTGTAAGCCTCAGTGATACATAATGGCCTATCTCTGAGAACCGTGCCTCCCAGGTAGTGAGCGTTAAACTAAAATACCTTTGTTTAGCTCACCAGGAAACCTCCTGACCAGGCCCACCTGGTAAATGACTGCAGGAAGGGAGAAATGAACACAGATACTCCAGAGGCTGACCGGAACCAGGAAATGTTTGACTTTACTACCCCCTCTTTTTAGTATAAAAGAAGTCTGGATTCTAACTCAGGTAAGATGGCTCTTGGAACATGAGTCTATCATTTTCTCAGTTGGCCAGCTTTCAGAATAATCGCCATTCCTTGCTCCAAAACTCGTGTCTCAGTTTATTGCCCTGTCTTGCACAAGACTACAAGCTTGAACTCGGTGGCACCTGGAGGTAGCGAGAGCTTGATGAATCAGTTTTAATTTTTGTTGGGTTTGGTTTGTTGTTGTTGTTTTAATTCCTCTCGAAAGTTTCTTGAATGAAGAGAGAAGTTATTTCTCACCTTGCCATTTCTCAGCACTCTGACTGGCTGCCATGATGGATCTCAGTAAAAATTTTCTGTCTTCCCTGGTGGCTCAGATGGAAAAGAATCTGCCTGCAATGCAGGAGACCTGGGTTCAATCCCTGGGTCGGGAAGATCCCCTGTAGAATGAAATGGCAACTCACGCTGGTATTCTTGCCTGGGAAACGCCATCCATGGACAGAGGAGCCTAACGGGCTACAGTCCATGGGGTCGCAAAGAATTGGACACAACTGAGTGACTAACACACACACACACAGTTTTTTCAGTCGGATGGAATGTCTTCACTAGACAGAATGAGTGGAGGCTTGGCTAAGACATGGGTGAGGGAAGGCAAGAGGTTTTGAGAACTGACTCACTGACTGACAGATGCATTTGTAAGAGGGCTGTCAGCTTCCTCTTTCACTCCTTTGGAACCCAGCTGTCATCTCTGAGGAAGCCCAGACTGTGTTTCCGGAGAGAGGGACCACAAGGAAAACCCTGGAGCACGAGAAACCTCGTGGAAGAAGAGACAGTGCAGCGGCCTCAGTGACCCCAGTCGTACCAGGTGGAGTAGAAGAACCCACCCAGTTCAGTGCAGTCGCTCAGTCGTGTCCGGCTTTTTGCAACCCTGTGGACTGCAGCATGCCAGGCCTCCCTGTCCATCACCAACTCCCGGAGTTCACTGAAACTCATGTCCGTTGAGTTGGTGATGCCATCCAACCATCTCATTCTCTGTGGTCCCCTTCTCCTCCTGCCTTCAATCTTTCCCAGCGTCAGGGTCTTTTCCAATGAGTCAGTTCTTTGCATCATGTGGCCAAAGTATTGGAGCTTCAGCTTCAATATCAGTCCTTCCAATGAATATTCAGGACTGATTTCCTTTAGGATGGACTGGTTGGGTCTCCTTGCAGTCCAAGGGACTCTCAAGAGTCTCCTCTGACACCACAGTTCAAAAGCATCAATTCTTCGGTGCTCAGCTTTCTTAAAAGTCCAACTCTCACATCCATACGTGGCTACTGGAAAAACCATAGGCTTGCCTAGACGGAACTTTGTTGGGAAAATAATGTCTCTGCTTTTTAATATGCTGTCCAGGTTGGTCATAACTTCTCTTTCCAGGAGTAAGTATCTTTTAATTTCATGGCTGCAGTCACCATCTGCAGTGATTTTGGAGCCCAGAAAAATAGTCTGCCACTGTTTCCACTGTTTCCTTCCTTGCCCTGAAGTGATGGGACCGGATGCCATGATCTCAGTTTTCTGAATGTTGAGCTTTAAGCCAACTTTTCCACCCATCCAAAACCCCCCAAATTGTGAGAAATTACAATTTGTAGTTGTTTAAATTTATGTATCTGTTTATTTTTGGCTGTGCTGGGTCTTTGTTGCTGCGAGCAGGCATTCTCTGCTGCTGCTGCTGCTAAGTCGCTTCAGTCGTGTCCGACTCTGTGCGACCCCATAGACGGCAGCCCAGGAGGCTCCCCTGTCCCTGGGATTCTCCAGGCAAGAACACTGGAGTGGGTTGCCATTTCCTTCTCCAATGCAGGAAAGTGAAAAGTGAGAGTGAAGTCGCTCAGTCGTGTCCGACTCTTAGCGACCCCATGGACTGCAGCCTACCAGGCTCCTCCGTCCATGGGATTTTCCAGGCAAGAGTACTGGAGTGGGGTGCCATTGCCTTCTCCAGCAGGCATTCTCTAGTTGTGGCTAGCAGGGGCTCCTCTCTAATTGTGGTGTGCCCACTTCTCGTTGCAGTGGCTTCTCTTGTTCCAGACTCAAGAGCTCAGGCTCAGTAGCTGCAGCACATGGGCTTACTTTTTCCTGAGCCATGTGGAGCCTTCCTGAAGCAAGGACCGAACCCGTATCTCCTACATTTGCAGGCAGATTCTTAACCACTGGATCACCATGGCATTCCTTGTTGTTGTTTTAAGCCACTAAGTTTTGGGGCTGCTTGTTACAAAGCAACTGATGACTAACAAGGTAGGCTCCAAGGTGTGTGAGATGAAAAAGGAAGAGCAGTAATAAGCAACATGTGCTGAATGCCTGCTAGTTGCCAGCTTGTGCTAACAGCTGATACCGTGTGCGCATCACCTCATTCAACGCTTGCGACAATCCTCTTCCCCAGTTTTCAGAGATTCAGTGAGTCAGAGCCACTTGTGTAAAGACACACAGTAAATGAGAATAAAGACAGAATCTAACTCAGAGGCATCTGACTTTGAATCCTGCATTCTTTTCAGACCATGGCTCCAGGCTGGGGGCAAGCCCAGGGGAACGGCATAGACTCAGTGCCTGCTTCAGGGCTGAGCGTGGACACCCACCGAAGAGGTGAGTTCAGGTGAGCTGACTGGGCCTCTGTGCTTTCTGGAACCTGTGGGTTGTGTGCATGGCCATGCCATGGACAAGACTCAGGCTTCGAGTGGCTGAAGGGAGCCTTGGCTCTGAAGCCAGACGGGGCCACCAGGAGAGGCTTCCAGAGCTGTCCCTGGACTCCTTGCCTGGGTCAGTGCTTTAAGGCTGGCTTCCTGTTTGTGTTCTGTGTCCAGTGGTCCTCCACTTCCCTTCCCTTCAGTGGGACATTGATTTGCCAGAGCTTTCTGAGGTCTGGAGGGCGAGAGAGGTTCTCTTGTCCATCTCACAGCCAGGCAGTGGTGGTGGATGAAGGTCCAGTAGCCTCAATAGATTGATCTGTAAAATGGGGTTGATGATAGACCCTAACTCACAGAATCATGGTGAAGAGGCTGTGATATACAGAAAGTGGGAGCGGTGCAACAAGCGCTCAACAAGTGTGTGTTCTCCTTTCTACTCAACTCTGTCATCAGCTCCCTATGGAAACTCAAGCAACTCAACAAATCTGTGTTTTAATTTCCTTACCCCAGAGTGCTCAATAAATAGTGACTATTCTTTTCGTGTGTGCGTCTGGTTTGGGTCTTAGTTGCAGCATGTGAACCCAAAGGTGCAGCATGTGGGATCTAGTTCCCTGACTAGGGATGGAACCCAGGCCCCCTGCATTGGGAGCACCGTCTTAGCCACCGGACCATCAGGGGATGGAAAGAAACCCGGCAAAGTCTCAGACTCTCCAGGCAGTGGAGTGATGAGGGGCAGCTTTTCTGGCTTCCTTTTGAGGCCAGGACTATAGGGCACCACCAGAGGTCAAATTCTGACCCTCAAGATTCTCTGTCCCTTCATTTTTTTTCTCTTCTTTCATTCAATCATCTCTTATTAAGCACCTACGATGTGATACAGATTGTGGGCTAGGGGAATTAAGAAAATGAACAATTCACTGAGTCTGTCTGGAGAAGCTCCTAGTCTTGTAGGGGCCACAGATATGTACAAAGATGAGGACCACCAAGAAGACTGGGACTGTGATAGAGGGAAGGTTGGAGTGTGCCACTGGGGGTTAAAGAAGAAGAAAGTAGAAGGGAAAAAAAGAGAGAGAGAGGAAGAAAAGGGAGCATAAATGGAGGCAACTTTCCAAAGGACTAAAAAGGAAAAAAAAAAAGACCTGAATATGACCAATGATGGGCTTTCCATGTTCCACGTAAAATTAACACAAAGGAAATAAATATCTATCCATAATGTGGTTTTAGAAAAGAAAATCATGAATAAAGAAATATATGTGTTATACAAAAATATTAAATTTCAATGTAACCAAAAACAGTGAACACATTTTGGGACAAATAAAATTATGGATTCATAAAATCTGCAATTGGCTGTGAGAAATAGATGGAATCCTCCCCCTGACTCAGTTTAGGGGTTCAGAGAGATTTCTCCACTCATAATCATAGTTTCTGAATATTTAAAAGAAGAAGAAAAAACCCTAAGCTGAACAAGCTATGGTTTTTCCACTAGTCATGTATGGATGTGAGAGTTGGACCACACAGAAGGCTGAGTGCCAAAGAATTGATGTTTTTGAACTGTGGAGCTGAAGACTTTTGAGAGTCCCTTGGACAGCAAGGAGATCAAACCAGTCAATCCTAAAGGAAATCAACCTTGAATGTTCATTGGAAGGACTGATGCTGAAGCTCTAATACTTTGGCACCTGATGCAAAGAGCCAACTCATTGGAAAAGACCCTGATGCTGGGAGAGATTGAGGGCAAGAGGAGAAGGGGGTGACAGAGGATGAGATGGTTGGAGGGCATTACTGACTCAATAGACATGAGTTTGAGCAAACTCTGGGAGATAGTGAAGGACAGGGAAGCATGGCATGCTGCAATCCATGGGGTTGCAAAGAGTAGGACACACCTTAGCTACTGAATGACAAAAAAATAAAACAAAACAAAACACTGAACTAACTCTTGTCCATTGCTTCAGGCCAGCTCTCCCCAGCTTTGCCTCGCTTGGCCCACTCAGTCCACACTTCCTTTCAATGTTCCAGCTCTGACTACTGCTGTTTACTTTATAGCTGTTGTTCAGTTGCCAAGTCATGTCTGACTCTTCTCGACCCCATGGACTGCAGCACACCAGGCTTGCCTGTCCCTCACCATCTCCTGGAGTTTGCCCAAGTTCATGTCCATTGAATCGGTGATGTCATCCAACCATCTCATCCTCTGTCGCCCTCTTAGTAACTTTAACAAAATGAAACTGGCACATTGACTGTTCCCGTCTACATTGCCCATAGTCTCTTGGGGATAAATGACCGCAAAGTCCAGCCCTGGTCCAGCCCTCACACTCTGATCCCTTTCTCCTTCCTACTTCTGTCCTCTCTAGGTTTTCAGTTCTGGGAGAGCTTGATGGACACTTCCAGGGTCCTGGAGAAACCCCAGGTACCAGCCCTAACTGACAGTGTTGGTCCAAGGAGTTGGACTAACTAACACTAACACTGTTAGTCCAACAGCCCCTCTCCCTGCTCCAGCACCTTCGCCTTGTTTTCCCCACAGACCAGCACAGCTGGGGTCAAATCCTTGCTCCACCACCCATGACCTCAATTTCCTTATCCATCAAGTGGGAACAACAGTAACTGTCTCCCATGTATTGAGTTATCTCTTGTAAAGTGCTTACCAGCCTGCCCAGCCCAGAAAAGTGCTCAACAAACAGTACCTAGCATTGTGGCTGTTGTCACCCCAGAGAAGTGCAGGATGAAAATGATTTCCTGAGTCTGGGACAAAAGCCGGGTTTCCTGGTGCTCGTGAAGCACGCCATTTCAACTCGCAGGGACTTAGCAGCCCTTGCTGTCCCCAGAGGGCGTCACTCTCCTTTCACGTGCCCACTTGACTTTCTCCCTTCCTGCCTTTTGTAGTATTTCCTCGCCTGTTTTCCAGAGCACTCAAAACCCTCCAAACTTTTCATCTTTTTTTTTTTGGTCCTCTCTCTCCAGATAATAAAAGAGATAACCTCCTGATTCTTAAAGAGTTCCAGAGTCCCTTAACTCCCAGCCAAGAAAGTCAAGGGCCAGACACTCATTCATCTCCATTCCACAAACCAACCAACATTCACTGAGCGCTACTACGTGTCAGGCACTACGGTGCTCAGTGCTAAGCATAAACTTCACCCTGATCCGAGTTAAGTTGAAGCGGGTTCACTTTCCTCCTAAGTCTGGCTGTGTGGCCTTGGACAAGTTCCTTCACCTCTCAGAGTCTCCGTGTCTCACCTGTGAATTGGAACAATCAACATCCGCCCAGCAGTTGGGATGAAACGAGACCGATCACTCCCCCGCGGCTGGCCGCTCCCCGTCGGTGCTGACTGTGTGTATGGACAAGTGCCAGACACGATTTGGATTCCCGGCTCCAGACGCATTTCTTTGTCTTTGCTCTTTCAAATCGCTTGCTTTCCTAAGTGCCCAAGTATCCAGACTAAAAAGCGAGAATGCCTCCTGAGCCCTCAGAATGCCCCCTGAGCCCTCAGACCGCAGAGGTCTCCGGGGCAGCGTGCCTTCTCCCTGACCTTTTGTTTGGCCTTCACACACACACACACAAACACTCAAGAGGCTGGGTTTATTATTGTCCGTCTTACGAAAATGTAATAAAGTATCTAGACTGGGCGACAACCTTGCTTTTGAATTAACAATGTATGATGCCTGCGGTTCCCTTTCCGGGCTTCTGTGAAATAACGTGTTGTAACAACAGCCGGGCTCCCCGTCTGGCGGCGGGCGCCGCAGTTCTGCGGGGGGGCGGGGGGCGGGGATCCGGGCTCTCACCGCCCCCCGAGCGCCCCCCCACCTCCCCCCCCTCTTCCCAAGCCGCCCTGCGCCAGGGCCTCGCCCGCCCCTGGCCCCCTCCAGCCCAGCCCCCTCCTCTTCCGGCCCGCTCCGCCCGGCTCCCGACCCAACCCCGCCTCAGGGCCTCCTTCCCTTTCCCTCAGCCCCGCCCCTCAGGCACCCCTCCCCCCCTCACTCCCCCGGCCTCTTCAGGGGGCCCCCCATCCCAGATTCCCCCTCTCCCAGGCCCCCTACTCCCGGCTTCGTCTCCTAGGCCCTGCAGGCCCTCCCCTGGGCCCCTCGCGCGAGCTCGACCCCCTCTCCCGGGACCCCAGCCCCTCCTTTTCGGGCCCGGAGGCGGCTGGCGACCGCGGGTCCCCGGAGGCGCGGCAGGGGGCGCTGCGCGGGCTGAGGCGCGGCTGCGGGCTGAGGCGGCGGCGGCGGTGGCGGCGTGAGGAGGAGGCGGGCGGAGGCGGGGGCGGCGGCAGGCGGGGGGGCGGGGAGCCGAGAGCTGAAGGGAGGCGAGCGGCGAGACACAGGCTCCGAGGCTCCAGCGAGCGAGCGAGCGACGAGCGAGCCGGGAGGGAGGGAGGGAGGGAGCGAGCGAGCGAGCGAGCAGCCGCGCCGCCGCCTCGCAATCCGCCGCCATCCCGCCGCTTGACCGCCGCCCGATCGCCATCGCCCGGCCCAGTCGCGCCCGCGGAACTACACCAGGTGGGCCCGGGGCGCCGGGCGGCTGGGGGCGGCGCGGGGCCGGGGCGGCGGCGGCGGGCGCGGCGCTAAAAGATGGAGGCGGCGCGGCCCGGGCCGGCTTTTGTCTCTCTGTGGCGGCTGACTGACAGCGGCGCTCGGGCCGGACCGACCTTTGTCCGCGATCGCGGGGGCTCCGCCCGCCCCGCGCCGCTGCCGTCGGCCCGCGGGGCCGGGCTGGGGGCGACCGTGGGGCGGGGGGTGCGGCGGGCGGCCCTCTCCCCATTGTTGTGGCGGCGTCGAGCGGCCTGGGCTCGGGCGCGCGGCGGGGTCGGGGCGCCCCCGGGGCCGGGGTCCTCCGAGGGAGGGGCCGCGGGGCGGCCGAGGCTGCGGAGAGCCCGGGGAGTCGCCTTTCCGGCCTAGATTCCGGCGGTCGCGGGTGTCTCGGCGGCCGGAGGAGTCTGGGCCGGTTTCCTGCCGCCCGGACCCCCATCTTGCTTCCTCCTGAGAGCGGCCGCGGGATGCAGGGCCGGGGCCCGGAGTCCCTCGCCCCCCGCCGGGTGTCCCCGAAGTTGGTGATCAGGGTTGCCGGCCTGGGTGCGAGGGGCCGGGGGCTCACAGCCGCCCAGACGGCCGCGCTTTGAGTGCGGGAACGAGAACATTATTTTCAAAACACTTAATGCTCTGTTGCTGAAAATGTTTAATAATAAACAGGATCTCTCCCCGCTCAGGGCCTGCCAGATGGCTCTTTTTTCTCCCCCCCTCTTCCTCCCCGCCCCACCCCCAAGTAAAACCCAGCACTGTTGAAATCGCGGGCCTCTGAAGAGTGGATTTGCCTTCGTGAAATTGGAAGGCGTTTTTTTTTTCTAACCGTTTTTTCCCTCTTTCGAAATACCGTGGGAGGTCCAAGCCCACCTTGAGGCGAGCCGAGGAGGTGTTTTTCAGCCGAATGGTCGCTTGAAGGAAGTCGGGGGTAGGGAAGGGGGGCTGGGAGCTCTCCGGAGTGTGTCATTTGCTACATGGCTGCCCGAGAGAAACCTTTAGAAGGCTTTGGTTCACAGGATTGTTCAATTGTCCCTGAGATTGTTGTTTTTCTGTAAGGTTTTGTGTGCATTTTAAGTGGCCTTGTACATCATCCAGTTTGGTTCCTGTAACCGTCCGTTTGAAGTCTCAGCATGGTTTCTGGGAATCCACTTGCAGCCATCTAGCCCTGTTTGTGCAGTGCTGGGGTGTTAGGTGGGCCTGGGGAGGCCCTGACTTTGAGGTTCAAGCCCTGCTTGTGTCAAACAGCTCCGGTTCCCAGAGCCTTCGTTGACACACGTAGGGACATTGCATCCTCTCCCTCATAAGGCCTGGCACACAGTTGGTGCTTAATGGTGGTTTCTCCTGTGGCTGTTTGTACACCTGCCATCAAGTCCTAGGATGGAAGCTGAGCCACTGGTGGTGCCACCCTTCGTGCTGAGTGGTCAGGCAGATGCCACAGGTGCTGGGCTGAGGCATGGCCAGGGAGAAGGATTGCAGGGCACAGAGCATCACTGGGCTCTTGCTTGTTCAGCGCTGGGGCTCAGTGGGGAGACCAGGCTGGAGAAGAGCAGGCTTTGGAGCCCTCAGGAGCTCCATCGACCTGGGCTGTGTGGTGGTGGGTTTCTCCCCTGGGATCCGGGTGCCTGCCCTTTCTGAGGCTGTTCCCGCAACTGGGTTTAAGGCACAGCAGAAAACATGAGATGCTCGAGGCTGAGGACAACAAGCAGAGGCCCAGGGAGTCCTGCCTCTTGAGGGTTACTGCTTTCTGTCGGGAATGGCAAATAAACATTTGCTTGGACACATGTGTCCCTTGGAACCTGGATTCTGGTCCTCATTGGGTTAGCTTACGCAAGTCTCAGCCTCAGCTCCTGCATCTGTAAAATGGGAATAATTACACCTTGCCTTGGGTATCTGTTGGGGCTCTTGGGAGCCTCACATACTATTTGCAGCAAAGCACTTCCATCCATGGGAGGGTGATGAAAATGTATGTATGTTTTTGTTGGTTATCTGGTTTTTTGGTGTCTTTTTAATTCCTGATCTTTTGCTCCTGTCATTTTGGTGGATGGAACCACCCCAAATTCTGTCCGCAGCTGATGTTTTGATTTTGCCTGGTAGCACCAGAACGGCCAAAAGAGCGAGGCTACTCAGCCAAGTCTGAGGTTTGTGCTGTTTATGGGAGACCGTAGGAAGGACTGAGGCTAGTTAGGGGAGACTGACCCCAGTCTTGGCCATGGGTAAGGACTGAGACCTAAGTTACCTCTGGACCAAACCTATAGCTTGTTTGTAAAGGGCCCTGGAGACTGCTTGAACATAAGGTGGTTCTGCAGTCAGTGGGGAATTTGTTTCAGTTCATTTTGGCATTCCCACAGCCACCTTGGTTTTGTTTTGTTCTCTGTGTGTGGTTTTTTTTTTAAACCTCCTTGGAACCTTCTGGCCTCCTGGCTGTGTGACTGAGACGTTCTAGTGGGTCAAGTCATCCTTTCAATTTTCCCTGCTTCCTGCCTCTTGGCCCATCCTTTCCGTCTGATTTCAGTCTGGCCCAGCACTGTGGATGGAGGTTAGCTGGGTGGTGATGTGATGAATTCACTGCCCCTTCCACAACCTTTTTATTTACCTGTGAATTTCAGCTCTGACTGGCTCCCTAATGCTACCTGCACGGTGGAGGGGCTTGTTCCAGCCAGTTGTGGGTGCTTGTCTCTCCTTAAACATTCTGGGTCCTCTCCAGTCTCCTTCAAGCCCAAATGGGTAAAAAGGGAGTCTGGGGAAGGAAGAGCCAGAAAACCTTGGGAGAGAGGAATTTCAGGAATGGCAAGTCAGAACTAGTTCCTGCCCGGTCTAGTTGCCTGGAGCCTGGCCCAGGGATTTTTGTTGTGCCTTTTGGTTGGCCCATCCCCCACTCCCTTTTAAATTTCAGTTTTTTTTTTTTCCCTGAAGGATTATTTATTGTGCTTTCAAGTTTTTTTTTTTTTTTATTGCACAAAGTACTGACTCATGTTGCTAATGGATGTATGCTGGTTGTATGTCTCATTATTCTACCGCTTTAAGATTGCTCATTTCTGTATTTGTTTCCATTTCAAACCAGAATAGGCCAGTTGGGCCAGTACTTGTATTTCTAAATTTGATAATGAGGCTTCTCTTTTGTCAAAGGTGTGTATCTTGCTGTGGGTGGGCAGGTGTTAAATAGGGCCTGTCTACACTAGATTTTAAAGCAGTGCATTTCCCTGTGAAAAAGAGAATTTCTGAGATGTTGGGGTTTGTGTCCTGAATTTCATATTTTACTCAGGGCAAACTAGACTGGCTTCTTTTCCAATCATTGCTTGATTTCTTTCTTAAGATTTTTTTCCTGGGGGTTGTATAGACTTAAACCTTAGATTTGTCCTTTGAACAAAGAAATAAAGGCATAATTTGGAAAATATATGTACGTATAACTGAGTCATTTTCCTGTACACCTGAAACTCAGTATTGTAAATCAACTATAAAATTCAGTGAAAAAATAAAAAGGCAACGAGGTATATCACAGGAGTATATTGAGTATCTTGTAATAGTGTATAAGGGAAAATAATCTGAAAAAGAAAAATATATGTAACTAGATCATTTTGCTGTACACCTTAAATGTGTTGTAAATCAACTGTACTTCAATTAAAAAAAGAAAAGTAAGGACGTCTCTGGTGGTCTAGTGGTTAAGACCACTAGAAGACTCTGTGCTTCCAACAGAGGGGGTGCGGGTTTGATTCCTGGTCAAGAAACTAAGATCCCACGTGCCTTGTGGCACAACCAAAAAATAAAGTAAAACAAAAAAAGAAAAGGCATGGCCTGTGGTGCTGGAGATGAGAGAGAGGTGGGAGATGGTGAGCTTTCTGATGGAATAAAATTGTTTGGACAGGCTTTTGGGTGAACAAGGTGCCATTTGGACTGGCGTCTTGTGCCATTTGGACTGGCGTCTTCCCCTGGGAACAGGAGGACCTGGGCTTTGCTGTAGGTGGTGTCGCTGTGCCTCTGTGGGTGGCACGTGGGAATCTGCTCTGGGAGGGAGGCCTGCCTTCCTGAGTTGAGCCAAAAGTCTTGGTTGGGCTTGTTCTGAGCTGTGCTTGCTTTTTTTTGGTGGTGGTTTTCTGTGTGGCCTGAGCTCAGGGCTGGGTTGCTCCTGTGAGGGTGTTGGCTTGTGAAGCTGTGCAGGTGGGGAGGTGTCTGTGGGCAGAGCGTGGTCTATCTTGAGTTGCTGGCAGTCCTTCACATTCTCCCAGGTGACTTCCTTCCGCTCTCACCTCTGCAACTGGTTTTGTAGCTCTGCTCTGTATTCTTCCTCCTTTCAAGAAAGCTGCCAGCCTTTTCCTCCTTGTGGTAATGCAGAAACAGTATGTGTTGCTTTTAGAAGTCACTGCTGGACTTTGGCCAAGCATGGTGCAAGGCTCTTTAAGTACTTTTCCCCCAAAAGCAACCTTCCCCCGAGGGGTGGGGGGACTGCAAAATACTGAAAAGAATAAAGACAAAAATAAAAACACAAATCACCTCTAACTTCACCATCCAGAGATAACTGCATTAAGACTTGTGTATTTCTTTCCTTTGATTATATGTTTTTTTCAAAATTAGAAAATACTGCTGTATACACTATTCAGGGATTATAGATCCTCTTAACGTTATAGTATATTTCCCCGAGTTATCGAAAACATGACTTTTTAATAATTGTGTAATTGCTGTTACGTGGATATGTCATGATTTACTTAATCCTCCATTATTAGATTGTTGTTACCCACTTTTTGTTCTTACAAATAAGACTTTAGGGAGCATCCCTGCTTACAAAGCCTTGGGTCCACATTGATGTTTCCTGTAGGTAGAATTCCCAGTTGGAGGGTGTGCAGGCTCCTGCTTTGGCTCAGCAACAGTGTCTCCTGCAGCCCTGGCTACCTCTGTGTCCAGCCTCCGTCACAAGGTGGCTTCCTTCTTAGACCCCGGAGTTCTGGGTGTCTCAGTCCTGGCGAAGCCCTTTGATGAGCGAAGTTGGGGTCTTACTCTGTTTCCTGGCTTGGGTGCGGACAAAGGTCTCGATTTAGACATTTACTGTTCTGGGACTTAGACGTGGATGCCCCGCTCATGTTCCTCAGGAGCTCGTGTCCAGTGGGGGAGACGGCACCTCCTTAGAGAGGCCTTCCAGGCCCCCAGCCCATCTCCATCGTCACCCTCCGTGGTTCTTCCCTAGCCCTTGCTGCCGTTCTGTTTGCTTTTTTCCTCTTGCTTTTCTTTTTACAACTTTAAATGCAGGGTTTTTGTTGTTGTTGTTGTTTTAAAAAATTATTGTGGGATAGAAATGACATAAGATTTACCATTGCAGCCATTTTTAAGTGTGCAGCCTAGTGGCATAAAGTACATGCCCAGCGTTGTGCAACCACTGTCTCCAGAACTGGATCGTCTCTGCACGCTGAAACTCTGCGCTGATTAACACGCCCCCCTCCACCAGCCTTCCCCCTGCCTCAGGCCCTGGCAGCTTCCAGTTACTGTTTGTCTCTATGACTTTGGTTAGTCTGGGTCCCTCAGATAAGTGGAATTGTCCGATATTTGTCCTTTGGTGAATGGCTTCTTTTACTTAGCATGGTTTTTCAAGGTTCATCTATCTGTGGTGTTGTGGCATGTGTCTGAATTCCATTCCTTTTTAAGGCTGAACAGTAGTCTCTTACAGGCTTCCCTGGTGGCTCAGCTGTAAAAGAATCTGCCTGCAATGCAGGAGATCTGGGTTTGATCCCTGGGTCGGGAAGATCCCCTGGAGGAGGGCCTGGCAACCCACTCCAGTCCGAGTGCCTGGAGAATCCCATGGACAGAGGAGCCTGGTGGGCTCACACAGAGGTGAAGGCGACTGAAACGACTAAGCAGCAGCTGCAGTCTATATTACACACACCACGACCGCATTTTGTTTATCCCTTTGTCTGTAGATGGCCTACAACTTAGAAATACTTTGGGTTTTTTTGTTGTTGTTGCTGTTTGTTTCTGTGCTGCCCTGCATGCAGGATCTTAGTTTCCCCACTAGGGATCCATCCTGGGCCCCCTGCAGTGGTAGCGCAAAGTCCTAACCACTGGACTGCCTGGGAACAGCCCAACATTTTTGCTGTGTTTTTTTGACTCGCCCTTACGCCCCAGTGGAATGCGTGTCACGTGAAGCGGATTCTTCGCTTCCCGCCTCCCGATGCTCTGCGTCTCACACAGACGGCTCTGCATATGTACACATCGGGTGAGAAGTTGAGCCCAGCTCGGCCTGGGTTCAGGCGGTCAGGGAAGGCCCTCTGGAGAACGTAGCTGACTTGAAGTAAGCACCTCTTGAAAATAGGGAGCCCTGGAGTACTAAAAATGTGTTTCTAAGTTGAAATGCCTAGGCTGCAGAAGAAAGCTAGTGAGTCAGCTTGCTTTCCAGAGCGCTAGGCCCTTCAGTGTGGATGCGGTGAGAGTGCTGGGGGTGGGGTGGGGGGTAGGACTTCAGCTCCAGGCCTTGAGTTGATTTTCCCAACGTGCTTCGAGCTCTTCTCTGTGTGGAATTGGGGGGGTGAATCTCACTGCCGCACCAACTGGAAAAAGGAGGTCACCTCCAGCACTCTCTCCACGCTTCCTTTGTTTCTTTAGAGCTTTTTTTGGCAGGTGTTGTTTACATCCAGTTCAGAGCTTAAAGAACTGCTCTGTTCCAGGGCATGCAGAACACACAGGCTGGTCTGGGAGGGCCAACCTGTCCATGGGTCTGAATGGGCTGAGTGTTCAGAAATAGCTGGGGAGAGTGGAACACTGCCCCGAAGCATAAAGTGGAATTCTTTCTGATATAAAATTAATTGCAAAAATATACTTACTGGGGAAAAAAAAAAAGCAAATGTGTGTAGAAAAATGAATGATCTTCTCTTCAGCTTCCAAGGCAATAGGCGTCATTTATGTTCGGTGTGTTTATCCTTCTCATACTAAAGAGCAGAGATGGGCTCATGCTGTTGTTTTCTTCATTTTCAAACTTAATCATGAGCTTTTTTCCCCCAGACTAGTATATACAGATCTATCATACTGTTAATGTTTTAAAAATAATATTTGTAAGGTTTTTTTTTAATATGCATGTGTATGGAAGAAGAAAACAAAAATAGGTCTTAATCTTAACCTTGGCCCAGACAGTCCCAGTTGACTTGTTTTAGAAAGTACTTAGGAAAATTAAATCTATATTGAAAAATATAAGGGTTCTTCCCCAATCTCTCTGAAAGGAGACCATTGTTTGAATTTTTTTTTTTTGTGATTCCTAGCAGGGAAGAAAAATAATGCACATTATCGTGTGTGTGTGTGTGTGTGTGTGTGTGTGTGTGTGTGTGTGTAGACCTACAGCAGGCTGCCCCTCACTTAATGTCGTGGTGTGCTCCATGACACCTGTGTAGACTGATTACATCATTTATTTTAGCAACTACAGAGAATGATCTGTGGATTCACATGATTTTACCCTGTTTCCTATCGGTGGACATTGGGCTATTTCTAATTTTTGGATAATAATACAGTTTTGGTGAAATTCAGTCAAATTTGTCTTCATAAACATATAATTTGCATGTGATAACACTTGAGAGTATGTTTCTGTAGTGTGGGGTCTTCCCGTTGAGTAGCGTTTCGGTAAGAGTTCCGTTAAACTCTTTTTCAAAAAATTTTGTGCCAATTTACATGAAGTAGTATACGAGAGTGGGTGTTTCTGAACTGGGGGCTTTTCTAAGTGAATCATCATTTGAGGTCATTTTGGGCGCGCACGTTTCCCAAATTAAAAGCAGCGACTGTTGAAGGCTTCCTGTGGTCTGGTGTAGGATCTCAGCCTTTGATTGGCATTGACAGGCACAGCAGAGGTGGTGTTTCCCGAGGACTCCCAGTGCAGGTGCCTGGGCATCTGCTCAGATGAGGCCGGTGGGGGCTGGTGGGGCCGATGTGTGGAGAGGCGCAGGTAGCCAGGTTTACTTTGCTTTTCCTTTTCAGTTAAAGTCACGGTGCTTGGCACAGGTGTTTTCTTCTAGGCTTTGTGTATTCAGAGACCGCCCCGTTGGGGAGTTCTCACAGCAGCCCTTCTGCGGGTTTCTGAGGCTCGGTTACAGCCCTCGGTGGTCTTGCTGCTGGGATGCAGCTGACTGTGTGGGAGGGGTTTATCTGGAGGCCTCTGCTCTCTTGCTCCCAGTTCCCTACTCATCCACTTGGTCTCTGGCCCCCACTTTCCCCGCCTGTCTATTCTAGGAGCTCACACCTAGTGGGCAAAGTGACTGCGGAAATGAAGACCCTGGAGATGCCTGGGTGGGATTTCATCAGGCCAGGTGCTCCGGGAGACGAGTGCCCAGGGCGGGGTGCCGTGGGAAGTACAGAGTGCCGGCCCTTGCGCTTGCTATTGTTAGTTGGAACCTGAAGAGAATCCATCAGATTCCTTTTCCTGAGGGAGAGTAGCCCTTGGCTTTGGTCAGCTGTCTTCATATCCAGGTTCTTCCACTTGTGAGCTGTGTGATTAAGATGATTTAATCTTCTGGAGTCTCCATTCTCTTTGTCTGCAAAATGTCACAGTGACACCTGCCTCCTAGCATTGGGGGAGGATTCAATGGGTCCTATGCTGAAGTGTTTCTAAGGTGCCTGGCACAGGTGGGCAGGCGCTCAGTAAACAGTAGCTATTAATGGCTCCTGGATCCAGCACTAGCTGAGGGCCTGGGGGTTTGGAGCAGGCAGGTTTATACACTTGGGGCTCTTTAGTTTGCTAGAGGTTAGGGTTTCTAATTGTGTGCTCAGCCCTGTGCTGAAGATTTAAACCCAAGTCTCACAGCCCCTGCCCTCACCAGCAGGAGCTCAGTGTAACCAAGGGCCTCTCTGGGGCATTGGCGCTCTCCCTACTGTCCACTCTCTCCAAGGTAAACACCCCCAACAGGAGCATCTGA
Organism: Bos javanicus; assembly: GCF_032452875.1. NCBI lineage: Eukaryota > Metazoa > Chordata > Mammalia > Artiodactyla > Bovidae > Bos > Bos javanicus. The sequence continues at coordinate 101,306,804 of NC_083878.1, forward strand.
TCACTGCCTGCTGCCCTTCGCTGAGTTTGTTCTTTTCTTGGAGAGTTTTAGGTAAATGTCTTGAAAAGAATAAAGACAAGGTTTGTTGAAGTTGATGGCGTCAGGCAGACAGACCTTCTGGACCTTAAACAGACCTCCTTCACCCCTGTTTGCATATGTGAGCCTCCGGTTCTCAGTCTGCCCAGAGCGGGTGGAACTTGCCTCCCAGGGTTGCTCAGAAGCAGGACGCCATGTCGATTCTGTACCGCCAGGTTTGGTGGTGGTTTAGTCGCTCAGTCGTGTCAGACCCTTGTGACCCCATGGACTGTGGCCCGCCAGGCTCCTCTGTCCATGGGATTCTCCCCACAAGAATGCTGGAGTGGGTTGCCATTTCCTTCTGTAGGGGATCTTTCCCACCCAGGGGTCGATCCCGGGTCTCCAGCATTGCAGGCAGATTCCTTACTGACAGAGCCACCAGGAGTTCTCACAGCTCAGTTTACCCAAAACTAAAAGAATGTAGTGAAATGACAGGACAGGCCTGTGACACAAACCCCAAACACTCCAGAAAGCTCACAGAGTAGAAAATCAGTCATTCCTTGCAGTTGCTCTCTCTCTTTCAGATTGAGAGATGAGTGCTGTCTTAAATAATTTCGTTTTCTAGTAATGGGAATGTTTTAACCACCTGTGAGTGCTTACCCTGGCGTGACCCTGGGAAACGGGAGCTAGGAACCTGCCTTTATGTGTATATACTTAGATGTCCTGTGTGTGGTTCCCCAGCGCTGTCACTTTGGCCCTTTCCTGCCTGGAAAGGGCCATGGTCGCTCTCTGTCCACTTGGGTGAGTCCTCGCGGCGTGTTGGTCGTGTCTGGCAGCAGCAGAGCGTAGGGTTCGCCAGGCACTGCTCTCCACAGAGCGTCAGGCGAGTGATAAGGTGTTGGCGTGGGGAGTCCGGGGAGCGGGGGCAAGGTGGGCGTGTGCTCTGTGGCGTGGCCTTGTCGGGAAGGGGCAGCACAGTCTGTGATAGTTGGGAAACGGGGGCTGTGAGAGCAGAGCTCTGTCTGGAGGGGGCTGCTCCTGTAATAGCCGATTCTCATTAATAACCCGCTGGGAGGGATTGGGGGCAGGAGGAGAAGGGGACGACAGAGGATGAGATGGCTGGATGGCATAACCAACTCGATGGATGTGAGTTTGAGTAAACTCCGGGAGTTGGTGATGGACAGAGAGGCCTGGCTTGCTGAGATTTATGGGGTCGCAAAGAGTCAGACACAACTGAGCAACTGAACTGAACTGAACATCAGCCTGTGTGCATGCGGATGCATGGCTCCTCTTCTCCAGTGCCGAAAAGACAGATTGGCATCCTCCTGAAAGCCCCTGGGCAACACTTGGCCCTCCTTTTTGGGGTTCTTCCTTTTCAGACCTGGTCTTGCCTGATTGGTGGCCCGGGACTGTCATCGTTCTGGGTTTCCTCTGGAGTCCGAGGCTTGGAGAATAAATGGCATACAGATTCCCAGACTACAGTCCTTTGGACATTGTTGGAGAGCGTTGAAACCAACCCAGCCCTTTTATCCCCCTGCCTTCAGTATGTGTGTGTGTTAGGCACTCAGTCGTGTCTGACTCTCTGCGACCCCATGGACTGTAACCCACCAGGCTCCTCTGTCCATGGGATTCTCAGGGCAAGAATACTGGAGTGGGTTGCCATTCCCTTCTCCAGGGGATCTTCCCGACCCAGGGATCAAACCTTTCAGGAGGATGTCGACCCCATAAATCTCAGCATGCCAGGCCTCTCTGTCCATGAGGGGTCTCCTGCATTGCAGGCAGATTCTTTACCATCTGAGCCACAAGGGGAAGCCCTGCCTTCAGTATATTGGGATTTTATTTTCTTCCAAGAGGAGTGGCTTGGGGTGCTTAGTTATTGATGGACCATCTCTGTCACAGCACACACCCTGCTGCAGCGGCTTAGTTCTGAATGGGCATGATAGAGTGCGAGAGGGTGTGGTGCGACCTTGGCCTGGTCCTTCACTTCTTAGCCTCCACTCCCTCATCTACAGGAGCCACAGAGGACGGCCACCCCAGCGTTGTTGGCAGGATCCTCTGCATAGCTGTAATTACTATTCTGCCAGTCTGGTGGAGTAATTCCCTGCTCGGATTAGAGGGAGGCGTTGCCCTCCAGGTGGAATGCTTTGTTGCTAACAAGCCTCCTCTGGGGCCACGTGCAGCCTGAAGCTGGGGAGGGCGGTGGGTGGAGGAGGGCTGCCTGGGGAAGACAGGGTCTGTTCTAAGGGTGCTGTGTGCCTCATCCCCGTGGGCATGAGCTGCCGGAGGGCTTCCTGTGTGATGAACCTGATTATAGAGGTCTGGGGTCTGAGCCCTGCTGGTTTCTCTGCACTGCGTCCCAGTTCTCTCCTTCCTCATCTCTCTGTCTGCCCTGCGGTTCTTTGGGCACAGACTAAAAATAGGCTTCACAGAAATGTCAGACAGTTCAGGAGTATTGGCCCGTGTGTAAAGTTATATGTAGCAGGACGTTGGCTGTAGCATTATTTGTCACAGGACAAGGTTGGAAATCAGTTACATGTCTGGAGAGCGTGGGTAAACACATGTGGCACAAATGTGCAGTGGAATACCAGGCAGGCTTAAAAAGAGTCTCAGGGTGGTGTGCATTTTCTTGGGAAAAAAAAAAAAAAGGCCACAGTGTGTAATAAAAAGCAAGCAATAGTAAAAGAAAGAAGTTTCTGCATGGTACAGTAACAACCCTCATCTATAGAATAACAATCCAAGACCACAAACTGCTGATAGCTTTACACAGCATCCACCAGGTTCACATTGTTACCTTTTGAGTTGGATTGACTTGTTCTGCGTATTTTAGGATCATTTGAATTTGTTACACTGAACGTGTATTAGAAATACCTGTTAGTTAACAGAGATAACTAATTACAGAGGTAACCCATATAAATTCAAATGAAGACACATACCTATGGGCCAGACCCCTGGGTTGGTGCGGACTGGTGCCTTACTGGCTCTTTCCTGGTAAGAGCATCATCCAGGCTCTGAGTTTTGCTCAGACTTGCCTCAAGTGTCTCACCTCCTGGTTCCAGGGCCCTGATGGGGGTCACAGGAATCCAACCAATTCAGTTATGTCTGTTTATATATCACTGGTCCTCAGAAATTGCTTTGTTGAGCTAGTTAAAAGGAACAATCCAATACAAATGCCATCTCCAACTTCTGTCCTCTGCTAAATCAGGTTTTACAATATAGATTGCGATGGCATTTGCAGAGTGCTTCTCACTTGATAATTCGCCATTATTTGGAGGCAGAAAAGGAAGGAGAAATGGAAATAGAGCTTATGTGTCCTGTGTCTCTTTTATTTGCCAGGTCCTTGGTAAGTTTTGACCCTGGGCAGGGAGACCTTTGTGTGGCACATCCGTCCAGCTGTCCATCCCTGGCTGTATGTTGAAATTGCCTTAAGTTTTTTATTTAAAATTTTTTTTTCTCCTTGCTAAGTGAACTGCATGTTGAAAAGGTGAGATAGGCCAGTAGCTCTCTGCAGATTGCAAATGGATTTCTAGCTGAGTCCTCTCTCAGGCTTCAGCTCAAGCTAGTGTGCCGCTGAGCTAGGTGAACAGGGACTGACCCCACTGCCCGTGAAAGAAGGAGTTTTAAGAGTTTTAAGTAGATTAGCAATGGTGACGATGGTCACCGGTCCCATTGAGCAAGTGCTGTGCTTGGGGACACGCGAGGCAGACCCCAGTGGGTGAGGAGCCTGTGGCCGGCGCACACCATGTGCCCGTTGGACCCTAAATTAAGAGTGGGGTTCTTTACCTGATGCTTCCCTGCTCAGACCCCACTCCACCCTGGGCCAGACTCTCCCTGCACAGTCACCGGGGCCCCAGGGGTACGGACAGAGCCTGGGAGAACTGTGGGCATTTTATTTTGGGCCTCAGGGCCCCTTGGTGGCCAGCATGGACCTTGTAATCACAGTAGCAGGTGTTTCTCCAGTGCCCAGCACTCCTGGAGGAGTGCCTGGATGTTAGACTTGACTGGGTTCAAGTTCAGGTTTTGCTGTGCCTTAATGGCACCCCACTCCAGTACTCTCGATGGGGGAGCCTGGTCGGCTGCCGTCTATGGGGTCGCACAGAGTCGGACACGACTGAAGTGACTTAGCATAGCATAGCAACCTGAAGCTAGTGACCTTGGGCCAGTCATTTAGCCTCCCTGAGCTTTGATGTCTTGTCTGTAATTGAGGGTACAAGTACTTTTCTCTAAGTGGCTATTTTGTTCCAAAGAACTCCTGTTTTAAATTCCAGCTTTATTCAAATGTGCTCATTAAGTTACTTTTGGCTGTTTTCTTGGTTAATTGTTCCTGCTTGCCTTCACATTCATTTGTGTCTTTTTTTCTGACTTCTTATCAGATGCTTAATTTCATTCTTCTCTGTTAGGAATTTTAAGTTTTTAGATGATTAAGTTTCCTCTGAGTACAAATTTGTCTTTGTTTCAGGTGTGGTGTTCTTTTCTCCATCTGTGCTATTTTCTAGGTATTCTGCAACTGTGATTTTGAATTCCCCTTTGAGTCAAAAGTTTTTTAAGAGGGAGTTTTAGGTTTTCCAACTGATAGCGTTATTTTTACTTCTGCTCTCATTACATCTTGTTTTATTGCACTGTGGTCGGAGATTTTTGCTTTTTCAGGATTTGGGGCTTTCCTTGAAGTCACACGTATAGAATAACTTTTTGAACATGTTTGCTGATGTACCTTTCACATGACTCATTAGTTTCTGTTTGAGTGGGCTTTAGATGAAATCTTACCTAAGACCAAGGTTTCGCGATTTCTGTGTTTTCCAATGTTCTCTACTTATAGTGATTCTTTTCATTTTTAAATTATTCTATAAATATAGGTTCATGACAGTTGTATTTTCATTGTGGAGTGTACTTCCCCCCCCACGTAAAATTGACTCTCTTCATTCTGCTTATGTGTCTGGCTTCTTTTATCAGTGTTATTACATGTATTTGTGAGTTTCACCCGTGTAGTTGTGTGTGAGTTTATTCCTTCTCATTTATCTTTTATCCAGTTTTATTGAGATATAATTGACAAGGTGTACAGGATAGTGACGTGACTTTCATACACTGTGAAATGATTACCCACAGTAAGTTTAGCGAATGTCATCTCATACAGATAACAAAATTAAAGAAATAGAAAAAACTTTTTTTCCTCCTGATGAGAACTCCTAGGATTTACTAACAGATTTTCATATATAACGTACTGCTGCTGCAGCTAAGTCGCTTCAGTCGTGTCCGACTCTTTGCGACCCCATAGACGGCAGCCCACCAGGCTCCCCGTCCCTGGGATTCTCCAGGCAAGAACACTAGTGGGTTGCCATGTCCTTCTCCATGCATGAAGGTGAAAAGTGAAAGTGAAGTCACTCAGTCCTGTCCGACTCTGAGCGACCCCATGGACTGCAGCCCACCGGGCTCCTCCGTCCGTGGGATTTTCCAGGCAGGAGCACTGGAGTGGGCGCCACCGCCTTCTCCGCTGTAACATACAGTAGTGTCAGTTATGTTTATGTGTTGTGTATTGCATCCCTGGTACGTACTTATCTTGTGACCGGAAATTTGTACCTTTTGACCACCTTCATCCTTTCCCTCTCCACTCCCCTCTGGTAGGCACATATCTGCTCTCTTTTTCTGTGAGTGAGTTATAGTTACTTAGTTACCTAATTACTGGCACTTTGTTTAATTGGCCCACAGCACTATATTGGTTCTTGGTACACAGCATAGTGATTCAGTATTTTTCCACGTTTCAAAAGATCACCACGGTAAGCCTAGTTACCACCTGTCTGCTCCTTCTCATTGTTAAATAGTATTCTGTTATGTGAATATAGTGGCTTCCCTGGTGGCTCAGACAGTAAAGTGTCTGCCTGTAATGCGGGAGACCTGGGTTCGATCCCTGGCTCGGGAATATCCCTTGGAGAAGGAAATGGCAACCCACTCCAGTACTCTGGCTTGGAAAATCCCACAGGGGAGCCTGGTGGGCTGCAGTCCATGAGGTCGCAAAGAGTCGGACATGACTGAGCGACTTCACTTTCACTTTCCTGTGAATATAGTATTTGTTGGTTCTAGTAGTGATAGATTTTTTAGCTTGTTTCCATTTTGAGCTATTCTGAATAGTGCTGGCTGCCATTAACACTCTGACACATCTTTCATGCGTGTGAGTATGTGTTCTCTTGGGTTCATACCTAAGAGTGGAACTGCCAGGTCACAGGGGAGACGCTTGCTCGGCTTGAGTGGACGGCTGCCTGTTTTCAGAGATGCTAGCGGTTGGCATGCCCGCTGTGGGGCAGGAGCAGTGTCCTCCACACTGTAGCGCTCGTTGTCAGGTTGTGTCGGCCCTCCCCACACTGGTCTCCGGATTCCGTGTCATTCCAATTCCAGACTGATTTCTGAAATTGATATGAAAATCAAAGGCCAAGGATAATCAAAGCATCCTTGAAGAACACAGCTGATGTACTGAAGAACACAGTGCTAGATGTGAGGACTTGGTAAGAACTACGGTAAGTAAGGCATCGCAGTGTCGGCAGAAGGACAGACAAATAAACGGATAGAATAGAACTGATCTTGAAACAGACTGCGCATGAATAGTCACTTAATTTGTGACAAAGGTGCCACATGACAAATGGGAAAGGTGGCCTTCTCAAAAGTACTGGGAGGGGACTTCCTCCGTGGTCCAGGGGTTAAGGCTCAGCCTTCTAACACAGGGGGCATGGGTTCAACATCTGGTTAGGGAACTAAGGTTCCACATGCCATGGTGTGGCCAAAATTTTAAAAAAAACATAATATTAAATAAAAAGTACTGGGAAAGTTGGATTCTCTGTATAGGGGTGGGGGGAGAATTTTTCTACCCAAAATCATATCCAGGATCAGTTTTAGGTAGATTACAGAGCTAAACATGAAAGAGAAAACAGCTTCTAGAATAAAACAGAATTAGCTTTATGATCTTGGAGAAGACAAAATTCTTTAAATAGGATACAGAAAGCACTACCAAAATAGGAAAGATTTATACATTGAAGTGTACTTTAAACTTCCTATATTCTTGAGCAAAGATTACAGATGCTCCAATAACATGCAACACATACTGTTTTGTAATTGCCCAGATGCCTTAGAAGACCTGCCAGTTCCGTCTGCCCTGGGGACCCCTGCCCTGCTTTCGTCAGGGCTGGTCCGCTCTTGCTGTAGTGCAGCTGCCGTCTTGGGCCTTGGGTGGTGGTCCCTCTGGGTCTCGTCTCTCTGTGCTGGATCCCTTGTTTCTTGCATCCTGTGTGTATCATCAGTTGGGGAACGTGAGCATCGAGTAACAGCAACTGTCTTAAGCTGTCTTAAACAATAAGGAATTTATTGGCTCAAGTAAGTAGAACTCCAGAGGTGGGCAGGTTCTGGGTGTTGGTCCTGTGTGGGGTGTCCCTAAGGAACCAGGTGGGTCACTGGTAAGGAGGCTGAGTTTTTCCCTTAGACCAGGTGTGCCCCTCGCCCAGCCGGGTATGGGCCAGCCTCTCAGGCCTCTTGTCTGCCTGGGGGAGGACTAAGTCACTTCCTCTAGAAAGGAAGAAGGGAGAACTGGCTTCCAGGCAGGAATGGCTACTGCATTTATTTGCCTCTTATTCACTGGAGCATCTTTCCTTGCACCTTTCTAAGAACGTAAATGTTTTGTGGCCTTGTGTGAGTTGAAAACGTCCTTCCATCTCCACACTTGGCTCGGTCAGCTGGATACGAGGGTTAATGATGCTCATGAGAGTCAAGTCACTGGCTCATGAGGACTCACTGCCATTCCCTTTGTTCCTCCCCGGGACCTTTTTTGTGGGTCGTGGTTGGCTTTTGGCAGCTTTGGGGTTCTTGTCTTTATCCCTGATGTCCTGAAGTTTCCCGTTGTCCTGTGTTCTTTTTACACTCATTTCTCTGAGCACTTGGCAGGTCCTTGCAATCTTGTGTACTTCAGCTCTGGGAATTTCTCGTGTAATTTTTATTTGATAATTTCCCTCCTCTTGTGTTTCTGGAAATCTTAGTTAAATCTGGACCCTTGGATTAATCTAATTTGGGGTAGGAGTAGAGACTAGTATTCACTTACCCCCTTGTTAATTTTTCTGGGAGATCCTTTGTCTTGCATTTCTTCTACTGATGTGAAAGTTAAAAATTTGTAAGAATAGTTTGGATTTATAGAAAAGTTGGAGGTTCTGTATATTCTGCTCCCAGTTTCTCTTAAAAAGATCTTCCATTATTATGGTCCATTCCTCCTGGCTACTTAACCAGTATTTATACATTGAAGTCTGTATTATTCACATTTCCTTAATTTTTGCCTAATGGCCTTTTTCTGTTCTAGGATACAATGTTTAGTTGTCACATTTAGGTTCTTCTAGGTTGTGACAATTACCAGATCTTCCTTGTCTCCAGTGACCTTGAGAGTTTTGAAGAGAGATTTTGTAGAATGCTCCTCCTTGTGATTTGTCTGGTAGTTTTCGCATGATTAACCTGACATTATGGGGGTTTGGCTGTCTTGTCTTTAATTCTTCCTTGGGCTTTTTCCTGTTTTCTGATTGCCCCTTAAGAGAAAAAAATCCTGATGCTTGCATGCTGCATCTTCTCTTAATTTCCTCAGGACATTAATTAAAAAAAAAAAAAGTCTTTGTTTCCTGGGGCCTCGTCTGTTTCCTCCAGGTTCTTTTGTTTGTCTGTTTATTTGGTTTCTGTCTTTCAGTCAAGCTTTCAGATGAACACAGCTGATTGGAAAACCTGGTGGGTGAGTCAGAAGGAGCTCTTGGGGGTGGGGTGGGTGAGTGAGAAGCCATCCTTTTATTCTTGAGACCCCAAGAGCCTGCATTTTTTGAGAAGACCCCTTCTTTGCCAGGAGTGTGGAGACCTCGAGGGAGGCAGTCTTGTTTGTCTCCCTCTCTCCTGTGAGGCCAACAGCAGAGGGAGTCTCAGGCCCTCAGGGTCTGCGCCTCAGGTTTTCACTTAGCTTCTGTTTTTAGCTCCTTTCTTCACTCCCACCACCCTCTTTGACCTGGTGTTCTCAAGTCCAGACTTCTCTTAATTTATCCAGGGGGTGGGGAAGAGGGAGCTGACGTGGGAGGCTGGCTGTTGTACATACAGTCTTTCTGCAAGTGCTCCCAGCTCTAATATCCTCTCCCCGCTCCCACCCCTGCCCTGCAGTCTAACAGGGCACCCAGTGCTCCTAGGACTTCCTGAGCTCTCTGGAGTCCTGTTTCTAGGCTCCTTTAATCTCCTAAGTTTGTTCCTACTCATGTCTGTTATTTGCTAAAGTTGTCCCTGTCTTTTGGGTTCTCTTTGTTGTTGTTGTTTTTTAGAAGGTTTTGGAAAGATGAGCCATAAATGCCTGTGGTCCTTATGCCCTGTTTAACCAGAACACCCCTGCTTTTTAAAGAGTTTCTGTGAATCAAATGAAATTGAATGAAGGGTCATATCTGGGATGTGTGTGCACATGTAGATAGGTATACAGTCACGTTTACGTACGTATGTGTAATTGTGTGTGTGTGTTTGTTGATGACACCACTCAGCTGCTTTTTTCCACGTGATCAGTGGTGGTTGTCTCATAACATCAGGACATCTAGAGCTGCCTTTTGCAGTTGTGGCAGCAGAGGTTTGCAAGGCCCTGAAGAAGGGATGGGTTAGGATGTCTGGTCATTTGGCACCATGTCCTTACAGAGCTCTCTGTTCTCTTGAGAAGGGAGGGAGCCTGAAGATGCAGGGGGGCTGGGGGTAAGGGAGTGACCAGGCCTGTTGGTGGATTCCTGCTCTGCCATGGAGGTCTCCATCGCACCTTGGGACCACTATCTCTAGTCTCTGCAACAGCCTTCCAAGTAGATCTTCTGTCCCCACAGCGGGTTTGGGCTCACAGGCTCCTTCCATCTTGGCGATCTGTGTGGAGAGAGCTGCTGCCTGCTGGAGGGAATTGGTCCTCATGGGGAGGGCTTGCCCCCAGAGTCTGTGCGGCAGCACTGGCTGCTCCCTGGTGATAGAGCTAATCTCTCTCTCTCTCTGTACCATCCTCTGTTTTCAGCAGTGGATCTGTGAGGTCCTGGGGTTTGGGGAGGTTGG